>NW_025999601.1:0-5562500 GCF_019419815.1 Pyrus x bretschneideri | reverse complement strand
CGTACGAGGAATTGGATTCCATCGTTCTCCGAACCCATGACAACAATTGATGAATTCGCAGACACGGAAGTACGCACAGGCATGGTATTTACGACAGATATCTGGGAATTTTGTGAAAAGGAACTTTCGAAATGAAACTGAATTTATTATCGAAGCTCAGACTACAAATTCCAGAAGAAAAAACCTAATGGTGGTGGTAAAACATCTATAATTAGACTTCTGCTTGCCTCTTCTTTACCAGCTGGGGTTCAGGAGCTCAATCTTTGCGATGTCTGGTCCAGAACCACTTCCTCCTAGCATAATCATTTTCTGATAGGGATCTACTCCACCTTGACCCAAGCGAGAAGTGCCGTTTCAAGAAAGGTTTCGCAGAGTTGTTCCGAGTGCTGGAACTGGGTTCCATCTTAGATACTTTTACTTTCCTATCGGCATTCTTCTGATGCTCAAAAACATCGTAATCATCATCAAAGTAGCTATGTACAACTCTATTTTTGGATATCTTAAGGTTTTTGGCTTTGAGCTCTGCTTTGGCTCTTAAAGCTTTTCTCGACATCTTTAATACTTGCTTCTCTCCGACCATACAAATTGGGCAAGCCGGGTCAGACTTATCAACCTCCAATGTCATAGTCTCCAAGCACTCGGCATGGTACAAATGTCCACATATCAACACAGAAACCACTGACGTGTCACTGCCGGCAATAATTTTCTGGATGCTCCATGAAGATCTCTCTGTTAAAAGCTTTGAGCAAACTCCACAAGACTGCAAATCTATGGAAGGAGAACATGAGAACCTGCTGTTGGATCCAGTTAGCTTTCCATGGATATATCCAAAGTTCTCACTGTCAAAAGACCATCTTTCCCTTTGAGAATAGGCCACGAGCTCAGAAAAGGTACGCATAGACCAGCCATCAGAGGACCCACCTAGAGATCCAGGCGCCATGTCATTGCTGCAAGTAGAGAGTACAAATGATTGTCTTCCTTCAGATATTGAGTTGTTATTTGGAGATTTTAATCCCAATATCCGACTATCAGAAACCTGTCTCAACAGCTCATGTCCTGGTGAACGACGGGCTCGTCTTGATGGGGTTGAGTTGGGAAATAGTGGATAGCTAGGGGTACATGATGGTTCTGCAATTGGTGTTGATAAATTTGTAGGCATGGACAACGAAACATTTGATGCAAATGAATTTGAAATTGCCAGTGATTCTGTCAAACTCTTCACCTGAAATGCAAATGGAAAGAGGTCAACACAATCTAATGACAATGGGTAAAGGGATAGAGCATCAGACAACAATGCATAAAACCCAGTATAACACGTCTAGTTTTAATGGAGTCAAACTCACATCTGGAGAATAATTTCTTGCAATGAATATATCTGTAAAATGCACATACTCAGGTCAATAAATCACAAACAAACGAAGCAACAAATGCCAGCAATCCAACGATTAAATTTATGTGACTACCTAACATAAAATGGAAGTATGTCTGATAAGTGTGTGCATGCGCAAAACATCACAAGCAAGCATCCAAAGACCTCATCGTGAGGGCTACCAATTTTCCACTGGACAAATAATTGTAAAACAAGGAACTGCAGGTTATCAATGTCCTTTCTTAACATGTGCTCAAAATAAAAGAAAATAGAAGAAATATGTCCTCAAAATTTAAGATAAATGTTCTGTTAAGACAAACACTATCGATCCATAAAACAAAGACACGTCCAGAATTTCTATTTTGACAGAAGAAAATTGTACATTTGAGCTTTCTTTATCTTATTTTGATGATATGTAAAGCAGAAAACTGACCCCATGATCGTCCAGATAGCATACGCCCTCACTGTGAGCCAAAATTTCACTCTTCTGGAAGACAGAAAATAAACAAGATTTAGTCTGTCCTTCATGTTTAATAGCCGCAACCTAATCTTCTAAGTAGAGAATCCAAGAACAGCTCATCCTTACGAAAGGCAAGGGAAAATCAACACTACATCATAATTACCTGTATCTAATTACTGCGACATCATCTGTTGTATTCAATTAATGGAACAATTATTCGGTTTCTTCCATTGTATGTCACCTTTTAAGGAAATACTCTGCACATTATTGCTTCCAGACTAACATGATGCGTTTCTACATATTATACTACGAAGCAAACTAAGTCCGCAAAATTAACATCTAAACCAACCACTCCCCTAAATTTGCAATTCAAAAACCAAAACAAAAATCATGAACAAAGAAAAAAAAGAGAGTTAAGAGCAAACTAAAGTAATCAGTAACCTAACAACTACATACAAAAAAAAAAAAAAAAAAAAGACAAAAAAAAAAAAAAAGAAACAAAATTCAATTATTCTTAAAAATCATAAAATTGAAGAAACCTTAGGAAAAATAAGCATTAAAGTTCAATAATGGAAATATAAATTGCAGAAAAAAACCTAGGATTTCCAAACTGCTGGAGCGAACGAAAGAGAAAGGAAAAGTCGCTGAAAATTACCGTTTCGTTCCTTTTAGGGTTCACATTGCGAGGGAGGCCTTCATCTTCTTCCGCCTAAAGCTGAGAGAGAAAGAGGAGAGAGAGGCTTGAGCGGTATGAGAATAACGGCGTGGATGTGAAGGGGTTGGATTTGGTGGCAGAAAGTAAAGATCGTTGTTATGACAGAGTTAAAGGGAACGGAAGGGATGATGTGTTGGTGGGAAGTTCTAAACGCATCGGGAGTTGCGCCACGTATTCTGTACTTTCGGCTTTTAGTTTTTTTTTTTATTTTTATTTTTTTTTTATTTTTTTTATTTTATTTTTCTTACTTCCTGCTCCTGTGTATTTTTACAGGTACAGAAAAATGTATTGGCAGCCGAACGAGAACCAGGATGCCATGCAAAAAATTTATATTTATGGGGAAAGCGTTTATCATCAGATTATTGCATTCTGAATTTAAATTATTTGTATCGTTTTTAAATAAAAAAGTAAAATTTATTTTGTTTTTATTTTACATATTGTTAAATGCGATTCACATGCTGAATGCATTTCATAATTCATTTACATATTTGATATTTTCCTGTTGGATAGTCGAGTCTCAAAATTAAAATGTGGTATAAACATCATCAATGAGAATATTCATGAATTACTAGATTCTTAAAAATAATCAATTAAGAAACATCAACTGTGGAACAAAATAAAAGAATATACTAATTTATTTCTTCTGTTACATCCTAAGTGGGATTTGTTCTTAGCAAATCCACCCATTTTCACAATAAAATAATACTAATTGAACCTAAGAAAATAATGTGCTTATTTATCTTGAAGAAATTTTTGTAGCAGCCATGCATATATGATTTTTCGGCAGCTTTACCCAGATTTCTTCTTGTCCCTTGCTAGAGCACCCTGAGCCTTTGGTGGATTCGGACCTCCACCACTCTGAGAATGGGACGACGAACCGCGTTTCGTGCCAGGATAAATGACCGTTGCTGCATCAAATTTCTTACTAGAAGACATAGCTGCTAATGGTAAACTTGATTAAACTTGTTTACAGAAGGTATACGAAGGAGGAGATCAAGTTGTGGCTTTTGCATTGAATATGTTGGAAATGTATTTATAGACACCGGGCTCGTATCTAGCAGTTTCGTTTCCACGTAACTGCAAATGTAAACGCAGCTATTTGTATTAATTGTAACTCCGTTTTTTTTCTATATACATCCTGAATGCTGACCGAGTTGTCTGATGAGCTGAGAAGCGTTGGGGGTTCGGAAAAAATCCTCGAAAAGGAAAACAAATTTCTGACAAGGTCGACATCTTTATATAATTTAATATATATGTGGAGATTCAAATTGTATGGGGAATATCTGTTAATATTTTCCCTCCATTCTTATCTTCCGAAGTTTCTCTGTGATATATATTGAAACTTCCTTTTCGGTAATATATTGACTTTCAAGCCTTCTGAGATTTCATATAATATTACACAATAAATGTTCAAGGCCATCGATCCATGCAGAAAATAATCTTCCCCAATACACGCGGTTTAACGAATGTTTGAAGAAGATCACCAATGTATATCTTAAGAGGTGGCGTGGAGACCAATCTTTATATGTTGAATGTAAAATAACAAAGACTTTGGAAAGATTTTGGAATGTGAAAATAAATGCATCGTGAAATAACAGAGAATTACCATAAGGTGGAAAAAAATCATGGAGAGAGTTGATGCATAGAGTTTAACCAAGCTTTCATTTGGAACTGTTGGGACCCATATATAACCAAGTTTTCAAATTATTTAAAAAAAATGTAGACTGCTTGAATTCAAATAGTGTTTTCTTAATTAGCAGTTGCTAGTTCATTTTTAGTATTAGGGTCATTTTGGTTCCCGTCCTTAATCAACCTAATTGTTTGACTAAAATCTTGTTTGTTTAATATTTTGATTGAGGTCATTAACATCATTTAAGAGATTTAACTCATGCATTTATGCATTTATTGTCCCACAAATTATGAAATTTAAACAAACTAAAATATATTTTTAAAATATAATAAATACTTCAAAATAAATATTAGAGTAATATTGTTCTTCACAAAATTATAGCAGGAAAATAATGTACCTATTGTGGCCTATTTGATTGAATGATCTAGGGTTTAGAGAGAGAGAGAGAGAGGGAAGCAGGCCACAATAAGAGAGAAGAGAGATTGATTTAATTGTGAGGTGTGTTTGATTCACCCCATTGTGCCTTTATTTATAGTAGTAGGATAGGTAAAAACCTTTCCCTTTAGGATTACAACATTTAATAGGTAATCTAGTCCTAATAAGAATATAAGATACTTTCCCATATCTCCTAGGATTTACACAATCACATTCCTATTCTAAATATGACTGCAACACTCCCCCTTGAGTGTGTTAATACTCAACAAACTATCCCATCAGATCTTCAGTAGATAAGGTAGAATAGTTGATGAAGTCATCGGCACAACGGGTGATCACGAGTCTAAAATTTAATCGAAGTATGCATTTGTAGTAAAACTCACAAAACCTCGTTATGGTAAAACCCAAGGCATGGGGAAAACCGATAGATTAAAGAGAAAAGTGAGAAGTATGCATAATGTCTTTAAACAAACGTCAAACTGGATAAAGGTAGAGAACTCAACGGAGTACGATCATCCCAAGATGGGTGCCTTATTAAAACCTCGTTAGGTAGCAAAAACCTAGTGGGAAAAAGAGTACATTAAGATTATGTGAGTATGCTTCTAGATACTCCCCCTGAGTTAGACATAACTTTTAAATAAGAGAACTACAAACGATTCAACTCAGATAATTTACGCATACTGATTCCTTGGACAAGCTTCTTAAAAGTAAACTTGGGCAACAACTTGGTGAAGAGATTAGCCAGGTTGTCCTGGGAACGGATTTGCTTGACTTCAATGTTCTGATGCTGCTACTGCTGGTGTGAGTAAAAGAACTTCGGTGCTATATGCTTGGTGTTGTCTCCCTTGATGTATCCCTTCTTCAACTGCTCAATACATGTTGCATTGTCTTCAAAGATCGTCGTAGGAAGGTCAACGACTGATGTAAGACCACTAGTGCTTCGAATATGTCCCATAACTTCTCTCAGCCAAAAACACTCATGCGATGCTTCAGGTAGGGTGAGAATCTCAGCATGGTTAGACGAAGTTGCAACTAGTGTTTTCTTGGTGGACCTCCAAGATATAGTGGTGTCTCCAATAGTAAAGACATAACCTATTTAAGAATGTGCTCTATGTGGGTCAGAAAGATATCCAGCATCTGCCTAACCAATAAGGCGAAAATCAATCCGAGTACCATAGGGGGCGGCAATATTTGGAGATTCGCGGGTATAGAACAACCCCAAATCTGTTGTACCTTTGAGGTAGTGAAAAATGTCTTTAATACCATTCCAGTGCCTGCGTGTGGGCGCATTGTTATATCTTGCCAATAGATTCATAGCGAACGAGATGTCAGGTTTAGTGCATTAAGCGAAGTACAATAAAGCCCCAATTGCACTTAGGTAATGAACTTCGAGTTCCAAAATCTCTTCCTCATCCTCCTTTGGATGGAAGGGATCTCATTGAGCATCTAGAGTCTAAACGATCATCAGTGTACTCGAAGGTTTCGCTTTATCCTCATTAAAACAATGCAACACCTTTTGGGTGTAGTTCGATTGATGTACTAGGATTCCATCCGAACAATGCTTGATCTCTAGGCCGAGGCAATATCGAGTTTTCCCAAGATCCTTCATCTCAAATTCCAATTTCAAGTGTGCAACAATTTCCTCAAGCTTTGCGGGAGTCCCAATGAGATTCATGTCATCGACTTAAACTGCAACGATTGCAAATTCAGAATATGACTTCTTTATGAACACACATGGGCATAGTTCGTTGCTCACATAACCCTGACTTGTCAAATATTCACTTAGATGGTTATACCACATCCGCCTGGATTGTTTCAATCCGTAAAGTAACCTCCTCAACCTAATTGAGAGAGTGTTCCGTGGTCTAGAACTATTTGAGCCAGTCAATGGAAGTCCTTCTGGAACTTTCATGTGTATTTCCGTATCTAAATCCTTATAGAGATATGTGGTTACCATGTCCATAAGCTGCATATTCAGTTTTTCGAAAACTACCAAACTAATTAGGTAGCGGAACGTTATTACGTCCATTTCGGGGGAATATGTCTCCTCATAATCAATCATAGGGCACTGAGAGAAGCCTTGCATTACGAGGCGTGCTTTATATCACACTATTTCATTCTTCTCATTATGCTTCCTCACGAAAACTCACTTGTAGTCAACAAGCTTCACTCGTGGTGGTGTAGGAACGATAGGTCCAAATACCTCATGTTTTACGAGCGAATCGAGTTTGACCTGGATTGCTTGTTTCCAATTTGACCAATCGGTTCTACGTCGGCATTCATCGGTGGAACGTGGTTCACTGTCATCGCTAAGCATGATGTCAGTAGCTACTGAGTACGAGAATGCATCGTCGACGATCATCTCATTCCTATTCTAAACCTTATCCAATACTGTGTAGTGGACTAAAATCTCACGATTCTCGGGATGCCGGCATGTTTCATCTGAAGCATCACTGTAATCTAGAATAACTTTATCCATTGGAACGGATGAGTGAGCAATGGTCGGATTCAAACTAGGGTTGCTAGTTAGTGCCATTTTCCTCTTCCGAGGTTGTGAATCATTTGAAGAGGTTTGCCATACTTCAGGGTCGGAGTAGGTGATTGGCTAGCCGCCAATGTACCTTGCTGTGTAGAGGGTGCAACCTCTCCACCTTCAAGGATGGTCCGACTTTCCTAAGTGGGTTGTTGATGTACACGGGGTATATCTATCCTTGCAGGTGTATTTGTAGCGGGTATATGTGATCTTGTCACATTTGCTAGATCATTAAAAGCATCCGGTATGCTTTGAGCAATGCTCTGAAGATCTCTAATTTATCACACCTCAGTTTCAGACTGGGCAGTGCAGGGATCTAAATGAGACATAGTGGGAGCACACCACGACAATTCACAGTGTTCTACGGGAACGTTAGCATGTTTATCTCCCCTTAACGACTGGAAGACTATCTCATCAAAGTGACAATCCGCAAAACGTGCAGTAAAGAGATCTTCTATCAAGGGTTCTAAGTATCGAACAATTGATGGTGAATCATGACCGACATAGATTCCTATTTTTCTCTGAGGACCTATTTTGGTACGTAGCGGCGGTGCTATTGGCACAAAAATGGCGCACCCAAACACCCATAAATGCAAGACATCAGGCTCGTATCCAGTGACTAACTATAACTGTGAATGTGGTTGGGTAGCGGTGGGCCTCAGGCAGATCCACATAGCTGCGTGCAATATTGCACAGCCCCAGGCAGATACTGGCAGTTTGGTTCTCATAACCAAAGTCTGAGCTATCAATTGAAGGCGCTTTATGAAAGCTTCTGCCAAGCCATTTTGGGTGTGAGCATAGGGCACAGGATGTTCCATTTCAATCCCTACTGACATGTAATAATCGTCAAAAGTCTGTGACGTAAACTCTCCAACATAATCTAGTCGAATCGACTTGATCGGATAATTAGGGTGGTGAGCCCTTAGCTTAATGATTTGAGCCAAGAGTTTAGCAAACGTGGTGTTGTGTGTGGACAATAAGCACACATGTGACCATTGTGTCGATGCATCAACCAACACCATAAAATATCTAAATGGTCAGCAGGTTGGTTGGATAAGTCCACAAATGTCCACTTGAATCCTCTGAAGAAATTTAGGGGGTCGTGAATAATCTTTGTATATGAGGGTTGAGTATTCAACTTCCTTAAAGAACATGCTTTGTATGGCGAGAGTCCAACATAGGGATGTAACTTATGCCTGTGTAAAATTTGAGGATACGGTGCATTATGTCACGTCCAGGATGTCTCAAATGGTCATGCTAAAGCAACAAAGTGTCCTGTAACTCAGGCATAGGGCCGGCCACACTGTGGGCTTCTATGCCGCGAATGTTTATGATGTACAACCCATTCGGCAAGCGTTCTAACTTCTCGTAAATATGCTTCTGGCCATATATCATACGAAGTGATACAAAGAAATTCAGAACCATGATCTTCAATGGTTTCAAGATGATATTGATTATCTCTAATATCTCTAAAACTCAGCAACATTCTTCCGGAACGTGGAGAATAGAGTGCTTCCTTAATGGTTAGAATTGTACCATTGGACAACATGATGCATGCCTTTCCATATCCTTCAATCAGGTTGGATGAGCCTGAAAGAGTTGTCAAATGAGCTTTCTTGGGTATGAAGTTGGTAAAATAGTGTTTTTCACGCAAGATAGTGTGCGTGGTTGCACTATCTTCCCCACTATACATACCTAAAAATAAATTGATTGAATTGGTCACATGCATAGATATAAGTCCATTCATTCAATTAAGAAATTCGAGAAAATAATATCCATTCAAATAATAATCCATAATTCAAAACAAACCAAAACCAAACAAATTATTCCAAACACTTAGGAAAATTATTCAAAATTAAACTATAAACCTAGCAAAATAGGGGGTAGGGCTGGCCACTCCTAGTGGGTTCGGCCACTAGGGGTAAACACCCTAAAAACATGTCTAATTTATTCATCCATAGGTGCTGACGCCTCTTGAAAATCTGATATCTCCATTGATGTAGTTGCGTCTTCTGAATGATCCACATATGCAAAGTTAGACTCACGACGGAAATGATACTTGGCAATAGCCTCAAGGGAAGCTCGGCATACGCATGACCAATGATCCCTTGATCCATAGCGATAGCATATGTCCAGTTCCGTAGAAGCGGGCTGAACGGGAGCTTTGCCCTTGTTCTTGAAGTTTGGGGCCTTAGAGGCGAGTGGTGGACGTTGTTGGGTTACATTTCTTCCCTTAGGTGCGGCACTCTGTTAACCTTAGGCCCGTGGTTGGATTTGTCACCCATTGTCATGGCTACGACAATTCTTTCATCATTAATGTCTGCTAGAATAGGTCGCATGTGTTGCAGGCACAACGTTCGAGCCAATGAGTTGAGCTTGATGATTCTTCATCAGAAGCTGGTTCTGCTTTGCAGCGAGAAGTAAAACAAAGATCAAATCTGAAAACTTGGTGAATTTCTGTACCCTATATTGTTGATGCAGGATAATATTGGTGCATGGAAGGTCGAATAGGTCTTCTCCAGGAAATATGATTCGGTTAGTTCCATTTTGCAGAATTTCTACAAATAACGGATTCTACAAACTTCAGAGTTGTATTCATTCACAGACTTAAAGTCCTGGAAGCGAAGATGCTACCAGTCGTGTCTTGCTTCAGGCAAGTATATGTCTTTCTGGTGATCGAAATAGTCAGCCAGAGTAAGCCAGAGGGTGCGTGGGTCCTTCTCAACGAGATACTCAATCTGCAATGCATCATGGATGTGTCTTCGAATGAAGATCATTGCAGTAACCTTCTAAGCTTCGTCAACAGGTTTGTCGGCGATAAGTGCCTCGATGATGGCTCTAATGCCCTTTACAGTTAAATGAAGCTTCATGTCTTGAACCCACTTTAGATAGTTTCTTCCAGAGACTTCTAGAGCGGAGAAATCGAGCTTGTTCAAGTTTGACATGTCCCTAAAACAGAGGGAAAAACATGAGTAGTCATATGGTAAGCCATAAACATATATCATATAACATACAGGTTCTATAGACAAGTATTGGTTTAATTTATGCATGAAAACTACAGGTTTCATGTGGTATGTTTTGAATGAAAACTTCGGGTTTCAAAGGCACTAAATTTGAAACTACAGGTTCAATTTAGTTTTATGAACAATCAGTTCATAATGAAAGGTTCCTGCAAGAAAAAAAAATGCAATATACTAATTTGAATATAGTGGATTTGAGGTTCTTCCGGAACTCAAGTGTGAGAGCTTCGCTACTACGAAAGTATGTGACGGTTCAAAGTATAAAAATAAATTATTGAATCATTAATGTCCAAAAGTGATCTTCAGGTTAATAATTTTGGATTCATTATCAGATTAATGGACTGTAGGTCACTTTTAATTAATTCAATAAATCGGGCTATACGGGGTCGATTGCAGAAGCTAGATAATATTAAAATAATATTATTGGATCGAAAATATAGCCCCAAAATAATTTGGGCTTGGTGCCGTGTGTAAGGGGCATAGGTTGATGCCTTAAGTATAAGGCAAGGCCCAAAAAAAAGGACCTCGGGCCATGGCTGCAGGCGACGGGGTGGAAGAAATCCCCCAGCGGCAGCTGGGTTTTCGTTTGGGCCGAAGAATGGTGCACGGGACAAGGCCCAACAGGAGCTGGCTTTGTGGGTGATGCACGGAATCACAAAAACCCAGCCCTGTGGGCTAGCATGTAGGTTCAAGTGAAGGCCCAACCTCATAAAGGCTGGTGTCATGGTTGGGCCAATGCAGCAGGATGGGCATGAGACTTTAGGTCCTGCCAAGGTGAATGCCAAGCCGAGGCCTGGTGGCTACTTCCACAATTTTGGTGTGGCATACCACTGTGATGGTGATTGGACATGGTGCGGCATACCACCTCACCATCACTGTGGAAGCAGCACCATGTCCAATCCCCCTTTTTATTTCAGGTATGCTTCTAATTTATTTTGTATAGTTTGACTCACAAATTCCACATAACAATTTAATTGTACGATGCATGAAACAAATATATATATATATATTGACAAATATATAAACATATACAATATATATATATATATCGAAAGGAAAATATAAACATAGAGGGGTTCATGCATCATGGGGAATGTTTTCATGCTTCGTGGATGTTTCAAATATCTTCTTTTATTTTAAGCGTACCTGAGTAGTTGAAAACAAATAAGCCTTTGAATTTGGTGGATGATAGACTCCTCCTACGATGCGTCAATTCCTCAGCTTCTGGCAAGAGTGCTGATAATGTGTTGTAGGCCTATTTGATTGAACGATCTAGGGTTTAGAGAGAGAAAGAGGGGAGCTAGCCACAATAAGAGAGAAGAGAGATTGATTTAACTGTGAGGTGTGTTTGATTCACCCCATTGTGCCTTTATTTATAGTAGTAGGATAGGTAAAAACCTTTCCCTTTAGGATTACAACATTTAATAGGTAATCTAGTCCTAATAGGAATATAAGATACTTTCCCATATCTCCTAGGATTTACACAATCACATTCCTATTCTAAATATGACTGCAACACCTACATAATTATTAACATATTTTAAAAAATAACTACTAATATATTTTAAAACATAAAATAAATACATATAATTAGCATGGGTACATTTAGCAACATTAAAAATGAGTACAAATAAAAAAAAATTATGGGAACAAGTACAAATAAAACCTTAAAAAATATGGACATAAAATGAAATTAATATATGGGTACATAATAAACTGAAAAGAAAATTGGTACAAAGTAAAAAGGGTTGCAAATTAAAAAAGGGTACAAACCAAAAATAAAAATTTATGACAAAAAAGTTAGCCATAAATGTAAATATACCAAATGTAATATTTGTAACACTAAATGAATACATTTAGAAAAAAAAAATATTTTAGTATTAAAATAATTAATGACGTTTATTAAAACCTAAGGACCTTGATCAAAAATTGCAAAGGGAAAAAGGTTTTAATCAATGGAGTAGTAAAAAGAGGTATGAGAACCTAATTTCTCCTATTAAATTAAGGGAGCTTTCATGAAAATGGCTTGAGTTAAGTTTATTTTAACAAAAAAACGATGCTATAACTTTATTTAAGAAAAAAGAATTAATTATTAATGAAATACCCTTAAATTTTAATAAAAAGGACAAAGAACTTAAATTTTAATGAAAATAATGCAATTTTAGTATCAAAAAACCTTGACGCGCATCCATCACAGACAATGTTTATGAAAGTAAACACTATTTATAAAACTGAACGGTACTACACTATTTATTGGTCCAGTTCCATAAATAGTGTCTAGTTCTTGCACTTGTTTCATAAATAGTGCCTAGTTAGGTTCAATTTCATAAATAGTGTATAGTAATTGGTACAGTTTCATAAATAGTCTCTTTCTTGATGTGGTTTCATAAGTAGTGTCTAGTTATTGGTCCACTTTGATAAGTAGTGCCCAGTTCTTGGTCATGTTTCATAAATAGTCTAGTTCTTGTTTCAGTTTCATAAATAGTTTCCACCTATTGGTTTAGTTTTAGAAATAGTGCCTAATTCTTGGTTTTGTTTCATAAATAGTGTCTATTTGTTGGTCCTATAAAAGCACGCATTGCACTGAAAATGATGAACCCATAAATGATTCTTTAGATCAAAACCTTGAGAAGATTATGTCATCACTAATTATATTTAAAAGCTGTTTACAATTACCAAATTAAAATTCTCTCACATTTTTTACGTACCTATAATTAAATGTAGCTCTTGATCCAATGTCTTTAACTTGGGTGTCATCTTGAAGAATTTTTCCTTATGCCCATAAGAGAAGTAGTACACCACGTATTATGATGTAAGTGGTGAGAAACTTTATTTTTTAACACAAGAATCTCACCACTTGTATAGAGACACGTGGTATACCACCTCATGTTCCGGGCATATTGAAAAATTTCTCGTCATCTTGACTACTACTGGGAAACAACATCACAAAAATAAAACTGAGAAATGTAATACAATTTGGAGTCTTTCTTTTAAAAATAAAAAATAAAAAATCTCTCTTATTGATAGCTGACAACGGGGAGGAAAAAGAGCGGAAAGGGGAAAAGGGGTGGGGGTACGCGCACATTGCATCTGGTGTTTTTTTATTTATGTTTTTTGTTATTTTTATTCTTTTGTCCTTATCATTAAATAAAGTTTATATATGGTTTTTAATTAAAATGCAAAAATTGAACCTCTTTTCATTAGTTTTCCCTTAAATTAATTATAATTGTCATTATTTGGTGGTTAGTGGGGAAGTAAGTTTATTTGTTATTATTTGTGGTTAGTGGGAAAATAAGATGGAGACTATAGCCTTTCATCTTTTGTAACTCTTGTAACGTTTCTTCTTGTTAATTTGTGTTTATTACGCTATTCACTAAAGGTGGTAAGGAACATATAATTATTAGCACTTTTCCCATCATCTTTTTATTTATAATCCTACTACCAATTTCTTCTGTAACTACAATCTTTATTCCTCCATATTTTCTATCTTTTATTTATTGGCCAAAGAATGGTGTTCTTGTGGTGGAGCTTTGGACTCATCCATTTTTGTGTAGATAGGTTTGAATTAAACAACAATTAAATTGGGTTGTTGTATACTAGAGGGGACAAGTCAAGAGATACATTGTTGCACGATTCATGAACTTTTGTCAAATCGCAATGGGCTTAAATATCCTTAAAGAGAGTGAGATCCCATGCCTTAGCCTAATTGTCAGTGCGCTTCTTAGAAGAATATTACAATACACTTGTAATTTTTTCAACAATTTTAAGGAGAGTCATATCATGGAGCCTGTACCTATGCAGCTGTTTGACAATGTTGGAGATCTCAACAAGCCATTCCGTTTCAAGGGAGCTCACTTTAAGAAGTGGAAGGGGAAGTCCTTAGCTATCTCAATCTTCTCAAAGTTGTCTATGTTCTCACCGACATGTATATTTGTTGTACTTGTTGATTCTCCGTGAGCTTGATAAAGAACATGAGTGTTCGTGTTTGCCTTGGCCAAAGAACTTTCTGGTTTTCTCCAAAGGTTTGGACTTGCTCCATTTATCTGACCTCCATCTCTTGAAAATGAGCCTAGTATTTGTAGGCAAAGGATTGAGTAATAGTTTAGAATCCCCAATCAAAATCTCTAATTTGTGAGATTGATTTTCTGATTTGGTTTAATTTTCAATGATTTTTTTAATCAAAATCTTTAATTTGGGAAATTAAACCCTAATTGATAAAATTTGATCAAATTAGGGTTATTTTGTCCCCTTTTGTTCTTGATTTAATTTGTTTGATGAATGTCTCAGATGTTGTTGTGCTCATAAATTTGTCATCATATACATAATAATTCTCCTTGTTTACACTTTGTTTTTATATGGATTTTACTTTCTACTTGTGTTTTGTAGGTTGTAACAAGTAAAGAGTGGAAATTGAGCTAAAAATAAAGCATTGAGACTAAGAAGGCGCAAGTGGCCCTTTAATATAGTGGTGGAAAGGTGTTGAGCCCTTGCATGACGGTGTGGGTTCAAACTCTGTCAGCGGCTAATCTAATATCTAATCTAACAAAATCTATCATTTGACAAAAAAAAAAAAAAAAAAACTAAGAAGGCTTTTACAATCCTATGTCATCAGCCCAGCCTATGCAAATCAGCTGAATTCGTGGATTAAACTGTATTACTCAGGAACAATTAGGACATGTGCCATATATGCACAGAATGATACGGATGTTTATTTTCCGTAGAATGTTACGGTTCGTGAATATCATTTTTCTAGAGGGAGTTTCGGCAGGTTTAGGACATAAAGATTGGGCTGCACACAAATGAAAGGTTTCTACTAGACCTGGCATTTGTGTCGTGTGTTCCTTGTTTGTGTCGTTTTCGTGTCATACCTGATATCTTAACAGGTTGTATTTCATACTCCAAAATATGAGCCTAATGAAAAAACATTAGTACATTACAAGAAAATACCAAATATTCAAGGATATGGAAAATGAAAGGAGTTGAATTTTGAGGAATCTTGTACATTTTTATATGCTTTCACATTTTTTAGACTTGTACATTAATGATTATGAATTTTATTTATTTTGAACTCCTTTAAAATACTATTCATGAAGGTTTGTATGACTTTAATTCAAACGAGGATGTACCCAGACTCATAGCGTAGGGGATGCGGTCACGAGTCTTTGCATATTTTTTCGCACTTGTAGATTAATTATTATAATTTTTTTTAATGTGTTTGGTATATTTAAATTACTTGATACTTTTAATTTTAATGTGTTATATAATTTTTTTAATCTCACTCTTTGCCTATAGTATACTATAAAAATAAATAAATAAAACTTAAAATTTTAAATTATATAGAATAATACTACAATAATACAAATTTAATATACAATGTATACATATACGCTATGGTTATTGTATTTTATAGGAAGTTTTTTAATATTTAAAAAAATTAAAATCATCAAAATAACTTTTTTCTTAACATATTGAAACAGGTTACTCATGTGTCATATTTGTGTAAACCTATTAAGGACCCGTTATTAATAGGTTCTTTTCATATGACTTAATAACGAACCAATTAGCCATCATGTTGACCCGAAACCCCATTATTTTCGTGTCATTTACTTGTCATGTTAACAGGTCGTGTAAAAAATTGCGCATTCTAGTTTCTACCACTTGACAGATTATACGGAGTTAAAATTCTTATTTATTAGAAGTTTTAACTAGGTGGATGAAGCCAAAAAGTCTGGAAACAAATATGTAGCTTTAAGTGTTTGGCTTTCCTTGTCAAGTATTGTAATTGAACCATCTCACATGCTCAACCTAGCTTTAGAATATACTCAGATTATGAGTTGTTGCTAATGGAGTAAATGTTCAAGAAGTGGCACATTTCAACTCAAAGGTTTGTTTATGCATGTGCATTTCATATCTTTGTTTGTGTTGCATTTTGTCCAATTGACTGACACCTTACTTATGATGGTAGTCAGTTTCTGGCCATTGATCTGGCTAGATCTCTTCTGCAGCCGACAAGTGTCCTTATGACAAGTTGGATGATTTCCTTGGGTATATTTGTTCCCTAGGGTTTCAGTTTGTTCTTGGGGGTTTAGAACTTAGTGTTAGTGTGAAAGTTGCTTTAGAGGCTAGAAACTTACATCTTCTCCATTTATGAACCCTAACTGCAAAACATTCTTCATGCATTAAACACCCAATCATTTTATATTAGGGTTGCATTTTTTAAGGTTTTTCATTTATGTCTTGGTTGGGTTTTAAGCTTTAAATTCGTCTTAGACCAAGCTTTTGGATTCAAGTTAGATTATTCCCTTAACTATTTGACTGGAGAATCTGACTGGTCATTTGAATCCAGATTTCATATGCATATCATAAAATCATATGACATCATTGATCATGTTGATCTCGATGCCACAAGGAGATGAGCTCAGGAGGAGCTGCCATTTCTTGAAGACTAAAGGAGTTCGTCTCATGTAAGGCAGGGTTGCACAAAGGTAAAGTTACTCCATAGATAGAGATCCAGGAATTGAGCTTGTGTGATCTTTGTATGAACCTTTGTTTACACTAGTGGATTGTACTCAGTGGAGAGTCCCCAGTTTTTTAACCCAGAGGTGGGTTTTTTCTAGCCAAAAATATCTTGTGTTCAAGTTACATTTATTGAGTTCGAGTTATGTTTATTGTGTCACACATCCCACATACACATACATGGTACATATATCCATTGAATGTCTAAATGGTATGTGTTCACTGTTATGCTCACTTGACAAATTAAAACTTGCAATGAACGACAGCCTTGCTAACTAGGATAGTTTTTGGAAACTGAAATTGGTATTTGAATCTTAGATATATTGACTAACAAATCTATCTTAGTTAACTACCAGGCGTGACTAGTCAGTTTGGCGAATCGTAATTTTTATATACAAGTTATTCCATTTGGTACCAATTTTAATTAGTATTAGAGCCTTGCTCTAGATATACATAGAGTGATCTCTGAGATTTGTTGGTATTGAGTGGAATCTCACCGTGGACCGTGATCGTGTTAGTAGCTCATGTAATACACCTCCATGTTTTGATGATACAAATTATGCTGCTTGGAACGAGAAGTTTCAAATCTTGCTTGAGGCATAAGATCTTATTGTTGTTGATTATCTCACTCTTGAGTGGAAGGCTCCATCGAGGCTAGTCAATGGAGAGTCTGTGATTAAGCCAAAAGATGAATGGACTCAAGGACAAATCACTTCGACTAAAGCAAAGAATACAATTGTTTCTGCCATTTCGTCTATTCAGTTTGCTCATGTTCGATATTGCACTACTGCCAAGCAAGCTTGGGACAAACTCTGAATTCTTCATGAGGGTGATAAACAAGTGAGAAATCTGAAGCTCCAAATGACCCTTTCAAAATTTTAGAATTTGAGAATGCTCGAGTCTGAGACTTTCTCGGTCTTCTATAAGAAAGTTGAAATGTTAACAAATGAAGCCTTAGGGTTAGGGAAGCCTATTGATGAAACAACCATTGTTTAAAAGATTTTGAGATGCTTGCCCAAGAGATTTCAAGCAAAGAAGGCTGTCATTCAAGAGTTTCAGGACCTAAATAAGATTAAGCTTGAAAAATTGGTTGGGAAACTCATTACTATAAAATTGAGCTTGACATGGATGATAGTGACACCAAGAAGAGAAAAGAAGTGGCCCTTCATGGTGCTCCGAAATGTGAGGATGTTGGTGATGTATGTAGACATGCCTTTAAAGATGATCTTGCTCTATTCGTCAAACAATTCAAAAGAATTCTCAAAAACAAAGGGAATGATTCTAAATGGTTTAGTGAGCCATCAAGCAGTTGGGAAAAACAACCCACTAGAGTGAAGAATAAACAGTTCACTAGAAAATGAGACAAAAGTTTATTAAAGGTACCTGGCCCCTGCTTTGCATGTGGTGGAAGTGGGCACTGTGCAGTTGATTGTGCTAACACCAAAATCCTTGGTCAAAAACGAGAAAAGGCAATGATGGTTGCTTGGAGTGATGACAATGAACAAGGTTCTGTGCGATCTGATGAGTCGTTAGATGATGAAGAAAAGGTTTTTGCTTTTGTTGCTCCAATTAAAGAAGTGTCTTTAAGTGATGATGATTCTGTTCTGAATGGCAATGAGGAGATGACTTATGATGAATTGTGCATTAAGTATAATACACTTTTTGATGAGACTTGCTCTACAAAAGTGGAGAAGATTGAACTAGCTAAGAAAGTTACTGAGTTCTAAAAGGAAAACAAGTCTCTTCATCTAGTCAGAATTGAACTGGATGTAAAGATTGGTTATCTTAAGGCTCATGTTGACAAAAGTGGTCTTGATTTTGTAGAAAGTGGCTCAAATTCTATTCCTACCAAAACAAAATTTGTCATAGAATCTAGGCTTATATATCAGAATGTCAAACCATGTCCAAAGACAAGATCTGTTCCTACGTCTCATCACTATGGTGAAGTTTGCCACATTCGTCCAAAATGTAAAAAATTGTACCTTAGAAAGACTAACTTCCTAAATGATCAGGTGGACCGTCTAGTCATCGAAGTCAACAGAATTGCTCATCTTGTTCATTCTTCTTCATCTGGAAATATTAAGCAAAGTTCGAAGTGGGTTTAGAATGACTCAAATAGGTACCTTGTAGTTCTAAATGCTTTATCTGTTACCAAGCCAAATGTATAGTATCTTAATAGTGGATGCTCTTGTCACATGACTGGAGACAAGGAGGCTTTATCATCTATTACTCCTTTTATTGGGGGTGGTGTTGTGTTTGGTTGTGGATACAAGTCTCGGATCACAAGGAAAGGTGATGTTAAGATCCTTGGATTACCTAAGCTTGAAAATGTTAGATATGTTGATGGGTTGAAGTCAAATCTCATTAGCATTAGATAGTTGTGTGATGTTGTAGCTGATGAAGTGTGCTTCTTAAAAAGAAGGTGTCGGATTGTAGATGAACACGAAAAGAACTTGCTTGTACTCCCGAGATCTGGAGACAATTGCTACATTCTTAATGTCTCTAAAGTTGGTGAACACTCCAAGTGCCATAAAGCTATTGATGAAGCTAGTGTTCTGGGGCATAAGAAACTTGGGCATGTGAACTTTAAAGACCTCAAGAAGTTGTCCAAACATGATGTTGTGAGAGGGCTGCCACCTCTTTCTGTTTCTGACTCATATGTTTGCAAACCATGTCGACTGGGAAAAAAATCTAGAATGGCACACAAGAAAGTGACTGGCATTAGAACAACTAAGTATCTTCAATTGATTTATATGGATCTTGTTGGACTAATTCAGACCTTATCTCTAGGTGGCAAGAAGTGCATCCTGGTAATTATGGATGACTACTGTAGATTCATTTGGGTATGTTTTTTAAGGGAAAAATTTGATACCTTTCAACAGTTCATCACTGTCTATAAAGTAATGTTGAATGAATTTCTGTCTAGCCATCCTACTTTAGTTAGAATCAAAACTGATCATGAAACCGAATTTGAGAATGCTCACTTTGATGATTTCTATTCAACTAATGGCATCTAGCATGAGTTTCTTTTTACTCCAATCACCCCTTGACAAAATGGTGCAGTGGAAAGGAAAAATCATGTTTTGATTAAGATGACTAGGGTGCTACTTAACAACAAAAACTTGGCAAAGCATTTTTGGGCCGAGGCAATGAACACTGCTTGCTACATCTCAAATCGTGTGTTTCTCAGACCTGGCACTGATGTGACTCCTTATGAACTCTCGAGGTGCAATAAGCCAATGGTATAGTATTTAAAAGTCTTTGGGAGTTTGTGCTACATTCTACGTGATCGAGAACATCTTGCAAAGTTTGATACTAAGAGTGATGAAGGAATCTTCTTAAGGTACTCCAACACAAGTCAGGCCTATAAAGTTTATAATCTGAGGACAAAAACCATCATGGAGTCCATCAATGTCAAGATTGATGACATAGATATCCTTCCCTCTTTGGCAATTGAAAATGATGATGTGTTATTTCCCTCTTCTAAGGATAATGGTGATGCTTCTGGTGAGTCAAGTGTGCTGTCAGAAAAGTCACAATGAGAATGAATCAAGTATTGATCAAGACTCTCGTGTCCTATTCAAGGACAAACCAAAGTAGGCCAGAGGTCATCATGATGAGGAAATTATGGGTCTGATTGACAAAGGCGTTAAAACTCGAAGACAAATAGCTGATGAAGAAGCAAATATTTGCTATATCTTCCAGATTGAGCCTAAGAATACCAAAGATGCTCTAACTGATGATGAATTGATCTTAGCCATATAGGAAGAGCTGAATCAGTTTGAGAGGAATGAAGTCTAGTCCCTTGTTGACCGTCCATTGAACACTAATGTTATTGAGACAAAATGGATTTATAAGAATAAGCTTGATGAGTCAGGGAATGTAATCAGAAATAAGGTTAGGCTTGTTGCTTAAGGATACTCTCAACTTGAAGGTGTTGATTTTGACAAAACCTTCGCTCTTGTAGCTCACCTTGAATCAATCAGACTTCTATGTGCTATTGCATGCCATTTAAAGTTCAAACGTTTTCAAATGGATGTCAAAACTATATTCCTTAATGGATATCTTAATGAAGAAGTCTACGTGGAATAACCAAAGGGCTTTGAGGATCCTCACAAACCAGATAGGGTGTACAAACTGAGGAAGACTCTCTATGGTATCAAACAAGCCCCACGTGCTTGGTATGAAAGGTTATCTTCTCATCTTCTTACTCATGGTTATACTCGTGGCTCTGTTGATGACACTTTGTTTGTTAAGAAGGTTAAATCTCATGTTGTGATTGCTCAAGTGTATATGGATGACATAGTTGTTGGGTCTACTTCTGATTCTCTTATGAAACAATTTATCGATATGATGACAAGTGAATTTGAGATGAGCTTGGTTGGTAAATTAAACTACTTCCTTGGACTTCAAGTGAAATAAGAAAAGGATGGCATCTTCATTTCTCAAACAAAGTATGCTAAGAACTTGGTGAAGAAGTTTGGCCTCGAAGGTTCAAAAGCTGTTAGATCTCCTAAGTAAATTTTGGTTATTAATGATAAATACTCCCTAATACACACCCCCCCACCCACCAAGCTTATTCCCTATACCCATAACCCAGCCCCTTCCCCTTCCCCTTCCCCAAAATTCCATCCCTCTTACCCACCTAACCCTCCCTCCCGCCTACTCAACCTCCCTTCCCTTCTCTCCCTATAGCCGCCGCTCAAAATGCAAACCTAGATCGGGAAACCTTATCAACTACAAGCTCTTGTTTGAGCAAACCACTTGAGCTGTAGGTCTCTACGGAGAAGATGACCGTGTTTCTTGGTCTGGATGAGACCTTGGTGCACGCACAGGCCAACCCGCAGTCAGAGAAATTTGATTTCATAGTGCGGTCGAGGATCGACGAAACTGAGATGAATTTTTATGTTTGTAAGCTTCCTGAAGTGGATGAGTTGTTGGGGAAGTTAGGGATGAAGGGTGGGCGCAAAGGAGAGAAGAAAGGGAGGGAATTTTGGGATTTTAGGGAAGGGAAAATGCAGGATTTTAGAGATGGGGAATAAGCTTGGTGGCGGAGTGGGTATCAGGGAAGGGGAAGGTAGGGTGGGTGAGGGGCGGGATAGATAAGCCCAGATTCTTTTTTTTTTTTTTTTTTAATTTAAATTTTCATTTTTTTTTAATTTCTTAATATCCACATAGCATCCTATCATTATCCATGTAGGTGCCACATCACCAATTAATAGCTGATTTAACAACAATCATAACAGATTTATGAAAGTATCCCAAAATTATGACTTTAGGTGCCACTCTGGGATGAAAAAACAACTTCATGTACCAAATTCTGAAAACCAAGAAACTTCAAAATAGAAAACTGAAATTAACCCTAAATATTAAACTCATGGAAAACTTTTTGCCCCAAACTCACCGTAACTGATTGACCGGATTAAGCGGGGTAATATATAGTTTATGAATCTCTTGTTCTCGAAAAAATTTTAGTGTTCTGATTATTCTTGGTATGATTGTGGTCATAGAAGCATGCACAACTTTGACAAATAACAAACGTTAATTTAGACTTCATTGCATCCAAAATATAATTTATCCACAATTTTTCTTGACAAAAATAGTGGAGGGGAATTAAGGTTAAATGGTATTAGTGCAGTAATCTATGTGCCCTTGAAAGGATTTTTCATGAAAGGATGATCATACTTCTTTATCCTACATAGCCATAGCCCATTAGCCATGTCTACAAACAGGAAAGAAAACAAAGCTTGTGTTCTTTCTCGTTAAGGCTAAACTGTCTCCTCCCTAGTGCTTCATAGGTTTGCTTCACAAACATGACCTAAGATACAATTATAGTATTGTTCTTAACATGTTAATGGTAAGGGCGAGGGTCATGGGCTAAATATAAAATCTAGCCCTCCAAACCTGTAAACAAAAAAGTTCCTGCAAACAAATAAAACAAGAACACGTGTACAAAATAATAAATTTGTATTAATGAGTATTTAGGGTTTCAATATCTGTGGTTTATTCCTTACAAAAATATCCCTTTGATTCAATCTCCAATCTTGAGATTTGATCCAAGGGTGGGCAAGCACTTGATTTTGAACCAGAACAAGATTTCTTCAAGGGCCGTCGAGATTTGATCTTGAACGAAATGGGACCATGAGGGGTTTCACATGGTTGGTAGTCTTCGGCTTTAGTGTGGATGAACCGGCACGTGTATTTGTTGTGCTTATTGATTCTCCACGAGGCTTGGTGAAGAACACAATGATTGCTTTGCCCAAAGAGCTTTCTGGTTTACTTCCTTTCTCTGACCTCCGTCTATTAAAAACGAGCCTAGTATTTATAGGCAAAGGATTTAATATTAGTTTAGAATCCCAAATCTAAATCCCTGATTTTTGAGAATGATTTTCTAATTTGATTTAATTTCAACTAATTATTTAATTTAGATCTTAATTGGATCAGAATTTTTATTTAGGAAATTAAACCCTAATTGATATAATTTGATCAAATTAGCATTATTTTGCCCCCTTTTGTACTTGATCTAATTTATTTGATGGAGGTCTCAGATGTCAACATGTGTCATTTTTGATTGCTTGTTTTGTCATGTGCCACGTGTATTTTGTGGGACCCAAGAATTGGCCTAGTTAGTTTCGACTAGTCAAGTGGTTAAACTTTGGATTATTGATCACCGAAATTTTGATGTCTAGAAAACTGATGAGCCGATATTTTACTATATATTTTATCCTAATCTTAGTATTAATTTATTGATTATTTTGGTGAGATTTTGATACTTAAATTATAGTTCTAATGTAGGACATTCGACTTCCTCTTGAGCATAAAGTAATCAAACAAATGAATTTTGGATTGATTCTAATTGGATGATGTTCATGAGTCTTTCAAGACGATTGTATCAAAGTTTCATATTTTTCTACCAAGCCGTTTGGCTGTGGCAATGAAATAAAGGCCCAGCACGCAGCTTTCCCAGATTGACGTTTTTGGACGTTTTGGGTATTTTGGAGGTCAAGATGGCAGATTTTGAGGAAGATTCCTTCTGAGGATTTGTAGGGGACATCTTCAACTTTTAAAAAGACCATTTGGGACCAAATCGGAGTTGATTTGGTCGGTCAAAAAGGCTAATTTTCTGAGAAGTCTAAATTTTAGTTCACATAGGAAACCTTTCATTTTCTGTTTTATTATTTCATTATGTTTCCTAGTTTTATTCTAAGACTTTTTAGGGTTTTATTTTGGTAGTTGTATAAATAAAGATATTTAGCCATTAGGGTTTTAGAGGAGAAGGAGAGAAGGAGAGGAGAAGAACAAATGAAGTTTATTTTCTAGGTGTTTTCTATCCTTGTTCTTAATAATATTTTTTTTTATGATTGTTCGTAGCTAGTTTCTTTTGCTAGGGTAAAGCCTTGAGCCTTAGCAAGAATATGTAGTTTCTTTTCAATTTATTTATGATATTATGCATGCATGTTTTGAATTATGAATTACCGTTTTAAACTATCTAATTGTCTTAGTGATTTGTGACCATTAGGATATTTAGATAAGTAATTTGACGCAATTTTGGTCGGAAGGTTCCCTGAAATTTGCGTTGGCTTCTTGTGGTTAAAAATTGTAATTTCACTTAGGATGAACACCACGTCTTAAGGGTTGCATGGTTTTTCAAAAGGTTTTCATAAAACTTAATGAGTCTTTCATATTCATATTTGATCCGAACGTCCGGATGAGTTTCATGTTAGATATACGTTCTATATTCAAGTAGAATATATATTAGGAAAACCTAACCTTCAAAATATGCATGGATAATTCATAAATAGTTGGAAGAACTACGTAGGATTGTTAAGATGACGGCGGAACCCTAGTGCTTTTAAAAATAGTGTTTCTTTAAATTGATTTTTAGTTGATTTATTTAATTGTTTTTATTTTAAATTCTTTTTTATTATTTTAAATTCTAAAATCAAGATTTTCTAAACTTTGTTTTAAATAAATAATTAAGAGTTAGTTTTAAATACAAATTATTCATTCAATCCATGTGAAAAACGACCTTATTAGAGCTGCTATACTACGATAACCTTGTACTATTGTAAGTATCTTTAAATATTTTTATCCCTATTTTTGCAAGTGGTAAAATTTTCTTATCAAAAACCAACACTATTTATGAAATATAGCCTTGCAAATTTCTTGTTGTTCTATTAGTATGAGAGGCTAATGGCCAAAAAGTGTTAGGTAGCTAATTTTCGTTCACCACCAGTTTCTTCCTAAACTGACCAATTGAGGGGCTCTGGGCAAGAGCTGGAGGAGCCATGGGCTAGGCTAGTTAATTTAAACAAGGTAAGATATATATGTCCCATTCGAAATTGGTTTGCAGTCATTTGGAGTTAAATACTGCATGTATTAGATATGCTCATTTACCATTTAATTTAAAAACCGGATTTCTTCTCTCATATAGATATATACTTGCTTGCTTCCCTATAGAGATAAATAATTGCCCTTTCTTTTACATAATTGATACTTCCCTGTTGAATAGTCGAGGCTCAAAACTAAAATGTGGTATAAACATTATCAAAGAGAATACACATGAATTACTAGATTCTTAAATATAATCAATTTAGAAACATCAACTGTGAAAGAAAATGACAGAATATATTAATTTATTTCTTTTGTTACATTCTAGTGTGATTTGTTCTTAGTAGAACTCACCCATTTTCACAATAAAATAATGCTAATTGAACTTAAGAAATAATGTGCTTATTTATCTTGAAGAAATTTTTGTAGCCATTACTTGGTACAAAGATCTTTCAAGTTTGTAAATATATATAAATATGCAACTGTGCTCATTTATCTACTAATGTTTTATGTATACGTACCCCATAGTTGCAAATTAATCAGTAATTTGATAAGAGTACTATACAACCCACAACAGCAGCCATGCATATATGATTTTTCGCTAGTTTTTCCCAGATTTCTTCTTGTCTCTTGCTAGAGCACTCTGAACATTTGATGGATTTGGGCCTCCGCCTCTTGTGCCAGGATAAATGACTGTTGCTGCATCTAATTTCTTACCTTTTGATGGATTTGCTGCATCTAATTTCTTACCTTTTGATGGATTTGGGCCTCCGCCTCTTGTGCCCGGATAAAGGACTGTTGCTGCATCCAATTTCTTACCAGAAGACATAGTTGCTAATGATCAACTTAATTAAACTTGTACACAGAAGGTATAAAAACGTACACAATTGTGGCTTTTTCATTAAATGTTGGAAATATTTATAGACATACGGTTCCGTATCTAGCAGTTTGGTTTCCACAGAACTACCAAGAAATTAGAGTAACCTAACTGCGTAAGTAAACACAATTTATTTGTTTAATTTAAACCCCTTATTTTTTCATATATATCCCGATTGCCGGTCGAGTTGTCTGATGAGCTGAGAAGCGTTGGGGGTTTGAAAAAAAATCTTTGACGGCTGATCGCATGCATACCTGTGATTGCTTGGAGCATTTGTCTTCGTGAATAACACACACACATTCCTCGAAAAGGAAATCAAATTTCTGACTAGGCCAACTTTGTTACGTACATTAAGATAATATAATGTGGAGGTTTAAATTGTATGGGGAATATCTGTTAATATTTTCTCTCCGTTCTTATCTTCTGATGTTTCTCTGTGATATATTGAAATTTCCTTTTCGGTAATATATTGACTTTCAAGCCATCTGAGAAAATGAACAGAAAAGCTTGCACATGTGCAAAATTAAGCATTAATAGATCGAAATAATTATAATAGTGTAATAATTATGTATTAGATTTTATATAATATTACACAACAAATGTTCAAGGCCATCCATGCGGAAAACACACGCGGTTTAACGAATGTTTGAAGTGGCGTGTAGTGTAATCTTTATATGTTGAATGCAAAATAACAAAGACTTTGAAATGTGAAAATAAGTGTGTCGTGAAATAACAGAGAATTATCATAAGATGGAAAAAAATCATGGAGAGAGTTGAGGCGTGAAGTTTCGCCAGGGTTTCATTTGGAACTATTGGGACCCATATATAACCAAGTTTTCAAATTATTAAAAAAAAAAAAACAGACTGCTTGAATTCAAATACTGTGTAGTAAAGAGCCATTTGCAGCAATCATGTTTTTAAATTTGAAGTAAAAAGGAGTAGAAAGCTATTAATTTTAGTAGCTTCCTAAAACATTTCTACTCCAACCGTACCATCTAATTTAGGGAGTCATAGAAACGAACCAATAGAAATAGAGTTTTTATTTAAAAATTTATTTAGAAAATAGTAATTAAAACTAAGAGCCTTTAAGAGCTCATCTTTTCTTCTTCTGAAAAATTATTGGGTGAATTCAATACATAATGTCGACCGTGTATCATTCCACTCAAAATTCCCCACATAACCTTTAATAAATACAACTGAATTAAACTCTATTCACATCCTAAAAAATAAGGTTTAAATGTCAGAATGGTTCAGATGTTACTGTCATTTGGTCAATTAGTACCCTTCTGTAGAAAAAATATTTTTCAAATTAAAATACAACCTCCCATCTGCCTTGTCCTTGACCCAAACGACAACCCTAGCCACACAAGCAGGCAACTCGACGAATGCATCTCTTGATCCACCTCAACCCCACTTCTCACTGCATGAGTTCCATCATTGCAGTCCCAAGAAAATAAACCACAACCACCTCACATTTGACTATGTAATCGAAAAACTGACCGCAATTGAGAGAGCCATATACTACCCTTTTCTCTTCAGTTTATTATTTACATCATAGAAAATATATGTGCTATGTTTGGATGAGGGTTTTCCAAGTTCTAAGGGATTAAAGTCAAACTATGAAGGAATGGACAATAAAATATAACATACAGGTGATTAGAAAAGTTCTCCATGAGCATTATAAAGACATGTCAGAGGGATTTGCAAAACCCTACTTGGCTGGTGTATCTACAAAATCCTCCCACATATTTGTGAGTAATGCTCATGGTGAGCTTTTATAATCCCCTCTATGTTACATTTTGTAGTATATTCCTTCATAGTTTGATCTAAACCCTTGGAACTTGGAAAAGCCTCTTCCAAACATATACATGGGGTTAATTTGACAGTAGATTAACGTGGGGTATCAGATGCACACAATAATTCTCCTTTCTCACTCCTTAGATTTAGGAGTTCCTAACAATTTGGCTATCTTAAGAGTATGGTAGGGAGTGCGATTGGAAATAAAAAATTTCTAATCTTCCCTGAATTTTAATTCGAATCTTATTTAAAGAGCTCATTGAAGATGTTCTTAATTGATTATATTTAAGATATAGTAATTCATCCAAAATGAAAAAAAAATCTTGACAGACCTTCTAAAATCCTAAAGCCTCAAATTCAATCCTAAACTCCTTTATATGATTCTTTGAAAAATTAGTTTGAGGACAAGATGGTAACCTTCCATATAGTTTATTTAGTAATAGCCCCACGTTGCAATAAAATTTGTAGCCTATCCAAAATAATTGGTTGGGGTTGGTAATTTTTCTTAAAACGTATGTCTAACTTCATATTCAATTTGAGTTTATAGCTTAAAATGAAATAAGGTCATGTTGGTCAATCTAGTAGCCACCATATTGACGGATATGCGGGCATGACAAACAGATGATGTAGGATGCAAACCAACACTCTAAAGCCAAAAAAAATTCAATTCTAACAACTAGATAACCCATCCCACATGAGAGATTCTACACACAAAACTACCAACACAACCACTAATTAAGAAAAATAGTGAAAAACAATCATGCTATTCCCATTTTTGGTGTGGATTCAATCCTCGCCAATTTTCTCACTCCTAACACTAATTATTTACCCTACTAATTAACAATGTCTCTCTACCAAAAAAAAAAAAAAAAAAAAAAAAAAAAAACATGATTGAAAGTGCTCTAAGCAACGTCAACTGTAGAACAAAATCAAATAATATATTAATGCATTTCTTTGTTACATCCTAGTGGGATTTGTTCTTCGTAGCACCCACCCATTTTTACAATAAAATAACTGTATCTAAACTTAAGAAATTATATTGTTCATGTTCTATTCTTGAAAGGAAATATTGTATCAATTATTTGGTACAAAGATCTTTCAATTTTGTAAATATAAATATGCAACTATGCTTATTTATGTACAACTGCATAACTCTAACGTTACATTCACCACATATTTGTACCATCATTCGTATCATCTCTATAATAGAGGTATGGCCCACCAATACATGTGGGTCTTATCTCTATTAGATGTATAACCTATTAAGGATAGCGAAGGACCACTAGACTATAATGAGCATAAGGCACTAGATTAGCACTTAGCTTAGATGTTAAGCTAAAGTATTGATGATGACTCAGCATTTGATTAGATATTTTATGGACACATATATATCCCTTGTATCCTGCAGATAAAGTTAATGAGAATCATTTTTTCTTTAACAATCGCAATCTCTCTCTCTCTTAATTCTGTAAACTTCTTCATGGTATCTTCGCCGGAGTCCACCGACGTCGATCCTCCGCTTCCACTTTCTTGAAATTCTTGCATTTTCTTGTCTCCCAAACACGTCTTACCTAATTTTTCCTCCTTTCATCTACGCAATTTGTCTGTCTTTCTATGGCGGCCACTCTTAATTCCTCTGATTCCACTTCTCCTGCTACATCTTCTGGTCCTCATCCTTTTGGTGAGATCTCAAACACTGTACCTCCATCGATTGCGACAATTACTGTCCAAAATATTGCTGGAATGGTTCCGACGAAACTCAATCGTCAGAACTACATCACCTGGCGCAGCTTATTTCTTCCCGTTCTTAAGCAGTTCAAGCTTTTTGGCCTTATCACTGGGGATGATCCTTGCCCTCCTCCGTTTGTTCGTGATTCATCTGGATCTCAAATTCTCAATCCTGCACATGAATTGTGGTGTGAACGTGATCAGATCTTAACGATCTGGATCAACTCCACCCTTGCTGAAGATCTTCTTCCCCTGACTATTGGAATGGACGATTCTCGCTCGTTGTGGCAGTCTCTTGAACGCCGTTTCGCCGAAGCGTCGCGCACTCATGTTCACAGTCTTCGCTCTAAGATCCAGACCATTCAGAAAGGTGATGCTTCCATGACTGATTATCTGAACTCTATTCAGGATGTCTCTGATAAACTTGCTGCTGCTGGAGAACCGATTTCTGATTCTGATATGGTTGCTTATATTCTTGCTGGTCTTCCTGATGAGTATGAATCGTTTGTTGATTCGATTGAAACAAGAATTGAGTCTGTGAATGGTGATGAACTCCATGGCCTCTTACTCAGCAAGGAGATCTCTCTTTAGAAACGCAAAACTCGTGCATCTTCTTCCTCTACTGTTGCACCATTTCATGCTTATGCTGCTCAACAGGGATCTTCGAATCTAACCTCATTTCAGGAGGTTCTAAAGGCAGATACCAGAATCAGAATCGTAATTACTATCAGAATCGTAATCATTTTCCTCAGCATCGTACTCCTGGTCCAAATCGCCCAAACAACAACTCTGGAGGTATTCTTGGTTCTGCTCCCTCTCGTTCCTCATTTTCTGGAAATACTGGCCAAAATTCTGGCAATTTTCAGTCGGGACATTCTTCAGTTCTCTCTGGTCGTTCCATGCCATGTCAACTATGCAATCAATATGGCCATTCTGCTCTCTATTGTAGTCATCTCTCTCAGTTTGCTTCTCAACATCCTCCTCCTATGGGTTTGACTGCTATGACTGGTTCTTCTACTCCAAGTTATTGGATTACTGATAGTGGCGCTACACATCATGTCACTCCTGATCCAACGTCTCTCAATTCTGCTATACCCTACAATGGCCCTGACCAGCTTTTTGTTGGTGATGGAAAAGGTCTGTGTATTTCTCATACTGGCCACGCTTTAATTAACACTCCTAATGCTGTGTTTCAACTTCATGATGTGCTCTTAGTACCGCAGGCCTCTCATAATCTCCTGTACGTATATAAATTTGTGTATGACAATTGGTGTTCCCTAACCTTTGATCCATTTGGTTTCTACATCAAGGATCTAAGCACTGGGAGGATGCTTTTCCAGGGCCCCAGTGAAGGTGGTTTGTACCCTTTCTACTGGAATGCTTCCAATGGTATTTCTGGTATTGCCATTTCGCCTCATGCCTTAATGATCGCTAAAGCTGACATCACTACATGGCACAGAAGACTTAGACACCCCTCTAGTTTAGCTCTACATAAAGTAGTAAATAAAGGTCAATTGTCTGTTGTTGGTCCAGTATCTCAGAAGTCGTTTTGCTCAGATTGTCAAATGGGGAAGGCCTCTAAATTGTCATTTTCTACTTTGCCTTGTACTTCCACTCGGCCATTTCATCTTGTCTACACTGATGTATGGGGTCCTTCTCCCACCCCTTCTTGTACTGGATATCGATATTACCTAATTCTAGTGGATGATTTTACTAAGTACAGCTGGTTATATCCACTGCATTACAAATCTGATGTGTGTTCTGTTCTTCAGACTTTTGTTATGAAAGTTCAAACACTTTTTGCTGGTAAGATTCAATGTATAAGGTTCGATTCAGGGGGTGAGTTCTTAAGTGCTACTTTACAAAATTTCTTCAATGCTAATGGCATCACTCATCAATTAAGTTGTCCCCACACTCCTGAGCAGAATGGATGTGCAGAACGGAAACATAGGCATGTCGTTGAAATGGGTAGAACATTGCTATCTCAGAGTGGTTTACCATCTCAGTACTGGATTGAAGCATTTCAGACTGCTGTTTATTTGATCAATCGGCTGCCCCCTCAGACTTCTTCTGTTAGTCCTTGGGAATTGTTATTCAAAGCTTCTCCAAAATATCACACCTTGAAGACATTTGGCTGTGCATGTTATCCGTGGCTACAACCCTATTCTTCCAGTAAATTGGCCCCAAAGAGTAAGCTTTGTGTTTTCTTGGGATATAGCCTAAACCACAGTGGGTATCGATGTCTCGATCCTGTCACCAATAAGCTTTATATTTCGAGACATGTGGTGTTTGATGAAACCTCTTTTCCTTTCAAACAATCCCAGGTTTCCCCCTTCCTTCAGTCCTCTCCCCCTATTCCTCCTACATTTCCCAACCCTATTTCTCTCACTATCCCTCTTCCCACTCCTCCCTCTCCTCCTCCACCCATCCCTGCCCTTTCACCTATCTCGGTACCATCACCTGCAACCCAACCTCCTCCTTTTTCTTCACCAATAGCCCACCCTCCTTCTTCTATTCCTGTTAATCACCATCCCATGATTACCAGAGCCAAATCTGGCATCACCAAGCCCAAAGTCTTTACAGCCACTACACACCCTCTTCCACCATTTGTTGACCACCTCACCACTATTCCTTCTCCACCTACCACTTATCATCAAGCTTCTAAGAATCCTCATTGGGTCCAAGCAATGGCAGATGAGTTTGCAGCTCTTCAAACCACTGGTACTTGGGAGTTAGTACCTTCTCATCCAAGTTACAATCTAGTTGGTTGCAAATGGGTGTTCAAAGTCAAACACAAAGCTGATGGCTCCATTGAGAGGTATAAGGCTCGGTTGGTTGCTAAGGGGTTCCATCAACAAGAAGGCCTTGATTTTTCTGAGACATTTAGCCCCGTAGCTAAACCAACCACCATCCGAATTCTCTTGTCTATTGTTGTAACTCATGATTGGTTTGTGCATCAGTTGGATGTGAGCAATGCTTTCCTGCATGGCTCTCTTAAAGAGGATGTATACATGGTTCAACCTCCTGGTTTTGTGGATCAGTCTAAACCTCAACATGTTTGTAAACTCAAACGGTCTCTCTATGGCCTTAAACAAGCTCCCAGAGCTTGGTATGAAGCTCTTTACAGTGTCCTTATCTCCTTGGGTTTCTCATCATCACCCTCTGATCCTAGTCTTTTTTTTCAGAAAGATTCTCACATCACTTTCATACTGGTCTATGTTGATGACATTATCATCACTGGGAGTTCTACTCCAGTATGTCAGTCCATTATCTCCAAACTGCAATCTCTATTTCCCGTCAAAGACTTGGGTGATATCCACTATTTTCTCGGCATTGAAGTTCACAGGTCTGCCAAAGGTTTACTTCTCAATCAATCCAAATATGCTCTGGATTTACTCAAGAAAACTGATATGCTTGGGGTCAAACCCTGTACTACTCCTGCTAGTTCCACCAAATTGGATCACTTTGGTACCATTCTCCCTGATCCTTCTTCTTATCGATCCACTGTTGGTGCTCTCCAATATCTCACATGGACACGACCTGATTTGGCCTTTGCAGTAAATCAAGTATGCCAATACATGCATAGTCCTCGCACGATTCACTTGCAGGCTGTTAAAAGGATTCTTCGCTACTTGAAAGGTACTATTGACTCAGGTTTATGGTTTACTAAAGGCAAGCAAGTTCTCACAGCATGGACGGATGCTGATTGGGCAGGATGCCCTGTGGACAGACGTTCCACTAGTGGATATTGTGTGTTTTTGGGTCCTAATCTCATCTCTTGGAGTGCCAAGAAACAAAGCACAGTAGCTCGGTCATCTACTGAGGCAGAGTATCGCTCACTGGCTCATACTGCTGCCGAGCTTAGCTGGGTTTGCAAAATACTGCAAGATATCTCCTTTCCTCTTCTTCAAACTCCACGTATTTTCTGTGACAACAAAAGTGCCATTGCTCTAGCCTTCAACCCGGTTTTTCATGCCCGAACAAAACATGTAGAGATTGATTATCACTACATTAGAGAAAAAGTTCTTCTGGGCCATGTTCATGTTCATCATGTGGCTTCGTTGCTTCAAATTGCAGATATATTCACTAAGTCCTTACCTGCAGACAGATTTGAACAACTTCGCTTCAAGCTCTCAGTTCGATCCCCTTCCTTCAGCTTGAGGGGGTGTATTAAGGATAGTGAAGGACCACCAGACTATAATGAGCATAAGGCACTAGATTAGCACTTAGCTTAGCTGTTAAGCTAAAGTATTGATGATGACTCAGCATTTGATTAGATATTTTATGGACACATATATATCCCTTGTATCCTGCAGATAAAGTTAATGAGAATCATTTTTTCTTTAACAATCGCAATCTCTCTCTCTTAATTCTGTAAACTTCTTCATAACCCTACTGGAGCAGTCTGCATGTATAATTCTTCACTTTTTTTTTTCCAGATTTCTTCTTGTCCCTTCGTAAAGTATTTTAAGCATTTAGCGGATACGAGCCTCCGTCACTCTGAGAAGATGATTGGGACGACAAACCATGTCGTGTGCCAAGATAAATGATTGTTGCTGTATCGAATTTCGTACTAGAAGACATGAATGCTAATTAGCTTAATTAATCTTGTACACAAATTAAAGGTATAAGAGGAGGTCAAGTTGTGGCTTTTCCATGAAATAATGTTGGATATTTATAGCATTGGGAGGGGAGGGCGTTAGGGTTAGGCCAAAGAATTACCAAGAAATTAGTAACCTAAGCATAAGTATTTTATTTGTTTAATTTTAAATCTTTTTTCTATATTTCCAGCTGCATGCCGAGTGGTCGGATGAGCTGAGAAGAATATGGTCCTTAGGCCGCGTGTAACGCAGTTAAGAATAAAACTTTGGGGGATTTCTCCCCTTGTATCACAGGCACATATTCCTATAAAATGAGAACAAGTTTTTTACTAGGATCTTTGTTATAGTAATTAAGTTAATACGTGGATATTTACATTATATGGGAAATTTCTGTTAAAATCTTTTCTCTCCATTGTTAATTTATGATGTTTCTCTGTTTTTGCGTGTGTGTCTATATACATTGACTTTCAACCATCTAAGAAAATGAAGAGAAACACATTATGGGATTCATATTTCACAACAAATGTTCAAGGCCTGCAAAATTTAATCTTCCTCGAAACACGGTGTAACGAATGTTGGAACATCCACATCAATGTTGGAACATCCACATCGATGCATATCTTAAGAGGTAGCGTGTAGTTTAATCTTTATAGGTATGGAATTTAAAATAAGAAAGATTTTCATAAAGAACCATATAATCCAAATTTTCATATTATTAAAAAAATAAGAAGGAAATTAATTTTTCATTTGATATATGTTTGTAATTCTTTTTCATAAATGATGATATTCCAAGCGGCTTTAATTTTCACTTCTCACGGAACTGACACACCAGTTTAACTGTTGTAATCTTCTACTTAAATGTTTTTATAAAAACACAAACATGGCGAAGAATAAATTGATTGTCAACTCGTTATTTTTGGGATTCAAATATAAGACCCTTGACTTACGAGTAAAAATGAATAACACTAAATTGTAGTATTATGTACTTTCAAAACTCAAAGTAGCTACTTAATTCAAATTCCAAAACTTCATTATTCTCACTTTCTTTGTATTTTCTAGGAACATTGACTTTGGATTAATGTAATTTGAATACCATCATGGCCGTAAATTGATGTTATCTTGAAAATTAAAACAATCACTTGTGATAATAGTTTTCGTGTAGTGCTACATGAGCACTCCAACTAAAACTGCTACTTTGAATTTTTGACCCCCTTTTTCATTCTAATTAAGCCCTGCGGTTTCACTCGGTTCATGCAAGCTAAAAGTTCGTGTAGTACTTAGAAAGCAGTAATGTAATAGCTGAATGTCTTAATGTCAAAACGTGTTGACCATATATATATATATATTTTTGCATATATATATATATATATATGCAAAAGGTGGTTGTACTAGCCATCCGTTTTCATTTCCCACTGTTGCATCTAGGAAACTATTGGATTTCGTGTGCCATTAACATGCATGCATGGCTCCTTGGGTCAACAATTCTTCAGTTTATATCTTATTTCTTCTGCTTCACTCGGCACCACCTCCCTTCCGGTCACGAACACGTATTTCTGATTTTGTTAATGGTCCGTCGCTCTTACCTACCGATCAATCCCTCCTTTGTGTTTCTGGGAAAAATATGAGAAATTGTGCAGCAACTTACCGTATTCAGACCTTTGACGATTTCTTTCTTTCTTTCTTAAAAAAGAAACTGATACGGATGAATACACACACAAATGCATGCATGGAGAGCCTGTAGATTAAGATCTGAGCGCTTCATTCATTGGCATAGAGAGGGACATGTAGAGCTTCGCACGCGGGTTATCCCATGTAATTTGCAGGAAATGGTTAAATTATTTGTTGACCTATACTAAAAAAGTTATAAATTATTTGATACATATAATGTTTTTTTTTTTTTCTTGTCAATTAGAGATTTAACGACAAAGTCCAAACAAGCATATGCAGGTAGACCAACCACCTGGATTGACAAGGGTACAAATGAGATGTCACAAAGAATGTACTCGTACTTGAAACAATATATTAGATCAAGTGGACATCAACTCAAATAATATAGAGGCCCACACATAAAAGCCCAAAATTGGCCACAAACAAAGAACTAAAAGAAGTACTAGAAAGATCACCCACCGTCACTACCACAAATATGGTGAAGAAGACTAGCCACCGGAAAAACAAAAAAGACCACTACAAGCACAACTCTAGTCCATTATACTCGACCATCTTGTGAACTTGCTAGTTTACACCAAATTTTTGGCATTGTTGCCGGAGACCCTACTCGAGTTTCCCAACATGATATCCTACTTCATATCTAATTATTTTAATTTATTTTATTTTATTTCGTTCAATTTTGTTTAGGAGTCGTAAATTTGTCTAGGAAATCTTCGTCACTATCCTATTTCAGCTTCTGCATCCTTGTTTCAATACTATTTTGGACTGACTTGTTTGAATTTTTACGAGCTAAATCATATATCGTTGGAAACACTGTACCAAAAATCCTCGCGCTAGGCGGCTAGTAATGCCCCAATCAATTCCTAGATGTTTAAATATTAAGAAAGTGCGGCTACACCCGCTTAGGCGTCCGCCTGACCCACTTAAGCGCCCACCTAGGCGCCTGCCTAGGTCGCTACTCTTACTTAGACAGAAAATCAATAACTTTCATTTTTCTTTTATTTTGTCAATAAAATGTAAACGACTTGTTAAATACTTGGATGAACACTCATTATATGCTTATACCTCATGTTTTCAATATGTTGCAATAATTTATAATCTTTCATTTTATTTTGTAATTTATGTAACACAATACAATTATGTGTTTTTTTTTAAGTATAAATAGGCACTTATTTACATAATATATTATAAATTTACTTAAATTTGCTTAGGCCTCCGTCTATCCCTCCTAGGCGCTAGGCCACAGCCCGGTGCCTAACCAGCGCCTAGTGTCTTTTAGAATCTTGATTGGAAAGCCCTAGAAATCTAGCTTTGAATCCAAGAAATAGATCAACAAATGGATATTTGAGCTAGAAGAAATTTGCAAAATACTAAGTAGTGGACAAACATTTTGAGACTATTTCAGACGTGGAGACCGCTCTTAAAGAAGGCTTCCCTCAAGAGTTAGTGGAGTGCTCAGAGGAGTGCAAATGGTTGTCCGGCCATTTTCAGGACCCAAAGTTTGTGATAAGTATAATAATTTTTTATATACACACCAATATGTGCATTTTGTGTTTAACAGAAGGTATCTACAGCAAATAAGATTAATAGGTCGAAAAAATAAAATAAAATAATAAAAAAACTTCTCCACCAATTCAGTTTGAGGCCTTTCTCCTATAGGTTGGAGAAAGCGACGACAGGTAAAAGTAATAAATATATATTAATTTTTATTAAGATTAATAATGAATTTCCTAAATTTTTTTTTCATGAGGGTTCTAAGTTTATGGAAATCGACATGTTCCAGGAGTTTTATGTTCAACTCGACCAGGAGAGGGCTGAACAGCTCCATGTAAGTTTATCTAACTGTTACTTTTCTTTCATTTAGAAATGTTGTAAATATTAATTAAATATTAATATGTATTTTCTTATAATAGGCTACCATGGTGGAGATAAGCAATGCTCTTCTCCAAGCGGTGGCACTACAGCTTCTCTCTGACACCTATATTGAGAATGTGACTCCACCCGAGGATACAAGTCTTCAGATCATGACTGAGACCTTGGATCAGACTCTTGTTCATAGGCCTAGTAGGTTTTTTCGAGGGATAGGGAGTGCGACACCATGACACTAGAGCCTCATCTTTTACCAGAGGGAGTTTGGGACAAGTCACCATGTTGACTGCAGAAGTTAAGGACCTGAAGGAGAATCAAACCTACGATTGTATTTCTAAGCAAGAATGATGTTGACGAATAGCCTATAATGGAGCATTGGGAGATGAGTTCTCCATAGACATGTCTACACATAGACGGCGTCATAAGGGCCTCTGTTAGGCATAGAGAAGATATGTGTATATATATGTTGAGGGATCGAGAAAGACATAGATGTCTCACCTAATAAATACCCAGGCTTGTGTATTTATAGGGATCTTGAGAGTTCTTGTAAGGAAAGTAATCTCAATCAAATTGAGAGTCCTTCTAGAAGAAAATATAGAATAAGATACCAAATCTTCTTAGAATCGTGATTATATTGCCTAATCCCTAAGGTATTATAATTTGTCTTTAACTAGGGTTTCTTTTACTTGGGAGACAAGTAATATGTTTAACAGGCCTAAGCCTATCCTACTAGACTACGCTCAATGGGCTTCTGGCATTTGGTCTTTCTTTTCACTTATCATGGGCTCATAAAATCATAGTCCCACAAGAGAGGGTCATATGTAAAAGTTCACAAGCATTTCTTAGGCATATAATAACCTTAAAGATTAAACCATAATTCCATCTTTCAAACACTTGGGACATTTTATTCATCTGTGAGACAAACCAATCCCTATTGAACAAAAGTCCTATTTCTTTTTCTTTTTTTTTAGTACATAGATATTTTTAAACTAGGGGGAGGGGGAGTTCGGTTAAGCCACACTATGGGCAACCTAATTTAGTGTCGAATTCGTCATCTCCGATATTTGTACCTAAGACCTCTCACTTCCAAGTGAAGAGGAGTACCACCAAACCCTAGTACTGAGTGACAAGTCCTATTTCTTCTTTTAACTTGAATCAACATATATACTTTAATTTATAAAATAAATAACAATACAAGTTACAACTCTCCACGACGCATTTTCATGTTTTGGAAACGATGTATTATAACTTCATTATCAATGAAAGGAAAAACAATACTTTCAATATAACCCATCATGCTATCACTCAATCATTGATCTCCTATTCGGTTACGCAATGAACCTTTCATTTTTCACAATGTAATTAGCAAATACACTTAATAATATACTCTATTCCTCCCCGTCTCCTTTCAATTGAGAAATTTCACTACTTGATTGCATATCAAAAATATAATTGCCAAATTGAATTTTTTTTTTTTTTAAATAATAAGAATGACAACTCCTCTTTTAGGCATCTTATCAAGCAACTAGAAGACATGTGCAAAAAGCAACTCCAACTTTCAAGGAGGCAACATCCAAGTCATCTATGGAAATGCATGGGAGTTCGATGGGTCAATTGCCCTGCCTTTTCATCTTAATAGATCTACTAGTGATTAGGATGTTATAACTTTTTTTATTACTTGTACGTACATTTTGACATATATTACAAGGGAAATGGATCCTCTCCGAATCCTTTCTTCCTAATCCACCAAGTCCAAGAATCCGGACCATTGAAATTTGATCAAACGGTTACAAGCAGGGGCCCACTTTAAAAGTTCTAATAACTTTAGCCGTTGGATCAAATTTCAATGGTACGGATCCTCGGATTTGGTGGATTAAGAGAAAGGGATCCGTAGAGGATCTCTTTCCTATTACAAGTGCTAATTAAATTAATTATTGTTTTTGTTTTTCATATAATAATCCTTAAATTTGTTAAAATAATTATTAATCAAAAACAAAATTATTAAAAAAAATATAAAATATTTTTCCTAACAAATTATTTCGTCACCTTAAATTTAAGGCTAGAAAGATTTTCCTCACGGGTACTTTTATGCAACGATGTATTTACAAATAAAAAACCATTAAAATACTCGAAAACCAAAAATGATAGGATAAATTTCATTATGTCCTAGTTTACCCAATGACATGTTTCTTTGTGCAAAGTTTTTTTATAACGAAGCCTTTTCTTTACCTCAACCTTAACATGATGTTGCTACGTCATAAGGCGTTGTTGCATAAGCTTCTTTGCCTGCGCGTTGCTATGGGTTAGAAACCGTATGAAAAAAAATATGTTTCGAAGCTACAAGAGATTGGTACAGTAGATTAATTTTATTTACACTGAAAGATGTTCGAGCTTTTTGAAAGAATTTTAAATGAAGAGCAAAAATTGAGTGAATGAAGCTCTTGCAATTCTTTGATCCACTCTATGAATAGCATGACCTGTGAGTGATTGGCTGTGTAACAAAAATTAGTAAAATAGGGTGTAAGAGAATTATGTATTAAACTATAAGCTTTTTTAACCAAAATGATCCTTGAGATTTGCATAACTCTTCACTTTGGTCTCTGAGATTTGAAATCCATAGAATTGGTATTTGAGTTTGTCCACAGTTAATCATTTTGGTCATTCCGTGAAAAATCTTCATAAAATAAGGATAAAATAACGAAAATTACAAAAATACCCTCTATTTTTGTCAAATCATTTTGGCCTGTTGTTTATTATATTGACGGTAATTTTGTCATTTTAATCCTTATTTAACATAATTTTTCACCAAATGATTAAAATGATTGATGATGGACAATCTTAGGGACTACTTCTATTGATTTCAAATCTCAGAAACCAAAGTATGGAGTTAGGCAAATCTTAAGGACTATTTTGGCTAAAAAGCATAAACTATATCATTGGAACCACTTTATGAAAAGTTGTAGTGCTATGGTATACTCACTTTCTCCTCCAGATGATTAAACTTGCACATCACACCAAATTTACATCTTCGAGTCTTTATAATGTACTGCAACATGCAAATGGAAAAGGATCAATTAACAGTTCAAGTGCTTAAATGCATTATTTCTACAAAAAAAAAAAGAAGGCTTTTTTGAAGAAAAATTTGTGAAAAACATGTTCATTTAAGCAACATCAATAGCATGCAATTAACAATTAAAGGCGGAATCATGCTTGTATGCACTTAAAACAAAACATTTACCCATGAAATTCAAAGCCTAGTAGATAGGTGAATCAAGACTCAACTCAAAACAAAGTGAGTTGAGAAATCAATACCTTTGTAGATTCCTCTTTGCATAAGCAAAGGCTAATCACCCAAAGAGAGGGCCTTCATTCCTTGCATCTTGGATCCATGGATTTGGTTGGATGAAAAGGTTTCTCCAAGTTCCCAAAATTGAGAACCTCTAAGTCTCCACACCAAGGTATATTGTAGAAGAAATGAGTGACCTAGAGGAAGTAAGATTGCTAGCTATTCCTCTCTAGATTGGCCAAAATTTTTGAGAGAAAGGAGAGCTTGTGTTCTCATCCTTTCCCCAAAAATAACCCTTAGTAAATTTTAGGCTATAAAGTCCTTTATATAGTCCCTTCAAATAAGTGACCTAATGGACCAAAAGCCCTATTCTTTTACACATGGCTAGCCTATAGGTTTATTGGGCTTTCAAGCCATTTGTTTTATTCAAGTTGTCATACAACTTGAGTTAATGGGCTTGACATTCAAATCCCATTGGGCCTTGCGGCCCAAAACTAACCCGAGGTCTTTAACGAACTTATTCGTTTGATTAATTAACATATTAATTAATCCTAGCCTTAGATAAATAATTAAACCATTTAATTATTCTTACTCATCTCCGTTGAATCTTCAAACTCTACCTTACACGGTGTACGATCCATTAGGTTCCTTTTAGCGAGGCAGTGGGCGATTCAAACTCTTTCAAATCGATTGTGAATTGAAACTTACTTTCAATTCTCCCGTTAGTGATAATACACTTTTAGGGCTTCCACAAACCATGAGTGACACCTAGCAGCATATCATGGTTACCCAAGCTAATCAGAAGAGGTGGAGAACCTATTCAGTTTAGGATTACAAATGCAATACGGTCTTTCTCTAATACAATACTCTTGACCACATTGTTTGGTTTGATAGTTTATTCATGTCTACTATCCAATGTGAATCTTGTACTTATATGATTACCTTGAATGTGATCTGGAACGCATTCCAACATCTCATTCATACTCTGGCCAGAGATTCTAAATCATATTATAGAGTATTCTCCCTCAAACAGTTTGAAGGTTAGAGATCCCTTGTTGCGCATTCACTTGCCTCCATGGCTAAGTGGCTTAACCCCGACGATGCCGTGGACACCCTGATAGAGTGACGTTGACATAATCAAAGATTAAGGACCTAACCACAAGACAACTGTGATGCCTCAGGTCAAAAGACTAATTTGCATTATCCCAACCATGAGTTCTCATGTGACATGAATATGAGAACTCTTCGTTGATCGTGTTCAGTGAACTCATTCTCTATTGAGCACCTACGTACTTGTCTTGATGTCACACACACCAATGACTCGAGACTAGTCACTCTCCCTGAGAGAAGACATAGCACGTACTGATCTTAACGGACTGTCAATGCCCAATTGACAATCCTATGATCAGGAACGTTTAGGATGTGTCAACGAAAGAATGGTCTCATGAATCTAACTTCTTTAGATCGCATTCTTCCAATCACATATTCCTTGGACTTATCGTTTAAGCATATAACATTTATATGAGACGGCTCAAACAATAATGTTTGCCCTTTAAACTACATTAGTTTGAAATGTCCGTAAAGTATCATCATATGATTGGTTTTAGGGCACATTTCCAACAATCTCCCACTTGCACTAGAGCCAATCAGCTTAGTCATCATTGATGATACCTCTTCTGTAATTCATTTCATAAATGGCTGAGTAGTAGGCCTAGACAATGGATATCTATATGTTATCCATAGAAGCAACCTTGAGAATAACGACGTCACCATTATACATGATTCTCAATCATGTGGTTCAGTCTCTCATTTGAGTTCGGACCTTGATGAGACCTTGATTCCCTGGCTTGAGCTATCGCCCCATTAGTGTCATACACTTTCTGGTTAGAACCGAATGAAGAGTTCATTAATGAACTTTCCCATCCAAACAACAATGTTGTAAGCTTCTATATGGCAATATATTTTGCATACATGATGGAACACATTAAAGTCATTTACTTTTAACGTTTCCACCCAAATATCTCTTTAGTCATAATAAAAAGATATCTCATTATCATTTCATTCATAATGAAGGGATATTCTATGATGGATTAGATTCATAATCTAATACATTTACGCTTCCATTACGTTACTCTAATTCTTCCTCATTCTTGAGGAATCCATCCTTAGTATTTCTTAAATACCTAAGGATTCACTTGACAGTTGCCATGGTTCTGATCCTGGGCTTGCATTGATATCATCTTGTACCGTTCTAGGTACGACTTATATCAATGTTTTCATACAATATGAAATACATAAATCACCTTTCTGCGTATGCATAAAGGATTCTATTTACGCATTATTTCTTTGGGAGTCAAAGGGTACATTCCCTTTGAGAAGAACAACTTCCTAGTCTCACTAGAATTGTCATTCTAATTGAAGTTTATCATCATATGAGAAACTTCCTAGCATCTCATTGTCTATTTTAGGGATTGATATAATCCAATTATATCTTGAAATCTATCATTATAGATTTCCATCCCATGTATATAGACTATGTCTCCCATATACATTTTATCATTATAGAATGTTTAAAGTCATTACTTTAACGATGAAGAATTCCTTTCATTTTCAAAATTAATATATATCATGTATATATATTCAATTTTAGGAATATGATCAACTCCCACTAATCTTTTGTAAACCTAGTAAACAAAAGATTCATTTACATCTTTATGGGAAATCAAACAATTGATCTTTTCTCACAAGACGCTTATGGCTCCCACTAGCTTGCTAAGATCTATGATGGATGGATCTCTACAACTAACATGTCTTAGAAGTATATATCATATATATATGGGTAATTGATAATGTCCAACGAACTAAATCTTATTTATGTTCATTCTTCTCCTAATGGAGAAATTCATTATCTTATGATGCTACTTTCCTTGATGTTTTTCAAGGAAATTAATCTAAAGTGTTACTTTTTCCTTGGATCAAATCTAAGGAGGTAAATATTTTAGACGTCTTACTCATCTACTTACATTTCTTGAATTCTTTGAAACCTTTTGCAAAGTATTCGGACTTGTGTTTATTCAAAATAAACTATAGTCCAACCGAGAGTGATCTTCGGTGAATGTCATACAACATGAGTAGTATTATGTTGTGGACAAGTGCCACTAACATCTAAGTGAATTAACCTCAACAACTTTGTGATTCTTTCTTCTTTCCAAAAGAATAAAGATTCGAACATTTCGCCTCTATGCAATTTTTAACAAGAAGGTCTTGGATCCGGATCTAACGATCCAAAGCATCCATCTATGACCAACTCGTAACTTATGTTTTAGAGGTATCACAACTCAGTTGGGATTAGTCACTACCTTGCAACCTTTTGGGTTTTAAGCATCATCATATTCTAAACAGTTAAACTACCACATCATCTCTACTATAAAGACAACCAATTAAATTACAATAATCTAATTTATTGATTAATAAAGAACAATGTTTTTGTCAAACAAAACATTTATCCATCTCTACTATAGTGACGGATTTAAGTTCCTTAAAATTGGAATGTAAAGACAATCTTTAGTATTTTCCAATTTCTTTGGTAGTTCATATGAGGAAGTAAGTACAATCCGCTTTCGCAGAGATCTATATTTTATTCACTTTCCGAATGTGAAGTACTTTCTCTTCTCTCATTTAATCTTCTACTTCTTATTAGCACACTTTTACAACAATTGTAAAACATAGTTACTAATACGGAATCAAGCATTCAAGTAGAAGAACCAACTGTTTTGAACTATTTCAAGAACATATTACAACACCTTCGAAAGGTGTGTTCTTGACACTTGCAAGACATTTCTTGCAAATACCCCTTCCAATGTCCATCCTTTCATAAAGAAAGTTTGTTCCCTTGGAGTTATTTTGCCTTCTTCATTTGACTTCCCTTTTGACTACAATAGTCATGGTCCCTAAACTCCCACTATCTCTCTTGAAACTCATTTCAAATGTGTTATACACATCAAACGATTTGGAGAGCGTGCGGTTATTGTTCACTATATAGTTTACAATAAACTTAGTGAACCATTAGGATAGGGACACAAAGGTAAAGTCCTTGCCTAGTTTCCGTCTCGTTTAAGTGGTTTAACACTTCAACACTCAATGATTCAAAATCATCATAAGTCCATATAAATGGACTATTTTTGTCAACCAACCATTATGTTCTAAACATAATAACAAACTTTCAAGAGTTGTTCAAGGCAACTCTCATTTCTTCATACAACAATTTGTAAGTGAAGAATCATGGCACATAAAGTGTCCATGCCCTTGTGCTTACTTCTCAAGTTCTTTATTCGTGTAACAAAGAGACAAGCACTAAAGTTTGTGTTGATTAAGGGTTGTTCAAAGCAACTCTTATTTCTTCATACAACATTTGTATTTGAAGAATTATGACATTAAAAGTGTTGTCCTTCTCATGTTAGACTTATCTAACATATTCTTCCAATGATACATTATCAATAGGAAGATTGTGAGGATGAGACTACTTAGTTACATCTACAAGCCATTAAAGACAATCTATAGGATTGTAGAACTAAGTCCGGAAATTAAAGCGTTTGGTTTTTCTTTGTCAAGTTTTGGATAGCGTTTGCAAATATATTGGTAAACAAATACATAACGAATATAAATTGATTGATTTTAAGCTATTTGATTCGGGTCTTTAAATCAATTAGCACCACCCACTATTTTTGGCAAATTCCATATCCCTCATCGGAATTCGAGAGTTTTGGAGGAAACTCTTAGTAGGGTATGGGAGGCTCACTATTACCAAGCCCACCTCACGATGATACGATATTGGCTAGCATTAATAATAATGAGAGAGTACGCTTACTCATTTGCATCTTATGCAAGTACCCATCTTATTTGGCCTCTAGAGAATGTTGCCTCACAATGATATGATGTCGGCGCTATTGCACTTAGTTAAGTTATTCCCACCATGCTTAGTTCATGAAGGGGTTCAAGAATAGCCTCACAATGATATGATATTGGCCATCCTCGTTGCCTACACTCACCTCATCATATGCGTATAGACTCCTCCTGAGTGTAAGCATGCACTTTGTACTCCCCCATGATAGGGTGAAGCCGGTGTACAAGTCACAAACGATTGGAGCCTACCACGGTGGAAGGCCACGAAGAGATATTCAAAGCATCTCTCGCTTATCAACTTAATATTGATTTGTTGAGGGTTTTAGGTCTCATCACATATAAACATACATTTTAATCCAATTAAAACATTTTGGTCCTATTACAACTATTGGTCCATTTGATTGATTTAGTTGTATATAATACTCCCACTAAGCTTTTAAAACGGTTTTTAAAGCAAGAGTATATGATACTACTAACATAAGGTTTGCATTCATTGATGGACTATATAGTTGCCTTAGGGCCTTAGGATGACTATGAACCTTTGATTCGATTCAACACGAGCCTAGTGTTGAATCTCGGTCTAGGGATGGAGATTGATTTTAGTTACGCGTTTAATCACATTAAGGCGTGTTGTCTTATTGGGCGTTGGACCCAACTACTCCAATTTCATGTATATCGAATAAAACAAGAAATGAGTACTTCAAAGTAAATAAGAGCTTATGCTCTTTTACAACAATTGATCAAATCAAATTACTTTAAAGTAAAGAAGAGCTTATGCTCTTTTACAACAATTGATCATATCAAATTACAACCAAAATTTAATCTACACATTCCCATGGTTCAAACAAATTTGAAACGGCCTTTCACATAGCTCAATTATCGTAGGCTAAGGTTCATAATCACCCTTTCTTTAATTAATCAACGCTTTAACTAATTAAACTTGAATGCAACATTTTCATTTGGTTTTTGTATCCATAGAATTGATTTAAATGGAACTAAATATAATGAAAATCCAATTCTCATTAAAGAGACAAAACAATTTTTGTTCTCATTCTATTTGGGCCATTTTGCAAAAACACAAACTTTTGGGTCAAAATACAAATACACAAAAGTATCAAAACTTTATTTAATTGCACAAAAGCACCCCACTATAAGGGTGGCCGGCCATAGGATAGTAACATAGAGTTTTTTTTGATAAAAAGAATTTTGTAAGTGGATTTTGGTGGGTGAGATTAAAGATGGTGGGGATGGTTTGAAAAGAAAATATATCTTTGATATAATTAAAAACATTTAATTATTTCTTACCAACAAACATCATCCATCAACTAATATTCAAAATTATATCTTTGACATAATCATCACCCATTAACTAATAATCAAAATTATATCTTTGACATAATCATCACCCATCAACTAATAATCAAAACTTTATGTAAAACATAAAACTTTTGAATCAAAACTTCAAAACTTTTTGTTCTTGATAAGAACTTCAAGAAATATGAAGAACATACATGAAAACTCATAATAGCTCCATGGATGTTTTCTTTCATCAAAAACTCAAATTTTCACAACTCAAAAGAGGGTTAATATCCTAGGGTACTTAGGGGTTCCAAAAAGCACTTTAAAACCATTTTAACAAGCCTAACATGAACCCAAAAAATCACCCTTTGGATTTGGCCGAAAATCCCAAAACACTTGGCACCAACTTTTAGTTCCATTATTCATGCTCATATGAACTACATCTACAACATTTGAGATGGCAAATTTTCTAACAAAATTTACATTCAAAGAAGCAAGAATAAAGCTTGTAACAATTACAACATTCAAATCACAAACTATGAACTACAAAACCCAAAAGGATTCACCAACTACTAGACTTAGGCTCTTGATACCACTTGAAGAAAAATTTGTGAAAAACATGTTCATTTAAGCAACATCAATAGCATGCAATTAACAATTAAAGGCGGAATCATGCTTGTATGCACTTAAAACAAAACATTTACCCATGAAATTCAAAGCCTAGTAGATAGGTGAATCAAGACTCAACTCAAAACAAAGTGAGTTGAGAAATCAATACCTTTGTAGATTCCTCTTTGCATAAGCAAAGGCTAATCACCCAAAGAGAGGGCCTTCATTCCTTGCATCTTGGATCCATGGATTTGGTTGGATGAAAAGGTTTCTCCAAGTTCCCAAAATTGAGAACCTCTAAGTCTCCACACCAAGGTATATTGTAGAAGAAATGAGTGACCTAGAGGAAGTAAGATTGCTAGCTATTCCTCTCTAGATTGGCCAAAATTTTTGAGAGAAAGGAGAGCTTGTGTTCTCATCCTTTCCCCAAAAATAACCCTTAGTAAATTTTAGGCTATAAAGTCCTTTATATAGTCCCTTCAAATAAGTGACCTAATGGACCAAAAGCCCTATTCTTTTACACATGGCTAGCCTATAGGTTTATTGGGCTTTCAAGCCATTTGTTTTATTCAAGTTGTCATACAACTTGAGTTAATGGGCTTGACATTCAAATCCCATTGGGCCTTGCGGCCCAAAACTAACCCGAGGTCTTTAACGAACTTATTCGTTTGATTAATTAACATATTAATTAATCCTAGCCTTAGATAAATAATTAAACCATTTAATTATTCTTACTCATCTCCGTTGAATCTTCAAACTCTACCTTACACGGTGTACGATCCATTAGGTTCCTTTTAGCGAGGCAGTGGGCGATTCAAACTCTTTCAAATCGATTGTGAATTGAAACTTACTTTCAATTCTCCCGTTAGTGATAATACACTTTTAGGGCTTCCACAAACCATGAGTGACACCTAGCAGCATATCATGGTTACCCAAGCTAATCAGAAGAGGTGGAGAACCTATTCAGTTTAGGATTACAAATGCAATACGGTCTTTCTCTAATACAATACTCTTGACCACATTGTTTGGTTTGATAGTTTATTCATGTCTACTATCCAATGTGAATCTTGTACTTATATGATTACCTTGAATGTGATCTGGAACGCATTCCAACATCTCATTCATACTCTGGCCAGAGATTCTAAATCATATTATAGAGTATTCTCCCTCAAACAGTTTGAAGGTTAGAGATCCCTTGTTGCGCATTCACTTGCCTCCATGGCTAAGTGGCTTAACCCCGACGATGCCGTGGACACCCTGATAGAGTGACGTTGACATAATCAAAGATTAAGGACCTAACCACAAGACAACTGTGATGCCTCAGGTCAAAAGACTAATTTGCATTATCCCAACCATGAGTTCTCATGTGACATGAATATGAGAACTCTTCGTTGATCGTGTTCAGTGAACTCATTCTCTATTGAGCACCTACGTACTTGTCTTGATGTCACACACACCAATGACTCGAGACTAGTCACTCTCCCTGAGAGAAGACATAGCACGTACTGATCTTAACGGACTGTCAATGCCCAATTGACAATCCTATGATCAGGAACGTTTAGGATGTGTCAACGAAAGAATGGTCTCATGAATCTAACTTCTTTAGATCGCATTCTTCCAATCACATATTCCTTGGACTTATCGTTTAAGCATATAACATTTATATGAGACGGCTCAAACAATAATGTTTGCCCTTTAAACTACATTAGTTTGAAATGTCCGTAAAGTATCATCATATGATTGGTTTTAGGGCACATTTCCAACATTTTTAGCCAAAATGGTCTCTGAAATTTGCATAACTTCTCACTGTGGTCCCTAAGATTTGAAATCAATAAAAGTGGTCGCTGAGCTTGTCCACCATCAATCATTTGGTCCTTCCAAAATTTTTGTTCAATAAGGACCAAAATGACAAGAATACTCTCAATTTAATAAACAATTAACAAAGATTAAGGGTATTTTTGTTATTTTATCTTTATTTTGTGGAGATTTTTCAGGAAGGGACCAAAATAATGATGGTAAACAAACTCAGGAACCAGTTCTATCGATTTCAAATCTCAAGGACTAAAGAGAGGAGTTCTGCAAATCTCAATGACCATTTCGGCTAAAAAGCCAAAGACGAAAGAATTTAAGTGCTAATTGCAGGACAATTTGGTGCTCCAAGTCTCTCGAGAAGTACTTCAGTTGAGCAAGGCTAAAGTACAAATTCAATGGAAAGAACCATCACAATTTACTTGTGATGTCAAGTTGAACATCCGATGCCCCGGAGAAATTCTTAAGTATCAAATGATAAAGCAATCAGATTATAGTAAATTACTAAATGATATTTACAAAAATAAAAAATACAAAGTTAAGAGGACAATGAAAAACTTAAGAATTAGCCTTAAATATAGAGCTCCTAGAAGCACACAACTCATCAGCAATGATAGCACAGACCTACGTTCATTCAAATCCTGTTAAGATTGTGAAATTAAAAACAGCCTTAACCCAAGTTGCCTGCACCACAATATGAATATTACTACAAAAACAGCTCCAATCCCAATCCAGTTAGCAATATGAATAAAAAAAATTTATTTGAACTCATATAATAAAACTAAAATTTATCAATAAACCTACCCCTAGTAATCAAACCCTACCATCACGCAATCCTTATCCTACCACCAAACCCTGATCACACAATTGTTATATATCCTATGTTCTTTAATAGGCTTAATAAAGGAGGAGAGGAATTAGGACTGTAGGTCAAGACAATATCCGTCTCCTTGTACTCAAGTCCGAACCCCTCCTCATAAATTAGAATAGCTTAGAATATGATAATCAAACGACAAACTCATGAGATTAATGCCACACTTCAGACACTCCTGTGCACTTAACTACTAGATCATAATTATCTTAAAATAATAGGATTTAACTTTCTGAATTGCTTCTCGTTAAGAGTGAGATTTCCAATGTCATGAGTGAGAAACCCCTTTGTCATCCTGTCAACCATATCCATATCAGACTGAAACATGGCACCCCAAATCGGATTCTAGTTATTGAAATCTGAGAAAGCAGTGGTGAAATCGTACCCAGCATTCTGAAAAAATGAAGCCAACCCTTTGGGAAAACAAACACATCTCCTGCTGTAAGAACCTTTTGGAATGGCTGGTTTTGGGTGTCAATAAACCCAGCAAGCACAATTCCTTTGCTCAAAAAGAACAGTTCGAATGCCCAGGGTGGGAATGGAGGCTCACCAAGCCATCGATTCTCAAGTCCGTTCGCGCAATTGAGAGGCCAAGCGTGTTGAAGCTTGGAAATTCTGCAGCAGTGACTAGTCACTGAGGACCCAAATAAATTTGTTTTTTTTTTTTTTTTTATCTAAATGAGTGTAGAGATAAATTTACATATGAATTGAGTTTGTGAGGATATGTTAGGTAATAAATTTGAGTTTAAAGACATATTGACAGTTTAATTAAAAATAAAATGAGTGTAAAGAGTAAGTTTAATGTATAAAGAGGTTATATGGTTCCTACGATGCCTAGATATGGCACATCAGTCGCGTATCGCGTGTCGGATATGCAAATGGACACAACACGCCTATGATATGGTCGAATACGCATTGGATACGTATCTAGATCAATGGATACGGCGTTTGACAGATGGATACTGGTATTCGACTGTCTGGATACGGATATCTGCACCATGGCCTTTGACGCGATTTGGTGGAAGAAAACCTCACGACGGAGATGACGCAATCTAGTGGAGGGAAGCCTCACGAAGAAGATGACCGCTATCGGTCGACATGCCGTTTCTTTGTTTATGTAGAGAAAAACAACACCACATTTCCTTTTTTTAATTTTTAGGGTTTAAATGAGATTAAAGCCCAAAAGTACATAGCCCACCGTATTTACACCACTACCATCCTTTCTTTTTGAGAGTTTGAATAATATAAATTAATTTTCATTAATTATTTTTTTTATTGTTATTAAAATATATTCTTTAAAATTAAATTTGAGTAATTAATTTTTTTTATTGTTATTTAAAATATAGTTTTTAAATATATATTTATTATGTAAATTGTTGTATCGTGTCTTCGTTTTTAGAAATTTGATGTATACTCTTGTCATATCGTGTCGTATCCGTGAACTCGGTGTCGTATCCGTGTCTGTGTCCATGCATCGTACAAATAAAATTTCCCATATGAATATCTCCACAAAAATTTATGGATAGGATACAGAAATTCAGGCCTCCATCACTTGGCAGGGTAAAAATTATACATGTTGGTTCTGTGTAGAAAGCAAGTTGCCTGCACCACAACAATGAAAAAGTAAAGAATTAGCCTTAGGTAAAGTTAAGAGAACTTAATGCTAAAAATAAAAAAGCTAGCACTTACTCAGTCGCATTACCTAGACGATTTGCTAAAGGTACGGTGCCCACTAAGCTGAAGAAGAAGACTCATCCCTAACGTATACAAAGTAACTGTCAATAGGGTGCGACAATACTTTTCTCTCTCTAGTGAGAGTCATTTTCTCCTTTTGAGAGTTTTTCTCACCCCTTCGTGTGAGGCTTCCAAATTTAAGCAAAACCAGTGGTGCCGACCTAGTTTCGACTAGGGTCGGTCGCCGTCCTCCCTTCTCTTTCCTTCTTATCTGTTTTCCTTACTTCTATCGTTTTTTAGCCTTGGTTGTTATACTATTATGTATGGTTTCTCTTTCCTAGACAATATCTATCCTATGTGTTCATTCATATTCCGATCTTCAGCCATACAACCTACTGAGATTGTGTGTAGAGTCCAATGGCTTCACTAGCTCAAGTGTTTCCAACACCACCACTTTCTCCTTGTTATCTGCCATTTTCGATAGTGTCGTTCGTGGATCTCCACGAACTTCATCTCGACAGTTAGCTTCTCTCGTTTGGTTGCTAGCTATCCTTACTGTATGGCTATGCTTGGGTAGCAAATTGGAGTTTGATGTGGCATTTGGTGAGGTATTGCTTGACTATGAAAGAGGAATTGGACGGCTTAGGATGACCTCTGTCGGCAATGGAGATGGTAGAAGTTTCTAGGTTCAATGTTCATGTTCTACGTTTTGGGCCTAATTGTATCTTAGCTTTTGAGATGTGTTGTTCTGTTGTAACCTTTTTTTTGGATGTTAATATGTTAGCTTTGGGCCTTGTCAAGTTGTAATTTTTTGTAATAAAAAGTACTTTTGACCAAAAAAAAAAAAAAACAAGTAACTGCCAATGGATTTGGGGTAAGTCAATCTAAATTATTGAAAGGATGTGCGAAAAAGAAACCATGTTGGACACATTCTTACACATACCAAAAAAAACTTAAAAACATACGCTTAAAAAGTAAAAACATTAACAGGTATGAATATTAAGTGAACTAAAGCAGAAAAAACCCCTAAAATTAAAACCTTAATGCAAATCCAATCGGATATTAAAACATATGAACATAAGAAACAAGGAAAAATAACTTTTATTAGGCCTCATATTTACGGCACCACAGAATCCACGATTGTATTTCCATAGCAAAGGGAAAATATCGTATTGCATTCACTAGCATTCCCGCATAGAAATCATGTAAAGTGTATGACCGATTCACGAAATTTCAATTCAATCTACCTATCAATCTATATATGTGTGAAATGACCGATTCATATACCTACATTATTCACTTGACCAAATCTAAATGGCAGTTAACACACGTATACGAAAGTGAATGCGCAAACATACATAAATGAATATATTTGAACATTTGAGTAGGAGCGAGTGTATATAATTTGATGCTTATAAACGTATGTACCAAGTAACAAACCAATCCATATTTCCCTCTTCGAATAACAAAATCCACAGAAACCCACCATTCAAAATCCATGGACATTCAAAAACTGTAAACAAAACCGAAAAACCCAAATCTCACTGATGCAAAAGGAAAGATTCCAAGATTACACTCTACTCTAATCCTTCTGGCCTAAAATTTTAGCCCTAAATTATTAAAGAATGAATTTAGGCTTTAAAAAAAAAAAATTATATAGCCTATCCTAAATTAATTTTAGGAACATTTTAAATATTGAAAAATCACTAAATCGATACATGAAACCTAATACAAACGACAATTAATAAACCACATAAACTTAATACAATTGATAATTCATAAATTACATAAACTTAATAATGATATCCATCATCTTGACTTGGTGGTAGACTTGGGATATAGCCTTGAAATGAATCATCATCTTGAAATATACTACTTGTGGCACCCCCTCGCAAACTTTTCTTTTGCTTATCACATAAGAACTTCTTCATCTCTGGAGTGTATTTGTTGAGGTCCTCCACCATGAAATTACATTCAAACCTTTCTTACTTCATTTGTCTGTGCGGCTTCACTATGAAATAATCTTCCCCATTGTTGGTCTCAATCGGTTCCCCACCTCGGACAAACATTGAGAACGTTCCAAGCATGATGCAACTTAAAAAGGTTGATTTTTCAGTGTAGTTCTTGTTTTGTAAATTGGCATTACTTTGTCACCCTATGTAAGAAATACATAAAAACAACTAGCTGCAAAATAATATTATGTACATGACAAATAAAATATCAACAAAGAAACTCACAAATTTGTCACCCTATTCTCCAAGCTTACCTTCCATAAAGTGCACGCTTTGTTGATAAACTTCCGCTGATTGTAAACACCACCACCTTCCCGTTGCCCGGCGTTGGAGTTTTCATTGAACTTATCAACGATTTTACCCACAAAACCTTTTTAATTTGATTTGTGCCAACGGCACCATCTTTGCTAATAGAAACTCATGTCAAACATAAAGCAACATCTTCCTCAAAGTTCCAATTACGACCTCTAATATGCTCTTTTGCCATCTTGAAAAATTTGGAAATTGGAAGAAATGGTAGAAAAAAAAAGGGGAAGAATTGTAGGAGAAAAGTAAGTTTTGTGTGGATGTTTAAACAAATACATAGGTATTCATAGAGTTTTTGGGTGAATTTTGAGTTAAATAATTTTTTTAATTATTTTAGCTGTTGAATTTAAATTTGGACCGTTAGATCTTTTTATTTTATCGTTAGATTTGATTATATTTGATCTTAGCTTTTGGATTCAATAAATATATAAATTAAAAATTAAAAAAAATAAGGAAAACTAATGCAAAAGGCTTGAAAACTTTGAGTTTTAATGATAAGGACAAAATAAAGGCTAAAGTGAATAGTATAAGGATTGACTTTTTAGTGTAAAAATGTGGTTTTTCGTTAAAGTGAACAGTACCAGGAGCCTTTTGTTAAAATTCCCAAAAAAAATATTTTGAATGCAAACCGTTGGATCAACCAATAGCCAGTTGATCTCAGCCGTAGATTGCAAATCTAGTCGTTGGTTTCTGGCTCAAGTGGCCGACATGCCCACGTGGGTGGGGCCATGCTAGTCTCTGCCTTGGCGCTTTGCGCGCATGCGCGCGTCTCTTGGGGGAGCGCTTTTTTCACTCTCAATGGGAAGGGCTCACACCATTTTCTGGGCTAAATCCTGGCTGATTTCTGGCTTTTTTTATTTTATTTTATTTTTTTTACGTTTTAGGTCCAAATTAAAATTTGGGTTGGAATGAATTGGGGGCAATAGAAGGGAAATTATAGTTTTAGGCCATGGGTTGGAGTTGGCCTTAGAAAATAAATTACCTCAAGGAGAAGCTTAGTTTTTGGGAGCAGTTTAGCCACATCCTGAGGAACAACCACATGCGCCTGTACCAACAAAATGTCAAAAAAAAAAAAAATTATTTAAAAATGAAGAAAAATCGAATGAAAACAAAGTAGAAAGAAGAGTACATGTACTCTTAGATATCATCGAAGTACTTCTTGGAGTACTGGATCTAACCTTGCTATTTAATCCCAAACCATGATTTCAAGCAAAATCTCGAGCAAGATTTTTCAAATTTCTCAGTTTAATTTGCGAAATAAAGACGGTTTTCAAGAAATACAAAGAGACTGAAGTTCTAAAGAGAGAAAGTAGAATTCAAATTGGAGAGAGAGGAGAAGAAAGTGCTTTTACCTCAGAGAGCGTCGGAGTCAAACAGCACAGAAATCCCATCTTTTCAATCAGATTCTTTAGGCATGGGGTTTTTGAGTTGGAGGGATGGGACAAACGTAAGTAATACAAAATTGAGAGCCCATTTCACAATAAACATGAATAGTGCAGACTTAGGAATTATTGCCCTTCCTTTTACGTATTTGATATTATTTGCCCTTTCTTTTACATATTTGATATTTCCCTGTGGAATAGTCGAGGCTCAAAACTAAAATGCGGTATAAACATTATTAAAGAGAATACACATGGATTACGAGATTCTTAGATATAAGCAATTAAGAAACATCAATCGTGGCACAAAATAAAAAAATATATTTATTTATTTATTTTGTTACATTCTAGTGAGATCCGTTCATACCAGAACCAATTCATTTGCACAATAAAATAATGCTAACTGAACTTAAGAAATAATGTGCTTATTTATCTTGAAGAAATAACCCCCAACAACAGTCATACATATATAATTTTCACTAGTTTTTCCCAGATTTCTTCTTGCCCTTTGCTAAAGAATCCTGAACATTTGGAGGAGCCGGGCCTCCACCACTCTGAGGCTGGGACGACGAACCGCGTCCTCCTGTGCCAGGATAAAGGACCTTTAGTGCATCGAATTTCTTACTAGAAGACATAGTTGCTAATGATCAACTTAATTAAACTTAGTGCACAGATGGTATAAAAAGGAGGAGTTCAAGTTTGTGGCTTTTGCATTGAAATAATGTTGGATATTTATAGCATTGGGAGGGGAGGGCGTTAGGGTTAGGCCAAAGAATTACCAAGAAATTAGTAACCTAAGCATAAGTATTTTATTTGTTTAATTTTAAATCTTTTTTTCTATATTTCCAGCTGCATGCCGAGTGGTCGGATGAGCTGAGAAGAATATGGTCCTTAGGCCGCGTGTAACGCAGTTAAGAATAAAACTTTGACGGTAATTTGATTGCGCATGCATGCATGCAAGTCATTGCTTGGGGGATTTCTCCCCTTGTATCACAGGCACATATTCCGCACATATTCCTATAAAATGAGAACAAGTTTTTTACTAGGATCTTTGTTATAGTAATTAAGTTAATACGTGGATATTTACATTATATGGGAAATTTCTGTTAAAATCTTTTCTCTCCATTGTTAATTTATGATGTTTCTCTGTTTTTGCGTGTGTGTCTATATATATTGACTTTCAACCATCTAAGAAAATGAAGAGAAACACATTATGGGATTCATATTTCACAACAAAGGTTCAAGGCCTGCAAAAATTTAATCTTCCTCGAAACACGGTGTAACGAATGTTGGAACATCCACACCGATGCATATCTTAAGAGGTAGCGTGTAGTTTAATCTTTATAGGTATGGAATTTAAATAAGAAAGATTTTCATAAGGAACCATATAATCCAAATTTTCATATTATTAAAAAAATAAGAAGGAAATTAATTTTTCATTTGATATATGTTTGTAATTCTTTTTCATAAATGATGATATTCCAAGCGGCTTTAATTTTCACTTCTCACATAACCGCCACACCAGTTTAACTGTTGTAATCTTCTACTTAAATTTTTTTATAAAAACACAAACATGGCGAAGAATAAATTGATTGTCAACTCGTTATTTTTGGGATTCAAATATAAGACCTTTGACTTACGAGTAAAAATGAATAACACTAAATTGTAGTATTATGTACTTTCAAAACTCAAAGTAGCTACTTAATTCAAATTCCAAAACTTGATTATTCTCACTTTCTTTGTATTTTCTAGGAACATTGACTTTGGATTAATGTAATTTGAATACCAACATGGCCGTAAATTGATGTTATCTTGAAAATTAAACAATCACTTGTGATAATAGTTTTCGTGTAGTGCTACATGAGCACTCCAACTAAAACTGCTAATTAAGCCCTGCGGTTTCACTCGGTTCATGCAAGCTAAAAGTTCGTGTAGTACTTAGAAAGCAGTAATGTAATAGCTGAATGTCTTAATGTCAAAACGTGTTGACCATATATATATATATATATATACAAAACGTGGTTGTACTAGCCATCTGTTTTCATTTCCCACTGTTGCATCTAGGAAACTATTGGATTTCGTGTGCCATTAACATGCATGCATGGCTCCTTGGGTCAACAATTCTTCAGTTTATATCTTATTTCTTCTGCTTCACTCGGCACCACCTCCCTTCCGGTCACGAACACGTATTTCTGATTTTGTTAATGGTCCGTCGGTCTTACCTACCGATCAATCCCTCCTTTGTGTTTCTGGGAAAAATATGAGAAATTGTGCAGCAACTTACTGTATTCAGACCTCTGACGATTTCTTTCTTTCTTTCGTAAAAAAGAAACTGATACGGATGAATACACACACAAATGCATGCATGGAGAGCCTGTAGATTAAGATCTGAGCCCTTCATTCATTGGCATAAAGAGGGACATGTAGAGCTTCGCACGCGGGTTATCCCATGTAATTTGCAGGAAATGGTTAAATTATTTGTTGACCTATACTAAAAAAGTTCTAAATTATTTGATACATGTAATGTTTTTTTTTTTTTTTTCTTGTCAATTAGAGATTTAACCACAAAGTCCAAACAAGCATATGCAGGTAGACCAACCACCTGGATTGACAAGTGTACAAATGAGATGTCACAAAGAATGTACTCGTACTTGAAACAATATATTAAATCAAGTGGACATCAACTCAAATGATATAGAGGCTCACACGTAAAAGCCCAAAATTGGCCACAAACAAAGAACTAAAAGACGTACTAGAAAGATCACCCACCGTCACTACCACAAATATGGTGAAGAAGACTAGCCACCGGAAAAACAAAAAAGACCACTACAAGCACAACTCTAGTCCATTATACTCGACCATCTTGTGAACTTGCTAGTTCACACCAAATTTTTGGCATTGTTGCCGGAGACCCTACTCGAGTTTCCCAACATGATATCCTACTTCATATCTAATTATTTTAATTTATTTTATTTTATTTTGAATTTTGTTTAGGAGTCATAAATTTGTCTAGGAAATCTTCGTCACTGTCCTATTTCAGCTTCTGCATCCTTGTTTCAATACTATTTTGGACTAACTTGTTTGAATTTTTACGAGCCAAATCATATATCGTTGGAAACACTGTACCAAAAATCCTCGCGCTAGGCGGCTGGTAATGCCCCAATCAATTCCTAGATGTTTAAATATTAAGAAAGTGTGGCTACACCCGCTTAGGCGTCCGCCTAACCCACTTAAGCGCCCACTTAGGCGCCCGCCTAGGTCGCTACTTTCACTTAGACAGAAAATCAATAACTTTCATTTTTCTTTTATTTTGTCAATAAAATGTAAACGACTTGTTAAATACTTGGATGAACACTCATTATATGCTTATACCTCATGTTTTCAATATGTTGCAATAATTTATAATCTTTCATTTTATTTTGTAATTTATGTAGCACAATACAATTATGTGTTTTTTTTTAAGTATAAATAGGCACTTATTTACATAATATATTATAAATTTACTTAAATTTTCTTAGGCCTCCGTCTATCCCTCCTAGGCGCTAGGCCACAGCCCGGTGCCTAAGCAGCGCCTAGTGTCTTTTAGAATCTTGATTGGAAAGCCCTAGAAATCTAGCTTTTAATCCAAGAAATAGATCAACAAATGGATATTTGAGCTAGAAGAAATTTGCAAAATACTAAGTAGTGGACAAACAGTTTGAGACTATTTCAGACGTGGAGACCGCTCTTAAAGAAGGCTTCCCTCAAGAGTTAGTGGAGTGCTTAGAGGAGTGCAAATGGTTGTTCGGCCATTTTCAGGACCCGAAGTTTATGATAAGTATAATAATTTTTTATTAATTTTTTATATACACACCAATATGTACATTTTGTGTTTAACAGAAGGTATCTACAGCAAATAAGATCAATAGGTCGAAAAAAAAAAAAAAAAAAAAAAAAAACTTCTCCACCAATTTGAGGCCTTTCTCCTATAGGTTGGAGAAAGTGACGACAGGTAAAATTAATAACAGCGTGAGCCTTCGTCGTTTGAGATAGTTGAGAACTCTCGAAAATGTAGGATTTGTAACATTGTTGGCCACAACCGTCGGACCTGCGAACTCAATGATAGAGCTGCATTACTTTAAATCATGTTCATCTTGGTTGGGACTTGAAATTAATTTGTGTTCCCTCAATTGAAATTTCTCTTGTATGTGGACCAACTAAAGTCTGCAAATAGACTACACCTTTAATCATTAGTATTTTAATGGGAGTTTGAATATATAGGACGTATTTATATATCTTTTCTAATTGTTTTGGTATATTTTATTATGATATACAGGTTTTGCACTTTGCTGATACATATTTTTGTGCTTGATTGAGATGTGGAGGCAATTGAAGATTAGAGTTTGATTATCAAGGAAATGGAAACAGGCTTCAGGCTTGGTTTGAGATGTGGAGGCAATTGCTGATATATATGTTTGGATGCTATGTTAAGAATTATTTAACCTTACATTGACATGGTTAAAATTCTTGAAAAAGAACATGAGATTATTTCTCGTTATGATATTCAAGATATGAACTGTGATAACCACAACTATTATGTTGTATTTTAGAAGGATTACTTGTTGCCTTTAACAACAATTTTATTTTGTTGAAAAGAAGTAAGAAAGATGCTATTTGTAACATTTGCTATGCTATTTGTTTCATAGGAAATCTGGAAAGAAAACAAATCTACCAGAAATCCCTCCAATTTTTTTCGTCAGCAAAATCAATTCCAAATGAAAGATTAATGAGGCTTTCATCCACGAATTACCTAAAAAAAATAAAGAATTTTGCCAAGACTAAGAGGAAAAAAGTCTAAGGTCGCAGAAATGGCTGACTTGATAAAACAACCACTGATTCTGTATGGAGCTAGACTCGAGAGTAAAATATTACTTGCTTCTAGAGCACAAAAGGTATTTACAACTCCCTATAAATATTTTCCCATATTTATGTCATCATACTTAATGATGTTTCCAAGATTGTAGACATTAAAAGTAATATAGGGGTAAAATCGGAAATCACATTAAAAGAATTAAAATAAATAAATCAGAAATATAGAAGGAGTATGGAGTGAGATTTTGAAAGTGCCAATAACAGCTCCCTTGTAAATATATATATATATATATATATATATATATATATGCAACTGTGCTCATTTACTTAGTAATGTATTATGGACAACCCACAACAGCAGCTATGTATATATGATTTTTCGCTAGTTTTTCTCAGATTTCTTCTTGTCCCTTCCTATTGTACTTTGAACATTTGGCAGATTCAGGCCTCCATCATTTTGAGAATGGGATGACGAACCGCGTCTCGTGCCAGAATGACCTAGAGTACTCTGAACATTTGGCGGATTCAGGCCTCCATCATTTTGAGAATGCGACGATGAACCGCGTCTCGTGCCAGGATGAAGGACCGCTGGTGCATCGAATTGCTTACTAAAAGACATAGTTATTAATGATCAACTTAATTAAACTTTTACACATAAGAAGGTATAAGAAGGATGAGATCAAGTTATGGCTTTTGCATTCAATGTTGGATATTTATGCCTATAGGTTTCGTATTTAATACACACACATTCCTCGAAAAGGAAAGCAAATCTTTGACGGTTGGTCGCATGCATACGTGATTGCTTGGAGCACTGTCTTTGTGATTAATTAACACGCACACATTCCTCGAAAAGGGGAGAACAATTCTTTGATTTTAGGCCGACATTGTTATACTAAGTTAATATATTAAGTGAGAAATGTTATCACTTAATATTAAGTGAGAAATGTTATCACTTAATATTGTGATTAATTAACACGCACACATTCCTCGAAAAGGGGAGAACAATTCTCCTTTCTCACTCCTTAGATTTAGGAGTTCCTAACAATTTGGCTATCTTAAGAGTATGGTAGGGAGTGCGATTGGAAATAAAAAATTTCTAATGTTCCCTGAATTTTAATTCGAATCTTATTTAAAGAGCTCATTGAAGATGTTCTTAATTGATTATATTTAAGATATAGTAATTCATCCAAAATGAAAAAAAATCTTGACAGACCTTCTAAAATCCTAAAGCCTCAAATTCAATCCTAAACTCCTTTATATGATTCTTTGAAAAATTAGTTTGAGGACAAGATGGTAACCTTCCATATAGTTTATTTAGTAATAGCCCCACGTTGCAATAAAATTTGTAGCCTATCCAAAATAATTGGTTGGGGTTGGTAATTTTTCTTAAAACGTATGTCTAACTTCATATTCAATTTGAGTTTATAGCTTAAAATGAAATAAGGTCATGTTGGTCAATCTAGTAGCCACCATATTGACGGATATGCGGGCATGACAAACAGATGATGTAGGATGCAAACCAACACTCTAAAGCCAAAAAAAATTCAATTCTAACAACTAGATAACCCATCGCACATGAGAGATTCTACACACAAAACTACCAACACAACCACTAATTAAGAAAAATAGTGAAAAACAATCATGCTATTCCCATTTTTGGTGTGGATTCAATCCTCGCCAATTTTCTCACTCCTAACACTAATTATTTACCCTACTAATTAACAATGTCTCTCTACCAAAAAAAAAAAAAAAAAAAAAAAACCATGATTGAAAGTGCTCTAAGCAACGTCAACTGTAGAACAAAATCAAATAATATATTAATGCATTTCTTTGTTACATCCTAGTGGGATTTGTTCTTCGTAGCACCCACCCATTTTTACAATAAAATAACTGTATCTAAACTTAAGAAATTATATTGTTCATGTTCTATTCTTGAAAGGAAATATTGTATCAATTATTTGGTACAAAGATCTTTCAATTTTGTAAATATAAATATGCAACTATGCTTATTTATGTACAACTGCATAACTCTAACGTTACATTCACCACATATTTGTACCATCATTCGTATCATCTCTATAATAGAGGTATGGCCCACCAATACATGTGGGTCTCATCTCTATTAGATGTATAACCTATTAAGGATAGCGAAGGACCACTAGACTATAATGAGCATAAGGCACTAGATTAGCACTTAGCTTAGATGTTAAGCTAAAGTATTGATGATGACTCAGCATTTGATTAGATATTTTATGGACACATATATATCCCTTGTATCCTGCAGATAAAGTTAATGAGAATCATTTTTTCTTTAACAATCGCAATCTCTCTCTCTCTTAATTCTGTAAACTTCTTCATGGTATCTTCGCCGGAGTCCACCGACGTCGATCCTCCGCTTCCACTTTCTTGAAATTCTTGCATTTTCTTGTCTCCCAAACACGTCTTACCTAATTTTTCCTCCTTTCATCTGCGCAATTTGTCTGTCTTTCTATGGCGGCCACTCTTAATTCCTCTGATTCCACTTCTCCTGCTACATCTTCTGGTCCTCATCCTCTTGGTGAGATCTCAAACACTGTACCTCCATCGATTGCGACAATTACTGTCCAAAATATTGCTGGAATGGTTCCGACGAAACTCAATCGTCAGAACTACATCACCTGGCGCAGCTTATTTCTTCCCGTTCTTAAGCAGTTCAAGCTTTTTGGCCTTATCACTGGGGATGATCCTTGCCCTCCTCCGTTTGTTCGTGATTCATCTGGATCTCAAATTCTCAATCCTGCACATGAATTGTGGTGTGAACGTGATCAGATCTTAACGATCTGGATCAACTCCACCCTTGCTGAAGATCTTCTTCCCCTGACTATTGGAATGGACGATGCTCGCTCGTTGTGGCAGTCTCTTGAACGCCGTTTCGCCGGAGCGTCGCGCACTCATGTTCACAATCTTCGCTCTAAGATCCAGACCATTCAGAAAGGTGATGCTTCCATGACTGATTATCTGAACTCTATTCAGGATGTCTCTGATAAACTTGCTGCTGCTGGAGAACCGATTTCTGATTCTGATATGGTTGCTTATATTCTTGCTGGTCTTCCTGATGAGTATGAATCGTTTGTTGATTCGATTGAAACAAGAATTGAGTCTGTGAATGGTGATGAACTCCATGGCCTCTTACTCAGCAAGGAGATCTCTCTTCAGAAACGCAAAACTCGTGCATCTTCTTCCTCTACTGTTGCACCATTTCATGCTTATGCTGCTCAACAGGGATCCTCGAATCTAACCTCATTTCGGGGAGGTTCTAAAGGCAGATACCAGAATCAGAATCGTAATTACTATCAGAATCGTAATCATTTTCCTCAGCATCGTACTCCTGGTCCAAATCGCCCAAACAACAACTCTGGAGGTATTCTTGGTTCTGCTCCCTCTCGTTCCTCATTTTCTGGAAATACTGGCCAAAATTCTGGCAATTTTCAGTCGGGACATTCTTCAGTTCTCTCTGGTCGTTCCATGCCATGTCAACTATGCAATCAATATGGCCATTCTGCTCTCTATTGTAGTCATCTCTCTCAGTTTGCTTCTCAACATCCTCCTCCTATGGGTTTGACTGCTATGACTGGTTCTTCTACTCCAAGTTATTGGATTACTGATAGTGGCGCTACACATCATGTCACTCCTGATCCAGCGTCTCTCAATTCTGCTATACCCTACAATGGCCCTGACCAGCTTTTTGTTGGTGATGGAAAAGGTCTGTGTATTTCTCATACTGGCCACGCTTTAATTAACACTTCTAATGCTGTGTTTCAACTTCATGATGTGCTCTTAGTACCGCAGGCCTCTCATAATCTCCTGTACGTATATAAATTTGTGTATGACAATTGGTGTTCCCTAACCTTTGATCCATTTGGTTTCTACATCAAGGATCTAAGCACTGGGAGGATGCTTTTCCAGGGCCCCAGTGAAGGTGGTTTGTACCCTTTCTACTGGAATGCTTCCAATGGTATTTCTGGTATTGCCATTTCGCCTCATGCCTTAATGATCGCTAAAGCTGACATCACTACATGGCACAGAAGACTTAGACACCCCTCTAGTTTAGCTCTACATAAAGTAGTAAATAAAGGTCAATTGTCTGTTGTTGGTCCAGTATCTCAGAAGTCGTTTTGCTCAGATTGTCAAATGGGGAAGGCCTCTAAATTGTCATTTTCTACTTTGCCTTGTACTTCCACTCGGCCATTTCATCTTGTCTACACTGATGTATGGGGTCCTTCTCCCACCCCTTCTTGTACTGGATATCGATATTACCTAATTCTAGTGGATGATTTTACTAAGTACAGCTGGTTATATCCACTGCATTACAAATCTGATGTGTGTTCTGTTCTTCAGACTTTTGTTATGAAAGTTCAAACACTTTTTGCTAGTAAGATTCAATGTATAAGGTCCGATTCAGGGGGTGAGTTCTTAAGTGCTACTTTACAAAATTTCTTCAATGCTAATGGCATCACTCATCAATTAAGTTGTCCCCACACTCCTGAGCAGAATGGATGTGCAGAATGGAAACATAGGCATGTCGTTGAAATGGGTAGAACATTGCTATCTCAGAGTGGTTTACCATCTCAGTACTGGATTGAAGCATTTCAGACTGCTGTTTATTTGATCAATCGGCTGCCCCCTCAGACTTCTTCTGTTAGTCCTTGGGAATTGTTATTCAAAGCTTCTCCAAAATATCACACCTTGAAGATATTTGGCTGTGCATGTTATCCGTGGCTACAACCCTATTCTTCCAGTAAATTGGCCCCAAAGAGTAAGCTTTGTGTTTTCTTGGGATATAGCCTAAACCACAGTGGGTATCGATGTCTCGATCCTGTCACCAATAAGCTTTATATTTCGAGACATGTGGTGTTTGATGAAACCTCTTTTCCTTTCAAACAATCCCAGGTTTCCCCCTTCCTTCAGTCCTCTCCCCCTATTCCTCCTACATTTCCCAACCCTATTTCTCTCACTATCCCTCTTCCCACTCCTCCCTCTCCTCCTCCACCCATCCCTGCCCTTTCACCTATCTCGGTACCATCACCTGCAACCCAACCTCCTCCTTTTTCTTCACCAATAGCCCACCCTCCTTCTTCTATTCCTGTTAATCACCATCCCATGATTACCAGAGCCAAATCTGGCATCACCAAGCCCAAAGTCTTTATAGCCACTACACACCCTCTTCCACCATCTGTTGACCACCTCACCACTATTCCTTCTCCACCTACCACTTATCATCAAGCTTCTAAGAATCCTCATTGGGTCCAAGCAATGGCAGATGAGTTTGCAGCTCTTCAAACCACTGGTACTTGGGAGTTAGTACCTTCTCATCCAAGTTACAATCTAGTTGGTTGCAAATGGGTGTTCAAAGTCAAACACAAAGCTGATGGCTCCATTAAGAGGTATAAGGCTCGGTTGGTTGCTAAGGGGTTCCATCAACAAGAAAGCCTTGATTTTTCTGAGACATTTAGCCCCGTAGCTAAACCAACCACCATCCGAATTCTCTTGTCTATTGCTGTAACTCATGATTGGTTTGTGCATCAGTTGGATGTGAGCAATGCTTTCCTGCATCGCTCTCTTAAAGAGGATGTATACATGGTTCAACCTCCTGGTTTTGTGGATCAGTCTAAACCTCAACATGTTTGTAAACTCAAACGGTCTCTCTATGGCCTTAAACAAGCTCCCAGAGCTTGGTATGAAGCTCTTTACAGTGTCCTTATCTCCTTGGGTTTCTCATCATCACCCTCTGATCCTAGTCTTTTTTTTCAGAAAGATTCTCACATCACTTTCATACTGGTCTATGTTGATGACATTATCATCACTGGGAGTTCTACTCCAGTATGTCAGTCCATTATCTCCAAACTGCAATCTCTATTTCCCGTCAAAGACTTGGGTGATATCCACTATTTTCTCGGCATTGAAGTTCACAGGTCTGCCAAAGGTTTACTTCTCAATCAATCCAAATATGCTCTGGATTTACTCAAGAAAACTGATATGCTTGGGGTCAAACCCTGTACTACTCCTGTTAGTTCCACCAAATTGGATCACTCTGGTACCATTCTCCCTGATCCTTCTTCTTATCGATCCACTGTTGGTGCTCTCCAATATCTTACATGGACACGACTTGATTTGGCCTTTGCAGTAAATCAAGTATGCCAATACATGCATAGTCCTCGCACGATTCACTTGCAGGCTGTTAAAAGGATTCTTCGCTACTTGAAAGGTACTATTGACTCAGGTTTATGGTTTACTAAAGGCAAGCAAGTTCTCACAGCATGGACGGATGCTGATTGGGCAGGATGCCCTGTGGACAGACGTTCCACTAGTGGATATTGTGTGTTTTTGGGTCCTAATCTCATCTCTTGGAGTGCCAAGAAACAAAGCACAGTAGCTCGGTCATCTACTGAGGCAGAGTATCGCTCACTGGCTCATACTGCTGCCGAGCTTAGCTGGGTTTGCAAAATACTGCAAGATATCTCCTTTCCTCTTCTTCAAACTCCACGTATTTTCTGTGACAACAAAAGTGCCATTGCTCTAGCCTTCAACCCGGTTTTTCATGCCCGAACAAAACATGTAGAGATTGATTATCACTACATTAGAGAAAAAGTTCTTCTGGGCCATGTTCATGTTCATCATGTGGCTTCGTTGCTTCAAATTGCAGATATATTCACTAAGTCCTTACCTGCAGACAGATTTGAACAACTTCGCTTCAAGCTCTCAGTTCGATCCCCTTCCTTCAGCTTGAGGGGGTGTATTAAGGATAGTGAAGGACCACCAGACTATAATGAGCATAAGGCACTAGATTAGCACTTAGCTTAGCTGTTAAGCTAAAGTATTGATGATGACTCAGCATTTGATTAGATATTTTATGGACACATATATATCCCTTGTATCCTGCAGATAAAGTTAATGAGAATCATTTTTTCTTTAACAATCGCAATCTCTCTCTCTTAATTCTGTAAACTTCTTCATAACCCTACTGGAGCAGTCTGCATCTATAATTCTTCACCTTTTTTTTTCCAGATTTCTTCTTGTCCCTTCGTAAAGTATTTTAAGCATTTAGCGGATACGAGCCTCCGTCACTCTGAGAAGATGATTGGGACGACAAACCATGTCGTGTGCCAAGATAAATGATTGTTGCTGTATCGAATTTCGTACTAGAAGACATGAATGCTAATTAGCTTAATTAATCTTGTACACAAATTAAAGGTATAAGAGGAGGTCAAGTTGTGGCTTTTCCATGAAATAATGTTGGATATTTATAGCATTGGGAGGGGAGGGCGTTAGGGTTAGGCCAAAGAATTACCAAGAAATTAGTAACCTAAGCATAAGTATTTTATTTGTTTAATTTTAAATCTTTTTTTCTATATTTCCAGCTCCATGCCGAGTGGTCGGATGAGCTGAGAAGAATATGGTCCTTAGGCCGCGTGTAACGCAGTTAAGAATAAAACTTTGGGGGATTTCTCCCCTTGTATCACAGGCACATATTCCTATAAAATGAGAACAAGTTTTTTACTAGGATCTTTGTTATAGTAATTAAGTTAATACGTGGATATTTACATTATATGGGAAATTTCTGTTAAAATCTTTTCTCTCCATTGTTAATTTATGATGTTTCTCTGTTTTTGCGTGTGTGTCTATATATATTGACTTTCAACCATCTAAGAAAATGAAGAGAAACACATTATGGGATTCATATTTCACAACAAATGTTCAAGGCCTGCAAAAATTTAATCTTCCTCGAAACACGGTGTAACGAATGTTGGAACATCCACACCGATGCATATCTTAAGAGGTAGCGTGTAGTTTAATCTTTATAGGTATGGAATTTAAATAAGAAAGATTTTCATAAGGAACCATATAATCCAAATTTTCATATTATTAAAAAAATAAGAAGGAAATTAATTTTTCATTTGATATATGTTTGTAATTCTTTTTCATAAATGATGATATTCCAAGCGGCTTTAATTTTCACTTCTCACATAACCGACACACCAGTTTAACTGTTGTAATCTTCTACTTAAATTTTTTTATAAAAACACAAACATGGCGAAGAATAAATTGATTGTCAACTCGTTATTTTTGGGATTCAAATATAAGACCTTTGACTTACGAGTAAAAATGAATAACACTAAATTGTAGTATTATGTACTTTCAAAACTCAAAGTAGCTACTTAATTCAAATTCCAAAACTTGATTATTCTCACTTTCTTTGTATTTTCTAGGAACATTGACTTTGGATTAATGTAATTTGAATACCAACATGGCCGTAAATTGATGTTATCTTGAAAATTAAACAATCACTTGTGATAATAGTTTTCGTGTAGTGCTACATGAGCACTCCAACTAAAACTGCTAATTAAGCCCTGCGGTTTCACTCGGTTCATGCAAGCTAAAAGTTCGTGTAGTACTTAGAAAGCAGTAATGTAATAGCTGAATGTCTTAATGTCAAAACGTGTTGACCATATATATATATATATATATACAAAACGTGGTTGTACTAGCCATCTGTTTTCATTTCCCACTGTTGCATCTAGGAAACTATTGGATTTCGTGTGCCATTAACATGCATGCATGGCTCCTTGGGTCAACAATTCTTCAGTTTATATCTTATTTCTTCTGCTTCACTCGGCACCACCTCCCTTCCGGTCACGAACACGTATTTCTGATTTTGTTAATGGTCCGTCGGTCTTACCTACCGATCAATCCCTCCTTTGTGTTTCTGGGAAAAATATGAGAAATTGTGCAGCAACTTACTGTATTCAGACCTCTGACGATTTCTTTCTTTCTTTCGTAAAAAAGAAACTGATACGGATGAATACACACACAAATGCATGCATGGAGAGCCTGTAGATTAAGATCTGAGCCCTTCATTCATTGGCATAAAGAGGGACATGTAGAGCTTCGCACGCGGGTTATCCCATGTAATTTGCAGGAAATGGTTAAATTATTTGTTGACCTATACTAAAAAAGTTCTAAATTATTTGATACATGTAATGTTTTTTTTTTTTTTTTCTTGTCAATTAGAGATTTAACCACAAAGTCCAAACAAGCATATGCAGGTAGACCAACCACCTGGATTGACAAGTGTACAAATGAGATGTCACAAAGAATGTACTCGTACTTGAAACAATATATTAAATCAAGTGGACATCAACTCAAATGATATAGAGGCTCACACGTAAAAGCCCAAAATTGGCCACAAACAAAGAACTAAAAGACGTACTAGAAAGATCACCCACCGTCACTACCACAAATATGGTGAAGAAGACTAGCCACCGGAAAAACAAAAAAGACCACTACAAGCACAACTCTAGTCCATTATACTCGACCATCTTGTGAACTTGCTAGTTCACACCAAATTTTTGGCATTGTTGCCGGAGACCCTACTCGAGTTTCCCAACATGATATCCTACTTCATATCTAATTATTTTAATTTATTTTATTTTATTTTGAATTTTGTTTAGGAGTCATAAATTTGTCTAGGAAATCTTCGTCACTGTCCTATTTCAGCTTCTGCATCCTTGTTTCAATACTATTTTGGACTAACTTGTTTGAATTTTTACGAGCCAAATCATATATCGTTGGAAACACTGTACCAAAAATCCTCGCGCTAGGCGGCTGGTAATGCCCCAATCAATTCCTAGATGTTTAAATATTAAGAAAGTGTGGCTACACCCGCTTAGGCGTCCGCCTAACCCACTTAAGCGCCCACTTAGGCGCCCGCCTAGGTCGCTACTTTCACTTAGACAGAAAATCAATAACTTTCATTTTTCTTTTATTTTGTCAATAAAATGTAAACGACTTGTTAAATACTTGGATGAACACTCATTATATGCTTATACCTCATGTTTTCAATATGTTGCAATAATTTATAATCTTTCATTTTATTTTGTAATTTATGTAGCACAATACAATTATGTGTTTTTTTTTAAGTATAAATAGGCACTTATTTACATAATATATTATAAATTTACTTAAATTTTCTTAGGCCTCCGTCTATCCCTCCTAGGCGCTAGGCCACAGCCCGGTGCCTAAGCAGCGCCTAGTGTCTTTTAGAATCTTGATTGGAAAGCCCTAGAAATCTAGCTTTTAATCCAAGAAATAGATCAACAAATGGATATTTGAGCTAGAAGAAATTTGCAAAATACTAAGTAGTGGACAAACAGTTTGAGACTATTTCAGACGTGGAGACCGCTCTTAAAGAAGGCTTCCCTCAAGAGTTAGTGGAGTGCTTAGAGGAGTGCAAATGGTTGTTCGGCCATTTTCAGGACCCGAAGTTTATGATAAGTATAATAATTTTTTATTAATTTTTTATATACACACCAATATGTACATTTTGTGTTTAACAGAAGGTATCTACAGCAAATAAGATCAATAGGTCGAAAAAAAAAAAAAAAAAAAAAAAAAACTTCTCCACCAATTTGAGGCCTTTCTCCTATAGGTTGGAGAAAGTGACGACAGGTAAAATTAATAACAGCGTGAGCCTTCGTCGTTTGAGATAGTTGAGAACTCTCGAAAATGTAGGATTTGTAACATTGTTGGCCACAACCGTCGGACCTGCGAACTCAATGATAGAGCTGCATTACTTTAAATCATGTTCATCTTGGTTGGGACTTGAAATTAATTTGTGTTCCCTCAATTGAAATTTCTCTTGTATGTGGACCAACTAAAGTCTGCAAATAGACTACACCTTTAATCATTAGTATTTTAATGGGAGTTTGAATATATAGGACGTATTTATATATCTTTTCTAATTGTTTTGGTATATTTTATTATGATATACAGGTTTTGCACTTTGCTGATACATATTTTTGTGCTTGATTGAGATGTGGAGGCAATTGAAGATTAGAGTTTGATTATCAAGGAAATGGAAACAGGCTTCAGGCTTGGTTTGAGATGTGGAGGCAATTGCTGATATATATGTTTGGATGCTATGTTAAGAATTATTTAACCTTACATTGACATGGTTAAAATTCTTGAAAAAGAACATGAGATTATTTCTCGTTATGATATTCAAGATATGAACTGTGATAACCACAACTATTATGTTGTATTTTAGAAGGATTACTTGTTGCCTTTAACAACAATTTTATTTTGTTGAAAAGAAGTAAGAAAGATGCTATTTGTAACATTTGCTATGCTATTTGTTTCATAGGAAATCTGGAAAGAAAACAAATCTACCAGAAATCCCTCCAATTTTTTTCGTCAGCAAAATCAATTCCAAATGAAAGATTAATGAGGCTTTCATCCACGAATTACCTAAAAAAAAATAAAGAATTTTGCCAAGACTAAGAGGAAAAAAGTCTAAGGTCGCAGAAATGGCTGACTTGATAAAACAACCACTGATTCTGTATGGAGCTAGACTCGAGAGTAAAAGATTACTTGCTTCTAGAGCACAAAAGGTATTTACAACTCCCTATAAATATTTTCCCATATTTATGTCATCATACTTAATGATGTTTTCAAGATTGTAGACATTAAAAGTAATATAGGGGTAAAATCGGAAATCACATTAAAAGAATTAAAATAAATAAATCAGAAATATAGAAGGAGTATGGAGTGAGATTTTGAAAGTGCCAATAACAGCTCCCTTGTAAATATATATATATATATATATATGCAACTGTGCTCATTTACTTAGTAATGTATTATGGACAACCCACAACAGCAGCTATGTATATATGATTTTTCGCTAGTTTTTCTCAGATTTCTTCTTGTCCCTTCCTATTGTACTTTGAACATTTGGCAGATTCAGGCCTCCATCATTTTGAGAATGGGACGACGAACCGCGTCTCGTGCCAGAATGACCTAGAGTACTCTGACCATTTGGCGGATTCAGGCCTCCATCATTTTGAGAATGCGACGATGAACCGCGTCTCGTGCCAGGATGAAGGACCGCTGGTGCATCGAATTGCTTACTAAAAGACATAGTTATTAATGATCAACTTAATTAAACTTTTACACATAAGAAGGTATAAGAAGGATGAGATCAAGTTATGGCTTTTGCATTCAATGTTGGATATTTATGCCTATAGGTTTCGTATTTAATACACACACATTCCTCAAAAAGGAAAGCAAATCTTTGACGGTTGGTCGCATGCATACGTGATTGCTTGGAGCACTGTCTTTGTGATTAATTAACATGCACACATTCCTCGAAAAGGGGAGAACAATTCTTTGATTTTAGGCCGACATTGTTATACTAAGTTAATATATTAAGTGAGAAATGTTGTCACTTAATATTATGATCTAGTAGTATTTTTTTTTTTTATGAGTTTAACCTCACAATGAGTTAGTAATAATGTCGTTCAAATTCGCCTTTGGAAAGAGTTGATGCATGAAGTTTCGCTATGCTTTCACTTGGAACTGTTGGGACCCATATATAACTCAGTTTTCAAATTGTAACGCAGATTGCTTGAATTCAAATAGTGTTTTCTTAATTAGTAGTTGTTGGTTCATTTTTAATATTAAATTAATTATAATTGTCACTATTTGGTAGTTAGTGGGGAAGTAAGTTTATTTATCATTATTTGTGGTTAGTGGGAAATTAAGGTGCAGTCTTTGGCCTTTCATTTTTTGTAACTTTTGTATTTTTGTTTTTCTTGTTAATTTGTGTTTATTAGGCTATTCACTAAGGATGATAAGAAACATATAATTATTATCATTTTTTTCCATTATAATTGTCAATTTCAAATTAAGAATAAAAATATGAAGAAATGTGGAAAATATTACCAACAAAATAAAGGAAACTCAAGCTATGTGAGTAAGAACCAACAATCTTCTTCATCTTGTTACGTTTGTTGTAACTTGCAAGAGTGGAAATATTGCTCAATTTTGCAGATATTTGAAACATGAGCTTAATCCTCAAGTTCATGTCACCGAAGAACCATTTGTTGCAATGATTACTGATGTGAACATGTTTACAAGTGATGAAGGATGGTGGGCAAATTCTAGAGCCAATAGACATATTTGCTTTAACAAAGGTTGGTTCAAAAAATATACTCCTTATAAGGAGCTGCATGCATTTATGCTTGGTTACTCCTCAAGTGCTTAGAAGTGGTAAGATTGATTTCGAATTTACCTCTGAGGACTTTGATTTTGAAAAATGTACTTCATACTCCTTCTATGAGGAAAAATCTTATGTCGAGTTATCTTCTTAATAAGGATGGTTTTAAACAAACCATGAAATCTGATCAATATATAATCACCAAAAAGGATGTATTTGTGGGCAAGGGTTATGCTTGTGATAAGATGAATGTTGAGAATGGTAATAAAGCTTCTACTTCAGTTTATATGCTTTTTTCTTTATATTTTTTGCATGCACGTTTATTGTGGATGCAAATTTCCGCCATCTTCAGTCTTGACGAAATGCACCCGCAAAACAATCAACACCTTTGATCAGAAACCTAAGCCTTACGCGCCCACGAGGTGGGGGGGGGGGGGTTAGGTCAATAGATCTCTAATGCCTAAGTTAGTTTTTATGAGAGAGTAAAGTGTCTAGAGCTTTTCTACGATTTCCAAAGCCCTCCAAATTTGGTAGAATATGAGGTATTTATAGGGCTAGGGCCAGCCACATAGTGTTTAATGGAGAGATATACTCTAAATATTCCCAAGATAATTAATAGGAGATAATAAGGTAATAATCCTAATTGATTTAAATTAGGATTACTTACTTGATTGGAGTTAATCTTCAATTGGGAATGAATTAAAGATAGGATTTGGGTAATTAATCCTTATCCTTAATTCCTTGCCAAGGGCAGGTGAGTTGGGGGCAGTCGTATTTAGCTTCTGGGGTGTGAGCTGCGCGTGAGAGCATTTGAGAAGCCTACCCATTTATTGAGGGCAATCTTGTCTTCTTTGAATAAAAGTCCACATGTCGCCTCTAGAATTTTTGGGATTATTTTAGGTTCCACAAATTCCCCCACACCTACTGTGCTGCACGCACGCAAGAAAATGATAGTAGGTGTAGGAATCCCAAGCTGCTTAGGTTTGTAGAATTGCTTCCCAATTTGAAATTGATCTTCTTTCTTTATTTGGAGATAGACTTCTTCTAGGAAGAGGTAAATAATTGCCCCCAATACCTATTTAATTCTGCCTTAAGCAGAAGATTAAATAAATTTGGAGAACAATCATTATTCCAACAAGGAAGAGAAACCAGAGGAAATTTTTATTCCCCCTCCCCTAGCATTCTTCCTTTCTTCCCCTTGCAAAGAGTCGTTTCTCGTTGTAGTTCTTCTTCTTTGTGCCGCACCAAGGTCAGAAAATTTTGAATTTTCTTCTTCTTGAATTTTTTGGGAGTCTTGGGACTTGAAAAATTGGCTTGGCGAGGGTCGTGGGTGTGGGTAACACAAGGCATGGGAGCCTCGAGGCTGCTTGGTGGCGCGACATGGGTCGGCTGGCATGGGCCTGATGGTCGGCTTGGCTCGAGCCAAGAGGATCGGCGCATTAAGGTGCTGGGAGACCGGCTTGGGCCAGGTCTTTAAGGCTGCTGGACACAGGCCCTTGCAGACGAGAAGAGAGGGAGAGAGACCGACGTGGGTTGGCTCTCTTACATACACGATATGGGCCTGCCTTAGGACGCGCTAGGCTTGGAAGAAAGAGGGGAAGAAGGCACGGGCCTCCCCCCGTGTCGTATCTTTTCCAAGAGGTGATCTGTTCCATGAAATGCACACATGCTCAATGTTCCCCAAAAGCAGTTCGTGCGATGGTGGGGTTCTCGAACTTGAGCAAGTTCTTTGATATTGGCTTGACCATAAATGAATTTTGCAACTTCTTTGAGATCGGCCACTAAGAAAGTATGAGGCAGCTGAGATCTCGCCATAGGCTACTCGATGCTTCTAGCAAAGGTGACGATGAGTGGGCGGGAGATACCTTAGAGGTGAGCGGAGAGTGAGAGTCTGACTATTCTCCTGAGTTACGTTTCTTGACTACCTTTATCAATGGTAAGTGAACTATTTCATTCTTGTCTTGCTTGAATTTTTGTTGAGCTGCTCCACGACTTCAATTTATTGATCGTCTTTCTTACTTTGTGTAGATTTGGAGTTTGGCTCAACTCCAAGAGCTTCGACAGATATAGAGAAAATGCACATCGCCTTGGGAATTCCTATTGAGTATCGTGAGTAACGCTAGCTTCTCAATCTTTTTTGCGGGAGAAAGGTGGCCTACCTTCGAAGGAAGAGATAGAGTGGATAAAGGATGAGGCGTTGGCTCGTCCGATCGCTGTTGTAAAGCCTGCTGCCAATGATGGTGGAAAGAAAAGGTCTTCCTCACCTACTTATGAGCCTTCGGCTGAGAAGAAGCCGAAGACTTCTTCAACTGCTCGTGGGAGCTTATCTGCTGCTAGAAAGCTTGTCATTGACCTAACTTCCCCCAAAGGGGCGAAGAAGACCGTTGAATCTGAGCCTATGAAACCTGCTATTCCGAAGATGACATCCATTGCTGAGAGATTTGCCCAGCGGAAAGGTTCGATGATGCCTCTGGTGTTCGTTTGTATCAAAGCGTCTGTTGGGAGCTAAGTCTGGATCGACTTCTAAGAAGCTCGCCACTATGAAAAGCGGGAAGCTGGATTCTGCTCCCAAAGTGGCACCTAGGCCTGTTCCTCCTTCTGCCGTGATTGACTCGTCTACTGAGAAAGGGAAATCTGCTCACATGGGCAGTTATGAGAGATCTACCGAGTCTGAGGCTGGAAAGTTTCTCGAGGTTTATGCACTGCTGAAGGCTGACTTGCTTGAGGACGTCGATGCATACACCAAGTTTGTTGATAGTGTTGGGAAAGTTGTCATCTGCTCAAACTCATTTGCGAAGTGTCTTGCCTACTCGATGAAGCCTTCCCTAATTGCTACAATGCATAAGACTTTGATCCTAGCAGCTAAGTCTATGCGCGTTGATCAAGATGTTGTTAAGTGTGCTAAGGAGGCCGAAATGGCTTTGGTGGCTCAACTTTGCTCGGTTACTGAAAAAATTGAAAAACTCGAATCTGAACTCGTCGTTTTGAAGAAGTCTGATGTCTCTGCCCTCACTTCTTTGCAGCTGGAGATTGCCTATCAGGAGGTTGCCCATTTGAATGTTAGGCTAAGTACGACTCAGACGATGTTGGAAGCTGCAGAAAAGGGAGTCAGTTATGTTTCTCCGTTGGTCGATGGCCTTGAGCATGTCAATTCAGAGCTACGATCTGCTTGCTTTACCGAGGATGAGGAGCTTATCTTTATGCATGCTGAAGTGTCTCGTCTCAAGGAGGTTACCAATAAGCTTGAGTCCAAGGAGATGGATCTTTAAGATGCGCTGTCTGCTAGCGAGAACCTGAAAATGAACTGGATAAGCTGCAAGGTGCTTACACTAGTCTTGTTGAGGAGAATGCGCAGCTGAAGAATGAGAAAGTTGGTCACGAAATGATGCTTGCTTCTTGTCAAGCCAATTTCTACAAGCTTGGCTATGTAGACCATCTTCAAGGTAAGCCGTCAGATAATGGGTTTTTCAATAAGGACTTCGAGACTTTCTCTATTTCTCCAGTTAACCTACTTGATTTCTCGTTTGAGGTTGCTTTTGGTGAAACAGCTGAGGGTCGGGTAGTCTAGGCAGATGTGGCTGAGGATGAGCTGATGGAAGCTTTAGCTGCTGGGAGCGGTGCAGCTACTGAAGGCATGAGAGTTGAGGAACCAGTGGTTATGCAAGCTACCAAAGAGTAGTCTTTTTGCTTAGACTTAGGAGTTTTTTCTTTCCTTTTTGTTCTGCTTTGCTTAAACTTTGTTGCCCTTCGAGCCGATTTATCAATTTGCTAGAAATTTAATAAACAGCTTTCCTTGTTTTTGCTTCATCCTTCCATTTCACCATGTCTTTTGTGAAACTTTATCGTAGGATGGACGGCTGGGTAAGTTGCTTCAACGAAGCAGTTGATCCTAAGTCGTCACTTAGGTTTTAGTTTCAGCTTTGGGGCTTCGTGAGCCTTGCCTGCTTAAGGCGTTTTGCAAAACTTTGTCATAGGATGAGCAGTTGAGTGGGCTACTCCGATGTAGCAGTTGACTCACGTGACCTTAGGCTTTAGTTTTGGCTTTGGGTAACTTCATGAGCTTTATCCCTCCCTGGGCGTGTTGTGAGATTTTTGACTTATAGAGCTGTCGGCCCGACTCGTGCCTCTTGTAGGAAGCAAAACAAGTCCACATAGCTGTTATAGTCGTGATACTCGACTTTGTGGCTTCTTAAGCCTTGGCCCTCCCAGGGCACGTTGCGAGATTTTTGACTTATAGAGTCATTGGCCGGACTTGTGCCTCTCGTAGGAAGCAGAGGAGGTCTGCATAGCTGCTATAGTCGTGGCACTCGACTTTGTGGCTTCTTGAGCTTTTGCTCTCCCGGGGCACGTTGTGAGGTTTTTTTTACTTATAGAGTCGTTGGCCGATCTCGTGCCTCTTGTAGGAAACAAAGAAGGTCTACGTAGCTGTTATAGTCGTGACACTCAACTTTGTGGCTTCTTGAGCTTTGGCCCTCCCGGGGCACGTTGCGAGATTTTTGACTTATAGAGCCGTCAGCCAGGCTCGTGCCTCTCGTAGGAAGCAGAGGAAGTCCGCGTAGCTGCTATAGTCATGACACTCAACTTTGTCCCAACAAAACGTAAACCATAGCTGTCAGCCGGAAATGCTGCTTGTAAGTAAGCAGTCAAGTCCGTGTGGACACATAAAAGTGCAGTACGTTTCCTAAACTGATGCCTACAAAAGTTCATACAACTACACAGTTTGTTGTGACAAGTTATTGATTTTTCGTGTCCAAACAGAATTATATCATGATGTGCTACTAGCTACATAGCATATTGGATATGTGACCCCAAAGCACTGCAATCCTCGAATCGTTATCCCCACGAATTTCAATACAACTGAACACTTTTGATGTGACTAGTTAACGATTTTCATGTCCCACAGATCTTTATCATGTTGTGCTATAGGCCATGTAGCTCAATGGATTGTTGACCTTAAATTGCAAAAGCAATCTAGCTTTTCGACAGCTTATGAGAAACTGCATTGTGTCATGCATCGACCTTGTTAAGTACGAGTTCACATAAGCTCATAGTACACTACCCATGGAATCTCGTAGTAGTTGAACAACGAGATTCTCATTTTAGACGACTTTCGTTTGAGCAATGAAGTCAACAAACAAACTCTGCAACGCCAGCATCACATGATCAAAAGCAGCAGCACATAATGAACTTAGCAACTCAACACCCCATAAAGCCAAAACTCGCGGCTTAGGAACACCTACTAGGAGTGCATGCTTTTATTAAAGTCACACAAATAATTAGCACTTTTATGGCTAAAGTTTTACAAGACACTTCAAGCAAGAAAAGTTTCAAGAACATTCAAATCAATTGAATAATGAAGATGAAGTAAACCAAAGAAAAAAGTTTATTAAATTTCTAGCAAATTGATAAACTGGCATGAAGGCCACCAAAATCTAACACAAGATAAACAAAGCAGACTACTTTTAGCAGCTTTGATGATCTTTGGCTTCTCAGCAGCCACCTCACTTTTAGCAGCTCATACTTCCACCACTTCATCTTCAGTAGCTCCAATCTCAGCAGCTTCACCCTCAACTGCTCCATCTATAGCAATTAAGAAATCAAATTCTAGCAACTTCCTTTTTATTAGCAGGCAACATAAGCGCATCAACAGTATAAAGAGCAAACTTTGACGCCTCTTGAGCAACTAAATCCATTTTTCCAAGTGACGAACTTCCTTCCCACTTCTCATAATGGCGAGCCTTTTAGAAGTCAATCTAAACTTAGCAACAGATAAACACTTCATTATATCTTTGAACCCAAACACCGAGGGCAACACAGTTCCTGTGTTGAATGATCTTTTCAGCCAAAACTTTAGCTTATTTTGGAGTTATAGATTTCACAGGATCAGCAGCCTTCTTTTTATCCTTTGAAGAAGATAGCTCGATAATAAACTTCCCAGAAGTAGCATAACTCTCACAAAAAGCAAAAAAAGACCTTGATTTCTTCTTGATTGAAGTTCAGTAAGCAGGTTAACCTACCAGCAAGGCCATACGCCTCTCTTGCCACCCCTAGCCATGTTGACTCTTGTTCAGAAACACCTAGCCGCGCTCACTTTAACCCTCAACTCCTAGCCACAACATAACACTCTACGCATTTGGCTCAAGCAGCAACAACATAAGATGCATCACCAGGCTCCGCAGCCTATGCGGCAAGCACACCCTACACTAGGGTTAGCATCTTCATCATTAGGAATTTCATGGGTCAGCATCTCCACATGGCACTAGGCAAGCCCAACATACCAGGCCAACTTAACCCCTTAACTCCTTTCACTCAGCGATTCCCATCCAAGCTTCCGACTCCCCAAGTGTCCAATTGAGCCATAGTTAAGGGAAAAAGTTATCTTTCTCTTACCTTGAAGGAACATCAATGACGATGACGACCAACTTTTCATAGGGTAAGTGTAGACATCAAAATTTCGGTGAAATGAATGTTGACCAATAATTAAAATTTCAATGTTCACGTGTCACATAAATTTTATATGTAGCGTATGATTCAACGAAAAATCGAAATAAATTGGAAAAGTCATCAAATATGACACGTGTCAATACCTGGCAGAAATGATTTATTTCATCTGATTATTTAAATCCAAAAATCAAGTTTTGAAATTCTATAAATAGGAGGCCAATGCATTCATTTAGGAAAAGGGAAGGAAGGGGAAGGAGAAAGAAGGAAGGAAGAAAGAAAGAAGCCTTGAAACTCTAAAGCTCTCAAGCAAATCCCGAAGGATCAAGAAAGCACTCTTCGTTCTTCGTCAAATCGTTCTTCAAGATTCAAGCCTCGACGGCCCTTGAAGAACTTCCACCTTCAAGATCAAGCCCCGACGGCCCTGGAGGAAAGTGTTCATCGTTCATCATCCACCTTCAAGATCAAGCCCCGACGGCCCTTGAGGAAAGTGTTCATCATCCATCCGTTCAATTCAAGATCAAGCCCCGACGGCCCTTGAAGAACTTCCACCAACTCAAGATCAAGCCCCGACGGCCCTTGAGGAAAGTGTTCATCGTTCATCATCCGTTCTTCAAGATTCAAGCCCCGACGGCCCTTGAAGAACTTCCACCAACTCAAGATCAAGCCCCGACGGCCCTTGAAGAAAGTGTTCATCGCTCATCATCCGTTCATCCTAAGATCAAGCCCCAACGGCCCCTTTGGATCAACAACCTCAACAAATCCACACATCCGTTCATCCTTCAAGATTAAGCCCAGAAGCCCTTGAAGATCCGTTCATCCTAAGATCAAGCCCCAACGGCCCCTTTGGATCAACAACCTCAACAAATCCACACATCCGTTCATCCTTCAAGATTAAGCCCAGAAGCCCTTGAAGATCCGCTCATCCATCAACCTTCAAGATCAAGCCCCAACGGCCCCTTTGGATCAACAACCTCAACAAATCCACACATCCGTTCATCCTTCAAGATTAAGCCCAGAAGCCCTTGAAGATCCGTTCATCCATCAACCTTCAAGATCAAGCCCCAACGGCCCCTTTGGATCAACAACCTCAACAAATCCACACATCCGTTCATCCTTCAAGATTAAGCCCAGAAGCCCTTGAAGATCCGTTCATCCATCAACCTTCAAGATCAAGCCCAACGCCCGTTCATTCATCAACTGCGCATCCTTAGATCAAGCCCCGACGGCCCTTTGGATCAACAACTCATCCACAAACTCACATCCTACGAAGATAGAATCAGAGGATCAAATTACAAAGAGATTGTAACCCCAAAATCATTAATACAAAAAATATATTTTGTACACATATTCTTGTCTCTTGTTTCAAGAATTATTCGTGTTTACAAATTTGGCACGCCCAGTGGGACTATCTCTACCTCTCATCTCTATCCTCAAATCATCGAAAAACACAAATGGCATCAAGAAATGATCAAGCTGTTCCTGCAATCAAAGCAAAGAACAAGAACATCATCGCCGCAAGTGGTGATATTTCGGGCATCATAACCCGAAGTAAGGCAAGAGATCTTTTTGCCGCGGCTTCCGCCCCTGCATTAACTCTGTCAAAGGAACAAGAGCACTTGAGGTACGAGCCTGTGATCACCCTAGCCTCGCTAAGGGCATCAAAAGGGGAGAGCCCAAGGAAATACTCAGAGTCCCTACTCTCCGACGCTGATTCGAGCGGCAGTACAACCATGCAAGTCATGACCACGGGAGCAACTTCAATCGAGGAGCAGCTAGCTCAGATGAATGAAGCAATCGCAAAGCTCACACGAACTGTGGAAGAGAAGGACTTGCAGATTGCCGCACTTGTCAACCAACTAGATGCGCTGCCCGACGTGAAAGTCGACCCAATTGTTGGCCTATTAAAGAAAGAAGGCGACGAAGAAGAGGAGCCACCAGCGGAGAAAGTCGAAGAGAAGCCGAAGCTAGACCAAGCAACGGCGTCCATGGGATCTCTCTCTATCCAACAACTACAGGAGATGATTGCAAGCACTATCAAGACACAGTACGAAGGAAGCTCGCATGACTCCGTACTGTACTCAAAGCCTTACTCCAAGAAGATTGATGCTTTGAAGATGCCAAGGGGTTATCAGCCCCCAAAATTCATGCAGTTCGATGGAAAAGGCAACCCGAAGCAACATGTCGCCCATTTCATTGAAACTTGCAACAATGCTGGGACAGAGGGAGACTACCTCGTCAAACAATTCGTGCGTTCGCTGAAAAGTAACGCTTTTGACTGGTACACTGACCTCGAACCTGAATCTATCAACAGTTGGGACTAGCTAGAAAGGGAATTCCTCAACCGTTTCTACAGCACTCGTCGTACTGTAAGCATGCTAGAGCTGACCAGTACGAAACAGTGGAGAGATGAACCTGTCGTCAACTACATAAATAGATGGCGCTCCTTAAGTCTGGATTGCAAAGATCGGCTTTCTGAAACCTTTGCCATTGAGATGTGCGTTCAAGGCATGCAGTGGGGACTACACTACATCCTTCAAGGCATCAAACCACGAACATTTGAGGAGTTAGCCACCCGCGCCCATGATATGGAGTTAAGCATCACTCGTCATGGGAAGAAAGAACAGATCGCCGACTACAAGAATGACAAAGTTTTGGGGCCAAAGGTGGATAAGGCTACGTGGAAACCCACCAAGGAAGCAATGACGGTCAACACAACTCCAGTCAAAATCCCTACACGAAGCAAGGCGATTCAAACCGAAGCTTTTCGTGATCAGGAGATACGTAGACGCACTTTGAAGGAGCTTGAGGAGAAGACTTATCCATTCCCTGACTCTGACGTGGTTGCCATGTTGAAAGACTTGCTTGACAAAAAGGTCATCGACCTCCCTGAGTGCAAACGGCCAGAAGATATGAACCGTACTGACAGTCCAAGGTACTGTAAATTCCACCGCTTCATTAGTCATCCGACGGAAAAGTGCTTTGTGCTAAAAGATCTCATCATGAAGTTGGCTCAGAAAGGGATCATCGAGCTAGATCTTAATGATGTGGTGAAGACAAACTATACCACCGTCACTTCTGGCTCTTTGAACTCAAAATCTTCACCTCAACCGCTGGGGGCATGCTCCAAAACCATGTCAGTCAAGTCAAGTGAAGTTGAAGGATGGACTTATGTCACTCCAAAGAAAATGCACAAGAAACATAGGCCTCCTCCACAGGTTCGCCAATCGGAAAGGGGGCAAAGCAGCTACCGTCAACCTTCAAAGCTACATGAAAGTATTGAGGATGATGAAGTTATGACACAAAGATCGTCCGTTGCCATCACAATGCGCGATTTCTTCCCCAAAGACTTCTTCAATCACTCCGTCAAGACTCCTTGCTATGAAGATTGCAAGGAATGCCCCTCTAAGATCATTTGACAAATTCACAAAGCTCCTCGTTCGCACGAGCCTAAAAGGCGACAACCAAAGCTCCTCGTTCGCACGAGCCTAAAAGGCGACAACCAAAGCTCCTTGTCCGCACGAGCATAAAAGGCGACAACAAACGCTCCTTGCCTGCATGAGCTAAAAATGCAAACGGCACCAAGAAGCTCCTGGCCCGCAAAAGCATAAACTGTGTACGGCAAAATCATCATCAAAATCATCATCAAAATCATCATCAAAATCATCACTCATTTGAACTACGTTATGACTTGATCTCTTCTTTGGAAGAGTACGTAGGCAACTTGAAACTTCAAGACTTCAAGTACAGTCACATCAAAATAAATAAATAAATGTTTCATTAAAGAAAGTCAATATTATTACGTTCTTTGTACAAAAAAATTACATGTTGTTGGTTTCAAAAGAAAAATAAAAAATAAAAAAATACATATGTTACTATGTATTAGAGAATATATATATATATATATATATATATATTCTCTATCAAAAAAAAAAAAATATACATATGTTACTATGTATTAAAAAAAAAAAAAGAGAAAGCAAAATGTCGACAAGCCCAAAATGGTGGGCTGGATTGTTGTGTTGAGGACCAAGGCCCATATACCCAAATCCAGGCCCGACGCTCTCTCTCTCTCTTCACAGTCACCTACCCCCCTCCCCGGTCAGACTTAAATCAGCAAGAAAACCAGCATTTTCTCGGGAAACAAACAACCAGTCGACCTCTCCAAAGTAATTTTGATCGTCTTTGCTCGAAGCCATGGCCTGTTCCAGCTTCGCGAAGCTTAATGCGTCGTCGTCTCAGTGGATCGGACAGCAGTCCTTCACTCAACGCCCAGGATCATTAAGATGTAGCCGCACTCTCTCTGTAATTTCCTCCGACGAGTCTTCCGACGTTTCGGTGAAATTAGGGAGGCTGTCAGTTGGATCGGCCAAGATGGAAGTGAATCTCAACAGACCTTAGCTCCTCCAAGAAAAAGTTTAAGTAGACCCAGTTCTGCAGCTAGGCCTTCAAGGCTTTCGGTTTCGCAATCCGAGAGTAACCATTCGTCCAGACCTGCTAGAAGCAGTTCGGTGACTCGCTCTGCGACCTCTGCCTCAGTATACAACAACTATTCCTCCAACGAATCCCATCTCAATCCAATCTCCAAGATTATGAATTTGAGATCCCAAGCCTCTGGTTGCTGAGAAAATGGGTTGAAATCAATTGGAATTTGAGATCCGACAGATTCAATCGCTGCCTTGGTCTTTTATTTGGATTTATCGTTTTTTTTCTCTTATTTAATAAAAGAAGAAAACACAACCCAGACCCCAGCAGCTCCCCACCGTGGTCCCCTGCCCGGCCCGGCGTCGTTCAGGCTCCGTCCAATGCTCAGTCGCCGTCGCGCCCACCGCGGCCTCCAAGGTCGCCAAGAAGTACAAGGTCAAGTCGGTGAAGGCGAGGCAGATCATTGATAGCAGGGGCAATCCGACCGTCGAGGTTGATCTGGTCACCGACGATCTGTATCGATCGGCCGTGCCCAGTGGCGCTTCTACCGGAATCGTACAAGGATAGCACTTTGATTATGCAACTGTTGAGGGACAACCTCACTCTTTGGACTTCGGATTTGCAACAGGAGAAGATGGACGAGGCTTAAGCACAAGATTGTTATGCTCCTGGAGGGAGGAGGGCGCAGTTAACCCAGTCAAAGACCAAGGCAGCTGCGGGAGTTGCTGGGCATTCTCAACTATCTCCACCGTATCCCAGTTCACTCTCCCACACAACTCTCTGCATTTCTGCTCGGCCCAGCTCTCTCTCACTCTCTCCCTCTCTCGCTTTCTGTGTGAATAAGGCCGTATTTGGTGACATGGATCGAGCGAATGGGAATCTTGCCGCCGACGAGGCGTCTCAGAGCAAGGTCACTCGCCATATCTCCAAGCAAAACAAACACAAGCCAGAAGATAAATTGGGATTCTCCGGAAAGGGGTTCGGGTTTCTCAGGGAATCAGACATGGGTTCTGATGGGTTCCAATCAAAAACCTCAAAGACTGGAAATTTAAGTTCCCAGGAGCTGATTCTCAGCTACCTCTGCGACAGTACCAAACTGGGTTTTCTCGAGAAGGAGTTCGCAGGCGCAAATTTGCTGACTTCGTTGGAGAAAGAGAGTTTCAAAGGCAAAGAAGCCATGGTTTCGGAGAATTCTAACAAATGGGTAGAGAGAGATTTCCTTAATTTGAACGAAACCAGGTTGAATTGCTCGAAGAGAGAGAGCTTGCTGAGGAGGCGGAGAGAGAAAGCAGGGACGACAAGAAGCCAAAGCTCGAGACTTTGAATCTCTCTCTAGCCTTGCCGGAGGTATCTTTCTCTCTCACCGCCTCAAACGCCTTGCAGAATGGCGATCCTCCGGCGATGCCGCGGCCGAGCGGAAGCATACAGTCGTTGGCACCATCTCATTGGGTGTTTTAGCTTCCTCTTCATGCTCTCTTTGTCAAGCTCACTTCTGCAGATTCTGACCACCATCTCTGTTCACCATAGCTTTCCTGTGCAGGGGGAGTTGGGTGTCTTGAGAAATTCTCCTCGATTTCATCCTTGCCGTCTCTACCGCAACGGATGTGCTTGAAAGGTGGGAAATAGACGCATACTACGGTGATAGTTGCTATTGGGGTGAAAGAGCAGAAAACGCAGAGAAGAAAGAGAGACGCTCTCCGCTCCCTGCCGCTGTCGACTCCCCAAGGTCCAGACGGCTGCTCCTTGTTCCTCTCTGCCCAGCGAGACTGCCATCCGCGAGCCCAGAGACCACAACGTGCACCCTCGTCTCGGCCGATAACAACGGAAAGGCAGTAGCAAAGTGGTGACATTTGGAGACCACAGTTCTCTCTCTACTTCTCTTGGACTCTCCTTCAACGCACACTGCAGCCCTTTCTTCCTCGCATATTGCTGCAACAATCGCCGACGTCAGACAGAAGCCCAAACGGAGGTAGAAGCCGTGCCATGTCTCCAGCCGTCGTCTCCGGTTGTCTTGCAGAAAGAGCCCATGCACTCTGTGACTTGAAGGAGATGGATTTGGTGATGCAGTGTCGCACAAAGCTAGAAGAGACCGAAGAAAGCCGAGAATTTGAGGAAAGCAGAGAGGACGACGGCGTGAAGCAAGGTTGTCTTTGGGGGAGCCCAGGGAATTAACGAGCTGGAGTATGGTGGTCGTGCTCGGTGCCTGTGCTCAGTGGCTGTGCTCCTTACCTGTGCTCAAAGGCGATGGTGGAGCTTCTTCCTCTGTCTCCTCACGCTGCCAACAAACCTCAAGCTCGTCACTCTGGCCACCATGATCAAAATCAACGAAGAGCTTCATTGACCGCCGTCAAACGACTAGCCGGTCTTCAAACTCGACGCCTTACGCTCTGCCTCTGGCTGCTTTTGCACCTCCGCCATTGCTGCTGCCTTTGAATGTGATTGACAAAATCAAAGTTTGTCAACTCACACCCAAAGATCTCGTCCGTCTGCTTGCCTCTGCTGCTGCCTTTGAATGTGATTGACAAAATCAAAGTTTGTCAACTCACACCCAAAGATCTCCTCCGTCTTCTCTCGGACTCGGCCTGGGTTTTCACCCACGAACTCAGCCTTGCAGATGGCCTTATAAAGAAAAAAAAAAAAAAAAAAAAAAAAAAAAAAAAGTAGCAATGATGATGCCGGAAGCATATTTCAAAAGAATAATAAATAAAAAAAAGCAGCAATGATGATGCTGGAAGCATCTTTCAAAAGAATAATAAAAAATTTAAAAAAAAAGAAAAAAAAATATATATATATATGTATAATAAAAACAATGATTGTGCTTCTGGAACCATGTGCAAAAAAAAAAAAAAAAAAAAAAAATATATATATATATATATAATAAAAAGAAAGGAAAAAACAATGGTGGTGCTTCTAGCACCATCTGAAATATATATATATATAAATGAATGGTGGATCAGCGCCACCGAAAGCAAAGAAAAGAATAAAAAAAAATCTTGGTGATGTACATGTTTTCTCTGTGTATTTTCGAGAAATTACAAGTGAAAAAAAAAAAAAAAAAAAAAAAAAAAGTATCTAGCAAAGAAAGAGAAGGATGGAGCTTTCACAAAGGTTGTTCACGTGAAGCCCCACTACTTGGCCAAACTCCAGGAGCGGGAGGCACCGAAGATAGATCATTCGAGGCCCCAATACCTGGTGGAACACTGGATGATGCAGGAAAAAGGTGTCTCTGGAAGAAAGACGCAAGCCTTTGACGGTCACTTTGAATTCGACCTTGAGATTCTTGCATCTCATCAAGCTTCCTCTTCATGCCCGACGAATAGTTATTTGCAAGCACATGCAAACTTCTATTCTCATACTTAAGCTGTTTAATCTCCTGCTTAAGATCTTCCACCTCTGCCATCAATGATTCCACCTGACGGGACCGAGCAAGAAGGCGTTGGCCCATGTTGGACACAGAGCCCGCACACTGAACACTAAGAGCGAGGGACTCTTGAACGGCCAACTCATCGGACCGTCCCGACAGCAGCCTACTATCTTTTGGAGTAAGGAGGTTCCTAGCTACTATTGTAGCTGTTGTGGCGTCCTGCATCACGGAGTCTTCACCTGTAAGAGGACCGTTAGAAGATAAGAAAGAAGGGCACCATACATTACCTTGAAGCGGCGCAACCGGATCACTGCTGAGACTCAATTCTAAGCTAAGGTTCGATGGGTTAGCCATTTTTCAAAGGTATTAAAAGAGATGGGTGGATGAAGTTAAAACTCAAAAGGCCAGAGATGATTTTCAGGAATGAGCAACCTTCGAAGTGTGCATGTTAGAGGTGATCAATACCTCTATAAAAAACGAAGAGGCGCTTGCTCAGAAATCGAAGGGCCGCTTGTTCAAAAGTGAAGAGACACCGCTCTGCAAATCTCAAAAGCTGGATTTTCCGGCGTAAGTTAGGCGACGCTTTCTCGGCTTTCCAGAAAACGCGTTCAACTTTGTCAAAAGATCTCTGACAAAGTTGAAAACACGTGGAGGCTGGTGACGCTTTCGCGGCTTTTCAGAGCACGGGTGCCACTTTGTCAAAAGATCACGTGGAGGTCATCATCGCAGCTACACATCTTTAGCTGACGAGCGCAAAGTTCGGCGACGCTTTCTCTGCTTTTCAGAAAACGCGTGCCACTTTGTCAAAAGAGACGCTCGTTCAGAAATCGAAGAGGCGTCGTTCAGAAATCAAAGAGGCGTATTCAAAGATCGAAGAGTCGTCACTATTTCAAAAAGCCGAATTTGCGGGATCAAAACGTTTGTCGACAAGGGTAAAAGAACAGTACCACCACTTGCTATTGGGAAATCCCTATATATGTCGACCTTCATCTTTTATGGCAAGGCAGACCTGCGGAAAAAAAAAATGCCCAACTCTTCCTCACCTCCGAGAGTACACTCCCAGCAAAACATCTCAAAATACTCAATTTTTTCCTCTTCCCCAAAGATGATACCAGATGCCTGGAGTACAGATGACCCAGGAGGAAACGGTAGATGGAAGCATGTGCTGATTCATTCACCGCTTCTTCAAAAGCAAAAGTATCTCATATCATCAAGGGCGAAAGCAAAGGTATCTCATATCATACTTTTTCCCTGTCCTTTTCTTTGTCCTTGCTCTTACATGCAGGAGAAGGGGAAATAGAGTTATCAGTCGGAACCTGAAATCAAACTTCCGACCTGGAACTGATTGCCTGGAACCTTTGCCTGGTTGCTTACCTTGCATTGCTCTCGAGTACTCATCGTCGCGGAGAAGTAATGTTTTGAAGCACCATTTAAATGCAAAGGTTGCATTCCATTCCTGCATCAGAGGACAAATACTACACGAGAAGATGCCAAACCTGCATAAGGAAATACCACTTCTGCAAAGGGAGCAAGTAAGACAAGTGAAAATGATACATCAAAGCATGTGGAGACAAGCACAACAAATATATGTGCTGATTCATTCGCTGCTTCTTCAAAAGCAAAGGTATCTTATATCATGCTTTCTCCATGTCCTTTCCTTTGTCCTTGTTAGTACTCGCATGGCAAAGTGAAAAGAGCAATCAGACGGCACTTGGAGTCAGTTTTCCGATCTACCCTCTTCAATACGAATTGGGGAAAGATTGAACAAAGAAACAGGTCATCACTTCCACCTCCTGCTTGCCTGCCATGTGTCTGAATCCTGCTACCCAATTCAAGAGTAGCACAAAGGAAAATCAACGGTAGGGGGAGACCAAAAGAATCCTCCAGCCCAGTTCAAGATCAAGCCTCGATGGCCCTTGAAGAAATCACAAGTCCGATTCAAAATCAAGTGTTCACCACCCTTGAATCAAATTCAACTCCAGATAAAAGGAGTAAGTTCAGACCTTCGGAGGAGACCAAAAGAATCCTCCAGCCCAGTTCAAGATTAAGCCTGCGGAAAATCAACGATTGGAGGAAACCAGAAAATCTTCCAGTCAAGCTCAAGATCAAGCCTCGATGGTCCTTGAAGAAATTTCCAGCCCAATTCAAGATCAAGCCTCGACGGCCCTTGGGTTGACATCTACATTAAGGGACTTCAAAACGCATCTTCCACACGTGACAAGCACATGTCTACGACGCGCCTTGAAGTGGGGGCATTTGTAGACATCAAAATTTCGGTGAAATGAATGTTGACCAATAATTAAAATTTCAATGTTCACGTGTCACATAAATTTTATATGTAGCGTATGATTCAACGAAAAATCGAAATAAATTGGAAAAGTCATCAAATATGACACGTGTCAATACCTGGCAGAAATGATTTATTTCATCTGATTATTTAAATCCAAAAATCAAGTTTTGAAATTCTATAAATAGGAGGCCAATGCATTCATTTAGGAAAAGGGAAGGAAGGGGAAGGAGAAAGAAGGAAGGAAGAAAGAAAGAAGCCTTGAAACTCTAAAGCTCTCTGATGCGAGAATTATACGCGCACAAATTAAACCCTCTATTTGTCAATTGTAGTGAAGTGTGTAAGTAGGGATCGTTCTGGACCGGGGATTAGGAGGGATTGTTAATCACTTGGATTTTGACTCAAAAACGTAAAAACAATATAAAACACTAAACTAGACTCAAAGAATGTGAAACTAAACGTTAAAACATTAAGACAAACCAAAAGACTCAAAATTCTTTAAAAACACAAACTAAATTGATTTCTAACTAATTTGACAATAAAGTAAAGGGGGGATTGTGTTTGGACGAGATTAAATTAAATGGACAAATTGTAATTAAAGGCAAAACGTAAATATGAATGAGATGAAAATATGGATGACGGAATAGCCAAGGGATTCATCTCCACACATGTTATACTTGCATACAAAATTGATTCTCAGTTGGTCTTTCGATAAATTATGAAACTCAACACCCCGGGTTAATTAGGTCCGCTTAAATTAACCGTCAAGTTTTCCTAATGTTATTGAATTGGATGACATCATTCGACAACCCAAAGCATTCCTCACAAGTTCCCTACATGAATTGCATAATAGAGATACAAGCAAGAATCATTAAGCATCATGAAAACTATAAGTGTTGACGAGGCATTCGTTACTATGATTGCATGAAACTTATGCCAAGAATTTGTTTAACGCGATTGTTTATAAGCAACCTCCACTACTTGTGAATATAAGTTCATAACGATTAGGTGAAATTCACTTATATTCTAGCGTCAAATTCATGCATGAAAATTAAGCGCGCATTCTTAATAAACATACATAAATAAGTTATCAATCAAACAGTTAAACAAATTGAATCCACAACTTATGAAATTCCAACGAAAGTTAATCAATTCATATTGCAAATATAAACATAGTTTCGAATCACCCCCTAGCTAAAGGGGGTTTAGTTCTTCATAACCTTGAAATCAAAGAAACACCTAAACATTCCAACAACTCAAACTTGAATTGTATGAACGTTTAGGCACTCTTCTCTTCCATTCCTCATACGTACAAAACAAAGAGAATTGAATTTAAACTTTGAAATCAAAGAAACACCTAAACATTCCAACAACTCAAACTTGAATTGTATGAACGTTTAGGCCCTCTTATCTTCCTCTTTATTGTAGCATAAGGTCTAGGGATAGTTGGTTGGGGGGATGGAAGTGTGGAATGGAGTGGGGAGTGATGGAAATGGAAGATGGTTTTTGGATTCTAAGGGGAAGTGTTTATTTGTGGTGTGAGAATGGAGAGATGGAATTGAATGAAATGGAAGTGTGGGATGAATTGAATGATGCAAATGAATGAAGTGTGTGTGGTTTATATAGGGAGAGAATGGATGGGAGAGCATGTGAATGATAGCTAGGAGAATGATTAAAGGGGTGTGAATGGTTGGAAATGCATGTGGGTGAATTGGTGGTGCAATGATGAAAGAATAAGTGCATGTGTGTGTTTTGTGTTGGAATGAATGTGGATGCATGATGAAGAGTTAATAAATAATGCATGTAGGGTTAGGAAATAAAATCATAACTTAAAGGGGGGATGATTAAAGGGTGTGTGAATGCATGTGTTGAATTGGTGGTTCAATGATGAAAGAATAAGTGCATGTGTGTGTGAATGGTGGTAGCTAGGGTGAATTATGATAAATGCATGTGGAATAAAGATGGAGAAGGTGGTGAAATGATGAAGTAGGAAGGTGGAAATGCATGTGAGATGTTCTTTGGAGAAAGGTGGATGAATGTGCATGTGAATTAAGTTGTGAAAGCATGTGGAATGTTTTAAATGGTTGAAATGTGTAGATGATTATGAGTATGATAAGTGATAAGTGTATGGTTATGATAAGTGATAAATGAATGATATGTGGTGATAAATGAATGATATGTTAAGTAATAAATGAATGATATGTGGTGAGTGATAAGTGAATGGTTTGATAATTGATAAATGAATGATATGCTAAGTGATAAATGAATGATATGTTAAGTGATAAATGAATGATATGTTAAGTGATGATAAGTAATGATAGGTGGTTATGATAGTTTGGTCTTTAATTTCGTCCATTCCTTTTGCTCCAAATATAAGCTATCCAATCCAAGTCCGATTTTGCTCCAAAATGCTCCAAAAGGCATCCTTTTGCATACCTTGCCCTTAGAACCTGAAAACACACAAAAGAAGCATAAAGGACTAAAATAACTAGAGAAACATAACGTAAATGCACGAGAACAAGCCTTTTAAGTCGCATGAATATGCTCCTATCAAATACCCCCACACTTATCTTTTGCTAGTCCTCGAGCAAAACAGAAAGAAAAACAAAACAAAACGAAACGAAACAAAACAAGTAAAACACAACCTAAACCTTCCAACAACTGTCTTAGGGATTTCCAATGCACATGACATGTTAAAAATCATCATTCCCACAGATTTTAGTCATCTTTACACTTAAGTACATTCTTAATCATAGTCACCACATACTAGTTCACAATTAAGCATTTAAAACCATGTTTTGAATGTAGTAACATGCCTTAGAGAATTTGCTCAATTCCTTACAAGATATGCACTCAATTTTCACTCAGATTTTCTAACTACACACCCTACACTAAGTATATGTGAGAAGATTGATGTAAATATGAAAACGAACACTCACATATATGTATCACAAGGAACGCAATTTCTGGAGTTAATAAGCATGTTTAGATATGATCTCATGAATGGAATGCTACTACTTAGACGCGAGAACCAGTGACACCATATGCTCATACCAAGTTCAAACTCCACAATTGAAATGCACAACACATCAAGATAGAAGTCAAGGGTTGTAACGGGGCTTGGGTATTGGCTAACAATGAAAGGTGAAGGATAAACAAACATTCTTAAAGCAATAGTGAGCAAAGTATTGAATCAGGCACTTAGAATTCCCTTAAGAACGCAGAAGTCAACTTTGAACACCCAAGGGAAAGTCACACAAAACTTAGGGCCATATTCACTTTTTGGACCCTTTCTTCAATCACTCATTCTTTCATTTTTTTCAAGCTCTCTTTTTTTTTTTTTTTTTCTTTTTTTCTTTCTTTTCTTTTCTGTTTTTCTTTTCTTTACTGTCTCAAAACATACTTAAGAACAAGCATTCCTTCCCCCACACTCATTTTCTTGCATAATGTAAAAAGGAATTCATTTAAGTCATGCTCACTATCTTTTAAGAACAAGGGTGTGGATTGTCCTAAACTAGGCTAGGTGAGGAAAATGTGGGTAAACAAAGAATACAGGCTAAACAAAACTCAACGGGGTTAAAACTTACAACAAATACGAAATATGGGAAGTAAGGCTATTTGGCTATGGTGGTGGTCACTACGCAACTTCTTCTTGAATATGTGTTATGCAAATCAATAACATGCTTTGAATGAAATGGGCATGAGTTCTAGCATTTGGAACTATATGATGAAACGCCTTCTAAGTAGTAACCAAGCAAAGAATAATGAGATCATGCAACGACTTTAGAAAACAAGAAATCACAGATTATACTCTCTAAAGAACGTTATAGGCTCAAGTCTTTCAGGGTTGTAGCGTTTGTTTGAGTTCCTTCCTTCAAGCATGTTACAAAAACGAATTTTTCTTTTATGATTGCATGTGAAGTCATACATTATAACCATAACCAAGCATATACCAAGAGTAAATCAACTTTTTCTCTATGTTTATAACTCTTTTTAACAGTCATGCACTTACAAACCAAATCCTTATCATTGTGTTGGAAGGTATCCTAAGACATAAACACACACACAAAAACAACTTTAAAACAACTCTTTTTGGGTTTTTCAAAACAATTTTTCAAATTTTTATGGGATTTTCGAATTTTTAAGTCAAAACACACTAAAACAGTTTAAAACAGTGAGAAACAACATGTGAAGTGATAGGTGATAAAATCCAACGAATTTGCATCAAATATACTTAGTTACCCTCCCACACTTAAATCAAACATTGTCCTCAATGTTTTAAGCTTAAAAGCACACCAAACGAACGTAAACACATAAACAGCAACTAAACATACTAAACATAGCAGAATGTATCTAACAAAGAGAAGAGTTTAGAGACGCAAATCTGGTTATAGAGTGTAAATTCCATCTTCTCCTTGGTAATTGCATTGAGGCTTGGATCTTTGTGATTCCACAGGCTTACTCTTGAACTGCGCTGCTCCATCGTTGATTTTCCTTTGTGCTACTCTTGAACTGGGCAGCAGGCTTCTTTTGGTCTCCCCCGAAGGTCTGAGCTTCATTCTCTTATCTGTTTCTTTGTTCAATCTCTCCAATTCGTATTGAAGAGGGTTAGAGGATAGCTCAGCAAAGCTAGGTAAGCAACCAGGGAATAGAGTCTAGATAGACTCCAAGTGCCGGCTGATTGCTTCTTTCACTTTGCCATGCAAGTAATAACAAAGACAAAGGAAAAGACAGGGAAAGAGCATGATATGAGATACCTTTGCTTTTGACCTTGATGATATGAGATACCTTTGCTTTTGAAGAAGCGGTGAATGAATCAGCACATGTATTTGTTGTGCTGCTTCCTCCTGGGTCATCTGTACTCCAGGCATCTGGTATCATCTTTGGAGAAGAAGAAAGAATTGAGTGTTTCGAAAGGCTTTGCTGGGAGTGCGCCCTCAGAGGTGAGAAAGAGTTGGGCATTTTCTTCAGTTCTGTCTTGCCAAAAAAAAAGAAGGTCGACATATATAAGGAATTCAATAGCAAGTGGTGATACTGTTCTTTTACCGTTGTCGACAAACATTTTAATCCCGCAAATCCGGCTTTTTGGAATAGTGACGACTCTTCGATCTTTGAAGACGCCTCTTCGATAAAGCTGCACGCGTTTTCTGAAAAGCAGATAAAGCGTCGCCGAACTTTGCGCTTGTCGGCTAAAGACGTGTAGTTGCGATGATGGCCTCCACGTGTTGAACGCGTTTTCTGAAAAGCTGAGGGAGCGTCGCCGAACTTTGCGCCTCAAATTCCGGCTTTTTGAATCGGTGGACGCGTTGCCTTGGCTTTTTATAGAGCTATCGATCACCGCCAACTTACACACTCTGAAGATTTCCCATTCTGAAAAAATTATCTCCGGCCTTTTGAAAATTTACTCCGTCCACCCTTTCTCTTTGAACACTTTTGAAAAATGGCAAACCCATCGAACCTTAGCTTAGAATTGAGTCTCCGCAGTGATACGGGCGTGCCGCGTCAAGGTAACGTATGGCGCCCTTCTTTCTTATCTTCTAACGGTCCTCTTACAGGTGAAGACTCCGTGATGCAGGACGCCACAACAGCTACGATAGTAGCTCGGAACCTCCTCACTCCCAGAGATAGTCAGCTGCTTTCAGGACGGTCCGATGAGTTGGCCGTTCAAGAGTCCCTGGCTCTCAGCGTTCAGTGCGCAGGCTCTGTGTCCAACATGGGCCAACGCCTCCTTGCTCGCTCCCGTCAGGTTGAATCTTTGATGGCGGAGGTGGAGAACCTGAAACAAGAGATCAAACAACTTAAGTACGAGAATAGAACTTTGCATGTGCTTGCCAATAACTATTCGTCGGGCATGAAGAGGAAGCTTGATGAGATGCAAGAATCTCAAGGTCGGATGCAAAGTGACCGTCAACGGCTTGCGTCTTTCTTCCAGGGGCACCTCTTTCCTGGGTCATCCAGCGTTCCGCCAAGTATTGGGGCCTGGAATGCTCTATATCCTATGCCTCCCGCTCCTATGCCTCTTGCTCCGATGCCTCCTGCTTCGATGCCTCCTGCTTCGATGCCTTCCGCTTCTAGAGTTTTGCCTCGTGGTGGGTCTTCACGCAAACAAAAACAAAAACAACCTTTGTGAAGCTCCTTTTGTTAGATACATTTGTAATTTCTCGAAAATTAATGAAAAAGCTTTGTTTTATTCACTATATTGGGTTGCCTCCCAAGTAGCGCTTTCTTTTACGTCTTGTAGCCGGACGAAGAACACAATCATGCCTTAATGGAACCCACGGCATGGAGTTGATCATTGAATGGATGATGATACTTGAAATGTTCCGGCAATGGTTGAATTTCAAGAGTGGGTGCCCTAATCATTGACATCAACAACATATTAGTCAAAAACGACTTTGGATTTTGAGTTGGTGGCTTACCTACATGCTCCAATAAGAACTTAAGTACATCCTCCACGAAATGCTTCTCAAAACATTCAAGAATTGGATCTTTGTATGGAGTGGAATAGAGATCTGTCCTAAGATCCATGTAAACTCTTTCACCAAATTGGATTTGAGTAGGTGCCTGCAATGAAGAATGTAACACACGATTAATTGAAGTGGGAATTGGAATTTGAGTTGGTGGCTTACCTATGGGCTGCAATATTGGCTCTAAAGTCGCAGCACATTCAACAAATGCACAAGGGATGTTTTCATTCAGATTGAGCAGTAGCAATTCATCCATGGGCTCATCTTCAACCATTTGTTCTTGAATTTGTTCCATGCATTCTGCATTCTGCCTAAATTGACTGTTCCACTCAGCCAACTTTTTTGCTTGATAGAAATCCTCAATTGGTCGCCAAAATGCGTCTTGTTGAAATGGTTGAGCTTCCCTGCCCTGCTCCACAGAATTCAGTTGTTGAATAACTTCCTTATAATAATTTGATATACCTGAATTTGGATGTGAAGATTGAGGGGAAGGCTGTGGTGGTGCATATGAATCCTCATATGGTTGCCAATATGTTTCTTGGTGAGTCTCCTTAGCTTGATTTTGTGAACCCTGCACCAAAGAGTTTAATTCATTAAGAATTTGATTATAATCTATTGACGAACCTGAGTTTGGTTGGGCATATTGAATATGAGGTTGTGGTGGATGCATAGACGTTGAATAGAACTCCTCATAAGGCTGCCAATATCCTTCTTGTTGAATATGTTGAGGTTCCCACCATATAGAGCTTGAATGATCACTCCAATCGGAATTGTAAGTATTGGAAAACACGTCGTTCCTTGATTGATTATGATCAAATGCACCAACTCTTTGCGTTTGGTACTCTTCCATAAGCTGTGACAAAAAAGAAGCACTATCAAGTGCCATGTCTTGCTTCTAAAATCAATAAAACTAAAAATATATACACACAAACAAAAAATAAAACAATCCAAGAGATTAGCAAAGTTGCTAATCCCCGGCAACGGCGCCAAAATTTGATGCGAGAATTATACGCGCACAAATTAAACCCTCTATTTGTCAATTGTAGTGAAGTGTGTAAGTAGGGATCGTTCTGGACCGGGGATTAGGAGGGATTGTTAATCACTTGGATTTTGACTCAAAAACGTAAAAACAATATAAAACACTAAACTAGACTCAAAGAATGTGAAACTAAACGTTAAAACATTAAGACAAACCAAAAGACTCAAAATTCTTTAAAAACACAAACTAAATTGATTTCTAACTAATTTGACAATAAAGTAAAGGGGGGATTGTGTTTGGACGAGATTAAATTAAATGGACAAATTGTAATTAAAGGCAAAACGTAAATATGAATGAGATGAAAATATGGATGATGGAATAGCCAAGGGATTCATCTCCACACATGTTATACTTGCATACAAAATTGATTCTCAGTTGGTCTTTCGATAAATTATGAAACTCAACACCCCGGGTTAATTAGGTCCGCTTAAATTAACCGTCAAGTTTTCCTAATGTTATTGAATTGGATGACATCATTCGACAACCCAAAGCATTCCTCACAAGTTCCCTACATGAATTGCATAATAGAGATACAAGCAAGAATCATTAAGCATCATGAAAACTATAAGTGTTGACGAGGCATTCGTTACTATGATTGCATGAAACTTATGCCAAGAATTTGTTTAACGCGATTGTTTATAAGCAACCTCCACTACTTGTGAATATAAGTTCATAACGATTAGGTGAAATTCACTTATATTCTAGCGTCAAATTCATGCATGAAAATTAAGCGCGCATTCTTAATAAACATACATAAATAAGTTATCAATCAAACAGTTAAACAAATTGAATCCACAACTTATGAAATTCCAACGAAAGTTAATCAATTCATATTGCAAATATAAACATAGTTTCGAATCACCCCCTAGCTAAAGGGGGTTTAGTTCTTCATAACCTTGAAATCAAAGAAACACCTAAACATTCCAACAACTCAAACTTGAATTGTATGAACGTTTAGGCACTCTTCTCTTCCATTCCTCATACGTACAAAACAAAGAGAATTGAATTTAAACTTTGAAATCAAAGAAACACCTAAACATTCCAACAACTCAAACTTGAATTGTATGAACGTTTAGGCCCTCTTATCTTCCTCTTTATTGTAGCATAAGGTCTAGGGATAGTTGGTTGGGGGGATGGAAGTGTGGAATGGAGTGGGGAGTGATGGAAATGGAAGATGGTTTTTGGATTCTAAGGGGAAGTGTTTATTTGTGGTGTGAGAATGGAGAGATGGAATTGAATGAAATGGAAGTGTGGGATGAATTGAATGATGCAAATGAATGAAGTGTGTGTGGTTTATATAGGGAGAGAATGGATGGGAGAGCATGTGAATGATAGCTAGGAGAATGATTAAAGGGGTGTGAATGGTTGGAAATGCATGTGGGTGAATTGGTGGTGCAATGATGAAAGAATAAGTGCATGTGTGTGTTTTGTGTTGGAATGAATGTGGATGCATGATGAAGAGTTAATAAATAATGCATGTAGGGTTAGGAAATAAAATCATAACTTAAAGGGGGGATGATTAAAGGGTGTGTGAATGCATGTGTTGAATTGGTGGTTCAATGATGAAAGAATAAGTGCATGTGTGTGTGAATGGTGGTAGCTAGGGTGAATTATGATAAATGCATGTGGAATAAAGATGGAGAAGGTGGTGAAATGATGAAGTAGGAAGGTGGAAATGCATGTGAGATGTTCTTTGGAGAAAGGTGGATGAATGTGCATGTGAATTAAGTTGTGAAAGCATGTGGAATGTTTTAAATGGTTGAAATGTGTAGATGATTATGAGTATGATAAGTGATAAGTGTATGGTTATGATAAGTGATAAATGAATGATATGTGGTGATAAATGAATGATATGTTAAGTAATAAATGAATGATATGTGGTGAGTGATAAGTGAATGGTTTGATAATTGATAAATGAATGATATGCTAAGTGATAAATGAATGATATGTTAAGTGATAAATGAATGATATGTTAAGTGATGATAAGTAATGATAGGTGGTTATGATAGTTTGGTCTTTAATTTCGTCCATTCCTTTTGCTCCAAATATAAGCTATCCAATCCAAGTCCGATTTTGCTCCAAAATGCTCCAAAAGGCATCCTTTTGCATACCTTGCCCTTAGAACCTGAAAACACACAAAAGAAGCATAAAGGACTAAAATAACTAGAGAAACATAACGTAAATGCACGAGAACAAGCCTTTTAAGTCGCATGAATATGCTCCTATCACTCTCAAGCAAATCCCGAAGGATCAAGAAAGCACTCTTCGTTCTTCGTCAAATCGTTCTTCAAGATTCAAGCCTCGACGGCCCTTGAAGAACTTCCACCTTCAAGATCAAGCCCCGACGGCCCTGGAGGAAAGTGTTCATCGTTCATCATCCACCTTCAAGATCAAGCCCCGACGGCCCTTGAAGAACTTCCACCAACTCAAGATCAAGCCCCGACGGCCCTTGAGGAAAGTGTTCATCATCCATCCGTTCAATTCAAGATCAAGCCCCGACGGCCCTTGAAGAACTTCCACCAACTCAAGATCAAGCCCCGACGGCCCTTGAGGAAAGTGTTCATCGTTCATCATCCGTTCTTCAAGATTCAAGCCCCGACGGCCCTTGAAGAACTTCCACCAACTCAAGATCAAGCCCCGACGGCCCTTGAAGAAAGTGTTCATCGCTCATCATCCGTTCATCCTAAGATCAAGCCCCAACGGCCCCTTTGGATCAACAACCTCAACAAATCCACACATCCGTTCATCCTTCAAGATTAAGCCCAGAAGCCCTTGAAGATCCGTTCATCCTAAGATCAAGCCCCAACGGCCCCTTTGGATCAACAACCTCAACAAATCCACACATCCGTTCATCCTTCAAGATTAAGCCCAGAAGCCCTTGAAGATCCGCTCATCCATCAACCTTCAAGATCAAGCCCCAACGGCCCCTTTGGATCAACAACCTCAACAAATCCACACATCCGTTCATCCTTCAAGATTAAGCCCAGAAGCCCTTGAAGATCCGTTCATCCATCAACCTTCAAGATCAAGCCCCAACGGCCCCTTTGGATCAACAACCTCAACAAATCCACACATCCGTTCATCCTTCAAGATTAAGCCCAGAAGCCCTTGAAGATCCGTTCATCCATCAACCTTCAAGATCAAGCCCAATGCCCCTTGAAGATCCATTCATCAACTGTGCATCCTTAGATCAAGCCCCGACGGCCCTTTGGATCAACAACTCATCCACAAACTCACATCCTACGAAGATAGAATCAGAGGATCAAATTACAAAGAGATTGTAACCCCAAAATCATTAATACAAAAAATATATTTTGTACACGTATTCTTGTCTCTTGTTTCAAGAATTATTCGTGTTTACAGTAAGCAAAGAAGAAAATTGAAGGATGAGGAACAATATCCTCTAATTTCTCTCTTTCTTGTTTGAGCTTTCTAGGTTTATTTAATCCTCTACCTAAATTCAATAAATGACACACCTTAGTCAACTAGACACTGATAAGATTAAAAGCACACCATCAAGTAGCACACAAATGTCCTGTTGATTTTCCTTATCAACACTAAGATTTGTCAATTGTAACATATGAAAATAAGGGTCTTTCCCGCAAAAGATTGTTTTATCTAACTACTTAAAATGTCACAAAAACTAGGCTGCTGCCCTACTGGCCAGCCACCGAAAAATAATTATTTGACCAACTTACACTTATCTAAAGTCTACAGAATTTTATATGAAAATACTAGACACACAGAGCTACACTCACACAAATTTTTGGGATTTTTGAGTTGATTTGCTATTTAAATTAAATCGAACAAAAACAGGACAAAAACATATTTTAAGTAGTAAAAATAGATTGTAGTTCACAAGTTAAGAAAACGAGTTAGGAGAAGTGTTATCCACTACCAAATAATCATACAAACATGTTATGTTTCATTCAAATTCCTTCTATTTCTAGATGAAGATGCTCAAGTTGGCTCAATGTTAGAACTCAACCTATTACTCTTTCTTATGTGGTATTTTAAGAGAATGACGTTTTCAACTTAACTTAGTCCCTATCATGCAATCTAGAATAGCGTGTTCATAGATTTAACAAGCAGAAATCATCACGAACGAAAAGAGTTTGAGTTATCACAATGCATCGTAAGTACTGGCGTTGTCTTACTTATCCTAGAAATTGATCCACATGTTAATTGCAATTAACAAGTACTACTCTAGAACATATGTAGGTCCTCATTCGACAAGGGCAGGCACACATATATTCATAGCATTAGAATCCTAGATATGCTTACTGTATGCATCCATAGAAAACACATAAAGAATTCATCAATGAGACAAGTAATGAACCAATTTTCATCCATTCATAAAAGTAATTCAAACAAAATCTCATAACAAACTTGCAATCATATTCGAGGCTTCAAACAGCCCCTAACTACTAAAAATTTAGTTACACAATCCTTAAGTTAAAACAAAAGATAGACATGAGTTTGTGATAGGAGCATATTCATGTGACTTAAATGGCTTGTTCTCGTGCATTTACGTTATGTTTATTTAGTTATTTTAGTACTTTAAGCTATTTTCGTGTGTTTGTAGGTCCAAAGGGCTAAAGGAGCAAAAAGATGCATTTTGGAGACTTTTGGAGCACTTTTGGGCTAAGGATGGATAGCTTATGCTTGGAGCCAAAGTGTTGGACGAAATTGAAGACCTAATTGAAGACCAAAGTGTTGGAACCTTGTTCCCTTTAGTTTTAGGACATTTAAACCTTTCCTATATCCTTAGCCGTGTATAACATTCCAACATTCCACTCCTTCATTTCAGCCACACTCCCACATATCATTACTTATCATCACCACTTATCACTTATCATAATCACATATCATACACTTATCATCACCACTTATCACTTATCATACTCACATATCATACACTTATCATCACCACTTATCACTTATCTTAAACCATTAGCAACATACCTTTAATCATCCACCACATATTCCAGCCCATTTCTTCCCCCCTTTGCCGTGCACAATCACTCACCACAAACAAGTCACATGCATTCATCAACATATCTAGCTGTCATTCACATGCATTTCATTCATCATTTCCACCCCCACATGTCCCTTTAATCATTCAAACATGCACTCCCTTTAATCACATGCATAAATCAGCCACATGCATCTCCCATCATCATTCCACTTTAACCCACATGCATTTCCACCCACATGCTCTCCCATTTCAGATTACATTCCCATTCACACACCAACAACACAAAACAGCCCATCCTTGTCGTGCATTACTCATTGCATTTCCAGCCATTGCACATGCATTTCTAACCCACATGCATCCTTTAATCATTCAAACATGCAGCCACATTCCCTCCTAGCTGTCATGTTCCCCCCATTTCGCCTATAAATAAGCATCCATTACACCTAAATTCTCATTCATTCTTCCATACACATTTCAGTCACAAACACCAACCATTCCCATTGCCGTGCTCTCCTCCTTCCATTTTCACCACTCCCCAAACCATTCACACCATCAAACTATCCTTAGACCTTGTGCTACAACGAAGAGGAAGATAAGAGGGCCTAAACGTTCATACAATTCAAGTTTGAGTTGTTGGAATGTTTAGGTGTTTCTTTGATTTCAATGTTTAATTTCAATACTCTTTGTTTTGTACGAATGAGGAATGGAAGAGAAGAGGGCCTAAACGTTCATACAATTCAAGTTTGAGTTGTTGGAATGTTTAGGTGTTTCTTTGATTCTCTTTGTTTTGTATCATGAGGAACTAAACCCCCCCTTGGCTAGGGGGGGATTCGAAATATATGTTTATGCTTGCATTTTGATTTGATTACTTCTAATTGCGTTTCATAAGTTGTGGATTCAATTTGTTTAACTATTTGATTGATAACTTATTTATGTATGTTTATTGAGAGTACACACTTAATTTTCATGCATGAATATGACGCTAGAATATAAGTGAGTTTCACCTAATAGTTACGAACTTATATTCACAAGTAGTGAAGGTTGCTTATAAACAATCGCGTTAAACGAATTCTTGGCATAAGTTTCATGCAATCATAGTAACGAATGCCTCGTCAACACTTATAATTTTCATAGAGCGTAATGATTCTTGCTTGTATCTCTATTATGCAATCATGTAGGGGACTTGTGGGGAATGTTTTGGGTTGTCGTATGCAATCATCCAATTCAATAACGTTAGGAAGATTTGAAGGTTAATTAGTGCATCACGGTTAACTTGGGGTTTTGAGAATTCATGGTTTATTGAAATGCAATTGGAAATCTTTTTATTATGCAAGTGTAACATGTGTGGAGATGAACCCCTTAGCTAGCCATAGCATCCATTCATTCCATTTCATCCATTTCATATTTACATTCTGTTTTAATTGAAATTTGTTCATTTAGTTTAATTTCGTTAAACCCTAAATCCCCCTTTACTTTATTGTCAAATTAGTTAGAAATCAATTTAGTTTGTGTTTTTAAGAGTCTTGAGTCAAGTTACAACTTAATTTCGTCCAAATTCACCAAGGTGCTCAAAGCTGCCCAGAAAGTGTTTTTAAGGCAGTTTTGAGTGTTTTGGGTGATGTTTGAGTCTTTTGGTTTGTTTTAGTGTTTTAAGTGTTTAGTTTTGCATTCTTTGAGTCTAGTTTAGTGTTAAAGTGTCTTAATTTGTGTTTTAAAGTGTTTTGAATCAACCTATAATCTTAAATTCGTCCAAATTTGTGTTTAAGGTCAGAAACTGCCTAGTTAGTGTTTTTAGGCAGTTTTGAGTCTTTTGAACCTGTTTTGAGTCCTTTGAGTGTTTGTGAACGTTTTTAACTTTGTTTTTATGTTTTTGAGTCAATTTAGAGGTTTTAGCAAGCCCTCCTAATCCCCGGTCTAGAACGATCCCTACTTGCATCCTTACTACAATTTGACAACAAGAGGGTTTAATTTGTGTGCGTATAATTCTCGCATCAGTTTGAGAAAATAGAACTAAAAGAAATCAACAGAGGCCTCTTCTTTGCTTCCTTCCCCAACGCTACTTTTAAACCAATTCTTGCTGCATCATTTTCTTCTCCTTAACTCACCCACTAATAGACATTTAGTGATGACAATAAGTGAGAGGAAATGGTAAAACAATTATAACTCCTTGGTTAGCCTTTATGCCAAATACTCCCTCTTAATCCTCATCTTTAATTCCATTTCCTCTAATATTTGAATAGGTGTCAACTGGTTTGTTCTTGACTGCATCAGTTTTGGCTGCTAGATTTATTGGATTTATTGCTTTCAATGCTTTCTTGTCAGTTACAAACTGCTCAGCCTCTTGGGAACATTTCGGTGTTAAAATAGCCATAACTTCTTCTAGAAAAATGATATTAACAATCTACGAAATGGTCCAGAAAATAGACATCCATAGCTTTCCAAGCATAGAAGGCTCATTCTCTAGTTCATTCTGAGTTGTCCGCAACTTGTTTCCAAAGTCAGCTGATCTGCACAAGCAGTTTTGACGAATTTGTTACTTAAAATCTCACTTATGCTATTTTTCTTTTCTTTGCTTGACAAATCTTACAAAACACAAAAACAAAGTAAATAGCTCAAAAATATAAGGAACTAACTAAGAAAAGACAAGTGAATTTGATGTAAAATATATATAAATATGAGCTTATTAGACACCTCCACATGAGCCGAGTTCCCTTTACTCATGGCCGGCTACATCTCCCTATAAATACCCCGTTCTCCACCAAATTATGGTAAACTTTTGCTACACAATCAAGCCCTAAACTCGGTCTCTTAACTAACTTAGACATCAGAGATTCATTGGTCAAACCTCCGACTTCTTGAGCGATATCTTTGCTCTTTGGCCAAAGGTATTTAATTATTTTGTAGGTACAATTTCGTTAAGATTAAAGACGGTGGATTTATGTTAGCTCTATATGTTCTAAATATGAATATGTAAAGAAGATGTCAAGCTTTATGATTAAGCTAGTTTTAAATGAGAGGTATCTAGGAATCATGCATATCAAAATGTGCTTCATCTATCCAAATTAGTAATCTCATTTAGTGAAAAGTGAGGTACATTGTTTGAATACATTGTGATTTTGATTTTTTGTACTTGCGATATAATATTTTTATGCGTTACATCATTAACACAGGACAACGGAGTACCACGAAAAGTGCCAGATGTATAGAATCTCACAAATACTGTAAGCTGGCCAACTCAGAATTTTAAAGTAGGATTGGCCGGACCTTTTTATGACGTGGCAAACAGCTAATATTCCAGATCAGCAAACACCCCAGTTGGCATAAAACCACTGGTTCACTCAATATGCCACAACCAAAAGTCCACTAACATCCGCACCCTCCCAGGATCTTAACCTGCACCCATCCTACTTCTCATCTACCGTTTGTTTCCCGAGAAAATTCGAAAAAGAAAATTAAAAATAAAAAACCGAAAAACACCGCACCCCGCTCTCTGTATGGCGGTTCGAGCTTCCGTCTCGCGGTTCCCAATCGACGCCGGAGCCCACGAGAGCTCAGGCATCCCATGGGGCGTTTTGGTGACGCCGTTCGGGACCAAGGACAAGAACGGCCATTCGCCGGCGTACGGATCGGACGGCCAGCTGCTGCCGAGGTGTGAGAACTGCTGGGCGTATTTCAACACTTACTGCGAGCTGGATCAGTGGTCGTGGAACTGAGCCCTGTGCGGAAACCCTCAGGGGCTTTCGTCTCAGGCCATTGCTCGATACTCCCACCCTGAGTCTTGCCCCGAGACGATGTCCTCGTTCGTAGATCTGGAGCTTCCTGGTTGGTCATTTGCCCACACTTTCGTCCGATTTCTCTTTCTGTTTGGTTGCCGAGAAAATGAACTTTGAATTTTCCAATTTTTCAGTGCTAATATGATTTCTCTTTCTGTTTGTTTGCCGAGAAAATGCGCTTCGAATTTCGAATATTTCAGTGATAATTTGTATTTGTGCTTTTTCTTGTTCTCCTATTGTGCAGGAGAAGAGTCGGATGAAGCAATGCAACCTCGCCCGGTTTGTGTTGCGGCCATTGATTTGTCCTGTAAGTTCTTCAAATTTGATGTCATTTGGTGGAAGTTGTAATGTTTTTATTGGCTGATTGCAGTTGATCATATTGGATAATGGCCATTCATATGTATAATTTGGCATAATTGTCTTCGAAATAAGGTTGATGATTTCTTGTCATGTCGTTGGGCTGCGTGTTGTTGATGATGACGATGAGAATTGATATCCAATTAGGTTCTGTCCAACTCATTTCTCTGCTGTGTTGATCCTGTAATTTCTCGTAATGTTTGATATGTCAGTTTAGTTGGGGGTATGTGTTTTAGGATATAGATTTGAGGCTTAATCTCATGGGTATATATGTCACTAGAGCTGTTAGATATTCTTACGAATGCAATTACCTTTCCATGAGTTTGAAAAATGATGTTCAGGTTTGTGCTAGTTACTTATTCGGCTTCTGTTTTTCTGGGTTTGGAGACCAGTGAGGGTGTCCAGCTAAAACAATTATTTATTTCAAAATGCTTATTTTGGAGGGTATTATTTGAAAGACTCAAATGACCGTATTGCCAAGGCTATACGTATGAACTTTGGGGAACTTAATTCGTACTTGAATCTTTGAGATTTGAAGGCTTTTATTTGTGTTTGTTCTCATCATTCTTCCATGCTTGCCACCTAAGAAAAACATTCTCAGGCTTAGCTTTAATATAGATGATTAAGAAAACACTTATATTTGAAGGCGAACATTTGGAACTTGACAAGGAACATTAATTTAATTCTTTAAGCACTGTAGCACCTGGAGTGGAAAGTTAAGCATATTCTCGGCTATATTGACATTGTGGTCGATGTTGATAGCTTCAATGTTTTTGGTTGGGCTACAGAGAGGAGGTGGAAACCCTTGGACTCCAGCCTTGTATAGGAAATGGTTAGATGTATCATATGTAATAAAATGTGTTGTGAGTTCTTTTAATCAAAGCCGAAAAATCTAGTTAAAAGAGTTAAGATATGAGAAAGATCTTCTAGCCATGTATCGTTTACATTTCTTAATCTGTGCATTTTTTCCTTTTTAAATTGGTTATATCATCAGATCAGTGACATTTGTCTTTTGTGGATTTTATTTCAGCTTCAGAAGAGAATTTTTGGAACTTACTAAAAGTGCATTGCTGGCCTCTTTGTAAGGTTGGTTGGTACTTGCTACTTGAAAATGGTTTTGTTCGTTTCATTTCTTAACGATGATGTACTTGACAGCTAAACTCTCACATTCAATTTTCTTTTTACAGCTCTTGGGCCCGGTTCTCTGTTTGGTCTTGCTACCTTTAGTCACAAATTAGGGTTGTATGATGTTCAAGGACCTATACCAGTTGTGAAGAATGTTTTCATTCCACCGGAAACAGAGGGCAACCTACCATTTGAGCTTGAAGATGTCATGCCTTTGTTACAGTTTTTGGCTCCAGTAAGTCAGCCAGTGTTTTATGACTTTTATCTTCTTTTTGTGTGTGTGTGTGTGTATATATGTCTGTATATATATATGTATATGTATATGTATACGCACCCAAATTCACAGTTGTGGAGCTGTGGTATGTATAATTTTTGTGTGAGCTAAATTCAGCAACTTTGTCACAGGTGGAAACTTGTAAGGACCATATTAAATCTGCACTTGAAGCGCTTAGGCCAGCAACTTCATGGGAGAGAACTACAGCAGCTGGTCAGCAGACACCGTTCTACTAAGATCTGGTAGTTTAATCTTCCGTATCATTGTTATTGTATGCTGGGGATTTATTTTGGAAATGCAAACATTGACATATTTTACAGGCTGCTGTTGCTGTTCAAGCAGGTGCTTGCGTAGACATTTTTGCTGTTACAAATGAGTATACAGATTTGGCGTCTTTGAAGTTTCTAAATGTAGACAGTGATCCTGTCACTGCTTGTCAATACATGGTTAATATATGGTCATTACAAAGAGATCAATGAACATAAATATGAGAATTTTGTACAAAGATGTACATATCAATTGCGAAAGCATAATTTTCGTGGTTGTGGTATGCTAATGTTCATTTGGAAGTTGACCTGCAAAGACGACTTGGTGTCCATTTGGAAGTTGAAGTCGACTATTGGGTGCTCTGCCTCCAGAGCTTCAATGGAACATTGGTGGTCACCAACTCGATTATGGGATTCCTGCTCACCTTGATCAGGGTATATATATATTATTCCCGAAAGACTAAACCAAAACACAACGCACTCACCCCAAATTTTCCATTTTATTCGCTATCTTTCAATCAATCAAACATACCCTTTTAAACTTTTGCATCAAAGATTATATAAACAAACTAAAATCCTAATTCTAAAACAAACCCCTGTTTTAAAATTTTCTCATCTTTCATCATAAAACAATCAGAAAATGCAAGCACACAAACAAATTACTGAACCTTGGGGAAGAGATTGATGCCACGGAAGACGGATAACCTGAGGTGGGGACTCGTGCATGATCCTTGGCTCTGGAGGAGAAGATGCCATCCAACGGAGCAGCAACTTGAACGGAGCTAAAGCGAGTGCAGATTCTGACGAGGGATGTTTGGATGATGCAGGGATTTCGAGGACACTGGATTACCTTGGAATTTCTCCGTTTGTGATTAAGCCTAGTTTGGTACTGAGTTGATTCTGAAAAAAATGGCTATCAAAAAAAGCTGGGAGCTTTTCTATGTTTGGTAAACATTCAGCTTCAGTTTTTTTTCATAGTTTTTTGTGAAAAAAAAACCAAAAACATAAAGCTACAAAACCCAGCTTTGAAAAACCAGTTTTTTTTCACATCTATTTTATATAAAAGTTTATCAAACATTATAATACTGTTTTTTTTTTTTTTTTTTTTCAAAACCACTTTTATAAAAAAAGTTTACCAAACACTCTGCTGCTTATTCTCACAGCACAGCAGAAGCAGTTTTTTTTTTCAAAGCACAGTAATACCAAACCAGCCCTAAGAACACTTGAGAACGACGTTTTAGTTTTCTGAGAAAGAAAACTCGAGATAAGCGGAGAACAAAGTCATAAGATACCTCAAAGAATTAGCATGTCTTAGGAAGCACCTCAATTGAATCAATGGCTCAAAAACTGAATAATTGTCATGAACTATGATTTTCCTGAGTAGAGCATGACGTGGAAGCTAAAAGCTTATTGGTTTAGCGTAAGAGAGAACTCAGTGCATGCTTGTATCGTTTTGGGATGGCTAATCTAGGATTCTTAATGTTTTAGGAATAGTATCGTGGCCAAGGAAATCTAAAGGAAGCTTGAAGAAATTCCTGAAATGTTAGGAGAATTCCTTCATCAAGAATCAAGGTTTTTTGCACTTGGAGAAAAGCTTGCTTTGCCTAGTGCAATCTCACCTTGATTTTCTCTCCACGTTGTCTGTGTTGTTTTCCCGCGTTGTCCAACTTTGTTGTGCTGACTTCCTTCCAATTTTGTAGGCGTAGTGTTCCTTTCCAACTTTCTCTAAGGAAATCCTTTGGTTTCCTTATTTCTTCTTGTTTTTTCGTTAAGTCTCCTTTTCTCCTTTTCACGGGCGCAACTATAGCTTTCGTTTTTGGGGTATCGTTGAAGAATGATGCTAGCCTCATGAAGACTGGGCTGCACCCTCTTACACGTCAATGTCCACAAACTTCTCTTTTAGCAATACTCCTTTTTTTGCTTCCTCGTTTTCCTGTGTAAGCTTGGAAGGGAAAGATGCATTCTCTCCTCATTAATGGAGCATGTGGCTTTATGTTTGAATGTGATTTTGTAGGCAACTCGGCTTTGGGTTTTGGTTGCTTCCTAAGTGTCCCAATTTGGTATGCAAGAGATGGCGAAAGTTAGTCTATTCTCTTTTAGACTTACTCACGTGAAACCAAAAATTATGGGCTTGGTCTTTTAGTGCTCCCAAGTAGTCCAAAGTTTTTTATAACCTTAGCTTCACATAGACCCAATAAATTTTCGTAACCATCCACACCACGATCCATTTGGCAAGCCCTGATATGTAGCTTGGGCCCACTTTAGCATGTAGCATGATTGGCGTGATTTAGTTATAACATTAATGTCGTAACATGGCTTGGCATGATAAATGTCCATGAATTTGCATGGGCTTGGCGTGGTTATACAAACGTCCATTTTATAAATTATTATTTTATTATCATGGCGTTATCATAAAATCACGTTCTCCTCGACTTCGTACCTTTGCATGTATTTAAGCTTGACTCATGGCATTTTTACGATGATCGAGCTTCAAGATGTGGTTAGACTTATACATGAGATTTTTGGGCCCTAAGGCCATCTCCAACCGAGGGCTGGGCAGAAAGCTTGTTTTAGCCCTCTGGGCCTCCAATTAATGAACAGTACATAATCATATTTGCCTCCATCTCTAACCAAGGGCCAAAGGGTCATAGGGCCAAACATAATTTATTATTTATATTTAAAAAGTACAACAACTTAAATTTAAAAACTACAACAACTTAAATTTAAAAAGGGTCAAAATTATGTGAGAAATAGTGTAAGAATGACTTAGGTATTAATAGGAAAAAAAAAGGAAATTTTTTAAATTCATAAAAAAAAAATTTGGCCCAAAAAAAAAAAAATGAATCCAACGGTAACTAGCTGTTGGATTCAAAATTTTCCCTTCTATTTGTGTCAGTTATAACCGACATTACTTGATCGACAGGAAATCTGACAAAAAAAAAAAAATATATTGGGCCAGTCCTTTGGCCCTTTCAGATTCCGTGGGACTCACGAGCCCTCTGGCCTAACCCTCAGTTGGAAACGATTTTCGGACTATTTTCGACCATCTGACCCTCTAGACCCTTCGGTTAGAGATAGCCTAACAGACTGCTTGAATCTTCAAATTAGTTTACAGGCTGCGATCCTCTGGGTAAGTTGCCTATTCCTACCAGTTGTCTTGGAATTCTGGATCATCTACCATTTGTACTAGTGTGGGGGAGCCTTTTTTCTTTTTTTGGACATAGTTTTGCCCAATGCCCCTGTTTTTCACATTAGAAATATTTATTGGACTTAGAGAGACGGCTAATTCTTTTTCTAAAGAACGTGTACATTCTTCTTTCTCCAAGGCTTATCTCTTTTCTTTGAACATCTGCAGGGGTTGCCGTTGTGGAGTTCAAATCATTCCCTCTCTTTCCAATGCATCATTCTTTCTTATTCTCTCTGTATAAATTAAAATAGTAATATCGCTTGTGTTTAGGAAAAAAAAAAAAAGTTTATAAACGGTACGAGAACAAAAAGTTTCATATGGAGAATATAAACTTAGAAGTCCTATTGTGTGTCACCTTCCACATTTTACTAATCTTTCTGATCCATATATCGAAATGATGGATTTGTTGCAAGTCTATTTTCAGTTAAAGATCTTCCATGCACTAGTATATTGTTATCATAACATCTCGTACTAATAACACAACCTTAAAAAATAAAGAATCTACAAATTGTTATATTATTAGCATGAAATGTTTTATCTGAAAAATTAACCAATACGTTCTACTACAAGTCTACAACTCCATTGTGTACTATTTGGAAGTTCCAGTCCTTTTCGTTACACGTTTATTTCTTTAATACTACTTAACATTGAATAATACAAAAATGAAAAGTTAAGATTGAAAATAAAAAATCTAAATAACTGTGTAAATTAAATCCAACGACTAAAACTCTTGTAAGTAAATAATACGTAACATTAAAGTCACACTAGCCTTTAAAATTTGATCATGCCGCCAAAATTTTCATGGCCTTTTAAAAGGTACAATAGCATTTGGCCGCATGATCAAAATTTAAAGGCTAGAATTATTTAATCCCCAGGCTCCTGAGACCATCTTCAATCCTTGAGTTAAAACCTAAAATTTTTAACCCGGAAAATTTAGGTTTTAACCTAGAAATAGTTTTTCTCCTCCAACCTTTCTGGGTTAATTTTTAGCTCAAGATTATTAAAGAATGAATTTAAGATAATTTTTTTCTTAAAGTAACTTAAAAAAAAAATTATGTAGACTATCCTAATTTAATTTTAGATACATTTTAACTTAAAAATATTTAGATTCCGATAAATATTGAAAAATCATTAAATCAACACCATGAAACTTGTGGAACACTACGAAAGAATATGAAACACAAAAAACATATATTTTTTTTTAAATTACTTTAGCCATTAGATTTGAATTTGGACCGTTAGATTTTTTTTTTTTTTTTACCGTTAAATTTGGTCAAATTAGATTTTAGTCGTTAAATTCCATGAATATATAAATATGAAACTAAAAAAAATACACATATATGGTATGCCAACCCCACTAACTCAAGGGAAATTCTAGGCTAAATTTACACCAAAAATGAGTTTAGGTTTTAACAAATATTTAGCCAAGGGTTGGACTCCAACCGTTGGATCTGAGGTGTAAGGTGTAAGTCCGGAGGATCTGCTTCCATAATATTTTACATCTCCAAATTGGAAACAGAATCCAAAGTTTGGCCACGATTGAGGGTGTCTAGGGTTAATATTATGTTGGCCCTGTATATGAAACCCAACCAACAGAGCCAAACTTCAATTATATTTCCGCGCAGCGCCAAGTTCGGATTCAAAGCTTCCCCAACTTCGCTTTTTACAGTAATCACCACACGCAGATTACTCTGTATCACTTGGTACTTCCCTCTCCAATTCTCTCTCTCTCTCTCTCTCTCTCTCTCTCTGCTCCATTTCTCTTTTATGTTTCTTGGCTGGATAATGCGACTTTCTGTTGAAATTCGATGCCTGTTGTGAATGTTGAGTTGGGTTTTGGATATTTCAAGTGGGTATTTGCAAACATTTCAAATTCTTGTTTTTTCTTTCACATTTTCTTAGTGATTGTGCTGAGCTAGATAAAGGAAGATCCGTTTTGTATGGTCAAATCTTAGATTCTGGTCCAGTGGAAGCATTAGTTTATGTTGGCAGAAGAATTAGCTCAGCTATGGTGGGGCATTTATGTGTTAGATGAAAAGGAATCCGAACAGGGGGTTAAATGAAAAGAAATCTGGATATTATATTAAGCTGGAAAAACTGTGTCCAACTTGAAGGTAGAAGATGGATTGCTCGATAAAGAAACTCATCCATTCCAATCCCCCTCAAAATTGTGGGGATTAGAAGCGATAAGTTTCCGTCCCCTCAAAGTAGAAAAATCATTCACTTCTACCTTCAGTGTACTTTTAATATGGTGGGTTATCCATTCAAATCCAATCGTAAAGACCACACACAGCCTTATAGTATGATTCACTAAAGACATAGAACACACACACACCCACATACATATATTTTGATTCCATGAGAGATATATATACTTTAACTCGTCTTTGTCAAATAGATTGCATTATATGCATTGTTTTTTTTATGACAAAGACGGTAAATTATTTTGTAAAACCCCGTATTTTCGTTTGTTAAAATGTCATTGGTTCAAATTCTATTTTTCAGGACCTATTAAGAGGGGTGGAGAGGATGTATTGTTGAATTTCGAATTTTAATTGTAGCTGTAGTCTCCATCCCATCTCTGTCGTTATATGTCATTTTATTGCAGGACGGTACTCACGTTGGTACATTTAGTTTGGAACTGGTATTGCTTTTGTCAAATTGGACTAGTCTAATTCCTTTTTATATCTGAATCATCTGAATAAATTCTTGGTCACTACTTTTTTATTAAGTCATTGTGTGGCCGTGCATACCCATGAATTCATAAAGCATTATAAATGTCTCCTTCCTCCAATTGTCTCTAACTTTCCCCCCTTATATAATGCTTTTGTTACTATTCTTTTTATTGTAATCTTTAATGTGTCCTCAGATAAGTTTAAACTTGCCAATATTTTTTCTTCTCTCATGGACAGCAATCTCGTTGTGACTTCAAGATTTTCATTTCTCAAATAATTGGACCACCTTCATAATCTTCATGATAATCATTCAAAACTCTCTTTTTCTTGTATCTAATGCTGCTGTTAATGCTATCACTGCTCCTTAATAAACGGTTTTCAAATTGATAACCCTTTGAGTTTGTTCTTATGAGCCCTGTTCATTTGGGAATCATAAGCTGTATCGCCTTTTGCCCATTCATTTATTTTCCTCCTTTCAACATGTGTTTACTTCTTCCCATGAATTCTTCTGGCTTCTGTGTCTTCTTCACAGTTGCCTTGCAAGCTTATTTAATTAGATACATAAGATGCCAAGGTCAAAGGAAAATGCTTCATCAGTTGCTAAACCAGTTGAACCTGAAAAGGCAATAGAATCCAATGAGAAGGTTGATCTTGATGGAGACAATGATCCTGATGAGGCAACAGATGAAGAGGTTGAGTATGAAGAAGTAGAGGAAGAGGTGGAGGAAGAAGAAGAGGTAGAGGAAGAAGATGAAGAGGGGGAGGAGGTGGAAGAAGAGGTGGAGGATGAAGATTCTAATAATCCCACTGGAACTGATATCCAGAAATCTCAGAGTAGGTCTGGAGATGAGGACGAGAAGAAAAAGCATGCTGAATTTCTTGCCCTTCCACCACATGGTTCTGAAGTTTATATTGGTGGCATTCCTCATGATGCTTCTCAAGAGGATTTAAAGGCTTTTTGTGAGGCTGTGGGAAAAGTAATAGAGGTTAGTTCATTTGCTTTTTAAGAAGTACATTTGTTTTTTTCTTTTACGAAATAAATTATTATATTGTACTGTTTTGTAATGACAGGTTCGGATTATGAGAGCCAAAGATTCAGGTGAGAACAAGGGCTTTGCATTTGTTACATTCAAAAACATGGAAATGGCTTCTGATGCCATCGATGAGTTGAATAACACTGAATTTAAGGTAAAGTAACCTTTTTGTGCATGAGCAGATTTACTAGGACCACACGTATAATACTCAAAAGCAGGGATTTACAATTTAAAAAAAAAATGATGATTTTTTCTATTTTCTCATATTAACATCTTTGTTTTGGTACACTTTGGGCTATTTTCTTTTCAATCCAAATATGCGACTCTTCTGTTGTATTTACTCTCTCTCTCTCTCTCTCTCAGGGTAGAAGAATTAAATGTTCGACATCTAAAGCAAAGAACCGTTTATTCATCGGTAATGTTCCCAGGAGCTGGGGGGAAGATGATCTAAGGAAGGTTGTACAGAAGATTGGGCCCGGAGTTAATGTTATAGAGCTGGTCAAGGTTTGTGCGATGATTACACAGTACTTTTGGTTTTGATAGCATGCTTATGTGTGTGTTATTGTATCCTCCGGCTGAACTCTTATCTTTCAAAAAGTCTGGTAATCATTATCAGTTGTTATGCTTATTCACTGGTTTATAGTTTCTTCAATTCACTGATGATTTAAACATTTGTCACAGGATATGAAGAATACAGGCAACAACCGAGGCTTTGCTTTTGTTGACTACTATAACCATGCCTGTGCTGACTATTCAAGGCAGAAGATGACGGACCCAAAATTTAAGCTAGAAAATAATGCTCCCACAGTGAGTTGGGCTGACCCTAAAAATGCCGAGTCTTCTACTTCTCAGGTTCTTTCTGAGTAATTATATTCTTTTTATCTTCCTGTTTTTTTCACATGTTATATCTGAGGATCTATGTAGCTGGAATGTTGGCGGAACTTTCAGTGTATGAGTTGGTGAAAATCTAAATAAACTATCACATAGTTTTGGTTTCAGAATTTTACTTGTTGAGATAAAGTCATTTATGTATTTATGATAGTGTGCATAGTAATGAAGGTGCCATATTCTGAATTCTACTAGGTAAACTGTCGAATTAGTAGGAATTTGAAATGACAATTGCTTTCCACATGCGCATAGATAGAGGGTGTAAATAAAGATGGCGTGTGGTAATTTGGACTTGACCAGTTTGCATGTCATGCCACTTCTATTTGGGATAGCTCAAACTCCAGATGATCTAATAATTATTTGATTGTGAGGTGCATATTCTTAATTTCACCTTTCTCATACAGGTGAAGGCAGTTTATGTGAAGAATTTACCTAAAAATGTGACCCAAGACCAGTTAAAGGAGCTATTTGAACACCATGGGAAAATCACAAAAGTTGTTCTGCCAGCTGCAAAATCCGGACAGGAAAATAGCAGAATTGGTTTTGTACATTTTGCAGAGAGGTCAAGTGCTATGAAAGCATTGAAGAACACTGAAAACTATGAACTTGATGGTATTCCTTTCTGCATTTTTTTTTGGTTTGCTTTTTTCATTCTAAAGATGGTGAAAGTAGTTTGTAATGTTTGACGGGTCTCGCTATTTTCAGGCCAGCTGTTGGAGTGCTCTCTTGCAAGGCCACAGGCAGACCAGAAGTCTGGTGGATCAAATTCACAGAGGTCAGGGTTGCTTCCTAGTTATCCACCTCGTTTTGTTGGCATGGCTGGTGGTGCCTATGGTGGTATTGGTGCAGGGTATGGTGCGGCAGGTTTTCCACAGGTGAGATGTGTGCCAACGTATGGTGTTTTCCTAGTTAGTTTACAGTGTCAAGTGAATATTGAATTTAACTTACATTTTTGCTCATGGAATTTGTTATTTATCCCTCAAATAAATTGCTCATGGACCATCATTACTTGGCATTAAACGGATTTCAATTATAATCTTTCAATTGACTTTTACTATGAATTAGAACTTTTGTTGGGGCTGGTTTTGTGAACGTGATATTAGATTGTTCATCTCTGGTTTTCTTGTCTTCCTTTTGTGCTTTGTTAGCAGTTTGAGTTTCTTTACTTATACGTATTATTTTATTTACGGGGTTTTATCACAAAGGGTCCCCTATGTTTTAGGAATCAATAGTTTTCTTCCTTTATGATTCAATTCAATCAATTAGGTCCTTCATGTTTGCTCCCACACATCAGTTTGGTCCCCAACGTCCAAAACTTTGTTTGTGTTTGGCACAAATGTGGGACCTAGAAATTCACTTATTAATTGCCATGTGGATTAAACAATATTCAACTATTAAAAAATGATTTAAAGTTTTACAATGAAAAAACAATAATAAATAGAACACAATACCTTTAAGTTCATCCCCCCTCATGCCCTCACGGCCTCACCCTACCCCTCCTCCTCCTAAAGTCTCATCCATTCTACAGAGCAATAACCCCCATCCCCAAAAAACTGGAACAATGAAATGATTTAAACCAATATTCAACTGGTAAAAGATGATTTAAAGTTTTACGAAAAAATAAATAAATAAATAATAATAATAATAAATAGAACACAATACCTTCAAGGCCATCCCCCCTCCTCCTCCTCCTAAAGCCTCGCTTATTCAACAGATCGGTAACCCCCATCCCCAAAAAACTGGAACAATGAAATGGAACTGGAGATGGAGACGGTGTCTTAACAGCCTCAAAGAGAGGAACAGAAGAGGATTTCATATATTTGTGTCTTCCACATATTCACGAGGAAGACTCAAGACTCTCGGGAGGGGGTGTTAGGCAGTGGGGGAAATCTGTAGTGAGGTTTGGGTGGGTGGGAGAGGGAGGTGAGTGACAGGTAAAGAGTTATTCCTATATTATAATTTTTAACCATTTTTTTACTTGAACTAATTTTTTTAATCCACATGTGTGCCACATCAGCACACTAACCGATTTTGTACAGATTTGGAGCGGGGATCAATTGATGTGTGGGAGTAAACAGGAAGGACCAAATTAATTGAATTGAAACATAAAGGACGAAAGCCATTGATTCCTAAAACATAAGGGACCATTTGTGATAAAAACCCTTTTATTTACTCTTGGGTTCAGGCGATAAATAAATGAAACAGTTAGCCTAGGGGTGGTTCAACACCTCATTGAGCTTACCTAAACTACGCATGTGTTTATGTCTGATGAAGAAATCAAATTGTTTTGGGCTTAGACTTGGTAGTTGGTGCGGACAGATTCAGAGCACAGCACTTAAGAAAACAAGTGGTTTTTCAAAATTTCATGGCTGGGGTGAACATATAAGTCGACATTGGGCAAAAACGACTCTTGCTTCTGTGTTACCTTTTATGTTGTCTATGTGGAGAAAGGGAAAATAGCTGAGAGAGAACAGGAAGGGGGAAAAGTTGGCTGGGCATTAAGATTTAGGCATCGTGGTTCTTTTTCCTTTCATGACTCTATAATTTAAAAAGTTAGGGTTACCATGTGAATGCATTTGTTTCGGAATTATGAATCTGAGTTGTGATTTTGGTATATCGTCTTTCCTTCATGCACCAATGCATGTGTTGTAGATCTTCAAAAGTTCTGCATGCTTTGTTCAATGCACATGACATGCAAATAATTTGTTATCTAATGCTATTGGGTCCAACTCTTCTCTACAATACTTTCTAGGTGCATGATTTCTAATGTTCTGAATTCTGATTGTAGCCTTTGATGTCTGGACCGGGACCAGCTCCCGCTGGCATGGCAATGATGCCGATTCTTCTACCTGATGGACGTATTGGATACGTTATGTAAGCACAATACATCTTTTTCCTTGTATAGCTTTAATCCCTTCTTCCTAAAATAAAGCCGGAGAGTGTATTTCTGCAGAAAGTCTTCAATTAAGCATGCAATTCAATTTTTCTGCTATAATGGGGTAAAGTTGAAAACTAGAGACTTGGACAAGTCGTATTTAAAAACCCACCTCTCGTGTTCATTCTTCTCGGCTCTAGTTTCCACTTTCCAGTTTTCTGTTCAGGCAACCTGGATAGTAATTGGAAACATGTATCTGGTATGACCACAAATTGATCCATATAACTAGTTTAGTGATGGTTACGATTTGACCTTTGAAAGTTATGTTTACAATGGCCGTAATCGAGGACTCCTGTTGGGTTTTATGAAATTCCAGTTTATCTGTAAATTGTGTCCACTCTTCCATGGCATAATCAATCGCTTGGAGTGTTACATAGAGGCCATGAAATAACATTTTGACACTTCCTAAATTCATTTTTCCTCATTGCAGGCAACAACCGGGTGTGCAGCCACACCCCTTGCCGTCATATCAAAGTAGTGGCTGGGGTAATGGTGGGAGTGGTAACAGAAGTAGTGGAAGTTCGAATAAGGGTAGGCACGTCAATGATTCTGGGCATGGACGCAGGTATAACCCGTATTGATTTGTTCCTGTAATGGTTAGAAGTTGGGAAGCGACGCGTTCAAGATTGTTACATACAGTTGTAACAGCAAGGTTTGATATGGTAGACCCATATGCATACTGATTTCTTCATTCAATCACACCTATGTACCTTACCCTTATTGGTTAAATGAACACATTTTCGGTGTAAACGGATTTGTTAACTCAAGTGAAACCATTTGTATCATCACTCATGCAATGGATATGAAAAATTGTCGATAATCACTAACGTCGGATACAATCCCTCGCATTCTTTACTCGTTTGTTCATTCATCTTTCTAAATGGACAGTGCAAAATCTCACACCAGTTCATCTATGGCTTGTACGTCAAAGTTTTCTAAAATACTACCACAAAGTTACTTATACAATGCAAGAACTGGAGGCTGTGAAGAGGGTGGTGGCTTTTTCATTGCCAAGTAGCTTTCACAGAAGCAATTTTCATCTTAATTCGCATTCGAAGGGTCAAAATATGAAGATTCTGAAGGATGACCAAATTGCTGATTGTTCGAAAATAAAATGGGCAGTTATAGATTTTGATGGAGAAGCAAACAAAGAAGAAAACGAATAACACGAAAACTAGCAGAATATGTGTATTCTTTGCCTGCTTACTCATTCATCACCACTGCCATCCTCATCTTGGTTGTCCTCATCCTTTCCGCCTTGCTTCCGCGACGATGATTCTTCCAATTTCCTCTTCTTCTTCACTTCCTTTGTTTTTGACGTTCCCGCATTTTTTCCTGCATTCTTTCCTCCACTTCTTCCTGCATTCTTCGTCGCATTCTTTCCTTCATTCTTTCCTGCACCCTTCCCGGGATTCTTCGGCCTTAGGTCTGCACGCATCCAAATCAACCAAATTGAACGAATTTGCTTTCAAAAAACCAAAGAGCAATCAATCATATGCGCATTTCAGATCCATAGAAAAAACCAGCGAGTTAGGCATTTCATCAAACACCTCACGGGCACAACTTTTGACATATACCAATGAAAACCGAAAAGGGATTGACCTTCAAGAGGCTTGATGAACTCAGGAAACTCGATCTCTTCCAGCGCCTTCAACACGTCGTCGCCGCTGATCGTCTGCCTCTTCTTTTCCCTGCATATGTCATTTGCTCTGCACCCAAATCACACATTTAACCTAATTAATTACAATTACTGCGAATAATTAAAAGATACGGCAGAGAGAGGCCAGACAGGGGGGGAGGTGCATACGTGGCGGAAAGGTAGTGGATGAAGATCCGGGAGCTTTCGGAGAATGCTAGGATCGCTTCTTTGTGAACGATTAGGTCGCCGTCGCCCTTGTGGCACTGGGAAAGCTTATCCTTCACCACCCGTCGCACGATAGCCTTCGGCAGCTCCTCCGCTTCCGCCACCACTTTCTCCATTTCTTTTTTCCTTTCCTTCTTTCTCCCTTCTATGATTCTTTCTGTCACACTTTGTCTCCAGTCGTCCAATCGGAGGTATCAAAAGGGGGCCGAGGTTATGATGGTAATTTCGGTGTTCATTCCCGCATTCCTTAATCCTCACTTTTTTCCCTCCGTTTTTGTTTTTGTTTTTGTTTTTTTTGTTTTTTATTTTATTTAAAATTGTTGTTAACAAGCGAACCATTTATGTATTTGTTTTAGTTTATTGAATCAGAGTTCCTATGGGCAAGGATGTTGATGGCTCGTTACTTCCCTCATTGTTCATTTTTGGATGCCAAGCGGGGAGGACGGGCTTCATGGGCATGGTCGAGGGTCGAGGGTGTTAAGGGGGTAGAGATATTTTGCTTAAGAGGTCCCACTAGCAAGTGATGAGTGGCCATCAGATTCGTATATGACGGGATCGTTGGTTGCCCTCACTTCTGGATGGTCATCCCATTCCTTCCAAGGAGGTGCAGGTTAACCGTAATACCACGGTGGATTCCCTTATTAATCCAGCTAATGGGGACTGGAATATTGAGTTTATTCGACCGTTTATCTCGTTTGAGGAGGTTGCTGCTATTTTGGCAACTCCACTTGGTGATTCCATGATGAAGGATAGATTGGAATGGCCTCTTGTTCAGAATGGGGTTTATTCTGTCAAGTTCAGATATCATTGGCAGCACTGTCAGGTCACTCATATGCTCCCCCAGAGTTTCTCGTCGGCTATATCTATCCCAACGTTATTATGGAAGTGGGTGTGGCAACTTAATACTCCCCCCCCCCTAAACTAAGGTGTTTTTATGTGGATGACTTTGCATCGTGCCCTGCCCATGATGGAAGCTCTTTATAACCGAAAATCAGCACCTTCACCGCTTTGCCCTTTATGTCATGATCATGAAGAGTTGGTTGAACACTTGTTTCTCCTATGCCCGTGGGTGGAAGCTATTTGGTTTGGGGTTGCTTTAACATATCAGGTTAACAGGCGGGATGTTACATCGTGGGGAATTTGGCTTCAAGCTGTTATGCAGGCTAATGCTCCCTCAAAGGCTGATTTGAAGCGGGTTTTGTCTCTCATTGCCTTCTCCCGTTGGCATATTTGGAAAGCAAGGTGTAGTTTCCTCTTCCACTATAAATCTATCAATCTGATCCAGGTACTATCTATTATTTCCACAGTGTTGCTGCTTTCATTGATGCCATGCAGGCTTCCTCCATCTGTACATTACAGCCGCAATCCCGTAGTGCGGGTCAGGTTCGTTGGATGCTGCCGAATATTCTCCTTGTCAAAATAAATGTTGATGCAAGTTGGGATGTTGCCACGGGTGATGGATATGCAGGAGCAGTGGTTCGAGGTCCTTTTAACAATTTCCTTGCTGCTTATAGGAAGAGGTTTAGTATGACTTGTATTGCTAGTGCTGAAGCATTGGCTTTGAAATGTGGCTGTGAGTTGGGTCTCTCGTTGGGGCTAACCCATGTTGTTGAATCTGATTCTCATGCAACCATTTCATGTTTGCGGGGAACAATCTCTGATGAAAGATAGGAGGCTTTTCCTATTTTAGCAAAGTGTTTGAAGCTTGGGGAAGCCTTTCAGGACTGTCGCTGGTCTTGGATTCCAAGATCAGCCAATTTGACGACTGACCATTTGGCATCGCGTAGATGTGTGGAGATGTGTGATGTGTCTTGGGTTGATCGACCCTCATCTTTGCTAGTGCATGTCTTGAATAATGATGGTTTACCTTACCGACCTTAATTTTGTGCTGAGGGTGCAAAGGGGGACACTTTGAGCTTGGCTTCGAGTGTCAGGTTTTCAACCCCCTTGTACTTCCTGTATGTTTTTTGGTTGTTTGCCCGTTGTCTGGCTTTCGTTGTACTCTTTGGCATTTCTTGCCCTGGTTAATACATTTCCAGTTTCCATAAAAAAAAATAATAATAAAATAAAATTAAAAAAAGGCCTTAGTTTTAATTGATTTTTAACATAAATGATACTTGCACAGTGATTATGGGTTGGTTCGGAATTGTGGTACTTAAAAAAAAAAAAAAAATCTGAAACATTAAATGTATTTGGTAAAACAAAAAAAAAATTATTTTTTAAAAGAACTGCTGTCAATGAAAGTATACAAACATAGAAAAGCAAAAACATGGTATACCATACTTCTAAAAAAAATGCTTTTTTTTTTTTTTTCAAAGTATAGTCATTTAATGAACTTTTCAAATGATAAGTATACACCTATATGTTTTACAAAATTACAATCTTTGCCCCTACATTAATGTGTTTGATAATTATTATATCACATTAAATACTATATATTTTTTTAGCCATTTAACATATGTAAAGCAATTTATATAAAAATATACCAAACACTTAGACACTGCTTTTTTTTTTTTTTTTTTTTTATTAAAAGCAATTTTACAGAAAAAGGTTTACCAAACACTTAATAACTTTATTTTACAGCTGTTTATTCTCACAACACAACAGAAGCAATTTTTTTTTAAAAAAAAAAAGCACAATAATACCAAACTAGGCCTATAATGACTGGTTCGTTCATAAGCATGAAATTTTATGAGTCAAGCTTGAAGAGTTTTGTGTAGTAACTCCTACTCATCATTGAGTTGCAAAATACTATTCAAAACCAAATAAAAGTGACTGTTTAGGCCATTGCACTAGTCCAAACTTTTTTAGTAGGTCTTGAATAAAAGAGCAACTTACATGACACATGTACATCATTACCGTGACGTCATATACTAATGAAAGAAATGCTAGAAATATTCTCATTTCATTCTTCTCATGCCACGTGTACTTCACTAGCACTTAAAACTAAATTTTTAATTATACTAAATCCCACTATTTATTTTCTCCTTTATTACTATTAGGGTTGGGAAAAAAATCCCGAAATACTTGCATACGGAAAAAGAAAAAAAAACCCAAAATTAAAACACCCAAAACCAAATTATACTGAAAACCGAAATATCAAAATAGAAAACTATCGAAATATTCGATATGGTATTTGGTTTCCAATAATCGTTTGTTCGATAAACCCAAAACAAACCGAAAAAGTTTTTAATATAATTTTATATTTAATTAAATTGATATTAGCCGTTGGATTTGATTGAGATTGAATCTCAACTATTCGTTTAAACTCAACTCTCTCTCTCTCTCTCTCTCTCTCTCTCGACCTCACCTCAATTACTCACTCCCTCTCTCTTAACTCAGACGCCCCTTCTCTCAATCACTTCTTCACTTTCTTTTCCGACTATCAAAACGCTGGCCACACCAAACCACAATGATGACTAACCACACCACGCCCTTAATCGCACCGCAATCACGAAAATCTCAAACCCATACCTCCCTCTCCTCTTCGCAATCTAATTACAAAATGTGAAATTATAGTTTTTTATTTCGAATTGATAATGAATTTTAGGATTTATGTTTTAATTTGGGATACATTACCAGGGCATGAGATGAAATTCAAGATTTAAGAATTTGTGAATGAGAATTAGAGTTTTGATTTTGATTTGAGGATGAATTTCAGAACTTAGGCTTTTAATTTGGGATAAATTATTTAGAGCATTGTTTGAAGTTTAGGGTTTAAGAATTTGGTGGTTGCAGTTGTTTCTTGTTTAGAGCACTTGGTTGTTGCTAAAGTTTGAATCCTCCTGCAATTTCTCCTTCTTTCTTCTTTTTCGATTATTGCACTAACTCGAAATACCGAATTTTGTGAAACCAAAAATTACTAGCACTCCCCAATGTCATCCTAAATATATATATATATATATATATATATATATATATCTTTGTGTCATTGAGATAAAACGCTACAATTACGAGGTAACAGTACCCTAGACCTGGCTTCTTTGTCAGGGTTTGGACTAATGTTTCCCTCTCAAGCTTCCCTTATTGGTTTTGGAAAACAGGTTCCCTTGGTTCTCGCAGGTCTTTAGTTGATGGGAAATCGCAGTCAGAAATCTCGTCATGGAAGGAAGAGCTAGCCAAGGAGCATGAGCCAGCCTATCATGGACGTGCTTAGATTAATTAAGCATGAGCCCTATCATTTAACCAAAACTGACCTTCGACTTACACAGATCCTAACATCAATTAATCATCAACTCTACTCAAATTTATACACATGCTAGCCTTTTGTCAATTGACACTTTTTTATTGTTTTACCTTTTTGTTTTTCTTAGATATTATTTTTAATTAAGGTAGCAAGATGTTATGCTACACGTGTTGGACACAATGTGAATATACATGTGCTTGTTTATCGAACAAAGTTCAGTGACCACTAACCACCCAAGAAACTTAAACGTATGGATATTTACCACATGTCAAACATTACAAATCTTCAGGATGTAGTATGAAAATAGTTCTCATCATCGGATATCTTATGCTTATAATATGAACTTTGACTTCACCTTAAAGTTATCATTACTTTGCAGGGCTTGATAGTGTGTTTCATGGTTCATGTGTATGAGTACGGAGACATACAAATGTGCAATAAAGAATTTATCGCCCTCTAGTAATCGTTCAATAGAATGAGATATCCCTTGAAGTCACTTGAAGACCCATCTCAAAAATCTCTAGCCAGAGTAACTATTAATCAAGCTGTGTTTGTAAGAACTGCTTCAACATAAGATTCATTACGGTGAACATAGATATCTATACGTGATTTGACATAATTTCATATCACATAAATCTTGATCAGAATATGAATGATAAGAACCGAATTGCATTGTAACTCAAGGTTCGAAAAAATATCACAATTACATCATGTATACTTCTACCTAATTCGAGTAATCATAACATGCTGATAGGTGTCATTCATGACTTATGATATTAAATTAATTTATTAATTAATTTCACTGCTGGTTTTGATTATAACCCAAGGGGTCACACACCTACGATAGCATTAATGACGTTACGTGCACGATAATAATATATAATTAATTGTTAATTATATTGAATCAATTATTTCAACCTACTAGACATGTTTCAATTAAAATAAGCATTGAGCTTATTTAATTGAAGGGAGTCCAATTCACAAGCCTAAGTGGGCTAGTGGAGTGGACTTAACGCAAAAGAGTGAAGCTCTTGGCATCAAGCCCAATGGTAGGATGCGGCTTGGGTTATTATATTGGAAACTTTAACGAAATGTTTCGGTACTGTTTACTTTAAAGAAAAATTATATTTTTACATTAAAAAGTCAATTCTGGTACTATTCACTTTACCCTTTATTTTGTCCTTATCGTTAAAACTCAAAGTTTTCAAGCATTTTTTATTAGTTTTTTTTATTATATATAACCCATATTTGTTCTCTCATAATTCCCGCATGATCACGATTGGTTCCTCAAAGAAAAGAAAGAAAATCCTAGTCGAAAATCTCTACAATGTGTCGGCAAAAATACTATTCGAAGAAGTGAGTCATCTTGCTAGCACAATCGAATCCCTCACTTCATCATCTGTCGTTAGTGTATTAATACTCTTTGAAGCTCAACATTTGAGGGATTTCTTGTAATCAATTACGAAGAGAAAGAACAAAAACACAAGGATGGTCGTACAAAGCGGCGCACACATGGCTAATGATTCATGCAAGTTAAGCTTGTCGCCAAAATTTCCCTGGTTGGTTGGAAGTCCAACACTACGATTTGTAAACAAACACCGGACGCAAACCGCCCGACCGCAATTCGTCGAAACAAACCCACCACACGCTTTGCTTGCGTCGGTTCGCGGCGCTACAACGGTCGCAGGTAAATAACTTGCATCAATTATAAAACGCAGCGTTTCCTCCCTCGCAACCTAAAAAAGAAATCCCCAAACTCTGTAATTTCAGCAACCCAGAAACAAATTGCTTCAATGGCTTCCAATGGGAAATACGGCTCTCACCCTTACGCGCCCTCTGCGCCATCCCTGCCCGAGTCCTACGGGCAGCAACACACCCAATACCCCCATGGTTACGGGTGGCCCCAACAGCAGCATAATTCGTCGTCTTCTTCTCCCCAGTACTCCCATGGTTACGGGCAGCCGCAGCATCAGCCATATGGGTCGTCTTTTTCTTCTTCTTCTTCTTCATATGGGCAGTCGGGTTTTCCCGCAGGGACCGACCCGGCTGTGATTAGAAGCTTTGAGATGGTGGATAGGGACAGGAGTGGGTACATCGATGAGCACGAGCTGCAGCAAGCTCTGTCTTCTGGGTACCAGAGCTTTAGCCTCAGGACCATTCGCCTGCTCATTTTTCTCTTCAAAAGTCCCACGGATTCTCTCAGAGTCGGTGAGTTTTTTACCTTTCAATTTATACCTTCTTTGTTCTTCGAATTTAATTAATTAGAAATTAGAACAAAAATAGGGAATTTCAAACCTTATTTGTCAGGTTTGAAAAGGGTATTTTTTTTAGAATTTCAGATAGCATTTTATAAATATGGATTCTGCCTCAATTGAATTTATGGGTTGCTTGTTTCTGGTGTTTTAGGATCCATTTCAATTGCCAAATCTTATCTAAAATTAATATATTTTTGTTGAATAATGCCAACTTGAATTTTGGCTGGGAATTTTAATGTATAGACTATGTGTGCATCAATGGTTTTTGACTTCTTCATTGAATCAGAATTCTGTATTGTTTGACCTGATAAAAATGGATAGCCCCTTTCAGCTAGTAGATTGTTTTTCGTTCCCTTGTATTACTTTAACTCTTCTTACTTTATTAATTTGTCATAAATTTTCCGATATAGGGCCGAAGGAGTTTGCTGCACTCTGGATTTGTCTTGAACAATGGCGAGTAAGTATCATCCATTACTCTCTTTTGTGATATGTCTCTGTTCTTGAGATATTTAATGGTTGCTTCTGATTAGGGTTTAGGGTGCTTTCGGTTCCCATTTATTCTGCTTGAAGAATGCTTTGGTTTTTGTTAATATATCTCATGCAGTAGGTACTATTGTAAGGATTGTGGCGTACTCATTTGATGGTTCAACTCTTAATTTATATAAACTACTATGGAACTATTTAAATTGTTACGATCGCCTAGTGATGAAGTTCTCTATGCCGATTGGTTTCATATGGTTGTTGATAATTTCGTTTGTGGAACCCAATCAAATCTTGTCATACACTGCCAATCTGCAATGCCATTTTTACAAGTCAGAGAAGGTTGCCTGACTCTACTTGTGACTCTCTACTTGTTAAAAGAACATGCTTTAGATTTTATAAATCCGTTCCATGTTCTCTTTGCTATAAATTGTCACACTGAATTATCGTTTAAACCTGAAATTGCAGTCCATATTCGAGAGGTATGACAAAGATAGGAGTGGAAAGATTGATTCGATGGAACTGAGAGATGCACTCTACGGTCTAGGCCTTGCCATGCCACCTTCTGTTCTTCAACTTTTGATTTCCAAATATGACGATGGAAGCGGGCGCAGGGTTGAACTCAACTTTGACAGTTTCGTCGAGTAAGTCTTCTAATATTATGTAGCGGAAGCTTTCTTTTGCTAGTATGTGAATTAGGACCACTGCTCAGGTAAAATCATGTCTAAACGGCAGACGTCTGGCATAACCCCTAGATAGTTTCACATGAATTGTTCAGTTCTTCCTAAGAATCATTTTGTGGCTATGCTTCTTCTGACATAGCGTTTTGTTTGATATGCAGATGCGGGATGATTGTGAGGGTAAGCAAATTGCTAGTTAAATGCAATTCTTTAAGCAGATAATGCAGTGTGCTGTTAGACAGAGAAGCAGTTATCTTTCATTCTGAATTTTTTGCCGGAATTTGCTAATTACATGTAAATATTGTTATTATTTTGATTTCAGGGATTGACCGATAGGTTCAAAGAGAAAGATCGGCGGTATACTGGTTCGGCAACTTTTGGTTACGACGAATTTATGTCTATGGTCATCCCATTTCTTGTGTCGTATAATTGATTTGGCCTTCCTCTCTGTAAGTATTTAGTTTGTTAAGTATTTTGTTTCTAGAGAGGAATTTGTACTGTACATTAGGCAAGCTTTATGCTTTGAATTGTAAAAGTTGTTCGCATTGTATATTTGATTGTTGATTTTGAACCTTTGTCAATACGATGTAAAAGGACAAAACAAGCCCGATAAAGGGGGTGTATTCGATTGAGATCATTCGTTTGAAATAGGATTGTACCGATTCCAACTTTTTTGTAATTAACGCCTATTTCCGTTTCTTTTTCCTAATCTTCTTGTTACATTTGCCCTCATTTGTTTGAAACAGGAGTCATCCTACTGATCCTTTATATGAAAAAATTGTGCTTGTTTTTCAATGGACATCACTTGGAGTTCACGGTTAATCGGTTTGGAGTTAAGGTTAAAAGGAAGCCTTTTAAGGGAAGGGGCCTACATCACATTGAACTTTAACGATTTGAATTGTTTATTTTTTAAGTTGTAACTTATATATTATCTTTGTAAAATATTAGCCAAATCGAAAATATTTGAGGCATTTAATTGAGTTCAAAGAAATTAATGAACACTTTGTTCTCTAAGAAACAATGAAATTTCAACATAATAATTAAATAGGCAAATGGTTTCGGATTAAATTGATTTTTTTTTTCAAAGATGATCTATGAATTGAGATTTACAAAATAGAGTGTTCGGATCGTTAAATTCAATGTGGAGTGATTCCTACAACTAGTTTCTATTTTTACCCAACATCGTATTTGTTTGTTTCATGTTTCTTGTTCCTGCTGCCTGCTTGCTTTGATTTTGTGTGATTATTTTATATGCTCTTTGGTGCATCTTCTTCTCTTTCTTTCAAAAGCTTTAACTTTTTAATTTCGATAATTATCCTCCGTTTTGTTTCGTCTAGCGACACTTAAATCTCTACAATTTTTTTATGTTTGTGATTAGAAATTAGAAATTTTCATTTGCAGATGATTTTCCACGAGAAGAGATCCTTTATGGATCTCTTCCATCAATGCTACTAGATTAAGTGATTCGGACCTTTGAAATTTCATTCAACAGCAAAAAGTCATTATAACTTTTAAATAATCAAAACAGGTAGACCGTTGGATGAAATTTTAAAGGCATGGATCACTTGATCTGGTGACCTTAGTAGGAGAAATCTGGAGATGGCTCGTCTCATTTGTCACATTCATTTCGTGATACAACGTTGTAACGGGCCCCACACGGCTGTAAAGTGAAAAAATTCTGATTGAAATTACACACATGGGAGTGGCTGCTTAGCCAACCGGTAGTAACACCAACACGTTTGTAAATTGTAGTTGAAAAGGTCGTCACGGTATTGCGGTATTCCACAGGAGAAAGGATGGATCTTTAGTCTTGGGCGGCTGGAGTAATAATTTTAAGCACGTGTATCATTTCCTTGCGAATAAGCAGCAATATAATTCCATCCCACGAGAAGAGACGTACTTGAGTGCTCTAGAGTATCTGATATTCTAAATTATTTAGTTGTTAAGTTTTTGTTTAAAAAAATAAAATCAAGATTTAACAATTAAAACAACTAGAATACCAAGTACTCCGGAACACCTAGGGATTTTTTTTTTTCGTAAGAAACTATGAATACAATTAAACGTTCACTAATAAAATGCAGACTATGCAGTGGACCACCTAGACAAGAATTGATTCAATGCTTTTCAAGTAATTTGGCCTAGGATAGTGATCCACATACTTATTTTCACTTCTCACACATTCTTCTCAATTTCATGTCGTCGGATCGAATGAATTAAAGATAATTAATGCCTAAAAAATAACAAGGGTATGTGGAAAGTAAAAAGGGTGTGTAAGAAGCATTATGGTATGTGTGTGTGTGTATATATATAGATGTAGGAAGCCTTTTAGAGAAGGAATTTCCATTTTTTTTTAATGAGGATTAGTTGTGGGGTTCATACCGCATTGAAATTTAACGATCCGAACTATCTGTTTTTTAAATTGCACTCATAGATCATCCTTGCAAAATATTAGCCAAATCAGAAATATTTGAGACATCTAATTGAGTTCGAAGAAATTGACGAACACTTTGTTCTCTAAGAAACATTGATTTCATCGTGATAATTAGATAGGCAAACGATTTTGGATTGAATTATATTTTTACAAGGATGATTTATGAATTGAGACTTATTAAATAGACATTTCGGATCGTTGAAGTAATTCCCATTTTTTTCAAAACATTTCTTACCATTTTTTTTTTTTTTTTTTGGTAAATGAAAACATTTCTTACCTTTTGATAGAGGTGTTCATCAATCGTCGGCTCGAATTTGTTAATATTTTGCCGATCCGCGTTACGTTGGTGTTCATCTATTTCAAAACTGATAATATTCAGCTAATTTATATTCGATCCAGTGTAGATTGAATTGCAGACTTTACAAACCAATTCCATTTGATAATCGGTTAGGATATGTTGAAAATATTTTTTTTATTAATATGTAAGAGTACTATTATTGTAACGACCCGTCCCCAATTATTACGATTTTTACAATTTTTAAACGTGAATTTATGAAAATACCCTTCGAGGCAAAGTGTTGGCTTTTGTTGACTGCCATGTTGTGTCACGTAAGGTTCAATTTCTTGGCGTATCCTCGTAGTATTCATTGCCACGAACATGTGGGCGCAAAATGATCGTGATTTGGAATTATAACGAAGGAGTTATTAACGTTTAAAGTTGAGGGAAAAATTGTAAAATTATTAATTTTTGGAATACTCCAGATTTTTGGAGTTAAATCTAGTGGAGCCACGTGTGTGGCCTAGATTTAAAGAAGACAAGATGGGCGGTGGAGATAGGCTATAAAGGAAAGGAATGAGGGGGATGTGAAGCCAACCAGGAAAAGAGAGAGATGGCGAGTGACCAATGGAGAAAGAAGAAAGGGGGGGGGGGGAAGGAGAAGGTGAGAAGCACAGGATCATGGATCCCTACCGGTTCTCTACAACCCGACCCACAGAAACTGTGAAACCCGATGGGTTTCGATGGTTTTCTGGCCAATTTCCAACGATTTACGTCGAGTTATCACCTGGGAACTTCCCACCAGCCTTCTCTCTTCGATTTTCCACACAAATTAGACAAGATTTGGTTTGGTTTCGTGAGAATGGCACCGGCGGCATCATGGTGTTCTTGGTGGCAATTCGCCAATTTTTGAAGCAAAGTCCTTCAATATCTACCACCATTAGACTCTCCTTGAACCCAGAAACAATGCCCAATCATTGGTTGAAGCATCAGAGTCGATTTGAGGGCAAATTAAGAATCACCCTTTATAGGATTTCCGATGAATCAAAGGGAATTTGAGGTATTTTCCAGCCAAATTGACCGTAGTCATAGGTATGAAACTTGTTCTACTCGTTGAGACCTTCATTCCTGTAAAATTTGGTAATTTTTAGAAATAGTTGAATTTTCCGGCAAGTCAGGGCGGCCAACCACCATTTGCGGCGGCGCGTGGGCCGAGACGTCCCCTGACCTTCCTAGGTTAAATTTGAATACTCTAATTCCATTGGTGAAGTCCGATTGACGAATTTCTGTCATTTGAATGTAGTTCCATGAAAGTCCGCTGCTTAATTATTATAGCAATTGACGATCCGACCGTTGGATCGTCACCAAACTTTGATACATTATAATACATAATATTTGATGATATTAGAAACTTACGGATCGAGAATCCGACATACGGATCTTCCCAATTAGGACATGTAAGTTATACGTTCTATTGATAAGAATTCTAAGACGTAATTTGATAATTGTTCCAGGTGGCAATCGTTCGTGACGCCTTGATATTTGTGCTAGGGAGTTGTAGCGCGGACTCTAGCTGAGTGGGCTTTTCGGTTTTCTATATATACGTATATATGTTTCCCATTTTTCCCAGAAATGGTTTTAAGTGGAATTTCATTTAAAATGCCATGTCATGGTTACTTTACATTTTAGCGTATGCTATAGCTTTGCATAATGTTGCGTGATGCTGTGGAGCCCAGGTAAGCTACAGGTGAGTACATTATGATGTTAGTGGTTGTGATGTATATGGTTATGCCTGGATGCATTTGGTACTCATTATCTTTCACCCCAGTGTTAGTGCTTCGCCCGAGGTCAGGGCTAGCCTTCACATAATCGTTCACCTCCCGTACCGTACGCTCACCTTGGATCCAAGGCAGGTGCCAGCTTGTCGTATAGACCACATTAGGTGGTTCCGACTCGTAGGTGACTTGCGATACTTCGCACAGCCTTCACATGATCATAGCACTTGAGCTTATTTATTTACACCCAACCTGTCATACAGACCACATTAGGTGGTTCCGACTTATGTGCAGGTTTAGAGCCATACAAGTCACGTTAGGTGACTCCGGCTGCCATATCATTTTACATTGATTTATTTCACCTGGTTTACTTATTTCATTGCTGAGATACTTGACATGGCATATACTTGGTTTTCACTACTCTCGAGCATGATTTCTATATACGGATGTATTATTATTTTTTGGGGAATTATATGGGTTTTACAGCGAGGGGTTATAATGTTTTCAAAAGGTTTTTATTAAAAACTTTATTTTCAGGCCCACTCACCCTTGTATTTGCACCCCTCCAAGTTTTAGCTGTTGTATGTTCGTATCGACGAGGATTTGTGGCGAATCTCAGTATAGGTGGCTACCTTTGAGGGTATGATCCTTACACACACTACTATACTTTATTATGCTCTAACGTTGCACCTACACTACTGCACTTTACTTATGCTCTGACGTTGCGTGTGAAACGGGCTCGTTCCCGCTCGCAATGCACTCTAGTCCTTAGGCACTTTTAGGGCTAAATTCATTCACATTTTCCACATCACTATACTTTATGGCTTCGTCACCTTCCAGGTGTCGGCTAGCACATCTCGATTCGGAGTCCTAGTGGACATTCCGGGTCGAGATGTGTCAATTATAAATAAAATTAGGGCACTAACCCTTTATAAATAGATATTTGTAACTTTGTAAAATGTCCTTTATAAATAGAACATTTTGTAACATTGTAAAATGTAAGTCTGACAAGATGCAGTCTCCTCGAGTTGTATAGCCTTCTCGATGACTGTTATATTTATTTCTTTTCAATTAGTAAAGTAAAATTTATAATGTCATATTATGTTCATTCGTCTATTATGGATAACTTTGATTTTCAACTTGATGCATCCATTCTAGTCCAACCTTTATCCAATTGATGTTGGATTGGATTGGAACACAAGACTAGTTTTTGAATAACAAGTGTAATTAAATCAACATTAAGCTCTTTTAATATCATGATTTATTGACATTTCTATTTACTTGTAAGTGAGAAGCCTTCAACTTAATTTCCATAAATGTCGAAGTTACTATGGTTGAGTCAACCAGGTTTACACAATGTGTATTTAATCCAAATCTCCTTCTCTTGGAGAAAATTTTCCAGATTCCGGTCACATATGACACCTGGTATTCCAACGAATGAAAATTAGACACGTGGCTCTTCCATGTTTCAATTAAATTGCATTCTTAAAAAACTAAAGAGAAAAGAAAGTCTACCAAACTTCTACTGCCGTCAATAACATTTAAACGAACCCTTACTCTGGTTCTTGTCCTTACTCCTTAGTTCTGATGGCCTTCCCTACCCTCATACAGAGACACCAATCTATATTGCAGTTTATCAACAATCGCTTCAGATTTAGTTTCAGACAATTTCTTTGAGTTGTACTGTCATTTTTCTTGGTTGTGTTATTTTGGCCCTTCTATGAAATTAGATAAAAACCTCATTTTACAGAAAATGAGAGTATGAAAGCCAAATCATTTAGTACTCCTTGTTTGATTTCATGAAAATCAGAGTATGAAAGCCAGAAGAAGAAAAATAAATACCCATAAAAGACTAAGAAATTACTCAAAGAAGCTATATAGAACTGAGAAATTAACAATGGAGGAGCCAGAGATAAAGACAGAGTTTGCGGGGCCCACTATCTCAAAAATTATCATACTGCAATTTAATTGAAACAACGTGTCTAATTTTCATTCCTTAGAACACTAGTTAGGTCTCATTGGCCTTCTTAAGAGCATCTCCAATGGTTTGGCCATGTTTAGCCACCATTCTTAAATATAGCGCACTAAAAATATAATCTTTAAGGAATAATGCAGGGTTATAATTTTTCATCTTGAATGGCACATGCATTGTTCTCAAAATCGACTTAGGCGGTGGAGGATTGATGCAATTAAGGTCAAAATGTAGAGGAAAATCAAGTAGGGGTAGACAACTACTTAGGCGGGTTAGACGGGCTAGAAGGGCCAGGTGACCTAAGCTGATCAGGCGGCCTAGGTGGTGGCTAGGCTATTTAGAGTTTAGGGTTTCATATTTTTAAATTTTTTTATTAAAAAGAACCCATATTATTTCTCTCACCGTTTCCTGTTTCTCTTCATTCTGTCTCTTCACACAGACGCATTCTCTCTCTCTTTCTCACTCTCTGCACAGACAAGTGTGATGATGCCAATGCCAAAATGGCTTAAGTTTTAACTTATCCCAATTTCTCACTACAAGTATAATCTTTTTTAGAGTGTAAGTAGGCTGTAATTCATATATATATATATATATATATATATATATATATATATATAATAAATTGAATTAAATCTGCATGGTCCGCTTAGTCACTTAGTCACTAGGTCCTAACCTACTGCCCAACTACCGGTTAGTGTCTTTTAGAACATTGGGTACATGGGCTACTTTTTATTCCTCTCAATATTTTATTACTTTTTAATTAGCATATTGAAAAATATCATGGTACAACACTCACACATCAACTCCTATGTGTTGTTTAAATTAATTAAACATTATCTGTACCTATCTAAATATAATATTTTGAACAAATTATTTTTTTAAGATGTATACCGAATATATCTATCTTTGGAGAGAGTGTTTAGAGTATAACAGGTGTAAGAATGAGAACCGATATTTTTCCCACAAAAAAAAAAAAAAAAAAAAAAAAAAGAAAGGGATGAGAACCGGTTAGCAAGATTTCACATAATTTTAGTTTAAAAAAAATTGTAACGGCTAGAGATCTGGGCCTGCATAAACAGTTTGTCAGTTTGTGTAAAAAAGGTTGCGGGTGCATGATAAAACATGCAACCAGAAGCACACAATTACTGCTATATGATGTCCCAGATAGTCTTTTTCTCTTTATGGGGCCATGAACATGTAGCAAGCCCTCAGGAATTGGCGCCTACATCCTTTAGGGTAGATTCTTTATAACCCTCCATTGAAGATGGGTTTTGAGAAAAGGGCTAAGTTGGGGATTTGGCCCTCAATTGAGATGGCCTTAGGTTCTCGTTTGATCAACCATGAAGCCCTCACTAGAATTTCTTACCATCTGCCGAATATGAGGTTTTTAAGTGTGTTGAATATATGGTCTGGTACATTAAGTGTAATATTTTAATTTGTTGGACATTTGAATTTTTTTTTTAACCAATTATATTATGACATTTGGTGTATTGAGTCGTGTTCCCACCACATTGAAAATTATTATAGTACAACAATCACACATCAACTCCTATGTGTTGTTTAAATTAATTAAACTACTATTTGTACCTATTTAAATTAATTAAACTACTATTAGTACTTATTGAGTCGTGTTGCAGAGTGATGCCTCGTGGGTTTCTTTGGCCCTCCCTGTTATCTTGAATCCCCCTCTAAAGTTCTTGACCTATGTTTGTAGTTGAATGATTCCTTCCCAAGGAATATCTAGTTATGGCTTGTTTCTTTTCCCCTTTACTCCCTAGTTCTTCTACTACCCTCAATTTCGGTGCAAGATGGCTAGGTGCTACCAACCTGTCAAACCTGCATCATGCTTCCTTCGCAAGGCGTTGCTTTCCCAGGTCAGCTTTCTACAAGCACTACTTTTTGGTAGCGCACCCCATGGCTTTCGCACGTTGAACTTCTGTGTGACCTGGGAAGGGAAAGTCAACCTCTCTTTATTAAATGCATGTTTTGCTAGGGGTTTCACATGATCTTAGAGATAGGACTTGATTCCTTTCTAATTAGATTGGTTAGCTTGCTGGGAAATGGGTAAATTAAGTATGTTCTCTCTCAATGCTTGCCTATGTGGGATACAAGGGTTATGGGCTTGGATCTTTGGCCCCAAGCAGCCTAAAATCCTCCATAATCTTGACTCCACATAGGCCCAATAAACTCATGTAACCATCTACACCATAATTTACTTGACAAACACCGAGCATGTGACTTGGACACATGGTGTGATTTATATAAATATCTGGCTTAATCAATGTAGTGTGACATGGTTGTGAATATATTCTTTCCTCAATCCCGCACCTTCGCATGTATTCGCGCTTCACTTGGGGCTATCGTGACAATTGGGCCTGCTCATTACGTTTTTGGGCCTCAACAACATGCAACATCTAACTCCTAGGGGTTGCTTCCTTAGCCGTAATTGTTTAAAGAAGTTACACTATGTTTGGATGAGGGAAATAAACATGGAATTTTGGTAAAAGTCAGAATTTATAAATTAACAGGCACCAATTCTCTTGTTTGGATTCATAAGCATAGAAATTTAGAATTTCCGCATGGAAAAAAAACTTGGAATTTGGGACCTCCAAATCCCAAGTTTAAATTCCATGTAAATAGGTGTCATTTCTCAATTTCTATGATTGAGAGTTTAAAAATAACAAATTCTGTATTCAATTCCATTGTTCTTTTAGGTTAACCAAACAAGAAAATTTACAAATTCTAGAAAATAAAATCTCGTCATTTCAATTTCCGTCATTTTTAAATTCCTTAGTAATCTTAAATTTCTTCACCCAAACATAGTGTTAAGGAAAAAAAAAATAGAAAAAAAAAAATTGAAGTACACACTTCGCCTATTCGACCGCGTATTGGCATGTCCGCAATCATCCAAGACCAGAAAATGTGAGGCTAACAATTTAATTAGGAGAATTGTATTAAATGTGGTATTCTGTTTCCTTAAAACCAATGAAATGAAACCTCTTATAATTTGACATCATTAATTGATAAACCAAATGGTTCGGTCAAGCTGTCTGAAAATCCAGTTGGTTGTCAACTGCCAAACCAACATTACATATCTTGCTTGATCCACGCTTCATCAACTGGGTTCCTCTAATTAGTTCAACGTCTAAGTTGAAAAATAAATGGTTTATATCATTGAAGTTCGATGTGTTGTGAACTCAATGTGTATATATATGTATCTGTCAAAGCTTATCCTACTTGGGTTTGGGGGGCCAGGCTGCAGCTGAATTGCTGATGAGAATCCTACAATGCAAAAGAATGAAAGCGACCCGCACTTTATATTGCTTTGCTTGATCTTGTTTACATTCGTAAAACAAAATTATTCTAACACTAATTATTTTTTTTCACCCACCAAATAATTAATGAACAAATCTTGATCGCTAAGTTTAATTTGTCTACAATATTATATTCACTACGCCTGCTCTTTTGGCGAAAGTCTTTGCACGTAAGTACTCAAGAAAAATGCCTCTATTTTTATCATATAATTATATTATTACATTTGTACCAAGTCTTTTAACCGTCGTTGTCACGTAATTAAGGATTAGAAATATTACAGGCGGCAGAGAATACTAATGTCAGGTATGGACAAATTAGCAGGGTGATCAAGCGGAGAAAACTATCTTGTAATCAATGAAACCATGTGACAAATATTTATTGAACGAGTTATACTGTTAAACAAATGACAATCATCGATTGCAAATCTACAAACCAATACATTTGTTACAATAGAGAGTTTTTCTCAATTCTCAAGCACGTAAAAATGAACAGCACTGGACGCAAATAACATTGGCAAGTTGAACTTAAGTTACTTGAAGGTCTAAACTGGATATGATAAAAAATAATAATATCCAAAGTTTGAAGAATAATATTTAAAATCAAGCAAAAACTTCGTCACCCTAATGCATGTAAGCTCAAAAACTTAGATTTCGATAACTCGAAAGGCCGCAAATAGAGGAAAAACAAAATGCAGAGCCGTGTTAAAGACAAAGAGCTCTTGCCACTTTTGAGTTAACAGTCCACACGCCAAAGGTTAAGTTGATAAGGATTTCTGAATTCTCATTTAATTTTGGTGACCATACGAAAGATTTCATGGACGTGAAGTCGCACTATGAGTCAATAGCAATATCATCGATATTATTTTAATTAAATTATGTATTATTAATTGTTGAATTTTATCACAACAAATCTCAAGAGTTTTGAAAATAAACTTCTCGTATACAAATTTATGGACGAAGCCAATAAAGGCCTACAAGAGGCAGATGTCCCCACTTAAGTAATTTGTTAATTAAGCTGCATACTGCAATTATATGTACACGTGTTATCTTTGAAGAAAATATATGTCTAATATTAAGCATACCTTCATACTACTTCTACTCTATATCAAACATAATATGATCAAAAGTGCTCTTGTTCTGTCATTGAAATTGATAAATCCCTCATTCGCCTCTTGTGTGTTAATATTTTTCTCATCAACTTGCCACTTTCCATTACTACATTAAAGTTTTTATAATATTGAAATTATGATACGTCGTCATTTGAAATTCCTAAACCCTAATATGATTTTTTTAGTTGTTTTTCAGGTTGTCCCCACTAGAAGAAATTTTAACTCCATCCCTCTACAAATTTATATATTATTTTGTTTTATTTATGATATGGACTATATTCTAAAATTCAGATAGCTCTAAAATTAAAATTTGGAAAATAGAAAAGGCAACCCAAAAGGAAGAGTCAAAAGCCAATTCGGATTTTTGTGAAGCAGAAGCCATACAGAATTTTATACACAGAAAGATTCACATGCATGATTACAAGTGGAATGACAAGGAAGGATAGGGATGCGTTACCATTTGCTTCCGTTCATAAAAACAAACAATTTATGTGGCATTGTAGTCATAAAAAAGTCCACTTGATGCACGTATGAAGTGGACAGAACCTGACAGCCTTTACCTCACAGATGCCATTTGATTTCCCACCGTACAACACCAATAACAACAAAGTCAACAAAGTCGGATTTCACTCAATGGTATTGATTATATGAATCATAAAATGTCACTGCGCTTGATTTTGTATCAAATCTTATATTAGATTAAAGTAGTCCATGCATATCATAATTTTTTTTCTTCTCGATTTAATCGATAGTAGAAAAAAAGAAAATCGAACATAAAACACTAGATACATTCTGAATATCTTTTTTTCTGATAGAAGTGAGAAAAAAAAAATCGAACATAAGACGTCAAAAGCAAAGTAGTGAATCTCGATAAAAATACAATGAGAACTACAATTGTGTGTACTTTTTTCCCATTATTCAGCAATATTGTGTAAAATTGAGCTGCCATGGAAGATTATTGGCTAGCTCACTAGTGTAGAAAATCAAAGAAACTAAATGTATACAGTATAAGAAGAATTAAAGCTATTAATATAACCTATTACAATTCCTTTTGCTTTTAAAAAAATCTTCTGGAATTCAGGTTTGCTCCTGTCTGCATGTCTTCCTCCCCAAAAAGTTGTTCATAAAATACATGAGCTCTAATAAGCACATAATAATAAGTACACAATGAGAAGGATCAGAAAATTGAAGATGGACATGGCCTGAAAAAGACAAAGAAAAATATAGCATTAGACATCATTGTTAAGAAATTTAAGAAAATTACGGTACAGTAGTAATTTTCTCCGCTTAGATATCAAATTAATATAAATATATCGCTGTATTCAAAATTCAAGAAAATTAATTCCAACCCAAGATCATAGAAAGAATAATTAACAAAAGGTAATGTTTACGTACATTTACATTCGAGTCTGCAGAAAAAGTTAGCTGAGGAAGACCCTGGACTCCAGGAGGATTACCCTGGACTCCAAGAAGGCTGCCCTGGAATCCGATATCATAAACCGGAGTACCATCCGGATAATATAGTCCGTAGTTCCTCTCCGACGCAGGACCGGGCTTCAAATCCTCGTTAAAAAGTGCAAAAACGTAAATGTCGACCGGAACTTTAGGCATCGCCGGCGTCCCTTTATTCTCTTCAATTTTCCTCATCAGATTACCGTTGTAAATACCAGCATTTTCCGGCGTGGCGCCGGCCTCGTTTGCATCCCCTTTCGAAGGCCAGCCGGTCTCGGATATTCGGACCTCGATGTCTGAATACCCCATCGCCTTGATGGCAGAATAAACGGCATCAATCTGGGCATCCAGCATGTTGTCGTAGTGGAGATTCGTGACTGAATCGTCCATGCCAGGATTAGGCTGGAACAGCACGTACTCCAAAGAAACTTCACTTGGACTGGCCTTGTAAGCAAAGTAGGGATAAGCATTTATCGAAAAGGGCGAGTTAACTTGCGAGTGGAAGCTGAGGATCGGCTGGATATACTGAGTGAGATCTTGTCGGAAACTCCCCGCCGACGGTGGGTAGGAGTTTCCTAAAATAGTAAGCGAGTGCGCAGTTGTGACAGCTACTTGTTTGGAAAGGCCGAGGTTGACGAGGGCGCGGTAGACGGATTGCATTGCCGGGAGGAGGTACGACCAGAGCTGGGTGTCGTTGCCGCCGAGGACTTCGTTTCCGACATTGATGCACGTGATTTTGGTCTGGGGGAGATAGGGCTGCACGTTCTGCTGAATCCAGGACTGGGCTGTGAGAGGGTCGGTGGACATGCTCTGCAAGTAGTCGTTGCCGAGGCCGATGATGAAGTCGACGTCGGAGTTGGAGAAGGCTTGGAGGACGTTGGGATCGGCGTCGTAGAGTTTGACGCGGCTGACATTGAGGGACTGGAGGAGGACGGCCACTCGCGACGGAGATGGGAGGTTGTTGGCTATTTGTCCATAGTTGATTCCGAAGCTCAGGCTCTGGACTTGGAGTGTTGAATCTGAAAGCAGATACTAAATTCAGATCCTAAATTCGATGAAAATACGTTGTCAAATGTCTAATACCGAATTTTAGAAAGGAAAGAAAAACCATCGTAGATTAGTGAGTGGTTAATATAAATTGTTCACAAAACAGAAGATTGGATTATGTTTGGTTGGTGAGAAAACAGGGGAAACTAGACGGGAGGAAAAAGAAAATTTTCAAATTTTCAGTTACTTTTTTCTTTCACGAAAGCCAACAAGGAAATATATAAAGACCCAATTGAGAAAATTTTCTTTTAAGAGGACCCAGAAAGAAAATCTGAGACTTGTAGCTCAAAATTTCCATCCTTTTCTTCTCTGTGTTTACTTTATTTTCTTGCACTTTCTTGGGAACCAAACAGGTGGAGGTGGAAGAAAGTAGGAGGACGAACCCGAGAGACCGAGGAAGAGCAGAATAATTGTGAATAGGACAGTGGAGGTTGCCATTACTGATCGGATCTTGTGCTTCACCTCCAACAAGGCAACTCCGCCACCTCCCCCACTAGCCCCTGCAGCCTGTATTCCAAGAACTACGTGCAACTTTTACCACCTAGCAATGCCCAAGGTCCTTTAATATATATAGGAGCGTGCGCTTTGCCTTCCAATAACAGGTTTTTAGGTCAAAGAATAAAAGACTCTGTTTTGATACACATACTTTACAAAAATTTATACACAACGTGAAATCATATAATTAAGCATTAAACTCATTATGGGAACAAAATTTTAGATATTCTACTTATAACTTATAAGCAGTGGCGAATCAATAGAGGGACTAGGGTGGTTTTAGAACCTATAGAGGTCGGAAAACAAATGTAAAGTCCTTTGAATTTATGGTATGTGCTTTTTTTGTACCCACTAAGTACTTGATGAAATGTATGCTCGAAGTATATTGACAGGAGGCCTCGACAACATTAGGTAGAGGATCTCGACGAACTCGATTGACATACAGCCAACATGGCTCAACAGATGACGACATGCCCACAAAATGCTCGACGAATTGCCTCACTAAAAAAACTTGGACGTTTTACAGAGAGACCCCCTAAAGTTAAAATTATGAATCTACCACTGCTTACAAGTAGAAAGATATGCCACTCAAAAGTAGTGATAATGACAAAGAAAAAATATTTGTTCAGAAAAAACAAGTTGTGTATGATTGCTTGAGTAGCGCAACTCCCACACAGATTTCTTGTTTCAACACTTTTATCAGTTTTGATATCAAATAAATCGACAATTCAATTAAGAATTCTAATTAGCATAGTAAATTTTGCTATCCACTTGAAACATATAGGTCACTAAACAACCTTCAATTTGATTGAATTTAAGCCAAAATGAACTTTAAATGACATTCAATCACAATTGAGCAAAAAGAAAAAAGGACCTAGTGTACACCAGAGTAAAGCTTTGTTTTTGGGGTGCACACTGATTCGTTTAGATCATGGTGGAGGAGTTTCCAACTTTTGTTTATTTGGATTTTATATTTTGTTTGTTTTATGTGGGCTTTTGATTTAGCGATTTTTAAAAGCCAATTGTTTGCTTTGACGTATTAAATTCAGCTTAGTCTCTGTTGGATGTAGTGAATTACCCACACGGAAAATTTGTTTGTTCATATTATTGCTAATTTATTATGAGGTTGAACTCACCGTCTCTTTCTTAATGTAGATAGTATCGTTTGTTTTTTTTTTTTAAAAAAAAAAAGACAACTTGTGACAAGTCATAGTTATTCACCTATTCCGGCTCCGAATAGGCTATGGGGAATTTCACTCTATCCGTGAGCACTATCAAGTAGACTCACCAACTCGAATTATCGAAATCGGGACCTCCCACATTTTTTTGTTTATTGGGAACCGCAATCCACGCACTTACCACTAGGCCATGTTACGTATGAAAAGTCAGTGCTTTTTCCTATATTTTCTGTTTGGTTTGCCATCTTTGGGCAGTTTGATTTGCAAATTCCTTTTTAAATAGCAATATTTATCAACATTAAGGAATAAAGAATGTGCTTAGCTTCATAATTAGTTAACAATATTATGATTTAAATTTGTATTTGACGAGAATTGAACATAAGACTTCCTACTTACAAGTGAAGAGTAATACACTATATCGTAGTATTAAGTGATAGTTAGGTTTCGATTTAGATAATGAAGGAGCTGAGATGAGATTATAGGCAACTGTCCATATCATTAATTACCATTGAATTATCAAATGCAAAAGCAGAATGGAACTCTTTGGGTCAAATTTTTTAGCTGGTTTGACTTCTAACCTTGTCGTATGAGTTCATGAATCCTCTAACTAAAACTTTACTTAATTCAATGTATACATATCAGATCTTGACTTAATTTTCGTTCAATCAACAGAAACATAACATGAATTTAGTTCTATTTCAGGATTGTAACAGCTTTTTGAATTCATTAAATCCCTACCATTTGAAAAGAAAACGAATACATTTAAAAGGAAACATAAGCAAATTGTAGACGACTCCTTGGACTTGATCAAACTTAATAAATCGTGATGCAAACAGAACGTGTGACATATTTTCAAAAATATTTTCTATTCAAAATAAAAAATTCACTGTTTAGTCTAAGCAGACTAATCTCGACAATGCGAGTTTAAACTCAGAACATAATGAGTTGAATAAAACCTTGACCACTGAAGCAATTCACCACTTACAATAAATTCTCTTAACTAATAGACTGCATTATGGTTTAGCATTGTCGATAGCAGGATGTGAAAGTTGAATAAATATCTCCTTTTTGTTCTGTAGAACGAAGTGCAAGTGCAGGGGAAAACGATTCAACGAAGTCTATCATATGACGCAATCAAGTTTGGTATCATGTGCTTCGCTATCAGCGTGCTTGCCCTTTTCCCAAGTTTTTTCAATTAATCAACGTCCGATAAATACAGAGATCCACCATGCCAAGCAAGTTGAAGAAAACTTCTGCAAAACAAAAACCGTCATTTATGAAAGCGATCTTTTCATCTCATAAAATATAGTGTTATTTTAATGTGAAAAAAGTATGTATTGAATAAAAAAAATTATTATGTTCATATTCGTTCATATGTGTGTGAATGATTAGTATTTATATTTCCAAACGAGCATCGTGACAGTTCTTATACTACAACTAATAAAATTCAAGAATGTAAATTATAAGATTGAGTTTAGCAATTGAAATTTAGTTTACTAGTGTCACAAAAATATAATATATGTAGTTAAAAATGGAATATAAATGTTACTTTTTTAATTTTGAAAAAAAAAATTAAAATTAAGTAAAATAATACATGACGAATGATTAAGGGTATAATTTGCATACACAGTTTATGATGGTGAGAACATAAAGAATCTATGAATGGGGTATGAAAGGGGAAAAGGCGTGAGCTGAAAGGTCACCTTTTATTCCAAATGTCCAAGGTGATGACATTGATATAAGCCAACACTAGGAGAGCAGGTATACTCAGACTGGTGCTGTTCTGTGTCAATTACAAAATAATATAGAATATTATTAAAGAGATTAAAATTTTAAATTAAATAACGTATCACTAATAAAAAAATATGAACGTTTATGCATACTTAACTAATAATCTAATTATATACAACAACATCATTTGTTAGTAAATTTAATTTAAAATAAATTATGTGATCTCCTAGCATTAGCCAAAAATAACGTAGAGAGATCCTATTTCTAACACCATACGATACAAAAAGGTAAATTTATCATGATTAATTTTTTATTTTTTTCTAACTAATTATGGTGTTTTTAATAAAAGGTGTGTTTTGCTGATCAAAGGTGTTGTTTTTAATGAAAGGTGTGTCTAGCACCGCTTTGGGGCGGCTTCTTCGCGCGTTCAACAGAAAGGTCGGTTGACAGCTCAGCAATGGCACGTGTCATGATTCCTTTCCGGGTATGCGGCCTTTGTTTTAGTTTTTTTTTTTTTATAATTATTATATTGAAATGCATATCTTTTATTTGTTATTGGTCAGATTTCTCTATGAAAGCGCATGATCACGCCCTTTTATACTAAAAAAAACATATTTTAAAATAATCAAAAAGGAGAGCATGATTAACCGAGTGACGGAGCGTATGATCCAAAAATACATGTTTTTCATGACTTGAAAGTGGCATCTATTACGTGCCACTACCACTACCATCTCCAATACTACCAACACATTCTCCACCACCATTGCCCTCCACTATGACCACCACCGTCCTAGCATGCCACATCCCAACCACCATTTCTGTTTTTGTAATTTACAAGTTTACGAATGTGAGCTGCAGAGTACAAATATGTGATTATAGGAAACCACATATCGTCCAATTGTAGGTTAGCATAAATCACGTGTTTATGAGTTGTGCGGCTATGCTTCAACGCAAATTCATAAATATTCAAAGTCAAAGATCAATGAAATGGTAGCTGTTGATGCAAATTTTTGTCGTCTTTAGTCTCGACGAAAATGCACATGCAAAACAATCAACACCTTTGATCAGAGACCTAAGCCTCACACGCCCATGAGGTGGGGCGGAGGGGGGGGAGGGGGGGTTAGATCAACGGATCTCCGATGCCTAAGTTAGTTTTTGTGAGAGAGTAGAGTGTTTAGGGCTTTTTTAGGATTGCTAAAGCTCTGAAAATTTGGTAGAATATGAGGTATTTATTGGGCTAGGGCCGTCCATATATTGTTTAATGGAGAAATATTCTCTAAATATTCCCAAGATATTTAATAGGAAATAATATCTTGAGATAATGGAGTAATTATCCCTAATTGATTTAAATTAGGATTACTTACTTGATTGGAGTCAATCTCCAATTGGGAATGTATTAAAGATAGGATTTGGGTAATTAATCCTTATCTTTAATTCCTTGCTAAGGGCAGGTGAGCTGTGGGCAGTCGTATTCAGCTGCTGAGACCTCCAGGGGTGTAAGCTGCGCGTGGGAGCATCTGAGGAGCTTGCCCATTTATTGAGGGCAATCTTGTCTTCTTTGAATAAAAGTCCACGTGTTGCCTCTAGATTTTTTGGGATTATTTTAGGCTCCACAAATGCCCCTACACCTACTGTGCTGCACGCAGGAAAAGGATTGTAGGTGTAGGAATCCCAAGCTACTTAGGCTTGTGAAGTTGTTTCCCAATTTGAACTTGATCTTCTTTCTTGATTTAGAGATAGCCTTCTTCTAGGAAAAGGAAAATAATTACCCCAATACCTATTTAATTTTGCCTTAAGCAGGGGATTAAATAAGTTTGAAGAGCAATCTTTATTCCAACAAGGAAGAGAAGCCAGATGAAATTTTTATTCCCTCTCCCCTAGCGTTCTTCTTTTCTTGCCCTTGCTAAGAGTCGTTTGTCATTGTAGTTCTTCTTCTCCGTGCCACACCAAGGTAAGAAAAAATTGAATTTTCTTTTTCTTGAATTTTTTGGGAGTCTTGGGACTTGAAAAAATTGGCTTGATGGGGCCGTGGGTGTGAGTGACACACGACAAGGAGCCACGAGGCTGCTTGGTGGCGCGGCACGGGTTGGCTGTAGTGCAAGGGCGCTGGGCTAGTCGAGCCGTAGGGCTCTAGCCCCTCTAAGTGAGCTTGGCACAGGCTAAGCTTAGTGGAGCAAACTCGGGTCTGCTGTAGTAGGCGATAAAGAGCGAGAGAGGTTGGGCCGAGAGGCCTTGGGCCTCGCTGGGTTGTAGAGGAGAGGGAGAGAGGCGCGGGGCACTCGCCACTTCTCTGTTGAATTGGGCCGTGGGCCTTAGGGCCTATTTGGAGTGCTTGGCGCATGAAGAAGAGGAAAGGGAGGAGGCACGGGCCTCCTCTTTCATTGGGCCGAGCGGCTTGGGCCACGTGGGTAAGGACCTGGGGCCCTCAGGCTGTGCGGTTCTCTTTATATATATGCACACACACACACACACATATTATTATTATTATTATTATTTGAATTCTCTTCTCGCGAGCTGCTCTTTGAATATTTTTCTTTGTGCTTTTTGCAGAGACATTGAGATGTCTTCCTTTGATCGCAAAAGTGACGAACATCCTCCACCTTTGTACCGTCAAGGTGGTTCTTCCAGAAAGGTGGGCTACTTTAAGGCTGCACATGTCAAGATTAATTCTGACGAGCTATTTCGGGATTTTCTTGAGGCGTACAAGCATGCGATTCTGTCTGGAGTTCGCGTCAAGCAGGTGAAAGATGATAGCGGTCATGAACCATGCATCGATGGTGCCTCTGCTAGGAAGAGAGCTATCAAATTCCATCCATATTATTTTGTGCTGGAATTCACTTTTCCCATGCCATGTCTTTTCCAGGAGGTGATCTGCTCCATGAAGTATGCGCCTGCTCAATGCTCCCCAAATGCAGTTCGTGCAATGGTGGGGTTCTTGAACTTGAGCAGGTTCTTTGATCTTGGTTTGACCATAAATGAGTTCTGGTACTTCTCTGAGATCGGCCACAAGGAAAGTGTGGGGCAGCTGAGGTCTCGCCATAAGTTGCTTGATGCTATTAGCAAAGGTGATCATGAGTGGGTGAAAAACACCTTGGAGGTGAGCGGAGAGTGGGAGTTAGACTCTTCTCCTGAGCTACATGTCCTAACTATCTTTATCAGTGGTAAGTGAACTGCTTCATTCTTGTCCTGCTTGAGTTTTTTGTTGAGCTGCTCCATGACTTTAATTTATTGATTGTCTTTCTTACTTTGTGTAGATTCAAAGTTTGGCTCAACTCCAAGGACTTTGGCAGATATGAAGAAGGAGCACGTCTCCTTGGCCATTCCTGATGAGTACCGTGAGTGGCATTGGCTGCTCAGCCCTCTTCGTCAAGAGAAAAGTGGCATACCTCCAAAGGAAAAGATAAAGCGGATAAAGGACGAGGCGTCGGCTCACCTGATCATTGTTGTAAAGCGTGCTACCAATGAGGGTGGAAAGAAAAGATCTTCGTCACCTGCTTGTGAGTCTTCAACCGAGAAAAAACGGATGCCTTTTTCTGCTGCTCGTGGGAGCTTGTCTGCTGCCAAGAAGCTTGTCATTGATCTAACTTCCCTCAAGGGGACGAAGATGACCGTTGAGCCTGCGTTTGTGAAACATGCTGCTCCGAAGATGAGCGCATTCATTGCTGAGAGACTTGCCCAGCAAAAGAGTTTGGTGACGCATCTGGTATCCAGGTTTGTATTGAAGTGTTCGTTAGGAGCTAAGTCTGGTTTTGCTTCTAAAAGGTTTGCTACTATAAAGAGCGGGAATGTGGATTCTGCTGCTATGGTGGCGTCTGGGCCTACTCCTCATTCTACCATGACTGACTCGTCTACTGAGAAGGGGAAGTCTGCTCGCATGGGTAGTTGTGAGAGATCCACCAAGTCTGAGGCTAGTGAGTTTCCCGAGGTTTGTGCACTGCTGAAGGCTGACCTACTTGTGGACGTTGATGCATATACCAAGTTTGTCGACAATGTTGGGAAAGTTGTCATCCGTTCAGACTCATTTGCGAAACGCTTTGCCTACTCGATGAGGTCTTTCCTGATTGCTACAATGCATAAGACTTTGATCGTAGCAGCTGAGTCTATGTGCGTTGATCAGGATGTTGTCAAGTGTGCTAAAGAGGCCGAAGTGGCATTGATAGCTCAGCTTCGCTCGGGTATTGAAAATATCGAGAAGCTCAAATCTGAACTCGCTATTTTGAAGGGGTCTGATGTCTTTGCCCCCACTTCTTTGCAGCTGGAGATCGCTCTTGAAGAGGTCGCCCATTTGAATGTTAGGCTTAGTGTAACTTAGGTGATGTTGAAAGCTGCAAAAAAGGAAGTCTGTCGTGTTTCTCCGGTGGTCGAGAAACTTGAGCTTGTCAATTTGGAGGTACGATTTACTTGTTTTGCCAAGGGTGAGGAGTTTATCTTTATGCATGCTGAAGTGTCTCGTTTCAAGGAAGTTATCAGTAAGCTTAAGTCTAAGGAAGTGAATTAGCAAGGTACGTTGTCTGTTAGCGAAAACCTAAAAAGGGAACTGAATAAGCTGCAGGGTGCTTACACTGGGCTTGTCGAGGAGAATATCCAGCTGAAGAATGAGAAAGCTGGTCATGAAGTGGCGCTTGCTTCCTGTCAGGCCGATTTCTACATGCTTGGCTATGCAGACCATCTACAAGCTTGGTTATGAGTTTTTCGGGAAGGACTTCGAGACATTTTCCATTTCTTCAGTTGATCTGCTTAATTTCTCGTTTGAGGCTGCCTTTGGTGGAGCAGTTGAGGGTTAGGCAGTCCAAGTAGGGGCAGCTAAGGATAAGCTGATGGAAGCTTTAGTTGCTAAGAGCGGTGCGGTTACTAAAGGCGTGGCAGTCGAGGAATCTGTGGTTGCACAGGCTGCCAATAAGTAGTCTTTTTGCTTAGACTTAGGAGTTTTCTTCTTTTCCTTTTTGTTTTGCTTTGCTTAAACTTTGTTGGCCTTCAAGCCAGTTTATTAATTTGCTAGAAATTTAATAACAGCTTTCCTTGTTTTTACTTCATCCTTCTATTTCGCCATGTCTTTTGCAAAACTTTACCGTAGGACGGGAGACTGGGTAAGCTGCTTCAACGAAGCAGTTGATCCCACGTCGTCACTTAGGTTTTAGTGTCGACTTTGAGGCTTCTGAGGAGACTTGCAAAACTTTACCGTGAGATGGGCGGTTGAGCTGGCTACTTCAATGGAGCTGTTGACACACATGGTCACTTTAGGCTTTAGTTTTGGCTTTGGTGCTTATAAAGCTTTACCTGCAAGAGGAAAAATGCAAAATTTTTAGCTTATAGAGCCTACGGCTGAACTTGTTGTTTCCGTAGGAAACAGGCGAGTTCACGTAGTTACTATAGCTGTGAATCTTAGCTTTAGGTAGCTTCGTGAGCTTTAGCCCTTCTGGGGCATATTGCAAAATTTTTAACCTATAGGGCCAGCGATTAAACACGTGGTTCGCATAGAAAGCAGAGGAGTTCTTGTGGCCACTATGGTTGTATTTCGGCTTTTGAGTGGCTTCTGAAGCCTTGCCCTCTTAGGGCGTATTGTGAAGTGTTTAACTTATAGAGTCATTGGCCAGACTCATGTTTCTCGTAAGAAGCAAATGAGGTTTACGTATCCACTATAATCGTACCTCGGCTTTGTTCCAACAAAACTTAAGCCGTAGACCGTCGGCCGAAAGTGCTGCTTTTAAGTAAGTGGGCAAGTTCGCGTAGTCATAGTAGGGATAATTCTCAACTTATGGATTGCCTTGGGTTGCCAGCCGTTGGGTCGTCGGCCAGACGTCTTACTTACAGAAGCAGACGACTCGCGTAACCACTTCAGGCATCGTCCCTGGCTCTCAGAGGCATTTTAGGCGTGAGGTGTTTGCGAAATCGGGCCTCAAAGGCCATATCCTTCCAAGCTATAGCTTGATTCCGCAGATTACGTAACTAGTATTGCAACATTTTAAAACCAAGCCACGTTCATGAAGACTTGCACGTTGAGGACGGAGCATCTAGTCACGTGAACTCTTTCATGGGTAGGGGTCCTACACTTAGCGTCTCTTCCGGTCAAAGACCTGGCATTCTGTTGAATTAAAGTCGGCTAAGTCTATCCTAAGGGAAGAACTATCATGGCTAATTCTGGAAGTCGACCGGCCCAGGTGGTTACTATATTCAGAGAAAACTGAGTAGTTATACCACTCATCCATGTCTGGATATTCCATATTAGTTTACCTTCTCGCATTAAAGAGCAGACCCATGTGGGTGTCGGGGAATTAGTTTACCCGAAGAACTTACCTATGTGGGTGTCGAGGAATTAGTCCCGAATTAGTTTACCCTATCGTGCTGGAGAGCTTACCCATGTGGATGTCAGGGAATTAGTTTACCCTCTCGCACTGGAGAGCTTACCCATGTGGGTGTTGGGGAATTAGTTTACGCGGAGAGCTAACCCATGTGGGTGTTGGGGAATTAGTTTACCATCTCGCACTGGAGAGCTTACACTATGTCTGCGGAGCAGCGGGCGTCTTTTGCTTGTCACATGGTAGGTCAATTTATTTATGCATTTGGCCTAGGCTTATGAATAAATCATTCAATCTTAATTGAAAATAGAGGCTTTTATTAACTTTGCTCGTAGGCAGTAATGGCATAACAACTAATAATTCTCGGCATGCGAGGTCTTGTTCGTTGAGCTGCTTAAGTTTTCGAACTTTTTTGTCTAGAACGGGGTCCAATAACTGGTGGGAGATCACACGTAGTACTTCCTTAGGTTGTAGGCATTCCACTATTTATCGATCTCTTTGTCGCTTATAGTAGTGAGGGTGTAGTTGCCCCTTCTGCCTACTCGGCTAATTTTGTACGGACCTTCCCAGATAGGAGCTATCTTTTTGGAACTTTCTCGTCGAGCGGTGATGAAGGCTTTTTTGAGGACTAAGTTTTCTGGCTGGAACTGTCAGATTTTTGCCCTCTTGTTGTAGTTGGAGATGAACTGCTGCTGATAGGCCACAATGCGAGTGATAACCTTCTCGCGCTCTTCTTCTGCCAGGTCAAAGTTGGTGGCCATTTCTTTTTCGTTTTGCTTGAAATTCGGCAGTACAATGCTGATGCTTGGCACCATGACGTTGGGAGGAATAATCGCCTCAGAACCATACGCCAGGGAGAATGAAGTTTCGCTAGTTACTTGTCTTTTAGTGGTGCGAAATGCCCATAGAACACGGGGGAGCTTGTCCGGCCACTAGCCATTTTTGTTGAAGAGGTATTCTTAAGGCAAACAAGGATGGTCTTGTTGGACGCCTTAGCCTGCCCGTTGCCCTACGGGTATCGGGGCGTGAACATGTGCTGCTTGAAGCCATATTTTTTGAAAAATCTTGCCAAGTCTTTGCCCACGAACTGCAAACCATTGTCGATGACGATGAAGTGTAGGATGCCGAAGCGGCAGTTCTTCTATATGAAGTGTTCTATGTCCGTCTGGGTAGTTGTAGTTATGGGTTTGGCTTTGATCCATTTTGTGAAGTAGTCGGTTGCTACGATCATCATGCCTCTGCCTCCAATAGAAGGCGGCATTGGTCTTACCAGGTCAATTGCCCACTACATGAATGACCAATCGTTTGTCTGTGGGTAGAGTTCACTGGCAGGTAATGCGGGCACATGGTTGAAGTGCTGGCAGCTATCGCATCTTTGTACATACCCTTTGGCGTCTTATGCATGGTTGACTAGTAATAACCAACGTTAAGAGCTTTTTATGCCATGGAACGGCCTCTAGATTGGTTTCCGCATACGCCTTCGTGGATCGAGCTAAGAATTTTTAGGTCGTCGGGAGGCGATAGGCAGCGGAGATGTGGTCCTGAGAAAGATCTTCGAACGAATATGTCGTTCCATATGTAGGAGCGCACTGCCTTCATTTAAAGCTTTCCGGACTCTAGTCTGTCTGGGGGAAGTGTTCTATTGACTATGTAGTAGATTATGGGATTTTGCCAACTCAGGGTTATGCTGATCTGCGCCACCTCAACTGCTGGTTCCTCATCTATGCTTGACTTTTCCAAGTACTCGACTTGGATAAAGCGCCTAAGTTGATGGTTTAGCGCAGAGCCTAGGCTTGCTAATGCGTCTGCGTGGGCATTTTCTGCTTATGGAACCTAAGTGAGTTTGTAAACCTACAACGTCGCTATCTACTCTCATACCTTTTCTAAGTATCAGGCCATCCTTGGATGCTTTACTGCATACTCCCCTAAGGTTTAGTTGGTGATTAGTTGGGAATTGGAATAGATCAGGAGCTTTTTCACCGCTAGGTCTTTTGCCAATCGGAGACCTGCTAGTAGGGCTTCATACTCTACTTCGTTGTTTGACTCCTTGAAGCTTAGAGTGATTGCCTACTAGAGCATTGAGCCGTCCGGAGTAGTGATAACTACGCCTGCCCTCGATCGTTGGTGGTTGGATGATCCATCAACTCGCAAACGCCAAAAATCTCCATCAAGAGAGGTTGGCATAGCTATGGCGTGCTCGACTGCCTCCGAGGTGTTTTCAGGCTGTGTTGCTGCATCCTTCAGGCTTGGGGTGAATTCTGCTATGAAATCCGCCAACACCTTGGCTTTTATCATTGTGCAGGGCTAGTATACTAAGTTGTATTGGCCCAATTCTAACGCCCACTTCATCACTCGTTGGGAAGTGTCTGGACTATGCAAAATTGATCGTAGTGGGTATTGGGTCATGACGATGACTGAATGCCTGTGAAAGTAGGGTCTGAGCTTTCGAGCTGCAACAACTAGCGCCAAAATTAGTTTTTCAATCTTTGGGTATTTGGTTTCCGCATCGAGGAGAGCTTTGGATATGTAAAATATAGGCAGTTGGGCCCCCAGCTCTTCTTATATAAGGGCATAGCTTACTGCTACTTCTGATACCGCCAGATAGATGTATAGGTTCTCTGCTACTTCCAACTTGGATAATAGTGGAGGTGATGTTAGGTACTGCTTCAACTCCTGAAATGCTTTCTCGCACTCATCGTCCCACTTGTCCTTCTGCGCCTTTTTTTATTGCCTTAAAGAAAGGCTTACATTGGTCGGTGGATCGCAAGAGGAAATGATTGAGTGTGGCTGCTTGTCCGATCAGACCTTGGATCTGCTTCAGAGTCGTGGGTGATTTCATGTCCAGGATCGCTTGAATCTGCCTTGGATGAGCCTCGATTGCTCGTTGGGTTACAAGGTACCCTAAGAATTGCCTGAAGAGACGCCAAAAGTGCACTTGGTTAGGTTAAACTTCATTTTGTATTCTCGGAGGATGTCAAAAGTCTCCACCAAGTTGAGAATGTGGTATGACCGCTGCTTACCTTTCACAATGATGTAGTCAATGTAAACTTCCATGGTGACTTCGATCTGCTTCTTGAACATCGTGTTTACGAGTTGTTGGTAGGTTGTTCCCGCATTCTTGAGGCCAATGGGCATAACCTTGTAGCAGTATATGCCTTGCTCGATCACAAATGTAGTCTTTTCTTTGTCAGGCTTGTGCATGGCAACCTGATTGTAGCCTGAGTACGCGTCCAAGAAGTTGAGCAGCTGGTTCCAGGATGTTGAGTCAACGAGCAGGTCGATCCGGGGAACCGGGTAATTGTCTTTAGGGTATGCCTTATTGAGATCAGTGTAATCCACGTATACTCTTCATTTGCCATTTTCTTTTTTCATCACTAGCACGACGTTGGCCAGCCATGTTGAGTGTGCTACTTCCTCAAAGAATCCGGCCTTTAGTAACTTGTTGATTTCCGCCTCAATAATTGTCACTCGCTCGGGTGTGAAATGTTGCCTTTTCTAGATCACAGGTTTGGTAGCGTGGTCAACATGCAGCTTGTGGCAAGCTATTGCTGGATTAATATCGGGCACATCAGAGGGTGACCATGCAAAAACATCGCGATTTTCCCTAAGGAAAGCTGTGAGTTCTTCTTTCTCCGTTGGGCTCAGACATGAACCAATTCTAGCCGTATTTTTTGGCTGGTGAGGGTTAAGAATGATGTATTCGGCGTCCTCTTCGGGTTTCCATCATGACTCATTTTCCAGGGCATTGTCGACCTTGACACCATCTTCTTAACCTGCCTGCTGTAATTGCTATTTGGCAGAGGTAGAGTCGTCTTTCAGCGCTTCAGTTGCTATTGTTGGGGTGAATGACTTATTCTTCGACTCCTTAAGAACTTGTACAGTGCATCGCATAGATATGGCCTGGTCGCATTTGATCTCTCTGACTGCTCCTTATGGGATGTGAAATCAAATTTTTTGATACTCAATCGAGGTCACAGTTTTAATCTTCACTAGCCAGGGTCGGTTCAGTATCTCGTTATGGGTAAATAGGTCGCTGACGATCATAAAGGTCTACGATAAGACAATCGATGGGTTGCTTACATCGAGTGTGATAATGCCAATGACGGTTGAAGTAAGTTTGTTGAATTCGGTCAAGACCTTCGCCTTACGTTGGATCGTGCTTTCCAGACCCATCTTCTGGATGACTAATAATTGTAGGATGTTAATTGAGCTGTCGTTGTCCGTCATAATTCTGTCAACAATGGTGTAGGCTAGTTGAACATAAATCACCAAGGCATCATCGTGGGGAAAGTCTATTCCCTCAACGTCCTGCTCAGTGAAGTCGACGATTGGTCCAAGTACAACATCTATAGCTTGAACCTGATAAGCCAATCTTGCCTGCTGGATTTTCCTTTTCTTGGAGTTATTGGTGGCCCCTAGATGCTCAGATTCAGCAAAGATTTCGTTGATTTGAATTATCTTGGTTGAAGGTTCAGCATCGGCATCTACTTCTTGCCTTAGTCTGGCAGTTGGTTTGTTGACATACTGGTCACACTTGCCTTCCTTCACAAGTTGTTCAAGGTACGTTTTCCACATGGTGTAGTTGTTGGTTACGTGCTCGAGACCTCTATGGAATGCGCAGTACTTTGTCTGGTCCTTCTTGAAGGTGTTCCCCTTCATAGGTTGCGGCAGGTTGAACCACGATTTATCTTTGAGATTGTGAAGGATCTGGTTGATTGGGATCGAGAACTTGGTGTATGTCTTGGGCGATGTGACTCCCTTTGTTGGGGACTGGTTCTTGCGTTTGTCTCCTGGCTCGATTTTGTTGTTGAGCGGTTTATCGTTCGTCTTTTTCTGAGTCAGTTCCGTGCCTCTGCACGACTGCTCAGGCGGCTTTTGGGAGCATTTTTCTTCGTCCCAGAGGGAGTGTTTTTCTACCAAAGCATAAGAATTTGCCAGGGACAAGTTCTTGCCCATAATCAATTCTTCGAAAAGTGGGTGATCTGCTGGGAGCCCCCTTTTCGGAATGCTGAGCATGTGATGCTATCATCGCATTCGACAATCTTCGCCTTCTCCACCTTAAATCTCTTGACATATGTGCAGAGTGACTCATTCGGGTCCTTCTTTATGTTGAAGAGGTAGTCTGACTTCTTTTTAATCGAGTAGTAGGACGAATATTCCTTAGTAAAAACTAAGGAAAGTTCGCTGAAGTTCCAGATTGAATGTGGCGACAGGGTGTGGAACCAGTCTTGCGCCTCGCCCTAGAACGTCGTGGCAAAGATCTTGCACACGAATGCGTCATCGTTGGCGTAGAGTGTTATGGCACTTCAATAGTGTATCAAGTGCCTATCCAGATCTTCATATCCCTTGAATAAGGTGAAATGTTGTGGGATGAACTTTCGTGGTGGCTTTGTCTCCTCGATCTTATCTATAAAGGGTGACCTGCTCAGGTTGGCCACGTATTTATGAATGACATCGTCGGTAGTGTCAATGCACTGGAATCCGCGCAGTTGCTCTGCTACAAGCTTTTGTACTTCCTCTTGGATTTGCTCCTGGTGGGGGCAGAAGAGCCTCCAACTGCCCCCAGTGTTGACCTGCCGCTTATTGTCACTCTTCGGCATGTCCCGTTCATCTATGCTACAGTTGTGGTGCACGTGGTTCATGTTATGCTGTTCGCCGTCGCACTTAGCAGAGGCTGCCAGTGGAACTCGAGCTGGACTGCTCTCGTGCTCTCCTCTGGGCATCATGCGATTGCCTACTTTGTTGCCTCATGAGAGGATCTCCTTGTGGACTTAGCCTCGTGTGGATGCTTCGCCTGGAATGTCCTGAGCGCTCGTCGGAGTGTGGACCCAGCCTTGAGTGCATACTGACTCATGAGCCGAGTCTGGAATAAACGATTATATATGCATTTAAGCAGGAAAAAACGTTTCCCTGAGGGCCTAAACAAGAGTGCACACTACCCGAACGCATGGTTTGTGGCAGGCTGAGCGGCTATTTGCCTTGACGTTGCTGGAATGAGTTACATTCTTCTGGCTTTGTCCTGCTTCGAGACACCTCATTTGGGGCGCGCTACATCTCGATGAGCTCGAGGAGTTGGTTCACCAAGGTGGTCTGCAGCGCCAAAGCGTTCGTTAAATTGGCGACCTGCTGTGGTAGGTGGTGCTCGCCATTTGGATTGAAAGAGTTTGAAAAATGGGCGTCTCCATGGGTGGTGGATGTATAGTGGATTGCAGGTACAAAACTTGAGCCCAAAGCGGGCGTTCCTGTAGGAAAGTTAGGGGCAAGTAACCCTGAATTTATCATAGAACCTGTGGTCAGAATTTGGATCGCTGGAGGTAGCCTTGGAATGGATTGGGCTATGGGTTGGGTCATCAGAGCGGGTCACGGGGTGTGTTGGGCCAACTCCTACTCGTTTTGGGCATGTATGGTCGTGGGCCCTCCTGGCCGCTGGACTGCCACATCTTGGCTTGCTGGTTGGGTGGCTTGAGCTTAGGCCCACTGAGCTGCCGCGTTTTGGGCTTGGGTTTGGGCCTACTGCGTAGTAAGGCTTGATGTCGCAATGGGCCGGGCTTCTTGCCCATAGGCTTGGAAATGGACCTGGGCCTTATGCCGAGGGTTTGGTTGGGTGCGGTGCTGCAAGGGCAGCGGCAATGGAAATGGTGTCATGGCCTGGTGGCTGTACAGTGGCTGCTGGGTCACGGCAATAGTGGTGGTGCGGCTCCGCAGTGGTGCCATGGCTTGGTGGCCTTACAATGGCTGCTGAGCCTTGAGGATCCTGTTGTGGGGCTATGTCCTCGTCTCCACTCTCCGGTCCAAATCCTTGCACATACGACGTTTCGTTCGTTGTAGTTTCTGAATTTCCTACCATTGTATCCTTTCTCCAAGGATTGATCAAGAAACTTTTTTTAAGAAAAATTAATTGTTACGATGTGTGAGAAATTCAACGTAATAGAAAATTCAAGAAACAAATGCAAGAGGCTTTTTCGAGTATTTTGAATCAGCTCTCAATGAAAGCACCAATGTGTCAACTCAAATTTCCCCCATCTTCAGTCTTGACGAAAATGCACCTGCAAAACAATCAGCATCTTTGATCAGAGACCTAAGCCTTACGCACCCACGAGGTGGAAGGGGGGTTAGGTCAACAGATCTCTGATGCCTAAGTTAGTTTCAGTGAGAGAGTAAAGTGTTTAAGGCTTTTTTAGGGTTGCCAAAGCTTTGAAAATTTGGTAAAATATGGGGTATTTATAGAGCTAGGGCTGGCCATATAGTGTTTAATGGAGATATATTTTCTAAATATTCCCAAGATATTTAATAGGAAATAATATCTTGAGACAACGGAGTAATTATCCCTAATTGATTTAAATTAGGATTACTTACTTGATTGGAGTCAATATTCAATTGGGAATGTATTAAAGATAGGATTTGGGTAATTAATCCTTATCTTTAATTCTTTGCCCAGGGCAGGTGAGCTATTTAGCTGCTGAGACCTCCAGGGGTGTGAGTTGCGCATGAGAGCATCTGAGAAGCCTGCCTATTTATTGAGGGCAATCTTGTCTTCTTAGAATAAAAGTCCACGTGTGGCCTCTAGAATTTTTGGGATTATTTTACGCTCCACAGTAGTGGTGAATTATCTTGGTGATTAAGGCCTTCTTTAACTTATTCTATTATGAACTTAAATTCTCATTATCCTCTCAATATAAATTAATGTAGAATATCGCTTATTATAATAAAAAAAAAAGAACAAAAAAAGAAAGGAAGATCAAAATAAGTTAATGTAGAATATCGTTTATTCTTAAAAAAAAAAAAAAAATCAAAATAAGTGGTATTTCTCTTAGTACTATGGTCTAGTAATATTCCTCTTCATTTATAAGTAAGAGGTCTTAGGTTTGATTATCGCCAAAGGTGAATTTGAACCACATTATTATGGCTAGCCTATTGCAAAGCTTAACCTACTTTCTCATTTTCTTATTATAGATGATATTGTTTGTTTAAAAGGAAAAAAAAATTACCACAGTCTTACACTTTTCCACGTGGTAGAGCCACATAAGGGCCTGGATAGGTGAAGCTCGTCCTGAAATTTTGCTAACTTATTATCTAACAATTTTGTCAATAAAAATTGGTGAGTTGAGTTTTGACCATTCGAAAATTGCTGATGCCAACAATATTGTGTTTTTTTTTTTTAAACTCAACCTTAGTTATTCACAAGTGGCCTTTACTATAGTGGAGATACGTTGTACTTGCATGACGGCCTGGGTTTAAATTCCTTCAATGGTTAATCTGACATCTAATATAACAAAATCTATTGTTTGACAAGAGAAAAGAAAAAAAAAAACCCTTAGTTCTTCTATTTTCTATTTTCTACGTCTTTTTTTCTGTTTGTTGGCATTGCCCCGTACAATGGCTTAACCCACATTTCTTGCTTGGGCATTACAACCCAGAATCGGCCTGGTGCACCCACCAAAATCTAATTTGAAATTTACAGTTCCAAGCCCAGTGGGCTTTTGCTTCAAGTTCTAAACACCTACAAAGCTCTAGTAATTGGTTTTCCTAAGTTCAATTATATAGGTATGAATGACTCGTTTAGAAGTATTTAAAATAAAAAATAAAAAAGGAAACTATTTTAGTAAAAATGTTTTTGAAACCGATTATTAGTAAAAATTTAAGTAGATCCTGAAAAATGCACTATAAGTGCTTTCTGCAAGAAGCACATTTTTGTTGCTTCCTGCAAGAAGCAATTCTAAAAAGCACTTTAAATGCTTTTATAACCTAAAATTAATTTTTCCAAAAACGATTTTAATCATTTTAAAACACTTCCAAACAAGCCTGAAATTTAGTAAGGGGCTTTTTACTTCGGTATTTGAATCCCATCCAAGTTTAGTATTAAAGATTAATAAATATATTTTCATAAGGATTAACGAATTTGATCGGTTTACAAGTTTACTAAAAGTCTTAATTCGAACTTTCATGTTTGGTACTCTTCTTAGATTCAAATTTTCTTTTCTTTTTTAACTAATGAATATCAAATAATTTAGTCACATAACTAATTAGTTTCAGAATAGAAAATAACTCTTACATTTATTTTTGAAATTTTCACATAATTAATGAAGAATTCTGCATACAGTGCTTTACTTACAGAAAGCTTTACTTGTAAAAAACAATCATGTCTATGCGCTCTAATTTGGATTCAATCTCCACTAAATCCCTCTCTCCTAACAACTAACTATTACAAAAATAATTTTCGTTAATGAATGGTGGTGTTGTATGTGGGAATAATGGTCAATTAATCGAGTGATCTTAAAGGTGATTTAATTGGGATGAGGATCCTCTCCAATCTTCTTTGTGAGGATCCTTAGCCGTTCGTCGTACTTTGTGCGGCCAACTTTCATTAAGTACTGTTTATGTTCAATTTTAAATAAAAAATTCAAAATGATTTTTAACTACAGGATGACTAATGAACGGATGAAATAAACCAATTCCTAGTATCCTCACAACGAGGATCCGGATAGGATCCTGTTCCATTTATAATTGGGACCTCAATTCAATAGGTGACTATCTCTGTGAAAGCTTTTGTTCATGTTTTAAATTGATGATGCCATAACACCATTAAATTGATGCATCTCCAAATGTGTCTAAAACTCAAGAGCCACAGACAGAAACCAATAAAACAGCAACCGTTAACGTTAACGGCGATACACGATTCCACAACAAACAGAACAAAAGGAAGGTCTATGATTGAGAGACTTGACAATAACACGTTCTTTCATAATTCTACTTATGCCGACGGCAAACCACCTAATACAGCTCACTCTCCTTGTGAGTGTGAATCACAAGGTCCGAAGTTGGGTACGATATACAAGTCAGCACATAACCCTCCTTCATTTGGTTGTCGTCGAGGAATGAACCATCGGACTGATCTACTGAACCGGATGCCAGCTTCCCTGCACAGGTAGAGCATGCCCCAGCCCTGCAGGAATATGGCAGCTCAACTCCAGCATTCTCAGCTGCATCTAAGATGTAGCAATCATCCGCCGCCTCAAACTCATTCTCCACACCATCTGGCCCAATCAGCTTCACCTTGTATACCTCCATTGATGCCCGGAAGTTTGAGGATGCTTTCAAGCCAAAGGACTTGGAGATATTCTTCACAGATCCAAGGGGAGAAGATAGCTTCACAATTGAACTGGTGAACTGCTTCTGGGGCGCATGTCTGAACATGCATTGGGAGGGAACTTGAACGGTTGCCATGGCTGACATGCTTAGCCCTGAATTCATACACCAACGGAGAAGAGGATTAGTAAAAGATAAAGCACAGAAAAGAATCTGGTGAATCAACATAAACATCATCATTAACAATTATGACAAGTAAAATTGCGTTAACAACAATATCAAATGAGGGATACGGCATTTAAGCACCAAATTATAACATGAAGGAATTCACACAATATCGACTAACAACCAAGTAAATGCATATATACAAGATGAAACAAATTAAATCATTCAAACACCTAATCAGCCGCAGCCCTCAACACCTATACCACTACCCATAGCTTGGATGCGTTACAGATTAGCATTATACAGCACTATCTGCTCTTGAATTTCAGACCGTCACTCCAACAACCCCGACTGAGCAAGATGGGTGATACTTGCAGTCAACAGAATTACCTGTTTGCACTGAAAAACCATAAAAGGATGAAACCAAACCATCCCCGGTGAAAGACAGCAAGGCAATCAATGTCCGGGGCACTATGAGAAGGAGCAAGCTCATGGAGCTATGCTCTTCACTCGAGCCCCCGTTTTGGTAAACTAGCATACATAGGTTGTTGCTTTAAATCTCAAACAACTATATTAATTCTAAAACTAGAAGTTGTACGAAAAGTATGCATCCACCATTCAAAACAAGCACTGAAAATTGGAACCCTTCTCACGAGAGCTCGTATGATATAAAGAAACCGTCAACTTCGTGATCATAACACATGCATAATGCACTCATAGGAACTCATGAAACAAATTTTAATTCGCCAACTTTATGATTTGCTGCAAGTGATATTATTTCAACATCTAGTTAACAAAAGGAGCAAGGAGACAGACACAAAAGTGAAATTTACAATTAAGCCACCAAAAAATAAAGTTTATAAGCAACTACAAATAAAACTAAACGCAAATATACGGTTTTGCTTCTCAACCAGATGCCATCAGTGACCATTTTTTGTCAATGGATAGATAGATGTTATGCCGTGGTGCAAGTGCAACACTTCTCTCCACCATTGTGGTAGGCGCCCACTTGCCATCATTAACCATTTTAAAACATCCATAACATAAAATTTCGAAACCGAAATTTTTTCACCAAATTCGACCCAGAACACAAATCAAATCATATCATTTCCAAACTGCAGCTCAGGCTGTTCTAGAATCTAATTCTCAGTTCAAAACATACACCTTGATGATTAGAAATTATATTCTAAAAACCCAAGACAAATGATATTAAAAAGAAAAAGAAACGAACTTTGATCTAAGGAAAAAAAAAAAAGGTGCTTGAACCCTTGCGGCTTTCAACTTTTCATTACCCTGTGTTTAGTTTTCAATCATTATTCATCTCAAAAGCAAAACCCCAAAATTTTTTAACCCCAAAAACAAAACCCAAATTGAAAAGAACAATTACCAATTAACAAGCACCCATTAATAAGATCAAATCTCAAATACCAAAGATCCAATACGACATGCAAATACAAACACGTAGAGAGAGAGAGAGAGAGAGAGAGAGAGAGAGAGAGAGAGGGCTTACGGGTGAGAGGGGGGGGGTTCGGTGAGGAGAGATGAGAGGGTCGACGAAAACACTCAGGTGGGTGGGGATGTTTTTGATTCGGCGGAGTCGTCATAGTTTATGAGGGCTATTTATAGAGACACAGTCTGAGAGGGTGTGAATTGTAAAACCCGGGACTCGAAAGGGATGGCCTTTGGCATATTCGGAAAGCCATTAAAGCCGCCAGCCAATAGGCCCAAACACACACGCTCCTATCTTTCTTTATTCATTTGCCCCCAAACAAAACTTGATTGTCACTTTGTCCCATATATAGTTTGTAAAATAGAGTATGGGTGTAATATGTAACAAATATGTATATGTTATAAACGCGGAGTAAATATCCACTAAAAATCCAGTGTGAATGCTTATTGAAAATGACCTCGAGGGATGATTAAAGTTTACTTTACTTGATGACTTTGATTCTCATAAGGTAGTAAAATAATCCATATGATGGGTTTGTTAGGTCTTGATTTTTGTCTATAAAATATTGAGGAATAAAAGAAAGAAGTGAGGTGAGAAAAATGCGGAAGAAAGGAAGGGAAAAGAGAAAAGAAAGAAGAGATAGAAAGAAAGGAAAGAATGAAGAGAGATGCAAAAGAAAAAACCAGTGAGGCAGGCTAGAGAGAAGAGAGAAAATAATCAAAGTTATTTTGTACTCCTATTATTTTGGATAATGAAATAAAGTACTACTGTTACCCTAAGGACGTAGGCACACTTGTTGAACCTCATAAATATTGTGTATTATTTATTTTATTCCACATACCTTCAATTTCACAACGCGTTATCAACATGAGAAGCTCTCATGCCAGTGAAAAGCATAACGTCATAGAGCACTACTGTTTGGACTCAAAATTACATCATCGGCCCATGCAATTAAGGCTGTTGAATGGGCATAGCTCCCAACCGTCAGATGATCAGAGATTTTTCTTGACATTACTATTTTTTTTTTTTTTTATCATAGTAATTATCTTGAAAATATCCTTAAAGCGTACATAGTTGTGGCGTAAAGCTCCATGGCGAGGAGGTTATGTGAAATGCCGTGCATCATTAGAGTTTTATCCCAATGGTATTTAATTAGTTGCAAGAGTTGCATATTTAGCTTGCATGCAGAGCCACATGGAAAAAATACCACAAGGATGTGATTAATATTGGATGATTAGCACGTGGATATGCCATTCGTATCCATTTGGCATAAAGATAATGAAGTGACGGTGGGATAATGATTACACTTTGCAATTGGTTGTCAGAGATCGTAATTCAATTAATTTGCCATTTGCAATTAAGTCGCTGAGTGCATTTAGACGAATAATGTGGAGAAGGAGTCTCCTGGTTGGAGCGGATTAGCGTTCAGAGTCCCCATTTGTCAGCCAGATATGCATTGTGGTCATGACTTTTCTTAGAATATTCCATTACAGAGTCTTCAGGATTGCTTTGCTTATTATCCAGGCCGTGCAAAACAGAAAATTTGTTCTTATAAATACAAACCGCAGTGGCAACAGAAAGAGCCCCTCGAATTCAACACACAAACTGCACTACATAAACTCTCACTCTACGCGAAACCTCTCAACAACCTCGAGATTTTTATTTTCTTTTTCTGCTAACACATCTTTATTTTGGATAAACAGCATTGTGAAGGCAACTGGTGACATCTTCAGTTTGGATAAACAACATTGTTGCTGTAGAATCAGCCGACCACAGAACACCTTAAGTTTGGATAAGCAGCACTGCGTCAAGGCCGACCGGTTATCTATCTAAGTCTCTGTTGAGAAGGATTTTCAAATTCTTATGGGCAGAGGTCATCTCATTAGCCTTCTCGGTGAACTGAGATGTTACAGGTTACTACATTCGGCATATTGAAAGCCGAATTTGATATTGAACTTCGCAGAACTAGTAGCCTTGTCTTCAGGCTTTAGAACCTGAAGGCCGAGACGTGTTCCTTCTTCGGCCGCAATCGCAAGATCAAAAAGTCAACAGTGCGCCCAATGCCACATCAACATATTTTACTCTCCGGCCGAACTCGATCGACGAGTTGGCATGCCCCGCACACAACCTAAAGACGTAGTTAGCTTATTAATTACTCGGGCTGCGTGCCACGTATGCTTGGTAGTTTTTAGGGTCAACATTTTGGCATGCCTAGTGGGACTCAGTGCTAAAACTACAAAGTTCACATGATAGATCAAGATCTCAAATAGGTTCCATTGGACGAGATTTGGCGCCAAGTAAAGAATTGCTACAAGAAGAAAACAAAACTTCTTGAGAAGTTGTCTAGAAGATGGGAGCAATTTTCTACTCCAGCCACAATCAAAATTCGGCCTAGGAAAATTGTCAAGAAGGCCGAAGAAAAACCTAGGCCACCCATTTTTTCGGTCGAGATTGAAAGTTCGGTTGGCCTAGAAGAAAAAAGTTCAAGTTTCTGAGCCAAAAATTGACTTAGAAAATAATTCGTCAGAGGAGTGCTCTAATGACGAACAAGGTCGAGACATAGGCCTAGCCGGAAAAATCATGCCAATCGATATGATTATTGGCGATAAAGTCGATATAGAGAAATCCCATTCTGCTAAGTTGTTCGAGTTAAAAGCCGAAATTGGCAAAATTATTATGCCTGGGGGGTTTAATAATTGTTCAACGCATTTGGCGATTGAGAATTAAAAATATTTCGCCAAGTCAAAAGTATTTGGAAATGATTCTTTATTTAGCCTAAAGCGAAATCAAATTGAGAATTTTGATATAAAAAGATCTCGGCTTGGAATAAAGCATTATTGCCTTCCTCTGATCATGATTTGGTCTTTTTATTTTCTTTCATTAGAAAAAATAAAAAATAAAATAAAAAAATGAATAAGAATTTATTTTCTTAACCATTCGGCTACTCAGTCGATGCTTAAGAAAATAAAGGGGGCCGAGGAACATCCCATGTGGCATCAAATCATTCATTGATCATTCAAGACAAGACCCTCCTAATATGGTTCATCCACTTTTATTATTTGCTAAAAGAATATATATCTATATGCCAGCTTTTTGTCGAGTTCGGCGAGCATGAATAGGTGCTCGGCACAGGTTATTGTGGTAAAATCATGGGACCTCTTTTTTTTTTATTTTTAATAGCATGGCATAGTCACATTAGAAGGCTAGCCAAGGTGGTTGGTAATCATTTCAAGTCAGAAAAGAATGTGATAGAGATATGCATGGCCAACAAATCATTTCAAGTTGGACAACATCATTTCAAGCCTTGGTTTTAACAAAGTTGGACAACTGAGAGCTAGTCTTCGCCGACTCTCATAACACCAAGTATCTTATAATCAGTGGTCTAAATTCATTTCCGAGCATGAATTCATTTTTGGGTCTGGTTCAGTGGTATCAACATGTTCGGCGGTATTAATGTCGATCTTAACAACTTGCCATGAAGCTTTATGAATAAATTATTTTCTTAACCATTCGGCTTTATGGGCTGATACTTAAGAAAATAAAGGGGCAACAACAGGTGATATAATCGGCGGTTTAAATAACAGGTGATATAATCAGCGGTTTAAATTTTTTTTAGTCTCGCCTTGAAAAAGTGTTTTTAGCGTGGCGTTTGCTGTCATTCTTATTGCTACCGAGGATATTGGTTATCCACGTTGCTCTCTTGTTGAATTTTCAGCACCGAACATAATGGTCTAGTTTGAGGCTGCTATTCTTTCTTGGCAAGCAGTCCATGTTGGCGAGATGGTTTTTGATCCTCAGCTGACTTGCCAGCCCTAGTTCTTGGTAGAAGTGTAATCAGCAAATGACATTTCAAGGCTAGATTTCAACAATTATCTTGGTGTTTTCCTACAATTCGATGGCGATTGGATTTTGGGGTTGCTTTCTGCGCACATATATAGAAATCCAGGGGAGTTTTCAGCCAAATGATATTTTATTCGGCAATGGTTTTTTTTTGTTTGTCCTTGACCATATGTTTTCTACGGTCATTTAGAGGTGCTCGGTCATTGTTCTATTATTTTGCTTCACTTCTTAGTCAGAATTTTTCTTAATCTAAGGGAGTTTTTTGCCGAATGATATTTTATTTGGCTGGTTTTTCTGTTGGTCCTCGACCATATGTTTTCTACGGTCATTCAGAGGTGTTCGGCCGTTGTTCTATTGTTTTGCTTTGCTTCTTGGTTAGATTTTTTCTTAATCCAGGGGAGTTTTCTGCCAAATGATATTTTATTCGGGGATGGTTTTTCTGTTGGTCCTCGACCATATGTTTTCTACAGTCATTCAAAGGTGCTCGGTCGTTGTTCTATTGTTTTGCTTTGCTTCTTCACTTCTTAGTTAGATTTTTTTTTCTTTGTTCGATTCAAAAATCTGTGAGCTGCAGAGCTTTGGAGATTTCAAAGCTTTTGATCACTTATTGATTCATCGCTTCTTCGGCAACTTCTTAGTTTCGTTGTAAATGGGGACATTCTGTTTGGATTTGGAGATTTCCATCGACTTAAAAGGGACTCTTTGCCCCACTTTGTCAAGCATGATCCGATGGCCGATATTTGTTTTTCTTGAAGATTTGCTATTCGGTGAAAGGTTTGGTGTTTCTCCGCAAAGCTTTCAAGGCGACCTCAAAGAATTCAATGACGAGGAAAACATATGGTCGAGGACCTTTGAATGACCGTAGAAAAATATGGTCGAGGATCAATAGAAAAATCATCACCGAATAAAATATCATTCGGCAGAAAACTCCCCTGGATTAAGAAAAAATTTGACCAAGAAGCGAAGCAAAACAATAGAACAACAGCTGAGCACCTCTGAATAACCGTAGAAAACATATGGTCGAGGGCCAACAAAAAAACCATCGCCGAATAAAATATCATTCGGCAGAAAACTCCCCTGGATTTCTATATATGTGCACAAAAAGCAACCCCAAAATCCAATCGCCATCGAACTGTAGGAAAACACCGAGATAATAGTTGAAATCCAGCCGTAAAATGTCATTCGTTGATTACACTTTTACCAAGAACTGGGGCCGGCAAGTCGACTGGGGATCAAAACCCGTCTCACCAACATAGACTGCTCGCTGAGAAAAAAGAGCAGCCTCAAACTAGACGATTGCATTTGGTGCTGAAAATTCAACAAGAGAGAAACGTGGAGAACCAATATCCTCGGCAGCAATAAGAATGATAGCAAACACCACGCTGAAAAAACTTTTTCACAGCAAGACTAAAAAAATTTAAACCGCCAATTATATCACCTGTTGTTGCCCTTTTATTTTCTTAAGTATCAGCCCATAAAGCCGAATGGTTAAGAAAATAATTTATTCATAATGCTTCATGGCAAGTTGTTAAGATCGACATTAATATCACCGAACATGTTAACACCACTGAACTATACCCAAAAACGAATTGATGCTCAGAAATGAATTTAGACCACCGATTATAAGATACTTGGTGTCATGAAAGTCGGCGAGGACTAGCTCTCAGTTGTCCAACTTTGTTAAAACCAAGGCTTGAAATGATGTTGTCCAACTTGAAATGATTTGTCGGCCATGCATATCTCTATCACATTCTTTTTTGACTTGAGATGATTACCAACCACCTTGGCTAGCCTTCTAATGTGAATATGCCATGATATAAAAAAAAAGGGTCCCCTAATTTTACCACGATAACATGGGCCGAGCACCAGCTTATGCTCGTCGAGCTCGACAAAAAGCTGGCATATATATATATATATTCTTTTAGAAAATAATAAAAGTGGCCGAACCATATCAGGAGGGTCTTGTCTTGAATGATCAACGAATGATTCAATGCTGCATAGGATGTTGCTCGACCCCTTTTATTTTCTTAAGCATCGGCTGAGCAGCCGAATGGTTAACAAAATAAATTCTTATTCATTTTTTTTTGTTTCTTATTTTTTTCTAATGAAAGAAAATAAAAGAGACCAAATCATGATTAGGAGGAGAGCAACAATGCTTTATTCCAAGCTGAGATTTTTTATATCAAAATTCTCAATTTGATTTTGCTTTAGGCCGAATAAAGAATCATTTCCAAATACTTTTGACTTGGCGAAATATTTTTGATTCTCAGCCGCCGAATGTGTTGAACAATTATTAAGCCCCTGAGACATAATAATTTCGTAAATTTTGGCTTTTAACTCGAACAACTTAGCCTAACGGGATTTCTCTATATCGGCTTTATCGCCAATAATCATATCGATTGGCATGGTTTTTCCGACTAGGCCTATGTCTTGGCCTTGTTCATCATTGGAGCACTTCTCTGATGAATCATTGTCTATGTCAATTTTTGGCTTAGAAACTTGAACTTTTTCTTCTAGGCCAACTGGGTAGCCTAGGTTTTTCTTCGGCCGTCTTGACAATTTTCCTAGGCCGAATTTTGATTGTGGCTGGAGTGGAAAATTGCTCCCATCTTTTAGACAACTTCTCAAGGAGTTTTTCTTTCTTCTTGTAGCAATTCGTTACTTGGTGCCAAATCTCATCCAATGGAACCTGATTGAGATCTTGATCTATCATGTGAACTTCGTAGTTTTAGCAATGGGTCCCACTAGGCGTGCCAAAATGTTGACCCTAAAAACTACCAAGCTTACGTGGCATGCATGCCAAGTAATTAATAAGCTAACTACGTCATTCGGTTGTATGCAAGGTGTGCCAACTTGTTTGCCGGGGTGTAAAATGTGTTGATGTTGCGTTGGGTGCGCTGCTGACTTCTTGATCTTGCGACTGCGGCTGAGGAAGGAACACATCTCGGCCTTTAGGTTCTAGAGCTTGAAGACAAGGCTTCTCGTCTTGCGAAGTTCACAGATTGTCGGCACCGAGTTCGGTCACGGTGATTATATTCGTGAGAGTATAAGCACGTTGAACTGGCACCAAGCTATACGAACACAAGTACTCGAAAGAGATGTATGTCTTAATGGTGAATGTGGTTCGGGCGTCAGAATACCGAACTCTAACACTTACTTATGAATATTTAATCATAAGCAACTTGGTGTTTAATGTGCCGAGCCCAGTAACTTGTAACACCTCACTTCGTCGAGAAGGCTAATGAGATGACCTCTACCAACACAGACTTCAAAATCCTTGTTGGCCGAGACTTGGATAAGTAATCAGTCAGTCTTGATGCAGTTCTGTTTATCTAAACTGAAGGTGCTCCGTGGTTGGTTGATTTTGCAGCAACAGTGCTGGTTATCCAAACTGAAGATGTTTGTCGATTGCCTTCACAATGTTGTTTATCCAAATTGAAGATGTGTTGGCGGAAAAAGAAAATAAAAAATCTCAAGGTTGTTGAGAGGTTTCGCGTAGAGCGAGAGTTTGCACAGGGCAGTTTGTGTGTTGAATTAGAGGGGGCTCTTTCCGTTGCTATTGCGGTTTGTATTTCTAGGAACAAATTTTCTGTTTGGCATGACCTGGATAATAAGCAAAGCAATCCTGAAGACTATGTAATGGAATATTCTGAGACAAGTATAACCATATGCATATCTGGCCGACAAATGGGGACTCTGAACACTAATCTCACTCCAACCAGGAGACTCATTCTCTGCATTATTTGTCTAAATGCACTCAACGACTTAATTGCAAATGGCAAATTAATTGAATTACCATCTCTGACAACCAATTGCAAAATGTAATCATTATCCCACCATCACTTCATTATCTTTACACCAAATGGATACGAATGACATATCCACATGTTGATCATCTAATATTAATTGCATCCTTGTGGTATTTTTCCACGTGGCTCTGCATGCAAGCTAGATATGCAACTCTTGCAACTGATTAAATACCATTTGGATAAAACTCTAATGTTGCACGGCATTTCACATAACCGCCTTTGCATGGAGTTTTACGCGTATCACAACTCTATACGCTTTAAGGATATTTTCAAGATAATTACTATGATAAAAAATAATAGTAATGTCAAGAAAAATCTCTAATCATTCGACGGTTGGGAGCTATGCCCATTCAACGGCCTTAATTGCACAGGTCGATGATGTAATTTTGCGTCCAAAAAACTACCTACCTCCCACCTTTATCAGCTGGAATCTCATAGATAAGAGATTCCTTTTGTTTTATCCTCATACCTTTGTACGACTAATTTTCTTAAAGCAAGTATATATCTTATTGCATGGCTATATATCATTATTTGCAGAAGCAAAAAATTTACAAATGGTACTTGTGGTTATAAGGTATTCGGAATATAGCCCTTGTGGTAAAAAAAATTTGGATTTAAACCAATATGGTGTATTTCGTTAGCAAATTTAGGCCAAAAATAATATTTCCTTTAGGCCATCTCCAACCGAAGGGTCCAGAAGGCTAGAGGGCCGAAAATAGCCCGAAAATTGTCTCCAACTAAGGGCTAGGCTAGAGGGCTTGTGGGCCCCACAAAATCTGAAAGGGCCAAAGGGCCAACATACTGACCCAATCCAACCAGCCCCAGGCTGGGCCAGAAATTCTAGGCCAAATTTCAAATGCAACGGCTAGCTGACATTAGCTAGCCATTATTTTTTATTTTTTACAATTTTTTTTATTTATTTGTTTACACTATTTTTTTCCTATAACTTCTATTTTTTTCTATAACTTCCTATAACTTCTATTTTACAAAATTTGTTTTATATTTTTTCTAAATTATATATATATTTTTTCCTATGACTTCTATTTTACAAAATTTGTTTCATATTTTTTTTAAATTCTATTTTTTTACTATAACTTTTATTTTACAAAATTTGTTTCTTATATTTTCTTAAATTTTATTTTTTTCCTCTAACTTCCTAAGCCATTATACAACATTAAATTAAATTAGGTAACATGAAACAACATTAAATAACATTAACCAACATAAAAAAAAAATATTTGACAACATGAAACTTAAACAACAATTTTAAAAACATTTTACAACATAAAACTTAAACGCCTACTCCATGCTATTTTTGGCCCAAAGATGTGCAACAAGATCCTGACGTCACTTACTCGTTGAATTTGAATTTAAGTTGTAGTTTTTAAATAATAAATTATGTTTGGCCCTATGGCCCTCAGTTTGAGACGATTTTTTGTGACAGGGCTAAAACGAGCCTATGACCCTCGGTTGAAGATGGAGGCAAATATGGCCATGTACTGTTCATTAAAATATTAATATCTTGGAGGGCCAGAGGGTTAAAATGAGCCCTCTGGCCAGCCTACGGTTGGAGATGGCCTTGAATATCCGTTAAAGCACGAGGTGGCACTGTCCCCAATCCACTGTGTCAATCTTTTGTTTTTGTATGTCTCACTCTTTCTCTTCCCCCTCTCCTTTTTTGTTTTTGTTTTTGATTTCTTCACTGCCCATGCCTCTCGATTCACAATCGCCATAGTTCTTCAGTATTTATATCAAAATTTCAAGTAATCTTTAATTTGTTCATCCCTCAAAGTCATGATTTTCCAATGATAAAATTCACAAAATCTTATTTTTCCCAACACCGGATTCTGGGTTCTTGTCGGTTTCTTGAAATTTCCGTATAATCCCACATGGGTTTTGTTTAAATTGATTTAAAACCCCAACTTTTTGTGAAAATTTGGTGTGAATTTATGGGTTTCTCCCAAAAATGGTGTTGCGAATCTGGAACACTACATTATATTCTGGATCTGGACCATGTTTATGGTGCATTCGTGCACAAAACAAAGAGGAGCCCTCAATTTTTTTCAAGAGGCCGGGGCAGCACAAAAGTTAAGCTGCTTGAGAGGATGATAAATTAGCTTTTCCCAGAAGCAACTGGTCATAATTGGCTTCTTGTTGTGATCCAACCCACTTGGAAAACAATTTGGGAAATTGTGAGAGCAAGACAACTTCTCTCCAAGAATGGCAACAACCTAACAAAGAATAAGGAAGCACAATTCTTCCTCCTCTTCCTTCTCCTCAAAGCTAAATTATTTTTCTTGTTCTAAATTTTAGTATAATCAACAAAATAAAATCCTCCAGAATAAAAATGGTGGGTGAATTGGGATCAGGATCCTCTCCTGAGCTTAGGAGGCTAAGCTTCTTGAGCAAATCACACGGGCCATTGGATCAAAAGCCAAAGGCTACAAACAAGGGCCCCCTGTGATTTGCTCAGGAGGCTCAGCCTCCTAAGCTCAGGAGAGGATCCTGATTGGAATAAAAGGTATTTATTGCTACTAAAATATTGTTTTTCAAAACACCACGTAAAAGTACAAGTTTACCTATGCATTTAACGGACATTTAATGGAAAAGTCATTTTGGACTAAATTAATGGATTACACCGCAGGAGTTTAAATTTGAATTCTTTTACCACATGGGCTATCTTTCGAATACCTTGTAACCATCGAGACCATTTTGGACTATTGTAATATGAATGGTACAGATTGATCACCCTCACCCTTCCTATATTTAATATATATGTATGAGTGGCGCTGAATTGTTGCCCTTCTTATAATAACAATTATTATCTTTAAGTTTTGATATTTATGTGAATGGTGCAGAATTAAAGCCTTTTTCACAATCTTTACTTATTCAAAATCAATTTATTTAAAGTGGTAGGAATTACCACCCTTTACTTTAATTTATTTATTGTACTATAGTATATACAGGACCTGAAGTTCCTTGATCCTTATCATATAAAAAGATTGGGCTTGAAGTTCTATCATATAAAAAGATTGGACTTGAAGTTCCTTGATTCTCTTCATATAAAATGATCGGATGCGAAGTTTTCGTATACTTAAAACCTAAAGTTTTTGAACCAATTGAGAGAGCAGTGCTTCCTCAACCTAATTGAAAGGATGACTATAAGTACCTCAGTCCACAGACTATTAAATAAGGACCATAAGTTTCTTAATTCATGTAAATAAGGACCATAAGCTTCTTAATCCATGTACAGTTTAACTATGTGCATGAATTCCAAAATTAGGAACTTAAAAGTTCTTATAATGTCGATATCGAGAATAAATTTCAAATACATATGTATAGAGTTTTGACCTAAAGTTCAAAATATAATAATGTTAAGAATCTAACACTTCGTATAGACATGTGTTTATACGGTATGAGTTAATTATCACAAGATCTGTCATACCTGAATTTCTTTCTTTTGGGAATACAAAAATGGTGAACTTAGCAAAACTCGATGTGGTTGCCATTGACATCTTAGCCAAGAAATACTTTCCTGGATTCATGATGCCTGAGAATTCATGTGGAAGTATATGATATTAAAAAACATCTTTACTTAAAAACTCATTGAATCATATTCATGGAACTAGAAGTTTCCACAGTTTCTTATATCTAACAATTTGAACTAGAAGTTTCAAGCATGTATAGAACCAGAAAGAAATCAACTAGAGAAGTTTGTCACCCCCTCTCTTTCTTGTCCCTGTTCTTTCTTCCTTTCTTTCTTCCTTCACTTTCATGGGATCTCTATCTTCCTTCCCTTTCATGGGATCCTTAAACCACCGACAAAACTTATCTTCCTTCAAATCGTATGTTGCAAATTCTTGGTGACTTATAGCAGTGTGCTTTGACAATGTGTGCAGGGGAAGGGATTGAATTTGGGATTCTTTATTTGAGCTTTGGAAGATTGGGGGTTATGAATGATTTGGAATTTGTGGTAGGCAATGAAACATGGATATTGATAAGCTGATAAGATACGACACGACACTGTGATACGTAAAATCTTAAAAAACTAAGATTCGATACTGTGGAGCCAAAAATAATCAAGAAAATCACAGAGGCTACCCGTGAACTTTTGAGTTAAGAAGATAAAATTACCCTCGAGGCACACCAGGATTCCTACGCGCATACAATGGACAATAACGGCTCAATTGAGGTCAAAGGTGATCAAAATGGTATTCTTTTAAACCCTCTCATCACTCCTCATCAAATCTTCACCCACAAGGTAACTCCTAATTATTCTTTTCAAATTGGAATTAATTACCTAAATAAATTAATTAATTATCTAATTAATTGATTAATTGCCTAAAGTAATTGCAAGATATTATGGAAATAATATCTTGCAATCAATCCCATAAATCAACCAAATGTGGTCAGTCCCAGTTCTCCTAATAGGGTTGGCCACACCCCTATATATAGCCCCTTATTTTCTCCAAATCCTAAGTCCAATTCTCTTTTAAAATTCTCCAAATTTCTATAAACAATTTCTCTTTCAAATTCTAACTTTGGCATCGTAGGTTATTTGGCCAAAGCCCCCCCCCCCCATATTCATCGTGGGCGCGTGAGGCTTTTGGCCTTGACCTAAGGTGTTAATTACTTTGCAGGTGCATTTTCGTCCAAGAATAAGAAGGCAGAAATTTGGATCCACAAATTGGTGCTTTCATTGAGAGTCTTGATTCACATGCTCATAAAAGACTTTCGCATTCAAGGTTTTTGTTTTCTTGTTCATTTGTAGATTTTTCATACGTTCTTATTCTTAGAATTTTTATTTATAAAAATTCTTTGATAAAATGTAAAAGAAAAGTACAATGACTAAAAACTCAGAAACCACGACGAACAAAAATTCCAACGTTCAAGAATTAGGACCACGACGATCCACGAGGCTCAATGTGACGACAAGTGGAGCAACACCACCCCTAAGGAACACCATCGTGGCTATGCCTACGGCAGCCACCATGGTGGCAGCTCACGGCGAGATGGGGACTCACGGTGAATGCCTTACCTTGCAGTCACAAGCTTAGGCCCACACCACTTTGTAGCAGCACAAGTTGTTGCCCCGGTAGCGCAGGCCCAAGCCTCGTCTACTTGGCACACGTCCCAATATGTAGCCCATGCTGCAAGGCAGTTGAGCCAGGCCTAACACGAGTCGGCTCGAGCCACTACCTTAGCAGCGTAGGCCCAAGCCTAGTCCACTTGGCACACGGCCTAATCTGCAGCCCGCGCTTCAAGGCAGCCGAGCCAGGCCCAACATGAGTGGCCTGAATCACTACCTCAGCAGCGCAAGCCCAAGCAGTTATGGTAGGAAAAGCAGCCTAGCGCTCGCGCAGGCCTAAGGCTAATGCCAGCCCAGCGCGCTCCCGAGTAAAGCCCAAGCCTAACACCCACACCCACCGTACACGGACAATCCAAGCCAGTTGCCCGACCCGTTCCCACGGTCCAATCCGAGGCCTAACCACTCTCGTGGCCCCCCAAGCAATCCCAACTGGTCCAAGACCGGTTCAACCATCTCGGCTTCAAATCTGGACCGACGATTGAACTGGGGGTATTTTCACCCCATTTTTCCATAAATTTATCATTCCTAACTTAAATCTCGCACCCAAAGTCCATTACACTTCCACTACTTAAGGAGAAGTATACAGTCCAAGCTCTTCCACCCCAAATGGCGAACAACACTTATATCGACAAGTCATAAAGTTGACAAACGTCTTTGCGCAACAGACTACCTTGTTGAATTAGGTCTTGCAACGTACCGAGATGTAGCGTGCCCCAGACAAGATGTTCTAAAGTAGGACAAGGGCAGACGACAAACCTCTCCAACAGCATCCCGGCAAGCAGCCACTCGACTAATCATGAACCAAGTGTTCTGGCAGTGTACACTCCCAACTAGGCCCCTAAGATAGCGTATACTCTGATCTTAGTGCACAGAGGAGCGTGCACTCTCGGTTAGGCCCATAGACAAGCATATATTCACAGTTGGGGCCATACTCCGATAATCAACATGAGCAACCTTACAGGTAAATTGTTCATTCGTGGTTAGGCTTGTAAGGAGCATCATCCACCTCATATCGGAGTAGGCAACACAACGGACGAAGATAAGTAGTCACTCAATTCGGCTCAAATTCAACCAGCAACCTGCAAGTAATTCGCTTGCATGCTAGGAACGTACTACATGCACCGCAGCCGTGACATAGACGAACCGAGCACATGGAAGAGAAGCCTAGACTAATAGGTCACGACCTGGGGTAGCCGGAAACTCCACTGCCCCTACTTGAGGAAAATTTAGGAAGAAGTGAAGATGCTCATAATCGAACAATTGCGTGATTTCCAGTGCAACAAAGCTTGATGATGCGCTCTGACACGATATAACCAACATAAGCGGGTCACATTTCATTGACAAGATCAAGTAGACAGGATTATCCCACATAGATTGTCGGATACAAAGATTATTTATATTCCGACAAACGTAGCAGTTCAGCCTAATGGCGCGCCGGGGGCAGACGAGTACTAGAAGGACACACCAGCCCAACTACCAAGAACGCACCAGCCCAACTTCTAAGGACCAGGGGCAAACTTTGTTCTCAACACTTCAGATAGTTCAATACTGAAGTAGCACATCATCAGTAGCTGAGCATCACAGACCTAGTGGTTTAATTCATCTTCCAGCGCACAATATGGCCCAAGCTAGCCCTAGTTTTGCACTCATAGCATGCCTACCTGCTTCACGGCTCACGACAACCCTTGATCTATCGCAATGGCTCCTAACTGTGCCGATCTTGCACCACGACTCCCAACCGTGCCGATTTTGCCCCATGGCTTAACCGACCAAACCCATGACACTCCAAACTTCAAAGCATCCAATAATAGAGCAGAGTTTGTTAGCAACCCCTGCTAGTGAAAGATTTAACGATGAAGAAGCTTGTAATCCATTTAGATTCTCAGCTGATCACCAACCAAGCCTCAAAAGGACACACGACGAAACATTTAACGATGACGCAATACTTAAAGAAAGTCTAGGAGTAGCTCACCGTGCTTCCTATGTAAACCCTTACGTAGGTTCCATAAGCAGTTCGAAGTCTTAACCAGATCACCGAACAATACCTCACAGGTTGAGGATTATTTTAGTTATCCAGCTTTCCTCAACTGCACTCATTACGACGACTTCCATGCTCTCTAGTGCGAGATGGTAAATCAATTCCCCAACACCCATTTGGGTCTACTATCCAGTGCGAGAGGGTAAACCAATTCCCCGACACCCATATAGGTCTACTGTCCAGTGCTAGAGGTTAAACTGATTGCTCTCCAATGCGAGAGGGTAAAGCAATTCCTCGACACCCATATGGGTATGCTCTCTAGTGTGAGAGGTTAAACTAATTGCTCTTTAGTTCAAAAAGGTAAACAAAACTCCCCGATACCTATATGGGTAAGCTCTCTAGTACGAAATGGTAAACTAATTCCCCAACACCCATCTAGGTAAGCTATCTAGTGTGAGAAGGCCACATAGCTCAAAAGATTGAATACTTGAAGACCAGCTAAGCAGCAAATGGTTAGGGGGCAGCAGCCACTTCGCGCTTACTTCATCTTTAACAGCTTCGATCTTGGCAACTCCATCCTTGATTATTCCATCTATGGCAGCTGAGAAATCAAACTCAAGCAGTTTCCTCATTTTTGGCAAGCTGCTTAGACGTGGCAGCCCAAACCGTGGCCTATGCCACACCATTTCCTCAGCCCATGTTGTCATGCCCCGATTCCGACATACGTCCAAAATAGACGCGTGACGTCACCAATTATTCGTATATCTAACATACCCTACCTCCAGGATATGTACAAAGCATAGATCAAGATTCGACTGACTATTTCTGAAACTGAACATTGGCGCTACACTATTTTTTAAACTGAACATTGACTATTTCTTAAATTGAACAATGGTATTATCACTATTTCTTAAACTGAAGACTAACTATATCTTAAACTGACTATTACTAAAATTGAACAGGATACTAATTTTGAAACTGAACACGAGTTGGCGTGCGCCTTGCATGCTTTTGGTAGATTTTTTTTCTTTTCCTTTTCTTTCATTTATCCTTATCATTAAATAAAGTTATAAGATGGCATTTTAGTTAAAATTAAAAAATTTGAAGCTATTTTCATTAGTTTTCCTTTAATATAACTCCCTACTACCCATGAAGCACATATACAATACTATTCCAATACTCCCGAATAATCGACGGATCCAAGTATTCTGCTATTAGGATACCGTTACAATTTCAAATGAGAAATTAAGAGGAGAAAATTAATAGGAAACAAAGATTTTGCTGAAAATTGATGAATACAAAAAGCTTGCCTCTAATTGTAACAAGGAATATAACTCTCTCTTGAATAAACTTGATCATGGATGTTTTCATGTACATATTTTTATTGTCATATCTATGACGTATCTGTGGATGCAAATTTCTGTCTTTTTCTTCATGGACGAAAATGCACTTGAAAACAGTTTAAGAAATAGTGAGGGAGAGGAGAGACAGTGTGATTGTGCCTCAATTTTTCATTACTTTTTTTATTTTGTTTTTTAATATATTAAACTTGTGTCATCTTCAAATTTGTGTCCCCTTCGTTAAAACTTAAGTTTTTTTCATTATTTTTAAGTTTTTTTTCAATAAATAAAATTATTAAATGATTTTTGGTTAATACAATGTTTGGAGAATTCTTTTTCATTAAAGCTTCTTTATTGATACCAGGAAATTTGTTGACGTTGAAGACGACTAGTACAGGAAATTTGTTGATGATGAAGATGACTAGTAGAGCAAAAATGATAGATAAGGCACCTAATAATAATCCACTGAACCCAGTTTTCATCAATAAAGGTTTTAAATGAAAATTTTAAGTGAATTTATCCAAGAATAACATTAACAAAATAATACCAGATATTTTGAAGAATAAAAAATAAAGAATTGAAATAAATTAGTATTTAGAATAAATTCAAATTAAGAATTATATGTCTCTTTTCTTATTTTATACATTTACAGTTATTTACATAAAAAGTTTTCAAACACTAGAATACTGCTTTTTTTTTTTTTTTTTTGGTTTTTGTTTTTGTTTTTTTTTTTTGTTTTTTGTTTTTTTTTTTTGCTAAAAGCACTTTACAACTAAAATTTATTAAACACTTTACTCCTTTATTTCTCAATTTTATTATCACAACATAGTACAAAACCCTATTAATTAATAAAACCCTTTTTGTCAACTAAAAGAAGATGAAAAGACAAATTAGTCTTCTATAACACAAAAAAATGATGGGCAATAATGTAATTTCACAAATCCAAATTATTGAAGCCTCACTTACAAGTGATGTTAAAATACCTCTAATATTTATAAAAAAATAAAAAATAAAAAACCGAAAACAAAAACAAAAACCTCCCACTCCCCCCTCCCCACGTTCTCTCTCTCTCTCTCTCCTTTTCATTTTTCTAAAAAAAATGTGTTCATACACATTTTATACACACAAAATGTATGGACAAACGTTAGTTATATATTACATAATCTTTCGAAAAGATGGTTACCGTGGCGAAATCACATCCTATCTCTTTTAAAAAAAAAAAAAAAATTATATATTACATAGTGACCTAAAAATAAATAACGCACTATTATATTAGTGGTAGACTAATTGGGAACCTGGAATGTTTGCCCTTCCCATCCTATACCCTTCTGATTCTTTCCTATTTCTGTGATCACGGTGAAACCACGTCAACATTTTATATTGATTTTTTTTATAGAAGTAATAAGATAAAAAACAATAGGAATATAAAATATTAACGTGACTTAATCGTGATCACAGAAATAGGAGGGAATAGGAAGAGTATGGAATGGGAAAAGTCCACTAGTTGGTCTCCATTTGATTATTATTCTATTAAGATGGGGAACATAAAGTCTGACAGGTACTGGATGTGGTTTGTTATACGCATCTCCAAGTCTCCCATTGTTTTATGCATCTCCAAGTCTCCCTTCTTTCAGTTCCCAATTCCATTTGCAAATTACAAGAAACTAAAAAATGGCTTTGGAGGTTGTTGGTGGAGCTTTTCTCTCAGCTTTATTTCAGGAGGTATTTCGTATGATGGCTTCTCGGGAGGTCATGGACTACATCAGGGGAAAGAAACAGACACAAAGATTACTAGACAAGCTGAAGAGCACGTTACGATCTGTTAATGTTGTTCTTGATGATGCTGAGGAGAAGCAAATTATCAACTCCGACGTGAAAGAGTGGCTCGATGAGCTTAAAGATGCGGTCTACGATGCTGAGGAACTGTTGAGTGACATCAAAACAGAAGTACTAAAGCGCAAGTTGGAAGCTGATCGATCTGGAAGTAGCACCAGTAAGGTACAACAACTTTTCTCTGATTCCTTTCCTTCTTTTGACAAAGGAATAGACCCCAAGATCGAGGAAATTTTTGAGAGACTGGATTTTATTGCAAAGGAAAAAGATGTCCTCGATTTGAAAATAGGTGTCACACATAGAACAAAGATGAGATTACTTGCAACTTCTTTGGTGGAAGATTCAAGTGTGTATGGAAGAGAAGAGGACAAGGAGAGGATCACTAAACTTTTGTTATCCGATGATGTGATCGACGATAGGATAAGTGTCATTCCTATAGTGGGTATGGGCGGGATCGGAAGGACCACCGTTGCTCAGCTTGTATACAACGATGAAAGAGTGAAGCAGCATTTTGACCTTCTAGCGTGGGTTTGTGTTTCAGACGAATTTGACATTGTTAGAGTCACACAAGTAATATGTGGCTTCGTCACATTACAAACTTGTGATATCGCCGACCTAAATCTGCTTCAGGTTAAACTTAAGGAAGCTTTGACAGGGAAGAAGTTTCTCTTTGTTCTTGACGATGTCTGGAATGAGAACTACATTCACTGGGATATATTAAGGCATCCCTTTGAATTTGGAGCACATGGAAGTAAAATCATTGTCACAACGCGTAATGAAAGCGTTGCGTCTATGATGGGTACTCTTCCAGCTCACCATTTGATACAGATATCCGAGGAAGACAGTTGGTGGTTATTTGCAAAGCATGCCTTCCAAAATGCCAGTGTCATTAGCGCGCATCCCAATCTTGAAGTAATCGGAAGACAAATTGTTAGAAAGTGTAAAGGACTTCCTTTAGCTGCAAAGTCACTCGGGGGTCTCTTACGCTCTAAATTCAGTATGAAAGAATGGGAAAATGTACTTAAGAGTGACTTATGGGAGTTGTCAAATAAGGAAAGTAACATTCTGCCAGCTTTATGGTTGAGCTACTATTATTTGCCTCCACATCTTAAGCGTTGTTTTGCCTATTGTTCGGTGTTTCCCAAAGGTTATGAATTTACAAAATCAAGATTGGTTTTGCTGTGGATGGCCGAAGATTTCTTACGACAAGAAAAGAAGAAACCGTTGGAAGAAGTTGGAGTTGACTACTTCAATGAGCTAGTATCAAGGTCATTTTTTCAACATTCATCAAGTGTTCACAATGGTTACATCATGCATGATCTCATCAACGATTTAGCAAAGTTTGTATCCGGAGAATTCTGTTTGCGGTTGGAAGACAATGACTCATTCGACATTGTGAGGAAGACACGTCATTTTTCATTTTTGATCGGTAGGGATGGTCGTGATTATGAGAAATTTGAGGCTTTATATAAAGCAAAGTATTTGCACACCTTCCTATCATTACCGCAACGGAATCCAACATGTTCGTCATTTCAATTGTTGGACACGGTACTGAATGATCTATTGCCATGGCTACAATGCTTAAGAGTGCTCACTTTATCATACTACACAATTAAGGAGTTGCCTAACTCGTTTAGCAACTTGAAACATCTAAGGTACTTGGACCTATCTTCCACTCTACTGGAAAAGTTACCTGAGACATTGTGTACCCTGTATAATTTACAAACGCTGTTGGTATCTTATTGTCGAGCTCTCACTCAGTTGCCAACTAACTTGGGAGCACTAATCAACTTGCGTCATCTTGATATCGAAGGTACAAAGTTAGAAAGGATGCCACCACATATTGGAAAATTGAAAGATCTACGGACGTTAAGTGAGTTTGTCTTGGACAAATGTACTGGGCATAACATTGTAGAGTTGAAGGAGCTTAAACATTTGTGTGGAAAATTTCGTATGGTAGGGCTTCATCATATTGACAATGTCACGGATGCATCGGAGGCCAGTATACGGGACAAGAATTGCCTCAATGAGCTAAGTTTGGAATGGGAAGGTGACACTGACAACTCACAAAAAGATAGAGAAGTGCTCGACAGCCTCCAACCCCATACGAACATAAAAATACTCAGTATCCATTTTTATGGAGGTACAAGATTTCCTAGCTGGTTAGGAGATTTTTCTTACTCCAATTTAGTTGGTCTGAAACTTGTGAACTGTGGAAACTGTTGCTTCTTGCCACCACTGGGTCAGCTACCCTCCCTCAGAGATCTTTCTATTGAAGGGTTAAATGGAGTGGTGTCGATAGGTCCTGAGTTTTATGGCTACGGCGGTAGTTGTGGAATCAAGTCATTTAGATGTCTGAAAGTTTTGAAATTCTGCAATATGCAGGAGTTGCAAGAATGGTGTTACATTGGATTTAATGAAGACGATGGAGCTTTCCCCAATCTTTCCCAGCTCGGTTTGCTGATTTGTCCCAAGCTAAGCCGAATGTTACCACTAGACTGCTTCCCAAAACTTGAAAAGCTGAAGTTGTTTGGAACTAATCTAGAATCCCTTACTGTTTCACAAGAATCTCACTCTTCTAGTCTCCTATTTTTCAATTACTTGGATATATTTTTATGCCCAAATTTTGTTTGTTTCCCCAATGGAGGGTTGCGAGCACCCAACTTGACCGAGATAAAGATCTGTGGGTGTGAGAAATTGAGGTCATTGCCGGAACAGATGCGCACCCTTCTCCCATCTCTTCATTTTATGCTCATTAGAGACTGCCCGGAATTGGAATCATTTCCCGAAGGAGGACTTCCTTCACAAGTAAAATCACTTTCCATCTTTTCTTGCAAAAAGCTCATTGCAAACCGTATGCAGTGGGGTCTACGAACACTCGCCTCTCTCAGAAACTTGAAAGTTAGCTTTGAAAACAGTGAAGAACCTGATATGTTTCCTGAGGAGGGGCTGCTCCCCACCACTATCACTTCTGTCTTCATCTCACATCTTTCAAATCTGAACGGCAAGGGGTTTAGACATCTCACCTCCCTTGAAAACTTGACAATTGTGGAATGCCCTGAGCTCCAGCGCTTGCCAGAGGAAGGGCTACCTGCTTCTCTTTCTGAGTTGATATTGAAGAAATGTCCTTTGCTACAGCAACGTTGCCAGAGTGAAGGGGAAGATTGGCCCAAGATTGCTCACATTCCTCGCATAGAGATCGATGGGGAACCCGTATAAATATCTTAGGGGGTCCAACTTCTTTTGGTGGTAATTATCTACTCTCTATCATATACAGTATCTGTAGTCTGTACCTGTAAGTTATAAAAGTAGTGATTTTCATAGTGCTTACTTTTACGGACCTCTCTTCTCTTTGGAAATAATCTTGTTTGCATTTCATTTTTATTGTTTTCTGTACTTCTTGTTGTAATGCTAAGTTGGAGAGTGACTGAAACTGAAGAGGGTTTCCTCTTCTACTGTGTTTATCCCTAAAATTTGACGTGTTCATTCGATCACAATTTGACAGGTTCATTCGATGCCACTTCTCAAATTCTGTTTCAAGATTTTCCGTTACTGATGGACAAGGTTGCTTCTGCTTTCTTTCTTCCAAATTTCAGTGTTGGGGACTTGTGGATCTGTTGTTGACAATCATGAGGCCGCTGATTTCCTCAAAGTTCCATATGCTGACTTAGTAGTCCTTCCACAGGGCTGTTCCTCCTTCCCACCGATGTTCTTTTCAATTTTCAAGATTTTCTCCGCACTGTTCGCTGAGGAGTTTTTCCAGTAGTGTTTTGTTTTTCTACCAAATCAAAAAATGTGACTGTGAGTGTGAATGCAAAGGTTTGCCAGGTAATGCTCAATTCAGACATCTTTGAATATACATTTTTGCATCAAAATTCATTATTCAAATCCGATTACTAATAACTCTACCCACACTCTGTATTCATAGTCTTATAATCTTTAATTAGCATCAATTGTGACAGCAGTTTGCTATTAAAATTTTGACAGACTTCTCCAGTCGATTTCTTTCTTGTGGACCAAGTTAGAGCATTTGAATGCACGTAGCAGCGATCGAAAGATAATTGCAGATGGTTCTACATCAGGCACCAATTTATATCTCGCTTGCAGCCGTGTTCTCTTTTCTACAGTCCTTTGCTTTTGTTCCGAAATAGTTTTTGCGAGCGTAAGATGTAATATATTGAACTGATTACAAGATGCCTAGTTTCCTCGACTGGTTTACTGTATCTGCTATTGGTTTTTTGTTTTGATAGAAATGGGACGTTCAACCATCATAAGGCTTATGACATAGTGCAATGCTTTTTTGGTTTTCCGTTTAAGAAGTGGCCACAACGACCAAGGCTGTTGAATTCTTTAGAACAATTTTAACGTCGTTCTGATAAAAACACTTGGCAAAAGCACTTAAAAGCATAACTGCTTAACTATCCCAAACAAGCCCAAGATGCATACAGTACGCTTACCCTTATCGTTATGCCAAAGCACATATTGCAAGTTAAATGGCTACTTGCCATCTCATCTCCAGAGGCAATCGACCAATTTCGCCATAGACGCGAAATGGTTTGCCCATAGTAGTCTTCAGGTTCAAGCATCGTACCTGATAAAAGTAAAATAAATATACATTAGAACATGTTATTGACAATAAAATAACAAACAGAATTGTCCGGAAGTTCAGCCAGATAACAGGAGAGAAGTTCTTTAAAAGAGAACCGGAACAGGGAAGATCCGCTTCTCTTCCATGGAGACATTTCCTACAGCAAGTTCCATGGGCAGATGCTTCTTCAATTGGACCTCGATCATTGCTTTTGTCTCGGAAACCCCTTCGACTTGAGGGATTCTTGGTGAGTAACAAGGGTAGGAAATTTCCTGCCTTGTGATACAACATCACTGAAAACAGAAATAGCACACGGCGCTGCAGTTCATAACCCCATAAAGGATTCATTACAAACACCGAATCTACAAGCCAACGCAATAGTAAAAGAATGTATGCCAAGCATAAATCAAGTCACTAAGCGAGCACCAACAAGCCGACTGCATAAATAGCAGCTTCTGATGCCAAAGAGGCGTGGTATTTCTTTGCCAACTTCTTAACCTACTTCTACTTCTTGTTTAAGCATTTTCAGCCCTTCAACATCCATATAGTCCAATCCAATCTTTTCAGCCTGTAGAAACAATCCACCAGGACCTCTCAATACAAAATAACCAGGTGGGTCATCCCTAGTATGCGTACGTATGGTCCCCCAATACAAATTAACCAGGCAGGACCATAAACATACACATAATAGTATGGTCTCCCAATACGGATTAATCAGACAAGACCATTCATGTACCACACTACCACATGGTGCAGTTACATCAGACATCATACATCCTACATCTACATCAACACACATGATTTGCTTTGTGAGGATATACACTGTCAAATCCACATGACAATCAAATATCTAGCCACCCAGATATACAAGTTCTACTAGATAATTTTAATATGATCTCTGGCTCATCTTCATAATAGCAATCACACATATCATTTATCTCATATAGGAATTCAATAAATAAGTAAATCCTAGTAAGGTGCCACCTGCACGTAACCTGAGGTGCACATCCTCAAGATCCGTCATTGACTGAAGCAGGCCCACTAAGCTCTATTAGACCTCTAGTAATGCTAACTTCCGCCATCTAAGAACGATTTAAAACATGTTGACCAAAAATCAACTCTCGTCAACGATATGATCAACCACCCTACATGATCCAATTTGGAAGATCTGCTAATTGGATTTCCAATATGTAAATTCTTAAGAGCTTCATATTAATCCCACAACAGTATATTAAAATTTCATGATGCAACGGTCGGATCGTCGACTGTTATCAGTCGAAGCTCAGTTATGGCTGGAAGATGACAAAATTTGTCGAAAAGGCCTGAGGTGGCCGAAGTTATCTTGGAGCCACTGTGCCGCCGCCTATGCACTAACGCCCATACTAAGGTTAGGGTTTTGTTACTGGAACCAATGGCTGTCAAATGATGGTGGTGGTGGACAGATAACTGGAACGACGACAACATCGATCGCTTGAGTTCAGGATTTTCATGTCGTCAATTAGCCACATACGGCGATCAATCAGGGCGAACCTTGGATGATTTTTGATTTGGAGGTCGAGGGGAGTCGAACCCAAGTGGTGATGTCAACTGCAATGGCCAGAGAACATTGGAAAGGTGTCGAAAATTTATTGCAGATTGTCAGGTCAAATGAACAGGGAACTGAGTCGCCCGGTTTGGCCATCAGGTCCATATATGGAGAGATGTGCAATTCACATTTTTGCCCTTGCCTTTGCTTATTAATTTCTCCATCGATTTAACTTTAAAAACGGTTTTCGTCTACATATTTGTAGGATCAAGTTATTCGAAAACACCCGAAAGGACTATGAACTTTTAATGACTAATTACGAAAAATTAAACTTTAACTAAGAAACCAAAAATCGAAAATTAATGAAATTAAAATATTTTCACGAAATTGCAAGGTATGGTAATTGTACAGTGACGTTTGGGGATGAGGTGAGTGGTGGGATAGGTGGGCTCGATTGTTTTTCTAATTTTTCTTATGAAATATTATAATTTTTTGTACTTTTACAATAATAGAAATTTAAAAATAATAGAAATTTAAAAATAATGAAATTTTTAGAAATATTAGGAAATTTTATGAAATATTTGATATATTAAAAATTTGTAGGAAATATTTGAAATATTAAAAAATTTTGGAAATATTAAAAAAAAAAGGAAATATTAGATATATTAGGAAATTTCAGAAATATTAGGAATTTTTATGAAATATTAGATATATTAAAAAATTTACGAAAATATTAGAAATTTTTTAGGGAATATTATAATTTTTTTTAAATATCAGAAATTTGTAGAAATCATTTATATTTTAGGAATATTAGAATTTTTAAAAATATTTGCCATTTTTTCCACAAATGTCGTCGTCACGCACTGTCCAGGCAAGGCACGATCAAGTCGTTTATGGCCCACGACATATGGGTGCAGACATCGAAGTCAACGTGCGGTTGAGTTGCAAGATAGAAGCCATCATTTGCACCAAGTACCCCATGAAAGCCTCTAAATGGAAGAAGCTTGCCCCCTGAGGTGAAGGAGGCAATGATGGCATTGTTCTCGGTAAGTTTTTGTATTTTTTTATAATTAATATTTAATTAGTTTTACTTATTCAATGTATTTTTTTAAACTAACACTTGTATTTTGTCTATTTGAGGACAACTTCAAGATTGACATGTCCTAGTCGTGTATGTCCGACTACATAACCTAGCTGTGGACTTATCGGTTCAAGAAGAAGATGCATGAGCTGCACAACTACCACGAGACATTTTCATCTCATGATGAAGCTCTGATCCATCCCCCTAGATTATGTGGAAAGGATGGACGAGTAGCATTGACTCTGCAATCATTTTCAAAGCTTCTAATTTTTGAAGATGGATGTCTTCTAAATTGAAGTAGTTCTACATGGACCCAATGCGCCACTTAGAGTAATTTTTTTTCTTCAGCTTAAATATTATTGTTTGAACATTTCAGTTTTAATATAATTAAATTTTTTTTTGTTGTGATATCTTTTAAGTTTTAATTAATTAATGTTATTAATTTAAAAAAAAATTAAATATTTTGCCCAACCAATACATTCATCGAGAATGTATTTTGTGATTATTTATTTATTTTCTTTATATTACTTGCTCAAGGAAAAGACGTTGGGCAAACCTTCTTTTAATTTTTTTTATGTGCATAAAATACAATGTTGACTAACGAAAACCTTTTGTCGATCATGTTATCTTCATCTGGCCAAGTTGGTCAACACGTTTTGCTCAATGGAATTTTCGTTGGTAGTTTTGTTGGGCAAACACAACTTCTAAAATTCATTGGCCCAAACTTGGATTAACATTGTTTGGGCAACTAATTTTGTTCGACAAAGTTCAGTCGGGCTAAATGTTAGACAACGAATGCTTATTCGGCCCGATGAAAGGCTTTCATCGGGAAAGGGGGTTTTTTTTTTTGGTAGTGAATAAACATTCTACACCCACATGAATTCTTTCAACTTTGAATTATAAGAAGGGAAATTTTATTTGAACTCATGTAACCTTTTTCTATACCCAATTTACTTTCTACACCCATATTATTTTTTATTAAAGAATTAATATCTTTTTAAACCCAAATTTATTACCTAAACTACCGTCTTAAACCTAATTCAAAATGTAAAGTTATCTTTACATCCATTTATAAAATAAAATCTATAATTGAATAATATTTTTTTTTTTAAAGAGGCTCGAAAAGAAAAAAAAAAAAACATTACGCATCCTTTGCCCCCTACTTCCTAGCATTTCCTATGGGTACTATTTTTTTTGCTACAAAACCAAGATATTTGCTCTCTTTACCAAACCAAGACACATGCGCTCTCTCAAGTTCTTAACCAAACGAGTTACTTGGTTTGCTATCAACACCACCACAATAAATAACCCCCATCGCTTTCTCTTATCAAACCAACTTTCCTCTCTGCAAATTTTTGTTCTTTCGAAAAAGGACAACTCCAGTGTTAATGTAAGTTGTCATTGTTTGTCTGATCAATTGTTTTCTCAAAAATTTGAAGCACTCCTAGTTTTAGAACTAATTATCTGGGATTAAACAATTCATCTTTTCCTTACTTTCTGATCAATTTGTTTCTACAATTTGTTGGATTATAATCAACGAGTAAATTGATCGTTTAAATGGCTGAAGAAGTTAATTGTAAATTCTAATGAGAAGCTGCAACCATTAGAAGCTGCAAAACTAAGTGCTTATAGATGCAAGTTTAAGAAGAGCCATAAGACCAACCAAACCAACACGACAACAAATTGACAAACAAGCATGGCAACAAATCGAGTCATACCTTAGTTGGAGAAATGAAAACTTCAAAATCACCGTTCATCGATTAAAAAACTTATTTTTCTCTATAAGAGGATTTTAGCCAGAATGAATGCAGGACAAACAAGGAGTGATGTATGGTTTAATTATAGTGGGTGAGTTTATTGATAAATTTTAGTTTTATTTTTAATTCATCTTGTACTTGATGGTAATTATGCAATAGGGAAAAAATGACAATTAACATTTAAAATTTAAGACTAAAATTTATGAGCAAATCAACACACATGATTTGCTTTGTGAGCACACTGTCAAATCCACATGACAATCAAATATCTAGCCACCCAGATATACAAGTTCTACTAGATAATTTTAATATGATCTCTGGCTCATCTTCATAATAGCAATTACACATCATTTATCTCATATATGAATTCAATAAATAAGTAAATCCTAGTAAGGTACCACTTGCACGTAAACTGAGGTGCACATCCTCAAGATCCGCCATTGATCGAAGTAGGCCCACTAAGCTCTATCAGACCTCTAGTAATGCTAACTTCCGCCATCTAAGAACGATTTAAAACATGTTGACCAAAAGTCAACTCTCGTCAAGGATATGATCAACCACTCTACATGATCCAATTCGGAAGATCTGCTAATTGGATTTCCAATATGTAAATTCTTAAGAGCTTCATATTAATCCCACAACAGTATATTAAAATTTCATGATGATCCAATGGTTAGAACCGAGCATAATGACATTCTAGGATTCATATAGTCGACCCCACTTAGTGGGAAAAGACTTTATTGTTGATCCAATGGTCGGATCGTCGACCGTCATTAGTCGAAGCTCAGTTGTGGCTGGAAGACGACGAAATTTGTCAAAAAGGCCTCGGGTGGCTGGGGTTATCTTGGAGCCACTGTGCCGCCGCCTATGCACTAACGCCCATACTGAGGTTAGGGTTTTGTTCCTGGAACCAATGGCTGTCAAATGATGGTGGTGGTGGACAGATAACTGGAACGGCGACAACATCGATCGCTTGAGTTCAGGATTTTCATGTCGTCAATTAGCCACATACGGCGATCAATCAGGATGAACCTTGGATGATTTTTGATTTAGAGGTCGAGGGGAGTCCAACCCAAGTGGTGATGTCAACTGTAATGGCCAGAGAACACCGGAAAGGCGTCGAAAATTTATTGCAGATTGTCGGGTCAAATTAGCAGGGAACTGGGTCGCCCGGTTCGGCCATCAGGTCCGGTGTCCCGAAAGGGGAAGGTGGGTTCAATTTTCAGGGGGTCCATATATATAGATGTGCAATTCACTTTTTGCCCTTGCCTTTGCTTATTAATTTGAGAGTTTTAATGAAAAGCTCACAGTACTGTTCACTTTAACGAAAAACCACATTTTTACACTAAAAAGTCAATCATGGTTCTATTCACTTTACCCTTTATTATTTCCTTATCATTAAAACTCAAAGTTTTCAAACCCTTTTCATTAGTTTTCTTTATTAATTTCTCCATCAATTTAACTCCAATTTAAGAACGGTTTTCGTCTACGTATTTGTAGGATCAAGCTATTAGAAAATACTAACATTGTTCCTGAAAGGACTATGAATTTTTAATGACTAATTATGAAAAATTAAACTTTAACTAAGAAACCAAAAATCCAAAATTAATGAAATTGAAATATTTTCACGAAATTGCGAGGTATGGTAATTGTACATTGACATTTGGGGACGAGGTGGGGGGACTGCGCGGGGTGGGTGGTGGGATGGGTGGGCTCGATTATTTTTCTAATTTTTCTTATGAAATATTATAATTTTTTTGTACTTTTACAATAATTAGAAATTTAAAAGTAAAGAAATTTTTAGAAACATTAGGAAATTTTATGAAATATTTGATATATTAAAAATTTGTAGGAAATATTAGAAATATTAGAAATATTTGAAAATTTTGGAAATATTAAAAAAAAAAGAAAATATTAGATATATTAGGAAATTTCAAAAATATTAGGAATTTTTATGAAATGATATATTAAAAATTTTAAGAAAATATTAGAAAATTTTTAAGGAATATTATAATTTTTTAAAAATATTAGAAACTTGTAGAAATCATTTATATTTTAGGAATATTAGAATTTTAAAAAATATTTGCCATTTTTTCCACAAATGTTGTCGTCACATACTGTCCACAGAAAGCAAGGCACGATCAAGTCGTTTATGGCCCACGACATATGTGTGTAGACATCGAAGTCAACATGCGGTTGAATTGCGAGATAGAAGCCATCATCTGCACCAAGTACCCCATGAAAGCCTCTAAATGGAAGAAGCTTGCCCCTTGAGGTGAAGGAGGCAATGATGGCATTGTTCTCAGTAAGGTTTTTTTTTTTTTTTTTTTTAATTTTTTATAATTAATATTTAATTATTTTTACTTATTCAATGTATTTTTTAAATTAACACTTGTATTTTGTCTATTTGAGGACAACTTCAAAATCGACCTGTCTTAGTCATGTGTGTCCGACTACATAACCTTGGCTGTGGACTTATCGGTTCAAGAAGCAGATGCATGAGCTGCACAACTACTACGAGACTTTTTCATCTCATGATGAAGCTCCGATCCATTTGTAAAATCCCATATCGCCCAGGGGAGTGATCCTTAAATGTATATTCCCATCCCTACCTAGCGCGAGGCCTTTTGGAAGCTCATTGGCTTCGGAGTTCATTGGAACTCCGAAGTTAAGCGAGTAGAGGGCTAGAGCAATCCCATGATGGGTGACCCACTGGGAAGTTGCTCATGAGTTCCCAAAAACAAAACCGTGAGGGAATGGTAAGCCCAAAGCGGACAATATCGTGCAACGGTGGTGGAGCGGGCCCGCAAAGTGATCCGCCCTGGGCCGGGATGTGACAGTTTGGTATCAGAGCCTAACCTTGGCCGTGGTGTGCCGACGAGGACGTCAGGCCCCTGATGGGGGTGGATTGTAACATCCCACATCGCCCAGGGGAGTGATCCTTATATGTATATTCCCATCTCTACCTAGCACGAAGCTTTTTGGGAGCTCACTGGCTTCGGGTTCCGTAGGAACTCCGAAGTTAAACGAGAAGGGAGCTAGAGCAATCCCATGATGGGTGACCCACTGGGAAATTTCTCGTGAGTTCCCAAAAACAAAACCGTGGGGGAATGGTAAGCCTAAAGCGGACAATATCGTGCTACGGTGGTGGAGCGGACACAGGAAGTGATCCGCCCAGGGTGGGGATGTGACAAATTGGTATCAGAGCCTAACCCTAGCCGCGTGTGTGTCGACAAGGACATTGGGCCCCTAAGGGGGGTGGATTATAACATCCCACATTGCCCAGGGGAGTGATCCTTAAATGTATATTCTCATCCCTACCTACAGCGAGGCCTTTTGGGAGCTCACTGGCTTCGGGTTCCGTAGGAACTCCGAAGTTAAGCAAGAAGGGGGCTAGAGCAATCCCATGATGGGTGACCCACTAGGAAGTTGCCCATGAGTTCCCAAAAACAAAATCGTGAGGGAATAGTAAGCCCAAAGAGGACAATATCGTGCTACGGTGGTGGAGCGGGCCTGGGAAGTGATCCGTCCCGGGCCGGGATGTGACGCCATCCCCCCAGATTATGTGGAAATGATGGACGAGTAGCACTGACTCTGCAATCATTTTCAGTGCTTGTAATTTCTAGAGATGGATGTCTTCTAAATTGAAGTAGTTCTACATGGACCCAATGCGCCACTTAGAGTAATTTTTTTTCTTCAGTTTTAATATTATTGTATGAACATTTCAGTTTTAATATAATTAAATAGTTTTTTTTATTGTGATATCTTTTAAGTTTTAATTAATTAATGTCAATTAAATACAATTTATGTTATTAATTTAAAAAAAATTAAATATTTTGCCCAACCAATACATTCATCGAGAATGTATTTTGTGATTATTTATTTATTTTCTTTATATTACTTGCCCGACGAAAAGACGTTGGGCAAACCTTCTTTTAATTTTTTTTATGTGCATAAAATACAATGTTGACTAACGAAACCTTTTGTCGACCATGTTATCTTCATCTAGCCAAGTTGGTCAACGCGTTTTGCTCGACGAAATTTTTGTTGGTAGTTTTGTTGGGCAAACACAACTTCTAAAATTCATTGGCCCAAACTTGGATTAACATTGTTTGTGCAACTAATTTTGTTCGACAAAGTTCAGTTGGGCTAAATGTTAGGCAACGAAAGCTTATTTGGCCCGATGAAAGGCTTTCATCGGGAAAGGGGGTTTTTGTTTTTTTGGTAGTGAATAAACATTCTACACCTACATGAATTCTTTCAACTTTGAATTATAAGAAGAGAAATTTTATTTGAACCCATGTAAACTTTTTCTATGCCTAATTTACTTTCTACACCCATATTATTTTTTAGGGTAAAGTACAAAAAACTACCTCAATTATTGGTGTCATGACACTTTTATACCTCATCTTTTAAAATTGACAATGTCATACCTCATCTTTAGAAATTGTGTCAATGTTATACCTCCCGTTAGTTTGGCCGTTTATTTCTCAGTTAAATGCTGATGTGGATTGATTCGGGACCCATTTTTTTATTAAAAAACTAATAAAATATTATTAAAAACAAAAAAAAATCATTTAATATGATTTAAATATTAAAATAATAAAAAAAGTACATAAAAAAAATAAAAATAAACCTCTCCTTTTCGTCCCTCCCTCCTCTCTCTCTTCCCCATCTTCTTGCAACCCAGAAAGAAGGAGGAAGAAGAAGAGAAAAAAAAAAAAAAACCCCAAACCAAACCCAGTTCGTCCCCCCTCCCCCCACCATAAACCCAACCCCCTGCAACCCAAAAGAAGGAGGAGGAAGAAGAAGGAAAAAAAAAAAAAAAAAAAAACCAACCCCAACCCAACCCGAAGGAAGAAGAAGAAGAAGGAAAAAAAAAAAAAAAAGAGAAACTCTCGTCTTCTTCCCCCCCCCCCTCCCCCCAAAAAAAACCCACCTGCAAAAGAAAACAAGAAGAAGAAGAGAGAATGAAGCGAAAAAAAATTACAAAATTAAAAAATTAAAAAATTAAAAAAACCAACCCCAACCTAACCCGAAGGAGGAAGAAGAAGAAGAAGAAGAAGAAGAAGAAAGAAGAAGAGGAAGAAGAAGAAGAAGGAAAAAAAAAAAAAAAGAAAAAAAAAAGGGAAACTCTCGTGCCCCCCGCCCTCCCAATACCCAGCCACCCTGCAAAAGAAAAACAAGAAGAAGAAGAGAGAAGGAAGAAAAAAAAAAAACAAAAAACAAAACCCAGTTCGTTCCTCTCCCCCCCCCCCACCCGCCCTCTTCCCTCCACACCCATTCCCCCCCATTTTCTCGGCGCCCAGGTTCTCAACCTTCGAAATCGGCCTGGCAAAGGTTTCTTGATTCCACCTCAACGGGATTTGGGTTTTATTTTATTTTATTTTATTTTTTATTTTTTTTATGGGTTGCAAGTAATGGGTGTGAGGTTGGGTGCAAAGGGTGGGTGCGAAGGTGGGGAGCTTGGATGTGGAGAGTGGGTGTGGGGAGAAGAGGGGGTGGGGAGCGGGGAAAACAAATTGGTTTTTTTTTTTTTTTTTTTTTTTTATCTCTTCTTTTTTTTTTTCTGGGTTGCAATTGCAGAAAGGGGAAGAAGATGAAGATGGGGAGGAGAGAGAGAAGGGGGGAAGGGGACGACTGATGTTGTGATGTTGTTTTATTTATTTATTTTTTTAAATAACTTTATTTATTATTTTAATATTTAAAAAATATTAAATGATTTTTTTTAGTTTTTAATAATTTTTTTAATAAAAAATGGGTCTCGGATCAAGACACATCAACATTTAATTGAGAAATAAACGACCAAACTAACGGAATGTATGACATTGACATAAATTCGTAAGATGAGGTATGACATTGTCAATTTTAAAAGATGAGGTATGAAAGTGTCGTGACACCAAAAGTTGAGGTAGTTTTTTGTACTTTACCCTATTTTTTATTAAAGAATTAATACCTCTTTAAACCCAAATTTATTACCTAAATTACCTTCTTAAACCCAATTCAAAATGTAAAGTTGTGTTTACACCCATTTATAAAATAAAATCTATAATTGAATAATTTTTTTTTTTTAAAGAGGCTCCAAAAAAAAAAAAAAAAAAAACATTACGCATCCTTTGCCCCCTCCTTCCTAGCATTTCCTATGGTTACTGTTTTTTCTGCTACAAAACCAAGATATTTGCTCTCTTTACCAAACCAAGACACATGGTCTCTCTCAAGTTCTCAACCAAACGAGTTACTTGGTTTGCTATCAACACCACCACAATAAATAACCCCCATCGCTTTCTCTTATCAAACCAACTTTCCTCTCTGCAATTTTTTGTTCTTTCGAAAAAGGACAACTCCAGTGTTAATGTAAGTTGTCATTGTTTGTCTGATCAATTGTTTTCTCAAAAATTTGAAGCACTCCTAGTTTTAGAACTAATTATCTGGGATTAAACAATTCATCTTTTCCTTACTTTCTGATCAATTTGTTTCTACAATTTGTTGGATTATAATCAACGAGTTAATTGATCGTTTAAATGGCTGAAGAAGTTAATTGTAAATTCTGATGAGAAGCTGCAAAACCAAGTGCTTATAGATGCAAGTTTAAGAAGAGCCAGAAGACCAACCAAACCAACACGACAACAAATTGACAAACAAGCATGGCAACAAATTGAGTCATACCTTAACTGGAGAAATGAAAACTTCAAAATCACTGTCCATCGATAAAAAAACTTATTTTTCTCTATAAGAACTATTAGGATTTTAGCCAGAATGAACGTATGATAAATAAGGAGTGATGTGTGGTTTAAATATAGTGGGTGGGTTTATTGATAAATTTTAATTTTATTTTTAATTCATCTTGTACTTGATGGTAATTATGCAATAGAGAAAAAATGACAATTAACATTTAAAATTTAAGTTGGGTGTAAAAAGAAGTTACATGGAATTAAATAAAATTTCCCTTATAAGAAAGCAATTATGATGTTTTTATATTTACATACTAATTGCCTAAATTTTGGCAAAGATAACCTTTATAATTGTCAAGAATTTGCACACGTCAAAGCTAGTGAAAAACTTAACATATATAATAACAAAAATCTCAGGAATGAACTTGATGCTCAGTTAGTGTCATGTTTTCCATATTCATGTTATTTTTATGTCGTACCCGATATTTTAACAAATCATGTCATGTAACACCCGTTCAAATGTATGAGTAATATGACTGGACCCGAACTCGATCTGTTAATATTAACAGGTAATATGATCCGACCCATTATCTGTTATAGAAAATATATTTTAAACCAATAAATAATCAAATGAAAAACATCATACTAAATTAGCATAACATACTACATTGTCACATAAATATTACTTCAAAACATAAACACATATTTCTCTTTCAAGTATTACATAACTATTAATTAACGCAGAATTATGAAATATATATATATATATATATAAAAACGCTTGCAATGATAAGCTTTACAACTTTTGTAAAGAGCTCAACTTCGAAAATCGCCACTATAATCACATAAACTGACATATCCCGACCCGGAATGTCCACTGGACTTCGAATCGAGCTATGTTGGTCGATACCGGGAAGGTGACGATGCCATAAAGTGTAGGGAGGTGGAAAATGTGAATGAACTAAATGCAAGAGTACGCATGTGAGCTGGATTGAACCCAATTCACAAGTGATATCAGAGCATAAGTAAGATATAGTAAAAGTAAAATAAGAGTTATACCATCGGAAGTAACTCCTATACCAACATTTGCCATGAATCCTACCTAGAGGGGCAAAAGACAAGGGTGAGTGGGCCTAAAAATGAAGCTTTGTAAAACCTTTTGAAAATGTAATAATCCCTTGTCGTAAAATAAGTATAGTTTCCAAACATAGCGTACTACATATAGTATGAAAATACTTACAGTAAACAGTAATATCATCGAGAATGCAATACTTCATAATATTTCATAAATAAACACATAACATCTGGTAATCACGATATCTCGAATAAACGAACATATACTAACAGGTGCTCATCAACGTATGCTGACACACGAGTTCATGCAGAGGTATTCTGATATGAACATGACTGGGTATAGCAATTTAGGACAGGAGTGGCACCTACAATGGATCCAAAATGAGCTTACGGTGCGATTTGAACATACACATGAAGACTGGCCCTAGGCTAGGCTAGTACTAACACTAGTGTAGAACATGATGAGCGGATAACATAATTATGATCATGTAAAGGTAAATCGATAATTCTAGTCAACATAACACTATTCATGGCTACAAATATAATTAAGGCATCCCATAATAGTACGCATACCTATGCTTTCTGCAGGATTCAAAATAATTTCATAAATTTCTTCAATGCACTAATTCTTTTAAACGTTAATCTAATATAGGCACAAAGTAGAAAATCTTGTATCAAATATATAAATGGAAACTAAATAAATATATAATATTTAAAAGCAAAGACTCACTTATAGATACTCGTGAGGTCGCGGCCGTTCGAACTAGGAAAGTCGGAGTCTCCGATAGTGACCGCACCTAAGCATATTATTGGGACCCATTAGTAAAACTCAACTAAAACAACTAAATTTGGGAAAACAGAGTGCAAATTTGGAATCAGGGTGTCAAAATACTCTAAGAAGGGTCCTGAGCAATTTTCGTGAAAAGTCAACAGTTAATCCTAAAAAGTCAACCAAGCCGTCGAGACGGTCAACTATATTAAAACTTTGGAATTTCACTAAATGGATGTCAAAAATGGACTCCGGTCACGGGCCGCTAAGAACCTTGTCGGAATCTCGAATTTTTTGCTAGATTTCTAGCCAATTTGCAAAGTTTAATAACTTACTCGTTTCTTAACTAAATATATCAAAACGAAGCTAGAGAAGTGTAGAACAAGATTATACTTGTTTGGAGTTCAAAAAGTGGCCAGAGATGGCCAAAAAACGCCTGCAAATGCATGGAGGTCGTCAGAAACTAGGGAGAATTCAAATGGTTATAACTTCTTCAATACTCAACGAAATTGGGTGATTCAGAAACGAAAATCATACACTTCGATGAGACGAAGAGAATGGTACCTTTGTTAATGGCTAACTCGACATGGTTTGTCCGAAAAAATGACCGAAGAAGTCACGGCTTGATTGAGTTTCAATCCCAACAATTAGGAAGGAAGTTCGAGCCTTGAGGTGAGGTTGGGTGTTTTGGGTTTGTGAGGACGGGGTGCTCTTGGTGGTGGGTGGTGGTGATCGGAAATTTGTGCACCATATGTGCACAGTGAGAAAGGGGGGAAAAGAGAGCGTGATGAAGGGAGGGGGAGAGAAGGGAATGTTTGAAAGAAGAGATACGGGAGAGAGAGAATTTTGAGTGGGGTGTGGGTCCCACCAAGAAAAAAATCTTCAAAAAATTACTGAAGTACCATCACGTTAGTAGTTCCATAAAATTTCAACCGTAACTCCGGTTTCGATTCCGCTTGTGCCCATGCTTTCGTAGTAATGAGTACCACGCAAATACGGTAAAATAGTAGCTTGTATGGGTCATGAAATAGACGGTTAACAAATGTCAACAATCTTGCCTCAAGGGGCATTTTGGTCAATTCACACTTTAAAATTAATAAAGCCGTAAAATTAAGGACATGTTGGTACATGAACTATAAACTGAAATTCAATCGTTGATTGTCTTTTACATTTACACTCGATTTTTTTCACCAATTTTTTTTTTCTAGATTTTCTTTTTTGAAAACATGATCTTTGGGAGGATGTTGGAAGGTGAAGTGTTCAGATCGTTGATACTACGTTAACAATTTTACCGTTAATGATATTATTGCTTGGAGTTTATAAAGTCTTTATAAACTATATAATATTGACTCATATTTCAATTAATCGGAAATATCAAAACGTGATATCAACGATCCGAATCGTTCATTTTTCTACATCCACTAAAATATCATATTTCCAAAAACCAAAAATCTAAAAATAAAATTCGGTGAGAAGAATAAAACGTAAACGAAAATCGACGGTTAAATATAAATCTAAGGTTTATGAAATGTGGTGTGAGAATTCGGAGTTGATCTGTTCATGAAAGTTGTAAAGCTTGTCTTTACGAGTGATTGTATATATTTTTATTTACATTTTTCACACTTCTACAATAATTATTTTTGAATTATATATTTTTTGCACTCAAATAAAAAAACATTATTTATCTGTGCATGGAGGATGCAATCATGAGTGTTTATATATTCTTTCACATTTTTCACACTTGTACATTAATTATTATGAATTTCTATTTATTTTGAACTTCCCTAAAAATACTATTCATGAGGGTTTGTAGGATTTTAAAATTTTAAATGACGATGTACCCATCTCAAAGCATAGAGGATGTGATCACGAGTGCTTGCATATTTTTTTTACATTTTTTGCACTTGTAAATTAATTATTACATTTTTTATTGTGTTTGGTAATTTTAAATTACTTTGATTTTTTTTAATTTTATGTTTTTAATGTGTTCTATAATATTTTAATCTCACTTTTGAGAGGATAAAACATTTATGATTATGATGTATGAAAGAGAGTAAAAAACTTTGTTAGGCCATTGGCTCTAAAATTGAAAGTCTGTCTTTTTGCCTATACTAGCAACTAGTTGATTTGAATTTTGGACAACATGTCAAGTAAAATTTATAATAGTAATGATAATAAGAAACTCTCATAATAAAAATAAATAAATAAATAAAACTCAATTTTTTTGTTAACACATATATGAATAATAATCCAATAATACATATTTTATATATAATATAAACACTATGGTTATAGTATTTTATAGTAAGTTTTTTTAGTAGTTTAACTTTAAATCATCAAAATAATTTTTTTCTTAACGGGTTCTTAATGGGTGACCCGATAACGACCTGATTAGTTATCGTTTTTGTGTCGTGTTAATGTGTCATGTAAGAAATTGCCAAGTCTATGGGTGAGTAAAGAACAAAAACCAACAAATTTTTTTTTGTACAAAATTACTTTAATACTTATGAATTTTCTTTTATGATATTTTCTTTCAATTATGCAGGAGAAGGTATAATAGTATTTTTCTTGGTTTTTAATTGACAAATAGTGTTCTATTAATATATAATATTTTTTTTTCTACAAAATTACTTTAATGCAGGCCCCAAGGGCGGAGCTGGGATTTCTTCAAAGGTGGGCTGGCAAAAAACATTACCCTAAAACGATGTGATCAAAGTTTTTTTGTCTACAAAAAGTTACATTGATCAACTTGAAAACAATCTTTTTAATTAATAAACCAAACAATCTATGACTTTCCATTAATTAATTTCCAGCCGACTTTATAAGTAAAAGTAAAAGTAAAAAAAAAAAAAGATCATTGACTCCTGATATGATCCAAATGGAGTTTTGATACTTCAAATAATAATTTATTAGTAAACTTATCACAATGTAAAGCAATGATTCTTTTGTGTTACTCTGTTACAACTTTAGTCTCTTTTTTACCCTTTAAAACCCTTTATTTGGACGAAAATTTTAACGATGTTGTTCAAATTAACTATTGCTCTAGTATGATGAGTTCAAGAACTACTATGCACATATTTTAATTTAGAAACCAAAACTCCATTTGGATCAAAATCTAAAGGCCAGTACTCTTAACTCGTGTTTCAAAGGAAAATATATAAAATGCAATAAAAAGAAAATAGATATATCAAATTTATTACTTATGATGAACTACATATATACGATAATCGTGGAACTGGATGGGCTATATATGGTGACAATAGGCTAGAGTAACCTAATTGATACGTTAATAACCTAATATGGTAGGAATTTTCATAAAACCTACCTAGGCTACAGCCACCATAGCTGTGGGTGTAGCTCTGCCGATGGCCGGCCCATGATTTATATATTTTTTTTGTTGGTATTTCCTTTCAATTATGCATGAAAGGGTATTAGTATTGTCCTTGGCTTTTTATTGATAAAAAGTGTTCTATTAATAGATAGTGTGTGTGTGTAATACAATTAGATCCAAACAAGAAATATTCCCCTAATAATTCATGATCATGATTCGAAGTTCTGTAAAAATATATTTATTTTGAGTATATCAATTTCCCAATATATAACACAATACTTAATTACATATCCACGTATTTCATATGCCAATCTTTGTTTTTGGTTATTCGTACATGTCTTGATATCTGGCTACCTTTGTACTGGAAAAGATTATATAATAGCTAGCTAGAGATATTTCTTTTATCATTATTATTGTTATTATTAGCATTATTATTATTACAAAAACTTAAAATCAAACAAATTTAGTAATGTTTTTTATTTAGTATCGAATTAAAATATAAATGCAAGGACAAAATATCAAAGTTTCTCAACACCTACTCTCTATCCTCAGTACTTCTTGGGAAGTAGTTGCTCGACGTCCTTCCATAGCAAGTGCTTCACGAGCCGAAGTGAGACCTTTTGGCACCAACAACGCATCAAAAGGAGAGTAGTCGATCCAATCCTTGAGCAACTCCTCCTGACCCCACGAATCCGGTATCACTACGTGGCCGGCCACCTCCTCCTGGTGCCTCTTTAGTCTCTCACGTCCCGAGTTGCCCGTCTGAGGATTACTAACTTGTAAGTCAACAGCCTGCATGTTTTGTAATCCCACAAGATTGTTTGGGTCGCTGTGTTTGTTTCTTTTCCAGGAAAATGCAGGATTCTGTTGGTTGCTCACGTGAATAAGATTATTGTTAGGGTTAGGGTTTTCTTCCATGAATGAGAAATGGGTTCTCTTCATAGCTAGCTCGTACTGTGGTTCTTCTCTATTGAGACCTTCTATAGGTAGTTGAGATTTTATAGACGGAGCTTGCTATGTGTGCGCTTGTGTGGGAATAAAGCAAAACCAGAGAGAGAATGGGTGGGGGTTTACATTACACGTCATGAAATATAGGGTTGTATGGTACGTGAGTTATCTACGTCTGTTGCTCGCTTTATGGGTTTATATTTGTGTGGTTTAGTTCTCACAAGGGAAAAGATTTGGAATAGTTTGCGTTTTTGTGTTTGTGAGGTGGACATGTGTTTGGTGCATGGTGTTTGTATTTTTTAAAACTGTTGGGAGGTTCGTTCAATGAGGTTGGTGGGCTAAATTGGAGGGCATATGAGGTGAAGCAACCAGTAAGCATAAAGGAATTGATTTCTGAATGTGGCTAAAGATGTCGACGTACTGAACTTGAGACAAAAGAATGAGATTTTTTATTTTTATTAATTCGCATAACCATTTAGGGTCGTTTTGGCATCCTAAAATTTTTTAGTAGGAAAATACTTGTTTTCTAACATGAAATGATTGTTGAAGCAATAAATATCAGTAACAACCAATGGAAAATTGTGTAAAGTTTTTCCGTAGCCAGCAATTTGTTGGAGAACAATTTAGAAATAAAATAACAGATATACAAAACTAAAATACTTATACTTTATTATTCACAAATACTTGCAATACAAAATGCAATAACACAAAAATTACAAAAATTAATATGATACTAACTTGAATGAATTGAAGGTAGAGGCTAGCGCAAACGCTATGTCCTTTGAATAGTATTTCCATCCCACTCGTGTGCTTGTGGTTCTACAACGTCTGCTCGACCAGGATACAACTACCTAATTCTACAACCTGCACTGGATTATAGAACTCTAGCGAATTGCTTTGTGTGTTTACTCTCTGGAAAGTTTGTACGGAAGATAAGGAGGAAGAAGAAAAGATAAAAATTGATGGAAATGAGGACTCCAGTTATATAGGCTCTTTCATACCTCTTCAAACACCTTTTGGATGTATCTAAAGCTATACAGCTCTTTCCAAAAAGATACAACTCTTTCCAAAGATTTGTGTCTATTAATCAAAACGTTTTTAATTAATTTAATTAAAAACTTAATTCGAAATTAAAACTAATTGATCAGATTAATTTTAATTCCTTGGCTCCAAGTCCCCAAGGCCCTTCCCAAGCCCTTGTCTTGATTAATTAATATTAATATTATAGTATAATCATCAAGCCTAATCCACACAACCATAAGGCCCAAGCCTTCAATCCATTTCCAAATGGTCCAAATTCTAATTACTAAGAAAAAAGAATAAGCCTATATAAAGGCTAGTGAAAAAATAATATTAACCAATGTGGGACAAGAGAGTCTCAAGCTCCAACACAATTAACAATCCCCAAAATGTTCAGTTGGTTTCAACCGAATACTTGAAGCCAACCATGTGCCTTGGAACTCATTAACAGCCAGTTGAAAACTGTGTAACAATTCAATAGTAATCAACTGAAACTATATAGGTAACAGTTAAGTAGCCAGCAACCGAGATTTTATAAAATATTCGATCGCATTTTAAGAAGCCCATCATGAGTCCAGTGTTCCACAGCAACCAACCTAAAATTGTGCACATTTTATGTACATCGCAACAAAAAATTCTCGACATTTTGGTAGCTTTTGTTGAATACAGGTTCAAATGGAAGCACGATTGTCGTTGTAAGCCATCATGATTTCCAGCTCCACTGAAATCTTCAGCAGTGGTGTAATCTATTTCATTTTTTTAGAGGTTTTCTTTTGTTGGATAATAATATTACACTACCAGAAATTATCATTCGCCTCGACGAACCAAATGTTGTCGAACAAAGTAGCTTTACCCAACGAGCATACAAATTTGGTCTGGAAAAAGTGGTCAATGTTTTGGTTTTTTCAGAGACTTTAGACGACGAACATTTTGACGGGCAAACTATTCTTGGGGCAATGTTTTTGCGAAAGGGAAAAACAAGTTCATTGGGTAAAGTGACTTTGTCCGACGAACCATTCTGTCAAGAAACGTATACGAGTCTTCAAATAAAGATCCATGATGATCTGTCCTAAACCTATCTGATATGTTTTGCCGGACGACTTTTTGTGCGTGTTCACCCGATGACGATTCTTTGTTCGACGACATTGGTGACGTTACCCAATGAACAAACACCAGTTCATTAAAATAGGCCGTTCCTTTCTTCTTTCTTTCCCCCATCAACTCTCTTCTTCTCTGCTATATTTGTGTTCTCTCTCTCTCTCTCTCTCTCTCTCTCTCTCTCTCTCTCTCCCACTCACACCCACCTCATCACCCAATTAATTTAAGGTTTTTTGTATTTGTTAAAATTTTGTTTGTTTAATAGTGTAATTAATTACTTTTGTTTGTTGTAGGTTTGTGATTGAATTGGAAGAAAATTAAAGTGACGGTATTTACTTGTCTCTCAATTAGTAAATTTTAATTTAATTAATTGTGATACACACACACACACACACACTAGCATTTGCCTACACACTATGTGTGTATGAACACATTTTTTTAGAAAATGAGAAGGAGAAAGGGGGAAAGAGAACATGGGGGGGGAGTGGGAGGTTTTTAATTTGTGCAGCTCTAGGCTAGGAAATCGCGGTGTGAAATTTGTTTGGAAATTTCATAACTGTTTACACAAAATTAATTATGTTGATTAACTTCGTGTAATAAAATAAAAATAACTTAGACCTGTTTGAGAGTCTGTTGGATGTGTGCGTACACGCAACATGTGTCTCTGCAATCTAATAGATTCTTGAATTGTCCAGTTTGGACATTTCGAGAGTGCACTCTTATGTGTTAGGGTTTGCAATGAACATGGCTAAGTTTCGATTGTGAAAAATTTGGTTGTATCCCTTAATGTTATTTGAGCGCATACTAGATATTTGCTTATAATATCTACGTCATGCACTTGGGGAACCATAGGAAGATGCTGCCGGATTTTTTATGATCGAAAATAGTCACGTGAATCACAAACTGTAACATAGAAAGTGTACTTTCTAATGGGATAGGATCATTACCGGAGACATAAGGGGACATATAATCGAATATCAACTTGTTATGGTGACTAAATTCTCTGAAAACAAGCATAATAGAGAAAGGGTGGACAAAGTTGAATGATAGATGTTGTGACGAATATTTAGATAGGATTGAGACATTTTATTGAATTTACAAGCAACCATATCAGTGCTTAGAATCGTATTAGATGTCTTTGTGTGGAATGTAACAACTGCGTTTGAATGATATTGGACCAAATTCAATATCACTTGTACGGGAATAGGATGGTACACACTCGAATTGGACTTATTAAGGAGAACCGCCCATTATAACATCAACATCTTCCGACAATAGGACGCTTAGACCACTACTACAAAATTGGCTTAATGTATAAGACAGTGGTGGCAGTTTTACACTATTACTGTCGGATAAAATATTTTTGACAACATGTTTAAAATGTGTCAGATAACAAAGTATTACTGTCAAATATATCCGACAAGAATAATGAAGCGGCCCCTTAACTCCAGCATTTATTTTTTAAATAATTTTAACCAATTATGGTGGATATATCTGACATGAGTAAGTAATGTGTCAGATTATATCATATTATTCTCGAATTTTTTATACTAACTCTGGTGGTTTTATCCGACACAGTTATATTTGTAAAATAAATTTCTTTTGTATTCTTATTTATGTTTTTTTTTGGGTGATTAAATATTTATTTATGTTAAATTAATATATAGTTTTCGCTATAATTGGTATGAAGATGTACAAAACTTGAATTTAATGAATAATCACGATTAGATAAGCATAATTTTGATAATCTTTGATTTTTTTTTTAAATTTGCAACTGTAAAAAATCATCAAAATCGGAGCTAAAATAACCATTAAATTATGATTTTTCATTTATAACGGTTGAAATTTTTGCAATTTTTTACGTATGCGATTGTTTTGCAATTTTTCATGAATAATCTTTGAATGTTTTTTTTTGCAATTTTTTATGTATGCAATCTCGGAGTGTGTACAAACAAGTTTCACGGTTGGATTGTTGAAAAAAGTTTCATAGAATGTGTATCGCGTCAAAATGGTAGATTAAACAAACACTTAGAGTTAATGTTATACTTCCATTAAGTATAAAATAAGATTTTGTGATATCCACTAGTGTGAATATTTTAAATTGAATATCGAATTCGTTCATTGCATTCTTATAGGGTCCAGGAGTGTAGCTGTAGAAAATCATCAAAATCAGAGCTAAAATAACTGTTAATTGTGATTTTTTGTTTATAACCGTCGAAAACTTTTGTTCCATTACCTAATATCTGAATGTTTGTTTTTTTCAATTTTTTATGTATGCGATCTCGGAGTATCTACAAATAATTTTGATGGTTGGATCATTGAAAAAAGTGTCGTAGAATGCATATTGCATCAAAATGATAGATTAAACAAACACTTAGAGTTAATGTTATACTTCCATTAAGTATAAAATAAGATTTTGTGGTATCCACTAGTGTAAATATTTTAAATTGAAGATCGAATTTATTCATTGCATTCTTATAGAGTCGAGGAGTGTAGCTGTAAAAAATCATCAAAATCAGAGCTAAAATAACAGTTAAATTGTGATTTTTCGTTTATAACTGTCAAAAACTTTTGTTCCGTTACCTAATCTCTGAATGTTTGTTTTTTGCGATTTTTTATGTATACAATCTCGGAGTGTGTACAAACAAGTTTGATGGTTGGATCGTTGAAACTGGTTTTGTAGAATGCATATCCCATCAAATTGATAGATTTAACAAACATTTAGAGTTAATGTTATACTTCCATTAAGCATAAAATAAGATTTTGTGGTATCCACTAGTGTAAATATTTTAAATTGAAGATCGAATTCATTGCATTCTTATAGGTCCAAGAGTGCAGCTGCAATCTTATAATCAAAATCGGAGCTAAAATAACTGTTAATTTGTGATTTTTTTCGTTTATAACAGTTGAAAACTTTTGTTCTGTTACCTAATCTCTAAATGTTTTATTTTTATTTTTATTTTATTTGTTTGCAATTTTTTTACATATATGGTCTTGTAATGTATACAAACAAGTTTGACGGTTTGGTTGTTGAAACTAATTTCGTAGAATGCATATCTCCGTTAAATTTGTGCCCAAAATTTTGAAGTGGGAAAAGTAATTTGTGCTAAATTTTTATTTATATTTTTGAAGTATTGATTAGACAATATTTAGTTTGTGTGATGACATTTTCATTGTACAATTATCTTTTTGGTTTCTTTATCGCATATTTTACATGGGTTATTATTTATTTAAATATGTATTATCCATTAAACCAAACAATTTATTTATGGGGCTTTTAGATCCAGGTCCAAAAACGTAGAGTGTTTCTAGGAATAAGTTCAGTTATCTAATTATATGTTTTTATTTCTTTTATACTCATTTTATATTTTCTAAAAATATTAAAAATCAATTAAAATCTTCTAATATTATGCATTTTCCAACTCCAAAAAATATATTTAATATCTTATAACAAAAAAACTAATATACTAACATAAATTTATCTACAAAACATTCTACCCTAACTCAAGTAACAAATATATGAATGTATATAATACCTATACGTGAGATATGAAACCTAATTAAAAGGTAGAAAAAACATAACATACCTAAAAGCAAGACACATTAATCTGTGACAGGTTGATTATAAAAAAAGAATTTGTCATATAGGTAGATAAATATAATTAACTTGTGACATAGGTTGATTATAAAAGTTAAAAATAAAATCTATAAATGGGGTTTAAAGCAGGAGGAAGAACGAGAAATAAACAAAAAGATAAATAAAAAGAAATAAGCAAAGAGATAATTGGGAAGCAATTTGATTTTTATAATAAATCTTATCATTGAACAGATAACTATTGACAATTAAATAATTAAATATAACAAATTGGACTTATTTTAATAAACTGGACTATTCCTATTATTGGCTCAAAAAATTGGACTTATATCAAGTTTCCCCTTTATTTATTTATTTTTTTAAAAACGTATTCTATTTAAATATGTATTATTTATTTATTTATAAAACCAAATAATAATTATTTTATTTTTTTAAATTGTGACAAAATTTTTGGGAGGGAATTTTGGGCGGGATATTTCCCGCCATTCTTAGTGTTGTCGGTTATATCCGACGGCGGTACGAAAGTGTGTCAGATAAGTTTTTTATATTTTTTACAGAAACATTTTGATGTCGGTTTTAACCGACAGTAATACCAATTCTACAAAATAAAACCCCTTGCGCCACTGCCTTCTCCTTTCCCCATTCCTTCCCCCTTCATTCTCCTCTCCTCCTTCTTTCCTTCTTCTTCTCTTCTCCCTTTCTCCTTCTCGCTTCAATCACCATGGATGAACAATTTGAGCAACAACATTCTGAAAGCAGTACATTTTAAATTATTTGTATTACGTTCAGTTTGTATTTTAAATTTTGATTACGTTATTCAATCGAGTTTGTATTTTGAATCTTGACTTGCGATACCTTATCAAATATTATGCATAAATTGAAAATTGGTCTTTGTTTAGAGATTTTATTTAGGTTTTGTTTTTGTAAATATGCATCACAAATGTTTTTTTTGTTATTGAAAAGGAGCAATGCCTTAACGGAGAACTCGGAGCTATGGAATCCCAAATTGTATATTTTTCCTTTGACGAGGGATTGGCACTTGATTAAGGAAGATGAAAAGGAAGTCGAATGTAGGTATATTTTTTTTCTTTTTCTTACCAATTGTATAATTAATAAAAGATTATAAACATAATTAATGAACTTTTATATATATGAATAATATTATGGCAGATAATTATTAGTTTTGTTTATGTTTATTTAAATCATGAGATGATACTTTACGGACATTTCACATATTAAACTAATCTAGTTTAATTAATTTAAAGACAATGATTATTGTTTAAAGCCGTCTCATTAAATGTTATAAGCTTAAATGATAAGTCCCAGGAATATGTAATTAAGAGAATGTAATCTAAAGAAGTTAGATTCATGAGGCCTTTCTCTTTCATACACATATCCTAAACGTTCCCGATCGTAGAATTGTCAGTTGGGCATTGACAATCCGAATAGATTAGTACATATTATATCTTCTCTTTAGAGGGTGACTAGTCTTGAGTTATTGGTGTGAAAGACAGCAAGGTAAGTGTATAGGTGCTTAACAGAAAGCGAGTCCACCAAAAGTGATCAACCAGGAGTCTTCATACTCATCTCATGTGAGAACTCATCTAGTTGGGATCATGTGAAGTAGTCGTTTGACCTAAAGCATCCTAGTTATCTTATGGTTAAGTCCTTGATCTTTGACTATGGTAAATGCACTCCAATTGAGAAGGTGTCCACAACATCATTGGGGTCAAGCTATCTAATCATTGAGGCAAGTAAGTGCATAACAACGATTTAACCTGTAAACCGTTGAAGGGAATACTCTATGGTATGATTAAGATTGTATGGCCATAGCACATGAATACGATTTAGGAAGTAGGTTCCAAATCACATTCAAAGTAATTACATTGGATAGTAGACATGAATAAACTATCAACCAAACAATGTGATCAAGAGTATTGATATAGAGAAGGACCGTATTGCATTGTAATTCCAAACTGAATAGGTTCTTTACCTCTTCTGCTTAGCTTTGGGTAGCCATGACATACTGCTAGGTGTCATCTATAGCTTGTGGAAATCCTGAAGGTTAGCAATCAGTAATCTTCAGTAAAGAGAGCATTAAAATTAAGTTTCAATTCACAATCGATTAGTAAAAGTTTTAATCGCCCACTGTCTCGCTAATTAGAACCTAATGGATGGTACACCGTGTAAGGTAGAGATTGAAGAAACGACAAAGTTGAGTAAAGACAATTAAATGGTTTAACTGTTTAGGGCTAAGAATAATTAATATATTAATTAACCAAACAAATAAGTTTGTTTTAGACCTTGGGTAAGTATTGGGCCTGAATGACCATTGGGCTTTGAACCATCAAGCGTATTAACTTAAGTTGTATGGCAACTTAATAATTAAAAACTCAAAAGGCCCAAAAGCTCAATGGCTTTAGCATGGCCAGCCATAGAAGAGTGTCTAGACTAATTTCAATTGTACCATTCAAATGTAAGTGGCTATATAAGTGAAGTTATAAGCCTTTCCCTCATTAGGGTTTTCAAAAGGCAAAAAATAGCTCAATCTCTCTCTCTCTCTAGTATCAATCATCTTCCTAGGCCACTCATCTTCTTCTTCAAGCCTCTCTTTGGTGTGGAGACTTAGAGGTTTCCTTCTTGGAAGCATTGAAGTTCTTATTCCGCCATCCAAATCCAAAAGCCAAGGAATCCATGGAGAAAACAAGCTAGGAATGAAGGCCTTTTCTCTTGGGTGATTAGTCTTTGCTTAAGCAAAGAGGAACCTACAAAGATATAAGAAATCTCACTCCTTTTCTCTTTGGTTTGAGTTGAGTCTTAGGTCACAACTACTACGCTTTGAATTTAGTAAAGCTTAGTTTTTGAGTGCATATAAACACACTTCCGCCATTTAGTTGTTAAATGCTCTATGTATGTTGTTCAAATGAACTTAGGGCCAATTTGGGATTGATGTGCTTTTTCTGAAAATTGCTTCTAATGTGCTTTAAGAATAATCAACTACAAAATAAAGCAGTTAAACATATGATAAACTACACTTTTAAAATTGTGGTGAATATGAAAAGTAGTGTAAAAATGTTGGTTAAGTTTAATGTAAAGTGATATAATTGTGTATAATGACAAAAGTGGACATGATAATGTGGGCGATGACAACGATAATGGTGGCGAGGGCAATGGTTGTGATGGTAGTGGTAGTGGTGCCAATAAAGGGTGTAGTTGTTGTGCTATAGAGGTAAAAATGGTGGTAGGGCGGCGACAACGACAATGGTGGTAGTTATGGTTATGGTGGTAGTGTTAGCGGTAGTGTTTAAGGTGTGGTAGCAGTGGTGGCAACAATGGTAGTGGCTATTGTGGTTGTGGTGTGCTTTTAGTGGTGGTAGTGATGGTGGTGCAATTGTAGTGTGGTGGTGGTAATGGCAACGGTGATGTAAGAGGTTAAGGCTTGTAGTGGTAGGTGGTGGTCGTCACTTTGTTTTCCAAGAATAAAAGGTGTCTAGAAGGATAAATAATATTATTTTCAAAATTAATGAGAGTATTACATGAATTAAAAATATTCATTAAATGCTCAACTCCGCTTTTTATTAAAGCAGCTTTAAATAGCAACCTACAGGCACCTATCAAAAGTTTTTGTCCGGAGGCTGTTGCTTTTAAAATAACCAGGATATTTTATGTTTACTAAACACTTTTTATTGCTTAACTTTAAAGTGAAGCAGCTTTTGGTGAAAAGAAAAAACAATACCAAACTAGGCCTTAGGATAATCAAATTTTTCCTTCAACCAAAACCTAATGAATTGTTTTGTAAATCATTCTAGCTCAAAGAAGGTGTTGAAAGATCTCGGGTTGGGATATGACAAGATCCATGCATGCACAAACAACTGTTTATTGTTTCATGGTTAATTCGAGAAGCTAGACAATTGTCCCAAGTGCAATAAGCCGAGATATCGAAGGAACAAGATTTCGAACAAGGTGCGTTATTTTCCACTAAAGGTAAGATCATAAAAATTGTACATGTCGACACACACTACACGTGATATGAGGTGCCATAAGGACGAATGGGTTAACGATGATATAATGTGGCATTCAGCAGGTGGTGAAGTGTGGAAAGAATTTGATAAATGTAGCCTGATTTTCCCACGGAGTCAAGAAATGTCAGATTATGACTTGCTACCGATGGCTTTAATCCTTTTGAATTTTTTTTGAATGAGCACATCACTTGGCTGATGGTCGTTGTTTCTTATAACTTGCCATCTGGAAGTGCATGAAGAAAGAATCAACTATCATGTGTCCTTTTATACTTAGGCCATGATCACCCGACGTTTCCATTAATGTTTATATGCGGCTATTGATTGATGAGTTGATAGTTTGGAAAAATGGTGTGCAGATGTGTGAAAAGTCCATTGGGGAAATGTTTACTCTGCCAGCAGTAGTTATGTGGACAATTAATGATTTCCTAACTTATAGTATGTTGTCGACTTGGAGCACCAAAGATTATATGGCATGCCCAACATGAGGTGAGGACACCTCATCTTTTTGTCACGTTGGAAAAGTATGCTACTTGGTCCACCAAAAATAGTTCTCGTGGGATCACAAGAGGCATAGCGAGCCTGAAGAATTTGACGGGAAATGAAGTTTCGGCCTAGACCAAGGGAATGTTCTGGATATGAGATACTAAAAGCTTCTCTGTGTTGGTTTCCTGCAGCACATCATGCACAAACTCCACCACTTTCTTTCAATGTTGGTAGCCCATACATCATTTCTTTCTCTCCAAGTAATTGCAGCCCTTGAAAGTTCAGATGTCCAATTCTCCAATGTTATTCCCAAGAAGAATCATAACTTTTCTAGCAACTCAATTCACGTCCTTCGTGAGAAGAGGAAAACATCTATTCCCTGTCATCAACACAGTTCCCACATGACACTCAAGTTGCCTATCCTCAAAGATTGCCACTCCAAGCAAGAAATAATCATGTTGGATCATTTGACCCACATTCAACAAGTTTTCATCTAGACCAAGTACCAACATTACCTCCTTAATGTTTCTTATTCGATTTTTAGTCTCAATCACTAAAGTACCTTTCCCTGTAGCTTGAACAATTTGACCATTTCCAATTTTGATCCTAGTAGTGACAGTCTTGTCCACATTTATAAGTAATGACTTAAACGTGATTACTACAACCATATATGCTCATTCCTAACCATAGTTTCAGAATGGCATGCAAAGAACATTGGAGTTTCCTCATTAACGTGCTTGGCATAATGGAACTGTTGAACCAATTTACTTATGCAATTTTTGGCAATGGGACCAAATTTGTCACACTAATGGCATTTTGTCTTTTCCTTGAACCAGCATTCACCTTAGTGAAGATTCCCACAAGTTTTACACCATTCTTTTGAATTCATTTTATTGCCATTGTACTTCACTACTGCACTAAATTTCTCTTCTAGTTTCACAAACCCCTTTTTTCTCTTTTTTTCTTCTAAAACTTCTTATTTTTGGAATTACTACCCTATGAGCTATTTCTAAGCTGAATACTGAGATTATTGAATGCTTTCTCAGTCACATCTCCATCCTTAGCATGTCTCATCAACTTTATTCATATCCCTTAAGTGTAGCAACTAACTTAATGGGATCAATCTCACTAATCTTCTCGGTTCCCTCAATCACAGATGTAATGTTATCATATGTTGAGGCAAAACTAATCAATGACTTCTCAACTATTTTTGTTTGACAATTCTTCACCATACATTTTCATTTTGATTAATCAATCCAAACAATCTAGTCAAAATCAAACAATGCTTCACCATTTCTCCTTCAAAGTTACGATCAACACCTTGAAGTTTAACTACCATAACTTATTAGTCACCCTTGTACTTCTATTTCAGGACATCCCAAGCTACTTTGGTAATCTCTTGATTTACAAAGATCTTGTTGGAATCTGCCCATTGGATCAACCCCAAGGCCCTTGCATCACGAGCAATCAAATCTTGAGCAACGATTTCTTGCTTCTTAGAAAGTTCATCTTTTGATTCATAACTTTCATCCACAAAATTTCAAAGGTGATGAGACTTGAAAATCGTCTTCCTTTTGTCACCAGAAGTCATAGTTAACTCCGATAGAGATCGGAGCTCGAAGCTTAGCTCCAAATCTAGTCATCTCATTCTTTGATTTGACTAAGTTCTTCGTTGAAAACCCATAAAATTTCTTCACAGTTCACGCCCCTTGATTCAAATCGAACCAAGCTCTGATGCCATGTTAGTGTTTGTTGTTTTCTTAATCTATGATTTGGATTCTATATTGTATGAATCTATTGGAGAAGAAGATGATAGTAGCAGAGGACACTAAGGGAAGTTGCTTTTTCTATGATTGTTGGATTCGATAACAAAATTCACACTGAATGTGTGAGAACAAAAGGAAAAAAATGGCCGTTAGAATTCCACATGAGTCATCCTCAATACAACCTCAAGTGCAGTGTACATGTTTCAGTTATTCTACATAACTGATATAACAGCAGGCACCGTACAAGCCATTAAGATCTTGTAATCCGAGTCATACATTGCAACTAGAACTAAACATTTAAAATAAACAGAAATGAAGAACATTTTTTCAGAAGCTTAAGCTTTGATTCATCTAAAACAAACTTACATCTAACGTAATGCAACTATAAACAAATTTTTAAGTGGGAAACTAAATTGTTTGGCCATATTTTGAGCTTAAATTGTTTTGTGTTTGTCCGATGAGCGAATTGAACGCCAATTCAATATGTTCCTATAGTCAGAGTGGGGTTCAGCCCAAATTGAAAAATCGATGCTTCATAGCTTGTAAGTTAGCTAACTATGGTGGTCTTACATAGAGCATAATTCATGACACAACTACAATGCCCAATTCCTTCGATTTTAACTGTCACTTTCCCCAAAATTTGAGGAAGGCCAAGTGCCCTTAGTTTCTCCCTTGCCTGCACCCATCATCCCGACCGCTGCTCGCTGCCTAAACCGCTGGCCGCTGTCTGTCATTGCTGAAAAATCACTGCAACTAGTCCATTGTCATTGAACCGCGAGCTCCAAACACAGTGATCAGAAGTGGACCTCACTTTGAACCCATACAACCTCACTTTAACCCAACTTAAACTTTATATGTGAGTTGTCTTATTTATTCTATTGTAGAATTACCATCAAGTACAAGATGAAATTGACAATAAAACTAAAATTATCAATAAACTCACGTCTAATAATCAAATTCTTACAATCACGCAATTTTTCTCCTACATTCTATTCTAGCTAAGACCCTAAGACACTCTAAAAAAACAAAAGTTGAATGTTATTGTCACATCATCAATCGAAAATTTGAGGTTGCCCTTGCCCAACTGAGTTATAACATTCAAACCCCAGAGACTAACATTGCCGCAACAAAAACAGTTTAAAATAGGTAAAAATTTGAGCATTTCTTGAAAATATACGTCAAGCTTTTTCCTTTTATTAATTTCAAAACTGAAATTGATTTCTTCATTATTTACTTTGTCTTACTAGCTTTACACAACTCCTGAATGTTTTGATTCCTTGCCCACATGGGTATATAAAGAAGAATTCCTTGAGGCTTCCAGGACATATTAATGTAGAAACTGATGTTAATCCTGATGGAACTGTGGATATAGAAGGAACCGTTACTTGACTTACGAGTAGGATGGATCAATAGGGCTTTTTTTGCACTTAGGTTTGTTCGATGGCGTAGGATGAGGACATGATTCTAATTCAACAGATTGGGACACGTTTTCCTCTACTTGCTACGCCATCTATGTAGCTTCCCCTTGATTTTCTCTTGTTTCCTTTTCAAGGTCAACCTTGCTTTCTGCTCCTTCATTCATAATGAAGTCATCTTTATGGAACTGAGCATACTTGTTAATGATCAACTTTTGATTACACATGGATATATAAAGAAGAATTCCTTGAGGCTACCAGGACATATTAATGCACAAACTGATGTTGGATATAGAAGGAACCGTTGCTCGACTTATGAGTAGGTTGGATTAATAGGGCTTTTTTGCACTTAGGTCTGTTTGATGGCGTAAGACGAGGAAGTGTCAATTCTAATTCAACAGATTGGGACACGTTTTCCTCTACTTGCTACGCATACTATGTAGCTTCCCCTTGAGTTTCTCTTGTCTCCTTTTCAAGGTCAAACTTGCTTTCTGCCCCTTTATTCATAATGAAGTCATCTTTAAGGAATTGAGCATACTTTTTAATGATCAACTTTTGATTATCAACATGGTAGAATTGGTATAGTAAGTTTTCTTATGGGATCTAATAAAGCAGCATATTTCATACTGATTGTCTAACTCCCCTCGGTGCTCGGTTTATAAATCCCACACTCGGTTCCATTTGCCTAGCACAGGATGGACATCCCCACATCTTCATGTGTTTAAAGCATGGTTTCCTTCTTTTGAACAAGGGAGTATAAAGACTTTTAGGAGTACTTGAAGAAGAGACTCGGTTAAGTAGATAAGCAACTATCTCAAGCGCATGACCCATGAGGCATATCAGTATAGCTCATCATGGATCAAACCATATCCATTAGTGTTCAATTCCTCCTTTTGGATACGCCATTTAGCTATGGCATTCTAGGAGATGACCATTGCGGCATGATCCCATAGTCTTTTGAATAAGCTGTGAATTTAGCACCTAAGTATTCACCTACACGATCTTATCAAAGGATCTTTATACCTTTTGTAGTTCCACCTTGACCCTAGTTATAATGCAATTCGGTTCTTTTATCATCCATATCTCGAGACTTATGCGATATGGAATAATGTCAAATCACATGTACTCATCTATGATCACCATGATGCCTCTCATACAAAAGCCGTACTTAAAAACATAAGTTGATCAACAAGTACTATGCGTAGAGATTTTGAGATGGATCTTCAAGTGACTTCGAGAGATATCTCTTTCTATTGAACAATTACCAAAATGCAATAGATTCCTTGATGCACATTCATATATCTTTGGACTCATAAATATGAACCCAAGCAACACAATAATGGGCCCTGCAAAGTAGTAAGGGTTTTGAGGTGAAGTTAAAGTTCATAGTTATAAGCACACGATATTCGTTGATGCCTTATCTCTAAGAACTATTTGCATACTACAACCCCAAGCTTTGTAACGTATGACATGTGGTAAGCATATATCCATGTGTTTAGGCTTCTTGGGTAGTAAGTGTACAATGAACTTAGTGAACTTGTTCAACATAAAAGCACTTGTATATCCACCACGTATCCAACACATGTAGAACGAAACCATGCTAACCTTAATGTGATACACCAAGGCTTTTTTTTTTTTTTATAGTCAATGTTTAGTTGATTTTCCAAACGACTTGGGAACTTAGTTTAAAAACTAAGTGACTATGGAATTCAAGTCTCCCTACCCCAATCTTTTTAGGACATTGGTTCCATACCTTAAATCTCATGGACTTATTCACAATATATTATTTCTATAATATAAGGCCAAAACATGAAATCTTGCGCTATTAGTAATTAATTAAAATAGAGTGGTAACATAATCTCCAATAATATAAAATTAATTTTTAGGGCACATCTCCAACATGTGGTACTAAGTGGCACTCTCATTGTTTTAGATGTAGTTCGATTTGGGCGAGATAATAATTGAAAGAAAGTGGTTGACTAAAGTTGTATTAGCTTATTTCGAAATCCTTATCATGATACTGCGAGTTACATTGGTAGGTGAGTCACGCGGTTTTTCAGATGCTCATGAAATCTTAATTTTTCAACCTGATAAATTCGTATATGGCCAGTTTTATGAAAATCATAAATGTAGGGTTGAAAATATCTCAATAGTAGATACGACATTATATGTTTCCATACCATACAGAAAATTTCGGCCATTTTGACACTATAGAGATAAAACACAATACTCTGCTTGAGAAAACATTAGAAATTAGTATTTTCATAGCAACTAACGAGTCATTCAAATAGTTTAGTACAAGAGAATAATTTTCATAACCCAATCGAATTAGCCTTTGGTGTTCTTAAGTTTTAAGTCCTAAAAATCTCTATTATTTCATGGTGTATATCTTGGAATATGCATACGTAAAGAAATTCATGTTCAATCGAATCATTGATTTACCAGATTATATGATATTGTGTAGCAAAGTTTGTGGTATGACTAATATATCTCTTTTATTAAAAAAAGCATTTTTTATTTTTTATTTATTTTTGTTTATTTGATAGTTTTATGATTAGTTTTCTTTTTGTATTTAAAAAAATGTTAGGATGACTACATTTTTATACCACAACGATAGATTATTTGATGCGGCAAGTAATGTTTACATATGAAGTTACGATTTTATCACATTAGATTTATTTTTTTATTTTTTTTTATTTTAAGGAGACCAGCTTGTGGCTTTGCCATGGCAGTCCACTTTTTTAAGGGCCGGGAAGACTCACGGAAGCATTTCAACCTTCTCTTGGAAACCATCGTGCGATTCACCAGCTTTAGAAATTAAACCCAAGACATGCCGTGTGGAATACGAACCTGAAATTCTTTCCCAATCACTGAACCACTCAATGGCGATTTATCACATTAGATGTTGATTATGTCCATCATGTGAAGGTGGTCTCCCCAGAGTAATGCTAGAAAGTAAGGTATAAACTTTGCCTTGATTATCCATACCCTAAAATGAATATCTTGCATTCCTATCTCTGAACATGCTAGAAGATCGCAAACATAAACACCCAAGGCGATGGCACCAGTGGCTGCACCAAATACTAGAGAACCACTATTCCCAATGCTAAAAAAGAGGATAGCATGGGTGGACATGGGAACCAAAATTTCGATGCTCCAAATTCAAACCCTCAGATCTTCGTCTCCTTCCCAAATAGGGTGGAGCCAAAAATAATTGAGAAAATTGTGGAGGTGACACGTGGATTTTTGGATAAAAAGATAAAATTACCCTCGAGTCACACTGGGATTCCCATGCGCATGCAACGAACAATAACAGCTCAATCAAAGAAGAGTCGAAGGTGATCAAAATGATATTTCTTCAAATCCATCTCATCACTCCTCATTAAATCCTTATTCAAAAGATAACTTCCAATTTTCCTATTTAATTTAGGATTAATTGCCATATTAATTGCAAGATATTATTTCACATAATATCTTGCAATTGTTCACACAATTTCACCATATATGGCTAGCCACTATTCTCCAAATAGGACTGGCCACTCCCTTATAAATAGTCATATTATCCCACTAAAAAGTTAACATTTGCTACCCACAAACTCCTAAACGCATTCTTTTCAGAATTCTAACTTTGGCATCGGAGATTCTTCAGCCAAAGCTCCCCCATTTATCGTGGGCGCATGAGGTTTTTGGATTTAATCTTAGGTGTCATTATTTTGTAGGTGCATTTTTGTCAAAGGAGAAGACAGCGGAAATTTGTATCCACAAATTGGTACTTTCATTGAGAGTTTGATTCACACGCTCGTATAAGACTCTCGCATTCAAAGTTTCTCATTTCTTGTTCATTTGTAGATTTTTCGTACATTTCCTAGAATTTTTTTATAAAGTTCTTTGAATAAATGTAAAAGAAAAGTACAATGACTAGAAATTAAAAAAAATACAATGAACGGAACTTCCGACGTTCAAGGATTTGGACCAAGCGATAGAGATCGAGGCATAGCCTTACCACGACGATCCACGAGGCTTAACACAATGGCTAGTGAAGCAACACCACCCCCACGGGGCACCACCGTGGTAGCCAACACAACAACAACCACTATGGCAGCATTTGGCGAGCCCTCTACTTATGGTGAGCAGGCAGCCATGCAACAGCAAGCCCAGGCCCGCGCCACCTCGTAGAAGCAGACCTAAGCTAGCGCCACAAGGTAGCAAGCCCAACGCAAAGCAACATAAAATGTTATGCCCCAACAAGCCCAGGAGATGCAGGCCCAAAACCAAGTGGCTGCATGCTTAAGGCAATAGCGCCCAACGCCACTTTAGCCCACATAGGCCCATGCCCAAGTTGAGCTCCAAGCCTAGTGCAAGCCTAATTCACCCTCGGCCCAACGCCAAGCAATCCAGGCTACACCACACTCACGCATAACGCACTCGAAGTAGCCCACGCACGTGGCCCTCCAAGCAATCTCAACCGGTCCAAGACTAGTTAAATAGTCCCAGCTTCAAATTTCTAGATTGATGATTGAACCGGGGTTATTTTCACCCCATTTCTCCGCAGATTTGATAAATCCCAACTTAGATCTCGCGCCCGGAGTCTATTATACTTCCACTACTCAAGGAGACGTATACCGCCCAAGCTCTTCCAACCTGAATGGCAAACAACACTTGTCCTGACAAGTCATAGAGTTAACAAATGCCCTCGCGCAGTAAACAACCTTGGTGAATCAGCTCTTGCAACGTATCGAAATGCAGCGTGCCTCAGATGAGGTGTCCCGAAGTTGGACAAGGGCAGACAATGAAACTCTCCAACAGTGTTCCAGCAAGCAGCCACTCAACCAGTCACGAACCGAGCATTCTAGCAGTGTACACTCTCGATTGGGCCTTCGAGATATTGTATACTCTCATCTTAGCGTGCAGAGTAGCGTGCACTCTTGGTTAGGCCCATAACGACCATACATTCACGGTTGGGGCCACACTCCGATAATCAACATGAGTAACCTTCTAGGCAAAGTGTTTATTCACGGCTAGGCTTGCAAGAAACATCTTTCACCTTACATCGGAGTAGGCAGCACGAAGGACAGAGAGAAACAATCACACAATCCAACATAAGTTCAACTGGCAACTTGCATGAAATTCGCTCGCCTGATAGGAACGTACCACATACACCGCAGCCACGGCACAGACGAGTCGAACACATGAAAGAATAACGTAGACCAGTAGGTCACGACCAAGTGCAGTCGAGAACTCTGCTACCCCAACAAGGGTAAATTCAAGAAGAAGTATGGAGGCTCCTGACTGAGCGATTACATGATTTCCAACGCAATGAGGTCATTGATGAGGCGTTACAACGGGACATGACCAACATAAGCATGCCACCATTCACGGACGAGATCAAGCAAGCAGAGCCTCCACACAAGTTCAGCATGCCATATTTTACATCTTCAAATGGGATGGAGACCTAAAGAGACACCTGAAGCACTACCGAAGCACAATGACCCTCTATCGAAATAATGACGTTCTCATGTGCAAGATATTCACCACCACTTTACAAGACAGGGCGCAAGATTGGTTCTACACCCTGCCACTGCAATCTATTTGGAGTTTTGATGAGTTTTCATTGGTTTTCATCAAAGAGTATTCATCCTAGTGCTCGATCAAAAAGAAGTCCGACCACTTATTCAGTGTCAAGAAGAACCCTAAGGAGTCGCTCCGCGACTATGTGAAGAGGTTCAAAGCAGAGAAGGCAAAGATAGTCGGATGCAACGACTCAATAACCATTGCAACCTTCCAATATTGACTCTCAATAGACTAGATGTTATTTGGAGAATTGATCATGAAAGAAGATCTAACTCTCTGCAGACTCTTTTGCTCTAGCTATGAAGCATACACTTTGGGACAAAGCTTGGCGAGCAGATAAGGCACTTGACAGTTTCGAAAAGAATCGACATTAGCTCAAAAGAATGAGGATAGGAAACAATACAAAAACAAAAGCTGGCAGGTGGCCCAGCGCAAAGACCGATCCCCAACTGAAGGAGGCCTGACGCCCAAGAGCTACTTTAAGTTCTCGGTCCCGATCCACCAAATCCTCTGCGACATCAAGTGCTACACTTAGAGGAAATACCAAGAGAAGCTGGGGAAAGAAGGCAAGGCCGGCAGATACTTGGACAAGCCAGCTGCACATCCTAGAAGAAATGCAGACGCCGACGAATAGTCACCAACTAAGATAATTAGGATCAATGTCATCTTCGTGGAATCCAACTACTTAGGGGCCACTAACAACTCTAAGAAGAGGAAGATCCAGCAGGCTCTGCTAGTCTCATAAGTCTAGTAGTTAACACCCAACTTAAAACCATTGTTGGCTTCATTGACTAGGATGTTGAAGGCATCAACTTCCCACACGATGACGCACTAGTGGTATCTGTCCAACTAACCCACGCTATAGCTGACAGAATGATGGTTAACAATGGAAGTGCAGTCAACTTACTTCAGCTTTCAGTAATTCAGAAGATAGGCTTGGAAAACACAATTATATGAGCGAAGGTATTTACCGGATTCAACGGATAAACCTCGAGTGTCATCGGCAACATTACACTTGACGTGAGAACAATGCCAGTTGTCTAGTAAGCGACCCGTCTCCCGACAATGGGATTCTAGAGCGGACTTGGCTGATAAAGCTGGACGCCGTAACCTTTATCAAGTATCAAAAAATCTGATTTTGTATCCGATAGGAAGAATCTTAGAAATCAAGTCTGACCAGGCCATATCTCAACGATGCACTGTGCAAGTACTGAAAGAGTAAAAAAAAAAAAACCTTCACCCCCGTAAAGGCTACTGAGGTCTAAAGGAAACCCGAAGAGGACGCCCAGCACATCTCACACGCCAGCGAACGAGATGGATGAAAACTCGAAGAGGACGCCGAGCACATCATTCTTAATCCTTAATAGCCAGAGAAGACTGCTAGAATCAGCTCATGTCTGAGACGAAAATAAAAGGAGGAACTCACGGGTTTCCTTAAGGAAAATTGTGACGTCTTGCCATAGTCACCTTTCGATATGCCCAGCATCGACACCAAGATAGCTTACCACAAGCTGCACGTCAACCACGCTGCCAAATCAGTGATCCAAAAGAGAAGATATTTTGCACTTGAACGAGTGGCAATCATCGAAGTGAAAATCGATAAGCTATTGGAGGCCAGATTCATAGAAAAGGTAGCACACTCAGCATGGCTTACCAACGTCGTGCTAGTAATGAAGAAAGAGAAAGGCAATTAGAGGGTTTTCGTAGACTACACCGACTTCAACAAAGCATACCCGAAAGGATTCTTATCCAATTCCCCAAATCAATTTACTAGTATATTCAACTTTCGGGAACCAGTTACTCAGTTTCTTGAATGCATACCCTGGTTACATCCAAATAGCCGTGCACGAGCCCGGCAAGGAAAAAACCACGTTTGTGATCGAGTGAGGCACCTACTGCTATGAGGTCCAGCCTTTTGGCCTCAAGAATGCAGGAGCCACTTACCAACGACTGGTAAACAAGATGTTTAAGAAGCAAATTGAAGTAACCATAAAGGTTTACATTGACGACATCATGGTGAAGGGCAAGTAGTGATCAGACGACATCAGCAACTTAGTGAAAACTTTCGATATCCTTAGAAAGTACAAGATGAAGCTCAATCCCGCCAAATGCGCATTCGAAGTATCTTCAGGTAGATTCTTAAGGTACCTAGTAACCCAGCAAAGAATCGAAGCACATCCCAAGCAGATTCGAGCAATCCTAGAGATGAAGTATCCCACTTCCTTGAAGGAGATCTAAAGCTTGATCAGATGAGCAGCTACGCTCAACCGCTTCCTCTCACGATCTACTGATCGATGCAAGCCTTTTTCAAAGCAATCAAGAGGGCACAACGAGACAAATAGGATGATGAGTACGAAAGAGCTTTCCAAGACCTGAAGAAGTATCTGACATCACCTTCCTTACTATCCAAGCCGGAAGCAGCAGATGACTTATACATCTACTTAGATGTCTTGGAAGTAGTAATGAGCTATGCCTTCATGTGAGAAGAGTTAGAGGCCCAACTGCTGGTATTCTACACTTCTAAAGGTCTTGTCGATGAGGAATCTAGATATTCGAAGATTGAGAAATTAATTTTGGCGCTAGTTATTGCTGCTTGGAAGCTCATACCATATTTTCAAGCTCATACAGTCATCGTTATGACTCAGTATCCTCTACGATCAATCTTACATGGTCCAAATACTTCTCAACGAGTAATGAAATGGGTGTTGGAACTTGGCCAATGCGGCTTAGTTTTCTGACCCCGTACGACGATAATGGCCCAAGCCTTAGCGGAGTTCATAGCAGAATTCAAGCCTAGCTTAGGCAACGCGACAGAGCAATCCAACAACGTCCCAGAGGTAACCGAGCATGCCCTAGCAACACCTGCTTCACTTGATGGAGACTTTTAGTATTTGCACTTCGATGACGTATCCAACTACAAGGGCTCAGGTGTAGGCATGGTCTTTGTCACCCCAGACAATTCGATGCTCAAGCAGGCAATCACTTTAGGCTTCAAAGAAACCAACAATGAAGTAAAGTATGAAGCCATACTAGCAGACCTCTAAATGGCAAAACACTTGGCGGTGAAAAAACTTGCAATTTATTATGATTCCCAACTAATCACCAGTTATACTATTAGGGAGTACACGGCAAAACATCCGAAGATGGCGCAATACATAGAGAAGGTATGAAAGCAACTTAAGGCGTTTCAGACTTACACCTTCACTCAAGTTCCGCGGCCAGACAACACCCACGAGGACGCGTTAGCCCGCCTAGGCTCCTCCCTCGACCCTCAACTCAAATGCTTTATTTCAGTGGAATATCTAGATAAGCCAAGCATAGAGGCAGAGCCAGCAGCCGAGGTGTCACAGGTTAGTACAACTCCAAACTGGCAAGATTCCATTATAGACTACCTGGTCAATGGCACACTCCCCATGGAAAGATTGGAATCTAGAAAGCTCCAAACGAAGGCAATATACAACTACATGTGGAATGGCATTCTCGCCCGAATATCCTACACTGGACCATATCTCCACTGCCTAGTGCCTCCCAATGACCTAAAGGTTCTAAGCTCAATCCACGAAGGCGTTTGTGTAAATCACTTTGGAGGTCGATCTTTAACACAGAAGGCTCTTAACGCAGGCTATTATTGGCCTACTATGCATCAAGACACTAAGGAGTTAGTACAAAAGTGCGACTGCTACCAACGCTACAAGCCGATATCAGCACTGTCTGCCAACAAGCTACACCCACATACGAGTCATTGGCTACTCATGTAGTGAGCAATTGACTTGGTAGGGCTAATGCCACCCGCTACTAGGCGTAGAGGTATAATGATCGTGGCAACTGACTATTTCACCAAGTGGGTGGAAGCAGAGCCCATAACAACCATAGCTCAGACAGACATAGAGCACTTCATATGGAGGAACATCATTTGTTGATTTGGCATCCCTAAATCCATCGTCACAGACAACGGCTGCAATTCATAGGCAAAGATTTGTTGAAATTCTTCCAGAAATACAACATTAAGCAACATATATCCACACCGAGGTATCCCTAAGGCAATAAGCAGACCGAAGCATCCAACAAGATGATTCTCAACTGCTTTAAGAAATCTTTCTCCGACAAGAAGGGAAAATGGCCAGACGAACTTCTCGGATGTCTATGAGTGTATTGCACAACCAAATGACGAGCAATCGGTGAGATTCCTTTCTCTTTGGCATTTGGTTCAGAAGCAATCATTTCTCCCAATCTCATCCTGCCAAGTATCAACACTTTACTGCCCAGCATCGAGCAAAACAGAAAATAGATGGCCACAAACTTAGATCTGGCAGAGGAGAAACGTGAGAATGTCATCACCCATATCGCAGCCTACCAGCATCAATTCTTCTTTAGCTACAACAAAAAGGCCAAGATCTAGCAGTTCTAGCCTAAAGATCGAGTTTTAAGAAAAGCTTTCATGACTGCCCACAGAGAAGGCTCCAAAAAGATGGATCTCATCTGGGAAGGTTCGTACAAGATTAGCAGAGTAAGCAGCAAGGGTAGTTACACCCTCACCACCATGAATGACAAAGAGATCAAAAAGTAGTGGAATGCCTAAAATATGAGGAAGTACCATGCATGACCTTCTGCTACATCAAAGCCCGAAAACTCAAGGAGCTCGATGGGCACCACCTCTCAAGCCGATGACTATCCAGTTGTTACGTAGTTCCTACTTTACAATTAATTTTTGTTCGTTTCACTTATTCTTCAATGACGAATTCAGAAGTAATTTTATAACTTGGCTCGACTGCATGCTTACAATAACTTATCACTCCTGCACTTCAAAAGAAGATCGCGCCCTTCTTAGGGACTTATCGCAGGAATTGCACACCATTAGGGACCAACCATGCTCTCCAGTATGAGAGAGTAAACCAATTCCCTAACACCCATATAGCTTTGCTTTCTGATGCATGAGGATAAACTATGCACTTCAAATATCCAGATATGGATAAGTCAAGTTGCCCTGGTGTAACTAGATGCACGATGGCTTGCATTAGGATTCCTAGAAATAGCCACAATGGTCTTTTTCAAGGTTTAGCTAACTGAAGGATTTTTGGTCTCTTGACCTAATCCATGAGGAACCGAGCCTTAGAGACAGATGAGGTACATTATGTTGTACACCCTATGGACAGCTGCCCTGGAACCCTAAAGCTACTACTGAGTGCACTAAGGTAGCCTACGATTCCCAGAAGACTGTCTATGGCTTGCCCTTCAAGCAGTAAGACAACATATCTTTGTGAAAGGTTAAACGGTTAGCGTGCATATACAAAGCTCTATCCATTGCCGATATGCTATGTAGTTGATAAGCTTTACCTCTGCCACACACGGAATGATGGTTTATATCTACATTAATTCCTTAAGTGTTATGATACTTGCTACACAACCCATGAAATTGGCTACATAAAGAGCAAGAAGTTCTGTTGGACCTTTGCTTACAAAATTCCATACAGCTGTGTACTTTTGATACGAAAGGTTAGTGAATTTCGTGACCCAAAAATCTTTAGTATGTTGTGATGCAGGCCACACAACTCACAGGATTGAAGAAAGCCAAGGTTAACATCGAAGTGGTCACACGGACTCATCTGTTTTAGTAAATAAGGCATCTGGTTGCCGACCCTATGGCTAACAACTTTGCAAAAGTTCTACACCAACACCTACAAATGCATAGGCTACTTGGGCTTGTCTGCTTATAGAAAAGCAACACGTCTGCTGCTAGTTTGAAGGTCAAAGGTTGGGTGTAAACAAAAATGATGTAGATGAAGAAAAACAAAGAAAGCAAGTTTATTAAATTTTCTAGCAAAATTGATAACCAAATGGCAAAGGTTGTATGAGTTTATGCAAAGCAAAAATCAACATGGAAAACAAAGAAAATCCTAAAGGCTACCTAGAATACTACTCTTCAGTAGCTTGGACATCCCACGACTACTCAGTCACCACACTTTCAACAGCTCTGACACTCTTAGCAATGGCATCATTCAGCGTTTCACCCCCGCTGCCCCAGCCTGGGCACCAACTTCACTCCCTAAGATAGATGATAGGGTGGAAGCTCTAGGATATAGTGACATGTTCATGAACTACTACTACAAGATTCCTAACATGGACATTAGTAATAGTTTGAAGCCCATTCAAAGTGATGCCGAAGATGTGCAACTTTGTTCCAAAGGCTCGGTTAATAGACATGTACATTTAAGAATTGTCTATAGAAGAAGCCCTTACCAAGTAACAATATTTTATGGAGTCTATGGTGTACACCAGTCCAAGCACAGTGGTTATTGAGGAATTAAGTGATGAGGAAAGGGATGTTATGGCAAGGACTTGTAAACTAAGAAAAAGAAAGGGTTTGTTAGCTATTGAAGGACCCTTCGATAATAAGGGGGTGTCTGTTGAAGAAGAGGTGACAGTTATGTGCTTGGATGATGGTTTTCACCAAAAATAGGTGGTAGGTACAAGTGTAGCTGAGATTGAAGATGTACAAGTTGTTGAACAAGTTGGTGAGCAAGGTGTACAACTTGGTGAACAAGTTGGAGGACAAGGTGTACAAGTTGATGAACAAGTTGAGGATGAAGATGTACAAGTTGGTGAACAAAGTGAAAGGGAACAAAGTGATACCTTCTTTGATGTACCTCTTAGATTTGAAGGAGACCAAGAAAGAAGTGATGAACAAGATCCTGATGAAGACAGTGACTTTGTAGAGAGTGATTATGGGAGTGATGAAGATAACCCAAATTTTGCTAAGTATGATGTGATTTAGGAAGCATATGAGGTGCAATATGAGCAAAGAACACGAAGGCAATCTCAAAAAAGGAAAAAAGGCAAACTAAGAAGAACAATGAAGGAGAAGAAGAGCAAGTCAATGAAGGAGAAAGGGAGAGACAAGAAGAAGAAGGACAACAAGAGGTTGAAGAAGCTGGAGATGGGGGGGTGAATTTGGTTCATGATCCAGATTATAATTCTGATGATCTGGAAAGTGTACATTCTGAAGATGATGAAGGAGGCAAAAAAAACAGAGCATTATCCAAAGTTTAATGAGAAAACGGACATGAAGAATCCAAAATTTACTCTAGGGCTTATTTTCAAAGACAATGTGCAATTTAAGAAAGCCGTGATGATGTATTCCTTGGTGAATGGATATGGGGAAATTCATTTTCATCGGAATGAGAAGTTGAAGATTATTGCCAAGTGTGCAAAGGACTGCCCTTGGATGTGTTCTGCTAGCAAGATGTATGGATCAAACAGCATCCAAATCAAGACAATCCTTGATGACCACACATATAGGAGGATTTGGGAAAATAAGAATATGACTGCTTCTTTACTCACAGATCTATACTTGGATCGGATAAAGCTCAATCCCACATGGCATGTTGAATCCTTTTTATCCACTGTGGAATCCTAGTGGAATCATGGTTGTACAAATATGAAGGCTTATAGGGCATTTAATAAAGCTTTCAAGATTATTGAAGGGAAACATGCAGAGCAATATACAAAACTGTGGGATTTTGCTGAAGAAGTAAGAAGGACTAACCCTGGAAGCACTGTGAAGTTGAAGTTGGATGGAGGAAGGTTTTAGAGGATATATGTTTGCTTAAGGGCATGCAAAGAAGGCTTTAAGGCAAGATGTAGACCTTTGATAGGTTTAGATGGGTGCCACTTAAAGGTTTTACATGGAGGGCAGTTGCTATGTGCTGTTGGCATTGATCTAAATGATGAGACATGGGTTATTGCTTATGCAGTGGTGGAAATGCAAAATAAGGCAACTTGGATTTGGTTTTTACAACTGTTAGCTGATGATGTGGGTATAGAAAACCAAAATGGGTAGACATAGGGCTGGAAAAAAATCCCAAAAATCCCAAACCAAACCGAAAAAATCCCGATCCCAAACCAAAAAAATCCCAAACCAAAATTCCCGAAATTTTCGGTATGTAATCCCGAACCAAACCGAAATTTTCGGTATGGGATTCGGTATTCCATCTCCATTTTTTCGGTATTCCCATACCGAATTGAAATAAATATGATTAATCTTTTGTTTGTTTCTATATTCCAGTTGTCTCAACTAATGTGATTAATCTTTGGGTATTAGTTTAAGTTCATCAGAAAAGTTTGATTATATATATCAGTATACATATATTATACTAGTACCTTAATATTGTGCATGCATATTGTTAATTGATAAACTAGTACATTAATAAAACTAATTAATATAACTGATGTGGTGTAATTCACTATAGGGAGGTTAATAAAGGGTATACTGATAGTTATAATTGATGCACCTTAATATTTGATGTAGTTTAAGTTCTAACTAGTACTAATAGTTAGTGATATGAAAAGTTTGTATTTGAATTATTCATTATTTATTAGTTGTAAACAATTTAATTTCCTCTTTTATTTTCTTAGTATTTATTATCTATTAGACTATAATTCAATGTAAATGATTTGTGGTTTATTGTTTTAGACACGGCTAATTTGGGAGGTGAGGAGAATACAACACAATTTTGGCTCATAACTAATTTTTTTGATTTTGGGTTTGTTACTTTATTTATAAACCTTGGCTTGTAACTACGATTTTTGCTTTTGAGTTTGTTACTTTATTTATTACTTTATAATATGTCAAATTTTAGCCCAAAAACATAATATGTCAAATTTTAGTCCAAAAGCCCAAAAGCATTTTGGGATTCCCGATTTGTCCCGAAATCCCGAAATTATTTCGGGATTCCCGAAAATTGGGATTCCCGAAAATTTGGTTTGGGATTGGGATTGAATTTGGGATTCCCAAAAATTTCGGTTTGGGAATCGGGACAATGATTTCGGTATGGGATCCCATACCGAACCACCCCTAGGTAGACATTTATCAATGACAAGCAAAAAGGGCTAATTCCAGCATTTCAAAATGTTCTCCCCAGATGCCACCACAGATTCTGTGTAAGGCATTTGTACACAAACTATAGGAATTTTTTCAAGGGGAAAACTTTGAGGATACTCTAGGGGCAGTTGCCAAAACAACAACGGTTCCACACTTAAAAAAGGCAATGGAGGAGGTTAACAAGCTAGATGAGGAGGCCTACAAATGGCTAGTGAATAAGCATGCAACTCAATGGAGTAAGCCCCACTTTGATACCTATCCAAAGTGTGACATGTTCCTAAATAATTTGTGTGAAACATTCAATGCAGTCATACTAGTGCCAAGGCAAAAGCCGAATTCAAATGAGGTGAGGTATAATGATGAAGCAAGTAGGAGATCTCTGCTTTAAGATTAAGAAGAAGTTGGAGGAAGCCAAATTCTTAAGTGGCAGATGCATTGCACAATGGTCAGGAGGGACCAAATTTCAAGTGGATGTTGGAGGTAGGGAACAATATGTGGTGGACTTAATTGACAAGACATGCTCTTGTAGGAAGTATGACTTGACAGGAAAACCTGCAACCATGCAATATTTGCCATCCATTTCAAAAGAGAAAAACTTGAGGATTATGTGGATGCTTACTATTCAAAGGTACGGTACTTGGAAGTTTATTCTCACTTAATAATGCCAATGAATGGTATGTCATTGTGGGAGGATACTGAAAACCCACCAATCTTGCCTCCATTATATACAAGGCAACCCGGAAGACCAAGGAAGAAGAGAAACAAAGAAGCTACTTAATTGGAGAAAGATGGTGAACAAACTCCCACCAACCCACCAAATAATCCTGAAGGTCCTCCTAAGCCACTTAAGCTTGGAAAGAAAGGGCAAGGTCCTTTGAAGTGCACTATATGCAAGTAAGAAAGACATAATTCAAGGACCCATCATCCACATCTTCCTCCAAGGGACAAACAGGTAACATTTTGTACTTTCTTTAATCCTTTAATCCTTAATCCCTTAATCTATGTGCTCCAATGATATTGTACTTTGTTATAGGCATCCACATTAGCACAAGGGAGAGCATCATCATCAGCCGAAGCTGCACTTAAAAAGAGGACAAGGAAATCTAAGGTAAAAACGTAATCCTCTCCTTTGTTTACAACAGCAAGTTTAGTTTAGAACTTTGCTTTGCATCTGACCTTTTGTAATGAACATTGAAATTAGGCATCACAAATAGGGGATGGTTCATATGCAAATCCTGAAGCTCATTCACCGAGATCCACTAAGCAGAGAAAGACAAGGCAAACCAAGACCTAAAGATGCTACAAATTGTAACAAATTACTATTTTTTAGTTCATGTTTTATGTGCAATAGGAACTGAAATTATGGTACATGGGTTCTGGAATTAGACATCACAAACATTGAATTTCTTTTGGTTTTTTGAACTGATTTGGAACCCTAAAAATGCACTGTTTTGCTAGATGGATTTGACAGTAGGTTTTTTGAATCAGTGCACTGTACATTTTGGGATATACAAGGATGTCAAATGGATATCTTTGTAAATGTTGGATGGATTAAATGTTTGAAGTGGACTTTGTGTTCATCTTTTGGTTATATCATGTGTTTATGTAGGATTTGTGTTCATCTCTAGCTTACATCATGTGTTGATGTGGGATCATGTGTTTATGTAGAATTTCCATTTGGTTTTTTAGGTTGTATTATCTTCCAAAATTGGACCCTTTAAAATTTTAATTTTTTTAAATTTTTTTTTGGCGGGAAAAAATATAGTTGGAAAAAAAAATTCAAAATTTATTTTTTCAAAAATGACATGGAAATTAATTTTGGCAGGAAATCTACGTGGGGGACCACGTGAAAGTTCATATGTGGAGAGGATGGGACCCAGCATAAGCCAGGTCAGCATATAACGGAGGATTTGATAGATAATGTAACGGAGGTAGAACATTACAGCAAATTCGTAAATAAGGTATGACATTGAAACTTTTTAAAGACGAGGTATGAAACTATTAATGACCCAATAGTTGAGGTATTAATAAAATTATCTTTGTCAACCAAAAGATGATGAAAAGACAAATTAGTCTTCTATCACACAAAAAAAAATGATGGGCCATAATGTAATTTCATAGGTCCGAATTTTATTGTTTTTATTGAAGCCTCACCTACAGGTGTTGTTAAAATACCTCCAATATTAAAAAAAAAAATCAAAAACAAAAACCTCCCACTCCCCCCACATTCTCTCTCTCTCTCCTTCTCATTTTTAAAAAAAATGTGTTCATACACATAAAGTGTATAGGTAAATGCTAGTAATCATTAAATAAAGTTGTTTGAATACTTATAGTTTAAAATTAAAATTTTGAAACTCTTTTTGTTAATTTCCTTTTAAAATTATACATAATCTAACTACATAAAAAAGTATGACTCCTACAATTATTAAAGGAGAACTTTAACGAAAAGCTCCCAGTACTATTCACTTTAACAAAAAACCACATTTTTACACTAAAAAGTCAATTCTGATACTATTCACTTTACTCTTTATTTTGTCTTTATCGTTAAAATTCAAAGTTTTCAAGTCTTTTTCATTAGTTTTTCTTTATTAAAATCACAATAAGTCAACAATAGTGTAATAGTATTCATGCTGTCTGAAACTACTTCAATTACTGTTGAAGACCTAAGTGACGCAATATAAGAGATAGCTATTAAATTACTTTTTTCTTTGCCCATAAAATGGAATTACTTTTCTAATCACAAATGGCAAAAAATTAATTTTCTAACAATATATATGGCTTGAAATTTACGTGAGATTTCTTATTGACCTAAACTTAATTAATAAAAATATCATATTGGTGAAATCCAAAACAAAAATCAGCCAGTTAAATATTGGCTAATTTGTAAAATTTTCATTGATTTTTGGTTAAATATATATAGTGTGTATCTATCTATATATATAGTGAGGCACAAAATGGTGAAGCATTCCGAAATGCCAAAAATATCCTCACTTAATAATGTAAAATTCCACCTCAATAGTGATTCCGACCATCGGATGAAAACACCCACACTTTAAATTAATTTCACCCATTAGATTAAGCATCTCACAATTATCGCTCCAGATTAAAAAAAAATAAAAAATAAAAAAATAATAATAAAAAACTAAAAAAACAAGAAGAAGACGAGAATCAATCCACAACTACTCCAGATAGAATCGAAGCACTCCAGATCAGCAGTTGCAACGGTTGCACAAACATTTAGGTGCGCAAAGCGCCAGTGATTGAATGCCTACATGATTTAGTTAGTTTTGTTAGCCCTTGATTTCTAGGATGTGCTACTCCCCGCATGAGGTAATAATACTATGTGCTTGTACCTTCTCCCTATTGGGTTTGTTTCAATGAATTCCATTTATGGACCCAAAAAAACACGTTAGGGGTGCGTTTGTTGCATCGAACTAACTTCAAGGACTAAGCTAGATTAGCTTGGTATGGACTAAGTAGTATAAGGATAGTGAAGTGTATGATCCGGACTAAATCACATATTAAATTACTTTTGGGGTTCAAATACTTTTTTGTTATTTTTTAGTTTATCTTACTAATATTTTATTGTTATTAATATTACATCTTTTTTTTGGGTTTTTATCACAAATGGTCCCTGAATTGACCATCACCATCAAGATGGTCCATGAAATTAAAAATCAATCAATGTGAAAATAGGTGTTGCAAATCAATATGGTCATTCCGTTTCAATTCTGTTTAAAATTCCGTTAAGTGCTGATGTGGTACAAAAATGGGCCCCACAAGATTTACGGGTTTTTATAACAAATGGTCCCTAAAATTGGCCCACACTATCAAGATGGTCCTTGAAATTGACCCACACCATCAATATGGTCTCAGAAATTGAAAATCAATCAATGCAGTCCTTGAAAATAGGTGTCGCAAATCAATATGATCCTTCCGCCACAATTCTGTAAAAAAATTTGTTATGTGCTGATGTGTGTTTAATAATTAATTAAAAAAGTTGTCTAAATACTTTTTTACACAATGAAATTTTTTTCTTATAGTAAGGCCTACTCCGAAGAGAGCTCTATTCCATAAATTCTCAAAGGCACAAGGCTTAACCAAGGCCTAAGAGGGGGTGTGGAAGTAGTTTTCAACCAACAACGGACGCACCTCGGTTATAACCTCATTATCTAAAGGCAAACATCCTCGTTCTTTGCATCACTAAACCACCAGAGAAGCGTCGAACAAGCTCTCCAAGATTAAGGTTGTGAGGATGTTGATCGCCTAAATGTTAACAGTGATGTCCCATAAGTCATTGCCAATGGGCCAAGTCGTCACCAAAGGTGATCTCAATCCAGGTTCTATTCGATGAAAGGTGTCGAAATGTGTGAAGATAGGTGTATTGAGATTTTTTTTTTTTTTTTTTTTTTTTTTTTTTGAGAGAGAGAATAGAGAGTGAAGGAGGTATAGAAATGTGAATTGGGATTAAAGGTGATTGCAGGACTAGGTTTTTAGGTTGACAATTTTTTTATTAACTATTAAATTCTTAAACATATTTGTAAATTTTTTTTTTAAATTTATTTAAACTTGTGTGACCATTTATGTGTCACATCAACACATAACAGAATTTTTAACAAAATTGTGACGAAATGACTACATTGATTTAAGACACTTAGGGACTAATTAATCAATTTTCAATTTCAGGAATCATTTTGATGTCGTAGGTCAATTCAATGATCATTTTGATGTCATGGGTCAATTTCAAGGACCATTTGTGAGGGAAAAAAAAAGACTTATAGGGCCCATTTATGTGCCACAACAGCACTTAACAGATTTTTTAACAAAATTGTTTTGGAAGAACCACATTGATTTGCGACACCTAATTTCAAAGACTACATTTGTTGACTTTTAATTTCACAAACCATCTTGATGGTGAGAGTCAATTTCAGAGACTATTTGTGATAAAAACCCTTCTTTTTTTTTTTTTACTCTCTTTCATTTCTCACTTTTCTTTCTTGTTTTCTATTCTTCGCACCCGAGAATTCCTCTAAATTCAAACCCAGAAAAAATAAAACCCGTATTTTATATTGTTTTTCTTTGCTTTCTCTTCAAATCAAACCCATAATTTCTCTTTCGTTTCATTTGTTTTCTTTCCTCTTCAAATCCAACCTAGAAAAATCCCAACCTCAATTCGCAAAACCCAATCCTCTTTCATGGAATTCCATTTGCAAAACAAACCTTGTCTGTTCGTCAATTTCACCGACCCAAATGAAAAAGACCCTTCTTCATCAAACTCTCTCTCCTCCCCTGTTCCTCAATTTCACCGATCCTGTCCAAAAAACCCAGAACCCTCTGTTTCAAAAAACCCAGAATCCAATTCTGAAAGCCCAAAGACGAGAAGTTGGAAATGGAGGACGTGAGAGAGAGGGGGCCTTAGCTTTGGGTGAACGGCCATCTGGATTTGCTCACCCAGGGAGCCATTGTGGTAGTCGAGCAGGACGAGGAGAGAGGGAGAGAGTGGTGGTCTGATGGTGTGATTTCGATGGAGTAAGGACAGACAGCAAGCAACGCGGGCAGGAGAGCATCAGAAATGACTTGTGCCACCACATAAATTGGAAGCGTAAACACATTGCTAATAATTGGTTAATATTTAGATCAAACTTCATTCTTTCCGAATGCATAACTATACGTACAACTAACCAACATTTCGAAAGAGGGGGAGGCATAGAGAAGAAACTAACCAGCATTGCGGTAGTTGCATGATCATTAAAAAAACTACTACAATGGAATGCATGCATACATCGGCATCCACAGTTGAGTGTTGTGATTTCATACTGTGGTTTCAAATTCTTCAATCATAGATGTTACAAATGTGACCGACTACTCGCACGTTTCCTCACCAGGGGTTTGGGCATGGTGGCCGCAATTGTTCATTCACTTTTAACAGCACCGTATATGTGGCGAACAAATACCAAGGAAACACGGAAACTAATGGCACCGAGCATCAAGAAGAATGCATAACACATGCAAGCATTATATCCAACGAAGAAGGATAGCTGCATAAAACCGGTCATCTTTGATCTCGAATAGAAGTAAATGCTATACGCAAACATAAAAATAGCTGTTGATCCTCCACACAACACAGACCTGCATCAGCCACAAGACAGAGTCAACATTGGCTCAAGCAATGCACTCACTTAGCATAGGAAACACAAGAAAACCCCAGTAGCCCCGAAACAAAATAAATTTCTTTGCAAAGAGAAAAGGACCTGTCATTTAAGAAGATAACATCATCTGCCCTGCTAGATCGAGTAACATTTTCTTCATTCTTCCATAATTACAGTACAACACAGCAGATAATAAAGTTTAAACATTTGCTCAAGTTATTAGACTGCTCATTCGCAAAGGCATCACAACACTAAGTTATAACCACTGACGGGAAATGTTAAAAGTTTAGTGGAGTTTGAAACAAATACCATCAACAACTTAAAGCCAAACACAGCAATGTCAGTGAAGTCTAACAGGAAATGCCAATAACAAGAAAAGAGCTTGATTCAACATTTCCATTCTATTCAAAACATGACAGGCAAAAAATAGAAAGTTAAGCACATCAGAATTGAAGAAACATGCATTCATGCAAATGTACAAGACTAAATGCTCAATGCATATTCGTGAGTGCATGAGGAAGAGAATATACCTCCACCACCATTCATGGTCTTCAACAGAAAGCTGAATGTATGTCAAGCCGACAGTCAAGATTGCAGTCATTATAATGAGGATGATAAACGTAACAAACAAAATTCCAGGTAGAGTGTAAATTTTAAAGCCCCACATGCTTGCATACAGGTGGTGTAACTGAACAGCAATTGCACTAAAAGGCAAGAGACCTCCAATAAACATTTGACAAGGGGTTCTCCTGTACCAAGCTAATTGTGGGATCTCTCTTGGATATTGCTTTATAGCACAAGGTGCTTGAAATTCAGATCTTATACAATAACCAATCACCCCACCAAAAGCAAGCAATGGGATGACAAGGAATGCATATATGAGAAGAATTGCTAGAAGAGTGCCAAAAGGAATTGCAGCTGTTGCCCCATAAGATATAGCAACTGTATTAAGGATAGACGATGTTACGAACAATGGACCCAGGTAGAGAATAGCTGTTAGAAGAACACTCCTTTCCTGGAAATTAGCATTGTTTGTGTGAAAAGATATAAATAAGATGCTAAACAAAAGACTAATCCTAGAGCAAAATGATGAAGAAAATTACCCATCCTGTCACTGAAAATTGATTGTGGAAAGCAGAAGCAGTGTACCCAGAGATGATTGAAGTAAGAGTATATATAAAGACGAGAGAAGTGAACAAAGCTCCACGATTATACGGATATAGGACTCCAAAAAATGCTAGCAAAAATAAGATAAATAGCCTGAAGATTTAAAACAAAAAATAATCAAAGTTAAAACTAAAACAAAGGTTAAAAGTTGACACTCATACAGTCTGCGGTTTTTTAACAGTACTGAAAAATCACAATATTCTACTGTAGGTTAATATACTGATGCAGGAGCCAAGTTCAAAATTCAATAAATTAGAGTATTATGTAATAAGTGCAGTTTATACATATAGTCAGCAAGTTCATTGTCTTTGAGTTACAATTAATGCAGTAAGTGTCATAAATTAGTCTTTAGAATTCCTAAGTACTAATGAGGATCTTTCTAGGTTCATGTATCAATTTGCCTAAAAGGGGCAAGCTTGTTAGCTTTCAAAATCAGTGTTAATGGAAAGAAATCTTGGATTTTCTGCTTTTGTGTGAGGCACATCAACCTTGGAGTGATTCTAGGGAACCTTCTGGTGATGCCAAAGGATGGAGTGAGTCCAAGTATCTTCTTATCAGCCTAATTACTCTTATTGTCCTACATCTTATACATATATGAAATTATGTGTGAAAGCACATAAGAAAGGTCACATTAGACTGTCCAACATTTACAGAGGGTATGATGTCCCTCTGTTCTATAGGTGTTCCCTTCACGGTAAAAACAGAGTGAAATATCTATCACCATGATATCTATAAAACATAAAGCTATGAAACAAGCTATGAAACAAGAAGAGAATTGACTGAAGAATGATAAATTAGCTTACATGGCAAGCAGTTGGGTACCCACACCCAAGACAGCACAAAACAATGGCATGTTTGGAGGATATCTGAAAACATCACCATGAATGTATTTCCAGCCAACCTCCTTGTCTTCTTCTTCATCGCTATTTGAGAACCTATGACAAGATTCATTACACTAGGCTGACCAAGTAAAAACATAATGTAGTTGGAAAATATTGTGAATAATGTATTACCTTCTCAGATCATTTTTGAGGCGTCGCATTATGAGCAAGGTAAGCAATCCCATCAAAAGCACAATGATGATAATGGAATTAATGAATGAGAACCAATGAATTTTCTGGCGGACTGGCAGTAATGAAGCCTTTGAGTACTTGTCCATCCTGTTCTGGAACTGAGTTGATGTGGTATTCCAGTTAACCGAATAAGTGAACTCAACGTCAGTATCAACATCTTCTGTTATATCAACGGCATGATTTGGATCACTAAAAGCATGTATTTCTATTACTTGGTTTCCATTGTAAAGAACATCAAAAGACAAATGTGTGAACAGATAATACTTGGTCCCTTTTTCCCAACTCTCATCTTCAACTTTCCCAATGTACCCCCAGACTGGAAGATCATCATAATACATCTGGAAGTAAAATTCATTACTGATAACATCCCTGAACTTCACAATTTCAACAACTTTAAGCTTCTTCTGACATAGACTCTCTCCAGCTTTGTATTGCCTGAAATTCAACTGATATAAGGAGTTGGCCAAACGATCCCCATTCAAAACTTCCCCAATGGATTCTTTCTTTTGGATTACCGGATCTGCAAGCCACAATGGTCGGCATCACTACTCTTACTAAGTTATTGAAAATAAAATTGCAATGCAAGACAGTTTCTGGTCAAAACAAAGCTTGAAAAGCAAAAAGATATGATAATATGTTTAACTTTTTCCCTACATTCTTTATGTAATGCAAAGATTGGTGATATTAAACGATGGAAAACTCATTGTTCTGATGTTGCATCGTTCGTACTTGCAGAAAACCTAGGCGCAAGTTACAACTAATCTTGATACAAGGTTTCAGTTACTTCTTCGACTAAGCATTGCACAATAAAAATTTCACTCTGACCCTAAAGGCTAACCTGGGTGGCAGAATGGCAAATCATAGTAATGATAGGTCTCACTGCAAGAGAATAACAAGTGGAAACAATATTAAAAGCGGAAAGAAGGCAACGTTACCAAGGAAAGAGAGATTATTTCATTTAAGTTTATTCATCTTTAACTCCTAGCATGCAGTATACCCAATGTCATCTGGATCTAAAGCTATACTGTACATAATAAACAAGATTAATTTGCATCTCAAGCCCCCCCAATCCTTTAAAAAGCACTCATCTTTATTCGAACTATCAATTGTTATACCTTGCAAATCGTTAAGGAAACAGGAACAAATCAGCTTTTCATTACGAAATGAGAATTCAATGCAAATTGTTAAGGAAACAGGAACAGATCAGCTTTTTATTACGAAGTGAGAATTCAAACTTGGATCGTAGAACTACTAATTTCATCGAATATTCACACAGCCTACATATACAACCATTGTCTCGCTTTCCTAAAAGTCACCGTAAATTTGCTACCCCTCAAATGTTAGCCCTAATGCTGTCAATTAAACTTCATTTCAAACTCATGAATTCCACAATCAAAACCCATCAAATTCCTAATGTCCTAAAAACAATATCGTTTTACGAAAATCAGTTCGTTGAGCACCATTCAAATGGGTTTCGCACTCCATCTTCAAATTCAGTGTTTCAGAAAAATTGGGAAGAAAACGAAAACTAAAAAGGAGTTTTCGGCGGATCATACGATGCAAGAACTTTAAACTGTTAGCCTTTCCTCTCAAAAAATTTAGAGAATTTAAACAATTTGTATTCAATCGGCGATGGGGAAGATAATGGTACCTGGGGTTGTTCAAGGGGCCAACTTTGTTGACGAAGAAGGGGACATGATCTCCTACGTTGTAGCTGTGATCGCTTGCTGAGGCTGTCGCAGAAGGAACTGAGAATGTAAGGATCGTGAGGAGGACCACCAGGAGACTCATTTGCAACGAAAAACTGCAAGAAGTAGCAGCAGCAGTAGCTCTGGATTCAGAAAGAGTGCAGACTCTGGACAGATGGGTTTGGTCAAACCGATGCTATATTGTTATTGGTTCCTCAATTAAAAATTCATTGTCATGGATCCTTCAACTTTAGTTGAGCAATGGTCCATCAACTAAAAATTTATTACCATTGGTTGCTCAACTCATTAAAACGTGCAGCTATTGTCCCTTAATTAAAAATTCATTGTCATTGGTCCATCAACTTTGATCCAACTGGAGAAATGGATCCTTCAACTTTAGCTCAATTGGAGTAATAGTCCCTCAACTTTAGCCCAATTGTAGCAATGGTCATTCTAAGATAACTCATTTCGACATTCTGACGAAAAGGACCATAGCCACACGATTTGATGAACTGAGGAATCTCAATTGTAGCAATAGTCCTTTCAACATAACTTATTTTGACAAAATTCTAACGAAATTAAGGAAAATGACCATAGCTACTCAGTTTGATGAGTTGAGGAACCAATGGTAATTGATTTTTAGTTGAGGGACCATTGCTCCAATTTGATTAAAGTTGATGGATCATTGCTACAGTTTACTTTTAATGTAGATCATATTGTTTGTTCAAAATAAAAATAAATAAAAAATAATACCGAGCCCAATTTAATTTCAACGATGAAATATTTGGGAAAATTGAACAAATACCATATGGAGGATTTGGATCTCATTCGAATCTAAGTTGTGGGGATCCTAGGGATTCTCACATCTTAACTATTCATCGTACATCATGTAGTCATAAATAATTTTGAATTTATTTATTTAAAATTAAACACAAATAATTCCTAACAAAAACTAATCGCATAATATACGATGAACGGCTCTGATGTAATCCTCACAAAGAAGATCCGAATAGGATTCTCATCCCCTGTAGACTTCTAGCATGCACAAATGCAAACTGAAAAATCTTGTCAATTTGCCACGTAAACTCATGTCTTATTGGGCATGTACTAAGTTTGTAAGAGCACCTATAATGGGAATTTTTCGCCTCGTTAAATTTGCTTAGTTAAATTAAAATTCAGGCATTTTGTGCGGTCAAATTAATTTCAGTTTAAATTTTAGATAGCGTGAGACTTACTTAAAATTTAAAATCCTAATCTTAAACTTTTGAACCAAAAAAAATTTGTGTGATCCACACACCTCTTTTTACATCCTGACATCTCCTGTTAATTTATATCACTTAATCATCTTCAAATCATTCGATATATAATTAAAAGGTACGTGAAATGTGAAAAGCATATGGTATTGCCTATCAATACTTTGAGCGGCTAGATTTTGCCAAGGACTTATGGATCAGGCCGAGTTTGAACATTTTTTAAACGTACAAGGTTGGCCCATCCTGATGGTAGGGTCAGACTTTATAGGTATTTGACAAGAGAAGAGAGTTATTGGCCCTTGAGCTGGGCTGGGCCATAAATATCTCAAATCAATTCGTTTAACTCCTCAAGCCGAACATCAAAGGGCTGGGTAGGGCCATGACCAACCGATTTCAACTTACGAGTCTAATATGTACCACCTTCATTATGTTCGTTAACAATTTAGTCGAAACTTTATCATTCATTTGAACCCTTTTTTTTCTCGGTGAAACTTTAGACAGTACGAGGAAAATATTTTATTATTTAAAAAAAAACTACACCTAGGAATACAAAAATAAAAGTCACACATCCAGGAGCAGGACCTCAAAAGGTCGCAAATCTGTCAAGATTGGAAGAAGATGGTTATATTGTGTGACCGGATGGTTGGGCTTTACGTAGTTTAGTGATGGTAGTGGTGGCCATTTTGGTGTAATAATTTTCTTCCGACTCTTAGTGCACGTGCGACGAGCTCAACCATTGATAGTGATACCTATTATTCCATGTGTGAAATCCAACCATTAAACATGTTCCACGTCACTTAATATATGTTGTTCATGTGTTAAGCTCCACGGCAATTTCAAAGATGATAGTCATGAGGTATTAATCATAGTGATGGGATGGTTGGGCTTTACGTAGTTGAGTGGTGGTAGTTTGTCACACCCCAATTCAAGATTAAGTCTAAACCTCTGATTAGGACATGATTACATTTTAACTAAATTAGCTAATTTGAAGTAATTAAAATGTGAAGAGCGAAATAAAAATTTATAATTATACACAAAAATAAAAAAAATAGCGGAAACATGAACTTTATTAAAATACTTTTACATTCGGAATTACAACTTTTGGGCTACTACTAAAAAAATCACACAAGTAGTTCCTCATTCCAACAAACCAAAAACGACGAAAGAAAGCAAAATAACAAAAAGAAAAGAAGAAAACATCCAAGCTTCTTCATTTATTTGTATACACACTGCTCCAGACTTCACACAAAAGACACAACTGGTTCTCCAGTCCATGACCTGCACAAATTTAATTAGGGTGAGCTAAAAGCTCAATAGGGACCTATACCTTCAAAAGAAAAAGAAAAAAAAAGAAAAAAAAGAAAAGGAGTTTAATCAATTATGTAGATACAAAATATAATAAAAAACGCATCACTTAATCCCCTAATTCGAATAATTAATCACTTAAAATTTGTACATCCCATACCGTACTATTCCAAGTGAAAAACTATTCCAAATCACTCAAAACCCAAATCATTCCTAATTACCCATTTTTGCTAGTCATCTTGCCAATTTCTTTGTCACCAGTTCCGAATTATCCTAACAAAACCTTGTGCAATTGGGTAGACCTGGGAGTCTGGTACCTACCAAGAATCGGCTCAACTACATAAAAATCCTAACCTCGATCATCTCAAAATACATTTTCTTCGCACTAAAACTATTCAATCTCACAACGTAACAATCATATTTTTATTTCATCTTTTCGTTAGACAACAAAAAACAAAGAAATTTCAATCTGCATTGAAGCAGATGACAAATTAATTTAACAAGCACAGTGATACTAGCGAAATATTATTCACAATACGATCGATAGTATATGCATATTTAAGAAACAAGTGAAATAACACCATTATCCAAATCACATTTATAAAACATATATGCATATCAGAATACAACCACTTTAATCTCTGAAACATTTACATATTCATATATCAGAACACAGTCATTTCAACACAAGATGTCATGTTGGTTTCCCATAACCGCCTACCTTATTTGCAGAAATTGAATTTCTCCGTAAGCTCTTCAAACCCTACAACTTCGCTCTAATCCCAAACACATATATGCATAGAACAAAATTTAAAATCAAAGATTAGAATAAAAATTCAACTCTGAACAACTAAATCAAAAGTTATAAACATTAATAAACTTCTTTAAGAAATTTGTAAAACTGGATCAAAATTAAAATACGAATTTGAAGCTAAAACTTACAGAAACGGACTTGAAATTTCCCCTTTCGTATGCAGATATACAAAATTCTCAAAACACTCAGATTGGGAAAATCAAATTAGAGTTTCCAACGCCCACTATTTGTAGGACGAATTCTAATGATTAAGAGTTAGACCTAGATTTCCAACTCCAGCTATTAGGCTAGCCTAATCAGCCTAATATGTGGATGAATAAGCACCTTAATTCCCAAATAAAATTGAATCATCCAGATAAGATAGATGAGTAATAAGAAGAATTGAAGTTATGTTATGGAAGGAAAACTACCTGTTGCTCTTTGTCTCAGTTTAGAGAGAAAGAAGACGAAGATTTGAGAAAGAAAAGGAAAAGTCTGAGAGAGAGAGAACTGACATAAATGAGGGAGAGAATAAAATATAGTGAAGGAATGAAAATAATAATAATAAAATACTAAATGAATGGGAAAAGGCGGTAACCCTAAACATTATGTATTCCTTGTTCATCTTTTTGCCATCGTTTCTTTCTTCAATCTTTTATAGATTCATTGGTTAACATGGTATTTCAATGTAGTTAACATAGTATCAGAGCCACCAGACTCACGCCTTTGATTCTGGTGGTTCAATTTCTCATTATTTTTCATTTGTTTCTAGCTTTAGTTTCTTTCCAAATTTTCATTAGATTTTCGATGCTTCCGCGTTTGTTCTTGGGTTGATTTTCTACGATTGGTGGGATCCCGATTGTTACGATTGTTGGGCTGATTATTCTGGTTTGAAGATTTCTCCCTCTAAGAAGAACTTCGTATTGGGCAGGCTCCAATTTTGACCTTGGTTTTGATAAGAGACAGCGATGATTCCCCTTTGCTCTTTGATTCAACCACCAGTGTGCGGCAGCCCTTCTTCTGCTCAGCCGTCTTCTGGGTCGTTGTCTTTGTGGAGACCAATGAGTGGCTCACCAGACCATCTTCGGGGGTCATCGAGGGAAGCCGAACTGCGGCGTTTAGAGACAAACCCACAACCAATTCTCACTCGGGTTTTGCTCAATCTTCGATTTCTCAATGTGTGTGAGCGAGAAAGGAAAGCCATGGTTGCTGCTAGTTGGTAGATTGATTCGCCAAGGTTTCTGGTTTGCTTCCTCTGCGTTCTTTGGCTCAAGATTGAAGTTTTTATCAAGTTCTTGATTTCTGGTTTTCACAGTGCACATAATTTGTTTGATTAAATGTTTCAATAAGAAAATGTTTGCTATTTTGTCAATTAGTAAGGCCGATAGCCAAAGAGTGGTATATTGAATTTACACACCACTTGTTCATCTTTCTTGTGAGTCTTTTCTGGGATATTAGTGTGATATTTGGGATATTTGGGTTCAAGATTCTTCATTGCTTCAAGATTAGTGTTTGTCATGGACTTCATTTGGTTTGCTGGATTTTCAAACTGTTGAGCAAAAATTGTACATAATATGTAAACAAATAATTCACTTGACACAATTTCACCCTCGTTCATTTTTTTTGAAGAGGGTTTTATTAATTTGAGTTCGACCCATTCTAGGCTACGCGCCTATTAATTACAACATTTCTTTTGGGAAAGGAATACCCTTTGATTCTAATATGAATAAATTGTAACTCGGGGATTTTTATTTGATTTTGTGACTGCATCTAGGTAGAGCCCTAGATTGCCTACGTACCCTCGTTGAGGGATCAAGTCACTCGTAGTTCCTTATGTATTTGTTGGGGTTTGATGCCTTGTATAGTTTCAGCTCATGCAGGCAAGGAGCATTTAATGCCTTGTGCAGTTTTAAACTCATGCGGGCGAGGACTTTAAGCCAGTGGAGCGTTGGTAACTTGTGCAGTTTTAGCTCATGTGGGCGAGAACTTTGGGCCATTGGAGCGATTGGTGCCTTCGTGTCATTTGGGTCAACTCGGTAATTTAACGGGAGCTTGATCCATTTGTTTTGATGTAGCGCAAATCCACTGATTTGAGGTGGTAAGTCTATTGAGCTTTTTGCTTGAGATGGTTCGCGTCTACGGTATTTGGAGTAATTTGTATAATTTTCATGGTCATCGTTGACTCCATGTTTACTTGCACCATATTCAATCAACAGAGCCCACGTGAACGACATTCCAAGTTTTGGAGGAGCTCTTATTTTCCTCCCTTGCTGCAGTCCTCAGTGCTTTTGAAACTCCACAAATTTAACTGAAGAATCAAACATAATGATGACTAATATTGATGACTTAGTTATAATCAGGATTAATATTTAAGTCGCAAGAGTTACTAAGGCAGTAGGCACTGGATGCTTCTTTTTGGTTTACATCCACTTCTTGTATACTTGTTCTCCATCATGTGGTGCTTTCGGTGCTCAGTAGAAGCAAAGAGGATAAAGAAAGGCTTTGCCTATTGGTGCATTAAATCAAAGAGGAAACCTTGTTACTTGAACAACTCTTTAATTTCAATGCCACGTAAGTGGCTTTCCTCATGGTGATCACAATATTTTCTAATAATATTTTGTCCCTTTTTCTAGGGAACCGCATGCATGGCATCCCAATTTGTTTGCTCTTCATCACGTGCTATTTGCTTGTACCTTCTCCCTATTGGGTTTGTTTCAATGAATTCCATTCATGGAACTTACTTGTGGCTTTCATCATGGCTTCATCAACGACTAAAGTTGTAATCTTGTGTGATGATAATGGAGTGGGCAAAGACTATCTGCCTTCATGGGACTACGGTTTAGCCTCAGCAGTAGTAAAATGCAGAGAGTTACTTGTTACATTTGTTCCAGCAAGCTTGCTGTCAAGTTAATCCAAAGTTGGTGTAGTTAAAAGTGCTACAATGTTGGATCATCAACTTTATTCGAAATGGTTTGAATTCGGTTTCAGTTTTGCGATTAATTGTGGCTTCTTCAGACATGTTTGATTAAAACGACGAGGAGCTTGCAAACATAATATGGGGTGCGGCAGGTGAGAGTAATGATCATATTGTGCCGTATAACGTGCCAAGTGATGATTATTGCAACAAGAAAGAATGTAAACAAGAATCTCACCCCATCAAGCTTACCGAACAGAAGACCCATGGGTCCAAAATTGACTTGCAGGACAGAAAGTTGGAAAGCAGTTCTAATTTTGACAAGAGTGAAGGAATTTCTACCTCTGACTTTGGAATGGACTCGCGGCGTGATTTATCATTATCTAATGTTGGAACAAGTGAACAACATTGCATAGCTGAGGGAATCCAACTTGATAAAGATGGTGAAATTTTTCAAAACTCTAATGAAGGTAAAGAACAAGGTGATCTTGTTGACTACAGATGGGCTAACATTGGAAGTTTTTTGATGATCTTGACCAAATTTACAGCAATGATGACATTATATTTGACAGCATAAGTCTTAGTAATGTTAAAGAGCTATGGTCTTCTAGAGATGTAACTAATAGTCTAATCAAAGCCTTTTCTATACCTTCAATTTCACGGAGTGTCACATCAGGTGCGGTAACGAATGCTTCTGAGCATTTGGAAATTAAATCAGACTATATCCAGAAAGATGACCAGTCAATCATCCCAGGCTCAAATACCTGGCTAGTTCAAACTTCACTTGGATACTCCAAGTTTAGTTTGAGGGGGAAGTAATTCTTCTGTCGACTTTGAGTCATTAGGATCTGTTATTTGATAACCATAATCTTTTTAGTTTTTTCTTGTACTAGATTAGGTCCTAACAACATAGTTTATCCTACTTCTATCATACATAGGGGTGGTCGACAATGTCATCCATACAAAGCTTCATATGGTGCCATTTGTATGCTCGACTGATAACTATTATTGTAAGCAAACTATGCAAGTGACGATCTTTCCAGCTTCCTCAAAATTCATAATGCAAGCTCTTAATATGTCTTCCAAGATTTAATGGTCTGTTTTGATTGTCCATCCATTTGGGGATGAAAAACACTACTGAAATTAAGTTTTGTACCCATGCTTTTTGTCAACTCCCCCAAAATTTTGAAGTAATATGGGATCTCTATCAAACAAAATCGAAATAAGGATTTCATGCAATTTAACTATTTCCCCAACATAAAGCTTTCCAAGTATTTCGGTAGAGTATGGGGTTTTGACTGGTAAGAAATGTGCTAACTTGGTTAGACGATCCACAATAACCCACACTGCGTCTTGTTGTTTTGGGGATTTTGGTAGACCAATAACAAAATCGATGATGTGATCCTATTTCCATTTTGCCACTAGTAATGATCGTATTGAACTTAAGGGTTTATGATGTTCAGCTTTCACTTGTTGACAAGTGTGACATTTTACCACGAAATCTACTACATCTCTCTTCATACCACTCCACCAAAATTGACGCTGAAGATCTTTATACATCTTGGTTCCTCTAGGATGGATCGTATAAGATAAATAATGTCATTCCTGAAGAACTACATTCCTTAAATTGGAACTTTCCAATTCATATAGTCTATTTAAGTACCTTACCATCTGCATGAAGTTTATTCTTCAAGTATATCCTGAGATGACTTTGTTTGAAAAGATTGAGATACAAAATCACTTTATTGTGCGTCGATGATTATCTTAATCAAAGTGGTGAATAAATTACACAAATATGCACAACCTTCTTGTGTTTTCACATGCAACTCAAAATCATAAAGAGATTATACCATCTTTGACTTTTGGTGAAACAAATTAGTTGCAAGTTATTGGGGTTTTCTACTTAAGGCATTCACCACTGCATTGGCCTTTCCTAGATGATAATGTAAACCAAAATCATAATCCTCAAGATATTCCATCTAGCGTCGTTGCCTTATATTCAACTCTTTCTGAGTAAATAAGTACTTCAAACTTTTATGATCAGAAAAGAGTTCAAATTGCTCGCCAAACAGATAATGTCTTCACATCTTCAATGCATGAACAATAGCCGCTAGTTCTAAATCACGTGTTGGATAATTTCTTTCATGTGGATTTAGTTGACGTAAGCATAAGCAACAACTCTTCCAAATTGCATTAAAACACATCCCAATCCATGTAATGATGCATCAAAGAAAACTGTGTAATAGGCGTCTCTTTATGGAATGGTTAACAATTGAGCAGTTGTTAATCGAATTTTAAATTCTTGGAATTATTCTTCACACTAGTAGAAAAACATATTTGTGCAACCGAATTTTGCGCGACGGATCAAATTTCGTCGCGCAAAAGGACTTTGCGCAACCAAAAGTGGCGTCGCGCAAAACAGCTTTGCACGACGCATCAGCTCCTACGCCGCGCAAAGGTGTTTTGCGCAGCGCCAGCCTTAGTCGCGCAAAGTTCTGTTGCGCAAATGCCTTTTGCGCGACGTTTTGTGCGTCGCGCAAGATCTTGGAACCAAACAAAGAATACTTTACCCCTTTTTTGCCAACTTTGCGTGACGTAGGCTTAAGGAGTGTAGCTGTAAAAAAATCATTAATCGGAGTTAAAATAACCGTTAAATTGTGATTTTTCATTATAACTGATGAAATTTTTTGTCCCTTTACTTGATCTCTGAATGTTTCTTTTTTCCGATTTTTGGCGTATGTGATCTCGAAGTATATACAAACAAGTTTGACGGTTGGATCATTGAATCTAATTTTGTACCCCCATCAAATTCAATGGTATATGTATTTAGTAAGTAGATTTTAATTTATTTATTTTGTACTACGACGCGCAAAGTCCCTTTTTATTATTTTTTTGTTTTTTTTGCCCTTTTCCTTTTCTTTTAGGGTTCTTGCATTACCTTTTTCTTTTGAGATATCCACTTGTGTAAATATTTTAAATTGACGATCAAATCAGTTCATTGTATTCATATAGGGTTAAAGAGTGTAGCTGTAAAAAATCATCAAAATCGGAGTTAAAATAACCGTTAAATCGTGATTTTTCGTTTATAACCGTCGAAAAGTTTTGTCACATTATTTGATCTCTACATGTTTTTTTTTCGATTTTTGGCGTATGCGATCTCAAAGCATATACAAACAAGTTTGACGGTTGGATCGTTGAAACTAGTTTCGTATAATGCGTATCCCATCAAAACATTAGATTCCCTAACACTTGGAGTATATTTATACTTTCATCAAGTATAACATAATATTTTGCGGTATCCACTTGTGTAAATATTTGAAATCGACGATCAAATGAGTTTCTTGCATTCATATAAGATCAAGGAGTGTAGCTGTAAAAAAATCATCAAAATCGGAGTTAATATAACCGTTAAATCGTGATTTTTTGTTTATAACCGTCGAAAAGGTTTGTCCCGTTGTTTGATCTCTACACGTTTTTTTTTTACAATTTTTGGCGTATGCGATCTCAAAGCATATACAAACAAGTTTGACGGTTGGATCGTTGAAACTAGTTTCGTACAATGCGTATCCCATGAAAACATTAGATTCACTAACACTTGGAATTTATTTATACTTCCATTAAGTATAACATAATATTTTGTGGTATCCACTTTTTTAAATATTTTAAATTGAAGATCGAATCAGTTTGTTGTATTCATATAGGGTCAATGAGTGTTGTTGTAAAAAATCATCAAAATCGGAGTTAATATAAACGTTAAATCGTGATTTTCGTTTATAGCCGTCGAAAAGGTTTGTCCCGTTACTTAATCTTTGCATGTTTGTTTTTTGAGATTTTTGGCGTATGGGATCTCCAAGTATCTACAAACAAGTTTGACGTTTGGATCTTTGAAATTAGTTTTGTACAATGCGTTTCCTATCAAATTCAATGGTATATGTATTTACTAAGTATATTTTAATTTATTTATTTTGTACTTACAAGAAAAACGGGTAAAAAAAAAAAAAAAAAAAAAAAAAGAACTTTGCGCGACGTAGGTACTACTACGTCGCGCAAAACAGGCTTGCGCAACGTAATAGTACCTATGTCGCGCAAAGTCCTCTTTTTTTTTGGGCCTTTTCCTTTTCTTTTGGGGCTGTTGCATTGCCTTTTTCTTTTGTGGTATCCACTTGTGTAAATGTTTTAAATTGATGATCAAATCAGTTCATTGTATTCATATAGGGTTAAACAATGTAGCTGTAAAAAATCATCAAAATCGGAGATAATATAACCATTAAATCGTAATTTTTCGTTTATAGCCGTCAAAAAGGTTTGTCCCGTTGCTTGATCTCTACACGTTTGTTTTTTACAATTTTTGGTGTATACGATCTCAAAGCATATACAAACAAGTTTGACGGTTAGATCGCTGAAACTAGTTTCGTACAATGCGTATCCCATGAAAACATTAGATTCACTAACACTTGGAGTTTATTTATACTTTCATTAAGTATAACATAATATTTTGTGGTATCCATTTTTGTAAATATTTTAAATTGAAGATCGAATCAGTTTGTTGTATTCATATAGGGTCAATGAGTGTTGTTGTAAAAAATCAACAAAATCGGAGCTAATATAACCGTTAAATCGTGATTTTTCATTTATAGCCGTCGAAAAGGTTTGTCCCGTTACTTAATCTCTGCATGTTTGTTTTTTGCGATTTTTGTCGTATGGGATTTCTAAGTATATACAAACAAGTTTGACGATTGGAACTTTGAAATTAGTTTTGTACAATGCGTTTCCTATCAAATTCAATGGTATATGTATTTACTAAGTAGATTTTAATTTATTTATTTTGTACTTATAAGCAAAACGGGTAAAAAAAAAAAAAAGGACTTTGCGCAACGTACGTACGACTGCGTCGCGCAAAACAGGCTTGCGCGACGTAATTGTACCTACGTCGCGCAAAGTCATTTTTTTGTTTTTTTGACCTTTTCCTTTTCTTTCGGGGTTCTTGCATTGCCTTTTTCTTTTGTGGTACCCACTTTTGTAAATATTTTAAATTGAAGATCGAATCAGTTTGTTGTATTCATATAGGGTCAATGAGTGTTGTTGTAAAAAATCAACAAAATCAGAGCTAATATAACTGTTAAATCGTGATTTTTCGTTTATAGCCGTCGAAAAGGTTTGTCCCGTTACTTAATCTCTGCATGTTTGTTTTTTGCGATTTTTGTCGTATGGGATCTCCAAGTATATACAAACAAGTTTGACGATTGGATCTTTGAAATTAGTTTTGTACAATGCGTTTCCTATCAAATTCAATGGTATATGTATTTACTAAGTAGATTTTAATTTATTTATTTTGTACTTATAAGCAAAACGGGTAAAAAAAAAAAAAAAAAAAAAAAAAGGACTTTGTGCAACGTACATACGACTGCGTCGCGCAAAACAGGCTTGCGCGACGTAATTGTACCTACGTTGCGCAAAGTCCTTTTTTTTTTTTTGACCTTTTCCTTTTCTTTCGGGTTCTTGCATTGCCTTTTTCTTTTGTGGTATCCACTTTTGTAAATATTTTAAATTGAAGATCGAATCAGTTTGTTGTATTCATATAGGATCAATGAGTGTCGTTGTAAAAAATCATCAAAATCGGAGTTAATATAACCGTTAAATCATGATTTTTCGTTTATAGCCGTCGAAAATGTTTGTCCCGTTGTTTGATCTCTACACGTTTTTTTATTACAATTTTTGGCGGATGCGATCTCAAAGTATATACAAACAAGTTTGACGGTTGTATCGTTCAAACTAGTTTCGTACAATGCGTATCCCATCAAAACATTAGATTCACTAACACTTGGAGTTTATTTATACTTTCATCAAGTATAACATAATATTTTGTGGTATCCACTTGGGTAAATATTTGAAATCGACGATCGAATGAGTTTCTTCCATTCATATAAGATCAAGGAGTGTAGCTGTAAAAAATCATCAAAATCGGAGTTAATATAACCGTTCAATTGTGATTTTTCGTTTATAACCGTCGAAAAGGTTTGTCCCGTTATTTGATCTCTACACGTTTTATTTTTGCAATTTTTGGCGTATGCAATCTGAAAGCATATACAAGTTTGACGGTTGGATCGTTGAAACTAGTTTTGTACAATGCATATCCCATCAAAACATTAGATTCACTAACACTTGGAGTTTATTTATACTTTCATCAAGTATAACATAAGATTTTGTGGTATCCACTTCTGTAAATATTTGAAATCGACAATCGAATCAGTTTCTTGCATTCATACAAGATCAAGGAGTGTAGCTGTAAAAAAATCATCAAAATCGGAGTTGATATAACTGTTAAATCGTGATTTTTCGTTTATAGTCGTCGAAAAGGTTTGTCCCGTTGTATGATCTCTACACGTTTGTTTTTTACAATTTTTGGTGTTTGCGATCTCAAAGCATATACAAACAAGTTTGACGGTTGGATCATTGAAACTAGTTTCGTACAATGCACATCCCATCAAAATATTAGATTCACTAACACTTGGAGTTTATTTATACTTTCATTAAGTATAACATAATATTTTGTGGTATCCACTTTTGTAAATATTTTAAATTGAAGATCGAATTAGTTTGTTGTATTCATGTAGGATCAATGAGTGTTGTTGTAAAAATTCATCAAAATCGGAGTTAATATAACCGTTAAATCGTGATTTTTCGTTTATAGCCGTCGAAAAGGTTTGTCCCATTTCTTAATCTCTGCATGTTTGTTTTTTGCGATTTTTGGCGTATGGGATCTCCAAGTATATACAAACAAGTTTGACGGTTGGATCTTTGAAATTGATTTTGTACAATGCGTTTCCTATCAAAATCAATGGTATATGTATTTACTAAATAGATTTTAATTTATTTATTTTGTACTTATAAGCAAAACGGGTAGTAAAAAAAAAAAAAAAAAACGGACTTTGCACGACGTAGGTATGACTGCGTCGCGCAAAACAGGCTTGCGTGACATAATTGTACCTACGTCGCGCAAAGTCCTTTTCTTTTTTTGTGACCTTTTCCTTTTTCTTTTGGGGTTCCTGCATTGCCTTTTTGTTTTGTGGTATCCACTTGTGTAATTGTTTTAAATTGAAGATCGAATCAGTTCATTGTATTCGTATAGAGTTAAACAGTGTAGCTGTAAAAAATCATCAAAATCGGAGTTAATATAACCGTTAAATCGTAATTTTTCGTTTATAGCCGTCGAAAAGGTTTGTCCCGTTGTTTGATCTCTACACATTTGTTTTTTACAATTTTTGGCGTATGCGATCTCAAAGCATATACAAACAAGTTTGACGGTTGGATCATTGAAACTAGTTTTGTACAATGCGTATCCCATCAAAACATTAGATTCACTAACACTTGGAGTTTATTTATACTTTCATCAAGTATAACATAAGATTTTGTGGTATCCACTTGTGTAAATATTTGAAATCGAGGATCGAATGAGTTTCTTGCATTCATACAAGATCAAGGAGTGTAGCTGTAAAAAATCATCAAAATCGAAGTTAATATAACCGTTAAATCATGATTTTTCGTTTATAGCCGTCGAAAAGGTTTGTCCCGTTGTTTGATCTCTACACGTTTGTTTTTTACAATTTTTGGCATATGCGATCTCAAAGCATATACAAACAAGTTTGACGGTTGGATCGTTGAAACTAGTTTCGTACAATGCGCATCCCATCAAAACATTAGATTCACTAGCACTTGGAGTTTATTTATACTTTCATTAAGTATAACATAATATTTTGTGGTATCCACTTTTGTAAATATTTTAAATTGAAGATCGAATCAGTTTGTTGTATTCATATAGGATCAATGAGTGTTGTTGTAAAAAATCATCAAAATCGGAGTTAATATAACCGTTAAATCGTGATTTTTCGTTTATAGCCGTCGAAAAGCTTTGTCCCGTTACTTAATCTCTGCATGTTTGTTGCTTGCGATTTTTGGTGTATGGGATCTCCATGTATATATGAACAAGTTTGACGGTTGGATGTTTGAAATTAGTTTCGTACAATGCGTTTCCTAACAAATTCAATGGTATATGTATTTACTAAGTAGATTTTAATTTATTTATTTTGTACTTATAAGCAAAACGGGTAAAAAAAAAAAAAAAAGAAAGGACTTTGCGCGACATAATTGTACCTACGTCGCGCAAAGTCCTTTTCTTTTTTTGTGACCTTTTCCTTTTTCTTTTGGGGTTCTTGCATTGCCTTTTTCTTTTGTGGTATCCGCTTGTGTAAATGTTTTAAATTGAAGATCGAATCAGTTCATTGTATTCGTATAGGGTTAAACAGTGTAGCTGTAAAAAATCATCAAAATCGGAGTTAATATAACCGTTAAATCGTGATTTTTCTTTTATAGCCGTCGAAAAGGTTTGTCCCGTTGTTTGATCTCTACACGTTTGTTTTTTACAATTTTTGGCGTATGCGATCTCAAAGTATATACAAACAAGTTTGACGGTTGGATCGTTGAAACTAGTTTCGTACAATGCGTATCCCATCAAAACATTAGATTCACTAACACTTGGAGTTTATTTATACTTTCATCAAGTATAACATAAGATTTTGTGGTATTCACTTGGGTAATTTTTTGAAATCGACGATCGAATGAGTTTCTTGCATTCATATAAGATCAAGGAGTGTAGTTGTAAAAAATCATCAAAATCGGAGTTAATATAACCATTAAATTGTGATTTTTCGTTTGTAACCGTCGAAAAGGTTTGTCCCGTTATTTTATCTCTACACATTTTTTTTTTGTGATTTTTGGCGTATACGATCTCAAAGCATATACAAACAATTTTGACGGTTGGATCGTTGAAACTAGTTTTGTACAATGCGTATCCCATCAAAACATTAGATTCACTAACACTTGGAGTTTATTTATACTTTCATCAAGTATAAACATAAGATTTTGTGGTGTCCACTTGTATAAATATTTGAAATCGACGATCGAATGAGTTTCTTGCATTCATACAAGATCAAGGAGTGTAGCTGAAAAAAGTCATCAAAATCAAAGTCAATATAACCGTTAAATCGTGATTTTTCGTTTATAGCCGTCGAAAAGGTTTGTCCCGTTACTTAATCTCTGCATGTTTGTTTTTTGTGATTTTTGGCGTATGGGATCTCCAAGTATATACAAACAAGTTTGACGGTTGGATCGTTGAAACTAATTTTGGACAATGTGTTTCCTATCAAATTCAATGGTATATGTATTTACTAAGTAGATTTTATTTTATTTATTTTGTACTCATAAGCAAAACGGGTAAAAAAAAAGAAAAAAAAAAAAAAGGACTTTGCGTGACGTAGGTATAAGTGCGTCATGCAAACCTGTTTTGAGTGACGTAGGTATGCGTCGCGCAAGATTTGGCGCCAAACTATGGATGTTTTACCGCTTTTTTCCAACTTTGCGCGACGCAGGTTCACTACGTCGCGCAAAGTCAACACGAAAATGTCCCTTTTTGTCTTTCTTTCCAGTGTTCTAACCCAAGTCAAAAGCTCCATAGCTGCCTTCCCCTCTTCCTCACCTGCAGACCTTCATAGCCACCTGATCACACTCAGGTGATTTAAAAACATCTATGTTATTCATCCATTTTTTTATATATATGATTGTATTGAAATTGTTGTTAATATTACCCAATATATTGAAAATTTTGATCTGTTTTGTTCTTATCATGCATATATGATTAAGGGTAAATACTCAGTTTGGTAAATTCCTAATATATTCAAAATTTTGATCTCCTATTGATGATGGTAGTGTGGCACAAAGGGACTCCTTCTCTAACGTGAGGGTAAATACTCAATTTAGTGATCCCCCTGTTGTTGCACCTGCACTAGAAAACTCTAACGTATTATCTGAAGGCCAAATTAATGACTCTATCCTGAGAATTGAGAGGAAACGCAAGGTATACTTGTTCAGTTAACTTTAGTATAGTATATTTTGTCAACCAAGGACTTAACCAGTTGCATCTTGTAGGTGAAGAAGCGAGAATCGCTAAAGAAGTTGAAGCTCATGAGTTGCGGATCCGCAAGGAGCTGGAGAAACAAGAAATTATGAGGAGAAAGGTTCTATTTTTAAGTCCTAAACAATTTTTTCTGAAGCATATATAGCAATTAATATGCTGATATTTTGATTTTTCTGTTTATAAAACAAGGAAATGGAAAAACTTGAGAGACGAAAAGAAAAGAGAGGTTGATGCGTGAGAGGCAATGCAAGGAAGAGAGATTAAAACGTGAGCAAAAACGTGAAATTGAACGAAGGGAAAACTTTTCATTTTATAGCCTAATACAAGCATACATGTCTTGTGCGAATCTACCAACACTGGAAATTAAAATGACGTTTACTTCAAATCATCATAAATTAAATTCATTTGAAAAAGTCTGGTAAATTAAGGTGATTGCACAAAATGGGCTCTTTTGAGTTTGTGTAACTGAATTAAACAAAAAACAATAGCATGACATACTTAAGGACCTAGAACACATAATGCACAGAAACAAATAAAACTAAGCAACCACTAAACAGCTAAAAGCTTATTCACAAAAGGCACAAATAATGGATATAAACATTATACGACTTACTTAAGCACTCTAAATCTACCCAGTCATAGCCTATGCGGGATTTAAGGGTTTCAAAGTTTCTCGTCCTTTAGGTTCGCATCTTCACCAACAAGAAAATCACACATATGACAGATATTAGTGTCCCACAAGAAAATCTACCTGTCGAATACCATTACATGAACAAACAATCTGAATTAAACGAAATGATCACTGGGCTACTGATAAATCAAAACTGACATTATAAAATAGCTGTCTAGTTCGATATATGAAACAAGAAGGGTCGACAAACAGGACACTCTTTGGAAATTTATGAACAAGCCTTTCATCTTTACAGTTTATAGCATATCATATCATGCCCTCTATGAAGATTTACGGAATCTATTAATGGTGCAAAGGAGCTTTTAATCCTCATGGATAGGAAATTTTTTAAATTACCATAAAAATATAAAAGCAAAAGCAATATTTTAAGGAAGATTGTAAAGATCTAAAATTTCGGTCAAGAGTTTGGTTTTCATTTTAACCTATTTTATATAGCTATATTATTTCCCCTGATCACATATGAACACCAATTTTTGAGCAACTAACTTCAGATTCCTTATACTTGTTATTGTGTACTTTTGCCTGCATGCTATGCCCTTTTTTGGTCATGTTAGAGTTTTTTGGGATTGAATTTGTAATTGATCTTTATTAATTTTATCTATTTTATTTAGCTTTAGTAATTATTGGGATTTAATTTATTTGTATGCACAAATTTTTGTACATCACGTACAAAATTGTTTTGTGTTGTACGAAATTAATACTACTTAACTTCATACACTTTTGTCAAGAAAAGCTTAGTTTCCTATTTGAGAATTAGTTGGATTTCATGTATGGATCCAACAGCATGACTGCGGTCCAATTAATTCTTAAATTGTCCCATTTTATGGACAGTTTGGGAATGCATAGTTATGTGTTGTAGTTTGCGGTTCACAGATTAGGTTTCGATAGTGGAAATTTTGGTAACATTTCCTGTTGTTCTTCGAGTACATGGTGGATATTATGTATCTACGGCGTGCACTTGAAGAACTGTAAGGAGATGTTGCCGAAATTAGCCCACGTCGAAATTTAATCCATTGGAATCGTAAATTACGGCACATAACTATGCATTCCTAAATGGGATAAGGCCTTTACCGGAGGAATAAGGTGACAATACAGTAGTTGAAGTTGTTGTAACTCTTGTACTTTTATTGGGGTTGCAGACAAAATGGACAGACAGTGGATACATAATCATAATAGATGTGATGTTGAGTACTTGGATGGAATAGAAGAGTTCACTAAATTCGCCATTAGACACAGCCAAGGTTCAACTCATATCCGATGTCCGTGTAGGAGGTGTAACAACTCAATGTGGGAGACATTCGAAAATGTTCGATTTCATTTAGTAAGAAATGGGATGATGGAGACCTATACTACTTGGTATCATCATGGAGAACGATTAGACCAAGCTTTGTCTTCATATGTGACACGAGTGGAGACTGTTGAATCTAATGTGGATCCTAGTGAACAAGTTATGAATATTGTAAATGACGTTTATCCATACGCCTTGAGCAACACCAATCAGGAAGGGGGAGATGAAGACCGTCCAACCATGGACAGTGAGGCATTTAAAAACTATGAAAAACTATTGAAAAATGCCAAGCAAGAATTATATTCGGGTTGCGAGAACATTTCGGTGTTCACAGCAATTGTGGAGTTAATGCATGGCAAGATCACAAACAAGTGTTTTGATTACTTTTTGGGAGTTATCAAGAGGATGCTTCCAAAGGAGAATTGTTTACCTGAAGATCATAAAAGTGCCTAAAAAGTGTTGAAGGGTCTCGGAATGGGGTATGAAAAAATTCACGCATGTGTAAATAATTGTATATTGTTTTATAAGGAGAACAAACAGTTGGATAAATGCCCTATCTGCAATGAGCCGAGGTTTAAAATGACATCACAGAATAGAAAGACCAAGATTCCACAAAAAGTAATGTGTTATCTTCCATTGAAGCCTAGGTTGCAACGATTGTACATGTCGATGCATACAGCTACCGATATGAGATGGCATAAAGAAGGACGGGTAAATGACGATGTTATAAGGCATCCTGCAGATGCAGAGGCATGGAAAGAATTTGATTGGATGTACCCTGATTTTGCAGCTGACCCGCACAACGTTAGATTGGGACTTGCCACCGGTGGATTTAATCCGTTTGGGGTTTTAAACCAAATCCACAGCACTTGGCCGGTCGTCGTGTTTCCTTATAATCTGCCGCCTTGGAAGTGCATGAAAAAAAATACATGATGTTGACTCTATTAATTAGCGAAGATCCAGGAAAGTCCATTGATGTTTATTTGTGGCCGTTGGTTGATGAGCTAAAAGATTTATGGGAAAACGATGTTCGTACATACGATAAGTATACTGGGCAGATGTTCACCATGCGAGCGGCAGTTATGTGGACAGTAAACGATTTTCCAGCGTATGCAATGGTTTCTGGGTGGATGACTAAGGCTTATTTGGCATGTCCAATATGCAAGGAGAACGTAACATCGTCTTGGCATGCGAGAAAAGTTTGTTATCTTGGTCATCGTAGATGGCTCCCTTGGGACAACGAGTGGCGTCAGAATGATAAAGCCCTCCACGACACAAAAGAGACCCAGCTAAGACCAAGATAATGGTCTGGAGATGAGATTTTGGATTAGTTAAATCGTTTGGAATTTGGTAATTTCGGCAAAAGGGTCAATAAGTCCAGACCAACTACACATTTGAACTGGATGCACAAGAGTATGTTATTTAAGCTCTCATACTGGTCAAAGTTAAAATTGAGACACAACCTAGATGTTATGCATATTGAGAAAAATGTGTTTGATACTTTGGTGGGGACAATTCTAGACATTGAAGGAAAAACAAAAGACATAATCGAAGCTCGCCTCGATTTGGAACGAATGGGCATTATGTCATCCTTATGGATGCAGAGAGTCGGTTGTACATTGAAGAAAGGCCATCCTTTTTTTACAGTTAAACCGAATGGGAAGAAAGAGTTTTTCAACTTTATTTCTTCTGTAAAGTTTCCGGATGGGTATGCTTCCAATATCTCGCGTTGCGTGAACGTGAAGGGTTGTAAATTTTCAAACATGAAGAGTCATGACTGTCATGTGATACTCCAACGCCTTCTTCCGGTTGGTATTCGACACTTATTGCCTCTTGATGTGGTGAAACCAATCGTGTTGTTGTCGAGATTTTTTTCCCAGTTGACTGCAAGGTGTTTGCGGAAGTCGGATGTTAGACAATTGCAGGACGATATTGTGAACGTCTTATGCAAATTTGAACAGATATTTCCCCCAACTTTCTTTACAAGTATGATTCACGTGATGATTCACTTGCCAGATGAGGCATTGCTTGCCAGACCAGTGAACTGTCGATGGATGTATCCAATAGAAAGGTACTTAATTAAGCTCATATATATATATATATTCATGATCAACAAATGCTTTGAATAATTTGTAGCATACCTTTTATTTGTGCAGATATCTTGGTGAGTTGAAAAAGTGTGTTCGAAACAGGGCATAGCCCGAAGGATCACTGGTGGAGGCATGGGTCGCATATGAGTCACTTACTTTTTGTGCAATGTATCTTCAAGATGTTAAGACAACTTTCAATCGTCCTCAACACAATAATGACGGTGGTGTCAGAAAAGAGAAACTGTCTGTTTTTGCCCCAATTGCACGACCATTCGGCGATCCTGTAAAAGGCGAATCGTTTACCAAAAATGACATGGAGATAGCGCATTGGTTCATATTCAACAATTGTGACGAGGCTTTGACATACCTTGAAGAGCATGAACTGTTGATGAAGCGGGAACATCTTTCACATTTATATGCCAAGAAGCACCGTGACTTGTTTCCTTCGTGGTTTTACACACATGTAAGTTGTATGTGGTTTGAGTTGAGCATATTTTCCAACTTGTTCATGCCTGTCTTTAAATTTGGTTATACTAACAAGTTAACTTTTTGTATATGTTATATTAGATGAACAAATTGAAGGAATTGAATTCACCCTCTTACGATGAAGAATTATATAACTTGGCGAGAGGACCACTTCATGTTGAATTGTTCTCGGGTTGTCATGTCAACGGGATCAAGTTCTTGGGGGCAACACGTGATGACAAGGTGTCTACTCAAAATAGTGGTGTCCATGTCCCGAGTGCGGGCGACAGTGAAGACATTGATTTTTATGGCAAACTAACTAGTGTAGTACAATTGCTTAACAAAAATAGGTGTCAAGTGATATTGTTTAAGTGTCTTTGGTTTGATACTAACCCACATAACCGAACAAATGTTAAGCGAGATCATGGTTTACTATCAGTAAACACTACGAGACATTGGTACTATGAAGACCCTTACATTTTGGCAACTATGGCGAAACAAATATTCTATCTAGACGACCCTAAAACTAGCAATGGTTGGAAAGTTGTTCAGAAGATTGATCAAAGATGGCTATATGATATTCGGGAACTAGATCATGATGACAACGATGACAACGTCGTTGACCAACAGTTATCATCTTCGATAGAAATTGGTGAAGAAACACTCCGGGATACTAATATTGTCCAAGAACCATTTGACGTACATGGAGTTCCCGAATTCGAAATATCAATTGACCTTGGTGATCTGCCTCAATACAATGCACCGGGAGAGGCAAACGAAGATGAGGATGAATGGGAATCCGGAAATGATAGTAGTGAGGATAGCGAGAGTTATTATTGTAGTTCGGATGAGGATTAATTTAAACTTGTAAAGGAAAAAGCAGGAGGCTGAAGGTTTAACACCGCTTCTCATCTACCACACTAATATTCCCAACAAATCGTCTGATCGTCTCTGTTCTATAAAGATAAAGATATCATGTAAGTTGTATGTTTTATGTTAGCTTTCTTTTTGTTTTACTCTTAGTTGCATTTGAAAATTGCGTTATTTTGATGCTGAAATTTCAAAAAAACTGTGAATATATTCCACTTGTGTAAGCATATGCTTTGGATAAATTTGAAGGGCAAGATTTCTTTGAAACTAGTTCTATGTTGATATACTCTTGGGAAAGTACTTAGAAGTTCTGGTTAAAGGGAAGACATATGATGTTTTGGCGAAGTTGTATCTGACTGTCAGCAGGATATGCTTTTTCTTAATGAAAATGCCATTATTAATGTAAAAAATCAATACCCTATATTCTAGGCGTTGCTTTTCTTCTTATTGTTTTTTAAGGTTTCTCGTCATTTCGTTTCTCTTATATGTCTTTGGCTTCTTTCCTTTCCTTTTGCCCAGTTTTTCGATTTTGAGCTTTTTATCCAATAACTTTCGCGTATTTTTTTTTTTGCCTCAAAAATCATATTTTGTTTAAAGTTGAATTTTGTTGCTTGACAAATTGGGTAATTGGTAGCTGGAGGCAAAGTACACCACGTATTATGACAAATTTTCAATTGCATGATTGATTTTTTTTTTCTTCCTACATCAAGTTGTCATTGTTGCATTTTTGACATGGCTTGGATGGTTCATCCCTGGAGAACTTGGTTTTTTTCTAGAAAACTAGATACGAAAAGGCATGGATAAATTTCAGCTGGCATTACAATTCGATATCTCAGTATTAGTGGTTGCTTGCCCTTTTGCCATGGGACTAGCAACCCCTACGGCAGTAATGGTTGCAACAGGGAAGGTGCTTGGCAAGGTGTTCTTATCATGGATGGAAATGCACTCAAAAAGGCTCATAAGGTAAGACCACCTTATCCTGGGAAACAAATTGCTTTTCAATTCAGAATATGGGTTTTCAACTTTTCATGCATTTTATTTTCATGTTTTTTTGCTGGTGTAGCTTCATTATACTTGTTCCTACTTACTTTTCCTTCCGAGGATGTCGAAAACCTGTTTGTTTTGGTATTAGGAAAAGACAATTACTGATTAGATACTATCCATATGTCTGAGGGTGCAAGTGTAGTCCGTTTTCTCGTCTTTCCTTTGTTATGAAGTTGCTCTCCTCATATTGGTCTGGTCATTTTGTATTATGACCTATGCTACCAACATAGTTTATGTTGATGTTCTGTAATATAACAAGTTATGCACTTCATTTCTGACCAGTGAAACGCTCTGCCTCCGTTCTGTCAACGTTTAGGCTCTTGACATAAAACTAAATGCAATCTATGTGATTGAGTATGAAGGATGTTCTTTATGTATGTATTGGGATTGAATATGCAACAATCATTTCATAGTTGGAATCTGTCTCATATGACTCTTTGGTTCTGGACGATTGGTGGCTATATGCACTTTGTCCATGTCAGCAAGCCATACTCGCCAAGTTTTAGATCCTTTTCTTGTTGATAACAGCTCTCACTAAGGGAGAGTTCTCCCCAACTCCTTTTTTGATAACAAGGCTAATAACTGTTTCGTTCTTTTTGTTTTTTTTTTTTTCCTTTCTAAAATTAAAAGTTGAACAAATGGTACCTAAGTCATGAAGGTTGATACATTTTTGGCATTTGACACTTTATTGATGTCTGGACGTTTACTGACATTTTTTAGCATAGAGGTTGGTGCTTTGATAAAACAGGGACTCTGACAGTTGGGAAATGGTAGTCAATGCAGTGGTCGTCTCCAATTACTCAATGGAGGAGTTTTGTGTTGTCTCTATTGCCACAGAGGTTGGTGCTTATATTTCAAATTTGTACATTAAAAGCTTCATTTGCGTAGTTGCATTAAAAATGTTAGTGTTTGTAGAGTAGTTAGGATGAGATAAATCACTGTTTATGCTATCGTAAAATTGTTTTGTCATTCATGCTAACATTCCTCTATTTGAGAAATATGTAGGCAAATAGTGAACACCCAATAGGGAAATCGGTGGTGGAGCATGCTAAGAGGCTGTTAATTGGGGCTGCAAGGGGCAGACTTGTAATCAAGAATGGCGGTGGTGGTGGTGTTGTCGAATGCTGCATTTTGCGCGTTGAAATAAGCACTTGCCGCCAAGTAGTACCGGGCTGGTGACTGGTCACCGGTGATTAAAACATCAGTGGTCTGCCCAGGCCCTAACATGAGAACCGTGGTAGTGAAATGTTTGGTGTAGGAGGTATCAGCTCTAACAACGGTGAGCTTATGGTTGGCTACGGAGAAGAAAAGAGGTTGGTTGAGGTTCGTCTTGCTAGAGTCTATAGGAACTATGACAGTGTCTGCATACAGAAATCATAATAAAAATTATTAATTACCGGGTAAGTTTAAACACATTTTATGTGCGTGGATTGTTAAACTTAGTTGTTACATCAATATCATAATGTTTTATCAAGGATAGAATTGCAATTATGGTACCTTGGCTTGAGTAGTTGTAAAGATCACCAGGTTGACCATTGATGGTGTATGCATCAGAAACATTTGGAGCTCCTCCTGTCATCATCGTCTGCCTGAAGACATCGATAGGGTTAGCATTCCACCATTCACCGAGAAGAAGGGTTGTTTCTCTTTTCGATTTCGTGAAGGGGTAGGAGTCTCCTTGTTTAGGATGAATGATGAGTGCTTCATAAACGGTGGCTCTAAGCCATGAGCTGTGAGCATGCCACCACAGAGTACCTTCTTGCCCTTGAATTGTAAAGCGGTAGGTGTAGCTCCCTCCTGGCCTAATTGGGCACTGAGTCACAAATTCTGGCCCATCTGCCCATCTAGTTCTCATTTGCCTAATCCTATGCATGAAATGTTTATTTTTTATGAGAAAGTGAAGAGTAGATAATTTTTAATTTCTTATGTAACTGTTAGACAACATAAGAAACATGTTGTTAGTTACCAGTGGATGGTGACGTTGTATTGAGCTCTGTTGGTGACTTTGACGACAAGAAATATGTAGGCAAATAGTGAACACCCAACAGTAAGAATTACACTTTCTACCAGAATTTGATCAAAAATCTACAACACCATATAAAGGACCTCTGGGTTGCACCACTAGCTCGTATAACTAAGAAAAATTGAAGGAAACCAGTTAACAAGTACATTGCATCAACTCATCACAAAAATCTTGCTTGTCTCATTTAAGTTGCCTAATTCTAAGTAAGTTGAGTAGACTAAATGAACATTCTTCCACAAATTCTTCTACTCGATAGCGCTCAAGTCTGAACCGAGAGCAACAAAAGTCTAAGAAAATTCTCAAAGCAAAAAGATGCAAATCGAGTGCTTTTGAAGCAACAAATCCACAATTCAAGTTGGGTAAAACAATTTGAACCATTTCAAGTAAATATTCAATCAAAGCAACTGATGCCTAGATAAAATCGATGCAAATTCAAAACTCGAAACAAATTAAGAACTAATTAAACAACATGCATAAACTTAAACGATCCCACATAACTCATAATGCGCCAAAAAAAATGCTGATTGACCCTAAATTCTAATTCAAATTATAACACTTAAGAAATTGAAAAATATATATGTAAAAAAAAATTATTGTGGGTTTTTATTAGAAAAATATATTATTGTGGGGTATATGTAAAAAAATTTTGAATTTGAAAAAAGTCATATTTTCAGTAATTTTTATAATAATTGAAAAAAAAAATTACCTTGCGCGACGCCTTAACATGACTGTCACGCAAAAGCACTTTGCGTGACGTCAAATTGTATACCTACGTCGCGCAAGTTATGATAATTTTGGCGGTCCAATAGTGAAAAATAGGCACATTTTTTAAATTTTCCTAAATGTGGACCTCTTCCCTCTTTCCCATATAATTAATAGACCACTTTCCTTCCCTCTTTCCCGTAAAAACCCTGTTTCCCTGTTTCCCTTTTTCCTCTTTCCCTCTTTCCCTCTTTATTTCCCTCTTTATTTCCCTCTTTCCCGTACTCCTGTATAAACCTCTTTCCCTCTTCCCTTTTTCCCTCTTTCTTTCCCTCTTTCCCTCCCGTATAAACCCTCTTTCCCTCTTCCCTTTTTCCCTCTTTCTTTCCCTCTTTCCTTCTTCCCTTTTTCCCTCTTTCTTTCCCTTTTTCCCTCTTTCCCTCTTTCCCATATATTGAATCCGAATTTGATTTTTAAGACTCATCTTTCTCCCTCTCGTTTGCAAGGCAGCGACGCCAAACTCGAAGCCGACACAAATTAAGTCCCAAAATCAAGGTGAGGGTTTCTGATTTTCGATGGGTTTTGGTTATTTAGGGTTTAGGCTCAAATTGCATGTTGGGTTTTTGTCAAATTGGTTTTTTGGTGATGTCATTTGAGCATTGTTGAAATGAATCTGCAGTATTCTAATGTTTTTAGTCCAATGGGTTTTTGTCAATTTCCCCTGTTAGTTGGTTGGATGATGGATTGCAAAATGTTTGCCACTGCAATTTGGAATTTCCATTTCTTGTTCTGTTTTAATTTTTATAATAGTTTGATTAGTTTAACCATATCAGTAATTTAAGTTCTGCTTTTTAAATGGGTTAATGGGTTTCTTACTTTGCTTGATATCAAAATTCTTAACTACATAACTAGAACACCGAAAGTAAGACTTGAATTTGAGTCTTCATCCCTCGTACCGAAAAATGACTTAAATTTGACCTTTTTCTGTAGATTAATGTCATCTGTAATAATGTAAACTTATGTGCTTTAGCTTTTTGTTTTGATTCTTCATATTGGCGAAGATATTGTTTCTTCTTTGTTGTCATCCTCTTTTTGTATTACCTTTTTCCTTGAAATAAAATGAAGTATCAACTCTAGGACAAGTAAAAGTTGGTGCTTGCCAGTGATATCTTTGGACAGTAGCTGACAAGTATCACCTTTTTCCTTGAAATAAAATGAAGTATCAACTCTAGGACAAGTAAAAGTTGGTGCTTGCCATTGATATCTCTGGATAGTAGCTGACAAGAAGTGAATCACTAGACATTGGCAAATTGCAAATGAATAATATCAGCCATACAACAAACACATTTATTTTGTGTATCTAATTGTTGATCCACACACATATACACAAGCACATACAATAATTTTTTGTGATCAGGGTTGTTCATAAGGTTGTTGCATATAATTTGTTACTTGCTCAATCTAAATATACATTGCCCGTACTTGTTTTGAAATTAAGAGTGTTGGTAACCTACTTATTACTTTGGATGCTAATTGAATAGTTTCTAATGTTACAATTTTATGATTCAAAAAGTGTATAGATGTCGCATTTGATCACTCATCGTCGGAGCGTGACCAATGCGCCTCCCACATTATTAGCATCTACTGCTCCAGGCGTGAGTGCTCCATTGAATGGGGAGCCTACACCCCTTACTGAGGCTACTCCTATGGTGTCCCAAGTGCCTGTCTCATCGACGTCATCAGTATCCGTTCACCCGCTCAGTTCACGGCGGCTTCACTGACGTCGCCGTGAGCCGGACCCTTCTGATCACACTTCCGCAGCATCCAGAGTCGAGGGTGAGTCCTCCCATCCAGGTAGGTTTTTTCTAATTCTTGATGACTACGTTGTATTTTTTTTTGTCATTTTAAAATTATTATTTTTATGATGCTAAAAATTTGTTGGATTGTGAAAATGTGTTTTGGGTTGTGAATTATTGTTATTTTACTGTTTTAAGGTTTTGGGAAATGCTATACTATTAAGGGAAGTTGTGTTGAATTTTTTGTGCAAATTTAAGCTTTAGGTTTTCACCATTTAAGTATTTTTGGCCAGCTAAAAAAAAAACTAGGGGGCCTAGTTGAATGCTGGAGCCGTCACAGAGTGTACGTCTAACTGGCTCCAAGATCAAGATTGAGTATGACCCACTACATCGTGGAGCGGCTACAGTACAACAACATAGCATCGTCGCTAGTAGCTGTGGTGTTGTTATTAAACAAAATTGTCCTATGCAGTGGGACAAGTGGGCAGAAATTCCAGATTGGACGAAGGATTTGGTGCGAGACAAGTTGTCGGTTAGTATATTAATTTTTAACCTTTAACTACTTGGTTCTGCATAAAAGTATTGTTCTTCTTGATGTTCTGTATATTCATTTTGACTCACTGGATTACTTAGGTATGTATCGAATCTAGTAATGAAATTAAATCATCCAACTCTTTTATCTGGTTATTTAATTCATTTTGATCTATTTCATCAATTTTTGAAATTAACTCTTCTGTTTCTTTTTCAAATTCATAAGCTAATCTTATCGATTCTTGTTTATTATAATCTTGTACTTTATGCCATGTCTGAGTTGCTTGTTCATGAATGTCATTGGGTTCATAAATTATTTTTCCGATTCTTGCATTCTTTTCTTCATCTAAATAAACAAATTCGGATTCAATATCATTTTTTTAGTTTTGTTTACAAATATTAAAAACCAAAATATATTATCTTAATATTATTATATTTCTTACTATTATTTTATTGTTTTTCATATTCGTAGGTAATTTTTGATCTTGATGATATATCCCCCGAGGTCAAGGCCTACTTAGACGAGACCTTAGCAATCCGGTACAAACATTGGAAGAACTATCCTCACATGCATTTTAAGCTATGGGATACTCCGGAGATAGCTCGCCTACATGGTTGCCCAACCGAGTTGAAGGATCGGCCAGAGGATTGGGAATGGCTTTGCAAACATTTTACGGACCCAAAATTTGTGGTATGTGCATAATATTTGAATAATAATTTATTATTGTTTTAGTTATTTTTTAAAGCTTTTTTTATTAATTTATTTCAAATAGTCGCATTAACATGTATATTGTGTGTTTAACAGAAGAAATCTGTTGCTGGCAAGATAGCTCGGGAGTCAAAGACACTTCTCCACCATTCCGGTTCGAAGCCCTTTTCATATAGGCTTCAGACACGACGTCAGGTAAAAGTATATTAATTTAGAAATTTTATACAATTTATTTATTATTATTGATTAATAAAATTTTCTTAGTGTTTTTTTTCTTTCTTCAGGAGGGTTCTAAGTTCCCAGAGATCGACATGTTCGAGGACGTTTACGTTCGACCTGGAGATAAGACCGCTGGGCAGCTTCATGTAAGTATATGTAATTGTTATTATTCTTATATGTATGAATCGTTCAAATATTATTTATATATATGTTTTTTCTTTATTATTACAGGCTCTTATGGTGGAAAAGAGCACTACTGTTCTCCAAGAAGCAACATCGCAGCTTCCCCCAGAGACCCCAATTGAGGACGTCACGGTACCTGAGGATGCAGGTTTTCAGATCCTAATTGATGTCCTGGATCAGAACTTCGGTCGTCGTCACGGCAAGGTTGTTCGGTGCATGGGGAAAGCACGACTTCGTGAGACTGGTGCTTCTTCTTCCAGATCGAACACCACAGAGGTCGATTCATTGAAGGAGGAAGTGATAACCCTAAAGGGTCAGCTTGAGGTCCAGGGCGAGCAGATGAGGGCCCAGGGCGAGCAGATGAAGGAGCAGATAAGGGCCCAGGGCGAGCAGCTGCATACTTATGCCGGACAGGTGAGAGATCTTATACGAGCCATACAGATGACCAGCCTCCAAATCTCGCTACCAATACCTGATCTTGCTACACCTTCAACCTCCGAGCCACTTCACCCTGCCGATACCCAGTAGCCACTTCACCTAGAAGATTACTTGTAGTTTTTTCTTTTTTATTCGGACATCTTGTATGTACATTTTCATATATTGTATAATTAAATACTTTTCTTTGGTTAATTAATTATTATTTAGAATTTAATTACAATATTATTAAAAATTAAGAAAGTAATATTTTTTACCAAAACCAAAAATCCACTTTGCGCGACATACGATACGTCGTGCAAAGCATGTTCCTAAGTTGCGCAAAGTATCTTTGCGTGACGTAGACTGCGTCGTGCAAAGTATCTTTGCGCAACTTCGCAACATGCGTTGCGCAAAGACACTTTGCGCGACCATATCTACGTCGCGTAAGGATACTTGAGCGACGTAGGTTGAGTCGCGCAAAATGCGTCGCGCAAAGTGGCTTTGCGCGACGAAAGGTTTACTTGCGTCGCGCAAAGACACTTGCGCGACGTATGTTGAGTCGCGCAAACTGCGTCGCGCAAAGTGTCTTTGCGCGACGAAGGGGTTACATGCGTCGCGCAAAGCCTTCTGTCACTGTCTTGCCGCAACGGTTTGTGCGCGACGAAGGTTCGTTGGGCAAAGTTTTGCGCGACGAAGGACCTGCGTTGCGCAAAGTGTTTTTTGTACTAGTGTCACATTCATCAATCCAAATAAATTTAACTCCCTTATGTGTTAACTTGGTCATGGGAATGACTATTTGAGAGAAATCCTTAATAAATATTCTATAATAGCCACCAAATACTCCACCGCGTTAGAGTCGAGCATGCCGATTACCATCTTGATGTCTTTCTCCTACGCCGACGAAGAACAAGCCGAGTTGATGAGTCACTTTTATACTATATATTTTACCCTAATCTTAGTATTAATTTATTGGTTATTTTGTGAGATTTTGATACTTTGGATTATATTTTCAATGTAGGACATTTGACTTCCTCTTGAGCAAAACGTAATCAAATGGTGGAATTTTAGAGTGATTCTAATTGCAGGATGTTCATGAGTCTTTTAAGATGATTGTATCAAAATTCCAGATTTTTCTACCAAACCATTTGACTGTGGCGAAGAAAAGAAAGTCCAACGCGTAGCTTTCCCGAATTGATGTTTCTGGACGTTTTTGGTATTTTGAAGGTTAAGATGACGTATTTTGAGGAAGATTCATTCTAAGGATTTGTTAGGGACGTCTCAAGCTTTAAACAAAAAGAAAAAAAAAATGACATTATGGGACCAAATCAGAGTTGATTTGGTCGGTCATAAGTCTGATTTTCTGAGAAGTCTGAATTTCAATTCAAATAGGAAACCTTTTATTTGCTAGTTATCTTATTTTATTTTGTTTCATAGTTTTATTCTAAGACCTTTCCTAGGTAGGTTTTATTTTGTAGTAGTATAAATAAGGCTTTTTAGCCATTAGGGAGGGAATGGAGGTACTATTTGACTTTTTACCTAAAATGTGTTTTTTTTATCCATGTTCTCAATAATATTTTGTTTTATGGTTGTTCGTAACTAATTTCCGTCTGCTAAGACGATGTCTTGAACCTTAGCATAAATATTTTAATTGCTTATGATGTTATGCATGCATACTTTGAATTATTAATCACTGTGTTTAAACCATCTCTATATTTTAATGCTTAGCTACCATTAGCATGTTTAGATAAGTAATCGGATGCAATTCAGTTGGAATGCCACCGGAGGATTGAGTATTGCTTCTTGTGATTGATAGTTGTAATTTCACTTATGGCAAATGTCATGTCTTAAGGGTTGCATTGTTTTTTAAAGGATTTTCACAAAGCGTAATGAGTCATGCATGTTTATATTTGATCTGAATGTCATAGACTGATTGCATGTTTGATGTACGTTCTAGCTTGAATGCCACAAGTAGAATATACATTAGGAAAACCTAACCTTCAAAGTTGCATGGGTAATTCATAAGTAATTAGTAAATCTACATAGGATTGTTAAGGGGATGGCAAAACTCTAGTGCTTTTCCAAATTTTTATTTATTTTTCTTTTCCAAATTTATTTCTCAAAACCTTTTCTTTTTGATATGATTTCTTCTTAATTGATTACTAGTTGTCTTTCCTAAATTATTTTTATTAAATCCGATTTTGTTATATTTAAATTAAAAAAACAACCCTTTCCAATCTTTGTTTTTAAATAATTAACTAAGATTTTGGTTTTGCATAAATTGTTTTAAATAATTAATGTGGAAAAAACATTACTTAAGCTGTTTATACTACAACTACCTTGTTATCTTGTAAGTATTTTAAATGTTTTTATCCCTACTTTTGCAAGTGGTTAAAATCCTATGATTGACCATAATTGCCCATTCGAGCTTATTCCTTGCCCTTTACTTTGCGCACTTAAAACCCAACATTTGGCTGACCCGGTTGAGATGTAGGGCCAACGAAACTGAATTGAGGCATACCCAGAAAATTATTTTGCAAAGGAATAAGTTTCTTTGGTAGATTTATGAAATTGGGTTGAATTATCATAGATTAGAATTACTAACTGAACTGGAATTTGAGGATTTTTGATACATAATTCAGGTTTGCATCTACTTAGAACATTACAAAATATTAACAATGGAGATGCAACACATCAACCTCATCGCCTCGAGTTTGTTGCGGATGGAGATGCAGATGATTGATTAAGTTGGAGTTGTTAAAGTTATTAGGGTTTTCTGTTATTGCTAGGGTTCCTAGCTTTTAGGGTTGTTATTCAATAATCCCTATTCTTAAGGGACAAGTATGCATTTTCTGTTTTGACGTAGTCTTTACCACGATCCCAGGAGCTGTAAAATCGTGGGCAGTTGTTATGTCTTTTCAGTTTCATTGTAAGGCTATTTAATAGCCACAAATGTTATTCAATCAAATTAGAATTCTCCCTGAATTGTGAAAGCTCTCTAGTGTTACATTGCAGAAACTCTTGTGTTTGTTCTTTGGTTCTAACATCTGGTATTAGAGCCCCGATACGGGGCCTGATCAATAGCTTGCAACCTAGGTGCTAGAGTGAAGAAACAAACATGGCGTCCGAGAACAGTTTCGTGCAACCAGCTATTCCAAGGTTCGATGGTCATTACGACCATTGGAGTATGCTGATGGAAAACTTTCTTCGTTCCAAAGAGTATTGGAACCTGGTGGAGAATGGGATTACTGCTGCAGCAGAAGGGTCAGAATCCAGTGAAGTACAGAAGAAGACTCTGGATGAACTGAAGTTGAAGGACTTGAAGGCGAAGAACTATTTGTTTCAAGCCATATATCGATCAATATTGGAGACTATCCTGAAGAAGGATACTGCAAAAGATATATGGGACTTCTTGAAGCAAAAGTATCAAGGAACTGCACGTGTAAAACGTGCTCAGTTGCAGGCTCTGCGCAAGGAATTCGAGGTACTCCATATGAAGAATGGAGAAACAGTCAATGATTATTTTGGGAGAACACTTGCCATAGCAAACAAGATGATGACTCATGGGGAGAAGATGAATGATTTGGTAATCATAGAGAAAATTTTGAGATCCATGATTTCAAAATTTGACTATGTGGTTTGTTCCATTGAGGAATCTAACGATTTGGACACTTTATCCATTGATGAGCTTCAAAGCAGTCTACTGGTCCACGAGCAAATGATCAGCCGACATATGGTAGATGAACAGGCTCTCCAAGTCACTCATGGAGTCCAGCAAGGAGGGAGAGGACGAGGAACCTTTCGAGGAAGAGGAAGAGGACGGGGTAGAGGGTTTGACAAGTCAACCCTAGAATGCTATAATTGTCATGAACTAGGGCATTTTCAGTGGGAGTGCCCTAAGAAATCCAAGGAAGAGAAAGCAAACTTTGTGGAGACAAAGGAAGAGATGCTGCTGATGGCACTCGTGGATATCAAGGAGACAACAATGGAGCACATATGGTTTCTGGATTCCAGGTGCAGCAACCATATGTGTGGCAAGAAGGACCTATTTTGTGAGCTTGATGACAGTTTCAGAGAATCAATTAAGTTGGGAAATGATTCAAGTTTGACTGTGCAAGGCAAGGGAAGTGTGCGAATGGAGGTGAACGACATCATACATGTGATCACAGATGTTTTCTATGTGCTAGATTTGAGAAACAACTTGTTGAGCATTGGTCAGTTGCAAGAGAATGGGCTTACAGTGCTCATTCAACATGGAAAATGCAAGATCTTTCACGCTGAGAGAGGATTAATTATAGAAACCACGATGAGTCACAATCGAATGTTTGCAGTGTTGACTCGCTGTTCTCCAAAGGAACAAAAGTGTTTTTCCTCTCTCACCACAAATCCAGCAAACCTATGGCACCGTCGCTTTGGGCATCTCAGTTGGAACGGGCTGAAAGTACTACAACAGAAGAACATGGTGAGAGGATTGCCTCAGTTCATAGCCTCTCAAAGGGTGTGTGAAGATTGTTTGGTAGGAAGACAGCATCGAGATCCATTTCCCAAAGAAAGCCTATGGAGAGCCTCCGAGATCCTTCAACTGATTCATGCAGACATATGCGGGCCAATAAACCCTACTTCAAACAGCAATAAGAGGTATCTTATTACGTTTATTGATGATTTCAGTAGAAAAACATGGGTTTATTTTTTGGTAGAAAAGTCATAAGCTTTTGGCGTATTCAAATCCTACAAGGCACGGGCTGAAAAAGAGACTGGAGTATTTATAAGAAGTCTGAGGACAGATCAAGGAGGAGAATTCATCTCGCATGAGTTTGCAAACTTCTGTCTTGAGAATGGAATTCACAGGCAACTAACTGCAGCTTATACTCCCCAACAGAACGGGGTTGCAGAAAGGAAGAATCGCACCATCATGAACATGGTGCGAAGCATGCTGTTAGCAAAACAAATCCCTAAAACTTTCTGGCCTGAAGCGGTGAATTGGACGGTGCATGTGTTAAATCGATGCCCTACTCTTGCTGTAAAGAACAAAACACCGGAGGAGGCTTGGAATAGACACAAACCATTTGTGGATCATTTCAGGATTTTTGGTTGCATTGCACATGCTCATGTCCCTGACAATAGAAGGGTGAAGCTCGATGCCAAAAGCTGTAAGTGTATCTTGCTTGGGGTGAGTGAAGAATCTAAAGCATATCGACTGTATGAACCTGTTTCGCAGAAAATAATTATTAGTCGAGATGTTGTGTTTGAAGAGGATCAACAGTGGAAATGGGGAGACAGTCACAAGGAAGCCATAGTGACAGAACTTGAGTGGGACACTGATGAAGAGAATAACTCATCAAGGGAGGAGAATGACCCTGAGTCTGATGAAGATGAAGCTATGGGAGAAACTGAACCTGATTCGGATTCAAGTGACTTATTGGTTGAACGGGACATGCAAAGTGATGAGAGTTCACCCCACGAGGGACGAATTCGAAGACCACCAGTGTGGATGAGAGATTATGAGAAGGGTCAAGGCTTATCTGATGAAGAGGGTGCTAGCATGGCTCACTTGGCGTTATGTATTACACAATATCCCACTACCTTTGAAGATGTAGTAAAGTCTAAGAAGTGGAGAAATGCTATGGATCAAGAAATATAGGCCATAGAGAAAAACAATACGTGGGAATTGATAGAGCTACCACCAGGAGGGAAAACTATTGGGGTGAAGTGGGTGTTTAAGACAAAGCTGAATGAGAATGGCAAAGTGGACAAGTACAAAGCTCGTTTGGTTGCCAAGGGCTACTGTCAACAGTATGGAATTGACTATGCAGAGGTGTTTGCACCAGTAGCTTGCCTAGATACCATTCGAATCGTCATCTCTCTCGCTGCACAAAGGAATGTGGTGATCTACCAGCTTAATGTTAAATCTGCATTTCTGCATGCGGAGATTGATGAAGAGGTGTTTGTTGATCAGCCACCGGGATATGAACAGAAGGGCCAAGAGTCAAAGGTGTATTGACTAAAGAAGGCTTTATATGGACTGAAACAGGCCCCCCGAGCCTGGTACAGTTGTATAGAGTCATATTTCATAAAGGAAGGATTCAACAAGTGCCTTTATGAGCATACTTTGTTCATAAAGTCAGCAGAAGGAGGTAAGATCTTAATAGTATGTCTCTATGTTGATGATCTCATCTTTACTGGCAATGATTATGCAATGTTTGAACAATTTAAAAAATCAATGAAGGATGAATTCGACATGACTGATCTTGGAAAAATGAGATACTTTCTTGGTATTGAAGTAAATCAAAGTTCTTGAGGGATCTTCATCAGTCAACAAAAATATGCTTAGGAGGTCTTAGAAAGATTCAACATGGACCAATGTAACCCAGTACTAAATCCTGCGGTTCCTGGCTTTAAACTTACAAAGGATGAGGGAGGTATTGAGGTGGACAACACTGTCTATAAGCAGATGGTGGGGAGTCTCATGTACCTAATAGCTACACGACCTGATCTGATGTTTATTGTAAGTTTGATAAGTCGATACATGGATCGTCCAACTAAGTCTCATATGCAGGCAGTAAAAAGAGCTCTGAGGTATGTAAAAGGGACTGTTGATTTAGGGATATTCTACAAAAAGGGAGGAACTGAGGGGCTTACTGGATATACGGATAACGATTATGCAGGTGATCAAGACGATAGAAAGAGCACCTCAGGTTATGTGTTTATAATAAGTTCAGGGGCTGTTTCTTGGTCCTCAAAGAAATAGCCAGTTGTAACCTTATCCACCACTGAAGCGGAGTTCATAGCTGCAGCATCGAGTGCTTGTCAAGTCGTATGGTTAAGAAGAATTCTGAATAGTCTTGATCAGGAACAAAATGGTCCCATTCTAGTGTATTGTGATAATGTCTCAACAATCAAACCTTCAAGGAATCCTGTGATGCACGGTCGTAGTAAGCATATTGATGTAAGGTTTCATTTTCTTCGAGACTTAGTTAAAAGTGGAGTTCTGGAGCTGGTGCAGTGTTCAACTCTAGAACAAATTGCAGATATTTTCACAAAACCTTTGAAGGGTGATGTTTTCTTGAAGTTGCGAGGATTACTGGGCGTCTGCAAGTTTTCAGAAGTAAACTGAATGTTTGAGGTATTCAGTTTAAGGGAGGATGTTAAAGTTATTAGGGTTTTCTGTTATTGCTAGGGTTCCTAGCTTTTAGGGTTGTTATTCAATAATCCCTATTCTTAAGGGACAAGTATGCATTTTCTGTTTTGACGTAGTCTTTACCACGATCCCAGGAGCTGTAAAATCGTGGGCAGTTGTTTTCGCTTTTCAGTTTCATTGTAAGGCTATTTAATAGCCACAAATGTTATTCAATCAAATTAGAATTCTCCCTGAATTGTGAAAGCTCTCTAATGTTGCGTTGCAGAAACTCTTGTGTTTGTTCTTTGGTTCTAACAGGAGTTGCAGTCGGCCTGAATCGACTCGGCAATGGAATCATTCTTGGATTTGCGACTTGGCTACAAATATGAAGTACTGAGTCGATTCAGTGATTCAATCGCTATTGGGGGTTTTGAACTTAAGATCGTCGGTGAACACAAGGATGAAGACGATGCCTGAGGAGACGTTGCATCGATGAAGATGATGCTAGAGAAAACAAGACGACACCCGACGCAAGAGAGAGATGAGAGAAAGAGAAAGAGAGAGACGGTGGAGGCGATGACAAAGGCTAGGACGTTCCGATGCAGCATATCAGCATGGCCGGTCCAAACATTTTGGAGGCCCTAGGCAAAAATATAAACGAGTCCACAAACCTACAACTACGCACAAGAAAATTTATGTTTTTTATGGGATTTTTCCTCCTTTTCGAGTAGGTATTTGAATATGTATTTTTCTTTGTTGGACAATAAGTTCGTCGTGTATAAAGAATAAAGTTACATAGTAATACTTGGTCAATTTGCTATAAAGAAAAGAAGATTGTCATATGGTAAAAAAATACTTGTCTCTCTGTTAGTTTGTGTGAGAGGCTATTTTCTTATATCGTCCTTACCACTAGTATAAAAAACAATTTGCGCGACGCAGGTACCTTCGTCGCGCAAAGTCAAAAACGTCGCATGAAAATTAGCCCAACGACATCTACGTCGTGCGCAAACCGTCTCACAAAGGCTGTGAAAGCAGGGTTTGCGTGACGAAGAAGTAACCTACGTCGCGCAAAAGGTTTTGCACAACGAAGGTGAAGTATTGTAATTAAATTATAAATATTCTTTTGCGTGACGAAGGTGAAGTATTGTAATTAAATTATAAATAATAATTAATAAACCAAGAAAAAGTATTTAATTATAACATATATGAAAATGTACATACAAGATGTTCAAACATAAAAGAAAAAACTACAAGAAGTAGTATTCTAGGCTTGATGCATTAGGCTACTGAGTATCGGCTGGTGGTGTAGCCTTGCCACGCTGATGGAAACCATTGCCTCTCGGTCTGTTGTAATCTCCATCCTGGTAACTACCCCTGCCTGAACTCCGACGACCAAAATGCCCCCTTGCGGCGTCAGTTTGGTAACCTCCTCTGCCTCTGCCCCATCTTCCTGGTTGAAAAATTCAAAATCCACGTAAGGATACCAAAAGTTGAGCAAATTAAATCTTATGTCTAACGAAAACAGATGCATAGATGCTTAGCAGTTTGGTAGATCACATTCTAAATGCTGGCTATGCCAATAGACTCAGTAAGCTCATGAACAGGACAAATGATTTGGTTCCATGAAAAACCTTGACACTAGTAATGCACATCGTACTGACAAATTAGAGTAATGCACATCTAAACGACATCTTAGAAGAAGGAAGATTGCAATGCAAATTTGATTCCGAGACTGATTATGAAAAAGCATCTTCTCTATCTCTACCACAAAAAATTTCTAAGATTTATGAAGGCAATACCACTTCCTTGCAACAGCTGCCAACATTAGGACAAACACAGCCGTAAGTGCCACTTGAGGACTCCACACAACATCCCCGATACATCCCCTTACACTCATTTTTTCCAACAGATACAGTATTTAAGAATTACATCATGCATGCATAAGTCAGACAATTTTGCCACATCAAAGATGTTAAGAAAAGAATAATGAAATTAAGCACATACTTCCTCGAGCTGCTACTCCAGCGTTGTTTGGCCTCCGCTCCTCAATGTAAATGAATTGGAGATGCCTACAGGGAAAAACACACTTTAGGCCATGCACAATTTATACAGATCACTTTACAAAAATAATGCTTTTTGTAGAAGATTGATAAATTTTACTAAAATGTGCTAAACAGCAAAATACAACAAGCAATGGACCAGCAATACAAGATATATACCCCAAAATAAAAACCTACAATCAAAACTACATTGTAGAATGACACCAAACCCTAAAGACATCAAAACCTCCTGAAAAAGGGAACTGACTGAAGATACAGCAGCGTATCAATCCGCATTAACTGAAAAGAATGGAGTAATCTTTAATTCTAGATACCAAATCCCATAGAGATTGCCCAATCATTGACTATATCCCACAATAAATCTAGTTAACATTTTGCACTGAAAAATTCAACCATTTATCTGCAATTAAACAACCTTAAAACATTAAAATGCCAAACCCCACACATTTAAGTATAGAAGTACAAATTACAGACACGACCCAAAACATATATAACAAAGCAAATACACAGGTAGATAGATCATCAATGGTGACAAGAGTGCAAGAGTAAGTACGGTAACTCTAAATAATTGAATACCCAAAGACAAATGCAATATGCCCTAAGAATTCGCAATAAATGCATAACCACATTGAGAACTGAGAGGACTAAATCAAATAACAGGAAATTTTCCTCAATCCATGAGCATTTTGAAGCAAAAGCAAAAAACTCAACATCTTAAATCACAAGTTTTAAACGTAAACTGAATCCTTCCAATTCAAAGCAGGCAGACAAGTTCTGAATTTTAAAGCAGGCGATGAGCTACAATTCATTGTCAAATGGAATTTGACACTAAAAGCTACTGGACCTCAAGATTGAAGCAAAGACGGGCATGCCAAGCTTTACATGTATAATATGATAAAGTGCTATTAACCCGCTAGGAAACATTATAACAGAATTGAAAATCTAGCAAAGGCAAAAGGAAAAAGATGTAAATCTGAAACAAACCTGACAACAAGGAAACATTATAACATAATTTGACACTAAAATTTTAAACATTATGATAAAGTGCTATTAACCCACTAGGAAACATTATAACATAATTTGACACTAAAATTTGAAATAAGTAATAATAAGCTTGGCTAAATTTATGATACATTTCTACACCTAAACTTCGGGCAAATAACCCCATTGCTCAAAACGCCACTTGAAATTCCTTTAAATGCAAACACATTACACTTTGAGATTCCTTTAAATGCAAATTCATTACACTGATTATAGGAAGCAAAACAAGCAGAAATTGTACCTTCCAGCAGAGACATATCGATCCACGTAATCAGTTGGGAACGACAGATCTTCGACATCTCCTTTAATTTTCCTGCATTCTTTCAAGGGCTCATTCTCCTTAGCCTTGGCAAGTTGGTGTGGCGATTGGTCAAGAATGGTCACATTCTTGGCATCCACATGCTTAACAATGCCAAGAGTCGTAAACCCAGTTCCACCTCCAATATCCACCACCACCATATTCCTATCGTAAAGTTCAGCGGACTCAAGCGCCTCGTCTTGCATATCCTCAGCCCAATGCCCAGGGTTTATAACGTGATCATACACTATAGACAAAAACCTATAGAACCAGAAAGCCTCCTGCTTGTGCTGTATGAGAATAGGCTGGGAAGCAGGCCTTGAGGATGACAAACTGCATATCGATCCCACTAAAGTTCTGGTCCTTCAACTCCTATCACCATAGCTCACTAAACCCTTCTGGGAAAACCCCCATAAGGGTAATTTTTCCCACCAGAACCTAACCCACTTGGTTTTACTGCTATTATTCCATTGATAAGTTTGAGATTCTGAGCTCTGTAAAGCATAGAAATCGCCATTATACGGTAAAAGAACGAAAACCCACAAATTTAAACAGGTAAATTTACACTTTTTCTCACTGATTACTGGAAACTAAGGTGAAAAATGGCAGTGAGGATTGAAATTTACAGTGAAATGGGAACGCAAGAAGCAAACACTGTGGATTCCTGGTAATTGGAATAGTGAGAATTCATATATGCGAAAATTGAGAAAGGAAATAATTGGGAAACTGGAAGGGCTTACCGACCCACATATGTGTGTTGTGCGAAGACGAAGATTACAGGTAGAGAGTGTACTTGTGTCATTGTGTGACTCTCGGTTGAATGCACACCACACGTCGCGGCATTACTGGTGGTGCACATCCCTATCAAGTAAAACGACCAAAACGCCAACGAAGGGTGGAGTGGAGGAGAAGCAGATGGGTGGGTAGTGGCTGCTGTCTTCCTTCGTCTTTGTCTTCGTCTAACGGAATGAGAGAGGGCAAGATGAGCGAGAGGGAAAAGAGAGATCAAGTGAAAGACAGAGAGAGGGTAGCGTCTGGACTCTTTTAATTGCTCCTCCATTATGAGTAATTTGGGAAAAATTAAAAAAAAAAAAAAAAACGCCTATTTTTTTCAATTAGACAGCCAAAATTTTACCAATTTGCGCCACACATTTGTCCGTTGCGCAAACACACTTTGCTCAACGCACCAATCAATGCGTGCAGCGCTGTGCAAGTTAATTTTTTTAAGAAAAAAATTATTGTTAAATTTACTGAAAATTTGATTTTATTCTCTTCAAATTCAATTTTTTTTTTTTTTACATAAAATCTACAATAATATTATTTTTTCTAAAAAAAATCTGATCCGAACTACAATAATAAATTTAAAGCTACTTGATAAATATATATATATCATTCAATTTCTTAAGTGTTATACGTACAAAAGAAATAAATTTAAAACTACTTAATAAATATATATATCATTCAACTTGATGGGATACGCATTCTACAAAACTAGTTTCAAAGATCCAACTGCCAAACTTGTTTGTATATACTTCAAGATCGAATACGCCAAAAATAAAAAATAAAAACAAACATTCAGAGTTCAAGTAATGAGACAAAACTTTTCGATGGTTACAAATGAAAAATCACTATTTAACGGTTATTTCGATTTTGATGATTTTTTTACAGCTACACTCCTTGACACTATGAATACAATGTCTTCAATTTAAAATATTTACACTAGTGGATACCACAAAATCTTATATTATACTTAATGAAAGTATAAATAAACTCTTAAGTGTTAGTGAATCTATTGTTTTGATGGGATACGCATTCTACGAAACTAATTTCAACGATCCAACCATTAAACTTGTTTGTATATGCTTCAAGATCGCATACGCCAAAAATCGCAAAAAACAAACATTCAGAGATCAAGTAACGGGACAAAACATTTCGGCGGTTATAAACGAAAAATCACGATTTAACGATTATTTTAACTCCGATTTTAATGGTTTTTTACAACTACACTCCATGACCTTATATGAATACAATGAATGAACTCGATCTTCAATTTAAAATATTTACCTTACTGGATACCATAAAATCTTATGTTATACTAAATGAAAGTAAAAATAAACTCTTTAGCATTAGTGAATCTATTGTTTTGATGGGATGCACATTCTACGAAACTAATTTCAACTATCCAACCGTTAAACTTGTTTGTACATTCTTCGAGATCGCATAAGCCAAAAATCGCAAAAAATAAACATTTAGAGATCAAGTAACGGGACAAAACTTTTCGATGGTTATAAACGAAAAATTCCGATTTAACGGCTATTTTAACTTTGATTTTGATGATTGTTTACAACTACACTCCTTAACCCTATATGAATACAATGAATGAACTTGATCTTCAATTTAAAATATTTACACTAGTGGATACCACAAAATCTTATGTTACACTTAATGAAAGTATAAATAAACTCTCAAGTGTTAGGGAATCCATTGTTTTGATGGGATACGCATTCTACGAAACTAGTTCAACGATCCAACCGTCAAACATGTTTTCATATGTTTCGAGATCGCATACGCCAAAAATCGCAAAAAACAAACGTTCAGATATCAAGTAACGGGACAAAACTTTTCGATGGTTGTAAACAAAAATTCATGATTTAGCGATTATTTTAATTCCGATTTTGATGATTTTTTTTTATAGCTACATTGCTTGATCCTATATAAATACAATGAACTAATTTGATCGTCAATTTAAAATATTTACACAAGTGGATACCACAAAATCTTATGTTATAGCACAAAGTTATTAACTTTGCGGGACGAAGGTGTGCATTCATTGCGCAAAATAGTTTTGCACGACGAAGGTGAACCTATGTCACGCAAATTGTATTTAAAAAAAAATTATTATAAAATTTACTAAAAATGTGACTTTACTCCTTTCAAATTCTTTTTTATTTATTTATTTATTTTTTTTACATAAAACACAATAATATATTTTTCTAATAAAAACCCAATTAGAACTACAATAATAAATTTAAAGGTACTTAATAAATATATATACCATTCAATTTCTTAAGTGTTATACATACAAAATAAATAAATTTAAAACTAATTAATAAATATATATACCATTAAACTTGATGGGATACACATTCTACTAAACTAGTTTCAACAATCGAACCGTCAAACTTGTTTATATACTTCAAGATCGCATACGCCAAAAATCGCAAAAAACAAACATTCAGAGATCAAGTAATAGGACAAAACTTTTTGACGGTTATAAACAAAAAATCATGATTTAACAGTTATTTTAAATCTGATTTTGATGATTTTTTACATCTACACTCCTTGACACTATATAAATACAATGAATGAACTTGATATTCAATTTAAAATATTTACACTAGTTAATGAAAGTATAAATAAATTCTTAAGTGTTAGTGAATCTATTGTTTTGATGGGATACGCATTATACGAAACTAGTTTCAACTATCGAGCCGTCAAACATGTTTCTATATACTTTGAGATCGCATACGCCAAAAATTGCAATAAACAAATATTCAGAGATCAAGTAACGGAACAAAACTTTTCGACGGTTATAAACGAAAAATCATGATTTAACGGTTATTTTAACTCCGATTTTGATGATTTTTTTAAGCTACACTCCCTGACCCTATATGAATACAATGAATAAACTCGATCTTCAATTTAAAATATTTACACTAGTGGATACCACAAAATCTTATGTTATACTTAATGAAAGTATAAATAAACTCTTAAGTGTTAGTGAATATGTTATTTTGATGGGATACATATTCTACGAAACTAGTTTTAACGATCCAACCGTCAAACGTGTTTGCATATGCTTCGAGATCGTATACACCAAAAATCGCAAAAAAACAAACATTCAAAGATCAAGTAACGGGATAAAACTTTTCGACGGTTATAAACAAAAATTCATGATTTAACTGTTATTTTAACTTCGATTTTGATGATTTTTTTCAGCTACTCTACTTGATCCTATATGAATACAATGAACTAATTCGATTGGCAATTTAAAATATTTAAACAAGTGGATACCACCAAATCTAATGTTATAGCACAAAGTTGTTGACTTTGCGCGATGAAAGTGTGCATTCGTCGTGCAAAATAGCTTTGCGCGACATAGGTGCACCTTCGTCGCGCAAAGCTGCGGCAGTATTTGTTACACAAAACAGTTTTGTGCGACGAAGGTGAACTTACGTTGCGCAAAGCTATTTTGAAGCTATTTTGCGCAACGAATGCGCACATTCGTCGCACAAAGGACGTTTGTGTGATGCGGCATGTGCGTTGCGTAAGATTTTAGCACCAAATCAAGACTTACCGTTTTTTCCCCAACATTGTGCGATGATTCCTTTGTTGTGCAAAGCTGTTTTGCACGACGGCGATCTTCGTCGCACAAAGTTCCGTTGCACAAAATGCCTTTGCATGACATTTTGTTGTCACCATTGCGCAAACATACTTTGCACGACGCAATTTGCTCTGTTGCGCAAATATGTTTTTGTACTAGTGTTATGCACTTCTAAGTAAAATTAAGCAATAAATAAAATTACACTCTTCATCCTTAGTATTAAAATGTATAGAGTAAGAGAATAGGTAAACAAAGATTATTTTGTGTCTCCAATACAGATGAGTACTTTTTCTTTCTCTTCCTTCACACAAAAAAGGAAAAGCAAATATCTAATATGTGAATATTTGCGTAATGTTTTTTTTTTTTTTTTTTTTTTTTTTTTCTGCTTCTTATTTTTCCGCTGCATCTTTTCCTTCTTCCTTTGCTTCTGTTAATTGTGGTGTTTCAGGTTTTAAATCACTTAGGAGTAATCCATCAGGAGAAATCCTAAACTCAATCTAGCAATTTGATGTCTAAAGTGTCTAAGCATAGGGACAAAGCAATTTTCTAAGTAAAAGCCTTGTAGATTTGGTAGAAAAGAAAATTCCATTTTTTTTCAACTGCTTGAAAGTGATCTTATTTTTTGAATAATCTCCGCTCTTGCCAAATTAAATTAGTAAAGACACACATACATTAATTTGTTGAAGGTTAAACTTAAATTGGAATGAAAGTAAAAACCCCTACAATCTACTCATAGCTAGTAATTATAAGAAATTAACAACCAAACAAAAATTAGTTAAAAAATTGCAAAGAAAAAGTCATGCTGATTTCGTTATTAGTCAACAACAAAATCAGCACCTCTAATTATAATTCTTGATGATTCAACCAAATGTTTTTAATTTATACACTTATGGAAACATATATGAATACACTACCCTAATAATTTTGCGCCTCATATTTTTTTAGGCTTGGGACGGTCGCCCAGTTGGCACTGGGCCAAGGCCGGCCATGCATATTAGTTCACGCAGTAGCTCGTGGTTGGATCGATGCGATTGATCTGGGTTCAGGCAAGCAGCTACAACTGCACCTCTAGAAAGGGAGAGTACAATACCAGTTCACGTCAATCGAAGTCTATTACACTGTGTTTCTAGCCAGTCGAAGTCTAATACGCTGCATTCAAAAACTCTAAACACCCAAGCACCAACAACATGTAGCAGATCCAAGTGTATCCGGCGACAACTAAGTAATATGCTCTGAAACTCCTTTTGTTCTTTGACATATCTGGAGATTGAGGGTGCGGTAGTTGGGATGAGGGACTAGGATTCCGGGTTGATAAAACATTTTTGTTTTTGTTTGGTTACAGGTTTCTCGGTAAAGTATGAAGATGGTTGATTAAGCTTTTTCTTAAGTATTTTGAAGAAAATTTTAATTAATTATTTATATTAAATATTTTTAAATGAATTTTTGAAATTCTTGAATAATTGAGCCTTAGTTTATTTTTTTAATTATTTTAATAGTCCACGTGGAGCCATAGTGACACGTGGATGCACATTTATCATCAACATGGGACCCACGTTACACTTTAGCAAAGGTACTAACAGTCAACCTAAAAGAAGTATGAATATGGAAGAAAACTATAGGTATGAGACTGAGATGAAAAAAACTTGATGTATGAAAGTTTGAAAACCACAATACTTCAAGGTAGTAAAGTGAGAATCACCCTAAAAATTCATATTTAAAAAATATATATATATATATTCATGAGATTTTGGAGGGTTTTAAAAACCCAAACGATAATGTAACCATCATCCAAGCGTAGAGGATGCAATCATGAGCTATATTTTTTTTCACCTTTTTCACACTTGTACATTAATTATTATAAATTTTCATTTATTTTGAACTCACGCTAAAAACATTGTTCATGAGAGTCTGGAGGGTTTTGAAAATCCAAACGACGATGTACCCATTGTCAATGTGTAAGGGGTGCGATCATGAGCGTTTATATTTTTTTTTTCCCGCGTTTTTCACACTTGTAAATTATTTATTATGAATATTTCGACTTGTGTTGGTATTTTGTAGGCTAAATCAAATTACATTAAGAAATTCATAATTTCATCATGAGCAGTCAAAGTTGACCAACTAAGACCGTTGATCACTATTGCCAGTTGCTGACCAACGTTGACCATTGACCAACGGTAAGGATTTAATCTCACTTATATGATATTAAATTCTATGGATATTGTAGTAAGGTTTTCTTAGTAGTTAAAATTACCAAACTAACCTTTTTTTTTAACGGCTTGAAACGAGTTACTCGATTAGTTAACATGTTGACCCAAAATCCGTTCTTTTCGTATCATTTCGTGTCACGTGAACCGGTTGTACGAGAAATTGTCGTATTTAAATTGGAGATGTTGTCATGGACATGCCTTAATTTAGGGATGGTTTGGTATGGGATCCCAAACTGAAAATGGGATCTTGAATCCCAAACTGAACATTTTTGGGACGGGAATTTGAAGACCAATCCCAAACCAAAATTTCAATATTCCCAATTTTCGAGATTCCCGAAATGGTTTCGGTATTTTGGAACGGATCGGGATTGGATTTTTGGTTTTGAACTTTTGGGATTTTGGGTTAAAATTTGGGATTTTTGGGCTGTGGGTTAAAATTTGGGCATTTGACCTAAAATTGTGTCCCCCAATTTTGTATCAATTGAAATTTAGGCTTTTTACCTCATACCAATTGAAATATCAATTCATTCATACCAAGTCAAATTGATGTTCCAAAGTTCCAAACTATTTAATTTCATACTTTTATTTCTAATATAGTCTACTATCAAACTACTTAAATTCAACATTCAACATGCATGCAACTAAAATAAACATATATATTTTTTCGGTTTGGTTCGGGATTCCCGAATCATTGAATATGTAATCCTGATTTCCGAACCGAAAGGTTCGATATGAAACCCAAAAAATTCAGTATTATCGGTTTAAGAATTTCTCAGTATGGGATTGAGATTTTTTTGATTTGGTTTGTGATTTCCGGAAAAATTTTCGAGCCGTACCTTAATTTGTATTCTTTGGCGTTGTGTTGACGGAATTCTCTTTCTTTTTGAAAAGAAAAAGTAAAAATAAAATCATGCCATCACATATTGGGTGGGTCAAGTTCTCTCCAAACCGTGTGAATGTGTGTATTGGGAAGCAAACAATTTTATAATTCAAGGGCTATGTACCCCTGAGCAATAAATACAAAACCGTTTGCATATTTTTTCTCTTTTCTGGTGCGCAAATTTGGATTATGCATATGCCACCGCTGCGCTTGCTGACCACTTCAACCATCACTTGGGCTTTCAAGTCCTTCCCATTGCAGCATGCATCCAGTTACATATAGGATAAGAAGTAACAAATTATATATATTTATTCTATGAACATAAGAAACAGTGAGGACTACCCTCATGTTTCGTGATTTTCAACATTTAATACATCAAGTTTTTTTTGTGATGACGTGGCGCGTAGGTGGACAATGACTGGACGCCACGTTTCATTAAAAATATTAAAATAATTAATTAAATAAAAGTTAAAAAAAAAAAAAACTATCCCTTCTCACCCCCCCAGGGCCCCCAATGCAGAAGAAGAAGAAGAAGGATAAAGAAAAAAAAAAAAAACAGCAGCCTAAACCCAGTTCGTCCCCCCTGCCCTGCCCCGCAAACGCGAACTCAGACCATGAACTCTGTATTTTTGGGATTTTCAATGTGGGTGAATTTCTAAAATACTTTGAGATGAGGAGTCCCCCCTTGCGACCCACCTGCCTTCACACCCCCCCCCCCCGGCCCACGACCACGAACGCGAACCCAGACCATGAACTCTGTATTTTTTGGATTTTCAGTGTGGGTGAATTTCGAAAATACTTTGAGATGGGGAGTCCTCCCTGCGACCCACCTGCCTTCCTCCTCCCCCCCCCCCGGCCCACAACCGCGAACGCGAACCCAGACCATGAACTCTGTATTTTTGGGATTTTCAGTGTCGGTGAATTCCGAAAATACTTTGAGATGGGGAGTTTGAGTTTGAGATGATTTTTGGACTGGTTTTGTGGTAGATCTCCATTAATGTGGAAATGGTGAACTCGTTTTTTTTTATTTTTTTTTCCTTCTTCTTCTTCTTCTTCTATGTTGGGGGGGGGGGGGGGAAGGATGGGCCATTTTTTTTTTAAATTTTATTTAATTAATTATTTTAATATTTTTAATGACACATGGCGCCCAGTCATTGTCCACCTGGGCACCACGTCATCACTTAACGGGAGAATTAACAGTTTGACTAACGGATATATGAGACTGTCCAAAAATTAACACTTTAGGTATGACTTTGGGATGAAAAAAACTTGATGTACTAAACGTTGAAAACCACGAAACATGAGGGTAGTAAATAGAGTTTAACCCTAAACATAAATATTCGTAACTAATTGAACTATAAGTTATTTGTAGTAACACTAATTACAGAGCCGCATACAAGAATACCTAAGTTTTTAGAGTATTAATAGCATCTACCCAGTCCTGTTAACAAAATAGTTTGATAACTCATTATAAGTTTCTGGCTTCGCCCTTGATTAGCACATTACGAAACTCAATTTCTCACCTGTTGCAAACAAGAACTAGTTAATTTCTTAGATTTGATCAATTTTACAAATCATGATGTTCATGATTACTATCTTATAATTGGGTCTATTAATTGCTAATTAATCATTGGCCAACATAATCCTATTGTCATTAATAGGAGTAAGGTCAACGCCACGATCTATAAAACACCTATATATATTTATATACCCTCCATGGCATCCCCTTCCTAAATTTGTGAGTTACACTTCACCTATACAAGGAGCAGATTTATATGCATGCATGCATGTATCCTTACAAACTTGACACGCATGCAATTTACGTTGTCATAAAATGTAAGTTGGTCTGGTTGAATCCAATAATATATATACATTTACATTACCACATTTCTATATATTTTATTTATTTCGTCCTGATTGCTTAGGTGACAAGCAATAATTATGATTAAATCCATTTAATTAACATTATAAAACCCTAAACACAGGCATAATTAAAACAAGCAAAAGAGCATATAAACAACTGCAGTTGGAAGGAATGTAAGATCTTTCTCTCTATGCATGCAATATGTAATCATCTGACAAAGTTTGGAGATCTTTCATATGGAGGAGATGTTGTAAGGTTTACTGGGAACAAAAGTAGGATTAAATACATGTTCACCTAATCCATCTAAACACTTCTTAATTTGAACCAAACCACCTTTTTAAAATCCAATCAATATTGGCGTATATCATAAAGGAATAATTGGTAGAAGGCATATTACCTAGACAGGTAGTAGATGAGCAGAACATTATATATCAGTCTCTTAATTTCTCAAATTAAAAAGAGATCATGGGTCCATTTACAAACTCTCTCCCTCTTTCTCCACACACACACACACACACACACACACACACATATATATATAGTTATTATAATTTATATATTTTCCTCAATAATGCTTGTTGATGATACATATTATAGGTTCGATTCTCGCCAAAGGTGAATTTGAACCACATTATTGCTAAGCTCACCCCTCTCTCCCTTAATGTAGATAATATTGTTTGTTCCCAAAAAAAAAAAACCCTTAAATTAGTGTGAATATTATTTTTCATCACCTTCTCCTTCCTTTTCCTTATTCTTTTATGTGATAAACTTTTATTATTAGTCTAAATTTGTTTTGTTTTCTCTATTTATGTATAAACTAATGGCAATTGTAATTGGGTTTCTCCTAAAAGACGCTAGGGTTTGGTACAAACTGAAGCAAACAAAAAACAGCAAATGCTGGAAGTAGGAGTAGTCTATGAATTGAAACAAACACAAGTAATGAAATAATCATTCTGCCATGACAATACATATATACCCCATTGGAGGCTGCAACTGGTTAATTATAATTAGAATTCAGGTAAACATATTACTATTAATAGTAAGGAATCTTAACATGCCATGGTTTTAGGTAATGACAGGGAATGGATGTTAACACATCAACAAAGCTTGATAAGACCGAACAAATCCATCTCACAAAGGCAGTGATAAATATACTTATAAATATATATATATATATATATATATATATATAATATAAGTGAGGTTTTCCTTGTGGATTATATTAATCTAATGTTTTAGTTGAAATGGTATAAGCAGAGCAACCTTTACAAAAATATGTTTTTTTTTTAAAAAAAAAAATCTTCTTTCTGAAAGTCCCCTCATCAACCTGCCTAGTTGTGAAAAATAAACTCAATTCCCTTTACTTGCAGCTTTTCTTTTTCTCCACAATACTCAGCTTTTACCATCTTTTGTGAAAGAAAACCTTGTCTCATCTCATATAAAATGTTGAATATATCCCCTTATATTTATTTATTATCTACCGAGTACCTGCATCCCTGAGGAGCACAACAAAAAAGAACCAATGGCACAGCACAGGCGGTTAGAAGAGAGAGAGAGTGGAGTAGGAGTCAGTGTTTCCAGTGGGTTCCTGCCAATGACCCCATACTTGATTTTTTAATATTTTTTAGAAATTGTTATTGACATTCTAAAAATTTTATTTTATATTTTAAATTTTTTATATTTAAAAAGAAAAATACATTTGTGAGAATGTAAAATATGATTTTTGAAGTGCTAATAAATTATTTTTATTTTTTTTTGTAATTTAATATTATTTATTTATTTTTAAAGAAAATGTCTTTGTTTTTCCTGTTTTCAAACCCCACACACGCCCCACAGAGAGAGAGAGAGAGAGAGAGAGAGAGAGAGAGAGAGAGGGGTCTGTCTGCAAGGACAAGATTTTCTGTCCAAAATTTTGATAATGTTTACTAGGGAAAGAGAAATAAAGCAGAACCCAAGACACAAACACATCAATTAGAAGATTTCTTCATAAAGAAGTAGAGAGAGAGAAGCAGCAGAGAGTTAAGTAGATAGGGACATAAATATAAGATAGAGAGACTTACTGGACCTTCCCTCTCTCTCTCCTCTCTCTCTCTCTTGAAATTTCTCTCTCTAGCTTTCCTTTGATCTTTGGTCTCTTTCAAGTTGTTTCGGTTTGCTCCATATAGGCTTTGGTCTAGGAACCTTTAAATCCAAAAATTGAGGTAAAGAGAGCAAACTGAATAATTCCTGGGAAATTGTTTTCTTCCTTCTTCCCATTTCCGCCAACTCCTCTGTTTCTTCTCTACCTAGCTAACTGAAAGGAAGAGAAAATAAGTAACCACTTTGTGTGTGTGTGTGTGTTTTATGGCTTTTATTTCTTCTGCTACATGTCCGGATTCTAGCTTCTTCTTGGAGTACAAAGATGAAAATGGTCTGAGAAAATCTTGCATGGCGGCGAGTCATCAAGTTGGAGACGCTACCGCCACCGCCACCACCGCTGGTTTGTCATCGGAATCAGGACCTTCCAATCACCATATCCCTTATGCTGTTCTTCATGGGATGAATGTTCCTTCCACCAGTTTTCTGTACGGAAAAATCACAACAATTTCCAAATTTTCTTTCAGATACTGCAATTTCAAGACTAATTCTCAATTGGGTTTTTTTTTTTATTTTAGAAGTTTCCGTAATTTTATTGATTTTTCTATGATCTGCTCATCTTGTTTTACATGGGTTTCTGATTATATTTTTGTTTTTTGTTTTTGTTTGTTGATTGGTAGTAATCAAGAAGGATCTGCCTTTAATTTTGGGGAGCTGGAAGAAGCAATTGCGCGGCAAGTTAGAAACGATGAAGCTCAAGCACGTATGCCTCCTACGCCCCTATCATCATTTCTCTCCTTTTGGTGACGTTCGATAAAGCATAACCAACTAAGAAAAAGCAGAGAGAGAGAGAGAGAGGGTTTGAATATGTCTTCTGATTAGGGCAGAGAAGGGGGGTGAGGGGTTACCATTTCCAACACAATAATGATTCTGAGAGAGGAGAGTTGAATGGCGTGGGGCTACAAACTTGGAAAGCTGACCTGCATAGCATGATTTTTTTACTGACTCCATAACTGCAGAAAAGTAGAGAGAGAGAGAGAGAGAGAGAGAGAGATTAGGTGGTGCTTTGAAAAAATCTTTATTATTTTGCTGATCCTCTAAGAGATTTGGGTTTTGTGATTCTTTGTTTTGCAGCTTTATTCACAGCAGGAGGAGAAGGAGCAGGCAGGCCTGCTGCAACTCTTGAAATGTTTCCTGCTTGGCCAATGAGATTCCACCAAACCTCAAGAGTAATCCTCTCCTTTAACCCTTTTAATCTTCTTCCTTCTCATTTTTGATAATTACCCAGATGAAAATTTAATCAAATTTTGGTGGGTTTTTTTTCTTTGATTTGATTTGTGATTTTTGTATAAATGTAGGGGAGTTCAAAGTCAGGAGGGGAAGAAAGCACAGACTCAGAATCACAAGTGAACACTCTAACAACAACAACAACAAACCAGTTGGAACTGGAACCAGAATCTCCCATGAGTAAAAATCCTTCTTCCTCACAGGCTGCTTTTGATCAGAAGCATCTCCACTTTCAACAGCAACAGCAACAATTACAGCAAAAGTTGGCAATTAGTGACACTTCCAGAGGACCTAATTCACAAACTCAATCAGCTCCCAAACCCTCTCAGGAGAAGGTAATCAATTAACTCAATTACTGTTTGAATTAGAACTGTACTCTCTCTCTCTCTCGCTCTCTCTCTAGGTCAGTCAATATCTTCCTTGTACCATATCCCATAGGAAAAAGCTGGCATCTTTATTGTTTTTGTTACTGTTTCATCTCTCTCTGCTCTGTGGCATATCTTCATGAAATATTATGGCACAGATCCCCACAAACTCAGAAAATCAAGGAGAGACAGGAGTTTACCTGATTTCTGAACGATTTTCTGATTAAAATGTCTGACACAACAGAGAGAGTGTGTGTACACACTCAGAAAAATAAAATAAAATAAAAAGAAAAGGCCAAAAAGTAAGAATCTTCACAGTAGTTTTACCACTGTTATTATTTCTTTGTTATAATAATATAAATACCTACTTTCTTCTCTCCATAGAACTCAAACCAAAACCTCTCTCTTCTTTTTTTTTTTTTTTTTTTTTTTTTTTGAACTTTGAATATCCATTAGCCAAAACCCACATCACCAAAAGTCACGTTTGCTGATTGCCTGCCTGCCTGCCTCGAACAAAAAATGTTTTGCGGAAACTCTGTGAGATACTCTCTAATCATTGTGTTTTCTTTTCTGAAAATCATGTTATAGAATGTTCCCAGTGATAAAAGTAGGGAATATCACTAAACTACTCATAAAATTATTTTCTTCATTTCCTATATGTTAAAAAACACAAAGTTAATTATTACTTGCAATTTCTTCTATTTTTTCCTCCAAAAATAGAGATGCCACCTTCCTTCCAACATCAAAACAATTTGCTAACTAATTTTACTCTCTCTCTCTCTCTCTCTCTCTCTCCCTCTCTCTCTCTCCCCTCTTCTTATTTCATGTTTTTAATGTTCCAGAGGAAGGGAGCTGGTTCAACATCAGAGAATAAACAACTTGATGCTAAGGTTTTTTAAACATGACAATACTCCAGCCTTTGTTGTTTTACATTATTTTCCCAATTTGTTAACTTCAAGTTTTGAGCTACCAACTTTCTGTTCTTATTTTTTGTGTAGACATTGAGACGTTTAGCTCAAAACAGAGAAGCTGCACGAAAAAGCCGCCTCAGAAAAAAGGTATAGAAGTCATTTTTCAAACTGAAAAGTTTCATTTTCCACAAACTTTATCATAAACTATATTTTATTCTCTAACATACCCACTAATTAATATGTTTTGGTTTAAACAAAACATAATTACCCACTCATATTGTTTCCTTGTCAATATATAGGCTTATGTACAACAGCTAGAGTCAAGCAGGATAAAGCTTACACAGCTTGAGCAAGAACTTCATAGAGCGCGCGCTCAGGTTTTATTTTAAACTTATTAAAAATGATTTATTATTTAATAATTAGTATATTTATTGATTTATTTCTCATTTTGTTAAATGTATTGATTTTTCTTTTTAAATTATTTTATTAGGGGTTGTTCTTGGCTGGTGCCGGTGGTGGTCTTGGCAATATCAGCTCAGGTGAGTATCTTAAATTACTCCACGTAATTATAGATTAGTATGAATTTCTGAAAGTGTTTTACTTGTGCAATCCTTTTACCAAAAGAAAAGTTGACTAGCTTAATATCTTTTAGCTTTTCTAATCCAAAAAATATATTTTATATTCTAAAAGATTATTTTTACTTGGCAGACATCTCGTAGTTTGACCAAATTATGTTGCCAAATTTTTAATATTGAGAAAACTTGTCTTAGGGTTGATGGAATATTTTAAGGGAGCATATTTTTCAGATGTAAAATGATTTGTTATGTATTAGCACAATAATGTACTCTTTCACCAAATAATTAGTAACAAAAAATATTAAGAAAATAAAAGTTAAACGTACTCGAAAAAGATATGCTTTATTCTCATATGTAATAATATACTGATAAGTTTCAAATAATGTACATGACAATGATATTAATTATTATTGTTGTTGTAGGTGCTGCAATATTTGACATGGAATATGCAAGATGGCTAGAAGACGACCACCGGCACATGTCGGAGTTCCGAACAGGGTTACAAGCACATTTATCGGACCGCGATCTTCTGCTAAGTGTGGACGGATATATTTCTCATTACGATGAACTTTTCCAGCTGAAAGGAGTGGCTGCTAAATCTGATGTGTTCCACCTCATAACTGGAATTTGGACTACTCCAGCTGAACGTTGCTTCCTCTGGATGGGTGGTTTTAGACCCTCTGAGCTCATCAAGGTTTGAGTTTTCAAGTTTATGCATATGTAGTTTAACGAAAAAATATAATGCATCTGCTTACAATATGTATGTGTAGTCTTACTACTACGATGTGATCGGGTCTCATTTTTTTTTAACAAACGATATTATCTACACTAATAAAAAACTTGATTCTAGTACTTAAAACAATTTCAACTTTAGATAAACGCTTGGTGTGAGAATAAATATTGATTTTAGTATTTTGACCCTATATTTATAGCTGCATTCATATTATACATCAAATTTATTGCTATCTTCTTTTTCCTATAACGCCTTGTGTTAGATAAAATGTTTCTTACTGTTTTAATTGGTTTGTTACCGTTTTTCCTAAATTATTTTGTTGCTAAAAACTTTTCTTTCTCAATTGAAATTGAACTATAAAAAATTGGATCTCTCTCAATCATAAAAAGAAATTTACATAAATATGATGTATAACATTAATTCCTAGACATCCATTGCACCTAAACATATAATGTTCCTAAAGCACTAATATACTTAGATTAAGGGACCTAAACTAATGTACCTAAGCAAAATACTTGCACCTAAATAAACGGACCTAAGCAAAAACTGTGCAATACTAAACTTTGCCACACCCACAATCACTTTAAGCAAAAATGGTATCATTGCCATAAATATTGCATTCCACTATAAATCTAGCTAGCATCAATGACACTGGGTTGTTATGCTTGTAAATAATAGAAAATTGTATGGGCATCATTGTAGATGAGTCTACCTATTTTAAAAGAAGGATCAAATTCAGAAGTATAAAACCATTTAGGTTATATTTAAAGAGTCATCTTATTTAAGCCTGGATATCCACAATCTCTATGTATAATCCGCGCATACAAAAATTATTTGCCTAATATAAATAAACATCCAACTAAAAGTACAGTCATGTTGCTCATCCTTGCTGACTTATTAATTATAAATGTATTTCTCTTTGTGTTTAATCAGATGCTAATAGGACAGTTAGACCCACTAACAGAACAGCAATTCATGGGGATCTATAACCTGCAACAGTCCTCACAACAAGCAGAAGAGGCCCTTACTCAAGGTCTAGAGCAGCTTCATCAGTCTCTGGTCAACACCATTGCCGGTGGGCCAGTCATCGACGGCATGCAACAGATGGCTGTGGCTTTGGGCAAGCTCACTAATCTTGAAGGCTTCGTTCGCCAGGTACTTAATTATGATTAAATAATCCGATTCTGGCATAGTTTTCTTAGGTTTACCGGTGTAAACCATTTATTTTCCTCATGCAAGTTCATGCATGCACTTCACGTAATTAATTAATCTCTGTATGCTCTCTCATTTTCTGTTATCTCTTTATTAAGAACTGCATCATAAACTTTAGATTATATTATTCCTTTTAGTTATGTGTTCCTTGGAACCCTAGGAATTTTTTTTAATGAACCCTAGGAGGTCATTATTGCTATTTTTGGGAGTGTTATATTTTTATTGGCAAATTTTCCTGAAGCTTTGTGAAAATTAATTTGACTATAAGAGCAGGTCTTGTTCAGGTGATTTCTGAAAAGACTTGAGTTGCCCTAATTTTAAATTGCAGACCAGACTTGACCAATACAAATGGATGTCTGGGTGAAAATTGAAATCCATTCAAAAAATTCTATATGGATTTAAACCGTTTTCAAATTAAACTATCAAGGATTGATTAGATCTTACGTGACGAATCTGCTAACACCATGGACATGTTAAGTTATGTAAATTGAAAAAAGTGACTTTAAATTGTTGATGATTGTAGGGTTCAATATAGACTTTATCTATCAACAACTAGCAGTCAATCACGTTAATTAGTTTCTCTCATGTTTATATCATTAGAAAGGTGTATTATTTTCGATCAAACCATAGAACTTTGGTAGGTGACATCAAACATGTTAGTTGATCTGAATTGTCCTTCTAGTCCAACTATTTCATTATATTCTTTATTTCTGTCCGCTTGTTTTGTGCCACCAGTATCTAATATAAACATGAAGGGTGAACCCAAGGGTTTCATTTTCACACATCACCTTGATTTGACGTCTAAATTGACTTTTAGCTCAAGCTCTACTAAAATAATAGAAATGGAACCATCTATACCATAGTCAACTAGATATTGTATGTAAATTTCTGTCATTTTATGCTTATACCGCTTTTTAATAAGGGAAGTGATTTCTATACATGTTTTTGCACCTTCTCCATATATATATTTTTTTTAATTCTGGTCATTGATATTATTTTAATTTTTTCAATTTAATAGCCAAAAAAAAAAAAAAAAAACTAATGAAAATTGTTTGAAAATTTTGAGTTTTAACGATAACGACAAGATAAAGTGTAAAGTGAATAGTAACAAGATTGATTTTTTAATGTAAAAATATGATTTTTCCTTAAAATGAATAGTATCAGAAACTTTTCGTTAAAGTTCTTAAACAAAAAAAAAAAGAGAAATAATTTTGTCACTGTTATGCAATTGGTCAAATTTTTGAGAGAGAAGTTATATAATATTATACAGCTAGATTGATCACATCCTCTACATGCTTGCCACGTATGCGATGCTTCATTGGGTCACAATAATTTAACTATCACCCATAATTTTGGGGTGAACCAACATGTATTTTTAGCTAAGGTGTCAATCAGGTTGTTGAAGGCTAGAGTTTTGGTGCAGTTTTTCCATTCCAAATGTTTCTGTCAGAGGTAGGTTTGAATGTGATGTTTGTTGAAATCAAAACCGTAGATAGACCTATCGTATGAATTTAAAAATTGAGATGGAAAATATAGGTATTAAACTATGTTTGTATTTCTATTATTTTCTAAACCATGGTTGGAATAGTCCAAATTCATAAAAGGAACAAGTTTTCCAATTTCAACCCTTTTGAAAATATTGTTTAAAGGTTGTGCCCCTTCCCTTGCACTAGGGACGCATCCGAAGGACTACATAATGGTTATTATTTAATTTAATCAAACATGTTTGCTTTATTCTTTTCCTACATTGTATTATATTATGTCTCCTTTTGCATTTCTCTACCCTAAAAATTAAGTTACTCATTATTTGTGTATATGATCAATTGTTTAGGCTGATAACTTGAGACAACAAACCCTTCATCAGTTGCGTCGCATATTGACTATTCGTCAGGCAGCGAGATGTTTTCTTGTAATTGGAGAGTACTATGGACGATTAAGGGCACTTAGTTCTCTTTGGGCATCTCGACCGCGAGAGTAAGATTGTCATAACATCATCATTATTTTCCGTTCTAGTTATTATATAACTTAAATGACAAAGGATTAGTTTTTAATCACTGTTTATCATATGTTAAACTTTTTTGGGCTGGGTAAATCCATGACATTTTGACCTTTTCATGTACACAATCTCTGTTTTCTGGTAGAAAAGAACTTCATTAAAAGGAGAAACCTCTTACATAACCAATTTCAATACAGTCAAAATGGAAAGCCATATTTGCTTCCACAGGAATACATGCGTCTCAAATACAAAGATTATCCATCTTAGCCCAACTAAAGCCACCACATCCACATCCTAGGGAAATCTCTAGGGTTTATTACTTTATGAAAGTAGTAGTTCTTTTCTTTCGGATGAGACTATAGAACTTTTTACCATAGGTCTTACTTTATATCAAACGTTTCGAAAAAACAATTGGGAATAGAGTAATTGGGTTCTAAAACATTTTTTGCTACAGCAACGATAGTATTATTCTTCCTGTATTCTCCTTTAACAATTAATAATTTTAGAATTAATATCCATGTGTAACGCATAGAATTAATATCCATGTGTAACGCATAATTACTATTTATGTCATGTACTCGATCTGCAGGAGCATGATGAGCGATGATAACTCATGCCAAACGACGACAGAACTACAAATGGTACAACCTTCGCAGAATCATTTCTCATCCTTTTGATCAAATCCCAGTAGCCTGCAGAGAGCTACTTTAGGAGTCCATTGTCCATTATTGCCGGTGCTGGATGCTTCTAGCTTGATTAAGCTACTTTAGAAGAGATAGGATGTATTTTGTTTTTTCTTCCTTATTTTCCATTTCTGTTTTTTTTTTTTTAATGTCTTTATGTTACTACGTTATCTTATAAATGCAATTTAATATATTCTGTGCATCATGAGAAGGTTCTTCCACTTGGTTAAACAAAGAAAAAAAGGATTAAACAACGAAACATAATTGGTCCTAAACGGCTTTTACATGCATAATATATATAGATGGATAGATAGATGACCAGGAGAGAAGGGTGGCAAGTGAGAGAAAGAGAGAACTCAATAAGTTGTCATCGTCTAGTGTCATTATTGAAAGAGGGTAGTGCTATTCACACACTCTTCGTTTCTACTTCTCACACACCTATTTCAAATTTTTGCCGGGATCAAATGATTTGAAGAAAATCAATGACAAAAAATTAATAAGGATATGTGGGAGGTAATGTGAATAGCAATATCCAAAATAAGGAATTCTCGAACGAAAATGGTTGTATCTAAGAGAGAGAGAGAGAGAGAGAGAGAGAGAGAGATGGTTGTTGCACACACGTCATTTGTATGAAGTGGTTACGAAGAAGAAGAGTCTAGTGTAGAAGCGACAAGGGTTAGAGATGGGATATAAACTGAGTCGATTGTCTTTTTCCTAATATTTTGTGCACAAAAGTTGTATATACATATATAGAGGAAAAGGTTGGTTGTTACTCTTCATTTATAACAAGTGGTTGCAAATTAATCACAAATGGAGATTATTTAATCCACAAACGGACGAAGATGATATGTGTGTATGCATTTGTGGGAGATAGAGAGAGATGGTTTGACCTAAAATTACATGAACAAGGTGTTAGGAGTATTAAGATTCAATGGCTATGAAATTGATATGTGTCAAGAGAGATTAAGAGGTTAGTTAAGTTTGTTGAGAATGTAGCTTAGAGTGCAAGTTACTATAGCTATTATATATAGCTTGTAATAAACAGTTGTAACTAACAAGAAATATCAACACATTTTACAAGATTCATTCTCTCTCTAAACTCTCTCAATCTTCTTCTTCCTTTATGCATAACAGTTCTTATCAAATCCTTCAATGGTTTACATAGTATCATCGCCGGAACAAGCACATAAGCTTGATGGTTCTTCAATCTTGGTTTCATTTGCTTCCACTACATCTCAAAGTTTCTCTTTGCAACACTGTGATTCTCTCTGATAAATTTGGGTGCTTTTTCTTCACTTCTTCTTCTGATTCTGCGTTCTACAAAGTGTGCACAACAAGTGTTTGTGATTTGTTCTCTGTCAAGATTACTTCAAGATTTTGTCACAAGCTACAACGATGGTGACATCTTCTCAGTTACAAATTCTCCAATCTCCAATCACTTCATTGATTTCATCTGTTTCCAGCATAGTAAACATGAAATTGGATGATACAAATTATTTGACATGACATTTCTAGATGCAGTTACTTCTTGAAGGCCATATTATCATCAACACCCTGTCCTGCCCAGTTTAGTCAAGAATCTTTTGATAACTTTGCAGTCTTATCTGGTGAATCCTCCACAAGAGTACCATCAGATGAATACAAGATTTGGAAGATTCATGATAAAGCATTGATGTAGTTAATCACTACAACTCTGTCTCCTGCTTCAATTTCCTGTGCAATTGGTCGTACCAAGTCCAAAGATTTGTGGACTCAACTCAAAGAATAGTTCTCCATAGTCACAAGAACAAGCATCGTTCAACTCAAATCTGAGCTTCAAACCATAAAGAAGGATAATGATTCCATCACATTATATTTGCAGAAAATTAAAGAAGCAAGATATTTTTTTACTACTGCTGGTGTAATCTTTAAGGATGATCATATTGTGATTCTTACACTAAATGGTTTGCCTGTTGAATTCAATACAATAAGATCTATGATTAGGGGTCGTGAAACTATTAATTGAAAGATCTTCGATCTCAATTACTTGCTGAAGAAATTTTGCATGAAAATGCATCTGTGTCACTTGTGTTATCTACAATCATGGCACAAAACAATGGTTTCACTCCCAAGAATCAATCTTTTTCCAACTCTGGTGGCAAGCATGTTAGTCCCAACTCTAATGCATACAAGTCTTTCATCAACAACAACAAAAGCATAAGTCGGTTCAATTCCAATTTCAATTTGAAATTTGGTAACAACAGGAACTTTCATTTAAGTCATGCTCCTAGAATTCTTGGTACATCACCCACCAAGATCACAAAACTATGGCTTTCAGGCTCAAACTTGCCAAATCTGTGGGAAAAACAATCATCTAGCTTCTACTTGTCGATTAAGGAATACAAATTTATCACAGGGATGTCAAATTTGTGGTAAGAACAACCATCTTGCTGATACTTGCAGATATAGAAATGCAGTTGTTTCTTTAGGCTGTCAAATATGTGGGAATCCCTATCACAGTGTATAAACAGGTTTTCAGAAGAATTCTACTTCTCCAATGAATGCCATGCCTGCTGCCACAACTAATGGTCAACCCTCTCAATTCTCAGTGTTATCTACACTATCATAACAACAAGTTTGGCTCACTGATTCGGATGCCAATAATCTCTCACTGTCAACTCCATATCCATCAAATGAGACAATCCAGACAGTTAATGGTGAAGGTTTAGCTATCTCTCACATTGGTTTTCACAACTCCAATGAAGCTTATTAAGCTTAATTATATTCTTTATGTACCAAAACTGTCACAAAACCTATTGTCTGTGCATAGGATATGTTTGGATAATAACTGTTGGTTGATTTTCGATGCACTTTCATTTTGGATTCAAGACAAAGCCACAAGGAAGATACTCTACAAAGGGCTGTGTAATAATGGATTGTACCCCATCATCTCACCAAGTTCTCATGCAGTCATCAATAAAGGGCAACCTGCAACTTTTCCTGGAAAACAAGTTACAATCAGTATTTGGCATAAAAATCTAGGTCATCCCTCTAATCCAACCGTCTCTCAAGTTTTAAGAATTTTAAATGTCTCATGTGTTGCTGATAGTATATCTTCATTGTGTCAAACATGTTTAGAAGGTAAATTTAGTAAACTACCTTATCCCCCTTCAGTTGCTAAGTGTGTAAAACCATTTAATATTGTACATAGTGATGTGTGGGGCTCTGCTTCGTGTCTTTAGAAGGATTCAAATACTATGTGACCTTCATTGATCATTGTACCAAGTACTGTTGGATTTTTTCCATATGCAATAAAAGTGATGTTTTTGCAACATTTATTTCTTTCTACAATATCATTTTAAACTAGTTTCATACATCCATAAGAACTCTCCAAAGTAATGGTCATGGTGAATATATAAGTAAAGCATTTCAAAAGTTTATTTCTGATAAAAGAATGAACCATCAAATGTCTTGTCCCCATACACCAGAACAAAATGGGATAACAGAAAGGAATCATAGACATATTATTGAAACATCCATCACTTTGTTGCAATCTGCTTCATTACCATCCATATTTTGGTCATTTTCTTGTCAAACCTCAGTATACTTAATCAACAGAATGACATCCCCTACATTAGACAATAAATCACCATTTGAATAGTTGCATAATTCATTACCTCAGATCCAACATTTGAAAGTCTTTGGTTGTTCTTGTTACCCTTGGTTAAGACCATACAACAACACCAAATTAGAATCCAGAACAACATAGTGTGTTTTTTTGGGGTATGCATCCAAGTATAAAGGGTATCTCTGCTAGAAAGAAAATTTATATCTCTAGACATGTGATATTTGATGAGGGAGAGTTTCCTTACTAGTCTTTGGTTCCCAAACAACACTTTGTCACTACTACACTACTACCAGCACTCATACAAACACCAATTCGAGTACCATATCACAATGTGTCCTTGTTTTGCCAGAAACACAAAGTCACTCCACATTGAGTTCCTCACCAGGTCTCACACAATTAGGTCCAGCTAATATACCAAGTTCCATGCCAAATACTGCCATTAATCAAGCTTCAGAAGATTCACTTCAATACCAGTTACAATTCCAAGTTCAAATTCAGAAGAAACAAGTTCTAATTAATCCATTACTGCATCAACAACATAACTCTTGTCTCCTACACTCTCTGTGGTACCTAAATTCCAACCTGAACAATTACAAGTGGTTCTATCTATTCCTCAAATCAATCTCCATCCTATACAGACAAGGTCAAAGAGTGGCATCTTAAAGAAAATTGCTCTACTAACTGCAACACATGAAAATGGAGGAGTTGATTGAGTCAAGTTGAACTTGCAATATATAAATCTGCATTAAAATCACCAGTGTGGCATGAGGCTATGAAAGATGAGATTTCAGTTTTACACAACCAAGGTACATGGTCATTGGTTCCTCTATCACAACATAAGAATTTAGTAGGTTGTAAATGGGTCTTTATGATCAAGAAGAATGTTGATGGTTCAATTGAGAGATATAAGGCAAGACTGGTGGCTAAAAGGTTTAATTAAGAAGAAGACTATGGAGAGACTTTTAGCCTAGTTGTTAAACCTAAAACAGTGAGATTAGTTCTAGCTTTATTTGCACATTTTGGCTGGACATTGAGACAATTAGATGTGAAAAATGTCTTTCTACATGGCATATTGCAAGAAGAAGTGTACATGGCACAACCACCTAGATTTATGGATTCCAAACATGGAGACCATGTTTGCATATTACATAATCCTTATATGGATTGAAAACTAAGGATTTGGAATGAGAGATTCACTAGTTTTTTTGCCATCTTTAGGGTTCAAATCAACATATGCAGATTCATCATTGTTTGTGAAAACTATTGGCAATTCTATGGTGATCTTGCTATTATATGTTGATGACATCATTATAACAAAAAGTGCAACACAAGCAATCACTGAGGTTATTCAATCTCTTGCAAAGGAATTTGATATAAAAGACTTGGGACCACTTTACTATTTTTTAGGGATACAAATTATGCAGAAGAATGATGGTTTATTCCTATCTCAGGATAAGTATGTCACAGATTTTGTTAACCAAGTTTGAAATGTTGCTGTCTAAACTATGCGTTACTCTATGCTTGCCCTACATCATGTTTCTCAAAGATGATGGAAAGTCTTACAATAATCTTGCATTACATAGAAGTTTGCTTGGTGCCCTTCAATACTTGACATTCACTAGGCTTGACATTGCTTTTGCAGTGCATCAAGTATGTCAATTTATGCAATGTCCTATGGAGTCACATTTTATGGCTGTTAAAAGAATTCTTAGATACTTAAGAACTACTCAAGGCTGTGGAATTCATTATGTCAAAGGTTAACCTGATGTCATTACTTGTAGTGATGCAGATTGGGCAGGGGACCCTAATGATAGAAGATCAGCCACTGGTTGTGTTTCTGGGGTCTAATCCCATTTCATGGTCATCTAAGAAACAAAACACTGTTTCTTGATCATTGACTGAAGTTGAATATTAGGCTTTGTCAACTACAAAACCTGAAATTGATTGGATCAAACAATCATTGGTTTTTCTGCATGTTCCATTTTCTGATAAACCACTCATATTTTGTGACAATTTATCAGCAACAGCTCTTACTTGCAATCCAATTTAGCATCAACGCACTAAGCTCATTGAGATTGATGTGCATTTTGTTCGAGAAAGGGTAGCCAAACAACAACTACAAGTGCATTTTTTGTCTTTGAAGGAACAATTTGCTGATATACTTACAAAATGACTCTTTGCACCACTATTTCAGACACATTATGCCAATCTCAGGCTCAATTTCTCTGCTCCTAAGCTTGTAGAGGGATGTTAGGAGTATTAAGTTTGTTGAGAATGTAGCTTAAAGTGCAAACTACTATAGCTATTATATATAGCTTGTAATAAACAATTCTTAACAAGAATTATCAATACATTTTACAAGATTCCTTCAAAACAATTCGCAGAAAATGTGGACATATGCATGCTTGTCTATTAAAGAGAATGCATGTACCTTAATTTGATGATATCTATTTGAGATACATATTACACATGGCCAATTATGCACAAACCGATAACACGATATAAGCATGCACAAAAAATTTATTTATTGAGTTGAGCTTTAATGGGCTGTGTAAACAACGGGTGGACTTGTTAGAGACCTATTTACCAACTAGTCATGTTTGTCATAATTTTATAGCTTAGTAGATCGTGTTCGTGTGTGGTTTTCCACTTGATAGCGTAATGGATCGATTTGTTGAACCTTAACAGTTATACAACTAGAACATATTATTGGCAGGAGTCCATATTAGAATAAAAATGTAAGTATTTTTTCTTTTATTTCCTTATATGTTTTTATTTCCTATTGTAAATAGATTAGGATTTATTGTTTTTCTTGCCCTACAAGGATTGTATCTCTATAAATGTGTGCCTCCATCAAAAGATGAATACAACATAAACTCTTATCGTCAAGCCGATATTCCTATTTTTAACATGGTATGAGATAGAGATCTTAAGATATTTTTTGTGCTTAGTTGAAATCATTGTTAGAATATGAGCATAAGTGTACGTGTATTTTTACTGAATGTTTGAGTTCAAATTGATCTATAAAAGTCTTATTGGATTAAAACTGAGAGTTGATCTTAAATTACTCACTTAAACTAAAATGGGGAGACAATGTTGGTTTCCTACAAGGATTCTAATAGATGAATCGTAGGGATTCTCTACCTATATAAAGGTGGCATTTACTCTCACAAAAATTGTGCTTCTAATTGAAGTAAAATCTATTGTTACTTGAACTTATTAAGAATGAGAGGAGAAGGTCAACTTTGAAGATCATAGCTTCATGACTTCTTGATCGGTTTCTACATGTAAGATTTGTCCTGACAATCATACTCTAGCAAACCCTAAAACCCATGTTTGCGATGCCAAGAGGAAGAACCCCACATGTCATGCCATATCCTACTTCTTTTTTTTTTTTTTTCTTTTTCTTACCTATGATTGGAGTCCTCAGATTGCAAAACTCAAATAATTCCGAACTAGATTCATATCCGAATTAAGAATCAAAACCAAACCCTAGAGATGACTGTTCATCGTGCTTTTTCCTTGGCATTTTGTTTGACAGACAAAACATGAACTAGCCAACTGGTTGCATAGATCCAGTCGAACGGGTGGATGATGCCTTGAAACCTGATTAAACCACACCGATCACATGATCGACCTAGCCTACCAATCGTTCTATGCCTAGAAATTTAACATTGCAAACGTCTTTACTTGTGTAGATAGAATGGTCTTATGCTGTTATCCTTTTGTTGTCTACACCTGCGAAGTCAAGCTTAGATTCGAGACAACTGCCTTCTCATACTTCTGAGGGAGGTTGCACTTGTTGTGCAGCTCAAAGCATCGAAGTGATCTTGTTTTAAGTTACATGAATATCCAAAATAGTGGGAAGACTTTGAAACTGAAAAACCAATGTGTAGCAGCTACTTCACTTCACGTAATTACATTCCAACATGAGCTATTTATAATGCTTGGATTGTTTACTTTGGACCATTTGTTTCATCACTTCACTGTTCATCATGTAAAAATTAGACATAAAAAGCCAAACAAACAAAAAGAACATTAAACAAGTAAAGATGAAGGAAGCGATTATGTTGGAACGTAGACTTAGGGTTTCATATTTAAGTGAATTTTCGAATTAACTCACATAAAGTCTAGAAGACTGCAACTTAAGGTAATTACAATCAAACTATGAATTTAAATTTTATTTGAAGTTGATCAAATACTATGTTATCTATTTTAAAAAAGTTTGGTAGGAACTTTGTTATTTGTGATGTTTGTGTGTTGATTAAGTCTTTGTATGGTCTTTTATTTTCTTGTTACCGCCCATTTTACTTTTTCTAAGTCATTATATAATAGATTATTCTAATTTATCACTTAAAAACACACCATATATGAATGTGTCACGCATTAAGGACTTGAAAACTCAAGGACTCCTTTCACTGGCTCACCTTGGGCTCTTGAAATCTCGGGCTGGCCTTGATCGCATACTTTGCAAAACAATCAACAAGCATAATTGGTCGATGAAATTGTTAAATAATAAGCTCCATATACCTTGGTAGCCAAACAGAAACTAAGCAGATACTGACATATTTCCTTTACAAATCTTCGTGTGAAGATTTTGTAGCACTTGGTTGAGTAGAAGAATCTGAACGTCGAGTATGCCATGCCACTGTAGTTGAAGTTGACTAGTTAATTACTCTAATTATTAGTAGGTTTTAAGCATTCTAAATTATATATAATACGTTTCTTTGCTTCCCAGTTGGCCTCTACTTTTCAGTCCATTACCGTCGACATGGAGTAAATTATAAATAAGAGGCTAGGGTTGGCAATATCAATCACTATCAGCATGCCTTTGTTATCCCCATTTGATATCATAGGCGACATTATATATGATATATATAACCCTATCCATCCATCTTCCTTTACTTTAAAGCATACGTCTTTGTACATTAGGTTCGATTAATTTACCAAAGATTTAATGAAACATATATCATTCTGTGAAAATATATTTCCTTATATTTTCATGAAATCTTTTATATATAAATTTGCAGCAAATTAAAGGACTTCTTTCTTTATATATATATATACAAATTATGGAAACACTAAATTAATCTCAACTATAGAGACGGGAATTAGAACTCAAGTGCAGAGAGCTGAGTAGTAGTTTTAGCCAACTTGATTAAACCTAACTTCTTTTTTTTTTTTTTTTTTTTTTTTTTTTTTTTTTTTTGGAAAGAAAAAGTATTAAGGGTAGGGGAAGGAGTATGAACCTTTACCATAATTTAGGGTAGGAAGAATTTTAAATTGGGTATGCATAAGATAGAAGCCCAACATCGTATCTACTAAAATGTTAAACCACATGCATTGATTGAACCTAAGTTGACCAAACCTAAGTCTGCACATTCAAAAGAACTGGAATTATGCATAAATTAATATTGATTGCTAAAGCTGACCTGATCTTGCATATATACTACAAAACTAATAGTAGGAGACCAATCCAATGCTTGCAATTGATTTATATTATCGTCTAAAATTAACAAGCTATTGACCTGTAGTTGGTGGATAGTTGTTTGCATATATTACATGCGTACATATATTTTAAACTTGTGGTCAATTGTTTTAGCTATTTGTTTAACGTAATGATCTTTCCGGAAGAAACATATAGAAGAATGCGAACTCCCAAACAACCCCTTCCTTCGTGACAACTCCATTTGATTATTAGGGAATTACAAAAGAATTTAAAGTTATCACTAACATGATCGTTCACTAAAATAGTAATTGAATTGGAAATGTGTTGTACTAGAAATTATTTTGTACTGTAATACCGTCACTATCACGTGATATAACCAATTTACTTAATTATATTACAATATGTAAATTTGTATACAACACCTTAAAGCATAAACTCGTCGTCCATATACATAAATGTTACTACGGTACAAGCCACTTTTTGAGCTCACACGGCCAATGATCTAAATCATCCATTTTTTAGGTCTTAACTTATAATATTATCTTTGAAATAATTAGCTTGCTAGGTCGGAATTCATTTAACCATTCTACATGGTTTTATTTTAGTGTTTAATCCTGCGATCTTGCCAGTAGAGACTAGGGTTTGTAAGAATTGCATGGAATTTACAGATCAGTCTAGAAATCACAATCTTTCAATTCGCTCTAGTTTAAAACAAGATCCAACCGTTGTAAAGGTCCATGATTTCACTATATGCAAGATTTAACAATTAATTTTCTTTCTGAACCACTCAAACTCAGCAGTACGTACCATGGAAGAAAAATTGGAAAATAAGAGCTATTTTCAGTTATAATTAGTTTCAGTTGTACATTTCGACAAGTGAGATCCAATCAATTTGCAGATACGCAGACAGACACTAAAATTACATGAGTAGGAGTAATTCCTGGTACCATTCTCTGGAAGGGGATACCAAGCACTGTTACAATCTAAGAAAACACATCTGGGTTTTACAATCAAAATTCTTGGATTACATCGATATTCATTGAAAAGAGAATTACAATTACAACCTGTTGTGGTTAGACTAACTTTGTTTCAATCTGGAATAAGGGGTTTTGTGACGCAACAGCCAGAAGGCGATCAGGGTGAAACAAGTAGTTTAAACTGTCTCACATAAGCATCAACTCTGAGAGATCGTCCATTGGTATTTCGAGGCCAATGGAATCATGATCTTGCAGGCCATCTTCATCAAAGTTCAACCATGTACTCAGATCTTGATTCTCTTCCGGTGAATCTAATTCAGGCAGTTGCAAATTTGCAAAATCAGTGGGTTCATCTGTCTCTTTAGACGAAGATGAATGTGTATTGCTGGGCAACGACGGCCCCACCCTACTCCTTTTATTGCTGGCATTACAAACTGATTGACTTGGTAACTGAGTATTCTTTTGCCTGGACTTTCCCTTTGTTTTGCTTTCACTTCTAGAGGAGTCCAATGATGCGCGACCAACTCCACTGGGCGAACTGTTTCTGAAATTATCTAAATTTTGGTCCTTATCTCTCTCACTTTTCTTTCCCTTTACTTCGTGAAGAGCGGTGTCTAGAGCTGAAGTCAACATTGAGGATGCACTTCCACCAACATCAGTAATCAGCAGTTCCCGCTTCTTCCCCTTGTTAAGGTTCAACTTTGATCCATGTGTGGAAGAAGCTTGACCAGACGAGTCAATGACAACATGAAGAGCTGCTGATGAACCCCTTTCAAGATTAGCACCCCTGTCGAGATTATTACTAAGGGAATCATTTCTCCCACTCGCACTGGACACTGCCCCTGCAGAATCAAATGAAACAACACAGCTTACATTGTTATTAACTTGGTATCCCACAACAATTACTGATTGCAATTTCCTAATGATAAAGTAAAATGATTTTTTCCCTAAAATGGGAATTATCTAAGAACACAAAAGGAAAGGATAAAGAAACATAAAACAAAGGTATGCTCTGCAAGAAAACTCATAACTTACATGGATATAAATTAAATAAAAGGCAGTTATAAATATCATAACACGAGCATTTAAAGTCTAATCAACACATACCAGATCTCCTGACTTCCACTTGATGGGAACCTTCGTTGCATTTAAAGTCAACAGGCTTTGCAGCATTGTTGCATGAAGATTCAGAGAATATAACCTTCTGCAGTGCAGGATCACTAAAGCAACTAATGCCTCTTTCTTCAAATTTTTGACATCTAGACAGCGTGCGTTTGAGAAAAGCCAACGCTACTTGTTTTGAAACCTTACGTACTGCATTTTTTGAACCATTACTCCCCTGGGAAGCCTGTAAAAATTAAGATGATGGAAAATGTTCAGTAATCTGTCTCTTATCAAAAGAAAATGTTCAGTAATCTATCATACACCTTGGTTCACCATTGGTCTGATTAAAAATTCACCTTCTATATTACAATTATGGCAGACATTAGAATTCCTCATAAATATTCATATATAGTGGCACCACTCAATTTTCCCAGCCCTGTGCCACCCCACCCTAAAAGACATCTATCACGCCAACTACATCAATCAAAGGACACCCACATCATAAACAAATTATTGAATAAAAAGCACCACCCACCTCAAACTATTGCCTAATGAGAAAGATGGTATAGCCAGGCACATGCACTAGGGATTTTAATATGATAACGGGAACAAAGAAAGATTGCTCTGTGCAACGAGGACACGAATTGCTCTGGAGGCTGTTTGTTAGTACATGAAGCGATTTCCTCAATGGAAGTATGGTGATCTCCGATTCTCCAGTGGAAAATATTGTTGTTAATATTATGAGTACAAATTTGAAATAAAATATTATTAAAAGGGGATGGGGAAATAGGAAATTTAGTGGAAATAGAATCACTCTATCCAGGGTCCTAGGACTGCTAAAATCAACCGATGTTTGCACCTGACTTATAGTGCAATGAATCATTCATAGCTAGAGATGCTAGGGTACAAGAGTAATTTGCCCACAGGCACGACAGTAAGAAAAGTTAAACCGTAACATTCAAGGTTCGCTACCTAATATGATCACAAATGTATCCACTGCTCCTACATTAAATGATTTATTTGTTTGAAACTTAGAATTAGGCATTGACTAATTTTATTTGTGCCTAACTTTATCAATTTTCATGTTTTACTTCCCTTGACCACATCTGTCAATAAAGTCAGATTATGCTCCAAAGTTCTATATTTGTGAATTTGTGATAAACAACTTAAACAGATGAATATTTTGAAAATGTATAAATACAAAGCTGCAAAAATAGAAACTAATTACCAATCGTTTTCTGTAAGCCATCTCAATAAGCTGGTCCATTGCAACTAGTTCAGTTCTCCTGTGATATTAAACCACATTAATCCAAAACATGGCTGAACTAAAAGAATAAGGTAAATAGTAGAATAAGTAAAACTGCCAAAGCATTCTCAATCCTACCGTCTTTCTGTAACTCTTTCTTTCTGGATAGTTTTATCAATTTCTGCTAAGTTATTCTTCTTCCTTGTGATCTATTAGTTACATAAAGAAACGTAAGAAACAAGAAACAGGAAAAATCAAAGGGATTTATACTTTTAGAAAATATCATTGTGGAAAGTCAATTAGATGCATATATACAGTGATTCATAATTCATATAGCTAGCTGAAACAAGAATATCCATGAAAATGCAACCTCTTGATGCAGCCCTTGCTCGAGTCCCATTATATCTTGATTAATCAAGTCTTCTCCGTCTGTTAGATCAGGCTGCAGCAAGGCACACACAAAAGAGAAGAAGCAGGAAGAAAGGTAAGAAGTCTGGATAAAACACCAAAAATTACTGGCATAAAAGTTTTCCACGACACTTATAAGACAGATCAAGGCTTGAAATGAATGCTTACCAATCTCTCCGGACATAAATCAATACTCTCTAGCTCCAGAAGAAGCCTGTCATCCAGACACATCAACTGATGTTGGCAGTCAGAGGAAAGAAAGCTAGGAGTGTCTAGCTCCCTAGGTTGCAGTTGCTCTGCATCTGAATCTGAAAGGCCATCATCTCCATCCCACTGTTCCTGGCTGTGTAAAGAACTGGACATGTTTCCATTACTAAGGGTACTAGTTTTAGCACTTTTATCACAAGAAAGTCTGTCCAGCATGCAGTATCTCGAAACATCTACTTTTGACTCAACTTCAGATTCTATTATGTCCCAATCTTTGGGTTCAACATCAATCTGATTACATGAACCACAATGTGAATCATCACTAGCACACCACATGTGCATATTTTTCCGTTCGCTCTGATGGTAAAGTTCTTCACCTTCTTCTACAATTAAAGCAGAAAGAACTCTTTGGTACAATGGAGTATCCTTTTCCAACCTTCTCATGTCACGTTTTTCACATAAAGCATCAGACTTCAGTGAATCTTGATTAAAATGGCTCCCTTGTCTTTCCCCAGAACAATTAGGGACTGCTCTATGCATCAAAATGCCCTGCACAAATTAGTTTCCAACTAATTAATATCCTCAAACATGTTTGACTTATTTCCTATACATCCTTTTTCTCCTTTTCTTTTAGTTGAGAACATAAACCGTGAAGATCTGAAAATTTAATGAAATGCACAAAATCAAATGAAAGTTCACGAGAACAATGGCTAATTATATTACCGAAATATTGTATTCATCGCTAAAAATCTGAGACAAACTCTCACCAAGCTCCTCTGCAAAACTTAGCTGATCCAACCAATATACATAAGGAAAGAAAATTGTTAGCGTCTGGCCCAAGGATATACATTAAATTTTACATTCATCAAGGTGGCCAATTTAATACCTGCTGCTGCAAGTAGGATATGTCCTCTGAGCCAAGAGAACCAAAAAGCAATTCCATTTTCTTCCAAAATGGACCAGAACAGGCAGATTCTACAAAAACCGTAGAGAACTTAAGTCAAAAAGTATTAATGTATAGCACAAAGTATGCTGCTTTGTGCAGAACTGTTGAACTCTGTTTGTATTAAAAGGCCAAGAAGCATACTACTAGCATTTCGAGCAGAATTGGCAGCCAAATATAGTTCTTCATGATCGTCTTCAGATTCACCTATTAAGGACATGGCAACATATATTAAAAGGTATTATTGCCAAATTCCGCAATTGACACAAGTTTTTTCACCATATTTCATACAGAATTTGTTAAATAAAACATGCACACCAGCAAAATAAAAAAAAACGCATATAAAACAATAAATAAATAAAACATGCCAATCAAGGGGGGGAAATCTAGTTTTGCAAGCAAAATTGTAATGCTGATTTCAAATCTGCAATGTTTATCAAAAGCCCATGAATATCAGTAAACTACTAAACTTTGAATAATTTTAAATGAAAGAAAACAAAATGGAAAATCAACCCTCTTAAAGCAAAAATATTTTATCGCTACCTGTGAAATCTGACGAACCCTTACATGTTGAAGGTCCAACACGAGTTAAGAACTTGTGATCTTTAATCTTTTTTGAGGGCGGATGACCTGTTTTACTAAATAACATAAAAATCGATGAGATTTCAGTCAAATACTCAATTCATTTTCACAATACCTATGTGACAGATAACGCAAAATATAGTCACCTTTTGTTCTTATCGGACATAGGTTTCATGCCTTGAAGAGGCTTTGTGGTTGGTAAATTCTCCGATTTCTTCACAATTGGAGGAATCTCAGGCCTTGTTAAAGATGAACACCTTCCACTTCTTCCTTGTCTTCGTACACCATCTCCAATTTCTTTAGTTGGTGACTTATTCTTCTTGCTGGGGAATAAGTGAGCCACAACTTTTTGATCTGCAGCTAAGGCAATGTCACTGCTGTCCATTCCCATATCTTTCAACTTGTTTTCCCTAGCTCCAGATTCTTCATTTCCAGATAACCCAAATGGAGATGAAATCTTCTGAAGTTCTCTTTTAGATTTCGGGGTGTGATTATCTAAACTGCTCATAATTTGTGATCCATTGGTCCCAACAGAAGAAGTTCTAGCACTAAAATCAGAAGTTGCAGAACTGTGACAGGAAATCTGAGCCTCAGCATTTTTTGGTATAGGAGCAACCAAATTTGTTCTCCTTGTGCGAGAGTTTTTATGCGGTCTCTGACCAACCCACTGAGCCATAGGTTGTACGGAAGAACCATTCGACATTGCACGCTTTTGATTACTCATAACACTTGCCGCTTTGCCTTTGTTTTCACCAGCAGGATGTTCCCAACCTTGAAAAGGTGCAGACGGAGAGTGAACATTAGGCGATGAGTCTAGATTCAAGATGGAACCAGTTTGTGGCGCCCTAGAAACCTTTCCTTTTATCACAGTATTAAGACTGCGTACAGGGTTCTCCTCCTGAATATTTAGCCTGATGCAAAGAGCCATGTTAAAATCAACAGCCTAATTGTAACCACTAAAAGTGAGGTTTCCAAATAACAGTGTCAAGGTTATCTGGTGGTCTTTAATCACAATTCCTAATGACTTCAAAGTATGATAGGATGGTAACAGAATAAAATACATACTTAATGTTTCCTTTCAACATAACCCTCTGCTCTAAAACAACTGAATGGTCCCTTTGAACAGGAGCATTTTCCATATCATTCTTGAGTACTGTACAGGTACTGAGATTACCGGACTCAAAAGATGGTTCTGACTTGTTGATTCCCCCAACTCCAAGTGAAGTTTTTAATCTGCAACATATGAAAAGCAAGAATATTAAAAAGGAAAAATCCTCGTCTTTTCCTTTTACCATTTCTAAATGTGGATAATCATAAAAAAGAACTGCAATAAACTTACTAGTCCAAAAAATTGAAAAACAAAATATTTGCCCAACCGAAAATTCTCCCTTTGCTTAAATAGTCATACTAGAGATAACATGAATAAATAGTAAAAACCTGCCAACCTCAAGCAGAATGACAAGTTAAAAAATTTATATTGATAGTTTACACATGTCTACCTGACACCTTGTACGTCACAAGAGCGTAGCTTAAGATCATCACTCAGCTTTGGATGTGTAGCTTGTTGTATATCGCATTCACCACCTGCAATTCTATGACTCACTGCTCCCACCGAACGTTTCTTTTTTACTTTTTGATCCAACCCTTCACCTCCAGCAAGCAATCTACGGGTCTTTTCTTCAATCCTGACAGAAGCCGCATTAACAGCCTGAGGCATTTTTTCATCCTTGTCTGTGACTACCTGCTGCCTTGAGATAGCAGCTGACCTAACATCTGCCTGATATCATAGAGAAAATGTGCACATCTTAAACACATGTACATAGAAGTTTGCACTGATCATCACTTAAAGAAGCATGAAGCTAAATTTTAATTAAAAGAACTAATTTAGTATAGAATTCTGGTCCACTAAATGCATGAAAACTCGTCAATCAAATCAATTAAACATGACAGGAAATCTGACTATAAAGAATGAAAACTCACCAATTAATTCATACAGCCTCATTTTAACCGTTAAATGCATGAAAACTCACCAATCAATCTAGTAAAGAATTCTGGTCCAAAAGGTATGCTTGAACTAAGCTTCTTACTGTGTACTTGTCCATGGTTTTTTTCCTTAAAATATAAAGACTAAAGCGGGTTTGGTTTTTAGATAAACTACGAAGCGAAAGTAGAGTAACATTAAGGAAAAAAAAAAATTGCTAAAGAAAATTGAAAACAAGTATAGCTTTTGCTGCATTCAATGTCATATGAAAAATAAATAATAAATTGCTAAGCACAGGGACCTAGATTAAATTGGATAAAATTCCAATGAAATCTGAATACAAACCCGCACATCAGCCACTGACGTCCTAAAACGTTTGTTGAACCTAACACTCTTTGCCCTGTCTTCAAATCTTTGAGTCATATTTTCAGGAGGGTTTTTATAAATCTGGCTTCCGAGTTTCACTACATTTACTCCATTGGACTTCTCACTTGATGAAAGATCACTACGCTGTCTCTTCTTTGAGCTTAAAGCTTCTCTGTACTTATCCAATTTGAAAATAGATTCATGCAACATTTTTGCTCTGTCCCTGGTTGGAAAAAAATAAAAAGATTGTTAATATATGTTATAGAAATTATTGGAACATTTTTTAATCATTTCATATAACGATACGATAATCAAAATCTCAACAGAGATGATTTACTACAATTATGTAGTTATCAAAGGAGATGAGTTACCATCAACATCAACGGAAATAATTTACAGTAAATTTACTCTTAAATATAAACAACACCAAGCCGCACCATTTCAATCACCAAATGCCCCATTTTGATTGAACAAACATCCGTAATTATTTTCGAGACATGAACAACAGCTTCAATGATGTACGATTCAGTTGTAAAAACTGTCACTGCAAGTGGTAGTTGTAGGGCGAGCGGACCATACCTGGCCTTTCTAGATGCATCTTGCACACTTTCTTTGAAGTGCTTTAGCTCCTCTGTTGCCACTGGAGGTGGAAGTTTAAGATGGAAAACTCCAAGAGAATGGTCATCTGTTAAACTCCCAAGAGGAAAGCCCAGAACCCTCCTTAGTTCACCTGAGCGAGTGTACGTTTGATTGCTTAACATAATAGGCTCCAATGGCAAACATTGGAACAAAGGAGGCATAGTTGATGACGGTGTTGCAGTACCGCGGTTTAAATTATTCCCAGAACTTGGCATTAGTTTCTCAGTTCCTTAATTAAGCAGCTTCTGAACCTGTCCTACACCATCGAATATGTTTGTACCTATTATCACATAATGAACAACAAAAGGAGTAAGCGTCTTATCAAGTAGCTACCTGCGTCAACAAGCAACTATGCTGCAGTAAGCTAAAATATCCGCTAAACAAAAATACTAAATCACACCTCTATTCAACAACCATATAATGCCGGTAGCTACACCTCAGAATTTTACTTGACAAAACCAAGAATGCAAGCTCAATTGAGCCTCAAGAAAACCCTATCACCTATTTGGGTAATGTTAAAATTTACCGTATCAGAAACGCAAACAGATGTTCCTTCGTCTCCTTTTCCACAACTCTCTGGTTAACCAAACCGGAGGATGTCTGGTTGGATCAAAGCTCGTTATACTTTGATCACATCTTTGACATCATAATACCAAATTTTGCAAAAACCAATCATAAATTGCTCCCAAAACCAACATTTCAACATGATAGAATTTGAACTCTACAACATTTTCCCAAACAAGAAATTTAAATTTATAAAACAAAACTCCATCCAATTGCACCCAATCCCTTTTGGCTCGGAATTTTAAAAGTTATATTTTTCCCTTGATTTCCCGGGTTTTCCAGCAGCAAAAACGTACATGAGATTTCAAAATAATTAATTAATAAAAAATTAACAAATCCAAATTCAAACAGCATGCGGAGCCCTAAGCTGACCAGAAGTAGAAAATCTAGGGTTTGAGCTAAATTCAGGCGAAATTTAACAGAAAATATATGAAATGAAGCAAATTTGAAAAGCCAGGATTGGAAGAGTACCGGAGATTCAACCAAAGAAAAGCTCAGATCAAACCCACAATCGGAGAAAGAGTAGTACGTAATAAAAGCGGGAGAGATATTTATATATGCATAAACTTTTTAGGGTATAAAAACGCGCACACGTAAATAATAAAATAAAAATGCTACTCTTATTAACTAGTTGTACTATTTTTCTAATACACCTACATAGGTTGGCAGGGCCTTTAAAGGAGATGATACAAGTTATAGTATAATTAGGTAATAAGTGTAGCATACCGATAATGAAAACGTATCTTCCTTTTTTGTATTGTTCGAAGGAGTTACCGGTTGCCAACCCATAAAATGGGTTGGGAAATACAGCTACAGTTTGCTGAAAACTTTTTCTTTTTATAATTATGTTGTTTTTGTTATAAACTTTGTATTTAAGTGTGATTATGTAAATCCTATATTAGTTTGATTCTAGTTATTCTACCCTTATTAGGACTTGTATTCCTGGGAAGAAAATGATTATTCCCTCCCTTATTACTATAAATAAAGGTACTGCTTAGAGGAACAAACACATCTTCTACAAAACCCTACAAACACATCTCTCTATTTTCTCTCTGTGTTGTTGGCCCCCTCTCTCCCTATCAGATAAAATAAGCCACAACACGTTATCAGCACGCTCTTACCACTGCGCTTAGGAATCTAACTTGGAAGTTTTCTGCATCAAACCAATTCATCAATATCATCACACAATCAAGTTCTTTCAAAACAACAATTTTTATCTCGACATTTTTGCAGTCTTAATAGCATGAACATTCACTATAATACATGACCCAACTTTACGTTTTTTGAATTTTAGATTCTACATAAATTGTGTATGCATTATATCCATAATTGTTCAATTATGTGAATTGATATTGCCATGAATTACATCATATATCTGATCATGCATTGAATTATGTGATGAATATGCATGAAATTTAAGTAATCTTATAATATGGAATTGAAAAAAATTACAAAAGAAATTCTTTAGGGTTTCGTTTGAAACCCAACCATGTCGCTAGGCCATCTCCTTCCCCGAGACGAGAAATCCAAACCTGGAGCCACAGCTCTAGGCCCAAACCCTAAAACCCGAAGCCTAAACGTTGTCGCCTCTCTTAAACCGTCACGCAGCATAACCTACAGCCATGCCCAGCCACCATGACTACCTTCCTGACGACCTGAAGTCGTCACTAACGAATCCTTGACTGAAATTCAATGTTTTTTCTTTGAAGTTGTCATCGACGAGTTCAGTCAGCTTGCGCTAGGGTTTTTGGATCAAAAACCCAAGCCCACTCAAGCTTGGTCTGTTATCGACTAGCACCAACCCTTTGAGCTTTCGAGCTACACTCAGCCCAACATTAGCCTATGGGCCATGGTGTTCCCATTGCACTAGATCCCAGCCTATGTGCTGGTGCATCCGTGTATGCATCGCATAAGATTGGCGCCCTTATTTGGGCCAAGGTCATATGGGACTGCGTTTGTAGCCTACATTTGTACATATGGGCTTCTTACCCAAGCTCGACCCACAAATAACACTAGTCTCGGATCCCAGCCCCCCGCTGATGCATCCGTGTACCCGGCCCAGTTTCTAGGTTTAGGCCGCATAGTCCAAATCTGCTCAGCCCACCCGTGAGCTTTGGCCCATTATTTTGGGCCCCCAAATTTAATTGTTTATTATTTTTTTTAGACAATTTGGGTTTATAATTTTTCACCCACACTTCAATTTTGGCATGAAGTCCAAATAATTACTTCAATTATAATTCTAGACCTGAAAGATCTATTTGCATATTTTTGTATATATATTTGCATTTGTCTACAAGAACATATGAACCTGAAGTTTCTAAGAAACATGCCTTGTTTGAAAACCTGAAGTTTTCCTTAAAAACATCACCCATGAAACCCAAAGCTTTTCATGCAAATTTAAACCAATAAATGTCTATTAGAACATGAATGGGTTGATTTTTTCTCCATTACACTAACCACATTCTTATCCCTTTTTTTTTTTTTTTTCTTTTTTTGTGATAGGGACATATTGAAATTGAACAAACTCGACTTCATTGCTTTAGAGGTTTCTGCAAGGAACTACCTCAAGTGGGTCCAAGATGTGAAGCTCCAACTCACAGTAAAGAATTTGCGTCCTACCATTAAAGATGAGACAGACAACCTATTTGGCGAACCTGAGAAAGCCACTGCCATGATCTTCATCCAAAGACACATTCATGATGTATTGCAAACCAAGTACCTTGCTAAGGAAGATCCACAAGCCTTTTGGGTCTCTTTGGCTGATCGCTTTGATCACCAAAAGGACATCTTCTTGCCTGAAGCAAGACATGACTGGCAGCATTTGCGCTTCCAAAACTTTAAGTCTGTGAATAAATATAATTATGAAGTTTGTCGAATCCGATCACCTCTCAAGTTTTGTAACAAGACCTTGATCGAAGAGGATCTTTTGGTAAAGACCTATTTGACATTCTCCACTACCAATATTGTTCTGCAGCAACAATATATGTCTTAGAAGTTCACTAAGTTTTTGGATTTGATCTCTGTTTTAATTCTTACTGAAAAACATAATTAGCTATTGATGAAAAATCATCAAGCTCTTTCAAGTGGCAAACCCCCCCCCCCAACCTTGCTTTTTGTTTAAGTTTGAACAATTTCCTTTATGTTTGGATTGTTTGTTGGTGATTTGTTTTTGGATATTAGGTCTTTTTTAATTACCATCCTTGAATACTTAAATTATTTTGAATGGATATTTGTTTTTAGAACTTTTATGCATGTGACCAATTCAAGTACATTAAAGATAATAATTACTACGCTGAAACCTATGTAGAAAAATGAGTTGAATTTCTGTGCATTACTTAGTATTCTAGAAAAGATGAAGCGTATCTCGAGTGGTCTATATACTACAACCATTCACCCTATAGAGAGCCATTATGTGGCCAGCCCTACCTCTAAGACTGCGTACGAAATTAGACTTTGGCATGATAGTTTAGGACACCCCGGATGAACATTGATGCCCCGTATCCTCAAATCTTCACACGGGCATCCACTAACCCGAAGTTTAGGTTCGATACAAGGAATCGTATGTCAAACTTGCTCTATGGGAAAGCTTATCATTAAGCCTTCTTATGACAAGATTCGTTCGAATCCTCCTATTTTTCTACAAATGATTCAGGGGGCATTTATGGATTGATTCACCCTCTCTGCGGACCATTTAGATATTTTATGATTTTGGTTGACGCTTCCACACATTGGTCACATGTGTGCTTGTTGTCCACAAGGAACTCTGCATTTTCTAAACTATTGGCTCAAGTTATCAAGCTTAGGGCTCACCACCCTGATTATTGAATCAAATCTATTCGATTAGATAATGTTAGAGAATTCACATCTAAAACTTTTGATGACTATTGCATATCGGTTGGGGTTGAAGTTGAACATTCAGTACCCCATGTTCACACCCAGAAAGGCCTGGCAGAGATGTTCATTAAGTGCTTACAAATGATTGCTCGATCATTGGTCATATGCACCAAGCTCCTGATCATTGCTTGGAGCCATGCAATATTGCACGTAACCATGGTTCGTATGAGGCCTGTTGCGACTCAACCATATAGCATCATTCAGTTGGTTATCGAATACGAACCCGACATATCGCATCTGTGTGTTTTTGGTTATGCGGTCTATGTGTCGATTTCGCCGCTCTTACGTACAAAAATGGGGCCTCAGCAAAGGATGGGAATCTATGTCTATATGATTCTCCTTCAATCATTCATTACTTAGAACCTTTAACAGACGATATGTTTACTGCTCGTTTCGCGGATTGTCACTTCTATTAGACAATCTTCCCATCATTAGAGGGAGATAAGAACATTAACGTTCCTGAAAAACGACAAGAATTATTATGGACGACTCCCATTTTGTCTCATTTAGATCCCTACACTACTCAGTCTAAAACTGAAGTACAACACATATTAGATCTTCAGAGCGTAGATCAGAGCATGCCAAATGCTTTCACCGATCTAGTGCAAGTGACAAGATCACATATTTCAGCTGCGAATGTGCCTAGAAAGATAAATGTACCAAATGTACGATGGATTTCCCTTATGGAGGCCTGGGACGCCACTTTGGCCAATCCACGTACGTTAGCCAATCATCTGCCTCTACACAAAAGCATGGCACACCACTTAGGTCAAAAGATTCACACCCTCGGAAGAGGAAACCCACAGCACAAGCTCCTCCTGAGCCGACCGTAAATCCAACTGTTGCCTACTCATTCTATCTAACTCATGAGGAAATTCTTGATTACGGAAGCGTACTTGAAGATACGAATCCATCTCCCGAGAATCAAGGGATTTCGGTCCAATATGCTAGCTTGGATAATGTTTGGTGTAGAACTGAGATGATTATTGCTGATGCATCAACATATGCAATAGCCACTGAGATCATGTTGAGTAATGACATTGATCCCCATTCTATTAATGAAAGTCAACGTAGAACTGATTGGTCAAACTGGAAATAAGCAATCCAAGTTGAACTCGATTCGCTTGCGAAACATATGGTGTTTGGACCTGTTGCTCTTACTCTTCCACATGTGAAGCCTATTGGTTATAAGTGAGTTTTCGTTCGGAAGCGTAATGACAAGAATGAAATTGTGGGTTATAAAGCTCTTCTTGTTGCGCAAGGGTTCGCACAACGTCCTGGGATTGACTATGACAAAACTTATTTACCCGTTATAAATGTGATTACTTTTCGCTACCTTATCAGTTTGGTAGTTTCCGAAAAACTGAGTATGCTGCTGCTGAACGTAGTAACTGCGTATCTCTATTGGGATCTTGATACGAAAATTTATATGAAAGTTCCCGGAGGACTTACATTGACTGGATCAAATATTTCCAAACCCCAAAACACGCTCTCAATTCTGCTGAGGTGTTCACTCTACATTTTAAAGTAATTCGGAAGAATGTGGTATAACTGTCTGAGTGAGTATTTGACTAGTCAGGGATATGTGAACAATGAACTATGCCCTTACGTGTTCATTAAGAAGTCACATTCTAGTTTTGGATAGTTGTAGTTTATGTCGACAACATGAACCTCATTGGAACTCCTGAAGAGCTCGCGAGAACTATTGCACACCTGAAGTCAGAATTTGAGATGAAAGATCTAGGAAAAACTTAATACTGTCTTAGTCTCAAGATTGAGCACAGTTCGGATGAAATCTTAGTACATCAATCGAACTACACCCAGAAGGTGTTGCACCGCTTTAACGAGGATAAAGTGAAGCCTTCGAGTACTCCTATGGTCGTTCGATCGCTAAATGCAAAACAAGATCCCTTTAATCTGAATGAGGATGATGAAGAGATTTTGGAGCCTGAAGTTCCTTATCTAAGTGTGATGGGCGCTTCATTGTACTTAGCTCAATGTACTAGACTCAACATCTCATTCGCTGTTAATCTTTTGGCTAGATACAGTAATGCACCGACATGCAGACACTGGACTGGTGTTAAAGACATATTCCGTTACCTTAAAGGTACTGATACGATCAATATTGCATGCATTTTCATGCTCTTTAGTTTAGATTCTAGTTATATTTTTGAGTGAATTTAGTTTGTTTCACTTAGTTTTATGTTTTTCTTAGATTTGAAGAGTGAAGATGAAGAAAGAAGAAAAATGAGGACTTTTGCGATTAAAATGAGTTTTGCACGTTGGAAGCATAAGCTGCTTGTGCAGATCAGCCAACTTTACGGAATAAACTGTACTTCATCACAATGAACCAGATGTTGAGCCTTGTACCATTGGAAAGATATGGAAGTTAGCTTTCAGATGAATTTTATGGTTCGTGATTCCGAGTTTCCTAGAAGATGTTATAGTGATTCTTGTACCGGACATCTGTCAGCAAGGTTTACACGAGATTTGCAAAGAGATTTCAAATTTACAAATTTTAATAAAAGGAAACATGCAAAGCAAAATGAGAGCTATTAGAAGAGGTCAAGATTATCCTAAAAGGTTCATAGTTAATATATTTACTAGTTTGGCTTGCCATACCATCAATATACCAATCCAAGTAAGAAGAAAATTCAAGAGTCCTATTCAAGTAAGGATTTCAGCATTTATTCAAGAATAAAAGAAGGGAGACAAAGGGAGTTTTAAAGAAGGGTTCTTTTGGGGGGATTCTCTACGTGTTTTTGGAAGAAGGATCAGCCACCAACCATCTTTCCTATCCATCTTCATTGTTCGGAAGTTTTTCATGTTTTTAAGATTTTTAATTATGTTTTCATATTCTATGAGTAACTAAACTCTTTTTCTAGGGTTAGGATGATGCCCTAGCATGGATGTTTATGGTTTTTAATGTTATTCATTAGATTTCTAGTTTCCTTCAGATGAATGCTTAATCACTGTTTGAATTGTTACTTTTTGTTTGAGTTCTCTGATTGATCACCTTAGGACTTTGCATCTAGTAAGATTAGAAGATAAATTTGGGGTTGAACTAGCAATATAATTCAATTAGCTTCTTGTGGTTGTGTGTGGTAAATTACATTATTGCTTGACAAAGAATAATAGTTTGCTTGGTTCCTTTGTTTTCTAGAGCGTAAAGAGTCCTACTTGTTAAATTTATGCCTTAACAAGGATAGACTGGATATTAGGACATACGACATCTGCCTAAACTAGGAAAGAATCATTCACTTAAGGAAAACTATGGTCTAATGTGCTTGACAAGGACTTAGATATGGGAATTATCATCTAAAGAATCGAAAGATCCATTTAATGCATTGAAACCTAAACTAGATTGCTTGTGGTTGATTCTGAATCCCTAGACTTTTTCATCACTTGCTTTAAAACACAACGTTTTCTTCTCTTTAATTTTAGTTTTTATTTAAGGTTCTGTTTTTTTTCGTTTATAAAATCATCACAACAAACTCTTCACATCTTTGATAATTATTAATTAAGATCGAGTCTAGTTCGTTGTTTGGGTTCATATTTGTGTGTTTATGTGTCATTAGTATAATTAGATTTGGTTTAGTTTATCAAATTGGAAATTGAGTTAGAATCCTCGTTTAAACGATACTTGGACTTGCAAAGCACTATATTACGACTATCTTGTGCACTTGCAAGTTTACACCAAGTACCACGGACCTAGGCTTATTCTATCTCTACAGATCCTTGAGTGATGCCTCACCCCCTTATCTCGAGTTGATTCCAGCCTTGTTGGTTATGCGGATGCTAGATACTTATCTGATCTGCACAAGGCGCGTCCTTAAACGGGTTATATCTTTACCGTTGGAGGAACCACAATCTCTTGGAGGTCAACTAAACAGACCTTTGTTGCCACTTCGTCTAACCATGCTAAAATTCTCGCCTTACATGAAGCAACTTGGGAATGCTTCAGGTTGAGAGCAATTGTGGACCATATTTGAAGCTCCTGCGATCTTTACCCCGTCGTTGACGTCCCGACGACGATCTATGACAATAACGCAGCATGCATCGAACAACTCAAGAAGGGTTACATCAAAAGAGACAACACCAAGCACATTACACCGAAGTTCTTCTTCTCACATTAACAGCAAGAGAATCAGAAGATTGAAGTCACGCACATCCATTCACAAGACAATCTGGTCGACCTCTTCACCAGATCATTACCGAAGGCAACGTTTCAGAAGCTTGTTCAAGGATTATTTATGTGTAAACTTTATGAGTTGTAAAATTATTAGTTCTCTTTGGAATTATGTCAAACTCAGGAGGAGTATCCTGGAGCATACTTGCTTGATCTTAGTGTATTCTTTCCCTACAATTAGGAGCATTTTTCCCACTGGGTTTTTGCTACTTAATGAGGTTTTGACAAGGCACCCACCTTGGGATGATCATATCTCTGATGACGTCCAGTAGACGTTTTATTTGACTTTGCTTTTCTCACGCATTTTTTCTAAGACTATAGGTTTTGTCCCTACTCGGGTTTTTACCATAGCCATAAGGTTTTTTGTGAGACTTAGTTCCATACGCAAGTTCATACCTTATTTGAGACTAGCGTGTTCCTAGAATCAGTGTCGACGAGTCGACTTCCTCAACTCTACATGATGCCGAATCTTTAAATATTTACACACTCGAGGGGGAGTGTTATAAACTTTGTATTTAAGTGTGATTGTGTAAATCCTAGATTAGATTTGATTCTGATTATTCTACCCTATTAGGACTTGTATTCCTTGGAGGAGAAGGATTTTTCCCCCCTCATTACTATAAATAAAGGCATTGCGTAGGGGGACCAAACACATCCTCTACATAACCAAACAAATACATATCTCTTTATTCTCTTTGTGCCACCAACCCCCTCTTTCCCTATTAAATAAAATAAGCCACAATAGTTTTTAGTTTTTGTTTTTAATTTTTCTAAAAACTGCAAATTTGTGTACTAATTATTTACAATTTTTTATTAAAAAATAAAAGTAAAAGCAACATTTATTGAGTTTTTAAAATTAAATTTTTTAAATCGAAAGTAATTAGCATATGATTTTTTTAGTTTTTAAAAGAATAAAAACTAAAAATTAAAGTTGAAAACTGAAAATGAAATGGTTATCAAATGGGCATCAGTTACTTATTTATCCAACAACATTTGTAACTTGTAGAAATTCACTTGGAGTTTGATATGTTTTTTGTAATCTTTATAAGGAAGCTTTTACCATGATAAGTGAATTCTACACAAGCTGAAGAATGTATGTTGTGTCTTTACAATCAAGAAAAAAATGATACGTAAAATTTTGTTTAATAGGCATGGTGTGAGCTTAGACCTCTTGTTGTTCTTTGACCTCTATGTCAGACTTACTAGACAAATGAGAATTCAAGAGCTAGAGTTTCTTAGTAGAAGAACAATTACCTTTCACAAAAGAAATGGGATGTGCTTCTATAAGTCATAAGCATAGAAGTTCATGTAGCATGTTGTCGATGGTTCTAGACTTCTAGTACAAATTATTATCTCGCCCATCAACTCAGTTAGTCGTTTGATTTTGAAAAATGTAATAAATATGGTAATGAAAAGCCTTTGAGTTATGCCTCACTTGAGCTTGAAGGCTATATGAATAGAGTGAACCACCACATTGATTGCCTTTACCCCACCACCATTCCTTCCTCTACACCCTATCATCACCATCACCTTAGCAGTAACAACGATCACCATCTTCACGACCACCATTGTCATTGCAAACGCCACCAACCATGCACCATTGTTGCCACTACTGCCACTCCTTACCATGACCGTCGCCGCCACTACTACTCTAACCACCATAAATGCAAGTCAAACATTTTTTTTTCTTTTTCTAAACAGCTAAGTACCTAAAATTTTGAACATGAAGTTTTCTTTAGTCAATATACACACACAGCTAGTTTTACATCAAAACTAGGTAACCCAAAATTATGACTCTGCTGCTCGGAGCGCGGCGAAAGCGTACAACAGGCAATTGAGGTTGGACAACCACCGATTGTTGTGGCGTTTGCCTTTGTGGACTCGGCATTTATGCCAACTGCGCAGGATGACACACGGGAGACCATCATCCGTCCCCCCCCTCGGATGCTTCTGAAGGAGATAAAATGGGCGGGGGAGGGGGCAACGGCGTGTGACACCCAGGCAAGTGTGCCCTTGGCCTAATGGCTTTGGGCGCAACTTACGTTCAAAGACTCAATGGTTCAGGGGATTTTGCAATTCACACCAAGTATCGCATTTCCTTGAGACTTCCATTTTGGAAAAAATAATACTACTACTAGCCTAAATAGCAAGGATCGCTTACAAAACAATTTGAAGGCCCCATAGTGTGATTAATTATAATGTCATTTCTATTACACAATCTATAATGTACGAAAACAATTTACAATGTATGGAGGGAATCTGAACTCAAGGTGCATAGGGAGCATATATGCTCTAGCCAATGCGGCTAACCCATGCTTAGGAAAAAGTGTAAGATGATTGTCTTTGAAGTGCTAATAACATCTCTCTTTGTAAAGGTGAGCAACCATTACCTCTGGTAAACCATCTGTGATCCTCTTCTAGTTCTTTGCATCAATTTTGGCCCAGACCTCATTGATAGTTTTCTTGCAAAACAAGGTAGGAATAGAGAAGGAGCCCTGTCGAGACAAAGTCTTGGGTGGAAAGTTGTATCTTTCTCATTGTTGGAATCTTGATCACATTTGCTTGGTTCTTGGGAAGAAATTTGATTATCTTCTTTGACTCTCCAAATGTTTGCAAGGAACTCGTCCGTGTTCATGGACCCGAAATTCCTCCCGCTCTTGCATTGAATTTCATCGAGAGTGCGTGAGAATATTGAATTCTGTTTAGTACTATTCAGCGAAGGAAGTGAGAGTTGTCTTTAGCAGCGAATCGAGTTCCATGTTGTCATTACGAACATAGCCGACGCTTCCAGATTCATCGGAAACTACCATTTTACCATAAATGGAGGAAAATCATGTAAATTATGTGATTTTTAAGATCAGATACTTAGATCTTAAGTTTATGTACAACAATGAAGGTTGAATTAGCAACTGCACTCACCAAAAAAAAAAAAAAAAAAAAAAACAGTGGAGTTTTAGTGAAAACAAATTTTCAACTTCATCAAATCAAAATAATATTAGTACCCCACCAAAAAATAAATCAAAAGAGGGCTAAAATCAGATATGAGTTCATGTTAGGGATTTGAACTTTGATTTGAGAAACAGAATCTATGCCATTTTTCTTTTTCTTTTTTTGCTAGCATTTTAAGCAAGGAAATGATAACCGCACACCTTATTTCTCCTCCTACACATCCCGCTTCATGTCTCGCCAAGATTAAACAAGGGTATGTAGAGAAAGAAAAAATAGTGCGTGTTTACCATTTCCCTTTCATTATCCTTAACACCTCTCCTTTTTGCAAGGGAATTGTGACTCAATTGGTTAGGAACATTCACCTATACATCCGAGCTCCCCCATATATCCTTTTAATAGAAGAATGAAAGAAAAATGTCTAAATTCAAATAAATGGAGGGACATCTAAAAGCCAGACGCTGCTTGCAGTTTTTATTAGTCCACTGCATTCCAGGAAATACCAAGAAAAAATGGTTCTATAATGAAAAACTAAGAGCATCTCCAATGGGAGTCCCTATTTAGGAACTCCCACCACCACCTTTGAACACTTATTTAGGTACTAAAAAGAATCTTTGAGTCCTTAAAAGAATATTATCTTCAATGGAAAAGTCCCTATAGCATAAATTCTAAATTTAAGGACTATATAATAAAAAACTTATAAGTTAAATCTGGACCGTTCATTTATAATTAAAAAAATATATGTGGGACCTAGCATGTAGCTGCATCAGTAGATGTCTGGCGACTAGCATCCACTTGCGCTGCTGGAGTAAGTGGATGAGCTGCAACATCACTCAAACCCAATAATTGGAAGAAGCATGCAACCTTTCACGTGGGTGGGCTCCATCCCCACTCAAAGTTGTCCCTATGTATAGTCTTCAAATGTGGGGAAATTTTTTAGTACTCCAGCCAATTCCTATACTAAAGGGATTGGAGCTCCGTCCCACTGGAAGTCACAAAGTACCTAAATTTAAAGATATACAGAGGTAGAAGGTAGTAAGGACTCTATTTAGGAACTCATCTGGAAATGCTTTAAGAACAAGAGACTTAGAGGTGGATCAAACAAGGGAAACAAACACTATCACATCCCAAAATCAAATCAAATCCCATAAACAGTCATTTGATGCTCAACTGACTGCGTCAATGTGATGAATTGTAAAATAGTGATTGGCTTAATCACTATTAACTACTCAATTGGGGGATAAGTAGTAACTTTAGTAAGTTGTTAGAAGTGCCAGCTGGCAAAATGAGTGTGCATGACTTGTATACGAGATTTTACAGCTCCCTCTCTTCCTTCCCTCTTCCTTCCTAGCATATTGTGTTACTAGCAGGCTAAATAGGGCTTAGAGATTTGGATCGTATCACAATGGGACGAACTTCTTCATCATCGCGGCACAAACTCATCACCGACGTGCTAGTGCATTGCGAGAGCGCTGTGGACAACATAAAAGATGTACACACATTAGCATTTCCTATAACAAGGCCAAACATTAGTTCACCAGAACCCGCCCTGCGATGGAACATCTTTGCAATGTCTCTTCTACCTTATATGGGTTAACTTACAACAATTCGTCAGTTCTTGAAGGCCTCTAGGTGTTATGGTTTAGGGTGGGGAAGAACATAATGGAATCGCTTTTTAATTTTATTTTTTTAGAGAGCAACTTCAATATAACGAGTTTACGTCACTGCCACACACGTAGCATCCCGATTCACTAAAACAATATGTTCAAAAACTTTTAAAGACAATGAACCCATTCTATGTAAGTCCCCTTTTTAAAGAGAACCCAGACGTTTTTTTTCTCTTGTAGATATACAAATACAAAAAAAATAGCTGCACCCGGCCGCTCACCAGGGAAAAACATGTGCTTTTTTCATTTTCTTTTGTACAAAAGGTACATAGCTGATAACTCCATTCACGTCCAAAAAACCGAAAAAATAGATACAAATACGTGCTACATAATCACTACGAAACAACGAGAAAGTGAGTGCAAAAAGGGGGAGTTGTTACAAAATTCCAACAGAGGGTTAAGAACAACACTCGGATAGGATGACAATCTCCCCGTGAACTCGATCAAGAGGTACCCGCACTTCATAAGCTTTCCTCATTACCGTCCTCCAAACACAAAATTGGGTTCTAAACCTAAATGTGATCTTCATTTGCCCTTGTTATCATCTTGTGGGAGTTGTACACCCATTAGCCCAAGCAAATTGGAAGCGGGACCAGGAAGGCCTTGTTGACTAGAAAATGAATCGAGAAAACTCTTTACGAGATTCACATCCACATCTACATGAGTGAAATCCTCCTCCATATCTTCTGTGGCATGCGACGTTCCCTGCATACATAAATGCAATCCATTTATCACCCCCAGGAACAAAAAGGCTATCGATTAAAACCAAGTTCACTTTGGAAGAAAAAGCGCGTGATTTAGTGCAAGTCTGAGGAACTATGCATGCAGTATTACTTCAGTAAGACCACATGTGTAGCAACAAAGAAGAGTCTTGCTGAAAATTTTCAGTGACACCTCTATGTGTGATAAACTTTAGAAAGCTAAATTTACTTATTCATCCCCACTCTCATCCCCACTCTCATCTTCGGATTCATCTGTGAATAGCAAACCAAGCAGCTTATCAATATTATGATCATGCAACTCAAATCACACCATCATTACATCACAAACAAGCATCAGATAACAAAGTTGGATCATCCTTCAGAATGGAAAATAGAGTGCGACATATCACTATACTCTCCCATTTTGTGCACGAAATTTCAATTTTTACTCAAGTGATGAAAGGAGAATCTTAGTTGTTGCCCCACAATTTCAATGTGTATGAACAAACATAACTCATTTTCCCTTTGTTCGGGGTTTGAAGGGTTATGCCAAAGGTCCTTCAGTTTATTAGATGGTAGTGAGAGGACAAATAAAGGCATGAAAGGAATCAGACAGCAAGCTATGCCCCTTTCCTTTAGGTGGTATGTATGAATAACCCCAACAAACTTGCTTTAGAAGGAAGAGCAATAGAATTCCATCTACAAGCTGAAATCGATTTTTCTCAAAGCCCGATAACAGTTTGTCCTGCATTCTAGAAATGACTCCATGTCCTTTCAAGAATTTTTTAGATGTTGATAATTTATTGATAGTTGTTTAAATTTAATACAAAAGACCTTCCATTGAACCTGTGCGCTTAGGGTCTGGTTTTCTTTTTGTTCCTTGTTTTTTTCCCTTTGGTGCACGCACACGGTTTAACAAAGTTTTCAATTTTGTGGACATTAAAATAATTGAAAATTCAGTCTATTAAAGGAAATGATAAAAAGATACGCATCTCACCGAAGTCCATGTCGGATGAGGACCCTTCCTCAGTATCATCATCAATAGCAGCATCCTCATTGCCTTCAAACTTCATTATTGATTCTAGATCTTTATAAAAACGGTCCATGTCAAAATCCACTTCTGTTAGGTTCCTTCAAAAGATGATTACAGAATACAAAACGATCAACTCCGTGCTCATATTTTAATCATTTAATAAACTCACCAACATCTAAAAACTGACTTAATACAGAGTCTAATGATTGGGAAACTTTATCAATTTCATGAATAACTAGAACATGGAAATAATCAATTTGCATAATCAAGCTTGTAGCTTGGTATTAAAGTAACGACAGGTACTCACTCAAGATTACACAAGCAGTACTGTAAGACTGAGCAAAGCTAGAGTTACATGGGCTCAAAATTCACACACTCAGATTTAAGTACTTTGCCGGAAACTTTAATCACACAGTCTAATCCTACAATTACTGAACGTACAACGAATCCGGCATGCAGAATTCAGATGTTGCTCACTCACTGTAAACCTATGATATGCAAGTTTATTTCTTCGATAGGAGACTCTAAAGCCACTGCACTACATTATGACGAGTACGAGCATTAAAAAATCTAGGTGCCACCACACTAGAATCTATGCTCACATGGATGTAAATGTGCTCTTATTTCAGTATTTGGTAAAAAAATTGGAACTAAACTCATGAACAATTGACGCGTAAATAGAAGTACACTAACCTGCTCTCTGGAACCTCAGCTCCCTCGTAGCTTGACATCTTCTGGACAAATGCCTGCATGGTTTTTGCTATATCACCAGGATTGAACCCATCAACGTTAGAGCTGGATGATGGACCAGCATCGTCCTGCTCCTTTGATTTCTGCTTCTTTTTCTTTTTTGAGTCATAATGTTCCATCTCCTTTTGTCTCTCCACAAGTTCTGAGTTCAATTCCTCCTCTCCATTGTAAAGCCAAGAATCATCGTCAGAAGGTGGAACCTCTTGACCCCTAAAATCATCAGCTGAATATGGTAAAGCAGGAATTTCATCTATGCGTCTCACTGGCGCACTCATCATATCACTGCAAGATTAGTAACACCTTCGTTAATTGCCAACAATAAAGAACGCCAACATCCATTTACGCAGCATCTAAAACGCAAATGATTTTGAATGGAATTTAAGTCTTTATGTCTTCTATCAACAGAAGCGTAATGCTTATACATTACTACATGTTCCCTATTCATAAAAATGCTATCTCCTACCAGAATAACAATAAACTTCAATTGATAAAACCAAACTACCTTCCCCTCGAAAACAAAGCACTACTTCGATAATACTCCTCTGCATTCTGCATCGACCTCTGGTATTCTTTCGACCCGGGAAGCAACCCTTCAAAGTATCCACTCCTCTCCAAGCTCTCCTTAAATGCCTCCCAACTACTCCCTTTCCCTTCCAACCCCTCCTTTCTCCTCTGCTGATACATCATCTCCATCCCGCAAGCAATCTTCATCCCCAATTCGGCCTCCATATATGCTGCCCTATCCTCGCTCCTGTTTGGCATTGGATAACACTTGGGCGCCTGAAACGCCTGCTGCACCAGCTGCGCGTACATTGCCCTCGACATCTTCACCGATACACATACCATCTACTCTTCCCTCCCTCTGCTCAAGAACCTCTGCATTTTCCCAGCGTACTTCATAGTATCGATATCACGGTCGTAGAAATCTTCAACGGCTAGAGCAATCAGGCACGGTTCCTGACTCAAGACTTGCGCCACCGCCACAGGAACCCTAACCTTACCCACATACAAATTCCTCCTCGCCCTTTCTGGATACTCCGATATCCTATTCTTCACCGCAATCTGGACCGGTTCAGCAGCAAGGGACTCCTGCCCAAAATTCGCAATGAAATTCAAGGAGTCCGTAAGGGTAGAGTTCGGGAGTCGAGCTTTAAGGACGATGTGGAGATGTCCATGGCGAATAAACACACGATTGAGGCTGTTTTGGGGGTTGAGCCACCGAAGGAGGTGATAGGCGGCTTCGATGAGGAGGAACTCGCCGTCGGAATCCCAGACTCTGATTGAGAGGTCGGGGAAGGTGGAGGAAATGTGGAAGAGGAGGAAGACGGTGAACCACTCGTCTTCGAAGTTGTCGGCGACGCGGAGCTTGCCGTGGAGGTGGGGGAGGTGGCGGTCGACGGAGCAGAGGCATGAGGTATTGGGGAGCGTGGAGAGGGAGAGAGTGAAGGACTCGTGCTGCCATATGTAGTCGGCAGTGAGGGGAGTGAGGGTTTGGAGGATTTGGAGGTGAAGGGACTGGAGTGAGGCGGTGGTGGTGGTGGAGGTTAGGGAGGAGTCGGGAAAGATGGCGTAGAAGACGGTGTCGTCGGGGAGTCTGGAGGCTTTTTGGGAGAAGATGGCGGAAGGTGATGGGTTGGGGGATGGTGGTGGTGGTGCTGCCGCCATTGTTTAGCTGTCCCGGGCGTGCAGCCCAGACCTCAGCGCACAGAAGCAGAATCATTTAGCGGCGACGGCGGAGGCGGCGGCGGTCATTTGTCCGCAAGATGTTCCAATTTTTAACGTTTTCTATGGCTTACATTTTAAAGTCAAATTTTGTCTTAGTCGAGTTTAAGTCTTTTAGTTTGTTAGTTTTTATTTTGTTTTGAGAGTATTTTGATGAGTCAATTTTATATTATATATTTTATCTAATTTTTAGTATGTTTTGATAATTATTTTGGTGCGATTTTAATACTTTGGTTTATATTTCTAATGTAGGACTTGTGACTTCCTTCTGAGTAAAAAGTGATCAAATGGATGAATTCGGGGGTAATTTCAATTGGAGGATGTTCGTGACACCTGGCATTCGTGTCATGTTTCTCGTGTTCGTGTCGTTTTCGTTTCATACCCGATAGCTTAACGGGTCGTGTCGTGTAATACTTGTTAAAGTAAACAGGTAATATGACCCGACCCGAAATCAACCCGTTAATATTATCAGGTAATATGACCCGACCCGTTACCCGTTAAGAAAATTATATTTTAAATCAATAAAAATGAAAAGAAAAACATAATTTGACCCAAAAAAATGTAAAACATAATACTAAATTAGTATATACATACTAAATTTCAGAGTTGACCCTTTAATGAACGTTGTAAAATTTTTCATTACGTGTGATTACATTTTTCACACTTATTATTATTAATTTTTCACTCAAATAAATAACATTGTTCATGAGATTTTTAAAAATCTACACTTATTTATACTTTCATCAAGTATAACATAAGATTTTATGGTATCCACTAGTGTAAATATTTTAAATTGAAGATCGAATTCATTCATTGTATTCATATAGGGTCAATGAGTGTAGCTGTAAAAAATCATCAAAATCGGAGTTAAAATAACCATTAAATCGTAATTTTTCGTTTATAACCGTCAAAAAGTTTTGTCTCATTACTTGATCTCTGAATGTTTGTTTTTTTTGCAATTTTTGGCATATGCAATCTTGAAGCATATATAAACAAGTTTGACGGTTGGATCGTTGAAATTAGTTTCGTAGGATGCGTATCCCATCAAAACGATAGATTCACTAACACTTAAGAGTTTATTTATACTTTCATCAAGTATAACATAAGATTTTGTGGTATCCACTAGTGTAAATATTTTAAATTGAAAATCGAATTCATTCATTGTATTCATTTAGGGTCAAGGAGTGTAGCTGTAAAAAATCATCAAAATCGGAGTTACAATAACCGTTAAATTGTGATTTTTTGTTTATAACCATCGAAAAATTTTGTCTCATTACTTGATCTCTGAATGTTTGTTTTTTGCAATTTTTGGCGTATGCGATCTCGAAGCATATATAAACAAGTTTGACGGTTGGATCGTTGAAATTAGTTTCGTAGGATGCATATCACATCAAAACGATAGATTCACTAACACTTAAGAGTTTATTTATACTTTCATCAAGTATAACATAAGATTTTGTGGTATCCACTAGTGTAAATATTTTAAATTAAAGATCGAATTCATTCATTGTATTTGTTTAGGGTCAAGGAGTGTAGCTGTAAAAAATCATCAAAATCAGAGTTAAAATAACCGTTAAATCGTGATTTTTCATGTATAACTGTCGAAAAATTTTGTCTTATTACTTGATCTCTGAATGTTTTTTTTTTTTTTTTGCAATTTTTGGCGTATGCGATCTTGAAGCATATATAAACAAGTTTGATGGTTGGATTGTTGAAATTAGTTTCGTAGGATGCGTATCTCATCAAAACAATAGATTCACTAACACTTAAGAATTTATTTATACTTTCATCAAGTATAACATAAGATTTTGTGGTATCCACTTGTGTAAATATTTTAAATTGAAGATCGAATTCATTCATTGTATTTATTTAGGATCAGGGAGTGTAGCTGTAAAAAATCATCAAAATCGGAGTTATAATAACCGTTAAATCGTGATTTTTCGTTTATAACCGTCGAAAAGTTTTGTCTCATTGCTTGATCTCTGAATGTTTGTTTTTTTTCAATTTTTGGCGTATGCGATCTCGAAGCATATATAAACAAGTTTGACGGTTGGATCATTGAAATTAGTTTCGTAGGATGCGTATCACATCAAAACGATAGATTCACTAACACTTAAAAGTTTATTTATACTTTCATCAAGTATAACATAAGATTTTGTGGTATCCACTAGTGTAAATATTTTAAATTGAAGATAGAATTCATTCATTGTATTTGTTTAGGTTCAAGGAGTATAGCTGTAAAAAATCATCAAAATTGGAGTTAAAATAACCGTTAAATCGTGATTTTTTGTTTATAACCGTTGAAAAGTTTTGTCTTATTACTTGATCTCTGAATGTTTGTTTTTTGCAATTTTTGGCGTATGCGATCTTGAAGCATATATAAACAAGTTTGATGGTTGGATCGTTGAAATTAGTTTCTAAGATGCGTATCCCATCAAAACAATAGATTCACTAACACTTAAGAGTTTATTTATACTTTCATCAAGTATAACATAAGATTTTGTGGTATCCACTAGTGTAAATATTTTAAATTGAAGATCGAATTCATTCATTGTATTTATATAAGGTCGAGGAGTGTACCTGTAGAATATCATCAAAATCGGAGTTATAATAACCGTTAAATCGTGATTTTTCGTTTATAACCGTCGAAAAGTTTTGTCTCGTTACTTGATCTCTGAATGTTTTTTTTTTTTTGTAATTTTTGGTGTATGTGATCTCGAATCATGTATAAACAAATTTGACGGTTGGATCATTGAAATTAGTTTCATAGGATGCGTATCCCATCAAAACGATATATTAACTAACACTTAAGAGTTTATTTATATTTTCATTAAGTATAACTTAAGATTTGTGGTATACACTAGTGTAAATATTTTAAATTGAAGATCGAATTCATTCATTGTATTCATATAAGGTCAAGGAGTGTAGCTGTAAAAAGTCATCAAAATCGGAGTTAAAATAACCGTTAAATCGTAATTTTTCGTTTATAACCGTTGAAAAGTTTTGTCTCATTACTTCATCTCTGAATGTATTTTTTTGCAATTTTTGGAGTATGCGATCTCGAAGCATGTATAAACAAGTTTGACGGTTGGATTGTTGAAATTAGTTATGTAGGATACTTATCCCGTCAAAACAATAAATTCACTAACACTTAAGAGTTTATTCATACTTTCATCATTTTGATGGGATACGCGTTGATGTTATACTTAATGAAAGTATAAATAAACTTTAAGCGTTAGTGAATCTTATCATTTTGATGACTTGGAATAAATATATTAATTATTTATATATTTTTTGGGTTAATTAGACTATGTTTCAATTAGTAAGAGATAAAAATAAAAAAAGCTGGTTAATTTTTTTCTTTGGGTTAAACATTAGGTAGGAAATGGATGGATATAGGTTGCAAAATTTCCCAAACATTAGGTGGGAAATAGATGAAACTCTTGAAATATTAGGCGGGAAATTAATTATTATAATTTTTTTATGTTTTTGGTATTTTTAAATTACTTGATATTTTTATTTTTAATGTGTTTTATGATTTTTAATCTCAATCTTTGCCTATAATATATTATAAAAATAAATAAATAAATAAAACTTAAATTTTAAAATTTATATAAAATAATAATAGAATAATAATTAATAAACAATATATACATATTCATTATATCTATTGCATTTTATAGTAAGTTTTTTTTTAGTAGTTTAAAAAATTAAAATCATCAAAATAGCATTTTTCTTATCGTGTCGAAACAGGTTACCCGCGTGTCACTTTCGTGTAAACCTGTTAAGGACCCGTTATTAACGGGTTATTATCGTGTGACCCAATAATGACCCGATTAGTTATCGTGTTGACCCGAAACCCGTTATTTTCGTGTCGTTTACGTGTCGTGTTAACGGGTCGTGTAATAAATTGCCAGGTCTATTCGTGAGTTTCTCAACTTATTTGTATCAAAGTTTCAGATTTTTATGACAAACTTTTAATTGCGGTGGAGAAATAAAGGACCAGCATTTGAAGTTGTCAAAGTGACGTTTTAAGCTTATTTAGGCTGTTTGGCATCCATGATGGTGTTTTGTGGCAATGGGCCATTTTGCAAATATGCTACGGACAACTCAAGCTTTAAAAATAGACTTCTTGGGCTTACTTTGGAGGTGTTTTAAGCTATGAAAGTGGCAGATCTGTTAATTGGGCAGATTCTCCACACTAGTGTAGGAGTGTGTTTCTCCGAGTCTATCTTAAGTTATTTTGTTTCCTAGTTTTTAGAAGACCTTTTCTAGGGAGAATTTATTTAGTATAAATAAGGCCTAGCCAGCCATTGTGATTCTCTACGCATTACTATGCAAAATTCGACTAGGGTTTCGACTAGGGTTTTGACGATTGTTACTTTGATACAAGGTGTTTTCCTTCTTTTACTTCTTAATGATATTTCTTGTTTTTTAATTATGAGTATGCGTAACTAACTTTCTTTTGCTCAACAAGGCCACGGGGCTTAGCAAGAATATGTAATTTATTTTCCATTTACTTATGATATTATGCATGCATGTTTTGAATTATTAATCATCGTGTTGAAAGTATCTATTTGTCTTAAGGCTTACTACCACTAGGATGTTTAGAAAAGTAGTTTGATGCAATTTTGGTCGAAATGTTCCCTGAAATTGGTATGGCTTCTTGTGGTTAATAATTGTAAGTTCACTTAGGACGAATATCACGCCTTAAGGATTGCATATTTTTTCGAAGGGTTTTCATAAAGTTTAATGAGTCTTTCATGTTCAGAATTAATCCGAACGTCCAGACAGGTTGCATGTTTGATATACTATCTAGATTGGAGGTCCATGTAGAACACACTTTAGGAAACCTAACCTTCAAAATATGCATGGTAATCCATAAGTAATTAAGATAACTACTTATGACACAGCTTGTCCCCAATCAAGGCATGATGGCTGTCACGTGAGGGTGACGTAGCCATGTACGCTGTGCGGAAGTGAATGTGATATGAAAATACGGATAAATAAAAACTTGCTAACTAATTACACTAGACTAACATATCAGTGTGAGTGAAAATCTTTAGAGTAAAGGACACATATAATCAGAGCGTAGGTATCAGAATGCAGTCCAGAAGTTTAATTACTAATTATACATATCATAAAAGAAACCCTACACTAGTGAATGTCTATCAGAACTACCGTGAAGTCCTCGTGAGCTACCGATACGAACTTCTATCTAGAACCTGGAAGGGCGTAAAACAGAAAGTGTGAGTGGGCAAAAGCAAAACTTTCAAAACCAATTATCTTTTCAAATGTAATAACCTCTCACTGTAAAACCCTTATAAGTTTCCCAAAAAATAATACTGTAAACATATATGAAAACTATACTCAAGAATAACCAAATCATGTATATGCCATGACAATCATCTCAACCATGAATAAGTAAGCTAGGTGACTTGCACTAATATAAAGTGACATATCAGTTGGAGTCACCTAACGTGACATGTACGGCTGAATCTATAACTCAACAATCAAATCAAATCCTGCACATGAGTTGGAACCACCTATGTGGTTTGTACAATAGGTTAGGTGTAAATAAGTACACTCAAGTGCTATGATCACGTGAAGGCTGTGCAAAGTATCGCAAGTCACCTACGAGTCAGAACCACCTAATGTGGTCTGTACGACAAGTTGGCACCTACCTTGGATCCAAGGTGAGTGTATGGTGTGGGAGGTGGACAATCACGTGAAGGCTAGGCCCTACCCTTGGGCGGAGCACTAACACCACCGGGGTGTAGGATATAAATCACTGAAAGCAGCTTATCATAATCATACACACTACCATCACAACCATCGCTATATACTCACTTGAAGCTTACATGAGCGTCCACAACATCGAGCAGCAAAATGCACAGCTAGATTAAAGCATATTCTAATATGTAATGCATACGACATGGCATTTAAAATGTAAAAACCATTTAAATAGTTTCTGGGAAACATAAGGCATATATATGTATATATGTATATATATAGATATGTGTGTGTGTGTGTGTGTGTGTGTGTATAAATATATATATATATATATATATAACCCAAAAGCCCACTCACTGGTATATAGCCGGGTCGTAACCCCCAAGTCTCGCTTGGCTGTGCATGTCCTCTGGAAATGTCTGACCTATATGTGAAACAACTATTTTAATATTATTTTTAAGCACATAACCATCACTATGAAATAACTTCTCATACGTTGCTCAATTGTGGTGTTTGAATATACTATCGTGGCCTACTCAACACCCCGAGCATCCTCATATTTTTAGAATAATTTTTCAACATCTCACACGCCCCTACGCGCCAGCCAAGGCACGGCCATATGCGCTGGCCACACACGGTCACGTGCCTAGCACGTTGACGATAACCCTAACGCAGTTAGGGAATATGCTGTTAAATAATAGGATATTCTGTTAAATATATCTGACGCCGTTAAGAGTATTCTATCAAAGTTGATAGAATATGCTCTGTCTTCTCCGATGGTTCATCGGATTCCGTCGCCGGCCGCCGTCTGCGTCGCTGGAAACTGGAAAATTCTTAATCCTTAATATCTTCTTTGTTTTTCAACCAAATTTCATGAAAATTATACCAAAATGAAGCTCTAAACGAGTAGAACATGTTCTTACCTATTTAGAGGCATTAAACTAACGGTATATGGTCAAAAAATTATTCGATAGTCTGGCCAAATCTGCAACTCGATAATCCCAAGTGTCCCAACATCAAAACTGCTTTAAAATTGTTCCAAAGTAGTGGAGCAAGAATAGCACCTTATTAAGTCCCAAAACTAGCTAAAACCTTCGCGATCACGTCGGAGAAAATTACAACTTTCGTCAGAGCTTATAGAGTCTCGGGTTTTCGAAGTCAAACCACTTAACAAAAGGTATCACCGTGTTCTAGGGTTTGAGAAGAGTAAGAATCTGGAAACACCAAGTTCAATCCGTAGAGTTTTGGTTTAGTTTGAGGATGAATGCTCTCAGTTGTACGGACAGGGAAGAAAATTCGAGAAAGAGAGAAAGGATATAGGTTGCACGTGTGCGTGTGTGTGTGGCCGCGGGTTGGCCATATTAAAATGGCCTCAACCCCTAATTGGGCTGCATGCTTTGGATTCATGCAATTAAACCTAACCCAATTCCTTTATTCCTTTACAACATCTCCACTACGTACCCGACTCGGCCCTAATTTGCATCCACATTCTTGTAACGTTGAATACCACTTACTCACATCGATGGAAAAATGATTGAAGACTATATACATACATCCACGTCACAAGGCTCACAAGGGAAAAATAATCATTTTAGTGCACTCGAGGATAAAATATATTATAATAACATACCACATCGCCCAAGGGAGTGGATCCTGTAAGCCTTATATGTATATTCCCATCTCTACCTAGCACGAGGCCTTTTGGGAACTCACTGGCTTCAGATTCCATCGGAACTCCGAAGTTAAGTGAGTTCGCACGAAAGCAATCCCAGAATGGGTGACCCACTTGGAAGTTCTCATGTGAGTTCCTAGAAACAAAACCATGAGGGTGTGGTCGTGGCCCAAAGCGGACAATATCGTGCTACGGTGGAGTCGAGCTTGGGATGTGGTGGGGGCCCGGGCAGGGATGTGACAATTTGGTATCAGAGCCAATCCCTAGTCGAAGTGTGCTGACGAGGACGTCGGGCTCTTAAGGGGGATGGATTTTAACATCCCACATTGCCTAGGGGAATGAATCTTGTAAGCCTTATATGTATATTCCCATCTCTACCTAGCACGAGCCATTTTGTGAACTCACTGGCTTTGGATTCCATCAGAACTCCAAAGTTAAGCGAGTTTGCGCGAGAGCAATCCTAGGATGAGTGACCTATTGGAAAGTTCTCGTGTGAGTTCCCAGAAACAAAACCGTGAGGGCATGGTCGAGGCCCAAAGCAGACAATATCGTGCTACGGTGGAGTCGAGCTGGGAATGTGGTGGGGGTCCGGGCGAGGATGTGACAACTTAGGACTGTTAAGGTGACAGTGGAACCTAATGTCTTTTAAATTGATTTTCAAAACCGTTTTCTTTTAGTTTATTTTTCCTATTACCGATTTCTTTAAATTGTTTTTAAAATTCGTAATATTGTTCCGAGTCATAAAATAAAGTTAATCTTCTCTAAACTCTGTTTTATACTACTATTTAAGAACTAGTTTTAAATATAAATTGTTTTCAATAATCTTTGTGGAGAACGACTTTGCTAGAGCAAGCTTTTTAAAATTCGTTTGTATTATTTTAAGCCATAAAATTAATCTTCTCTAAACTATGTTTTAAATATTTATTTAAGAATTAGTTTTACAAATAAACTGTTTTCAATAATTCTTGTGGAGAAGGACCTTAGAGCCGACTATACTATGATAACATTATTTCTCTTGCAAGCATTTTTGATGTTTTTAACTCTTTTTGACTTCTAACGCAACAAGTACCTTGATGATACTTATGAATCAGGTTTTTCATACTTTTATTGGTCTCTTTGTTGTAGCTTATTTGGACGATATTTTAATCTATAGCAAGACCAAAGAAGAAGGTCTAATAGATTTGAGGAAAGTTTTGAGCGTGTTGAAGAAAATAAGTTGTATATGAATCTGAAAAATGCATTTTTGTACAAATAAATTGCTATTTCTGGGATTTGTGGTTGCTGAGAAAGGAATCAAGTGGATGATGAGAAAGACCAAGGCCACCTGAGAATGTACTTCTGAGTTTAGTTTCTGTTGTAAATTTAAAAGAGCTTACTTCTCTCTCCAGCTTAAACATGCATGTATATATTGAACACAAACGATCGGTGAGTCTTAGTTTTGAGTTTAGTTAATTTTTCTCACTTAGTCAACGGCTTTCTATGTTAAGCCAACTGACATTTTAAATGTTATTTTCTCTCGAAAGTTTTAGATTTTCTTCTTCCACGGTTAATTCTTGATCATTTTAACTGCAGCATGTCATTGAAAGTGTTCATTGTTTTTAATTTGCAGTGAAATCGAATGTGATAGCGGAATTGATTAAACAGAAAATAGGCACAAATTAAAGTGTAAATAGTTCTTCAATGCTTTGTTCTTGTCTCAATGGTTGTGTCAACTGCCTGTTTTTCTTACAGTTAGTTGTATCTAATCGATAGGTTAGACATCGGTGGCGTGTTGATTAAGTTACAGGTCTTGGGTGAAAAATATGCTTGAAAAAGTTGCCAAACTGTGCTGATGCGGACAGTCGATTTTCATGGAGGTGAGGGGAGTCACCCTAACACAGTTTGATCAAGATCGACTCTTCGAGAATGAGGCCACTGTACACAGATGACCGATTAAATGTTGTTGCTTTTCAAAGATTGATTTGTATATTTCTTATGTTGTTACAAGAGAGTGAGAACACTCTTATAGAGAAACACAACACGGGGATACACTGGAGAAACAAACACCAACCCTAAGTACCTGCCCTAGTTCCGAGAGAAGCAAAAGAAGAATAAAATAAGGAAAGAAGGTAAGGGACAAGACAAGGTATGGAAGACACAAGAGTAGGGTTAAGACCATCACTTTAGCCCATAACTTAGCTAAAGTGAGGATGCCAACCCCTACTTGAGATCCTTACACAATACTTTGGAAAGCAAAATGTCCACTCCATGAATTAAGGAGTTAACAACATGTCACTAAGAGATCAAACTCAGACATGCATGAATCCGTGCCCTAAAGTACAAGTGACAACTTCCAATACTCCCCCTCAAGCTGGATCCAGAAGATTGATGGATCCAAGCTTGGACAGGAGACGCTGAAACTAATGAGAAGGCAAGGGCTTTGTGAGAACATCAGCCAGTTGATCAGAGCTTCTGGTGTAGTGTGTCCGAATTACTTGAGCTTGCACTTGCTCCCGAATGTAATGACAATCAACTTCAATGTGCTTCGTTCGTTCGTGAAACACTGGATTGGAAGCTATATGCATGGCATCTTGGTTGTCACAGAATAGAGACATAGGAAGAGTTGCAGAAAAACCTAAGTCGCTTAGAAGACTCTTAAGCCAGATTAATTCACAAGCTGTTGAGGCCATTGCACGATACTCAGCTTCTGCACTTGATCTGGCAATGACAGTTTGCTTTTTACTCTTCCAGGTGACCAGGTTTCCACCAACAAAGGTGCAATAACCACTAGTAGATTTGCGATCAATAGCATTGCCTGCCCAATCTGCGTCACAGTACCCCATGATATGAGTGTGATCATTCTTTGTCATGAGAATACCACGTCCCACAGATCCTTTCAAGTAACGTAAGATCCTCTTTACAAGATTCAAATGATCGACGGAATGATTGTGCATGAATTAGTTGACAATGCTCACTGCATATGAGATATCGGGTCTGGTGATAGTTAGGTAGATTAGCTTACCAACAAGCCTCTGGTATGAACTGATATTGGAGAGGGGAGTTCCGCCCATTGTAAGTTTGAGCTTGCTGTCGAGAGAGGTGGTGGCAGGCTTTGACTCACTCATGTTAGCATCATTGAGAAGATCCATGACATATTTTCGTTGATTGAGAAATAGACCCTTGTGAGAGGATGCCATTTCAATCCCAAGAAAATATTTTAACACCCCAAGATCTTTGATCGCAAACTTTTGTTGTAGTGACTGTTTGAGTTTGAAGATCTCAGAAGCATTGTCACCAGTGATTATTAAATCGTCCACATAAATCAGCACAACTAACTTTCCACCAGCTCTAGTACGTACGAACAATGATGAATCTGCTCCACTTCTTTTGAAACCAGTACTGTGAAGAACTGAGCTTAGTTTAGCATACCAAGCACGAGGGGATTGCTTCAGTCCATAAATGGACTCATGCAACTTACACACCAGATCAGGGACCTGACTTTGAGGATGGCCAGGGGGCAATCACATGTAAACTTCTTCTTCGAGATCATCGTGAAGAAAGGCGTTTTTCACGTCCATTTGATACATAGTCCAACCTTTATTGACAGCAACAGACAACAACACCCTTACTGAGTTCATTTTTGCAACTGGCGCGAATGTTTCTTTATAGTCCACTTCAAATGTTTGAGTGAACCCTCGAGCCACTAACCTGGCTTTATGCCTCTCGATTGAGCCATCTGCATGAAATTTTATCTTATAGATCCACTTGCAACCCACTGCCTTTTTTCCTTTTGGAAGTTTGGTGATGCTCCAGGTGTTGTGCTGGTCTAGAGCATTGAGTTCATCTCTCATTGCTTCCTGCCACACTGCCTGATGGTTAGCCTCATGGAAACTTTGAGGCTCCCTGTAACTGGAGATGTTGTTAAGAAAGACTGCATACGAGGGGGTCACTTTTTGATATGACACATAACTTGACATTGGATGCTTTGGTTTGTATATATCAAAATCGTGAAACCTGGTGGGAGGCTGCCTATCACGCCGGGGATTGCGTCGGGGTGCTGGGAGAGAAGGCTCACTCTCGTGCAACCCTTCTGCAACATTTGGAAGGTTGTCTTGGTTTTCACTGTCTTCATCTTGTATGAACTCATCTGGTTGAGGGTCTTGAAGATCAGTGTCTGTGTTGTCATGACCGAGACTGAGTTCTTCGTGGTGTAAATCCTCAGATCCAATTCTTGGTAATGGAAACAGGTCCAGGGTGCCATTCCCTTGGTCTATGTTTTCACTTGGTTTAAAAAAAGGATTAGTCTCATGGAATCTAACATCTTTGGACACAATCACTTTCCTTAGTTGGGGATTATAGCACTTATATCCCTTTTGAGTGGATGAATAACCAAGAAAGAGACATTTAGCAGCTCTGGGATCCAATTTGTCTTGGTGTTGAGACTGAACATGCACAAAACAGATGCAACCAAACACTTTTAGATGTGAGACATCAATTTTTCTTCCTTTCAGGACCTCTAGGGGGGACTTGTGTTCCAAGACTCGACTAGGTAACATATTGATGATGTATGCAGCTGTCATAACACCTTGTGACCAATACCTCTTAGGTACATGCATTTGCAGCATCAGTGCTCTTGTTTTCTCAAGAAGATCTCGGTTTTTACGTTTGGCTACCCCATTTTGTTGAGGGGTTCCAACGCAACTCGTTTGATGCATGATGCCATGAGCACTTAAATAATGTTTCATGATATGGGACATGTATTCGGTGCCATTGTCAGATCGCAAGGTTTGTATTTGAGATAAGAAGTGGTTTTTTACAAGGTTATGAAAATCTTTAAATACCTCTATAACCTCACTCTTAGACTTTAGTAAGTACAACCAAGTAACCCGAGAGAAGTCATCCACAAAAATCACAAAAAACTTGTAACCATCAAACGATTCACTAGTTGGTCCCCATACATCGGAATGAACATGTTCAAAACACTTACTTGTTCTAGAAAGAGAAGATTTAGAGGATAATCTAGTGTCTTTAGACAAGTGACAGGTTTCACAAATCATATCATCCTTTCCTAAATTTGGAAACAAAGTTGACAAAATGGGAGAGGAAGGATGTGCTAAACGTTGATGCCACAACCAAGCATCACGAGTGGATTCGAACTTGGTTTGAAGACCTTTGGGATTGCTTTTTGACAGGTAATAGAGACCGTCTAAGTAAAACCCTTCCCCAATCGTCCTTTTGGTGACACAGTCCTGAAAAATCACATTGTGAGGAGAAAAAATGGCTAAACAATTCAAGGTATTTGTGATCCTTCCCACAGATAGAAGTTTAAATGGAAAGGAAGGGACATACAAAGCTACAGACTCGAGTTCATCTGACATCAACTTGATTTTTTCTTTTCCTAAAACCTTTACTTGGTTTCCATCTGCTATTGAGACTTGAGACGGTTTTGTCAATCTTTCAAATTTTTGAGAATTAGACACAAGGTTGGTCATATGATCTGTGGCACCCGAATCTATAACCCAAAAATCATGCAACATATTTAACTTTAGTGCAGTTTTAAAGGCTTTCATAATACCTGGCATGTCTTCTTGGGGCACAGGATTTGTGTCTGTCAAAAAACCTGTGAACTTGCCAAGCATTGCTGTTGATGTTCCTTCTTCCATGTCCTTGGTACTGTCTCTTTGATCACCTCCTTTCTTGCCTTGTAGAAATGACAGGAACTCATTCATGAGTTCTGTCGGGTTGGCTGTGAAATTCTTGAATGAATCTGCCTTATTGGAGATGGAGGTGGATGCAGAATTAGCTCGATGTGGAGTACGATTCACCCTTGGTACATTCTTCATGTAGTCTGGCTTTAATTCTGGATGTAAAATCCAGCATGTGTCCCTAACATGACCTGTGTTATTGCAGTGTTGACACTTTAGGTGAGGGTGTTTTCCTTTGTACCTTCTTTCGTTAGTTACATATGCCCTAGACTCCGGGACATTTGGCATAGTACTTATGTTCATGACTTTCCTCCTTACTTCCTCACGTTGAATCGTTGCACACACGCTTGGAAAGGAAGGTAGTTCTGTGTTCATGAGTATGTGACATCGCAGATCTTCATATGTTGAGTCAAGACTGGACAAGAGTTGGAAGATCTTGTCTTCTTCTGCCCTCTTTCGTAGCAACGCTGCATCTGTCGTATGAGGTCGATATGTTTCCAACTTGTTCCACATGGTCTTCATACTTCCCAAGAGTTGCACGAATGGCTTCCCATCTTGTTGTAACTCGGAGATGTCTTTTTTTAATTGGAAGACCCGAGCAGCATTATTTTGGCTGCCATACATCTCCCTGACTGCTTCCCATAGTTGATAAGAAGATTCTGAGTAGCTGAAAATTTCAGCTAACTTTCTCTCCATGGAATTTAAGAGCCATGACATCACAAGTTGATCTTTGCTCAGCCAAGATTCATAGTTTGACGAGGAAGCATCAGGAACTTTGATGCTTCCATTTATGAACCCTAACTTGGACCTACCACCCAGCGCCAATGACACTGCTCTCAACCATGGCAAGTAATTGAACTCATTCAATACGACTGAGCTTAACCTTTGATTTGGGTTGACATCCACTTCATGCATATTAACGGAGGAAATTTCCGGGGAGCTATCCGCCGTTGAAGCTGCCGGATTTTCTTGTGACATTTTTGAGGTTGAAGAATTTTGGAAAGCAGTATAGCAGGAGCAGGTTAAAGTTCCTGCTCTGATACCATGTTGATTTTCAAAGATTGATTTGTATATTTCTTATGTTGTTACAAGAGAGTGAGAACACTCTTATAGAGAAACACAACACGGGGATACACTGGAGAAACAAACACCAACCCTAAGTACCTGCCCTAGTTCCGAGAGAAGCAAAAGAAGAATAAAATAAGGAAAGAAGGTAAGGGACAAGACAAGGTATGGAAGACACAAGAGTAGGGTTAAGACCATCACTTTAGCCCATCACTTAGCTAAAGTGAGGATGCCAACCCATACTTGAGATCCTTACACAATACTTTGGAAAGCAAAATGTCCACTCCATGAATTAAGGAGTTGACAACATGTCACTAAGAGATCAAACTCAGACATGCATGAATCCGTGCCCTAAAGTACAAGTGACAACTTCCAATAAATGTCAACTTTGCAAGCTCTGGTTTCTGAATTATCTGTCTGAAGTTTGCTTGATTTCAATGTCAACCGAGAGACATTTTCGCCCATTGTGAAATGCGACTTCAAAATTTTGATCGTCGAATGTGAATGATAATGATGCATCCAAGCTTTAGAGCAGTGCTATGATCAATCTCCACGTGCAAGAGCGATTTCCGACAATTGTTCAATGTTGAGTCCACATTCTGTCAATGGTCAGAAATCATCCACACGCACGTACGAACTGACCTTAGCAAAATGCCTTAGCGATACAGTAACTGTGCTTAACGGAGCTTGGTTAAACCACAATTTACTAGCTTGATTACCAAGGTTATCAGTGAAAAAGATGTTACTTGACAAAAAATGACGTGCTCTACTGATGAGATGGATGAACAATTTTCTTGGCTGCTAAGGCAGTCACCTGGTTAACACAATTTTCGTACCGTGAAGAGAACGACGAGCTGTACAGTTTTTTTAGTAGTTTGCGAATGTGACTTGAAAGGGATGATACATGTTAATGTGGTCTCTTTTGAAAACAATTGGGATGTTTGGATTGATATTAACAAACCTAAATTGGTACTAATTAAGTTTAAACTGTTTCTGTCGCCATTGAAAATGACAAGTTCGATACGAATTTATTCCTCCCACCCTTTACGGTAAATATATTATCGTATGAAAAAACTTTAAATTGTTCATTTCGAATTGAAAACAAAATTAAAGTCAGAAGGCTTAGAAAAGTTAGGATATCCTATGAAGTTTTGAGAATATTTTCAGAGGATATTCTATGTAATCATTCCTTTTCTAAAAGAAAGAAACTTTCTTCTTCCAATAACAACAAATCTAATGTACATTGCTTGCTTTAAAAGAATTAACCATTTACACAATCAACACTTTTGGACATTTTAAGAATAATATTTAACACACTATGAAACAAGTTTGGGTATACTAGGTTTGTAACGAGGATGTTCTTCTCCGAGCAAAAGCGCCCTCAGAATCGCCTCACTTAAACCGGCATAATGCACAATCAAATGTCCGCCATCGGGAACTTCGTGATACTGAATCCACGGCAGCTTACTTGAAATGAATCTCTGAAGTTGAAACGGCACAACCTTATCTTCGTAACCTTGCCAAATGTGAACAGACCGCTGGTTTTGTGGGAATGGGTTACTGAGATCCATTGGATCGAAATCCCAAGGGGTGAAAGCCAATTTGAAGTCACGATGCAGAGTATTGAAAACCACTCGTCGCCGTAGATTCTCCTGTAGGTGTGCATACATAAACATTGTTACAGTAATCGCGAGACAGAAACGATTAATATGAAAATTCGGTTCATGGGGAAGCAGCCTTGACTACATAACACCATGGACCCAACGTTCTGACTTGGTTTTACCTGAGTCAGCATTGGGAAGCCTGGTATTATTTTGAGGACATCCATGTCTTTGCTGTTGAAGAATACCGGGTTTCTTTCCATGACAGACGTTGAGGGGAGCCATTTCCGAGTTACCCACCACCGCAGTAGTCCTGGGGCAAATTCTGCAAACAAGAGGCCCCAATGGATGAGTTTTCTCCGATAATCATCCTTTATCAGTTTCTTGGGAAGAGAAGGCCATTGGTAATTGACAACTGGAACTACTAAGGCCACACCTGCGAGCCTACACAAGCAAATGTGATATAAGAAATGTGAAGAGAAACTATTCGAATTGAATGAAGCAGAAAGTCATGAACCTTGAATCCAAAACCGAGCGTATTTACCTCTGTGGTATATGTTTGATGCAACTCCAGGTGGAATATGATCCCATTGAGACTCCAATGACATAAAACTTCGAGCCTAGCTCTAACTGATCGGCTAGTTGTTCGATGTCAAGGGCTTCACTCTTGACCGAACGCTTTGGATTTGGATCACTTTCTCCATAACCTGCCCGGTCGTAGAGCAGGAAATATATCCCCAATTCATCAATTAATTCCTGGAAACTGAACCACTGTGAAAACTCAATCCATCTTCACAGTATTATTTTAAACTGATGCATCGGAACTATATAATCGAAATCAAGAACTTTTCTTGTAAAACAAGTGTATATATACACATATGAATGATCAATGTTTCAATTCGTTGACTTATGAAGATATAAATTTTCAGAACAAATGTTTACCAACCTCAAAAATTAAATTTTTAACTTTCACACTTAATCAAGATTCACAATTTTCCGATACGAGCAATACTATCAAACCGAGAAGCCTGGTGAAGGCGGAATACTCTTAGCCAACTGAGTTACAAGCATGGTTAAGAAAAGAGAGATTGAAAGAGAGTAGTTACTTGGGGAGCCAGGAAACTCATTTCCTTGGAGCTTCCAAAGCCATGAACCATGATGATCTTGTAGTTTGCCTTGTTCTTGGGGACCCCACTTTCTCTGTAGGCCAGATGCCTTCCATCTGCAAGCTTGATTCTTGGTGAAGCTCCAGCAACTTCTTCTGCTTCTTCAGCCACAGCACTTGTTTTTGAATTCTTTCCTGAAAAAACATAACCAAAAATGGAAGATTGGATCTAATTAATTTCAAATTTCATTTCTTGGACCCAAAAATTCAATTGAAAAAAAAAAAAAAAAATTTAAAAACTCACCTGGCATGATTTTCTCTGTTGGGTTTCTGGGATTTCAAAAGGTTAAGAGATTGGTGGGTTTTTACTATACCTGGATATACTTTTGAATGTTCCGCGGATAGGGGAATCTGTATCCTATTATAATTGTATTTCTATATGTACCCTACCAATTTGCTATCTACACCTTCTACGTATATTTTTCCCATTGAATTTCCCATTTTACCCCTCATCGCCCTCTCTCTCTAATTTTCCATTTTTCTACCTCTCCCACCGTACTCCGTTGTCACGACCGACGAAAACCGCTCTAACTCCGGCGACCACAGCCACGATTTTGGTGACACATTGACTGATACCAACTATCCCTTCGTTGCGAGGAAATGGCGGTTGGACTGTGTGTTAGAGTAGAATCATCATCTCTGTATTCTCATTTTTTATGAAGATTTATTGTGTACGTAGTTTTTATTGTATTTAATTTAGGAACCACTTATGGATTTTGTCTAACCCTATACATTGTAAACATCTCCTCAAGTCCCTAACCCCAATCAGCCTCTCTTGACTTAACAAGAACGACACGTTATGAGTTACATCACTAGTGTTATTTTTGAACCCAATCCAAGAGGCAACCAATCGCCTCTTGCTATAGTGCTGAATTTGAATATCGTTTTCTTGCTTATGCTTGTGCGTAGACTGCTTAGCTTTGTTTACTCCTCTATGAACTGGGTGTTCGGCTATCCTTACACGTTCTGCTTCATTGCGACAATCTCATTACTACTTATCTTGTTGATAATCTAATTAATCTTTGCTCACACTCGTCACATTTAGCTTGACTATCACTTTATATGTAAAAAGGTTGGCTCTTGGTTGTCATTGTATTTATCTCTCTTCTACGTTTAACTTAGCATTTGTAAATTGGCCTCCTTTAATTCCTACACTACATGATTATTGTAAAAACATAAATCAAGGTAATACAAATGATTAGCATGCAGAGCACAAACAATTGCGTTGAGAGTATTTTGATTTACCAATCATTTGTGAGATCGAAGCAGCACCCTCTGATGCAGGTGAGATCGCAGCAGCAGCATCTGATGCAGTTAGGTGCTTCTGTGCTGCCATATGCCAGCTCACATCGCCGGTTAGTGAGTTTGGCAAACCGATTCTAACCGGCTGATGTAACAGCCACGTGGCACATGTTAGCTGGTAGCTTGCACGCAAAGAACAACATAAACTTTCGATTAAGAACTAATTTGGATTATTATCTTCCAAATCATGTACTGAGATAATACAAAGAGTTTTTATCCGATACACAATGAGTTAAAGAAAATCCTAATCATCAAAGAATTGACCTCCAAAATAATTACAAAACGAGTTCATTAATTCTAAACTCCGCTAAAACACAACGAAAAAAGAGAGAACGAGTTCCACCTCCCCTCCCGAACACAAACCACCCTTATATTTCATACCAATAAATAAAACAATTTTATTTTATTTTACTTTTATCCATAGGGACATTAGCGTGCGAGGTACGAAATTACTTTTTAAGAGAAAATAGAAAGATAGACAACTTACTTTTGCAATGGACTTGTAGCGTAAGAGCATTTACTTCTATACACGAGGTTTTGTGTCCGTTTCTTCGGTTGACAAAAATCTTGTGGGGAAATAAGGTTCAAATTCTTTACCAATAAATAGTTCACGGAATTTTAATACAGGAACATGAACGTCACTGTTTGTTGTAATTGATCCTCCAATGAGATCCTGATTCTGGGGTTTATACCCCCACGCACGAGCATATTCCTCCGTTTATTGTTTCTTGCTTGTGGGACTTAACATTGGTGCCTCACTTTTAACATGATTCCAATTTCTAAACACAACACAATAAATTTCTAGGTATTAAGAACACGGTTGGAAGTACTTTTAAAATTATTAAAAACGTTTTTAGATAAAATGGTTTTGGGTTTCAAAAGCACTTGAAATGATTCTTGAAAGAAACACTAGTTATGTGCTTTTTGCAGGAAGTATTTCAAATTCTTTTTCAAGGTTTACTTGCATTTATACTAAGAATTGGTTCAAAAAATATTTTTACCAAAAGTACTTTCAGTCATTTTAAAAACAATTCCCAACCAACTCTAATATTCCCATATATATTATTCTAGATCTTAGAGCTATGTGTTTTTTAGTTGTTTGTGCGGATCTTGTCCTCTTTAGTTTAGTCATTTAGAGTTGCCGGATTTGCGTTTTGTACACATCTTTAAGGTATTTTTAAAGTTATTTTAATAAATATCGTTATTTAAAAAAAAAAAATTAATCAAACACTATCGTTCTGAACTCAAAACTATTTCCAACAAAATAAACACGGGTCCCACATTATAAAAGGTCAAACAATTCTAATTATTCAAATTTCATTAATAAATTTCGTGACTTATTAAGCTACAAAGTAAATATTATATCTTGAAATTTTCTTGCAACATTCGATGATACATATAAAATTGCATGAGAAATACACTACGTCACATAAGAAAACTGAAAAAAAATATACCAAAAAATTTAACATACGAAAGTTGCACCTCAAATTTGTGTTCTATTAATTTAGAATAGAATAATGATAAATTATACTTGGATAATGAATGTATTCCAATGAGTGATCAATATAAGAAGTAAAAGAGTCGAGACGATGCGGGCTGGGCTCAATCAAGGCCCGAGTCTACCGGTCCAACAATCACATGCCCACTAAGTGTTCGAATTGATGTTGTCAACGAATACGTGTTCTATTTTTTGAATGAAAACGTGTTCTTAAAGTTTAATGAAAATACATACATATATCTAGACTTGGTCTCAAGGGAGGAAGAGGTAATATTGATTTGGTTCCATTGATAGAGAGTACAGTTACAACACAATTATCAGAGAGTACCAATTGGATGCATCTTTTTCGATGATTAAATTTGTAATCTTAAGAGAATAAAGAACAACACAACAATAATATCTCCCCTACATGGCCACCACAACAAAACACAAGAACTAGTCGTGCGGATCTGCCACAATAGATCAGTGGTGACATATTCGAAACTGAGGAACACACAATGCCAAATCACTAAAAAACTAGGTCACACAAACTGCTAGGCGGTACCAATTACAACTAAGTTGAGAAGGAAACAAACGTCGACTCATCTCCACAATGAAAAAGGACACGTAAGTCTTGACATTAGCAACAGCGCCATATAGATACACAACAATCATAACCCAAGTAAGGAGAATCCACACCAATTTGACCATTTATAAGGCTACCAAGCTATAGATCGAGCCACAGGCTACTGTGGGTTCGTCGTTGGTTCGTTGTGGTTCTGTAACATCGTTGACTTGATATGAATTTGTGACAGTTATGGCCAAGGAGCGCTGGAACGACTGATGAGCGCGTGTCCACCATGGAAACCAAGTGGAAGAAGGTGGTTTCGACCACAGGAGGATCCTCTATGGATCTTATTTGTAAGGATTCTGAGAATCTTCAAATCCTGTTCGTTCATCGTATATCGTACTGTTAATTTTCGTCAGGTACTATTTATATTTAATTTTAAATAAAAGTATTTAAAATTATGTCTGATCGCATGATGTATGATGAACAGACATGATTTGAGAATCCAGAAAGGATCCTCATTCATTTCGACCCACCATTAAGGGTGCAATTTGAGTTCAGCCAACCCGAACTCGCTCACGTCCAACACGAATTTAAACCCAAACAAGCGGGTTTTTTCTTAGTTATAACTCGACCGAACCCAACGTAACTTCAACCCATTCATTTGTTGGGTTGGGTGGGGTTGATTTGTTGCCTGCCCAAGCCCAACCGGATTTATCAACCCACTCTAACCTGATTAAACCCAAATGAACTGATGCACATATTACACCCAAGTCCAACAACCAACAACCTTTTATAATATTTGGTACAATTTCATTTATTGGCAAAGTTGATAGTGTGAAGCTTTTGAACATTGGGGTTTCATGGAGCACTAAACTTGATTCTATTTCTTAATTTGTAGGTCCTCATGTACTTTATTTTAAAGGATTATAATGATAGTTGTGAATATATGATATACAACTAACTATTTTTCTTATTTAATAGAGATGCAAATTGAATACGGACAACAAGACTTCAGTTCGGCGTTTGTTTATATTTGGATATGAAGTGTTGAGCTTTTTTTTCCCCTTTTTGTACAAGCTCTGGTATCTTCTATTTTTAATTCAAACTTTGCATGGTTAAAACTTGCGTATTTGGTTTCACTTTTAAGCGGATATCAATTTGTAGAATTGAATTGAAGTTTTGATTGATTTATAATACTGAGGTTAACTAGCCTTGATGCTATTTGGCTTAATTTTTTAAAAATTAAGTTGTTAAAGGATTAAACTAAAAAAAAGTTGGACAACCCAAACCCAACCAAGTAAACCTGAACCCAATTAAATTCAAATCCGAATAAACCTTAATGAAACTCAACTTGAACTCGAGCCCGAAATGTGAATGTTGGGTTAGGGTTGAGTTGACCCTCCAAACCGCCCAATTTGCTCGAGTTGCACCCCTACCCACCACAACCACAAATCGAACCCCAACTCATAGATCTATCTCAAAAATAGGGTGTAGAGATTGGGTTTGGGAGAGGAACTCCATCAAAACATGGAGGTTGCTCACAAAGCAAGGGTGAAGAGATGGAGAAGGGGAGCTGGGGGGTAGTGAAGGAAGGGAGAAGAAAAAGCATAAAAAATAGGAATGAGGCCTGTCGCCGATCCAAAGCCGTGGCAAGGAGCCTGCGGCTGGAGAGAAAAAAAAAACTTTAAAGAGTTTTATGTTTTTGTCATAGTGGGAGAGGAGAGAACAAATTTAATTTCAAAGTTGCATGTTTTGATTGGGTTCAAAAGTTACATAAGCAGATATAACACAAAAATATATAAATACTAGACTAGGCTAGTAATCTTTAGAGCAAGTACACTTGTTGCCAAAGGGCAATGTAGACCTGACATTCATGTCTTGTTTTCCGTGTTCGTATCGTTTTCATGTCATACCTGATATCTTAATGGGTTGTGTCGTGAAACATCCGTTAAAGTAAATGGGTAATATGATCCGACCTGAAATCGACCCGTTAATATTATCAAGTAATATGATTCGACATGTTACCCGTGAAAATAAATATATTTTAAATTAATAAATAATGAAAATGAAAAACAAAATTTGACCCAAAAAATATAAAACATAATACTGAATTAGTATATGCATACCACATTATCACATAAACATTACTTCAAAACATTAAAAAAAAAAAAAAACATTTGTCATTCAAGTATTACATATCTCAAAATAAGAGGCAAATGAAAAAACATTAGTACATTGCTACAAAACACCAAATGTTCAAGATTATGCAAAATGAAGAGAGCTGTGTTTCAACGTTGAGGATGCAATCATGAGCGTTTATATATGCTTTCACATTTTTTAGACTTGTACATTAATAATTATGAATTTTATTTATTTTGAACTCCCTTACAAATGCTATTCATGAGGGTTTGTGTGGTTCTAAATGGCAACGTACCCATTCTCAAAGTGTAGATGATGCAATCACGAGCGTTTGCCTATTTTTTTCACAATTTTCGCACTTGTATATTAATTATTATAATTTTTTCTAATGTCTTTGGTATTTTTAAATTATTGATATTTTTATTTTTAATGTTGTTATATTTTTTTTAATCTCACACTTTGCCTATAATATACTATAAAAAAATAAAAAAATAAATTTATATAAAATAATAATATAATAATACATATTTAATATACAATATATACATATACATATACACTATGGCTATTGTCTTTTATAGTAAGTTTTTTTAGTAGTTTAAAAAATTAAAATCATAACAATATTATTTTCTTAACATGTCGAAACGGGGGTACCCGCATGACATCCTTGTGTAAACCTGTTAAGGACATGTTATTAACGGGTTCTTATTGTGTGACTCGATAACAACCCTATTAGTTATCGTGTTAACTCAAAACCTGTTATTTTCGTGTTGTTTATGTATCGTGTTAACTAGTTGTGTAAGAAATTGTCAGGTTTAGGGCAACGACAAGGACTTGACAGATGCCCTTCAACCCAAAAAAAACACCTTCAGTGGATCAAATTGAAAAAGGCAAGTTGTGGGCTATGTGAAGCTCACCCAAAAGCCTGAGCAAGTTAAGCCCAACCTTGCACTAACGGGCAAGGTTGACGTCAGTCACATTTTTTATTTTGTGTCTAGCATGTGTAATACATGCGCAAATGGAGGAGAGGGCCGTCAACTTCTGCAACGGTGAACCCCTCTGCAACAGCTCTAATAGAAGAGCCCAAAGGCTCTATGGTGTGGCGCGATGAGAGCCATTGGATTTCCAATAGCCTAATAATCTGGACCGTTGGATTTCCAACAGTGAAAAAAATTGAAAAAATTACCATTGTGCCACATGGTATGTTCTTGTGGATTTGATTTCAGATGAGTAGGAAAATCAACAGTCACAATTAATCCAATCGTAAAATATTTAAAAAAAAAATAGAAAAATAATAATAAAAAAGGAGAAAACTAGGAATGTTTTTATTATTCTATAAATACCCAACCAACTTCTTTATTCCCCACAGCACAACTCAATATTTATTTTTACTAAATCTTCTATATTTGTTTTCTACTTTCCAAATCTCTTTTTTACCAAAAAAAAAAAAAAAAAAGAAAAGAAAAGAGAGTGAGAAGACAATTTGGTCGATTGGGAAAGAAGTTGCTTTATTTGAGGTTTGGGTGCATGTTACTCATGACTCGACCATGGAAAATGAGATGAGGGAACAACAAATGTGGAAGAAGATTCATGCACAATTGGTCGAGGAGATTGAAGACATTTATTTTTAAAATTAATTATGCTTGTTGTAATACTTTGATTTTGCCTTGTATTTGAAATAAACTATGGAGCTAGACAATATTTTTTATTTTCAAAAAACAAACTTACAAAGTTCACATTTAAACAAACTTAAACATATAGTCCCCTTATCCAATAGGTGGAGTTGCACAAAGCGCGTACTACTGAGAGTGAATAGTAACCGCGCCCTTGCCCTCCTAATACAGGTGAAACTTCTCTTTAGGCGTGTTCACATATAAAAGAGAGCTAAGTGCCCACAAGCGCGTGAGCAAATTCGGGTTGTAGATAACATTTAATCAATTGTTAGAAAATCGCGCGTGCGTGTCTGAATGACTGGCCTTAGCAAAATCCTAGCAATAATCAATGTTGCTGTTGAGCTAGGACTATCTGATAGAAGGTTCTTCTCCGAGCAAACGTTCCTCGAAAATGGCTTCACATAGAGCATTCTCATGAATCAACAGACGACCACCATCTTCAACTTCATGGTACTTAATCTGGATACATACAGAGCAACTTACAAGCCTGCAGAAAAATGTTACAGTGCCAAAGAAATGACGTGAATCAGATTACGGTATATTTCCGCTCTGAAGATGACTTTCGAGACAGCAGACGTGTACAATCATGCCGAACAACTTATGAATTCTTTGTGCCAGAGAAGTAAGCTGATGATTAAGTTTTACATTGCAATAAAATACAGAAGATCTTTATATGTAATACACATTGCAGCATTCAAGAAAGACTTACTACTTAGGGAGTTCATAATCCAAGCAAAAGTGCCTTCAAAACGGCTTCACATTGATTCTTGTCGAACATCAGAAAATGCCCAAAATCAGGAACTTCGTGGTAACGAATCCAGGGAAGCTCCTCTGCAATATAACGGTTTAGTTTATAAGGAATGATCCTGTCCTCATAGCCTTGCCAAATGTGAACTGATCCCTCGTTGTCAGGGAAGGGATTGCTGAGATCCAAGGGGTCGAATTCCCATTTTCCATAACCAGCCAGTATGTCTCGGAACAGTGATTCATGCTCTCCTTGCTGCATAATCTTTTCCTGAATTTGTAACATAAACAAAAGATACTGATGGTTACCAAGCAATTAAGAACATCCCATGTCTCTCAACTCTCATGTTTCGGTAGCAAAGGAATAATCTCAAGACATCAATGACACTAAAAGATTTGAGATTGCATCACATACGCTGGTTATAGGTAAGTGTCTTCTCCTCTGAATTATAGTTTCAATAAGACGATAAAATTGAGTACAAAAAATGGTTGCAAAATTAAGTCAGCTTAGATAATTGCTGCAGCAGAAGATTAATAATTTTGGCTAGCGTTCGACACTACTAAAACCAAATACTGAATGCAGGCCATCCTCCCACTTTCAAGTTTTAAGGTAAAATTTTGTTTTCAGTAATTGCCCTGATAACATAACCCCTAAGCTGTGAGTTCAAATCAGAGAAATGATGTGTTTGAATATAAAGAGCTTAAACAATCTTAAACCAACAAAATATAGCATTGAAAGATTTGAACCTCAAATTGTAATTGCAAGAGGGAAAAAGAAAATTGGTCGATCTAGTACTGTGCGCAGACAATGAGAAAATTTGAGTACCTGACCAATAGTTGGTGTTTCTGAGAGTTTCTGCAACATCTCTAAATCTTTCGGGCAGAAAATTGCGTTATTCCCAGCCAAGATACTTAGTGAAGGGAACCATTTCTGGGTCATCCACCAATGCAATAACCAAGGAGTGTAATGTGCAACTCGGAATGTCCATTGGTCTGATAGCTGCAGCTTACCAAGGGATTCTCTTAATAGATCAGCAGGAAAGTGACGCCACCAGTAGTTCACGAAAGGAACTACCAGGGAAGCTCCAGACAATCTGCAAATAATGTATCACAGTATCAGTAATATTAGATACAAGCTTTCCTAACATAAAAGAGAGAGATTGACATTAAATTTTGTTGAAAATAAAACATAGGCAAAACTCGTAGTCTGGTAGTTAAACTAGGTATCATGCCTGTGTGGTATGTATTTCAAGCAACTCCAAACAGGGTAAGCTCCCATTGAGATTCCGATTACATAAAATTTAGACCCAATCAGCAACTTGTCAGCTAGCTCTTGAATATCAAAAGCTTCGCTCTTCACAGAACGTGAAGGATATGGATCACTCTCTCCATAGCCAGCTCTGTCGAAGAACAGGAAATATATCCTTAACTCCTCTATGAGTTCCTGACAAACAAAACCGAACAGAAGGCATTCCACTTGTATCAAAGAAGGAATGAGTGAGAGGTGCACTAATGATGCACTATAAATGCAAATATTTAAATCCATCACATCTTCCAAATCCAAATTGAGGTAGAGAAGACCAGAGAGGAGTTCAACATTAGCATTCATGTCTAGTGCAGATGATCACCAGTTATTCATTTTATTCAAATCTTGGCATACTCCAACATATGACATAACATCGGCATGCTTCAATAATTAGTTATATTCCTCACAATACAGTAACCAATTACAGTGAGATCATTTCCTTTTCCTAATATTCCATGGAACATAAATGAGTGCTCCTACCTACCCATCATATCAACTCAATGTTGCAGCATATCCATCTCAGATTGATAAAAGTTATAACAACTAGTGCAGGACTGAAAATAAGTGTTGGTTCATACTTGAGTGACAGGCAAACTCATATCTTTGGAACTTAAAAAGCCATGAATGACGATGATCTTGTGTTTCGCCTCTTCTTTTGGAACTCCAAATTCCCTGTAAGCCAAATGCCTACCATCACTGAGTTTTACTCTAGGAGAAGTGACAGGAGGACCGTCCGGCGATCCACATATTTTGGGAGGGGGAGGCTTTAGTGCCTGATAAGCCCATCCAAGAAGACCCACAGTCAAAGCTATTGCTACTGGTCCAATCATTTCTGGGAGAAAATAGTACCAGAGGGTCTACCATGTTAGTAGCACAATCATTGAACAAATATATAGATAATATTTGCTTTTGCTGTGTGGTACGACATGATAAATCGTTGCAAGAATTATAGATTGGATACCTTGGTAATTTGGTTTTAAAATTTATACACCAAAAAAATATGGAATGCATCTCAGTTTATTAGTTATGTACTTTTACAAAACCTAAATAGAAGCAGCAGAAATGTTGGTAATATACGGCATCAGATAAAATTCTACTGAAGGAACAAGAAAGTATATCAATTTCGTTCACAAAGATTAACAATTATCTCAAATACAAAAGTGTTCATATCTTTTGGAACAATCAAATGCAGGTAAGTAAGAATTTTAGCAAACTACGACAACCCAACTAGCAAAAATAAAAGAGGAGGGCTAGTGGAAATACCCTTGTGGCCCTCCTCATTCAGGTTCGAGGCTTCCCCCACCCTCTTTCCCCTCAGAACCCCATCTAACCAGCAAAAATTGAAAATAATAATAAAAAAGAAAGAAAATAGGAAACTGACCTGAAAAATAGAAAAGAAGTCGGTCTGGTCTTGCTCTGTTCCAGCCTTTTCTGAAGCAGCTGATACCTTGTTGCTCAACCGACCCAGCAAGTGAATTTTAAAGAAAGTAAAAAAGAAAGAAACAAATAAATCCCAAAATCCTGGAAGAAATCAAAACCCCACCTCAAAAAAATGAAAAGAAAGATATTGGGAAAATTGCTGTGTTTCTGGAGTGAGGACTTATTGCTGGAATATTGCTCATTCCACCTATTTCTTCCCTTTAAAATGCAGCCAGTAAGTACAGACAACACATGTCACTGTGAAGAAGAAGACCCACAAGAAAAATTGAACCGCAAAATGGCATGCAATAATGCCAATCAATTATGTTTTATATACTTTTAGAGGAAACCACAAAATGACATGCAATAATGCCATTCAATTATGTTTTATTTACTTTCAGAGGAAATCAGGGTGAGACGTGAAAGACTTGCCATTTTAATGCCTGCCCTTTCATCATCTCTTGATTTTCATTGGGATACTGACAGGTGAATACAATCGAGTCGTAGAGCTGGTGAGAATTGTGTCAAAAACAAAACCAGACAAATATTCCAACTAAGAAAAATCCAGACATTCAAATAAAATTGAGGAAAATGATTTCCGTTTTCTCCTTCTACAAAACTTTGATTTTTTAATCCAACAGTTAGAAGATAAAAGAGAAGTATGGGAGAAAAAAAAAAAGAGTGCGGAAATCATTTCTTTAACACCAATTGTATAGTACTGAAGCCTGCTCAATGCCTTTTTTTTTTTTTAATCACATATGAAAAAGGTTCAATGGAACAATATTTTCAATACATAAACACTGTTGCCCATACGCTAACTAAAACTGCAATACAAGAAATCATGTAGTGCAGTTTTAATTAGTTGTGGGACCCATACCTCATAGATATCGGAACAACATACATGGACAAGCGAATTGGATCATCAGTGACTCTGTATATATAAGAGGAAGCTCTCCCTCTTCCTCTCTCTCTGCCACATCTGTCCAAATCGGTAGTCGCTGTCCTCTCAACCATGCATAGCATTCTCAATGTATGGATCAATGGCAATGGAACTGAACCCGCGTCTCTGCGGCAATGTACCATGTTAGAGCAAGTCTAGCGTTGTTGGTTGCTCGGGGGACGGGGGAGAGAAAAGGGGCCTGAGGCCCTGTGGGCCGGCTCCAACGTTGGAGAGCCCGGGTGGAGGTGGAGGCCCGAGCTCCAGGCCCGTGGAGAATTGCCAGCCCGAGAGCCCGAGAGCCTGAGGCCCTGTGACGCCAGCGCTGACGTCAGCCTAGCGTCAAGCCTTTTTTAATTTTTTTTCTATCAAGCGCGTGCACCCCACTCGAGCGTGGGGGCGTGTCGCCGACACAAAATCAGAAAAAAAATTGCTTTTTCAGTTACCGTTGGGAAGCCAAGTGGCTTCCCACGGTCCGTTCGATCTCAACGAATCTTTAATTTGGACCGTTCGATCTCAACGGTCAAAAAAAAAGAAGTCTTATTTAATATCCACCGTTCGATCTGAGATCAACGGTGGATATTAATATGCTTTATAAATAAAAAAATAAAAGAAAAAATAGTTTTAAAATTAAGAAAAGTTACCGTTGTGACACGTGACACAATCTGGAGTGTTGGAATTTAAATTTTTTTATATCCAACGGCAGAGATTAATTAGTTGAATAAAAATTTAAAAAAAATTGTAAAAAATTCAAAAAAAAAATCTGAATTTTTTTAAAAAAAATTGTTTTTACATTTCTATAAATACCTTCTCATTATCATCTACCTTACACAACAATTTCATATTTTCTCAACTACTTTCAATCACATTCCTTTCTTTGTCTCAAAGTTTCAATCCATTTTTTTTCAACAAAATGACCACTGGTGCAGGTATGAATTAGTTGCTTCTTGAAGATGTTGCGTTGTGTACTAGCTGGGTTGTACTCATAGTTCGCTTACAGGTAATGAGATGCAGTTGCGAGAAATGTGGAGTCTTATTCATATCAATTATCTTGAGAAAATTGGTGGGAAAAGAACCAAAGAATCAATGTCCAGTCGTTGAAAATTACTTAGCCAATCGTTTAGTACGTGGAGAGACGCCTTGGCACAAGCTAGTAGTAGTAACACATGTCACTATGAAGAAGAAGACCCACAAGAAAAATTGAACCGCAAAATGGCATGCAATAATGCCAATCAATTATGTTTTATTTACTTTTAGAGGAAACCACAAAATGACATGCAATAATGCCAATCAATTATGTTTTATTTACTTTCAGAGGAAATCAGGGTGAGACGTGAAAGACTTGCCATTTTAATGCTTGCCCTTTCATCATCTCTTGATTTTCATTGGGATACTGACAGGTGAATACAATCGAGTCGTAGAGCTGGTGAGAATTGTGTCAAAAACAAAACCAGACAAATATTCCAACTAAGAAAAATCTAGACATTCAAATAAAATTGAGGAAAATGATTTCCGTTTTCTCCTTCTACACAACTTTGATTTTTTAATCCAACAGTTAGAAGATAAAAGAGAAGTACGTGAGGAAAAACAAAAGAGTGCGGAAATCATTTCCTTAACACCAATCGTATAGTACTGAAGCCTGCTCGATGCCTTTTTTTTTTTTTTTTTTTTAATCACATATGAAAAAGGTTCAATGGAACAATATTTTCAATACATAAACACTGTTGCCCATAAGCTAACTAAAACTGCAATACAAGAAATCATGTAGTGCAGTTTTAATTAGTTGTGGGACCCACACCTCATAGATATCGGAACAACATACATGGACAAGTGAATTGGATCATCAGTGACTCTGCATAAATAAGAGGAAGCTCTCCCTCTTCCTCTCCCTCTGCCACAGCTGTCCAAATCGGTAGTCGCTGTCCTCTCAACCATGCATAGCATTCTCAATGTATGGATCAATGGCAATGGAACTGAACCCGCGTCTCTGCGGCAATGTACCATGTTAGGAAAATTACATGTCCGTTTGATCACGTTGCATCCTGCATACGTCTGCCCCGTGAATTAGTTGCCATACCATACAAGTCTTCTGTCATGTGGTTTACAAATAGGCTAACAAAAATTGTACTACCAAAAGTCTTTGCAGGAGCAGGAACCATTCTCAAAACAGTGGAAACGGTTTTGGTCTCTCACAACAACTCGGCAATTGTAAATGCGAGAAACCAGTTTGATAAACGAATGGCAATCACAGCAAACCCTTAAGTTTTTCACTATATGAATAGGAGCTCCGTTGCTAGTGTTTATTAGTCCAAATGCAAGTGCCATCTTCTCGCTGTGAAGGGTAAGTGAGCTCTCTTTGTTTTCCTCTTCAATATCCAGAAGAACTTGAGTCAGGTCAGGCTTATATCCTTCCAATTTCAACCTAGAGACCACCTCTTCTATCTTCGAAAGAACCTCGACGTTACATTTAACATCCATTTCCTTTCCCACAAGAAATTCATGAACCTTCCCGTTCACAAGGATTGAACTGGATCCGGGAATCTTTCTCACTCCTCTTTGTCTCATCATTAATCTGACCTTGCGCACATCATCCCATCTCCCAACTTTGGCGTAAATATTTGAGAGGAGAACGTAACAACTTGAGTCTTCGGGAGCTAACTCTATGGCCTTCAAGGCAGCACTTTCCCCAATTGCTACATCACCATTCTGCACACAAGCGCTGAGAATAGCTTTCCAAACAATAACATCAGCCTCCATGGGCATATTCTGTACAATCTCAACAGCATCATCCAACTGCCCACCTCTACCTAAGAGATCAATAATGCATCCATAGTGCTGAATTGTAGGGATGATTTTGTACTTCTCCTGCATGAGTTTAAAACAAAACTTGCCCTCTTCAACTAGACCTCCATGACTACAAGCACTCAACAGTCCTAAGAAAGTGATCTCATCTGGCTTGATTTCTTTTGTTTTCATGTCAAGGAATACCTCCAGAGCTTGATGACCAAGCCCATGCATTGCAAGGCCGGAGATCACACAGTTCCAGTCCCCGACATTTTTATAATGGGATACCTGTTTGAAGACATGATAGGCATTTTCTATATGTCCACATTTCGCATACATGTCTATAAGAGCCGAAGCAATAAACCCAGAACTCAGCTTAATCTTATTTGTCAAAATGTAAGTATGCACCCATTTGCCTTCGTCAACAAAACCCAACTCGGTGATGGCTGATAGAACACTAACAAGAGCAGGGGCATCAGGTTGAATTCTGACATTCAATATTTCCCTAAATAAACCCAATGCTTCCTTCGGACGGTGATTGAATACATATGCTGAAACCATTGATGTCCAAGTAACCACGTCTTTTTCATTCATAGACCTAAAAACCTGCTCTGCAAGCTCACACTTCCCACTCTTCCCATACCCATCAATCATCGCATTGCACGAAACCAAGTCCCTTTCGGGCATCTTATTGAAAAGCTCATGAGCCAAATCAATCTCCCGCACCCTCAAACAACCTGTAATCAGTGAATTCCAAGAAATTACATCTCTCTGATGCATTTTATCAAACACCCTCTTTGCCAATTCAATCTCTCCCAGCTCCGAGTACATCCTGATCAATGCGTTCGCCACATACATATCAAACAACAACTGGGTTTTCAACACTTGGCCATGAACTTGCCTCCCCTCCTCCAAAGCCCGCGACTTGCCGCACGCTTTCAGTACAGCAGGGATCGAAAATTCGACGCCATCCAAACTTTTCAAAGAAGAGAGCATATGCGCATAGAGAACTACAGCTTCCAACGGATTCGCACTGTCAGAAATGTGCCTTATGAGTGTGAAAAACATGAAGGGATTGGGGTTTTCAATTCGACGAAAGACCGAAAGGGCGTGCTCCAGGCCGCCAGAGAGAGAACAGGAGGATACGAGTTTGTTTATGATCAAATTGTGGGTAACGAGGTTTGTTTTGATAATGTGGGCGTGGAGTTGCCGGAGTTCAGACATTGTTCTGCATTTCTCAAACGTTGGGAGGGTTTGGGCGACAAGCATACAGGGAGGGCTGCCGCTGGTTGCCATGCTACTCAAAAATAGACACGGGCTGAAGCTTCCCGCTTTACTCTTCAATCAAAGCTACTGTACAATTAGCAGTTACCGCCTAAAAGGTACTGTATTGTTATTTTCGGGTAACCCGCATTTTACACCTAATGCTGGTGTTCCTCCGTTTGGAAATCTACTTGTCCCCCATTTCTGATTAACATATATTTGGCGTATGAACTTCATATTCGAAACCGTTTATTATCTTTATCATCATCTAAAAATCACATTTACAAAAAATTATTCAATTTTAATATCGTTTAGTCATCCATACGTGTCAAACAAGGAATTGGATCTCATCCTCATATCCCCACATCTTAGCCATTCATTGTGTATCATGCGGTCAGAAGTCATTCGACTTTTTATATTTAAAATTAAACACAAATAGTATCTGACGAAAACTGACCGCACAATGTACGATAAACGGCTAGGATGTGGGTATCCCTAGGGTCCCCACAAAGTTGATCCGGAGAGGATCCTCTTCCGTCAAACAAATCAACGGTTTTAATAACAAGTAACATCTTTATGATGAACTGTCTATTTGTTTAATGCATATGAATGACTAAAAGATATCCAAATTGAATGATTTTTTGCACATATGATCTTTAGATGATGGTAAAGAGAATAAATGGTTCAATTTATTTTATCCTTCTTAAAATAGGATGAAGTCATTGTGGCCTATTTTACTGAAAGAGTGCGGCAAAGAGAGAGAGAAATGGACAATGGCTTGAGGAATTATGTGATGGTATTCCTCATGCCTTGTGCCTTTATTTATATTAATAAAGGAGGGAAACTTATTCCCCAACAAATACAATTATACCTAGGAAACTATTTAAAAGATATTGTAGAATCCTACACATAATCTACTAGAATTTGCACAATCACATTCCTAACTAATTTAGGACTTCAACACTCCGCCTTGAGTGTGTAAAAACTCATGTAAATGCATCACATCTTCATATGATGATGTAGAAATAGTTGATGAAGTCATTTTATCTAGTTGGCACAAATGTGAGTCTCAAAACGTATGGAAGAATGCATAGGTAATAAAACTTACAAAATCAATTTGCTATGGTAAAACCCAAAGTGGAATAAAAACCCATAGTCTAAGGAGAAAAATGAGAAGTTACAAGTCAAAACTAAACACTTTCAGGACACAAGTAGACACACACAAGGATATGATTAGCCCAGGATGGGTGCCACATTGAACCCTCATCAAGTAGCAAAAACACAGTGAGAAAATGCTCCTAATCGAAAGCAAAAAGAGTACATTTAGTTTAAGTGAGTATACATCTTACTCCCCCTAAGTTTGACAAAACTTTTAAATGAGATAAGTACGCATACCAATTCCTCAAACAAGCTTTTGCAAGGTTGACTTCAGCAGTGACTTCATGAAGAGGTTAGCAAGGTTGTCTTGGAATCAAATTTGCTTGGTACATTTACCAAGATTTGGACTATCAATGTAATTGCACTTTATGATTGCTCCGCGAAGCTGTTTTGGGGTGAACATGGAGAATTCGTTGTTCAATTGCAAATCCAAAAAACATGCAATACGCCACGAAACATCTTCAATATAAACACTTTAGCATTATCTAGTCTTCCAGACTCTATGAGATAAACATGGTGATGAGTCTTTAAGGTAAAAATCAGCCAGGAAGTTAGCAACAATATGTGGGCAAACATGTGACTAGTTCGTGACACATCAACCAAAACCATAAGTATTTACATGGTCCCATTTTGGTTGGATAGTCCACAACTATTCCCTTGAATTCGCTGTGAAAAGAGGGCCATGTACTATCTTTTCTAGGGATAATATTTAAATCCAATTTCCCCAATGAGTAGGCTTGGAAAAGTGTGTTATTGGCAACAAGATCCTTACTTTAGGTAAGGAGATGCTTCGTATAGTATGAGGCATCATATCTTGACCTAAGTGTCCCAAACTATCGTGCTAAAGTAAGTAAACAGCTCGAATCACCCGGTTTCAGGCTGACCACATGTGACACTTCTCAATTTTAAGGCAATCGATTGGCTCTAATACATAGCTTCGAGCTTCATATTTTGGAAGTGGTGCAATATTCCACATTTTGTTCAGTGGTTTCATTCATGATCATTGTTCTCTCAAATTTCTTTAAAACTTAATGACGTTCTTTTGGAACGTACAGAATATAAGGCCTCTTTAATGGAAATTAGTATCATTTACAATGAGGAGTGGTGCCAAGGCCCTTAATTAGGTTGGATAGACTTGAAGTCGTTGCTAGATGGATGATTAAGGTATAAAGTTAGTGTACATAATTACACATTCATCTAGACAACTAACTTTCTCACATTTATACCTAATCATGTGTTTAATTGAATTCGGTCATATGTATACAAGAAACGTAATTCAATTAACTTATATTTGAGGACAATATTCATAACGTCATCTAGAACTGAAACGAACACCAAACTTGAATTTGGAAACATAGGAAATTGTTCATAGACTAAACCAAAATTTACTAGGGGGTTCGGCCAACATGGCTTTAGCATGTCAAAATTCTGCTCTCCTAAACGTGTTAAGTGGAACAAAAGTACTATCACAGATTGACTATGGGAATAGTCTTGGAAATATGCCTTAAAGCCAATCATAAGATGATATGTTATGAACATTTCACATATTTACTTCATTATATATATATATATATATATATAAGATTCCTCTGTATAGATGTCATCATCTACATCCAGAAAGCCGTATGCTTCAGAAGAAGCTTGTACAGTTTGGGAAAGTCCAAGGTGTGGATGCAAATTTCCGCCGTTTTCTCCTTTGACGAAAATGCAACTGCAAAATAATAACACCTAAGATTAAGGCCAAAAGCCTCACGCACCCACGATGAATTTGGGGGGGGGGGGAGGGGATTTGGTTGAAGAGTCTTCGATGCCAAAGTTAGAATTATGAAAAGAATGTGTTTAGGAGTTTGTGGGTAGCAAATGGCTTTTCATTTTAGTGGGATAAGAGGGGTATTTATAGGAGAGTGGCCGACCTTATTGGTGGACAATGGCCGGCCATATATGGTGTAATTGGGTGAATAATTGTAAGATATTATTTCATAATATCTTGCAATTAATGTGGCAATTATTCCTAAATTAAATAGGAAGTTTTGGGAGTTACCTTTTGAATAAAATCAATAAGGGATTGATAGGGAGTGATGAGAGGGATTTAAATAAATACCATATTGACCACCTTTGACTTTTCCTTAATTGAGCCGTTATTGTTCATTGCATGCGTGTGGGAATTCCGGTGTGCCTTGAGGGTAATCTCGTCTTTCATGTTCAAAAATCCACACGTCACCTCCATGATTTTTGGGATTATTTTTGGCTCCACAAATGCCCCCACACCTGTTGGGTTGCTCACAGGAAAGAGCAGTAGGTGTAAAGATCTCCAACTTTGATGTAGATTCCCACTTGGACTTGGAATTGGATTATTCTAGGAAAGGGAAATAAATTGCCACCAAAGCCTATTTATGCCTACCTTAAGTAGGGGATTAAATCAACTTCGGAGGGCAATTATTTATCCCTACAAGAAAGAGAGAAAGTTAGAGGATATTTGTTCCCCCTCCCCTAACATTCTTCTTCGCTTGGCCGTGTAAAGGCCGTCTTTTGTTGATTTCTTTGTGTACTCCGTGCTGCACCAAGGTAAGAAAAACTTAATTTTCTTTGTCTTCTTCTTGGGTGGTGTTGCCGTAGGGCAACCGTCGGGGTGATGCGGCACATCTGCTGGCAAGGGCCAAGAGTTGGCTCGGCATGGATTGAGGAGGTGGTGTGGTAGGGGCCACGGCTTGGCTGGAGCAAAGGGTTGGCTCAAAATGGGTTGAGGAAGTGGCATGGCATGGGCCACAGTTTGGGCTGCCACGTCTGTGCTACTTGCCAAGAAAGAGGAAATTGCTTGGGTTTGATTTCTTAGCTACCGTAGATGAAGCAATCAAGGATGGAGCTGCCAAGATCGGAGTTGCTGAAGATGAAGTGTCGGATGAGCAAAGTGCTAAGTGCGAAGTGCCTGCTGAGAGCATGATGGCTGCTGGAGAGCCAAAGCTCATCTAAGCTGCTAAATGAGTAGTCTGCTTTGTTTAGCTTATGTCAAATTTTGGCAACCTTCATATAAGTTTATCAATTTGCTAGAAATTTAATAAACTGCTTTCTTCGCTTTACTCTATCTTTGGTTTTTTTTAAAACTTTGTTTGCTTGAAGTGTCTTGCAAAACTTTTAGCCATAGAACCGTCGATCGGGCATGTTGCTTCGTAAAAGGTTAACGATCCATGGAGTCACTATGGTCGTGAGTTTTGGCTTCTTAGGTGTCGAGCTGTTGAGTTTGTCGTCGGCTGCGACACTGGGCCATTTGCTGCTTAACTGGTATTCAAGTATTCGATCCTTTGAGCTGTGTGGCTTGCATCACAGCATGATAAGGATATATGGAATATGAAAATCATTAACTAATCACATCAAAATGGGTAGTTGTGGGGAAATTCATGGGCAGTTTGCTCTCCTATGTTGAAGAGTAGATCTAGATGGGTGTCGAATAATTAATTTATCCTCTAGCGCTAGAGAGCTTACCCAAATGGGTAGAGAGCAATTAGCTTACCTTCTCGCACTGGAGAGCATACTCGGATGGGTTTCGGGGAATTAGTTTATCCTCACACACTGGAGAGCTGACCCAGATGGGTGTCGGGGAATTGGTTTACCCTCTCGCACTGGAGAGCTTTGGGAAATTGGTTTTCCTTCTTGCACTTGAGAGCTTACCCAGATGGGTGTCGGGGAATTAGTTTACCCTCTCACACTGGTGAGCAATTAGTTTACCTTCCTTTAGCATTGGAGAGCAATTAGTTTACCCTCTCGTACTGGAGAGCTTACCCAGATGGGTGTCGGGGAATTAGTTTACCCTCTCGTACTGGAGAGTAATTAGTTTGCCCTCTCATACTGGAGAGCTTACCCAAATGGGTGTCAAGGAATTAGTTTACCCTCTCGCACTGGAGAGCTTACCTAGATGGGTGTAGGGGAATTAGTGTACCTTCTCGCACTGGAAAGCAATTAGCTTACCCTCTTGCACTAGAGAGCTTACCCAAATAGGTGTTGGGGGATTGGTTTACCTTCTTGCACTGGAGAGCATGGAAGTCATTGTCGTGAACGCAACTGAGGAAAATTGGATTGGTAGACAACTAAGATAATCTTCAACCTGTGATGTCTTGTTTGGCGATCTGCTTGAGACTTCGAACTTCTTGTGGAGCCTGCGTAAGGGTGCAAGTAGGAAGCGCAGTGAGTTGCTCTTGGACATTTTCCAAGTATTGGGCCATCCTTAGATGTTTCATTAAGTGTTCTTCTGAAGCTTGGTTGGTGGTAAGTTGAGAATCTAAATGGATTGCAAGCTTCTTCATTGCTAAGTCTTTGCTAGCAGAGGCAGATAGTAAAGCCTCATATTCTACTCCGTCATTGGATGTTTCGAAATGACGTGGGCCTGGCTCCGTGCTCATAGCCGTGCCTACTTGCTCTAAGGCTCCCGGCCGCCCTTGATCTATCACAATGGATCCCAGCAGTGCCAATCTTGCCGTGCGGCTCTTAACCTCATCGACCAATTTCTGGATGTAAATTTCCGCCGCCTTCTCCTTTGACAAAAATGCACTTGCAAAATAATAACACCTAAGATTAAGGCCAAAAGCCTCATGTGCCCACGATGAATGGGAAAGCTTTGGCTGAAGAATCTCCGATGCCAAAGTTAGAATTTTGAAAATAATATGTTAAGGAGTTTGTGGGGAGCAAATAACTTTGCATTTTAGTGGGATAAGAGGGGTATTTATAGGAGAGTGGCCGACCCTATTGATGGAGAATGGTCGGTCATATATGGTGTAATTAGGTGAATAATTGCAAGATGTTATATGAAATAATATCTTGCAATTAACATGGCAATTATATAGGAAGTTTTGAGAGTTAACTTTTGAATAAAATTAATAAGGAATTGATAGGGAGTGATGAGAGGGATTTAAATAAACACCATATTGATCACCTTTGACTCTTCCTTAATTGAGCCATTATTGTCCGTTGCATGCACGTGGAAATTCCAGTGTGCCTCGAGGATAATCTTGTTCTTCTTGACCAAAAATCCACATGTCACGTCTATAATTGTTGGGATTATTTTTGGCTCCACACAAGGTCTAATATTGAAATAATTTTAGAGGTTTTCCTTGACTTTGTCCTTGTCAACAAACAATTCGAAATGCCTCAACTTTTTTAGAACAGGTCCGAGTCAAATATCAATGATTCCTAGCCTCACAATTCCATATTTGTCTAAATTGCAAAGTAAATGGGCTTCTAGATGCGGTATTTCGTTACTGATTAAAAAATAATGGTATCTGCTGGCAACAACATAATAGAGGCAGTCAATCAATATAGATTGATCCGAAATCTGATTCAAATCCAATATAGCACCAATTCAATCTGATCCATTCTTTCGTAGAGTTATTTACTTGATCATAGAAATTTATGGAACACTTCTAATAGAGGGATAGATAGTTAATTTTGAAAGAACTTATGGTCAACCTTTTTCAAATATGAATGTATCTGATTCATAAGGGAATCATTTACATCTGTATCTCAATTTCAATTCAAATTCCAGAAGCAGATGAGCATCTACTTCTCACGTTCCATAAGACAAATAATTGAGGCAAATTTAGCTCTCAGACGAGCTAGGACACGAGTAGAGGCCATCAATGTGATGTCGTAACTAGTCTAGTTGGTCCGTTTGAATAAGCAAAGTAAGGTGTATAAACAGAACTTCTGTTTATACACCATATTTTGCTTATTTTGTTTTTCTTAGGGATATGGTATACTACAAAAACGAGATTTCATAAGTTCAGGGACTTGAGAATGAAACAAATGATGGGGAGACTTAACCGTGCTTCGGAAAAAGGGATGCAGATGTGTTGAAGAGACAATTATTTCACTTGCAAACATTTCTCGGCGGAATTAAATATATGACAAGGTTAGTCGATATTGTAATAATCGTTGATCAGCAAGAAGAATATGCGGCTCTTCGAGAATGTATCACTTTAGAGTGCATGCAAGCATGATTCCACCATTTAATTGTTAAATGTATGTATTATGTTGCTCAATGACCTTTAGTTTATCAAATAATCTTCTTCAAGCTGTATAAGAGCCTAGGTGGAGTAGTTGGTGAACCTTTTTGGGTTTTGTTGTTATAGCTTATGATTTGAATGTTGTAATAGTTACAAACCTTATTGTTGTCTCTTTGAGAGTAAATTTTGCATGAAACTTGCCATTTCAAAAATTGTTGATGTTGTTCATCTGAGCATGAATTTTGGAGCCAAAGTTTGGGGAAATTCAGCCAAATCCATGGGTGGATTTTTTGGGTTCATCTTTGTCTTGTTAAAAGAGTTTTAAAGTGACATTAGGAGCCCTAAGTACCCTAGAATGTTAATATGTTAGTCCCCTTTTGTTTGAGAGAGTTTTAGGTTTCCTTGGGTGAAAAATGTCATGGTGCTCTTATGGGTTTCATGAATGTTCTTCATTGTTTTTCATGTTCATAGCAAGAACATAAAGTTGGGAAGTTTTGATGCAAAATTACCTTATGTTTTGTTACGTCTTTGTTTGTCTTGGTTTGTGTGGTTAGATTGGTACTTTTCCACTCATCACACTTTCCTCTCCATTTCTTCACACTTTGAGAAAATTTGAATTTTCATACCCTTTATCTCTACCAAAACCGGCCACCCCTTTAGTGGGGGTATTTTGGAGGTTTCTTGCAATTACACAAAGTTTTGATACGTTTGTGTATTTGCACTTTGACCCAAAAGTTTATGATTTTTGCATAAAGACTCAAAATCACTAAAGGACAAATTGTCTTGTTCCTTTAACAAAGTTTTTGTAATTGTTGAAATTTTTTGGTTCTAGTTGTAATTACATAAAGTTGTGGAATCTTGTGTTTTTACAAAGTGACCCCAGAAGTTTGTGTTTTGCATAATGGCCCAAAAATTGAGGTTATTGCACTTTGGCCCAAATTAGCTAGAGGACAAAATAGTTTGCGCTCTTTAGAGAATTAGATTTTCATTTCATCTAACTCCGTTCAAATCAATTCTATGGATACAAAAACCGAATGATAATTTGCTTTATGGTTTAATTGGTTACTGTGATTGGTTAATTAAAGAAATGTCAATTATGAACCTAAGCCTATGATAATTGAGTTATGTGATTAGATTTGTTTGAATCAGGGGAATGTGTACATTAGATTTTGGTTGTAATTTGATTAGATCAAATATGTTGTAAAAGAGCATAAGCTCTTCTTTACTTTGATGTACTCCTTTTATGTTTGATTTAGTATGCATGCGAATTGGAGTAGTTGGGTCCAACGGCCCAACGGCCATAGGGAAACATGCCTCGATTTGATTAAATGTGTAAATAAAATCAATCACCCTCCCTAAACCGAGATCCAACACTAGGCTCGTGTTGGATCAAATCAAAGGTTCATAGTAATATCAAAGAATGCAAAGCTTTCGTTAGTAGTACCATATACTTTTTTTTTTCAAGAAATTGTTTTGCATAAATAGTGGTAGTATCATATGCTACTAAATCAATCACATGGACTAGGCTTGGCAAACGAGTTGTGTTTGCCATGTTTGTGTAACACTTGTTATCTTAATGGGTCGTGTCATGTCACACCCATTATCTTAACGGGTTCTTAACAAGTAAGATCATTTTACCTAACAGGTAAAATGACCCGACCCGTTATGACATGTTAAGAATTTTTTTTTTCTTCTAAATTTGCACATACCACATTGCCACATAAATATTACTTCGAAATGAAAAACCCCAATTTTCGCTAAACCTATAAATGAAAAACCCCAAATTGAATAAGTGAAACCGATCTTAATTCGAAAACTAATTCGAAGCAAAACCCTATATTTTGAAAATAATTCGAAAGAATCAACAAATACTTCGATTAGGGCTGGAGATTGACTCGATCTAGGGAAAGAGAATTGGAGGCAAACGATTAGGGGATCAACTGGTGGTGGGTTACTAGGTCGTATGTGGTGACAGCGGTGTGGTGGAAGGAGACTGGAAAGGGTGACCGTAGGCTCGTGGAAGGCCGAAGTTGAGGTTCGAGACTGAGATTCGAGAGTTTAGTTCGAGAGAGAGAGAGCGCTTGCTTCGATTTGAGACTTCGAGAATGAGAGAGAGAGAGAGAGAAAGAGTCTGATTTAGGGCTGAGAAAAATATTGGACGAGCGAGATTAAATCCCAGCCGATCCAACGGTCTCAATTTTCTAAATTATATATATATATATATATTTATTTATATTAACTTTCAATTTAGTTATGGATCAAATCCTACACTATTAATTATAGTATTTTTTGGGGCTTTTTAGATCCAAGTCCAAAAACTAGAGTGCTTTCAGGAGTGAATCCAGTTATCTAAATATATGTTTTTATTTCTTTTATACCCATTTTATATTTTCTAAAAATATTAAAAATCAACTAAAATCTTTTGATATTATGCATTTTCCAACCCCAAAAAATCTAATTAATATCTTATAATAAAAAACCTAATATACTAACATAAATCTATCTGCAAAACATTATACTTTAACTCAACTAACAAATAGATGAATGTATATTATACCTATACGTGAGATATGAAACCTAACTAAAAGGTAGAAAAAAAAATAATATACCTACAAGCAAGACACATTAATCTGTGACAGGTTGATTATAAAAAGAATTTGTCATATAAGTACATAAATACAATTAACCTGTGATATAGATTGATTATAAAAATTAAAATTAAAATCTATAAATGGGGTTTAAAGCAGGAGGAAGAACAAGAAATAACAAAAAATAAATAAAGAGAAATAATCAAAGAGATAATTAGGAAGAAATTTGATTTTTATAATAAGTCTTATCATTGAAGAGATAATTATAGATAATTAAATAATTAAATTTAAGGAATTGGACTTATTTGAATAAACTGGACCATTAGATTAACAGGTGCTTTTCGGGTTACTAGATAATGATCTGATTTGTTATCGTGTCGGCCCAAAAACCTATTAATTTTGTGTCAAGTTAATGGGTCGTGTCAGAAATTGCTAGGCCTAACATGACCAAATAATTTTAATTAGACTGAAATGAATGTTAATATGTGATGAGACCTAAAACCCTTAACCAAGCCAATATTAAGTTGACAAGCGTGAGGTGCTTTGAACACTCTTTCGTTGCCTTCCACTATGATAGACTACAATTGTTTGTGACTCATACACCGACTTCACCCTATCATGGAGGAGTCCAAAGTATGTAACATGCAAACAATCTTTAATCCTAGGGTTGATGTACTCATTTTGTTTTTCAAAACTTTCATGATAGAAGCATTATACCTCTTGGAGCACTAGTTTGTTTTCACAAAGTTGTTCACCCTAGGTGAGGGTCTTCTTCCTTCCTTTGCATGCTCCATCTCCAAAGACACAAAGAACATCCTTTGTAAATTTTGGTTGCATGTAGACATCTTGTGAGTAGGTTGCCTATTTGCTCTATCTCCATTGAAGATTAAACCGTTGTAGTTCACCTAGAACCAAGGTGAGGATGGATGGTGTGGTAGAGTGTTGAGCTAGAACACTCTAGCACAAAGGGGATGAGACGGTTTTGGTGGTGGTGGAGGTGTTTGGGTTTTCTCTCTTGTAGCTTTGTCTCTAGTTGAGACTTATAGAGAAAACTCTCTTGAAAAACACTAACTCTCTCTCTTCCAAAGATGAGGGGAAGACTACAACTACTTGCATGTGAGGCTTGTACGTGTTTTAAAAGAGACTTGAACTTCTTGGGGGAATTCTCCTTTTTTTTTTTTTTTTTCTTTTTTTTTTAAAGCTTCCTCCACACACCAGTATATAAAGGCAAAGCGCCCTTATCACCATATTGTCTATTCATTCCCGTCCACAATGGAAATTGGGCCATTTTGGGCCACTAATCCACTCCAAATCATCTTATAATTAAAACAAGCCCAATAACCTTAGGAGCCCTTTTTAGACATAGAACCGACATAATAACTAATTAAATTGTTTAATTAATTATTTTCCACACTAATTATTTAGGACCATAATTTTCTAGGATTGGAGTAAGGCTAATTCGGATACATATACCTCAGAAGTCTAATCATGGACTCACCAGCTCTAGGCAGAGTTAGATCAGACGGAGCAGTGGTTCCACCATCACCCTATTCCGGGGCAATAAGTCACCATGCTGCTGAAAATGTGTCCTAAAGCCAATCATATGATGACACTTTACAGACATTCATATGTTAAACTAATCTAGTTTAATATAAGGGCAAAGATTATTGTTTAAAGCCGTCACATATAAACGTTATATGCTTGAACAATAAGTCCAAGGAATATATAATTGAGAGAAAGTGATATAAAGAAGTTAGATTCATGAGACCATTCTTTTTCGTATATATATCCTAAACGTTCCTGATCATAGGATTGCCAATTGGGCATTGACAATCTGTTAAGATTAGTACATGCTATGTCTTCTCTCTGGGAGAATGACTGGTCTTGAGTCATTGGTGTGACTGACACCAAGACAAGTATGTAGGTGCTCAATAGAGAATGAGTCCACTTAACGCGATCAACAAAGAGTTCTCATACTCATCAAAGTAGTCATTTGATATGAGGCATCATAGTTACCTTGTGGTTAGGTCCTTGATCTTTGACTGTGTCAAAGGCACTTCATCAGAGGGTGTCCACGACATAGTTGGGGTTAAGCCACTTAACTATAGAGGTAGGTGAATGCACAATAAGGGATCTCTAGCCTTCTAACCGTTGAAGGAGAATACTCTATAATATGATTAAGAATCTTTGGCCAGAGTATGAATGAGATTAAGTCATTCCAAATTACATTCAAGGTAATCATATAAGTAAGAAAATCACATTGGATAGTTTACATGAATAAACTATCAAACCAAACAATGTGATCAAGAGCATTGTATTAAAGAAAGACTGTATTGCATTGTAATCCTATGAATAGGTTCTCCAACCTCTTCTGATTAGCTTGGGTAGCCAGACATATTAGTAGGTGTCACTCATGGCTTGTGGAAGCCCTAAAGGTGTATAATCACTAAAGGGAGAATTGAAAGTAAGTTTCAATTCATAATCGATTAGTAAGAGTTCTAATCGCCCACTGCCTCACTAAAAGGAACCTATTGCATCGCATACCATGTAAGGTAATGATTCAAGGATGTAACGAAGATGAGTAAGGACAATTAAATAGTTTAACTGTATATGGCAAGGATTAATTAAAAGTTAATTAATCAAGAACGAAAGGTTCGTTTTAGGCTTTAAGTTAGCTGCGGGTTTTGATACTAAAAAGGTTTTGGTCCACAAGGCACATAAGGTTTAAGTTGTATGACAACTTAAACAAAAATGGGCAATTAACCCACTAACAAAACCATGGCTGGCCATAGAGAGAAGGGATGATGTTGGTGGACTTATTAGAAGTTTGCCACTCATTTGGAATTATTATAAAAGCAACTTTATAACTCCATCCCTCATTAGGGTTTCTTTGAGGAAAGATGAGAGAAATTTGCTCTCTCTTTTTCTCTAGAAGGTCGGCCACATTGGGAGAGTTCACTAGCATCAAACTCTTCCAATGTCATTCATCTTCTTCCTTCCCCACCTTTTGTGTCGAAAATTAGAGGTCTCCTACCTTGGGGATTTTTGGAGAACCAATTCTTCCATCCATATCCATGGAGCCAAGAAGAAAGGAGACAAAGGAAAGAAGGCCCTCACATGGGTGATTAACCTTTGCTTGCAAAGAGGTGCTTTAAAGGTGTTTGTACCATACTTGACGAATCCCGAAACTACTGAGCACCGGTCAACATTATACCGTCAAGGACCCACAAGAGTTTCCCTCCAACCAAGAGGCCAATCACAATGTGACACGTGTCGATATCAGAGGCCAATCACAGCGCAACACGTGTCAACATCAGAGGCCAATCACAGCACGACACGTGTCAATGTCAGAACAAAGCTAGAAACTCTCTTCTATAAAAGGGGATCATTCTCCCACAATAATCCCTAATGTTATTTGTACTAAATCATTCACTAGAACTCACTAAAGGAGAGCTTGAACATATGTATTTGTGTAAACCCTTCACAATTAATGAGAGCTCTTCTACTCCGTGGACATAGCCATTCTGGGTGAACCACGTACATCTTGTGTTTGCTTCCCTGTCCCTGTCCATTTACATACTTACCCACACTCATGACCGGAGCAATCTGGTGAAGGTCACAAACTTGACACTTTTTGTTGTACCAAAGTCCTCACTGATTTTGTGCATCAACAAAAGGTATAAAGAAATCTTAATTCTTTCTCTTAGATTTTGAGTTGAGTCTTGGTTCACCATACCTACTAGGCTTTGAATTTCATGGTTTAAGTTTTGTTTTAAAGTGCATACAAACATGCTTCCGCCATTTAATCATTAAATGCATGTATTATGTTGCTTAATGAACTTAGTTTTTCACAAATTTTCCTTCACATGCCTATTTCACAAGACGCGTGATCTGATCTGGATATAGACACAATCAGATGCTTTAAGTCTTGGAATTCTTACAATCTAGGAATTGGCGTGCACCGTAAGTAATCATAACTCCTAAGAGGGTGCAATATCTACTCCTATATATCTTCTAGGATTCTATCCTTAAAAGGTCTATCTCCTCACGGTAAAAATACACCCATCTAAAGTTCATCTCTGGTAACGCAATCTAAACATTTGAATTCTCTTGCCCATTGCTTTATTCTAAAACAGTTCACTAACTTGACCGTTGAAAAGCCTTTGGCCGGCACACTGAAGGAAAATATTTGATTTTGCTTAGTTCATTTGAGCAACATCTACACATGCAATAACATTAAAGGCAGAATCATGTTGTATGTAATCTAAACTTTACCCATTAAATTTAAAGACTAGTAGTCGTGGTGAACCAAGACTCAACGCAAATCAAAGAGAAATGAGTTGAGATTTCTTATACCTTTGTTGAATCCTCTTTGCATAAGCAAAGACTAATCACCCAAGAGAGAGAGCTTTCATTCCTTGCTTCTTTGCTCCATGGATTTCTTGGGGGATGATGGATGAATGGATTCTCTAAGTTCCCAAGGGAGGGAAACCTCTAAGTTTCCACACTAAAGAGAGACTTGAAGAAGAGATGAATGACTTGGGGAGGATTTGATGCTAGTGAAATCCTTCCCCAAGGGCCGGCAAGAGAAGAGAGAGCTTTTGTCACTCTTTCATCTCTTGAAAACCCTAATGAAGGAAATGTTATAACTTCACTTATATAGTCACTCACACTTGAGTGGCACAAATGAAATTAAGTGGAACTTCCTCTATGGCCGGTCTCATTGGGTTTGTGGGCATTATGCCCTTTTGTGATTTAAGTTGTCATACAACTTAAGTCATTGGGCTTGACTATTCAAGGCTCGTTGGGCCTAGAGGCCTGAAACTAACTTGAGGTCTAAAACGAACTTATTCGCTTAATTAATTAACATATTAATTAATTTAACCATAAAAAAATTAAACCATTTAATTGTCCTTAATCAACTTCGTTGTTTCTTTAATCTCTACCTTACACGGTGCATGATCCATTTGGTTCTAATTAGCGAGGCAATGAACGATTAGAGCTCTTACTAATCGCTTGTGAATTGAAACTTACTTTCAATTCTCCCTTTAATGAAGATTAGCGAAAGCTAATCTTCAGGGCTTCACAAGCCATGCGTGACACCTAGCAGTATGTCATGGCTACCAAAGCTAAACAAAAGAGGTGGAGAACCTATTCAGTTTGGAATTACAATGCAATACGGTCATTCTTTAAACCAATATTCTTGATCACATTGTTTGGATGATAGTTTATTCATGTTTACTATCCAATGTGATCCTCTCATTTATATGATTACCTTGAATGTGATTTGGGACGTACTTCCTAAATCGTATTCATATGTTATGGCCATAAACTCTTAATCATATCATAGAGTATTCTCCTTCAATGGTTTGAAGGTTAGAGATCACTTGTTGCACACTTATGTGCCTTTGCGGTTAGGTTGCTTAACCTTAATGATGTCGTGGACACCCTCAATGAAATGCCTTTAACCTAATCAAAGATTAAGGACCTAACCATAAGACAACTGTGGTGTCTCAGGTCAAATGACTACTTTGCATTATCCTAACCATGAAATCTTATGTGATATGAGTATGAAAACTCCTCATTGATTACGTTCAATGGACTTATTCTCTATTAAGCACCTATATACTGTCTTAGTGTCAATCACACCAATGACTCGAGACTAGTCACTCTCCTGGAAAGAATACATAACATGTACTGATCTTAACGGATCGTCAATGCCCAATTAACAATCCTATGATCAAGAATGTTTAGGAATATGTACGAAAGAGAATGGTTTCATGAATCTAACTTCTTTAGATCACATTCTCCTAGTTACATATTCTTCGGACTTATTGTTTAAGCATATAACCTTTATATGATATGGCTTAAACAATAATCTTTGCCCTTATATTAAACTAGTTTAGTTTAACATGTGAAATGCCTGTAAAGTATCATCATATGATTGGGTTTAGGGCACATTACCAACAATCTCCCACTTGCACTAGAGCCAATCGACCGTGTCATTAGTGATGATACCTCTTATGAATTCATTTAAATAATAGTTGAGTAACTAGACAATGATATGCATATGTTATCCACATAAGTACCTTTGAGATTAATAACATCACTATTATAAGTTATTCTTAATCATGTGGTTCAGTATCTCATTTGTGTTCAGATCTTGATGAGACCTTGATTCCCTGGCTTGAGCTATTACCCTATTAGTGTCATAGTGTAGGTACACTAGTGACACTTTCTGGTTGGAACCAAATGCAGAGTTCATAAATGAACTTTCCTATACAAATAACATTGTTGTAAGCTTCTATATGGTGATATATTTTGCATGCATGATGGAATACACTAGAGTTATTACTTTTAGTGTTTCCACTCAAATATCTCTTTCGTTATAATAAAGGGATATCCAATTATCTCTTCAGTCCTAATGAAAAGATATCTAATGATGGATACGATATTAGATTCATAATCTAGTACGTTTACACTTCCATTCGTTACTTTAAATCTTCCTTATTCATAAGGAACCTATCTTTTAGTATTTCTTAAACAAGTAAGGACTCACTTAACAGTTGCCATGGTTTTGATCCTGGGCTTAGTTGAATATTAGAGTGTGCCACGAACAAGACTACAAAATAGAATATTATTAAACAAATGAGAATGCCGAAATGGCTACAAAAGTCCAAGAGGCTACATCGTGAATAACTTGATTCTCAAACTAAATTACAAGCAATATTTATAGAGAACTAAACCTAAGAAACCCTAACTCAGATGGGCTAAGCCCAATTCCTAAACTAACAATGAAAACCCAAATAATCATAATATGCTAATATTTTCCAACACCCCTGTCAAACTTATGGCGGTATATGACATGGGTTTGCAAACAAGCAGATGCTGACTGGCTCCGTTAGGCAGACTGGTAGGCATGCAAACTTGACTTGATTGGCGAACTAATGAACTGGCGAGCTGATTATGGCTGGCAAACTGATTCTGATTCAAACTGGCTAGTGTTAAGAGTATGAAAGAACCCGTCACTAGGCGGACGAGATTTCTATATCTCAGCAATAACCATTCTTACATCAATTGTGTGGGCCCAAAAGACTTAAAACAAAAAAATAAAAATAAAAAACAGCCCGTGGATCAAAACCCAATACTTTTTTTTTCTCTCCTATTCTCCAAAACAAATATTCTGTTGTAGGCATAATTTACTAAACAATTATGGAGGCCAATTAGAGAGAGAAGGTGTGGCATAGAGAGAAGAAGAGAGATGTATAATTGTGAGATGTGTGTTATTCCACCCTATTGTACCTTTATTTATAGTAGTAAGGAAGGTTAATTCCTTACCCTTTAGGATTATAAGATTTAATAGGTAATCTACTCCTAATAGGAATATAAGATACATTCCCATATCTACTAGGATTTACACAATCATATTCCTATTCCAATAGGACTGCAACACTCCCCTTTGAGTGTGTAAATACTCAAGTAAATGGCGCATCAGATCTTCAGTGATGAAGCAAGTACAGTTGATGAAGTCGTCGGCACAATGAGTGAATGCGAGTCTCAAATCAATAGAAGAATGCATCAAAAGTAAAACTCACAAAACCCTTGCTATGGTAAAACCCAAGGTGGGAGAAAAGCCCATAGACTAAGGAGAAAAGTGAGAAGTTGCATTAAGTCAAAACTATATGTCTTTTGGACGCAAGTAGAAGAACTTTCAAGGGTATGATCAGCCCATGATGGGTGCCTCGTTAAAACCTAGTTAGGTAGCAAAAACCCAGTGGGAAAAATGCTCCTAATTGTAGGGAAAAAAAGTACATTAAGATCAAGTGAGTGTACTTCTGGATATTCCCCCTGAGTTTGACATAACTTCCAAATGAGAACTACAAGCATTGTATATGATAGTTAGGCATACCAATTCCTCAGACAAGCTTCTGGAAGGTTGACTTCGGCAGTGACGTCGTATAGAGGTCGGCAAGGTTGTTTGGGATTGGCTTGCATGACTTTAATCTCCTGATGCTGTGCTGATGTAGATGTAGACACAATATGTCTTGGCATTGACTTTATTGATGTATCATGTCTTGGTCTGGCGGATACATGCGACATAGTCTTCATGGATCGTCGTCGGGACTCAACGATGGATGAAAACACAGCATGTACTTTGAATATGCTCAACAAGAAATCCTAACCATGTCTCACTTGTGGCATAGTGAAATGAGGTGAGTCTTGGAACGATTCAAAGATTTCGCAACTAAGGTCATATCGTGGACTTCCAATATATTGTGATATCCCTAATGGTAAATACATAACCATTTGGTGATTTTGCCTTGTGCAGGTTTGATAAGTAACCTGCATCAGCATAACAATAAGGCAAACATGATTTTGAGGATCCGGGGGTTGGATCCGCTGAAGACGCGTTGGGATTTGCCCTCGTAGTACCTTCAGGGTACGTCTTTAATACCAATTTAGTGGTTACGTGTAGGCGCGGTGCTGCATCTTTACCAAGATCAACAACGAAGGAGATGTCCTGTCTAAATACAATGAGCTAAGTACAACGAATCGCAAAGTTAAACTTTAGATAGGGAATTTCAGATTCCATAACCGCTTCAAGAGTCTCATTTGCATATAACGTATGGACAATCAAAGGTATACTCAAAAGTAACACATTCGGGGTGTAGTTTGACTGGTAGACCAAGGTACGATCAGAACAATGCTTTGAACTTCAGGTTAAGGTATAAACGAGTTTTCCTAAGATCCTTCATCTCAAATTCCATCTTCAGGTGTGAGGCAGTTTTCTTAAGCTCTTTCAGAGTCCTAGTGAGATTCGTGTTAATGACATAAACTGTAACTCTAGCAATTCAGAATAAGACTTCATAGTTTAACACGCAAGGGCATAATTTATATTCTAGACTGATTAAATAATCACTTAAACGGGTATATCACATCCGTCGAATTGTAAGTGAACGCCTCAAAACAAGTTAACAGGGTGTTTCGTGGTTTTGAAACTATTTGAACCAATCCATGTAATTCTTCGGGAACGTACATGTTAATCTCCATATCTGTATCCCCATGGAGAAAACAATAACCACATTTCATATTGCTGTTATCAATCATAGGACGTTTTCAGAGAATCCTTGCGTCGTAAGGCGTGCATCATATCGCACTATTTCATTCATCTCATAATGCTTCCTTTCCCACTTGTAACACAACAGGGTTACCTTGGGCAGTGTATGAACATCAGGTCCAATACACAATTTGGTAAGAAATTTGACCTGGATTGTAATTTTAGTTGTCCAATCAGTTCTACATTGCCACTTAATCAATGGAACACAGTTTGATATCATCGTTTTTCATTTATGTCGGTAGCTACCATATAAGTGAAAATATCATCGATGATAATCTCATTTCAATTCCATTTAGCTCATCCAAGCTAGTATACTAGACCAAGAACTTTAAGTCTCGAGAGTAATTCAGATTAATCTCATAAGATGGAAATTATTTGAGACAGCGATCGAGTTTAGATTCATTGTTGTGCCATGTATTCCTTTTCTAGGGAAGTGAATCCTATAAACCGAATGATCTGTCATGCTCTAGGCCAAGACAGATTGATTGACTATCCACCAATGTACCAGACCATCTAACAGGGGTGTTTAAACCGTCCAACAGTGGCGGCACATCCTCCAGGGATGTTTACTCGATGTCTGTTAAGTACGTCTATCCTTGCAGACATGTTTGCAGCTGGTATATGATCTCGTCACTTTGCCTAGATCAAAGAAATGCATCTGGAGCAATATTCTAACAACTAGAATTCATCGCACTTGCTTATTACACTTGTGCGGTATAGGGATTGAGATGAGACATAGTGGGCAACGTCCACGCAAATTCGCACTGTTATCCAGGAATGTTGACGTTCTTATCTCCCCCTAACGGCGGGAAGACTGTCTCATTAAAGTGACAACCCGCAAATAAGCGGTAAAGAGATCGCGTGCAAGGGCTCTAAGAGAGCTAGTGTGAAGGAGAATCATGATCGAAAAAAGATACACATCCTTCTTTGAGGACCCATGTTGGTACGTTGCGGTGACACAACTTGGCACATGGAATGCACACCTAAATGCGTAAATACGAAAATCATCAGGTTTGTACCCAGTAACCAACTGTAACGTCATATAGGTTGGGTGGCAATGGGCCTTAAGGCGGACCAACATAACTGCGTACAAGGATTGCATAGCCCTAGGTAGAAACTGAAAACTTGGTACTTTTACCAAAATTTGGGCGATCATTTAAATTTGCACTTTATGATCACTAGGCGAGGTTATTTGGGGTGAACATGGTTATTCAATGTTCAATTATAAACCCAAAATAGATGCAATACTTTATCAAAAACCGTCGATATAAACTCTCCGGCATTATCCAGTCTCTTGGACCTTAAGGGATAAGTAGGGTGGTGAACCATTAATCGGCCAGGAGGTTTAGTAGTAATGTGTGTGGACAAACATGTGACCAGTTTCATCAACCAAAACCATAAGTATTTATATGGTCCGCATTTTGGTTGGATTAGTCTACATATATTCCTTTGAATCCACTGTTAAATGAGAGTCGTGTCGTATCTTTGCGAGGAATGATATAGAAAATCAATTTCCTTAATGAGCATGCTTGGCAAAGTGTGCTTGTAGGTACAATATCCTTACTTCAGATAAGGAGATGCGTTGTAGCATCATTGTTCGACCTAAGTGTCCCAAAAGGTCGTGCCAAAGCAAGTAAACTGCTCAATCACCTGGCTCTAGGCCGGCCACATGTGGTGTATTCCCAGTTGGAAGACAACCCATTGGCCCCAAATCAAAGCTTCAGGCTTATTTTTGGAGGTGGTGCAAAGATATTTCATTCTATTTTCTTCAGTTGTTTCATTTATGATCATTGTCATCTCGAATATCCTTAAAAACTCAACGTCAGGGAGAATTTAAGGTCCCTTAAATGGTGATGCAATACCATTCATACAACGAGGAGCGTACCAATGCTCTTAATCAGGTTGGATAGACCTGAAGTCGTTGTTAGAGATGTGATTTAGGTGTAAAGTTAGTGTGCATAGTACGCATTCATCCAGACAACTAACTTTCCCACATTCCTACCTAATCACGTGTTTAATTGAATTGGTTACATGTATTAAGAAATATGATTCAATTAACTCATATTCGAGGACAATATCAATAAGATTATCCATAAGTAAAGCACACACCAAACTTGAATCCAAGAACATGGAAAAATGTTCACAAAGTAAAGCAAAGTTACTAGGGTGGATTTGGCCAACAAGGCTATCCATGTCAAAATTCTGCTCTGCCAACGATGTTTGGTGGAGCAAAATTAGTCTCACATATTGACTGCTAGAATGGTACTTCTTAACAACATTGCTAGGGGCACGAACAGGTGCATAACCAATGACTTATTTCATTAAGACGGAAGTAGATTATGCAGGGTTAAGGTTTGGGAATACTATCCCTTATTCTTGAAGTTTTAGGTCTTAGGTTCCAAGGATCATGCTTCGGGCATGATGCCACACCTTGGTAGGCCCTGATTCTACCATATGTTGTAAAAACAAACTCCAAATTGGATTGTGAGAGAGTATGCCATTCGGTGTATCCCGGCCAAAGTAATGCAACGCCATTTGGTTAGGCTTTGATCGAACTGGGTCGAGCCATTCGGTAGACTCCAGCAGAATTGGGTCCATACCTTTCTCTCACATTTGTGATAGTAATCAAATCCAAGAATTTGGTAAACTTCCTCTTTCTACACTGCTGCTGTAGGGGCGAGTAAGAAACATGAAGGACGAGAAAAGTATTCTCTAGTCAAAATTCGATCGGATTTATAAACTTCAAAATTGTACTCAGTCATGGACGTAATCATGGTGTGCTTTAGGCAATGTTTTTCATGATTAAACAATCCATAGAAGCGAGCCAAAGAGCCATGGAATCCTCATTCATGAGGTATTTCCATTTGTAATGCTTCGGGCACAAGTCTTCGAATGAAGATCATGGCGGAGGCTTATTCACCTCTTCCTTGCCATCGTGGGCTACAATGGTTTCTTAGCTTCTTGATAGTTAAGTGGAGATTCACGTCTTGTACCCACATAAAGTGGTTTCTAATAGAAACATCCAAATCAGGGAAATCAAACTTGTGATAGTTTGACAATCCATTGAATTGGAGGGAACAAGATTGTGATTGGTGCTATGGGAATAAATCATCCATAAGCATCAAAGTTAGAACATTCGGGTTCTAAGACATGGTTTTCATGAAAAATTCGGATTTTCATGGATATATTGTTTTACGAAAACTTCGGGTTTCAAAGGCACTAAATTTGAAACTACAAGTTCAATTTAGTTTATGAACGTTTAGTTCATAAAAGAGAGGTTCCTGCAAGAAACACATAATGCAATATACAACTAAGTGTAGTGGATTTGAGGTTCTTCGGGAACTCAAGTGTGAGAGCTTCGTTACTACAAAAGTATGTCAACGGTTCAAAGTATAAAAATAAATTATTGAATCGTTAATGTGCAAAAGTGATTTTTAGGTCAATAATTTTGGATTCATTATCAGATTAATGGACTGCAGGTCACTTTTAATTAATTCAATAGATCGAGACCAAATAGGGTCGATTGTAGAAACTAAATAATATTAACATACGAGTTAATACTATTTAGAATGCTAAAATAATAGCATGTGGGTCGAAAAAATTACCCCAAAAGATAATTAGGCTCGGGTTGGGTACCTTGAGTAAAAGGCATGGCCCAAAAAAGGGCCTCGGGTGTGAACTTCAGGTCACTGGGTGAGGGAGAAACCTTAGCCGTAGTTGGGTTTCAAGGTTGGGCATCGGGGATGGCACGGGACAAAGTCCAATAGATTTGCTGCCTGTTAATGCACGATAGCCCAGCCACAGTGGGTTGGTGTCATGCTAGGACCAAACCCATGTATATGGGTTGATACCGTAGCAGGCTATAAGCCTTAGGCGTGCCGGACAGTAGCCCAGCAAGCATGACAGCTTGTTGGCATGGGCCGAGAGCAGAGGGAAGTTCAAAAAGGAAAACTGTAGGCTTCCTTGATGATTGGGGACTACGCGCCTGAGACAACCCAACCAGGCCAAAGGCCTGGGGTGCAGCAAAGTCCAGAGGGTTGCTGCCCAATTTGTGCCGCAAGGGGTGGTGCCATACCATTCCCAAATTTTTTTTGACATGTGTAGGGTTTAAGAAACCGTAGAATTGCTTCTAATTTAATTTGATACTTTGACTCACATATTCCACATAACAATTTAATTGTGCTATGCATGAAACAAATATATATATATATATATTGACAAATATATTAACATATACAATATATATATCGGAACGAAAATATAAACATAGGGGGGTTCATGCATCATGGGGAATGTTTTCATGCTTCATGGTCATTTCAAATATCTTATTTTATTTCAAGCGTACCTGATTGGCAGAAAACAACAAAAGCTTTTGAATTTGTAGAAGATCCTTCTCGAAAAGCCGGAATTGTATCTCCAGTGCGTTGTATCACGTTCAACAAAGAAAAAATAAATTGAATCAATAACATGTAGATCAATTCAATAAAATAATAAATTAATCATAATAAGAATGATTAAAACGTAATACTCCCCTGTTTGAAGATCAAACTCTCTTGTTAGTGCAGATTCAAGAGCGTGCTGATGACGTGTTGTAGGCATAATTTACTGAACAATTATGGAGGTCATATAGAGAGAGAAGGTGCGGCATAGAGAGAAGAAGAGAGAAATGTGTAATTGCGAGGTGTGTGTTATTCCACCCCATTGTGCCTTTATTTATAGTAGTAGGGAATGTTAATTCCTTACCCTTTAGGTAATCTACTCCTAATAAGAATATAAGATACATTCCCATATCTACACAACATATTCCTTATTCTTTTTTCCTCTCTTCGCTTTTTACTCTTCTTTTTTTGCTTTTTTTTTTTTTTTTTTTTTTTTTTTGCCTTTTCTTTTCACTCCTTGTTTTCTTTTTGTTTCTAAACTGGCAGATACAAATTCGCAAGTTGCAGCAATCCTCAGAATGAGAAGAATTACCAACAACGAAAACAGCAAAGAGAAGAATTACCAACAGCAGTTGCAAACAGTTTGATGGGCGTCACTTTTGGTTGCAGCGGCAGGGTGACGACATCGTGTGATGGCGATGGGATTCTGGTGCAGTGGTGAGTGATCGGGTCTGTGCAGGTATGCAGCAACATATCAGCTTCTGGTTGGGTTACAGCCGGTGAGACGACACAGGTTGTTGAGGCAGAATCTGGTGCATGGACTCGACTGATTTGGCTGCAGGCGGTGACTGAAACTCCAAATTCAGATTTTTATTTTTGGTTTTTCTGCTAATTAAATCAACGACAAAAAACTAGCATAGAAACTGACAAATAAAATACCAACCCGACCAAGCAGATTAAATTCCGAAGGATTGAACCTGCTGTGATACCAAGTTGAATATCAGATCGAACCTACTTTGATGCCAAGTTGAATATCAGAGTGGGCCACGAACAAGGCTACAAAATAGAATATTATTAAATAAACGAGAATGCTGATATTCCTACAAAACTCCAAGATGCTATATTATGAATAACTTGATTCTCAAACTAAACTAAACCTAAAAAACCCTAACTCGGATGGGCTAGGCCCAATTCCTAAACTAACAACGAAAACCCAAATAATCATAATATACTACTATTTTCCAACATCACTGATATCATCTTGTATCGTTCTATGTACAACTCATATAAATGTTTTTCCTATAATATGAAATACGTAAATCACCTTTATGTGTATGCATGCATGATTCTATTTACGCATTATGTTTCTTGGGGTCTTTTGATATGGGTCCAATTTTATAAGCATGTTTTGAATGGAATCCACTTATATTACGTAAGCATAAGTGGGAGCTAGTAAGTACAACAATCATCCATGTCAGCAATTAAAATGCACATAATTTACCAACAAAATTACAACAATTGCCATTGGACCCCTTTATCAGGTCTCTTGCAGATTAATCTCTTTGTTTATTCAAAAACTTTATCCTCCCATCTTTCAAATTGGTTTGCGTCTGTGTCCAGCGGAAACCTTGTTTTGAATCCTAAATCCGTATGAAGCTATGAAAGCTTTAAAATTTCTCCTAGTATATGATGAAAACAGAATAGGCAAAGATCTAGTTCTGGCTTCCCGGTATACCTGGAGAATAGGTATTGTAACTTCTCCAATCCATCCGAATTCATTGTCTGCTAGATAAGTTTGGGTGTTATGTGAACTGAGATATGCTTTGTCGTATCTGTTTTTTAATTTCAATTTCAATTGAAAGGGGATATGCTTCATGTTTCCCTTTATTGATTGCACAATAAGATTTGTTTGTAATCTCAGATAATGTTATTTTGTCATTATCTGGACATAGTTCGTAAATGTAATTTCTAATTGTATAAGGATGGGTACTTTCAAATTGTTGATAAAAAATGGATGTCGGTAATTTTCCTACATGTTAGGTAGTTTAAAGACATCCAAATCTATAGGTATACTTGTAGAACATGTATTGTAACTTCTCGGAAGATTTCAGCTTCATACATGGTCATATGGTTTTGTTTTTCTAATATTTTGGTTTTTGTGATTTGGGCTTTGTTTTTGTAGTGTTCGTTATCTGGATAACAGGTATTACACTCCCTCGATTTCAATACCAGTATTTGATAACAGGTGCCACCCTATCTTTGCTCTAAATTTCTTCCCTCTTTGTTTTTTTTTTTTTTTTTTTTTCACTTCAATTGTTCGAGATTTAGAGTTTGACGACGGGTATGAATTGGTGGGCAGTGTTTACGACGCGTTAGTGAAGGTTTGCACTAGTTTGAAATTGACTAGGGGGGTTAAGAGGGTTTACCAGTACATTATTAGTAATGGCCTGTGATACCTAGATTACAGGTATTGCAATTCATCTTTAATAATTGGTGTTTGAGTCATTGGAACTTCAATACTAACCTGGGTAGTTTAAATTGATACGTCGTTTACCTTGTAGAGTTACTTTTAGAATAATTAGTTCAGATTGTTAAATTAGTCTCTTTTTAACATTACTTATATAAATATGATATGTAGTTTGGCTTGATATGTTATCATTTGGGCATACACCATTCAAAGAGGCATAACATCAAACACTTTCTGTGCATTGGTTTTTTTTTTTTTAATAAAAAGAGAAAGAAGCATATCAAGGAGAGATGATAGAAAGGGATTAGGGGGATTAGGATAAAGTCTTCATGTTTTGAATTCGCACAGCAAACAACAATAAAGTGGAAAACAATTATAATATACCTGACTTGAAAGTTAATTGGCATTCAATCTACTATGTTTTAGTCCTTTGATAGATGGAGAAGGTTGAGTATCGACAAACCACGAAGGAAAAACACGATCATAAAAATTGTATCTAGAGAATAGGTCTCCTGAAGAAATCTGCACGTATAAACACATGTAATTTGTATAGAAAGTTATAGAGAGTTAAAAGTGATTAAGCCTTCCTTAAAAATAGATTGATAAGAAATTCAAATTCAAAAATTGTTATCAAGAAATTTGGGAGAAAGATGAAAGACCACTGAACAATGAATTTGAATTCTGATAAAAATTTAAAACGTGGGTAATATATGGAGAACGTGCAAAATCTATAGGAGGGTAAAATAGTAATAACAATGCAAAAAAATCAACCTAATCAGAAAAATTGTTGACATGGAATCCTAGTCATTGGAGCTAAGTCAAAAGTAACTAAAAATTGGACTAATCCTAATGTTGGGCTATAAAATTGGACCTATTTCAAGTTTCCCCATGTTTCTTTGGGAGTCAAATGGCATATTCCCTTTAAGAAGAGCAACATCCTAGTCTCACTAGAATTGTCCTTCTATTTGAAGTTTATCATTTGAGAAACTTTCTAGCATCTTTTGTCTATCAATAGGGGTTGAGATAATCCAATTATATCTTGACATCTATCATTATAGATTTCTATCCCAAGTGTATAGACCATGTCTTTCATATACATCATATCAATATAGAATGCTTAAAGTCATAACTTTATTGAAGAAGAATGCTTTTCATTCCCAAAATTTAATATATATTGTGTATATATGTTCAAATTTAGGAACATGATTAACGCCCACTAATCTTTTGTAAACCTAGTAAACAAAAGATTATTTACATCTTTATGAGAGATCAAACGATTTGATCTCTGTCTCATGAGATTCTTATAGCTCCCACTAGCTTCCTTAGATTCATGGTGGATGGATCTCTACAACTTATACATCGTGTGATTCCTAGCCTTAGACATATATTCAAGACTATCTTGATAATGGTTTCAGAAACCCATATTATGTCCAAATGTTGAATCATCATTTAGTTATAGCAAGCAATCTTCGAATTAATTGAAACCAAGACTACGTCAAAAATGGTTTCTTCCAAGTCAACCAATCTCTTTGATTATAGTCACCTTAAACTACCAATTAGCTTTGAAGGTTTAATTATTTCAGGTCAAATGGTATTTTACCATTTCCTTGAATATATGTCATACACACACTAAATGTAGTCATAAGGATCTTCACTCTAAGTCTTTTGAACTAAGAGGTGTAACTCTATGATCCAGTCATAAAGTTCAAACCATTCAATTGAGACGGTTTATAGATCCTTCTTGACTATCTTAGAGCTTGTGGGGTAGGAACTAGGTTGTTCAATTTATTGAGTATCATCTTGTCTCTCAAAGAACTCATTCCTTGAGTTCTATGTCTCGTTCATTTGCTCTATCTTAGGCACAATTTGTTTTTAGGATTATAATGGACTACCCAACAAACAACCTTTGTTAGTTGGTCTATAGAAGTGATATCCTAAGATTGACTTGAGGATATACCACAAGACTATGCTCAAACAAACATTGCTTATTAGCACACATTCATCAAATTATTTGACATATGCATGACAACCACAAATCTTAATTTGATTAAGACTTGTCTTTCTTTTCAACTACATCCTATGGAGTTGTGAAACATTTTGGAAGACATTCTAATTGACAATCATATTGTCTTAGAAGTGTATATCCTTTATATGGGTAATTTGATAATATGTAACGAACTACATCTAATTAGAATTCGTCCTTCTCCTAATAAAGACATCCATTATCTTATGATGCAACTTTCCTTGATTCATTTCAAGAAAACTCTTCTAATGTGTTCATTTTCCTTTGATCAAATCTAAGGAGAGAAATACTTTAGACATCCTATTCATCAACCTACATTCTTGAATTCTTTGAAACCTTTTGCAAAGTATTTAGACTTGTGTTCATTCAAAATATACGATAGTGTAACTGAGAGTGATCTTTGGTGAATGTCATTGAACAGAAGTAGTATTTTGTAGTGGACATATTCCATTAACATCTGAGTGAATTAACCTCAACAACTATGTGACTCTTTCTTCTTTCCAAAAGAATAAAGATTCGAACTTTTCGCCCTTATACAATTTTAACAAGAATGCATTGGATCCGGATCAAACAATCCAAAGCATCCATCTAAGGCTGACTTGTAATTTATGTTTTTAAGATGTCACAACTTAGGGCTGGTTTGGTATTGCTGTGCTTTGAAAAAAAGCTGCTGTGAGAATAAGTGGCTGTGCTGTGAGAATAAGCGGCTGTGAAATAAAGCCAGCAAAGTGTTTGGTAAACTTTTTTGTAAAAGTGCTTTTGGAAACAAAAAGCAGTATCATAGTGTTTGGTAAACTTTTTTGTAAAACAGCTGTGACTGTGTGAAATGACCAAAAAGGGTATATTACTAGATGTGCTATTAATTTAATTTTCTTAACAAATAAAAGTGAATTACTAAATATATTTTATTTTTAGAAGAAAAATATTTATAAACTTTATCTTAAATATTAATTAGTATGACAAACTACTTTAATAGAAATATTTTAGAGTGAATAGCTAGGATTCATTAGTACAATATTGTTAATGTACTTGAAAGTAGTCTAATTAGATGCATTCATCAAACTTGTTGCTATTCTATTTCTTAATGCCTCTATCTCATGTGATCCTTCAACTTGATAATTTTGATATTCATCATCATCATCATCACTACTATCGCTTTCTTCACAAAAGTCCCTGGGGTCATCAAAATGACGATCACGTTCAGAATACCTCCGTATGTAGTTATGAAGAGCCATTGTAGCAATGACAATCTTCACTTGCTTATTGAACGGGTAATTAGGCATATCCCTTAAAATTGCCCATCTTTTCTTCCATACCCCAAAAGTTCGTTCAATGATGCTCCTAAGAGAAGAATGCCTGTGGTTGAATACCTCTTTGTGACCCGTTGGTTCGGCACCCCTACGAAAGTCCGGGAGGTGATATCTTTCACCTTTATATGGTCCCAAATAACCTCTCATTTGTGGGTACCCCGCATCTACCAAGTAATATTTTCCTGACAATTGAAAATTTGTTTTGTATTGTAATAATTATACAAAGCAAGTATGTAAAATGTTATAATAAGAGTATGAAGATTACCATTTGGAGGCTCAGAAAAGTTTAAATTTGGATTCCGTAGCACGGATAGAAAAACCCTTGTATCATGTGCAGTGCCTTCCCATCCGGCACAAGCAAATGTGAATTGCATGTCAAAATTACATGCAGCCATAACATTTTGAGTCGGTATTCCTTTCCTACCAATGTATGGAACTTGATCCGGAGGTGGTATTGAAGCCTCAACATGCACTCCATCTATGGCACCAATACAATCCTAAAAATAATAATATAAAAGAAAATCGTCAACCTACACTTATAGTTTGCAAATAAGTTAGAATACGAGTCAAATTTTACCTTAAAATAAGGCATGTATCTTGTATCTCTCCTTATTTCTGGGGGAATGCCACGAAACTCCGAATCCATTGGTTTGATAATATCTATTGCCATCTTACATACGATATCCAACATAGCACCAAAATATCTACTAACAGTCTCACCAGAATGTTGAAATCTCTCTTGAGCTAATCTATTTTTCACACCATGTCCCAACATATGCAAGAACATTCCTAATATTTCAGTTGCATTCATTTTCCTTGAACCTTTCAATCCATAATTAGTTTGCAAGTCATTGGATAATCTATAAAAGACATCTTTGTTCATCCTAAACATTCTATAACATCGCACATCATTTCCTTGCAGTACTTCCATCAACCAAATATTACCTGTATGGGAAGAATTCATACATGGAGTTTTGTGGACATATTTTAAATAATATGTTTCAACAGCTCTCGCTACAGCGCATATAATTAGACCATCCTCCAACTCCTCAACATCATCATCAGAGGTGTTCATATTGAATATACCTGTAACCTAACACATAATTCAACATTCCACAAGTCATAATCCAACAATCACTAAGAAGTCATAATCCAACAATCACTAAGAAGTCATAATCCGACATTCAAGAACAAGCCAATCCAACGTTTAACAAGAAATCATAATCCAACATTCAATAAACACAAAATACAAGCCACATTCAACACATAGTCTTAATGCAAAGTACAAACTACACAAAGTTCTAATTCATAGTTATAGCTTCTTAATGTTCTTTGTTGAACATATATTTCAACCAAGTGAGCTGAACTTCAGGATCTTGTATCGTAGTAAACACCTCTCGCTTCTCTGCAGAACAAAATAAACATGTAGCAAACAACCATAACTCGCTAGGTGGCTCACAACCAGGCAATTGTGCAACAACCGCTAACACTTCCGGAATACTACTACCTATATGCAGCGACCTCATCAATGAGTTTGCAGAACTCCTAGTTTCATAAGCTTCAACAAGACGGTCAATTTGACCACAAAGTTTTGCAGCACCTCCAATTTTTTTCCCCTTCTTATCAACCTTCTTCTTTTGCAATTCTCCTTGGTTAGCCGCTCTTTTTTTTCCCTTCCTACTTGCTTGCCTTAGATCCTGCATAGTCTCAGTTTCTTCCTCCTCATATGAATCAATTTGTCCTACAGATTCCTCTCTTGACTCTGGTGGTAGTACTCCAGATGAAGGTGCCCAGGCATGTTCACCGGTAGCAATTGTACTCAAGAACATCCTATCTAACTTGTCCTCCATCTCAGGACTAATGCCTTTTTTTCGCAATTTTCCATATTCTTTGTTTATCTACAAGTAAGAAAGAATATGGTTAATACATATTGCATGATATCATAATACATATTAAAAGATAAATACACAAACCTGAATTTTATTGTTCCACCACTCCTCAGAGGCATCAACGGTACCCTTGCTTGCATTCCACCTTAAGCCAGTTTCTTTACCAACCAATTCTTTCCACAACTTCCACTCATTTTTAAGTGCATCCCACTTATTTTTCAGTTGCTTTTTTTCATAATCATGCCCTGTCTCTGCCTTGAAGTTAGCTCTAATATTTGCATATCCTTCTTTGTCAAAGTGAGTGCCCGGACGATGTCCGGCCTCAACCTCCTTGATGCAAAGATCACAAAATATTGATATATTGTGCGCATTCCATGTAGCTACAGGATTTGACGAAGATGCCCCCTTCTTTGCCATCGATACCAACTACTGATTTGTATATATACATATATATATATATTAAAACACGAACAAATGATATTGTAATATAACCAAAAAATAACCGATAAATGATCCACATACAACAAGCATATACATTACATCACAAATTGGGTTCACAGTTTGTATATATACATACATATAAATACACACATATATATATAAATATATCAAGAAATAACCAATATATATATAAATATATACATACAGGATTTAACCCTTATTTACTTTTCATCACAAAATTCTAATTCTTATTTATAATTGGTAAAAAGAAAGGGCTTACGTATGGAACACTTCTTTTTATCCTTGCCTTCTTGGTAGCAATATTTATGACGATAACACTTTACTAACCCTATATAAAAGGAGAAAGGTCAAAACGATGAAGCAAAGATGACCGTGGCATGTAACAAAACCAAATGGATCGTCGAGGATCTGCCCCAAGACCTCCACCCAATGCAGAACTACATATTATACAACATATATATTGTAATTTTTTTTTTTAATTTCTTAGTGCCTTTTAACTGATGAGCTTACTAGTGTTTGTGTCATCCATCTACATTTACGGTTAATTAAAAATTAACATTTTGTGTTATGGATGATCCATCGATCGATCGATCAATGATTTGTTTGTACTATATAGATCGAATTGACAATCTCATGGTAATTAATGAAAATCTTAGATTGGTCTTAATTGATTAGTTTTGATTGTGTAGCTATGTCCTGGGTATGAAATGAAATGCTTAAAGGAATTTAATTCGCACCGCTGTTACTACCAGTAGACATTGATCGAGCAGGAGGTAGGAAGCAGGGAGTGCACTGCACTCAAAGAAATATAACATGCTTGTGCCAGCAAAGTCAAGCTTTTCGGCCAACTTTTGTGTTCGATATACTTTTGCCTAATTACTCCATGCAACTAATGAAAACAAATTACTTGAGCTTAATTATAAGATAATCCTATGTTTTAATGTTAGTGTGTGGTGGTTTCCAATCCACTACTAGTCTGTCATGATTTCTTTTTCCGCAGTCATTTAGCTAAAAACACATGCAGGACCACTCACAGCTCCCACAAAGTGAAATCGCCATCATTACTAGCTAACAATTTAGCTCCTATAGAATAGGTTCTATAAAACTTATAGAATTCCTTCTTCAGTATCTCTCCAAATTAAGAGTAAATTGAAACTAAGTTATAAAGAAAGGGACTACAAAATGTTAGATATAGAAGATTATGAATGACAACCATGACTGTTACATAGGCAATACGTCTGTGAGAAAAAAATGGATCACATGACTCTTTTTATTTCATATGATGGATGAATATACATGACTACAACAAGATTGGTAGTACTCTCTCTATAAACACTCATGCACATATATAGCTGGTCAAAAGTATAATAATTACTCTTCCTCATACTTCCTTGCCTGATATGCAGGTGCGCCTACATACTGAACATTAGTAATGGAGATGGAATCTTGTGTTCCACCAGGCTTCAGATTTCACCCGATAGAAGAAGAACTTGTGGGTTACTACCTGAAAAGAAAGATCAACTCACTACATATTGACCTAGATGTCATCGTTGACATTGACCTATACAAAATCGAACCATGGGACATACAACGTACTTAGAACCAACTTAATTTTAACATTTGCAGCTTGACTTCGAAATGGCATAAATAGATATGGTCCTAAGGGCGTTTTTGTGTTCATACTATATTTATATTTCAAAATTTTGGATATGGCAACGTGTAGAAAGAAAACAACATTGGAAAAATGCGCGGATGCTTGTTGGTAGCAAAATCAAAACAAAACAGATAGAAACAACATAAACACAAATGCTACTCTCTGTCATCTGCAGCTGTGAATTACTAAAAATACAGATGCATATGCAGCTGCAGCTAGAAACACAGATGCATCTGCAGCTGTGAATTACTAAAAATACATGTTCTTACAAGGCAAAACCCATGACAAATCAGAAGCACATGACAAATCAGAAGCACATGACAAATCATAAGCACAATTCACATATTAGAAGCAGAGCAAAGCAAATTATCACTGACATATACCCAAATCAGAAGCAGACCTTCTTCAAAGCAAATTAGCCCTGACATATACCTAAATCAGAATCAGAAGCAGATCTTTTTTGTTTCCTCCACAAACCCTAATTTTTTCCCCAATTAATTTTTTCCCAATTAATTTTTTCCACAAACCATATCACCCTTCCCCAATTAATTTTTCCCCACCCTCCATCCCCAATTGTTTTTCCCGACACCCATACCCTCATCCCTTTGCTCTTCCCACCCCTCTTTCCCTAATCTCCCCATCCCTAATTTGAAAAATCCAAACACATAAATGAGAAGCTTACCTGGAGAAACCTGGAGAACGAGATCGAGAGAAGGAGAGAACGAGAGAGAGCCTGAGGTTCGGAGAAAGGCGAGAGAGCTCTGAGAACGAGAGAGAGCCTGAGGTTCGGAGAAAGGCGAGAGAGCTCTGAGGTGAAGAGCGTGCGAGAGAGTTTTTGGAGAAAGGCAAGCGTCGGTGAAGGAAATGCCGAGGGCAGTTTTGGGTTATGGAAATTTTCATTAAACCGGTTACTGTTCACCCGTGTGTGGGTGAAAATAAGCAGCTTTTGGAAGCTGCAAATTGCAGCTTCTTGTCATCTCTTGGTTTTGGGCTTTTTTTCACCCTCAACTTTGAAAAAAAGCTGTTTTTCAAAGTTTACCAAACACCAAAAATTTTCATAGCTTTTTTTCATAGTAGCTTTTTTTTTAAGCACCTCAATCCCAAACAGGCCCTTAGTACTGTTAGTCATTACCTTGTAACCTTTTGGGTTTTATGCATCATTATATTTTAATAGTTAACATTGCAACATCATCTCTAATATGTAGAGACAATCAATTGAATTAAAATAATTCAATTATTCATTAATAAAAAACAATCCATCTCTTAAAATTATAGTGACGGAATTAAGTACCATATTCAAATTCGAATGTAAAGACAATCTTTGTTTTTCCAATTTCTTTGGTAGTTCATATGAGGAAGTAAGTACTAACTGCTTTCACAGAGATCTATATCTTTATTCACGTTCCGAATGTGAAGTGCTTTCTCTTCTGTCTTTAATCTTCTACTTCATATTAGTCACTCTTTTACAACGATTACAAAACATAGACATTCAAGTAGAAAAACCAAATGTGTTGAACTGTTTCAAGAACAATCTACAACACCTTCGAAAGGTGTATTCTCGACACTTGAAGACGATGCTTGCAAATAGCCCTTCCAATGTCCATCCTTTCATAAAGAAAATTTGTTCCCTTGGAGTTATTTTTCCTTTTTTGTTTGACTTCTCCTATGACTACAATTCATGGTCCTTAAACTCCCATTTTTGAAACTTATTTCAATTGTGTTATACATATCAAATGATTTGGAGAGCATGTGGTTATTATTTACTATATAGTTTACAATAAACTTAGTGAACCATTTGGATAGGAACACAAAGGTGAAGTCATAGCCTAGTTTCCATCTAGTAGACTGGTTTAACACTTCAACACTCAATATTCAAAATCATCATTAGTCCATATGATTCAAAATCATCTTTCTCCATATTGTTGAACTTTCATCCCTTAACAACTATCTTGTTCCAAACAAGATTACAAACATTCAAGAGTTGTTCAAGACATATCTAACATTTTCTTTAAATTATAAATTATCAATAAAAAGGTGGTGATACATTTTCTAGTTGTGTTATCCTCATTATGTTAGACATATCTAACATGTTATTCCAATGATATGTGATAAGCTCATATTTATATATATTTTATATCAAATTCACTTGTCTTTTCTTAGTTAGTTCCTTATATTTTTGAGCTATTTACTTTGTTTTTGTGTTTTGTAGGATTTGTCAAGCAAAGAAAAGAAAAATAACACAAGTGAAATTTTAAGTAACAAATTCGTCAAAACTGTCTGTGCAGGTCAGCTGACTTTGGAAGCAATTTGCGGACAGCTCAGAATGAATTAGAGAATGAGCCTTATATGCTTGGAAAGCTAGGGATGTCTATTTTCTGGAACATTTTGCGGATTGTTAATATCATTTTTCTAGAAGAAGTTATGGCCGTTTTAACATGGAAAAGTTGCCAAGAGGTTGAGCAGTTTGTAACTGACAAGAAAGCATTGAAAGCAATAAATCTAGCAGCCAAAACTGATGCAATCAAGAACAAACCAGCTGACACCTATTTAAATATCAGAGGAAATGGAATTAAAGATGAAGATTAAGAGGGAGTAATTGGCATAAAGGCTACCCAAGGAGTTACAATTGTTTTACATTTCCTCTCACTTATTGTCATCATTAAATGGCTATTAGTGGGTGAGTTAAGGAGAAGAAAATGATGCAGCAAGAATTGGTTTAAAAGTAGCATTGGGGAAGGAAGGAAAGAGAGGAGAGCCTTAGTCAATTTCTTTTGGTTCTATTTTCTCAAACTCATGTCTATCTTTTGTTTTAACTTAAGGATTGTGTAACTAAATTTTTAGTAGTTAGGGGCTGTTTGAAGCCCGGAATATGATTGCAAGTTTGTTATGACATTTTGTTTGAATTACTTGTATAATGGATGAAAATTGGTTCACTACTTGTCTCATTGATGAATTCTTTATGTGTTTTCTACGGATGCATACTTAGTAAGCATATCTAGGATTCTAATGCTATGAATATGTGTGTGGCTGCCCTTGTTGAATGAGGACCTACATATGTTCTAGAGTAGTACTTGTTAATTACGATTAACATGTGAACCAATTTCTAGGATAAGTAAGACAACGCCAGTACTTACGATGCCTTGTGATGACTCAAACTCTTTTCGTTCTTAATGATTTCTACTTGTTAAATCTATGAACACACCATTCTAGATTGCATGCTAGGGACTAAGTTAAGTTGAAAACGCCATTCTCTTAACATACTACATAAGAAAGAGTAATAGGTTGAGTTCTAACATTGAGCCAACGTGAGCATCTTCATCCAGAAATAAAAGGAATTTGAATTAAACATAACATGTTTGTATGATTATTTGGTGGTGGACAACAATTACCCTAACTCGTTTTTCTTAATTTGTGAACTACTCAAAAATCTGTCACTGTTCTGTTTTTGTTCGATTTAATTTAAATAGCAAATCAACTCCAAAAATCCCAAAAATTTGTGTGAATGTAGCTCTGTGTGTCTAGTATCTGCATATAAAATTTCGTAGACTTTAGATAAGTGTAAGTCAGTCTAATAATTATTTTTCGGTGGCTGGTCAGTAGGGACAGCAGCCCAGTTTTTGTGACATTTTAAGTAGTTAGATAAAACAATCTTCTGCGGGAAAGACCCTTATTTTCATATGCTACAATTGACAAATATTATTGTTAATAAGGAAAATTAATAGAACATTTGTGTGCTACTTTGTGGTGTGCTTTTAATCCTATCAATATGTTATCAATAAGAAAGTGTTGAGGATGGGATTATTTGGGGTACATATACAATCCATTCAAGACGATCTCTGGGATAGTGGTACCAAGTATGGAAGCGAAACTTCACCTTTTCTTTGTCAAGTTTGGATAGCTTTTGCAAATATATTGGTAAATAAATACATAACGAATATAAATTGATTGATTTTAAGCCATTTGATCCAAGTCTTTAAATCAAACAACACCACCTACTATTTTGTCAAATTTCACATCCCTCAAAAGGAATTCAAGCGTTTTGGTGCAAACTCTTAGCAGGGTATGGGAGGCTCACCATTACCATGCCTATCTCATCATATCTGATTATTGGCTAGCATTAATCTTAAGTAGAGAGTAACTCTTGCTTATTTACAGCTCTTGTAAGTTCCTATCTTATTTGGCCTCTAGAGAATCTATGCCTTAGAATATCTTCTTATTGACACTTCATTCACTTAGTTAAGTTTTACCCACCATGGTTGTTCGTGTAGGGTTCAAGCATGACCTTAAAATGTCTTCTTATTGGTCACACTCGTTGCCTACCTTCACAACATCAAATGTGTGTATTAGACTCCTTAAATGTAAATGCATGCTTTGCGCCCCTGTAATGTAGGGTTAAAGCGTGGTGCACTTGTGTACATTCGAAGAGAGCCTACCATGGTGGAATGCCACAAAAGAGTGTTCAAAACACCCTCTCACTTTTCACCTTAATATTTGATTGGTTGAGGGTTTTTGGTCTCATCACATATAAGCAAGCATTTTAATCACATTAAAACAATTTGGTCATATCACAACTATTGGTCCATGTGAGTAATTTAGTAGTATATGATACTCCCACTAGTCAAGTAAAACTTTTTTTAAAGCAAGAGTATATGGCACTACTAACATAAGCTTTGCATTCTTTGATGGACTATATAGTTGCCTTGGGCCTTAGGATGACAATGAACCTTCTATTTGATCCAACACGAGCCTAATGTTGGATCTTGGTCTAGGGATGGTGATTGATTTTAGTGACTCGTTTAATCATATTAAGGCGTGTTTCCGATTTCTCTATTGGGTTGGACCCAACTATTCCAATTTCATGCATATCAAATAAAACATAAGATAAGTACTTTTAAAGTAAAGAAGAACTTATGCTTTTTTACAATATTTGATCAAATCAAATTACAACCAAAATATACACCACGCATTCGCATGGTTCAAACAAATTTGAGAGGCGGCCAATCACATAGCTCAATTATCGTAGGCTTAGGTTCATAATCATCATTTCTTTAATTAATTAACCCTTTAACTAATTAAACTAGAATGCAACAATGCCATTTGCTTTTTGTATCCATAGAATTGATTTAAATGGAGCTAAATGAAACGAAAATCTAATTCTCATTTAATAAGACAAAACGATTTTGTTCTGAGCCTAATTTGGACCAAAATGCAATAACCTCAACTTTTGTGCTATGATTTATGTTGGCCAAGAAGAAAAATGACAAGTGGCAGGTATGTTTAGACTTCATGGACTTTGACAGGGCGTGCCCAAATGATAGCTTCCCACTCCCTCGGATTGACCAACTTGTTGACGCCACATGAGGGCATGAAAGGCTCAGTTTCATGGACTATTTATAGTGGCTACAACCGAATTCTATGGATGAATCTGACATGGAGAAAACTTATCTTGTAGTTGACAAGGGCACTTACTGCTACAGGATTATGCTGTTTGGTCTGAAGAATGTCGTGGTTACCTACCAAAGGCTAGTGAGCCAGATTTTTAAAAAGAAGATTGGCATAACCATGGAAGTATACGTTGATGGTATGGTCGTAAAGAGTAAGTGGAAGGGGGATCATCTGGATGACTTGGTAGAATCATTCAACTTGATTCGCAAGTACTAGAAGAAACTTAATCTAGAGAAATGCATCTTTGGCATCCAAAACAGGAAATTCCTAAGATATGTGGCGACCCAAAGGGGATACGAGGCCAACCCAGACTAGATAAAGGCAATCATCGACATGTAGTCCCCAGAATAGTGAAAGAGATTCAGAGCCTCATTGAAAAATTGCATAACTCAGTCGATTCCTCACTAGACCAACAGATAAGTGCAAGTTCGTCTTCAATGCCATAAAATAAAGCAAACAAATAACAAACAACTAAGCATGATAAAATAAAGCAGCAAAAAGAAGAGTTTAGAAACGCAAATCTGGGTTTGGAGTGGAAGTTCCATCTTTTCCTTGTTGAATGCATGGGTTGCCTCCCAAGAAGCACTTACTTTAACATCTTCCAGCCGGACGAATATGCCATGTTAAGCTTCACTAGTACCCACGGCATGGAGGGGTACATCATCCCCAACATGCTCCTCAAGGTGCTCATAGTATGGCTCTATGAATTGAAGGGGATAGTGATCCTCCTTGATTGTGGTGTTTTGGTTCCTAAAGTCTATGTAAATGCTCCCACCACCTTGAAATCGATTGGGTACCTGCACCAAAGAAGGTAACAACCTATTAGTTGAAATGGGAATTGGAATTGAGGTTGTAGACTTACAAACATATTGTGATGTAGGCTCAAAAGTGGCAGCCCTATCAACAATGTCACTATGGCTACTCTCGACCAGATTGGGTGGTTTTAGGGCAACCATTCCAATTCCCTCGTCAATGGTGGTTTTTGATGCATCCTTCTTGATAGGTGTGGATTGTTCCTGCCCTATATCCTTATGCACATCAATGGCAAAACAAGAACGAACATCATTAGGATTCTTAATAGAGTCATAAACATTGAATTTAATTATATCACCACCAAACTCCATTGTTAATGCTCCCTTGGCCACATTAATCTTTGTTTGAGCTGTTTTCATGAATGGTCTTCCAAGTAGGAGTGGCAAGGGTGGAGAATGAACCGAGTCTTCCATTTCAAGCACATAAAAATCAGCCGGAAAGATTAAATGATTGACCTGCACTAAAACATCTTCCAAAACACCCTTTGGATAGGCATTAGATCTATCGGCCAATTAAATAATCACACCATCATTTTTTAACTCACCTAGGTTCATAGATGCATATATTGAGTAAGGCATGACATTAATAGATGACCTAAGTCTAGCATGGCATGTTCAAAACGATTATTGCCAATAACATAAGGAATTGTAAAACTACCCGGATCTTTGCATTTAGGAGGCATTTTACGTTGTAAGATGGTTCAGACATTTTCACTTACCTTTACAACCTCTTTATTTGAAATTCTCTTCCTAGTAGTGCAAAGTTCTTTTAAAAACTTAGCATACCTTGGAACTTGCTTAATTGCATCCACAAGTGGTATATTGACTTGTACTTTTCTAAATGTCTCCAAAATATCCTTTTCAGCCTCCTCCTTCTTCGATTGCATGAATCTACGAGGAAAGGGTACATTTGGAGGAATAACATTAGAAATAATCGAATTTAGAACCTCCTTACCCTTGGAAGCCGAATGGGGTTGTTTGGGTGGCTGTGGCATGGGTGGTGTTACCCTTGCCGTGGCTTGCTCTTGCTCCTCCTCCTCGAATTGCAACTTTTCGTCCTCCGTTGGGGCTGATTTAGAGGGTTTTGAAGCCGTTCCAACTTGTTTTCTACTTTGCAACATGATTGCTTTGGCAGATTCGAATCCTCCTTTTGGGTTGACAACGGTTGAACTATGCAACTTGCCTTGCTCTCTGAATTGGCCCATAAACTTCGCAATCTGCCCTACTTGCTTCTCTAATTCATCAACCTTTTTGTCCCTATTTTGCATTCCCTGCGCCATAGAAGTTAGTAATTGAAAAATTTGATCATTATCTATGGACGAACCTGATTTGGGTTGGGTAGGTTGTGCTTGGGGTTATGCGGGTGCATACGACCTTTGGTAGAATCCCGGAGGTTGCTGCCTAAATGTGCTTTGTTGTTGGGGTTGTTGTGGCTCCCTCCATTTGAAATTTGGATGATCTCTCAAACCGGGATTGTATGTGTTAGAGAAAGGATCACTCCTTGGTTGGTTTTGGCTCCCATAACCCACGACATTGGCAAATTCCCACCCTCCATTCTCAATCAATTGAGGGCACTTATCCGTGAGATGTCCATTCATGGAGCTCACGCCACAAACAGCCACACTTTGTACCTTTGGTATTTCAACCACCTGCGAAAGAAGAGAAGTAAGATTAGCCATTTGATTTTGAAGTTCAGAAATAGCACTTACCTCATTAACTTGTTGCTGCCGTGGTATGTCTCTTTGACCAACGCCTTCATATTGTTGAGCATTTAAAGCTCGGTTGGCAATGAGAGTCTTAGTGGCCATGGGCGTTTTGTCCACTAAAGCTCCTCCCACTGAGGCGTCTAGCATTTGGCGTTCAATTGGTAGAAGCCCTTCGTAGAAATATTGAAGAAGAAGCTCCTCCTTCATTTGGTGTTGTGGACATGAAGCAACAAGAGTTTTAAAACGTTTATAATAAGTTGGAAATGATTCATCTTGGTTTTGCTGAATGCCACTAATTCTTTTGCGTAAAAGAATGACTCGAGAAGTCGGGAAAAACTTCTCCAAAAACGCCCGTTCTATACTTTCCCATGATGTGACAGTTCCGGGGGCTAGTTCATACAACCAATCTTTAGCCTTTTCCATGAGAGAAAAGGGAAAAGCCTTCATCTTCAAAATGCTCCCATCAACATTCACCGGGGTCATACTTGAGCAAACAACCTCAAACTCCTTCAAGTGCTTATTATGATCTTCCATGGACAACCCATGGAATTTAGGAATATGGTGCAATAAGCTAGATTTTAGTTCGAACTCGTCGGTCTTGTCTGGGGCTGCCCTTGGATATTGAATGCATAGGGGCATAGCATTGTCCAATCCCGAAGCGGAAAGCTCCTTGATTGTTCGATTGTCGGCTGCCATAGCTTGTTCTTCCTCAAAAACCCTTGCCGTGGCCTCCTCTCCCCCTTATATTTCGTCCTTTTCAAGCTCTGGTGCAGGTTGAGGTGGTTGAGGCTCTTGTTGATTCTTCTTCCTTCTCAAGGTTCGCTCAAAATCGTCATCAAAGTTTAAGATATGCGCATGAACCGGTTGAGAACTCCGAGTCATAAACTAGTTCCTAAAAACAAGAAAACAGACAAGTCAGAAACTAAAACAAAAAAAAAAAACACGAAAAAAAACAAAAAGAAATAACAAGGGATTAGCAAAGTTGCTAATCCCCTTCAACGGCGCCAAAATTTGATGCGAAAATTAACTTAACACACAAATTAACCCTCTTTTGACAATTGTAGCATATAAGTAAGTAGGGATCGTTCTTAAACCAGAGATTAGGAGGGATTGCTAAACACTTTAAACTTACTCAAATAAATAAAACAAAGCTTTTAAACACTTAACTCAACTTAAAAGACTGAAAACAAGTTCACATGACTCATAATGAGCTGAAAACACTCAAAACTGCCTAAAAAACACAAACTGGGCAGATTTGACTCTAAACACAAAATTAGACGAAATTTGGTTCTAACTTGACTCGAAACACTTGAAAACACAGTCTAAAACATATTCTAACTATTTAGACACTCTAAAATAAATGGGGATTTGGTTTTGGACGAAAATAAAATAAACAAAACAAAACTTTAAATTGGCAGATTTGGACGAATTTGAAGGAATTAAGTGGATAGTGGGCTAGCTAGGAGGTTTTTCTCCACACATGGCATACTTACATACAAAACAATCTCCAATTGCTTATTCAATGAATCATGAACCTCAACACCCCAAGTTAATTAGGTATGCTTAAATTAACTCTCAGATTTTCCTTAGGTCATTGAATTGAATGGAATTAGCGCATTGCAATCAAATTATTCCCCAAAAGTTCTCTATATGAAAGCGCATAATAGAAAAACAATCAAAGATCATTAAATTCTATGAAAATCATAAGTGTTGACGAGGCATTCGTAACTATGAAAGCGCATGATACTTATGCCAAGAATTTACTTAACATGATTGTGACCAACAATCTTTACTACTTATGAATATAAGTTCCCAACGATTAGGTGAAGTTTCCTTATATCCTAGCATCAGATTTATGCATGCAAATTAAGCGTGCACTCTCAATTCATATACATAAACAATTTTTAATTCAAATAGATAAGTAAATTGAATTCACAATTCATGAATCACAACTGAAAGTAATCAAATCATAATGCAAATGTAGCCATAGTTTTGAAATTCCCCCTAGCCAAAAGGGGATTAGTTCCTCATACTTGGAAAGCAAAGATTCTTGAAATTAAACATTGAAAACACAAGAAAGATTACACCTAAACGTTTCGGCAATTCCAAGTTGAATGGCATGCACGGCTAGGGCGTTCCTCCTCCTTCTTCCTTGCTGCGACACTTGGTGTGGGTGGTGGTTTTGGGGGTTATGAACGATGTATTCTTGGTTAGGATAATGAATGATGGCTGCCTATGGTGGTAGGGTGCGGCAGGTTGTGTATGGAGGTGTATAGAGTGGATGAAGGATGGAGAATGGGGAATAGGGGTTGCGACAACAAGTTTTCTGAATAGCATAAGGGGTGGTGTGAATTTGTGGCTGATTTTATGTTTATATAGTCCTAGGGTTAATTAGATTAGGATTACACTTAGCAGATTTAGTGGATTAGGGCCCTAGGGCTCGGCAATAGGTGATCAAATCCACCTAGGATGGGGTTTGGCCCACTTAGTTTCATACAAGGATTTGTGTAACCCAAATCCATAAGGAATGAGGCCCTAGAAATCAGAATCCAAAAGGGATAGGGCCTAGAGAGGTGCGGCACAAATTAAAGGGAATGATGGAATGGCTTGCAAGGCAAGGCAAGGCCTTCTAGAAAGAATGCTTCTAGAAATAGGTTCTAGAAATATCTATTTAGGTCCCTTTGCAACTAGGTTTAAGGCATGATAAGGTTAGGATAGGATAAAATGAGATAAGGCTTTGGATAATGTTTTGGATAAGGTTGGATAAGGTTATGGATAATGTTTCCTCTTTTGAGCTAGTTCCTTATCCATATTGTCTTAAGTTTAGTTCCTTCATCTTCTCATCATATTTCTAGCCTCTTGAACTCCAAATTCGTCCATCCACGTTGGCCCATATACAAGCTATCCACATAGTGCCCAAAACTGCTCCAAAATGCACCAAAATGCACTTTCTTGGTACTTTAACCCTTTGGACCTACAAACACACGAAAATGAGTTGAAATACGACATTAACTAAGAAATAATAGCACAAATGCACAAGAATAAGCTAGCTAAGTCGCCTAAATATGCTCCTATCAGATTACTATGGGATGAGGAGTATGAACAAGCATTCCTCAAACTGAAGGAAGACTTGTCCTCTCCCCCTCTCCTCTCGAAGCCCGTACCTGGGGAGGATTTATATATGTATTTGGCTATATTAAAGGTTGTAATTAGTCCCACTTTAGTTTGAGAAGACCTAGAAAGCCAGAAGCCAGTGTTTTATGTCTCGAAGACTTTCTTTGGACCAGAGACGAGGTACCCTAAGATGGAAAAGTTGATTCTAACACTGGTCGTGGCGACAAGTAAAGTTAGGTCTTATTTCAATTCGTTTTGTATTGTGGTCATTACTGAATTTCCACTCCAGTCGATTCTCCAAGGTCCCGACGACTTCACCAGAGTCAATAAATGGGCCATCGAGTTGGGGCAGTATTGGCCGATCTATAAACCCAAAACTGCTATCAAAGGGCAGATGCTCGCAAACTTTATTGCTGAATTCACTCCAGATTCCTCAGCGGCGGAAGAACCAACCGTGGAGCCCTCTGAAACCAACATTGGCTAGCGTTTATACGTTGATGGATTAGCTAACCCAAGCTGGGTGGGGGCCAGTCTCATTTTTTTTACCCCACATGGATTTGTCCTAGAGTAAACGCTGAAATGAGGATTCCGTTCTAACAACAATGAAGCCGAGTATGAAGCCTTGCTAGCAGGATTGAAAGTCACCCTCGAACTCTAGGTAAAGGAAATAACTATCTACTGCGATTCCCTATTGGTGGCTAACTAGGTTACATGAAAATACACCATCCATAACCCGGTTATGGAGTTATACTTGGAGAAGGCCAATGAATTACTGGGCAAGTTTGCCAAGTATGATATTCACCAGTGTTCACAAAGTGAAAACTTCCATGCCGATGTGCCAGCCAACCTAGGATCCTCTGTTGACCATTGACTCCAACGAAACATCATCTTCGAGTACTTAGAGGTCCTCAGCGTCACAAGGTATATACCCCAGAACAGATCGCATCAATGGAAATGCGGGAAAACTAGATGAACAAGCTATTAACCTATATTCGATATGGCACCCTTCCAGATAATCGAAGTCTAGCTAAGAAAATTGTCCAAAGGGCATCCATGTATGTCATCTTTTAGGATAAGATATATTGACGCTCGTACTTGGGCCCATATTTGCTATGTGTCACTTTAGAGCAGGGATTAAGCATCCTGATCAATATACACTCTAGAGTATGTGGTAATCACTCCGTAGGCTAAACACTGGCCTAGAAAGCCCTCATGAATGGCTACTATTGGCCTTCAATAACTAGGGATTCCTAGGATTAAGCACATACATGTAGTAAATGCTAGAGGTTCACACCAATGACTCATCAACCGATAAATGAGCTGAATACGATGACGAGTGCATGGCCATTCATGCAACAGGGACTTGATTCAGTTGGACCCTTCTAACAGGCCAAGGGCAATAAGAAGTACTTAGTAGTGACAACAAATTATTTTACCAAGTGGATCGAGGCAGAACCACTTTCGAGGATCAATAAGGCAGCTATAAAAGCCTTCGTATGGAAAAACATCATATGTAGGTTTGGCACCCCCCACAGTGGACTGCAATTCACTAGTTCCTTCATAGTTGACATGTACAAAGAGTTAAAGATCTGCCACCTTACCTTCACTCTGAAGTACCCACAGGGCAACGGGCAAACAGAGGCCTCAAACAAAACCATCATCAACTCTTTAAAGAAAAAAGTAGAGGCAAGGACAAGTTCATGGACATATGAGATACTGGGCATACAGAATGACGGCCAAAGCCATGAGCAAAACACCGTTCTCATTGGCATTCGGAATCAAGGCTATCATTCTCGTCCAGAGAACCTTGCCAACTTTCTATATCACTGAGCGGACGGAGATGGAGAATGATGACATCATAAGAAGAGGACTGGAAGTCCTGGAGGAATGGAGAGAAGTTGCCCAGATCCGCTGGCCGCCTACCAACAATGAGTCAGATCTTACTACAACATGAGAGTCAAGCCTTGAAACTTTCAAGTTGGAGATTTGGCTTTGCATGAAGTGTTCCAAAACACGCAAATCCCAAAAGAGGGAAAACTGGGCGTAAACTAGAAAGACACTTATCAGATCGTCAAAGTGGGCAGTAAAAGGACCTACAACCTCGCCACTTTAGACATAACACCCATATAGAAACGCTGAAGTATCTCTAAATTGAAACGTTACTACTAAAATAAACTTTCTTTTTTGTATGTAATTGCACCGTCAAGGCGTGTACTCATGACTAACCTATAAAAACATTGCACATTCAATGCCAGTCAAAGAGTTTTTGAATTTGTGACTTAGCTATAGCGGGTACGTAAGATGGTGTATACCATTCTTTTGTAAAACCTTGTGAAATTTAACAAGTTTTAGTAGAAATTGTGTTTAATTCACAGTACAATCTTAGGGTGTGTGGACAAGAGCCCCTAGCTAGGATACAACTTCCTAAGGAGGACAATCATCAACAGGGAGGATTCATTCACAACCTTGGTGAGAGTTCTCTCTAGGGAGTACTCGATGGACGTGCCTAAATATCAAGGAAACTTCTTCGGCACTAGGTGCAGGTGGTCGGGCTCAACCCTAGTAGTGCAGGTAGAATTCCATCCCAAACCACCATGTGAGAACCTCTATGGCCCTTGTTTGCTTGTGAGACAAGGTTCGAAGAAAGTGTAGGTAATGCCAAATCCCTATAAACTGAGTTCACAAACTCTCTGGCGGACACCACTAACATCTTTTTGGAGTTAAAGTCCAGTTTGATTTTGTTCAGAATTGACTCGTGATGGGACCACTTGAAAGCAAAGTCCACCTCAAAGATGAAATGTAGATTCCTAACCATCGAACACTTATAAAATCTTACAAAAGTGGGTAACAAGTTGTAATTGAACTGCTCAAGAGCGAGAGTCATTACGCCATTTTAAGGTGTGATGACATCACTTTGCTCAAGGGCGAGAAATGTCACTCTGCCTAGTGAGCGAGAGTCATCATACTACCAAAAAACAACAAATCCTATTCCACCTTATAAAGGGCACAAAATCCTAAAGCAGAAGTCTAAATTGTCAATTCAAAGTCAATTAACTCCAAAACAACAGAGTAAATGGACTATCCAACCAGTTAACTTTAATTCCACGATGGAGTGGGGCAAAGATAAAAAAAAAAAAAAAAAAAATTCCAAACCAAATATGCATTAAGTACTTGAAGAAACCACACATAAATTGTGCTCCAAAAGCAAAATGTACGAGTAGTGAATAAAAACAAAGATGTTCAAAACATCTTAACACAAAAATAAAAGACAAGAAATAAAATAATTACATTAGGACATCTGGGCATCAACGGAACCATTTTCACGACTAAAGAAACGCTGCACCGACAGAGGTAGCGCTGTCACACGACGAAGTTCCCTGCGACTCAGAAGAAGAAAGGCTGGAGACATCTTCATATGGACTCAACTTTTCCTTCAAACCATGTATCTCATCACGAGCCTCTTCTTCACAAAGCTTTCTGGTCTCAACCACTTGTTGCTTTAGGAAATCCTCTATCCGGCTGAACTCGACCACTTTCACCTTAAGTTTGTCCTCCAACCCCGTGTTCTTATTGTTGCATGTAGGTTCTTCCCACGAACAACCTCCTATCGATCAGCCAAAGTTGCCTTAACCGAATCCAACTTAATACAAACTTGGTTTGTTAGGGACTCCGCCTCTTCCCTTCGAAGTTGAAGTTGATACAGTGAATCCTCAAATAATGACTTGACTTGCTGAGCCTGGATATGCTCATTCTGAAGACATAAATTCAATGCCTAGACATGAGCATTTTCCTCGTCAAGCATCTTGGCAGGGCATTCCAACTTCTCCCTCAAGTTAGTGATCATGGCCTCTAAAGTACAAATTTTAATCTGATAATTTCGTTGCTCATCCTCAGTGAACAGATTGGCCTATGAAGTAAACAGAAGAAAATAAAAAAAGACTTCGTGAAAAATAGATGAAATTGCAACTTAATGATTTACCAGATAACGAGCATGAAATCATAGGCAGGGCAAGTCCAACATCTTATTCACCACAGTAAATTTATGTTGGGGATAGGCCACCTAATGAAAGTCGATGACACTGCAGAGGTTTCCAGACTACTGGATCTTTAACCAAGATAACTTTGTTCGTAGCCAGAGTGATGACCAAGTAAGTATTTAACCTGACGCAGGCGTTGCACCTGTATTAGCCATCATGAGGAACTTCAGCTGGACATGGAATATTCTTCTCGATAGACGTTAAACCGGCACTAAGCAATTGCCAAATTTAGGATCTTTGCTTTGTGACCTTTCCGTCGCCACAACCTTTTGATGACTTTGCCCCCTTTAAACTTGACTATCCTCAGTATTCTCATTCACACCAATGACAAAATTTCCACTTACACCCTTAGTGACACCTTCGACGGTCACAGATAGAATCCCACTAAGTTCCAAACTTAAAGGAGCCAAGTTTAAATCCCCACCAAAACTCTTTAGTCCCACCTCTGCAAACTCCACTACCTCAAGCTCAGTCGTTGCAGGCATATTCTTACTAGAAATTTAAAGATGTTTCCTCAAAGGCATCTCATCTTTCAAGTCCGCATGCTCATCATCCCTAATCTTAATGAGTTCGGGTTTAATCACTAGTTTCATAGACTCTGATGTGGTTGGAACTTTCGATGGACCAGCGGATTTGTCGAGACCTTCCAAGCCTCTCATGTCTTCTTCTTCTTCATAGCTTTGCTTTCGGATTGAGAAGCCACTATCGCCTTTCTTTTCTTACCTCTCAATTTTGATGGACCTTTATTCTCCCCCCTCAACAGCTTTGTCACATTTTACAGCTTTTCGTAATCACCAATCCTCTCCTCTATAGGCTCATCTAGACATTTCTTAATAACATCTTTCAAACTTTCTGGTTCATCCCAATCTGGATAGACGATCCACGACCAGTTATTGAGAACATCGGGAATCACGATGTGAGCCATGTCAATCAAATGCGCCATCACCATACCCACTTCATGGGTAGGGTCAGACAAGGTCATGGAAGTGGTGGGCTTTACAGCAAACTGAGGACCGTTGATATCCCCTTCCCACTATCCAATCACTCTCAACACATCCCGATCGTAGTCTTTATCTTTGGTCAAGAGGTTCCTAATCCAGGATCGATTCCACCTCCCGGTGGAGTGACTCTAGAAAAAATACCATGAAATCACCGAGACAGTTTTCAGAAGGTAAAGGGCTCGAAACTTTGGAAAGCCCATTTCAGTCTCATAAATTTTGTTTAGCTTCTTGAAGGTGTGCAGGACCCTGTAAGCTGTCGAGGTAAGGTTAATGGTTGCTAGTAAGTAGTGCACCACCGCCTCCTTGATGATACTAGACATAGGGAACTTGAGCCCTAAACTCAAATACCACGGATGAATGCAAACACTCGGTCGGGTTGGATCCAATGATTAGGGGCAATTTGCTACCAATGTTAATACAACACCTCCTTAATTTGAGATGACAACCACCCAACATATCGCAATGGGCTTTCATGAAGGCTTCTAAATCCTCCTTGTTATTGATAGGCATCGGCATTGATGGGTTGTACAATGAGTTACCAGTCACCTTCGTTGCAAGATTCAACGATGCTTGGGCCAAGGCAAATGCTCATGAGTTTGGGGCATCCATGGAAATGAATGGTTGGAGGTGAAAAAGCTTGGGTAGAGAAATTTTTGGAATTCAAAATTCACAAAGAAGGGTCTGCTTCAAAAGGTTTGAGTTTTAAAAACACAGAAGTGAGGGAAGGTAAAGGAAAATTGGTGGGGTTTAAATGCTTCAAGAGATAGCCTATTCATCAAAATAGACGCTTTTTGGCGAAAACGCTACATTGGGACACGTGGCATGCCCGTATAACAATCAACGACTCTGAAAGGTTGCATGTTCGCCCTTGATAACTATGCACCGCGACCTACAATGATAGGGAGTTTGAAGATGAGGCGTCCCCCTTAAGTCAAAGAACACGCTGGTTTCCTTGAGCGCCGCCTATGTCCAATTGGAGGCTCTGGGCATTAGCTGCCACAGCCTCATCCATTCAGACTTTTCAACAGTCGCTTCGCGAATCAACGTGAAGGTAAAGGATAAACAGTGTCAAATTCACAAAGAAACAATGATCCCTTATTTTAAGACCCTGATTTTCACTTCCTGGAACAGTGAACATTTGAATCCATTCCACGTGCTCTGCTTCGCCAGAGCAAACTCATTCCTGGTAGAATGAGTCAATAACACTGCCCATTCACGCCAATTGTTCCCACTTAGAAGGTCAGTTGCCCTGTCCCATTGAAGCTGTACCTGCCCTCTCATCGGAGGTGTTTTTTCTGACTGATAATCATGGGAGATACAACATCCTCTGCCTTGCATTGGACAGATTGTATGGCACCGACAGGAAGCATGTTTGATGAGACAGCTTCTGTCATTAACTCCCACTCACACTAATCAATCACAACATGGTCAGGAGGACTCATACTAACTCATCCTTGCCTATAAATAGATAAAGCCCTTCTTGTCATGGGGTTAGACATTCTAAACCTCTAAACAATTATCATACCCACACTTATACATGACTTGACTTGACCATCGGAGTTCCTACACTGGGAACCACCACCCTAGCACAAGGCTTAATAGTCTTTGCTTGGCTTTCATCTGTGTAGGTCACATTAATAGTGGTTATGAGAGAAAAGAAAAAAATAGGGTGATGAGAGAGAAACAACAAAAATTGGAGGAGAGAGGAGAGAGAGAAAGAAGGGAAAGGGATAGAGAGAGGAGAGCAGTGAACGAATACATTCTAAAGAAAAAAACTCTAAAAACTCATTGTTGTTGTTTTTAAGAAGTAAAGCTATTTTTTAAGGTAGTCTTGAGTTCAGATTTTTAAAACAATCCTACCAAACAAGAATTTAAGGCCTCAAATTCAAAAAGTATTTTTTGGTGTAAAATGTTAGATTCAAATAAAATACCTCGTAGATGGGCTAGGATTCCCTTCCTTCATATTCTCATCCTTTTCCCTCCCCTCCTCTCACACTTTGTTTTTTGTCTTTATGTCCCTATAAAAGAAATCAATATAAGATGTTGATGTGACTTAATTGCTAGACAATAGAATCCTAGTTGGAGTCTAGATATGATTGTAATCCTAGTTGTAGTTGTATTCTTAACTTATAAGGATAATGCCTTGTAAAGCAAGGAATGTACATGTATATATTTCTTATTCACGTATCAATGAAATATACTTTTACCCCATATATCTTTTTCTACATGGTATCAGAGCAGGTTCCACAACCCTAGCTTCTCTTTAAAAAATTTCTCGGCAGACTCTTCCTCCTATTGTTCCTGTTCTTCCATCATAGGAGACTCAGATTCCAGTACTCATTTTTATCTTCACCATTCTGATGACCCTAACCTTGTTCTTGTTTCCAAAAAATTAAATGGAGACAATTATACCACTTAGGCACGAGGCATGGAAATCTCTTTGAGAGCCAAGAACAAACTTGGCTTTATTAATGGTGACGTTGCGAAACCGTCCTTTTCCAACGACCTTGATACGCAGACTGCCTAGCGCCGCTGCAACAATATGATTATTTCCTGGTTTCTTCATTCTTTGGAGCCTGACCTTGCCGAGTCCATCATCTTTTCCACCACTGCTAAAGTTGTTTGGTACGACCTCAGTGAACATCTTTCCCAAAGAAACGCTCATCACATCTTTCAACTCAACCGTGAACTTGCCACCATCTCCCAAGGCACTTCATCTGTTTTCGCCTACTTCATTCATCTCAAAGGCCTTTGGGATGAACTTGCCTTGTACAATGACCACTGCACCTTTTCTTCTGGCACCAAGAACGATAGACAGCAACTTATGCAGTTTCTCATGGGGCTTAACGAGTCATTTTCTACTGTTCGTGATCAAATCCTCTTGATGAACCCTTTGCTCATCGTTTGCTAGGTATGTTCGTTTGTGTCTTAGGTCGAGAAGCAACGTTCGATGGGTTCTCCCAGCTCGGTTGACCAGCCTTCAGCCATTGCTGTTTGTGGATCGTCCCGTGCTTTCTCTGACCGTCCTCATTTTCACTGCACCTTTTGCAACTATGATTTTCACACCCATGAAAATTGCCACAAGTTCCATGGTTACCCTGTTGGCCATCATCTTCATGGCCAATTGTGGAGGCCTCCCCGTCGTTCTACATTTGTTGGTCCTTCACACAACAATGGTGCTGCTTCTACTCGTAGCACCCACGTAACTAACACTCAGCCCACTACTAGCCTCTAGGCCCACACAGCTCCAGTCCCTCCATTAGCCTACCACGTGCAAGTGTAGCCCACATTGCATGATGTCCAAATTGCTATGCCATACCTCTCGGCTGACCAATAATCTCGAGTCCTTGATGCCCTCACTAACGCTGCCAACCCCCTTCATTTCCTCGGGCTTATGCTATTTTTGGTGAGGATATTGCCAAAGGTTTGTCTCCCATAGCTTCTTGTCATGGTCAACGGATCCTTGACAGTGGAGCTATAAATCATATTACTTCTTCTGCCTCGTGTTTGGTTAATACTTATGCTTCGCAGTTGCCACCTGTTTCTTTGCCTAGTGGTGCTACCGCACCTATTACTTTAACTGGCACTCTTCGTTTAAATTCCTCTGTACATTTGAAAGATGTTTTGTGTGTCCCTAATTTTAAAGTGGACCTTTTATCGATTGGTAAGCTTACAGATGGATTATCGTGTTTCGTAACATTCTTTCCTTTTTGGTGTGTTTTGCAGGACTTGGTTTCGAAGGCGATAATTGGTGTAGGCGACGTGGCAACCTATATTACCTTGTGGCCCTTGCCTCCTCCATTCCATCCCGTCCTCCTTATGGCATCGGCACCTTAGTCATCATTCCCCTCCTCGTTTGCAAGTTTTTAAATTGTTCTTTTGATTCTAGTCAAGTTTGTGATGTTTGTCCATTGGCAAAACAAACTCGTCAACCTTTTGGTTTAAGTTCAATTTCAACAACTTTTCCTTTTGCTTTTAATTCATTGTGATATTTGGGGCCCGAATCATCAAACTTCCCTTTATGGAGCTCATTATTTTTTAACCATCGTGGATGATTTTTCTTGCTTTACATGGATCTTTCTCATGAAACATATATCAGAAACTCAACAATTAATCAAGGATTGTTTTGCTTATGTCCATACCCAATTCCATACTAAAATTAAATGCATTCGTACTGATAATGACGGCGAATTTCTTTCTTTTCGTCCATTTTTCTCAGATAATGGGGTCCTTTTTCAAACTTCTTGTGTGTACACTCCTCAACAAAATAGTGTTGTTGAACACAAACATAGGCACCTTCTAAAACCCGCCCACACCCTTCGCTTCCAGTCACACCTTCATCTCAAATTTTAGGGTGAATGTGTCCTTACTGCTGCTTATCTCATAAATCGTCTCCCCATCCATCTTTTTCATAAAAAATCTCCCTTTGAGGTCCTCCATAACAAAGTCCCTACCTATGATTACTTCCGCGTGTTTGGCTACCTAGCCCATGCCACCTCTGTTACCTATGATCATACAAACTATATGACCTAGACACTCACCGTACCTTCACAAGTAGGGTCGTAATTTTCCATGAAGATTCATTCCCTTATTCCCTTCACACAACCTCTAACCCATCCCCCAGGCCTACCCTGCCTCTTCCTTCTGGACCTTGCTTATCTGCCACCTCATCCTTCTCTCCATCCACAGTTCCATCTCTTGATGCCACCTCACATTCACCTAATACCACCTCATGTCCTCTCGCCACTAAACGCAGGCCCCACCTGCTACCTCTATCGATATCCCCTCTAGTTCAACCCACCTACCCACGGACCCTCCTACCTCCTCACTCACGTCTCCTTCTGACCTTCCCCACACCCACCGTATCTCTTCCTATACCCATAAACCCCTATCTTATTTAAAGGACTACGTTTACTTGCAGGTGATTCTACCACCACACCAATCCTCAACTTCGCAGCCCAATTCTACAAAAGGTATATGATATACTCTTTGTAATTTTATTTCTTATCACCATTACTCTCCCAAACATCTTTCATATATATATATATATATACACACACATATTCTATTAGTCGGAATGTGGAGCCCTCATCCTTTACCAAGGCTACCAGTGATCTTAATTGGTGTCGTGCCATGAATGGGGAGCTTCAAGCGTTACATGCCAATGGTACTTGGACCCTGACTACCTTGCCCTTTGGCAAAGTTCCTATTGATTGTAAACGGGTGTACAAATTGAAGTATAATTCTGATGGTTCTATTGAGTGCTACAAAGCTTGCTTGGTTGCTAAAGGTTACACACAGATTGAACGCATTGATTATCATGACACTTTTTCTCCTACTGCTAAGATGATTATAGTGTGTTGCTTCTCGTTCTTGCTGCTAGTCAGTCTTAGTCTCTTCATCAGCTCGATGTTAATAAAGCTTTTTTGCACGGTGACATGAGGAAGTTTATATGTCTCCTCCTCCTGGTCTTCGGTGACAGGGGGAGAATCTTATGTGTCGCCTCCACAAATCTCTATATGGTCTCAAACAGACTTCTTGCTAATGGTTTGCCAAATCCACTACTGCCATTATTTCCGATGGTTTCCAACAATCAGAAGCTGACTATTCACTGTTCACCTGAAAGTCCGGTACTTCTTTCATAGCATTACTCATTTATGTGGACGATATTGTCATTACATGCAACAACGTCAGTGCCATTGATTCTCTAAAGTCTTTTCTCCATTATCATTTTTGGATAAAAGACCTTGGTGAATTAAAATATTTTTGGGTATTGAGGTATCTCGATCTCAATGTGGATTTATATTTTACAGTGAAGGTATGCATTGGAGATTCTCAAGGATTATGGTTTTTTGGGTGCACAGCCCATTGCTTTCCCTATGGAGGAGAACTTCTCAAGGATCCTGAAAAATATTGGCGCTTAGTAGGATGGTTGATTTATCTCACCATAACTCGGCTAGATATCAATTATTCCATGCATGTTTTGAGTCGGTTTATGCACGAGCCACGTGTCCCTTATATGGATGCTACGCTTCATGTTGATCGTTATTTGAAATCTACTCCAGGTCAAGGCTTATTATTCCATTCTGATAACTAGACCAAGTTAGCTGCATTTTGTGGCTCTGACTGGGCAGGTTGTCCTATCACTCGCCATTCGACTACTGGTATTGTGTATTCTTGGGAATTTCTTTGATTTTGTGGCGAACAAAGCGACAGAAAACTTTGTCTCTTTCTTTAGCTGAGGCAGAATATAGGGTTATGGCAGGTGCTTGTTGTGAGTTAGTTTGGCTTCGGTTTTTGTTGAAGGATTTGAACATTTCTTTAGAGGGTCATTCCGTTTTATTTTGTGACAATCAAGTAGCGTTACATATAGCCGCTAATCCTGTTTTTCATGAGAGAACTCGTCACATTGAGATGGATTGTCACTTTATACACGATAAGATTGTAGATGGAACTATAACGGCCAAGTATGTTGGTATGGCACACCAGTTGGCAGATTTGTTCACTAAGCCTCTTGGGAAGGACAAGTTTTCAACTTTGATATGCAAGTTGGGTGTTCTTGACATTCACTCTCCAACTTGAGGGGCAGTGTTAGACAATAGAATCCTAGTTGGGGTCTAGATATGATTGTAATCCTAGTTGTAGTTGTATTCCTAACTTATAGGGATAATGCCTTGTAGAGCAAGGAATGTACTTGTATATATTTCTTATTCACGTATCAATGAAATATACTTTTACCCCATATACCTTTTGCTACATTAATCATAACCGTTTAAGTAGAAAGAGAAAGAGATTAGAAGGAGAGATAATCCTCCTTCTGTTTTCATTCCTTCCTTCACACTGTACTTATATTACAAGAAAAGACCCAAGGCTGCTGAAAACTTTGTCATTCATGTGGGGAGCTATACTTACAAAGCTATGATCAGGTAACATGCTTTATGAGTAGTCACATCAAGGAATGCTCGTACAACAACTTGCTAGCGTCCAGTGTCCTTCGTAACTAATTAGCGCCCAAGAGTACCAATTGGTTGAAACATATTCCTACTCTTTTTTTATCTTCTCAGTTAATTTGAATGAGAATATTGAAGAGGTCCTCATTTGCTAGTGCTGTTGAAAGAAGATCCAATTCCACTAGCCTTGATAATGATAACTGACCTTAAATTTCTTGAATCCTAGATATGCCGAAACATGTTCCTCGTAGTGCAATTTGTTGGAAGCTAGAATTCTATTCGCTTTAGCAAATTTCTTATGTTTCTTTTTTTGGATGCCTTCTCTAATGCACAACTTATATTTGAGAGTTATTATTAACAATTTAAAAATTTAGTGTGCACTCCTCTTAAATGTTTTTTTTTTTTTTAAACAAATGATATTATCTACACTAATGGGGAGGAGGATAGACTTAGCCTCACAATGGCTAGTAATAATATGATTCAAATTCGTCTTTGGCGAGAATCGAATTTAACACATCTCACTTACATTAAAATATGGAAGGTTTAAGAATCCACAATAATTTTTTTGAAGTGCCAATACTAACACCTTTATATTTTTATATCAACGTCCAAAAAAGATGGTGGGTCTGAGGTTTTTGGTTTCTCTCCTCCAATGCAAAAAACTTGTATTCTAAGACCTATATTCTTATATTTTTGAGCTTTAAGATTTCAGTATTTGCATTGGAGAAGAAAATATTGGAGTTGAGCTTTGACAATTTGTGTATGTGCATAGAGATTGTTGGAGTCAAAATTCAAATCTTTTATTTTTTATTTGATTTGATTTGATTTTTATTTTTTTGTTGAATACCATTTTTGCTTGTTGATCATCCACCATGGACACAAATCTTAGGGAGTTGATTTCCACATACTCTTTGTAGCCTTTCAGACACCCTCTTTAAACATAGGTGTATAGGAGTATAAAAGAGTGTATTCATCATTTCTCAAGCTAGCATGAAGACCCAAGTCTGAGTCTCAGGTCGACCGAAAACCCAAATATGAATTTTAAGTCATCGATGTTTTAGATTATATACGGCAAAATGTGCTGTAGCAAGCATCCCTTGTTTTGTTTTATTATAGACAAACAATAGGATAATCTATACTAATTCGTCTCAATTACGGGAAGAAAAATTCAAACATTGGCTTCGTGTGCGTGGGTAAATGCTCTTAACTAACTGAGATACAAGCAACTTGCAAAAAACTCAAACATAAACTACCACCAAACCCAAATGTTATATGCTGTGACAAAAGTTCTTCTGCCAATAATCAATCAAAAGTAAACTAGCTAGCTTTCTTGTACATGTAGAGTGTAAAATATGTTTATGTGCTAAAGAAGTGGAGATGAGAATTAATTGCAGAATCCTAATCCGAAAAAAGATGCTGGAGATGAAAGTAGTATCCCTAATAAAAATTATGAATTGCAATCCTAGCTAGAGTGGAATATGGAAAAACAAAGGGTTAAAGGATTTTTGTATATAGCAATCCACTTTCTCGCATTACTAATTCAAGAACAGAAATGACACAAACTGAATCTCTTTATTGAAATGACTCGTTACCACTACCGGCCTAAGTTTTTTGCTTTGTAGTAGTGGTGGAGTTGCTTTATACCCCAAACTCTACTTTTAACTCTAAAATTAGAACTTTTCATCTGTGAATTGTTAGTTTGGGAAGGTTCTAATTGTCAACAAATCTATCTCAAAATTTCACCTTTCTTAAACTTTTATCCACAAGGCCAGGTGTCTTTCCCAGAAAGTTTTAGCAGAACTCATTCCTTCTGTCCATACTTTAGGTTAAAAAACGATGAGAAAATCAAACCTTCTTCAGCGTACACAACGATGAGAAAAAACGATGGAACACAAATGCCACAAAAAAGACACAGAGAGAAATATAATTACAGTAGAATACTGTTCGGCATTTGAAGTTCTGAAAGATGTACCAAATTGTGGTTATTGCCTTTCTTTTTTCTCAAATATATTATCCTAAACCTTCCCTTCTGCATTTTCCTTTCAGCTTTGTTACTTCGTGTGATGACCCGTCCCTACTTTTCATTGTGATTTCTTTTCTGTTGGTGTGAGTTGAGGATTTTATCCTTTTTGGACAAAAGTGGAATCTGAAGTGGACATGGTTTTCGGCTTTTAGTTTCATTTTCCTGGTTTCGTACTAAATTAGTACTCATCACTATGAACGCGTGAGTGCGTGTTAGACTCGAATCAGATCTGTAACGAAAAAGTTACGCTCCGTTAAAGTACGTTAACCACAAGTATTTTTGTACACGCGCGTACAAATTATCAGTGTTTGAAACACTGTAAGGAAGCAGATTTTGTACATTAAAAATTGTACAAAATCCACCCATCCCTTCCCTAATTGGTGGATCCGGTCTCCCTTTCTTCACACAAACCACCAATCAACTTTCCCCAAAATCCTCTCCACCAATTAAGCCCTTTCCCTCCTTTTTCATCCACCCAATCAGTTATCACCCTCAAACCTGTCACCCAATTAGAACTCACCAAAGCTCTCTCTCTTTTCTCTCTCTCTTTCCCCGAACTCTTCTTCTCTCTGTAACTCCCTCAAACGATCCTCACAACACTCAAACGTGGCTTGAAAACCACACCGTCGAACTCGTCTCACCACCACGAACACAAACGTGCCCTTGGATTATGGTTTGATTGAGTTTTGGACGTTGAACTCGGAAGGTCCGACTTGGCTCAACCTTTCCCCGACGAGTTGTGACTGAGTTATAGGTTTTTAGGAAGTCTATAGGCCTCCACTCTACTTCTTGAGGTCTTTAGTGAAGGTTTGAGGAAGAGTTGACTTTGAAACAGACGAGTTTCGAGGGGCCAATTTTAAGCCTAGACTATCGAGCCAATTTCAGGTATTTTCCCGTCCATTTATGGACTTCCAAAAGGTATAAACTAATTCTACACTTCGTAAGCTTCATTTCCATATAAATTTGGTGAAAAAGGATTGAGAAATGAAGAAGATATGAAGGTTTGAAAATTTACCCAAAAACCAGTGAAAATTTCCAGATATCGACGAGTTCAGCTGGTGGCGACTGGCGAGGACCCCCGGAGAAGACGATATAATATTCTAACGGCGTCAGGTAATGCCGTTAAACTCTGTTAGTTATTTAACAGAATATTCCATCAAACTAACGGAATATTCTTGAAGGATGTCAGGGCCTTGCCTGCGCGTGGTGGCCCGTCTAGCCTCTGTTTTACTTTCTGTCAATTTGTGTAGGTTCGTGACGTTGAGTATATCGACTTCGTATATTCAAACCCTATGTTTGAGCAATCTACGGAGGTTTTATTTAAGTTTCTGTTTATGTGTTATTAAACTAAGTAAATTAGTAATTTCACATATAGGTGAAACATATTCTGAGGATGTAAGGGGTCAAGCAAGCCTCAGAGGCTTCGTTTCGACTACGTAACTGTGAGTGGGTCATTTCTTTTTATATACGCGTGATGTAAGCATTCTCAAATTTTGCCACCTCGTTGAGCACGAAAAACGTGTTAACTTTTCCCTAAGTTTTGGGTACTTTAGACGACTTGTCGTCGTTTTGGAAAATTGTTTTGGCAATTGCCCCTAGACTTTAAATGACGAATCTCCCTACCAAGGAAAGTCCCATTTTGGGGAACGAGTTGCTAGCCCCGCAACCAGGCTAATGCATCAAGAGTTAAGTTTCACCAAGGATTTACCGATCAATCCTATTGCTTTTTCCCATCGTTTCTACCAACCCTTCGTGATAGGAAACTAGAGATGGTTTTGTTTCTTCGGTAGAACCTACTGGTATACTATCTCTTAGAATTCCTACAAAGTTTACTTCGTCAAGATTCTAGAAATGTCTTGAACGACACTTGGTACTAAAGTGGTAGCACTCGACAGAAGGTCATTTGAAGGACAATCACTTTTGGTCCTCTATGTCACTAATATCTTCAAACATACGAGTGACCATTCTGGATCTTCAGGAGGAAGATCGACTTCAGTTTAAGTTCATTTCCAAAGTAGATTGTTAGCAAGTTCTTTTTCTAGCCCTAGAACTTTCCAACCAACGCCAATTCCTAGACTTTCCTTTCGACATTGTACTCATCTTTTGGGTGAGTATAGCCTTACAGGTATGAGTTGTCATATCCTAGGAGTAACAGAACTTCCAAAAGCAGTAACCAAATCCTCCTAGAATCAACGAACTACCTCACTTGCCAGTTCTCTTCCAGTCACCCGAAGTTATCTACTCGAATGAGTTTTAACCTATAATCAACGTACGGTGACGCTACGATGCTATTCGATATCTAGAAACCGTTGACCAGTATTTGTGTGGTATGATTTCTGATACCGAACATAGGTGCTAGTATATGGGGGTGATACCATTATGCCAGAATGCTGGTTCACAGTTTCAGGGTAATGAACAATACTAAAATATCTAGCGCGTTAATTAGCGGTGCGACTAATAGACTGATTAGCAGTGGCTACTTGAGCCGAAGAAAATAGAATCATGGAAACTTAGGACAAGCTTTACCTTAGAACAGTAAGCTCGTGGTCGTGTTAACCACACTACCCATTTAGGTAACCGGAACCTTTTGGGCCAGTCGCTTTTCCGATCATTTTCACAAGTAGACAGTGGAGTCGAACGAGTTTTGAGAACCTTACGAAGACCTTGTAGTGTATGGTGTAAGGAAAAGAAACAATATCGTACAATCCGATGACGTGTACCTTTGATGTCATTCCTCAAAATTCTATTGGAATTATCACCAAGTAGTGAGGTAAGCTGCACCTCACTCCAATTTTTGTACTATACCAATTCTTCCTTGTGTCTTTTGAAAACAACACCTGCGTCGTTAAGAGAAGACAACACGTAACTCTTATGGAGGGCCTTTGTCGCCTATCCAACCAAACACCTTGTCTAGGGAATCTTAAACTTATTCACAAAGGTGAAGGGTCAAGCCCTAGAGTCGTACCTAGGCTTCGACCACTTCCTCAGTTAACGACTAAAACTGTTAGTCCTAATTCTAGTTGTTGGTCTCCCTGATTCAACTTTTGGAACCCGAGAGTTCTTTCATAGCCTGATGAAATTCGGAATAGTCTTAGTTGTGCAAGCGTATTTACTCCTACAACAACAAAAGACGTATCTACCCTTGAACGTCTTTAGTTTTTCTTATCCCATTTTAGTCGGGATTCATAAGTATCAATTTAATGATACTTATAATTGTTCAAGAATCGTTTGGGTGGTTATAATCACTTCCTATGTCTAAGTAGAGATAGGAAAATATCACCATATGCTCCTAGTACGAGTTTTCTGTACATGTGGAGATTTTTGTGATGTATGGTGATTAGCGATTGACTTGACGAGTTAATTTACGTTCTGTTGGTCCAAATGGACAAAATTTTTCACCTCTTAGTAAAATTGCCCATTCTTGAAACCTATTGGGTGTTTTGACGTTTCGATCAATACCTACTCTGACGATAATTCCATTTTTACCCCTTTGTACTGAAAGGGATTCCAGTCTACCTTGGGTACGTGCCTACCCTACTGCACTTCGTATTGCCTTGAAAATGATGCACTGTCTAAGAGAACCGTTGACAGTGGAAGTGCAGTTGTGACCATTAATTTCTTAATCACCCAACAAATACTCGGTGGAACGGATCATTACTGTGGTGATTGAATATCTCGAAAACTACTATTGTAGTTTGATGTTATGTATCCAATCCAGTTATCTTGTACTCTAGATTTCATGGACTTTCTTTGATCCTCAAATTCTTGAGTATTCTTCTAGCCTTCTAGACGTAGTTACTTTCTCACTAAGTTTGAAAGAACTTCACTATGAATTTGCTTGCTAAGGCGTTGTGGGCTACGTTGGCTCAACTACATGGCAGGTGTGCCACTATTGTATCTCATAATGATGTGTATTTTACTACCAAGTATTGGGGAAGTCTTCTTGAAGGCCATGTGTAGTAAAGTTTGTCACCGACTATATTTCACCCTCAGACTAACGGCTAGTCTTAACGTTTTACCCGGACCTTCATGATGCATTACGTTTATTTGCTCTTTAGTGGTAGCATTATCGTATTAGACACTTATTCTCGTTAGAACTGCTTGTAACTATGGTTACTATTTTTGGTCTTGGTTGTGACACGGTTGGGACGTAGTTTGGAGATTCTTTGCTTAGCACTTGTTTGACAGAGGAGTTTTAACAAGTGTTCGATTGTGAGAGTTCACAATATAGAATTGTTTTATTGCTGTTGTTGCCCAAGGGGGTAGTGCGTGAAGGGAAATTATGAGATTTACATTGGGATTTCAAGTGACTAGCATGCATATACAATTCTAAATTTATATACATAAGCTATAGTCATGCAAATCCCCTTCAAGAAGCATAGGTTCATATATGATGCATCAAACAAAATATTGAAGAACAAAGTGAAGGTTGAGTTTTATACCTCTTGATCTATACTTTAGACCAAGGATGGACCACCTCCAAGCTCTTTGTTCTTGGAACTCCTTGAGTCTAGCCTCTCTCCTTGACTACTCCACCTTGATAGATTTGGAACTCCTTTGATTCTCCTCTAGTCTCCAAAGTAGAAGACCTCTAAAGATCCACACCCACTAGTGTAGTGAGATGGATGTTGGAATAACCAAAAGGAGAAGAGATGATTAGCTATATCTCCCTTTGGTGGCCGGCTATGTATGTGTGTAGAGAGAAAGAGACTTGCTTTTCTCTTGTTGAAAAGTTTACACAAAAAGCCCTAATAAAACCTTTTCATTAAACTCCCTTTATAAAGGTAAAAGAAGTAAGTCAACAAATTGACACTTTCTCTCTCTTCTTTCCACATCCTTGGCCGGGCACTAAGTGTTGATTTGGGCTTTGGGTTTTTATCATTTCTAGTCATCCTATGCTTAAATAAAAAGCCCAATGGGTTTAGGCTCGATGGGCCTGAATGAACCCGAACTTTTCTTTAAGCCCGAAACGATCTTTCATCGCTTCTATGATTTCTTTAGACTTTCTAATTAATCATAACACCTAATTAATCCAATTAATTAATTCCATCATCCTTTAGTTGTCTCACCACAAGAGTGTACCGGTGTACAATCGTTTTAGGTTCTAATTAGTAAGGCAATGAGGTGATTAGTACCAATCTAATTGATTAGTATTTATCCAATCACTTAGTGCATTAAAACTTACTTTTAATTCTCCTTTTTCTTTGATGACTACTTATTTAATCATCTAGAAGAACCCACAAGCCATGAGTGACATCTAACCATATATCATGGCTACCTAAGCTAAGTAGAATTTGGTCGAAGAACGTATTCAGTTGGAATTACAATCTAATTCGATCCTTCTCTAATACAATACTGATAATCACATTACTAGGGTATGGATACTGAATGTCAAACCCCTAATGTGATTATACTTAGTTATATGATTCAATTGAGTCGTATAGGAATGCCTTCCATCATTACGCTTGATACTTCGGTCGAAGATTCTCGAATCATATCGTAGAGTATTCTTCCTCTCATAACAAGGATTAAAGATCCCTTGTTGATCATTCACATGCTTCTGAGAATAAATCACTGACCCCAACAACGCATAGAACACATGCAAGATGAGATGTGGTCACGTCTCATTATCAAATGATCAACAATGTATCCCCAAGACAACCATGATGTCTCAGGTCAAAGGATTACTTACACTATTCCAACTAGTAGAATTACTTGCTTGACATGTGAGTAGACCTCCATGCAAGTACTCTCGTTTGATTGTGTTTAGTGAACTCATTCCCTTAATGAGCACCTATATACTTGTCTTAGTGTCACTACACGAATGGCATGAGACTTTCCATCATTCTTATTGGAAGGGGACATAGTATGTACTGGTCTATGTATTGTCAATGTCCCTCTGACAATCCTATGACCAGGAACCTTTTGGACATTATGGTTATTTGAAGAAGGTCTCTACAGTCTAACATCATTAGATTACTTCTTCCATCGATCCATTGCCCATGAATTCACTATTTTGGACGTATATCGTTTATTAAGATAGTCCTAATGAGTGACTTTGCCTTTTGTTGTATTAGAGTTATCTATACATATAGACATTGTCCTGAAAGGTTTCTTCCAAGATTGACTTTCAGGGCATATCTCCAATAGTGCGTGAGCATGGTAGAGGCTTGACTAGATGTTGTTTGTGTATTTCCCAATGAAGGGCATGATGGTAATATTGCACCCTCGAGAATTTATTACTTACTTATCGTGACAACGGTGAGTTGTCAGCATTACCAGCTGCAGACCGTAATATCAATAATTTATTCGTTGGATCAGTTAAGCAAGTAAATAGGTAGGTCCTTTTACGTTAGTACTTACTTATGTGTTTGTTGTATTTTACCTATTTATTACTTGGGCTTGACCCAAGGATATTATGTACGTACTTTCGGAGTATGTGGCACACGGGAATGTAGTAGAAATTTTTTATGTTCAGTTTTACTATCAGTACAACTACTTTAAACCGTATGTTGTTATACATATGTATTTTCGACGGGACGTTAGTACATATAAATATTTTCAACGTTTTGTTTTTGCGAAAACTATTATATTAAAGTATTGTACTTAAGAAGAAGGAAAGTATGAGTTGGATGCATGAAGAAGGAATTAATGCACTTCGATCGCGACAGAGCGGCATTTTTCATTTTTGTACAACCATTCTGACTTGATTTCTTTGTCATGCACATATATTTTATTCTTCCTATCTTTGAGTTTTGTGTGGCAAATGATTTTAAATTTTAGGGACGAAATTTTCTTAAGGGGGTAGGTTGTGATGACCCGTCCTTACTTTTCACTGTGATTTCTTTTCTACTGGTGTAAGTTGATGATTTTACCCTTTTGGGACAAAAGTTAAATCTGACTTGGACGTGGTTTACGGCTTTTAGTTTCATTTTCTTGGTTTCGTACTAAATTAGTACTCGTAGCTACGAACGTGTGAACATGTGTTAGACTCGAATCAGATCTGTAACGAAAAAGTTACGCTCCGTTAAAGTACGTTAACCACATGTATTTTTGTAGACACGTGTACAAATTATCAGTGTTTGAAACACTGTAAGGAAGCAAATTTTGTTCATTAAAAATTTTACAAAATCCACCCATCCCTTCCCTAATTGCTGCATCCGGTCCCCCTTTCTTCACACAAACCACTAATCAACTTTCCCAAAATCTTCTCCACCAATGAAGCCCTTTCCCTTATTTTTCATCCACCCAATCAGCTATCACCCTTAAACCTATCACCCAATTAAAACTCACCGAAGCTCTCTCTCTCTCCCCGAACTCTTATTCTCTCTGCAACTCCCTCAAACGATCCTAACAACACTCAAACGTGGCGTGAAAATCACACCATTGAATTCGTCTCACCACCACTAACACAACCGTGCCCTTGGATTGTGGTTTGACAGAGTTTTAGACGTCGAACTCCGAAGGTTCGACTTGGCACAACCTTTCCTTGACGAGTTGCGACCGAGTTACAAGCTTTTAAGAAGTCTAAAGGCCTCCACTTTACTTCTTAAGGTCTTTAGTGAAGGTTTGAGGAAGAGTTGACTTCGAAACAGACGAGTTTCGAGGGGCCAATTTTAAGCCGAGACTATCGAGCCAATTTCAGGTCTTTTCCCGTCCATTTATGGACTTCCAAACGGTATAAATTGATTCTACACTTCATAAGCTTCATTTCCATATAAATTTTGTGAAAAAGTATGGAGAAATGAAGAAGATATAAAGGTTTGAAATTTTACCCAAAAACCAGTGAAAATTTCCAGATTTCGACGAGTTCAGCCGGTGGCGACCGGTGAGGACCCTCGGAGAAGATGATGGAATATTCTAACGGCATCAGGTGACGCCATTAAACTCTGTTAGTTATTTAACAGAATATTCCGTCCAACTAACGGAATATTCTTGACGGACATCAGGGCCTTGCCTGCTCGTGGTGGAGCGTTCGGCCTCTGTTTTACTTTTTGTCAATTTGTGTAGGTCCGTGACGTCGAGTAGATCGACTTCGTATATTCAAACCCTATGTTTGAGCAATCTACGAAGGTTTTATTTATGTTTCCGTTTATGTGTTATTAAACTAAGTAAATTAGTAATTTCACATATAGGGGAAACGTATTCCGAGGATGTACGGAGTCAAGTAAGGCTCAAAGGCTTCGTTTCGACTGCGTAACTGTGAGTGGCTCAATTTTTTTTTATAGAATATGCATACTTGCTAGTTTCCAGTTATACTTTGAAAAAGAATTTACTACATATGCCTAACTTAGACTAAAGTTACATGAAGTAGCGAAATGATGGAATTTAGGAAATTATTCTAAACCCTAAGGTTCATAGGTATGCGTGAGATACCATGATCATATTTTACAGCTATGATTAATTAATGTTACAAGAACTATTGAGCTATTGTGATATGCTAAAATAATCCTATGGGATGTGCAGGTAAGTTACTTTGTTGACTAGAATTATTGAATTGTTATGGCATGATTATATTTATGTTATTTGCTCATCATTGCTGCACCTCGGTGTTAGTACTCGCCCCAGGGCTAGGGCCAGTACTTCACGTGTATGTTCACGTTCGCACCTTTACTTGCCATGGATCCAAGTAAGTGCCAGTCCTGTTGTACAGATTGCACTAGGCAATTCCGACTCGTATGTGACCGTGCTTCGGGGTCAGCCTTCATGTGATTGTAGTACTAGAGTGCATTGATTACACTCAGTCATATTCGTTTCAGAAATTATCTGTATAAACCCCTGTGTCAGCATAGGTTGATGGGCATTCGGATGTGTTTACTATTTCGAGATTATGTGATTGTGGTCACCTTGTGCTTACCTTGATAGCTGTACTTTATTGATTTTCTTGAAACTTTGCATGCTATGGTAATTATTATTTTTATTATACTTACTACGTATATTTTGGAAATTATACTTGATTTTACGGCGAGGGGTTATAATGTTTTTGAAATTTTTTTTACAAAACGTTATTTTCTGTCCCACTCAACTTTGTTGTTCACCCCTCAAGGGTTTAGTACCTGTGCTTACATGTAAACGAGGATTTTGGCAAATCTCAGGAGATGGTAATCTTCAGTGGTATAACCATCATCCTTTTTACTATACTGTCTTATACTCTGACATAATGTGTGAAATGGGTTCAATTCCGCTCACCCGCGCACTCTTTTGATTAGCCACTTTTAGGTTTAATTTTATTCACATCCTTTTTCCACTACACTACACTTTATGGCTTCGTCATCCTCCAGATGTCGACCATCACAACTCGATTCGGAGTTCAAGTGGACATTTTGGGTCAGTATGTGTCGCTTGGACTCTTTAAGCGTCATAATTAGGAATATACGTACAAAATATGGCCCACTAAGTCCATCTGTTTTATCTTTGGGGCCATCACCAAGCCCTAGTGTCCACACATGTGTTAGACGGTAGTCGTGACAGTACAAGATGCTGCGCAAATAGTATGTACAGAATAAACACAGAAGTCTCAGACTTTCGTTCATATCAGAATTTCAACAGGCTTCTTGCTTTTTTGTTTTTTTGTTTTTTTGTTTTTTTTTGTTTTTTCATTTCATGGTTGGTTTACGATCATACCTTTAATAAAAAAATGTATCGATAGTATTTAATTCGAACGCTCACAAGTTTTTTACCTTAACAGTGTAATATGACATTCAGTCTATATTGTAAAGTATAACTTTGTTATAGTAATATCAACGTCATTACGTGTAATTAGTTATAACGTTACGATAATTATGTAACTTTGAAGTGTAAATTTGAACGATTATAGTGACCTTACCTCAAACATTGAATGTTAACATCAGGAACACCAATACATTATAGTGTAATTTTATGATGTTTCTTAGTAATAAAACAATGATCCTCTCCGGATCCTTTTCGTGAGGATCTCAGTGATCTGTGTATCTTGTGCGTTCATCATACATTGTGCGGTCAGAAATCATTTTAAATTTTATTATTTAAATTGAACATAAATAGTAATTGAGAAAACTGATCGTACAATATACGATAAATGGACATGATTCACGGATCTCCTGGATTCTCGCAAAGAGGATCCGAATTCTTTTTAATAACCTACATCTATACTATAATCAGACGTCAATGATGTACCATAAATGCTGTTATTATAATTTAATTACGTCTAATTATAAAAATCTACATTTAAATTGTAATTGAATCCTTAATGCGACTACAAACCTTATCATAGTAATAACAACGTACATTATATGTTATTAACAATAACTTTATTAATGTTCAAATTAAATGATATTCATACTATTTTTTGTTAAAGATACCGTAAACTCCACCTTATTTTTATTTATTGATATATTGGTTCCATGAGAATTAGACACAAATAAATTTATCATCACAATCATTTGAGCTTTATTGGAAATACTTTGTTAGTGAATTTATGAACACATAAGTCAACTCAATACTTTCTGGGATTACTATGTATGCAGTGCAACCGAATAATTGTAGTCATGCATCTTAAGGTGGTGGTGTTTGGTGTCCTTTTTCATTTTTAATGATATTGGTATTTTTTTTTTTTGTTAAAAAAAATTAATCGACGGTGTCATGTACACGCGTAATAGCTTAGGTTGATGGTGCAAAAGGACGTAATGACCAATGATGTTATAGTAGTATATAATAGTGTCACTTTGTATATGTGTTGATCCTAAAAACTACCAAATCTACGTGGCGCGTAGGCTGAGTAATTAATAAGCTAACTACATCATTCGGTTGATCCAGGGCATGCCAACTAATCGGTCGAGCTCAGTCGAGGAGTAAAATGTGTTGATGTTGCGTTGAGCGTGCTGCTGACTTCTTGACCTTGCAACTGCAATCGAGGAAGGAACACGTCTCGGCCTTCGGGTTCTAGAAACTGAAGACAAAGCTGCTAGTCTTACAAAGTTCACGGATTGTCGGCCCCGGGTTCGGTCACAGTGATTATATTTGTAAGAGTATAAGCACGCCGAACCGGTACCAAACTATATAGACACAAGTACTCAAAAGAGATGTATGTCTTGATGGTAAACATGGTTCGGCCGTTAGAATGCCGAACTCTAAAACTTACTTGTGAGTATCTAATCATAAAACAACTCGGTGTTCAATGTGCCGAGCCCAATAATCTGTAACACCTCACTTTGTCGAGAAGGCTAAAGAGATGATCTCTGCCAAAAAGAACTCAAAGATCCTTCTTGGCCGAGACTTGGATAGATAACCAGTAAACCTCGACAGAATGCTGTTTACCTAAACTGAAGGTGCTCCGGGGTTGGCTGATTCATGGCTGAACCAGAACTACACTCGGATTAGGATTCTTTAACCTAATCTAACTAGGTCTCGGCCAATCCTACCTCTATTAGGACTTCGAACCAACCTCTTTATTCGGCCACATTCACTTCTCGAATCTCAGCATCCTCATTCTATTGAGACTCCTTATAAGATTCAACTTACCCCATCAATCCATCTCATACTAGGACTCGGCCAATCTTAAAGAAGCAGCCCATAATAACTAGAATTCACGATGGTTCTAGAAACATACTGTCGGGCCGAGAACAACTCCTAACTCGGCCCACACCAATATTTTAGGCCCAAACATTGCCCCATCACTTTTAAGGTCCTTGGTTTTCATTCCTAGGCTGAGCCTCGACCTTGGAGAAGCGTAATTGACTTTTATACCTCTAAAAAACTGAAATGCCTCAAATAACCTAAACATGCGCATTTATGAGACACGATTACACGTTCCTGGGTCTTTTAACATCCTGCCACGTGGCAATTCTCTACTTACTTGTTCCCTAATGATGACATTTGAACCTTGCAGACGCCAAACATCTCTTCACCATTAATCCTGCCATTACACATGACTGTGAATCACGAACTGCTAGGTCATCGAATTATCCCTTCATCATAAAAAACTTGCCGCCACATGTCACCACGTCGCCTCCATCCACGACTTCTTCGGTCCCTTCATATGGATTCCCTAAATACCCATAATGATTACAAAATTGTCTGACTGGTTTTACCCTTTCTTTTAAAAAATCAAACGATTAGCTCTTTCAAAACCCCTATAAATACCCAAATTCTTTCATTTTTTCCTTTGCGCTTTCAGAACTCTCAAACCTTTTGCCTCTCAGAACAACCTTCAAAGCCCCTTTTCTAACCAGAAAAACTTTTTTAAAGTCTAGAAATTTCTTTAAGTTCTCAACAATGGCTTCCAATACCTTCATCTCTAAACTTTCTGACGAATACGCCAAGTGCCGGGACTTCATTGACCGGAGCACCATCAAAAGCCTATAATTCGAAGGTGATTTGAGCGCTTCTCACCAGATCCTAGGACCACTAATTAAAGACAATGTCCCAGTGTCCATTACCAACCTCCTTAGAGCTCACTACCTAGAACCTTTGTTTCAAGGATATGACTGGTCGAAGTGGGAACTGACCAAACCTCAAGGGAGTAGGTTGGGTCGACAAGATGGAGAAGTTCTTCAACAAGGAATGAAAGATTCTCGACATTTATAATGCCATCAAGCTCTCGACCATTGAGATCGCCATGGACAAAGAACTTCTCATGGAAACTCTAGGATTTTGGTGCTCAGGCACCAATACTATAATCTTTCCACTCGGCCCTATTGGCCCCACTATTCTCAACACCTTAGCCATCCTCGGGATTTCCCCTTCAGGTCTCCCGATTGACGTCGCCCTCTCTGGGTACCAATCCAACCTCTACCTTAAGACACTATTCGACAAATGCGCTGTCGAGTTGCTGAGGAAGAAAAACCAAGAGTCTTTAAAAGAAGAAGTTCAGAAGTTGCACAAAAACTTTTTCAGTTACAACACCCTTATCCAACACTTCGCTAACCGAGGGGAAGAAACCCTTAGGAATGGAGAACATGAGACCTTTCTATTCTATTGGTACAACAAATTTATTTGTCGTGCCAAGTCGAATAAATGTTTGGTCGAGAACATGCTGGTCACTGAAGCCTTAGCCAGTGGTCGTACCCTGGCTCTTAGCTCGGCTATCCTTACTAACCTTACACGTTGCCTAGCTAAGATGAGGGTAAACAAGATTGACCTACACCAAAATGGGCCACTCTGGGTTTTTCAACTCTAGTTAGCCTATTTCTCCACCCTCAGGCTAGAAGTCCCCAACTTCAAGTCCTCTAAAGCACTACGTATTCAACTGGGCTCTGGACCCGCTCCTCCTCACTAGGCTGAAAAAGTTATTAAATACTTTTTCGACCTAGAAGACCTCTCCGATGATGAGTTTCTAATCTGTAGTCGTCAAAAATATCCCCATTGCATCAGCTTCCATCCTCGGCATGGAGTGAACTCGAAGATGATGACCTCTGAAAGAACTAGGGATCATTTGTGTTAACTCGCGACCTTCTTTTCGGCTGCAATGCTAAGCACGCAAGTTGGGAAGTCTACCAACCCCACTTCACCACACGGCAACTTGGCTACCTCCAAGGCTGCCCAATGCCTCTACTCACCTTCCGTTTTTTCCTAAGCCTAGAACGCCTATCTGGTTCTTCAGAGAGAGAATGCAGGGAGGCCAAGCAAGAATTTCAGGAAAGGTGCATGAAATTTCGCCTCAGGCCGAATGTCCCTGAGACTCTCAATACGGCCACCTTTGTTGATTGGTGGGTTGTATACACTCAAGACTTTTTTGGCATGCCAGTCGAAGACGTTATCAAGAAGATTTTCGACGACCATCTAAAGAAGACTCCTACCCCAAAATCCAAAGAGACGGCTCAAGGTATCTATCTGCATTTATCATTTCACTTTCGCCAGTTCAAATTCCCTTCTGATTTGATTTTAGCTTTTTTTATGCAGTCATATGGACGTGGTAGCTTCGGTCGTGGCCAAGAAAAAACTTGCCCTCTCGCTAAAGAAAACCTCGACCGCTTTGCCGACCTTGCCTAGCAAAAGGTCTCGCCCAGAGGCCGAGACAGCTAGCGACACTTCCTGCTCTAAAAAACGCGTCAAGAGGTTGACGAAAAAGGGGAGCGGGAGATTTATGTCATTTCCAGCCAAACCACAAGAGCAATCGCTGAGTCTCCTCACAACTAAACCCTCCAGGGCTGGCCGGTGATTAAGGGGCTTACCATTGATCCGGTGATTAAGGGGCTTACAGCTCCAGGGCCAGCCGTTGCTCCTGTTTTGGAGGAAATGGTTACCTTGGCCAAGAAAAATTTCCCTCGGAATCCAAAAACAAAACCAGTGGTCGTTTTGGAAAAAGAGATATGATTATGTTACTGGCAACTTTTTTCCTTTGACTAGATTCTGAATACTAACAACTTTTATTTCAGGATGACGACAGCGATGGAATCCCGCTAATAAGTTGTCTTCAACCAACTAAACCCCCTACCACTAATCCTTCACCTGTGGTTGAGGCAAGTGACCAGGTCGATCCTTCTATAGTCGATCATAGAAAAAAGCCTCTTGTCAAGCCTGAAGCGATGGCAAAGATGCTAATTCATCTGTAGGATCAAGACCTTAACATTCCCCCTAAGGAGCTGCTTCGGCCTTTGTAAGTATCCTTATTGTTTTCATTTGGTCACTCTTCTGCCTTAGAATTCTAAACCAGGAAGATGCTAAATGTCAGGTGCCTACTTACACCTTTCATTGAAAATTCTACGCGCCGAAAGACGTTATCTATGTCTCCTGGCCACCTCAATGGTCGTCGAACGTAGATAACCTTCATCGGCCGCATGAATTGAGAAGCAATCTTAAACACTAAGCTCAGCCTTTAAGCTCTCTAGGTTCGAGCAATAAACCAAGGAACATGGCTGAAGTTTCCTCTTGGCAGGTCTCAAACAAATTCTCTTTGTTATCTTCTTTATGACTTTCTTTTTCCTTTTTCTAAAATCTTTTCATGTGCAACTTTCCTGGGAAGTCGAGCTTGATGCTCTCTTCTCGAGTACCTCTGGTATAGCCAACTTATCTGCCGTGTTGGCTAAGCCTTTTGTGACTGCGGCCAAATCTAATGCCTTCACCAAGTTGTAGGAACTCATATCGCTTTCAACCTTACAAGTCCTTCAACGTAAAGGCCTCGACTCTGTAGCAGAGTGCCTAAATGGTCTTGCAGCTAGTGGATTGCTGAGCACCGAAAGTGTCGTCCACTTATCCAATATTCTGGAGTGGACCCAGCAGTACCTTACTACTTTTGAAAAGGTTCTCTGGTCCGAAGATGACCTAAAAGTTGCAAAGACTGGTCATGAAGCCAGTTGGCCGAAGGTTGAGGCCATAAAAGTAAAGAAAACGTAGCTGGCCGACCTTGATCATCAAATTCCGGAACTTCAACTGCAAAGGTCAGCTGTTGCTTCAGATCTCGAAAAGGATTTTGAAGTGAATAAGGCTCGACTAACATACTTTACGGCTAGCGCAAGGCATATACATCAACTTCAACTTGATAAAAGAACAAGGCAAGCCGATATCATAATGGGTGAAGTAAGGTGCTTGGAACTAAAGGCTGCTCTTGAAGCCTCCCCTCTTTCGACCTCTTAGGATTTTGGCTTTAGTAATCAACTGTTGGAATCTTTTGTAACTTCACCTGTACGGCCTTTAATGAAATGAACTTTTATTCTCGTATTTCCCAAGTGACTGGATAATATTTCTTTAAAAATTTTCCATTGATTGGTAATTTATGAATTAGACCAATTCGATCTTTAAGGTGGTATGCCCCTTTTCCGAGAACTTTTTGGATGACGAATGGTCCCCCCTAATTCGGCAACCATTTCCTGAATCTAGGATCTTTAATTCCTACAGGCAACACAGTTTGCCAAACTAACTCTCATTTGTTGAACGTTTTTTGTCTAACTCGTTGATTATAGGTTCGCTCAGCAATCTTTTTCTGTGCCATCAATAAATTATAAGCATCAAGCCGAACTTCCTCCAAGTTTTCTAACTCTTGTCTCATGGCCTAATTATATTCGGCATTGAGCAAACTACTTTGCTCAATTACTCGCAGTGAGTTTATACTCATCTCGACTGGTAACATTGCGTCGTGCCCATAAGTCAACGCATATGGGGTTGTCTCGGTTGCTTATCGGGGTGAGGTTCGATATGCCCATAAAGCCTGGTTTAACTTCAAATGCCATATACCAGCTTTTCTTTTATCATTTTCTCAAGAATGCCGATCAAAACTTTATTACTTGCTTCGACCTGTCTATTTGTTTGTGGGTAATATGGCGTGGATTATTCAAGTCAAATTTTCAAGTTCGCCATATATTCTTTGAACCTATCGGCTGTGAAGATTATGCCGTTGTTAGTTATGATCAATTCTGGTACGTCGAATCTCGTCGTAATATTTTCTTCTACGAAATTGCAAACTTCCTTGGATGTTAGTTCAGCATATGATTTTACTTCAACCCACTTAGTGAAGTAATCAATTGCCACCAGTATCCATGCATGTTTAGCTGCCCCAAAAGATAATTTTACCGATTACATCCATGGCCCATCCTCTGAATAGCCATGGTTTGGTGACCGAGTGGAGTAATTCAGCTGGAACTCTCTGTATAGGCCCATGAATTTGACACTGTACATATCCCCTTGCATACTCGATATAATCCTTCAATATACTCGGCTAGAAATAGCCATTTCGGTGAAGTAGCCAATGCATATTTCGTTTAGATTGATGAGCCCCGCATATTCCTTCGTGTACTTCTGTAATTGCTTGGCAGCCTCCTGTGGGCCGAGGCATAATAACAATAACCCATCCTCACCTTTTCAGTACAACTCATTCTGGTATGACACGTAGTTTGTGACATGAACCTTTGTCCGTCCATCGTGTTTATCACTAAGGTTATCGAGATATCGCATAATCGCCCTTCTCGAATCGTCTGGCAATGGCTCGATAGCGCAAACCTCTATAGGGTCATTCTGCTCCAACAACGAAGGTAAGGATATGACTCGTGTACGAATCACGCTATCACGTTGGAGAACTTCATAAATAACCAAGGACGGGTGTGTTCGTCGTCACACAAACGAAGCTGCTCATGGTTATGCCTGATGGAATGAGTTTGTCATTAGATCGTAGTAGTACCTTCATGACGGATATGGGCATGATATTGACCGTCGCCCCATAATCAACAAAAAATTTAGAGATCGGATAACCAACAATAAGAACTGTGACATACAACGGCTTCAAATGTTAAAGATTAACCGAAGAAGAGTGGGGAAATAGTATAGCCATAGCTGCTTTAAGTTTGTCATCTTTACTCGCTTGCCCATCTTCTTCAATAATGATAAAATCGACTTGTGTTGCTTCCTCAACAACCAAGCCCCCATCCAAGAAATTTGGTTGGTGTGTTGTTGGTTGAAATTCAGCAAGAAGAACATGGACTATGCTAATTTCCATATTTTTTAGGACTCAAGGCCCATTGGGTCTTGGTCGTCGTCCTTCAGGTTATCGAGTACAATATCATTCTTTGGAGCATCCTCGACCTGATCGTCTTTTGACTCATCGGGTACTTCCTCTTGTGGTATGTGGACTGAACCTGTTTCATTCTTGCTGTCATCCTCGAGCTTGTTCGTTGTTGGGGTTTGATTTTTTCCCTGCAGTGCTTGAAGAGCTCATTCTTCATAGGCGATTCGGGCGTCCCTTGTGTCTAGGTAAGCATCTAATCGCGCCACATGATCCTTCTTATCGGCCATAAGGCTGAAGAGAGATACGGCTGATAAGACTTCGAAATGATATCGTAAATATTGAAGGTCTTCGAGAGAGAAAAATGGAACTCGGCGATATTTATGTCTGTGTATGGGTCGACCTCAAAGCCGAAGACCCGAGCTTCACATATATGCTAGAACCTGGCCTTCATTGATGGATCAGTAGTTTTCTGGATAATCTGTTCATCATCAGGGCAAGTTAGTGCCAGGTTAAAGGCTTATTGACACGCCTTGGGTAGGCCGTACAAGTCATTGGCAGAATGTTTCTTGTGAAATTCTCACATGTACTCTAAGGATTCGTCGAGGAATATAGGGTGTAGATTCTGTTGGACTCTTATTAACGGCTCTTACTAGGGTAATGGAGGAAGCTTGCTTTCGGCTTCTTGCTCAAAACGAGCTTTCATCTCCTTGGGCCGAAAGAGAAGTTTGATGTGCTTCTCAGACTCTTCAATGGTGGTTTCAAAGTCGCGATCAATTACCTTTTTCCCTTGAAGTAATTTAACCATGATTGTTGGGGGTTGTCGGTCATCTCCACTTTCTACTGCTTCGTTCAGCTGCCATTTGGTAGTCGAAATAGCCTGTGTTGCCTGTCGTCGAGCCATGCAGTTTATTTGCTGGTGTCGACGTTTTTGAGATTTGGATAATGCAATATATATGCTGGGAAGAGAATTAACTATACAAACGTTGGTCGCGTGGCTCAGGTGGCTTGAAGTTTTTTTGATTCGCCAATGAGCTCGAGCTGCTGGAGCTACGCGAGTAATAATCCTCATTATAAAGCGACACATCGAAATCAAGACACCGTCTGGTTGAGGCTGGGCCATCCGTTCGTATTTGAGGGCTGAGCTTATTGAACACCTTCTGGTGTTGGCCTGGGCCAGGTACCTTCGAAGGTGTTGCTGCGGCCATGGATAGTTACCGTGGTGTTGGGGCCTAAAGTGGTATATCCTTTAGTTTAGTTAGGATGACAAGTGCTTGACAACAGCTTCACAAAACCATCGGTCCATCAGTTTCTTCTATACTAGAGTCTGACATAGATTCAATTATGGCCGGTCCCGAAAACTCTGTAGGTGGTCCGTTTGAAAATATGTTAATCTTGAGTCGCAGCCGAGAGTCCTACTTTGGGACATGCTTTATTAAAATGAACTCGGCCTTCCCTTTCTCTTTGCTTATGGGAAAATGAGCATCTATCATGCCAACTATCGCCGAGGGGAAAAGATCAACGTTGACAGTCATCTGTTTTTCAGGAAATTTTAGCTTACCTTTATTAATCTAGCTTTGAATAGCATCATGGAACACGACGCAGTTGTTTGTAGGATGCTTATTTGAGTTGTGGTACTTGCAGTATGTTTTGCCTTTCAGCTCTTTGGCCTTGGGAATGTTATGTCTTAACCGAAGTTTGATGATCTTTGCCAGCAACAACTGGTTGAAAATTGCATCGGCCTTAGTGATATCAAAAGTTTAAACTTTTGATGTTTTAATTGTCTCTTCAGAGGCCGAGCGGGTTTCGGCATCCTTGGAATTAATTTAAGCCAATGCCTTGCATAAGTACAGTTTATCTGTCACTATCTTGACCACGTCCACACTGGCGTATTGGGAATCCTCACATTCGGTCGATGCGTAACTAACCATGGGATTCTTGTAAATCGTTCCCCGTGATGGGGACTTTGAGATCTTTTCCTCTCGGAGCAAATAATCATATTGCTCGACGTGCTGGGCTAATTTGTGCATATCTCGAAAGTTTGTGCCCAAGAATTTCTTTTTATACTCTACATCCAAGCCGTTCAGAGCGATTCTGACGAATTCAACTTCAGGGAGAGGTACTCGACACCAATTTCTGGTCGACTTGAACGTCGTTAAGTATTCCATTGGTGACTCGTTAGATGCTAGAGCCATCCTAGCCAGTGATGAAACTGATATTTCCATCCCCGGTTAATAGCATTGTTCATGCAACTTTTCAACCAGTTCTTCCCAACTTTGGATGGAATTAGGCAGGAGGTTGATGTACCACGCAAATGCCGAGCTTGTCAACGAGAAGTTAAATAGTCGTAGTTTATAGAAGTCACTATTAACATCTCTGCATTGTGCAATGAATCAAACTACATGTTCAAACAAGGACAAGGGCGATTCTCCAGCAAAAAGGATGAAATCTGGGATTTTAAAGCGTTTAAGATATTCGAACTTCTCTACATAAGCTGGGTATGGATGGATGAATTTTGAAAACTTCGACCCCTTTTTCAAGGCTGAATCGATCATTCTTGGACCTCGATCATATCTACGGAAGTTGTTTCTTCTCTTTGGTTGGATCCGTCTGATCTACTGCTTGATCTTTCTCTTTTTTCCAAGTCGATCGTTTTGAGTCGAGCAGACCCTATCTCGACCTGTATCGTTAATAACGGATTACTCTTAAGTGGAAGTTGTCGGGACCGATCAACGGGTCCACCTTCGTAAACTTTACTAACCAACAGTTCAAGCAATTTGTTGTGTGACTTGCCATTACTACGTATTACCTCAAGTATGCTTTTTACTTCTCGACTGAAATTCTGGGATTGCTCTTCAAGTCTTCTTCGGAGAAACGATCTAGTCGGTGGATCAGAACCTTCGCCACCATCCTCGTCGCATTCCTCGATTATTCCTTCGACAAAAATTACTTTTGTCGCTCTGGTGGTAATCTTCGCACCACAAGCCTATCCGCTAAGACAAACTTCCTTTTCTCGGCGTGTAGCACTTGTGGTTTCGAGTGTGATGGCAGCAGGAGAATTCTGTGCTTGTGACAGGCCATCATGATCTGAGTTTTAGACCATAGGTGGAAGGTTAGTCACTGATTTACCAATCCTTATTTTCTTTTTTACTGACCGTGTCTCAATGGTCATGAACTTCACAGCTTTAGCACTAGGTCCCACCGGGCATGCCAAAATGTTGACCCTAAAAACTAACAAGCCTATGTAGCGTACAGGCCGAGTAATTAATAAGCTAACTATGTCCTTCGAATGATGCAGGGCCTGCCAACTCGCCGACTGAGCTCAGCCGAGGAGTAAAATGTGTTAATGTTGCGTTGAGCGTGCTGCTGACTTCTTGACCTTGCAATTGTGGCCGAGGAAGGAACATGTCTTGGTCTTCGGGGTCTAGAGCCTGAAGAGAAGGCTGCTAGTCTTGCGAAGTTCACGGATTATCGACGCCGAGTTCTGTCACAGTGATTATATTCGTAAGAGTATAAGCACGCCGAACCGGTACCAAACTATATAGACATAAGTACTCAAAAGAGATGTATGTCTTGATGGTAAATGTGGTTCGGCCGTCAGAATGTCGAACTCTAAAACTTACTTGTGAGTATCCAATCATAAAACAACTTGGCATTCAATGTGCCGAGCCCAATAATCTTTAACACCTCACTTCGCCGAGAAGGCTAACGAAATGACCTCTGCCAACAAGAACTCAAAGATCCTTCTTGGTCGAGACTTGGATAGATAACTAGTCGGCCTTGACGTAGTGCTGTTAATCCAAACTGAAGGTGCTTCAGGGTCGGCTGATTCTACGGCAACAATGCTGTTTATCCAAACTGAAGATGTGTTGGCGGAAAAAGAAAATAAAGGTCTTAAGGTTGTTAAGAGGTTTCACGTAGAGCGAAAGTTTGCTCAAGGCAGTTTGTGTGTTGAATTGGAGGGCTCAGAATGATGCACCCCCTTCTTATTTATAGCAACCAATCTCATCATGGCTGAACCAGAACTGCACTCGGATTAGGATTCTTTAACCTAATCTAACTAGGTCTCAGCCAATCCTACCTCCATTATGACTTCGAACCACCCTCTTTATCCGGCCACGTTCACTTCTCGAATCTCAGCATCCTTATTCCATTGAGACTCCTTATAGGATTCGACTTACCTCATCAATCGTCTTCATACTAGGACTCGGCCGATCTTAACCAAGCGGCCCATAATAACTAGAATTCGCGATGGTTCTAGAAACATATTGCTAGGCCGAGAACAACTCCTAACTCGACCCACACCAATATTTTGGGCCCAAACAATATGCCATTATTTTTGTTACATTGGATAATAAACTTTAACAACTATAATGCAACCTTACGATGCATGAAATTCAGATGCTGAATCATGCTCATATTATACAATCTTAACGGGAAAGTTGGAGGGCCCAAAGTGAATCACAGTGATTGGGTAATTCCATGAGTCTACTCTAATATTTTCCATCTATATTGTAACAAGACGTCTAGTTTGTAACTATAATGTTGGTGAACTTGTATTAACATCATTTTATGACCTCATCCTTCATGGAAGGAGCCACTAAGGGACCATAGTGGTTCCGGGCTCATCTTGACCATTGTGTAAGAAATTTCTAACGGCCTTAAGCTTGCAGTTGTAGAACCATGAGGCATGAAGAAGAAGATGAATTATCCTCGTGAAGAAATTGAGTCGAAGGATATCGTATCTTATATTTTTCTAACAGTTTTGTTTGTTTTGTCTTTGTGGATTAGTGAAACTTAGGGATGAGGTTTTAAAATCGACTTTAATGTCATTTCTAAAGCAACCTAATCAACTATTATTTGCAACCCTCTTCTTTGTCCTACTTTTTCTACCAAACAATTTAAACCAGATTGTTTTGTATTTTCTTCCTATAATTTCAATTTTTTTAGTGGTTACCCTGCCATCTACCTCCCACTTGTATTATGCACTTCTTTTGATTTTCCTTATTAAATTTTATGGGTCTTTTAATTTTGTGAAGATCACTTCAATTGCTCGTGCTATGACTTCAAAAATTTTCTCAATACATATATGAAAGGCCCTCTCTCACAAAAAATTATGGCTCTGCCACTATTACCATTAGTACATACTGTTGGACAATACATGTTCGACGGTTATCATGTAATCTTATGTTTCTTGTAATTACGAAGTTGAATCACATCAGCACTTAATGTCATGTTGTACTAATCTTCACATGAAATTTGTGGACCAAAAAGTAAGTAACGATGGTTGAATAAGTTCATAACGTCCACTCGTAATGTATTATGCTTGTGATGTTAAAAAAAAAAGTATAAATACTCTTAAAGAAAGACGAGCGCCATAGAAGTTTTGTTCTTTAAGTTTCTCCTTAAAAATTAGAAAAAATTAATCAAATCGGTCACTATGTTGTCATCTAAATCCTGTCGAATATATAAAATTGAAATAATTTTAGAAGAGTGGTAGGGAGATCAAGTTTGTACCACATTAGTGCACCAACTAATGTAACAAGTGATGTATACATATTATGTCAATTTACAAATTTATCTCATTGAATGGTAGTTGTGTGCAACATTTAATTGCACTACAAAAAAACACTTTGCAACAATTTTGTAGGCTAAAATCTTCATTCGTTGCTAGAGAGTTTAAGCGACGAAGGTTTGTCATAAAAGAATAGTCAGGCACCTGTCTTCTGAAACCTTAACCGACGAACAAGAAATTTCATTGGGCAAATACACGTTAATTTAATTGACCCGACAGAAAAAACTTACGCGACGAATAAGAAATTTCGTTGGGCAAATACATGTTAACTTAATTGACCCGACGGAAAAAAACTTACCCGACGAATGTTATCTCATCGGCTAGCACATAATTAAATGATATAATAGGCTTGACTCGACAGCCAGTCGTCGGGCAAACTCTACGAAACCAAATTTAAAATTCTGTTAAACCTTTTGCGTGACCAAAGCTCCGTCGAGTTGTTTTTTTTTTATTAATTAAAAAATATTAAAAATGTTGTTTATATTAAATCATTTATTTAAATTTTAAAAATCAATAATATGAATAAAGAATATACAACCAAAATGAAATTGTTTCGTACAATTAAATTACAACAACTAAAAAAAAAAAAAAATGTAAACTGCTGTGGTGGCTGCTGGGATAGCTGTTGGGGTGGTTGCTGGGGTAGCTACTGGAATGATTGGGGGAATGCCTGCAAAAGCTTGGTCGAGGGCTCGAGAATCTTGATGCCTGAAGTTGACAAGGACTGGGCTAAGGCACCAAAGTACAGGTGCACTAATTCTCGGTCATTCGCAGCAATATGTGCCAAGCGATGACCTTCTTCCTTTTGGCACACCAACTCCATCTCCAGTTGCCCAAGTCTGGAATCAGCCTCGATCGATAAATTAGAGTTGGCTGAAGAAGAAGAAGAACCCCGACTTCCTGAACTACAACGCGAACTTCCTTGCCTTTCCTTATTCCAACCCCATTCATCAACACTTGGAGAGACACCTCCTCCATAGGCATGTTCGGTTGTTGCTGGGAGAGGTTGGCAAGGTACTCGTCCCTCTCCTGAACCATAGAAACCTACCAAAAAAAAAAAGGGTTATCGGTCATAATTTGAACCTTATTTATTGTAATGAGATTTAGAAGTAAAACATAGAAATTAATACTTACATAAATTACGTTTGTGACCTCGTTGCCATAATTGGCGTGTATCTCCCCTCAAACCACCACTCTAGGAAATGCTTCCCAACCACCCGCTATTCCTCCACCTAATAAGATAAGAATCGAGAATTAGAATGGTGAAGGTACGACTTCTTCTCCCAATTACCTTTATTTGCTGTCGTGGAGTTGCCTTGAAGATCGGATAGCCAATTGAATCACCTGGCAGATTGGACGACCTTGATCAAGGAATAAACATACTCATGCTGGAGGTCGACTTGCCAGTGGTCGCTAGGTCCCGCTAGCCGGCAGAATGGCACTGGGGGCTGACCGCTCACTCTGAGAAGAGGTGGAAGTGGAATGGTGGCCACTCGTCATCAAACGTGAAGACATTTGTGGAAAAAAACCATATAATTTTTAAAATTTGCTAAAATTTAAAAAAAAAAATATCCAAAATTGCGTAACATTTCAAATAATTTATAAAATTTTTTAAAATTTCTAAAATTCTAAATAATTTCTCATGTTTTTCAAAAGTTTCACATATTTCCAAAATTGCCTAACATTTCAAACAATTTCTAAATGGGAATTGTTTTTAGCACTCCAAAAGTCTCATTATATACTTCTCACAAGTTTATTTTTTTTTGCTAATCATAGAAAGTTTGGAGTGCAAAATGAAATTTTTGGAGTGCCAATAACAATTCCCTTTCTAAAATTGCCTAACATTTCAAAAATTTCACCACCACCACCAACCCTACCACACTGACACCATACCTAAACTACCCACCCCACCACCGCCACCACCAATACCCCACCCCAACACCACTGTGCCCTTACCTACAACCATTGAACACCTCTTCATACCCACCTCCCATCCAAAAATCGCAAAATATTTCAAATCGAATCACAAAAGAAACAACCACAATTTCAATTCCTAACATAATCAATCCGCTAATCACAATATCCTCCCAACTTCGAATTAAAAAAATAAATAAAAATTAGGAGAGTTGCTGGGCACGGGGTAGAGAGAGGATTTGACACACAAAGAGGACTAAGAAAGAGGGTTTGAGAGCGAGAGAGAGCTTACAGAGTTGAACGGCGCGAGGACGAAGAAAGAAGAAGGTTATGGGGTTATAACATTTTCAAACCTTTACCCGATAGAAGGTTAGTCGGGCAAAGGCTTTTTAAATTTTGATACATGTTCAAAACCTTAAATTTCTGTTGGGAAAACACAGTAACTTCATCGGGCAACATCACCAGAATTTGGGAATACTTCGTCGGGTTACCTCGATTTTGGGGGTCAATTTCAATTTTTGGGAAAGTTTTTAGGAGGCTTTTCGACATTGCCTGACGGAAGAATAGCTAAAGCGACGGAATTTAGAAAGTTTGTCCGACGAATGCGAGTATTCCGTTAGGCAAATTTAAAAAACAAAATTTCTCTACTTTTGAACATTAAGTTCAAACGGTTCAATAAAAATCATCGAATTTGATGATCATTAAATTTATTGTGTGCTTTTACTCTCAATTTGGAGCATTGTTAAAAATGAACAAAATTGAAGCTAAAATGATTGTTAAATAATGAATTTTAGTCTCTAACCGTCGAATGATTTCATCCCGTTACTGAGTCCCTGAACATTTTTTTTTGGGATGATTTATGGCGTTGGAGGTCTTGAAGTATATGCAAATACGTTTGACAATTGGATCGTGGAAACAAGTTTTGTAGAATGTGTGTCCTCTCGTAAAGAATGGATTCCTACTAATTGAAAGGAATTGAATTGTGGAGGAATTAGAATGAGGTGGAATCAAAATCAAATTACTGTTGAAGTTGTTTCCTAAAACTAATTGGAATCAGAGTAGTAATGACATTAATCTATATAAACTACTTACGAATTCATATTAATCGGAATAAAAACTAATGTGATTACTAAAAATTCCTATTTTAACTAATATATTTTATATGCTAATTATATTTAGTAAAACTTTTATTCTTTCATTTTTTTTTATATTTTAGTAAAGAGAATATTTTTTTTTATGTTTTAGTAGCTCTTATTTTTTTTCATTGGTCCTTACCAACATAAAGCAAACAAAAACAAAAACAAACAAACAAACAAACAAAAAAAAAAAAAAAAAAAAAACATTTACTTCCTTCTCCCCCCCTCCTCCCACCCCTTTCTAAATTCTCCAACTACCCAGTAATTTGTTGCAATTCTATCTATTTGCTAGACCACCATCTTCCTTGTTCTTGGGTCTTCATTGGAAATGCGAGCCGGATTGAGCTGTCTTTGGCGACACGGTCGTGCGAGTCTTGTTAATCAATGGCTTGAAGGCAGCTTCTCTGGCCATCCATCACATCACAAGGGTTGCAAACACTATCATCCCTTGGTTCGTTCCTAACATAGTTCTCATCTTCATTTGGAGTTTGAGGGTATTATCAGTACAAAAACTGCATACAAAATTTGGAGTTTGAGATCCCAAGAATTTATTACCAAAGAAGAGAATTATTTGGAAACTATTTATTGAAAAGGTCATTATATGAAGATATTAGGAATTATTATGAGGTCATGGCATTTTTGAAATACATTTCAGACTCTATACGATTTCAGAATTTACAATTGGACTAGGAAATTGAGGACAAATGGCATTCATTGAGTGGCTAAGTTTGCCACGTGGTGTTTACTCACCCTGCCTACCTAAGGACACTAATCCTATTATTAGCGTGTTTGGTGGAAAGTCTGTAGCTTAGGTGTTATCACTTGGTATTTTTAGAGTGCTTAGTAAGCACTTTAGGGTGATGATTATTGAAGGCTATGTTGATGACTAATGAAGCCTATAGTTAATGTGGAATGGTGTAATAGCAAGTGGAGTTGATTGTAGAGAAACTTATAAACCAATGAGAACAACTAGTTTGCCACCTTAGTTATGGTATAAATAGGAGATCGTCTCCATTTGTTTTCGAGGGAGAGCTAGCATGCAATGCATGCTCTGCAGCTCATGTGTGTGTATATATTAGTGTCTATATATATTTATAACGATATGTTCGTACGCATACTCTATGATATATATATATATGTATGTATGCATATACTTGTATGCATACCTATGCACATACATATAGAGAGAGATTAGAAAATAAAAGAAAGTAGAAGAAATATATGGCGTTAGGAGCGATCAGGGAGCTTCCTCAAGTACGTGGAACTTAACTATTTCGGTAGTGACGTGGATAAGTACGTGAAGCTTAGCTATCTCGGTAGTGACGTGGATCTTTGCTTTAGCTTTGGAATCCAGGTAGGGGAAATAAGGCAGACCTTTACAGAAATTGATTTTATTAAATTTTGGGAAGTGTTATAATATTCTTGATCCTTTTGGTTGATTTATATGGTTGGATTTTAATTGACGAATTGCTTCAGTTAAGTGTTTACTTGTTATTAGTTATGAAATTATTGCTGAAATGTTATTCGTTGAGAATATACTATGATACATGTGAAAGATAAAATAACATTATTTGTGCATCATTCATATTGATGTGGTTGGAATTTCAGTGTTCAGAGTGGAAGTGTGGAAATGAGGGTAGTTGGAAAGGATCTTTTGTGTAGTTGAATCTATTCATTGTGAAACCAGTTCCAGGCGAGCCCGATGTGCACAGTAGAATAGGATATCGACGGGAATTGTCGATGTGGGTGATTTGGCCTAGAGATCAATGAATTAGATAAGATGACTAGCAAAAGGGGTTTATGAACTTGGGATATTTTATGGAGGTTAGTTTCTATAATAGAATATTTGAACCACCTCTGCAAGAGTAAAATGCATGGTATGGGACATGCATGTTTGTGTATTTTATTATATAAATTAGCGGGGGTAGTTGAAGAGGTTGCATTGCATTCATGCATTATTATCAATAATGATTCGATATTTGGCTATATGATTTTATGACAGTTAATTTATTATTGTCAATTTACTGTGATAAGGTTATGTCCCTACTGAGCTATTAAAGCTCATCCCTTTATTATTATGTAGGTTTACGAACTAGACATTCAAGAATGTAGGCAGGATGAGATCGGATTAGATGTGAGAATAGAATGTTATTCACCTATTTACTGTAGGTTGTAAAGAATTCTTGATTTGTTAAAGAATCATGAGTTATTTTAATAAGAGGAATATATTTTCCAACCCGTTCCAATTTCCTTTTATTTATTTAGCTTTTAACTCACGTTTTGGAGTCGGGTTCGAGTTTTTATTTCTGACCCTGGGTCCGGGGCGTGACAATATGCAAACATGTTCAACGGTTGGATTGTGTAAACTACTTTCATAGAATGAATATGCCCTCGTAAATAAGGGATCCAAAACACTTAAAGGGTATTTTCTATACTTCTATTAAGTACAATGTGTGGATGCAAATTTCCGTCTTCTTCTCGGACGAAAATGCACCTGCAAAACAATTTCTACCTTAGGTCAAGGCCAAGAGCCTTATGCGCCCACGATAAATGGGAGGGGGGACTGTGGCCGAAGAACCTACAATGCCAAAGTTAGAATTTGAGGGAAAAGTGTTTAGAGAATTTTGGAGAATTTTGCAAGAGAGTTGGAATTAGGTTTTTGGGAGAAATGAGAGCTATTTATAGGGGTGTGGCTGGCCATATTTGGAGAAAAGGGGTCTGACCACTTATGGTGGTTTTTGGGTGTAATTGCAAGATATTATATCAAAATAATATCTTGCAATCAATAAGGAAATTAATTAGAAAATTAATTAATTAATTAGAAAATTAATCAATTAATTTAGGTAATTAATCCTATTTAGAATGAATAATTGAAGGTTACCTTGTGGGGAGGATTTGATGAGGATGAATGAAATAGGTTTTGAATAAATACCTACTTTGATCACTTTTGACCTTGATTGAGTTGTGATTGTTCGCTGCTTGCGTGTAGGAGTTCCTGTGTGTCTCGAGGGTAATTTTATCTTTTTTATCCGAGAATCTAAGTGTCGCCTCCATATTTTTCTCGATTATTTTTGGCTCCACAAATGCCCCCACACCTGTTGGGCTACTTCCAGGAAAAAGCAGCAAGTGTAGAGATCTTCTTGCTTTAGAAAACATAGGATTGTTTTCTATTTTGATTTAGATTCCCTTTCAATTGAAAATTATATCCTTCTAGGAAAGGGAAATAAATTTCTCCCAAAGTCTATTTAAGTCTACCTTAAGTAGATTATTAAATTAACTTTGGAAAGCAATTTATTCTACCCTACAAGAGAGAGAAAGCCAAAGGATATTTATTCTCCCTCCCCTAGCAATCTTCTACACTTGCCCGTGTAAAGGACAGTCTTTCGTTGCTTTATTCATCTTCACGTTGCTCTAAGGTAAGAAAAAAATAATTTTCCTTGTCTTCTCAATTTTTGGGAGCCTCAGGGCTTGAAATTTGGCTCGACGAGAGTAGATGATGTGTGAAAAAGGGCTTGGAGGAGTTCACGGCATTGTTGCCATGGGTGACAAGATACAACGTGGCCGACTCGGCTAGGGTTGAGGGTTAGTGTGGCTAGCACGGGCCAGGAAGCTGGGCTGGATGAATGGGCTTTGGCCCATGAAAAGGAGTGGAACAGCGAGGCACTGGCCCATTTTCCTTCTATTTGAGCCGTGAGGCCTACGGGTTGAGGAAGTATCTAGCCTGGCATGGTTGCTGGGCTTCTACGGCTTGGGCCGTAAGTAAGCTCTTTTTTTTTTATTTTATTTTATTTTTAAGGTTGGGCTTGGGCTCGTGCCTGAGGGAGAAGAGAGAGGGAAGCTGAGGACTCTAATTAGGTTGTGGGGCCTGTAGTGTTGTATCCCTCATTTTTTGTTTTTGTTTTTTTTTTTTTTTTTTTTTTGCAAGCAGTCGCCTAACGAATATTCTTTGTTGAATTTCTTCAAGCATGTCTTCCTCAAGCCACAAGAATGATGATGGTGTGCTGCCATTGTATCGTTAAGGCAGGTCTTTGAGCAAGGTTGGCTACTTCAAGGCTGCTCACTTCAAAATTAGCTTCGCTGACTTCTTTAGAGACTTCATTGAGGCATATAAACACATTATTCCGTCGGGAGTACGTGTGAAGCGTGTCAAGGATGGTAGCAGCTATGAGCCGTGTAGTGAGGCTTAGAGAACCATCAAGTTTCACCCCTACTACTTTGTGCTGGGGTTCACTTTTCCTATGTAGCGTTTCTTTCAAGAATGTTATGTTCCATTAGATGTGCCCCCGCTTATTGTTCTTTGAATACGGTCCACGTGATGGTGGGATTCTTCAGTATAAGCCAATTCTTTGACTTAGAACTAACCATCAACGAATTTTGGTACTTCTTTGACATAGGCCACATCGAAAACGTTGGGCAGCTACGATTTCGCCATAGGTTCTTTGACCATTCGAGCAAGGGAGATCATGACTTGGCTATCATGACTGGGCTAAGGAGACTTCAGAGATAAGTGGAGAATCAGAGTCTGATTTTTCTCCTAAGTTGCGTGTTCCAATGATTTTCATCTTTTGTAAGTAGGCTACTCAGTCTCTCCACTGCTTTGTACTTTCGCTAAGATGCTTTCTGATTTACTGATTGTCTTATTATGTTCTTGTAAATTCAAAATTTGGCTCAAAATTTAAGACTTCTTTGGACATGAAGAAAGTGCATGTCGTTCTGGGTATCATTTCCGAGTACTGTGAGTGGCGTTGGCTGCTTAGTCCTCTTTGCTAAGAGAAAGGAAGGTTAGCCCCGAGAAAGGAGATAAAGCGAATCAAGGCTAAGACATTGGCTCACCCGATCATTGTTGTGGAGCTTACTACAAATGAAGGTGGGAAAAAGAGACTTTCCCCACTTGCTCAAGAGATGCCAGCTGAGAAAAAGCCAAAGACTTCTTTCGCTGCTAGCGAGGGTTCACCGGCTGCCCCCAGGCTTATGATTGACTTGATTTCTTCCAAGGGTGAGAAAGATGAAGCTGCTAGATTTGTGCTAGTGACACTTGCCGTTCCAAAGGTGGCCAGTTCGGTTGTTGATAGGATCGCTTAACGTAGAAGTTCTGCCATGCCCCAGTGCTGAAATTTGTACCAAAACATCCGTTTGGGGGTAAGTCTAGTTCACCTTTGGAGAGGCCTGCTACTTTAAAGAGTGACAAGGTGCCTTTGCCTGCTAAAGTGGCACTAAAACCTGTTCCCTCTGCTGCTGAGACTGATTCGTCTGCTGAGAAAAAAAAAACTACTCGTGTGGGCAGTTGTGAGAAATCTACCAAGTTTATTTTTGGGGAAGCTACCGAGATTTATGCATCCTTGAGACCAAATCTGCTCGAGGACATGGATGTGTGTGCCAGGTTTGTTGATGACGTCAAAAGAATTGTTGGCCCAAGTTCCTTTGCGAAGCATACGACCGAGTATAGGAGGAGTGCTCTGCTAGTTATGAAGTAGAAAACGACGATTCTAGCTGCCAAGTTTATGTTCTTTGATCAAAAGGATACCAAGGCTGCCAAAAAGGTGGCAAGAACTGTGGCAGTCGAAGCTTATTCCTCGACCAAAAATGTCAAGAAGTTAGAATCTGAGCTTGCTGCTTTGTAGAAGTCTAATATATCTGTCCCCACTTCTTTGCCGCTTGAGACCGCTCGCCAAGAGATCGTGGATTTGAAACTAAGCTTGACGCGATCTAGGTAAAGTATGAAAGTGCAGAGAAGGAGATCAGGTGTTACATACCTCAAATTCAAGATCTTGAGCATGCCATCTCTGAGTTCCACTCTGCTGTTTACGCAAAGGATGAAGAACTGATCACTGCTTACAACCAACTGATCCACTTCAAGAAGGTCATTGATACGCTTGAGCCTCAAATGTTGGAACTCCAAAGTGCTTTGAAGATCAACGACAGTCTGAAGAAGGAAGTGGAGGAGTTGCAGTGCGTCCGTGTTAGTCTGCTCGAGGTGAATGAGTAGTTGGAGGGTGAGAAGGCTGGGTTCGAGGCTTCGCTTACTCAGAGTCAAGCCAATTTTTACAAGTTAGGTTATATAGACTATCTCTTTGGGCAGCCGTCTGATTTTGAGTATTCTGGTAAAGACTTCAAGACCTTCTTTATTTCTCCAAAAGACTTTCTCCTCTTCACTTTCAAGGCTTCCATTGGTGAAGTAGTCGGAAAAGCTGATGCCCAGGCTAGAATAGTCCGGGTTGAAGCGTCGAATGGTGCCGCTGCTGAGGGTGCCGCGGTTGCTGAAGGTGTGGTGACCGTATAGTCGTGGAGCATTCAAGCTACTGAGGAGTAGTTTTCTAAATAGTCTTTAGGATTTTCTTTGTTTTCCTTGTTGCCTTTGCTTTGCTTGAACTCCTTTGGTCTTTGCTAGTCGTTCATCAATTTTGCTAGAAAATTTAATAAACTTGCATCCTTTGCTTTTCTCCATTTCACTTCTTTTGTTCATGCCCTAACCTTTTGACTTTATAGACCATTGGCAAGCGTGCTACTTTTCTATAAGCAGACAGGCCCGCGTAGCCTATGTGTTGGAAATGTGCCCTAAAGCCATACTTTACGGACATTTCACATGTTAAAACTAATCTAGTTTAATATAAAGGGCAAAGATTATTGTTGAAAGCCGTGTCATATAAATGTTATATGTTTCAACGATAAGTCCAAAGAATATGTAATTGGGAGAATGTGATCTAAAGAAGTTAGATTCATGAGACCATTCTCTTTCGTATACATATCCTAAACATTCTTGATCATAGGATTGCCAACTAGGTATTGACAGTTTGTTAAAATCAGTACATGCTATGTCTTCTCTTAAAGAGAGTGACTGGTTTCAAGTCAATGATGTAACTGACACCAAGATAAGCATGTAGGTGCTCAATAGAGAATGAGTCCACTAAACACGATCAACGAGGAGTTCTCATACTCATGTCACATGAGAACTTATGATTGGGATAATGCAAAGTAGTCCTTTGACCTAAGGCATCATAGTTGTCTTGTGGTTAGGTCTTTGATCTTTGACTATGTCAAAGTCATTCCGTCAAAGGGTGTCCACGGTATAGTTGGGGTTAAGCCACTTAGCCATAGAGGCAATTGAATGCACAACAAGGGATCTCTAACCTTCAAACCGTTTGAAGGAAAATACTCTTTGATATGATTAAGAATCTCTGGCCAGAATATGAATGAGAATCAAGAAGTCGTTCCAAATCACATTCAAGGTAATCATATAAGTAAAATAATCACATTGGATTGTAGACATGAATAAACTATCAAACCAAACAATGTGGTTAAGAGTATTGTATTAGAGAAAGACCATATTGCATTGTAATCCCAAACTGAATAGGTTATCCACCCCTTCTAATTAGCTTGGGTAGCCATGACATACTGCTAGGTGTCACTCATGGTTTGTTGAAGCCTTAAAGGTGTATAATCACTAAAGGGAGAATTGAAAGTACGTTTCAATTCACAATCGATTTGAAGAGTTCTAATCGCCCACTGGCTCGCTAAAAGGAACCTAATGGATCACACACTATGTAAGGTAATGTTTGAAGGATTTAACGAAGATGAGTAAGGATAATTAAATGGTTTAATTATTTATGGCTAGGATTAATTAATATGTTAATTAATCAAACGAATAAGTTCATTATAGACCTCCGGTTAGTTTTGGGCTGCAAGGCCCAATAAGATTTGAGTGTCAAGCCCATTAACATAAATTGTATGACAACTTATTGACTAAAGACCTAAAAGGGCCCAAACAAACCATAACCTTAAGGAGGCCGGCCATATAGGGAAAGAAAGGGTTTGTGGTTCTTTTAGTCACTTAATTGAAGGGACTATGTAAAGGACTTTATAACCTTTTCATCATTAGGGTTTTCTAAGGGAAGAAAAGAGAACAACTTTCTCTCTTTTCTCTCTAGAACAACCAGCCACCATGGGAAAATTTACTAGTATCTAATTTTTCCATGGTCACTTATCTTCTTCCTCAACCATCCTTGGTGTCGAAACTTAGAGGTCTCCAACTTTGGTGACTTTTGGAGAACCTAATTCTTCCATCCATATCCAAGAAGACATGGAGCCAAGAAGCAAAGTTCCTCCATCCAAATCCATGGAGCCAAGGAGCAAGGTGACAAAGGAAAAAGGCCCTCACATGGGTGATTAACCTTTGCTAAGCAAAGAGGTGCTTCAAAGGTATAAAGTTTCTCAACTCACTTTGTTTTAAGTTGAGTCTTGGTTCACCACAACTACTAGACCTTGAATTTCATGGGTAAATTTTGTTTTTGAGTGCATACAGCATGATTCTGCCTTTTAATTGTTAATGGCTTGCATATATGTTGCTCAAATGAACTAGTTTTCACAACTATTTCCTTCACTATGCAGCCGTAGGCTTTGGTGTAGAACTTTGCAAAGTTTTTAGCCATAGGGTCAGCAACCGAACGCCTTACTTACAAAAGCAGACAAGTCTGCATAACCACTAAGCTGTTAACCTTGGCTTTCTCCAATTCTGTAGGTTGCGTAGCAATTGTCACAACACCTTAAGACTTGGTGTAGATCAATCCGCGCTTTGGTAGAAATAAACCTATCAATTGCGTAACATGCCAGCAATGGATGAAGTTTTGTATAAGCGTGCTAACTTGTTTAACCTTTCATAGAAACGTGTGGTTGTATAAGTTTAGCACGGCTTACTGCTCAAAGGGCAAGTCATAGATAGTCTTCTGGAAACCGTAAGCTACCTTAGTGCACTCGATATCAGCTTTAGGGTTCTAGGGCAGCCGTCTATAGGGCGTACTGGGTGATGTGCCCCCTCTGTTTCTAGGGCATGGTTCCCTGTGGATTAGGCCAAGAAACCCAAAATCCTTCAGTTAGCTAAGTCTTGAAAAAGACCATTGTGGCTACTTCTACGAATCCCGACGCAAGCCATCGTGCATCTAGTTATTCTAAGGTAGCCCGGCTCATCCATTTCTGGATTTTCAGAGTGTAAAGTTTATCCTCCCGCTTTGGAAAACAAACCCATGTAGATGTCGAGGAATTGGTTTACCCTCTTGCACTGGAGAGCATGGTTGGTTCCTCGGGGGGGTGCAATTCCTACGATGAGCCCCTAAAAAGGGTGAGGTATTTTTTTTGAAGTGCAAGAGCGATCAGTTGTTGTAGACATGCAGTCAAGCCAAGTTGTAAATTACTTTTGAATTCCTCGTTGAAAAACAAGTGAAATGAACGAAAACTTAACTGTAAGGTAAAAACTGCATAACAACTAGATAATCCTCGGCTTGCGAGGTAGTGCCCGTTGAGCCACTTGTGTTTTTCGAGCTTTGATGTGGTAGGAGGTCACATATGGTACTTCCTCAAATTGTAGGCGTTCCACTGCTTTTCAATCTCTTTGTCATTCATGGTGGTGAGGGTGTAATTACCTTTGCCGTCTACTCTAATGATCTTATACAGATCTTCCCAAATAGAATCCATCTTTTTGGTGCCTTCTCTACAGGCAATGATAAAGGCTTTTCTTAGGACTAGATTTCTAGGTTGGAACTGCCGAATCTTGGCCCTTTTGTTGTACCTAGAGAGGAATTGCTGCTGGTAGGCTGTGATGCGGGTGATGGTTTGCTCGCGCTTCTCCTCTGCCAGAACTAAGCTTGTGGCCATATTCTTACGGTTCTGCTTAATACTTAGCAGTAGAGTGCTGATACTTGATACGATGACATTGAGATGAATGATTGCTTCTGAACCAAATGCTAAAGAGAAATGAGTCTCACCGGTGGCTTGTCACTTAGTCGTGTGATATGCCTATACACATTCGGGGAGTTCTTCTGGCCACTTCCCTTTTTTGTTGGAGAGAGATTTCTTGAGGCAATCGAGAATCATCTTGTTGGATGCTTTAGCCTGCCCATTGCCTTAAGGATATCTCGGTATGGACATGTGCTGCTTGATGTTATACTTTTGGAAGAACTTCGTTAAATCTTTGCCCATGAAATGCGAGCCATTGTCGGTGACGATGGATTAACGAAAGCCAAATCAGCAAATGATGTTCCTCTATATGAAGTGCTCTATGTTCGTTTGAGTTATGGTTGTCATGGGCTCTACTTCTACCCATTTGGTCAAGTAATTGGTTGCCACGATCATCATGTCCCTGCCTCAGTAACGGGTGGCATTGGCTCTACTAGGTCGATTGCCCACTGCATGAAAGACCAAGGACTCGTATGTAGATGTAATTTGCTGGCAGACAATGCTAGTACCAACTTATAGCATTGGCAATGGTCGTATTTTTGTACTAACTCCTTAGCATCTTAGTGCATAGTAGGCCAATAGTAGCCTGAGTTAAGATCCTTCTGTGCTAATGATTGGCCTCCAGAGTGATTTCCACAAACACCTTCGTGGATCGAGCTTAGAACTTTTAGGTCATCGCTAGGCGCTAAGCAGCGGAGATGTGGTATGGTGTAAGATCTTCGAATGAGAATGCCGTTCCACATGTACTAGCGTGTTGCCTTTATTTGGAGCTTTCTAGACTTCAACCTTTCCATAGGGAGTGTGCCATTGATCATGTAGTCTATAATAGAACTTTGCCAGTTAGGAGTTATACTAACATGTGACACTTCGGTTGCTGCCTCTGCTTCTATGCTTCACTTCTTTAGATACTCCACTAGAATAGAGCGTTTGAGTTGGTGGTCGAGGACGGAGCCTAGGCCGGCTAGCGCGTTTGCGTGGGCATTGTCTGCCCGTAGAACTTAAGTGAGTGTTTAAGTCTGTAATGCCTCAAGTTGCTTACGTACCTTCTCTAGGTATTACGCTATCCTTGGATGTTTTGCTATGTACTCCTCAGTAGCCTGGCTGGTGATTAGCTGGGAATCAGAATGAATTGCGAGCTTTTTCATCGCCAAGTCTTTTGCATAGAGTGATCACCTGCTTAAGCATCGAACCGTCTAGGGTGATAAGGACCACGCTTGCTTCCGAGCTTTTGTAGTTGGATATGGCGTTGACATGCAAATGCCAGGAGCATCCATTATGCGGAGTAAGAATGGCAAAGGAGTGCTCGGCTGCCTCCAAGGCATCGTTAGGTCGCTCTGTTGCATCGCCTGGGCTAGGCGTGAATTCTGCCAAGGCTTGGGCCTTTATCGCCATGCGGGGTTAGAAAATTAAACCGTATTGGCCAAGTTGCAACATCCATTTCATCACTCATTAAGAAACATCTGGACTATATAGGATCGATCGTAGAGGATATTGAGTGATGACAATGACTATATAAGCTTGAAAGTATGGTTTGAGCTTCCAAGCTGTAACAACTAGCGTTAAAATTAATTTTTTGATCTTTGAGTATCTAGTTTCCTCATCAAGAAGAGTTTTAGAAGTGTAGAATACGGGCAGTTAGGCCCTCAGTTCTTCTCGTATGAGGACAGAGTTTACTACTACTTCTGAGGTTGCCAAATAAATGTATAAGTCCTCCACTCCTTCTGGCTTGGATAGTAAGGGAGGTGATGTAAGATACTTCTTCATGTCTTAGAAAGCTTTTTTCGCACTCATCATACCATTTATCTCGTTGTGCCCTTTTGATGGCCTTGAAAAAGGGTCTGCATCGATCGGTGGACCGCAAGAGAAAGCGATTAAGGGCGGCTGCTCATCTTGTGAAGCTTTGGATTTCCTTCAAGTTAGTTGGAGATTTCATCTCTATGATTACTCGGATTTGCTTGGGATGTGCTTCGATTCCTCTTTAGGTTACTAGGTACCCTAAGAATCTGCCTAAAGATACTCCAAATGTGCAATTGGCGGGATTGAGCTTCATCTAGTACTTTCTAAGGATGTCGAAAGTTTTGGCCATGTTGCTGATATGGTCTGATCGCTGTTTGCCCTTCACTATGATGTTGTCGACATAGACCACCATGGTTACTCCAATTTGCTTTTTGAACATCATGTTTACTAACATTTGGTAAGTGGCTTCTGCGTTCTTGAGGCTAATGGGCGTGACCTTGTTGCAGTAGGTGCCTCGCTCGATCACGAACGTGGTTTTCTCTTTGTCGGGCTCACACATGGCTATTTCGTTGTAGCCAGAGTAGGCGTCTAAGAAACTGAGCAGCTGGTTTCCAGAATTCGAATATACTAATTGATCGATTCGGGGGAGTAGATAACAATCCTTTAAGCATGCTTTGTTGCAGTCGGTGTAGTCTATGCAAACCCTCCATTTGCCCTTCTCTTTCTTCTTTACTAGCACGACGTTGGCAAGCCATGCTGAGTGTGTTACCTTTTCTATGAAGCCGACTTCCAATAGCTTGTCAATTTCTGCTTCGATGATTGTTACTCGTTCGGGCACAAAATGCCTTCTTTTTTGGATCACCGGCTTTGTAGTAGGGTCGACGTCTAGCTTGTGGCAAGCTATCTTGGGGTCAATGCTAGGCATGTCAGAAGGTGACCATGCGAAGATGTCACGATTTTCCTTAAGGAAAGCCGTGAATTCTTTCGTTTCTTTTGGGTTTAGACGAGAACCAAAACTAACGCTCTTCTCCGGCTACTAGGGATCAAGAACATTGTGTTCGGCGTCCTCTTTGGGTTTTCATCCTATTTCCTATGCTAGAGTGTTGTTTTGGACACCATCTTCTTCATTCGCTTGCTGTAATTGCTATTTGGTAGCTTCATCGTTCCTTTGGACCTTACTAGCCTCTATGGGGGTAAAGGTCTTCTTCTTTAATTCCTTCAATACTTGCACAGTGCATTGTTGAGATGCGGCCTGGTTAAACTTGATTTCTCCTACTCTTCCCCCCTGGATGCGACATCAAATTTTTTGATACTTGACGGAAGTGATGGCATCCAACTTTATTAGCCAAGGTCTCCTTAGAATCCCATTGTAGAGAGGCAGGTCGCTTAACATTGTCAACGTCCCCTTTGAAACAACTGGCGGTGTTTTCATGTCAAGTGTGATATGGCCAATGGCAGTCGAGGTGTGTCAGTTGAATCTGGAAGGATTACCTCCGCTCTGCATATGACTGTGTTTTCCAAGCCCATCTTCTGAATTACTGAGAGTTGAAGTAGGTTGACTGCACTTCCATTGTCAACCCTCATTCTGTCGACTATGGCATGGGCCAGTTGGACAAATACCACCAACGCGTCATCGTGCAGAAAGTCGACACCTTCGGCATCCTACTCAATGAAACCAACAATGGGTCCAAGTTGGGTGTCGACTGCTTAGACTTGCGAAACTAGTAGAGTTTGTTAGATCTTCCATTTCTTTGAATTATTGGTGGCCCCCAAATGTTCATATTTGGTGAACATGCCGTTAATCCGGATTGTCTTGTTGAGCGGTTCTTCATCTGCATCCGCGTTTCTTCTAGGCTGCACAGCTGGTTTGTCCAAGTATCTGTCGACTTTACCTTCCTTCATGAGCTTATCTAGGTAATTCTTCCAGCTGTAGCAGTTGTCGGTTATGTGACCGGGACCTCGGTGGAATATGCAGTACTTGGTGTGATCCAACTTGGAAGTATCTCCTTTTGACTGCTTCAGCAACTTGAGCCATGGTTTTCTCTTAATGTCACGGAGGATTTGGTGGATCGAGATCGAGAACTTGGTGTAGTTCTTAGATACCAAGCTCTATTTAGTTATGGGTCGATCCTTACGTTTGGCTTCCTGCCTGTTTTGGTTGTACTACTTCTCGTTCTCATTCTTTTGAGCCACTATCGACTTTTTCCATGGTTGTTCGGGCGTCTTATCTGTTCACCAAGCCTTGTCCCAAAGTGCATGCTTCTCTACCAGAGTGAAAAAGTTTGCCAGGGTTAGATCTTCTTTCATGATCAACTCTCTAAACAGTGGGTGGTCTACTAAGAGTCCCTTTTGAAAGGATGCGCTTGCTATCGAATCATCACATCCTACTATCTTCGCCTTCTCTACTTTTAACCTATTCATGTAGTTGTGAAGTGACTCCTTTAGGTTCTTCATCACATTAAACAAGTGGTCAAACTTTTTCTTGATCGAGCGGTATGATGAATATTCTTTGGTGAAAACCAAGGAAAGTTTATCAAAGCTCTGGATGGATCGTGGCGGTATGGTGTGGAACCAATCTTTCGTCTTGTCTTGTAAAGTGGTGGCAAATATTTTACACATAAGAGCATCGTTGTTCTGATAAAGGACCATCGCGCTTCGGTAGTGCTTCAAATGCCTTTCCGGGTCTTCACGTCATTTGACGGATGAAAAATGTGGCATGCTAAACTTGCATGAAGGATCTGCCTGCTCGATCTCATCCATGAAATGTGACCTGTTTGTATTGGTCGTGTCCCGTCGTAGTTCTTCATCGGTGACTTTGTTGCATTGAAAATCATGCAACTGCTCGTTTAAGAGTCTGTCTACCTCTTCTTGAATCTTCCTTTGTTAGGGTAGTAGAGCTCTCGGCTGCCCACGATCTTGACCTACTGGTCTAGGATACTCTTCTACATGATTTGCTCTTCGATGTGGTAAAGGTAGTGCACGTGGTTCTTTCCCAGCAAGCGAGGGAATTCTTCGTTGGCTGCCGGTTGAACTCGAGCCTAGAGTGATTGCTTCTCTCCATTTGTTGTGCTACCTACTCTGATGTGAGGTGGAAGATGCTCCTTGTAGACCTAGCAGCGAATAAACACTTCGCCTAGAAGATTGTCCATGTTGATCACCGGAGTGTGGTCTCAATCGTGAGTGTATGCTCGTTCGTGGGCCTAATCTGGAGTGCATGCTTTTGCGCATGCTAGGATAGAAGTATATGCTATCTTGAGGGCCCAGTCGGGAGTGTACATTGCTAGAATGCTCAGTTCATGGCTGGTTAAATGGTTGCTTACCAGGATGCTGCTGGAGAGGTTCTTTGCCTGCCCTTGTCCCATTTTGGGACACTTCGCCTGGGCAAGTTGCATCTCGGTGTGTGCTACAAAAGCTGATTCACCAAGGTCGTCTAGAGTGCAAGGGCGCTCGTCAATTCTATGCCTTGTCGAGACAAATGTTGTTCTTCATTTGGGTTGGAAGAGCTTGGAAGGAACGCGTCTCCTTGAGCAATAGAAGTGTGGTAGACTCCGGACGTGAGATTTGAGTTGGGAAATGTCAAATCCGCAGAGAAATATGGTGAAAATGCCCCGGTTCAATCATCGGTCTAGAAATTTGAAGTCGGGACGGTTGAACCGGTCCTGGACTTATTTGGGCTGCTGGGAAGGCCACGAAAGTGGGTTGGGCAATGGGAATGGGTTCCTCAGTGTGCAGAGCACGTGGGTACGAGGCTAGGGCTCAGTTCAGCAACGTGTTGGAATCTAGTTAGGCTTGAATGGCTTGGGCCGACTCACCTTGGGCTTAGGCCCTTACGGGCTTAGATGGCATAGCTTGGGCCGTGGTCATGGTGTCGTGGACCTTGCTAAGGGTGGCTGTCGTGGTGGCCATTATGGTGGTTGCTACGGTGGTGCCCCATGAGGGTGGTGCTGCTTCATTCATCGTCGTGTTTAGCCTTGTGGATGGTCGTGGTCCAAATCCTTGAACGTAGGAAGTTCCGACCATCGTGGTTTACGATTTTCTAGTCATTGTACTTTTCTTTTACGTTTTATAAAAGAATTTTTATCAAAGAAATTTGCATCCTAAATAAAAAATCCAAGAATAAGAATGTACGAAAAATCTACAAATAAGCAAGAAAACAAAAAACCTTGAATGCAAGAGTCTTTTTCGAGTGTTTGATCAAGACTCTCCATGAAAGCACCAATTTATGGATGCAAATTTCCGCCTTCTTTTTCTTGGACAAAAATGCACCTGCAAAACAATTAACATCTTAGGTCAAGGCCAAGAGCCTCATGCGCCCACGATGACTAGGGGGGCTTTGGCCAAAGAACATCCAATGCCAAAGTTAGAATTTGAGGGAAAAGTGTTTAGAGAAATTTGGAGAATTTTGCAAGAGAGTTGGAATTAGGTTTTGAGGAGAAATGGGAGCTATTTATAGGGGTGTGACCAGCCCTTATTTGGAGAAAAGGGGTACGGCCACTTATGGTGGTTTTTGGGTGTAATTGCAAGATATTATGTCAAAATAATATCCTGCAATCAATTAGGAAATTAATTAGAAAATTAATTAATTAATTAATTAGGAAATTAATCAATTAATTTAGGTAATAAATCCTATTTAGAATGAATAATTGAAGGTTACCTTGTGGGGGAGGATTTGATGAGGATGGATAAAATAGGTTTTGAATAAGTACCTATTTTGATCACTTTTGACCATGATTGAGTTGTGATTGTCCGCTGCTTACGCGAAGGAGTTCTGGTGTGCCTTGAGGGTAATTTTGTCTTTTTACCCGAGAATCATATGTCGCCTCCATATTTTTCTCGATTATTTTTGGCTCCACACAATGTAGTCTTTCGTGAATAAAGACTCAACCATATGGTTTAGAGCTTTAGAACCCGTTACAAAAAATTAAATAAATAAATAAAAAAAAGGAGAAATTTAAATGATACTAGCCAATGCTATAATACAAGACAAATTCGATTTTGCACTACCTCATGCATTTGTTGGAATTCCAATATACTTAGAATTTATTCTATACTTCCATTAAGTACAATGTAGTCTTTCGTGAAAAAAAAAAGGGCTCAACCATAGGTCTGAGACCTTTGAAACCCATGACGGTGGTATCCTTTTCATGTTCTTCCACATGCAAGACATCCAAGTAACTTTTGGAACTTATGACGGAGGTTCCTCTCCATGCTCTTCTCATACTTACTTCTCTGATTTTTACCACCAATACTACTCCCTAGACCTCCATAATTGAAGGTGCACCTCCTTCCCCTAACTAGTCGTGTGGGCCTAAGCACCATCATCTTCTAGTTGTGAACTCAGGCCCATAGCCATGCCTTTGCTGCTGCTGCTTTTCATGAGATCCTTGGGGACTTTGTGTAAAGTGGTGAAAGGGTAGGGTTTGGGTAGTGGGAAAATGGGGCATTGAAGCAAAAAAGAAGGGGAGAAAGAAGAAGAGGAAGAGGAGGGCACATAGGAGAAAGAGGAAGAGAAAGGTACTGGGTAAAAAGAGGAAAAGGAAGAGGGAGGCATAGATTTATAATTGATGGATAGGGGTTTGCCTAACGAACCATTCAGTCGGGCAAATATAAGGAAAACATCAAGCAAAGGTTGTGTCGGTAGATATTTACTACACATCAGTATGGGCTTTTGACCAACGATAGTAGATTGTAACCGACAAATAGTGTTGCTGGGCAGAGCCTACCTAGCCAACGAAGACAGGATTCATCAGGCAAACCGTCTGATCGCCATTTTTTCCCTCTTCAAGCCAAAATGTTGCCCCGAAGAATTTTGACTTGCCCTACGAATATTTTCTGTCACCTGATTTTGGGTAAAACCTGAATGTTGACCATCTTCGCCTTATCAACTGAAATATCCGTCAGGTAAAGAGACTTTACCCGATGAACTCTTGTTGGGCAAAAGTTTGTAGGGAAAGCCCCATTTTCTAGTAGTACACTTGTCGTATCATGTGGTACATCAATATGATACAAAAATGTAGTAACTTAATTTTAATGGTTACTGAAATTCTCCATACGATCAAACCGATTACTAGAGAGTATATATGTTCGCATACAAAGAAATATAACAAAAAATTATCATCTTTTTGAAAACTCATGAAAAATGAAATTTAGGGCCACTTTCACAATAACCTTGCCTAAAAAGTTCTTATTTTACATAGAAAACACAGTCCTAAACTTTATGTATCTTCCACCTCATAAACTATTTTCCTACCCCACTTGCCTTGAACTTTTTATGGATCTCTGTAGCTTCAAAGGTTCTTCTCTCAACACTATAAGTATGGGGTATCTCCAATCCAAAGCCAATTAAGAAACCAGCTGCTTCCTCAGGAAAAACAGAAGGGTTGTAATCTTTGAGAGATATCATGGCAACGATGTCATCAGATCCTCTTGTGGTTGGGAGAGTTATTGGAGACGTTGTTGATTACTTCTCCTCCAGTGTAAGAATGACAATCACATACAACTCGAACAAGGTGGTGTATAATGGGCATGAGCTATTTCCTTCCTCAGTAACCATCAAGCCTAAGGCTGAAGTTCATGGAGGCGATTTGAGGAGTTTCTTTACACTGGTACGTGCATGTCACCCTCCCAGCTTCTATATATTCTCTTGTTATCATGTTTATATATACCATAATTTATTTTCTTAAATAAGGATTTAATTTAAAATAGGTATTTTGTTCTTTGTAGGTCATGACGGATCCAGATGTTCCAGGCCCTAGTGACCCATACCTGAAGGAACACTTACACTGGTAAACCCTTCCCTGAAGAGATGATCATAAAAATGCAATCTTAAATAAGGAAAATAAAATAAAAGGCAATCATTTTCCCGGCCCTAGAGACTCATATCTGAGGGAACACTTACACTTTTACCAACCTCTAATTAATTAACTTGAGCATAATATTATATCCACCTGAAGATTAAAATATGAAACACTAACCTTTTATACCGCAGAGAGTCAGTTATTCGGGGTTACCAATATATTTACAAGACATCGAGAAAATCATGCAAATTATAATCTATATATGCGTCTTTTTTATATAACATAAAATTAACTGCGTCCTTGAATCTTACTGATCTTTTTCTTTTCCAATAAGTTTGTATGTTTCATGATTGACCTGGTAAATTTATCTGGGCTTTTTTGTCCTGTTAGAGATGGCCTGATACAGGGAGTTTCTATTTCCTTATAATTGTTTTTGGATAAAACCTACATAATCAGAAGACAGAAGCTTCTATTGCATACTCATGAATTCAGTGTGATAATTTTGTTAAAAAATTTGGACTAAATAATTGGCCTTCTTGATTATAGGATTGTGACTGACATCCCAGGCACTACTGATAACACATTTGGTAAGTCCATTATGTTCTGAGAGAGATAATGAATATGATTTTTTGTTTGTTTGAACGCGAGATATATAATTAAAAACAGGAAAGGAGGTGGTGAAATATGAAATGCCAAGGCCAAACATAGGGATCCACAGGTTTGTGTTTCTTCTGTTCAAGCAGAAAGGCTGGCAGACAGTGATCCCTCCTGCATCAAAGGACCACTTCAATACCCGAAAATTTGCAGAGGCAAATGACCTTGGCCTTCCTGTGACTGCTGTCTTCTTTAATGCCCAAAGAGAAACTGCTGCAAGGAGACGCTAAAACAATAGCACTAACCGAAAAAATCAGCTCTGCTCTCCAAGTTGTACCTTGAAATGGATTGTTTACAATAATTAGTAGGGGACCGGTCGGTTTAAAATTTGTGCTAAGTGCACCCTCTTGCTTTATTAACCTAACGAAAGTTTGTAAATTTATGGTTGTGTACTTTATGTGACTTTCTCCAAAATAAATATAGTAATATGGAAAAATTATAATGTACGACTGAATTTCTTCACAAATTCATATTCAAAAATAACAAATTAAGTAACCTATAGGCCGGCGGGTGGCCCTTTACCGCTTGAGGGGCCGGGATAGGTTATCATGAACCGCTTGAGGGAGGAAATGGTAGACTGTCATAGTAGGCCGATGACTTTAGTCCGATGAAATAGCCTATTTTTTACCATTGCTTTTGAAAGATAGTAGTCCAGCGGCATCTTAAGTAAATGGTCTAAAGAGAATATTTCTATAGAAAACTTCATTTTAATAGTTGGAAAAGATCACTTTTAGACTATAACTTTGTGTAAGATTAATATCTAATTAAGCTACTTAGTATTACGGTTTAGAGATAAGAGGTCTTAAGCTCGATTATCGCCAAATGCGAATTTGAACTGTATTATTACTAACTCATTGTGAGGCTAAGTCCATCCGCCTCCCCCTTAGTGTAGATTATGTCATTTGTTTAAATAAAAAAAAATCTAATTAATTTTTGTCCCTTGATACATTTAATCACCTCATTTATTAATTATATTTTGATGTTTTATTTCTCTTTATTTCTAATTTTAATCTGTTAGTTACCTTTAATCCTAATTTTCATTTCAATCATTATATATTTTGGTGTAGACATATAGGTAAACTAGTTTTTTTGTATAATATATTCCGATACAATTTGTGTTCTTCATTTAGGTACATTAATTCATTTAATATATTTCAATTTGTATTCATTGATACATTTAGGTACATTAATTATTCATAATACATTTCAGTACTTCCATTTTGGTACATAAATTTTGGTATATACATTTAGGTACATCAATCCATGTTAATATTTTGGTACACTTATTTATTTATATATTTTTCTTACATGTCACCTTTTTTGTGGAATGTATCTCATTTAGGTACATTTATAAGGATATATTTGGAGGGAGTTAAACAAAATTACTATATTAAAATGTGTATACTAAAAAATTTAAATATTTAATTATGGGAGACATTGAAAAAATACACATTAAATGTTAGGATTAAGAATGTAAAACCCCTCCACATTTTAGAGTCATTTTAAATTGGTCCTAACTTTTTTAAATATTTTAAACAAGTTTCAACCTATTGCAATGTCACATCCATTAAGACCTAGTTAATTTTTTAAACATAGATTATATTAAAAACCAACCAACTTGGTATATCATGGTCAACATTAATGGTAGTTGCCTCAAAATTTAATTTTCAAATATAAATTATATAATATGGAACCCAAATTGATGAAACAGGTATTGAATTGAATCGAAAATGGATCCAAATAGAAATTACATCAGGAGGGCAATCTCCTAACAAGAAAGAGGATTAAGAATTCAGATGCTCATGTGATTTCATCATTTGCAAATTCTTAGCTCGTGAAGCTTCTAGTTTTTCTTTGTGGGCATGAAGATGGTGATAGCCACATCATGGCAGTCCATACTATTTTAACAACCTCCATAACCTTTTTCTAGATGTTGGCGGCTTGAGTTGTAGGGTGGAGTTGGTGGTTTTGCGTTGTATTTGGTGGTGATTGGCTAACAGGGGTGGTAGTGATCGTTAGTTGGTGGAGGCTATACTTTCATGACCTTCTATTGATTTTGGATACAATGTAAGCCCTACTTAATTTAACAGATTTTTAACTGGGGCTTGATGGATGTGACATTTTCAATAGGTTCGGTACTTGTTTGAAATGTTCAAAAAAGTTGAGATTAATTTGGAATGACAATAAAAAGTTGGGGAGCTTTAGATACTTAATTCTAAATATTGAAACAAAAATAAAATATGAAGTTGAATTAAAGTAGACATCAAAAGACTATAACCAATATATAATCTAAGCACTAGGTTTTAATCAAAATTTCAATTTTTTCAAGAATTAAATGACACACCCCGACCCCAATAACACAAGTTACGAGGCCGTGATGTTGGCTATCACTAAATTGACCATATGTCCCCATTGAGAGATGACGTCACAAGCCAACCTAGTAACGAAAGTCATAGTAAGATAAACATCGTGTGAGTGAATTTGAACCAAAATGTTCATTACTAATAAGAGTTGCTACAAAGTTTCCTAATCAACCTCCCCAATTGGGGACACATGTTCGGGGATTAAATCTCGTTATTATCACATCACATCAGAGCAGCTAAAAGTTTCACAAAACAGTAAACACATAAAAGTGCAGTTATGCATAATCGAAATTAGGATTACATGTTTGTTACAAACTAGAACAGACCGGAGTAAAGGAATCATCACCAAAAGTCCAAAGGATAGATGCCTCACTACCAAGTCCACTCGTCACCTTTGGGGTTCTTATTCTTGTTACGTCCTGAGGAGTTGAGAAACAAAGCGTGAGTTGATCAAGTTTATCTAGTTAAAATCATTGAATATAATAATCCCCGTTTTGAAATTACATATATAGTAAAAACGACATACATATAATACTACAATAATAGTAGTCAAGTTCACATCACATCACTCGTCATATCAAAGAAAGTAATATCAACCACAAGAATCAATAATTGTTTCTTTCTATGTATAATATATTATTTAGAAATACAGGATTTTTAAACTTTAATGTTACAACCCTAATTTTGCCCCTAAGTGGGTGTCTTGAGTAATTTTCGAGACTCGAAATCCAATTTCTTATAATTTCTTATGTTTTCCTTCATTTTGAAAATAGCTCTCTCTCTCTCTCTCTCTATCTTTAGCTCTCTCTCAAGCTCTGAGAGCCCCAAACCTCACTACCACCTAAATTCCTCCACAAACTTACATTTTCGAGAGCAATGGGACTCAGGGAACTCGGTGATGGTCTTGCATGCGTCATCGGACCACCGTGAGGTGCAGTTCCATTGAAGCCAAGAGCTCCGAGGTCTAACCTTAAACCCAGGTGACGTTCCTTGTTATGCTTTGCATTTCTGGGTTATTATCTTGATTAGAGACGATTTTTAGCTGGTTTTGAGCTTGAATTCGAGGGTTTTAAACCCTATCATTTCTCTGTGCATGCAAGGCCAGCTCCGGCGACGAATTCCGGCAAAATGTCGTTGCGTTCGAGGTCGGTTGGATTCAGTGAAGGCGCTGTTGCAGAGAGCATACAACACGTTATTGCAGAGAGGAAGAAGCCGTTGTGAGTGATAGCGAGTCCTCTGGATCCTCTTGTGATGATTTGCTGAATCCATAGAGGAGGTGGGGGAGCAAGAGGAGGCGAAGGGTGGGAGGTAGGGAAATTTTGTTAAATGATGAGAACAAGAAGAGCAGATAGCTGCTGAAGAGAATAGCAAAGCCAATGAGAACATGTGGGTATTTTGGGAAGAAAGGTTTGATTCCGGATGAAGTATTCTCCCCGGAATCTAAATACCACCTTCATTCAGGTAATCCAATTCTGAAGAATTCCGAATATTAGATGGACCCCGCTTATTTACTGGTTCCTCAAATGTTAGTAAACGCCGAAATTCTTGGAAAGGCGTGCAATTCCAATTACTCCTCATTCCTACCCCGTTTCGTAATCACGCCACAAAAGTCTAAAATTACCAATTTTGAGAAGAGAGAAATGAGATCCTAGTGGTTCCATTTATTCTTCGATTGATATTTATCATCTCTATATTAGACTACGAATACGAGAATTTGAACTAGGGAATAGATAAGAGGTAGTACAATACATGCTCTAGCCAACTTATCATTAGTAATTATTATTGTATTATTATTTTCGACACATACTCTATTAATGTTGACTTCTTATAACTCCTTAAATTAGAGAGCATGATTGGCCTAAAAATTGTACAAGAGTTTCTATAATATCTTTACAGTCTTTTATTAGGGTGCTACTATTGCTACTCTGCATTCTCTCAGAAAAAAAATATATCAGAGAAATAATGGTAGAAGGAGGGCATGATGACTTTTTGAAAGTGCTAATAACAATTTCCTTTAATTATTTTAACTTAAAAACTATGGAGCATGGTAGTATAATCTATGACCCTAAACCCTAAACTGTAATCTCTAAACACTAAACCCTAAATTTTAAAATCATTCACATTTAAACACCAAAAATAACCACACGCCTTATGTATGAAAGGCTAGTGGAGTACGGGAAAGTATGTAATTTTCGGAATGCCACAATCAAAAGCCATAGATTTGCTCGCCCGATTATTGAACAGAGAGTTAAAAACCTAGACCAACATGATAAAATAAAATGAACAGAAAATATTCTTTAGGCAACCAAAAAGCGTACTAGTGGCAGGTGTTGGGGGACTTTTAGGTCAAAGTGGACTTAAGCTTTGAGAATGTCCTCGTCTCCTTTGGTTCGGTTTCATACCAAGCTCGAAATTTCTCGAAATAATTAGCATGTCTTAGGAAATATCCCAGAAGGATCAATGATCCAAAGATAGCATGATTAATCAAATAACGACTTGCTCAAGTGAGGTGTGGTGTGGAATGTGGATGCAAATTTCCACCATCGTTTGATTGACGAATTTGCGCCTACAAAGTAATAATGCCTAAGATTAAGGCCAAAAGACTCACGTGCCCATGATGAATGAGGGGGGGCACTTTGGCTGAAAAATCTCCGATGCCAAAGTTAGAATTCTGAAATAAAAAATGTGTTTGAGTGTTTGAGGGAAGCCAAAAAGCCTCTTTTGGGGTAGCTAAAGCTTATTGAATTTTGGAGATAAAGGGTTTATTTATATGAGAAAAATGGAGGAGATGGGCTGGCCCTATAGGGTTTAGGGGTGGCCGGCGCTAGGCTTGTGTTTAAGTGGGAACATTCCAAGATATTTGTGTAAATAAATATATTGGAGTAATTAGGTAAATATCCTAAATAAATGGGATTATGATTACTTACTTGGAAGAGTTTTTCTCTAATTAGGAATGTATTTATAATAAGAATAAGAGATTATTCTATCATAAAAACCTTTGACTTTTCCTATATGCAGGGGCACCTTGAGCACTCGTTGATCTATGCCTACTCTCACTACTAGAATTATGCTCATTACACACCATTTTTTGCCCACCCTTTGCAATTGGTGGCCATAGATATAAAGTTGCTACTCTTACTATTTTTTGGTGGTGGTGGCTTTACAGTGGGATGCCACTGATATCAGTGGCCTTAAAAAATCAGCCACCAATATTGGTGTCTGTTAACTAACTTTATTTGTTAAAATTACTTTTCTTCTACTTTTTTATTTCATTATTTATTTTGTTGGCGCTTGAGTGGTGCTGGTTAATTTTTTTGTTTTCAAAGCTGGGATATATATTGCTTCTCTGGACCTCTAGACGCAAGTCAAATACAAAAGGGAGACAAAGAGGCCAAAACCCATAGAAGGGCAGAGCCTTGGACCCTAATCGCATCTCTCGGCCATTATTGCATAAGTGATGAAGTCGGGCGGTTCTGCAAACCAGTCGCACTCGGAGGATGCGGACAGGGCGTAGTGATCAAGACTGTGAGCAGCCTCATTTAGTTGGTGACGGGTGTGGGCAGCGGAAGCTCCACTCCCACGATGCTGGTTATCTACTTCTCATACCTCGCCCTTTCAATTTCTCATCAGATTAAGCTCCTTGGTTCATTATTTATTTTCAGTTCGGTTTCGTACAATAAATTTGGGGCTGCAACACATTGAATTGCTTTTGGGGAGTAAAAACAGGTAATTTTGTGTTTCTTATATTTAATATTCAGCATTTTTAAGATCTAACTTTTCAATTTGTTTATTAAGTCTTTGAATCTTTGGAGTTTTTAGAAGTTGGGTTTGAAGTGCTTCTTCTATCTGTTAAAGTTGGATCAAATTGGAAACCATACAGGGTTTAAGCTTATTATTGTTCTTGCAGATATAAGCTAGGTGTTCGTCTCTTGTTATATAAATATACGAATTTGTTTACTGTTTCAACGAAAAGACGAGTTAGGCAAATCCCAACTCCGTTTTTCTTACAAACTACTATCCTTACAGCTTGTAGAAACTGAAAGAAAAAGGATATAAGTAGAAGTATCTATCTAAAGTTCCACTATTGGTTAAGCTTATGCTATAAGGGTATCGCATTTTGTGTGTATGTTTTGTAAACACCATAAACACAAAAAATGACCTTGGTAGGGAAAGTTTGGCTTATTGAAACATGGCATGAACGAACTTGCATATGATATTTTGTCTGTTTCTAAGTTTTGGTATGCTTTTTAGTTGATACGTACTACCACTGCATGAGAACTAATAGTTAAGCTAGATTCCATGCTTCATTATGTGGTCTACACCTTCAAAACAATGTTATTATTGGTGGACGAGGAAGCGACATTACCTCTGTTAGACAACTCCCTGCTGTTTACGTACATGCATTCATTTTCTCTCGTCAGTAGATATAACTATGCGATTTTCCCTCATTAGAGCTTTTCCACCGATCTCCAATAGTGATGGATTAACATTAATCCCATGGGGTGCTCGACACATCTTTGCTAAAGAGCTCTGTCTTTCTTCAGTCACATAGTTACGCATATTCATTAGCTAAATTATGAGTGAATGACAGTTGATATACATTAATTAGATATGTATTAGTTATATGAAATATAAACATAATATCACATGGCGGTCCGACAATCATACTGAAAAATTTTAGAAGCACATGCTAAAAACAACACTCTAAATTTGGATAGATTTTTTTTTCAGTGTGTTCGTGTTCCATGAAAAGGTATTACTACCATCTTATATGTGAAGAACCAGCTTAAGGTCGAAGTTAGCATCTTTAATGTTTCTGTTTGACAGTCTGAGTCTTCATATTCAAGGTTTGCCTACTAACTGCTTGTAGGCATTGACTTCTTTGTCTAGCAGATGCAGACATCCTTAGCTTGAGCCTACATTGTTTTTTTTTTTTACCAGTTGCGGGGGGTGAGCAAACCCATATGGTATATTCCTCCATAGATGACATAGATGATCTAATAACATCTAGAGGTAATAATCAAAGAGCAGTAGAGTAGTACTTCATATCTCTCTCTAACTTCAAGGAGGCTTTTATTGGCACAAACACATTCTCTTTATCAATGAATGTTTGGGGTCTCTCTTTTGCTGCTCTCACCTGAGACAGTAGTTTAAGCACTACAATTTTTTGTCGTACATTGGAACCCAGTTTTTATCGTGAAGTATTTGCTTCTATTTATTGCTTGGTTTTCTTCTCATTGCTACTTTTCAGTCCATTCTTAGGTACATTACCTGATGTCCTGATAGGGGCATCACCTGAAAAGGTATGACATGATTTGATTTCAGTTCAATGTTTCGTTCATTGTTCGGGGTTGTTATTGTCAATGTAGAAGTTTTGTTCTCTGTTTGAGGTTTTGAATTATTTTATAGAAAGTTTTGAGCCTTATGACTTACGATGAAAGAATAATTTTTAACTATTTTCATATGATGTAATTTCTGTTCTTGCAGTTTGTTAGGAGCAAGGTTGGTTGTCGAACCACCATTTGTGAGAGTTTGTGCATCACCTAACATGAAACAAAGAAAGTCTTCACACCAAATGGATGGGAATCAGTAAACCATTCAGAACCTAAAACTCACTTCCTTGGTAATACCATTCAGAACCTAAAACTCATTTCCTTGGTAATCTCCATTACTATTTGAATTAGTATTGTTATTATTATTATAATTTTGGCCCACAAAGAGAGCTTCATACTAAGAAAATGAGAAGCTTATGAAACCACAACAGGGTATAAAAGTGATAATGGTGGTTGGGTGTTAAAAATTGCATATTCTTGATTAAAATGGTTGTTCAACCATTTCAATAAAATGTGCTATACATGCGTAGGTACTCATTTCTCTACACTATTCGAAGATCTTATAAATCTTTTCCTATATTTATACTTATCTCTAATATGAATATAAGTTACAATTCCTTATCTCACTGTTGCATTTGCCATTCAATTCCTTTTCTGACTGTTGCATTTTCCATAGGGTTTGGGTGCGCAATTACAAGGAGAGAGAGAGAGAGGGTGGATGCATTCATTTTTAGGCACCTTATTGTTCCAATTCTAGAAACTATTGATTATATTCAGTCATGATGGACAAAAGTTGGGCCACTTTGAATCCATTTACAAACAATTACAGAACAGGGCTAGCAAAATTTATCTCAAACTCATTGCAAGTTTCTTCTTATGATGGCAACATCAAATATCCATGTGCTAAATGCTTGAATAGGTTCTGGTTGAGTCACAATGAAGTCGAAGCGCATCTAATTATTGAAGGTATGGACCGTTCATACTTGGAAGGCTCATGGGTATGGCATGGAAAGACATTTGGTGATCCTCTTCCAAGTAGCCAAGCTGCACAACAAAGTGCTGCTGTTAATAATCCTCATTGTGAACTAGGCCCCTTGCTTGAAGATATTTTCTCTAGTCCCAATGTAATGGGTGGCATGCCTATTAATAATCACAGCGGTCAGGAAGCTCCAATACTTGCATATGCACGTAAGTTTGAAGCCATATTGCAAGACGCCAACACGGAATTATATCCGGGTTGTTGTATGAAGAAAATGGACTCCCTAATACAAGTATTTCAAAACAAGTGCTTATATGGGTGTAGCGAAAGTGCAATGCAAACTAATCTTCAACTTTTGAAACATATACTCCCAAATGGTCATTCTTTACCGAAGAACGTGATGAGTACAAAGGGATTGCTGAAAAATTTCATGTTGCCTCACCAAAAAATCCATGATGTGACAATGACTGCATGTTGTATTGGAAACATAACAGTGTTTAGATGTTTATCATACATGTGGTGTGTCCAGATATACAACTGAGGTTGATGAGACAGCGTCAAGCAGTAAAAAGAGAATACCTCAAAAGGTGCTAACATATTTTCCTATTACACCTCGCTTACAAAGGCTTTACATGTCTCGACACACCAGTGAAGATATGTGTTGGCATGGGCTTTCTCACCCTGAGGATGGCTTCTTAAGATATCCAGCTGATTCCTTTGCATGGAAGCAATTAGATTTGAAATTTCCAACATTTGGTGGCGAAATCCGCAATGTACGTCTTGGGTTGTCAAGTGACGGATTCAACCCCTTCGGATAATGCAGCACCGACTATAGCACCTAGCTAGTATTGTTGACCATATATAATTGACCACCTTGGTTATGTATGAAAGCACCATTCATATTGATGGCTTTGTTAATACCGGGAAAAGAATCTCTAGGAAATGATATTGACGTATACCTTGAACCATTAATAGACGAGCTGAAGATATTGTGGACCTCAGGGGTTCCTACTTATGATACGTTTAGGCAAGAGACCTTCACCTTACGAGTAGCTGTTTTGTGGACTATTAGCGACTTCCTCGCCTATGGGAACTTGTCCGGTTGGAGCACACATGGGAAATTAGCATATCATCATTGCAACTGCAAGACTGAGTCGACATATCTAAAAAAGGGTAGGAAATATCGTTCTATGGGTCACCCTCGTTTCTTGCCCATGTCACATGTTTTTCGTCGACAAAGGAAAGCCTTTATTCTTTCTCACAAAAGAGAGCAAGCACCTTCCCCCTTGACTGGATGTGAATGCCGTTGGCGGTTGTCCATTTTATGGTTCAAATATGGTAAAACCCCACGGAGAAAGGTTGGAGAAAAAAACCACCACCTAGACGAACAGTTGGGGCATAGAAGAAACATAGTATTTTCTTCAAGTTGCCGTATTGGGAACATCTTGTCCTTCGACACTGCCTTGATGTCATGCACATTGAATAAAATGTCACTGAAAATTTGGTTGCATCTTTGCTGGGTATTTTTAGGAAAAGCAAGGATAATTTGAATGCAAGGTTGGACCTGGAATTGATGGGCATGAAATCGGAGTTACACAAAAAATTTGTCAATGGAAAGCCAAAGATGCCTCCCAGTGCATAAACTATGAAACCATTGGAGAAGGAATTGTTTTGCAAGGTTTTAGCCTCAATACAAGTGCCTGACAATTACTCGTCCAATATTTCACAGCTTATGCATGTAAAGGAAAAGATCGTAAGGGGAATTAAAAGTCATGATTGGCATGTTTTAATGTAGCAGTTCCTTCCAATTGCCATACACAAAAGCCTCCCAACTGGGATTGCACAGATATTATAGGAACTAAGTGCATTTTTCAGACATTTGTGCACTAAAAAAGGGTCAGTGAAAGGCTTTCGCAAACTTACACCCAAAATAGTTATGATCCTATGCCAATTAGAAAGGATATTACCCCCTGCATTCTTTGTCGTCAGTCTTCAATCATAATACATCTTGCCGAGGAAGCTGCACTTGCAGGTCTGGTGCACTATAGATGGATGTACCCAATTGAGAGGTATTCCTTAACTTTTAATATGTTTCTATGGGTATTACATATGTGCATCATACAATTTCACATAGAAAATTTGATGTTGTACTATTTAAGTTAGGTTTCTGCTGACGTTGAAGAAGTATGTTCGAAATAAAAATCGACCAGAGGGAAGCATGACCCAAGGATATCTGGCTGAGGAATGCTTGTCTTTTTTTGTGATGTACTTGGAAGGCGTGGAGACACGTTTGAACCATCCAAGCCAAAATGCAAATAGAATACATCCTGACCATGAGAGCGACTTTGACATATTTTGTGCCACCGGGCATTCATTTGGTATGCGGGAAGATTATCATCTTGACAACCACGATTGGAAGATTGCACGATCGTATGTTTTAGCCAACTGTGATATGTCAATGGCATATAGGAGGTGATTAAACTTAAATGTTATAGACTGCAGTTGAATGGCACCAACTTCTGAAACTCTACTTTTGGTTATACAGAGTGACATTGACTTCATTTTCACATACAGAAGTTACGTGGAGAATGCTCAAAAAACTTGAGGGAGGCGAGTAACCATACTACAAGCAAAGAAAGAAGCTATTAAATCCTTCCCATATTGGTTTGAAAAACATGTTAGTATGGAATAAGTTGATTCTACATATACTGGTTTCTATTTATCTTCCTATTCTTAACTATGCATATGAACCTGGGTGTAAATTGTGTAGGTTAATCAATTGCAACAATCAGGTGATCCAAGGGCAATTGACGACTTGGTGGCGCTTGCTAATGGACCTAGTAAGTGGTGTCAGAGATATAAGATTTTTGTATGTAATGGGTTCAGGTTCAAAGTAAGAGGCACACAATCCATTGGGAAATACCAAAACTATGGAAAACAGTCTGATGTTCCAAGTTATGTTGGCCCATATGACCGGACCCTGTTACCGGTTTGGTAAACTGCTACGGGGTTTTGACTGATGTATTTGAAATCAAGTACCATATGGAACGCACAGTGGTATTATTCAAGTGCAACTGGTTTGATGTCACTTTCAAAAATACAGGTGAGGGAGTAAAAATAGATATATATGGCTTTAGATTGGTTAACTTCAATAAGATTTCGTCTATGAGTGACCCCTTCATTCTCGCATCACAAGCACTACAAGTGTTCTATGTAAAAGACCCAATAGATATAGAATAGCATGTTGCAATCAAAATGAGACCACGTGATTTCTTTGATATGTCCTCAACAGATGATGATGATCCGTGCGATGGATAGGATGTGGAACATGCAACTGGTGATAATGATGAGGTTCGAGTTAGAATCGATGTAAACGCCCAAGACTTCGAAGAATGCCTGTAAAAGCATCTCACTTTTAATGAAGGTAATAGTTATAGGAAGTATTGATTCGATGAAAGTGTTGTAGGATATGGAAATATTTGTACATTTTGACGTTCATTCCTGAACCAAGCATTGCCCTGACTATTATTTTTTTGATTCGGTATTATATGCAATATATTAAACTGGTGTCTTTATGTGGTAGCTTCATGTAGTGTTTGGAAGAAATACTCAGCATGTTAGACTATGCACACCGTGCCAAAAATATAAAGAACAAACCAGAGGTGAGAAGTTTGCTCCATCCCTGTTCTCACAAATTATATAGTTGAACTGTTTTTCAATCTGACCCTTGTTATGGTTTGTTGTTGCTTAATGTTTGAGGTCAATAAAAAAATGATGATGTCTGCTTTGATCAAGGATTTGTATTCTGAGATTCATCAGCTCAAGCAAGGTTGTTAACTGATTCCAGCATTGATATGCTCTCAATCTCTCTCTCTCCAGAGATTTTTTTTTGTTTGACAGGTTATTTAATGATTCTTTATTGTTACTTTGCTGCAAGCTAAATTGTATGACATGTTTCTTATGTTCATTCAGAGGTATATGCTGCCAGAGAGAAGAATGGAATATATATACCACGAGATCATTATCTTAGTGAAGAAGCAGAGAAGAAGGTCTTATTCTTGTTATTTAACTAAATTGTGGATTGCTTTTCCTACGTTCACAATTGACTGGTTACTAACTTCATTAACTCTTTATTTACTATAGGCAATGGCTGAAAAGAGAGAGCGGGTGGAACTTGATTCTAATTCAAAAGACAAGGTATCTCCATCAAGATTTCATTCCTTTCTTTTTGAATAATATTGACTACAACGTGGGAACTAATATAAGCGTTACATTGGCCTAAGAGTAGCAATTGCTGAAGCTTCAGGAACTTTACAGTCCTCAACAACTTTTTGCTGTAGAACTAAATGATAAACTTGAAAAAATTGAGGTAATACATTTGTAATATCGACTTACAGAATCTCCTTTTGTTCTTTCTGCTCTCGTTCTGAGATAATTAAACACTTTATACTTCAGAAAAAGCTTGAGGAATTTGGACATGCACTGTATGATCTTTGAGGACAAGCATTGACAAGCAAATACGATCATCAAAGAGAAGGAATTTCTGATAGTGAATCTTCTCAAATCGGGTGAGCAAAGTTGTCTGCTAAAATAAATTGTCGTGTCACCATCTGCATTTTCAGACCATAGATAGATTCTCTCCATTTTATCTTACTTTAAAGTTATACAGTCGACATTCAGGATTATTCTACACTAGTTCATGTTCAATTTTTTGCATATATTAAATTTCATGCTGGAAGGTACATTTAAATGCCTTTCTCTTACTATTATTCCATTGTTAACTTTCAGAGAAATCACTCATTGGGTGTGCATTTGAGCTAAAAGCAGAGCTAGAGAATGCTCCAATTTATTTGCCAAAATTGATTTGTATTATTATTTTGTATGTTCTTCTTTGATCTCCCTCAAAACTTCAAGTTATTTATTTTCTAACCATGGATGGTTTTGTAGATCGCAAGGACAAAATTGAAGATGGAAACTGGATACTAGTCTAGAAATTTCAGTCCCAATTAACTCAACAGCTTGAAGTCTTGCATAAGACTGTGGCAGTTGCAGTGACACAATAGGAGCAGCCATTAAAAGATATGGAAGAGGACATGTAGTCCTTTGTATCAACAAAGGCGGAGGTAAGGTCTAGATAAGAAGATGATTGTCTTTGCATGCATTCCTGAGATTGAATTGTCAGTCTATATATAACTTCATTATTTGGCTTAACTTTGAATGCTACTGAAGAACTATGAGGAAGATTAAGAAAGCTTAAAAACATGTATGGTTCTGGTATTAAAGCTCTAGATGGCATAGCTGGGGATCTTGAAGGAAATTCGCAATCAATGTTTTCTCATCTAAACTCTGAAGTTTCTAACCATTTTTCTGCTCTGGAAGATGTAAGCATTAGTTCACTATATATTTTGTCTTCATATTTCTTTGTTTTTCTCTCATGATATTTAATTAGCGTAACTGTAGTTGAATACATATAAATCAAACTGGTACACATTATTATAATTGCAAAATACACAAAGTAGTCATACATGATATTGATTCCATTAACCATCCATAGAAAAACAAAAATAACATAGCAGTCTATATAGTTACCAACTGCCTAGATTCAAAATATAAACATCCATATCTTCTGCGGTGATACAAACTGAGCAGAAATGTTTACATAGAGCCAAAGACTAGAGATTTGTTTTATAAAGGTTGATATCTTACACTACACTGGACATACGTGAATACTAATACCATAATGTAACAACCACTCCTAGATAGGTTCAACTCTTCTTACCATAAGCATCATCGGATGGTGATTTTGAATTCTGAATATTTTTGGGGATGGCTTCCTGTTTTGCTTGACCTGTAGCACGATTCATTCAATCACAATGTTCTTGACCACCCATTTATTTGCACACAACACACTCCTTAACTGCCTTGTACATTTTTTAAGGATGACGAGTCCTCGCAGTACTAGTACAATCAGAATCAAAATCGAAGTGTACATCATTGCGAATCTCAATGGGATCAAAGCGGTATGAATCACTCGGGAAAAAAGATGATATGATTTTCACTGTGTCACCACTGATGGAAGGTTGTTTTCCATTGGTCATTAATTTCTCAGTATCACCACTGATGCAAGGTTATTTTCCACTGCTACCATACTTCACGTAGTCGATTTCGTTGGACCAGAGCAGAATCACGTTCACACCAAAACCTGAAGATCAGATGGAAGATGCTCATCTTTCAAGATCACATTTTTTGCTGCCTCATCATAACGAGGACAATAAATATTGATCAAGGGATTGAGTGATTGAGAAAGGTAAATGGGCATGTTAGAGCCACGCGAAAAGTCGTTCCATTCACCCCAAGCAGCAGTTGTCTTTGCAGATGATTCGAACTGCTGGTTGGCACCTAACTCTAGTGTGGTGTTTTGCTCGTACTCGAATTTGACGTGAAAGTTAGCCTGTAAGTAACGCCAAAAATTAGGATCATGATTGGCAGTGAGCATAGGGACAAGGTTTTCTTAGGTGGGAACCGAGGTTGCAGTGTTATTGGTTGGGGCAGGCATCATGTTCACTTGTGTTACAAAATAACTGTCTGCGAGTGTTTGGGAATAAAGGGGCCATTGGTGATTAGGTGTAAATTTGAGATGAAGTTAAAACTGCTGTAAGTCCAAAAACCTCTTCAAGGTTGATATTTATAATTGAGATGGAGGGCAAGGCACTTGTAAGTTCACACCCACTTAGTGGATTAACATTTAATTAAGGTGTGAACAATTAATAGTTATGAGATTTTCCTTACAAAAGCACTGAAATTTGACCACACAATGCATATGCCAATCTCATCAACCATGAATTCCAAATCAGCCACCTCACATACTGATCAATTATTTAATGGGTTGCCAATTATTTTATTTGGTAATAGCAACACCTGGCCATTTTGTGTGGCTACTTGTTGACCTCCATAAGTGTATATGAATTAAATAATTGTTTTCCTAGGGATTACTAGGCGAGAGGATTTCCCGCTAGACTTAAGTATTTGCCAAAATTTGAATTTGCTGCTCTCAAATAAGAAACGTGTATGGATTCATTTAAGTCACCTTAGCTGTTTAATTGCATCAAGCTATCAACTCAAAGAAGAAAATATCTTGAGGCATAGAGGTTACATTGAAGCCATTGCAGGAGGTATCTACTACTCTTCTCTTCTTACTAGAAAATTAATTGAGGTGTTAAATTGAAATGCTTTTGTTTACAAATGTTAATTGACCACACTTGTGTTGTGTTTACATGAAAGGTAATTACGAAGGTACTGTGGGTCAGCAACAATAACTCAATTGCATCAATGTCGATTCACGAAGGCATCAAAACTTAACCATCGACATTCAACCTGATGGAACATGACCACATACAGCAATTCACGGTTCCAAATAATGTCGAAGGCATCATGGATGAACGTCAACGTATGACCCGTACAGTGCAGGCTCCTAGGGAATAAATAGGCCACGATAGGCACCTAATGGTACAAAGGAGCTGATGAAATTTAATGAGAAATGGTAGCCGGTAGAGCCTCCTCATACTGTTGCTAGATTTTCTAGGTTCATAGGAATGCTAGCTCAAGAAGCATCATATTTTCTAACTACAAGGCTTCAAACATGGATCGTGCTTGGCAGAGGATTAAGGTAAATCAATAGAAAAGGCATTAATGGTTGGTTGGTTTTCCTATATATATAGCTAGTTATTTCATTGCCTTTTAGTTTTAACCCTGGAATTAAAAAAAACCCACATAATGCCATCACATGGCCTATTATTTACTTACTCAACAAACTGGGTTGAAGCCTTAAGTTTTTAATTATGATTAATTCATTCCAAACCTACTTTGACCTTAACTACTGTTATCCATACACAAGTTTAACTCTTCATTGATCATGTCAATTATTTTGCAATTGGTAACTTAGAAAGTAACACTAGAATAAATTGTGGTTCATTGTGATATATTTGAAATGAGACTCACCAATTACGTCGTAAGAGGCTCCATAGACAATTACAATAGGGTCCAGAGCACATTATACACCACTAAAAGGCAGCATCCATGCAGATTGGTGATGTGCAATGAAGCTTCTTTTAACTTTGTCTCTTGTAATTTTAATTTGTACGATTAGAAAAATATTTGAAACCTACTGGATGGGTATTACGGGTTAACTGTACAGATTCATATTTCATATATTAAATGATGGTGCATAATTAACAACATCATGTATATCTACATTGACAGGGGACTCTTGATTGGACAGATGCAATAACACTCGAATTGGAGCCAAAAATTCGGCAGGTTTATGAGATGAAATTGAATGATAGATGGAAGGATTACAAGGCTAACCTCAAGAAGGCATACTATACTCCATGCTTGCACTCACCATTAGTGGAGAGGTTCCATTGTCATGATGGCCGTGTCAACCAAGGCCAATGGAAATTGTTAGTACAGCTATGGGACACTGTAGATGCTCAGGTAGCACACATAATGATCAAATGTTCTTCCTTTTTCATGCACCATATATGCTTGATTTAGTTATGACATAATGTGGATGATACATGTATGGATTGTATCTATTGGAAATTAGGATGAATTTCCTTTCACATAGCCCTACTAACGCATGATAAACTTGGTATATGTAGAAGTGTGCTACATCATGTAGAAAGAACAGGAATGCGCTACAAATAAATCACATGACTGGGACCAAGTCTTTTGCGCAAATCAGACACGAACATGTAAGGCTCTGCTGTGAGTTTTGTGTTATGGTAACTTAAGTCTATGTTAGTGCACATGGAATGAAGGTGCCGCTTGAAAACAATGTTATGAAATTACTCGTCAATTAGTTGTTTGACAATTTATCTTAACAGGAACAAGTGAATGGAAGCAAACCGGACCGCATTACATTCTTTACGTTAACACATACTCAGAAGAATGGGGAACCGATGGATGCTCGGTTAGCTGCAATAATTGTAAGTATGCCATCAATTATCGGCTGCTACGATTTATATGTAGGCGAGATATATAAAAGGTTTGTGGATTGTGAACAATCAGGTGTTTTAGATTATGTGCTAGTTAATGTCAGTGAAACAAAGAGCATAAGGCAACGGCAGCTTGCATTAGTGAATACAGTGAAGTCATGAAAGAGATTCCCATGCATATAAGTTTATTAGTATGCACTATAGCCTAAAAAACAAAACAATCACTAATAGTACTAGTATTATTGAGAAACATGGTTGAAATATCTTTGATTTAGAAGGCTTTCAAATGTATATAGAGTGCATATACATTAGTAATTAATCTTGGCAACAACTTCCAGGATAAATTCAATACAAACCTGAAATTGTACGAGGATAAAAATGAGATCATAATTGATGAGGTTTGGCATATTGTGTACGCTGATGTATTAGGGCCTGACAGAGAGACAATCATGTAAGAGGGTTTGGGACAGGGGTTATGTGGTCTGACGTGCCAGGTATTATAACTAAGAAAAGGGGAATTTGTAGAGAGGTTGAAGCAATTAGAGCATCGTATGAGGAGCAAAGAAAAGCTACTAATTTTGAAATTGAGAGACTTAAGATGGAGGCAAATGAGAGAGAGGAAAGGCAAAGGATTGAGGCAGCAAATATGCTTGCTCAATTGAGGAAAAAGCATGCTGAGTCAATGGTGGCACACAATAGACCGGTGGAATTGGAAGTGGAGAATATGAAGCGTGAAATGAAAGCTGAAATTACGTCCAGGCTGAAGAAGGCTGCTGATGGAGGTATGGTGGAACCAAATCGTGTTGATGTGACTCAAGTTTGTGTCAATAGAATTGAACAAGGGAATGGTATGCAGATCTAAGCAAGTGGAGAAGTTGAAGATGAGGGTATTGCTGTGCTGCAGAATAATGGCACAGATGATGAGATTGGGTATCGTCCATGCATGGTGAATGACACTGGCTTCAGTAACTGATAAGCTAACTGTGATACTTTTTGTGAATTTTGCTTCATGTACATAGTACAAATGCCATAAAGAAGACATAGATCCAATTGGGTGGAGTTGTTGTTCAATTTGTTGTTGGTGGATGTGCATAGGTACATAGGTGTTATAAAATGTAACGTCATCACCCTTGGGTACTTGGATGTGTTGGACAACAGACTTGAATGTAATATGGTGTCTTTAATAGAGACAAACCTTGTTATTGATAAATGTATGGGATATAAAGTGTGGTTAGTTATCAATGTGAATCCTTTTGCAAATTTAAATTTCATGTGAATTTTATATTAAGAAGCTGAGTTTTAATAGAGTACAGAGCTATTACTAAAATGAATGTAATACAATTTGAACCTACTGGACATTTGGAATGCTATAAATTCACACCATTGTTGGTGCCTACACTTTAAAAGCCACTGATCCTAATAGACAAACATAGGATTGGTGGGTGTATGAGTATGAAAGCCACCAATGTTAGTCTCAAATCCAACCACTAATAAGAAAGACAATGACATGTTTTGAATTTTAGAAATAATTATAGAATATAAAAATGTTGTACTATTCACTTATCCACCAATGCAATATTGGTAGCCATTGTTACAATAAAGTCATCTACAGAGGCCACACTCTCTAGTTTAGTGGGTGCTTGGTGGCCATAGAGGTTTGCCACCAATGTGAGTGGCAACACTTGACAATAGCCACCAAATGAAAAGGGTAGCTTATAGCCAAATTTCTATTAGTGTCTACCTCAGCTGTGTGTGGTGAATGAAACTGCTCCATGCTCATTTAATAGGGGCAATCTTGTCTTTCTTAGGAAATAATCCACGTTTCAGCTCCATGATTTGTGGGACTATTTTTTGCTCCACAAATACCGCCACACCTACGGGGCTGCTTGCAGGAAAGCGTAGGAGGAGTAGGAATCGAAAGTTGTAATGGAGTTTGTGTCCTAATTTGATGTAGATTTCCTCTTTGATTTGGAATTTAAATTCTTTAAGGAAAGGGAATGTAATTACTGGCAAAACTTATTTAAATCTGCGTCAAGCAGGGGATTACATAAATTTGAAGTGCAATTAAAACCTCGCAAGAAAGAGAGAAAGCCAGAGGATATTTGTTCCCTCTCCCCTAGTAATCTTCTTCACTTGCCCGTGTAAAGAATTGTATTCTGTTGCTTCTTTTCTTTTCCAAGGTAAGAAAAAATTAATTTTCTCTTGTTTCTTGATTTCTCGGAGCCTCGGGGCTCAAATTTTTGGCTCGACGGAGGTCGAGAAGGTGGCAAAAAGTGGTAGCTGTGGGGCGGCGGTGCTGCTTCCATGGCAGCCATACCATTGTAGGTGGCTCGGCTTAGCTAGCCGGTGCTGGGCTGTTGTGCGGAGGAGGAAGGGTAGAGCCTTCCAAGTGATGGCGTTAGGCTCGGCTCGTGCGTCAGACCTTTGGCGTTAAGGAGCCGGTATTGGGCCCGTGCAACAAGTGAGACGTGAAGAAGAAAGAGGGAGGCGCGGGGGCGCCAGTCTCCTTCTATTTGGTTTGGGCCGCGAGGGGCAAAAAGGCAGTGCTGAGGCACTTGCCTCTACCTTGCAATTTGGGCTGTTACGCCCTTTGGGCTGAGGAAAGGAGACTAGGCCGTGGGCTATGGAGTGGCTGCTGGGCTCATGCAGTTTTGGTCCTAATAATTTTTTTTTATTTGTTGTTTCTTTTTGGAGCAGCCTTTTAACAATTTTTCTTTGCGTCGTTGTAAGATTTTCGGACATGTCTTCCTCGAGCCACAAAAATGATGAATTTATTTCGCTGTTGTATTGTTAGGGTATATTTACATGTAAGCTAGGCTATTTCAAGGCAGCTCACGTCAAGGTAGGTTCCGATGAGCAGTTCAAAGACTTCCTTGAGATGTTTAACCACGCAATTCTGTCTGGGATTCGCGTGAAACGGGTTAAGAAAGTTATCAAGTTTCACCCCTAAGACTTCGTGTTAGGGTTCACCTTTCATATGCCTCAATTCTTCCAAAATGTGATTTGCTCTATGAAGTGTGCTTCTACTCAGTGCTCTCCAAATGCAGTCCGCATGATAGTAGGGTTCCATAACTTATGTAGGTTCTTTGACTTGGACCTGAGTACTAATGAGTTTTAGTATTTCTTTGACATAGGCCACATCGATGGTGTTGGGCAGTTGAAGACCCGCCATAAGCTATTCGATAACTCGAGCAAAAGGGATCATGATTAGTCTATAGAGACCCTAAAGATCACCAGAAAGTGGGAATTCAACTCCCTCGCCTAGGTTGCGCGTTCCGACTGCTTTCATCGATGGTAATTAAGCTGCTTAGTCTCAAAGCTACTTTACACTTTTGTTGAGCAGTCTTCTGATTTGTCCTTTTCTGCTTATATAGATTTAGAATTCGGTTTAACTCCCAAGACTTCTCAAGACTTGAAAAAGGTGCACATCACTTTGGGGATGCCTTCTGAATATCGTGAATGGCGTTGGATGCTCAATTCTCTTCGTAGGGAGAAAGGTGGGCTGCCCCCATTAGAAGAGATTAGGAAGATCAAGCGTAAGGCATTTGCTCGTCTGATCGCCACTGTGGAGCTTGCTTCAAGCGAAGGTAAGAGAAAGAGATCTTCGTCGCTTTCTCGAAAGCCTTTGGTGAAGAAAAAGCTGAAGACTTCTTCTGCTGCTTGCAAGGGTTCATCCACTGCTGGGAAGCTCATGATTGACTTGACTTCTTCAAATGGAAGAAAACGGCTGCTAGATCTGAGCCTGTGAAGCTTGATGCTTCAAGGATTGCTAGAACTGTTGTTGAAAGGATTGTGCAGGGAAGGAGTTCTGCCGTGCCCCATGTGCTTGGGTGTATTCCGAGAAAACTTTTTGTGCCCAAGTTTGATCCAATTCTTGAGGTGCGTGCAACAACAAAGAGTGACTATGGCGATTCCACTGACAAGGTGGTGCCAAAGTTGCCTCTCCTATTGAGAAGAAAGAGCCTACCCACATGAGTAGCCGTGATCAGCCTACCAAACTAGCTTTAAGGGAGTTTTTGGATATCCATACAATATTGAAGCCCAATTTGCTTGAAGACACAAAACCATGTGCCAACTTTGTTGATGGTGTGAGCAAATTTGTCAACTCCAGTTTCTGTGCAAGGTGTGAGGATAAATCACAAAGAGGTTCCCTGCTTGCTTAGGAAATAGTGGCAATCATGGTAGTAGAGGCTTGCTCAACTACTGATAAAATTAAAGAGTTGGATTTTGAACTTGCCATTTTGAGGCGATCTGATGTTTCTGCCCTCACTGCTCAGCAAGAGATCAATGACTTGAAGGCTCAACTTGACATGATTTAGGGGAAATATGGCATTGCAAAGAAGGAGATTGAAGTCCAAATGTTGCTAGTGCAGGACCTGAAGGAATATTTGTGAAAAACAAGTTCATTTGAGCAACATCAACAACATGCAATTAACAATTTAAAGGCGGAATCATGTTTATATGCACTCAAAAACAAAACTTAACCCATGAACTTCAAAGCCTAGTAGATAGGTGAACCAAGACTCAACTCAAAACAAAGTGAGTTGAGAAATCAATACCTTTGTAGATTCCTCTTTGCATAAGCAAAGGCTAATCACCCAAAGAGAGGGCCTTCATTCCTTGCATCTTAGATCCATGGATTTGGATGGATGAAAAGGTTTCTCCAAGTTCCCAAAATTGAGAACCTCTAATGATTCATCACCAAGGCATAATGAAGAAGAAATGAGTGACCTTGGAGGAGTTTGATTGCTAGATGATCCCTCCAAGGTGGCCGAAATTTTAGAGAGAAAGGAGAGCTTGTGTTCTCATCCTTTCCCCAAAAATAACCCTTAGTAAATTTTAGGCTATAAAGTCCTTTATATAGTCCCTTCAAATAAGTGACCTAATGGACCAAAAGCCCTATTCTTTTACACATGGCCGGCCTATAGGTTTATTGGGCTTTCAAGCCCTTTGTTTATTCAAGTTGTCATACAACTTGAGTTAATGGGCCTGACATTCAAATCCCATTGGGCCTTGCGGCCCAAAACTAACCCGAGGTCTTTAACGAACTTATTCGTTTGATTAATTAACATATTAATTAATCCTAGCCTTAGATAAATAATTAAACCATTTAATTATTCTTACTCATCTCCGTTGTTTCTTCAAACTCTACCTTACTCGGTGAACGATCCATTAGGTTCCTTTTAGCGAGGCAGTGGGCGATTAAAACTCTTTCTAATCGATTGTGAATTGAAACTTACTTTCAATTCTCCCGTTAGTGATAATACACTTTTAGGGCTTCCACAAACCATGGTTGACGCCTAGCAGCATGTCATGGTTACCCAAGCTAATCAGAAGAGGTGGAGAACCTATTCAGTTTTAGGATTACAAATGCAATACGGTCTTTCTCTAATACAATACTCTTGACCACATTGTTTGGTTTGATAGTTTATTCATGTCTACTATCCAATGTGAGTCTTGTGCTTATATGATTACCTTGAATGTGATTTGGAACACATTCCTAAATCTCATTCATACTTTGGCCAAAGATTCTTAATCATATCATAGAGTATTCTCCCTCAAACAGTTTGAAGGTTAGAGATCCCTTGTTGCGCATTCACTTGCCTCCATGGCTAAGTGGCTTAACCCCAACGATGCCATGGACACCCTCCTGATGGAGTGACTTTGACATAATCAAAGATTAAGGACCTAACCACAAGACAACTGTGATGCCTCAGGTCAAAAGACTAATTTGCATTATCCCAACCATGAGTTCTCATGTGACATGAATATGAGAACTCTTCGTTGATCGTGTTCAGTGAACTCATTCTCTATTGAGCACCTACGTACTTGTCTTGATGTCACACACACCAATGACTCGAGACTAATCACTCTCCCTGAGAGAAGACATAGCACGTACTGATCTTAACAGACTGTCAATGCCCAATTGACAATCCTATGATCAGGAACGTTTAGGATGTGTCAACGAAAGAATGGTCTCATGAATCTAACTTCTTTAGATCGCATTCTTCCAATCACATATTCCTTGGACTTATCGTTTAAGCATATAACATTTATATGAGACGGCTCAAACAATAATTTTTGCCCTTTACATTTAAACTACATTAGTTTGAAATGTCCGTAAAGTATCATCATATGATTGGTTTTAGGGCACATTTCCAACAGGACCTTGAGCGTGTTATTTCAAAATTTTGGTCTGCTCATGATGCTAAAGATGTAGAGCTACTCACCATGGATAATGACGTTGTTCAACTGAAGAAGGTCATCAGTAGACTTGAATCCAAGGAAGTGGAGCTATAAGGAGCATTGTCTGCCAACAAGAACCTGAAGAATGAACTAGATGAGTTGCAGAAAGCTCGTATAGATCTGATTGAGGAGAATAAGCAGTTGAGGAGCGAAAAGTCTAGTCTTGAGGTTATCCTTGCCAAAGGTCAAGCTGACTTCTACAAGTTTGGCTACATAGATAATTTCCTTGGCATACCATCTAACTACGCCTTATCCGATAAGAACCTCAAGCTTTTTTGCTATTTCTTTCGAGGATCTCCTGAAGTTTTCTTTCAAGAGTGTTGTTGGGTTACCCAAGTAGGTGCGGCCGAAGGTCGTGCCACCCGGGTAGGGGCGGCTGATGACAATGCTACCCAACATGGGGCAGCTGTAAGTGAAGCTCAAGATATTGATGTTGCTTGGAGCAATGCGGCTGCTTAAGATATCTAAGTTATTGAGTAGTTTTTTTAGATAGACTTTAGGATTTACTTTATTTTCCTTTCATGCTTTGGTTTTTCCTTTGCTTGAACTCTGTTGGCCTTCATGTTGGTTGCCAATTTGCTAGAAATTAATAAACTGTTTTTCTTCGCCTTGCTTCATCTTAGTCTTTTTTCCTTGCTTCAAGTTTTTAGCGTAGAATGAACAACTAAGGAAGCTAATTTCCTCTATTGCCAGATCTCCATCTCCTTTCTATTTTGCTCCAAAGTTGGCAATATGGTGTTGATGCTCGACACAATGACATTGAGAGGGATGATTGCTTCTGAACCAAATACTAAGGGGAAATGAGTTTCATTGGTTGCTCGTCAATTGGTTGTGCGATACATTCATAGGACACCGAAAAGTTTGTTTGGCCATTTTCCCTACTTGTCTGTGAAGGATTTCTTAAGGCAATCTAGGATTGTCTTATTAGATACCTCTATCTGCCCGTTGCCTTGAGGATATCTAGATGTAGACATGTCCTGCTTGATGCCATATTTCTGGTTTTTGCTTATAAATTATGGGCCGTTGTCCGTGATGATAAATTAAGGGATGCCGAACTGGAAAATGATGTTCCTCCATATGAAGCGCTCTATGTCTTATTGAGTAGTGCTGGTCATAGGCTCGGCTTCTACCCACTTAGTGAAGTAGTTGGTAGTAACGATCATCATGCCTCTACCCCCAGTAGTGGCCTGCATGGGTCTTATTAAGTTAATTGCCCATTGCATGAATGGTCATAGGCTTGTCTGCAAGTGGAGTTCGTTGCCAAGCAATGCGGGTGTAGGCTTGAAGCATTGGCAGCTGTCGTACTTTTGAGCAAAGTCCTTAGCATCTTGATGCACAGTGAGTCATTAGTAGCCGGTATTAAAGACCTTTTGTGCTAAGGATCGGTCTCTTGAATGGTTTCCATAAACTTTATCGTGGATTGAGCTTAGAATTTTCAAGTTGTCGGAAGGTGCTAAGTAGCAGAGATGTGGGCCTGAAAAGAATCTTCGGACGAGAATACCGTTCCACATGTAGCAGCGTGCTACCTTTATTTGGAGCTTCCTAGCTTTCAATCTTTCTGCGGGGAGTATCCCATTGACTAGACAGTTGATGATGGGATCTTGCCAACTTAGGGTTGTGTTGACTTATAACACCTTGGCTATCAGTTCCTCTTCTATGCTTGGCTTTCCCAAATACTCGATTGAGATGAAGTGTCTGAACTGGTAGTCCAAAGTGGAGCCTAAGACTGCCAGTCTGGGTGAGCGTTGTCTGCCCATGGCACTTGGGTAAGGGTGTAAGTCTAGGGCCTCAAGTTGCTTTCATACATCCTCAAGGTATAATGCCATCCTTAGATGCTTTGCTGCATACTCCCCAATAGTCTGGCAAGCGATGAGCTGAGAATCGACATTGATTGCTAGCTTCTTGACTACCATATCTTGTGCCATTCGGAGGCCTGCTAATAAGGCATCATACTTTGCTTCATTGTTTGATGCCTTGAAGCCGAGTGATTGCCTGTTCGAGCATCGAGCCGTTTGGGGTAACGATAACCAAGCCTACTCCAGAACCCTTGTAGTTAGATGAACCATCGATGTACAACCGCCAAAAGTCCTTGTCGGCAAAAGTTAGTGTGGCCAATAAGTGCTCGACTACTTCGGGGGCGCCTTTGGGCTGTGCTGTTGCGTCTTCTAGGCCGAGAGTGAACTTCGCTATGAAGTCTGCCAAGGCTTGAGCTTTTATTGTGACGATGGGTCGAAAAACCAAGTTGTATTGGCGAGTTCCAACACCTACTTCATCACTTGTTGAGAAGCATTTGAACCATGTAGGATAGATCGTAGGGGATACTAAGTCATGATGACGACTGTATGCACCAAAAAGTATGGCTTGACCTTCAGAGCTGCAACATTTAGCACCAAAATTAGCTTTTCAATCCTCGGGTGTCTTGTTTTCACATCAAGGAAAGCTTTAGTAGTGTAGAATACTAGCAGTTGGGCCCCTAGCTCTTCTCGTATGAGGGCAGAGCTTACTGCTACGTCTGAGACTGCCAAGTAGATGTATAATTCCTCAGTTTCTTTTGGTTTGGATAATAGTGGAGGTGATGTCAGGTATCTCTTCAAGTTTTGACATGCTTTCTCGTACTCGTTGTCCCATTTGTTTCTCTATGCCTTCTTGATGGCCTTTAAAAAAGGCTTACATCAATCGGTTAAGCGCAAAAGGAAACGGTTAAGCGTGGCTGCTCATCTAGTCAAACTTTAGATCTTCTTCAAAGTGGTTAGGGATTTCATCTCCAAGATTACTTTGATATGCTTGGGATGCACCTCGATTCCTCGCTAGGTTACTAGGTACCCTAAGAATCGACCTGATGAGACTTCAAATGTGCATTTGGCAAGGTTGAGCTTCATCTTGTGCTCCCTAAAGATACTGAATCTCTTTGCCAAGTTTCTGAAGTGGTCTAACCACTGTTTTCCCTTTACTATGATGTCATCAACATAGACCTCCATGGTAACCCCAATATTCTTCTTAAACATCATGTTTACTAACCTTTGATAGGTAGCTCCTACGTTCTTGAGGCCAAAAGGCATAACTTTGTAGTAGTAGGTGCCTCGCTTGATCACAAATGCAGTTTTCTCTTTGTCGAGTTCAAACATGGCGATATGATTGTAGCTAGAATATGTGTCCAAGAAGTTGAGCAACTGGTTCCCTGCAGTTGAGTCCACCAGTATGTCAATTCAAGGGACATGGAATGAATCTTCCAGGCAAGCTTTGTTGAGGTCGGTGTAGTCTACACATACGCTTCACTTGCCTTTCTCTTTCTTCGTTACCAACACGACGTTGGCTAGCCATGCTGAATGTGCCACCTTCTCAATAAATTTGGCTTCCAATAGCTTGTCTATTTCTACCTCAATGAACGCTACTCGTTCTAGAACGAAGTGCCTTCTCTTCTCGATGACCGATTTGGCAGCGGTGTCAACATGTAGCTTATGGTAGGCTGGAATCAATGTCAGGCATGTCGGAGGGTGACCATGTAAAGACGTCATAGTTTTCCGTAAAAAATGCCATGAGTTCTTCTTTTTCCTTTAGGCTTAGTTGTGAAACGATTCTAGCAATCTTCTTCGACTGCTCAAGATCAAGAATGATGTATTCAGTGTCTTCTGCTGGCGTTCATCCTTTTTCCTTTGTTAGTGTCATCCTGAATGCCATTATCTTGATATGCCTTCTGTAGTTGTTATTTGGTAACAGGTTCATCCTTCTCAAACTTAGTAGCTCTTACGGTGGTGAAGGACTTCTTCTTTGACTCCTTTAGCATTTGCATCGTGCATCATCGGGATACGCCTTGGTCAGACTTGATTTATTCGACTCATCCTTCCGAGATGCGAAATTAGAAATTTTGGTACTCGATAGAGGTTACGGCGCTCAGTTTCACTAGCCACGACCTTCCTAGAATCCCGTTATAAGGAGACGGGTCTCTGACTATAATGAATGTCTGCTTTGAGACTATTGGTGGTGTTCTCACATCGAGTGTTATGTTGCCAATAGCAGTTGAGGTATATTCGTTGAATTTGGTGAGTACCTCTTCTCTGTGTATTATCGTGTTTTCCAGGCCCATCTTCTAAATGACAGATAACTGAAGTAGATTTATTATGCTAGCAGTGTCTACCATCACTCTATCGACTATAACGTGTGCCAGTTGAACGGACACTACCAGAGCATTGTTGTGTGGGAAACAACTCTCACAGCATCTCGCTCGGTAAAACTAACAATGGGTCCAGGTTTGGCATCGACTGCCTGAACCTGGAAGATTGATATAGCTCATTGGATCTTCCTTTTCTTGAAGTTGTTTGTGGTCCCCAAGTATTCAGACTCGACAAAGATGTCGTTGATTCTGATGGTCTTGGCAGGCGACTCTTCGTCTACGTCTGCATTCCTCCTAGGCTGCGCAGCTGGCTTGTCTAGGTATCTATCGCATTTACCCTCCTTCACCAGCTTCTCTAGGTAGTTCCTCCAGGTATAACAGTTGTCGGTCGTGCGAATAAGACCTCGGTGGAATGCATAGTACTTGGTGTGATCTAGCTTGGAGGTGCCTTATTTAGATTGTCTTGGCAGCTTGAACTAAGGTTCACTCTTGAGGTTATGGAAAATCTGGTTGATCGGGATTAAGAGTTGGTATAGTTCTAGGTAGCCTGATCTCCTTTTGCCCTGGGACTGGTCTCTACTCTTGGCCCCTTGCCTACCTCGGTCGTTAGACTACTTCTTGTCCACCTTCTTCTAAGTCGTCTCGAACTCTTTATAAGGCTGATCAGGTGCCTTGTTTGCTCGTCGAGCCTTGTCCTAAAGCACATGCTTATCTGCTAAAGTTAGGTCTTCCTTCATGATCAATTCTCCAAAAAATGGATGATCTTCGCCTTCTCTGCTTTAAACCTCTTCACATAGTCGCAAAGCTACTCCTTTGCATTTTTCTTAATGTTGAAGAGATGATCGAACTTCTTCTTGATCGAGCAGTAAAATGAGTATTCCTTCGTGAAAACTACAGAAAACTTATCAAAACTCCAGATGGACTGTGGAGGCAGGGTATGGAACCAATCATGCGCCTCACTCTACAAAATAGTGGCGAATATCTTGCACATTAAAGCGTTGTTGGCTCTGTAAGGGATCATCGCGTTGCGATAATGCTTCAAGTGCCTTTCTGGATCTTCATCTTCTTTGAATAGGGTGAAATGTAGCATATTGAACTTATACAGGGCTCCATTTGCTTGATCTCATCCGTGAAAGGTGATATGCCCATGTGTTCTATGTCCTTATGAAGAGCTTCATTTGCAGCCTCGATGCGCTGGAACCTGTATAATAGCTCAGTCAGAAACCTCTTTATTTCTTCCTAAATTTGTCTCTGTTAGGGCAGCGAGGCTTTCGGCTGCCCCTAATCATGACCTGCTAGTCTCGACTGCTCTTCCCTATGATTGGCTTGTCTATGCCCTAGATGTGATACATGTGTTACGTTCTTGAAGGTGAACGGATTATTCATAGATTGCTGGTTGAACTTGAGCTAGATACATTATCTCAGGGGCCCAGGTGAAAGTGTGCACTGCCAGACCACTCTGTTCGTGGCTGGTCGAGAGGCTGCTGGAAAGAAACATCATTGACTGTCCTTGTCCTAATTCAAGACACAAGGGCACTTGTTAGTAGACATTTGGTTGAATTATGGAAGTATAATGGACTCCAGGTGCAAAGATTTAGTCAAGATACCCTTGGTTTAACCGTCAGCCTCGAGATCTAAATATGGGCAAGTTGAACTAGTATGGAACCATGTTAGATAGTTTGAAGGGCTACGGAAACAGGTCGGGCCGCATCTGTTTGTCCTGTTTGGCCTTAAGTTAGAAGTGTGTTGGCTCGTGCTGGGCTACAACTTGGGTCACAATTAGCGCGGCCTGGGCTGCCTCAGTCTGGTCAGCTCACGTCCAAGTGAAACAAGTAGGCATCAGGGGCTGCTGCCGAGGGCGAGCAGCTACCTAAGCTTGTTCCTACTGGCTGCCAGCATCGCGGGCCTACTGCCCTAAGGTTTCCTCGAGATGAATAGAGGCTGCCCCGTGAGCCATTATAGTGATGGCAGCCGCTGCTGGCATGGCCATAGTACCTCGTGGTGGTAAAGGTGCGATTCTTGTCATGGTAAGCCTCGAGGGGTGACGACGTGGAGCCACATTGCGATCTTCATCGGTTGGTTCATGTCCTTTAACGTAAGGGGTCTTATTGGTTCTAGTTTCTGAATTTCTTGCCATCGTAGTCATGGATCTACAAACGAAGGAAGTTGAAAGCGACAATCTTCTTCGAGTCTTCAAATCAAAGCTCTCAATGAACGCACCAATTTGTGGATGCAAATTTCCACATTCCTTTGATTAACGAATCTGCACCTGCAAAATAATAACACCTAAGATTAAGGCCAAAAACCTCACACGCCCACAATGAATAAGGGGCTTTGGCCGAAGAATCTCTGATGCCAAAGTTAGAATTCTGAAAAGAATGTGTTTAAGTGTTTGAGGGAAGCAAAAAAACCTCTTTTGGGGTAGCTAAAGCTTACTGAATTTTGGAGATAAAGGGTGTATTTATAGGAGAAAAATGGAGGAAATAGGCCGGCCCTCTAGGGTTTAGGGGTGGCGGGCCCTAGGCTTGTGTTTAAGTGGGAATATTCCAATATATTTGTGTAAATATATATCTTGGAGTGATTAGGTAAATATCCTAAATAAATGGGATTAGGATTACTTAAAACTAATTAGGAATGTATTTATGATAAGAATAACGGATTATTCTGTCATAAATACCTTTGACTTTTCCTATAGGTAAGGGCGCCTTGAGCAGTCATTGATCTCTGCCTGCTCTACCTTAACTAGGCGTGGTGAATGAGACTGCTCCCTGCTTATTTAATAGGAGCAGTCTTGTCTTTCTTAGGAAATAATCCACGTGTCAGCTCCATGATTTTTGGGATTATGTTTTGCTCCATATGGAAGCTAGAAGTTTATCAATTTAGACTGAGAAAGAGGGTGTTTGTATGATTATATGGTGTTCTAGATTGGATAATTTGGGTTTTCCAGGGTAGTAAAGAGGCTTCTGATGGTTGAGATGACCAGGGGAAAGTTATGGAGAACACTAGGTTGCAGGGGTGATGCCCTCTAAGGTTTGAGGTTGTTTACACTAAAAGAATGATTTCCTTAGCTTGGTGCAGTGCAATCCTCAATCTCTCCTAATGTTCTCTTCTTCTTTCTCTTTTCGTTCATCCCTCATAGCCTAATGGCTTCTAACGTCCCTTTTGCAGGTGAATGATCTCTTTCTAGGATTCCTATAGTATCTCTAATTATGGTTTGGTCTTTCCTCCCCTTTCTTTTGACTAACTATAACATTCCCTTTTAAGGTAAGACAACTAAACGTAGCCACTCTCATGAAGACTTTGATGCATTTCCGTCCTAATGCGATGCTTTATCGGGTCAATTTCCACAGGCTTTACTTTTGGTAATGCGTCTCATGGCTTTCATGCATTGATCTTCTACATGAGCTATGAGGAAAAGTCAACTTTTTTCTTCATTAAATGCATGTCTTGCTTGGCCTTCATTTGACTCTAAGGCTCAGGGCTACGTTCCTTCCTTACTAAGTTGGTTAGCTTCCTAGGGAAATGAAGAAACTAGGTTTGCTCTCTTAAACTTACCCACGTGGACTTCAAAAAGTATGGGCTTGGATTTTTGGCCCCCCAAGCAGCCTAAAGTCTTCCATAATCTTGACTCCATATAAGCCCGATAAACTCCCATAACCATCCACACAACAATCACTTGGCAAGCCTCGAACATGTGACTTGGACTTATTTTAGTGTGAATAGCAGTTAGTGTGATAAAGCTTGGTGCGATGAATATGTGTGGGTTTACATGAGCATGGTGTAATTTACGCAAATGCACAACTTAATTAACGTACCAAGATTGATTACCAATATAATCTCTTCTTGACCTTGCACCTTTGCATGTATTTAGGCTCAGCTTGACGTTTGTCTAACAATTAGGCATTAGGACTTGATTGGGTGTGCATGTAAAATTCTTGGGCCTCAACAGTAGGAAGCGAGTGCTACTTTTGTAATATTAACCAATACTTGATTACGCTTGCCCTTTCGGTGAACCAAAAGTGCATAACATAATGAAATTCAGAAAAATAATGCAAATGTAGATGGATGGATGGATTCTCAACTCCAAATAGTGCAAAACGAATTGACCTTTCAAATGATTATGTGTCACGCCCTAGTCTTGAGATATGCCCGAAATCGACACATAACGATAGGATAGTAGTGGTACACCAATTAATACATAGATACAATATACATCAGATATTCAGCGTAAATAATTTGCAATTAAAGGGTTAAAATCCCTACACTCGAATGCACTACCCCTAACAGCTACACCACTTGAAAGAATGGCGCACCAAGAAAAGCAAAACCTAGATAAGTTACGAAGACAAATAGTATGCCATATATGATTGAAAGTAAAATCATAGTTCGAAAGCACATTCATAGTTTTTCCAAATCCTTATCATATATATATATATATAATGTTGGAGAGTTAAAAAGAAATAATTGTCGCATTAATAATCAAATAAAGGGAAGAAAGGTTACAAAACTTCCAGCGTCCCAATTATTCTGAAATTATGAGTAATAATGCCAACGTTATTGGCTAGAATTTCAATTCAATCAACAAATGGAGGAAAGAAAATGAATTGTCACAATCAGCATGGTTTGTATTTCGAAATATCCTATAAAATTCTAACATAATTATTGGGCCACATAGATGGAAAGTAAAACTCTGGCATGGTTTGTCTTATGCCTGCGAACATTTATTATCATGAGAAAATATTGGATAATATTTGCATGCCTCATGGGATGTAGACTATAGTTCCCTAAATCATATATTCACCTTATAAGTTTCATAATTAGAATTGTTCAATTTCTTAATTTTTATTTGAAAATCATTCCAACAATTTAAATTAGAGATTGTTCAATCATCCAAATGCCGCAACACATTCACAATGGTAGGAGACGTCTTACTTGTGAGTCCCACCCTTTGTGACCATGCTACCCAAAACTCACTTTTCGTTTCTTTTATCAACGTGGTTGATAGTTATAACTTGAGACATTTCATAGATTTGATAACAAAATACAATTAAATGAAGAGCCAATATAACAAATTACATTGCTCCATAAATAAATTCAACAACATGGATTAACATCATATATAAGAAAGTATTACGAATATGACGAATTTGGGGGCACTGCACATCTTCGGCTTAATTAGCACGAGTACGGGTGACAATACGACTCAAATATACCATATGGAAGGAAGTAGTACTTACGAATATTTTGTAGTTAATTAGAGTGTAAATTTGTGAGTACTAATTGTCTCTCAGTCTTCTCTCTAACTCTCATCCTTCTCAACTTTCTCTTCCCACTCCTCTTGAGTGATGATAATATATAGGGATAGTTTAATTGTGGTCCCTGGCTCTAATTGTTATAAACTCAAACCTTATGCAACTTAGGTTTTAGATTGAAGTCCCTCTCCACATAAAGGCTTTTTAGCCTAAATGGTCCCTGAGATTTGCATAACTTATCACTTTGGTTCTTGAGATTTGAAATCAATAGAAGTGGTTCCTGACCTGTTATAAACTCAAACCTTATGCAGTTTAGGTTTTAGATTGAAGTCCCTCTCCACATAAAGGCTTTTTAGCCTAAATGGTCCCTGAGATTTGCATAACTCATCACTTTGGTTCCTGAGATTTGAAATTCATAGAAGTGGTCCCCGAGTTTGTCCACCGTCAATCATTTTGGTCATTCCATGAAAAATTATATTAAATAAGGACTACAATGACAAAAATATCCTCAATTTAATAAACAATGGGTCAAATTATTTGTCAAAAATTGAGGGAATTTTTGTCATTTTAGCTTTATTTAATAGAGATTTTTCATGAAATGACCAAAATGATTGATGGTGGACAAACTTAAGGACCACTTCTATTGATTTCAAATCTCAGGGACCAAAGTGAGGCATTATGCAAATCTCAAGGATCATTTTGACTAAAAAGTCCCATGTAAAGATATAATAATAAAAGAGATGTAATAATATCAATAAAGGCTCAAACCGTTATTTTGCGTTTATTTACACTACCAATTTAATTATTGAAATTTGCTTATGGGTCTCAACAAAAAAAAATAAAAAAATAAAAATAAAAAATAAAAAATAAAAAAAAATTGCTTATATATAAAGTGAGAGCCCCATTTTGATGAAGCATTCGATAAACCCAATATTGCCCTCACTTCAAAAATAAAAAATAGAAACAAAACAAAATTATCCTAACAGAATACGGTTATAAGTGCAATATGCAAATATAATAGGGTTAAAATCGTAATTCACAATTTGAAATATTTGGCTACGGACGTTGAAACTCCCTTTAAACCCAACGAACTCTAGCAGTTCCAGAGTTTGCACGATATAAACTACATATCCAACACTAGCGGTTGTAGTGTTGGACGATGGAAACTGCAACCTACTACCACATGTTCAGAAGGCTTCAACCGGTTACTCAGTTCCATTCTTCATACAAAAGGGAGAAACGAACTCAACTGCGCAGACCCCTCTATCAAATCGTTTTTTTTTTTTTTTTTGGCCTTCTTCTTCATCCACCTTTCAATTTGGTGCTTCTGGGGAAATGATGAATTAGGATCAACAAAATACTACAATTTGCAAGATCGGCTAGCAAATCCCCTATTTTATGTGATTTAAGATATTGGATGTTATCATCTTCTCCTGGTACCCAACTTCCCAATTTAAAAAACCATGGTTTTTTTTTTTCTGTCGTTAATTTAGGAATGGTGACTATCTTACGCAATGGCTGATGATAGAGCTAGGGAAAATCCCCAAGTCCAGTTTTCACTCTTTTCATTTTCTTTGTTCCTTGCAGATTTGTGAAAAGGATTGGGACTACAAAGTGGTAGCTCTGAAAAATTCCGTTCTGAAATCGGATCACTCTCGCCAATGATTCGAGCAGGTATTGATGTCTTCATTTTCCATTTTTACCATTGCCAATTCAATCAAAACCTATGTCATGCTTAATTACCAATAGAAAAATGGCAGGAGATCATACTTTTAGGAAGAAGAAAAAATGTTGTACATGTGTGCTTTTGCGCCAAAACTTCATCTTTTGTTTAAATTTACAAACTTTGAGCAGATTTTGGAAAAGGGTTTTGTAAATAACACATTTTTATCTAATCTGATTATGTGTTGTAGATTTTGGAGTTCGTACGAAATGGCGATAATGTAAGACTAAACTTATCGAAAACATAAGTTAAAAGATTAAGCTCATGAACCACAAATTTATACAAGCATTAAAATCACAATACAATAAACATAATAACAAACTAACCCATGAAAGCAGTAGAAGAAGAAGCCAAATTAGACTTCTAAACAGTGCACCTTCTCCTCTCTTGCAAAACCAAAAGTACTCAAACTAACAATAGGTCTTAGTTCAATATTGAGCGTATATTTTGTGAGAGTAGTGGCCACTATTTATTATTGATTAATCCTAATAATTCTCCTATTAGAAACACCATAGGATACCAACTATGAATCCAAATCTGAATTACAATCCTACAAGAATTAGGATAGTTTTAAGCTTTCTAGCAAGACTTTTCTATGTCAATTGAAACATTACAACCGGCTATAATATTCAGTTTCATACTCATATTCTAACATTCTCCCACTTGAGTATGAAACATATTAATCACACAGTCTTTCATATTCATAGAAGTGATCGCCAAATCTTTTGGATAGCAAAAGCTTAACCTCACATACAACTTACCAATGCATTTTAAAGTATGAAACTTAAGAATCTTTTCTGTTACATCACAGAATTAACCCAAAAATCACAACATACTTAATTTACACTTTGTAATTATGTGAACGTTGTGTAGCAAAACCAAAACAATTTGCTCCCACTCATCTAGGCCATACTTAACACAACCAAGTTAAGTACAAGTTAATATCAACTATATTAACTAACAATCATTGCAATACCCTGAATGACTTATCAAAATCCACATAGGAAACAAAATTCATGTAGTTTCAATTCTGTTCCTTAGCATTCTTATAATATTCTTATCATATGACCTATTCTAGTTTGAATCATACAAGCTGTCAAAAATCAATACCAACTTACTATCATGCTCATATCTTTATATCTTATATTCTCCCACTTGAGCATGAACTAAGCTAAATTTTCAGCTTCGCAAACTTTTAATAGAAGTGATCAATGTGATCAATTAGTCTCATCGCATAAGAAATTCACATCACATACATTATATCTATACATTTCAAAATGTAGAATCAAAGAAACATTGCTGCAACCAATATGCAAACAGATTCCATGATCACATGCATCCAATTTGTATTTATAACAATGTGTTTTTAACACATAAATTAGTTTGCTCCCACTTTATCAAGTCAAGTTTAGTTCCAACAAATAGCACTAAACTTCTCATTACTTAAACTAATTAAGTAAGATAAATAATTCAACCAATTGCTTCAATAAAACCATAAATTGGTTTTCAAGCATCCAAATGAATTATAATGGCCGGCTTAAATACTCTTAGCCTTATGCTTACATTCGAACATATGATTTTCCCACTTAAGCATAAGCAAAATGTACTGCACAGCCAATAAAGAAATCGGAGATATGAACCAATTGGTTCTCGATTCCTCACCAATTGCATAATCTCAGTTTAGTCAATACACACCTAAACCATTATGCAAATAGTCTATGTTTCAAAAGATAGTCACAATCCATTCGGAAAAACTTATCTCACATAAACCCAAAATCACCAGTTTCAACAATGATCAAAATCAAAATAGCAAGCACAATATTTTTGCATTGAAATGGATCCTAACTAGTTTAATATTCATCAAGTAAGATCAACCAAATTTTGATAATGTCTAGATATATATCACAACAATATGTCTTGATTAAAACGAGATAATCAAGACCACTATTTCTTTTGGAGAACTCAAAATTCATTTTCCTCCCTATTTGAGATTTCAATTAAAACATTATAACGGAAGCATGCGGTATAAATGAAATCACAAATATAAGTCATTCGAATTGTGATTTTGCACAACATATAAGACAATAGCTCACATAAGCTAATTTGTTTCTCATCCCCGTATATGGATGACAAGTTAATTCTGAAAATTTTATAGCTTGACCCGTTAATCATTCAAGTAAATCTTTAAGAATGTGATCAATATGTATAGCCACAAAATCTAATTTGGGTCCACTAATAAAAAATAAGATCATTACAAAATAAAGTCAAAATTACACCAATGTATACAGATCCACCATGTATGCACAATAATGATTCTAGCCAAAACATATGTAAATATATATGTTCATTCATGTGTTCATATATTTTCTTGCATGCATGCATCAATATGCAGAGAAACTCGTGCAAGTTCTATTTTATATAGATACAATCACATGCCCATAATTACAACGTCTATGCACGGATCAATTAAGGAATTTGTCACATACTTAAAAATGCAATAATACCGTAAGCCGCAAATTCCATCCTAAACTAATGTTACCATAAAACCCAAAAACCAATTAATGTATTCACAGTAATTTACATTCGAAAAATCTATAGATGCTCATGTATTTATCTTTGCTTTATTACAAGAAAATTAAGCAACGCATAACTCTTATTGATCTTGTGATTAATCAAATGCGAAAATTGTATGGCGAATTAAACATGGAGATATCATGAGATTTTTTTTTTTTTTTTAATTCATATCCATACACATTTCATTCATGTATATAAATCACCAAGTAATTGGCATCCACTTTATATATGCATTTCTAAGACAACACTTATCATTTGATCAAAACACAATATACCTCTCAATGAGCGATTCCAATTGAAATAAAATAGCGGAAGCAAGCACATAATTGAAATCACATATATACCCAAAGTGGAACAAACACATGGATCTATGAAAAAAAAAAAAAAAACCAATTTGACATAAAAGAATTCGTGCAAAAGAAAATTTGGGAAAAGTCCACATAACCCAATCCATGAGCCAAGATCTCAAAACTCCATGATTTTCACAATAGAATAAACAGACCATAGACAATAAAAAGTCTATTAATCCTAAGATTTATACATGATAACATAAGTTGACAATAATCCAAATTAAAAATCTTCATACCTTTATTCATTGTCAACACCATCATCAATTATATACAAATTCGTAAGCAAGTCATTGGAGAAATAATGACAGCTACATATCAATCTTATGATTTTCTAGTAAGATGACAAAATAATTATTTGTTTTCTGATTCATAATAGAATATACATTTTGTAAATGGCTAAAAGTTTATTGTCGCAAGACTCATTGTAGGCGATCAATAAAACATCTACCTTATATATTCATCTATATGTGTTGTTCCATAGCACCCACAAGCTTTCATATTTGACGAAAATTAATATCACGAATTTGTACCGTATAAATAATACATAATATGCCGTCAATTCTATTAATTCCAACCCAAACTTGACATAAATCAATCCAATTGAAAATCAATAATTGACAATAAGAAGTGTGTTGTTCCATAAATTATATATACCAAGATCCCGATATGAAATAATACGCACAACCATTTATACTTACGAAACTTGTGTATAATGCCGCACACCATATTTATAATCAAAGTCTATCAAATTGAATTGATTCATTATCCTTTCATTTGTTTGGCAGCAACATGCAAAAGTTACAAGACTATATGCGGCAAACATGATATTCATTACAAGAAACTCAATTCAAAGTCCAAAATTTCTCACAAACTAAGCCTGAACCCTGCTAATTTACCGTCACGTATTTTGCTCTTTTAATTTAATACTTTCAATTTGAATTCAAGAGCAAAAATCTTAGGCTCTCATACCACATGTAAGACTAAACTTATCAAAAACATAAGTTAAAAGATTAATCTCATGAACCACAAATTTATACAAGCATTAAAATCACAATACAATAAACACAATAACAAACTAACCCGTGAAAGCAATAGAAGAAGAAGCCAAATCAGACTTCTAAACAGTGCACCTTCTCCTCTCTTGCAAAACCAAAAGTACTCAAACTAACAATAGGTCTTAGTTCAATATTGAGCGCATATTTTGTGAGAGTAGTGGCCACTATTTATTATTGATTAATCCTAATAATTCTCCTATTAGAAACACCATAGGATACCAACTATGAATCCAAATCATATCTAAATTACAATCTTACAAGAATTAGGATAGTTTTAAGCTTTCTAGCAAGACTTTTCTATGTCAATTGAAACACTACAACCGGCTATAATATTCAGTTTCATACTCCTATTCTAATAGATAAATCTCTGGCTGAATTGATGGACATTACGAAACAACTGCTGGGAAAGTAGTGGTGTGAACTGTGAAGGATTTTGGTAATGAGTTTTGAAAAGGAAACGTTTATATCTAATGTATTTTCCATTCCTTTATACAGGAGGATTCCTTTATTAATTTTTGAATGTTAGTGGCAGTTCCTCTTAAAGTTGATGAAAGTAAACTTGGTGGCACATAATTGCCAGGTAAACTAAATTTGGTGGCATCTGTCGTTTTGTGTTTCATTCAACTTGGATTTGAGTTTTTTCATTGAAAGGCAAACCCAAGCTTACATATTTCCATATTAGTTGTGCTGCTACTTTGCCTTTTCTGTACTTATTTCTTTGGACAATTGGTTTTTACAATGTGCAAGCGCTCCAAATTTTATATAGCTCTCATGAATTTGGAATATTTCAAGAAATTCACAAGCTGACCAACAATATTACTTTTTTACGGCAAGTGTTTCTTATCATCTATTATTTTTTATGGTTATCTGTTCCAGTCCTATATTTAGGAACTTAGTGACTTTTAATTTGTCTTTAAACCATAGAAATGTGCATAACTGGTATGGCCGTAATTGAAGTTCCCCGTGAAACAACACCATCTTCTCCTCTATCAATTATGTCAACATCATCAAATCTTTCATCACCCTATCCCCATAAGTCTGGCTTCCCTTTCTCTATTGTAGATTGAATGCAATTTTGGCATAAAGTAAGGCAACACAACCTGACACATATTGGTTCATAAATCATCAGTTAAGAGAGAAAAGAAACCAACATAGCACTAAGTTTTTGGTGTGCTCAGAACTAGGTAGAATCCGATGGTTGCAATGGCAACCGGCCGGAGAAGAAGAAGAAGAAAAAAAAAAAAAAATTGGCCGAAGCCCAAACTTGGCCCAAAACATGACCCATAATCTTTGGTCCATAACCTTCGGCCAACCGGCCCAAACCTTTGGGCCATTACCCAACCCAACCCATTTTTAAAATGGATCCTAGAATATTCCTAGAATATTCCCTGGAACATTCCTTGCATTGACTTTTCAAAAAAAATTTGGAAATCCTCCTAGGCTTATTTCGACGTCCCGAGTCCGTTTTTTATATCCGCTTAGTGAAATTCCAAAGTTTTAATATAGTTGACCATCGGGGCGTCTCGATTTACTTTTTAAGGTTGACAGTTGACTTTTTCATTGACTTTTTACAAAATTTTCCGAGGACCCTCCTTAGCCTATTTCGACACCCTAATTTCAAATCCGCCATCTGTTTTCTCAAATTCAACCATTTTAAGATAGTTCCTTTATTAGCGGTACTTTGTACGAAAACGCGTAATTACATTAGTATGTTATATTTACCTAAATGGTTTCGTTTCCAGGTGACACACTTCGCGAGCACTCTCGATGCTATGAGGCGGGTTCGACTCGATGACATGATCTGGGAGTAGGTCTTTTCTTTGATATATACATATATTTATTTAGTTTTTATATATACATCTAATAATGAATTTTCTATATGACTGCCGTAATTAAATTAACATTTATAGAAAATGACGTAACGAGGAGAATTAGGAAATCATTATAAATCCTACAGGATGCCTTAGCTAAACTTACGGCTATGAATAATGTTATGTCAGCTAGAATTACCGAATCACTGTGGCATGATTATATTTGTGTTAGCTGTTCATCATTTGATGCACCGGTGTTAGTACTCACCCGAGCCAAGGCCAGTATGTCATGCGTATGTGCACATTGCACCGTATGCTCACTTTGAATCCACTGTAGGTGCCAGTCCTGCCCTAAATTGCTATAGGCAATTAGGACTCGTATGTGTTGCACGTAGCGCCAACCTTCACGCGATTGTAGTACTAGAGCGTATATCATTGTCACACCCAATCCTATTCATGTCAGAATATCTCTACATGAACTCGTATGTCAGCATGTGTCGATGAGCACTTGATATGATATGTTTATTATGCAAGAATTGGTGATTAGGGACGTCATGTATTTATTTTAAGAAAGATTGTGAAGTATTGTATTATTGAGATAATGTTGGTTCTGGTAAGTATTGTTATTCTATACTTAGTATGTATATTTTGGAAATTATACTTGTTTTACAGTAAGGGGTTAAAATGTTTTCAAAAAGGTTTTTATAAAACTTTATCTTTAGGCCCACTCACCCTTGTTTTTCGCCCCTCCAGGTTTTAGTAGCTGAGCTTTCATATAGGCAAGGATTCTTGGCAAATTTTGGTATTGGAGATTACCTTCGATGGTATAATTCTCATTTTACCCTACTGTACTTTACTTATGCTCTGATATCACTTGTGAAATGAGTTCATTCCCGCTCACTAGCGCACTCTTCCATTTAGGCACCTTTAGGTTTAAAATAATTTCCACATCACTGCACTTTATGGCTTCGTCACCCTCCTGGTGTTGGCCAACACAACTCGATTCGGAGTCCAAGTGGACATTCCGGGTTGGGGTGTGTCAATCAAAACAAAAAAATTGGTACATTTTTCATGTGACAAAGTGGTACATTTTTAAATAAATATGGGTACATTATAAATAAATTACGGGGTACAAATAAAAGGTTAAAAAAATTATGAGCACAAATAAAAGTTTAAAAATATGGGCACAAAAGGAAAATAATATGAGTACAAATTAAAACTAAAAAGAAAATTGAAACAATTAAAAAAAAATTGCAAATTAAAAATGGGTACAAACTAAAAATAGAAATTTATGATACAAAGTTTAGCCATAAATATAAATATACCAAACGTAATGTTTCTAACACTAAATGAATATATTTAGAAATATAATTTAATTAAAAAGAAATAAATTTTATTATCTATTATCTTGACATGTAAATATTTTATTATTAAATAATTATTGACGTTTATTAAAATATAAGGATCTTGATTAAAATTTGAAAAGGAATAAGATTTGAATCAATGGAGTAGAAAAAATCGGGATGGAAACTTATAGGCCATATATCTTAGGTAGGTAATAGGCTGGACCTCCCATGCATTTGTTAAGAGTCTCAAGACTCTGAACGGGCAACTCGCAGCAGGGAGGTCCCTCTCTCCTTCTTTCCAGTTCCCATTGTCAGGGGTAAAGGGACGTGCAAGTACCGTCTGGTCAAATATTAAATCTGAGATTTCAAGTTTCAACCACATGCTATTCATAGTCCTTAGGTGAGGGTTGAAGGTTGAACATAACTTTAGATCATGTGGCATGATATAGTCATAGAGGGTGTCCATAGCTGCTTTTGTTCTCTGCCTGCAGTAAGATTCCGCGTACAAATTCGATGAATTATTTCGCAAAGGAAGGGAATTGGAGTTCTCGTAAATCGCTCCTACAAATTATAATACAGTGGTAAGTTTGAAGATATTTATCATTCCAAAAGTAGTCATCAAAACCTCACGTTTTTGCGCATGTAGTGCACAGACTGATGGAACAGTCCATGAAGTGGGATTCTATTTTTGGATCATATTTATCATTTGGAGATTGTACTTTTATTTTTGGAACAGTCCATGAACACACCACCATACTCCATAAAATTTTGTTTTTGTCAACCATACCCTATAATTTGGAGTTCGTACTTTTATTCTTCTAATGCCTATACTACACTTCTTTGCTATGGTAGACAAATTTTATTCCTTTCGTATCTTTTTCACCTTTTAACTAATCTGAACTACAGTTAATAAAACATTATTTGTCAACAAAAAAACAAAAAACACAAAAACAAAAACCAATGAAATTACTATTTTACCCTGTTAGACATTTGCTTTTTTTTTTTTAACCTCGTAGCCATGTTACCCTATCAATACCCTAAACTCTCTCTCTCTCATTTGCACCGACATCTAGTATTTTCCACTTTTTCATTTGCACCCGAGTCCTAGAAGGATTAGGAGTGCTAAATGATCATATTTTGATTTGGTCAAGTCCTGATTAGGTTAGGACTTTTTGAAGGATCATGGTGAGTTTTGAAAAAATTCGAATTATTTTAAGAATCAAAACCTATGGATCAAGTAAGGAATGAATTGAACACATAAAAGGACTAGGTTCAAAGTCTTAATTCAAGTTGAAGAGTCCTAGTCTTAATCCAAGTGCGTATTGAGGAGTCAGTCCTGGCACGATTCTACCACTCGGCAGACTTGACCATCACAAAATTCACCCCTGTAAATACAAGTGCTTTTGCAATGTAGAGCAGACCTCCATCCCAATACATAAAACACTTTATGCAAAACTTTCTCGTATCCTGAGAAAATACTAACTACTCCACTGATCAGTCAACACATATTCAATTTGGTTGAACATCACTGGGTTGACAGACCGGCACAAATTTAGTTTGGTTAAACATCACTGGAGTTGTATAATTAGTTCAGTCTAGGAGTTTCTTCAGTTTGGTTAAGTAGTACTTACTCCTCTTTCGGATGGTTATTTATCCCAAGTCTCTGCCACCGAAAAATATATGATCCTTTCGCCGAACGAAGTCCCTTCATCAACTTTCTTGGGAAAGTATAGTATTCTATGATTGGTTACTCACAAGTATTATTCAAAGCTCTGCTTTCAAACGGCCGAACAACATTCACCATAAAGACGCTCATTTCCTATGAATATCTTTGTCCCTACAGTTTGGTACCAATTCAGAGCATTTATATTTTCACAAATATAGTTAATGTTGCCAAACCTGGTGCAGAAGATCCTGAACTTCGTACTCAATTGCATAACCTTGTCTTTAGGTTTTAGAATCTAAGACCGAGAGTGTTCCTTTCTTAGCCGAAGTTGCTCAATGTAGAAGTCAACAACGTATTTCATCTTCACACCATCATCCATCTTATTAGCCCAACCAAGCTCGGTACCGAATTGGCACACTCACATCAGCAATCATCACAGAGATGCATAGTTAGCTCGTAGATTACTGCGGTCTAGTCCGTGTAATGTTTAGGCTCGACAAACTCCAACTTTTCTGATATATTGAAAAAGTTGAGTAAACTTGAAATCAGAAATATGTCTTTCACTCTAATTTTTTCAGTGCATATATTATTTCAAATCTTCATATTTGCAAACTTTGTAAACAACTTTTTGGTGTACCATCTTGGGCCAGAAGATACTTGAGTCATATGCAGGGCTTATGACTATTAAATTTGGTGAGGCTTTTCCCACCAGTCAATCCATTTTTATATGCAATTTACTAACCCAATCTTAGTAACATTCAATTTCTTCTTCTCGATACGAAAGGTCCATCTTTCTCAAGTAGTCTTTGTGCCTATGAACTCCTTGTAGAATGTTCATGGACTCTCCAGCGTTAGGTGAATTTTTTGTCCTTTAATCATCTTGTGCGCGATGTTCTTATTTGTCCATAGGTCAAAGTACGGTTGTGGTAGCGAACATTTGCCGTATTCAGGATTGACAAATTTGTATGTACTAAACTGTTAGAAAATTTAATAGTATTATTATTATATTAAATTTATTAATTGAATGGAAATTAGAAGTGGAGCTTTTTGGTTCAAATGAAGAGTTGCAACTTTTGAATTTTCATTAATAATCACATATTTTCCAAAGAGGTATCTCACATTCCATAAATAGAGACGCCCCTATAATTACAAAATAATTTCTCATTGTTTTACATAATCATACATAGAGTGTACTAAATATTAGAGAGTCTCATTGAGTCCATATGAGAGAGTTTTCAACACAATAATGGTTCATGGAGCCCTGTGATTTGGAGTGCTATTATTACAAGGACATGGTTGTTGTATCTTAAGAGACATGCGCCGATCAACTATGAGCACCATAGTAGGACGTAAATTTGTCTTAAGGACAAAGTGTCCAACACTTGCCTCGACCGTATTTTCTAGGTTTTTCTAATCCATTATATCATGTTCATTTAACATTGGTTACTCATATGCATGCATTAATTTTGATATATAATTTCATGAATTATTTCTTAAATTTTTATGTGATTTAATATAGCAATTAGACCCTTATTTTTCCAACAATCTTAAGACAAGTTTACGGTTTGATTGCTATGTTTATTTGAGAATTAAATTATCCATAATATAGTTATATTGGTTAGATGGGCGTGAACTTTCTTTTGGAACAATTTTTTGGGAGAATGGTCTTGTATCTTGAGGTTCAATGTGTCTAATAAGAAAAAAAAAATTTTAAAAAAAACATATTGATGCCATACGTCAATATGAACCAATTCCTATGTGTGAGATATCCGATTGTTTAGTATGAAATTTGGGACATCATTCATGTTGGTTTTATTTTGGTGATTTGCATATATGTCTATATTGACTAACATATTCATAGATGACTCGTGTAGTGTGTATAAAATCATCTGGTTTGTTTTAAATATTTGATTTTATACATCTGTAACTAACTCATGCGTTCATCTTTGGGCCATGGCTGACAATAAGTGATACGCATGATGTTTGTAAGTTATTGCAAAAGTAAGAAATGTTGGTTTCAATTGGTATATATTTCAGAAGCGATGCATCGTTTGCATTCTAAATGCAGACTCCTTATTGTGAATGCATAGTGTCACATTCCTCTGGTTTTGACTCTTTTGATGTGTCAAACATACTGCAGTTATATTAAATACTGTGTTTTGACGCAAGGCATGTTGCATAAAAATTCGTGTTTAACAGACATAACTAAAACTTGAAGTGATATCATGAGTATGGTCATATTCTTGATAGAATTTGACAAAAAGGTATGATCGCTTCGATCGTGGAGTCATTAATTTGGTCCGTCTCAAACTGTAACCTTCAGTTGCATTGATGGTGCTATTTGAATGGCATCAGTTGGCTTTGTTGTACTTGAAAAGTCACTGTATGAAAGTTACATATAATTCTCTAAACTGTAAAAGCGGAGGTTTTCAATATCATCTTTATGCCAAAGACGTAAACGGTGGTGCATCATACTCATACATGTTCGTGAAATGTGGTATAGTTTCAGACTGGTGCCATTTTGGAATTAGCTTCCGTAGTAGACACATCTTTAATTGTAGTCTTAACCATTATTATAATAATGTTGTGATTAATTTTATGAGTGTGGTTCTTGTTTAATTTCAAGAAACAAGGGGTCTGGATACCTAGTTGAATGTAAAAGGAGTGCTTCTTATATAAAGGACTTGTGAGTCTTGAAAGCCTAGAAGTGAAGATAGATAAAGAGAAAATATCTTCACTTGTTCCTACTTCTTAAGTATGATGAAGAGTAATTGATAGCATTAAAAAGCAACCACAAAGTGAGTGAATTGTGGGAGAGTGACGTAGTTATCTTTGGATAGTATGTCAACTTAAGAAGAATGACAAAGTAATTTGCCTATAGGAAGAGATAAAGATTATCTCTTACAATGGTATTTTAAGGTCTTGAAAGGTTGGAGATTTTCTAGCAAACACCTCAAATGTGGGGGAATGTACACGAGTATTAGTAAATTACTTTTTAAGTCCTAACATATGTTTTGAAGGACTTAACGTTGGAAAACAACTACTCTCGAATGAAATATAATTTCATAAATTGAAGTGCGCACCATAAGTGATAGTCATCAACCTAGTGGATCCAATTAATTAAAGGTTTGACTAGAGAGTAAGTTGTATCATCAAGGGGAATGAGTTAAAAGCCTACATCTTAAGAATCGCCATAATGGCAACCCATCCTAGCTGACTGGAGATCCCAAGATCTAGGTTCAAAGGGACAACCGAATTGTGGATGATTCAATAGGAGCAATGCGAAGATAATCTCCTACCCATGTCCTATGATGAAACAGTGTTATTTGCAACATATTTAGGGTAAGCTTTGCTTTTAATGATTCATATACTTGAAAATAACAAGTGGGGTATTGCAGGATACTCTTAATGGGAAGTCACCTATCTTGAGTGAGGAATGGGGCCGTTCCTGTGAGAATTTTTTTGAAGGGCTTAGTTCTCTAAAAGCACTCATGAGAAACCAAGAATTGTTCAGGGCCAAAATGAACACAACCGAGCAACTACGGGGTGTCTGGAAGGGTATTGTGTGATTACTATTGTCTTGGTTTACACAAACGGCTAAGTAGTTCAAGACATCGCGTTCACTGATTAGCCAAGTAAATCCGATAGTAATTCACTACAGAAGGTTCAAAGCCAAAAGCTAACTATCCTAATGCAGTACTTTTCTTGCTGAATTCTCTCTCTAGTGTCTGCATTGTCATTTGCATGGTATTTAGTCAATTTCCATTCATGTAGGGGATTGTTAGAAAATTTAATAATATTATTATTATATTAAATTTATTAATTGAATGGAAATTAGAAGTGGAGCCTTTTGATAGAAAGATGTGTCTACTCAAATGAAGAGTTGCAACTTTTGACTTTTCATGAATAGTCACATGTTTTCCAAAGAGGTATCTCACATTCTATAAATAGAGAAGCCCCCTATAATTACATAATCATACATAAAGTGTACTAAATATTAGAGAGTCTCATTGAGTCCATATGAGAGAGTTTTCAACACAATCGTGGCTCATGGAGCCTTGTGATTTGGATTGCTACTATTACAAGGACGGGGCCGTTGTATCTTGGGAGACATGCGCTGATCAACCATAAGCACTGTAGTGGGGCGTAAACTTGTCTTAAGGACAAAGTATCCAACACTTGCCTCGACCGTATTTTCTAGGTTTTTCTAATCCAATATATCATGTTCATTTAACATTGGTTACTCATGTGCATGCATTAATTTTGATACATAATTGCATGAATTATTTCTTAAATTTTAATGTGATTTAATATAGCAATTAGACCCTAATTTTTCCAACATAAACAAATTAAATACCTTTGGTCAAGACTAAAAGCTATGTGCCTTGAGAAGGAGGAGGGGGTTTGGCCAATGAACCTCAAATCCTAAGTTAGTTTCTAAAAAAAAAAAAGAGTGAGATTTAAGGTTGAGCTATAGAGAGTTAACTGCAACTTACTTGAGAGTGTAGAATGAGACATATCTATAGGAGCTAGGGCCGACCACATATGTAGGTATTGCCGCCATATGTCAAGATTCGATTGGTCAAAGTGCGTCATCCGCTAGATTGAGTAGTAAAGTGTCTTTAAGATGTTGGAGTATTTTATAGATGCTTAAGAGTAATCCTTAGGAATATTATTAAACTAATAAATAATATCTAGGAATTATCTTTGGAGAATTCTCGGTTAAATGTGGTTGTGCTTCCATGATTAAAGTAATATAGGTAAGAATTAGTTATTAATTCTACATTTAATTCCCTTGTCTTATATTTTTGCCAGGAGAAAAGGAGCTTCGATAAGTTGTAGTCAGAGACTGAGGTCTTCTAGGTGGTTAAACTGCGCGTATAACGGATGTGGGTCTCACCAATTTAGTGAAGGCATTCTCATCAGTTGTGGACAAAAGTCCACGTGTCAACTCCATGATTTTCTGATTTATTTTTTTTGCTCCATAGAAGTACTACATTTGTCAACTCCATTTTTTGCTCCATATAAGATCAAGTTCAATGATCATTGACCAACCATAGAAGTGTACGGATGAACCTACTTATCAATCATACTACCCTTACGTTGTGGATGCAACTAGTTCTTAGACCTAAGGCATCACTAGTTATCTCGCGTTAATGAATGTGATCTTTGGTTTCGCCCCAAAGCTCTCAAACGATTGCAGAGCCCTATAGTGTGAGGTTCAGGATCATGTACATCAATATAGAGATATGTGAATGCCCAACAAGGAATTTGTCACCTTCTAGGTAATTATGAAGGTTGTTATTCTAGTAGCCCGTTGACGATCTATCTCTAGAAGTCTTTGGCCAAAGCAACGTACATGAGATATATTAGGGTGATCATATTCATTCTTAGAGTTTAACAAATGTTTCATGCTCTAAAATATATGATCGAAATATAGTGGACAGATGAATCAAATTGCATTGTAACCATAACTAAGGTTCCAAATATGTGTTGTATTAATTCACACATATTCTGACTAATCTAAGTAGCCGAAAGCCATTACTACATGTTACCATTCTGTTTATGGATATTCTTAGGAACAGAAAAGGTCACACACAATAACATGGTATATTGGAATAAAATTGGTGAAGGTTGAATTTAATATAGATTGTTCATATTAAATGTTTTTACTTCTAATTAATTAGTTTGGACCTTCTATTAATTGTTGGTTATGTAAATAAAATAAGGAAGCTCATACCGGAATAAAAGGCCAGATTAATTAAATTAATAAAATAGGAGCAAACCGGGCCAAATCCCAGTGACAAAGTGGGGTGTGTGGCAATCCCAAAGGAAATGTCTCATAGGGCATGCAACACACATGTATGGTGAAGGATTAAATTGTAATCCTACTGGCTTATGGAATTGTTCTCTATATAAGCTTAAGAGGTCTATAGACCTAGTGTGAATTTGACATTGTGAAATAAAAAATTGAGATAGAAGGGAATTGAAAAACTAAACACCACACCTCATACCCCTAGCAGTTCGTCGTCTTCCTATTTTACTAACCAAAGATTCATTCATGTAGATACTAGTAGAAGGCTAACACTTGAGAGCCTCAACAACGAATTCATGCTCATATGAAATCTAAAGGTTGAAATTCTAAACTTAATTTAAGTTTATGCATGTGTGCTTAAAATTGTTTTACATCAAAACAAGCGTGTCGATTAAACAAAATCCAACGTTCTACTAATCATGCATGTAAATTGGATTATATATGCTTTTGTTACCTTACCACACTTCTACACACATGTACTAAAGTAGTCACAACCCAACACCCTGACCGTGTGATGCAGGAGCTGCCAAGCTGATATTGAAGTCATTGCTTGGACAAAAGTCGTCTGACATGAGAACTTGTTTGTGCGACTGAGGCAAGTTCCATGGGCAGTATACTTTGAGCTTATGAGATCATGTACTATACAAAGGCGAAGCGTGTGACACGATGAAGTCTCTCATAAGCTTCCACAAAGTTGTATTGCACCTTTAATATAAGGTCACTGATCCTTTGAGTTGAGTGGCCCATAGCACAACATGATAAGGCTCTGTGTAGACACGAAAAATGGTTAGCTAGTCACATCAAACGTGTGTAGTTGTATGAAAATTCGTAGGCAACAATTCGAGGAATGCATTGCACTTTTTGTCCTCCCCTGAGCTCTGTAGCCCGTCGGGTAACATAATAGAGTTCAATGTGGACACGAAATTGTTGCGTAGCCTGTAATGCAACATGATAAAATTTTGTGGAGACACAAAAATCACTAAATGGTCACAACAAATACGTGCAGTTGTACGAAAATTTGTGGACAGAAAACATCGTATTGTGCCCTACAATATACAAACACCATACAGAATTTTTATATACAAATATATAAAGATATATAGGTTTATGTAATCGCACTTGTCCAGTTGTCCTCTTCCTCGTCTCTGTTCACCGTTTAATCTTTTCAATCCCACATCTGCATGCTAGGACCAAGACTGCATATTACATTAATTTGTTCTTTTTGTGTTGAATTAAAGCTAAAAATCAGACACTAAAAACTAAAAGTTAGGATTTAAAATCTCAAGAAAATAATTGTAATATTTAAATTTTAAAATAGAGTTACCACGGATTCGACCAGCGACATGAATTCTTCAGTTAGGTAAGTCTAGTCTGGGGATCCCATGAATAGATTATGATGGCTAATTCTGGAAGACGTCATCAAAGATTGTCGTGCGTCTAGTTACACTAGGGCATCTGAACCCTTCCACATCAGGATATTCGGGCAGTTTACCATTTTCCAGGGGAAAGCATACTCAGATGGGTGTCGTAGAATTACTTTACCTTCTCTCATTAGAGAGCATGGCTAGATTGTTGTCGAGTATTATTCATCTTGTGCATGATGTTCTGATTTTAGCTAGATAAAGGGGATTATTCAGGTTCTTATTTATCCATAGGTCAAAGTAAGGTTGTGGTAATAACCATCCGCCTTCTTCATAATTGATGAAGTTGTACTTACAAAACAAATTAAATACCTATGATCAAGGCCAAAAACCACACACCTTGAGAAAAGGGAGGGGGTTTGGCCAATGAACCTCTGATGCCTAAGTCAATTTCACTAAAAAGAGAGTGAGTTTTAAGGTTGAACTATAGAGAATTAACTTCAACTAACTTGAGAAGTATGGAATGAGTGTATTTATAGGAGATAGGGCTAGCCACATGTATAGGAATTGCCATGCCATGTGTCAGCATCTGATTAACCAAAGTATGTTCCATTGGATGCAGTACAAAATATCTTTAATATATTGGAACATCTTAAAGATGATTGAGAGTAATCCTTAGAGATATTATTAAATTAATAATAATATCTATGAATTATCTTAGGAGAATTTTCGGTTGGATGTGATTGTGCTTCCTCGATTAAAAGAATGTCTTCAAGTAGGAAATACAAAAGGTAGAAATTAGTTATTAATTCTACCTTTAATTCCCTTGTCTTATTTCAGTACCATGAGCAGAGAAGTTTGAAGAATTTGTAGTCAGCAACTCAGGTCTTCTCGGTGGTTGAACAGTGTGTGGAGCGAATGTGGGCCTCTCCAATTTAATGAGGGCATTATCATTAGTTGTGAATAAAAATCCACTTGTCATCTCTAAAGTTTTCTGAATTATTTTTGGCCAACTGGAAGACCTACTAGCTGATAAAAACAATTACCGGGTTAAATTTAGGCCATGGTTAAAATTACAGCATTATGTTTTTTTCTCAAGAGGTCCATGATTTATAAATTTGGATGCAAGGGTTTCCAATTCCTGAGATATTTGGATAAAGATTTTTATTTTATTTTTTAAGAAAGAGAGACAACTGATGGTAAATCACAGCTATCCACCATTTTCAAACTTAAAGAGACTATGAAGAATTGCACGCTGCCCGTAAATAAAGAGTTGATTTCTACACATTTCTTTTAACTTTTCACTCTTTTTTATATTTGGCCATAATTCAAACGTACACTATTACCATAACTAAACGGGAATGTGTAATATGAGAAAATAGTATGTACTTTATCTTTCCGTTTGGATAATCTCTCAAAAATAGCATCCAAACTGTGCTAGAACCAACCTAAGCATTTCTCACTATACAATCCAAACCTAAGCACCACGCGTATCATGCATAGAAATTAAGGTTACATAAGTCATTGAGTCATTTATCATACGAATATCATTTTACGATCTAGCGGTATTCTTCATTACTTATAAATTGAAGGTCATGTTGAACTCACATAAATGATGATAACGTACAATATTTGTTAAGTTTGATATCTAGATATAGTTGGCTGATTATGTATCTTAGCACAATCAATCCCTCCCCCATCCTCCTTAAAGTTGAATACCCCTTCCGCTTAAATTATAATACGTTTTGATACCGTAAAATTAGCGTGTTGACTTGCCCAAGTCAATCCTTCAAAACCTGGTCTTGTTTTTGGCGTCAAAGCCCAATTGCACATGAAATTTAATCGTTAAGGTAATGATGAAGATTAAGAATTAGCTTTACATGTTGGTTTCAATTTCAAAGCATAACAAAGGCCCCAAACTTAATATCAATTTTCATAGCCCCTCTCGTTGAATTCGCAAACCCTGTTTGGTGTTCCCCCATTGAGATCTAAACGTCTCAAAACTGCCGTATGTAATTAGACGGGCAGAAAGACTTGGGTCAAGGTCCACCCAGCAGCCAAGATTAATCTTTCCATCTAATGGAAATTCAGCCAGCACATCACTTATTCTTTGGCTCGGAAGGTCGTTTAGTTAGAAAAATTGATTAGTAATGATGATTATTCGGAACTACAAGCTTCACATTTGTACCATATTTATTGATTTTATTGTCGGTCGCTTTATTAATACAAATGAGTACGATTCTTGAATACTAAACGAATATATCCTTGGTTAATTATATTAACTATTTTTACTTATTTATATTAACATATGAATATCCAATTATTAGATTTTTGGTTTAAAAGACTCGCCATAAAGTTAAATACATGTCTAATAAAAAACTGTAACCAACAGAACTTTGAACGGAACAACGTCGCAGTAGTGTTCGTGTCAATTAAATAAAGATTACGTAAGTTTTTGTTCACATACATATCTTTATTTCATTAATACGGAACACCACATATCGGTATACTTGTGCCACGTAAGTTTTCATCGTTTTAGGATGATACCGTTTGGGCCCAAAATATTATTTTGGGCCGAGCTAGGAGTTGTTCTCGGCCCAGTAATCTTCTTCTAGAATTATCATGAGCTATCCAATCATTGAGGGCCGTCCAGACAGGATCGGTCGAATCCTATTGCAGGACAGATTGGTTTAGATAAGGATGGAGCAGTAGAGACATAGTGCAATGAAGAGTCTTAAGAGGCTAAGGATGTTGAAACTTAGGAGATGAATCTGGTTTGATGATTAGCTCGATTCAAAGTCCTTTTGGAGTTAGGATTGGCCAAAACCTAATCAGATTAGGTTGAGAAGTTCTAATCCAAGTATGATTTTAGCCCCGCTATGAAGGGTTTCGCTACTATAAATAGAGGAGGGAGCATACATTCAAGCTCTCTCCAATTCAACACACAAACTGCCCTGTGCAAACACTCACTCTACGCGAAACCTCTCAACAACCTTGAGATTTTTTTTTTTCTGCCAACACATCTTCAGTTTGGATAAACAGCACTGTGAAGGCAACCAGTAACATCTTCAATTTGGATAAACAGCAGTATTGCCGTAGAGTCAGCCGATCGCGAAGCACCTTCAGTTTGGATAAACAACACTGCTTCGAAGTCAACTGATTACCTATCTAAGTCTCGGTCGACAAAGGTTTACGAGTCCTTGTTAGTAGAGGTCATCTCATCAGCCTTCTCGGCGAAGTGAAGTGTTACCAGGTTACTACATTAGGCACATTAAAAGCCGAATCTGATATTGAACTTCACAAAAGTAGCAGCCTTATCTTCAGGCTCTAGAACCCAAAGGCCGAGATGTGTTCCTTCCTCGGCCACAATCGTAAGATCAAGAAGTCAGCAGAGCGCTCAACGCAACATCAACACATTTTACTCCCGGCCGAGCTCGGCCATCAAGTTGGCACGCCTCGCACCTAACCAAAGGATGTAGTTAGCTCATTAGTTACTCGGCCTACACACCATGTAGGCTTAGTAGTTTTTAGGTTCAACAGATACTTACTACTTAAAGTTGTACATTTGCATTGCTGTCTCGCTCCAACTCCACGGGGAAAGCTATAAATTAGATATAACAGATAAAGAACAATGCTTGCAAAATAAAGAAGCAAAATGTAACCTTTACTAAAATGCTTCTTTATACTTGATAGGAGCATATTTATGCGACTTTGTTAGCTTGTTTCTTTGCATTTAGTAAGTTAGTTTCTATTTATTATAGTAATTTAAGCTATTTTCTTGTGTTTGTAGGTTTATATGGCAAAAGAGGCAAGAAAGTGCATTTTGGTGCATTTTAGAGCAATTTTGGGCTGGAATTGATAGCTTGCATATAAAGCAAGGTGGATGGACGAATTTGAAGTTCAAGAGAGGTTAGGAATGTGCTTAATATCTAGAAGAATTAAATCAAAGACTTGGAAAATAAGGAATCAGCTAAGAAGAAGGAAACATTATCCAAATTACCTTATCTTATCTAAACCTTATCCAACCTTATCTTATCTTATTCTAACCTAATCTTATTCCACCTTAATTCCAACTGCAAGGAGGACATCTAAATGACATTAGAACACCTAAATATCAGGTTTCTAAAAGTCCCATCCTTCTCCTGAAAAGGTGCCGCACCCTTTCATCCCTTTCCTTCTAAAAACCAGTCACAATACCCTTTCTAGAAGGCCCATTCCCTACCACAGGTTCTTAATCCCTTTACCCCTTGGTTTCTGCCAAACCTTAGTCCTTTTCCTTCTTGAATTGTGTAGTCATTTTCCCTTCAAAAATTTGCTGAACCCTAGCCTAGGCACCACACCCCATATATTCACACCATAATTCGCACCACATACACAAAATTCCTCAAGTGCCGCAACAAGGAAGGAAGGAGAAGAAGGATTGGAGCCGTGCCTACCACTATCCAAGGGAATGCCGCAACCTACTTTGGAGTGTTGAAGCGTTTCTGGGTTCTTTCTATCCTTAGTTGTAGTTCGATGTTTATTTTAATTTGGTTCTCAATTATGATGAACATGAGGAACTAAATTCTTTTTAGTTAGAGGCGAATTCAAAGCCATGGACATATGTTTTATATGAATTGATTTCTTCCAGTTATTGTTTCGTAAAACATGAATGGGATTTACTTATTTGTTTGATTGATAACTTATTCTTGTATATTGATTAAGGATGCATACTTAGTTTTCATGCATGAATTTGATGCTTAAATATAAATGAATTTCACCTAATCGTTATGAACTTATATTTATAAGTAGTGGAAGTCACTAGTCATGATTGTGTTAAGTAAATCCATGGCAGGAGTATCATGCAGTTCATAGTTACGAATGTCTTGTCAATGCTTATGATTTTCATAGAACTTAATGATCTTTGATATGTCTCTCTATCATGCAGTTTATATAGGGAACGTGATAAGAATAATTTGATTGCGCTGGTGAGTCCAATTCAATGAATTTAGGAAAATCTAAAAGTTAATTTGTGCTTCTCACGAGTAATTTGGGGCATTGTCATTCATGGTTTAAAGGAATAATAACTGGAAATCGATTTGTGTTGCATATGTGTCATGTGTGGAGAAGGACCCTCTAGCTAGCCTTTCACCTATTCATTCACCCAAATTTGTACCCTTTTACTTTGTTTCTACAAGTTTGTTTGTTTTAAGTTTAAAATTCGTCCAAATACCCCCTTAGTTCTTATTTGTGTTAGTTTAGTTTAAATTCTTCAGAATCTGTCCCTATTTAGTATTTTGAGTATTTTTAGTTTAATTTTCGTCCAAATCACTTTCTAGTACCTGTTTTGAGTCAATTTAACTTAGTTTGTGTGTTTTGAGTCTATTTAGCTTGTTTTGAGTTGTTAGAGTCTAGTTTTCTGTTTTTGGGTCTAGTTTAGTGTTTTAGAGTTTAAATTATGTAGATTAGCATCCCTTCTAATCCCTGGCCTAGAACGATCCCTACTTACACATACTACAATTAATGGGTTTAATTTGTGTATTATTTTATATCACATCAATACTTCGTCAAAGAGAGGGAAGCAAAAGAAGAAGAAAAAAAGGGAGACGAAAAAATGCATGCAGATAAAAATTTTGCAGGGTTGTTGTAATTGTTTGCAACTGTGGGTAAAAATAAAAAATAAAAATTTTAAACAGTAAAAAAGGACGTGACGTGAGAGTTTATGCGTGTTTATCTCCTCAAAATCCGGTTGTGATATCTTGTTGTTGGCAAGCTTTAACTTTCTGAATTGAAGGGTTTGCACCAATTTTGGTGGTGTCCTGTGCTGTGTGTGGGCGCCTACCTTTTTAAGTTTTTCCAATTATTTTTCCCCTTGCATATTCAGTTGGTTACTTTTGCCAGTAATTCTGGTAAACACAACTACTGTTCATAACGCGTAACTGGAACTGTAGCTGGAACAAAAGAACACACCATGCTACAACTAAACTTAATTACTATGGTGTTAGGTGATAAAGAAAATAAAATTACGAATTAAATGACTGTAGCCAACAATATCTGTAAACATTCAAATTTTGGTGAAACAAACACTCACCAATAATTTAAAGTTTTAGCTTGACATGGCGCACCGTGGGTCTTACAAGTTGCACACATGGCATATGACTTATCAAAATCGGACGAGTCATTAAGAATGACACGAGTTGACATTTGGCGAAAAATAATTAAGGATTTATCTTTAGTTAATCTTCATTTCTATTAAACAAATTAATTGATTTAAATTAAAGAAAATAATCAACAAATGAGATGAACGCCAAATCCGGGAGATTGAGCAAATTAATGATGGCCAAATTAAAGATGAAAGGTTATAGATTTATTTGATTAAATCAAAGATTTCTTGATTAAATCAAATCACGAATCAAGTCCAAATTAAGTTTTGGTTCTTTCGTCAATTAATCAAGTCCAAAATCAAGACCAAATTAAGCCTCTACCAAGACATGGGGAGACCTATAAATATGAGGCTCCAAGACAAAGAAAAGACACACATCTACACAGCCTCAAACGCTCAAACACCCAAACGCCACATAGTATTACGGTCTAGTAGTATTCCTCTTCACTTGTAAGTGAAAAGTCTTAGGTACGATTGAACCACATTATTTTTGGTCCATTGTGAGGCTAAGCCCACCCTCCCTTCCCCTTAGTGTAGATAATGTCGTTTGTTCAAAAAAAAAAAAAAAAAAAAAAAAAAAAAAACACTCAAACACTCGCGTTCTTCGTCAAGCTCGTGGAGAATCAACAAGCACAACAAATACACATGCCAATTCATCAGCACCAAAACCGAAGACCACCTACCACGTGAAACTACTCGTGGTCCCACTTACTTCAAGATCAAACCTCGACGGCCCTTGAAGAAATCAAGCCTGATTCAAGATCAAGTCTCTACGACCCTTGGATCAACCACACACACATATTCGGAGGTCGAATCAGAGGCCAATTTTTGTTTAACCCTAATTTTTCATTAATACAAATTATTATTTGGTACGCATGTTCTTATGTCACTTGTTGGAGAAAAAATCGTGTTTATAATATCTTACAAGCTACCTGTGATAAGTGTCCCCTCATCAATGGAAGAAAGTCTCAAGAAGTCACACAAACTAAAAGAATCACCATAATATTGCAATTACAAACTCGTAAACAAGTTCTTCTAACTACTTAACCAACATGAAAGAGAACACCCAATAGTACTAACTTGACAAGTTATAGTTCCATAGTAAAGGCATGATGAGGAAAAGTCACACCGCCCTCTAGAGATCTTGCAATTGTTCGCAAAAATGATGAAGCATAGAAAAGCAGGGGGCACAGATGATATACCAATCCAATAGTGGAATGTCTTGGGAGAGACGGGTATAGCATGGCTCACCAACCTTTTCAATAAGATTTTGGAAACGAAGAAGATGCCAAGCGAGTGGCAAAAAGCACTTTGGTACCTATCTACAAGAATAAGGGTGACGTGCAAAATTGCATGAACTATAGGGGTATTAAGTTAATGAGTCATACAATAAAGCTCTGGGAGAGAGTAATTAAGTATAGAATGAGGTAAGAGACACGGGTCTCAAATAATCAATTTGAGTTCATACCGGGGCCCTCAACCATGAAGCAATCTATCTCTTACGAAGATCGATGGAAAGATATAGAGATATGAAAAAAGATTTGCATATGGTCTTTATAGATTTTGAAAAAGCATATGATAAGGTCCCAATAGATATTCTTTGGAGGATTTTAGACAATAAAGGAGTATGAGTAGCATATATCCAAGCTATAAAGGATATGTATGATGGAATGAGGACCTCTGTAAGAATTCATGAAAGACAAACCAAATGCTTTCCCATAACTGTAGGGTTACATCAAGGCTCATCTTTAAGTCCATTACTTTTTGTATTCGTAATGGAGGAGTTGACGAGACATATCCAAGATCATATTCTTTGGAGTATGCTTTTCACAGATAATGTAGCGTTTTAGATGAAACTCATAAGGGAGTAAATATGAAGCTTAACCTTTGGCGGGAATTGTTGGAATCTAAAGTTCTTCACCTAAGTAGGTCAAAGACAAAGACATAGTATATGGAGTGCATGTTCAACGGAAACAGAGGTTCAATTGAGTTAGGGTGATTGGAGATCAAGAAGTACCAAAGAACGGATGTTTTCGCTATCTTGGATCTATCTTGCAAAAGAATGGAGAATTTGATGGAGACCTCCATCATAGAATACAAGTTGGATGGATGAAGTAAAGAGTGCATCGGGTGTGTTGTAAGACCATGATATGCCACTAAAGCTCAAGGAAATTTTTTATAAGATGGTAATTAGGCCAGCAATCCTTTTTGACACGAAATGTTGGACAATAAAGCATCAACACGAACACAAAATGAGTGTAGTAGAGATGAGAAAGATTCGTTGGATGTGTGGGCACATGAGAAAGGACAAGATTAGGAACGAGAATATCTGAGATAAATTAGGAGTAGCCAAAATTGAAGATAAGATGAGAGAAAATCGGTTAAAGTAGTTTGGACAAGTGAAACAAAGACCTACAGACGGTTTGGTAAGAAGATGTGATTATGAGACAGAGGCTCAGGGCCAAAGAGGTAGAGGAAAACCTTGGAAGACTTGGAAAGAGACCCCAAGAAAAGACTTGGACTACTTGGAACTAACAGAAGACATGACAGAAAATCGACTGCAATGGTGTTCTAGATTCATATAGTCGATGTCGCTTAGTAAGATAAGGCTTTGTTGTTGTTGTAGTGTATCAAACTATTTCTAGCGCAATATATCTATAATGAATTCATGCAGACTTAGGAAAACAAATATCATGAAATTACCAAAAATAAATAAATAAAAATGACATAGAATATAAACATGGGCATTTAAATAGAACTAAGAGACTAAACTCAATCTTGAATCTTGTATTAGGCATTAATCTAAACTTCATCTTATATAAGGATTGAAATCTAAGTTTTCTAAATAAATAAAAAAATCTCGTTTATGTTAAGTGCAATGAAAGGACAATCACGAATTAGCTATATATCCAAACAAATCTTTTCTACGTGAAGTAATACGCTCCCATTACGTCGAACAAGTATTTATCACCGTGATCATATCCAATTAAAACCAATAAAATAATAATGCATTGCATGTACATCGTGATCATGTTCATGGAGCGCGCTCAAGCACAAATTTATAAGTACTTTAATTGATAACCACTCTTTTCAATGCCCTTATAGTGTGATCGTATGATATATACATACATACATATACATATATATATATGTATATTTTTTTGATGCCCTATATCTCCTATATATTTGTTTAATTTTGGGTATTTTTTAAATAATTAAAGTTAAATTGATTACATCACGGCAAGACAAAGTAAACAAATTGTTCCGCAGCTAAATTTGAAAATTAACTTACAATTTCCATTAAGGCCACCTCACCACGATGGTCATAAAATTTAGTTTAGTTTTTCTTTTCTTTTTTTCTATTAATGTTAGGGAGATTAAATTTATAGACAAAATTTTATAAATTAAATGACATAAAAGTTGATTAATGGATTATTACTTAAGCGTTAATAAACGTGCTCATTCCTATTAGTGACATATCATTTAGTTTGCAAATTTTATTTACAAATTTAGTCTCTCTAGCATTACCCTTTTTTTCCTCTCTCATTTAATCCTTGTAATATTGCGATTTTCGATGAATTAGACTTTCAATAAAATGCTTGAAGTCTAATAATTGCTTTACGATTTGTCATGCTTTATTGTGATTATTTTAGATTTATTTTACAAGAATTCTTTTGGGGTTGAATTTTTCATCAATGTTTATAATGCGCTTATTCAATTTAAATATGTAAGGTTTACTCAGAAAAACTTGTCACCACCAACCCAGTCTTTGGCCTTGGGGTTGGCACCAATCCTTCTTGATCCCTTTCTTCTCTTTCTTTTCTGGTTTTTTTGTAATGGTCGCTTTCTCACTTGTCGAGGCGAGCCTTTGTGGTTGTCGTTGTGGTCACTCTCTCTTTCTGAAGAGAAAAGTTTTTGTAGCGGTTATGACTTATTGCTTAATCCTAGATCTTAAAGCGACAAATATTGTTCAAATATAAGGTGATATGGTTTGCACACTTGGCAAGGGTTATGCGGAGGAAGTTCGACGTTTGTTGGAGGTAACTCATAGCAAGATTTTTTTTATCGATGACAAGGTTCTAAAAACCGCTATGGGTGGTGGGTCAGGGCCTTACGGTAGAGGCCTAGGCGGATTTCAGTAAACTTATTATGTATTGTAGAAATAAGTACCTATTTGTACTTAAAAGAACACATAATCGTATTGGGATACATAAACTGCAAAAGAAAATAACATATAGATTATAAAATATTAGAACATATTGAAAACATGAGAAACAAGCATATAATGAGTGTTATCCAAGTATTCAACAAGTCCCTTACATTTTATTTACAAAACAAAATGCAAATGAAAGTTAGCAATTTTCTGTCTAAGCAAGAGTCGTGACCTAGGCGGTTAGGCAAGCACCAAGGCAGGCTACGCGGCTACCTAAGTGGGTCTAGGTGAACTTTCTTACTTTTCAAATGCCTAAAGACTAATCAGGGTGGTGGCCAGCCGCCCAGCGCCTAGGCGGTGCTAGGCAGAGATTTTTAGAACAGTGGCCCAATCGCAAGATCATCAAGGGGTGGTGCGGTCTTTTCTTCGTGATTGTTGTTGTAGTGGTTTGAGGGATTCACAAGCATGTTTTCTTGTCGGTTGCAAGGTATTCAGGTGATGATACGATATTTACATTATGTGTGTTGATGGTGTTAGGTCTGGCTCGTAGGGCTTAGGACTTGTGAGCTATCTTTCACGTTGGTTAGGTGTGAGTCTCCCGTGATTGAGGAATCGTACCTCTGAATTGTTTATTTTGTGTTGTGTTGTTTTTTATTTTGTTTTGGTTGTCGCCATGAGGACATCTTCATGATGTCTCATAGCAGGGCTTCTTTTCCTAAGGAGCATTGTCTTTTGCAGGTTTATCATAAAGTGATGCAAGGTTTTGTTTTGTGAGCGTTATCTTTCCATTTGATTAGATGTGATTATATGTGATAGGTTTTGTATTGTCTTTTTACTATGTGTGCAATCATAGAATTGTATTCCTAATGAATAATGTTTTTCGTTTTATTTGATTAATGAAATACCTATTACGAAAAAGTTGGTTTGAAATGTATATAATGGAAGTTAAACAAGATTAGGCATAATACACACATTATCCCACGAGCCCATCAGGTTCAATGTCCGTTTTGCTTCTCTTGAAATATTTTCCTCTTCTTTTAGGTATTGACGAAATGCTCTCGCCTTTTTCCTTCCGCCATTTCAGGTCATCTGCAAATTGTCAATGTAGTATGAGAAATGTGTGCACATAGGTTATATTCCATTATATTATTAATACGAAAAAGAATAAAAGAAAATGCGTGTATAATTATAAGCCAACAAGTAGAGATATTCAGACTATTCTAGGATTCTCTTTCCTTTAGGTGAGTCTCAGTTTTGCATGTCATTATCTGTAACCCCACCATTACTACCCCCTCTCTCTATCTCTTTCTTAACCAAACAAAGGCAAAGGTAGAAAAGGAAAGGAGAAAATAAGTTCCAAAAAAGACAAACCAAACCTCCTTTCATAAATCAACTCTATAAGTGAAGCTTTCCCACAAAAGATCTGGATAAATCCTCTGAGGAGAGAATTCATTAAGGAGATCTCTCTTTCTCTCTCTCTACAGATGGGTTTATTGAACCATCATGTTGAAGACCAAAATTTGTGCTTTCAAGCACCTCCTTTTATTGAATGGCTGAAACCACCTTCCTCTTTTTCATCATCGTCATCATCGTCATCATCTTCCTTTTGCATATCTGAGAATAGCACTATGCAATGCTTGCCTCTTTTAAGCCGGTTTACGGACACCAAGCCGGTGAAAATAGAAGATGCTGGGGTGCAGAAAGAAGGTTATGGGGTCAAAGAAGAGCAGATGGAGAAAGTTACAGTTGCCTTGCACATTGGACTGCCTAATAGTACTAGCACTACTACAGGTGTTTACTCAGACACATATGATCAGAATAAGAAGGTTTTGAATCTCAAGGAAGAACAAGTAGTCATGAAAAAGAGCTTTCATGGGTGTTCTTTTAACGCAGAAAGTAGGTTTTGGATACCAACGCCTGCTCAGATTCTTGTCGGGCCGATGCAATTTGCTTGCTCCATTTGCAGCAAGACCTTCAATAGGTACAATAACATGCAGGTTAGTTATTCAGTATTAATTCTTACGCATCATCTATTTGTTGAATAAATTTTTTTAGGGTATCAAAATTGAGGACCTTAAAGACTAATTTTCAGCTACAATCAAACTACAGCCTGAGTCAAGATACAAAATGGAAGTGAACAAAAAGAACACAGTTTGTGGTGAACTTGTGAATCATTATATAAATATTTACTAAGTTTACTATGTACTTAAGTTTAGACTGATGTTGATCAATGACTGTAAATTATTACTCAAACACCTTTTCTGTGAGAATTGTAGAAGTAAATACTTGTAGTAGCACGTATACAAATATATATGCATCTCTCCCCCCTATATGCTTGCTTCCGTTTTGCAAGATTGTATTTGCCATGGCTCGAAAAATTACAATTAATTGTATATTCTTTGCTTTTTGCTTGGCTTCATTAAGTAGTTCGACTTTTCCAAAAGCGAAACACCGGATTTTGAGGAGATTATTAATCATTAAAGTTTTCAGTATCTTTGAGGGGGAAAAGGAACATACACATGAATGGACGGACATCTAGCTCATGAGGGAAAATAGTAAAAGAAATTCTTGGGAAAATTAAACTGATTATAATTTTAACATGTAGTCACTATATATAGCACTACAATTTAATGGTATTTTTATTGACTCATAAGTAAAAGGTCTTAAGTTCGATTCACATATTACTATACATAATTACTTATGCCAATTCTCACATAAAAAGAGTTTGAAAATTGAAAACTAAAATGATTAGTTACAGAACTAATTTTTTGTTTTCATTTTTCTTACGAAATGAAAGCCGAAAACTAGAAATTGAAAACTGAAAATTGAAAACGGAAAAGATAGTCAAACAACCAATAGTTAAATGGGTTCTTTAGATATAGACCCTTGAAACTCTTATTTTCCAAATAAAAACCCATCTAAATTTAAACATTCAAATAAAACCCAAATTTCAAATAGCCTACCATGTAGACAAATATATGACCAACTATTACAATACAATTACAACTTATGCCATAGAATCCTAATTTGGTCAATAAATGTTATTACTCATCCTAATTATGATGAGCAATTAAATCCATATGGATATTTTACCTTTCTTGTATCATAAATATTAGCAACATATATAAATTAATTTACCAAATTTAAAAGAGAAAGACAATCTTGTACGGAAAAAATAATATTGTTTGAATTATGTAATTACCTACATACAAATTAATTTACCTACTTATAAAATATTATACTAATAAACCTGCATTTTGAATCATGTAATTACCTACATACAAATATTATACTAATTTACCAACATTTAAATTAATTTACCTACTTATAAAATATTATACTAATTTACCTACATTTAAATTAATTTACCTACTTATTAATATTATACTAATTTACCTACATTTAAATTAATTTACCTATTCCAAAAAAAAAAAAAAATTAGTGATATTAGATAATGTTCGAATGTTGTGGGTTTATACTTGTAGGCAATTAAATAAACTTTTAATCTAATGCACATAAATCATGTAGGTAAATTAGAACATTTTGAAAGTAAACTAGACCCTTTAAATTTTGGTTTGATGTAATAGGTAAATTAGACTATTTTGTAGGTAAGAATTGTGCGGAACATATAGCTTTTGTTTTGTGTATTAGGGATTGGAATATTAGCCGAAGCTGTTTTAGGTTTATTGTTGTGTTCGTAGGTAAATTAACTTATATATGTAATGCACAAAATTATGAAATTAGTATTATTATTTTTCAATTGGCACGGTATAACAATTTGAAAGTTAATACATTGAATATACAATGAATGGCATGAATTATTTTGTAAAATATATAAAATTAATTAAATGGATATAACAAGTAACTGATCCAAAAACCTCATCCAAGTATTAATAGGGGTAGTTTAGGCATTCAAAAAATACACAATTTGAAAAGTCAAACTTAATTAAAGAATTTGTTTAATTGGAGGCTAGTCAATGGGCTTTATTCAAGAAAACAAAAGCAGATGGGTTTTAGTAGAGGAAAATATAGTTTCAAGGGGTAATATCAAATTTTCAGTAGTTAAATACTATAGTTATTCGTAGTTTAGGTTCACAGTACTCGGGTAAATGTTGTCCCTTTTCATTTTAACATGCAATGTTGGTTGACCCTATGATTTTTTTTAATTAACGATATTCTATTCTAATCTAATGACATATTGGGGTGATTTCAAGCTTGGTTACTGGATTTTTGAGTCATTCATATCTTAACCCTTGTTCACAAGAGGAAGAGGCTAATTGAATCCAAAAATCTCAGGACTCGATTGTGGTATCAAATTATTTTAGAATATATAAGCATAAAACTCCCATATCATATGAACTCTCATTGCCATTTTTTTCCTTCTTCTAGTTCCTCAATGTTCAAATACGAACTAAAAGGTGTTCTTTTAAGAAGCTGGAGCAAGTTGGGGAAAACTTTTGGACTTGTTAGAAGTTTATACATGATATATATTGATAGCATGAATGACGAAGTTTGGTTCATATTTTCTTGACATTGAGTTCATAATTGATAATATCGATAACATAAAAAACCAAAGTATATTTGGTTGATATTTTCTTGGCATTGTGTTGATATTTGATAATATCAGTAACCCATTGACCAAAGTATCTATAACGTATCTTGCTATAGATTATTAGACACTAGTCAATCACTTCCCTATGGTAATTTTTACATTCAAAATTTCTTTTTGGACTCAGAAATACTTTATATAGAAAAACAAAACCAAATGAGGGTAAAGTTAGTAGTGAACCTACCAAGCTAACCATGAACTGCAAAGTCCATTTTGATTTACATCAACCTTATATATATATATGCATTTTACATAAAAGATTTCTTATGCAAGTTAATTTGAGCTCAACTAATGAGTTTATAAGCAACTTTTTCTAAGACAAAAAAGTACTGTGTATTCGGGTTACAGATGCATATGTGGGGCCATGGATCTGAATATAGAAAAGGGCCAGATTCTCTAAAAGGAACACAACCAGCCGCAATGCTGAGGCTACCATGCTATTGTTGTGCTCAAGGCTGCAAGAACAACATTAACCACCCAAGAGCCAAGCCACTCAAAGACTTCAGAACTCTCCAAACTCACTACAAGAGAAAGCACGGAGCAAAGCCATTCATGTGTAGAAAATGTGCCAAAACATTTGCAGTTAAAGGCGATTGGAGAACCCATGAAAAGAACTGTGGCAAGCTATGGTATTGCACTTGCGGATCTGATTTTAAACACAAAAGATCTCTCAAGGACCATATTAGATCCTTTGGTAAGGGACATTCTCCACACCCGTCTCTTGAGGGTTTTCACGAGGATGAGAAGGAATGCGTAACTGGTTCGGAAGAGGAATGAGTTTTTATCAAAACTAGCCAAAGTAATTTGCCCCGTTTTCCCGAGAAATAGCATTTTTTTATAAAACTTTTCAACAATAGCCAAAAATCTTGTTCCTATCTCACACATTTCGTTACACGTAACCTGATGTGTGAGATAGGAATGATAGGAATGAGGGGTAAACTTTTGCTAGTTTTGATAAAAACTCATGAGGAGGCTTCATCTTACAGAGCTTATTCTCTTTCGTTGGTCGGGTTTAAGATTTGAAATTATGGAAGGCAAATAATGAAGGTAATTAGTAGGGTACGTACTATATATATCCAACCTTGTGCTCTGTAACAAAAAATTCTCAGCAGCTTGCACACCATGCACATAGGGGAGCGGTTTGCTACGGAGCACTTGCTGTGTGTTAGGGAGTAATTAATAACTCCAAACAGTTTGCTTAGTGGTTTAAATATAAATAAGTTGATGATTACTTGAAGTGATGAAGCAGATGAATTTTCTTTCTCCTATCAACTCATGGTAGGTACCACAAAGTTACAGTCTTTTGTAGCATCCCCCAAGGAGAAAATTTATCAGCTTCATTGCCAACTAGTGATCTATTACATGATTGTTGTATTATCAAATTGAAATGTTTGGATTCTGGATAATCATCTATATGATTTCTCTCTCGCTCTCTCTCTCTCTATTTATATTTTCTTTCATTGATGATAAACCTTTCATGCTAAAGAGAATGAAATCTTTGATTTTTCTCTAATGTCTGATGATTTAGTATCTACTTATGACTAAAATAAGGGTGCATAAGGGGTAGGGTATAAACATGAACAAAACAAAGGGAAGGATAATTAATTAACTAATATGGTAGCTAGATTGCTTTTTGACTAATTCCATGATAATCCTTAATGGCTTGCTTTAATCAATATAGAGAACAGAAACTGCAATTTTTTTTTGTTTAAAATACAGGGGGAGACGCATGTAGTTTCATCACTTTTCTATTCTTTTGTTGGCAGCATAACTACAGAAGATGCACGTAGCTGTGATAATTGTTCCGTTCAATCATGACCAATATGCTTTAACATAAAATAGGTTTTTTTTTTTTTTTAATTATTTCCAATTTTTCAAATGGCAAGGTGGGCATACAGTGTGAGTCCAATTTGGGGTGCCAATACCTAATCAACCATCGAGGTTATAACATCAATTATATAATGATTGGGTGTTGATTTATTGAGATGGATAGAAAAACTTTAACCTTACCTTGTGCATTTTCATTGTTTAGTTATGAAAGTTAATCAAAACCCAAAAAGCAAAAACATAACCGTATGTGTATGTGTGAAAGGGAGATTTGGCAAAGACTTTTTTTATAAAGAAGACACACAAAAAAGAGATGGAGAGAGAATGGCGCTAAAAGAGGTTGAAATTTGGTTTCTTGTGAGGTAGACTTGACTAGGTAAAAAAAGAAAAGGAGAAATGTGAAATGGTGTTTGATTTTTTTGAAGATAATTAGGGTCCTCCACCATGATTTGTCGGGTGAGAAAAAGAACTTGAGAGGAAGTTAAACAATCACCCCCTTTTGTTTGTATATATTTTTTAGCTGTGTCCTTTCACATTCAACCATACATGTCATATATTTGCATGCACCAAACTGCACCACATTCATGAGTCTTCTTGGTGATGCTCTACTTACCCTCCTAGCCAGCTGGCTGTCCAATAAAGGGACGCCAATTAGGAGAGAGCAAGGCTTATTTTTTGTTGTTCATCATGATCCATTCCTTAAGATATGAAAACAAAGCCTCTAAATTTAATCGCATAATCTATAGTAGCAAGCTAGGGTTTGTTAATTAAATTGGGGTTAAGAGGCGTATGGGAGTTAAATCATATTCTATATTATATTGAGTCAAGTGATAAAAGTATGGTATGAGACACGCATTGATAGGATTTTTACCACCTGCAAAAATAGTGTTAAATCACGTTGAAATACTTGCAAAAGAATAAGGTAATTGTAGTAAAGATAGCTCAAGCAAGCTTGTTCTCCACAAAGATTGATATGAATAACTTGTATTTAAAACCAATTCTTAATTAACTATTCAACACAAAATTTATAAAAGATTTGAAATCATGTATTAAAGTAAATAATGCAATAAATTAAAATAAAGTAAATCGGCAATATAGAAATCACACAAAGTAAAAATAACACACAGCTTAGAAAATCAAAGGTAAAAGGCACTAGATTTTAGCCGTAACCATTAACAATCTTACATAATTCTAATAATTACTTATGGGTTAACACGCACAAACTTTGAAGGTTAGGCTTTTCTAATGCATATTCTACTTGAGGCATTCAAACTAGTACATATATTAAACATGTAATCCATTTGTGGCATTCAGATCAAATCTAAACATGCAAGACTTATTAAGTTTTATGAAAACTTTTTGAAAAACCTTACAACCCTTGAGAGTGTGGCATTCACCTTAAGTGAACTTACAATTATCAATCACAAGAAGCATTAATCAATTTTAGGGTAAATCCAACAAAAATTACATCTGACTACTTTTCTAAACACCCTAATGGTGATCAAGCGGATATATAGATAGTTTAAACTCAATGATAAATAATTCAAAGTATGCATGCATAACATCATAAGTAAATTAAAAAGAAACTACATATTCATGCTGAGGCTCGTTGTGGAGCCAAAAATAATCAAGAAAATTATGGAGGCAACATGTGTACTTTTGGGTTAAAATGAAAAAATTACCCTCGAGGCACGCCGGGATTCTCACACGCATGCAACAAACAATAACGACTCAATCAAGGAAGAGTCAAAGGCAATCAAAATGGTATTTATTCAAAACCCTCTCATCACTCCTCATCAAATCCTCACTCAAAAGGTAAATGTGGAGCCAAAAATAATAAAGGGGCGACACGTGGATTTTTGGGTAGAAAAGGATAAAATTACCCTCGAGGCACACCGGAGCTCCTACACGTGAGCAGTGGACAATCATCCCTCAATCAAGTGAAGAGTGCCCAAATAGGTAATTATTTACAACCTATTTCATCCATCCTCATCATATCTTCTCCACAAGGTAACCCCCAAATCCTTCCTCTTTTATTATTATAATTAGCTAATTAATTAAATAATTATTCCATTTATTAGCTAATTAACCACAAATCAAGAACCTAACCCACAAAACCATCCAAGTGGCCAGTCCATCTCCTCCCAAGGTGGCTGGCCACATCCCTATATAAGCCCTCTCATTCTCTCCAAAACTCAATTCCAATTCTCTTGCTAAACTCTCTAAATTCTCCAAACTTTAGCATCGGAGGTTCTTCGGTCAAAGGCCTACCCCCCTCCCCAAAACATTCATCATGGGTGCGTGAGGCTCTTCGCCTTGACCTAAGGTGTTATTTGTTTTGTAGGTGCAATTTTGTCCAACAGCAAGGAGGAAGAAATTTGCATCCACAGTAACTCCCAATTTTCCTAATCAATTTGGGATTAATTGCCAAGTTAATTGCAAGATATTATTTCACATAATATCTTCCAATTACACTCACAATTTGACCATATATGATCGGCCCCTATTCTCTAAATAGGGTCGGTCACTCCCCTATAAATAGTCATGTTTTCCCACTAAAATGCTAATTTCATTATCTCCCCAAAAAATTCCTAAACACTTTCTCTCTCAAATTCTAACTTTGGCATCGGAGATTCTTCAACCAAAGCCCCCCATTTGTCATGGGCGCGTGAGGCTTTTGGCCTTAATCTTAGGTGTTATTATTTTGCAGGTGCATTTTCGTCAAAGAATAAGATAGCGGAAATTTGCATCCACAAATTGGTGCTTTCATTGAGAGTTTGATTCACACGCTCGAAGAAGACTCTCGCATTCAAATTTTCTTATTTCTTGTTCATTCGTAAATTTTTCATACTTTCTTACTCCTAAAACTTTTTGATTCTTCGAATGGAGGTAATGGAAAAATACAATGACGAGAAATTCAGAAACCACTAGGAACAAAACTTTCTACGTTTAAAGATCTGGATCAAATGATGAAGAATGACACGTAGCCCTACCATGACGATCCACAAGGCTCAATACGATGGCAAAAGGAGCACCACCACCATGGCAGTCAAGGGGACCACCGTGGTAGTGGGGAGTGGGCCAACTCCATGGCAACAAGCTCATGGTGAGCAGAGGGCAGCAAGGAAACCACTAGCCCAGGCCTATACCACTTTGTAGTAGCAAGCCCAATCACTAGAAGCAGCCTCAGTCGTTGCCCCAAGCCTCGTCCACTTATCACATAGCCTAATCCTTAGCCCACGCTACAAGGCAGTCGAGCCATGCCCAGTGTGAGCCGCCCCAAGCCATTACCCCAGTAGCACAGGCCCAAGTATCGTCCACTTGGAGCCCGGCCCAATCTGCAGCCCACGTTGTAAGCCTGAGCAACTACTCCAGCAACACAGGCCCAAGCCTCATCCACTTGGTGCATGGCCCAATTTGCATGCCACGCTACAAGGTAGCCGAGCGAGGCCCGGCGTGGGCCTGCCCGAGCCACTACCTCAGCAGCACAAGCCCAAGCAGTTGCCGTAGGAGAAGCAGCCCAACGCCCATGCGCACCCCATGCGGGGTAATCCATGCTAGCGACCCAACTTACTCCGACGATCCGACCCACTCCCATGGTCCAATCTGAGGCACAACCCACTCTCATGACCCACCGAGCAATCCCAACCGGTCCAAGACTGGTTCAACCGTCCTAGCTTCATATTTTTAGACCGACAATTGAACCGAAGGTATTTTCACCCCATTTCTTCTTAACATCCCAACTTGAATCTCACGCTCGTAGTCCAATACACTTCAACTACATAAGGAGATGTATACTGTCCAAGCTCTTCCACCCCAAATGGCAAACAACACTTGTCTCGATAAGTCATAGAGTTGACAAATACCCTCGCGCTGAAAACTACCTTGGTGAATCAGCTCTTACTGAGCATCGAGATGCAACATACTTAAGACGAGGTGTCCCGAAATAGGATAAAGGCAGACGATAAACCTCTCCAACAGCGTCCTGGTAAGTAGCCACTCGACCAGTCACGAACCGACCGTTTTAGTAGTGTACACTCTCGACTAGGTCCTCAAGATAGCGTATACTTTCGTCTGAGCGCGTAGAGGAGTGTGCACTCTCGGTTAGGCCCACGAATGAGCACACATTCACAATTAGAGCCACCACTCTGATAATCAACATGAGCAACCTTCTAGGAGAAGTGTTTATTCGCAGCTAAGCCCGCAATAAGCATCATCCACCTCACATCAGAGTAGGCAATGCGACAGACGGAGAGAAGCAGTCACTCAATCTGACTCAAGTTCAACCGGCAGCCTGCAAGTAGTTCGCTTGTCTACTAGGAACATACCACATGCACCACAGCTGCGGCATAGACGAGCCAAACATAGGGAAAAATAGCTTAGACCAACATGTCGCAACCAGGGGCAGCTGGAAGCTCCGATATCCCAAAGAGGTAAATTCAGGAAGATGTTGAGAGGTTCTGACCGCATGATTGCATGGTTTCCAATGCAACAAAGCTACTGACAAAACACTCAGAAGAGACATAACCAACACAAACAGGTTACCTCTCATTGACAAGATCGAGCAGATAGAATCATCCCACATACACTGGAAGATACATTGATTAATTCTGTTCTACCAAACACATCAACTCTGCCTAATCACGCGCCGGGGGCAGATAGGTACCAGAAAGACACACCGGCCCAACCATTAAGAACTAGGGCCATGTCTTGTTTTCATCACAACTTCGTGCTCAAAGTCGTGCCTGCCTACTCCACGGCTCTCGACCGCCCTTAATCTATCACCATGGCTCCCAGCCATGCTGATCTTGCACCACGACTCCCAGTCGTGCCACCTTGCGGCTTCTATCTACACCGACCAAGCCCACGACACTTCAAACTTCAAAGCATCCAACAACAAAGCAGAATACGAAGCCTTACTAGCAGCCTCTGCTAGCGAAAGACTTAGTAATGGAAAAGCTCGCAATCCATTTAGATTATCAGTTGATCACCAACCAATCCTCTAAAGGGCACACAACGAAACATATAACGATGGCGCAATACTCGAAGAAATTCTTGGAGCAGCTCGTTGTGTTTCCCATTTACACCCTTACGTGGGTTCCACAAGCAGTTCGAAGTCTCAAGCAGATTGCCAAACAAGACCTCACAGGTTGAGGATTATTTAAGTTGTTCAGCAATTTAGCTTTCCTCATCTACACTCACGACAACAACTTCCATGTTCTCCAATGCAAGATGGTAAATTAATTTCCCAACACCCTTTTGGGTTTGCTCACCAGTACGGGATGATAAACTAATGGTTCTCTAGTGTGAGAGGGTAAACTAATTCCCCGACACCTATTTGGATATACTCTAGTGCGAGATGATAACTAATTTTTCTCCAGTGCGAGAGGGTAAACCAATTCCCTGATACCCATCTAGATTTGCTCTCCAGTGCAAGAGGATAAAATAATTGCTCTCCAATACAAGAGGGCAAACTAATTCCCCAACACCCATCTGCGTCTACTCTCCAGTGTGAGAGGATAAACTAATTGCTCTCCAATGCGAAAGGGTAAACCAATTCCCCAACACCTATATGGGTCTGCTCTCCAATGCAAGAGGATAAACTAATTGCTCTCCAATGTGAGAAAGTCACACAACTCAAAAGATCGAATACTCGAAGGCTAGCTAAGTAGCAAATGGTTAGGGGGCAACAACCACTTCGCACTTAACAGTTCGCTCATGTGATACTTCATCTCCAGCAACTTTGATCTTGGCAACTCCGTCCTTGATTGGTTCATCTAAGGCAGCTGAGAAATCAAACTCAAGCTGTTTTCTCATTCTTGGCAAGCAGCCCAAGCCGCGGCCTATGCCATGCCACTTCCTTTGCCTGTGTCGAGCCAGCCCTTAGCTTCAATTAAGCCGAGTAGCACAAGCTATGACCCTTGCCACACCACCGTTTCAGCCTATGTGAAGCCAACTCTTGGCCTCTGTTAGTCGACATGCTGCACCACCTTGATGGCTGCCCCATGGCAACACCACCTAAGAAGAAGACAAAGAAAATTAAGTTTTCCTTACATTGGTGTGGCATGGAGAAGACTAAGAATCAATGGAAGACGGTTCTTTGCACAGGCAAGCAAAGAAGAGTGCTAGGGGAGGGGGAACAAATATCCTCTAGCTTTCTCTATTTCTTGTAGGGATAAATAATTGCCCTCTGAAGTTGATTTAATCCCTACTTAAGGTTGGCTTAAATAGGCTTTAGAGGCGATTTATTTCCCTTTCCTAAAAGAATCTAATTCCAAATCCAAGTGGGAATCTGCATCAAAGTTGGAGATCTATTCACCTGCTGCCCTTTCCTGCGAGCAGCCCAGCAGGTGTGGGGTCATTTGTGGAGCCAAAAATAATCAAGAAAATTATGGAGGCGACACATATACTTTTGGATTAAAAGGACAAAATTACCCTCGAGGCACACTTGGATTCTTAAACGCATGCAACAGGCAATAACGACTCAATCAAGGAAGAGTCAAAGGTGATCAAAATGGTTTATTCAAAACCCTCTCATCACTCCTCATTAAATCCTTACTCAAAAGGTAACTCCCAATTTTCCTATTCAATTTGGAATTAATTGCCAAGTTAATTGCAAGATATTATTTCACATCATATCTTGCAATTACACTCACAATTTGACCATATGTGGTCAGCCTTTATTATCCAAATAGGGCCGGTCACTCCCCTATAAATAGCCACGTTTTCCCACTAAAATGCTAATTTCATTCTCTCCCTAAAAAATTCCTAAACACTTTCTCTCTTAAATTCTAATTTTGGCATCGGAGATTCTTTAGCCAAAGCGAAGAAGACGATGGAAATTTGCATCCACATAGCCTCACCCTAACAAAAGGAAATTAGTTACGCATAATCATAATTGAAAAATAAAATATTATCATGAAAAAATAGAAAACACCGTTGTAATAAGTCGTCAAAAGCTCCTAAACTGAGGTTACGACCCCAAAACGTTCTGCCATTCAGGCCATCTCCAACCGAAAGGTCCAGAGGGCCAGAAGGCCAAAAATAGCCTGAAAATCATCTCCAACCGAGGGCTACGCCACAAGGCTCGTGGGCCCTATGGAATCTAAAAAGGCCAAAGGGCTAGCCTAATCCAGCCAACCAGCCAGCCCCGGGCTAGGCCAGAGGGCTGAGTATTCCTGTCGAATATTGATAACTCATATATTTGATACATTTATACCATCCAATCCTAATCCCTTAGTGAATTTTTGAGTTAAACTAGTTGCATTTTACCCACTTTTGTGTTAGTGTGCAGCTAACCGTATTTTGGAGCTCAATTGAGGACAAATAAGGCAAAATGGTGCTAAAAATGGAGAATTGAATAAGGAGGCTGATGTAGACAAAGAATTAAAAGTGGAAATTGAATATGGTGATGAATATGGCTCTTTATAAGACCAATAATAGTAAAAAACATGGGAATTAAATGCCCAATTATTGGGATGTATTGGCAATCTATAACAGCCTCTTTAACCTTATAAAATTGAGAGTTTCAGCCACTTTTACATAAGCTTCGCCTTGGGGACGCCCATAGCTCTCTCTCTTCTCTTTCTTTGGCCCTTCTTCCAGAAACAAAATCCTTTCTCCATTCACCATCTGCAGCCACCAAAGAAACCATGCAGCCGCGCTATTCTTGGAGAAGTTCAACATCAGAATTGCTTCAAGGGGGTTTCTTCTATGAACTTTAATTTCACTCATGTTGTTCTTGATATTAATATATTCTGTAATCATGTTGTGAAATTTAGTTCATAGCTGGGGATTTTGATGTAGCCTTGCAAACCTACTTTATGTTATTAAGTTGAAGTATTCAGATTACCAATCTATGTTCTTGTTTAATTCACTGATTTTTTAGTATAATTTGTTTGTTAATCTTAATGTTTGATCACCATTAGGGCTACTTATGAATTATTTGATCAGGGTTATAATACACATCATGCTTAATCTTGGTGGACATGTGAATGAAGGAAGAAACTTCTATGCATACATCCTGCCATGTGATTTCTTTTGAAGTTTTCTTGTTCTTAATAGATTCTTACTTGCTAATCTAAGTTGAACATCACAATTGGGTTGCAGATTAGGAGTACTTGATCACAACCACACATCAAATGGATGATCATAAATGAGTAAAACAAACCCTAGTCGCAAATTGGAGAGTTGAATGCGTTTTAACTTAATTTTCATGGAATTGGCTTGTAATGGTGAAATCGGTATCCCTAGTTTCGTTCCCATCGTTTCTGAATCAATCTATCATTCATCTTTATTTCGTATTGCATTTTAAGTTACTTTAGATACCAAAACAAAAATCTAAATTCAGTTTTCATTTTCATTGTTAGTGAGGGTTCACATAAAGCTAGTAATTTGTAGAGTTCTAATCAGTCCCTGTGGTTCGACACCCTTACTTGTGCCATTATACTATCCTTATATTTGCACTTGAAAGGAATACAACAGATATAATCGACAATATTGTTAATTATTCCTGTCGATTATATCCAACAGGAATGCTAGGCCAAAATTCAAATACACCGCTAGCTGACGTCAGCTACCCATTATTTTTTTATTTTTTTTTAACAAAATTTTTTAAAATTGTTTTTTTTTTAAATCTTTTTTTTTCCTATAACTTCCTAAGCCATTATACAACATTAAATTAAATTAAGTAACATGAAACAACATTAAACAATATGAAACAACATTAAATTTAAATTATAAATTATGTTTGGCCCTATGGCCCTTTGGCCCTCGGTTGAAGACGGTTTTTTGTGACAAGGCTAAAATGAGCCATATGGCCCTTTGGCCCTCAGTTGGAGATGGAAGCAAATATGGCCCTATACTGTTGATTAAAATATTAATTTCTTGAAGGGGCAGAGGACTAAAACGAGCCCTCTAGCCAACCTTCGGTTGGAGATGGCCTTAGGGCTCCTAACTCAGCATATAAATAGACTAATAAACCTAAATCCTACCTAAAATAGCTCTTCCACCAAATCCTGAAAACCAAATAAAATAATAAACTAGGAAACACAATCCTATTCAAATCGGGTAATTTGATCAGCCAAAGAATCCACAGGTTTTATGACCAAATCCGCTCCAAATCAAGCCCAAAATATGGCGTTGGAAATATTATAACGTCACTAACAACTTTGTAGAATGAAGCTTCCTCAAAAGTCACCATCTTGACCAACTTATAGCCTAAAATATAAGCTCAAAAAGTCAAACTGGCAACACTGTGCGTTGGGCTTTTATTAAATCGCCACGTTCAAACAGCTTGGAAAATAATTTGGAATTGTGATAAAAATATTTTGAAAGACTCGCAAATCCACTCCAATTGGAATTACTCCAAAATTCATCAGTTTCATCGCTTTTTCCCCAAATAGATTCACATATCCTATAATTGAAATATAAAGCAAAGTATCAAAATTCTCTAAAAATATTCAATAAGTTATAACAAAGATTAATGTAAAATATAGAATATTATTGACTCATCATGCATGCTTGATACCCTAAGTATGTGTTAGCGGAATTGGAAGAAAGTGAATTTATTTTTTCATCTCATTCACATCGATTTAATTTATTGTATAGTTCGGTGCATGACACTTTGAATGATCGTGCTAAATGAACTTAAAGTGTGTACATTTGTGCATAATCTTACTAGGAAACAAATGTTTGATTGTACCTAAGAAGTGAATTGTGCTAAACCGAACCATCCTTAACCCTAATGTGACTCGATCTTTTACTAAGCAAACAACTGCAACAATTCTTTTCGTTTGATAATATTGATGTGAAATTATACATTGGATAACTTTCACTAGGAAAATAAAATTTAAAATTTAATCTATGTTAAAACTGAAAACACACTGAATCACTGTTCATAAGTACAGTGCACTGACGATTTTGCCCCTGTTTAATTATTGTTATTGCACTCCTGCCACTGTCTGAGAAAATATATACACACTTTTTTTCCTTTTTTTTTCTCCCTTCTCGCCCTTCCCTCTAGCTGTTCACTCCACGACTCACCACTGTGGCCAGCGACGTGTTCGTCGTTACCGACGAATACAGAGCAACAAACCGACTAAAAACAAACCCTCTCTCACATTCAATGTAGCCCTCAAATCTATTTCTAGAAATTCTTAGCCATTTTCGATTATTAAGTTGGCACCCGAAATTAAGCTTTTGGGGCTTTTAACTAACCGATTTACAAGCCCTTCACGTGTATGAATAACTTTATGTGGTAGTATATGGCATTTTGTTTTTGGCAACATAGCTGTTGACTGGTATAGTCCAAGGCATGCTATAGTTTCAAATTTTTATGAAGTATTTCACGCATGCTTAATCAATTTTTGTATAACAGGTTGCAGAGCTATAAGTACCGTGGCTCTGCAAACTTTTGATTCTTTAAGCTTTCAATATTCATATCATTCATAGATTTTCATATACTATTGTTCATGCATTAATTAGTTACCCATGTGCTCTATCCTGTGTTAAATTGTTAATTGATTATGAGGTGTCAATGGATGTAGAATGCATAAGGAGTTGTTGAAAGGAATTTTCGGGAGTGCATGTTGCATGCTTGCTATGGTGTGGAGATTCAAGGTACAACTCGGGATGACTACCCCTTCAACAGATGGAATGTGAAGGGACTTAGGATATAAAACATACCAAACATGACAAGGAGCATATTAAACATGTTATGGAGCTACCTTTGTAACTGAAACCTACTAAACTATATGCATATAAGCAACAATATCATCTTAAACAGTTTTGAAACATGCAGCATCGTGTGGACAACTTTGGCTAGTACAAAACTAGAAAGCAAAAAAATATACATTAGACATGCCATTTTGCACATTTAATTTTTGTTTAAAGAGTTCATATCATAAAATAAATAAAATAAAATAAAATAAAAACTATGCATTTGTTGTAAATACTATTAATTGTGTGGCTATCCAGTTAAGGTCAATACGTAATATGTAACTAGTTAGTAAATTTTCTATACAAATCTTAAGCTTGTAAATAGGCACTCTGATATGAACGAATAACACTCTAATTTATCCTCTCAATCTCTCTTTTGTCTCTATTTTTCTGTCTAATTTATCCCCCAAATCTCTCTCTTGTCTCTGTTTTACTCTCTTACTCCTTATTTTATTTCAAACATGTTATAATGAGTGTGCTCTTACATTTCAAACACGACAATGGCTTCGATCTGGGTGTTGGGGTGGTAAGAGACGAAGTTTTGTTAGAAACAATTGGTGACTGGGCGGCAGTGGAGAGGAGCTCGTTAGGGAGGTCGATGGTGAATTAGGTATTTGATTCAAAAAGGCCTAGAGCACCGCCAAGTTGAAGTTCAAGACCTTAACCCATTCCAAACTCGGAATTGCAGATGTTGCACTAACTTATACGCCGACAGGAGGTTGTCGAGTGAGAAAGAGGTAGGGAGATGACTAAATGGTGGGATGTAAGGCTGGAAAAGAGTGTGAGATAGATGGAGGAGATGGAGAATGATCCCACTTTAATACTTTGTGGAATAATTTGCCATTCAAAGACAATTAAGTTAAGGGACCAAAATGCCTTGTCATGTAAGCCGGGTTAACTAATCTTTAACGAAATAGACGAAAACGGGCAAAGCAAATAGAAAATCAGCCTTTTATTTACTTACAACGTCAGTGCCATTACATTACTTTCGATTTTGTTTATTTCATTTTTCATATATTTTTATGAATTCTTTAAGTCATATCTTTTATCTGAGAAACTCTTATATTCTCTTATAAGTTAAATCACACAAATTATAAAAGTAGTGTACGCTTGTTATGAACCATAACCTTATTGACCCAATGATGGCATTAGTATCTTGGCCATTCTAGATCCATAATGACGTGTAGGATTATTACAAATTTGTACAGACATATTTGAGACCTCAACATAGTGCATTGTGCGTGTCCATGCAAGCACTACTAAAAAATAGCATTTTTCAACGATCATGCCGACGAAAAAGGTTTGCCGGCAAATGTCAAATTTCACTGGGGCAAATTTTGCCATCATAATGTTGCTAGCAAAGATATTTCTCAACGCCTACAGTAAATTTGGACACTAATGTAGTAGCTGGTTAGCCATGTGGTGGTGAATATTTTACTGAGGAAAGCATATGTATCCCGACGACTCTTTTTTTTTTTAACCGAAGTTTGAAACTGTGCCCGATGAAGCTTAGACTCGGATTCTATTATCATCTGATCTTATCCCGATAGATATTTCCCTGCGAAAAGTTATAACTTTATGCTGAAAAATACAATTTTCTCATTTTTGCTGGTAAAATCACATCCCTTGTTCTTTTTTGCTGGTAAACTTTATCCCTAATTAAACTCATAACGCATTTGTAACATTAAAACTCATAATACATTTTGAATTAAGGCCTTACAGGTCCATGCACATACATACATACATACATACATATTAGTTTGTTGAAGTTTACATATACAAAATACAAAGGACGAGTTCAAGGCCGGCCCTAGCCTAGTGTCAGCTGGGCGACCGTCCCGGCCCTCAAAAAATTGAGGCACAAAAATTATTAAGATAGTGAATTCATATATGTTTCTATAAGCATATAAATTTAAAAAAATTGGTTAACTTTTCAAGAAGTATGGGTAAAGATATATGTTTCTATAAGCATATAAATTTATAAAAATTGGTTAACTCTTCAAGAAGTATGGGTAAAGACGCTAGTTTCGTTGCTCACCAATAACATTAAGGTCTTGTGTTTGAACTAGGCTCGCACTTCTTTTATTTACAATTTTTACTAATTTTTTGTTTGATTGTTAATTTCTTTTTACCTTTGATTATAGTTACTAGCTATAAGTGGGTTGCAGGTTTTTGACAATCATTGCATTTCAAGTTTAACCTTGAACAAATAAATGTATTTATTTCTTTTTCAATTTAATTTGGCAAGAGTGGAGATTATTTAGAAAATGAGATCACTTTCAGGCAACTAAAAAAACTGGAACTTTCTTTTCTACCAAATTTACAATGCTTTTAGTCAGAAAATTGCATTGTCAAAGTTGTGTGCTTCAACACTCTAGACATCAAGTATTGCTCGATTGAGTTTAGGATTTCTCTTGATGGATTACTCCCAAGTGATTCAGAACATTGAATACCACAATTAACAGAGGCAAGGGAAAAAGACGACGATGCAGCAAAAAAATAAGAAGCAGAAAAAGAAGAGAACGATGCAAATATGGATCTATTAGATGGCTTGTTTGTGTTTCGCTGCTGTGCATTTTGCCTGCTTGAATTGCGATTTGCTTTTCCTTTTCGTGTGAAGGAAGAGAAGGAAAAATTAACTCATCTATTTACTCATTTATATTGCAATCACATAAAATAATCTTTGGAAATAATCTTTATTTATTTATTGTCTTCTATATACTTTAATATTAAGGATGAAGAATGTTATTTTATTTATACCTTAATTTTAGAAGCGCGTAAGGACGATATAAGACAATAGTCTCTCACACAAACTAACAAAGAGGCTAGTAATACCATACGACAATCTTCTTTTCTTTATGATCAGTTGACCAAGTTTTATGGTGTAACTTTGTTTTTTTAGGTATGACGAACTTAATCTCCGACAAAGAAAAATACTTATTCAAATTATTGAAAATCCTTCAAAAACCTAGTTGAAAAAAAAAAGAAAAAAAATCACATAAAAAACACAAATTTTCTTATGCGTAATTGTAGGTTTGTGGGCCCCTTTTTATTTTTGCCCAGGGCCTCCAAAATGTTTGGACCGGCCCTGGACGTGTTAGAATATACTTATATTCACCCAAAATACTATATAGTAGTAGACTTAACCAAAATAGTTGACAATGGTAGGAGACCTATACAAAATACTCACAACATGCCCACCAAAAAACTAAGTTTCTGATGGTAGTAAATTTACCTATTACCAAACTATGTAATACCCTAGTGAAGTATGGTCAGCATCCTCACCATCATGATCATGTTTAGTCTGAAAATCAACGAGTGGCAGTACAAACCCTTAAACTGTGGTGGATACAACTTAGCTATCTAATGTATATATTATTGTAGATAAGCGACCGTGGAGTCAGATGTCTCTCTAATTATTATCTTTGTTGCCAATTGAATCTCTAACTGCTACAACACAGGAGATGCTGGGACCAATAGGAAGACATGTCAGTCTCTTAAACCCGCCCAAATCTCCTCCTATGATCTCATAACCAGGCTTCTAACCGAGTACGTCCATCATGCTGTTAAGTTTAGCCTCATCGAATACTAACATCTCAGGTATTGGGTACCTTCAGGATAGTCCTTTGACAACTCATTAAGATAGTCTTTCTTCTTAGCCACCATCTTAATCAAAATTGACCTTGGATCCCGTAGTGCTTGTCCTCACTTAAAAGCATGTATGTGAGCTTATTCAACATCTTATTGTGGATGATTTGATCAATGACATAGACATATGTACAAAATGGTCATTATATTACCAACAGCATCCTTGCCGGATCCTTTTTGTGAGGATCCTGGGGATTCTCAAATTACATCCGTTCATCGTACATCATGCGGTCAGAAATCATTGTAAATTTTTTTATTTAAAATTGAATATAAACAGTTCCTGACAAATACTGGCCACACGATGGACGATGAATGGATGTAATTAGAGGATCCGGCGAGGATGCTCTCTCATTATATTATTCACTTTCTATTACAAATAAAATTCTCAAATTTTGTAGGCTATTTCATGCCACTTGGGATTGATTTTGAGCACACAAATTCTCATTGCTTACCACAAGCATTAAGCATTTTATTCATTGCTAATTCCTGCTTAAAAGATGCATCATGATTAATTGAATCATCATGATCAATTCCATTGAGGTTAAATTTCCAACCATTGAGGTTAAATTTCCAACCAACAAGTAGTTGTGTACACAAAGATAGTTTATCCATCAAAATTAGGATCAAGTCAATTGTTTTTTAGTTGTGCTCATATTTACTGCAATTTTTGGGATGGTTACTGTAGTGAGACCATTTTATTGTCGTTAGCGTAAGAAATGACAAAATCAATAACGTTGTGAATCAGCGTTGTGTTGGAGTTGTGCCCTTAAAGCCAATTTTCTAATATTGAATATTATGCAACAACTTCATTTTAATTAATTGAATAATGGGACAAAATTTACTCATTCATGAATTTGGCTTTATATTATAAAGGTAATATATTATGAATGGTCCATATGACTTTAGGTATGGAAACAATATCATAATGTTAGGGCATGGATACTTGTATTCCATATGCACTCAGTCCTTAAACAAAGTTCCTAACCGTTTGGAAAGTCAACTGAACATTGACTATCCAGAAAAGCCAATGTGCATCGCATTAAGGTTAACATGGTCTCGTGCAACGCGTGCTAGACACGTGGCGAATATACAAGTGCTTATCTGTTGGACCAGTTCACTGAAAACTAACTTCCCAAGAAGCTTAAATGTATGAATGCTTACCATATGTCAAACCTACAAAACTTTGAGTTGTAGTATGCAAATAGTTCTCAGACCTGAGTCATCATCAGATATCATGTGCTTATATATATGAACTTTAAAGCCACCTCAAACCCATCTCTACCTCACAGGGCCGAATAGTGTGTTGCTTGGGTTCATGTGTGTGAGTATGGAGATACATGAAAGCATGATAAAGAATCTATCACTTTCTAGTAATTGTCCAATAGGAGGAGATATCCCTTGAAGTCACTTGAAGATCGATCCATCCAAAAATTTTTGGTTGAAGTACTTGTTGATCAAGCCATGTTTGTATGAACTACTTCAACATGAGATGCATCATAGTTATCATAGATATATACATGTGATTTGACATTATTTCCATATCACATAAATCTTGATTAGGATATGAATGATAGAAGAACTAAATTGCATTGTAACCACATCAAGGTCTAAAAAAGTATCATGATTATTTCACAAATAATTCTATCTGATCCGAGTAGTGATGACATATTGCTAAGTATCACTCATGGGTTGTGGAATTAAATTAATTTGTTAATTAATTTTATTATTGACTTTAGTTAGAACCTAAGAGATCACACACCTATGATAGTACTAACAACATTACATGGAAGATGATAACATATAATTAAATGTTAGTCGTAATGGATAAATTATTTGAGCGTATTGGTTTTAATCAAAATAAGATTTGGGCTTTAAGTTAATCCAAGAGTCCCAGTAACAGTCCCAAGTGCGGAAGAAGATGGACTTGAGGCCAAGCCCCATATAAGGTGCGGCATGGGGCATTATAAATTAGGAAAATTAATGAAAAAGATTTGAAAATTTTGAATTTTTACAATAAGGACAAAATAAAAAGTAAAGTAAATAGTACCAGTATTGACCTTTTGGTGTAAAAATGTAAGTTTTCGTTAAAATGAACAGTACCAGAAGTTTTTCGTTAAAATTCCCTTATAAATTCTCTTGGGTTCTCTCATGCGTTCCGAATGCTAAGATTTGTATTTGTATTACAATTAATATTGAACAATTTGTAACTATTCTGTACACTAACATGCTTCATGTAAAATAGCCTAGATTCTTGTGTATTCCTCTAATATTTACAAAATACAAATGACTATTGTCAATCATTATTCATAAACTTCAATACTTCCGAAGAATTAGTTCTACCAAAGTTCAATTCCTGAAGATGAATGTCCAACTATATCAAACTTAACAATGATGATTGTTAAATCACATCTTATTTTCTTTAGGCGATTTCGTAAAAAAAATAAATAAATAAAATAAAATAAAATCTTTAGGCGAATTATTTGCTAAAAGGAGTTTCCATCAGGAGGAGTCATCGACAATACACTATACATGATTTATAAGTGTTATGCTCTTTTCCCTTCAACTAGGCTTTTATCCCACTGGATTCTTCCTTACTAGGTTTTAGCGAGGCAACATTGTGTCAGAAATTGTGCACCATTTTTCTAATTCACTAAGGTTTTGTCACACTGGGTTTTTCAAATAAGGTTTTATCGAGTCAACTATCATTAATTAGTGAACATCCAAAAGAAGTATTGTAAATACTAGTAATTGTGTGGTTGTCCACTTGTGGCCAATATGTAATATGTAATTAATTAAATAATACATCATACATGTATACCCTAAGTATATAAATAAGCACGTGATAAGTGCATTATGTCATATATTTCATGCCAATCATCCTAGGTTTTGTTGAGAAATTAGTTTTCAAAGGGCCTGTTACTTTCGTTTTCTTAATTTCACTCAATATGCGCGCACTTATGACTTTTTTTTTTTTTTTTTTTTAATGATAAATCAACCTTTTGAAGAAGTTTTAATGCAAGGGCAATTGGAGAAAGAATTTAATAGACTGAAGATCATTTTGTTTAAATTTCTTATTTTCTACAAGGCCAATTGTTTCAGCTTTATAAGTTAACCCCCGAAAATCGCATTCTGGTCAAAACTGAACAATTGTGGGAAGAATGAAGATTTGAAGGTTTTCCATATTTTTTTCTAGTCATGCGCAATATATGCTTAGAAAGTTAAGGCAAGTACATGTTTCTTATTTTTCAGAATGTCCATAAGATGGAACGACCCCAAATCATGCGTGTAAAGTGGCTGAAGTGTTTCCAAAATCCAAAAAGATTCTTTCCTAGTTTGTGTCTATTATTGTTGAAGTCTTTGTTTCGTTTTAGGAGTCTTTACCACCTTTTTAGGATTTTTCTAATATAAATAAGGTGTTTTAAGCTCTCCTTATAAACCACCATACCATACACCACCACCTATTGCTCAAGAGAGAGAAAGCTTGGGTCATGCTTCGCCATACGTGAATTATGGTTTCTATCTTCCTTTTATTTTTATTTCTCTTTGTAACTAAGTTATTTGCTAGGACATGATGAAACCTTAAATTAAGGTCCTTAATATGATGATCTAGTTTTCTTTTTTTTTTTTTTTTTTTTTTTTTTTTTTTCGCGTATCTTATGGTTTCATTTTGGTGTTGAATTCTTAATCACTGTGCCTAAACTTGATTAATTGTCTTGAGGCTTAGCTACAATCTAGGTTTTTAATTAATATATATGATGCAAACTAACGTAAATATTATACCTAACTTGAGGCTTGCTTCTTGTGGTTAAGAGTTGTGATTCTTCTAGGGTAAATACCACACTCTTACGGTTTACATGGTTTCCAAAGATTTTTGCAAAACTTAATGAGTTTTTGTGTGTTCATATTTTTACTAAATACCACAAACCAGTTGTGCGTAGAAATATCCGGGCTAGCATGAGAAAAATAAATCAACAACGTCAATTGGATTAATCAGCGGATAGGTAATTTAGATGCTAGATTGAATTATTAATGGTTTCATCATTGTCTTTAATTTGTTCAGTTTACTTTTAAATTTTCTTGTAAATTTTAGGTTTAACTTTTAATCACCTTAATCTTTGTATGTTTTCTAAATTAATTTTGGCGTAATTAATTGGCTTAATTGGTATTCAAACAATCTCCGTGAGATTGACCTCATATTTGCATATCTTCCTAATTCATGTGCTTACGAGTTTAATGTGATTAAATTAATCTATTATTTAGGTAGTTTAAATACACATCTCTTTCAATCTTATTTCTCCTCACATCTCTTTCTTGTTCTCTCTTTCATTTTATTTTATTTCAAACAAACATTAGATTTTTTTCCCTTACAATGAACAAAATTAAATGTGCATTGTCTATTGTACCCCATTATACAATAATAGTTAAACGACAAAATGACATGTTTGCAATTGATATTTTAGGTAATAGTTTAGTTTTAAACAAATAATATTGTCTCACAATAAGTTAACAATAATATGGTTCAAATTTACCTTTGGTGAGAATCAAACCCAAGAACTCACTTACAAGTGAAGATAAATATCACTAAACTGTAGTAGTAAGTGGCATATAATAATTTAGTTGGGTATAGAAAAAAAATTAGATGTTAAATAGGGTTCTTTATAAGTTGGAGACATTAAGAATAACTATTGTGTTTAATGAAAACTGATAAATTAATTTGTAGCAACTGATGATTTAACACATGGACATTACGAGCCCAAGTTATAAGGAATAATCACGCAAGATCTATAACGAAATCAATAATGTTATTCTTACCACAATTTTATATCACATTTCTTTACCATCTTAGGTGGCAAATGAGTTGGACAGCCACATCATCTAAATTAATTAGAATTTAATCAAAATGTTAATCAATAATTAATAAAAATATTGTTAATTAAATGATGATTGTGATATACAAGGAGTCTCATTCTTCCACCTAAGATTATTTAAGTATTTTAATTAATAAAAAGATTGAAATTAAATGATGTAGCTTGTCCAACTCATCTGTCACCTAAGATGGTAAAGAAATATGGTATAAAATTATGATAACAATAGCATTACTCATAATGAGATAGCAGTCCTTATCGCGTTACAGTCATAGACCAGAATATTCAATATATGGTCAAGAGGCTTCTCTAAATAGGGTATTATTTTTTAACAAACAATCTCATATATACAAAAGAAGAGGGGTGGACTGAGCCTCACAATAGACTAGTAATAATGTGTTTCAAATTTGTCTTTAATGAAAATCAAATCTAAACCTTTTCATTTACAAACGAAGAGAAACTAAATGGCAAATAGAATATTATTAATTAGCGCCATTTGTCATATCTCATCGTATCAAACATGTATTGACTTGAAGGGTTCGATACTAAAGTTTGAATCAACAAATCATGAAACACCACACATGCACTATTGAATCACCTTTAATCTCACGCTTGCCATTATATAAAAGCACGACCATCAGCCATGGAAGTACAATTGTTCCTCTGCCAAAAAACCTAGGGCTATTTAGTATTCGTTCCATCATCAAGTCTGGACATCTGAGAGCCCTTGGCTAACTTCACTGGATTGAGGACTAACCTGTCCTTTCATTTATTGATTGCTGAGACACCAGAACAATGGCGAGTTCTATACTATTAAATTATTTCCAATATTACCTAAATGAAAACTCTAATGACCTACAAGTTCCAAGAAGACCAGACCAGCCGTGTTCTATAACAAAAGAAAACATGGATTTTGCATGCAAGAGAGGGCAAAGTCTCTTACGTTCAACTGTTAGGTTTCCACTTGTCAACGGCCAAAGCAGCTTAAACCCACCGAGATCGACACGTTTCATACCCACAACACCTGTCATCTGAATGAAACGACAGAGAAACCAACTGCCCTGAAGAAAAGGAATGTACGTGTCATTTTAATTAGGGTGTCTTCATCTGCTTATATCCCCCAGCCATGCTCAACTATTTCGACCTTTTGTTTTTCTGTTGAAAAGAACAATTCCACTTTGTTAAAAGTGTAAGTTGAAGTGCGTTAGAATATAAAGGTTATAAGTTGTAAGTAATATGACATGTGGCAGTGTAGTAGTGGTTGTGTTATGAGGTAGTTATAGTAGGTGTAACTATAAATAGTAGAAAGCCTTGTAATTATGTTATGAAAGAAATAGAATAGAAGTTGTTATCCATTTCTCTCTCTCTCTCTAAAATTCTGTCAAGAGCACTCCCACTCTAGGTTTCTTGATTGCTCTTCTCAGTTGTGTTGACATGGTATCTTCGCCTCTAATTGGTTAACACCAGTGGTCGTCGATCCTTTGCTTCCGCTCATTGATTCTTCTTCTGGTCGTAGTAGTCATCGCCGACATTTGATTTCTCCAGTCGGTTGTTAGTGTGATTGGGCACAGTCTTTTTGGTGTCATCGCTGCTCATTGTCAAATTCTAAGGTTTTGGTTGCTTGTCGCTCATTGATTTCTCGTTGATTCTCCGAGGTGATATCTTTCATTTTACTGATTGACCGCTCTGTTAGTGGTGCTTTTGTTATGAATTCTTGGAGCATTTGTTGTGAATTCTTGGTGATTTTATTGTGAATTCTTGGAGATTTTGTTGTGAATTCTTGGTGATTTTGTTGTGAATTCTTGGAGATTTTGTTGTGCATTCTTGGTGTCTTTGTGATTTACTGAAATCTTGATCTGATTGTGGAGTTCTTCCTATATCTGGAGTATTTAGTTTGTCGATTGATCTGATAACAATGGTGATCTCTGCTCAATTAGCACTTACACAGTCACCTATTTCTTCTTTGATTCCAAGTGTGGACAATACAATTACAGTGAAACTTGATGATTCTAACTTTGTAACTTGGAAATTTCAACTTGAATTGCTACTAAATGGTAGTGGAATTCTAGGGTTCATTGATGGTTCTATACCTTGTCCTGCTAATTCTGAGCCTAACACTGGAATTTTGGTGAATGATACTACTATGTCTATGCATATAAGATCTGGAAAATTCATGATAAAGCCTTGATGACTCTTATTACTGCTACATTGTCCACTACTGCCTTGTCGTGTGTTATTAGGTGTACAAGCTCCAAACAAATGTGGACGAATCTGTGTGAGAGGTTTGCTAATATGACCAGAACCAACATTGTGCAACTTAAGATCGATCTTCAAAACATAAAGAAAGGTTCTGAGTCCATTGATGACTATATGCAACGCATTAAAGATGCTAGAGACCAATTGGCTACTGTGGGTGTCATCATTTTTTATGAAGATATTATCATTGTTGCATTGCATGGGCTTCCTTTTGAATATAATACCATCAAGTATGTTATTCGTGGCAGAGAGAATCTTGTGTCTCTTCAAGAGCTGAGGTTTCAACTCAAAGCCGAAGAAACAATTTTGGATGAAGTGCTAAAACAAGTACCTTTAATGTCAGCTATGCTTGCTCATACTTCCAGTTCTATGTATGATACTGGAGGCACTTCTGGTACTAAGTCTGTCCCTACGGCATCTTCCCTTGGTGGTTCTCCCAATTTTGCAGGTGTATACTCACCAATTCTAAACCCATATCAGCAGATGCCACAACTTCAGCAAATGTCATTTCCTCAAACGTCAATGCCTCAATTGCCTATACCTGGTCCCTATGCATTTGTCTCTCAAACTGGCTCTGGCAGCTTTAACAAGTTCAAGGGAAACAATTTTAAGAACAAGGGTAAAGGTAAGAAATTTTTCTTCGGTGGCAACCATTCTCAGTAGCAGCCTTTGTGTGAAGGTTAAACATTTCCTCTTCAACAACAGTTTCCTTCCTCAGATAATCAAATGCAATTTTCTCAAGGGTATCAACCAATGCAAAAATAACACATCTGTGACAAAAATGATCATTCCGCCATAAATTGTTTTCAACGTGGATGTCAGATTTGTCATCGAGTGGGGCACACTACTGCCACTTGTTTTAACAGAAATCAGTAGTCTCCACAAGACTATTCCATTCATTCACCACAGTATCAACAGGTTCCATAGGATTATTTCTCATGTCCTCAGTATTATACTCATACTCAAAATCCTGGAATATCTACAGCTTCATATCCAACCTCTCATATGATGCAGTCTTCACAGTATTCTCCACATGAGGTGCCTACTTCACATGTTGCTATGAATGCTAGAACCAACGCCAGTCCCACAACACCTACACAAGAATTTTGGCTTCTGGATTCTGGAGCCACGAATCATATGACGTCTGATTTGTCAAATCTGAACATTGCAGCACCTTATCCTTTTAATGAAACATTTACTAGAGCTAGTGGTGAAGGTTTGTGTATTGCTCAAATTAGCAATTCTACTCTTCCTACTCCCAAGTATAATTTTAGAGTAAATTATGTCATGCATGCTCCAAGATTGTCTCAGCATCTTTTGTCTATGCATCAATTATGTAAGGACAACAATTGTTGATGCATTATTGATGAGATGTCTATTTCTATACAGGACAAGGTCATCGAGAAAACGTTGTTCCACGGTCTGAGTAATAATGCAGTGTATTCTCTCCCTGTCATCAAACCTACAACAACCTCACCAACAGCATTTCTTAGATAGAAAGTCTCTTCTAGACTATGGCACTGTAGATTGGGACATCCTACCAACTTCATTGTTCAAGCAGCTCTAAGTAAAGTTTATATTCCATTTAGTGACAAATCTAGTCCACACACCTATATTTCTTGTCTCAAAGCAAGTTCACCAAGTCACCCTTTTCTATATCTACTTCCAAATCTGTCACTCATTTTGAAGTAATTCATTCCAATGTGTGGGGACTTGTCCATAGTATGTCTTTAGAAGGATATAAGTACTATGTGTCATTTATCGATGAGTGTACTAGATATACTTGGATCTTTCCTCTCATTAATAAAGTTGATGTGTTTGATATTTTTGTGCAATTTCAAGCTTATATTTCAAACTTCTTTGCTGCAAATGTTAAGATTTTACAAAGTGATGGTAGTGGGGAGTATGTGAGTGCTAAATTTCAAAAATTTCTTAGCTTAAAGGGTATTATTCATCAATTGTCTTGTCCCTGTACTCCTAAACAAAACGGCTTGGCCAAGAGAAAAATCAACACATTGTTGAAACAGCCATTACCTTTCTTCAACAAGCTTCCTTGTCTTCCAAGTTTTGGTATCATGCATGTGCTACTTCCACGTATCTTATAATAGGATGCCTACATCTATTCTTGGTATGAAGTCTCCATTTGAGGTTCTATATCGCACTCCACCAAGACTTGATCATTTAAAAGTCTTTGGTTGTTTATGTTATCCCTCCATGAAACTTTATAGATCTAATAAGCTTGAACCAAAAAACATGGAGTGCATTTTCTTGGGGTACGCTGCCAAGTACAAGGGGTATATATGTTATGATGTGCACAAAAACAAGTTTATTGTTTCTAGACATGTGTTATTTGATGAAACACAATTTTCTTCTTTGTCACATACCACAACTCATTTGTCTAAGTCCTCTGGTACCAAATCCTTGAAGTTGTCTTCTCCTTCTGTGGTTCAAAACAATATTTTTCACCACACTCAAATTATTCCCATTCATTTCCCACATGTCTTTGTTCCATCATTGGATGCTGCACAACCTATTACTCAGTCCTTTACTCTCAACACTGGTGATCTTGTCTCTAACTCATCTAATGTAACATCAAGCTCCACTTCAGCTTCTTCAAGGTCTTCTAAATTATATGCAAACACAAATGAGTTACATCCAGATACAACAGTCTCTTAAGCTCCAGATTTACAGTGTGTGAATCTTCCTTTAACCAACAATCATCCCATGCAGACAAGATCCAAGTCTGAAATTGTCAAAAAGAGACAAGCTTTTCATACTATGTTACATTCAAATCCAGATATTGAACCAACTTCGTTCACTACAACATCAAAGTCAGTTCAATGGAAAAAGGTTATGAGTGAGGAAATGGATGCTCTTCTTCAACAACATACATGGTCCTTGGTTCCCTTGCCTCCCAATAAGAACTTGGTAGGATGCAAGTGGATTTACAAGATCAAAAGAAATCCCAATGGTACCATTGCAAGGCATAAGGCTAGATTAGTAGCCAAAGGTTACTCTCAAAAGGCTGGTTTAGACAATCATGATACCTTCAGTCCAGTAGTCAAGCCAACCATAATCTGGGTAATATTGTCTCTTGCTGCAACCAAAAGGTGGAAACTCAAACAACTTGATGTCAAGAACGCATTCTTACATGGCTTCCTTGATGAAGAGGTCTATATGTCACAACCACAGGGTTTCATTGACAAAAACCATCCTGAGTATTTATGCAAATTGGAACGATCTCTCTATGGCCTCAAAACTATGGTGTCTCAATTGACAAGGGTGATAATGATGAATGTATACAAACTATGGTGTCTCAATTGACAAGGGAGTTTGACATGAAAGATTTAGGGCTTCTTCACTATTTTTTAGGGTTGCAAATCGACTATCAATCTCGGGGCATGTTTGTTCAACAGACCAAGTATGTTCACGATCTTCTAACTAAGACATATATGTTTCATTGCAAACCGTGTATAACTCCCTGTCATCCCAATAAAAAACTATTGAATCATGGCAGCTCAACCTTCTCCAATCTTACTCTGTACATAAGCATTGTTGGTACATTACAATATCTGACTTTTACCCGTCCAGATATTGCATATTCAATCAACCAAGTCTGTCAATTTATGTACTCTCCTCTAGAATCTCATTTTGTTGCTATAAAGAGGATACTGAGATATCTCCGAGGTACCTTAGGTTGGGGAGTATGCTTGCGTCTTGGTTCTTTGAATATTAAGGCTTACACGGACGCTGACTGGGTTGGGGACCCTAATGATAAGCGTTCCACAACAGGTTTTGTGGTCTTCCTTGGATCCAATCCTGTTTCATGGAGTTCTAAAAAGCAACACATAGTCAGCCAGTCTTCCACTGAAGCTGAATATTGAGCAATGGCCACTACAACAATTGAAATTGTTTGGATCCAACAATTGCTCAAAGATCTTTATGTTCACAGTTCATTCCCTCCTCTTCTTCATTGTGATAATATCTCCGCTATGGCTTTGGCTACCAATCCGGTTATGCATTCTAAAGCTAAAAACATAGAAGTTGATTGTCATTTTGTCAGGGAACGTGTACAAAAAGGAGTCATTTCTCTTCAGTTTGTTGCATTTGCAGATCAGTAAGCAGATATTTTTACGAAAGGGTTATGTTCTCCTTCATTTACTCATCATTGTTCCAATCTTATGCTTGGGGATTCCTAACATAAGATTGAGGGGGAATGTTAGAATATGAAGGTTATAAGTTGTATGTAATATGACATGTGGCAGTGTAGTAGTGGTTGTATTATGAGGTAGTTATAGTAGGTGTAACTATAAATAGCAGAAAGCCTTGTAATTATGTTGTGAAAGAAATAGAACATAAGTTGTTATCCATTTCTCTCTCTCTCTCTCTCTCTCTCTCTAAAATTCTCTCGAGCACTCTCTCTATAGATTTCTTGATTGCTCTTCTCAGTTGTGTTGACAAAGTGGATTGGTGCACAAAAAATATCTTATATTTGTTGCTGCAGAAAAAACTAGTAGCCGTGAAATATGAAGGTGTGTGTTTGTTAATCTCATTTTTCAGTCCTTAATTTTTTGTCTAGTTGAAGCACTTAGATTTACTGTTATTGCTACACCAATTTCGGCTAGTTTGTTTATGTGAATTTTGAACCTGAGTTTCTTACATTCTTCTGAGACAAATTTGAACCTGAGTTTTCTTTAAATACCATGTATTTTGAACCTAAGGGAACTTTTTTTAGGAAGGGTGTGTTTTATACCAGCTAGTGGTTCTTCCAGAAGGTTAGACAAAAGGACAGCCAAAAATCAAAACAAAAGGAAGAACAAAAGTTCCTGAATATTTTTAGAGAAGTACCGAGGGTTTAAAATGATGGATTATTTAAAAAGTATAGCTAATTTATTATTCCTCTTTCTTAATCCAATTACGCCAGAGTTTTGCTTGTAATCCCATTTATTTCCTTTTTCTAAGAGTAGGGTTTAGGAGTCACTTAGTACTACAGTCTAGTGATATTCTCCTTTGATATCTTAAGTTCGATTATCATTAAAGGCAAGTTTGAATCACATTATTGCTAAGTCACCCCCTCCCTCCTCTTAGTATAGATAATATTGTTTGTTCGAAGAAAAAAAAAAAAAAAAAAAAAAAAAAAAGAAGAAAGAAAGAAAGTAGGATTTAGAGTGGTCGTATCAGCTAACTATGTGTTCTTTGTAAATGAAATGTCATCAAGGTACATGGGACAAGGTCTCATTCTCATGGAAATGCTGAGGAGGACAAAGTGATGGCGGAAAGCAGAAAGCCGAGAACAAGGCTCATGAGGCAGAACAGTCTCCAAAAAAGGTCAAGTCTGAAGGTGACAACGGCTATACAAATGGAAAGTCCCCAGAGAACGTAGTTGACGAGTATGAGAAGCTCTGCACAGCGGTCAAAGACAACCTTTCGACCGAACAGATGCGCGAAATCGTGGAAGCTAATGGCCAGGGCTCATCCGGCTCTGGTGCCGCTATTCTCCGAAAATGGTTAGTCTGTTTCTGTTTGCAGTTAATTTTATTTGCACATGTAATGGAGTATTGCGTGATTATGTATTCGATTCGATGTTTGGACAGCCAAGACTTGCTGTTTTATGGTCCACTAGATAAATGTCCAGCATGCGATGGCGATTTGAAGTTCGATGGGATACGCTATTCTTGCACTGGATTTTATAGTGAGTGGGCAACTTGTACATTTGTCATAAAGGATCCACCAAGGAAACAAGAACCAATCTAGTTGCCAGATAGTGTCCTCAGCTCTCCCGTATCCGATGTAATTCGCAGTTACGTCTTCTACTCTTTTTAGTCCATCTGATATGTTATGCCTTTTACCGGGATGATGATGTCAACTTATGAGCTCATTGTGTAGTTGCTAAAGAATTATGAAGACCCAAGTCGCCGGCCTCGTAAGGTTTTAAGCATGCCAGATAAGCCTTTTACTGGGATGAGGATGTCACTCATGGGCCGTCTTAGTGCATCTCAGTATGTAACCTGCGGTCATGTTGTCTAAGTGCATTTGCCAATATGCGGTGCTCATTGATTATGTATTAATATTTGCAGCAATACTGGAGAAGAGAAATAGAAAAACATGGAGGAAAAGTTGCCAACCATGTGATTGGTAATTTGCATTTGTCTTGTATAGATATTTGCTGCACATGGAACTGTACTCTGTCTAATTGTTATTACAAAAACATGTAGGTGTAACTTGCCTGATTGCATCCCCTGCGGAGCGAGACAGAAGTGGCACGGGGAAACTAGCCGAAGCAATGTGCGTAATGATTTCTCTCTTTGGCCCTATGCATGGAACATTTCTCTCGAGTTATGCAATAGGCCTTCTTGAGTGTGTTGCTATTATTGTTGCCCATAAGGAGGATAGTCTATGTGGATGTCGTTTCTACAATGTCCGTTAATTTGGTCTCCTTTTAGTTCCGCAATGAGAGTAGCAGTGTTATTGAGAATAGCAGTCTTCTAGAATTTTAATTTGAGAAGTATGACTCGAGAGTTATGATCTTTTGCAGGGAAAGAGGCATTCCTGTAGCAAGCGAGGCATGGCTGAACTACAGCATAGAGAAACAAGAACCCCAGCCTCTCAAAGCGTATGATATTGTTAGTGATCTTGCTCCCGATGGTAGAGGAGTTCCATGGAACAAAATGGATCCAAGCGAAGAGGCACTTGAGTCCCTTCAACAAAGTACAGAATTTTTCCCTCAAAGATATCTATAGACTCCGTTTGAAATTTCATGTTTGTATTTATAGCTGTAATCACAACAATATCGTATTGACTGCAGCTGAAGATGTATGGGAAGAGAAGTGTCCACAAGGATAGTAAATTGCAGGAGCGAGGCGGGAAAATCTTTGAGAAAGATGGCATATTGTACAACTGCGCTTTTTCTCATTGTGATCTAGGCAGAAAACTGAATGAGTAAATTAGACCTCCTCTTCATCTATTTGAAGTTAGATGTGATGATGTCAAGTAGCCTTAATTTTCATGTTTCTTCTGCAGTTATTGCATCATCCAACTTATTACAGTACCAGAGAGCAACCTAAATTTGTACTACAAGAAAGGGAAAGTTGGCGATGACCCCAATGCTGAGGAAAGGCTTGAAGAGTGGGATATTGTGGACGACGCTGTCAAGGAGTTTGTGAGGCTCTTTGAGAAAGCAACTGGAAATGAGATTGAACCATGGGAAAGAAAGAAGAAAATCCAGAAGAAGCTGTTGAAGTTTTACCCTATGGGCATGGTACCGCTACTCATTTCCTTTAGTTTGGAGTGTTATTCTGCCATATGAAATGTTTGTTATTCTGAACAGGACGATGGAGTTGATGTGAGGCATGGAGGCCTTGGCCTTCGCCAATTGGGAGTTGCTGCCACACATTGCAAACTTGAGCCGATGGTTGCAAATTTCATGAAGGTTTTATGCAGTCAAGAGATTTACAAGTATGGTTCGGTTTCCAGTTATTTGACTATCTATTGTCTTTTTACTCTGAAGTCCTCAAACCAGCTGTTTCAAATGTAGATATGTTTTGATGGAGATGGGATATGACCCACTCGAACTTCCAATGGGGATGCTTTCCGATGTCCATCTAAAACAATGTAAGGAACTTCCTCGAACATCCTCCTTGTGCCCTTGTCGCCCCTTTGACGTACTGAAAAAGGTGTGCATTCAGGTGAGGAGGTTCTCCAGAATTTCGTGGAGACACTGAAATCAATGAAGGATGCAGGACCGAAGGCTGTGGCTGTCTGGTCAGATTTTAGCCAGAGATGGTTCACCCTCATGCACTCTACTAGGCCTTTTATCTTCAAGGACCATCAGGAACTTGCAGATAATGTAAGCAGAACCAAATCATATGTCACTTATTTGATAGTGGAAATGTCCGCTTCGCTGAGAAATCATTTTGGGCCAAACTTGCAGGCTGCGGCTGCACTTGAAACTGTTCGAGACATAAACGTAGCTTCACGTCTCATAGGAGACATGGGTGGTTCTACCCTTGATGACCCCTTGTCTGATGGATAAGGAATCTGATGACTACACGATGATCTTGAAGTACATGGAGACGACCTACGAACCTGTCAAAGTTGACGATGTTGTAAGGATGCATGTTTATAACAGTTTTGAAATCATTATAATGTATGATTTCTAGACACCTAGACAAATTGACAACTTGTGCTGGTAGTGATCACAAATTCTTTTCAGGAGTAAGGGGTCTCTGTCGATAACATATTTGTCATCGAGTCAAGTGCTAGCCCATCTCTGGACGAAATAAAGAAGTTGCCGAACAAAGTCCTCTTATGGTGTGGTAAGGTGCCTATTCTTGTTTCTTTCCTTTTCTTTCCTTCGAACAATTAGTTTCTTTACATGAATAAGCACTTGCAAACCAAGAAATAAGGCAAATTTGAAATGTGGCAGAGGCTTCGATAGGGTGAGCAGCTGGTAACCTAGTGAAGACTTAAAAAGAACTTTATATGATAGTAATAAGATAACATCCCACGTGTTACAAAGAATAATAATTCGTAGTACTTCTGCAAAGCTTGAACAAAAACGAGGATTTTACCCTACTTTTGGTTTTTCGTGTGCAGAACACGGAGCTCAAATATGTCGAGGCACTTGCATAAGGGTTTCTTGCCTGCAATATGCTCTCTCCCTGTTCCAGGCTATATGGTATTGTAGTTACAACTTACAAGTCCTATGTCGGCATGATTTAATGTGCTTGATGTTCTCTAATTGTATACTAATGCATGGATTTAATGTGCTTGATGTTCTCTACTTGTATACTAATGTATGGATTTTGACTTACAGTTTGGAAGGGGCTATCGTGTGCTCTGATGCTGCCCCAGAAGCTGCTAGGTACGGGTTTACTACTGTGGACAGACCAGAAGGATTCTTGGTTTTAGCTGTTGCTTCTCAGGGAGACCAAATCACTTGAGGTTAAGACCCCGCCCGAGGTATAATCCGAGAATATGGTTTAAATTCAAATTCTGTGAGATGTTTCCATTCAGTTTTAACTCAAACGGAGTGCAGTTCAATGACGAAGGATATCAAGTCTTTAGAAGAGAAGAAAGTAGGAGTTAAAGGCTTGGGGAGGAAGAAAACCGATGAATCGGAGCACTTTCTCTGGCAAGACGACATTAAAGTTCCTTGTGGCCGCCTGGTACCTTGAGATAGTAAGTATGCTGTTTATGGTCCGAAACAGGTATCAATACTCGATAGAGGGCTGTCGCAGTTAAGTTTTCAAGTCGTGTTTCTCTGTTTTCTTTTGTTTCAGGTAAGCGTAAGGTTCTTGGTGGCAGTGAAGTATGAAGAGAAGGATTCGGTGACGGAGCCGGAGGAGTGAAGGGCGGCTGGAAGTAAAGCCGAGGAAACAGAGTACAACGTTGTATAGACCTTTTTGACCTTTTCTTATGCCGTCTTTTGGATGGAATGGGAAAGAATTGCAGATGAACCTTGTTGTATGTAACGTCATGTCATTACAAATCTTTCCAGTCAAGGTACTAATGGTGTTTCTCGGCATCTTTGAACTGTGAAAGCATATATGTATCTGAAGCCTCGAAGGTGGCATACTTCTACTTTATTACGAAACATTTAAATTATTTTTTACTCTTTACCTCAATGTAAATCTGTGTGTGCAGCCGTACACGTATGTGTACATAAAATCGGTCTGATCAAAGGTGTTATCTAGTAGTCTGAGATGAGCGATTTCAGACCCACCTCAGACGAGGTGATCGGCATGACAGGCAATCGTCGGCGTATCATTGTCACAAGATTAAAACGTTAGGTGCTAGTCGAACGGCAAGTTAGTGTGTAACGTTTAGGTAGGGTTTAAACAGAGTAGGCGGATTTAAGTAAATTTATTATATATTGTAAATAAGTACCTGATAACATTTAAAAGACACACATAATAATATATGATACATGCATTACAAAATAAAATGACATAAATTATAAAGTTCTAGAATATATTGAATACATGAAGAACAAGCATATAATGAGTTTTTATCCAAGTATTTAACAAGTCTTTTTACATTTTTTTTTGAAAAATTAAAATGCAATATGAAAGTCATCGATTTTCTGTTTAAGTCAAACTTGCGACCTAGATGGACGCTGCAAATCTAGGTGCACTTTCTTAATTTTCAAACGTCTAAAAACTAATCCAGGCGGTAGCCAACCGTCTAGGCAGGAATTTTCAAAACAGTGCATTGTCATATATGACAAGTTCCTCAAATGAGCACCGCGATTGAAAACAACCTCAAGACACATGACCTAGTTGCTCAAGGGCTTTCAACAAAAGCAAATTAAGTTTCAAAACTGAATGTTGATGGCGTCCTTTTTCTCCCCCACTTATTTTCTCTAGATTTTAAGCACCAAAATTGAAAAACTGCAAAAACTGCGAAATGGTTATCAAACGAGCATGCGCGACTGACAATACAAAATGAAATACACAAGCTGAAGACAGCATGGTAAAGGAAGAACTGGGCAACCAACTGAACCAACTCAACAGAAAAACAACCTTAGTTTTCAACATGTCGAGGCCGGTTTCTATTCATGCTTGTGCTTTTAATGTCGGAATACAATGATTTTCTATGTACGCATATAATTCACGAATTCAATCAAAAAACAGAACGGGATTCGGATTCGAATTCGAATTTTACAGTTGACAATTCCCAAAACTATCTTTGATATAGAGGGTCAAAGTGTTAAAACATAAATCTCCAACAATTGGACTACTATTACAACAACAATACAACAATTCAAACCACCCAATTCCACAAAACCATATGATTCAACTACCATAATGTCATTGATATACAACCACGGGAGGAATCTTGAATTTCTCCGAAAGGAACGGTATTACCTGCGGTCTCTCAACTAAATCGTGATAGAAAGCGTATTCCGCTGGATAATCGTGCAACCCAAGCTCGGCCTTCTGGTTCGTATGGTAATGATGCTTAGCTGAATCCGACTTCCCAAATCCAAAAACACTAACTTTGTCACAAATTCCCAAAGCGAGCATAATAGCCTGCATACCGGAAGAGTAATGAAACATGGAACCATCATGAACCGCCCCCCATTCCTCAAACGACTTCCCCGTCTCCTCCACAAACCGTTTCAATGAATAATACTTCACGATCCTCGCGCACAACATATCAAACCGCGGATCAGTCACGAGCAAAGGCGCTTTGTGGAATGCATTGCATATCGTGTAATCGAAGAAATGCAGCGGTTGGCAAATGTACATGATCATTGGCACATTTAGTCCATAAGGGTGGCAAAAACAACCATCTCTCCTAGCACAAAAATGCAAAATGTTACTATTTACAAACGAAATGTTGGTTTTCGACCCAACTTTCTCCGAAAAACTCTCAATTCTCGCATTGTTCAATCGAATGACTACCTCATGACTATCAATGAGAGCTCCATGATTACTGTTCAACAAAATCCCACTGTTTCCGACAACTGCACACGACGAATAACGCCGTTGCTCTGAAACCACCAAGCCATTGTGCCTGTCGATGGGCTGCCTAACAAGTCTCACTAAATCCAACATAACATCAGCATGAAACCGTTTGTTTCTCGACCAGTCACTCAAAACCCTCCTAAAATCCAACCAATAACGATAGAACTCAGGAGAGCGGAGCATTACCGGCAATCCAACGGACGTCCTTGTTCTGATATCCTGGTGATTAAATCGCCTCCACGAAGCAAAAGTCCGGTACCGTCCGAGAAGGTTACCCTCCAACAGCTGCTCTATCTCCTTCTTGGCTTCAGCTTCGCCTGCATCAACGGCGGCGAATCTGAGCAGAGTGGCATTGAACACCGGCTTTGGCGGTTGGATTAGCACCTTCTTCTCGAGCTCAAAGGTATGGCGGACGGCGTTCCGGCAGGTCAGCGTGGCGGCGAACACAATGAGAAGGAGAATGCTGAATAATGGGCGGACCGAGCGCTTCATGGGAAGAACGAAGAGATCGTTGAAAGGGTTGATGGGGACCGCTAAATGCGGCCAGAAATAGATGGGAGTGCAGATCTTGATGCTCTGCGAGTTGGGTTCATCCTGGTTTTCTACAGACTTTGGCATTAGGGAAGTTTTGATTTTCAGAGTGGGATTTGGGAAGCAGATGGGATTTGCATCTGGGATTTTGCTGATGAGTGTTTCAGTGGGAGTGAGGGTGAGAAAACGGGTGTGTGGGATTTGGTTGAAAAATGAAAATTTCATAGTGTTAAATACTAAAGGGGTTGTGGGGTTTGGACCTGGGAGGGATTTGGAGGTGCTGCCAGAGAAGAACTGGATTGGAAAAACCAGCAGGTGACAAACCCCATCGGAGGTGAAAAGCTTGAGACTGTGAAAGGTGGTTTGGTTTTATTTTTTCTGGTGAGTTGTGGGAGATGCAATGCAGTGGAAATACAGTAAAAAATTGACCACTTTAGATTTGGTGGTGGATTGACGGTTATTGATTGGGCAGTTGAAATCTGTGATTTGGATTTGTTGAGGGTTTTTGTAGTGGGAGAGGGAGAGGGTTGCGGAACAGGGGAGGCATGGTCTCCTTCCCTTTTTGCAATGGGAAGGAATTTATAGGCTGCTTTTCCTTTGCAGCTCAAAGCAACGATGTAGAGTGCGTGGGATTTGGGGTCGGGTCCATTTGGGCTTTTTATGCTATTTTTAGGACCCCACATCAATCTGCTGAACGAGGAAAAAAGGCAAAAAGGAAAGTGAGATTTGGGGTCGGGTCTATTTGAGTTTTGATCCACTTTTGATTACGCAGAATTTCAATTTTTTCCATATTAAATTTCCATTTTTCTTTTGAGTGAGAGAATTGGTTTACAATTTTTCCCTTTGTGGATTTTCGAAGTAGGACCGAGCTTTCAAAAGGCACTTCAAGTTCTGGAAATTTTTTTGTTATGCTTTTGTTATATCAGGTTCTAAATTGTGCAAACCATTTCTTTAATTAGGGAAAATTAAGCAGAATCCTGCTTATTTACATATTGTTATTTTAAGAAACAATTTTGTTAGTATTTTCTAAGAGAAATGATAGTAAGAAACTGCAATTTACTTTTGGGTTTCATTCTTAACTAATTTCTGAATTTATGCCCAAGTCCAATCTACTCCAAAGATAGGCTGAGCAAAGGGAGGAAAGGTTTAAGCAAGTATGTGTAGTTTTCCAAGTTTTTTTTTTCTACAAAATATAAAAAAAGAAATAAATATTTGTTTCCCTTTTTCTACTTTGTTCTTTTGCAGCAAAACAAGCATGATTTTGTTGGGAACTGCTTATTTAGTAAAGCAACAGTTTCATATTGTGAAGCGCCTTTGTGTGTTTATCACTTTATTCTTTACAGTTCAAGTTTCCTAAATGAAGTTTGACAAGTACGGATTTTGACAATTTATAACCGTAGACTTCATTTTGCCCATGGACACCTATTTTGTTCTTTCTTGTTGATAGAGTTGTAAATAAATTTGCACATTTATGTGAATAGTATTGTATAATGTATATACATATATATAAATTCTTTTAGAACTTCTACATGTGTTATACAATTTTTAATCCCCACAGCAACGTGCGAGCACCCTTGCTAGTACTAACTATACATTCCCTAGTCATATGAGGTTTTTAGACAAATGTCTAAGTAGTTGATGAAGCGTCTTAGTAGACAATTGATGCGCACATGAGTCTCATTGGGGATGCACATAGGAGTACCTTCACCAAAACCTTGACAAGGAAAATCCAGAGGGAAAAAACCATGGTCGAAGAGAAAAAGATAAGCCATGCAATACTTGACATCTTCAAGATGTATCACGCGGTAGAAAACGCACACAAGGGTATGACCAATGCGATGTAGGTGCCACGTTAAAACCTTGCGAGGTAGCAAAGATTCAATGGAAAAAATGATCCTGATCGAAGAAAAAAAAGGTACATTAAGGTCAAATGAGTATCTTCGGATACTCCCTTGTGATCAACATAAGTCCCTAAGAGAACTATGAGTAATGCAATTCAGATAGTTTAAGCATACTAATAATGTGGACAAGATCCTGGAAGGTTGACTTTGACAATAACTTTATGAAGACGTCAGCAAGATTGTCATGAAATCGAATATGATTGAAGTAAAAAAAATATATTAAAATACTAAATTATAGGTAGGCCTCATTCCATTTTCATTTTAAGACTCGATTTGCATTGAGAAGACTCTTCTTGATGTGAAATGGACATTATCAACTCATTTATCTCATTAAAAGTAATTTTTTTTTTTTTTTTCCGTAAACGTGTTTGATTTTTGTGTCTAATTGTTATCATGGAGAGTGAAACTAAGAGTAGATTTGAGAGCTTGAAAAAATTGTATTGTTCAATAAAAATGTAGTGATACTCTATAAACTATAAACGAATAATCTTTTTTTAGTCATAAAAGTTTTGATCTCAATCCAAACTTAGTTACGTATAAGAATAAACTTCACATTATAATAAGTTATAAATTTTTTTGATCTTATTTTAAGGAAACTCGCTTTCACAATTATCAATAAATACACAAATATATAATATCACAAATTAAGATTTAAGATGAACTAAAATATTATATGTATTTATAAAGTCTACTTAGAAAGAAAAGCATTAAAGAGAGCATAACATACATACATACATATATCCATACATACATACACGCACTAGCTTTTAGAAATGAGGTGTTTTTCTTTTTCCTGTTATATCTTAAAAAGTGACATGCTCTAGTACTAACTTAATTCTTTGTATCCATCGATCTAAAACAAAATATAATATTTTTTTAAGTACACCTTTAATAATAACCTCTCTAAAATTATAAAATTGGTGTCGTCTGAAAAATTATTAACTATATAAAAGGTTTACTCATCAAACGTTAATGCCAATAAGGAGGAGGAGGAGGAGGAGGAGGGGCCTCCACCGAGAGGGACCGCCACCGAGTGTCACCTTGGCTTGGGTCCAACCTCTTTTGCGAAAGAGATGTGCATGGTTTCCATCCAAACAAAAGTTGAATAATTTTGATATAGCAATTAGGGAGGCGATGTCACTTAAATTGATGGTGACTGGAGACCTATTTTGTTTTTGCTTGGACAGGAGAGACACTTACACTATTATAAATAAAATAAAATAATATAAGATTAGAGATCATATATTAAATTAAATCGACAAAATGTAGGGTGGAAACAAAGGACAAACCAAGAAAGAAACCACCAAATTTGCCTTTGACTCAATGGAGGAATCTTTCATTGTTGGGTTAGCATTTTGAGAAGAAATAATTTAGGTGGGTGGGTTTTGTATATTATAAAGCATATCGTATGGAGGGGGTTAACACAAAGGCATTATTCTTAAATCTACTTTAAAATGTTATTAATCCATTAATGCTATAGAAAATGGCTAATAGATTCAGTCCACAAAATCTTGATTGCCTAATATATTTTGATGGGTCAATAGAGATTTCACTAACTTGGAATTCTACTTTGTGGCCATTGAAGGATAAAGTTGTAGATTTCCTCAATGTGCCTTTTATGGTGCATATGGATACTAAAGTTAAGTTAGGGATGAAAAGGACTATTCAAACACTTTTTTTTTAAGATATATTATTCATTTGTAACTAGGAAGAGAGTGCCAATTTTTTTAAGGTCTAATGGCATCCTCACTTATTTTTAAGTTTGATGCTTGCCATTTGAAGATTTCGAATCAATGATTATAGTTAGCTCAGTATGAGGCTTAATTCATTCCTCTACCCTCAGACTGTAGATATTAACATATGTATAAAAATAGAGAAGTGTTATTGGCACTCCAAAAATCTTATTCTACACTCCTCACAAGTGTATTTTTCTTTCTAAATATAGAAAGTTTGGAGTGTAGAATGAGAATTTTGGAGTGCCAATAACAATTCCCTAAAAATAACTAGGAAAAGAATATAGCTAGAAATATAATTTCTTTATTGTTTTTTTTTTTTTCTAAAGAAGAATCTATAGTTGCCACCAATGGTGAAGTCAGGAGTAGTCAAGGAGAGGGTCATAACAAAAAGTCCCAAAGAATGTAGACAACCAATTTTTAAACATCAGGCTAATCATTCTAACAACATTTTTACAAATTCATAATTGGGTAATACTTCAATTAGTACATCTCAAACACAAACACAAATAATGACAACCCCTAACTAAATTCATTAGGCTAAAAGAATAGAGGGAATGCGTGTAAAATCAGGAGGTGAATTTTCATGAAATGATAAAATGCAAACCCAACAGTCATTTGACATGCCCTTGGAGCACTTAGGAAGCTGCAAATTTCATCAATCTCAGAAGCGAAGCAGCTGGCAGCTCCACGTACACCTCATTTTCTCTGATCTCAAACTCCCTCTCCACCTTATTTCTCTTCCCCTCATCCAATCCGTACACATACAAGCTCTTGATCAACTCTGTCAAACAAACAAAACCCAACAAGCACAAGAGTAGAAAGATTCAATATTTGGAGAGAAAAGGCAAAAATTAGAAATGGGGATGGCGGGTTTTTGATAAAGTCACCAACCATGGTTGATGGTGTTCTTGAAAACCGGGATAGATCTCAACAAATGGGGTCATAGTCATATGAAGTCATGTGATTGGAGAGAAGAAGAGTGTTGAGGCCCAAAAATGTCACATGATAGCCCAATCAAGTCTCGAAGCCCAATTGCTAAACAAGCTCAAGTAGAGCCTAAATACATGCAAAGATGCAGATCAAGGAAGGAATAGATTCATGGACAAGCCATGCTACGGTTATTAAGCCAAACATTTATATAAATCACCCTATGCCCATGCCTATTTGTCACGCTCAAACAAGCCCAAGTCACATGCTCGAGTCTTATGAAGTGAATTATGGTGTGGATGGTTATGGAAGTTTACTAAGCCTATGTGGAGTCAAAATTATGGAAGACTTTGGGCTATTTGGGGCAAAGATCCAAGCCCATAATCTTTGAGGTCCACATAGGCAGGTATTGAGAGAGAACCAGCCTAGTTTACCCTTTTCCCTAGCAAGCTAACCAGCTCAGTTAAGACTAAACTAGATTCTAGCTCTAAGTTCACATGAAAGTCCATCATAATAGACATTTAATGCTAACATTCCCTTCCTAGTTTATGCAAAAGTTCAATGCGCGAAAGCCATTAGATGTGCAACCAAAAGTAGCGCATGTGGAAAGCTGACCCGGGAAAGCCATGCCTCGGGAAAAAGACATGCTACAAGTTTTAGAGTCTAGCCTCCTTACACTAAAATAAGGGGTAGTAGGAGAACTAAGGAGAAATGGGAGGGAGAAACAAGCCCTAACTAGAGATTCCTTGGAAAGGAACTACAAATATAGGTTGTGAACCTTAAGAGAAACCCACCAATCCCTTAGCATAACACATAGAGCCAAAGAAACACCGAAAAAATATCACTATGCAACCTTAGTATTTTCCATAGCTTCCCTCTGAGTACTCCAGCCATCGTAAGCCTTGCTGCCACCCTAGGAAATCCAAATTATCCAATAGAGAACACCATGCAACCATGCCAACTCTTTCTCTCTCTCTCTCTCTCTCAACATGCTAAACTGATGAACTTCTAGCTTCCACACCATACCTTACTTGAGCAAGCCATCATTTGCTTAATCATGCTATCTTCAAGTCATTGATCCAAACGGGATATTTCCTAAGATGTGCTAATTCTTTCGAGATATTCCAAGATTTAGTACAAAATTGAACCAAGGGAGACAAGAGGACGTCATCAAAGCGCAAGTCCACCTCGTTCTAAAAGTCCCCCAATAAAGATCATCGTGTTTTGGGGTAGAAAAAGTAGAAAACAAAACCGTTCATTGCATGTTCAAAGGAATCAGAGGGGCAAATTTTTGCTCTTAGGGTAACGATTAGAGGTGCGACCGCACTTTCTTGCTCTTATGCGGCTTCGCCACTGGTTGCCACTAGCACTACAATTTAGTAAAATTTCTTAGGTTCGACACATTGAAATAACAAATTTGATATTAAATTATATATATTTCGTAAATTGTGTGTCTTATCCTAAATTATCATGTCCAAAATCATTATATTAAAAAAATAAGCTCTAGCCATAGGCCCACAAACTAGCTTTCACATTTAAAAAGAACGTTCATTTGTGCATTCTTTCTCATTGAATATTTTAAGAAAATGATAAAACACACCCTTTTAGCCTCACACACACTTATATTTAATTATGTATGTTGTTTCCGTTTGATTTATTCAATCGATAGTAAAAAAAATAAAAAAGGAGGTATGAGAAGTTAAAAAGAGTGAAAATCAGTTCCCTATCTTTTCTTTTCTATGACCATAAAATTTCAGTTTACAGTCCTCTTCCAAATGATGATGTGCTTTCTCCATATATATTCTTAGGATAAATGTTTATTAGACTAGCCCTTTAGTTTGTACTTTGTACCATACAGTATGATCAACGTAAAGCGAAAAAGGTATGCTCCAATATATAAACATTAATCTATCGAGTTCACGTTTGCATTGCCAAATTTCACAAGCGATACACGTTACGCACTCGACTTTGTAATTGAGAGTCAAGTTAAAGCTTTGGTTCAAGATACTTGGTTTCTGTTGATCAAAAAGGTCTTGGATCGATGAGCTTTCATGAGATCACAAGACTGGTAACAGAAAATTGGGCTCGACACAATTAATTGATTCTTATTTTGTGAGGAATTAATTTCACACAAGCGTAGAACAAGTGTTCCTGCAACCAAGAAATGAAACGGTAGTAGATTTTGTCACACCAGTGTGGTGTGAGTCAAGAGCTCTTTGATGCCTAAGAGCATCTCCAAATGAGATATCAAAATGTCCAAATCAGTAATAACGATAACAAAAGACAGCATTAATGTTTTCCAACCGAGAAGCCAAATCTGATGTGGCATGACATGGACTGACATCTCTCCCTCTTGCTGCCAAATTTGAAAGCACCTTCAATTTTTTTTAATTAATTATTAAATGCTTTTGATTAATTTTTTATTGGTTTAAACCATTATCCTTTTGTTTCTTTTCATTCCGAATGCAAAGAAAATACATATGAATTATTATTTTATGGTTAAAATTTGACATATCGGTTGGAGATCAAAAGTTTAAAAAATGCCAAAATGCCACATAAGCCTTCCAATTTAAATTTTAGGTTTAAAATTTAACATCTCTTTTGAAAATGGTCTAAGGACTTAGCGGATGGAATGAATATAAAAGCTCTTTGTTTCTTGGTAGATGAACAATTACTTTGCATTAGCATGTCTGTGTATAATGGCAAGTTTGAACTTAAAAATGATTCATTAAAACACTTGTATCGTTTCGTGACTAGTTGGTTTAACCCTTTTATCTCTCACTCATCAAGTTAATAGACGTTTGACTTGAGACATGATGGAAGAATCAAATTAAGAGTTGCGTTTAGGAAAGGCTCTTAACTACATCAAACGCCTTGCGAGTTACGACTAGGCACGATCGTAAGGATTGTTATAACTTTAATGATTCTACAAAATCATTCCTTGTCTAATCATGTTAGGCTAAATCATTCATCATGCCTGTTCTTCAAAAAAAAAATCATTCATCATGCCTTAGACCATCTCCACCCTTGGGTTAAAATCTAAAATTTTTAGCCTAGAAACAGTTTTTCTTCTCCAAACCTTTTAAATTAAATATTTAGCTCGAGATGATTAAAGAATGAGTTTAGGATAATTTCTTTCTTAAAGTAACTTTTAAAAAAAAATTATGTTGACTATCCTAATTTAATTTTATGAACATTTTAACTTAAAAATATTTAGATTCCGATAAATATTAAAAATCACTAAACCGATACCATGAAACCCGTGGAACACTACGAAAGAATATGAAACACATAAAATAATTTTTTTTAATTACTTTAGCCATTAAATTTAAATTTGGACCATTATATATATATATATATATATATATATTTTACCATTAGATTTGATCAAATTAGATCTTATTGTTGGATTCAATTAATTTATAAATATATAACTATATATATATATGATGTGTCAGCCGCACTAACCCAGGAAATCTTGGGCTAAATTTGCCTATAAATGAGTTTTGAGTTTTAACTTATATTTGGCTCAATGGTTGGAGTAAGTTGGGATAAATTTAAAACTTAAAATTTGAGTTTTACTCCAAAAGTTGAAGTAAGTCTTATTAGGTTTTAAGGAAGGTGATTCGCTTTGCCAAGCCACTAGGCTCAATATTCTGCTTAGTTAACGAGGTTCGTTGCATTGGATTATACGTATCCAGTACGCGAGTTCGACAAAAGTATCTCAACTGCAAAGCGAGAGGTCATGTCTAGTCTTCATTTAATACTAATCCAAGTGCGTGCATGTTTGGATTCATGCAAGTGCTAGAAGCGAATGGGTAGTACGGCTCACACACTCATTTTTATTTCTTACCGACCCAAAATTGAAGAGCACCATACTCTTTCATTCCCATAGACATGCTCTTGGAGTATTGGGTTTTAGTATTTTTCTCTCAAGTGTGTGTCATTTTGGAAGATGAAACGTCAAGACGTCAATTTAGGCGATTACATAATGAATATGGATAATTTTTTATTTTTTATTTTATTTTTATCAATTGATAGATTTTGTTAAGTGAACCAGTTTAAAACAATGCTGTCAAAGAATAAAACCAGAAACCATTAAATTATGATTAAATATTTACAAAGACCAAGCAATAGCATTATCCCTCCCACACCACTCGCCAACCAACCCCGACCCAAATTTCCCAAACCACGAAAAGTAAAATGACCATTACAACCCTGACAATAACGATATTGACGGCCGCCTCCTCTCAGATCTTCTGCAGCTTCTCCGCCTTGACGACCGGGTTGGCCTTGGCGATCTGCTCCTTTCCCATCCCTCTGAAATCGAACCCGCACGCGTGCTGCTCCGGGTACCTGTGGATCCCACAGAACGTCATCCCGCACCTGCACTGGAACCCCGTCAACCCGACGCGCCGCCGGCACGTCTTGCACTTGTTTGCATGCGCCCCTGCGGACGGCGCCGCCTCCTTCTCTTCTTCCTTCGCTTCGATCACACGCTCCACCCGCGCCTCGTGCGAGGGCGAGACGGAGACCAGCGGAGATGAAAGCGGACATGAGGAAGAGGGAGAAGAAGAGGAGGATATCAAAGTTTGGTTGAGCGCGAGCGCCTGTTGTTCCTTGAGCTGCAAGTCACGGTAGCATTTGGAACACAAATTCTGCGTCGTCGGACTTCCGAAAAAGCCGCAGTTATTAACGCATAGTTGCGGTGGCTGGCAGCGATGCTCTTCCGCCATTACGATCTCAATCCTCTGCAATCCCAAAACAATAAGGAAAACAAAACAATTATTCAAAAAATTTCCGGGATCAAATATCCGAATCCGACCAAAATATCGACAAATCATACAAATTTTCGCCCAAAACAAACAGATCCAATTAATGACACAAACAAAATACCTGTTTTGGAAACGGAATTAAGAACGCGATCGCAGAATCGATTCGTTTGTTGACGAATTTGGGGAGAAGAGGATTGTAAGGGTGAACGTATTTATTGAGAGGAAAGCAAAGACAACAAAAACAAAGAAGAAAGAGGAGAAAAAGGAAAACCAGGCGGTCCCTTAGGGATTGGGATTCCTGGTCCTCAAAGGAAAGAAAATTCCAGAGTGCTTCTCTCTTTCTCTCTCCTTTTTTTTTATTTTCTTATCTTTATTTTCTCTCCAACCGACCGCTGGTTTCCTCTCCCAATCTGTTTCTTTTTTTTTTTGTTAAACATCTGTTTCTTATTAATGCGCGTAAATTATTTAAAAAAGGGGTTTTTTGTTAAACATCTGGTTCTAGACTTGTATTTTCCCAGCGCTAGTCAATCTCACGATGATAATCAGGAGAGATTGAAATGTATATCTTTCTGGACCTTGAAAGGGTGGACAACCATAGCAAAATCACTAGTTTTTTTTATAAATAACTAGCACATAGCACACATTTTGTGTTCGTGAACAATTTCTCTTAATAAGTGCATATTTTTTTCTATACTATACTATTATTAAGAGAAACCTTTATGTCAACTTTTTTCTCATTTTTTTCCTATTTTTTCCTCCTAATGTAAATATTGTGTATCAAAAGTGTTATTAAGAGAAACCTCCTTGTCAACTTTTTTCCCTTTTTTTTTTTCCTATTTTGTCCTCCTTATGTAAATATTGTGTATCAAAAGTGAGGGTAAAATTGGAAAAAATAAGTATATGATTGTCATTTTCTAAAAAAAAAAAAAAAAAAAAAGGGGGTAAAATAGGAATATGATTGTCATTTTATCAAAAAGTACAAAATTAATATTTTGCCCTTCTTTTGTCAATAGTATGTATCAAAAGTGAGGGCAAAATAGGCAAAAAGGGGAAAAATTTGACAACGAGGGTTCTCTTAATAATAGTACTAGCATATGGGCACACACTAGGCTTGGCAAACGGGTCGTGTCTATCGTGTTCATGTCATTTTCATGTAACACTTGTTATCTTAACGGGTTGTGTCGTGTTTCATCCATTAGAGCAAGCCCAGCGTGGGCAAATGCTCGGGGGACAGGGGACAGAACAGGGGCCCGAGGCCCCGGTGGATCAGCTCTAGCGTGGGCAAGCCCGAGTGAAGGTGGAGGCCCGAGCTCCGGGCCCGTGGAGAATTGCCAGCCCGAGAGCTTGAGGCCATGTGACGTCAGCCTGGCGTCAGGCATTATTTAATTTTTTTTGTGTCAGGCGCGTGCACCCCACTCGCGCGTGGGGGCGCGTCGCCAACACAAAATCAAAAAAGCCAACACAAAATCAGAAAAAAAAAAAAAAACTTTTTCAATTACCGTTGGGAAGCCACGTGGCTTTCCACGGTCTGTTCGATCTCAACGGTTATTTAATTTGGACCGTTCGATCTCAACGGTCAAAAAAAAAAGTCTTATTTAATATCCACCGTTCGATCTGAGATAAACAGTGGATATTAATATGCTTTATAAATAAAAAAATAAAAGAAAAAAATAGTTTTAAAATTAAGAAAAGTTACCGTTGTGACATGTGGCATAATCTGGAGTGTTGGAATTCAAATTTTTTTATATCCAACGGCAGAGATTAATTAATTGAATAAAATTTTTTAAAAAATTGTAAAAAATTCAAAAAAATTCAAAAAAAAAATCTGAAAAGTCTGAAAAAATCTGAAAAATCTGAAAAAATCTGAAACATCTGAAAAAAATTGTTTTTACTTTTCTATAAATACCTTCTCATTATCATCTACCTTACACAACAATTTCATATTTTCTCAACTACTTTCAATCACATTCCTTTCTTTGTCTCAAAGTTTGAATCCATTTTTTTTCAACAAAATGACCATTGGTGCAGGTACGAATTGGTCGCTTATTGAAGATGTTGCGTTGTGTACTAGCTGGGTTGAAGTTACTCATAGTTCGTTTACGGGTAATGAGATGCAGTTGCGAGAAATGTGGAGTCTTATTCATACCAATTATCTTGAGAAAATTGGTGGGAAAAGAACCAAAGAATCGATGTCCAGTGATTGGAAATTACTTAGCCAATCGTTTAGTACGTGGAGAGACGCATTGGCACAAGCTAGTAGTAATATTCGAAGTGGGGAAAATTACTCGGATCAGGTAACAATATATTATTTATTTGATACCCAAATTTACATTATAATTATTTGTTTGTATTATTTATTTGTTACCTGCATAATTTATTATTTATTGTTTGTATTATTTATTTGTTACCTACATAATTTATTATTTATTGTTTGTATTATTTATTTGTTACCTACTTACATTATAATTATGTTGTTTGTATTATTTATTTGTTACTTATTTTCATTATAATTATTTATTTGTATTATTTATTTGTTACTTATTTTCATTGTGTAGGAACTTCAAGCACAAGCTTAGTACACTGCCAAAACCAAAAGCAAAAATAAATCACTCAACCGATGGGAATGTTGGAATATTGTCCAAGATTGTCCTAAATTTAAAGTTGTGCCAGTCGGTCCAGAAGTGCACATGAACAACACCCCTCTACACTCTACACCCAATCATGTCTTGCATGTTCATGAAGATGATGCAGAAGAAGTGCCCGAAACGCCCCTCCCTGAACAAGCGTCGGGTTCGACCCGTTATCCAATTAGGCCTCAAGGTAAGAAGGCTTCAAAGAGAAAAGGGAGTGCTTCCAAGAATGATTATGCAAAGTTCATGGAAGAACTTACTCGCCAAGGTGAATTGACTTTGTCGAGGGAATTGGCGAAATATAAGGCTGATAAGGTTAGAGAGGACGCAAAAGTTGCAGCTATTGAGAGAGAATTTCAGGCTAATGAGAGAGAAAGAGAGCTACTTAGGCAAGAAAGGGAACATGTTAGAGAAGAAAGACGGGCTCAACGAGATCGTGAGATTCTGAACACGCCCTTAGAAGGGAAGTCTCCAAATTCTAAATTTTTTTGGAAGTCAGAGAAAGCGGACGTGGTGCGAAGGAGGCGTGCAAGAGAAGCGATAGCAAGCCAAGATGGTCCTAGCACCACAAGAGAAGATCATCCTAACACCACAAATTGGTTAAGTGATGATGAATAGAGTACTTTTTGTAATCGGAGCCCATAATTTTCCAATCACTTTGGGTTGTAATTTATTATTTATTGTTTGTATTATTTATGTTGTTTCCAATTTATTGAATATTTATTCAAATTAATTTGGTAAGTTATTTATACTAAGAGAATATTTATTGAAATGACAAAAACACACCAAATAAAATTACATAAGCATACGGAATAATTAAAAACTCACTAAAAAAATTACATAAACATACCAAATAATAAAACACACCAAATAAAATAACATAAACATACCAAATTCAAAAAAAACACACTAAATGAACTTAATTATCTTCAGCAAATACTTCGGATAATGACACGTAGCGCAATGAGAACGATTAAAAATCTTATCCAATATTACAATTAAAATTATTTTGTATTATTTTATAAATAAAAAAAAAATTCTAATATTTTATTGCCTATTGCCAGGGCTATTGAAGTGTAACGGTGGAGATGCAAATGCTATTGCCAGGGCTATTACTATTCATTAAGGGCAGTTACTGTTCATTAGGTGGATTGAATAGTGCATAGCCTGGGGGGAGGGCTCCAACGCTGGAGTTGCTCTTATCTTAACAGGTCAGGTCACTTTACCCAATGGGTAAAGTGACCCGACTAGTTATGACCCGTTAAGAAAAAAATATATTTTTTCTTAAATTTGCGAATACCACACATTGCCATATAAATATTACTTCAAAACATTAAAACACATTTGTCGCTTAAGTACTACATCTACACTTGAAAATAAGAGCTTAATAAAAACAAACATCCATACACTACTATTCTATTACAAAATATTAAATGTGTAAGGATATGCAAAATGAAAGAGTTTTTGTTTTCAAGGTTGTGAAGCCTTTCTCAAAAGTTTAAACCTTGCCAATTGAACTCAAAGCTTACATGTTATTCCTTTTACAAAATCCTCAATTATCATCGATCATCATGACATAAGATTTTGTGATATCCACTTGTGTAAATATTTTAAATTGACAATCAAATTAGTTCATTGTATTCATATAGGATAATGAGTGTAGCTGTAAAAAAAAATCAAAATCAGAGTTAAAATAACCGTTAAATCGTGATTTTTCGTTTTGGGGGTTATAAAAAGCAATTTGTAATTTGCATGCCTTTTTTACAATTGGTCAGCCTTTTTGGGGGTTAGTATCGTGGCTTTTTGGTTTTGGAATTTGTAAAGGTCTTTTAACAGATTTATACCAAAGCAATTTGCATTGTTACAAAATTAATTGCACAATACATAATGTTTACCGTGGGCTTTTAACAGTTAAGTATCTTACATTAATCTATTTCTTTATTTTCCTCCTATTTTGCATTTTATGTGGTTCCTACAATACTCCTCACTATGGTTATATGACATATATGTTTAATGTGTTTTTAAATTTTGGACTTGTTGGATACTTTTTTTGCATTTTATCTTTCTTTTATTATCTTATCCATGAATTTCATACAAGTATAATTTTTTGTAATTGTTAATATGTACTTATTTACAAGATATACAAGAAATTTACCTAAATCCACCTAGGCGCCCGCCTAGACCCTGCCTAACCGTCTAGGCGCTAGGCGCCAACCCGCCGCTCGACTAGCGCCTAGCGTTGTTTAGAACCTTGGTTAAAATAACCATTAAATCATGATTTTTCGTTTATAACCGTCAAAAAGTTTTGTCTCATTACTTGATCTCTGAATATTTGTTTTTTACGATTTTTGGCATATGTGATCTTGAAGCATATATAAACAAGTTTGACAGTTGGATCGTTGAAATTAGTTTCGTAGGATGCGTATCCCATCAAAACGATAAATTCACTAACACTTACGAGTTTATTTATACTTTCATTAAGTATAACATAAGATTTTGTGGTATCCACTAGTGTCAATATTTTAAATTGAAGATCGAATTCATTCATTGTATTCACATAGGATCAAGGAGTGTAGCTATAAAAAACAATCAAAATCGGAGTTAAAATAACCGTTAAATCGTGATTTTTTTGTTTTATAATTGTCGAAAAGTTTTGTCCCGTTACTTTATCTCTGAATGTTTGTTTTTTGTGATTTTTTTGCTGATGCGATCTCGAAGCATATACAAACAAGTTTGACGGTTGGATCGTTGAAATTAGTTTCGTAGAATTTGTATCCCATCAAGTTCAATGGTATGTGTGTGTGTGTACATATTAAGTAGATTTAAATTTATTTATTTTGTACGTATAACACTTAAGAAATTAAATTGGTATGTATATATAAGCCGCTCCAATGGTCACCAATTTTTAAAATTTAATTTAATATATATATATATATATATATATTTATTGTGTATTGTGTTACCTATGTGTATACTCGAACTAACCCGTTATCTTAATAGGTGCTTATCGGGTTATCCGATAACGACCTGATTCGTTATCGTTTCGACCCGAATACTTGTTAATTTCGTGTTGTATCGTGTCGAGTTATCGGGCCGTGTCAGGAATTGCCAGGCCTAGCACACACAAAGTGTGTGAGAAAATTTTTTATTTTTGTTTTTGAAATAGAAGGAGAGAGGAAGGGAGTGATAGAGAATATGGGAGTGGGAAGTTTTTATTTTTTATTTTTATAATAATTAGAAATATGTTAGGATTATATGTACGTGAGATTTTGAAAAAAACAATAAAATTTGGTTGTGTGAAATTACATTTCTACCCCATATTTCTTATTCATGTTCTGTTTTAATTAGAGGGTTAAACTAGTAAATTTATAGGATTTTGATTGACAATGAGTATTTTATTAATTAGTAGAAATATAATAGATAATTATTTAATTAAATTGGTGGAAGTTGTTTAGGCCACGGCAGGGCTTTTGATAGTTTAATCGCCACGCCAATTTGGACTAGCGCGGTATGGGCCGACCCGGCCGCTCGAATCGTTTTCATGTGGGCCTTGGTGGGGGTGCTGGAGTGGGTCCCAGGGTTGAATTTTTATCATCTGGGTGTTGCTGGCCATTGAAAGTTACAAAGCCTACTACTGGTTGGAAGGGGCAACGCTTGTAATCATAATCATTGACTGTGCGGCCGATTACGGCAAGAAATACGAAAATGGCTTACACAGTATGAATTTATTATCACATGATGTTGAGTGTTAATACAATGAGAGAATGACAAACGCTTTCATATATTTTAATTTGATTAATAAAACGTCACCGTGACGGTAAATTTGTGGTCTATGGAAGTATGTAAAAGATGATAAAGAATAATCCAGAATGCAGAGACATATTAGGTCTTTGGGCGATTCTAGGGTGAGGACAAAGCGTTTTGACCATCTGTGTGGACAACTATATAACGGTTGAGAAGGGACGGGCTCAAGAGTAGAACCGAATTGTTGTGAACGGTGCAATTAAAAATTTTTAATTTTTTTTTTTATTGAGTTGGTATCTTTTGTCTAGGGAGGGAAATAGGGAGCAAGAGGGAAAAAGGGGTTGTTGGGCACTTGAGAGAAATAGGGGGGAAGAGAGGCAGAGAAAAGGAGTTGGAGTTTGGAATGGGTTTGAGGTGGATTGAAGTTGGATTACAGCTTTGACACGGTAATCCTATAACTTTAATTTTTCTTTGTTTTTTTTGGTTTAGTGGGTGTGTGTTTTTTGACAGCGAGAGGAAGGGCGGAGCTCGGATTTTTTTTCTTGGGTGGCTAGCTGAAATTAGTTTCATAAAATGATATGTTTATTTATTTTTGCTTATATAACGATCAATATAAAAGAACAACAATAGAATATAAACTATTCTCAAAATCATAACCCTAACCGACAAAGTTAAGGACCAAATAAATAATTAACCTACTAAATAAATCTAGTATAAGTAAATAAAGAGATTAAGAACGTAACAAATGTTACATTCATCGGAAAATCACAATGGAAAGTAAGGAATTGTGGAGGTAGGAATTTAATGGTGGACTAAAAAAAAATTCTTTTTCTTTTCTTGATTAAGAAGCACAGTGGCTAAATCACCAGGATAAATGGTCTTTTCTTTAACATATAGGATAAAACGAGGGAGGGGAGATAAAACTAATTTATTATTTTTTAGCATTAAAAATATTATTTATTACCTATCCTCTAGTAAATATACATGAACTAATGTTGGAATTGAGTGGCTATATAGGCTACATGCATTAACATAAGCTATTAAAGCATATGTTTAAAAAGGATATTGCTATTCACACACCCATTCTTACCTCCCACACACCCTTATTATTATTTTTTTCCATTGATCTTCTTCAATTCATTCGATCCGAAGGCCGAAAATTGAAAGAGATGTGTGGAAAATAAGAATAAGTGTGTGAATAACATTACACTCACAAAAAACTCCATGTACTACAGCCCACCTTAACCTTGTAGGTGGCTCTGCCTGTGAGCGAGATGAGAGATTAGGATTATCTCTGTTGAGAAAGAGAGGCAGAGACACAGAGGTGGTGAAGGGTGGAGGTGGCAACACATGTTATCATTGATTGTTATTTATTAGATATAACAGTGTCACATGCACGACAAAATCTTGTGTGGAATTACGTGTGCATTGATTGTTATGTCCGGCTGATTATGGTAAGGAACATGAGAACAATTTATATGATACGAATTTATAATTATATGGTGTTATGTGTTAATAAAAAAAAAATATGGGCAAAAACTTCCACATGTCTTTAATTGATACCGAACACCACCGTAGCAATAAATTTGTAGCGTTGAAGAATACGTAGAAGATGGCGGATAACCCAGTATGCAAAGGCATTTTAGGTCTCCTAGGGGCCACCCAATCACAGAGGCCCACAAACAAGGCCCACTAGCTGTAGGATTAAGCCCCAGACTCCGTCTTCAAGCTTCGGACCTCTCCGCGTAGGTGACCAGACTCCTTCGTGTCCTCTTAAATTCACAAGGACCACGTCATCAGCAAGGAAATGGACCGCATGATTGTCTATGAGCGCCATAAAGCGTAAAGGCAAGGTACTTCTCACAAAACGCACTTACTATAGAGACAAATGACACAGATGATACATTTCGTGTTTTTATACAAGTGATGTACATAACCTGAGAAATTGTAGTGATCCGTGATGAACTATCCCGTATTCCGATCACATTGAAAAATCTTTCTTTCACAAAACACTAACTGAACCAGCGTCCCATTTAGTGCTCAATTGTTTGGTTCAGAAGTCAAATCCAGCGCAATCCCACAAATCTCTACACGCATTATCTGTTGACAGCCTTCAACTTGACACCCCTGTATTCATCCTTTCTCTCAAGCCTCCTCTTGGCACTAAAATTGAAAGAAAACTCGGAGCAAATCACGTGCTGACCTCAGTTAGACTCATTTTAATTTTTGACACCAACAGTTTCCACCTTCTTCGATCTCCATCGTCTCCACTTTCATCGCAACCACCATTGAAACCATTTTCGTCCAGATTTTCAGCCACCATACACCACAACATAGTTCTCATTTTCTTTCGACATTGATGAGGAATCATGGAAAAGTACATGAATCAGGTTTTAATAATTGAATAATTTGATGCGAGTACAAGGTGTGCGCAGCAATAAATTACACAACTTCACAGTTAACAGTAACAAGTAACCAAATGCACATGTTCAATCCAACCTCGACGCAAAGCTTACCTGGTGCGTGGAGCTATCAAAACCTACGATGTCTGCATTCCAAGAACCATGTTGCTGAAAATGTTTCGCCTCTTCATATTTTATGTCTCGCCCGACACCAAGACCATCTGTTCTTCGGATTTCTCTGCTGTCTTCCATCTTTCGCAGCCAAAAATGAACAGACTTAAAGCCTGCCTCTTCTAAGTAGTCTTTGATCTCGGGCAGTGACCATCTGTTCTTCGGATTTCCCTAATTGTCTCCAAATGATTCAGAAGTTACCAGGAACAGGATATACTTATCAATACTTCATAACGAAGCCTACACTCAATATTTTTTTCATGATATAGAATACATTAAAACTGCAAAAATATGACTTACAGCCTCCAGCTGTATGAAAATGCATGTCGAGTTTTCTTCAACTGCTTTTGGAGATGGAAATGGAAGTTAATCCTTGTCTTGCATTTGATGATATCAAATTCAGCGTGTTCCCAAACGTACTAGAAAAGCCAATAGAAATTTAAACAATTATGAAAGACATCTTTGATAGTAAACAATAGTTACAAACTTACAAGATGATCTCTGCATCACAGAGGTGAGACCACATAAACTTAGGTCCCTCGATATTCTTCAGAAACCAAAACTATATTCTGCTTTTTATACACCACCACTGGGATTCTGAAGGAGTGCAAATGATGCGACAATAAGTAAGGAGTATTTGAATTGAAGTTTTGTACTGTAAAATTGACAAATGTCCCTTGAAGCCTTGTCTTGCATTCCGAGGATGTACCACCATACAAATCCATTACAAATACCCCACCTTTCTTTGAAAAGGCATCAAGAGCATGCTTGGTATACAGAACCAGTTCAGCACGTTGATGGAGACAACAACAGCTGTAGTTAAAAGCACACACAATCCTCTAGCAGGCAACAGATAGTTTCTCAAGGATTTCTCATGATGTGATGAAGAAGAGTCCTCTTGAAGAGTAGATTTCAATCCACCACTCTCCAAACCATCTCCGTTCTCAGTGAGTGAAATGTTTCTCCACTGCTTCTCGGCTCAAACTTAATTAGTTTGGCCTCAATAGATTGCAAGACATTTCCATGAAAGAGGGACATTCTGCAATGTCCATCGAACGCAGCTTTATTTATGTTATTCTCCATGCACCAATTTAACGCTTCCAAGATCAAATGCAATCCTACAACAGTCCTCGGGTCAGTCTGGAGATCTGTACTGTCAAACACAGAGTTAGTTTTCGGTCTTTAACACAGTGCTGGGAATTGTGACAGAGAACATAGACTTTTTAAGTATGAAACTGGCCAATTTGCTCGCCACAGTGCGGATAGATACCTTAACAATAATAGAATATGAATCTGGCCACAAGACACTACTCTAGTTATTTATAACAGTTGGCAGAATTTTGAACGTGTACATATATATGACCATGTGAACATGTCAACCAGGTTGTAAAATTACCATTTCTTCTTTTAAGTTTCAACTAATCTGCGTTAACTCGTTAGCACTAAATCTCCTCATATGGTAACTGGGGAGCTGTTGATCGAATTACCAACCCCTGCAGCTTTCGATATGACAACTAACCATGCATAATATTACTGGACATGATGTTTTTATAAACAAACAGTTTCTAGTGGCAGCAAGTCCTCAACAAAAGACACCAAAATGGAAACAATAAAGCTTCCAGTTAGAATGCAAATATGCGATAACTAGTTTAAAACCTCTGTTCAGATATGTCAATAAAAAGGATAGTAATGTACCTAGGAAGGGAAGTGCCGCGGAAATCTTCTCACAGATGAAGAGGTAACCTCCCACAGTCCCACCCACAAACATCAAAACGAACTTCTGCAAATAGCTTGTCTCCTTTCGGCGACTGCATATAATATTTTTGGTCAATAAATTAGCTTGTCTTGTCAATTATTTTACTCCACATCTACACCTCATCTACACCGCATATACCTTGTCTTGTCAATTTGCTAACTAGTTTGCCAACCAATCCATTTAGAAACAAAGCATGGAAGGCAAAATTTGCTATCCAATTTGCACTTTTATTGTTTGGGATTTCACTAATACAATGATGGTGCATTTTCGAAGATATGAAACCCTAAAATAATGGGATAAGTCTCATCCCTTTTGGCGTCTAGTCTTGAAGAGAATCTCAAGGCCAACATGCTAATGCCGACTGGGTTTACAGCAATGTGTGGAAAAAATTTGATTTTGACGTGGTACAATACTGGGTATGTTCCAATTTTTATTTCAATTCAATTGAAGAAATTTCAAAAAAAATTCCCAAAGTGTGCACACCACGTACATATGCTGTGCAAGTTGCGTAAATAAGGTTTGCATGTCTTGCGCATGGCATATTATACGATATTATAAGGTGATATGCATATTATGTACATTTAATGTGGATTTTGTGTGCATGGTATGTGCTTATAACAAGGATACATAGTACGCATGTTTATAATCATAAAATACTTAGCTAATACATTGCACAACAATAAAATACCATATAATCCCATTATGGTTGACGCGGTTCCTTTCCTTCACTAGTCGATGAGAATCCTCAAAGTCCTTGTTGTGTTCCTCCTCTATTTCGGCCTTTCCCTCTTGAGAATGCTCGTACGACTCAATATAGCCTCGACGCTTCTAGAACAATTCAAAATTTAGGAATGTGATCCTTTCTCCAAATGTGTCAGCATTCGTTTTTTGCTTGCTTGCACAATAGATCACTTCGTTGGCTTCACCGTTGAGGTCTATAAGCTCTTTTTATGCCTTCATTAGCTCGTAGTTCCTATACTTGACGACGCCCGTCTCATAGTCGAGTCTCATGCAGACTTGATCTATACTTTTCAGCAGCGCCTTCAAGTCCACAGAGCTAGACGATGATGTAGGATTTGGCTTTGGTGACCCTGAAAGTGGAGGAGGTTCCATGTGTGTACCACCCATGGAACTCCGCGTTAAAGCCGTTAGTTTCATGTGGGAATTTGGACATGTTTGTGTTCTCAATTGTTTTGGCTAGTTGAGAAGTCTAATTTTTTAGGAGGGTTAATGGCTATTGCAACTGTGTGAAAGGCATATTTATATACAAGTCTACTATGATGAGGATGAAATCAGTTGGGTAAAAGAGGGAATGTGTTGGAGTTGTTTAAGTGGTGAGGATGTGATGCATGTGACCTTCAAAAGTTGTAAGAATCCCCACTAGTACTTTTTTGTCCTCCCACTTGGAAGATGCTTCCAAATGTTGTTACTTCATTTCCAACATAAAGGTTAGTGTGTTATCAAATCTCATACCCCCTACATCATGATGTGCATGGGTTGGTCCACGCATATCTAACTATTTTGTTCAACAACACATGGGTTCGAAACTTGGAGGTCTTTACATCTTTTTCTTTTTTTTTTCTTTCTAAACCCATTGGTATGGCCTCAACTCATTGTTTGAACTTTGAAGGACCTTTTGAAACCCAAAATCCAACACCTTGTATATTTTGATAACAATATCCAAGCACAGGGCAAATCATATGGAGATGACAAATGTGCATGTCATGTGCATATTATGTGCATATCATGTGCATGTCATCTACATATCATGTACAATTTCTTTCATATTGAACTAAGACTTGTAATTCACAAACATTTTCAAACAAACACCGATTCCAAATTGAATTCACAAAAATTTGGAAGTTCATAACAAAATTAACAAATATTGAGCATTTTGTAACAACTCCACAAAGCCAAATCTACCAACACAACTCCATAAATCTTCAATACCCTTGACAAAATTAAAACGCAAAACTCTAAGATTGAAACCTTGAAATCTAACATAACAAAACCCATAAACAAATAAAGATTTCCAGAACACATTTCGAGCCCTCTCTTCCTCATCCTTCTTTTGTTCAACTTCCCATTTCTGCAAATCCAAAAAACCTAATTGAACAAATAAGTAATTAGTTGCAGAAATGGAGACAATGATTGAGTTAGAAAGAGAAAGGGATGTGAGAGAGAGAGAGAGACGAACGGGATGGCAGTTACAAAACACTTCTATTCCCATTTCAAACTTCGAATTAGAGTTGCTTCATATCTCAAAATCTCAATGCGGGTCATTCATATTTCTTATTATTCTTTTGCTTCACTCTAAAATATACGTTGTTTGTCAATTTGGTAGGATAGATTAAGGGCTACTTCCTTTTGTAGATAAAGGAGTTCATCTTTTGCCTCTTTAGGTAATCAGTAGGTGTTCTTGTTTGGGTTATATTTGAACATTGGGCTTAAATGAAGGATGACCCAAGGATGCCAATTAAAGGAGGACTTGCCCGAGGCCCAGCATTGTGCCCAGGGGCAAATTGAAGCCTTCTTAGCCAAATACAAGCCACGTGCTTACCATTGAAGTGACAAGTGATGGAGACTAACTTACTACCAGCCAAAGAGCACTTTCTAGTGGCATTTCAAGTAAAAAGCTGATGACTTACTACCCTCAAAGTGATTTCGGGCATGAACAAAGTTATAACAGTCGGGCTAATTTGCCTATAAAAGGAAGAAGAGGCCCCAGAGACAAGGACACTCAACCAATCAAACAAACAAACAAACATACAAACTTTGCTCTCAAGCCAGATTTGCATCCAAAAGTTGAAATCAACCCAGATTCAATCCTTTTTAGTAACAAGCTATCTCTTGTCTAGTATGAAAGCTTTGCTATTTCCTTCAATGATGTAGTATTGATTCCCTTGTGTAAACTTGTTTACCATACATCCCTTTTTAGCATATAAACCCTGTAAATACAAAGAAAAGTGACTGCAAGAAGTTCAATCTTGCCAGACAAGGTGCAGTCTTGCCCGAAGCTCTTTGTTTGTTTTTCTAAATTAGTAGATCTATAGCTTAATACATTCTCCAACACGTATTCAAGTTATTTCCATCTGTTTTCCTATTTTAAGGGTCCCATTTGCATATGGATCTGGTTAGTTTAATGGATATGTTTTCATTAAGAGCAATCTAGGACCAAATAAATGACTTTAGGGGATATGGACTCCCTTCATTCGAACATACAAGACCATGAACTAAAAAGTCCTTGTTTATAAGGCAAGAAAAAGAACTGAATGTGGACTTAACCCATCCACGACAATTTTTTGATAAACAAAAAGTTTGAAGTAACTTGGGGTGCAAGTAATCGACTCAAAACACACTTGTTCTACATCTGCTATAATGAGATAGTAGTGGCATGCCTAGCACTTAATTAGTTTTGATTATGAGCCTCAAGGCCCACACCTAAGGCCCCACAAAGGCACCTTTCAGAACTTGTTCTCTTCTTGTAGCACATCAACAAGCAAGAGCCCGACTACATATCCAAAGTGCAAATCCCTTGGGGAGCTGTGTTGAGGTCCGAGGAACCTTCTCCAAAGAAATCTTTGCCTAAACAGTTCTCTCGAATTGTTCCAAGTTTTCTATAGCTTCTATTGCAGCTAAATTGGCATGTCATTGTTTCTGTTTTGTAACATTAATGAAACTATTAAACCCAATTAGCCTAGGGCCTTTATGATTATTCACGGGTTCTATGTGCTGTTCCCCTGGATGAGGGGGCTCTAAACTCCTCAGATTTCTCGGATGCCTAGTTCATCATACAATTTGCATCTCTAAACAACCAATTACACCATCACCCAATCACTGAAATTCAAAATTCAACGACCATCTGATTCTTTTCATAGATTACAACAACCCTAATTCACTGGATTACTGATTAAACTCATAAACCACATAAAACAGCCATACACTTTAATACATCAGACAAACCAAAATCTGCCAAAACTTTGCTGTGTACAAATATAGTCAGATTAAGAAGGGGAGAAATGATATCCTTAAAAATAATTTATTTTCTAAACGAATTACCACTATGTTTTAGAGCATTAAACAACCTCCACTTTTCTTAGCACCAAAACGTAATCGACTTACACATTCAAACTATCAAAACTAATTCCTAGAAACGGTACAGTATCGATTTCCTGCATTTCTATTACAAAATTACCAAAACATAAACAAATTGAGCTTCATATAATCATTGTAAACAAGTACAAATGCAAATTTAGATTACTTGAGGAGGAAGGGTCGGTTAGTTTTGGGATTGAGCATCCTAGGCCGGTCTAGGGAGTCCTGGCACAGGCAAACCGTGAAGGGCGGAAATGTTGGAAATGTGCCCTAAAACCAATCATATGATGATACTTTACGGACATTTCAAACTAATGTAGTTCATTTCAAACTAATGTAGTTTAAATGTAAAGGGCAAAGATTATTGTTTGAGCCGTCTCATATAAATGTTATATGCTTAAACGATAAGTCCAAGGAATATGTGATTGGAAGAATGCGATCTAAAGAAGTTAGATTCATGAGACCATTCTTTCGTTGACACATCCTAAACGTTCCTGATCATAGGATTATCAATTGGGCATTGACAGTCCGTTAAGATCAGTACGTGCTATGTCTTCTCTCAGGGAGAGTGACTAGTCTCGAGTCATTGGTGTGTGTGACATCAAGACAAGTACGTAGGTGCTCAATAGAGAATAAGTTCACTGAACACGATCAACGAAGAGTTCTCATATTCATGTCACATGAGAACTCATGGTTGGGATAATGCAAATTAGTCTTTTGACCTGAGGCATCACAGTTGTCTTGTGGTTAGGTCCTTAATCTTTGATTATGTCAACGTCACTCTATCAGGGTGTCCACGGCATCGTTGGGGTTAAGCCACTTAGCCGTGGAGGCAAGTGAATGCGCAACAAGGGATCTCTAACCTTCAAACTGTTTGAGGGAGAATACTCTATGATATGATTTAGAATCTCTGGCCAGAGTATGAATGAGATGTTGGAATGCGTTCCAGATCACATTCAAGGTAATCATATAAGTACAAGACTCACATTGGATAGTAGACTTGAATAAACTATCAAACCAAACAATGTGGTCAAGAGTATTGTATTAGAGAAAGACCGTATTGCATTTGTAATCCTAAACTGAATAGGTTCTCCACCTCTTCTGATTAGCTTGGGTAACCATGATATGCTGTTAGGTGTCACTCATGGTTTGTGGAAGCCCTAAAAGTGTATTATCACTAACGGGAGAATTGAAAGTAAGTTTCAATTCACAATCGATTTGAAAGAGTTTGAATCGCCCACTGCCTCGCTAAAAGGAACCTAATGGATCGTACACCGTGTAAGGTAGAGTTTGAAGATTCAACGGAGATGAGTAAGAATAATTAAATGGTTTAATTATTTATGGCAAGGATTAATTAATATGATTATTAATCAAACGAATAAGTTCGTTAAAAGACCTCGGGTTAGTTTTGGGCCGCAAGGCCCAATGGGATTTGAATGTCAAGCCCATTAACTCAAGTTGTATGACAACTTGAATAAAACAAAGGGCTTGAAAGCCCAATAAACCTATAGGCCATGTGTAAAAGAATAGGGCTTTTGGTCCATTAGGTCACTTATTTGAAGGGACTATATAAAGGACTTTATAGCCTAAAATTTACTAAGGGTTATTTTTGGGGAAAGGATGAGAACACAAGCTCTCCTTTCTCTCTAAAATTTTGGCCAATCTAGAGGGGAATAGCTAGCAATCTTACTTCCTCTAGGTCACTCATTTCTTCTACAATATACCTTGGTGTGGATACTTAAAGGTTCTCAATTTTGGGAACTTGGAGAAACCTTTTCATCCATCCAAATCCATGGATCTAAGATGCAAGGAATGAAGGCCCTCTCTTTGGGTGATTAGCCTTTGCTTATGCAAAGAGGAATCTACAAAGGTATTGATTTCTCAACTCACTTTGTTTTGAGTTGAGTCTTGGTTCACCTATCTACTAGGCTTTGAATTTCATGGGTAAATGTTTTGTTTTAAGTGCATACAAGCATGATTCCGCCTTTAATTGTTAATTGCATGCTATTGATGTTGCTTAAATGAACATGTTTTTCACAAATTTTCCTTCAAGTGGTATCAAGAGCCTAAGTCTAGTAGTTGGTGAATCCTTTTGGGTTTTGTAGTTCATAGTTTGTGATTTGAATGTTGTAATTGTTACAAGCTTTATTCTTGCTTCTTTGAATGTAAATTTTGTTAGAAAATTTGCCATCTCAAATGTTGTAGATGTAGTTCATATGAGCATGAATTTTGGAGCTAAAATTTGGTGCCATGTTTTTTGGGAAATTCGGCCAAATCCAAAGGGTGGAATTTTGGGTTCTTGTTTGACTTGTTAAAATTGTTTTAAAGTGACTTTTGGAACCCCTATGTACCCTAGTATGGTTGTATGTTATTTCCCTTAAGTTTGAGTGGTTTTGGGATGTTTTTGGGTGAAGAATGTTCATGGAGCTCTTATGGGTTTTCATGAATGTTCTTCATTGTTCTTGATATGTTCTTGCCAAGAACAAAAGGTTTGGTGTTTTGATTCAAAGTTTTGATTTATTTCATAAAGTTTTTGTTTTGAAATATTTCTTATGTTTAAATATATTAGATATTTATTTTGAAAAAAATTAAAGAAATTATAGTGGGTTTGGTGTGTAATGATTTATTCCATTACACACACCCCACTTACAAAACTTTGAAATTTTTTTTATAAACTTTGCTTCAATGGCCGGCCACCCTAATCAATTAGGGTCCTTGTGGGGCTTTCATGCAATTATATAAAGTTTTGATACTTTTGTGTATTTGCATTTTGACCCAAAAGTTTACGTTTTTACGTAAAGGTCCAAAATCACTAAAAGGACAAATTGTTTTGCTCCTTTAATGAAGTTTTATTTTTTGTGGAAAATTTTGGGTTCTAGTTGTAATTACATGAAGTAGTGGACTTTTGTGTTTTTACAAAGTAACCCCAAAAGTTTAAGTTTTTGCAAAATAGCCCAAAAGTTGAGGTTAATTGCACTATGGCCCAAACAAGTTGAGTTCATAGCATTTTGGCCCAAATTAGGTAGAGAACAAAATTGTTTTGTCTCTTTAAATGAGAATTGGATTTTCATTTCATTTAGCTCCATTTAAATCAATTCTATGGATACAAAAACCAAATGAAAATGTTGCATTCAAGTTTAATTAGTTAAAGCGTTAATTAATTAAAGAAAGGGTGATTATGAACCTTAGCCTACGATAATTGAGCTATGTGAAAGGCCGTTTCAAATTTGTTTGAACCATGGGAATGTGTAGATTAAATTTTGGTTGTAATTTGATATGATCAATTGTTGTAAAAGAGCATAAGCTCTTCTTTACTTTAAAGTAATTTGATTTGATCAATTGTTGTAAAAGAGCATAAGCTCTTATTTACTTTGAAGTACTCCTTTCTTGTTTTATTCGATATGCATGAAATTGGAGTAGTTGGGTCCAACGCCCAATAAGACAACACGCCTTAATGTGATTAAACGCGTAACTAAAATCAATCACCATCCCTAGACCGAGATTCAACACTAGGCTCGTGTTTGAATCGAATCAAAGGTTCATAGTCATCCTAAGGCCCTAAGGCAACTATATAGTCCATCAATGAATGCAAACCTTATGTTAGTAGTATCATATACTCTTGCTTTAAAAACCGTTTTAAAAGCTTAGTGGGAGTATTATATACAACTAAATCAATCAAATGGACCAATAGTTGTAATAGGATCAAAATGTTTTAATTAGATTAAAATGTATGTTTATATGTGATGAGACCTAAAACCCTCAACAAATCAATATTAAGTTGATAAGCGAGAGATGCTTTGAATATCTCTTCGTGGCCTTCCACCGTGGTAGGCTTCAATCGTTTGTGACTTGTACACCGGCTTCACCCTATCATGGGGGAGTACAAAGTGCATGCTTACACTCAGGAGGAGTCTATACGCATATGATGAGGTGAGTGTAGGCAACGAGGATAGCCAACATCGTATCATCGTGAGGTTATTCTTGAACCCCTACACGAACTAAGCATGGTGGGAATAACTTAACTAAGTGCAATAGCGCCAACATCGTATCATCGTGAGGCAACATTCTCTAGAGGCCAAACAAGATGGGTAATTACAAACGTTGTAAATGAGTAAAGCGTTATTCTCTCATCATTATTTTTGCTAACCAACATCGTATCATCGTGAGGTGGGCTTGGTAATAGTGAGCCTCCCATACCCTACTAAGAGTTTCCTCCAAAACTCTCGAATTCCGATGAGGGATATGGAATTTGCCAAAAATAGTGGGTGGTGCTAATTGATTTAAAGACCCGAATCAAATAGCTTAAAATCAATCAATTTATATTCGTTATGTATTTGTTTACCAATATATTTGCAAACGCTATCCAAAACTTGACAAAGAAAAACCAAACGCTTTAATTTCCGGACTTAGTTCTACAATCCCATAGATTGTCTTTAATGGCTTGTAGATGTAACTAAGTAGTCTCATTCTCACAATCTTCCTATTGATAATGTAGCATTGGAAGAATATGTTAGATAAGTCTAACATGAGAAGGACAACACTTTTAATGTCATAATTCTTCAAATACAAATGTTGTATGAAGAAATAAGAGTTGCTTTGAACAACCCTTAATCAACACAAACTTTAGTGCTTGTCTCTTTGTTACACGAATAAGGAACTTGAGAAGTAAGCACAAGGGCATGGACACTTTATGTGCCATGATTCTTCACTTACAAATTGTTGTATGAAGAAATGAGAGTTGCCTTGAACAACTCTTGAGAGTTTGTTATTATGTTTAGAACATAATGGTTGGTTGACAAAAATAGTCCATTTATATGGACTTATAATGATTTTGAATCATTGAGTGTTGAAGTGTTAAACCACTTAACGAGACGGAAACTAGGCAAGGACTTCACCTTTGTGTCCCTATCCTAATGGTTCACTAAGTTTATTGTAAACTATATAGTGAACAATAACCGCACGCTCTCCAAATCGTTTGATGTGTATAACACATTTGAAATGAGTTTCAAGAGAGATAGTGGGAGTTTAGGGACCATGACTATTGTAATCAAAAGGGAAGTCAAATGAAGAAGGCAAAATAACTCCAAGGGAACAAACTTTCTTTATGAAATGATGGACATTGGAAGGGGTATTTGCAAGAAATGTCTTGCAAGTGTCAAGAACACACCTTTTGAAGGTGTTGTAAAACGTTCTTGAAAAGTTCACAACAGTTGGTTCTTCTACTTGAATGCATGATTCTGTATTAGTAACTATGTTTTACAATTGATGTAAAAGTGTGCTAATAAGAAGTAGAAGATTAATGAGAGAAGAGAAAGTACTTCACATTCCAAACGTGAATCGAATATAGATCTCTGCGAAAGCGGATTGTACTTACTTCCTCATATGAACTACCAAAGAAATTGGAAAATACTAAAGATTGTCTTTACATTCCAATTTTAAGGAACTTAAATCCGTCACTATAGTAGAGATGGATAAATGTTTTATTTGACAAAAACATTGTTCTTTAATTAGATTATTGTAATTTAATTGGTTGTCTCTATAGTAGAGATGATGTGGTAGTTTAACTGTTTAGAATACGATGATGCATAAAACCCAAAAGGTTGCAAGGTAGTGACTAATCCCAACTGAGTTGTGATACCTCTAAAACATAAGTTATGAGTTGGTCATAGATGGATGCTTTGGATCGTTAGATCCGGATCCAATACCTTCTTGTTAAAATTGTATAGAGGCGAAATGTTCGAATCTTTATTCTTTTGGAAAGAAGAAAGAATCACAAAGTTGTTGAGGTTGATTCACTTAGATGTTAGTGGCACTTGTCCACAACATAATACTACTCATGTTGTATGACATTCACCGAAGATCACTCTCGGTTGGACTATAGTTTATTTTGAATAAACACAAGTCCGAATACTTTGCAAAAGGTTTCAAAGAATTCAAGAAATGTAAATAGATGAGTAAGACGTCTAAAGTATTTACCTCCTTAGATTTGATCCAAGGAAAAAGTAACACTTTAGATTAATTTCCTTGAAAAATATCAAGGAAAGTAGCATCGTAAGATAATGTATTTCTCCATTAGGAGAAGAATGAACATGAATAAGATTTAGTTCGTTGGACATTATCAATTACCCATATATATATGATATATACTTCTAAGACATGTTAGTTGTAAGAAGATCCATCCATCATGGATCTTAGCAAGCTAGTGGGAGCTATAAGCGTCTTATGAGAAAAGATCAATTGTTTGATTTCTCATAAAGATGTAAATGAATCTTTTGTTTACTAGGTTTACAAAAGATTAGTGGGAGTTGATCATATTCCTAAATTAGAATATATATACATGATATATATTAATTTTGAAAATGAAAGGAATTCTTCATCGTTAAAGTTATGACTTTAAACATTCTATAATGATAGAATGTATATGGGAGACATAGTCTATATACATGGGATGAAAATCTATAATGATAGATTTCAAGATATAATTGGATTATATCAATCCCTAAAATAGACAATGAGATGCTAGGAAGTTTCTCATATGATGATAAACTTCAATTAGAATGACAATTCTAGTGAGACTAGGAAGTTGTTCTTCTCAAAGGGAATGTACCCTTTGACTCCCAAAGAAATAATGCGTAAATAGAATCCTTTATGCATACGCAGAAAGGTGATTTATGTATTTCATATTGTATGAAAACATTGATATAAGTCGTACCTAGAACGGTACAAGATGATATCAGTGCAAGCCCAGGATCAGAACCATGGCAACTGTCAAGTGAATCCTTAGGTATTTAAGAAATACTAAGGATGGATTCCTCAAGAATGAGGAAGAATTAGAGTAACGTAATGGAAGCGTAAATGTATTAGATTATGAATCTAATCCATCATAGAATATCTCTTCATTATGAATGAAGTGATAATGAGATATCTCTTTATTATGACTAAAGAGATATTTGGGTGGAAACGTTAAAAGTAAATGACTTTAATGTGTTCCATCATGTATGCAAAATATATTACCATATAGAAGCTTACAACATTGTTGTTTGGATGGGAAAGTTCATTCATGAACTTTTCATTCGGTTCCAACCAGAAAGTGTATGACACTAATGGGGCGATAGCTCAAGCCAGGGAATCAAGGTCTCATCAAGGTCCGAACTCAAATGAGAGACTGAACCACATGATTGAGAATCATGTATAATGGTGACGTCGTTATTCTCAAGGTTGCTTCTATGGATAACATATAGATATCCATTGTTTAGGCCTACTACTCAGCCATTTATGAAATGAATTACAGAAGAGGTATCATCAAAGATGACTAAGCTGATTGGCTCTAGTGCAAGTGGGAGATTGTTGGAAATGTGCCCTAAAACCAATCATATGATGATACTTTACGGACATTTCAAACTAATGTAGTTCATTTCAAACTAATGTAGTTTAAATGTAAAGGGCAAAGATTATTGTTTGAGCCGTCTCATATAAATGTTATATGCTTAAACGATAAGTCCAAGGAATATGTGATTGGAAGAATGCGATCTAAAGAAGTTAGATTCATGAGACCATTCTTTCGTTGACACATCCTAAACGTTCCTGATCATAGGATTATCAATTGGGCATTGACAGTCCGTTAAGATCAGTACGTGCTATGTCTTCTCTCAGGGAGAGTGACTAGTCTCGAGTCATTGGTGTGTGTGACATCAAGACAAGTACGTAGGTGCTCAATAGAGAATGAGTTCACTGAACACGATCAACGAAGAGTTCTCATATTCATGTCACATGAGAACTCATGGTTGGGATAATGCAAATTAGTCTTTTGACCTGAGGCATCACAGTTGTCTTGTGGTTAGGTCCTTAATCTTTGATTATGTCAACGTCACTCTATCAGGGTGTCCACGGCATCGTTGGGGTTAAGCCACTTAGCCGTGGAGGCAAGTGAATGCGCAACAAGGGATCTCTAACCTTCAAACTGTTTGAGGGAGAATACTCTATGATATGATTTAGAATCTCTGGCCAGAGTATGAATGAGATGTTGGAATGCGTTCCAGATCACATTCAAGGTAATCATATAAGTACAAGACTCACATTGGATAGTAGACTTGAATAAACTATCAAACCAAACAATGTGGTCAAGAGTATTGTATTAGAGAAAGACCGTATTGCATTTGTAATCCTAAACTGAATAGGTTCTCCACCTCTTCTGATTAGCTTGGGTAACCATGATATGCTGCTAGGTGTCACTCATGGTTTGTGGAAGCCCTAAAAGTGTATTATCACTAACGGGAGAATTGAAAGTAAGTTTCAATTCACAATCGATTTGAAAGAGTTTGAATCGCCCACTGCCTCGCTAAAAGGAACCTAATGGATCGTACACCGTGTAAGGTAGAGTTTGAAGATTCAACGGAGATGAGTAAGAATAATTAAATGGTTTAATTATTTATGGCAAGGATTAATTAATATGATTATTAATCAAACGAATAAGTTCGTTAAAAGACCTCGGGTTAGTTTTGGGCCGCAAGGCCCAATGGGATTTGAATGTCAAGCCCATTAACTCAAGTTGTATGACAACTTGAATAAAACAAAGGGCTTGAAAGCCCAATAAACCTATAGGCCATGTGTAAAAGAATAGGGCTTTTGGTCCATTAGGTCACTTATTTGAAGGGACTATATAAAGGACTTTATAGCCTAAAATTTACTAAGGGTTATTTTTGGGGAAAGGATGAGAACACAAGCTCTCATTTCTCTCTAAAATTTTGGCCAATCTAGAGGGGAATAGCTAGCAATCTTACTTCCTCTAGGTCACTCATTTCTTCTACAATATACCTTGGTGTGGAGACTTAAAGGTTCTCAATTTTGGGAACTTGGAGAAACCTTTTCATCCATCCAAATCCATGGATCTAAGATGCAAGGAATGAAGGCCCTCTCTTTGGGTGATTAGCCTTTGCTTATGCAAAGAGGAATCTACAAAGGTATTGATTTCTCAACTCACTTTGTTTTGAGTTGAGTCTTGGTTCACCTATCTACTAGGCTTTGAATTTCATGGGTAAATGTTTTGTTTTAAGTGCATACAAGCATGATTCCGCCTTTAATTGTTAATTGCATGCTATTGATGTTGCTTAAATGAACATGTTTTTCACAAATTTTCCTTCAGGAAAGTGAGACAAAAAGTGGGAGTGCTGCCAATAACCCAGTTTTCCCAGCAACCAAACACTAATAATTAAAGAAAACCCCAAAATTGCTTTTCAAAAAAGAGAATAATAAAAAATAACTAACGTTTTTTTTTTGTTTTTTTTGCTTCCCTTTTCTTCATTGACCTCCTCTGCTGCTTCTTTGTCTTCGAGTTTCCGTCTTTCTATCTCATTCTACAAAACTCAAAATTGACTACAATAAACAAAAAACCCACTAAAAATTACCTTCATAAAAAATGGCACCAAAACCAAGGAAAACACAAAAAATTTGAGAGAGGGTTAGAGAAAATGCTTACTAGATGTCCTTGATGGTTAGGGATTTTTGGGGTTTGTGGGTTTTTATATCTAAAAACGAACAAAAATTGAATAAAGAGTGGGAAATCCTAACATTTATTTTCTGAATTGCCAATTTCAGATGAAGAGTGGGGAAATCCTCACCAATTTTCTCTTTTGTATGCTCTGTTGGGATCGAGAACGTGGGATAAAGGGCTGGTTCATCTCCGTTCTGTAAACCGCTGCAACTACTGCGATAGATGGAGTTCTTGTGATGCACATTATTACGTTTTTAACCCTGTTTTCTTAGACAGTTATTCATTCCTTTTGTATATGAAGTGAGGGTATATTAGGGGTTTTCGAATGTTTCACCATTTTGGGCTCTAGCTTTATTTATACACTAGCCTCTTGCCACACGCATACGAGTGTGGCAATTGGCCTTTTTATATTAGATTATGTCTTTTAATTTTTTTTTTAAATAACTATTTTATATTATATTAAAAAATTATTCATAAAAAAAAATGAAGCAAAACCATGAAACCGCCCACTAACATGGGAGTTTTTTTTAGTTAAAGTTTTAAATTTAAAATTCATTCAAAATTAAAATGTGGTGAATTACTTTAAATTCTTATGGTTCAATTGTAATTTTAAGAATTCTTGAAGGACAATTTTTGGTATTTTGAATGTTTCACCTTTTAATCCTTCTCACTTTATATATATAGATATACTAGCCTCTCCGCGTACACTAACGTGCATGCGAGAGGCATTTTTGCATCACAGGCGCTACGCGCCCCAAAGATGTATTGTTTTAGATATTTTTATATTTCTTAAGTGATTATTTTATAAATTGTGGGTGTGTGTCCATCACAACAATTTCTTATTATTTTCAATCATCTAACTTAGTCTTTTTGCACCCACCCATTGTACTGAAAAAATGAAAATTTTGAATTGCAGACTAACCATTCCACTTTTTTTTTTTTTTGCTTGCTGATTATTATGGTGTCATTTTTTTTTTGTTTGGTTGATAGAATTTGGTTTCACGAATTGAGCTATGCTTGGTCATTATTATCACTTTGGTAATTACTGATTAACAAAAAAAATTAAGTTAATTAGTGTAGTTAGAATTCTCTTATATCCATCAATATCGTTTTACCCCTATATATTGTACAGGAAGAAAATCAAGAGTTAGGTTCCTTAAAATCAACAGTTGGGTTCCTTAGTAAACAAGGGATTAAAAATGGTGGATTTCATTTTCGTTTACTATGCTAATGGTGTTATCGTTATGCATGCCATATTGTCATATTGCCACGTTCGTTGAAGAATTTAGCAACATATATTCCATCCAATTTGCACATATGTGAGGAATCTCTCATACAATTTTTACTATTTTTCCTTTAAAACAACAACGAAGGTAAAATGGGAAAACATAAACTATTTAAAAAATTTGAAATATGACATGTAATTTCATTTCTAAATACATGTTGATAACATTTAATGTCCTTAAATCAAAATTTTCAGATTCATAAGTTTTCAATCAAAGTTATGGGTTAGCTAGGGATGAACTCCTAATATATGAAGCAAAGCAAAATATGGACAACGTGCACATATGTAAACATAGCGTCTATGTGTGAAATCAAAGCCATGCTTGCCAACCATTTATTTGCACTTGATGTTTTAGATTTTCATGGTTAATCTGCAAGCAATGATGATAAAATAAGAAGTCTAACTATAATGCAGAATCCCAAATATAAGGGTTGTAAGCAATTTAACCTAAGTACCTTTAACTTTGACAATTTTCTCATGGCAATATTTTACTCCAGTTACTTTTAGAATACTGTAAGATGAATAATTTGTCAAGTTTGAGGTAACAAATTGTAATCATGTTTACAAAATTAAATAGTATGAAATGTTACCTTAATCTTGTACTTTGAAACGGGTGTGATGCTTGTAAAACACAAAAAATGCAATTTTATTTCTATTCGAAAATTGAATGCAATTTGAATTTATAGTATACTTCCATATGAAAATAAGAGAAGACTTACTGTATTTAGAATAGTTGTTTAGTCACTATTAATACTTTTCCTGCACCCATAAATTGTTTTTTATTTTTTTTATAATCTGTAGAACTTTTTTTTAATTTTATAATTTGAGATAATTAATTTGTAGAATGATATAGAGAATGCCATTAAAAATAAATGGAAGAAATGGTGTTGTACCTAATTTGTTGGACTTTATTCCAAATACATATGATGTGAGGAGTTGTTGAAGGTTTTATTTCTTCTACAGCCTTTTTCATTCACCAATGGGGCTGGAGTCGTCTTTGAAATTAGAAAGCAGCAGAATTTGTCCTTTCTGAGAGAAATTTAGTTCTTCTCTTTAAGTAGGACCACCCTTCCTCGAGGTCTTATGGATAAATATGAATATTTTCAAAGCTACTTGCCAATGACAAACATGAAAATAATACAAAGTTTAACAGGAATCAAAACATATGTATGCATATACATAAGAGTATTATCCATAAGACAACGATGATTCACATACAGCTGATAAGAAAACTATCATATAAGCATTGCATCGTCCCATGTAAATTGGGACAACATTGAACCGGACCAGTAGAGGATCACTGATTTCACTTCAGAATAGTTAAAAATACACAAACTTATTTTTTTGAGTAATTATGCAATTAAACTCTTCTATTTACTTTCTTGCTCTTCCGTAGTATCGCAAAGTGGAGCACCATTGGAAAACGATTAAACACTGCCCCAAACAACAAACACCAAAGCATGCCTAGCCAATGAGGTTGCATGCACAGATCCCCACACATGTGGGGAACGACTCTGTTGTGTAAATCATCAACACATTGTATGCAGTGAGGCAGTGAAATGACTACCTTGGTTCTTAGATGTTTAAGCTAATAAGCAATTTCTAAGTTAATAAGCAAGCAAAACATCGATATTTCAAAATCCCATGACTTTCGGCAAGTACTTACTAAATCTTAAGTCCATATAACAAATCAAAACATTTTGAATTCAACCAAGAGAGAAAGCTAGCAATCATACGTCAGCTAACCTAGCAACAATGACTTCGATCGACACAAAGGTCCGATGGTCAACGTTAACAAAAAATCCCACTGCTAAAATCAATCCAATACTAGTTTCACAATTACAAATTGTGTTAAAAACCAAAATGGATGAAAAAGAAAAGAAGAAGCATTCCCGAGATTAAGGCATTTATATAATTAGACGAAGTGGACAGAGATCAGTAAAAAGTTGGGGAGGGAAGTGATAATCTCTGCAGTGGCTGCTCGGTAATAAACAATGACACTAAAAAAGGACTGTAAAAATATAAAACTATCCGAAAATTTGAATTAAGCCAAGAAGTTTTTTTTTGTTATTTATCTTAGATGGTTTGTAAAATGAAAATGCAACAAACCAGTATATACCTTTCATATAACTGGATGATCCCCACGGTCACTTAAACCATCTTAATCACTTCTTCGTTTGCCAAGACAGTACCAAGAGCAGGGCACCAAATAACCGGCACTTCAGTGTGAATGTAACAAAGTAGAGTATCAGATATGTGCAATGGCGAAAATGATAGAAATTATCACCGCCACTATCTCATTTATACTTGATACGCCAATCCTCTCTTTAATAGCTGAATAAAGATCCATTGGGTATATGTATAATATTATGGTTCTGTTGTAGAAATTTCACCATCCCATAAGTTACAACTGTCGTCATTAATAAAATTTGATCAAGTTGTGAGAAATTTTTTATGTTTGAGGATTTTCTTTGTATTCTTGAGGGCAACTAATTAATCCCAGAGTTAAATATCTTTTAATTATTATTGCGTAACTTATTGTACCTTCTTTCATTCATTTTGAATTGCATCTTATTAAGGGATTAAAGAATAGCTCTCTAATGGTAGGTGGTCTGAGATGTTGATTGCAAGGTTTGGAATATCTTTTACTATATGCTTGATTACATGAGTACATGCTTTATCATCCAAGATGCAAGTGAAATTCAATTCTTGATTCAAGTCTGACTATATGCTTTACATGAGTACATGCTTTATCAGAAGTGACATATATATCGGCTGAATACTCACGCTAGAACCAATTTACATTGTCAATCTTAGCCGAGAAAATTAGAATGTTAGCCGACGATCATTTTGTAGGTGCAAATTCGATGTCTTGATAAATTTTGTTTTGACGAGTAAAATTTGGCGGAAACTTTTCCCGCTATATGGAAATATTAGCCGATGATGTGAGGCAACAAAGTATTTCATCAGCAAATTAATTAGAGAGGCAATAAAGTATGTCATTGGCAAAGTAATAATAACTCTACGTGAGAGGTTTTCACCAGTGCACCTCTCCATTTTTTTCCGGGGAACGCAATCAAAGCTATTGGCGACTATTTATGCTCTCATTCTATCTTTCTTGTTTCTCTGTGCGAACGGGAGCATAGATAAAGAGATATCTAGCATTTCATATTTCTGGATTGTAGTTTTAGCCATCAATAACCTATATTGACAATTTGATTTCATTATGTTGTAAAACTGTAAATCTAGATCATGTAGTGAAAAAGTTCTTCCTATCAATTCTAACTCCAAACTACTTTCTAGCAACAGATAACTTGGTTTAGGTTATGATCAATTATTAGTCAATTACAATTGTAAATTTGAATACGGTTGTATGTAACCATCCATTCTAATTCGACAAGCATGCCAAGTTTTCTAAAAACATAACATATAATTATAAGAACAAACGTATAAATTTCCCAAGGCAATCCAAACCTATTTGGTCGGTTCACATCCCCCAATTGCATGATCTCTTTCCCATACTCTTCCTAATCCTATTTTGCCGCCTCATGATCTCCGTCCCATAATATTTTAATTATTCCAATTGTCGGTTCACATCCCCCAATTGCATCCCAATTGCATGCTAATCCTATTTTGTCGCCTCATGATCTCCCTCCCAATTGCATCCTAATCCAAATTGCTCGTGACATCCCTCCCATATTCTCGCCATTCGATTTCAGTTTCATAATAATTCTTATTTATCTTGTAACAACTTGGCAGGGTCTTTCCCGCTATGAAACAATTTTGACGATTCTATCCCTAGGTTTATATATTAGAGTTCTTGCACTCTTAGCTGATTTTATCATCTCTCTCGCTTCTCTCGCTCTCATGATTGTCTCCATAATTTTGCAGAAGATGCACCACAAGCAACCAGATTTGTTCTTACCAATGAATTCTAATGCACTTGATATATGTATTCACATTTAACTTAAACTTGTTCCTTTTTTTTTTTTTTTTTTTTCTTTTTTTGTAGATGCCAATGATTAGCCAAAAAAGGAAACGACCTCTTATGTCAACAAGACTCCTGCCTCTGCCATCCCAGTTACGATCTACATTTGCTATCAGAGTTGCTCCTCCTACTTTTCGTCAAGAGATTAAATAAATTATAGGCCTTTAATGAATTTTTGGTTAATATTTCGGCGAAAGATATAAACATACCTTGTTACACTTTAATAAAACAGGAAAACTAAAGAAAAATCCTTAAAAATATCATGTTATATTCTGGCTGGGATCTTCCCGCTCATAGATAATGTATATGAATCAAATAAATGAACGGTTTATCATGAATCTGTTACTTGGTACCAACAACGTCCTTTTGTTTCATACACACTACAACAGATTGGTCCTTTAGCGAGAAACGTTTCAGCGAGAACATTATCTTTCACACTGCAGAGTTGCTTTTGGCGAGGAAAATTTTGAGTTCTCGCAAAAAGTGAGCTCATTTGGTCTCCTTACATCTCTAAGAAACAGCGAGGAAAAAATAATTTCGGCAAGAAAATTGTTTTGTTGCCGTACATAATGCTAGCGAGGAGATATTGTTCTTCTCGCTCTAGGTTTAGCGGGAATTATATTCCCTTCCCGCCAATTAGTGAGGAAATTATTGCTTTTCTCACTGAATAAATTTTTAGCGAGAAAAATGGGTTCTTGCTGTAGCATTCCCGTATAATTTTCCAAAAGTTTCAAATAGGGCGCCTTGTATTCACATTTACAGCAGAAATTTTGTATTTGGGTCGCATAAATGTTCAGCGAGAAAAAAATTTCTCGCTGACGGCCCAAGTTTGTGAAACTTAATATTTCTAATTGTTATAAGGACAATACAATGTTATAAGGTTAATCCAATGTGTTCATCGTACTCTTATAGGGTTGAGGAGTGTATTTGTAAAAAAATAATCAAAATCGGAGTTAAAATAACCATTAAATCATGAGTTTTCGTTTATAACCGTTGAAAGGTTTCGTCCCGTTACCTAATATCTGAATGTCTGTTTTTTGCGATTTTTTACGTATGCAATCTTGGAGCATATACAAACAAGTTTGACGATTGGATCGTTGAAACTAGTTTTGTAGAATGTGTATTCCGTCAAACCGATAGATTCAACAAACACTTGGAGTTTATTTTATACTTCCATTAGGTAGAATCAGTGCAAATATTTTAAATTAAAGATCGAATTTTGTTCATAGTATTCTTATATGGTTGAGGAGTGTAATTGTAAAAAATCATCAAAATCGGAGTTAAAATAACTGTTAAATCGTGAGTTTTCTTTTATAACCGTCGAAAGGTTTTGTCCCGTTACCTAATATCTGAATGTCATTTTTTTGCGATTTTTTACGTATGCGATCTTGGAGCATATACAAACAAGTTTGATGGTTGGATCGTTGAAAGTAGTTTTGTAGAATGTGTATTCCGTCAAAATGATAGATTCAAGAAACACTTGGAGTTTATTTTATACTTTCATTAGGTAGAACATAATATTTTGTGGTATCCATTAGTGCAAATATTTTAAATTGAAGATCGAATTTGTTCATCGTATTCTTATAAGGTTGAGGAGTGTAGTTGTAAAAAATAATCAAAATCGGAGTTAAAATCACCGTTAAATCGTGACGTTTCGTTTATAACCGTCGAAAGGTTTCGTCCCGTTTCCTAATATCTGAATGTCAGGTTTTTGCAATTTTTTATATATGCAATCTTGGAGCATATACAAATAAGTTTGACGGTTGGATTTTTGAAACTAGTTTTGTAGAATGTGTATCCCTTCAAAACGAAAGATTCAGCAAACACTTGGAGCTTATTTTATCCTTTCATTAAGTAGAACATAATATTTTGTTCTATCAACTAGTGCAAGTATTTTAAGTTGAAGATTGAATTGGTTCATCGTACTCTTATAGGGTTAAGGAGTGTATTTGTAAAAAATCATCAAAATCGAAGTTAAAATAATCATTAAATCGTGAGTTTTCGTTTATAACCGTCAAAATGTTTCGTTCGGTTACCTAGCATCTGAATGCCAGTTTTTTGCAAATTTTTACGTATACGATCTTGAAGTATATACAAACAAGTTTGACGGTTATATTAGCTATAAGATTTAATCTTACATATGTGAGATTAAATCCTTACCGTTAAATTTAACCTAGCAATTAAATCATAAGAATGTTTCTGGCGGGCTGCCAAAATTTTGGCGTGGCGCCTAAAAACTAAATTTCCAAAGAGAAACGCGCGCTCTCTCCTCCTTTTCATTTCTCTCCCACAACTTCTCTGCCTTTCCTCTTTCAGAAACAAATGCCTAGCCTCCATCCTTCATTTCTCGAACTCTCGCAACTTCTCTCTCTCCATCGCTTTGTCGCAATCCACGGCCTCCTCTCTATGTCGCTTGCTGCCCACCACCGAAAATTCAAGAACCCAAGAGATCCATTCCAACAAAACACAAATCCACACCTAATCCTCATTTCCCAGACCCAGACTCACGAGACCAGTTCATGATGTCCAGATCAGGCATCGCCGACTCCGGCTTCTAAGGATTTCTATCAAATTTCGATCCGTTCGAGTTGTCGTAGACAGCCCGACTTCACTCTTCCCTCCGTCATCTTTCACTATCGATCCACCGCTGCATTAATTTGTCGGCCGTTTTGCAGGTGCGATTTAGAATCAGAAGCATGCACAGAATCTCCATCGCCATGGTCAGATCCGCCCCTCCATTTTCACTGCTCTTCATAAATTGGGCTCAGCCGGGCAAGTCAGGATCCCAAACCTCCTGGTCTTGCTGCAGACACACTCACAGGTAAAATTTTCTCACCTTCTACTTTTAATTTCGTCTCCGATCATAGTAGATCAAAGAAAAATAGAAGATGACTGTCTTATGATGTATTCTCTGTGTAGAAGCCTCCAGATCGAAGACGACACCAAGTTCTCAAATCCAAGATGAAAAGGTATAATCCACGCCTCTGCAACTGTTTGTCCCTGATATATATATATATATATATATGCCATTAGTTTTTTTTTTTAATTTATTTTTTTCGTTTTCCATGTTTTTATTGGAAAATGAAATAATTGTATTTTCTTTGATTGGATCGCATTTATGGATGAAACTATTTCGGTTCGAGTTTTATGATCTAGGTTTCCAATTTTTGGTTGATTTGGGCATCCATTTGTATAATATTTGTTTTTCCTTTCTATAACACTTGCAGGTTGTCTATGGCTAAGTGGAATTCTGGGCTAGATAGCTTACAACTGGTATCAGCACAGCATGGAGACCAGTGTGAGTATCATTCACGCCAGATAATTTTGATATTTGAGGATTAACTTGATTAGTAGGTGTCTATATCTTCTTGTTTACACTGATAAAGATTATAAACAGTGATGAATTAGGATGCTTTAGTATAGTTTATTTATGTTTTCAGGTGCATATGCTTATGTTCTAGAGTTATTATCTACTTAGCTAGGTGATTGGTATTGTTATGTTTATATAAATTATAGACCTTTCAAGGATTTATATCATCTACTTATGATTTGCTTGCTAAGAATACTACTCCTAGTCTCGAAAGTTTCTCCCTATTTCCTTCTTTTTCTCTTGAATAAATTCTCAAATCGTTGCTTGAATATGACTTCTCTAACTCTCTCGTTATTTGAATTGGAATGTTGATGATGTGGCACACCAAAACCATAAAAATAATAGTTCTGAACCTTTTAGGATAGTCTTAAACTCTTATAGAAGCTCTCCTTTTGCTTTGCACGTTTTCTTTAATTAAAACTTGTAAATCCGAAATCACCTTGCAAATACCACGTAAGGACAGACGTCCTGTACAAAAATCGCTATAACGTCTTCTACAGAAATCGGAATCATGAACCGTAAAATTCCTCTGAAAGCTAACTTCCATATCTTTTCAATGGTATAAGGCTCAACACTTGGTTCCTTCTGAGGAAGTGCAGTTTAGCTCATAAAGTTGGCTGACCTGCACAGTCAGTTCCTACTTCCAGGATACTAAACTCATTTCGATCGAAAAAGTGCTCTGTTTTCTTCTTTCTTCATCTTCACTCTTCAAACCTAAGAAACACATAAACTAAGTGAAACAAAGAAAATATTGAATTGCATTTACAAGATAACTTAGTAACATAATGACATTAAAAAACTAGTAAAGTAGAAAATAACAAAGAAAAAATTCAATGTCCTCTCTACTTTCTTATATGACATGTAATAAAGACCAGATGATCATGTTGCCTTGTTTACAGAGTGAGAATCATGTTGCCTTGCTGTTAATAATGTTTATCTTGTTGTTTACAGTGATGAATGACATATAAGTAGTTGATGCTAACTTGATTATTACCTGGTATCTATTAAACATGTAATTTTGCTAGGTTGTGATGCTGCAGGGCGTTGGTAAGTTAACATGATTAGTAGATATCTTTATCTTGTTGTTTACACATTTATGGTTTCATAAGTTATTTTTTTTAGAAATACGACTATAGTGTGGCCTTGCGTTTCCTTAATGTCAATGATATTTAGCACCCTTAATGTTTGCTAATCAAGTTTTTTTAATTTGTCTTTCTTCCACAGTTGTTTGATATTCTGGAATGTTTCATGATGATCCTCATTGTTTCCTGATTTAGTGATGCTGCATATCAACGTGATGAGGATTATAGTGAGAATGGTCATACTCAAGGATGTTTTATCTATATTATAGTAATGTTGAAATGAAAACATAGATATTTTTGTATTTTGTTACTGAACCGAATTGTGAACCTTACAATAGCTTATATTACAAGAATTTTGTGTTGTTCCTACATTAATTCTTCATTCCTGCCCCTTCTTGATCTCTTAAGCTTGCTTGTTTGTGATGGTTAAAAATATTATTAAAAAAATGCGAATAAAAATTAGAAAACATTGGACTTGGCATGTTTTGTCGGCACAAAAATAATTAGCCGACAAATGTTTTTGTTCACAAAAGATTCAACCAACCAATTATTTTGTCTACACAAGTAATTGGAGCTGACAAACCAGTTTGTTAGCATAGGACTACGTAGTCGAAAAACCATTTTGTCGCAACAAGATTACTTAGCTGACAAAATGTTTTGTTGCGACAAGATCATTAAGTCGACAAATAACTTCATTGCAAAAAAACAACTTATGTTGACAAAATATTTTGTCGCAATGTCGTTTTGGTGACGGGCATAGTTTGTTGGCTGAGATTTGTTGCCTTAAAAATGAGCCGACGAAATATCAAGATTCTTTGAGAAAGATCTTGCGCGACATGCTTTTAGCGACAAAATTGCCGACAAAATTTTTCGTTGGGAAAGGCTATTTGCCGACAAATTTTGACTTTTGCCGACAAACTAATTTTGTCGGCAAAGTGGAAATTTCTAGTAGTGACATTTGGTTTAATTTGGTTTTGGTTTCAGCTTCAGGAGTTTAAAACACTTTTTAGGGTTGTAAATAGGTTTCCACATGTATGTAAATAATATTGTTTTAATGGTTTGGGGATTATGGAGAATATACTTCAAAATTAAAATTCAATGGTAGTTTATTGGTGTAAATTATGTTACTCTCAATCATTTTTCTGTCATTTTTTACCATGCCTATTTTTTTTTTTTTTTCTTATAGCCAAGATAAAGCTCAAGGCTTACAACTAAGTTCCGCTATTTATTCGGTTTGATGCATTTTCAGTCTTTGTAGCTGACGGAATTACATCATTTCCAAAGTTGCAGACAAGGATTACAAGGTTTTTTCCGTTCTCTGGTATTCATTGGTTGAGTTTGTTTGCAACTGAAAATGTTATCTCAGTTAAGACTTAAGAAGAACAACATCTGTACAATATATGCTTAAGAATGTGTGGTTGGTTGTTTATAATGTTATCATGTTCTTATCAATTTAAAAACTATGGTCTGTATTTTTCAGTATTGTTTCAGCATTTTAGCCTGATGGGTTTGCTTGCACCTAATTGCAAACCTTTCATTTCCTTATGATTTAATAATCCGCTAAGTATTGATATTTAAACATAGACTTTAATCAATTCTTATTTCCAACCTCTTCATATGGGTGAAAATTAGAAATTTGCTGATTGTACTCGATTTAACTTTGGTAGTCTTTTAAACATAATTATTCATTTTCTTATTCATGAAATCAACTATTACTGCATTAATTATGGGTCCGTCTGGCCAACTCATTGAATTTACTCAAGGTGCTTTTTAACGCTATTTCTAAGATATTATTTCCGTTACTGTTCTGTAAGTTAGTGCTAATGGATATGCTATGTTTGCGATTTTCAAAAATTTGGATCGTTGGAGGGAGCACTTGGCCCTTTCCCTTTTGAGGTATATTATTTATGGTGATTTTGTGACTGTTGTTACATTTTTTTCATGCACGTTGGGACTTGATTTGCCTATATAATTGTGGCATCCTTTGACTGTGTATAGCTTTGATAACGGTGGAATGTGTAATAGCTATCTCTTAAGTTGGTATAATGTTAATGGTTTGTAGATGCTTAGCAGACTATCAATAAAATTGCTATGGATGAAATTGGGAAAGAAACTTAGGGAGATAATGTTAATTGTTTGCAGATGCTCAGGAGACTCTGAAACTGCTTAAATTTTATATATTGAGTTGCATAAAGTCCACTAACATACGCAACCAAAGTTAGATTGCCACCCTTATTTGGTGGTATTATCTTTGCAGTGCATTTAAAGTGGGGATTCAGAAAATCTAATAATAATACTGAATTATATGTTCAATGCTTTTCGTTTTCATTTTGGGTTAAAAGGTTGGAGCTTTGGATTGGGATTTTCCTTTGTTAAACTATAGTTTTGTGCTTAGGAGGCTATATGAAACTGCTTAATTTTTTCTTTTTAAACATGAACTTTTTTTTCACTGTAATCTGTTTTGTTAAAGGTAATGATAAAGATATATCAATTTTGTTTGTTTGGGGGGTTTACGATCAGAACCCTGAAAAGACCTTCAATGTGAAAGGCTTTTGGTTTCATAAGTCACAACAAAACTTAATACCAAATGAATAAAAATCTGACCATAAATGCACCACTTCTTTACTCCATATTTATGCACATATCTCCCAATATATATGCACTGATGAGACCTTAAGGAGGTTACGATATGTTTCCCAATTATTAAACAAACCAAGATAACTTAACAAGTTAAGTCCGATATCAAGCTAAATTGTAGGTTGCCTTTAATTATTATATCTTTATAAGAAACATTAGCTTATATGTGCACTAACTAAACTAAGGTAATCTATTATAAGTTTCCCTATGTCTTCGATCTCTTTACAGTGTGTGTGTTATTTGCGCCTGATTCGTTTTTCCCCTATATTTCCCTATGTTTTTTATCTTTTTATATGTGCACTAATTAATTTGATCAGTGTGTGTGTGTTATTTGTGTCTAGTTGGTGTTGGGTATTTTCCAATTTGGGGTCTTTATTTACTCAGTGTGCAATTCAATGTCTTATCTGGTTAGAGAGAACATAATGTTTGACAATAGGATGTTTGATATCTGATCCAATCTGGTTCTGTGGATATGCTGAATAAGTAGAGACTGTTTGCTGATTTAGTTGCTTATCGAGTATCTAGAGATTGTCTTTTTTCAGTAGATGATTAATTGTAGATGTAATACCCCTTGGTAGAAGGAAATTAAGGTGCATTAACGAGAAAAATCAAGATAATGTGTACCCAAGTGGATTAGTGCAAGCATCTTTCGAAGTGTAATATCTTTTGAAATGTATATAAAAACTAAGATGCTTATCTTATCGATCCCGTTCACTCATCTATCCCTTTGTTCATTCAGAATTATGTTTAATTTATTCTGGTTAAATGTGTTTTATTCATGCAGTTAAAGCCGGTGCATTCAAGTCCCGCAACAACGTGCGGGCATATTTACTAGTATATTCTAGAAAAGGCCCAGTCCAAATAGTCATTACTCATTAGTCAATATGCCCTATAACCTACATTAAGCTTTTCCTGGGAATCCTGGGGATTTCGTGATCGTGACCGTTCATCGTACATCGTGCGATCAGTTTTCGTTAGGTACTATTTATATTTAATTTTAAAATAATTTTTAATCACACGTTGTACAATGAACGATCACAATCACAGGATCCCTAGGATCCCCAGAAAAAGGATCCGGCGATGATCCTTTTCCTTTTCCAATTTGTCCCTTGAAATGTTTCTGCATATCAATATTCCAACCGAATTACTATTTTGATATTAACAATTTTGTATTATAGGAATTCTGACTTTTGCAATTCCACATGCATGTATGTACTGAAAAGAAATTAGTTTGCTCCAAAATATCATGTGATAGTTAATTTTCTCTATTATTTTATAACAAACGATGTTAGCAAAGAAGAGAATCAAACTCAAAACTACTCAATAAATTCTCTTAGATTATTTCACATGGCGAGCTTTCTGAGGCTTCTTCCGGGGCAGGGGCAATCTTGTTAAGGACAAGAGGGGGAACGCACACACCCCCCCCCCCCTTTCTCTTTTTTTCCCGTTCAAGTGTTTGTTTGGGAGAAAAGTCATCTGAGGGTCTGTTTAAATCGCAATATGCTTCTGTTGCTCGATATATCGAATTTTTTGGCACTCACACGCTGTATATGGAATTCCACAAGACCTGCATCTGCTAATGCTTAGTTATGCGTCCATCTAACTAACTTTCTAGCTTTGCTCCTGCTGACAAAGGGTACCAATGTTCTACATCTTTTAGTACACCACTGCAGTTATATTCTCTAAACTTTTTAACTTTTGATATTTACTTTTTGAATTCAAGTTTATGGGTTAACTAACATTGTTTTACATTTGTATCATAACAACTGCTATGTGCAAAATTTGGGCCACAGAAATCAACAAAATAAAAGTGGGCCTTAAGTAACATACCAAGATAAGCTAGTTTTTGTTTTTGTTGGGCAGAAGATAAGGTAGCTGTCTATAATATCACATTGTTCGTTTATATATTAATAAATGAATGTATGTCCAATGCCTACATGCTCATTGGAAAATGTCATGCATGATAAATGATATGAGTAGATTACAAAAGGGAGCTGTTATAGCACAAACATAACGCTTAATTGTAATTTCAGTAAGCTAATCAAAGAAGAATCAACGGCATAAACAACGGAATAAGTGCAGAAGCGGAAATCATTACCCATTTGAATATCATCTCCTTAAAAATTCTGTATGAGTACACATCTCATGTACACCAAAAATAATTACAATTTACATGCATTTGTTGTAATTGGCTAAAAACATGAGAGAGATTGAACAGTTTAGCACAAGTCCAATACCAGTCGTATAGACGAAATACAGGAAAGCAGAAATTAGCAATCAAACGCTAAGCTTGGCGCCAAAATCTGTGCTTACAAATGGTTCAATAATTTCGTCTAAGCAGGCCATCCGTATCCGTTCAGGTGTCGCGGGATTATCAAGTGGAAACCACTCATTAGACCCTACTTCTTCTCTTGCAGCTATTATGGCATCTTTGATGGCGAAGAAGACGGCTGATGCCAAGAAAAATGGTGGCTCACCAACAGCTTTAGATGAGTGGATGGCCTTCACATTTGGATGGCCCTGTCAATTAGTAAGGGAAACAACAAACAAGTCAGCAGAAAGAATCATTAACGTACGCTGGGTGGCCAAGTAAACTCGATCTCGATAAATACAATTGTTAGCAAAGAATTAAAGCTTTTCCAAACAGAAGCTAACTATCCTATCCAATTAACTGACTCAAAAGGAAACCTTTCCTCTACCCAACTAACCATTTTCATAGTTTTTTTATCACTGCATCCCAAAAACACGAAGCACAAAACCCAAGCTACTTGCTAATGATAACCCAAGGACATTCATTGACATCTAGAACCTCACCTGTAATACTCATAGACAAATTACATTCCAGAGTAACCTTTAATTGGATAACACGCTCTTCTAAAGTAATCAGCATACCTTCAGAAGTGAAACGCTGAATTTGAAGGGGACATCATTAATGGAAGGAATCTTATAATTTCCTGGCCCAGACATGTAGAGGCAACCGGGTGAGATCCATTTATGAGCAGGATCGCCCCACTTTAGTTCTTCTAGAGCTACCCATCCCAAACCTTGTAAAAATGCTCCTTCAATCTGCATAAGAAACATAATATTTATTGCGGTCGAATTGAAATAAATCACCAAGTTCAACCACCCCCTCCCCCATTTCATAAACGACACTAAAAAAACAGCAAGATTGGAAGTCTGGAACTAGATCGGGATCCAGGAGTTTGTTAGCATCTGCATTAATTTAGATGACTGAAGTAACAGATCACAAATACACTGAATAGTTTACCACATAAAATGGAAATGTTCTCTTTCTAGGCAAGTGCTTATATTGTATGAAACGTAGGCCATAGAGCAGACTAATTATTTCCTCGTCTCTTGCCAGATAAATGGTTATGTTGTCATACCGTGAATCTGGACTACACATTCTAACAAGAATCAATATCTCTTTCACTCTAACGTATTCGTATTTATGTGTCTATGCATATCTATATTTATGCAACATTTCTATATTTATGCAACATTTAGCATCAGTTCTAGCCCGATTTATTCCTATTGAAAGAAACCATACCCAACAAGGGATTACTAAACATAACTTAAGAATACCAGATGCAGTTCTGTTTATGAAATATAGCCTGTTGCAAGTTTGCAACATAGAGATCCCTAAAAAATGGGCTTCAGTAAGCATTGTTTGAGATAGTGCTAAACTTTCCATATCTTAAGGATCTTTACTGATAAATTACATAATGATACTAAAAAGAAAAATGGAGAAAGAAAAAACACCTGCCCAACATCAATTGCGGGGTTGAGAGAGTAACCAAGATCCAAGAATACGTTAGCCGCTCTAGTGTGAAAATCTCCCGTCAATGTATCAATTTCAACCTCAGCAAAAGCAGCCCCATATGTGAAGTAGTTGAATGGGTTCCCTTTACCAGTTGTCCAATCAAAGACATTTTCCGGTGTAATGTAAAACCCATGAGCAGAAAGATCTATCCGTTCCACATAGCATGCACTTGCCAGCTAACAATAATTATGAAACATGAAGCTAACATAAGTTTTGTACCATTAGAAATTCTCAGTGCAAAATGCTCACATAAGAGTCCATGTATGGTTTAAGGTTCAGGATTCAGGGGAGGAAAATGTTTGCAGAAGTTTGTGACTGATATAATATTATAGATCACCCTGTGGTATAAGCAATTAATAACACATGCAACAAAAACTTTATCTTGGAACATTTAAATCTTACTGACCATCATTTTCAGTTTGTTTTTGGATATATAATTGATGGCCTAACAATTTTATTGATTTACTTCTAATCATGCACAATGTTTTTCTCCTCTTTTTGCGTTGGGATTATAATTAACTTCTTTGTTTTGGAACGCTCCTGGTGAGTAAATGCCAAAGCATCCTAAATGCTAGTCATTTGTAGAACGAAGGAAATAAACTTGTACCAAAGACACGATTACCAAATTATGGAAGTCTTTAGAAACAATGGCAGAAAGAGTACCTCAGCAAAAGAGCTGAAATTTTTCTGTGAAGCAATAGGCTTCATACATGCCTTGATTTTCTCACATGCATCTAGAACTGCAGCTCCATATATGTCAGAACTCGCAGAAGCTGATGTTGGCGATGCATTAGGAACCTAGTTTATTAATCCAACAAAATACGAGCATGGGGATCATCAGCTTTGTAGGGCATATAGAAAAAATAAAACAGCAGAAATGGAAGGGAATCTAAACCAGTTATTCACACCTATTAATTTTTTAAAATATTTATTTCAAAAGCTATCCAATCATAAGTGATACAGAGAATTACAGGCTCTAATTCGTACACACATTCTTGTAAATTTTACTATTATCAAACACATTTCAACATTAGCTGCAGAAACAGCACTCCAGCAACTTCCTTGATATAATAAACTTGTGCAGAACGTGGAATCCTACATAGGGAGTTATAAGCCTTACTACATATTAATCTATGAAGTCCTGACGCTCTCAATCCGTTGCAATTGGTTGAATTGGATGGTCTAATTCTAACAAAGCTTAAGAATCCCTTTAGGACAATCACAGGTATCCTAAAGACCCATAAAACAGCAGAAACGGGAACAGCCCCTTGCCCTTTAGGCAGCAATAAGAGATCCAAATTGTGCACAAGATTTCCATCCCATATGACATATATAATAAATTGATACATCTATTACATTATCTTTAGCTTGGATGAATAAACAAGGTGCAAAATCTAACCGCCAAACCAAAGTTCCCAATAAGGAAATGAAACACTGTCAATTACCTTGTCAGTACTTGTCTCCGAAATAAAGACAGAACTGAGAGGGATATTGAAGGCGGAAGCAGCGACCTGAGCAACTTTTGTATGTAAACCTTGCCCCATCTCTACACCTCCCTGTGTGACTAAAACAGTTCCGTCTGTGTAGACATGAACAAGAGCACCTGCCTAAGAGTCATTTAAGAACGCCTAATCAGGATTCTAATAGCATATAGAAATGAAAATCAATTATAGACAAAAGATTGGATAGGGTGTTGGGTTTCTACCCACGCATCCCGGGTTCGAAACTCCTCCCTTCCCTTAATTATTGTAATATTTTCAAACCCTCCCCACTCCCCTTATAAAATTGTTCTAAAAAAAAAACAGTAAAAAATCTTTTTGTCCAACCTCTATTTTTCTAACAGTTCTATAGCGAAAAAAACATGGTTTATGAAAACTTACCTGGTTCATAAGCTTTAATGTAAAGGCTATGCCAAATTTTGTTGGAACCATGGCAATACCACGCTTCCGCCACCGATTTTGAATATTAAATTGGTCAACTTCAAAGCGAGCCTTTGAAAATTCACAAGATGACTTCAGTTGATTCCAGAGCGGACCCAATGTACCACACAAGAAAAAATCCTACATAGCCTTGGATTCATGCAAGAGAGAGAGAGAGAGAGAGAGAGAGAGAGAGAGAGAGAGAGAGAGAGAGAGATTTTAACCATCATACCTGACCTACACAAGTGACAAATTCTGAAGCAAATAGTTCCTCGTCTTCAACAACTGGTCCAATGTTATTATCAGCTGGAACATCCTTTGCTAAATATATGCCTGCAAACCCAGGTGATAACTTTGCTCCAGAATCATCGATTGAATGTATACGAGCATGAGGCTTTCTGCTGAGTATTAAAGCAGCGTGTAAACCATTAGGAGGCAATGGTGTGTCATCGGCATATTCCGCCTCTCCTGTAACCTGGTAGAAATTATGGTATCAATACCAACACCATACTGCTACTCTCTACAAGAAAAAAGGGGTGTGATATCCACACATCTTTTTTTACTTCTCCCACACCTGTTTAGTTTTCTACCGTCAAATCGGATGAATTGAAGAAGATCAACGGACATAAATTAATAAGGGGTGTGTGAGAAGTAAAAAGGGGTGTGTGGATAGCACACCCCAGAAAAATTCATGCACCGTACACAAATTTATACTGACTTCCAAATAAAAAGGACCTTCACGCCATGTAATTTCACATTAGCAATACATAAAATAATTGCGCCGTCCAACTCTCAAATGTTAATTACAAACTTTGGTAGTATAGGCCCAAAACAATACAAATTTGAATAATTGGCATATCAGAAAAAATAAAAAACAATTTGCCAGTATATCCAAGAATATACCTGAAGTCTTGCTGATAAATGAACCTCGGGAGACCCAACAGCTGTCCCACGTTTTATAACTTCATAATCTTGAGCTCCTATAACAGGTGACCGGTGAAATGATTGTACAGCAGAAAGATGAGATAATGGTACACTCTCATTGATGCAATGCTTCCCTTCCATTTGTTGAGAAACCCAAAGAAAAAATTTGAAGAAAAAGCTAACACTCAATGACTTACGAAACTCGACCATTCCACCAGGAGCATCATCCTTGAGCAATACATCTTCTTGCAGGACTTTCAAGGCACCCTGCAACATCTCCTGGTTCCAACTCTTTCCAATGAGAAAATTTTTCGTTCTCGTTGCAGAAAGAGAGAGTGGAGCGACTCCACCATAAGCAATGGATGCATCAGACACAACCCAGCCACCTCTGTCCTCAAGATGGACACGGATCCCAGCGTTCACAATTGCAATATCATCGTCCCTTCTGTGAGCTTGCTTATACTCCTTCACATACTCGAAGGACCTAGTCCAAGGTAAAAATACAGAGAGTAAAATTTCACCTCCAGCCAAATCCACCTTTCGGTAACCCAAGAAAAAGTTTTCTGCCAGGGTTGTTCTAATATTCCCTTTGCAATCAATAATCTGAAATTTCGCTCTAGAGGCCATCCAAAGAGGATTCAAGTCTGATATTGGACTGGCTGTACAGATATTTCCACCCACAGATGCAACATTTCTTATTTGCACCCCAGCAAACCATTTTAATTGTTCAACGAGGGCCTTACAAGCAGAAGTTTCATGAGCTGTGCGTTCTGTTATGACCGTTCTTAAAACTTTAAGTAGTTCAGAAAGTCTTACTGCTGAACCTATCTCTATGCCATCATCCTTCACGGTCAATTTACTGAGTTCAGGTACATGCGTAACAAAAATCAAAACCTTATATTGAATTTTCTTCAACCTCGTTTCAATTCCCACCTCAGTATTGCCTACCAATAATTTTGCATCAGGGTATTTTTCCTTCAATTCTAGCACTTGTTGAAGCCTCAATGGTCGGAACCACTTTAATCCACCAAAACCAGTCAAACTTAAATATGTCGATTTTCTCAATAATAACTCAGGAGGAAAAATAAACTCCTTGTCTGTGTATGTGCTTCCATCAATTTCACTGTACGAGACTGGTGCATACCTCTTCCTATGAGTACCACTTTCATGAGTGATGCATGAACTTTCACTTTCCAATCCACATGAACAGGGCTTTCCAGTTGAAGGGCACACAAACTCACCTCCTTCAGAGCTTAGTGCAGATGTATTAATGTATGGCGTATCATTCGTTTTGGAAAATACACGAAAAGCATCAACAATAGGTCTGTAACCTGTGCATCTACATAAATTTCCCGCAAGACATTCTTCAATCTGCTCCTCACTAGGTGGTTTCTGACTTGACCTTAACAAGGCATAGATGGACATAATAAAACCGGGGGTGCAAAATCCACATTGTGAACCATGAGATCGTGCCAATGATTCCTAGATAACATGAAAGAAAATAGGCATAGGTTAGAATCTCATTTAGGCAGGTTACGTACTTTAATGGAGGTGCCATACTCCAGACTCCCCTGCCCGAGACCCTCCCTAATCTCAAAAAAGCAATTCAGCATAACACAGTTGTCAGATAAAACGTATGGTGTTTTGACGATTGAGAAATCATCTATTTCGCCAGAGAAATAGTGACTAAATCAGAAAAAGTCTGGAGCATGAATGGCAATCAACTTATCGATCTTGTGGTATATATCAGTATACAGGATGAATTCCTATCTTACGCAACACAATTACGGTTAGGAATTCTTAAAGCACATATTGATACTGCTTAGGCTGAGGTGGTCTTCAGTGTTTGTATTTTTTCTGTTCTGTCAAAATTTCAAAACTGTATGGAACTCAACTTTACAACTTTTGTGAAACTGTACACGATCGTGAGTGCGACCTAAGTGATTTTAAGGCTTCAAACACCTTCCCTGAGTTGTTGATTATAGAATATGCTAAGTGATGTAAGCCTACAACTGCCCTCACCCAATTGGGGATTACAAAATATGCACCTTAAGTTTCCTTTTTCTCCCTCCAATTTCTTTTGCACGCTTCCAATCAAAATCCTTCCTATTCATGGCTGATTACTGAAATAATCCCCAGCAAAAGTACTTCAGAGTTGTTCACCAAAACAAAGTCCACCATGCAGGGGAATGGATGAAGAAATAAATGGCAGAACTTAAAAAATGCAGGCCAACAGGGGAATGTATTTTTACAGCAACTCAGTTGTGGCATGCACCTTCGAGCTACTGAGTATCCCATCTATGGGGGTTGTGTGTTAGGGGCTGGGTGTTTAGTAGGTTTTAGAGTGACCTGGAGGGATCTAGACTTAGCAGCAGCTAGGAATTTGATTTTCTACAAAATAAGAAAGAATCGAAATCAAAACCCCAGATTAAATGTCGTTGTTTGACCTTAGTGAAACAAATCACGTGCCCACAAGGCTTAATCCTCTTCGCAATTTAACTAAACAGAGGAATACCTCAGGTACTCCTCCAGGGTCCCCTTGATTTCATGTTGCAGATCGATGGTACACAGTAAGAGATAGCCTTTCTCTACCTAAACCACTCATGCCTCATGTATGAAACAAAAGATCCTACAGGCTAAACTAGGTAATGTATGCAGTATCATTCTGATTAACTTAAAAGTAATAACGGAGACAGGGAGCAAAAAGAAAGGAAGCATATGTTACTTGAATTGGGTGCAAGCCCTGCTTGTGGCTCCCTAGTCCTTCTACAGTAATTACGTGCATCCCTTCTACAGAATACAAAGGAGCCAAGCATGCATTGACAGCATAGTGGCTGCAAAAAGATTTTACAAGAGAAAATAAACAAAATATTTTCAGTTTGATCTGAATGTATGTGAGCGAATGTATATTTAAGAGAAAGGGAGACTCACAAACTTTTCTTCAGTTCTTTGTTGTAATGCGAAACCATAACAGTCCAAGCACCACAACCACCTTCACCACAGCCAAGCTTTGTCCCCGTCAAACCTATATCTGTATTGCCAAACAGGCAATCGAACCTAATTTGGTGTTTTCTGACATAAAGAACCAAAATGGACAACAAAATCTGGAAGAAATCAGAAATTAAGAATGTAAGAGATGCTATGCAGCGCAAAAAAAATAGACCATTCTGACATTTATTAACAGCAATCAGCTCCGTAGTTCAAGAATACTCTTCTTTCTTGTATAAAAGAAACTACAACACAAGGGACTAGGCAATCCCTAAACCATGCCCGAGTTCCCAACTAAAGAACGACAAAGCAGAAGACACAAAATGAAAACAAAACAAAAGAACAAACTAATACACAACATTAAACATGATCAAATGAAGTCCATAACAATGTCCAGAAACAAAGTATGTACTACAAACGGTCTGCATGCATCATCCCACCTAGCAGCCTAAAAATTTCCTATTACTCTCCATCCAAACAACCCAAAATATCTCCAAGATAGTCCATCTTCAATGCATCATTCCCCCTTCCTCCCTTGGATAAAACTTAGGCTTCTCACAAAGTAATGCATTAAAAGATTCCAGGGTTGCCCAAACTCAACTCCCTAATCATCCACAAACAGTAGGCATCAGGATCAACGGAGCATTAAGCAATCTAAATATTCTGCATCCATTGACCTTCCAAACTGCGCGAGAGGGGCGAAAACAGAACTGGACTAGTCTGCCAGAAGAACCATCCATTGATTTCCACGAATACTCATCCATCACTGATCTCCAATACCAAAGTGATTGAAGCTTCTTAAGAAAAACCAAAATCTCAAGACAAAGGAAAGGACCAAAGACAACCAAAGACACAAACACAAGTAGGAATACAAGAACTATGGCATCTTGTAACAACAACAACAAAACAAACTAAACAGATTACAAGACCAAACTAATCTGAACTTTTTCTCTTCCCGCTTTTCCTGGCAATCAAACAAACAACACTGGGAAAACCAAGTTGCAATTACAATTAAAATGATAAAAAGAAATGATCAAAAATCATACCTCTGAGATACTCGAGAAGGGTCAAATGGGCCAACCCTTCAGGCAAAACTCTAAGAACTCCATTGACATACAGTATGGCCTCTTTTGAGTCCTCCCCCAGTTGTTCCAGCTCCTTCTCTTCCTTCCTCAACGATCCCATAATTTTGTTTTCTGTGTTTTTTCAATTCCTCAGAACCCAATTAACTTCAATCTATGTCTTTGTATGTGAGAGACAGAGACAGAGACAGGAATCAAATATCCATGTTCAGATTCTTACAAGAAAGTAAATAAGATAAGAATTACACCGCACGCAAGCAGTATGCTGGTGTGTGCTTCAATTTCTGCAAATTTTTTTTTTCAATACATAATTTTATTAGATTAGATGTTAAATTAGTCACCGACGAAGTTAGAATCCACACGAACTTAACATTTTTCCACTATTACTTATTACTGCAATTTTCTTCTCACTCCCTCTTTTATTTTTTCTTTTTTATTGGGATAAAAATAGAATAACATTTAGTCAAAAAGCATGATTTTGACAAAAAAAAGATTAATGCACAAGTACACACTTAAGTAACTCAATCTTGAAAGAAAAGTACAAAAAACAGAAGTAGGATCTATCAAGTTTCTAAAAAAAAGTTTTTTTAAAGTATAGTAATCAGTACTTATTTAATTCATTTAATAAAATTTTCAAAAAGTATATTCCCACATATTTTATAAAATTACAATCATTGCTCCTACATTATTCTATTTGACAATTATTATATCTCATTAAATACCATATTATTTTTAATCATTTAATATATTCACAACAATTTATATAAAAGTTTACCAAATCCTTAGACACTATTACCAAACACTCAACAGTTTATTTCACAGCACGGCAAAAACAATTTTTTTTTAAAGCACAGCAGTACTCAACTAGCACGTAGTCAATTTGGATTTCAGATGATTTTAATAGGTTTTTTTGAAGTGACAAATTTCAAAAAAAATTAATAGATTTTACAATTTTCTATGAATTTTGATAGATGTATATACATTTATATGAATTTGTAAAGACTTCTCTCATAAATTTCTTAGGATTTAGTTGACTTCTAAACTATAAAATAAATTTCTTTCCAAATACACAATTTGAAAGGAACATATCAGCATATATATGTATATATAAGAAAATACAAATTCAAATATGCCTTTCCCTTTCTCATTTGAATCCCAATATGTGCCGTGACGATGAGAAATCGAGGAGCTAATAACCTGAAGTGAAAAATCAAATAATGCAAAAAAAATCCAACCAAACGCAGTCGAACAGTAGGAAAAACCTTATGAGTAGCCATAAAAAAAATATCTTTTTGTCAAGAATTATAACCTTAATTCCTTTGTTGACTGGCATGTATATTGTATCAAGAATGTATCATTTGATCTATCGAAGCAATCAATGAAATTCTTATTTCTTTCGGGCAAATGGCAAGTGATCACTATTGGTCGAGCATGGGAGAATTGGACTGGAAGAAGATGGGAGACAAAAGTGACGGTTGAGAAGTCGAGAATGAGGAGAGAGGGTTAGAAGAACATAAGCTTGATTTGAAACCTTAGGGGGTGAGGTGAGATTCATTTTTCTCTTGGTTATATATATTTGTGCTCACAAATCCAACAAAATCCACAACTTAATGAAATACTGTCAAATTTTTTTATTTATTTAATACACCTAGATTTATAATCACTCTTGAAATATCCATTAAAATCTCAGTTAACTACTCATAGATTTGGATGTATTTTTAAAATCCTCTTAAACCTATTTTGACTACACCATAATTTCAAAATCTATTAAAATCTTATAAAATCCTAATTTAATTACACCCCCCCCCTATTTTTTTCTATTTATAACATATAACATATTTTTTTCTTATCTTTTGATAAATTATCCACAAGAGTTCTAAAAAATACAGAAGTAGAGAAGTAAGGGAAACTTCCTTAATTGATTTCTTCTTTTATCTTTATATAGAGGTTTTCATCTGACATCTTATGAAAAACTAGCACACCAAAATTATAAAAAGCAAACTTGTAGTAGGCCTAATTTACTGATAGGGAGAGAGGGGTCGGCGGCATAGAGAGAAGAGAGGGATATGTATTTGTGAGGTGTGTGTTATATCATCATATTGTGCCTTTATTTATGGTAGTAAGGAAGGTTAAATCATTACCCTAATATGATTACTTTAGGACTGCAACACTCTCCCTTGAGTGTAAATGCTCAAACAAAACATCACATCAGGTCTTTAGCAACGGATAAATACGAGTCTCAAATTAAAGAAAGTATGCATTTGCAGTAAAACTCACAAAACCTCGCTATGGTACAACCTAAGATAGGCACAAAACTCAAAGACTAAGGAGAAAAGTGAGAAGTATGCATAATATCTAAAACAAACATCATACGGGACGAAAAGAGTGAACTCAACAGAGTATGATCATCTCAGGATGGGTGCTTCATCAAAACCTCATTAGGTAGCAAAAATCCAGTGGGAAAAATGCTCCTAATAGTAGGAAAAATAGTACATTAACATCAAGTAAGTATGCTTCGGGATACTCCTCCTGAGTTAAACATAACTTCCAAATAAGAGAACTACAAGCAATTCAACTCAAATAATTTACGCATGCCGATTCCTTGGAAGAACTTCTGAAAAGTAGGCTTGGGCAATGATTTGGTGAAGAGATCGGCCATGTTGTCCTAGGAACGGATTTGCTTGGCTTTAATGTTCTGATGTTGTTGTTGTTGGGGTAAAAGAACTTCGGCGCAATGTGCTAAGTGTTGTATCCTTTCTTTAGTTGCTTGTACTAGTGCTTCAAATATGTTCCATGACTGCTCTTAATCAAAAGCACTCACGCGAGGCTTCATGCAAAAGCGAGAATCTCAACATGGTTCGAAGAAATCACAACTAGCGTTTGCTTGGAAAACCTCCAAGATATTGGAATGTCCCTAACAGTAAAGACACGTTTGAGAACATGCCCTATGTGGGTTAGACAGATAACCAGCATCTTCATAACCAACGAGGTGAGAATCAAGGGTGTAGAACAAGCCCAAATCTATCGTACCCTTGACATAGTAGAAAATGTCTTTAACACCATTCCAATGTCTACGTGTAGGCGCATTGTTGTATCTAGCCAAAAAATTATCAGCGAATGAGATGTTGGGTCTAGTGCATTGAGCCAAGTACAACAAAGCACCAATTGCACTTAGGTATGGAACTTCAGGCTCCAAAATCTCTTCCTTCATCCTCCTTAGGGTGGAAGGGATCTCATTTAACATCTAGAGTCCGAATGACCATAGGAGTACTCGAAGGCTTCGCTTTATCCTCATTAAAATGTCGTAGCACCTTCTAGGTGTAGTTCAATGGATGTACCAGGATTCCATCTGAACAGTGCTCGATCTCCAGGTTGAGACAATATCAAGTTTTCCCAAGATCCTTCATCTCAAATTCCGATTTTAAGTGAACGACAATTTCCTCAAGCTCTGCAGAAGTTCCAATGAGGTTTATGTCGTCGATAGAAACTGCAACAATCGCAAATCCAAAATGTGACTTCTTGATGAACACGCATGGGCATAGTTCATTGTTCACATAACCCTGACTTGTCAAATATTTACTCAGATGATTATACCATATCCGCCCGGATTGTTTCAATCCGTAAAGTGATCTCCCCAACCTAATCGAGAGGGTGTTCCGTGGTCTAAAACTATTTGAACCAGTTAATGGAAGTCCTTCTGAAACTTTCATGTAGATTTCCATATCTAGATTCCCATAGAGATACATGGTTCCCACGTCCATAAGCTTCATATTCAGTTTTTCGAAAACTACCAAACTGATAAGGTAGCGGAATGTTTATGACGTCTATTACGGGGGAATACATCTCCTTGTAATCAATCCCAGGACGTTAAGAGAAGTCTTGTGCTACGAGACGTGCTTTGTATCTCACTATTTCATTCTTCTTATTATGCTTCCTTAAAAAAACCCATTTGTAGCTCACGAGCTTTACATGTAGTGGAGTAGGAGTTACGGGCCCAGACACCTTAGGTTTCGCAAGTGAATAAAGTTTGACCTAGAATGCTTGTTTCCAGTTTGACCAATCGATTCTATGTTGACATTCATCAACAGAATGTGGTTGAATGTTATCGCTAAGCATGATGTCAATAGCTACTATATACAAAAATGTATAATCGACGATCATCTCATTCTGATTCCAAATCTTATCTAATATTGTGTAATGGACCAAAATCTCGTGATTCTCGGGATGTCGGTTTGTCTCGTCTAAGACTTCACCGTAATCTAGAATAACCTCATGCATTGGAACAGATGAGTAAGTGATGGTTGGATTTAGACTAGGTTCACTAGTTTGTGCCGTTTTCCTCTTTCGAGGTTGTGAATTCTTTTGAACAAGAGGATCTGCCACGCTTCAAGATAGGAGCAAATGATTGGCTAGCCGCTAGTGTACCGAGCAATGTGGGAGGTGCGGCCGCCCCTCCTTTGGGGACGGTTCATCCTTTTAGGGTGAGGTTACGGCGTACATTAAGTACGTCGATCCTTGCATGTGCGTTTGCAGCGGGTATATGTGATCTCGTCACCTTTGCTAGATCAGTAAAAGCATACAACATGGCTTTGAGCAACACTATGAAGATCTAGAATACGAAGCGCTTCAGTTTCAGACTGGGCAGTTCGGGGATCTAAATGAGACAAAGTGGGAGTCGTCCACGACAATTCACAATGTTTTACAAGAACGTTAATGATCTTATCTCCCCTAACGACGGAAAGACTATCTTATCGAGGTGACAATCCACACACCCAAACACACATAAATGCAAGACGTGAGGCTTGTATCTAGTAACCAACTGTAACAATGAATGAGGTTGGGCAACGGTAGGCCTCAAGCGGACCAACATAGCTGCGTGCAATATTGCATAGTCTTAGGCAGCTATTCTTTGAACGCTTCTGCCTAGCCGTTTTGGGTATGAACATAGAGTACATGATGTTCAACTTCAATCCCAACTAACATGTAATAATCGTCAAAAGTGTGACGTAAACTCTCCAGCATTATCTAGTTGAGTATTCTTGATCGAATAATCAGGGTGGTGAACCCTAAGCTTAATGATTTGAGCTAAGAGTTTCGCAAATGCAGTATTGCATGTGGACGATAAGCAGACATGTGACCAATGCGTCAATGCATCAATCAACACCATGAAGTATCTAAATGGTCTGCATGTTGATTAGATAGGTCTACAAATGTCCCCTTGAATCCTCTAAAGGAACTTAGGGGTGTCATGAATAATCTTTGTAGCTAAGGATTGAATATTCAACTTCCCTAATAATCATGTTTTGCATGGCAGATGGTCGAGATAAGATGTTAGGTGATGCATGTGTGATACTTTGAGGATACGCCACATCATATCTCATCCGAGATGTCCCATTTAGTCATGCCAAAGCAGGAGAGTGCTATGGAACCCAAGCATAGGGCCGGCCACGTGGTGGGTCTCCACGGAACGAATGGTCGTGATGTACAAACAACTTGAGAGAAGTTCCAGCTTCTCATGAATACACTTCTGGCCATATTCGTAAAAAATGATACAAAGAAATTCATAACCATTCTCTTCAGTGGTTTCAACATGATATTGATTATCTCAAATATCTCCAAAACTCAGTAACATTCTTCTGAAACAGGGAGAATAAAGTGCATGTTTAATGGTTAATTCAGTACCATTGAACAACATTATAGGGGTCTTGTCATATCCTTCTATCAAGCTAGAAGAGCTTAAGAGGGTTGTCAGATGTGCATTTCTAGGTACAAAGTTAGTAAAATAGTGTTGCTCACGCAAGATGGTGTGCGTGGTAGCACTATTAGCTAGACAACTAACTTCCCCACTAATCATGCCTAGAAATAAATTAATTGAATCGGTCACATGCATAAATATAATTCCATTCATTCAATTAATTAATCAAGACTATAATATCCATAATTCAAAATAAATCAAAACCAAACAAATTATTCCAAAGACTTGGAAAAATTATCCGAAAAATTAAACCATAAACCTAGAAAAATAGGGGGTTCGACCACACCTGGCGGGTTTGGCCACTAGGGGTGAAAACACCCTAACATGTCTAGAAAAATAAAACTTTATTCTTCCATGGAAGCGAATGCCTATTGTCGGGATTTTCCACGTGTAGGGATTTTCTACATCTGCAAAGTTAGATTCACGATAAGAATGATACTTGGCAATAGCCTTGGGGGTAGCTCGGTATACGTGTAACCAATGGTCTTTTGATCCACAGTGGTAGCACATGTCCAATTCAGTAGAAGCCAATTGAACGGTAGTTTTTCCCTTGTTCTTGAAATTTAGGACCTTAGGGCCAAGGGTTTGGCGTTTCTGGATCAAATTTCCTCCCTTGGCAGGGCCTCTGCTCTATTAACCTTAGGCCCGTGGCTGGGGCTACCACCCATTTTCACAACCATGACGAGGTTTCTATCAGTTATGGCTGCTAGAATTAGTAGCATGTGCTTCAGGCAGACCGTTCGAGCCAGTGGGTCGAGCTTGGTGGTTCTTCATCAAAAGTTGGTTCTGTTTTTCAGCCAGAAGTAAAACAGATATCAAATTCGAAAATTTGGTAAACTTTTGTGAACTTTATTGTTGTTGCAGGACAATATTGGTGGCATTGAATGTCAAATAGATCTTCTCCAGGAGATCCTATTTGGTTAAGTTCTCTTTACACAACTTAAGCAATGATCAGATTCTACAAACTTCAGAGTTGTATTCATTCACAGTTGAAAGTCTTAGAAGTGAAGATGTTGCTATTCATGTCTTACTTCAAGCAAATAAATGTCTTTCTGGTGATCAAAACGATCGGCCAGAGTGAGCCAAAGGGTACGTGGGTCCTCCTTAGTGAGGTACTCGGTCTGTAGTACATCATGGATGTGTTTTCGGATGAAGATCATAGCAGTAGCTTTCTGAGATTCGTCGACCAGGTCGTCTCTAGGTTCTTTAATAGTAGCTCAAAGACTCTTTGTAGTAAGATGAAGCTTCACGTCTTGAACCCACTTTAGGTAGTTTCTTCGAGATACTTCCAAAGAGGTGAAATCGAGCTTGTTCAAGTTCGACATGTCCCTAAAACAGAGAGTACAACAAAAACGTGGTTAGTCATATGGAAAGCCATAGACATACAATGCAGAACATTCGGGTTCTATAGGCATGTCTATGTTTAATTTAAACATGAAAGCTACGGGTTTCATGAGGTAAGTTTTGAATGAAAACTTCGGGTTTCAAAGGCGCTAAATTCGAAACTACATGTTCAATTTAGTTATGAACTTCCGGTTCATATATAAGGGTACCTGTAAGAACATAGAATACAATATACAACTAAGTGTAATGAATTTGGGGATTACTTCAGGAACCTAAGTGTGAGTGCATCGGAACTACAAAAGATAGTCAACGGTTCAATGAAAAGAAATAATTTATTGAACCATTAATTGCCAAAAAGTGAACTTCAAGCCAATAATTTTGGATGTCTTGTTAGATTAATGGATTGCTTGTCACTTTAATTAATTTAATAGATCATAACCATCCGGGTTTGATCGTTGTAGCAAAATAATGACACTCAGGACACATTAGCTTGAATTTTTTGCTTCGAGCCAAGCGACAATAAAATTAGAGCTTCATAAGTGTTAACCAATAACGTCCCAAAAATTATAGGTTTATGGTTATGAAGCGACGATGCCAAAAACATGGCATTAGGGTCAAAAAAAATGCAGCCTAGCTGGTGGGCTGGTTGCCATGTACTGGACAAGGCTCTGCGGGTGCTGCAGGCCTATTTGGGCCACAGGGAAGGACTACAAGCAACCCAATCATGGCTGCAGGCCACAGGCCGGGATCTGAGACAAGTCCAGCAGCAAGAGTTGCTGGTTTTTGGGATAAAAGGGCGCAGGGAGCACAAGCCCAGCACGGAGGCTGGCCTGGATGGGTGCGCGCGAAGCTCAGCTGAGAATTGGCTTCAATTTTTTGGCCGGTTCTAGGCAAGCCGCACCACAAGGGCTGGCTTTTTAGTTGTGGGCCAAGGCACTAGCTAGCCCAACAATTGCTGGCGTGGGTTGGTGTGCTACTAAGCTCAGCCAAGGCTGGCTTTGTATGTGGGCTGTGGCGTGGCGAGCCTAGCAGCCAAGGGAGCTGCTGCAGGCAAGTGGAGACGAAGGGAATAAGCCCAGCAGAGCTTCAGGCTTTGCTGGAGTGAGCTAGGGCTGTAGGCCCTTTTCAAAACCCTAACCAAGTCGAATGCATGGCTGTCCTATGTGCACAGCAAGCCCACAGGGCTGCTGCAGGGTGGTCCAAACGTCGTCCAGGCACGGCGTGGCTACAGGCCAGCCAGCGTTTGTCGGTACCAGTGGCAGCACGACGGGAAGTCACGGCTCAACTGCAAAATTTCCAGATTTTTTTTTTTTTTTTTGAATTTTAGGGTTAAAAAATCCTAATTGCTTCAAATTAATTTCGACGCTTTGACTCACAAATTCCACATAGCATAATTGTGTATTGCATGAACAAGTACAAATGTTGACAAAATATATGAAAAACATATGCAATATATATAAATGGAAGGAAAATATAAATATAAGGGGTTCATGCTTCATGGGGAGTGTTTTCATGCTTCAAAGTCGTTTCAAATATCTTAATTTATTTTAAAAGAACCTGATTGGTGGAAAACAATTGAGCCTTTGATTTTGTAGAAGAGCCTCCTCCATGAACCTTTAGTTCCTTAGCTTCTGGCAAGACCGTGCTGAGAACATGTTGTAGACCTAATTTATTGAACTGTATTAAGGGCAAGGAGGGAGGGGGCCGACGACATAGAGAGAGGATGATGCAGTGTCATTATTTTACTCCCATCATTTCTTGGTCATATGACTTTTTCTTATACAGTTCCTTCAATAGCCTCTGAGCATCAGCCTTCTTTCCTGGTCGAGCAAAGGTAGAACTGATGCATAGAAGGGTACTTTCACATCGAACATACCCTTTGTCTTTCATATCAGTTAATAATCTTTTTGCCTCAACCCGATATGACTTTTTCAAACTTCTCTCCAGCTCTGGCTGCTTTGATAGCCAACACCAGCCGCAAATTAGTATGTTGTAAGTTGAAGAGTTAGGAGAGGTCCCCCCTGTCTGCATCTCATTCATAAGCTCCCTAGCTTGGCTCATCTTTCCCGCCTGAGAAAAATCACTAATAAGGATATTGTAGGTGCTAGTTTTGGGAACAAAACCCTTGCTTACCATTTCACAATAAAGTCTTATAGCTTCCTTTTTATTTCCCTTCTTACCACGACTAGAAACCAAACTATCATACGTAGAAGCATTAGGAACAAAACCTCTGTTCTTCATTTGACCAAATAACTCCTCTGCATTTGTCATCAGACTAGCACTTGAATGTCCACCTAAAAGAAGATTGTACGCTTCAATATTTGGAGAAACACCCTCAGCCAACATTTGCGAGTAAGTAGCAAAAGCCCTTTTCATATGGTTGCTTCCACAATATCCACATATAAAGGCATTGGAAGTAGCAATCTGCTAAAAATCCTCCTCCAATCATCTCTTTCAACACTAAAGTGGCTTTCATGGCCATACCTAGCCTACACAAGACAGTGATGAGATTATTATAAACATCTCGATTGAGGTTAAGCCCCATACATACAAGCTTATGATGCACCTGCAAAATTGAATCAGCTCTTCTACTCTTTGAAGACGCATCAAGCAGAATTCTATGAATAAATAAGGTAGGGAGAGAACCAACAGCCAGCATTCCATTCAAGGCATCTATGGTTTTTTCAATCTCATTTGCATCGCAAAGTCCTTGGATCAGAATGTTACAAGTGTTTGAGTTTGGAATTAACCCTTGACACTTCATCTCATGCCAGAGTTCAAAAGCATTTTCAGCGTCACCCTCTCTGCAGAATGCATTAATCATGGTATTGTATGTGGCATAGTCAGGAGCCAAACCCAACTTTTTCATTCCAGTACAAACAGATATTGCTTCATACTTCCCAAGCCTCAATAGACCATTCATTAAGACATTGTATGCAACAACATCGAACCCTATATTTTTCTCCGTCATCTCTTAGGCCAAGTTCAGGGCAACTGACTCCTGTCGCTCTTTAAAGTAACCATCCATTAGAGATGTGTAGTTAACGCGATCAAGAAACAAACCCCCAGAAGTCATATCCATAATTAATCCTTCAGCTTCCTCCTTCCTTCTGCGCCTTTTCATGTTGTTCAAAAAAGTATCAAGTACGAAATTGTTACCCTCCACTCCTCCCATGTTCATTTCATTGTAAAGATCAAGAGCGAGCTCTTGTTTACCTGCCTTAAAGCACCCATCAATTCGTGTTGCATACACAAAAGCATTTGGCAGGATATTCTTTTGCACCATCTCCCTTAATAAACTCATGGCCTCACCAAGCTTTCCTTCCTTCACGAAGCCATTTATCATTGAAGAATAAGTAATAATATTTGGGAGAATGTGGCGCTTCTCCATTTCTTTTAAGTACAGATTCTGCATCATTCATGTCTCCTAAATTGTAAAGTCCATGTATGAACGCAGAGTGGGTGATAAAGTTTGGAACAAGGCCAAGCTTTGAAATTGTTCGAAACAGGTCTTTAACATCATCAGATTTCCCAACCTTAAAGAGCCCAACAATTAAAGCAGTACAGATTACGAAATCAAAAACCAGGCCACGAACAACCATTTGGCTTTGAAGGGCAAGAGCTTCCATGGAAGAGCCTGCCTTAAACAAGAAATCCACAAGGGTAGTATAGGAGATATGATTAGGATCCACACCCGTTTCCTCCATCTCCCTTAAAAGTACTTTGGCTTCTGATAGCCTCCCATACTTGCAAAGGCCATTTATAATGGAGCTATAAGCAAGTACATCCAGATAAATGCCATTCATAACCATTTCCTCAGACAAAGACAGAGCTTCTTCAAGTCCTTGCCGCTTACTATAAGAACTAATAAGTGTGCTGTGTGTCATAAGGTTTGGTTTCAAATTCTTATCTTCAGTCTGATTGTGGCCATCGTCTCTTTCATCATTAAGGCATTCTTCATTTGTCTGAGATCTCAACATTGTATCTATAAGACTCTTGGCCCTTGCAAAATCACCCGTGCTGCAAAACCCATGAATCAGAGTATTATAAGTAATAATATCAGGAGACAGACTCTCCCCACCCATTCTGTCCATCAATTCAAGTGCCTGACTAACTTGTCCAGCTTTGCAATGTCCAGCAATCAAGGTGTTAAAACCTACAACATCCTGTGGAATTCCACCATCCACCAAATTATCCATAACCCGTGCTGCGTACTCTACCAACCCAATTTGACAAAACCCTTTAACTAGTGTATTGCAAGTATACGAATCGATTGGTATATCCCTCTTCACCATTTGAGTCAAAAGCCCAAAAGCCTGATAAGCCAATCCTTGTTTACAGAAACCACATATGACAGTATTATAGGAAACAGTATCAATTTCACCAGTTCTCAGGAAATCTAGTGCAAAACTCAAGTGTCCCACTTTGCAGAAAGAATGAATCAATATGTTGCGGGTGAAAACATTGGGCATAACCCCACAAGAAAGCATCTCAGAGTAAAGAAGGGATACTTGAGAAACCCAACCTGAGGCATTGAATTGGTAAAGAAGTTGATTCCAAAGCGTCCAATCAGGAACAAGGCCGTGTTCGCACAGAACGGAAGGCACCAGAAGCATTGGAAAATCTGCCACATGTCAAGTAAAGGTGTACGAGTATGCAGAAGAATGATGCGTAGAGGTGGGTCTTGGATGGAGGGATGGCAGAACTGTAGCTTTGAAAATGGGAAGGAGCAGACATTGGTGGATTTTGAATGGTCATGGGAATTGAACGATCCAGTTTGGCTGATGAGAAACTCAAAGGTGGAGCAATATGAAAGGGTTTGAGCTTCCTGAAGAAAATCACCACCCAAATAATACAGAAGTAACCCCAATTTTTTCTAGCTTAGTGGGACTTCACATGATCCTGAACAACAGGCAAGCCTCCTATCGTTTTCCCAAAATCCTACAAAAAAAAAAAAAAGAGAATAAAACTAATTCACGATTATATAGTGTATAATAATCAATTGAATAAGTCTTCAAACAACATGATAGCAAGTTAATGAGGATTTGATATAACCAGTTTGCATAAGGAAAGACAAGAAACCCATTAATTAAATGCCGCAAAAGTGTGTGCACATATATTACACACACACACACAATGGTAATGTGTTGAAATATACAATGGACATGATCACAAATCCCTTGGGCACCAATTCCATCAGTAAATGCATTGCAAAAAATATAAAATGGACATAATCACAAATCTTTTGAAACTCAAGCTGCAAAAGCATTATATATGCTGAGAATTTCTGAACAAATAAAAAAGAAACCAGCAATAAGAAGAGCCTAGCTCAGAAATAGTACAATATCTTACAAGCCTCTTCTCCGAGGGGATCCCGTTAAACGGAGTCCCTTCTAACAAGAGGCTTATAAGGCACACTAAATTCCTTGTATATGTATTATAAAATCACTTCAACCCTCAGTATTGAAAATATGTAAAATTAATAACAAGTCTAATTGTAAATTGTAATCTGTACATATATAAGGAATACATGTATCACACAATCGCTTCAACCCTACACGGGTATATTTCTTTGAACGATTCATAGCACTTGCATCAAAATTAACTTATCATAATTTCAAAACAAAAAAATTAATTCCATAATATCAATTCTAATTATATTAGTAAGTTGGGATTTGAAACATTTCACTGCAGAATAGTGGTGAAGGAGAGTTATAATACCTTTTTCATCCACCATTTCACCTCTACGCCTACGATGTATTTTACCCTTTTCTCTAAATTGAAAGCCGCAATCCTAGTCCAAATAAAAAACCAATGTCTCATAAGTTCCCTCTCCTACATTTTCAAAGCAATCAATCGCATAAAAAACACAAACAGGGCTCGTTTGGTACACATGATTGGAAAGGACTGGAGATGATTATCAAAGAGGATTGGAATGGATTTGAGAGAAATGGAGAGCTAGATCCTGTCCTTCTCCAATGCTTCATGAGTTTGGTGTTGCATTGGATAAGCAAATTGGACAACAGTTTTAAAAATGCTATTGAGTTTGGTTTCATGAAAATCCAAAGGCTAAAGCCAAGCTCATTAGTTCCCCAATCAATCAGTAAGTAATATATATATACACACACACACACACAGAGGATCAAAAAATAGATAATTTACCTTCTGGTTGGGCTGCAGTCGTGGAGGCTGGTGGTGGCGGAGGGGAGGAGAGAGAGAGAGAGGGTGCGAGAGGAAGCAGAGATAGGGACGGACCGGGGGAGGGATAAGATTCAGGAGGTTGACCGACACGACTGTTGAGGCGTCGCCGTCGTCGAACGGGAATCAGGTCGCCGCGGGTTCAATTTGGGTGGCGATAGAGGAAAACTCCGCTTTCCCGGTTTCAATATACACTGCGTTCGTCTCTTTCCCACCTCACTGACATGACTTGGCAAATTTTATATGTGCCAAAACTCAGCGGATGGTACTGTTCATTAACAGTGCCCACCCGGTTTTGTCCCTCTATTGCTGAGCAATTTTCAACGTTGCCCACGCGTCCTCCATTGTCTTCCACGCGTCGATCATCCTGGATAGGTCCTTTTCGATTCCATCTCTCCACTTTTCTTTTCCTTTCCATTTGCTCCTCTCAGCACTCATTTTCTCGGTTTGCTTTGCGTCTATTGTTCGCTCGAATTTTCTTAGGATTTTCATTTCTTTCTCTCTGATACCTGATTTTCTCAGTTTGTTTCCGTTGATCTTTTGTTTCTTCAGCGCATTCCATTTCTTTTTCGTCATTTTCGATGTGGATTTGAAGAGGATTTGTGAAGTGGCTTTTATTTGATGGTAAGTTGGTTTGAACGGCTTTTAGAGTTTGGGATCGTTTGGACTAATTTGGAGTTTTTTTCATTGGTGAAAAAAAAGATGGTTAACAGTAAATTGATTGTAATTTAATTTTTATTGAAAATTCAGAGACCATGTTCAGTTTTTCGGTTTGATTTGAAGGAATTTCTTGCGCAGAAGAGCTAGGGTTTCTTAGTGGTCTGCTGCTTTAGACTCATTGGTTCAACCTCTGCTGGATAACCAAAACCTGGTGTACAAACAAGACTCGAGACTTGATTAAGTAGGTGCTTTAATTAGATGAATTTATTAATTAAGCACATATTGTTTTCGTATGCTGGATGTGTAGTTTGTGTAAGAAGAGGTTGCAGTTGCCCTGGAAGCGAATCAATAAAAGAGTGCAAGACTTGAGAAAAAAAATTTGTGACACAAAGAGCAAACTCTCCAGGCTACAAGCCAAACTACACTCCTACAGGCCACATCCAATGCATCAAACGGATCGGCTTTTGAGTTTATCATCAAATAATCAACCTATTCATCAGTAAATTAACGTTTAAGTTTGTTTTTAATTTTGTTCACAAATGAAATCAACCAACTTTTCATGCCCTTTTGATAGGAAATTATACAGTAATGTTGACCACATTTTGTGTATGTTTTTTTTTTCTTTCTTTTGAGATGTACTATTCATTTATATCATAGATGATGAGAATTAAAGAAATTAAATCTTGCTTTGGATGAAAAGCTCATGTTGATGACAGGTACTATTGCTGATATCAATTGTCCCTCATTTGCTTTAATGCTGCAGGTGTCTGTATAATATATATATATATATATATATATATATATATATATATATTATGTAACGAGTTTTGTATCAGTTTGTTAATATGCATAACCAAAGCAGGTTTTTTAACACTCATACAGGTTTGTAATTCTGTGAAAAAAAATTAGGAAAAACAAGAGGTTGAACGGATCTACATAGCAAGTTAAAAAAAAAAAAAAAAAAAAAAATTAAACTCAAGAGCTACAGAATGAGAACTGGTCTGATAAAAAATAGGAAGTGAACAGATATCAGGAGATCATCAGTATGAATTTTTCATTGCCATGCTGATTGCTGCTTTTAAACCAATTGGTATAGATTCTGTTTTTAGTTTCCTTTTGCTTTATCAATTTACCTTACTTCTTTGAACCAAATGCGAGTTCTAATATTGCATTGTTAACAAAATAAATTACATGAAATTGAAGCTTTCTCTGATTGAGAAATCTCTTTTTGTTTAAATAGTATTACAAGTTTTGTGTTTATTTTTTTTTTTTTCCCAACAGGTGGCCTTAAAAGGAATCAAGTATGCAGAAGAATGGTAGGATCTTCATATCAAAGGTAGAGGTCGACTCTTTCTCTAATGTTAAACTTCTACTGTGATGTTTTTTGTTATTAAATTTTGGCAAAATCATTGTCATAAACCTTATCACGATACCAAAGAACAGGGAGAGAGATGAAAAATAGAGAGGTGTATATTTGAACGTATGTTTACTTTAGAGATTTTGGATAATGATCATGAATTGTGGTGTTAGTGCATATCCAAGTTTTTTTTCCACGCTTCTGCATACTGTTTATAGCTAAATGAATTATATTTGGGGTCTTCCTAATTTTTTAACTGTTACTCTGTATGAAGTTGTATTAATTTTTGATTCATTAGTTTATGTTTTGGCCTTTTTATTCAAGGTGAGCAATTTCAATTTCTTGGATTATTCAGTAATTATCATGAATGATGTGGAGTTGGTTTGAACGATTTCTGTGAATTTACATTTAGACTTTCTGGAATTTGGGTTTTAATTTCAGTAATTCCAAATTTTTTCATGGTCTGTACCCCTCTCCCTTCTGTATCGCTTATGAAGCTTTCTAATTTAAGTGATTACCCAGGTGATTTAGTTTTGACTGTTTTGATTTTTTATTTACTGATTTTTTTTTATTAAGGTCGTGTATTTAATTGAGTTGTAATATATAAATTCTTGCTGAATTGAAGGGTTTATCTGTGTGACGATTACACAACTACAATTCGATTAGTCGAGCATTGGTCTTTTCATCCTTGAGTTGTTCTCAGAGCATCTGCTCTATCAATGCTTTCCTGCCTTCTATTGAAAAAGGATTTTCTGCCTATGACACCAAGAAAGGTAGTAGTCTTCTCTTTCTTGGTTAATTTATTAAGAAATGATTTCCTAAGCATTCTTCTTTTTAACTTATTCGTTTACAGTGTGGGAAGATTGTTGATTATCTCATTGACACTGGCCTTCGTTGTCGGCACAAGTGGTGGAGGTCCCTTATCACTTTATTTAAGTAATATCTCTATCTTTGCACACATTTCACACTAAGTTGTTAATGGGATTGTTCCGTAACTAGATAATTGTTTCCCGGAATCTGTATTAATGTCGTTGCCATGCATTGAGCTATCTCATGAATCTTCTTATGTTTTCAGTAATTCTTTTGTGTTGCCATGTGATCGTTCAAACAGATGCACCTACATTCTTTTCCAGATTTATGGAACATAGAGAAAAGGTCCAAGTTTTTCTTTTTCTTTGTTAACAAAGATAATTGTTGCTTAATGTTTTCCTTAGCTATCCTACTTTTAGTGTAGGTCATGGAAAAATTCTCAAATTACTGCTTTGGAGTATTAGAATAGGCATGTAATGACCTGTTCCCAATTATTACGATTTTTATAATTTTTAAAAGTGAATTTACGAAAATGCCTTTCGAGACAAAGTGTTGACTTTTGTTGATTGTCGTGTCGTGTCACGTAAGGTTCATTTTCTTGGCGTATCCTCGTAGTACTCGTTGCTACAGACGCGTGGGCGCAAAAGGATTGTGATTTGGAGTTATAACGAATAGGTTATTAACGTTTAAAGCTGGGGGCATTTTAGTAAATTAATTGAGTTCAAGAAAACTCTAGATGTTTGAAGGAAAATCTCGAAAGCCACATGTGTGACCCAGATTAAAAGGTAAGAGTGTTGGGCGGTGGAGATGAAATATAAAGGAGAGAAAGGAGGGGGAACCGGACCAATGAGAAAGAAGAGAAAGAGAGTGACCAATGGGAAGAGAGAAAAAGGAGGGAAATGAGGGAAGGAGAGGAGGAGGGGGAAATCGAGTTCTCCTTGACCCGCACCATCCAACTCGTTTTCTTCATATTTTCTGCTGGTTTTCCATCAGATTTCTAGCAAATTGGACCAAAACATCAAGCCCAATCATCATCATGCTACTTCCCCTTCCATTTCCACCCACAATTAGGAAGAAATTGGTGGTATTTTTTTGGGAAAACAAACGATGGTCCGTGTGAGTGAATGACAGCGATCCGTAAATCGTGAAGTTAACTCAGCAAAACACCACCACCAATAAGCTCCCCTCAACCCCAAGAACAAAGCCCAAGCAATGTTTGAGGCGTTGGAGTGAGTTTGGAGGTCGAATCAAAACACCCAAACCTAGGGTTCTTGCGGGTTTTTAGAAATAGTTAAATTTTCTGGCAAGTCGGGGCGGCCAACCGCCACCTGCGGCGACGCGTGGGCAGAGACGTCCCCTGACCTTCCTAGGTTAAATTTGAATATTCTGATTCCATTAGTGAAGTCTGATTGACGAATTTCTGTCATTTGAACGTAGTTCCATGAAAGTCCGCTGCTTGATTATTATAGCAATCGACGATCCGACCATTAGGTTGTCACCAAACTTTGATACATTATAATACGTAATATTTAAGGATATTAGAAACTTACATATCGGGAATCCGACGTACAGATCTTCCCAATTAGGACATGTAAGTTATATGTTTTATTGATAAGAATTCTAAGACATGAGTTGATAATTGTTCTAGGCGCCGATCGTTCGTGACGCCTTGATGTTGTGCTAGGGAGTTGTAGTGCGGACTCCAGGTGAGTGGGCTTTTGGTTTTCTATATATATATATATATACACACACACGTATGTATAGTTTACGTTTTTCCCAGAAATTATTTTAAATGAAATGTGATTGAAATGCCATGTCATACTTGTGTTATATTTTAGTATATGCATTGGTGTAGTCATGTATAATGTTGCATGATGCTGCGGAGCCCGGGTAAGCTACAGGTGAGTACATTATGATGTTAGTGGTTGTGATGTATATGGTTATGTCTGGATGCATTTGGTACTCATTATCCTACACCTCGGTGTTAGTGCTCCGCTCGAGGTCAGGGCCAGCTTTCATGTGATTGTTCACCTCCCGCACCGTATGCTCACCTTGGATCGAAGGCAGGTGCCAGCCTATCGTATAGACCACATTAGGTGGTTCCGACTCGTAAGTGACTTGCGATACTTCGCACAGCCTTCACTTGATCGTAGCACTTGAGCGTATTTATTTACACCTAGCCTGTCGTACATACCATATTAGGTGGTTCCGACTCGCGTGCAGGTTTAAAGTCGTGCAGGTCACGTTAGGTGACTCCGGCTGGCATATCATTTTATATTGATTTATTTCACCTGGCTTACTTATTTTATTGCTAAGATACTTGACATGGCATATACTTGGTTTTCACTACTCTCGAGCATGATATCTATATACATATGTATTACTATTTTCTGGGAAATTATACGGGTTTTTTGGTGAGCGATTATAATGTTTTCAAAAGGTTTTTATTAAAAACTTTATTTTCAAGCCCACTCACCCTTGTTTTTGCGCCTTTCCAGGTTTTAGATGTTGGATGTTCGTATCGACGAAGATTTTGTGGCGAATCTCAGTATAGATGGCTAACTCTAAGGGTATGATCCTTACCCACACTACTGTACTTTACTTATGCTTTGACGTTGCATGTGAAACGGGCTCGTTCCCGCTTGCACTACATTCTGGTCCTTAGGCACTTTTAGGTTTAAATTTATTCACATTGTCCACATCATTATACTTTATGGCTTCGTCACCTTCCAGGTGTTGGCCAGCACAGCTCGATTCAGAGTCCTAATGGACATTCTGGGTCGGGATGTGTTAAGGCATCTTGATTCTCTTTTTTCTTTCATAAATATCTATTCGATTGGAAAATAGGCCAATGTTTTCCTTACCCACTTATTGTTCATAGAATAACTCAAGTATTTAGAGTCGTACTTTCTATGATTTTTTGTAAATGAACAGATCAAGCTCCACTCTTAACCTAGTTAGTCTTCAATCTACCAATTACTTTAATGTTATGTTTTCTAATTTGTATTTGGTCAGCCTTTCAAAATTAATGTCTGATTTCTACCATTTTTATTATTGTTCTATTGTTTTAAGCTACATATGAAGTGTTGTACATGTTAGGTAGAATTAAGAAGTGAATTAGGTGCTCTTGAGAATGCAGGGGATAATTCTATGGGTGTTAACTTGATTTTTAGATTGATTGTTTAACTATAACATAAAATCTCAATATTTACATTTACAATATTAGAATGCACTGATCTAAATAAGAGACTATTAAACCACTGAAAAAAAAAATCCTCTCTAACTGGTATAAAACCATATTCTTTTCCACCAAAAAAGACTAGGTAACCATACTTTATCCTTATTTTTTATAGTATAAACTGTATAAATTAATTGCATGCATTTTAATATGTCATATTTTTCCTTGCCTAGGTTGCTTTCTTGACAATCAAGAATAATGAAGTGAATGATTGATTTTTTATTTTTTTATGTAGACACAAAAGTTCTACGATTGTTTGTGTTTGGATTGTGTCGATTAAATCTTTTGTTTGTTAAAATCTTCTAACATTTTTAATGTAAATAATATTATATTAATCGTCTATGACATAATTTTTCTTACTGTTTCTAATTCCACAGCAACGCGTAGGTACCCATTTCTAGTTCAATCCAAAGTGCACATGTGTGAAAAGAAAAAATAAGAAAAAAAAAAATTAATTTCCTCTTACTTCTTCTACATTAGACCACTTTTGGGTTAAAAAATCTAAAATTTTTAACTTTTAACCCAAAACAGTTTTTCTCCTCTAAAACTAAATTTTGGATAATGCTAGGGAGACTAAATTTGTAAACAAAATTTTAGAAACTAAATAACATGGAATTTGATGATTGGTTTATTACTAAACGTTGAAAAACATGTTCATTCATATTGGTGACACATCATTTAGTTTGTAAATTTTGTCTTCAAATTTAGTCTCTCTATCATTACCCTTAAATTTTGAGCCTAAGATTATGAATTTAGAATAATTTTTTCTTAAAGTAACTTTCAAAAAAAGGAAAGAAAAACAAATACATAGACTATCCTATTTAATTTTAAGAACATTTTAGCCTAAACTTATTTGGATTTCAATAAATATTGAAAAATTACTAAACCAACACCATAAAACTCGTGCATGAAAGAATTTTTTTAAAATTATTTAGTTGGATTTAAATTTGGACCGTTAAATCTTTATTTTTACTATTGGATTTATTATATTTTTAGTCGATAGATTCAATGACTTCATAAATATAAAACTAAAAAGAAGTACACATATATAATAGGTCAGCTCACTAATTCAGGTAAAATCCTAGGCTAAATTTGCCTCAAAAATGAGTTTTGGGTGGCCCAAGGGTTAGAACAAGTTGGGGTTGATTTAGAATCTAAAATTTGAGTTTTACTTCAATGATTAAAGTAGGTCTTACTACGTGAATCATTTTAATATAGAGAAAAGACTTTTATTGTAAATGGTTAATGAATTTGACTTCTCACTTTAATTTCTAAGTCGATCATTGCCACACAATTAATGTGATCATTTTGTTAGGATTTTTGTAAATTATTATGGTAGTATGCTCATGTAACACACATATAGTATAGGGCCCACAAATTCATATGGAGAACAATTTTATTTGAACTGTTTATACTATAATTACCTTGTTCTCTTGCAAGTATTTTTAAGTGTTTTTATACCTACTTTTGTAGGTGATAAAAATCCAATCAAGAAATTTCAAAAGTGGGATAAAAATACATGCAAGAGAACAAAGTAATTATAATATAAATGACTCAAACAAGGTCGTTCTCCACATGAATTTATATGAATAATTTGTATTAAACTAATCCCTAATTAACTATTTAAAAATAAATTTGAGAAAAAAAATTAAGATTTAAATTTAAAAGAAAAATAAGAAACAAAACAGTTTTAAATTAAAGAAAACATATCAGGAAAATAAAACTTAATAAAACAAGGGAATTGTTATTAGCACTCCAAAAATCTCATTCTACACTCCAAACTTTCTACATTATGAAAGAAAGATACACTTGTGAGGAGTATAGAATGAGATTTTTGGAGTGCTAATAACACTTTCCTAAAACAAAGAGAATTGTTATTGTCACTCCAAAAATCTCATTTTACATTCCAAAATTTATATAATTCGAAAGAAAAATACACTTTTAAGAAGTGTAGAATGAGATTGTTAGAGTGCTAATAATAGTTCCCAAAACAAATTTTAAGACAATTATTTATGGGACATATTAGGATTCAGCTGTCGCCATTAACAATACCATATAATTTTGTCAATTACTAGTGAATTTCCACATACATGCTTTGAAGGTTAAGTGATGTTCAAGCGGGAGTGTTTTTGCTAATGCATATGTTCAAGCGAAAATGTATATCTAGCATGCAATTTGTGTGTGATGTTCAGATCAAATAAAAATATGCAAAAACTCATTAAGCTTTGTGAAAAACTCCTTGAAAAATCTTGCAACCTTTAAGAGTGTGATGCTCGCCTTTAGTGAAATTACATTTATTAATCACAAGAAGCCCTCCTAATTTTAGGATGACGTTCCAACAAAAATTGTATCAAATTACTTGTATAATTACCCTAATGGTGGACAGTCATAAAGTCAATTAGATAGTTTAAACACATTTATTAATAATTCAAAGCAAAAAAGCATCAATTCATAAGAAAATTAATAAGAATCACATATTCATACTAAAGCTCGTAACTTGGTCCTAACAAAAGAAATAAATTACACAATTACAATAAAAAGAAAAATATTATTAAAGAAGTAAAGATAGAAAACACTCTTGAAACAAATTGTCAAAGCTCTCTAAACCGATTTCTAGTCCCCCAACAACGTTCTGGCCCTCTAGGGCTCCTAAATCACATATAAATAGACTTAGAAATTTGAATCCTACCTAATTTAGGTCTCCCAACAAATACAAAAAACCAAATAAAATAATAAAACTAGGAAACTTAATCATATTCAAATCAGGTAATTTGGGCAACAAATAAATCTGCTCATTTTATGACGACATCATCATCAAATCTTGCCCAAAAGGTAGCGTTAGAAAGATCTGGATGTCCCCAACAACTTTGTACAAGGAATTTTACTCTAAAAACACTGTTTGGACAGTCAAAATTTCCAAAATAATGACCAAAACATACTAAGAATATGGTAAAATATATAATATGAAATCGTCTCATCAACGAGCGAGGGTTCATTGGTGGTTTCTCACACCCACTTCTGTTAATGTAGGAAATTTATTTCTTGTTAGTAGCAAAGTATCCATTCTACTCAAGATGAGAATATTCTTACCATTACTGCACTTGTATCTATGAGCTAATACTGCATGCCTTTATAATAAGGGTTCATCCCACAATGTGCACTCTTTTTCTTGGTTTAAATTAGTTCTAGAATTTGATTTTAATTTAGTCGCACTTTTTACACATCATTTGCATATTTTGACTTCATTACCTTTTAGGTGTTGGTCAACATGTTTCGATTTCAGTATCCACTTGGATATCCAGATCGAAGTGTACTGTGTATCACTTGACAAAAAAAAAAAATGTGCATACATTCATAGCTAGCAACCGAAACTCATTAAGAATTTTGGTTACGTTCTGCTAAACGTTGGTTTAGCAACTAGCACCACCATTACTACAATGTTGTTGTTCATTGTGGGGTATTTTATAGATTTGGAGAAGAGTTAACTAGCTAAGTCAATCAAGGCGTTGCGTGGTGAAATCAATATTATAATAATGAGCGTATAATTACTAGGGATATATTTGCTAGCCACGAGTCTGATGTCTCTTTGCAAAACTTTTGACATCTGTAGTATGACTTAACTGAGAGACAACTTTGTTAAATTTTTTATTTGTCATTTAAAAATTTAAAAGAAAAAATTGAAATACTTGAGTGTATTCCTACTCTGGTGTCAATCTCCTTTTAAATACAAAATAAAAAAGTTAATAGAGTTATCTTTTAGTTCGGTTATAAGACTGATGTTGAAAAATTAACAAACACAATGGAGACAATAAATGGGGGGACAACAGACTTATGGCCATTTTTGATAGGTTTGTCAGGTATTTTAAGTTAATACATAAAGTTCTCTCTCGTTTTGGTGAGAGCTTTTCTCTCTCTGTGAGAGAGTTTCTCTCCGGCATGTGAGAGTTTTCTTCAATTTTCAAGCTTGCTTCTTCAGTTTTTTCTCACTTTTGCTGCCGCCGATCCTAGCTATGGCTTGGGTTGTTGGCAGCCCTAGTCCTTCCTTCTCCTTTTTCCTTTGGTCTATCTCCTATGTCCTTTCTGGATAGCTTGTATTTCCAACTTGGATCCTTGTTTAGATCTATCCAATTTTCCGGTTTCAACTCCCGTTCTTAGTCATGTTCTCGATACCCAGTTCAAATGTGAAATTTCCTCTGGTGAAGTTTCAATTCTGCAAGGGAAGGTGTGTAGAACTTCTGTTCGGGTCTTCGTACTGCCATTTTTCGCTGCAACTGTTCCAATGGACTGTTCTCCTCAGTGATTGAGCTTCGATTTGGAAGCTCCTTGGGTGACAATGCTACGACTGGAAGTGTGAAGTTTATTTGGATGACTCGAATTGTGCGCAAATTGGGGCAATTTTGGCAACCTTGGGGATGGATGATTGATTTCCATGGGGTTCCAGCGGTAGTTGTGTATGGATTCCAGTTGGGGATTTTTTTTTTCTTTTCTGGCTTGTTGTGTTAGGGTTTGTTTGGGCCGGGGCTTATGCCTTTTGGTTTGGGTCTTTGGAGGAGGGATTTGTGTATATTGTGGGGTTTGTGTATATTTTAGTTCTTTGATGAAAGTTATATTAACATAAAAAAAAAAAAAGTATACAAAGACTGCCTTGAATAAATGATGCTTGAAGCAAATGACATCTTTGTAACGACAAACACACAACAATTCTTTCTATTTATCAGTAAGAGAAACTCGAAAAGTGAAGAGTCGACTCTCAAGCACTCATACTAATTCTAGTTTACAACATGTTATAAGCACGCAAATCTCTTTTAATAAATTTTCGACCATATCTAAATTATAAAAGCATATACGGTGTACCGTCTTATGTTCCACTTACACAAAAATGGTTCCTCCTAGTTTGGGTCACTTCTTGCTTGGTTTGTAAAGTTGTAGTTTTCGTCTAATTTGGGCTTTCGGCCCTCTCAGCTGAAAATTCCAGTAAGAAAGAAGGAACCCTGAACCTTCCCTTGAATTGAATCCTTGAGATCGAATAACATTCAAAATTCCAAACGCGTCCTCGTGATAAAAACAAATTTACACCGAAGGACAACCCTCTCCTCTCCTCTCCTCCCCTCCCCTCCCTCGTCCTCTCCATCGAGATCAAACCTCTTCGATTTTTTTAACAGGTCTTAACAATAAAGAAAATATAATCTAGGGCTTCCCCACCTAAAAATTACCCTCCGATCCTCGATTTTTTTTCACCCCATCGATATGAAATTATTCAAACTCTTCAAACTCTAGGGCTTTTTCCCCTTTTCGATTCCGGAGCTCCGAATTCTGTATGCGTGATCGGTCAGGCGAGATCAAAAGAGATGTATAGCAATTTCAAGGAGCAAGCGATTGAGTACGTGAAGCAAGCCGTGCAGGAAGATAATGCAGGAAATTACGCAAAGGCGTTCCCTTTGTACATGAACGCCTTGGAGTACTTCAAGACCCACTTGAAGTACGAGAAGAACCCTAAGATCAAGGAGGCAATAACCCAGAAGTTCACCGAGTACTTGCGCCGTGCCGAGGAGATTCGGGCGGTGTTGGATGACGGCGGCCCAGGGCCGGCGTCGAACGGGGATGCGGCGGTGGCCACCAAGCCCAAGACCAAGCCCAAAGACGGGGAAGGCGGTGACGGTGAGGATCCGGAGCAGGCGAAGCTCCGGGCGGGGCTGAATTCGGCGATTATAAGGGAAAAGCCCAATGTGCAATGGAATGATGTTGCTGGTTTGGAGAGTGCCAAGCAGGCCTTGCAAGAGGCGGTTATATTGCCGGTCAAATTCCCGCAGTTCTTTACTGGTAATAGTTTGCTTCAATATTTGATATATTGACTTTAGCTAGAAAGTTTAGATTTTTTATTTAGAAATTGTAATGGGTAGTTGTTAAACTTGGGTAAATATTGGATTTTACGGTTTCAAGGCGGAGTGTGAATTATATACTGTTGATGACTAAAGCAATATGGGTTGAATTGGTCTTTACTTCAAAGCGTTGCTGGTGTTGAATTGTTGCCTCGAGTAATGTTGGGGTATTAGGCATTATTTTTTGATATGGGGGAATTCGTCTTATGTAGTTTATATGCCTCTAATTTCATGTTTGTGAAAGCTAAGTGATAGGAATTTTCGAATCATAAAGGTACACATAGGTTTTTGGTCCGTGTTCATCTGGGTGAATTGCTTGGCTCAAAAGATTTCGTTTTTGTAGTAGTTTTAGGAAAATAGAAAGGTTGAAGTTGTTAATAGACTACAGATGGGTTTGCAATTTTATCATCCAGCATGGAGTAATTGATACTTCTGAAGCAAAAGTTCATCTGTTATCAATCTTGATCGCACTACCTTATTATTACTATATATTTTTCATAGTATCATTTTCATGGTTTATTTGGAAGCACCATTTTTGGTCTTTATCATCCATCATTTTTTATCCGTTACAAAGTGAAGTTTTACTTTTGATTCATCTATAAAAGCTAATGTATACCCACTTACATAATTTTAGGCAAGAGACGGCCGTGGAGGGCATTTCTATTGTATGGGCCTCCTGGAACTGGAAAGTCTTACTTGGCCAAGGCTGTTGCAACTGAGGCAGACTCGACATTTTTCAGGTAATATATCCATCATTTGTGTGATGACTTATTTTAACTAATTGAAAGTTGGTTGATGCTCTCTAATAGAAAGTATGTGATCATACAAAGTTGAGTTGGCTCACAGGGGGAGATGGTACAATGAGTACCCTCACATCTTCTTGCTGTTTATAAGCAAGAAATTTAACCCGAGCTAATAGGAAAAGAGATTATATTTTGATTAAAATGATGACCTTGTAAAATGTGACGGCAAACCCACCAAGGTCTCATTGTCTACCTGAGCAGCTTTGAAGTCTTCTCCCAATGCATTTATTTTGAGACCTGTGTTTAACTTAATTACCCCCGGTGTTTATAGTTGAGTAAAGAAAAACTTTTACCACTTTATACAACAAATCCTCTTAGTATACTTTACTAGATATATTGTGCATGTGCTTATGCTTTCCTTAGTTTCATTTTATTTCTAGACGTCTCTTCCTGATCATTTGTAATTTTATTTATTTAATTTTATTATTTTTTATGATCTTAGGCCAGAAAGTTTCAAAAGGTCTAGTTTTTTATCTTTAATGTCCCGTTTCTTTTGCTAGTATTTCATCTTCAGACCTTGTTTCAAAGTGGATGGGTGAGAGTGAAAAGCTAGTTTCAAACCTTTTCCAAATGGCTCGTGATAGTGCACCATCCATTATATTCATCGATGAGATAGATTCCTTATGTGGGACTCGTGGAGAAGGCAATGAGAGTGAAGCGTCTAGACGAATTAAGACGGAACTTCTTGTGCAGATGCAGGTATGAGTTTGTTTTGTGGGAATTAGTGGAGTAAATTCTTAAGGTGCCTTCATTATTCTTTTTAGGTCCTTAAACTTCTAGTTTTGTATAATTATTCCTACTAGTATTTGCTATTCGGAGTCTCTTTTTTACTTTTATTTATTTTTGGTTTGAAGTCATTCATGTTGTCAGTTGATCTTATCTGTGATGTATATTAGGGTGTGGGACACAATGATCAGAAAGTTCTTGTTCTCGCAGCAACAAATACTCCATATGCACTAGATCAGGTATGGAGATATATGTGAATTTTTTCTTTTATGGTTTCTTCCCTAATTAATGGAGGCATTATATGAAGGTGGCTAACTGGTAGAAATTACAGGCTATTCGGCGACGTTTCGACAAGCGTATATACATCCCCCTCCCAGATTTAAAGGCTCGACAGCATATGTTCAAAGTACTGGACATTTTCCTTTAGTTTTGTATCCATTTTCTTTTGCTTAAACAGGGGCAGTAAAAAAAAAAATTATTGGTTGCAATAATTGAAATGGTTCTTATACATTTACTAATCTTTTGTGCTCTCCTTTTTTTGTGTGCGTGGATGTTCTGAACAGGTGCATCTAGGAGATACTCCTCACAACTTAACAGAAAGTGATTTTGAAAGCTTAGCTCGCAAAACTGATGGCTTTTCTGGTTCTGATATTGCTGTTTGTGTAAGCACAAGTCATTCATATTTCTGTGTGCATCTCTGTCTTTGCATTACCTACCTTTTTATTAGGGTTCCTTGCATTAAAGGGTTAAATGAGAATAGCTCACAACATCGCCTGTTTTGTTTGGTTTGTTCTTTTTAAAACTGGCAGGTTAAAGACGTTCTCTTTGAACCTGTTCGTAAAACGCAAGATGCCATGTTCTTTTTCAAGGATCCTAAGGATATGTGGATACCATGTGGACCAAAGCAACCAGGTGCTGTCCAAATCACCATGCAGGATCTGGCGGCAAAAGGACTCGCTTCACAGGTATTTGTACATGTTTGAATGCTGGAGTTGATAAACTTGCATACCTGTTTTGGCACAATATTTTTGTATTTGCTGACTTGTCGGCTTCTGGACATTACATGTCAGGGCTATTGTACATGCCAGATTAGGAAGTAACGAGTAATTTTTTATTGGGTTTTTCATCTACAAGCCTTTCATAAGCTGCTAAGCTTACACATTAGACGAACACTTTAAACACAATACCTTAGAAAAACGCCCTTCTTACTTTGCATAAGAATTTTGCAACGAAGAATAACAAATGAATGATTAATTTAGTTCTTGAAGTGTTTTTCTATTTATATATATTTTTTATTTAATATTTTTTACTATTATCGATTCAAGAGGTACATTTCACTTGGAATGGAAGCATCCATAAAATGACTGCTAAATTTTCGTTGTTTTAAGAAATTGCTAATTTATGTATCATGCATTCAAATGAGAAAGGAATTCCATTAATGGTCTGATGAACAATTTTGAAGTTTTTCCTTTTAAAAATTATGTTCAGCGTTGAAAGCTCTCCAACGTAATTCTTGTTGCTTATTAAATGCCTTGCAGATCCTTCCACCTCCTATCACAAAAACAGATTTCGATAAGGTTCTTGCTAGACAGAGGCCTACAGTGAGCAAAAGTGACCTTGAAGTCCATGAGAGATTCACAAGAGAGTTCGGAGAGGAAGGGTGATGAATTCTCTGCACTTATATATCACATTAATCCACACTTGTCGTCAGTCGCCATGATTTGTATTTTATTTTACAAAGTGCTGGATGTAATGAATTACATACTCTGAATGAGTTTCTTCAATGAGGAAGGTGACTTGACTTCCCTTTTCTGTATCGAGATGGAAACCGCTGGTGTTTTACATCTTGAATCGCTTGTTTTCAAATTGTGTAAAGGACAGTTGAAAAAGTATTGCTTCAGAATGTTGATACATCAATAATTTTCGTTGCCCCGTTGGTCATTTCTGTTAATTTTTTCAATTTTGAAAACTAATTTTCTCGTATGTTTCCAGGTGTTTCGCGTCTTTCAGGTATCGTCGGACAATTACTGTTTCCTGTCATATTATATCTAGTGAGCGGTTGTCATTGTAATGAGTTCGTTCCTGTCAACTAGACATGTTTTTAGTATCTTGTGAATGCTTTAACTTGAAAGCTTGGGGCATCGGTTTAAGTTGAAGTCGAGTTAGTTGCTTCACCGGCATTCCTCTGATCCCCCGGTTTCTTGGTTAATCTCGTGTGCTTGTAATGGTATGTCTGTTTCAGGAGCCGGGGCGCCTTCGGAGGAATTGGATCCAGAGTCCGGCCGATTTCCAAGAGTCCGGCCGAGTTCCATGACCTGGGATTCAATTCAACCCTTCACCACCCTCAATTTTTTAAGTTTTCATTTCCCCCAACATCCTTTTCCCTTTTTCCAAGTCCTCACAATGTGAAGTCCTTGCCACTCTCTCTTACTGTTCGATTTATTTCATTAGGATATCTTTTTTCCACTATTTCTTTATGTTTGAACATGTGGGAAGTTGGTTATGGTGCTTAGGATTGGATTGGATACCAGATACAAGTCAAATTTTGTCAAGATGAAGGTGGGAGATGGATTATCATGATGGAGATTTATCCCTCGCAAAAATTCATTAAAAGGAAGGAAAATTATCCCATTTTAAGAGCATCTCCAAAGGAATTAGCAAAAATATTCTTTAAAAGTGTCATTTGCTAACTCATTTGACACTTTTTTTAGTTAATGTAACTTAAAAAATTTGTCACTCCAACTCACTATTCAATCAACTCTTCAAATTTACGAATAAAATATATTGCGGGACCTAATTTGCTAACTTGAAGAAGTAGCAACTGACCTTGTATATTTACAAGGTTAGTTGATAGTTCTTCAATTTGCTAATTGAGTTGCTACCTATGTTGGAGATGCGTTTTTCCTACGTGGCATAACAAATCTAACTTTGCTATCTAACAGCTACCTTTGTTCGGGATGCGTTTTTTGTACGTGGCATAACAAATCTAACTTTAATATCTAATTGCTACCTCCCTTAGAGATGATCTAACATTGTATAACTGTTCCATGTTCTACTTCTAACTTGGACAAATTTTGAAAATTGCAATGATTTTTTACTTCAGCAATTTTGAATTTGGTGAAGTATTTAATCCTAATTAGAAAATACTATACTTGTGTCTTTATATTTGGTTGAAATAGTCTTGGAGTCTAATGTGTGTATTGTGAGGAAGCTACATTTGGAAATGTTTGATCCTTTGTATGTTTTACATGAAACTATAGTGTACGTCCACTACCAGGACTTAAAATTCTGGCACGTTTGAGACTGTGCTTGTAAGGCCTAAACGCGCTTTCTAACAATTTAAAAGCGTATTTGATTGTATTTGGGTAAAAAATGTTGAAGGACTTATGGATTATACAGGTATTTTTTTGGATAAGCTACTTTTTGACAATTAAAAGTTTATGTGATTGGCTTTTGGAAAAAGTGCTTATGGGTTGTAGAAGTGTGTTTTGAAAGCTACTTTTTTAACAATTAGAAGTGTTTAACTGCGTTTAGTAAAAACGACTTCAAGTTTATCCAAAAAACAAAAACGCTACAAGTGTTTGTGGGTTATAAAAGTGTGTTTTTGTAAAAGCACCTCCCATATGCTTGTTCAAAAAGCGTTTGAAGAAGCATCTGAATTTGTAATAAAACTTTCTTATTATACCTCTCACTATTGTCCAACCATGGTTCTTCTGGTCATGTTTGAACATTTCTCCAGCACACCAACAAAAGCCGGCTCTAATTATATATATAATTTGGAACGTTTATGTGCGAACTTTATTGAAATTCCATGAAAAGTCGGCATGGCCAATTCACACCTTCTTCCGGACTATATAATGAACTTGCAACCTTCAACAAATCACCAAAGTTTCGTGGCTTCCAACATTTTACCATCATGCTCTCTTCTTACATCATGAAACTAACTACTCTTCTCACTCTTGTCCTGTTCATTTCTTTGGGCCATGGAGCCACTGCTAACAAAAAGGTAGCGAATTTCAAACTTAAGGCGTTGGGTTTATTTTATAGTGTACGCACTCAAGTGTTCACGAAAACTTTACGTGCCCAAAAGCCCTTGGCGTTAGCTCAAGTGGCATCGGAGATTTGGAGTAATGAGTTAGGACTAGAATAGGTTTAGAGTTCAGTTCCCTCCGATGTAACCGAAAAAACAAAAGTAGTAACGAGGCAATCATTTTTCACACGTAGGATCTGCATTTTGAATGTCTTTTTCCTTCTCATGTTGCAGCATTATATAGTTTACATGGGGCATCATTCGCACCCGAACTCCGAGTCCGTTGTCAGAGCCAACCATGAGATTCTTGCTTCAGTCACGGGAAGGTACGATGTTAACTGAATTCAATTTCTCAGTTTCATAAAATGCCAATGCAGATTGTACAGTAAGATTGATTTGTATATTTTTCGGATAATTCTCAGCGCTGATGGAGCACAAGAAGCAACACTTCACCATTACAGTAAAAGTTTCCAGGGCTTCTCAGCCAGGCTTACACCACAGCAAGCTCAACAGCTTTCAGGTAGCATTCCGTCTTCTCGAAACTCAATATATCAAGAACAATTGAAAGAATATTAATCTGAGAAATTAGTAAATAAAATAACGGTACTTGATTATATGCAAGAACTTCGTTAGATTGATTTCTGTTCATGTACTACAGAAAACGATGCGGTTATCTCTGTGTTTGAGAGCAGAATAAACCGACTGCGCACGACACATTCCTGGGATTTTCTAGGCATAGACTCCATTCCCCAGTACAACCAAATGCCAATGGATTCAAAATCCAATGTTATTGTTGGTGTGATTGACTCTGGTACGGCTTCAGTTTCTCATTTCGTATCTGGCTCTTCGGCTTGTACTGTTTTGTGATCAGTTCATTACTTTTGTTTCACAGGAGTTTGGCCGGAGTCAGAGAGCTTCAGTGATGCAGGATTAGGGCCTGTGCCAGAGAAATTCAAGGGAGAGTGTGTTACCGGTCAGAACTTTACATCTGCCAACTGCAACAGGTAACCGAAATGCCTTCGCCGCTAAAGAATTCCAGTTCCACAAGTCCAACTTTCTAAATTGGTATTCTGTTTGCAGGAAAATCATAGGCTCCCGCTTCTATTTTGAAGGATTCGAAGCAGAGACTGGGCCTCTTGAGTCCAATGCACCTCTTCCATTCTTCCGATCAGCTCGAGATAGTGATGGCCATGGCACTCACACTGCCTCAACAATAGCTGGATCTAAGGTACCTAATGCCAGCTTCTTTGGGATGGCCAGAGGCACTGCCAGAGGCGGTGCACCTAGCACCAGACTCGCTATCTACAAGGCTTGTTGGTTTGGCTTCTGTAGTGATGCAGATGTTCTTGCTGCTATGGATGATGCAATTTATGATGGTGTCGATATTCTCTCCCTTTCCCTCGGCCCTGATCCTCCGCAGCCAACTTATTTTGAAAACGCACTCTCCATTGGGGCTTTCCATGCATTCCAGAAAGGAGTACTTGTTTCTGCATCAGCCGGAAACTCTGGTTTTCCAAGTACTGCATGCAATGTTGCTCCCTGGATTCTCACAGTTGCTGCAAGCACATTGGATAGAGAATTTCATTCAAACGTATATCTGGGAAACTCAAGAATTTTAAAGGTAAACTTAGCATCCGGATTCTACTAACCTTTTAACGACGCAAAGGGTGTGTGAACACACACAACAACCCGAAAATCACTTAACGTTGATGGTCATATGAACTCTGTGATTTCAGGGTTCCTCATTAAACCCACTGAAAATGGAAAGATCATATGGTTTGATAGCTGCAAGTGCTGCAGCTGCCTCGGGAGTCGCAACAAAGAATGCAAGGTAGTTTTTCTCTTCAAATATTTGATGCTAATATTACAAGTATTAGTGCATCATCTAGTTTTCTAACAAGCTATACCTCTTTTATCTAATAATACGACTTAACAAGAGAAGTTAAAGTCTTAGAACCACTAATGCTTTTCAATCTTCGAACTTTTCAAATTGTACTGTTAGTCAGTTATGCTAAATACCGATATTGGCACCCGAGATTTCTTTGCTATTGATGTTCAGGCAGATGAAAAACCTATGAACTGTCATTATTTGCTCACCGTTCGATACGTTCTGTTTGTTTCCTAACAGCATTTGCAAGGAAAATACTCTAAATGCTACCTTAATTAAGGGGAAGATCGTGGTATGCACATTTGAGACCTTCACTGATAACCGAAAGAGCAAAAGCGTTGTTGTGAAAGAAGGTGGTGGTGTGGGAATGATTCTTGTCGATCCATTTCTCAAAGACGTCGGCTTTCAGTTTGTCATCCCAGGCACTCTAATTGGTCAAGAAGAAGCACAGGAGCTTCAAGCATACATGACGACTGAAAAGTGAGTTCTTCAAGCTTTGTGCTCAAAAGTCTGTTGATCGAAGAAACAAGAAGTTATATATAAAAGAAAGTAACTGAAACTTATAGATAACTCGATTAGAAATTTTACAGTATTGTTATTATAGGAATCCAGTTGCTAGAATCTCCTCGACGACAACAGTTCTAAACACTAAACCTGCACCGGAAATGGCAGTGTTCTCATCCATGGGGCCAAATATCATAACCCCAGACATCATCAAGGTAAGTTCTATGATACATTATAATTTAAAAATAGTAAAAAAAAATTCAAGACTGATGCTGGAGTGTGCGTAAAAGGGCATCACCGGTGCCATATCATGGGTTAAAGTAAATGAACAATTGACTTCAAACAAATAATCAACCGTGCAAATTCCTATTGCAGCCAGATATTACAGGACCAGGAGTGAATGTATTAGCAGCATGGTCTCCGGTGGCAACTGCTGCCACTGCTGATAGGTCTGTCCATTATAACATAATTTCCGGCACCTCGATGTCTTGCCCACATGTATCTGCACTTGCAGCAATATTAAAATCATACCACCCTTCCTGGAGCCCAGCAGCTATAAAGTCTGCAATAATGACAACAGGTTACGCAGTTAAAATATGTTTTCATTGTCAAAGTAGCCTAACAAATTTTAATTTCTGGGCACTTAAGTATTGATTTTCTTTGTTGTCACAGCAACTGTCATAGATAACAACAGAAGCATCATTGGAAGAGATCCAAATGGAACCCCTACCACTCCCTTCGACTATGGATCTGGACACATTAACCCAGCTGCAGCAATCAATCCTGGACTAGTATATGATTTTGATTCCCATGACATTATCAATTTTCTCTGCAGCACAGGGGCTACCCCATTGCAACTGAAAAACCTCACAGGAAGTCTAGTTTACTGCCCGAAGACTCCTACCCCCTCCTACAATTTTAACTACCCTTCGATCGGTGTGTCAAAATTGAGTGGAAGACTTTCTGTTCAACGGACTGTTACTTATTATGGCAGCAGCTCAACGGTCTTTGCTGCAAATGTGGATTACCCAGCAGGGGTAAACGTTACAGTTACACCATGTGAACTCAAGTTTACAAGGACTGGGGAAAAGATGTCGTTCATGGTAGATTTCACTCCCTTCAAGAATAGTAATGGAAGCTTTGTGTTTGGAGCTTTGACGTGGAGTAACGGAATTCAAAACGTCAGGAGTCCTATTGGTCTCAATGTGATTTAATTGTAGGAGCAAGAGTTCCAGTCATAGCTGAAATTTGTGAGTGTGTCCCATCCAACGCTACGAGGAGAAATGTACTTGTGTAATATATCAAATTCCAATTGTTACTCCCTCTAACGTGCATTTCTGTGATTATGGATACGGAGTACATACCTTCATATATCCACAGTAGGCATGCACAACTTACAGTAATCTTGCCTTCTTTTCTTAACTGGTACTCTGAATTTGCAAGGCCAACACTGCAAGACTACGAATGTTAAGCATCTCATTAGCTTCATATTTAATAATGCGAGAAAGCTCACTGATTATTGGAATTTTCGTCTTCAGTTTTGAAAATTGAAGGTTTCGTCTAATGATACATTCACAAGAAATTCATACCTGATGATTAATTCAACAATAATAAGAATGCAAGATCCAAGACCTAACAATGTATGCTCGGCTATCATAACATTCCGGGCCATGAAATTTCTGTCGAAATAATTATGCAAGTGCAGCTTAGATATGAATGACGAAAAACTGTTCATTAATTGAATTGAGGGAGTTCTTTTTTTTTTTTTTTTCACTTTCACAAAGAAATACACTGCTGGGGAAGAGGCTGTGCGATGGTACAACATTATTCCCTAGATAACCAACAAAGTATCTCAATTTATCAACTCCAACGTGAGAATGCCACCTAGGTTGGGGAAACAAAGTTCGAACTTCAAATAAAAAGTTGGGCTATATACAAGTGTCCAAAATTGATCAATACCGTGACATACCTCTTGAATGAGAAAGTCTTGTATAGAGTGGGCATATGCGACAGCCCTACCCAAGAATCAGTCCTCTCAAACAGGAGGAGGAGTGTGGCAATGAAAGTTTCCTGGCTTGATGGACTAACCAACCAATACCACAAGCAAAGATAAACTATTGCAAACGAATGCACGTTATCTATAAGTTTTTCTCTTCTGAAAAGAAACATGACCTTTCTTTTGGACAAGAAAATAACTTTATTAAATCAGAAGCTTCTGTTAACAAAAGTGGACAAGGAGCTGTCATCAGTAACAGGTAAGGTAACAAAGTTGAACCCCCAAATTAACCAAAAAAAAAGAAAAAAGAAAGGAAAAACGAGCTTTAACAAAAACTACAACACACTACAAGTATCATAATTGTAATCATCAACGAGATCTCCCCAGTGAACTCTCCAGCAACCAAAGCCCCAAAGTAACAACCAAAATTTGATTTTTGTCCCAAAGTTCCTCCACTCCACACCTTCACTTTGCTCAAATATCCGCCTTCCATCTGAATTACTACTAACACCATGCACTGCAGGAAACCATTTCTTTCTTACCCCTACCTATATTTCTCAGGGAGCAAAGAAACAGAACTCCTTGAGACGACCCAATTTACATTGTCAACCCCATACAATCTCCCCCACATAGTTGTAAACATATGATCCACACTCCTTTCCCCCTCTTTGTTGTACAAAATGCATCAGTGAGGTGAAACACACACAAAAGGCAATCTCCTGGATCACATCACATGTATTAAACCTCCAGTGAGCCAGTCCAAGCCAAAACTTTTACTTTCGGTGGAACTCTTGCTTTCAAATCTGCCCACAAGGTTGGATGGAGTCCTGGATTAGCTACATTAGAACTCCCTTGAAGTATCAATCTTCCATTTCTTGCATCAATATACACACACATTCTGATACCAGTAACATTGCAGAGATCTCCTCCATCTGAATTCCATTCAGATTTCTTAACCTGAAATCCGAACTATATGAAATGATATAGCACTCAACCGTCACCTTGGTAAATTAAACTTTGGTGTTAGCAGCTGCATGGATCCATCCTTTTGCTAGTTGTGTTCCTTAAATGCTCATTTCCTAATTTAAATGAAACTCTCATGCACCATATATGTTCTTACCCTGATGAAAATTTATGTAGCATAAGGATGGATCCATGCAGCTGCTTTGCTTAAATGTATTTTCCATGACTTGGGAAACTACTCAAAACTTAAACCCATTTCGCCAGTGGGATGTTCACCAATAGTCTCCACAAGAGCATAAACCACCCTTAAAGTGGTGGAACCGATTTGAATCCCTGACGATAATTTCTCTCTCTTCAATCACTGAAATCAACTTAATAACATTGTGACAGTCACCACAAACTCTAAGATTTTTCAGAATTTGGATGGTGAACCCTGGATGTGTGGCAATCAATCCAAAAGCAATGGCCAATCTCTCACTGTGTTGAGAAAGAAAGGCTGCTTTGTGTTCCTCTTCAACATCATGAAGCACATAATCCGTGTCCGGCTGATAACCCATGTCAGTTAAGCGGTTATTTAAGTAATCAAGCTTTGAATATATAAGGTCTGACATGGGATGTGAATTGTCACCAGCCAAGAATGAGTACGTCTTGTTATTCACCTCAATCCAGCTATACCCGGGTTGCTTTTTCACTTTTCTCTCATCCATGAGTTTCCTAACTTTAGCTCTCTCTTGCCAGTTTCCAGCTGCGGCATAGATATTGGACAGCATAACATATGCAGCAGAATCATGTGGCTGAAGTGAAATGAGCTTTTCTGCAGCGAGTTTTCCCATCTCTATATTGCGGCAACCACCTAAGAGAGCTCGCCACACATTTGCACCTGCATCAAATGGCATTCCATTTATGATATCCATGGCCTTTTCAAGATTTCCTGCTCGGCTGTATAGATCAACCATACAAGAATAGTGCTCCATTGCTGGATCAATATGGTAATCTTGGACCATAATATTGAAGTATTTTTCACCTTCGTCTACTAAGCCTGCATGAGTACAGGCAGAAATCACAATAATGAATGTTATACCGTCCATTTCCAAATTTTGTCTTCGCATATCCTCAAATACTTCAAGAACCTTCTTCCCGTTACCATGTTGAGCATATCCAGAGATAATTGAGTTCCATGAAATTAAGTCTCGCTCACCTTGCCTCTTGAAAACTTCATTTGCACTCTCAATATTCCCCATCTTTGCATACATGGTGACAAGAGCACTACTTAGGCATAAAGTATTATCCAACCTTAATTTGATTGAGCATGCATGAAACTGTTTGCCGTGCTCTACTGCAGATGTAGGCGCAGCACAAGCATTGATGACACTTGACAAGGTAAACATATTAGGTCTGACCCCCTCCCTTGTCAACTGGAGGTAAGTTTTAACAGCTCCCTCGGTATCTCCTATCTGAGCATATCCCGAAAGCATTGCTGACCATGCCACAATGTCCTTCCCTTCAATTATTTGAAACACTTTTTCAGCTTCATGAACATTTCCCATCTTAACATAAGCATCTATGAGTGAAGTTCCTACTGAAGGTGACTTCTCGTAATTGGTTTTAATGACTTGTGCATGTACTTGGAATATAAAAAAAGAAGGGTAGACCATAAGGATGGCAGAATAAGTGAAATCGTTTGGTCTAACACCTTCTCGACTCATTTCACAGAATAACTTCAATGCTCTCTCTTTTCCACCATTCTGCAAGTACCCAGTGATCAATGTAGTCCAAGTTACCACACTTTGAACACCTTGCATCATAGAGAAAATTTTATAAGCATCATCCATTTCACCACACTTACTGTATGCTACCATAAGTGCTGTTTGAATATTGCGGTCAAATGCCAACCCAGTCTTTACAACCCGGCACTGAAGCTGTCTAGCAAATACCAATTCTTTAAAGTTAGCACATAACTTAATAACAGTAACAAATATTGCTTCTGTGAACTTAAAGCCCGCAAGCCTCATCTGATTAAACATTTCAAATGCTTCCAAATCGAACCCATTCATCACATAACCTGCAATCAAACTATTCCAAGTAACTGCATCCCTACGTTCCATACAATGAAAAACAGCTCTAGAATCCCTAACAATCCCTGATTTTAGATACATATTAATCAAAGAATTGCACACGGACATAATTGATTCAAAACCATTCTTTATCACCATGGTATGAACCTGTCTTCCCTTCTCAACCATACCTTCATCTGCCAAAACTCCAAGAACAGTCGCAAATGTATACGGGTTAGGCTTAATTCCTTCCAATTGCATCTCCGTAAACAATTCCAATGCCTGGTCATTCAATCCATTTCTTGAATAACCGGCAACTAACGAGGTCCATGACACTACATTTCTATCCCCCATCTCATCAAAGACTCTCCTCCCATCACCAACACCTTCAGTTTTCATATACATATCAACAAGTGAGGTCCCAACACTAACGTCCTCCACAATCCCAGATTTTACACATTGACAATGAAGTAGCTTACCGACAACTTGATCAGATAAACATCCACAAACCTTAAGAACAGAAGACAGAATCGACCCATTAGCCCGTAAACCAGACCGCCAAAGACCCACAAACAGGTTAAGCGCTTCATGGTTACGGTCATTCCGAAAGTACTCAAAAAGCACGTGACTGGATTCTAAAACGTCTCTTTGCGGAGTTTTGTCGAACAGTTGGTGTGCATTGCTGGATTCCGAGACCAAGCCCTCCGTTTTCGGAGTGAAGGGCATGTCGTGAGGGCGGCCGAGATGATTGGTATGATAGGCAAAGTGGTATTGCTTGGGAGCTAGTTTCGTGTAGGACTGTGTGAGGGTCCTCAAGGCAGGCTTTAGGGTCATGGTCTCCCACAGTCTCTTGCATTTGCTTCCACGCATGGAGGTGATGAGAATTACAGAGAAACAAAAACCGCGCGCCGAGTGATGATTTTTAAGTTTAACTATGGGCCTATGGGCCTTACTTCAATGGGTCTATAGGATAGATACAAAGTTCATCATAGATTTGGATGAGGAACTTTCAAATTCTAAGGAATCCAGGCATAATGATAAAGCGATGCATCACAAAGAATTAAAAAAGCACTACATGATCATTACAAAAATACTTGATAGAGAAATTTGCGAATGACTACCCATAATGAGTTTTTTATAAATCAAAAGGTGAATGCTTATTGAATAATTGCTTGATCAATATAGAAAGTCACTTAGGCCATCTCCAACCGAAGGGTCCAGAGGGCCGAAAATAGCCCGAAAACGATCTCCAACCGATGGCCAGGCCAAAGGGCTCATGGGTTCCACTGGACAAAAAAGGGCCATAAGGTCAATCGGTCGGCCCAAACCAGCCAGCTAGCTGGCCCCGGGGCGAGCTCTAATTCAAATTTATAACAGCTAGTTGCTGACGTCAGCTAGTCATTATTTTTAATTAATTTTTTAACAGTTTTTTTTTAATTTTTAAATTTTTTTTAACAAAATATGTTTTAAACCTTGTAAAAATTCTTTTTTTTTTCCTTATAACTTCTAAACCATCAAACATTACATAACATTAAATAACATGAAACAACATTAAACAATATTAAACAACATTAAATAACTTTAAATAACATAAAACAACATAAAAACAATTTAATAACATGAAACTTAAACAACATTTTTAAAAACATTTAACAACATAAAACTTAAATGCATACTCCATACTATTTTTGGCCCAAAGATGTGCAACAAGATCCTATTGTAGGTACTTGTTTGTGTCACTTATCATTGGATTTGAATTTTAGTTGTAGTTTTTAAGTAATAAATTATGTTTGGCCCTATAGCCCATTGGCCCTCAGTTGAAAATGGTTTTTTGTGACAGGGCTAAAACGAGCCATATGACCCTTTGGCCTTCGGTTGGAGATGGTAAGAAATATGAAGAAATATGAACCTGTACTGTTCATTAAAATATTAATTTCTTGGAGGGCCAGAGGGTTAAAACAAACCCTCTGGCCAGCCTTCGATTGGAGATGACCTTAGTTCCTTCCTTCATAATTGATACAAAGTTTACAAACATGACACGAGTACTGACTCCTTATCACAAATGGGCAACCCTAATGCCGTCCAAGTCTCCGAAGTTGTAAAAGGATAATTTTTCACACGAAGTCACCATAACAGAATTATTCCTCCAAGTAACCCATCTCTCGCAATTCTTAAGTCTCGTTCTCATTGACCCAGTTGCCTTTAATACTTTCTGTCCATTTCGCAGAGCCTAATCTGCAGGTGGAGAGTTGAAGCTCGTAATGGAAGGCCAAGTGAAATTTCGCTATGTTTAATTATTTACTATTAAATAGGTTGTTTTTTTTTTTTTGGGGGGGTTAGGTAGGTTTGGCCCGTTTGGAGGCCCCCATAAATAAAAGTAATGAACCATTTTCTCAAATTCTTTGGTGTTCTCCTCAAGCAGATTAGGCACGACAACTGCCACACTTGTTTGAGTAATAAATAGGTTGGCTGCTTTATTTTACTATTAAAGAGTTAGTTAAAGAGTTAGTTGTGCTATACCTTTAGTAATAAGTGCCATGCAAACACACTTGCATTATCACAGGCTACAAGCAACGAACCATTCTTTCGTGTTCGAGTTCTTCAACTAAATTAAGCACACTATGCCCCAGCTGCCACACATTCTTTTTCTAGATTTTTGATTTCAAATGTTAGAAGATACACGGAAGATATCACCACAAGAAAGTCTTCAGGCTTGGTTACTTTCGTTACGTTATATGGAGATGAAGATACACGGCAGATATCACTACAAGTTTTGGTCATTGAAAAGAAACCTATACAACTCTTCAGGCATGCTTACTTTCCGTACGTGATATGGAGATGAGCACGGATGGATATGAAAGGAATGAGGAATGAGAAGAAATGGGTTACGGGTATGGGATAAATAAACCTCTATAAATAAACCCCCTATATATTTATGGGATACCTTTATTTTAGGTATGCCATACCCAAAACACACACATCCACTTACTTTTTTCAATCACTTGGCTGTCAGTAGTAAACACCTAAATATGAATGATACTCATTCTTTGTAAGTATATATGTTCTTAAACTTTTGCTAAAAATAAATACTACGATCTAGTGGTATTCCTTTTCACTTATAAGTGAGAGGTCTTAGGTTCGATTCTCGTCAAAGACGAATTTGAACCACATTATTATTAACCCATTCTGAAGTCTAACCTAATCCCCTACCCCGTTATAATGTTGTTTGTTAAAAAAAGGACGAAACTTTTAGGCACACTAGAGTATGCATAGTTCTCTAAAAGGTTTTCTTTTATTTTCACTGTAGTGGTATGTTAACACTCTAAATGTGCAAGCTAACAAATTAGAATAATAAACCCTTTTTGAGCTTTGGATATGGACCAAAATAAAATGGCCTTAAATTTAAGTGGTTCACCCCTCAAAACTGGTTTACGTCCACTTTGTTGATCCAATTACATGAACTTTCTCTTTTCTCATTCTTCCGACCCCTTTACAAGACGATCCCCTTCTTTATATAGGCTCTCGATGAACCTAGAAGCCCTTAGTTCGTCTCATTTGGCATTTAATGCCCCACCTATGTAGACTAGCGTATTGACACCCCTTTACCTACTAGCTGGGCATTCGGCGGTGAAGTGACTTTTATCAAGCTATGATTGCATGCCTTTTCTAGGCGAGGCGTGTTGAGAGACCTGCTCGGCCTTGGTTATCAAACCCCATCTCCCCGAGCATTGTCCCGACTACCTTTACGTCCCATCCTAGGCCTCTACTCCTGACTACGAGCTGCCATGTGACTTGATTGAGGTCTAAGTAGACTTGCTACTGGACACTTGTGCCATAAAGTTGTCAGTCTGCACATGTGCCTCTAACAGTCAAAAAGCACCTTGTACAACCTAGTCATGACTCAAGTTGAGCTAGTCGACGATCAGCTTTAACGCTCGGGAACCTCTTGGACCTTGGGCTTCTTTATCTTTCTTGGGCTATGACTTTACCTTGGGCTTTTCACGACTTCTTTCTCCGCCTCCATCATTATGTGGGCTTAAAAGTGCCTAACATTAACATGATGTTTGTCATCCATGACAGATTTGCAAGGTGTATATATATCCTTCAAGAAAAGAAAAGAAGAGAAAAAAGACAATGAATTTGCATGCTGCTGTTAGGAAAAGAATAGATGATGGATTGCTCTAGTGGTTAGTATTTTTTTCCTTGAATCATTGTGTTTCAAGTTCAAATCCTATTTTTCTCCATAGTATAGCTTTGAATGGTAATATTGTTTGCAATGAAAATTAATAAAAAAAAAAAAACTTAATTTGGTCATATTTGTCATTCATCATCCATATAAATATGAATCTACAATTCGTATTTTGTTGTGTTATAATATGGCATTTACATATAGTCTAAATTCTTATCACGTTGTTCATATGATGTTGATATGTCACTTAGTATTACGGTCTGATGGTATTCATCTTCATTAGAAAAAAAGAGGTATTAGGTTTGAATTTAGTGAATAGCGAATTCAATACCAAAGTAGACTACCCATTGTGTGACTTAGCCGAACTTCTCTCCCCTTAATGTAAAAATATCAATGTACTAAAAAAAAAATGATGTTGATATTTAGTTACAATAATGTTCGAGTTGCTATATGCAATGAATTCTGGTCATATGCAGGTCACACACACAACTGATAGGCGCATGATAGAAAAACTCATGGTGCAATCCAGAATGGGCTGGAAGATGGGGACCCTCAATACTAATTAGGGATGGGTAAAATACTCATGGGTTTGGATAACCGCGGTTACCCGCCCATTTAAAGTTCACGGTTACGGTTATGGGTAACCGTTTAGACGAACAAACGGTGATGGGTATAACCGTTTATCCGTGAAATTTAAATGGGTGGTTATGGGTATTACCCATGGTTATAACGGGTATCCATAGGTTATGGGTATTACTCGCGGTTATAACGGTATCCATTTACCCATTTATTTTTGTTTTTTACTTTGGAGTTATTGGTGATACTAATTCAATTTATGCATATGGGCTTCTGTTTATGCATATTGATGAATGGTGATACTAACTCAATTGATTTGGTACTCCGCTTTTGTTTGCTTCTTTTTTTCTTTCCTGATAACTGAGTGTACAATGTAAACCTTCTGTGATCACTTACCTCTGTTGGATTCATGCTAATTGGTGTTGGTGTTCCTAAATGGGATACTAATTCAATTTATACATTTCTTTTGTAGGCCTCTTTTGGTGACAACGAGTTGATGAGACTTTGTGATTGAACATGCTAAAGCATTAGTGTTCGTAAGTGTTTGGTTTCGGAATATTTTGGAGCTTTGAATAATCTAGTATTTTAGATAATGACTACTTTTTGTTTTTAGAAGCTTTACTTTGTAATCATATGGATTATAATTAAAGACTTGCTTGGGTGTAGCAGAAAAATATCGTTCGTAAACTATTATTTCAATTATTGGAATTGTATGAGAACTTAAGTGATTAAAGTAAGGAAATGCATGCTAAAATGGACCTATAACGGTGTTTAATTGTCAGAAAATGAAAATTATGACAAATTATTCTTTTGTAATTTTCAAGTTGTTAAAAAAAAAATGTAGACGGGTGAAAAGAGGTAAATGGGTACAAAAATAAGGATAAATTGGTTCAAAAACGGGTAAATGGGTAAATGGTTTTGGTTAAATGGTTAAACAATTATGGTTAAATGGGTACACGGTTATGAGTATGGTTAATCGTTTATAAACGGTTATGGGTATGTGTATAACCGTTTATGCAATTACCTAACGAGTAAACGGTTATGTGGGTATGAATATAAACGGTTATGGGTAAATAGCCACGGTTACTTGCCCGTCATAACTGTTGCCCATCCCTAATACTAATGAATCCAATAAAGTCATGAATTCATACAGTTTCTTTTGTTAACTATCAAGAAAAGAATAGCACCGAAAGTCTTATAGCGTGTTTCCCGTAATCGGAATGAGAATAAGGAATCCGATTCCGATTATGGATTATACTTGTGTTTACTAAAATTGGGAGGAATCAAAAGTGTATGGGGCCCACACAAAAAATGGAATCCAATTCCAAGATTTGGCTGATTTGGATTCCCAACATAAAGAAGGTATTTGGATTCCGGATTGCCCAAGCAATTGGAATGAATACTTTTTTCCCTTCATGCCCTCACTCACTTTCATTATTTCCAAGATTATCCTTAACCCTAGGTTGTCATTTTTTTTTCTTTTCACATAACTCCTTTCTCTCTTCTCTTAACCGTAGCTCATTTCTCTCTTCTCTCAGCTTCAACTCTCGTCACACTTACGAACAAGCAAATTCCTACTTCTTCTGCGTTTTTATCTCTATGTTGAATTTTTTGCTTTGAACTACACGGGGGAGTCAGCAATGAGTTTTCTGGACGAAGACTCTGACTTTTGATAGAAAATAAATGAAAGATTTTCCATTAATTGTGTTTCCTTGCATCTTGCTGAAACTTTCATTGCTTCCTTCACTTCAGTTCACTTCACTTGTTAGAGAGGGAGAGAGAGAGAGAGAGAAAGGGGGGGGGTTGAGCTGCCCACTTGTTCTTGTAAGTTTTTTACTTTGAATTTCAATAAAAGTTGGAAAACTTTGTTATTGGTTTTTGGATTTATTGAGTTGAATATTGATTTACAGTTGTTTATTTGCAAAATGGATCTCTTTTTTCATAGTTAGGTGCATAAAGAATCAAAGATGCAAAATTTTCTTTTTATTTGCCTTTTGGATTTGTTTGACCTTATGCTTAGATCAGCGACATTTGGGATTTGTGTGTCTGATGATCTTCTGAATTGGGTTATGCAATTTGTTGATCCTATTGGGTTTAGAAAGCTAGGTATTTGAAGAGCATATGATGCAAGAATAAATTCTAGTTGCATGTCTTAATTTGAAGCAGAAAGGTTAGAGTTTGATTCAACTTATTGAATTTCATAGGCTAGTCTATACTTGAAGATACCGAAAGCTAGAAGAATAGTTCTCAGCATTGTCTTTCTTGGTGAGGTTCACACTGTCTTGATCTTGAAAGCAATAACAATAGTCGACTACTATTTATTTACCATAGAAATAATCTTCCGTGAAAGTTATATAGGACTTACAACATTTTAGATCATCTGAACCAAGATTATCATTGTTTGGTATGATTTGACTTGTTATGAAAAAGATTGATATGCAGGATTGTGTACCTGTGATTTTTGAAATGTTGTATTGTTTAGGAAGAGTACTTTATCCCTAATTCTTTATGCTCACAAATGTTGTATTTTTAGGAAGAGTACTTTATCCCTAATACTTAAAGCTTACAAATGTTTATTAATCAAATATTCTTCATCTTTATGAAATTAGGAAGAGTGAGGACAAGGTTGTGGGTTGAGCTCTCTTCACTGGTTGCAACAAAAACTTGACGGTGAGTTGAGCAAAATAGAGTTTTTGGCTCCCATGGAATTATTTAAAGTCACCAATTTCTTGGCCAAAGAACATGACATTCTAAGGGTCTTTTTCAACATGTCTGATGAAAGGAAAAGTGCATATGTGACTACTTTGTTACAGACTTTAATGCATAATGACATCTAAGCGATGGTCCAAAGAATATGAATGCTAGTTTTTTGCTATGACATGCTCGCTGCTAAGATAACATATCAGGGAAAATTGTGAATGTTTTGTAAAGCTAATGACTGAATTATATTATTGGGTTGTTGGGAATTTATTGAGCTGAATATTGATTTACAGTTGCTTATTTGCATAATGGATCTCTTTTTTCATAGTTAGGTGCATAAAGAATCAAAGATGCAAAATTTTCTTTTTATTTGCCTTTTGGATTTGTTTGACCTTATGCTTAGATCAGCGACATTTGGGATTTGTGTGTTTGATGATCTTCTGAATTGGGTTATGCAATTTGTTCATCCTATTGGGTTTAGAAAGCTAGGTATTTGAAGAGCATATGATGCAAGAATAAATTCTAGTTGCATGTCTTAATTTGAAGCAGAAAGGTTTAGAGTTTGATTCAACTTATTGAATTTCATAGGCTAGTCTAAGCTTGAAGATACCGAAAGCTAGAAGAATAGTTCTCAACATTGTCTTTCTTGGTGAGGTTCACACTGTCTTGATCTTGAAAGCAATAACAATAGTCGACTACTATTTATTTACCATAGAAATAATCTTCCGTGAAAGTTATATAGGACTCACAACATTTTAGATCATCTGACACAAGATTATCATTGTTTGGTATGATTTGACTTGTTATGAAAAAGATTGATATGCAGGATTGTGTACCTGTGATTTTTGAAATGTTGTATTGTTTAGGAAGAGTACTTTATCCCTAATTCTTTATGCTCACAAATGTTGTATTTTTAGGAAGAGTACTTTATCCCTAATACTTTATGCTTACAAATGTTTATTAATCAAATATTCATCATCTTTATGAAATTAGGAAGAGTGAGGACAAGGTTGTGGGTTGAGCTGTCTTCACTGGTTGCAACAAAAACTTGACGGTGAGTTGAGCAAAATGGAGTTTTTGGCTCCCATGGAATTATTTAAAGTCACCAATTTCTTGGCCAAAGAACATGACATTCTAAGGGTCTTTTTCAACATGTCTGATGAAAGGAAGAGTGCATATGTGACTACTTTGTTACAGACTTTAATGCATATTGACATCTAAGCGATGGTCCAAAGAATATGAATGCTAGTTTTTTGCTATGACATGCTCGCTGCCAAGATAACATATCAGGGAAAATTGTGAATGTTTTGTAAAGCTAATGACTGAATTATATTATTGGGTTGTTGGGAATTTATTGAGCTGAATATTGATTTACAGTTGCTTATTTGCATAATGGATCGCTTTTTTCATAGTTAGGTGCATAAAGAATCAAAGATGCAAAATTTTCTTTTTATTTGCCTTTTGGATTTGTTTGACCTTATGCTTAGATCAGCGACATTTGGGATTTGTGTGTTTGATGATCTTCTGAATTGGGTTATGCAATTTGTTCATCCTATTGGGTTTAGAAAGCTAGGTATTTGAAGAGCATATGATGCAAGAATAAATTCTAGTTGCATGTCTTAATTTGAAGCAGAAAGGTTTAGAGTTTGATTCAACTTATTGAATTTCATAGGCTAGTCTAAGCTTGAAGATACCGAAAGCTAGAAGAATAGTTCTCAACATTGTCTTTCTTGGTGAGGTTCACACTGTCTTGATCTCGAAAGCTACAAGATAGTCGACTACTATTTATTTACCATAGAAATAATCTTCCCTGAAGGTTATATAGGACTCACAACATTTTAGATCTTCTGACACAAGATTATCATTGTTTGGCATGATTTGACTTGTTAAGAAAAAGATTGATATGCAGGATTGTGTACCTGTGATCTTTGGAATGTTGTATTGTTTAGGAAGAGTAGTTTATCCCTAATACTTACAAATGTTTATTAATCAAATATTCATCATCTTTATGAAATTAGGAAGAGTGAGGACAAGGTTGTGGGTTGAGCTTTCTTCACTGGTTGCAACAAAAACTTGACGGTGAGTTGAGCAAAATGGAGTTTTTGGCTCCCATGGAATTATTTAAAGTCACCAATTTCTTGGCCAAAGAACATGACATTCTAAGGGTCTTTTTCAACATGTCTGATGAAAGGAATAGTGCATATGTGACTGACTACTTTGTTGCAGACTTTAATGCATAATGACATCTAAGCGATGGTCCAAAGAATAAAAATGCTAGTTTTTTGCTATGACGTGCTCGCTGCCATGATAACATATCAGGGAAAATTGGAATGTTTTGTAAAGCTAATGATTGAATTATATTATTGGGTTGTTGGGAATTTATTGAGCTGAATATTGATTTACAATTGTTTATTTGCATAATGGATCTCTTTTTTCATAGTTAGGTGCATAAGGAATCAAAGATGCAAAATTTTCTTTTTATTTGCCTTTTGGATTTGTTTGACCTTATGTTTAGATCAGCGACATTTGGGATTTGTGTGTTTGATGATCTTCTAAATTGGGTTATGCAATTTGTTCATCCTATTGGGTTTAGAAAGCTAGGTATTTGAAAAGCATATGATGCAAGAATAAATTCTAGTTGCATGTCTTAATTTGAAGCAGAAAGGTCAGAGTTTGATTCAACTTATTGAATTTCATAGGCTAGTCTATGCTTAAAGATACCGAAAGCTAGAAGAATAGTTCTCAACATTGTCTTTTTTGGTGAGGTTCACATTGTCTTGATCTCGAAAGCTACAACGATAGTCGACTACTATTTATTTACCATAGAAATAATCTTCCCTGAAGGTTATATAGGACTCACAACATTTTAGATCATCTGACACAAGATTATCATCGGTTGGTATGATTTGACATGTTAAGAAAAACACTGATATGCAGGATTGTGTACCTGTGATCTTTGAAATGATGTATTGTTTAGGAAGAGTACTTTATCCCTAATTCTTTATGCTCACAAATGTTGTATTTTTAGGAAGATTACTTTATCCCTAATACTTTATGCTTACAAATGTTTATTAATCAAATATTCATCATCTTTATGAAATTAGGAAGAGTGAGAACAAGGTTGTGGGTTGAGCTCTCTTCACTGGTTGCAACAAAAACTTGATGGTGAGTTGAGCAAAATGGAGTTTTTGGCTCCCATGGAATTATTTAAAGTCACCAACTTCATGGCCAAAGAACATGACCTTCTAAGGGTCTTTTTCAACATGTCTGATGAAAGGAAGAGTGCACATGTGACTATTTTGTTGCAGACTTTAATGCATAATGACATCTAAGTGATGGTGCAAAGAATATGAATGCTAGTTTTTTGCTATGACGTGCTTGCTGCCATGATAACATATCAGGAAAAATTGTGAATGTTTTGTAAAGCTAATAACTGAATTATATTATTGGGTTGTTGGGAATTTAATGAGCTGAATATTAATTTATTGTTGTTTATTTGCATAATGGATCTCGTTTTTCATAGTTAGGTGCATAAAGAATCAAAGATGCAAAATTTTCTTTTTATTTGCCTTTTGGATTTGTTTGACCTTATGCTTAGATCAGCGACATTTGGGATTTGTGTGTTTGATGATCTTTTGAATTGGGTTATGCAATTTGTTCATCCTATTGGGTTTAGAAAGCTAGGTATTTGAAGAGCATATGATGCAAGAATAAATTCTAGTTGCATGTTTGAATTTGAAGCATAAAGGTCAGAGTTTGATTCAACTTATTGAATTTCATAGGCTAGTCTATGCCTGAAGATACCGAAAGCTAGAAGAATAGTTATTAGCATTGCCCTTCTTGGTAAGGTTCACACTGTCTTGATCTCGAAAGCTACAACGATAGTCGACCACTATTTATTTACCATAGAAATAATCTTCCCTGAAGGTTATAAGGACTCACAACATTTTAGATCATCTGATACAAGATTATCATTGTTTGGTATGATTTGACTTGTTAAGAAAAAGATTGATATGCAGGATTGTGTACCTGTGATCTTTGAAATGTTGTATTGTTTAGGAAGAGTATTTTATCCCTAATTCTTTATGCTCACAAATGTTGTATTTTTAGGAAGAGTACTTTATCCCTAATACTTTATGCTTACAAATGTTTATTAATCAAATATTCATCATCTTTATGAAATTAGGAAGAGTGAGGACAAGGTTGTGGGTTGAGCTCTCTTCACTGGTTGCAGCAAAAACTTGATGGTGAGTTGAGCAAAATGGAGTTTTTGGCTCCCATGGAATTATTTAAAGTCACCAACTTCTTGGCCAAAGAACATGACCTTCTAAGGGTCTTTTTCAACATGTATGATGAAAGGAAGAGTGCACATGTGATTACTTTGTTGCAAACTTTAATGCATAATGACATCTAAGCGATGGTCCAAAGAAAATGAATGCTAGTTTTTTGCTATGATGTGCTCGTTGCCATGATAACATATCAGGGAAAATTCTGAATGTTTTGTAAAGCTAATGACTGATTAGATGACAACATGATTGTGAAGAACTACTTTTTGTTGATATTATGATGTTTAGGCAGGTTAGGAATATTTTGTTGACAATTTGATGTGTAGACAGGTTATGAATATTTTGTTGATGATATGATGCCTAGGCAAGGTATGACTAGTTGTTTTAGGTTGGTTATGACGGTTAGATAGATATACTTTTATGTAAAATATTAACTTTAATGAAGTTATTTCCTACTCTTTGTTTGTTCCTAATGTTTTTTCTTCATTTATTTACTATTGTACAAAATCCACCTCGTGAAGATCTCTTTAGTTTGAGGAGAATCAAGTTTTTTTTTGGTTTGAAATGATAAAAATCATTCCTTCTACTCATTGACATCATGTAACAAAATATATCCTTGAAGAGTTAACTAATGCTCCTACCAATTTCTTTCCATGTCCTTCTAGCTCATCAAGCACAACTCCATGCTCATTCACATTATGCACAACTCCATGCACATTCACATTATGCACAACTCCATACATATGCCGAAGAGAAGAAACTACAACTTGAGCGAGAAAATTTAGATATTAAAGTAAATGCTTAAATTTATAAATAAAAAAAAACAAAATCATTTTAATGTGTCTATGAAATAAAAAAGCAATTTAATTTTTTCTTACTATTATATACTATATCAAATTTTATTAAAAAAAGTATATAAAACATTTGATTTGGGACAATGGCATTTTAGTAATCATACTGGTTTATATTCCGATTCTGGTGAATTACTAAACAGTTTTATGGAATTCTATTCTGATTCCAGACAGTTTTAGTAAACAACTTCGACAGGAATCTGATTCTGATTCCGCCTCATTTCAATTCCTCCTCAATCCAATTCCTCCTCAATTCAATTCCTCTCAATTTGATTGTGGATTAGTAAATGCGCCCTTAATATATTTCCTAGAAGTTTCTTTTATTTATCTGAGGAAGTTTCTTTGAATGTCTTGAAAATAACAATATGTGGGGTACAAATAAGTGGAAAATATAAGGTATCAAGTAGTTTTCCTACCGATAAAAGATTGCACCTAACATCATGAACTAGTAAAGCATGGACCAGTGATAAGGTTGGGGTGAGAGAGATAGTGGCTTCACCCTTCATAGGGGAAGATCTTCCATTTGCACTAGTAATATACGGATCATGAAATGGTCACATAGCTCATCAAACACTCTAGGGTCACTAGTCACATGATCAGTGGTCCCAGTATCAATTATCCATATATTTGTTCCACCTAGATGCATAACAACACTATGATTATATTGAGCCATTTAGCTCAAACACGAACAATAAAGGCACAAAAAATACGCAGCGGAATTAAGATAATTTACTAGATCACTGTTCCGACACTATAGCAATGCTCTGTTTACGACACTGTAGCACGCACTGTTCACTTTTTTTTTTTTGGCACGATATTAAGAAAAGTGGGCATAAAATTAAAGCACACAAGTCACTAAGAGCAAACTACTCTGAGGCCAAGTTGAATTAAACATGGTAAAATACCAAAAATATATATGACAATATTTGGGAATTTCTTGTATATTCATTAATCTTCAAAGTGAAGTATATATAGGAGTTACCATTAATATTACATGTGCACTTCATCAATGTGAAACAACGGACTACTATTTATATTTTAACTAATATATAAATATATAACTCTCAACAGACCCCTTAATTTAGATAGTACTAAACCGATATTTAATTTAAGGACCACGCACAATATGAGAAAGGGATTGGCGCATGTATATCATTTTCATGGCGGAGTTTCTGTATTCTTCCTGCCAACAGGACCTTTAAATAACCTTTCCAGAAGAAAAATATATATATTTTAAATGAAAAAGTAAGGACTTTATCTTGCTCTTCATAAAAATAATAAACACAGCATGTTATTAAAATCCTTTTTCATGAGGGAAGAATATAGCTTTGGTCTTTGTTGGCGACCATATTAGGCAACTGTCCCTTCCTACCAAAACCTACAACGACTGCTTGCTTACTTGTAATACTAATTAATGAAATTCTAATTAAGAATGATTTGGCCCTTGATATAAGCCTTCGTGTTACATACGACTTATTAAGCAAAACTTCTAGCTAACTTCTTTTACTATTTGGAAAAGAAAAACAAATACTATTAATTTAGGACAAAAATCGAAAACAAGAGTCACGTTAGGGTTGCGATTCGATTTGTATGTTGGACTGTTTTTTTGTCTTAAGTTGGGTACAAATTGTTTAATATAAGAAAACATTGTTGGCTTTCTAGTCAAACTCCCTAAAAATACATCACAATTATAGATCAATGATGCAAAATCAACCAATTATTGAAAATGCTTAACGTGCGAAATAAGAACAATTAAAATACAACATTAATTTGCTAGTGGAGGACGCGAAGTTCCTACAATACAAGAAAACATGGATTAGGTAACGATATTTTATGTGACGCCTATAAATTCATCACATTTTAGTATAATAGGTGAGGAATTAATAAAAAAAGCGTCACATACATACTATTATGGGATACAAAACAATTTTGGAATGTTGTTTGTCACATAGGAAGCCTAAATTCCTCACAAATTTTTTGGCCCCAAATTTTGTTGCCCCAATTGTTTTCACTAGGTGACAAAAAATTGGGTTCTTCACATAACCTAAGATTAGGTCACCGAGGTATGTGAGAAAAGTCAATTCATCACCATTTGTTTTACTAAAGGCAGAGGGAAAAAAAAAAAACATAAAAACAAAGCCCCAATTAGAACTCATCTATTCTACTTCCACCCCACTTCGTCTCTTAGTCTCTGAACTTTGCTGATGACGGATTGTTGGTGGCCACGACTGCATCGTACTTTCGTCTTCCTCAAACCTCAGCTGCTTGCTCTCGTACTCTACTCTCTTTGGTTTAAGAAGACCTAGTTTCTCAGCTATCCTTTCTCACAATTTCTTCTCAAAAGGTACTCAAATCTCTCTTTGTCTCTTGAAATTACTGCACTTTTCTTGATTTCTCTCTTGTAAATTTGTCTCAACCATGAAAATTTGAAATTTTGCTTAAATGGGTCTATGTAATTCACTGTTTTCCCATATGGGTCTCTCTTGTTTTCTCCTACATTTGATAATTTAGCTCTTGTTCTTGTGTTTATGTGTCTGTGTTTGTGGAATTACTTTCATGCTTGGGATGGCCTTTGCCAGATGGTACTAAGGATGAATCAATCAAAGTGGGTTCCGCGGTATAGGGTCATATATTTAGTAGTTCTTGAATCGATTTGCCTTTTAGTTAAGTTGATAATGATACTCTATCTACGTTTACAAGTTACGATGAACAAATTTTTGAAATATTATGTCACATCCCGGCCCGGGGCAGATCACTTCTCGGGCCCGCTCCACCACCATAACACGATATTGTCCGCTTTGGGCTTACCATTCCCTCACGGTTTTGTTTTTGGGAACTCACGAGCAACTTCCCAGTGGGTCACCCATCATGGGATTGCTCTAGCCCCTTCTTGCTTAACTTCGGAGTTCCTACGGAACCCGAAGCCAGTGAGCTCCCAAAAGGCCTCGTGCTAGGTAGAGATGGGAATATACATATAAGGATCACTCCCCTGGGCAATGTGGGATGTCACAATCCACCCCCCTTAGGGGCCCGACATCCTCGTCGGCACACCACGACCAGGGTTAGGCTCTGATACCAAATTGTCACATTCCGCCCCGGGCGGGGATGTGACATATTAGCACAACGCAAGTTTAATTTTTAAGAAGTACTATATATATAGGTCCTTTCTTGATATTAGGTGCATTGTCTTAGAGGTTTTTATTGCATTGTTATAGAGTAGGTTTTTCGCTTAGTGTGGGATGGACCAGAATCTTCTCATTCAAGTGCTATTTAAGTAAGAGGGATTGACCAGTTGATGAACTTTGTTGGGGGATAGTCTGATGTTATGTTCTTGAAATGTAAAATGATATTTATGAGAGCATTTAGCACATGGAGCATGATTTCTGTCGGGTAATTAGTTTTATTAGACGATGTGGGGTGACTGATGCTGTGTATGGATATTAGACAATATGACTGATGCTGCATATTGATGCTACATATGAATATTAGATGATATGGAGTGACTGATGCTGCAAGATTTTATGTTTCCTCTTTCCATGAGATTCTCTATTAAGTCTAATCCCTTAATTTGAGGAAGATTGGCATCTAGATGACTTGTTGATAGTTGTGTACTAGCTACTTGTTGCACTCCTTTAATTTAAGGAGTGATAGCTTTAGGGTTTACCGGGTTAGTAGGATTTGCCAAGGTAAGGTTGCTTGTAACCTTCTACCTCATTATATATCCCCCCCTTGTACATTCAATCAATCTATGAAAAATACATTCAAACAAACTTAAAATTTCCACAAATACACATTTGTCTTTTAAAGTTAATATGGGGATGGGAGTGGAGTATTTTTTAAGTAGAACATACAGAATCTGTAAGAGCATTATGTGAAAATACAAATATCATTAGTTTATAGAAATGTAGGGGAACACCTGTTTAGTTTCTTTTATGTCTTGCAAAAAATTTGAAATATCTCGTTTCATCATTCGAAGAATGGTTACTTTCTTTTTTAGCTCTTGTTCTTGTGTTTATGTGTCTGTGTTTGTGGAATTGCTTTCATGCTCGGGATGACCTCTGTATTTGTTTATTTTATATGTCAATGTTTATTGAATTGTTGCCATGAGATTTGAAAAGACTTTCATTGTGCTTGTTGTTTTTTTTTAATCTTCAAAAAGTGTCGGATCTGTTGCTGAATAATGGGGTCAATGTGGCACCAAACGGATATGGTTCCATGCGAGCAACTTACATTGAGTAGGTTCACTATCACATGGTGTTCAGTAATACAATTCCATGTGTAAGTGGCAGTGAACCCGTTCCATTTAAGTCTTTCTCCATGTTTAGGGAAAAGGTTTGGTAGCTGCATTTTCATTATCTCATGATCTGGAGGATCACATATTTTGGAGAGGATATTAAACTACTTGTTCATAGTGTATATTTTTCTTAGTTTAGAGAAACATGACTTGTTTTGGTAATGTTTTTAAACGATTTTTCTATTGTAAATGATCCAAACACTTTCTGAAAATGCTGTTAAGCATAACACCTTGTGTAGAGTCCCCAATTTTAGGCTATATATATGATAGAAAATAACGTAAAAGTTTTGGAATTTCTCAACATTTTGTTTTATATTAAATGATCAAATGTGTGCCTGCAAGATGTTGCTATCAAATATGTTGTTAATTAGTTTCCCATGATAATTGACTAACTTATTTGTCTTCATGGATAGGGTGAAGATGAAGAGTTAAACATCAATCGGAGAAGAGTGGGTATAACCAGCTTGTTTGGATTTGGGTTTGTCGGCCCTGTTGGCCACCTCTGGTAAGGAATTTTTTTTGGTGGAATAGATCATTCTAAGTATGTGCAGAGAAACCCAGTAGTAGAAATCTCACTCGTGTTATTCGGGTAGAAGATTTTTCTATTTTTGTTTAATTAAATTTTAGGATGATGCCATCGACATAGCCCATAAGATCACGACTAGAATCTGGGCTAACCACAGAGGATAGTTAGTCCTATCTAGTTGTTCACAATAGTAGTCATGTAGGAAGACATATTTGCAGTAAGGACTATAGGTGGGGGGTTAATATTCTGTCGTTGGACTTATAGGCCTCTGAGTACCATAAAGAACTAGAGAATCATAGAAGATTATAAAAGTAGAAACTCGCAGGAAACTAAAAACAATGAACAAGGTTTTCTTCAATGGTTTTGCATACCCTTAATAATGTAGGGTGCCATGTATTTAGAATTCAATACATATTACATTAGGGTTTTGAAAATCCTATTTACAAGCTATAATTCAAAATTCAAAATCACCATCAGATTAAACGGTGGAAGCTAATCACAATAATCTTTGAAAAACAAATATTCAAAAATATAAAACCTATCCAACGTAGAACTGTTGACCGAGTAACAACTTAAGAGTTTCTTTTGGATGAGGAGTCAGGACTTAGTCTTAAAGTTGATATATATTTCTAAATTAGGGTTTACAATGTGGGTGTGAATACTTAAATGACATGCTTTTTTCTATAAAAAAAAAAACAAAAAAAATTGTATTTAAATGGGTGCGAATGCTTAATGGTCTACTTTCTTTGTTTTAGCATCTTCCTAATCTTGAATTTCCAGTTATATGAAATTCATCTTGCTATATTGTATGCCTATCTTTGCTTTCTTTGCTTTATTGACATTCATCTTTACTATATTATATGCCTATCTTAACAATTTTTTTTTTAAATTTTTATGGCAACCTATTAGAATATATGAAAGTTTGCGCCCAATACTAGTATTGAAGTGATCTGACGTTAAGGATAGACAATGGATTCATTGTTGGAATCGCCTTAGTTCCAAGTATAGAGAAGGGGACCAATCATTCATTGACGCTGCTTGTCACCATGTGAACCAGAATAATCAGATACTGTGTCCTTGTAGGGTTTGTCATAATAGATTTTTTCGCTCAGTTGAAGATGTTCATCTTCATTTATTGAATTCTAGTATGGATATAAATTATGATCTATGGATAAATCATGGTGAGCATATTAATCACGTGCAAGTAGAGTCTTCAATGTCTACGAACAACGAACTGATCCATAATTCTAATGTCAACATGTTAAAAATGATGGATGATGCATTTGGAAGAATACATGATGATGATGATGATGATCAAGATACACTGGGGGTCTAAGATACCATGTGGGGTGGAGATATGATCAATGCTTTTAGGGTAAATGTTCATACTTATGATATGTTGCTTCGTGAAGCTCAAAAGGAACTATACCCTGGACGCAATCAATATACAATTTTGTCTTATGTTGTGGAGTTAATTCAAAACAAAGTTGATAATCACATGACAAATAAGGCCATTGATAAGATGCTAGCAATGATGAAGAAGATGTGTCCCAAACCAAACAGTGTTCCTGAATCGTTCCGTGAGTGCAAGAAGTTATTGAAAAGTCTTGGATTGGGATGTGAGAATATACATGCTTGCTATTATGAGTGTATATTGTTCTATAAATAACATGAAAAGAAAGATAGATGTTCAGTTTGCAATGAGCCAAGGTATAAAGATAGTCATTATGAGCAAAGAAAAAAGGTTTCAAGAAAAGTGTTACGATATTTTCCACTTAAACCCAGGCTACAAAGGTTGTTCATGTTGAGACATACAAGTAAAGACATGAGGTGGCACAAGGAAAAAAAAGTTAATGATCTGAACACAATGAGACATCCAGCATACTCTATCACATGGAAAGAATTTGACCAACTATACCCTAATTTTGCTCAAGACCCATGAAATGTCAGATTAGGCCTTGCAAGTGACGGTATTACTCCATTTTTAGATATACGTAAGCTATACAGTATGTGGCCAATTGTTATATTTCCATATAATTTGCCCCCTTGGAAATGCATGAAAAAACCACTCTCTTTTTTAACCTTGTTAATTCGTGGGCCAAAAGCACCTGGAAATGAGATTGATGTGTATTTGCGCCAATTAGTTGACGAGCTTAAGGAATTGCGGGAAAATGGCTTTCAAACTCATGATAAGATGACTGGGAGTACATTTAATTTGCGTGGAGCTGTTATGTGGACCATTAATGATTTTCCCACTTATGGAAATTTATCAGGTTAGAGCACTCACGGTAACTTGGCATGTTCGTTGTGCAATGAGGATTGATCGTACACCAAGTTGAGAAGTAAGTATTGTCATATTGGACATCATCGCTGTTTACCTATGAATCATTCATGGCGTAAAAATACTCAACTGTTTAATGGTCGTCGAGAGATGAGACATCTTCCACGAGAATTCTCAGGCGATGATCTACTTGATCAATTTGATTACCCTGTATCCCGTAAGTTTGGTAAACATGATAGCAATAAAAATAGGAAGAGGAAGCGGAATGCTGAAGAATTAAATTGGACAAGGAAAAGTATTTTTTTTTTCGAGTCGGAATACTGGTCCAAATTAAAGGTTAGGCATAATCTTGACGTTATGCATATTGAGAAGAATATATTTGATTATTTGATCGAGACATTGCTGAATACGGGGAAGTCAAAGGATACCCTCAAGGCGAGGATGGATTTACAAGACATAATATCAGGGAAAGTTTGCATTTGAAACTAAATGCACTTAATATATTAGATAAGCCTTTGGCTCAGTATGTATTCAAGCCATCTGAGCATAAAGATTTCCTGCACTGGTTGAAATCAATGGTTATGTAGCAAATATATCCCATAAAGTGAGTGTGGATGAAGGGAATGTGTTAGATTTGAAGAGCCATGATTGTCATGTGTTGATGCAACGTGTGCTTCCAGTGGGAGTTAGAAAACATTTGAAAAAGTAGATATATGCCCCATTTGTTAAGCTGTCAAGTTTCTTCCAACAAATATGTGCAAAGACACTGATTGTTTTTTATCTTGATAAGTTGGAAGAAGACATTATACTCATATTGTGCAAACTAGAGAAAATATTCCCGCCTGCATTCTTTGTTCCCATGGTTCACTTAACAGTGCACTTACCACGTGAAGCAAAATTGGCAGGACCAGTTGGATACCAATGGATGTATCTTGTAGAAAGGTAAAATGCCATCAGGTTTACTTTAATTGCATTAAGTGTGTCTTTCTACATACTGATAATTGTTCATTTAATAGATTGTTGGGCTCGTACAAGAAATCTGTATGTAACAAAGCTCGCCCTGAAGGCTGTATTGTGGAAACACACTTGGCATACGAGTCCTTAACTTTTTGCTCAATGTATTTGTGTGATTTTGAGACTCTATTCACTCGACCAGAACGAAACGATGACGGTGGTGATCCTAATGTGTTGCTCTTAGTGTTTGCACAAAAAGCACGTTTATTTGGAGCTCATGTATTAGTTGAACTTTCGAGGGAAGATATAGAAGTGGCATATTGGTATAACTTAGACAATTGTGAAGAAATAGAAGACTTCAAAAGGTATGTGATAGTAATGGTTTTACATGTATTGAAACTGTGGAAATTTTAAGTTTGTTTGAATGTATTTTTCATAGATTGATTGAATGTACAAGGGGGGGATATATAATGAGGTAGAAGGTTACAAGCAACCCTACCTTGGCAAATCCTACTAACCCAGTAAACCCTAAAGTTGTCACTCCTTATATTAAGTGAGTGCAACAAGTAGCTAGCACACAACTATCAAAAAGTCATCTAGATGTCAATCTTCCTCAAATTAAGGGATTAAACTTAATAGAGAATCCCATGGAAAGAGGGAACATAAAATCTGGCAGCATCAGTCACCCCATATCGTCTAATATCCATATGCAGCTTCAGTCACCCTATATCATCTAATAGAAATATTTATAATTCTACAACTCTAACTTATATTTTTTTTATTTTTTATGTATGCAGTGAGCATATCAGATTTTGAAAAGAGATAATCATGTCAATGTACAACTGAGACATAAACAGTTATTTCCTTAATTGTTTAGGCAGCGGGCCATGTCATTGTATTATCAAGAACCTAGATTGGTGAGTGAAGAAATTTTTTCATTAGCCCAAGGTCTGGATCGACGTATTGTCTAATACACAGGTTGTATTGTGAACGTCATTCATTATTTGGTCGCACAAGTTGTTCAAAATCGTACAATGCAGAACAGTAGGGTAATGACACCAGGGTCGCATAACAGTGAACCAAGTAACTTTTATGGCAGATTAATTAATGTCATTAAAGTACAATTTATAAGAGGTTATAAGGTGATTCTTTTCAAATGTCAATGGTACAATACAGATATCAGAGGAAAAAGATTTATTCAGGATTATCATCTTACATCAGTCAATGTAAATAATTGGTAGTACAATAGTGATCCATATGTGCTAGCTAGACAAGCACATTAAGTATTTTACATTGATGACTTAAAGTTGGGCCATCCTTGGAAAGTTGTGCAGAAGATTCAACATAGACACGTTTGGGATATCCTTGAGAAAGATGATGATAGTGTGGACCATGATAATGATGAAGACGATGATGATTATGTAGATGAAAATAAAAATTTCATGAGACCAATCTTGAATGAGGATGACGAAAATAATATTGAATTATCTAGAGATGATGTTGATTTTGAATCTTTTGATGCTAATGACAAAGAGGTGCGAATAATGCTAAGGCTAGAGAATGAGGGGGATGAGGATGAGGAGGAGGATGATGAGGAGCAAGAGGAGGAGGGTGAGGAGGAGACGGAGGAAGGGGTTGCAACTTGTGATGTTACATCCCGGCTCGGCCCCCCACCACATCCCGGGCTCGATTCCACTGTAGCACGATATTGTCCACTTTGGACCCCGACCATGCCCCGACCGAAATCAAGGCGTGCTGGCCGTCACGTGAGGGTGACATAGCCAGCACGCCTTGATTTTGGTCGGGGTGTGTCAATTGATGATTATGGTGAGATCTGTACATTAGAAATCAATATTTATATTCTCCAATAGTTTATTTGCTTATATATTTACTAATAGTCATATTATTTATAACAAATTAATGTTTATTATTATATGGTTATAATGATTTATCTATGATGTTAGTCTGTTACGTACATATTATTATTATTATTTTTTAAATTTGTTAGATGACAACTCCTACTCAACGAGGAAAGAAAGTGAAACGGGTGAGGGATGCCCCACCTCCACCTTTGCCACCACAACCTCCTCCGCAACCTCCGCCACTACCACCTCCGCCACCACCACCTCCTCCACCACCGGCTTCTTCACCGGAAGAGCTAGCAGACATGAACTTAGGTATTTGAGAAATGCTACTTACAATTCTTTCAACATTTTTATTTAGGAGTTAATCTTTTAATGCTGTTTTAAACAAGTTATAAAAATAATCTAACACATATATTCTTTTTTAATTTTTAGAGACAGATTTTAACTTTAATGCCAAAAAGATGACACGTGGAAAGTCACGTGGGAAAGGCCTCCATGATATTTTGGAGGCAAATAATGGGAAGAAGATGCTAGTCATATTTGATTTCAAACTTCAAGTTCCAAGTGATTTGGTAGTATCATGTTTTTTCATTACCGAGATAAGGAATATTGTTCAAACTCACTCGCCAGTTTGCTACAAGAAAAGGATGAAGGTCCCATCTTCAGAAAAGAGGACACTATGGAATAAGTTGCTTGTGAGCTTGATTTTAATTTAGTTTATTCATAATAATTTCAAGCACTCACTTTTATATATTTATGCTTGATAATATAGGTATTATTTGTGGTGGACTTATCACATCTAAAGATAATTGAATATGTTGATAAGAAGATGGCGAAGTTGTACTCTGTGTTTAGGCACCAGTTGTATAAGTACTTCTTGTCATGTGGAACACCTGCAAAGAGGGTGAGCTAATCTGCCAAATGATCAGATATGGAATGGGAGACCTAAGAGTCTCTGGGACTGGCTATGCGATAATGTTTACACTACTACCCAGTTTTTGGTATGCGTTCTATACATCATTTTCTAATATATGTCCAAGTTAGATGCCAAATTTTTTGAATATTGTTGAACAACAATTTTTTTTTTATCACAAGTTAATTTTGTAATAAATGGAATGAGCATAGAACAGTGCTTTTATTTATTTATTTATTTTATATATTAAAAGTTAATATATAAGCATATATTAACTTTTACATGTATTTGTTGGTATTAATATATATATAAGCTTGTGATAAATAATCGAATGCAGGGCTTGTGATAAATAAACTATGCTTCTCCACTGGTGAGCTTATATATATATATATATATATATATATATATATAAAATAAAGAGCTTGTACATCAATGTTATTGATAAATAAACTCTGCTTCTACACAAGCTTTTACATGTATTTAATTGGTATTAGGCAAAATCGAATGCAGAGCTTGTTTGCATTTATTAGGCTATTCATTGCTTTTAGTTCTACATTTCAGGTTGGTAAAATTTGAGAACATCTACAAGAGAACGAGAGCACAAATCATTGGATATAGTGTTTATGAAAATTAGATTCTAATTGATTGGAGAAGATGTTAGATAGTGGTATTCTATTGCATTCGAACAAATATTTACAACTCAAATACATGAATATGTATAAGTCTAGGAGGTAGGAGCTTCCCAAATTGTACACCCTTACAATACTAACACTTCTTTTGCTTGTTATGTACCACTTGTGTAATGTAGGAGCTTTCAAAGCAAAATGCTAATAATAGGAAGAAACTGAAGTATCACCACAAAGGAGGAGCAAGGACATTCATCCAACATGCTAGGACAACTCACAAGGTAAACTAAAGTACTTATAATACTCATTATGCCCTCTCACGTTTGTATCCTCATTATTAAACAGAAAGGAGATTCATTATCAGTGATTGACAATTGGGGTGCTCTTCACAAAGACAAGAACGGCCAGTGGATCAATGATGTTGCTCGAGAAAAATATGTAAGTCATTCATGGGCCACTCATTTTTTTTCATTTCAAATGCACTGGAGATTAAAATTTTACAATTGACAAGATACAACTTAAGAAACACAGTTGAAATGAACATGCAAAATTGACATGATACTACTTGTTTGTCCCACCAATATATCTTATGTTAACTTTGCGTCTGTTACTTGTTGAGAAAAATATTATATGTGCCTAGTCCAATTTAATCCATAGTCAAATGATAACTACAAATCATGTTTACATACAGGTTTTGCATGGTGATTTGCTTCTGCATCAGATAAGGATAACATACAAATGGTCAAGTTGTGTTTTCTTAAGCATATTATAGCTGAAATGTTTGGAATGAAAGAAACTAAATTGTTTCTATTTAATTATGAAAGGATAACATGAAGAAAAGAGAAGGATGAAATGAGGGAGAAACTGATCCAAGAAGCACCTGAAAGTACACCATCAGATTTCGTACATTTGCCATTGGATGATGAGTTTGGAATCATGGTTGAAAACCTCGGGAGTAATGATGATGAAAATCTGTTCACAAAAATCAAGGCATTCATTGCTTCAAGTCAGGAGAAGACCAACAACTCGACAAAATCTGATGGTGATATTTCAGAGGGTGAAAATACTTATCTTGAGCTGGAAGAACATGATTTGGAAGAGGAATGATGTCCATATTGTGTCTTTTGTGGTTAGTTTTAAGTATGCACATGGTACACCTATTTTGTTAGCACATGGAACACCTCTTTTGTTAATTAGCACCTAAATGTGCCTTGGACTTGTCATTTGTTAGTACCCAAGATGTCTATATATAGGTGTTACTACTCTTAATTATTCTAGCTTAGACTTCTCTTTTGTTGGTACCTCAAGCTGTCGTTTGTTAGGCACCTCAAGCTATCTTTTGTTAGGCACCTCAAGCTCTTTTAAACTTCTCTTTTGAGATAGGTCACCATGACTTTAACTTTTGGGATGTACATTTGGTGAATGTATTCGACTTATGTGTTTTAATTGTTGATTAATGAAAATGTGAAGTATTACCTTATAATTGTTATGAATTGCAATTCTAGATTACGAAACAAGGGTTTTTGAGATGGAATAAAATAAATATTTTCAATTGTCGGGCAAGGGTTTAAGCGATAAAATGTTCGTCGTTAGAACCTTTGCGGGACGAGATTTCATTGCGCAAAAACATTGTAAACGGTTGGTTAGCATTTAAGTCATTGTATTTACTGCTTAATGACGCGACGGAAGTTTGGTCGCGTAGAACTCTGTGGGATGAAACTTCGTCATGCAAAGCCATGATTGGTGCTGTTGAAGTTGTGTTATATATTGCGTATTTATTTCGTTCTTTGTGCGATGAACAATTCGTTGCACAAAGGTTGTAGTCCTGAATGCATGACGAACATTTTGTCGCATAAAGTGTTACGTGTTCTTTATAAGCACAAATTGTGTTGCAGTTTTTATCACATTATTTTGTAATGTGATGGCAGATAATAAAGACAGTAGGCGAACGGTAGTTCGGGCTCAAATGGAGGAAGGAAACCGACAGAAAAGCATGCCCCCCGAGCCTCATGATATGACGCAATATGTGGAGTTTGCGCATGCGATTGGTGTAGAAATGCGGAACAATTGCCTTACTGCTGAGTGACGTTCTTAGAAATATGTACCCAAGGATGTGAAGAAGGCGGTGATGGATCAATTATTAGTAAGTGTGACAAATGTTAAACAATATTTAATTTTGCGAATTTGTTTGTCATATGTCGTAATTAATTATTTGCATATATGTGTAATAATGTAACTATACTCTTGATGATATGAACAAAGATGAAGTTGATGGAGAAGGTGTTGAAGATGGATTACAAGTAGTGGCGTTATGATGTGGAGCGGAATGGAGGACCAGTGGAGTTGTAATTTTAAATTTATGTTTTTGAGGACAATATCTAATTTTAAGGTTTTCTTCTAAGTTATGTATTTGGACTTAATTAGGCTTTAATACATGTTTTGTTGTTTAAATAACTGAATAGGTTAATTTAATTTATTTAAGTTTTCAATTATTTTTAGAATAAATATTATAATTGAATATTTGTTTGTAATTATGAAGTTACGTAAATAACTTCATAATTACAATCAATTACGTATTCGTTCGTCGCTATAAATTTTGCGCGACGAAATGTTAGTCACATAGAATTTATATGACGATCTCATAAAAAATGTGGTTAAGTTTACCATCATATTTCGAATCCATATGTTTTGCGTGACGAATGGTTCGTTCCATAAGGTGGTAAAAACACGGGTATATTTGGCGCCATATTTCAAATCTATATGTTTTGTATGGCGGCTAATTCCTGAATGAGATTAGGGCCCTAACTGGAGGTATAATGTGACAATATCTCGTTGGAGTTGTGTATTGATTGCAATTTTATTGTGCTTGTAGACATTATGGACAGACACTGGATACAGAATTCGAACAAATGTGCACCCGAGTACTTGGATGGAATAAATGAGTTTATTGAGCTCGCATGCAGACACAACATAGGGGTAACTAGAATCTGGTGTCTATTTAGGAGGTGTAAAAACACCTTAAAGGAGACCTTTGAAAATGTTCGATTCCATTTACTAAGAAATGGGATAATAGATACATATACGACTTAGAATCACCAAGGGGAACAATTAGACTATACTTCGTTGTCAAACGTGACACGAATGGAAAATCTTGAACCTAATGTGGATCCTAACAAACAGGTTATGAATATTATAAATGAAACTTTTCCATTTCCCTCGATTAATACGAACGAGGGAGGGGATGATGATGTGCTTGAACTGATGGACAGTGAAGCTTTCGAACAATTTGAAAACTGTTAAAAAGTATGAACCAAGATTTATACCCAGGATGTGAAGACTATTCGGTGCTCATGACCATTATGAAGTTGGTGCATGGCAAAATAAAGTATCGAATTTCCAACTAGTGCTTAGACTATTTTTTGGGGGTTATCAAGAGAATGATGTCAAAGGACAATAGTTTGTCGAAAGATTATAAAAGTGTACAAAAAGTGTTGAATGGTCTGGGATTGGGCTATGAAAAAATTCACACTTGCAAAAATAATTGTATATTGTTCTATAAGGAGAATAAAGCGTTGGACAAATTCCTGGTATGTAATGAGTCAAGTTTCAAAATGACATCACAGAATAGACTGACGAAGATTCCACAGAAAGTTATGCATTATTTGCCACTAAAGCTGAGGTTGCAACGATTGTATGTGTCGATGCATACTGCAAGTGACAGGAGATGGCATAAAGAAAGTCGGGTGAATGATGACATGATGAGGCATGGAAAGATTTTGATCGGATGTACCCCAATTTTGCAGCTGAGGCTCATAACATTAGGTTGGGACTTGCCACTAACGAATTCAATCCTTTTAGGGTTCTAAACCATTACCACAACACTTGACCGATATTTGTTTTTCCTCATAATTTGCCACCTTGGAAATGCATGAAGAAAGAATATATGATGTTGACTCTTTTGATCATCGAGGTCCTTGGTAAGTCTATTGATGTTTATTTGTAGCCGATGGTTAATGAGCTAAAAGATTTATCGGAAAATGGTTTCTGCATGTACAATAAGTCTACGGAGAAGATGGTCACAATACCTGCAGCAGTGACGTGGACAGTATACAATTTTTTGGCATATGCCATGGTTTCCAGGTGGACACTAAAGGTTATTTTGCATGTCCTGTTTGTAAGGATGACATGACATCTGGTTGTCATGCCGGAAAAGTTTGCTATCTTGGTCATTGGAGATGGTTGCCTTGGGACCACGAGTGGCATGAGAAGGACAAAGAGTTCGACAGAAAAACAGAGCCTCGACTTAGACCTAGAGAGTGGTCCGGTGACCAAATTTTAAAAACAAGGCCTCGACCAGCAACCTATCTGAATTGAACCCACAAATCTATGTTTTCTAAGCTCCCGTACTAGTATAAGCTAAAACTGAAACATAACCTCGATGTTATGCATGTTGAGAAAAATGAGTTTGACATATTGGTGGCCACAATTCTAGATATTGAGGGCAAGACGAAGACACTGTCAAAGCTCATCTCAATCTGGAGCAAATAGGAATACAGCCCCGTTTATGGATGAATAGGGACGACGACACAGCGAGAAGGTTCCCTGCATTTTTTTCACCCTAACCAAATTTTTGGGGGCTGAACGTGATGACAAGTTGTGTACGCAAAATAACGGTGTCCATGTCCCGAGTGGTGGCAAAAGTACAAACATTGAGTTTTATGGCAAACCATCCAGTGTCATACAAGTGCTATACAAAAACGATTACCAAGTTGTCATTTTTAAATGCCGATGGTTTGATACAAACCCACATAGGTAGGGAAGTGTTAAGAGGGACCATGGCTTACTCTCAGTCAACACTACCAGAACTTGGTACGATAAATTCAATTTTTTATGAAAAAAATTAATTTTTTTTAAATCATTACACATTCTTGGCACACTGTTAAATTTAACAGTGTGCCAAACATTAGAAATTACATGCGAAGACTATTTACGCAACGAATTTTCATGTTTGGTCGTGTAATTTCTAATATTTGGCACACTGTTAAATTTGTCTTGAAAAATTTAAATTTCCACAAAAATTCAAAAAACGTGTGACGACTTTAGGGTTTGCGCGACAGATGGCTTTATAGCGCGAATAAATATACGACTTCTGCGCAACAAATCGTGCGTCCCACAAAGGTGTTCGTTTTAATTATTTCAAAAAACCATCTTCATCCTCCTTTCCCCTCACTTTCTTCTTTCTCTCGCCGTGCACTCCCTTTCTCCGCTGCTCTCTCCCTCTCTTAGTCGCACTCTCCTTCCTTCCTAGCCATCGTCCTCCTCTCTCCCACCTACCCTCCCCTTCTCTCACCTGCTCTCTCCCTCACTCAGGTGCAGTCTCCCTGTCTCTTTCCTGCACAACCCACGCCATGCGTCCCTCCCTCTCTCACTGTCCGTCAATGAAGCCGTTGTTCTTTATTCTCAGGTATCTTGCTTTTCTTTTCTTTTCTTTTTTAATTTCATTTTAATTAACCATTTAGGCTTATTAGATTAGGGGATTAGGATTTGCCGATTAGGATTTCGATTTGGGGATTAGGGTTTAGAATATAAGAGTAGGGTTCGACATTAGGGTTTCCTGATTTGGGGAATTTTATAATTTGGCCTTAATTTGTAATTAGGGGGAATTTAATTAGAGAATCTAATTTGGGGGATTAGGGTTAGGGATAGGCACGGATTAGATTAGGGATAAGGGAATTTTCTAATTTAAGGGAATGGTATATAATTAGGGCTCAATCGAAATTAGGGGTAGTTTTTAATTAGGGGGAATTTAATTAGAAAATGTAATTTGGGGGTTAGGGTTAGGGGTAGGCATGGATTAGATTAGGGATAGGAGAATTTTCTAATTTTGGTGAATGTTGTATAATTAACTTATAGTTATATAATTAAAATTACATTTAGCTTAATTTTCTAAATTATAGTTATATAATCAAATTAAGGTTAGGGATTGTTTTTAGTGGCCAGATTAGGTTAGGGTTCTAGGAGAATAGGTTACGGTTGTAGTGGATTAATTTAAATTTGTACATTCATGTTATATAATGTTATTTTGTAATCACACATTTAGTTTTAAATTTGTTTACCTATAATAGTTAAATTTTAAATTTTAAATTTTTTTCTCTTTTAATTTTGTAGATGTCTCGCCTTATATCTACCCGGAGGGCTGCGAGCAGTGGGTCCCCTGCACCTTGTCCACCACCTCCTACTGCAAGAAGTGCTCCAGTGACAATGGACCATCCTATGGCTGTGTCAAGAGGATTCGATGTGGCACAGGCGCCGACATCATCGACGCCTTGGTGGCACTTCCGCCTAGTGCAAGTCTTACTCATCAGCGTGCCTGGACTCTCGCCACGGCATCCACATCCACATCCAAAGCCACCCGCTCATGTAAAATAACAAAATCCATTTAATTTAGCTAATTCAAATGCAATTATTTGCAACTTTGACAAAAAAAATGGAGAAGAAAAATCTAAACCTAGCTAAATGACTAGTTAAATATATTGATTTTTATCTTAAAAAATATGTGTTTTAGATATTTCATCCCTTAAAAAATTGTTCACAATGTTGCTTGCCTGTGTGCTTTATTGTTTATTACGGTTTGCATGTTTTGAGAATTGGTATAAATGTAGGGGAGGTTTTGTTGAAATTTTGGTAAATTTTTAACTTAATGTTTGACGTCTATTTTGTTGTTTTGCAGCTAAGAAAAACACCAGAAGACCTTGCCGACAGCTGAAGACGGGGCAGGTCACCCAGGTGACAAATGATCGTATCACGATTGGATATGACGAGAGGCATCGGGCTACACCTACAACGGAGCAGCTCGGTGCATTGGCCCACGACATGGGACATGTCGTTAGGACCAAGTGCCTTATGCTGTGGAAATTGTGGCACGAGATCCCGACGAAGACGAAGAACTTAGTCCACAAACGTTTATCGGTAAGTTCCTAACTTTGTTTTATTCAATTATATATCAAGTTCATATTTTTATATTAATTTTTTTTCCTTTTTTAACTTTGACTTCAATTTTAATTTAATACTCGGTAAATTGTAGACAAATTACAATTTTGAAGACATAAATGAGTCGACGGACAACTAAATAGACAGGTTGTTTTACGAGTGGTACAAGCAATGGAAGAGCAACCTCAACAAACATTATGAGTTGTTTGATGATCTGAAGGTCACTTTAGAGGAGGTTTGCCTGTTGGAGTTGGAGAATCTGCCGGACAAGTGGGCGTAGCTCTGCGGCCATTTTCAAGACCCCTCCTATGTGGTACGTTTTTATATATGTATTACTTATTTAATTTTAATTGTTTTAAAAATTATTCCTAATTTGGGTTATGCGTTTGTTTCATTATCTTTAAATATTACACTAATACGTTTCTTTTATGTTAACAAAAGAAGGCGAAGGCGAACAAGATCAACCGGGAGAAGAAAAGTCTTCTCCACCATTCTGGTTTGAGACCTATCTCCTATAAGATGGAGGCACAACGATAGGTAATGAGAGTTTAATATTTGCACTTATAATTTCTTATAAATATTCAATTTATTTTCCGCTGTTTTTATGTTTTTTTTGTTGCTTTTATTTTGGGGGGTTCTAAATTTCCTGAGATAGACGTCTTTAAGGAAGTTTAAGCTCGGGTCGGGGATGAGCTTGCTGAGCAGCTACACATAAGTACTTCTTTTCAATTTCCTATTTTACGCTTCCAAAAAGTGCAAAATTTAATTTAATATTAATTCTTACCAATCCACTTCTGTCTTATTGTCATAGTTGACGATGGTGGAGAGGACCTAGACCGTCCTTCAGGAGTCTGCCTCCCAGCTTCCCCCGGACACTTCTATCGAATATTTGGCTCCGCCCGAGAATGCAGGGTTTCAGATCTTAACTGAGACCTTGGATGTGACCCTTGGGAGGAGGCCGGGGAAGTATTGTCGAGGGATGGGGCAAGCTCGTTAGTGCACTACTAGGGCCTTATCATCATCGCAACCACAAGGCCCCGACGTCACTAGATTGACGCATGAAGTGGTCGACCTAAGGAGTAAGGTCACGTTGATCGTTTAGGCCTTTAGCTTGAATGGCATCTGTCTCCCACTTGGCGTTATGGTCCCCTCCATCTTCGAGCCACATAACTCGTCAACCTCCGAGCCTGTCTACTAGCCTGATCGTCATCCTGCCTAGCACACCAACTCGTAGCTCATCCAACAGCCCGACTTCCAGCCTGACCCATACCCCTACTCGCACCTCGACCCGCAAACGACCCCATTTAATGACCAAATAGATTATAGGTTTCTTTTTTTCTTAGTTTTAAACTTTTTACTTGTATGTACATTTTTATTTGATATATAAATGGCATTTTTCCCTCCATTCATTATAGTTGCAATTTTAATAATAAAAAAAGTAATTATTATTTAAATAAATTATGTAACCAGAACCAAAAAAAAGAAAAAAAAAACTAATTAATTAAAAAAATTTACACCACGCAACGAACACTTGGTCATGTTAAGTTTTTGTAAACTAGTGTCCTATATCAAGTATTCGTCGCGCAAACTTACTGGCCACCAGAACCACCGTCCCATGTACTGTATCCCTTCCAGCTCACTTTGTTGCATTAGGTTACGTGCGATAAACTCATTTTGTTCCCTTAAATTTTGCGCAACAACGTCTTCGTCGTTGCTCATTTTCATTCTTGTGCGACAAAATTTTTGTTCTTGTCGCGCAAGTCTGTTTTCACGACCCTTGTGTGACGAACTTTTTGTTGCATGAATTCCAATGTGGCATCCTTTACTCGACGAATTACCTTTCATCGCGAAAAGTGTTAAATGTAGTAGTGTATTAAGTAATAATCTTCTTATAATAATAAAATTATTTAGTCCAAAAATATTATTGTAGAAAAGTTTTACTGTATATGTTAGCTGAAGGTTGAACATCGCTTGTCATTTAATTCAACTTTTAGTAAGGTTATTAGGTTTTTATAATTTATTTATTTATTTTTAATAAAATATTTTAAACTTGGGAGGGTGACATTGTAGCTTGGCTATAGTGCAATTGTGGAGAAAATTTGGTTTCAATTTCAAAATTGTCATTTTTTTAAGGGTAAATTACACAGTAACTATCTCAACTATTGGGTCATTAACAGTTTCATACCTCGTCTTTAAAAAGTTTCAATGTCATACCGTATCTATGAATTTCTTGCAGTGTCATACATTCCGTCAGTTTGTCTGTTAATTCTCTGTTAAATGCTGACGTGTCTTGAAGCGGGACCCACTCTTTATTAAAAAATTAATTAAATATTAAAAAATTAATTATTATATTTTAATTTTAAATAAATAAATTTTTTTAAATGGGGTATCCACCCGTCCACCCGTGTCCCTTCTTCTTCTTCTTCTTCTTCTTCTTCTGTTCTTCCCCATCCACCCATGTCCCTCCCCCCCCCCCCCAAACAACCTTCTTTCACCACCCCACTGCTGCCCTTTCTTCCCCATATCCATGCCGACGAGGAACACCACATCAACAATCCACCCAAACAGTCCCTTAAACCCACTAATCCATCCAAACAATCCCTTAAACCCTACCATCGCCTCCCCCAACTTGCAACTCACCTCCGCCAGCACATTCGGGTCCCGATAGTGAGTCACTACCTATACAATCTCTCTTGCCCGCTTCACCGGATCGCCGTTCCTGAACACGCTCGACTCAACAAACACCTCGTCTGGGTTCGGGTCGATGTCACCGTTTCGCGTGTTAGGGTGCAGATTGACGAAGGGAAGGGGGATCCATGGGTGAGATGAAGGGTGGTGGAGATGGAGGAAGAGAGGGCGGCGGTGGGGTGGTGAAGGAAGGTTGACAGACAACTGACAGAAGGTATGAAATTGTAACAAATTCGTAGATGAGGTATGACATTGAAACTTCTTAAAGACGAGGTATGAAACTATTAATGACCAATAGTTGAGGTAGTTCTGTATAATTTACCCTTTTTTTTAATGTAAATATGGGCTATGCTGTGGGTTTGTGGGTTTGGGCCCTACATGGGTTGTAGTGTAAATTTGTAAGTTTGGCCTTGTGGTGTTCCTTGACTAGAGTAATGCCTTTGCCCATTTAGGCATGTACTAGGTCTGACACAATTAGTTGTGGCCCATTTAAATGTATCTGGTTTCTCTTTAGAGTTAATGGTTTCATTAGTAGGGCAAAGTTCATTTTCGTTAAATAAATAGTGGGTTAGATGCCATAATATAAGTACAATTAGTGGTATTATTGTCGAAAACAAATGTATTTCTTTTTTCATATTCCTCTAATTTTATTTTGGGAAGAGAATAGACAAGATTTTTTTTTTCTTGCACAAATATATGGTATTAATACATTTAGTATATTTCTTTATTTACATGACGAATTTATCTACCGCCATAGGACACGGGCATGAATACTTGTTTACAGTAAGATGTGGGGCACTTGAGGTACTTACAAAATAATTTTATCATAATAATTTGATATCGAACTAATCATCCACAATTATAAAATAACAAAACTTTGTGTGTCGCACCTTATCAATGATTATGAAAAAAGTTGTACTCTCATCTCTTCACATATCAAGGTTTTAACGAGGTTAATCACCTCCAGCACCTTATCAATGATTATGAAAAAGTCATAATATCTTCCCTTTATTTAGGCTGTCCCATTAGGTTTTTTAATTGGGGGGTTTTAACGAGCAACAACCATTGACTAGTGAATATTTTGTTTAGATTTTGGGCTCATCTCATTAGAATTAGATTTTAGTTTGCTTGCTTATAATGAATTATGGTTAGTTTATTATAAATAAGGTGTTTTGTTTTTTTTTTCTATTTTTTGAACAATCGATATTATTTACACTAAGGGGATGGGGTGGGCTTAACCTCACAATGGGCTAGCAATAATGTGGTTCAAATTCACCCTTGGCAAGAATCTCAAACCTAAGACCTCCCATTTATCAGTGAAGAGGAATACTGTTAGATCATAAAACTAAGTGGCAATAGGGTGTTTTGTTATTCAATTGAGAATAACTCAATCAAGATGTAGTCCCTTTGGTTTGTGTAGCCTTCTTGACTGTTAAGATTGTGGAACCTAAAACAATCACAAAAATTCTAGAGGCGACACATGTCCTTTTATTCAAGAATGACAAGATTGCCCTAAATAAATGGGCAGACTTCTCAGATGCATCCACGCGCAGCTCATATCCTTGAAAGATTCAACAGCTGAACACAACTGCCCACAGTTCACCTGTCCTTTACAAGGAATTAAAGATAATGATTAATTATCCAAATCCTATCTTTAATACATTCCTGATTGAAGATTGACTCCAATCAAGTAAGTAATGCTAATTTAATTCAATTAAGGATTATTAGCCTATTATCTAAAGATATTATCTCTTATTAAATATCTTGGAAATATTTAGAGAATATTTCTCCATTAAACCCTATATGGCCAGCCCTAGCCTTATAAATACCCCACATTCTACCAAATTGAAAGGGCTTTTGCAACCCTAAAAAGCCTTAAACACTTTACTCTCTCAGAGAAACTAACTTAGGCATCGGAGATCCGTTGACCTAACCCCCTTCTCCCCCCCCTCACAAATTGGTGCTTTCATTGAGAGATGATTCAAAATACTCGAAAAAGCCTATCGCATTAGTTTCTTGAATTTTCTGTTACGTTGAATTTCTTACACGTCGTATTAATTAAATTTTCCTAGAAAAATTTCTTGATCAATCCCTGGAGAAAGGATACAATGGTAGGAAATTCAGAAACTCAGAAGAACAAAACCCTATACGTGGAAAGATTTGGACCGGAGAGTGAAGATGAGGACATAGCCCCACGACGAAGATCCTTAAGGCTCAACGTGACGGCAGGAGAAGCCTTGCCGTCACGAAGCACCACCTTTGTCGTGACCCAACAGCCGCGGTAAGGCCACCAGGCCACTGCACCTCCCACCAAACCCTAGGCAGGAGGCCCAGGTCCACTTCCAAGCTCCTGGGCAAGAAGCCCCGAACTTGGCAGCTACCACAACAAGCCCTGGACATAAGGTCCAGCCTAATGCAGTAGCAGGCTTTGTTCCATAGTAGGCCTGAATCTGAGCCCAGAATTCGGCAACTACTGTTAGCCAAGCAGCTGAGAAAGCCCAAGCCCAAGCCACTTAGCCAGCAGGCCAAGATGTGGTGGCCCAACGGCCAAGAGGGCCCACGACAATGCAGATCCAAGACGAGCAGACACCAGTCTAACGCACCCCGCGACCCTCTCTGATTACCTGACCTACAGCCTAACCCATTCTAAGGCCACCTCCAGCAGTCCAGATTTCGACCACATGTCCTCCGATCAACTCAAGGTTACTTACACCCTACTTTTCTGCAGGATTGCCCGTTCTAGACTTAAGCTTTGTACATGCAATTTACTATACTTCCACCACGCATAAAGACATATTTAGGATTGCCCGTTCCGGACTCTTCCAATCCAAACGGCGAGCACCACCTACCACAGTAGGTCGCTAATTTGATGAACGCCCTCGCGTAGCAGACCACCTTAGTGAACCAACTCCTCGAGCACATTAAGATGCAGCGTGCCCCAGATGAGGTGTCTCGAAGCAAGACAATGGCGGACGAACGTGACTCGTTCTAACGACGTCCCGGCAAAGAGCCGCTCAACCAACCATGAACTGAGCGTTCGGGTAGTGTACACTCTGGTTTGGGCCCTCGGAGAAATATCTTCTCCTCGTAGCAGAGCAGCTGCGCAGATTCCAGCGCATTAAGATAACCGACGATGCCTTCCGTAGAGACGTGGTGAACCTGAGCAGGTCACCTTTTACAGACGAGATCGAGCGAACGAAGCCACCACGGAAGTTCAACCTGCCACATTTCACCTGGTTTAGGGGAGATGAAGATCTCGACAGACACTTGATGCACTATCGAAGTGCCATGACCCTCTACGCTAACAATGACGCTCTCATGTGCAAGATCTTTGCCATGACATTACAAGGCGAGGTGCAAGACTGGTTCCACACCCTATGGCCACATTTAATCAGGAACTTCGATGAACTTTCCTTGGTTTTCACTAAGGAATATTCGTCTTACCGCTCGATCAAGAATAGGTCTGACCAACTTTTCAGCATGAAAAAGGATCCGAATGAGTCACTCCGCACCTATGTTAAGAGATTCAAGGCGGAAAAGGCAAAGATCATCGGATGCGATGATAGCATTGCTTGTTCAGCTTCCAAAAAGGACTCCCAGCAGATCACCCATTATGTGGAGAATTGATTATGGGTGAGAACCTATTCCTAGCAAACTCTTATGCTTTGGCAGAAAAGCACTCCCTTTGGGATAGAGAAAAACGTTCCTAGAAGTTGCTTGAGCAGTCGCATAAACACGCGGAATCGACTTAAAAGAAGGTGAGCAATAAACTGCTCGATAACAAAAGTAAGCCAGGTGAAAAACACAGAGATCGGACCCTAGCTAAGGGGGTGCAACACGCAAGACGCACACTAGGTTCTCCATCTCAGTCAGCCAGATCCTTCGCGACCTCAAGGATAAGCCATGGTTTAAGTCACCGTCACCTTTAAAATATGACACCTCTAAGATGGACCAGACTAAGTACTGCGCATTCCACAGAGGTCTTGAGCACACAACTAATGATTGCACCACATGGAGGAGTTACCTTGAGCAACTTATGAAGAAAGGCAAGTGCAACTAGTATGTCGACAGACCAGCTGCCCGGCCAAGGCGAGAAGCAGATGCTGTTGCCGAACCCCCAACCAAGACAATCCGAATCAACGAAATCTTTGTCGAATCCGAGCATCTGGGGGCCACCAATAACTCCAAGCAGAAGAAGATCCAGCAGACGAGATCGATCAATCAGGTTCAAGCCATAGATGTTGTACCTCGACCAATCGTCGGCTTCACCGAGCAGGATGTTGAAGGAGTAGACTTTCCCCATGACGAAGCCCAGGTGATTTCTGTACAACTGGCCCATGCCATCATTGACAAAGTCATGGTGGACAACGACAGCTCAGTCAACTCCTACAGCTGTCAGTCATCTAGAAGATGACCCTGCAAAGCACGATCCAACGCAAAGCAGAGATCTTGACCAGATTTAACGGACTCACCTCAACTGCCATTGGCATTATCACACTCGATGTAACTAACCTACCGATTATTTCATCGTAAACGTTCATGATCGTCAGCGACCTATCTCCCTATAGTGGGATATTGGGTCGACCATGGCTAATGAAGATTGGAGCTATAACCTCGATTGAGTACTAAAAAATTTGATTTCGCATCCCAGGAGGAATAGTCGGAGAAATCAAAAGCAACCAAACCATGTCTAGGCAATGCATTGTACAAGTTCTCAAAGAGTCGAAGAAAAAGTCTTTCGCCCCAGCAATAGCAGCTGAAGTGCAGAATGACAACTCCACTTCCTCCAAATAGCAATTACAGCATGCAGGTCAAGAAGATGGCGTCAAGGTCAACAATGCCCTGGAATATGAATTAGGATGGAAACTCGAAGAAGGCGCCGAAGACATCATTCTTCACCCCCACCAGCCAGAAAAGAAGGCTAGAATCGGCTCACGTCTGAGCTCAACAGAAAAGGAAGAGTTCATGGCTTTCCTTAGGGAAAATCGCGATGTCTTTGCATGGTCACCCTCTAACATGCTCGGCATTGATCCAGCGATAGCTTGTCACAAGCTGCACATCGATCCTACTGCCAAACCTGTGATCCAAAAAAGGCGACATTTCGCACCCGAGCGAATAGCGATTATTGAGGCGGAGATCAACAAGGTACTAGAGTCTGGATTTATTGAAGAAGTGGTACACTCAACATGGCTAGCTAACGTCATGCTAGTAATGAAAAAAAGAAAAGGGCAAATGGAGAGTATGTGTGGATTACACCGACCTCAATAAGGCATACCCTAAAGGCAATTATCCGGTTCCTTGAATCGATCTGCTCGTTGACTTAACATCCGGGAACCAGCTGCTCAACTTCTTGGACGCATACTTAGGCTACAACTAGATTACCATGCACAAGCTTGATAAAGAAAATACTACATTTGTGATTGAGCGAGGCACATACTACTATAAGATCATGCCCTTTAGCCTTAAAAAGGCAAAAGCAACCTATCAGCGACTCGTAAACACAATGTTCAAGAAGCAGATTGGAGTCACCATGGAAGTCTACGTCGATAACATTACGGTGAAGGGCAAGAACGGTCAGGCCACATTCGTAACTTGGCAGAAACTTTTGCTATTCTCCGAGAATACAACATAAAGCTCAACCCAGCCAAGTGCACATTTGGCGTTTCCTCAAGCCAATTCTTAGGGTACCTTGTAACCCAACGAAGAATTGAGGCTCATCCAAGGCAGATCAAAGCGATCCTGGACATGAAATCGCCCACAACTCTGAAGGAGATCCAAGGTCTGACCGACTAGCGGCCACACTTAATCGCTTCCTTTCGCGATCTACCGACTGATGCAAGCCTTTCTTCAAGGAAATAAAAAAGGAGCAAAATGACAAGTGCGATGATTAGTGCGAGAAAACATTTTAGGACCTGAAGCAATACCTGACATCACCTCCACTACTATCCAAACTAAAAGCAGCAGAAAACCTATACATCTATCTGGCGGTATCAGAAGTAGTAGTGAGCTCTGTCCTTATACGAGAAGAGCTAGGGGCCCAATTGCCTGTATTCTACATATCCAAAGCTCTTATTGATGCGGAAACCAGATACCCAAAGATTGAAAAACTAATTTTGGCACTAGTTATTGCAGCTCGGAAACTCAGACCCTACTTTTAAGGGCATCTGGTCATCGTCATGATCTAGTACCCACTGCGATCAGTCTTGCATAGCCCAAACGTTTCTAAACGAGTCATGAAGTGGGTGTTGGAACTTGATCAATACGGCCTAGCATACCAACCCTGCACGGTAATAAAAACCCAGGCATTGGCGGACTTTATAGCAGAATTCACCCCAAGCTTGAAAGATGCAACAACACAGCCCGAAAGCACCCCAGAGGTAGCCAAGCACGCCATAGCCATACCTGCCCTACCGGATAGAGGTTTTTGGCGTTAGCAAGTCAATGGATCATCCAACTATCAAAGATCGGGAGCAGGTCTAGTTCTTACTACCCCAAACGGCTCGATGCTCGAGCATGCTATCACTCTAAGCTTCAAAGCATCAAACAATGAAACGGAGTATGAAGCCTTATTAGCAGGTCTCCGATTGGGAAAAGACCTAGCGGTGAAGAAGCTTGCGATATATTCTGATTGCCAGTTGATCACCAACCAAACCTTAGTGGGGTACGTAGCAAAGCATCCAAGGATGGCCCGATACCTCAAAAAGGTATGCGAGCAATTAGCGACATTCTAGACATACACGCTCACTCAGGTTCTATGAGCAGAAAATGCACACGCAAACGTATTGGCAAGCTTAGGCTATGCGCTAGACCATTAGCTTAGGCGTTCTATCCCAATCGAGTACTTGGAAAAGCCAAGCATAAATGAGAAACCAACAGTAAAGTGGCGCAGATTAGCACAGCCCCGAGTTGGCAAGATCCCATCATCGACTACATAGTCAATGGAACACTCCCTGCATATAGATTGGAGTCTAGGAAGCACCAAATGAAGGCAGCACGCTACTATATGTGGAATGGCATGCTCGTTCGAAGATCCTTTTCAGGACCACATCTTCGCTGCTTATTGCCTCCCGATGACTTGAAGATTCTTAGCTCAATACACGAAGGCATCTGTGGAAACCACTCTGGATGCCGTTCCTTGGCACAAAAAGCTTTCAACGCTGGCTATTATTAGCCAACCATACATCAAGATGCCAAGGAGTATGCATAAAGGTGCGACAGCTGCCAGCGTTTCATGCCTGTGCCCGCATTACCTGCCAACGAACTCCACCCGCAGACGAGCCCATGGCCATTCATACAGTAAGCGATCGATTTGGTAGGACTAATGCCATTTGCTACTGGGGGCAGAGGCACGATGATCACAGCAGCGGACTACTTCACAAAATGGGTTGAGCCGAACCTATGACCACAACTACCCTGACGGACATAGAGCGCTTGATATGGAAGAACATCATCTGTCGCTTAGGCATCCCATAGTCCATCGTCACCAACAATGATCCATAGTTTGTGGGCAAAGACTTGGCGAAGTTCTTCGAAAAGTATAGCATCAAGCAGCACATGTCCACACCCTGATATCCACAAGGCAATAGCCAGGCCGAGGCATCTAACAAGACCATCCTCAACTACCTTAAGAAGACCCTCTTAGACAAGAAGGGTAAGTGGCCAGACGAGCTCCCTAGTGCTCTATGGGCATATCGTATCACCAAAAGGCGAACAACCGATGAAATTCCATTCTCCCTGGTATATGGTTCTGAAGCAATCATTCTTCCCAACGTCGTAGTGCCAAGTAGCATCACTGTACTGCCGAACCTCGAGCAGAATGAAAAGGAGATGGCCACCAACTTAGACCTGGCAGAGGAGGAGCGCGAAAAGGTTATTACTTGCATTGTGGCCTATCAGCAACATCTCCTTTCCAGCTACACAAAAGGGCAAAAATTTGGCAATTTCAACCAGGAGACTTAGACCTCAGAAAAGCCTTCATCACCGCCCGACGGGAAAGCTTAAAAAAAATGGCTCCCATTTGGGAAGGTCCGTACAAAATTATCCGAGTAGGCAAAAGGGGCAGCTACCCCCTCACCACTATGAAAGACAAAGAAATCGACAAGCAGTGGAATGCCTATAACCTGAGAAGGTACTACGTGTGCAAGACACTCGCTGCCCAGCAGACATGGTGTAAAACACCCACTGCCCGGAGGACATGGAGTGAGAACGCTCGCTGCCCTGTAGAAATGGCGTAACATGCCCTCTGCCCTGTAGACATGACATGACTACCCTTGTGACAATCAGAAGAGACCCTCTGCACGTTCAGACATGGCATATCCGGAATATCCAGACGTGGATGGGTAGTACGACTACTCAATTTCCCCTGATGTCAGCAACTACCTGAGCCGGACGACTTCAGGAATTGTCCAAAATAGTCATTCCATAAAAATAAACTTCGCCAACTGAAGGATTTAATTCCACGGGATTGGGTCTCTAACTGGAAAAGACAATTGAGCATAGGAACCCTACCCATAAAAGATGTCACGTGAACAAGATGGTCCGTCCTTGACATGCAAATCTTCATGAAGTGGCTTGCTTTTAAAGTGTTGCAATACTAGTTAAGCGACGTGCGGAATCAAAGCTACAACTTGGAAGGATATGGTCTCTGAGAAGCGACTTCGCCTACACCTCACGCCAAAAAACACGCCTCCTAGAGCTAGGGATGACGCATAAAGTGGTTACGCGGGACATCTACTTTTGTAAGTAAGATGCCCTACTGACGACCTTACAGCTACAAGCCCAAGGTAGCCCGTAAACCGAGACCTACACCTGTTATGACTACACGAACTTGCCTGCTTACTTGTAAGCAGCACTTCTGGTCGACAGTCTATGGTTTAAGTTTTGCTGGGATAAAGTCGAGTGTCATGACTATAGTAGCTACACAGACCTCCTCTGCTTCCAAAGAGAAGCATGAGTCCGGCCGATGGCTCTATAAGTTAAAAATCTCACATCTCGCCCCGGGAAGGCCAAGGCTAAAGAAGCCACAAAGTCGAGTGTCACAACTATAGTAGCTACCCGGACCTCCTCTGCTTCTAAAAAGAAGCACGAGTCCGGTCGATGGCTCTATAAGTTAAAAATCTCGCATCGCGCCCCGAGAAGGCCAAGGCACAAGAAGCCAGAAAGTCCAGTGTCACGACTATAGTAGCGACGCAGACCTCCTATGCTTCCAAAGAGAAACATGAGTTCGCTCGACGGCTCTATATGTTAAAAATCTTGCATCGTGCCCTGGGAAGGTAAAGGCTCAAAAAGCCACAAAGTTGAGTGTCACGACTATAGTAGCTACGCAGACCTTCTCTGCTTCCAAAAAGAAACACGAGTCCAGTCGATGGCTCTATAAGTTAAAAATCTCGCATCGCGCCCTGGGAAGGCCAAGGCTCAAGAAGCCATAAAGTCCAGTGTCACGACTATAATAGCTATGCGAACCTCCTCTACTTCTAAAGAGAAGCACAAGTCCGGCTAACGGCTCTATAAGTCAAAAATCTCGCAACATGCCTCGAGAAGGCCAAGGCTTAAGAAGCCACAAAGTCGAGTGTCATGACTATAACTGTTACGTGGACCTCATCTGCTTCTTACAAGAGGCACAAGTTCAGCCAACGGCTCTATAAGTCAAAAATCTCGAAACATGCCCCAGGAGGACTAAAAGCTCAAAAAGCCGCTAAAGTCGAGTGTCACGACTATAGCAGCTGTGAGGACCTCATCTGCTTTCTACGAGAAGCATGAGTCTGACCAACAGCTCTATAACTCAAAAATCTCGCAACATGCCCTGGGACGGCTAAAGCTCGTGAAGCTATGTAAAACCAAGATTCATAGCTATAGTAGCTACACGAACTTGCCTACTTCCTATGGAGACAACTAGTTCGGCCGCCGGCTCTATAAGTTGGAAATCCCGCATTTATTCCTTTTGCAGGCAAAGCTTCTGAAGCCCCGAAGCTGAAACCAAAACCTAAGTGACGACGTGGGATGAACTGCTTCATTGAAGTAAGTTCACCCAGCCGCCCGTCCTATGGTAAAGTTTTGCAAAAGACTTGGCGAAATAGGAGGATGAAGAAAAAACAAGGAAAACTGTTTATTAAATTTCTAACAAATTGATAAACCAGCTCGAATGCTAGTAAAGTCCAAGCAAAACAGAACAGAAAGGAAAATAAGAAAACTACTAAGTCTAAGCAAAAAAACTACTCCTTGGTAGCCTGTGCAACCATTGGTTCCTTAACTACCACGCCTTCTGCAACCGTGCCATTCATAGCAACTAAAGCTTCCATCAGCTCATCCTCAGCCGCCCCTGCCTAGACTGCCTGACCTTCAGCTGCTTCACCAAAGGCAACCTCAAACAAGAAATCAAGCAAATCAATTGGAGAAATGGAGAAAGTCTTGAAGTTTTTCTCGAAAAACTCATAATCTAACGGCCTACCCTGAAGATGGTCTACATAGCCAAGCTTATAGAAATCGGCCTGACAAGAAGCAAGCGCCACTTCAATACCAACTTTCTCATTCTTCAGTTGTGCATTCTGCTCAACAAGCCCAGTATGAGCACCATGCAGCTTATCCAGCTCATTTTTTAGGTTCACACTAGCAGACAACGCACCTTGCAGATCTACTTCCTTGGACTCAAGCTTTCTAGTTATCTCCTTGAGACGAGACACTTCAGCATGCATGAAGATAAGCTCCTCATCCTTGGCAAAACAAGCAGATCGTAACTCCGAACTGACACACTTAAGGTCCTCGACCACCGGAGAAACACGATTGATTTCCTTCTCTACAGCTTCCAACATGTCGCACTAAGCCTAACATTCAAATGGGCGGCCTCCTCACGAGCGATCTCCAACTGCAAAGAAGTGGGGGTAAAGACATGAGATCCTTTCAAAACGGCGAATTCAGATTCGAGTTTCTCGATCTTTTTAGCAGTCGAGCAAAGCTGAGCCACCAACGCCATTTTGACCTCCTTAGCACATTGATAGCATCCTGATCAACGCGCATAGACTCAACTGCCAGGATTAAAGTCTTATGCCTTGTAGCAATTATGGAGGACCTCATCGAGTAAGTAGGACGTTTCGCAAAAGAGTATGAACGGATGACAACTTTCCCAACACTATCAACAAACTTGGTGCATGCATCAACATCTTCAAGCAGGTCAGCTTTCAGCAGCGCAAAACTTCGGGAAACTCTCCAACCTAAGACTTAGTGGATCTTTCACAACTACCCGTGCGAGCATATTTCCCCTTTTCAGTAGACGAGTCAGTCAAGACAGAAAGAGGAGTAGGCCCAGACGCCACCTTAGCAACAGAATCCACTTTCCCATTCTTTATAGCAGCGAGCTTCTTATAAGCAAAGCCAGACTTATCTCTCGACAGACGTTTCGATATAAACCCGAATACCAGAGGCATCATCGAACTCTTCTGCTGGGCAAGTCTCTCAGCAATGGATACGGTCACCTTCAGAGCAGCAGGTTTCACAGACTCGGGCTCAACGATTATCTTTGCCTCCTTAGGGGAAGTTAGATCAATGAAAAGCTTCTCGACAGCAAACAAGCTCACACGAGCAGCAGAAGAAGTCCTTGGTTTTTTCTCAACCGAAGGCTCACAAGCAGGTGAGGAAGACCTCTTCTTTCTACCACCATTGGCAGCAAGCTCTCCAGTAGCGATAGGGCAAGCCAACGCCTCGTTCTTTATCCGCTTTATCTCTTCCCTTGGGGCAGGCCACCTTCCTCTCGACGAAGAGGGCTGAGCAGCCAACGCCACTCATGGTACTCAACTGGAATGCCCAAGGCAACGTGCACTTTCTTCATATCCGCTGAAGTCCTTGGAGTTGAGCCAAACTCCGAATCTACACAAAGTAAAAATACGATCAATAAATTGAAGTGATGGAGCAGCTCAACAGAAATTCAAGCAGGACAGGAATGAAGCAGTTCACTTAGCACTAATAAAGGTAGTCGGGACACGCAGCTCAGGAGAAGAGTCAGACTCCCACTCTCTACTTACCTCTAAGGTATCTCTCGCCCCACTTATGGTCACTGTTGCTAGACGCATTGAACAACCTATGGCGATATCTCAACTGCCCCACGCCCTCTTTGTGGTTGATCTCAAAGAAGTACCAAAACTCATTTGTGGTCAAGCCAAGCTCAAAGAACCTGCTTAAGTTGAAGAATTCCACCATCGCACGAACTGCATTTGGGGAACACTGAGCAAGCACGCATTTCATGGAGCAAATCACCTCCTGGAAAAGATGTGGCATGGGAAAAGTAAATCCCAACACAAAGTAATATGGATGCAATTTGATAGCTTTCTTCCTGGTAGAGGCACCCTCTCCACATGGTTCATGGCCGCTATCATCCTTTACCCGCTTGACTCAAACCCCAGAAGGAATCGCATGCTTGTATGGCTCAAGAAAATCCCGAAATAGCTCGTCGAAATTAATCTTGACATGCGCAGCCTTGAAGTAACCCACCTTGTCGGAAGAACCACCTTGACGATACAAAGGTGGAGGATATTCGTCACTTTTGTGGTCAGAGGAAGACATTTCAAAGTCTCTGCAAAAAGCACAAAGAAAAAAATATATATTTAGAAGGCAGTTCGAAAAAAAAAAAAAAAAAAAAAAAAAGCGGTATGCATATATACCCAAGAAAAACAACATGGGTGCAGCCCAACAAGAAGGGAAGCCCGCGACCCAAGAAGAAAACCCAGGCCTCACAGCCCAAGTCCCGCACACAGGAGGGCTTGCCCACGCCGGTCCCTCTCATTCTCTTCCCACTTCCGAGGCACCAGCACAGCAACCATGGAGACCCAACCTAAGCCAATCTCCCCATGCCAGCCAACACCCTTGCCGCACCACCTGCAACCCGTGGCCTCCCTGCCACGCCATTCATGCATCCTTGGCACCCACCAAGCCAATTTTTCAAGCCCCAAGGCTCCCAAAAATTCAAGAAGAAGAAAAAATTCAAATTTTTCTTACCTTAGTGCAGCACGGAAAAGAAGAAGATCAACGAGAAATGACTCTTCGCAAGGGCAAGAAAAGAAGAACGCTAGGGGAAGGGGAAGAAAAAATATCCTTTGGCTTCTCTTTCTTGTTGGAATAATGATTGTTCTCCAAATTTATTTAATCCCTTGCTTAAGGCAGAATTAAATAGGTATTCGGGGCAATTATTTTCCTTTTCCTAGAAGAAGTCTATCTCCAAATCAGGAAAGAATTACAAGTTCAAATTGGGTAACAACTCTACAAACCCAAGCAGCTTGGGATTTCTACACCTACTACCCTTTCCATACGAGCAGCACAATAGGTGTGAGGGCATTTGTGGAGCCTAAAATAATCCCAAAAATTCTAGAGGTGACACGTGGACTTTTATTCAAGAAGGACAAGATTGCCCTCAATAAATGAGCAGGCTTCTCAGATGCACCCACGTGCAACTCACATCCCTGAAAGATTCAGCAGCTAAACACAACTGCTCACAACTCACCTGCCCTTGGCAAGAAATTAAAGATAATGATTAATTATCCAAATCCTATCTTTAATATATTCCTAATTGAAGATTGACTCCAATCAAGTAAGTAATCATAATTTAATTCAATTAAGGATTATTACACTAGTATCTCAAGATATTATCTCCTATTAAATATCTTGGGAATATTTAGAGAATATTTCTCAATTAAACCCTATATGGCCAGCCCTAGCCCTATAAATACCCCACATTCTACCAAATTGAAAGGGCTTTTGCAACCCTAAAAAGCCTTAAACACTTTACTCTCTCAGAGAAACTAACTTAGGCATCGGAGGTCCGTTGACCTAAACCCCCCCCCCCAACCTCGTGGGCGCATGAGGCTTAGATCTTTGATCAAAGGTGTTGATTGTTTTGTAGGTGCATTTTCATCAAGACTGAAGACAGTGGAAATTTGCATCCACAAAGATGACTCTCGCAAAAGTGAGATGATCCATGGACTCTCTGTCACGTCATGTCTTTTGGCAAAATTCACATGCCAACATTATAAAACATTGTACCAAAACATGAGGTGGTAGATAGTCCATAGAGAGTCTCACTTTGAAAAAATCTCCTTAGCATTCTCATAATGTTTTATATTCAGTTAGTTCATTATGCACTTTGATTTTCAACTCATCTAAAAGGAGTGTTGTAAGTACCATTAAATATACGTAGTTGTCTACTTAGGACTATTATGTAGTATAACTGGTTGACATTCAATAATATTACTCCTACATAAAAGGAGTCTAATGGAAAATAAAAAACTCTCAAATTGTCTCCCAATATGTATTTGATGTTCTCTCTATTTTAACTATTGCCTATTTCATTCCCAACTTTCGGAAACTGTCCATATATTTTACAGCCATACTGTACCGTTCATTTAATTGGAATCGTATTGATGAATCGACCAATCTTCTTTCCACCTTTCATTGAGCCTATGAAGTCCATGCAAACTTGGGAAAATCAGTGGGACAGTTGGAAACAAAGAAATGCATTGATATATAGAGAAGTGGATATATGTTTCCACGATATAAACTAAATAGTTTGGTGGGTAAACCCTGACACCAATAAAGGCAACAACCCTATGGATCATACGTAAAATGCATGGAATGATTGCTTTTAAATGACTAATATCGTTTTTAAAGAATTTTTTTTGAACTAATTCTTAATAAAAATACAAATTAATTTTTAATAAACATTTCAAATGCTTTTAGAACTTAAAAACATTTTATCTAAAAGCGTTTTTAGTAATTTAAAAGCATTTCTCAAATTAGACATATATTAGAAAGAAAAAAAAAATTATATATTAATACTCCCAAATAATATTAGACGTCTCTATGGGACAGCTGGGTTGGTGGTATGGGGCTTTAACCGGTTCAAAGCTTCAGAGCCATGGCCTCGTGACTCTTAATTAATTAGGGATAACAAAGAAACTCACAAAAATATATATTAGCCGTGTATATCATGTGTCGAGTAAAATCTAGCACCAAAACGAGAGATTTTTAGTGTGCTGAGAAAATGTTTCGATATACAAAGTGCAGTAATATAATTGATTTTTTAAAATTTTTCAACTAATTGTATTGTGTGATGCATGGGACTGTATTATCAACATACTGAAAAATCTCCACCGCAACTTTAATATTTTTAGAGTAGGTCATGCCCAACCAGAATACTAAACCGTGTGGAAGCGTTGCTAATCCCAAGATGTGATCCACAAGTTTTTTTACCATACATTCTTTGACTTGTTCATTGGGTAGTAGTGTGGGTTACCTCCTTTCTCAATTGATATCCAGAACTAACCAAATAATAGGCTAGTGTATGTATATATTAATTGCAAAGTAAGAAAATTAAATATTCGAATTTAAGACATTGTTAATATTGAAAGTAGAGGTATTACTCAATAATTAGTGGTTTAAAAAAATAATAATAATAATTAGTTGGTCTCCTCATTGTAGATTACAAGATATTTTTTTTGTTTTTGTTTTAAACAAACAATATTATCAACAATAAGGGGTGGGAAAGTGGGTTAAGCCTCACAATGGACTAACAATAATATGGTCTAAATTCGCCTTTGGCGAGAATAAGACCACTCACTTACAAGTGAAGACGAATATCACGAGGTCGTAGTACTAAGTATCAGTAAATTAAGGTTTAGAGTTTAAAAAAATATTATTTCGTAAAAAAAATACGAATATTGAATAATAAAAGGGTTAAAATGATTGAAGTAATTAACCCTTACTCTGAATGCAAACGAACAGCTGCCCAACTACTTGCGTGCACTCTACCTCATAATTGCCCCATCTTTTCTTTATATCATATAATGGCTGTACTGCAACATATCCCTGCGCCACTCCCTCACTTGGCTTCGCATTTGAAGCATATAAATCACTCTTTAACTTGATCTCTCTTTAGTACACTTTCTTCCTCTCCCACCCTAACTCTCTGGTATTTACATCCAACTTTTTTCCTCCAATGGAGTTGGAAAGTATCCTTTATTTCATTGAGAACAAGAACATTTTAGTCACTGGCGCCACTGGCTTTCTAGCAAAGAGTACTATCCGATTTTACCTTCTCTCTCTCTCTCTCTCTCTCTGTTTGTGTCTTTGTTTTAGTTACACGCACCTAATATGCTGGAATAATGTATGCAGTTTTTGTAGAGAAGATACTGAGGGTGCAACCAAATGTTAAGAAGCTCTACCTTCTTCTTAGAGCTCCTGATACAAAATCAGCTACTGAGCGTTTGAATAATGAGGTATCTATGGAAGTGGTAGACTACGTAGGTGGTTAGTGTTTATTCTTCAATTCACTGCGTTGTGAGTTTAAAGTTCAAACCCTTACCCTCCTCTGGTGCATATTAAAATAGTAATATTGCTTAACTTAAGAAAAAGGGTATACATATGCACATCTATCTATGTATAATTTTTAGTTTAGTGCAGGAGATGATTCAAAGTGTATTTCCCTTTTGCTTCTGCATATCTTCTTTTTTGCGCATACCAAATAGACAAGAATGGCAAAAGAATATAGGTAATTGTGTATTGGACCACCTCAGTCTGTCTATATTAAGAAGTTTGGTGCACTAAAATAAATATATGAAATGTGGGGAAAGAAATATTTTGTTTCTGAATTTGAAATGCTATGGAAATCGAAATTATTTCAATTTTTAACTTTTTTGGTCACTTCTATTTGTAGATAATTGGGAAGGATCTTTTTAGAGTGTTGAAGGAAAAATGGGGAGCAGGTATGAACTCAATCATCTCAGAAAAGCTGACTGTGGTGCCTGGAGACATTTCTCGTGAGGATTTGGGCTTGAATGATTCTAGCTTGAGGGAAGAGATGCTGAGTCATATAGATGTCATTGTGAACTTAGCTGCAACTACCAACTTTGATGAAAGGTAAAATGTTTAAGAAATGATTTTCGCACACCCAAACTTTTAGATTTAATAAATTGGAAAAAGATCATGCGACAAAAATAAAAAGAAGTTTGTAGAAAAAGAAAAATAATGTGCGAAAATCTCCTTTAATATTTATTGTTGAGTTTCAGTTTACTTAGTTAAAATTATAGTTTCTTTTTATACTCTTGTTATACTGTGAATTTATAACAGAGTCAATTATTTTGACGCATAATTGAGATTTACAGTTTGATTATTTAGTAAGTCTGCAAGAATATAACAAATATAATATACGAATACTGTGAATTTATAAAAGAGAATTCTTTTGACGCATAATTGAGATTTACAGTTTAGTAAGTCTGCAAGAATATAACAAATATAATATAAGAATATAGCAGAATAGACTGAAATATATATTGTTGTGTGCAGATATGATATTGCACTTGCCCTCAATACTTTGGGAGCAATGCATGTATTGAACTTTGCTAAACAATGTAATACATTAAAGGTGCTGGTCCACGTGTCCACAGGTTAGTGTCTGATCTTTGATTGTTTCCAGATCCTTTTGTTCTGAACTAATATAATAATACCCAGTTTGAAATAATACGAGAGCAATATAATGGATCGGGTGTGCGTTGCGTTTTTAATTAAGGGATTAAAATCAATATCTAATCTCACACTAGGTTTTTATTAAATTTTAATCTTTTTGAAGGATTAAAGTTCAAAAATTCCTTTATTTAATTTAAAAAGGTATACAATCATTCCAGAGAACATCGTAAAGAACATCCGAAAGTTTCTCAAACTAATACGGAACCAATTAATAAACGTTTAACAAATTTACTTAAAAACACAGTAAAATTGCGAAAAAGTTGAAAAAAAGTTTTTAAGGTCATTCGTGGTAACAAATTCACATGCTATTACTTGAAATTGTCATGTTGTGCAAAGTTTTTACTTTTTGAAAGAAACTGTTAAACTTATCATAATCTTAATTTATTATCCCACCGTCGCTCACTACTAAAGATTTTATCATTTCAGCTTATGTTTGCGGCGAAAAGGAGGGGCTTTTATTAGAAAACGCATACCGCATGGGTGAGACACTCAATGGGACCACAGGGCTAGACATCGACAATGAAATCAGGCTGGTCCAGGAAGAACTGAAAGAGCTCCGCGCGGAGGGGGCATCAGAACAAGCAATCACTCTGGCCCTCAAAGATTTTGGACTCAAAAGGTTTGTCAAAAAAAAAAATAACCATTCTTCCTTGCACTTTCTTCTTTCACTTATTTATAATGAAATTGTGATTTTACCATAAAACCAATTGACAATATGAAGAGTATTCCAAAACCATATAAGTCCATAGCAAGGCATGTCCCTCACCATCATCAAATCTCAACACGCTCCCGCACGTGTAACCGATTTTTAAGCCTACACGTGGACAACAACTGGGTGACGCATGAGCACGTGTGTCCCTTGGGCTTACACACAAGGGACAATCTGCTCTAATATCATGATGAAATTGAGATTCCACCATAAAAACAATTGGTAATATGTCAATCATATGTGGATTGACATATGAGTTATCATAAGACCATCTCCAAAGGAGATGTCAAATTTTAAACATAAAATTTGAATTTTGACAACCTACATGACATTTTGACATCTTTTAAAATTTTATTTTCCACCTGATATGTCAAATTAAACTATTGTTTTATTACACTAATTTTTAGCAAATTTTTTATTATTTATTTTTAATTACATATAAATAATTGATAAAAAGAAATTCATACTAAGCCAGCCCCTTCTCTCTGGACTTCTCCTGATCTTTTTTCTCTCTTTTCTGAATTCGAATCGAAGGGACTGCTCTTGTGAATCCATCTTTTCATACTTCCATAGCCGTCTGGTAAACCCCATCTCGGCCATCTGATGTGGTTCTCTTCCTTAGTTGCTTTTGTTGGGTACCTTTTAATTGGGGATTGGAGGAACGATTTGGGTTTCAGTATTTTAGTATTGGCTGATTCCAAGGAACTGTGGAACGGGAGAAGAAGGGAAGGAGAAAGACGAGTGGACTCCGTTTGCAGGTGTGGTGATGTAATCCATGGATTTTCTTTTTCGGGATTGCAACAAGGATTGAGAGCTCTTGTTTGAGCTACGGTACGAAATGGAGGCTTACATTTGGGTTTTAGATTGAGATCGTGAGGTTGATTTCTGGGTTTGGTTCTGAGAAAAGGGAAGAAGAAGGCGAGCAGCGGTTGAGAATCGAGAGAGGAGATTAAAAAAAAAAAAAAAATTAATTAAAAAATATTTGAGGCTGCTATCAAATTTGACAGCAATCTTTTGCTGCCAATCCTTGTCACATTGGAATTGACAATTCAGTTGGAGAATATTATTTTAGTTCTTTTTTTTTACTGTTATAGTTTATGTAAAAATTTTAACATCTCATTTGAAGATGTTTTAAGATGATATCAAATACTTTTTAATTATTTTATTATGTGCGTCTCATTAATGCACCAATTATAGATGTTGAAAATTTTATTTTAATTGATTTCTTTTTAAAATGAATCCTCTAAATATTATTTATAACAAAAAAACATTCCGATTGAAAAATAGAAAATCTGAAACTACTACATCAACTATTAAATTAGTATTTGACATTTATTTTTTATATTTCCATTAAAATGCTCTTAATCATGGTCTGAAGCTTAACCCAAGCTGTACTTTCAGAACTAGGACAACTACAGTATAAAGCCTGTCAACCTTAACCGTTAAGTGTTCATGGTAGCTTTGACTTGTGGTGCAGGTAGACCATTTTAGCATCCAGATTGATTGCTTTTTATTTGACCTATACAGTATCATGTTGTTCTTAGGAAAATATTAACTTGGTTATCTTTTCGACCACAAATGTAAGTACTCGAGTCTGTGTCTTGTTATAGCACACCTCCCAGGAGCTGCTCACATGTAAGTTATTCTCTAGTTTGGTTTAATTTCAGTCCGGCTCTTTGATTTTTGTTGGTCAACTTGAATTTTTACCGCTTCGGGTTGGTCCGGTTCTTCGGTTCATCGGTTTTTATGCATGCCTACCCCTAAAGTGTGTTGGTCAATATAGAAAACTACTGAGCAAACAGTAGGTCAAAATTAAAAGAAAATATAATAACAAGATATTGATCATATTATGTATAAATACGCGTAACGTCTCATACTAATAAGATAAAAACATGTGTAATTTTTTACTTATATATTTTTGCTTTATTAATATAAAATATGTGTAATCTTTTACTTATTTATTTTTGCTTTATCAATACAACGGGTAACAGTGTACCCGTATTATATTAATTATTGTCCACCCATAAAACAACAAACTACTACATTCGTGGCTTGTGCTTTGATTTGTCATACAAACTTGCGGTGTGCATTGATTGAGACATAAACCAAACACATTACTCACTCCATACACCTTATGTCATGTTTATCATTGTCAATTTTGATTAAACAAGTTTAAAAAATAGAAATAAATAAATAAATAGTGGTGTGCAGAACAAGGAAATGGTGTGTAAAAATGATTATCCTCATGACAAATTTACTGAACTATAGTTTATGTAGTTTTCATTGTATGTTTATATATATCAACTCTACTTAATTATTACTAACTATGTAGGGATAAATAAATAAATTGTACTTCTATAATATGAAATCCAAACTATACAAATTCTAAATCTCACATTTTTGGTAAATTAATATGAAATCCAAACTATACAAATTCTAAATCTCACATTTTTGGTAAATTATTTCCTTAGAGCAATTGTATATGGATGGCCAAACACCTACGTGTTTACCAAGGCAATGGGAGAGATGCTAATAGGAGACCTAAAAGAAAATCTACCTGTGGTCATTATTCGCCCTACCATCATCTCCAGTACTTACAAAGAGCCTTTTCCTGGTTGGGTTGAAGGAATCAGGTGTGTTCATACAAACAAACCTTCCTTATTATCGTTAAATATATAGCTAGTTCTTGGTCTCATATAAACATTTACGTTTTTATCTGTTCACTTGTGTGACATGCAGAACCATTGATAGCATTGCAGTTGGCTATGGTAAAGGAAAATTAACATTCTTTCTCTGCGATATTGATGCAATTGTTGATGTGGTGAGTTAACAAAATACTTCTTCAGTTTGCTACTATTTATACCCTCTTATATATCTCCAAGCTTAGAGAACGTTAAAATCAAAATACAAAATTACATAGCTCTTTATACGTGGGATTTATTTTTACGCATAAAAATTTATAATTTAACATGCGTGCATATTTTTTACAAATATGTATTCATGTGTATTTGAAGCTGTGATCTTCAAAGAACGCACTCTATATATAAACAGCCGAAGAATGTTCATTAAAAAAATAAAGGTGTATACCTGTTACTTACAAATATTAGGTCGGTCAGGCATACACTAGTTCATTAGCCAATAAAGAAATTCTACTTAATTAGTGCTCATCTTTCATTATACTCTTACGCATTTACAAAACAATTGATGATATTATTTATATAAACATCGTGCGCAGATACCAGCTGACATGGTTGTGAATGCAATACTTGCTGCAATGGCAGCCCATGCAAATCAACCTGGTGAAGTAATTTATCAAGTAGGATCGTCTATGAGAAATCCTTTAAGATATAGTAATCTTCACGATTATGGATTCCGTTTCTTCACCAAGAAACCATGGATTAATAAAGATGGGACGCCAGTCAAGGTTGGTAAGGTTACAGTTATGGGTAGCATGGCTAGCTTTCACAGATACATGACTGTCCGTTACTTACTGTTCCTGAAGGTAATTGGTTCGACATATTGTTTTGCATGCATTAATAATTTTTTTCAATCATAGGTTGTGCACAAACGTAACTAAGAAAACTGTGCGGTCACGTGCTGACATGGTATTACGAATCAATAAAAATTATGACACTTGTAATGTGATTAAGGTTGACAGCTTATGGTTTGAAGTTTGGATGTGCGAGCATGTATGGTTCCATCATCCAGAAGTCCCCCATCGCGTCTTCCTATATCATTTTCTCTCTCTAAAATTATGTAAAAGTTGCCCTTTGAGTTCAGTGTGTTCTGTCTTGATATAATACTCCGCTGTGTCTAATTTTTCCAACTCATCAGGGATTGGAGGTGGTTAATACAGCATTTTGCCAGTACTTCAAGGGCACCTACGTGGATCTCAGTAGAAAAATCAAATTTGTGATGAGGCTGGTGGAGCTTTACAAACCATACTTGTTCTTCAAAGGAGTGTATGTATATATGATTTCCTTTACTTATTTGTTGTTCATGTCATTGGTCTTGAAAGATAATTTTATTCCATATTGTGAGAACTAACTAACTATGAACTAATTATTGCATGCAGCTTCGATGATATGAACACAGAGAAGCTGCAAATGGCAGTTAGAGAAAACACCACAGAGGCAGATATATTTTACTTTGATCCAAAGTGCATAAATTGGGACGACTACATAATGAATGTCCATCTTCCTGGGGTTGTGAAATACGTCTTCAAATGATTACCCAAATTGGGATATAAGCATGTTTTGTTTCCTTTCGTTATGTATTTATGTAATGTATTTTGGAATTGGGAAGACTCTAGCAAGTGTATTTACTCGAGGCTGTATGCTGTGGCTCCGAATATGCATATTATAGTATACTTCAATCAAGTGTACGAATTATGATACAGGATTATTGTTATTTTGTTTTAATAAACATTGGTGTGAAAAGTTGTTGTCGCCAATGTAATATGATATATGAAAGTGTCAACTTCTTTAATTGGTTTTTAATTGAATTTGTGTTTTCGTTATAACGAGTCCTAACTGTAAGAATATGTTTTACAAATTAAAATATTTTTATTACACAATAATTACGATTATTGAATTGGTTATTTGCAAACCACTAAATGTGTTTTGATTTACTTTATTTTCAGTTTTGGTTGGTTACAATGTCAATCTTAGTGTTGCTTAGGCCTGACAAACGGGTCGTGTCTGTCGTGTTCGTGTCATTTTCATGTAACACCTGTTATCTTAACGGGTCGTATCGTGTCACACCCGTTATCTTAAGAGGTCCTTAATAGGTCGGGTCACTTTACCCAACGGGTAAAGTGACCCAACCCGTTATGACCCACTATGACCCATTAAGAAAAATGTATTTTTTTTCTTAAATTTTCACATTCCACACATTGCCACATAAATATTATTTTAAAACATTAAAACACATTTGTCGTTTAAGTACTACATCTACACTTGAAAATAAGAGCCTAATAAACAAACATCCATACACTACTAGTCTATTACAAAATATTAAATGTGCAAGGATATGCAAAATAAAAGAGTTTTTGTTTTCAAGGTTGTGAAGCCTTTCTCAAAAGTTTAAACCTTGCCAATAGAACTCAATGCTTGCATGTACTTTTTACAAAATCCTCAATTTTCATTGATCATCATGACATAAGATTTTGTGGTATCCACTAGTGTAAATATTTTAAATTGAAGATCGAATTCATTCATTGTATTCATATAGGATCAAGGAGTGTACCTGTAAAAAATCACCAAAATCGGAGTTAACATGACCGTTAAATCGTGATTTTTTGTTGATAACCCTCGAAAAGTTTTGTTCCATTACTTGATCTCTAAATGTTTGTGTTTTTGCAATTTTTGGCGTATGCGATCTCGAAGTATATACAAACATGTTTGACGGTTGGATCATTGAAACTAGTTTCGTAGAATATGTATCCCATCAAAACAATAGATTCACTAACACTTAAGAGTTTATTCATACTTTCATTAAGTATAACATAAGATTTTGTGGTATCCACTAGTGTAAATATTTTAAATTGAAGATCGAGTTCATTCATTGTATTCATATAGGGTCAAGGAGTGTAGCTATTAAAAATCATCAAAATCGCAGTTAAAATAACCGTTAAATCATGATTTTTCATTGATAACCGTCGAAAAGTTTTGCCTCTTTACTTGATCTCTGAATGTTTGTTTTTTGCGATTTTTAGTGTATACAATCTCGAAGCATATACAAACAAGTTTGACGGTTGGATCGTTGAAATTATTTTCGTAGAATGCGTATCCCATCAAAACGATAGATTCACTAACACTTAAAAGAGTTTATTCATACTTTCATTAAGTATAACATAAGATTTTGTAGTATCCACTAGTGTAAATATTTTAAATTAAAGATCAAGTTCATTCATTGTATAGGGTCAAGGAGTGTGGCTGTAAAAAATCATCAAAATCAGAGTTAAAATAACTGTTGAATCGTGATTTTTCAATGATAACCGTTGAAAACTTTTCTCCCGTTACTTGATCTTTGAATGTTTGTGTTTTTTGCAATTTTTGGCGTATGCAATCTCGAAGTATATACAAACAAGTTTGACGGTTGGATCGTTGAAATTAATTTCGTAGAATGTGTATCCCATCAAAACGATAGATTCACTAACACATATAGTTTATTCATACTTTCATTAAGTATAACATAAGATTTTGTAGTATCCACTAGTGTAAATATTTTAAATTGAAGATTGAGTTCATTCATTGTATTCACATAAGGTCAAGGAGTGTAGCTGTAAAAAATCATCAAAATCGGAGTTAAAATGACCGTTAAATTGTGATTTTTCGTTGATAATCATTGAACAGTTTTGTCTCGTTACTTGATCTCTGAATGTTTGTTTTTTTAAATTTTTAGCGTATGCGATCTCGAAGTATATACAAACATGTTTGACGGTTAGATCGTTGAAATTGGTTTCAGAGAATGCGTATCCCATCAAAACAATAGATTCACCAACACTTAAGAGTTTATTCATACTTTCATTAAGTATAACATAAGATTTTGTATCCACTAGTGTAAATATTTTAAAAATAAGATCGAGTTGATTCAATGTATTTGTATAGGGTTAGGGAGTGTAGCTGTGAAAAATCATCAAAATCAGAGTTAAAATAACCATTAAATCGTGATTTTTCATTAACAACCGTCGAAAAGTTTTCTCCCGTTACTTGATCTCTGAATGTTTGTTTTTTGCAATTTTTGGCATATGCGATCTCGAAGTATATACAAACATGTTTGATGGTTGGATCGTTGAAACTTGTTTCGTAGAATGCATATCCCATCAAAACAATAGATTCACTAACACTTAAGAGTTTGTTTTATAATTTCATCAAGTATAACATAAGATTTTGTGGTATCCACTAGTGTAAATATTTTAAATTGAAGATCGAGTTCATTCATTGTATTCATATAGGGTCAAGGAGTGTAGCTGTAAAAAATCATCAAAATCGGAGTTACAATAACCATTAAATCGTGATTTTTCGTTGATAATCGTCGAAAAGTTTTGTCCCGTTACTTGATCTTTGAATGTTTGTTTTTTGTGATTTTTAGCATATGCGATCTCGAAGCATATACAAACAAATTTGACGGTTGGATCATTAAAATTAGTTTCGTAGAATGCGTATCCCATCAAAACGATAAATTCACTAATATTTTAAAAGTTTATTCATACTTTCATTAAGTATAACATAAGATTTTGTGGTATCCAATAGTGTAAATATTTTAAGTTGAAGATCGAGTTCATTCATTATATTCATATAGGGTCAAGGAGTGTAGCTGTAAAAAATCATCCAAATCGGAGTTAAAATAACCGTTAAGTCGTGATTTTTCGTTAATAACCGTCGAAAAGTTTTGTCCCGTTACTTGATCTCTGAATGTTCGTTTTTTGCAATTTTTGGCGTATGCGATCTCGAAGCATATACAAACATGTTTGACGGTTGGATCGTTGAAACTAGTTTCGTAGAATGCATATCCCATCAAAACAATAGATTCACTAACACTTAATAGTTTATTCATACTTTCATTAAATATAACATAAGATTTTATGGTATCTACTAGTGTAAATATTTTAAATTGAAGATCGAGTTGACTCAATGTATTCGTATAGGGTCAAGGAGTGTAGCTGTAAAAAATCATCAAATCAGAGTTAAAATAATCATTAAATCGTGATTTTTCAATGATAACCGTCGAAAAGTTTTGTCTCGTCACTTGATATCTGAATGTTTGTTTTTTGCAATTTTTGGCGTATGCGATCTCGAAGCATATACAAACAAGTTTGACGGTTGGATCGTTGAAACTAATTTCATAGAATGCATATCCCATCAAAATAATAGATTCACTAACACTTAAGAGTTTATTCATACTTTCATTAAGTATAACATAAGATTTTGTGGTATCCACTAGTGTAAATATTTTAAATTGAAGATCGAGTTGACTCAATGTATTCGTATAGGGTCAAAGAGTGTAGCTGTAAAAAATCATCAAATCGGAGTTAAAATAACCGTTAAATCGTGATTTTTCGTTGATAACTGTTGAAAAAGTTTGTCCCGTTACTTGATCTCTAAATGTTTGTTTTTTGTGATTTTTTGCTGATGCGATCTCGATGCATATACAAACAAGTTTGACGGTTGGATCGTTCAAATTAGTTTCGTAGAATTTGTATCCCATCAAGTTCAATGGTGTGTGTGTATATATATTTATTAAGTAGATTTAAATTTATTTATTTTGTACGTATAACACTTAAGAAATTGAATAGTATGTATATTTCAGCTGATCCAATGGTCACCAATTTTTAATATTTAATTTAATATATATAATTATTATAGTTTTTTTGGGTATAAAATTGTTAAATTGATATATATAATTATTATAATATTTTTTTAGGGTTATATAATTAATATTTTGCTTATCGTGTATCGTGTTACTCACGTGTATACCCGAACCAACCCGTTATCTTAACAGGTGCTTATCAAGTTAACCGATAACAACCCGATTCGTTATCGTGTCGACCTGAACACCTGTTAATTTCATGTCGTGTCGTGTCGTGTCGGGTTATCGGGCCATGTCAAGAGTTGTCAGGCCTAGTGTTGCTGCCTTTATATGCTTTTAGTCTTGATTTGGAACAGTAAAGTTACCTAATTTCTAATATATATTAATAGCTATATAATTGTGATATTTATTATTATGAAAACATGTTACAAAGGAAAGATATATATACCAAGGGTGCGGGTATTTCAATGCACAGAGTTGCTGTAACAATTTTCATATGACCTTTCCTTATTCCTTGAAGTGCTGTTATGTCATTCAATTGTTTTATACCAATGGAAAAATCAAGTTGTTCAACCGATCTAAGTATTGCATTTGTATGCCTATGAGGATCAAAGGTTGTTATATCTTGGAAAGTAAGGCGTAATAAACTGCTACAGTACTAAAACATTGTCTTAAAGGGACGAAATCTACTCTTAAGAACAATGAATTTACATGCCTCAATCTAAAATATTGTTCTAATCAAGGATCGATGGAAGAGTGTTCTCTACCTACCAAAGATAAATATTTTATCTTTTTTTGTTAATTTTTATGTAATTAATTGTGGCAATGAGAATTATATACTAATATTTATCTAATGTGATTTGTTGTAGAAAAAGTAGTGCCCACATAGCCAATATTTCCAACAATCTTAAGAGTAGATTTTGGCTGCTACTCCTACTACTTCTCAATTGCATATAGTCCTCCATGGTGATTTTCTATCCAAGTTAGCTATATGGACAATTTAAAAAGGACGCGTGATTACAATATATATGGAGCTTTCAGATAAGTACCTCCAATTATTTTAGTCATTGAATTATTTCCTTAACTTAAACATTTCTATTAGTTCGTTACTTGAGCTTGTGTTTGTGTGCCATCAAGGAAGCTATGTCCCTGTGATTTTGTAAATCTAAAGCTAAAGAGCAAGGCATATATTTTATGTGTAATGACTTTGATTCTTAAAGAATAGTAGGCAATTCTTATATCCTTTGAAAACGGAAATCAGGTATGAGTCTCATGCTTGAGCTTGATTTATAAGTGCCATAATATTTTAGATTATAACCACTTTTTACGTAACGAGTATATGAATGGCAGCACGTTTGTTTTTTTTTTGGGTGGCTAGTTTTCTATGAAGATGTAGTAGAAAATTTCAAAGTACAGAACTTAATATCATCATCTCAAAATTAAGTTTGCTGCCAGTTTTGGTTAACTGGTATCAAAGTGTTATTGTGCTATTAATTCGTGTTACTTCAGTATACCAATATAGTTTAGTTGGACCTTTTCTTGTAGAGAGTTGAATAAGGAACGCCTTTGGCATCTGATATAATTTATTTTGTATCATTTTTTTTTACCCAAGTGATATTGGCATGCAATTTAATTCAGGTTTTGTTTTTGTATTGTTTTCAATAACAACGGTTATATTTGTCTAAATTGTCCAACCTGCTAGATTACATTCCAATCTTAAAAGTGTTGAGGGCTATCTGATAATTGCATTCCTTTTTTATAATATTTTAATTTCTGGAGTTTTCTTCTGTTCTCTACTTTGTGAATTATATAACTTGAATGACCTCCCAGTTTTTGTACGTATGTCATTTCTAAGAATCTCCTAGCTCTTACTCAGACGACTCAGATGTACAAGATTACATTACTTAATTTTATGTTGATTACTTCAGTTAATTACTTCTCACAAATTCAACTTCAGTCATATGAAGAACTGCAAATAAATGAATTAATATTTTTCTCTTTCTCTGTTGTGAAAGCAAATGATTCTTGTTGTGCATGAGTTGAGTTCTCTCAAAAGACTAACAACTATGTTAGCATGGAAAGTTTTTATGCAAATGAAAGTTGAAGAAACAACTAAGACAAGCTGGTAGTAAGGCCAATGCTATACGCTTGCCGTCAGCTATACAGAGAGTTCCAAACGGGGTTGAAGTTTTTTTCTATTACGGAGTTTATGGATAAGTGACACATTATTTTAATTAGTTATTGATTTATATTTGTGTATAATTTAAAATTATTTAGTAATTTATTATATGAGAATGATTCCATAGTCATAGCCAAAGTATTAATAATCTATTATAATGTCGGTCATATACCTCATGCGCTTGTTGTGCTTATGATAAAGTGTAGTGATATGCTAAAGACGATTTTATGATATGAGCATGCACTATAAGGTTTTTTAAGTCCTAGATCTGCTGGAGATATCCCTTAATTTGTAGGGGTTCATGGTGAGCTAGCTATGGACACTTCTGATGTGCTACACTTCTTAAACATATAGCTTAAATTGGAAAATATACGCGTTATAGATTTAGGACACACACATTTATGCTTGAGTTGTTTTAATCTCCTTAATTAGTTGTAAAAGATGTATTATTCATTCCAAATTCTAATGGATTGTTATTTGTCACTTATATATTTGACTTGTTTGCGATATCTATAGAGTAATATTGTGTTTGTCTTCTATGGTGAAGCTGCAAGGTTTGCCCCAGTATATTGCTTACCTTATTAAAATTTTAAGGCTTCTAAGAACTTGTGGGAGTTTTTCTTCACCGTACATTGTGATTTATTAAATAAATTGGTTACACTTTTTACTGCAACATGATTAGAAATTGTGGGGGTTGTCACCATTTTGGAATTAATTGTGAGGTTTCCTTACATGCATTTTAATTGTGATGTTGATTTATGCGTGATATCAATTTGATCTGTATGGGTCTAATAATTTTGTGGTTGAGCTAAAGTGATACTATAATCAGAGCTATTACAGAAAGGAACGTTGGTTTTTTGACGATTTGGTGACAACTAGAGATCAAGAAGTTCTAATCCATCTTACAGAGGAGTGCCATTGCATGTGGAGTTAAAGTCACTAACTCCGGTTAAGGGCTTATACCCTTAATTCCTATGGAAGAAATTAACTTACAAAAACATATTTTAGTATTTCATTTATAGTCGTATTTTAAAGCATTTTACATTTAACTTATTATCAGTGCGGTAGGACAATTTTAATAAAATAGTTGCAGGTCAGGTTGCGGTATACTCCAGGTAATTGCAATTAACAATATTGATGAACCACTAATGCATTTTGAGCATGGTTGAAAAGTAGTATAATGAATGCCATGCACGAACTTCATTACTTGGTTGAAATTGTGGGGGTTCGTATCTTCATATAATGATTTGGCATAAGAACAAAATTTGTATGTACTAAATGTTTTTCTTGAAATAGTCTTTGAGACTAATATTCTAACTTGTCAGTAGTTTGGATACAAGGCTGGGTGAGATTGGTAACAGTTAACAAATTTCAAAAGTCATTTCAAATTGTGGGGGTGAAGATCCCTCATATCGAAAAGTCTTTTTTCAAGAGATGACTTACATGGAAATGTGGGCGTAAATCTAAAAAGATACAGACAACAACGACATGCGATCGTCATTTCATATGTGGTGAAATACCTATATGAAGTATACTAAAACCACTGCATATATATCATGAGTTTGTCTAGATGTTAGAGTATAAATTCATCATGTATGCATTAAATTAATATATCTAACTCATTATGCAATTGAGATCTTGAGCATATAAACTGAAAAACGTTCATCCATTATGCTCTATACACACGCTATCCAATCCAAGTCCAAAACTGCACCAAATTGCTCCTTTTGGCCATTTATTGTCATCTTCACCAATTGCACCTACAATGACACAAAAATAAACTAAATCACAACTCACACGAGAACTTCGCAATGGGCCACCTATCTTGGGATTGCTCTCGCACGAACTCGCTTAACTTCGGAGTTCTGATGGAACCCGAAGCCAGTGAGCTCCCAAAAGGCCTCGTGCTAGGTAGAGATGTGAATATACATATAAGGCTTAGAGGATCCACTCCCCTGGGTGATGTGGGATGTAACACCTGCTTAGGTTGCGAGTCACTTAAACAGAAAATAGATAACTTTCATTTTGCATTTAATTTTTTTCAATAAATTGTAAGAGATTTGTTGGATACTTAAATGAGCACACACTATATGCTTGTTCCCTATGTTTTCATTATGTTCCAATACTTCATAATACATATGTCATTCTATTTTATAGTTTATGATGAAATTATATATTTTTTAAGTATCAACACACTTATTTACAAGAAATATAATGAATTTACTTGAATCCGCCTAGTCTGCCTACGCGCCCACCTAGACCCTGGCTTTAGCCCGCTGCTCGACTAGTGCCTAGCGTCTTTTAGAACCTTGACCCATGCTAATTATATGTATTTATTTTATGTTTGAGAAAATATCAATAGTTATTTTTTAAAATATGTTAATAATTATGTTGGTACCTTTGTTTTTTCGCTATACTTTTAGTGAAGAACAATATTACTTTAAAATTGATTTTTAACTATTTATTATATTTTAAAAATATTATTTGAATTTGTTTAAATTTCATAATTTGTGGGACATTAAATGCATAAATGCATGAGTTAAATCTCTTAAATGATGCTAAGGACCTCGATATCAAAATATTTAAACAAATAAGGTTTCAGTCTAACAATTAGGTTGATTAGAGAAGAGAACCAAAATGACCCTTAAGAATTACTACTGAAGATCTAAGAGACTAAATGCCATTGCTTACGAATTTCTTTTGTAGATTTGTTTTTGATTGAAATTTGCGAAGGCCAAAGACAGTGATTTCATTGACTTGAGTCTTAGTGTTCAGCAGTGAAGTAGTTGTTTGGCTGCAATTCTTGATACTTCTAATTGTTGAAACTGGTAATTCTTGGAAGTAGTATGATAGCTTCTATAATTGTGAAAATTGAAGGATTGTTGGGAACGTTGAAAATTAAACTTGGTGATCATAATTACACAAAGTGGGATTTTTAGTTTAAATATGTGTTGAAAGGCTACAAATTGTTTGATCATTTTGATGACGCGGCTGTGTTTCCACCTAAGTTTGCGTTGGACATTGAAACTGGAGTAACTAGGGATGTTACTGCTGCTTTTCAAGAATGGGAATCCTCTGATTTAGCACTCTTGAGCATGTTAATTGCTACACTGTCTTATGGTTGAATTCTTAATTTATTTTGCACGAACACAAACACGTCAATTAACCACGATTACATAGATTAATTTAATATGATTAAACAGAATCCAACTATCCGCTAACTATGCACGTTAATATAATTATTTACACTGACTTTATCCGCCTCGCTCTCGCACACATCCACATTAAAATAGTCCACAATCCAATAGAGACAACGTTGGAAACCGTCGCTTATGGCCTTTTTGTACTAGTGGCTAAAAACGAGTCTAAGGAATTCCCTCCTTTATGAGAGTTTCATACATATGTGTTAGTTATTTTCTGCCCATTACTAACTTTAGTAAACATAAAAAAGACATTCTCAATACCTATTCCACAAACCAAATATGAGACTTTGATATAATTACTTAACTCATGATCAACTTCATCACAATCAATATAGGCAGGCAATGATAGAAGGATGTGAATTTGATACATGCCTAAAGGTACAATTGTTATCATAACGAGAATGTATCTGTTCAAGTTAATCATTGAACCATAACATGCCTTCGGAGGCCAGGAATGTGAGTATTCATAAAATAGTCTTCCCAATCAATGCATTTGGGATCAAAGTTAAATTCTGCGTCTATGTAACACTCACTTGTCAGCTTTTGCAGCTCCTCTGAATTGTTGTCATCAAATCTACAAATAAAACGTGTTTAATTTATTATTGTCCATGCTCTTCAATAGTGGAAAATGAGAATAAGTGTCTGGTTACAAAAGTATAGTATACGTACATGCCCTTGAATAACATGTAGGGGTGGAAAAAATTCCCGAAAATCCCGAACCGAATCGAAAAAATCCCGATCCCAAACCAAAAATTTCCCAAACCGAAATTCCCGAAATTTTCGGGATGCTATCCCGAACCAATCCCAAAATTTCGGTATGGGATTCGGGATTGGCTTCTCGATATTTCGGGAATCCCATACCAAACCGAAAATATATAATATTAATTATTATATATATTTATACATATATATATATATTATTCTTTTATAATTGATGCTAGTAGTTTCTAATTCATGCTCAGTAACCTAGAATGCCCTACACCTTGCATATTTTTCATGTTCTGTTTGATATTCATGTGGATTTTATTATTGCTGCTGCCATGGCTGATGATTTCAGAAGGCTTGATTCTTTTGTCTCTCAACAGATTGCAAAAAGAGTTTAATTAATTTGAATTTTGACTATGATAAAAAGAGTCAAGCATGCCAGTGTTCAATTAAATGGTAGTGTGAATGAAATGAAATTCCTAGTTCATAAATGCGTTCTTGAATTATATATTTGAAGAACATTTCATATTTCAATTTGGGATTCCCGATTTGTCCCAAAATCCCGAAAATATTTCGGGATTCCCGAAATTTGGGATTCCCGAAAATTTGGTTTGGGATTGGTCTTCAAATTCCCGTCCCGAAAAATTTCGGTTTGGGATTCGGGATACTAGTTTTGGTATGGTATCCCATACCGAACCACCCCTAATAACATGTAGGGTTTGTATAGCTCTACTAAGCGCATCACCAATGTGAGTTTCTGGCTATTGTTAACATATATGTCCTTGAAATATCCCCCTGAAGCTTTACTTACAAACATTAATCCCTTCAAAATTGCAAATAAGAACATACGAAAGGAAATTAATGAACTGAAAAAAACTACCATGTTTGATAACAGTTATTAACAATAAAACGAGTATTATTAATAAACGGATATTAATTGATTCAATCTTGATCACACAGAGGACAAGATGAAAATATTTTTGTGTATCCGGAACAAAGGTGATACACACCACATGTTATAATATAAGTGAACAATAGGGTTAATTGATATGTCTCACTTTAAAGTATACTTTATTATAACCCTTTACTATGATATGTGATGTATCATCCTATATTTTATGTACACAAAAAATCTCTCCACGAGATGAGATGATCCATACTTGCAATCGCTATTATATTGGGGATTTTTATATTATATTGTATAGCACTACTGCCGAGGAAGTAGAAAGAACAAACCTGCAAATGTATCATGAAGCAAATTTGCATGTACAGGCGAAAAGAAGCCATAGTCCTAAACATTGTGCGCTTGCCGACTTTAACAGCGTTTCCATCCTTATTAACCCAGGGACTTTTGGTGAAGTGTCGGAACACAAAATTATGAATATCACAAAATTGGATAGGGTTTCCAAATGAGGATCCCACATGGTAAATGACAATAGAAGATTGATTTGCATCACAACCATAGCTGAAATAATGGAATTTACCACCATATCTACGGGAATCTGCGCAATTTATAGAATTTAACCACACTTTAGTTACGTATTAGAAACATATTGTTTCTATAAAAATGCTTACAGAAATTTAACAAAAAGAAAACAGAGGAGAAATACAAACCAGAGTGGTGGACGTAATTTCCATTAATTTATCATGCATATATGCATGCGTATGCATATGCGTGTACATAATATACATATATATAATTGTATGTAGTGTTGGGAGGCATCAAGAGATTGATTGACTTTGAACTTACCATATCAAATACAGAAATAGGATCAACAAGTAGGCATGTCAGTTTTTCTTTGCAATAACCAGCAATAACGCTATCAATGATTCTGTAATAGGAACAAATATATGATTTTTGCTTTGTGGGATCACCATACATTTTAGTTTTCGTTCGTCTTTTAAAGGCTATCACTATTGGCACTTATGACTTTTAATTATTGAATAACGAGATATATTTCAAAAACTAAGAATTTTATGGTGCATGATGCAAGATCATTAATTGAAACCTTGAATCCAACCTGGAAATGGCTCCTTATAAGTACTGGTAACCACGGTTGGGCGGATGATGACTAGAGGTAAATTGTGTCTTGAGTTCTCTAGAAATATTTCTCCCATTGCCTTTGTAAATACATAGGTGTTTGGCCATCCATAAAGTTTGGCCCTGATAATTAGGAATTATATTAAAGAAAAACAAAAGATAATTAGCATAAGTCAACTTTGGAATGGCACAATATAGTTAAGAGTTGCAAACTTCAACCAGCACTAGCATTTCTTTTACTTTTATTGTCATCAATATATGGGGAAAATAAGCCAAAATATAAAATTTATATGTGAGGGTCAATAGGGCACAATTAGGTATTGATGCTCAACAACCTTTCAATACCAAAATCCTTCATGGTGCCTCTAATACTTTCTTCTGAAGCACCTCGTGCTTTTAGTTCATTCAATTTCTTCTCTACAACTTTCTTTTCCCGTACTTGGAAATTAAATTTGGTGGTGCCTTTGCTTTCTCATCCATGAATGAAGATGAGTCCTCTGGTATGAGTCCTTCCCTTTCACCACACACACAAGCTGGAAAACAATCATTGATCACCATCAGTTAAGCAAAATGTATCCAATTAAGGACACAAACCCCAAAATAAAAAGGTTTCATTCCCCATATATATTTAAAGATAATGTATCTAAAAAAATGATAATTGCAGATGACTGAAAAAAGAAGAGGATAACTACGTACAGTATGGGACAAACAGAAAATAAAAGGAAGAGGAAAAGGCTATACTGATTGAAAAACGTAAACTGACCGGTTGATACGTGGAGAAGCATCTCTAGTTTTATACATTTCATTGCAAAACTCAACACATGCAGAACTCCAAATGTATTCACGTCTAGTGCAATATCATATCTGCAAATATGTATACACTTGGTTATTTACTTATCACTTTAATCAAGAGATTGTACATACAATTACTAACAGTGTATGTGTTGTACATTATATATGTAAAACATATTGTAGTGTTTATGTACATAGGATTTCAATAGTGAAGTTTGTGATTAATTTTTTTTCTTCACACAAGCGGTAATTGGGAAGGACATCAGCCAACACATGAGCTCAATTGCAGGGTGAAAGCTCTTACCGTTCATCAAAACTCGTCGTTGTGGCAGAATTAAGTATAATTTGTATTTCAGTGAACATTTCTTCCCTCAATTTGAAGTCTTGCACCCCCAGGTTTTCAGAAGTTACATCTCCTGGGACAGCCACAACTTTTTCCGAAATAAAGGAATCAAAATCTGCACCTAGCTTCTCCATTAGAACCTTGAACAACGCCTTTCCTATGATCTTAATATATAAATCTTTATCAAAAAATTAAAATAAAGTGAACGTCATTAACTATAGAACTAAATAAAAGAAAATGAAATGAAGCGTTATGTATATACAAACCTCATTATGCATTCGATCCTTGGCTTATTTGGTATCCGGAGCTCTTAAAAGAAGGTAGACCATTTTCACATCCGGTTGAACCTTTACTATTTTCTCCAAAAATACTGCATATGCCATATATTAGCAAGTAACTCAGACAGAGAGAGAGAGAGAGAGAGAGAGAGAGAAGAGAGGTGGTATACCCATTGCAAGGAAGCCTGTGGCTCCAGTAACCAAAATGGTCTTTTCTTGAAGATATCCCAGAATGGTCTTCAACTCCATTGGTGAAGTTTAGAATAAAATCAAGAGACACAGAGAAAGTGAGTAGTATTTTGTTTTGAGTATATTCAAACGCTTCCTTGGATTCAGAGCCTTGGAGGGAATTAAGTCGTTGTTGGGATATACCAGTACTTATACTAAAATTTAGAATGTATTCATGTACTACGTATTCAAAGTGATAGTTGCAACTTGGAAGACGTGGTTGAGTACTCAAAACGAAAACTTGGTTCTCATTAATAAATTTAATTTAATTTAAAAAACAAAAATTAGGTTAGGGAAGGCATTTAAAATCTCCTTGACAAAATATAAGTACACATATATTCAATCAATGAGGCATTGTGCTTGGGTAGAGCGGAGTTGTGCTTGGCTAAGTATCAAGTGAGATATTGCCCTAAATTTATAATAGAATATTTATGCTAATGTCGAAAATAAAATTTTGATAAATTAAAACCCAAATTATAAAAATCATATATTGAACTAAAATATCCTTTGGTCCTTCATTATATATATTTTAGAATAATATGCTTTAATATCCGCATTTTCTTTTAGCAAACGGTATTGTCTACATTAAGAGGGATAAGAAGTGAGCTAAGTCTTACAATGAGCTAGCAATAATGTGGCCCAAATTCGTATTTGGCGAGAATTGAACCTAATACCTCTCACTTACAAATAAAAAAAAATATCACAAGACTGTATTACTAAGTAACTAATACCCACATTTTTAAGTATACAGAAAATTTTGTTATTTAATCTTGTTTGTAAAGGGGGAAAAGGATGATTTTCCTTTTGTTTTACAAGCACAATACCAACTTTTATTAGAAAAGTACTAATACCAAGAACTTAGGACAGCTATCTACACCCATTAATAATTGTTTTTTTGTGCTTCTAGGTATACCATTCTTGGATTAGAGACACACGTACAGAGTGCTGTTGTCATGGACGGTGTGTGTTGTTATGAGCTGACTACTCTTCATACGTGGACGTAAGGGTTTTGTGCTACGTCCAGTATCATATGATGTAATGCTGCTTCTAATTAGTTGACTAGTGTTACTGTATCATGTACATATATAGTTATTTTCCTACAGGATAATGCTCATAACTCAATCGGTCGGGTTTTGAGTTTGATTTTAATTATTATCAATACTATTTGAGGTTGTGCGTTAGTTCAGCTGCATTAGAAAGAGAAAATTGGATTGAATACCTGGAGCTTTATTGACCCGCGATGAAATATAAATCTTTTATTTATTTTATTTTTTTGAACAATTGCCATATCCAATTAGCATACATATTGTGTTAGGTCTTGACCTACTTTCAAAGTAGGACTCGAACGGTTCGATTCGATGCATTTTACATTCATATCGATTTTGAGGAAAACTAGCAAGCTCATCCTATTTTATCGATGCATTTTGTGCTGCATCTCGTTTAGGTATTACTATTCTTCACCAAAAATTGCTTTACTTTAAAGTTAGCAAAAAAATGATTGGTAAACATAAAAGCAGCGTCCAAATTGAACCTTTAATAAATATTTTAAATTCCTTTCATTAGTAGAAAAAATAGCTTGTGCGACGAAACAAATTTTGTTGCGCACAAAAATGGCAGGAAAGGGAAAAAAAAAATTATGCGACGAAAGTGTTCGTCGTGTAAGAATACTTCACGCAATGAACACTTGTGGTCATCGTGCAAGAAAATGCGGAAAATAAAATTTTGTCACCAAATGTTTGCGTGATGAAAATTTCCACATATTCGTCGCACAACATTTCATTGAAATGATTAGATGCCCTTCAAACACTCATATTTTATGCACATTTTTAACACGTTTTGCACAATGAACAAAGCAGTTTGCACGACGAAGTTGTTTGTCGCACAAAGTTTTCTGAGTGTTATATAAACACAATTTTAGAACCCTAATTTTCAAAGGTTTTGTTTCAAAGGCAATTGCCAATTCGAGAGAAGGGTCTCGCGAAAGGAAAGGTGTATTGCGAATAGGGATGGGCAACGGTTATGGCGGGCGGGTAACCGCGGTTATTTACCCATAACTGTTTATGCTCATACCCACATAACCATTGACCCATTGGGTAATTGCCTAAATGGTTATACCCATACCCATAACCGTTTATAAACGGTTAACCATACCCATAACTGCATACCCATTTAACCATAACCGTTTAATACCCGTTTACCCATTTGCCCTTTTTAACCCGTTTATCTTTTCTTTTTTTACCATTACCCCTTTTTCACCCGTCTACATGTTTTTTAACAACTTGAAAATTAAAAAAAAATTGTCATAATTTTCTGTTTTTTTTTAACAATTAAACACCGTTATAGGTACATTCATCATACATTTCTGTATTTTAATTTTTTAAGTCCTTAAACCATTCCAATAATTGAATTAATAGTTTAAGAACGATATTTTTAACTGTTACCAATGAAGGTAAATATAATACTTGGTAAGTATTATTGGGTTACAACAATTGTTCAGAAGACATTTCTGTCAATTTCATGGTTACTCGCAAGGAATTTAAATTAATTTGGCGAATTCCTTGATGATGAGAATCATCATTCCTATAGGAGTGTTATTGAGAGAAGGACTGATGAATTCTTGCTAATTTATTGGGTGCTAAGTATTATTGGATCGAGAACAAGGTTTGTGTTAATTTTACATATATAAAATAAATGGGTAAACGGTTACCCGTTTATAACAGCAGTTAATACCCATAACTACCCATTTAAATTTTGCGGGTAAACGGTTATACCCATAACCATTTATTTATCTAAACGGCTACCCATAACCATAACTGTTTAATTTAAATGGGTGGGTAACCGCGGTTACCCATAACCAATGGGTATTTACCCATCCCTAATTGCGAATAGAGAGGTACCAACGTAAGCAAGTGCCCTACTTTGAAGACAAAAGTAGGACTGATGCGTATGCCGAACTTAGGTTTGATATTGGGGGTTTGGTGTGGAGGCAATGTTTTGCCGAGTTTGAGTCTTGGAAAGAGGTGCCTGAGGGGTTGAAGAAGTCCATGGTGGGGGAGTTATCGGTAAGTTTGTGTTAAATAATGTATAATTATTTTTGTTAAAAAGTAGTATTTTTTTAAATTACTAATTTATTGTTATTGGCATTAATATAGGTTCATTGGGATGTTGATGAAACCGATGAGAAGCAGCCGAAGTATCTGGATGACATTTTCAAGAAGCATTTCTGGCAGTGGAAGTTTGATGTGTTGTGGGATGCGGAGTGAGGTGTTGCTGCCCCGGCGGAGGAGGATTGAAGTTGAATTGTTTTTTATTTTATTTTTATTAAATAAGATTTTTAGGACGTTATATTTGACTTTAATAATAAATTTATGTTATATGGATGACTATTAATATTTACTTTAATTTTAATATGTATTTGGGATAATAAATTAGTTTTATTAATTATTTTGGTAATGTAATTAGGTTTGAGTTTTTATTTAGATTAAAATAAAAATTTACATTAATTCAAAAGAAAAGATAATTAGCATAAAATAATTAGCTATGGTTGAAGGATTAGGTTTCGGTTGTGGGGATTCCGGTGTCATCTATGTATGTTCTTCGGGTGGCACATAGGTATTTCATATCTGCGTTGTCCATCTGAAGAACTGTATCGAGATGCTACCAAAATTCCTCCATGTCGAAATCTAATCTGATGTAGCCGTAAATTACGTGACATAACTTTGCATTCCCGAATGGGATAGGGCCCTTACTGGAGGCATAAGGTGACAATATCATTTGTATGAAGTTGAAGTTGTTGTACTTTTATTGTGGTTGCAGGAATTATGGACAGAACGTGGATATTGAACCCGAATAGATGGGCAAATGAATACTTGGATGGAATCGAGGATTTTATTGACTTTGCACATACACGGGTGCAACTAAAATTCTGTGTCCATGGAGGAGGTGTAACAACACGTTAAGAGACACAATTGAAAATGTTCAATTTCATTTAGTAAGGAATGGAATGGTAGAAACCTATAATACCTGGAAACATCATGGGGAACCATTAGACAATGCTTCGTCTTCGAACAACACAAGAGTGGGCAATGTTGAACCTAATGTGGATTCTAATGAACAAGTCATGGATATTATAAATTATGCTTTTCCATTTGCATCAACAAACACCAATCAGGAAGGGGAAGATGATGTACTTACACCAATGGATAGTGCAAAGTTCGAACAATATGAAAAACTATTAAAAAATGCCAACCAAGAGTTGTACCTGGGGTGCGAGACCTTTTTGGTTCTCACAGTCATTGTGGAACTAATGCACAGAAAAATAAAGTATCGTATGTCGAACCAGTGTTTCGATTACTTTTTGGGGGTTTTCAAGAGAATGCTTCCAAAGGACAATTGTTTGCCGAAAGACCATAGACATGCGCAAAAGGTGTTGAATATTGGGTTATGAAAAAAATTCATGCTTGCAAAAACAATTGTATTTTATTCTACAAAGAGAATAAAGCATTGGATAAATACCCTGTATGCAATGAGTCGAGGTTCAAAATGACATCTAAGAATAGAACAACTAAGATCCCACAAAAAGTCATGCATTATCTGCCTTTGAAACCTAGGTTATAGCGACTATATATGTCGACGCATACTGCCACCAACATGAGATGGCATAAGGAAAAATAGCTAGACGACGATGTGATGAGGCATCTTGCACATGGGGAGGCATGGAAAGAGTTCAATCGAACGTTCCCCTAGTTTGCTGCTGATCCCCAAAATGTTAGATTGAGACTTGCCACTGATGGATTCAATCCATTTGGGGTTCTAAACCAACACCACAACACTTGGCTGATTTTCGTATTTCCATATAATTTGTGGCCTTGGAAATGCATGAAAAAAGAATACATGATGATGACTCTTTTGATAACTGAGGATCATGGTAGGTCAATTGATGTTTACTTAAGGTCGTTGGTTGATGAGCTAAAGGATTCATGGACAAACGGTGTACGCACGTATGATAAGTGTACTAGAAAGATGTTCACTTTGCGGGCAACAGTTATGTGGACTGTGAACGATTTTCCCGCATATGCAATTGTTTTTGGGTGGAGCACTAAGGGTAATATTGCATGCCCTGTATGCAAGGATGATGTAACATCTGGTTGACATGTCGGAAAAGTTTGTTACCTTGATCATCGGAGATGGTTGCCATGGGACCACGAATGGCAGGAAAAGGATAAAGATTTTGACGGGAAAACAGAGCATCATCTTAGACCTAAATAATGGTCCGGTGATTAGATTTTGGAACAGCTTAACCGTTTAGATTTTGCTTCGCTCTGGAAAACAGTGAGTAGGACTAGACCTTCTACACATATGAACTGGATGCACAAGTCTATGTTTTTTGAGCTCCAGTATTGGTCGAAACTAAAATTGAGACACAACCTTGATGTTATTCATGTTGAGAAAAATGCATTTAACACATTGGTGGGCACCATTCTAGATATTAAGGGCAAGACAAAAGACACGATCAAAACTCATCTTGATTTGGAAAGAATGGGAATACGGAGGGGTTTATGGATGAATAGGGACAGTGATAAAGCCAGAAGGGATCTTGCGTTTTTTTTTTCCAAGAAACCGAATGACAAAAAAGAGTTTTTAAAGTCTTTATTTTCTGTAAAGTTTTTTGATGGGAATATATGCTTTTAATATCATGCATTGCATGAATGTTAATAGGGTAAATTTGCTGGACTAAAGAGCCATGACTGCCATGTGGTTATGTAACGCCTACTTCCTGTGGGTATTTGACACCTATTGCCAGAAGATGTAGTGGAGCCAATCTTGTTGTTGTCTAGATTTTTTCCCAACTGACGGCAATAACGTTCCGAAAGACAGACGTTAATCAATTGCGCCATGATATTGTCCAAGGCCTATGCAAGTTTGAGATGATATTTCCTCCAACTTTCTTTACAAGTATGATCCACGTGATTCTTCACTTGCCGGAAGAGGTATTGCTTGCTGGTCCTGTCAACTATCGCTGGATGTATTCAATAGAAAGGTATATAATCCTCATCATTTGTTTATTCATCATTAACTAATGCTTACTAATATGACTCGCCTCATTTTATTTGGTAGGCTTCTCGGGGAGTTGAAAAAAAGTGTACGCAACAGGGCAAAGCCCGAAGGATCAATTATAGACGCTTGGGTTCAATATGAGTTGCTTACATTTTGTGGAATGTATTTAAAAGATGTGGAGATGACTTTCAATCGTCCTTAGTGCAATAATGACGGGGGTGCAAGAAAGGAGAAACTTTCTGTTTTTGCCTAATGCGCACAACCCTTTGGAGATCCTGTACGAGGCGAGTTGTTTTCCAAAAATGACATGGAGGTAGTGTATTGGTTCGTACTGCACAATTGTGACAAGACAATACCATACCTAGATGAGCATGAAGAGATGATGAAGTGAGAACATCCATCAAATTTGTATGCCAAGAAATACCGTCAATTGTTTCCACAGTGGTTTCTCGAATATGTAAGTTATAAGTGTTGTGTATTTGACATATATATTGTAGTATTTAATTCTCTCGAACTAACAGGTGTATGTTTTTGTATAATGTTAGGTGAATAAATTGAAAGTATCGAATTCCCCCACTTATAGTGAAGAGTTATATAACTTGGTGTTCAGATCGATTTGTGTTGAATTGTTCTTAGGTTGCCATGTTAACAGCGTCAAGTTTTTGGGGGTTGCACGAGATGACAAGTTATGTACGCAAAACAGTGGTGTCCATGTCCCATGTGGAGGCAAAAGTACAGACATTGATTTCTATGACAAACTAATAAGTGTCGTGCAATTGCTTTACAAAGACCGATGCCAAGTAATCATGTTGTTGATGATTTGATATAAACCCAAATATGCATGGAAGTGTTAAAAATGATCAAGGCTTACTATCTGTGAACACTAACAGAACTTGGTACGATGACGACCCTTACATTTTGGCAAACATGGTAAAACAGATTGTGTATCTAGATGACCCTAAAGTCGGGAGAGGTTGGAAAGTTGTTCAAAAGATGGATTAGAGGAATTTCTATGCTATACCAGAACAAGAACCTACTGACGACGACGTCGATAACATCACTCACCAACGTTTCAATAGAAAATGATGCGGAAACACTTTGAGATACAAATCTTATCCAAGAACTGTTTCAGATACAAGGAGTGGCTTCAATTGAAATACCGATTCAGTCAATTACAATTAACCTTGGTAATCTTCCGTGCTACGATGTTGCAATGGGCCTGAATGTGGACGGTGACGTACCTATCGAGGAGGAGGAATGGGAGACTGAAAATGATGATAGCAACGATAGTAAAAGTTATTATAGTTCGGATGATGAATAATGCAACTTATTTGTGACTTGCTTTGTAAAACATATTAAATGATATTTTTTGTAATTTATTTATCTTATATAAATTGTTTTTATTTGAATACATATAAATTTAAAAAAAAAAAATTGACCCAGGAAAATTAAATTTTCAGCTCATTACATGACGAACATGAATTTATTCGCCGCACAAATGTTCTTCGCACAACAAATACATTCATGTTTGTTGCACAATGAGCTGAAAATTCGACTTTCTGGGTGGGCACGAAAATAATTTTGTGAAAATTTGAATTTTTTGCATGACAAATATATTATGTTCGTCGCGAAAGATCCTCGAGTTTTAACTGAAATCGCAAACACTTTCCCCTCAGCTCTTCCTCTCTGTAAACTCTCTCCCTCTAACAGCTCTCTCTCTCTCTCTCTCACTAAATCTTTGTCACCCTCCCTCTTGGCCTCTCACCCTCACGCCCCCTCGCACTCTCTCTTCCTCCTCCGACAGCCCTCTCTCACTGAGGTAATTTTAGGATTATTTCATGCTTTGATAATTGCTTTGTAATTAAGGTTCTAATCTGCTTTGATTTTTATAATTAATTGCTTTCTAGTTGCTCAAAATCAAATGCTCTGAATTTGGGTTCGAATCTGATTTGACAATTGCTTTGATTTTTATACACATAATCTGTCGAGTGAAATTCTGAATTAGGGTAGTAAAACAAATTCATTGCTTGTTAGTTGTTTGCAAATTCTTGGATAGCATATGTAAGTCCCGTAGAATTTACATTTTATTGATTTAAAAATTTGTAATTCTTTGTTTGTTTTTCATTTTGTGATACTTGATCATATATGGATGAAAGAGGAAACACTGAAGGATGTTGAATTCAAGAATGTGTGTGAAAAAAGTCGATTGCATTTACCTGTCTAGTTATTTGTTTGTTTGGAATTAAGGCACCTTCGTTTGCATGGAGTCAAATAAGAATTGGAAGAAATATGTCCACTGGTCCTTTACTTTGATAGCAAAGTGAATTAGACTGTATAATGTGTATTTGCTTGGTAGTACTCTGTGGTGCAATGACTATTGAAATAAATAGTTAAAACAAAGAGTAAACAGAGGCATACAACATATTAGAAATATGATTATTAAAGAACATACGTGTATTCATTCCCAATTTTTTTGCTCATCCAAGTCAACTCAAAAAGTCACATTGATAGATGCAAACATGTAAAAATGATAGCGTCCATTGCACTCCATAATTGATATATGCAATTAAAGAGCTTAACAGATGGTAGATGAAATAGAGAAGCTAAATTCTGAGACTTTCGGTGCATAATCCTATGTCAGCTTCTTTTACTGCAGTTTTCACTAGCATTAGATATCTCATGCATAATTAGCACAAAGACATACATTTGAACGAATGTAGCTATATACTCACTGTGTAAATGCTCAAAAAGTGTCCCATTTGAAGCGTATTCAAAAACCATCATTCTGGTGAAAGGTTCATCTTCCTCGCAATACCCGATGAGGCTGACAAAGTTCTTGGTATAGAAACTCAGAGTTCTTGAGAGAGGTTTTCTTAGAGAAGAAGAAAGATGTATTTTCTCATTAAACAGTAATGAATAATACAATCACATATATATAGCCTTTTGGCTATTGACAGTTAACTATCTAAAACTAATTACACTATGTAACAAACAAATTACATTTGTAACAAACTTATAACAACTAATAACTAACTCTAGTCATGATGTGGCACCTTCATCTTTACACCCCCTCAAGCTAAACTTGGAAGAATCAAATGTTCCAAGAGAAAGCTTGGATTGCATAAACATAAACCTGCTTTTAGATAAGGCTTTGGTATGAATAACTGCAATTTGATCCTGGCTACAAACATACTGAACTACAACCAAGTTTGCAAGCACTAACTCACAGATATAATGATAATCAATCTTTACATGCTTAATTCTAGCGGGAAATATAGGATTGGATGCAAGTGATATAGCTGAGATATTATCCCACTAGAGAGTGGGTTTATGAGATAGAGGGAAACCAAAATCTTTGAGCACTTTGCATATCCAAGTTACCTTTGCAGCAATGTGAGCCAAGGATCTATACTCAGCCTTAGTGGATGAACGAGCCACGGTGGATTGCTTCTTGGCACTCCAGCTAACTAAGTTGGTGCCTAGAAAAACACAGGAACCATTTATAGACCTTCTATCATAAGTACAACCAGCCCAATCTGCATCAGAGTAGGCTGACAAGTGAATTGAACCTTTCTTAAACCAGAGACCATGAGCAATGATACCTTTGAGAAATCTCAATATGCATCTAGCTGCTTGCATATGGATGACAGTAGGAGCATGCATGAATTGACAGACCTGATTCACTGCAAATGAGATGTTAGGTTTTGTCCAAGTTAAGTATTGGAGAGCATCTACGAGGGATCTGTATTCAGTGGGATTGGCAAGTAATTCACCACTGTGATCTAACTTGGTTGAACTAAGCAGAGTAGAACATGGTTTAGCTCTACCCATGTTTGTTTTCTGTAATAGATCAAACAAGTACTTGCTTCAATGAAGAAACATAGCATCAGTGGTTCTTTGGACTTCTAAACCCAGAAAGTAATGCAACGACTCCAGATCTTTAACAAGAAATAGAGTACTTAACTTGGCTATAATCTGGTTGCAGATATTAAAATCAGGGCCACTAACCAGAATACCATCAACATAGATTAGTACTATAACTAGAGTTAGAGCTTTAAGAACAAATAGAGAGGCATCAGAGGAAGATTGACTAAATCCCAAAGATTTGAGAGCTTGAAATAACTTGTCAAACCAAGCTCTTGGAGCTTATTTAAGCTCATAGAGAGACTTTTTGAGCTTACAAACATGATGTGACTTCCTGGGATCTTGAAAACCAAGGGGTTATGTCATGAAAACATCCTCCTTTAATTCACCATGCAAAAATGGATTGCTTATGTCTAGTTGATTGAGAAACCAGTTAAATTGGACAACAAATAATAAGAGAAACCTGATATTGACTAGCTTAGGAACTGAACTAAAGGTTTCTTTATATTCAAGACCTTCTTTTTGGTGAAAACCCTTAACAACAAGTCTTGCTTTATATCCATCTATAGAGCCATCATGATTCTTTTTAATTCTAAAGACCCACTTGCAACCAACTACATTTTGAGAGGGTGAGGAAGGAATAAGAGTCCAAGTACCAGTAGATAAAAGAGCATTGAATTCATTTTATTTTGCCAATCTCCAATTTTCAGACGTAGAGGCTTGAAGATAAGTATTGGGAATGTAGTTTATGGAGGAAGGAAGTGGATGCTTGGTAGCAGTGAAGACTTTGGGTTTATAAATGCCATTTTTTGATCGAGTAACCATGGGATGAACATTTGGTGCAGAGAAGGAAGAGTGCACAAGTTGGTGTATAGGTACAGAATGAGAATAATGCACAGATTGTGAAGAGGCATTATGTTGTGGAGTAGTGGAAGAGGATGGTGATGGAGGCACAAGTGTAGTGGATATAGGTGATGTGGGCATCGAAAAGTGGAGATCAATAGGTGAGGACAGAGAAAGAGAATGATCAACAGAGGATGAAACAGGCTTGACATCCTTAAATGGAAATGTGCCCTCATCAAATATGACATGCCTTAAGATATAAACCTTATTGGTGTCCAAATCCAAACATCTATAACCTTAGTGTTGTAAACTATAGCCCAAGAAAACACATCTCTTACTCTTTCCATCAAGCTTAGATGAGATATATGGTTTTAACCATGGATAACAACTGCAACCAAAAACTTTAAGTTTGGAATAAGCTGGATACTTATGGAACAACAATTCCCAGAGTGATTTAGTATTTCCAGATATAGGCAGCCTATTGATAACATAAATGGCAGTGGTAAAAGCTTCAACTCAATAATGATGAGGAATACTAGATTCAACTAACAAAGTCCAAGCTGTCTCAATAAGATGCCTATGTTTCCTTTCCACACAACCATTTTGCTCTGGTGTGTGTGGACAACTAAGTTGATGCATAATACCATGAGTATGCACAAAAGATTTAAACTGTAAGCTTGTAAATTCACCCCCTGAGTTTGAATGTAAGATCTTGATTTTATTGCCAACAATATTCTCAACATAAGCTTTGAAAAGTACAAAAGTAGAGTACACCTCTGATTTAGTTTTTAAAGGAAAACACTAACTATATTTGCTAAAATCATCAACTATGAGAAAATAATACCGAAAACCACTCACTAAAATGACAAGGGTTGGTCCCCACAAATCACAATGTAATAGCTCAAGAGAATAAGAGGTTGATGTAGTTGATGATCCAAATGGCAGTTTATGATTTTTAGCTATAGTACACTTGGAACAAAAAAAATCAACAGATTTTGTACCTTGAATGGCAAGCTTATTACTAAAGATTACTCTTCGAAATATAGTAGAGGAAGAATGGCCCAACCTGCTGTGCCAAAATGTAACTGAACCTTGAGCACTGACAAGAGCATGAGAAGATCTAGGAGATTGACCAGTGGAAGGACATCTTTGCAAAGGGTAAAAACCATCTTTAATTGGACCTTGCAAAAGCGTCCTCCCCGTAGCACGATCTTTTACAACAGATCCATGAGTGTCAAGAGTTAAGGCACAATAGTTATCTTTAAGAAATTGGTATATAGATAATAGATTATGTTTCATTTGAGGAACATGAAGCACAATGCTCAACTTGAAATTAGCATTAGAAGAATGCAAAGAAGAAGGACCAATTTGGTGTATAGAGAGACCTTTACCATCATCGACGTAAACTTTGTCCTCTCCAGTGTACGGTGATGGTGAAGAAATGTTGGCAATGTCATTGGTGATGTGAGGTGTAGCCCTAGAATCCAGAAGCCAAGAGGTGGAAGGCTTGGAAGTATAGTGTGCACACATTGCTGCAAGTTTTGCAAGAGGAATCTTCCTAGAAAGGTCAGGGTTCATGCGATTGAAGCAGTCGATGGCTTCATGACTAGTAGAGCCATAAATTTGGCAAGGAACATGAGTGCGAGAAAACAAAGAGTTACGAAACCCTTGCTGATGACTGTAATTTAAGGATTGACTATGATAATTGCCTCTATGTCCATGACTGTTGTTGAACCAGCCAGTATTGTGATATTAAGTGCCTCGATTATCATTCCTTCCACGACTATAGTTGAATCGGAAAGACTATTGAGGTTGTGCAGCATAAACTTGACGCGGCGGAGTTGGAAAAAGAGGCGATTGAGACTGAACGGAAAAAGCCTAAAAATACTTAGTGCAGGAGCAATAAAGTTTCTTACAACGAGACATGGAAAGCTCTTTGGTGAGTAGAAGGCCGTGTAGCTCATCCAGAGATGTTGAAGAGAGACGTAACATGACAGAATCAATGAATGATTCGAATTTATCAGGTAATCCAGCAAGAGTGGCCGACATTAGGCTCTTCGCTGAACGGTACAAGCAGTGGAAGAACAACCTGCACCAATACTTTTAGACATTTGATGATCCGCAGGTCACTTTTGAGGAGTGCTGCCTGAAGGAGTTCGAGGACCGGGAAGAAAATTGGGTGTGGCTCTGCTGTCATTTTCAGGGGCCCGGCTATGTGGTACGTTTTTTTATGAAGTCTAAAAGTATTATATGTGTCTTACTAATGTTTATTGGTTTTTTTATATTTCATTTAAATTGCAACTAATACATTCATTTTGTGTATAACAAAAGAAGGCGAAAGCCAACAAGTTCAATCAGGAAAAGAAGACTCTTCTCCACTATTCGAGTTCGAGGCTCTTCTCATATAGGATGGAGGCGCGCCAGTAGGTAATAATAAAGCTTTTCATATTCCATTTTTAATATGTTAGTAATATTAATTTTTTTTTTCGTATTAACATTTTTCTTATCTTGTTCTATTTAGGGGGGTTCAAAATTCCCGAAGATCGATGTCTTTGCAAATGTTTATGTTCGACCCCGGGATGAGTTGGCCGAGTCCTTTCATGTAAGTATTCTTCTGTTGTAATTACTACTTTACGCATTGAAGTATAATGGTTGTTATTTCAATGTTATTATTAATATTTCATGTTATATTACACAGGCGACAATGATGGAGAAGAGGCAGTCGGTTCTTCAGAAGTCCACCTCCCAGCTTCTTCCCAAGACTTCGATCGAGTTCATGGATCCCCCCGAGGATGCAGGGTTTTAGATCCTTACAGACACCTTGGATCAGACTCTTGGGAGAAGGCCGGGGATGTATTGTATGGGGATGGGGAATGCCCGGTGACGAGAACCTAGAGCCTCTTCATCTTTGCATGACATAGCTTGACCTGGATGACATAGCCCGACCTGGAATGTCCATTAGGACTTTGAATCAAGCTGTGTTGGCTGACACTTGGAAGGTGACGAAGCCATAAAGTGTAGTGATGTGGTAAATTGGAATAAATTTAAACCTAAAAGTACCTAAAAATAAGAGTGCACTGGTGAGCGGGAATGAATCCATTTCACACGTGATGACAAAATATAAGTAAAGTACAATAAGGTAGGATAAGGATTATACCATCATAGGTAGCCACCTATATTGAGATTTGCCAAGAATCCTTATCAATAAGAAAACTCAGCTACTAAAACCTAAAGGGGCGAAAAACAGAAGGGTGAGTAGGCAAAAGCACAAAAGTTTATAAAAATCCATTTATTTTCTGAACGTACTAACCCCTCACTGTAAAACATGTATAGTTTCTAGAAAATCATACTACGTATAGGTATGAAATCAAATGCAAATAAGCAATAAATCCAGAAGTATGCCAAATCATGATATCACGATAGTAGCATAAGTAAAATCAAATGCTCAACAATCTATGCTAGCACACAAGTCGGAGTCTCCTAATACGACCTATACGACTAACCCTATTTGCTCATCAATCTATGCTAGCACACGAGTCGGAGTTGCCTAATGCGACCTGTACGACAGGACTGGGTGTAATTATAATATACGCTGTAGTGCTACAATCACGTGAAGACTAGCAATAATTGCGATCACTTACACAATTACTTGCGAGATCACAGCCATTCGAACTAGGCTAGCCAGAGTCTCCGAAAGTAATCGCAACTAAGCATAATATTGGGATCCATTAGTAAAACTCAATTAAAACATTGGAATTTGAAGAAATGGACAACAGATTTGACTAAAGTTTATAAGAATTAGCGAAATGACGAAATTTATGAAATATACATCTTACAGGATGCATAGGTATGCTTATAATCTTTGATGCCATAATTATATCTACGACTATGAATGTTAATATGTTGATTAGAATTATCGAATCATTGTGTCATGCTTATGTTCATGTAGTCTGCTCATCGTTGCTGCACCCAGGTGTTAGTGCTCGCCCCGAGCCAGGGCCAGTCCTTCACATGTATGTTCATCTCCGTACTGCACGTTCGTCGTAGATCCAAGTAGGTGCCAGTCCTGTCGTACAGGTTGCATTAGGCGACTCCGACTCGTAGGTGACCGTGATTATCGCCAGTCTTCAAGTGATCGTAGCACTGGAGTGTATATTATGATCACACCCAATCCAAGTTGTATTAGGCGACTCTGACTCATGTGCTAGCATAGATTGATGAGTAATAGGTGTTGTCTTACAAGTCGCATTAGGCGACTCCGACTAGTGTGCTAGCATAGGTTGTTAAGCACCTGATTTTACTTATATTATTGTTGAGATTTTGGGATGTCATGCCTTATCTACATTTTGCAGGCTATGGTAAGTATTTTCATATTATACGTAGTATGTATATTTTGGAAACTATACATGTTTTACAGCGAGGGGTTGTATCGTTTTCAAAGTTTTTATTAAAACTTTATTTTCAGGCCCACTCACCTTTGTTTTTCGCCTCTCCAGGTTTTAGTAGCTGATCTTTCATATCAACGAGGATTCTTGGTAAATCTTGGGGTAGACGGTTACCTTCGATGGTATAATTTCGCACCCTATTTTATTGTACTGTACTTATACTCTATCATCACGTGTGAATTGGGTTCATTCCTGCTCACAACGCACTCTTGTATTTAGGCACTTTTAGGTTTAAGTTTATTCACATTTCCACATCACTACACTTTATGGCTTCATCATCCTCCAAGTGTCGGTCAGCACAGCTCGATTCGGAGTCCAGCTGGACATTCCGGGTCGAGGTGTGTCAGTTTGTTATTACGGGTTGCAGACCGTAATATTGAGAACTTAATTGTTGAACTCGTTAAGCAAGTGGACATCGAGGACCGTCTACGTTAGTATTTTATTTATTTATACGTTTAATTATTTATTTATTGTTTGGGCTCGACCCAAAGATACTATTCACATACCTTCAAAGTACGTGACGATATGTTTGCGTAGGTGAAATTTTCTATGTTCAGCTTTGATTTCAGTACAATTATTTTAACTTTACTTTATTATATATAGATATATATATATATATGTATATGTATGTATTTTGACGATACTATAGTATTGTACTAAAGGAGAAGGAAAGTATGAGTTTGTAGGCATGAAAGAGGAATGACTGCACTCCAATCATGATAGAATGGCATTCTCTTTTATGCAACCGCTCTACCTTGATATCTTCTTTACATATTTATTTTTCTGTTGTATATTCACTATTTTTAAATAACAAATGATTTCAAATTTTGGGGACGAAATTTTTTTTAAGGTGGGTAGATTGTGACAACCCGCCGCTAACCTTACGATTTTATAAATTTTAAAAGTGTGAATTGACGAAAATGTCATGGGAGACAAGAATTTTGACTTGTGTTGACCATCGGGGTGCTTTGGTTGACTTTTAGGGCTGACCATTGACTTTTTATTAAAATTTTCTAAGACCTTACTTAGCATATTTTGACCGCCTGATTCCAAATTTGCACTCCATTTTCTCAAATTTAATTATTTTAGTGAAGTTTTACTAATGGGTCCTAATATTTTACTTAGGTGCGATTATTATTAGTGACTCCAACTTTCTTAGTTCGAACTGCTTCGACCAGACGACATGATCTGTGAGTGGGCATTTTATTTTCGTATATATATATATATATATATATATATATATATATATATGTATATGTATATGTAAACTTTATGGTTTCCACAAATGCTTTTAAATTGATTTGTGCATATCATGCCATGATTTATTTAATTTTAAAAATGTTGTTAAGTGGTTGAGATTTATATATTGTCATGGCATGTTCATTTACATTTTACCTGCTCATCAATGTTGCACTGTTGTGAAATGCTAAAATAATCCTACGGGATGTGTAGGTAAGTTCAGGTAAGTTTATTATGCTGATTGGAATCGTTGAATCATTATGGCATGCATACATTTATGTAGTCTGCTCATCACTACACTTTATGGCTTCGTCACCTTTCAGGTGTTGGCTAGCACAGCTCGATTCGGAGTCTTAGTGGACATTCCAGGTCGGGGTGTGTCATTGCAATCGAAGGGCGAGGTCACAACTTTGATAGCAGAGGCTTTGATAGCAGAGGTGGTTGGCCTTAGGATTGAGCTCGCCTCGTATAAGAACCAGATGTCATTGATTGTACAGTCCCTCAGTCAGTCCAACATTTGTCTCCTAGATATTCGTCCCCAGTCGATGTCCAAGCCCCTCCAACCTAAGCATGCCCAGAACTCCGCCCATTTGACCTCTGAGTCCATCCTCAACTCCGAGACCTTCTTGCCCCAAGCTTTCCAGCCCCCTGCAAATGACAACCCTGTAGATTATTCCATCTTCTTTTCTTAGTTTTGTATTCCCATACTTTTTAAACTTTTTCCTTGTACATACATTTTATTTTTATTTTAAATAAATTATTTTTATCTTCATTACATTTTTAATTGCAATTTTATTTTATTATTTTATTACAAAATTAAAACCAGAACAAAAAAATAAATTTAAAATTTTTTTTTTTCTTTTTGCACGACGAATACCTTCGTCATGCTTAACTTTTTGCGACTAATCTATTTCGTCGTGAAAGAATAACATGTTGTCGCACAAAGTTTTTAGAGACAAAGATTAGTCGTCCTATGTATGTATCCTGGCATTTTGTGCGACGAATATATTCGTTCCTAAAAATTTTATGCGACGAAAGCGAAACCGTCGCGCCTTATTGTTCGTGACCAATGTCTTTATTCGTCACACAAAGTCTTTCTTCACCATCTTTACGTGATGAAGTTTTCGTTGCGCAGACGTTTGTGAAACGGAAATGCGCTTTGCCTCATTTGTTTTTTAAACATTCAAGCGTGTGGTTTCCAATATTTACAAATTCAAAAGTTAAACTTACATTTCGTACTCTTATGTAAAATTACATTTCAAAAGTTAAACATTCAAGCGTGTGTTACAAATTCAAATGATGGGCAACTTACATTTCGTACTCTATGTAAAACTTTTGTTTTTGTCCTTTAAAAATTAGCAAAGAGTATACTCAAAATTAAAAATATTCATCTATGACAGAAGCACCAATGATGTAACACTTTGAAATTTCAATATTTGTTTTTGTTACCAAAACAAATCCATAGCCGCATTAGAAGAATTTTGCCTTTTTTTCTTTTGCTTTTTTCGAAAAATTGCATACGTCTTCAATTTCCATTTAGGCAAAGGTTCTAGATTGTATTCACACATATTTTTCTTTTTATACATAATACTAGTAATCAGCTTACCCGCCATGTGTGAGCAAATAAATTCTAGTTTATAACTTTGCTATGAAAAGAGACACTTAGTACTACGGTCTAGTAATATTTTTTTTTTACTGGTCTTACGTTTGGATGTCGTGGATGACGAGTTATATACATATTTATTACCTCACCCTTAGTATAAAACTTGTCTAAAAATTGCTATAGAAAGAAGAAGAGAATGCATTATTGTAGGAGAAATTGGAAAAGAGAGTAAAGAGAAAAATGTGCAATTTTTTGTTGTTGTGAATAATTGTTATTTATTATATTGCTCTTAATTTTAAATTTTTAAGAAGAATCTCCTTAATAAAAGATGGATTATATGAATAGTATAGATATATAAATATAGTGGTCCGTCTTCAGGGATGCGTAACACTCGATGCTGCGGCTGTTTTTCTTTATTTATTTATTTATTTTTATTTTAAAGAAGAAACGATGATGGATTTTATTAATATAACTTAATGATCAAAAAAGCTGAGATCATGGAAGAGGACGCCTGTCAGAAATCAGGCGGATCCTCGTGCCACACTTTATCACTAACACTATATAGAGCATACTTAGCTAACCGATGTGCTATTTCATTGCAACTCGACGAACATAAACAAAAAATTGTTATTCAAACGAGCTGCCAACGACAGAGCATCCTCCACGAGCAAACCTGCTTCTGAAAAGTCCTTGATGTTGCTAGACATTGCTGCAATTGACATATAGCCGATTCACTCTCATGCACTGCATGAGAAAGACCCAAATCTAACATCAAATGCATATTTGAAATGAGAAAAAAAAAAAAGAAAAAAAAAAGACGTTAAAAAAAATAAGATAAAAATTGGTAGAACTACTGTTAGATTGAGTAAAGATAAATGAAATTGTATATGAAAGTGTGCTCTTAATTCAGTATAACATATAATGTCAAATATCTCATGATTTCAGAATCCTACTCTTTATATTGTCAGACAATACCATGATTCATAACTCTGAATTAGAGCATGAAATGAGTTGTTCGAGTAATGATACATACTTTTTTTTTTTTACCTAGTGACAGAATTTCCATCAGATGTCAGCATGCTATCCTTCTTATTCACATTTTGAATTCATCCTTTAACAACATAGCAAGGCAACCTAATTAAAGCATGAAAAAAGCTTAAGAAAAAATGTAAATGCTTTCGAAAAAATTCCACCTAAAATTAACTTTCATGAATGTTAGTAAGGCAGAAGAACCTTACAGTATAGGCTAATATAGATTATAATTTATTGCAGACTGAAAGAACTCAAATAACCTAAATAAAAAAAACCTAACACACTTATTAAATCATTCAAAATATATAGAAAGGGAGAAATTGGAAGCAACCTGTTGATGTTCACCTCTACGATTAATTTCCATCTAAAATCCTACACCACAAAATAAACATTAAAACAACACCTTAGCTAGCCACCATGCTCTCAAAATTCCTCAAATCTCTTATACATCACAAAGAGAAGCACATGCAACTAGAGAATTGAATATTAGTATGACTACTATGTATTCAGTTTCATTGTTGTTTCTTCTCTTTGTTTTCAATTCTTTTGATCATCCCCCAACGAAGTCAAAACCTATTAAATTATTCTGGTCCAATCGAGTATTTCGGAGTTCTATGTATTATTATATCTTTGTAAAGTTTTATTCTCATTTTGCATAATGCATGTTAGTGATCGAAACTCTGTTTATATTTAACCTTCATATTCAAGAGTTATTCTCGCAACCAATCATTCAAATCCTAAAATATATACAAAATCACAACTCATTAGACAAAATTGTAATGAAAATGTCAAAACAATCGAACAACTAATCAATTGTTGGTTTAGCTGATTATTTGTATTCTTGAAAGAAATTCTAAAAGTGAACAATTTGGACCACTGATTGACTATGCATTGAAAAATAGGATGATCTTTTGTAGAAAACCTGTATACAGGTGAGCATCTTTATGCATTTTGTAAGCGATTTGGTAAAAGCATTCTTTCCTTTAATAAAAAAGAATTGGTTTACTCAACAAAAAAAAAAAAAAAAAATTGGTAAAAATACTGCTCAAAGGATTAGAAGCTCATAATCATTCGGCTTATCGGCAAAGGAAGACAGGATGTTTTATCGAATGTGCAATTTTACAGCTTTATTATCTATCGAATGTGCTACATCTGAAGAAGAAGCACATGCATCTAGAGATTTGAATATTAGTATCACTACTACGCATTTAGTTTCATGAAAACAAAGAGCATTGAATTGAATTACACAAAGAAATGGACAAATAGAAGTAGAGTATACCATCTGAATCTTTGTCCCCCGTTGAAAATCGAGCCAAGTCTCCAAACCAGCTGCCTGTGCCTCCTCTTCTGATCAAAACTAAAGCAAATTCGAAGCAATTTTAGTGAACTCCCAAACCCCTATTAACAGATAGGAAAACCATAATATTATACCTACCACAACTATCAAATAAAAGGAAGATTACTATAATTTCGGCTCCCTTACACAGAAAGTATACCAAATACTGTGCGACTTTGATTTTTATCCATTTTTTCTTTCAATAATAACTTACTTATCTAGGCAATCCAGCTTGAAATCCGTTTGAAATCACATCCATGAACTCAAATATTAAACATGCATTAAGAGAAATCAAAAAAAAAAAAAAAAACATATTCGAAATTTGAGGATTAATCTTACACGATTCTCAAATTACCTTCCATTGGTGGTGATTTCGAGACACACCGTGCCACATAGAGAAAATACCCACAATCAAATTAAAAAAAATAAAAAAATTGACCACTAATCATCTCAACATAAAAAACTACCACAAAAAAGTTAAAACATAATTAATAAAAAAACTTAAAAACTCACCAACAAAACTTAGAGGTAAGAAATCCAGCCTTACAAAATCCAACATTAATCGGCACCGATCCAAACCTTTTAAAAGAAAAAACATTTGCAGGGATTCGAGTTTGGCTGCGTTTGAATTCATTTGGGGGCAAAATTAGGGTTTGATTTCAGGGGAAGCAGTCGATCTGTGGTTTCGTTCAGGACGGATGGGCAGAGAGGCCCGGAAAAGGAGGATTATGAAGGGAATTGAGGGGCGAGATTGATCGAACTTGTTGGAATCGAAGGCGAGATCGCGGTAGGGAAGCTAGGTTATACATGGGAGGGGAAGACCTGGTTTGGTACTGAGGTGATTCTGAAAAAAGCTGGTATCAAAAACAGCTGGGAAGCCTTTTTGTGTTTAGGAAACATTCAGCTTCAGCTTTTTTTCACATTTTTGGGTGAAAAAAAAGCCAAAAACAAGAAGTTGCAAAACCCAGCTTTGAAAAATTGGCTTTTTTTCACATCTATTTTACAGAAAAGTTTACCAAACACTATAATACTGCTTTTTTTTTTTCAAAAGCACTTTTACAAAAAAGTTTACCAAACACTTTGCTGCTTTATTTCACAACTGCTTATTCTCACAGCACAGCAGAAGCAACTTCTTTTCAAAGCACAGCAATACCAAACCAGCCTGAAGTCAGGAGAGAAAACAGAAAGAAATATCTCGAACAATCAAAGCCAAAGCACCTAGCGATGAAAGACATGTAGAACCAAAAGGGCAAAATGGTCACATTACTGTAGAAATGCATCATCAAAACGAAGAGGATGAAAAAATTGAGGGTCATTTTCGCCATTTTACTATTAATGAATAGTAACCGAGAGTTTGGGTTTTAGTATATATAAATATCGTTATTAGTACTCCAAAAATCTCATTCTACACTCCTCATAAGTGTATTTTTCTTTCTATTTATTGAAAGTTTGGAGTACCAAATAAGATTTTTGGAGTGCTAATAGCAATTCCCTATATATATATATATGTGTATGTATGTATGTATGTATATATATATATATATGTATGTATGTATGTATGTATAGAGTAAATATGTATATGTATGTATAGGGTAAATATGTATATGTATGTATAGAGTAAAACCTCTCTAAAGTCTAAAGTAATCCTCTATGATAGAATAACCTTCTTAAAGTCGGACCTCTTTAAAGTCATAAAAAATTTCGGTTCCAACTTGGGATTGATTATGTATTGGAATTAACTCCATATATAATAACAAATTATAATTGTTTTAGTGTCATCTTAAGGAAACACGCCTCCACATAGTTATAATTGTCACGTGTACAAAAATATGTAAGAAATAAAATATTTGGCATCCAAGGAATCCTATTTTGAAAATACAACATACATTAAGAATAAGATTTAAGTACCTAAAAGCTCCCAACCTTTTAGCATCATTCCAAATTGGTCTCTCTTTTTAAACATTCCAAACAAGTACCCAACCTATTAAAAATGTCACATCCATTAAGCCCCAATTAAATTTTTAAAACATAAATTATATTCAAAACCCACAAACTAGGTATATCATGGTCAACATTAATATGAGTTGCCTCAAAATCTAAATTTCAAACATAGATTATACAATATGGAACCCAATGATCAAACGGGTTTTGAATTGAATCGAAAATTTACCCAAATTGAAATTATATCAGGACGACAATCTTCTAACAAAGGAGAGGGTTAAGAATTCAGATAGGGTTTTAAGAAGCTTGTTTCTGCTCATGTGTTTTCCTCGTACACTGATCCTCGGCTCATAAAGCTTTTAGTTCTTCTTTGTAGGTGGTGAAGATGGTGGCGGCTGCAACATGGCAGTCCATACTATTTCAGCAACCTTCATGACCTTCTTCTCGATATTGACGACTTGAATTTTAAGGTGGACTTGGTTGTTTTGCGTTGGGATTGGAGGTGATGGCATGATGGGGATGGTGGTGACTGTTAGTTGGTAGAGGCTATACTTTCATGACCTTCTATTGATTTTGGAGACAAAGTATACCCTAGTTATTTTAACATATTTTAGCTGGAGCTCAATGGAAGCAACATTTTCAATAGGTTGCGTACTTGTTTGGAATGATAAAAAATGCTAAGACCAATTTGGAATGACATTAAATGGTTCGGTGGTTTTCGGTATTTAATCAAAGTCCCTGATATAAATGTATAGGTGAAGTGCCAATTTAGTCCTTGAACTATCACCTCAGTGGAAATTAGGTCCCTAGATTTTTTTTTTTTCAATAAAATAAGTCCCTAAATTCATTAAAATTGATAATTTCATCCTTACTATTATATTTAGAGCTATTTTATCCAATTTTTCATCAACTTAAGTCACTTGACACACTTTAGAGTATAATACCATCATTTTCTCGCCTATGAGCCCTTAACATTTCATATAGGTTGTGAATATAGGGCCCGTTTGTTTGATAGGATTAAGGAGGACTGGACTGGACTGGACTATAGTCCCTTGTTTGGTCTGCTGCAGGATTTGGTTTAATGAGATTAGGTGGGATTCGCTCGGATTAAACACCTCCTTACGAGGTCTTAACCAGGATCCCCGAAATTGGGCGGACTCGTAAGCCCAGAGAAAATCGCGAGGGTGACTTCCTGCTCGTCCTCCTTGCCCTCGCTCATCGTCGTCTTCCCTCATCGTCGGCTTGCCCTCGCTCATCGTTGTCTTCCTCACCCTCATCTCTGCATCTTCCTCACCCTCATCTCTACGTCTTCCCGCATCTGCATCTGCTCGCCCTCATCTGCTCCGAGTTGTCTGGTAAACTTCGAATCTTCGATTTATTTCGTCATTTGTTTTGCAAATCGTGATATTACTGAGCTTTATTTGATTTTGTTGTTTTGGGTTTGAGAAGTTTTGAATCCTAGACCTCTGCACTTGAACAAATTAGGGTTTTGATTTTTAGGTCAAATTGAGATTGATTAGAGCATCTGAACTTCACTAAAATTCACTGTCAATCTGCAACCTTGGTAGAAGTAGCCTGCTTAGCATGTTGGGTATGTTGATTATGATGTTGTTAAGATTCGGAAGTACATTGGCTTTTGTGTTTTGGTAGTTATAATGCTTTGATTTGTTCGCTTTAATTTTGGATTTCCATATGAATGTTCATCTGTTGAATGCAAATTATGTTACTTTTGGTAAATGGTTATCGGCTTAAGAAATCATATGTGGGTTTTATTTGGATTAAATCCTATTTTAGGAGTTTGCTGCTGCAAAAGCAGATGTAAGTGAGATGAAACATGAAACTGGGTTTGGCAGTTGAGAATTGAGCTGAGAAAATGGGGTAGTGTTTCACTTTATCATCCTTTTGTGTTCAATCTGATGTTGTTAGGATTCGGAAGTACATTGGCTTTTGTGTTTTGGTAGTTATAATGCTTTGATTTGTTCGCTTTAATTTTGGATTTCCATATGAATGTTCATCTGTTGAATGCAAATTATGTTACTTTTGGTAAATGGTTATCGGCTTAAGAAATCAAAGTGGCTTAAGGATCAACTTTGTTGTTATAAAATTGCCTTTGCTAGGTAACTCGTGTATACAACTTACAAGTACTCCTATATTAATTTGTTTAGTGAATATGATAAATTGTTGTATGAGTAAATCGACCAATCATCTAGTAAAACTGTACAAGTTAGCAACTTTCTAAAAACAATCATTTTTCAATAGACGTGATAGGGGTCCTTGTGTTCAATCTTCCATACTTTGGATTTTGCAGACTCATTGGATTCTTGATAAGAGCTCTGCATTTCGCAGACTCTGGATTTCGCAGACTCATCTAAATGAATTACACATAGATAGGAATAAGCTATACACTCTCCTATGGTTGGAGCTGTGGCTCAAATAGGAATAAGCTATACACTCTCCTATGGTTGGAGCTCAGATTGCTTCAATATTTTTATTTCTAATTCTAGACAGGTCATCTCGATAAAGAATTTGGTCCATTTTAAACTAGGGATGAAGATTCAAACTCAAGACATTTTCCAAATATCAGTAAAGGAAGTTGCACAACTAGACTAAGAGAAACATCTCTTCCAACAATGCATAAATCATAGCCACTGATAGATTCAGAAATGTTCAAAATATCAGATACATTTCCTCATAGGTGAAAACAAATGGACAAAGATACAGCTCCTGACCACAAATTTTAGTTCAACCTGGTTTGGACATCACCTTGCAACGTTACCTGAACATGAGTTTTCAATGACATGCTGTTCTCAAAAGCTTAACTTACTCCGATGTGAAAGAAAGAATGTGTGCAAGTACTGATATTGTACGAATCATGGATGAATATGTAATATAAAATCGATAATAGCAATGTAATTCTCATTTATAAAAAACAGAAAAACAGAAAATCAAAGCTCAGTTTCCGAATAAAGACGGCAAAATTGCCAAAACACCAATCACAACTATGATATTTAGAAAATAGTTAGACTGCAGAGGCTTATCTGGGCTTCCACCGATAGCTTGATATTCTGCTCGAATCTTCTGCTTCATATTATCTGACAGCTCTCATTCAGATTTGTTTGACATGTTTTGTTTGAACCTCTCATTCAGATTTTTCGTACATATTTTTTAAAACCCTCTTCTCTACACCCCGAGTTGTATTTTAAACTAAAACACTGCACGATTGATTAGTTCAAGTGCAACTTGTCATTTCCCTACCTATTTTTCCATGATTTCTGTTTTTCTAGGTATAAGTATACCTAGAAATTTTGTACTTGTTTCAGTTTGCTTTTGATATTTGCGGTAATGTTGTTTTATCAGCTGATATAACATAGCTGGATTATATTATTTGGTTTGTTCTTTGTGCCAGATGGAAAGCGTGCAGTAGCATAATGTCCTTAATATTTTTTTCCTTTTTTTTTTTTGTTTGGATAGATATGGATCGAATGAAGCTTTTATTGATCTTATTGTTAGAGATGTCTCATTTAGAGACAATTTGCATTTGTACGATTCTTGTGTTGCTCATGCTAAGGGCAAAACAGAGACATGTTGAACAACGCACCTTGACTAACCGTTCACTTGTTAGACGAGAGATTAGTTTGTGTTATCTGAATGGTATAATAGGGAATACTGATGTTGAATGTGTCAACGAATTGAGAATGGATAGAAGGACTTTTAGCATATTATGTGACTTACTTCGTCAAGATGGGAGGGTAAAAACGGATGGTTTGGTCTCTGTAGAGGAGCAGGTGTGTATGACTTTACAAATACTAGCACATCATACTAAGAATCGTAGTGTTGGTGGTAGATTTTATAGGTCGGGAGAGACTATAAGTAGGTATTTCAATAGTGTATTGCAAGGAATTTTGCGATTACAAGGTATCCTACTAAAAGTCCCTCAACCTGTGCCTATTGATTCTACAGATCCTAGGTGGCGATGTTTTAAGGTATGTTGATAATTATTTTCATTTTCCCTAAGCTTTAACTCTTCATTCCCTTTGTATAAATTAACAAAAGCTTATTTTTTTTTTTTAGAATTGCTTGGGAGCATTAGATGGAACACACATTGATGTGCATGTACCTGAAATTGACAAACCAAGATACCGAAATAGAAAGGGTCGAGTCGCAACTAATGTATTAGGTGTGTGTTCAGGAGATATGCAGTTCATATATGTGTTTCCGGGGTGGGAGGGTTCCGCATTAGACTCTAGAGTGCTACATGATGCAATTACTAGGCCTAATGGTTTTAAGGTACCAACGGGTAAGATTATTAGTTAGTCTCAACTTTGTAAGTTAGGTCTAGTTTTGTTTGTGAACTACAAAATACTAATATAAGGTATTTTTTTTATTAGGTTATTATTACCTTGTAGATGGTGGTTATACAAATGGTGAAGGATTCCTTGCACCCTATAGAGGAATACCTTATCATTTATCTGAATGGGAAGGACGAACACCTTCTAATAAGGAAGAATATTTTAACATGAAGCATTCTAAGGCAAGGAATGTAATTGAACGTTGTTTTGGCTTGCTAAAAGGAAGGTGGGGGATACTAAGGAGTCCATCTTTCTATCCGATAAGGACACAAGGTCGAATAATTACCGCTTGTTGCCTACTACACAATCTTATTAGGCAAGAGATGTCTGTAGATCCAATGGAGAATGTGCCAATAATAGAAGATGGACAAAATACAGAAGAAGGTGAATATGTTGGTAGTGTTGAAACATCTGACCAGTGGACTGCAAAGAGGAATGCCATGGCTCAGGAAATGTATAATGAGTGGAGAGCAATTAGGAACTAGCAACTGAACTAGCTATATGTGTTAATGATAAGATTTTATTTTAGTTTTCCTTTTTATCATGCATATGTTGGATATTATTAAAATGATTGGATATTATGCAAATTGATTATTTGTATTGTATTTTAGTACATTCAAATATTTTTTGTTTAGGTATGGATAACCACAATAATTCGAATGCTTCTCAAGAGCCAAAAGGAAGAAGGCGTAAATGGGAAGCATTTGAGGAAGAAGTATTACTATCCGTTCTTGAGGATTTTGTTGCTCAGAAGCAACGATGGGAAACATGGTACTTTGATTGAAATAGCGAAAGCTGTCAATGTTTTATGTCCTAATTCAAATATAAAGGCAACTCCACATATTGAGTCAAAGTTGAAGAAATGGAAAAAAACATATAGTTTGGTCCTTGACATGATAAACACAAGTGGATTTGCATGGAATGATGTCAAAAAGTGCGTTGAAGTTGACAGTGATGACGCATGGCTTTCTTATGTGCAGGTTCATATCCTATTTTATTTATACATTAGTTATATTCTTGCTGCTACATTTGTTATGTATGCTAAATTTTAGTTTTGCTATGTTCATATAATCTTAGAAAAATAAAGAAGCTGATGGATGGAGAAGCAAACCTTTTCCACTGTACGATAGATTTGCATATATATTTGGAAAAGATCGGGCTACGGGTAATGTAGCCGAAACCCCTGCTGAAATGATGGAGGAACAAAGTCATGATCAGGTTGGTGCAAGTGATATTGGAGGTGAAAATGTTGTATCTTCAATGAACCAACAAAGCCATCAAAGCACCCCATCTGAAAATAGCCAAAGAAAAAGGAAAAGAGCTATGGGAAATTCAAGTGATGGAACCGAGGCAATTATTAGTGGACTGAAAGAATTTTATGCTGAAATTGGGAAGAGGATGCAAATGGTAACTGAAGCTTTAGTTCAAGGTACTGCAAATCATACTGACATAGCTAACGAACTTGAAGCAATGGGTCTTTCTCCTATGGATCAAATTGATGCATTAACTCTTATTTTGGAAAAACCACAAAATGTGGGAGTGTTCAGGGCAATCAATTCGGGACTCAAGAAAGTGTTCGTCCAAAGGCTTTTAAGCGACAAAGCAAGTGGATGAGTATATTATGTGGTGCCCTTAGACATGGATGTATTTTATTAATCATACAATCTTAGGTTATGGCTTCTAACTTAGCTTTGCACTATGACGTATTTTGGCTAATGTTAACTAGGATTTTGTAAAGTATGGAGATCTACTTTGGAATGCTATACTATAGTTAACTGGCATTTTGTAAAATATCCTGGATGAAAATTTAGTGAATGATGTATTTGTCGGACTAAGAAATCCTTGGATCAAGTTATGTTGATATAAGTATTTGATGGCTAATGACGTTTAATGTGTGATAAGAAGACAAATTAAATCAACTTTTAAGGGCAAGTTGTGGATTGATTACAATAACAATTCAAGAGATTAAACTCAGGGCAATGTGCCCAAATATTTGTAGTAATTTGTAAGATTGTTACTCCCATTTCAATTTCAATGCTGCTACACCTGTGCCAACCCCAATTCCAATTCCAAACCCTCCAATTTTTAGGGCGTTGGACACATGTATTAGAGCTATTAAAATAGAACAATAATGTAATCCTAGTCTAAGCAAACACAAATATGGTGAATAATCCTGTTTTCATTATCCTGCTTCTTAGTCCGACACTGCACCAAACGCTTCACTAAGTTAGTCCAGCTTAGTCTAGTCTAAGCCAGTCCAACTTAGTCCCTGCCGCTAGTCCAGTCCGAGACAGTCCGGTGCAACAAACACACCCATAAAGTCTAAGTTACTCCCCAAATTTAACTCCACACACTATTTCTTCATGAAAAAATATCAATCTACCCTCCAATGTGTATCACATGCAAGTAACATGACTTAGATTGATAGAAAATTGAATATAGTAGTTTTGATTCTAATATTAGGGATGTAGTTGGTAGATTTTTATAATTTAAGGACAGATTTTTTTGAAAAAAAATAGTTTAGGGACCTAATTTCCATTGAGGTGATATTTTAGGGACTAAATTAGCAGTTCCCTAAATGTATTATTGAATTTACATGTCAGTTACATAATTTTTGAAAATAAAATTAGTAATTGATTTAGAGTTTTAATACTCACACCCTTATTAAACTCCTAATTAGTTTTCAATTCAAAATATTTCCCAAAAAAAAATTAGAATAAGTTTGTACCCATTAATTTTTTTAACTTAAATATACCAATTCATATAATTCTTCAATTTTTTAAAATCTTAACTGTACCCATTCTTTAATTGTTAGGACCCGTCCCTAATTTTACAATATTTTATTTCTACAAGGAATTGACGAAAATGCCCTTAGAGGCGAGATTGTTGGCCATCATTTCATGACGTGTATGAGCTACTATTTTACTATATTCATGTAGTACTCATTGCTATGAACACGTGGGCGCAAGCAAAATCAAAATTGAAGTTACGATGGAGATTTTATGGAACAACGAAGCGATGGGCAATTTAGTAAATTCACTGTCCTGGATATTTCCTCATTATTTTATTATTGTTTTGTTTAGTGGGATCCATACACAACCTTTCCTTCACTCTCCTACCCTGTGGCACTCTTTCCCCAACACTCTCAAACTCTTTCTTTCTCTGTCTATCTTTTTCCCCATCTCTTTCTCATCTCAAACACTCTCCCCATCTCTCTCGCTTTAACTCTCTCCTCCCTCAAACTAACTCAAACTCCCTTTGTTCTCTGTCAACCACTGAGGCACCACCACTCGCCTCCCCACTTCGATGAACTTGACTCCACCAAATGCCCTTCTTCATCACTCCTCTGTAATCAAACAAACCATCGCTGACACCATGTTTTTCAGCGAGCTATCGAATTCCTTACAAGGGTACACCTCGAGAACCCTCTCTATCTTCATTTTCATCGTTTGTGAAAGATTTTGAGGTTATAGGCATGTGTTTTTAGGATTTAGGGACAGAAACCACACGGGGATGCCTTTCTCTGGTTTTTCAGAGAGGAGCCCAAGTTTTTGCAGGCATTTTCTTGCCAATTCCAACCACGACTTAGTCCCATTTAGGTTTATTTTAAATCCTTATCTCCCTAGCTTCATTTTGGCTTTTAAATCTTTGATTTTGGTTGAGGAATGAACCTGTTATGGCTCTTGGAAGTTTTCTGGCTTTCCCCTACAAATTCCGACCTTTTTCTTTATTGGTCCTGCGGGTGCAACCTACGAGCCCAAACGAATCGACTCAACCTATTACCCAAAAAAAAGAAAACCAGAAGATCTGTAACTCGAATCCACGATCCAAACCAAATCTAACCCGACCCATTTATATAGAATATTCTCTAGAATATTTCCTGCATTGACTTTTACGAAATTTTCCCGGGAATCCTATTAGGCCAATTTCGACGCTCCGAGTCTGTTTTGAGCATCCATTTAGTGAAATACTCCATTTTCCCAAATTTAATCATTTTAGTTGAGTTTTACTAATGGGTCCAAATATTATACTTATGTGAGATTACTTTCGGCGATTCCAGCATTCTTAGCTCAAACGGATGTGACATTGCAAGTAACTGTGAGGGGGTCTTTGCTTTTAAATATTATATATTTGTTTAGTTTCCCTATACATATATATTTAATAAAGTACTTTCTACGCCACGCCTAGATTAGACTAACGTTTATAAGAATTAGTGGATTGATAGAATTTATGAAATTATCGTAAATCCTACAGGATGCATAGGTATGCGTATTACTATGGGATTCCATATTTATATTTGTGGCCATGAATAGTATTTTATACTATAATTATCGAATTACTGTTGCATAATCATATTTATGTTAATTGCTCATTATGCATGCTACACTAGTGTTAATGCTTGCCTGGGCCAAGGTTAGTCTTCACATGTATGTTCACATCGCACCGTATGTTCACTTTTGATCCATTGTAGGTGCCAGTCTTAACCTAGATTCCTATAGGCAATTAGGACTCATACGTGATGCACATAGCGCCAGTCTTCACGTATTTGTAGTACTAAAGTGTAAATCGTTATTACACCCAGTCCTGTTCATGTTAGAATATCTCTGCATGAGCCTTGTGTGCTAGTATATGTTAATGAGCACCAAATATTATATGTTCGTTATGCGAGATACTATGATCACTGGATGTTATATGCTTTATATATGAAATATTGCTATTCACTGTAATTCTGAAATATTACTGTTTATGGTAAGTGTTTTCATACTATATGTAGTATATATATTTGGAAACTGTACGTGTTTTACGGTGAGGGGTTATACATTTTTGAAAAGATTTTAGAAAACTTTATTTTCAGGCCCACTCACCCTTGTTTTTCACCCCTCTAAGTGTTAGTGGCAGATCTTCTATGTCGAGGAGGATTCTGGGCAAATGTTGGTATAGGAGGGTACCTTCGATGGTATAATCCTTATTCTACTTTTACTGTGCTATGCTTATGCTGTGACATATCATGTGAAATGAGTTCAATTCCGCTCCATGCGCACTCTTGCATTTAGTCACTTAATAGCTTCGTCACCTTCTTAGTGTCAGCCAGCACAGCTCGATTTGGAGTGTAGGTGAACATTTTGGGTAGGAGTGTATCATAAATATAGAAATTTGTTATATTTAAAATGTACCTTTTTTTAATTAAAAAAAATAACCATTTTCTTAACGTAAAATGTATCCATTTTGTAAAATCCATTCAATTTTACTTAATTCATTTTTAAACTTATATAGGTACATTCTATTTCATTGATAATGTTATCAAGCCTAGTACTTTATTTTATTTTATTGTTTGTAGTTTTCAAAAATGTACCCATATTTTGGTCCAATAATTTTTTGGTTAATTTTAATGAACGTATCTGTGGCACCACAAAAAAAAAATAATAATAATAGTAAAACACAAATTTTGATAGGTCTAATTAGTCCAATTAATTTCTCTAGTGGTATTCCTCTTCACTTGGAAGTGAGAGGCCTTAGGTTTGAATCTCATTGATGGCGAATTCGATACCAATTTAGGCTGCCCACTATGTGGCTTAGCCGAACTCCCCATCTTCTTAGTGTAAAAACATTGATGTACTAAAAAAAATGGGAATAAAATTCTGAAAGCTGTTGCAGTCCTATTGGATTAGGAATGTGATTGTGTAAATTCTAGTGTATCTAGGGATATCTTGTATATTCCCTTTAGTAGTTTAATTCCTATTAGAGTTGTAATCCTATTTCCTTCCGTACTACTATAAATAACGGCACAATGGGGTGAAATAGAACACACCTCACAATTACACATATCTCTCTTCTCTCTATATATGCTGCACCCCCTCTCTATATGGCCTCCATAATCGTTCAGTAAATTATGCCTACAACACATCAATAGCACGTTCTTGACGTTGCGCTATAGAGAGTTTGTTCTTCAATCAGGGGAGTATTACATTTTAATCATTCTTTTTATGATAAATTTATTATTTTATTGAATTTGTCTACAAGCTATTGATTCAATTTAATTTTTTTTTCTTTGTTGAATGTGATACAACACATTGGAGATGCAATTCCAGCTTTCCGAGAAGGATCTTCTACAAATTCAAAGGGTTAGTTGTTTTCTGCCAATCAGGTTTTTTGTAAAATAAATTAAGATATTTGAAAAAACCTTGAAGCATGAAAACATTCCCCATGATGCATGAATCCCCTATATTTATAGTTTCCCTTCAATTATATATATATATATATATATATATATATTGTATATATGTTCATATATTTTATCAATATATATATATATTTGTTCATGCAATACGTAATTATGCTATGTGGAATTTGTGAGTCAAAGTATCGAAATTAATTTAGAAACAATTAGGGTTTTTAACCCCAGAATTCGAAAAAAGAAAAAACAAACAAAAAAACAAAAATTGGGATTTTTCAGTAGGTGAGTCGTGGCTCCTCGCCAAGCCGACATGGCTGGCCTGCAGCTACACCATGACTAGGACGGCGTCGTTTCGACGACACTGCACAGCATCAGGCCTCGACCTGGGTTGGTCTCCATGTGGGCCTGAAGCTCAGAGTCCACCAGCAAACCCTAACAACTTTGCTGGGCTCTGCTCTGCCTCAGCCCACCACACATATAGCAAACTTAGGCTTGCTAGGCTTCGTTCACACAACCCAGCCCGCCTGTATCAAGTTTTGCTTGCTGGGCTCGTCACCTATCACGGCCCACGATCACCAAAACCAGCCCAGATGGCTGAGTTTGTTTCCCCACGGCCTAAATCGAAGCCAGTCTACGGCTGGGCTTCGTGCGCACCATCTAGGCCAGCTTCTATGCTGGGCTTGTGTCCCTCCGTGCCAAATTTGGCCCACAACTAGTAGCTCAGGTTGCTAGCCCTATCCCAAAACCCCGGCCCGTGGCCTGCAACCATGCTTGGACTACTCTGCAGCCACCCGAGACCAATATGCCCCTTTAGGGCTTTGCCCAACTCACAGCATCCAAGTCGAATACTATTGGGCTATGGTTTTTCGAATCCAATGCTAATTGTTAACATTTTATATAATTTGAACTTGAATGTTATTATTATTTCTTTTCTTCTAGAATCAACCCAATATGGTCCGATTTATTGAATTAATTAAAGTGACCAGTAGTCCATTAATCTGACAATTAATCCAAAATTATTGGCCTGAAATCCACTTTTTGGCATTTACGATTCAATAAATTATTTCATTTCTTTGCAGCGTTAATTCCATTTCGTAGTCGCGAAGCACTCACACTTGAGTTCCTAAAGCAACCCAAATCCACTACCCTTAGTTGTATATTGTATTCTATGTTCTTACAGGTACCTCTTTCTATGAACCGAAAGTTGATAACTAAACTCAAACCTGTAGTTTCGAAGTAGTGCCTTTGAAACCCAAAGTTCTCATAAAACAATATACTGATGAAAACTCGACGATTTTATGTAAACCATGTCTTAGAACCCGAATGTTCTAACTTTGATGCTTAATGGATATCTTATTTCCATAACACCAATCACAATCTTGTTCCTTCCATTTAGTGAATTGTCGAACTATAACAAGTTTGATTTCACTGACTTGGATGTTTCTTAACTGAAACCACTTTATGTGGGTACAAGACATGAATCTCTACTTGATTATAAAGAAGTTGAGAAACCATTGTAGCCAACAATGGCATGGAAGAGTTAAATAAGCTTCCGCCATGATCTTCATTCAAAGACTTAAGCCCGAAGCATTACCCATAAAAATGCCTTCCAAACAAGGATTCCATGGCTCTTTGGCTCACTCTTATGGACCGTCTAATCATGAAAAACATTGCCTTAAGCACACCATGTTTATGTCCATGAATGAGTACGATTCTGAAGTTATAAATCTGATCGAATTTTGACTGGATAATACTTTTCTCGTCCTTCCAAGTTTCTAACTCAGTCTTGAAGCAGCAGTGTAGAAAGTGAAAGCTTACCAAATTCTCAGATCTGAGTCTACAGAACATTATAGACCCAATTCGGCAGGAGTCTACCGAATGGCTTAACCTAGTTCAGTCAAAGCCTACCGAATTGTGGTGTTCTACTTCGGCAGGGATGCACCAAAAAGCATGCTCTAATTCTGCAGAGGTGCACCAAAATGTATTGCTCTGCTTCGGGAAAGGCTTACCGAACAGACCCCTTCAGCTTCGGCTACTGAACCCAAGTCTAGGTCTGTTTCTCTCACTAGCTAATTTCGAGTTTATTTTTACAACATATGGTAGAATCCGGGCTTGCTAAGGTGTGGCATGCCTGAAGTGTGATCCTTGGCACCTAAGACCTAAAACTTCATGAATAAGGGATAATATTTCCAAACCTTAACCATATTGAATCTACTTTTGTCTTGATGGAATAGATCATTGATTATGCACCTGTTTGTGTTCCTACCAATGTTGTTGAGGAGTACCATTCTAGTAGTCAATATGTGAGTCTAATTTTGCTCCACCAAACATTGTTGGAAAAGCTGACTTTTGACATGGATGGCCTTATTGGCCGAATCCCCTTAGTAAACCATTTACTTTGTGAACACTTTTCCATGTTCTTGGATTTAAGTTTGGTGTATGTTTTAGTTATGGATAATCTTATCGATATTGTCCTCAAATATGAGTTAATTGAATCATGTTTCTTGTATACATAAGACCAAATTCAATAAAACAAGTGATTAGGTAGGAATGTGGGAAAATTAGTTGTCTGGATGAATGTGATACTACGCAAACTAACTTTATACCTAAATCATATCTCTAGCAATGACTTCAGGTTTATCCAACCTAATTGAGAGCAATGTCACGCTCCTCGTTGTATGAATGGTACTACATTACCATTTAAGAGACCTTATATTCTCCCTGTTCCGGGAGAACATCGTTGAGTCTTAAGGATATTTGAGATAACAATAATCATGAATGAAACCATTGAAGAAAATAGAGTGAAATATCTTTGCACCACCTCCAAATCTGAGCCTAAAGCTTAGCTTTAGGGCCAATGGGCTGCCTCCCAATTGGGAATAAGCCACATGTGGCCGGGCTGGAGTCGGGTGATTCGAGCAGTTTACTTGATTTGGCATGACCTTTTGGGGCACTTAGGTCAAACAATGATCTACGACGGATCTCCTTGCTCGAAGTAAGAATTTTGTGCCTACAAGCACACTTTGCCAAGCTTACGTGTTGGGGCAATTTGATTTCTAAATCATCCTTAGCAAAGATATGAAACGACCCTCTTTTCATAGTGGATTCAAGTGAATATATGTGGACTAATCCAACCAAAATGTGGACCACATAAATAGTTATGGTTTTGGTTTATGAATCGAAAAACTGGTCATATGTTTGTCCACACACATTGCAGCTAAACCACTTAGCCGATTTTAAGGGTTCACCACCCTACTTATCCCATAAAGTCTGGGAGACTGGATAATGCCGGAGAGTTTATATGGACGGTTTTCGATAAGTTTCGCATGTCTTTTAGGTTTATAATTGAACATCGAATTCCCATGTTCACCCTAAATAGACTTGCATAGTGATCATAAAGCGCAATTTCAATGATTGCCCGGACCTTGGTGAATGCACCAAGTTTTTTATTTCTGCCTAGGGCTATGCAATCTTGTAAGCAATTATGTTGGTCCGCCTTGATGCTCATTGCTACCCAACCTATTTGACGTTATAGTTTGTTACTGGGTACAAACCTAATGTTTCGTACTTACGCATTTGGGTGTGCATTCCATGTGCCAAGTTACACCGTCGCAACGTACCAATATGGGTCCTCACAGAAGGTTGTAAATCTTTGTTGATCATGATTCTCCTTCATACTAGCTCTCTTAGAGCCCTTGCATGCAATCTCTTTACTGCTCATTTACAGATTGTCAATTCAATGAGACAATCTTCCCGCCATTAGGGGGAGATAAGAATGTCAACGTCCTATAGAATGGTGTGAATTTGCGTGGACGTTAACCACTATGTCTCATCTTGATCCCCGTACCACACAAGTGTGATAAGCAAGCAAGATGTATTCTAGCTTTCAAAATATTGCTCCAGACGCATTCTTCTAATCTAGCTAAAGTGACGAGATCATATACCAACTACAAACATGTCTGCATGGATAGATGTACTTAACGGACGTCGAGTCAACGTCCCTGAAGGGTGTCTTGGCCTGAAGCACGATAAATCACTTGGTTCATAGGATTCACTTTCCTAAAAGAGGAAGGTCACGACACAACAATAAATCCATACTCGATGGTTGTCTTAAATCATTTCCATCTCATGAGATTTCTGGATAACTCCCGAGACTTGAAGTTCTTGGTCTAGTATACTAGTTTGGATGAGATAATGGAATTGAAAGTGTTTTCTCCATAGGGATATTGATATGGAGATTTACATGTAAGTGCCCAAAGAATTACATGGACTGGTTCAAATAATTGCAAAGCACAGAACAACCTTTCAACTTGTTTAAGGCATTCACTTATGGATTAAAGCAATCTGACAGATGAGGTATACCCGTCTAAGTGATTATTTGATCAGTCAAGGATATGAATTATGCCCTTGCATGTTAAACTATGAAGTCTTATTCTGAATTGCTAGAGTTACAGTTTATGTCAATGACATGAGTCTTATTAAGACTTTAGAAAAGCTTGAGAAAATTGCCTCGTACCTGAAGACGGAATTTAAGATGAAGGATCTTGGGAAAACTCGTTTATACCTTGACTTGAAGTTGAAGCATTGTTCTGACGGTACTTTGGTCTACCAATCGAACTACACCCTAAAGGTGTTACCTTCGAGTAGACCTATCATCTTCCATATGCTATATGCAAATGAGACCCTTGAAGAGGTTATGGAATCCGAAATTCCATATCTAAGTTCAACTTTGCGCTTTGTTGTACGTAGCTCATTGCGTTAGATAGGACATCTCCTTCGCTGTTGATCATTGGTAAAGATGTTGTTATTGCGCTTACACGTAACCACTAAATTGGTATTAAAGACGTTTCTCCGTTACCCTGAAAGGTGCTACAGATTTAGGCTAATCCCAACGCATTCCAAGCGGATCCGACCCCCTTGATCCTCGGAATGATGCTTGCCTTGTTTGTTATGTTGACGCTGGTTACTTATCAAACCCGCATAAGGAAAATCCCCGAATGGTTATGTCTTTACCATTAGGGATATCGCAATATCTTAGAAGTCCATGATATGACCTTAGTTACGAAATCTTAAAATCATTCCAAGACTCACCTTACTTCACTATGCCACAAGTGAGACATGGTTAGGAGTTTTTGTTCAGTATATTCTAAGTACTTGCTGTTTTCATCCATCGTTGAGCCCCAACGACGATCTATGAAGACTATGCCACATGTATCAACCCAACCAAGCTATGATACATCAACGAAGTCAACACCAAGACATATTACGTCTACATCAGCAAAGCATCAGGAGATTGAAGTCTTGCAGGCTAATCCCAGGCAACCTTTCTGACCTCTACACGATATCACTGCCGAAGTCAACCTTCCAGAACCTTGTCCGAAGAATTCGTATGCCTTACTATTCATATGCAATGCTTGTAGTTCTCATTTGGAAGTTATTTCAAACTCGGGGAGAGTATCCAGAAGTGTACTCACTTGATCTTAATGTACTATTTTTTCCTTACGATTAAGAGTATTTTTCCGACTGGGTTTTTGTTACTTAACTAGGTTTTGACAAGGCACCTATCTTGGGCTGATCATACCTTTGTGAGTTCTTCTACTTGCGTCCAGAAGACATATAGTTTTGACTTAATGCAACATCTCACTTTTCTCCTTAGCCTATGGGTTTTTCTCCCACCTTGGGTTTTATCGTAGCAATGTTTTGTGAGTTTTACCTTTTATGGAATCTTCTGTTGATCTGAGACTCGCATTCGCTCATTGTGTCAACGACCTCATCAACTGAACTTACTTCATCACTGAAGACCTGATGCACCATTTAGTTGAGTATTTACACACTTAAGGGGGAGTGTTGCCGTCCTATTGGATTATAAATGTGATTGTGTAAATCCTAGTGTATCTAGGGATATCTTGTATATTCCCTTTAGTAGTTTAATTTCTATTAGAGTTGTAATCCTATTAGGGTAAGGATTTAACCTTCCCTACTGGTATATATAAAGGCACAATGGGAGAAAATAACACACCTCACAATTACACATATCTCTCTTCTCTCTATATATATTGCACCCCCTCTCTCTATATGGCCTCTATAATTATTCAATAAATTATGCCTACAACAAAAACCTTTTAATTAATTGTTTTCCATTAATTCTCTAATAATCTTTTTCTTCTATTTCTTATTTTGAGTCCTCTGGATATCTTTTACTCCCTTTCTTCTCCATTTGTCCTCCTCTAATATTTTCTTTTCTTTACTTCTTTATTTCATTATAATTTTTTCTTTATCCATATAATCCACAACTTTAACAATCATAAGGGCAGGGTATCGACCCATCTTCAGTAGAAAAACATCAAAATGAATATGGAGCTAAAAATAGTCAAGAAAATTACGGAGGAGACACGTGGACTTTTGAGGTTAAACTAAGGCACATTGAGACTCCCACGCGCAAGCAACGGACAATAACAGCTCAATCGAGGTCAAAGGTGAACAAAATGGTATTCTTTTTAAACCTTCTCATCACTTCTCATCAAATCTTCACCCACAAGGTAACTCCCAATTATTCTTTTCAAGTACAATGACAAGAGATTCGAAAACCACAACGAAGGAAATTCCAATGTCAAGATTTTGCAACACGACGATCCACGAAGGTTAACGCAATGACGAGTAGAGTGGCACCAACCCCATGGGGCACCACTGTGGCAACCACCACGGCAACCACCACCGTGGCAACCTTTAGCAAGCCCATAACCCACGGTGAGCACTAAGCCCCGACACCAAGAGCAGACCAAGCTGCTGCCCTAGCAGCGCGAGCCCAAGCTCAACGTACAACCCAAGACATGTAGGCCTAAGCCATGCCGAATACAGCCCAGCGCCTCGCACCTTTCCAAAACACATGGGCCCAAGCCCAGAATGAGCCGACCCGAGCAACGACCTGGTGCGAGCCCAATGCACATCCGAGCCGAGCCCAGGCGCAACTCTCACACATGCCGCATGTGCAGCAGTTTACTCATGTGGCCCAACTTATTCTCATGGCTTCCGAAACAACCCAAACCAGTCCAAAAGCGGTTTAACCATCCCGGCTTCAAATTTCTAGACCGACGATTGAACCAGAGGCACTTTCACCTCATTTCTCTGCAGATTTGAAGTTTCCCAACTCAAATCTTGCTCCCAGAGTCTACCATACTTCCACAACTCAAGGAGACGCATTCTTTCCAAGCTTTTCTAACCCAAATGGTGAACAATACTTGTCTCGACAAGTCATAAAGTTGACAAGTGCCCTTGCACAACAGACAACCTTGGTGAATTAGCTTTTCCAACGCACTGATAAGTAATGTGCCCCAAACGAGCTATCCCAAAGTAGGACAAGGGCAGAAGAAGAACATCTTCAGCAACGTTTCGACAAGCAGCCACCAGCCGAGCATTCTGGCAGTGTACACTCCTGACTAGGCCCCCGAGATAGTATATACTCTTGTCTTAAAGCGCGAAGGAGCATGCACTCTCGGTTAGGCCCACGGATGAGCATACATTCATGATTCGGACCACACTTTGATAATCAACATGAGCAACCTTCTAGGCGAAGTGTTCAATCGTGGCTAGGCTCGCAAAGAACATCATCCACCTCAGATTGGAGTAGGTAGCACAACGGACGGAGAGAAGCAATCACTCAACCCAGCTCAAGTTCAACAGGCAGCCTACGAGGAATTCCCTCGTCTGCTAAAAACGAACCACATGCACCGCCGCTGTGGGATAGATGAGTTGAACACGTAGAAGAGCAACCTAGACCAGCAAGTCAAGACTAGGGGCAGCCGGGAGCTCCGCTACCCCTAACAAAAGTAAATTCAGAAAGAAGTAGAAAGGCTATTTACCGAGTGATTGCGTGATTTCCAGCGTAACGAGGTCACTGATGAGGCGCTACGACGGAACATGACCAACATGAGTAGGTCACCTTTCACGGACGAGATCTAGCAGGCAAAGCCTCCACACAAGTTTAGCATGCAACATTTCACATCTTTCAAATGAGATGGAGACCCAAAAAGACACTTGAAGCACTACCAAAGCACAATAGTCCTTTACCGGAACAACGATGCTCTTATGTGCAAGATATTAACCACAACTTTACAAGGCAAGGTGCAAGATTGGTTTCACACCCTACCATCATGATCTATCCAGAGTTTTGATGAACATTCCTTGGTTTTCACCAAAGAATACTCATCCTACCACTTTATCAAGAAGAAGTCCGATCATTTGTTCAATGTGAAAAAGAATCCAAATAAATCATTCCACGACCACATGAAAAGGTTCAAAGCAATGAAAGCGAAGATAGTTGGATACGACGACTCGATAGCAAGTGCAGCCTTCCAAAAGATGCTCCCAGCAAAGCAATAGTTATCTAGAAAATTGATCATGAAAGAAGATCTAACTCTACTAGACTCTTTCATTCTGGCAGAGAAGCATGCACTTTGGTACGAGGCTCGACGAGAAGACAAGGCACCTGAGCAACCTCAAAAAGAATCGGTAGTAGCTAAAAAAAATGAGGATGGAAAACAGTACAATAATAAAAGTAGGCAGGTGGCCAAGCAAAAGGACCAATCCCCGATTAAAGGAAGCCCGATGCCTAAGAACTATTTTAAGTTCTCGATCCCAACCTACCAAATCCTTCGCAACATCAAGAGTGAACCATGGTTCAAGCTGCCGAAACAATCGAGAGGAGATACTTGCAAGTTGGACCACTCCAAGTACTGCACATTCCACCGATGTCTCGGCCACACAACTGATGATTGCTACACTTGGAAGAATTACCTAGATAAGCTCGTGCAGGAAGGCAAGGTCGATAGATACTTGGACAAGCCAGCTATGCGACTTAGAAGAAACGTAGATGTCGACAAAAAGCTGCCCACAAGACTATTCAGATTAATGGCATCTTCGTCAAATCTGAGCACTTGAGGGCCACCAACAATTCTAAGAAGTGGAAGATCTAGCAGGCTCTGCTAATCTCACAGGTCCAGGCAATCAACACCCAACCTGGACTCATTATTGGCTTCACCGAGCAGGATGCCGAGGACGTCGATTTTCCGCATGACGACACATTGGTGGTATCTGTCCAACTAGCTTACGTTATAGTCGAAAAAATGATGGCTAACAATGGAAGTGCAGTCAACCTACTTCAGCTCTCAGCAATTCAGAAGATGGGCCTGGAAAGCACAATCATACGCAAAACGGAGGTACTTACCAAACTCAACGGGCATATCTCGAATGCCATCAACCACATCACACTTGATGTGAAAACATCGCCAGTTGTCTCAAAGCAGAAGTTCACGATAGTAAGCGACCCATCTCCTTACAATGGGATTCTAGGACGACCTTGGCTGATAAAGCTGGACGCCATCATTTTCGTCAAATATCAGAAAATTCGATTCCGCATCCTGGGATAAGAAGTCGGAAAAATCAAGTCTGACCAAGCCGTATCTTGATGATGCACGGTGTAAATATTAAATGGGTCAAAAAGAAGACCTTTACCCTCGTAAAGGCCACCGAGGTCCAAAGGGACGACGAAGCTGCTAAATAGCAATTACAACTGACAGATCAAGAAGATGGCATCCAAATCAACATGTCAGCAAACGAGATGGGATGGAAACCCCAAGAGGATTCCAAACACATCATTCTTAATCCCCAGCAACCAGAGAAAACTGCTAGAATCGGCTCACATCTTAGCCCGAAAGAAAAATGAGGAACTCACAGTTTTTCTTAAGAAAAATTATGATTTGTTCGCGTGGTCACCTTTCGACATGCCCAACATCAACTCCAAGATAGCTTGCCATAAGCTGCATGTTGACCCAGCTACCAAACCGATGATCCAAAAGAGAAGACATTTTGCACCCAAGCAGGTGGCAATCATCGTAATAGAAAGTGACAACCTAGTGGAGGCCGAATTCATAGAAGAGGTGGCACACTCAGCATGGCTTGCCAACATCGTGCTAGGAATGAAGAAAAAGAAAGGCAAATGGAGGGTTTGCAAAAACTACATCAACCTCTACAAAAAATGCCCAAATGATCCTTATCTAGTTCCCCGAATTGATCCACTAATAAATTCAATTTCTGGTAACCAACTGCTAAGTTTCTTGGACGCATACTCTGGCTACAACCAAACAGCCATGAACGAACCCGATAAGGAGAAAACTGTGTTTGTCATCAAGCGAGGCACCTACTGCTACAACGTCATGCCCTTTGGCCTTAAGAATGCAAGAGCCACTTACCAAATATTGGTAAACATGATGTTCAAGAAGCAAACTAGAGTAACCATGAAGGTCTACGTCGACGACATCATGGCAAAGGGTAAGCAACGATCAGACCACATCGGCAACTTGGCAGAAACTTTCGACATCCTTAGAAAGTACAAGATGAAGCTCAATCCCACCAAATGTACATTTGGAGTATCTTCAAGTAGATTCTTAAGGTACCTAGTAACCCAACGAGGAATCAAAGCATAACCCAAGCAATCCTAGAGATAAAATCTCCAACTACCTTGAAGGAGACCTAAAGCTTGACCGGACGAGCAACCGTCCTCACCGTTTTCTCTTACGGTCCGCCAATCAATGCAAGCCTTTTTTCAAAGCAATCAAAAGGGCACAACGAGACAAATGGGATGATGAGTGTGAAAGAGCTTTCTAAGACTTATACATTTACTTGGCAGTGTCGAAGGTAGGAGTGAGCTATGCCTTCATACGAGAAGAACTGGGGGCCCAACTACCGATATTCTACACTTCTAAAGCTCTTCTCGATGGGGAAACTAGATATCCAAAGATCGAGAAATTATTCTTGGCACTAGTTGTTACGGCTCGGAAGCTCAGACCACATTTTTAGGCTCACATAGTCGTCGTCACGACTCAGTATCTGCTACGATCAATCCTACATAGTCTAGATGCTTCTCAATGAGTGATGAAATGGGCATTGGAACTTGACAAATACTGTTTAGTTTTTCGACCTTGCATAGCAATGAAGGCCTAATCCTTGGCGGACTTCATAGCAAAATTCACACTTAGCCCAGGCAACGTGACAGAGTGGCCCAATGATGCCCTGGAGGCTACTAAGCACACCCTTGCTACGCCTACTTCACCCTATGGAGACTTCTAGCATTTACATGTCAACGGTGCATCCAACTACAAGGGCACAGAAGTAGGTGTGGTCTTTGCTACCCTAAACGGTTTAATGCTCAAATAAGCGATCATTCTATGCTTCAAAGCATCTAACAATGATCCAAAGATAGTGCAATACCTAGAGAAGGTATGAAAGAAAATTAAGGCATTTCAGACTTACACTCTCACTCAAGTTTCGCGAGCAGACAATGCTCACACGGATGTGCTAACCGGCTTAGGCTCCGCCCTAGACCACCAACTCAAACACTCTATTCCGGTGGAGTATCTAGACAAGCCACGCATAGAGGCAGAGCCAGCAATTGAGGTGTCATAGGTTAGTACAACTCCAAACTGACAAAGTTCCATTATAAACTCTCTAGTCAATGGCACACTCCCCACAGAAAGGTCAGAGTCTAGAAAACTCTGAACGAAGGCAACAAGCTACTACACGTGGAACAACATTCTCATATGAAGAACCTACATTGGTCCACATCTCTGCTACCTAACACCTCCTGACGACCTAAAGGTCCTAAGTTCAATCCACAAAGATGTATGTAAAAATCACTCCGGAGACCAATCCTTAGCACATAAGGTTCTAAAAGCAAGCTACTATTGGCCTACTATGCATCAAGACGCTAAGAAATTAGTACAAAAGTATAACTGATGCCAACCTACAAGCTAATACCAGCACTGCCTGCCAGCGAACTACATCGACAAACAAGTCATTGGCCGTTTATGCAGTAGGCGATTGACTTGGTAGGGCCAACAGCGCTGCAACTGAGGGCAGAGGCATAATGATCGTGGCAACAGATTACTTCACCAATTGGGTAAAAGCAAAACCCATGACAACCACGACTCAAACGGATATAGAGCGCTTCATATGGAGGAACATCATTTTCCGATTTGGCATCCCTCAATCCATTGTCACAGATAATGGCTCGCAATTCGTAGGCAAAGATTTGGTGAAGTTCTTCCAAAAATATGGCATCAAGCAACACATATCCACGCCAAGGTATCCTTAAGGAATGGACAGGCCAAAGCATCCAAAACGATGATTCTTAACTACCTCAAGAAATCCATCTTCGACAAGAAGGGAAAGTAGCTAGATGAACTCCCCTGATGTTTATGGGCATGTCTCATAACTAAACGACGAGCAACCTATGAGACTCTTTTCTTTTCAGTATTTGGTTTAGAGGCAATCATTCCTCCCAATGTCATTGTGCCTAAGTGTTAGCACTTTATTACCAGGTATCGAGCAAAATGAAAATGAAATGGCCACAAATCTAGATCTAGCAGAGGAGAAACGCTAGAAAGTCATCACCCACATCACAGCCTACCAGCAGCAGCTCCTCTCTAGCTATAACAAAGGGCCAAGTTTCGACAGTTCCAACCCAGAGATCTAGTCCTAAGAAAAGCCTTCATCACTGCCTGAAGAGAAGGCTCCAAAAAGATAGGGTAGCTACACACTCGCCACCATGAACGACAAAGAGATCTAAAAGTGTGGAACGCCTACAATATGAGGAAATACCATGCGTGGCCTCCTACTACATTAAAGCCCGAAGACTCAAGCAGCTCAAAGGGCACCACCTCGTGAGCCGAAGACTATCCAGTTGTTATGCAGTTTCTACTTTACAACTAAGTTTTTGTTCATTTCACTCGTTTTTCAATAAGGAATTCAGAAGTAATTTACAACTTAGCTCAACTGCATGTTTACAACAACTGATCATTCATGCATTTCAAAAGAAGACCGTGCCCTTCTTAAAGACTCAGAGCAGGAATTGCGCTCCCCTGTGGACCAACCATGCTCTCCAATGCGAAAGGGTAAACCAATTCCTCGACACTCACATGAGTCTACTCTCCAATACGGGAGGATAAACGTTGCATTTCGAATATCCGGACGTGGATGAGTCAGGCTACCCTGGTATAACTAGGTGCACGATGGCTTACATCGGGAATCCTAGAAGTAGCCACAATGGTCATTTTCAAGGCTTAGCTAACGGAAGGATTTTGGGTCTCTTAGCGTAATTCAGGGGGAAACGGCCATTAGAGACGGAGGAAGCACATTATGCACTACACCCTATGGACGGCTGACCTGGAACCCTAAAGCTGCTACTTAGTGCACTAAGGTAGCCTACAGTTTCTAGAAGACTGCCTACGGCTTGCCCTTCGAGCAGTAAGCCGCACTAAACTTATATAACCACATATTTTTATGAAAGGTTAAACAAGTTAGAGCACATATATGAAGCTTATTCGCTACCGACATGCTACGTAGTCGATAAGCTTCACCTCTGCCAAAGCGCGGAATGATCACTTAAGATCTACACTGATTCTTAAAGTGTTGTGATACTTGCTACGCAACCCATGAAATTGGTTACATAAAATCAAGGAGTTCTCTCGAACCTTTGCTTACGAAATTCCATACAACTGAGTACTTTTGATACTAGAGGTTAGCGAATTTCATAACCCAAAAATCTTTAGTACATTGTGATGCATGCCACACAGCTTAAAAGATTGAAGAAAACCAAGGTTAATAGCCAAACGGTCACGCGGACTTGTCTGCTTCTGTAAGTAAGGCGTCCAGCCGCCGACCCTATGGCTAATAACTTTGCAAAGTTCTACACCAACACTCATGGCTGCATAGGCTACGCGGGCTTGTTTGCTTATAGAAAAGTAGCATGTCTACCGCTGGTTTAGAAGCCAAAGGTTGGGCATGAACAAAAGAAGCAAAGATGAAGAAAAACGAAGGAAGCAAGTTTATTAAATTTCTAGCAAAATTGATAAACAACTATCGAAGGCCAAAAAAGTTCAAGAAAAGAAAAAAGCAACAAGGAAAACAAAGAAAATCCTAAAGGCTACCTAGAAGACTACTCTGCAACAACTTAGACATCCCGCAACTACTCGGTTGCCACACTTTCAACAACCACAACACTCTCAGCAGCAGCACCATTTGGCGATTTACCCCTCGCTATTCCAACTTGGGCACCAACTTCTCCGACTATTTCACCAATGGAAGCCTCAAAAGTAAGGGCAAACAAGTCTTTTGGAGAAATAGAGAAGGTCTTGAAGTCTTTCCCAACAAACTCAAAGTCAGACGGCCTCCTAAAGAGATGGTCTACATAACCTAGCTTGTAGAAATCGACTGACTCTAAACAAGCGAAGTCTCAAGCCCAGCCTTCTCACCCTTCAACTGCTCGTTCTCCTTGAGCAGACTAACATGGACGCGTTACAGCTCATCCACTTCCTTCTTTAGAATTTCGTTGATCTTCAGTGCACCTTGGAGTTCCAACACTTGGGGTTCAAGCCTATCAACGACCTTTTTGAAGTGGATCACTTGATTATAAGCAGCAATCAACTCTTCATCCTCCACATAAGCAGCGAAATGAAGCTCAGAGACGGCATGCTCAAGATCTTAAATATGAGATATGTAACATCCAATCTATTTCTCTGGACTTTCATACTTAACTTGGATTGCGTCAAGCCTAGTCTTCAAATCAATGATCTCTTGGCGAGCAGTTTCAAGCTGCAAAGAAGTGGGAGTAGAGATGTTAAACCCCTTCAAAGCGACAAGCACAAACTTCAACCTCTTGAGCTTCTCGGCCAAAGAATAAGTTCCGGCTGCCATAGTCTTTGCCACCCCCTCGGTATTCTTATGGTCAAAGAGCATGGACCCAGCAACCAGAATCACCGTTTTCTGCACCATAGCAAGCAGAGCAGTCATTTTATACTCGGTTGTATGCTTCACAAAGGAACTTAGGCAAACAGCCCCTTTAACGCCATCAACAAGCTTGGCACATGTGTCCATGTCTTCAAGTTGATCATTCTTCAAGAGCTCATAAATCTTAGCAGCTTTCCGAAAAATAGGCTTGGTGGATTTCTCACAACTGACCATGTGAGTAGTGTCCTCTCTCTCAACAGGCGAATCAATCTGAGCAGTGGAGGGTGTGGTTTTTGGCATCACTCTTCATAGTAGCAAGTATCTTCAAAGGTAAACCAGACTTAGCCTCTGACCAACATTTTGGCACAAATTTCGGTACTGGGGGCACGATGGAACCTTTATGCTGAGCAATCCTATTAGCAATCATACTAGCCACCTTTAACACGGCAGGCGTCATTTGCTCAGATTTAGCAGCCTCATCTTTCTCCCCCTTTAAAGAAGTCAAGTCAATCACAAGCCTGGGGGCAGTTGGCGAACCCTCGCGAGTAGCGGAAGAAGTCTTTAGCTTTTTCTTAACCGGTATCTCTTGAACAAGCGCTTGATCCACTTTATCTCCTATCTCGGGGGCAGCCTACCTTTCTCTCGGCAAAGAGGACTAAGCAGCCAACGCCACTTACTGTACTCAAAAGGGACACATAATGCAACATACACCATCTTCATGTCTGGAGAAGTCTTGGGAGTTAAGCTGACTTCCGAATCTACATAAGCAGAGGATGGCAATCAACAAATTAGTAAGCAGCTTAACGAAAGCACAAAGCAGCCGAATGACTAAGCAGTCTACTTACTGGAGATGAAAACGTCAGTATGCACAGCTCGGGGGAAGAATCAGACTCTCATTCTCCACTTATCTCCAAAGCCTTATTGGCTTAGTCATGATCTCCCTTGCTCAAGTGGCCAAAGAGCATATGGCAAGATCACAGCTGCCCGACTCTTTCAATGTGGCCTATATCAAAGAAGTACCATAATTTATTGTCAGTCAAGTCTAAGTCAAAGAATTGGCTTAGATTGAGGAACCTCACCATCATACGGACCGTATTGGGAGAACATTAAGCGGGGGCACACCTTATGGAGCAAAGCACCTCTTGAAAGAAACGCAGTATGGCAAAAGTAAATCCTAACAAAAAGTAGTAAGGGTGAAATTTGATGGCTCTTCGAGTCCCACTACATGGCTCATGGCTACTGCCTTCCTTGACACGCTTCACACGCACCCCCGACGGAACAGCATGCCTATATGCCTCAAGAAAGTCTCTAAACGAGTCATCAGAGCTAATCTTGAAGTGAGCAGCCTTGAAGTAGCCCATTTTACTCAAAGACCTGCCTTGATGATACAACGGCTGTACACCATCATCCCCTTTGTGGCTTGAAGAAGACATGCTTGAAGAAATTCTATAAAGACGAAAGAAAAATTCATTAAATGGCTACACATAAAAAAAAAAAAAAAAAAAAAAAAAGGCAGTTGGCACATTAGGCCCCATGGGCCAAAATCCAAGCCATAGCCTAGACTGTAGGAGCCCAGCAGCCACGCCAAGCCCTACCGCTTGGTCTTTTTTCTCTCAGCCCAATTCCACTAGGGGGGCTGGCGCCCTACGCCCCATTCTCTCACTTTCTCACATGGGTTGAAGCCTAGCCATCTAACCTAAGAAGAAGGCCCGAGCCTCCCTTATTCCCATACCAGCACGGGCCCAAGCCCAGTACAAAAATAAATAAATAAATAAAATAAAATAAAATAAAAGCAGAAGAAGAAAAGAGGCCCAAGCCCAGCGACCCAATCTAAATGGAGGAGGGCTGGCGCCCCCACGCCTCCCTCTAACTCTCATTTCCCGCACGTGCTCAAGCTTAGTGGCCTAAACTCAACGCCCCAACGCCTCACACACCTGGCCCATGTTGCCACACTTGAACCTTGGCCTGCGCCAAGCTACCGCCACACCGATCTGACAGCAGCAAGCTGCCCATGGCAGCCATGCCATGGCCCTCATCAGCCACTTTTTGACACATTCTTGACCCTTGTCGAGCCAAATTTCAAGCCCTAAGGCTCCCAAAAATTATGAAGACGAGGAAAAATTAATGTTTTCTTGCCTTGGTGCGGCGTGAAGATGAAGAAAGCAACGAAAGACGGTCCTTTGCACTTGCAAGTGTAGAAGATTGCTAGGGGAGGGGAAACAAATATCTTCTAACTTTCTCTCTCTTGTAAGGTAGAATAAATTGCTCTCTGAAGTTGATTTAATAATCTACTTATGTTAGACTTAAATAGACTTTAGAAGTAATCTATTTCCCTTTCCTAAAAGGATCTAATTTCCAATTAAATAGGGAATCTACATCAAATAGGAAACAATCCTCTGTTTCCTAAAAACAAGATCTCTACACCTACTGCCCTTTCATGCGAGCAACCCAACTGGTGTAAGGGCATTTGTGGAGCCAAAAATAATTAAGAAAATGATGAAGGCGACACATGGACTTTTGGGGTGAAAAAGATAAAATTACCCCTGAGGCACATCGGGACTCCCACGCGCATGCAACGGATGATAACATCTCAATCGAGGTCAAAGGTGATCAAAATGGTATTCTTTTTAAACCCTCTCATCACTCCTAACAAGGTAACTCTCAATTATTCTTTTCAAATTGGGAATAATTGCCAAATTAATTGATTAATTACCAAATTAATTGCAAGATATTATTTGGCATAATATCTTGCAATTAGGGTTAAATTTCTACCATAAGTGGCCCGTCCCTATTTTTCCAAATAGGGCCGGCCACATAATATCTTAGGTGTTAATTGTTTTAAAAGTGCATTTTCGTCAAAGGGATAGAAGGCGGAAATTTTTATCCACAAATATATATTTACAAAAGAAAGAATAATGAATACTTCGTTCACAACGCCTGTTTTCCGAAAATGAGGAACCTAAAACTGGGCATCTAATTATTTGAATTTACATTTTAGATCTGGATGTATGTTCGGAATTTTAATTATTTTTTTAAATCTCAAGGGGTTAATATGGCTGTATATTTCACATTGAATTAGGATTTTGCGGCGAAATAATTAGGTATGGTATTAATGGGATGCGTGAGGTTCATAGGCTGCAAAACACAACTTCAATGTTTTCTTCAATAAACGGATGATTCATGGACGCACTAATCTATTAATTAGCTAGGTTCTGCAACATTTTATATGGAATGAGATTATGTTTTTTTTTTTTTAAATTTAAAGGATAAGGCATGGGGTCTGAAGGGATTTTAAAACAATTAATGGAGATGAGTTAAAAACAAAACAAAAAACTTGGAAAAGGGCATAGCCATGGGAGGATGAAGGGATAAGAAAGAAAAAGGAAAATATCTGTACATAGGATATACGATGAACGATGAAGAGGAAAAAGGAAGAAGAAAAAGTCAAAGGAGAAAGGGAGAGAATTAATGAAAAACAATTAATAAGATGGGAGAGGATATAAAAATCTTAATTAAAAGATTTTCGAATGGGAAGTTTACAACGAAAAATGTCTTTTTTTTAGCTCGGATTGGTGGAGAAGTCAACGGACAAGAGAGTAGCGGTTCTCGGTTACACATGAGGTGAAACTTTTGTGGAAGGCTTTGTTGAGAGCTCGGGCACCTAATAAAGTGAAGAATTGTGTGGTGGTGTTGTATGAACGCGTTACCAACACGGAACAATCTAAAAATAAAGAAAATCACTAGGGATGCTACTTGTATGTTTTGTAACGGCGAAGAAGAAACCTTGTTGCATTTGATGAGGAATTATCCTAGAACGGCTTTGATTTGGTTAATAAGCCCATTGGGTCTACAGAGTACAACAGACACTAGGGGACATTTGGTGGATTGTTTAAAAAGACTTGCTAGTGATTTATCAAGAGAAAGTTTTGATTTGTTACTTGTGCTTATTTGGAGCATTTGGAAGGAACGAAACTCGTTTATGGTAGGGAAAGGCACTTGAATTGTCAGAGTTGGTTTGCAGAGCACAAAGTTGGTTACAGGAATTCCAGCGAAGGCATGGGATGAACCAAACAGGCAGTAGCAATGAACCAAAGAAATAGAAGAAACCGGAATTGGACTGGGTAAAATGTAACTTTGATGCGGCCTAGGATGAACAACATGAGGTAGGTGGCGTTGGGGTGGTGATTTGAAATGAGAAGGGGGAGTTTATAGCAGCAATGGCGTCACATCACACTGCCATTTGCTCTTCGCTACTGGCTGAATGATGGCAGCAAGGGACGCAGCTCTGTTTGCCAAGGAGTGGCAATTCCTAGCTTTGGTTCTTGAAGGTGATACAATGCTTGTGATGCCAGGACTAAAAAATGAAGTGATGACACCTCACATTTTGGAAACATTATAGATGACATGCGTTCAATTGTTCATTCATTGCCCAAGTGGAAGGTTGAATTTAGTGGATGGGTGACGAACAAGGTGGCACATAGGCTAGCACGTGTGAGCTTGAGTTATGGTAACACTGTGGCTTGGTTTGAGGAACCCCCTGATGCAATTCTTGATCTTCTCTTTGAAGATAGCAATTCCTAATTAATTATGTTGGTGCGGGACACTCTTTTTCCCTTCAACCCGGTTGAAAACCCTAACAAAGTTTTTATCAAGGCCCTCTGTTTGCATCCTATCCTCATTGATGTACGTATCCATTTGTTATTAATGAATATCATACCCTTAAAAAAAAAAATTGGGCTTATTAGATTGCATCTCAACCATTAAAAGTGTACAAATTTAATGGTCTAAGACTTGTGTCAAAACTTGTGATTTTTTTGTGGTGCCATAGATCCGCCCCCTATAAATACATATACACACAACATATTTTTTTTATCAAAATATATACACAACATATTGGATAGTATAATTATTTTTAATCCTCCAAATTATAGGTTTTATTTAAAATCTCATTAATATAAACAACTATAACTACAAACTTCAATTTTTAATTTGGAAATATAATAACCAACATAAAGATACATTATTACATTAATGTCGGGGACTTCGATAAAAAACTGAAAATCAACAAGGTTTCAGTCGAAGAAAGTCTCCCTAAATAATATTTCCATTATGTATTTATGTAATAAGTTATAGTTTTTCTTAGTCTCATTTTAGAGAAACAAGCGTCCACAATACTTGGCGCTTAAGGAATCTTATTTAAGAAATACAACAAACATTAAGAATGAACAAGTCAATGTATAATATTTTTTAACTACCACTTACTAAGTAATAACCACCCTAAAGTTATGATATTAATTTGATCCTAATTGTACAACTTTAAAAGGGTTTTAATATATACATATAATGAAATTTTTTTTAATAAAGTGTAAATAATTATCACTACATTATACATTATGGCAACCCCCGTAATTTAGGCATGTACCTAACTTTCAGTCAAAGAAGTTCGGTTTTCCCATCAAAGAAGACAATAGGTTTTATTTAAAATCTCATTAATATAAAACAATTATAACTACAAACTTCAATTTTTAATTTAGAAATATAATCACCAACATAAAGATACATTATTACATTAATGTCGGGGATTTCGATAAAAAAACTGAAAATCAACAAGGTTTTAGTCGAAGAATATTGATAGCTACGGAACACATCTAAAGTCTCCCTAAATAATATTTCCATTATGTATTTATGCAATAAGTTATAGTTTTTCTTAGTCTCATTTAGAGAAACATGCAACCACAATACTTGGCGCATAAGGAATCTTATTTAAGAAATACAACAAACATTAAGAATGAACAAGTCATTGTATAATATTTTTTAACTAACACTTACTAAGTAATAACCACCATAAAGTTATGATATTAATTTGATCCTAATTGTACAACTTTAAAAGGGTTTTAATATATACATATATAATCATGAATTGTTTTTTAATAAAGTGTAAATAATTATCACTATATTATACATTATGGCAACCCCCGTAATTTAGACATGTACCTAACTTTCATTCAAAGAAGTTCGGTTTTCCCATCAAAGAAGACAATAGGTTTTATTTAAAATCTCATTAATATAAACAACTATAACTACAAACTTCAATTTTTAATTTAGAAATATAATAACCAACATAAAGATACATTATTACATTAATATCGGAGACTTCGATAAAAAACTGAAAATCAACAAGGTTTTAGTCAAAGAATATTGATAGCTAGGGAACACGTCCAAAGTCTCCCTAAATAATATTTCCATTATGTATTTATGTAATAAGTTATTGTTTTTCTTAGTCTCATTTTAGAGAAACATGCATCCACAATACTTGGCGCTTAAGGAATCTTATTTAAAGAAATACAACAAACATTAAGAATGAACAAGTCAATGTATAATATTTTTTTAACTACCACTTACTAAGTAATAACCACCCTAAAGTTATGATATTAATTTGATCTTAATTGTACAACTTTAAAAGGGTTTTAATATATACATATATAATCATGAATTTTTTTTTAATAAAGTGTAAATAATTATCACTATATTATACATTATGGCAACCCCCGTAATTTAGGCATGTACCTAACTTTCATTCAAAGAAGTTCGGTTTTCCCATCAAAGAAGACAATAGGTTTTATTTAAAATCTCATTAATATAAACAACTATAACTACAAACTTCAATTTTTAATTTAGAAATATAATAGCCAACATAAAGATACATTATTATATTAATATCGGAGACTTTGATAAAAAACTGAAAATCAACAAGATTTCAGTCGAAGAATATTGATAGCTAGGAAACACATCCAAAGTCTCCCTAAATAATATTTCCATTATGTATTTATGTAATAAGTTATTGTTTTCTTAATCTCATTTTAGAGAAACATGCATCCACAATACTTGGCACTTAAGGAATCTTATTTAAGAAATACAACAAACATTAAGAATGAACAAGTCAATGTATAATATTTTTTAATAACCACCCTAAAGTTATGATATTAATTTGATCCTAAGTGTACAACTTTAAAGGGGTTTTAACATATACATATATAATCATGAATTTTTTTCAACAAAGTGTAAATAATTATCACTACATTACACATTATGGCAGCCCCCGTAGTTTAGGCACGTACCTAACTTTCATTGGGAATTCATGGTTCTACCGCTGTGAACGACTTATTTTCACTATATATCCATAATCAAAATTGTTTAATCTTTCAATCTTTATTAAAAAAAAATCATTTAAATCAATTATCATTTTTTCAAATCAACCTCTCTTGAATTGGTGGTTTCTTCAATTTAACGAAGATTTTCCACAAAAGAATCAAAACGATTGACGGAAGATAATCTTAGGAACCATTTCTGTCTATTTTAAATCTCGATGATCAAAATAAAGAGTATGTAAATCTCGAAAACCATTTTAACTAAAAAGTTTAAATAAATTGTTCTTTTTAGTTACAAGTCTCTCATATCACTTGTTTTGAAATCCCCTTGACTGCGAAAAATAAAATATCAACTTTTTTGTTTGATTGGTCGGTTAACTTGTCAACAACCAAAAATATGGATAACACATGGTAACGGTATCTAACGCGCATACCTTCGGCCTTGCAATCTGCAGACCACGGGCAATGGTGGGTTTTCAGACAAAGTAAATGGAGAAAAAATGGTGAGTTCCAACTACTAACTCCCCCATTTATATATGACGGCCATAACGCATGCCTACCAGTACTATTGTCTAAAAAGATAACATACATGAAACAAGTTTAACACGATAATTATACATCCTCAATGCATTATTAAACTGAAACACTACGTAATAGTAAACTTATTTTATGAAAGTCCTCCTTAGCAGATATAATTGGATAGTGATTTATGCACCCTCCCTTTGACTTTTTAAGCTCACTCCTTTTTAACCGATAGATTGAATAAATAAAGGAGTTAAAACTACATAATTTATAAATAAGAGCAAAAACCTAAAAGAAATTACATAACTCACTTCCAATTATAAATAAAGCCGTATTTTTAACCATCCCCGGTACACAAAATCACACTTCACTTGTACAGTTTGCTATGTCTCACTTTATCCTCCGTACTTTTCTTTTGTGTCTCGCTTTACCCATTTCATCAACTGAATTGAAGGAGACTACATAAGTTATGAATGCTAGCAACTTCGTCGTTTTGACCTTCTCGTATAACATTTTCATTTCTCCCCCTCATCTTTCACATCACTCAATGATCCAATTTTCTAAATCACCTTGTGGAACTTTTTCTTTTTGTTTTTTTTTGGGGACAACAAAATAACCTTGTGGGACTTAACTCGGCCAAAAACACTAAATCCAAAATCGTTGTCATCCAACAATTATCCAACAGATTTCAGTTAAACTGAAATCATGACAACCTTAATCAAATGAAGAAACGAAAAGCATATAATATTGAAGTGTATAAGAAATTGCCAAAGAAGAGCATATAATATATAGAAGTGACATTAGAGGAGAGATTAATTAACCTACACAATTACCACTCAACACGCAAAAACCGTAGAATTTCAAATGTATTGTCGGGAAACAAGCTGATCTTACAACAGAATCCCCTAGTTTTTCTTTTCTTCTTATTTTGGCAGAGGAAAAAGGACTAAATAAACGTTAAACTTGAACAAAAATAATCCTTACTCAATATTCAAGCTTCACCGCCGGCCAGCTTCAGTTCATCTTTCCTTTCACTGCTAAAGTCGACTTTCAATAATAAGCCGACATCAACTAGTCTTTGTAGGAAGATGGAACTTGCAGTATGTTTGAGATACAGTCCAACCTCAAAGATACTACTCATAGAAGGGAAACTGGGCTCAAAACCTCAGATGCAGGTCGTTTCACCTTACAGCATTCCATCTTGATTGTCCTAGCGCATTACTCAGCCACAACCATTTACAGACGTTATCATCTCCACAGCAAGCCGGAAAATGAAGGCCTCCTGCAAACAGTACCTAGGCAGGAGAAATATTTATACGGGAAGGAGATGGTGACCTCTCTTTTCTTTTACCTGTCACAAATATGGTTTTATCACGGTGACTGGCAACAGACTCTGATGTGCATGATCTTAGTAACTCATGGTTGTCGCAAATAACACCGTTCTGAGAAGATGCCAAATTCTGTGAGAGTTCACCACAAGCTTTAGATACACTTGGCCGTGTAATACAGAGCCAGGTTCTTGCAGGCTCCTGACAGCTTTCATTTGCTATGGGCACATGCCATGATCCATTTTCGGATTCCTGTAACACATTTAAGGGGACAGCTAATCACCAACACAGACTAAGAATTATGCACCAATAGGCCATGCTCTGTCTTCAAACATTTAAAGCAATCATCCACTCATGAAGATTATCATCATTTTATAACGCAACTGAGATTTAATTTGAGACCATTTAAACCAAACATTAAGCACTCAAAGTGGCCCAGAATAAAATGGCATATCAAAACCGAGTTTACTGATTAAGGTGACAATTGAGGGGCAACTTAGGGGTCATAATCTATCTATAGCAAAGTTCAACAACGGTTTAAAAGGCGAAGGCGTAGCGGAGGCATTTAATGGATAGCGTTGCCTAGGCGATAGCCTCAAGGTGTATCGCATCACGGTACCTAAAATTATTAGAAAACTTAATATTTATATAGGTGTGTGTGTGTGTCAATGTATTAAAAGCGTGAGGTGTGGACAAGGTGTCCGAGGGATAGCCCAACCTAGGCGTGAGGCGAAGCCTCACGGAACCTAAATTTTTTAATATATATACTGAGCGTACACATATTATATTAAAAAAAAAAAAAGATTATTAATCAATAATCACCCTGAGCACACATATATTATAAATATATATACACATATATATACATATATTATATTATATATATATATATATAATAGAGGATGAAAGGCACAATGAGCACATATAGAACAATGCACATAGACAGCACACACATCCATTATATAAAAAAATAAAAAACAGAAAAAGAAAGGCAGAGAGACGATAGTGCAAAGAAGAGGTACAAGGCATTTAAAACCCTACCCAAAATTTGGGTTTGGGAGTAAAAAAAAAAAAAAAATCCCCTGAGGCATGCCTAGGTGGCTCCGGCGACGCCTTCCGCCCACTCCCTCAAAACAGAGGCGGCAACCCTCACGCCTAGCCTCAAAGGACGTCTAGGCACACCCTGAGGCAAGCCTTTTAAAACATTGGTGTGTGTGTGTGCGTGCGTGTGCGTGCGTGTGTATTGTGTGTGTAGTACAATACTTTGTAAAACAATTAAGCAAGCATGCCAAGCAATCAAATATTTAACTATAATTATTATTTCTCCAATTCACATAATAAATTCATAATAACCTAATAGAATCTTAGTTAGAAACATAAACTAGCATGATTTACAAAAAAACTATTGCCCTCAAGCTTGAGCATAAAAGATGGTCATCGCATCAGCATGACAAAGACTATAAACCTAGAAATGTGAAAATTAGAAGCAATATATTTAATGCAAGGTGAGCATCTATATGCATGCATGAAAAGCAGTAGCTAAAGGAATCACTCAAAATTGTACGGCATACTTTAGATTTTAGGTTTTGCCCATACAAGTGTTTGTATCCTGAATGATTTGTCTTAAATTTACAATCAATAAAATCTTGTGTATTTCATTACTAAATTTACAATCAATAAAATCTTGTGTATTTCATTACTCATTTATTTCCATAATCCTCAGTTTATTTTCCATTAATTTCCTGTCTGAGCAAGTATGGCAGTCCTATTTGGACCCCAAATTTCCAACATAGCAAATTTTCTGAAAGGGAAAATTTTAAAACGTCATATGAACTTATATGCCTTTTTTTAATTTGTCATATAAACTAAAATTTAAGAGATTTGTCATATCAACTTTCCAAAATCATTAATTGGTCATCTCACCCTAACTCCATTAAGTTTTACATCCAAAATAAGTCTTGTGCAAGACTTGGTTTCAAGGTTATTTCGAACTTTCTAACTCCCCACAACCCTTCAAGATTATTTCAGACATTTCATCTAGCTTTTCTTAAGAACAGGATGGACAACGTTGAATTCTCAAAGCTTAGTTAAACTCCATGTTAATGAGCCTAATGTACATTTTTAGGAGTTCACCATAAGTTTCTGAAACGAACATGACATTGTTTTTACTAGGCAAAATTTTTGGGTTCGTACCAAAGAAAATTAGAGAACTTGTGAAACGAAGGTCAAATGACTGAAACCAATTTATTCCTTCACCTCCTAGTGTAAATATATCCTTGTATAAAATTTAAAAAAAAAAACTTGTGAAAATGAGGTCAAAAGTTCAAAATAACCCTAAACACAAGTATGTGCAAGGCACGTGACTTATTTTGGATGGAAGATTTAACTTCGTTAGTGTGAGATGACAAATTGATTCTTTTCAAACAATTTATATGACAAATCACTTAAAATTTTAGTCATATGACAAATTGAAAAAGGTATAAGTTCAAAAGAAATTTCAAAAAAAAAAAAAAAAAAATCCCTTTTTAAAACTTTATAGTACAATTTACCCATCAAAACCTTTGACCAAAATTGAAATAAATAATAAGACTAAACTACAGAATTGGTCCCTGAACTTTCATTAGAGTTTAGATTTTGTCCTTGATTAAAAATTCGTTAGTTTTCATCCTTGAATTAGAAGTCCGTTAATTTTCATACTTGAATTTGACAAAATGCGGAGAATTGGTTCTTCCATCCTAGCTCTGTTGGATTTTCAGTTCTGGTAGACTTGAAATAAAAAATTAGTTTTATTAGAAAAGTGATATTTGAAAATTTTAAAAATGTTTAAAAATAAAATCACATACGGACCTCTATCTTAACTTCCCCCCCCCCCCCCCCCGCGCAAAAACAAAAACCCTCTCCCCTTCCCTCCCACCAAATTCATGCGACCTCTCTCTGTCTCTCCCTGTAAGGTATCTGGGGACCTGGAATGGTTGTGGGTGGCTGGAGGTAAAACTTGGTTAATTTTTGTTTTCACTTTTTAGAATGTTTGTGAAAACAAAGGACCAAGTTTTACCTTAGGAAGTGAAACTTTAACCGAAGGACCAAGTTTTCACTTTTTAGAATGTTTATTAGAATTTCCATAATAAAAAAAATTATATTTTGACAGAAACTTTAACCGAAGGACCAATTAAATAAATAAAACTAACCTTTAAAACACTTAACTCACTTAACAAAAACTCAAAACAAGTCCACAAGACTTCAAATACTTAAAAACACAAAATAAGATAGATTGTAATGACTAAGACTTAACAAAATATAGGGGGATTGTGTTTGGACGAAATTAATTAAATGGACAGATTGTAAAGAAAACAGATTGTAAGACAAATTGTGATAGACTAATGGATGATGGAATAGCTAAGGGGTTCTTCTCCACACATGAAATATATGCAACGTAAATCAATTTCCAGTTATCAATTCAATAAGTTATGAACCTCGACACTCCAAGTTAATTAGGTCCGCTTAAATTAACCTTCAGATTTCCCTAGAATCATTGAATTGGATGAATATGCATCGCAAACAAATTATTCCTAACAAGTTCTCTATATGAACAGCATGATAAAGATACAAGCTAGAATCATTACGTTCTTTGGAGATCATAAGCATCGACAAGGCATTTGTAACTATGAAAAGCATGAAACTCTTGCCAGGAATCTACTTAACATGATCGTGACTAGCGACCTTCACTACTTGTGAATATAAATTCATAACGATTAGGTGAAACAAACTTATATCCTAGCACCAAATTCAAGCATGCAAATTAAGCGTGTACTCTCAATCAACATACAAGAATAAGTTCTAAATCAAACGGTTAAGCAAATTGTATTCACGACTTATGCAACGATAACTGGAAGTAATCAACTTATTTCACATATATAATCATGATTTCGAATCCCCCCTAGCCAAGGGGGGTTTAGTTCCTCATACGTACAAGACAAAGATAAGTAAATTTAACCATTGAAATCAAGGAGAGGAAACACCTAAAAATTCCAGCAACTCAAACTTGAATTGTATGAACATTTAGGCCCTCTTCTCCTCCTCTTTGTTGCGGCACAAGGTCTAAGGACAGGTTTTGGGGTGGTATTTGTATGGAGGAATGGATGTGTGATGGTAGGGTAGTGGCATGCTCGTTTTGCTCCAATCCAATTCCTTCCTCGATGGTGATTCTAGATGCATCCTTCTTGATTTGTGCGGATCCTTTCGGCCCTATGTCCTTATGCACATCTATGAAAAAACAAGAATGAACATCATTAGTATTCTTAATAGATTCAGAAACTTTAAAGTTAATCGTATCACCACCAAACTCCATAGTTAAGGCTCCCTTGGCCACATCAATCTTGGTGTGGGCTGTTTTCATGAAAGGTCGTCCAAGTAAGAGTGGCGATGGTGGAGAGTGGGTTGAATCATCCATGTCAAGCATGTTAGTTTTTGGCTCGTCAATTTGTGTCCTTTTCTGTTTAGGATTGTTTTAGGGAAAAGGGTGCACCAATTCTTCTCCTAAAAGGGCTAGGAAAGAATCTTAGTTTCCTTATTCAATTTAGATTAGAAATCCTAGAAGTCTATTTGGAATTGGAAAGGAAGTCTAATTTCCTATTCCACTTAGAATAGGAATTATAATCTGTAAAGGACATGTAAGCTAACCCTATATCTATAAATAGGGTGCGGCAAGGCTGATTTTCTGTAGAGAGAAAACAGCCAAACAGCAGAGAGTTTTGAGATTAGTTCTAGGGTTTGCATAAGTTCTGTAATCTCTATTATTAATCAAAGAAGCGGTGATTTCTCTACCTAGGGAAATCACAACTGGACGTAGGCATAAGTTCTGCCGAACCAGTATAATTCTTGTGTGTTTCTAAGTTTTCTATATTTGCTAGTTTAGTCTATTGCCGTTGGTTACATCAAAGAACAAGGTCCGGTGTGCGGGTTTTTTCAACAAAGCACATAGAAATCTGCAGGAAAAATCAAGTGGTCTACCTGCACCAAAACATCTTCCAAAACTCCTCTCGGGTATACATTAGATCGATCGGCTAATTGTTTAATAATCCCATCATTTTTAAGCTCTCCTAGATTCATAAATGTATAAACAGAGTATGGCATGACATTAATTGATGCACCTAAATCTAGCATAGCATGTTCGAACTTTGTATTACCAATTACACAAGAGATAGTGAAACTACCTGGATCTTTGCATTTAGGTAGCAGCTTTCTTTGCAATATGGCAGAGACATTCTCACTTACATGTACCACCTCTTTTTCCCAAATCCGTTTCCTTGTTGTACAAATCTTTTTCAAAAACTTCGCATACTTCAGAATTTGCTTTATTGCATCAAGGAGCGGGATATTGACATGCACCTTCCTAAACGTCTCCAGGATGTCTTTTTCATCCTCCTCTATCTTGGCTTGCATAAACCTACTAGGAAAGGGCACATTTGGTGGAATCACATTAGAAACAATTGAGTTTGGACCTACCTTACATTTGTTGGACGGCCTAGGAGTTTGAAGTGGTTGCGGCAAGGGTTGCTCCACCCTTGCCGTGGCTTTGCCCTTCCTCTCTTCCTCTTGCAACAGCTTTTCCTCCTCGTCTTGGCTTGATTTTCGTGGTTTCAACTTCCTTGCCACTTCTTAAGGTGATTGCATTGGCGGTTTCAAAGCCACCCTTTGGATTGACCACCGTAGTGCTTGGTAATTTACCATTTTCACGAAATTGTCCCAAAAATTCGGCCATTTGCTTCTTTAGCTCATTAACCTCCTTTGCTTGGTTCTGCATTCCCTGTGCCATTGTGGTTAATAATTGATATGTTTTATCATCATTCATAGACGTACCTGAGTTGGTTTGGGATGATTGTGCTTAAGGAGGCGGTTGTGGTGCCATTGGCCTTGGAAAGAAACCCGGGGGTTGTCAGAATCCACTTTGTTGGGCAGGTTGTTGTGCATCTCTCCATCTGAAATTTGGGTGGTCACGCCATCCTTGATTGTAAGTATTGGAGAAAGGATCACCCCTTGGTTGGTTTTGATTCCCATAACCCACGGCATTGGCAGATTCCCACCCTTCATTCTCAATTAATTGAGGGCATTGATTAGATTGGTGTCCTTGAATGGAGCATACACCACAGATCGTAGCTCATTGCGCTTTGGGGCCTTCAATAAACTGCGACAACATAGACGTAAGGTTAGCCATTTGGGATTGTAACTCAGAAATAGAACTTACCTCATTTACATGATGTGGCCGTGGGGTGTCTCTCTGCCCAACACCTTCATATTGTTGTGCATTGAGTGCTCGATTAGCAATGAGAGTTTTGGCATCCCTGGGTGTCTTGTCCACTAAAGCTCCTCCCGCAGATGCATCCAACATTTGCCGTTCAAGTGGTAAAAGACCTTCGTAAAAATATTGAAGAAGTAGCTCTTCCTTCATTTGGTGCTGTGGACATGAAGCAACAAGAGTTTTAAAACGTTCATAATAAGTTGGAAAAGATTCACCTTGGCTTTGTTGAATTCCATTAATCTTCTTTCGAAGAAGAATGACTCGTGATGTTGGAAAGAACTTCTCCAAGAAGGCTCGCTTCATACTCTCCCATGATGTGACAGTTCCGGGAGCCAACTCATACAACCAATCATTGGCATTCTCCAACAAAGAAAAAGGAAAAGCCTTCATCTTCAATATGTTGCTGTCCACATTCACCGGTGTCATACTTGAGCATACTACTTCAAACTCCTTTAAATGCTTATTGGGGTCCTCCATTGATAACCCATGGAACTTGGGTATATGATGTAGCAAACTGGACTTCAACTCAAACTCATCGGTCTTCTCAGGGGCTGCCCTAGGGTATTGGATGCAAAGAGGGGCTGCATTGGCCAAACCCGAGGCAGAAAGCTCCTTGATGGTTCGATTGTCCGCTGCCATGGTTGGTACTTCCTCTTCAAACCTTGCCGTGGCCTCCTCTTCAACCTCAACTTCTTGCTTTTCTACTTCAGGTTCGCGACTAGGAAGATTAGACTCTTGCAATTTCTTGTTAAGGTTGAAGAGGAGGCCACGGCAAGGTTTGAAGAGGAAGTACCAACCATGGCAGCGGACAATTGAACCATCAAGGAGCTTTCTACCTCGGGTTTGGCCAATGCAGCCCCTCTTTGCATCCAATACCCTAGGGCAGCCTCTGAGAAGACCGATGAGTTTGAGTTGAAGTCCAGTTTGCTACATCATATACCCAAGTTCCATGGGTTATCAATGGAGGACCCCAATAAGCATTTAAAGGAGTTCGAAGTAGTATGCTCAAGTATGACACCGGTGAATGTGGACAGCAACATATTGAAGATGAAGGCTTTTCCTTTTTCTTTGTTGGAGAAGGCCAATGATTGGTTGTATGAGTTGGCTCTCGGAACTGTCACATCATGGGAGAGTATGAAGGGAGCCTTCTTGGAGAAATTCTTTCCGACATCACGAGTCATTCTTCTTCGCAAGAAGATTAGTGGAATTCAACAAAGCCAAGGTGAATCTTTTCCAACTTATTATGAACGTTTTAAAACTCTTGTTGCTTCATGTCCACAGCACCAAATGAAGGAGGAGCTACTTCTTCAATATTTTTACGAAGGTCTTTTACCACTTGAACGACAAATGTTGGATGCATCCGCGGGAGGAGCTCTAGTGAACAAGACACACAGGGATGCCAAAACTCTCATTGCTAATCGAGCACTCAATGCACAACAATATGAAGGTGTTGGGCAGAGAGACACCCCACGGCCACATCATGTAAATGAGGTAAGTTCTATTTCTGAGTTACAATCCCAAATGGCTAACCTTACGTCTATGTTGTCGCAGTTTGTTGAAGGCCCCAAAGCGCAAGAAGCTACAATCTGTGGTGTATGCTCCATTCAAGGACACCAATCTGATCAATGCCCTCAATTAATTGAGAATGGAGGGTGGGAATCTGCCAATGCCGTGGGTTATGGGAATCACAACCAACCAAGGGGTGATCCTTTCTCCAATACTTACAATCAAGGATGGCGTGACCACCCAAATTTCAGATGGAGAGATGCACAACAACCTGCCCAACAAAGTGGATTCTGACAACCCCCGGGTTTCTTTCCAAGGCCAATGGCACCACAACCACCTCCTTAAGCACAATCATCCCAAACCAACTCAGGTACGTCTATGAATGATGATAAAACATATCAATTATTAACCACAATGGCACAGGGAATGCAGAACCAAGCAAAGGAGGTTAATGAGCTAAAGAAGCAAATGGCCGAATTTTTGGGACAATTTCGTGAAAATGGTAAGTTACCAAGCACTACGGTGGTCAATCCAAAGGGTGGCTTTGAAACCGTCAATGCAATCACTTTAAGAAGTGGCAAGGAAGTTGGAACCACCTCACAACCACCAAAATCAAGCCAAGACGAGGAGGAAAAGTTGTTGCAAGAGGAAGAGAGGAAGGGCAAAGCCACGGCAAGGGTGGAGCAACCCTTGCCGCAACCACTTCAAGCTCCTAGGCCGTCCAATAAATGTAAGGTAGGTCCAAACTCAATTGTTTCTAATGTGATTCCACCAAATGTGCCCTTTCCTAGCAGGTTTATGCAAGCCAAGATAGAGGATGATGAAAAAGACATCCTGGAGACGTTTAGGAAGGTGCATGTCAATATCCCGCTCATTGATACAATAAAGCAAATTCCGAAGTATGCGAAGTTTTTGAAAAAGATTTGTACAACAAGGAAACGGATTCGGGAAAAAGAGGTGGTACATGTAAGTGAGAATGTCTCTGCCATATTGCAAAGAAAGCTGCCACCTAAATGCAAAGATCCAGGTAGTTTCACTATCCCTTGTGTAATTGGTAATACAAAGTTCGAACATGCTATGCTAGATTTAGGTGCATCAATTAATGTCATGCCATACTCTGTTTATGCATCTATGAATCTAGGAGAGCTTAAAAATGATGGGGTTATTATACAATTAGCCGATCGATCTAATGCATACCCGAGAGGAGTTTTGGAAGATGTTTTGGTGCAGGTAGACCACTTGATTTTTCCTGCAGATTTCTATGTGCTTGACATGGATGATTCAACCCACTCTCCACCATCGCCACTCTTACTTGGACGACCTTTCATGAAAACAGCCCACACCAAGATTGATGTGGCCAAGGGAGCCTTAACTATGGAGTTTGGTGGTGATACGATTAACTTTAAAGTTTCTGAATCTATTAAGAATACTAATGATGTTCATTCTTGTTTTGTCATAGATGTGCATAAGGACATAGGGCCGAAAGGATCCGCACAAATCAAGAAGGATGCATCTAGAATCACCATCGAGGAAGGAATTGGATTGGAGCACAACGAGCATGCCACTACCCTAAAAACATCCAAATGTCCGTGCCGTGTGCTAAAATTAGCGAGAAGGTGGCTGCCCTTGGGGCATTGCCACAACATCCTAGTAAGTCTCCAATCTCAATTCTGATTCTCATTTCAACTAATAGGTTTTTACCTTCTTTGGTGTAGGTACCTAATCAGCTTTAACGTGGTGGGAGCATTTATATGGATTTTAGGAACCCAACCACCAAAATCAGGGAGGATCACTATCCCCTCCCATTCATTGAGCCGTACTACGAGAACTTTGTTGAGCATGTTGTGGAGGAGATCCCATTGCATGTTGTGGGTCCTAAGTGAGAAAAGAAGGTCTCGTCCGGCTGCAAGACGTAAAAAAAAGCTCTACTTGGGAGGCAACCCAATACACTGAATAAAATAAAGTATGTCCATTGATCTCTGAGAAATTACAAGTACGTACAAAAAAAAAAAAAAAAAAAAAAAAAAAAAAGATGGAGCAGTCACAAAGGTTGTTTACGTGAAGCCCTACTACTTGGCAAAACTCCAGGAGCGGGAGGCATCGAAGATAGATCATTCGAGGCCTCAATACTTGGTGGAACGCTAGATGACGCAGGAAAAAGGTGCCTCTGGAAGAAAGCCGCAAGCATTTGACAGTCACTTTGAATTCGACCTTCAGATTCTTGCAGCTGATCAAGCTTCCTCTTTATGCTTGTCGAATAATTATTTGCAAGCACGTGCAAACCTCTATTCTCGTGCTTAAGCTGTTTGATCTCTTACTTAAGATTTTCCACCTTTGCCATCAATGATTCAACTTGACGAGATCGAGCAAGTAGGCGTTGGCCCATGTTGGACACAGAGCCCGCACACCGAACACTGAGAGCTAGGGACTCTTGAACGGCCAACTCATTGGACCGTCCTGAAAACAGCCTACTATCTTTAGGAGTGAGGAAGTTCCTAGCTACTATCGTAGCTGTTGTTGCATCATTCATCACGAAGTCTTCACCTGTAAGAGGGCCATTAGAAGATAAGAAAGACGGGCACCATACATTACCCTGACGCGGCGCAACCGGATCACTGCTGAGACTCAAATCTAAGCAAATGTTAGATGGGTTAGCCATTTTTTAAGATGTTAAAAGAGAAAGGTTGGATGGAGTAAAATCTCAAAGGGCCGGAGACGATTTTCACGAATGGGCAATCTTCAAAGTGTGCATGTTAGAGGTGATCGATACCTCTATAAAAGGAGAGGCGACACAACCACCGATTCAAAAAAAAAAAATTGAAGAGACACCACTCTTCAAATCTTAAAAGCCGGATTTTCCTGCGTAAAGTTAATCAACACTCTTCAGACACAATCTCGACTTTTCAGATAACGCGTGCAACTTTGTCAAAAGATCTCTGACAAAGTTGAAAACGCGCGGAGGTCATTATCCCAACTACACACTTTTGCCGACAAGCGTGGGTGACAAAGCCGCAATCTCGGTTTTTCAGATAACGCGTGCAACTTTGCCAAAAGATCTCTGACAAAGTTGAAAACGCGTGGAGGTAATTATCCCAACTACACACTTTTGCCGACAAGCGTGGGTGACAAAGCCGCATCCGCACTACTACTTGCCATTACAATTCCTATATACGTCAACATTCATGGCAAGGCATACATCCAAAAACGCATGACTTTTCTTCTCGGCCGAGAATGTAGCTGCAACCAAACCTCTCAACATGCTCAGTTTTCTTCTTCCCTCAAGTACTCATCTTCAACCATTGATGAACCCCCAAAGAAGATACCAGATGCCTGGAGTACAGATGAGGCAAGAGGAAAAAGTAGATCGAAGCATGTGGAGACAAGCGCAACAAATATATGTGCCGATTCATTCACTGCTTCTTCAAAAGCAAAAGTATCTCATATCATTAAGGGCGAAAGCAAAGGTATCTCATATCATGCTCTGTCCCTGTCTTTTCTTTTGTCCTTTTTCTTACTCGCATGGCAAAGTGAAAGAGAGCAATCAGCCGGCACTTGGAGTCAATCTTCCGATCTGAAACCGACTACCTAGAATCTATTCCCTGGTTGCTTACCTAGCGTTGCTCTCAAGTAGTCATCTTCAACGGTTGATACACTTCCAAAGAAGGGACCACATATGCTTGGAGAACAGCTAAGACGAGTGACAATGAAAAATCAATCTTGTGGATCGTCAGCAAACGCAACAACTGCATATGCTGAGTTATCCTCTAACCCTCTTCAATACGAATTGGAAAGATTGAACAAAGAAATAGTTCATCACCTCCACCTCGTGCTTGCCTGCCATGTGTCTGAATTTTGAAACCACCAATGCAATCACAAAGGAGAAGATGGAATTTACACTCCATAACCAGATTTGTGTCCCTAAACTCTTCTCTTTGTTATTTACATTCTGCCACGTTTAGTATGTTTAGTTGCTGTTTATGTGTTTACTTTTGTTTGGTGTGATTTTAGGCTTAAAACATTAAAGACAATGTTTGATTGAAGTGTGGAGGGGTAACTAAGTATGTTGATGCAAATTCGTTGGATTTTATCACCCATAACTTCAAGTGTTGTTCCTTGCTGTTTTAAAATGTTTTTAAGCTGATTTAGAGTGTTTTAGTGTGTTTTGTTTTATAACTCCAAAAATCACATAAAAATTTGAAAAACATGTTTTGAAAAGCCTAAAAAGAGTGTTTTGAGTCGTTTTTGTGTGTTTGTGTCTTAGGGTACCTTCCAACACAATGATGAAGATTTGGTTTTTAATTGCATGATTATTAAGAAAGAGTTATAAACATGGAGAAAAGTTTGATATACTCTTGGTATATGCTTGGTTATGGTTATAATGTATGACTTCACATGCAATCCTAAAAGAAAAATTAGTTTTTGTAACATGCTTGAAGGTAGGAACTCAAACAAACGCTACAACCTTGTGAGACTTGAGCCTAAACGTTATTTGGAGAGTTAAAATCTGTGCATTCTTGTTTTCTAAAATCGTTGCATGATCTCATTATTCTTTGCTTGGTTACTACTTAGAAGGCGTTTCATCATATAGTTCCAAATGCTAGAACTCAAGCCCATTTCATTCGAAGCATGTTATTGATTTGCATAACACATATTCAAGAAAAAGTTGTGTAGTGACCACCACCAAAGCCAAATTGCCGTGTATCCTAATTAATTATATGTTTAAGTTAACCCCGTTGAGCCTTGTTAACCCACATTATCCTCACCTAACTTAGACTAGGACCATCCATACCTTTGTTCTTAAAAGATAGTGAAGCATGACTCAGATTGAACTCCTTTTGATTAATGTATGGCAGAAAACAAGTGTGGGGGAAGTATTTCTCATGTGAATTAGTGTGCCATAGGCACGGGTGGAAAGAAAAAAAAAAAGAAAAAGAAAAAGAAAATTCGTGGAAAAAGAAAAAGAAAGAAAAGGTTGTGAAAAGAAAGAAAAAAGGAGTGAAATAAATGAAAATAAGTTCACATGTTTGTGGTAGTTGAAAAAAGGGTCCAAAATGTTGAATATGGCCCTGAGTGTGCTTAGATCTTCCCTTTGTGTTAAAAGTTGATTTCTGGATTTTAAAGTGAGTTTTAAATCTCAATTTCATTACTTTGCTTCCTATTGCTTTAAGAACCTTTGTTTTCCTCTATCCTTCCATTATTAACCAATATCCCAAGCCCCATTACAACCCTTGACTTAAATCTTGAGTGTTATGTGTTTCAATTTGTGGAGTTTGAATTTGGTATGAGCATATGGTGTCACTGGTTCTCGCGTCTAAGTAGTAGCATTTCATTCATGAAATCATATCTAAACATGCTTATTAATTCCAGAAATTGCTTTCTTTGTGATATATATATGTGAGTGTTCGTTTTCATGTTTACATCAATCTTCTCACATATAACTAGATTAGGGTGTGTAGTTAGAAAATCTGAGTGAAAATTGAGTCCATATCTTGTAAGGAATTGAGCAAATTCTCTAAGGCATGTTACTACATTCAAAACATGGTTTTAAATGCTTAATTGTGAACTAGTATGTGGTGACTATGATTAAGAATGTACTTAAGTGTGAAGATGACTAAAATCTGTGGAGATAATGAATTTTTAACATGTCATGTGCATTGGAAATCCCTGAGGCAACGTTGGAAGGTTTAGATTGTCTTTTGTTTGTTTTGTTTTGTTTCGTTTTGTTTAGTTTATTTGTTTTGCTCGAGGACTAGCAAAAGTTAAGTGTGGGGGAATTTGATAGGAGTATATTTATGCAACTTAATTGTCTTGTTCTCGTGCATTTACGTTGTGTTTCCTTAGTTATTTTAGTCCTTTATGCCATTTTCGTGTGTTTTTAGGTTCATATGGCTAAGGAAGCAAAAAGGTGCATTTTGGAGCATTTTGGAGCAAAATTGGGCTTGGAATGGATAGCTTATGTTTGGAGCAAAATGAATGGACGAAATTGAAGAGGATTCCTAATCAAATGAGGAATCCTAGTCAAAGAAGGTTACCTACTTGAAGTAGGAAAGTTAAGCCCAGGGTTTCCTATCTTGGTGTGACATTTCCTAAATTCTAATTGACCTTATGTCCCAAACACTTTGAAGACTTCATATGCATTCTAGGACACAAAACAAAGGTCCCTTGACCTTTCCTCTTCCTTGCCGTGCACCATGTCAAACTTTCCCTTTATCATCATCCCTTGCCGTGCAAGGGATCCTTGTTTCTTTTAGTTTTAGGACATTTAAACATTTCCTAATTCCAGCCATCTTCCACACCTTTCCAACCTTAGCCGCACCCTACATGCATTATTTAGTCATTCTTTTCATATTGCAGCTGCACACTTCCATATTCCCTAGCTGTCACATTCATTAACTCCCATTATTTCAGCCACCATGACATTATTCAAACCATCAGCACATGCTCTCCCTTTTGTGCCGTGCATTCCCCTTCCATTTCCAGTTTTCCCCCTTCACCATTGCAGCCACCAACCAACCTAGCTGTCACCCACATGCTCTCCCATCATCATTCCCTCTTTAATCCATTCAGCCACATGCTTTCCCATTTCATTATTCAGCCACATCTATTCACTCTTCATGATGGCAGCCACATTCTCTCCCTAGCTGTCATTCCATTCATATTCCCTCTTTAATCATTCAGCCACCTATAAATAAACATCCATTGCAGCCACAAAAGGGGAGGATTAATACACACACCAACACTATCATCCATTCATTCACCATTCACGCCAGAAATTCATCCTCTCTCTCTAACACATCCATACTTCACCATTCTTCATATTTTCTGCCCAGAAATAAGCCTTGCCGTCCCCTACATCCATCCCTATCCTAAACACATCATTCTACACCATCCATAACCCCCAAAACTCACAACAAACCCTTGTACCGCAACAAAGAGGAGGAGAAGAGGGCTTAAACATTCATACAATTCAAGTTTGAGTTGCTTGAATTTTTAGGTGTTTCCTCTCCTTGATTTCAATTGTTAAATTTACTTATCTTTGTCTTGTACGTATGAGGAACTAAACCCCCCTTGGCTAGGGGGGATTCGAAACCATGATTATATATGTGAAATAAGTTGATTACTTCCAGTTATCGTTGCATAAGTCGTGAATAAAATTTGCTTAACCGTTTGATTTAGAACTTATTCTTGTATGTTGATTGAGAGTGCACGCTTAATTTGCATGCTTGAATTTGGTGCTAGGATATAAGTTTGTTTCACCTAATCGTTATGAATTTATATTCACAAGTAGTGAAGGTCGCTAGTCACGATCATGTTAAGTAGATTCCTGACAAGAGTTTCATGCTTTTCATAGTTACAAATGTCTTGTCGATGCTTATGATTTCCAAAGAACGTAATGATTCTAACTTGTATCTTTATCATGCTGTTCATATAGAGAACTTGTTAGGAATAATTTGTTTGCGATGCATATTCATCCAATTCAATGATTCTAGGGAAATCTGAAAGTTAATTTAAGCGGACCTAATTAACTTGGAGTGTCGAGGTTTATAACTTATTGAATTGATAACTGGAAATTGATTTACGTTGCATATATTTCATGTGTGGAGAAGAACCCCTTAGATATTCCATCATCCATTGGTCTATCACAATTTGTCTTACAATCTGTTTTCTTTACAATCTGCCATCTAATTTAATTTCGTCCAAACACAATCCCCCCATATTTTGTTAAGTCTTAGTCATTACAATCTATCTTATTTTGTGTTTTTAAGTATTTGGAGTCTTGTGAACTTGTTTTGAGTTTTTGTTAAGTGAGCTAAGTGTTTTAAAGGTTAGTTTTATTTATTTGAGTCAGTTTAAAGTGTTTAGCACCCCTAGTTAATCCCCGGTTAGAACGATCCCTACTTACATCATTACTACAATTGTCACAAATAGGGTTTAATTTGTGTGTCACATTCGTAACGCATCATTTTACATCCAAAATAAGTCTTGTGCAAGACTTGGTTTCAAGGTTATTTCGAACTTTCTAACTCCCCACAACCCTTCAAGATTATTTCAGACATTTCATCTAGCTTTTCTTAAGAACAGGATGGACAACGTTGAATTCTCAAAGCTTAGTTAAACTCCATGTTAGTGAGCCTAATGTACATTTTTAGGAGTTCACCATAAGTTTCTGAAACGAACATGACATTGTTTTTACTAGGCAAAATTTTTGGGTTCGTACCAAAGAAAAGTAGAGAACTTGTGAAATGAAGGTCAAATGACTGAAACCAATTTATTCCTTCACCTCCTAGTGTAAATATATCCTTGTATAAAATTTTAAAAAAAAAACTTGTGAAAATGAGGTCAAAAGTTCAAAATAACCCTAAACACAAGTATGTGCAAGGCACGTGACTTATTTTGGATGGAAGATTTAACTTCGTTAGTGTGAGATGACAAATTGATTCTTTCAAACAATTTATATGACAAATCACTTAAAATTTTAGTTCATATGACAAATTGAAAAAGGTGTAAGTTCAAAAGAAATTTCAAAAAAAAAAAAAAAAAAATCCCTTTTTAAAACTTTATAGTACAATTTACCCATCAAAACCTTTGACCAAAATTGAAATAAATAATAAGACTAAACTACAGAATTGGTCCCTGAACTTTCATTAGAGTTTAGATTTTGTCCTTGATTAAAAATTCGTTAGTTTTCATCCTTGAATTAGAAGTCCGTTAATTTTCATACTTGAATTTGACAAAATGCGGAGAATTGGTCCTTCCATCCTAGCTCTGTTGGATTTTCAGTTCTGGTAGACTTGAAATAAAAAATTAGTTTTATTAGAAAAGTGATATTTGAAAATTTTAAAAATGTTTAAAAAGCTTCAAAAAAAAATCACATACGGACCTCTATCTTAACTTCCCCCCCTCCCCCCCCCCCCCCCCCCAAAAAACAAAAACCCTCTCCCCTTCCCTCCCACCAAATTCATGCGACCTCTCTCTCTGTCTCTCCCTGTAAGGTATCTGGGGACCTGGAATGGTTGTGGGTGGCTGGAGGTAAAACTTGGTTAATTTTTGTTTTCACTTTTTAGAATGTTTGTGAAAACAAAGGACCAAGTTTTACCTTCGGAAGTAACCAAAATGGGAAATTCAAAATGGTACCTGGATGACTGAAGAATATGGGGGCAGCATCTGAAGTTGCACATTGCCTTTGACAAAAGTGTTTCGAACCTGAAACACAAGATGCAAGAGAACTTTAGCATTAAAGATTCAATGAGTGAATAGATCAGTTTTACATTTTAAATAAACCAAAAACCAATCAACTAGATTTGACAAACCATCTAACACAGCAAAAAACAAAGGGTAGTGGTATCCACACACCCATTTTTACTTCTCATACACCCAACTCAATTTTCGGCCGTCAAATCGAATGATTTGAAGAACAAGAGTGTGTGGGAGGTAAAAATGGGTATGTGAATATCAGTTTCCAAAACCAAATATGCAGAAACATCAGTTGGATTGATTTCGTTTGACTTTATGCACTTTTCTACATAAAGTTTAATACGCTTTTCTCTATATTACATCAAGAAACAACAAATGCAATGTAATGACAATGATTTTGCTTGTAAATCGTTAGAGGCTGATGGTAATGTAAAATTTGGGGAGCAGAAAACTCTTCACTTAGTATTTGTCTTTGATTTATCCAAATCAAAGCGTGTGGCAGCTGCACTAGGTAGAGAAGGAAATGGAAAGGAAGAAACATCTCAGCATACATGCAAGAATATAACTACTAATAACTGTAGCTCACCTATAAATTAGAAGAACCTGTCTCAAACCTGCTTGGAAAATATAGATATAAAAGCAGTGAGAAACAGATGATTGTGCACAGATAGGAATAGCAATCGAATCATATCATTCTATGTTCATATCGAGTACTAGTGATCCTGATCCCAATTATGACTTGTTCAATGAATCGTGTCAGATGACTTTGGCAGTACCTTTACACAGTATCGATAAGGCCAAAAACAAGAGGCATTACAATACACATAGTTTGATATCATGCCAAACTATATGGATTCTTCCATACCCATTCTGAATAGGTAACTAAATAGAAAATATCTAATGATTTGTTGATGAGATTGTACAAGAGAATGAGATAAAACATGAAAAGCCAATAAAGTTTGAGAGCATATGCAATAACATTTAGAAAGAAGTTGAGGTTGTCCTAGTACACGTACTTGGTGTCTCTCTTTCCACTTGAGAAAGAAGCTGCTTCCTAGGAGTTCTAAAATGTGATCTCACATTTCATTGTTCGTAACAAGCAAGCATTTGAGTTTCACAACAGCATAGAGCGAATACCTGATTCATAGCATAACAGTCGTGATGTTTAAAATGACGAACACAACCACTATAGAAGAGAATGTGACCACGTAAAGTGTTTTCTGAGTGAGCACTGCAAAAGATTGCACTGTATGAGGTAATATTTCTTCAACATAAATGCAGGAAACTGTTAATAAAATTCAGTGAGTAGTGGATTGCAGGCTCATACCAATCATCATTGGAACCACTCGGTGTGGCATAAAGAATGACTTTACCCATCCACTCCTCAATCAATTTTCTGTGGTAAGGATTTTCCACAAGCCCCCGGAATGCATGACAACAAGTGGCCATTTCCCTCCACTCCTATTGTACAATTCTTTTACAACAACGTCGAGCTGCTCTATTATAGAACATAAACATAGTGTCATGATTACATGTGCCTAAGGGGGCTACGAAACAACAGGAGACATAAGCAAAAGGAGAGAAACCATCATTTTGAGATGTACAACCTGAGTAAGACTGAATCCACCATCTGCGAAATTCTGCTGGTAAAGCCCAATATTAGCTCCATCCACTATAGCTTCATACTCAGCATGCTTCTCCAGCCAATCCTTTATTAAAGTATTTGTGGGAAGATGAATTAAATATGTTCGCAAAGTAATTTTGCCCAGGAAAATTGAACACAGATAGTACATGGCTCAACAACTTTAATTCGACACATAAATTTTTAGTTTCTGTCATTCCAAGACAAAACAGACATGGACAGATTAAACCAAGACAACCAAAAATGAAAGATCACCACCCCACAGATTATGCAGCAGCATATCCATGGAATCAGAGGTTTTGATTGTTCATTCCTTCTAATAGTTAGATATGTAATCAAAAGTTAAGCGAATGCATTTCAAAACTTGTATTGTTATTTAAGCATCTTCATAATCCAGTAACAAAGTAAATGAACTCATGCTTTACGCAACTTAACCCCAATATGACGGGAATATATGAAGAGATAAAGCTCTTTATTTTATGATTGTACTCGTCAAAAAGACATAAATGCCTTGCATGATCATCGTATATATTTACAGGTGTATTAAATCTATGACTCTACCTCTAATAAGGAGTCAACCTAACAGACTCAAACTGTAAAGCATCTCAGTTCCTGCAAGTTCTATCATTAAAATCTCAACCTACAAAATCCGAATCAAGAAAGCCTTTATACAAATAATGTGGGAAACCAGCATCAAACAATAACATTTTCATCAATGTCTATTGAATTTTAAACTCTGCTCTCAATTCCTCAAATTTGAATCCATGGAATCTATGACCTCATTACAAACAGCACCATCAACAATTAAACATCTGCATACACAATTATTAAAGTTCTAAATGAGACATTGAAAATTAAACAAATAGAAAGACTTTGGCTCACCTGGAACTTACTGAAATTCGACTTAACCACCCTTTCCATCGCCAAAGCAGCAACTGACTACGCAAACCTCTCGGTCTCCCCGCAATCAATGTCAACACAAACCAAACGCTCGCCACAAGAGCTACATTGACAGCTGCTCAAATCCACAGTGGCTCTCCTAACATCCCAACCGCCCTTCCCAATCCACCCCTGCCCGTGCCGCCCTCCTCCATTCCCCAAAACCAACTTTTTAACCCGACTCGAGTCCCAATTCGCCTCACCCACCTCACAAGCCGCTCCGCCACAAAACCAATCCTCAATGTTCTTCGCCGTTGATTCACTAACACACCTCCCGACATTCCTCAACTTATGCAAGTACCCATAAACCCTCTCCCCATTTCCTGTCTCCACGCTCACCTTCAATAACGCCGCAATCTCTGGCTCCTCCAGGCTCACCCCCACCATACCCATATGCTCCTCCACCTCATACGCCTTCTCCGCCTCCGATTTCTCGCAAAAGCAAAACAATGCTGGGTCGTAACTCCGCAACTTCGGAAATATGTTATACTTCTCCATACCCTTCACCAGCCCAAACGTGTAATCCCAGTCGCCCTGGCCGCAGCCAGCCTGGCCACGGCCAAGGGCAGAGCCAAGTACAAGCTCCCCTGGCATAGGGAGAGTTTGGTTCTTCGAGTTTAAAAATATTAATTTTTATGCTAGTTTATGATTTTTAATTGTTATAATTAAGATAAGAAAAAAAATTTATTAATAAGCTTATTTTTAAAAATAATAAGAGCTAATAGATGTTAAATAAACGTATCATTTTAACCAATATTATATTTAACAGTAATAAATTAATTTTCATATCATAAATGGTTCTTTATTTTATTTACTTGAAACTTTTAAAGGTTAGAAATCTAAAAAAAATAGAATAAAATTCTTGCTTCAAATACTACATTGAAGTTTTTCCCATTATATATTATATAATAGGTAACATAGTATTAAAAACTTAATTTCGTAATAATAATTTTAACTTAGTCCACCCACCGAATAATTTCTGACTACGCCATTGGCCACGGCAGTGATGGTGGCCTCGTTCGGAAGTATCCCGATGGACAACATGTGATCGAACATGCGAAAGCCAACTGCTTGAGAGAGGAGTCGGAGACGGAGCTTGAGCAGAGGTAGAGGAGGGTGTTGAAGTGGTTGTGGTTGAGGCGCGTGTTCTGAGAAAGGGCGGATTCGTAGAGGGAGATAGCGGCGGGGAGGTCTTTGTGCTTGGAGAAGAGAGTGAGGGTGGAGTGGAATTGGGTTTCTGGAGTTAGCTTCTTCCTGATCTTCTTCGGGGTCCCCATGGGCTTGGGCTTGGGCATGGGCATTGAGGAGTAGGGTTTTGGGGAAAACAAAAACCGGCGGCTTATGGTTTGGAATGTTATTTAAGTATGGGCTGGGCAGAGAGAGCAAATAAGAACGTTGGACTTATGTGAAGATGGGCTGGACTTTGAATCCAAACTAAGAGCTTGCTTTTTATTTTTGTTTTTTAATAGATGATATTATCTACCATAATCGACAGGCAGTGTGTTTAACCTTATAATGGGCTAGCAATAATGTGATTCAAATTCTCTTTTGACGATAATCGAACCTAAAACCTCTCATTTATAAGTGAAAAAGAATATCACTAGAACGTTGTATTAAATGGTAAGAGCTTGCTTTTAAATGCTCAATTATAACTTGTTTTTTTGTATTTTTCTTTATTTGAAAAATAAATTGATTTAAAATTGTGTTTAATTAAAATAATTTGAAAAAAATAAAACTAAGTTTGCAGCAACTGCTTCTACGTGGGTTTGTTCTACTTCTAGTTTGAATTTTAATTCAAACATACTATTTTACCATTTTCCATCTTTTAATTAAATTGTTTTCTTCAAGGATCAAATGTAAAGAGGGGCATTTTAGAGGTATTCACCAAATTAGGGTGTTAGGTTTATATATAGGGATTATGTGCGATAATTCTACAATGATTGAGTTTCTTAAGGGGGTTATGTGGGAACTTTCAACACAAGTCGTCTAATTCGAGATAGACAGATAGAGACAAAGATAGAGAGCGGAGATGGCTAGCGATGGCGGTGGACATCGCTGGATAATGTAGTCCGCATTTTCCTTAATCACAAACCCACAAAATTACACTAACTCACTACTCCAAAGCCCAAAAGTTCAGTGATCTAGAATTTTTGTATTCAAATTCCGCTGGAAATGATGCATTTTTTTCGTTGAAAAAAAAAAAAAAAAAAAACAGGTAGAGTTGTTCATATTTATGTTGTTTTTTTTTTTTTTTTTAGTACATCAATATTTTTACACTAAGGTGAAGGGTAAGCCACACAATGGATAGCCTAATTTGGTATCGAATTCATCATCCACGAGATTCCAACATAAGACCTCTCACTTCCAAGCAATTTGAATGCCATATTAACAATATCTAAACAATTTGATATATCATTAATATTTGTTTAGATATTGTTAATATGGTATTCAAATTAGGCTGGGCAAATAGGTACAAGACACGCGGGTCGAGGCGGGTATTGTTGATTCGAGGCAGGTTCGGGGCAGGGCCAAATTTGGTAGAGACAAAACGAGGCGGGGCGAGGCTGGGAAAATGTATCTACAGGGGCGGGTCGATTCCATAATTTTAGAATTTCGAGGCTCCCAACAAACTCGTTCTACTTGCTTTACTCATTCAATCCCCTTCCCCCACTCTTTACTCCCAGATTACCCCACTTTCTTCGTTCTCGTTCTCTTTTCCCTCCTACCCCTTGACCGTGTCAACATCACAGCAACCACCAGGCTCACCAAACGACTTACGACTCACGAAATCACCTTATCATCGGAGAAGACGAAGATTACGAGGCTTCAAATCAGAGAATACGATGGGCTCAACTCGGCTACTGACCACCTAATTTGGTCCAACTCGGCCGATTCCGCATCGCTCTTGACTCGATCGACGACCTCATCATCATGATCTAGGACTGGACTACCATGCCCTAAATAGAATTGCTACTGCTCAACTCCGTCATTCTCTCTCTTTACATCAATTTGTCTCTCTATCTCCGTCAACTTAAGCTCTGCTCAAATACTCCATCAGTTCGTCTTACAAATCGAAATCAGCCACCACCGTCATCTCATCGCCTCCCCAAATTAAGGTAATTTACTGAATTTAGTCTTTGCAATCTCTATGGGGGTATGATCTAAGGGTAATTTGTTTTATTGGGTTGAAAGTTTTCTGGGTTTGAAATTTTTAACTAGGTTTTCTGGGTTTTAAACTTTTAATTAGGTTTTCTGGGTTTCAAACTTTTAATTGGGTTTTCTGGGTTTTAAACCTTTAAGGGTTTTAATTTTTAAACTTTTAATAAACCATTCTTTTAAATTTGATCCCTCTCAGAATACACCTTGGATCGGTGAATAAAGTTGTAATCAAATTGCAAATGGATAAGCAGAGATGATTGGAGGTTGATCACAGAACATTTGGATCCAATGATTTGTAATCGCTTAAATTTGTGCTTTCTTGTTGCCATGATTGATCGTATGAAGTCTTGTTGATGCATTTTGGCATCTTTCAGTAGCCTTTTGCATTGATGGTGTTGAACTAGCTGATCTTTCTGTACCTTTTTGGAAAAATGAAAACTGCAAATAATAAATTAAAAAAAAAAACTTCGACTCGTGGGACCTATAGGATCGGCCCTTTTCAAACGGATTGGGTTAGGTCCGGTTCTAGTTTTGCAAAATGATGACCCGTCCTGCCCCGCCCCGTTTGATTTTCAAATGGGTCCAATCTAGTTCCTCCAAATTTGGACCTAGCCCGACCCGTGCCCACCCCTAATTCAAATTGTTGTGTGTATTCAAATTGCTCTGTTTATTGTAGTAGGTCATTTTCGACATGCTCATATTCATCCAAATTTAATCAAATGATACCAAAAACCCTGCAAAATGTAAATAGAAGCTCCCTTACATGAAAAAGGAATGCATTTTTCTACACTTAGTGCATTTACATTTTTATTATCGTTTTTGTTCATCGATTTTGTCTTTACGGATCTTGGCACAGTCCCTCGCTTATATCAATGTCCTATGTGGGTTTGTTCTAGTTTGAATTATAATTCAAACATACTATTTTACCATTTTGCCTCTTTTAATTAAATTATTTTCTTCAGGGATGAAATGTAAAGAGGGGCATATTAGAGGTATTCATCAAATTAGGGTGTTGGCTATATATATGTAAATTATGCACGATAATTCTACAATGATTGAGTTTCTTAAGGGGTTATGTGGGAATTTTCAACATAGACCGTCTGATAAGATAGAGAGAGAGAGAGAGAGAGAGAGAAAGAGAGAAAGAGAGATAGAGAGAGCAGAGATGGCTAGCGAAGGTTGTGGACATTGCTGGAGAATACAGTCTGAGTTCTCCTTTGCCATCTTCTCCTTATTCACAAACCCACAAAATTACCCAAACTCACTACTCCAAAGCCCAAAAGCTCAGTAATCTAGAATTTTTATATTCAAATTGAAGTTTCGTGTAGATAATATCTTTTATTAAATTAGAGTGAAAACGCCATGTAGAAAGCCCACTCATTATAGAAGCTCCTTTACATGAAAAAACAATGCATTTTTTTTTACACTTAGTGCATTTACATTTTTATTTCGTCCATTGTTTGTCTTTGCAGGTCTTGGCACAGTTACTCACTTGTATTTTTTTAGTTTACTTTCATTTATTGTCAATAAATTTGGTGGAGGAGGGACGGACAAGGCGTTTTCAGGTGTAATGCTCCTCCCCTTCGGAGGAAAGTAGGTGCCTCGCACTCCTTTATTGCCGAAATGGCTAATCTTACATAATCTTTCTCCATTTGAAAAGAAAAAAAAAATTACATTTCAAACTAGTTTTTTTTTATAAGAAAATAGAAAAAAATATATATAGTTTAGATTTAAAACTGTTTGGCAATATAGCACCTCAATCAAATTTCAATCCACAATTCCCTAATTATGAGCATCATAATTTTTTTTTCTGGTGTATGAGCATCATACTTGCACGAGAGCTCTTTTTGAGGTTTGACATTCTTGTCAGTTCAGAATTCTGAGGTAGTAGAGTATTAGATGCTCATTATTCCTCTCATAAGTACTCATTATCTCTTATTTTGATGCTGATTGGGTTGGTTGTCTGGATACTCGGTGCTCAACTGTTGGTTATCTTGTTTATTTAAGTTCTAATCTCATCTTCTGGTACTCCAAAAAGTAAGTTACTATTTCCCACTCCAATGCTGAATTTGAATATCTCCCTTGATCATGCGTGTGCTAAAGCCACTTAGGTTTGCTTTCTTCTTGGTGAGCTTGGGCTTTGATTTCTTTCTCCTATTTTATTACATATTGTGATAGTTTGAGTATCACGTATCTTGCTGGTAATCCGGTCCATTATGCTTGCATACTTCACATCGAACTCAATTATCACTCTGTTCATGAAAAGGTTGTTATTGGTAGGCTTTACGTTTGTTATATTCCTTCTACTGACCAACCTGTTGATATTCTCACTAAGGCCCTTCATCATCCTCATCATGGATTCCCTTGTTCCAAACTTGTCTGGTCAGGCTCGTCCAATTTGTGGAGTGTTAAATTATCCCTAATTAATCCGTAATCATCTCCCTAATTGTAGCTTGTATTATAGAAATGTAACTTACAATTGTAATTAGTGTAGGATTCCCAGGTACATGGGTTAATATAGGCCTATATATTTGTTGACCCTAAAAATTACAAAGCCTACGTGACGCACAGGCCGGATAACTAATGAGCTAACGACGTCATTCGGTTGATGCAAGGCGTGCCAACTTGTCGGCCGAGGAGTAAAATTTGTTGATGTTGTGTTGAGGGCATTGGTGACTTCTTGATCTTGCGACTGCAGCCGATGAAGGAACACGTCTAGGCCTTCGGGTTTTAGAGGCTGAAGACAAGGCTGCTAATTTTGCGAAGTTCAATATCAAATTCGGCTTTCAATGTGCCGAATGTAGTAACTTGTAACACCTCACTTCGCCGAGAAAGCTAATGAGATGACCTGGCAATAAGGATTGGAAAACCTTTCTTGATCGAGACTTGGATAGGTAACCAGTCAGCCTCGACGTAGTGCTCTTTATCTAAACTGAAGGTACTCTTCGGTCAGCTGATTCTACCGCAACAGTGTTGTTTATCCAAACTGAAGGTGTTCGCCGGTTGCCTTCACAGTGCTGTTTATCCAAACTGAAGATGTGTTGGCGGAAAAAAGAAAATAAAAAAAAATCTCAAAGTGTTTGAGAGGTTTGCGCAGGGTAATTTGTGTGTTGAATTGGAGGTCCTCTTCTCATTGCCACTGCCTCTGTATTTATAGCATTCATATCTTTTACTGGACATAGCCAGATAATTTTGTAGAGTCCAACTACAGCTCTAATTCGCAGAACTGAAATTGATCCGCATTAGAAACCAAGACATATCCTTTAATTTGATTAGTGGGATTTTTCCTTTGACTTTTCAAATCTAGTAAAAGTTAGGTTTATCACATCTCATATGAACCCTAGCCCACCTAGGCTTTTATCATCAAAGACTCCATCACTAGCTTTTAAACCCATCTGACAACATCCATCACCATGCTAAAAGGCCTAGTCTACCTAGGTTCCTTATCTCATCATTATCCAAGACCATGATTTTAAGATCATCAAATCCCAAATGTTGATCTTCACTCCAAGCTATTTCAATCTACACATGCACTACCAGACATCCAAATCAATTTGAACTGAACTGCTTGCTTCATTATCTGACGTTGTGCATATCCCAATAGTCCACCATCATTCAAATTAATTGAGATTTAGACAAATATTAGGTTTAAATAATTTAATATATTACTAAGAGATAATATCATGATTAAAATCACAATATTATTTCTCAATAATAATTGAAAATTATTTCAACCATTTTGTTCTTCAATGGTCTAAAATTCTGCTCATTCAATGACCTCGATTGCTCGAGCTGATAGTGTAAAATCGAGTCCAAACAATATTGTAATAGTTTTCATATATTACAAAGGGTCATAATTCTATACTATATTAGAAAGAGAAACAATTTTTGCACGCCTTTATTTTTACGTTTGAAAATTAAAAAATAAAAAACAAAAGCGAGGACCAAGAGAACGTGCAAATGTAAAAATGGTGCGTGGTTTGGATAAAAAAAAATGGTGCGTAGAATGATTCTACTATTAATAATATACTCGCTTGGGGCAAAAAAGTGATATACTTACTACCTAATTGTACTATTCTTTGTACAATCTCTTTAATAAAGGTAGGATTCGTCCATGCATATAGATCTCATCTTTATTAAAAAAAATGATACAAATGATGGTACAAATAGATGACAAGAATGATATTTTGAAAATAAAAATATAATTGCTGGAATATGCTTTCCTCAATAACGTACATACAATTCCAAACAACTTTGACCCAGTTATATCCTGTCTTTCATGCAGTGGTCAGGTCGAATATGATAACTCGTAACAACAATTACGTACACAAATACAGCATTCAGTTCACAACGTTAACCAGAAAACGAATATATATAAGAAAACTACTTCGTTGGCATAATTTTATTTTATTTTTATAAAAGCGATGTTGAAGAAGGAGGTTTTGAACTCGAAACCTGATCTAAAGAATATAATTAATCTTGCAATGGGAACAAATAACCCCTTAATTAGTATTAAACAAAAGTGATTACTAATGTGTTGAAAATCATTATCCCTTGTTTTCCTCACGTACGCGTTGAACCAGCCACTCACGTATTTGATGATACGATTGTTAACAAGAAGTTGATTTTGCGTGTCGGCCTTTTGGGTGCAAACCTCTCGAACTAGCTTAGTTTGATTAGCTGTCCTGGATGTGATCATCGATTTGGAGATAAGTTCACTTTCATGTGTTCAAAGTACCTATCTTGATGATGACGTGGTTCATGATCTGTGTGGGAATAATTCATTATGGTATATTAATATAGTTTAACGAATCTGGATGATGATGTGGTTCATGATCTAATGCAGGAATGATTCATTGTATTATATATATTATAGTTGAACCTATTCTGGATGATGACGTGGTTCATGATGTGTGTGGGAATGATTCATCTGATTATAGTCTTCCTTCGGTTTCACATGAAGGAAAACGAAGTTCAAAAAAGATACATGATAAATAAATAAGTACATTCTTATCAATCTCATGTGCAATTCAAATACAGAGAAGTTAATGTAGATTAGATGGGGGAATAGATTGAAAATCAAGCAAAAGTCATAAATTTAGTAGCGAGAAATTTTTAAATATTTAAAATTTTATGTCTGATTTGGGCCTATGATCGGCTTTTACAAAGATAATGACATCACGAGTCCATCTTTAACCTTACTGTGACATATGGAGTTTTTTTGGCCTGATTCTATCGCTTATATTCCCTTATCGCCATTCTAAATTTTCATGATGCTCTTGGTATTTTTTTTTTTTGTTGAATTTTGTTTATATTCAAACTTCTAGAAAGTCTAGGCCTAAGAGGTATTATATAAACCACCTTTACAATGTTAGAGTTTGTTATCTTTCGGTTGACTCTAAAAACAAGGCCTGCGTGGCGCAAGTCTAAGAGTTAACTACGCCCTTTTTGTGAATGCGGTCATACCAATTCGTGATCGACCTATGAGTAGAATAGATGTGGTGGTGATGACGTCAAATGTGCTGTTGACTTTTACACTTGAGCGACTACGGCTGAGGAGGGAACACTTCTCGGCCTAGGATTCTAGAAGCTAAAGACAAGGTTGCTTAATTCACTACGAAGTTCAAGCTCTTCTACACCGGGGTTCGGTAGCTTCGATTATATTCGTGAGAAGTATAAGTGCGCCGAATTGGTATCAAGCTATACAAGCAAATATACGCAAAGGAAATGAGTGTATTTATGGTGAACATGGTCCGGCTGCCTGAATGTCGAACTATGAAGTGCATCTGGAGTACCCTATCATAGAACACCTCACTTTGCTAGGGAGCTAATGAAGTGACCTCTTTAGGCAAAAAGAATTGAAAATTCTTCACCAGCCAAAAATTGGATAGATAACCAACCAACCAGAAGCAGTATTATTGACCTAAACTGAAGATGTTCCTAAATCACTTGATTCTACAGCTACAATGCTAATAATCCAAACTAAAGATGTCGTAGGTTGTCAACTAATGTTGTTTACTTATCCAACTGAAAATTTATTGAATATTATAATATTTAATTTTAAAATATTGAACGGAAAAATTAATCTAGTGAAGTGTAGTGTCTGATGGAAACAATTGCATCATATTACTTATGTTTGGGATATGTAATTTGGTGAGTGGTGTAGGTTACATAGATCCAAAGTTACATCTTTTCACCAAACAACACAATGTGGGTTCTATATAAACTACACAAATTATGTTTTATATAATATAGAGAATCTTTCCTACGTGTGCTAGAGAAATAAGATTTCTGTATTATGTTTTTCTCATTCTTCGTTTGTCAAATTTTGAGTCGTGTCTTAAGAGACAGATTATATAAATTCTGTCAGAGTCCGAAGATTGCGGTGCTTCGACTTCGGATTATAGATTGTTGAATTATGAGAGACAGACGTCCATCGAACTACATACACAAGAGTAGAGGCGAAATGCTATCTTTAGGATATTACATTTATGCAAGCCTTAATCTTCAAGTTTGTCAGTTTTTCTTACTTTCTCTCTAAGGTTTAGGATTATATTAATCTTGTACATAATCCATCACCCCCTTCAGCATGAAGTTGCATTACGTGTGTTCAATACACAATGAAGCAAAAGTATTTGCGTGATCAAAATGCAAAATCAAAATTATGTAACTGACGTGGTAAATAATATATATGTATATGTTTTTCACTTCATTAAAAGCGTTTTTATCGCAAATGGTCTCTGAGATTGATCAAACTTATCATTTTGGTCCCTCATTTTCAAAATCAATCAATGTCGTCCCTGACATTCACTACCGCACATCAATTTGGTCATTCCGTTAAAATTCCGTCAACTATTCTGCTAATTTGTATGTGGGACCCACAATCCAATGAAACAGTGACACTTGGATTACACAAGATAATGGTTTTTATTGCAAATGGTCCTTGACATTGATCCAACTCCTCACTTCAGTCCCTGAGTTCCAAAAATCGATAAGTTTGGTCCTTGACCTTCAATACCGCAAGTCAATTTAATCCTTCCTTTAAAATTTCATAATATTTTTTGTCCTACTAATCCAATCATACCGCGCCACGTGGATTAACTATAAGAAAATATTTTTTTGAAGATTTAAAACTAAAAGTAAAATAAGAAACTAAAAACCAAAACTAAAAGAAAAAAAAAAAAAGTCATCGTCTTCTTCATCAGGGTATGCTAAAAAAGAGTTTCTTATTGTTAATCCACATGGATCCATATGATTGGATTAGTGAGACCACATTAGCATACAAACGAAAAATATTAATGAAATTTTAAACGGAATGACTAGATTGATGTGTGGTAGTGAAAGTCAGTGACCAAATTTATCGATTTTTGAAACTTAGGGATCAAAATAAGGAGTTGGATCAATGTTAGGGAACATTCACGATAAAAACCCATATTTTGTGTAACCACGTGTAATCATTTTATTGGATTTGTGGGTCCCACATACAAACTAACAGAATGGTTGACAGAATCTTAACGAAATGACCAAATTGATGTTAGGTAGTGAATGTCGGGAACGACATTGATTGATTTTGAAAATAAGAGACCAAAATGATGAATTTGATCAATTTAAGAGACCATTTGTAATAAAAACCCTAATTAAAATACAAAAAAAAAAGAAAAAAAAAAGAAGTTTAGTTCAATTATGCGGCAATAATTGGTTACCAAGGGTTTGAATGGGGCATTATCCTTTCTCATCAAACTTCTGCAATCCCGTGAAGATATCATTCTTTCTTAAATCCAATAAGACAAGAAGTTACATCACGAACTGCTAAGGCAATATAGGCATTGCTTGCTGCTTGCACATTCACATTTGTGGCATACTTTGTATTTGGAAAGTCCATTACGAAATTTGATCTCATCTTCCAAGATATTGTTAGACATTGCGTCGACAACTTTATTTAAAGTGACGGGTCTTAAAATCGTAATCTTTAAGTTCGTAACGGAAATTAGTACAACATTGGTCGATGAAATAAAGAAAGAAAAACAAAAGAAAAAAGAAGAGTAAAAATAGAAAAACTAATTTTAAAACCGATCGATTCAAGTGGGTGCTGTGCAGACTTCATTTTTAAACAATTTTATTACGGCCATGCTTGAACCATTCTTAACTAGGACATGGTCCATTTGTATTGGCAATGTGTTAGTAGCACCAACAGAACGTGGTCCTCTGAAATGTGCTCTACAATTCCATGGCGTTTTAAGACATGAAGTAAATGTGCACTCTATGCATGGACTTTCACATTTAAAACGTGGATAACATGTCTTTAAGGCAAAACTATCAAACGACGTCAACAAAAATGCCTGCGGGCCTGCGGCTTCCCCACGTACCTTACATCATGAACGTAACATGACGCGGCAAGCTATCATATGATTTCTTTGTGTAGTTAGTCAATCTCATCGATTGTATGTAGCATACAAACATGTTATTATCTGTCTCTATCAGATATTGGAGATGAAAAACTTGCGTGTGAAAGATTACAAACACTTGGACCTCTACGCTCATTCACATCCAAATATCACTCTAAATTGATCTCAAAAAATAAAATGAGAAATTAGGTTCACATCCTTCCTTTTGCTACTCCTTTGATTAAAACCTTATTCATTTTTATTTTTTGATCAAGGTCCTTGATATTAATAGCGTCATTAATTATTTCAACAATTAAATATTTTTTTTATTTCAAAATATATTCATTTAATGTTAAAAATGTTACAATTAGTATATTTATATTTATGGTTAAATTTTTTATCATATATTTTTAGTTTTAGTTTGTACCCATTTTTAATTTGTAACCCTTTTTTAATTTGTACCAATTTTCTTTTCAGTTTTAATTTGTACCCATATATTAATTTCTTTTTGTGCCCATATTTTATAAAGTTTTATTTGTATTTGTACCCATTTTTAAATTTGCTAAATGTACCCATGCTAATTATATGTACCATTCATGTAATTTTTTTCAAAATTTTAATCTTAAAATGTACTCATTCTTAAATATACCAATTTGTTATATGTAAAATGTACCCTTATATATATATATATATATATATATATATATACACACACACACACAATCTATTCAATTTTTTTTCGAATCCATTTTTAAACTTATATGGGTACATTCTTTTTTCTTTGATTTGAGAATATATCCATGTTAAGTTTAATCGAAGAAATTTACTAATTTTATTTTAAGCCTAATATGTATATATTTTTTTTTTGTGATTTTGAATAATGTGCCCATGTTTTGATACAATAATTTTGTTATTAATTTTGATGAATGTACCAATGTTTATATATATATATATATATATATATCACACACAATAGTATATTTATATTTTAATATTTTTAATCTCACAAATTATGGTTTTTTATTTAAAATCTCATTAATATAAACAACTATAAATTTCAATTTTTAATTTAAAAATATAGTAACATACATATAAATAAATTATTACATTAATTTCAGGGACTTGGATCAAAAATTGAAAATCAACAAGGTTTCAGTCAAAGAATATTCATAGTTAGGGACCGCATCCAAAGTCTTCCAAAATAAAAATACTCTACATCTATCTGCCTTTCTAGCCCTTTAGCTAGTGGAAACAAGGGCAAGAGACATGAGTGGCCAGCAGATATAGACTTGAATGGCTGGTTGTTCTCATGCGGATTATTAAGGAAAAGAAGAAGCCAACAAGCATAAGTTTACACTACGTATAAGACCAGCTACATAGGCAAGAAACAAAAGTAAACACACCCCACTTACTGCATGCCAACAATAGAGAGGAGTTAAAGGACCCACCTTGATATGTGTATTATGTAGGGTGCAGCCGAGATCTCGAATCCAACTCATACTGGGTTTGCTACTTACTAGCCAAAAACTAGGGTTTCAAGTCATAAAATCTTTACGGTTGGATTGAGTTCGATGAATTCGACCGCCCTTTTTGGATCAAGATAAACAAATTAATATACTACTGCCAAGTTCCAACCAAAAAGACGAAAAAAGCACCCAAAGAACTTATACGTATTTTAAGAGTATTTCGTTAATTAGTTTATAAAGAAAAAAACACTATAATTTCTAGTTGCTATTGGTCATTTCTTTTTGTAGTCAGTGTACGTGTATCCCTAGAGTCAGCAACCAATTGAGCGAAGAAAGAAGGATATGCACCTACGAAGCCGGCTTGCAAGGGAAAGGTGTCCAAAATCTTCCATGGCAAAAGAGGCGCAAAGAAATCCTCCACGACAGCTTTCGACATGAAATGAACCATGCTCATTACAACTATGGTCGCATACCACTTCTCCAACTTCACAAAATTATCTATGAACTACATGAAGAAGGGGATTAGTCTGTTATCAGTATATAGTGCGGTACTATTGAGCCGCGGTCAAGAAGTTTGGAAAGTGGTATATGTAATGGTTGTTCCTCAAGATATGGAAATCTAATTCAGTAGGGAATCAACAAATTTCCAATAAACCACGAGCAGATGCAATTATCCACGATGACAAGAAATTTTTTATTGTGACTGGAACACAAGTGGTACACCACATGTTTTTATATAAGTGGTGGAAGATTTTATTTTTTAACTTTTTAACTTTTTAACACACATATCTCACCATTTGTATAGTGACACATGGTGTACCACCCCGTGTTCCCATCACACTGAAAAATCTCTCCACAATGACAAATACATTTTCACCCATTGTCGCGAAAGAGGATCGTGCTTGATAGCAAGGTAGTTTTCTAAAGCATCTCATGAGAAAATTTCTAATTTTATTGGGGCACATCCACAGTCCTATCCTTAGATCAACTCCAGCGTCGCAAAGGCCCCCTAGGGCAACTCACTATTGAATCCATCCAGTGAACAGTAATTGTCTTTAATAAACAGTAACTGCCTTTTGCATCTTCACCCCTAAATTGAATAGCCATAGTAATAGGTAATAAAATATTAGTATTTTTCCTCACCCAATCCATACATCCCCATCACCCTTTCCCTTTTTCCCCTCATTTGACCCGTTCTTCCTCTCTCTCTCTCTCTCTCTCTCTCTCTCTTTTCTTTCTATATCTCTCTTCCTTTTTCTTTCTTTCTCTCCCTTTTTTCCAGCTTACTCTTGTGAGCTCTCTTCCTCTTTCCTCTTCAAACCTTCAACAAATCAAGCTAAAAAATAATATTTTTGGAATCCCTGGAACTCAAGGAACCCAACCATGGCCTTGCATGCGGCATCGGTGCATGGTGTGAGGTCCTACCATCAAAGCTGAAAGCTTGAGCTCTCAATCTCAAACCCAGGTGATGTTTCTATCACTATCTTGTGTTCTTGAGCTTTAAATCCTATTATGTTGCAATTCTTGTGGTTTAATTTGAGGGCTTAATTCCCTGCATGCATCCCATTCTTTTTCCAGATTCCAATAAAGGAATAAGGACAAATTCGAGCCGGATCACCCTGAGGTCAGCCACACATCACACAGCCATCAGGCTCTCAAGTGATGGATTCCCGCTTGGCCTGTCCACTGATAGGAGCTTATTTATGCACCTTAGTTTAGCTTGTCTTGTGCATTTAAAGTGTTTTTCCTTAGTAAAGTAGTCTTTTAAGCTAGTTTTATGTATTTTCAGGATTTAAGGGCAAAGTATGCAAAAGGATGCATTTTGGAGCATTTTGGAGCAAAATTGGACTTGGAATGGATAGCATATGCTTGGAGCAAAAGGAATGGACGAAATTGAAGACCTAAAGGAGGATTTGGAGTTACATCCTTTCCTAAACTAAGTAATAAAGCCTTAGGATATTTTCTGCCCAATATTTCCCACCATAGCCGCACCCTACATGCATTCACTCTTCATAATTCACTCACATGCTCTCCCATCATCATTCCACACCTCCATTGCAGCCACCAACCAACCTAGCTGTCACCCACATGCTCTCCCATCATCATTCCCTCTTTAACCCATTCAGCCACATCCATGCACTCTTCATGATGGTAGCCACCAACCAACCTAGCTGTCATATTCCCTCTTTAATCATTCATCCACCTATAAATAAACATCCATTGCAGCCACAAAAGAACCATTCATTCACCATTCACGCCAGAAATTCATCCCCTCTCTATAACACATCCATACTTCACCATTCTTCATATTTTCTGCCCAAAAATAAGCCTTGCAGTCCCCTACATCTATCCCTATCCTAAACACATCATTCTACACCATCCATAACCCCCAAAACTCACAACAAACCCTTGTGCTGCAACAAAGAGGAGGAGAAGAGTGCTTAAACGTTCATACAATTCAAGTTTGAGTTGTTGGAATTTTTAGGTGCTTTCCTCTCCTTGATTTTAATGGTTAAAATTACTTATCTTTGTTTTGTGCGTATGAGGAACTAAATCCCCCCTTGGCTAGGGGGGAATTCGAAATACATGTTTATGCTTGCAATATGATTTGATTACTTCCAATTGCGTTTCTTAAGTTGTGAATTCAATTTACCTATCTATGTGAATTACATTGATTTGTGTGTGTTGGTTGAGAGTGCACGCTTAATTATCATGCATAAATTGGATGCTAGGATATAAGGAAATTTCACCTAATCGTTATGGAATTATATTCACAAGTAGTAAAGGTTGATGATCTCAATCGCGTTAAGTAAATTCTTGGCATAAGTTTCATGCAATCATAGTAACAAGTGCTTCGTCAATGCTTATGGTTTTCATAGAACTTAATGATTCTTGCTTGTATCTCTATTATGCAATCATGTAGGGGACTTGTGGGGAATGTTTTGGGTTGTCGTATGCAATCATCCAATTCAATAACGTTAGGAAAATCTGAGGGTTAATTAGTGCAATTCACGGTTAATCTGGGGCGTTGAGAATTCATGGTTTATTGAAAAGCAATTAGAAATCGTTTTGTGTGCAAGTATAACATGTGTGGAGATGAACCCCTTAGCTAGCTTCCCATCCATTCAATTCCATCAAATTCGTTTTTACAATCTGTTCTAATTCAAAAAGTTAAGTTTTGTTTCCAAATTCGTCAAAATCAAAATCCCCCTTTACTTGGAGTGTCAAATTAGTTAGAAATCAATTTAGTTTATGTTTTTAGAGTATCTTGAGTCAAGTTATAACTATTTTCGTCCAAATTCTTCTCTAGTGCTTAAAACTGCTCAGAAAGTAGTTTTAAGGCAGTTTTGAGTCTTAGTTTGCTGTTTTGAGTCTTTTGGTTTGTCTTAGTGTTTTAAACTTTAGTTTTGCATTCTTTGGGTTTAGTTAGTGTGTTAAACTTTATTTTACGTTTTTGAGTCAAATCCAAGTGATTAACAATCCCTCCTAATCCCCGGTCCAGAACGATCGCTACTTACATACTTATACTACAATTGTCAAAAGAGGGTTAATTTGTGTGCGTATAATTCTCTCACATCATCCACCAGGCCTCCCCAGAGCCCCATTGCCAGAATAGGCTGGAGCCAATTGCTGGGGCAATTGGGTGATTGGAATCGCTGGTCCATCGTTGGTCCATCGGGCTAAAGAGCATGCTAGAATTGCTCTTATTAGTGTGGCTGTCATGGCTCCTTCCCCTCCTCCTTCAATTAAGAAATTTTTATCAAGTTCTTTAACCAACTAATACCTCAATTTTATCTTAATGTGAGGATCTACTTAAAAGCAATCACAGTGGATACGTGAAGCTACGCCTGCCCAAGATCTTCTGAGGACCTTATGCAAGACTTCTCTCTATCTCCAATTTGAGATACTCTCAACTCTAATTAATTAGTAAATTCATGTATTGTAAAAAGATTTCCGTTTTCTTATATTCTTTTTACATTTTATACACATATTTTTCATACATGTTTAATAATACATATAAATTTGCAAGTGGTCATTTACCAAAATAGTGGAAAGGTGTTAAGCCCTTGCATGACGATGTGGATTTAAACTCTGTTGATAGCTAATCTAACATCTAATCTAACAAAATCTATCGTTTAACAAAAAAAAAAAAAAAAAAAAGGAAAAAAAAATAATAATGCATATAAATTTCACATATTATACACATATTTTTCATACATTTTTAACATTACATATAAAATTCCCGTATTATACAACGGGTTTTTTTAACCCTAAACCCTAATGGTAAAATATTTCAAAGTATTTTGTTAAGAAATTTGATGAACAATACACACAAGTATTTTTGACATACTATACTCGTCTAGTGCTAGTTAACTATGTTCTCAAATTCTCAACAATGCCCTGTGGTGTGCGGAATATAACATGAGTGCGACTTTTATTGGGTGACGTACGTGTAATTAAAGGGCCTATCATGTGGAAAGCACCCTCGATGGTACCACATATATTAGAATGTGACTCTTCAATACAAAAAATCTCTAATAATATATAGGATTAAATACTGAAAATCCCTCAAATCTTTTAGTGTAATTCTAAATTTGTCTCAAACATTTTTCAACACTCCAAACAAGTACCCAACCTATTGAAAATGTCACATCCTTAAGCCCCAATTAAATTTCTGCTAAATTAACTAGGGCTTACTTTGTTTCCAACATCATTGGAAGGTCATGGAAGCATAGCCTCCACCTTTAAGGCCATCACCTACAAACCCAACGCACAACCACAAACTCCACCCTACAACTCAAGCCGCCAACATCAAGAAGAATATCATGGAGGTTGTTAAAAATGGTATGTGTGGAACCATCATTTTCTAGAGTTGGAGTAAGGTAAATCAAATAACGCATACCTTAGAAGTTTGGTCATAGACTTGAAAGCCTTTGGTGCGGAGCTGCATAAATGTAGGTGGTGTTAAAATCAGTGGGCGAAGTTTGATGACTTCGTTAAGATTGAGCATGCTTGTTCCATAAGATACGAACACCTAATCCAATAAGGAATCAACATATTTCCTATAATCTTGGAGTTCTTACAATCTAAGGATTGGCGTGTGGCACAAGTAATCACACTCCTAAAAGGATGCACTCTGGGATTCTCCCAGTTTAATAAGGATTCTATCATTTCCTCGACTTATATAAACACACCCTTCTAAGGTTCATCTCTAGTAATGCAATTCTTGCATAGTTATTCTCTTGACCACTACTTGAGTCTTATATTGCTTGCTAACTTGACCAGCACACCCTTCCCTCCCTTCCCCCACCGGTCTTTGGCTTGCTTGTTTGTTCTTTTACAGGTTACTTGGATTTGTGCATCTCCGCCTCGTACGACTACAGTGCCATTTTGAGGCGCAACTTCACTCTAGAAAACAAATACACTCCCATCATAGGTCGAATTTGGGAAAGTCTACTGCAATCTATGCTTTTGTTGATAAGCTTAAAAAAGATTCACGAATATGGGAGAAGACAAAACTCGCTAACCTCGAAATGAGAGTAAAGGCCATAAAAGATATTGTCTCTAGTTTTGAGGAGTCGCAAGCCGAGGCAATGCCTATTCAGACCCCAGCATGACTTGCTGATCTGAATTCACGCACGAAGTGCCAATACCCAGTCCCAAAACATTGCACAAGAAATCTAGAAAGACTCAATGATCTTCTGAGGGTTAGAGTCCAATAGAAAGTCATGTGCTTAACATTAACAGTATTTATGGGGCACAAGAGTATATGGGTAAAACCAGAAAGGAAAAAAAGGCCACATGCAAAAAGTCTAGGATAATGGCTACCATCAAGAAGCCCATTTCTATTGACTTTGACATCCTTATGTTCTCAGATAGGGATTTGGAAGATGCCTTAGTCATTAAAGTTTAGATCTCCAATGCGTCAGTTAGTTTCGTCCTGGTGGAAAATGGATCTTGGGCCAACATCCTCTTCAAGGACTCTACCAAGAGTATAAGAATCTTGCACAACATTTATAAGGATAAGACCTTTTATGCAATGGGGCCTCAATCTTGTCGGATCCCTGAAAAAAGCTCAAGGAAATAAAGAGTACTTGATAATAGCTATGGTTTACTTCTCTAAATGGATTGAAGCAGAGAACTTATCCAGGATCACATGGCAGCAGTAAAGTTTTTCATCTTGAAGAACATAATTTACCGTTTTGGTATTCTTCATATCATATTTGCAGATAACGGGCTACAATTTACTAACTTTCAAAGTCACGAAATAGTACAAAGTGCTTGGCATTCATCATCTCATATCCACTCCTCGTTGCCCACAAGGCAATGGGCATGCAGAAGCTTCAAAGAAAACCATCTTATAATGCTTGAAGAAGAGGCTAGAGAAGAAGAGCAAGTGACCACAAAAATTGCCTAAAGTTTTATGGGCATATCGAATGACCGCTTGAAAAGAAACCAGAGAAACTCCATTTTCCATGGCTTGCGAAATATAAGTTGTCATCCTAGTCTAAGTCACTGCAATGTTCAACTTGCACACTAAGGAATGGACCACCCTGTAGAATGCGGGAATCCTGAAGTCTAACATCAACTTTGTTGAAGAATGTCAATAATGCACCCAAGTCAAACTTACCGCTTACAAACAAAGATTCGGTCATACTAGAACAAGGGTGTTAAGCCATGAAACCTTCAATCGGAAACCTGGTCTTGAGGGAAGTCTTCAAAAACACGAAGGTGCTAGGAGAGGGCAAGCTTGAAGCAAATTGGGAAGGGCCTTACAAAGTCGTTGAAGTATGAGGCAAAAGAACCTATAATTTGGAACGTATGGATGGAAGTCCTATCACCAAAAGATGGAATATCGCCAAGCTTAGGTGATATTATGCTTAAACCTCGTAGTCTGCGTGAAGAGTTCTTGGAAAACTCATCTCCTTATTGCCTCACCATGGGTTACTCGTTAAAGTTGATCCCCAATGATAATTTTACATTGCATCATCTTTTATGAACTTCACCAGTGTATTGATTTTCCTTTCCAGAGATGTGTAGGCCAGTGTATTGATTCTTCTTTCCAGAGATGTGTAGGCAGTCATTTTTGGATTCAATCATGCCCCTTTGTCAACACCTATTCTCTTCAATAAAAAGAATTCTCACAGTTACTTGTATCTGCTACATGTTTGTTCATTCTTTTCTTTGTTGCGATGCACGAAATAGGTCTCGAAATAACAAACGCTACATGTCTGTTCATTCTTTTCTTTGTTGCGATGCACGAAATAAGTTACTTGTATCTGCTACATGTCTGTTCAACCTTTAGCTTACTTCGTAGTGTTTAGTTAGCAGCTTAGAAGGTTCAAGCCATATTAAACACAATTATGATAGGTGGCTTATGGGCTCGGGGACATGGCCCCATGTCCTAGAAGCCCAATGCACCATCCGGTGTCCAAAAAGTTTATGCAACCTAAGTGTTGTGGATCATAAGATTCAAATTTAGGCTCTACACCGTTTGAGGGAATGATCAAAAAGGCAATTTAGGAATCATCCAAGGGGTGACTCTAAGTCTCAACCCCGAGTACGATCACTTGATCCTAAACTTGACATATTAAGTCAAGTATGTTCGGGAACACCATGTGTTTAAGCAGGTCCAACAGGTTGCAAACTTTAAACTTCTTTGACCTGGAATGGGGCAAAGTAACGAACGAACAATGCACCACTTGAAGAAAGAAAGACATATTAAAGTCAATTTGCCAAAGAACGTTTCAGACAAAACTCTTTCACTTTCTCATCCTTAATTCGACCAATGTAATGTGGCAAGTACAGAGTAATAGGTTTGCCATGGGCCTAGACCTGGTGTCAGAGTAAGGTGGTACTCCGATTATTGCAGTGGAAAATCTTACAAGCACCAAGTTTAAGAGGTAATATTTTTTCGAAGTTACAAGCACTTAGGGGGCTTCGAACCCTGTCTCAGGCCTACATACTTGTTAGTATTCTACACTATTACTTATTACTCCAAAGTTAGATAACTTTTGAATGATTTGCCGGATTAAAATACTATTCTATGATTAGGAAGCAAAGGATGGAAAGTTCTAAGCATTTTCTTCTAAAATGATTTGACACACCCCGACCCCAATAACACAAGTTACCAAGCTGTGATGTGCTAGCCATCACTAAATCGACCATATGACCCCATCAGAAGATGACGTCACAAGCCAACTTAATAATGAAGCCATTGTAAGATAGATTATGATGTGAGATAATTTGAACCAAAGTGTTCATTAATCATTAAAATAATAGATGCTACAATTTTTCCTAATCAACCTCCCCACTTGGGGATACAAGTCTAGGGATAAGATCCCATTATTATCACATCACATCAGAGCAGCTAAAAGTTTCATGCACTGGTAAACACATACAAGTGCAGTGCTATGTATAATCGAAAGTATGATGATGCAATTATTACAAAACAAAATAAACTGCAGTAAAGGAATCATCACTCAAAGCCCTAAGGATGAATGCTTCACTGGCATGCCCACTCGTTACCTCCATGGTTTTCCTTATTCTAGCTACGTTTTGGGGGGTCGAAGTGAAAAACAAAGCGTGAGGGGATCAAGTTTATCTAGTTAAAATCATTCGAATCTAATAACCCCCGTTTTGAAAATCCCATGTATAGTTAAAACTACTTACATATGATATACTACCATAATAGTATAGCGTTTATATCACAACGCTCATCATATCAAAGAAAGTAAAATCAATCACAGAATCAAAGTAAATCATATGTATAGCAAGCAAGTGGATTGGCATCTACCTGATCAACGACTAGTGTCTACTAGCATTTCTAGCCTCTACTAGAATAATAACTACTTGCAAATAAACCTATGACCGTCGCTGGCTATACGATATGTATGATGACCATGGGATGAAAATAAATCACCAATAGCCTTAAGATATCATTTAAGTTTAACTAGATATAAATCTCCTCAAAGACAGTGACAATTTCACATGCATCAACATGTATATAATAATAGTTTTAGAAAATTTAGTTTCGAAGGGATCTACTCACAAGTAAGTAGAGCACCCTTCCTCAATAGGCTTATTGCCTAACTCATTTCTAGTCTTTAAATCGGCGGTGAAGTAATTGTAAAGCTAACATAAGATTTAAAGTGAAATCTATGTATAATCGTCTAAAATTACTATTTAGACATTGAATTTGCACAAACAGAAGGCGCCACGTGATTTAGAACACTGAAAAACCTGAAGACAGGTCTCGGGTCCTACATGCCCCGTCGTGCTCCTGCCACGCACGGTCGCGGTGTTGTCATGTGCCATCACGTGCTGGGAAAGTGTCGCTGGCGAACATGTCGCCATGGTTTAGCGAATAGACATCACTGTCGCTAGTCAAACGTGTCGGTCGTCGGCCAGAATTAACTAAGGAAACTGAATATACCTATTGCGTCAGTAGAGTCTGTTATCTCTAATGGAACTATTAAGAAAGAGATCTCTGATTGATAAGGATTGATTCGGTCAAATATTGTAAAATAATATTAGTTATTTACTTTCTTATTTGGCTCCCAATTAGCCTTGATTGTAGGCAGTAGAATAGGATCGTGATATGCAATATGTGTATAAAGCTGTAACCCTAGTTCTGTGAAAATAATAATATAGACAATTCCATCACACTACTGTTCTTTTGATGGTACCAGAGCACTGATCTGGGAAAACACACAACGCAAACTTAACCCTAGCTGACACGGCATGGGTGACAAGCCAGAATCAAAGTCAACCAATACAGGCATAACTTCTCATTCACAATGGGAAAATCCCAACCATCCACTTTTCCTCCATCACTCGGACCAACCTGGTGCAATTCTTGTACCACAGCCATTGATGGAAGATAATTATAGCACATGGGTTCAGTCCATGAGCATGGCTTTAACAGTCAAGAACAAACTTGGACTTGTTGATGGAACAATCAAGGAACCGAGTGCAAACAATCCTGAAGAATTACAACAATGGAACCGCTGCAACAACTTGGTCAAGACATGGTTACTAGGGTCCATGTCGAAAGAAATTTCAGCAAGTGTCATCAACTGCAAGGATGCTCGACGGATGTGGCTTGATTTACAGGAGAGATTTTCACACGTAAATATCGTTCAGCTATTTCATATAGAGAATGAAATCCATGATTGCATACAAGGTAACATGAGTGTAAGTTCTTATTTCACAAAACTTAAAAGTTTGTGGGATGAACGTGATGTCTTGTGTTCAATCCCAGCATGCCATTGTGAAACAAAGAAAGAAATCACATCATATGTTGAAACTCAGAAAACAATGAAGTTCCTTATGGGACTGAATGATTCATATACTACTGTTCGAAGCAACACCCTTCTCCTTGACCCACTGCCCACGGTGAATAAGGCCTATGCCTTAGTCCTTCGACATGAACGGCAAGCAGAAGTCTCCAGTGGGAAGAACACTCAACCAGAAGCTGCTGTTTTTGCGGTGAAGAACTCGAGTCGAGAACCTGAATCAGAAGATAATGGAACTCGATGTGGAAAATGTAACAGAAATAATCACACCACCAAGAATTGCCGTGCGCATCTCAAGTGCACATTTTGTGGGTGGAAAGGTCATACCTTCGAGTTCTGTAGAAAAAGAAAGGCTGCTGCTGAGGGAGAGTCAAACCGTTCCTTCTTTTCAAAAGGAAACCAAGTCACAACAACAAATGCAAGGATGGACACGCCCAGTTTCCCATTCTCCCAGGAGGATTGCAAGCAAATCCTTCAAATGCTCAACAAGAACAAGTCATCTCTTGTCAATCAAGTTGGTAATTCTTCTACTCATGAAGAACTTTCAGGTAAAGCCTTCTCATTCACACATAATGGCTCGAAAAATATCTGGATCCTGGACAGTGGTGCTACGGATCACATTGTTTGTAATCCCAATCTTCTTACAAATTCAAAGCTTGTTGAAAACCACACTGTTGAGCTACCAAACGGGTCATTTGCCAAAGTCACTCATATTGGCCGAATAGTGTTCTCTCCCAATCTATTCCTTGACAATGTCTTGTGTGTGCCACCTTTTAGGTTGAATTTGATATCCATCAGTAAACTAGCCTATGATTCCCTATATGTCACAATTTTTCTAAAACATTTTTGTGTCATACAGGACCTACGCTCGGGGAAGATGATTGGGACGGGAATTGAACGGGAGGGACTCTACTACCTTGATCCACCAAAGAAAAGAATATGCAACACTGTCCACACCGTTTCTCCAAACCTTTGGCACCAACGTCTTGGACATCCATCTCATAAAGTGTCTTCGTTATTTCCCTTTTTCACTAATAAGTCTTGTGTTACCAATAATTGTTCAATTTGTCCTTTGGCTAAACAAACAAGATCACCATTTCCATTGAGTTCCTTTTCTAGTCAATCATCTTTTGAATTACTTCATATTGATATTTGGGGTGGTTATCAGGTTGCTTCTATTTCAGGTGCCAAATATTTCCTTACTATTGTCGATGATCATACTAGGACCACATGGGTCTATTTGATGAAGCATAAATCTGACACCAAAGATCTTTTAGTCAAATTTATCCACATGGTTGAAACTCAATTCAATACTAAAGTCAAAATAATTAGAAGTGACAATGGTCCTGAATTTAAACTTGAGAGATTTTATGCTCTCAAATGGATTATTCATCAGTCTAGTTATGTCAACACACCACAACAAAATGGTGTCGCTGAACGCAAGCATCGACACTTGCTCAATGTAGCTAGGGCATTACTTTTTCAAGCTTGTCTGCCAAAATATTTTCGGGGGGATGCAATACTTGCTTCAGCTTACCTCATCAATCGTACCCCCACTCCACTTCTCCAAGGTAAAACACCTTATGAAAAATTATTTCATAAGGAACCTAACTATTCTCATTTAAGAGTTTTTGGCAGCTTGTGTTTTGCTTCCACACACGCACAACGACCTTCTAAATTTGACCCCCGTGCAACACGTTGTATCTTTCTTGGATACCCTTATGGACAAAAGGGTTATCGACTGTTTGATCTCACTCTGAGGAAAGTCTTTGTTTCACGGGATGTCCTATTCTTTGAAGATCAATTTCCTTATCAAAATCCTGAAAATTCCGCTGACCACCACCTCACCTTGTCACCTACTCCCACTTCCATGCTACCATCACACCTGGCTTCTTTTCATGCACCTACCCCACCTTTTCTCGACACATCAGGGGACAACCCTCCTGATTTCAACCCCCCACCTCCAGATTCTACTCCACCCATTAATGATATTCACTCATCCTACTCACGTGCACCCTATTCTCCCACTTTGACTTCTATTTCACCAACCCCAATACCAGACTTCCCATCACCCACTTCCCCACTCCCAATCCCAGTCCTACCCTCACCTCCTTCATCCATCCCATCCACCTTACCGTCCTCTCCTTCCCGTGTCCCTACTCCACCTCGACGCAGCATGCGTCCCACCAAACCTTCCATTTTTTTGCAGGATTTTCACGTGGAAGAAACCCTCCCCTCCCGCGTTGTTCCCAACTCTTCCACGAGCATGGTTCAATCGTCAAGTACTTCCCATTCCCTCTCCCATTATTTATCTTATGACCATCTCTCTCATAAACACAAAACCTTTACCACTAATCTCACCCTTATCAAGGAACCCACTAGTTTTTCACAGGCTGTTCAGGACTCCAAATGGCGTGATGCCATGCAACTTGAGATCGCAGCGCTCCAGGCAAATCATACCTGGACTCTTGTACCCTTGCCAACTCACAAGCGTCCCATTGGCTGTAAATGGGTGTACAAAGTGAAGCTCACACCTGATGGGAGTGTCGAACGCTACAAAGCTCGCCTTGTTGCGAAAGGTTATAGTCAGATAGAGGGGGTTGACTATCGGGAAACATTTGCTCCCGTTGCCAAGCTCACCACTGTCCGTGTCCTTCTGAGCGTTGCTGCACTTCGCGGTTGGCATCTCCACCAACTAGACGTGAACAATGCATTTCTGAATGGTGATTTGTACGAAGATGTCTACATGACCTTGCTTCCTGGGTTCGGACGAAAGGGGGAGACTCATGTATGCAAACTCAACAAATCACTTTATGGTTTAAAACAGGCCTCGAGACAATGGTTTATTAAGTTATCTAATGCCCTCAAAGCCGCTAGTTTTCATCAATCGTGGTCTGATTACTCACTGTTCGTCCGAAGTCGTCAAGGTAGTTTTATGGCATTACTAGTCTACGTTGATGATGTAATACTTGCAGGAAATAACCTACAAGAGATTGAAGAGACTAAACACTTTCTTTCCCAACAATTTAAACTGAAGGATTTGGGACAGCTCAAATATTTTCTGGGAATAGAAGTTGCAAGATCCAGCAAGGGAATTACTTTATGTCAACGCAAGTATGCGTTAGAAATCTTAGACGATGCTGGTTTCCTTGGATCAAAACCCTCACGGTTTCCTATGGAACAAAATTTGTCTCTCACGAAAACAAATGGGACACTGTTGAGTAATCCATCTTCATATAGACGGCTCGTGGGCAGGTTAATTTATTTAACAATTACAAGGCCGGACCTAACCTATGTGGTTCATGTGTTGAGTCAATTCATGGATAAGCCACGACAACCACACCTTGAAGCAGCACATAAAGTCCTCAGATACATTAAACAGACTCCTGGACAGGAATTTTCTTACCCACTACAGGTTCATTGCAATTGCAAGCTTTTTGTGATGCTGATTGGGCTCGTTGTAAAGACACAAGAAGATCGGTAACTGGTTATTGTATCTTTCTTGGACAAGCACCTATCTCTTGGAAGACGAAGAAACAAAGCACTGTATCTCGTTCTAGTGCAGAGGCAGAATATCGATCCATGGCCACTACCTGTTGCGAAGTCACATGGCTCAAGAATATTTTGAAGGACTTGCGAGTGAGTCATACACAACCTGTTACATTGTTTTGTGACAATCAAGCCACCATGCACATTGCTTCAAATCCAGTATTTCATGAACGAACGAAGCATATAGAAATAGACTGCCACCTAGTACGCGAGAAAATTCAAGAAGGGATGGTGCGAACAGCATACATACGAACAACAAATCAACCAGCAGATTTGTTCACCAAACCACTGGGTTCAACACAGTTTGAGACCTTACTTGGCAAGTTGGGTGTCATCAACATACACTCCAACTTGAGGGGGAGTGTTAAGAAAGAGATCTCTGATTGATAAGGATTGATTCGGTCAAATATTGTAAAATAATATTAGTTATTTACTTTCTTATTTGGCTCCCTGTTAGCCTTGATTGTAGGCAGTAGAATAGGATCGTGATATGTAATATGTGTATAAAGCTGTAACCCTAGTTCTGTGAAAATAATAATATAGACAATTCCATCACACTACTGTTCTTTTGAGGAACCGTCGACGCCTCCGTCAAAACTAATGACCTCCGCCGTTCGCCGGTGCTGGAATCTGCAGAAAGCCCAGATGACGGCTAATCTTAGTTCTAGCTACAAATTCGATAATTTTCAACCTAAAACATGGTTAAAATTGATCTCAGATGATTAGGAACTCACCTAAAACTGGTTTAGGAGAAGGAGAGGTCAAATCCAGTTCGGATTCGACGTTTATTGCTCAAAAAAAATGTCGTTGGAAACTGCAGGAAAAACAGGAAGCATTCATGCATCAAAGCAGAGGTTGCCAACATGAAATTCATTTTAAAAACCTCTCAATTAACTTCGGGAACTCACCCAGATGCATTGCAGCAAGTTTTGGGAAGAAATGGACCTTAAACTCGCCGAAGTTCGTCCTCTTTCTCTTGAATTCAACGGAAATTGCCAGAATTCGCTGCCAGAGGCAGATTTGCATGCCAGATGATTTACAAAGGTTAAAACCCTCGAATTTAAGGCCAAACCAACAAAAATTTATCCCTAATTAAGATAGAAACCCAGAAATTCAAAAGACAACAAAGAACTTCACCTGAGTTTAAGGTTAGAGCTCGGAGCTCTCGGATTTCAATGGAACTGCACCTCATGGTGCACTGATGGTGCATGCAAGATCATCACCAAGTTCCCTGAGTTCCATTAATCTCGAAAATATAGGTTCGGGGTTTGATTTTTGAAGAACTTTAGGTGGTAGTGAGGTTTGAGACTCTCGGGCTTGAGAGAGAACTCGAGAGCTCGAGAGTTAGTGTGAGAGAGACTTTGCAGAAGTGAGAGAGAGAGAGAGGGGTTGATCCCACTTAAATATTTTAAGTGAAATTACCAAATTGTCAACGTTATATTCACATACATGAATATGATTGGGAAAGCCCAAGAAAGTATAAGAAAATAGATTTTGAGTTGAGTCTCGAAAATTAATTAAGACACCCATTCAAGGAAAAAATAGTCATTTCATAAGTCTGAGAAATAGAATACAATATTTTAAGAAATGATAGGAGCATATTTATGCGACTTAATTGGCTTGTTCTCGTGCATTTATGTTAGGTTTCCTTAGTTATTTCAGTGTTTAAAGTCACTTTTGTGTGTTTTCAGATTATAAGGCCAAAGTGTGCAAGAAGATGCAAATTGGAGTCTTTTGAAGCAAAAGAGGAATGAAGGAGTTGAAGACTTGAAGAAATATGAATTCCTAATTGAAGATGGATTCCTACTCCAACAAGGATTCCTACTTGAAGTAGGAAAGTTAAGCCTAGGTTTCCCATTTTGGTAACCTTTCCTAATCTTGAAAGTCCTTATTTTCCAGCCACTTTGAAGGCCTTGTATGCACTTTAGGACACAAAACAAAGGCCCTAGACCACCACTAAACCTTTGCCGCACCTTTCCCCTTCTCCCCATCCCTTGCCGTGCAAGGGGGGCAATTATGTCCTATTTTATGCACTTAAACACATGTCCCTTTCTAAATAAAACCCTAGCCGCACATTGCAGCCAATTCCCTTTTTAATTTTTGATTTAATTTCCTAATTCTAGAAGCCTTTGACTTAATTTTAGTTAACCAAAATAAGCTAGGGTTTTAATTTCTGAAACCCTATATATTCTAAGCCTAGCCGCACCCTAGCTTTATTCTATTAATCATTCAGCCACTTCCCACTCCCTTGCCGCAGCCACCATCACCCTAATACCTTCAATCCGCCATTTCTCCATCCATTCCAGCAACCTCCCATCTCTGCCGCAACCATTCCTCTACTCCAACCACCATTCTACACCTCCATACACCACCCACACCCCTTGCCGCACCACCATATCATCCTAACTCCCTTCCTAAACCAAAACCACATCCAAAAACCCCCAAAACCTCTCTGCCGCAGCAAGGAGAAGAAGAAAGAGGAGCTTGATGTGCAGAAATTCAAAGTGGAATTGTTGGGTGTTTTAGGTGTAATCAATCTTTTGCTCTCTATGTTTAATTTCAATTTTGTTTCTCTTCCTGTGAACATGAGAGGCTAAATCCCTAGTTAACTAGGGGGTGATTCAAAACCATGTTTATGCTTACAATATAAATTGATTACCTTCAGTTGGAATTTCATGAGTTGTAGATTCAATTTGTTCAACTACTTGATTGATAACTTATTTGTGTATGTTTATTGAGAGTGCACGCTTAGTTTTCATGCATGAATATGATGCTAGAATATAAGTGAGTTTCACCTAATAGTTACAAACTTATATTCACAAGTAGTGGAGGTCGCTTATAAACGATCGCGTTAAATGAATTCTTGGCACTAGTTTCATGCTCATCATAGTAACGAATGCCTTGTCAACACTTATAGTTTTCATGTTGCTTAATGATCGTTGATTGTATCTTTATTGTGCTTTTCACGTAAAGGACTTTTGGAGAATGTTTTGAATTGTTGTATGCGCTGTCCCATCCAATTCATTAACTTAAGGGGAACTTGAAGGTTAATTTAAGCAAACCTTATTAACCCGGGGTGTTGAGTTTCATGATTCATCGAAAGACCAACTGAAAATCATCTTGTATGCAAGTGTGACATGTGTGGAGAAGAACCTTCTAGCTAGCATTCCATCCATATTTTCATCAAATTCGTATTTACAATCTGTTTTAATTACAATTTGTGCTCTTTGTTTTAATTTCGTCAAAACTAAATCCCCCTTTACTTTAGTGTTCAATTTAGTTCGAAAGTGTCTTAGTTTGTGTTTCTAAATGTTTTGATTCAAGTTATAACCCAAATTCGTCCAAATTAGGTTAGGTGTTCAAAACTGCCCAGATTGTGTCTTTAAGGCAGTTTTGAGTGTTTTGTTGCTATTTTGAGTCTTTTGGTTTGTTTTAGTGTTTTAGTGGTTAGTTTTGCATTCTTTGAGTCTAGTTTAGTGTTTTTAACCTTTGTTTTACGTTTTTGAGTCAGTTTTCAAGTGATTTTGCAATCCCTTCTAATCCCCGATTTAGAACGATCCCTACTTATACATATACTACAATTGTCAAAAGAGGGTTTTAATTTGTGTGCTTATATATTTCGCATCAAGGAACAAAATGTAACTTGATTAACAACTTGAATAAAGTAACAATTCTCATAAACATGTAAGCATATGTTTATTATCATAAGTCCTATGAACAGGGTAAATGGAGTACAAATTTTTTGAGGGAGACTAACCCTCATCCCTAGCACACAAATTTTCCTAATGATATTGCAGGATTGACTCGACCAGGGTCATCAACTCTGATGAGGTTCAATTTGTCGTCAGGCCGATTGAAGAGGGCTCTAATGAAGAACAACCCAGTGAAGGATTTTAACGCTTTCCTCAAGTTGAACATGTATGCTAAGACTGCGAAGAGAATGTTGCCAATCGTTATGGAGCAAAGTATAGAGCCTAGTAAATCTGTTGAAGAAAGCAACATTAGCTGTTGAAAGGTTATGGATCATCCTTATTTTGCTTGATTTTGCTTGGTAAAGAAGAATATGGATGTGGAAAGTTTCTTGATTACATATCCTATTCGTCAAAGGCTCAAAGTGGAAATAGGGTTTCAAAGAAAAAACATGAAAGAACTAAGAGGGTTCATGGCGAAGCTAAGAACTCTTAACAATGGGCTTTGACAGAAAAGCAAAGCCAAGGCTAAACTATGTAAAAAGAAGCTATCAAAAGATCATCACTGTCGAATTTGAAGAGACTTGCCTAGGTATTCATGTGTCCAAAGGCTGAAGTAGATTTGTAATGCAAATGGCTGCCCTTTTGTTAAATGTGCACAAGCAAAATGGCATCTTTCATCATTGCTACCTAAAATCTACGATTCTTGAGGCTGTACGTCTGAATTCGAAGCATCAAAAGTCCACAAGATTCGAGGCTAAGATGCCTTACGGCATAAGAATTAAAACAGTACATCTTTCGACTTACTCCTAAAAACATGGTCCCTGGATAATTATCTGTCCTCAAGGGGAACAAGTCATTTCAGTTACATAGTTAGGACCAATTGTAAGACCATGATTTTTCAGGGCTAAAGTAAGATGAATCAGAATATGCACTTAGAAGTATGGTCATAGACTCAACAGCCTCTGATGTAGAGCTAGATAAATGGAACAGTGATGCCATTATCATCCTATTTTGGAATCGGTGGGTGATTTTCGACGACTTCGCGGAGATTAACCATACTTGTTCCACAAAGATATGGAAACCAAATTCAGCAAGGAATCAGTAGGTTTCTTATAATCTTGGAGTTCTTACAATCTAAAAATTGGAGTGTAATGCAATATCTACTTCCTAAATATCCTTTGGGATTTTCCCGTTTTAATAAGGATTCTGCTATCCTAAAAGGTCATCTCTTTGGCTGGTATAAATACACCTTCTAGGGGTCATCTTTAGTAACACAATTCTCTCATACTTATTCTCTACTTGAGTATTATATTGCTTACTAACTTGACCATCAGAGAGCCTTTGACTGGCACACCCCGCCATGTCTTTCACTTGTTTACGTCTATTTGGTCTTTTACAGGTTACTTGGATTTATGCATCTCCACCTCATACGGCGGTGCACGAATTTGGTTCCAATAGTATGGATTGTCTTGATACGGCCACCACCTTCTTCACCGCCCACAAAAAAGAATTGGAACCTTTACTAGCCAAAAATTGGCGAATGAGGAAATCACGTGAGTAGAAACAAGCTACTTGAAACACTATTTGAATTATTTACCCTCTTCTTTGTTAGGAGATTTCCTGATCTTCATTTTTATTTTACATTTTATTCATGAATTGTTTATTTATTTTTATTTTTTCATCTTCTGTCTTCTCTAAAGTTATTTTTATTATAATTTTAGTGTACAAGTAAGCAAACAAGTGGGATCCATTGTTGCTACATGTGCCGGAAAAATTAACGGGACTTAACGGATGTCACAGTTCCAATAGGTTGAGTATTTGTTTGGAATATTTAAAAAGGTTAAGACTAATGTAGAATGACTAAAAGGTTGGAGAGTTTTAGGTACTTAATCCTAATATATATATATTAATCGTTTGATAAAAAATAAAAAAATTATATATTTTACTTAACTTTTGTTCTTAGTTCATTACCATACATACTCAATGTGGGATTTTGTTAGCTTTTTAGTCAAAATGGTTTTGAAATTGGCATAATTCCTCACTTTGGTCCATGACAATGAAAACTGATAGAAAAGGCCCCTGAGTTTGTCCACCGTAAATCATTTTGGTCATTTTGCGAAGACTTGTCAATATCTTTGTTAAGAGGAGGGGTTGGTTTGACAAAATTACTCTTAAGCAGTGATCACTTGACTTAAAGAGGATATTGACATATTTTTCACGGAATGACTTTACGGTGGGCAAACTTAGGGATCACTTCTATCAATTTTCATTCTTAGGGACTAAAGCAAAGAGTTATATCAATCTCAAAGACAATTTTAACTTAAAAAATTGATTTTGTTTGTAGGTACATCATTTGATTAATTTCCTTGACCTTAAGGTACTAGAGAATATTCTAGAGATTGTGACTTATTACTACGTTGATTATTCTTTGTTGGTTGTGAAGACATTTTGAATGTTGAGTACTCCCTATGAATTCAAAGTCGTTTTAGTAGGTTGGGTTGTCGAAGTCTACTGCAAATTGTTTTAAAAATTGTCCATATTCGTCACCCGTAACTCAAGGCTAGAAGGGCTTCTACGCTAGGATAAAAATTTGTGTGGGGCTTGGCTTGCCATTAGACTTCGCTGAGTGGCACTATAATCCACTCAAAACTCGCCACGTGACAAGTCTTAAATATAATCTTTTATCATTCTTTTATATTTAAAATTTTTATAATTATTTTTTAACTAATTAATATATTATATGTACTAATGTTATGTTTCCTTTTTCATTTCTTCCCCCCCCCCCTTTTTTTTCTTCACAACCCCCCTACCCCCTAAAAAAAAAAAACGCTTTGTTTTGCTGTAGGTCTTGGGTTTCAGTACCCCTCCCCATTCTTGCTTTCCTAGTTTAGTTTATTTCTTTCTTTAAAAAATAAATAGTTATGCACCAACTCCAATTTTATCATGGAAAGCAACCAAGAATCTGTAAGTTTCTTTTCTTTTTTTATACAATAGTTGCTTTGATCATGTGACAAATACAACGCAAATCAAATTGTACTTGTTAGTTCGAAATGTAGTATCAAAGCATAAAGCATCTCCAAAGTAATCATAGTCTAACTTTGACCTGTCATCTCTCAAAAAAAAATTTGTCATCTGATTCAGGTGGTCCACTTGTATAAAATAGGAAAATTTGGAATCCTTTGCTTGCCTTTCTTTGAAATGATTAAACAAACTTTGTGCATCTCCTCCTTTTATCATGGGTCGTATATGCCCTTTATGCAACCTGCATTGTGCATCCCGACCAATCATCCCTTTTATTTTTTAAAAAGAAAATGTTATTGGCACTTCAAAAATCTCATTTTACACTTATCATAAGTGTATTTTTCTTTCTAAATATAGAAAGTTGGGAGTGTAGAATGAGAATTTTGGAGTGCAAATAACAATTCCCTTTAAAAATATCTAACAATCATGACTAAAGAGAGTAAGAACATTATTTTCTTGCACTTAGATTAGTCTATGCCGTATGGATGTCAATAGATCAGAGCTACACATCTGGAACGAAAGTAGAATTGGTCGGGAAAGGTAGGTTATAGGGAGGCGCGAAAAGATATCTTGCCATCTTAAGAAACTCAAAGGCTTTCCACGTGACAAATACGGATAGAATAATGACTGCAAGATTTTCCATATTTGACAATGATAAGGAGATTGGCTATGTTTAAAGAATAATTGGTTAAAATATAAGTTCACCGTGAAAACTAGACCTAGTATCTTCTTACACGAATCGTTTATGTGGATGCAAATTTCTACTTTCTTCTCCTTTGACGAAAATGCACATGCAAAATAATAACATTAAAGATTACGACCAAGAGCCTCACGCGCTCACGATTAATGGGAAGAGCTTTGGCCGGAGAATCTCCGATGCCAAAGTTAGAATTTTAGAGAGAAAGTGTTTAGGGGATCTTTGGGAGAGATTGAACTTGCATTTTGTTGTGAAGATGGGGCTATATTAGAGAAATAGGGAGCGGCCACTTATGGGGGTATTTTGAATATAATTGCAAGATGTCAAATAATATTTGCAATTAATCAATTAATTTGATAATTAATCCCAATTTGAAAAGAATAATTGAGAGTTACCTTGTGGGTGAGGATTTGATGACGAGTGATCAGAAGGTTTTGAATAAGTACCATTTTTTATCACCTTTGACCTTTATTGAGCCGTTATCTCCGTTGCATGCGCCTGTGAATCCCAGTGTGTCTGAAGGGTAATTTTGTCTTTTTACCCAAAAGTCCACGTGTCGCCTCCATAATTTTCTTGATTATTTTTGGCTCCACAAATGCCCTAACACTTGTTGGGCTGCTCACAGGAAAAGGCAGCAAGTGTAGAGATCTTCTCTTTTTATAGGAAACATAGGATTGTTTCCTATTTTGATGTAGTTCCCTATTTAATTGGAAATTAGATCCTTATAGGAAAGGGAAATAATTTACTTCTAAAGTTTATTTAAGTCTACCTTAAATAGATGGTTAACTCAACTTTAGAGAGCAATTTATTCTACCCTACAAGAGAGAGAAGGCTAGAGGATATTTGTTCCCCCTCCCCTAGCAATCTTCTACACTTGCCCTTGCAAATGACCGTCTTTCGTTGCTTTCTTCGTCTTCACACCGCACCAAGGTAAGAAAAAAAATTAATTTTTCCTTGTCTTCATAATTTTTTTTGGAGCCTCGGGGCTTGAAATTTGGCTTAACGGGGGTTGAGAAGGTGTGAAAAATGGCTTGGAGAGGCCACGGCACTGTTACCGTGGATAGCATGGTGCGATGGTGGCTCAGCTTGGGTTAAGGGCTGGCAGCACAAGCCTAGGGCTTGGCGTGTGGCTAGCTTGGGCCAGGATGCTGGGGTGCTGGATTGAACCTAGCACGGGCCAGGTTAGTGATGGACTGGGCTAATGTGGCGCCGACTTCCTTTTTTCTTTTGCTGGGCTCAGGCCCGTGCATGAGAGGAAAGAAAGAAGGAGGTGCGAGGACACCAATCCCCCTCCATTTAGATTAGGTTGTAAGGCCATTGGGCTGTGAGTGGGAAGGTCCAGGCCTTGGGGCCTGGCATGGCTTGCTTAGCTCTTGCGGTCTTGGGCCGTGAAGCCTAGCGCGTCGCTCTTTCTTTCTTTTTTTTTCTGTTTTTTTTTTTATTTTTTTTTTATTTTTTTGTGCAGCTGTCTAACGATTCTTCCTTGCATCTTTGTAGAATTTCTTCGAGCATGTCTTCTTCAAGCCATAACGGTGATGATGGAGTACCGTCGTTGTATTGTCAAAGCGGGTCTTTGAGTAAGGTGGGCTACTTCAAGGTTGCTCATTTCAAAAGTAGCTCCGATGACTCGTTTAGAGACTTTCTTGAGGCATATAGGCATGCCATTTCGTCGGGGGTGCGTGTGAAACGTGTCGAGGAAGGTAGTAGTTGTGAGCCATGTAGTGGGGCTTAGAGAGCCATCAAGTTTCACCCCTACTACTTCGTGTTTGGATTTACTTTTCCCATGCCACTTTTCTTCCAAGAAGTGCTTTGCTCCATGAAGTGTGCCTTTGCTCAATGTTCTCCAAATGTGATACATGTGTTGGTGGGGTTCCTTAATCTAAGCCAATTCTTCGACTTGGATTTGACCGTCAACGAATTTTGGTACTTCTTTGATAGGCCACATTGAAGGAGTTAGGTAGCTGCAATCTCGCCATAGGCTCTTCGATTATTCAAGCAAAGGTGATCACGACTGGGCCAAGGAGACTTTGGAGATAAGTGGGGAGTGGGAGTCTGATTCTTCCTCTAAGTTGTGTGTTCCGACGATTTTCATCACCGGTAAGTAGACTACTTGATCTCTAGGCTGCTTTGTACTTTTTCTGAGCTGTTATCTGATTTATTGATTGCTTTTCTCTGTCTATGTAGATTCGGAATTCGGCTCAACTCCCAAGACTTCTCTAGATATGAAAAAAGTGCATGTTGCTCTAGGTATCTCTTCTGAGTACCTTGAATGGCATTAGCTGTTTAGTCCTCTTCATCAGGAGAAAGGTGGGTTGCCCCCGAAAGAAGAAATAAAGCAGATCAAGGCAGAGGCATTGGCTCGTCTAATTGTTGTCATGGACCCTGCTGTGAATGAAGGTGGAAAGAAAAGATCTTCCCTACCTACTTAAGAGATGCCAGCTGAGAAAAAGCCGAAGACTTCATTTGCTGTTCGTGAGGGTTCACCTGCTACCAATAAGCTTGTGATTGATTTCACTTTTTCCAAAGGGAAGAAAGATGGGGCTGCTAGATCTGAACCGGTGACGCCAACCATGCCAAAGGTGGCTAGTATGATTGCTGATAGGATTGCTCAGCGTAGAGGTTTCGTCGTGCTTTCAGTGTCGAAATTTATGCCAAGACGTCCGTCGGGAGCTAAGTCTGGTTCACCTTTGGAAATGTTTGCCACTATGAAGAGAGATAAGGTGGACTCTACTGCTAAAGTGGTGCCAAAGCCCACTCTTCTTTCTACTGAGACTAATTCGCCTGCTGAGAAAGAGAAGACTACTCGTATGGGCAGTTGTGAAAAATCCACCAAACCTGTTTCTAGGGAGGCTACTGGGATTTGTGTGCTCTTGAAACTAGATCTGCTTGAAGACATGGACGAGTGTGCTAAGCTTATTGATGGAGTTAAAGGGGTTGTTTTCCCAAGTTCCTTTGTGAAGCATACAATCGAATATAGAAAGACTGATATGCTTGCTATGACGCAGAAAACAACGATTTTAGCAGTCGAGTCTATACTCCTTGACCAAGAGGATACCAAGGCTGCCAAGGAGATAGCAAAGACTATGTAGCTAAAGCTTATTCCTCTACAGAGAAGATCAAAAGGTTGGAATCTTAGCTCGTCGCTTTGAAGGGGTCTAATATATCTACCCCTATTTCTCTGCAGCTTGAGACCGCTCACCAGGAGATCGTTGATTTGAAGACTAGGCTTGACACAATCTAAGTTAATATGAAAGTGCAGAGAAGGAAATTGAATGTTATATACCTCATATTCAAGATCTTAAGCGTGTCGTCTCTGCGCTTCGTTTCGTTACTTATGTAAAGCATGAAGAGTTGATGCTGCTTATAATTAAGTGATCCACTTCAAGAAGATCGTCGATAGGCCTGAACCCCAAGTGTTGGAATTCCAAGGTGTACTTAAGATCCACGAAGGTCTGAAAAAAAGAAGTGGATGAGTGGTAGTCATTCCGTGTTGGTCTGCTCGAGGAGAATAAGCAGCTGAAGGGTGAGAAGGCTGGGCTTGAGGTTTCACTTGTTCAGAGTTAGGCTAATTTCTACAAGCTAGGTTACGTAGATCATCTCTTTGGCAGGCTGTCAGACTTTGAGTTTGCTGGGAAAGACTTCGAGACCTTTTCTATTTCTCTGAAAGGCTTGCTTGCCTTTACTTTTGAGGCTTCCTGATGTGATATAAAATAGCACACAAAGTTAAACCCTTTTTATATAATTGTAGTATGAATAAGTAGGGATCGTTATAGGCTGATGATTAGAAGGGATGCTAATCTCTCTATTTAAACTCAAAAACACTAAACTAGACTCAAAAACAGAAAACTAGACTGTAAAGACTCAAAACAAACTAGAATGAGTCAAAATAGCATAAAACAAGCAAGTTGACTCAAAACAAAAACTAAGAATGATTTTGAATGAATTCTAACTTACCTTTGACTCAAAACACTAAAAGAAACAAATTAAAACAGATTCTAACTAAGTAAAAATGAAATATTAAAGGGGGATTGGTTTTGACGAATTTAAAACTCAAACAAACAAACTTGTAGAAAACTAGATTAAAGATACGAATTTGGGTGAATTGATGGGTCATAGGCTAGCTAGAGGGTTCTTCTCCACACATGACACATATGCATACAAATCGATTTCCAATTATTATTCCAACAAACCATGAATGACATTGCCCCAAGTTAATCGTGAACTGCACAAATTAACCATCAGATTTCCCTAATTTCATTGAATTGGACTCAACGACGCAATCAAATTATTCTTATCAAATCCCCTATATGAACATCATGATAGAGATACATATCAAAGATTATTAAGTTCTAAGGAAATCATAAGCATTGACATGACATTCGTAACTATGAAAAGCATGATACTCTTGCCAGGAATTTACTTAACACGATCGTGACTAGCGACCTCCACTAGTTGCAAATATAAGTTCATAACGATTAGGTGAAAATCCCTTATATTTTAGCATCAAATTCATGCATGCAAACTAAGTATGCATCCTTAATCAACATACAAGAATAAGTTATCAATCAAGCAGTTAAGCAAATCACATTCATGTTTTACGAAACAATAATTGGATGAAATCAATTCATATCACATATATGTTCATGGTTTTGAATTCTCCTCCAGCCAAAACGAGTTTAGCTCCTCATGTTCGCACTTAAACAAAGATAACTTACATTAAACATTGAAAACAAAAGATAGAATACACCTAAGAACGTTCCAACAATCCAATCTTGAATGGCAAGCAAAGCTCAAAGGGTCTCCTCTCCTTTTTCCTTGCAAAGTTGCGGCACAATGGTGTTTGTGTATGAAATTAGGTTTTGGTTAGAGATGGATAGGGTGGTGCGAATTGTGTTGAAGGATGGATCAATGGTTTGTGGTCAGGAAATCCCCTTTTGTGCGGCAACAATCATAAAAGAAAAGGGAAAAGGCAAGGCATTAATTAATTAATTTTGGGAAAGATTTGCTCTCCAAATCCTCAAGGAAAAAGGGTAAATAAATGTCAGAATCCAAGAGATAAAGGGAAAGAGATATGTGGTAAGACCTAGAGAGAAAGGGAAAGGGATTTACGGCAAGGAAAGATATTCTATAAGGGATAGGTGCGACATCTCTTGTAGAATTACGATTAGGCCTTCTAGAAACATATATTTAGGTGTTCTAAATTAATTAGGAACCCCCCTAATAGCTGGAACTTAAGTAGTGTAAGATTAGGATTTGCTAAGACAAAATAAGGAAGTTTGGCTCATGTTTCCTCCTTTCTTGCTGACATCCATATCTTTTTTTTCTTGAATTAATTCTTCCATCTCTTTAGCATATTCTTAACCTTTCTTGAACTTCAAATTTGTCCATTCACCTTGCTCCATGCATGTGCTATCCATTATAAGCCCAAAACTACTCCAAAATGCACCAAAATGCACTTTCTTGCCACTTTAGCCAATTGAACCTACAAACACACGAAAATAGCTTAAATCACTGTAATAAATAGAAACTAACTAACTAAATGCAAGGAAATAAGCTAACAAAGTCACATAAATATGCTCCTATCAAATTCTCATACACTTAGCTTTTGCTAGTCCCCGCCCAAAACAAAACAAACAAAACACAATCTAAACCTTCCGACAATTGCCTCAGGGATTTTCAGTGCAACATGATATGTTAAAAATCACTACTCACATAGATTTTAGCTCTCTTTGCTCTTGAGTAAACACTTAACCGCAGTTACCACTCAATAGCTTGCATTTAATCAATTAAAACAACATTTTGAATGTAGTAACATGCCTTAGTGAATTCAATCAATTCCTCACCGGATATACTCTATATTTTCACATAGATTTTCTGACTACACTCCCTATACTAAGTATATGTGAGAAGATTGTTGTAAAAATGTAGACTAACACTCACATATGTTCTAACAAAGAAAGAATTTTTTGGAATTATTAATATGAACATGTATATGATCTCATGAACGGAATGCCAGTACTTAGAAGCAGGAACCAGGAATTCCATATGCTCATACCAATTTCAAACTCCACATATTGAAACACATAACAATCAAGATAGAAGTCCAAGGGTTGTAACGGGGCTAAGGTATTGGCTAACAAATAAAGGTTAAGGATAAACAAAGGTTCTTAAAGCAATAGTAAGCAAAGTAATGAAATAAACACTTAGAATTCACTTTTAAATGTAGAAATCAACTTTAAACACCCATGGTAGATTCACACAAAATTAGGGCCAGATTCAATCTTTTGGACCCTTTCTTCAACAACCAATACTTGTGAGTTCATTCTCACTTATTTCTCAACTCTTTTTTCTTTCTTTTTCTTTTCAACTTTTTCTTCTTTTTTTTTACTTTCTTTTTCACGTTTTTATTTTATTTTATTTTATTATATTATATTTTATTTTATTTTATTATTTTTTTCAATTTCAAATTTCCTATGAAAACCTTCCCCCACACTTGTTTTTCTGCATAATGTAGATCAAAAGGAATTCCCTCTAACTCATGCTTCACTATCCTTTAAGAACAAGGGTATTGATAGTCCTATTCTAGGCTAGGTAAGGATAATGTGGCTAACAAAGAAAATAGGCTAAATAAGGCTCAAAAGGGTTAAACCTACAATACAAATGCAAAGGGTAAGGCTTTTTGGCTTTGGTTTAACTAAACAACTTCATCTTATTGTTATGCAATCAATTTTATGCTTTGAATGAAACAGGTATGAGTTCTAGTATTTGGAACTATAATGATGAAAACGCATTCTAAGTAGCAACCAAGCAAAGAAATAATGAGATCATGCAACGACTTTAGAAAACAAGAAATCACAGATTAATAACTCTCCAAATAAAGTTTAGGCTCAAGTCTCTCAGGGTTGTAGCATTAGTTTGAGTTCCTTCCTTCAAGCATGTTACAAAAACTGATTTTTTTCTTTGTGATTACATGTGAATTCATAAACGACAACTACAACTAAGCATAAACCAAAGAGCAAATCAAACTTCCATCCATGTTTGTAACTTTCTTTAACAGTCATGCAATTTAAAACCAAATCCTCATCATTGTGTTGGAAGGTACCCTAAGACACAAACACACATAAAAAACAACTCTTTTTGGGTTTTTCAAAGCTTTTTCAAAATTTTCGTATTTAAAAGTTTAGAAAACATTAAAACACTTCAAAACACAATAAAAACACTTAAAAATAGTGAGTAACAACTTTGGAAGTGATAGGTGATAAAATCTGACGAAATTCATGAAAAACACACTTTGTTTACCTCCACACACTTAAACCAAGCATTGTCCTCGATGTTTCAAACATAGACTCACATGCAAACAAACAAACAACACAACTAACAAACAGGACAATTATGGCAAAGTAAAAGCAATAAAGAGTAGGGTTAAGGAATGCAAATCTAGTTGTGGAGTCGGAGATTCCTAGGTCTTCTTTATTTGAATGCATGGGTTGCCTCCCAAGAAGCGCTTGCTTTAACGTCTTCCAACTAGACGATACCTACTTTTAAGCTTCACTAGGGCCAACGGCATGAAAGGGTACATCCTCCACGACATGCTCCTTAAAATATTCATAGTAAGGCTTCAAACGGTGTCCATTCACTTTGAATTCTTGTCCGGTCTTTAAACTTTGAATTTGGACTACACCATAAGGAAAACCATTGGTAATAACAAAAGGACCAATCCATTTAGAACGTAACTTACCTGCAAACAATCGAAGGCGAGAGTTGAAAAGTAACACTTTCTGCCCTTTTGAGAATGTCTTGCTACGAATCATCTTGTCATGAAATGCCTTTGTTTCCTCCTTGTAAATACAAGCATTCTCATAAGCCTCGTTCTTAATCTCTCCAGGCTCATTTAATTGAAGCTTCCTATGAAGTCTAGCCGCATCTATGTCCATATTGAATGTTTTGATTGCCCAATGTGCTTTGTGCTCCAATACGCAAGCTCTAATCCATTCTTGTTGGCCCAACTGTCTTCTCCAAAATCTGCTTGGTTTCTCGATTAGAAACCTCGGTTTGCCCACTTGTTTGAGGATGATAAAGTGTTAAAACCTTATGCGTGACATTATACTTCTTGAGCAGCGCTTTAATGGTTCGATTACAAAAATGGGAACCCCCATCACTTATGAGCACTCTCGGCATCCTAAATCTGCAAAAGATGTTAGTTTTGACAAAATCTGCAACCACTTTGGAATCATTACTATGGGTGGCTGTTGCTTCCATCCATTTCGATACATAATCAACCGCAAGTAAAATATAATTAAAACCATGAGATAAAGGAAAATGACCCATGAAATCAATACCCCAAACATAAAAAATCTCAACAGAAAAGATGGGGTTTTGCGACATTTGATCTTTTGCACCTATATTGCCCGTTCTTTGACAATGATCACAAGTCACACAAAAAGTTCTAGCATCCTTAAAGATAGTAGGCCAATAAAATCCACATTCTAACACTTTAAGGGCTATGCCTTGTGTGCCAAAATGACCTCCACATGCATATGTGTGACAAAAAGTTAAAATTGAATTAAACTCAGAATCGTGCACACACATACGAAGAATATGATCAGGGCAATATTTCCACAAATGTGGGTCATCCCACACATAAAACCATGCATCATTTTCGAGATTATCACGTTGGTGCTTATTTAGGGTGCTTGGAACTCGTTTAGTCACTAAATAATTCACCAAATCAGCATACCATGGTTCACTTACCTCAATGCTCAGTAATTGCTCATTTGGGAATGTATCTAAGATAGGTAGTGGCTCCTCATTGTGCACTAAAAGCCTCAAGTGGTCAGCCACCACGTTTTCACTTCATTTCTTATCTCGAATTTCGATATCGAACTCTTGGAGGAGAAGCATCCAGCGAATTAGCCTTGGTTTGGCCTCTTTCTTGGTGATTAAGTACTTCAATGCTGCATGGTCAGAATAAATAATAACTTTAGTGCCAAGTAAATAAAAACGAAACTTATCTAAAGCAAACACAACAGCAAGAAGTTCTTTTTTAGCGGTGGAGTAGTTTAATTGAGAATCATTCAAGGTCCGGGATGCATAATAGATGACATATGGCTGCTTGTTCTTTCTTTGGCCTAAAATAGCTCCTATTGCATAATCAGAGGCGTCGCACATGATTTCAAAAGGAAGACTCCAATCTGGTGGAACTATGATGGGGGCCGAAGTTAGCATCTTCTTGAGGTGTTTGAAGGCCTTTTCACATGCCTCATCGAACACAAATGGCACATCCTTTTGGAGAAGTCGACATAGGGGTGTGGAGATCTTTGAGAAATCTTTGATGAACCATCTATAAAATCCTGCATGTCCAGGAAAAGAACAAACCTTTCTCACTGAAGTAGGAGCAGGTAAGTAGCGTACAAGATCTATTTTTTATTTATCAACCTCAATTCCCTTTTTTGAAATTATGTGACCCAAAACTATGCCTTGTTTTACCATGAAATGACATTTTTCCCAATTTAAAACAAGCTTAGTTTCAATGCATCGTTTCAAGATTAATGTGAGATTAGCTAAGCAATCATCAAACGAATTACCAAAAACACTAAAATCATCCATGAAAACTTCAACAATCTTCTCAACAAAATTGGAAAAGATACTTACCATGCATCTTTGAAAGGTGGCTGGTGCATTACATAAACCAGAGGGCATTCAACGATAAGCAAAAGTACCAAATGGATAAGTAAAAGTGTTTTGTTCTTGATCATCTAGAACTATAACAATCTGATTATATCCTGAATAACCATCAAGAAAGTAATTAAAAGAATAACCAGTTAACCTTTCAAGCATTTGATCAATGAACGGTAAAGGGAAGTAATATTTCCTTGTGGTGGCGTTGAGCTTCCTATAATCGATGCAAACTCTCCAACCTGTTTAGATACAAGTGGGCACAAGCTCGTTCTCTTCATTCTTCACCACAGTGACTCCAGATTTCTTTGGAAGAACTTGAACCGGTGAAACCCAACGACTATCCTAAATTGGATAAATCACTCCATAATTAAGAAGTTTGATAATCTCCTTCTTCACAACTTCCGTCATTGGAGGGTTGAGTCGACGTTGAGCCTTTCTAGTTGGTTTAGCCCCCTACTCTAGAAGTATGCGATGCATGCATGTTGTAGTACTTATCCCCTTAATGTCAGCGAAGGTCCATCCAATGGCCGTTTTGTACTCCTTCAATACCCGAACTAGTTTTTCCTCCTCCAATGCCGTGAATGATGAAGAGACTATGACCGGCAAAGTCTCTTTGTCTCCCAAGAAAATGTACTTCAAGTGATTTGGTAATGGTTTAAGCTCGAGGGAGGGTGCCTGAATCACTGAGGGTAACAACTTATTAGTAGAAACAGGAATTGGAATTGGGATTAGAGACTTACTAACATGTTGTCGCAATGATTCAAGGGCAGCCATCATCTTTACTTCTTCACAATTGGGCACGGCAAGGGAATTCTCATTCTTGCCGTGAGTGTGCTTGCTTGTTGTCCCTTGTCCTTTGAGTCCTATTCTTCTTGTAATGGTTGTTTCAAGGGCATCCTCATTGAGTTCTTCAAGATATTCCTATGCCAATGAATCGATTATATCAATAGAAAAACAAGAATGATCATCAATAGGATATTTTATAGCTTCAGAAATGTTAAAATCAATAATCTCACCATCAAATTCCATTGTTAACGTCCCCTTGAACACATTTATCTCGGTGCGGGCTGTTTTCATGAAAGGTCTCCCAAGTAAGATCGGCAAAAGTGTGGAGTAGGCCGAATCTTCCATATTAAGCACATAGAAATCAGCCGGAAAGATTAAATGATTAACCTTCACCAAAACATCTTCCAAAACTCCTTTTGGATATGCATTAGAATGATTGGCTATTTGAATAATAACTCCATCATTTTTTTATAATACATAAAATACATGTTTATTATTAAAGTCCCATGAACAGGGCAAAAAAAGTATAAGTATTTGGGGGGAGACAACCCATTAACCCTTGCATGCAAACTTTATCATGAAGACTATGAAGCAAATTTGATGAGATTTAGTGATCGCTAGAAGACTCTCGTGAGAAAAGGCAAAGAAGCTTCCAATGAAGAAGAACCATCTCAAGAATCTCAACGCCTTCTTGAAGTTGAACCTGTATGCAAAGATTGCGATGAGAATGTCGCATATGGGGGGCAAAGGATAAATGTTATAGAACATGTTGCATGAAGCAAGGATGGCTATTATACGATTATTATTTATCTTTGTCTTATCTAAATTTGCTTGAAAAGAAAAAAAAAACAGTTATTGTTAATGTGGGTTTCTTAGTTGAAATCCTAATCATCGAAGGCTCAGGGAGAAAACTGAGTTTAGAAGGTAAGGCATGATTCAAACGAGGAGGTTCCATGGCACAAATGATAGAATAAGGATGTTTTGAAAAATGTAGCTACAATGGAGTTATTTAAGGGCAAGGTACCAGGAGATCTAACCATAAAACCCAAAAAGTTTTGACCTAGAGATTCACATGTTTGAAGAATGAAGATTGCTCGGTGATATAAAGAGTTGCTCCTTGTATAATGTGTACAAGTAACATGACGGCTTTCATCATTGTTGTCTCTCTTCGAGATCACACAAATGAATCCACAACGTCATAAGATTCACAAGAAACAAAGTTAAGATGCCACACGTCTAAAAGAAAAAAAGGGTACGTATTATGACTTACTCCGTAAGGCATGGTCTCTATGTAACTACATATCCTCAAGGGGAACAAATCATTTCTGATACCTAGTTAAAGGCAATTATGGAACCATGATTTTCTACGGTTAAAGCAAGACGATCGAAGTATGCCTACCTCCAAGGTTCACTCATGGACTCAATAGCCTTCATAGTGAAGCTGACTAAACAAATTTGGAATCAGTGGGTGAAGTCCGTCAACTTTGTTGAGATAGACCATTCTTATTCCATAAGATTCGGGAACCTAATCCTGCAAGGAATTAACAGGTCTGCTATAATCTTAGAGTCCTTACAATCTAAGGATTGGCGTGCATCATAAGTAATCACACTCCTTAGAGGATGCACTATCTACTTCCTAGATATCCTCATGGATTCTCTTGGTTTAATAGATTCTACTAGCCTAAGAGGTTATTTCCTTGGTTGGTGTACACATTTCTAGAGCTCATCTCTAGTAACACAATCTCTGCACACTTATTCTTTTGCCCACTACTTGAGTCTTAATATTGCTTACTAACTTGACCGTCAAAGCCTTTGACTGGCACACCCCCTGGGTCCTAAGCTTACTCATGGTTGTTTACTCTTTTATAGATAAACGGATTCAAGCATCTCAGTCACTCACGGTAGTGCACAAATTTGATTCCAACAATATGTATATTTAACTTACCACATCAATATTACATTAAAGGGTAAATCACATTTTATCCCCTCATGTTTAGGTGCAATTGTTACCTCATATAACATCTTTAAAACATTTCAATCTCATACAAAAACTTATATTTAATTGCAATTTCATACATCTGTTAGTCAAACCATCAATTTGATCATTAAGTGATGTTGTAGTAACCATGGGTCCCACCCTTTTGTTGATATGGTAGTCAATAATATGCCACGTACAAAATACAAAATAAATTTCAAAATAAATGTTAATCTCATAATAATGGGCCCCACCCCTACCCCTATACTCATCTTCAACCTTCTCCTCTTTCAATGCCACCCCCTATCACACCTTCATCTCCTTCCCTACTGTTGAGCCATCACCAAGCCACCCAGCCCTCTTGATCGTCTCATAGGAAAACAGAATCCAAGCTGAGAATGACTCCATAAACCAATTACATCCATGTGCATGCACTTCAATGCAAAAACGAACAAATCATAATCCTAAACTTTTTGAGCTCATATGTTGTTTTTGATCTCCAATACATTCAATTTCACCACAAAAAAAGCCAACTGTTCCTTTACGGGCAATTCGGACAAACATTAAACACTCAAGCATAGCAAACATTCAAAAACAGTAAATGGGTGTTCATAATTTCAATCAGGAACACCAAAAAACAAAGAAAATAATGAATTAAATTCAAAAAAAGGTTTGTACTTACGTATCCTTGATCTTGAAACAAGTCTCAGCCTATTACTTATTAGCAGCACCCAAATCCCCCTTGCAAGAACACCCCAAGTTAATTGCTGAACCCCAGATTGGCTTGTTTGTATCTCACTCCCCCACCATCTCTGCCAAGGTCTGCTCTAATTCCCCTTCTTTTTTTCTTCCCCTTCCTTAAATTCATAATCTATTTTAGTTTTTTTTTTAATTTTAATATTTATTGCAAGTAGGCAGATACATAAAGTAGCAAAAAACACAGTAAGTTTATCAAATTTTGCTATTTGGATAAATTTTTAAGAAGAAAAGAGGATCTAAAATGTAGCGTTTGGATCTTTGTGTCCTGCTCAGTTTTCTCCTCACCTTAGCCTTCTTCGACTTTTTCTTGCTCTTCTCCTTGCTATTATTTGGCTTCACATTCGGTCATGTTCTTCGTCATTGTAGTTGGCAACGGACGGCGGAGATGAATTAGGAAATTGTGTGTCTCCTTGAACATTGTCGTCTTCCGCGTAAGCCATCAGGTCGTGGACGAGTCAGACTCCATTTTCTTGTGAGTCAACCAAGAGGGCTGGGTGGGTTGATGACGACTTCGCGACAACAAGGAGAAGATGATGGTTTGGTTGCGGCTGGTGTTGGGGTTGGGGTTGGGGAGAGGGGTTGACGAAGGAGAATGGCTGAAGATAAGCATAGTGTAAGGGGTGGGGCCACCATTCTTGGATTAACATTTTGTTTGTCCTATGTGGCGGAAAGGGATCCTCTTCGGATCCCTTCCTCTTAATCCACCAAGTCTGAGGATCCAGGCCTTTGAAATTTGATCCAACAGCTATAAACAGGGGCCCACTTTAAAAGTTATAATAACTTTAGTCGTTGGATCAAATTTCAACGGCCCGGATCCCCGGACTTGGTGGATTAGAAGGAAGGGATCCGGAGATGATCCTTTTCCCTATGTGGCATATTGATTGCCATACAATGGGACCCGGAGTTCCCACACCATCACTAAACAGTCAAATTGATAGTTTGGCTAACATATGTATGAATTGCAATTAAGTATAAGTTTGTGTATGAGATTGAAATATTTTAAAGATGTTGTCTAAAGTTGCAATTGCATTCAAACCTGAAGAGATAAAATGTAATTTACTCGACATTAAAATATAGAACAAAAATATAATCTCTGACTTCATAATCTCATATCTCATGTTTTAAAAATTACAATGTCATACCTCATGTTACGAATTTGTTACAATCTCATACCTCTGTCAATTTTTCTGTCAATTTCTCTGTTAAATGCTGACGTGGCTTGAGACGGAGCCCACTCCCTAATCCAACTGGGTTAAATTTTTAATTAAATACTAAAAAATTTAAAAAAAAATTATTTAAACCAAAACCAGTCCCTCACCGCCATCCTCTCCTCCTCCATCTCCGCCACCAAGTTATCATCAACCTTCCCAAGTTAAAATATTAAAAAGGGGCACCTCCTTCTTCTCAAGCAAGCAGCCGCACATGTCAATTCCGTCAAGGACCTTCGTGAGCACCACCCCAAAAACCCTCGCCTACAATCTGAAACCGTTTGTAGGATTTGGGTATTTCAAGGACCTTCTCGAGGCTTGTGGCAGGTGAGGACAGGCAGAGGAAGAATATAAAATTCGACAATGGCAAGAAGAGGTAGAATTCGAGTTGGGATTTCAAACCTGAAAAACTGATTCCGTTCAAGAAAATCTGGGCAAAAATCCACATTTGAAATTCCCCAAATTGAAATGCATATTATTGCAATCAATGGTAAACCCCATTTAACCAAAAACCAATTTTTTTTTTTTCAAAATCAAAAACCAATTTCAAAGCTATCCTTTTGAAAGCAGAGAACTTTGGGAATTGAGATGCCTATAAAAATGCCCATGTCGCGGTGGAGCAACACATGTTCTAAGGTTGCTAGAGAAGAGAAGGAGCGTCATTGGGAGGGAGGTGGAGATGGGTTCTGGTTTTGGAGTGAAGGGAGGAAGGGTGAGGGGAGACGGGTGGGATAGGAAGAAGGTGAGGGTTTGTAGGGGTGGGTCCCACATTTTTTAAATAAAAATATTTAAATAATTGTATCTTTTATTTTTTAATATTTAATTAATTTTTTAATCCAATTGGATTAGGGAGTGGGCTCTGCATCAAGCAACATCAGCATTTAACAGAAAATTTGATAAAAAATTTGACGGAAGTATGACATTATAAAAAATTCGTAAGATAAGATATGATATTATAATTTTTAAAACATGAGATATTAGATTATGATTCGACCTATAATTAAAGTAGTTTTGTGTAATTTACCTAAAGAATATATATAATCTATAAAACCCACCAACTACCGCGTAAACCTCGTGGCAAGGTTTTAGTCATAATGTCGCCATCAGCCACAAAAGCCGACATCACGTCGACCCAAAGACAGCGCTCTGTGAAGCCCTATATGTTGTAACGCATGCACTGCCGAGAAACGAATAAGAAATTTACAACCACGTGGGCTATTAAACTAGTGACCATGACCACGTCCAAGTCTCGAGCCCCAGTTGTTTAATTTGCGCACGCGTTTCTCATGCCGTTTTTCCCTCTTGTGCGCGCCTGTCATTTTGTCAAAACACATACCCCAATATTTAATCAATCCACCTCTCTCCGTGCTTCTTAAATCTGCCCTGCCCAATCAAATATTTCAATATATGAACACCCCCTCCTTAGCTTCCTTCCTTATTCATTTCCTCTCTCTCTCTCTCTCTCTCAAAATATGACTACTTTGGAGTCCATGTGCAGTACCTTCTCCCTCGTCTTCTTCTCCTTCACATCCCTGTTTTCGTTGTTTTCGTTGCTGATATTCATCATTAGGCTTCGGCCGTGGTGCAACTGCCACGTCTGTCGAAGCTTTCTGACCTCGAGCTGGTTAGGAAGCTTCGACAATCTCTGCGACTGGTACACTCACCTTCTCAGAAAGTCGCCCACCGGAACCATCCACGTACACGTCCTCGGCAACATCATCACCGCCAATCCAGAAAACGTCGAGCACATAATCAAAACCAACTTCCATAACTACCCAAAAGGCAAGCTATTCACCACCATCCTTGGCGATCTTTTGGGCCGCGGAATCTTCAACGTCGACGGTGATGCGTGGCGGTTCCAGCGTAAGATGGCGAGTTTGGAGCTAGGCAGCGTCTCCGTCCGCTCCTACGCGCACGAGATCGTGAGTACTGAAATCCAATCCAGACTAATTCCGCTATTTGCCTCGGTTGCCGGTAGTGAAGGTGAAAACGGCGTCTTTGACTTGCAGGACCTGTTTCGACGGTTTTCTTTCGACAACATCTGCAAATTCTCTTTCGGATTGGACCCAGAATGTCTCCAGCTGTCCCTTCCGATATCCGACTTCGCGGTCGCCTTTGATTTGGCGTCAAAGCTCTCCGCGGAGCGGGCAATAACGTCTTCACCGATCGTGTGGAAGATAAAAAGATTTTTCAACCTGGGGTCGGAGAGGCAGCTGAAGGAGGCCGTTAAAATGGTGGACAACTTGGCCAAGAGCATGATCGAACAGCGTCGTGAAATGGGTACTTTTTTAACGCAGAAGGACCTTCTCTCTCGATTCATGGCCAACATTGACGACGATCAGTACCTCAGAGACATTGTCGTGAGCTTTTTGTTGGCGGGCCGTGACACCATCTCTTCCGGGTTGACCAGCTTGTTTTATTTATTGGCAAAGCACCCGGAAGTTAAGCGGGAGATCAGGGAGGAATTGGATCACGTTATGGGTCCGACCAGAGAGGGGCTTGCGACTGCGAGCTTTGATCAAATGCGGGAATTACACTACTTGCATGCGGTGCTTTATGAGACAATGAGGTTGTACCCGCCAGTACAATTCGATTCCAAGTTTTGTCAGGAGGATGATGTATTACCCGATGGTACTTTTGTCCGGAGCGGGACTAGAGTTACGTACCATCAGTACGCAATGGGCCGGATGGAGAGCATTTGGGGTTCGGATTGTCTCGATTTCAAGCCCGATAGGTGGATGAAGAAGGGGGCTTTTTCTCCCGAGAGTCCATACAAGTATCCAATTTTTCAGGGCGGGGAGAGGGTTTGTTTGGGGAAGGAATTAGCGGTGATGGAAATGAAATGTGTCGCGGTCGCACTTGTTAGGAAGTTTGATATTCAGGTTCTGGATCCTGAACGGAGACCGCAGTTTGTACCCGGCTTCACTGCCACCGTGAGCGGCGGCCTGCCGGTTCGGATTAAAGAAAGGGAAGGCTTGTGAGCAAATAAACATTTGAGAGGCTTTGGATACGGTCTCTAGTTATGAATATTTTTTATTAAAACCTTGTTGGTTTTCAATTTTTTATTGAAGTTCCTGAAATTAATGTGATAATTTATTTCTATTTTACTAATTTTTTAAATTAAAAATTAAAATTTATAGCTGTTTATATTAATGAGATTTTAAATAAAAAAATCATAATTTGTGGAATTTAAAATATTAAAATACAAATATACTATTGTGTGTGTATATAAACATGGGTACATTCATCAAAATTAACCAAAAAATTATTGTACCAAAACACGGCTACATTCTTCAAAATCACAAAAGGTATTAGGTTTAATAACATTAGTAAATTTCTTCAATTAAACTTAACATGGATACATTCTCAAATCAAAGAAAAAAGAACTTACCCATATACGTTTAAAAATGGATTAGAAAAAAAATTGAATAGATTATATATATATATATATATATATATATATATATATATATATATAAGAGTACATTTTACATATAACAAATTGGTATATATATTTAAGAATGAGTAAATTTTAAGATTAAAAAATTAAAAAATTGAAAACATTTTTTAAAAAGCTAATGGGTACAAACTTATTCTAATTTTTTTAATTTATTTTGAAAATGTTTTGAATTGAAAATTAGTTAGGAGTTTAATAAATGTGTCAATATTAAAATTCTAAATCAATTATTTTATTTTAAAAAATTATGTAACTGACGTGTAAATTTATTATTACATTAATGTTAGAAACTTTGATCAAAATCTGAAAACTAATAAGGTTTCAGTCAATGAACATTAGTAACTAGGGACCGAATACTAATTTTTCGTAAACATTTTGGTGCATGGTTTCATGAATGCATAAATACGTATAGGTCTAGTTTGCCTTTCAGCTGCTGGGGAACGTTAGAAGTGGTTGGCACTTGGGAGTAGAAGAAATGCTAACTTATTAGATTAACCCATAGCCATATGGTTAGATTCATGAGAAGAAGTCAGAAAATTGGTGTGTATGTGGTTTAATAGGTCAAAAGGAAAAGGGGTTAATTTGTGCTTCAAATTGTCATGGTTCTCCGTCACTGGGTCACTTTATCTTAATGTAAATTAGGCAAAATATCATTAGGTACTAGATATATAGTATAATGGTACAAGGAACATGCATGAACTATATAAGTGTATGCAGGGGCTAGCTATAGTATCCTAGCCTACCAATGTATTTCCATCTATGTAAACAATAGTCCAGTGTGCCTTTGTATATAAATGTTGTATGCAGTACAAGTTTTTCTTCTATACCTGTACCTTGGCCTGCAGAATGTAACTGTGGAGTACAGACTTGTACTGTACTATTACTATTTATATGTAGGATTTATGCTTTTGACACACATTGTTACACATATTTTATAGATTTTAAAATAGATTTTATTCTGTAATGTATTTCAGCGATCCAACCATCTATCTTTTGTCTTACCTCAAAGATTATATCTACCAAAAATCATCAAACTCGAAACCATATGACTGTTAGATTAAATTTAGTGTTTCTTTGTAAAACTGTATTCGTTTATTTTCTTCATTAAAAATGAATGTCTTAATGAGTTTGGATTTGTGTACTTTTTTGCAAAGATCTATAAATGATGTACTAAACTATAAACGGTTTGGATTGCTGAAATATATTACAAAGTAAGACCTAAAAAATGGATGTCAAATACGTGTCAAAACCGTGTCCCAAAATCCTAAACGATATAATATATATTATAATTTGGTGACCCATATGTCTACCGATTTGAGTAATAGTAACAATATGGTATATAACAATTTTGGTTGTAGAATCTTGAAGCTTAAAATATGTTAATAGTTGGTTAACTTGGTTCCATTTGTAAACAGTCTTGTAGCTCCATTGATTGAAAGGAAAACCTCTCAGCTGCTATCAATAATGCAACGAGAGCCATTCTTCTATACAATACTACTACAAAATTTTGTGATCATTTTATACCACAGTTATTGACTCATTATAGAAATAAAATAAAAAAACCGATATATCGCTACCAGAAATTAGGGCTTGGCTACAAAATCTTGTCTGACAAACAAAATTTCGGCAGGTCAAGGGACTTTACCCAATGAATTTTTTAATTGTTAGGGTAAAGCTGGTCACCATTTAAAATTTGCTCAAAACATTTGCACAACGGAAGAGAGTCGTAGAGCAAGGTGAAATTCGTCGATCAACGTTTTGGCGCCAAGAGGGAGAAAATGGCGCATATTTGTTGGCTAGATTAACTTTGCTCGACGGCCAGTTCGTCAGCCCAAGTGTTCTTGTCGTTGGGCAAAAACCCACAATAACGTGTAAAAAAAAAAAAGAAAAAACCATCGACAAAACCTTTGCTCGATGTTTTTCTTGTAGTTGCCTGATGAAATGGTTCGTCGGGCAGACCCATATCACCAAATAGGTCTGTGCCTTCTTCTTTCTCTTCTTTTCTTCCTTGTTTGAAGATATATCGAAGTGATGACTCAAGCAATGAAAGCGATATTGAAAAAGATAATAAGGAAGCAAATGAGTATACCAACAATGATTGAGAGTTCACTGATGTAATATTATTATGTACTAAACAAAATATTCTATTAATTTTATCTAAGTTCACATGCCGATTTATCTTATTGTTATAAAAAATAATTGAAGCCTTGCCCGACGGGATCCAAAAGATTCGTCGGGTAAAGGAGTCTTGCTTGACGGAATCTTAAACAATTCCGTCGGTTAAGTCTTAAGGGTTTAGGTTTAGGGTACATATTCGTAAGGCAAACTGTCCAGAATCCATTGGGTAAGTGTTTTGGCAAATTTTACATATTCAATTCTGTTGAGGCTTTTTGCAGTCGGGGAAATTAGTTTCCACAATCCAACCTTCAATATAGTTGGTATGTAATACGAGATTGTATATGTCAAAAATTACCAAAAATAAACATTCGGAGATTAGGGTAACAGAACGAAATCCTTCTACAATGAGAAGTGAAAAATCAATATATCATGAATGGATGCGATCATGAATTAAAAATATTTACAATACTGATTACCAAAAAATATACATTACACTTAATAGAACTATAGAAAAACTCTTAAGTGTTGGTTGAGTAAATTGCATTGTGGGGATACGCACTCTACGAAAATAATTTTCATGATCCAACCATTAAACTTGTTGGAATATAGTATGAGACTGCATAGTAGGGATCGAGACAAAAGGTTGGATGATTACAAACTTAGCATCATGATTAACAACTATATCACCATTGATTTGGGTGATTTTTTTCCAAAGATGCTAATTGAGGGTTAAAACCCACATTGAATATAGTTGACATGAAACTCGATGATCGTTTAAGGGTTGCGAATTTTTTTTCTAAGTTAGGAGATTTTTTAATTTTCAAGCTTTGCTAGACAAAAATCATGTATTTTGTAGGGCAAGTAGACAAAGTTCGTCGGGCAACATACAATTTTCGTCGGGCAAGGCTTACATTTTTCCCCAATTTTTTTTTTACCGAAACATTTGAATTCCACACCAAATTTTGGGTTTGGCCGACGAAGTTCTTGGGTTTTTGTCCGACAAACTGTATTTCCCACTAAATTTTGCGCCAAAATTTTCAATTGGCAACTTCTTTTCTGAAATCCATACCCAACAAAACGTTTCGTTAGGCAAATCTCGAAACAAACATGTGTTAAAAAATTAAGACCCTTGCCGACAAAATGGTTCGTCGGGCAAAGGCCTTTTGTTCTTTATCAGGCTAAGAGCTCTCCATTTACAACTTAAATTGTTTCATTCTGTCTCTTTCTCTCTCCAAAATTCCCTCATTAAAAACTTAGCTCCCTCATTAGCTCTCACAAAGGTATGACATTTGTTGTCAATCATTTCAAAGTTGTGATTCTGAATTTGTGATGATTATGTTGTGTGTTTGTGATTTATATTTTGAAAGCGTAATTTTTATTGTGCATTTGTGATTTGTATGTTTAAATTTTTACAAAATTTTGGGTTGGAAAAAATCGGGGACATTGGTGAGGGTTTAAGGTTTGGGAGGTGGGGAGATGATGTGAGGGGTTGAAAAAAGGGGGTACGGGCAGGATGGTGGGGTGGGAATGAATGGGTTTGGGGGGAGGGTGAGACGGACTAATACGAACTTTTAGACAATATTAATTATAATTTTTAGATCTATTATAAATTAGTAGGAAATATAATAATTTTTTTATATATTTAAAATTTTTAGACAATATAATAAATTTGTATGAAATATTAAAAATATTTAGAAAAGTTGGACTTTTTTAGAAATTGTTTGCAATTTTTTCAATAAATGCCTAGATCGCACAATAGCCACTGCATCAGTGATGACACAAGCGTCATAAGGGATGACTGAAGAATGAGGGTTGAATACAACTCAGAACATATGTGTGTGCAATTCTAAGTTCATGCAATATTGAAGCACTCGATGGGAGCCTCATCCGGGATAGGTGCCCCATGATTTTGAATAGAAGGAAAAATATCTTCCCCAAAGTGAAGCAGGTGCTGATGGCATAGCTCTCGATAAATGTAATTTAATATTTTTCATATTTTTAATTATTCTAGATAATTAGTTAATTGCTTATGTATTTTTATACGTCCAACATCGAAAACTTCACGAAATTAAATCTCCTTATAATGAAATGTTTTACTACTAGTTGCATCAAACCATTTTTCATAAAACTTCACACATTAATTCAGCATGCAATTACTTTATAAATAATATTAGCATGAATAGTAATGACTTATTGAACTGCCTTTAAAACTTTAGTGGAACCAACTTTATGTTGCAATTTGTATCTATTATATTTTAAGTAATATCAACATGAATTGCAATTTATTTGCAATTTATGGTATCATAGTAGGTTATTCCATGTGTGAAGTCCAGCGGCACACGTGTTTCATGTTCTTCGATTTGTGCTGTTTACGTGTTAGGCTTGAAAATTTTGCCATACATGATAGGGCGTGTTGAAAATGAATCTCACATATATAGGAGAAGAGACCTTACATGCACTTATAAATAATTAGGCTATTCTCCCATATTGTCATTTTGTTTTATGGATGAACCTCCATAAAGAAGGAGTTTAGAAGACCCTGCAGAAGTTAATGTTTCCAAATGCTCATGTGCAATGGATAAGGTGGGCTACCGCCTGCCGCCTACCGCCACCAACGGCCTAACGCCCCGTGATTTGCATTATTAAAAATCAATTCCTTCGACAGGTATCATGCACGTTAATGATATTATCTTGGACTTGGTCATACGTACGTTTCTCTTTCTTTTTGGTAGGGAACACATGAATTTTTTTAATAGTTGAAGTAAAGATGATCATATCCACACATATAAGCAGTTGGTGGATTCTTTGAATCTTACCAACTTTTCCCGCATAAGATTGATATCAAAATTTATGATACAATCCAAGTTCAATTTTGATCCTGCTAATTGAATTATATATTATATAATTATAAGCACCGCACATGCATTATTAATGTTTCATCAGATCCATAAAGCTGTTTTAGGCAAATCGGTGAGATTCTGTGATGAGCTTATGCGTTTGATCTTGACATTCAAACTGATTATTGTAACTCATTTTTATTCTTCGAACCGAGTGATTGATGAATCGGAATCCTAATGCATATAGATACAAATGTTCCAACAGGAGCTTTAGTTGATTTTTATAAACTTATTCTATATCGCCAAACCATATGATGAAATATAATATATGTGTGTGCTTTAGGATCAAGTGACACATATTTTGACGTGTTTTTTTGGGTTCCATTTCATAATGTATTTTAACGGTCCAACCATTTAATTTTTATGTTTTCCTTCAAAAATATTTTCTACCAAAATTACGTAGTTTTGTGATTGTGACGGTGATTAGGTGACGCGATCGACCCATGGACATCATACTCCCTATCCTAATTTATAGTTTGAGATTTTGTTCTCACATGATCTCCATGTAACGCGAAGTTTAACAATTTTATTAATTTGTGTAATCGTACGGTTCCCGATGAGCTCGGACAAGTGCTTCAAGTCTACTCAATGCTTTGCGATAAGTGATGCCTTATTGTAATATTTTTAGATCTAGTTTGCAAGGACCCTTTTTGGGCCAAGTTCTTCATGATATGTATTTGTAATGCCCTTTTATCAATTAATGAAATACCGTTTGGATAGTAGATTTAAATTCTGAAGTGAGCCAAAACACGTGATTAATATCGTATCAAATTACTAAGTTAACCAAACGAAAAGCGCTTTTTGTATGACACATTGCAATACCCATGAACAAGAGAGACAAGTCCTAAGCTAAGTTAAACAAAATCTTTTAAAACTTAACTGTATAAGGCTTTCTAGCTAAAATGATCATTGAGATTTGCATAACTCATCACCTTGGTCTCTGAGATTTGAAATCAATTGAAATGGTCCTTAAGATTGTCCACCATCAATCATTTTGGTCCTTAGGTGAAAAATTATGTTAAATAAGGATCAAAATGAAAAACTACCCTTAATTTAATAAACAATAAGCCAAAATGATTTGACCAAAATTGAGGGTATTTTTATCATTTTATCCTTATTTTAAGGAGATTTTCCATGGAATGACCAAAATGATTGATTATGGACAAATTTAGAGATCAAATCTATCGATTTCAAATCTCAAAGACCAAAATGAGGAGTTATACAAATCTCAAAGATCATTTTGGTTAAAAAACCCAGTTTATAATTATTCGAGTTATAATAAGGATATCCCTACATCAGCTATACATAAAATGTGTCATTGCTAAATAATATCAGAAAACATAATCAAATTGATTGATCTTCTTTTTTTACAATGTTAATTATATTTGGGATAAATCTAGATCAAGATCTTCACCCACCACATATATTAATATATTCTCATGTGTTTTATATGATTATAATTAAAGCATGGAATAGGTAAATATGATAATCCAAGGATAATTATCCAAAACCTTATAATTAACAATACTACTCAAATTGTATAATCAACATCAAGAACATGACTGGCGATTTCTATCTCCAAGGGTACAGATACGAATCCATTTTAGTTCCGACTTTCGAAATGATTAAAAAGAAGAATCCTTCTTTTGTTATCTTGGGATGTATGTTTATCTTTTCTTTATCCCAATTTATGGATTGAGATCCTTTTCGAATTTTCCACTGTAGAATGTGTGGATCAAGTAATTTGGGCTGTTCGATATATTATCGTTGGAGAGAAAGAATATGTGTGAGATAAGCCAATTAAATCGATTAGTGGATACTGTCTAGTTTAAATTGAACAATCCAGATTACTCGATGCGTGAGCTCGAAACGTGAGATCCAAAGAGGATCTCAATCCCCAATTCATGACCCTAAAACGTAAACTCGTTGATACAAGATAGACTTTCTTACACATTGTAGTATTTTAAATATTTCATGCATTGTTATTTGTGTAAGTCAAATCATAATTCACACGTTTTTTTTCTTTGGGGAAACTCATAATTCGCACTTTTAGGTGTGTATCTAATTGTCTTTTTATTTAATTGCATGGCAATACGTATTGATTGACCTAAAGATACGCCTATGTTACATTTCAGTTGCTTGAAAGTTCTTCAACATGGCTAGTGAATTGTTTTAGGCGCTGTTCTAAAAATTTCTGTCTAGCACCGTCTAGATTCGTTTAGGCTAGACGGTTGGTCACCATTCCGATTAATCCCTAGGTATTCAAAAATTAAGAAAGTGCGCCTAAACCCGTTTAGGCGTCCACCTAACCCGCCTAACCTGCCTAGGCCGCGACTCTCACTTAGACAGAAAATTGATAACTCTCATTTTTTATTTTGTTTTTTTCAATAAAATGTAAGAGACTTGTTAAATACTTATGTTTTCAATACATTCTTATGCTTGATAATCTAGTCATTTTATTTTTCAATTTATATATCCCAATACAATTATATGTTTTTTTAAGTATATATAGTGACTTATTTATAAAATATATATTATTTTACTTAAATCCGTCTAGTCCTCAGCCCCTTAGGCCTCAGCCCGCGGCCCATCTAGCGCCTACCGTCTTTTAGAACCTTACTTTTAGGTAATAAACAACCGACTTTGGTAACAAACTGCTTGCTCAAAAAGAAAAACTTAATTTTTTGGATTAAGTACCTAAAGTTCCTAATACCTTTTTTAGGTAAATTACAAAAAAAATTACCTCAACTATAGGTCCAACGACAATCTTATACCTCATGTTTGAAAAATGACAATGTCATACCTCATCTTACAAATTCATGTCAATGTCAGACCTCCGTCAGTTTTTCTATTAATTTTTCTTAGAATGGATAGCTTGCATATGAAGCAAGGTGGATGGACGAATTTGAAGTTCAAGAGAGGCTAGGAATGTGCTTAACATCTGGAAGAATTAAAATCAAAGACTTGGAAGATAAGGAATCAGCTATAAAGAAGGAACATTATCCAAATTACCTAACCTTATCCAAACCTTATCCAACCTTATCTTATTTGATCCTATCCTAATCTTAGCCTACCTTAATTCCAGCTGTAAGGGGGAGTTCTTTTCAGACTTGGACACATAAAAATCTGTTTCTAGAAGCCTTATTTCCTCTCCTAAAAATCTGGGGCCTGGACCCTTTCTAGAATGTCTAGAAGCCTGCCGCACTTCTCTCTCCTTTTCCTCTTTGGTTTCTGCCATATAGTTGACCTTTTCCTTATGGATTTAAGGTGCTAAAATCCTTTTCCTATGCTACTTTTGTGCCGCACATAAGCCTATATATATGTATATTTTCTGCCGCAAAAACGACCACCTTCTACCATCAGATCACCACACCATCCACCACACCTCAAGAGCCTAAATTCAGAAAATCCCCATTGTGCCGTAGCAAGGAATGAAGGAGGAGCAACCTGGAGCCCTGCTTGCCATTCAAGACGTTATATTGTTGGAGCGTTTCTAGGTGTATTCTATCTTTGCTTTCAATGTTTAAATTTAATTATCTTTGTTTTGCTAAACATGAGGAACTAAATTCGTTTTAGTTAGAGGTGAATTCAAAACCATGAATATATATGTGATATGAATTGATTAAATCTAGTTATTGTTTCGTAAAGCATGAATGCGATTTATTTATCCGTTTGATTGATAACTTATTCCTGTATGTTGATTAAGGAGGCCTACTTAGTTTGCATGCATGAATTTGATGCTAAAATATAAGGGAGTTTCACCTAATCGTTATGAACTTATATTTACAAGTAATGGAGGTTGCTAGTCACAATCGTGTTAAGTAAATCCATGGCAGGAGTATCATGCAGTTCATAGTTACGAATGTCTTGTCAATGCTTATGATTTTCATAGAACTTAATGATCTTTGATATGTACCTCTATTATGCAGTTGATAAGCTCATATTTATATAAATTTTACATCAAATTCACTTGTCTTTTCTTAGTTAGTTCCTTATATTTTTGAGTTATTTACTTTGTTTTTGTGTTTTGTAGGATTTGTCAAGTAAAGAAAAGAAAAATAGCAGAAGTGGGATTTTAAGTAACAAATTCGTCAAAACTGCATGTGCACATCAGCTGACTTTGGAAGCAAGTTGCGGACAGCTCAGAATGAATTAGAGAATGAGACTTATATGGTTGGAAAGCTATGGATGTCTGTTTTTTGGAGCATTTCACGGATTGTTAATATCATTTTTCTAAAAGAAGTTATGGCCATTTTAACATTGAAAGGTTCCCAAGAGGCTGAGCAGTTTGTAACTGACAAGAAAGCATTGAAAGCAATAAATCCAATAAATCTAGCAGCCAAAACTGATGCAATCAAGAACAAGCCAACTGACACCTATTCAAATATCAGAGAAAATGGAATTAAAGATGAGGATTAAGAGGGAGTAATTGGCATAAAGGCTACCCAAAGAGTTACAATTGTTTTACCATTTCCTCTCATTTATTGTCATCACTAAATGGCTATTAGTGGATGATTTAAGGAGAAGAAAATGATGCAACAAGAATTGGTTTAAAAGTAGCGTTGGGGAATGAAGGAAAGGGGGAAGCCTCAATCGATTTCTTTCGGTTCTATTTTCTCAAACTTATGTCTATCTTTTGTTTTAACTTAAGGATTGTGTAACTAAATTTTTAGTAGTTAGGGGTTGTTTGAAGCCCCGAATATGATTGCAAGTTTGTTATGACATTTCGTTTGAATTACTTTTATGAATGGATGAAAATTAGTTCACTACTTGTCTCATTGATGAATTCTTTATGTGTTTTCTACGGATACATACTTAGTAAGCATATCTAGGATTCTAATGCTATGAATATGTGTGTACCTGCCCTTGTCGAATGAGGACCTACATATGTTCTAGAGTAGTACTTGTTAATTGCGATTAACATGTGAGCCAATTTCTAGGATAAGTAAGACAACGCCAGTACTTACGATGCCTTGTGATGACTCAAACTCTTTTCATTCTTAATGATTTCTACTTGTTAAATCTATGGACACGCCATTCTAGATTGCATGTTAGAGACTAAGTTAAGTTGAAAACGCGATTCTCTTAACTTACTACATAAGAAAGAGTAATAGGTTAAGTTCTAACATTGAGCCAACTTGAGCATCTTCATCCAGAAATAGAAGGAATTTGAATGAAACATAACATGTTTGTATGAATATTTGGTGGTGGATAACACTTCCCCTAACTCGTTTTCTTAACTTGTGAACTACAATCTATTTTTACTACTTAAAATCTGTTTTTGTTCGATTTAATTTAAATAGCAAATCAACTCCAAAAATCACAAAAATTTGTGTCAGTGTCGTTCTGTGTGTCTAGTATCTGCATATAAAATTTCATAGACTTTAGATAAGTGTAAGTCAGTCTAATAATTATTTTTCGGTGGCTGGCCAGTAGGGACAGCAGCCCAGTTTTTGTGATAAAATAATCTTTTGCGGGAACGGCCCTTATTTTCATATGCTACAATTGACAAATCTTATTGTTAATAAGGAAAATTAATAGGACATTTGTGTGCTACTTTGTGGTGTGCTTTTAATCCTATCAGCAGTTCATGTAGGGAACTATTGAAGAATAATTTGGTTGCCGATGCGTTATCCATCCAATTTAATGAACTTAGGAAAATCTGAAAATTAATTTGTGCAATTCACAATTAATTTGGGGCATTGTCATTCATGGTTTAAAGAAAGAATAACTGGAAATTGATTTGTGTTGTATATGTATCATGTGTAGAGAAGGACCCTCTAGCTAGCTTATCACCCATCCATTCACCCCAATTTCGTGCAACTTAGTTTAAGTTTACAATCTGCTTGTTTTTACCTTAATTTCGTCCAAAATCCAATTTCTCTTTACTTGGTTGTGTCTTTTAGTTAGAATTTGCCCAATTTTGTGTCATTTAGTATTTTGAGTCAAGTTAAAGTTAGAATTCGTTCAAAGTAATCTCTAGTGTCTAGTTCGAGTCAGTTTCATTGTTTTGTGCTGTTTTGAGTCATTATAGTTTGTTTTGAGTCATAAGAGTCTAGTTTTCTGTTATTGAGTCTGGTTTAGTGATTTAGAGTTTAAATTAAGTAAGATTAGCATCCATTCTAATCCGTGGCCAAAACGATCCTTACTTTCATATACTACAATCATAGGGTTTTAACATCATTGGCCGTCATTCCTTGTTCAAACCCTGTAGGGTAATATAGGTGACATGATCATCGTAATACTGTGCCTAAATCATACTGGCTTCAAACGGCTGATTGTTGGCTGAATGAACCATAACTGATTTGCCGTCCGAAAAGATAAGAACCTGATATAATGAAAAGGGAATGCAATTTGTTTGATGGATCCAATCTTGATCGAGCAATGCATTATACTCGGTCTTGGAGTCAACGATAAAGAATGCAATCATGTGATTGCGACTTGCAACGCTTACCTCTAAAGGAAGCACTCATTTGGTCTAAGACTCTTCGCCAACGAAGCTGCTCATGGTTATTCCTGATGGAATGAGTTCGTCATTAGATTGTCGTAGTGCCTTCATGACGGATACGGGCATGATATTGACCGTAGTCCAACAATCGACGAAGATTTTGGAGATTGGATAACTTTCAATGTGAGCTGTTACATACAACGACTTCAAATGTTGAAGATTAAGCAAAGAAGAGCAAGGAAATAGGACGGCCAGAGCTACTTTAAGTTTGTCATCTTTACTGGCTTGCCTATCTTCTTCGGTGGTGATGAAATCGACTTGTGTTACTTCCTCGGCAACCACGTCCCCATCCAATAAATTCAGCAGGTAAGACATGGACCATGTTGATTTCCATATTTTCGAGGATTGAAGGGCCCATCGGGTCTTGGTCGTCGTCCTTTGGGTTATCGAGTGCAGTATCATGTTTTGGAGTATCCTTAACTTAATCTTCTTTCACCTCATCGGGTACCTACTCTCGTGGTATGTCGACTGAACCTGTTTCATTCTGGTTGTCGTCCTCAAGCTTGTTCATTGATGGGGTTGGATTTTATCCCTGCAGTGCTTTACAGGCTTGTTCTTCATAGGCAATTCGAGCGTCCCTTGTGTCTAAGTAGGCATCCAAATGTGCCACACAATCTTTCTCATTGGTCGTAAGGCTGAAGAGAGATGAAAAGACTTCGAAATGATGTCATAAATATTGAAGGTCTGTAAGAGAAAAAGGGAGCTCGGCGGTGTCTATGTTTGTGTACGGGTCGACCTCGAAGCCGAGGACCCAAGCTTCATGTATGTGCTAGAACTTGGCCTTCATTGCTGGATCAGTCGTTTTTTGGATAATCTGTTCAACATTAGGGCAAGTTAGTGCCATGTCAAGGTCTTCTTGACATGCTTTGGGTAGGCCGTACAAGTCATTGGCAGAATGTTTCTTATGAAATTCTTGCATGTACTCTAAGGATTCTCCTAGAAATAAAGAATGTAGATCCTGTCAGAATCTTATTAATGGCTCTTGCGGGGGTAGTGAGGGAAGCTTGTTTTCGGCTTTTTTTTTTAAATGCTCAAAAGAGGAGTTTGATGCGCTTCTTGGACTCTTCAATGGTGGTTTCAAAGTCATGATCAATTACCTTTTTCCCTTGAAGAAATTTGGCCATGATTGCCAGGGGTTATCGGTCATCTCCACCTCCTACGGCTTCTTTCAATTGCCATTTAGTAGCCGAAGTAGCCTGTGTTGCCTATCATCGAGCCATGCATTCTATCCGTTAGCGTCGATGTTTCTGAGATTTGGATAATGCAGTATACATGCAGGTGGGAGAATTGTAACTATACCAACGTTGGTCTCGTGGCTCAGGAGGTTTTTTGATTCACCGATGAACTCAAGCTGCTAAAGTTATGTGAGTAATAGTCCTCATTATAAAACAGCACATCAAAATCAAGACGTAGTCTGGCTGAAATTGGGCCATCGGTTTGTATTTGAGGGCCGAGCCTATCAAACAGCTTATGGCGCTGGCCTGCGCCGAGTACCTTTGAAGGTGTCACCGCGGCCGTGGATGGTTGCCGTGGTGTTGGAGCTTGAGGTGGTTTCTCCTTTGCTTCGATTATGACGACGCATGCTTTACAATGGCTGCACAAAACCATCGGTCCATCAGTTTCTTCTATACTGGAGTTTGACATAAATTTGACTATGGCCGGTCCCAACAACTCTGTAGGTGGTTCGTTTGAAAATATATTGATCTTGAGTTGCGGTCGAGAGTTCTGCTTTGGAACATGTTGTATTGGAACGAACTCGACCTTCCCCTTCCCTTTGTTCTTGGGCAAATGAGCATCTACCATGCCAACTATCGCTGAAGGGAAGAGATCAACGTTGACAGTCATCTGTTTTTCAGGAAATTTTAGCTTGCCTTCTTTATCAATCTAGCTTTGAATAGAATCACGGAACACAACACAATTGTTTGTGGTACTTCCAATATGTTTTTCCTTTCAGTTCTTTAGCCTTTGGAATGTTATGTCTTGGTCGAAGTTTGATGATCTTTGCCAGTAACAACTGGTCAAAAATTGCATCGGCCTTAGTGATATCAAAAGTGTAAACTTTCGATGTTTTATTTGTCTCTTCAGAAGCTAAGCGGGTTTTAGCATCCTTGGAATTAATTTGAGCCAAAGACTTGCATACGTACGGTTTATCTATCACTATCTCGACCGCGTCCACAATGGTGTATTAGGAATCCTCGCCTTCTGCCGATGCGTAGCTAACTATGGGATTCTTGTAAATAGTTCCCCGGGATGTGGACTTTGAGATCTTTTCTTCTTGGAGCAAATAATCATATTGCTCCACGTGCTAGGCCAGTTCGTACATATCTCGGAAGTTTGCCCCCAAGAATTTCTTTTTATATTCCATATCTAGGTCGTTCAAAGCGATTCTAAAGAATTCAACTTCAGGGAGAGGTATGCGGCACCAATTTCTGGTTGACTTAAACCTCGTTAAGTATTCCATTGGCGACTCATCCTAGCCAGTGATGAAACTGACATTTCCATCCTCGACCAGTAGAATTGTTCATGGAATTTTTCGACTAGTTTCTCCCAACTTTGGATGGAATTAGGCGGGACATTGATGTACTAAGCAAATATCGAACCTGTTAATGAGAAGTTGAATAGTTACAGTTTATGGAAGTCGTTATTAACATCTCTGCATTACGCAATGAATCGAGTCACATGTTCTAATGAAGACAGGGAGGGATTTTGAAACCTTTAGGATATTCAAACTTCTCTACATAAGTTGGGTATGGATGGATGAACTTTGGGAACTTCGGCCCCCTTTTCAAGGCCGAATTGATCATTCTTTGGACCTCAATCACATCGACGGATGCTTTTTCTTCTCTTTGATCAGATTTGTCTGATTTGTTGCTTAATCCTCCTCTTTTTTCCAAATCTATCATTTTGAGCCGAGCAGATCCTGTTTCGGCCTGTAGCGTTGATACCAAATTACCCTTAGGTGGAAGTTGTCAGGAGCGATCGGTGGGTCTGCCGTCATAAACTCTACTAACCAATGGTTCGAGCATTTTGTTGTGTGCCTCACCATTACTGCGTATTACTTCAAGTATGCCTCTTACTTCTCGATTGAAAATCTGAGATTGCTCTTCGAGTCTTCTCCGAAGAAAAGATCTAGTCGGCGGATCAGAACCTTCACCACTATCCTCATCGCAATCTTCGATTATTCCTTTGACAAAAATTACTTTTGTCGTTCTGGTGGTGATCTCCGCATCACGATTTTGTCCGCCAATACTAACTTCTTTTTCTCGACATGTCACACTCGTGGCTTCGGGTGTGATGGCAGCGCGAGGATTCTATGCTTGTGACAGGCCATCATGATCTGGGCTTTGGACCATAGGCGGAAGGTTAGTCGCCGATTCACACATCCCTATTTTCTTTTTTACTAATCGTGTCTTAATGGTCATGAACTTCGTAGCTTCAGCAATGGGTTCACCAGGCATGCCAAAATGTTGACCCTAAAAACTACCAATCCTACATGGTGTGCAGGCCGAGTAACTAATGAGCTAACTACGTCATTCGGTTAATGCTGGGTGTACCAACTCGTCTGCCTAGTTCGGTCGGGGAGTAAAATATGTTGATGTGACATTGGGCGTCCTGCTGACTTCTTAATCTTGCGACTGTGGCCGAGGATGGAACACGTCTCAACTTTCAGGTTCTAGAGCCTGAAGACAAGGCTGCTAGTTCTGTGAAGTTCAATATCAAATTCAACTTTCAATGCGCCGAATGTAGTAACTTGTAACACCTCACTTCGCCAAGAAAGTTAATTAGATGACCTCTGCCAACAAGGATTGGAAAACCCTTCTCGACCGAGACTTGGATAGGTAACCAGTCTCCCTTGACGCAGTGCTGTTTATCCAAACTAAAGGTACTCCGCGGTCGGTTGATTCTACGGCAACAGTGCTGTTTATCCAAACTGAAGATGTCGCCGGTTGGCTTCACAGTGCTGTTTATCCAAACATGACACATATGCAACACAAATCGATTTCCATTTATTCTTTTTTTAAACCATGAATGACAATGCCCCAAATTAATTGTGAACTGCACAAATTAATTTTCAAATTTTCCTAAGTTCATTGAATTGGATGGCTAATGCATCGGCAACCAAATTATTCTTCAATAGTTCCCTACATGAACTGCATAATAGAGGTCCATATCATAGATCATTAAGTTCTATGAAAATCATAAGCATTGACAAGGCATTCGTAACTATGAACTGCACGATACTCTTGCCATGGATTTACTTAACACGATTGTGACTAGCAACCTCCACTACTTGTAAATATAAGTTCATAACGATTAGGTGAAACTCCCTTATATTTTAGCATCAAATTCATACATGCAAACTAAGTAGGCCTCCTTAATCAAAATACAGGAATAAGTTATCAATCAAACAGATAAGTAAATCACATTCATGTTTTACGAAACAATAATTGGATGTAATCAATTCATATCACATATGTATTCATGGTTTTGAATTCACCTCTAACTAAAATGAATTTAGTTCCTCATGTTTGCAAAACAAAGATAATTAAATTTAAACATTGAAAGCAAAGATAGAATACAGCTAGAAACGCTCCAACAATCCAACGTCTTGAATGGCAAGCACGGCTCCAGATGGCTCCTTCTTCCTTCCTTGCTGCGGCACAATGGGGATTTTCTACATTTAGGCTCTTGAATTTAAGGATTGTTACCCCCAACATGTAAAAACCAAGCTTCGTAATTTGCTCAAAGATTTTAAGGATTGTTTTGCTTAGAGCTACCATGAGATGCCTAGTTTAGATCGAACGCTAGTTGAACATGAATTACGCATCAAACCTGGGTGTAAACCATTTCGCCAACCACCTCAACGACGAAGAACAAATCGGCATAAAAGACAAACTCGTTTGACTTTTAAAAGCTATTCGAACAGCTCGATACGTCGAATGGTTGGCAAACATCATCCCAATTTTAAAAGAAAAGTGGTGCCTTGCGTATTTGTGTTGATTTTCGAAATTTGAACCTAGCAACTTCTAAAGATGAATATCCAATGCCAATTTCAGATTTGTTAATCGACGCGGCAGCAAACCATAAGATCTTATCCTTTATGGATGGACATGTTGGTTATAACCAGATTTTCATCACTGAGGCTGATGTCCATAAGACCGGTTTTCGTTACCTCAGAGCACTCGACACATACAAATGGGTCGTCATGCCATTCGGCCTCAAGAACACCGGTGCCACATACCAACGGGCCATGAATACTATATTCCATGATTTGATTGGTACCACCGTCGAAGTCAACATTCACGATGTTGTAATCAAATCAGAATGTCGGCAAACATATCTGGATGATCTCCGCTAAACTTTCTTATGTATGAGCCAACACAACCTTAAAATGAATCCCGCCAAATGTGCTTTCGGCGTACCAGCTGGCAATTTTTTAGGATTCCTTGTACATCATCGTGGTATTAAGTTAGATGAAAATAAGGCTCGAGCAATCATCAACGCTCCACCCCCGACAACTAAGAAATAACTACAATCGTTGCTCAGCAAAATTAACTTTCTCTGTCAATTCATTGCCAATTCGGCAGGAAAAATGAAAGCCTTCTCCACGCTCTTGAAACTTAAGGATTCTAACATCTTCAAATGACATGCAGAACACCAAGAGGCATTTACATAGATCAAGGTCTCCTTCACGACTTCACCCGTCCTGGTCCCACCACATCGTGGCAGACCTCTCAAGCTGTACATCTCAGTAGCTGAAGAATCCATCGGATGCCTTCTTACACAAGACAATGATGTTGGGCGAGAACAAGCCATTTTTTATCTTAGCAGAAATCTCAGCCCACCGGAGATTAATTATTCCGCCGTCGAGAAGCTTTGCCTAGCCTTATTTTTTGCTGCATCGAAACTTAAGCATTACATGCTCCCGTTGATCACTCAGGTCATCGCCCAGACCGATGTCATTCGTTACATGCTCACTCAGCTGATAGTAAAAGGCTAAATCAAAAAGTGGACAATGGCACTGTCTAAATTCAGTTTGCAATATGTGCCCTAAAAAGCTGTCAAAGGCCAAGCGTTGGCTGATTTCTTGGCCCAACATCCCTCACCATACGATTTTGGGGGCAATGACATTGAAATCGGCATGGTGAAAACACGTGATAATTACTAGACGATGTACTTTGATGGCTCTAGTACTTTAGTCTCGGCTGGTGTTGGGATCATTATTCAATCCCCAAATCACAACCGTTGGTACTTTTCTCTCAAGCTCGATTTCGATTGTACGAATAATCAGGCCGAATATGAAGCCCTTATCATCGGCCTTGGTGTCCTACATAATTTACGGGCAACTCGTGTCCTTATTCTTGGTGATTTTGAACTTGTGATTAACCAACTTAATGGGACGTTGTATGACTTGCACTCTAGCACCCTATCACATGGTTGCCGGCTATTTGGCCGAGTCTTTCAACGATATTACTTTCAAACACATGTCATGAGTTCGAAACACTGACGCAGATGAATTAGCTCAAATAACCTCCGGAGCACAACTCCTAGGGGGCAAACTAGGCCGAGAAATACCTATGTTACAACGAGCATACCCGCCCTTGGTTAATCAGCAAGTTCTCCAACGAGATCGTGTGATCCATACATAAGTCATGTTTTTACCTTCGTTGTTGAAGCGGAATGACCATATAGAGGTCTACGTATTCAAGGCAATGTCAGACGACTAGAGAAGGTCAATCATGCGATCTCTTAATAACCCCAATGACAAACACAACCACAGGACAAATGTCTATGCCACAAATTATGTGTTGTATCAGAGGGAATTGTACCAGAAAGGTGAGGATGGTTTATTATTATTATGCCTCGGCCTACGAGAGGCTGCCTAAGTAATTGCAGAAGTACATGAAGGAATTTGCAGGGCTCATCAATCTGGGCGCAAGATGCGTTGGCTGCTTCAACGACACGACTATTTATGGCCGAGTATATTGAAAGATTGTATCGAGTACGCACAACAATTTGTAGAATGTCAAATTCATAGGCCTATACAACAAGCCCCGGCTGAGTTACTTCACTCGATCACCAAACCCTCGTCGTTTAGAGGATGGACCATGAACGTAATCGACAAAATTATGCCGTCTTCCAGATTAGCTAAGCATGCATGGATACTTGTCGCAATAAACTACTTCACCAAATGGGTCGAAGCAAAGTCATCTGCCGAGTTAATGTCTAAAGAGGTTTGTAATTTTGTGGAAGAAAATACCGTAACCAGATTCGGCGTACCAGAAACAATCATAACAGATAATGGTACGATCTTTACATTCGGCAAGTTTAAGGAGTATACGACAAATCTAAAAATTTGACTCCAGCAATCTACGATGTATTACCCGCAGGCGAATGGACAGGCCAAAGCAATTAATAAGGTTTTGATCGGTATTTTCGAAAAAATAGTAAAAGAGAGGTCCAGTATGTGGCATTTAAAGTTACACGAAGCGTTATGGGCTTATCGAACTTCATTCCGATCAAACATCAGAACGACTACATACGCGTTAACCTATGAACACGACATGATGTTACCGGTCGAGCTAAGTATAAAATCGTTGCGAGTGATTAAACAAAGTAGTTTGTTCATTGCCGAGTACAGTTAGGCCATGAGAATTTATTAGTGGCACAGAAAAAGATTGCCGAGCGAGCTTTATAATCAACAAGTCACACAAAAAACATTCGAAGAGGGAGAGTTGGTTTGGCAAATTGTGCTGCCCGGGGATTAAAGACCCCAGGTTTGGCAAATGGTCGCCAAATTGGGAAAGACTGTTCATCGTTCACAAAGTTATTGGCAATGGGGCATACCACCTTAAGGATCAGACTGGTTTAATTCATAAATTACCAATCAACGGGAAATTTTTAAAGAAATACTACCTAGTCACTTGGGAGACGCAAGAATAAAAGATCATTTCATTAATTTTGCAAAAGGGCATACAAGTGAATATACAAAAAATTCCTAAGGCCAAGTTCCTAAAGAGTCGAAGGAAGGAAGGCTTCAAGAACAGCCTTCGGTTCCAACCACCGTACTTCGCCCATAGTGACTTCGGCTTGCCTCGTCCTTTTATTAAGCTGAAGTTGCTGGATCTGCTTTACGCCAGCCACAAAGTCCGTCAGTCAAGCCTTATTCACTTCAAAATCCTTTTCGAGTTCTGTAGCAACAGTCGATCTTTGCAGTTGAAGCTTGGCAATTTGACGTTGAAGTTCGGCAATTTGAAGATCAAGGTCGGCCAGCCGCGTTTTCTTTGCTTTTATGGCCTCAACCTCCAGACGACTGGCTTCATGAGCAATCTACGCAACCTTTAGGTCGTCCTTAGCCCAGAGAGTCCATTCAAAAATAGTAAAGTACTGTCGGGTCCGCTCTAAAAGATTAGATAGGTGGACGACATTTTCAGTGCTCAGCAAACTACCGGCTGCAAGATTGTTCAAGCACTCTCCTATTGAGTCGAGGCCTTTACATTGAAGGCTCGGCTGACGCGGCAGATGACCTGGCTACTCTAGAAGTATTCGAGAGAAGGGCGTCGAGCTCGACTTCCTATGAAGGTTGCACATGAAAAGATTTTAGGCAAAAGGAAAATTTTAAAGAATATAGCAGAGATAATTTGTTTTAGACCTGCCAAAAGAAAACTTCAGCCATGTTCCCTAGTTCATTGCTCGAACCTAGAGAGCTTAATGGCGGAGCCCAGTGTTTAAGACTGTTTCTCAATTCACATGGCCGATGAAGGTTATCTACGTTCGGCGGCCACTTAGGTGGCTGGAAAATATAGATAACACCTTTCGGCGCATAGAATTTTCAATGAAATGAATAATCGGGCACCTGACATTTAATATTTTTCTTGTTTCAGCCTTGTTATAGTAAAATTAACGAAAGAAAGAGATCGAGCCTTACAAAAGCACAGTAACTTCTTGAGGATGAATGCCAAAGTCTTGATCATGCGAATGGATTGGTTTTTCCTCTATCGCTTCAAGCTCGACAAGAGGCATTTTTCCACGATCAGTTGCAGGAGGATCTACCTGGTCAGTCGCCTCAACCACAAGTGGAGGATTAGTGGTAGGAGGTTTAGTTGGTCGAAGGTGACTCGTAAGCAGGATTTTTTCGCTGTCGTCGCCCTGAAATAGGAGTTGTTAGCATTAGGAATCTAGTTAAAGAAAAGTTACCAACAACATAATCATACCTCTTCTTCCAGAATGACCACTGGTTTTGTTTTTAGATTCAGGGGGAGATTTTTCTCGGCCGAGGTGACCAATTCCTCCAAGACAGAAGTAATGGCCGGCCCTGGTGCTACAAGTTCCTTGACCACCGGATCAACAGTTAGCTCAACCACAACTTGTTGAGTGGGATGAACCTCAGGTGTTTGACCAGTGGTAAGGTTTGGTTGCATATTCGTCGAGGCTTGAACGGTAAGAGCGCAAGGGTTCTCAGCAGTTGCTCCTGTGGTTTGGCTGGAGATGACATAAATCTCCCTCTCCCTTTTTTTCGCCAATTTCTTGACTAGTTTTTTGGGCCAGGGAGTGTCTCATGCCGTTTCGGCTTCTGGGCAGTGATGTTTACTCTGTGGAGTCGGCACAACAACTGCCACCTGTTTTTGGAGGAAGGGCAACTTTCTTCTTAGCCGCGGCCATTACCACCACCTCAGCCCTTTTCATAGTACAGCCACTTGGAAACATTGAACTTGAGTTAAATTAAAGCTTGAAGGAAAATAAATGAACAAGGAAAGTAAAAGGTATATACCTTGGGCCATATCTTTGGATTTTAAGGCAAGGGCTTTCTTCGGGCGACCGTCAAAAAGTTTTTTTGAAATTTCTTCGGCCAACGTGTGAAAGAAATCCTTGGTGTAAGCCTCCCACCACTCGACAAAGCTGAAGGTGGAATTTGGCACGCCGTTCGGCAAACTCCTTCTCAGCTGTCTCGCGTTCCTTTTCCGAGGAACCAAAAAAGCATTCTCGGCTTAAAAGAGAGTGAGATGAAAGGAATGGCAAGGGCATCCTTGGAGATAACCCAGTTAGCAAGCCAGGAAATTAAGGTGATAAACCTTCTAACTACGTCGCCGAGCTTCACAGCCATAGGGTAGGTCACGAGTCATGATAAATAACCCCTAGGATTCCTGAAGTTCAGTATCCTTGGTCGTTTCCCATGCCAATTGTGGAAGAATAATGGAAGATAGGTAAGTCCGACAACAGCAGATTTGGAATTCGTCGTCGGACAAATCTTCTAAGCCGAAGAAATATTTGAAAATGTCTTCGGCCGAGTGAGCAGGGAAAGGGCGTGAAGCTAACTCCAGACCCATAGCTGTGGTGGAACTAAAGCTTGGGATTTCAGGCCGCAGGGTTGAGAAGTAGACTTGCAGCCAAAGTTGGAAAACCTAGAGTGGGCCATTTTGGTGAGGGTCAATCTTCCCCAAAGTTGCTTTAGCCAAACACCGAGTAAGGTTGGCAAGGACAGTTGGGCTAAGAGCCAAGGTGTGACCGCTAGCCAAGGCATCAGCAATAGGCATGTTCTCAGCCAAGCACTTATTCGACTTGGTGCAAAAGAAATACTTGTTGTACCAGTAGAATAAGAAGGCCCCATGTTCTCCTTTCTTGAGTCTTTCCCCTTCTGAGCCGGCGAAGTAGGTGATTAAGGTGTTGTAATTAAAAAAGTTTTTGTACAATTTATGCACTTCCTCTTTTGATGGCCTTTGATCTCCCTTCGTCAGAGTTTCGACGACGCATTCCTCAAAGACCATCTTCAGGTTCGAGTCGAATTTGTACCCAACAAGAGAAGTATCGACTGAGATACCGGTTGGAGAGGTACCAAGGGGCCGAGGGGGAGAACCATTGTGTTGCTGGCCGAGCACCAAAAGCTTAACGCAGTCATCACAAACTTTCGGTCCAAGTTCATCTCGATGGTCAAGAGTTTGATGGCATCAAAAATGCCGAGAGTTTTCCACTCACCGCTGAAATGTGACTCTATCCGAGCAACCCAGGCAACAGTGGTTGAAGGCTAAACGCCTTGAGGTCTGGCCAATTCCCATTTTGACCAGTCATACCATTGGAATAAGGGTTTTAGGTAGTGCTCCTTCAGCATTTCAATGATTGCTTCTGGAACATTGTCCTTGAACAGTGGGCCTAACGTTTGGTAAGAGATGTTTGGCTCATCTTCAAATGGGATGGTTTTGATCATGTTTCGGTCGGTGATGTTTTGACACTTAATGCACTCATCGGTCAACTTGTTAATGAAAACATTGGTAGCCATTGGAGAAGAAGTTTTTCTGGGTGTTAAGGGACTGTTTTTCTAGTTTTTGAGAAAAAATGATGAAGAGATTTAAGAGAAAATGGCAAAGGGATCTGAGGGTTCTGAAAGCATAAAAGGTTGAATGAAGTGAGGTGAGTATTTATAGGCGTTTTGGGGGGAAGATCCAATGGTTTAAAGTTTCAAATAAAGGATAAGACCAATCAGGATTTAGTAATCATGATGAATATTCAAAGAATCCAGGTGAAGTGACCGAGAAACTCGCGAATCAAGACTGCACAATGGCGTTTGACGGCGAGTTTAATTGGGAAGAGACGTTTGAGTATCTGCACATCTCAAAGAGACCGAAAATTCGTGAATCAAGGTTATAATGATGGCGTGGGCGCTTCAGTGTCAAGTAAGGAAAAACATGCTCAGAAGATGCCATGTGGCAAGGTGTCTGACAAAATTATGATCGTGCAATCGTGCTTCATAAATGCGCCTAGTGGATGGAATATTTGAGACTTTTCATCATCCTTTAAAGATACCTTAAGGGTTTGATTTCACTTCTTCAAGGTCGAAACTCAGCTAAGGAGTTCTAGGCCGAAGACCTCAAAAGCAAGGGGGCAATGTTTGGGCCCAAAATAATATTATTAGGCCGAGCTTAGGTTTATGTTCAGTCCAAGATTCTTCCAAAAATGCTATGGGCCGTCCAATGGTCACAAGCAGCCCAATCAGGTCGGCCGAGTCTTATTGCAAGAAGGATTGATCTGGATAAGAGCAAATAAGTCGAGTCCTGATACAACAAAAGGATTTCAGAGTTGAAGACGTTAAGGAGACGGGAGTGAACCTGGTTCATTATGGAGCTTGGTTCAGAAACCTATTGGAACTCGAGTTGGTCAAATCCTAATTAAATTAGGCTTGGGAGTTTTAGTCCGAATACAACTCTGGTTCAGCCAGGAATAGGTCTGTTGCTATATATATATATATAGGGGAGTGCATTATTGAAAGGCCCTCCAATTCAACATACAAACTGCCCTACGCAAACTCTCACTCTATGCGAAACCTCTCAACAACCTTGAGATTCATATTTTCTTTTTTCGCCAATACATCTTCAGTTTGGATAAATAGAACTGTGAAGGCAACCGTCAACATTTTCAGTTTGGATAAACAACATTGTTGCCATAGAATCAGCCGACCGCGGAGCACCTTCAATTTGGATAAATAGCACTGCGTCGAGGCCGACTGGTTATCTATCCAAGTCTCGGTCGAGAAGGATTTTCGAATGCTTATTGGCAGAAGTCATTTCATTAGCCTTCTCGACGAAGTGAGGAGTTACAGGTTGCTACATTCAGCACATTGAAAGCCGAATTTGATATTGAACTTCACAGAACTAGCAGCCTTGTCTTCAGGCTTTAGAACCCGAAGGCAGAGACGTGTTCCTTCCTCGGCCGCAGTGGCAAGATCAAGAAGTTAGCAGTGCGCCCAACGCCACATCAACATATTTTACTCCCCAGTCGAACTCGGCTGACGAGTTGGCACGCCCCACATCAACTGAATGACGTAGTTAGCTCATTAATTACTTGGCATGCGCGCCATGTTGACCTGGTAGTTTTTAAGATCAACAATTTGTCAATTATGCTAGCCTGAGACATCACATATTAAAAAAAAAAAGAATTAATTTCACGATTAGGTAGTCATACTAAGATTTTGACAAAAGAACATTATTATATTTTATACTAATGATATATGCATTAGTAAACAAATATAACTGGTCAAAATTTGGTACCTTGCGTTGCAATTAGTTGTCATATACATTGATGATCATCACCATAAAATCATATTAGTTAGAAGGCGTGAAACCGAACATAGATGTTGTTTTCACTTCAAACAGCAGAAATCAAATCAAGATTCCTATCAAGCACATAAAATATGAGTGCGCTTGTGACAACCAGGTCCTCGAAGGACCTATATAGACGTTTTTCCCCGACGTCGGGTGGTCCGGGACCACCCCGGTCCCTAATTGCTCTTCTAGATTGTTGGATTGCTAAATTGATTTTAGTATCTACAATAATGTCTCTGCAATCATGTTTACTACTTCTGGTTGGATTATTAAATTGATTAATTTCAGTGTGTCATTGGTGTGGGGTTTATTGTGAAGGCTATATGAATGAATGGTTAATTAAGGGACTATTTGATAACCATTTCGTTTTTATTTTTGGTTCTAAAATCTTGTTTGGTAACTACTTTTAGTTTTCAATTTTTTTAAAAAAAATGAAAACTAAAAACCAAATAGTTACTAAATAAAATTTCAATTTTCAATTTAAAAAATAAAATAAAAACTGAAAACAAAATAGTTATTAAATAGTCTCTAACCTTTCCTCTAAACATGTATGGCCGATTGTAATTGGTAATACTGTGGTAGTATGTAAAGAAAAAGAAGTACAACAAAGGCTAATGCTCTGCATCAATTTTGCAATTTGTTTTAGTAAGCAGTTAGGGTTACCGAAAACTAACATTTTTTTTCTCTCTCACATATTAATTTATGTCGCTTAATTATTTTTTTATTTACACGCGCTACAGGTCACAAATAAACAGAAGTGTGCTGACAAAATTTTTATAATTCACTTTCATTTTGATATCTCATCAAACTTTTTCTGTTCTACTAGTTTTAAATTAAATAGGCGTAGCCTTATACTAAGAAAGGAAAAAGAAAATACATGATACTCACTATCATGTCTTAAAATTTGAGAAGGGCCAATTAGTCTTTTGAAGTGGGTTGAAGCTCGACATGAATAAAGCGTATGACCAAGTTGATTGAAACTTTTTCGAGGAGATTATGTTGATTATGGATTTTGACTGGAGATGGGTAAACTTGGTGATGCGATGCGTTACCTCTATTGATTGCGGGTACCTGAGTTGTTGGTGTCAAAATCAAACAGAGCCCGACTCAGATTAACACGTTATTTGCCCCATTTGTTGATATCATTCTCAAGGCCACGAAATGGCTTGAGTGAGTGTGAGAATGGGCGTGCCACTATTGCAGATTGCCAACTCACAGTGATTATGTAGTGATGTAGAAATTGTGCTTAGATCTAACTCATTAACCAAATCAATTGAGCACTGAATATGACGTTGGTACTGGTAGGTTCTTTTTTATGCCTCGAAGATTGAGGACTTGAACTAGTGTGATGTGTTTGCCTAGGAATGTAAATGAAAGAGAAACGGAAATAAACGAATGTAATCATTTAATTGTTGAAGCAAGATTACAGAAGTTTAGAAAAGGACTTGTGGTCTGATGATCCACTCTACATTATTGGAAAGTAAAGTACATTTCAAAATTTAAAGAAAGCAGTAAATCACTTGAAGTTTGTAATCATAGAGATTGAATTTGACGAAGCTACTCAACTTAGAGGCCTCTACCTCTATTTATAGGAACTCTGAAGATCATCCTCAACCTTGTTGCTGAGCTAGAGTGAGAGCAGATCGGTCATTTAATTGTGGCAATAATTGCATGCCTCTGCGTTTTTGTGGCACTCGTACGGTGCCGGTCTGCCGTGTCGGGTAACGCGTCCCTTGGTTATTTAAAGGGCCGTTATATTCCCGGACTTGATCGACTACACGGAGCATGCGCTTTCCGGAATAGATGAGCCCAAGATCTTGAAGGATTATCACACACTGGGAAAGGGCCATCCCGATTTGAAGCGAGCTAGCCCGAATTGCGCTTCGTTGTTGGTGGGCCGATAGTCGTATGCCCTTGCTTAAATAAAAATAAATGGCCTCATAGCAGACTTAATTTTTATTTATGGTCCAACCACGAGTTGGAAGTTCAAGTAAGCCTTCGAGAGGACCCAATTTTTCACTTTGTTAGTGAATCTCTTTCCCACCTTGTCCAACATTGCCTTTGCTTCTAAATTCATCAAAGGTATTATAATCCGTAAGGAGGGCCTCATGCTGTCACATTCATTATCCACTGCACAAGGAGAAAGACTTATATTCAACTGGTTAACCACTATCATGACATATCGATCCAATCGCATTATTGAATCAGGATGCAAGGGTGACAACCATCCCATTTCATATAACTTGCTCTCCTCTACAGGCACTAAAACTTATATGCATGCTATCAATAATTTCTTAAGCTATAGCATAAGCCATTCCTTTTTTAATAGATGATAGCATGAGTGGTTAAATGTTAGATTGGAGAGCCGTCAGGTTTCGAACATAAGCTGAAATGTCTGTTTAACATAAGACGGCCAAATTAGTTTCTAGGTGCATATATCCAACATATTATGGAATAGAAAACTTGGGTGAAAATAAAGATCCAGATAATAATCTTCAAATATGGATCACAAATCTCATGATTAATTTCAATTAAGAACATTCCATGATTCCCCAAAACTTCAATAGATGAGCTACAAACAAATTCTGTTGCAATATTCGGGCCTAGGCCGCAGCTTTAGAAATCAACTCAAGAGTGAAAACACAACCTCGTTCTCATTAAAATTACAAGAAATTAAGCATGATAAGCCTTGAAATATGGTAATAGGCATACATAAAACAACTAACAACCATAAAAAATCGTCGGAAACTATAGAAACCATTTGACACCGAATTTCTACAAATCAGTTGAGAGTCATCATATGGCAGTATGGATAAATTGTTGATGCGAATGTGTGAGAGACTGACTAATAACACGACGTTCCTGGTCCAATTAGGAGATGTTTGCGTTTTTCAGAGATGTTGAGATTACCACACCTGCAGATGTCCGCATTACATGCTCCCCAAGTAAAGCAATACAAGAATTGTCGGTCTTCAGATGAGGTTGCACCAATTCCCATATCTTTTTCTTCTGAATCTGCAAAAAGTGATAAAACGAGAACCATAAATACAAATCAAAGTATATGATGGATGAAGAAAAACTTGACCCAACAAGTGCCTCGGGCCTCAAGCATGTATATTCTGTGGTCTGAGATTCCATTAAACAGACAGCAAGAGACAAACAACCACACAACACTAGAAAGAAACTAAGAACGCCCAATCCATAAACACATGCCCGTTGTCTCAGAAGGTAGACCTAGTAAGCCAGGACTTATCAAAACCCAAACAAGAGATAATGTGGGATGCTAAACCCAATTTTCTGTGCACATAGCCGTTGTCTCACATCTTATTTTCAGACATACCACAAGGTGGAAGGAACTTAACTCTGTTCCTTGCAGGAAACTGTAAGCACATGCACATTCGTTTGAATAAAATTCTGAAATGCCAGAAATCCATGGTAGAAAAGTTCACTAATCCACCTTGTCGCCAAAAGGTAACCAAAATCAACCTTCACAGTCCAAGGACAGAGTAATAAGAATGTTCGAAAGACTCTAGATACTCATTGCAGATAGGCCATCGAGTAGTCACAATTTTCTCCTGAAGATATTTTCTTGCACGAATGGAATTGAGGAAGATTCTACATAGGAGTTGACAAACTTAAGGAAGGATATGAACATTCCATATCAACCTTATGTCTAATTGATGTTAGGATCGCAGGGGTTATCTTATCCGTCCAGCCTGAGCTTAGACCTTATGTTATCCATCCATATACTAAAGACTTTTCCCAAGATATATACTCCTGAATAGGGCTCGACCCAGGTTCGAGTTCCCCAATTAATGAAATCTGCCACCGTTTGGACCAGGCATATTCAACACCCGAAGAACTTAGAAGTTTCCGATTGCGTGAAAAAAAATTATCTTGATTTCTGTACTCCTTATCAAATTTAATCTGGTTCACAATAAAATTCAGCATCCTATAAATTTCTCCTGATTCCGGATATCATTTATCATGCGCTATAAATTTGTGAGGGGTTCCAAATATCTCCACAAAACTAAAACCAGGGGACTTCTTCACCCCTCTCCTCTCCATGGCTTCTCTCAGGCTTCTTGCATCATCCCAGCGTCTGGAAAATGCATAAACATTTGATAAACCAACATATCTACCATCATGATCTGGCTGTATCTCTATAAGCTTCTTTCCAACAATTTCTGCAAGATCTAATTCTCCATGGATCATGCACCCGCTAAGTAAAGCACCTAACATTGAACCTGTTGGCTCCTTGAGCATTTGACATATAAAGTGGTATGCCTCCACTACCTGAACTCCTCGTACTAAATCATCCACCATGCAAGCATAGTGCTCACACTTGGGTTCCATACCATGTTTACCAAGACATTCAAAGAAATGCCAAGCTTCCTTCACTAATCCCTCATGAGCACAAGCACTCAACAAGCACAAGTACGTTATCCCATCTGGCACAATCCCAATTATTTGCATTTCGCTAAAAATTTCAAGTGCCTGAGGGACTAATCCATGCATTGCAAGTCCTCCAATCATTGCATTCATATCAACACATCAGATTGATGCAGTGAACCCCCACGAAACACACTGAAAGCCTCCTCTATCGCCCCACATTTGGCATACATGTCCACTAGTGATGTTTCCAACACCAAATTCAACGGCAATTTATTCTTGGCCATATACCAATACATCACCTTCCCTTGCACAAGAGCACCTACGCGCATGCGCACAGAACACTCACCATGGTTACCTCACTTGCTTTAGGCTCCACAACACGCATTCTCTCAAATACTGCCAAAGCCTCACTAAACTCCCCGGCCTTAACATACCCATCAATCAAAGAACTCCAGAACACCACATTACGCTCTGGAATTAACTCAAATACTTCCTGTGCTGAAATCACGTCCTCACATTTTGCATACCCATCTAACATCGAATTCCACGAAACCGAGTTTCTTACAGGGATTCCATCAAACACTTTACATGCATAAATGATATCTCAACAAGTAGCAACATATGGATCAAGGGATTACTTATGGACCTATCAGACTGGAAACCATTTTTAGCAATATGGGCATGCACAGCCATACCCAGCTCTTGCTTCATAAGCGAGCTGACGCCTTTAAAAGAAATGGATAGGTTAAATGATCCAGAGAGACCCCGTCATGCAACATTTGAACAAAGACTGATATGGACCAATTCGGGTTTTTGCTGTTGGAGTAGCCTCAAATAACTGTGTTCCAATGAAAAAGTGTTGGGTGTGAGAGCTGTGAGAAAACTCGATAAGAGTATTGCATGTTACCCGAATTGGATAGCGCCATGAAAGAAAGGACTTCGGAAGTCAATGAGTGGTGTTGGGAGAGGCCCAAAGTGAGGAGCAGAGCATATATTTGCTTGAGCTCAAACATCGATTTGCAATTTTCATGAAGGGTAACTAGCTTTTGAATTATACTAGCATGTATGCTTGGAAATGGCACATTCAACAGTTGAGGATTAGACGCAGAGAGTACCTGGTTAGGCGAGGCAGCAGGAGGCTGATTTAGGTGATCCTCTTCAGAGCCAAACCATACCCTTTCGCCAGGGAGTGAACCCTCAGGTGGCACAAGAAGCTCAACATTCTCATGGGAAGCATCAGAAGCTGCCATAAGCATTCCATTAGACTTCACACCACGCATGTTCCTCGGCTTCAAATTAGCAAGCACAACTACATTTCTATCCTGCATCACACAAACACAAAATCCCATTGCATACAATTGTCAACTGATCATTCTCACTTCTCTAACCCAAAAATAAATGAACTTTTTTGGCCATGGCCCACCACCAACATCACCAATGTATTAAGTATGAGATTTTACCACAAAAGTCCTCGGTCATATAAGTAGTGAACCTCTCACATATATATACTGTACACCTTTGATGTGATACTATTCTCCAACAAAAATCAAATATAGTACAATATACATACACATATACATGCTCCGAATTCACGTTGTGTTTTGAATACAAATGGGATATATGCAAACTAAGGAATTCGTAAGTCGGAACAAAGAATTTGGGTACCTGAAGGTGATCAAGAGGAATATATCTGACAAGGCCACTGCAGATGATTCTGGGTTCGGGCTCACCAACGTCGACTTCCTCCACATAAAGAGATTCAGCCTCCTCATGCCTCCACGCCTTAAGGACTCGGCCAACCCTTATGTCGAGCAGGTCGGCTGCATCCTTTATCTTCTTCTGTTCATGAACAACCTCGCTCACGGGCACTGCCTCGTCGACCACAGCAGCATCGCTCACTACCTCAGAAGCAGAGTCAGAAGCAGAAGCGTCGGCGGCGGTGCAGAAGGGAGAAGAGGAGTTCCACAAGGCGGCGAGTCTTGGTGATGGTGATAATGTGAGTTTTCCGCGGCCAATGCGGATGTGGTGGTAATTGTGATCGACAGCGGAGTTGATTTGGTTGAAATTGAGAGGCCGGTGCGGGTGGGCGAGGGAGAAGAGCCGACGGACGCCGATGCCGGTGCAGTTTCCTTTCAAAAGGCTCGTTGCTGCCATTCTTTCCCCCCTCCTCCCTATCCTCAATAGCAACTCACTGGCTCCCTTATTTCATTTAGTAATTTCAAAATGTATTGTAAATGATGGGGTGCTTGCTTGTAAACCTTAGCATTCGTGTAGTATTTTCAGGTTCGCATCTTTTTTGGGGTATAATTTTTTTGTGGCATACACCATATTTGAACGGTTATTATCGTGCCACACTTGTTAAATAAACGGATAATACAACTCAATTCAAACTCAACTCGTTAAAATTATTAGAATATTAACGGATAATATGACTCAACCCGTTACTTGTATAGAAAATATATTTCACATCAATTATAAAAATATACAAAAGCTTGTAAAACAAACTCTACAACTTTGGTGAAAAGGTAAACTCCGGAATTCACCACCATAATCCCACAAACCATACATTTAAATTTAACTGTTGATTGTCATTGACATTTACACTCCATTCTTCTCACCAAATTTCTTTTTTTTTTTTTTAATTTTCTTTCTTAAAAACAAGGTCTTTTAGCCGATGCGGAAATATGAACGGTTCGGATCGTTGATATCACGTTCAGATTTTTACTGTTAGTAAAAAATATTGTTTTTAAAGTCTCTAGAAGCTATATATCATTGACTCATATTTCAATTAACCGTAAACATTGAAACATGATATCAATGATCCAAATCGTTCATTTTTCTGCATGCGTTAAAAGATCATGTTATCAAAAAAAGAAAATTTGAATAACGAAACCCAATGAGAACAATAGAACGTAAACGACAATCAACAGTAAATATAAATCTAGAGTTTATGAATTATGGTGTCGAATCTCAGAGTTCACCCATTCACGAAAATTGTAAAGTTTGTCATTACGAGTAATTGTATATATTGTTTTTTACATTTTTCACACTTATACATTAATTTTTATTAATTCTGCACTCAAACAAATAACACTATTCATAAGGATTTGGAGGGTATTGAAAATCTAAACAACAAAATAACCATCATCTAAGCCTAGAAGATGCAATCACAAACGTTTGTTTATTTATTTATTTTTTATATTTTTTTACTCGTACATTGATTATTATGAATTTTGGTTTAATTTGAACTCCCCATAAAAACACTATTTGCGAGGGTTTGTAGGGTTTTAAAAATCCAAACGATTATGTACTCATCGTCAAAGCGTAGAGGATGCGATCACAAGGGTTTGCATATATTTTCAAATTTTCACACTGTTAAGTAATTTATTATGAATTTTTTAATGTGTTTCGAAATTTTTTTAGTCTCATTTATGTGATTAAATACTGTGCCTACGGTAGTAAGATTTCTTTTTTTGGAGCTTAAAATTATCGAACTAACATTTTCTCATTGGTTTGAAACTTGTTACTTGCGGGTAAATTTAGGTTCTTAACATGTCACCCAATGGCACCTAGTTAGTTAATGCATTGATTAGAGACCTATTAATTGTAGGGGTGTACTATCCACACACCCTATTTTACTTCTCACACACCTCTTAATAATTTATGTCCGTTGATCTTTTTCAATTCATTCGATCTGACGGCTGAAAATTAAAAAGATATGTGAGAAGTAAAATGGGGTGTATGGATATAACACCCCTTAATTGTATCCTCATGAAATGGAAGACACCGCCTAATCATTCAAGTCTTTGCTTTGGAGTCTCTAAATTATATGCCCTTTGGTTGAATCATAAGAACTTACTTCAAAATTTCATGTTGTTTGGATCGAGTTAACAAATCGTGTAAAAAAGTTGCCAAGTCTACTTGCTTGTAATACTAAAAGTACGAATTCTCCATTGTTTGAACATTTATGATTAGTACCTACCCCAACCTTTTAGTATCATTCCAAATTGGTCTCAACCTACATTCCAAACATATACGGTATACCCAACCTATTGAAAATGTCACATCTGTTATGCCCCAGTAATTTTTGTTAAATTAATTAGGGCTTATTTTGTCTCCAAATCCAATAGAAGATCATGAAAGCAAGACCTCCACCAACTAACGGTCACCACCACCACCCCTATCTGACAATCACCTCTTAACCCAACATACAACCACCAACTCCACCCTACAATTCAAGGCCTCTCTCAACACGAGCAAAACAAGCATGTTATAGCGGATGTGAGTGGTCAAGAAAGGTATCCACTTCACATCATCATCCACACGGATCACATAAAACTTCAGCATGATATCAAAGAGGTAAATCCGGTGGCAGATACACTTGCCGACTTAGGGCTTACAATAGGTTTCAAGTAATGAAAATATAACCATATTCAATATTCGATCGGTTTGTTCTTTCTTCTTTAATATCAAGACTATGATGATGACACATCAATATCAACCTAAGTTCTTTCTCCCATTCTTTATGAGTCTTTCTCCTTTATCACCTTATCAAATTTAACTCACCTAAGACTTAGTATTTTCTAACCACCAAGTAGAGTATAAAGGTTGGGATGAAGTTTTGGTGAACGTAGGTTGAGCTTGGAGGTTGGATGAAGTTGCAGTGATCGTAGGTTGAGCTTGGAGGTGATGGGGATTGATATTTTCCGATTTTCATCTACATGCCTTTTTGAAGTTATTTTTATTATTATTTGTGCCCAAATAGGCTAAAAAGTGGGGCACATTGTTGCCACAAGTACATTTAACGTAAAAATTAACTAGGACTTAAAAGATGTGACATTTCTGGAATTGAATTACTAGGGTTGTGGATCCTACCGTTGACCTTTGATCTACAGTTGACTTTTTAGTCAACGTGTCCCAAATTAACCTAGGGTGTCATTTATTTTTAGAATGTTGTTGAGGCTTGATGGAGCTTAGTTGGATCATCATGATGACATGTTGTTCCCGGTTACCTTCCGTCTCGATTTACATACAAGTGGCACTATGCCTCACTTTGAGTTTCGGTCTGACTAAGTTTTTCAAGTGGGATATTGTGTATTGTATTAGGTTTCTTGGAGCAGTGCCACTGAATCTGAAAGTGTGAAGGACTCCAGATAAGTGACTTTAATCTTATGTGAAAGGGTCATTACCCATGAGAACTTCCTTGTTATATACTATGTGGATATAACTTGGATTTTCAAATGATTTTATGGAAATGGGTGATGCTATGCTATGTTTACTTGATGGTGGTACAAAAAAAAAAATATATATATATATATATATATACACACACGCTATATTCCAAATGAATGAGGCTTATGGTGGTTATTCTAAAATATGTGGCTATTGGAACCTTATGATCCTTCGAAAAAACAATGAAAGGTGAGTGTTGAGCCACAATCTAATGAGAATGATGGAATGATAATGACGGTGATCAAAATGACGGATGTGTACGTAGCCACTGCTTTTACATTTAATCATTTGACTTTACTTATATTCACATATGTTGTATTATTGTCGCTCACATGAGCTTCGCATCTAATCTAGGTTTTGCTTTGCCTAGTGAGTCATTTCTACTGCATAGGGTTGTTTGCAGAGTAAAAGGTAGTGGTTAGAGATGAGATTTCAGTTGGTATAGCTGTGTGAACAGTGTTCCCCCCCCCCCCCCCACCCCTAATTGATATATAAAGAAATTGTGAAAAGATTTTGGGGGATCTCTAGCATAAAAGTGAAATCATTTCGATAGATCTCTACCATTGCGGACATTTTATTTGGTATCAACAGAAGTTTCAAAACAATAGTTTTAGTAACGTCTTGTCGAATCATTGCTTTTGTAGAATTGTGTTGAAAATTCTAAATAATTATGACAAAGCTGTCCTAGAACTTTGCCTGCTTTCATTGAACTTACTGGCTTTTTAAAATACTAGGGAGCATGAGGTGTTAGGGTAATCTGAGTAAGTCAAGTGTCTATCAAGATAATTGTTTGTCTCAAAAGTAGGTATGAGGTGTTTTCAGTAAATGGGGTGTATTCAACAAATTGTGGAGCTGTTAAAAAAAAAAATGAGTTATATACAAACCTTTCATTCTATACTATATGACTTCGAATGATAGTTTTACTGTTTTCAGCTCACCAAAAAGATTATTAATGCTAGAAATACTTTTATAAACGGTGAATAAAATACTTTCTATTGTAAAGGAAAATAGTTTGAGAGAAAATGATAGAATTTTATTGGAGAATTTCTTAGTGTTACAGTGTGAGGCATAGCCACCTTTATATTGCAGTGTGACTATCCTTTCAAATTACAAATATCCATAATTCAATAGGGAGAATCAATTGTCTAATCAATTGAGGAATGAATGACCTATTCATTTGAGGAATCAATGGCTCAATGGTTAAACCAATTAGTAGACGAACATAAATATCCTGCAACACTCCCCCTTGGATGTTCATGAATTGCTCAGCTAGGTAATCAGTGAAACTTATAACGCCCCAAAAATTTAATCGGAAGCTAAGCTCAATGATAGGTCAAAAATAAGATCTTGGTTAATCACTACTATTAACCACAATTAATTTCTTGAAATTTTCCATTCACTCACAAAATTTATTTCATTCCTTTTATGGCTGCATCTAACTCCTGTTAGATTACCTACGTACCTTCGAATAAGATCAAGCTTTCCGTAGTTCATGATTCATTTTTAAACTGTTTTCTAAAATACTCATGTAGCGGACAAATATGTAACTAGATCCACACGCTTCACATCAAATGATTATCACACATGGATTCAAAACAACAAAATTAACTTAAATACCTATAATTTCCCTCGATCCATCGGAAACCCTAGAAATGGGTATTCCTGGTTTGACACCAAAACTAACTCTGACGCCTCAACCCATGCATGGGCTTTGTTCTCGAGGTTGATGGGAGATTATTGATGGTGATAATTGATGGGAATAGTTGCAGTAAAGGCAGATAGCCACCGTGCACCCACAAAACTATACAGTTTCGTTCTTCGCAATTTAGGGGTTAAACGAAGTGGGATTTAGGTGTAAATAGGAGAGGGAAGGTCGTGGAGTTATTTTCAGACGGTGGAAAAGCCGACAGATTTCATTGATATTGTCCGGGACAAGTCGCAGAGGGAAATCGGGTCAAAGAGGATCCGACTGGTTCCCTCCTTCTCTCTTCCCTCCTTTCTCTCCTTCCCCATTCGCCCACTCACTCTCTCCTTTCTCTCATTTCTTCTCTCCTCTCTTCATCATAGCCACACACGTGGCATCATAGATGGTTGCTCCAACAAAGCTGGAGCTTTCCAGAGAAGTGGTCAAATGACCATTTTGCCTTTGCCTTTGTTTGTTTATATCTCCTTCATTATAATTCCGTTTCATGAACGGTTTTCACCTACGAGCTTGTTGAATTGAGCTCTATCCGAACATGCCAAGAAATACGACGAAACATATAAGATAAAATACATCCCCATAAAATATGGTTTAGCCAACTAGGGGCAATTTCGTCTTTTCCACTTATCGAATAATTATACGACGTAAATAATAATAAATTTCGAGAACGGAATTTCATATTTCCCCCATTCAAATTTCGTAACCATAAATCGATTTATTTTTCGATTCCCTCCACATAATCATGAACATGAATAACTAATTCATATATTTAAAAAAAATTAAGGTATTACATTCGACACCCAATAAAATAAACCTCATCCCCAAGATTTCAACTAGCAATTAATGAAAAGAGATTTAGAACTAACCTAACCATTTCATTTGTATAGAATGATTTCATTCATGTCTGAGACATAAATAACTCAATCAACAAATCACCATAGTCTTCATAAATATTAAAATTTCCAGCCAAAATCATTATTGGCAAACAACGATTTTACCAAGATTTTCTTTTATCCCAAACAAGTTACCAACAAATTGGAAAGAATCGTAATATACCTGGCCAATATATATATATATATATATTACACATATTTATCACATTGATAACGCACTCTTGCAGCCCACACGTAGAATTTTCTCGACCTTCCACAATTCATGTGCCCATTCAAACATTCCTCCACATTCCACCAGGCATTATGCCCATTCAAACATTTCTCCATGTTCCCAATTGCACAGGTATAATACGACTTTTCCACCTACTCGTCACAATTAAACAATCATCTCAACACACTTCAAAATCTCATGATGAGTAAAAATAAAATCAACCCTATTTCAAGGTTAATTGGGAACTTTAATCAAGCACCTTGTGCTCATCTTTACTCTAATTCACATCCACCAAACTCAATAACGTCACATAGTATAATGTAGAATCATTTGCTCTGATATCATTTTGTAACACCCTAAAAATTTAATTGGAAGCTAAGCTCGATGATAGGCCAAAAATAAGATCTTGATTAATCACTACTATTAACCACAACTAATTTCTTGAAATTTGCGATTTACTCACAAAATTTATTTCCTTCCTTTTATGGCTGCATCTAACTCTTGTTAGACAACCTACATACCCTTGAATGGGATCAAGCCTTTTGTAGTTCATAATTCGTTTTTAAACCGTTTTCTAAAATAATCAAGTGGAGGACAAACAAATCCACATGATTGAATCACATCAAATGATTATCACACATGGCTTCAAAACAACCAAATTAACCTAAAAATGTGAAGTCGGTCCACTGGCCACATGCCATTGCACTCGCTGCCGGCGGCAGCGATTTTTGACGAACGAAACCCAACTTTTCAACTAACTCGAAAAATTGCCAAATGTTACAGGATTGTATAGCACATCAAGGGGAAGAACTTTTATACCTGGGCTAAAGTCCAATTCCTCCCAGAAGTACCTGAAATTGCCCCCAATATGTCAGAAACCCTAGAAATGGGTGTTCTAGGTTCGACACCATAACAAACTCCGACGCCTCAAGCAATGCATGGGCTTTGTTCCTGAGGTTGAAGGGAGAATATTGATGGTGATAATTGACGGGAATAGTTGCAAGAACGGCGGATCGCCGCCGTGCACCCATGAAACCGTACGGTTTCATTCTTAGCGATTTGGGGGTTAAACGAATTGGGATTTAGGTGTAAATAGGAGAGGGAAGGTCGTGGAGTTATTTCCAGATGGTGGCTTACTTAATTCCCTAGAGAAATGATGGAAAAGCCGTTGGATTTCATTGTTACCGTTCGGGTCAAGTCATAGAAGGAAACTAGGTCAAAGGGGATCCAACCGGTTCCCGCATTTTCTCTTCCCTCATTTCCCTTCTTTCCCTTCTTCCCCATTCGCTTCCTCACTCTCTCCTTTCTCTTCTCTCTTCATCACAGCCACACACATGGCATCACAGATGGTTGCTCCAACAAAGCTGGAGCCTTCCAGAGACGTCGTCAAATGACCATTTTGCCCTTGCCTTTGTTTATTTTTATCTCCTTTGTTATAACTCCGTTTCACGAATGGTTTTCACCTACGTGCTTGTAGGATCGATCTCTGTCCAAATATTCCAAAAGTATGACGAAGCATATAACGATAAAATACATCACCATACAAAACGGTTTAGCCAATAATTATACAACATAAATAATAATAAATTTTGAGAACGGAATTTTATTTTTCCCCCATTCAAATTTCATAACCATAAATTGATTTATTTTTCGATTCCCTCCACATAATCATAAACATAAATAACTAATTCATATATTTAAATTTTTTCAAGGTATTACAAAAATCCATGTCAATACCTTGTCTTCGTCTTTCTCAATAATGCAAAACTGGAGAAAAACTTAGCGAAGGAAAAACTGAAATGGGAGAAAAACTAGTAGCACGCATTGTTGAAACTAACTCTGGGGATTTCTCCCCTTGAGAATGACAAAACTTCTTAGGAGAACTTCTATGACTTCAGGCATGGCTCAAGTGACGGATGACCGTTATTGTCGGGTTGAAAGACCCAAATTAGTGCCTCATTAAAACTTTTCTATGTAAAACTTGTAGGATAAAAACTTAGCGAAGGAAAAAAAAAAAAAGAATGCGGGCCAAAGCGTCTCAAGATGTCTCCCCCTAACTAGCACACGACTGGGTGCTTTCCCTGAATATAGATATCGATGAGACGCTTTACGTTAACTCCAAAGCCTATGTAACCCAATACCTTTAACGTGCTTTTAAAAATGAGCTCTTAGGCAAGGATTTGGTAAATAGGTCTGCATGGTTATCCTAGGAACCAATATGATGGACCTCAATCTTCTTCTCTTACAATGGTTCATGTGAAAAGAACTTAGGTACCATGTGTTTGGTGGCATCATCTTTGATAAAGCCTAACTTTAAATGGTTGGTACATGCAATGTTGTCCTTATAGGTAATCAGTATGTCATTGGTAGCAAAGGTTCACTTACATGTACTTTGAATATGCTCGACCATAACTCGTAGTTAGTGTAGCTTCATAAAAGGCTATAAGTACGACATGATTAGTCGAGGTAGCAACCAAAGTCTGTTTTGTAGACAGTAAATACATGACTTGTCTGGGAACGTACCTTGTGCAAGTCTGACATGTACTTAGAATCAACAAACCCAGCAAATAGTGCATCAAACGTCTTAGATGCGTATAGGGCCATATCCATTAAACCATTAAGGTATCAAAATATGTCTTTGATGCCATTCCAGTGAGCGTGTATTGGTACAAAACTGTATCTCGCCAGGAGATTCACTGTAAATGAGATGTTTGGTCTAATACACTAGCTAAGTATAAGAAAGCTCCAATCATATTAACATAGAGAATTCTAGTCCCACAATCGATCTTTTCGGCATCTTTCTTACGACAAAATAATCTGTCTTAGGATTTAAATATTTAAATATCCAAATATCGAACGACCATGAGAGTATTAGATAACTTTGCTTCGAGGAAGTTAAACTAATGTAACACTTTCTGAGTGTAGTTCGATTGGTGGACTAAGATCTCTTTTTTATGGTTCTTTGCAAACCAATACCAAACATAGTCTTACCTAGATACTTCACCTCAAATTCCTTCTTTATGTGCGTAGCAAACATTTATATTTTTTCAAGAGTTCCAATAAGGTTCATGTCAATTATCGCAAAATCAGAGTTGGTGGCCTTAATGGACATGTACTGGCACAATTCTTCATTCTCATATTCCATTCTGATATCAAGTACTTGGTTAAGTGTTTGTACCACATCCTTTCAAATTGTCTCAAACCATATAACGAAAGCTTTAACCTAATTGAAAGTGTGTCTCGTGTAAGGAACTCATTAATTTGGGTATAATCGTATCTAGTTCTGCATAAAAATATGCAGTGACTAAGTCCTTAAGCTCATACTCAATTTTTTTGGAAACTACTAAACCAATTAAGTTGCGGAATGTAATTACGTCCATTATGGGAAAGTACGTCTCCTCGTAATCAATACCAGGGCATTGTGACAAACCTTGCGCCACGAAGCGAGCCTTATACCATATGACCTCATTATTCTCATTACACTTCCTTACAAATACCTAATTTAGAGTTTATGGGTTTCCCATCCTAAGTGTTGGAATGAATGGTCTGAATACGTGACGTTTCATTAAGGAATCAAGTTCGATCTAGATTACCTCTTCCCTTTTTGGCTAGTCAAGTCGAAGTTACGCTTCAACAATGGATGGTTGTTCGATGTCATTGCCCTTTACTATTTCAGCGACCACCACTTAGGCAGACACGTCACCGATGATGATCTCGTTTTGTTTCCATGTCTTCTAGACAAGTAGTTGACAGAAGGATCAAGACTTGGGATAACTATCCCTGTCTTTTCATGTGTCACTATTCTCCACTTTGGGGGAAGCTTGTCTTTTGAACCAACAGTTTGCCTTACTTCAGGGAGGGATACTAGATTGGTTAGCCGCCAATATCGTTCTTCGATTGTCAGTAACTTGTTCTTTGGGAGCATAATGTCTGACAGGATGACTTTAGGAACATCAATTCTTGTAGGGACATTTGCAGCATGAAGGTCTAATCTTGTGGGTATCATTATATCAATAAAGGCATGCCATGGGTTCCAAATAATGGATAATGGAAGAAGACAAGTAACTTAAAATAAATCCATTTCCTTCGTTGAAGCCTCTTTGAAACATTATGGGGGCGCGATGGACATATGTACAACACACCCAAACATGTGCAAGTACGAGACATTTGGCTTCTATCCATTTGCCAAATGCTCCGCAGAAAAGGGTTGGGTGGCAGTGGGCCTTATACTAACCCAATTCTTCGTGTGCATTGTTGGATATAACCCCAAGTAGAAATCGGAAGATTGGACCTCATCTAAATGATCAAGCAACAAGTCTTACAAAAATGTAACATTTCTGGTGGACAATAGAGCAAGTGTGGGACTATCAAGTCAATGCATCAACCAAAACCATAAAGCAGCGGAAAGGTCCGCGTGGTGGTTAGATTGGTGCAAAAGTATATCCTTAGATCCTTTCCAAAAAAGTGGCTTGCTTTTTAGAGATGTTTGAATAGGACGGCTTTTCGTCTTCTTTATCTAACAAGAAAGCTTCACATGTATGGTCAACTAGATCATGTATTTCATCTTTCTCAATGGATGACCATGTGATGCACAAAGTATACGACACATCATATCGCTTCCTGCGTGTCCAAGACAGTGGTGCCAGAGTTAGAAAGTGCTCAAGTCAATTTGCTTTAGCAAAATGACTAGGTTTTCCTCGATTGTTCGGATATTTGTCTTATAGAGACTCGACGAGAATGCATTCAACTTCTTTAAGATGTGATTTCGGGTGCATGAAGTGAAAGTGATGCAAAGATATTCAACACCATTTTTTTAAGGGTTTGTCATGCCCCTCTATTGGTGGCGTCGAGCCACTGATTGTTATCATCGAGGATTCAATAGGCACGAAGTTGAGGAAATAAATGCAGTTACGTAAAATAATGTGTGTGGTGGCACTGTCGTCTATACAATCAACTTCCTAGAACATACCTATGAAAATTAAATCGAGTCTCACAACAAGTTTTTCAAGATAAACTTTATTAACTTAAATTATTTGAGAACTAAAATTCCAAAAGAATTAAAACAATAACCATAAGGGCTTAAGAAACCATTAGGTTCCCAGAATGGCCTAATAATCTAAAAATAAAAATCATCTGAATAAGAAACGAAAATTCCAAGTGGCGACATACCAACATCCATTAGTAGCCATCTAGCTCAATGAAATCAAACAAATAAAGCCGTGTCATTCGGGACAACTTAGGTTCCCATGTTATTATGCTCGACGAGGTTGGTTTATTTCTGATGACGGTTGTGATAACGATCAACAACATCAGAAGGTGCACAACAAGTTCGAATCCAGTGATTAGTTCCAATATAGCGGAAGGAAAAATTAGGCTTATTCTTTGGTTAAGGGAACTACTAACCTTACGCTGTTGTTCCTAGACTTCTTGTGAAATATGACCACAAAACTTCAAAATCGGCAGGATTTGACAGACTTCAGAGACATACTCGTTGACAGTCTTAAAGTCTTGGAAGTAGAGATTATGCCAATTGTTTCTTGCTTGAGGAAAGAATATTAGCTTCTGATGATTAAAGTGGTCCACTAAGGCTTCCCATAAGGACTTCAGACCCGATTTGCAGGGCTTCCACCATATGCTTCCGAATAAAAATGAGGGTCTTAGCATCTAGTACTGCGTTTGGCATCTTCCTCGCCTTAAGGTACATCTTTGACATCTTGGGCCTACTTGAGGTAGTTGGTGCCAAAAATATCAAGTGAACTCCAACTTGTCCAAGTTTGACATCTTTTATGCAGGAAAAGAGGTGGATTAATACTTCAGATTTAATCAAAATTGCTGTAAAATCTTTAAAGGTTTGTTTTGCAAGAAAACTTCGAGGTTCTATTTGGTGAATAAGAGCTTAAGGGTGTGAGCTTGGACCAAAGATGTGGACTCATAGTGAGGCATGTGTTGGTCGGTTTAATTAGGCTCGGGTTTTGTTGCTTCTTGACTTAGAAAATTTCAAAAGTCAAGTGAGTTTGAAACTCAAAAACAAATTAATTCAATTAATGCTTCTTGAATGAATTACTTGGGCTCTTATTCGAATATTCTACTTGAATTTGGAATTGGCCGAATTTGGAATTAGGCTTCGACTGGAAGTGAATTGGGTTATCCACTGGAAAGCAAAAAATAGCGCATTCGACTGGAATGCAGGTTAGTATTGACTGGAATACTGAATTTGTATTTAAATGAATACGAGTTGGGTTTTTGATTGAAGCTTTCGCCTAGAATGCATGGGAACACACTTTTGGACTTCGGGCTAGGTTTACTTTTGGAAGCCAACTAACAGCAAAGTTAATAGGAATTTGCAACAATGGAGATTGAGGCATCATTGGAGCCTCCAATGATATTCACATTTTTATCAAGAAAATCACAAACAACCGTTTTCGCTTTATAGCATAAACTTAGATTTAAGTGTGTTCGTGCACATGATGATTTTTCTTAATGAGAGGGCTTTGCAAAATTACAAAAGTAATAAGAAAATATCATAACGGGGTTCATGCTTCATGAGATGTTTAAACACATAATTATGAATTTGGCATGAACTTGAGATCATGAAACGAAATACTCACTTCAACACAAAAATGATCCTACTTTAAAAATTCAGAAAAAACTGAAAGTTTGTTGCCAAAAGGTGAGAAAAACCAATGTGCAGGTTAGACTGGACCAACAGGGACTTTGAGGTGGTTGGATTCTGCAAGGAAAGAGGCTTTTCACAGTAAATTCATTTGCTGCAATAGGATCTTTGCGACAACCTTGAAGGTTTTCTGAATTTTTTCTTTTTGCGGTTAGTGTGGCTGCAAAAGAATTTCTAGTGTTTTGGGAGAGTATTTTCTAGTGGTTTTTTATTCCGTCAAGAACAAAAGTGTTGAAACCTACTATAGTGGTCTGGCTAGGAGTGGTTTGGTATGGGATCCTAAACTGAAAATGGATCTTGAATTCCAAACTGAAAATTTTGGAGACGGGAATTTGAAAATCAATTCCGAACCGAAATTTTGGTATTCCCAAAATGTTTTCGGTGTTTCATGATTGGATTTTGGATTTTAGGCTAAAATTTGAAATTTTTGGACTGGGGGCTCAAATTTGGGCAATTGGCCTAAAATTTTGTTGCCCAACTTCATATCAATTGTGATTTAGGCTTTTTACCTCATACCAATTTGAAATTTCATAACAATTGAAGTATCAATTCACTCATATCAAGTCAAATTGACGTTCCAAAGTTTCAAACTACTTAATTTCATACTTCTATTTCTAATATAGTCTACCATCAAACTACTTAAATTCAACATTCAACATGCATGCAAATTTCAGTATTATCGGTTTGATAATTTTTCGGTATGGGATCGGGATTTTTTGGTTTGGTTTAAGAATTTCGTGAAAAATTCCAACCCTAGGTCTGACCATCTTAGCAAATTACACAAATATCTCTAAATTATTTATAAGTGAGAGGTCTTAGGTTCGATTATCGTCAAAGACGAATTTGATCACATTGTTGCTAACCCCTTGTGAGGTTTAGTTCACTCTCTACATCCCTATAGTTTAGATAATAGCGTTTGTTCAAACATAAAAATTGGAAGGACCAAATGCCTAATCAATTGAAGGATGGATATTTGAGCCATCATTCACTCAACGGTTACAACACTTTCTAAATTTCATATATTTTTTAATTTTAGAAAGAATTATTTTTTTAGTACAAATTTCTAGAAGATTATTATTTATTTTTAAACCAAAGTAGCTGGATTCGATCAGGCGTGGTGAATGTATAATATTAGAAAAAAAATTATATTCATATATTCCAATGTCGGTGGGCTGTTAAGTTTGACTCTACTTCCTAGCTTAATTTCCTTCCCTCGATCGTGTAGATGCAGGAATCCCACGGCAAAGAAATGATGAAACACAGAAATTATAGACTCACACTTAGCTGGCTGGCTGGCTATTCTAGAAGTCCTCGCTGGTCGCAACCACGGTTCCACCCACATGTCAATATTATATGGAAACGATTTCAGGCTTTCAAATGCATAAAAATATTAACCATATATATTTAATGTTCTTCATTGTCTGAATTATTTGGAACGTGATGGATTAAAAAGGAATGCCATAACTATAAGTATAATTTATTGCTAAATATTATTTTCAGCACATTTTAGAATCCTTAGGCCTCGTTTGGCAGTTCGGACTATTTCTATCGAATAGGTTAAATAGCCACCAAATAGTACTGACTAAATTAGTCGAGCGTTTGGTGCAATATCGGACTAATGACCGTATTATTTATACTGTGTTTGGTACTGAACCGGATAGGACAAAGGGAAAAAATTTGACAAATCTTCGTTTGTTTAATGAACTTTTCTCATATTTATACCTATTGAAAACCACACAAATTTTCAATAACAAAGAAAAATAGTAAATTCCATATATCAAATTCAAAATATTTTCCAATAACATAAAAGAAGGTTCACAAAATACAACTACAGTCATTACGTTATATAGATTAATCTAACCACATATCCAAGTTCATAAAATATACAAATACAAGTTGGTTTCAATAAGAAACAGTTTGTCCAGATAGCCAAAATATATGCATGTTGTTGCTTTGCAAACTCTACCCTCTGCTTTGCTTTCTCCTTAAACACCAACAAACACAAGAAGCATCAACAAAACAAACATTTCCTGCAATCATAAAGGCCAGATGCATTAATGTTGCAAACACTAAGTCCAAACAACCAATAAGAGAAATTTAACCAACAAAACCAAGACAACCCCACTAAAAATCCGATAAATGCAATGAATAAAATAACTAAAAAAGTAAGGAACAAGATTTGAAAGCCTAACAAGACAAACAACAAAACGAAGACAAAGTTTCAGTTACAAACCACTGAAGTAAGTGCCATGGAAGGATCAACACACCACTGAAGTGAAACTAGCCAGCGTTTCCTTCACAGAAGCTTAAAGCTTCTGTTACAAACAGAAAAATGAACCAAAACAGTGTGTTATTCTCAGTTAACATATAAAACTTATGAGAAAATACTACCACAAAAAACACAACAATTTTGTACAAGCATCAAATACAAGATATTCCATATAACATACTTAGTCCCCAACATATGCAGCCTAACGACTCTAACATGTAAACGGATACCATATAACACACTTTAATCACTTCCTTTTGGCCCACATTATCTCTTCTTCTATTTAACCATCCTTGACAATCTTGCAGATTGCCCGTCAAGTACAAAGTAACCTTCAGTTCTTGCCCATCAAGTACAGAGTAACCTTTAGAGTTAATCATCTGCACAGATTTTATATAACATTTGCCCATTACTAATCTTGTTCACCTGAGCATTTCAGTTCAAATTTTTTTACCATTAATGTTTGACCACTAATTATTTTAACATCATCATATCAACAATAAACACATAACAGCTAAATCAAAGCAAACTTTCACCATGCATCAGTCACTCAACAAAAAATCGAAAGACAAAATCTTGAAAATTCAACGAAATCCCACTAACCAAATCTCAAATCAAAGAAAACCCACATAAGAATTTGCAGAATAATGATATGGAAGCAGCTCATTTTTTTAGCACAATTCTCGTGCCAAAATTCGACCCCAACAAACTCTAATTCGACCCCAACAACAAACCCTAAAATTCGAAAATTCTAATTAAAACACAAAATTACATAATCAATTGCATAATTACAGAGAAAACAATAACTAGATTCAAACAATTGAAAGAAAATTGCAAGAAAAATAGGAGGGGGAAGAACAGAGGGAGGGGCAGAACCTGGGAAGAAGAAGAAGAATGAGAAGACAAACCTGGGAGTGATGCGTATGGAGAGGACCGGTGCATCTGGAGAGGAAGGAGAGACCGAGAGATTTTCTTGTACCATCTGGAGAGGAAGGAGAGAGCGAGAGTGTTCTGACTAAATTGTACCGTCCTTTTAGAGGGGATAAGGAAACGGGTGTTTACCATATAAAGGAGGTGGGTTCGGATTATTTAATCCGGTGGCTATTTAATACAAACGGACATCAAATGTTGTACTTAGTATTATTAGTCCTATCCGATGTATTATCCGACGTACCAAACAAGGCTTTTAAGTATAGAGGTCCCCACGTACGAAGTAAGAACACAGTTATTTAGCATATACAGGTCTATATGCATGCACGCACGCACACAAATATGCATACATACATATATATATATATATATATAGAGAGAGAGAGAGAGAGAGAGAGAGAGAGAGAGAGAGAGAGAGCAAAGTTTTTTGCCAGATTATAAACTGTGATTTGTTATTAGTTTCTTGCCAGATCTTAGAACCCACTGATGCTACTGGACGGTAATGGTGTTTGTCACTCCATTTTGAGTTCTTATCTAATATATAATATTACTTGTCATTGTAATTTGATATCGAATTTGCTCAAAGCTCTCATATTAAAATTATGAGAAATTTCAATGTAACATGCATCACCTAATTATATTACTTTAAAAAAAAGAATAAAAAAATTACTATGAATTCCTTTGAATTCTTTAGTATTTGAAAATTGGACAATTAACAAAAATGATGAAAAAGTTAATCTAAATTGTCAAACTAATCGGATATTTTATAGACTTGTCATTTCATTTTTATAGACCCATCATTTTAAAGTTGGTTAGTTCATCACTTATATGTTGTCATTAATCAGAACATATAATTTCCAAGAAAAAAAATTTACTACTTCTTTCTTTTTGTTTTAGCCCGGCCACCTTACATAAACTTTAACCTTAATTTAGTCTATATGATTGCGAAAAATTCAATGTTTTATTCTCTTGATGGGTATGAGTATTATTGGACACCCATCGACAAAATAAATAGTGATTTTTAAAGCTTACTTCCCACCTACCAAGAAAAAAAAATCGGAATATGGAAGAATGAAACAACTTAGGGTTTCAGGGAAGCATTACCATAGTTGGCAGTATCCCTTCCACTGGTTCCAAAACATCAAATAAAGATGCAAGTGGCATTTTACCATATTGGTGAAAATGTGTTGAGCCCTTGCATGACGGCATGGGTTCGAACCCCGTCGGTAACTAATCTAACATCTAATCTAACAAAATCTATCGTTTGATAAATAAATAAATAAAGATAAAACTCGCCATTGATACCTTCACCAGTACTGAGGTGCCAAATAAGTTCTGAAGTGAAGGGAACTAGAACTAGCCAACAAATTAAGTAAGGTATTTGTCCTCTAAGTCCAAAAAAAGTGTAAGTTTTGTTTTGTTTACACGTTGGAATCTAGACATGTTTTGTTTGGGGTTGATTTAGTCATGCAAAAGTTTTTGTATGCTGGGCTGGAGATTAAACAAAGGTAGCTCGAAGGTATTTTTTGGGTACAAGTATATATTTTAGATTAAGGGGAGAAGAAAGTTCGCTAAACCACACAATGGGTAACTTAATTTGAGATCGAATTTGTCATTTACGAGATTCGAACCTAACATCTCACTTACAAAATGAAGAGGAATACCACCAAACCGTAATACTGATTGGCAGTTATTATATATATTTTTCTTACGCCCTCCATATGCCGGTTGATTTTAATACGATGTATTATGACCACGTGAAAATTGATGAGATACGTCGTAGCTTCTCGGTGTCTAGCTCTATAAAAAGGAACCATTTCTTCCATTTATCATCAAAGCCATACTCACTCAACAATCTTCCTATTTCCTCTCCATCGATCGACTTACATATTATTCTTTTCACTTATCCTCTTCTGATATATATATAATACTCTCTGTCCTTGAAAAGCTATGGCTCAAGTTGCCGCTCAAACCATGGATGTAAAAAGCATCAAATCGCTTGCTGAATCACCTGCTCTCAGTTCTGTTCCTTCTGCTTATGCCTTCAACATGAACCCAAATGACGAAGCAAATCCAAACGATCCCGAATTCGCAATCCCCATAGTTGATATGTCTCTTCTTACCTCCGAATCTCCTGATCAACGGTCCAAAATTATCCAAGACCTCATCAAAATTTGTCAAGAATGGGGTTTCTTCATTGTATGTACTTTAACTCAATAATGATTAATTTTCTTCATTTTAAATTATGTTTTAGTTTTAGAGTTCCCTCAAGTAACTAGATGGGTATTTCTTATATTCAAAACACATAGTAGACCACTTGTCAAATTTAAGTGAGCTCCACATAGGGGCCATTTCTATTAGAAAGGTGGTCAACAAGAGAATCCGTAGATTCAGTGAAAATAATTTTATATTATTAACATTCAAAAACATAGATCTAATTAATCATGATCATGATGAATTCAATGCAGGCGATTAACCACGGAGTCCCAGAGAGCCTAATGAAGGCGATGATTGATGCGTGCCATGGATTTTTCAGCCTCCCAGACGAAGAGAAGGAGGAGTTCAAATCCGGAAACGATGTGCTGGAGATGTTCAAGTACGGAACCAGCTACAATCTTGCATTGGACAAGGTTCTTCTCTGGAGGGACTTCTTCAAGGTGAGAGTACATCCTGAGTTCTACTCCCTCTACAAACCGGCTTGCTTCAGTGAGGTCTCAATGGAGTTCAGCAAGAGAACAAGAGAAGTAGCATTGGAGATAATACGCGCAATATCAGAAAGCTTGGGATTGGAGCCCAACTACATACACGACGCAATGAACATGGATCGCGGCATACAAATGCTCGCGGCCAACTACTATCCGCCTTGCCCTCAGCCAGAACATGCAATTGGTATACCACATCACACTGATCATGGCCTTGTCACTCTGCTCATCCAGAATGAGATGAATGGCCTCCAGGTTGAACACAACGGCAAATGGCTCACCGTCAATGGCCCTGCCAACGGTTTCTTTGTCAACCTAGCTGACCAAATGCAAATTCTTACTAATGGAAAATACAAGAGTGTGATGCATCGGGCCACGGTGAACAACAAAGCTACAAGGATATCTATTGCCGTACCACATGGACCATCTGTTGATACAATTATCGCACCGGCGCCGGAGTTGCTGGAAAAAGAAGGCCAAGCTCCGAAATACATTGGAATGAACTATAAGGAGTATATACAGCTTCAGCAAAGCAGCAAGAACTACATGAAATCCACCTTTGATCATATCCTAGCCTAACTAATTAAGCATTATACAGAGTCCCATGGCTTTGTCGCACGGCAAAGGATCTCAACCACATTGAAAGAGCTGCAGCTTCCTTTTAGTTTCTTTTTCTTCGAACTGTTTTTGGTCAAAATTTCTCTTCTTTTTTCTGAATGATCATGTCATGTTCAGTGTCTGATGCGTTATTAGCACCAAACTGCTTTGTGGTTCAATAATATTTGGAAGGATAACATATTTGCAGACGTGAAGCGCATAACTCATCCCTTGTGAATAACGTATTTGTATTGTATAATTTTATATTCGGAATTGTTCGATTTCTTTATCTTTATGTAAGACTATTCCTACAAAAAAAATCATTAAATCAGAGAACGTTTGATTACCCAAATGTATCAAACAAAAAGGTAATTCATCATGAATACATTACTTGATAGTCATATTATCGAAATACATGTTGTGTACTTCTTTTAAGAAACAATTCAAGTGTTTTTTCATGAAACACTTGCATTTGGTTGAAAAGTTTCAATGTGCTTTTAATAAAAGCATTTTAACTGAAAGTATTTCTGAGAAATTAAAATAATTTTTTTTCAAAAAGAAGTTTTAAAGAAGCCATGTATCTTTTTGGGGTTTTTGAACTTTAATCCTTGAAAAAAATTAAAATTTAAAAAAAAAACCTGACGTTAGATTGGATATTGATTTTAGTCTTTTATTGCGTGCTTAATTCAAATATATGTTATATTTTTGTTATAATATTTAATAGATATCTTATTTAATGTCATTACATTAAATTTTAAATTTATTATTATACACATCTTAATTCATTAATTTTATTTAACTTCTTCTAATTAGTGTACCTAAACGTCTATATCATAATATATTTTACTAAATTAGTGTACCGAAATGTCCGTACCCAAATATATTGCAGTACCTAAATACATTACAGTGAATTAATGGCACATAAGGAAATATGCAAAAACATAAGTGTACCAAAAATTCCGTACCTAAACATATGATACTAAACTAGTGTACGGAAATATTTGTACCTAAATATATTATATTAAACTAGTGTACCTAAATATATTGTATTAAACTAGTGTATTGAAATGTTTGTACCTAAATATATTACAATGACTTTTTGGGTAAATTACATTTTCATACCTCAGGTTTGGGCTCTATTTCAATTCCTTACAACATTTTTAAAACATTTCACTTTCATACCTTAATTAAGTACTATTTTATTTCAAAATAATACTTCCATTACATTTTCCCTCCATTGATCCGTTAAATACATGTGGCTACTACATATATGCCACGTGGCTGCCAAATGTCTGCCACGTAGAAAAAAAAATAATTTTTAACTTTAAAAAAAAAAAAAAAAAACCTGAATTTTTACAAAAAAACAAAAAAAAAATTGAACAACCCACATCTACAAGAAGAAGAAGAAGAAGAGGGAGGAAGAAAGGAAAAAAAAAATTGAAACTATGTGACCTACATGTGCAAGAAGAAGAAGAAGAAGAGGGAGGAAGGAAGGAAAAAAAAAAGAAAATTGAAACTATCCCTCCCCCCCCCCCCCCCAAGCGACCCACATCTGCAAGAAGAAGAAGAAGAGGGAGGAAGAAGGGGAAAAAAAATTGAGCGACCTGCATCTGCAGCAGGAAGAAGAAGAGGGAGTAAGAAAAGGAAAAAAAAATCAACCGCCCCCACCAGGACCCTCCTTCGGTGCCCTCCTCACGCGGCCTTCCCCCTGTTCCCCCCCCCCCCCCCGGCCGTCCCCTCCTTTCCGCAATCTAGTGATTTTCAGTTTGGGTGAGTTTTGAAAATACTAATACTTTGAGTTTGAGATGATTTTTGAACTGGTTTTATGGTAGATGGGATTTTCGGGGGTGGGTGATGGAGGTTTTTTGGGAGGGGTGGCTCGGGTGGGATTTTGGGGTTTTTTTCTTTCTTCCTCCCTTCTCTTCTTCTTCTTCTTGCAGATGTGGATCGTTGGGGGTTTTTTTTTTTTTTTTTTTTTTTTTTGTAAAAATTCAGGTGTTTTTTTTTTAAAATTAAAAATTATTATTTTTGCCACATATCAAACATTTGGCAGCCACGTCAACATTTAACGGATCAATGGATGGAAAATGTAACGGAGGTATTATTTTGAAATAAAATAGTACTTAAGGTGTGAAAGTGAAATGTTTTAAAGATATTGTAAGGAGTTGAAATAAAGTCCAAACCTAAGGTATGAAAGTGTAATTTACCCTTTTTTTTTTTTTTTTTCAATTTTCCATTAGAAATGAAGAAAACGTCTAACTAATTTTTAACTATTGCAGTTTTGCGTTGGCACAATATATTTTTCTATTTCATTATCAAACTTCTGTTTGCTTTGTTTTTTCAAGGGATGCTAATGGGATTGTACATTGTCTACCCCAATTCAGCCTACAATGTCTTAAGTTATCAATGTGGGTGGATACTAGTTTGTCGTGGCTTATGGACCTTATCCATGCCGAGTCTCTAGTGGAGGTCTAAGTTTAATGTGCATGTGAGGCCTCTTTTCCTTCGTCGAGCTTTTTCCCACTCGATTTTGTTCGTCAAGTTTTTTCAGAGGCCGTCTATTTGTTTTTCATATGTCTGTCTTTGTATGACTTGGTTAACATAAATAGAATTCTCTTTAATTGAACTCAACAACAATTAAATTCGGAAAGAAATTAAAAAAAAAATATCCAGTGAGCTTCAAATATAGGGAACTTTAACGAAAAGCTCTGAGTACTGTTCATTTTAATGAAAAATCATATTTTTATACTAAAAGTTCAATCCTATTATTATTCACTTTATCCTTTATTTTATCTTTATCATTAAAACTCAAAATTTTCAAATTATTTTTATTAATTTTCTTTAATTATACTGGGTTTGGTGGAATGACTTCCCCGGGAATTACTTACCAAGAACATCGAATCAAAGTATAAAAAAGTTGAGTTAAAAGAAACAGTTATATATGCAATAAAAAGTTAACATGTACTTGCCCGATTTGAGTGATTTTCTTTGTCATTGTCTCATATATTCCAGTGTTGGTGGGCTGTCTGTTTGACTATACTTTTTTACTAGCTATTGTGGAAGTCCTTGCAAGCCTTTGATTGCGGCGCCCAACATTTCAAAATACATGTGGAAATAGAAGAACCGACCAAATAATTTTATGTTACCTACACGGCTTTCAACCGCCCATTGTTTTGTTGAAACTACGTTAAATCATTTTAGTGTCAGTTGACTGTAATTGTAGCAGAGCTAGTATGGAGTCATTAATTATTCTTAATTTTAACAACTTCAAAACTTTATGTATATTTGTTTATATATTGTAATTGATCTTTATAAACAACTAAGGAAAATTAAATTATAACATTTTCCTCGTGCTTATTCTATTTTCCTCTATCATATTTGTCCTTCTTTTCTTTCTTCTTATGTGCGACTTTATTGTGCGTGACTCTATTTTGCGCACCATGTGCTCAATGAAATACCTTAGTTGAAAAGCCTTAGCAGTGTTCAACGTTACTCCACAGAATCTTGCATCCATCCTCAAAAAGCCTCTACAAATAATAGTACTTATTGACATATGTTGGTATAAACTTCGAGCATATATTGGCATGAATTGTCAGATGCTTACTAGATTCTCGATGAAATGGTTCACTGAAACTTTTTTTTTTTTTTTTGTTGATATTCTGACCCAATTTTATACAAATCCTGGCTAGGCCACTGTTGTAAAGCATACATTTCTATATGTATATTAGTTATTTAGCATGCAGGTCTATGTCTAGGTATATATACGTACATACACAAATATGCATATATAGAGCAATAGTATCTTACCAGATGACATAATATAAATGTTTGGTTATTAGATTCTACTGTTATCGTGAATGTTTATACAAATAGATCACCGAAAGAAGACATATCTGAAGGTCTTAGCAGAGCAGCCAGGATGGTACCTCAAACTAGTTTGAGAATCATGCGATCTTGTTTAAACTCTTAGCCTTGATTAGGGATGGACAGAATACCCAAAGTTATAGGTACGTAACGGTAATTATCTGCCCATTTAAACTTTACAGTTACGGTTCAGTTCGTAAAGAAACCCCTAACCCTAAGGCCATCCTTATTCCCACAAGATAATAATCATATCCATATAATATTAGGAATTCCTTTAGCCTTCACTTACAAGTAACGACACCAATAAAGGCCATACTTTAGGTTGGATCATATTGAATAATTTCCAGCATCTACATCATAATGGAGCAAGATCAGGTAACTTCGAATGAAGACTTACACGTTGTTTAACACATGTTGTATAATGGTATTTGTTTCTTTCCTCGAATGGAGACTTACCCATTGTTCAATCCGTAACAGAAAATTGTATGTTTAAGAGCATCTTCAACGCTGAGATAAAAACTTTTGTTGTAAAAACTATGTTTACGATCTATTTACATTCAACAGAGAGATCATGTGAGTTCCCATTTTTTCTTGGCAAAAAGAGGGCCTGGGCAAATACCCTGGTGGGTATAGCTACAGATAATTCTCTATAGTTAATTTTTGGTTATTGATATGGTTAATTTTTATGGTTATAAGAATAAATATGACACGTACATCCCTACATCAAACTGTTGTCATCTATGTTGACAATCTAGTTTTGAGGCAAAAAAATATATGAAAGAAAAAATTTGTATGGAGTTTTGGTGTGCGGAATAAGGACGATGGTTAAGTATTTATAAGAGACAAAGTCATAATTTATTTTTTTTTTGGATTTAGAAGAAAAAAAAATCTGAAAGTTTATAATTTTTTCTATAATTTTTGAATGAATTCTGTTTTTTAATTTTTATTAGGAAACAAAAGGGATTGTTACACTGGAGTATGAATAGTGTACCAGATCGAGCCACATGTACCTTTGCCCTTTGGTCCCATTCACTTGGTGCTGTAAAACACACGCTCGACACAAAAAAAAAAAAAAAAAAAAGAGGAGAAAAATGTGGCTGACGTCAACGTGCTGTCATCTTGCCTTTCGGCAAGCCCTTGGGCCAGGATTTTGCTTGGCTGCTGCATTGATTTAGTCTCGTGCCTTTGCAGGGCCGGACTCTTTTGACCAAGATTTTGAAACAATAAACAAAGCTCGTGACAATTATTGTATTACAATCAGGATTCTTTCTGGATTATTTAGATGAGAATTTTAGGAATCTGTAAATTATATTTTTTTTATTGTACGTTTTGCGATTATTTTTTATCAAGTACTGTTTATGTTTATTTTTAAATAAAAATGTTTAAAATATTTTTTTATCACACGATTTACAAATTCTTGTAATCCTCATAAAGAGTATCCGAACTCATTGCATTATGCTTGAATGCATTAAGTGCTTGCACTAGATTCGTATTGCCACCAATTCTTCCTTTTCTGGTCACGATGAATCACCAGCATCATGTAATTGGGGGAATTATATCGGTTTTCCACAATTTTCTTGTAGATGATGATAAGGAAGTTAAGGTCGGGTTGCAAAATGCTCTCGGAAATATCAAACTTGTGGCTCCCACAATCCAGAAAGATCGTGTCAATATAAGTGTCCCTTGAAAATGTTAAAGTTGGAACCGATGATACGAAAGAAAAATTATTTTCTACAGAGTTTTAACGAAAAGTTTGTGGTACTGTTCATTTTAATAAAAAATCACATTTTTATACTAAAAAGTTAATCATGGTACTATTCACTTTACCTTTTATTTTTATCATTATCGTTAAAACTCAAAATTTTCAAATCATTTTTATTAGTTTTTCTTATTTTCTATATTGCAGTAGAATCCTATGATATTTCAATAAAGGAGCTTATGGCGGCAGTGCTTCGTTATGTGGGCAATGGGCAGTAATTGAAAGGTATTTAGGAGGGAATCGGATCTCCTATAGATCTTTGTAGACTGAGCCTTCTGATTAAAGGATCCGGACCGTTGAAATTTGATCTAACGGCTATAGTTATTATAATTTTTAGAGGGACCCCCTGTTTAGAGTCGTTTGATCAAATTTTAACAGTCCAGATCTTTTAGTCAGGAAACTCAGTTTCAAAGGGTCTGGAAGGGATCCGGTTCCTTTTAGAAGCTCAATATGTCAGTTGCACGACTTCCAAGTCATGAAAAAGTGTCATTGATCAATTATTTTCTACATCGAAATTGAGCATGTTTATGATATGTGGGTAAGCTTATGATGTAGCAACTATTATGAAAGGTGAGTTCAATGATCTCAAAAGTATCATTTGAGAGAACACTCGTGTGCATTAAATTTATGTTTGTTGTTTTGTACATCAACTTTAACTAGTACTTGTGGCTGTAGCAAAGGAAATGGTAAGATGGCTGTTTTTTTCACATAGGCTAATGTTTTGGTCAATGTTGTTGGAGTACTGCGTAGGCATCTTGAAACACTTAGAGATACGATATTTTAGATTCTCTTGAGAATGATTGTTTTACAACGGGGCGAGGCTCATAAAAAAAATAGAAAACTTCATTTTAATCCTTGGCAAAGATGATTTTTTGATTAAAATCATAAGTAAGATCAAAATCTAATTTTAGTCCCTTGATACATTAATAACCTCATTTATTAATTATATTTTGATGTTTTAATTATTTATCTTTTTCTTTCTAATTTTTCATGTATTAATTTTATTTCATTATAATTTTTATTTTCATTTCATTCATCGTAATATATTTTGTTGTGAACATTTAGATAAACTAATTTTTGTTATACAATATATTTCGATGTACTTTATCTTCTTCATTTTGGTATATTAAATTCATTATAATACATTTCAGTGCATACATTTAAGTACACACATTTCGGTACATGCATTTCAATACAAACATTTAGGTGCATTAATTCAATATAATACATTTTCGGTACTGACAGTTCGGTGCATATATTTCGGTACACACATTTAGATACATTAATTTAATATTAATACATTTTGGTTCATATATTTAGGCACATACATTTCAGTACTAACATTTAAATATATTAGTTCAATATAATATATTTCCGTACTAAAATTTAGGTACATTAATTGAGTCTTTCAAGTTTGAAGAATGTTAAATAAAATTAATAAATTAAAAAACTCTTTTTTGGTCAAAAAATAAATTAAAATTTGTGTATTAATAAATTTAAATATTTAATGGGAGACATTAAATAAATGCATATTAATTATTTTGAATTAAGGACACATTAGGAACTAAAATCAATATTCAATCTAACACCAGGATTTTTTTAAATTTTAATCTTCTTGAAGGAATTTGTCTCAAGCAACCCAATGATACACGTTGGGAATCACATTATGGTACATTGATTAGTATCATTTCTATGTTCAACTCCGTTGCTAAGGTGCTAGAGTTGATTATCCAAGGTGATAGTATTGATATGGGTGAAACGATTAGGACATTGGAACACATCCAACCTTTTGAGTTTGCCTTCCTCTTCTTTTTTATGAGATCTATATTAGGAGTCACAAATATTTTGTCACAAATACTACAAGGAAAAGATCAAGACCTTGGAATTTACACATGAACAATAATATATATATATATATATATATATATATATTATAGAATGACATATTTATAGTAAGGGAATGGGAGTAAGTTGATTTTGAGCCCGTCATTTACGAGATTCAAACTTATACCCTCTCATATCCAACTTACGAGAAAAAGAATACCACTAATTTGAAGTGTACCTTGCTCAGGGCTGGTTTCTCTCATTTTCTCTTCTTTCCTCCTAGCCCCTTCCCCATCCCCTTCCCATTGCCACCTTCCCCCTCCCCCGACTGGATTTTTTTTTCCCGATTTTTTTATTTTTCTTCTCTCTTCCTCTCCCCCCACTTTCTTGTTGGCTTCCACCACTCTCGGGGTTCCCTTTTTCTCTATGCTTGTGACCTGCCCTTCTGCTGCCTCTGGTTGTCGGATTGTGAGGTCATGGCTTATTTTCCTGGCATCTTTTGCTAATTCAAAGCGTTTTCGTCGTTTTCCCGGCATTTTTCATAGTTTTCCCATTTCTCTCCCACCCAATTTTCTCTCCCATGCTTTCCCGCGTCTCACTTCTCACCCAACCATAAACTTGTTCTTGAAGTGCTTGACCTGATTAGTTCCCTGGATCCACATGCCACAACCCCTTGTCGTACCGGCATATGCCGAAAAATTTGAACAAAGTGTGGAACGATTTACATTGTAACAAGGTATTTTACATACTCCCTTCGACCCTTCCATTTTCTTTTTCCCGTTTGATCTCTTGGTTCTCTTTGCAAATATTGCTGTCAGCATTTTAGATCTCGGGGGTTCGATTTAGTTCGGCATTTCAAGCTTAATCTTATGGTCTCTGTGTGTGTTTGTATTTGGTGTAAGCATAGAGCGTACAGCGGGTGTGGCAGGTTGCTATCCGATGTTGGAGATTAGGGATTTTTTTTTTTGTTGCTTTTGCTGGGCTTAAGTTTGTTCAGGCCGCCCAGTTTTGGGTTGCAGCTCAGCATTTGAGTTGGCCTTTTATTGTTGCATTTCCTTTCTTAACTTCTGTACTAGTTCCTGATTTTAATGAACAAAAAAAAAACGGAAGAAATATATATCAAATTGGACAATACTTGGGTCCTGACCAATTAGGACTTTTTATACTGACAATCCTATGTGGACAATCAAATAAAGACACGTGTCCTACTTGAACTTAATTAAAACTGGTTGCCAAACAATTAATATTCTAGTAGTATCCATGCAATCTTCTTTCTCCCTCACCAACCTTTGCTCTCCCTCGGGTCGTCGACGGCCGATATCTCACCCCCATCACTCCTCTCCTCCAGGGTTGGCCCAAGCCAAGTACAGGCAGCGCGACCGTCTGGGGAACAACCACATGCCTGTACCAACATTGAAAACAAACAAAAAGTTTATCAAAATGCAAAAAGAATTTGAAAAATGAAGAAAAATCGAAAGAAAACGAAGCAGAAAGGAGCGTACCTGTACTCGTAGATATCATCGAAGTACTTCTCGGAGTACTAGATCTGACCCTGCTATTTAAACCCCAAACCACGATTTCAAGCAAAATCTCGAACAGGGTTTTTCAAATTTCGCAGTTTAATCTGCAAAATAAAGACGGTTTTCAAGAAATACAAAGAGATTGAAGTTCTAGAGAGAGAAAGTAGAATTCAAATTGAAGAGAGAGAGAGAGAGAGGAGAAGAAAGTGCTTTTAGCTCAGAGAGTACGGAGACGAATCGAACAGCACAGAAATCCTACCTTTTCAATCAGTTTTTTTTTTAGGCATGAGGTTTTGAATAGGAGGGATGGCGTGGGTATAATTTAACACCTAATCTAACATATCTATAGTTTGACAAAAAAATAAAAAATAAAAAATAAAAAATAGGAGGGATGGCGCAAACATAATCTAATATATCACACGCGAGAGGTTTTTTTGCATCACGGGCGCTACACGCCCTAAAGATGTGTTGTTTTAGATATTCTAATATTTCTTAAGTGATTATTTTATAAATTAAGCAACATATATTCCATCCAATTTGCACATATGTGAGTAATCTCTCGTACAATTTGGCTTCACTCAAAGAAAAAGTAAATAAATAAAAAACCACATGTTTGGCAAGCGTCTCATTTTTTAATTAAGGGATCAACTTTTATTACCCAAAACGATCCTGTTGCATTGTGAGAATGTTTGAAAATAGTTGTACGTACATGTACAAACACACTAGTTGTAGACAATCTCTACCAACATGTATATGCATCTACACAAATTATTAACACAAAATAATGGTTAAACATACAACAAAACGTGGAAGAGAAACAAAGAGAGTAATAGTAAGACTATTTTAAGTCACTATGTACGTTGTAAGTCTTTGCTTCTTAGTATTCTCTTAGCTTTTGTAAACTATGTTTCTACAAAGTAATTTAGTAATCAAATTAACTTTCAGCAATACAACCAAAGTTAAAATTTAAAACAATTAAGTAATGGAATCATTAAACGAAACCAAACACTAATACCCTAAAAGTATCGTGATAGCCCCCATATCAAAGAAACAACGTTTTAAATTGATTAAAATGGCTAGCACACCTTAAAAACAAATAAAACCTAACCATTTGTTTTTTACTGCTCCTTCAAAACTATAGTTCTTGTCTTCGGTAGCCTCATATAATTCATCATCAGTTTGTTTTATTTTTATTTTTATTTCTTTGGATATTTCAACATCTAAATGCAATGAGATTACCAAGTCTATAATTGTAGAAATTAAGAAAACAACATAATTAACATTCTACAATCAATTCATAAACTGTAAGTTTCATCAAAAGTCTGGTGCCAAGAAAAAAAAAATTATAGGAAAAAAAAAGTGCAAGTCAATTCAAATGAAGAGATTTCTTCCAAGCAGGGTTTACAAACAAATGCCATTAAACGATACGAAGTCTACAACTTTAATCCAATATATAATGTAACTCAAATGTTTTAGTTAGGAATTACCTGTGAAGTACACGAATATGTGGTACCATGGTAGTCTAATTTTACTTCTCTTTTCCATACACTCTTAACTAACCCACCGCCTACCAGTATAAATTTGGCTTTGATTGTCTTCATTGCCAACATGCCCCAACAAATGGGTTGAACAACGCCCCATGGGTTCTTTTGTTAGTGAAACTGCAGTGAAAACACACCAATATACGTTAGAGGAAATAGAGCATACTTTGATAATTGCACATACCATATCTGATCTTCTCCAAAGTACTGTAAACAAAGAATGGAATCCAAAAATTCAAAGGCCTTAACACCATAGATGCCTTAACACTGAAGATGCATCATTTTTAATGTCTTACACAATGAGTAACCAAACACCATCAATAGATACAGTAAAACCAACGAATGACAGCGTCATCAAACATATTTGATCACATACCGTTACAATTAGTAATATATATTGCTTTCCGATAAACAAAAGAGAAACGCTGTGCATATACTGATATACATAGTTAGTATATTACATCCTTTTGCCCCTTGTATTAAAAAATGTTTTAGATATTTGTGGATATCAAATTACACCTGTGATCCCTCGTGCTAACTGACAAATAAATCCACCCTCCCTGGATTAGCCTCTACCGGTTTCAAGTTTCAACTCATAAGGAAGGCAGGTTAGATACCTTTGGCTGGGTTGTATTTCTGGTTGAAATGGAATGGTGATAAAACTCCCGAAATGCAGTCCAGGCCATTCCCTTTCCGACTGGACTGACTAGGGAAAGGGACAATCTCATCCAGATCATGATCATGCTGGACAGCCACTTATTCGTCCTGCAACACCAACCATAATGTCATCTCAATTATCACTAACAAACAGATTAAATATCCTCAGTTTTCTACACGCCCCTATTCCCAGAAGATTCTGGATAAAATTGAACCTAATGCATCCAATATAAAATTAAAACATGCATAAAAATAGAGAGAGAGAGAGAGAGAGAGCATTTCTATACCAATCGTTTGGGAAAACTGATGCAAGAAACGGAAGATTTCATTCGAAATGGTGCTGTAGTGTAGTTGGTTTGGCCAAGTAGTGGACAAAAGAACGGTTTCATGTTTTGAAGCATCAAATTAACATCTAAACTCAAAACCTTGTCATCTTGATTTTTGGACCCGTGCCGCTGCCAAAGGGTGTTAGTGTTTTGTATTCGAATTAGGCTTTGATTTTATAAATTGAAAACTGAAAATCGATGAAAAAGTGAATTAGTTGATCAATGAAGATGAGATACCTTTTCGGTTACTTTGCAAATAGTCTGATGAGTACCCAAGTATTTTCTTATCAAAGTTATCAATATCAAACAAGTTTGTGTAAAAAGAAATAAATTAATTAATTGAAAAAGGGAATTGTTATTAGCATTCCAAAAATCTCATTTTACGCTCCAAACTTTCTATTTTAAGAAAGAAAAATAAATTGCAAACAATATAAAATGAGATTTTTGAAATACCAATAACACTTCTATCGAAAAAAAAAAATAAAGTAAAAAAGAAAAGCCCACAGCCACCCCAACTACCCCACTCCGCTGAAAGCAACCACCTGCCACTCGCTCTTCAGACTTACTAACGCGTCTTTGGCGAAGGTATCGTCCCCAATCTCTGTATCCATCTACTAATTTACTGGCTTATTTAATAAGCACATTCACTGTAAATATATTTTAGGTTGTAATTTCGTCAGTACTATAAAGCTATTTTTTTTCTTTATTATTTTGAATCGAATTTGTGCTCAAATGTTTACTGTTATTTGTGTGATCAATCATTATGTTAAGGATGAATTGATTTCATTAATTTAGTGAATTTAGCTCACCTGATGCAAATGCTGGTCTGGTTACTGATTAGTTTATCAATATCTCTGATTTTATGAGATGGGTTTTGTTTAGTTTGGGGTATCAGATTGGATTAGGTTTTAGTTCTTGAGATTCACTGGGTTTGGGACCAATTAATGTGGGCTCTTGCTTCGAGAATTTGAGCATTGTTCTGTTTGGGTTTACCTGAATGTTCAGTATTCAGTATTCACTGATCAGACTATGTGGTTCTCAGTTTATGACATATCATTTTATTTAAGCTTCTAGGGTTTTCTCGGGATGCAGTTGTTTCATATAACCAGCATTCGCTTTCCCGCTCGTCTATTGGGTTTTTCTCAGGTTGGGAGCTTTTGATGGCTGTTGAGTTTCTGTTTCTGATTTTTTGTTTCAGTCTTTTCTAGTATGGGAATTGTTTTACACATCATGCTGCACTCCTCCTTTGATTATGTTTTTGGATATGAAAGAGTGCGTCATTGATTATGTTTTTGGAGTGCTAAGACAAGTTGGTAGCGTTCCCCTTAGGCAAAACTGGAACCCTGTACTCATCTTCTCCCGAAGGAAAATCTTATATTGCGGTTATGCACACATTACCTTTAATTATTGGAAATTTTTTAAATGATATTTCATAAACTTAGAACCACAAAATCTGATCAGTGAGTACTACTGAATACTGAACATTTATCGTAATTGTAATTCGGATGGTAGTTGCTGACCTTTTTACCGTTTGATTTGCTCTTTTTTACATGTAGACGGATGGAGAGTGCTAGAATAGCAAGGTGTAGCTATCGTTCATTAACGGTTGTCATTGCATTGTCTGAAAATAGTAAATATGTGGATATTTGTAATGAGATATGTTTAAGGTTTAAGGAACTGAAAGTGGGAAGCTTTGAGCTGACGTATTCTCTTCCTGAGCACCCTAATTGTTTGCTGCAATCCGATATGGACGTGAGTATTATGTTGCTATGTTTAAAAGTGTTGAAGAGTAATTTTATTGATATATTGGTGAAGGACCTTCTGAGTTCAAATAATGAAGATGATGATCAAAATCAAGAAGAGTCCCATCATGCAACTTCTAACGATGCAGTGTCTAATCGTACAGCGCCATTGTCGTGCACCTTAGAAAGTCATAGTGCCAATGATGAAAATGAACTTTTGAGAGTGGAAGGGGACAATAGATTTTTGTCTCAGGATTGGAAGGAATATATTAGTCATGTCGGTCAGAGGTTTAAGGGGGGTGTAACTGAATTTCGTAACAAGTTAATCAAGTATGCTGCTCAGATGAGATTTCGTCTTGTTTATGCAAAGAATGATAAAGAACGTATCACTGCTGAATGTTTTAAGAAGAATTCAGATGGATGTAAATGGCGTGTACATGCTTCGCTATGTGGAGGGAATGGTTTTTTCTACATAAGGAGTTTGAATAATGTTCACACGTGCACTAGTGATTATGAAAAGCAGAAAACGAGAAGCATGGGTTCAAAGGTTATATCTTCTGTCCTGGTGGATCAAATCCGTGAGAAACCAATGATTAAACCAACAGATATTGTGAAGGATTTTAAGCAAAAGTATGGTCTTGATATCTCTTACCATGGTGCACGGCGAGGGAAGGAGTTGGCTAAGAGCGAGGTTCATGGTGATGAAACCTTATCTTACAATCAATTACTTTGGTACAAAGATACTTTAATGTCAACCAATCGGGGGTCACATTGTGTCTTGGAGTGTGATCTGCAGACTTCTCGCTTTCAGAGATTGTTTATTTGCTATGGTGCTTGCATTGAGGGATTTCAATGGTGCAGACCTTTGTTGTTCATGGATGCAACTTCTTTTAAAAGTAAGTATAAGGGGCAGCTAATTGGTGCTATCGGGAAGGATGGAAATCAAGGTATGATTAGTTATTTTTTGTGACTATGATGACTGATGTGTTGCTGTACATCTACATATTTCGTATGTTGTGACTCTTGGTAAGTTAAAATATATAGGTTGTTGAAATACCATATACTCATCCATTGTCTGTATATCTTATTGGTTTTTAGGATTTTTCCCGTTTGCTTTTGCTATCGTGGCCTCAGAAAGCAAGGAAAACTGGAGCTGGTTCTTTGAAAATTTAGCTAAAGTTTTGACACCACAAGGTAGGACAATTACATTTGTATCTAATCATGACAGAGGTGTGGCTGGAAATGTTTCAAGCATATTTCCAACATCCCATCATGCATTTTGTTTGAATGATATGAAACAGAACCTCGCATCTAGGTATCTGGCTACCTATGGTAAATTTTTTCAAGACCGAATTGATGATCTTTTTACGGAATGCGTTTCTGCTCCAACGGAAGCTGCTTTTGACATTAATATGAAAAATTTAAGAGATGAGGGTGGTGCTCCTATGAAGACCTTTCTGGAAAAATTTCCAAAGGAGAATTGGTCATGTGCCTACTTTAAGGGTAATCGATACGGTGACATGTACAGCACTGTTTCTGAATTATTTCAATCTTGGACGTTGGAGCTATCTGTCTTGCCTATATGTCAAATGGTTGACGGAATCAGGATTAAACTCATGGGAATGATGTCTGAAAGGAGTTGTGAAGCGGAGCAATGTAGTTCTATTCTCTGTCCCGAGATGGAGAAAACCTTGAACGAAATGCTGATAGTTGGTCGCCATTGGAATGCCATCCGTTCTTGTGGTTCTGTTTTCGAGGTTCTTGCTGAAGGTTCTTTTACGGTTGATTTGGATAATCGTTTCTGCTCCTGTCATTAGTGGCAAATGAAAGGCTTTCCCTGTGCTCATGCACTTGTTGCCGTTCGAAAAAATTCTGGTTACGTGTACAACTACATTGATGATTACTTCAAGGTGAGCCACTACAGAAGTTCGTACGCGAGTAATATTTTGCCGCTGCCGGACGTTAAGGACGCGGTTCATGAGGGATCGGAAGATATGGTCGTCCTACCTCCGCTAACTCGGCAGCCAAAGAAGAATAAAAGAAAATCTGTTGAAAAAGTTACGAGGCCGATCAAATGTGGTCGATGTGGTGCAGTTGGAGGGCATAATAAGAAGACATGTACTGCAATTATTTGATTTTTGTTTTCGCGGTTTTTTTTTTTTTTTTTTTTAATTGTAGGACAACAATTAGATGTTGTGGTTTTTTCTGAAAGCAAAATTTACAAGCTGTGTTTTACAAGTCAGAACCATTCAACTGCTAGATCAAACGGTTAGCATTTTACATTTCTGATCCATGAATACGATAAATTTAATCTCATGTGTTAGAAATTAATAGGTGCTCATTGTTGCTCGAATTTTGCCATTTAGGTGGAAACAATAAAATACCATTAAGTTAAACCGTTTAACTCTTTTTTAATAGAGCGATAACGTTAGTGGGTTAAATTGTTAGTTGTTAGGGAGAGTGGAATTCATGAAGATCAAACCTTCACCAGAGTGCACATGCATGATTTAAACATGCTTTCTAATAAATATGGTGAAAGAGGAATCGAACTTAAGAGGTGTGGGAATCGAACTTAAGACCTCTCACTTACAAGTTATAAGTGAAGAGGAATATCACTAGACCATAGTTAAGTGGCGATAATACTTACGTACAGTTCTAAGGGTGTGAGGGCCGAACAATTTACATGGAACGGTTCACAGCATGTGATGTCTCAATCTAATAACACATTTTTATGTGGAGAAAAACTTGCATATGACAATGCATTATTATACGAGAAATGTCACGTGGCAATAAACCTGTTTCATATAAATCATTTTCAAGTAAGGAAAGAGAGAAAAGGTGGATGAGCTTCAAGCTCGGGTAAGAAGGGCCAAAAGCACTTGATTTTTCTATGACACTAGCCTGAGAAGGACAAAAGCTAGAGACTAGAGGCTTTATTTGGCCTCTCAAAATGCCGTTATTCATAAAATCTATTCCTGTCAAAATTTTATTGTTGTAATAGTGTGAGGCCAGGGTTTAAAAAGTACCAAGTGTCTCATTTTCATTGGCTGTTGTGATTGTCTCAAATGCCCTCTTTAGGAGTTATGGTTAAGACCTGGGGCTGATTTGGGCTCACAAAGTGCTTGGGCTCCAACTAGCCTAGGCTAATTGGGTGCCTTAGAAAGCGTTTCTTTGTATCTTGGGACCAAGATCTTCTTTTAATATGGGCTAAAAGACTTGAAATTTATATATTTTTGGTTAGGATTGGGGACGTGGAATCGAAACACGAACCAAACTAGATCACACTAAACGGTTTGGTTTTTGCAGTTTTGAAATGGTTTCAGTTTGAAATCAAACCACAAATTGAAAAAACGGTTTTGTTTCAGTTCTTAATATTTGAAGTCGAAATGAACTCAAACTGCACCGAATAATATAAAAATATTTAATTTAAGACCCAATTAGGTGTTGGGGTCTAATTGGTTATTGAATCGGGTAGTAAAAATCATTTCAAGTAAAAGAACTTTCTTGTTTTTTTTTTCAATGTGTTTGGTTACTTTTGTAAGCTTTTTAAAATTTATAACAATTAATGTAATTTATATTGTGTATTTGTAGAGTTAGCCATTTCGAATTCAAGCATAGCCTCTCTTATACTTAATCCACAACCACAACAACTCCAAGGCAATCTCAAGCTTCTAATTAACAAGGTTTAATGGCTTTTCATCCATTGGTTTCACATTCACAAGGTGAATTTTAATATGGTGATCATCATGAATTTTTTATTTTTTTTTTTCAATTGAGTTTTGTCAATGACATAAAGCATTTAGTTTGCAAATGATTAGGTTTTGAACTTTTGAGTTTGAATGTTGAAAACTTATATTAATGCCAATTTATTAACAGGCCTACAAGTAAGGTAAAAACCGAAACCAAAATTGTTTAAAACCTAACCGAACCGAACCAAAACCAAATCATTCTTACCCCAAAATCGCATTGAATTGAAATAAATTTTAGTTTTGATTTCAGCTTTACCCTAAAACACCGAAAGAAATCGTGCCCACCGGTATTAGTTTGGTAGAGACGACTAGAAAGTTTAATTGTGCAAGAAAAGACTTGAAAACTGAAAAATAAACCTTGAGAAAGGCAAGGAGCTGCCGTCCCGAGAAATTGGGTCTTTGCTCGCATAAAAATCCGGCTTAAGGTAAAACTGCTGCCGAAGCCCAAAAACATTCAGAAACTAGAGAGCCAGAGAGTTGCTCCCATTTCGCAGCCTTCCTCTTGTTTGCTCTCCCAGTTCCTCTTCTCTCAAGGTTCATCTATCTCTCTCTCTCTCTCTCTCTCTCATGTACTCAATCAAATAAAACTAATAATTTTCTGAAAATTCAGGGTTATTGCAGAGTTTTCAACTTAACAGATTTTATGATGCAAAAATGTTATTGGATATCCTATTGTCGTTTATTTCTGGCCGTCGGATTGAATAAATCAAATGGAAACAACTGACAACGAAGCTTTTCCGGCTTTTCTAGGTTCTAATTATTTGTTTCTCTTTGTGATGAATGTCGTAAGTACAAAATTATGTTACTTGTTCTGCTCTGTTATTCCTTTGTCTTATAAAAGATCATATCAGAACAAATATTGATCAAATAGAGTGAAAAATTACAATAGCGAACCCGCGCATTGAAGGTAAAAGGAAAAGAAATTTGAAGCCCCCAACTCTACCTTGAGCTTATGCTACAATGTGCGTTCGATATAAAAACACAGGCTACCTCTATGATCTGTGGATTCTCAATGCGCAAATGCTAGGATATGTCACATGTTCATCGTAATTTTGATGTTAGAATGGTAGCTCTTGACTCATTTCGTGTTTAATCGTGTCTTACATGTACAGATGGAGGGTGTTAGAATAGCAAGGTGTAGGTATCGTGCTGTAACTATCCTGATTGCGTTGGCTGAACATACTAAATATGGGGATATTGATAAAGAGATATGTTCAAGGTTTAAGGACCTGAAGGCGGGGAGTTTTGAGCTGACATATTCTCTTCCCGAGCATCCTTCTTGTTTGCTGCAATCAGATATGGATGTCACTTTGATGCTAATGTGTTTATCGATGTTGAAGATTAGTTTTGTTGATTTACTGGTGAAGGATGTTGTGATTTCAAATAATGAAGATAGTGATCTTACGGCATCTAATGACCAAGCTTCTAATCGTGCAGCTACTAATCATGTAGCGTCTTCTTCATGCATGGTAGAAAATTGTGCTATTGACGAGAATGAACATTTGGATAACTCCGGGTTGCATGAAAGCAATAAATATCTGTCTCAGGGTTGGAAAGAGTATATTAGTCATGAAGGCCAGAAGTTTATGGGTGGTGTAGACGAATTTCGTAGCAAGTTGCGTAAATATGCAGTTGGGATGGGATTTAGTTTTGTTTATCGAAGCAATGATAAGGCACGGGTTATTGCTGAATGTTCTAAGAAGAGTTCAGATGGATGTAAGTGGCGTGTTTGTGCTTCAGTATGTCGAGCTAATGGTTTTTTCTACATAAGGACTTTAAATAATGTGCACTCGTGCACGGGCAATGTCCATGAGCAGAATAGTGCGATGATAACTTCAAAGATGATATCTTCTCTTTTAGTCGATCAAATCCGTGAGAAACCGTCAATTAAGCCTATAGATATTGTCAAGGATGTTAAGCAGAACTATGGCCTTGATATTTCTTACTATAATGCATGGCAAGCGAAACAAATGGCTAAGAGTGAGGTTCATGGTGATGAATCATTGTCTTATAGTCATTTAGCTTGGTATCGTGATGCTTTAATATCAACCAATTCTGGGTCATACTGTGTTGTAGAGTGTGATCCAAACACTTCGCGCTTTCGGAGGCTTTTTGTTTGTTATGGTGCCTGTGTTGAGGGCTTTCAGTGGTGCAGGCCTTTGTTGTTCATAGATGAAACTAATCTGAAAAGCAAGTACAAAGGGCAGCTAATTGGTGCGACAGGAAAGAATGGAAACCAAGGTATAATTTTGCATGTAATATGTTATGACTGTCGATGAGTTACACACGTTTATGTATATACATGTAAGCATATGTCTATGTGTAGACATCCTTATCTTTGAAATACCAATTAATCATCTGTTGTCTATTTTTATGTAGGATCTTTCCCCTTTGCTTTTGCTATCGTGGACAAAGAGAACGAGGAAAACTGGAGATGGTTCTTTGAAAATTTAGCTAAAGTTTTGACTCCGCAAGGTAGGACCGTTACATTTGTAATTGATCATAACAATGTAATTGATCACAACAAAGATGTGATTGAAGCTATTTCAAACAGATTCCCAACATTCCATCTTGCATTTTGTTTGAAGAATTTGAAAGAGAACCTTGTATCTAAATATCACTCTGGCTATGGTAAATTTTTCCGGGATGGAATTTGTGATCTTTTTATGAAATGCGCTTATGCTCCAACAGAAGCTGCTTTTGAGCTAAGCATGAGAAATTTAAAGGACGAAGGTGGTGCTCCGGCTAAGACTTTTTTAGAAACTTTTCCTGAAGAAAATTGGTCATATGCTTATTTTAAGGGCAATAGATATGGCGAGATGCATAAGAATGTTTATGAATCATTTCATTCTTGGATTTCGGAGCTTTATATGATGCCCATCTGTCAAAAGCTTGAGGGAATCAGGATTAAACACATGGTAATGATGTCTGAAAGGAGTCGTGAAGCAGAACAATGGCGCTCTATTCTCTGTCCTGAAATGGAGAAAACCTTGAAAGACATGTTGATGGTTGGTCGGCATTGGAATGTTAGCAGTTCTAGTGATTCTGTTTTTGAGGTTCATGCTGATGTTTCTGTTGTGGTTGATTTGGATAATCATTTTTGCTCCTGTCATGAGTGGCAACTAAAGGGCTTTCCCTGTGCTCACGCGCTTGTTGCTGTTCAACAAAGTTCTGGTTGCGTGTATGACTACATTGATGATTACTTCAAGGTGAGCCACTATAGAAGTTCATATGCAAGTCCTATCTGTCCCGTAACTGACATTAAGGATGCGGTGTACGAGGGTTCCGAAGATGTTATCCTACCTCCGGGTAATGGGAAGGGTAGACCGAGGACTAAAAAGATGAAAACTTCTGGTGAAGGTCCAAGGGCCATTACATGTGGTCAGTGTGGAGTGGTTGGACGGCATAATAAGAAGACGTGTCCAGAAAATAGTTGATTCTTTTACAGCATTTTGTTGCAGTGTACAAAAGAATTTATGCTGGGTTTTTGTACTCTTTCTTTTCCAATTTTGAGTGGTTCGGATTGAAACTGCCAAACGATTACTGAAGCAAAAGGTAAACACAAAGCTAACATTAGAATTATTGATTGCACTTTCTCACTTACAACCTGGCTTTTTGTTTTACAAACCGAGAAACATGGGCACGACCTGTTTGGTTGCTGTATGAAGAACATGGGATGCCCCTGACTATACCTTGTGTTCCTGATCTATATAGGTTTGATTCTGCATGTTTACTTCTTTGCTTAAGTTCTTAGCATTGAATTTGTAGGTGTCGTTGTTGTTTAATGCATATGTTACTCGATTCCTTTGTAGTTAGTTTTGATGCAAGTGTAAGATTGCTTCCTTTGTGATTGGATGATCTCGCAAATTTTCTGTTATACGAAATCAGATTTAAAGCAGACTTGTCTGAGCATGCATGTGGCTGTTGCAAATGTCATGAAGTTCGGATCTTTTGCTAATTATCTTTTCCACTTATGTAGTTGTTTCGATCAGTTTCATTCGATTCAGGATTCATTTGCTTTGTATCTTCATTGCTGTATGTTTTCTGGATTGTGCCCCCTGGATGTTCACTAGGGTTTCAGCTGGATGAAGGTCGAAACTGGAAAAGGGTGAAAGATGTGCAATGATTTGCCTCGCCCAGAAGGGAGAGGGTGCCGGCGGTTATATTCAACGTTTTATGCCCTTCTGGTTTATAGATTTTTATGCAAAATTGTGTAAGCTCGTAATGTATATGGATCAGTTTCAAGTAGGGATCGGCATTGGGCGTACCCAATGCCCATACCTGTTTGCGGAATATCATCTCTACAAAAATGACGATGGAAAGCATGCCAAGGACGATGAAATTTCTGTACCTTAGGTATCGTTTGGTATGCAGACGGGATGGGACGGGACGGGACAGGACGGAACGGAACGGAGCGGGAGCAAAGATGCCCTCGGATGGAAACAAGGAGGAAGAAGGAGACGGAGAGGTTATAATTTTGTGTTCCACAGATGTGGAACGAGTCGTTCCAGGGGGTGAGGTGGAACAAAAATTCACCCAAAACTCGTCTCGTGAAACAGCTCGTTCCACCCGTTTTAGGCGCACCAAACGTGGAACGGAACGCCTTGTCCCACTCTATTCCGTCCCGTCCCACGTACCAAACGGTACCTTAAAGAACAAGAAATTAGGATGTTGGAGTAAGAAATAAATGTTTCCTTGAATTAGATATTTAGTCATAAGGTGTTCATATCCTACAGTTTTTGCGGGACTAGAAGGGACAAATTTCCTTCGTGGTCAACCTCAACTTACATAAAAATTGAAAGTTGGTCTTAATTTTTTTTTTTTTTCAACGTACCTTGAAACTCACCAAACCCAGTAATAGGCACCCTAAGTTTTAGTTGCGAACTTGTTTTGACTTTTTAACCGATGAGAGGGAGGATTTGAACTCGAAACTCCTTCCAATATCAAAAAAGAGGTATTAGTAGACTAATAACTAGTTGGCAAACTCATAAGACTATTGATTCATTGGCCTTGTTGAAGTATTGTGAAGAGAAAAACATTTGTCTTTGGATTTTCGATTTTTCTTGATGTATATGTTTTGAACAATTTTTTGTTGCACTAGACTGTGATTTTAGACCACACATTCAAGCAATAATCGACTTGATCAATAGTCCAGGTTCATAATTTGGCTAAAGACGATGCCCCTTGTACATTATCGTTTCTATTTTTATACTCTATACATGCCAGTAGTTGATACTACTTTGTGCAGACGTACTTGTATATTTCCATGTAATAGCAGTGTATATAAAACTCTACCTTTGAGGTTTGAACTGTACACATGCCATGTGCAGGTGGGATGATTCTTAGAAGCAATCCGTTCAAGGATTACCGAAGGCAATGTAAATAGTTCTCTTTCACGCTCCAATGTCATGAATTAGTAATTTACCTCGCAGTTCTCCTGTATCTGTCTGTATGGATTTATAATTTTGTATGTTCATTTGTACATAGCCGATCCCTCCATTTAGCGAGATAAGGCTATGTTGTTGTATTTCTACATGCAGACCAACGGAGAATGCTAGAATAGCGAGGTGTAGTTGTTGTTGACGTGAGTGAATGCTATATTTCATGCGTGAGCAATGCATGCTCAGAGGAACATGGTTTACAGATTACAAAGATTTTAATTACATCAACACCTAGCAAGTACTCATATGCATGTTTTTTGAGCAATTCATCCATTTTTTTTGTTCGTTTCAACGAGCCATTTTCCCATCTCATACATATTTCTCGTTGGGGGAACTTACACCTCTAGGAACAACGCAAATAGATCATAGAACCCACAATGAGTTCAGTCTACTAAGTAGTCCGGTTTTTTTTTAAACAATTACAATTTGATTTCTTAGAGTTATTCTTGAAGCCAATGTTCATCGTTTATTTTCTGGAACACTCAACAATCCCGAACTATTCACAAAAATTGGGATAAAGAGGACCCAGCTACAATCTTATAAAGTTCTTATTTCGTCATTTTCTCAGCAACAAAACAAATAAAATTAAACAAACTTACAGAACTGAATGCTAACAACTCAAGCAATGAAAATGTATTAAATTTCAACCCAAAAAAATACAAAAATAAAATGCATCAAAGTCAAGCTATATAGTGTCAGAACTCGTAAGATAAAAGGCAACCATGCAAGTTGGTTGGTAAGGTGTTAACGTGTTATGTCCAGAAGAAGAAACTTCATAAGATAAAAAGAAGCTTAATTCCTTCCAACGCAGTACTACCTTTAATTACAACCTTTACGTGATTGACCTCTACAACTTGTTGGCAGTCAATCTATCTCGAAACCATAAACTAACAGAAAATTGGTGGCATTGGGGGAGAGTCTCCGTAGCTTTCACATACAAAACAAGGGCGGGCGCCTTTGCAGTTTCATAATTTTATTATCAAAAACACACAAGCAATTTCAATTTGGGTATTGGACGAAATATACATTTTCATTCTTAATTAAGAACCATTCATATAGTTTATTTTTATAGAAGTAATACTGTAGAGAGGGAATCGAACTCGAAACTTCAAGTGTAAGTCACATATATATGATCTTAACCTTTAAATGAAAGTTGGAAAGCTAAACTAGGGGAAAACTAATAAATTTACCTTCGATTTGTGTTGACCCTGAAAATTACAAAATCTATATGGGGCGCAGGCCGAATAACTTAATGAGCTAACTATACATCTTTCGTGGTTGATTGTTGATGCAGGTGTGCCGATTCGCAACCAACCTCGGTCGGACGAATACTTTTGAATGTGGTAATGTGATGGAATGCAATGTTAACTCCTAGAGCGAGTGATTACGGTCGAGTTCTCGGAATTAGGTTCTAAAACTAAAGACAATGTTACGCCTTTTACTATGAAATTCAATCTTCTGTACCAGGTTCGACCGCTTCTACTATATTTGTGAAAATATGAGTACGTTGAACTGGAATAAGATTGTAGGGACAAAGATACTCAAGGGAGATGAGTGTCTTTATGGTAAAAGTGGTTCGAGCGTCGATATATGCCGAAGTTCGAATGTCACTTGGGAATATCCAATCATAGAACACTCTACTTCATCAAAAATGCAAAAGTGACCTCATTCGGAGAAAGAATCAAAGACTCTTCACTGACTGAGACTTGAGATAGATAACCCATTGAAAAAAACAAGCACATGTTGTTTAACCAAACTATCAAGACTCTTCTACCTAGCTGGTTCTACGACTCCAGTTATGTTTAACCAAACCATCACCTTTGCTGATTGTCTCTGAAAAATTCTAGTTAACCAAACTGTAATCGTATGACGGCTGCCAACCCAAACTTGTTTAACCAAACTGAGTTTGTTCTGCCTTGTTAGTGGAGTAGTTAGTATTTTCAAGGGTGTGAGAGGGTTTGCGTAGAGAGTTAATTTGTGTATTAAGTTGAAGGTCCTCTCTACTTTGCAAACCCTCTTGTATTTATAGGGATAATTTACTTTGCTCAAGCATGTCAAGTGTAAAAATCCTACTAAGACTGCAATTCCTCAACATATTATCTAAAAACACTTGAAATTATCTTTGTCAATAATTTTCCCGCCAAAACTCTATCCTTACCAAGCCTCAGCGTCTTCGACCTAAACCAGGACTTCGAATTTAGTCCTTTTTCGTGATCAATTCATCTTCATTGTGATGTTCCAACAAAAACGTTATACCATTTGATGCGTCAATATTGGTTTTTATCTCATATATCTTGCACAGAAAATGTCAAAGAAATTCCTATGAACTCTTAATAGATAATATCATGATTAAGAACCACAATATTATTTGTCAACAATAATTGAAAGTTATCTTAATATCTTAACAATCATCCAACGGCCTAAATATATCAGCCAATAGTACTAAATTAGGCCCAAAGATTGCCCTTCAGTTTCCTTGAGCCTTGGCCTGCGAGCTGAATTGTTAAGGAAATTAATCCTCCCTCTTTCTAGTTACCAAAATGGATACGACCATGCATACTCGTTTTGTGCTGAAAAAATTATTTTCCTCTATGTCAAGCTATACACTATCAGCCAAGCCATCAACCATATCATTCTAAATTCCAACTGATATTATCCATCGCGAGAAGAATCTGGCAAGTTTTCTCAGTCGAAAAGTGTGAGACCGAAAATATTTTCACACTGTGCTCGGTGAGTCTAGGCCTAAATGGCAGAATTTTCTTTTTTTTTTTCTTTTGCGTCTAGCGGCTTGTTGCCTGCTTATTATCTTAAGCATTAGCTTAAACAGCCAAATGGTTAAGAAAATAAAAGTGGCCAAACTATGATGAGGAGGAAGCCAACGATGCTTTAAGCCGAGATTTTTTATATCAACATCTTCAATTTGATTTTGCTCCAGTAAACGATCATCTCCAAATATTCTTGACACCGCCAAATTTTTTTTTTTCTCTATAGCCAAATGCAATGAGTTATTATGACCCCGAGCATAATCACTTCGCTAATGTTGGCTTTTAACTTGAACAACTTCGCCAAACGAGATTGCTCCATATCAACTTTATCTCCAATAATCATATCGATTGACATGCTTTTGTGGCCAAGGCATTGTTTCGGCCTTGTTTGTCATCGGAACATTCCTCTGACAAATCAACTTCTTAGCTTATTTTTATGTTTTGCTCAAGAGGTTGAACTTTTTCTTCTAGGCTGACCAAATTTTCTGACTCAGCGAACGAATAGGTGGCCTAATTTCTTCTTCGGCCAAATTGACAATCTTCTTAGACCGAGGCTTATCAAGGCCGAAGTGAGGATTTGTCCCCCAGCCTTTTGATCTAGCCATACTTAAAATGGGATTGACTTGTATCTAAAACGATAGAAAAATGTTCCTCGTCTAGCCAAGCACTAAAACAGGTCATGTCTTTGTTTACCCATAGTTCTTGTAAGGTGACATGAGCTTTCACCTTAACATTTGGGAAGGGGAATCTCATTTTTTTTCATGTGCATCAATAATCTTCTCCACTTCTCTTGCCCTTTTTGCCTCCTCGCTCTTTTGAATGTGTTTCTCCAGTTGAGCTTGGATCTCATCTAATCGGTTGAACTGAGCCAAATCAGAGTATTGAAACATCATTTGGACTTCGCAATTTTAACACTTGGGACCCACAGTGCGTGCCAAAATGTTCACCATAAAAATAACAAAACCTACTTGATGCGGATGCCGAGTAAGTTAAATCCTACCAAGGCTGCGATTCCTCAACATATTATCTAAAAACTTGGAATTATCTCCGTCAATAATTTTCTCACCGAAACTATGACTCTGAAATTAGTCATTTTTCGTGATCTTCATTGTGATATTCTAGCAAAAAATTTATACCATTTAATGCTTCCAGATTGGTTTTTGCCCATATATCTTGCACAGAAGAATGTCAAGATAACTCCAATAAATTCTTCATAGATAATTATCATGATGAAAAATTACAATTTATCTATCAACAATAACTAAAAGTTCTATTAATATCTTAACAACCATCCAACGACCTCAAACACATAAGCCGATTGTAAACTATAAACCAAGATTCAGTTTAAAAAAAAAAAAATAACAATAAATAATTGGACCATTGCATTCTCCAATTTCATTTTCTTAAAAAAAAAAAAAAAAATGATGATGATATCAATTGGAATTTGGGGTGTATGAAATACAAGATATAGATAATTTAAATTGAAAATTATAAAGGTAGGGTCTGAAGTTAAGATTTCACCAAAAAATTACTTGGCAATATGAATAGTAGTTTCATTTGTCTCTCCAATGTGGGATTTTTACTCTCAGCACACATCTCCTCACATATGGCGAATTTCAAGCTTAGCATGTAGACAACCCAAATCGGATGAGTGGAACATGTGTAGCTGTTGGAATTCACACATGGGCCAACTTGACTATGATATCATGTAGTAAGTTGAGATTCCACCATAAAATAAATTGAGAGATATAAGGAGTAGCTCAACTCCTTATAAGTATATGCTAGATAACTTCTCATATGAATACATACTCTCAACAAGATCTGTCATATCAATTAGGATGAAATAAGCAGCTTCAACAGTTTTAATAGTAAGCAACTTGAGGCATATGGAGAAATATCGATCTGATGACTTTAATTATACTTTGACTTCCATTTGATGAGGCAGAAGCGGAATGGAATAACAAAGAACACTTTAATTGTAATGCAAGCATGTTGCATGCTACATACATTTGATGCAAAAGAGAGATCTATTTCGAGACCTCTATAAAAGGAGAGGCCAGAATCAATATGGTCACAGATACAAAGTTTCAAGAGCACAATTAATCCTTTGGCACCAGAATAGCTCAAGCTATGGTGCGCTTAGGCTTAGGTGTGTTTTTGGTCATCCTCTCGATGCTTGTTGGGGCAGAGGCAACAGCTTTTCGTCCAAAGACTAAGAAAGTGTGGTGCGAAGACACAAAATTCTATAAGTGTTACCACATAGATCTCTATTGCCCGGCAGCATGCCCCAGCACTTGTTTTGTGGATTGTAAGACATGCAAATCTGTTTGCCAAGCACCGCCGCCACCACCTCTACGGTCACCACCACCACCACCTCCTCCACCGCCACCAAAGCACAGACGCTCGCCCCCTCCTCCAAAGGCTTATCCTCGTTCACCTCCTCCGCCTCCAAAGGCTTATCAGCGTTCACCTCCTCCGCCTCTAAAGGCTTACTATCATTCACCTCCTCCTCCAAAGGCTTATCAGCGTTCACCTCCTCCTCCTCCAAAGGCTTACCATCACTCACCTCCTCCCCCTCCAAGGGCTTACCATCACTCACCTCCTCCTCCAAAGGCTTACCATCACTCACCTCCTCCTCCAAAGGCTTACCATCACTCACCTCCTCCTCCAAAGGCTTACCATCACTCTCCCCCTCCAAGGGCTTACCATCACTCACCTCCTCCTCCAAGGGCTTACCATCACTCACCTCCTCCCCCTCCAAGGGCTCACCATCACTCACCTCCTCCCCCTCCAAGGGCTTACCATCATTCACCTCCTCCGCCTCCAAGGACTTATCCTTCACCACCACCTCCACCTTTAGTTGTTCCTACTCCCCCTCCTTCCACTACCACTCCTCCGCCACCTCCTACTTCTACCCCATCATCTCTGCCACCTCCTACTTCTACGCCCTCATCTCCGCCGCCTCCTACATCTACGCTGCCTCCTACATCTACACCATCATCTACACCACCTCCTACTTCTATGCCATCACCACCTTTAACACCACCATCTCCGCCGCTTCCTACATCTACACCATCATCTCTGCCGCCTCCTACATCTACACCGTCGTCTTATCCCCCACCTCCCCCATCTTCAGAGAGCTCCGGAGAACAGCGAGTGAAATGCAAAAACAAGAATTATCCTCAGTGCTATGGCCTGGAGCATACTTGTCCTAGTGCTTGCCCTCACCAATGTGAGGTTGACTGCGTTACATGCAGTCCCGTTTGCAGTAAGTTCACCAAACCTTGCTACTTGTGTTACTTAGAAATATAATTACGATACTATAGCTGTACTATTTCCCACTCTAATCTTTTATCTTTTTCGAGCACAGCTCGGGAATTTAATTGTTTTACAACTGCATTAGATATCATCTGATGTAACAATTAATGTGTTAGTTAACCATAAAATACGAAACAAATGAAATATATTGTGAATTAGGCTAATATACAAAATGTGTGACATATATTGTTTACCATTAATATTGTCTCACTATGTGTGTGAAAAGGTCTAAGTAATATAAATTTATAATGGTTAAATAATAACATAGGAAGTATTATATAAAAATGAGTTTCTATTTGTGTGCATAATTTACATATATACACTGCTAACATATGTGAGCGTGCAGACTGCAACAAGCCAGGTGCTGTGTGCCAGGACCCCAGATTCATTGGTGGTGATGGAATAACCTTCTACTTCCACGGCAAGCGAGACCAGGACTTCTGCATAGTTTCTGATTCCAATCTCCACATCAACGCCCACTTCATCGGCAAAAGAAATCAAACCATGAAGAGGGACTTCACTTGGGTGCAGTCTCTAGGAATCCTCTTTGGTAACCACAAGCTCTACATCGGTGCCAAAAGGACGGCAACTTGGGACGACTCCAACGATCGCCTGTCCCTATCCGTCGATGGCCAAACCATAAGCCTCCCAGACAGCGAAGGCGCCAACTGGCAATCAATCTTATCAGCAGGAGCACTCAGCATCACAAGGACGAAAAACATGAACTCGGTAGAAATTGAAGCCGAAGGGAACTTCAAGATCAAGGCTGTGGTGGTGCCGATAACTGAAAAGGAATCGTTGATGCATAACTATGGGGTTACAGAAGAGGATTGCTTTGCTCACCTTGACTTAAGCTTCAAGTTTTATGCCCTAAGCAAAGAAGTGAGTGGTGTGCTAGGGCAGACATACGCAAGCAACTACGTGAGTAGGGTTAAGATGGGAGTTGTGATGCCTGTTCTGGGCGGTAACAAAGAATTTGCATCCTCTACCATCTTTGCTTCGGATTGTGAGGTTGCAAGGTTTACTGGTGAGATTGCTACGAATGATTTTTCAAACAACTTTGACCACTATGCTAGTACTATGAATTGTGCTAGCGGGGTGGATGGCCGTGGAGTTGTTTGTAAGAGATAAAATTAATTGGATATCTCGTAATAAATAATAAAGGCCAAGGACTCGTGAAGCGGTACGTCTGGCTGTTGCAGTTTCATAAATATTGGTGTAATATTGGTCAATTTGGTGTATTAATCCAACTTCTTTCTTATGTTTATAGTTATAGTCACAACGTAATCACTTCTAATACACAAATTGAAGTCATATCATCTCCGATTCACAATTTGGAGTGATATCAAATTCATAGTTGATTTATGTGTCTTTAATGGAGAGTGACACCTTTTTTTTTTTTAATTACAAGTGATATTCTCTCAGACTAAGGGTAGTGAAGATGTTTAAATCCTGAACGTAGTGATTTGTAAAGGAAGACTTTAACCACCAGAACAATCCACCACTTAATGAAGAATCCCATTTTTAACTCGGATTAATAAATGAACTAAATGACTTTCTTTACTACGCCAATGAATTTGATAATAAATAAAAGAATTGATAAAATCTATATACGGACTAAGGGTTGGTTTGGTATTGCTGTGCTTTGAAAAAAAACTGCTTCTGCTGTGCTGTGAGAATAAGTAGCTGTGAAATAAAGCAGCAGAGTGTTTGGTAAACTTTTTTGTAAAAGTGCTTTTGAAAAAAAAAAAAAGCAGTATTATAGTATTTGGTAAACTTTTATGTAAAACAGATGTGAAAAAAAGCCAATTTTTCAAAGCTGGGTTTTGCAACTTCTTGTTTTTGGCTTTTTCACCCAAAACTGTGAAAAAAAAGCTGAAGCTGAATGTTTACCAAACACAAAAACAGCTCCTAGCTTTTTTTTATACTAGTTTTTTTCAGAATAACCTCAGTACCAAACCAGACCTAAAGCAGATCTCTCGCTAATAGTGTTTAAAGTTTCACAACTTAATCACCTCGTATGTTTTGGAGGATAATGTTGTTGATGAGTGCATAATACATAAATTACCTTACCGTTAGTGGGAGTAAATATATAAAGAAAATTCTATATGTGAATGATACACTGCAAATAAAACATTCTTTTTTAGACGAGATAATTTGGTTGGGGAAAATACGGTTTCATCACCTAAGAGTATGTCCGACAAAACTTCGTCGGCAAAGTTCATTGCACAAAGCTCGTTGTGCGAAGTTTTGCCCGACGAAAACAAGAAATTGTCGGGAAAATGCCATTTGCCCAACCAATATTCTGACAAAATTTTCATTGGGTAAAAATGCGTTGACTAATTTTGTTCGACGAACTGACATAGCCAACAAATAGTTTCATCAGGCAAAGTTGTATTTTATGAAATTTTCGTTGGCTAAGCTTTATAAAGAAACAAATGTAAAAATAAAAGAAAAAAACCTTAGCTCGATGACTATTTTCATGGCGCAAACTATTTTAATATTTAAAAAATATATATACATATATATATTTGATTTAAATTAATTAATTTTTATTTATTAATCTCAAAATATATCACAACATAAATAAAATGAGGTAAGATAGTATAGAATGATGAAAAGTATGTGAGAAATAGTGTAGGAAAAAATTAGCATTTTTTTTTTTCAAATTTGTCAAAAAAAAAAAAAAGGGCTGGGCTCATCGGGCTGGTTGGCTAGCTGGCTGGAGATGGCCAGTCTGTTGCCCTGATTTGGTGGTTTTGGCCTTGTGGGACCCACAAACCCTTTGGCTTAACCCTCGGTTGGAGACGGTTTTTGTGTCATTTCGAGCTATTTTTAGCCCTATGGCCCTCTGACCGGATCAGTGAGAGATGGCTTAAGAGCTCATCCAATGCTTTCTCGAGCTAAGCCAGTAGATCGCAACCTTGTTGCTCTTCTTTCTTTTCTCACGGGCCAGAAGCTCTTTGTTTCACCAAATTTTTTGTCTTATTCTATAGATATAGTACCTCCGGAATCCAACGAGCAACAATAATTACTTAAATGACACAATGAACTATGAAGAAATAACCATTTAGATAAGATTTTCTATAAATATAAAGTTATACATCAATTGAATTATAATTAAAATCGTTAAGATTATAGTTTTAAAGTTTTTGGAGGTTGCAAACTTGCTCCAAATGAGGCAGGTAGGGGTGTTAGCAAGAGAATATGTCGTCAATGATTTGGATATTCCAACTCCAATTGAACCAATTATAGTTTGAAGAGCGCTACCATTGAAGGAGGTAGGATTGTCCAATTCTCGATAACTCATTATAGTGTGAAGAAGTACTCTATTCTTTGGAAACATGAATTGAGAATATTATTTACTAGATCACCAAATTTTATTGTCTCTAACAGGCCGAGACATTATAGAATTTGACCAGGTGTACTACGTATTTTCCTTCCAAAAAAAGTGAGGATATCTCAATCTTTACACGTATGTGTCCATAACAAGGTGTTGTTAAAACCTGTTTTTGAATCTAATTAGCAATCTCATTGACTAACTAATTCTCCATAATAAAGTGTTCTAACCTACTTTTGAATTTAATTAGCAATCCCATTAACTAACTTCTATGTATAATTGATCCACCATATAGAAGAAAAACCAATAATGAACATGGCATGCCTACATAGTTACATCTTATAAATAGACCTTAAAAAAATAAGGTAATAGAAACCAAATTTGTATTTGTTAAAATTTTCATCAATAAGGAAATAACTCACAATTGGTTGAGTGTCCAAGGCACTAGAAGAGTTCCGTCTTGTTCATAAACAATCTCAAAAGAATCAATATGAATATGTTTGCCCACATGCCTATGTCCTTATCCCTTAAATGCTTCTACGTCAGATCTACATCGTAGTACGAAGAAATCCCCTCTAATAAAGCTATTCATCTTCAATGAAGTTGATTGCTTGATGGACAATAGTCAAGCTACCATAGAGCTATAGTAAGTCAATGCATCACCAAATAAAAAATTACTAAATTGTTGTTCCCATTCACCAAACTCAACCTGAAATTCGAAATTCAAGTGTCACTGAATACAATTCAACTCTGCTTCTATGCAAGTCATAACCAATATTGTAGGCTTCCCAAACTTTCTTTGTGTATGACTATCACAATTGATGCATTCTCTATCGCAAACCATCACTCAAAGGGTTAACAACAGAAGGATGATCTAGCATATCAAAGTCACATGAACAAGTGATGTGCCAAATTACTAATTTCATGGTAGATGATGTGACCATATTGACTAACTACGTACACAATAATACTAGACAATTGCAAACAATCATCAACTTGTATTTTACAAGGATGAGAATGGCATGAGATATATATCAGTTGTCTCCCTTTGTTATTCATTCACAAATTCATTATAAAACTTATGGTTTTAGAACACCATGAAAATTAGTTGTGGATCCTACTTGGAGAATTGTTTGACTATTTTCAAGAAAACATTGGAAACAATTTTGATGGCCATCTACTTGTATGCTTTTGAAAGCTCACAGTTAGGCAAGGATGAGATACTCAGCAGGTGGTATGCGAAAGTAAGACCTCATCCAGTGCTTTCTCAATCTAAGGCAGCAGATCGCAACCTTGTTGCTCTTCTTTCTTTCCTCACGGGCAAGAAGCTCTATGTTCCACAAAATATGTTGTTCTATTCCATAGATATAGTACCTTCGAAATCCAATGAATTGTAATACCTTGATTATTTTTAAATATGTGATTTAGTTATGAAATTCAATTAATTGATGATTATGAAATCCAAGTGGAGGGAAATGTGAAATCCAGTTTTCAGATTTTATTATTATATTAAGTATTATGTGTTGTATTTAGAGTTACGACGTATTTATATTTATGGCATTTAATTTTTTGATAAGTTAGAAAATGTCCCTAGTTGGTAAACAGAATTATATGAGTACGTATTCTATCCTTATAGTTTGAAGAAGTATTCTATTCTTTAGAAACATGAAATTGAGAATTTTAATTATTGGATCACCAAATTGCATTCTCTCAGAGGCCAAGACATCATAGTATTTGACCAGGTGTACTACGAATTTTCCTTCAAAAAATGTGTGAGGATATCCCAATCTTTACATGTATATCTCCACAACAAGGTGTTGTTAAAACCTATTTTTGAAACTAATCAGTAATCACATTGACTAACCTCCAAAATTCTCCATAACAAAATGTTCTAAATCTGCTTTTAAATCTAATTAGCAATACCATTAACTTACCACCATATATAACTGGATAGCCGCCATATAGAAGAAAAGTCAGTAATGAACATGGCATGCCCACATAGTTACTTCTTATAAATAGACCTTAAAAAATAAGGCAATAGAAACCAAATTTGTATTTGTTAAAATTTTCATCAATAATGAAACAACTCACAATTGGTTAAGTGTCCAAGGCACCAGAAGAGTTTCACCTTGTTCATAAACAATCTCAAAAGAATCGATATAAATACGTTTGCCCACACGCCTACGACCTTATCCCTTAAATGATTCTACGTTAGACCTACATCGTACTACGGAGAAATCCCCTCTAATAAAGCTATTCATCTTCAATGAAGTTGAATGCTTGATGGATAACAATCAAGCCACCATGCAACTATAGTAAGTCAATGATTTAAAAATAATAAATTCCTAATTTTTTTTTTCCACTCAACAAACTTAATTTGAAATTCAAGATTTAAGTGTCGTTAAAGATAATTCGAGTCTGCTTCTATGCAAGTCATAACAAATATCGTAGGCTTCCAAAACTTTCTTTTTGTATGACTATCACGACTGATGCATTCTCTATCACAACCCATCACTCAAAGAATTGGACAAAATAAGGATGATCTAGCATATCAAAGTCGAACGAACAATCATCAACTTGCATTTTACCAAGCTGTGAATACAAGTGATGTCCCAAGTTACTAATTTCATGTTAGATAATGCTACCATATTGACTAACTATGTACATAATAATATTAGACAATTACAAACAATTATCAACTTGTATTTTATCAAGATGAGAATGGCATGAGATATATATCAGTTGTCTACCTTTTTCATTCATTCACAAATTCATTATAAAACTTATGACTTTAGAACACTATGAAAATTAGTTGTGGATCCTACTTGGAGAATTGTTTAAATATTTTCAAGTAAACATTTGAAACAATTTTGATGGCCATCTACTTGTATGCTTTTTGTGACAACCCGTTCCAAATTTTACGTTTTTATTTTATTTTAAAAGCGTGAATTTACGAAATTGCCCTAGAGGCAAGGACTTTGACTTCCATTGACCATCGACTTGAGAGATGTGAGACTTATTCTTTTAGCATATCCTCGTAGTACTCGTTGGTACGAACGTATAGGCGAAAGCCGTTTGCGAGTCCGGATTATAACGGTATAGTTACATACGTTCGAAATTGGTTATTCAAGGTTTAGTGTTAAATTAAATTAAATCCCCACTTTGTGGGGTGAAGCCAAATTAGAAATGAAGAAAGAAAAAAAAAAAAAAAAAAAAAAGGGAAGTGGCTTTCCTGTCCACCCACACCCACCACAAGTTCCCATTTTCCAAGGCCGATTCCGGCCAACTCCGGTGGAGTTCGATGCCACCACCACCATCTGGAAGCTCTCATTCCCCTCTATAAAACCCACCCAAGAACCACCTTGATTAACCATGGTATGTGGCGGTTTGAGGCCACGAAAGTTGACGAAAATCAATAGTGCTCCGGCCACCCTTTTCGATTTTCCAGCAAATCGGCAAAGCGATGGCTGATGCCACCACTTGGGCTTTGTAGCCCATCATCCCAGGAGAAAAACCCAACCAACCTTGACCCCGTTGGACCACCGTAGACGACGAATCGACGTCGGGAAGTTTTAGGCACCCAACGGCTTTGTGGGAAAAATTGACCATCTTCCGTCCACTTTTGGACTTTGTGGCAGGTATGAAAGTTGCTCCACTCACTGAGATCTTCATTTCTGTGAAGTTTGACAATTTTTGGAAATAGTTGGATTTTCCGGCAAGTCGAGACGGCCGACGACCACCCGCGGCGGTGCGTGCCCAGTGGGCCGCCAATGATATTTTTAGGCTATGTCGAATGTCTTGAATTCAGTTTTGTTATTTGAATGACATAGGTTGATCGTTGGAACCTACTAAATTCATTACGATACGTTGTTTGATGAAAATGTGAATCGACGATCCGACCGTTAGATCGTCACCAAACTTGGATACATTATAATACGTAATATTTAAAGATCATAGGAATTTATGGATCGGGAATCCGATGTAGCGATCTTCCCGAATTGAATTTGTAAGTTAGTAAAATAAATGTTCACGTCCACTTGGTTTTGGGCAAATGGCGGAGATCCAACCGTTGGATTGTAATGAAATTTTAATATGTTATTCTAGAAACATATTGTGGATCGTTGGGAGTTGCAGATTGGACATCTGATATGCGGATCTTCCAAATTGAACTATACAGGGTTGTAGACCTTACCGTCGATCTTTGATCGACGGTTGACTTTTGGTCAATGGGTCTCAAATTATTCTTGAAGGTCCTTGAGGATATGTTTTATGTAAATTATGTATTCTATCAGTAAAAACTTTGAGACGTGATTTGATAATTGGTCACAGGCGACGATAGATCGTGATGTCTCGATGTGCATGCAAGATAATCATAGCGTGGACTCCAGGTGAGTGGGCCTTTTTCTTTCATAGGCATATAATTGATAGTTCCACAAGCACTTCTATAGTGATCTATGCTTGTTACCTAGAATTAATCATTTCGAACTATGAATGGCTTGATCCCTGTTTAGGGTACGTAGACAGTCTAACAAGACGTTAGATGCAGCCATATAATAAATGAGATTAAATAATTGAGACAATAGCCTTGTTTAGTGAATTGAGCAATGTGAGGGACATTGGTGGGAATTGTGAGATTTAGCTTTATGATTTGGTGATTAAATGTTGATCATAAATCAATACGTGAAGAATCAAGAAATTGAAGTAAGGAAAGGTAAGTATGATAGTTAATGTAACTAGGGTCTAATTGGGCTTATCACTAATGATTACCCTCAAAAGTAAATAGTTTGGGAATAGGGTGTTATTAATTGTACATGTTACGCCGTATTATATATATTTTGGGAATATCATGAAATGTTTGGATTTAGATTGCATCATGGCATATTCATATGGATATTACCTGGACCTGACTATTGTGAATGCTTTGAAGTGCTATATGACGCCGCGGACGCCCAGGTAAGCCTCAGGTGAGTACACGTTGATGTTAGTGATGTTAGTGAGTATGATTGTGTTGAGATATAATATAGCTCATAAACTTGTACCCTGGTGTTAGTGCTCTCGCCCGTGGCCATGGCACAGTCCTTCACGTGATGTTCACCTCCCGCACCTTACGCTCACCTTGGATCTAAGGTGGGTGCACAGTCCTGTCGTATAGACCACTTTAGGTGGTTCCGACTCCTAGGTGACCCGCGATTATTCGCACAGTCTTCACGTGATCGTAGCACTTGAGCGTATTTATTTACACCCAGTCTTGTTGTACAGACCACTTTAGGTGGTTCCGACTCGTGTGCAGGTATACTTATTGAGCTATATGCTAGCCATGATTGATGAGATATTAAGAAGTCGTACAGGGCACTATAGGTGACTCCGACTTATATGCTAGCCATGATTGATGAGATATAGATAAGTCGTACAGGTTACTATAGGTGACTCCGACTTATATGCTAGCCATGATTGATGAGATATGGATAAGTTGTACATGTCATATTAGATGACTCCGATTGATATATCATTTTGTATTGATTAAGTTCATTTGGCCTACTTATTATTGCATGGTGGAGTTGATGGCAAACCGTGGTTCTAGCCATTTCTGAGTATGGTTTGGACATATGTATATATGTTGTATTGTCTTATGGAAAACGATACGGGTTTTACATTTAGGGGCATTACTTTTAGAGAGGTAATAACTTTGGGAAGCTTGGTTTTATTGCTTACTCACACTTTCTGTTTGGTGCCCTCCAGGTTTTAGCTGCTGAGTTTGTATTGACAAGGAACTGTGGCGAATCTTAGTATTGATGGATATTTCTGAGGGTATGATTCTTACCCACACTCCTGTACCTTACTTATGCTCTGACATCGTGCGTGAAATGGGTTCGCTCCCGCTCTCAACGCACTCTGGTATTAAAAATTTTTAGGTTCAAATTATTCACATTTTTCTACACTCTATCACATTTTATAGCTCCGTCACCTTCCAGGTGTCGGCCAGCACAACTCGATTCAGGGTCCAAGTGGACTTTCTGGGTCGGGGTGTGTCACTTTTGAAAACTCATAGTTAGGTGGTATGCAAAAGTAAGACCTCATCCAGTGTTTTCTCAAGCTAAGGTAGTAGATCGCAACCTTGTTGCTCTTCTTTCTTTCTTCATAGGCAAGAAGCTCTTTGTTTGTTGTTCTATTTCATAGATATAGTACCTTCGAAATCCAATGAACAATAACGATTACTTAAATGATACAATGAATCAATTGTAGTTTGAAGAGTGCTACTATTGAAGGAGGTAGTATTGTACAATTTTCGATGACCCATTATAGTTTGAAGAAGTATTCTATTCTTTGGAAACATGAAATTGAGAATTTTATTTATTGGATCACCAAATTGCATTGTCTCTTAGAAGCCGAGACATCATAGAATTTGACCAGATGTACTACGAATTTTCCTTCCAAAAAATGTGTGAGGATATCCTAATCTTTACACGTATATCTCCACAACAAGTTGTTGTTAAAACCTATTTTTGAAACTAATCAGTAATCACATTGACTAACCTCCAAAATTCTCCATAATAAAGTGTTCTAAACCTATTTTAAAATCCAATTAGCAATACTATTAATAACCTCCATCTGTAATTGGACAGCCGCCGTATAGAGGAAAAACCAATAATGAACACTGCATGCCCATAATGTTAATTCTTATAACTAGACCTTCAAAAATAAGGCAAAAGAAACCAAATTTGTATTTGTTAAAATTTTCATCAATAAGGAAACAACTCACTATTGGTTGAGTGTCCAAGGCACCATAAGAGTTTCGTCTTATTCATAAACAATCTCAAAAGAATCAATATGAATAAGTTAGCCCACACGCCTACGATCTTTTCCCTTAAATGCTTCTATGTCAGATCTACTTTGTAGTACAAAGAAATCTCTTATAATAAAATGATTCATCTTCGATGAAGTTAAATGCTTGGTGGACAACAGTCTAGCCACCGTGCAACTATAGTAAGTCAATGCATCCCCAAATATAAAATTCCTAAATCTTTGTTGCTACTCACCAAACTTAATTTGAAATTCAAGATTTAAGTGTTGCTGAAGACAATTCAAGTCTAGTTATGTGCAATTCATAACCAATGTCATAGGCTTCCTAAATCTTTCTTCGTGTATGACTGTGAAGATCGATGGATTTTCAATCACAACCCACCACTCAAGGGGTTGAACAACAAAAATATGATCTAGCATATCAAAGCCACAAGAACAAGTGCATACAAGTGATGAGTCAAGTTACTAATTTCATGGTACGTGATGTTACTATATTGACTAACTATGTACATAATAATACTAGGCAATTGCAAACAATCATCAACTTGTATTTTAACAGGATAAGAATGACATGAGATATATATCGGTTGTCTACCTTTATCATTCATTAACACACCAGGAAAATTACTTGTGGATCCTACTTGGAGAATTACTTGAATATTTTCAAGTAGACATTTGAAATAATTTTGATGGTCATCGACTTATATTCTTCTAAAAGCTCACAATTAGGCTCGAGACATCATTGAATTTGACCATGTGCGCTACAAATTTTCCTTCCAAAAAGGTGAAAGGATATGTAACGACCCATCCCCAAAAATTATGATTTTTATAATTTTAAAAAGTGAATTTACAAAAATGCCCTTTGAGGCAAATACGTTGACTTATGTTGACCACCTTGTCATGTCATGTAATGTTCATTTTCTTGGGGTAATCTTGTAGTACTCGTCGTTACGGACCCATGGGCGCAAATGGAACGTGATTTGGAGTTATAACGAAGGAGATATTAACGTTTAAGTTGGGGGCATTTTAGTAAATTAATTATTTTCTAGAAAGCTCCAGATTTTTGGAGAAAATCTGGAAAGCCACGTGTGTGGCCCAGATTAAAGGAAAGAAAAGATGGGCGGTGGAGATGGAAGATAAAGAAGAGAAATGAGGGAGACGTGAAGGCTAATCGGGAGAGGAGAGAGAAGAGAGTGACCAATGGAAGGGGAGAGAAAGGAGGGAAAGGAGAGAAGGGGAAGGGGAGAGGAACCTGATCCCTCTCTTTGACCCGGTTTATCCTTGCGACCTGACCAGATTCTTATGCACAATTCAAGGGAAATTTCATCGATTTTTTCGATGATTCGTAACCACCCACCACTTGGGAACAAATTCCCAACCTCCCTTCTCCCATATTCACCAAAAAATCGAAGTTATTGGTCTCGATTTCAAGAGAAACAAACCGATGGGTGCGGTGGTTCCACAACGGTGATCCGTCAATCCCGAAGCTAACTCTGTCAACCACCACCACCAATGGACTCCCCTCAACCTCAGGAACAAAGACTATGCATTGGTTGAGGCATCGGTGCTTGTTTGGAGTCGAATCAATAACCACCCATTTCTAGGGTTCCAACGGATTTTAGTGAAATTAGGGCTTTTCCCTGCCAAATTAGCCTTGGTCATAGGTATGAAAGGTGTTCCTCTCATTGAGATCTTCATTGCTGTAAAATTTGGAAATTTTTGGAGATTATTGAATTTTCCGGCAAGTCGGGGCGGTCGGCCGCGATTCGCCGCGGCGACGTGTGGAGGAAAAACCCGAGGTCCTTCCTTAGGTTTCTCGATGTGCCGAATCCAAATCCGCTATCCGTTTCCCCAAATTATAACATTAGTTTTACTAAAAGGTCTTTAATTGTGTTTAGGCGTATTGATAGGAAGTGATCACATTCTCGACAGTTCGAGCGGCTCTCGGGCAATGGAAAACTTGTGAGTGGACCCCTTCTTAACTATATTTTTATAAATCATTAACCTAGCATGAATTACATATTTCATGCATTGAATATGCTTTATCTTATGTTTTCCAGACTTCTATAATTACTATTTATCAAAATTATGTTTGATTAAAGAGTATGAATTATTGGTTTTGCATATATTGGTTTCTATGGTTTTTGAATATAATGTATATTACGGATTCACAAATATGGTAGATTTACGGATATGGATTTATTATGGTTATGAAGATAGTTTGAGCTTTGACACAAGTTTTGAGATATGTTTTTGATACTTACCTAGTGGGTTATCACACAACACATCCACACACCACGAGTATTGTCTATGGCCATAGGACACAGATGATGGAGGAGTGAGATATGATATATTATATACCCCTAGCTTCACCGCCGAAAGCGGTGTTGGACAGCTTCACAAGCCACTGCTAGTGTCGATGTGGATGTATGCTATTTTATACAGCTTCACCTTCGGGTGATGGATAAGTTATACAGCTTCACCTTTGGGTGATGGACAAATTCTGCCTTTGGGCGACTATGATACCCCTAGTTGGGTACTTTACTGATGAGATTTACGGATTTGCCTTTGGGCGAAGTTTTTAGCATTTTTGGGTATGGTTTTACACGTATCAATTTTACAAACATTTTTCATTGCATGCTAGAGTTTCCATAAAACTTACTATGTAGTATTATATATATGTTTTCAAAACAGGGGGTTATTATGTTCAAAAATAAAATGTTTTCCTATTATTAGTACTAATATTATAAACTCTGATTAACTCACCTTTTCTGTTTTGCACCCCCTTCATGAGTTAGGATCGAGACATATGATCCCGGCGTTAGGGTACTTCAGCTTAGTTATCCTCGAGTCTTCCTAGTATAGGTATCATTTCCTTGTTCATATCTTTTCTTAGTAATCCTTTCATATTATTCTTAGTGGTTGTATGCTTTGAACACGATTCTGCATCGGTTTATATCTTTCTAATTAAATATTTTATTGGTAAGCATGTTCAAAATGGCTTCGTCACCTTTGGGTGTTGGCCAACATGTGCCTACCCTGGTATGTGGGGATGTCGGGATTGGGGCGTGTTAGGATATCTCAATCTTTACACTATATCTCCATAGCAAGGTGTTGCTAAAACTTATTTTCGAATCTAATTAGTAATCCTATTAACTAACCTCCAAAATTCTCCATAACAAAGTGTTCTAAACCTATTTTTGAATCTAATTAGCAATCCCATTGACTAACTCCATGTATAATTGTACAGTCGCTATATAGAAGAAAAACCAGCAATGAACATGGCATGCCCACAAAATTACTTCTTATAATTAGGCCTTAAACAATTAGCCAATAGAAACCAATAATGAAAAACCCATAATTGGTTGGATGTCCAAGGCACCAAATGAGTTCCATCTTGTTCATAAACAATCTCAAAATAATCAATATGAATACATTTACACACACGCCTACAACTTTTTCGCTTAAATGCTTCTACGTCAGACCTACATCATAGTACGGAGAAATCCGTTGTATTAAAACGATTCATCTTCAATGAAGTTGAATGATTGGTGGACAATAGTCAAGCCACCATGCAATTATAGTAAGCCAGTGCATCTCCAAACAATTCAAGTCTACTTCTGTGCAAGTCATAACTAATATTGTAGGCTTCCCAAACTTTCTCTATGTATGACTATCACAATCGATGCCTTCTCTATTACAACCCACCACTCAAAGCTTTGGATGACAAAATGATGATCTAGCATATCAATTGTCACATGAACAAGTGATTACACATGATGTGCCAAGTTACTAAGTTCATGGTAGATGATGTTACCATATTGACTTACTATGTACATTATAATACTAGACAATTCCAAACAATCATTAACTTGTATTTTACCAAGATGAAAATTGTTGGAACCAAATTCGCTCATCTCTGTTAGCGGTAGTTAAGCATAATATAATTCTTTTACATTAAAATTTGTCAAATACTTTGACACTATTTTTCATACTTACAACACTTATAAAAATACAATTTTCTAAACGTCAATCGCTTTATTTGATTATTTTTAAAGCGCAAAAAATAAAAAACAATTTAAAAATAAAATAAAATAAAATAAAACACAACATCTCAAACCTGCCATATGATTAAAAGCACACAGATTGACAGCGTATGACAGGGGTATATACGTCAATCTAGCGTTTCAAAATAGGCACACCGCACATACAACGATGGCGTCGTACGCCTTATCCTCTTCAATTCCCCCAATTGCTTCGCTTCCTCCGCTGCTGTTACACTAAAATGGCAACTTTACATTTACACAGCGCCCTAGCTAACCCGACGCCGTTCAAATCCACAAACACCCAGATTTCAACTCGGCGAGAGCCACCCAGGCGCCGAGCCAACTCGGTCAGGTGCGGCGAGGCAACTCAGGTCAGCGGCGAGACCCACCGAGTCACGGTTAAGAACGGGAACGATTCTCTGGACATATGCCGAGTACTGAACGGAATGTGGCAGACGAGTGGTGGCTGGGGCAGAATCGACCGAGACGACGCCGTCGAGGCCATGCTCCGCTACGCAGACGCTGGCCTCTCCACCTTCGACATGGCAGACCACTGTAAGTCAAATAAAGTCAAAACCCCAATTTACACTAAGGGATGTGCTTACGTGGAAACTATGTATTGGTTGACCTGGAAATACAGTAGCATTCATTTACAATAGTACCCTTAGATAATATGTGAATTTGTTGTATCTTGGTCTAAATATGTGAAAATATGCAACAAGATAGGGGCTTATGTGTAAAACTGCAACACCTTGCAAAAACCCAATATTTTAAAAAATAAATAAAAGTAAAATCAATGGTGCAGGAGAAGCTGGAGGGCTACTGATAAGATAATCTTTGCTGTGTGTGAAATTGATGTAGAAGAAGAGAAACCGGGTTTGTTTCGATTTATTTGCGTATTTAGGCTGTCCTATTTGCAATGGCAGAGTTGTTGCACCATAATGCTCTAAGCAAATTTACGTTTAGCTCGATCAAGAAAGGAAGAACAACCAAAAGAATTCAGAAACTCAGCTGGAGGCCAATCCAGGGTGTGCTAACTGAAGATAACCGACAGGCTGTGGTTAAGAATGGCAAGGATTCGCTAGACATATGTCGGGTTGTTAATGGGATGTGGCAGACGAGCGGTGGCTGGGGTCAAATTGATAGAGACAGTGCAGTTGATGCTATGCTTAAATATGCTGATGCTGGACTCACCACTTTTGATATGGCAGATATATGTATTGTACTCAATTATCAATAGCTCATTGCTTGCGTGCTGTGCTTGTATATATGCGCATTGGTTATCATTTCTCATCCGAGTGTGTCACATTTAAGAGTCATATATATTATTTTCACTGAAAATATTTGTGTGATTGTGATCCAATTGCTAGTGAGGTTCTCGCTGTTAACTCTTTCTAGTGAGCTCGACCCTAAACTACACAGTTATATACCATTTTTGTGTATTTATTGGATAGTTGTTAGTAGTGGTTGAACTGTTTATCGTTGTGAATAGATCCCAGGCAGTTAATCCTTTTTTTTTCTCTGTTTCTTATTTGTGAATTTGCTCTTAGGGTTGGTAGTGATTCATATAGTTTGGGATTTTGTAGATGGACCGGCTGAAGATCTATATGGCATCTTTATCAATCGAGTTCGTCAGGAGCGTCCACCAGATTACTTGGAAAAGGTCAGAGGGTGAGTTTCTTCCACTTGATAGGTTGTAGATTATAAGGATTACTGGCCAGCTATTGTTTTGAAGCCCTTGACATATGGTTGCATAGAGCAATCCTTTTCATGCAGAAACTGATTAACTCTCTATATTTAAGTCAGTGCGAATGGAAAGTCTTAAAGTTTTGTTTTCCCCACTAATTGTGATGCAGTCTTACGAAATGGGTGCCACCGCCTGTTAAGATGACAAGTAGTTTTGTAAGGGACAGTATTAATGTTTCACGAAAGAGAATGGACGTGGCTTCCTTGGACATGCTTCAGTTTCATTGGTATGAATTTCTTTTCTCAATGCAAGACATGGCAACCTTTTCATCATGTGTTGTTCGAATTTGTATTTGTATAACATGCTCCGTCGGAATCCAAGTGGTATTAAGTGAATGACTCGTGAGGGTGAATTTCTCTTTCTACTTGCGATAGGTGGGATTATGCAAATACTGGTTACCTTGATGCACTAAAACACCTTACAGATTTGAAAGAAGAAGGTTAGTGTATTACCGACGTTGTAAATTGAATTAAACATCGACTATCATTTCAAGGTTTCATTGCATTACTTGAGATACTGGTTTGCAGGTAAAATTAAGACAGTCGCCTTGACAAATTTCGATACAGAGAGGCTACAGATAATCCTAGAAAATGAGATTCCTGTTGTAAGCAATCAGGTATATGCTTCGTGTAGTATATTATTTGATTTTTCTCATGGTAATATGCTTTGCACCTCCTTGTGCTTTATAATCACATTCATACAATGTAATCAGGTCCAGCATTCCATTGTTGATATGCGTCCTCAACAGAAAATGGCAGAGCTTTGTCAGCTCACAGGAGTCAAACTTATAACGTCTCTCTCTCTCTCCCTCTCTCTCAAACAATTTTGTTTTTTGCGATACGTTGTATAGCTGCTGTAGCCTTTTCAGGTGTTAACATAGCACTTTCTGTTGCAGGTATGGGACAGTAATGGGCGGTCTATTATCTGAAAAATTCCTCGATACCAACTTGAACATTCCTTTTGCCGGGCCTCCATTAAACACTCCCTCCCTCCAAAAGTACAAACGAGTATGGAGTCTTGAACTTATTGACGCTAACACTTTAATTCATTAATATGGTTATTAAGATGTGCCCCAGGATGTTGGTAAGTCAGCTTTAGATACAAAATCAAGCAAAGGATTGTGGGTGTTGTCATAAAAAGGGGAATAAGCTTAATTAGTTGGTGTTTAGCACTCATATTTTGTGTGCATTTTATCTGTTTTGATCCGTTCTTACTCGATTTGTAACGTGAGGCAGATGGTTGATGCCTGGGGAGGTTGGAGTCTTTTCCAAGCTCTTCTTCAGACACTCAAAGGCATTGCTACTAAACACGGAGTCTCCATTGCTAATGTTGCGGTGAAATACGTTCTAGATCAGGTAAAGTTCAACTAATCTGAAGTTTTTGGATTCTGTTTAACCTCGGAATTCTTTTACATCAGTTGCGGTAAGTCATGATTTGAGTATGTCTGGCTTGTAAAAAATTGCAGCAAGCAGTTGCAGGATCAATGGTAGGTGTTAGACTCGGGTTGTCGGAACACATCCAAGACTGCAATGCTGTGTTCTCACTTGCTCTCGATGAGGAAGATGTAAACAGCATAAAAGAAGTCACAAAGAAAGGGAAGAATCTCCTTAAAGTGATTGGGGACTGCGGAGATGAATACCGGCGTTGATGAGATTTCACAAATTATACTCCAATCGTCCCGTCAGACTTTTCGTTACGTAAGTGGGAGTGAAACGACATTTTTCGTGCGTTAGAAGAGTATCACTACATTGATATAGAATTGCCATCACACAGTAATATGTAACTGTCAAAGGTTTGTGAACTATTTTCCAATCACTTTAAGCTGAACTTCAACTTTTCAACACTGTAAAAAGGGTCTGTTATTTGAAATCTTTTGACAAGGGCAGCATGCTCAAGCTGTCTCGTTTGGGGGCACCTTTTGGACTCCAACCATATCCTTTCTCAAGACCTCGTACGGAAACCCCAATTCTAACCCGTGTGGCATAAAATGTACAAGTTTCCGATTGCAGCAGAGATACTTTTCACGTAATGGGTTTCACTATGGACAAGGAACTCCAAAATGCATAGAACTGCGAATGGCACGACGCCTCTTCCTAAAATGGAATAGACATACATATGCATGTATACATATATGTACCAATAACTTCGTCGCTAAAACAAAGCTTGAACAAAATGGACTTCTTAAAGAACACGGATGCAATTCTGGGATTTATCCAGAGTATCTGGTTTGATAATTCAGTACAGGATTGGAGGTATAAACCCCTCCTATCTTAGTTTCTGGATTATAAGAGGAAAACATTCACCCATACAAACAAAATACTCGAGAAAGAACGGGAACTTTTTTTTGGCTAAATCTACTGTCTTGTCAACGTCTCAGAGTCCCAACAAAAAGCTTCACCTGCCAGAAACAATGAAAGAGATTACAATTCTAAATGTTGGAAAGGATCATATTTTGTGTCGCATATGCTTTGGGACTTGACAACTCACATTTGGGAGTCTCGTAGTTGCAAATTAAAAGAACGTGAACGAAATTAATACAACAAAATTGCACAAAAGGTGAACGCCAATGGAGAATTCAATTTCAACTTCTAAAAGAATGACATCCTTTCTTAGATTTACACGAGAAACATTATTTTGTTGCCTTAATTACCAGGATTTAAATTAGTGTTGACTTGTTATAATCTCAGGCACTAAAAACTAACTAATTTTGTTGTTGAAAAGGTGCAACACAATAGCAGCTGGAATGAAAGTGAAACCTTAAGACGTAGTCTGTGTTGAAGCTGGAGGTGCATCTGATGGTACAGGAGGCTGGTAGATGCGTGCTTTCGTGAGGATTTCAGCCACAACCCAATGCTTGCGCTTGCTCAGAGGCCTCGATGGATCCAATCGAACCTGATTAAATAGTTTGCTTAAATTTAAATTAATAATAACTAAATAACTAGAGAGAGAGAGAGAGAGAGAGAGATACTCGGTCACCGATGTTGCAATGATTCTGCTCGTCATGGGCCATGAACTTGGAGGTCCTCTTCACGTATCGGTTGTAGAGCTTGTGATGGAACAGCCTGTCCACTGCCACCACCACCGACTTCTGCATCTTATTGGAAACCACCATCCCTACCACCGTCTTCATCTCTTTTAAACCCTAATGAACAACAGCTTACCACTGACCCCTGAGCATCTCACATCGAACATATACTCAAACTCATAATCAGGTCAAACCACAGTTAGCCCTAAACTGTACCGTCCAACTAGCTCACACGTGAACTAAAACGGTTCTTAGTTCTACATCGTATTTCTCGGCATACCTCCAGAATTCAATTCAAGTTAATTCAATTCCTTTGATAACGAGTTATTGAACCGATAGCATAGGAGCTCAATGATATCCATGGGTCAGCAAAAAAATTCAATTGATTTGGTAGCTATAAACGAATCGAAAAGCTGCAATCCATCTTAACAATCGAATTTTGAAAAATACTTGGTTCATATGAAACATTCATCCAGAAATAATCATGGATTGAAATAGTGGATTCTTACTTTTCTTACCCTAATTCGAATCGCAAATGAGGTTTTCCTATGCAAAGAGAAAGTACAACTATACTAACAAAAATTTCAAAATTCACTGGAGAACAACAAATTATCATCATTAATTTATACAATAACAAAAACCCAGAAAATTAGACTACAATTTTCTATACCACACCCATCAAATCTCCAGTAAGTGCTCATCATCGCAAGATTTCAGTAATATTTCATGTTTTTCTCCAAATTTAAACCACGGAAATATGGAAAATTCGGAGAAATCGAAACCTTACCTGCAAAACTGCGACAAAGCAATGCAATGGTGGCTCGAGAACGGAAGACGACGGAAGAGAGAGTGAAGAATCGGGCCTTCAGGTGGTGGACGGCGAATTGAACGGATCGAAATTTGATAGAAATCGTCAGTGGCCGACGGAGAAGATAGTGATGAAATGAAATAAGAGACTGCGGAGTCTTAAACCTTTCGAAAACAAAATAAAAAAAATAAAAAAGGTTTTATAAAAGTTCATTATTAATTTATTACTTAAGTATTAATATTTCTTTTCATTTTGACAAAAATATGTCATTACAGTTGACGACGTATAAAATTTTTAGACGACCTTTAATTTTGTAATTGAAAAGCCTCTGCTGCTGTGGAAATAAATAGTATGAAATAACTCGATTAAAAAATAATAATTTTTGAACAAATAATATTATTATATTAAGAAATGAGAAATTAACTAAACCTTATAACGAACGAGTCGAAGTTAGGACTTTTCAAATAAGAAATACAGACCGTACTAACTAACAAATCAATACATAAGCCTAAAACCCTACGAAATAAAAAAATTGAAAAACCCTGCAAATCTCCGTCTCTCGGCAGCATCCCTCTCTTCATTCGAACATCAAACCGTTCTCTTCTCTCTCTCCCTCCTCCGAGAAATGAATTTGCGGCACTTGATTTCCAGGCAAGCAGTAAACAATGCTTCAAAAGTCAGTGGAACGTTGCCATCGCTGCATGCTTTCACAACCATAGCAGCAGACCCAGTACCTCATTACTTTCGTCTACCCGGCTATGGCGGCTCTAAACCACTCAAGAACCCTAATTTCCCAAAACCCATTTCCCCATTTCACCGGTACATTCACTCTGCTCAAGCTCAAGCACAAGCTGTTGATTCCGAGGATTCCGAGCAGGAGGAAGACGGAGCCGTTCGCGATTTCCTGTCCCGGTTCGTGTGGATCATGCGACAGAAGCTCTCCGAATCGTACCTGGGATCCGATAAGGCAACCGTCGACGGCATGCTGTTGATTATTGTGGAGAGAGTTGTGGCGGAGATGGAGAAGGGCGGCATTGAGCAGATGCTCGGTTCGTCGCAGTACACCGATTATTTTAGTGAGGATTTGTGGAGGACGGTGTGGGAGGTGAGCAATATGGTGTTGGAGGACATGAGGAGGGAGGCGAAAAAGGAGAAGATGAAGGGTTTTTTACAGGAAGAGGAGGTGAAGGAGATGTGCAGATTTGCCGGTGAAGTCGGAATTCGAGGGGATATGCTTAGGGAGCTGAGGTTCAAGTGGGCACAAGAGAAGATGGAGGAAACTGAGTTTTATCAGAGCTTGGAGCGGCTTCGAGAGGGGGACAAGAAGGCGGAGGAAGCAGGGGAGGAAGCAGAGGGAATGCAAGGTGAAGCCACAGGGGAAGAGGTGAAGTCTAAGGTTGTTTCACTTCCGAAGAGGCGAGGGAAGATCAAGTACAATATATATGGTCTTGATCTGTCTGACCCCAAGTGGGTAGATGTGGCTGATAGAATCCATGAGGCTGAAGAGATCACTTGGCCTCAGGAACCGAAATCCATATCCGGGAAATGCAAATTGGTAACTGAGAAAATTATTCAAACGAATGTGGCGGATGACCAGTCTCCGCTTTTGGCTGAATGGATAGAGCTGCTTCAACCTAGTAGGGTTGATTGGCTCAATTTGCTCGATAGATTGAAAGAGCAGAACACTGCCTTGTACTTCAAGGTACACACCACTATTTTGATGAAAAAGTTGTAGGGATATGGTGGGTGAGTTGAGGTTTATACATATATGTGGCTGATAAGATAAATTATTTGTTTTAGCGGGTTAGTATAAGGAAATGCACCTTCTGATAGTGGGTTCATTAATTTCATATTGGTTATCCCGAAGCAAACGATGCTGAAAAGTTTGTTTTGTAGGTCGCAGAACTTGTACTGGATGAGAAATCCTTCCAGACAAACATTCGTGACTATTCAATTCTTATCGATGCCCATGCAAAAGAGAACCATCTAGAAGATGCTGAGAGAATTTTGAAGAAGATGAATGAAAATGGTATCGTGCCTGATATTTTAACTACCACTAGTTTGGTTCACATGTACAGCAAGGTAGGCAATCTTGACGGTGCCAAACAAGCATTTGAAAGCCTAAGGAGCCAGGGCTTCAAACCAGATGTCAAGGTCTACAATCTGATGATCATGGCATATGTAAATGCTGGCCAACCGAAATTTGGAGAGTCATTGATGAGAGAGATGGAAGCAAGAGACATCAAACCCACAAAAGAAATCTTCATGACATTGCTTCGGTCATTTGCACAACAGGGTGATATTGGTGGAGCGGGACGAATTGCCAATATTATGCAGTTTGCAGGGTCCCAGCCGACATTGGAGTCTTGTACACTGCTTGTAGAGGCATATGGGAAAGCTGGCGACCCTGATCAGGCAAGGAGCAACTTCGATTACATGATGAAAGTTGGGCACAGGCCTGATGACAGATGCACTGCAAGCATGCTTGCAGCTTATGAAAAAAAGAATTTACTGGATAAAGCGCTGAATCTGTTAACACAGCTTGAAAAGGATGGATTTGAGCCTGGAGTTGCCACTTACTCTGTTCTTATAGATTGGTTGGGTAAATTGCAGCTAGTTGGTGAGGCTGAACAACTATTGGGAAAGATTGCCGAGCAGGGTGAGGCTCCTCCACTAAAAGTTCATATAGGCCTTTTTGATATGTACGCTAAGGCTGGAGTCGAGAAAAAGGCACTCCAAGCTTTGGGAGTATTGGAGGCTAAGAAGGATCAATTGGGTTCAGAGGAGTTTGAGAGGATCATAAATGGGCTTATAGCTGGTGGGTTTGTGCAGGATGCTCATAGGGTACGCGGTCTGATGGAGGCCCAGGGTTTTGCTCCGTCAGAGCCACTTAAGATGGCCCTAATGGCATCTCAAGCTTTTGGGCGCAAAAGGCCCTCAATGAGAAGATAGCTTGAGGGGCCTTGACAGATGCTTCACAATCTTTTGGCTGCAAGACCACTGTTAAGATGTTTTGTAGTTTAGGAATTCATAGCTTTTTGGCCGCACGTTGTCAGATAAAAGGTTCTATTCGTTGCATTATCATTATGATACTTACCTTGTTTCCAATGCTTACATGGACAGAATGCAAGTCAGGTTTTGGAGCCAGAATTGGTAATAAGTTGTTTGAATGCACTAAATGACTAGGCTGATTTAGTTTTGCAATCTTTCGTTTTAGCATGTTTTAGTGATGTGTTTGAAAAGTGCTCAACTTTTAGATTTCAACGTTTAACTGATAATGGTTTCTGATCTTTTGTTGCAATGAGTCCTGAAGGATTGTATTTACTATGATAATTTATAAGGTGGAAACAAAGTGAACGTGTGTTTACCAATGGTTGATGCTGCATAACAAACCTGAATGTGTTTATAATTTCTGTGATACAAGTTGAATGGATCTTTACCGTTAACTGATACTGCATATTATTTAGAACTGTGGTTTGTCACGAGTTCTAGATCTGATACGCGAAGAGAATCTCCAAGTTGATGGCCAACGACGAGCACAACCATTGAAATATCTGTGACCAAGTATGTATGTTTCTCTTCCCTTTCCTTATTTAATGATAATTAATTTAATTTCAAGCAAACAGTGTCATCAGGCCCGTTTGTAACCATTGGGGGGGTTTAAATAAGCATAAGCATTGGATTGTTGCCGATGCATCTATCGGCCTTTTATACCACCAGTTTCACCTTCACGTTCAGCTCACCTCGTTCTGATTCTTAAGGTTTCACTTTCATTCCAGCTGCTATCATGGTCTATTCTTTCAACCACAAAATTAGTTCCTTTAATTAGTTTTTGTCTGTACTTAATCCTATTGTAATAGCATGTGATTATAACATATGTAAACCTCATTTTCCAAATCTGTATTATCATAGTACAGTAAAACCTCTATAGATGAATAATGTTGGGACTAAGAAAAATTATTATTTTAGAGAGGTTTACATTGATAACATTGATGCTGGAATGCTTTTTCTTCCTTGATCTAGTAAGATTTTCCTCATGGTCTTAAAAACATTGTGAGTAAGACTGTGTTTCCTTTCCTCGTTGGGTATTGGTACACTGATATGTGGTTTGCCATGGAAGTTCTGATGTGTGCACGAACACAGCCTAGTAACTGTACCGGGAATAGCTGTATTCTTATTGATATTAGTCGGATTACGTTTTTGTAGTTCTCAACTCAAAGAATCAACACACATTTGTGCCAATTTATTTCTTGCCTAAATTGTGAGAGGGATCATACTGCTTCCATGCATCAGTTCAAAATGCAACATGCATGCTTGATCGTCTGGAATGTTTTTAGTGTGCATTTGAAGCATGTATCAATCATTTGTTCAAGCATCTTTATAATCTTGGAAGAATGTATGAGTACGGTACAATGCTAGTATTAACCGAAGATTTGTACGCTTTGGAAGAATGTCAAACTGCTACTCCCAACTAGCCATCTAAAGGGTTGAGATGTACAAATTGTGGTGCTTGTAAAATGGGGCATCTTGCCTGTAATACTAACATGAATCCTCATCTACAATCTGATTCTTATGTGAAAAATTATATAGGTGGGATATTGGAGCAAACTTAAATGCAATTACTATAGTCTAAAGTTGAGGAAGAACTGGCATTGTTCATTAAGGGACTGATTTTGATTTATTTACAACTCCGCCATTCTTCGCAAAAATGCACGGTTCTGTGCTGCTGTGTTTGGGTTCGATGGGTTGGGGAATAAAAGGTATGGACCAAATTTGGGTTGTTTATTTACAAAATTATTTGTCATCTCAATTTATTTGTTTTGAGGCTACCTTGGTTCAACCCTTCCCATCATTTCTTCGTTCTAACTCTAGCGGCGACGTTAGCTGCTCTCTCTCCCTCTCTCTAGAAGCTTCTCTCCTCTCCATTTCTCTTTTTTTTTTTTTTGAAACCCTAATTACAATTCACCCAAAAAAAATTTTAGCCTATTTTCAACCCATGTCTAACGGATCGGACTCAAAGATTGGGGTTTGTTTTATAATTGTACGCTTTCCATTTCTCTTTTTTTTTTTTGAAACCCTAATTACAATTCACCCAAAAAAAATTTTAGCCTATTTTCAACCCATGTCTAACGGATCGGACTCAAAGATTGGGGTTTGTTTTATAATTGTACGCTTGCGAGGGTTTGCAGTGGGTGTCATTTAGATTGAGGGATGGTTCTGAGAAGGTTGACGGGAGAGGATGCAGAAAGAGGGGGTATGCGTAGGGATTCTAGAGAGAGAAAGAGAGAGGGTTATGTGGTGATGCTCAAGCGGCGGATATGGTTATGATGGAAAGGGTTACGCGGACAAATTGAGGGAGGAGTATAATTGCTCAAAAGGGTAGGGTTGAGGGGAAGGGTCATAGAGACATAGACGTGGGTGAGAAATGAGAATTGCGAAGAGAGAGTGAGGAAGGGAAGGGGTTGCCTACCAAGGATTTGCTCCACCTAGGGTTGTCCCTGCAAGATTTGATTTGTTTTGTTCACCTGTGCCTACATTTGCAAATATCATTCTAACTTACAAGCATTCTAACGTAAATTATGTATTTATTGTACACATACTGGATCAGAATTTTGCTGCTGCTTTTTGCGCTGCACAAACACTATACTTTAATATGAACTATTAGTCGTGATAGTTGTGATGTGATCAAGCTAAATGTAAGGAAGTTAGCAATACTTTAAGACTTTTAACAATATTGGTACTTTGACCTACAAACTAACCCAAAATGAATATTATTATTGACATTATATTTAATTTGTGATTCAGAACAAATAAAATGGTGAAAGAGATTGATCAAACATAATAAGATATTCTAGAAGTTTTGATAAAAAAAAAAATTTAAGAAGATTGGTTAGAGATCGAAAACAAGAACAACTTCGAGGAACAAAACTGACATTTTTTCACACTGCTTCAGTACCCGGTGCATCAAATGCACACAAATAAAGAAAACAAGAATGAGTTACGTGTTTTTGGTAAAGGTGTGAATCTAAACAAGTTGATAGTCTACGCTATGTATTCACCTCCAAATCCTAATAATTCTGCAAATGAAAAATAATTTACAGTAACATATCCTTTTTCTATATTAAATTAAAAAAAGGGGTGTCAGCCATTATTGGATACTAATTTTGACACTTTTTAACTCTTATAATTTCATTTCTGCATTGACGCAAAAAAAATTCTCAATTTACGATTTGGCAGAATCAATGTTCATATTCTATTTACAATATGATGAAAATATCACATTATTTCACCATCATTCATACATGCATGCTGAGATTTGTGATGGAAAAGTTTACTGTGGTCAACTTAATAAAAAAATAGGATATGGGCAATTTGAAAAGTGCACTCTCTTCGCATATGTGCGCTTTAACATTGTATGTCAGTTTTAATTATTCATAAGCAATCTGAAAAATCCACTTTACTACCCGCCACACGCGCAGGCATAGGTTTTAGTATTTTCTATTACTTACTAAGGTACCATTGTAACGCAAATTGTTCAAGCGAAATCAATCTTATATCCTAATTGAAAATTGTCAAATTGAGCCATATCAACACACTTTGATCGTAATCAATTCACGCAGCATGCTACGATCAAATCACGCAGCATGCTCAGGATTGATCTTGTCAGAAAGACTAACACGACTATCACGCAGAAAATATTCTGGACAAGGCAAAGCACTCAATACTTTCGAGGAACAAAAATGAACAGACTTGGGAGATAATTAACGATGTTGAAACCATGCTATAGATGGTTTGAACTGCTATTTGATTGACATTTAAAGCAGAATCACGATGAAATGACGCAATATTGGAAGATGAAGACTTAGCAAGTGGATCAATAACATTTGCAGCAGAATCATAATGAAGTGCGCAATATTTGAAGACGATGACTTAGCATGTGGATCAGTGATAGTAAGGGCTCACAATTTAGGATTATAATTTTGGAGACGATTCTAGATTTTGAGAAGTATCCATGAGTAACCAAGTCAAAGAAATTAAAGAATGTCATCAAAGAGTAATAATAAAGATAGTATGGACATTCACTTCCTAATTCCGATTTTCCATTTATTTGTTTATCATTATGCAATGCCAAATCCATATTTGCCACATGAGGGAAGCGTAATAATAAACATAGTATGTTTGTTATAAATTTCTTATTTAAGTGTGATTGTGTAAATCCTAGATTAGATTTGATTCTAGCTATTCTTTCCTATTAGGACTTGTATTCCTTGGATGAGAAGGATTTCTTTTCTTTCTTATTACTATAAATAAAGGCACTACGTAGGGGAATAACACATCCTATACACAACCCTATAAACACATCTCTCTCTATTCTCTCTCTGTGTCACCCGCTCTTTCTCTCCGTTAGTTAAATATAGGCCACAACACGCTATCAACACACTCCTACTGCTGTGCTTAGGAATTTGACGTGGAAATTTTCTGCATCAAACCAATTCATCAATATCATCACGCAATCAGGTTTTTTCAAAACAACAGTTTTTATCTCGATATTTTTGCAGCTCTAATAGCACGAACATTCACCATAATGCATGACCCATGTGACAGCCCATCCTGGAAACATTCTTACGTACGTGTGAAATGACAATATTGCCCCTAGTGCGTTTTCTTTTCGTGGTGTTGGTTGTTTTGTGTTGTGTTGGCATGTGTAGGGCCACACACTCACACCCTCACTCTCCCTATCCCTCTGTCCCTTTCCTTGTCTCTGTCCCGTGTCTCTCTCTCACTTCCCATTCACCATAAACGTACGGACATACACCAAAACCATTCAAACTCCCACAGATCGAAGAAACCAAGTGCACATTCAGACTTGTGAGGCTCGTGGGAGTCCAGTTGTACCATTTTCAGGTGAGAACTCTAACGTTTTCACGTCGATTTCACAATGGCCGAATTGGGGTACTATTCATGCAATCGTAAATTCTTACATTTTAAGGAAAATGGAGCTCGTGGGTAGCTTGGTGAGGTCCCAAGGAGTCTCGGAGTGGTTCGTTTGGTGAATTTGGACGTCGGGATCGCCGTGTTCGAAGTTGGCCGGACTTGGAGTTTGGTGACAGGTAAAATCTAGTGGTTTTCAACCCTTAAAAGTAGTATATCGTTGTTCTCCTAGTCCTAAGTGTCATTTTGGTGCAAAAATCGTGAAATTTGGACGAAAAATGACCGAGATATTAAGGTTTAAAGTTTTTCCAGTTTTCCGGCGCCGGCGATGTCGCCGGAGTCTCGCCGGGGAAGGAGACGGAATATTCCGTCAAGTCTGACGGAATATTCCTAACGCCGTTAACGGAATCCATTAGAACTAACGGAATATTCCTAACGGCGTCAGTTGACGCCGTCAGCGTGCCAGGCACGTGCCTGCGCGTGGCCGGCGCGTGTGGCCGTGCCTTGGCCTGCGCGTGGGGGCGTGTGCGGCGGTGGAAAATTTTTCTAAAAATTTGGGTGTGATCCTGAGGTTGTGTAGAGCACGTTGGTATAGTCAATTGTCCATTTTGAGCAGTGTATGAGAAGTTATTACGAAAGGAAGGTTATGTGCTTTAAAATTAATGTTTTTATAGTATTTTCGCATATAGGTGAGACATATCCCGAGGACGAGCGTGGTCACTGGAGACAGGGGGGCTACGACCCTTCCACATACCAGTGAGTGGGCTTTTGGTTTTCCGTATATACCTATATACCTATAATTCCCAGAAATTTATATAATGTTTATTAGTTATATGCCATTCCTTTTATATTGTTGGTTAGTATGCATGATTAGTTGCATATACGTTTATTTATACATATTCAGTTATATGTTCATATATATATGGGTGCGGTGGTTGCACAGGTAAGTGCCAGGTAAGAGTTATTTAATATTGCATTAAATAGGGATTAGAGATGCTTAGAGAGCTCATAACCTGCACCCCCGGTGTTAGTGCTCCCGCCCAGAGTAGGGCACAGTCCTTCACGTGTTGTTCACCTCCCACACCATACGCTCAGCTTGGATCCAAGTTAGGTGCACAGTCTTGTCGTACAGACCACTTTAGGTGGTTCCGACTCGTAGGTGACCCGCGATTATTCGCACAGCCTTCACGTGATCGTAGCACTAGAGCGTTTATATGTATTACACCCAGGCCTGTCGTACAGACCACTATAGGTGGTTCCGACTCGTGGGCAGGTTTAGTTACTGTGATTGAGATTTGAGCTCTAGATTCAGCCGTACAGGTCACGTTAGGTGACTCCGGCTGCCAGATTTTATATTATTGATATGATTTATACCTGAGCACTTGCATTTATTCGTGAGATTTGGTATGGCATATTCTTGAGCATGTTTGGCATATCTATGTATACGTACATATGTTTATTTTCTGGGATGTATACAGGTTTTACGGCGAGGGGTTAGAACTTATTTTGCTAAATGGTTTTGAGAAGCTTTATTTTTGCCCACTCACGCTTTTGTTTTGCGCCCCTCCAGGTTCTAGCTAGCTAGCAAGTTGGTGGCTCCCCAGAGGGCTTTCCCGGCATTTCTGACAGACGACTACCAGCGTATGTTCACCTTCGGGTGCACTGTTGTAACGCTATTTTAGTTGGACTGCTTTAGGCTTTTTGCTCTGAATTTGTGTCTCACTTACGCTAGCACTAATTACTTTTATCGTTTGTATGCTAGTTTTTAATTATTCGTACTTTTATATTACTATTCTATTAGCTTCCGCACTGTGCACATGGCTACGTCACCTTCGCGTGACGGCCAGCACGCCCTGATCTCGGTCGGGGTGTGTCAACCCAACTTTACGTTTTTCGAATTTTAGATTCTAGATAAATTGTATATGCATTATATCCATAATTGTTGAATTATGTGAATTTGATATTGCCATGAATTGCATCAAATATCTACTCATGCATTAAATTATATTTGAATATGCATTGAATTAATCTCGAAATTGAAAAAAAAAATATTAAACTATGCATTAGGGTTTCGTTCTAAACCCCTCCACCGTGTGAGTCACGGCCAGCGAGCCGCCAAGTTGACAAGCCACTAACCCCAAGCTTGCAGCCTATGTGGTTGAGCTGAGCACGAGACCACGAAGCAGGAGCCATGGGTTCCTAGTTTGAAACCCAGAAAATCCGACGCCTTCCATGGTATCTCCACCATCGCAAATGGGCCTGCAGCCTAATCCTAACCTTAGGTCCTCATCCCGACGACCTGAAGATCCTCCCCCGATGGGTTTTTGATCGAGATTCCTTCAAATCTCATCGGTTTTTCTTCGAAATTCCGAGTTAGTTTTCCTAGAGTTTCTAAAAACGTTGAGAGTCTTCACTCTCCATTTATACCTTTATGGGTCGCCGTCGAACCCACGGTTTTTTTACCGTGATTTTTTCACCATGACATGACCGCCTAAAACGGTGGCGTCGGTCTCCTTTTCCGGCGAGTTCACCCAACTAGCGCTAGGGTGTCTGGTCCAAATCCCAATCCCACTTGGGCTTGGGCCATTCTCCGTGAGCACCAGCCCTTTGGGCTTTGAAGCTCTTCCCGGCCCAACACCAGCCTTCTTTGGCCATGGTGTTTTCGTGTCCGCAAAGCACCAGATCAAAACCCGTTTAGGCCTCTGTCTTTTGGCTTGCACCTGTAGCCCATTTTCTGTGATGCTAGGAATGTCTACATGTTAAGCATGTGCCTACCCTAGCCTAGTTTTAGGCTTGGACCTCATGACACTAGTTCACTCAGCCCACCCGTGGCTTTGGTCCAAATTTTTTGGGCCTCGAGTTTTAATTGCCTATTTTTTAGGCACTTTTGAGTTTTATAATTTTTTCACCCACACTTTAAATTGACCCGAAGTCCAAATAATTAATTCAATTATAAAAGACCTAAAGTTTTGTTTAAATATTTTCTTGTTTCATATTTCTCTATATATATTTATGTTTGTCTGTAGGAGCATATGAACCTGAAGTTCATAATTATTTCAAAACCTAAAGTTTCTAAAAACATGTCTTGTTTGAAAACCTGAAGTTTTCCTTAAAAACATCACCCCTGAAAACCCGAAGCTTTTTCATGTAAATTTAAATCAATACATGAATGTTCTACTCCTATGTGAATGCATTGATTTTTTTTCTTCATTACACTAACCACATCTTGTCCATTTATTTTGTGATAGGAACATGTCGAATTTGAACAAACTCGACTTCACCGCTTTAGAGGTCTCTAGAAGAAACTACCTCAAGTGGGTCCAAGATGTGAAGCTCTACCTCACTGCAAAGAACTTACGTCCCGTCATTGAAGATGAGACAGACAACCCGGTTGGCGAAGTTGAGAAAGCCACTGCTATGATCTTCATCCGAAGACGTATTCATGACACACTACAAACCAAGTACCTTGAGGATGAGGATCTACGAGCACTCTAGGTTGCTTTGGCTGATCGCTTTAATCACCAAAATGACATCTTCTTGCCTGAAGCAAGACGTGATTGGCAGCATTTGAGCTTCCAAGACTTAAAACCTTGACGAAAATGATCTCCTGGAGAATACTTATTTGACCTTCATCTCCTAGAGAATACTTATTTGACCTTCTCTACTACTAATATTGTCCTATAGCAACAATATAGGGCTCAGAAGTTCACTAAGTTTTCGAATTTGATCTATGTTTTACTTCTCGCTGAAAAGAACAATCAACTGTTGATGAAAAATCATTAAGCTCAACCTACTGGGGCGACTGATGTGCCTGAAGCACATTAAAGCACAAACAAACGCCCAAAATACAAAACAGGCCCCGTAGGGGAAGCCAAAAGCCACCCCATCAAGGTCAACAAAGCCACGGCCCATCTGAGGGAGGAAACCGAGCCCAGAAGTGCCCTAACCTTGCTCCTAAGGCCCCAAACTTCAAGAATAAGGGTAAAACACCTGAAACCATGAATGCAGACATGTGCTACCATAGTGGTTCAAGGAACATTGGTCCCATGTTTGCCGTGCTCCCCAGAAGGTTGTAGCTGAATATCATTCTCATTGTAAGAAGTTTGAAATTTAGACAATGGGGCCAAATTCCACTTAATGGCCGAACCTCCCTCCCCCCTTGTTTTTTGGTTTAATTTTTGAACAATTTTCCCTTATGTTTGGATTATTTGTTGGTGATTTATTTTTGGATATTAAGTTTTTAATTAATCACCATCCTTGAATAGTTAAATTATTTTGAATGGATATTTTTTTTTTAAGAACTTTTATGTATGTGACTGATTCAAATTAATTTTTCTTTCTAGGTATGATTAGTGGGAAAGTTAGTTGTCTAGCAAAAAGTGCAACCACACACCCTATTTTGCGTGAACGCATCTGTTTCACTAACTTTATACCTAAGAATGCACCTCTGACAACCCTTTCAGGCCCATTTAACCTGATAGAAGGATACGGTAAAGCACGTATAATGTTGTCAGATGGTACAATTTTGACCATTGATGAGGTACTTTATTCTCCACATTCTGGAAGAGCATTGTTGAGTTTCAACGACATTAGAGATAATAATTACCACGCTGAAACCTATGTAGAAAATGGAGTTGAATTTATGTGCATAACTTCTTACAAATATGGTCAGATGCGTATTCTAGAGAAGATGGAGCATATCCTAAGTGGTTTGTATACTACGACTATACGCCTTATAGAAAGCCACTATGTGGCCGGCCTTACCTCTAGGACCGTACACGAAATTACACTTTGACATGATTGTTTGGGACATCCTCGACGAACAGCGATGTGCCGTATCCTCAAATCATCACACGGGCATTCGCTAACCCGAAGTTTAGGTTCGATTCAAGGAATCGCATGTCAAACCTGCTCCATGGGAAAGTTTATTATTAAGCCTTCTTATGACAAGATTTGTTTGAATCCTCCTATTTTTCTACAAAGAATTCAGAAGGATATTTGTGGACTGATTCACCCTCTATGCGGACCATTTACATATTTTATGGACACTTCCACAAGTTGGTCACACGCGTGCTTCTTGTTCATAAGGAACGCTGCATTCTCCAAATTGTTGGCTCAGGTTATCAAGTTCGGGGCTGACCACCGTGATTATCTGATCAAATTTATTCGATTGGATAATGCTGGAGAATTCACATCTAAAACTTTTGATGACTATTGTATGTCGGTTAGGGTTGAAGTTAAACATCCAGTACCCCATGTTCACACCCAGAACGGTTTGGCAAAGGCATTCATTAAGTGCTTACAAATGATTGCTCGATCGTTGGTCATACGTACCAAGTTCCTGAGCATTGCTTGAGGCCATGCAGTATTACATACAACCATGTTGGTCTGCTTAAGGCCTCTTGCGACCTAACTATATAGCGCCTTTCAGTTGGTTACCGAATACGAACCCAGCATATCGCATCTGCGCATTTTTGGTTGGGCGGTTTATGTGCAGATTTCACCGCCCTTACGTACAAAAATGAGGCCTCAGTGAAGGATAGGAATCTATGTCGGATATGATTCTCCTTCGATTATTCGTTACTTAGAACCTTTGACAGACGATCTATTTACCACTCGTTTTACAGATTGTCACTTTTATGAGACAGTCTTCATGTCGTTAGGGGGAGATAAGAACGTCAACGCTCCTGAAGAACGACGTGAATTATCATGGACGACTCCTACTTTGTCTTATTTCAATCCCCGCACAGCTCAATCTGAGACTGAAGTGTAGCGTATATTAGATTTTCAGAGCATATCTCAGAGCATACCGGATGTTTCTCTAATCTAGTGCAAGTGACAAGATCACATATTCTAGCTGCAAATGTGCCTGCAAAGATAGATGTACCAAATGTACAACAGACTTCCCTCCTGGAGGCCCGGGATGCCAATTTGGTCGATCCACATACAATAGCGGCTAGCCAATCATCTACCCCTACACAAAAGTGTGGCAGACCTCTTGGTTCAAAGGATTCACACCTTCGGAAAAGGAAACCCATGGCACATGCCCTTGAAAAGCCTACCTTGAATCCGACTGTCACCTACTCATCTTATCCAACTTATGAGGAAATTCTAGATTACAGAAGTGTCCTTGAAGAGACGAATCCACCTCCTGAGAATCGTGAGATTTCGGTCCATTATGCTAACTTGGATAATGTTTGGTATAGAAATGAGATGATCGTTGATGATGTATTAACATATGCAGTAGCTATTAAGATCATGTTGAGCGATGACATTGAACCCCGTTTCATTAATGAATGTCGACGTAGAACCGATTGGTCAAACTGGAAACAAGCAATCCAAGTTGAACTTGATTCGCTTATGAAATGTAAGGTGTTTGGACCTGTAGCTCCTACTCCTCCACATGTGAAGCTTGTTGGCTACAAGTGGGTTTTCGTTCAGAAGCGTAATGAGAAGATAGAAATTGTGCGTTACAAAGCTCGTCTTGTTGCGCAAGGCTTCTCACAACGCCCCGTGATTGACTATGATGAAACTTATTCACCCATTGTGGATGCGATTACTTTTCACTATCTTATCAATTTGGTAGTTTCCGAAAAATTGAGTATGCAGCTGATGGACGTAGTAACTGCGTATCTCTATGGGGATATTGATACAGAAATTTATATGAAAGTTCCCAAAGGACTTACATTGACTGGATCAAATATTTCTATATCCTAGAACACGTTGTCAATTTGGCTAAGGCTTTCACTCTACCGTTTGAAGCAATCCGAAAGAATGTGGTATAACCATTTGAGTGAGTATTTGACTAGTTAGGGATATGTGAACAATAAACTATGCCCTTATGTGTTCATTAAGAAGTCACATTCTGGTTTTGCGATTATTGCAATATATGTCGATGACATAAATTTCATCGAAAATCCTGAAGAGCTCGAGAGAACTATCATGCACCTGAAGTCAAAATTTGAGATGAAAGATCTAGGAAAGACTTGATACTGCTTTGGTCTCAAGATAGAGCACCATTTGGATGGAATCTTAGTACATCAATCGAACTACACCCAGAAGGTGTTGTGCCGCTTTAACAAGGATAAAGCGAAGTCTTCGAGTACTCTTATGGTCATTTGATCGCTAAATGCAAAACGAGATCCATTCCGTCCGAATGAGGATGATGAAGAGATTTTGGAGCCTGAAGTTCCTTATCTAAGTGCGATAGGTGCTTTATTATACTTAGCTTAATGCATTAAACCTAACATCTCCTTCATTGTCAATCTTTTGGCAAAATATAGTAATGCACCAACATGCAGACACTGGATTGGTGTTAAAGACATCTTCCGCTACCTTAAAGGTACTACGGATATGGGCTTGTTCTATCCCTACGGATCCTCGAGTGATGCCGCACCCCCTTATCTCGAGTCGATTCTCTCATTGTTGGTTATGCCAATGCAAGATACTTATGTGATCCGCACAAGGCATGTTCTCAAACAGGCTATGTCTTTACCGTTAGAGGCACCGCAATCTCTTGGAAGTCAACTAAACAGACCTTAGTTGCCACTTTGTCTAACCATGCTGAAATTCTCGCCTTACACTAAACAGACCTTAGTCGCCACTTTGTCTAACCATACTTTTGGTTAAGAGCAATTGTGGGCTGTATTCGAAGCTCCTGCGATCTTTACCCCATTATTGATGTTCCGACGATGATCTATGAAGACAACGCAACATGCATCAAACAGCTCAAGAAAGGTTACATTAAATGAGACAACATCAAGCACATTGCGCCGAAGTTCTTCTTCTCACATCAACAACAAGAGCATCAGAAAATTGAAGTCATGCAAATCCATTCACGGAACAATATGGCCGACCTCTTCACCAAATCACTACAGAAGGTGACGTTTCAAAATCTTGTTCAAGTAATTAGTATGCGTAAACTTTTTGAGTTGTAACATTGCTAGTTCTTTTTGGAATTATGTCAAACTTAGGGGGAATATCCTAAAGTATACTTTCTTGATCTTAATGTACTATTTTTCCCTACAATTAGAAGCATTTTTTCCATTGGGTTTTTGCTACCTAACGAGGTTTTGACAAGGCATCCACCTTAGGTTGATCATATCCCTGATGACGTCCCATAGTAGTTTTATTTGACTTTGCATTTCTCACGCATTTTTCCTTAGACTATGGATTTTGTCCCTGCTCGGGTTTTTACCATAGCCATAAGGTTTTTTGTGAGACTTACTTCCTTATGCAAGTTCTTACCTTATTTGAGAATAGTGTGTTCCCAAAATCAATGCCGACAAGTCGCCTTCCTCAACCTCTACATGATGCCGAATCTACTTGAGTATTTACACACTCAAGGGGGAGTGTTATAAACTTCTTATTTAAGTGTGATTGTGTAAATCTTAGATTTGATTTGATTCTAATTATTCTTTCCTATTAGGACTTGTATTCCTTGGAGGAGAAGGATTTCTTATATTTCTTATTACTATAAATAAAGGCATTGCATAGAGGGAGATAACACATCCTCTACACAACCCTACAAACACATCTCTCTCTATTTTCTCTCTATGTTGCCGGCTATCTTTCTCCATGTCAGTTACATATAGGCCACAACAATGTTTGATTTCATAATAAACTAGAATTTGTTGCAGTGTCATTGGATTAGGAATGCGATTGTGTAACTTCTACCATATCTGGGATATCCTTATGGGATTCTACTATATCTCTTAGACTAGATATTAACCTATTAGAGTTGTAATCATATTGGGGTAAGGAATTTACCTACCCTACTACTATAAATAAAGGCACAATAGGGTGAGATAACACACCTCACAATTACACATCTCTCTCTTTCTCTCTACTGTGCCGCACCATCTCTCTCTATGTCCTCTATAATTGCTCAGTAAATTATTCCTACAACACATTATTAACACGTTTTTGACGCTACGCTAAAGAGAGTCTGATCTTCAATCAAGGGAGTTTTACGTTTTAATCATTCTTTTCATGATTAATTTATTATTTTATTGAATTAATCTACATGCATTTGATTCAATTTAATTTTTCTATGTTGAATGTGATACAACGCATTGGAAATGCACGACTTTTCGAGAAGGATCTTCTACAAATTCAAAGGCTTAATTGTTTTCTACCAATCAAGTTTTTTTTTAAATAAAGAAAGATATTTAAAACAACTATGAAGCATATCAACATTTACTATGATGCATAAAACCCCTACATTTACATTTACATTCTAATATATATATCTCATGCATTACACAATTTTTGCTATGTGGAATTTGTGAGTCAAAGAATCAAAATAAAATAGAAGCAAGTTTGGGTTTTTCCAAACCTAAACTAAAAAAAAAAAAAGAACGAAGCAGCGTTTCTGGGTTTGCTATGCGCTAGAACCAAGCCCACTAACTGGGCTTTCATTCGCTTCGAGCCCTAATCCCCTTTGGGTTCTGAAAACCCTAAACGTTGAAAAACACAAAAAAAAGGCCCCAGAGCCACGACTTGAAACCGCAATCGCGCCAAGCTCAAGCCAAGCCGTACTATTTTTGAGCTGTTGCCCAGAAAATCCCTGAATTGCAAAACGACACCATTTTACCAGTTGTCTTCTCCGTTGGACCTGCACTCGCCTGAAGGCGAGCCCCTTCGACATTCTTCCACCAATTCTGGTGTAAACCAATGACCTGCAATTGTCTAGTTGACAGCCTATTCATCCCCGACGATCAATTTGACTGAGACTCCAAATTGAATCTCATCGGGATTTGGACAACCGACTCATTGTTTTGCTTCGATTCCGACGTTGAGCGAGTCTCCGTCGTGAATTTAAGGGCTCTCTTGAACCCCGAGTCATCCTCGACTGAAAACAACACCAAATCATGGCGGTGCCGTTCCGTTTTTCTGGCGATAGCACGCACCCAGCAAGGCTGGGGTGCCCGATTCAAACCCAGACTTATTTGGGCCTTGTTCAGACTCAGCCCAACTAGGCTTTAGTTTTTTTTTTTATTTTCCTTATGGCTCTGTTGCCCTCTCAACCAGCAGCCAGCCTGAAAATGGGCTGATTTTTTTCCTAAAAGCCCACTTAGGCTTCATTTTTGTTTTGGTCTACATACCATACCAGCCTTCCCTGGGACCCAGCCAGTGGCCTAATGCTACTAGGGTGCTCCTTTTTCACGACATTTGACACTGCAACAAGCATGGAGCTTGCTTCGCATGTTATTAGGCTACCAATGGCAGCCTATCGAGCCCAATATGGGCCTGATTTTTTTGTGTGGCTTGCAGCCAACATTAAATTATGGGCCTAGATAAATTTATTTGTTTTATCTTGCTTCCACGATCGACCCCGAATGGTCTCAATCTACTGAATTGATTAAAAGTGACCAGCGGTCCATTAATTTGATAAGAAATCCAAAATTATTGATCTGAATATCACTTTTTGCCATTAACAATTCAATATTTTAATTCTCTCTTTTGAACCATTGACATCCTTTCGTAGTCTCGAAGCACTCACACTTGAGTTCCCAAAGCAACTCAAATCCACTGTACTTCAATTAGTACCATGTATTATGGTTATTACAAGCACCTCTCTTTTATGAACTAAACGTTCATAAATTAAATTGAATTTGTAGTTTCGAATTTAGTGCCTTTGAACCTCGAAGTTTTCATAAAACAATACACCTAAGAAAACCCGACATTTTTTATTTAAATCATGTCTTAGAACCCCGAATGTTCTAACTTTGATGCCAATGGATGTTTTATTTCCCATAACACTATTCACAATCTTGTTCCCTTCATTCAGTGGATTGTCGAACCATCACAGGTTTGATTTCACTGATTGGGATGTTTCTTAACATTAACCACTTTATGTGGGCACACGACGTGAATCTCCACTTGACTATTAAGAAGCTGAGAAACCATTGAAGCCAACAATGACATGGAAGAGCTAAATAAGCATCTGCCATGATCTTCACTTGAAGACTTATGCCTAAAGCATTAAATACAGCAATACCTCCCGAATGAGGATTCCATGGCTCTTTGGCTTGCTTCTACAGACCATCTAATCATGAAGATATTGCCTGACGCACACCATGATTACATCCATGAATGAGTACAATTCTGAAGTTATAAATCTAATCGAATTTTGACTGGAGAATACTTTTCTCGTCCTTCCTTATTTCTAACTCACTCTCGAAGCAATAATGTAGAGAATTGAAGCTTACCAAAATTCTCGGATCTGATTACTACCACATTTGTGAGAGAAAGGTACCCCAGTAATTCGGCTGAGAGGTATCGAACAGTATAGACCCAATTTCGGTTAGAGTCTACCAAATGGTGGTGCCCTACTTCGGTAGGGATGCATCAACATTTATGCTCTGCTTCAGCAGAGGTGCATCGAACGGTAGTGCTCTACTTTAGTAAAGGTCTGCCGAACAGACCCCTCCAGCTTCGACTAAAGTCTACAGAACCCAAGTCTAGGTTTGTCTCTCTCACAATCTAATTTCGAGTTTGTTTTCACAACATATGGTAGAACCAGGGCCTGCTAAGGCGTGGCATCATGCCCAAAGTGTGATCATTGGCACCTAAAACCTAAAACTTCAAGAATTAGGGATAATGTTCCCGAACCTCAACGTTGCAAAATCTACTTCCGTCCTGATAGAATAAGATCATTGGTTACACACATGTTTGTGCCCTTACCAATGTCATTAAGGAGTACCATTCTAGTAGCTAATATGAGACTAATTTTGCTCCACCAAACATCGTTGGAAGAGCAGAATTTTGACATGAATGGCCTTGTTGACTGAATCCACTTAGTAACTTTGGTTTACTTTGTGAACATTCTTCTATGTTCTTGAATTCACGTTTGGTGTTTGTTTTTTGTTACGAATAATCTTATCGATATTGCCTCGAATATGAGTTAATTGAATCATGTTTCTTGTATACATGTGACTGAATTCAATTAAACACGTGATTAGGTACGAATGTAGGAAAGTTAGTTTTCTGGATGAATGTGATACTACACACAATAACTTTATACCTAAATAACATCTCTAACATCGACTTCAAGTATATCCAACTTGATTAAGAGCATTGGCACGCTCCTCGTTGTATGAATGGTACTAAATTACCATTTAAGAGACCTTATATTTTCCTCATTCCGAAAGAACGTTATTAAGTTTTAAGGATATTCGAGACGACAATAATCATGAATGAAACCACTAAAGAAAATAGAATGGAATATCTTTGCACCACTTCCAAAAATGAGCTTTAAGCTTTTCTTTGAGGCCAATGAGATGTCTCCCAACTAAGAACACGCCACATGTGGCCGGCCTAAAGCATGGTGATTGAGTAATTTACTTGCTTGTCGCACTACCTTTTGGGACACTTAGGTTGAACAATGATGCTACGATGCATCTCCTTACTCGAAGTAAGGATCTTGTGCATACAAACACACTTTGCCAAGCCCGCTCGTTTGAGAAATTTGATTTTTATATCATTCCTCGCAAAGATACAACACAACTTTCTTTTCACAGTGGATTCAAAGGAATATATGTGGACTAATCCAACCAAAATGCGGAACATATTAATACTTATGGTTTTGGTTGATGTATCGACAAATGGTCACATGTTTGTCCACACATATTGATGCTAAACCTCCTGGCCAATTTTAAGGGTTCACCACCCTAATTATCCCATAAAGTCTGGAAGACTAGATAATGTCAGAGAGTTTACATCGAAGGTTTTCAATAAAGTATTGCATATCTTTTAGGTTTATAATTGAACATCGAATTCCTATGTTCATCTCAAAACAGCCTGGCAGAGTGATCATAAAGCGCAATTTCAATGATAGCTCAGACCTTGGTGAACGCACCAAGCTTTCGATTTTTGTTTGGAGCTATGCAATCTTGTACACAGCTATGTTAGTCCACCTTGAGGCCCATTGCCACCAAACCAATTTCGACATTACAGTTGGTTACTGGGTACGAACTTGACATTTCCTACTTACGCATTTTAGGTGTGCATTCCATGTGCCAAGTTGTGTCACCGCAACATACTAATATGGGTCTTCAAATAAGGATGAGAATCTTTTTCGATTATGATTCTCCATCATACTAGCTTCCTTAGAGCCTTTGCAAGCGATCTCTTTACCGCTTATTTGCAGATTGTCACTTTAATGAAATAGTCTTCCCACTGTTAGGGGAGATAAGAACATCAACGTTCATGTAGAACGACGCGAATTTTCATGGACGTTACCTACTATGTCTCATCTCGACCCATGTACCGCACATGTATGATAAGCAAGTGCGATGTATTCTAGCTTTCAAAGTGTTGCTCCAGACATATTCCTCTGATCTAGCTAAAGTGACGAGGTCATATACCAGTTCCAAACATGCATGCAAGGATAGATGTACTTAACGGACCTCGAGTTAACGTCCCCGAATAGTGTATCGTGCTAAAAGATGGTTTGGCCGTCAACGTTGGATGACTCGATACACCGGCGGATAGCCAATCAATCTATCTCAGCTTGAAGCATGACAAATTACTCGGTTCATAGGATTCACTTCCCTAGAAGAGGAAGAACACGACACATAATGAATCTATACTTGATCTCTGTCTCAATCATTTCTATTTCATGAGATTAATCCGAATTACTCCCGAGACTTAAAGTTCTTGATCTAGTATACTAGTTGGGATGAGATAATGGAATTGGAATGAGATTATCATCGATGATGTTTTCACTTATATGGTAGCTACCAACATAAATGAAAAACGACAATATCGAATCGGGTTCCATTGATTAGTGACCATGTAGAACTGATTGAATAACTGAAATTACAATCCAGGTTAAATTTCTTACCAAAGTGTGTTTGAACATGTCATTCCTACACTGCGCAAGGTAACCCTGTTGTGTTACAAGTGGGAAATGAAGCATAATGAGATGAATGAAATAGTTTTCTCTCAAACGCCTTGTGATTGATATCAGCATTATGAAATGTGATTAGTGTTTCTCCATGGGGATACTAATACGAAGATTTACATTTAACTTCCCAAAGAATTACATGGATTGATTCAAATAGTTCCAAAACCACATAACACCCTTTCAACTCGTTTGAGGCTTTCACTTACATATTAAAGCAATCTAGTGAATGTGCTATACCCGTCTAAGTGATTATTTGATCAATTAGGAATATGAACTATGCCCTTGCATGTTAAACTATGAAGCCTTATTCCGAATTGTTAGAGCTATAGTTTATGTCATTGACATGAATCTCACTAAGACTCTCAAAGAGCTTGAGAAAGCTGCCTCGCACCTGAAGACGGAATTTGAGATGAATGATCTTAAGAAAACTCATTTATGCCTTAACCTAAAGTTGAAGCATAGGTTTGACAGTATTTTGGTCTACTTGTCAAACTACACCCAAAGGTGTTACCTTTGAGTATACCTATGTTCTTCCATACGCTATACGCAAATGAGATCCTTGAAGAGGTTATGGAATCTGAAGTTCCATATCTGAGTTCAACTTTGTGCTTTGTTTTATTTAGCTCATTGCAATTAGTCAAGACGTCTCATTCGTTATTGATCTATTGGTAAAGATGCAACACTGCACCTACATGTAGACACTAAATTGGTATTAAAGATGTTTTTTCGCTGCCCTAAAAGGTACTACGAATTTGGGCTAATCCCAACGCATCCCGAATGAATCTGACCGCCTTGATGCTCGAAATGATATTTGCCTTATTTGTTATGTTGATGCTGGTTACTTATCAAACCCACATAAGGCACATCTCCGAATGGTTATGTCTTTACCGTTAAGGATATCGCAATATCTTGGAAGTCCACGATATAACCTTAGTTGTGAAATCTTCAAACCATTCCAAGACTCACCTCACTTCACTACGCCACATGTGAGACATGTTTGAGAGCTTTTGTTGAGCATATTCAAAATACTTGTTGTTTTTATCCATCGTTGAGCCGTAACAATGATCCATGAAGACTATACCGCATGTATCCACCCGACCAAGACATGATACATCAACGAAGGCAACGCCAAGGCATATTGCTCTACATCTACATCAACAAAGCATTAGGAGATTGAAGTTATGAAAGCCTATCTCAAACAACCTTGCTGACCTCTACACAACGTCGCTGCCGAAGTTAACCTTGCCTAACTATTAATATGCAATGCTTGTAGTTCTCATTTGGAAGTTCTGTCAAAGTCAGGAGGAGTATTCAGAAGTATACTCACTTGATCTTAATGTATTATTTTCCCCTACGATTAGGAGCACTTTTCCCATTGGGCTTTTGCTACCTAACTAAGTTTTGATGAGGCACCCATTCTGGGCTAGTCATACCCTTGTGAGTTATTCTACTTATGTCCAGAAGATGTTTAGTTTTGACTTAATGCAACTTCTCACTTTTCTCTTTAATCTATGAGCTTTATCCCACCTTGAGTTTCACCATAGCGAGGTTTTATGAGTTTTACCTTTTATGCATTCTTTTGTTGATTTAAAACTTGCATTCGTTCATTGTGCCGACAACTTCATCAACTAAACTTACTCCATAGCTGAAGACCTGATCCGCCATTTAGTTGAGTATTTACACACTCAAGGGAAAGTGTTGCAGTTCTATTAGATTGGGAATGTGATTGTGTAAATCCTATCATATCTAGGATATCCTTATGGGATTCTACTAGATCTATTAGACTAGATATTATCCTATTAGAGTGATATTATCCCTTTTATACTTGATAAACTACTCGTAATCAAGATGATTCCCAACGACATTTTCATGAGACGTTAAACTGAAAGGCAACTTTATGTTGTTCTAAATCTAATCTCAATCATATCTTTTAGTACTACGGCTAGTGGTATTCTACTTCACTTATAAGTGAGAGGTCATAGGTTTGATTCTCGCCAAAGCCGTATTTGAACTATATTATTGCTAGCCCATTATGGAGCTTAGCCTACTCCCCCACCCCCTAACACAAACAACCTTAAAGTATTGTTCCATGTCATAAAAATGTTCGATCCTTAGCATCTAGGGTGTCAACAAATGCCTTTGGTTTCACTTCACTCAAACCATCTCCGTCGAGCCACTGCTTACGGCCTTCCATCATGGTCTATGACACACGCTGACCCGGAATGTTCACCTGGACTTCAAATCGATCTGTGCTGGCTGGCACCCGGAAGGTGATGAAGCCATAAAGTGTAGCGAGGTGGAAAATGTGAATAAATTTAAACCCCAAAGTGCCTAAATGCAAGAGTGTGCATGCATGATGAGCAGTAATATAAATATGATCATACTACGGAAACTTCGTAATTCACAACAATAAAATAATAATGTCTATAACCGTAAATATATTTATGGTATCATGTCAAAATATGCATAAACGTGCACTTGGGTTTTTGTCGGGACCTCTTCTAGGCCAATTTCAATGCCCCGAGTCCGTTTTTGACATCCATTTAGTGAAATTCCAAAGCTTTAATGTAGTTGGCCGCCTCGGCGGCTAGGTTGACTATTGACTTTTTACGAAAAATGCCCAGGGACCCTTTTTAGCGTATTTCGACGCCCTGATTCCAAATCTGCACTCTGTTTTCCCAAACTTAACCATTTTAGTTGAGTTTTACTAATAGGTCCCAATATTATGCTGAGGTGTGATTACTATCAGAGACTTTAGCTTTCCTAGTTCAAATGGCTGAGATATCTCAAGTATCTGTGAGTGGGTATTTGCTTTTAAATATTATATATTTATTTAGTTTCCATATATGATTAATAAAGAATTTTCTACGTTATGCCTAGATTAAATTAACGTTTATAAAATTACCGAAATTACGGAAATTACGAAATTATAAAATAATCTTACAGGATGCCTTAATTAGATTTATGGTTATGTATAGTATTATATTGACTAGAATTATCGAATTACTATGGCGTGACCATATTTACGTTTTCTGCTTATCGTGTGCTACACTGGTGTTTGTACTTGCCCGGGCCAGGACCAGGCTTCACGTGTATGTTCACATCACACCGCACGCTCACTTTGGATCCATTGTAGGTGTCAATCATGTCCTAGATTGCTATAGGCAATTAGGACTCGTATGTGATGTGCATAGTGCCAGTCTTCACGTGATTGTAGTACTAGAGCATAAATCATTGTTGCACCCAGTCATGTTCATGTCAGAATATCTCTGCATGAACTCGTGTGTCAGCATATGTCGATGAGCACTCGATATGATATGTTTATTATGCGAGATTATGTGATTACCAGACGTTAGGTGTTTATTTACGAAATATTGTGACGTATTGAATTCTTGGGATATTGCAGGCTCTGGTAAGTATTTTTATCTATACGTAGTAGGTTATATTTGGAAACTATACTTGTATTACAGCGAGGGGTTATTATGTTTTCAAAAAGTGTTTTACAAAGATTTATTTTTAGGCCCACTCACCCTTATTTTTTGCCCATCCTGGTTTTAGTGGCAGAGTTTTCGTGTCAACGAGGATTTTTGGCAAATGTTGGAATAGGAGATTACCTCTAATGGTATAATTCTCATTATACTTTTACTATACTTTACTTATGTTCTAACATTACGTGTGAAATGGGCTCATTCCCGCTCACATGCGCACTCTTGCATTTAGGCACTTTTAGGTTTAAATTTGTTCACATTGTCCACATCACTACACTTATGGCTTTGTTACCTCCCGGTCTCGGCCAGCACAGCTCAATTCGAAGTCTAAGTGGACCTTCCGGTTCAAGGTGTGTTAGTCTGCCAAGGTTGTTGTTGGGTCTAGAGAAAATGTGACATTCAATTACACCGAATCATTGGAAGAGCAACTCCACCATTACTTAGGCTTAGGGATAGGCAACCCAAAACACTCCAGCCCACTTGGGCAATTTGACCCAAGGCAAACCCCATAGAGAAGTCAGGCAATAAACACCGCTCTATATTTACCTAGCCATGTTCTTCCACTTTACACTATATTCAAATATTTTCAAATACTTTCAACCACTCTTTTATTATTATCTGAAATTAAAAATAAAGTTATCTTTTATTATTTTATAAAATAAAAATATTAATATTTTAATACTAATTGTCTAGCTATTCAATTTAAAGGTGAATATGCACTTAACAATTACTATTCATTTAAGACGGTTACTGTTTATTTAAGAAGATTGAGTTGCGGCCAAAGGCTTCCTATAGTGAAAGTGCTCTTAGTAATAATATTGTTTGTAAAAAAAAAAAAATATATATATATATATATATATATATCTAATAACTGATCCAACGGCTGCTACTTGAGAACGCCTCCCTCCATGACAATACCAGTCTCTGGTCATTGAAGTGCTCCTCCTCCATCAGTAGCGACGAGTAGCTTTGAACAATCTTTGCTGCAATTTCTGCTACTACCTACCGGTTGGTTCTTTTCTTCCTCTATCATCACACTTCACATTATCCAGACAACCTGATTTAATTGGGTTTGGACGAGAGTCCCAATGCCCTCAATGTGTTTGATGAAATGCCCCAACAACTCTTCACAGAATTACTCAATTTTCTTTCATTTCGTTGATTTCCAGGTTGGACTGATTTTCGGTACTTAAGTCTGTATTGGGTTTGGGTTTTGGTTGTGGAAAGTCGCAAACAAGAAAGCAGCCATGGATGGTATGTGCAAAAACTGTTACATTGCTGTGTAATTTATGTGTGTTCGTTCTGACAATTTTTACTTTTCATATGCGTTAATTGATGAAAATTACACCTTAGTGCTGCGGTAACGGTCTGATTTTCCCATATTGTCTATACTTTTTACACTCGGGACGATTTCTTTCTTTATTATACTTGCCTGTATGTAGAAATATGCTCAGACATAAATTGGCATAGGCTATTTGATGCTTAGAGATTTTTGGTTCCGGTGGCTTGGAAATGAAATTTGAAAAAAGGGAACTCTTTCTTTGACAAGGGCTCGTTCCACATCTTTATTAGTTTTTCTCAGCATTAATCTATTGATGGATGGTTAGGGGTTGTTCCACATTATTGAATTGATTCAGAGTTTTGGAAAAACCGTCGAGTGTCGGATTGTTCAATTATTGCCTGCAGTCTGCACAATTAATAACAAGCTCTTGCTTCGAGGTTTTCACCTCAATCGAAATATTTCATGTCCGAAAATATCTCATTATGTTTTCCTTTTTCCTTTTTTGTATTGATGAAAATGACGGAAAATTTTCAAGGCAATGATTATTGTCTAAATTTTGTGACTGAGTTGTAATCAACATTTTGTTGTTACCTTTTTGGGCTTCAGTTGATTCACAGCCATCTATGGAGGAAACTATTATGGTCGGCGATGACCTGATGACAGGCCCACCATCACCAGTTATTCCACCCGAAATTGCTTCTCATGTGCTTGAAGGTGTTGACTTGTGTGACGGGGTTTTGAGGAATCTATTTTTGTGTAAGTTCTGTGCTTTTATTTCTATTGTGATATTTTGAGGGGTCTGCTTTTTCCAAAATTTAAAATGAGAGTATTTCAAATTCCTAGTCTGTAGGTCATCACTGTATTAAGCCTTTAAAGTAATTGGAATTGGGGTTATCCGTAGTCCTTGTCAATAACCCTGAAATTCAATCTGTGTAAGTCAACTTCTTCCAGTCTACACCAAAGCTGGATCTACAAGTGACACCGTTGAAAGTTGATTGAACTTTTTGTTTATATCCCCTTTTTACATCCTAATAAAATGTTTAAAAAACTCTCCTCGGGGCGCACCTAGGCGGCTTTCAAGGCGGGGCGGTGGTGGAAACGCCTACACCCTGTGTAACAAGGCTTAAACATGCCTAGACGTGGTTGAGGCATGCCTAGGTGGCTGAGTCGCGCCTCAGGCATTTGGCTAGGAGTTCCCAGGACCCTTCATCGATCCGAATCCTTGCTTGAAATTTCCTGGGACCCTCGAAGTCAAAGGCTGGGCTGGCTCTGTGTTGTGCTGCAGTGGCATCTTCATGAAAAAGATGACCACAAAGAAGAAGAAAGATTGGGGTTTTTTTTTTTAAAGACTGCCCCAAAATGATGTTGTTTTGGCCAAGTCTAAATTTTTTTTATGACCCCGAGCAGGTCCCCCCTTCTTCCCCATCCCAATACCGGGATCTCCCATTTACAATTCACCCAATTCCCCAATTTTACCCCAATCTCATACCTCAATTTGTTCCAAAATTATCCACACCACCACTATTTGTTTCAAAATTCATGTAAGTTTGTTAGTATTCTAATTTTAATAAGGTCACTGGTCAGGTTGATTGCTTGTTTGATTGTTGATTAAATTTTAGGTCCCGTAAGGCTTTGCCTCACGCCTCAAGGCTTTCACCTAGGCAGGGTTATTCATGAAATGCCTCACCTACGCCTTCGCCTCTTAAAACATTGTTAAAAATATACATAGGCTGAACCAGTTTCTTGACTGTTGGAAAAATTGTCAGAGACACCTATGATGACATGGTACTTTCCTGATTACCATAAAGTTTTGTTGGTAGGTAGTACATTGTAGTGATTATACTTTACACTGCAGGCCTGCAAATCAATGATATTGAGCCCTTCTGTCAAGATGAGCTTGTTATGTATAAACAGTGCGCTGAAAAAAGGGTGAGATGTTTACTATGAATTTTGTATTCTGCGTCTCTACAATGTTCATTTCGTGTATTGAGGTAGGATTGATTATTTGATTTTCTGCTGTTTCGTTTTTTTTGCACTGAATTGCAGGATAGGGAACTAAGAAAACGACTTCAGGACAGTGAGCGCAAACTAGGGTTATCAATGCCTTTAAATGAAGCAAAGGAAAGAGCTTCTCAACTCGAAAAAGAGGTCACATCATTAGATAGGTATGTTCTCAAATGGTTAGTGTAGGGGTCCTTGCTTGATAGGTGTACTATCATGTCGTGTTTTAGTTCAAGCAATGAGTTGTAGGCCTCACCAGTCAGCCTAGCTTCCACCTTATTTCCTTTTTGTAGTAGTCTTCCTGATAATGGTTCCTTGATTCATTCATTCATACGTTCATGTGCGCTATGCATCTGCCAATGGGTTTATAGTTATATAATTCCCTATGGTTAGTTTTTGCTTTAGTTATGTTTCAGGAGTTCACAAAAATTGCAAATTTCCAGAGTTGTTTACAAACTTTAGTTCCAACTTCCAAGTATGATTTTCTTCATTGTCTGCCTAAGCTAAATCCTTTTTAAAATTCTGTGGATAAGAGCTAAATGATCTAAAAGTTGCATAAGTACCTTTTCGTGTTGTATTTGAAATCTTAAAGTCTTCTGATTACCCTGTGCTATGGATAACACCGGTACTGTTGTCCTTTTATCTTTATAGAACCATAATTGTTTTAGTATGTCTTGCTTCATCGCCTTTATTTATATGAATCTTAAGCATTATTGACTTTGGAAATCATTATGTTTCTTAGGCGTTTGATTCTTGCTAGTGGACTTGAAGGCATAGACGGATTTCGCCAGAGATGGAGTTTGCATGGTCGCCTTACAGATACCAAGTATGTTATCTTGCAAATAATTAAATTTTCGTGAGTAAACTTGAAAGGATTTTTTTGTTGACAACCAATACTTGATTGCTCTCTACTGCACATGTATGTCTATTGGTAAAAGATGACGGTTTCTAGATTTCCTTTCTCTTTTTCGGAATCTGTGAATAATCAGTTGATAGATTCAGTATTTGATGAACTATAATCCTTTACTCATTCCGTTTGTAAACTTTTTTCTTCCTTTTAGTTAAATCTTTGTATTATCCATGCAACCATGCCAATTGATTCATATTTGATGAGCCATCACCTGTTCATCATACAGTCTTAAGTAATGTATGGACCTCTATCCTCAATAGCATTACAATAACTGTGCAGGAAAAGGTTAGAGTCCTTGAAGCAGGGAATGGAAAGCAGGAAAAAGGACTAAGCTAGCGAGTAGCGGGGCACATGACTATAGTAATATGGTTCTCCCGGTCAAGTTTCATGCTGCATTTGTGGAAATCGACCTGTCGGTGTGCCTAATGTGGGTGTGTCTAATATTCTTATCATGTACTCAGTTTCGAAGGATTCATATTTATTAGAAAATCTTGTGCTCTTGAATGATTGTGCAATAATGTACTTAGAAAAAACCACACTGAAGAAGTGAATGGCCAGCGGCCGAGCGTAGATTAGCGAACGTCTTGAATTTAATTGGAAATTAGTTGTTAGCTCGTGACCTATGAAATACATTGGTCATACGGAGAAGTTTTTCAGTGTCCGGTATTTAAGCTGGTACTTCGTGTTATAAAATAAGTAGAGGAACACTTAAAAATATATTATTTCCTCCACTTGGTTGGAGTACCCCTTGAAATCTCTTAGCCATATAATAAAGTTAGGCTTAACGTTTTGCCCATTGGACGGAGACGGACTAGCATTTGAATTGAAACTCACTTTCCCACCTAAACAAGGCCTATATATTTGAGTGTGTGTGTAAAATAATAATATTTCAAATCTTGTGTTTGATCAAATTAAAAATTTGCAGACTTTGAGTTTTTGTCTAAATACAATAGCTCATTAAGCTGAGCGGCTGAATCGAACATTTGTAAGATTTAATTGTTTTATATAATTTTGTTAAACAATAACAGTACAGTTGCTTTTGTAGAAAGAATTTTTTTTAATTAAAATTGTACAAATCTTATCTTTGATCAACTATGTCACAAGAAAGATTGAATGGGTTAGCTATTTTATCAAATGAAAAGAATTAGTTGAGAAATTAGATTATGCAAACTTAATTAATACATTTGCTTCTATAAACGCGAGATGTATAATATTTAAGTAATGTTTGTATATCTTTATTCTTTTTATATTAATTTTTATGACATTTGACAATAGAAATGGACTTTTTTCATATATTTAGCAAATTCTCTTTTATACATATCAATTTACAAAGGGTATGAGGTCAAATAACTCTAGAGCCCCACTTCAAAGGCTTGCCTAGGACCTCTAAATTCTTAGTGACAGCCCTACACCTAAAGTTAACATTATTACTTAACTTCCAAGTTTCACATTGCCAACATCTAATATGTTTGTTGACGTGGCATGAGTTTTGCTTACGTGTGATCTTAGTTGGCGCCACGTAGATAAACGAATAACGAAAAATTCTGTATACAATATTTGATTGCCAGATTTACCAACTAAGGAAAAGAACTTAGTACCATGCTAAAGAAAGGAGGGGAGGAGGTGAATTCCCACATTAGAAATCCATTGGTGAAAAGGTTAATTAGTAGAGAGGGGTAGGAAAATAAGAAACTTAGGTGCAGACAACTTCAGCAAAGGGGCAAAAGTGCACGGAAGGTTATCAAGAGTCCCAAAACACACGCGGGGCCAGTAGGATCGGCAGAGGGAAAGAACCGACGGAGGGAATTGTTAGTTCTATGGCAAGAGCCAGCAAAAAAAATCTTGATTCGAAAAAACACATCTTTTTGTGGGATGATGCTTGAGGGTGAGGTTCAATGTGTTTAGTTTGAAGTCAAGTAGCTGATTTACGGGGTTGTATTCAATTAGGATTATATGAGATTTTAAAGGAGTTCGAAAATTTATGGGTATTCAATTAAGATTTTAATCGAATTAGTGAAATGCAGGTTGTATTTGATTTGGATTTGAAAAGAGTCGGTCAAAGTATGGTGGTATTTAATCCAGAATTTTAGAATAATTTTTAAAATCTGAGAGCATTCAAAAAGTCAAGGAATTTGTAGGATTTAATAAATTTGTTGATTTTGATGCATTCTAGAGTGTGAGGTGTAAATATCAAAGTCCCTCACAAATCAGGCACCCCTCCTCCATATTTCAAGCTGATAAAATATGAACAGCATCCTCAAAAACCTTTCTCTAGGTACTATATAGACAATATGTTATGTGTTTGTGTCAATAATTTGCATTTTGAGTACGACAAATTTGATTACATAAATCTCTCTTTTTATTTCTGCGATTTTATAGTTTGCAAGACAAGACATGTGGTCAGCGGTTTTATCAATGTTGTAATTATGAAAAAATAGATGGCTTTAATTTGAAGATATGCAAATTGTTAACCTTTTAATATTCTATTCTTGTATTTTTCTTAAGTGATTATGTACATAAAATGGCTCGAAATATGAATGGGGTAATAAAACAATTCAGGACGACTTGTTGGAGGAGGAAGACATTGAGGGGAAATAGGGGATGAAGAAGTTGAGGAAGATGAGCAAGAAAGTGAATGGAGGATGACGAATTAGAGTAAGAATTGAATTTGTGGCTTGCATTCCAATGAGTTCAATAAAGATTTTTTACTTACAAAAAAAAAAAAAAAAAAAAAAAAAATTGCCCAATAACTCCATTGGACTCCATAAAAATCCACTAAACTTCGAAACGAAATTCATATCAAATCGTTTTATAATTCATTGAATTCTGTATGAATCAATTAAAATTCATGAAATCCGTGAAAGTTTATAATTACATTAAACTCTATTAGATTCCTAATTGAATAGACCCTCCTAAATCGAAAAAGAACTAGAGGGAGGAGGCCTCCAGATGAACTCATCATCGCACGAGCGCCCTTATCCTTTGGAGAAACCTCCACAGGAACCACACACAGTAAGTTTTCATATTGCCAAGCATTGTTACAGGTAAAATAACCAACCGTTAAATTCCAATCAATGTCAATTGATTCCTCGAATTTGAGCACGCGATAACTTAGAGAAATCAACTCGAATGAAGGGTCGGCATAGGTTAAGAAAGATGTATAGCGAGTGTGAACCATCTTTGAAATTTAACATTATTTTGACCATTTACAATATCATCTGTTACACATTTTATGTACAAGTGAAAGGGTAGTGCTCCCTACAGAGGAAATTCCTTCTATTGGTTGCGGCATTTGAGCTCAACACAAATTACTTGCACAGATTGTGCTACAAATCGATAGCTATAGTACCTCGCTGAATGCCCATCATTTCTGCGTCACACATTTCTGTTCATCTTCAAAATATAAGAAATCTTGGCTGCTCCCTTAAGAGTTATTCATTTCTAAAATCCATTCAATGCACTCTTGGAGAAGTTGAAATTTCTGATGAATGGCAATCTTCCAAATTAACTCCATTTGGGTATGAAATTCAGCTGCGTTTTGTCTGCACTTATATGTGCCAGCGCATACACATTGCTCTGCTAAACGTGCAGCTTTAACTTGGTGACACCTGAGGCATTGGAGATCCTGTAGTTGGTAGAGACGCTCTCTCTGCCGCACAATCTGAAGAAGGCCGTTCTCCATCACCTCTTTGTCATAAAGCTGCCCACATTGTGGTACACAACAACGCCACTCCCCGGCTAGAAGAGCTGAGTCGCGGCACAAGTCCAGGTCTCTACAGTCGTTGCAGTAGCTGTCAATATGGCAAAAAGAAGGGTAGATATCAATCAACTTGAAAATTTCACGTTAACTAGTTCCAAGAAATTAAAGCAAACTCGGAAAGATTTTAAAATTCTCCAATTTATGAAAGAAACGAAGAAGAAATTAAGATTATGGATAAGCTTGAAAAGCGACCACGATAAATGAAACACTGGGATGACTTGTGTTTGCACAATGGAATCAAGTAGATTTTGCAGGGTAATCTAATTTATAAATGGGGGACAAAGTCAAGAACCACCATCTAACCGGATGTGTTTCCTCAAAATAATAGCAGCAACCATTCGACCAAAATACAAAAGGCCAACTACCAATACCATTATGTGGCTTGAAAATGCACAAGCACTAAGAAACCTTATCGAGTGCAATCTGTAAATTACAATAGGCCATTGCTTTTTTACTTATATACCTGCAAATGACATTTGGTAAAGTGAAGGTTGCGCCGGGATCACGAAACTCTGCTTCAGGGGCAAACTCCCTCACACGTACAATCTTCAACAGATTCTTTCTCATTACCTGAAGGGTAAGGACACAAAGTGAACTTTACTTCATTTGCAAGAACAAATACAAAACAATTCCAAAACTTCACTAATGTGGGTAAAAGTTAAGGCAGTTGGATGTTTGATAATCTTCAGTTGCACCTAGATGATTTAAAAGATAAGAAGGAAATTACACCAACAGATTAAAAAAATTGGTTCCTTCACATGTTCAGATATACATTCGGGTCCAAGGGAGACTACCACATGTGTGACTTAGTAGCTAAATGGATGGCAAACTAATCAGTGAAAGGGGTGCGAATAGAGTTTCCCTATAATTAAAGCATCCAATTTTGTGCAAATGTGATTAGGACTACATGGCATATGATTCAGTAGAGCAAATAATACCAGAACATCATGGATAACATTTTGGTCAATGGAGAAAACACCGCAGACGTCCTTAATGAACTCCAGTGCTGCATCCCCTTGGTGGATATTACCGGCAATTTGTGGCAGCCCAAGAGATGTATCATGGTCATTCTCTGATTTTTTCAGTTCCTTCATATGAAGTATCGTATCATGAACAATTCCCAGAAGTTTATCTGTAAAATATGAGCTGATCTGTGGAACATAAACCAGAACTAATCAGATCTTAGACAGTAAACCAATAAGCTGCACAACTTTTTCAAGAATATGTCATCATTCATACCTGTCCTTTAAGGAAATCTATCATATGAGACTCAAAAGTCTCAGCATCTGCTACAGTGATTGATGGTGTGCAAATGCTGTCATTCTGTAAAGATGTTCTAACTGCTGCCTGCTTTTGTGCGTAGTCCCAGGGAATATACAGAAATTGAGATACAATATAAACAAAGTGGTCCTGCAAAATGAAACCTGTATATTATTAACCAACCATGATCTCAAGATCTACTGCTTGAATTGAAACCTGAAGTATGATTATAACAATTTCTTGGTCGTTCAGCATGCATACTAGGGCAAACTAACTATTTTTCAGTAACTAACCTGAATTTTCTTGGGTAAGTATTCAGCAATATTCCAGCTTGATACAATATCCATTTGAGCTTCACCATCCATGCTTCCTTCATCTCTAACCGGAATTCCACCATAGTTATACTATCATAGAAAGCCATGATGACTCAGACCAAAGCGAAAAGATAAAGAAAGGCACGGGGAACACAAAAAAGGTTCTAACTTATTAGTTCAACCATTAAATGCATAAATGTCAAACACTTTAATATCCACTAGTATCTTTATGCTTTCCTAGTAATTTAATCAATATTTATCTTCCAAAATGACACAATTTATGAGGCGCCAGCGGGCCCCGCAAAATAGAGCAAACCCACTAATAATTGACATTCATGGCAGAAATGGAAATCATCTGTTAAGAGTATCATTATAAACTGATGTACATTAAGGAAGAACTTTTGAAGACTTTCAAGTAAGGATGTTCTTATTTAAAAATGAAGGGCAGTACCCCACAATGCAGTTCAAAATTGTAATCGCCTTTATAGCCATCCATGCAAAATATCAGCCATATCAGAAACTGCTTGGTCATATAATATTGTGCTGACAAATACAATCTGTCATGATCTTAACCAAATGGTTAAACAATTCCGGATTCATAATATTTTTTCACATGGATCATCCTAGAAGGATAATCTAAAAATTGGACACGTTTGCTCATTTGAATGCATGATAGAGATATGAAGTTTTTTTTTTTTTTTTTTTTTTCCTAAAGTGCAAACATTGTCACTCGAATCTTCCTTGTACAAATAAAAATTGACAGTTCTGCTCGTAATTAGAGAGAGAGAGAGAGAGAGAGAGAGAGAGAGAACCTGGTCCATGAAAAGAAAAGAATGCCAGAAGTGTAGTGGTTCAAGCTCAATCCACTCAAATAGTTCTCTACATATCAATCACAGGGAATTACAACAAGAAAGATGAAGTATGCAAAGAAATGTTCACTTGCCAGACAATCTGACAACATAAATTGCTTATGCTGCTAGATTGTGAATCTAAAGTATGGACCATTGAATTGGTTGATTCTTAATTAAATCTGTGCTCTAGATTCACATTTGGCAAGAAAACATTACCTGACACAAAAACCAAGAAAAACAACTCCTAACTCATACCAACCTCGTTTGCAGAGTTTTAAGCAAGCTATCACAATAAGCTTTGGCAGCTGACAGATCAAATTTTCCTGTGTCTATGATGACCTTGTAGAAATTCGCGAATATTATCTTGGCACCCAATTTGCGGAACTCAGTCGTTAAAATTGCAAGCACCTTTTTCATGACCTAATAAAATTTAACAGCAGAACAAACCATAAACCGACTGATTACGTCCTTTTTCAAACACAAACGGACTTATATTCATTAAATCAACCAGTTTTAAGAAGAATAATAACTTTGACCAAGCTTCTTAACGTTGTGAAAAGGCCTACAATATTTTGCAAACATTATCTAAAGCATTACAACCCTAATTCATACTATAATATCTATACAATGTCAAAAGGTTTGTAGCTCAAGTGGTTAAAAGAAATTACCCTTGCACCCAAGGTCCTGAGCTATGTGCAACTCCCCCTCCCTCATTTTTTGCATGTTTAAAGGAAACATAGAATGTTGTAAAAAGTGGATGTTATTTACTAAAGATTTACCTTATGAAGTATGCGGTGAAGAGCTGGATCATGAAGCTTAGACTGGGGGCTGCATTACGAAGGAACCAGCACGTATATGAGTCAGAACTAGAGGAACGAGTAACAAAAATTGGAACAATCCTACATATTGAAAAAAGAAAATTGAAAGTAATAATTATAGTATTTTGATAGGAGGGGAAGTAGTAAGTATGTGTGATAGAAAATGAGGTATTAAACAAGAGATGGAAACCTGCAAAGCCATCGATATAAATGTTGCAATAATGCATCAGCGTAAACATTTCCAGACGTAACTGCATTTGAAAGACACCTCTGAATCAACTGTTTCAGGACTCGGAATGTAGGAGCACATGAGGAAGCTTCATCAAAGCCAACATGTGCATCAAAAGTATGTACTCCCGAGTTCATGTCTGATTCAAATCCTAGCAAAGAACCTCCTTCAATTTCATTCACCTGGTTGCTTTTTAAGAGAGCATTTACAGCCAGGTGATGTATCTACACGGAAACATCATATGCTTTTTAGTACAACTGACTCATATTTCACACTTGGAAAAGAACAGGTAGACAATATTTCACGACCTTTAACTCCACGGTGACCTTCCTATATGCTCCAGGGTAAGAAAAATTAAGTTCACAGACCTGTTTCACGAAAGCCACAAATAAGCCAAGTAACACAGAATCAAAATATTTTCTTCCTGAGAGACAATTAATACTTATATATTAGTTAAATACATTATTAGAAGGGATGGGTCCCATTTTCTTTTCTTAACACCTTAACGCCCTTGTATATCTATTTTGAGACTAACCTCATCAGCAAAACATGAATCTTCTTCATTAATGCCTCCTAGATCTGGAATACCATCATCAGATATCCAAAGCACCTGTAAACTCAATATTCAATATTCTAAGGATGGGGAAAAGTTTCAAAGAACAAAGCAAGCAGAAAAAACGAAAAGTGGAAAGTGGAATTGGACATTTGAATCCAGAACCTCCGGCAAACCAAAGGTTTGATTGTAAGTTACGATGGCACAAGATTAATTGCTTGAGAATAAATCAATAATTTATATCAAACTATCAAGCTAACGTTGAAGGGCTTCAGTCTTATTGCTACAAAAGTATGTAGTACATCTGAAAGCTTAAAGATAATGTATAAGATATTGGGTCAAAGAAATACCTGTTGTTGATCACGTAGTGCTCTTGAAAAGAAAATATCTGCTGTATGTATAAGCCAGTCGAGTTCGAAATTTCCCAATGGAACCTGCCCCAGTAAATTTGAGAAATTTATTTATCCACTATAAACAAGTTAAGAGAAATTTTTTTTTTTTTTGTACGGAATATAGTTATTACATGAGCATATCTTGAGAGTGAAATTCTCTCATTCAACCACTGAGGTGATGCAGCACAGCGCTGCATTCCAATTTTTGCAGCCACTTGCTGCCACCCAAGAACCTATATGAAGCAATAAAATCCTTTCAGTCTGATGCATATAAAAAATGCACTTGAAGAGTGAACTCTGTTAGATCGAAATAAATTACCTGGTAAAGACTATCACGAGCATTGGAGGGAATGCTCACGCAAGGAAAATCATCAAGAGCTCCTATACATGACTTCATCAATTGAAAATTTGGGCATTCGATAACAGCAATTGTAGGTCCGGAATGTTCATGTCTGCCGGACATCAAAACCACACAAGGAATTAACCAAGCTTCTATATAACATTCCAGTATAAACTGCAAGAAAATTGGTAACCAACCCAGTCGAATGGCATATCAATAAAGCTCCAAGTAGAAATCATAAAATGTAACGTTTAAATAGTCAGTGAAAGATATATTAACATTTGCTTCCAACCGTGAGAAACTATTATACATTCTCTGACCAAGAAGCACTAGCTTACCTGCAACTTAAATTGTAGTTCACAAGTGTCTTATAAAACATATGTTTACACCCACCCACATGTATTGGTAAATTAGCAAGATTGTAATTTTAATTGAGAAATATTATTATCCATTCACTTTGAGCCCAATCAGAGCTTCTCTCAAATATATAGATGCCTGGAAACCTATCCTTATGGTCAGGCAGAAACTCTGATAGATAGAATGCTATTGTCATGGAAAGCAAACAAGATTTCTCCCTTGAGATAGCCCCCTTGCAACAATGAAAAATCATGGAGTCAAACCTGTACTCATTAATTGCACGGTGCAAAATTGTTTCAGCATCCTTGACGAATCCAACATAGTCCACCTAAAATTAGCTCACAAGATAAAGAGGATGAATATAAGAGCCACTGAAAGTTAAAAATAATAAATAATAAAAAACCAGGAAATCTTCACCTGAAAAAATCGGTGTGTTTACCTTTATAATGATACCATTCCTAGGAGGTGGCTGAATTGATAATGTTTGGCATGCATCACGGAATAGTTTTTCCAGAAAAGATGGTGACAAATCTTTATTTTGATAAGGATTTACCACCACAACCGTTATTGTTGCCGATGCAGGAAAATAGGCAATATATATAGCTCGCCCTTCAGATGTGCTGACATTAATAAAATTTAACATTAATTGCTATATATTTCTCTGAAGAAGATGAAAGCACAGAACAGATATGGATTTGGAAGAGCAGACAAATTATGATCAAAATGCATCAAGTCTGATTAGAAAAGAATGAAAATGGTCAACAAAGAAGATAACAAAGCAAGTTGCTCACAATATGAGAAAACAAAATCAAAGGAAGCCGGAGTGCGACATTAAATAAAGGACTTCTGTAGTCTGTGACTAAGAGACATTGACTTCTAATACTAGAAATTAACCCCCTATAATAAAATAATAAAAACATGGGAAGTCAACTATTTATCCCCCTTTGAAAGCAGTAAAAGAACTAAACAAAAATCCTATTACTAACATTTTCTTCAACGTATTTCTGTATAAAAAAATCCAAATCCACAGAAGAATTGGCTACTGTCTTGAGACCCACTGGAATTTTCCAAAACTTCCGCAAGTTCTGCCCCTGATATGATAGAGCAAATTATGGTTATTAATGCGCCACTGATTCAAATATTAAATACATTTGTACGGGGAAAACCTCCATGAGATGATTTTTCAGTCGCCTCAACGAGTTGCCTTCAACTGGATAAAATGCACAAAGCAATGGCTCTATAGAATGACAAGTGGAATTTCTCTTTTTTGGAATTGAGAATTACAACACAATTTTAACTAGAACTGCTATATGGCAAATTTGCGAGTGGCTTGTAACTCGGTTAAGAGCATTTTCCCTTGCACCCGAGGTCCCGTGTTTGAATCTCACTCCCCATAGTTTAACGAAAAATTATACTGATTGTTTGTTAAAAAAAAAAAAAACAAAAATACTAGAACTGTTATATTTTTATAATTCAAGTCTTGAAAGACTTTTAATTCAACCTCTCACATCAGAAATAGCAAACGGTGACCTTATTTTATTGTTTTGAATTGTATAATCAATATCCCAGCCCCCTCCAACAAACAATAGAAAAGGAGGGAGTGGGTGGGTGGAGCTGCCTCGTTAATGTATGGAAAGTATTTAACGGTACCATGTGAAATCAGAAGACAAAAAAAGTTGCTTACTGTGAAAATTTTCGACATGGAAACATTGCTTCACAATATCTTATAATCAAGAAACTGATTTACTGGTAACCTACAAAAACTCACCTCTGATACAAGTAAAAGAATGAGATGGACTGGTCAAGATATGAACACTCCGTAGTTGTCTTCATGTGCAGTTCACTAACAGTCCAACCATCTTGGACGTTTCTCTTCTTAGCAGTTTTATCCACTTTGCAGACACAACCAATCTGAACGATTGCATTGAACTCCAAAGGTACCTTTGTTTCATATATTCCCTGGACAAATATTTGAATTTTAATCAAACTGAATCTATCAAGAGATATCACCATTCAGAATTACAGAAGATAAATCTTAACAAACTTAGAAGAGAGAATTCTAAAATGCATAGCCTTGAGTATCATTGATTGCCAAGAAAAGAGAATTCTAATTCAGGACTACGGAGGATAAATCTTAACAAACTTAGAAGCAAAAATCATCACAGTATTCAGAACTATAAAAGAGAAATCTTGACCAGGTTTGGGTTAATCGACTGAACGAAAATTGTGAAGGTGAAGTCAAGGATGAAGTAATTCATGACCGATACCAAAATTGTAAACTTAATAAAAAGTGAGGGGGATAGTTGATATGAAAATCATGAACTGACCTCAACTTCTGGATCGCCAAGAAGAGCTGCAAGCTTTTTACTAATTGTCCTAAACCGACCCTCATCAATTGCAGCCTATCAATATTTGTAGAGGAAAAGAAAGGATATTAGACCTCAGAAGAAAACAAGTAAAGAACCACAATTTAGCAACCATAAGTACCTCATATAGGTGGTAGATATGCCTTCCATGAGGAAGAGCCTTTTTGACATCCTTTCCTGGAGGTATTTCTTCACATATCTTTTCAAATATCTTTTCAATAGGTGCTTTAGAATTAATGTAAAAAACTCTTGGAACAGTAACAGGAATCTTAATCATGATTCCTTCAGTAACCACCCAAGCGTAAAATTGGTCACCCTGAGAACTAGGCACTAGTTGTAAAATCTGAACCACAGAAATTAAGTAGTGATTAGATAATTATTCAGGGCTTTCCAGCCAAATTGATGAATTAAATGAGAAATACCTGCCAATGACAGCGTGTTAGGGTATCTTCATGCCTTGTAAAATATGAATTCACACCTATTTTTCCCTGAGTTCCTTTCTGCTTTCTACCACCACCATGCAGCTCATTATTAGCATGGTGAGCAGACCTTGTGTTATTTAATCTGTCAAGTTGGATGGCAATTTTCCTAAATGTTACTTCGTCAACACCATTAAGAAAATCTGATCTAAGCTCAATATAAGTACCGTTCTATGAACACAAAATAACACATGATGCTTTCATTGGAAGATCTGGATCGAGTTGGCAAGAGTTAGGGATGACAAGAACTATCTTATCAAGGGTGATAACAGAGATGGTGAGGTTAGCGCTACCTAAAACTGAAATCAAGACAGAAATCATCGTACCTGATTGAAATGATAGTATCTGGTTCCCATGAATTTTCAACAGTTGCATTCATACCCAAATCACACATCCATCCTCTTAAACGAGGCAACCGACTGTATCTTGGTAATTTATGGACTGTGCATTATTATGACTAATAAAAGCACACACAAAACACAAAGAATTGTTATTGAGGGTCGGCTAACATTGCCTACGTCTCCATTTGATCCCTAGGAAATCCAAAGCACTATGTAGAATCGCACAGATTACATGAACTTGTTGAAACCCTATATAAATCGTAAATCTTCAAAATCCTGCTGCAGATTTTCTCTCAAAAGTTTAGATCTCAAACCCATGTATGACTAGGATAATTAAAACTAGTAGAACTAGGGTAGTACTCTTTCTTTCCTAATTCTACTCCCAAACCAACTAGAAAAACAAAAGAACATAGGTCTCGTAAAACCAATAGAAACCTTAAGCGCCAATTGTATTTTTGCTTTTGGATTTCTTCTAATAAATCATAATACTGACTGGTTTTAATTAGCCAATCACAACAGCAAGTCCAAGTATCTCCATAAACGATTGAATATTATCGGATTTAAGAGTTACTGAGATTATTGTGGTTATGGCTACTATTGAATTCACAAGTTATTGCATAGCATGTACAACGAAACAGGTCCGACTTGGTTTTCATTGGTGAGCCTCCTCAGAGACAATGGAATTCTGAGGGTCCTTTGTATGACAAGTATTCCCCATAACAACCCATAGAGACTGACAAACAGGATTGAACATTATGAGATCCAACAGATAATGATAAATGTGAGATCCTAAGTAACGTAGTGATCAACATTCTAGGCATAATTTCGAGCATCAATGAAACAATAGAATGCATTCATATATGTACACAGCATCGCGGCTTGCACCTGAAATAAGATACTTGACTTTACCTTTCTACCGTTAATAAGATATGCATCTCATTCCAGGGAGGTATTAAGAAAATTTCTAGAAGTTCATGAACCTTTAGCAGATGGCACTTTGCACTTACAATTTCCCTAGGCTTTATACATATGTAATATATAGGACGGTAAAGACAAGAAAGTACCTTTGCTTCTTCCTCCTGTCAACAGTATATTTCCATTTTCTCTTCTTCATTTCAAGCCAACCATTATAATCAACATTTCTATCAATGCATTCTAAAGGGACACCATTTTGCTCTTGACACTCATTTTCTTTATTATTAGTTTGTTGTTGCTGTGAATTTATTTGGCAAGTTGTCTTGACTGAATATTTCTTGCTATTGACTTCATAACAGCGAACAATTGGTCTGGGTCCACTTATGGAACTGCTTTTTTTGTTGAAGTCTTCCAAATCATCCACAATCTCTTGGTCAATCACATGATTAGAGTCAATAGCATCACTGCTCTTTTCTAGCAAATGATCCCTGTTCAATGACTTGAAGATATCAACCAACTTGCGCTGGCGAAATTTGTCATCCTTCTCACGAACCTTCTTATGCAGCCAATCAGGATGAGCTACCCTAGGAACAGGATTTGCAACCTGAAGAAAATTCAATTGATTCACGTACAACTACAGCCACAGAGAGAGAGAGAGAGAGAGAGAGAGAGAAGTTCACAAGCAATACCTTTTGCATTGCAGCCGGAATGGTGACAATTTTCTGAATTGATGAACCAAGGCGTTGCTTGTAATAGGACCAGTCAATAATGGAACGAATGCCAACATCTGATGAAACCTTGCACCACTTCCTTACGTAAAACTTCATAATTTCTGATAAGTTGAAATACAATCACTCTTTAGAATGTTAGCAAGAAAATGCAATACCAGAAATAACAACAGAAGTTTACCAGCATCTGTTTCAAATATTGCAACTGGAACAGCACGCTCACTAACAGGTGTGCCCTACTCAAGTTAACATCACAACAAACTTTTAGATTCGCATGACCAAGAGTTGAAAAGAGATTCAAAAACCAGTATAATAGTAATACCATTTTCTTTCTCCAAGTCATTAGAGAGATATATCTACAATGGGAAAGAGAGTCATACAAGCACGGGGGAAACCAAATTGCAAAAAGAGTAAAAAAATTTAATATTGCAAGAAAGCAAGTCCAAATTGAAAAGTCCACAGAACCCTTGATTGAAAAAAAGATTAAAATTACAATCAATTCCTAAAATGCTCCCTCCATCTCAATCCCTCAAGCTCCGTCTTCTATTGTTTATATATTTGGGTAGTTGAATTTGCGGAAATTACCGTTTCAGGTCGCTAATGTGCCATGAATCGGTACACTCGACCCAATTTGGAGGAGGTCAGCAAATTGGGTTATTCAACAAGATATATTTAATCTGTGACAATATTGAATTCCCTATCATTCATATTCCTTGTGAAGGTTAAGCTCCAAGAATTCAGGTGAAGATAAGGAAGTTATGGAGACACGTTATGACCCAAATGTTTCTTTTCTTTCTTTCTTTTTGCTTCTCCTTTTTTATTTTTAGTCTTATAAGTTTATAACCATACCTAGACTTAGGGTGTGTACCCTTACCCACCTTCCAATGCATTACTAGCTGTTCTCTCAATTTCATGAAGATGATCCAATGAAACAAGTTTCCAAGTTATGTACCTTTGGTTCACATGCAACTATATATTGGCAACGCAGTCCTTTCTCTTTGACCATCGTATCACCAAGAAAATCAGCAAGACGTCTTGCAGTGGTCACTGCACATGACTTTTGCTCTCCATAGTCTACTAAAGACTTGCTCATGGTGCTTGACTCTGATATATAATCCAGCAACTCACTGTCTGCAATATCCTTTCCTTGATTCTGAGAGAATGGAGGATAAAAAAACATTGAACTTTAAACTACACATCTTTTTTCAATCTTGATTTAATCAAACAACTATTAGCATCCTTGAGTATTAAGTTATGAAAAAGAAAGTCCCTCAAGCACATGCTGGGGAATGTTTCGACTTTTAAACAAAGCAACTCTGATGATTAAAGACAGAACACTAAATGTTTACATACATCAAGGAGATCAAGCCAACGGTTGGCGACAGAAGCAACTGCAAAATAGCATTCCTCTAAAGTAGAACCGTGAAGGAACTTATCAAAAAGCTCAGCCTGAAAACAAGAAAGGTATTTCACATGTTGGTAATTACAAGCCTCATGAATTTTCAAAAGCACAAATATGTAATACTAATAAGCATTAAGCAATAGGGTATCAACGTACAATCTATTACATAAGTTTCTACTCTTGAAGAGATTAATAATTAAGGAGTCAGTTTGGCCACAATTTAGGAATTGAAATTTTAAAAGGCAGCTCTATGGGATGGCTCAGTTCAAGACTTTTTTTTCTGGTTTTTAATCATCTCCTACATATTCATTTGATATTACAAGTAAAAGAGATACCTGGAAAACTTTGATGAGCTTCAGCTCACCTCTACGCTTGATCTCGAAACCTTTAAGTTCAGCAAGGGTCCCATCATCATTAAAAACAGCATATCGCTTCTTAATTAGAATGCCTTCTTCTTTAGAAGCAGGAAGAATCATTGCCTGCATGAGAGCAATAGTTTAGATTGAAATTACATGAAAAGAAAAAGTCAAAACAAAATAAAAACATACTACGCTGTGTTACCTTGTATGGTCCATCCACTTCAAATTCAATTGAACACTCGCTATGAGTTGTGTAAGTATTCTTAACAGGATCTGTAAGAGTCTGGTAAAAATGGTGGTATGGAATTGGAAGGAATGTTATAGTTGAACAAACATGAGAAACCAAATTGCACTATTCTAAGCATTTTGGTTCGCAACACAGTGAAAAGAATCAACATAAAAAAAATGTTCCAAGCTGACCTGGTATTGGTCATTTGTATTGTTTCTCGCCACATCAACATTAAGCATTACACATGGATATGAGATAGTCAGCTTCTTCATGTCTCTGAATATGAATTTCCCATGTTAGTGAGCACCTTTGGAGGAATAATATAAACACTTACCTACTCGAAGGGAAACTATTATCACAAATTAAATGACCAGAGAACACCTAGATTATTTTTGTTTGAGTATAATCAATGGTTATACACATACCAAAGCTGGATTACCTTATGGTATCCATATAACCAAGTGAACTAAGAAGAGAAAAATCATACTTTGTTTTGAATGTAAAGTTCTCCGGAAAAGATCCAGGGAGTGCACACCAGATACCATCTGTGTCTAACTCGAGAGGTTTTCCAATTTTCTCAACCAGCAAGCGAGCATTCTGAATAATTTTGGCTCCGGTATATGTAACTACTCCAGCCATTTCCATGGAATACCATCTTGCACCCCTGAATTAACGTATAAAAGCAACAACAAATGATAACTAGAAGAGAAAACCAAGTAAAAGCAAATATTGTTGTGATTTGACTCGTCAAAATACAAAAGGCCAAACAGGTGTAGGTTTCCAATTGGAGTTGGGAAAGGAGAAAAAGGAATGTGCACAGGTTTTTCCCATAAGAGTTGGCAAATAAGTTTTCTCCAGAAATCCCAATCAGTTAAGGATTAGGAAATAGGTTAGTTTTCCCTTTCTAAAAGGATTTAGAAATCCTATACTTGTAAGGCATGTAACCGTCGGTCGATACACTATTTATAGGCTTGTTGGGGGCTGTTTATTCACATGAACAGCAGAGTGAATACAAGGGCAGAGAATCAAGAGTGAAAGAGATATCTAAAGCAAGGTTTTGGGGTTTAGCACAAGGGGTTTTCAATAAATATTTGTAACCGAGTTGTTATTCTCCATTGTGCAGGTGATTTCTCAAGAGAGATCACATGAGGAATAAGCAAAACTCGCTGAACCTTGCTAAATTCTTTGTGTTTGTGTGTGCCGTGTTTACTTTATTGTTCATATATTAGCGAAGCATCATCTTATTAGTTTGCATAACACCGGAGACTATCAAATGTCCTAAAAGAATACAAAACAGAGAAAAGATATTCAACTCACTTGCGCATGACATATCCATAAAAGGAATTAAGTATACATTTATGTGCAAGTTGTAATGAATCATAAAGCACTACCATATCCTGCAAACAATTTAAAGCCAATAGAAACATGAGACCAGGTTCTATTTAATAAGCTTTATTGCAAGTAAAATTCAAAAACAGAAAAGGAAAGAAGGGGAGAGAGAGAGAGAGAGGTTTAAAATTTTCATACTTGTGCTTCCTGGATTTTTATAGAATTTCCACTAGCCTTGGCTTCAGACAACTTCCCCTTCCAAACCTTATTAAGCCCTTTGTACTCATACCTTCTATCTCGAAAGCTTGAAGCAGATTAAAAGAACACACAATTCAGCACAAATGAGAGAAAAAGAAATTTTACAAAATCAATTATGTTCCAAAATTTGATTAGTAGATTCGATATATTTCCGAAGAAGTTTTCTTCTTATTTAGTTTTTAAAGCAGAAAATGGCTGCTCTTTATAAGATGCATATGGAAAAATTTATAATATAACAAAATCAAGCTGCTCACCTACGAACTGTATCAACATAAAATGAATTTTCCCTCATGCATATCCCTGCTTCTCGAACTTCAGTGACTGGCTTGTCCACTACTCTTCTATACGCCTATCCAAAATTTAGGACTGTTAGGTATTACTTGATAAAATATTGTGAAGAGTAAAGAATATACCTTCTGACAGTATTTTTTAAGACGCTCTTTGAGCCTTGACTGTTGTTCCATTTTAGGCAGCTCAAGAAAAGATTTTGACAGCTTGGAATTGCCACAATCAACAAACTCAGACTCAATTTGCTTCTTCAAATGATAATAGTCACTGAAATTTTTCAAACCATATTCATACACAATAATTAGTAACTCAGTTGATAACCCAAAAGTACAGACAAGGAGAGAAGAAAAAAAAGGAACATATTCGAAGAACATACCTTTTCCTTGCCATGAATATTTCTCCACGCCAAACCCATTCAAGCTTGCGAAGACATGTTTTGCCTGGATGGTCGAAATCACAAGCAGTGCAAATCTCGTCTGTAACTATTGATGATGGCTGGAAATAAACAACTGTCATTACAATGTAACATTTATGGAATCTTCAAACACGCAAACAGAACACCTACAGCAACAATCTGACAATGCAAATGGGAAAGAGTACAATCTTGATGACAATATTGGTGATGGACGTTTCTATAAAAAGTTCATATGTTAACATCATTCCTATAGAAATTAGATAACAGATATGAACAACATAAATCAATGACCCCCTTTTAGTGGACTGTTTGCTACAAATGAAAAGGCAAACAGCAGTTATAAACTGAAAAAGATAGATAAAATGTGTGAATCATATAAAATTGAGATCAGAAATTGCTGAAAGTAATTTATTAAACAGCACACCTGAAGTCTGTTTGTCAAAATGATGTTGGGATACATTGCAGCAACATCCAGATGATAAATAAGGGGGCACTCTTCACGTATAGGTTCATCTCGCAACCCCATAAGCTACAAATTAGTAAAAGGAAGTCACTAATGAGAAAATATTGAAAAGAATATTACCACCCTAAGCATATTTCAATGAACATTCAGTCTTGAAAACTAGCGACTAATTAGAAAAGGATTCAAATTCAGCACAGTAGAAAGTTTGGGTTGTTCAATATCCAATTCAACTGTTTCAATGAATTTTGCATAGGATGACAGATATCCCCGTGAAATCCAACTTAATCCAATATAGTCTGCCACATGCTAAACTAAGAAATCACGACAGATGTGATGGAATTAATTTGGGTATTTGCAATTGTATTTTTCTTGGTATTCAATTTTTATGTGCACTTTATATTATTAAAATGCATAATTGGATTGGATTTGATGATATCATGATAATCTTTTTTATAACAACAACCAAGCCTTATCCCACTAAGTGGGGTCAGATTTATAAATTCTAAAACGCCATTGTGCTATGTTCCAACTAAATACTGCTTGATTAAAAGATGGATGATACTTTTTTGGACTTGATAGATCTTATAATCGAAACTCACAAAACATACTCAGATATGTGTCCAGGCACCATCATACAAGAAAATATCTGCTCGAAAACAAAGTGAACAGTACCTTTTCCAATATAGAACTCTTCACATCTTCATAATTGGATACTGATTCCAAGTCCATCTTACCCTCTACTCTTATAGCATATTTAAGATCTCGATCAAGATTGTTGATCAATTGCTGGAAATCAGAATTCCCAAACCATAAATTAAATACAAAATTACAAATGTATAATGGGTTTTGTAGCATTTGTAGTTAGTAGCAGAGTTATCTCAAATGCGTAGCATCGTCATCCACAGGGGGAAAATTGATTGACTATCTGGAAATATTACAAATAGCAATGAAATCAAGAAAAAGCTATCCTACAAATAACTGCAGAAACAAACACTGATCATTATACACTCATATAAGCCAAAATTACAGGCAGAGAACACAGATTATGCACACTACTACCACCAACAAACCGTTTGAATAATATGCAATCCATGGGAAAAACAGAAAACTGCATACATATGTGATTGCTTGCATAAACAACATACATAGAATTCTCCAAGTTTTCAAATGGAAATTATCGATACATGGATTCTAAATGTAGTGCGATTAACATTTTTTGTATAAATTTCTTTCTTTAACATTTTCTGTTAAAAAAAAAAAAAAAAAAAAAAAAAGAGAATGTTTACACTGATAAAGGTGGGTGAAACTGAAACATGATTTGTGAAAAATATTCCAAGTTTGCAAGAGGCAAATACAGATAATGCAGTAAGGACTTAGCATGTGTTTCCACGTTTTCCACTGCAGAAGTAGTTCAGATTATATTGGTTCTAGGAAGTTCATTGAATGTTAGATTTGTCAAAATATTCTGCCCTTCACCCCAATTGGGTTTTGATTACATCTTGATGGTTTAACAAATTCTTTATTAGTGGACTAAATAATGTGTAGCCACCTGTTTCATTGAAAAATAGAAAATTCAATTTCAAAAAAGACATGTATTTGATTTTAGTGCCCTGTAGACAAATCCAGCTTCATAGAAAATGGGCAGTTTTCCAGCACATAGGTGCTTCTGTTTCAGAAAATTGAGTCAATGAAAATAAATCAAATTCAGTATATGTGGTGTGCTTAAGGATGTTACATAGCATAACAAATATGAGCTTCTAGTCATATGCAATCCATCAGTGGTATGGAGAGATAATGCATCGATCTTTAATATGAAGTGATGTCAAATAAATGATAATGCACAATGAAAATTTAGAAATGATGGCAAGCCAATCAATGAAACCAGAACAACTAGTAAACAATGGAAAGAAACATCGTTACTGAATGATGAAAATATACCTCATAGGCAGAGGCGTCAAGCTTGAAACTAGTTGGAATATCAGATCTAAAAACACCACTTTCAAGGCATTCAACATGGCCACCTATATAAGTCTCACTCTCTAAAAGGTGATTTTTATAGAACTTTTCCGGATCAGATTGGTGTTTATTAGGGCAAATAACATTTGCCTTGTATGCCTGCATAAAACGCAAAAAATATTTGTGGTGGAGAGATAAAGATAATAGCTGAAATATCAAAGATTATTTTTGTGGGTAGAAAACTATAGAAAGTTTGCTTGAAAAAGACAGAATAGCATCTATGAGTGCAAAATAACACACCTGGACCATGAGAAGCATTTCACAAAGAGTTCCACTACCCTTGCGCAAAACCTCGTCCGGGGACATTGGAATAATAGTTGCGAGAGAGAAAATGAATGGATGAACGTAAGTCATATACAAGTAATAAGTCGCGACGGCATCAGAAACAGAATAGGAGGCCATCATCTGCGATTACATGTTTTACATGTTCAACCAATAGAAAAAGATTATTAGAAATATTCCTGTTACAAGAATGTGAAACGCAAACATACTTCAATTGTATGTACATACACACACATATCCACCAGCATGTAATGGAAGGAAGATATGAATACAAACTGGAAACCTAATACCATCCCAACTATCATAGAAAAGAATCAATTGACCCAATATGGAAGCCAAATACCATCACAGCAGTGCTCAAGCATCAGGGTAATTGATAATTTATCAGCCAACTAAGAGTATGTCCATATAGAATTACAGATACACAAACTAACAATTTGATTAATCAATTTTTTCCAGTGAGCTTTTTACATTCGTCCAGTCATCACTATTTAACCCTTGACTGAGGCCAAATTCTACAACCGCAAAGAGACAAAAGGAAAACCTGCCAAGGTAATTAATGGATATGAGCATGCGAGCTGCAATACCATCTGTGGCACTTAATTTCCAGCTCATATTTCATGTCACCGTTACCAATTATTCAACCTTTTCTATCTCAAACACACCATGCCAAAACATTTCTGAAAACAACAGAAAATCATTTCCACTCATCCTCACCTGAGGCTTCTCCTTTGCAAAGCGAACCATATCCTCAGGATTTACCTCCAGCGGATGATAACCTAACTTTGCCTTTGTAACAGCCTGAAATAAGATTTAAATTACACATAATCAAACTTTCAATCCGCATAACAAATACATGGAAACAAATGAATATACTACTTTTTCATCTGGTTTACACAAGCATAATCCAAGTTCAAAGATCATTCTTTTTTCTTACAAAGCTATTAATTGTACTGGGAGGGAGTTGATTTCTAAATCCAAAGATGGGGGTCTGGAAATTGGAAATTTTCTGGTCAGAAACAGAGATCTATTAGCTAAGTGTTGTGTAGGTTCCTCCTTAAGAGAAATTCTTTATGGCATTCTGTAATTTTGGGCAAATACAGGTCCACCATGAGTGGGACTCAAAGACTCTTGTGAGGGGCTCTAACTGGTTCCCCTGGAATGATATTCTAGTCGTTACAACTCTTTCTTGAGCAGCTGGGAGTCCGTGTTGGGGAATGGTGAGGGTATTAAATTCTGAAAGGATCCATGGACTGGGAGAATTTCTTCATGGCCTTATTTCCTAAAATATATAATCTGTCTAGACATACAAATCAATTTATCTCAAGCACTGTCGCACAGAATTGGGATCTGGGATTTAGGACAAATCTGAGTGATAATGAAGTGGACGACTGTCCTCAATGCTGTCTATCTTGAACAAGAAAACAATGAGCTCAAATTGGATAATCATACCTTAAGGCCCTGGCTTCCTTGAGGAAGATAACTATCACGTTTGACCCATGCAAAACAGTCAAGATGGCAAGCAAATTTAGCTCGGCATTCCCCCTGATTCTTGTCACATTGAAATCCAACCTCCTGCAAGCTCAAGCGCAGGGGGAGTTAAATTAGAAGAAATAATTAGTGGAAATTTAAAATGACAATATCTCAGAGATCATTAAACATTAGAAAAATGACAATATCAATGTCACACAAGCCCTTTGTGTTGTGAAATTTTGTCAATTGATAAAAAGCACAAGTATCACAGATAACGAGGTTTCAAAGTTAATTCAAGATTTTCATGTCAGCTTGATACCTGAAATAATTTAAACTGAGTGATGTTTAATTTTTAATTTCTAATAAATGATGTGGATACAGAAAGATAGACAACACAAGTGTAAAGAAGTTATAAGTAAGATTGCACCTCATCCTGAATAAAACAAGAAGTAAAAAGCTTCATATACAGTTAATGCTTTAAATCTAAACATGAGTAGAAAGCTTCTAGCAAACTGTACCAAAACGATAGTAGTTCATGTATAGACTTTTAAATTAAAAGCACAGATGGATGGAAATAAATCAATCAATATGTTAGTCACGTGCATAAGTTTTCTGATTGGACAGTAAAGAAGTTTTGCTGAAAGTTACAAGCCATAGCCCACTGTTATTTACACAAAGAATAAGCAACTTATGCAATCACTGAAGATAAATTTTAGTTCTAGTCTTCTTGGTAGTTATTTGAAGTTGACAGCCTAGAGGTCTTGGATTATATTGTTGTTTTGTTTAAATAAAGTAACTCACAAAATTAGCAACATACATCATTCAGTTTGAACCCATGATACGCGGCTCTGGTTTCCAGGAAAGGCCAGTCGAAAAAATCACCATTGTATGTGACATAAATTCCAGGCTTCACCTCCCGCATATGGGAAAACCATTTTCTTAGAAGCTCTACCTGCAACAAGACCATATCATTTGCAAAAATGACATGTAATTAGAATTCTAAAACCCCTAATATGAACCAAACTAATTATAATATCTGCATTTGAGGGGAGGTAGGTGGGTGTTTGTCGGCATGTGGGGGTGTTGCCATGGATGTCAATACCTCATTCTTCACATTTGTCACCTTGAAAAACCCTTCAAATTCTGGTTTTGGAGTGTACTCCAAATCCTCTATATCATCCCCAACACACTGCACATAACAAAGAAATTCAACCCATCATTACATACATTCAAATATTTTATAGGAAACCTAAACCTATCAACCTTCAAAGTTCAAACTTAGTATCCCAATCGATTGTAGATAACAAGAAAATTAAACCTATCAATACATAAATATAAATTCTTTTCCTTTCATAGTAAACTTAAACCTATCAACCTTTCAAAGTTCAAACTTATTACACCCATTTAACCTAGTAGGAAAATACAAGATTGAAAAAAGAAAATAGATGCAAAACCTTGATGGTAACCCTTTATAAAGAAAGATTTCTAAAAATTCTTTCATATCCTTGCCAAATGAAAATACAAACTGTTTGTTGAATAAAGTTGAAGATAATTAGCTATGCAGGTCCAAAACAGAGGACGTTAAAAAGGAGCATCTAAACAGACAAATATAGCAGCTGCTAACATTCCTTACAACTATGCACATTTATTTATGGCCACAATCCACATACAAGAGGAATCCCAAATGCTAAACTTGGATAAGGGAAGAAATTACTAAAAGGGCGTGAATCCTACCTCTCTGTTAATAATCAAGTAACCTTGTCCATCAACCATGTATGAAATCATCATTATTAAATCATATTCAGCATCTGGAAATTTCAAAGGTAGCTTCGTCGTCTCAATATCAAATGCACAGACATGAGCTTCAGCACGCTGGAGAAGATCTGTCCTCATCTTAAGCACAGCACCAGTACTGGATACACTAATATCATACCACTGCCCGCATCGTACATCTGAGTGGCATGGAATGTGAAAGGTGATGAACTTCAGAAAATAAAGAAAACAAAAATGTCCAGAAAGAAGCAGGATAGTGTAAATCACCATTGTCAATGGCAAAGCGAACATGGTATGGAACATCATATTCACGAAGATCAACAATACAATCTAGAAAATCTTGAGTCCTTTGTTCTCTACAAAACAAGTGCCAAGAGGATCAGAAAACAAAAACAAGTTACAGTTTAATTGAACAGAAAACCAAAAGCTACCGAAAGAAAATGGCAAGGTATCATTCTAACCAAATAAAGATATCTACACAGAGTGAGCTCAACATCCAAAGGTAACAAGAATCAAGACAACATGACCTCACCGTTTCCCAATTAATATTGACTCATAAGCTTCTGCAGCATCAAATTTGGCACAGTTTCTTTCAACGACATGCAGTAGGTCACTCTTGACATTCATTAGTTGTTGAACGTTATCGAATGATAGCTTTAAGTAGGACTTGCGAAGGCCAGACAAATGATTTTTCTGTGAAGTGCAGAAACATATTTGAACACACATTGGGAAATACATATGTGAAAGCAATAATGAAGCATCATGAGAGTTACAATAGCAGCAAAGATAGGAAAATTGGATATCCATTCTAAGTATTTACATGCTGAAAGCCTCAAATAAGCTAATGTTACCATGCATACAAGGAGACATCTCAGATAAATTGTCTGAAAGGGTGAAAAGTTATAACTTATTGAAAGACCAGAATTAAACAATTATCCATTTATCTTGAGATGCTTGCCATCCATACACAGTTTTGCCGATAGCAAAACAAAAGAACCAAACCAAGACAACTAAATTCAGTCAAATGTAATCTCTTTAGATGAGTTTATAGAAATCTCTTTTGGAAAAAAAAAACAAAATTCATGCCCAAGGGCTTGAGGCAAGTTTGGAAAAAGTCTAGGAAAGGATAAATTCAAAAAGTTAAGCTGTTGGAAAATTAGGCCACCTATGCATATCAAGCAAGGAAGAACTAAGACTGGAATATGTCAGCCTGGAAGTTTGAAACCCATGGTTTCCACATATAATTAATCATAAAAGCTTTGTTGAATTGAATGAAAACAAATTGATCATGTATATCAAGCACCAAAAAATGGAAAATTTTTACAGAAAAAAAAGACAGATACTTATCATGAATACATAATAATACTTCCAACTAGCTAATGAATAGACAATGTTTTCGCAGTAGACAGAATGTCAAATTGAACTCAAACTTGCCAAAGCAAAACGTGCCTAAGATCTACCAGGCATAGGTCGAGCGACTCAAACTTGTCATAATTGAATGTCAAAATAGTTAAAAAGGAAAAAATAAGTACCAAGGACTAATAAACTTGGTCAAGTTTTATAAGGTTTCTTACGAGATCAAGATCTTCTTTCTGCATTATTTGAACATCAGCAATTTGATTTTGATAACGCCGTCTCAAATATGCTTCAACGTCCATTTCCATTTTCTCCTAAGATGAAAAAGTCATTCTCACTGTAAAGAGAACTGATGATCAAAGAAACTTTGCCAAAGCAAACATATAAGTTTAAATAGAAACCTTAGTTGCTGCATAGAAATAAGGGCGAAACTTGTATTTTGACTTAAAAGTAGAACCATCCTGCAATTAAAGTAGAAAACAGCTAAGTGATTCGCCAAAAACAATTAACCACCATAAAACATTAACCAACTGTACCAAAACTTGTTTACACAATGTCTTACCTGTGAAACGAAATACAAATCGACACAACTATATAATTTACGGGTCTCTTGATCCTCCCAAGATGACTGCAAAATTACAAGGAAGCATCCATAAATTCCCAAACGACAACACTTTATTATAACTAAACTCAAATTTCCATCATGTGGTTGAAGAAATTAAAATAAATAAATAAAAGCTGAGTAATTGTAAAAGGGCTTTTCAATTCATCCCATTTCCATATACAAATCGCTTCGAAACACAACTTTAACCTTAAAAATCCCAAATTGACACTTTCCCCTTTGCTATCTCAGCAACCAAACAGACCTCAAATAAAAACACAGATTTCTGAAATGGAAGATCAAATGGGGCAAATTTCGACCAGTAGCAAATCAACTTACAGTGGCGAAATTGAGCAACCAGCCAAGCCTGGTATCGCCTTCGGAGAATAGGTCGAACCCTAGCTTGGACTCCAGCTCCTCCTCGGCGGTGCGCATGACCTTCTTCTTCCTGGGGACCCATGAGTCGCCGTGGTCCCGCTTTCGGCTCTGGTAGCCGCTCATTTCTTTAGGCTGGTGAAATGGATATCCGTTTGAGATTTGGGGTTCAGACTTCTGAGAGACAAAAGCTGTGTGTGAGGGGAGGATTTTGGAGGGATGAAAGCGTTTTCCCGCCCTTGTACCTGCGTTATTTATTTTTATTTTATTTCAGTTCAATGACGTAAGTGCCCCTTAAGATGAGAAATTTCTGAATAGTGCCACTCATCGAAATTATGTTTGGTTAAGTCCTAGGTTAGCCATTTAGTAAGTGAGAATTCTTAAATTTGAACATCGTCAAAGATGAAGTTGGATCGCATTATTATTGTTATTGCGAGGCTAAGCGCACTCCCTTCCCTTAGTGTAGATAATATCGTTTGTTCAAAAAAAAAAATAAAAAGTTCTAGGGCAGTGCCTGTTTACATATCAGTTATACGACTCTGAAAAATATATAGTTCGTATCGTTAAAAAGTGAAGTAGTGTGGCTTTTTCAACTATTCCCTATTTTTATATGAGAACGAGTATCGTTTTTAAGAAAGATTTAGTGCACATTTGGTTACACATCTGAACATGGAGTCGTTAGACATTGAGGTTGTTTTTTTTTAGTCAAAGATATATTTTACACCAAGGGGGAGATGGGAGTTCGGCTAAGTCACACAATGAGCAATCTAATTTGGTATCGAATTCGCCATTTACGAGATTCTAACTTATAACCTCACTTACAAGTTGTTGAGCAAAAATTGTCAAGAGAACAAATAATCCACTCCAACACAATTTCACCCTCATTCATTTTTTCGAAGAGGGTTTTATTAATTTGAGTTCAACTCATTCTAGACTATGTGTCTATTAATTACAATCCTTCGTTAAAAAGGAAAAACCCTTTGATTCCAATATGAATAAATCGTAACTTAGGGATTTGGGTGTTTATTTGATTTTGCGACTGCTCCTAGGTTGAGCCGTAGATTGCCTATGTACCCTCTTGAGGGATCAAGTCACTTGTAGTTCCTTTGATTTGGTATGTGGATTTTTAGTGAGTGAATGACCCCACTAAAAAGGATTTGGTGTTTGGTTTATTTGGGTGAATTTGGTTGAATGAACCAGGGATCCGGTTTTGTGTTTGAGCTTTGCGGTTGCGTCTAGAATATGGTACTAGATTGCCTACATATCCTTGGCAGAATCAAACTAACGTAGTTCACAAATTTGTTTAGATTTGATGCCTTATGCAGTTTCAACTTATGTAGGCGAGGAGCATTTGATGCCTTGTGCAGTTTCAGCTCATGTGGGCAAGGACTTTGTGCCATTGGAGCAAAACGCAGCTTCGTGCCATTTGAGTCTTGTCGAGGCTCCGTGCCATTTGTATTGGCTTTGTGCCATTTGTATCGGCTTTGTGCCATTTGGGATTTGATGTGGCTTCGTGCCACTTAAAGTTGACACGGCATCATGCCAATTTGATATTTGACATGGCTTTGTGCCATTTGAGGCGAGGCTGGGCTTTGTGCCTCTGAGATTTGATGCAGCTTTGTGCCATTTGAAATTTGATGAGGCTTAAGTCCACTAATTTGAGGTGGTAAATTCATCAAGCTTTGTGCTTTGAGATGGTTTGCGTCCAAGACATATGAAGTAATATGTGTCCATGAGTTTGATGCCATCACCATTGTCTCAACACTTTTTGTTTTAAACCAATTTGCAACCAGTGTGCCTCAATCACATCGTTGGTCCTTTTGCCCTCTATTACTCATCCCAAATTCCAACTCATAAGGTTTAAATTTGCCAAACCTATATGAACTTATGTAGGAAGTCGTGGCTCTCTCATTTAGTTTGGTAATCAAGCCCTTTTTATTTCTTGGGAATGGAACTTTCTAAATCCAAGTAGGACTCTATAAAGGATAAAGCCACCTCTTCTTTTTATTTTTCTTCTTCCTGCTGCAACTTTTCTTTGGTGGGGTTCAAATCTTATATCAATTTTTCTTTGGCAAATTTTTGTTTTGCAGCAAACTTGTCTTTTTTCTAGGGAACCACATACATGGCATCCCAATTTGTTTTTCTCTTCATCACGTGCTATTTGCACACTTGCATTTCCTTTCTTCATGGACCTTGTGAAAAGCTCCAGAGATTTTGATGAAAAGAAAACTGCAACATCATGTCATCAACTTCGATTCAGCAACATGTCTTGTTTATTTGGAGCAACGATCAACTTGTGAGAAAGACTTTGTTCGCGCTACTGATTTCTTGTGAAATGGTTGCGTCTGAAGCTTGCACCTGTTTGTGAAGGTGACAAACTTCATCGAACGGTAGGAAACCAAAATCTTTTGTGCAGTAGATTTCTGCGAGCTTTCTCAAGACACGAACGGTGATTGGTGACTAAACTTGAAGTTGCCTTTTGATTACTGCCACCGAAAATGAGGAATTTTATTTCCTTCCATCTTCTCCAGCAACTTAAAAGAGTTAGGGACTAGGTTGTGGTGAAGATGGAGGACTTCAGATGTTTCTTTCTTGGCATGAAGCATGGATGACGGAGAGCATCAATCACTCTTAGGAAATTCGTGGAGCCAGCGACGATGGTGGAGGGCATCTGGCCATGGAACATCATCTTGAACTTCGTCGAGTAGTCTAGACCACTTAGAAATTCATGACAACGAAAGCTTGGTGGAGATGGCACAGACTGCTCATTTCCTTCTTGGCATGGACGAAGAGTATGAACGGAGGGCACCACTTTGAAAAGAGCGAACATGAGTCCTCCACTTTGAATCTTGTTTCTCCAGGTAAAGACTGCATCTTTCATGCTTCAAACGGTGTATCTTTTTCTTCTCTGCATTTTATTTCTTGATAGGAGCATATTTATGAGACTTTGTTAGCCTACTTCCTTGCATTTAGTGAGTTAGTTTATATTTATTATAGTGTTTTAAGCTATTTTCGTGTGTTTGTAGGTCCACTTGGCAAAGGTGGCAAGAAAAGGCAATTTGGAGCATTTTAGAACAGTTTTGGGCTTGGAATGGATAGCACATGCATGGAGCAAGGTGGATGGACGTTTTTGAAGATCAAAAGAGGCTAGGAATGTGCTTAACAGCTGGATGAATTAATTCAAGACTTGGAAGATAAGGAATCAGCTATAAAGAAGGAAACATTATCCAAACAATTTTATCTTATCCAAACCTTATCTTATCTTATCATATCCTAATCTTTTCCTACCTTAATTCCAGCTGCAAAAGGGACTCATTTTCACATTAAATCACCTAAATATCAGGTTCTAGAAGCCCTATCCTCAGTCCTAAAATCTCTGTCGCACCACCCTTTCTAGAAACCTAGAAATCTGCCGTGTATCCTATTCCCTTTCCTCCTAGGATTGTGCTATCCTTCACCTTTACAAATTATGTCATGCAATCTTTTTCCCTTCAGAAATTGTGCCACATCTAGCCCTATAAATACCACTTAGTGCCACATAATTCTACTACCACATACAAGAGCCTAAAATCAGAAAAATACACTTTGTGCCATGCAAGAATGAAGGAGAAGAGCTTGGAGCCGTCCCTGCCATTCAAGACCTTGGGTTGCTGGAGCGTTTCTAGGTGTATTCTATCCTTAGTTTTAGTCCAATGTTTATTTTAATGTGGTTTTCAGTTATGATAGACATGTGGAACTAATTTCTTTTTAGTTAGAGGTGAATTCAAAGTCATGAACATATATGTGATATGAATTGATTACATCCAGTTATTGTTTCATAAAACATGAATGTGATTTACTTATCTGTTTGATTGATAACTTATTCTTGTATGTTGATTAAGGAGGCCTACTTAGTTTACATGCATGAATTTGATGCTAAAATATAAGGGAATTTCACCTAATAATTATGAGCTTATATTTACAAGTAGTAGAGGTTGCTAGTCACGTTCGCATTATGTAAATTCCTGGCAGGAGTATCATGTTTTTCATAGTTACGAATGCCATGTCAATGCTTGTGATTTTCATAGAACTTAATGATCTTTGATATGCATCTTTATCATGCAGTTCATATAGGGAACTTGATAAGAATAATTTGGTTGCATCGCTGAGTCCAATTCAATGAATTTAGGAAAATCTGATGGTTAATTTGTGTAGTTCATGGTTAACTTAGGGCAATGTCATTCATTGTTTATTGGAATAATAACTGAAAAACGATTTGTATGCATATGTGTCATGTGTGGAGAATGACCCTCTAGCTAGCCTTTCACCCTTTAATTCACCCAATTTCGTGCAACCTTTAGTTTGTTCCTGCAACCTACCTAGTTTTAGTTAAATTTGTCAAAATAACCCCCATTTAGTATTCTGAGTCTTTTTAGTTTAATTTTCGTCCAAACTTCTCTTTAGTTCATGTTTTGAGTCAATTTAACTTAGTTTTGAGTTGTTTGAGTCTAGTTTTTTATTTTTGAGTTAAATAAGTGTAGATTAGCATCTATTCTAATCCCCGGCCTAGAACGATCCTTACTTTCACATACTACAACTATCAAAAAGAGGGTTTTAATTTGTGTGTTAGTTTCTACCACATCATTTCTTAGTTTCTACCACATCATTTCTCTACTCATCAACCATGTCTTTGGCTTCGTGTTCCGTTGTCTTCTCTCTTTCTACAGCTGTGTCTTTGACTTTCATCTTTGTATTTGCTTTCTCCGTCCCTCGCTGCTATTGGCTGCGTCTTTGTTCCTTATGGCTTGCTTGTTGCCCGGTGTTGCTCCGTTGCAGTTGCTGCCTGCTGTTGCTATCCCTGCTCCTTCGGCGCCATTGCCATTGTTAGGCGGTTGTTGCAACAGAATCCGCGAGAAGGAAGACACCACCCTATTTTTGCTTCGGGAATGAGAGAAGCAAAAGGCTTCTCTTCCTCCTACAAATTAGAGAGAAACTAACAGCAAGAAACTTAAAAAAAAAAAAAAGTGGATCTTTACCTTTTAAATTTGTTGGTTTTCCCCTTGCCGCAAACTCTTTGCTCTTTTTGTTTCTTTCTTTATCTTTATGTTTCTCCCTTGCTTTCTTGCTTTGTTCTTCTTTGCCATCTGTTCTTCTCTGTTGTCTTCTTCATGTCCTATTCTTCTTTTTTTTGTTCCCTTATTGTCGATTTCTTTGTGCTTTTGCAGTCAATCCCCCTTTTTATAGACTTAGGGTGACAAGAATAGTGGGGTGAGAAAATAGGTAGTTTTTCACCAACGCCCTTTTGCACGTTGGAGGAACCATTTTAATTGCCAACATCATCTCCACTTTCCTTGAATTAAGGAACCATTTTTTTTTACCCCAACACCAATGTTTTAAAGAACTCGCCTCGGGGCACGCCTAAGGCGCCCTTGAGGCTGGGCGGAGAGGCAAACACCTCAGTTTTGCTGGAGTAGGCAAAATGCTTCGCCGGAGACGCCGAGGCGGCGGAGGCGCCTCAAGGCGTCTGGACGTTTTTTTTTTTTTTTTTTTTTTTTTTTTTTAAAAAAACCATCCAAACCCAAAACGACGTCGTTTGGGTAAGGATTTTCAGTCTTCACCCACCATACCTTCGAATTCGACCCATTTTTCTGCCTTCTGCCTTGTTTCTTCTACTCCCGCGCACCAGAAGCCCAGAGGCTCAGAACATCGGTGTCGCCACGCCGCCACGCCGCCATCATCCCGCCGCCGTCACCTCAGCGCCATCAGCCCAGCCCCAACGCCGTCAGCAAGATCCCAAAGGTTAGGGTTTCTGAAATTAGGGATTTATTTTCTGGGGAAGGTTTTGCAACTTTTGCTATAGAGGGGTTAATAGTTTTCTGGGGATTTAGTTTTCTGGTTTTGCATTTTCTGGGGAAGGCCGAAGGTGCTCTGCGAGAGAGAGACAGAGAGAGAGACAAAGAGACAGAGGAAGAAGTAGAGTAGAAAACAGGGGACAGAGCCCACGGTTTTATGTTTGTGTGGCTGCCAAACTGTTTTGCACTTATAGTCTTATACCATAAACTTAATGCTTCTGCCGGCTACCATAAATTGTTGCCATAAATTGTGTCCGTGTGCCATAAATTGGCACTTAGATAAATTGTTAGAAATTGGCACTAAAGGGTTAATTGTTAATAAATTAATTAAAGGATTAATTTATAAATTAATTAATAAATTGTTAGAAATTTATTAATTGTTAGAAATTGTTAGAAATTAATTAAGGGTTAATTGTTAGAAATTGTTGGAAATTGTTGGTATATAAATTAATTAATAAATTGTTGGTTCATTAATTGTATGCATGCATCTATTGTTTATTGTTTAGGGTATTGAAGAATATGGCTTCTTCTTCTAAGAAAGATTTTGCTTGGCAATGGACAAAAGATTTGGATCCTGTCACTAAGCACTTCTATTGTGTTTTTTGTAACCACAAATGCATGGGTTCAATTTCTAGATTCAAACATCACTTGGGTGGTGTAAGTTCGGGAGGAATGATAAGTTGTAAAAAAGTCCCACCCAATGTGAAAGAAGAATGCTTTGCTAATGTTATGGGAACTAAAGAAAAGAGGAAAGCTAGTCATGAGTTGTATCGTGGTGGTGGAGAAGAAAGTGAAAGTGTCGATATGGGCACAACAAGGACAACATATGTAAGTAGTGGGAGTGGGAGTGCGAGTGCCTCACATTCACAACAAACCGGTTCTTTTCTACCACCTAGGTCAAGGGGACCACTTGATAGGTATGTTACATCAGAAACTCGTCAAACCACGTTGAATACACCTTTCAAAAAAGAGGAAAGAAGACAAGCATCCCGAGCACTTGCCCGATGGTTCTACACTAGTACCATTCCATTCAATGCGGCAAACAATGAATATTATGTTAATGCAATGAAATTGGTGTCCAATTTTGGTCCCGGCTTTGATGCTCCTACAAGCCATGAATATAGAACTTGGATGCTTAAAGAAGAAGTTGATGATGTACAAAGTATGATGAAAGAACAAAAAAAAGCTTGGAAGAGATATGGATGCACTATTATGTCGGATGGATGGTCGGATGGCAAAAGTAGATGTTTAATCAACTTTCTTGTCAATAGCCCTCAAGGTACTTGGTTCTTGAAATCGGTTGATGCATCGGCCTCTATTAAGAATGGAGATTTGTTGTATGGCTATTTGGATGACGTTATTCAAGAAATTGGGGAGGAGAATGTGGTTTAAGTTATATCTGACAATGCTTCGAACTACAAGAATGTCAGGGCAAAACTTATGGAGAGGAAAGAGAAGGTGTGGTGGACTCCATGTGCGGCTCATTGCATTGATTTGATGTTAGAAGATATTTTTAAGATGGCATGGTTTGATGACACACTCAAACGTGCTAGGTGTATTTCAAAGTATCTATATGGGCATCAATGGGTACTAGTTTTGATGAGAAAGTACACTAACAATTCGGAAATTCTTCGTCTGGCGGTCACTAGGTTTGCCACTTCTTTCCTTACACTACAAAGCTTACAAAAGCAAAAGGAAAATCTTGTTGCTTTGTTTACCTCTCAAGAATGGTCGGAAAGTACCTATGCAAAATCCCGTGAAGCAAAGTTAGCTAAGCATCATGTGTTATATGATCGTGAGTTTTGGGGTCGAGTTTCCTTTTGCATTAAGGGCGTTCTTCCTCTTGTTTGTGTTTTGAGAGAGGTTGATTCGGAGGAGAGACCCCCCATGGGTTTTATATATGAGTTGATGGATGCCGCAAAAGAGAAAATTGCAAGCAATCTTAACAAAGTGGAGAAAAAAATATATGCCTATTTGGAGAAAGATAGATTGTAGATGGGACGATCAACTTCATCAACCATTACATGCGGCGGGCTATTACTTAAACCCACAATTTCGATATAAGGATAATTTCTCAGATACTGATGAAGTGCGAAATGAGTTGTTTGCTTGCATGGATAGGATGCTTGGGAAAGGGAAAGAACGTGAAGAGGCCGATGTTCAATTGGATTTATTTACTAATAAGCGTGGTCCATTTGCGGATTCTATGGCTATGCAAACTAGGAAAAAGCGAACACCAAGTAAGATTTAATTAGTTAATTGTTAATATCTTTTTATCATTAACCTTTAAATTACTTACCTTATTAATATTGTTTTTTTAGCTGCTTGGTGGGAGCGCTTTGGGCATAAAACACCCGAGTTAACGAAATTTGCTATCCGAGTTCTAAGCCTTACTTGTAGTGTATCGAGATGTGAGAGGAATTGGAGCACATTTTCAATGGTAAGTAAATATATTATTAGTATCTTAAGTGTCATTTTTGCTTAAAATGTTTAGACTTGAATAATAGAATTGATTTGTTTGTAGATTCATACAAAAAGAAGGAATAGGCTTGAACACAAAAGGCTTAATGCTTTAGCCTATGTCAAGTACAATTTGGCTTTACAACAAAGAAGTAAGAAAAGCATGGAGAAGTATGATCCTATTGTTGTGGAAGAAATTGCCTCCGATGATGAATGGATAACAGAGATAGAAGATCCCGTTCTTCCGGAAGATCCTACATGGCTTGAGGATGAGTTATTGTATAATGTTGAGGCCGTAAGGAATGTGCTAACCCCGGTTTATGAAGGTGGCTCATACATTCGAGAGCCTAGAGAGTCTTCTCCTCCTCCTCCTCCTCGTGAGCCTACTCCTCCTCCTTCTCCTCGCGAGCCTACTCAACCTCAGGGTCCTATTACATACAAAAGAAAACGGGGTAATGAAGAATCCTCAAGTAGAACTAGAAGAAATGTGGAATATGATTCGAAAGATTCTTTTGATGAAATGATGAGATACCCGACAAGTTCATCTAGAGTTGGCAACGAAGAGGATGATGTTGCCTTTTATTTAGATGAAGAGGATTTAGATGAATGATTTATATCTTTGTTTGTATTTTGATTTATATGAAGATGATTTGGATGAATGCTTGTTTTCTTTGTTTGTATTACCTTTTGAATGATGAATTTGGGTGATATTACCTTTGAATGATGAATTTAAATGATATTATCTTTTGAATGACTATGGATTTGAATGAAAAATTGAGAATGGATGTTTATTTTACATAGTATTATTTTTTATACAATTATATGTATAATATATAAAACATATATATAAAAAAAAATTAAATCCTGTAAGGCTTCGCCTCACGCCTAGGCTGGGCTTCGCCTCGGACGCCTCGCCCACGCCTCACGCTTTTAATACATTGCCCAACACAAGTGAAAATAAATAATATTGGACTATTGAATTGAGTGACAATCAAGGTCTAAAATATCGATATTATCGGCAATAATATCGTTTTTTTTAGAAGACGATATTTTCACACTTATCCACTTAATTATCGTCAATATATTGATATTTTTGTCGATAATATCACGATATATTGCCCAAAAATACTTGAAAAATGCTAAAAAATCTCAATCTTGAGCATAGAGGGATTCGAATTAATCCCATTTTACTCCTTCAACACCTTGACCACCATATCACTTATGTTTTTGTGAAAATATGCTAAAATATTTATATACATGGTTTTGTTTTGAATTCTTTTTGCAAGAAACAAATTTGCACCTGACAATGAATCTTTGACAATTTCTTTTCAAGTATCTACTTTTAGCACATAGAGATGATGAAGATAGTGAAAATTTTGAACCTCATAGGAACTCTATGTGGTACTAAGTCACTCATGTATCTTACCATGCAATGTATAAAGTGTAAAATATTGTACTAATTCATTATATATAAATGAGTATGGTGTGTTTAAACTTCTTTCATTAATTACTACATATTTTCTACACTTACAATGTTTGCCAGCTCGCTATATAATCAACTTAAATCAGTTAAATCCATCATGCAATGCATTTTCTTCCAATTTTTTATGATAAACTAATAGATAATTGACTAAATAAACATCCTGCAAAGTTTCAATAAAAATTTCCAAGTTTTTCTTACAATTTCCGTGGTTTTTATTCAATTTTTATCGATATTGATAATATCCCGATATTTCTATTGAAATTTCCGTGTTTTTGGACTACTGATATTTCCAATATCATTGATATTTTAGACCTTAGTGACAATTGAGGCATGTTGGAAGAGATTAGGGGCTCATAACCAAATCAAAATCTCCCATGACTGACAATGCTAAAACAAAATTTCGGCGAATATGTAAAACCCTAGACGCTAAAAACCAATTCTTGGGTCCTCGGTTCAAATTTGGACCAAATGTGGTCTAATATATAAAAGCCCAAACCTTTACAGGCCTGGCCCAAATTCTCCTTCATCCTTTTCGTCAAACCTATCAAGTTTATTTGAGACGAAAAGGCTGGCCTTCAGCCTTCCACCGTCATCAGAAGGCATGGAGATTCCAAGGTCGTCGTCAATGGCGCTTCTACTACTATCCATATTCTTCCTCCCAAACTTTTTCTGCCTATGCAGTGCGATCGAGTCGCCTCAGTACTCCGTGGTTCACTCGGAATCCGACTTCGAGATCAGACTCTACAGACTAACCCCCTGGATGTCTGCTCCTGTTACGGACATCTCCTTCGAGAAAGCCACCAAAAATGGCTTCCACAGGTATTTTACCCATTAACCCACCTTGGCGTTTTTTATTTTATTTTCTGGGTTTTTATTTTCGTTAATTAATTGTGAATATCCGCCATGAAATTCCTTTGTAATTGATCGTTTGGTTCTCTTTTTCGGACGAATAATTGTTAAATACACACCATGATTTTCTCTCCGCACCCAGTAATTGTTAAATTTAGATATGTTTGCTCAGTTTATGGTCCGTGCATGTTATGCAAATTCAGTTCTTTGAGCTGTAAGAGTAAGAGGGAATTCATACCGTATAATGATCTACTCGTAAGTGATATTGTGATAAATTTCTCGGAACTAAGGTGTAGTCTTTGGAAAACAGTAAGATTTTGTGTTGTTAAGTGGAGAAAATCTGAGAGATGCTAAAAGAATCGAAGGCTATTTGAGATGGTTTTGATTTTCAAAATGGGAAGTGTTAGTGGCACTCCAAAAATCTCATTCTACACTCCTCACAAGTGTATTTTTCTTTTTAAATATAGAAAGCTTGGAGTGTAGAATGAGAATTTTGGAGTGCCAATAGCAATTCCCTTCGAAATAAGGCAAGATATGGTGAAATCATTTCTTCAGATTATAGTCTTAGGGTGCCACTATTCCGGGTTCAGTTAGGCTCAAGCTCGATATATTTCCCATTTCTCGGTGTCCTTGTATCACCTTCACAATCATGTGCAACTTCTTTTAGCAACAGATACATTGTTTTTTACCTGTAGATGAGTCATGGGTGTGTTGGACCATTGCCTGTGAGTATCCGTGGGTAGCAGTTGATAAATGTGGATCCTCTTGTGAGTCCTGCATACATCAACGGCTAGCAGCCGCCCAATGTGTTGGTGACTGTCCAAAATAAAGCTTTTAATGTGTACTAATTTATCAACTTAATCCTCACTTACTGGAAAATATGCAGTTTATTTGTTAACAACGCTGCAGGAGCACATAGCATACAATTCGCTTATATATGCTTTTGCTAATGTGTAAACTTGGTTATCCATGCTTTCTTTCGTAGTTGGCTAGTTGGTTACTGTCAATACTTTCCTCAGTTTATTTCAATTTTAATTGTCCGTTGCACTTTGGTAATAGTTTCCCGACCCATTAACTCACAGACTGTTCCAGTACATCCAAGGTGCCAATTTGAACTTCTCTCGGATTGCAATGACAGCGCCTGTTTTGACAAGCATAGTCCCAGGAGCTGGCCCCCTTCACTCGTCGGCCTATTTTGTCAGATTCTACTTGCCTACGAAGTTCCAAAGTACCCCTCCCACACCCCTCCCCGAACTCAACTTGAAATCCTACACATGGGACAGTCATTACATTGCCGTCAGGAAGTTCTCTGGGTTCGCAAGAGATACAAACATTGTGAAAGAGGCAGAGAAACTCGCCACCAGCTTGAGCAGGTCTCCATGGGCAAACTCTACATCAGCAGAAAGTAGCTACGCTTACTCGATTGCACAGTACAACTCCCCATTCCGATTTATTGGTCGTGTGAATGAAGTTTGGGTTGATGTCAATGCATCTGGAGTGGATGGATATAAATCCAGCGAAATAGCTACGTATTGACATTCTGCAGTTTATGGGCATATATCGAAACTTGGGTTGTTAACTATACTCGAATGTGCTACATCTTAGTTTCCATACCTGTATCGGTATGTATATATGAATATGATGACTGTAACCGTTGTGCAGAATATGCGGTCCGTTACAAGGTGTACTTCGAACAAATTCTATGTTGAGTCCTGTTTCAGGATGGTGTCTGTATAGTGGGAATAAATGCAAGGTATTTTCGACCTTTACGCTGTCAAAGTGCTATTTCGGAGAAAAAGAAGGTGTTGTCTGGAGTTATAATCGTATATGACAGATTCCGGCAGCAGATTTAACGAAAAACAAAACCGATGCATGGATTTTCTTAAGACCAATTAACCACGAACCCAATTCGATTGACCAAAATTGACAAATACATAGATTTGATACGATCAGTGAACTATTAATAGTACTTAATTGACCAAAATTGACATTAGCATACACTTCCTAAGACCAAATGACCATGAATACTGGTTCGATTCACCAAATTATTGACCTATTCGAATAAATAACCATGAATATTACTTGTCACAGCTTTCTTTTGGGGCGCTACGCTTGTCTTCCATGGATTTGGTCTCGGTGGCCGTGCCATACGTACTCATCAGTCCGGCGGCATATGTATACCGCATTGTTGCCCTGGTGACGGCAGTACCGTGCAAAGCAGAGCCGGCTTTAGGCAGGTGTGAGTTGTTTCATGGGACAGGCCCCAAAATATTTTTCTTATCTAATAAGTAATAAATATATATACATATAAATATTATATAAAAATAATTTATATAAAATATTAATCAGAGCAAAATAAAATATGAAAATATTATCCCACAGGCTACACAAGCCTACAATTCTCACGCCTCCACCAATTTTTTCTCAAAGGCCCCCCGTCTATTTTTCACATAAACCATGGGAGTAGGCTAAAACTCACAATGGTTAGCAATAGTTTGGTTCAAATTCATCTTTAGCGAGAATTGAAATTAAAACCTCTCACTTACAAGTGAAGTTCAATACGATTAGACCGTAGTACCAAATGACAACTATTGTTTCTTAACCAAAAAAATAGGTTATTTTATAAATTTCGCACAAAATCCCGAAATATTAGAGACAACCCTGGTGCAAAGACATAGGAACTCAAAACGCCTGCATGCGAAACCAACAAAAACAAATAAAAAATATGAAGACAATGTTTGATTGTCAAGAAACTTATACGTACAGAATGAAAAGGAAAAGAGAACTATAATATATTAATATACGTACAGCCGATGACGTTACGGAGGCGGGGACATCACGGTTGGCGTAAGGCAAGGCGCTATTGATCTAAGACTTGAGCACGTCATTAAAAGTATGTCTGACAAATGGATTGAGTTTGTCGTATTCGTGTCATTTTCATATCATACCTGTTATCTTAATCTGCTCCTAACAGGTGGCTTGATTCGTTAAAGGGTTGTGTCATTTCGTGTGGGGTCATGTAAGAAATTTGCATGCCTAATGTCTATATCTGTTAAACGATATCTTATCGAGATCTTAACAGATGACCCAATAACAACCTGACTTGTTAACGGATTCTTAACGGGACACTTTGTTAACGACCTGACTTGTTAACAGGTTGATCTAAAATTTGTTATATTCGTGTCAAGTTATCGAGTCATGCACTAAATTGTCAGGCCTAATTAAAAGTACACAAAAAGATCCAGTCTCCTTAAGACAATACTGATGGAGGAGAAACCCATGTAACACTTTAAAAACTACAACTTATTTGTTTTACATAATTAACAAGTTGGTAAAGCATGGAAAAGCATCATCTCCGGATCCACTTTGTGTTCCTACCCGTTCATCGTACATCGTGCGTTCAGTTTTCGTCAGGTACTATTTATGTTTAATTTTTAATAAAAAAAAGTCAAATAATTTTTGACCGCACGATGCACGATGAATAGCTAAGATGTGAGGATCTCTAAGATCCTCACAATTTGGATTCGAATGGAATCCAAATCCATAAAGCATCGCTCATTTCACTTGCAATTTTTGTAGAACCTTGTAAAAAGTGACGTATTTTGTCATATTGATGGTCCACCTCTTTGCAAGGTAGACCGTCCTTGTTCAAAGCACAAACAAACGAAGATAGGGGTCGTTGAACCCAAACTAAATTGCACATCTCCGCTCTAGCATGTGACGCCACATAATCCGCTGCTCCATTGGCTGATCTTGGAATCTAAGACCAGACACACGAACTGAAGTCTTCACCTCCCCTGCGAATCTCCCACAAGGTTGGGAAGACTTCCCAATTTCCTTGGTCAATACATCCATTCAGCCAAGAGATAATCTCTTTTGAGTCTGACTCTACCACAATATTCGAGAAACCCCTCTGCTTGGCCATCACACATCCTTCTAAAACACCCTTTGCTTCAGCCACCAACGCACTAGAGGCCACGATCTATCTTCTACGTACTGCCAAGTAGCGAGAAGAAAAGTCCCGGAGTATGACACCAATATGGCAACACCCAACCTGAAGGAAAATTTGTGAAAAACATGTTCATTTAAGCAACATCAATAGCATGCAATTAACAATTAAAGGCGGAATCATGCTTGTATGCACTTAAAACAAAACATTTACCCATGAAATTCAAAGCCTAGTAGATAGGTGAACCAAGACTCAACTCAAAACAAAGTGAGTTGAGAAATCAATACCTTTGTAGATTCCTCTTTGCATAAGCAAAGGCTAATCACCCAAAGAGAGGGCCTTCATTCCTTGCATCTTGGATCCATGGATTTGGATGGATGAAAAGGTTTCTCCAAGTTCCCAAAATTGAGAACCTCTAAGTCTCCACACCAAGGTATATTGTAGAAGAAATGAGTGACCTAGAGGAAGTAAGATTGCTAGCTATTCCCCTCTAGATTGGCCAAAATTTTTGAGAGAAAGGAGAGCTTGTGTTCTCATCCTTTCCCCAAAAATAACCCTTGGTAAATTTTAGGCTATAAAGTCCTTTATATAGTCCCTTCAAATAAGTGACCTAATAGACCAAAAACCCTATTCTTTTACACATGGCTAGCCTATAGGTTTATTGGGCTTTCAAGCCCTTTGTTTTATTCAAGTTGTCATACAACTTGAGTTAATGGGCTTGACATTCAAATCCCATTGGGCCTTGCGGCCCAAAACTAACCCGAGGTCTTTAACGAACTTATTCGTTTGATTAATTAACATATTAATTAATCCTAGCCTTAGATAAATAATTAAACCATTTAATTATTCTTACTCATCTCCGTTGAATCTTCAATCTCTACCTTACACGGTGTACGATCCATTAGGTTCCTTTTAGCGAGGCAGTGGGCGATTCAAACTCTTTCAAATCGATTGTGAATTGAAACTTACTTTCAATTCTCCCGTTAGTGATAATACACTTTTAGGGCTTCCACAAACCATGAGTGACACCTAGCAGCATATCATGGTTACCCAAGCTAATCAGAAGAGGTGGAGAACCTATTCAGTTTAGGATTACAAATGCAATACGGTCTTTCTCTAATACAATACTCTTGACCACATTGTTTGGTTTGATAGTTTATTCATGTTTACTATCCAATGTGAATCTTGTACTTATATGATTACCTTGAATGTGATCTGGAACGCATTCCAACATCTCATTCATACTCTGGCCAGAGATTCTAAATCATATCATAGAGTATTCTCCCTCAAATAGTTTGAAGGTTAGAGATCCCTTGTTGCGCATTCACTTGCCTCCATGGCTAAGTGGCTTAACCCCAACAATGCCGTGGACACCCTGATAAAGTGACTTTGACATAATCAAAGATTAAGGACCTAACCACAAGACAACTGTGATGCCTCAGGTCAAAAGACTAATTTGCATTATCCCAACCATGAGTTCTCATGTGACATGAATATGAGAACTCTTCGTTGATCGTGTTCAGTGAACTCATTCTCTATTGAGCACCTACGTACTTGTCTTGATGTCACACACACCAATGACTCGAGACTAGTCACTCTCCCTGAGAGAAGACATAGCACGTACTGATCTTAACGGACTGTCAATGCCCAATTGACAATCCTATGATCAGGAACGTTTAGGATGTGTCAACGAAAGAATGGTCTCATGAATCTAACTTCTTTAGATCGCATTCTTCCAATCACATATTCCTTGGACTTATCGTTTAAGCATATAACATTTATATTAGACGGCTCAAACAATAATCTTTGCCATTTAAACTACATTAGTTTGAAATGTCCGTAAAGTATCATCATATGATTGGTTTTAGGGCACATTTCCAACACAACCCTCTTCCTCCAACTGGCATCCATGTTAACCTTCACCACATCTTGCATCGGAGGAGACCAAGAGGGAGAAGCTCTGACACCTTGGTCCGTCGCAGTCTTCACGATCCTATGCTCCGAGCATGCCTCTGTGTAAGTAGAGGCAGCCATGGAAGTAGCAAACACAGTTTTCAACGGAGATGGTTGTCAAGAGTGAAAGACTGCATCACACCTAGCTTTCCATATAGCCCAACAGGTGAATGTGATATAAGACATTTTTTCCTCCTATCCTCATTCCGTCCCGGGTGATTGTGCCAAACCTCCTTAAGCCAAGAGTGAAGAGTAGACATCGAGCCTTTATGAACTCGCAACCCCAAGGCACCCCCAAAACATACTCGATCCACCCAAGGGCATAGAAGTAAGACATGTCCAATCGACTCCTCTTGCTCAGAGCAAAAATGGGCAAAAGGGTGAAGAAGCACACCTAGGTCGTAAAAGATTTAACTTTGTAGCGATAACGGCATGGATAGCTCTCCATATAAAGTTCTTAATTTTGGAGGTGGGGTTATAATAGACTATATCCTTTTTCCATACCTCCAAATCAACAAGTGTTGAGGAAGAGGGATGTAGATTTTGCATCCGTTGGGTAGCATCATGGATCTAGTGATACCTAGATCTTACCGTGTATCGACTTCTACGCTTATGCGGCCAAATCAAACGATCCCTCTGTTCACCCACGCGAATTGGAGTATCAAGATCCACTAGTTTGTCCTCGTTTTCCATATCCCTCACAATTGCATCTATCCGCCAAGTTCGGGAGGGGGAATTGATAAGAGAGGAAACCTGCCTCGAGAGATCCATCTTATCTCCCAGAGTCGGAGCCGAGTGCCCAACGTCTAAGGTTGAGATCTAACGATCCACCTAAACATTAACCTACTCACTATACATAATTTGCCATTGCGCGCCCTTTGCAATAATATCCCTGCTTGCAAGGAGGCTAGCCCAGGCCCAAGAGAATCTTCTTCCTTTTGGAGCTTTAAAGACGGAACAGTTAGGAAAATATATTTCCTTGATAACTTGGGCCCGCAGTGACTCGAGGTTGTGGATAAGGCGCCAACACTGTTTCGCCAATAACGATAGATTGAACTCTTTCAGGTTTCGAAATCCCATACCCCTCCTCCTGTTTGGGCAATCCCAATGACTCACGGCTCACCCAGTGGATTTTCCGCTCTCCCACCTTTTGCCCCCACCAAAAATTAGCAACCATCGCATCAATATCATTGCAGATATTGATGGTCCACCTCTTTGTAATTGTATTTACTTTCACCATTTGTAATGTAGGATTCTCAATCTCAAGGTGTTCATTTTTGTATGGCTAGCACCCAATGTATTATATCTCCCAGTGCTAATGTAAGTTATGAATTTTGGTTATTTTTTTCCTTTGGCAATATTTTTCAACTCTTGTTGTTAATTTTGTTATTTGAAACAAATATTATGTATTGTAGGAAAACATGGCTTTATTATTGGAATTTAGTCAAGGTTAGAAACCTTTTTCTAAAGAACAGAAAAACTTGGAAATCATCAATGGTCCAAAAAATGAACGTCTGTTTGGGCCTATTTGGTATCGTATTAAAAAAAAATTTAGAATTTTCAAAACATTTCCTATAACAACTTTTAAAAACAATTTTCTTTATGACCAAAAATTTGTTTGGTATGAGATTCAAAATTGTCTTTAAATTTTAATAATTAAAAAGAAAAAAAAACCTACAACTCTCTGAGGATTCAAAAATTACTACTGAATTCAATTGGACATATAAAGAAATCCAAAGAAAGGGTTGGAGGAGATGGAGACGAAAGAAAAGAGAAAAATAGGAGAGAGGTTCGGAATAGAGGAGAGAGAAAGAAAGGAAAGAGAGGAAAAGAAAAGGAGAGATAAAGATAGGATAGAGATAGAGAGCTGGCAGAGAAAGATCGGAAGTGAGAGGAAAGGAGAGATAAAGTAGTGCTTTGGAGTTTAAAAACTCACTTTTTGGGTTTTCTAGAAGTAGGCTAAGTTTTGGGAATTTTAACGAAAAACTTCCGGTACTGTTCATTTTAACGAACCACATTTTTATACTAAAAAGTCAATCTTGGTACTATTCACTTTACCCTTTATTTTGTCTTTATCGTTAAAACTCAAAATTTTTAAGCCTTTTTCATTAGTTTTCCTAATTTTTAAGTTAGTTTTGAGTTCAATTTTTTAAAACAATCCAACCAAACAAGTATTCAAGGTGTAAAACTTAAAAAGTGTTTTTAAGTCTAAAAATTTGGATTCAAATAGATCTCCAGATTGAATAATTGGTTTACAATACGCTTTTAGAGAGTCTTTTCTTCTCGGATTCCAGCTTTTTACTTTTCTTATAGAAAGCTTTAGTACCAAACAGATTCTTAGTTACCCAGATAAAGAATTATTGACTGTGAATCCCAAAAGCCTGGCTTAATATTATTGGTATATTTTCACATCTCTACTCCTGATTATATTGACACCGCTATGAACATTACATTTCTTCCTTATTCTTTTCCATGTCGATTTTTGAAATAATTGTTCCTGTAAATAAACTGGCTAGGTATGCTATTCATAACCTTCTTTTATGTTAGTAAGGAAACCGTTGCCATCAAACTCGCCAGGTACCCTATCGTAAACAACCAAAGGAATAATCGTCTTGCTTATTCCTTTCTTTATGCAGATTCCTATAACGCATAATAGGATAAATGCTTACCAATAATCAAAACAAAGATAGTAGTGGGAGTGGTGTGTTAAACGAAGTCAACCTACAGTTTCATCTACCATGCTTTCAGGAGTCAACTCCGAGATTTGAGGAGTTTGTTTAGTTTGAAAGTGTTATTGGATTACCACTCATTGTTTGTAGGATATAGGTTTCGATATATGTAAACTGGAGCTTTTCTGTTTTGTATTTTGAATTTCAAATCTCCTTGTAATTAGGGTTTTCAAACCCTTTGATGTAATCATGAACAACTTATAAATACAAAGCATCCCATAGTTGAATGGGTATGCAAACAAGTGGAAAACCTGTGTTCTTAAGTTTTATATGGCCTCTAGAGCCTTTTTTGTCTAACGACAAAGATCCTAACCTGCTATTCTTTCCATCATCGCTTCCATGGCTGAAAACAATGTCCCTGCTATCAACCCCAACCCCCAATCCCCCACCTTTCAACCCTTTTCCATTATCATAAATATCAAACTAGATAGAACCAACTACCCACTGTGGTTGGCTCAAATTCTCCCTATTCTCAAAAGCCGGGACTTGATGGGGTATGTTGATGGCACCTTGGTGTGTACCCCAAAGCATGTTGCTGGTTTGACAACTGTGAATCCTGCCTACACAACGTGGGTGCAACAGGATCAAATGATCCTCAGCTGGATTAATGGATCTCTGACTGCATCTGTCTTGTATGTGATGGCAAGCAAAAGAACTGCTCAAGCTACTTGGGGAGCTCTGGAGCAAAGGTATGCATCCACATCCCAAAATCGTATTTTGTTTCTCAGAAATGAATTGTTGCAGACAAAAAAAGGTGATCTATCTGTGGCGGATTACCTTGATCGCATGAATGCGATTGCTAACAACCTTGCTCTTGCTGGGCAACCTGTGAGTGATGACGAACTGGTCCAAATTGTGTTGAATAATCTTGGACCAGCGTACGAGATGACCGTGAGCGCTGCACAAGCTCGTGACAACCCTATCACTTACCCTGCTCTTGAATCATTGCTGTTGACAACAGAAAGGAGACTGGCGGAACACAATGTCCCGTTGGTTGAAGGAGCAACTGTTAATGCCTTTGTGGCTTCTCAAGGACGTGGGGGTGGTCGCCCTCGTGGTGGTGCTCAACGAGGTCCCAATCCTCGCCATAACAATGCTTCGCAGAATAACCAAGGTACTGGCGAAAGGTTTGTTTCCTATGGTGATAGAATTGTTTGTCAAATATGTGGCAAACCAGGTCATCCTGCATTGGATTGCTACCAACGCATGAACACTGCCTTTGAAAGACGAATCCTGGCCAAACGTCTCTCGGCAATGACTTCTTCCCCTATTACTCTTAACAAACAGCAGAATGGTTCTTGGCTCCTCGACACAGGAGCCAATGCACACATTACTCTTGATATTTAGAATCTGGCTAGTCCCAAAGAGTATCACGGTAAAGAAGGAGTAGGAGGTGTAGGTAATAACTCGAGTATCTCAATTGCACATCATGGTTCAAGTCAACTTAATACTAAATCTTGCTCATTTGTTTTACGTGACATCCTTCATTGCCCAACTGCCTCCACTAATATCCTTTCTGCTCATCAATTTACCCTAGATAATGATTGCTACTTACTCATCTTTCCCCGTTGTTTCCTTGTTAAGGACCTCAAGACACGGAAGACACTTTTCTGAGGGAGATGTGAGAATGGGTTGTACCCATTTCCAAATGGCAGTGGCTGTCTCAAGCATTTTGTTACTGCATGTGTGGGAGTTCGAGTGTCGGTTCAAAGGTGGCATGCACGTCTTGGCCATCCTGCAAAACCAACAATAAAGTTTTTAATTTCAAATAAATTGGTACCAATTCATGGTACCTTTGATGTACGCTTTTGTGAGTCATGTCCTTTAGGTAAAAGTACTAAATTACCTTTCCAATTGTCCGAGTCTAGGTCTCAATTTCCTTTGCAACTTGTTCACTCAAATGTGTGGTGTTCTCCAATTCGTTCTAACGAAGGTTTTCGTTATTATTTGTTGTTTGTGGATGATTATTCGCGATATTCATGGATTTTTCCAATGAAACAAAAATCTGAAGTCTTTGCGATATTTGTGAAATTTAAAGCCAAAGTTGAAAATATGTTTAATCAATCCATAAAAACTCTTCAATGTGATGAAGGTGGTGAATATAAGAATAATTATTTCCAAAGGTTTCTCGATGTTCATGGTATTTCACAATGTTTTTCTTGCCCTAAACATCCTGAACAAAATGGTTTAGCTGAACGAAAACATCGACATATTGTCGAAACTGCAATGGTTATGCTTGCTCAGTCTTTCATGTCAACTAATCTTTGGTTTGATGCATGCTCAACTGCCACATATCTAATAAACCGATTACCTACTCGTGTATTATTTAATATATCTCCGTTTGAGAAAATATTTCAAAGAAAACCAAATTATGAGCTTTTGAAGGTGTTTGGTTGCCGTTGTTTTCCTTGGTTAACACCATACACACAAAATAAATTACAACCAAAATCAAAGTCATGTGTTTTTCTTGGATATTCATTGAACTATCAAGGATACAGATGCTTGGACATGTCCACAAGACGAGTTTATTTGTCTCGCCATGTTCTATTCGACGAGGACTCTTTCCCTTTTAAGGGACTCACATCTCCTTCTGAAAGTGTCGACGTACAAGGTAACAACTTTTTACCTCATTCATTATTAAACTTCCTGTCACCCACTACCTTTCCACCGAGTCCTACATCCACTCATATTGATCCATCCCAACAAATCCCTTCTGCCCCTAGCCTCGCAGCAGCCATAGAATCCTATCTTGATGTAACTTCTCCTCAAAATACACCATCCATTGATGAAACCGTATCCCAGTTCAATCCACCTTTAGAGCCTAACCTGTCTATAGAACCCTTACTACCATCACATGAGCAAGTTTTAATAAATGAGCATCCTGTGCAAGCAACTGTGCCTAGTGATACTGGACATTCTATGACTACACGCTTTAAATCTAGGGTTCTAAAACCAAATCCAAAATATGCTATGCATGTTGCAGTTGATAACTCTCTTGTTGAGCCTACATGTTTCAGCCAGGCAGTCAAACATCAGGCATGGAGAGAAGCTATGGCGTAGGAGTTTAATGCCCTACAAAGGTGTGGAACCGGGAGTTTAGTTCCGTACAATTCTACAATGAATGTGCTACCAAACAAATGGGTTTTTAAAATTAAACGTCGAGCCGATGGCACTATTGAGCGTCATAAAGCTCGATTAGTGGCAAATGGATTTCATCAGAAGGCTGGTGTGGATTACACTGAGACGTTCAGTCCTGTGGTAAAGCATAGCACCATTCGACTTGTGTTAAGTCTTGCTTTATCAAAGAAGTGGCATGTACGCCAACTTGATGTGCATAATGCGTTTCTGCATGGATACTTGAATGAACATGTTTACATGAGACAACCATCGGGGTTCATTGACAACCAGTTTCCTCATCATGTCTGTAAGTTGCAACGATCTCTTTACGGTCTCAAATAAGCGCCTAGGGCTTGGTTTCAACGGTTCTCTAATTTCTTGTTTCAACTAGGGTTCGAGGAGTCTACATGTGACTACAGTCTTTTTGTGTTTGACAAATAGGGTGTATATATTATTTTGTTAATTTATGTCGACGATATTCTTATCACAGGGAACAGTCCATGGCAGATGACTCATTTCATTCAGAAACTTGGTAGTTTGTTTTTAATGAAAGATTTGGGACCGCTCAGTTTTTTCTTAGGCATTGAAGTAAAGTATACTGGTGATGCCATGCATCTTTGTCAGTCTAAATATGCACTGGACCTCCTCACTCGAACAAAATTCACAGATGCCAAACCTATTTCTACTCCCGTGTTGTCTGGTCAGAAACTGAGTGCTTATATTGGCGATCCTTAAGCCAATCCAGAGATGTATCGCAGTCTTGTGGGGGTGCTCCAGTACCTCACAATTACACGACCTGATCTGTCCTACGCTATAAATCAAGTGTGCCAGTTTATGCATTCTCCGAAAAACACCCACTGGATGACAGTCAAGAGAATTCTTCGGTATTTGAAGGCTCCATATAATCATGGTTTACTGTACCAACCAGCAACTGCTACGTTGACAGCTTATTCGGATGCAGATTACACTGGCAACCCTGATACTCGTCATTCTATGGGTGGTTTCTATGTTTATTTAGGTTCTAACCTTGTCTCTTGGAGTTCAAAGAAGCAGAAGACAGTTTCACGATCGAGTGCAGAAGTGGAGTATAGGCAGTTAGCTTATACTGTTGCAGAATTATCCTAGTTACGGTCTCTATATAAAGATCTTCATTTGAATTTGGTTCCACCAAACATTTGGTGTGACAACATTTCTTCAATTGCCTTGGCGTCCAATCCCGTCTTCCACTCGCACACTAAGCATCTGGAAGTCGACTACCATTATGTTCGCGAGAAGGTTGTTCGTAAGCAGCTCTTGGTAAGTTATGTGTGTTCCCAAGACCAGCTTGCTGACATTTTTACTAAAGGACTGTCTTCTTCAAGATTTAAGTTTCTTGTCTCCAAGCTTCCAGTTGTTCCCCCACCTGTTCGCTTATGGGGGGCTGTTAAACAAAGTCAACCTGCAGTTTCATCTACCATGCTTTCAGGAGTCAACTCCGAGATTTGAGGAGTTTGTTTAGTTTGAAAGTGTTATCAGATTACCACTCCTTGTTTGTAGGATATAGGTTTTGATATATGTAAATTGGAGCTTTTCTGTTTTGTATTTTGAATTTCAAATCTCCTTGTAATTAGGGTTTTCAAACCCTTTGATGTAATCATGAACAACTTATAAATACAAAGCATCCCATAGTTGAATGGGTATGCAAACAAGTGGAAAACCTGTGTTCTTAAGTTTTATACGGTGTTCTCATAGGGCGTAGGAAAGATGGTGACTGAGAAAGGTAGGTGAAGGAAGGAGGAGACGACATAAGAAGAAACGCGAAAGTTTCATGTTTGCTAGGTTTTATGGTATTTCCCTTTTTTTTCTTTTTTTTTTTTTTGAAGTATTTTTTATTGAATAAAAATTCATATCAGTTTAAATAATGTGGTTGTCCACCTAAGATGCCACTTAAGATGATACTAGCCTCTTATACACTTATGTTAATTTAAAGTTTTTTTCCATGGTTTTTTACAAAAAAAAAAAAGGAATTTAAGTTTTTTTTATTTAAAATTTATTTGGAAATAAATTGGAAGTCAAGCATAAACCACCCATTAATGTGGGAGATTTTTGTTTTTGTTATTTTTTTTAAGTTTTAAATTCATTCAAAATTAAAATGTGTTGAATTACTTTAACTCTTTTTAATTCAATTGTAATTTGTGAAAGTTTTGAGAGGCAATTTATGGTATTTTGAAGGCTTCATCATTTTGGGGTGCTTTATTTATAGACATAGATATAGATAACATTATGATACAAATAGATTATAAGGGTAGCATGCTTGTAATACGAATGCTTTTAACTTTAGGCACAATATAACTTAATTACAAAAGATCGAGAAAGTAGGACACATTAGTGGGGGAGAAGGGGAAAATGAGGAAATAACTCTGATTTAAACTCTAATCACTTTTGGCCCACTTTTAAGATATCAGCTTTTTGGATAATAGAGAGACCAAAATTTTAAGTCAAATTTATAAACCAAATGATGTGTCACCCATAAGAAATAAATTCGGTAATCAACACTTAAGTAACAATCCGATCATCAACAACCACATCATTTGGTTTACAAGACTTGGTTTTAAATTTTAACCTCCTTAGCATTATCCCAGTTTTTTTAGTAAGCACCTGGAAGTGCTTTTTAAGTTAGCACTTGGATTTATAATAAAACTTGGAACGTGTTTTGTGAAAAAAAAAAAATCACTTTACGCCAACGAGCTCAGAATTAATTAATAGAAAAGCAATTCTAAGTGGGCTGGTCCAAAACTTATAGAGATAGATAGTTACAAGCAAATAAAACATGGGCTAACTTTAATATTAGCCGACTCAACTGGAAGTGTTATTGAGTGGAGCCAGAATATGAGCCCTAGATCCAGTTCCCGTACTCCAAACAAAAACGCAGATTGGGACGGCGCGTGTTACAAATGCGCTTCATGGGAACGCGTGCGAAACAGTACCATAATCAATATACCACTCAGAGTTATAGTTTTCTTCGTAACCGCTGCTGCAGGTAAGAGAATGCTGCCAAAACAAAGCAGGATGAAACTGCCAGTTGATGGCCATGGTCCATGCCAATTTCCAGCCTCAGCAGAGCGAGAGAGCATCTGGCGTGGAGTGTGTGTACTGCCAACGTGGCGTCCTGTGCTAATCGTACAATGTATACAGACGCCATAGTGTATTCGTGTCATGAAAGTACATTCCCGAGCATAACGACCCCTTTGAAGAAGCTCATTATATACACATGCAAGGGCAGGCTACTGTTACTCCACTTCACTTGATTCTTCTCTCTCTCTCTCTCTCTCTGTCTGAAGGAAGAAAATGTTTGCAGCTCAGCTTACACAACAGCTCATAGATTTTATCCGCTCGTTGCGAGAGCAGGTGAGATCAACACTCCACCCCCTTTTCTTTTTTGCCTTCTTTTTTTAGTTCGCTTTAAGAACTTCTTTTTGAATTTTGTGGAGTTTCATATGCTAATTTATATGTTTATTTATTTGTTTTTCAGAAAGAGTGGTGAAGAAGGGTTTTAATTGGTTTAGCTCTAATATATGGTCAACTTATTTAGGACTTGTAATGCTGATTTTATTGATGAATTTGAGATATATCTCTGTTAGGGTATTGGATCATTGTTTTTGCCTTAGTCACAGTTGGTATTTGGTGGGACTGGTCGCTGGTTCTTTTAGTGATTAGGGTTAATGCAGCAACACGTTAACATATTAGTTGGTTGTAACTAATCACCATGTTTCTGGCAGGGCATACTGGATGACCGCTTTGATCAAATCAAAGAGTTAGAAGATGAAAATCCTGGTTTAGTTGTGGAAGTGCTAACCGTTGCTATTCGTAGTGCTGACTTTACCATAGATGAACTTGAAAAAAAACTGTAATTCTCTTCAGTGGCTCCAATTAAATGACGTTTTAGTATAACTGTTGCCTATCTATAGTGACTCATTTTGGAGAGGTCAATTACAGGAGTGGAACTGTCATCGACTATTCTAAGGTGAAAGAACTTACGCTCAAGCTCAAGGGAATTAGCGCGAGGTAATACTGCCAATTACATCTTGTTGTGTACATGCACTTCACTCAAAATATTTATGATTTTTATACATCTGCTGTGTCATACGGCCAAATTTATCAAGGCATAATTGCTAAGATGTTCTTACTAATTAAGATGTTTTTGTGTATGAGAAATGAGATTCATGTTAGATATCCAACAGAGTGACTAAACGAACTTTAGAAATTCCTTTTAAGTATACTTGGATGTTTGTAATATTTGTTGCACCTGTTTAAGATTCGGAAGATTTTGTTAGAAAATTTCTTGTTTGGATGTAAACGTTTGCAAGTTATCATACCGTTAGTTAAAGGATTTCCAATTTTGGTTAAGCAAATTTGCAAGTGAGAACTGAAAAATCTAGTGAATATGTCCATGCTCATTGCATATTAATACCGTTGGAAGATATATAGTCAGTTACTAAATTTTCGATTTGGATGTGAAAGAACGTGAAATGGAGATCACATTTGCAAGCATTTAACTTAACATAATTGATAGTTAGCAACACGTAGCGCGTGGATGAAGATTCATATGATTGGTTGTTTATGAAGCCGTGCATATCTGAAAACATGGAAAAAGTAAGGTGCTAACTAAGAAATCTATTGAAGTCAACACGTAGTGTGTTTAACACGTGGCATATGATCTATCCATGCTCACGCGCGGCATGTAATCTATTCATGCTAACGCGTGCATATGATTTATCCACGCTCACGCGCGGCATATGCCGATTCAAGTTCCAAATAATTCATATTACAACCTTTAATAGAATAAAAAGTAAGAACTGTTACAACCTACTCTGGTAGTGCATGTATTGCTCATATCTTTCTAGTCTGTACGTGAATTAGGGAGAAAAGCATACGAATAGAAAAATTGACTGGTTTCCTGTGACACTCTGCATATATGCCCTGCCTGAATCTGTGGCAAGATCTATCACATTGAATGTTGAAGCACATATGCAGTCAATTTTTGATAGATCTTGCCATAATTTGGCATAGGTAGATAATATTAATTTTACCACAGAATAATTTGGGCATAGGTAGATAATATTAATTTTACCACAGATTCAACTATATACCTTAGTTTCTTCTTGAAGCACATAATTTGGGCAACGCAGGACTTAGTAAATGACAATGGCTTCTAGGATTGGAGTTTCTTTCATGACATAGATGATTTTATAGATTATAAATGCTCAAATTGTTCTGCATTTTACATAGGTAGATAATATTAATTTGGTTTACTGCATTTGGAGTTACAGTGTTGGCGGTTGCCGAGTGGCTGCAGCTTGTATTGAGCTCCAAGAAGCATATGTTGCAAATAACAAGGAAAGGTACGATTTTGTTCTCTTACTACCACATCATACAGTTCTATTTGTTTTATTTTACCGCACCACATCTTCAATCAAGTTTTAGGAATACATGCTACTAACATTCCACAACTATGAAAATTCGAAATCATTTCATTTTTTAGAACTGTAATGCCAAAGTAGGTCTTTTAGCCCCTCATAGCCATGTAGGAAAACAAAACGATATGGGAGAGAAAGAGAATTATCTAACGAAAAGTATGCCAGGGTTTTTAAACTCTTTAAAGATCTCTCTCCCTTCTGCCTTCTATTAATTCACTATATATCTTCGGTTCCAGTTGAGTAGTTATGCTCAATTTCTCAAAAGTTGAAGAGAAAGAATATTTACATTTCAACAACCTTTGCAATTCTCTCAGACTTATACAAATCATCTTATGTGATCTACCATAGAGACCTTCTCGTTCTCTTACTAACCCTCTTTTTAATGAAATGCTATGTTTTCAGGTGCGTTGCAGGCTTTGACGTGGTCAAAAGTGAATATCTTGTCTTGCGGGAAAACCTAAACCACATTCTTCAGGTAATACTAGTAGTGAACTTAGATCACTCTCAACCTTAATCTGTAGAAATGTACCTCTTCATCTTTTCACCCATACTATTACATAGTATGTTATATAAAGAAATACATAGAGGTACATAGAGGTTCTGGTCATATGTACATTAATGAAGAGAAGGGAACATGTTGCCGGATAAAAGAAAAATGATAGAACTTTAAACTTTTGAATAATTTAGTACCAGGGAAGATTTTTACTGTCCAACTGATTGCAGAAGGAAAAAAGAAACTAATTTGATGGTGTGATCGATTATTTCTAGTATATTACTAAATGCTTTCATTGATAATTTCCTCAATCGAAAATGTTCTAATTGATTATTTCTCTTCGTTATTTCCTAACAAATAATCTTGAAATAGTCTGCAGTGCAGATAGAACGTGAAATCAATGCCAACAAGCCCAAGAGCCGTCGTCACTAGACAGCTGGTTTGTTCATTCGGTCTTTGGAAATGGCTTCTCCGGAAGATCAGATGTTTCTTTGTTTAATGTTTAGTGAACATAGTATTTAGCTATTTGAGACTGCTTTTGTCTGTCTTATGTTGTGATATGAAGTTTGGACTTGATTTCGTATCGCCTTTAACATATATTAGTAAATTTGACTGCTGTTGGATAGGAAAAAATGCTTCTATTAGACAAAATAATGAGAGAGAGTAGAGTTCTTGCGGAACTTTTCTTCTTCTTCTTCTTCTTCGATCTGTTCTTGGTAGAAAGAGAGACGATATAGTTAGAATGAGAGATTTAGAATGCTGGATTGCTTCAACTTCTGTGATCAGTGAACAGAAATCAACAGAGTCTTGTAAATTTTAGGGAAAAGGAAGGAAGTTCCTCTGCATATAATTTCATGCTTTTTGGATGAATTAGTAAGAACCATATAGGGAAAAGGATTCCTCTGCATATAACTTCATGCTTTTTGGAATGATATAAGGAATCATCAGAACTTAAAACTGATTTTTTACAATTTAAGTTTGCTGAACATAAAATGGAGAGTTTCACTTTCACAAAGGAAAAAGGAAGATCAGTACAATTTGGCTATAAAAGATTAGGATTTAGGGCAAAGGTAGGGTTAGGCAGAGACAAAGCAGCACAATTAGCATAATATTTTGTTCATATCATCATTATCGTTCTCAAGTTTCTCTCTTATGCGATGATGCATGCTAGGTATTAGAATTTTTTTTCAAAACTAAGAAATTTTAAATTAACATAGCCCAACTCTAATTCCATATGTGCCACCTTCACTCTTACATGCCCACCACCTTGCAACCCCCACCTCAACCCCCACAATTATCGTGGTCTTCGTTGCAACTCCCACCATCACGCCACCACAACCACCTCTCCTAGTCCTACCATGTCACCACAACTATTACCACCACCACCATTCTCATTTCCACCATCATCGCCAGCGCCACAACCATGCTATGTACTGCCACCCCCCACCACATTTCCATGACCATCACCCCACTCCAACCACCATTGCTGCGACCACCCCACCATCATGGCTTTCACCACCACTTCCACTGTCATTGTCGTTGAGTGACCTTATATGTGTTTACAAGTAGTTGGGCTACTTCTCATATTGTCAATTGGTTTTATGATGAAACCTCAACTTCTTCATGATACCAGAGCATGTGGTCCAACGAAAGAAGGACAAATGCTCAATGTTGCCCGATTTGTAATGTCTACGTGTTAGTCTTGAAAATTCCCTACACGTGATGGGGAGTGCTAAGAACTTGAGAGTAAATCCCACATTGAAAAAACAAGGGACCTTATATAAGTAGTTGAGATTAGTTTTCTATAGAACCTCAACTTATTCAATTGTCATCTTCACTCCCCCACCAACAATGCCTTCACCCATCATCATCACTATCGTCACCACCCATCACTATCACCGCCTCCACCCCCACACCACAATGGCCTCCACTCCCACTGTTGTCGCCACCCTCACTCCCACCACCAACATTGCCGCGGTCATCGCCCATTATCAGGACCGTCTTCACCACCCACTAAGTCACTAACATCACCATAACTAGTCAAACAACTTCACAAATACAAAGAAATGTAAATTCCATCATTTTAAAAATTCTTTATTAATAATTTTAAATGTCCTCACCAAACATAAAGTAACTTAATCCAATAAAACATTGAACCGAGATTGACTTAAATTTTAGCCGGTTTCTAATATAACGATATATTTGTAGTACTAGTAACTAATCACCATAAGACAACCATAATAATTTTGGTGTTGAACACATTATGTATGAGATTTGAACGTAAGTTATAAGAGGAATACTGTTAGACTGTAAATAATGATTTGAATCTAAGATATAAAAAGAATACTATTAGATTGTAGTACAAAGTGCCAATTTTCCCGTAAAAACAGATAATCCTTGGGCCTTAGATTGGGAAAACGCGTGTTACAGACTTGCACCATGAGAGCGTGGGAAACAAAATCAGAATCTCACACATCGAGTGACAGCAAGAGAGAGAGTTGTCTTTCTTTCGTAACAGCTATGCGCCTAAAGGAGTAAGGAAATGGGGCTTTCCAAGTGAAGCAAAGTGCAGGTAGGAGAGAGAAAGAGAGATAATACAGCCAAAGCAAAGTGCGGGATGAAACCGCCAGTTCAGATTGTGATATTATACAGACATGCAAAGCCATTGAGACACTCCACTTCTCTCTCTTGTTTCCTCTCTCTCTCTCTCCCTCTCCCTCTCTCTCTCTCTCTGGGGGAAGAAAATGTATGGGACTCGACTTGAACAACAGCTCTACGATTTTACCCGCTCTTTGCAGGAGCAGGTTAGCTCACTCCTTCCTCTTTCCTTTGCTTTTCTTAAATGCTAATTAGCTTGTCTTTTCGAAATCCTTAATTATTTAATTAATTTTGATTTTTTAAAAACTCCTTTTTGAAATTTGGTGAGCTTTATACGTTAATCTAAATATCTATTCATGTTTCTGATTGATTTGCATGTAATGCTGAAGACTTGGGTGTTACAAATCTGTTTTGTTTGATGAAGGAGGAGGGAAATTTAGAGGGAGAGAGGGAAATATAGAAGCCTGCGATGGCTTTGCTAATTTTTGTAGATTTTTCTGGATGGGGTGTGTCTCTATAGTGAAGTAATTAACTTTATCACAATGCCACAAAATAAAGCCAAGAAATATGGTTGAAAATGGTAATTCCTAAACGTTACCCATTTTTTTAATTATGAAATTTCACATAATCTCTCTATTTTAGGTGTTGCATCATTGTTTTCCTCTTCACCGTAGGTCCGTAGGGTTAGTATTTGGTTGGGCTGGTCACTGATTATTATTTATGTAGTAACAGGTAACATTTTTTTCACAGACAAAAAAGGATCATATTAAATTTAATTTACAAACTAATCGCCATGTTTCTGGCAGGGTATATTGGACGACCGCTTTGATCAACTGAAAGAATTAGACAATGAAACTCCTGGTTTGGCTGTGGAAGTAATAGCCATCTTCATTCGTGATGCTGACTATGGCATAGAAGGACTTGAAAGAAAACTGTATTTTTCTTCAATGGTTTCAAGTAATTGCTTTATAAGTTTAATTATTGCCTATACATATTGACTGATTTGGGAGAATTCAGTTTTAGGAGCAAAACTGTTCTCAACTATCCTAAGGTTACAGACCTTACGCATAAGCTCAAGGGAATTAGCGCAAGGTAATATTATTGCTGATTACATCTGAGATTTCTGCCTATTTACATGTATTTCAGTCAAGAAATGTGTAAATTTTATACACCTATGTCGTAAGACCATCAATGATCAAGGCAAAACTGCAAAGACGCTTTCTTTTGTGTATGACATATGAGATTGATGCTACACATCCAATAGAGTGCCTAAACGAAACAATCGGTTGCATCTGTATAAACATTTAGAAAAATTTTGTTGGTTAACTTTTCTTGTTTAATTTCTACATAAATAGGCAAGGCATATACCTTTGTAAATTACCATTACCTTTTTTAGGTCAGAAAAGTTAGCCTTACCTATAACAATCTATCACTAGGTAAAATTTGGAAGTGATAACTGAAAAATCCAGTGAGTATATCCACACACATTGCATGTATAACTGTTAGAAGATATTGTCAGATACCAATTTTCCATTTTGGATGTAAATGAATGTGACATGGAGATCGATCACATTCTTCCAAAGTGTAAATATGAAGCAACGTAAAAATTGACAGGTGATATTACTTTGCAGTCCTTCCATTTCTACATTTGGACAAATGTGATCTCCACACATGTTCATTAAGTTCAAAATGGAGAATTGGTAATAACATGCGACATGCATGGCATAATCACTAGATTTTTCAGTTATCACTTCCAAATTTTACCTAATGATAGATTGTTTTAGGTAATGAGAACTTTCCTGACAAATAACGGTAATGCTAACTTACAAAGGTATGCCATACCTATTTACATTGAAAGTTAAACAGATGAAACCAATACTACGGATGAATAAGTCTATGTAAGACAGAATTTCGAAAGCAATGTTTCATTTAGGCACTCTATTGGATATGTAGCATGAATCCCATGTCATACACAAAAACTAAACATCTTAGCAATGGTGCCTTGATAGTTAGCAATTATTAGTAAACTTTACATACGTTTGATCATTTATGACAGCGTGCATATTTGAAAAAACTTTGAAGTAAGGTGCTAAATAAGAAATCTAGTGAAGAAGTCAACACGAGGCCCCTGCTATTGTGGGGCAAGATGAAGATTTATCTAATCTATTATTCATGTTCACGCATGGAATATGCAGACTCATGATTTATTCAACTTATTGACAAGATTATATTAGGCTTTGCATATGCATACTCATAGAATGAATACATATAAAAATGATTACAAACAGAGGCAGAGCCACATGGAGGCCAGGCTAGGCCTAGGTCCATCCTGAAATTTACGTGTGTGCTTGCGCGCGCAACTCCTTATTGTAAATCACTAGTACGTACTGCAGTGGTGAGTGGAATTTGACTATACCATCTGCTCATGGGTGCGAAACTTGTGTTTGTCAACAACCCATTTTGGTTTTTTAAAACTAATAGCCTTCTCTTTCTTTTCTTTTTTTTTTTTTGGTTTTTTTTTTTCTTAAAGCTAGACCATATAAAACCTAGTTTTCTCTTTCTCTTTTTTTTTTATTTTTTTTTATTTTTTATTTTTTTTTTTAAAAAGCTAAACCATATAAAAACTAGTTTCTTTTTCTGTCAGTTCATAAAACCAAACTTATAATTAGCCTTCTCTTTTACCATATAAAAACTAAATTTTTTTTTTCTGTCAGTTCATATAAAACAAAGGTAATCTCACAGCAAAAGTTTTGAGTTATGATCTTAAATTTTTCTTCGAATCTTCATTTTTTTTATATTAAAGCTCGTAAACAAATTCTACTCTTATAATAGAATCATCTTAATACTAAATTCTTCATAAAAATTTTAAAGCCCCATTACTCTTGTTTTATAAATTTTTTCATGCCAATAAAAAAATCTTAATTTTTTTTTTTCAATTATTGATATTGCTATATTTAATTTAATTTTTTTTATGTGTTAAAGGCCCCTCCTGAGAGGAGTTTGAGATTTTATCACAAAAGGACTCGATATTAGTTAAAGTGGGGTAATCATATTTAAACTCATCATTTTTCTTTTCCCCACCGATGTGGGATAGCGAACACTTATTTCTTGAGTCTCGAAATGTTTTTTCAATTGAGACCCGCAGTGAATATTATACCTCATAAAGTCTATTTCTAATCCTGGGTATAAATTATAAGCAGACATTAAATAAATGGTTTATTATCAACAAGAGAGAAATTGCTAGTCAAGTTTTAAATGTGACAAAGGAAAGACAAAGGATTATGGGGATGGAGTTTCTTTCATGATATAGAAGATACTATTTCCATCTATTGATTGTTTCTGCATTTTAGTATTATATATTATTATTCTCATTAGGAGCTCCAAAGGATGCTCGATTTTTATGTCTACTTTTCTACTTAATTAGTATATATTGATATGTTTGCTGCATTTGGAGTTACAGTGTTGGTGGTTGCCGGGTGGCTGCTGCTTGTAGTGAGCTCCGAGAATCAAGCCTTGCCTATAATAAGGAAAAGTAAGAATTTTTTCTCTCATCACCAAGCTGCTAAAAATGAAATTACTTGTGTCCACTTCATACAGTATAATCCTTAAAATTTAAAGCACTCCAAATGCCCCTCATTTCCATGTAGGAAAATAGGACTGGATGCAATTCTATGACAAAAAATAAGCCGGGGTTTTAAAAGGTTTAGGTTTAGGGTGAATAGAAAGAATAACACTAAACAACCTTCGCAATTCACTCAGATTTATACAAATCCTCTCTATTAACACTATTTCAACAAATGCTATGCTTTTAGGTGCTTTGCGGACTTTGACGTGGTCAAGCGTGAATATATTTACTTGAGGGAAAAGCTTCATCAAATTCTGGAGGTAGTACTTACAGTGAATTTTGATCAATCTTAGCTTTAATCTGCAGAAATGTTTCTTCTTTAGAACCATCCATGCCGTTACATTCTATGCTATGGAAAGAAATATATGTGGGTTAATAAGAGAACCTGTTGCCAGGAAAAAAAAAAAAATTTGAGCTTTAGTACTTTCTAACAACTTATGAACATGCCGATTTTTATTTTTAATTGTTTGCAGAAGGAAAAAAAAAAATAGAGTTATTGGTCATTTCCAGCATCAATACACTATATTACTAAACAATTTCAGTGGTGATTTCTTCCATTCAGTATATCCTCATATGCTTATTTCTCTCTTCTTTTTCTTTTCCAAATATACTCTGGACATATACTGAGTACAGATGGAACGCACTATTATTGCTCCTTATGATACCAAAAAGCGCCGTAAGTAGAGAGCTGGTTCTTCATTCGGGCTTTTAGGATAGTTTCTTTGGAAGATCAGATGTTTATATCGGCTGTGAAATAAGTTTCCTGGAACTGAACTTTAGTATCTTTTTATAAACAGGTTATGACTTGTTTAGTGTTGTATTTTTGGTGCTTTATAATAAGTTCATGCTAAGTGAATTGGAGACTGCTTCTATATCTATACTCTTGTAACTTTGATTTTCGTGATGGAATGGTACCAGGCCATGATCTTTTTATGTTAATTTCTTAAGGTTTTAGCTTTTGGAAATAAGGATTCGAAGAACAATATTGCAGAGAGGCTTGAGTGAGAGAGAGTAAAATTTCATAGTGTTTCATTAATCAAAACCCTAGCATGTAGAGGCTTGGAGAGATCCTATTTTTCAGGGATGAATCTCAGCCCTCTAGAGCACCAGGAGCTGTAGTCCTTCCACTTGGGAATAGATCGAGCAACACAGTACATTCAAGAGATAAGAACAAACATAGATGTTCATCTTTCCTGAAATAGTAACTTAAACTAACCGTTGGACATTTAAACATAACGGCTATTACTAAAAATAGAAACTTTCTTCATCTTTGCAAATTCATCTGCAGGATTCAACATCTGCAGGTTGATATCAAACCTTGTGAGGAGCTTAATTCTCAACAGCCTCTCCTAAGCTGCTTACTGGTTTCACTCCAAGCTTGAGTCTCAAGTAGTTGAATCTTTCTCTAGACAATGCCTTAGTAAAGATATCTTCAAGTTGTTCTTCACTTCTGCAGAACTTCACATCAATCACTCCTTGTAATGCTTTCCTTATGAAGTGAAACTTCCTACTTATGTGTCTAGTTTTTTGGTGGAAGACAGGGTTCTTCACCATAGAGATTGTAGACATGTTATCACAGAATAGGGGTGTTGCATCAATTCAGTTTCAAATGGTTTGAGCTTGGAAGCACCCTACTATTTATCGGTAGGCGAGAACAAACTGCTATTGGCTGCTTCGCCTATCTATTCTATTATGGCAGGCTTTTCTCCAAAATCATCAAGTACAAACCTTAACCAAATGGATTGAGCTGAGACATACTCAACTTTTGCAGTTGATAAAGCAACTGTGTTTTGCTTCACAGAAGCCCAAGAGAAGACGCCACAGCTAAAACTAAAGGCATAGCTTAAGGTACTCCTACAATCATCTTCACTTCCTGCCCAATCAACATCACAAAATCCTACAAGGATTGCAGCTTTGTCTTTTGTGTACTCAATTCCATAACTTAGTGTGCCCTGCACACATCTTAGAACTCTTCTTCCAACTCCAAAATGTTTCTTTGTGGGATTGTTCATGAACCTTGACAACAAACTAGCAGCATATATCAGATCTGGTCTAGTTGCCATCAAATACAATAGACTGCCTACAATTTTTCTATACATGCTTTCATCAGCCAATTCACTTCCATCTATCTTTTTGCAGCTAGAGGAATAGACATAAATTTACAGTCTTCAAGGCCAAACTTCACAAGTAATGATTTTGCATACTTGCTTTGGTGAATAAACACACCACTCTCAGTTTGCAAAATACTCATTCCTAAGAAACGATGAAGTAAGCCTAAATCAAACATTTCATACATCTGCATCATCTCTCTTTTGAACTCACTGAGTAATATTTTGCTACTACTGGTGCACACAATGTCATCAATAGATATTGAAACAATGATTAAACCACCTTCTTCATTAGACTTGGTGTCGAGAGTAGCTTCACTTGTGCTCCTTTTGAATTTGCAGCTGGTGATATTAGGGATGGACAATGGTTATGGCAGGCGGGTAACCGCGGCTCTTTACCCATAACCGTTTAAATTCTTACTTGCATAACTGTTTACCCATTGGGTAATTGTATAAACAGTTATATCCATATCCATAACCGTTTATAAAAGGTAACCATACCCATAACAGCGTACCCGTTTAACTGTAACTATTTACCCGTTTTTAACCCATTTACCCGTTTTTTTACTCATTTTACCCATTTTTTTACAAGTCATGATTTTTTAACTACTTGAAAATTAAAATAGAAATTTGTCATAATTTATTTTTCTAACAATTAAACACTGTTATAGGTACATTGAACATGCATTTTCATATTTTAATATTTTAAGTCCTTAAAAAACTTATACATATTATTATAATATTGATGAAAAATATTACAATTGTCGTATGCTTATATCATGAGAGTCGTTCTCGTTACGAAGCTTGTGTGATTGGCAATCAATTAGTATCATAAGTGAAAGAGAAAATAAAACAAAGGCTGAGGCATCAAAATAAAAACTCATTGCATGAGTGTCCGTGAAAATAAATTAGGAAGCAGGGACTCTCGCCTGGACATTAGTCAGCATAACACAAACAATTGCTTCCCTTCTTCAATTATTTACCACATGTCAGACCAATCCAAAACTCCAATTTCAATTAATCGAATATATATGTCATTGAATTAATTTTGAATAAAAATGAGAAGCAGGTTTTGTGATTGACGGAAGTTGGAATGAGATGCCTCCATCATCGACAACTAAAAATGGGCAACAAATTCATTGTTTTACCTGAGATTAGAGGGGGGAGGAGATAGAGAGAGGGCAGCAAAGAGAGAGATGAGCAGCAGGAGTGTGGGACAGGTGGAACAATTCAAAAGTTTTTAGTTTTTTTTTTTTTTAATGTGACATATATTAAATAAATTGTTAAATGATACTTGTTATAACCGCGGGTAATAACCATAACCACTCGTTTAGATTTCACGGGTAAATGGTTATACCCATAATTGTTTATTTGTTTAAATAGTTCCCCATAACCATAACCGTAAGTTTTAAATGGGCGGGTAACCGCGAAGGTGAGATATGCATCAATCCCACTATACCAGGCCCTAGGTTCTTTTTTCTGACCATATAAAGCCTTTCTTAGTCTGTAGACCTTATGACACGCATTCTTTACTTCAAAACTTTCATGTTGCTCAATATAGACCTCTTCTTCAAGTATGCCATTGAAGAAAGCTGATTTCACATCCATTTGAAATAATTTCCAACTTTTCGTGCTGCTAAAGCAATAAGGGTTCGAATTGTATCCAACCTTGCCACTGGGGCAAATGTCTCATATAGTCAATTCCAGGTATTTGTGTATACCCCTTTGCCACAAGTCTTGCTTTGTGTTTCTGGATAGTTCCATTAAGATTCAATTTAGTTTTGAACACCCATCTCACTCCAATAATAAGCTTATCTGTGGGTCTATCAACTAGCTGCCCAGTGTCATTCTTCTTAATCATGTCAATCTCAACATCCATAGCTTCTTGCCAAGCTTGACCTTTTGCAGCTTATAAGTAGCTATTTGGTTGAACTATACACATATGACATCTTGCATATATTTCATCTAGGCTCTTCCACTTCACTGTTGTAGAGCTAGGAGTTGAGTTCATACTTGAACATTCACTGTTATTTGTTGATGAACTAGCAATATCTGAGACCAATTGAGGACTTGCAGCATTTTCAATTTGAGGTTCATGAGGTGAACTTGTTTGCATTTCATTATCACTGGTGTCATTCTTAAAACTGATAGGTACAGAGAGTGACTCAACCTTGTTGCTTTCCCAATTCCAAGATTGATCTTCATTAAACACTACACTTATGGAGAGTATAATTTTCTTGGATTGCAAGTCAAAGATTCTGTATCCCTTCTCACAACTACCATAACTCATAAAGATGCCTTTGCTTATCTTTTCATCAAACTTCTGCCTCAGCTATGATGGGATGTGTATAGTATATGCATCCAAACATTCTTAAGTGCTTGATACCAGGTCTTCTACATGTGAATGCCTAAAATGGTGTTTTATCCTTCACTACAGTTGTAGAACACCTATTTTGTAGATACACTATAGTACAACTACCTCAACCCAAAACTTTACAGGGATCTTCTTATCAGCCATCATGGATCTTGCCATTTCTCCAATTGTTATGTTTCTTTCTCTCAGCAACTCCATTTCGCTAAGGTGAGTAGGCAACAATCAATTGCCTCTCCATTCCCACATCTGTTCAAAAATCAAGAAATTCATGTGAGATATATTCACCTCATTTATCACTTCTCAGCTTTTTTTAGAGTAAAGCCACTTTGCAATTCAACAAAAGCTTTGAACTTGTTAAATACATTGAACACATCAAACTTATTTATGAGAAAATATACCAAACACATCCTTGAAAAATTATCAATAAAGGTGATAAAGTATCTGTTTCCACCATTAGATTCATTTTGCATAGGGCCACACACATCTGTGTGTACAAGTTCAAGTGGATAGCTTGCTTTCCATACTTTCTCCTTATCAAAAGATTCTCTATGCATTTTTCTAGATGCACATCCCTTACACACATCTTGATTTTTTGATAGAATAGGTAAGCCAATGACCATGTCTTCTTTCAGCGTTTTTTTAGACTAACAAAGTTCAAATGACCTAGCCTTTTATGCCAAATCTATGAATGATTTTTCTTCAATTGATGCCTTCCTTGCCATATGGTTTAAAGATTATAGAAACAAGGTGAAGCATCTATTTCCAGCCATAAAAGATTACTGCCAAGGTTGCAGTCATAAAAGATTACTGCCATATTACCACCAAACAGAACATAGTAGCCATGCTCCATCATTTGACCAACACTTAATAAGTTTTCATCTAACCCTATAACCAACAGAACTTCATTTATGTATCTTTTCCCATGCTTTGTATCCATTACAAGTGTACCTTTCCCTGTTGCTTGTACCAAGTCCCCAGTCCCCAGTGCTCATTTTCACTTTGCAGGTGATTGAACTGTCAAGGTTTACTACTAGAGATTCTTGAGAAGTTATGAGGTTGTTGCATGCACTGTCTACAAACCACACTGATTTGTCTTGAGCAATTGAGGCTGAGTAACAGGCATAGAACATATTATTTCTTCTTCATTGCATAGTTGGCTACTTGTTTGTTGTTGTCAGAGTCTTTTGCAGCATATGCTCAAATCTATTGCACTTGCCACATTTTGGCTTGCCTTTGTACCTACAAAACCCAAAATGATAATTTTCACATGTTTGGCATTATGGTTACACAATTCCTTGACTATTGCTTCCTTGCTTGCCTTGAAAGGAGTTCTTGTTGTTCCAATAGCCACCACTTTGATTGTTCCAGCTAGTATTTGCACTATTGTGCTAGTTACTCTTATGAGACCAATTCCTTCCTTTCTTATTTTGTCCCCACTTTTGGTTTTGCCTATTTTGTGCACCTTTATAATTTTCCCTATTGTTATTGTTACTTCCAACTTTTACACTGCTAAAAGCCCTTTTAGCACCAGAGAATTTATATCATCATGCAGTTCCTCTCTCTTGTCATACACTTTAATTGAGGTTAGTACGTCTTCAGTTTTTATGCTGTCAAGATCTCTAGTTTCTTCAATGATAGACACTATAGACTTGTATCTTTTACTTAGACTCATTAGTAACTTCTGCACAATCCTTTTTGTAGGCACATCTTCACTAAGGATTTCAGATTGTTTACAATTTCAAAGAACCTAGCCAAATAATCATCTAGTGTTTCTCCATCAGACATTCTCAGGTACTCAAATTCATCCCTAATAACTTCAAGTTTAACAGCTCTTACCTTTTTGTCTCCTCTAAACTCTCTTCTTAGAATTTCTCGAGCACCCCTTTACTGTTTTCTCATTTCTGATTTGAGGAAATAACTTATCAGAAGTTGCCCATTGAATGAGTTTCATTTTTTCTTCCTTTGAAACATCATGTGCCTCCAATGGGATTTGAGCAGTTTCCCCTTCATCATCTTCTCAGGTTTCATTGTTGCGAATAGGTTGTGCAAGAAAGCCATGCTCGACCACATCCCATAGATCAAGTGATATGAGAATGGTTTCCATTTTAATGACCTAGAAGTCATAGTTGGTGCTATTAAACTGTGGAGTTCTTAAATCTCCACCAGATGAACCACCTTTAAGGGTTTTTGGGTTTCCTTCCAAGATAGATTTCACTCACAGTATCATGCCTTTTTTTTAGAATCAGACCTAGAGCTTTGATACCATGATGGCCACAATTTTTTGTGTTAATCTTAAAGTTTTGGCTTTTGGAAAATAGGTATTCGAAGAAAAATATTGCAGAAAGGCTAGAGCGAGAGAGTAAAATTTCAAAGTGTTTCATTCATCAAAACCCTAGCATATAGAGGCTTGGAGAGATCCTATTTTTCAGGGATCAATCTTAGCCCTCTAGAGCATCAGGAGCCGTGGTCCTTCCACTTAGGAATGGATCTAGCAACACAGTACATTCAAGGGATAAGAACAAACACAACTGTTCATCTTTTCCGAAATAGTAACTTAAACTAGCCGTTGGACATTTAAACATAACGTCTATTACTAAAAATAGAAACTTTCTTTATCTTCGATTTCTTCAAGTTCATTTGCAGGATTCAACATCCGCAGGTTGATTTCAAACTTTGTGAAGAGCTTAATTCTCAACATTTCGATGATGCAGTAAGTACCATAACTTGGAAAGATTGAAGTTCCTCTGCATATAATCTCATGTTTTGTGGAATGTTGAAGTAGAAGTGCAAAGTTATACAAATTTGACCACATAATATAAGGCTAATATAAATAATTTGTTGCAAAATTATTGTTATTTTTATTGGTTTTCTTATGGGTCAAGGATTAGGTTTTCTTGCCTATTAAGTTTATGATTTCTTGTTTATTAGGGATTAGGGTTTGTTTTAGCTTTCTCCGTAAGCAAGATGCTTTGTAACTCGTAGAATAACAAGTCAGTCATGATGTCATCATGATATGCATATCATGGCAATCTTTCTTTTCAGTTAACAAAGTTACATTTAGTGTTTGTAGCTGGTGTGTTATTCTTTCTTTTGTTCTTTGCACTTAGTCTGTGTCACTTGTCTCTCTCTTCGGCTTCTTCTTTGTTGTCGGTTTGCTTTGTTGTCATGCCTGAGTTGTTTAGGGTTTATTAGTTTTCTAGTTAAAAAAAATTAACATTAATAATAAACTAATTTTCCAACATAATCATCAGAATTTCAAAACTGATACAATTAAAGTTTGCTGAACATAAAAGGAGTGTTTCACTTTCACAAAGGTAAAAAAGAAGATCACTATCCTTTTTCAAAAAGATTACTACGACTCAGATAACCCACTAGAAGCTACCAGAGTCCATTAAATGGCATCACATCCTGGACGATTTGTTCCTCTGCAACAGATCTACAGAGCATTGTAGTGTGATGGTTTTTATCTTCTACATGGAAGATACCAGTAGCAGTAGCCTTGGCGGTCAAACAGTGCATATAGGGGAAGCCATAACTAATTATTTGAACATGGAATAAGTCTTCCTGAATTGATTCCACAAGTTATCATCCGTCTTTCTTATACGGTGGGTGTTTATAAACCTCAGTTTTTATTATCTTCTCTAGGAATGGCTATTCAAATCGAATGAAAAATTCTCTCCCCATACTAATCTGATGCAAAATATGTTCGAGAAAAGTGAGAAAAACAAAATAAAAGGGAATCAAAAGTCAATAATCATACTCCAATATGAGATGTAACTAAGATGACTAATAATAAAACGAAAGTTGTAATTAGATTTGTAAATAGGCTCAAACGGTTCGAGTCAACTCGTGTTGGCTCATTTTTAGCTTGTTTAAGCTTGGGTCGTAAGTTAAACGAGCTGAGCTTGCACAAAATATCAGGCTCATTATTGAGCTTTGGTATGTTCAGTTTACAAAGTTAGTGAGCAGCTCGTATCTTTTTATGTTGGATATGAAGCCATTTTGAAATGTTAAATTATTATTTTATGCACATACTATTGCAATATTAAAATTAACGGTTTCTCATTATATTTAGCTTAAAACGAGCCTAGACGATCTGAGCTCAAGCAGGAAAAATTATCTAAAGATAAACTTGAGCTTGCGGTTACGACTTTTTTCGAGCTTGAGCACGAATAATATTCTATGAGCCGAGCTTGAGCGCCTTGGTATTTTGCTTGGCTTGGCCGATTTACACCCCTAACTGCAATGGATAATCTGAATCCATTGGGTTGACATATTTGGAAATATTAGAAGTTTGAGGAAGGGGCAGTTTTGTTTGGTTTGGGTCCATTAATTACTATACAAGAAAAATTTATTTACAAATAGAAAAGAATATCACTAGACCGTATTGCAAAGTAACAATTTGTTGTTACTAACAATAAATATTCTTAATATTATAAATTTTAATTGGTTTGAAATAAAATCAGTAAGTTATTAAAATGTGACTGAACTGGTAGGCTTCTCCAATGCAGTAGAAAACCCTTGACTGTTGTCCAAAATCCTAAACTCATATGTCGATCTAACTTGATTTGAATATTACTTTATTTTTGTTTGAATATAAATTATTGGGTATGCTAGGGAGACCAAAATTTTAAACAAAATTTGCAGACCAAATGATGTGTTATCAATAGAAAATAAGCACGTTAACCAATGCTTAAGTGATAATCTAATCATCAACAACTACATCATTTGTTTTGCAAATTTATTTTAAAAATTTTGGTCCCTAACATTATCCTAAATCATTTGGATGAAGAAATGGGCATATTCTAATATTCATATTGGTTTGTTTGAATAGTACTTCAGGTACATGCACTTGAAGTTAAATCTCCCCCTGCACTTATTACTTTAAATTTAAAAAACCACTATTACCAAAAACTCATATCTGGATATGAATGTAATTTTATAACCCAAGTATGACATATGAGCATTGGAAGAACAATAAAATTAGACTTGACACTCGTGTCGTGTTTCCTGTACATGTTCGTGTTGTTTTCGTGTCATATCCAATATCTTAAAGGGTCATGTTGTGGATTTCCCTGTTAAAATGAAAGGGCAATACGACTCAATCCGAACTCGACCTGTTAATATTAACGTATAATATCACCCGACTTGTGACAACCCTTCCCGATGGTATATATTATTTTATCCTCGAGAGTAAGGAAATCACTTAATTGCCCTTGGACGTTGAGATGTGTTGTGTGCAATATGTTTTTGGTTGTGGTCCAATTCCTAATTTTCCTATACTTTTGGAACTACTTAGGACTTAGGTTTTATTTTCTTTTGTTTTTGGTTGGTGACCTACTAGGACCACACACATACACCCAAACCTCTCCGTTGACTATCTCTCTCATTCTCTCGGATTTCATCCGTTGTCTGTACAAGTTGTACGGTCACTCTTCAAACTAGCTTCATCTTACACAGATCAACGTCAAGGAGGTTGCTTTTGTGTTCTTTGTGAGCTCAGGAGCTCATCCATACCCTTAGTTCGACGTGAGAGCTTGTAAAACTCGAAAACCAGAGAGCCCAGTTTTGGGTTACTGTCCATGCAGTCGTGATCGTGGACTTTTCTTCGAGTTTTAAGGTTCTAGGGAGTTTTTGGACGTCTTCACGAAGCTTGGGGAGTAATTTTGAAGTGTTTTGGACGTCGGGAAGCTCGAGTTTATCGAGTTGCAGAGGTTACCGGAGTGTTTGAGGTTTTTCTAGTGCGATCCTGTTGGGTTTCAGCCCTGAAAGTGGTAAGGTTTTGTTCTACTCGTTGTAAGCTTCATTTTGGTACAAATTTCATGGATTTTGGTTAAGAAATGAGAAAGATATGAGTTTTAAATTTTTTCAGAAACCGGCGAAAATTCGAGTTTCAGACGGCGGTGCTGACAGCGGCGATCGGCGAGGCTCGTCGGAGAAGGAGATGAATATTTCGTCAGAGTTGAAGGAATATTCTAACGACGTCAGGTAACGTCGTTAACTTCTGTTAAGGTTTTAATGGAGTATTCCATGGAATATTCCTAATTGCCGTTAATTGTTCCGTTAGGGTTAGCCACGGGTGGGGGCGTGTCTGGTCGTGCCTTGGCCAGCGCGTGGCGGCTCATGGATGGTCGGAAATTTTTTCTAAAAATGTGGGATGTTTGTGGGGTTGAGCAGATCACGTTAGTATATTCAAACACCCCATTTGAGCAATATATGAAAAGTTATTAGCTAGTTTCGTTTATGTGATTTAAGTTAACGTTTATATAGTTGTTTCGCATATAGGTGAGACCTATCCTCAGGATGAGTGCAATCAATGGAGGCTTGGGAGCCACGACCCTTCCACATACCAGTGAGTGGGCTTTTGGTCTTCAGTATATACTTATATACTTGCTATTTTCCCAGAAATGTGTTTAAATGAAATTATGTTTGAAATGCCATGCTTATTGATTTATGCTTAGACTATGAATTTGTATGATATATGCATATGGTGATTTAACGCGGTGGACGCTTAGGTAAGTACCAGGTGAGTTGTAGATTGTTTATGTGAATTGATGATTATGTGAGATGTGTTGAGAGATCATAAACCTGCAACCCGGTGTTAGTGCTCCCGCCCGTGGTTAGGGCACAGTCCTTCACGTGATGTTCACCTCCCGCACCATACGCTCACCTTGGATCCAAGTTAGGTGCACAATCCTGTCATACAGACCACTATAGGTGGTTCCAACTCGTAGGTGACCAGCGATTATTCACATAGTCTTCACGTGATCGTAGCACTTGGGCGTATTTATTTACACCCAGTCCTGTCGTACAGACCACTTTAGGTGGTTTCGACTTGTGTGCATGTATATTTGTTGAGATGTGGATTTGAGCCATACAAGTCACGTTAGGTGACTTCGGCTAGATGGATGAGCTCTAGATTCAGTCGTACAGGTCACGTTAGGTGACTCCTACTGACATATCATTTGCATTGATTTATATCACCTGACTTACATATTTTTATGCTGAGATATTCGACATGGTATATTTGTGAATTTTGCTATTCTGAGCATGGTTGTGGTGTAGATATGTATTCTATTTTCTGGGAAATTATATAGGTTTTATGGCGAGGGGTTACAATCTTTGATAATTGAAATGGTTTTGAAAAACTTTGTTTTTGCCCACTCACACTTTCTATTTTGCGCCCCTCCAGGTTCTAGTTAGGAGTGCTTTTTGGTGGCTTGCCAGGAATCCACGGTAGCTCTGACAGATTATCACCATTGTAGGATTACCTTTGGTGTTGTATAATTAGTATTCGTCCTGCTGGACTGCAATTAGGCTACTTATGCTTTAATTGTGAATTTACACTTATTTCATCTTGCACCTTATCTTATCTAGTGCTCTAGTTAGTTGGGTTTTTATTTATTCGCATTTCTTATATTATTGCTTCCGCACTGTGCACATGGCTACGTCACATTCACGTGACGGCCAACACGCCTTGATTTCGATCAGGGTGTGTCACGACCCATTACTCGTTAAAGAAAATATATTTTAAACCAATAAATAATTAAATGAAAATTAGATTACTATATATAGCACATTATCACATAAATATTACTTCAAAACATAATAAAAACATATTTTTCCTTCAAGTATCACATAAATATTAATTAATGTAGAAGCGTGAAAAATAATATATATATAGGCCCCTTACGCAAAGGGATCCCCATCTTTTAAAAAAAAGGGGGATTAGGTGTGCGGCCCACACCACATCGAACTTTAACGATCCGAACTGTTTATTTCGTAAGTCTCGATTCATAGATCATCCATTCAAAAATTCAATTCAATATGAACCCATTTGCTTATTTAATTATCAAGATAAAATTTCATTGTTTCTTATATAACAAAGTATTCGTTGATTTCTTTGAACTCAATTAGATGTCTTAAACATTTCCGATTTGGCTAATATTTTGCAAGGATGATCTATGAGGTACAATTTGAAAAATAGATGGTTTGGATCGTTAAAGTTCGATCTGGTGTGGACCCTACAACTAATCCCTGTTTTTATAAAAAAATGGGGATCCCTTCCTTTAAAGGTTTTCTATATATATAAACGTTTGTATGACAAGTTTTACAACTTTCATGAAGGGCACAACTTCGAAAATTTTGAAAAACGAAATTCAGTGAGACGAATAAAGTGTAAACGACAACTGATGATTAAATATAAATATGAGGTTTATAGATTATGGTGTCAGATTTCGAAGTTGGCCCCTTCATGAAAGTTGGAAAGCTTGTCATTATGAGTGATTGTATATCTTTTTTACATTTTTCACACCTCTACAATAATCATTATGAACTTTATTAACTTTTAGCTCTAGTAAAACACACTATTCATGAGGGTTTGCAGGGTTTTAAAAATCTAAACGATGATGAAACCATCATCTATGTGTGGTGGATGCAATCAGGAGCGTTTATATTTTCTTCACATTTTCACACTTGTACATTAATTATTATGAAATTTTATTTATTTTGAACTCCCCAAAAATACTATTCACGAGGGTTTGTAGGGTTTTAAACACTCAAACGACGATCTACTCATCTCAAAGCGTAAATGATGCGATCATGAGCGTTTGCATATTTTTTTTCACATTTTTCGCACTTGTAAATTAATTATTATAAGTTTTTTTAATGTGTTTGGTGTTTTTAAATTACTCTAAAATTGAAATTTGTATTTTTGCCTATACTAGTACTATGCTATTTGATTTGAATTTTGGACAACAGGTTAAGTAAAATTTATCCCAATAATGATAATAAGAATCTCTCATAATAACAATAAATAAATAAAACTTAAAATTTTAACTTATATAGAAATAATACAATAGGATAATGCTAGAGAGATCAAACTTTAAAACCAAATTTACAAACCAAATGATGTGTCACCACATGGAAAATAAGTAGTTAATCAATATTTAAGTAGTAATCTAATCATGTCAATAATACATGATTTGCAAACTTAAGTAGTAAGCAGTTATCATGTCAATTGATTTGCAAATTTGGTTTGAAAAATTTAACTTTCCTAGCATTACATATACAATAATACATATTTAATATACAATATATACACCGTGGTGATTGTATTTTATAGTAAGTTTTTTGGTAGTTTAACTTCAAAAGCATCAAATATATATATTTTTTTAACGAGTTGAAAAAGGTTACTCACGGGTGACCTGCGTGTAAACCCGTTAAGGACTTGTTAGTAATGGATTCTTAATGGGTGATTTGACAACGATCTGATTAGTTATCGTGTTGATCCAAAATCCGTTATTTTCGTGTAATGTTAACGGGTCGTGTAGAAAATTACCAGGTCTAAACAAAACCTTATCCGCATATTAGTTTGGATAATGCTAGGGAAACCAACTTTTTAAACTAAATTTGTAAACTAAATAATATATCATTAATATAAATAGACACGTTAATTAATAATTAAATAATAATTCAATTATCATCCATCATATCATTTGATTTATAAATTTAATCAAAAAATTTGATTTCTATAGCATTACGGTTTGGTTTTTCATTCAGGTTGGGTAGGGCCCCACCCCGAACAGAAACATGAGAATAACCTTTGCGGTTTTTGGTGGGGTTGAAATGGTTCGGGACACGTGTGGGCGCGCAAATGCAGTGTCAGAGTAATAGTTAGGAGTGGAAATTTTTTTTTATTGTGATCGGAACACGGGTGGTATATCATGCATTTTTATATATATGGTGAAAAATTGTATTTTCTAAGTTATTAAATTTTTAACATACTATTCCACCATTTGTATAATGACATATAATGTGCCACCTATATTTCGGTCACATTAAAAAATCTTTCCTATGAGTGGGGAGTAATGGGGATTCCAAATGAAGCAAAAACACCCAAAGGTGCAGAAAATACTACTTCCAAACTTGGACGAAACCGCTAGTTTGGATTGTAGTGATAGTGACGCAGTTGGCACCACGATAACCATGCCAGCCTCACCCCCTTTGAAACCTCATCACTGTCGCAGTCACAGTCTCAGTCACAGCTGCTACAAAGCGTACAGAGATAGAGAGAGGCTTTTGGGTTCTCAGGGTCGGAGATAGAGGAGAAAGATGGCTGGGACTACTCCGCTCACCGAACAACTCAACAACTTCGTCCTCTCCTTGCGAGAGCAGGTGAGCCCCCATTATTTGTTTCTTTTCCTCAATTCCTTTTTTGTTTATGGATAACCTTGAATTGTGTTTTTCTTTTTTTAGTTTTTGTATTGAGGATTCTGTGCGTTTAATTGTCAGAAATATATGTGAATAAGAATTGGGTTTTAATTAGTTTAGCATATTTGTCTTTATAGACTTCTTTCAGTACTGTTAGCACAAAAAGAATATAAGTTTCTGATTTGCGTGTCTGTCAAAACGAACATACATGTTTCTGAATTGTCAAAAACAAACATATGTTTCTGATTTGCATGTAATGCTGATGAAATTGAGTGTTCAGAATCCGTTTTGTTAATGATAAAGGAAGGAAATTTACAGGGGAAAACAGTAAAACAAAAAGATGGCGGCCTTGGTTTTGTTAATTTTTTTGTAAGATCATATGGATAAGGGTACGTCTGCTATCTGCTGCTAAGAAATATGATCATTATTTTCCAGGGAAACAAAATGTACTTTGTCTCTGTACCACCAGTTGACCCCAGATTGTTTTTATTTTAATTGAATACTGAAAATGTTTGTTTATGGATATCTACTTCTATTGATGACATTTCAGATGTTTTCTGTTCAGTGTTTAGTTCAGTTGTAAAACTTTATCGTAGGATTAATATTTGGATAGTCTGATTTTTTAGAGATTAATATTTCATTGTTGTTTAACTTTTAACTAACAAAGAATGATCATATAAATTGGAGATGACTAATCACCATGTTTCTGGCAGGGAATATTGGACTATCACTTTGATGAAATGAAAGAGTTAGAAAGCCAAACTCCTTGCTTAGTTATAGAAGCGTTAACCATGTTCCTTCGTGATGCTGATGCAGCCATAGCAGATCTCTTCAGACTTCTGTAATTGTCTTCAATGATTTTAAGTAGTTGGTTTATTTATTTATTATTTATTTTTTATAATATTCTGACCAATTTTGGAGATTTCATTTTTTAGGGGCGCACCTCTTATCAACTACCCTAAGGTGACAGAAATTGCCTACCAGCTCAAAGGAAGTAGTGCAAGGTAGTATCACCTGTCAATTTTTACGTTGCTTCCCATTTACATGCAATTCACTCAATGTATTTTGTGATTTTGCTGCGTCTGTGTGATCTAGAAAGTTTACTTACATCTCATTCCCTGCCATCAGTAGGTTCTAATATCTGATCAATCCCTTGCTGCCTGCAGCACTCTGCATGGCCTGCCTTAATTTGGAGAATCTATCGTAATAACTGTTGAAAGAATTAAAAGCCGATTATTCTAGCATTCTCATTACTTCACCTCACAAATAATTCCATCCTAAGTCTTAGTTTCTTCCCTTAGCTAATCCTTAGTGCCCGCTAAGACTTTTGTACTTTGAACCAAGTTTCAGTTGTTTGAGTCTCTGGATGCTTTTCCAATCTGTGGCTAACCAATGCACAGATTTTAACTAAATGGTTGTCATGGACAAGGATAACTTGTGCATTCAAAGACAGTTCACGTAAGGCTACTTTCTACTTAAGTTTTAATTGCGACATTGGAAAAAGGTGGAGTTTCTTTCACGATATTTACAGATTACTTGAGTTACGAACTTTAATTTCAGTTTTAACCCCTCTGCTTTTTGTGTCTTGCATATCATGAACCCAAATGGCTTTAGCTGTTTCATCATTTACTTTGATAAAAGAGTATTCATCCCATGTGGTGCTTTTGGCATTGCAGTATTGGTGGTTGCCAGATGGCTGATGCCTGTTGTGTGCTTCGAAATGCCAGTGTAGCATTCAATAAAGACGGGTACAAACGCTTATCTTACCATCCCAAACTATTATCTTACAATTTTGAGGAAAACATGCTAATTTACGAGCCCACGGAGTTTTAAATTTTGCTTTCTGTAGAATTGTAGTGAATTCATCTATTAGATAACTCTTTGCCAAAGGTTATGCCAAAAGAAACATAAGCAAGGAATTAAAGGCAGTTTAAGGATCTCTCAATTTTCCTTCGTAAAGATTAATATCTTCATCTCCAATTGATTTATTTATGTTCTAGATAAATAGTGCAACACGACGAGGATATTACAAAATTTAATTGAACAAAAATTTGAACATAGTGTTAAGGATAACCCTACCTATATGAAGCTGCAAAATAATTAAAGTCATGAAGTAAAATAGAAGAAGAAAGGTAAAAAGAAAGAATATCAATGAACAACCTCCAACTTTTTTTTTTTTCTTTTTCTAGTTGATATAGTGCACGCATTTCAGTATGACAAGGAATTTTAGCAGTGTCTTTTTCTCATTTTTTAAAAGAACCAACAAAGGTTCTAGCTATTTCAGATAGACTCTACAACTTACCTTATATAATCCACCATGGTGACTTTCTCATGTAAAATCTTGTAAGGAAAATGTTATGCTTACAGGTGCTTCACAGGCTTTGACATGGTTAGGCGTGAGTATCTTCAACTGCAAGAGAATCTGAATCACATTCTTCAGGTAATACTTATTCTGAATCTTGACTTTCTGAGCTTATTTTTGCAGAAGTGTTTCTTCTTCATCTTGTCGTCTACTGTTCTAATTTATGCAATATAAAGAAATACACGGAGGTATATAGAGGTCATTGCTATGTTGATTAATAATGAAGACATGCCACACTGAAAAAAAAAATTGTGGGACTTTGTACTTTAAGACCTTATGAAGATGCCAGATTTTACAATATTTTATGTGGCGACTGTTCTTCATTTTGAAATGCTCTAGTAAGCTGATTTTTATCCATTTTTCTCTAACAAAACTCCAAAAACTTACTCTACAGATGGAGCATGCAATTAAGGCTATTGAGCCCAGAAGGCGCAGTCAATAGAGAACTCGTTTATTGGGTCTCCAATCTGTTCTCCAGTAGATCACATGTTTTCTTTGTATCAATTGTAGGACAAGTTTACTACGACTTAACGTAGTGTTTTTAGACCGATTTATGACTTTTTTTTTAACTTCTTGTAGTATTTGACTTGTGAAAATGTTACTATGTCAGAGAATCTGACTGATTTTGTCTATTCATTCTTTCAACTTGTTGCGAATTTGACTTTTTTAATTGTTGTGGTTTTTTTTTTTTTTTTTTTTTTCTTCATCAACAAGAAACTGGAATTTGAATAGAACTTAGGACCGCTTCCAATATCGTTCTACTTAGAGCCTACATGACTTTGATAGCTATCAAAATCTCTCACGTCTAGCCAGAGACAACTTGTTTCAGAATTGAGAAGTTCGAGTTGGCAACTAGTAAAGCCTGTTTAAGGATTGAGGAAACGTAACTGAAGGATTATTCCGTTGTGGCACATCTCGTTTCATGGATGAGTGTGTCTCTATTGTTTAATCACAATCATTCGGTGGTTGACACACCTTGTTTTAGGATAGAGGAAGTGTGTCTTTGGCGACTGATGAAAGACGACCTTTTGAAAAAGTTTCGTTCGTGGTGCTTTGTCATGAGGGCACTTTATTAATTTTCTTTGTTGGAAAATTTGGTGTTCATGATTGGTTAATCCCATGTCACTTTTAGAGTTCCTCACGAGCACGGCCAAACCAGTTTTTTTGTGATGGTCAAAATAATGGTCGAGTATATTTGGTCTTTCAATTTGATCCCAGTTCCGCGTACATTCTTATTTCACAACAATGTGGTGGAGATTGAACCTGTCGCTGAAGATCCACATTTGTGAAGTGACTAGCACAACCTTAACTTAAATGTCACAGAACCCAAGGACTAGAGGCTTCTTCCTCAGTTGTGATCGTTTGATTTGAAGGTTCAGATTTTCACAATACACGAACACGTTGTAGATATGTAAATTTTGGTGAATAAATGTTCATCAACAAATTAAATTTTGACCCGCTAAGACTTACATGGCACACACTATGGTCCCACTTTTTTTTAATGAAAGGAGAATAATGGATCAGGCAAATTGAACTACATATAAGGCTTGATCGTTGACTATAATAGTAGACTTACTCTCCAAACTCGCACAAGGTGGATAGAAAGAACTAGGACCCTGGGATTAGTCATCAACTACAAAGTAGGCTACTTCCCGCTCAGAGCAATTAAAAAGGCTAACTCCCCAATAGAATGATCCCTTCGTCACCTCTCTCGTGAAATTTATTAATTAAATAATAAAAAGCGACAATAAAGAATACAAGTGGGGGGCATGAGGCCTAAACTTGCAAAGAGAAGAACAAAGAAACATCAACAAAACGGAAAACAAAAAATTGGACAAAAATCAAGGTCACGAGCATGGGGGGTAGTTGCAAAATCTAGAATAGTGGTCCACCAATAATAGGCACTACTAGCCACACCAAAAGAAGCCAAGACATCAACAACTTGATTACTCTCCTGATAAATCCATCTATAAAATAATACTTGTAAGACCCCAAATTATCACCTCTCCGGTGTGGACATAACATAAGCTCACACCATTAGATGCAACCTAGAATGAACAGAAGGCTAAGCCTACCCCTGGAGGGGACTCATCTGATCAGCTGGTTCTCGATACAACCGAATACGACCAACATACCCTCAGAGTGGGCCAAGCCAATTCAGAGTACGGACTCTGCCAGCTATCCAGGTACTAGGCTGCACATGCTAGCATATAATGTACCTTATGGGCCATGAGACGTGTTAGGCGACACAATCTAGCGCACCACTCCTCCTGCCCACGATGGAGAAAAGACAAGTGTTCTTCTTTGTCGTGGCGTCCGTATGTTAGAATGGTCTCCTAGTTGGACCCTTTATTCCAAGCCACGAAAGAGAATGTCGGGTCACGTGGACCAACTCCGCAAAGGGCCTATAAATATGACTCATAACCCCTCACCACAGGCAAGCCCATAACACCTAAGAAATACACTTTACACCCTTTTTACTACCACGACTAACTTAGGCGCATCAAAGCCTCCACGGCGGGAACTACCCTCTTTGACGCTTGGACTCACCATGTTTCCTTGTCTTTGACCTGTGCAGGTTTCACTTAAAGGTGGGTCAAAATTTGCTCCAACAATACTCATAGACAAACGCGCCAAAAAAAATTATTCTAATCGACCAAGAGAAACCAAGGAACTGAATTAGGATATCTATAAAGATAATGAATAACCAATGTGGAATTAGTATTCAATCCAAATATGCTTCCAATCTTGAACCCAAGCATCACGAACTGTCTCAATGAAAGCTAAAATTTCCACATCCACTAAACTAACAAACTCCATACTTGAAGCGAAAGCACCAAGCACATGCTCATCCAAATTACGAAAAAAATCCCACTGAAATTGTCATATCCATTTGCATAAAAACCACAAGTATTAACCTTAAGCCCACCGAATTGCAACACATGCCAAATCCTCGGAATGAATGAGAGGGCAGCGACGGAAGCTAGGGAGACACCTAAAGCTGAGTAAATAGGTAGAATAGTTGAGTAAGAACTACTATGAATGAAACACGCAAATGCTGCTTCACAAAACTAAGTTAAAAGTACACACTACCAAAACCTAAAGCTTTCTAAAAGAGCCTGAAAAAACCAACAATAAAAGTTTTAGAAAAAAACCTTGTAAGAGACTCCACCATGTTTGGAGGTCTTCAGAAGAGAGCTAATAACTATTGCCATAAAGCTACTGTCCAAGGAATTCCAAAAAGATATGCGAAATAAACTTTGAAACCGAATTTACATAGAGAACTACGCAAAACTTATAATTCCCATACATTCAAGAATCAAATCTATAAGCAGGGTTTGTCCTGAGTTTTTGGGTGCCTAGTGCGAAAACTCAAAATGTGCCCTTTTTTAATATGGAAACATATGTTTATAAAAATATATTTAACAAGGGCTGGAACCCAATCGAAGTTGGAGGGCTAGGCCCTGAGCGGGGGGGGGGGGGGGGGGGACATAGTACCTAAACCCCGACAATAAAAAATACAATCATATACAACCACTCCTAGCAAAGCTCCTTGAAATTTCAACCTTTAAAAAATTGTCTTTTGGCATTTTTTTAATCAAAATCATCAATTATATCATCATACTCCAAGCCTTTAATCTCATCCTTTTCAATGCATAAGATTGCTAATCTATTTAGCCTATTTTGAGTCATAGTGGTCCGTAAGTAAGATTTTAATAATTTCAATTTTGAAAAACTTCTTTCTGTAGATGCCACGGTCACAGGTACAGTCAACATTACATGATAAGCAATCAAGACATTAGGACACATATCAGTTTCTTTTATAAAGTTTGCTATTTCTATGGATGTCCAAGGGTTATTAGAGAGAAATGCTTCTTCAGGTAATATCAGTTGCAAAACCTGTAATTCGGAACATAAGTCGACTCTATCTACATCCATGATATTTCCATGTTTCAAATGTGCTTCAAGATTTATACAATTTTCTTTTAGCTCTTGATCATCTAATGAAATTAACTTCAGTGCATCAAACAAGAAGCCAAAAATAGATTCAAAAGCCTTTAATTGTTCAAACCTGTGTTTCAGTTAAGAAAGAGCAATATCCATTATAACAAGAAAATAATATGTTCTAAATGATTCTTCAGCAGACTGTTGTTCCCTCTCATTACCATCAACTTCATCATGATGTCTGTTTCTAGGTCTATGACGTTTAGTTTGAAAAACGGGTCAATTTCCAAATCAAGTGCAATTTCTTTAGCATCACACATGGTAGAAGCAAAACCAGTTTCTCTGTAGTTTTCAAAAAAGGTAACAAGTGCTTCCAATGCCTTTATAGCAACATTGAAACGCATGTCTTTAGAAACAATGACTTCAAAGTTAACCCATCAATATGTTCAAGCAAAATATTCTAAAGCTTTGTAGAGTTGGAAAACACTGTATATATGCATTGACATGCTCCAAAAAAAAGATTTTACTTTAAGACATGATCATCATCATCAACAATATTTTCCTCTACACCAATATGATCATCATCAACATTTAAATCTATATTACTAGCATTTTCGTGGTCTTGAGACTCATCACCAACATTTTGATCTAAATCACTACCATTTTCATGGTATTGAGACTCATCACCAACATTTTCTTCTAAATTACCACCATTTTCATGGTCTGAGACTCTTCATTAACATCTTTCTCCACATAACCACCAATTTCATGATTATGAGACTCCCCAACAATATTTTGTGACTCTTCACCAACATCATTTTCTCTCAAATTTTCAACCAATTCATTCTTAGTAGAGAAAAATTTATTAAGAAATCCTCTTAAACTTTTGGCAATTTTATTATCCTTTGCCTTTTTTTTCTTTTCATATTACCAACGAGTTGTTTCCTAAAAGACATGACTTCGATAATTTGTTTGCAAAAATTACCTACACATGATATAACAAAAATTTCCTATCAAAATTATCATTCCAACACATATTATATATTATAAAAACACTAACACATAGTCTAACATATAAAAATTGATAAAATTGAACCTAAAAATTGGGTTTGAAATGAAATGAAATAATTTAATTAATCAAGAATTCTTTTATTTATTTATTTTTTTTGTAATGCCCAAAACCTGGGCCTTTTTTTCCATCTTTTGTCAAATTGGGCCTTGCCCTCTAGGTCATATTATTTATTTACTTATTTTACCTAGTTACTCGGTTTTTTTTTTGGGTGCCCCTTTCATTTTTGGGACCTAGACAGTTGCCTTAGTGGCACTGGGCCTGGGCCAGGCCTATCTATGAAAAGGCGTCCCTGTAACACCTTCCAAACAAGGAGACTTTTGTGAGGCTTAATTCGATGAGACCAAATTATCTTCCCCCAAGGTACCTAGTTGTCAAAACTAAGCAAATGAGAATAAGCCTCTCTAATTGAAAGAAGGCAAGATAAAGAGCTTGACTAACACAACGAATCTGTGGATGCTTGTAAAGGAAGATGAGTAACATCAATTGAAGCCACCACATTAGGAAGTAAGTTACATATATGAGCATTAATAGTATGAGCTGGAGCATTAGGAATCTCAAGATGTGATACTAAAAGCCTACCTAACTAATTATTTGACCAAAAAGAAATTTGTGAACCCTCTTCAAGGACCCATGTCAAATTCGGCGAGATTATGGGAATAATCTTCTTAAGACCAAGCCAAATGAAAGAATTTTTCTATGTGAATAAAGGAATCAAACCTCTATGCATGAAATGGGCGCGCATAAAAACTGCCATAAAAAAAAGGCGATTTAAGCATATCCCAGCAATGTTTCACAAAAAGAGAGCGATTCATAACTGACAAATATTTCAACCCTAAACCTCCGAGAGTCTTTGGACGACAACATACATGCAGGAGACAAGAGGAACACCATGAGAATTAGGATTTGCTAACTAGAAAAAATTCTCCACCTAACGTTGTAATTAGGAGAACACGCAACTAAGCGTAAACCTAGAAGCTATAAATGAGAATGCTTTGAATGACAGAAGTGATAAGGTGAAGATGCCCTACTTGAGAAAGCATATTTGTAATGTCTTGAAAGTAACTACACAGGGAACAAACCTAAAAGATTAGAAACCCTAAATTTAAAAGGAAAAGAACCTAAGCCAATTCCAAGTAGTTTCGTAATAAACCTATATGTTTGATGAGCATATTTACCCACAAACACTAAAGATTTAGATTCATTAATTAGTTGACTTGAGTTGAGTCCATATTCAACAATAAAGCACATGAGATGACGAAGATTGCAACGAGTTCCTCGTAAGAAAATCATAATATCATTTGCAAAAAAAAAAAAAAAAAAAAAAAAACGTGTGAAACGATAAACAGACCACGATGGGCATGCATAAGCACCAAATTCCTAGAAGAGACTAACAAAGTTAAACCACGACTAAGAACCTCATCGATGATACATGATTAAAGAGGGAAAACGGATCTCCTTAGCAGACCCTTCTTGTGTAAAGTATAGTCTTAAGTGTTTAGCTTTCCTTGTCAAATATTGTAATTGAACCATCACACATGCTCAATCTAACTTTAGGATATACTCTGATTATGGGTTGTTGCTGCTGGAGGAAATGTTCATGGAACTTAGAGTTAATCAAGCTACAATTATTAAGCAGCACGTTGCTTTGTGGAAATGGACATATAGCAATAAGAGGAAATATCGAATCCTTTGTTGATTTTTTTTTTTTTTTTCTGTTTCTACACCCATTATTATCAATTCTTTCATGATTTCTGTTATTAGGAATTCATGAAAGAATTGACAACAATGGTGAGATGTTAGGAATTCATGGTGAGATGTTATGTAGATGAGAGTTTTTAACTTCTCATTCCTGTTATTGTTGTGTGGCAACTCAATTTGGCTTTATCTTACTATGTGATTCTAGGAAGCTAGTGCCATTCCTTTTGCTTCTCTGACTGCTTGGCGAGCCCTCGTAAGTACTGCTAGGAAAACTAAGGGGTATGTTATCTCGGATATTAACTTCCTTCCTTTGATGTATCATGATTCTTCTGTTAAAGCTGTTGTCATCAGGAAGCCATTGTCATTTTCTTTCTTTTTTTCGATTGCAAAAGCTGTTATCGTTTTCACATGGGGGTAAATGTTTCTTTCAGTAATGAAATTTGTTTCACTATACTAGAGATGTTGAACTTTTGTGTCCAAACTTTTACCATCTTCCCAGCATTTTTTAGGTAAAAGGTATAAAAGAAAGTATAACATTTATTTTTGATGTTGTGTCTTTGCGAAACATGGATTGAGAGGCAGCTGAAGCTTTATATTATTTTGGTGTAGGGATTTGATTATTTTGGTGTAGGGATTTTTATTAACTTGTTTGTGCTAAATTATTAGGTATCAAAGAAATTAAAGTTTTCTGGCTTGCCGTAGAACCCTGGTTATGCAAGATGAGGAGTATGCTGGTGCTCAGGGGTGCACGGTGGTAGAATCGCAAGGGATTAAGATAGAACTGCTCTGTTGCCACGGTAGCTGGGGAGGTCTCTGGAGCTGCACAGCGGTCTGATGATGAGAGGGTGTACTGGCGGAGTGTAGTTTGTAAGTACTGATAAATTGCTTGGTTTTGCTTCTGGGGTGGTGGTTGTGTTGATTGAAAGTTCCTGATTGGATATCAAATTTATTGCTTCTTTAGGTTACATAGTCTTGTTTGGCATGTTTGCAATTGTGCTTGCTGCTCATAATGGATAGCGATAAATTACCGTTACTGATTATCATGTCTTTCACCACATCGTGCGGTATTCGCACAAAAGTCCAGATAACTCCCACGAACCCAACGATATGTTTACTAACCCGGAATGGGAGTGGCGCGGAGAGGAGTCATTCCCATTTCAGAAAGAGAAAAGCAAATCCCATCAACTGCACAACTTAAGTTGCATCCAACGTGTGCATAGCTGCATGCCAAAATAACCATTACCCTAAACTGCTACATAACCATACTTTACTAAACTGTTCAGCCAGATTTGACCATCATATTCAGTACTGTAGCACATACGATACACAGTACGTGCAAACCAAGAAACACTACGAAATTTGCTAGGCAAAAACACAATGATGTAGGACAAGCAACCATAGCGAAAAGGTAGAGAACACTAGCATCAGACTAGCGGGGATTCTAGGAATCGCACCTACGGTTAGATTGCACCACAATCCTTGAAAGAAGCTTATACTTGCTAGAGATAAGAGTTCGTAATGAACCTAGGGTTCTATGACTTTTGGACTCCTCAATCATAACACACTTTACTTCATGGTTTTCACATTTCAACAAAGCATAGAAGACTGATAACAACTATGAGTTCTAGGCTTCCCTTACAATGAAAACATAAATGAAAGATATAAACAGTGTCATGTACAGCACGATAAAAGCCATAAAAAAACTTTTTGGGTGTTGCTGTGTAGCTGCAATACAGACCACATGAAACAACATCCCATGATTGATCCCACAACATATTCAAAGGTTTGGGCACCCTCTTCTGCGTCTCCTGGCATTCCCCAGAATCCCAATTCCAAAATACAAACCATTGGGTAGGAACCTTGAAACACCACTGCATATTAAGAGCAAATACGGAGCTAGTACCTTCCATTCCAACCCGCTTGTTAACTGTCCTTGCATAACCAGGGTTCTACGGCAAGCCAGAAAACTTTAATTTCTTTGATACCTAATCATTGAATTGAATAAAGGAAAAATTAGTATTTGGTCCCTAGTTACTAATGTTCATTGACTAAGACATTATGAACTTATTTCACTACTCTATTTTTGTAATCTTTGAATTGAATAAAGGAAAAATTAGTATTTGGTCCCTAGTTACTAATGTTCATTGACTAAGACATTATGAACTTATTTCAATTTGGCTTGGCATGATCAATACACATGGTTTTGCATGGGCTTAGTGTGAATTTTTTCGAATATCAGAATTATGAATTATCATTCCTTTTGGCGTGGTATGAATGTGAATTTGTATACTCCTCATTTTGCACTCTACTCATGAATTTGAGCTTGGTTTGCTACGAATATATAATGACTAAGCTTCCAAATATAATTGGGCTTTTTAGTGAAATTTTTGGGTTTCCTGCTACATTGCGTTGTTGTTTCCCAAGTCTCAAGTTGCTTCATGTTATTATAGATCTTGTATTAGGTGATACCTCATTGGAAAAGCTTTTCTGTAACTCCCTTGTTCTTGAAGATTTGGATATACATCCATTTTTCGGAAGAGATGCAATGAATTTCAACATATTTGCTCCTGAATTAAAGACTTTAAGAACAACTGTGAAAGATATAGAGTTATCAAACTATTTATTTGTCAATGCCGCAAATCTTGAAAAACTTTGTGTCATGGGGTTTGCATCGTCAAGGCAACACTCTGTCATATTGAATGTATTTCTCACATAGATGATGTTCAACAGTCACGTCATGAGTTGATGTTGTATTTTTTATTTACATGCTGATGTGCAACACTCTGTCATATTGAAATGCCTCAACACTCTTGTCATATTGAAATGCCTCAACAGCTTTGATTGAGTTGGATTATTGTTGTCCATTTACATGCTTGGCAAATGCACCACCAGCATATACACCCACTTACGGCATTGACACCATAATGAGTTTATTGTTAAGTAGTTTGCATTTGAGAATTATGTCGTCCTCTTTCTGTCATGGGAAAACAGTTTTGAAATGGATATGAATAGGTTTCGCATGATTTTGGGCCATCCCATTTCTTTTTGCATATCATTTTTCTCTAATGGACCAAGTGGGTGGTGCATGTATTGACGCATTGACTCTCCGTAAGGTCAGATTTGAAAGCTGATGCTTGTGATGGAAATGGTGATGAATTTGAAATGTTAGTTTTGATGTTTAAGTTAGATTGGACTCTCATATATCTTCCAGTTTTATCATTTCCCATTTCTCACAAAACACACAGTTTTTAAAATATGTTTGTCTTGGGGTTTGGATCCAGGGGCTGTAGTGGTTGTGTCGGGCTCTGATCTAGGAGCCACAGCAAGGGACACACCTGACATGTCTTTTTCTTTATCGAGATGTCAATAAATTTTGTTGTCAAAAGGTGATTAATTGGGTACTAATCAACCTAGCTAGATAATACAAGGGTTATATGTGATTAGTTTTAATTTAATGTTACTTTTCCTTCCAATACTAGTCGCTTCGATTTAATACATGTTTAGGTCTGTCACAAATTTTTTTGGATCACTAAAGACAACAAATGCCTAGTTGAAGAGATCTCAAGTTCGAAAACCTCCAGCTTCATTGACAAAGAAAAAAACAGTCAAAGGTTAATAGTTGGGGAAATCATGTCTACACGCTAATCTTTATTCACATTCTGTTTATTTTTTAGCTTTGGATCAAATAAAGCAAATGTGAATCAAGGTACAATTTTAGGGATCGTTTGAAAGTACTTTTAAAATGACTGAAAGTGTTTTTGATGAAATTGATTTTGAGTTCCAAAAGTACTTTAAAAATACTTTCAGTTATAGGTTATTTGAATATGTACCCCATCGTTTCTTGGTTTCCTACATTGTGCTTAGTTAATACATTGTATAGTTACAATCGCATTTTCCTTTTCTAGGATCACAATTGCATTTGAGAAATATGATAAGGTTGAAAACTGTAAGAGAAATATTGATGCTCCAGGGTTATAATCCTTCTTGAAAGCTTGATGTGAGTTTTTCTGTTGCATTTACCTTGTCATGAAACCCACAACATTATCTGTTGCATTTAAGAAAAATGTTGTAGGATTAGTTTCTAATGTTATATTTTTATGGTTGAATAAGTGTATAGATGTTGCAGTTGATCACTCGTCGTCGGAGTGTGACCAATGCACCTCCTGCATTATTAGCATCTACGGCTCCAGCCGTGAGTGCTCCATTGATTAGCGAGCCTACACCCTTTGCTGAGGCCACTCCTACGGCGTCCCAGGTGCCCGTATCATTGACGTCATCAGTGTCAGTTGAGCAGCTCAGTGCACGGCAGCCTCATCGACGGCGCCGTGAGCCGGAACCTTCTGATCACACTTCTTCGGAATCCAGAGTCGAGTGTGAGGCCTCCTATCCAGGTAGTTTTTTCTAATTCTCACTACGCTGTATTTTTTTTTCATTTTAAAACTATTATTTTTATGATGGTGAAAATTTGCTGGATTGTGAAAATCTGTTGCTGGTTGTGAATTAATGTTATTTTATTATTTTAAGGTTTTGGAAAATGCTATACTATTACGGAAGGTTGTGTCGAATTTTTTTTTACAAATTTAAGTTTTGGGATTTCACCATTTAAGTATTTTTGGCCAGCTAAAAAAAACACCAGAGGACCTAGTCGAATGCTGAAGCAGTCACAGAGCGCACGACAGGCCGCCTCCAAGATCAAGATTGCGTATGACGCGCAACATCGTGGAGCAGCTACCTCACAGCAACATAGCTTCATTGCTAGTAGCTGTGGTGTTGTTATTCGAGACAATTGTCCTTTTCAGTGGGAGTCTTGGGCAGAAATTCCCGAGGAGACGAAGAGAATGGTGCGACACGAGTTGTCGGTTAGTATATTAATTTTTAGCCTTTATCATTTTTTTAATTTTGTTTACAAATATTAAAAACCAAAATATATTATCTTAATATTATTAAATTTCTTACTATTATTTTATTGTTTTTCATATTCGTAGGTCATTTATGATCTTGAGGACATATCCCTTGAGGTCATGAACTACTTAGAGGAGACCTTAGCAAACCGGTACAAAAATTGGAAGAGCACTTTTCACACGTTTTTTAAGCGATGGGATGATCCAGAGATTGCTCGCCTACATGTTCCAAGCGAGTTAAAGGACCGGCCAGATGATTGGGAGTGGCTCTGCAAACATTTTACGGACCCAAAATTTGTGGTATGTACATAATATTTTAATAATAATTTATTATTGTTTTAGTAATTTTTTAAGCTTTTTTTATTAATTTATTTCAAATAGTTGCACTAACATGTAGACCTGTGTGTTTAACAGAAGAAATCTGTTGCTGGCCAAAAAGCTCGTGAGTCAAAGACACTTCTCCACCATTCCGGTTTGAAGCCCTTTTCGTATAGGCTTCAGACACGACGTCAGGTAAAAGTATATTAACTTTGAAATTTTATACAATTTATTATTATTATTGATTAATAAAATTTTCTTACTGTTTTTTTTCTTCAGGAGGGTTCTAAGTTCCCAGCAATCGACATGTTCAAGGACGTTTACGTTCGACCTGGTCAGGAGATTACTGAGCAGTTTCATGTAAGTATATGTAATTATTATTATTCTTATATGTATGAATCATTCAAATATTATTTATATTTTGTTATTAAACATTATATGTTTTTTCTTTATTATTATAGGCTACTATTGTGGAAAAGAGCACTTCTGTTCTCTAAGAAGCAACATCGCAGCTTCCCCCGGAGACCCCGATCGAGGACGTCACGATACCTGAGGATGTAGGTTTTCAGATCATGACTGATGTCCTGGATTAGAACTTAGGTCGTCGTCGTGGCAAGGTTGTTCAGTGTATGGGGAAAGCACAGATTCGTGAAACGGGTGCCTCTTTTTCCAGATCAAACGCAGAGGTAGATGCATTGAAGGAGGAAGTGACAACCCTAAAGGCCCAGGGCGAGCAGATGAAGGAGCAGCTGAGGGCCCAGGGCGAGGAGATGAGGTCATATGCCGGGGCGTGGAGAGACCTTGTACAAGCCATACAGATGTCCGGCCTTCAAATCTCACTACCAGCACTTTATCTTGGTCCACCTTCGACCTCAGAGCCACCTCGCCCTGCTGATACCTAGTAGCTTGATGTATTAAACCTAGTTCACTTTTAGTTTTTTCTTTTTTGTTCGGATCTTGTATGTACATTTTCATATATTTTATAATTAAATACTTTTGCTTGGTTAATTAATTATTCTTTCAAATTTAATTACAATATTTATCAAAAATTAAAAAAAAAAAAAGTTTGACCAAAACTACTCCCCACTTTGCACGACCAATCACTTTGCACGACGTATGGCTCCGTCGCGCAAACCCACTTTGCGTGACTCATGCGTACGTCGTGCAAAGTGGGTTTGCGTGACGCACTCGTTGGTTGTGCAAAGTAGGTTTGCGCGACGCACAAAGTGGGTCGCGCAACGTGGGTTTGCGCGACCTACTCCATTAGTCGCGCAAAGTGGGTTTGCGTGACGCACAAAAGTGGTAGTGCAAAGTGGGTTTGAGCGTCCAACGGAGTGCGTCGCGCAAAGTGAGTTTGCGCGACGCACAAAGTGGGTCGTGCAAAGTGGATTTGCGCGACGCACTCAGTTGGTCGCGCAAACCCACTTTGCGCGACGCACGCCGTGGATCGTCGCGCAAACCCTAGCGTCTCAGACTTTGCGCGACGATTAACGCGCGACGAAGGTTGCGTCGCTCAAACCCTTAGGCAACGATTTTTTACTTTGCGCGACGAAAGTACCTACGTCGCACAAAGTGTTTTTTTTTTTACTAGTGATGCTACATATATCTATTGATCATTAAATTGGTATGTGCTCACAATCTTGCCCATTTGACACATTAACAACTTGCAACGAACTACAACCTTAATAACTAGGATAGTTTTTGGGCATTGAAATTGGTAATTGAATCCTCGATTTATTGACTAACAAATCTATTTTAGTTGACTAGCGGGCTTGACTAGCCAACCTAGCGGATTATAATTTTTTATATACAAGATATTTCACCTGGTACCAATTTCATCTAGAGTAATAGAAAAAGCCTGAAACTTGCACATTGATATAAAAAGAAAGGTGTGTCTGTAGAATGAAGAAACTCCTCAACCCAATTAACAGAACCCGTAACTAAAAAGACCAGTCTAAAAGGTCAAAAACTTTCCTAATGTCTAACTTTAGGACAACATTACCCTCCACACATCTTTTATGTAAAATATTCATGCATTCAAAAGTAAGAATTGGGTGCAATTGGCCTCATTCTATAAGTGAGGATGAGTGATTATTTTGAAAACAAAGTTGGCTAAAGTATTAGGACGGAGTTGTGAAACTGAATCTGCACTTGGAATATTAGGATTAAGAACCACCAAATTAGAATCAAAATGAAGAGGAACTCTGAATAGCCAAAACCACATTTGCACCAACAATACTCCAATAAGAAGCAAAGAAGCAACAATTAAACCCATCTGGCCTAGAGGAGAGCTAGAAGGATCCATACTTTGTACCATTGAAAATATCTCATTAAGATGGGCACCCTAAGCAAAGAAATATTCTTCTCCGCCATCACCAAGGAGAAATTACTCTTTCAACAATCCCAGAATTTACTGTATCATCACTTGAAAAAAACAAACTTTTGTAATGAGACACAATGTGATCTTGAATAGCACCAGATCATCCAAAAGATTTGAACCGTCATGAATTGAAGCCAACTTTTTAACACCCGACGAGTGGCATCATCAGAAATACGCACCCTCACTGGAGCGTGAACCCGAAGCAACTATTTTAACACCCAAAGTGAAACCATCATCAGCCACATATGATGAAACCACCAGAGTGAACGCAGAAGAGACAGAACCTGCATCTGTTGGTTTTGAAAGGATCTCTAAGTCAACCATATCTATCACAACTTGAGAGTCCTTGCAAGCTTTCGAAATTGTCTTAGGATTAAAACTTGGAGGAGCTTCAGAATAAACTAAATCATTTAATTCACCCGCTACCTAATCAGCGAAAATCATATTCTTAGTCGGATGGATAGCTTGCAGTTGCACCGTTGTAGGTTTCACCATGAGAGCTTGTTCGATAAATGACGCATCCGCACCAGTCGTTTGAGGCGAAGGGTCCACATCCCGAGAGTTATATACCGGAGAAGTAGAAATTATTACGTCTTTTTCAATGTCGACCTTATCAACTAAAGCGCTCTACGGATAAAAGCTCCCCTGGTACTTGGGCGACGACGATTAGTTCTTGACTTGGAGCGGCCACGAATGCGGGGTTGTCCATGCTTAGATGCAACATCATCAGAAACTCTACATATCTTTGAGGACTTTCGTTATACAAAATATTAGGCGACGAAATCTTCTTGTGCCGGACAAAATCCTTTCGTCTGGTAAGCATATTTTATTTTATTTTATTTTTTGCAGTGGTTTAATCCGAATTTGCCACCAAATGGTTAAAACCTCTAATCGGTTAAAGGACCAAGTCCTCCCCAATTGGCTAGGATGCAGTCTATAAAATAAATACCAACATGATACATTAGTCCAAACCATCCAAGGAAAATAACATTCTAAAAATGACAAATAGGACCAATATGCCTAAAACAACCTATATGATCTGGTATTTAACGGTTTTTATACATAAACCATCAAGCACATATTCTTGAACACTATTAGGTAGACCAAATTTGTAGCCTAAATTTGTAAACTAAATTATGTGTCATCAATAAAAAATAAACTTGTCAATTAAAAATATAGTCTCCCTAACATTACCCACTCTTGAATGCTCCTCACATAAAAATATAGTATTAAATAATTTATATACCATGATATGAAATGACTATCATATGAGATTGTGTTATGAAAAACAATAAATTATTTGGCATCAATAGTCAAATGGTTATGAAAAAACCATGAAATTATTTGGCATCAATGGTCATTTTATGTTATGAAGTTAAAATTTTGGACGGTGTCTAAAACTCATGGGCGGGTAGCTACAGAATTGAGCGTCCAAGTATTTAACCAATTCGAGATTAAAACCTAAAATTCTAAGCTCTGCAGGGTGATTCTACACGATTTATTTAAAATCATTATATAAACAATTCAGATCGTTGAAATACATTACAACCATTAAAACATTCATTTGTGGTGGAAAAATAGACGAATTAAACAAATCTAAAACTATTATAAGACATCCATTTGTAGTGAAAAAATTGGTGAATATGGTTCTACAAAGAAACTCTTAATCCAAATGTCATATAATTTCAGATTTGGGTTATTTTTTTGTAGACATAAATTTTTAGGAAAAATCTAAAAGATAGACGGTTTGGAGCGTTGAAGACATTATGAAGTGGCCCCACAAACATGTGTGTAAAAAATAGTATAAAAAAATGGTGTCACGAATCCGTCCCTCCACCGGGTTTTCATTGGAACCGGTCCATTAACATCCTACTTGATAATTTTAGTTGGTCAAAACATGAAGAAAGTAGCCAGGAAAATAGGAAGACCAGCGTGAGGCTCATGAAAAGAAAACCAAAGACATGCAAAACTCACTCTACTATCCTAATTGACCACTCTTAGAATTCGTATGAAGAAACTAGCATGAAAACAACACTCACAGCATGTATTCTCTTAATTATTTGAGAGTAGAGCATTAATCTCCTTAATTGCAGAAATTGCCTTCCCTTTCGTCTTACTGTTTCTCTATCACCTTGGAAAATGGCTGAGCAACAGCTCAAAGAACTAATCAGCTCCTTGAAAGACCAAGTAAGTTTATTCACTTCACACCCTTTTTTTGTTCGGTTAATTTGTTTTGCTTATTTTATATTGAATAATTTCTCTTCTCGAATCATTAATTTGAAGGGTTTTCTCTTAATTGACTGAAGATGGTGATTTGGTCATCGTAGCTCATTTCAGTTGGTCATAGTAGCTTATTTCAGTCATATAATATAGAGTTATTTATTTATTTATTGATTTATTTTTATTTAAGTTATTCTTTTAAATTTAAATACAAGGATATATTTTACACTAAAGGAAGGGGAAGTTCGGCTAAGTCAGATAATGAGCAACCTAATTTGATATCAAATTCGTCATATATAATACGAAAGAAGTTACATTATATCCTGAAATCAAAGAGGATTAAATGCACATTATAGTAATTTAATTTTAAATTTTATACTCACTTTCTCTGTTACTTCTTATTTTTGTCGCACTTATTCTATACTGCAAAAAAATTCTTCTACCTAAACACATGCATAATAGAGGTTGCTAGTATTGATTAATTTTTAGACATTATTAACCATGTTCTGCAGGGCATTTTGGACGACTATATTGACGAAGTGAAATCGTTACAAGACGAAAATAATCCTCACCTTTTGAAAAATCTCATCAGTCCGTTCTTTACTAGAATTGAAGAAATCATAGCGGAGCTCACAACAAATCTGTATTTCCTTCACTATTTTCTTCATTTATATATACATGTATATATATGTATGTGTTCCAATATCCTAATGGATAGAATATTCGTTTTTAACACATATGTTTTGGGTTTAAAACTCTCAATCTTCTAAATTATTGTAATAGTTCGAACCCCTTCCCTTAATACTATAAATTTAAAATATGTCTATATATACTATTATTGATTGGAGAAGCTTCAATTTTAGGAGTGAGGCTGATGTCAACTATTCCCGAGTGGGTCATCTCTGCTACAGGAACAAGGGAAGTGCCGCGAGGTACGTAATTGATTACTAATAATTTCATAAACATGAAGCTATTTTTTGTGCTACGTGTGTGCGCGCGTTCTTAAATAATATGCTTGTGAAAATGATATTTAGTGTCTAAGATCTAAACTGAATCACAAAGCATTAATTTAAAAAAAAATTTATTTATTCAAGTGATAGTCTCCACTGAAGGCTTTTTAGTTTTTATTTTTTTGTGCTTAGAAGCTCATAGCAAAGTTTTCAGCACGAGTAAACTAAATAAAAATATGGGAGACTTAGGATGTGGTCCATAATTATGAATATTCTTTGATTGAAACCTTGTTAGTTTTTAATTTTTGATCGAAGTCTCTGAAATTAATGTGAAAATTTGTTTCTATGTACGTTACTATATTTTTTAAATTAAAAATTAAAAATTTTAGTTGTTTATATAAATGAGATTTTAAATAAAAAAAACCATAATTTGTGGGATTAAAATATTAAAATATAAATATACTATTGTGTGTGTGTGTGTGTGTATAAACATGGGTACATTCATCAAAATTAACCAAAAAATTATTGTATCAAAACATGGGTACATTCTTCAAAATCACAAAAAAAAAAAAGATATTAGGCTTAATAGCATTAATAAATTTCTTCATTTAAACTTGACATGGATACATTTTAGAATCAAAGAAAAAAGAATGTATCCATATAAGTGTAAAAATGGATTAGAAAAAAATTGAATAGATTTTATATAAAAAAAATGGTACATTTTACATATAACAAATTGGTATATTTAAGAATGAGTACGTTTTAAGATTAAAAATTTGAAAAAATTACATGAATGGGTACATATAATTAGCATGGGTACATTTGGCAAAATAAAAAATGGGTACAAATAAATTTAAAAAAAAATATGGGTACAAATACAAATAAAACTTTAAAAAATATGGGCACAAAAAGAAATTAATATATGGTTACAAATTAAAATTGAAAAGAAAATTGGTACAAATTAAAAAAAGGGTTGCAAATTAAAAATGGGTACAAACTAAAACTAAAAATATATGATAAAAAATTTAGTCATAAATATAAATATACTAATTGTAACATTTTTAACATTAAATGAATATATTTAGAAATAAAAAATATTTTATTATTGAAATAATTAATGATGTATTAATACCCAAGGAACTTGATAAAAAATTGAAAATGAATAGGATTTTAATCAATGGAGTAGCAAAAAGAAGGATGAAAACTTAATTTCTCCAAAAAATATTTTGCCATGCATCTGCGGATAATTTATTTATCATGATTTTAAAACTTCAATTTTGGTCATCTTTGTATTTTTCTGTTGTACATCATATAATTATCTTTTGCTTTGATCACACTCAAAGAACTAAAATTGATGGGTTAAATGTGGGATATTATAGTTTGGGTTGTGCTCGGTTGGCCAATGTCGCACAAGAGCTCTCAGATGCAAGTGCTGCACAAAACAAAGAAGAGTAAGTTCCTTAATTTGTTGCCTCACAATATTTATACACAGGTCATCAATTAAGCCGCTAATTAACATTAACAACTTAATTAGCATGCATCCACAGAATCAAACCCACTCAAATTAATCACTTCTTAATTAATCATGTATTGCTACATATATATCAAAGTTTTTGAAGAAACTAAAACATGTTTGTAATTTCCATAACCAACAAAAATTTTAAATTCTTTTTTAATTATTTTGAATGAAATATAGCACCTTCGTCTCTTAGGCGATTAAGCTCTCTCTCTCTCTCTCTCTCTCTCTCTCTTCCTTTCAAAACCATGGTAAATTCAAATTATTTATGTGTGTATATGTACACGTGCTTAATCTAGCATATCGAAGATTTCGACCAAAAAAACAAAATCTAGCATATCGAAAGACCTTTTGTACAAATCTTGTCTAAGTGTTGTGTTTGTAGGTGCCTGATGCTTCTTGATAATCTCAAGAGTGAATATTATGTCGTGAAGCCACATCTGAATCGCATTGCTGAGGTACTAGTCATATAATTGTTAACTTATTTGATCTTTTCTCGGCTTGTATCTATCGCATAAACAGATATATAGAGAACGTTTGTGTGTGTGTGTGTGTGTGTGTGTGTGTGTGTGTGTGTGATTTTTACAATGATACTTAGAGAAACATGTTGCCATATGATCGAAAATAAGTACAATCTTCTGATATTCTGCTTTTCTTTCACTCACAGCTGGAGCGTGCAATTTATGAAAATCAGCAAGCTGGAAAGTAGCTAGAGAGTTCTCAATCACTTTGTTCGATTGTCTCCAGAAGACGTGATGGTTTCTTGATATTAATTAGCTATGGAATAAGTTACTATCATCATATATAACTTACTCTGTTATAGACTGATTTATGACTTTCTCGATTTATGTTGTGTTTGGTATTTCTGTAAGGATTACAAAAATAATATGCATGCACAAGCATGCATACGATGACAAAACAATGAGGAAATAGGATTAAGCAGACCATGTTTTTGTCTAGCAAAGAAGTACAACATGTTGGACGTTGGGCCATAATCCAACGGTTAATAGGTCTACACAGTTAATTTAAGGAGTGCTTGGAATATAAATAAGATTAGGATTTAGTTAATAGCTATAGTTTGTACCCCAAATAAAGTTAATATATTCCGTATTTCCTTGGGGAATAAGGGCTCCTAATTCTATCCTATTTAGAATAAGATTTGGTGTATCAATTATCCTTGGACTGCAAGGAATCCTAATGACATTATTATGAGAAAAGTTCATTAGGGTTAAGTCCATATAAATACAAGGCTAAGGTCCCTACTCACAACACACATAAAACTTATATGAACGCCCCATTAGTTCGAGTATAAAGGAGTGTTGAGTTTGCAGAAGCTTTTGGTCAACTAACACATTATTCCGTAGGATTCCAATATGATTTCCATCGAAGGAGAAGTCCATGGTTGAGCCTATTTCACACGGTTCTATCAAAGATGGTTCATCTTTCCTACATGCCATGTTGAATTTGAGTACTTTATCAAATAAGCATAATTTATGGATTCTTTAAGGTTAGTGTTTTTAGTTGTTTATGAAATATATAAAGTCTAACAGTTGGTATCAGAGCAGGTCATAATACAACTAAAGACCTACTCGGTAAACCCTTAGAGTTGATGTCTTGAATCCATGACATGTTTTAAATTTTGCTCAATTTCTGTATTCATGTTTCATGGCAAAAGAAATTGGTTTTCAATATGAATTGCGTTTTAACCTAAATTTCATATTGAAATTTGAGATAGCTATATATTAAAACTTGTCCTTTTGACTTGAAGGAATATTGCATCCTATTTGGATTTCATTATCCCATTGGGTTTATACATGTTTATTAGCTTTATCACAACTACCTTAATTGAGTCTCCTTTGTGGTTATGGACATATAATTTAGGATGTTAAAATTAAAAAGTTATGAAAAAGGCATTAAGAATATTCGTCATGATCTGGAAGTTTTTGGAGTTGGCATATGTATGTATTCAATGCCATTATGACAAACCTTTTTTACATATTTCGGCAAAAGGTAACATGGTTCTATAAAGTTTTAAACCTATTAGTTTCTTTTTTTTATTTTTGTCAACACATAGAATTTCGGGAATGTAAATAGGCATATATATATGTGTGTGTGTGTTTCAATTTTGACTTTCAGTTCTTAGTTTGAATGTTGATAAAATTCTTGGGAATGACATATGGCATAATCGCATAAATACTACATAATATGATGGACTAACATTTATTTTATCATGCTTTATTCCCAAAAAAAGAAAGGTACACGTCCTTATTAGTTTTATCATCATTCAAGGTTATTGCATAATTTTTGGCAACTTGGAGAATTTAAGGATGTTAATAAGCATTAAGAATATGTGGCAACCCACAATTTGCTTTAACATATGGTTTTGACTTGGCTTCCTTGTTCAAGTTTTTGATAAATTACTTTTTGGAGATTCTGGATATTACTAATGTAAATTACTTTCATTATTTCAATTGAGTTTAACAAATGAATGATTGAATGACCTCAGAATGACTTGAAATTTGGATATGTTGTTCATATATATGTCTACTTATAGACTGGAAAATTTTATGCTTATTGGTGGTGTACTCTATATGGTGATTTTATTAGTAACCTGTACATAGTTGAAAGTCTAGATTGGAGTTTTCATTGTTTTCTTATATGTCAAAAAATTTGAGCTATCTTTTAGCTCTAGAACAATTCCTTATTCTATTTAATGTCTCTCCTATAGTCTATGTGGTTTTGGGACAAATCAATTATACGTCAATTATGTAATTCCACAAGCTGGAATCTTGGTTTTTTGGTATAGTATACTACTTTACAAATATATTTTGGGAAATACTATACTAGTACAAATAAATACCTATATGCTTTTCAGAGTAACAAATCTAAGTCACACATGCTAAGTTCTAAAGATCCGTATAAGTTGTTTTTATGCTAATATATGTTTGTGAGTATGAAACTTAGTTTTATATTTGCTTGTTTCTCCCTAGAATTTTAAAGTCTAGTTTGTGGAAAAAATATGCATGCTATAATTGAAATTTTCTAGATTTTATTAGGATTGTCCATTTTCAATCCTATAATTGATCCACTATTTGTATTTGAATTTGTATGCATGTATGACAGTATTCTCTAGTTTTAACACTCGTACCATACATAATACTATTTGGTTAAGTTCTTGTAAAGACAATTGCATTTTAAGTTGTTTGGTACATATTATTTGGAAGCAATGACAAAGAATTGACATGAAGTTATACTTGCTAAACGAATTTGGCTTAACATATTCATTGTTGTATAATATGATTAAGTGTAAGGTGCAATAACATGTTTTTTGATGATTATATGCATTTGGTTATGGTATTTGTTTCTCACATTCAATATAAGATATAATTGATTAGTGGGAGGAACAATTTAAATGTGTGGCTTATGTCATAAGGGATGTTTTGCTAATTATGTTGATATGTGCCTCACTTGTTTGATTTATGAATGTGGGTTTAAATTTCAGTTCTTATATATATAGTTGAAATTGTGGCCGGTTATGACTAGTCGAATGAGGATCCAAGTTGGCATTACACATTCATATAAGGTTGTCATGATTTACTAAGCTGTGAAGGTTTTATGTGGCTGTTAGTTAGTTTAGTTTGTGATTCATGACAATAAGGCAGCAACAAACTTCACAAGCTGCATTAAGGTATGGATTTAATCTTTAGTTTATGTTGTGAATTCCATAAAGTAGCGAAGATGTATTTTTTAGTTGCGTTCTAAGTACTAGGAGGATCGAGTTTTGTACTTAGGTTTTGTAATTTAGAACACATAAAGTAGCAATGAACGTCTTAAACTGCAAAAGAGTTGTGTCATCAGTTTTGTTAGACACAAAAGTAAGCTGGTTTTATAGTTTATGAGCTTTATAGGAAGCATAAGGCAATCTTATAAAGATTGATAAGGAGAACCAATAAGTGAATGAATTGATGCTTTTAATTCAGGTTTTGATTCACTTAACTTCCAAATCTATGACGTACGTTTCATGTGAATGGATAACTTATTTCAGTGATTATAAGAGCTCATGGATACTACAAGTTCATAGTCTTCGATAGTTCTAGATAAGTAAACTCCATTTGACAAAACATTTAGGAAGCTTATTAGTTGACTAAATTCATTGGCCAATAAAGTAATCTTGCTTATAAATCCATTAAAGATCTTTTTTGAATTAACTGTTTGACCTAGTGGGAGAATGTTGGACATTGGACCACAATCCAATGGTTAATAAGTCTACATAGTTAATTTAAGGAATGCTTGGAATATAAATAAGATTAGGATTTAGTTAATAGCTATAGCCTGTACCCCAAGTAAAGTTAATATATTCTAGATTTCCTTGGGGAATAAGGGCTCCTAATTCTATCTTATTTGGAATGAGATTTGGTGTATCAATTATCCTTGGATTGCAAGGAATCCTAATGACATTATTATGCAAAGATTCATTAGGGTTAAGTCCATATAAATACAAGGCTAAGGGCTCACAACACACAAAAAACTCATATGAACGCACCATTAGTTTGAGTATAAATGAGTGTTGGGTGTGCAGAAGATTTTGGTCAACTAACACATTATTCTGTAGGATTCCAATACGATTTCCGCCGAAGGAGAAGTCCATGGTTGACTCTATTCTGCACGGTTCTATCAAAGATGGTTCATCTATCCTACATGCCATGTTGACTTCGAGTACTTTATCAAATAAGCATAATTTATGGATTCTATAAGGTTAGTGTTTTTAGTTGTTTATGAAATATATAGTCTAACACAACACGCATGCATGCATGCAAGCAATATAAGTTTTACGTGAAACTTACTTGATGAAGAAGAAGCCATTGCAGAACTAGATCGTCTTCTACTTCCAGTACTTCAAAGAATCTCTCTATTGTGAATAGGGTTTAGCGTATTTTGAGAGATTAAGCGTATGGAAGCAGGGATATAACCATAATATTTATACCATTAGGGTTTTCATCACAGTCGGCCTATTATTGGTTGTGAAAACCAAACCCTATCACTTAAGTGTTTAAGTTCCACCATGATTCTATATCTTTGTAGTGCAAAGGATAAGACTTCATAATTCTTATTTCATTTGGACTATCAGATTACATAAGTTGTTAACAACTTGATAAACAAGTGGCCTACAACATAAGTAATTCGATACATCATTCATTGTCATTCACAGCCTTACTTTCTCCCACTTGAATGTCAATGATTCATCCTAACAAATAAGAACTCATGGTGATCACTTAGTCTTCATAAGTATGCAACCTTTCCTAGCAACCTGTCACTTTGAATCGAATGCAGAACAAAAGAAAACAAAGAACAACTCGGTCTGCTCTATGCACTCCAAGATCACATACACGTTCAACTTAAAGTACTTTGTTGCTAACAAAGTCATGGTGTCAAGAACTAATAATTAGAACATTAGCTCACAATACAAATTGAAGCAAGCTTCAGTACAAAAATCTGTTAAGAATAATATATCAGTTGTAAAATTTCCATACTGATAATCTCAAATATTGTTCAAATATGAAAGAAACTGACTAAGAACAATAACCAACAATTAAATGTATCACATAAGAATCAATCGAGTGCTTACTCTCATTCATTGACAGAATCAAAAGAGTATCTCATTCCTATATCAATGTGTTTCTTGAATACTCCTACTGGTAAGACCTTTGTAAGAGGGTCACCATCCATAAGTTCTGTGCTTATGTGTTAAATATCAATAGTTTCCTTCTTCACTTCATCATTTACCTTCAAGTATTTCATATCCATAAGTCTGTTTGTAAGTGATCTCTTGTTATTCTTCAAGAAAAACACTACTGCCTTATTGTCACAGTACAACTTAAGTGGCTTCTCAATGTTGTCCACCATATTTAATCCCCTCACCATATTTCTAAGCCAGATTTCCTGTTTGGTTGCAGTATAGCGTCCAATAAACTCAGCCTTCATAGTTGATGAAGCAATCGATTTTTGTTTAGCACTTTTCCATGACACAGCACCACCAGCTAGTATAAAGATGTATCCATTAGTTGATCTTCAATCATCAACATATCCTGCCAAATTCGAGTCAGTGTAAGCCAACAACTCAAGTACATCAACTTGTTTATAAGTGAGAATGAAATCTCTGGTTCTCTCGAGATATCTCAAGACTTTCTTGGCTACAATCTAGTGAGGTGGTCCAGGATTTGCTTGAAACGCCTAGTACACTAACTGCAAATGCCAAGTCTGGTCTTGTACACATTTGAGCATGCATCAAACTTCCCATCAGCGATGCACAAGGCTTGTCTTTCATGTTCTTTTTCCCTAACTCATTTTTAGGGCTTTGTTCAATGCTCATTTTATCCCCTTTCCCAATTGGTAATTCACCACCAACGCATTTCTCCATATTGAATCTTTTAATGATCCTGTCAACATATTACCCTCTATGAGAGACCAATAGCTCTTTTGTTTCTATCTTGAATGATTCTATGCCTAATACAAACTTTGCTTCCCCCAGATCCTTGATGTCAAAACTTGTAGCCAACATGTCTTTGGTAGTTTGCAGCAAGGTGAGATCAGAACTAGCAAGTAGAACATATAAAACTAAAAAGATGATTTTCGAACCACTTATCTTAAAATGGACACATTCATCTATCTTGTTTTTTTGGAAACCAAACTTGGACATTACAGTATCAAACTTCTTGTTCCATTGTTTGGAAGCCTGCTTTAAACCGTAAATAGACTTGTTCAATTTGCAGACTATTGACTCATTCCCCCTTTTAACAAATCCTGGTGGCCGAGTTACGTAAATGTCTTCTTCAAGTTCTTCATTTAGAAACGCAGTCTTGACATCTATTTGGTGTAGTTCCAGGTCTAAGTAAGCAGTGAATGCTAAAATAACTCTCATAGAGTCTTTGGTTGAGACAGGAGAGAAAGCCTCATTATAATCGATCCATTCCCTTTGAAACTAGAGTCTATACCTGGTTCTTCTGCATAGACTCTGATTCCTCATCCATTGATGTCTGCCATAACTTGGATCTCATGCTAGTGATAGCTTAATGGTAGGTGATGTGATCATCTTCATCTCCTAAATTGTACTCAGCTTCATTCAGGTATACAAAATCAGGAAGAATGACTGCTTTTCTTGCTCTTTGAGATATCCTCACACTTACTGTCTTTTCGTGAATTTGACTTTGAGTTTCAGTTTCCATTGTAATGCCAACATCTGAAATTGGATCATCCAGTGAAAGTGTATGATCACATTTATGCAATATCATTAGCAACATGCATTTGTGTTTCAGTGCCTAAAATATTGAAGACTACAGTGGGAATCACAAGTTGTTTATATGTAGGTATAGATAGCATGGTTCCTTGTTGAGGAAGGAAACCATTGAAGTTGTTATCAATAGCTAATTCTTCAAATTCTGGACATGTTGACGCACCTTCAATTAATTGAACTTTATCCAATTCTTCAACAAATTTAGCATTGTGTGTCTCCATTACTCTGGAGTGACCATGAGAACAATAAAATTTGTACCCTTTGGACTTCTTAGAATATCCAATGAATCTTCAACTCGTGGTTCTGGGATTTAGTTTCTTCTCAGCTAGATTATAGAACCTTGCCTCAGCTTGGCAGCCCCATATATGGAAATGGTTGAAGCTCGGTCTTCTTCCAGTTTATGCTTCAAAGGGCACTATGTCCACTGACTTACTTGGTACCCTATTCAAGATGTAATTTGCAGTTTTCAGTGCTTCACCCCAGAGAAACATCGATCTTATCATGCTTTTGAAGGTCTTATTTTTTTGTTCTGCAACCCCATTTTGTTAGGGGGTACCTAGGGTTGTGTACTGTTCCACTATGCCATTATCTTGAAGGAAGGTTGCAAATGGACCTTTGTGCTGTCCAATTTCAAAATACCTACCAAAGTACTCACCATCTCTATTGGATCTTACAATTTTAATGTGTTTCTCTAGTTGTTTTTCAATTTCTAGTTTGTAAAGCTTAAAACATTCCAATGCTTTAGACTTTTCTGACATAAAAAAGACATAACTATATCATGAAAGTCATCATTAAAGGTTATGAAATATGACTGTTCATGTATAGTTTTGGTTGGAAATGGTCCACAAATGTCAGTGTGTATTATTTCACGCAGGTTTTAACTTCAATTTGATCCACTCTTTCTTATGTTGGTTAGTTTTCCTTTATAACAGTATGTGCACTCTTTAAAATCATTGAAATCCAGTGGTGGCAACAGGTTTTGGTTGGTTAACTTGACAATTCTTTCCCTAGAGATGTGCCCTAACCTTTTGTTTCATAACTTGAAAGATTTTTCAGAAATGGGCATTCTCTTGGAACCAACATGATGAGCATTAAAACACTCATCTATATATGAACATTTCATTTGCCACATATCAATATTAAGAACTGCATATCCCAGCAAGGTGTTTAATTTATTTTAATCATAAAAACGTACACTTTCTTGGTCACCAACAAAGGATAAACCAAACTCTACGAATTTTGAAGCTGAAATCAAACTTCTTCTCATGGAAGGCACATAAAGTATTGGACACAATTTTAAAATAAAATCAGAACATAAAACTAGTTGAACACTCCTTATTGACTCAACATTAACCTTGCTCTCAGTCCTAACATAGACATTGTAGACTTCATTGTTTTTTCTAATTTGTTTTTTAGAAGCCCTGCAAGGAATTAAAGATGTGAATGGTATATCCAATGTCAAACCACCAACTCTCAGGTGGAATATAAACCAAGTTAGACTCAACACACACAAAAACATTAAAAGTTTTACCTTTTCTGGAAAGACAGTTTTTGAAACCAACACAGTTCTTTCTCAAGTGACATGTTTCCTTACAAAAATAACATTCCTTTGCTTTTTTAATTTCAATGTTCATAGGTTTGAGTTTGTGAGATCTGTTAGAGGTGTTATCACTTTTAAATGAAGAAGAAAATGCTTTATTCTTCAGCTTACCAGCAGTGAATGATGAACCATCATATGTGACTTTGGCAGCCTGAAGGAGATTTACTTCAGTTGACTTGTCACCTTTGAGTCTATCTTCTTCTTGTGCACACATTGAAATCAACTCGTCAATTCCCCATTTTCCTTCTGTGTATTGTAAGAAACTTTCAACTGTCCATACTTGGATGGCAAGGAATTGAAAGCCATGTGAACTAGAAACTAATTAGTCATAGGGACTTCGAGATCCTTCAGTTTTTTAAACAGATCAACCATCTTGAGAATATGTTCTTTTACACTACCAACCTCATCAAATTTCATGGAGGTAAGCTGTGTAAGCAAGGTGCCTGTTTTAGCTTTCCCTAACTCTTTGAAATTTTCTCTCACTTCAGCCAAGAACTCTTTAGCATTGTCTAGTTTCATAATCCCTCCCTTGATTGAATGAGTCATGGCTTTCTTCATGACCATTAAGGACATCCTGGTCACCCTATCCCACTCCTCAAACTTGATCCTTTGGTCTGCTGTGCTAGTGTTAGTGAGATCTGCAGGCTTGTCTTTTTTGATCGCCAAATTTATATCCATCATTCTAAGAACAATTTGCACATCCTCTTTCAATATCTTGAAGTTGGAACTAGTCAGGGTTTCAATGTTTTGAAAATTTAGAGAAGTCGTGTGAGGGGCTGAAACATATGCACACAAATTTATCAATCAATGGATTTCTTCAATTTAGAGTACTTAACAGAATTGGGAAAGCTCTCACAGAATGTTTTCCATCAACAGTTTCATATAAACATGGTATCATTTTTGGACAGATGTTGCTTATATTAAGGTTTCATAGCCAATACATAAAATACAAGGTCAATTTACATGTCTTCAACACATTTAAGCAGATGAATAATGCAATCTTGTCAATTTCATGTATCACTATACATTGAGTTGCTTGAATGACTTGAATAATAAACACTTTTGAGCAGATTATTATCCACTAGTGTCAAGCAAATCACCTTTAAATTCTTTGAATAATAAATCAAAACAATTATCTAAACACTCTTGAGCAGATTAGTCATTGTAATTTTGTTTAAAATTCACACTATACTCTTGGATTTAGTGTTATAACACATAAATCCCATGATTTCTTCTTGTTATTCTTTAGCTTTCTTGTAGGATATCCTTCCGTGAGACATTGAACAAACCACAGTAGTACAAATACAATATATAATATGGTTTTCATATACCAATTATCAGCGGAAGCATTAAAGTGATTAGTATAAGTGCTGTGAGTCTGATTATATGGTCTAATGAGAACCCTAGCCTTATTGGAAGGCTTTGATACCACATGTAAGGATTACAAAAATAATATGCATACACAAGCATGCATATGATGACAAAACAATAAGGAAATAGGATTACGCAGACCATGTTTTTGTGCAGCAAAGAAGTACAGCATGCATGCATGCAATATAAGTTTATGTGAAACTTACTTAAAGAAAAAGAAGCCATTGCAGAACTAGGTTGTTTTCTACTTCCAGTACTTCCAAATATCTCTTTGATGTGTATATGGTTTAGTGTATTTTGAGAGATTGAGCGTATGGAAGCAGGGACATAACCATAATATTTATACCATTAAGGTTTTCATCACTGACGGCCTATTATTGGTTGTGAAAACCAAACCCTATCACTTAAGTGTTTAAGTCCCACCATGATTCTATATCTTTGTAGTGAAACCTATCAGATTTTTTTAAGGTCAATTGCAAAGGATAAGACTCCATAATCCTTATTTCATTAGGACTATCAGATTACTTAAGTTGTTAACAACTCGATAGACAAGTGGCCTACAACATAAGTAATCCAATACATCATTCATTGTCATTCACAACTTTACAATTTCAACTAATTTTGAATAAATTCATTAAGTGAACAAATATATTCTATATATCTTATTATGAAATTTGGTACTATAATATGTGTTTTCAGTATTTTTTCATGGCTATTTTATTCATTTTAATTTCATATTCAAAGATCAGTATAAAACTTGGTTATTAATGTAAGGTTTACTTGGTGAGCAAGATCAAACACCAAGTCATACAATAACACAAGTAATATGAGCTATGTATAAAGTAAGACGTATTTAGGGTTGTAATTGGATAACAACCATTTGGAGGGAAATATAAGGAACCAATTTGAAATTAAAATGATGCAGTTAGGGTTTCCTTGATAATTGATTGCAACTGCTCACTTAATGGGAGGAAGCAGTTGCAATACATATATAGACATGCTTGGTCCCTCTTTTCGATGATCTATCTTTGTTCTATGCAGTTTGGTTTGTCCCATTGAAAACCAGAGAACACTAAAGTGATCACAAGAGAAGAGAAGGCTAACCATTCCCTTAAGAATCAATTCATTCACCGCCGAACATAGCTACGAATTCAGGTTAGGTTTGACGACCTTGTATACATGAGATTAGGGTTAATGCATGTTCACTTAATGCCCATACATAGAAAAAATTTACTAAATATAAACAAGAAGGGGTTTGATGGTTTCGATCTCTAAAAGGACCAACATGTGGTATCAGAGCCTAGTCCATTCAAACCTAAATATGTTATATATATATATAGATGTATGTTTATATAAATGTATGATAATGATGGACTTTCCGTTTCTATTCAAGTATGCACTAACGTGCATTACAGAGAATGATATACCAATATCACAAATGTATGTGTTGAATTTTGAGTACTGATATCATGTAATACACTTAATTCTTACACCAAAGGTACTTAAAATAGCAATTCATAATATTGACAAGCTAAGAAATTTCCAAAGAAATTTATTAACTGGGATTGTTATGAATTGATGTATAGTGAGTGATGAAATTAATTGCTTATGTGATACTTCTTGCCTAAAGGTGTAGTATTACATAAGATTATGTTCTTTATTCTTAGCTATGCAATGAAGTGGAAATTCATATGCTTTATGGACAATTTCTTGCCCAAAGGTATAATTGGTTTCATAGTTTAAGTGTGACAAGACAATTAAGACTAGTTCTTGATCATATTACTTGTGAATTTTCAATCTAAATGTCTTATGATGCAGGGTTTAATATGCTTAACCTTGTTAACATTGAGAAGTTGAATGGTAATAATTTCAACACTTGGAAGTAACAGATTGAAATGAACTTGGGAATGCTCGAGTTCAACATTACCTTCAAGACTCCTCAGCTATAGGCCTTACTTGATTGGAGCACTACTCAAGAAAGGGAACATTTTGCTAAGTGGGAAAGAACCAATCTCATTATGTAGGATGCAATGGAAGAACACATTAGAGGTGGTATATCCAGTTGTGACTTAGCCAAAGACTATATAGCTAAGATTGAGGAAAAGTTTAAGAGATCTGACAAGGCAGAAGTGGGTGCATCACTTTCTGCATTCATCAACAGCAAACATGAAAGGTCAAGTAGTGTTTGTGAACATTTGTTGAAGATAGTGAGTATTTCTAACAAACTGAATGCAATGGAAATTGGTATCACTGATCAATTTCTGGTGCATATAGCCTTGTACTTTTTATCAGGAGAGTATGATCAGATAAAGGTTAACTACAACACTCAAAATGAGACATAGAGTATCAATGAACTCATTGTCATTTGTTGTCAAGAGGAAGAGAGGTTGAAGAAGTCCGAAGCTGAGAGAATGGAATTGGCTAATCTTGTTAATACTGGCAAAGGTAAGGGGAAAATGGTTATGGGACAGAAAAATGAAAATTATAAAAGTTGCAAGCCTTCTGGATCTTGAATTACTCCAAATGCTGCAATCAGTCCCAAAAAACAAAGCAAAGGTTCTGGTGTATCTCTCAAAAGTATTGGAGCCTCTATCTCACATGGTTTATAGGTTCAGAAACCTCATTTCAAAAAGAGTTATCATTGTCAATCCACTGAACACTTAAGGAAGAATTCCCCAGCCTTTAAGGTATGGTTAATCAGGAAAGGTAAAACTGTTTTTGATGTTTTTGTTAATGTGGAATCGAACATGGTTTTTGTACTTGGTGGGTTGACACTGGATGTTCCATCCATGTAACAAATTCTTTGCAGGGATTTCAAAGTCATAAGGAGACAAGTAGAGAGTCCTATAATGTTTATGTTGGGAATGGAAATAAAGTCTTGGTTGAAGCAGTTGGTACTGTCATGTTGAAACTGTCATCTGGTTATATTTTAACATTGAACAATGTACTTTATGTACCTTCACTAAAAAGGAATTTGTTTTTAATAACTCAGTTTGTTAAAAATGGTTTCTCTTATATTGTGAAGGAGAAGGATTATGAGCAGTCAAAGGCTACCACGGTGGACACGGTTACAACTAGGCTTCTTATCGTGGTGGGTGTCCTCTGCATAGTTATCATCCATCTGTTCAACACTGGAATGGGCCTTCATCTAATTGACTTGGGGCTTTCACTGCCTTGGAATAGTCCCCGGGGTTTCCCAAAAGCACCTTAGGCCGACTCAGGTCTGCTGGGCCCTCATCCATCGAACACTAATACCTGGTGTCCTACCTGTTTCACCAATCACCATTCTGCCACCACTTGTCCTCATTGTTATGGTGGCCCTAAAATGTTTCCCCCATTTGCTGGCTCTTAAGTTGTTCAGTATTAGGATCCCTCCACCTGGTTCCCCGACACAAATGTCACCCACCACATGACCGACAATGCCACTGCTATTGCGCATCCCCAACACTATCGTGGGCCTAACTTCGTCGAATTAGGTAATGGTTACACACTCAATATTGCATCCACTAGTACAATTCCCCTTGATCTCAATTCTTTTTCGTCCATTTTTTATAATGTCTTCCTTATCCCTTCGTTACATAAAAATCTCATTTCTGTTGCCCGTTTTACATATGATAATAATGTCACCATTTGTTTCTTCCCATTCTGTTATCACATGTATGATTTGCGTACTAGTGCATTGCTATTTCAGGGCCCATGTAAGAATGGACTATATCCGTTGTCAGTTTCTCCTCCTAAAGCTTTAGCTACGTCGTTCGTTGATTGGCATCAATGTCTTGGTCACCCGTCTCTGTCTGTGCTGTTGCGTTTAGGTTCTAGTTTAGGTCCTCATTTTACTCTTTCTCATTTTTTTTTTTGTAAGAGCTGTGCCTTAGGGAAATCCACCCAACTCCCTTTTTAATCAAATAATAAATTTGCTCTTTTTCCTTTTTTTTTTTTTTCTTATTCACTCTAATGTATGGATGTACGTTATCGATTCTGTCTCTAGTTATCATTACTATGTCTTTTTTACTTATGACTATGAAAAAGAAATTTGAAGTTTTTTCCCATTTTCAGACCTTTATGGCTATGACTCATGCATCTATTAAATATTTACAAAGTGATGGTGGCACTGAGTACGTAAATCACTTCATGTCTGAGTTTTGTTGTCTCTCCAAAATTCAGCAACTCCTTTCGTGTCTTCACACGCCCTAACAAAATCGGCTTGTTGAGGGCAAACACCGTCACATCGCTTACATGACGCGCACCTTACTCACCGTAGCCAAAGCTTCACTCATGTTATGGGTTGATGCTACCCTTACTTCTATTCACCTTATTAATTTACTTCCCGCTCCTACCCTCTCTTGGTCAACCCCACACACTCTGTTACTTGGCTTTTCTTCGTCTTACACTCACCTACGTACCTTTGGATGCCCTTGTTTTCCTTATTTGGGCAATTATGTTAAAAACAAACTAACCTCGCACTCCATTGAGTGTGTTTTTGTGGGCTACAGTTCTTCACATAAGGGTTACAGATGCCTCGATCCCACCATGGGCTGGGTTTACATTTCCCACCATGTCGTCTTCAATGAAGTTGAGTTCCCTTTTCACAAACCCACAGGTCTAATGCCATCATCCTATGTGGAGCTTTCCATATGTCCCATTGCTCCAAGCCTAGCACTACTTGCCCACGACCCATCTTCATCTCTTCAGCCTGTCAGCCCACGTGTCGAATCTTCCCCAGCACCAGATTCTCCGTGTCTACCTCATACATCCTTGTCATTTCTTCCACTGCTTCCAGCTGCAGCCCTACCACATTAGCCTACCTCATTGCACCCTATGGTCACTCGCTCCAGAAATGGAACACAGAAAACCAAAACATGGGCTGATGGATCCATTCGTTATCCTCTTTTCCCACGCCTTGACTATGTCTTTATCTACTAATGAACCAACTTGTTTTTCTTAGGTAAATCATCACCCGGAATGGCATGCAGCCATGGTAGAGGAGATCAATGCCCTACTTAAAAATAACACATGGGTCATTGTTCCTCATTCTTCTGCTCAACACAAGATCGGTTACAAATGGGTCTATCGTATCAAGCGCAATGTCGATGGCACTATTGAACACTATAAAACCCGTTTGGTGGCTAAGGGCTTTCATCAACAGCCCATGATTAATTTTGACGAAACATTTAGTCCGGTGGTAAAACCTGCAAATATCTGAACTGTCTTGAACCTCTCGATGTCCAAGGGCTAGCAACTTCGTCAACTCGACGTCAAAAATGCATTCTTACATGGCCACCTTTAGGAGGAAGTTTACATGTCTCAGCCACCTGCCTTTATCCATCCTTAGTATCCTTACCATGTTTGCTGACTTGTGAAAGCCCTCTATGGCCTTAAACAGGCCCCTCGACTTGGTTTACAAGGTTTAGTTCATTTTTATCTTCCTACAGATTTGTTCAAAGTTGAGCAGATAATTCTCTTTTTATTCTCTACTGTGGTACTCATATTATAGTCCTCATCCTCTACGTTGATGACATAGTTTTGACAGGCAATGATGACGTAGTTTTGACAGGCAATGATCCTACTCTTTTACAAGCATTTATCCAGGTGTTGGGTTCTGCTTTTGACTTGAAGGACTTAAGTCCTTTACATTATTTTTTGAATATTCAGGTACAAATAACCACTACTGGTATTCATCTTTCCCAAACCAAATATGCATATGACCTCTTGAAGCACACAAACATGCTTGAATGCAAGCCATGTTCCACTCTCCACACCCACTGAGTTTCGCGCTCTTGTTGGCTGTCTCCAGTACCTGACCTTGACTCGGCCTGACATATCGTTCGTCGTCAACAATGTCGCCCAGTTTATAGTGTCTCCTCGTTAGCCACACCTCTTGGCCATTAAACGTATTCTACGGTACATTAAAGGCTCGTTAACCCATGAAAGAAAATATTACATCAATCAAAACCATACTTGAATCAACCTGTTTTGGTGTCCTAAAACCAAAAAACTCGTGCAAACGGACAATGGAAGAATATATGGACTTGTGTTTCCAAAGCCTCACCACAATGAGGACAAACCGTCTCTAAATGAACACCACATTGATAGAGATTAGCTTGTACCACAATGATATTCTTGTAGCCCTTCCAAATGAAATGTTGTAGTTTCAGGGGTACTTCCAACTGCCAAATTGTTGACTAAACTTCATTCTTTTCTTGATTGTCACTAGATTCTCCCACTCCCTTACGACCGAGCTCTCCATTTTGACTTAGGTCTTGAGCAATTAAATACCCCGACTTAACTGTATACAACCCATTCTTTGTGTAATGCCAAATTAATTTATTGGTGCATCCAGATCTGCTTAGTGGCATACTCAAAATGATGTGGGCTTCTTCAATAAAATCTTTGTTCCACAATCCACCACTCTCATCCATTAACTCCATAACCTTCTCTGGTGTCATCTCCTTATGCAGCTAAAGGGGGTAGAAATGGTCGAGGAGTGGGCAACCATGGGTCCACCCTAATTTGAATATTTTGTCCATCACCCATTCTACATTGGATTCCAGCTTTTAGGATTTTTCTCCCTTGTAAAATCCCTTTCCAGCCCCATGAAGTTCCTCGTCCCATCGGTGCCTCCAAAAACGAAGAAAAAAAATAGTATTTAGCTTTAAGAATTTTTGCTAGGATAGATTCCGGATCACAAATAATTCTCCACCCAACTTTAGCAAGCATTGCAAGGTTGAAAGAAATTATTTCCTTCAAAACCGAGCCCTCATTTTGTTTTTCCCTTCGACATTGGTTCCATGCCATCCAACGTACACCCTTCTTTGTTTTGTGATCACTCCACCAAAATCTTGCAATCAATGTTCCATCTCTTTCGCCAATTGAATTGGAAGCTGGAAACATGACAGTGCATAATTTGGCAAGGCCGAGGCCACACTTTTGATTAGAACTTCATTTCCAACAACCGAATGAAATTGCTCCGCCCACCCATTCACTCGATCGTCCACTTTATTTCTTACCTCTTCAAATACCTTTTTTTTCTTCTCGAGTTTGGTAGCTTGTCGAAGGAATGCCACTACAAAGCTTATTCTCCCTCTTCTTACAGTTGAATAGGCAAACTTCCTAGCCGTAACCGGAATACTCCCTCCCGGTCAAGTGGATCAAACGATGATGCAATCAACCATACAATACACTAAATGAAAATAAGGGTTTTAGGATAGAATGTTGAAGGGATACGTACACACTTTTTTAATGATCTTTTCTATGGTTATGCCAGCGATGATAGACAGATCTGGAAATTGGTCTGTTCAATTAAGCACCGAAGTTAGCTTGGATACTCAAGTACTTTCCAAAACCTTCATAGTGTTTGATATATGACACCTCCGCCAACCAGACCTTCATGTTTTGTGGGCAATTTGATCTGAAATGAACAGAACATTTCTCCAAGTTTATAAATTAACCCGACCTTTCCACATAACATTGGAGTAAGTTGTTAACACATACTACCTCCTCCTTCATTGCTTGAAAAACTAGTATGAAATCATCCGCAAAGAACACATGGGATAAGAGCTCAGCATGTTCTGCTACTTTGAGCCCCCGTAGCCTTCCGTCTCGCTCCTCCTTTTGTAAAAGTGAGGAAAAACCCTCAGCACAAATCAAGAAAAGAAATGGGGAAAGGGATCCTCTCCGGATTCCTTTCGCCAAATCCACCAAATCAGGAGATCCAGGCCATTGAAATTTGATCCAACGACTAAAGTTATTATAACTTTTAAAGGGGCTTCCTGTTTGTAGCCGTTGAATCAAATTTCAATGGCCAAAATCCCCTGATTTGGTGGAAGGGATCCAGAGAGGTTCCCTTTCTAAGAAATGGAGAAAGAGGGACCCCTTGCCGTACTCTTCTACTTGGTGTAATGGCATCTCCCTTAGAAAACACTTGATGTGTTTTAGTTCTAGTTGGAGTATTTGACATCTCCTTTGGAGATGTTTGTTAATAGAAGTCTAATGGTGTTTAAATGTGACTTTAAAATGTCTTTAAAATATGATAGTACTTAAAAAGTCATTAACTTTTAACGGGTTTGAAGTGTGTCATTTAATATTACAATCTAGCAGTATTCATTTTCAATTGTAAGTGAGAAGTTTAAGTTTCGATTCATGAGAATATAGTTAACCCATTGTTAATCAGAAAGTATTTCAAGCGTTTTTTTAACCCAAAATCAGTTTTTGTTTTTTCTTTTCCAGATAATATCAAAAGCACCTTTGGTTCGTTTTCGGTTTTTTAAATCCACTTCCAAATATACCCTTAAACCAACACTGTCAAGAAAGCTTTAAACATTGGGCACAAAGAAGCACGTTTCGGCCCACGTCTTTCCAGACTTAAAAGTTGGGCCTATGCCAGTTGTGGGCTAGATCAGTGAAGCTTTAAAATAAAAACAATTCTGAGTGTATAAATTGATTCACAAGAGTTTTAACCTAAATCTCGCGTGCTCTTATTTCTCCGCAAACCCTATTCGGCCGCCATTGAAGCTCTGCTACGAAGCTCTATTTGTTCACCTACGTAATACGGTAACTTCTCCTCGACATACCTCCATCCATCTTCTACAGTACTCCTTCTATTAATTTATTATCAGTAGAGCAAATTGAATCCGATTCTCATGTATATTATGTATCTGTATGTACGTATATGTGTGTATATATATGTGTGTGTATGTCTGATACCTTGTGATGTTGTTTGGATGGGTAGAGATGAAGGTTGTTGCTGCGTACTTGCTCGCTGTTTTGGGAGGGAAGACGAGCCCCTCAGCTGCTGACTTGAAGGACATTCTTGGATCAGGTAACTTTTATATTAAAAAAAAATTCTTTGTTGCCGCAACGGCGTGCGTTTCATGTTAAAATTGTTATTATTTTCACTGTATTGTTTGTGTTAAATTGGGATTTCCGTTTGTGGGTTTTGCTTGGTTTAGATAATTTAAATTTATTTGTGATAATTTTTCTATTTGTTATACGTATGCTGATCATTAGTATATGTAGTCTTTTATATACAGGTTTCCTAGTCATGCTAGTCCTCTTAGCTTGAATTTTGACTATCGATTTTGATGTTGCGGCTTTCCAGCTCTACGGTTTTGAACTCTTAACCCCTACACCATTGGCAAGGGTTCTAGTCTTGCACCCAACCACTCTTGGACGAAAGAGTTATTCATTTAGTTTATCTGTTAAAAACAAAATTGTGGAGATTTCGGTTGCGTAATATGCTCATTTCGTCTATTAGTTCTTATTAATTTTTAACTTGAGATGGAATTTTGATAATCAGTCTTGCAACCTATATCCATGCGCGTGGTTGAATTTCTGTATTGAAATGGAAGTGGTTTTGTTATTGGAATTCGGTCATTATGTTATCCGGGATGATGAAAGTTAGAGAGAACCTTCATATGTGAGATGTGTCATTAGTAGTAAATTATCCTACTGTTTGCACGGAGAAGATGCTTAGGTTGCCCTTGGTACTAGTGTTTGAAAAAAGTGGTATATTATTATTTGTGCAGCAACGTTTTGCACTTTGAAATGTAACTTAATTATTTGTTTGGTTACAGTTGGAGCCGAGGCCGACAGTGACAAGATTGAGTTGCTGTTGTCCGAAGTCAAGGGAAAAGATATCACCGAGCTAATTGCATCTGGAAGGGAGAAGTTGGCATCTGTTCCATCTGGTGGTGGTGCAGTTGCTTATTCCGCACCTGCAGCCACCGGTGGTGGTGGGGCTGCTGCTCCTGCCGCTGCTGAGCAGAAGAAGGAGGAGAAGGTGGAAGAAAAGGAAGAATCAGACGATGTAAGTATATATTGTCAAATGCAGCTGTTGATAATATCTAGTTTGCTTTATTGTATGCTGGGCTGTACTGATTTTATTGTGATTGTTTAATAACTTCTAAAATCGCTTTTTTTATTTTATTTTTGCAGGATATGGGTTTCAGCCTTTTCGACTGAGGGACTTACTTTTGGTGCGTTTCCTGTATCAAGACTTGACATCTTCAGTATTACTTTCAGACCAATGCTGTGTTCTTGAGTTTCTATTTGTAGTTGGATATGGTTCCAGATCTCAAAAATTTTGTTTCGATATGCAAGTGATCGAAGAAATTTGCTTTATATATTATTTGCATCTATTTGAGTAGACTTAAGATTGCTTGCTCGTGGTTTAATGCGGGTCTGGTTCATTTAAATTTTGCGTTACCATGCCTCTTATATCCTGTTGCTCTTTGCTTCGTTAGCTTTGTATGTAGCGAAATTCATCGACCTTTCCTACTTCATGCAACTTGGTGTTGGACTAAATCCCTCTTCGTTATGTATGCCCGTGAACCAAAAATCAACTTTTTGAAATGCACGTTTACTTATACATGATTGGAAATATCTATGAAAAGCCTTTTAACTATTAGATTCACATTGGTGAAAGTAACTTTGGGTTTTTAGCATCAAAGGGGAGACCTTGAATTGATCACGTGACGTATCAGGTTCAATTAGGGCTGTAAATCGGGTTGATGGAGTTCGAAATTTCGAATTCAACTGATGCTCTACTCGTTTTCCAACTCGTTCTAGCTCGGTGTTGATGAGTTTTGAATTCAACTCGTTTTTGACTCGCAGTTTGGTTCGTACAAAACCAACTTGTCCTTGAACAAAATGTTAGAATTTGCATATGCTACGGAAAGATGTTGGGTTAAGTCGTGCGAAGCTGGAAGTATGCCTTTGAACACATTACTGTTCGGACGTCTGTGTTTGGTTCCGATATTAATCACACAACAATGTACATTATGTAACTGCGCAGATGCGTGTGTGGAATAGACATAAAGCAGCAGAAATGGAGTCCAAGTTCTGCTGTTTTTGCATCCATATACATCTTAAGTGATGGCCTTGTCAATCAACTATTGAATGCTCATCGCTTCCTTGCTCTTATGTCTTTTGTTGTCACCAGCACCATTTGCGAATGCAAGGGCGTCTCAATTAGTTAGGATTGTTTGCAACCAAACCCGAAACCAATTCGCCTAAAACTTTATGCAATGCGTAAAAAGTCTTTGGAAAGATTTTCCGATTCGATCAGCATATAGTCTCAAAGATCCTGATATAGCCGTTCTTAAAATTAGCAGTAGCAAATGCAGCACAAAGCAAAGCCTCTTTTGAAAATGCGCGCAACAATACCAACAACAATGTTAATGGCATCAGAGCTATAAAGCGGTGTGCAAATCGGTCTCCGAAAACCTCACAGAGGCCCAAGACGACTTAATTCGTTGCAAAAAAGCATTGGCCTCTGTTGAAGTTCAGCTCCTTCTGTCAGTATCTACGACGAACCTTTTGCTCATTGTATATAGGGGTATTGCATTCTGCTCATTGTATATAGGGGTATTGCATTCCTTGTTACTTCTCAGTTATTAAATATCTAGGAAAAGGTATGCGAATTATGTTTAAAATTTGAAGGTATTTACGTACCAAAGAATTATCTATGATTGCTATATATAAAAATGGAAGAATATTGGAGGATAAAAAAAAAAGAAGTTCTCATGAAAAGGGTTTGGGTTAAGTTTAATTTAATAAAAGGGAAGTGTTATTGGCACTCCAAAAATCTCATTCTACACTCCTCACAAGTATATTTTTCTTTCTAAATATCGAAAGTTTAGAGTGTAGAATGAGCAATTTGGAGTGCTAATAACAATTCCCTAATAAAAAATCATGCTATAACTTTATTTAAGATTAATGAAAAAAGACTTAAATTTTAATGAAAAACCCTTAACTTTTAATAAAGAAAACAAAAGAACTTAAATTTTAATGAAAATGACACAATTTTAATATTAAAAAAAAAAAAAAAAAACCTGACGCACTTGGATGCGCGTGTCCATCACAGACACTATTTATGAAACAGTAGTACACTATTTATGAAACTTAACGGTACTATATTATTTATGAAACTATGGTATTATACTATTTATGAAATTAAACGGTACTACACTATTTATTGTCCAGATTCATACATAGTGCCTAGTTTTCGGTTCACTTTTGTAAACAGTGCTTAGTTATTGGGTCCTGTTTCGTAAATAGTGTACAATAATTGCTACAATTTCATAAATAGTTCTCATTCTTGATCCAGTTTCATAAAAGTGCCTAGTTCTTGGTCCACTTTCATATATAATGCCTAGTTCTTGGTCATGTTTCATAAATAATGTTTAGTTCTTGGTTTAGTTTCATAAATAGTGTATAGTAGTTGATATAGTTTTATAAATAGTGTCTCTTTTTTTTTTTTTATCTAGTTTCATAAATAATCTCTTTCTTGGTCCAGTGTTTTATATTGAACTCTCTCAATTTTTTTATATTTTCTAATCAAACAAAGAACAAATTAGAACTAGAGGTAATTGAGAATTCATATGGTTCACAACTCAAAGTATTTTGTAAAGTTCCTTATGTTATGTTAATGAACTCCGCAAGTTCTCTCTGAGAATGCTTTTTTATTTTCTTCCAAAAAAAACCCCTTCTCCTGCAAGTTTTTTTTTTTTATGAATCCCCTTTCTCCTGCCATCAATCACTCCACATAAATATTTTTTTAAAAAAAAAAAGTTGCGTCATATATTTTAAATGGATATAAAACTCCATAGAAGCAAATGCATAAGCTGGGAAAAAGCACCAACACACCAAACCAAACAAAATCAGGGCAAAAAATGCTGTGCAATTGCACGCGCGTAGTTAGGTTTTTTTTTTTTTTTTTTTTTTTTTTCTTTTTTTTCTTTTTTCTTGTTCTTATCATTAAATAAAATTATACGATGATTTCTTTTTGTTAAAATTCAAAGTTTTGAAGTCATTTTCATTAGTTTTCCTGAAGAAAAAAAAACAAAACTGATATGAATAACAAATATTGACCTTTTACAATCTCATTTTTGTTCCTCTTTAACTTGAATTTCTTATAATAAATTTGGTGACTTTAATCAAGATGAAATTATGCTATAAGTATTTTAATTAATAGTTGACATCATCGTTATTTGTCCGAATAGTTAAATACATGCTCCAAGTTGTTTCATTCACCACTCGATTCATGCAACTTGTGTTTCTTTATCAAAGAGATAGGGAGATTTGAACTTGAAACGTCTTCAAACATTAGAAAGTACAGTACTCCTGGACATCCAATTTTTTTATATTCTATATACCCATGTCTATCTTGAAGCCCGCTTTGTTTTATGACCTTTCTTTAGATAATATTCCAAAATAACTAGATAATCTTCTAAGACTGGATCCTTTTGCTCATGACATGCTTTTCAAGAATGCAAAATCCTCGATCATAGTCAGTGTATGATTACGAAGAGGTTGCTCGAGTCACTCTTGAATTAGCAGTAACGAATACAAAAGATAGGCGTAGCTTAATTAACATTTAATCGATAGGGATTTGATGGAGCCTGTTAAACAATATTATTTTTGGTACAGCATAGGGATATGGGGAGCCTAGTGAAGTTCAACATCATATTTTAGTATCTACGACAAACTTTATGGTCGTATTAAGCATGGATGTTGCATTCTGTGTTACTTTTCAATTATTAAATATCTAAAAAAATATACTCGAATAATGTATTAAATTTTGAAAGCACTTATGTACAAAATTATGTCTCTGTTTACTATTTATAAAAAGGCAAAAAAATGAACGAATGGTGAAAATAAGAAAGGAAAATATAAATACTAATATGAATAATAAATATCGACCGATGTATGTTCCTTTTTAATTTGAATTTTTTATAATACATTCACTTTACCATGCATTGACTTTAAGATGAAAGTATGTTATACGTGCTTTAATTAAAATTTGACATCATTTCTAACAAGCTCTAAAATGTTTCACTGCACTATTCGATTTCTCTAAATTGTTTTCCTATATCAAATAGAGTGACGAGATTTGAACTTAAAACCTCTTTAACATTATTAAAAAAAATAAGTAGTGGACACCCAGTTTTTTCCTTTTATACACTCATGTTTATAATAAAGGCTTTTTATATTCGCACCCCACAAAATGTTGAATGCACCCCATATTAAAATTTAATATTAAATGACTTATTTACCCCACTATGCAATGACAATTTTAACCTCATTAAGTTTTTTAAAAATAAAATAAAAATTCTAAATATACCTCAAATCACTTTTAGCGTATTATTTCTCTTCTCAACTATCAAAATCCTCTCACCCTCCATTGTTGAACAAAACCCTAACCAATAAAACTACAAACATGTTGATTGAGAAAAATTGTTTCTTATTATTGTAATTTAGTTGACAATATAATGTCTCTGTAGCACTCAATAACTTCGTGTCGCACATATTAGAGTTTGCATGTATTACAGAAAAGGCATTGAATTAAGCCCTGCCGAGGTAAGCATCAATGCCCTTGGACACTTTAATTGCATAATCCGCATAGAGCTTCGGCTCGGGTGCATTTGCATTTGCCTTCTCAACTTCCAAAGTCCATTTTACTGTGCTGCCACCATTTCCTGCTTTGCTAATCTCAAGTTTTGCCTTGAAAGTCTTATACAGCTTCAAAACATCTCCTTCAAGGAAAACAAAGTTGATTGATGTGTTCTCATCATCTGCCGCTGGAATCTTAATTTTTGCTGTAACTGGACCCTCTCCTGCACGATATAAATTTGATTATAAACGTTTATCATCGAAAATGATCATTTTGTATAGTGATGCTGGTATTACTGTCTACTTGGTTGAGAGTCAAATCTCATATACGAAACTCGAACCAATATCAGAGAGCTGCATGTCTGCCATGTCATTTTGAGCAAGAACATGACACACGTTAATAAAAGCTAAAAAATTTAAAACAAACTATAATATGATAGATAGTTTCCCTTTCTACTCAAGGTCATGTGTTCAGTTCTCTCCTCGATCTCTAGGTTCACTCGTATAGTATATATGTATATGTGTGTATATACATACATACATACATACATACATATATATATATACATGCATATATATATATATATATATCTAAAGAACCCAAAAAGAAATGATTTAAATTGTTGGTTAAACATAATAAGTCTCTTACCAAGGTCGTATTTGCAAGAAAAGACGGCACCGGCTCTGAGTACACCTCCTCCTACTACTTCAACGCTCTTGAAGATTTAAGGGAACATCTGCGGGAAAGAGGTGGTGTTGTTCTTGAAGAAGCCATGAAACTTATCTGGCGAGGATTTTATCTCTGCTTGGGCGTCAATCTTGTAAGAAGGATGAAGTTCAAGAGTGTGATCCAAGTGAGGAAGTTATCAATGGTCAAAACAAAGCCACTTGTCAAAAGATTAAATAGGTTGTTATACATATAGTTGGTTAGTAAGAATCTGTTGCTTTGGTTAGAGGGAGTTAGTTGATATAAGGAGGTAGTTAAAGAGGAGTACTTGCCCTGCAAGTTTGGCATTGAAAACTTCTATATAAGTGAACAATGTAAATCATATAGTTGCCTAATGAAAAAAAAACATTTCTACTGATACAACTTTCTCTCATCTCCTTTATCTCTCTTCTTAAAACTGTTATTGTAGCTATCTTAACATGGTATCATCACCGGCCGATCCGGTGCTTCCACTCAACCTCTAAAGCATTTCTTTCTCTTCTCTACCCTCTAGTTTGTATCTCTCTGTGATTTTTGGTGACGGAAAACATGCCAGTCGCTTAGAAAGTTGGTTTCTTCTCGTTTGCCCACCAACTGTTTGATCAAACGTCTCAGTCAAAGATTGTTCACGAAATCTGCAAAATGGTCACTGCATCTTAGTTACAGATTGTTCAGTCGCCGATTACCAGTCTTCTATCCATCGTCTCCACTTCTGTTACAGTAAAGCTTGATGATTCCAACTATCTTACTTGGAGCTTTCAGGTCTGATTGCTTCTGGAAAGTCATGGAATTATGGGATTTCTTGATAGTTCAAGAAAGTGCCTACCAAGGTTCAACGACAATTCTGAAGTTGAAGGGGTTGAAAATGATGACTACCTGGTATGGAAAATGCACGATCGTGCACTGATGCAGTTGCTCATTGCCCCATTATCAACCACTGCCATTTCCTGCGCCATTGGGTGCAAGAGTTCTGCTGAGATGTGGTTGAATCTCACTGAGTAATTCTCTGTTATGACAAAAGCAACGATTTTCCAGATGAAGATAGAACTTCAGAATATCAAGAAAGGGTCAGAATCAGTTTAAGGATGCAAGAGATCATCTTACTGTAGTTGGAGTAATTTTTGATGATGAAGATATTATAATTCTTGCATTAAAAGGCCTATCTGCAGAATTTAACACATTTCGATGTGTGATCAGAGGGAGGGAGAATGGGATATCTCTCAAAGACTTCAGGTCTCAACTCCTGACAGAAGAAGCTATCATTGATCAGTCTTTTGACAGTTCTTCCGGATTGTCTTTTGGTAGTGCCATGGTTGCTGGAATTCAATCTGACAAAGGGAAAGCACTTGTTCTTGATCAAGATCAACCAAGGTCCTCCTTTGATCCATCTTTCAGGCACAATGGAGGATCCAGTTTTGCTAATTCCAATCATAATACTGGATCTTACAACAATGGGAGTTACCATAACTTTGGCAACTATAAGGGTAACAATTTCAGGGGCAAAGGGAGAGGCGGATTCCAATACAATTCAGGTCCCAGATTTTCCAACGGTAATCCCGGCATTCTTGGTACTCCAAAGCCATATCAATCTCACTGCCCGGATCACCTTTCTGAGATTCCTACTTGTCAAATATGCAACAAAAAGGGTCATGTTGCTGTAGATTGCTTTCAAAGACATACCAACACTGCCTCGAGCTCTCCTATTCAATGTCAAATCTGTTAGAAATATGGACACTCAACCCTTCAATGCTACCACAGAAGTAATTTTGCGTATCAAAGGAGGCCTCCAACCACTAATCTCAGTGCTATGCATGTAAATCATCAACCTTCAGCATCATCTGAACAATTTTGGCTTGCAGACACCGGTGCTACATCATACATGACATCTGACTTGGCAAATTTGGACCTCTCCACTTCATATCAAGGAACTGATACAATTACCACTGCAAGTGGTGCAGGCTTACATATTTCCAATATTGGCACGTCTAAATTGGTTATTCCTCATCATTCCCTCGCTCTTAAGAATGTATTACATGTTCCGAAGCTTTCTCAGCATCTGTTATCCGTTTATCAACTATGCAAAGACAATAGGTGCATATTCATTTGTGATGATGTTTCTTTTTGGGTTCAGGACAAATCCACAGGGAAAATCCTACTCAAGGGGCTGTGTAGAGCTGGTTACTATCTATACCATTCACCATTTCATAGAAGCAAGCTTCACCATCTACATCTCATTCATGTTTCCTTGCAAAACCAGTTCACTCAAGCATATGGCACAAAAGGCTAGGACACACATCCAATGCAATTACTTCTGCAATTCTACATCAATCTCAAGTACCTGCATCACTAGACACATGTTCATCCATTTGTACACCATGTTTAGAAGGAAAGGTCACCAAATTACCATTTCAATTTCCTGTAAACAAATCTGTACATCCTTTAGAAAAAATCCACAGTGATGCATGGGGTCCTACCCCTTTACTATCCTATGAAGGATTTCGGTATTATGTGACCTTCATAGACGATTGTACTCGTTACACATGAATTTTTCCATTAAGAAATAAATCAGAAGTATTTGCCACTTTTGTTTATTTTCATGCCTATTTGAGTACACAGTTTTGTGCTATAGTTAAAATCTTTCAAAGTGATGGTAATGATGAGTATACAAGTACCAAGTTTCACCAATTTTTAGCACAACATGGGATTTTACATCACAAATCATGTCCCTATACACCTGAATAGAATGGTTTAGCAGAAAGAAAACACAGACATATTGTAGAAACAGCAATAACCCTTCTTTAAACTACCAAACTACCTAACCAATTTTGGGTTCATGTTTGTGCTACTGCTACTTACTTGATAAATAGGATGCCTTGTGCTTCTTTACACATGAAGTCACCTTTTCAAATGCAATATAACACTGTTCCTCAGATTAAACATCTCAGGGTTTTTGGTTGTGCCTGTTTTCCTTTGCTCAAACCCTATAATACTTCTAAACTTCAACCTAAGACAGCAACTTGTGTGTTTTTGGGATATGCAAGTCAATACAGGGGGTTCCTATGTCTAGATATTGCCACTGGTAAAATTCAAGTGTCCAGACATGTTTTATTTGATGAAGCTAGTTTTCCATACTCAACGTTCACAATGTCACACACTTCCAAATTATCTTCTGCATCGTCATGTCTTACAATGCATCCACCCAAGTTACCTCCAGTCATCACATTAACAAATCAAGCTTTCACACCCTCATTTCATTCCATCTCATCTCCCACCACAAAGTCCTTGTCTATGCATTCATCTAGTGCCTCAGAATCTCTTTCTGCATCTCGAACCTCAGAATCATTGGAAACAAGTGCATCTAGTGCTCCAGAGTTTGATTCTTTACCTGCACATGACACACCTGCATTACACATACCCTGTGCCTCTTCCCTACATCAGTTGCCTCCACCTAGCTCCAATACACAGCACCCTATCCTTGTGGATCCTGATTTCCACCTTGAGAGACTAAATGTGGTTCTGTCCATACCAATGAATGTACATCCCATGCAAACAAGGTCCAAGAATGGGGTGTTCAAAAAGAAAGCTTTGTTAGCTACGGTTACTTCTGAAGCCAAAACATTCAAAACTGCTTCCCAAGTTTCTGAATGGCAGATTGCAATGCAAGAGGAAATAACAGCTCTTCATTCTCAACAGACTTGGTCTTTAGTCTCATTACCACCTAATAAGAATTTAGTTGGATGCAAATGGATCTACAAAATTAAAAAAACATGCAGATGGGTCTGTGGCAAGGTACAAGGCACGACTTGTAGCACAAGGGTATAGTCAAGAAGAGGGTGTTGATTATTTGGAGACTTTCAGTCTTGTGGTAAAACCTACAACTATAAAGCTGATCTTTGCCTTAGCTGCTCAATTCAAGTGGTCTCTTAGGCAGCTAGATGTCAAAATGCCTTCTTACATGGCATACTTCAAGAGGAAGTATATATGGCACAGCCTCCGGGTTTTGAGAGTGTCACACATCTTTCAAACTATGTTTGCAAACTTCATAAATCATTATATGGTCTCAAACAGGCTCCTCGAGCTTGGAATGAAAGGTTCACTAGCTTCTTACCAAGCTTGGGATTTCAAGTTTCACAGGCTGATCCCTCGCTGTTTATACAACAATCTTCCAAGGGCACGGTGTTATTGTTTTTGTATGTTGATGATATCATTCTCACATGTAGCAGCACTCAATTGATCAACCAAGTGATCACAGCTCTCACTGTAGAATTCGAAATGAAGGACTTGGGTCTCCTGTACTACTTCCTGGGATTGTAGATCAGTTACACCTCAGAAGGATTGTTTGTTTCTCAAACAAAGTATATTAATGAGTTAGTTGATAAAGTTGACCTCTAGGACTCTAAACTGTGTGCTACACCATGTCTCCCATATTACAGACTCCTTAAGGATGATAGGAAGTCGTATCACAGTCCGGATCAATATAAAAGTGTTGTTGGTGCTCTTCAGTATCTTACTTTCACAAGACCTGACATAGCATTTTCAGTCAATCAAGCTTGTCAATTCATGCACAATCTTATGATTTCTCATGTTATTGCAATTAAGAGAATCCTTCGTTATCTCAAAGGGACATCCACTTATGGCATTCATTTTAAACTAGGACCATTGCATCTGCAATCTTATAGTGATGCAGATTGGGTAGGAGATCTAAATGATCGAAGATCCACTTCAGGATTTGTTGTATTTCTTGGTTCCAACCCCATCTCATGGGTATCAAAGAAACAACACACGGTATCCCGATCATCCACAGAAGCTGAGTATAGAGCGTTGGCACGGCTGCAGAACTTGCCTGGATTCGACAACTATTATGTGATATGCATATACCTTTACATTCCTCTCCGCTGATATATTGTGACAATATCTCAGCTATTGCCCTCTCTACAAATCCTGTGTTCCATGCAAAATCCAAACACATTGAGATCGACTATCATTTTGTCTGTGAGAGAGTCACTCGGGGTGATCTTCAAGTTCAACATGTGTCTTCGACAGACCAATCAGCAAATATCCTAACAAAGGGCGTGTCTGCACCATTATTGCAACACCATTGCAACCATCTGATGCTTAGTGTTCTCGAGCATCAGCTTGAAGGGGGATGTAAGAAGGATGAAGTTCAAAAGTGTGATCCAAGTGAGGAAGTTTTCAATGGTCAAAACAAAGCCACTTGTCAAAAGATTAAATAGGTTGTTATACATATAGTTGGTTAGTTAGAATCTGTTGCTTTGGTTAGAGGGAGTTAGTTGATATAAGGAGGTAGTTAAAGAGGAGTACTTGCTCTGCAAGTTTGGCATTGAAAACTTCTATATAAGTGAACAATGTAAATCATATAGTTTCCTAATGAAGAAAAACATTTCTACTGATACAACTTTCTCTCATCTCCTTTATCTCTCTTCTTAAAACTGTTATTGTAGCTATCTTAACAAATCTTGGCAATTTGAGCCATCGATATATATTTTACAATTAAAATTGCAATTGTGGTGTTTTTATAGACGTGCAGTTTATTTCAGAACTTTCAGAATATATTGTCATCAAACGGGCAGCCGTATGACCGCTGCAAATGGTTTGTGTGACCACTTATAAATAATGGAGCTCAGTTTGTGTTTTTGCTCGAGTACTTCTAATGCTTTCCCTTTTGGTTCCTTCGGTTTTACGATCATATATTCCGCTGCAGGTCATTTTCTGTTGCTTTAATAATGGAGTTTGTATTAGGGGGAGAAAAAAAGAAACTAATTCTGGCAAGACTAATATAGGGTTTCTTTAATAAAATTCCTTGAAATGTTATCCAGAAAATTGAATGGTACAAAAGTTTCCGAATTTTTTTTTTCTTTTTTTTGGGAATATATATCAGATACGAAATCTGTTTCAAATATATATATATAAAACACACACACACACACACACACACACACACATATATATATATATATATATATATATATCTCGTTTTGGTTCAAAATTTAATTTGGTATGAAGCACCAGTTAATTAGCTTCTTGTGTATTGAAGTTTTGTCCACTTGATGGGAATAAATTTCAAATTTGACTCAAATAGCTAGATTGCAGGATCATCGAAGCGTGGTGCAATCTCTCTCACTGGTGGTACCATTGTGGTGGCTTGAGGGGACTCACACCGTTAGGTTGTGTTGTGTTCTTTTTAAAGTTTCTGGTTTTGTGGTCTGTTCATCTGACAAAGGATAATGAAGACCTTTCTCTATGTCTCATAGCAGGGTTTCTTTGCAAATGAGCGTCCTCATGAGCAAGTTCATTAGAAAGTGAAGCAAGATTTGTCATGATGAGCGTTATCTTTCTATATGGTTGGATGTGATTGAAATTTTGTGTTGTCTTCCTGTTGTGGTTGTATTCATGAACTGTATTTTTATGTTGATGATGTTCTTTGTATAGTTGATTAATGGAATGTTTCTGTTTCATAAAAATTAAAAAAAAAAAAAAAAAAAAGATAAATAACCGGTGTAATTTTAAGCATCGTTTTTCATTTGCCTGGGAGCCTATTCAATTTGTATGAGTTTCTGGTTCAGCTTTCAACCAAACATAATTGAAAATATAATAGTTAACACTTGAACCCCAAATATTTTTAAACATGAAATAGGCCATGAATGACTAATACGGAATTTTACACGCAGCTGTTCTTTATTTTTAGAAGCCAATATATAATGTTATTGAAAAGAGAAGATTACAGGACTCACATGTATGACTCTAAATACGGGTAAAGAATCTTTAGTGACCAAGAGCTGACATGATCCAGAGAAAATAACGCACACCCTACCATAATAAAACCCCCAATTCAGCCACCAAAATGACAACGATCATTAATATAGATCAATTACAAATCGGCATAACATCCCGTTTATTAATAATAAAAAAAAATAAAAAAAAAATAAAAAAAAAATAAAAACTGTTGTTGGCTTATTTGATCGAACGATCTAGGGTTTAGAGAGAGAGGGGAGCCGGCTGCAATAATAGAGAAGAGAGATTGATTTAATTGTGAGGTGTGTTTGGTTCACCCCATTGTGCCTTTATTTATAGTAGTAGGATAGGTAAAAACCTATCCCTTTAGGATTACAACATTTAATAGGTAATCTAGTCCTGATAAGAATATAAGATACTTTCCCATATCTCCTAGGATTTACACAATCACATTCCTATTCTAAATATGACTGCAACACTCCCCTTTGAGTGTGTAAATATTCAACAAACCATCACATCAGATCTTTAGCAGATAAGGTAGAATAGTTGATGAAGTTATCGGCACAACGGGTGATCGCGAGTCTCAAATTTAAGTGAAGTATGCATTTGTAGTAAAACGCACAAAACCTCGCTATGGTAAAACCCAAGGCATGGGGAAAACCCATAGACTAAGGAGAAAAGTGAGAAGTATGCATAATGTTTTTAAACAAACGTCAAACTAGACAAAGGTAGAGAACTCAATGGAGTATGATCATCCCAGGATGGGTGCCTCATTAAAACCTCGTTAGGTAGCAAAAACCTAGTGGGAAAAATGCTCCTAACCGTAGGAAAAATAGTACATTAAGATCATATGAGTATGCTTCTAGATACTCCCCCTGAGTTAGACATAACTTCTAAATAAGAGAATTACAAGCGATTCAACTCAGATAATTTACGCATACCGATTCCTTGGACAAGCTTCAGAAAAATAGACTTGGGCAACGACTTGGTGAAGAGATCGGCCAGGTTGTCCTGGGAACGGATTTGCTTGACTTCAATGTTCTGATGCTGCTGCTGCTGGTGTGAGTAAAAGAACTTTGGCGCTATGTGCTTGGTGTTGTCTCCCTTGATGTATCCCTTCTTCAACTACTTGATACATGCTACATTGTCTTCAAAGATAGTTGTAGGAAGGTCAACGATTGATGTAAGATCACTAGTGCTTCGAATGTGTCTCATAACTTCTCTCAGCCAAAAACACTCAAGCGATGCTTCATGTAAGGCTAGAATCTCAGCGCGGTTAGACGAAGTTGCAGCTAGTGTTTGCTTGGTAGACGTCCAAGATATAGCGGTGTCTCTAACGATAAAGACATAACCTGTTGTACCTAACATCTATGTAACCAACAAGGCCAGAATCAATCCGAGTACCATAGGGGGCGGCAACATTTGGAAATTCACGGGTATAGAACAAGCCCAAATCCATTGTACCTTTGAGGTAGCAAAAAATGTCTTTAACACCATTCCAGTGCCTGAGTGTGGGCGCATTGGTGCATCTTGCCAATAGATTCACAGCGAAGGAGATGTCAGGTCTAGTGCACTGAGCCAAGTACAATAAAGCCCCAATTACACTTAGGTAAGGAACTTCGGGTTTCAAAATCTTTTCCTCATCCTCCTTGGACTGAAGGGATCTCGTTAAGCATCTAAAGTCCAAACGATCATGAGTGTACTCGAAGGCTTCATTTTATTCTCATTAAAACGACTCAACACCTTTTGGGTGTAGTTCGATTGATGTACTAGGATTCCATTCGAACAATGCTCGATCTCTAGGCCGAGGCAATATCAAGTTTTCCCAAGATCCTTCATCTTAAATTCTGATTTCAAGTGTGCAGCAATTTCCTCAAGCTCTGCGGAAGTCCCAATGAGATTCATGTCATCGACATAAATTGCAACGATTGCAAATCTGGAATGTGACTTCTTTATGAACACATATGAGCATGGTTCGTTGTTCACATAACCCTGACTTGTTAAATATTCACTCAGACGGTTATACCACATCCGTCGAATTGTTTCAATCCGTAAAGTGACCTCCTCAACCTAATTGAGAGAGTGTTCCATGGTCTAGAACTATTTGAGCCAGTAAATGGAAGTCCTTCTGGAACTTTCATGTATATTTCCGTATCTAGATCCCCATAGAGATATGCGGTTACCACGTCCATAAGCTTCATATTCCGTTTTTCGGAAACTACCAAACTAATTAGGTAGCGTAATGTTATAACGTCTATTACGGGGAAATACATCTCTTCGTAATCAATCCTAGGGCGCTGAGAGAAACTTTGTGCTACAAGGCGTGCTTTATATCGCACTATTTCATTCTTCTCATTACACTTCCTCACGAAAACTTACTTGTAGCCAACATGCTTCACGTGTGGTGGTGTAGGAACAATAGGTCCAAATACCTTACATTTCGCGAGTGAATTGAGTTCAACCTGGATTACTTGTTTCTAATTTGACCAATCGATTTTATGTCGGCATTCATCTACGGAACGTGGTTCAATGTCATCATTAAGCATAATGCCAGTAGCTACTAAGTGCGAGAATGCATCATTGACGATCATCTCATTCCTATTCCAAACCTCATCCAATACTGTGTAGTGGACCGATATCTCACGATTATCGGGAGGCCAGCATGTTTCGTCTGAAGCATCACCGTAATCTATAATAACCTCAAGCGTTGGAACAGATGAGTGAGTGATGGTCGAATTTAAACTAGGGTTACTAATTGGTGCCATTTTCCTCTTCTAGGGTTGTGAATCCTTTAAATCAATGGGTCTGCCATGCTTCAGGGTTAGAGCAGGTGATTGGCTAGCCGCCAATGTACCTTGCCGCATGGAGGGTGCGGCCTCCCCACCTTCGGGGACGGTCCAGCCTTCCCAGGCGGGTTGTTGACGTACGCGCGGTACATCTATCTTTGCAGGTGTGTTTGTAGGTATATGTGATCTTGTCACCTTTGCTAGATCATTAAAAGCATCAAGCATGCTTTGAGCAATGCTCTGAAGATCTATAATTCGTCACACCTCAATTTCAGACTAGGCAATGCGGGGATCTAAATGAGACATAGTAGGAGCATACCACGACAATTCGCAGCGTTCTGCGGGAACGTTAGCATGCTTATCTCCCCCTAACGATAGGAAGACTATCTCATCAAAGTGACAATCTGCAAAACGTGTGGTAAAGAGATCTCCTGTCAAAGGCTTTAAGTATCAAACAATTGATGGCGAATCATAACCGACATAGATTCCCATTTTTCTCTTAGGACCCATTTTGGTACGTAGCGGCTGCGCTATTGGCATATAAATGGCGCACCTAAACACCTGTAAATGCGAGACATTAGGCTCATATCCAGTAACCAACTATAATGATGAATGTGGTTAGGTAGCGGTGGGCCTCAGGCGGACCAACATAGCTGCGTGAAATATTGCATAGCCCCAGGCAGATACCGGCAGTTTGGTTCTCATAACCAAAGTCCATGCTATCAATTAAAAGTGCTTTATGAAAGCTTTTGCCAGGCCGCTTTGGATGTGAACATGGGGCACAGGATGTTCCACATCAATCCCTACTGACATGCAATAATCGTCAAAAGTCTGTGATGTAAACTCCAGTCAAATCGACTTGATCGGATAATCAGGGTGGTGAGCCCTTAGCTTAATGATTTGAGATAGGAGTCAAGCAAATGTGGCATTGCATGTGGACAACAAGCAAACATGTGATCATCGTGTCAATGCATCAACCAACACCGTAAGTATCTAAATGGTCCGTAGGTTTGTTGGATAAGTCCACAAATGTCCCCTTGAATCCTCTAAAGAAATTTAGGAGGGTCGTGAATAATCTTTGTATATGAGGGTTGAGTATTCAACTTCCCTAAAGAACACACTTTACAAGGCAAGAGTCCAACATAAGGATGTAACTTATGCCCGTGTGAAGATTTGAGGATACGACGCATCATGTCACGTCCAGGATGTCCCAAATGGTCATGCCAAAGCAAAAAAGTATCCAGGAACTCAGGCATAGGGCCAGCCACACTGTGGGCTTTTATGCCACAAATGGTTGTGATGTACAACCCATTTAGCAAGCATTCAAACTTCTCGTGAATATGCTTCTAGCTATATTCATACGAAGTGATACAAAGAATTTCAGAACCATGATCTTCAGTGGTTTCAAGATGATATTGATTATCTCAAATATCTCTAAAACTCAGCAACGTTCTTCCGGAATGTGGAGAATAGACTGCTTCCTTAATGGTCAAAATTGTACCATTGGACAACATGATACGTGCCTTTCTGTATCCTTCAATCAGGTTGGATGAGCCTGAGAGAGTTGTCAAATGAGCTTTCTTGGGTATGAAGTTAGTAAAATAGTGTTTTTCACGCAAGACGATGTGCATGGTTGCACTATCTGCCAAACAACTAACTTCCCTATTAGACATACATAGAAATAAATTGATTGAATTGGTCACATGCATAGATATAAGTCCATTCATTCAATTAAGCAATTCGAGAGAATAATATCCATTCAAATAACAATCCATAATTCAAAACAAACCAAAACCAAACAAATTATTCCAAATACTTAGGAAAATAAGGGGGTAGGGCTGGCCATTCCTAGTAGGTTCGGCCAATAGAGGTAAACACCCTAAAAAAATGTCTAATTTATTCATCCATAGGCGCTGACGCCTCCTGAAAATCTGATATCTCTATTGATGTAGTTGCATTTTCCGAATAATCCACATGTGCAAAGTTAGACTCAAGATGGGAATGATACTTGGCAATAGCCTCAGGGGAAGCTCGGCATACGTGTGACCAATGATCCCTTGATCCACAACGATAGCATATGTCTAATTTAGTAGAAGCGGGCTGAACGGGAGCTTTGCCATTGTTCTTGAAGTTTAAGGCCTTAGGGGCGAGTGGTGGACTCTGTTAGGTCACATTTCTTCCCTTAGGTACGACACTCTATTGACCTTGGGCACATGGTTGGACTTGTCGCCCATTGCCACGGCCACGACGATTCTTTCGTCGTTGATGGCTGCTAGAATAGGTCACATACGCTTTAGGTGCGGTGTTCGAGCCAGTGGGTTGGGCTTGATGATTCTTCATCAGAAGCTGGTTCTGCTTTTCAGCAAGAAGTAAAATAGAGATCAAATCCGAAAACTTGGTGAATTTTTGTGCCTTATATTGTTGCTACAAGACAATATTGGTGGCATGGAAGGTCGAATAGGTATTCTCCAGGAGATCTGATTCAGTTAGTTCCACTTTGCATAATTTCAACAAAGAACGAATTCTACAAACTTCAGAATTGTATTCATTCACAGACTTAAAGTCCTGAAAGCGAAGATGTGCCAGTCGTGTCTTCCTTCAGGCAAGTATATGTCTTTCTGGTGATCAAAACGGTCAGCCAGAGCAAGCCAAAGGGTACGTGGGTCCTCCTCAGCAAGATACTCAATTTGCAATGCATCATGGATGTGTCTTCGAATGAAGATCATTGCAATAGCCTTCTAAACTTCGTCAACAGGTTGTCGGCGATAGGTGCCTCGATGGTGGCTCTAATGCCCTTTGTAGTTAAATGGAGCTTCACGTCTTGAACCCACTTTAGATAGTTTCTTCCAGAGACTTCTAGAGCAGAGAAATCGAGCTTGTTCAAGTTCAACATGTCCCTAAAACAAAGGGAAAAACGTGAGTAGTCATATGGTAAGCCATAGACATATATCGTAGAACATACAGGTTCTATAAACATGTATTGGTTTAATTTATGCATGAAAACTACAGGTTTCATGTGGTATGTTTTGAATGAAAACTTCGGGTTTCAAAGGCACTAAATTTGAAATTACAGGTTCAATTTAGTTTTATGAACAATTAGTTCATAATGAGAGGTTCCTGCAAAAAACACAGAATGCAATATACTAGTTTGAATATAGTGGATTTGAGGATCTTCGGGAATTCAAGTGTGAGAGCTTCGTTACTACGAAAGTATGTGATGGTTCAAAGTATAAAAATAAATTATTGAATCGTTAATGTCCAAAAGTGATCTTCAGATCAATAATTATGGATTCATTATCAGATTAATGGACTGCATGTCACTTTTAATTAATTCAATAAATCAGGCCATACGGGGTCGATTATAGAAGTTAGATAATATTAAAATAATATTATTGGATCAAAAATATAGCCCCAAAATAATTTGGGCTTGGTGTCGTGGATAAGTATAAGGCAAGGCCCAAAAAAAAAAGGACCTTGGGTCATGGCTGCAGGCCACGGGGTGGAAGAAATCCCCTAGTCGTAGCTGGGTTTTCATTTGGGCCGAATGAGGGTGCACAGGACAAGGCCCAGTAGGAACTGGCCTTGTGGGTGATGCACAGGAGGATAAAAACCCAACCCTGTGGGCTGGCATGTGGGTTTGAGTGAAGGCCCAGCCTTAAAAAGGCTAGTGTCATGGCTGCAGGCCAATGCAACAAGATGGGCATGGGACTTCAAGTCCTACCGAGGTGAGTGCCAGGCTGAGGCTTGGTGGCTGCTTCCATAGTGATGGTGCGATGGTATGACGCACCATGTCCAATTCCCTTTTTTTTTTTTTTTTTCAAGATCCCTTAGGGTTTAGCAAAAACCCTAAATATACTTCTAATTTATTTTGTATAGTTTGACTCACAAATTCCACATAACAATTTAATTGTGCGATGCATGAAACAAATATATATATATATATATTGACAAATATATAAACATATACAATAGAAGGGTTCATGCATCATGGGGAATGTTTTCATGCTTCGTGGACGTTTCAAATAACTTCTTTTATTTTAAGCGTACCTGATTAGCAGAAAACAAATAAGCCTTTGAATTTGGTGGATGATAGCCTCCTCCTACGATGCGTCAATTCCTCAGCTTCTGGCAAGAGGGTGATAATAATGAGTTGTAGGCCTATTTGATTGAACGATCTAGGGTTTAGAGAAAGAGAGGGGAGCCGACTACAATAAGAGAGAAGAAAGATTGATTTAATAGTGAGGTGTGTTTGATTCACCCCATTGTGCCTTTATTTATAGTAGTAGGATAGGTAAAAACCTTTCCCTTTAGGATTACAACATTTAATTGGTAATCTAATCCTAATAGGAATATAAGATATTTTCCCATATATCCTAGGATTTACATAATCACATTCCTATTTTAAATATGACTGCAACAAAAACAAAAAAAAACACAAAAACAAAACCCCCACACACACACTTGGAACACGCTTAGAGCAACAACACAAAACTCTCCTAAAACGAGACTACATATCACAAACAACTCAACCTAAAAATATGTTGGAATGAAATACATATTACATGAGAACGAGGATAGGCCTGGGCCTCTCTTGCATTTTCTTTACTTTGTATGCTTTTGCTTGTAGTTGTTAGCTTTAGCTTTGCTGTTTGTTCAACTCCAATATGGTAATTTTATTTTTGCAAAACTTGTAAACAAGTTTGGTGCTTATAATATAATTCTCTCAAATATTAAATATTTTTTTTCGTTACACTGCTGCTCGCCTTTGTTTACAATATTTCATTCCTATACTAGAACTAGAATTATCCCTAAATTTTTCTCCCATTTTTTATATTATATTTTATTTCTCATATGGCCTAGAGGCCCCTCCTTGCTTCGACTTTTGACTTTGCCATTATTTCATTCAATAGCGGAAAATGAAGACAAACTACGACGATTCTGTAACGGCCAAATTTGAAGTTAAAATTACGGTCGACGATGCGAAGTAACGGTGAAACTCGTTGAGTTCTAGAGAGGCTAAATTACCATAAATATCTACCAAAAACCATGATGTCCAATTAAATAGTTGTATTGGATTTCTAGAAAGCATGATGTCCAGCTTTTGCTGTGTTTTAGTTCAAACAAAATGAACTAGAGGAACATGTTAAAGCTAGTTTTACATGAAAAGAAAAAACCAAAACAAAAAGGTACAAGAACTTACGCTCCTAAATTTAGCCCTATACCCTCCTTGAGTAGCTTGTATATATCATACTCCATTTATTCATTGCTTACTCCAAGAAATTCATTTGTAACCACCTTAGCTTGAATTTGAAAATACACACCATGAGCAATGGACACCACAATGGATATGCAGTGTTCATTGCTTCTTTAGTCATATGTCTCTCATCGTCTGCAGCACCATTTGCAAATGCAGAGAGCGCCTCAACTAGTTATGAGTGTTTGCAAGCAAACCCAAAACCAATTCGGCTACAACCATAAACCATGCGTAAAATCCTATGGAAAGATATTCCAAATCGTTCAGTACCTAATCTCAAATATGTTGGTGTAGTCATTGTTACCTTAGCACTTGAGCTTCCTAATTCACTATCTACGATGATGTTTTTTGTCATGTTATAATGGGATGTTGCATTCCTTGTTACTTCCGAATTATGAGATATCTAGGAAAATATGTGCGAATAATGTACTAAAATTTGAACGTAATTACATATGAAAGAATGTATCTGTCATTACTATATATCGGAAACCCTAACTAAAGGTTTGAATTATACTTTGCCTCAGTTACAGCTTAAACTTTAAAAACATTAGTGAACGAAGTTTGTTTGTCAAAGGTATTTGAGTTGAAGGAAATTAACAACATACGGCCATGGAACTCCACTGGTTAAAATCATTACATAAATAACGGTTAAACGGCATAAACAAATTACCTTGGCAACATCGTTTCTTTTTTTACCCTGAACAAGTAACATCTTGCTAAGTAATCTGGATCAAGCATGAAGCGCGGAAGTAAAACAAGTGAATCTACCCTACATTAAACGGCATAAACAAATTACCTGAATGCAATCTTTTGCAGTCAAGGTTCCACCAAAACGATCACCAACCATATTTGGAAAGCATCGTCGAAAGGGAGAATCTTAAGGCTTGGGGACAGTAACATTCAGAATTTTCACGTCTACTTGGGGCCTTTCTCCCCTGTCTGTCTTCACTTTTTCTATAGTCTGCATACAATAAGATGGGTGTCAGACGTTAATTAACCAGTCACACTGGGGGACCTCATACTACTAGCTGTGATTCACGAGTAAAAGGTATACATAAATTCCCGTCATCATAGGATAATTTCCAAGTTTGCAAGAAAAACAAAATGTCTTTTGGCAAAGAACATTTCGTCCCAAATCAATGACTAATTTTCAGGCAATTTAAAATCTCTTCCTCTCCACTCTCCCTCCTTCCACTACTCTTCGTGAAGACTGCACAGGCAGGTGATGACTCTCCCTCTCCCCATCTCAAGGAAAAGAAAAAAAAGAAAGACCACATGCAGATGATAAACACAAAAACCAAGGCTCAATAGTACCTGCACGACATCCATCCCCTTGATAACTCTGCCAAAAACTGTGCTTGTTATCAAGCCAAGGAGTAGCAACTGTGGTGATAAAGAACTGAGATCCATTTGTGTTTTCGCCCGCATTTGCCATTGATACAGTGAAAGGCCTGTCATGTCGTAAACTGCAAGGAAAGAAAATTTACATCATTGAATACTTAAACCAAAGAATTATGACAATACAAAAAATTGCAAGAGCAAACAGACAAAGTAGAAACTTTGACTTCTTTGCAACCTAACTCGGTCCATGAAATTAAATCTTTACCTTTTATGAAATTCATCCTCAAACTCCCGTCCCCAAATAGATTGCCCACCAGTACCATCTCCTAAAGGATCTCCTGTTTGTATCATGAAGCCTTTGATGACTCTATGAAATATGAGGTTATCATAATAGCCATTTCGGCAGTGTGTTGTGAAGTTCTCCACAGTTTTTGGGCATTCCTCTGGATACAATTTCATGTGTATGTCACCCATTGTAGTACGCAAAATCTGAGGAAGAAGAAAATAGAATATTAGACACCTAATGCTGTAGCATATCCCGAAGAATACAGCTAAACAGAACATGATGTATGAAAACAAAGCAATGCTGAACCCATACATCTTCATGAGAAACAGGTCACACAATTAAGAAGATGCACATCCAAAGATCTAAACCAGAAAACAAACCAGAACTAGTGGATTTAAGTCAAAAGACAGTGAAGTTACACATCCAAAGATCTATACCAGAAAACAAACCAGAACTAGTGGATTTAAGTCAAAAGGCGGTGAAATTATATACTTTTGCTCAGATGACGATATTTAGAAAAGATAACACGACATAAAAATTTCCATTACATTAATAATTTGGGTATTCATTCATCCAATTATCAAATAATTTCCAGATGAGAAAATATAAGAAATTAAAACATAACTATTAACTAAAAGAAAAACGTATGTTGGAATGGATAACAAGAATTTCACCTTGAAAATAAATGCCTTTTCTCATGAAGACAATCAAAAACTCCTTTTTTGAAAGAGGAAAGTATTTCAAAAATAAAAAAATATATATAAACATGAATGAATGGTAGGCATGGCACACAAAGCCGCACCACTTAAACACCACATCCCATATATTCACACCATAATTCACACCACCGACACATAAATCCCTCTAGCTAGCCATTCATCCATTAAAACACCCAATTTCGTCCAAAGTTGTTTGGAGTCTTTAAATCTGTTTGCTTTTACTTTAATTTCGTCAAAACCAATCCCCCCTTTAATATTTCGTGTTTACTTGGTTAGAACCTGTTTTAATTTGTTTCTTTTAGTGTTTTGAGTCAAAGTTAAGTTAGAATTCGTCCAAAGTAATCCTTAGTTTCTGTTTTGAGTCAATTTAACTTCGTTTGTGTGTTTTGAGTCAATTTAGCTTATTTTGAGTTGTTAGAGTCTAGTTTTCTGTTTTTGAGTCTAGTTTAGTGTTTTTAGAGTTTAAATTGTGTTATTAGCATCCCTCCTAATCCCCGGCCTAGAACGATCCCTACTTACATCTTTACTACAATTGTCCAAAGAGGGTTTAATTTGAGTGCTAGCCGGGGAATTGTAATTTTAAAGGGAATTGTAATTGGCACTCCAAACTTTCAATAGTTAGAAAGAAAAATACACTTGTGAGAAGTGCACAATTAGATTTTTGGAGTTCCACTAGCAGTTCTCTTTTTAAAATGTATTTGTCAATTCCTTATTGTAGGTCTAAAAAAAAATTAGAACCAAACAAGTCTGATATCATCTTCTCCTTTTTCTTTCTCTTTCTTTTATTTTTCTTTTGTAATTTGAGAATGATAGCATACCAAGATACAAGAGAATCAAGGGTTATTATTGAAAATTTAAGAAAAGTACAAGTAAAATGGAGGAGAAGACAATCACATCCAAGATACAAGGAAAAACAAACTTACCACATTGTCAGGTAGAGACGTTGTAGCTGATTTACCAATCTCTGATGCAGCCAAGAGTTCATCAGCAGGAGGCTTTTCGTTGAATATATCTCTTCCCTTAGTTGCATCTTCAGGCTCTTCTGGTTCTCGCTGACTGAACAGAGCACGAGGAAGTCAGATCAAATTAAAAATGCAGAATCACAGTTCCATAACACCAGAATATAAAGTAGTCACACTAATGGGTGAGATATGCAACCGACAATAACTATATGAATACTTCAATCTTATATCCCAAATCATAATCCAATTTCTTCTTTCCAAGAACTTTTACCAATATCAAGATCTCCTCCAAGTACAAATCTGGGCCAGAAAAATATCAGCATGCAATAACTTGGGCATCCAATCATCATTAGCCATGTAGTAATGAACCAAAAGCATAAGCTTAAAAGAAGAAAAAACAATAACAGACAGGTGTTTTCGAGGTTGTCTGAAGTATTTTAGTACCTGAATAGATAGATTCTGTGTTTTTTGAAAGCACAACATATGAGAGTAGGATCTGTCAAAGGCTCTTTGCTTTCATTAACATTTGCTGCAGCAGCAGGAATTTTTCTAACTTTTTTACTGCTTCTGTCACCTTGGTATAAGGCAATTCTCAAAAACCTATCATTATTCTCCACTTTTCCGAGAATTCGGGAAACTTTATTGGTGTGTAAATTTACCACCTGAAATAGAAAAACAAAATTAAAACAGAACAAATTAGTTTCCTTCTTTACTCAAGAGAAGTAATGGGAAGGGGGAGAGGACAGTCCAACTCTATTATATTACTTTTATTCCAAGGAGAGTTGCATATATGAGAAAATTTGAGCTTTCATCAAAAACTGCATTCGGCTGTGGGGCAAATTCTGTTTTCTCAATTTCCCTCTCAACAGCCATTCTTCGCCCAAAGTCGATAGCTTCCAGCTGGTACAAAGGCACATCACTTCTCTGGAGATCTTGGGCCACCTAATCAGTGCAAGATGATCAATAGGAGTGTTAAAAAAACAAAGATTCTTAAAAACATTAGAGATTAACATACATACAATAAAATGTTCAGGTAAAAAACTGATGTTACCTCGAGAGTTTCATCATAAACTCGTCGTAGTTTTCCTGTGCTAAACCAAAATACACGTATCCTGCGATCAGGTGATGTAATTGAAAATTGCTTACCATCCGGGCTAACCTGAGGAACCAAAGAGATTTTGTAACAAATTTCTTTCGTCATACATCAGCTATTAACAAAGTGTGGAACAAACCAAAACAAAACAAGTTTGAGCTTTATCTAAATGCTATTAACAAAGTGTGGAACAAAACAAAACAAGTTTGAGCTTTATCTAAATGTACAAATAGAATGAGTTCATACTTCATAAGGATCAAAAGCCTGAAAAAGTTAAATCGATTTCCAACAGTACCTCGATAGAAGAAACGGTAGTTTTGCATTTCGGGATTTCAAACAGATTAGTATCACTTTTCATTCTGAACTTCACCCTGCAAACACCACATGAAAGCAGTATAGTTCTATTAGGAAGTGAACAAATTAAACACTTGATTAGTAAATCCTTAATGAACAGATGTCATCAGAATTGTGTTATTTGCTATGCTAATGAGAGAAAAGTGAGTAGAGAACAAAAAAATATGCACACAAAATGTAATTGCCAACACTCTCAAAAACAGCACATGTTGAATTCTCACTGGCAGTCTCTCTCTATTTTCTAAAAAGCTGGCTTAGTTATATTTGACTAGGATAAAGGTAAGCAAAACTTGGTAAGTTTGACTGCTCTGACTGCAACAGTAGAACTATTGTCTTACCACAATTTTATACCGAAACCAATCTTACAGGAACTGTGAAAGCTGATCATATGAACTTATCATCCTCATATAGTTTTCACATAAAAATTTGGTGTACCTTCATACAGTTTCTCTACCATATTGATGACGGAAAATTATCGTATTAACATGCCAAGGTGCACATACCCAGTCTCTGGAAACTTAAGGGTGTCAGGACTCCAATACTCAATCATTCCCTGTTGATCAGCTGAAATCACTGTATCAAATACAGGATTATACCTCATAACTTTCACTGGGCCCAAGTGTACCTGAGGAATGGATTAAGAAAAGAAATGGAAAACAAAATTGGAAGTTCAATTTGTTTAAAGTAGGTACATATTCTTCTAATAAAAATATGATTCTGAAGGGGAAAAAAATATGTAGAAATATGATTCTGAAGGGGAAAAAAATATGCCACTTCCAACATTGCAACAACATACCTCTCTGGAGATAATAGGTTCATTTGTACCAGACCGTGCATCGAAAATGTGTACATATGATGAGTTCCTGTCACTGATGGCAAGCCTGGCTTGACATCCCCTTGTTTGTAGACCCACTCAACAGCACCAGGAACAAACTCTGTGCGAATCATGACCATCATATCGTAGTTGACTACGTCATATATCTTCACAGACTTGTCATTTGAAATTGTACAGCAAAGCAAACCATCAACACTAACCTGCATAGCTGAACAAGTTAAGGTTGATGACTGCAATACAGGGAGTTTGAAATCTACATAAAATCATTAATAACCAAAGAAATCAAAAAGGTCGGCTGGCGCACGCAAATAAATAGGTGAGCAACAAACTGAAAATTACAAACCAAAAACAAAAAATCCTCACATATCAACACACACAAATCAGGTCGTTCATGTATATGCCATGACCATGAGTTAGAGGAACTAAGAAAAACATAAGAACTAAACATGGTTATGGACAAACTTTTCTCGTTACCATCAGAGTCTGAAATTTGAGGACACAGCATCCGAAATCACTTTTATTTAGTACCAAAACTGGGGATCGAAAAAAAAGGAAAAACAAAAAGCGCAGCTAACTTTGAATACAAGGAATAACAGGATGACAACTAGTTCTCTACACAATAAACTGAGTGTACAGAGCTTGTCTGCTTGACAAACATATCCTCTATCAAACAAGATTAGAAACAGATAACTGTACCACATTAATTAGAGAGCCAAAACTTCAGCTAACTGTGATTAATACAACCTAACACATATTCAGGAATCCTAAGTTTCACGTACAAACTAAAACAGGAGAACAATATGCAGCTTTTATGTGTATGATGTTGTATTAAGGATAAACCTACTTCAGATTGCATGTTCAGAGTCAACCCAATATTTAGAAAGAAAGCAGTGATCAATCTAAAAGTAAAATACGGCAGAGTACACATGTAGTAATGTGGAGGAATAACTCACAGCTAGGCCTTCAATTGGACCAAGGTGGGACCTAAAATGCTTTGCAAACTCAATGCCAACAGCCTTTTTCTTCCAAAACTTCAAATGTCCTGGTAGAAAAACAAAAAACAAGAATAAGGAATGGAATCATACGTAGCTTACAAATAGAAGAAAACCAAAAAGGTCATAACGCAAGGTCTTATGAGTAACATCATCAATTCCCCAGTCCAGGTAGTAATATGAATTAAATTGCATATAGTTAGAAGGCAATAAAATATAAATTCAGGCCATATTACTGCAATATTTAGTGGCAGAAGGAAACTTATACCCATCCTTGTATTTACACACTTATTTTGAAAATCAGGAAGTCCATTCCATGATATTTCAGGATGTAAACATAGACATAGTATGCTGGCTACGCAAATCTCGTTCGACTCAAACACACACTTCATCTAAAATGCATACTTCCATTTTACTAAAACACATAGGAGTCATGATCCAAAAGCATACTTCCATTTTACTAAAACACATAGGAGCCAAAATTAGGCTAAAGAATCTTTTTTTCTCTTTTTTGCAGACATATATATACTATCAGGCTACATATGGGGCTCGTTTGGTACACATGATTGGACTGCAATGGAGAACTCTCAAATTTCAGGCTATATTGAAGGTGGAAGTGAATGGTTTTTCATTTGGAGGGGATTAGAAGAGGATTAGCTTTGAAGGAAATTCATCCCTTCTAATCCTTCCATTTTAAAGAGAATTGCAATGGTAAGTTTCCTTCATGAGTAATCCATCTTCTATCCTCTTTGATAATTTTATAATTTCTCCCTTCGACATACATTTAATTTAGTAGGCTTATACATTCCAATCCAATCATGCGCATCAAATAAGCCCTTGGTTCCTAAACTTGGAATGGATAGGACTGGATAGCTCACTTGTTCATCTAATTCCCTCAATTTGGATAAAAATTTGGAAGTAGGCCTTCATTTCTTAATTCAACATACCTTGAAAGTGGCAACTTATCCAATCCAATCCAATCCTTCGGACCAAACCTGGGCTTAGAATATATGCCACCCTGCCCTGCACTAAACTCTTACTCACCACAATGTCATCAAAACTTAGCAACCACTGCTTAGGCTACAACTTCTTATCTTACCCACATCACGCTATGTGGATGCACATTAATCACGTTACTCGTACAGTTTTCACAAGAGTAGTAAACTGGGACCTTCCCCAAAATATTTTAAACTTTTGGTAAGCAAGAACTTCCTAATAGAACCACAAGAAGTCATCGAAAAATCAGCATGGACACATAGCCAATTCATTAATTAACACCATATCTACCCAAGTAGCAGATGACATGCACAATACAAGAGAAATAACTTCAAATTAATTTTCGGACATGCAAGAACAGTATGTTGCTATCATTACCATCAATGCTTCCAGTTACGACAAAATCCGCCGATGACACAGCAACATGCGTAACAACGTCACGGTGCATATAACTTTTCTCGTACCTGTTTATGCCACCAAAAATAAGAGAATACAAGAAAAAATTACATGAGAATTGTTCTACCTAACTGCTAATGCTCTTGGCAGGGAGAACCAAAAGAAATCAACATCAAGAATTTGAATTCAACTCATTCGGCCAAAACAATAGGGATCATAACACATGGGATTTGCCCAATTAACACGAGCTGAGTTTCCTAGGGTTTAAGGGTTTATGAAGCCAAACAACAAACTGACATTTTCGAGTAGAAACTAAATTTTGAAACTCCAACTGAATTGCAATACATAATCACGGAAATTCCCAATTCAAACTAAGAATTGGACCAAAAAAACAATCAGGAGACCGAAAGGGGGGGAAATCAATACATACATTAGAGCGGAGGGAAGAGCATCGAGGTAGGCGTGCTCGAACTGGAGGGGCCGCTTGGGGCGAGAGCGAGGGGGTGGGGGTGGGCCGGGACCCACCATGGGCTCCTCCTCGGTCTCCGCCACGCTGTTCAGGGGTTCGGCTACGTCTGTTGCTAGGGTTTCTCCTCCATTCTGAGGCTCCTCCATGGTTGCTCCTAGGGTTTTGCTGGAGACGAAACACTGCAACCGCACCGAGGCAGTAGGTTTTGTAAGGCGAAGCTTGAATTGTTGGAGTGAAAGGAAGGCACTGGAAATCTGGATTTTTTTAATTTAAACAGGGACAATGAAACACCGCCGCCATTTTTCATACGGGGTTCCGGACCGTTACCGGTTCAAGATTGGGCCGGACTCGTGTAATCTTTATGATTAGGAGGATTTTGTCTCTTTGGGCCTAACCACGATTGGTTGTGGACCTATGGTCCTAAGGCTGGCCTGTTTATGTTGCCACCGATTACTATTTCGTTCTTACTTCTATCTTTTATTAGAAATGGTATTAATATTTGAAGCTACTCTAAGGGGGAGTTTGAATGGCGGATGTAGTGGGTTGAAGAGAATGTCATCTCCACCAGGTCATTCATCACTTGCATAACTATTTCGTTTTTAATATCAGAAGGTTTCTTCTAATTATAATGGTTAAAATGAAGCTCTAAAAACAACCTACATTCATGGCTAAAAGAAAGCGTCAAAAGCGATGGTCAATAAAATAAAGCATCATAATCCATTTATTTCCGGCTGGTAAAAAGAAGAATAACTATTTCTATTAAGTAAACGCCAAAAGATTACTACATTTGTTGACCTGTAATGTGGGAAATTTCTTCCATGCTACGTAGTACGTAGCATTCTAAAAATCGGCCTGAACATTTCTTAGGTGTTGGGCGGTGGGGTTCCATGGCCATCTTGGGCAAACAAAATCACTAAAAATCGAGGAAGAACTAGGGAGTCTAAATGCTAGGTTCCAAGTTTTTTTTAATAAACTAATTAAGTTAAAGTGGGTAACGTGTAACCTACCCAAAACACAAAGGGACCCACAAGCTCTCGTGCCGCATATCGCCTCGTCACTTTATGTCTGTGCAAACCCAAAACTCTCACTCGCGCCACATGTCATCTCGTCGATCCTATAAACCCAGACTTGATTAGTTGATTCTACAAACCCAGAAGCTCTATGCAAACCCATGCTTGATCAGTTGATCTTACAACCTCCATCGCTCTACCTCTGTGCTATATATCCATTGCTTCTGTAATTTGAAAATACTCTGTGATTTAGACTCGACATGCATCTCTCGAAACTCGTTCTTATCTGGAGCGAATCGTGATTGATGAGATGAGAGTCGAGACCCACTAACCACTGTCAAATTATTCTCTTCCTTTATAAATAATGCAAGACTTTTGAATTGTTAGTTTGCTTACTAAATTACAGTCATGAGGCTTTTGAAAGTGTGAATAGACACTTATTTATATGATACAATAATAAATTTACTTAAATTCGCTTAGGACCTAACCTGTTGCTCAACTAGCGTCTAGCATCTTTTAAAATCACGTTACATAACATTAAATGCTACGAACATTGGATGCTCTTTACATTGATTTTGATTATTGCCTTTTATTTTGGTCCCATGGATCCAAGCCATCCAATGCTCATAGCATTTAATGTCACGCCCGGATCCCGACGTACATCCAAGATCGACACGTGACATCACCAAGTACCTGTATATCTAACATACCTGCCTTGGGGATATGGACAAAGCACAACTCAAGATTCGAATTGCATAGTAATTTTTTGTTTACTTTATGGTTGCATGTAACCTCTTTGTTAGACTACATACGTACCTTCCGACGAGATCAAGCCATTCGTAGTTCACCATTTGTTAAACTCTGAACTTTTAGTAAAACACTTCCTACCAAAAAAACATATAGTACCACACTACACATCAACCATAAGCCAAACAAGAGCTGCCATCTTGCCATTCACACACACATATGCTTTCCATCACCATTCCACAATCACATCAATTAATAACTCATACAATACACCAACATACAGGGCTAGAGTGACACAGTTTGGCCGAAGCCTACATCTCTAAACTTTCTCAATTTAGACCAAATCTAACGAATCAACTAAGTCAAGGATGTGATCTCATACCACTCAATGAAATCCACCATCGGGTTTGGGGTTTCTAACCACTCAATGGAACCAAAATACTAAGAGGGATTTCATACCACTTAACGAAATCCAAACCAGAATATGATTCCGAATCACTCAACGGAATTGCAAAGTAAAGGGGATTCTAGACCTCTCAACAGAATCCGAGTGGATACAATTCCGAACCACTCAACAAAATCACTGAGTACAATGGATATCAGACCACTCAATGAAATTCAAAACAGGATACGATTTCGGACCAGTCAACGGAATTGCGGAGCACGAGGGATTCCTAACCACTCAACGGAATCCAGATGGAGTAGGGAACCAGCACTCAACAGAACCCCAACGGAATCCAGTTCCGGACCATTTAACGAAACTGAGCGGAAGTCCAAAAAACATAACCACGACTCGAAGAAACAAGACATAATCAAGTTACACAATTCATGAAGGCTCAATGAAATGAAACAAAGCACAAGTTACACAATTTAGAATGGCTCAATGATGGAAAAATGAAACAAGAAACGAGATATGAAACAAGTTTTGAAGCAACAAATCCCCATGTCAATGGGTTATCAGTCCATTACTAGCCTCACATTTCACAAAAAATTCACATGCATTTCAAATCACATTTCACAAATATTTCCAATCCATAAGTCAAATCACATTTAATAAAAATAGATCGATGGCTAAATATAAAATAACAATTTAATATAAAACACAGTTCTAAAATCATGTCGTATCCACAAAGAATACTAACATGGAGATTTCAGGGTAATAACCAGATCACATATATTAAAGTCACTCATCGAGATAAGCCCGCAAAGCCTCACTGAGTCTCTAGTAATACTAATTTTAGAACTTAAGGACGATTACAAACATGTGGATCAAAGTCAACCCTAGTAATTCAATTCATCAAGATTCATATGTTGGACTCCCAATATGTCAATTCCTAATGTCCTGAAATATTACGTACTATGTACTAAAGTTTGGTGTCATCCAACGGTCGGATCGTCGATTCATATAATAATCAAGTGGCGTACCATAATGAAAATAGGTTCAAACAATCAAATCTCATCAAACAAATATAAAATATGAAATCAGGACATCTAATTTAAGTTAAAAAGGCATTGTTGGCCTACTGGCCACGCGCCACTGCACGCGCCGCGGCAGGTGATGATTTCCGGAAACAAAAACCCAATTTTTAGACAAACTCCAAAAATTACCAAATTTTACATAATTGTAGAACACAACAAGGGGAAGAACTTTCATACCTGGACTGAATTCCAATTCGACTGGAAAATACCTGGAATTGCCATCGATCCGTTGAAACCCTAGAAATGGGTGTTCTTGATTCGACTCCAAAACAAGCTCTGACGCCTCAACCAACCTATAGGCATTGTTCCTATGGTTAAAAGGAGTTGATTGATGGTGGTAATTGACTGTAATACTTTTAGGAATGACAGATCGCTGCCATAGACCTCTCGGCGCCAACAACACCATTCTTCAAGAAAATGAAGCCAATCCTTGTCGAGTTTGGGTGAAAATGGAATAGGGATCGACTAGGTTCAAAGTGGAGATCAATATGGCAGTGGTCCTATCGTCAATGGTGGTCGGATTAGGGAGATACAGAGTTGGGTCGGGTCAGCGGGTTGAAAAGGGTTCGGGTTAGCTCGTTCCTCCCTCATTTCTGTTCCCTCCTTTCTGATTGGCCAGTGTCTCTCCTCCTTTCCCTCCTTTCTCTTCTCTTCTTCCCATCTCAGTCGTACACGTGGCACCCATATTGTTGCTCCAGCAAATCTGGAACCTTCTAGATTAGTGGTTAATTACTATTTTACCCCTGTATTTAACCACTAATTTCTCTTTCGTTAAAACTCCGTTTCACAAACCTTTTCTTGCATGCGCACTTGTGAGGTTGAGCTCTATCCCAAATATGTAAATAAAAGTGACAAAACATATAGGAATTAAATACGTCCTCGAAAAGTTTGTTTAGTTCATTAAGGGCATTTTTTCCTTTTACTTACTGAAAAAAAAAAAAAAAAAACTATAAGCCGTAATTATAAATGTGTTGAAACTAAGAATACGAAATATGTAATTTTAAATAGTGAAATCCGAGGATGGGATTTTACATTTAATGCTACGTAACATCGAAGTGGAACGCATGTATGTTATAACTTCAAGTCAATTTGAAGTAGGTAATGTGTTCATTAAGTAAAATCAATAATTTGACCATTTGTAATGTGACAACTTAAAAAATAGAAAAGAATCTTAATATGTGACATAGTTCGGGTTTGGTAACAAGTTATTTTGACAGGTCAAGTTCATAGTTGACTTTTTGAATTTGTTAATGAGTTAACATAACATGACAAGTTAAAATAATAAATTGACACAAGCATGGCAAAGATGACCCATTTGCTAGTTTAAGGGGCAACTAATGGAACATTACATCAACAAAATGAGACTAAAAAAATAAAGTAAACAATAAGAGCCAGTAAACTATTCATGACAATAACAGATTTGAAAACTCAATCCAGCTTTGCTAACAACAAATAGAAGATACAAACTTAAAAAAAGGAGGAGAAAACAAAGTGATGCAAACAAAATGTGGATGTTACTCATCCAAAAACAAAATAAAAATTAACGGAGATGAATGAAACTTAGCAAGCAAGCAACCAAGACTCATGTGAGGTAGGTTCTCTTAAAGAGCGAAACAAATTTGAATAGTAGCTCTCAAACACCTGCCCAAATCTCAAACCCCATCTCCTTCCAAACCGAACACTTCACATGGGAAGGCGGCCCAAACACACATTTCACAATTTCTCACAACCACTCTAAATTCCATCCAAACGATGAACGCTCCAAGGGCTCCCGGCGCTGCCACTCCCCCCGGGGGGGCCGGCGCGGGGTGGGGCTGCGTTGTTATGAGGCGGATCATTAGATGGTGGACAACGGAAGCCCAGCGGATGTACCAAGCCGTCCGAAGTCAATGTCATTGCTTATGTTCATATTGTCGGGATTTCAACACCAGCATTGACTTTGGAAATTTGTGAATTAATTTAGTACATGTCGGTTTACCAAATCATATGTGGCCACATAAATTAGGCCACCCCATATAAAGATGAAGTGTTTAAGAGTAAATGTACGTACTACGTTGTTTTGTTTTGTGATAACGTAATGAAATATTTGTGACAAGTGCGCAATATATTTTTCTTATTTGAGTTTGTTTTCTGATTAATAATATTCCATTTTCTCAGGACAACTTTGATCAGATACAACTCGCCTACTAAGTGGTGGGGGAATAAATGGTGGAGGTGTACATCTCAACAACGCCCAATTAACCCCTTGGAAAAATGGGTGCCTCTTTACTGCCGATGCACCCATCAACGATCCCAATCGCCGAGCCGGATCCTTGACCAGCAGTTGTGAGATGAGGTCCTTGGCCGTGGCCGGCACAGCCGGTTCTTTCGGAAGCTCTAGGGCTCGAGCCACAATATTTGCTAGGGTTAGCTCATTGTCCACGCCCCTAAAGGGTGTCACACCATAGAATAGTTCAGAAATAAATATCCCTAACGTCCACCAGTCCACTGCACTACCATGTCCCTCACCGGACACAATCTCCGGAGCCAAGTACTCGTGTGTCCCGACAAATGACATGGACCGGACGTCAACGGGCTCGGACACAAACTCGGGGCCATTTTTATGGCTCTGCTTCTTCTTCCGCTTGTTTTTCGGGTGAAAACATGACACGGAAGGGACCATACAACTGGGCAGTATGCATGAAGATGATGCAAATGGGGGTGGATCAAGTGAGTAGTCTTTTCGTGGTGCAGCATTTGGGGTATTTTGAGTAGAGATGATCTGAGGCGTTGATGTACCATCGTCGCATTTTAACGAGAGGTCAAAATCCGTAAGCATGATGTGACCGTCAGATCGAACTAAAACGTTTTCCGGCTTCAGATCACGGTACACAATCCCCATCATGTGGAGGTACTCAAGAGCTACAATCACCTCCGATGCGTAGAACCTAATCATGATATTAAATACCAGTTAGTATGCTAATCAAGGATCCAACATATGATTTGTTATATCATGATCAATTGTTCACTTGTCTACATGTGACCAAAATATTTTAGTTTAGCAAAATGTCATTCGTTTGGTTGGGGTCACTCCTGGAAGTGAATTCCGCACATTTTTTTTCTCTTTTTGCACACCCCAATTGATTTTGTCTCTTGATTCTCTTTGATTTATTCAATCAAAAGACCAGGGTAAACATAAGTGCGCAAAAGGAGAAAAAGGCGTTCAGAAATCACTTCCCAATGGATAAAGGGGGGAAAGAGAAAAGTATACGAAAATATAGCTGGGTTATTAACCTACTGGACCTTAGCCCTACTTCGAGTCTTCAATCATATATAGAGAGGTTTAACTTTTTAGATGAAATTCAAAAGACATAACTCTCTAAATTAACAAGGTTCGCAACCAATTTGCAAGTTAATGATAAAAACACATGCAAGCAATCCATTGCCATGATAGTAAAAAGCACTTGTAAATTGCAATTATCACAAACAAAAACTGTATATAATTGATGATGATAAAGAAAAGCGAAAAGCACTTGCATATAATTGATGAAATAAGTACTTTTGATGTGATTCTCTGGCCTGAAATTCATCCCTAACCACTGAGTCACCCCGTGGTGGTTCCTTAATGTGTTTTGGCTAGGAACACTTTTGGAATGGAAAAGGACGAAAGAGAAGAACCTCATCATTTTTTATGGTAAGAAAACAGATCACTAACAACATTTCCTCTTTATCTATTACTTGCTAAAAATTTTACTACTAAGCTTAATGACAGTATTGCCTCCTGAGAGCGTTCGTGAATCCCACTTTGCCCCCGGATGTCACTTTGACGACTCACCTTGCCCCTCTAAATCATGTTTTTGTGTCCCACGTTTCGTCGGCATTTCACCTTTCAGTTGCAGACATACTCAGACTGCTGGGACCTTACCCTACTATAATTGAAATTCAAAAGACACGACTGCCTAAATTAAGAGTAGTCTCAACCACAAGCCAAAAGCAAGAAAACAACACTGGGGCCACTATTTTGGGAAATCCTGCAACAATTATCTGAACCCAAAATACTGGAATTCAGATTTTAAGGGACCTGTTTGGTCCTTGAATGCAACAAAATCTATCCAACAAATCAACAAGAAATAGGGAAAAGAAAAGCTCACATAAAATTAACATCCTAAACATTTGCAATCAACCCAAAACGTAATTATTCAATGTATTTTTTTTTTAGCAATTTTATACTTGTACGACTTGATTGCTAACTAAACAAAACTAAACGACTAAAGCTGCCTAAACGACCAGGACCAAAGTGGAAAACGGGGAAAACTATAGGGGCAAAAATGTGATTTGGCAAAGAGAAGAAAACTACTGTTAAGTGTAGGGTAAAGCACATATCGTTCGACGTGCCATATTAGTGATAGCCTTGACTCAAACCATAGTGTGCACGTGCATGTAATTATAATTGGCCTTTTTAAGCACATGACAGTCAAAACTAATCAAACGTACTTTCAACGAAACAAACGACCCGCATGGCATCTCAAGCACAAAGAAGATGACTTATAAGAATGAGTTCGCCGCTACTGTCGTAGCGTGACGTCTCAATCTAATAATATCATAATATAAACATATATTTATCCATATATCGTTATATTATTAGACTAGGATGTTCGATGGTCTGGTTAGACTTCTTTCATACAAATTGCTCTCCAAGTGAAAGTGGTCAATTGTCTTAGCATTCTTCGAGCGTTTGAATTTCATATTTTCTCCATCCTTAGTACTGGTTTTATACTAAGGTGCTTTTATAAAAAGTGAATATAAAAAAAAAGCTGAACTCAAAAATATATTTGGTAAACATTTAAAAATAGCTTATTTTCACAGTTTTGGATGAAAAAAAGCTAAAAATGTGAAGCAGCAAAAATGAACTTATTCTCATAGCACAGCAGAAACAATTTTTTTTTTTTAAAGCATAATAATATCAAACCAACCCTTGACGTAGCTTAAAGTGGTAATATTATTTACAAAAAATAAAAAAATAAAAAAATAAAAAAAATTCAGTACACATATAAACAGCCACTTATTGATTCCGTGGCACACAAGTTGTTATTCTTCTACCGTGCTTATGTATATTGATTCGGTATCATACAAGTTGTCATTTCTTGTACCGTGCTTACGTGTGCTTAACAACAGTTGACAATTTACTCCTAAATCCTAAATTTCATTTTCACCCATCAATCTATATGTCCAGATTTTATCAGGTGCATGTCAGGTACACCCTGAAGCTTTTTCCATTAAAATAGGTAGACCCCAGCAAACAACCTGACAGGTAAAGCGGTACAAGTGTCGGGGCCGCACAGCACGATTCAGAAAAGTCTGAACCGTGCAAACGCGTACCATTACATCACATCAAAACTAAGCCCTCCGATCGTCATCAATTACGGCCCTGAATTTAATTTCGTTATGGAAAGTACTGAATTAAGGAAGGAAATGCTAACGTGCGCACCTGACGGCAGGTTCGTCGAAGCGTTTGAACGGCTGGCGCTGGCGGAGGACGTGGAGGTCGCCGCCGGGGCAGAACTCTGTCAGCAGGAAATACCAGTTGGGCGCGTCGATACTCGCGTAGAGCGTGGGCAAGAACGGGTGCTCCAACATTTCCAATATTTCCCTCTCTGTCCTCGCCCGCCCTTCCTTTCTTCGGCTAATCAATTCCTTCTTGTCCATCACCTTCGCCGCAAATACGCACCCCTGCGCCCCACCGGGGGACTTCAACTCGGCCAAGTAGACGGAGCCGATGTCGCCGGAGCCGAGGCGCTCCGCGAATTTGAGGTCAGAGAGGGAGAGTTGCCGGGTCGGGGATTCGGATCGGATCTTGTAGATTGCGGACCAGAGAGGGTCGGAGGAACAGGATTGGGGTCGGGACTTGGGGACTACGGAGGCGGGGAGGCGAGCGGAGGAGGAGGCGGATGGCGGGAGCGTGGATTCGGAGCAGGAGCTGGTGCTGCGCTTGGTAGTGGTGGTGTTGGTGGTTGTGGTGGAGGTGAAGCTCAGGCTTTGGAGGTCGTCGGCTAAGTCGTCCAGACAGGGCTCCATTGCGGGGAGAGAGAGAGAGAGAGAGAGAGAGAGAAGAGAGAGAGAGAGAGAGAGAGAGTGGGGAGTGAGAGAGGAGGAAGGAGAGCTACTTTGCTGAGAGAGCGAGGAGGGAGTGAGAGGAGGTTTTGAAGGGCGGGGGAGACAGGAGACTGGAGAGAGATTGTTGGGCTTGGGCCATGTTGTGGGTTTGGGTTGCCGGGGAATTTGGGTGCTAAAGGTGGGCCTTCTTTGTGGGGACCATGCTTGATATTTTAGATTTCTATTTCCCAATCATGGAGTCTATGACTGTGGGTACAGTTAGTCTATGACTGTGGGTACAGTTATAACAGGTGCTTAAAATATCGGTACTAATAAAAATATTGATATGTAAATTTTTGTAATTATCGACGGATATACCGAATATTAATATCGATATCAGTTGCTTTTAATAATAGATTTAAAATGATACTTTAGAGATTGTCAAATATTGGTTTAGACGAAATATAACAGTTTCTTCGATATTTAACAGATGTATCAGAAATATCGACAATATTTGTCTATTTTAATCTAAACTTAAGAGTCTATTTGATATGAGAAGAAATTTACACTTAACCTCCAATTTCTATAACTTTATCTGATTTTTTGGATATTTCCATGAAAATATCGATCGTATCAAAGAAATTTACAAAACCATGAAAAGAGTTTTATCAACAAACAAATTGTGTTTAGCATCATCTAACTTGAATTGCTATACTAATTTACCTGAAGGAGAGGAACAAAAATTCAAACCCGAGATGTAGTGGGTTAAATAAAAAGTCTTAATTGACAATTCACCGGCAAGGATTGCACATTTGTAAACGGAGACAAGAGTATCCTAAGTCAACCAAATAAGAAGATGGTGAAAAAAAAATAAACACCCATGTGGATGGGGGAAGTGTGATTTGCCAATACGAAGCATGGTGCGTCGAGTGCCCCTAACGATGCACGTCCGCACGTAAAGTCGGGAGTTTCTCGAGACCGAAACTTGGTTTGTTCCTTCTAGTTTCGCAAAGAAATCATTAAAGCTTGGATTGGATGCATGTGTAACTAAAATACTAATTATTTATTCTGCATAAAGAGAAGAGATTAAGACCATCGATGATAGATTTCATAATTACGCAGGGACCATGGGTGATTAACTTTTAAACCATATATTATAATTTAAAAGTAAATATCATTTGCCGCACCAAATGCTTCCATTTGGTTTGTTCATGCAAAGGAGACTCTTATGATATATTTTGTCACTTCACAATTTAACGTTATTTTTCATATCAATATTATAAAATATTGTGTAAAAAAACATAAAATAACAGATAGTCCACATAAATTCTCACTTTAGAGAGTTTTCTTAGCATTTCTCTAATTGAATTGGTGGAAACCAATCACTGCAATTAGATTAAGTGATCAACTTCAGGAACACTTTCCAAATTGATGTCGTATCATATACTTATACAACCTCTTTAAGGGAAAAGATCCCAAATTTTTTCAAAAAATGAGGATTTGTTGTGGGATCAGGATTAGTTATGAGACCTACTGCACATTAAACTTTAACGATCTGAATCGTTTATTTTGTAAGTCTCGATTCATAGATCATTCTTGCAGAAATTCAATTTAATCCGAAACTATTTGCCTATTTAATTATCACGATAAAATTTCATTGTTTCATATATAACAAAGTGTTCGTCAACTTCTTTGAACTCAATTTAGATATCTCAAATATATCCGATTTGGCTAATAATTTGTAAGAATGATCTATGAGGTGCAACTTGAAAAATAGACTGGTCGGATTGTTGAAGTTCGATACGAAGTGGGCCCCATAACTAATCTCATTAAAAAAAAAAAAATAGAAATCCCTTCCTTTAAAGGCTTCCTATACTTATATTTCTTTATTTGCACTATGAATAAACCAAAAAGAAATTATATTTTAGAATAATTAGGGAGGTTAAGAGAAGACTTTTCAATTGTTTAAGAGACAAGTGTTAAGAGTATGAGTGTGATTCTCACAGTTTAGTAATAATCATTGTTATTTCAGATTGGTATAAAGAGGCCTTAATGTGTTTATAAGAGTTAATTCAACTTTGGTTTGGATTGAAACTCTACTGTTGGCTTGAGAATAGAACTCATACTTGTACAAGGATTTGGTCTTGTATTCCTTGTAGGATTATTATAGGGTAATCCAGATTTTGTAGTATAAAAACCACAAGCGCCTGCTCTCACAAAAATACGCTCTTATTGTTTCAATTACCTATAACTTGGAGAGCATTGAGTTTTGCAGAGAGGAGAAGGTTGTGTGTAGAGGGTGTCTTGGTATGCGTCCATGTGACAGTTGAAGAAGATGGAGAACTCGGATTGCACACGCAGTGCCAAGGCTTGGTGCTTTACGTGTCCTGCTGTATTCTTGAACCCAGTTCCTTTTGGCAACAAAATAGTTTTCTAGTGCAGCAAAGGCTGCGGTGTTCATGGTTGTGACACCATCCGCGTGGCTCTTGCTTCCGCTGATCCTGGTCATGGTTGGACCGTCACCAATCATCACAACATTGGTCATTTGCTTTTCAACGATGACAGTCATCTCGGAAACCCTTCGTCCTTTGGCTTAATGGAATAGCACCATTTGCTGTCGTCTAACAGCACACATGGGAAAGACTTCATGAAGCAGTCTGCAGGTATGTGTTGCAGATATCACTTCAATATCTGCATATGTGGAAAATATTTGATGTGTTGGTTGTGATTTAGTTGGTAAATTCTTGTGTTCTTGGCTAAGTATATTAACATAAAGCCTATGTTTATTCTTACATGATTGTTGAAAGATAATTTGAGTATATTAACATAAAGCCTATGTTTATTCTTACAACAAGTACTTGTTTTATTTTGTTGGCAAGAAGACAAGTACTTCGTAGTTAGAAATCTCTTAAACTTGGGTGACCAAATAAACTTTATGGAAACATCTTTGTTTCCAAAAATGTCTCTTCGTGGGAATGAGAATGAATGATGAAGGAATGAAATATTATAGAAGTAATAAGGATGTGGATGATTGAATATGGAATAAACAAACTTCCCTATGTTGAGGTATTTCATTTGTAAAATTGATAGGACGTACGTGATTAATTCATTTCTTAAGTGTTAGTAAACACAAGAATGAAATTTATACTTATTCATTTCCATTCTCATATATGGTAAGTGAACATGCCCTAGTATGGGGGTGTTGTTTATCCCAAATCCAATTCTTCACATCCCTATTCATTTTGATCCCTCGTACATTGATATCGCATACTATTGAGGAATAAGATCTCATGTTGGTCATATATAAAACAAAAAAAAATATATAACATTATATATGAGAGTTTCCAACCCTAATATAATTGAAATCTTTTGTGGTAAACCTAACACCTAATAATAAGTTGTTAAGTTGAGACAATATTAGTATTAGTGGTGAACCATGCTAAGTCTTAAAGTTTATCACATTATGTAAGTAAACCCGTTGAAGATTCCACATGAGATAACACAATAGATTACAGTATGTTTTAAATTTTTCTACTATTATGTGCATTGCAGTCTTTTTGTGTATCACCCTATACTAATTAAGTTGAGAGAAATATTGATGTTGATTTAACGGTGAGTTGTGTCATGACTTTGAGCTGGACTTTTGTATAATATATATGTTCTTATGTTGATTTAATATTGATGTTAATATATATGTTATTATGTTGAAATATATATGTTATTATATTGTAATTACATATTTTAGTTTTGATTAAAAGGTCCTTTCCATTTCAGTTGTCCTTTCCATGACGAGTCAAATAAAAAGCCTAAAGCCTGCATCAAAGTACAAACATGTATATCTGCAAACACTCACAGCGTGCAAATTTATAAGAACCATTAAACCCAGGCAACCACTAATCCTTTCTGTCACCAAAATTTAACCACCACGTATGCATCATGCATGCATGCAAATCTGAAATTATGAAATTAATTGAGATAAATTACAACAAACTATCTTAACTATGAGTCACATGATAATCTCATATCTTATGTTTTAAATATTGCTATGTCATATCTTATATTATGAATTTGTTGCAATGTCATACCTTTGTCAACATTTTGGTTAATATTTCTATTAAATGCTAATGTGACATGAGTGGGCCACATTCTTTTACTAATTGAAATAAAAAATTAATTAATAAATAAAAAATTAATTGTTATTTATTTAACAATTAAAATGAATTATAAACAAATAATTTTGTGAGCCCCCTCATCCCAATCTCTCTCTTTCTCCCTCGAACTCTCCATTCTCTCCCAACGCTTGCTCACCATCTCTTTCTTCTCCGTGTTCACAGCAAAGCACTCCCCAAAGAACGGCCACCCACCAGCCGGCGATTTCTGAAGCGACTCAAGAGCCACAATTTTTCATCTGGGTTGCAAGTGTGGGCGTGAGTGCAAGCATGAGTGTCCTTTAAGCAGGTCATCGAAGAAGCTATCCATTGAGCAACTACTCACAAGTTCACTGCCCATGTTTGCACCCGGAAACACCTCATGGTCGTCCATTAGGGTAAACAACACGAAGACCAAGAGGAATAAGCTCTAATCGAGTGAAAAAAAATACCAAAATTTCAAAACCTGCCCACGACCCAGACCAAATTTTGGAGCCCGATACTCTTACCAAACTGAAATCAGAGAAACCCAGATGAAAAATTGAGGCTCTTGAGTTGCTGCAGAAATCGTCACTGGTGGCTGGTTGTTCTCTGGGGTTCGGCTTCTCTGTGAACACAGAGAAGAAAGAGATGGTGAGCGAGCGTTGGGAGAGAAGGGAGACAAACTGACAGAATGGGTGAAATTGTAACAAATTCGTAAGATAAGGTATGACATTGACATTTTTTAAAGATGTGGTATGAAATTGTGACTAACTCAATAGTTGAGGTAGTTTTATGTAATTTACCCTTAATTTTAATGGTTAAATAAATAACAAATAATTGATCATTATTTAATTAATTTTTTATTCCAATCAGTTAAAAAGTGGGGCCCGCTCATGCCACGTTAACATTTAATAGAAAACTTAACAGAAATGTTGACGGAAGTATAACATCGCAACAAATTCATAAAATAAGGTATGACATTGCAATGTTTAAAACATGAAGTATGCGATTGTTATGCGATTCATAGTTGAGGTGATTTTGTGTAATTTACCTTATTAATTAATTAAGAGATGATCGATGGAGCTACCTACAGTACGTGGAGTCGTTGTTGTGGAATAGCAGTCGCAAACCATCCGATATTTACTGGCAAAGGGTTGGTGGATCCGAATGCATTCATATTTAGGACCATACTCGAACCGAAACGTGTTGACCGACACCTAGAAGATGATGAAGTTACAAAGTAGAAATAATGTGTAAAAAGTTGAATAAATCTAGAATTAAATTTATCTAGGAGTCTGAGTGCACAGTAGCAGGATAAATCCTTATTACAAATACGATGTCAGAGCATAAGTAGTTGTGCAGTAAAGTAAAGAATATTCTCATCCTAAATGGTGGATATTAGTGCATAAAAGGAAATTACCTTCCTACGTTTTCGAACGTGCTGATCAACTAATGTAAGTTATTCCTCATTTCCACAAGAGCTCAGCCTCAAAAGTCTTGGAGGAGCATAAACCAAAGGAGTGGGGCGAAAAAATAAAGTTTTGTAGAACTTGTGCATTTTTCAAATACTTATACCAGTCATACGTATAACAGAAGGATATGATATAGTAGTAGTAAACACTAACATATGCAAAGATCAATATATTCATGTAAGCACACAATTCATGTAGAAAGTAACTACATGAACAGGTTAGGATCGAGTATAAGTTACGTTCTAGTATTACAATCATGTGAAGCTGGCACAAAACACACATATAAGGGTCCCAGTTGTCTAGTGCAATCTAGGGACAAGCTGACACCTACACTAGATTCAATGCAGATGTAATGGTGCATATGAACATACACATGATGTTGGTTATGGCCTAGGCAGTACAAATAAGGGAAAAACCATGTAGACGTTTATGATGAGTAAATATAGTACATGTATGAACATACCAGAGTAGATAAAGTATAAATATTTATTATTTTCAAAGTCAAAACATGAAATGTCACACAATCACAACACATTTATATATGGAAACGATAATTTGAATGTAAATACTCACTCACAGATACTTCACCAGTGAAAAACAGTTCAAATTAGGAAGGACGAAGTCACCAATAACAATCAAACTTAAGCAATACAAATACCCATTAGCAAATCTCCATTAAAACAACTTGGTTTGGAGAAATAGAGCGCGAAAACATAATTAGGACGTCAATATAGCTAGAAAGGGTCCCGAGGCCAATTTTGTAAAAAGAAAAAGTCAACACTTTGCTGACGGTTAACAATCAAGGTCAGTGCTGATCAACTCCAGTCCAAGCCGGTTCAAGCCACGTGGAATATTTTGTTACTAGAAATGGAATATTCCATTTGCTAGATGGAATATTTCATCTGCCAGACAAAATATTTCATCTGCCAGACGAAATATTCAGTTAAAACTAACGATAAAGTAACGAAATATACCTGGAATATTCTACTCAAATTCAGAAATGGGTCGGATCGGTTTGGGTTTGGATCGGGTTTTAGGTCAGGTCAAGTCGCCAATTCGAGGTCACGGGTTGTCGGATTCTTCCTAAATTCGCCAAAAAATTGGCAAAACTTCGAACGCTCCATTCTATATCATTTCCTCCACCAAATTAGACAAACAATAACTGAAAATTCATCTACTCAACTAGACGAACACGTTGGTGGTAGTTAGAGGTCTCGTCTTGGCCGTAATTGGCGAGAAACTCGTCGTGAAAGTAGTGTATGAGTCAGAGCTTCTCAAATCAGAGATTTCAGTTTGATTTCCACGAAACAAAAGGCATGACTGAGTTCGTAATGGTGAGGAGAACATGATGGTGGTGTTTGGTGGTTGGAACTCGCCTTAAATGGTGATGGTGGTGGTCTCTTTGTAGTTCGGGTGAAAGAGAATGAAAAGGAGAAAGAGTAAAATGAGAGAGAATGGGAGAGAAGAGGGAACATGGGATAGAGTTGTGGGCCCCCGTGGCTCACACAATAAGGCCAAATAAGACAAACAAGATATTTCTAACAAATGTAAAATTATCTATTTGCCCTTAAAGTTATGAGTCTCATAAAATTTTCATTTTAGCTCCAAATTTAGTTCCATCTACGCTCACGTGTTTGTAGTGACGAACATTACAAGAATACGACAATTTTCGAGACAGATCGTCACATAATGAGCTCAAACGTTCATGTAGGATTCCATTAAACCCAACATAGGCATTTTTGTCCTTTTCTACCTTTCAGGGCTAGCCCTGAGTAAAATATTACAAGTTACTATAACAAAAATAAGTTGTTTTTTGGGGCAGGCTTTTTTCCTTACCTTCAAAGGTCCTGAGTTCGATACACGTTGGATGTGTTTTTGTTATCTCATTTTTATGTTTACAAATTTGCAAAAGCTAAAAAATTAGAAAAGCAATATCAAAGGGATTCGAACCCAGCACACGGGTCATAAGGTAGAAGAGCTAAACCGTTAGCGCTAGAACCACAAATAAGATTGTCTTTTGCATTTGATCTATTTATATGCATCTGTATACATGTAATGAAAATTTGGGGGCCCTTCCGAATCGGGGGCCATGGGCGGTGACACCTTTTGCACACCCTCAGGGTCGGCTCTGCCACCTTTAGAGATTAAAATACGGTAATTTTCGAGACAGATCATCATAGAATGATAGGTGGGTCACTTGTTTCACATCATGAAATGAAAAATTATCATTTAACGATAACATTATATTATTTATATGAGAAGAAAAGAAAAAGAAAAAAGAAATAATAGAAGAGGAAGAAAACAGTGGAATTTGGTTAAGAGCATTTTTCTTGTACCCAAGACCCCGACTTCGAATATCTTAAATATCACTTGTATAAAAAATACATGTCTATTTTTTTCATGTGATTTTTTTTTCTATTTTTTTTATAAAGGTTTTTCCTTTTAGAATAGTTTATTTTATTTTATTTTTAATTTTTAATTTTTTTTGTTAAATAAACGATGATATCTACACTAAGAGGGTGAGGGAGTGGGTTAAGCCTCACAATGGACTAGCAATAATGTGGTTCAAATTCGTTGTGGCGAGAATCAAACCTGAGACCTCTCACTTACAAATGAAAAAGAATACCATTACACCATAGTACAAAGTGGCTTTTTTTTAGAATAATTAATATAAAGGTAAATTATTCCTTATGAGATTTTTTTTTTTGTGTTTGATGATGTCAACAATATTTAGATAGAGTATTGACTTAAAAGGGATGTGTAAAGTAAATTAAAACTTGCATGGAGTGAGTATTATTTCTCAAACCTAAAGAAATTATGAGAACACACAATAAACCTAACCATGTGTTAGTTAAATTAACTCCCTTTAAACTTCAAGCTCCTAACTAACACCTGATTATCAATGTGCTTAATTGAAAACCTAAAACAGTACATAAACGTACATCCACAAGCAACCACCTGATTATCAATGTGCTTAATTGAAAACCTTAAACAGTACATAAACGTACATCCATGCGCAACCATTAGAAGTCATTTCATGTTAAGCCATTGATCCCATGCAACCACCATAACCTCCTTTATCGCCACCAAAAGTCACGCACGTATTTAACCACCATTAGTGGCGTAGCCAGAATTTTTAAATAATAAGGCCATAATACAACAAAAAAAACTTCATTCGGTCATTTCATCGAGTACTTAGTAGACACCTATCAATTCTTACCAACATATGCCGAAAGCTTGCACCAACATATTGATAATTACTATTATTTGTAGAGACTTGTCGAGGGTGGATGCAGGATACTATGGAGTCATGTTGAAAACTGTCAAGACTTGTCAAGTACGGTATTTCATCAAGCACATGGTGCTCAAGTCACACACAAGAAGAGATAAAAGGGAGACAAACATGATAGAATAAAATAAAATAAATAGGAGAAAGATGTTGTAATTTAGTTTGCCTTAACTGTTTATAGGGGTCAAATACAATACACGAACAAATATGCATGGAGTTTTTAAAGTTGTTGGGGTCAAGAACAACCAATGAATCCATACTGACTCTACCACTGACCACCATGCCAACCACAAATGAAGAGCTTTTAAATAATGTAATTAGTGAGAAATTATCCTGGCGATTAAGGTATTCGAGAGCTCTTGCGAGACATTGGCCAACCGAGGACAACCCAAACTATAATACCACAATTAACCGATCAATATTAGTTTTTTGAGTTTGGTCAAAGCAAAAGATTATTATATGATGTACAACAAAAAAGTGAAAGGTGACCAAAATTGAATTTTAAAAGAACACTATTTAGTTGTTGCAAATTCAGCAGCAGAATCTGTTGTTACCCATGTTTGGATGCATGTCTAAATAATTGAATTTGTAAATATAGATTGGACACGTGTTCAACGTGATGGGGTAACAACAGGGGCTGCCGTCGAATTTGCAACAACTAAGTAATGGTTTTTTATTTTTATTTTTTTATTTATCAAATCGTGATGAATAAATGATCTTCAGATGCATGGTAAAACCTTCAGTGGAGACGATCACTGGAATAAACAAAAACATTATAAATTAACGCTTTGTGTTCAGTTTACATCTTAGACACCAAATATCCTTTTTATAAGAGTATTGTTTAAGAACACACACACGTCGTAAGAAAAATAGCTTCACATATGAAACCATTAACAATCAATTAAGTACCTTGCGGCACTTCCCTTAACCTGTAGAAGAGATGACCCAGTCTGGAATAGTTGACATCAGCCTCACTCCTAAAACTGAAGTTTGCGATTTCTAAGGTGCGGACGGAGCTTTGCAGATGGTGCGTGCAGACGGAATGTGGACCGTAGGATTAAATTTGAACGGCTAAAAACAAATCCATCAGAAAGGACTTATTGTGAAACCGGGTTGAGAAAGACCTGTAAGTTAATGAAAATGGTACCTGCAAGAATTAAAAAAATAGGGAATTAAACTCTCCCCCTCCCACGACAACAACAGTTCAAACTAGAAAATTTTCTTCACCTCTTAAAAATTTCCTTCTAACCCCGAGATCGTGCTCATTCAAAACTTTGGTAGCGTTTGAAAACTTTGTTTCCATTTTGAAACCCAATCAGAGTATTGGTGTGGTTGTTGTCTCCAGGCTCAGCGCAGTTTGACATTCAGCCATCTTTGGTTTGAGGGTTAGCAGTTACTTACACGGGAAAAATCTAGTGGTTCCTTGATTGGAGTGGTTTCATATTGGTTGCTTCCGCGAAAGTTGACGGCAAACTTGATTCCGGAAACTAAATTTGAAATTTGTTGAGTTTGGCAATTTGGAACCCTAGGACATTAGTTTGTTATGCATGTAAAATTGTGTATATTTTTAGGGTTTATGGTTAATTATGCAACTGGGTTGATGAAATTAGTTGATGTGGAAGTCATTGGAAAATTTAGTGAGATGTAAGTTTATGAACTGTGGTTGATAGGTTGTGTACAAGATACAAGTGCTTCACTTTGTTTTGTGGAATTTATATTATTCACTTGGGAATGATTTTTGTTGATGAATCTTTGTTAATTTTATGAATTAATTTGTTATTTCTTAACTCATGAAAGTAAGTTCATAGTAGATGTATAACTATGAGAATTTGTTGACAGGATGTGTCAAGTAGATGTACAGATATGATAAGTTTGTTGACAGATTGTGTCAATGATAAACATTGTTGTATTTGGTTGTTATCGGGTTATATGTTGTTCAATTTGGTTTTGATGAATGGTTGTATTGTTATGTGTACATGAGATGACAAATCAGGAGGTTGAACTTGCGACAAAATAGGAAGAATTTTATAAAGGAAGGGTTAACAACCTTTCTCCAGCTAGTCATGTCCTAGGAGTGTTGCGTCACAAGTTTAATGATGCACAACTTTCTGAATTTAGGACCTCATGCTTTGGACACTTAGAGAGTGTCGATAGATTAGCCTTTAGTGGGACTTAGAGGGACTCACATATTTATTAGGCTGTGAGGTCAACCTGTTCATGAAGAAGGACTTTTGCCTCATTATGGGGCTTCGTTATGACAAACCCTATTATCTAGAGGTTGAGCCTTCCAACATTAGGTTGTTGACTAGGTATTTTTCTTAGAAGTTTGGTTTTGTTGGAGAGAGTAGCAAGGGTAAGGGTAAGGGTAAGGTTATGAAGGGGATAGGAAAAGTGAAAACTGCCTCCAAGAAAGCAACGAAAAAGGTTTCAGTGATATGTGTCGAGCTTGAAATGACGTTTAAATAGTGCGAGGATGAGGATGATGCATTGAAGATGGGGCTAGTTTACTTCGTCGATGGTGTGTTGATAGGGGTGAAGAGTAATGTTAGTGTGAACCTAGAGTACTTGTACCTCGTAGAGGACGCAGATAGGTTCAACCCTTATTCTTGGGGTGTGATATCGTTCGAACAACTACAGGACATCCTCTGTTTCGCTACTGCTAAGAGAGGGAGAGGAAGATGGGATATTAATGCTAAAGGACATAAGGAGGATGAAGAGGAACAAGCTAGGGAAAGTAAGAGGAGGTAGAGATCTAGATGGGGCTGCAAAAGGTTTAGTTGTGCCTTTCAGGTACAATTTGTTGGTCTGATTGAGTACAAATAAGGGCCAAATTGTTGTGATTGTGATGAGCACTAATTCAGTGTACGTGCAGGTGTGGGTATGCGAAAAAATTGCGCAACTGGAGAAGCCACTACGCTATTGCAAGATGACTGATCTGGCAGCCATCCCAAAAATTCTTCGACGGTTAACAACGAATAAGCAGCCAATCCATGAACAAGTCCAAATGTACATAACTAAGAGCCGAGAGGTATGACTTTATTTCAAAAGTTATGAACTTCTAAAGTATTATGGAGCTATTTTAATATCGATTTGAAGTCTGATGAATGTTTATGAGTGTTTATGAATACATGTTTTGAGAAATGTACACAACTGAGAGCAGAGATGTATGACCTTATTTGAAAAGTTATTAATGTATGACCTTATTTGAAAAGTTATTAACTTATGATGACCTGTGAAGATATTTGAATATATGTATGAAGAACGGTGAACCTTTTTGTATGTTTCTGAAAGCTTGTTTGGAGAAATGTAATTTTGATGACTGGCGATAAATGACATGTAGTGGGGATTCGGGAGATAGTGCCTACTGAAGCGGAGCAAAACTCAGGCTACTGGACATGGGGCTATGATGTTGATGTCATGATGCTGGAACTCCAGAGACAAATGATGTCGACCAGCTTAAAGCATAAATTAAGGAGTTGAAGGTGGCAGTGGGGTGTTTGGCCTACGAGAATGATATTTTTCAGAAGAATGTGGAAGAGTTGACAACAGGTGAAGGCATTCAGAAGGGAAGTTAAGGGAAAAGAAGAAGAAGAAGAATGAGAAATTAAGGAGGAGGAAGAAGAAGATGAGGAAGATCAAGAAAAAGAAGAAAATGAAGAAGAAGAAAAATACGAAAAATAAGAAGAAAAAGAAAAAGAAGAAGAAGAAGAAGAAGAAGAAGAAGAAGAAGAAGAAGAAGATGTAGATGATGATGATGATGAAGGGAAATAAGTAGTTAAAGAATAGGTAAAAGAGGAAGAAGATAGCAGTCAAAACTGTGATGCTATACAAAATGGTGTTCATGAAAGGAAAGAAGAATCAGATGGTGGTCAAAACAGGGGTGAAGAAGACAAAGTGAGGGAAGCTGAGAGATCAAGAAGGAAGAAGGTTATGGGATGTGTGGATGAAGTGGGCTTTCAGGACCTTGTAGGGACTGTTAATTTGGAATTCCTGGAGATGTGTGCGAAAAGGTGCTTGCACTAGTTGGAGAAAGGATAACGCATGACCACACATAAGTCTAAAGTTTCGAGGATGATGATGTTGCTATTTACACACCCGAGGGTGAGCATGTTGGAATGAAGAGGAAAGTCTGGTACACTAGGGTAGCGGCAAAGATTGGGGGCACCAAAGGAGGGGCAAATAAGAAGACAAAAGTGGTGCGTCACACAAAGTTGACATTTTGACGTGATAAAGTGTGAAAAACTCCAAGACGGTGAGCAAAAGGAAATGTTCTGCAAAGGGGACAAGCGTTTCAAGCAATCGACTCAACTATGTGGTCGAGGCACTTCAATATATCTATTAATTTCATAGATTGAAGAATGCCGGTAACAAGTAAGTGATCATTGTATTTTGCTTATGGTGCTTTGGAATTTATATGCAGTAAACGACTAGAATGATGACAGTAAATCTATTTTTTTTTGGTTACATTGTTAATTTGGTTGCCTGGTTGGAGACACAGACTTTTGGAGATGCATCTTTGACAAGGAAGGGTGGCTGTCAACCGATGTAAGCCCATAAAACCTGTTGTTGATGTAATGTTTCCATATTGTTGGGATTGTATTGGTGTGAAAGTTTAATTACAAAATTTGTGTTGCAGCATATTCATTTGCAGCTGTATCTTTTTCGAAAGCATGTTTACGAGGCTCGGATGGTACAAACAGTGTTGAGCACCAACACAAACGATTGGTTTATGGTAAAATATCCAAATAATATGTACTACTTATGGAAATATGTGCAATTGTTATGTTGAGTGTGATTTTGGGGATTAGAATTGGTGTACATGTCTTTTACTTTATACTTCAATGGTGTACAGACTTATTGTGAGCACGACCATACTCAAAGGACAACTTAAAGAGCAACCAGAGGGCGGAAACTCGAAGTGTCCACTCTATTCTTACTTGTCATTTTGAAAACAATTAAGGGGGATAGGGACCTATTTTCTATATCTTGGCTGGTCGATGTTAAGAGGGTGTATATGCTTCTTAACCTCGATGGCCATTGGGTTATTGTGGAGATGAACTTGAAAGCTTTGAGAATCATAGTGTATGACTCCTTAAAAGCGATGAAAAAATTGGCTCCAATCTCCTATGTGTTGCCCGATGTCTTACGAAGTATGTCGAGAGAGGCGAAAGAGGGACCCTGGCCCATCGTTGTAAGTCGAAAGGCTTCATAGCAAGACAACTGGTCAGTTAAAAATTTATTGAATTGTTAGTTAAGTTAAATGATTTAATTGTGTGTGAATTGTTTCTGAAACTTGTTGGTGGCACGGGGGGGATCGCGGGATTTTTCACTTTAAAAGTATAGAGTTCTTGTCTGCCGGCCTTCCCCTTGATCTTATTAAGCCGCAAAATGTCTCTGCATTCCGATTGAGAATCGTGGCCGACATATGGCATAGGGTGCACAATGTGTAGGCAGCGTTCGATGATTCAATGGTTGTTAATGTAATCTTGTAGACTTATAGTCGATAAAACAAGTAGTATTTTGTAGAATATGTGGTGGTGTATATATTTTTATTTTGTTAACATAGGTTCCATTGCTTGGGATGAATATAATATCTTATTCATGGTTATTTGTTGTTATGGATCAATTAAGTATAATGAATTTAAACCACAGTGTTTCAAGCCACCCTTTATGTGTCATGAAAACAAGTGACAATTTATGAATACTTTATTACAAGTTATGAATGTTTGTGATCAATGTTGTCCTAGAACCAGTTGGAATATTGTGAAACCCACTACAACAAATAAGTTAGACAGTGAACCACAATCAGACAAAGGAAATTGGAAAGTAAACTTTAATAATTTGGATAATTTTGTACTTGGTGTGGAAGAATCTACTGGGGTTGGGGAATAATGTACTGGATTGGGGATGCTTTCATTATGTCATTCCAGATGATTTGTTGTTAGGGATGTGTGAAGTTGAATAATTTGAAAGAGATTTTTGAAACATCATTTATGTGTTGTAAATACTTGTGACAATATATGATTTGATACTTATTTCTTATGAATGTTTATGATGGAGTAATAGGAAAAGGTCATGCACAAATGATAGGAGATAGTGAAACTGAAAGTGAAAAAATAAATTGCACATTGCAATGCGATGTTTCCATCCCAACCAACACACTAAAAATAACCATCGTAAATGCAAACATTTCAATCTTACTTAATTGGTTAAACACAAACATAAATTAATACATACTAAAATGAAATCTACTCGTCTGACTACCTGAACAGCAATACATAAAAAAAAAAAACATCCAACATATAAGACAAACTAAAACATTAATTAAAACATGCTAAAATCCACTTGGCCAATTCACCACGTCATCCAATGTCATTAATTATTTGCACCCACACCATCACGAGTACCTGCACCTGGACCTGCAACCTCACCTTAACCCTTACTTTCATCTTCACTGTCACGTTCATTCTCTATTCTTCTTTTTCTCGGAGCCTAACTAACATTCCTCTCCGAGTCATCCGCACCTACCTCGAAGTGTGCACCATCGGTGACAGCCTTTGGTGGTTAAGGGAAGCAAACGATGAGGTAATTGTCAAGGTCGCCTAAAGTGAAGTTCGAATCGTGAAATCCTCCGACAACATGTTTGGCTCGTCACTAAACACCTTGCTCACCATAAACCAACTGGCTTCCAACGCATTGACATCGCAGCTATATTTAAGTACTATTCTCTTCCCACAGTAATAGCAAACCTCAAACAGACCCTTATAATTGAGGAAAGTTAGCACCTTTTTGTCTCTGTTCACCATAAGGACTTGCTTCAAGGGGAGACGTGATAGGGGCATATTTATGCACCTTAGTTTAGCTTGTTCTTGTGCATTTATAGTGTTTTTCCTTACTAAAGTAGTCTTTTAAGCTAGTTTTATGTATTTTCAGGTTTTAAGGGCAAAGTATGCAAAAGGATGCATTTTGGAGCCTTTTGGAGCAAATTAGAGCTTGGAATGGATATCATATGCTTGGAGCCAAGAGGATGGACGAAATTGAAGACTTGAAGATGATGATTCCTACTTGAGCAAGGTTTCCTAGTTGAATTAGGATTCCTAGAAGAACAAGGTTTCCTACTTGAAGTAGGAAAGTTAAAACCCAATGGCCCCAAGTTGCAGCAACAAAGAAGTTTTCCAAGTCCAAGAAGGAGAAGAATTCCAAGATGAAGAAGGATTAGCTTTCCTAATCCTAATGCACAAGGTTTTCAGCCACAAAGAGGAGTCCTAAACACTTTAGGACACCTTATCCTAATCCTATAGGGATGCCATGCACTTTACCTTATCTTGGAGGGTTTCTAGAAGCCTTAGATGCCCTATCCTAGCTTTGCCGTGGGTTTTATCCATCTCCCCTTAGTTTTTAGGCTTTCTAGAAGCCCTAACATTATCCCTAAGAAGGTGCAGCATCCTTATCCCTTTTTCCCTACAAATATGGCACTTAAATCATGATTCTAGGAACCTTATCTTATCTCCTACAAAGGTGGCGCCCCAAATCCTTCTAGAAGTGCCAATTTCTGCCACAAAACACTTTGTTTCTAGAACCCTAAAAATCTGGCGCCTCTATTCCTTTTCCTTTGGGGTTTCCTACCTTCTAGATGGCCTATTCCTGATGGGTTTTGAATTCCTTGTCATCTTCAAACACTTAGTCCTTTTCCTTGCCTAATTGAGAGGGATTTTGCACTATAAATAGACCCCCTTGCTGCACCAATTAAATCATTCACTCCACCACCTCTCATACACATTCATTAATTCCAGAAATTCGTCCAACCCTCTCCACACCTTTGCCGCAGCCACTAAACACTTTTCTCCTTAGTTTTAACCCTTGCCGCACCATCCCCTTCCCCTAAACACTACTATATCCCTCCATGACCATGCATCCATACACCTAAGGCCCTAAACCTGTCCCTAGACCTTTGCCGCACTAAGGAGGAGGAGAAGGAAGCTCGGAAGTTCATGCAATTCGAGTTCGCGTCGCTGGAATTTCTAGGTGTTTCTTTTCCTTTGATTTCAATGTTTAATTTCAATTCTCTTTGTTTTGTGCGTATGAGGAACTAAACCCCCCCCTTGGCTAGGGGGGGATTCGAAATACATGTTTATGCTTGCAATATGATTTGATTACTTCTAATTGCGTTTCATAAGTTGTGAATTCAATTTACTTATCTATGTGAATTATATTGATTTGTGTGTGTTGGTTGAGAGTGCACGCTTAATTACCATGCATAAATTGGATGCTAGGATATAAGGAAATTTCACCTAATCGTTATGGAATTATATTCACAAGTAGTAAAAGTTGATGATCTCAATTGCGTTAAGTAAATTCTTGGCATAAGTTTCATGCAATTCATAGTAACGAGTGCTTCGTCAATGCTTATGGTTTTCAAAGAACTTAATGATTCTTGCTTGTGTCTCTATTATGCAATTCATGTAGGGAACTTGTGGGGAATGCTTTGGGTTGTAGTATGCAATCATCCAATTCAATAACGTTAGGAAGATCTGAGGGTTAATTAGTGCAATTCACGGTTAATCTGGGGCGTTGAGAATTCATGGGTTATTGAAAAGCAATTGGAAATCGTTTTATATGCAAGTATAACATGTGTGGAGATGAACCCCTTAGCTAGCTTCCCATCCATTCAATTCCATCAAATTCGTTTTTACAATCTGTTCTAATTTAAAAAGTTTGTTTTGTTTTTAATTTCGTCCAAAACCAATCCCCCTTTACTTTGTTGAGTCATAGTAGTTAGAAATCACTTTAGTTTGTGTTTTGAAGTGTCTTAGGTCAAGTTAAAACCAATTTTCGTCCAAAGTTGTGTCTAGTGTTCAAAACTGCCCAGATTGTGTTTTTAAGGCAGTTTTGAGTGTTTTCTTGCTGTTTTGAGTCTTTTGGTTTGTTTTGGTGTTTTAAAGTTTAGTTTTGCATTCTTTGAGTCTAGTATAGTGTTTTATATAGTGTTTTTACGTTTTTGAGTCAAATCCAAGTGATTAACAATCCCTCCTAATCCCCGGTCCAGAACGATCCCTACTTACATTCTTCACTACAATTGATAAAAAGAGGGTTTAATTTGTGTGCGTATAATTCTCGCATCAAGACGAACATCCATTTCCATTAACACCCTTATGGGCATTCCATTGAGGGAGTTAATATAAGGGTTATGAAGCCTAAAAAGGTCGTTGATGGGTTTAGTGATAGTCTTCAAGATGTTCAGCTCCATATATTACATTGGTATTTGAGGGATTTTAACCCATACCTTCAAGTAAGATATAGGGTCTAATTCCCTAAAGTCTGCCGTCCACCTTTGTAAGTGGAAGATTTGGCTTTTCATAAACCATAGACGTCCCTCCACCATGTTCTAGTTCATCTTCGTTGGTGAACTTCAATGTAAACCAACTTCGGCCGAAATGGTCGACAAAGAAGGGGGTTTTAACAGCTTCACCAAGCGATAGAGTTAGTTTGGTATGTATAACCTCGGTGCACTCGGGTTTCCCGAACAACCTCCCTATCAAAACACGCTGTTTCATATGCTTGACATTTGTGGTGGAGACGACATTGATGTCAACCATTGTGACACCCATTTCAACCTTAAACACGTAGTTGTTATTGAGGATGATAATTGAGCCTTCCCCCGGGGTTAGGAAGTGGGAATGAGTTTGCCCAGGAAGGAAGTTGGGGCATGGAGATTGATCATCATAAACAAGAAAAAGTTTCAGTGAGGGCCAAGTTTACTGCCATTGCTGATGCCTAACAGTAATGTACAATTTGTAGGTTGGGTTTTCAATAATGTTGAAGGAGTATTTGAGTTATGTGAAGACGGACAAATGTGACGCCCAATAAATATAGGGTTATAGTGACAACCGGAAGAATGTGAAAGGTCAGCTTGTTAATGGGTGGCAATCATGGCAGTTATTCCCAACACGTGTCTTCCCAATGGGAGTGTTTTTTATGACATCTTATGAAACGTTATAATTGGAAAATCCTAAATCATTGCATGTGTGCCTGTCATTGTGTTTGTTAAGAAACCCAACGATCTACCAAAATGGACCTCTTCCGTTACTAACCGCGAGATTGACCACGCGGGTGGTTGAGATTTTCCCTCATCTGTTACCATGCAACCTCACACATTCTGTCCCTTTACCATAATGCAGCACATTGATACCGACGTGGCCCCTTCAAGGTTTTCCACGTGGATTAAAATGTGTACTAACATGATATTGTTAATGAAAATTAATAATAAAAAAATTTCCAAATGGGGAAAATGAGGAAAAATTACGGATATGCTCGGGATGACATCATGCACAGTATGAAGTGGGTGATATGGAAAAATGGATGCAATAAAGGATCGAAACGCCTGTAAATAGTGATTTCACAACGATGGGGACTAACATTGAAAGTCAATTGGTAACTAATTTATGGCCTTTAAAATTTGGGAAAATTACTGTAAAACTTCATCAACATGACGGTTACAACGTTCATGAAGGATGATATTTGAAAACCTGTGCAAATTGGTTAATGGCTAATAATAACCATCGGTTCGTAGTATTCGTTTATGCTTTGATTGGCAAAGGTTTGGGGGTAATTTTATTTCAAATTATAATATTTTAGTGGGCTGCAAAAGATGAATGGTTTGGATCGTTCACATAACATTCAGACATTTTTGGATTGCTGAAATATTGGTGGATGTTTTATATGTTTTAGAAACTTATCAAACATTGAGCAATATTTCAGCAAACTACAAAAAATTTGAATTCGATGTCAACAATCCAAACTATTCATCTTTTCCAGACCCCTAAAATATTATATTTGAAATAAAAAGTTACCCCGAAACCCTTATGAAGATGACCAAAGAAGTTGTAATTGTAAATGATAATCTGACAATTAGCATTGGCCGCAACAGATTCTCCATGATCAGTATGTGGGTTGGACGTTCGTCCTTCATGAAAGTTGTATCCCTTGTTCATATGATCATTGCAATTAATTGTTCACATTTTTCCCATTTATGAAAAAAATACTTTATTTTTTTACAAATTTATAGCCAAACTAGTGAAACCACTATTCATCAACGTTTCGATCGTAAAAAAATTCCACAACGGTATATGCCCATGACCATCATGTATAGTGATAGAGATTTTACCACACATGCAATCGGGTTAAAAACTCTTATATTACTTGCAAGAAAGACAAGGTTGTTGTAGTATAAACAGTTCTCGCAAGGTCGTTCTCCACAGGGATTATTAAATAATTCAAAACAAACCTAATTCTAATTAATTATTGTAAAGCAAAAAGTTGAGATGATTGGTTTTATAACCTACTTAAATTAAAACGAATTTAATTAATAAAAATAAACTAATTTGCAATATTAAAGATGAAGGGAAAAGAAAACTGTTTTGGAAAAATCAAATTAAGAAAACACTAGGATTTCACCATCACCTAGCAATCCTATGTATTTTTATCAATTAATTATGATCTATACATGCCACTTTGAAGGTTAGGTTTTCCTAATTTATATTCTACTTGGAACCTCCAACATAGAACGTATATCTAACATGCAACCCGTCTGGACGTTCGGATCAAATCTGAACATGAGAGACTCATTATGCTTTATGAAAACCCTTTGAAAAACCATGCAACCCTTAAGATGTGGTGTTCATCTTAAGTGAAATTACAATTATTAATCACAAGAAGCCAACATCAATTTCAGGGAACCTTCCGACCAAAATTGCATCAAATTACTTTTCTAAAGATCCTAATGGTGATCAGGCATTAAGACAATTAGATAGTTTTAATCTCGGTGATCAATAATTCAAAGTATGCATGCAATCAATCATAAGCAATTAAATAAAAATCACATATTCATGCTAAGGCTTACGGCTTCACCCTAGCAAAAGGAATTAGTTACGCATATTCATAATTGAAATCATAGAACATATTATTAAGAATAAAAGGAATGAAAACACCTTAAAGTAGAAAATCTCCAAAAACCCTAGCCAAGTTCTCTGTATCCCCAAAGTTGCATAAAAGAAAGCCTCCCAAATTAAGAACGGCCAAGCCTTTTTATATCTCCCTCAAGCTAACACACAAACCCTAACCCTCAAGTATTTTATTCCCACTATGAAACTAAATAATAATAACATAAAATAGAAAATAAATTCCTAATTAACCTAGGAAAAACTGCACAGAAACTGTTCAGCCACGTTTTAGCCTCAAATCTTCTCCAAATCCGGCCCAAGATAGCTTTTTTTAAAGATAAGAATATTCTGAACACATCTCCAGAAGGTCACAAACCCATCCGAGGTCATCTTGGGCTCCAAAAACGCAATTCAAGCCCAACACGTCACTATTCCAGCACTGCGCATGGCTCCTTTATTTTATTGCCAGAAAATCATCGCTTGGTAGAAAAAACTGATATTTTGACAGGATCAAGCTAAGTGACTCACGACCGTCCTCCAATTGGAATTACTCCAAAATTCGTCCATTTGACCATGTTTTGCTCCAGAGGAAGTCGAAAATCCTGTATTGGAAATATAATTCAACGTATCAAAATTCTTCCAAATTATTAACCAAAATATACTAAGAATAGGGTTAAATATATAATATAAAATATACTCATCATATAGGATGCCATCCTAAGCGTGTCCATAATTTTTGGAGATTTTTTGCATTTATAATTTTTTTTTTTTTTTTTGCAAAAATATTCATTATTCCTACAATTTTCCACGTGACATTACATGACCACACCACGTGGATACTATAGTTGCCACCCACGAGTTGGAATTGAAAAATGTGGGGATCCTTTTCCCTCCAAAACCGTTGGTTTTTGCATAGGGTAGAAAAAAAGAGGGATTTTAATCCCACGTTTTCACCTAATTCAGCTCCTACTTCCTGTCAAGACAATTGATAAACTCTCATTCTCCCATCTTTATTTAATGCCCTATCCTTGCATGTTTAATTCCCAACTATCTTTGCTTGTGTACCGAATTAGTAACTCCACTCAATCAGCCTAACAACTCTCAAGTGTTATTTGAAGAAATGTTCATATTCTGTGATAAACATTCATAAATACTCATAACATGTCACACCTTATGTAGGCCAATTTCGATTAGTGGTGTTATGCTCAGTTGACAAAAAACAACCATGGTATAAGATGACTGTACCCGTCTCTATAGCACACAAAATCACCCCCAATGAGCCACAAAAAAAAAGAGGGTAAAGTACAAAAAACTACCTCAACTATTGGGGTCACGATAGTTTCATACCTCATCTTTTAAAATTGACAATGTCATACCGCATCTTACGAATTTGTGACAATGTCATACCTCCGTCAAATTTTCTGTTAGTTTTTTTGTTAAGTGCTAACATGGCAAGAGACGAGGACCACTTTCTATTAAAAAATTAATAAAATATTATTAAAAACTAAAAAAAAAAAATATATATTTTTTAAATATTAAAATAATAAATAAATGTAAAATTAAAAAAAAAAAAAAAAAAAAAAAAAAAGCTTAGTCGTCCCTTCCTTCCCCCTCTCTCTCTTCCCCATCTTCATCTTCTTCTACTTAATCTTTAAAAATTTGAAAACCCAAGCCCACCCGCCCCCACCCCCCCTCACTAGGAGAAAGAGGAATAACCGAATAAGAAGAAGGAGGAAGAAGAGGAGGAAAAAAAAAATTTTTTTTGAAAACCCAACCCCACCTGCCCCGCCCAGCCCCGCCCCTCCCAGGAGAAGGAGGAAGAACCGAAGAAGAAGAAGAAGGAGGAGGGGTTGAGTTGATGGGTTTTCTTCTTCCTCTTCCTCCTTCTCCTCCTTCTTCTTCTCCTTCTCCTCTTTCTTCTTCTTCTTCCTTCTTCTGGTTTTTTTCTTTTTTTCTTTTTTTTTTTTTTTTTTTTTTTTTGGGGTTGTAGTTTCCATTTTTTTTTCCTCCTCCTCTTCTTCCTCCTTCTCCTGGGGGGGTGGGGCGGGTGGGGTTGGGTTTTCAAAATTTTTTTTTCCTCCTCTTCTTCTTCCTCCTTCTTCTTCTTATTCGGTTCTTCCTCCTTCTCCTGGGGGGGCGAGTGGGGTTGGGTTTTCAATTATTTTTTTATTTTTTATTTTTAATTTTACTTTTATTTATTATTTTAATATTTAAAAAATATTAGTTTTTTTTAGTTTTTAATAACATTTTATTAATTTTTTAATAGAAAGTGGTCCCCGTCTCTTGCCACGTCAGCACTTAACGGAAAAACTAATAGAAAATTTGACGGAGGTATGACATTGTCACAAATTTGTAAGATGAGGTATGACATTGTCAATTTTAAAAGATGATGTATGAAATTATCGTGATCCCAATAGTTGACGTAGTTTTTTGTACTTTACCCAAAAAAAAAAAAAAAAAAAAAATGAAGTTCTAATATTTCAAACTTGACCTATCACTGTGGCAGACAAAAACACCTTCAGTGAAGCAAAATAATTGGTATGACAGTTTACGAATGTCTGGTAAAGGTTTTATCATGTTTATTTGTGTTTATGAATCATTAAATTTTGGCGTATGAAGCACTGCCAGTAATAGAAACCAAAGGTTGTGCTATGAATACTTGCGAGCATTTATGAGAAATTATTTATGCATTATGAATTTACAGTCTAACGTTTTTTTACTGTATTACATTTACAGTTATCATTCAGAAATAATAATAAGAGCAAACATTTAGCGATAAAAAATGAAACTATATTAATGATTGCAAGTTAGACTACTAAGTGGTGAATTCCCAACAACAGAAGGAAATTTGGCAAAAAACATTATGTGGCTACGTACAATGTAAACCTTAAAACATAAACCATCATAAATGTCAAACTTAACAATCTAAAAACATTACTTAAAACATGAAACATAAACCTTCAACCTAACCATTATAAACCTTCATATCATACCAATTCTTCCCAGTCACCACTAGTTTTCACCCACGGCATGACTACAACTTGCACCTTCACCTATCAGATCTCGTCTTCTTTTTATGGGCGGACCCTCAACTACATGAGTGACTGTCCTGTCGTGGTGATCTAGACCCACCCTTGACTCGTCCCCTGGCCCATCTTCCTTCATAATTTTTGGTTGAGGGAGGCAAAAGATTAGATCATCCTCTGTGTCTAGCAATTCAAGCCTTAAACCTTTAACACTATCCTCTGGCAGCACGTTGGGATCATCATTGAACACCTTGTTGACCATGAACCAACTGACATCCTTATCTTCCTCATCACATACACAATTATCTACTTTACATCTACCACAGTAAAGAAAAACTCGAACAGATTTTCATAACTGATGAAAGTTGGCAGCTCCTCATCCCCGTTGACCATAAGAACCCACTTGAGTGGCAGATAAACATCCACATCTATCAACACCCTAATGGCCATTGCATTCAGGGAATTAATAAAAACATCATCAAGCCTTACAAGCCGGCTGATGGGTTGAGTGATGTTTTTCATGATTTCAACCTGTATAAACTGCATTGGTATCTGAGGGATTTGAACCCACACCTTCAAGAAAGTTATAGGGTTTGATTCCCTGAAGTCTTCCATCCACCTTTCCAAGTGGAGAATTTGGCCCCTCATATACCAAGGACTCCCTTAGAGCACGTACTCCACAAAGAAGGTAGAGCGAGTACAAGATAGAGCGAGTTCAATGTGGATGACATCATCTTTCTCTGGTTTGCCAAACACTTTCCCCGTCAACACCCTTGTCTTTGCATGCTCAACGTTAATGGTGGAAATGACGGTGGTCTCAACCCTTGTGACACCCATTTCGATTGTGAACTTACAATTCTCACTTTCGACAACGACATGAGGTTTCCCTCGGTTAGGAAGTGGGGATGGGTTCAACTAGTCAGGAAGCCTGGGCATGGAGATTAATCTTCTAAAGCGGGAGAAAGTTGAATTGAATTGGAAGTTGTGAGCCATTGATACCGTGAAACAGTCAATTCCAGTTTGCAGTTAGGGGTTTGAATGAAGAGATAACAAGTGTGTTGATGTGATGCACAAATAAGAGGACCAATAAATACAGGTATATGGTAACGTGCACAAGCACATGAACAAGCAATGATGATTGCAAATGCCACATTATGTGTGTAGATATGGTAGTTATGTTTGCATGTACAATAAGTGGCATTTATTCCTAGCACTGGGTTTCTCAACCTGGGTGTGATGAAGCCGTCAGTTTAGTTCTTTTAGAATGATGGGTTGTGAAAGGTTATGACACTAAAGCCTGTGTTTGTAACCCGGGAAAAAAAAAACTGCAACCTGTCAACATGGGAGCCTATCATTGGGTCCCCATTGGGAAAATCAAATGTTGAAAGTCAAAGTCCCCCACTCTATCCTTCTTCCCAACCACCTAATTGAACACGTGGGAGGCTACGATTTTCCGTGTTCTTCATCAAGCAAGTAATTGCATTTCCTTTCACCATGTTGCAACTTAAAATTATAGACGTGGCTACGTCATGGGATTGCCACTTCGCATTGCATGTGTAATAACACAATTTTGTAAAAATGAAGTGCAATTTTATCATAAATATGAAAAATATGTAGATGGTTGGGATGACATCTAGTACGATATGATTGGGTTCATACGCCGATTTTGGGCTGGGGAACAAACTCAACATTCATGAATACTAATTCAACTAAGTTTTGACACTATTTTTGACAAAATAGAAGATAAATTTGGAAAGGAAAAATGTGCAAATAATTTTGGAAACGCTCATGGACTCAACGGGCAATCAATGTGTATAAAGAATTGAACTCGAAAACCTTAACCCATCGTGCAGAAATATCAGTTACAAAAACTAAATGTCTAATTTAAGTTTTAGTTGACGGCCTCTTGGTCATCGCCGTTAGGGTTTATCGGTCTTTATTTTTGTCCAATTTTCATATTTTGGTGGATTACGAGAGATGAACGGTTTGGATTGCGAGAGATGAATGGTTTGGATTGCAAGTAGGGATGGGCAAAATACCCACATGTATGGGTAACCGCGGTTGCCTGCTCATTTAAAGTTCACGGTTACAATTATAGGTAACCATTTAGACAAACAAATGGTTATGGGTATAACTGTTTACTCGTGAAATTTAAATGGGTGGTTATGGGTATTACCCGCAGTTATAATGGGTATCCATTTAACCATTTATTCTAATATATGTAAAATTTAAAAAAAAATTAAAAACCCTAAATTATTCAATCTCAGTGTTTTGTGAGAGAAAATAAGTTTTTATCACAGTAAGTGCTTCTTTTGGCTTGTATGTTCCATTTTCAAAAGTGCTCAAGAGTGCAGAGGGGGCAAGTAGTAAAGTATGGAAGCAAGGAACTAGTTTAGCCCCAGCTTTCCAAAATTATGACAAATGTTACTTTTTTTAATTTTTAAGTTGTTAAAAAAAATGTAGATAGTTGAAAAAAGGGTTTAAAAAAAGGGTTAAACGGGTATACAATTACAGTTAATGGGTATACGGTTACGGTTAAATGGGTATACGATTACGGTAAATGGGTACGCAATTATAAGTATGGTTAACCATTTATAAATGGTTATGGGTATGTGTATAATCGTTTAGGCAATTACCCAACGGGTAAACTGTTATATACAATGTCTTCAATAATGGAAGTGGGATTGGGATGAGTACATGTTTTTTGGAACACAAATGTTTGTACAATGTCTTCAATATTGGATGTGGGAATGGGATGAGTACATGTTTTTTGGAGCACAAATGGTTGTATAGTTTCTTCAACATTGGATGTGGGAGTGCTCAGATGTTTGTGTAGTACTGATTTTTTGTCTCACTTGTGTGTTTCCAAAAATATTTTCTACTACTTGAAGGACCAAAGTGACAAGACTGCGTGAGGGCAAACAGTGGTCTTCATAAATGCTCATAAACACACACGTATACAAAAACGTCATTTTTATGGCCTATTGAAGTATACGAACTCAACATTTTGATGCCATTACAACACATTCTTACTGTCGTTACGGTAAAATGTTTAGGATTTGGAAGGATTTTTTATAAACAAGAAATAGTAAACTCAGTTCCTGATAGCTTGAACACCACTGTTCACAAGCCCTTATATACATACAATAGGCAGTCATAAATCAGTCAAGTCCATCCAGTTTTTGTTGGTCTAACATTTAATGACATCTAAATTGATCATTTACACGTGGAAAGCAAGGACAAGTCATTAGACAACACTTGGTTTGTCCACGATACATTCCTAATGTAGTTACACAGAAAAGGGTAAGCAATTGGAAGGAATTTGCTGACGAACTAGATGTAAACAGACAATCAGTTCCATCTATTTATGTCTTCTTGTGACATTTAATGACATCTAAATTGATCATCTATAAAATGCAGGCAACAACAATTTACTAGCCATGGTTTAACCACACTTGTCATGGCTCTGTCGAAGAGTGATGGTGATTCCCATGATCCTACCGAACAAATTGCAGAAACAAAGGCCAAATTTTATGTAAACTCACGCTCTATCAATGAGTGACATCAAAAGTGCCTATAAAAGGAGTCCACATTGGTTGCATTATAGCAACAGCTGAACGAGGAGATGTGCAAATCAGCAAAGTACAAACGCCTAATACATAGCCGAAAGCGTAAGTATGAAGCACTAGTTGAAAAAAGAAGGAAGATGTACGTCGCAGGTCAATCTATTCATGGTAGACAAAGCATCTTCAAGAAGAGTGTGACTCGGCTTTCTATGATTGGTTTGACAAATTTCATTCCTATCTCCATCGGGTTTGGCATGGATATGATTAGGATTGCATTATGGCCTCATAAGTGGAAGATATCGTTAGAGATGGTGGTGAGTACATCGAACACAAGTATGTGAAGACGGCTCACAACATACCCAATGATGCTTAACCTCATATCTCCCTTGCTATATATTCGCTCCCATCCTAATTATGTAAATTTTCTAGGGACTTTTGTAACTATATCGTAATTTCAAGCTTAAGTATATATTGCAAGTACAAGTTTTATAGACGTTCTTGTATATTCACAAATTTTCATAGGATCTCATAACACGTCAGTCGCAATTGATGACACATTCCATCACTGCTGTCACCCACATATACTTTGAAAAATCAACTATGACCACAAGTAAATAATAGTTCACTCCTTGCAAAACTAACACATCTTGCATACAAAATGAATATCAACAATTTAATTATTCACACCCTTTTTAATGGTAATTCATTATATTCATAAAACTTATCTAGCACCCCCAAATTATCGCTCGTAGGTTCAGTGTTACTGCTTTGGGTTGGCATTGAATTAGGCTCAGGATCAACAACTTCATTTCGCTCGGTAACATCACCATGACTGGTGCTTGGTGGCGCCTGTGTGCTATCTTCAGGCTTGCTCCAGCAGGAACTGGACAATTACAAATCAATCCGAAGTTATTTCAAACATTACAGCCATAAATATATTGTCAAGCAAATCATATTTACATTGCGTACCTTCTATTTGGCCGTGGACAATTCTTCTTCTAACCCTTGCATCTCTAATTTTGACTTCGCTTCTCTTTTGTACTTGTCTTCGACGCCCCTTTTCTTTTAACTTGAATAAGATCTTTAAGCACCTTGGGTTGGGAACTCCTCGCCCCTTCTGCATTCTGTTTTTTTTATGACCTGCTACCACCACCCAAATAGTTCAACTTCGTATTTAATGCTTTGAAAGTCCAAGACAGAAGTGCGGTACCTTCCTCTGACATCACCGCCTTATCAATCAAGTCTAAAGCTTTATTAGAAAATTGAGCTCTTTTGGACACGGTAGAATTGTCGGGGTGTTTACCCATTTCTTTCCCTTCTGTGTCCAAAACAATGTCGCATTTGGCAGTTTGAAGCCACCTTTTCAGTATGTAAAGTTCCACCAGTAGCTTTATTTGTTTCATTCTCAAATACGCCAATTTGTTTCATTCTCAAATACGCCAGTATGTAAAGTTCCACCAGTACCTCGAAGCTCTATCTCTTTGCAACTGCATTTAGCATAACCCGAGGTCGTATTAACCACCAACCTCTTCCTCTTTGTCACCCTCACATCCCTCTCAAGTACTAGGTACATTGCCTCATTCTCGTGCCCGAAATACTCCCTCAAGGAACAAGTCAAACTCTTAAACTCCTCCACTTGAAACTTTTCAACATAAACCGTGTGTACAATTTGGCGATTTGCTCTTCCATTGGAGTGCGAAGCTGCAATGGAGGGGGCACGGTTTTCATCATTATGGTCACCAACCACCTCTTTTTGACATTGTCATCCAAGGGCTCGATTGAACCGAATGATAAATTCAATCAAATAATGCTTCATGTGCATATATTGCTTGAAAAATGAATGACTACTCCAAGCACACTGACTGCTTGACATTTTGATAGAAAAAACATGCTTATAAAATGTTGGAACCCCTTGTGCACGCAAGTCATAAATGTCCCGAAGCCATGTTTTATCAACCAACTCACGTTCTTCTAGCAACACCTTCCACCTTACCTTAAATTCTTCTTTGCTTTTGATATCCCATATGTAATCGTGCAAATCCTTGAAAGTGCCCCTAACCTTGTCATTGAACTTGTTACTAATATGCCATATGCAATAGCAATGAAATGTGGTTGGTAGTTTGCTGCTAATAGCCTTTGCTATGGCTCTATCTTGATCCGTCACTTTCAGCAGCTCACCCGACATAGCCTTAAACATTTCTTCAAACAACCACTAAAAGCTCTCAGTTTTTTCATTTTTCAAGAATGTGCATCCGAATACCTTGGTTTGACTGTGGTTTTTAACTCCTAACAAAGGAGCAAACATCATGTCGCAGACATTGGTGTTGAAAGTGGTGTCAAACACAATCACATCACCAAAAAGGCTGTAACCACGTCGTGACTTAGCATCTACCCAAAAGAAATTCCCAAGTGTTCTACCTTTGTCAATCTCCATATTGAAATAGAATGAAACGTTTTTTCTTTCTCATCCTCAAAATGCTCTTTCAACATTTCGGCCTCATGCCCGATTAGATGGGTTCGCAATTGCTGTTCCACATTATACATATCCTTAGGGGTGCAATCAATATTTCCAATTCCTCCATTTTTGCATCTTTAATAAAGCCACTTGTTTACTTATTGAAATATTGGTCTCTGCGCATTGTTCAATCATCACATTCTTTGCCTCCGAAACTCGACGGTGTGTTCTAAATAAGTGTGACGTACTTGACATAAGGTGGTTTTGTCCTTCAATGAAAATTGTTACACCAAACATTTCACAACCACTTCATCTATTCAACACAAGTTTCACCTTGCACTGAGTTCTAGCATCTCCCATTTTTCCTTTCTTATTAGGTTTGAGATTACAATCCTCCCTTTTTTTCCCTTGTTTGCAACAAACAAATTCTTTCCTTAACCAACATTCAACATCAATGGACTTTTTACTACTATGCTCCTGAATCCCATGCCTCGCTGCAAGTGCATAATTGTTGTAAAACCTATATCCTTCATTAACGAATTAAAGTGCATTCTCAATTTCGGTTTTAACTCTTCATCTACTCTTGGTACCAAAAAAGTTTAATCCTCCCTGCACCTAATTCATTCCCTGCATCTACATCTTCTCTGTCGACAACAAACCTTTTACTTCTACCTCTCCCCCCATCGAATTATACTTTAATGTCTACCTGCAACAAAGTTAAATAAGCACAACACAACTTATCACAAGCCAACATAACATTTACACCTATATATCTAAAATCCACTTCCACGATTTCAACCAAATCCACTAATAACCACTAACCATTATGGTTTCAAATCCCAGGTTTAAAAAAAAAAAAAAAAAAAAAAAAACCACACTGCAATGGAAATGCATTATAACATAGGTTTTGCAATTATTTAAACACTCACTTTCAAAATCTGGGTTTCTTCTGAGGTTGTGGGTGAACCAACAATGTCAACTCCAATCCAAGCACAGCTTCAAAGCTTCAATCTTCTATAAATTGAGCGTGTGCACACCTTTCAACACTTCCTTCTCTTTGCCCTTTTTCCCCGTTGGAGAAAACCCTAATCTACCTTCCCTGGTTGTCACAAACACACCCAGTGAACAATTTTTTTTTAAAGTTATGGGATTACCGGGTTACAACTGCAACCCAACTTCGATCCACTACAAATCTGTTCCAAACTCGAACTCCCTATGTTTGCCTTTCCTCCCCTCCTTTTCCCTCTCCAACACACACAACGGCCAACATCTATTTTCTGCTTGCCTTCTGTTTCCCTCTGTCAGAGAAAAACATGCCAGCTGAATAAAAATTTTTAAAATTTTCTAAATGTACCGGGTCACAACGACCCAGTTCTACTCGTGAGCTTGTCCATTTTCAACCGTTAGATCCTTGTCCCCACGCTTCATCCGCACCTTAGACACACCCAATTGAAGTTTCTGATATCGTTAATATATACGTTTATAAGAAACCTTTAAGGGGAGGGATCTCCATTTTTTTATAAGAATGAAGATTAGTTTTGGGGCCCAACCACATCGAAGTTTAACGATCTAAACCATGTATTTTTTCAAGTTGCACCTCATAGATCATCCTTGCAAAATATTAGCCAAATCGAAAACATTTGAGGCATCTAATGGAGTTCAAAGAAATTGATGAACACTTTGTTCTACAACAAACAATGAAATTTTATTGTGATAATTAAAGAGGCAAACAGTTTTGGATTAATAATAATAATAATAATAATAATAATAATAATAAAATTGCATAACATCCTATTTGTAGATAGATCCTGCCTTTGCGGGAATGGATTCTCATTTTTATAAAAAAAAATTGGGAATTAGTTGTTGGACTCATACTACATCAAACTTTAACAATCCAAACAGTTTATTTTTTAAGTTGCACATCATAGATCATCCTTGTAAAATATTAGCCAAATCAGAAATATTTGAGGCAAAAATTGACGAACACTTTTTTTCTCTAAGAAACAATGAATTTTCTATGTGATAATTAAATAGGCAAATGATTTCAGATTAATTTGAATTTTTGTATGGATGATTTATGAATCGAGACTTACAAAATAGATGGTTCATATCATTAAAATTCAACTTGGAGTGGGCTCTACAACCAGTCTCCATTTTTACCCAAAAATGGAGATCCTTTTGGATAAAGGGCTGACTAATCCTAATTCTTTATTTGAGTGAGGAAACAAAATCCTTATTTTAATGGGTTGGCCCAAATCCAAACAATAAAATAAACCTAAAATACTAATATTTTCCAAGTAATATAATTGTTGTGCAATATTTTCAATCTTTATTTAAGTGGGATCAACCGTCACGGGTGTAGCAGTTTATGGATAGTGTACATGGGAAAATTGGAGAACAATGATACGAGCATATTTATGCGACTTTATTATCTTATTTCTTTGCATTTACTTAGTTAATTTCCATTTATTATAGTGATTTAGTTTATTTTCGTATAATTGTAGGTTCAATTGGTGAAGATGATAATAAATGGCCAAAATGAGCAATTTGGAGCTGTTTTGGACTTGGATTGGATAGCATGTGTGGGGAGCACTTTGGATAGACGTTTTTGGTGGTCAAATGAGGCTAGGAATGTGCTACAACCTGGAAGAATTAGGATTGAAGCTTGGAAGACAAGGAATCAGAAATTAAAGGGAAGCCTTATCTTATCCAACCTTATCCTTAACAAACCTTATCTTATCATATCCTTATTCTATCTTACCTTATCTCCAGCTGAAAGGGGGATTCCTTATCACATTAAACCACTTCCTATCTGATTTTTGGGAGTCCTAAATTAACTCAAAAACGCCAAAACCCTTTCCTCCTTGGATTCAGCCATTTTCCCCTATATATATGAAGTTCCTGCAGAGATTAAGGGTGTGCCATGCCTACCATTCATCCATTGAAGTTGCTGGAGCGTTTCTAGGTGTATTCTATCCTTACTTTTAGTTTCAATGTTTAAATTAGATTGTTTTTATTTGATTCAAAGCCATGAACATATATGTGATTGGTGTGAAATTTAATTTGACACACAAATTAAACCCATTTGTGACAATTGTAGTATATATGCAAGTAGGGATCGTTCTAGACCGGGGATTAACTAGGGATGCTAATCAACACAATTAAGACTCAAAAACACCAAACTAGACTCTATAGACTCAAAACTAACTTAAAACACTTAAAACAGCAACAAACAATCAAAAAGACTCAATTCTAGACCTAACAAGTGATTTTGGCGAAAATAAAGCTTAAATTGACTCAAAAGACTAAAAGAAAACAGATTTTGACTCAAATAACAAGACTAAATGAAAGGGGGATTGTTTTTGACGAATTTAAAACTTAAACAGAAACTTTGCATAAAACACTTTGTAAAAACGAATTTGAGTGAATTAAATGGGTGAAATGCTAGTTAGAGGGTCCTCCTCCACACATGACATATGCATATAAACAAATTTCCAGTTATTATTCCTTTAGACTATGAATGACAATGCCCCAAATTAACCATGAAAAACATAAATTAATTTTCATGTTTTCCTTAATTCATTGAATTGGATGGGACATGCATCACAACCAAATTATCCTTATCAAGTTCCCTAACTATGAAAAGCATGATAGAAAATCATATCAAAGGTCATTAAGTTCTTTGAAAACCATAAGCATTGACAAGGCATTCGTAACTATGAAAAGCATGATACTCATACCAAGGATTTACTTAAAACAATCATGACTAGTGACTTCCACTACTTGTGAATATAAGTTCATAACGATTAGGTGAAACTCTCTCATACTCTAGCATCAAATTCATGCATGCAAATTAAGTGTCGACCCCAATCAACATACATAAACAAGTTTTGATAACTCAGATAAGCAAATCACATTCAAGGCTTAAGAAACAATAACTGGATGTAATCAATTCATATAAAACATATAATCGTGGCTTCGAATTCACCTCTAAAAAGAAATTAGTTCTACATGTTCATCATAAATTAAAACCAAATTAACATAAACATTGAACTAAAACTAAGGATAGAATACACCTAGAAACACTCCACACTCCAATGGTAGATTTCGAACCCTCCTTGGATGGCAGATTGCACGAGTCTTCTTCTCCTTCCGTCCTTGCTTGCGGCACTAAGGTGATGTGGTGTGAATTATGGTGTTTGATGGCTGAATGTATGAATGAGTGAATGAGTGAATGGATAGATAAAACCTGCGGCAAAGGCTTGTATTTATAGGCTAGGTCTTGCATAATTTCTGAAGGAAAAGGATTACACAATCCAATGGGAAAAAGACTAGGGTTTCGGACCGTCTAGAAATCAGAAAACCAAAGAGAATACGGAAAGGGTGCGGCATACATTTAGGAGCAGATAAAGGTTTTTAGAAAGAGTATTAGGGCAGATTTCTAAAAGAACTTAGGCTAAGGGGTGTGGCACCTTTGTAGGAGAGGCATTACAACTCCTAAACCTTCAAGGAATGGCATATATGCGGCACATAAGGGATCAGGCTTCTAGAATATGAGTTATGTGTTTAAATGTATAACTAATCCCTTCTAAATAGCTAGAATTTATGGTACAAATTGATTTGGATAAGAAAAGATAGGATAATGCTAGATTTAGGAAAGGATAAGGTTGGTTAGGATATGATAAGATAAGGTTGGATAATGTTCCTTATTTCTTGCTCTTTCCTTATCTTTTTTGTATTTGAACTTCTTTCTCCATATTTGTAGCATTTCCTAGCCTCTCTTGACTTCAATTTTGTCCATACACCTTGCTCCACTCATAAGCTATCCAATTGATGCCCAAAACTGCTCCAAATGGCTCCAAAATGCACTTTCTTCCTCCTTTTGCCATTACGACCTACAAACATACGAAAATAGCTTAAAAGACTATAATAAGTAGTAATTAACTAACTAAATGCAAGGAAACAACATAGCTAAGTAGCATAAATATGCTCCTATCAAATTCCCCCACACTTAGCTTTTGCTAGTGCTCGAGCAAAACGAAACAAACAAAACACAATCTAAACCTTCCAACAATTTCCTCAGGGATTTCCGATGCAACATGACATATTAAAAATCACTACTTACATAGATTTTAGCTATCCTTACTCTTGAGCATACACTTAACTGTAGTCACCACTTACTAGCTTGCATTTAATCAATTAAAACAACATTTTGAATGTAGTAACATGCCTTAGAGAATCCCTTAATTCCTCACTGGATATACTCTCTATTTTCACATAGATTTTTTGACCACACTCCCTATACTAAGTATATGTGAGAAGATTGATGTAAACATGTAGACTAATACTCACATATGTATAATCAAAGAAGGCACTTTCTGGAATTATTAACATGTATATGATCTCATGAATGGAATGCCACTACTTAGACGCGAGAACCAGGGATACCATATGCTCAAACCAATTTTAAACTCCACATATTGAAATACATAACAATCAAGATCGAAGTCAAAGGGTTGTAACGGGGCTAAGGTATTTGGCTAAGAAAGAAAGGTAAGGATAAATAAAAGTTCTTAAAGCAATAGTAAGCAAAGTAATGAAATAAGCACTTAGAATTCACTTTTGAATGCAAAAATCAACTTTAAACACAAAAGGAAGATTCACACATCACTTAGGGCCAGATTCTAACTTTTGGATCCTTTCTTCAACAACCAATACTTGTGAGTTCATTCTCACTTATTTTCAACTCATTTTCTTTCTTTTCTTCAACTTTTTCTTCTTTTTTCTTTCTTTTTCACCTTTTTTCCTTTTTTTTTTTCTTTCTTTTTTTCTTTTATTCTTTCGTGCCTAATTCTTTTTCTTTGGCACATAAATTATACATCCTCCTAGATTTCCATGAAAATCCTTCCCCTGCACTTGTTTTTCTGCAATTGTTAGATCAAACGGAATTCCCTCTAAGTCATGCTTTACTATCCTTTAAGAATAAGGGTATGGATAGTCCTATTCTAGGTTAGGTAAGGATAATGTGGTTAACAAAGAAAATAGGCTAAATAATGCTCAAAGGGGTTAAACCTACAATACATATGCAAGGGATAAGGCTTTTTGGCTCTGGTTTTAACTAAATAACTTCATCTTGTTATATGTTATGCACTCAATTTTATGATTTGAATGAAATGGGCATGAGTTCTAGTATTTGGAACTATAGTGATGAAACGCATTCTAAGTAGCAACCAAGCAAAGAAATAATGAGATCATACAACGACTTTAGAAAACAAGAACATCAAGATTAATAACTCTCCAAATAAAGTTTAGGCTCAAGTCTCTTAGGGTTGTAGCATTAGTTTGAGTTTCTTCCTTCAAGCATGTTACAAAAACTGATTTTTTTTCCTTTGCGATTACATGTGAATTTGTAAATGTCAACTATAACCAAGCATAACCAAAAGAGCATATCAAACTTCCATCCATGTTTGTAACTTTCTTTAACAGTCATGCAATTAAAAGCCAAATCCTCATCATTGTGTTGGAAGGTACCCTAAGACACAAACAAACACACAAAAATGACTCTTTTTGGATTTCTTTTTTCTTTTCAAATTTGCAGATTTTCTGTTTAAGACACATAAAAACACTCCAAAACAGACTAAAAACACTTAAAAACAGTGAGTAACAACATTAGAAGTAATAGGTGATAAAATCCCACGAAAATCATGCAAAAATAGCTTGTTTACCCACCCCCACACTTAAACCAAACATTGTCCTCAATGTTTCAAACAAAGACTCACACACAAACAATGAAACAACACAACTAACAAACATGGCAATCATGGCAATGTAAAAGCAATAAAGAGTAGGGTTTAGGAACGTAAATCTGCTTGTGGTGCCGGAGATTCCTAGGTCTTCTTTATTTGAATGCATGGGTTGCCTCCCAAGAAGCGCTTGCTTTAACGTCTTCCAGCTGGATGATACCTCATTTTAAGCTTTATTGGAGCCCGTGGGATGGAAGAGTATATCCTCCACTACATGCTCCTCAAAATGCTCATAGTATGGCTCAATGAATGGGAGGGGATAATGATCCTCCCTGATTGTGGTGTTTTGGTTCCTAAAGTCCATGTAAATGCTCCCACCACCTTGAAATTGATTTAGAACCTGCACCAAAGAAGGTAACAACCTATTAGTTAAAATGGGAATTGGAACTGGGATTGGAGACTTACTAGGATGTTGTGGCAATGCCCCTAGGGCAGCCACCATCTCGCTAATTTTATCATTAAGCACGGCTAGATTGGGTGTTTTTAGGGTAATGGCGTGCTCCTTGTGCTTCACTTCAATTCCTTCCTCGATGATGATTCTAGATGCATCCTTCTTAATTGGTGTTGAACGTTCCTGCCCTATATTTTTAATTACACCAATGGCAAAATAAGAATGGACATCATTAGGATTCTCAATAGATTCAGAAACTTTAAAGTTAATCATATCACCACCAAACTCCATAGTGAAAGCTCTCTTGGCCATGTCAATCTTGGTGTGGGCTGCTTTCATGAAAGGTCATCCAAGTAAGATTGGCGATGGTAGAGAGTGGGCTCAATCCTCCATGTCAAGCACATAGAAATCTGCAGGAAAAATCAAGTGGTCTACCTGCACCAAAACATCTTCCAAAACTCATCTCGGGTATGCATTAGATCGATTGGCTAATTGAATAATAACACCATCATTTTTAAGCTCTCATAGATTCATAGATGCATAAACAAAATATGGCATGACATTAATTGATGCACCTAAATCTAACATAGCATGCTCAAACCTTGTATTACCAATTACATAAGGGATAGTTAAACTACCTGAATCTTTGCATTTAGGTGGCAGCTTTCTTTGCAACATTGCGGAGACATTCTCACTTACATGTACCACCTCTTTCTCCCGAATCGGTTTCCTTGTTGTACAAATCTTCTTCAAAAACTTAGCGTACTTCAGAATTTGCTTTAATGCATCAAGGAACGGGATATTGACGTGCACCTTCCTAAACGTCTCTAGAATGTCTTTTTCATCTTCCTCTGTCTTAGATTGCATAAACCTGCAAGGAAAGGGCACATTTAGTGGAATAGAACTAGAAAAAATCGAATTTGGACTTACCTTGGTGGTTTGGGATGGTTTTGGTGCACTAGGGGGCTGCGACAAGGTTTGGGCATCCCTTGCCGTGGCCTTTGTTCCCTGTTCTTCTTCTTGCAACAACTTTTCCTCCTTATTAAGGCCTTGTTTTGATGGTTTTGGATGATTTCCAAGCTCCTCACCACTTCTCAACGTAATGGCCTTGGCGGTTTCAAAGCTTCCTTTTGGATTCACAACGGTTGAACTATGAAGTTTGCCTTGTTCTTGAAACTGCCCAAGGAACTCTGAAATCTGCCCTATTTGCTTCTTCATGTCACTCATCTCTTTTTCTTGGTTCACTATTCTATTATTTTGATTTTGTAATCCCTGCGATATAGAAGTTAGTAATTGAATAGTTTGATCATTATCAATCAACGAACCTGAGTTTTGTTGGGCAATTTGTCATTGACGTTGAGATTATGCAAATGGCCTTTGATATATCCCAGGGGGTGGCTGTCAAATTCCTCCTTGTTGTTGAGGCTCCCTTCACTTGAAATTTGGGCGATCTCTCCATCTCGGATTATATGTATTTGAGTATGGATCATTCCTTGGTTGACTTTGGTACCCCACGACATGGGCACTCTCCCATCCTCCATTCTCTATCAATTGAGGACATTGATCATTGAGATGTCCTTGCATAGAGCACACTCCACATATGGCCGCACCTTGCATTTTGGATCCTTCAACAACTTGAGACACAAGCATAGTGAGATTAGCTAATTGAGATTGAATTTCAGAAATTGCACTTACCTCATTCACTTGTTGCCGTGGGGGGTCTCTTTGTCCAACTCCCTCGTATTGTTGTGCATTTAAGGCTCGATTTGCAATTAAGACCTTGGCAACCACCGATGTTTTGTCAACCAAAGCACCTCCTGCCGAGGTATCTAGCATTTGTCTCTCAATTGGAAGGAGTCATTCGTTAAAGTATTGAATTATAAGCTTTTCCTTCATTTGGTGTTGTGGGCAAGATGCAACAAGGGCTTTGAAATGCTCATAATATGCTGGAAAAGATTATCCTTGGTTTTGTTGAATTTTGCTTATCTTCTTCCTCAAAAGAATTACTCTAGAAGTTGGGAAGAATTTCTCCAAGAACGCTCGTTTCATACTTTCCCAAGAAGTAACGGTTCCGGGCGCCAATTCGTATAGCCAATCTTTAGCCTTTTCCAAAAGATAGAATGGAAAGGCTTTCATCTTCAAAATATTCCCATCCACGTTAATGGGTGTCATGCTTGAGCATAGAACTTCAAACTCCTTCAAATGCTTGTTTGGATCTTCCATGGATATCCCATGGTATTTGGGAATATGATGCAGCAAGCTTGACTTTAATTCAAACTCATCGGTCTTGTCCGGGGCTGCCCTAGGGTATTGAATGCAAATAGGCACGATATTGCCCAACCCCGAGGCCGAAAGTTCTTTGATTGTTCGATTATCCGCCGCCATGCTTTCTTCTTCTTCAAATTCAGATTCGAACTCTGAACTTGAAGTAGGTGGATTACGTTCTGGTTGCTTCCTCTTTCTTCTCAAAGTTTGTTCAAAATCGTCGTCAAAATCCAATATGTTTGCACGAATAGGTTGAGAACGACGAGTCATAAACTAGTACCTGAAACAAAGAACAAAAAAAAATCAGCAACCACTTTAAAGGGCACAACAAACACAACAAAAAGACACAAAGAAACACACTACACAATTTGCCACGACACAAACAAAAGGGATTAGCAAGTTTGCTAATCCCTGGCAATGGCGCCAAAATTTGGTGTGAAATTTAACTTGACACACAAATTAAACCCTATTTGTGACAATTGTAGTATATATGCAAGTAGGAATCGTTCTAGACCGGGGATTAACTAGGGATGCTAATCAACACAATTAAGACTCAAAAACACTAAACTAGACTCTATAGACTCAAAACTAACTTAAAACACTTAAAACAACAACAAACAATAAAAAAGACTCAATTCTAGACCTAACAAGTGATTTTGGTGAAAATAAAACTTAACTTGACTCAAAAGACTAAAAGAAAACAGATTTTGATTCAAATAACAAGACTAAATGAAAGAGGGATTATTTTTGACGAATTTAAAACTTAAAATAGAAACTTTGCATAAAACGCTTTGTAAAAACGAATTTGGTTGAATTAAATGGGTGAAAGGCTAGTTAGAGGGTCCTCATCCACACATGACACATGCATATAAACCAATTTCCAGTTATTATTCCTTTAGACTATGAATGACAATGCCCTAAATTAACCATGAAAAGCATAAATTAACTTTCAGGTTTTCCTTAATTCATTGAATTGGATGGGATATGCATCACAACCAAATTATCCTTATCAAGTTCCCTAACTATGAAAAGCATGATAGAAAATCATATCAAAGGTCATTAAGTTCTTTGAAAACCATAAGCATTGACAAGGCATTCATAACTATGAAAAGCATGATACTCATACCAAGGATTTACTTAACACAATCATGACTAGTGACTTCCACTACTTGTGAATATAAGTTCATAACGATTAGGTGAAACTCCCTTATACTCTAGCATCAATTTTATGCATGCAAATTAAGTGTCGACCCCCAATCAACATACATAAACAAGTTTTAATAACTCAGATAAGTAAATCACATTCAAGGCTTAAAAAACAATAATTGGATGTAATCAATTCATATAAAACATATAATCATGGCTTCGAAATCACCTCTAACTAAAAAGAAATTAGTTTCACATGTTCATCATAATTGAAAACCAAATTAACATAAACATTGAACTAAAACTAAGGATAGAATAAACCTAGAAACACTCCACACTCCAATGATAGATTTCGAACCCTCATTGGATGGCAGATTGCACAAGTCTTCTTCTCCTTCCTTCTTTGCTTGCGGCACTAGGGTGATATGGTGTGAATTATGGTGTTTGATGGCTGAATGTATGAATGAATGAATGAGTGAATAGATGGATAAAACTTGCAGCAAAGGCTTGTATTTATAGGCTAGGTCTTGCACAATTTCTGAAGGAAAAGGATTACACAATCCAATGGGAAAGGGACTAGGGTTTCGGACCTTCTAGAAATCAGAAAACCAAAGAGAATATGGACAGGGTGCGGCATACATTTAGGAGCAGATAAGGGCTTTTAGAAAGAGTATTAGGGCAGATTTCTAGAAGAACTTAGGCTAAGGGGTGCGGCACCTTTGTAGGAGAGGGATTACAACTCCTAAACCTTCAAGGAATGGCATATATGCGGCACATAAGGGATTAGGCTTCTAGAATCTGAGTTATGTGTTTAAATGTATAACTAATCCCTTCTAAATAGCTAGAATTTATGGTACAAACTGATTTGGATAAGAAAAGATAGGATAATGCTAGATTTAGGAAAGGATAAGGTTGGTTAGGATAGGATAAGATAAGGTTGGATAATGTTTCTTATTTCTTGCTCTTTCCTTATCTTCTTTGTATTTGAACTTCTTTCTCCAGATTTGTAGCATTTCCTAGCCTCTCTTGACTTCAATTTAATCCATCCACCTTGATCCACTCATAAGCCTAATTGATGCCCAAAACTGCTCCAAATGGCTCCAAAATGCACTTTCTTCCTCCTTTTGGCATTAGAACCTACAAACATACGAAAATAGCTTAAAAGACTATAATAAATAGTAATTAACTAACTAAATGCAAGGAAACAACATAGCTAAGTAGCATAAATATGCTCCTATCAGTGATATGAATTGATTACATCCAGTTATTGTTTCATAAATCGTGAATGCAATTTACTTAACTGTTTGATTGATAACTTATTCTTGTGTGTTGATTAAGGGAGCCCACTTAGTTTGCATGCATGAATTTGATGCTAAAATATAAGGGAATTCTACCTAATAGTTATGAATTAATATTTATAAGTAGTGGAAATCACTAGTCATGATTATGTTAAGTAAATTATTGGCAGGAGTATCATGCAGTTCATAGTTACGAATGCCATGTCAATGCTTATGATTTTCATAGAACTTAATGATCTTTGATATGTATCTCTATTATGCAGTTTATGTAGGGAACTTGATAAGAATCATTTGGTTGCGTCGCTGAGTCCAATTCAATGAATTTAGGAAAATCTGATGGTTAATTTGTGCAGTTCACGGTTAACATGGGGCATTGTCATTCATGGTTTATAGGAATAATAACTGGAAATCGATTTGTATGCATATGGTTCACGTGTGGAGAAGAATCCTCTAGCTAACCTTTCACCCCTTAAGTTACCATAGTTTCGTACCACCCTTACTTTGTTTATGCAACCTACTTAGTTTTAGTTTAAAATTCGTCCAAACAAACCCTCCTTTAGTATTTCGTGTCAATTTAGTTCAATTTTCATCCAAAACACCCCTTAGTGCATGTTTTGTGTTATTTGAGTCAGTTTAGCTTAGTTTTGTGTTATTTGAGTCTAGTTTTCAGTTTTTGAGTCAAGTTAGTGTTGATTAGCATCCCTTCTAATCCCCGGCCTAGAACGATCCCTACTTACGTATACTATAACTATCTAAAAAGGGTTTAATTTGTGTGTTAGTTTCTATCACATCAAACTTTTGGTGCCGTTGCCAGGGATTAGTAAAATTGCTAATCCCGCTGTTTTTTGTTTATTTTACTTTTGATATTTGACCTAGTTTTCTTTCTTTGATTTTAGGTACTAGAGAAGCAAGACATGACAATTGCTAATCTTCAAGCTCAAATGGCAAATCTTACTTCTCAGTTGTCGCAGTATATCGAAAGGACCATAATGCAAAGTGTGCCTACATTTGGTGTGTCCTATAGGCAAGGATGTCAAACTGATCAACGTCCTCAATTAAATGAGAATGAAGGTGCCTGGGGTTATCAAGGCCATAATTAATCAAGGAACAATCTATTTTCCAACACTTACAATTTAGATTGGAGAGATTATTCAAATTTTATGTGGAGGGAACCTCAACAAATTCAACAGGATGGATATTGGCAACAATTTGAGGAGTTCTATTCAAGACCTATGCAGCCACCTTAACCTCCCCCACAACAATTTTAATCGAATTCAAGTATGTCCATGGATAATGATAAAATTCTTGATGTACTAATTTCTTTGACGCAGGACTTACAAAACCAAGCTAAGGAGATAAGCAAATTGAAAAATCAACTTGGAGAGATCGTATAATTCATGGGGCAAATTCAAGAACAAGGTGAACTCTCCAACTCAACTATTGTAAATTCAATGGGAGATTTTGAAATCGCTGAAGCTATCACCTTGGGAAGTTGTATAAAGGTTGGAGCTAACCCAAAAATGTCCAAACACAGCCAGAACGTGGATGAATAGCTGCTACAAGAAGAAGAAGAGGTGGACAAGGCCACGGCAAGGGAAGAACACCCATTGCCGCAACCTTCTAAGGCTTATACGCCATCTAATTCAGGTAAGGTTGTTCCAAATTCAATTCTTTCTAACCCCATTCCCCCAAATGTCCTTATTCCTTGCAAGTTCATGATTTCCAAGGAAGAAGAGAGTGACAAAGACATCTTGGAAGCCCTTCCAAAGGTGCAAAGTAATATCCCGATTCTTGGTACAACAAATCAAGTTCCAGAATGTGTTGAATTGTTCAAAGAACTTTGTACAACAAGAAGAATGATTCAAGAGAAAGAAGTGGCTGGGGAATATTAAGAATTCATCAAAGAGGATGTACTTGAGACAACCAACCCCAAAGATGTTAGATTTTATGACATAGGACAATTCACAACCCTCACACCAAATCTGGCTGAGTGCAAAGTTCCTAAAACTTTCAAAGAAGTGGTGTTTGTCCTTGAGCTCTTGTCGGAGCATACAGGTAAGCGACATCCTTGGATTTCAATTTTGTTTTCTACTAACAGGTTGTTGATGATTCAGGCACCCACTCTAGAATTTAAACCATTACCGGATCATTTCAAGTATCACTTTCCATTCAAAGATCAATTTCATGCCGTGGACCCTAGGGGAGCTTAAAATGAGTTATTGTCTGGCTGGAAGACGTTAAAGCAAGCGCTTCTTGGGAGGCAACCCATGCATTCAAATAAAGAAGACCTAGGACTCTCCGGCTCCAAAACCAAATTTGCGTTCTTTAACCCTACTCTTTATTGCTTTTACTTTGCCATATTTGTCATGTTCGTTAGATTTTATCACCTATCACTTCTAAAGTTGTTACTCACTGTTTTTAAGTGTTTTTATTGTCTTCTGAAGTGTTGTAATGTGTTTTGAAGGAGAATTTGAAAAATTGAAAGAAAAAAAAAAAAACAAAAAAAAATTGAAATTTTTTTTGAAAAACCCAAAAAGAGTCGTTTTTGTGTGTTTGTGTCTTTGGGTACCCTTCCAACACAATAATAAGGATTTGGTTTTTAATTGCATGACTGTTAAAGAAAGTTACAAACATGGGTGGAAGTTTGATATGCTCTTTGGTTTATGCTTAGTTGTAGTTGTTATTTACGAATTCACATGTAATCATGAAAAGGAAAAATCAGTTTTTGTAACATGCTTGAAGGAAGGAACTCAAACTAACGCTACAACCCTGAGAGACTTGAGCCTATACTTTGTTTAGAGAGTTATTAATCTACGAAGTTCTTGTTTTCTAAAGTCGTTGCATGATCTCATTATTTCTTTGCTTGGTTGCTAGTTAGAATTCGTTTCCATCATTATAGATCCAAATACTAGAACTCATGCCCGTTTCATTGTCATCTGACTTACATGCCAAGTTTGAGGTCAATTTCTCTTGTAGAAAATTCTGTAAAAATATGGAAAACGTAGCTTTATCTCTTATCTTTTTAGGGATCGCACACCACTAGAAAAAATCGTGAAAGTTTTCAACTAGTCATTTTCCTACAGCTGCGCAGTTCTGACGGGAAAACAACTTCTGCGAGATTAACTTTAAAAAATGGAACGTTTGGCTTTAGGAAAATTATGAAATTTTGACACAACAATCATCAGCCTTTTAGCTTCCTTCTCCAATTGGCCTTACATCAAAATTCCTCTGGAAAGTCGAATTATCACAAAAAACGTCCTGCTTCCTCAGATTGGTTGAAATTTGCCATTTTTTACTTGGAATTTGCTTCATTCTTTTAGTTGGAATGTGCTTCCTTGTTTTGATTTTCCTTTTGCTATTTAGGTATGTATTTCCCTTATAGCATTAGGAAGCAATTGACCCCTATTTAAAGCACAATTGGGTGTGTATTTTTTTCACAATTCACATCCTTGTCGTGTGCTTGCTATTGTGCTTTGCCATGGGTTTTGCTTGCTTTGAGCTTGTTGTAGTGCGTCACTTTTATTGTGTAGCGCTGTGCAAAAGACTGCAATGGGTTTGCGCTGTGTAGTGCCTTTTGGTCACAGTTTTCCCTTGGTGGTACGTTGCCATGCAATCGCTGCGGGGTTGCATAATGCTATTGCGCAGCATTTTGGTTTTCTTTGCTACTGTAGCATTCGTTGAATGATCGTCTTGTAGCTGCCCTCTCGGGTTTGCGTAGTGCGATTGCGTAGCATTTTGGTTTTCTTTGCTATTGTAACGTGCGTTGAAGGACCGTCTTGTAGATGCCCTCTTTGTCGTGATCTTCAAGCTTTTGTGGCTAATTTCTTTTCATCTTCATGACTTTGTCATCGTCATTCTTCAACGCTTACGAGGTTTGTCTCGCATGTCATTTGCTTTAGCAAAGCAATTTTTTTTTTTTTTTTTTTTTTTTTTTTTTTGCCGTCCCACCTTGTGCTTATGTTGCCTTTTTTGTTTTGTTGCAACCATGGTATTTTTAAGTGCTTTAAGAGCAATACCATCACCATTCTTGTGAAGGAAGGCAATTTGCAAGATAGGGGAACGATGTTGAAGCTTTATGCGCCGTTGATTGGCCCTAAGGTGCTTGTTCTTCCTTCAAAAGACAATTTGATGCACATCAAGTTGTGGTCTTCTGATGCATCTTGGAAGGTGACAAATTTTAGTCAACCAAATACAAAGAAGAAGACGTGTACGTCAAGGATTCTTATCTTGAATCCTTCACACCAAGCTCGTGACAGTTCACTGGCTTCATGTAAGCTTCTTGGAGATCGCGTCCATAGCGGATTTGTGACTTGGAATAACACTTTGCTAACTACTGGATAAGCCGTCTTTGTTGAGTTTCATTGGAAGTGGCTTGAAGATGTCTTGAGCCGATCCAAAGATGTATTTACCAACATGGGCTTTTATCACGTTGTGTACACATCTTTGTTTAGTTATGATAGCCATCATTCCGTCATTCGTGCATTCTTTGAGCATCGGTGTTCAGCAACCAACACACTTCACACATCATAAAATGATATGTTGATTTCATTTTGGGATCTCTACAAGATAGGAGGCTTGCCAATCCAGGGTAAGTTTTACGATGAGGTTGTTCCTAGCGTGGAGGAATTTTCTCATTGCAATAGCCAAGCATTGCCTGCGAGTTGCCGCTATTTGTTTTGGGTTTATCATAAGCTTTCCCAGGAGGCTCATGGTAAGTTAAGCGTGAAGATTTCTTTATGGATCCGATTTTGGTATTGGGGTGCCATGAAGTACAAGACGTCTTCGAAGAAAAGTGGCTGTAACAAGACCACTAAACCAAAGGGAGACTCAGACCTGTCATGTGTCATTGGTTTAGCTAGATGTTATTCCCCTATCAAGTTGAAAGCATTTAAGGATATTGGCATAGTGTCAAAGCACGTGGAAGAATCTTACCTAGCCACTTTTTTAGCTTGTTAGCTTTATAAGTTTGTTTTCCCTAAAGATGATGTCAACCTTATCCGTCCTGGAGTCTTCAAAGTGGCTAGTAAGATGGCTATAGGTGAATCTTTTAGCCTTGCTATTCCGGTCTTAGCCAATATTTACAATGGCTTGAGTGTTGTTTTGAACTCAGCGAGCATTGAAGATCGTGCTGCAGTACTTTCCTACCATTATGTGTATGGTTGGTTGGGTGAGTATTTTGGCACTCATTTTTCTTCGTCGACTTTAGACAAGTCAGGTCCTTCTTCCTCAACTTCGGCCAAGCTGGGGCCTTTGATGACAAAGTACTCTGGTGTGCGTTTTGTAAAGAGATTTGATGATTTGCAGGTGCAAACATTGGTTAGAAATTGTGAAGGTTTGATAATGGATCACCTGGCAAAGGTTGGCTCGACGCGGTGAGGCCTCGTAGATGATTCACACCTTCATTTCTTAGACTTGTCTTATATTACAAGCTTTCTCTCTGGGTATGTTTCTTTGCGGCAAGGAGACCGATGTATTGTTTAGCCATATAGCCCTCACCGTTTCAGCAGACAATTTGGTTTTGTCCAACATATGCTAAACAAATTGAAGGAAAACACACAGTCGGAATCCTCGCAAGCTGTGTATATGCGTTAGGAGTCTTGTACCCGTTCATGCACAAATGCTTCTATCACCCTGTTGGCCAAGGACAAGTTCAAGAGTAATCCAGCAACCTGTGCCTACATAGGTTGATGGTCAAAGGTACATCGTGAAGACTTGGGGACAACAAGTGGCGCCAATTCTTCTCGTTCACGAAATGATGCACCAAGAAATGATTGTTTTGCAATTCTTATACAACGAGCACCTTTTGATTGTGCGAGTGCAGCTCCTTTGCAAGATGGACCTACGACTTTTGCTTCTTAACACCCGTGTTTGTCTTCTCATCATTTGAATGCTACTGAAGAGACAGGTGACGAGGTTGACTGGTGTGAGGATAAACTTGTTTTGCGGGCATCGTCAACAAGTTTTGAACAAGTAACCGTTTGAAGGTGCTTTGGATGACAGCAAAGTTAATTTCTTTCATAAGAAGAAAAAAGTGTTTAGGCCTCCTCAGTTTGATGGTCGTGTGTCACTTGAGAAAGATGTATGTATTTCCTTATTTCTTGTGATTTCTTCTGTGTTTTTATTGGTTTAGCTTTTTGTTTCTAACACCTTTCTTTGTCTTCTTTAGGCTGGGCCCTCTTGTTCTTTTGACTTGGTGAACATGTGCATTCATTCCTTTATGAAGATGCTATTTAGAGGTAATCTACGTATAGATGAGGAGATTGGGGATTCGTCCGGTGCAGAGCTTGTTCCAAATCCACCAAGTTTCCCAAGTTTGCCGTGTGTAGGTGAAGGTATGTAAGAGCCCGCCATGCCTCCAACACCTTTGCCAGCTAGCTTTGAGATTTCTCTTAGAGGACTGAACCTTAGTGGCACTGAGCAGCTTATCCATTGCATTAGCATTCGCGCAGCTATCGACATCAAGAGCCACATTGAGAAAATGATTGCGAAGTGCCCATTGGAGGATCTTGCATTGCTCAATGAGGACTTGTTAAGGCCTGTTTCTGCGATTGACAACCTTAATGTTGATTCCTCGCTCTTAAGAGTCAAGATTGCTGAACGTATGGCTGCCTCGACTGAGTATTATTCTTTGCATACTACTTCCTCAACGAAGTTAAGTCCAGAGGTTAGACCTTAACAACTTGTTGCAGTAGACTTATTAATTGCCCAAGTTTGATCTTCTCAACAAGCTGCTTCAGAAGGTTATCAAGATACAGAGACTTCTTTGGTTTTCATCCAAGCACGTCTAGAAGTGTTGGCGCGTGAGCGAAAACAGTTGGAAATCGAAGCATCATGACTTCAAGGTGTTCTCTCAGAGTAGGAAGCTACACTTTCTCAGCATCAAGAGGAAGTTTCACACCTAGAGCAAGAGAAAGGCGCGGCCATAGAAATGCCCACCTTGTCTCCCACCAATGTAGAGACTTTGAAGGGTTTGGAAGGCTTGCTTAAAGATCATCGCCGTAGTTTTAGGGACATAGCTCTCAAGTAGTGTATTCCATTTTTTTTGTACTTTAAGCTTTCTTTGCTTTTTCACATTTTCTAATAAGGCTTTGTGGCCAAATTCTTCCTTTAAAGAAATAAAGTATTCATAGTTTGAATTTGCTCTTTATTTTTCAAAGTGTTTGTGTTTTTGTTGATGATGTGACTGTACTTGAAATTTTGAAGTTTCAAGTTGCCTACGTACCCTCGGTTGAGGAGGGATCAAGTGATGACTGATAGGAGCATATTTAAGTGATTCAGTTAGCTTGTTTTCTTACATTTATGTTGTTAGTTCTTAGTTATTTTAGTATTTTAAGCTATTTTCGTATGGTTGTAGGTCCAAATGGTTAAAGTGGCAAGAAAGTGCATTTTTGTGCATTTTGGAGCAGTTTTGGGCATTAAATGGATTGCACATGCTTGGAGCAATGTTGATGGACGAAATTGAAGTCCAAAGGAGTCTAGGAATCTGCTAAGAAGATGGAAGAAATTAATTCAAGACTTGGAAGAAAAGGAATCAACTACAAAGAAAGAAACATGAGTCAAACTTCCTTATTTTGACTTAACTTTCCTAATCTCTTCCTACCTAAGTTCCAGCAACTTTGAAGGGTTCCTAATTAATTTAGGACACTTAAATATATGTCTAGAAAACTTAGTCATACTTCCTAATCCATGCCGCACCTATCTTTTCTAGATTTCCCTTTTTATTGCACAAATCACATTCCCATTCTCTAAAACATTATTGCCGCAGCTTTCCCTTTCCCTTTTCCCAATTCCTTGCTGCATATTTTGTTTCCCTTTTTCCTTGAGGATTTGGAGCTAAAAACCTTCCCAAATTGATTACTTATTGCCCTAACCTTTCTTCCTCTATATATACATAATCTGCTGCACTTATGGGAGATTCTAGACAGCCATACACATCCATACGAATTTTCTCTCATTCTCTCCATTCATTCAGCCATCATCCACTCTCTACCACCATCCAACCTATCCATCCATCACCATAATTCATACCCAAACACCCTTGTGCCGCAACAAAGAAAGAGAAAGAAGAAAGGAGAAGCCTTGGACGTTTTGGCCATTCAAGTTTGGATTGTTGGAGTGTTTCTAAGTGTATTCAATCTTTGTTTTCAATGTTTAATTTATATTCTCTTTGTTTTGTTGTAAACATGAGGAACTAAGCCTTTTGGCTAGGGGGCTATTCAATACCATGATTATGCTTGCAAGATGAATTGATTACATCCAATTGTTATTTCATAAGTTGTGAATTCAATTTGCTTAACTGTTTGATTGATAACTCATTCTTGTGTGTTGATTAAGGTGGCCACTTAGTTTTTCATGCAGGGATTTGAAGCTAAAATATAAGGGAATTTCACCTAATAGTTATAACCTTATATTTGCTAGTAGTGGAGGTCGTTTATCGACGATCGCGTTAAGTGAATTCTTGGCAAAAGTTTCATGCTTTTCATAGTAACAATTGCCTCGTCAATACTTATAGTTTTCATGAAACTTAATGATCTTTGATTGTACCTTTATTGTGCTTTTCACGTAAGGGACTTTTAGAGAATGTTTTGAGTTGTTGTATGCGCATTCCCATCCAATTCAATAACTTAAGGAAAACTTGAAAGTTAAAAAAGTGTTGTTCACGGTTAACTTGGGGTATTGAGTTTCATGATTTATTGAAAGAAGCAATTGGAAATCAATTTGAATGCAAGTGTGTCATGTGTGGAGAAGAACCCTCTAGTTATCCCATCATTCATCAATTCACCTAATTTAGTCTAAAGAATCTGTTTTCTTTGTCCTTGTCTTAATTTACTTAATTTTCGTCAAAACCAATTCCCCCATTAATTTAAAGTGTTAGATTAGTTAGAAATCAATTTAGTTGATGTTTTTAAGTGTTTTGAGTCAAGTGATAACTTAATTTCGTCCAGATTTGAGTATAGTGTTCAAAACTGCCCAGAAAGTGTTTTTAAGGCAGTTTTGAGTGTTTGTTTGCTGTTTTGAGTCTTTTGGTTTGTTTTGGTGTTTTATAGTTTAGTTTTGCATTCTTTGAGTCTAGTTTAGTGTTTAAACTTTGTTTTTACGATTTTGAGTCAGTTTAGAGTGTTTAGCAATCCCTCCTAATCCCCGGTTTAAGAACGATCCCTACTTACATATCTACTACAATTGTCAACAAGAGGGTTTAATTTGTGTGTTAAGTAATTTTCGCATCAAATTTTGGCGCCGTTGCCGGGGATTAGCAACTTTGCTAATCCCCCGTTGTTTCCCTTTGTTTCTGTTTATGTATTTTAGTTTTAGTTTCTGATTTGTGTTTTGTTTTGTTTTGTTGATTTTAGGTACTAGAGAAGCAGAACATGGCACTCGATAATGTTTCTCTTTTGTCACAGCTCATGGAAAGGTCCCAAATGCAAAGAATTGGTAGATTTGATCATAATCAATCAAGGAACGACGTGTTTTCCAATACTTACGATTTGGATTGGAGTGATCATTCAAACTCTATGTGATGGGAACCTCAAAATGTTCAACAAGAAGGATATTGGCAGCCATATGAGGAGTTCTATTCAAGACCTATGCAGCTACCACAACCTCATATACAATATGCCCAACCAAACATAGGTTCGTCAATAGATTATAATCAAATTCTTAATGAATTAATTTCTTTGGTGCAGGGCTCACAAAATCAAGACATGGAGGCTCAACAAGGAGAATATTGGCAGCCATATGAGGAGTTCTATACAACACATATGCAACCACCACAACCTGCCCAAACAAATTCAGGTACATCTTTCTATAATGATATGCTTATTAAGTTACTCACCAATTTGTCTCAGGGGCAAGAAAATCAAAACGAGGCAATGCAAAATCAAGACAAAAGGTTGGACCACTTGGAAAAGCAAATTGGGCAGATAGCGGAATTCGTAGGGCAATTTCGAGACCAAGGCAAGCTCCCTAGTTCAACCATTATCAATCCAAAGGGAGGGTTCCAATCTGCCAAAGCAATCACCTTGAGGAGTGGAAAAGAAGTTGGCATTAATCCAAAACCATCCACAACAAGTGCGAATGAAGATGAGAGGCTGCAATTGGAAGAGGAGGAGTCAAGCAAGGCCACGGCAAGTATAGAAACACCTTTGCCGCAACCACCTAGGGACCCTAATGCATCCAATTCAGCTACTAGAGGTATGTTGGGTTCAAATTCGATTAATTCTAACCCCATTCCACCCAATGTCCTTATTTCTTGCAGGTTCATGAATTCCAAGGAAGAAGAAAGTGAAAAAGACATCTTGGAAGGCCTTCCAAACGTAGTTCATATGAGTAATGGATTGCTTTGATGGTTTTGACGGTTTTGATGGTGATTTTTCTTTTTGTTTTCTCGTACACAGTTTATGCTCTTGCGGGCCAGAAGAGTTATGTGTCGCCTTTTAAGCTTGTGCGAACAAGGAATATTGGGTGTCACCTTTTAAGCTCATGCGAACAAGGAACATTGTTGTCGTGTGTAGTTTAGGCTCATGCAGGCGAGGCGCTTTGTGCCATATGCAGTTTAGGTTTATGTAGGCGAGGAACATTTGGTGCCGTGTGTAATTTAGGCTCGTGCAGGCGAGTCACATTGTGATGTGTGTAGTTTAGGCTTGTGCAGGCAAGGAGCATTGTAACCTGTGCAGTTTAGACTCTTGCAAGCGATGAGGATTGAATGTCACCTTTTAAGCTCATGCGAACAAGGAGCATTGTTGCCGTGTGCAATTTAGGTTCGTGCAGGCGATGAGCATTGAGTATCGCATTTTAAGCTCGTGCGAACAAGAAGCATTGTTGCCGTGTGCAGTTTAGGCTCGTGCTAGCAAGGAGCTTTGTGCCATGTGCAGTTTAGGCTCATGCATGCGAGGAGCATTTGGTGCCGTGTTGCAGTTTCAGCTCGTGCAAGCAAAGAGCATTGGGTGTCACCTTTTAAGCTCAGGCAGGCGAGGAGCATTGTGCCTTGTGTAGTTTAGGCTCGTGCGAGCAAGAAGCTTTGTGCCGTATACAGTTTAGGCTCGTGCAGGTGAGGAGCATTGTTTGTTTGGTTTAGGGGTAGTAACGCTTCAAGAATCTGCCATTGATAGGGCCAATTTTTAAGTCGTCGTCCGCCATGATTAAGTAGGTGCCTTTGGTGTAGACCTCTTGTATTACGTAAGGTTCATCCCACTTTGATGTGAACTTGCTTTTTGTCTTATGAGTTGTGATGATAGGTCTTCGTAATGCTAAGACAAGATCTCCAATTTGGAAAGACCTTGGGCGGACCTTCTTGTTGAATGCCTTGGATAACCGTGCTTGGTGGCATTCCAAGAGTTTTTGAGCTTCGAGCTTTCTTTTGTCGAGTGCTTCCAACTCTTGAAGTTGTAGCTTTGCATTTTCCTCTTCAGTCAAGCCTTCTTGTATAGCCATCCTCTTCAGTCAAGCTTTGCGTTTTCCTCTTCGCTTATTCTTTCATGCCAGTCTCCCTTTGTTTGGCAGATCACCTTCTTTAGGAGGTTGCATAGCATTTTGTTAAATGTTTTAGCAAGACCGTTGGCTGGAGCATGATACATGGAAGACTTGTACTGCTTGAACTTGTATTTCTCACAGAGCTTGTCCATGAGTCGGTTAGAGAACTGTTTTTCATTGTCGATGATGACGTAGTAAGTCACATCGGTGGATAATATGCTCCTTGATGAAACGGACGACAGTTTCCTTTGGCTTCAGCCCACTTGGAGAAGTAATCTGTTGTAGTTTGGATGTAAGCTTTTCCTGCAGATGACTTTGGTGTGATTGGTCCTACGACGTCTAATCCCCATGCATCAAACGACAATGAGGCAACTCTAGGCGTGGAATTGGTAGACTTGGCACCTTTTGGTGTATTCCAAGCAATCATTCACCATGTTTGGCCAGTAGTAACCTATTCTTTTAAGCTAGAAATGTAGCTTTGGTCCAGACTAATGCGCTCCGCATACGCCTGAGTATGCTTCTTCTATGGCTTGATTGGCCTCTTCCTCACCTAGGCGCATCTTAGAAGTACTTATTCAAAAGAGCATTGGTAGAGTGTTTCTTTTGTAGTAGAGGAAATGTGGTGCTTGTCGACGTATTTCAAAGAGGTGTCTAGGATCGTTTGGAGGCTTCCCATGCTCCAAGTACTTGATTAGCGGTTCTCTCCACTCTTTAGTGTCGACTGGAAGTACTGAGATGACATTCATGTCATCTACTAGCATTTCAGTGATGAATGGGATCACCCATCTTTGGGAAACTAGCACGTATGCGGGTTTGTCTTCTCCTAACGCTATACTTGAGGCTAAGTTAGAGAGAGCATCTGCCATTTGATTTTCTTTTCTTGGCACATGTTCTAGCATCACAGCCTCAAACTTTTGTAGCAGTTGAGTTGATCACAGGAAGTATAAGATGAGATTATTTTTCCACACTTCATATTTAGTCAAGAGTTGATTGATTATGAGTTTGGAGTCACCATACACTTCTAACGTTGTGATTTCTATGTCGATTGCCATTTGAAGTCCAGTGATCAGCACTTGGTACTAAGCGACGTTGTTGGAGCATAGCTCACTTAATCGGAAGGAATAGGGTAGTACTTGTCTTTGTGGTAACATGAATACTACTCATGCCCCCACTCCATTTATTCGTGCGAATCAGTCGAAGAACATTGTCTAGCTGGCAAAATGTCAATGTAGAACACCTTCTTGTCAGGCAAGTCGTCTGAGATTTTCCAATGAGTTAGGATTGGGTGATAGGAAGAGAAGTTTACTAGGGCCTGTCTCTTGACGGCTTTGGCTGAGATGTAGATGATCTCGTGTTTGTTGAGAAGCAACACCTATTTAGTTAGTCGCCCTGTTAAAACTGGCTTAGACATAATGTACTTGACTAGGTCGACTTTAGCAACCAAGTGGATGGTGTAAGCATGCATGTAGTGTTTAAGCTTTTGGATGGCAAAAACTACGGCAAGGCACATCATCTCGATTGGCGAGTAGGTGACCTCGGCACCAATGAGAGTTCTACTTAGGTAGTAGAGTGCTCTTTCCTTTTGGTCTTCATTTTCTTGTGCCAAGAATGCTCCAATGGAACCTTCTTGTGTAGCAATGTATATGATGAGCGGCTTTCCAGGTATGGGTGCTCTTCAGATAAGTGGGCTTGCCAAGTACCGTTTATGCTCTCGATTACATTGCGGCATGCGTCATCCCATATGAACGGAGCGTCCTTCTTCATGAGTCGACTGAAGGGTTGACAACATCTAGCAAGGTTAGAGATGAAACGCCTAATGAAGGCTAGCCGCCCTTGTAAACTTTGCAGCTCGTGACGATTCCTTGGCTCGAGCATGCTTTGAATGGCTTTAATCTTTAATTGGTCCACTTTAATGCCACGATGCTTGACAATGAAGTCGAGGAACTTTCCATAGCTGATGCCAAATGCACACTTCAATGGGTTCATCTTGAGGTTGTAGTGCTGGAATTTGTCAAACATCATTCGTAAATCCTTCAAGTGATCAGACATTTTCTTGGTCTTGACAAATATATCGTCTACGTAACATTCTACATTTTTGTATAGTATGTCGTTGAAGATCTTCTGCATTGCGTGTTGATATATAGCCCTAGCGCTTTTCAAACCAAAGGGCATCACCTTGTAGTAGTAGATACCTTTTGGAGTGCGGAAAGCTGTTAGTTCCTAGTCTTCTGGAGCCATGCGGAGTTGATTATACCCAGATGAGTCATCCATGAAGGATAATGCCTCGGGGCCAGTGGTCGCGTCCACCATGGTTTTGATGATTGGCAAGGGAAAGTCATTGTTCGGGCAAGCATCGTTGAAGCCCCGAAAATCTACACAAACATGTATTTGTTCAAATTTCTTAAGTACAATGATGAAGTTGGAGATCCATTTAGAGTATTGCAGCTCTCGAATGAAGCCTGCTTTGATTAGCTTGTCAATCTCAACCTCAATGTATGGGATGAGTTTGGATCGATAACGTCTTTAAGTTTGTTTTATCGGTTGCATTCCAGGCTTGACTGCAAGACAATGCACGACCATGGTAGGGTCAAGGCGGGGCACTTCCTTGTAGGTCCAAATAAAGATGTCATTGTACTCTAATAGTAGTTGGTATTACTCCTCGATCTCGTCCGCACTTAGTAGTGCACTTACGAAGATAGGCTTCGGTTCTTCGCTTGTGCCTAAGTTGAGCTCCTTGAGATCATTAATCATGGCTTGCTCCCCATCCTTGAGCTGTGGCGGCAGAACAATGACGTATTCCTTGAGGAATTTTTCTTCTTGGATTGTGATGTGGAAGACTTCTTGGACCTCCTCTTTAGTGCCGTCATTTTGGGCTTGTTAGCGTAAAGATTGGCCAGTGTGGATGATGATGCGCCTCTTTACCTTTAATTGTCCTTTTGTGTTAACTTCCAAGGTTGCTTGGCATTTCATCCTTGAAGGAATCGAGCTTCGAACGTCGTCTTTTTCTTCTAGACCGTCGAGCTTTTCTTCCTTTGGCGTTGTCTTCCTCTTCCTTGAAGGCTTCTTAGTTTCTTCAATTCTTTCCAAGGTCAACCGTCGTGCAGGAAAGCTAGTTATGTTGCTTTGTTCCTTAAGTTTTGATAACCTTTTGAAAACAGAACTTTGGGATGTTAGCGTGTTAAGCCGTTTGAAGATGGAAGTTCGGTCTTAACTACCAATATGATAAAGTGCCGAAATTCTGGGTTTTTAACGATTCAGCCTATCGAAGATTGACATTCGAGGGGTAGGTTTAGGCTCCTCTTAATCTTGTTCAATGCTCATGCTGTTATGTTGAGCGCTAGCATTTTTTCGTTTTGCTTGAAATCTTCACGGGTGTATTTAGTGTGAAGCCGAGTCGAGCTTTGTTGTTATCAACTCATTCAACATCTTTTGAGTCCCGGTGAGGTCACGTTCTTTGTCGTTAATGGTGTTTTCATTATTCTTTCCAAGATTTAAAAAGGAGGCGAAATCGTACCCAACCTTTGGCATGAGTTTGTAGGCGTTTAGGTCAACCTTCTTTAGTCCTCTTGGTTGGAAGAGAGCTTGGTTCTGCCTTCTTTGGTAGGGGTTTTACGAAACCTTAAGGTGGTTTTGAAACTTTAGCATTGCCTAGCTGCGTCAGAGGTAAAACTGCATTTGTCTTAAGCAATTTTACATTGTCCTTGTGCAGTTGTATGTTGGCTTTGCTTGTTCCAGTTTCGAACGGGGATTGCCCATTTTTCCTTCTCAACATTGGGATGTATTGGAAGACGGGTATGTTTGATCCTTTTGAGATTGTCACTCCCTTTGATTATCGCGGGCTTGGCAAGCTCATCATCATCTTTGCTTGAAGATGGCACGACTTCCCTTTCTTGCTTCTTAGGCACGGCTTGCCACTCTTTCTTTTTGGATGCTGCTTTACCAGTGGATTTGATCTCTTTTGGAAGAGCTTCGAGTACCATGTCTTCATCTATGTAGAACTTGGGGTCTGCGAAGTGTGATTCGACTTTGGTGAATGGCTTGGTGTCGCTTTTTATCACTTTTACTCATTCTCGGTAGAATTTTGAGCATTAATGGAGGATAGACGACACTACTCCATTCTCATGGATCCAAGGCCTTCCTAAAAGAAAGTTGTAGGAAGTTCTCGCATCAATCACGTGGAATAATGTGCTTGACTTGAGTTCACTAATGGTCATCTTGACTCGAACCATGCCCATTGCTCTTTGTCCTCTTTAGTTAAAACCTTGGATTAAGAGGTAGCTTCGGGATAGTTTATCCACCTTGATGTCGATTGTGGTCATTATTAACTTTGGCATGATGCTTATGGTCGATCCACCATCCACAAGCATGCGGTTATTTTGTTCTCTCTCACATACCTAGAGATGAAGAGATGACGGTTATGAGGCTTTAACCCTAGTAGTAAGTCTTCGTCAGTGAAGTTGATTGCATCATGGGTAGCACAGCATGTGGCATATTCATGTGGCCGAAGGTTTAAGCCTTCTTCCTTGCTTTCTTGCACCTATTGGTCGTTAGGACTTCCTAAGACCTCTACTAGTGCTCTTCGCATCTCCTTGGGCAATCGTAACACCTCTTTGATGCTAAAGTGCACCGGCAAGCTTTCTTTAGGTATGAGGCTCTTTTCTTCCTCGATGACAATAGCTTTGCCTTTTGAGGGCTCTTCTATGTCCACTTCAACCATGTGAAAGGTAACGGCAGTGCACTTTTGGAAGAAGTCAGGCGGGAAGTACTCGTGCAAGGTGACAAGAATGCGTGGCTCTTGCTCCATAGGTTCCCCAGTGTATGTTGGCTTACCAACTCTTACGCTTCTTTTGGGCTTCCTATTATTGTAGCGGCGGTGTTTTCTCCCTTGCTCCACCGTTGGTTGTGTGGCTTATGGTCTTGGCTTCTTTGTCTTTTTGTTGGTGACTAATGTCCACCCTTCTTCATCGTAGGTAGGTGCATCTTGGTCCTTTTCCCCCAGCAATGGTTGGGCAGAAGGTGTTATGCAGCTTGAGCATGGACGGGAGTGGGCATGTGTCACTTGGAAAGGCACGGGATCGTAGTAGTGTGAGTTGTGGCTGTGTCTTCAAGGTCAAGCTCACTTTGCCCTTGTTGTGCCAGCTTCATGATAAGCTCCTTGAGGACGAAGCATTTGCCGACTAGATGACTCACGATACGATGGTATTTACAGTACATAAGATCATTAATGTGATTCATCTCTTCGGAGTGCTTGCATTTAGGCAGCTCGATTTCTTTTTTTTTTTTTCTCCAACAGGTCGTCTAGTATTGCAGCCACGTCAGAGTTTTGAAAAAGGGTACGTCTTTTACTCCAGTTCCCTCAAGGTGTTTTTGTACCTATCTTGGGTATGAGGAGGCTCACCTTTCTTTATCTCCTTTGCTTTGTTCTTGGAGGAGATTTTGAAGGGCGCGGACGAGGTCTTGATGGGGGTAGTGTTGACAATAAAAGATTCATTGGTGGGCTTCTTCCCAATTTTGTCCACCTTTGGAGTAAACACCTTGTCCTTCTTAAAGTAGGTGATCGGTTCATTTTTCCCATGATTGGCAATACTCAACTCCATGTCATGGGATTAAGTTGCCAAGTCCTCAAACGTTCTCGGTTTTATGCCTTAGAGGATGTATGATGTGAAAATTAACTTGACACACAAAATTAAACCCTATTGATGACAATTGTAGTATATATGCAAGTGGGGATCGTTCTAGACCGGGGATTAACTAGGGATGCTAATCAACACAAATAAGACTTAAAAACACTAATTTAGACTTTATAGACTTAAAAGTAACTCAAAACAGCAACAAACAATAAAAAAGACTCAATTCTAGACCTAACAAGTGATTTGACGAAAATAAAACTTGACTTGACTCAAAAGAAGCTAAACTGACTCTGATAGGATTAAAAGCACACCACAAAGTAGCACACAAATGTCCTATTGATATTCCTTATTAACACTAAGATTTGTCAATTGTAGCATATGAAAATAAGGGTCTTTCCCGCAGAAGATTGTTTTATCTAACTACTTAAAATGTCACAAAAACTGGGCTACTGTCCCTATTGACCAGCCACCGAAAAATAATTATTAGACCAACTTACACATATCTAAAGTCTATGAAATTTTATATGCAAACACTAGACACACAAAGCTACACTCATACCAGTTTTTGGGATTTTTGGAGTTGATTTTCTATTTAAATTAAATCGAACAAAAACAGGACAAAAACAATTTTTAAGAAGTTCGCAAATTAAGAAAAACGAGTTAAGGGAATTGCTATCCACCACCAAATAATCATGCAAACATGTTATGTTTCATTCAAATTCCTTTCATTTTCGGATGAAGATGCTCAAGTTGGCTCAATGTTAGAACTCAACCTATTACTCTTTCTTATGTAGTATGCTAAGAGAATGGCGTTTTCAACTTAACATAGTCCCTAACATGCAATCTAGAATTGCGTGTTCATTGATTTAACAAGTAGAAATCATTAAGAACGAAAAGAGTTTGAGTCATCACAAGGCATCGTAAGTACTAGCGTTGTCTTACTTATCCTAGAAATTGATTCACATGTTAATCGCAATTAACAAGTACTACTCTAGAACATATGTAGGTCCTCATTCGACAAGGGCAGGCACACATATATTCATAGCATTAGAATCCTAGATATGCTTACTAAGTATGCATCTGTAGAAAACACATAAAGAATTCATCAATGAGACAAGAAGTGAACCAATTTTCATCCATTCATAAAAGTAATTCAAACGAAATGTCATAACAAACTTGCAATCATATTCGGGGCTTCAAACAGCCCCTAACTACTAAAAATTTAGTTACACAATCCTTAAATTAAAACAAAAGATAGACATGAGTTTGAGAAAATAAAACCGAAAGAAATCGACTGAGGCTTCATTTTTCCTTCCTTCCCCAACACTACTTTTAAACCAATTCTTGCTACATCACACAATCCTTAAATTAAAACAAAAGATAGACATGAGTTTGAGAAAATAGAACCGAAAGAAATCGACTGAGGCTTCATTTTTCCTTCCTTCCCCAACACTACTTTTAAACCAATTCTTGCTGCATCATTTTCTTTTCCTTAACTCACCCACTAATAGCCATTTAGTGATGACAACAAGTGAGAGGAAATGGTAAAACAATTATAACTCCTTGGGTAGCCTTTATGCCAATTACTCCCTCTTAATCCTCATCTTTAATTCCATTTCCTCTTATATTTGAATAGGTGTCAGCTGGCTTGTTCTTGGCTGCATCAGTTTTGGCTGCTAGATTTATTGGATTTATTGCTTTCAATGCTTTCTTGTCAGTTACAAACTGCTCAGCCTCTTAGGAACCTTTCAGTGTTAAAACGGCCATAACTTCTAGACAAATGATATTAACAATTTGCGAAATGCTCCAGAAAATAAACATCCCTAGCTTTCCAAGCATATAAGGCTCATTCTCTAATTCATTCTGAGCTGTCTGCAACTTGCTTCCAAAGTCAGCTGACCTGCACAGGCAGTTTTGACGAATTTGTTACTTAAAATCTCACCTTTGCTATTTTTCTTTTCTTTGCTTGACAAATCCTATAAAACACAAAAACAAAGTAAATAGCTCATAAATATAAAGAACTAACTAAGAAAAGACAAGTGAATTTGATATAAAATATATATAAATATGAGCTTATCAGACTTTAAACAACTTAATACTATCAAATAAACACAAAACTGACTCTATGGGGATACTTAGATGAAATTTAACTAACTTAGACTCAAAATAAACAATGGAGACAGATTTAAACTAGTTCTAACTAAAGGACACAACTCAATGTCAAGGGGGGTTTATTTGGACGAATTTAAACCTAAACTTAACAGATTGCAAAACAACTTAAAAGACTTCAAATTAAGGTGAATTAAATGGGTGAAAGGCTAGTTAAAGGGTCCTTCTCCACACATGACATATGCATATAAACTAATTTCTAGTTATTATTCCTTTAGACTATGAATGACAATGCCCCAAATTAACCATGACAAGCATAAATTAACTTTCAGATTCGTAGCCTCTTTTGACTAAACTGCTCTAAAACTGCTCTAAAAGTTAATTTATGCTTTAAGAAACATGTTTCTTAAACTTGTTTCTCCATATTTGTAGCATGTTCCTAGCTTCTTTTGACTCCAGATTTGTCCATCCACCTTGCTCCATATGAAAGCTATCCATTATATGCCCAAAACTGCTCTAAAAGGCTCAAAATTGCCTTTTCTTGCCAACTTTGTCATTAGGACCTACAAACACACGAAAATAGCTTAAAACACTACATTAAGTAGTAATTAGCTAACTAAATGCAAGGAAACAACATAACTAAGTAGCATAATTATGCTCCTATCAATGTAACGTAACCCTCAGTGCATGCCTTGAACCCACATCTCAATAGCGGAGGTTCAAAAAACTGATCTTTGCAATCCAGACTTAATGAACGCTATATGTTGATGTAGTCAACGACAAGTTCGACCTTCTATTGCTTCGTATTTCTTAGCTCCAGCATGTTTACGGTGCGGCGAATACTGTATAAGCGATTGAGGAATTCCCTTTCAAGTTGATCCCAACTGTTAATAAATTCAGGCTCGAGATTGGTGTACTAGTAAAAGGCGTTACCTTTCAACGAACCCATTAATTGCTTGATAAAGTAGTCTCCCTCCGTCCCAACGTTGTTGCAAGTTTTGATGAAATGGGCAATATGTTGTTTGGGATTCCCTTTTTCCATCGAATTGCATGAATTTTGGCTGCTGATAACCCCTTAGCATCCTCAAGGCGTCAATCTTCTTAAAGTAAGGCTTTGAATACAGCACGGAGTCATGTGAGCTCCCTTCATACTACGCTTTGATGGTGCAAGCGATCATCTTCTACAACTACTGAATAGAGAGAGATCCCATGAGTGTCCTTGCTTGGTCTAGCTTCTCCTTGGCTTTTTCTATCGAAGGCTCCTCATCTTCATTACTTTCCTTCTTTTGTAGGTTAATCTTGGGTCGTGGTCAGCTTTTTCATCATGTTACGCCTCCAGTCGGTTGACGAGTATGGTAATTTGCAAGTCTTTTTCCTCCACTGTCCTTATTAGCCTTGCAATTGCTTCATTCATTTGTGCCAGCTGCTCCTCGATGGAAGTTGCACTAGTAGTCATGACCTGCATGGCTACAGGATATGAGCTACTGCTTGAGTTGGCATCAGAAGTTAAAGACTCGGAGTACCTCATCGGGCTTTCCTCCTTTAGCGCCCTCAGCAAAGCCAAGGTGATCATGGGTTCGTGCCTCAGGTGCTCTTGCTTATTCGGCAGAGTTGATGTAGGGGTGGAAGGCACGATAGAGAGAGCTCTTCCCTTGCAAGGATGTTCTTGTTTTTCATATTAGTTGCGGTAACAGCTTGATCATTTCTTGATGCCATATATGTTTGTTGTGGATTCGAAGACAGAGATGAGACGCAAAGATGTCCCACTGGGCGTGCCAAATTTGTGAACACAAAAATTCTATAACGAATGAAATGAGAACACGTGTACAAAATAGATTTGTATTTATTTGAATTTGTAGGGTTACAATCTCTGTTTACAATTTTCCTCTTATTTAGTCTGCAAATTTGATGTAGATGCGTAGGTTGTTGATCCAAGGGTCGCGATGACTTGATCTCGGACAAATGGTTGAATGATTGCTTCAAGTTTTGAGCTTGAAACAATGTGCGGATGGTCCTTACCTCAAGGTGCAGCAAAGATGATGTTGATGTGCGATTTGATTGTTTCAAGGGTCTTGGCGACTTAATTTTGAAATGAACATCGTTACAAGTTTTAAGCTTGTAACAAAGTTTTGAATGAATCGGCACAGGTGCTTGTTGATTCTTCAAATGAGTGCTTGGCTTTGGTCGAAAGAAAGCTTCGGCTTGGTTGCGCGTTCTTCGAATAGAGCTTTAGCAGCGTATTAATCTTTAAATATTTGTGTAGAGGTTCTTCTTAATGTGTAATTTTTGACCTTCAATGTGTGTCTTGGATCCTTGTATTTATAGACTTCGAAAGACATGCCTTTGGATGGATTTGGCCTTGATTTGTGTCTTGATTCGTCCATGGGAGAATTTAGGCATGTTTTGTGTCTTAATTTCAGCCACTTTCCCTTACCTTGGCCGAAATTTAGGACTTTCTTACCTATTTTATGAGCAATCTTCAATTCTTGCTTGTTTTGTGAATATGCTTTACCTTTCTTTCCAGTTTTGGGAGCAATTTGGGCCCCTTGCCGATTTTAAAGGATTTCTTCCCCTTTTTGCCGAGTTTTGGGGAACTTTTATTCTTCCTTTGCTTGATTTGTGCCACATGTCATTGATGATTTGTCCATTTGTGGTGAGTCATATGCCACGTGGACCTTTGTGATGCATTATTTGTATGCAATGAAATTTACATGTCTACATGATTTTTTAGGGAGAGAATCAAAATTTTAGTGGGAAAACATGGCTATTTATGGGGGAGTGACTAGCCTTATTTGGCCACATATGGTTAAATTGTGAGTGTAATTGCAAGATATTATGTGAAATAATATCTTACAATTAACTTGGCAATTAATCCCAAATTGAATAGGAAAATTGGGAGTTACCTTTTGAGTGAGGATTTGATGAGGAGTGATGAGAGGGTTTTGAATAAATACCATTTTGATCACATTTGACTTTTCCTTTATTGAGCCGTTATTGTCCATTACATACGCGTGGGACTCCCGGTGTGCCTTAAGAGTAATTTTGTCTTTTTCACCCAAAAGTACACGCGTCGCCTCTATAATTTTCTTCATTATTTTGGCTCCACAAATGCCCCCACACCTGCTGGGCTGCTCACAGGAAAGGGTAGCATGTGTAGGGATCTCCAAGTTTGATGCAGATTCCCACTTAGACTTGGATTAGATTCTTCTAGGAAAGTGAAATAAATTGCCTCCAAAGCCTATTTAAGCCTACCTTAAGTGGGATTAAATCAACTTCGGAGAGTAATTATTTATCCCTACAAAAAAAAAAAAGAGAAAGCTAGAGGATATTTGTTCCCCCTCCCCTAGCATTCTTATTTGCTTGCCCGTGCAAAGAACCTTTTTTCGTTGATTTCTTTGTCATCTCCGCGCCGTACCAATGTAAGAAAAACTTAATTTTCTTTGTCTTCTTCTTGGGTGGTGCTGTCACAGGGCAGCTTTTGGGGTGGTGCGGCATGTCGGCTGGCAAGGGCCATGAGTCGACTTAGCATGGGCTGAAGAGGTGGTGTGGTAGGGGCCACAACTTGCACTGCTCGACTTGACTAAAGCCAAGGGCTAGTTTGGCATAGGCCACGGTTTAGGTTGCCATATCTGGACTTCTTGAGTTTGATTTCTCAACTGCCGTAGATGGAGTAATCAAGGGCGGAGCTGCCAAGATCGGAGCTGTTGAAGATGAAGTGTCAAATGAGTGCACTGTTAAGTGCAAAATGGTTATTGCCCTTAACCATTTGCTACTTAGCTAGTATTTGAGTATTCGATCTTTTGAGCTGTGTGGACTTCTCGCACTAGAAAGCAATTAGTTTATCCTCTCGCATTGGAGAGCAGACCTAGATGGGTGTTGGGGAATTAATTTACCATTTCGCACTGGAGAGCAATTAGTTTATCCTCCCGCATTGGTTATATTAGAGAATGGCCGTATTGCATTGTAATTGTAACTAGATAGGTTCTCCAACCACTTCTACTTAGCTTCGGGAGCCATGACATACTGCTAGGTGTCACTCATGGTTTGTGGAAGCCCTGAAGATTAGCAAACATTAATCTTCATCAAAGGGAGAATTGAAATGTAGTTTCAATTCACAATTGATCATTAAGAGTAACAATCGTCCGCTGCCTCGCTAATTGGAACCTAATGGATCGTACACCGAGTAAGGATAAAAGTGAAGAAATATAAATGAGATGGATAAGCAATTAAATGGTTTAATTAAGAATGGTCAAGATTAATTAATTAGTTAAGTAATTATATGAAAGGTTCATATTGGGCTTTCAAGTTAGTTTTGGGTCTCAGGGCCCAAAAGGGTTTTGGTCCACAAGGCCCATTATGTTTAAGTTGTATGACAACTAAAACAAAATGGGCAATTAGCCTAATAACTAAAGGATGGCCAACCATTGTGTGAGTGGTAGTGAACTTGGCATAATTGCAAGTTTACCACTCAAATGTGAGGTGCTATAAAAGGAACTTTATAGCTTTACCACATTAAGGGTTTTCTTTGAAGCAAAAGAGCATAACTCTTTCTCTTTTTGTCTTCTAAATAGGCCGACCACACTTAAAGAAAAACAGCTAGCAATCTTCCTTCCTCTAAGTCATCCATTTCATCTTCGCACCTCATCATTGGTGTAGAGACTTAGAGACACCAAACTTTTGGTGTTCTTGGAGTTCCTTTCCTCAAATCCTCAAGGAGCAAATGAGAAGCAAAGAAGCAACCATCCAAGTAACAAAGGAGGTGACTTGAAGGCCCTCTACTTGGGAGAATCCCTTGTGTAAACAAGGATGAGCTTCGAGGGTAATGAAATTCAAACTCTCTCTTCTCTTTAATTTGTTAAAGAGTCTTTTGGTTCACCATTCACTAGGCTTTGAAAGTCATGGGTTTTAGAATTGTTTATGAATGCATGCCTACTTAAAAAAGTTATTAGTTTGCTTATGTGTTCAAATGTTCTCACATGTTCTTAACTAAGACAAATTTTTTCCTTCAAGGTAACTCGTTTATGTTGGTCATGTCTCGTTGGATCGCCTCGTCAGTTACTTTGTTGAGCTGAAAATTGCGCAATCATTCTGTTATGAGCCTCTTAACTTCTTCCTGAATTTTCCTCTAAGCTTCATTACCTTCGGTCGTGACCTATTGGTCTAGGCTTATTTCCATGTACTCGGCTTGTCTATGTTGCGACTGTGGTGCATGTGGTACGTTCCTAACAGGCAAGCAACTTACTCGTAGGCTGCCGGTTGAACTTAAGCCAAGTTAAGTGACTGCTTTTCTCCATCCATCGTGTTGCCTACTATGATGTAAGGAGGATGATGCTCCTTAAGGGCCTAGCCAGAAATGAACATTTCGCCTGGAAGGTTGCTTATATTAATTATCGAAGTCTGGCCCTAACCGTGAATGTATGCTCGTTCGTGGGCCTAACCGAGAGTACATGCTCCTCCGCGTACTAAGACGAAAGTATACGCTATCTCGAGTGATTACTTGTCGGGACATTGCTGGAGAGGTTCGTCATCTGCCCTTGTCTTACTTCTGGACACCTCATCTAGGGTACGCTGTATCTCGATATGCTACAAGAGTTGATTCACCAAGGTAGTTTGCTGCGCGAGAGCGCTTATCAACTCTATGATTTGTCGAGAGTCGTTCGCCATTTGGGGTAAAAGAGCTTGGACGATGTATGTCTCCTCAGTAGAAGTGTAATGGACTCCAGGTGCGAGATTTGAGTTGGGATATGTCAAATTTGTGGAGAAATTGGCTGAAAATACCCCCGGTTCAATCGTCGGTTTAGAAATTTGAAGCCAAGACGGTTGAACCAGTTTTGGATCGATTAGGATTGCTTGGTGAGCCACGAGAGTGGGTTGGGGTATGAAAGTGGGCTGGACCGCAAAAACGTGTTGGGTCGTAAGAGCAAACCAGACCACTAGCCTGGGATGGGCGGTGAAAGCAAACGTGCATTGGGCCTCCTCTCTCGTTGACGCGGCGGAGGCTTGGGCTTGGCGCTGCTCTATGGCGTAGGCTTAGGAGTGCCAAGCTGCTGCTGCTGGCGTCTAGGCTTGGGTTGCTAAAGTGGCAGCAAGCTGGGCTGCCTCTAGGGCTTGCACCTCATAGGTCGTGGCCTAATGGTCTTGCTGCCATATAACTGGCCCACTCCCTACTACCACGGTGGTCCCCGTGGCTGCCATGGTGGTGGTGTTCCATGGTGGCAAAGTTCCTTATCTTGCCATCGAATTGAGCCTCATGGATTGTTGTGGTGGGGCTACGTCTTGTCCTCCATCATTTGATTCAGATCTTTGAACGTAGGAAGTTCCATTCCTCGTGGTTTCCGAATTTTCCGTCATTGTATTTTCCCCTTACCTCTATTCAAATAATTGAAAAATTCTAGGAATAAGAAAGTATGAAGAACTTACGAACGAACGAGAAATGAGAAACTTAGAATGTGAGAGTCTTCTTTGAGCGTGTGAATCAAACTCTCAATGAAAACACCAATTTGTGGACGCAATTTTCCGCTGTCTTCTCCTTTGACAAAAATGCACCTACAAAATAATAACACCTAAGATTAAGGCCAAGAGCCTCACGCGCCCATGATTAATGGGGGCTTTAGCCGAAGAATCTCCAATGCCAAAGTTAGAATTTGAGAGAAAAAATGTTTAGGGATTTTTTAGGGAGAGAATCAATTAGCATTTTAGTGGGAAAATATGGCTATTTATAGAGGAGTGACCGGCCCTATTTGAAGAATAGGGGCCGGCCACATATGGTGAAATTGTGAGTGTAATTGCAAGATATTATGTAAAATAATATCTTGCAATTAACTTGGTGATTAATCCCATATTGAATAGGAAAATTGGGAATTACCTTTTGAGTCAGGATTTGATAAGAAGTGATGAGATGGTTTTGAATAAATACCATTTTGATCATCTTTGACTCTTCCTTGATTGAGCCGTTATTGTCCGTTGCATAAACATGGAACTCTCGATATGCCTCAAGGGTAATTTTGTTATTTTTCCTTAATTTGCATTAAGAAATAAAGGCCACACCACCACAAGAGGAAGGTAAAAATAAAAAACGGCCAATCTTGAAGAATCCCTTTGCTCCCCTTGTTGACTGCTACCTTTGTACTGAAAACGTGGCGGTCGAGTTGACCCGAAAAAAAAAAAAAAAAAAAAATCGTGGCTGTCGAGCTTTTACAAAAATATGTTGGTGTGGGAATTTGAATTTTTTGGGTTGAAATGTTCACAAATTTTTTTAATGATAGCATTAGGGGGCTTTTTTTTTTTTTTTTTTTTTTTTTTTTTTGAAAAAGTCATTGGAAGTTTTAGGAAGGAGGCACAACTTTTTTCTTTCTTTTTACAAGAGGATCAATTGGTGATTTCATCGCGGCAGTTTACTCTGAAGTTTCTTGATTTTCAATATTTCATACTTCAAGTTTTTTTCATTACAATCTGGTACCTAAAGTTACATTTTTCTCCCAGATTCTTTCAGTTAAGTTGACCGTTAGTGTAACTCTATTAAAACGTGACATGACACACACGTAGACGATAAATGGACACCAATAAATTGAAAAAAAAAACCTATAAAAATCTAAATATCTAAAACTAAAAACAAAATAGAAAACAAATAAAAAGAAGAGCAGCATCCTCCCAAATTCCCCACTCAACCCAGGCCACTTGTTAGCCACAATCTTGCTAGAGCAATATTAGAAAATATGAAAATAATAGAAGAATTTCAATTAGTATCATTATAAAGAAAATCACAATATCAATTGCATATAAAATTAATATAAACAACTAGAGAGAAAGTAAGAAAAACTGACAAACTTGGAGATTGAGGTTTGTATAAATGCAATGTCCCAATGACCGAATTTCGCTCATACTTTTGTTCTTGTAGTTCGGTAGGCATCCATCTCCCAGGATTCAACAATCTATAATTCGAGGTTGAAGAACCGTAATCTTCGAACTTCGACAAACTTTATATATTTCGTACTCTCAAAACACAACTTGAAATTGACCAACAAAAGAAGAACATAGAGTATAGGGTAATACTCTATGTCCAATACGTTCTAATTAACTCTATATCATTCTAATTCTGTGAGGAGTAAGTCATATTTCTACAAATGGAGTGCTTGAGTTTATATGAAACTCAATACACCTTTTGATAAGTTACGTGTCTTTTGGCTTTAAACCATATAACACGTCTTGTTTTCAACAGAAAGTTACACTTAAGTTGCAACCTTTGTGAAGAATAATGCTATCGCTTATCAAAAGATGGCACCTATCTGAAACACCAAAACCGTTTTCACTAATTGACGGTAACAAATAACAACTAGCAATTTTTCCTTCAATTAGAAATTATAATATCATATAATTTTCAACAGTCTTCCTTATGAACAAAAAATAAGGAAGAAATTGAGAATACAGGCGAATAAGAGATGCATAGGGAGAGGTGTCTTTTGGACTTGAACCTATCCTAGTGAATACTTATCGGATTTACTTGGTGACGCAGTGGATGTAGAAGATCTTGAACTGTTCACTGCAGCAGTAAATTGGGACAATAAGCAAAACACATTACTAATCCTAATATATTACGATTCATACCATTGTGTGTTATTTTGGTCTTGAACAAATCCCGGATCCATGAGAGCCTTAGAGAATTTAGTCATCTCATACTCATAGAAGTGACCCACTTCTACTCTCACATAGGTGACCACTGATTAAGAATACTCTGCAATATTCCTCTTATTTTGTAAGATATTAGTGCCATTAAATATAAATATACACCTTAAAACTCCTGCAGGCAACACACTTCTTCCACCATAGGAATGAGGTATATAGTGTGTTAACTTCTTTGAATCATGCCAACCAGTTTGCCTATTGAACTTAAGATTATAAGATCTCCAATCAACTAAGTTAGATTTCCGTCCGGCTGATTCATTGGTTATGTCGACTTTAGCCTCATTGCCCTCGATGATCAACTTACTCTCTAGTCAATCCTTTAATAATTGGATTCACTACTAGATTGACTATCTTTAATGGTGTGCACAATCCTTTTTATGAAATTTAGTTCATAAGAGAGTAGTTGTTTTCCAATGTTAAGTCCTCAAAACATATGTTAGGACTTACAAAATAATTTACTAACACTAGGAAGTAGACTTCCCCCACATTTAAGATATTTGTAAGAAGGTCTCTAACCTTGTCATACCTAAAATAATTACTCATTACAAGAGATGACATCTTAATTATCTCATTCAATTAACAATTACTTTTCCATTCTTTTGAATTAAAACTCATATATCAAAAGATAGATAAGCCACCCCTACAATTTTTCCATTGATGTGGTTACTTATAACGTTATCGTTAAGTTGATCAAGTTTTATACTTTAAGAAGTAGGAAACAATAAAAATAGACTTTATTTATCTTCTTAGGCCTTCATGCTCCTAAGCTTCTTCAAGCTTCAGATCTAGATTCTCCATTACCATATACTTTATGTTCTTCCTTTGTTGTTCAATTCCGAGCTGTGTTTTGAAAGTACAGAATATATAAAGTTCGGATTTGAAGCTTGAAGAAGCTCAAGAGCAAAACAGCTTCCATTCTCATGGTTCCATTACGGGTCAAATCGGGCCTCAGCGAAGGAGATTTTAGAGTGCGAGAAGCACATTGGGTTTGGGGTTAACAGAAAATTAGGGTTAGGATTGGAGGGAGTTGGTGAGGGCCTGGACTTCGGATCGAATTGCTGAGGACCTTGTTGAGCTCAACAGATGGCGGCAGAGGAGTCGACGAGGGCCTAGACTTGGGCCGAAGTTGTCGTTCTTGGCTAGTCAAAAGGTAGTGAGAGAATAAGATCACTCTTGCAAAGCATTGCTTCAGATCTTCTTTGCCTGAATTAGCTTTAGAGACTAAATTAGATTGGCTTGGCATAGACTAATAAAGTGTTTAATGCAATGTTGGACTAAGTCACGGATTAAGTTATTTTTGAAATTCAAAACTTTTTTTAATTCACATTATTAATATTTTTATTATTATTAAATCCACAACTTTTTGTCTCTCACCGTCTCCCCTCTCCACCTTTCCTTTCCTCTCACCCTCGTTTTCGTCGAACTCTGCATCTCTCCCCTCTCTCTCTGGAATTCACTTCACAGTATAATTCCAAAGAAAAATTAGTAAACTTGTTAGCTGAAATTTGCAGGTGCCATTCGAGTAAACTTGTTCACTGAAATTTGCAGGTGTCATTTGGATTGGCCCAACAACCAGTCGATGAGCTTCGTGTAGCTTCAAGATCCTCGAATCTGGAACGATTGTTGTGCGTTTTGGTTTGAGAGGCACAACGATTTTGTTTCGAATTTTGGGGGTTGGATCTGGAACGACTAGTGTGCGTTTTTGCTTTTTTGTTTCGAATTTTGCAAGGGTGCGTTTTTGGTTTTCTTGATCTGGAAGGACTGCTGTGCATGATCTGGGTGTCACTGGATAGAAGACAAAAGCAAGATAGAGGACGTGGGCAGGAGAACAAAGAGCAAACGAAGCGAATGAAGGTCTTAGCAGTCGCATGAATATTGGTAGGTCTCGCTAAGACCTCCCAGAGAAGGAGTTTGTCGTTGCGAGACCCTTTTAGTCTCATTAATCTTAATCCCACACGTAACAAATATAAGACTAGACTAATAAGTAGTTCAGTCCAGTTCAATGATTGCTAGTGAGACCAAACAAACACACCTTTAGAGTTTTAGTAGTGAGCTATTCAATAAAGAGTGAAATCCGAGTATATTCCTATATAGGCTGAAGGGGTTCTTGCATTGAATATAATTATGTGAGCTTTAGTATTCTAGCTACATGTTTAAGGTCCCTACGCACGCTGCTATACCTCACAAACCCTAGAACTCCGCATTAGTTTGTGAGTCAAGAATCAATGATGCATAGAAGAGCTTCAAGCTATCACGTCCTCAAGTTTGTTCATCCATCAATTCATCATATCGATGTTAGTAAGGTTTTGTCTTTTGATTAGCATAGAACTATAAAAGTTTATACAATAAAAACCTGTCAATATTATTATCGTCCTTTGTAGAGAATTTTTCGCTGTATATAGGATCGCCTCGTGGATCTGAACTTTGTTACGCATGGATCTTTTCCCCTCTTCTCATAATCATAGCAAGGCAGACAATATCAGTAATCTTGATAGAAGTAGTAGAGCATTCAAATTTTCAAACCCCATAAGTGATCTCCCGTCAAAGGGGAGGGTAAAACCATGCAGAATGATGGTTTAAGACAGCAAAAGCTTCCACTAACCGAGAAAAAGAAGGCAAAGTTTTAACTCACCTTGTTCTTTATAGCCTATAAAGTGTAAAGTTAGTTTAGGTCTTGATTGTTCTTGTTACAATGTTGGCATCATGATTAAGATAATCTCCCCAAGTCTCTCTTTTTAGTATTACAACATCAAGTTGGATGCATATGGATTGGACAACAGAGGCTTCTGTCTCTCTTGCTTTTGCCGTTTTGGTTCACATGTTGTGTTTTTTTCTTTTGAAAATGTATAACAGTTTAGGCTATTAATAAAACTCAATCCAGTCAAACCTAAAATGATTTTGTGAGTCTTCTCGACCTCCGGAAAATGAAGCCACCAGCTGGTTTTTTTTTTTTTTTTTTTTTTTTTTTTTTTAATTTTAAATAACGGTTTTTTTTGTAAAACTTGTTAAGTTTTGGCGTTTTTTTTTTTTTTTTCCTGATTTAATTGTTTAAAAATTGTTTCCTAATTGTCACACTATGTTTTATCGATGACAAAGCTGTTGCTATTCAAAGTCCACATAAATTTTTTTATCGAAAGAAATAATATTTTTTTTATACAAAATACAAAAATTTCATTAAGTAAACTTCAATAGTTATATGAAAATTGTCACAGGATATCAAGATTTATATGAATGAACGAACACAACAAACAACGCACATCATGCAATACCAAACGAGGCTTATATCTTTAAAACTATTGCTAGCACCTGAAACAAAGCAACGGTCAAGCTCATTGCATCGTAGTTATGCGTAACTTTCAAACAATTTGATTTAAAAATGGTTAAGAACCAAATTCAAACACTTCCACCCATATGTATGTGAAAAGTTAATAATTTGGTTTTAATTAAAGCCCTAGAGCACTTCCACCCATTGTTTTTAGACATGGCAAAGTGATTTTAAACACCCCAGCGATGATAGGATGACATCAGTCATGTGAACATGCACCTGGGGTCTGGTCAAAACTTGGAATGTAACCGCCATTATCACATGGCACTTTTTGAGTCTTTCGATTTGAATGGTAACTTCAATCCAACAATCTCGATTTTTTTCTAAATCAATTTTTTTTCAAAGAAAAAAAAAGAAAATTTTGAAATACAAAATCCATTAAAAGTTGATAAATATATTTTAAATAAAAAAATTCCCATTTATTTCCCTAAAAATAAAATGTGGACGCATAGTGCAACTATAGTAAACTATAGTAACCTAGTCTAAACCCTCATCCATTGAATAATTATTAAATAATTGAATCATACATTAAACAATAAAATAGTCATTGTGAATAGTAACTGCCACGTTTGTTACTATTCATAGTGGTAGGGAGACGAATAAAGTGGCGCACAGATTAGCACGAATGAGTCTGAGTTGTGATAATCCTATTCTTTGGTTTGAAGAAGCTCCTGATGTAATTGTGGATCTTCTCTTTGAGGATATTAATTCTTAATTTGTTTGGTGCGGGACACTCCTTTTCCTTTCGACCGGGTTGAAATTCCCCGCAAGGTTTTATTGAAGCCCACTGTATGCACCATGTCCTTATTGCTTGCATGTATTTATATCGTTAATGAATATCGTACATTTTCTCTATTAAAAAAAAAAAAAAAAATCTACCCCAACCCTATAGGAGCCAAATCCACCAAAATGGGTGAAAATGTTCTTAGCTATTAAAGCAACTCCACCCCAAGCAAATTGCTTGGGCTATTAGGCAATCCAATCCCCCAAAATCCCAAAACCTATCCCCCTTGCCAAATCAACTGGGCTCTAGGGGGCGGACTAACCACACGGGCTAGAATAGGCAACATTGTGACTAAGTGGATCTGACGTTAGGCGATGTGGCTCACTTTGCGCCATTGGATTTCCAACACCTAGATTTCTAGGTTGTTAGATTTCCAACTGTTAATTTTTATTTTTTTTAATTTGAATGTAACGACTAGTACACATGGTGAATTTTGTTCCGTTAGATTTTCCAATCAACAGTCCAGATTTTTTAGCCTTAAATTTTTTTTAAAAAAAATCAGCAAAAATTCTATTATTACCATTGGGACTACATGTCAAAATTTGGGTTGTCAGATTTAAAAAAAAAAAAAAAAAAGGAATCCAACAGTCCATATTTATTAGGTTAGATAAAAATCATTATAAGATTATAAAACAATTTAGAAAAATATAAAAAAATATATAATTTTTCTTATAAATACCCAACCATCATCTTCCATTATACACCACATTTCAATAATTTCATATACTTTCAACCAATTTGTCTCCCAAAGTTTTTCATATACTTTTGTTTGCAAAAAGTTAACGATACAGGCTCGGATTGGTCGATCATCAAAGATGTTACATTGTGTGAATGCTAGGTTTGAGTTTCTCATGACCCGATTACAGGTAATGAGTAGAAGACTCAACAACTATGGAAGAAAGTTTGTACCTTGTTTTGTGAGAAGCTTGGCAATAGACGGAGCAAGCTCTAGCAAGTTTTTGAAAAATACTCAACCAATCGTTTACTAGTTGGAGAAACGCCATCTCTCAAGCTCATGCTAACCTTCGAAGTGACAAAAATTTATCGGATCAGGTAATTGACATTAATTAGTTTGAATATAATTTTTTTCTCCCATTTTTTTATAGGCACTTCAGGCACAAGCTTGATAGTATGCAACCAACAAGAACAAATCATTCAACCGCTTTCAATGTTGAAGTGTTGTCAAAGATTGGTCTAGACACAAAATTGTGGCAAATGGTCCATAAGTTGTCATGAGTGATACCCCTCTACACTCAACACCAGAAGAAGTTTTCCCTATTCAAGGAGGCAACACATTTGAAGTGTTTGGAACTGACCCGTCATTCATTGCCTCAAGGTAGGAAGGCTGCGAAGAAAAAAAGGGAGTTCTTCCAAGAGTGATTGTAAAATATATGGAAGAACTTACTCGCCAAGATGAATTGAGTTTGGCGTGGGACTTGGCTAGAATTGAGGTTGACAAGGCTAGAAATAAGGCTAGAGTTGCAGCCAATGAGAGACAAAAATAGTTACTTAGACAAGAAAAGAGATACTTAAAGAAGAAATGAGGGCTGAGAAAGATTGTGAAATTATGTCCAACCTCTTCAAGGAATGTCACAACTTTCAAGGTTGCACGTTTAAATCTAGAAAATCTCAATTACTTCGCAACATAAACGAGGTTGGATTGCCATGTGCACAAGAACTTTAAATGGTATATATTCTGATTTACTCCGAAAGATATAGTCTTTAGATAACTATCCATTCTCAAGCAGAACATCCCTTTCAAATACTTAGTTAGGGGCAATTATGAGACCATGATATTTCCAAGGTCGGAGTACGAATGAGAATATGCATACCTTAGAAGTCTGGTCATGGACTCAAACAACTTCCATCAAATTGAGCTACACAGACGGACTAGTGATGCCACCACATCCTGTGTTCCGAAAAAGTAGGCAAAGTCTACCGACTTTGCTGAGATTGAACATTTTGTTCCGCAAGATATGGAAACCTAAATCCGATTGGGATCAGATACGTTTCCTATATTCTTGGAGATTCCTACAATTAGAGACTGGTGTGCGTCGTAAATATTCACATTCCTTAGAAGACGCAATATCTATTCTTATATATCCTATAAGATTCTCCCAGTTTAGTACATATTCTATATCCTAAAAGTACTCTCTCGACTAGCATAAATAAACACTTCTGGGGTTCATCTCTAGTAACGCAATTATTGCACACTCGATTCTCTTGACTACTGCTTGAGTCTCATAATTTGCTTACTAACTTGATCGTCGATGAGCCTTTGGCAAGCACCCAACCGGTGACAAGGTGATCTTATGATTGTTTGTTCTTTTACATGTAGTCGAGTTTGTGCATCTCCTCCACACACAATGGTGTGGGAATTTGGTTCTAACACAAACCATAGAGTAAACTCTTCAACCTAATTGAAAGCATGTTCTGTCATTGAGAATGTATTGATTCAGGTATACCCAGTCATATTGGGACTTTCATATAAATCTCCTTATCTAGATCCCTATAATGATGCGTAGTGACCACATCCATAAGCTGCATACTCAGTCTTTTGAAAAATAGTAAATTGATTAAGTAGTGAAACATAATAATGTCCATTATGGGAGAATACGTTTCCTTATTATCAATCCTAGGGCGTTGTGAGAAACCTTTCACCACGAGGTGGACCTTATATTGTATGACCTCATTATTGTTATTATGTTTCCTTACGATTAGCCATTTGAAGCCTACCAGTTTCTCGTCTGAGGGTGTTTGAACAACTAGTCCGAACGTGCGACGTTTTGCTAAGGAATCAAGTTCAACTTAGATTGCCTCATCCTATTTTGGCCAGTCAGATTGACATTCAACTTCAACAATGGATCATGGTTCGATGTCATCACTCTGTACTATTTCGATGACTGCATAAGCAAACACATTTTGATAATGATCTCATTCAGTTTCCACATGTCTTCCAAACTAGTTGCCAGAGATCTCAAAGTTCACAGGATAGGGACTCATATCCCATGATCTAGAAGAATGCCAAGTTGTCGACGAACGAGGTAGAGAGAACAACCAAGCTTAGGATGACCTACGATGTCCCTTCATGTGTCATTGCTATCCTCTTCTAAGGAAGTTTGTTCTTCTTACTAACATGTTTGCCTCGATTCAGGGAGGGGACATTGACTGGTTAGTTGCCAATATTGTTCTTCGTCTATCATGAATGACATGCTCTTTCAGAACACAAGATCCAACTGGGGCGACCTTAGGAACATCAATCCTTGCATGGTCATTTGTAACAAGAATGTGTGATAATGTGACTGCGCTAGATCAGTACAGACATCTAGCAGATTTTGAGCTACGATTTTTGTTGTCTTGCTTTCATATTCAAATGGTAGAAAAATTAATATTTGGATATGAAAGTGAAAAAAAAAAAAAAAAAAAAAAAAAAAACACTGTTACCGAGAGTAGTAAAATTGAAATTAAACAGAAAAAAAAAAAAGTAGTGGATGGTAGCACAAGCGTAAGAAAAACCCAATGGGATTCCCACATGATAACCCACCCCCAATTACTCTGTTTCCCTCTGGATTCCTGTGTACGGTGCGTGATATAATTTATAAACAGTGTTTTTCCGCCCATTTGAAAAATGAGCTTAAAAGAAAGAAAGCAGATATTCAGACAGAGCATCCAAGATTTTTCTGCTGTCTCTCACTCCCTCACCCGCATTTCTCGTGAATTTCATTCCCTTTCTATTGAAACCACCCCCACAAAAATTAAATAATTAAAATTAACAATATACAATCTTCAAACCCTAACTTCCATCAACCCCAATTGTCTCCTCCTTTCAGCTTCTTCTTTGGAGTTCATGTTCAGGGTAAAGGTTAATGATTTTTTATTATTTGTTTATATTTTTATTCCTATTTTTTGTATGAGTCTGATTTTACTTGGTGTGAATTGTGATGTACATTAATTTTGTTAATTTATTGTTTTTGTTGGTGATTTGGAATGATGAGTTTTTTGTTTTTGTTTGTTTTGAAAGATCTGTGTTAAAAAAAATTGATTTGAAATGGCTGAATGTGTCTGTTTGTTGATAGTAAGATTTGGGTTGTCTGTGTGGGGATCGATACGTGACTTTGTCATTCTTCGTAGTCTCCAAAGTGGTGGGAGTGGCACTTCTTACTTTTGTTTCTTTCCGTTAAGCTGTAATTGGCCAGTTAACCGTTGTGTACAGGTGACGATTGGTGTTGTTATTGTCAAAACTTTCGGTCATTGCAATCGTTGATTGCTTAAATGTTGTACTTCTTGTTAATAAAGATCGAATTGGATGTCCTTTTGTTTTATTCTTTTGGATCTTACCTTGAAATTGAAGAAATAATGAATTAGATTGTTGACATCTTTACTAATTGAGGTTGAAGTAATATCAGTTAACGATTCCCTTTACCTTTCGATTACATTTGGTTCTATATAAATTGGTATTAGTTTTAGGTAATATTTATGCTAATTTTAGTATTCTGTGGATAAAGCATAGACATGGCTGATACTTTTAGGAAATAGAAATTTGATGACTTTTGATATTAACTGAAATGTAGCAATCATGGCCGGCTTTGGATGCTGCATTTTGGACCAAGTAAAGGAATAGTGTTGGGGCACTTCAGTCTGCAAAAAATCAGTATGGCTCTAGCAAACTTCAGGGGATATGTAGCTCTATTTCCTTTTTCTGTGGCTCGGTATCTTAACAATGCTTCGTCAGAAGTGGGTTAGTATGAATTCGCAAGGATATTACATCATCTGCTGTATTTCATTTGGTTCATGAAAAATGAGTACATTGCGCTCGACGTGTGAAATTGTTGAATCAAGAGAAGAGGTCCATTCAGAGTCCAAAATGGATGAGGAAGGTGGAAAACACTGTATGCTGAAATCAGAAAACAAATATTCCATCGAGGATGATATTAATCAGCTTTTTCAGGCAATTGGTGGTAGAAAGTCAGCTAGGATATCAGGTATGTCGCATGAGGCTAGTAAAGAAGCTTTGAGGAAGAGTGCTATGAAAAGGCCAATGAGAGTTAGTTCATCAAATGCATCAGGTATCGGAATTTCAGAGCCTGTGAGTTTGAAACAAGCACTAAGAGGATTGTGCATCACTCAGGCATCAGAGTTGGCTGCCATGAAGCGGTTTTCGAGGCCAGGTCGTTCGTCAGGGGTCTCAGAATCAGGAACTATCAAAAGGTTGTACGGCACAGTGGTAGCCGAGGCCAACGGGACTGGCCTGCCTATGACTGAAGGTAAAGGTAATTATGTAGAGGTGTCACTTGTGCCTGAAGCATCCAAAAATTCTGAAAACAATCCTGGGTCCATGCAATCAGAGACACAGGTTGATACGGCCACAACTTTGGGAGCTGCACTGATGCCAGATGCTAGTAAGATCAGATTAGCACCACATGATCAAATTGCTCCTTCAACATCAATGAAAAGTGAGATATCAAAGGGAGAAGATAGAGAACTGGAATCAGCAGAATCTTCATCTTGCTTTCATGATAGCAAGAAAATCATGCAGAGGGGTGCAGTTGCTTCTATCTCAACCGAAGTTCCAATTAATACTTCAAATTCAAACAAGGGGCTGCACTCTGCTTCTTCTCCATCTGGCTCTAGCACTGGTAGTAAGGTAAGCAAATCCTCTGGCAGTAGTTCACATTTAACCAAGCCGGTACCAAGGAGCAAAAATATTGTTAAGAAAAAAGTGCACGATTCAAGTTCTGGCTCTAGTAGTTCGAAATCAGATAACCGACAGGTTGATAATGATGCATGCTCTAGTACTAGTAAGTTAAAGGACCAGACACTCAACTGTATTCCGAAGCATGAAGGGAAAGGAAATGAGAAAGAGTCTCTAGCATCAAGCACTACGAGTCTTAGCAAAGAAATGAATTCAGGTACAAGCAAACCAGATTTCTCCTCAAATAGCAGCAGTAGGATTAACTTTGTAGTGACAAAAGTTGATGAGAGGTCAAGATCAAGGGAAAACGGGGATTTTTCACAAAGCTCAAAAAGTAGCATTGGTGACTATAGCAGCACTACATGCACTAGTGAGGAAAGCAGTCTAAGTGGTTCTGGTCGTAGCGGCAAGAGGCCTCACATGTCAAGAGACTTGAGATGGGAAGCCATCCATCATGTACAGAAGCAGCATGGAAGCTTAGGTTTGAAGCACTTTAAGTTGCTTAGAAGGATTGGTTCCGGGGACATTGGGACTGTTTATCTTGCTGAGCTAACTGGAACAAATTGCATATTTGCTTTGAAAGTGATGGACAACGAGTTTTTGGCTACCAGGAAGAAAATGATCAGGGCCCAAACAGAAAGAGAGATACTAGAAATACTGGATCATCCGTTTCTTCCTACACTATATTCCCATTGTGTGTCAGATAAGCTCTCATGTTTGGTTATGGAGTACTGTCCGGGTGGGGATCTGCATGTGCTGCGGCAAAAGCAACCTGGCAGGAGTTTCTGTGAACAAGCAGCCAGGTACCTATTTCTTTTTAAGGTCCACTTGTAGTTAACTGTGCCTGCGCTTTTTTAGCTGTGGAAGACGATCAAATGCATACATTTGACATTATTATTTAGTAGGTTACATGTTTGTCTTCCCCTGATTTTCCATTTCTGGAAAAATTCCTTTGATAGTTGTTTGATTCTAGTGCTTACTTTATATTACATCTTTCTTTTTCTCCTTGAGTTTCTGAAATCGGCTTGTCAAGTATATAAGACCTAGCAGTCAACTGTAGGTGAAGATGGTATTTACACTAGATAACATGCTCTGGCCATGTGTATACATGTTTGGTTTGTTAAATTAGATGATTTTATTTCGTGGGATTTAAACTCGTGATCTAATAACATCGAAACAATCTCATTTTGCCTATTGGAATGTAGAAAGCATTGGCCACTAAGGGCTGCCCTGGTGCCTTTAGAGAACTACATGATTGATTTACATCAGCGCAATTGTACTCCAGTATTTTAAATGTTCAATAGACTGATTTCAAGCAATTTTATACTGTTTCTTCAGATTTTATGTTGCTGAAGTCCTCCTTGCCCTGGAGTATTTACACATGCTAGGAGTTGTGTATCGAGACTTGAAACCAGAAAATATTTTGGTCCGAGAAGATGGCCACATCATGCTCACAGATTTTGATTTGTCACTTAGATGTGCTGTCAATCCAACGCTGCTTAAATCATCCTCTCCTGTTTTGGAGAGCACAAGAAAAATGTCAAGCCCATGCATAGAATCTAGCTGCATTGATCCATTTTGCCTTCAACCATCCTGGCAAGTTCCATGCTTCACTCCCAGACTTCTATCTGCCACTGCAAAATCTCGAAAAATGAAATCTGAGCTTGCTGCCCAGGTCACCCCACTGCCACAGCTTGTAGTGGAGCCAACTAGTGCCCGGTCCAACTCATTTGTTGGAACCCATGAATACCTTGCCCCAGAGATCATTAAAGGAGAAGGCCATGGGAGTGCTGTTGATTGGTGGACATACGGAATCTTTTTGTTTGAGCTGTTATATGGTAAGACACCCTTCAAGGGGTCAGGAAACGAGGATACATTATCCAATGTTGTGTCGAAAAGTCTCAAGTTCCCAAGTACCCCTATAGTGAGTTTTTATGCAAGAGATCTGATCAGAGGCCTCTTAATAAAGGACCCTGAAAATCGTCTAGGATCAGTGAAAGGGGCTGCAGAGATCAAGCAGCATCCTTTCTTTGAAGGCCTAAATTGGGCATTGATTCGGTGTGCAGTACCGCCAGAGCTTCCCAAGTGGGGTGATGTTGGAATTTGTACACCGTCTGCTTCGCAGAAACAGGAGAGCTCAGGTTGCAAGGAGCTGGAGGGTATAGGAGAGCATATAGACTTTGAGCTGTTTTAAATCTTTTACATTGGGAAGAAAGGTGATGTTTCTTTTTCCGAAATGTCTTTTCGGTTTCAACTGATGATATAGCTTATAGTGTAAATTAAATGTAACTCGAAATACTGGTGGATAGTTGTAGAGCATGGATACTGATACAGTAGCTGAGAGATGGAAATCGGATTAGCATTTTTCGTGTTCTTTTTGTCTTATAACTCGGGTGTATTCATGTTGCCAGAACTTCTTCTCTTCCCGCAATATGATCCGGTAAGAGATGCAAGTTTCTACCCTCATCACGTGAAGGTCATGTAATTACTTATGTTCTTTTCCAAGTTAAAAATAACCAATTTACCTGCTCTCTCGGGTTGTGAAGTGTTTAACGCTCTCGCGGACAGGCTTCCTTCTAGTTCCTTTCGTTGTTTGTTTCCGTTTTCTTTCCCTGGCCGGGAAGGATGGAAGCTTAGTTGAGAGTGGTTCTGTATGAAGCGCTTTTAATCCCTAGTGCTTAAGTTGGAAGCAAAACATTTCATTAAAAGCATAAGTGCATATTATGTATTCTCTTGAAAGTACTTGGTGAAGCACTTTCGCACTTTATAAAGTTTTTGTAACTAAACAAAGTATGATCCAAGGGGATTATCGATGGTGCTAACCGTTATATCTTTATTTAAAATTCAAGACCCAACGGTTAAAAGCTATACAGCGCCATAGATTATTTTTTTTTATTGAAGACTGTCCTTCAAAGAGTTCTCATGTAAGAAGCAGCTCTACTCGTAAGCTTGTTATAATTGTTTATTTGTTGGTAAAACTACAAGCTTGTCATGGAACAACGTTTGGAATTGCTCTTGGTGGAACATTGCTCTCCTCTTAATAGCCTTCCCACAATGAACAGTTAATTTGTTTGATTCATATCGAATATTGTATGTCTCTGAATTGAAGGAATATTTTTCTAGAAATGATCTTTAGTTCTCCATAAAAATAATAATTTTTTTTGATAATAACGTTTATACTGTGAAATGATGTTACATTGTTATTGAACGGTGAAAAGCTCCTTACATGCCAAGTATTTTTCCTTGTAGGAATAAAAGCACTGCCAGTCAACTCCATAGCCAGGAGCACTTTTCTATAACCAAATCTAAAATGAAGGTATTGAACGCTGCAGCAGCGACCCCTCTAAATTTACAATTTTGCCACTCCACCAACCACCACTCCCTAAAACCCCCATTTCTTCTTCTTCCTCCCCAATTCCCACCCCTCCAAACTCCAACCTCTCCTTCAATTTCTCTCAAACCCGGCACCCGTTTCTCATCTGGGTCCGCAATCAAAGCATCAATGGCGGCTCCTACTCCGTCCACGGCGGCGGAGACCAAGCCCTTCGCCGTCCTCTTTGTGTGCCTCGGCAACATCTGCAGAAGCCCGGCTGCCGAAGGGGTGTTTAGAGACTTGGTCAACAAAAGGGGTTTGGATTCCAAGTTTAAGATTGATTCAGCTGGAACTATTGATTACCATGAGGTAGGACCTAATTTTCAATCATATATTTTGATAAGACGATATTCTAAACTGCTCTAATTTACGAAAATGGATTCTAACTTGGGTGAAAGCTGGGCGGGCACGCTTCCATGGCTAACTGGTCTAATCCACGTCTACGCTATCACCACTGCTTAGTTTCTGAGAAAACGTAGAAAGTATATGAATTGTTTCATTTTATTTTGGTGGTGTTAATAAGTATAATTTCTGAATTTTAATTGTATTTTTGGTGTTAAAAGGGGAATCTAGCGGACCCGAGGATGAGGGCAGCCTCGAAAAGGCGTGGCATTGAGATAACTTCATTATCGAGGCCAATCCGGCTGCCTGATTTTCGCGATTTTGATCTTATTCTTGCAATGGACAATCAAAACCGAGGTGGGATTATTAATGTTGATTCCAAGAATCATCACATGCATTTTACTTGGCATTCTTGAAAGTTTTGATCATCCCCTTGTATGTTTTCATACTCGAATATTTGTACATGTTTATAACTCTATATGTATGTGTTATACTGGATTAACCTGTGGTATGGATGTTGGCTACAGCTGATATAATAGAGGCGTTTAATCGGTGGAAATTTAGAGAACCTTTACCTGAGGACGCTCACAAAAAGGTCTGTAATTTGTACTTAGTACTCGGTTAAAGGATGCTTCCATGGAGTGGTATGGGTTTTATTCCTTGATTTTCATATGTGGTTATTCGTAATGCAGGTTAAGTTAATGTGCTCTTACTGTAAGAAACATGATGAAACTGAAGTGCCGGACCCTTATTATGGTGGACCACAAGGTTTTGAGAAGGTGATACTGTAAATTCCCGTTAATCATCGTTCTTCAGCTTATCATTAATATATCAAGTGCCTGCATCTAAGGTGTCAGCATATAACATGATAGTTTTATCTGTTATGCAATGCTTGTGAGGAATTTAGTGAACTTATCAACGATTGACGCATTACAGTGACAAGGGCTGTATACAATATTGATAACATGCTCATGGTTTCAATATATATCTCAAACCTTGTTAACCATGCCTTACAAATAACAATTACTAGAATATAATTCGAACTGATTTTTTGTTGTAGTGTTTGTAAAATGTTCTCCTTGCAGCTGATAAAGTTTTTGTTCAAATATATAGGTCTGCACAGTCAAAAAACCCTTTCATGTTCATTTTTCGTTTATATTTTTTTTATGTGATGGCATCTGAAGATCATTTCCGTATTCTACCTTTTCAGTTTCTATTTACTCTATGATGTTTCTTTAGAGCATGCAGGGTTTTGAATCAGTGTCTAATCTTTGAATTCTTTAATTGTGGTAAATGAAGTTTGATGACACTATAAATACAACGCTTCTTGTGTTATTCAGCAAGCTATCCCGAACTGAAATTTTTGGATTTAAATCTGTTAAACAGTAGGAAGATGATCCTGTTTTTTTCTTGGTTGTTTAACTATTTAACCAGAATACAATGACCCATTTTTCTATTAAAAGTGAGAAGTCCCAGAAAACCGTAGGGGGAGATAAAAAACGCAATTCAGTACTGCACAGTCAAGAACTCAATAAAGGAATTCAACCATTGGATTTTGCTTATATAACTTTGAAGGATGATATATATATATATATATATGTATGTATGTATGTATGTATGTATGTATGTATACAAAATGAGAGAAAATAAGGAGAAACTGTAAAAGAAAGATAATCCGGCTAGCTACTGGCATTGAGTTCTTATACTTTTGTAGATTGATGCTAATTATGAAACATCATTATCTTGCAGGTTTTAGATTTACTTGAAGATGCGTGTGAATCATTGTTGGACAGCATCTTGGCTGAGAACAAACACATCTTTGATTCTTAAACTCACTGTGAAATCCAGTTGGATTGATTTTAGGGATTTCGGTTGATCAGCAAACTGTCCATTTTGCATAATGCTTCTTGTTTGTTTGTTATGTAAAGCAGCTTTTGCTCAAGGTCCGACGCCATTACATAAGATCCACATTGTCATTTGTAAGTGAACGGTAGCTTCAACAGAGAATTTATCGCTAACTTCACTTAATCACTCAAAAATATTGGTGCATCACTTGATTTAATCAAGGCGCTGGATTATGCGTGTCAATTTTTTGAGTCGTAGTTTACCCCGACAGAAAATAGAAATGAAAAGTTATTTGATTACAAGTCTATCGGTTTGTTTGTCCGTTGTCTCTTTGCTCTTGTTTTGTAGGTGACAACAATGTTCAGAAGGGAGGAAATCAAGTGCATATTGGTGAAGATGCTACAACTCTGGTAACTACCCGAGTTACAAGCCCTTCAACTCGTGTAAGATGCTAGATACATTGTCATGCCAAAGATCCTTCAACTCGTGGTAGTTGTACTTCTTTATACTTGTGGAAATTCTTTATCTAAAAACTTCTAAAACAAAAGCGTATATCGAGTATTACTCGGAGACAATATCGTGATGTCTACAACTGTTTACAGTATTAAAACTAGCTATGTTAAATACATTAGCCGTATGTTGACGCAAATGTACAATGATACTGACATGGCTTCTTCCGCTGCAAATGAACTAATTCGGAAACATTTGAGACTTGAATGCTCCGCCAGATCTTCGTTTCTTCATACTAAAATCTGTTTTTTCCAACCGCGTTTCCTTCTCGGACTGGCGCTTATCATGCACGAAAGTGCATTTACAAGCTCCGAATCCTCTTCATTCACAAGCTTCTTTGCTGCACTTGGGTCGGCAAGGAGGAGCTTCGCTACAAGATATCCAGCAGCCGACCAAGTCTGATACAGCTGTGCCTTCTTTCCGATAAACCTCGCTCGCTTGGTGTCATAATATTCAGGCCAATTGTCAGTAGATATGCGCTTCTCAGCAACCTCGACGGCCTTTGCTGCAATTTCTGGTCGATTAAGCTTGATGCATGCCACGGTGAGCTGAAACAATCCCGCAACGGTGTCAACTCACACAAACAATCAGATCACTGCTAGATGCTAATGCAAGAACAGGTAAACTTTGCATTCTTTTCGACACTTCAAAATTACATCTTCAAAGTCGTTCGAGGTGGGACTTGGGAGGGGAAAGAAACAGCCTTCACTGAATTCCGAATAAAAGATTTACCTGCCAGAGCAACGTTGGCCACGAGCCTCCATTGTGATAAGACCAGGGACTACAACATAAAATCAGATAAAGGGGGTGTTAGGAAACAGGAGAGTGAATTTTTCAAAAAGTCGAGGATAGAATCATTACGTATTTTTGGGATCGCTGCCTGCGACGATTTGCCATTCCTGGCCTTCGAGAGCAGGGTAACATATTTTAAACGGCATCTCTGCTACTAATTCATCCCATTTTGATTCAATAAGATCCAGTATAGCATGCGACTGCTCGTCTGTTGCAAGACTACTTACAATAGACCATAAGTTTCCGAGAGAAAAGAAACGAAAGTCCATGTGCGCAGGCTGCAGGTTTCCAATCAAGTACCCGCCTGTACTGGGCATGAATCCCATCAGCCACGACGGAATCTGATCTGGGTAAATATTGAACTTATTAACAGCATCATACGAGTATTCCTCTGTCATGTATCGGTAAATTTCATTCAGTTTTTTCAAATCAATCCAGTAATATTCCCTGATATGGAAGGACAATGCAACCAGACGGTTGTTAAGCGCTCGCGCAAGGTCTGCTGATGCTTCCTCTGGAGCAAGCATCTCGCGCGCACCAAGTAATGCTGAATAAAACAGTGCCTGCAAGGACAGAAAACACTCCGATGACTCTAAAAGCATTCACTAGAAATAAGCAATGAAATGACATGCACACAAACAGATAAAAGAATTCATTCGAAATATACGTACCTGAATCTCCAGAGGATGGCCATGAATTCCCATGCGGCGATCTATCATGCAAGAACCATCTGTAACCAATAATGTTGGAAACATATCAAAACCATCAGCAAGACATAGCTTTAAAATCATTTTTATCCCCGTTTGCACATCAACTCTTTCCTGCACTGAAACATCTCCAGAGCATTTTCCATAAGCTCGTAACAATATAATCCACCATAACCCTACAGAAAGATCAAAGGCCAGAGATTTATTAACTGATGATGTGACGGACTTGAAATTAAAATGATACTACCTCCCTATCGGGTTTGGATCATCGAAAACGAAAAACTAGATTGAATTTCAAAGATAATTTACAAATAGAACACACTTCCTACCAGAGTCAACTGGGGCAACTCGACCAATAGCAGAGTCACCAAAGTCAGGATCCAATACATCTTCAGTTGCAAAATCATCACCTTCGAGTGGAACAGTGCGAACCTTAAAACTGGCTGGCATTAGTCCTTGACCAGGACTATAGCAATCCATGGTTTTCTCCCAGCTCTGTAATAAAAGGGAGGGTGATTCAGTAGGACAGAAACAAATTAAACTTAAAAAGGAGTATGTTCACATAGAAGAAATTGAAAGATAAGATAAATTCAATAGAACAGCATAAACAAATTAAACTACGGAAAATGAAAGTCGGCATTTATAACAGAATTCATGTTTCCAAAGAGCTACCTGGCCCTCTCTAATCATGAATTTTTGCAAAGTGTTTTCCAGACATTTTAATCACTAATCCGTCAGAAGCCAAAGGATTCATATGTAGACAATACGTTGGTGTGTAATGCACCAAACCAAATGATTTAAATAGAATATCAAATGAATTTAATTCAAAATTAAGCAACTGTGTATATGCGTATTACTCGAATAGGAGAGTATTTTACCTGCAACTGAAGGGTATAAAGAATGAAGTTCCGCACAATATCATACTCCCCTTTTAAAAGGAAAGCTATCCCAGAAGGTATGAAGTCACGAATAAAGACCTGATCGTAATTAAGGGTACTAGGAGAGCTTGGATCATTAGAGGCAATGGTTCCAATAGGATTGTTACAATAATAGACCATGGAGTTCTTTATTAAGGTCCATGCTTCCTCCTCAATCAAATTGGCCTTCGACTTCTGTGTAGAACCTTTAATTTTTCTAGCCGCAGTCGCCTTGCTATTTGACCCAAAACCTCCATCTTCATGTTTCAGTTGTTGATCCGCCTTGAATTCATAATTATCTGGAGTAGGACTAGTTACACCATTAGGAGGAAATGGCATTGCTTTATCTGATTCGTCTACAAAAATTTCCCCGTGCTGATCTTCTGCGGTTGCCCCTCTGAAATTCTCTGCCTGTTGACATTTGCAACTCATTGAATCAAACCTTCTAACATGATTCTTTCCATGAAAAACATCATTTCTCCCCTGAAACGCACATATCCTCCTGCGGTCCCACGAAACTCTCGCATTTGTACACACTTGGGCACTCACTGAACTTCTTTTCCGCGCATTATTCAAACCAGACTTAACAGAAACAACTCCATTTATATTTCTCAAACATATATTAAAACAGCCAAATCGAGGTAATGCCCCAGACATAACTTGTCGAACAGCTTCCGAAGTAGCCATTGGGCACAACGTATACAACTAACTCTTCCGAAAACCTTAAATTAACCCCTCTGATGACGAAACCTCGACTAAGTACATTCGATATTCAACACCCCTTGTCTCAATTAAGGCACCTACATCAACACATTAGCTTAAACTCATCAACTACTGCAATTAAACTTGCCCAACATTGCTAATTCAATCTGTTCCACCAAACTAGAACCGAAAACTGAAAACGAAATGGTTATCATCGAACAGAATTTGCCCTCCATTCAATCACATAAACAAAGTTCAAAAAGCATGAATTCAACAAGCATGCACAGACAAAGTGGCAGGATTTCAGTATCGAAAAACAACAAATTTGGATTTTTCATATTGAACATTAAATTTGGCTAAAGTTGTACTGTTTTCGAATCTTACCTCAGAAACCCTACACCTAAAGGGGAGAGTTTGTCGAGCGTGGCACCAAAAAGACGACAGTACTCATACACGCAACGAACCAGGACTGAGCTTCTGCAATAACGACGACTTCACACCTTCTATTTTGCTTTGGCTTCCAGAAAAAGAGGAATTTTATATTTATGGTTTGAATTTTATCGAGATAATATAAGGGATATTTGTCTTTGGTCCAACAAATGAGAATCGTCCTCGTATACGCACTTGCTCATGCACAGTATCAACAAGCTGGAGGTATATGATTTGTCAACTCAATCAACAAAAAAAAACATGATACAGAGCAGAAAATTTTCATTCTGATCGGAACACGGATAGAATACCATGTATTTTAATTTAAGTGAGGATAAATTTTATTTGTTAAAGTTATTAACTTTTTAACACACATATCCTACAATTTATACAGTAACACGTGATTTATTATCCGTGTTTCGATCACATTGAAAAATATCCGTGTCTCCTTGTCTAACTCTGTTACACGTGCCCCAATCCTAACTATTACAAATCAATGTCTCGTTTGTAACTCCTTGTCTAATTCTTTTACACGTGCCCCGATCCTGACTATTACAAATCAGTAATACACGTAACAAGTATTCATCAACCACATCATCGACTAATCCACCTTTGTATCTTGATTGGTTCTTACTGGATTAGAGTGGATTCAAGATTTGTGAAGTTCAATGTTTGTTTCTGACGAGGACTAGTTTTAGTGGGATTAAGACTAATGGACTCACTAAATGGCCTTAGCAAGACCTACTGAATAACATGGGACTGCAAGCCTCACAAAATGAGACGTCAAATTCAATACTTCAAGTTTAAATTTAATGGCTGACTTGGCATCCTCCATCTCCGACGCTGAGACCCCCTCTCTCTGCCATCCTCTCTTTGGCGTCCTCTATCTCAGACTCCTTGTCATCTCCTATCCAACTGCGCCATCTCTGAGATTTTTGAATTGGATTCTGGGTTTTATAAAACGAAGCATCCTGGGTTGTTTGGACTGCATCCTGTATTTTTTGGATTAGCTTCTGGAATTTTTGAAATAAGGGTTGGATTTCGGGAAAAAGAGGGGAAGAGAGAGAGTTTGATAAACAAGGGTCTTCTTCATCTGGACACACAAGGTTTGTTTTGCAAATGGGTTTCTTTTGGAAGGCATGGGAATTCCATGAAAGAGGATTGGTTTTGCGATTTGAGGTTTGGGTTCTGGGAATTCGATGAAGCAACAAAGGTTTGAGAGGATGAGGTTCACAGAGAAGTAGAATCTGTGATGGTATAAAATGATTATGATATTTATTTTTGGGTAAATTACACATTAACACCTCAGGTTTGAAATCTATTGCAATCTTTTTGACCAGCGACCTGACCCGACGAAATCCATGATTTTCGATGCCTTTCACTGTGGGTTTTCAGCGAATTGAAGCCACTCACCACCTGGAATCGACCTAGCATCCCTTCCTCTACCACTTTCATCCAAAACCGGAGTCAAATTAGCATTGGTTTCATGAAGAACTGCATCATTAGGTGCGATGGTCCCTTGTCGGTGATCCATTATTTCTAAAGTGTTCCTCTTTGACCATCACCACCACCAAAAGGCTCCCCTTGAGCCCAGGAACAAACCCCAAACCAGTTTGGGGGCAGTGCAGCGACATGTTAGATGAATCGAAGCTCATTTTATTCGAGGGTTTCGATGGATCGAGGGCCATTTCAAGTGTTTCCAGGCCTAATTGAGCCCTACATGTTTGTAAAATTTGGTAATTTTTGGAGTTTGTCGAAATTCATGGTTTCCATTCGCCGGAAACCGCTGCCTACGGCAACACATGGCCAGTGGGCTGACGTTTCCTTTTTAAGTTAATTTTGACATTCTAAAATTATATTTGATATTCGTTTGATGTGATTCAATTGTTTCAGTTTAATATTGTAAATGATCGCCATTTGAATATTTTAAATGGTTTAATTAACAGTGAACTACGAATGACTTGATCCCGTTTGAGGGTACGCAAGTAATCTAACAAAAAGGTTCAATGTAGCCATAAAATGATCGAACTAAATTTATTGGGGTTTATAAAGTATTAATTAACCATGACATTGTTTTTGGCCTACCACTAGATTTTGCTTTCAAATAATTTTTCTATAATTTTGGGTCGTTATAGTAATGCCTCCATCTCAACTTGCATTGCCTTTGTCCACTTTGGATCTCTCAAGGCTTCTTTCATTTTGGTAGGTATTTTAATAGTTTTCATTTGTTAAACAAGTGCACAATATTGCGGCGAGAGTCGATGAGTAGAGACATAGCTAGCAATTGAATATCACACCTTCCCTTCTAGAGAGTACTTGTCTGGTGGCTTTCCTCTATTTTGTTGAGGAGGCAACACATAAGAAGATCTATTAATATTTGAGTGAGCACTTACCTTAGAGATATCTGTTGGATCATATATGTGTACTTGAGGAATATTGACTTGGGGGGGGGGGATTGCCATGTTCTGCTTCACTAGAGTTATTAAGTTGCCGACCCAGATCTGCACCAAACAATATCGAATTGGGCCCACTTGGGCCATCATCCATTATTTGATCCCGAGGAGTATGGCTGGGAGTAAAAAATAACTCGTCTTCAGAGAAGGTTACATCCATGGTGACGTACATATGTCGAGTAGATGGATGATAACATTTATAGCCCTTTTGTTAAGGACTAAAGCTAAGGAACACACACCATACCGCATATGGATCAAGTTTGCTTTGTTGATTTTTGTGAAAATGTACATGTGCCACACAACCAAAAACCCGAGGTTTGAGATGAAGAGTGGAGGGTAGCAAATCATGATTGGCAAGCACGGCCAAAGGTGTTGTAAAAGAGAGAACACGCGAGGGCATTCAGTTCATGAGATAAATAATATAGGTGACTGCATCAGCCCTGTATATCTTGGGTGCACAACTACCAATAAGAAGAGCATGGGGAATCTCAAGGATGTGCCCATTTTTTCGTTCGGCAACTCCATTTTGCTGTGGGGTTTGAGGACACGTAGTTTAATAAGGAATGCCCTTTTTTTGTAAGAAATTGAGAAAGATCCTAATTAAGATACTCACCACCATTGTCTGACCGAAGCACTTTAATAGGGAGTGGATATTGAGTATAGACCATGTGATAAAAAGTTTTGAAGATGCCCCCCACATCGCTTTTATTATTCATGAGGTATAACCAAGTCAACAGTCATCAACAAATGTTACGAACCAACGCACACCATGCTAAGTAGTAACCAAAGATGGACCCCACACATCAGAATGAATTAACTCAAACGGTATTGTTCTTTTATTCAAAATTGGAGAATATGAAGCTCGATGACTGAGCCGATAATGCCACAACTGAACAGTCTTCAATTTTCCATTGTCACGAACTTGAACTTGATGAATACGACCCTGTGCAACATCATCAACATAATACAACCTCTTCCTCTTAGTACCACGTCCAATGATTTACTGAGTGCAGATATCTTGAAGTAGATAGAAAAAATGGAAATATTTGCACACTATAGTTTAATTGCTCGGTAACTTGTCCCACATATAATAAGTGGTTAGAGAGTGCGGGAACAAGTAAACAGTTATGTAAGGAGATAGTAGGAGTGAGTGTTATCAAACAAGCCCTTGTAACTTGGGCCACACCATCATTAGCAGTGATAATACTATCTCAAGGTAGTGGTGTTGTAGAGCTAAAAAAGGACTGATCATAAGTCATATGATCAGTGGCTCTAGAGTTAATGATCCAACCTGTATCAGGAATACCAAATGCAATTAAGGCAGAGCCCGTGTTACCTGGATTGTCGAACTGTTCTTGGGAACTAATTAGATTTAATAGGGCCAGCCGTTGACCCAGGTTGCCTGGGTCCAAATCTGGTGCATGGTTGTTGTCCGCTAGTGGGTTTAGCAGGCCCACAGTTGTTTTGTCCACTCGGCAAGCTCACGGTTTCTTTTTCACTGGCATCAACACTTGTATCAAGTATTACGAATGAGAGTTTACATGTTGTTGTTGATTTTCTGATTTAAATTGTAATGTATTTCATATATTTTGATGCACAAGAGACCAATTTTATATGATAGAAAAGATGAGAGAGATGGCCACAAGCAACTAACTGGGAAACCCTAGTGATCGGATAAACCTAGGCTTAATCCAATCCTTAAAGCAAGGAGATTACACCAAACACTAGGTTAAAGAGCTAATCATGTCAACTCCCTTAAATCAAGGGAAGATAGTTGTTCTACACCTTGAGATAATGATGACCTTGATATCTAGGATTTGGTGACCCTAGAAACCGAAAGACCAAATGTGTGTACATTTCAACACTCCCTTTCAAGTTGGATCGAGGAGGTTAATCAATGCAAGCTTGCCCAAAATATGATGAAATTAAATCGATGAATGTGCCTTGGTAAAAAGATTTGCTTGTTGATCATGGCTTCGCGTGAATATTGTCCGGATGACGTGAGTTTGAACTTGAGCCTTGATGAAATGGCAGTCCACTTTAATATGTTTGGTTCTTTCATGAAAAATAGGGTTAGCAGCGACGTGCATGGCTGCCTGATTATCACACATAAGTGACATAGAAGTAGAATTAGGAAACCATAAGTCTGAAAAGAGTCATTTAAGCCAGATTAGTTCACAAGTCGTGGCCGCCATTGCTCAATATTCAGCCTCAGCACTGCAGCAAGCGATAACTTGTTACTTCTTACTCTTCCATGTGACTAGATTTCCACCAACAAATGTACAATAGGTTGTAGTAGATTTTTCTCCCTATGGAACCTTTGAGATATTGTGGGATTCTCTTAACAATGTTGAGATGATTCATAGTGGGATAGTGCATGAATTGACTGGCCAATCTCACTGTATATCTGACATCCGGACGAGTGATAATGATGTAAATAAGCTTGCCCACCAATCTTTGATAGTAGCTTACGTCATGCATAGTTTCTCCATTAATGGCAAACTTCAATTTACAATCAATAGGTGTGATAGCAAGTTTGCAATCTAACATTTTAGCTTCATTGAGAAGGTCCATCATATATTTGCGTTGATGTAGAAATAACCCCTTTGAAGATGTTGCCATTTCAATTCCCAAAAAATACTTTAACCTCCCCAAATATTTGATAGCAAAAGTTTGGTGTAGTAAGAGCTTCAGAGCTTCAATCTCAATGGCACTATCTCCAGTGATGATGAGATCATCAACGTAAATAAGCACCATCAACTTCCCATTGGTACCAGTTCTTACAAATAATGAGGAATCAACATTACTCCGCAAAAAGCCAGCCTTTTCCAGAACTATACTGAGCTTGGCATACCAAGCTCGTGGAGATTGTTTCAATCCATATATTGCCTTGCGCAATTTACACACCACATCACCTTTAATGCGATCATAGCCTAGAGGAAGCTGCATATACACTTCTTCCTGTAGTTCTCCATGAAGGAATGCATATTCACATCCATTTGATAAACAGACCATCCACAATTAATTGCCATAGAGAGTAAAACCCTCACTGTTTTCATCTTGGCAATGGGGGCAAATGTTTTATTATAATCCACTCCAAAGGTTTGAGTAAAACCTTGAGCAACAAGCTGAGCCTTGTGTCTCTCAATGGAACCATCATCTTTGAACTTGGTTTTGTAAATCCAATGACTTCCAACAACCTTTTTTTCTTGGAGGAAGTTGAACTAGGCTCCATGTAAGCTCCTCTGCCATGGCTTATTTCCACGGTGGGAGTAGAGTTGCCTCTTGAAAGGTTCTTGGCTCATAATGCTTAACAATTTCACCAAGGAAAACAACATAAGTTGTGGAGAGTCCACGAAGATTGATACTTTCAGTGATGGGGTACCGTGAAACGTAAGTCACATAGTCTTGCAACCTCACTGGAGGTTTTCTTGTTCAAGGAGGAATTCTCCTGATCACTTGAGACTTGTTTGAGGGCTGAAAGCGATCTGAGTGTGGTTCCATCTTTCTTTCACTGCCAGTTTGATTTCTAGAAGTGTTCGAGTCATCTTGAACTTTTCCATTATCTTGAGTTGCAGTAACTGAGCTTTCTTCCAACACTGGATTATTAAAATTTTGAGGAAGTGGAAATATGTCAAATACTTCCTTCCCCTAACTTGTAGCGACTCCATTGTGTGTGAAATAAGGATAGTCTTCTTAAAACTACACATTTCTTAACACCAGGCACTTCTTAATGACCGGATTAAAACACTTGTATCCTTTTTGGGTGGAAAAGTACCCCAAAAATACACACTTGGTTGCCCTGGCATCTAGTTTGTCACGATTTAGGGCTTGGATATGAACAAAGAAAACACAACCAAATACCTTGAGGTGTGTCAAATCGATTGGCCTTGCCTTTAGTACTTCATAGGGTAATTTAAACACTAGCACCTGAATTGGAAGACGGTTGATGAGATAAGTGGCATTGAGGATGGCAAATGACCGAAACCTTTTAGTGATATTCATACGTATCATGAGAGAACAAGTCTTTTCTAATAGATCTCTATTTTTTCTTTTGGCTACCTAATTTTGTTGTGGGGTTCCGACACAGCTTGTTTGATGAATAATGCCATGTGCAGTTATGTATTGAATCATGTTGTTGGACAGAAATTCAGTGCCATTATCTGACATGAAAACCTTAATATTTGATTGAATTTGTGTTTTAACATGCATATGAAAGTCCTTGAAAATAGTAGACACTTCACTTTTTGATTTCATAAGATATAAGAACCTAACTTAAGAGAAATCATCAACAAATAAAACAAAGTATTTAAACCCTTCCATTGATTCAGTTGTTGGTCCCTATACATTGGTGTGTACCATTTCAAAAGGTTTCCTTGTCCTAGACATTGTATTACCAAAATGTAGCCTAGTCAATTTTCAAAATTGACAAGTATCACATGTAATATGTGATTTACAAATACTTGGGAACAATTTTGACAAAATGGTCTTAGAAGGATGAGCTAATCTCTTATGCCAAAGTTGGTTTTCATTTATGGACTTCAATTGAGCTTGAAGAGGCTGAGTAAAACAGGAATTCTTGCACAAGTAGTAAAGTCCATTTATGAAGACCCCTTCACCAATCATCTTCATGATGAGAACATCCTGAAACATCACATTATTTGGTGAGAAAATAGCATGACAATTTAGGTTGTTTGTGATTTTTCCAATTGACAAAAGTTGGAAGGGAAAAGATGGTACATATAAAGCAGTGAAAGGTGTTTTGTGCGAAAGCAGGTTGATCCCTCTTTTGCCTGAAACTAGGACATTATTTCCATTTTCAATTGACACATGTGAAGGACTTGGAAAAGATTTAAAATTATGCAAATGTGACTTTGTTTGTCATGTGATTAGTGGCACTTGAATCAATTACCTAGCAATCATTTTCAACAATAGTTAATAGGTTAATAGAGAATGCTTCGAGAATACCTGGTGCTTCACCACGTGGTACTATCTTATTTCCAGTAAGAAAACCAACAAACTATCCCAACATAGCTGTGTGGTAGCACCCTTCATTACTTTGACCAAGTGAAGCTCCCTTATGTCTCTTACCTTTGGCCAAGTGAAGCTCTCTTATGTCCCTTACCTTGCAGGTAAGCTGCAAACTCATTGATAAGGGTCAATGGATTTGCAGTGAACTCTATAGATCCTTGTGGCATGGTAGGAAGAGGATGAGCAGCATTAATTTGTGTCTTGAAGTGAGATTGCTGTGAGGACCTTGGTAGCATTTTTCCATCTTTGCTAAACTTAGGCTTGAGTTCAAGACGGAGTTCCTAACACTTCTCTTCCACATGTCCAACAACATCACAACATTTGCACTTTAGGTGTGTGTTTCTGCCCTTGTACACCTTGATCTCTGAGTGCTTATAATTTGAGGCATATGCTCGAGTCTTCATCAGTTTTGGACCGTGTTCAACATTCATCACCTTTTTCCTTGCTTCTTCTTGTTGAATTGTAGCACAAACATTGTTAAAAGTGGGCAGCTCCTGACTCATCAGGATGTGACTCCTTAGATCTTCATACTCAGAGCTTAAACTCCCTAACAGCTGGTAAATTTTGTCTTCATCAGCTCATTTTAGGAGAATGATAGGATATGTGGTATGTGGGAGGTATGCATCCAACTCATTCCATATGGCTTTGAGACTCCCAAGATTTTGAACAAAAGTTTTCCCCTCTTTCTGAATACTAGCAATATCTTTCTTTAGTTGTAACACTCGAGCATAGTTATTTTGATTTCCATACATATCATTTAAAGCCTTCCACAGGTCTTGTGAGGAATTGGAGTAACTGAAAATCTCAGCAGTATGTTTCTCCATGGTGTTGAGCAGGAGAGACATGACAAGTTGGTCCTTGCAAAGCATGCATCGTACGTGGGAGAAGAACTGTCTGAAACTTCCACGCTTCCATTCACAAACTTTAATTTTCCTTTTGCCACTGAGAGCTAGTGAAACAGCTTGAGACCAAGGCAGGTAATTGAGTTTGTTCAATAAAACTGAACATAAATGTTGATTAGTGTTAACCTCAACATCTGAAAAAAATTGAAGAAGGACCTTGTGAAGTTTTGCCCTCAAGATTCACAGAACTTTCTTCAGCCATAATTCAAGTTTTGAAGGAATAATTACAGTAGTAAGAATGGGTAGAGATAGGTTACAAAAGAACTTGCTCTAATACCATGTTGATTTTCTAATTTAAATTGTAATGTATTTCATATATTTCAACGTACAATAGACCAAGTATATATGAGAGAAGAGATGAGAGAAAGAGATGGCTACAAGCAACCAACTGGGAAACCCTAGTGACCGGATAAACCTAGGCTTAATCCAATTCTTAAAGCAAGGAGATTACACCAAACACCAGATTAAGTAGCTAATCACGTCAAGGGAAGATAGTTGTTTTACACTTTGAGATAATGATGACCTTGATATCTAGGATTTGGTGACCTAGAAATCGAGAGACCAAAAGTGTGTACACTTCAACAGTTGCACATTGTCTCAAAAGTTCTTTAATTTGATTACTGTGTGGGTAACTTTGCAGTTACGATTGGTTAACAAATAAGAAGCTCCGATCTGGTTACTTTGTGTGGACATTTACCGCTTATGGTTTAGGTATGAAATGTGCTAAAATTTGGGGCATTTTGTACTTCTTTTTCTTTTTCCTAAACAAAGCATTCAAAAAGTGCATCTGATTAAGCTTGATTCAGAGTTTCATTGACATGGCGCTTTCTGTTTGTATATAGAAAATAAAGGTCAATGATTCAATTCAATGATGTTTACCGTAACCTACAACTGCCTACTTATGAATGGTCGCTTGGCGATTACAATTGCAGGTTTCCTTATCATGTATATTGAACTCAATGGACGGCTATGGCCAACCGGCTTTGTTGTATATAGTTCCGTTCACACTTGGTAAGACGCAAACTTGGCTAATCTGCACTAACATCTACATTGTTAGCAGACCCGACAATTTCTTATGCGACCCATTAACACGACACGAAAATAACAGGTTTCGAGTCAACACGATAACTAATTAGGTCGTTATCGGGTCACTCGATAAGAACCCGTTAATAACGGGTTCATAATAGGTTTACACAAAGGTGACATGCGGGTAACCCATTTCGACACGTTAAGAGAAAAGTTATTTTGATGATTTTAATTTTTTATACTGAAAAAACTTACTATAAAATACGATAGCCATATAGTTAGAGGTGACAAATCAACCCATTGGGTTGTTAATGGGTATCCATTAAGACCCATTAGTTTAATTTCACCTTACAATATCATCATCACTACCAATCTCACCCTTATATTATGGTGATATTATATTAAATGAATCTTAACAGGTACCCATTAACAATCCAGTGGGTTGACTTGCCACCTCTACATAGAGTATATGTATATATTGTATATTAAATATGTATTATTGTATTACTATTCTATATAAATTTAAAAAAGTTTAAGTTTTATTTATACTGTAGGCAAATAGGGAGATTTAAAAATTATAAAAGACATTAAAGCCTAATGAAAACATTGTCAATATAACTCTTGAAGACAATGTATCAAGTCAAAGTTCCAATACAATTTCATTTGGTGATTGATGAAAATTGAAGGGTTTTATTGTAAAAAAACATGCAAGGTTCCTCAACCTTGAAACACAACTCCCTTGATTTTGCATATCCTTGAATTATGGTATTTTGTAGTAATGTACTAATGTTTTTTTTCATTAGGCTTGTATTTTGGGATATGTAATACTTAAAAGACAAATGTTTTTATTTTTTTATTTTTTTATTTTTATTTTTATTATATAAATATATATATATTTTTATTTTTTTTGAAGTAATATTTACATGACAATGTGGTATGCATATACTAATTTAGTATTATTTTTTTCATTTCCATTCTTTATTGATTTAAAATATTTTTTTTTAATGGGTAACATGTCGGGTCATATTACCTGATAATATTAATGGGTCGGGTCATATTACCCGTTTACTTTAACGGGTGTTACATGACACGACACGACCCATTGAGATATCGAGTATATCGCGAAATCAAAAAACACGACACAAATGCGAGATCTTACTAGTGCTCAGTGGAGTGGAATAAACGTTCATTGCGAAATAGAATGCATGAGCATCCATTGACATGAGCTAGTTACATTTCTGCAGGTACCCTTTTGACTTTGGGACACATGAGAGGCGATCTCAAAGTTCTGTGGACAAGAGAAGAACCGGAGAGGGCATGCCCGCACGTCCATCTGCAACCCTTACCTTAAGAAACGAAACTAGGAAACAAAGTATTAGTGTGACAGACACAAATTAGTATAGAATTAATTCACAAAAATTTGTCATAGTTGTAGAGGATAACAAAGATTTAAGAAGTTGTAACTAAGATGATTTTTCAAGGATCAACTAATATTTACGAAGTTGCTAGAGTGTACATATACACTAGTACAAAAAAAAGTTATAAACGACGGTTCACTAGTACAAAAATGTTGTAAATGACGATTTTAACCGTCTTCTTGTATAAAAAAAAAAAGAAAATAAAAAATAGAAAAAAAAGAATTGTCTTATAAATGGGTGCCATCTCATAGCATAGGAGACGACAGTCTGATTCCAATTACTCAACTTTGATGATAAAATTATTAAAGTGATTGCATAAATGTGACTGAGTTTAATTAGCATGAGACCCCAAAATATATGCAATTAGTGAAGGTAAAAGTTATTAGACGGTATGTGGTGACTGATGCTGCATATGGATGTTAGACGATATGGGGTGATTGATGCTGCCAGATTTTATGTTCCCTATTTCCATGGGATTCTCTATTAAGTCTAATCCCTTAATTTGAGGAAGATTGACATCTAGATGACTTGTTGATAGTTGTGTGCTATTGACATCTAGATGATTTGTTGATAGTTGTGTGCTAGCTACTTGCTGCACTCCCTTAATTTAAAGAGTGACAACTTTAGGGTTTACCGGGTTAGTAGGATTTGGCAAGTTAGGGTTGCTTGTAACCTTTTACCTCATTATATATCCCCCCTTGTACATTCAATTAATCTATGAAAAAATACATTCAAACAAACTTAAAATTTCCACATGGTATCAGAACAATGTCGTCCTTAACCTATCTCTGCCTTTTTTTTTTCCGCTATTGTTCATCTTCAAGCTCCAGTTATGGCTGAAGAAAGTTCAGTAAACCTTGGGGGAGAAAACTCACAAAGTTCTCCCTCTTTGGTTTCAGATACTAAGATAAATACCAATATGCGTTTATGTTCAGTTTTGTTGAATGAATTCAACTATCTTCCATGGTCTAAAGCAATTTCGCTTGCTCTCGGTGGAAGAGGAAAACTAGGGTTCATCAATGGAGGAGTTGAAGCACCTGAGTCTTCTACCCAATCATATGAAGCATGGTTGTGCAAGGACCAACAAGTCATGTCAATGCTTCTCAACTCAATAGAGAAACATATCACTGAAATCTTCAGTTATTCTGAGTCTTTACATGATCTGTGGAAATCTACGAAAGACATGTATAGGAATCAAAATAATTATGCACGAGTGTTTCAGCTAAAGAGGGACATTGCTAGTCTTCAACAAGATGGAAAAACCTTTGTGCAGCACCTGGGAATTCTCAAGACTGTGTGGAATGAGTTAGATGTTTATCTACCTCACACCATTGATGTTGCAGTTCTTCTGAAAAGAGTTGAATACGACAAGATATATTACATGTTGGCCCAAAAGATTTTTTACTCCTATGAATAGATGAATGATGGTGATTACGATGGCGACATTGATGACGATAGTGATTCCTCATCAGTGCTTGAAGATAACCAATTTGACCATGATCAAGATAGAGACGTTGCATCAAGAAAACTCAAGTATGACATGTTGGCCCAAAAGATTTTTTACTCCTATGAACAGACAGAAGATGGTGATTATGATGATGACGATGACGATAGTGATTCCTCATCAGTGCTTGAAGATGAAAAATTTGACCATGATCAAGATCAAGACTGTTCCTAAATTCCACGGTCTTTGCCCCAATTTTCATCGTATTTTGATTGCAATGTGTTTACGTTAATATTTACACTTTGGGCTTCAAATGGAAGGAAGCCTAATTAAGCTCAATAAAGAAGGTATGCCTGAAGCCTAGAGTCAAGCCCAGGTCATCCATCTCAAGACAAAATGACGGCCCTTATTAAATGCAAAGGCTAGGTGTTTACAAGAGAAGTGACAACCGATGGAAATCCACCTACTTCCGACCCAAAAGTACTTTTGGATGGCAAAACATGTAAAAATGCTGATGATTCATTACCCTTTAGTTACTTTCGGACAAGAACAGAAATAGCACAATTGGGTTTAATTCGTCTATAAAATGAGGAAGAAGGCCCAGAAACAAGGACACTCAACCAATCAAACAAACAAACATACAACTTGTCTCTCAGTCAAGCAAATACTCATAAAGCTGCACTTTGTCAAGATTCTGCACCCTTTTTTTGCCCTAGATTTCCCACAGAAAGACATCTTTTGTCTGTGTAAAAGCTCTGCTACCTTCCCCAAAAAAAGATTGCAAACTCGTTTACCCCTCATCCCTCTTTATTACTCAACCCTTTGTAACTGTAACAAAAAAAGATTGCAAGACGTTTTAACCTTGCCCGACAAGGTGAAATCTTGCCCGACTCTCTTTGTTTTTGCCTTTCCATTAATAGATATGGTGTTATAATGTATCCCTCAGTATATATGCAAGTCATTTTCAATCTCTTGATGATCCAAAGTTCTATTAACTCTCAGATCTGGTTCACTTAGTACTTTTACTATCACAAAAGTAAATGAAACTAATGTCTTAATCAGATCTGAACCCCTACTTTGTAAAAAGCATACAAGATAAACAAAATTCTTTGATCTTAAGGCATAGAAAAGAACTTGATATGGATTTAACTCATCCACGACAATTCTTTGATGATGAGAAGTCAGAATAACTTGGGGCACAAGTAATCGACTTAAATACACTCATTCTACATTTGCCATACAAATATGGCAGTGGCATGCCTTAGCATTTAGTTAGTTTTAATTGCGAGCCTCCCGGCCTACATCTAAGGCTCGGCAAAGGTACCTTTCAGAACTAACTTTGTTCTCTTCTTACAGCCCGAGAAGCGAACGAGAGCCCGACAGTCAACTAAAGTGTCAACTCCTCGGGGAGTTGTGTGCTCAAGCCAGGGACCTTCCCAGCGAAATTCATGCCCTAACATAGTTTTGGCACGACCGATGGGATTCAAATCTTGTATGCCAGGAAGACGAAGGAAAGAACAAACCTTCAGGTGGAAAAAAAAAAAAACCAAAAACCACCCTAATATACGCCAAGATCTAGCATGGCAAATATCCCCGAAGACTTCCAAGGACCTGTCTTAATGGAAAGCCCGACTCTTTCTTAGAAATCAGGAGGGAAGGTTACAAATGAAGGCTTACAGGTTACCATGATGGCTGTTATAAAAAGCATGGAGAGAAACTCTCTAGAAACAAGAAAAGAGGTCAATAGACTTTTTTCCCCAACAAAGAGTCTGCAGAGAAGGCTAGATCTGAAGTGTTCTACCCCATGAATGATCATTCTAGAAATATAATGAGGGAAGCCAACCTGGGGGAGGAGGCGGTTATTCCTTTGTTTCCTTTACTTGAGGAAAAATGAGTGAAGAGAAAAACAAGGAAGAATCTGGAAATAGTCAACCAGTGTTGAAGACAATCAAGGAACCAGAGTTACCCGACCCTGTGTTATTAGATAGCAGGGGGCAGTACCGGTCAGAAGTAAAGCTATCACTAGAAGAACCACAGGCTGATACCATGATTGATACTATTCCTTTTTTACCAGTCCCAGTAAACATGATCAGCCTAACATGGGCAGAGAAAGGGAAAAACAAAGCTACCTGGGAGGTAAATGCTAAAAGGCGACAAGTTGATAAGCCGATTGAATGAGCTATCAAGTTGTCCAAAAAGCCTAAAGCAGCAATAATCAAAGGGGTGGTTTTGTGCAGTAAATGTCAATGTGAATGCGAGCTAGAGGTAATAGCGGCAGAAGCCATCCTTGATCAGGAGAAAGAAGAGCAAGAATCCTGCAGAAATAGTATGCGGACAACTAAGAAGGAAAACTCTTGGAACGTCTTCCAGAGGTTGGGGGGAGACTCCCAGCCTAAAAACTTGTTAGAAGTATTCAGAAACTATGAAGCTTTAAAGGAAGGGGAAGACAAGGAGGCCAAAGTACCAAGATGGGTAGATTTGAGGCCACCCCAACCAAGTTATGACGGTGGAGATGTTACAATGAAAGGAAGGGTCATAAACCCGGTCACAAAAAAGAATCTTGCCCGACTTGGGCGAAAATGGTATATAATCAAAAAGGATGGGAAGCCTGTTAAAGAGATTGGAACCTCCATGCTTAGGAGGGTCCAAAGGCAGCATAAGGCCCACATGAACTCATTCAAGGTTCCCACTACTTCGGAGACCTCGAATAATGTAAAATATGAAATTGTTCCTCATGAAGAAAGAAATCAACCTTATTGGAGGAGCAAGAATGACCTGAAGAAGCCAAACAACAAAAATGAAGGGGAAGGGAACCATATGCAGTCAAATCCTCATTTTGGGAAATACAGAATCTTGAGGAGAGCTCAAGAGGATATGATAATGATGCCTACCCCAAGGTGGAGCCCAAAACCGATTTGCTTTGGAACCATTTCGCCTGAAAAATGGCTGCCCACACCAATGTTAATAGATATTATCTGCGAAGTTCCAAAACAACTGTCGAACTTTGGGATAACTTAAGAAGAGGCGTTGCCTGAACTAATGTTACCAGAAGAAGCACAAGCTTAGTTGGATGAGTTTATAAACCATATCGGGGGCAAGGAGAAAGATTTACCTAGACCTAGCAACTTCTATGTAAACATGACATATGTTTTATCAGCCATGTTTCACGCCGAGCATGATCAACCTCCCATGATGGAAGGTGATTACGTGACGACAGAACCTATGATGGCACATATTAGTGTGGAAGAGGCAGGACAAGGAGAATCCAGCTGTATAGAATTGCCCGAACAATCAATAAAAAGGCCTAAGAAAATATACTCGGACAAAATGGTCTTTGTTCGCCCAAGTTTGACCCTAGCCAATCATCTCAAACCTATATACGTAACTACTCACTTGGAAGGGGTACCTTTTAAAAGGGTCTTGATCGATAGAGGGGTTGCGGTCAATATGCTGCTCTATAAGCAGATGAAGAGAATGTGCAGAAGTGAGAAAGATCTTATCCCTACGGATCTTACAGTTTCTTGTTTCTCAGGAGCTATCACCCGGACTCATGGAATACTACCATTAGAGGTCGATTTGGGTTCAAAACAAATCATGCTGGCATTTTTTATGGTAGACAGTACTTCCACTTATGGGGCTTTACTGGGCAGAGATTGGATTCACCAAAGTCTCTCTGTGCCATCTACCTTACACCAACAAGTGGCTGTCTACCATGAAGAAAAGGAAATAGGACCTGGATTCTAGGAGATGATAAAGGCCGAATCACGGTCATTCCTCCCTACAACCAATATCGTAGAAGCCAACTTCTACAATCTCAGTGTTAGGATTCTTCAATGTTCAGGAGCTGATAAGAACGACTGCTCGACTAAGGTGACAGCCCAAAAGCTTCTAGAACAAGGGTTATCCATTATAAGGGAGGAATGAGATCGGCCCTATATCATCCCAACCCCCCAACACTATTAATGTCAAAACAGAAAAGGAGGGACCAGGTGATTGCAGTCAGGTCCTTGATAAAAAGATTGTTGGTATATGGAAGAGAGAAAAGACAAGAAAAGGAAAACATAGCCATGGAAAAAAAAACAGTCATGTGGAGAGGCTTCGAGTAGCCAGAACAAAGAAGTAGAACCTTTTGAGGAAGAGTTAGAAGCAGCCGTCGAAATGGCTGAGTGTATATATGACTTGGATGGGCCAAATGATTTGCCCGAAAATCCAAAACTAGTTGAGTTTTTGTGTGCAGAGCCTGACAAACCAGCTCTAGAAGTACAAGACCCTTTGGAGACCATTGATTTGGGGATTGAAGGGGATCCAATGCCTATATAGGTCAGCGGTTTGTTGGAAACCAAAGATCGGGCAAGGATTGTCGACCTTCTACATGAGTTTAAAGACAGTTTTGCTTGGCACTACACCAAAATGCCAGGTTTAGATCCAACCTTAGTAAAACACAGAATGCTTATCAAGGAGGGGTTTAAAACTGTCAAGCAAGCACCACGAAGGATGTCAAAAGAGATTGAGGAGAAGGTCAACAAAGAGATTGAGAGGCTGGTAAATGCTGGATTTATTAGGCCCGCCAAATATGTTGAGTGGTTGGCCAAGATTGTACCTGTATTAAAAGCTAGAACTAAAGCGGTTAGATGTTGTGTTAATTATAGAAACATTAATGGAGCCATGCCTAAAGATGAATACCCCATGTCCATGGCCAACCTATCTATAGATGCAGTTGCTAAACACAAAGTTCTATCTTTCATGGACGAAAATGCGGGATACAATAAAATAAAAATGGCCAAAGAAGATATACATAAAACAGCTTTTAGATGTCCAGGTCATGTTAGGGCATATGAGTATTTGGTAATGCCATTCGGGCTCAAAAATACTGGTGCAACTTATCAAAGAGCAATTAACGCCATTTTTCATGACTTAATCGGCCATAGTATGGAAGTGTATATTGATGACATCGTGGTGAAATCCAAGACTGAATAGCAGCATTTAATAGATCTTAGACAAGCCTTAACAGGAATGAGGATCCACAAGCTAAAAATGAATCCAAAGAAATGTGCTTTTGGAGTAAGATCGGGCAACTTTTGGGGATTCCTTGTTCGTCAAAGGGGTGTAGAGGTTGATAAAAACAAAGCTCAGGCAATCATGGAATCACCTCATCCTACCAATAAAGTGCAACTACAAAGGCTGTTGGGGAAAATCAACTTCTTGAGGAGATTCATTGCTAATTTAGCGGGCAAGATTCAGCCGCTAACCCCTTTACTCAGGTTAAAAGACAAAGAAAAGTTTAAATAGGGCCCAGTACACCAAGAGGCTTTCAATAACATAAAAGCTTATTTAGCTTCTCCACCAGTACTCATGCCAACTCAGAGAGGAAAACCATTAAAACTTTATATCTCTACCTCAGAGAAGTCAATTGGAAGCTTGCTAGCCCAAAACAATGAAGGAGGGAAGAAACAAGCCATATATTACCTCAGTAGAATCCTTACTGAGGTAGAAACAAGATATACTCTAGTGGAAAAATTATGTTTGCCTTTTTACTTTACTGCTTGCAAGCTATGATTGCCAAGACAGACATGATCAAGTATATGTTATCAAAGCCAATGCTGACCGAGAAGATTGGAAAATGGATCCTAGCACTTTCAGAGTACAGCTTCCAGTATGTGCCTCAAAGGGCAATCAAGGGGCAAGCAATTGCAGACTCCTTGGCTGAGCATCAAGAGTCTCAAAATGAGATTGTCAACATCCCAGGAAGTTTGGAGGTAGCCAGTGTATGGATCCCGCCACGAAAAGCTTTATCGGGCAAAAAAGAATGGATCCAACGAGAGATAAAGAGAATAACTAGCCTTTGGATCACTCATTGGAAACTATATTTTGATGGATCTTGCACTCAGAATACTGCGGGAGGAAGGATTATCATCATCGATCCCAAAGGTTCTTACCATTGTTATTTATTCCTCTTAGATTATCAAGAGACTACCAACAATCGGGCAGAGTATGAGGCACTGATAATTGGCTTGGAAATTCTAATGGAATTAGGGGCAACTAAAGTAGAGGTGTTTGGTGACTCAGAATTGGTAATTAATCAACTAGGTGGGGAATATAAATACAGACACATCACCATGGCCTGTTATTACCTGACGGCTACTCAGTTGTTAAGTTATTAGGGCACTAAAATATCAGTTGGCCACATTCCCAAAGAATCAAATGCAATGGCCAATGAGATGGCCTAATTGGCTTCAAGAGCCCAGATTCGAGAAAGAAGATTTGAGGTAAAGGTACAGGTGCAAAGAAGAAATCTCTCTTCCATCTTCGATAGAGGATTCAGCTTGGATGTAATGACCGAAGAGGCCAAGATAGAAGATTGGAGATCACTCATTATTCAATACCTACAAGATCTTTCTTTTCCCACAAGTAAGAAGAATAGGCAACATGCAACTAAATATGTGTGGTGAGAAAAGAATTTGCTAAGAAAGACCCCGGATGGATTGTTGCTGAAATGCTTAGGCCAAGAATCTATGAAAGTCATGGCCAAAGTGCATGGGGGAATCTATGGAGCACACCAAGCCAGAACTAAGATGAGGTGGCTACTAAGAAGATATGGCTATTTTTGGCCCAAGATGGAGAAAGATTGCAAAGCTTATGCCCGAGGATGTGAAGAATGCTAGTGACATGGGCCACTCCAACATGTGCCTTCAGTGCCCTTGAACCCTATAATCAAACCTTGGCCCTTCAGAGGGTGGGCAACAGACTTCATCGGGCAAGTTCACCCAGCTTCTAGCAAGGGACACATTTTCATAATTGTAGTAATAGATTACTTCACCAAATGGGTAGAAGCTTCAACAGTAAAAACCATAACCTCAGCTACCATTAAAAAGTTCATTGAAACCAAGATCTTACATAGATTTGGAGTGCCTGAGACAATTGTCATAGACCGCGGACCATCCTTTATTTCAAGAGAGGTAGAAGAGTTTGCAAGAAAGTTCAAGATAAAAATGATTCGATCTAGTCCTTATTACCCCCAGTCAAATGGTCAAGCAGAGGTCAACAATAAAATCTTGGTAAACATTATCAAAAGAATGGTGGCAAATAGTCCAAAAAAGTGGCATGAGAAGTTGGGAGATACTTTGTGGGCCTATAGAACTTCCAAATGGGCAAGAACTAGGACTACACCTTACGCTCTAACCTTCGGGCAAGATGCCGTGATTCCCATGGAGATTAATGTGAGTTCGGTTAGAATTCAGAACCAGTTCGGGCTACACAGTAAAGAATACATTGAGACTATGTGTCAAGGAATTGAAGATTTAGATACAACTCGAATTGAAGCTTTAAACAAGATTCAAGAAGGAAAGAGAGCTGTTACCTAAGTGTACAACAAAAAGGTAAAATTGAAGACTTTCGAGGAGGGAGACCTAATATGGAAAGCAATCTTGCCCTTAAGAGCCCAAGTGAGGGGCTTTGGGAAATGGAGTCCGACTTGGGAAGGCCCTTTCATTATTCATCAAGCTTTGCATAGGGGAGGATATTACTTGGCTAATTTAGAAGGAAATTCACATAAACATCCAGTTAATGCTAAATTCCTGAAGAAATATCGTCCGACTTTATGGGATATTAGGGATTGTTACATCGAAGAGGGTTAAGTGGTTTGAAAGGTCTAAAGACAGCTAGTATCTTCATCACAGTTGAGTTGAAAAATGAAAGAGCAAGTAAATTAAAAAGAACATTTTCATTTCATTAAATATGACAGTTACATGAAGATTCTACTCAACTCCTCTTAAGCGACTATCCTAGGATGATATGACAGCATAAAAATGAAAATCCTACTCAACTCCTCTAAAACAATAAAATCCCGCTGCATCCACGCTTAGATGACCAGGGAGTTATTTGGGCCCACTAAAGTCTTTATATGGAATGGAAAAATTGGGGGGCAGAAACTGAGGCTGAGACTCATTACCAATCTCATGGTTGAACTTGTCATTCGAATCAATGAGAAGCTAATGGATACTTTGACGCTTGAGGAGAAAAAGGCTCGGGCTGATGATAATCCTCCCGAAACTTTGGTATTGATCCCAAAGCATACACCTATGATGATGAAGTAACCAATAATACAGAAGCCAGGATTTGCCTTAAGCATGTTGCTTTTTGTAGCTATTAAAGCCTAAGATATCTATACAGGTCCCAAGGAAAGCACTCCACCCTCATCGAAGAAAAGCTTATTACGCAGGCCAGCCCGAAGGCGATGATGACTATAAAACAAGCGACGCATAGTCGAAATCTCCTCACTAATCTCACAAGAAAGATGAGTTCAAATTTTAGGTGATATCATGAACTAAGAAAGCCAAAGAGGATTGTGAAGATTCTGAGAATTCTGGGAAGTTCAGAATATATTGAAAACTCGAAGTTACTAGAGTGCTTAACCAAGTAGTCAATGAGGGAATTTATAGTGAACAGTCGACTTAGAGATCGAATTCATAGGTTAGCGCAAGGGTCTAAAGTACAACGGTTGTTTTAATTAATGCAAGTCCCGAGGGAAGACGTGTGCATGAGACGACTGTTCAATCATTATTAGCGCATCGAGTTGCAGGCTTAACAACAATTGAAGGGGGCACTATTTGGGTTAATATTTAAACTTTGGGCTTCAAAGGGAATGAAGCCCAATTAAGCTCAATAAAGAAGGTATGCCCGAAGCCTAGAGTCAAGCCCAGGTCATCCATCTCAAGACAAAATGACGAACCCCATTAAATGCAGAGGCTAGGTGTTTACAAGAGAAGCGACAACCAATGGAAATCTACCTATTTCCGGCCCAAAAGTACTTTGGATGGTAGAACATGTAAAAATGCTGATGATTCATTACCCTTCAGTTACTTTCAGGCAAGAACAGAAACAGCACAATTAGGTTTAATTCGTCTATAAAAGAAGGAAGAAGGTCCAGACAAAAGGACACTCAACCAATCAAACAAACAAACATACAACTTGTCTTTCAGTTAAGCAAATACTCAGAAAGCTGCACTTTGTCCAAATTTTGCACCCTTTTTTAGCCCTAGATTTCCCATAGAAAGACATCTTTTTTCTGTGTAAAAGCTCTGCTACCTTCCCCAAATGTTGTAGTATCGATTCTTTTATGTAAACTCGTTTACCCCTCATCCCTCTTTATTACTCAACCCTTTGTAACTGCAATGAAAAAAGATTGCAAGATGCTTTAACCTTGCCCGACAAGGTGAAATCTTGCCCGACTCTCTTTGTTTTTGCCTTTCCATTAATAGATATAGTGTTATAATGTATCCCTCGATATATATGCAAGTCATTTTCGGTCTCTTGATGATCCAAAGTTCTATTAACTCTCAAATCTAGTTCACTTAGTACTTTTACTATCATAAAAGTAAATGAAACTAATGTCTTAATCATATCTGAACCCCTACTCTGTAAATAGCATACAAGGCAATTAAGCATGAAATCGCATGCTCCTCTCTCTCTCTATAAGAGTTCGGTTCATTCTCTCAGTAGCTCCATTTTGTTAGGGATTCTTCTTTACTATGAAGTACCTTATGATGCCTTCCTGCTTGCAGTAATCGGTGAACTCATTACTTATATATTCACCTCCATCGTCACTTCTTATGTACTTGATCTTTCTTCCAATTTGATTTTTGGTTTCTGTTTTCCATTCCTTGAACTTTGCAAAAACCTCAGATTTCTTCTTCATGAAATAAACCCAAACCTTTCTAGAAAAATTATCCATAAAAGTAACAAAATACCTAGCTCCACCATTTGATTTAGTTAATGCAGGGCCCTAAACATTTGAGTGAATATAGTTGAGTTGCTCATTGCTTCGGTTATCTACACTGCTAGTTGCAAATGATACTTTTCTTTGCTTTCCAAGAACACAATATTCACAGAAGTCCAATTTGCAAGATGACACGCCTTCCAACAAGCCATGTTTGTGTAATTCTTGCAACCCTTTCTGGCTTATGTGCCCGAGCCTATGATGCCAGACTTCAGTCTTGTCTTCTACACTCTGATTTACAGAAACAGTTGCTCCCCCGACTATAGTAGTCCCAATTAACTTATACAACTTATTGGGCTGTAGGTCACCCCGCATTACCACTAGCGATCATTTGGTTACCCTGAGTCTTCCTTTTTTAGACTTGTACCTATAACCGGCCTCATCTAAAGTACCCAAGGAAATCAAATTCTTTCTTAGTCTAGGGACATACTTGAAGTTCCCCAAAGCTCGTATCATCCCATCGAACATTCAGAGTTGAACAGTGTCAATTCCTCTTACAGGACATGAAGAATCATCCCCCATTAAGACTTCCCCACTGCTGACTTCCTTGTAAGTATCGAACCATTCTCTTACTGCACACATATGAAACGTGCATCCAGTATCCAAAATCCAATTTGTGCAAGCCTTGGAGCTCGATGTTACTGAAAGAAGCTCCCCATCACTCTCATGCTCGGTGACTACACTAGCTGAACCTGAGCTTCCTTCCATATTGGCTTTCTTCTCTTTCCAAATCTTGCAGTTCCTCTTCCAATGATCAGCTGAACCATATTCGAAGCAACCTTCCTTCTTTTCCTTTTTTTTTCTTAGATTTTGACCTACCTCTGTTGCCAGTTTTCTCTTCCTTTTTCTTTTCCCGCCCTCTCTATTTACCTTTGGCATAAAGGCCTTGAGAGCTTTCAGTTATATCATCCAGTTTAGCATATGATTGAAGAGCTTGAATTATGTCTTTAAGCTTCAAGGACTCTTTTCCAAACAATAGAGTTGTTCGAAAGTGCTTGAAAGACGAAGATAGAGACCTCAGCAAAATGATAGCCATATCATCATCTTTGTAAGTTTCTTCGACCTTCTGAAGATTAGTTATGCAATTTTGGAACCTGCATAAGTGATCTTCAATATCACCTCTTTCTTCTAGTCGAAGCCCGAATAGTTCATCCTTTAGAAAAAGTTTATTGGACACGGTTTTGCCCATATAAACATTCTCCAATTTTTCCCATGCTTCCTGGGCAGTAATCTTTTCATTGATGTGTGACCGAACTGATCTTGTGAGATTGGTCTCGATGGAACTATTGGCCTTCTTGAGAACCTTAGTCCATGCTGCCTCTGTCATGTTTTCCGGCTTCTCACCATCGAGTGCATCATCCAAATCCTGCTATATCAGTACGTTCTTCATCATCATTTGCCAGTCCGTGAAGTCATCATTGCCGTCAAAGAGCTTTAACGTATGTCCTTGATCCATATTCACCTTCCCTTTTAACATCGTAGAACACCTTAATCCTAGCTCTTGATACCAATTGTTGAAAAAAAAAACCCCACACACTATACCTTGTTCTTTAATGTAACCAATGGCAATAGACTAAAAAAGAAAATATTAGAAAACTTAGAAACACACAAGAATTATACTGGTTCGGCAGAACCTTTGCCTATGTCCAGTTGTGATTTCTCTAGGTAGAGAAATCACCGCTCCTTTGATTAATAATAGAGATTACAGAACTTTTGCAAACCCTAGAACTAATCTCAAAACTCTTGGATGTCTGGCTGTTTTCTTTCTCTATAAAAATCAGCCTTGCCGCACCTTATTTATAGACATAGGGTTGGCTTACATGTCCCAAGGCTAATTGAATTCCTATTTCTAAGTGGATTAGGAAATTACACTTATCCAAATCCAAATAGACTTCTAGAAATCCAAACCTAAATTGAATAAGGAAACTGAAATTCTTTCCTAATCCCTCTAGGACAAGAATCGGTATACCTCTAGGTTTCCTAAAACAATCCTAAACCAACCAAGACATATTTGATGAGCCAAAATCCTAACAAAAATGACCTTAATCTCCACACATAAACGCCGTGCACAAAATCTCGCTCTACTCTAACCTTTCTCATTCTTCTAAGAAACCGCTAACTCTCCTAACTTCATCAATACACCTTTAGTTTGGATGAGCAGCATTGTGTTGACAATCAGCGGCATCTTCAGTTTAGATTAACAACACTAGAGCCATAGAATTAGGCGATCTAGAAGATCTTCAATTTGGGAGTAACAACACTGCTTTGAGTCTGGCTAGTTACCAATCCAAGTCTAAGCCAATGAGGAGTCTTTGGTCTTCTCATTAAAAGAGGCCATCTCATTAGTCTTTAGCAAAATGGTGTTACCAAGTTACTCAATGTTCGGCGCATTAAAAACGGAACCTTATTTGAACTTCAAAGTAACTCACAAACTTATTTTTAGGTTCAAGGCCGAGACGTGTTATGTCATGATCGTTCGAACACATGAGTCAGCAGCGCATTCGACACTACAACCATATACATTCTATTCACCAACCGAGCTTGGTGGTGAGTTGGCACGCCCGCATTCACTAGAAGGACGTAGTTAACTCTTAGTTATTTGGCATACGTGCCACGTAGGCTAAGTAGTTTTTAGGGTCAACATTTTGGCATAAATATTAAAGGGGTGAGTTCGACCACTAGGAGAATTTGGCCAACATGTCTTAAGAAAACTTTAAACCTAATCTTCCATCAAAGCATGCCTCCTGAAAATTAGAAATATACATGGTGGTATCTTCGAGATTATCCGTTTCTACAAAGTTTGTCTCAACCTTTTGATGACGTGAATGATACTTAGCCATAGCATTAGGGGAAGTTTGGCAAATGCGTGATCTATGTTCTTTGGAACAACATTAGTAACATATATCCAGATCAGTTAAATCTAGATTGGCTGAAGGTTTTCCCTTATTCTTGAAGTTAGAAGCATTAGGAGCCAAGGAATCACCCATCGCCTAATTTCCTCTCTTGGGTGGACTTTTGCTTTGTCTACCTTGTGCCCATAGCTAGGGCTTCGACCCCTTACCACAGCCATGACACCTTCTGCATCCCTTTTAGTCTTGAGAAGTGGTCATATGCGCTTCAAGTGTAGCATTCGAGTAGTAGGTCGAGTTTGATGATTCTTCATCAAAAGCTGGTTTTGCTTTTTAGTAAGAAGTAAAACAGATATCAAATCCGAAACTCTAAAAACTTTTGTGCCTGATATTATTGTTGCACGACAATATTTCTGGCATGAGAAATTGAAAATAGGTGTTCTCTAGTCAAGTCTTCATTTCAGAATTTGAAAAGTGATTGGATTTTACAAACTTTAGAGTTGTATTCATTTATAGACTTAAAGTCTTCGAAGCATAAGTGGTCCTAGTTGTTTCTTTCTTCAGGGAAAAAGATATCCTTTTAGTGATCGAAGCACTCTGCCAGAGTGAGTTAGATATTGTGTGGATCCTCTTTAGCGAGGTATTCGTTTTGCAGTGCATCATGCATTTGTCTTTGGATAAAGATCATGGCGATTGCTTTGTTAGGTTGGTCAACCGGTTCGTCCATAGCTCTTCAATGGTGGCTCTGAGACTTTTGATGGTGAGGTGGAGTTTTCACATATGGAACCTATTTCAGGTAGTTTCTGCCATAGCAGTAAAGTTGAGTTTATTCATGTTCAACAAGTCCTTACAATGGAGGAAACAAGAACGTGATTAGTCCTATGGAAAAGTAAAGATCCACATATATAAAGTAGAACACTCCGGTTCTATAGACATGTATTATTTTAATATGGTGTATGCTTCATTTGAAAACTTTGGGTTTCAAATGCACTAAATTCAAAACTACAAGTTTAATTGTAGATGAATCGTTAGTTTACAGAACTGGGTTGCTGGTCACTAAACTAATGGATTGATAGTCACTAAATTATTCAGTAGACAGGATCATACAGGGATCGGTCGTCGAAGGAAAGGAATGTTGACATTCAGGTCATATTAGTTTTGGATGCCTTTGGGCCCAGAAATTAAGAAAATAGAGCCCAATTTTGGGCTTAGCCGTGGCCACCTAAACAAGGTTGGGTGCAGCTAGAAGCAAAACAGGCCTAAGAAATTGGCTTAGGCTGAGAGGAAGAGCAGCCCAATAGCATCTGGCAATTAGCTTTGTACCCGAAACAGGCCATGCAACATCAAGTTGCAGGCTTGGGTTAGTGGTAGGCCAGAACAGGGCCGACTGATGGAGGCTGCATCATTAGAAAACCCATTAGGGTGGAGCGGGCCTAGAGGGAAGAAAGCTCAGTGGCAGCATGCTTCATGCCTGGCAGACAGAAGCCCAGCGAATTGTGGGGCAACAAGCCGAATTGGGGCTGCGGAACCCAGCCTCCAATCGGTGTTGTTTTGGTGCAACTCAAGGCTGCGCCGCTTAGCTTCAGGTCAAGCCAGGCGCAACGCGCTGCGGATCGCCGCAGTGACGCGGCTCTAGGCAGCAGCTCAGCCTTAAAATTTCCTCTTTTTTCTACATTTTTAGTATTTTCAAAACCCTAGTTTGTGCTTCTAATTTCTTGTTTTCCTTTCATCACAATATAACATAAGCATAATCAAAATCTGAAAATGTTAATTGCGTTTGCAGAACACACACACAGAAATACTCCTTTAATATAGTTCTTATAACGTTACCCATCGTTTGGCTCACGTGGGACTAGGATGCTTAGTTGAGACGTGACAGAAGGGAGACCCACCTGATTTAATTTGCAATGCTTTTGTAGAAGACAATCAATTGTAATGTTTTCTTTTCATTGTCATTGAGGATAGTTAACTATGTGGAACACTCTTTTTCTCTTTGACCGGGTTGAAATCCTCGGCAAAGTTTTTATCGATGCCCATATATACATCCTATCCTCATATGTACGTATTCTACTCAATTCTAATGAATATCGTATTTTCCCTCCAAACCCTAACAGTCGATATGTCAAATCTAATAGATTCTAAATCATTATGGTTCAGCTGCAGTTAGATTTTTGGAAACTTCGATGTGAAGACACAGCGTGAGATGGTAAAAGTGTTGTATTTTAATTTTATTTTATGATGAGGGTAACTTGTTAGGAAAGGTTTCCCAAAGCTTCTTTTTCTCCTTTCGAGGAAAGGTTTCGTAATGAAACTTTTGTTCTTGTTAAATAAGGGACACTAACTCCTCTCCTTGTTAGGAAACAAATGTTTATCTGCTAAATTTTCACTAATTCTCAGCGGTCCAATTAAAATCGTTAGTAGCTTGGGATCCAAGTCTCCGTATCAAGATTACGTTCTGCAATTGGAGTCCTTACTTCTTCCATTCCTTTTCAAACGGAAAAGTCCTTACACCTTCCTTAGTTGTATATAAATCAAAGTCACCAAACTTCGAAACCCTACTCATTAAACTCCTGCTAAACATCGCTTAAACCTGACCGACTTTACTCATTCCGCACTCATCTTTCTGCTCCCTCCTAACTTAAAACCCTAGCTACTCTTGTTTAATTTCTTGTCAAGAAAGCAAACGGCCAAGATCGTTCGAGCAAAGAAGAATGATGAAACGAAAGGCAGAAGACGAATTACAAGGAGAAAGTATGTGGAATCAGCATCATGGAATGCACTGGTTGAGAGGAGAGTTGATCGGAGAAGGACGCTGTGCTTCTGTTTTTCTTGCTACTCGGAAGAAAAAAACAAGGGGTCAGCGTAGTAGTATGCTGACCAATTTGCCGTCAGTAATGGCGGTGAAATCGGCAGAGATGTCGGATTCTGCGTTTATCAAGCACGAGGCGGAGGTTCTCAGTGAGATTAAGGGCTGCCCTTTTGTTGTCGATTGCTTTGGCGAAGAGACCACGAGCACTGACGAGGGTGATGAGGTCTACAACTTGTTGTTAGAATATGCCTCGGGAGGAACCCTTGACGATCTCATAGAGCAATCCAACGGTCGCAGATTGCCTAAATCCCAAGTTAGAAGGTACACAAGGTGCATTCTTGAAGGGCTTAAGCACATTCACAAGTGCGATTATGTTCACTGCAATTTAAAGCCCGAGAACATTCTGCTCATGCGCAATCGTGCTAGTACTAGTAGGGGTAATCCTACTAGTTTTGTGGCCAAGATTGCTGATTTTGGTTTTGCTAAGAGGAGCAAGGACAACTACGGTGAATGGAGAGGCACTCGTCTGTATCTGTCGCCAGAAGCATTGGAGGATAACAAGCAGGACAAGCCCTCGGATATTTGGTCTCTTGGTTGTATCGTGCTAGAGATGCTGACAGGCAAATCCCTCTCGGATTTGGACTCTGGTTGTGATTACAGTGATTTCGATGATAGGACGACATGGTTTGATCATGTATCTACTCCCAAAATCCCGGCTGAAATCACAGGTACAGCCAGGGATTTTCTTAAGAGTTGCCTTGCCGTGCAGCCTTCAAGAAGGTTAACTGCTGAAGAGCTATTACTTCATTCGTTTGTTGCACAACCACAACCGTCAAAACTAGCTCGTTGCACGAAGGGGAAGATGGCAAGATCTTCTTTGTGCCATGCAGGTTATAACAAAAGCTCTGTCGTTGTTCCCAGAATTCCGCCCCCGCCGGGTTTCGAGACAGCAGCTGGATCATAGAAGTCGCTTGATTTGATAAACTGTTGAAATTAGGTTCTTTATTTGTAAATTCCATTACTTAAACTATTCAATTCAGTTCATTGACACGATATTGTACACAGCGATTCAAAATGTTCAAGATCATGAGGACAGAAGTATGCAAATTACTCCAGATTCGTGTCCCAATTTTTGTTCAATTTTATTTATTTGCATACACAAAAAGTTGCAAGATAAAGCTCCTAGCTAATCAGGACTTAAATCTGATGCCTTGCTTAGATCCTAGTTGTTCAATGAAACCCTAGATGCTGTTGGGATTATATGATCGTCAACAAGGGCGTTCCAGTGCGTTGTTGAGTCTTATCCAAGACTTGTATCATTTGATGATGCCATGTGAATCTCTAGAAACATATAAAGTGTACGGCTAACCCAATAACGAAAGTTTCATAAGGGAGAGTTCAATCGCAGCTGCCCCTCTACCTCATTTCATTTAAATTTGATGAATGAAACTTGCCTCGTTGGATTCAAATTGGTCAGTTTCCGTTTGTGAAGTTAGAGGATCGACCAAGGGTATCGATAAAACTACCCATAAAAAATAGAGCAACAGTTACCCTAACAATAAAACAGGGACTAAACTGTAATTGGATTTAAATCATTTGCTATATATGCAATTTACAGCATTAACAAGGATTCCAAGACCAATACGAACAGGCACATCTGCAAATTCTTTATGTTCTTGATGAATTTAACGTAATTTCCGGTAGTTAAGCATTCCCTTGCTGAAAACGAAATCCATATACCAAAAAAACTACACGGTATTCGCCCTAGTTTTACATATCATCCATGTTGTGATCGTTATCATTGTCCCCTTCATAATACTCGTCGTCACGCTGAATGTGCTTGTCTTGGGTGTTCTCTGGGAGGATAATTAATAAAATTAAGAAGTGTCATTAGCTAGATGGAAATCAACATATTTCGAGTCCTAAGCAGAATAATGCATATTGATTCAAGGAATTTTTACTCACGATCTAGACGTTCATCAGGGTTCTGCTCATCTTCATCAAAGTCGGGAATATAGAAGTCTGGTGGAACCTGCAATAGACAACACATATTTTCAAGTCAACATATACAATAATTGGATGGGTGTCTGAGTCAGTCCTATAATGATCACATCGACTGACCTAACTATATAAAAACCATTACCAAAAGTCTTATCAGTTACTAGCCTTTTCAAATATTCTGTCGAAACGGAAAATGCGCACGAGTCGCAATAAATGGTAACAAGCAACCTAATACTATCATAGGACTCGAAGACACTGCACACCATCTAAAAACAATGACAAATAGAACACGATCACTTAGGTTGGTGGAATGTCTAAATCAACAAACCTAACAGACCTGCCTAATTCTTGGATCTCTCATGCAAACCTAGACAATCCTATATGATTTACAGAGCATTTTCAATTTATTTGTTCTAAGTGCTTGAAACAAGTGAACCGCATTACATCAGAGCATAATTCTTTCAAGGATTTCATGATTAATAATTTGTAGGCAGTAAAGCAGGAGAACGATGGATGCGACGTAAATTAGTGAATTCTTATTAACTACTCGATCACTTACCTCTTGCATCTGTACACTAGGAGCATGTTGAATGCAACGGAGATTTTCCAAGACTTGTATTTTAATCGTGCTAAGATATGATTTACTATTTAGGTTCTCCTGCACATCCAAAGGAAAGAAAAAGATTTAGGCTTTTCAGAAGAATCACTGAAAATTAACTAGTAATGATGGATTTGAAGTATTTCAATATCCACCAGTTAAACGAATCCATTTTTTTACACACTAACACCACGAGATGTGGCAATCAAATTGGTTCAAAGAAAAAAATTTCAACTTTTTGAACAAGGCAAAATTACATAAACTTTAACTGATGACATACTATATGCCCATTCGGAATCCTCAACGAGCAGTCTGGAGAAAAATACTTGATATACTCGTTATCCGGGATCTCTGCAAGAAAGAAAAGGAAGGTAGAGGGGCAAATAAGATAATCATATTCAAGGTACGACCATGCCGAAATGGATTCCCACATGCATAGAAAAAGGGCCATTCAAATTATCACTGGAGTGATATATGACTATTTATCTGAACTAAGAAGATTTAATATTGTTCAAATGATCCGATAAGTGAGCTTGCAGAAGCAACATTAACACCCATGTAAGCATCTCCACACGACAATTAAAAATCAGATGATGGCAAGGGACACCAATTCAGCAGCCGGGAAAAAAAAAATTAGAAGCCCATGAGACCGCAACCAATAAGACAATAGAAAAAAGGAAGAGAAAAATGGGAAAGTGCATGCAGGTCGTTGCTAGCCAGCAGATAGAAATGCATGCAGAAATCATAAGCTTCCAACCATATGCCCAATGTTAATTACCCAAACTAATACAACACATTAATATTAATAAACACCTCCAAAAATAAAACTATTAATTATAGGAAATTACTTGCAAACAGTCATGCATGCAGGCCACTGCTGGTTAGCGAGAAGATATGCTCACAGGAATCAGCAGGGCATAGGTCATTCAACCCTCCAATGCCATGACAGTTAGAAAAGACAAGTATAAAGCTGCATATCAACCCAACACAACTAAAATTATCACACATGATCTTAAATAAGAGAACTGAAGTATAAAACATGGACACAACAAAAACTATCACTGAATCATAAAATGTATTGATTTATTCTGGCACAAATCCTTATCAAAATCAACATAATCACCATAAAATTGTCGTCTCACATTCTGAAAAACCTTCTTGGAAGCCAATGAATTTAGAAAAAACCTTCTCAACAATTCTCATGAATACATCAACGGAAACATTGGAAATTTTACAAACTTAAAGGATGTAAACTAGTTGTGATTAGTATATCTTTTAAAGTCAATACAAAAGACAATGAGCGATACGATCTTCAGAATTTCCTTTATCAAACCAAGATCTTATCTGCATGATTAATTTACCTAGTCTGGACTTTTTTTTTCCTTCTCACCTCATTCCTCATTTTAACAATGTTCCTGTTTCCTCTACACAAAGTTTAAAATGAAACTGCTAGCAATAGAGTTCATTTGACAAAAGTACCATTGGGAAGTTCTGAATCAAGAAGAACCCCAGTTTCCACGGTCCAACACCGAGCAACATTCTCTTTCGTGTATCCCCCACCTCCTGTAACCTACAGACAGAAAACATTATATGTACACAAGATATACGACATTGATGAAAGGCAGCCAAGGTTCAATCAGATAAAGATCATACCAGTAAGGGTATATTGAATTTCTTCACAAACCTAACACATTCAGCATGACCTGTAAAAAGCAAATGTCACCACAGATTAAACTCTATCATAACATATAAGTAACCACCAAAAGTTCCAGCTAGCTTGAGATCATTTAATAATTAATCACAAAAAACAAGAATGAAACGCTTTAACGACAATACTCTATAGAAGAGGAGGAAAAAGTTCTTTAATTACAATAAGAAATGCACCATCAATAGAGAGATTGAAGCAGCCCAAACGGTCTCCAGCAAGAGAATCGGCTCCACACTGGAGAACTATCGCGCCGGGTAGATATGTCTCAACAACCTTGGAAATAATCTACAAAATTTAAAATTGCAAGTCAGGTTTTACACTTAACACCATGAAACCCAAACTAAAGGCAAGAATCTGGCTTTTAACAGAACCTACAGTCTTGAAAAGTCTATTGAAGCTAGCATCATCTATTCCATCCTTTAGTGGGACATTGATGGCATAAAACTTGCCTTCTCTTTCTCCTACTCCCTGCAAAACGAATGATTACTAAACACCATTACAAATTTCAACTCATTGAAGACTAGCAAAGAAACGTACAACATTTTCAGCAATATAACGACGTCAGGTTTTATAACATAAAAAATTCATGTCAGATTGTCAAATACATGAAGGCAAGACCAAACAAAAACATTGTCCAAAGAAGCAAGCACGTCAGCTAGTTCTTATTATGCATCTCGCATATTTACATGCCAATGGTTGTGTGTGTGTGTGTGCACAAATGTTTATTTCCTTGTGTGTTTTGCACAAATGTTTATTTCTCTGTGTGTGTGTATGTATAACATTAAATTTCTTGCAGCTGAGCATGAAAGTACTTCCCTGAGTTGTCTAAGAAAGGAATACCACGACAAGTTAACTCATGCATTCTTATTGATTAACAATTTCACAATGATAAATACTAAGAAAAAACAAACAAAATGGTTTTAGAGGTTACCTTCACATCACCTGTTCCCGGGAAAAACAAATCCCCAAACTTGTGAAAGCTAACAGTCATCACCCTGTAAATAAAATTTTCACCTGATTCAATTACAATTCAACAAAACCACAAAACCTAAACCCTAAAAAGTTCTGGTAACTGAACAATCACTCGTAAAAAAATTTCTCTATTGGAGGGAAATTTCTAGTCAAATCAACTTCTAAATTTTTCTGGACTCATAGGAATGGTAACAAGCAGAAGACATATAGCTATATCGACTACAATTCCTAGAGTAAATGACAGAGTATATCAGAAACTGAAGAAGAAGAAACTGTATATCATGGCGAGTAATATTGATTCTTATACGCATTAGTTAATTAATATCAGTCATGTCTAAATTTCTAGAATCACAGATTTTCTGATCAGAGAACGTGTTAAGCTACACAACAATTTAAGAAATCATTACTTAACCAAATTTCTAACTACATAAAATGGTATATTAAAACTTTTATGTTTTACATACATGAATGCAAAGTTATCTTCTCAAGCAACAATTCTAACTTGTATAATCAACACCCATTTTGCTGTAGTTTCAATGTATAGATGCAACATTTAGCAAGATAAAAATTATATACAAAAAGCATTATCATTTTGCTTATATCAAGCACAACCAAATATTTTTCATCTACACCTTGCACCGAGCTACTTTTCTAACAGTAAGGTAAGCTTCTTTTATATCAATACATATAATTCAATAATCCTATTCCTTAACCAAATTCCTTATAAGAAACAGCTATATACCTATCAGTAAAATAAAAAGCTTCTTCTACACCATCACCATGATGCACATCTATGTCAATATATAAAACTCGGGCATGATGTTTTAGAAGCTCCAATATGCCCAAGACCAAGTCATTGATGTAACAAAATCCAGATGCCTCACACTTTTTGGCATGGTGTAGTCCACCAGCCCAATTAATAGCAATGTCACAAAGTTTATTGTTCAATCTACGTGCAGCATCTGCACAAAAAAGCTCAATCAGTGGATATGGTAGAATAGTTGCAACCCACATTTTCAACATCATATAACTAGAATTACCTATTGTTCCGCCGGCATAAATTTGACAAAATTCAAATAAGTTATCAAATACAGGGCAATCTTCTCCAAGATTATCTGGCATAAAGGAAATAAAAACGAATCAGTAAACCAAGTTAGAGATTTGAACTAGTCATGCAGAAAGCTAAAGACTAGTACTCAAAGAGAAGAATAAGTGAAGATTTATATTGTAGAACTTATCATAGGTTTTTCTTTCATCCTCAATAATAAATTTAAGAAAACTCTGACAACCATTTTATGTTACTGACTCCAAGAACCTTATTGTGGCAGTTAATGACACTTTCTTTCTGAAAAAAAAATATCTTGAAATTAAACTAATTAACATGGATCATCAATCAACATCATATCAAACCCTTTTTCTTTATTTTGGTTCCATTTGAATGAGTTACAAACGTTAAATCACAGAAAAAAGTAGCCACTAAGAAACAAAGCAGAACTTAAAATTGTAGTTCAATTACTTATTAAAAAGTAAAACTGAGAATGCCTGAAAAATAAAGAACTATGGTCAAAGGGCAGCCTATTAATCTTGACTCCACCCACTTCTTCTATCAGAAGTTCTGAAATTCCCTACCTTAGCTAAAATAGTTGGTCCTGATTTCTTTCTTTTAGTATTCTGTAAGTGCAGTGAACACCACTATCTCGTTACCGAAATTTCTATTATAATTTACACCTATGGAGGCATACCTTAACTTACTGTTCTATGTTCAAGCACACAACGAAGAACAATCAATGCACACATTAAGCCACAAATAACAATATATACACAGCAATGCCCCAAACAGACATACATCTTGCCATTTCATTCGAGAATAAGTGCTGGGTGTCGGGCGTAATCCGGTGTAGAAACTCGACATAGTCAGCTGAATGGAATTGCGCAAGCTCCACCGGATATGCCTTATGTGGCCGCTGAGGAACACAACAATCAACAAAAAGATCAATACTTTACGCCGAAACACGCACACCCAATGACACAAAAAATTGAAAGATTTACCAAGCAACCATTGGATACTAACATAAATTTCCATCTTTTTGTGGAGATCATATGAGAGGACGAGATGATGCGTCATACATAGCCGGTGCGGTTTCATAGGGTGGTTCGGCCCAAAGTAGACGCTACCCACATCCCCTGCAAATACCCATTGTTTTTATCAAACTAAAATTTCCCAAATTTTTCACAATCGTATGATTAAAATAGCTAAATGTTGGAAGAAAATATATAATCCAACAATCCCATTGGGATTAAGAGAGAGAGAGAGAGAGATTTGTGGAAGGGTTTAGGGTTGGGGGAGGAGAAAGAGTTTACCGTCGTAAAAGTAGGCGATTTTATCCCTTGAACGCATTTTTTATGCAGAAATCGGATGAGGAAGCGCCAGGCAGAGGTGGCTAGCGAGGTTGGGCCATGGTAGATCTCGAAGGAAGAAAGGGAGGAGAAGGTGGATATGCCCCTTTTTTAGTTGTATATTGGTATAACTACCCGATTCAGGATTTTTTTTTTTTTTTTTTTTTGGTACTTTGGATTTAGGTACAAAATTTTTTATTGGATTAATCTCGAAAATAAGATTAAACAGAGGGATTCAGTCACAATCAGTATCAATACAATTATTATTATTATTATTATTTTGGTCAAATCAGTACCAATATAATCAATTAAGTGTTATAAATAGTTGAAAGTTAAATAGATAACATTTACTAGTAACAAGAGCAAAGCAGATATAAAATATCACATTATAACTATAACACAAGAGAATGACTAATAAAAGTGAGAGAAATAGATACTGATGTTATTTATCCTTCCCTTCTTTCTCTGTGTTTTGATTGTGCTCTATTTATAGAGCAACTCGCATTATTACATCACATGACTTTGAAAATACGATCCTTTCGTTTCCAATGTCTACATCACATTTGTGGGCATTGAAAAATCTATGTGTGGGCATTCATAACAATGTCAATGTTTTCAACACTACCCCTTGGATGCCCATATATCAACATCAATTGCCTCGTTAAAACCTTGCTTAGAAAAACCCAGTGAGAAAAAACCATAGCGAAGGAAAAAGAGTGCAACTTTACTTGGATTGTTGATATAGTGTTAAATATGCTTATGTTGCCTCGTTAAAACCTTGATAGGAAAAACTTAATGGGAAAAATCCTAATCAAAGGAAAAAGAGTACAACACGCATGTATCATGGATGATCCCCCTGATATATCTCCCCCCTTGATTCCGCATTCTCCAAATTTAGTTGTTAGGTAAATCGACGTAATCCAATACTTTGCATTATCTTCTGAAACGTGCACTTTGGTAGAGATTTGGTGAACAAATCTGCCAGATTTTCATTGGAACGGATTTGTCTAACTTCAATAACTTTAGCCTTCTAAAGCTCATGTGCACTGAAAAACTTTAGAGATATGTGTTTAGTCTTATCGCCCTTGATGAATCCTTCCTTCATTTGGGCAGCACAGGCTGCATTATCTTCATAAATGACAGTTGGAGTGTCTGTCTTTGAAGGTAGACCATATGAATTCCGAATATGATGGATCATTGATCTTAACCAAGAATATTCACGACTTACTTCATGTAAAGCAAGTATTTCTGAATGATTTGAAGATATAGCAACTAATGTTTGCTTTGTTGAGCGTCATGAGATTGTTGTATCTCCATTCTTGAACACATATCTAGTTTGTAAGCAGGCTTTATGCGAATCAGAGAGAAAACCAGCATCTGCATATCTAACAAGGATCGGGTCATTTGTGGATTTCTTTGAGTAGAAGTGACCTATGTTTGTTATCCCACGAAGGTATCGCAATACATCTTTAACTCCCTTCCAATGACGAATTGTTGGAGCAGAGCTATACCTTGCTAACAAGTTGACTGAAAAAGCCATATCCGGTCTAATACATTGTGCTAAATACAATAAAGCACCTATTGCACTCAAATATGGTACTTGTGGACCAATGACCAGTTCATCATCTTCTTTTGGACGGAATGGATCTTTCTTAATGTCCAAATAACGAACGACCATTGGCGTGCTGAGTGGATAAGCCTTGTCCATACCAAGTCGTTTCAGGATTTTTTCAATGTAAGTTGATTAGTGGACCAAAATTCCACTAACACAATGCTCGATCTGCAAGCCGAGATAAAAAAAAAATTTCCAAGGTTTTTCATTTCAAATTCGCTTTTCAGATATTCAGCAATTTTATTGAGCTCTTCAAGGGTTCCAACTAGGTTCATATCATCGACATATACTGCCACTATAGCAAATCTAGAGTTGGATTTCTTAATGAACACACAAGGGCAAATGACATTGTTGATATATCCTTTTTTAATCAAAGACTCACTAAGACGATTATACCACATTCGTCTAGATTGTTCCAGCCCATACAATGATCGCCTTAATTTGATTGAGAGCATACCTCGTGGTTTGTTAGTTGTTTCAGGCAACTTAATTCCTTTTGACTTTCATATATATGTCAGCATCTAATTCTCCATATAGATACGCGGTGATGACATTTGTAAGTCGCATGTCAAGTTTTTTCTGAAACCACTAAACTTATTAAATAACGGAACGTAATTGCGTCCATTACAGGAGAGTATGTCTCCTCATAATCAATTCTAGGTCTTTGTGAAAAACCTTGTGCAATGAGTCGTGCTTTATATCTTGCAATCTCGTTGTTCTTATTGCGTTTCCTTGTGAATACTCATTTGTAACCCACGGGGTTTACGCCAGGCAGGGTTTGGACTACTGGTCCAAAAACATTTCGCCTAGCCAAGGAATTTAATTCTGCCTGGATTGCATCTTTCCACTTAGACCAATCTTGTCTCTGTTTGCATTCATCAACAAAGCGGGGCTCAAGATCATCACTTAATATGATTTCAGTGGCTACCGCGAATGCGAAAATGTCATTGATGATATTTCATTCTGATCTCACAATTCATTAGTACAAGCATAATTTATGGAGATTTTTTTGCTTTTATGTACCTCTGTTTCTTTAGGTACATGTGTCTCATTAAGGACATTTTCTTTTTCTGAAAGTACAGAATCATGAATTGTGGATGTGTTATTCATTTTTTCTTCTTGAATGATTTCATTTGGATTCAGTTGTGTTCTCGACTTTCTCTTTCAAAGGGTTGAATCTTTTGAACCTGAAGGTCTACCATGATTCAGGCATGCACCAGATGAATCATTCGCTGCCACTTTATTTTGTCCAACAGGGACATCAATTCTTGTAGGTGCATTTGCAGTTGGTATATGTGATTTTGTCACTTTCATAGCATCATTAAATGCATCTGGCATTTGATTGGCAATACTTTGAAGATGAACGATCATTTTCACTTCATTTTCACATTGAGTGCTACGTGAATCAAAATGAGATAAGGTGGGAACAACCCATATCAGCTCTTTTTGTTATTCTGGAACGATCTTTTCTCCCCCTTAATGACGGGAAGACTGTCTCATCAAAGTAATAATCAACAAAACGAGTTGTAAACATATCACATGTCAAGGGTTCCAAATATCTAATGATAGATGGTGAATCAAAACCTACATAAATTCCCAGTATGCGTTGAGGTCCCATTTTAGTTCGTTGTGGTGGTGTAATAGGTACATAAACAACACAACCAAAAACTCGTAAATGTGAAATGTTTGGCTGATACCCAAACATAAGTTGTACTGATGAGTATTGGTGGTTGGCTATAAGTCTTAATTGAACCAATGATGCAGCATGTAAGATGACATGTCCCCATGCAAAAACTGGCAATTTTGTTTTCATGAGTAGAGTGCAAGCTATTAACTGAAGCCGCTTGATCAATGCTTCTGCTAAACCATTTTGAGTATAGATATGAGGAATAGGGTGTTCAACATCAATGCTCAATGTTATGCAATAATCATCAAAAGTTTGAGATGTAAATTCACCAGCGTTATCAAGTCGGATTGACTTAATAAAATAATCTGGGAACTGTGCTCGTAACTTAATTATCTGAGCAAGAAGTCTCGCAAAAACTACATTCCAAGTAGACAAATGACAAACATGTGACCATCGGGTAAATGCATCAACCAAAACCATAAAATATTGAAATGGTGCACAAGATGGTTGAATAGGCTCACAAATATCCCTTTGAATTCTTTGCAGAAATGATGGGGATTCAGCATCAACCTTTAGTTGTGATGGTCTAATTACCAACTTCTCTTGAGAACAAGCCTTGCAAGGGTTATCATTTGAGATAGTAATGTGTATGCTCAATAATGGATGTCCATTAGAGTTGGTAATGATTCTACGCATCATGGTAGATCCTGGGTGACCCATACGATCATGCCAAAGCATGTAAACTTTTGAATCAATGAACTTTTGGTTCATGACAGTATGTGATTCAACTATCTTTATGTATGTATAATATAATCCACTGGTCAAACCACGCAACATCTCCAATATACGCTTTTGGGTATCATTAGAGGTAATGCATAGATACTCCATATTTTATGCACTTTTTGTTTCAATGTGGTATCCATTTAAATGTATGTCTTTAAAACTCAACAAATTTCGAGTAGATCGAGTAGCGTACAACGCATTCTGTATAGACAATATTGTTCCATTTGGTAACATAATCTGGGCTTTCCCTGAGCCTTTAATCACATATGATTGCCCTGATATTGTTGTTACCCTTACTTTTGTAAGCATCAATCTTGAGAAATACTTTCAATCTCGAAATATTGTATGAGTGGTTGCGCTGTCTGCAAGACAAATGTCTCCGCTATTTCTCATGTTTTGAAAATAACCATAGTTTTTATCCATGCTCTCTAAGTAAGGGAATCACAGTTAAAAGCAATTTATAACAGGAAATTTAAATGCCACTTTTATTGAATTTGAAATGCTAGTTTTTAAACTACAAGTTTAGCGTAATAAAAGTATATCAAACATCAATGATTTAATCAGACCGGTATACTTTATTCCCCTTTCCACTATGAAGTCCGAGACCTCTAGGTGGGTTGTGTTCAATTGCCTTGATAAGTCACACATTGGATCAGGTATATCCATTGATTTAGTCTGGTCGAGAAAATTGGTCTTGACACCTTTCTTTTTTAGGGAGGCTTGATACAGATCCACCAGATGTTTTGGGGTATGACAAGTATGCGCCCAGTGCCCATGGCCCATTGCCACAACACCTATGGCAAGCTCCTTCAGAGTTCCTGGAAGCATTGTTCATATGAGCTTTGCCTTTGTGGTGATTTACATTTTTGAAGCTCGGACCTGAATTATGCCTCAGAACCTGGTTATGAAACTAGACACCATGATTCTTGCTTTTCCTGTTCCATCGTCCTCGCCTGTGGCCACGTCCTCATTTATGATTATTGCCACCAGAGGATGTGGCATTCACTTCGAGGGAAACAACATTCACTTCTGGGAATGGTGTAGATCTAGTAGGTCGGGCATTATGATTTTTCAGTAGGAGCTCATTGTTTTGTTCAGCAACCAGGAGCATAGAGATCAGCTGGTTATATTTAGTGAAACTTCGCGCTCTATACTGCTGCTGCATGAGCACGTTGGAGGCATGAAAGGTGCTAAAAGTCTTTTCCAGCATATCTTCCTCAGTGATGGTTTCCTCACAAAGTTTCATCTAGGAACTAATTCTGAACATCACAGAATTGTACTCAGCCACTGACTTGAAATCCTGGATCCTTAGGTGAGTCCACTCATAATGAGCTCTTGGAAAAATCACCGTTTTCTGGTGATTGTATCTGTTCCTCAATGTCTTCCAAAAGTGCTAACGGGTCTTCAACCGTTAGGTACTCGCTCTTTAGCCCATCATCAAGATGGCGACGGATAAAGATCATGGCCTTTGCCCTATCTTGAGAAGATGCATTGTTCTCCTCTTTGATTGTTTCTGCAAGATTCCCTGCCTCCAGATGGATCTTGACATCCACTACCCAGGTAAGTTAGTTTTTCCCAGTTATGTCCAGGGCAACAAAATCAAGCTTTACCAAGTTCGCCATTTTCTTATCTAAAAGAAAAAGGAGATGTATAAGAACTTGCAATAATATGTATTCTGGAGGTATGTAATGTTGGAACTTCTGGTTCTTACAAATTTTTCATTTTGATCTTCAAGCCAAAATGATAAGCACTCGAAACTTCTGGCTCGATATTTACATAATACCCCACCACTCTCATAACATAGAATGGGCGATTATTCTGCACCACTCAAGTAGCAGGAAAATTTAAATATCCAAAGCAAGGTGGGCGATTATACCGCACCACCTAAAATTGCAATGAAATTAAACAACAGTCAAATTTAAATATGCAGGGTATGATGGGCGATAATACCGCTCCGCCTAAAATTTGCAGTAAAATTAGATCTGCAATCCAAGATAGGTGATGATACCGCACCATCATGAATTGCAGTGAGATTAAATTTGCAGTTCAAGATGGGCGATTGTACCGCACCATCTTGGATTGCATTAAAATTAACATAAATAAACACTGGTTAATAATCAAGATCTACGCCAAACAAGAAATCAAATATATATGTAACTGCTAGGTGGAGAACTAAAAGCAGGTATGGTGCAAACAGTTCTTCGCGAGGGTATATCCAGCAGTTGAGGCAGATGAAGAAGATGAACAGTAAAATCCTTAGAGGAAACTTTTTTTTTTCTTTTGGCAAAGAGAAATGAGGAATGGTTATATTTAGAGAGTCGTGCTGATAACGTGTTATAAATAGGTAAAAGTTAGAGAGATAACCTTTACTAGTGACAGGAGTGAAGCAGGTGTAAAATATCACACTATAACTATAACACAAGGGAATGACTAATAAAAGTGGCAGGAATAGATACTGATGTTATTTATCTTTCCTTTCTTTCTCTGTGTTTTGATTGCAGTCGAGTGCCCTATTTATAGAGCAACTCACATTATTACATTTTGAAATTTACATCACATGACTTTGGAAATACGATCCTTTTGTTTTCAAAGTCTACATCACATTTGTGGGCATTGAAAAATATGTATGTGGACATTCATAACAATGCCAATGTTTTCAACATTAAGAGAGTTTTTCTCACCCTAGGTTGCAAGATTTTGTCCAAATATAAAAATTAGCGACCTTAAATCATGTGCTAGTCACTACATGTGCCACAAAGTTGGCTTTCCAAAAGACATAATACCAAGAAATTGAGTCAAAGAAGTCTAAAACCATTTAATATCTTCAATAATGTTCTTCACCCTCCAAAAAATTGAGCATGAGCCAGTAGTTACATTTATTACTAATTTTGAGTCTCCTTCAACGCACATTTTTTTTTTATCCTTTTCCTTTCGTAGTCCAAAGAGCATCTCTTAAAGCTAGAGCTTCAGCAACTAAGATCATATTTTCTCCCAAACTTCTAGCTCCTAAAATTATTGAAGGAAAATTTTAATTATATTAAGTTCATTAAACAACATATTACATGCATTTAACTATTAAATGGTGGAAGCATGCATGTATGCACTTTAAAACAAAACTTAAATAATGAAATTCCATGCCTAGTAATCATGGCGAACCCAGACTCAACTCAAATTCAAATAGAAAAATTTGATATTTATATACCTTTGTTGATTCCTCTTTGAATAAGCAAAGGCTAATCACCCATGAAAGAGAGTTTTCATTCCTTTGCTCTTAGCTTCTTAAATCCATCAACATGGATGAACTCCTCTTGCTTCTTGGCTCCTTTGATCCATGGAATTGAATGGTTGAAATTCTCCAAAAGCCCACAAAGTAGGGGGCCTCTAAGTTCCATCACCAAGGATAATTTTGGAAGAAGATGAGAGACCACTGAATAACAAATGCTAGAAAAGTTTCCAGGGCGATCAGCCTTCCTGAAGAAAAGAGAGAGAAGTGTATTCTCTCGTTTGCCTTGCGAAACTCTAATGAGCCTTTTGGCTATAAAGCTCCTTATATAGTCATTTTTTTAAGTGACTAAATGAGAAAGCTCAAGCCTTTCTCCCCATGGCCGGCCTAGCCAAGTTAGCGGGCCTTTGTGCCCTTTTGTCAATTAAGTTGTCCTACAACTTAAGTCAAGAGGCTTAATTATTCAGTGCCCATTGGGCCTTGAGGTCCAAAACTAACCCAAGGTCTAAAATAAATTTATTCGTTTGATTAATTAACATATTAATTAATCCTAACCATAAACAATTAAACCATTTAACTATCCTTACTCAACTTCGTTATATCCTTCAATCATTTCCTTACATGGTGTGCGTTGGCAAAAGAGAAATTTGTGGAAATTGATCATGAAAGAGGTGCTTTGGGCAAGGTGTTCAGCCTAGTCTTCGCGAGGCTAACAATATTCTACAAGGTTACATTAAAAAGAAAAAGTTCCTCCATCGGAAAGGAGAAATGGGATTTAGCAAAAACAAGAATAAGTAAGAAAACCAAATGATTCCTTAGAGAGCTAGAAAGGAACCCTATGCTTTTTTTAAATTTTTTTTTAGGGTAAATTACATTTTACCCCCTTGGGTTTAGGTGCAATTGCAATATCTTACAATATCTTTAAAACATTTCACTCTCATACATTAACTATGATTTTCATTTTATTTTAATACAACCGCTAGTCAATCCGTTAAATTGATTGTTAAATAATGATGTGGCAAATATAAAATCTATATTTTTAATGACGTGGACGCCACGCGTTCGTCATGTGTACAAAAAAAAATTCATTTAATAAATACCAATTTAAATATAAAGCTAATATAAAACAAAACTAAAAAGACACAAGGGGGCCCACATCTTTTAAATGTCTTCTTAGTTTATCCTCCCCATCTTCTCCAACTACCTACTCTGACGAAAAGAATTATGCAGAATCTTCAGATCTGCCCCAAATTGCAGTACCTAATTGAGCAAAAACCAAATAGCAATCCAAATGGATTTGTGGAGGTGCTGGGATTGGAGATCTGGGTTTGGGGAATTTAGTTTTAAACAAATCCCACTCCCAAATTCACCTAATCTCACCCCCAAATTTACCTCCAGATCTAGGAGTTGTAGGCGGCGGGCGAGGGAAACGTCGTTGAGGTTGTTGTAGTAGCACGAGGAGGGAGGCGGAGGGACGCCGACTTTGGCCCTGCAACCTGGACCTGGGTTTGGGTGAATTTCGAATTTGGACGAATACAACCCCCAAAATCACCAAATCCAACCCCCAAAATCACTAAATCCAACCCCCAAATTTTTTTCGAATCCAACCCAACCCCTAAATTCGATCCACGTTGGAGTTATTGATGGTGTGAGAGTTCTAGGTGTCGGAGGGGGTGAGATAAGTGGTGGCGAAATTGTCAAGGAACTTCTTGTTAAACATGGCGACTCCTACACTAATGTTGCAGGCGACCAGACCGCAAGCCTCGAGGGAACCATAATAGAAGGAGGAGACACGGTGGAGGTGGGAGACGTCTTTGAAAGAATAGCGAATGAGTCAGCGTTTTGGGGCTTCTTCGATGGTGTGCTGCGAGGAGATGATGTATTGTAAATAGGAGTTGAAGATAAGATGTTGTAGACGAAGGAGAGCAGAAGGGGTGGCTTGGGTGGGTAAGGGGGTGGTGGTAGGAGAAGGGATGGGGAAGATGAAGAATTTGTATTTTTTTTTAATTAATTATTTTAATATGTTAATATTCAAATTAGATTTTTATTTTTTATTAATTTTTGATGCCACGTGGCACATGTTTGTTAGCCATGTCAGTATAAATGTGGATCCTATATTTGCCACGTCATCAGTTAACGGTTTACTTAATGAATTTTCTAACGGATGTATGAAATTGAAATAAAATGATAAGTAAATGTATGAAATTGAAATGTTTTAAAGATGTTGTATGAGATTGCAATTGCCCCAAACCTGTGGGGGTAAAATGTAATTTACCCTTTTTATATTTTTTTATTTGAATATAAATAATATAAGTATTAGTTGACTCCCCTGAAAGCCGCTATAATTAGTACAACAAGGGAGGACACAACGTGGGAAAACAACATAGACAACATAACGAAAAAATTAAAGTGCGATTGCATCAGGCAGAGCAAGCTTTTCTCCAAATGCAGGAAACCTTGATTCGTGAAGAAGGAATTCTCCTAACTTTTGAAGGCATTTCTTCAAGCTTTCTTTAGATTTCCTTAGCCACTATAAATATTCCAAGAACATTATCCATGTAAGCATGCACTGATTTTTCTATCATGCTAAACCAATAAGCTTTTAGCTTCCATGCTGTGCTTCACTCAAGCAAGTCATAGTTTATTTTAATTATTCAATCTTTGAGCCATTGATTCAATTGGAATACTTCCCAAGACACTAATTTTTTAAATTATTTTAGGACTTGGTATTGAAAATGAACCAGGAGGCCTAATAGTTTCCACCGAGACCCAAATCCAACTTGATCAAAAAGATCCCCAAAAATGTTTTCTTGTAGTAGAACGTACCTTGTTTGCCTGAACATAATCTTATCCAAGGACCAAATAGCTATGGCAAAATATAAAATGACTTCCCCTTCTTCATTTCTCTTCTCAAAACCACGGTCATCAGGGAAACCTCTATAGTTGCCTGTCTCATTGCCCACATGCCAATTTAAATCTCCTCATATGAATAGTTTTTCCGTCTAAGAGATTTCTTGAACTAATTCTCCAAAGGATAATACTTGAGTACTCACTGATATACTCACCATGTTATGTGGCCAAATAAAATAATGACATATGTCATTATTTAACTATCTCATAACTCTATAACCAAACACAACAATTCTACTATTCCACCAACCAAACACCCGTCTTCCTCCTCACATTGCCCAAAAGCTTTTCTTTAAACCAAAAGAAGGAAGCAGGCCTTGCACTACCGTAGAACTGTGAGGTCGATGTAATCGTGACAGAAAAATAAAATCCTCGTCGCCAAAGCTATGACTCAATGTCTTAGGTTGTTGCCTCAGTCCACCATCAATGACCAGGATGATGATGATATCGAATTTCGATACGACGTCATGGCCTCAGACACCTTTTTCTTTGTCTGTAATGGTTTACTCGGTTGTCCTCAATAATCTCTGTCGTCCACCACGAAGGATGACGATTCATAGTTGTGTAAAAGAGAGGGAATGGAGGTGTGGGTAGCGGGAGAAGAGAAGGATTGATGCCATGGGAATCGCCTGAGAAAGGAAGCCATGGCTACCATAGGGAGAGAGACGAAGGGGTCCTTTTGGCCACATGATTAATTAGAGAAGGGAGTGTTTGGTTGCTTAATTATAAAATTAATCATAAACACTTGTGTTTTTATTGGGCCATATTGTTTAGTGAGTAAAATAGGTATTGACTAGCCAGTACCCAAGTATTATCATTCTCCAAAATCTTCCCAAAATTTGTCCTTTGATACGAGCATTATACGCATACAAATTAAACCCTATTTGTGATAATTGTAGTAATGATGTAAGTAGGGATCGTTCTAACCGGGGATTAACTAGGGATGCTAAACACTTGACTTAAATAAATAAAACTAACTTTTAAAACACTAAGACAAACTTAAAAGACTCAAAACAAGTTCAAAAGACTCCAAATACTTTAAAAACATAAAATAAGACAAATCAAATGATTAAGACTTAACAAAATAAGGGGGGGGGGAAGTTTGATTTGACGAAAATTGAAATAACAAAACAAGTTAATAAACTAAGCAAATTGTAAAACGAATAAACGTAAATATGAATGTGATGAAAATATGGATGATGGAATAGCCAAGGGGTTCTTCTCCACACATGTTACACTTGCAATACAAGATTGATTTTCGGTTGGTCTTTCGATAAATTATGAAACTCAATGCTCCAAGTTAATTAGGTTCGCTTAAATTAACTTTCAGATTTCCCTAAATTCATTGGATTGAATGGAATACGCATTACAACCAAATTATTCTTAATCAAAGTCCCTAACTATGGAATACGCATGATAGAGACATTCAACAAAGATCATTAAGTCCAACGGAAATCATAAACATTGACGAGGCATTCGTTACTATGGAATACGCATGAAACTTATGCCAAGAATTCGTTTAACGCGATTGTTTATAAGCGTCATATTCATGCATGAAAATTAAGCTTGCAATCTCAATGAACATACATAAATACGTTATCAATCAAACAGTTAAACGAATTGAATCCACAACTTATAAAATTCCAACCAAAAGTAATCAATTCATATTGCAAATATAAACATAGTTTCGAATCACCCCCTAGCTAAAGGGGGTTTAGTTCCTCATAACCTTGAAATCAAAGAGACAACTAAACATTCCAACAACTCAAACTTGAATTGTATGAACGTTTAGGCACTCTTCTCTTCCATTACAAAACAAAGAAAATTGAATTTAAACTTTGAAATCAAAGAAACACCTAAACATTCCAACAACTCAAACTTGAATTGTATGAACGTTTAGGCACTCTTCTTCTTCGTTATTATGGCACAAGGTCTAAGGGATGTTGTTGGTGTGTTGAATGGATTGGGGAATTATGGAAAATGGATGAGGAAAGATAGAAAATGGAAAGAAACCCACGGCAAGGCTTGGAATTTCAGGATGTAAAGATGGTGTGTGTTTGTGTTGTGGTGTGAGAAATGGAGAGATATGTCAATTGAATGGGGAGTGAATGCAAGGGTATTTATAGGAGTAATGGAGGTGTAAATGGCTGTTTGTTTAAGGTGTTTGTGTGGAGGAAATGATGGAAAAACATGGTGGAAAGCTGGAATGTGGAATGGTGCCCACGACAAAGTGTTTTGGGGATGGTTCTTTGTGGTTGTGATGCATGTGATTGCATGTGTTGATTGCTAAGGTGTGTGATGATGAGTGTAAGTGGAATAAAGAATGAATGAAGGCATGTGAATTAGGTGGAATGCTGGAATGATGAAGGGAATACACGGCAAAGGTGTCAATGGTGCTGAAAATGCATGTGAATGCATGCTGGAATTGCATAAGCAAGCTGGAAATGTGAGTGAAGGCCACGGGTTAGGGTTGTTTGTTTGATGATAATGCATGTGATGGATGGGAACAAAGGGGGAAACATGGCACAAGGGTGCTTGAGTGAATGATTGAATGTGCATGTGGAATTAGAGAATGAGTGGTGTGTAATGATGAAGTGAATGCATGTGGAAATGCAAGGTGGAAAGCTGGAAATGTGAGTGAAGGCCACGGCAAGGGTGAATGGTGTTGTTTTGTGTGTGAATGATTGTTGTTTTGCATGTGACATTGTTTGTGGAATGTAAGATGGATAGGGTGAATGATTATGTGTGAATGCATGTGACTTGTGGCTGCAAAGAGAAGGAGAAAAGCTGGAATGTGTTGATGTGTATTGCACGGCAAAGGGGGGTGAGAAATGATGGCATGAAAGTGAAGGGATTAGTGGTGCATGTGCATGTGTTTTAGGTTGTTGTTGTGATAAGTGATAAATGAATGATATGTGGTGAGTGATAAGTGAATGGAAGTGATAAGTGAATGGTTTGATAATTGATAAATGAATGATATGTTAAGTGATAAATGAATGATATGTGGTGAGTGATAAGTGAATGGAAGTGATAAGTGATTGGTTTGATAAGTGAATGATATGATAAGTGAATGCTTTAAGTGTTTAAAATAGGGAACAAAGCCCTTCCTTGCATGGCAAGGAAGGGAGACACAAGGAAACACACGACAATGTCCTAAGGTTGCAAGGAATGTTGTTTTTGTGTTCTAAAATGCGTAGGAGTCTTCAATGATGCTTAAACATGAGGTCTTTTAGGATTTAACTTTCCTACTTCAAGTTTTTAATTTCGTCCATCCTCTTGGCTCCAAGCATATGATATCCATTCCAATCTCTAATTTGCTCCAAAAGGCCCCAAAAGGCATCCTTTTGCATACCTTGCCCTTAGAACCTGAAAACACACAAAAGAAGCATAAAGGACTAAAATAACTAGAGAAACATAACGTAAATGCACGAGAACAAGCCATTTAAGTCGCATGAATATGCTCCTATCAAATACCCCCACACTTATCTTTTGCTAGTCCTCGAGCAAAACAGAAAGAAAAACAAAACAAAACGAAACGAAACAAAACAAGTAAAACACAACCTAAACCTTCCAACAACCGTCTTAGGGATTTCCAATGCACATGACACGTTAAAAATCATCATTCCCACAGATTTTAGTCATCTTCACACTTAAGTACATTCTTAATCATAGTCACCATATACTAGTTCACAATTAAGCATTTAAAACCATGTTTTGAATGTAGTAACATGCCTTAGAGAATTTGCTCAAATCCTTACAAGATATGCACTCGTTTTTCACACAGATTTTCTGACTACACACCCTACACAAGTTATATGTGAGAAGATTGATGTAAATATGAATTTTAACACTCACATATGCTATAACAAAGAAAGCATTTTCTGGATTTACGATAATGACATGAATATGATCTCATGAATGGAATGCTACTACTTAGAACGAGAACCAGTGATTCCATAAGCTCATATCAATTCCAAACTCCACATTATTGAACACATAACGATCAAGATAGAAGTCAAAGGTTGTAACGGGGCTTGGGGAGTTGGCTAACAATGAAAGGATAGGGAAAACAAACGTTCTTTAAGCCATAGTGAGCAAAGTATTGAATTAGGCACTTAGAATTCCCTTTAGAACGCAGAAGTCAACTTTGAACACCCAAGGGGAAGTCACACAAAACTTAGGGCCATATTCAAACTTTTTGGGCCCTTTCTTCAACAATCACACTTATGAGTCCATTCTCACTTATTTTCACTCTTTTTCTTTCTTTTCTTCTTCTTTTTCTCACATTTTTTTTTTTTTTTTTTTCTTTTTTTTTCCGTGCCTCCTTTATGACTTAGGCACATACATACACACAAAAATCCCTTCCCCCACACTTATTTTCTGCAACATATTAATCAAAAGGAATTCATTTAAGTCATGCTCACTATACTTCAAGAACAAGGGTATAGGAAAGTCCTACTCTAGGCTAGGTAAGGGGTGATGTGGTTAGCAAAGAAAATAGGCTAAACGAGGCTCAACGGGGTTAAAATTAATATATACGAAATATGGGAAGTAAGGCTATTTGGCTATGGTGGCAACAACTTCATCTTGATATATATTATGCAATTCAATGTCATGCTTTGAATGAAACGGATATAAGTTCTAGCATTTGGAACTATATGATGAAACGCCTTCTAAGTAGTAACCAAGCAAAGAATAATGAGATCATGCAATGACTTTAGAAAACAAGAAATCACAGATTATACTCTCCAAAGAACGTTATAGGCTCAAGTCTCTCAGGGTTGTAGCGTTTGTTTGAGTTCCTTCCTTCAAGCATGTTACAAAAACGAATTTTTTTATGATTGCATGTGAAGTCATACATTATAACCATAACCAAGCATATACCAAGAGTAAATCAAACTTTTCTCCATGTTAATAACTCTCTTTAACAGTCATGCAATTACAAACCAAATCCTTATCATTGTGTTGGAAGGTACCCTAAGACACAAAAACAACTCAAAACACTCTTTTTAGGCTTTTCAAAAAAATGTTTTTCAAATTTTTATGTGATTTTCGGAGTTATAAAACAAAACACGCTAAAACAGTTTAAAAACACCTTAAAAACATTTAAAACAACAAGGAACAACACTTGAAGTTATGGGTGATAAAATTCAACGAATTTGCATCAACATACTTAGTTACCCCCCCACACTTAAATCAAACATTGTCCTCAATGTTTTAAGCATAGATTCACACAAAGCATAAGTAAATACACAAAAAGCACTTAAACATACTAAACATGGCAGAATGTAATTAACAAAGAGAAGAGTTTAGAGACGCAAATCTGGTTATAGAGTGTAAATTCCATCTTCTCCTTGGTAATTGCATTGAGGCTTTATCTTGGTGATTCCACAGGCTTACTCTTGAACTGGTTTCTGCCCATCGTTGATTTTCCTTTGTGCTACTTCTTGAACTGGGCAGCAGGATGGTTCTTTTGGTCTCCCCCGAAGGTCTGAGCTTATCCCTTTTATCTGTTTCTTTGTTCAATCTGTGCAGGAGTGGTCCCTTCTCTGGAAGTGTATCAACCGTTGAAGATGACTACTCATGAGCAACGCTAGGTAAGCAATCAGGAATAGGTTCCAGGCAGTTGGCTCCAGATCGGAAGACTGACTCCAAGTGCCGGCTGATTGCTTCTTTTACTTTGCCATGCGAGTAAGAACAAGGACAAAGAAAAAGACAGGGAAAAATCATGATATAAGATACTTTTGCTTTTGACCTTGATGATATGAGATACCTTTGCTTTTGAAGAAGCGGTGAATGAATCAGCGTATTTCAATCTGCCGTTTCCTCCTGGGTCATCTGTACTCCAGGCATCTGGTATCATCTTTGGGGAAGAAGAAAGAATTGAGTATTTCGAAAGGCTTTGCTGGGAGTGCTCCCTCAGAGGTGAGGAAGAGTTGGGCATTTTCTTCAGGTTTTACCTTGCCAAAAACAAAATGAAGGTCGACATATATAGAGATAATAGCAAGTGGTGGTACTTTTTACCCTTGTCGACAAACGTTTTGATCTCGCAAATCCGTCTTTTTGAAATAGTGGCGCCTCTTCGATCTTTGAATACGCCTCTTCGATTTCTGAGCAGGCGCCCCTTCGATTTCTGAACGACGCCCCTTCGCTTTCTGAATGACACGTGGTAGTGCAGATGCGGCTCCTTTTGACAAAGCTGCACGCGTTTTCTGAAAAGCAGAGAAAGCGTCGCCGAACTTTGCGCTTGTCGACTAAAGATGTGTAGTTGCGATGATGGCCTCCACGTGTTGTCTGAAAAGAAGAAATCTTTTGACAAAGTTGAACACGTCTTCTGAAAAGCCGAGAACGCGTCGCCTAACTTACGCCGGAAAATCCGGCTCTTTGAATCGGTGGACGCGTTGCCTTGGCTTCTTATAGAGGTATTGATCACCGCCAACATACACACTCTGAAGATTTCCCATTCTTGAACATCGTCTCCGGCCCTTTGAAATTTTAACTTCATCCTCCCCTTCTCTTTGAACACTTTTGAAAATGGCAAACTCATCGAACCTTAGCTTGGAATTGAGCCTTAGCAGTGATACGGGCGCGCCGCGTCAAGGTAACGTATGGCGCCCTTCTTTCTTTTCTTCTAACGGTCCTCTCACAGGTGAAGACTCCGTGATGCAGGACGCCACAACAGCTACAATAGTAGCTAAGAACCTCCTCACTCCAAAAGATAGTAGGCTGTTGTCAGGACGGTCCGATGAGTTGGCCGTTCAAGAATCCCTCGCACTTAGTGTTCAGTGTGCGAGTTCTGTGTCCAACATGGGCCAACGCCTGCTTGCCCGCTCCCGTCAGGTGGAATCATTGATGGCAGAGGTGGAAAGTCTCAAGCACGAGATCAAACTGCTTAAGTACGAGAATAGAAGTTTGCACGTGCTTGCCAACAACTATTCGACGGGTATGAAGAGGAAGCTTGATAAGCTACAAGAATCCAATGGTCGGATGCAAAGTGACCGTCAAACTGACCGTCAAAGGCTTGCGGCTTACTTCCAGAGGCACATTTTTCCGGGCTCATCCAGCGTTTGGCCAAGTATTGAGGCCTCTTCTTTGATGCCTCCCGCTCCGATACCTTCCGCCCCGATGCCTCCCGCATCGATACCTTCCGCTCCGATGCCTCCTGCTTCTAGAGTTTTGCCCAGTAGTGGGGCTTCAAGTAAACGCCCTTTGTGAAGGCTCCATCTTTTGTTTAGCAGTGCCTATCAATAAACCAAACATTTTCTCAATGTTACAATCATAGACTCACACAATTAATAAACAAACAAACAATAACAACTAAACAACCTAACAAGGCAAAAACGAAATAGCAACAAAGAGAAGAGTTTTTAGGAATCTGGAATTGGAGTGCTTTCTAAGTCTTCCTTTGTTGAATGCATGGGTTGCCTCCCAAGTAGCGTTTTCTTTTACGTCTTGCAGCCGGACGGTACCTTCGTTTAAGCTTGACTAGGTTCCACGGCATGGAGGGGTACCTCCTCCACGACATGCTCCTCAAACGTCTCGTAATAGGGCTTCAATCGATGCCCATTCACTTTGAATTCTTGCTGCGTCCTTGAACTTTTGATTTGTACTGCACCATAAGGTAAAACGTTAGTAACAACAAACGGGCCAATCCATTTAGAACGCAACTTACCAGGAAACAAACGTAGGCAAGAGTTGAAAAGTAACACTTTCTGCCCCACTGTGAAGGTCTTGGTTCGAATCATTTTATCATGGAATGCTTTGGTCTTGGCTTTGTACACCCGGGCATTCTCATAGGCTTCATTCCGAATCTCCTCAAGTTCATTCAATTGGAGCTTCCTATGAACTCCCGCTGCATCTATGTCCATGTTGAAAGTCTTCACGGCCCAATGTGCCTTGTGCTCTAACTCTACGGGCAAATGACATGGCTTACCATAGACGAGCCGAAAAGGTGACATCCCAATGGGTGTTTTGTATGCCGTACGATATGCCCACAGTGCATCATCTAAACGTAAGCTCCAATCCCTCCTTGTTGGTCCAACGGTCTTCTCCAAAATTTGTTTGATTTCTCGGTTAGACACCTCGGCTTGGCCATTTGTTTGAGGATGGTAAGGTGTGGAGACCTTATGGTTGACATGGTACTTTCTTAGCAACACCTCAATGGTCCGATTGCAAAAGTGAGACCCTCCATCACTTATGATTACTCTCGGCATTCCAAACCTAGCAAAAATGTTAGTTTTCACGAAATCTGCAACCACCTTAGAATCGTTAGTACGGGTGGCTTTTGCTTCCACCCATTTAGAAACATAATCAACGGCTAGCAAGATATAAGTGAAACCATAAGATGGAGGGAAAGGGCCCATAAAATCAATGCCCCAAACATCAAAAATTTCAACATTAAAGACAGGGGTTTGCGGCATTTGGTCCTTGGTACCTATGTTACCCATTCGTTGGCAACAATCACAAGACATACAAAAGGTTCTAGCATCCCTAAATATAGTCGGCCAATAAAAACCACACTCTAGAACCTTGAGGGCAGTGCGTTGTGTGCCAAAATGACCACCACATGCATATGTGTGACAAAAGCTTAGAATTGAGTGAAATTCAGAATCATGCACACATCTACGTACAATTTGATCTGAGCAATACTTCCACAAATAAGGGTCATCCCAAACATAGAAACGTGCATCATTTTTAAGCTCATCACGTTGGTGCTTGTTTAGTTCATTTGGAAATTGTTTAGCCACCAAGTAATTCACTAAATCTGCATACCATGGTTCACTTACCTCAATGGATAGCAGCTGCTCATCAGGAAAAGTTTCAGGGATAGGTACGGCATGTTCATGCTCCTCGTGGATCATTCGGCTTAAATGGTCAGCCACTACATTCTCGCTTCCTTTCTTATCCCGGATTTCAATATCAAATTCTTGAAGAAGAAGAATCCAACGGATAAGCCTCGGCTTTGCTTCCTTTTTCGTGATCAAGTACCTCAAAGCTGCATGATCAGAATAAACGATTACTTTAGTACCAATTAAATATGAACGGAATTTATCTAAAGCAAAAACCACAGCTAGAAGTTCTTTTTCCGTCGTGGAGTAGTTCAATTGGGCATCATTGAGAGTCCGAGAGGCATAGTATATGACATGCGGCCGCTTGTCTCTTCTTTGTCCTAGAACAGCTCCTAATGCATAGTCGGATGCATCGCACATGAGCTCGAACGGAAGGCTCCAATCTGGAGGTACAATAATGGGGGCCGAGACTAGCTTCTCCTTGAGTTGGTTAAATGCCGAATTACACTCTTCATCAAACTTGAATGGCACATCTTTTTGAAGCAATCGGCAAAGAGGGTTGGACATCTTGGAGAAGTCCTTGATAAAACGCCTATAGAACCCTGCATGGCCAAGAAACGAACGTACCTCTCTAACCGAAGTAGGAGAGGGTAAGTGACGTACAAGGTCTATTTTTGATTTATCTACTTCAATTCCTTTTTCTGAAACAATATGTCCTAAAACTATACCTTGTTTCACCATAAAATGACATTTCTCCCAATTCAAGACAAGGTTAGTTTCAACACATCGTTTCAAAATTAAGGTCAGATTATCCAAGCAATTATCAAATGAACTCCCAAATACACTGAAATCATCCATGAAAACCTCAATGATCTTTTCAACAAAATCGGAAAATATACTTACCATACACCTTTGGAAAGTGGCCGGTGCGTTGCATAAGCCAAATGGCATGCGACGATAAGCAAATGTTCCAAAGGGACATGTGAATGTGGTCTTCTCTTGATCATCCGGGGCTATCACAATTTGGTTATATCCAGAGTATCCATCAAGAAAACAGTAAAAAGCATGACCGGTTAACCTTTCGAGCATCTGGTCGATGAATGGCAAAGGAAAGTGATCTTTCCTAGTCATGGCATTTAGCTTCCGGTAATCGATACATACCCGCCATCCAGTCTGAATGCGTGTAGGCACGAGCTCATTCTCATCATTCTTGATAACAGTTACTCCGGACTTCTTGGGAACGACTTGAACTGGAGAGACCCAACGGCTATCGGAGATAGGGTAGATCACTCCGCAATCCAAAAGCTTGATTATTTCCTTCTTCACCACTTCCATCATCGGAGGGTTGAGACGGCGTTGAGCCTCTCGGGATGGCTTAGTCCCCTCCTCAAGAAGTATACGGTGCATACATGTGGTAGGGCTTATTCCTTTAATGTCGGCCAAAGTCCACCCTATGGCCGTTTTGTGCTCTCGCAGCACCCTCACAAGCTTCTCCTCCTCCATTGCCGTGAGACTTGATGAAATGATGACGGGCAATGTTTCGCCTTCTCCCAAAAACACATACTTCAAATGGTCCGGCAACGGCTTAAGTTCAAGCGATGGTGCCTGAACAACAGAAGGTAGCATCTTAGTGGAAACTGAATTTGAAAGTGAAAGTGGAACCTTACCATATTGTGGTGGCAATGACTCAAGGGCTGCCACAACCTCAATTATTTCTTCACTAGAACCCATTGCAAAGAATTCCTCCTCCTTGTCGTGGCCTTGCATTGGCCCAAATCCTTCATTTTTGCGCTCTATGGCCTTAGTGATGGTTGTTTCCAGGGCGTCCTCGTTCAATTCTTCAAGGTATACCTGCGCCAAAGAATCGATAACATCAATGGAAAAACAAGAATGGTCATCAACGGGATATCTCATAGTTTCAGAAATATTAAAATCAATCACTTCCCCATCGAATTCCATTGTCAAGGTGCCTTTGTATACATCAATCTTCGTTCGGGCCGTCTTCATGAATGGCCTCCCAAGGAGAATCGGCAAAGATGTAGAATGGGCTGAATCCTCCATGTCTAGGATGTAGAAATCCGCCGGGAAGATCAAATCATTCACCTGCACTAAGACATCTTCCAATACGCCCTTTGGATAGGCATTAGATCTATCGGCCAATTGTATAATTACACCATCTTGTTTTAATTCACCCAAATCCATAGATGCATACATAGAATAAGGCATGACATTTATGGATGCACCTAAATCAAGCATGGCATGTTCAAAACGATTATGTCCAATCATACAAGGAATCGTGAAACTACCGGGGTCTTTGCACTTGGTGGGCAGTTTACGTTGCAAAACAGCGAACACATTCTCGCTTACCTTCACTACCTCTTTGTTTGCCCTTCTTCTCTTTGTATTGCATAGGTCCTTGAGGAATTTAGCATACTTTGGAACCTGTTTGATTGCATCGAGAAGCGGTATGTTCACTTGCACCTTCCGGAACGTTTCAAGAATGTCCTTCTCGCTTTCTTCCTTTTTTTCTTGCATGAACCTGCGAGGAAAAGGTACACTGGGCAGATTAGGATGTGAAGTACATGAATTTGAACTTATATTACCTGATTTGGCCGAGTTAGGGTGATTGGGGGCCTGCGGCATTGGGTTTTTCACCCTTTTCGTGGGTGAGCTAGACACTGCCTCAGGTTGTGTCGTCTCTTCATCTACTTTCTCGGCAGATTTGGGATTGTTTGGCTCGGTCCCAACTTCTTTTCCACTCCTTAGGGTGATGGCCTTTGCAGATTCGAAGCCATCCTTTGGATTGACCACCGTAGTGCTTGGTAACTTACCATTCTCACGAAATTGTCCCAAAAATTCAGCCATTTGTCCCATTTGTTTCTTTAGTTCATTCACCTCCTTTGCTTGGTTCTGCATTCCCTGCGCCATTGTGGTTAATAATTGATATGTTTTATCATCATTCATAGACGTACCTGAGTTGGTTTGGGATGATTGTGCTTGAGGAGGTGGTTGTGGTGCCATTGGCCTTGGAAAGAAACCCGGAGGTTGTCGGAATCCACTTTGTTGGGCAGGTTGTTGTGCATCTCTCCATCTGAAATTTGGGTGATCTCTCCAACCTGGATTATATGTGTTAGAATATGGGTCGTTCCTTGGTTGGTTTTGATTCCCATAGCCCATGGCATTGGCAGATTCCCACCCTCCGTTCTCAATTAATTGAGGGCATGTCTCGGATGGATGCCCTTGAATGGAGCATACACCACAGATTGTAGCTCCTTGCGCTTTGGGGCCCTCCACAAACTGCGACAACATAGATGTAAGGTTAGCCATTTGGGATTGTAATTCGGAAATAGAACTTACCTCATTTACATGATGTGGCCGTGGGGCGTCTCTCTGCCCAACACCTTCATATTGTTGTGCATTTAGAGCACGGTTTGCAATTAGGGTCTTGGCTGCCATAGGTGTTTTGTCCACCAATGCACCTCCCGCCGAAGCATCGAGCATTTACCTTTCAATGGGAAGAAGGCCCTCATAGAAGTATTGAAGGAGAAGCTCATCCTTCATTTGATGTTGAGGACATGATGCAACAAGGGCTTTAAAACGCTCGTAGTATGCCGGAAAAGATTCTCCTTGACTTTGTTGGATTCCGCTAATTTTCTTCCTTAAGAGAATGACTTTTGAAGTAGGGAAGAACTTCTCTAAGAACGCTCTCTTCATGCTCTCCCAAGAAGTAACGGTCCCGGATGCTAATTCATAAAGCCAATCCTTAGCCTTTTCCACAAGAGAGAATGGAAAAGCCTTTATCATCAGAATGTTCCCATCAACATTTATGGGTGTCATGCTCGAACAAACAACCTCGAACTCCTTGAGATGCTTGTTGGGATCTTCCATGGAAAGCCCATGGTATTTCGGAATGTGGTGCAACAAGCTTGACTTCAACTCGAATTCATCAGTCTTGCCTTGGGCAGCCTCGGGGTATTGAATGTAAAGAGGGGCTGCATTGGCCAAACCCGAGGCAGAAAGCTCTTTGATGGTTCGATTGTCCATGGCCATGGTTGGTACTTCTTCTTTAACCCAATCTGGGGCTTCCTCTTCTACTTCAGGTTCGGGACTAGGAGGATTAGACTCTTGCAATTTCTTGTTCCTTCTCAAAGTTCTCTCGAAATCACCGTCAAAGTCGAAGATATGCTCACGAACAGGTTGTGAGCTACGGGTCATAAACTAGCACCTACACACAAAAGTAAACAAGATAAATAACCAACTTAATATACTTGGCACAAGTAAGAAAACAAGTTGCCACACACGGCACAAAAACAAAACACATACACACGGTGCAAAAAAATTAAAACAAAATAGAAACTAAACAATTTAAACAAGACTCAAGACAAGGGATTAGCAATTTTGCCAATCCCCGGCAACGGCGCCAAAATTTGATACGAGCATTATACGCATACAAATTAAACCCTATTTGTGACAATTGTAGTAATGATGTAAGTAGGGATCGTTCTAACCGGGGATTAACTAGGGATGCTAAACACTTGACTTAAATAAATAAAACTAACTTTTAAAACACTAAGACAAACTTAAAAGACTCAAAACAAGTTCAAAAGACTCCAAATACTTTAAAAACATAAAATAAGACAAATCAAATGATTAAGACTTAACAAAATAAGGGGGGGAAGTTTGATTTGACGAAAATTGAAATAACAAAACAAGTTAATAAACTAAGCAAATTGTAAAACGAATAAACGTAAATATGAATGTGATGAAAATATGGATGATGGAATAGCCAAGGGGTTCTTCTCCACACATGTTACACTTGCAATACAAGATTGATTTTCGGTTGGTCTTTCGATAAATTATGAAACTCAATGCTCCAAGTTAATTAGGTTCGCTTAAATTAACTTTCAGATTTCCCTAGATTCATTGGATTGAATGGAATACGCATTACAACCAAATTATTCTTAATCAAAGTCCCTAACTATGGAATACGCATGATAGAGACATTCAACAAAGATCATTAAGTCCAACGGAAATCATAAACATTGACGAGGCATTCGTTACTATGGAATACGCATGAAACTTATGCCAAGAATTCGTTTAAAGCGATTGTTTATAAGCGTCATATTCATGCATGAAAATTAAGCTTGCAATCTCAATGAACATACATAAATACGTTATCAATCAAACAGTTAAACTAATTGAATCCACAACTTATGAAATTCCAACCAAAAGTAATCAATTCATATTGCAAATATAAACATAGTTTCGAATCACCCCCTAGCTAAAGGGGGTTTAGTTCCTCATAACCTTGAAATCAAAGAGACAACTAAACATTCCAACAACTCAAACTTGAATTGTATGAACGTTTAGGCACTCTTCTCTTCCATTACAAAACAAAGAAAATTGAATTTAAACTTTGAAATCAAAGAAACACCTAAACATTCCAACAACTCAAACTTGAATTGTATGAACGTTTAGGCACTCTTCTTCTTCGTTATTATGGCACAAGGTCTAAGGGATGTTGTTGGTGTGTTGAATGGATTGGGGAATTATGGAAAATGGATGAGGAAAGATAGAAAATGGAAAGAAACCCACGGCAAGGCTTGGAATTTCAGGATGTAAAGATGGTGTGTGTTTGTGTTGTGGTGTGAGAAATGGAGAGATATGTCCATTGAATGGGGAGTGAATGCAAGGGTATTTATAGGAGTAATGGAGGTGTAAATGGCTGTTTGTTTAAGGTGTTTGTGTGGAGGAAATGATGGAAAAACATGGTGGAAAGCTGGAATGTGGAATGGTGCCCACGGCAAAGTGTTTTGGGGATGGTTCTTTGTGGTTGTGATGCATGTGATTGCATGTGTTGATTGCTAAGGTGTGTGATGATGAGTGTAAGTGGAATAAAGAATGAATGAAGGCATGTGAATTAGGTGGAATGCTGGAATGATGAAGGGAATACACGGCAAAGGTGTCAATGGTGCTGAAAATGCATGTGAATGCATGCTGGAATTGCATAAGCAAGCTGGAAATGTGAGTGAAGGCCACGGGTTAGGGTTGTTTGTTTGATGATAATGCATGTGATGGGTGGGAACAAAGGGGGAAACATGGCACAAGGGTGCTTGAGTGAATGATTGAATGTGCATGTGGAATTAGAGAATGAGTGGTGTGTAATGATGAAGTGAATGCATGTGGAAATGCAAGGTGGAAAGCTGGAAATGTGAGTGAAGGAAATGGTGCTGTTTTGTGTGTGAATGATTGTTGTTTTGCATGTGACATTGTTTGTGGAATGTAAGATGGATAGGGTGAATGATTATGTGTGAATGCATGTGACTTGTGGCTGCAAAGAGAAGGAGAAAAGCTGGAATGTGTTGATGTGTATTGCACGGCAAAGGGGGGGGGTGAGAAATGATGGCATGAAAGTGAAGGGATTAGTGGTGCATGTGCATGTGTTTTAGGTTGTTGTTGTGATAAGTGATAAATGAATGATATGTTAAGTGATAAATGAATGATATGTGGTGAGTGATAAGTGAATGGAAGTGATAAGTGAATGGTTTGATAATTGATAAATGAATGATATGATAAGTGATAAATGAATGATATGTTAAGTGATAAATGAATGATATGTGGTGAGTGATAAGTGAATGGAAGTGATAAGTGATTGGTTTGATAAGTGAATGCTTTAAGTGTTTAAAATAGGGAACAAAGCCCTTCCTTGCATGGCAAGGAAGGGAGACACAAGGAAACACACGACAATGTCCTAAGGTTGCAAAGAATGTTGTTTTTGTGTTCTAAAATGCGTAGGAGTCTTCAATGATGCTTAAACATGAGGTCTTTTAGGATTTAACTTTCCTACTTCAAGTTTTTAATTTCGTCCATCCTCTTGGCTCCAAGCATATGATATCCATTCCAATCTCTAATTTGCTCCAAAAGGCCCCAAAAGGCATCCTTTTGCATACCTTGCCCTTAGAACCTGAAAACACACAAAAGAAGCATAAAGGACTAAAATAACTAGAGAAACATAACGTAAATGCACGAGAACAAGCCATTTAAGTCGCATGAATATGCTCCTATCATCCTTCAGACTTCTATCTAACCACACTTAAGGTGTAATGAGTCAATTCTATGTTATATATTTTTTCCTAATCTTAGTATTAGTTTATTGGTTATTTTGTGAGAATTTTGATACTTTGAATTATATTTCCAATGTAGGACATTCGACTTCCTCTTAAGCAAAAAGTAGCCAAACGGATGAATTTTGGAGTGATTCTAATTGGAAGATGTTCGTGAGTCTCTCAGCTAGTTCATGTCAAAGTTTCAGATTTTTCTACAAAGCGGATAATTTATGGTGATGAAATAAAGGAGCAGTGTGCAGTACTGTCAAAGTGATGTTTTAGGCTTATTTGGGCTTTTTGGCGTCCAAGATGATGTCTTTTGGGTTCGAAGCCTTTTGCAATTATGTTCGGAACATCTCAAGCTTTAATTCTAGCCATTTTGTGCTTGTTTTGGAGCTTAAAGATCCAGAAACGTGGCTGATTTATGGCTGGACAGATTTCCCATATTTGATTAGGATTATGTTTCCTAGTTTCTCTTAAGTTATTATGTTTCCTAGTTTATAGATGACCTTTTATAATAAGGATTTTATTTTATAGTAGTATAAATAAGATTTTTTAGCCATTAGGGTTTTGGAGAGAAGAGGAGAAGAATGCATTAGTTTTGGAGAACTTTGCTAGGCCTTGACGATTTGTATTTCAAGGTGTTTTCTATCCTTATTTTTAATAATATTTTATTTTATGATTGTTTGTAACTAATTTCCTTTTGCTAAGGCGATGCCATAAGCCTTAACAAGAATATGTAGTTTTTTTTTCAATTTGCTTACGATTTTATGCATGCAGGTTTTGAATTATTAATCACCGTGTTTAAACTATCTATTTGTCTTAATATTTGATCACCAATGGGATATTTAGAAAAGTAATTTGATCCAATTTTGGTCGGAGGTCAGTCCTTGAAATTGACGAAGGCTTTTTGTGGTTAATTTGTGCAAGTTCACTTAGGATGAATACCACGTTTTAAGGGTTGCATGATTTTTCAAAATATTTCACAAAACTTAATGAGTCTTGCATGTTTGATATACGCTCTATGTTGGGGGTTCCAAGTAGGCATGTATTAGGAAAACCTAACCTTCAAATATGCATGTATAAGTCATAAGTAATTGAAAGAATTACGTAGGATTAGTAAGGTGACGGTGGAACCCTAGTGCTTTTACAATTTAATTTTCAAAAACTTTTTTTTGTTTTCTTTAATTTGCTAATTTCTTTAATTATTTTTATTAAATTCGTTTTTATTATTTTAAATCACAAAATCAACATTTTTTCAAACTTTGTTTTAAATAATTAATTAAGATTTGGTTTAATAAAAATTATTCATCCAATCTCTGTGGAGAACAACCTTGCTAGAGCCAACTATAATACAATTACCTTGTACTCTTGCAAGTATTGTAAGTGTTTTTATTCATACTTTTGCAGGTGGTAAAAATCCTATCAAGGTGCATACGCACTAATCACATTGATGAGTTCTGGTCCTATCACAATCTTAATTACTATAATTCTATACCCGGCCCTCTTAACATCTACCTTATCTTTTGCCAAAGTCTTATCCATGATGATGCCGACATTGTTTCTTGATATGTTTGTGCTCGAATACCAAAGCTTAAAGCTTGGTTTTTCGAGATCCTTCACCTTAAGACCAACTTAGTTTTCTAGAGGCACATAATACTTATCGTTCTTCTCAACATAACTTCTATTACTTCCATAAAATTTCCCATTAAAGTTCCTATATTCCATGTTCTGAAATGCATTCTACTCTTATGAACCTACCCTCGTGTCCTAGCTTATTTGACCTCACTCGTCCCGTATGATCAAAATACGTCTTTTGGGTATCCTGGGTAAAGTTGATATCAGCAAATGCTTCCAAACAATTTTGAGTGGAATCTTTCAAAAATAAGTTTCTACAATGTCCTTACTTGTTTAACACTATGTTCGAGCTTCTATGGAGATACAACGACATTTACGCACTTATCATTGTGCCCAGACCTTGCAACCGTCACTTCCGGGTGACAACCTACCTTTAGCACAATTTTGTTTAGAATTCATATCAAACGTGAAGGATAAAATGTCGGCTATCAACAACTTGACGCACTTCCTATCTTTTTTTATTCGAAAAAAAAAAAAAAGAGAAAAAGTAAAAAGTAAAAAATCATTGATGACATTCCAAGATTACATTTATCGACCGCAACAAACTGTACAAATATAACCGGAGAGTATACCTCAATTGCACTCGAAATCACCATTTCATTTTTCACCTTCTTCGTCTTCCTGATTGCTCTCCAGCTCCAGTCACTCGCAATTTCACGTAAGATTCCCTCCACCCAATCTCCAATTTCCAATCAAATATTCGAACACACACCAATATGATTTGCGTTAACACTTAAATCTAGGGTTAGGTTTTGTTGCCTTTGTATTCTTTTTCCAATTACTTTGTTGTGATTTATCGACTATCTTTGGTATTTGTTCGATATGTTTATATTTATTGAACCGACTTGATGTTTGTGTACGGGTTTCCAAGTTTTTCAGGGGAGGGGTGAATTTTGGAAATGATTTCATTGATTCGATCTTGATGTGGCGTTCTGAGTTTTCAGTTTTCGATTCAATTTGCAAATGATTGATACTCTAGGGTTCTTGATTTGGGCGTTGAGGTTGGAATTGAGGGGAAAGCGCAATTTTTAGAATTGCAATCTGAAGGCTGCTGCTTTTATGTATAGAAAATGGGGAAAAAAGTCTTCAGTTTCAATTGGGGTTTGGCTGTGCGTCATTGGTTAAGAGATCGGATAAGATAGTGTAATTGCAATTGTGTATGGTATGCCTCGGGCATATGACACGAAGCTTCGTAAATTACCAATTTGTTTAATTTAGTTTACCAGTATGTGGGCTGATTGGGAAGGGGCTGTATTAGCCTCCTTGTAGCTGATGATGAGTTTGGCATGGTATTCTTGTAATTCTGAAATTTTCAGTTGCCTCTAGCTTTAATGTTCATCAAATTAGGTTTATGACATTTTTAATGTATTTTACGTCAAGGTTGTTGTCAGATTGTAAAATTGGGTTTCAGTCTTTTTCAGATCATGTACTTTATTAACGGGGTGGCTAACAGTTATTGTCATGATTATAGCATTGGTAATTAATGTAAACGAGGTTTATTCGCTTCCGTTTTTCGAGTATTACACAACATTCAGTTGGAAATGCAAGCCTGTGATGGAAATTAGAAAATATGGAAAATGTGAATAAATGTTTCTCTTTATTCTCTTAATGGCTCAAAAAGAATCCATTCAGTCCACCGTGATGTTTTTCCAGAATTGTATCGGAACTTAATTGACAATATTATGTTCTCTGATGAAGTGCTTTAACTACCATCGATTGATACCCAACTGCTAAGGGTCTTCCTGAACGTAGTGTGTGATTTTGTATGGTGTTGATGTTTTAAGTTGGTGTGATTTTGTTGGAGCCTCTATAGCACAGTGTGTGTGCGCGCGCGTGCGCGTGTGCATGTGTGTTTGTGCGCACGCATGTGTGTGGCAATTAAGGCCCTGTGCCTCCCCCATCTGGGTTTGTGGTGCTTATGCACAGTGTTGATATTTCGAGTTGGTGTGGGAACCTCTACAATATAGAACAATAAGCTTTTTCCGCCTGTGGAGAAATGTAGCTTTCGGAAGTTACTTTCATAGAATGACCTTTTAATAATGTCCATAATACAGGATGTCAGAAACACCCTTCCGACCACGTGAGCAGCTCTATGAGAAGCAAAAGATTTTCCAAAGCATCCACAAACACACATACCTGAAGGGACCGTTTGATAAGATTACCTCTGTTGCCATTCCAGCTGCTTTAGCTGCTACTTCGTTGTTCCTTATTGTGAGTTTCTAATTACTTCATTTCTTTTAAGACTTTGTAAGCCTTTTGTATGTGAAAAAAAAAGTAGTTTTCCTTGCTTTTGTTGCAATCTCATTGTAAGGTCTGATGGCATTTTCTCCAGGGACGAGGGATCTACAACATGTCTCATGGGATTGGAAAGAAGGAATGACGCAGCATAGAAATGACAGTCGGCTGGCAAACAAAGTCTCAAGATTTATGTGCTCCCAGTCTCTGGTTGTGTTGATTTTTTTTCTGTTTGTCCTCTAATAATTGCTTAGTAGCAGATTCTGTACTACCATTGAAAGGGGGAGTATTTAATTTTGAAATTTCTGCTAATGGGGTTTCCTGTTTGATAAATACTGCACTCGTTTAATATACTTAAGACTTCAGCCATTTGTCTGAGACGTCTTTTCAACTGTTGCGTTGTTTGGTCTGCATTTTGTATGCTTACAAATGTGTATCAACTATCAACTTGCTTTCTACTCCAGTGATTTCGCTTCATATGCTTCGTTGAATTGAGTTGCAATCTTTTTTTCCTAGCACGTCACCAAACTGTTGTAAGTTATAGCTATTATTCAAGACGAAAACCTCTCCACGGGGACTCCCTACCCGATGCTCCCCAAGATTAGGGAGATAGAGCTCAAGCTCTTGAAAATAATACAGAAGAATTACCGCCATTTGATTAAGCTAATGGTGGCAGTTCTGTGATTTTTTCAGCTCCTTTTTTAATATGCTTGACCGAGATGTACTTGAATATTTCTGGTGAATCCAAGTGCTGCTTCAGCATCTTTGACATTATATTCTTCCCTTCTACCACCAGAAGCAAATTTTTTGTCAATGATACCTCTCCCAGCGAGAGATTTTCTTATCCAATGAAGTTTTAGTCCCTGTAGCATCTTGCTGCGTGTTCAGAAAGGTGTAGAATTTATCCAATGAACGATTGGCACACGGTGAGTTGGTGATATGAGAGAATCTCTCGTCCCTAACTCTTCAAATTGTGAGGCCATCTTGACTCGTCGCTCCACATGTCTCGATACTCTTCTCTGCACTCTGAAAACTGCGCCTTTGTGTGTTTCGACTCCAAGAATTCCTAATTCTTAAGCACAAAGCACCGCTACTCAAACAAACACGTACTGCACTTTCAGAATATGAGCAAGAGAGATGACAATCTATTTCAAAGAGACGATAATCTATTCCAACATGTTTGTACGACCGTGGAACCGAGTGATTAGAAAGAAGCAAGAGATATGGCAGAGATAATCCAAGTGATACCTGCAGTAGTATGAGCAAGAGATCTGTACACTGTCTCGGTAGACGAACGGGCAACAGTAAACTGTTTCTTGGCACTCCAACTAATCAAATTTCACCTCAAAAAGATACAATATCCACTAGTAGATCGTCTATCAAACACACAACTTGCCCGGTCACCCTTTCTGAACCATATACAAATCATGATTGATGGTGCCCTTGAGAAAATGTAAAATTCTTTAGACATCAGTGAGATGATCTTTGCCTTGAAGAGTGCATAAACTGGCACGTTTGGTTAACAGCAAAAGAAAGATCGATTCAGGACCATGTTATGCTAGGCATGGAAGAGCTCCAACCAATGACCTATGATGCGAGAATTATACGCACACAAATTAAACCCTCTTTTTGTCAATTGTAGTGAAGAATGTAAGTAGGGATCGTTCTGGACCGGGGATTAGGAGGGGTTGTTAATCACTTGGATTTGACTCAAAAACGTAAAAACACAATATAAAACACTATACTAGACTCAAAGAATGCAAAACTAAACTTTAAAACACCAAAACAAACCAAAAGACTCAAAACAGCAAGAAAACACTCAAAACTGCCTTAAAAACACAATCTGGGCAGTTTTGAACACTAGACACAACTTTGGACGAAAATTGGTTTTAACTTGACCTAAGACACTTAAAAACACAAACTAAAGTGATTTTTAACTACTATGACTCAACAAAGTAAGGGGGATTGGTTTTGGACGAAATTAAAAACAAAACAAACTTTTTAAATTAGAACAGATTGTAAAAACGAATTTGATGGAATTGAATGGATGGGAAGCTAGCTAAGGGGTTCATCTCCACACATGTTATACTTGCATATAAAACGATTTCCAATTGCTTTTCAATAACCCATGAATTCTCAACGCCCCAGATTAACCGTGAATTGCACTAATTAACCCTCAGATTTTCCTAACGTTATTGAATTGGATGATTGCATACGACAACCCAAAACATTCCCCACAAGTTCCCTACATGAATTGCATAATAGAGATACAAGCAAGAATCATTAAGTTCTTTTGAAAACCATAAGCATTGACGAAGCACTTGTTACTATGAATTGGATGAAACTTATGCCAAGAATTTACTTAACGCAATTGAGATTATCAACTTTTACTACTTGTGAATATAATTCCATAACGATTAGGTGAAACTTCCTTATATCCTAGCATTAAATTTATGCATGATAATTAAGCGTGCACTCTCAACCAACACACACAAATCAATATAATTCACATAGATAAGTAAATTGAATTCACAACTTATGAAACGCAATTAGAAGGAATCAAATCATATCGCAAGCATAAACATGTATTTTGAATCCCCCCCTAGCCAAGGGGGGTTTAGTTCCTCATATGCACAAAACAAAGAGAATTGAAATTAAACATTGAAATCAAAGGAAAAGAAACACCTAGAAATTTCAGCGACGCGAACTCGAATTGCATGAACTTCCGAGTTTCCTTCTCCTCCTCCTTGGTGCGGCAAAGGTCTAGGGACAGGTTTTAGAGCCTTAGGTGTATGGATGTATGGTCGTGGAGGGATATAGTAGTGTTTAGGGGAAGGGGATGGTGCGGCAAGGCTTAAAACTAAGGAGAAAGGTGTTTGGTGGCTGCGGCAAGGGTGTGGAGAAAGTTGGACGAATTTCTGGAATTAATGAATGTGTATGAGAGGTGGTGATCTGATCTAGGGGTTAATATGAGTATATATAGGCACTTAAAACCCTAGGGTAATCAGATATGGACTTGAATAACCCAAATCCACAAGGAAATAGGCTTAGAAATCAGAAATAGAAAGGGATAATGCTTCCTAGGTGCGGCAGGTAAGGAGATAAGGTGATAAGGCTTCTAGAATGCCTTGCAAGGCAAGGGAAATCAGCTTTCTAGAAGGATTTGGGGCGCCACTTTTGTAGGAGATAAGATAAGGTTCCTAGAAACATGTTTTAAGGGCCAAATTTGTAGGGAAAAAGGGATAAGGGTGCGGCACCTTTGTAGGGATAATGTTAGGGCTTCTAGAAACCCCAAAAACTAAGGGGATTTGGATAAAACCCACGGCAAAGATAGGATAGGGCATCTAAGGCTTCTAGAAACCCTCCAAGATAAGGTAAAGTGCATGGCATCCCTATAGGATTAGGATAAGGTGTCCTAAATGGATAAGGTGCCCTAAATGGATAAGGACTCCTCATTGCACTTGGAAACTTTGCCTATTAGGATTAGGAAACCTTGTCTTCATCATTCCTTCTTCATCTTGGACTCCTTTTCCTTCTTGGACTTGGAAAACTTCTTTGTTGCTTCTCTTGAGACCATTTGGATTTTGACTTTCCTACTTCAAGTAGGAAACCTTGTTTGAGTAGGCAACTTTGTTCTTCTAGGAATCCTAATTCAACTAGGAAACCCATTTTAACTAGGAATCCTAATTCAACTAGGAAACCATCTTCCATTAGGGACTTTCCTACTTCAACTAGGAAACCTTGCTCAAGTAGGAATCATCATCTTCAAGTCTTCAATTTCGTCCATCCTCTTGGCTCCAAGCATATGATGTCCATTCCAAGCTCTAATTTGCTCCAAAAGGCTCCAAAATGCATCCTTTTGCATACTTTGCCCTTAAAACCTGAAAATACATAAAACTAGCTTAAAAGACTACTTTACTAAGGAAAAACACTATAAATGCACAAGAACAAGCTAAACTAAGGTGCATAAATATGCTCCTATCAAATTCCCCCACACTTAGCTTTTGCTAGTCCTCGAGCAAAACAAAATGAAACAAAGTAAATAAACGAAGTAAAACGAGTAAAACACAACCTACACCTTCCAACAATCGCCTCAGGGATTTCCAATGCACATGACATGTTAAAAATCATCATTCCCACAGATTTTAGCCTTCTTTACGCTTAAGCATTTACTTAATCATAGTCACTACTCATTAGTTCACACATAACCAATTAAAACATGATTATGAATGTAGTAACATGCCTTAGAGAATTTCCTCAATTCCTTACAAGATATGCACTCTATTTTCACTCAGATTTTCTAACTACACACCCTATACTAGTTATATGTGAGAAGATAGATGTAAATATGAAAACGAATGCTCACATATATGTATGACAAAGAAAGCACTTTTCGGAGTTAATAACATGTTTAGATATGATCTCATGAATGGAACGCTACTACTTAGATGCGAGAACCAGTGACACCATATGCTCAAACCAAATTCAAACTCCACAAATTGAAACACACAACACTCAAGATTAAAGTCAAGGGTTGTAACGGGGCTTGGGGAATTGGCTAACAATGAAAGGATAGGGAAAACAAACGTTCTTTAAAGCAATAGTAAGCAACATAATGAAATTGAACTTAGAATTCCCATTAGAATGCCGAAATCAACTTTTAAACTCAAAGGGAAGGTTCAAGCAATCACTTAGGGCCGAATTCAATGTTTTGGACCCTTCCTTCAACAAACAACACTTGAGAACACTTTTTCACATCTTTTCAACTCCTTTTTTCATTCTTTTCACAACTTTTCTTTTTTTCTCCTTATTTTCCACGAAATTTTTTTTCTCTTTTTTTTTTTTTTTTTTTCTTTTCTTTGCCGTGCCTTATTCAAGACTTTGGCACACCCATATATCAAGAATCCTTCCCCCACACTTGTTTTCTGCAATGCAATGATCAAAAGGAATTCATCTTGAGTTATGCTTTTACTATGCTTCAAGAACAAAGGTATGGCTGGTCCTACTCTAGGCTAGGTGAGGATAATTGTGGGTTAACAAAGAAAGTAGGCTACACAAGGCTCAACGGGGTTAAATCCTACAAATGAAATAGGGAAATATGGCAATTTGGCTATGGTGGTCACTACACAACTTCATCTTGAATATGTGTTATGCAATTCAATAACATGCTTTGAATGAATTGGGCATGAGTTCTAGTGTTTGGAACTAAATGATGAAACGCCTTCTAAGTAGCAACCAAGCAAAGAATAATGAGATCATGCAACGACTTTTAGAAAACAACAATGCACAGATTATTAACTCTCCAAATAAACGTTTAGGCTCAAGTCTCACAAGGTTGTAGCGTTAGTTTGAGTTCCTTCCTTCAAGCATGTTACAAAAACTAATTTTTTTTTCTTTTTGATTACATGTGAAGTCATAAGTTATAACCACAACCAAGCATAAACAAAGAGTAAATCAAACTTTCATCCATGTTAATCATTCTTTTTAACAGTCATGCAATTACAAACCGAATCCTCATCATTGTGTTGGAAGGTACCCTAAGACACAAAAACAACTCTTTTTGGGTTTTCAAAACAATTTTTTCAATTTTTTCTGGGATTTTCGGATTTTTAAAACAACAAATACTAAAACACACCAAAACAGCCTAAAAACACCTAAAAACAGCAAGAAACAACATTTGAAATTATGGGTGACAAAACCCTACGAATTTGCATCAAAACACTTTGGTTACCCCCCCACACTTAAATCAAACATTGTCCTCAATGTTTCAAGCATAGACTCACACAAATAACAAACAAACAAACAAAACAACATCTAACAACCTAACATGGCAGAAACAAAATCAACAGCAAAGAGAAGAGTTTAGGAACGCAAATCTGGAATTGGAGTGCTTTCTCGGTCTTCCTTTGTTGAATGCATGGGTTGCCTCCCAAGTAGCGCTTGCTTTAACGTCGTACAGCCGGACGAGCATGCTTCTTATCCTCACTCCTTACTAGGGCCCACGGCTTCCAAGGGTATGTCATCCACGGCATGTTCCACAAAGGTGTCATAATAGGGCTTCAAACGATGCCCGTTCACCTTGAATTCGTGTCCCGTTTTCAAGCTTTGGATTTGGACTGCACCATGAACAAAAACATTAGTAATAACAAATAGTCCAATCCACTTAGAACGTAACTTACCGGGAAACAAACGTAAACGGGAATTGAACAATAGCACTTTCTGCCCAATTGAGAATGATTTCCCACGGATCATTTTGTCATGGAAGGCTTTGGTCTTTTGCTTGTAAATGCTTGCATTATCATATGCCTCGTGCCGGATTTCATCAAGCTCATTCAATTGGAATTTCCTAAGACTTCCCGCTTCATCTAAGTGCATGTTGAACTTCTTGACGGCCCAAAGAGCTTTATGCTCCAACTCCACGGGTAGATGGCACGCCTTGCCATAGACAAGTCGAAAAGGGGACATCCCAATGGGGGTTTTGTACGCCGTACGATACGCCCAAAGTGCATCATCTAACCGTAAGCTCCAATCCTTCCTTGTTGGCCCAACGGTCTTCTCAAGTATTTGCTTGATCTCTCGGTTGGAAACCTCGGCTTGGCCATTCGTTTGAGGATGGTAAGGTGTAGAAACCTTATGGGTGACATGGTATTTCCTCAATAACGCTTCAATGGTCCGATTGCAAAAGTGTGACCCTCCATCACTAATGATCACTCGTGGCATTCCAAACCTTGCAAAAATGTTAGTTCTAATAAAATCTGCAACCACTTTAGAATCATTAGTCCGGGTGGCCTTGGCTTCCACCCATTTTGACACATAATCAACCGCAAGCAAAATATACATGAAACCATACGATGAAGGGAAGGGACCCATAAAATCAATACCCCAAACATCAAAAATTTCAACATTTAGGATAGAAACCTGCGGCATTTGGTCCCTTGCACTAATACCACCCATTCTTTGGCATTTATCACATGTTAAGCAAAACGTTCTAGCATCCTTAAAAATACTAGGCCAATAAAATCCACATTGTAACACTTTGAGGGCCGTGCGTTGTGTGCCAAAGTGCCCTCCACATGCATATGTGTGACAAAAACTCAAAATTGAATGACATTCAGAATCGTGCACACAACGACGTATAATCTGATCGGGGCAAAATTTCCATAAGTACGGATCATCCCACACATAAAACCGTGCATCATGCCTAAGTTTATCACGTTGGTGCCTAGTGAACTCACTTGGAATACGTTTTGACACCAAAAAATTAACAATATCGGCATACCAAGGTGCACTAACCTTAATGGACAGCAATTGTTCATCGGGGAATGTCTCGGCAATGGGTAGGGCCTCTTCATTGTGCACCATTCGGCTTAGGTGGTCAGCCACCACGTTTTCACTTCCCTTCTTGTCCCGAATCTCTATGTCGAACTCTTGAAGTAGCAACATCCATCGAATTAGCCGTGGTTTGGCCTCCTTTTTAGTGAGCAAGTACTTCAGAGCTGCATGATCAGTGAAAACAATTACTTTGGTACCAATTAGATATGATCGAAATTTATCTAAAGCAAAGACAACGGCAAGAAGTTCTTTTTCCGTAGTGGAGTAGTTCAATTGTGCATCGTTCAACGTCCGTGAGGCGTAGTATATGACATGTGGCCTTTTGTCCTTTCTTTGTCCTAGAACGGCTCCTAAAGCATAGTCGGACGCATCACACATGAGCTCAAAAGGTAGACTCCAATCCGGTGGAACAATGATGGGTGCCGTGGTCAACAACTCCTTAAGTTGGTTGAATGATGCCGTGCACTCCTTGTTGAATTCAAACGTCACGTCTTTTTGTAGGAGACGGCAAAGAGGTTGTGCAACCTTCGAGAAATCCTTGATAAACCTACGATAGAATCCTGCATGGCCAAGAAAAGAACGAACCTCTCTAACCGAAGTTGGAGAGGGTAAGTGACGTACAAGATCTATTTTCGACTTATCGACCTCAATACCGTTTTCAGAGACTATATGACCTAAAACTATGCCTTGTTTGACCATGAAGTGGCATTTCTCCCAATTAAGAACAAGGTTAGTTTCAACGCAACGTTTTAAGATTAAACTAAGATTATGCAAGCAACCATCAAAAGAATCACCAAACACGCTAAAATCATCCATAAACACTTCAATGATTTTCTCAACATAATCAGAAAATATGCTCATCATGCATCGTTGAAATGTAGCAGGTGCATTACATAAACCAAAAGGCATGCGACGATATGCAAAAGTACCAAAGGGGCATGTAAAAGTGGTTTTTTCTTGATCTTCGGGTGTTATGACAATTTGATTATAACCAGAATAACCATCAAGAAAACAATAGAAAGCATAACCGGCTAACCTCTCAAGCATTTGGTCAATGAACGGCAATGGGAAGTGATCCTTCCTTGTTGCGGCGTTTAGCTTCCTATAATCGATGCACACCCTCCAACCGGTTTGAATGCGTTGAGGAACAAGTTCATTCTCGGCATTTGCAACCACAGTCACTCCAGATTTCTTCGGAACGCATTGAACGGGTGAGACCCACTTACTATCCGAGATTGGATAGATTACTCCACAATCCAAAAGCTTGATTACCTCCTTCTTCACAACTTCCATCATCGGAGGGTTGAGACGGCGTTGAGCCTCTCGGGATGTTTTGGACCCCTCCTCTAGAAGTATGCGATGCATGCATGTAGTAGGGCTAATTCCCTTGATGTCGGCCAAGGTCCATCCAATTGCCGTTTTGTACTCCTTAAGCACTCGCACTAATTTGCTCTCTTCTTGTGCCGTGAGTGAGGATGAAATAATGACGGGCAATGTGTCATCCTCGCCCAAGAAAACGTACTTCAAATGACTAGGCAACGGCTTAAGTTCAAGTGTAGGTGGCTGCACAACTGAGGGAAGCATTTTATTAGCCGAAACTGAACTTAAAATAGGGTCTGAATACTTACCCGATTGTGATGGCAATGACTCGAGGGCAGCCACCATCTCAATGACCTCATCATTAGGGGGCACGGCAAAAGAATGATCATGCATGCCGTAGGTTCCCATGGTTGTGGCTTCAATGTTTTTCTTGTCCATGCCTTGTGCAATGACCAATTCAAGTGCATCGTTGTTCAATTTGTCAAAATAGTCCTGCGACAAAGAGTCAATTACATCAATGGCACAACATGAATGATTCTCACTAGGGTACTTCATAGAATCAGAAAGATTAAAATTAATAACTTCCCCATCAAATTCCATCGTCAACGTGCCATTATATACGTCAATCTTTGTCCGAGCAGTTTTCATGAATGGCCTTCCGAGGAGGATGGGCAATGAAGGGGCATGGTCTGTTTCATCCATCTCAAGTACGTAGAAGTCCGCCGGGAAGATCAAATTATTAACCTGCACTAACACATCTTCCAAGACTCCTTTTGGATAGGCATTAGATCTATCGGCTAATTGTATGATCACACCATCGTTTTTCAATGCTCCTAGGTTCATAGATGCATAAATTGAATATGGCATGACATTTATAGATGCACCTAGGTCTAACATGGCAGATTCAAACCTAGAATTACCAATAACACACGGAATTGTAAAACTACCCGGATCTTTGCATTTTGGGGGCAGCTTGCGTTGTAAGATGGCTGACACGTTTTCACCTACTTTGACCACCTCCTTGGTCGAAATCCTCCTCCTATTGGTGCAAAGTTCCTTCAAGAACTTGGCGTACCTCGGGACTTGCTTGATTGCATCCAAAAGGGGGATATTGACTTGAACTTTCCGAAACGTCTCCAAAATGTCCTTTTCCACTTCTTCTTTCTTTGTTTGCTTAAACCTACTAGGAAAAGGAACATTTGCAGGAAAATCATTAGTAGGAACCAAACTTGACACGTTTTTACCTTTATTGGATGAATTGGACGACTTGGGATCACTTGGAACTTGCGGCACATTTGGTTCCTCCTTGGCCGTGAGTGGCCTTTGCTCCTCCTCTTCAATTCTCAACTCGTCCTCCTCGTTGGAACGTGATTTGGATGGGTTGAGGTCAGATCCGACTTGCTTTCCACTTCGCAAATGCATAGCTTTTGCAGATTCGAATCCACCTTTCGGATTGACCACCGTTGAGCTAGGCAACCTTCCTTGCTCACGAAATTGCCCCATGAACTCGGCAATTTGTCCCACTTGCTTCTCCAAATTGTCCACCCTCTTGTCTTGGAGTTGCCTCTCTTTGTTTTGAGTTTGGACTTCCTGCGTCAAAGTAGTAAGTAATTGAAAAATCTTATCATTATCACTTGAATTACCTACATTACTTTGGGCAGGTTGTGCTTGGGCTTGTGGTGGTGCCAACGGCTTTTGATAGAAACCCGGGGGTTGTTGCCTAAATCCGTTTTGTTGTTGACCTTGTTGGGGGTCTCGCCATTTAAAATTCGGATGATCACGCCAACCGGGATTGTAAGTATTAGAAAACGGATCACCACGTGTTTGGTATTGGTTGCCATATCCCACGGCATTGAGTGTCTCCCACCCTCCATTCTCGATCAATTGTGGGCACTTGTCCGTAGGGTGTCCGTGCATGGAGCATACGCCACAGGAAGCTACGGTTTTGACTTTTGGACCTTCCACCACCTGAGAAAGCAACGTAGTAAGGTTAGCCATTTGATTTTGAAGATCGGTTATGGCACTTACCTCATTGACTTGGTGTTGCCGTGGGGTACTCCTCTGTCCAACGCCTTCGTATTGTTGAGCGTTCAATGCTCGATTAGCAATCAAGGTCTTTGCAGCCGTGGGGGTCTTGTCCACCAAGGCTCCTCCCGCTGAGGCATCTAGCATTTGACGTTCGATTGGTAGAAGTCCCTCGTAGAAGTATTGTAAGAGAAGTTCCTCCTTCATCTGATGTTGTGGACATGAAGCAACAAGAGATTTAAAACGTTCATAATAAGTAGGAAAAGATTCACCTTCATCTTGTTGAATTCCACTTATCCTTTTTCGTAGGAGGATGACTCGAGAAGTTGGGAAAAACTTCTCCAAGTAAGCTCGTTTCATGCTCTCCCATGATGTGACAGTTCCGGGAGCTAATTCGTACAACCAATCTTTCGCTTTCTCTTGGAGAGAAAAGGGAAAGGCCTTCATCTTCAAGATGCTTTCATCCACGTTCACCGGAGTCATGCTTGAGCAAACGACTTCAAACTCCTTCAAGTGCTTGTTCGGATCTTCCATGGATAGCCCATGGTACTTCGGAATGTGATGTAACAGGCTTGACTTCAATTCGAACTCGGCAGTCTTGTCTTGAGCCGCCCTTGGGTATTGGATGCACAAGGGTGCGGCATTGGCCAATCCTGAAGCGGAAAGCTCCTTGATTGTTCGGTTGTCTGCTGCCATGTCTTCCACTTCTTCTTCAAATTCAGAAACGGACTCGGAACTTGCACTTGATTCACTAGGTTCTGGGTTCTTCCTCTTACGTCTCAACTCACGCTCAAAATCGTCGTCAAAGTCTAAAATATGTTCGTGAACCAGTTTAGAACTCCGAGTCATAAACAAGTACCTAAAACAAGAAACAAAATAACATAAGAATCTGATCTAATAAGAAAACGAAAATAACAATCCAAGGGATTAGCAAAGTTGCTAATCCCCGGCAACGGCGCCAAAATTTGATGCGAGAATTATACGCACACAAATTAAACCCTCTTTTTGTCAATTGTAGTGAAGAATGTAAGTAGGGATCGTTCTGGACCGGGGATTAGGAGGGGTTGTTAATCACTTGGATTTGACTCAAAAACGTAAAAACACAATATAAAACACTATACTAGACTCAAAGAATGCAAAACTAAACTTTAAAACACCAAAACAAACCAAAAGACTCAAAACAGCAAGAAAACACTCAAAACTGCCTTAAAAACACAATCTGGGCAGTTTTGAACACTAGACACAACTTTGGACGAAAATTGGTTTTAACTTGACCTAAGACACTTAAAAACACAAACTAAAGTGATTTTTAACTACTATGACTCAACAAAGTAAGGGGGATTGGTTTTGGACGAAATTAAAAACAAAACAAACTTTTTAAATTAGAACAGATTGTAAAAACGAATTTGATGGAATTGAATGGATGGGAAGCTAGCTAAGGGGTTCATCTCCACACATGTTATACTTGCATATAAAACGATTTCCAATTGCTTTTCAATAACCCATGAATTCTCAACGCCCCAGATTAACCGTGAATTGCACTAATTAACCCTCAGATTTTCCTAACGTTATTGAATTGGATGATTGCATACGACAACCCAAAACATTCCCCACAAGTTCCCTACATGAATTGCATAATAGAGATACAAGCAAGAATCATTAAGTTCTTTTGAAAACCATAAGCATTGACGAAGCACTTGTTACTATGAATTGGATGAAACTTATGCCAAGAATTTACTTAACGCAATTGAGATTATCAACTTTTACTACTTGTGAATATAATTCCATAACGATTAGGTGAAACTTCCTTATATCCTAGCATTAAATTTATGCATGATAATTAAGCGTGCACTCTCAACCAACACACACAAATCAATATAATTCACATAGATAAGTAAATTGAATTCACAACTTATGAAACGCAATTAGAAGGAATCAAATCATATCGCAAGCATAAACATGTATTTTGAATCCCCCCCTAGCCAAGGGGGGTTTAGTTCCTCATATGCACAAAACAAAGAGAATTGAAATTAAACATTGAAATCAAAGGAAAAGAAACACCTAGAAATTTCAGCGACGCGAACTCGAATTGCATGAACTTCCGAGTTTCCTTCTCCTCCTCCTTGGTGCGGCAAAGGTCTAGGGACAGGTTTTAGAGCCTTAGGTGTATGGATGTATGGTCGTGGAGGGATATAGTAGTGTTTAGGGGAAGGGGATGGTGCGGCAAGGCTTAAAACTAAGGAGAAAGGTGTTTGGTGGCTGCGGCAAGGGTGTGGAGAAAGTTGGACGAATTTCTGGAATTAATGAATGTGTATGAGAGGTGGTGATCTGATCTAGGGGTTAATATGAGTATATATAGGCACTTAAAACCCTAGGGTAATCAGATATGGACTTGAATAACCCAAATCCACAAGGAAATAGGCTTAGAAATCAGAAATAGAAAGGGATAATGCTTCCTAGGTGCGGCAGGTAAGGAGATAAGGTGATAAGGCTTCTAGAATGCCTTGCAAGGCAAGGGAAATCAGCTTTCTAGAAGGATTTGGGGCGCCACTTTTGTAGGAGATAAGATAAGGTTCCTAGAAACATGTTTTAAGGGCCAAATTTGTAGGGAAAAAGGGATAAGGGTGCGGCACCTTTGTAGGGATAATGTTAGGGCTTCTAGAAACCCCAAAAACTAAGGGGATTTGGATAAAACCCACGGCAAAGATAGGATAGGGCATCTAAGGCTTCTAGAAACCCTCCAAGATAAGGTAAAGTGCATGGCATCCCTATAGGATTAGGATAAGGTGTCCTAAATGGATAAGGTGCCCTAAATGGATAAGGACTCCTCATTGCACTTGGAAACTTTGCCTATTAGGATTAGGAAACCTTGTCTTCATCATTCCTTCTTCATCTTGGACTCCTTTTCCTTCTTGGACTTGGAAAACTTCTTTGTTGCTTCTCTTGAGACCATTTGGATTTTGACTTTCCTACTTCAAGTAGGAAACCTTGTTTGAGTAGGCAACTTTGTTCTTCTAGGAATCCTAATTCAACTAGGAAACCCATTTTAACTAGGAATCCTAATTCAACTAGGAAACCATCTTCCATTAGGGACTTTCCTACTTCAACTAGGAAACCTTGCTCAAGTAGGAATCATCATCTTCAAGTCTTCAATTTCGTCCATCCTCTTGGCTCCAAGCATATGATGTCCATTCCAAGCTCTAATTTGCTCCAAAAGGCTCCAAAATGCATCCTTTTGCATACTTTGCCCTTAAAACCTGAAAATACATAAAACTAGCTTAAAAGACTACTTTACTAAGGAAAAACACTATAAATGCACAAGAACAAGCTAAACTAAGGTGCATAAATATGCTCCTATCAACCTATATTCTGCAGGATTAGAGAGTAAGGGATCAACATTGATGCCTAATTCTTTTGACTCCAGAGGCGGAGATGGGTGAAGGAGCTAGAGAAAATGGATCCAAGCGAAACATACCGTGAATCCGGCGAGGGCTGGAGTTGCGTCGTCTCCAAGGTTGAAGGTCCAGATGCTGGAAAGGCTGTCGTTGAATGTGCTGATGGTTGCACCTGTGCGACCGAAACTATGGGTTCTAACTGTAGCATCCAGGGGACTATTGGCACAAAGAGCGTTGCGCGATTTCGAATAACGGAAGCGAATTGTTCGATTATATCTTGCTCTCTTACGTATCAGCTCTTCGATTATCATCTTTTCGTTTCTTATTTTACATCTTTTAGTGTTTCTATCATTGTTCGATTACAAATAATTCTGGATTTGGTTGATTTTTGTATATATGCATGGCCGTCATGAACATGTTGCTTATACGAAATCGATCGTCCTAGCCACTGAAATAAACCAAGAGAATAGAGGCTAGCTTATAGTTATTTTCTGTCGTGATTCCATGCATTATCTATAGAGGATAATACGTCTAATGAACAAAAATGTCCAAACCCATAACAATTGGATAACTCGGTCCAAATGCTGCAATCTATTTGTTGAACCCGGTCCTCTCGAGGTCACCGTCTAACAGTGACTTTCATAAAAACATGTAGAGTGATGGTATGATTTCAAATACCGCTGTTGTTATTGCATGTTCATGTGAAAATTCAATAATTTAAATACACTAAGTATAATTGAAGAGGAAAAAAATTTGCACTTGGTGCTCGTTGGGTGTCGTATACGAGTTCAAACATCAAGCGAATAGAATTGGGTCATTCACAGTGTTCAAATTAAATAAAATAAAGGCCAATTGCTTCAGAAATGAAAATAAAGGTTTAGGTAACAAGTATCATCCTCAAGATGAGTCGTTCATTTGTTTGATGCATATGAATGACTAATGGATTTCTAAATTGTAAGATTTTTTTGTATATATGATCTTTAGATGATGACTAACAAGTAGCATCCTCAAAATGAGTCCTATTATGATGTTTGTACAGTAAAAATGTATTAATCGTCTGTGGAAGGATAAGTAAGTTGTGGGGGAATCCAATTATTATCTTTAATAATTTGATGACGAATATAAGGATAAGCTCGATTATATATCTGCAATTGGGCACTACAATGGTGACAGGGTTGAGTACTTAAACTAGGGTGCTGTCCAAATGAACTGAATGCCAAGGCGTCCGTGCTTGTAGTTAAATGACCGTGAGTCTGACTCTACTAGCCAAAACGTCAAAGTGAATTAAATGTTTGATGTGAAAGTGGCATTTTACCACGGTGGTAGAAATGTGTTGAGTTCTTACATAATGACGTGGGTTTGAATCCCGTCAGTGACTAATATAACATTTAATCTAATAAAATCTATCATTTGACCAAAAAAAAAAAAAAAAAAAAAAAAAAAAAAAAATCAAGTGTCTGATTTTGATTACTTAGTTGAGACTGGTGCTTATTGGCATTTCATAACAAGTTAGATAAGGATTGTTCATAATAAGATCATGAGAAGAAAACTCTATATTTGTAAGAGGTGACTCACAACAGTATTTCTCTGTTGAAGGTTGCAAGATCACTAAAAGGTGGTGCCGTCTTTTCTCGTGATGCATTTACGGTGGTTCTATGACTTGCTAGGTTTAGTCCTCGTGAGTTATCTTTCTTCTTAGTTAGATGTAAATCATTCGTGATTGAGGAATTACGTTGTATTCTTAATGTTGTAGCATTTCCCTTATGGTTTGTGATATCTTGATTATGTTTGACATGCTTGTATTATGTGTGTTCATGATTGTTTCTTAATAATTTTTATTACCTTCAATCGTGAATAAGGACTGTTCATCCAACCTTGACAATGCTCCACTTTGTTTCTACACACCAGTAAGCTGACATCACGAGAGACGAATTTTGTTGTTGATGTTTTATTTTGAAACTATTAATTGTTTGAATTAGCGGTTTTCAGCATGAGGTTTGTTCGACATAAAAAATAAGAGTACAAAAAATGGAAACTGAGAGAGATAAATGACATAAGAAATACAGAACACAGTAAGAGAAAAGAGTGAAAAGACTGAATAGAGGTTGAAAGAACAGATAAAATGAATAATATAAGAGTAAACTCTATTCTGTATGTATAATTAAAAAAAAGAATTTTTATTAGCATTCCAAAATTTTCATTCTACATTCCAAACTTTCTATATTTCGAAAGAAAAATACACTTGTGAGGAGTGTAGAATGATAATTTTGGAGTGCCAATAACACTTCCCTTAATAAATTACGAACTTTAACGAAAAGATTTCGCCACTGTTTATTTTAACAAAAAACCACATTTTTGCACTAAAAATTCAATCTTGATACTATTCACTTTACCTTTTATTTTGTCATTATCGTTAAAACTCAAAGTTTTCAAACCATTTTCATTAGTTTTCCTTAAAATTTTTTGCATAATAACTGAATATTGACTTGCATAAAAGTAATTAAAGACCCTTAATTTTTATTACTAGCTTTAAAAATAAAAAAAAGTTAAAAGTTAATTTTAACTTGTAAGCCGAAAGCTATGGAGTGGCATTAAAAAAAAGGAAGTGTTATAGGCACTTCAAAAATCTCGTTCTACACTTCTTATAAGTGTAGTTTTCATTCCTAATATAGAAAGTTTGAAGTGTAAAATGAAATTTTTGAAGTGCTAATAACAATTTCCTAAAAAAATTGAACGATGATCATTGTTTTTAGTTAAAAACAATGTGACGGTGAGTTAAAGGGATATTAGTGGCTAATAACCTTTTCGTTAGGTTGAATGGTCCCTGTCATGATCTGCTATTTAGTCTTTAATTTGACTATTAGCAGCCACTGACTGCCATATGTTTATGCTCATAAATTAATGAGTTTTCTGATCGCCAATGCTCGATTAATTATCTCTATAAGCTAGACTGCAAACCTAATGAGAATTACTTCGAGTCTTATCCAACTCTTAATCATCACAATATTCTAGTCACTAATTTTCCACTTTGTTGGTTCCTTAATCATCATAATCATGATTTAATCAAATTTAACAAAGATTTTTCGTGGAATGACCAAAATGATTGACGGTTGACAAATTCAGCAAAGACTTCTATCGATTTCAAATCTCACGGACTAAAGTGAGGAGTTATGCAATTCTCAAATACTATTTTGGCTAAAATGCCATAAGGTAAATTTTTATTACCAGCACACTTTACTTACAAGACTGAAGGCCCAAACACACTGCAAATACAAGAACAAGATTGAAGGCCCAAAGGCCCAAACACACTGCAAATACAAGAACAAGATTGAAGGCCCAAACACACTGCAAATACAAGGCAACAGATGAGCCTCCAAAACAACGACAAAAGAAAAGCCCAACTCGAAAGTTGAGCCTAATACAAGAAAAACAGACAAAGAAACCCTAAACGCCTGGATCCTCTTCCGCCACTGAAGCACCTGCCTCTAAAGTACTTGCTGCTGACCATGATCCAGTTTCCCTGCAATCGCCAGAGATAAGAACTAGCCAAGCCCCTCAAACATAAAAAGAAATAAATTTCATTATTCTCAAGCAACCTCCCCACAACTTCAAATCGCAACCAGTAAGAGAATGGAGGGAAAGTACTACCAATAGGAATAAGTGTTGAGATTGACACACATGTGAAAGGTGTTGGTGTAAACATCCGAACCGAAGCTCACGTTCCAATACTACCGTTATATTGGCGAATTATTCATGTAATCATAGTTTATTCTTTAATTGTTCTTTTTCCCTTTACTTGTTTCTTGGAAGCTTCTGTTTTTGTTAGGAAGTTGCTTTTAAGTTGGGGTAATGCTATCCACAACCTTTTTTTTATTTTGGGTGATGCTATTTACACACTCTTTTTTACCTTTCACAAACTGCTCTCACTTTTCAACTTTCAGATCAATTAAATTGAAGAGGATCAAGGGACAAAAATTAATAGGGGTGTGTGGAAGGTAAAAAGGATTTAAGGATATAGCACCATCATTTATTCATACACTTCTTGTAAGTTTTTGTCCTTTAATTCTCTTTAATTCCTTAGATTTGAAGGCTGGAAATTGAGAAGAGTGCCGAAGGTAAAAAATGATGTTTGGATAGCACCATCTTAAGTTTTAACACCAAATTCATTAGATATAAAACCAATTATGTAGTCAATTACTATGTTTAATCTTGAGATTTCACTCACTAATTTAGGTCCATTGACTTTTGACCCAATTAATCGGACAAGGATCCTCTCCGTATCCTCTTTGTGGGGATTCAGGGATCAATCAATCGTGTCCCGTTTATTGTACATCGTGCAATCAGTTTTCGTTAAGTATATTTAATTTAAAATTTAAAATTTAAAATGATTTCTAACCGCACGATATAAGATGAACGGACACAATTAATTGATCCTCCGAACCCCCACAAAAAGGATCCGGAGAGGATCCTATTCCCAACTAATCAACTTTTCTATTTTATGATGATCACTCGGCATAATTTTAATGGTGTAATTTTACAATGTTTTTAGTACCATGTATACCCTTTCGCAAAGTAATGCACCCCTAATTTTAGGTACATTCATGTTATTTACACCGTTGACTTTCATTTTTGTATCTATGTTTGCTTTCGAGAAAATTATATTTGATTCTTATAATGTTCTACATATTTTGGTATCCTTGTTCTAGTGATTTGGACCTTTGCATGAGGTAATTAATCATGGAAAAACTTGCAGTAGTAATTCAAGTACCATCACCAACTTACACCATGTAGGATGATAACTTGGGATACCACTCGTTCGGATACTCAAATTTATAAACCACCACATGGATAGATTATACACCAACACATGTTTATTAACATTACAACCTAACTAAAAGTTCACTACCTTCATTACAAGTTCATTAACATCTTTAAGTCATATATTCGTGGTGAAGTTTTCACTACCATTCAAACAAGTGGTGAATGTTCACTACCCTTTAAACCAGTGATGAAGGTTAAAAAAAAAAAAAAAAAAAAATCAAACTCCAACAAACAAACCACTGTTGAAGCAATATTAGAAAATATGAAAATAACAATATAAATTCGAATGTCAATAATCATAAAGAAAATCACAAATCAATAGTATACAAGATTAATATAAACAACTAGAGATAAAGTTAGAAAAACTGACAAACTTGGAGGTTGAGGCTTGCATAAATGCAATGTCCTAAAGACAGAATTTCGCCCATACTCTTGTGCTTGTAGTTTGGTAGATGTCCATATCTCAGGATTCAATAATCTATGATCTGAAGTAAAATCACTTCAATCTTCAAACTCTGATGAACTTTATATATTCTGTACTCTCAAGACACAACTCGAAATTTGACACACGAAGTATGAGAGAAACAAAGTGGGAAAACCCTATTTCACAAGAGTAAAAATTAACTCTAATTTTCTATATTAATGATGATGGTTTCATGAGTTTATATAGCACCCCAATACTTCTTGTTAAAGAGATATAACTTTTCATCTATAAGTATACATCATTTGACAAGGGAATGCACCTAAATAACATAACCTTTCTAAGAAATATGGTTAACACTATATTTCATTCAATTATTAAAATTACATATTACAATATATAATTTCCAACAACCACCACGGGGTGGCCCTTTGGTTGGAGACGAATTCTAGACCCGCATTTCACATGGCAAGTCCTTGGTTCGATTCCTGGCACTGGTGAATCACATGTTGGTGGCCAGGAAGAGGCTGAAATGTCTGTGAGTCTTCCCTATTCCTGAAAAGATAGATTACCGTTGCGAAACCATTAGTTGGTCCTTAAAAAAAAAAAACTAACTAACTAACAAACAATAGATAGCGTAGATCCTATACATGTTAGCTAATTGGAGGGGAATTCATATGCCCCATAAAATAGTTGGGTACCAAAATTGAGAATAAATCAAAGAAAGGAATCATTCGACACACGTTCCATGTAAAGTATCTTCGGAAGGTCTGCACTGTCTCGACCTAATTTATTTGTAAAAGGATAAAAATATATAAGACTGTTGTAGGCATAATTTATTGAACAATTATGGAGGCCATAGAGAGAGAGAAAGGTGCGGCAATAGTAGAGAGAAAGAGAAAGATGTGTAATTGTGGGTGTGTGTTATTCCACCCCATTGTGCCTTTATTTATAGTAGTAGGGAAGGTTAATTCCTTACCCTTTAGGATTACAACATTTAATAGGTAACCTACTCCTAATAGGAATATAAGATACATTCCTATATCTACAAGGATTTACACAATCGCATTCCTATTCCAATAAGACTGCAACACTCCATTTGAGTGTGTAAATACGCAAGTAAATGGCGCATTAGGTCTTCAGTGATGAAGCAAGTACAGTTGATGAAGTCGTCGGCATAATGAGAGAATGCGAGTCTCAAATCAACGGAAGAATGCATAAAAAGTAAAACTCACAAAACATTTGTTATGGTAAAACCCAAGGTAGGAGAAAAACCCATAGACTAATGAGTAAAGTGAGAAGTTGCATTAAGTCAAAACTATACGTTTTTTGGACGTAAGTAGAAGAGCTCTCAAGGGTATGATCAGCCCAGGATGGGTGCCTCGTTAAAACCTAGTTAGGTAGCAAAAACCCAATGGGAAAAATGCTCCTAATCGTAGGGAAAAAGAGTACATTAAGATCAAGTGAGTATATTTCTGGATATTCCCCCTGAGTTTGACATAATTTCCAAATGAGAACTATAAGCATTGCATATGATAGTTAGGCATACCAATTCCTCGAACAAGCTTTTGGAAGGTTAACTTCGGTAGTGACATCGTGTAGAGGTCGGCAAGGTTGTTTAGGATCAGCTTGCATGACTTCAATCTCCTGATGCTCTGCTGATGTAGAGGTAGATGCAATATGTCTTGGTGTTGACTTTGTTGATGTATCATGTCTTGGTCGGGTGGATACATGTGGCATAGTCTTCATACATCGTCGTCGGGACCCAACTATGGATGAAAACACAGCAAGTACTTCGAATACGCTCAACAAGAACTCCTAACCATGTCTCACTTGTGGCATAGTGAAGTGAGCTGAGTCTTGGAACGATTTGAAGATTTTACAACTAAGGTCATATCGTGGACCTCCAAGATATTGCGATATCCCTAACGGTAAAGACATAACCATTTAGGGATTTTGCCTTGTGCGGGTTTGGTAAGTAACCTATGTCAGCATAACAACAAGGCAAGCATCATTTCGAGGATCAGGGGGTTGGATCAGCTCAAGATGTGTTGGGATTTGCCCATGTAGTACCTTCAGGGTATGTCTTTAATACCAATTCAGTGGTTACGTCTAGGTGCGGTGCTGTATCTTTACCAAGATCAACAACAAAGGAGATGTCCTGTCTAAATACAATGAGCTAAGTACAGCGAAGTGCAAAGTTGAACTTAGATATGGAACTTCGGATTCCATAACCTCTTCAAGGGTCTCATTTGCATATAACGTATAGACGATCAAAGGTATACTCAAAAGTGACACATTTAGGGTGTAGTTCGACTGGTAGACCAAGGTACCGTCAAAACAATGCTTGAACTTCAGGTCAAGGCATAAACGAGTTTTTGTAAGATCCTTTATCTCAAATTCCATCTTTAGGTGCGAGGTAGTTTTCTCAAGCTCTTCCGGAGTCTTAGTGAGATTCGTGTTAACGACATAAACTGTAACTCTAGAAATTTGGAATAAGTCTACATAGTTTAACATGCAAGAGCATAATTCATATCCCTGACTGATCAAATAATCACTTAGACGGTTATACCACATCCGTCGGATTGTAAGTGAACGCCTCAAAACGAGTTAACAGGGTGTTTCGTGGTTTTGGAACTATTTGAACTAATCCATGTAATTCTTTGGGAACTTACATGTAAATCTCCATATCTATATCCCTATGGAGAAAACACTAACCACATTTTATAATGCTGTTATCAATCACAAGACGTTTTGAGAGAAACCTTGCGCTGTAAGACGTGTATCATATCGCACTATTTTATTCATCTCATAACGCTTCATTTCCCCCTTGTAACACAACAGGGTTACTTTGGGCAGTGTAGGAACAGCATATCCAATACACACTTTGGTAAGAAATTTGACTTGGATTGTAATTTCAGTTGTCCAATCCGTTCTACGTTGCCACTTAATCAACGGAACATGGTTCGATATCATCGCTTTTCATTTATGTCGGTAGCTACCATATAAGTGAAAATATCATCTATGATAATCTCATTTTAATTCCATTTAGCTTATCCAAACTAGTATAACTGGACCAATAACTTCAAGTCTCGGGAGTAATCCGGATTAATCTCATGAGATGGAAATGATTTGAGACAGCGATCGAGTTTGGATTCATTGTTATGTTGTGTCTTCCTCTTTTAGGGAAGTGAATCCTGCAAACCGAATGATCTGTCGTGCTCCAGGCCAAGACAGATTGATTGGCTATCCGTCGATGTACCAGACTGTCCAACAGGGGCATCTAAACCGTCTAACAGAGGCAGCATATCCTCCAGGGATGTTGACTCGACGTCCGTTAAGTACATCTATCCTTGCAAGCATTTTACAGTTGGTATATGTCTCGTCACTTTAGTTAGATTATAGAAATGCGTCTTGAGCAACATTCTGAAAACTAGAATTCTTCGCACTTGCTTATCACACTTGTGCGGTATGAGGATTGAGATGAGACATAATGGGCAATGTCCACTCAAATTCACGCCGTTCTTATCCCCCCTTAACGGCGGGAATACTGTCTCATTAAAGTGACAATCCGCAAATGAGCGGTAGAGAGATCGCGTGCAAGGGCTTTAAGAGAGTTAATGTGAAGGAGAATCATGATCGAAAAAAGATACACATCATTCTTTGAGGACCCATGTTGGTACGTTGTGGTGGCGCAACTTGGCACATGGAATGCACACCCAAATGTGTAAATACGAAAATCGTCAGGTTCGTACCCAGTAACCAACTATAACATCATATAGGTTGGGTGGCAATAGGTCTTAAGGCGGACCAACATAACTGCGTACAAGGATTGCATAGCCCTAGGCAGAAACCGAAAACTTGGTACTTTTACTAAAATTCGGGCGATCATTTAAATTTGCGCTTTATGATTGCTAGGCGAGGCTATTTGGGGTGAACATGGGAATTCAATGTTCAATTATAAACCCAAAATACATGCAATACTTTATTGAAAACCGTCGATATAAACTCTCTGGCATTATCCAGTCTCCCAAACCTTAGGGGATAAGTAGGGTGGTGAACCCTTAATCGGCTAGGAGGTTTAGTAGTAATGTGTGTAGATAAACATGTGACTAGTTTGTTGATTCATTAACCAAAACCATAAGTATTTATATGGTTCGCATTTTGGTTGGATTAGTCCACATATATTCCCTTGAATCCACTATGAAAAGAGAGTCATGTCATATCTTTGAGAGGAATGATATAGAAAATCAATTTCCTTAATGAGCATGCTTGGCAAAGTGTGTTTAGGCACAATATCCTTACTTCAGATAAGAAGATGCATTGTAGCATTATTGTTAGACCTAAGTGTCCCAAAAGGTCGTGCCAAAGCAAGTAAACTGCTCAATCACCAGGCTCTAAGCCGGCCACATGTGGTGTATTCCCAGTTGGAAGATAACCCATTGGACCTAAATCAAAGCTTCAGGCTCATTTTTGAAGGTGTTGCAAAGATATTTCACTCTATTTTCTTCAGTGGTTTCATTTATGATCATTGTCATCTGGAATATCCTTAAAAACTCAACGTCAGGGAGAATTTAAGGTCCTTAAAAATGGTGATGCAGTACCATTCATACAACGAGAAGCGTGCCAATGCTCTTAATCAGGTTAGATAGACCTAAAGTCGTTGTTAGAGATGTGATTTAGGTGTAAAGTTAGTGTGCGTAGTACGCATTCATCCAGACAACTAACTTTCCCACATTCTTACCTAGTCACGTTTTTAATTGAATTGGTCACGTGTATTAAGAAAGGGTTTAAGGTTTAGGGTCATGTAAAATTCGGGTTTCCATGGGTGTATTGTTTTACGAAAACTTCGGGTTTCAAAGGCACGAAATTTGAAACTACAGGTTCAATTTAGTTTATGAATGTTTAGTTCATAAAAGAGAGGTTCCTACAAGAAACATAGAATGCAATATACAACTAAGTGTAGTGGATTTGAGGTTCTTCGGGAACTCAAGTGTGAGACATTCGTGACTACGAAAGTATGTCAACGGTTCAAAGTATAAAAATAAATTATTGAATCGTTAAGGTCCAAAAGTGATATTCAGGTTAATAATTTTGGATTCATTATCAGATTAATGGACTGCATGTCACTTTTAATTAATTCAATGGATCGGGACCAAACTGGGTTGATTGTAGAAGCTAAATAATATTAACATACGAGTTAATACTATTTAGAATGTTAAAATAATAGCATGTGGGTCGAAAAATTTGCCCCAAAAGATAATTGGGCTCGGATTGGGTACCTTGAGTAAAGGCATGGCCGAAAAAAAGGGCCTCGGGTGTGAACTTCAGGTCACAGGGTGACGGAGAAACCCCAGCCGTAGCTGGGTTTCAAGGTTGGGCCTTGAGGATGGCACGGGACAAAGCCCAACAGATTTGCTGGCCTATTAATGCACGGGAGCCTAGCCACAGTGAGCTGTCATCATGCAAGGACCAAACCCATGTATATGGGCTGATACCAGAGCAGGCTATAAGCCTTAGTGCGTGCGGGATAGTAGCCCGGCAAGCATGACATCTTGCTGGCATGGGCCAAGAGCAGATGGAGGTTCAAAAAGGAAAGCTGCAGGCTTCCTTGATGATTGGGGAATACGGGCCCGAGACAACCCAACCAGGCCAAAGGCCTGAGGTGTGTATATGCTCGCAGCAAAGCTGCAATCAAGGTCGATGTGGGTGCAGCAAAGCCCAGAGGGCTGCTGCCCAGTTTGTCCCGCAAGGGGTGGTGCCATACCATTCCCAAATTTTTTTTGGACATATGTAGGGTTTAAGAAACCCTAGAATTGCTTCTAATTTAATTTGATACTTTGACTCACAGATTCCACATAACAATTTAATTGTGCGATGCATGAAATAAATAAATATATATATATCGGAAGGAAAATATAAACATAGGGGGTTCATGCATCATGGGGAATGTTTTCATGCTTCATCGTCTTTTCAAATATCTTACTTTATTTTAAGCGTACTTGATTGGCAGAAAACAACAAAAGCCTTTGAATTTGTAGAAGATCCTTCTCAGAAAGCCGGAATTGCACCTCCAATGCGTTGTATCACGTTCAACAAAGAAAAAATAAATTGAATCAATAACATGTTGATCAATTCAATAAAATAATAAATTAATCATAATAAGAATGATTACAACGTAATACTCCCTGATTGAAGATCAAACTCTCTTGTTAGTGCAGCATCAAGAGTGTGCTGATAACATGTTGTAGGCATAATTTACTGAACAATTATGGAGGCTATAGAGAGAGAGAGAGAGAGAGAGAGAAATGTGCGGCAATAGTAGAGAGAAAGAGAGAGATGTGTAATTGTGGGTGTGTGTTATTCCACCCCATTGTGCCTTTATTTATAGTAGTAGGGAAGGTTAATTCCTTACCCTTTAGGATTACAACATTTAATAGGTAATCTACTCCTAAAAAGAATATAAGATACATTCCCATATCTACTAGGATTTACACAATCACATTCCTATTCCAATAGGACTGCAACAAAGACCTTTTAATACAACACAAACACAATAAGTGGTCCAGTAGTAAGAGCGCAGATTGCGGCTCCCCAATAAACAAAAAAATGTGGGAGGTCCCAAGTTCGATGCTCCGAGCTAGTGAGTTTGCTTCATCCTGGTCACGGGCAGAGTGAAATTCCCTATAGCCTCTCCGGACCTGGAAGTGATGATAATCGTGGCTTTCCACTAGTTGTGTCCCCTTTTATAAGAAGGAAAAAAAATACAACACAATGTGTAGCTAGTGATAAGTTGTCCAAGATTTTTTTTTTTTTTTTTAACAAATTCTAGAACTTTAAAACTTTATCTTATATTACAATTCTTAATACACTTAAATTTTCTATCCAAATGCACAATAGAATTATTAGAGTATGTAGATCAAGGATTTTGGAGGATGCAAATGATCAAGAATGTAGTGGAATCGAACAATGTTTGTGATCGTCATATATTCCGTACAATTAGAGACTTGGAGTCAACCTGATAAATTGTGTTAGACCCTGTTAGGGCAATGCATGATATGCATATCACAATTTTGGGAATAAATAAGCTGAGAAATGGGGAGTCACGATGGACCTGCTAAAACTATCAAATAAATGGGGGTAAGGAAGTTGAAGTTTTATCATAAACTCAATCGCCTAACTTGTTTACAAGTTGATGCAAGATCTCTTCTATTTTTTTTTTTTTTTTTTTTATCAATGTAAGATCATTCATCAGCTAGCTTGGTGTTTGCCAACGGGCGACTTCTAACACTTAGACCATCTCCAACTTTCAAGTTAAAACCTAAAACTTTTAACCCAGAAACAATTTTTCTCCTCCAACCCTTTTAGGTTAAAGTTTTAGTCTGAGATTATTAAAGAATGAATTTAGGATAATTTTTTTCTTAAAGTAACTTGAAAAAAAATTATGTAGACTATCCTAATTTAATTTTATGAACATTTTAACCTAAAAATATTTAGATTTCGATAAATATTGAAAAATCACTAAACCGGCACCATGAATTTCTTGGAACACTACGAAAGAATACGAAACACATAAAATAATTTTTTTAATTACTTTAGGCGTTGGATTTAAATTTGGATCGTTAGATATATTTTATTTACCGTTGGATTTGATCAAATTAGATCTTAGTCGTTGGATTCGATGAATTTATAAATATAAAATAAAAAAAATACACATATATGGTGGGTTAGCCCCACTAACCCAGGGGGAATCTTGGGCTAAATTTGCCCCATAAATAAATTTTAGGTTTTAATTCATATTTCCCCCTTAGGTTAGAGCAAGTTGAGATAAGTTTAGAACCTAAAATTTGAGTTTTACTCCAAGGATTGGAGTAGGTCTCAAGAAGTCATCAAAAAGTTTCAAATTAAAATGAGAGAGAGAGAGAGAGAGAGAGAACTAGGAATCCGGATCCTTTCCGGATCTCCTTTGTGAGGGATCCGTTCATCGTACATCGTGTGGTCATAAATCATTTAAAATTTTTTAATTTAAAATTGAACACAAATAGTACCTAATGAAAACTATCGCATAATGTATGATAAACAGATATGATTCAATGATCCTTAGGATCCTCACAAAGACGATCCGAAAAGGATCCTGTTGGGAGAACTATTTGCGTACCTTAACCTGTACTTGGTGAAAAAGATGAATCTGTACTGGAGAAATGGGTCGAGCTCCGTTTTTTTACGGTTGGAATTTTTGAAGAAAGATAGGCTTGATTTCATGCAGGAGGATTGAAAAATGCTAGTTTTGCAATGAAACACATATATACCCCATGTCGTATAGAGTAGGTCTATCTGTATTAGTTATCACCCACTTTAGTTGGTAAGCTTTCATGTGGACTAGTTGATTAATTTAACAATAAAGTTCATATTATTGTTTTAAATATCATTCAGCTGCACAAGCTGATCCTCCTGAATAAAGATGGTGTGTCGGTGATCAACTGAAGATATGATAATTTCCTTAACCATTTGGCATGCAGGCCGAAGCTCAAGGAAGCTAGGGGACATTGTTTGGACTCTATTTTACATGCACTCAGCCTATATACTCTAAGTTGTTAGATGATGAAATATTAAGGATCAATATTAGTTTCTAGATAAAGGTTGAATCAATTGTATAATCAATCTAGGTTTAAAGTCCTAGTTGAAGATGACAAGACTTGGTGGTGATAGAGTTTCGGTCGAGAATACTTGCAAGTATATTCAGAGAATATGCCGAAGAATTAGAATATTATCATAATTTTACAACTCAACAAACTTGGCCATCATGAAATTCATCCATTTAAATATGAGGTTTTGTAATTTAATTCAACAAACAACTCAAACGTTCTACGTGAAACCTTCTTACACCTTTGAAAAATTCTAACTACCTCAACCTTCTCGTCAACACATTATTCAGTTTAGATTAACAACACTATGTTGGTAACTATTGACATATTCAGTTTGGATTAACAATAGTAGAGTCGTAGAATCAGGCGATCGAGGAGTATCTTTAGTTTGGATTAACAACACTGCTTCTGCTTTGTTTGGTTACTCTATCCAAGTCTCAGTCGATGAAGAGTTTATGATACCTTTGCCAAATGAGATCACTTCATCAACTTTCCAGTGAAGTTTGATGAAGTGAGGTGTTCAATGATTCATTACTCCTAGGTGCATTTTAGAGTTTGGCATTCAGACTGTTGAACGACATTTACGATAAAGACACTCATTTTCTTTGAGTATATTTGTCCTTACAGCCTGATACTGATTCGATGCACATATTTTCACAAATACAACCGAAGTTGTGGAACCTAGTGTAGAAGATCTTGAACTTAGTAGTGATTGAATAACTTTGTCTTCAGGTTTTGGAACCCTAGGCCAAGAGTGTTCCTTCCTTAGCCGTAGTCACTCAGTGCAGAAGTAGCAGCATGATCGACACCACACCACCATATCAATTTTACTATCCCGACTGAGCTTGATCGTGAGTTGGCATTCCTGTATCCATAAGAAGGATGTAGTTAGCTCAGTAGATTACTCGGCCTGCATGCCATGTAAGTTTTTAATTTTTAGGGTCAACAATGTCTTAGCCTCTTATAATCTCCTCCAAATGAAAAAAATTATTCTCCTTTACATTCAAAATACTTTGAATTTAAAGGGTTGTTCATTCCAATCCAATACTCAATACTAAATGAGGCTAAGAATGATTTTAACTTCACTTGTCATTTGGTTCAAAAACAGAAACAGGCATTTGGGAGATTTTATTCACACACCCCAAATTACTTCTCCTACACTCTTTTAATTTTTTAATATTTTTCTATCAAGTGTTAGTGGTGTGTATAAAATATTAAAAAAATTAAAAAGGTGTGAGAGAAGTAATTTGGAGTGTGTGAATATAATCTGTCATTTTAATACTCTCATGATGGTTTTAAAATCATCTTGCCAATAATTAATAGGTCAATTAGCTTTAGCATTAATATGTCCATAGTTAAATATGGCTGCGTTATTTTTATTTTCCTTTATAACTTATTAAGTATATATAATACAAAGACTGATCATTTTGTATTGGTTTGATTGAAGATAGGTAGGTAGCGACCATGTCTTATTGCTTATATATAAATCCATTGTTTGTGCGACACTTTTGGTGGTGAAGATTGTCGGCTTGCGAAGCAAGATTAAAACATGCAAAAAATAAATGTATCAACTGAGTGTGCTAGCTGGGTTAATAAGAAATTATAGATTCCCTGTAGTTGGATATCTAAATCATATATGCGACCGCAATGACAGGAATTGAATCTTTCAAAAATGAATTTTAGTATTACTTATGTAGCAACTTATATTAAATTATTATAGCATAATTGAATTATTACATGATGACCTTGTTCTTGCTATCATAAGCGATAAATCTATTACAGCTTCAATTATGGCGACTGGATAATATTTAATAGTACCACATGATGCTTAATGTAGTCTCATTATCTGTGGCTTATACAGAAGGGGGTGTGTGTGAGCGCGGAGCAAATTTTCATGGCGGATTGAATTTGATGAAAATTACACATACAAAAAAGAGAGAAAAATAGTGTTAGATTAACATTAGTGTGGTTTTAGCTAAAGCACATCTGATGCCTAAGTCAAAAAAATTGTAGGAGGTAATAATAGTGTGGTGATGAGTTCTTGATTATGGAATAAAGTAGTTGGCGTTGGCAATTTATACAAAACTGGGGAGTTAACCTAGCGTCTGTCAGCGAAATATTACCTAGTCTAGACATTGAAGGAAGAAAATTTCTTTGAGAGTCCTGAAATATGCTTGGGTGAGTCTTGCCCTTCCTAAGAGAATGATAGGCAAGATTAACACATATTAGGATAATTTGTGTAGGTTGCGTGGCAATTGACTTGGAGTTTTGGTGATAGATTGGGCCCCCACGAGGGCCGGGGGGAGGGGCTTAAATTGTGTGATGCTAGGACCTTCATAGAGAATGCGACCTATTAGCCCATTAGAGTTTGACTAATAGTCTGCGTATTCCGACAAGAGCAAAGTAATCATATTTGATAAGTTGTACAAGTGGCATATTTCCATTAGTCGGAATCTTTAATGTTTCCACATGGGGAATTGACTTTTAATCTCGTTGAAGATTGCAAAAATTGTCTATTGGCTCACTCTTGCATTATTTTTTGTACAGTGTGTAAAGCGACTCAACCATGCATGAATGGATGTAGTGGGTTTGGGTATGGGTAGGCAAACAGTCTTAAACTCACGGGTCAGGGTGACAGGTCTGGAGTGGGAACAAAATTTATGAAGACGAAACGGGTCGAGCTGAGTTGAAGACATTGGCAAGGCAGGGCATGTCCAAAAATCAGGTTAAATGGGTACCCAGACCGAACCGTTTGAACCATTGGATCTTGTGAGATTAAATCTCAATCCTTGGATCTTTTGTTGGGTCTCTATTTGTCTCTAAGGCTCACGAGTCTCTTGACTCTTATCTCTCCCAACCTAAGTCCCAAATATAGTTGTTGTTGCTCAACCCTGTTCGGTTCTTTCTCTCTCTCTCTCTCTCTCTCTCTCTCTCTCTCTCTCTCCGTCAACTCAAGATGCTACTGCTTAAATACCCACGTGTATACGTCAATGTGCCAACATCGGCTTCCATTCCATAGTTCCACCAGAGAGGAAAAAAAAAAAAAAAAAAAAAAACCTCAGCGCATCAATAATTTCTTCTCTCTCTCTCTCTCCCCTAAAAAGAAGGGAGGCTCGTGCTTAGTTCCCTTTTTAGCCCCAATTCTCAATTGCATCGAGGTCCTCGAAGACCTCTATACCCGAACACTAACTTTCCTTCTATTTCCTCAAAATTCACATCGGGATTTTCTCAGGAAAGTAAGTCATAGGGTTTGGGAGGGAAACAACAAAATGAGCTTTCGGGATATGGAATTGGGATGGGGCTTCAATTGAACCCGGTGAGGAGACCTCGTCAATGGAAATCAAGACTAGGCCTAAGTTGTGGCCTCCAACATTAGCTAGATCAACACTGTCGTATCCACCTTCCAAAGCCCGTCTTCCAAAAACCAAGAAATGAGCAGAAACAACCCCAATGGACTTATGGACCCCGTAAGAAATCGGTTCGTTTCAAACAAGCTTTGTTAGGTCAGGTTCCATTTTTTAAAATATGATGCCCCTTATTTCGTTTCCTTTGCAAACGGGTGTAGTCTGGTTCCTCCAAATTTAGACCCGACCTGTGCCTACCCCTAGGTTTGGATTTTTTTAGCATAAATAATAAACATGTAGAATTTGTTAAGTCATACATAAGCAACCAGTTTTGACATGATAAATTTATAAATCATGAAAATGAATCTATTGTTGTAGGCCTAATTTACTGAACAATATAAATGATAAAGAGAGGGGGTGAGACGACAATAGAGAGAAAAGAGAGAGATGTGTAATTGTGAGGTGTGTTTTATCTCACCCCATTGTGCCTTTACTTATAATAGTAGGGAAGGTAAATTCCTTACCCCAATAGGATTACAACTTTAATAGGATAATATCTAGTCTAAGAGATATGATAGAATCCCATAAGGATATCCTAGATAAGCTGAGATTTACACAATTACATTCCTCATCTAATATGACTGCAACACTCCCTTTTGAGTGTGTAAATACTCAAACAAATGACACATCAGGTCGTCGACGATGAAGTAAGTATAGTTGATGAAGTCGTCGTCACAATGAGCAAATGCGAGTCTTTACAGAAGAATGCGTAAAAGGTAAAACTCACAAAACCTTGTTATGGTAAAACCTAATATGGGATAAAAAGATATAGACTAAGGAGAAAAGTTAGAAGTTGCATTAAGTTGAAACTATACATCTTCTGGACGTAAGTAGAAAAGTTCACAAGTGTATGACTAGCCCATGATGGGTGCCTGGTCAAAACCTAGTCAGGTAGCAAAAACCTAGTGAAAAAATGCTCATAATCATAGGCAAAAATAGTACATTCAGATCAAGTGAGTATGCCCCCCCTGATTTTGACAAAACTTCCAAATGAGAACTACAAGCATTGCATATGAATAGTTAGGCATACCAATTCCTCGAAAAGCTTCTGGAAGGTTGACTTTGGCAGTGACATCGTGTAGAGGTCAGCAAGGTTGTCTGGGATCAGATTACATGACTTCAATCTTCTGATGCTTTGCTGATATAGATGTAGACACAATATGTCTTGGCGTTGACTTCATTGATTTATCACGTCTTGGTCAGGATAAATTTTTCCCTGTTCCGGGAAATCTACCTCATACATGACAGGTGGAGTACTAAACCAATAAGCATCTAAAATGTGGCTTTTTGTTTTTTGCACTGAAATTCTTTTTTTTTTTTATGTTGAAAATTAATTAGTTCTTTATTATATTTACCAAAGCTCATTCTAAAGTTCTGAAGCTTCATCTTCTTCGTCTGCAACCCCATTCTTCTAAATTTTAGTCATCAATTGAAAATGTCTACCACCTTCTTCATCGTCAATTCCCAATCCCGTCGGTTGTGCACTTTCAAAATCTGCCAATGTCGCCATCTTTAGAGTTTCCATCGCCAAATCAACGGTGAGATCTTGTCGTCCATTAAATTCCTCACCTTCTTCACAACCTAAAATCGATGGCACCGCATCGTCTTGTCTTTCATCGTCCGTTTTCTGTCAAGTCCTCGGTCGAGCTGTCCACCATGCGTAACACCAACAAGGGCTTGAACCTAACAAAGCAAAATGGTTTAATATGTATAGTAGTTGGGTGAATCTGCGAATCTATAAAGGAAGAAGATGAAGGGGGCGAATCTGTGAATCTACAAAGGAAGAAGATGAACAGATTAAGAAATTGATGGAGTAAAAACTTTTTTTATTCTTTTTCCAGCCGTTGAAATGTTTTATTAATAGGCTTTATCTCAAACAAAACAAAAAAAAAAAAAAAAAAAAAAAGCAAAAGATTTAATAGAAAAAGATTTGCCACATGTTAGATGTTTATTGGGTGGTACTTCAATTGTCTGATGTACTGAGTACTCTGAAAATTTTCTCCTTGGTCAGGTAGATACATGTGGCAAAATTTCATGGATCGTCGTCAGGACTCAACGATGGATGAAAACATCACAGGTACTTCGAATATGCTTAACAAGAACTCTCAACCATGTCTTATGTGGGGTCGATCGTGGAAGCGAAATAATGACAGACGGGTCATATTAGCTTTGGTTAGCGATGGGCCAAGTGACAAGTGTGTTATAGCTAATTATCGTTAACCAAAATATCCCAAAAATTAAATAGGTATGGTTGTAAAGTGGGAATGCCAAAAATTGGCATTACGTCAAAAAATTAACGCAACCCAGCATAATTGGGCTGGCTGTAGTGCAAAGGTACGCCTTGCAGCACGGATGCAAGTTTTTTGGGTCATGGGGAGGCTACGGGCTTCTGGGATGAGCCTAGCAGAAAAAGCTGATGGAATTGGGTCAAAATAAGTGTGAGGAGTGGGCCCAACATGTGGCTGGCTTGGGTGGGTGCGTAGCCAAGTCCAGTCGAAGGCTGGCTTTGGCTTTGGGTCGAGGCAAGGTGAGCCTAACAGCACAGCAAGTAGAAGGCTTACTGTAGGTGGGTCAAGGCGTAGGGCGAAGCCCAGCAAGCTTCGGGCTTGCTGCATGCAGGCCAAGATGAATATACAAGCCCAATAAGCAGCAGGCTTGTTGGTTTTGGGCTAGAAGAGTGGGAGATAGGTTCAACAAAGGCTACAGGCCTGCTGGAGTGGGCTGGGGCCTACAGGCCCGTGAAAACCTTAAACCAGGCCTAAGGCATGCCTGTCTATGGCGCGCAGCAAGCCCAAGGGGCTACTACAGGTGGTCTGGAAGTCGGAACGACATCGTCCAAGCATGACGTGGTTGCAGGCCAACCGACATTCGTTGGTGCCAGCAGCGGCCTAGTGAGGAACCAAGGCTCAACCTTAAAAATCCCAATTTTTTAAATAAATAAATAAATAAATATATATATATATATATTGACAAATATATGAAACATATACAATATATATATATATATTGGAAGGTAAAATATATATATATATTGGAAGGTAAATATAAATGTAGGGGTTCATACATTATGGGAAATGTTTTCATGCTTTATGGTCGTTTCAAATATCTTACTTTATTTTAAGCCTAACTGATTGGCAGAAAACAATTAAAGCCTTTGAATTTGTAGAAGATCCTTCTCGAAAAGTCGAAATTACATCTCCATTGCATTGTATCACGTTCAACATAGGAAATTAAATTGAATCAAAATCATGTAGATTAATTCAATAAAATAATAAATTAATCATAATGATTAAAACATAATACTCATCTGATTGAATATCAAACTCTCTTTAGTGCAGTGTTAAGAGTATGATGATAACGTGTTTTAAACCTAATTTACTGAACAATATATATGACAGAGAGAGGGGGTGCGGCGGCAACAGAGAGAGAAGAGAGAGATGTGTAATTGTGAGGAGTGTATTATCTCACCCTATTGTACCTTTATTTATAGTAGTAAGGAAAGTAAATTTCTTCGCCCAATAGGATTAAAACTCTAATAGGATAAAATCTAGTCTAAGAGATACGGCAGAATTCGATAAGGATATCCTAGATATGCTAGGATTTACACAAATCACATTTCTAATCTAATAAGACTGCAACATCTATTTTATTTTGTATCATAACTTTATTTATTTATTTTTTCTAAATGCTTTTACTTCGAACTTTTGTATAATTATAGAATTGACCATAATTCAACACGAATACTGTTTAATTAGAAATAATTATAGGTCTTTATCTCCAACACTCTGTTTCACGTTCTAATTTTCCCATCTTCTTTCAGTATAGCTTAACATAAAAAATCACTTATATTTAAACAATGAATTTTAGTGTTTTAAGTTAGTTTTTTTTTATATAAAATATTCAAGTTAATTCCCTTTCAAAAAAGCAAATACTTGCCCATACATATCATGATTAACAGATGGGATAGTGTCAAAAAAATTGTTAATACCCATAGTGATGGTTAACTAATGTTCAACGCGAACGCATGACAACAAAAAGAAGTCACCCCAAACCCACTATAAATTGCACGTTCGTTAGATATCAAGCATCGCCTTTCGTAACGGCGGCCTTGGACTCAACTTTGACGGCCATGCATTAGCTAATTTTTCAGGGTTTTAACGAGTGTGTATTATTTGAACCAAAAAAAACCAAGTGGATACCACAAATTAAATAAATAATAATTTATTATGCATGCATGTGAATGCAAACACATTTTGATATGCTTTACACACTAAATAGTATTCTGCATTCTATGCAATTAAAAATATACGAGAAAACAAATATGTTTTAGAGTGGCCATATTTGAATGGGGAATGGTAAAGCTACCACGTAGGTGAAACTTGAAAACAAAGCAATCTGCAGGGAAAATCTGTACCTAGACAAATACTGAGCCAACTGAAAGTATCAAGTTGAAGATGATGATTCTTATTTTAAACAATAATAATATGATTAAGAGCTGTTTAGATTAATTATTAAGCCACTAAGCGGCCGCCTTGGATTCGTCGATTTGTTTGTTTGTTTGTTTAGTAGTATATAATTGTTTGTAGAGTAATGCTAAGGAGACTCAATTTGTATATTAAATTTTGTAAACTAAATGACATGAAAGTTGATGATTGAATTATTACTTAATCGTTGATAAATGTGCTCATTTTTTATTGGTGACATCTCATTTGGTTTGCTAATTTAGTCTACAAATTTAGTCTTCCTAGCGAAAGATTTTTCGCTGTAACTGGAACACGGGATGGTAAACCACGTGTCACTATACAAATAGTGATATATGTGTGTTAAAAAGTTAATAACTTAAATATTAAAATTTTCTACCACTTATATAAAAACACGTGATATACCACTCGTATTCCGGTAACAATGAAAAATTTCTCCTCCCTAACATGACTCTTGTTTGTATTTGTCAATATTGTATTGACAAAAGGACCCCACGCAGATATGGCCTTTGACAACGATCAAGTGGGAATCGGATGCCTATCGACGCGATATCTAGTCAAAACTATCTGGCTTGGTAAACTTGTTGCCAAATACCAATGCCAGCTCTTCTTTGTTTATTCATTTCTAGAAGGCGTTGAAACTATCTGGCTTACCTATGCATGCTTTGATTCATTCAAATCCAACGCATCTTGGTTCCTATTAGATCATTTCACTCATGAAGAGCAAAGGAAACAAATATATATATCAATGTGTCTTGGTAGTTGGTCACATGAGTATACGTCTAAATCATCATAAAGTTAAAAGTTCTTCACATTTAACTTGGTATTTTCTTCATAATTAACCTTTACTAAAATGGAATTTGCATTTCTTTTAGGATCTTGGCTGCTTAAAAAATCATTCTTAATTACTTGAAAATAACAAGAGTACTGGCACATTTGCATAAACTGCTAGCTTCTTAAAACGTACACAATATATAAATATATGAGCCCTCATCCAAGTCCCTTTACTTTTTGGTCAAGCAAGTCATAAATTTGCTGATGGTCAACTTCAATGTCTATAAATTATTTATAGGAAAAAAAAAAAAGGGAAAGTCATGTGTAAAATAAAATTTCTAGTAATGATTCATAAATCATCCCAAAGGTATTTACAACAATAAAACCTCGGGACCCTTTTTTTTTTGTACACATTATTGTTTAATTATGTCAATTGTTTTTCTTTAATTTATTTAATTTGATAGATACAAACAAAAAGAAGCATGTCTTAAGGTTAAATTTGTATGTAGTTTGATGTTATTTCGTGGAATCATGTCTTTTGAAAGGCCAATGTCCTCGCAGATGCGATTACTAACGCTGGTTTTAGCTTCAGCAATTGTTTGGGATAGAATGTTACCCGTTTGTGGTCATAGAGCTCTTCTATTTGATTGTATGTAAACTGTAAACTGGTTGTATTTGTGGGTAATCTCTTTAATTAAAATGTTCTTTTTCATATAAAAAAAAAGTAGTTTTTATTTCCTAAAAGTATTTCAAAGGTCCCATCAATATGGGATAGTGTCTTAACTTTGTGTGATTAAATAACAGCAGCCATGGACGGGCCAAGGCATCCTGGGGGCACATGCATCCTCTCAAACACAGACACACACACACACACACAAAACTTGAACAAATATCATAAAATTACTCCGAGAATTTTTTTTTTTTTTTTAATAAAATTATTTCAAAAATTCTGAAGTTCCCACCCCACCTACTCTTTTTCTCTTTCATTACATGTTAAAACCCCCTTCAGATGCAAATATTTTGTATGAATGTAAGATTATTTCACTCAACAAGTGAAGTAAAAAGCAGAGAAAATGACCAAATTAGGGCACTCTAAATATTTATTTTTGGTCATTTGTCCTTGAAAAAAGGAGTTTGAGTTTTTTGAGGTGCTATGTATATTACATTTTATAATTTATTTAAAAGTGAGATCTACTTGTATTGATGAGTTTTACCTCTATTATAAGAATGATACAAATGTGGTATATAAATAAATGTAAGATTACTACGTCTACAATAGGCAAAACTGTGTAAAAGAGAGAGAAATGAAAGAGGGGTTTAGACCATCTCTAACCCTTGGCTTAAAACCTAAAATTTTTCGCCCAAAAAATTTAGGTTTTAACCCAAAAACAGCTTTTCTGCTCTAACTCTTATGGACTAAAATTTTAGCCCCATATTATTAAAGAATGAATTTAGGCTAATTTTTTTTAAATGAACTTAAAAAAAAAAAAAAAATTATGTAGACTATCCTAAATTAATTTTATGAACATTTTAACCTAAAAATATTTAAATTCTGATAAATATTGAAAAATCACTAAATCGATATATGAAACTCATGAAGCACTATGGAAGAATATGAGAATCATGATAGAGATGTATAACACACCAAACATGTGAAACACTTGACACACGAAACACATGAAACGCAAACCTTCAATCATTCTCTTTATAAGCATAGGTTGAATATCTAACCATCACACAACATATTCACCAATCTCCCAACTTTCAAAGTGCTTTTCTCCTCCTCAAAATCATCAATATCTCATCAATAGGTGATAGAAGAAGGCGTAGCTTGGCAATGCATATGGCACAATACCAAGCAAGCCTTGCAATGGCACAATGTTCACTAATAGAAATCCATGTCAAGCATAAAGCAACATCTTCCTCAAAGGTGCAATTACGACCTCTAATATGCTCTTTTGCCATCTTGAAAAATTTGGAAATGGGAAGAAATGGTAGAAAGAAAAATTGGAAGAGTTGTAGGAGAAAAGTGAGTTTTGTGTGGATGTTTGAACAAATGCATAGGTATTTATAGATTTTTTGGGTAAATTTTGAGTTAATTATATATATTTTTTAATTATTTTAGCCGTTGGATTTAAATTTAGGACGTTAGATTATTTATTTATTTTTTACCATTAGATTTGATTATATTCGATCTTAGCCGTTGGATTCAATAAATATATAAATATACAACAAACAAAAAATTGAATGTAGGCCGTTGGATCAACCAACGGGCAGTTGATCCCAACCGTTCGTTGAAAAACTAGCCGTTAGAATCTGACGCAACTAACCGTCATGCCCACATGGGTGGGGTCATGCTAGTCAGTCCCTTTAGTGCGTCGCTCGCGTGCACGCGTCGCAACCCTTCATCTGGCATTCAAGTTATAGTTTCATTCTTACTGGTGGAGTCCACACCATTTTTTGAGCTAAAATCTGGTCGGAATCTGGCTTTTTTCTTTTCTTTTCAAGTTTTAGGTTTTAACTTCAAATTAGAACTAGGGTTGGAATGGATTTTTTTTTTGTTGGGGGGGGGGGAGTATAAGGGAAATTATAGGTTTTAGTCCATGGGTTGGAGTTGGTCTTAGGGTTTAAAAGTTATTGACTATAAAGTTGCTTCAAAAAGTTAATTTCTAATCTTTTCTTATGTGGACCTCATATAGAGTTATTGACCTTAAAAGTTGCTTGACCTCAGAGATGTTAAAAGGCTGATCCCATATATATATATATATAGATTGTGGCCTATATTTAATTGACAAGGGAGAGAAGGCCGGCGACACAAAGAAAATATAGAGAGAGATGCGTTTGTAGGGTTGTGTAGAGGATGTGTTATTCCCCTTATGCAATGCCTTTATTTATAGTAATAAGGGAGAAAAGAAGTCCTTCTCCTCCAAGGAATACAAGTTCTAATAGGAAAGAATAACTAGAATCAAATTTAATCTAGGATTTACACAATCACACTTAAATAAGAAGTTTAAACACTCCCCCTTGAGTGTGTAAATACTCAAGTAGATTCGGCATCATGTAGAGGTTGGGGAAGTTGACTCGTCAGCACTAATTTTGGGAACATGCTATTCTCAATAAGGTAGGAACTTGCATAAGGAAGTAAGTCTCACAAAAAACCCTAAGGCTATGGTAAAAACCCGACGAGGGACAAAATCCATAGTCTAAGGAAAAATGTGTGAGTAATGCAAAGTCAAATAAAATGTCTACGGGACGTCATCAGAAATATGATCAACCCAAGGTGGATGCCTCGTCAAAACCTCGTTAGGTAGCAAAACCCAGTGGAAAAAATGCTCCTAATCGTAGGGAAAAAGAGGTACATTAAGATTAAACAAGTATACTTCAGGATACTCTCCTTGAGTTTAACACAATTCCAAAGAAAACTAGCAATGTTACAACTCAAATAGTTTATGCATACCAATTCCTTAAACAAGCTTCTAAAACGTCACATTCGGTAGTGATTTAGTGAAGAGGTCGACCAGATTGTCTTGTGAACGGATGTGTATGACTTCAATCTTCTGATGCTCTTGTTGTTGACGTGAAAAGAAGAACTTCGGCCTAATGTGCTTGTTGTTGCCTCCTTTGATGTTATCCTTCTTGAGTTGTTCGATGCATGCTGCGTTGTCTTCATATATTGTCGCCGAGACATCAACGATGGGGTAAAGATCGTAGGAACTTCGAATATGGCCCACAATTGCTCTTAACCACAGGCATTTCCGAGTTGTTTCGTGTAAGGCGAGAATTTCAACATGGTTAGACGAAGTGGCAACTAAGGTTTGTTTAGTTAACCTCTAAGAGATTATGGTGCCTCCAACGGTAAAGACATAACCCGTTTGAGAGTGCATCTTGTGCGGGTTAGATAAGTATCAAGCGTTGACATAACCAACAAAGCGAGAATCGACTCGAGATAAGGGGGTGTGGCATCACTCGAGGATCCGTAGGGATAGAATAATCCCAAATCCGTAGTACCCTTAAGGTAACAAAAAATGTCTTCAACACCAGTCTAGTGTCTGCATGTTGGTGCATTACTATATTTTGCCAAAAGATTAACAACGAATGAGATGTCAGGTCTAGTGCATTGAGCTAAGTACAATAAAGTGCTTATCACACTTAGATAAGGAACTTCAGGCTCCAAAATCTCTTCATCATCCTCCTTCGGACAGAAGGGATTTCATTTAACGATCGAACGACCATAGGAGTACTCGAAGGCTTGGCTTTATCCTCATTAAAGTGGTACAACACCTTCTGGGTGTATTTCGATTGATGTACTAAGATTCCATCTGAACGGTGCTTTACCTCAAGACCGAGACAGTATCGAGTCTTTCCTAGATCTTTCATCTCAAATTCTGACTTCAGGTGCATGGCAGTTCTCGCAAACGCTTTAGGAGTTTCGATGAGATTCATGTCGTTGACATAAACTGCAACAATCGCAAAATCGGAATGTAACTTCTTAATGAACACACAAAGGCATAGTTAGTTGTTCACATATCCTTGACTAGTCAAATACTCACTCAAATGGCTATACCACATTCTTATGGATTGCTTCAAACCGTAGAGTGAACGCCTCAGCCAAATTGAGAATGTGTTCCGGGGTTTGGAACTATTTGATCCAATCAATGTAAGTCACTCGGGAACTTTTATATAATTAAGATACCTGTAGAGATACGTAGTTACTACGTCCATCAACTGCATACTCAGTTTTTTGAAAACTACCAAACTGATAAGGTAGTGAAAAGTAATCACATCCATAACGGGTGAATAAGTTTCATCATAGTCAATCACGGGGCGTTGTGAGAAGCCTTACATAACAAGACGAGCTTTGTAACGCACAATTTCTTTCTTCTCATTACGCTTCCTAATGAAAACCCACTTGTAGCTAACGGGCTTCACATGTGGAGGAGTAGGAGCTACATGTCCAAACAACTTACGTTTCGTAAGCGAATTGAGTTCGACATGGATTGCTTGTTTCCAGTTTGACCAATCAGTTCTACGTCGACATTCATCAACAGAACAGGGTTCAATGTTATCACTCAACATGATCTCAGTAGCTACTACATACATTAATGCATTATCGACGATCATCTCATTTTTGCACCAAACATCATCCAAGCTAGCATAATGGACAGAAATCTCACGATTCTTGGGAGGTGGATTTGTCTCTTCAAGGACACTTCCGTAATCTAGAATTTCTTCATGAGTTGCATATAATAAGTAGGCAATAGTCGGATTCACGGTAGTTTCTTCAGGTGCCTATGCCTTAGGTTTCCTCTTCTGGGGGTGTGAATCCTTTAAACCAAGAGGTTTGCCACGCTTTTGTGTAGTGGCAGATGATTGGCTAGCTGCTAATGTACGTGAATCGACCAAAGTGGCGTCTCGGGCCTCCAAGAGGGAAATCCATCGTACACTTGGTATATCCATCTTTGCAGGAACATTTGCAACTGGAATATGTGATCTTGTCACTCGCGCTAGATCGGTGAAAGCATCTGGCATGCTCTGAGCTATGTTCTGAAGATCTAATATGCGCTGCACTTCAATTTCAGACTGAGCAATGCGGGGATCTAAATGAGACAAAGTGGGAGTCGTCCACGATAATTTGCGTCATTCTTCAGGAACATTGACGTTCTTATCTCTCCTTAACGACGTGAGGATTGTCTCATAGAAGTGACAATCCACAAAACAAACGGTAAACAAATCTCCTGTTAAAGGTTCTAAGTAACGAATGATTGAAGGAGAATCATATCCAACATAAATTCCCATCCTTCGCTGAGGCCCCTTTTTTTTATGTAAGGGCGGCGAAATTGGCACATAGATTGCACAATAAAAAATGCACAGATGCGATATGTCACGGTTGTATCTGGTAACCAACTGAAGGGCGTTATATGGTTGGGTTGCAACAGGCCTCAGGCGAACCAACATGGCTGCGTGCAATATTGCATGGCCCTAAGCAGCGATTGAGAGCTTGGTACGTATGACCAACGATCGAGCAATCATTTGTACGCGCTTAATGAATGACTCTACCAGGCCGTTCTGGGTGTGAACATGGGGTACTGGATGTTCAACTTCAACCTCAACCGACATGTAATAATCATCAAAAGTTTTAGATGTGAATTCTCCAACATTATCCAATCAAATAGATTTGATCGGATAATTAGGGTAGTGAACCCTGAGCTTGATAACTTAAGCCAAGAGTTTGGATAATGTAGCGTTCCTTGTGGACAACAAGCACACGTGTGACCAACATGTGGAAGCATTAACCAAAACCATAAAATATCTAAATGGTCTGCATGGAAGGTAATCGTTCCATAAATGTCCCTCTAAATTCTTTGTAGAAAAATAAAAGGATTCAAATGAATCTTGTCATAAGAAGGCTTAATAATAAGCTTTCCCATAGAGCAAGTTTGACATGCGATTCCTTGAATCGAACCTAAACTTTGGGTTAGTGGATGCCCGTGTAATGATTTAAGGATATGGCGCATCGTTATTCATCCAGGGTGTCCCAAACGATTATGCAAAAGTGTTCGTCAGTGGAAGTTGGCGTACTGCGAGATGAGGAGCAAGGTGATGCTGCCCTGGAGGAGGAGGATTGAAGTTAAATTGCATTTTTTTTTTATATATGAAATAAGATTTTTAGGACGTTATATTTATTTTAATTAATAAATTTATGTTATGTGGATGAGTATTAATATTTACATTAATGATAATTTGTATTTGGGATAATAAATTAGTTTTGTTAACTCATTTAATGTTTAATTAGGTTTGAGTTTTTTTATTTATATTAAAATAAAAATTTACATTGCATAAAAAGAAAACATAAAAACATAAAAAAAAAAATTTAAAAATATTTTCGTGCGCGGTCCCAGAGGTAGGGCCGACCATATAATGGCTTTCTATAGGGCGTATGGTCGTAGTATACAGACCACTCGATATATGCTCCATCTTCTTTAGAATATGCTTATGGCCATATTCTTAGGAAGTGATGCACAGAAATTCAACTCCATTTTCTACATAGGTTTCAGTGTGGTAATTATTATCTCTAATGTCCTTGAAACTCAACAAAGTTCTTCCGGAACGCAGAGAATAGAGTGCCTCATCAATGGTCAAGATTGTACCATTGGACAACATTATATGTGCCTTACCGTATCATTCGATTAGGTTAGATAGGCCTGAGAGGTTTGTCAGATGTGCATTCTTAGGTATGAAGTTAGTGAAATAGATGCGTTCATGCAAAATGGTGTGTGTGATTACACTATCTGCCAGACAACTAACTTTCCCATTAGTCATACCTAGAAATAAAAATTAATTTGAATCGGTCACATGCATAAAAGTTCTAAAAACAAATATCCATTCAAAATAATTTAAGTATTCAAGGATGGTAATTAATTAAAACTTAATATCCAAAAACAAATCACCAACAAATAATCCAAGCATAAAGGAAACTTGTTCAAAATTAAACCAAAAAACAAGGGGAGGTCGGCCACTAGGTGGAATCCGGCCCCATTGTCTAAATTTCAACTAGAAAATAGTTTATGTCTAAGATTCTAATCTTCCATAGGGGTGGTATCCTCCTAAAAGTCAGAAACCTCTATCTTAGTACTCTTTGGTTCATTCACTTGCACAAAGTTTGATTCAAACTTCTTACGATAAGAATGATATTCAGCTACAACCTTCTGGAGAAGTCAGAAAATACGAGACCAATGGTCCTTTGAACCACAACTATAACACATGTCCACATCCATGGTTTCAAGTGCTTTGCCCTTATTCATGAAATTTAGGGCCTTCGAAGCAAGGTTAGGGCGCTTCTGGGCTCAATTTTCTCCCTTAGATGGGCCTTGGCTCTATTGACCTTGACGGGGTGGCTTCTGGTCGCCCCCACCATGCCTAATTTGGCGTTTTGGGCGTTTGTTTCTGCTATAATGTGCTTTAGGCACAGCAGTCGCCCTAATAGGTCAAGCTTGATGATTTTTCATCAACAATTGATTTTACTTTTCGGTGAGAAGTAAAACAGAGATCGAATCTGAAAACTTAGAGAACTTCTGAGCTCTATATTGTTGTTGCATGACAATATTAGTAGCAAAGAAAGTCGAATAGGTCTTCTCCAGGAGATCCTCTTCGGTCAAGGTCTCGTTATACAACTTGAGAAGTGATCAAATTTGACAAACTTCAGAATTACATTCATTCACAAACTTAAAGTCTTGGAAGCGTAAATACTGCCAGTCATGTCTTGCTTCAGGCAAAAAGATGGTCTTTTGGTGATCCAAGCGATTAGCCAAAGCGACCCAGAGTGCTCGTGGATCATCCTCAGCAAAGTACTCGGTTTGCAGTGCATCATGAATATATCTTCGGATGAAGATCATGGCAGTGGCTTTCTCAGCTTCGCCAATCGAGTTGTCTGCCTCATCTTCAATGGCGGGACACAAATGCTTTACGGTGAGGTGGAGCTTCACATCTTGGACCCACTTGAGGTAGTTTCTTCCAAAGACCTCTAAAGCAGTGAAGTCGAATTTGTTCAAATTCGACATGTTCCTATCATAAAATAAATGGACAAGATGTGGTTAGTGTAATGGAGAAAAAAAATCAATCCATTCACATAGGAGTAAAACATTCAGGTTCTAATAGACATGTATTGGTTTAAATTTGCATGAAAAAAAACTTTGGGTTTTCATGGGTGATGTTTTTAAGGAAAACTTCAGGTTTTCGAACAAGGCATGTTTCTAGAAACTTCAAGTTTCGAAATAATTATGGACTTCAGGTTTATATGTTCCTGCAGACAAACATACATATATATATAGAAATATGCAACAAGAAAATATGCAAATAGAACTTCAGGTCTAGAATTATAATTGAATTAATTATTTGGACTTCGGCCCAAATTTAAAGTTTGGGTGAAAACAATTATAAAATCCAAATTATTAAGCTCGGGGCCCAAAAAAACATGGACCAAAGCACACGGGTGGGTTGAGCAAATTTGTACCATGGTCTAGGCCCAAAAATTTGGCTTAGATAGACATGGGTTGATCAGGCCCCAAACAGAATTTGGGCTGCAAGCCTGGTAGCAGCAAACGGGTTGCAAGAACAGGGTCCAAAAACAGAGGCCCAAATGGGCGCTGCTCAGATGCATTGTAGTCCAGGTGCACCGATGCACTAGCATGGTGCTAGGATCAGGTGCATATGGGGCGCAGGGACACCATAGCCTTATGGGTTGATGTCGTGCATTGGTCGAGTTGTGAACTTGGGCCTCATTAGGCGAGCCGAGTCTGAACAAATTTTCATTGCAAGCCGAGAAGGCCAACCTAATTGGACTTGGTTTCAGCCAAAAGAACACCCCAACATCGTTAGGTGTGGTCACTGAGGATGAAAGCCAGCGTCGCTGCTTTAGACGGCTGTGTTCTGGTCAAAAGTACTCGGTACAAGTCAAGGGTTTGACATGGAATTCGATGATGTGACGGAGAAAAAAGAAAAGGGGAAATCTCAATGTCCATAAACCAAAAACCCTCATATTCGAATTTGGGGTTTTCATATCCATGGAGATTCATACGAATCACGACCAAAATCAAAGTCGGCAATGACTGCAGGTCATTGAGGATGGCAGGGCATGGCTGCAAGCCATGCGTGGGATGCCGTGAAAGGCGTTAGAGTTTGGTAGGTGGACAACGTCGAAACAACGTCGTGGGTCTAGGTTCCAAAGGCGTGGAGCTTCTGGCTCCGATGTAGGCTCGGGTCATGGGTTCGAAGAACCTTAAAAATTTACGATTTTTTTCCTTTCAATTAATTCAATGCATATTTAATTAAATAATTTAATGAATGAACATATATTTGATGCAATTCATGGCAAATATCAATTCACATAATTCAACAATTATGGATATAATGCATACATAATTTATGTAGAATCTAAAATTTGAAAAACGTAAAATTAGGTCATGCATTATGGTGAATGTTCATGCTATTAGGGCTGCAAAAATATCGAGATAAAAATCGTTGTTTTGAAAGAACCTGATTGTGTGATGATATTGATGAACTGGTTTAATGCAAAAAACTTTCACGTCAGATTCCTAAGTGCAGCAATAGGAGCGTGCCGATAACGTTATGGCCTATATTTAACTGACAAGGGAAAAGGGGTCGGTAGCACAGAGAAAATAGAGAGAGAGAGAGAGAGAGAGAGAGAGAGATGTGTGTGTAGGGTTGTGTAGATGATGTGTTATTCCCCCTAGGCAGTGCCTTTACTTATAGTAATAAGGGAAAGAAGAAATCATTTTCCTTCAAGGAATACAAGTCCTAATAGGAAAGAATAACTAGAATCAAATCTAATCTAGGATTTACACAATCACATTTAAATAAGAAGTTTATAACTATATGTATAAAGACAATAACAAACAGAAATTAGAATCACATGGTCATTTGGTAAAAGACAAGCAAGTAAAGAAAGAATAGGCGAAACAAAAGGTGACAAGAGTAACTAGTAGTATAAAAGTCAGTACGCATACACTATGCAGTTCAACTTCGTACTCGCTCGTCAATGTGGAAGGGAATGACATAGTTCTTGATGAGTATAGTAGAAGCAATGAGATATAACTCTAGTTGCATGATATTTTCTCTACCGGTTCTTAAGTTGATGAATTTAGGCGATGAAACAGCCTTCCATCATCCTATTCACAGCTCAGAGTTTCTTCAAAAGAGTATTTCGAGATGCTTTAATGCCGGTTAAATAAAGGTCGTTGAAGCATTTGAAAGGTCGCCTGGAGCTCTTGCAGGTGAGCGAACACTTATACCTTATTAAAGTCTAAATGGTATCTTGATTATTGTCCTTCAAACTTACTGAACCCCAAAGCATTAAACCTTTACTTGATGCCATATCCGGATCTCCGATGCTCCGAACATGAACCTCAAAGTTGGAGCGGTTAACCTAGGTCTTGGACTCGATCCCTTGAACGGTTGATCTAAATCTTGGACTCGAGTCCTAAAACTCTAGGTCCGGAGCCCCATACCTAGATCCTGAATTCTAGAACTTAAGCATCACTAAGACCTTTAAGGCATGATCCCTAATATTATTCAAGTTTGATTTGAAACTTGATTCTAGTTTTCAACCAAGTCACATATATATATATATATATATATATATATATATATATATGAACGATTGCATAATACTCCTCATGATGTCATCTCCGATTTTCATTCTACTACAATAACCAAACACCCGTTAGGATTAGTTCAACTAATGTGATATTTTGAGGAATATACATTATACAATGTTGATGTTTGAGAAAATCAAAGTCATATACCTATATTTGTTAAAAAAGAAGAAGTCATATACCTATATATATTAAACATGGAGAAAAATTATGAGTCATACTCGATATTAAACTTCATTGATTCAAGTTATCTATTTTTTAAATGATATAAATATTTTAAGTTATATAAAAAATCAAAAATCAAAAAATCAAAAGGATTTGAACACGAAACGCAGGCTATAATCGCCTACGAACAACTGTACAGTACGATGAGATGAATTTCACTAACTATTTTATTATAAGGATGCTAATTAAGATATTTTCGTTACTAATCACGTTGTAATCTCATTATTATATATCACAAAGAATTGAGAATGCTTGCCAACTTCCGCACAAATTATGGTAACTGGGTACCCTCTTCGCTGTCTTCCAATGATTAAGGGGAAGGTCACCGCTGATAGTAACCTAACAGAATATTCTCACGAGCTCAGTAATCGTTAATCGCGTGGATCCAATATCCTAACATTTTCCCACCAAGACAAGAAATAGCGTTTCATGTTATAAAATAAATAACAGACAGGAATGAGTATTTACTGTATTAATTTATCTGTTCCTCAAAGAAAAGTTAATTATCGAGTACAACACTGCCTAGAATTTGTCAACAAAATACAGCAGTTTTCCGATGTCAAAATTTACGGTCGCTGGAACATGGACTTGACACCCTCTGGCATAATGTAGCCCTACGCAAGGGCCAAACACCCTCGTATAGGAAGAGAGACTCTTTTTTGGGTTAACCAGAAATACTTATACAACATGACATGCGTAGTTATAGCGTTGTGTCAATTATATTTTATATATACGTTTTTCTTCATATAATATTATATTATTAACAAGATGACGATAAAATTCAATATTATATTATTAACCAGAAAGACTGATACGACATGAATGCTTAAGTGTAGTAGCCTATTGCCCCTCAGTACTATAGTCTGATGGTATTCCTTTTCACTTGGAAGTGAGAGGTCGTATGTTCGAATGATGACGAATTCAATACCAAATTAGACTGTATATTATGTGATTTTACCGAACTCTCCTTCTCCTTATGTAAAAATATCAATGTACTAAAAAAAAGAGTGTAGTAGCCAATTCACGTATCCATTTGTAAATACCACGCCACTCTCAGATCACACCCCCTTGTGTCAAGTGCGTATTTGTTGAATTTTTATACCACAGATCACACCCCTCAGTGGCAAGTGCCCATTTGTTGAATTTTTATACCACGTCACTCTCGAATATCACCCATTTGTGTCAAGTGCTGTATATATTTGAATTTTTTTTAGTACAAACAACCAAACTATGCAACCGATGGGCCGGAAGTGGGTTGACCGGGCTACTCTCAAATTCAAGGGGCTTGGTGGGTTATTTTGTGTCTAAGGCCGGACGGTTACGTATTTGGTGGTCCCAACTCAAGAACTTATCCTTATACAAGCATCTAGACAAAAGAATTTCTTTGAAATGTAGTTCCGTAAGATTAATAAACTTGTCCAAATCCAACGGTCACCATGACCCATCCTACAATAACATATAATAGACGCGAAGCATGGGATGGTGGAGGTGGTCATATCTGAGCCTCCGCACATTCGCCGAACCCAACCGCGGCATGAACCGATGGAATTCGTCCGAGTTTTGACTAAGCATCCATTCTCGACAATCACAAGAAACTAAAATATTAATAATTAATATCAAATAAAAATGATATGTAAGACAAAATACAGTTGGAGGGGGACGACTCTCTCTCTCTCTCTCGCTCTCTCGCTCTCTTTTCTTATTTGTCCTGCTACGATTTTGTTAGTCTATATAATGCTGACCTACTTCCAAGGGCAGAATTGAATTATCTCTCTCTCTCTCTCTCTCTCTCTCTCTCTCTCTTCACATTTTCTCAAACTTCACCAAAAACCAAGAAGCAAAGTGTGAAGAGTTTTGACAAGACAAAGAATAAAAACAAAAATCCATTCGTTTATTGATCATCAAATTTTCAACTTGGTCAGTCCAAGCAACTTTGAACATAGGAGGTCAATCGGTTTTCTGAAACTGGGTTCGTCTGACTTGGTTGTGTTTGTCTAACCCAATCATTGAAATCTCGAGTTTCGAGTGATTTGGTCGTTTTCGGGAGTTAAAAAATGGCGGCGGCGTTAGCCGGAGATGATCTGGTCAGGCAGTCGAGTCTGGCCAGGCAGTCGAGCAGCCGGCGGAGCTGGCGGTCGACTAGTGTTCGGGAAATGTGGAACGCACCGGACGTGTTCCAGAGGAGAGGGCGGCAGCAGGCGGAGGATGATGAGGAGGAGCTCAAGTGGGCGGCCATAGAAAGGTTGCCCACATATGATAGGATGAGGAGGGGGATGCTGAGGCAGGCCATGAGCAATGGGAGGTTTGTAACTGAAGAAGTCGACGTCGCGAATCTTGGGGCACAAGACAAGAAGCAGTTGATGGAGAGCATACTTAAGGTTGTGGAGGATGACAATGAAAGGTTCTTGCAAAGGCTCAGGGCCAGAAATGACAGGTTTGTGTTCTGTGTAGTTTGTTTGGTTGATGAGAAAATCAATAGGAAAAAAAATAAAGTTGGATTTAAATTTTGGGGAAAAGGAAAAGAACTATGGTTTCGATCTGAAACTTCTATTATTTTGATACAACAATATATTAACATTGTGGGAGAGTAAATTGATATCAAACTCGTCATCCATGAGATTTGAACCTATGTGCCAATATCTGAACATTTTTTAGTTGGTGTTTGAGAAAACATAAACTCTGACTTAAATGTGTGACTGATTTGGCAATTGGGTTCCGTGGAAATGGAGTTTTAAAGCTTTACAATCATTAAACATAATTTTTATTTTCCTTGGTTTTTGCTAAATTTGTGTTTGGTTTGGAATTTTGGATTATTTTTGTAAATGTGTTTCTTGAATTTGGAAACAGGGTTGGTATTGAGGTTCCTAAGGTTGAGGTTAGATTCCAGAATATATCAATTGAGGGAGATGCATATGTCGGTACCAGAGCACTTCCAACTCTGCTCAATTCCACGTTGAACCAGCTTGAGGTATCGTCTCAAAGTCTTTTAATACCGAGCCTTACTTCTTAGTATAACGCTTTGCTAGCGGATCTTAGATTTCTAAATTTGTATACTCGTGAACAGGGACTAGCTGGATTGATTGGACTCTCACAATCGAAGAAAAGAGTTGTCAAGATACTCCAAGATGTGAGCGGTGTTATTAAACCGTCAAGGTACGCTCATGTTTTGCATATCTAACATCTTTACTGGACTGGTGTAAGTTTTATTTCATCAATGAAAGAAAAACTAGTCAATCATAAAAAACAAACTCATGTTCCTGTGAGAAGAAGACGGAAGCTATTCTTTTGGTATGCTTCTCAGGTGAAGTAGTTTTGTTTTTAAATTTCATCCCTAAGCTTATTGTTTTGTTTTACAGGATGACGCTGCTTCTTGGACCTCCGTCATCAGGAAAAACAACACTGCTAAAAGCACTTGCTGGCAAACTCGATAAGGATCTAAGGGTTTGTCATCTTCTCTATCTCCTTACATTTGACCAGAGTTATCCAATAGATTAATGCGGGGTACATGTATACATTTTCGAATGTACTGACAAATTGTGTTATAAACAGGTAACTGGGAACGTGACCTATTGTGGCCATGAATTCCATGAATTTGTGCCTCAGAGAACTTCTGCTTATATTAGCCAACATGATCTTCATTATGGTGAGATGACAGTTCGTGAAACATTGGATTTCTCTGGACGTTGCCTGGGAGTTGGAACCAGGTATGATTTGCTGGTAGAATTGTCTAGACGGGAGAAAGATTCAGGTATCAAACCGGATCCTGAAATTGATGCATTCATGAAAGCTACATCTATGGTTGGCCAGGAAACTAGTTTGATCACAGATTACGTTCTCAAGGTTTGTTGATTCAATCATAAGATTGTATTGTTGTTCTATCATTCTTATCGTACAAGGCTAACGTCTTTTACTTTTTCTGACAGATACTTGGACTTGATATCTGTGCTGACATTATGGTGGGTGATGACATGAGGAGGGGTATATCCGGTGGACAGAAGAAACGTGTAACTACTGGTATGTTACTGATGTCATTTGAGTTATTCCACGATGTTACGCTTTCTATTTGTGTTTGGACATGTTTAAGATTACGACTGTGTGATTTTTGCACGTTTAGTGTTTCTAATATTTTGTATAAACTTAGGCACCAATCTGGTTTCTGTCAACTGGCACTTTTACTTTTAAGAAACCATTGTTAGTCTTGCTTTGCATGATAGGAATGATAGTTAAGATACAAAACTATTACCTGGTATTATAATCTGCGATGTCTATTGTGAATGCAGGAGAAATGTTGGTTGGACCTGCGAAAGCATTTTTCATGGATGAAATATCAACGGGGCTGGATAGTTCCACAACCTTTCAGATTGTCAAGTTCATGAAGCAGATGGTTCATATTATGGAAGTGTCAATGGTGATCTCTCTCTTGCAGCCTGCACCTGAGACGTATGATCTGTTTGATGACATTATGCTTCTTTCTGAGGGTCAGATTGTGTACCACGGTCCACGTGAGAATGTGCTTGATTTCTTCAAATATATAGGCTTCAAATGCCCTGACAGAAAAGGTGTTGCAGACTTCTTGCAAGAAGTGACATCAAAGAAAGACCAAGAGCAATACTGGTATAAGAACCAACCTTACAGATATGTTTCAGTATCTGATTTCGTTCAAGCTTTCCCCACTTTTCATGTTGGCCAACGTCTTGTGGAAGACCTAAGAGTTCCTTACGATAAAAGATCAGTCCATCCTGCTGCTCTAGTGACGGATAAGTATGGAATATCCAATATGGAGCTCTTCAAGGCATGCTTTGCAAGGGAATGGTTGCTGATGAAGCGTAACTCTTTCGTGTACATATTCAAAACTACGCAGATAACAATCATGGCTACAATTGCTCTGACGGTATTCTTAAGAACAGAAATGAAAGCTGGAAAAGCAGAAGATTCGGCAAAATTCTGGGGAGCACTGTTTTTCAGTCTCATTAACGTCATGTTTAACGGAATGGCAGAGCTTGCAATGACAGTTTTTAGGATTCCTGTGTTCTTTAAACAAAGGGATGCGTTGTTTTATCCTGGCTGGGCTTTTGGCTTGCCCATTTCGCTAACCAGAATCCCCATTTCATTGATGGAATCTGGGATATGGATTCTTTTAACATACTACACAATCGGGTTTGCACCTGCGGCCAGTAGGTAAGCTTCAATCTTATCAGTCATAGCATTCTTGAAAGCTTCATTTTTGTGCTGCTAAATAAATTACGAAAGATATGCAATCGAGTTATTCTTTAATCTGACTTATGTATATGTGTTCAGGTTCTTCAAACAGTTTTTGGCTTTCTTCGGTGTACATCAGGTGGCACTTTCCCTTTTCCGTTTTATTGCTGCCCTTGGAAGAACAGAGGTTGTTGCGAGCACAATTGGTTCCTTTACATTGCTACTGGTGTTTGTCCTTGGAGGTTTTGTTGTCGCTAAAGGTTAGAAATCCTTCTTATTTCATTGTCAAAGTAAGCTAGGACATTTACAAATTTGATACCAGCACCGTACAGATTTCTAAATAATTGCATTGATGACTGATACCCCTTCCACGTGTTATCAAATGTTCACATGTCCCATTTCATTGTGCAGATGACATCAAGTCATGGATGATATGGGGCTACTATATTTCACCTATGATGTATGGGCAAAATGCAATTGCTATCAATGAGTTTCTTGATAAAAGATGGAGTCAAGTAAGTTCACTGAAGCGTATATATAATTCGCACCATATCTTAATAATAATTATAACAGTTTCATATCTAAATCGAACTGGTTGAGCTTAATAAAAGTTTTAATCCCTTTGCACAGCCTGTCCCCGGTGCCTCTGGAGACACAGTTGGAAAGGTACTTCTGAGAGAAAGAGGACTGTTTACTACGGAGACTTGGTATTGGACTTGTATTGGCGCGCTCTTCGGATTTACTGTTCTCTTCAATCTTCTCTTTATTGCAGCACTGACCTACTTAGATCGTAAGTCAATAATTTTATACTGTCATGAGGTATTGATACCGAAATGGCTCAAGTGCTGATTATCTGTCTTATTATTATCTCAATTTCAGCTCTAAGTGAAACCAAAACTCTAATTGAGAATGATGAAGACTCTGAAAGGAATAAGAAGCGACGATCCAATCCAGAAGGTAAAAATATAATTTCTTGTGGATCCTAACCTGGATGTTTGTTTCTAAAAGATGGCACATGCTTTACATCTCGAAAAGTGGCCTTGCTATCAAATTATTCTCTTCATCTAATAAATAACGATCAATAACAGGTATTGATATGCAAGTAAGAAATTCTCAAGGAAATAATCAAGCCAAACGAGGAATGATTTTACCCTTCCAGCCCCTCTCACTCGCTTTCAACCATGTGAATTACTATGTGGATATGCCTGCCGTAAGTACTTCTTTTCCTCCGAAGTTTGAAGTTCTAAACGAGTAAAGCCAGAATTTAATCATTTTCCAAAGTCATTTTGTTTAGGCTAACTTTCTTTGTGTCTTTACCAGGAAATGAAGAGCCAAGGGATTGAAGAGACCCGACTCCAACTTCTACGAGATGTCAGTGGTGCATTTAGGCCTGGTGTTTTGACTGCATTAGTTGGTGTCAGCGGTGCTGGAAAGACAACCTTGATGGATGTCTTAGCTGGAAGAAAGACCGGCGGGTACATTGAAGGAAGTATTACCATCTCTGGTTACCCAAAGAACCAAGCCACATTTGCTCGAGTCAGCGGTTACTGTGAACAAAATGATATTCATTCACCATTTGTTACTGTCTATGAGTCTCTCCTATACTCTGCCTGGCTGCGTCTTGCTAAAGATGTCAAGACCGAAACACGAAAGGTATTTTCCTGATTTTCCATTGATAAATACTTTTAGCAACTCTAGCATTTGTTCTCTTCATAAATTGTTCCATTCCCATAAACATATGCTGAGTCTCATTTATCCATTTTTTTTCCACTCTGCAGATGTTTGTTGATGAGGTTATGGATTTGGTTGAGCTTAACCCATTGAGAAATGCTTTGGTTGGACTTCCGGGAGTTGATGGACTTTCAACTGAGCAGAGAAAGAGGCTCACTATTGCTGTAGAATTGGTTGCCAACCCTTCCATCATCTTCATGGATGAGCCGACATCAGGTCTTGATGCTAGAGCAGCCGCCATTGTAATGCGTACTGTAAGAAACACTGTGGATACAGGACGAACTGTTGTTTGCACAATTCACCAGCCTAGCATTGACATTTTTGAAGCTTTTGATGAGGTACAAACTGATTTTTCAATCTGTGACCAGTATAATTTTTCATTATTTCTCATACAGTATTTCACCTTGATTTCATTTTGCCTTGCAGCTTTTCTTGATGAAAAGAGGTGGGCAGGTGATTTATGCCGGTCCTCTAGGTCGCCAGTCTCACAAACTTGTTGAATACTTTGAGGTAAGTTTCTACTTGAATCACCCCGGTCAATTTCCTGTAATCCAAAATGCATTTTACTCTGCGAGATTAATTGTTTGACTAATACAAAATATCTTGCAGGCTATTCCAGGGGTTGCAAAGATCAAAGAAGGTTACAATCCAGCTACCTGGATGTTGGAGGTCAGCTCGGCTGCCATTGAGGCTCAAAATGATGTGGACTTCGCAGAAATATTTGCGAACTCTGATCAATATAGGTAAGTTGCATGTAGTTGTGTTTTCTCTTCATTTCTATCGTTGTTATCCACTTGTCTGTGTGGACTAATTTTTTTTTTTTTTTTTCCTTCCCTTTTGTTTCGTTTGTTCAGGAGAAATCAAGAACTTATCAAGGAACTAAGCGTGCCAGAACCAGGCTCCAACGATCTTTATTTCCCTACCCAATACTCCCAAAGCTTCGTAACACAATGCAAGGCATGCTTCTGGAAACAACATTGGTCGTACTGGAGAAACTCACGATACAATGCCATTAGGTTTTTCATGACAATCTGCATTGGAGTATTATTTGGTGTTATCTTCTGGGGCAAAGGAGACAAGATGTAAGTTCAGGAACTTTGTTATTAGCTTGATCTTTCTTACACATTTTTCTTTGAAATGTGATTCAGTTGCATGTTTTCTCCAAACACTGCTACTTGTATAGTGTTTAACTTTATATTCTTGTGAACAGACACCAACAACAAGACCTGATCAATCTTTTGGGAGCTACCTATTCCGCCGTCCTTTTCCTTGGAGCTAGCAATGCATCTGCTGTGCAATCCGTGGTTGCGGTTGAACGAACAGTTTTCTATCGTGAAAGAGCAGCTGGAATGTATTCAGAGTTGCCTTATGCATTTGCTCAGGTAAGATATTGAAAGATATACATGTTTATTATGTGCTTGATTTTGTACAATCATTAGAATTTCATATCTTTGTTATTGACATATATTGTAAATTGGTGTGTTGTAGGTGGCTATTGAGACAATTTACGTTGCAATCCAAACCTTCGTCTATTCCTGCCTTCTGTTTTTCATGATTGGGTACACTTTCAAGGTGGAGAAGTTTTTGTACTTCTACTACTTCATCTTCATGTGCTTTACCTACTTCTCTATGTACGGAATGATGGTTGTTGCCCTGACTCCTGGCCATCAAATTGCTGCAATTGTTATGTCATTCTTCTTGAGTTTCTGGAACTTGTTCTCGGGCTTCCTCATTCCCAGGCCGGTATGTCATTTGAAACTCGATTGTTCTTCTCATTTCGAGTTCTTTTAAACGCTGTTTACCTTGTTACAGATCATCTCTATTACTGCTGTATACCTAATATAAATCTTACTACTGCAGCTAATTCCTATTTGGTGGAGGTGGTACTACTGGGGTTCACCCGTTGCCTGGACAATTTACGGTATCTTCACATCTCAAGTAGGTGACATGAAGACTGAGGTCAGTAGTCCAATTCAAAAACCACAAAGAATTGATGTATTCCTCAAGAGCTACTTAGGTTTTGACTACGATTTTCTGATCCCTGTTGTCATCGCTCATCTTGGTTGGGTCCTCCTCTTCTTCTTCGTCTTTGCCTACGGCATCAAGTACCTTAACTTCCAAAGGAGATAAGCAATTTAACTGTACCTTCAAAATGTCAAATAGATAGTTGAGTGTACAACATTACAGCTGAAGTTAGAGAGACAAATTTTGTCCTCTCTCTTCGTCTTGTTTTTGTTTTTGGTTTCATACATTTTGTTTAATTTGTTTGGCTTTCGATACATTTTTCATATTACTTTTGTATAGCTACATTTTATTCTTGACTATATAATGGAAGAAGCTTTGTGATTGTTCTTTAATATTGACATAACGAATACAAAATTTATTCAACCCAAGAACTCGATAGATGCGGAATTGGGATGAACAAAGAAACAACAGATTTACAGACAATTCTGATAAACTTGAGCTCTGAAGTTGCCACTAGAAAGTAGCAATTTCAATGCCTTCTTTATTTGTACAATGAAAGAATAAATAATATACTTTTATTTTTTTTGAAAACTCAGATCATACCCAGTATATGTTTCATAAGCTTGAGTTAGTCTGAGATTGCCACAAGACAGTAGCACCAACATTCTCATCATTGCAGTAGAGAAAAGGGTGCTGCTCAAACCCTTATTCTTTCGAAACCTGTCTCGCAAGCAACACGAGCTTTTTGTTGCTTAATTCAGCCTCCTGATCCTTCAACACCATTTGAACCTCCTTCCCTCCCATCCTCTCACACTTTGTTTCTGTCTTATTATCTCTATAAATTAAAATCAATAGAAGATATTGACGTGACATAATTATAACCATTCAAGTAGGATGCTTCAAACATGCTGAGGACTTGAGTGCCTCCAACATGTTGACTGAAATAAGGCCCAAATATATTGTACGACTAAATTTTGAGAAGATATTTTCTAGGCTTTGTGTTGTGACACAAACCTCTATAAATATTTACGCACATCGGGTGTGCTAGTTCAAGTGTGCACTTTTATTCAAAAAAATAAGTAAATAAATAGAGTTTTCAAAAGTGAGTTTTTAAAAGGACTTTTAAGAAATAGTATTTTCGCAAGAGAGGAGATATTAGATTTCTCATTCCAACATCAAAATTGGCCTCTAACTAGAGTGTGCTCGCTTATCGGTTCTCTGTCAATTTCATCACTCATCTTGTTTAGAAGGTGTCGAGAGTTGGAGGCCATTTATTTTGGTGGCTTGGAGATCATCAAGGAGAGATCGTTTGGGTGAACAACCGTACTGAAGGTCAAGGTAGAGCTTAAAAAGGTGATGATCTTGTTCCTCATATCTCCTTTTATTTGATCCATCAGAAAATAATTTTTAAAGATTCATTGTCTGGAATTTTGATTTGTATTTTGTTTTAAACCTTGACGGTATGAGGGGAATTTTATTGATATTGAAAAAATTGTACACCGAGTCATGAGGGACATAAACCTAACCCCTCAAAATACAAGAAAACAAGACAAAAAAAAATACATGAAAAGAAGGGAGTGTTGTAAAATCAGAACTATGTGTGCAGTGGAATAAATGAAATAAGACATAATATTTATGAGGTTCCTCAACAATCAGTGAAACTGGAGTACGTCTTAGGGGCAGCAGTAGTACTTTCTTTATTCTCTAGAATAATAGGAGTACAAGTATAACTCTCCCTATTGTCTCCCTATTCTTTCCCTCTTCTTCCTCTCTTTCCTTGCCTCATAACTTCATCTTATTGATGTGTTTTTGTCATACTTTGGCCTTCATTGTATAGACAAATGAATAGGCAAAATGTCAAATCAAAACTTGCCACACTTACTACATAAAGGACACCACACTTACTATTTCACCTAAAACATCCACTTTGGGTGGCATGTTTACGCATCCACAATTAGAGTTTCATAACACTCTCCCTAGATGCTAATATATCAACATCATTTGCCTTCTTAAAATCTTGATCTGTTTTTGGATGCTCCCCCTGATTTCAAATTCTTTAGGATGATGCGTGTTGATGCAATACTTGAACTTCTGTAGGCTCATCATTGATTCTTCTGCTTGAGTCTCTTACATAGCAGAAGTGGAGTGCAACATTTGCCTTTAAATGATCTTTCAAAACATCACTTCTTAGCAGCTTATCCATGCTTGGCAGCTTCAGTGTAATGAGCCAACATTATATCAACTATTCTGAGGTATTTGTTGTGGAAATCCGAGACCTAACAACATTTGAAGATGACTACTCAAGAGGAATGCAATGTAAGCAATCAGGGAAAGGTTTCAGGCAATCAATTTCAGATCGGACATTTGATTTTAGGTTCCGACGATTGCTCTCTTTCTCTTTGTCTTGCAGGTAAGAGCAAGGGCAAAGGAAAAGACAAGGAAAAAGCATAATATAAGATACTTTTGCTTTCAATTCTGATAATATGAGATACTTTTACTCTTGAAGAATTTGATGCTGATATAAAATTTCTCGATCAAAACTATTTTCTTGTTGAGGAAATAAGTTGAGCATTTTAAGAGACTTGGTTGAAGAGGTATTCTCGGAGAAGAAGAAAGATGAGTATTCAAAAGGCTTTATTGAAGATGCATTCTCAGAGAGGAGGAAGAGTGAGGCATCCTTGCAGGTCTGCCTTGCCATGGAAGACGGAGGTCGACATATATAGGGATTTTCCAATAGTAGGTAGTGGTGTTGTTGGGACCATTTCCTTTACGCTTGTCGGCAACAGTGGTGTAGTTGAAATAGTAAAATTCACGCATTTCAACTTTGTCAGAGATCCTTGACAAAGTTACCCGTGATATCCGAAAAACTGAGATTGCATCTGAGAAATGCCAACAAACTTTGTTCAGGGAATCTTGACTTTTGAAATTTGAAGATAGGTATACATTGCTTTTTCAGAAGCATCAATTATATCTAAAAAGCGCTCTCAGAAAGTTGCCTTCTTATGAAAATTGCCTCTAAGATTTCTCTTTATCTAACCTCATTTTCTTTCATCATTTCTGAAAATGGCTTGCCCATCTTATCGTTATTTTGATTTGAATGTTGCAGAAGATGCAGATGTGGCTTCTCAGACTAATCTTTGGCAACCATCCTCCTCTAACGGTCCTCTTACAGTTGGGGACTCTATGATGAATAATGATATAACCGCTAGCTAGGAATATTCTCACTCCCAAGGATAAAAGGATACTTTCATAACAATTTGATGAATTGGCTATTTAAGACTCTCTGGCTTTCAGTATTCAGTGTGCAAGCTTTGTATCCAATATGGGTCAACATCTACTTGCTCGAACTCGCTAAGTTGAATCATTAATGGTTGAGGTGGCAAACCTTAAAGAAGAAATTAGAGAGGATCAAGCACGAGAATAGAGAGTTGCACATGCTTGCAAATAATTAATCGACGAGCATGAAAAGAAAATTATACCAGCTATAGGAATCTGAAAGTCAGATTCAAAGTGACCATTAGAGGTTTATGGCTTTATTCCAAAGGCACCTATGAACTCCACCATCTAGAGTTCTACCAAGTACTGAGGCTCCAAATGATCAACCTCTGATGCTTCCCCTTTCTGGAGTTCGGCCACGTATTGAAGTTCCACATGATCAGTCTCTAGTGCCTCCCCCTTCTGGGGTTCTGTCAAGTATTGAGACTTCACATGAGCAACCTTTGTGAAAGCTCATTTCCTTCTTCATTTTTTTTTTAATTGTTTTGTGGTTGTAACTCACCTTTTAAAAGATAAGAGTATTGGCATATTATTCGATCTGCAGCTCGAGACAATATTTCATTTAAAACTTAAATTCAGGAGTCACAATCTAATATCATTAACTATTGCCAGTGATTTAGTATGTTGCAATAATATCATAATTAAAGAACTCATTAAGGCAATTTATATCATCCATTGGTATTGAGTACATAATTTGGGTTTTACCCTTCCAGGGCTTACTTCAAGCAACTTGAATACTTCATGGATTTTCTACACTTCCTGACACATTACCCTTTTGGAACTTATATAGAGCAATTTTCTCCTATGTATACTTGAGGGAATTACTTATGGAGATATGATGTGGGCATCTCACAGCCCTTCATTTATAATTCTCCATTCATATGAACTCATTTATAGAAGTATATCATAATTTCAAGTTTCAATTAGTAACCTTGTGTCATATCATGTAAGTGTTTTCATTGTATTATATATATATATATATATATATAGGTCCACTTTTCCATGTTCTTACAAAATTGTAATGGAATTGCCTTTACGAATAATTTTTCCTTTCGTCAACTAACAAAAGAATGTGACTCAATATCAACATACCTCATCGATGAATCTAGTATATTGTAGCTACTTGTAAAAACCAAAATTACTATTGGTTATCATCAATCCATGATCCCATATTCTCATGCGCATGCATAAAAGCTTTTCATTTCTTTGGATATATATTGCCTCTTTAAGGGCATTACACTGCCTTTTCTAGGACAGTCATAGTTTAGAGAATGCGGATCATAACCTCCTCTTAAGCATTATAGAGCTTGGATTTTAATTTCCACTTCTGAAAGTTGAGTCATTGGACCTATATGTCTATCACACTTCATGCATAAGACATCAAAATTACCATGTCCCCCGCATTGTCCTTTCAGGACGTGTATCCATGCGGCGACTATCATTCTTCCAGTATGCAATAGTTTAGTAGTGCCATATTCTTCCTCTTTTGAATGACTAAATCTTTTGAATCTGAGGATCTGCCTCGCTTTACGAGTGCAATAGATGAATCATTTGCTGCCACATTATTCTGTCCAACAGGGGCATCAATTCTTGCAGGCACATTTGCAACTGTTATGTGATTTTATCACTTTCATTGCATCATTAAATGCATCTAGTATTTGATTGGCAATACTTTGAAGATGAACAATTATTCTCACTTCATTTTCACATTGATTGCTTTGTGAATCAAACTAAGACAAGGTGGGTACATCTTCGTCAATTCTCATTGTTCTTCTGGAATGGTCTTTTATCCCCCTAATGATGGGAAAACTATCTTATCAAAGTGACAATTCGCAAACTTAGCAGTAAACATGTTCCAAATATCGAATGATAGATGGTGAATTAAATCTAACATAAATTCCCAGTTTGCGCTAAGGCCTCATTTTAGTACATTGTGACAGTGCAATAGGCATATAGACAACATAACCAAAAAAACTCGTAAATGTGTAATGTTTGGCTAGTGCCCAAACATGAGTTGTACTGAGGAGTAATGATGATTGGCAACAAGTCTCAATCGAACTAATGATGCATCATGTAAAATGACATGTCCTCATGTAGAAAATGGCAATTTCATTTTCATGAATAGAGCACGGGTAATCAATTTTAGCCGCTTAATAATTGCTTCTGCTAAACTATTTTGAGTATGGACATGAAGAACATGGTATTCAACATCAATGCCCAGTTTTGCAATAATCATAAAAAGTTTGAGAAGTAAATTCTCCAGCATTAGGATAATTTGGGAACTGTGCTCGTAATTGAATTATCTGAGCAATGAGTCTCGCAAATGCTACATTTCGAGTAGTCAATAGGCAAACATGTGACCATCGAGTAGATCCATCAACTAAGACCATAAAATATAGAAATGATCCGCATTTTGGTTGGACTAGTCCATAATTATTCTTGAGATCTTTGATTCATATTTTTGGAATTCATGCATGTACTCAATTGTACATGGATTATATCATCATTTATACGAATCAAGGAACTTCTGGTCCTTATTTAAAGTCTATGGACTGAGGCTCTTATGGCCTTTATTACAATTAAGTTATGGCACTACGACACTTAAAAATTATGGTACTCATCAGGGAACTTCATATCTGATCTTATTGTATTCTGAGGATCAAGGGACTTTATGTCTAATATTTTTTTGTATGATGATGATCAAGGAACTTCAGGTCCGATCTTTTATATGACGGAACTTCAGATCCAATCATTTTATATGATGAGGATCAAGAAACTTCAAGTTCTATATATACTCATCATAACAAAATGTAAGTACAATAAATAAATTAAAGCAATAGGCAGTAATTCCAGCCATGGTAAATAAATTGCCTTTAAGGAAATAAAGCTTGTGACAAGAGCTTTAAGCCAACACCATTCATTTAAATATATCAAAAATAGAAAAAAGGTGATGATTAAGTCTCCATCATTTTTTCTTCTTTTCTTTTTCTTTGTATGTCATATCCTTTTGTTTCATCCCTTTTATTTTATTTTAGTTTTATTTTCACAACTCTTAAGTCTTTTTAGTTACCCAGGAAGTGATAGTAACAATATGTCCTAGTTTGTGTTCCTTCTCCGGTGAGTTTCGAAAGAGTCGAAACGGTTCCCGTAAATTTTGGTGCCAAGAGTAGTGTCTACACCTTATGAGAAGATCAAACAGTTAGATTTGACTCAAATTTTATTATAATATGGACAAGAGGGTAACAAACAACTTTTGTGAAGAAACAATTTCGATCTGAGCTATTAAAAATGAAATTTTGATACTCATAAAATGGTTGTCCAGTATTTTGCGGATTGGAAACTGGATTGGTGTTTTAAACATCTGCGATAATCACACTGTTGGATTTTTCTGAAATTTTGATATGTTTTAGGTACTGGGCGAATGAACAACTTTCAAGAAGGAAGTATTTCAATCAGATGTCTGGAAGTTGGAGTTCAGACACTGTTTACATGGTTGTCAGCTTTTCCTACGGATTTTGAGTCTGTACCATTTGTTCTTCTGTGAGATTTCAGCCGACATAGGTGAGAGGTAGGTAGTGCTTCATTGAATTTGTGGCATTGTGCTTTCCACTGACACGAGAACCTTTCATGCTAATAACGTGTTGTGAAATTGGCGGTATGTGTGTAGTGGATCAAATGAACTAAGACACAATATTTACGAGGTTCCTCAACAGTCAGTATAAGTGGAGTACGTCATCGGGGCAGCAATAGTACAAGGATAACTCTCTCTATTATTTCCGATTTCTTCCTCTCTTTCATTTCCTCCATAACTTCATTTTATTGATGTGTTTTTCTCATACTTTGGCTTCATTATATAGACAAATGAATAGGCAAAATGTCAAATCAAAACCCACCACACTTACTACATAATGGACACCACACCTACTATTTCCCCTAAAACATCCACTTTGGGTGGCATGTTTATGAATCCATATGTGGCATCCACAATTAGAGTTTCATAACAAGGTTGACATAAACCTTACCCTTCTAGAAACAAAAACAACAAAGATACAAGGAAAAAGAGGGGGTGGGAAATGAAACCTAACCCCTCTAAAGATGAACCTAAAGTTCTAAACCTGCAAAACAGAACAAGGAACATGAAAAAGAAAAGAAAGAAAAAAAGTGAGACAAACCTGTATGCCAAGATGCATATTAATTTGAGAAGCGGAAACTAGGAAAGCCAACATATTGTTTGAAAATACAGCGGCACGAACAGTCACCGGAGGGGAATCATGCCATACCAAAGTTGGAGAAGACAAGCCCATGTTAGCAAAAAATTTCACAACTACATTTCCTTCACGATATATGTGAGAGGCATAGAAAGTCATCTTTCGAATGTGGTCCAAACAAATAGACCATTGCGTAAGAAGAGGCCAAGAAGGATCAAAATCAGTCGATTAGAGAGTAGAAATAACACTAGAAAGTCATTTTTTAACCAAATACAATGTCAACCACACTGATATGCAAACTCTACACAAATAATAACTGCTGATAATTCTGCATAAAAAGAGTTGCAATGACCATTCCCTTGGCAGAAACCACCAAGAAACTAACCATGGCAATCCCGAAAAACTCCTTCACAAGTAGGAGGACCCGGATTTCCTTTAGACAAACCATCTGTATGAAGTTTAATCCAAGGAAACCAAGGAGAATACCAAAGCACAAGAAGGATAGTTGGTGCCTTGCGAGGAATAAGTTGGATTCCCAGAGAAGAAATGATACGAGCATCAAAACCCAGATAATAACTAGGAATCAAGAATACTATAAAAGAGTTTTTGGTTTCTCTCATTCATCTAAAAGCACAAGAATAATCACACAAAAAAATATTCATTTTTTTTTTCTTCTAAAAAAGAACCAGCTGGTAGCGTCATCACGGCAATCCACACTTTAGGGGCTGGGGAAGACTCACAGAGGCATTTCAACCTCCCCTGGCTACCGTTGTGCGATTTACCATCCCGTCATGCTATTCGCCACCCCCGCGAATCAAATCAGAACGTGTCGTATGAAAGACGGGCCTAAAATTGGTCCCCAACCACTGAGTCACAGGGTGGTTTACACAACAAAATATTCTAAAGATTGTATTATAATTGAAATAATCAATTAATAAAAAAAGAGAGAACATAAATTCCAATGAAGGAGATAATCATTCCAAATATAGATATATTATCAATCCAAATCAATGGTAGTGTTTTTAGAGCATAAATAACATGATGTTTTAAATAAATATGATACTTTAAATAAAAATTCAGTACCAAACCAAGAAACTTTTTTTTCTTAAATAACTCTAAAACCATCTACATTTTCTCAAAACAAAATACAGAAATATTAATTGTAAGGTTGTTCATTTGCCATCGGTGTTTGTCGTCAGGAACAACAATGCAACTTATGACAAATTGCAAACAAAACTAAGTTTTAGGAAATACATAGAATTAGGATTTGTGAGTTGACGTAGGGTGCATTTGTTGCATTGGATTATTTCGGACTAGACTAGCTTCTAGGACTAAATTGAACTGCTTTGGCCTGGACTAAACTGGATAAGGATAGTGAAGTGTCTTGTTAGACTAAACTATAGACTAAATTATTTTTAGGATCCAAATTTTTTTTTTTTATCATTTTTAATTTACTTTTGCCTTGAAAAACAATAAACAAACAAATTTTATATTATAAAATATTATTTAGTAGTTATTTAATTTTTAGAAGCCTAGTTAATGTTTCACCTAAAAGTTTGCTGATTACTTTTCAGAAGATGAGAACCTAGATAACTTGCAAAGCTCTCTCTCTGCCTCTTTGCAATCTCCTTCTCTGCCTCTTTGCTTCCTAACAAATCCATTGCAATTCTTAAAATCAAACCAAAAAGCAAGAAAGAGAATGAAAATTTAGGAGTCGAGGCGGGTGCATGTGTGATTGGCTCGAAGGTGGGAGATGGGGGTTGAATCTGGTTTCAATTTTTGGGTTTTCTCGGTTTCTAGTAGGGATGGCAATTTAATCCGTCAATTCTGATACCCACAGGTAATCGACCCGAACAGTTCAATTTCGGGAGCAATTTCGGGTTTTTTACGGTTATGGGTAACCGTTGGGTAAATTGTTCGGTTTCAAGTTTGGTTATGGTTATAGGGGTATCCGATCCAAACCTGTACCTGAACCCATCCCGTTTTCATTCTTTAATAAAAAGTATTAATATTTATTATATACATGTTTTTATAAAAGAATGAAATTCCTATGTTTTTTCTCCAACAACTTTAATACTTCATGGGAGACTACAAAAGTTTTGAGCGTGTAATGCACACTTCAAAGCCTTTGAGTTCTTCCAGAAAACACACGTCACTCTCTCTTCACATTCCTCCCATTTTTGTGCTCTGTGCTTCTCCCGTCCCTCACCTTTCTCTTTTTCCCATGCTCTCTCCCTTAGCTCACTTCTCTGCAACTCTCTCTCTCTCCCTCTCTCTCTCCCTCTCCTCAATCCTCACCTTTCCCGAGCTATGCACACACGATGCCACCACCCACACCACCCCACCATCTCTGGCGAGCCCTCAAACCACACCCTCGAGACCCCACACCATCTCTGCAACCTCTCACCCTTTCTCCTCGTCCCTCTCGCACCATCACCTTAAACTCCCCCGAGAACCAACCACCGAGACACCACCGGCCTCCTCGTCCCTCTCACTGTTTAATCAGTTAAATTTTACGGGTATAGGAAAATCGTTACCTGATGGGTTCGGTTACTAGGAATACCCTTTCGGGTTTTTTTCGGTTTCGGGTACGGGGAAAACAAATGGGTTCGGTTATGGGGATGGCACATCCGAACCCAATCCGCCCCATTGCCATCCCTAGTTTCTAGCTTTTTTGGGTTTTCTGGGTTTCTAACTTTTTTGGATTTTCTGGGTTCAAATTTTGAGAGTTGAATCTGGTTTTGAAAAGGGATAGACTACAAAATTCCACAAAATGGGTTTACAAAACTCCACGGAATGAATTTCTCAGAGAACAAGCTTCTAAGAGAAAATGAGTTTTCTGGGAAGAGGAGTTTTCTGGGAAATGAGTTTCTAACCACAAATCCATGGCCGCTTCACAAAAAGGAGTTATCTAAACAAAAAAAAATATAGGAGTCTGCAGATATGAAGTGGAGAAGTCGCGAAAGGGTGAACAGAGGAGGGGCAAAGCGGAGCTGGTCTTAGCAATTTGCCCAGTTTCCGAGGGGGGTGGGACGGGGCTCGCTAAGAACGCCTAGTGAGGCGTTTAGTCTGGGCGAGTCCCCTTTAGAGCATTCCCACCGTAGCAAATAGCTCGAGGGACAGTGTCCAAAACAATGGCCCGAGGGCCGGTGGCAGGCCTCCAGCGTGAAGAAGCCCGGTGGAAGGGGGAGGCCCGAGCAAAGGGCTCGTGAGGGATTGCCAGCCCTTGAGCCCGAGGTGGGGGTGACGCAAGGCTGACGCTAGGGTGGCGTCAGCGCATTATTGAATTTTTTTTGTGTCAGGCGCGTGCACCCCACCCGCGCGTGGTGGCGCGTCCCGACACAAAAATCAGAAAAAAAAAGGGTTGTGTCAGTTACCGTTGGGAAGCCACGGTGCGTTAGATCTTAACGGTCACTTAATGTGGACCGTTAGATCTCAACGGTAAAAAAAAAAAAAAAAAGTCAGATTTAATATCCACCGTTCGATCTGAGATCAACGGTGGATATTAAAATGCTTTATAAATAAAAAAATAAATGAAAAAATAGTTTTAAAAATCTGAAAAGTTACTGTTGTGACACGTGGCACAATCTGGAGCGTTGGAATTCAAATTTTTTTATATCCAACGGCAGAGATTAATTAATTGAATAAAAAATTAAAAAAATTGTAAAAAATTCAAAAAAATTCAAAAAAATATCTGAAAAATCTGAAAAAAATTGTTTTTACTTTTCTATAAATACCTTCTCATTATCATCTACCTTACACAACAATTTCATATTTTCTCAACTACTTTCAATCACATTCCTTTCTTTGTCTCAAAGTTTGAATCCATTTTTTTTCAACAAAATGACCACTGGTGCAGGTACGAATTGGTCGCTTATTGAAGATGTTGCGTTGTGTACTAGCTGGGTTGAAGTTACTCATAGTTCGCTTACGGGTAATGAGATGCAGTTGCGAGAAATGTGGAGTCTTATTCATACCAATTTTCTTAGGAAAATTGGTGGGAAAAGAACCAAAGAATCGATGTCCAGTCGTTGGAAATTACTTAGCCAATCGTTTAGTAAGTGGAGAGACGCTTTGGCACAAGCTAGTAGTAATATTCGAAGTGGAGAAAATTACTCGGATCAGGTAACAATATAATTATTTGTTTGTATTATTTATTTGTTATCTACATAATTTATTATTTATTGTTTGTATTATTTATTTGTTACGTACAAAATTTATTATTTATTGTTACTTATTTGTTACATTATAATTATGTTGTTTGTATTATTTATTTATTTGTTTGTTTGTATTATTTATTTACTAAACTTGGAACTCTAGCCCCATGTTATGATTAACATGACATATATATATATATATATATATTTGCTAGTTACTTATTTTCATTAATATTATTTATTTGTTACTTATTTTCATTATTTACTAAACTTGAAGCCTTCTTACTTATTTTCATTATATTTGTTACATATATATATATATATGTATATATTTGCTAGTTACTTATTTTCATTATAATTATTTATTTGTTCCTTATTTTCATTATTTACTAAACTTGAAGCCTTCTTACTTATTTGTATTATTTATTTGTTACTTATTTTTATTGTGTAGGAACTTCAAGCACAAGCTTGGTACGCTGCCAAAACCAAAAGCAAAAATAAATCATTCAACCGGTGGGAATGTTGGAATATTGTCAAAGATTGTCCTAAATTTAGAGTTGTGCACGTCGGTCCAGAAGGGCACATGAACAGCACCCCTCTACACTCTACACCCGATCATGTTAATGAAGATGATGCAGAACAAGTGCCCGAAACGCTCCTCCCTGAACAAGCGTCGGGTTCGACCCGTTTTCCAATTAGGCCTGAAGGTAAGAAGGCTTCAAAGAGAAAAGGGAGTGCTTCGAAGAACGATTATGCAAAGTTCATGGAAGAACTTACTCGCCAAGGTGAATTGACTTTGGCGAGGGACCTGGCGAAAGATGAGGCTGATAAGGCTAGAGAGGCATCAAAACAAGCAGCTGTTGAGAGAGAATTTTATGCTAATGAGAGAGAAAGAGAGCTACTTAGGCAAGAAAGGGAACATGTTAGAGAAGAAAGACGGGCTCAACAAGATCGTGAGATTATGAACATGTCTTTAGAAGGGAAGTCTCCAAATTCTAAATATTTTTGGAAGTCAGAGAAAGCGGACGTGGTGCGAAAGAGGCGTGCAAGAGAAACGATAGCAAGCCAAGGTGGTTCTAGCACCACAAGAGAAGATCATCCTCGCACCACAAATTGGTTAAGTGATGATGAATAGAGTACTTTTTGTAATCGGAGCCCATAATTTTCCAATCACTTTGGGTTGTAATTTATTATTTATTGTTTGTATTATTTATGTTGTTTCCAATTTCTTGAATATTTATTCAAATTAATTTGGTAAGTTATTTATTAAAAGTCCATCGTTCTAATTAAAAGTCCTTGTATAAAATAATTAAAAGTCCATCGTTCTAATTAAAAGTCCATGGTTCTAATTAAAAGTCCTTTACATAAACATAAACATACTAAGAATTACATAAACATAAACATAAAAAAATTACATAAACATAAACATAAACATACTAAGAATTACATAAACATAAACATTAAAAAATTACATAAACATACCAAATAATAAAACACACCAAATAAAATAACATAAACATACCAAATTCAAAAAAACACACTAAATGAACTTAATTATCTTCAGCTTGTTTCAATGCCCACTGGTGCTCTATCAAATCAATTTGTCGGGCATTGTGCATGTTTGGCATTTGAAATGCAGTATATCGTTGAATGAGCCTTTCATTGTAACGTCCATCCCTTTGTAATGGCTCATGTTGCACGGGCTCATCGGTGGCGTCATGAGCACAATATATACGTGTTCTTGAATTGTTCATCGGGTCTGGCTCATATTCATCAACATCTTCATAATCGTACTCATCTTCCACAATCATGTTGTGAAGAATGATGCACGTCATCATGATGGATCGAAGCGACTCTACATCAAACAATCTGGCAGCACCCCTGACGATCGCCCAGCGAGCTTGGAGGATACCGAAACAACGCTCCACATCCTTCCTGCAGCCCTCTTGACAGCTTGCAAAGTGTTTTTCCTTTGCACTCCGTGGACGTGGCACTGTTTTGACAAATGTTGACCAGCGCGGGTAGATGCCGTCAGCTAGGTAGTATGGCCCGTCGTACATACGTCCGTTGACCTCATACGTAACTTTTGGTGCCTTTCCTTGCAGGACATCGTTGAACACTGGGGATTGGGCAAGGACGTTGATGTCATTTTGTGCTCCCGGGACCCCGAAAAAGGCGTGCCAAATCCATGTATCAAAAGATGCCACCGCCTCCAGAATGATACTTTTTGCTCATTTTCTGTCCCCGTAAGCGCCTTGCCATGCACTTGGATAGTTTTTCCACGTCCAGTGCATACAATCAATGCTTCCAATCATCCCAGGAAAGCCACGCATCTCCGCCTTCTTCAACAGCCACTCCAAGTCCATGTGTGTAGGTTTGCGGAGGCACTCAGCGGTGTAGATAGATTCGATTGCTCCGCAAAACCTCATCAGGGACTCAAGAATGGTTGATTGCCCCATCCTCGTTATCTCATCCACTTGGTCTGCAGATGCTCCATATGCAAGCATCCGCAAGGCAGCAGTAATTTTTTGCTCAGGCAGTAGACCCATAGCACCAAAAGCATCTTTTTTTTTAATAAAATAAGAATCATGGTTGCAAACAGCAATCATGATTTTGTTGAACAAATGTCATTCCATTCTAAAACGACGTCTAAAGTACGTATCAGGGAATGCACTATTAGGAACAAAATAATCATCCAAGAGTTCTATACCTCGTCGTTGCCTGCTTCTTTCAAGGTTTCCGGAACGGCTGGGCCTGCAGATCTGAGCCACAGCTTGGATGACTCGATGGGAATGTGAGGCTCTGCCCCTTCTTACTTTGTCATCTCTCATTTGACGCTCCTCATCCTCTTCCCTCTCATTTCTTACCCCCTGGTGATTGAACGTTGCTTCTGATTCGTTAAACAATTCTTCCTCTTCCTGATTGAATTCCCACATCATCCTTGAGGAAGAAGAATAAGACATTGAAAGAAAGAAACAGAAACTATGAATAATGATACAGATTTTTGTGAATAAGGAAGCAGAAACTATGAATAATGATAGAGAGCTTGAGAATTTTGGTGTGAGATTTGTGAGGATGGATGGTGGATTATATAGAGGATTCAGAAAGGATTAGGTTGTGCATAATGCCATGTGGCATCCCGTCATTCGTTACAAATCTGATGGAAATCTATCCTCAAAGATTGTGAACAGATTATGACACGTGGCATGCCGTCATTCGTTAAAAATCTGATGGAAATCTATCCTCAAAGATTGTGAACCGATTATGACACGTGGCGCGACGTGATTGGTTAATCATCTTATCAGAAATCCATCACCAATAATTGTATTATTTTGTAATATTTTGTATTATTTAATAATACTTCGGATAATGACACGTGGCGCAACGAGAACGATTAAAAATCTTATCCGATATTACAATTAAAATTATTTTGTATTATTTTATAAATAAAAAAAATACTAATATTTTTTGCCTATTGCCAGGGCTATTGAAGTGTAACGGTGGATATGCAAATTCTATTGTCAGGGCTACTTACTGTTCATTAAGGGCAGTTACTGTTCATTAGGTGGATTGAATAGTGTATTGCCAGGTGGAGGGCTCCAACGCTGGAGTTGCTCTTAGTCTCATTAAACCTAGTCGCCCTGCAAACAAACATGGGATTTCATTAATTAGTAATCCTAACCAGTCTAGTGAAACTTAACGAGGCCAAACAAACAAGCCCTTAAATTGTGGCATCTTTTCGCATGACATTTTGAAGATAAGTTCATCTCATATAGAAGAAAATATCCCAATTAATAAACACCTAAAAATCAAACCACTAAAAATAACGTGATTTTGAGTTTTTTTTATGGTGGATATTGTGACTTTCGTGCATATATTCGTGACATACATGTAACTCGGGATTAGGATCTTACTTGGTGGAATACCCCGAGCTTGCTTGCCGCCTTAAGACTACAAGCCCTCCCACATGATCCTACAAACCATGAACAAGAATGCACAAAATTAGAGCTTTCGTGTACACACTTAGGATGCCGTGCAATGAATTTGCTACATAGAGTTTCCTCTAGGGTTTCCCTATAGGTCTCCGCTTTTACTGTGATGAACCGAACGTATAAAGAGATTTTTGTGACAAGGCTACGAGGGAGAAATTCCTCTATAAATTCGACTGCAAGGAAATGCACTAACCATCACCTCATAACCTCTATTTATAGTAATCATGACAGACTTAGAGTGTAGATAGGTTAACCTGGTTGGTGCTCAAGTCAAGCCCATCTAGTTAGCATAATTCTTGGGATACTCCAAGGATTATTAGCTCTTGAGTATCTTATCTCCACGTGATCAAGGTTATATATTATGAGATCACCGTTCATTTGGGTTGGTCTCAACTATTTAATTATATAGAAATATTATTTCGTTTAATTAGCAAAAAAAAAATTATTTCACTTGTAAGACATCAATATGAAACGCAAACAAGACATCAAATATGGGTAAAACTTTCGCCCCTCATCAGTTTCCATACCACATTCGTGACGAGTTCAAACGCAAAGTTAAAAGAGAAATGCTAAGGAGACTCTCAAAATGGACTCTTCACCACCTTTTTTTTTTTTTTTTAGTACATCGATATTTTTACACTAAGGGGAGGGGAAGTTTGGCTAAGCCACATAATGAGCAACCTAATTTGGTATCAAATTTGTTATCTACGAGATTCGAATATAAAACATTTCACTTCCAAGTGAAGAGGAATATCACCATACCGTAATACTGAGTGACTATGTTTTTAGTGCAATGCATGTTTTTATAATGTTGACATAAAAATTATACCAAAAAATGAAGTGACGAAAAGTCTATGAAAAATCTAACTTTTAAGAAGTCTCCTTAATATTTCTTAAAGTTAAAATGATATGTATAGAATCACGTGCAAACCAACAAAGAGAAATACCTATAGTTCCAACACCAATAATTAACCACAGCGGCATAAAGCGGGATACTCATACTTGAAAAAGAAACTACAAACTCTCTTGAAAAGGTTAAAATACAAACCCAACAAACTCAAGCTGATTTTTTTTTTTTTTTTTTTTTAAATACTCCAACCATGTAGCATAGTCCAATTTACTTTACCATCTACAGCTCATTTACAACATAATAATTTTGTTTTTTTTTTCTTTTTTTCATATGAATTTCATGTCTACACGTTCTATAATTGATTGACAAAAATGATGTTGGCATGTGGGCACCACAATTATTTTCCAAAATATATGATAAACAAAACAAAGTGTAATAAATACTAGTTTTGCTCACCATCATAAATTATAGTGTGTATTTATTATCTTCTTCATCATCTTTAGATGAATTTGAGTTTCGATATACATGTAGTAGATAGATACATATCTTATTCAAACTCATCTAACAGTGATAAATAAGATAATGAATATTATCATCGCTTAAAAATGATGAGCAAAATTGCACTCATAATAATCCCTCGTAAAAAATGAGTCAGTCGAAGCTTCCAATATGTTTCCAATCCGTCGGATTCAGTGCCTCCAGCACGCACACATCTTATCTAACGGCCAGGGATGTCCTAATATAATATTATTATCTGAAATTCCAAGCGTCTGGTATCATATTCTTTTTATAACTTTGTGTAAGGCCAAACAACAGTTCACTCATATTGTTTTCAAAAGGGGCTCTATTGCTTTTTGATGTTTTGCAATTTTATCAATTTATACTTTTTTTTATTTTTTAATATATAATATTTATCAATGTTGTGCAAATGTGGCTTACATATTAGTGCATATTTATCACTTTAACACCTCCTCCTCGTGTTGTAGCCCAAGCGAACTTATTACCCAAGTAGCCCAAATCAATCAAATTACGCCATAAGAGACAATTTCGAAACCCCTCCATCTGTCGCTCACAACGCAAATTACCACCTTCTTGCTCATACGCACGAATTACTTCATTAAAATCACCAATGCAACACCAGGGTAGTGAAGAATTAGCTTGGAGTTGCCCAAGTAAATTCCAGGACCTATGTCTATCAACCTCCGCAAGGAAACCATAAAAGCAGGTGAGCCTTCACTAATTAGGCTTCCCCACTCCTCCAACATCAAGGTCCATGTGATTATTAGAGTAAGACTGTAGAGACAAATTGGCCTCCTCTTTCCACATCGCACCCAAACCACCTGAACTACCTTTACTTGGTACCGAAAACAAACAATCAAAATTCAACTGTGATTTTAATCTTTCCATATGCTCCTTCAAGCTCTTCGTTTTGCATAGAAAAATCACCATGAGATCTTTAGCAAGGACCAGCCTATTTAGTGCATGAATTGCTCGGAGGTTCCCAAGCCCCCAACAATTCCAACTTATGCAACTCATTGGTCTCTGTGGGGATGATACATGTTAGTCTCCACCGTTGTTAAACTCATTGGTGCATCATTAACGAAACACTCTTCGCTATCGGTGCTTCTCTTTCCAAACCTTTATCCCAACTTGTCCTCTTACCAAGGTCTAGCAATTTATTTTTTCCTCTTTTAGAGCTTCTACTTTTCTTTCTTTAGGCCACCCCAGCCTTGTGCTTTTTACCTCTTCCTGTTTCCCCATTACTATATATGAATGGTGCTCAGTCAAATGGGTTGACCCCAATGAACACACAAACCTTTCAGACTGGGCTCTCCCTAAATCCACATGCCTCTGGACCCTTAACTCTCCATTCCCCATCAAACTTAGACCCAACTACTAGGCCGCATCACTCAGACCTACAAGATGGGGCCCATCTTGAATCATTTGCGGTTGGTGATATATTTCTTGCGTTAATGACGTACCAAAAATCCTAACACCATTAAAAAGGCTAGGGGATTGCGGCACTGAATGATAGGTTGGAATGGAAGAGTTAACCCTTTCCAAGCATTAACCTGCATAATTAAAATGCGGGGCTTCATATGGCATAATAGCTATGGGGTTCTCACTCAACATCTCAAAATCAATAGCCATTTCATTAAGATCCGAGAGAGATTCCCTAGAATGGCGGCCTACACTTAATGCTAGATTATTTCCAAAAACAACGACTGTATTCGCAATCTCGTCGGAAACCTACACCATCTTGGCAGTACCCAATTCTCCCTAACGACCTAACTCTGACGCCCTTGACTCGGTTAGTCTCATCATCTTCACCCACTTCAGACCCAGTTGCCTTCATTGACCAACCTCCTTCTTGCCCGATACCATACTTTTTTCCTTACCCAAAACGTCATCCTGAAATTGTTAAAGGAAAGTATATTTGGTTAAACATGATTGTAGGGAATGTAAATAGTCAATGATCTGGTTAGATCTATCATAGGACCAGATTGTAATCAACTTGTAATTAGAGATTTGTTACCTAGAATAGGCTGCATTTGATTGTATAAAGCTTGTATCCTTGTATGAATGAACTATTGGAGAATAAACCATTCAGCGAACACTTTCAAACTTAATATGGCATCAGAGCACCGATCCTGGTGACTCTAGGCGTCCATTCCACTTTCGCTACAAACATAACCCAAAATTTTTTTTTTCTTTCCACCACACACAACCAACATGGGCGATGAAAAATCAGCAGAGATGGTGCCACATGCATCTGACCCTCTCATCCTACACCACTCAGATTCACCAAGTCTCGTCTTGGTTTCACAACTCCTCGACGGACACAACTACGGACAGTGGAGTCGATTTATGCGCATCGCCCTCAATGCCAAGAACAAACTTGGGTTCATTGATGGATCCATCAAGTGCCCAGCAATTACGGACTCCAAATTTTCAATTTGGCAGAGATGCAACGACATGGTCTTGTCATGGATTTGGCAGTCTGTGCAAAGCAACATCGCCCGCAACATACTCTACTGCAAAACTGCATCCGCAGCATGGAAGGATCTTGAGGATCGATTCTCGCAAGGAAACGATTCTAGGATCTACCAAATTCGATAACAAATCGTCGAACACCAACAAGGACAACTATCTGTTTCAGACTATTACACCCAGTTAAAGGCTCTCTGGGATGAATTGGCTTCGTATTATGAACCAATTGCTTGCGATTGTGAGGGATCCAAGACTCGTGTAGCAAGGGAAGAAAAAGAGAAAGTCATGCAATTTTTAATGGGCTTGAACGAGACTTACTCAACCATACGCGGATCCATCTTAATGATGAATCCGCTCCCTGATACTCGGCGTGTCCACGGGTTGGTTCTGCAACACGAACGCCAAATGGATGTGGCAAATCATCGTGAACCTGGTGCCCACGCGATGCAAACACATCGGTCCACCACGACAAAGGGATGGTCTGCACCTGGGAGTTCCAGTTCCCGCAAATCGTCCAAATGCAGCTACTGTGATGGCTCACATTCCGTAGAGCGCTGCTACTTTCTTATTGGGTTTCCTGAAAGTCATAAATGGCATGGGAAACATGTGCTGCCCAAAAACAAACGCCCAAATCCAACAGCCCACAATGTCGAAGCGCCCCAATCACACGCTACCCATACCGACGCAACCAAGGCCCCATCTTCCAACGGGCCAACATTCACAACCGAAGAGTACCATCAACTCCTTGCCTTGCTTCGATCTGGAAACGGTAAAATTCCTCCACTTGCGAATGCAATAGGTATTGTCACACCTACATGTAATATGACGGAACATGACTTGCATTCAACCCTTTACTGGATTATAGACAGCGGGGCATCTGATCATATATCACATTCACCATTAACACATAATCAGATTGATGCTAAAAATGATTTTGTGGGATTACCAAATGGGGGAACGGCAGACATTAAGAGCATTGGCTCCGTTAAACTATCACATGAGTTATTACTTGATGGAGTTCTTCATGTTCCAAAATTTCGTGTCAATTTATTGTTTGTGGATAAACTCACACGGGCTCTCCACTGTATCGTAATATTCTTTCCGGATTTTTGTGTCATACAGGACATGGATACGAAGAGGACGATTGGCCTGGGCAAGCAATTTAATGGGCTCTATTACCTTATGCCAAGTCAAAATCCCCATCTTACCAACCATGTTAGCCGCACCACCAGTCTCTGGCATCAACGCTTGGGCCACCCCTCTACACACCCTTTACATTTTTTGTCCAAAACAATCCCGGAGATTATGTTCGATTCCAAACAAGTTTGTGAAGTTTGTCCTTTGGCAAAACAAACTCGATTGTCTTTTACTTCTAGTTCAATTCAATCTACTGCACCTTTCGACTTAATTCATTGTGACATTTGGGGGCCCCACAAAGTTCCCACATATTCCGGGACACGTTATTTTCTCACCATCGTGGATGATTTTTCTTGTTTTACATGGGTGCACCTTATGCATTTTAAATCCGATACACAAACACTATTGAAATCATTCTTCTTTTGGGTCAAGACTCAATTCCACAAAAACATCAAAATTCTCCGCGCTGACAATGGTGGAGAGTTCCTCTCCATGCGCACTTTCTTAGACACCCATGGCACTATTTTTCAGCATTCATGCGTCCACACCCCTCAACAAAACGGGGTTGTTGAACGTAAACATCGACATCTTTTGAACATTGGGCGTGCACTTCGGTTCCAAGCCAATTTACCACTAAAATTTTGGGGAGATAGTGTTCAAACTGCATGCTATCTCATCAACCGCATTCCCACACCCTTATTACTCCATAAATCTCCCTATGAACTTTTACATGGTCACTTGCCCCATTACTCTCACCTTCGCGTGTTCGGATGTCTTTGTTATGTCACCAACCTTCACCCAAAACACAAGTTTGACCCTCGTGCTCGCCGTTGTCTTTTCCTTGGATATCCCCTTGGTCAGAAAGGTTATCGTGTTTATGACCTCGACACGCATCAAATCTCCACTTCCCGCGATGTCTACTTTCATGAAACAATTTTTCCCTTTTCCCAATCACCACCTGAACATGAGGTTGACTCTCTCGTTCTTCCCCTTATCTCTCCGGACTCATTACCCACTTTACCCAGTCCACTTACTCCCGGCCCACTTCATCCTAGTCCACATCCAGATGCCTTGACCCATAACACTACCTAACATCCCACTTTACCATCCCCAGTTTCCCAACCTCCAACACCTTCCCCATCCCTACCCGAGCTCGTTCCAACCTCACCCACTCCTGCCACCCATTCTCTCACTTTACCTGTCCCCCCACCTGCACCGTCTCCACACCCTCCCATTCGATACTCCTCCCGCCTGACACGACCCCCTGCATATCTCAACGATTACGTGGCCCATCATGCTGTTTTGCTTGCGCCTGGCGTCGTCTCTTCCTCCTTGTCCAGCACCCGCCATCCCCTCCACCGGTATGTCTCTTATGCTTCCTTATCTCCTGCTCATCAAACCTTCATCCATAATGTTTTTTCTCATATGGAACCCACATCCTATGACCAAGCCCGCCATGACCCTAATTGGGTCGCTGCCATGAACACTGAACTCCGAGCTCTCGAAGCCAATCAGACATGGAGCATGGTTTCTCTGCCTGCTGGTCATCGTGCCATTGGATGCAAGTGGGTTTTCAAAATAAAATACAACTTGGATGGTACAATTGAGCGGTACAAAGCCCGACTCGTTGCCAAGGGTTTTACTCAACGCGAAGGAATCGATTACAAAGAAACTTTTGCCCCTGTTGCTAAGCTGATCACTGTGCGATGCTTATTGACTGTTGTTGCCGTCCGTCATTGGCCCTTACATCAGATGGATGTGCATAACGCTTTCCTTCACGGTGAACTCCACGAAAAGGTGTATATGGTGCCTCCACCTGGTTACCGTCGACAGGGGGAGCGTGTTGTATGTCGACTCCAAAAGTCTTTGTACGGACTTAAGCAAGCGTCTCGCAGTTGGTTTCAGAAATTTTCCTCTGCCATCCATGACATTGGATTCACACAATCTCGGGTGGATTATTCCTTGTTTACCAAGGTCTCTGGCAGCTCCATTACCATTGTTTTATTATATGTTGATGACATGGTTATTACAGGAAATAATGATAGAGCAATCAATGATCTCAAGCAATTCCTTAGCCGCTGCTTCCGAATTAAAGACCTTAGACCCCTAAAGTACTTTCTCGGAGTTGAAGTTGCACGGTCCAAAGCTGGCATTACCATCAGTCAACGCAAGTACACACTTGACATATTGGAAGATGCGGGTTTACTTGGTGTGAAGCCATCAAAGGTCCCAATGGAACATGATTTAGTGCTACTACCCACTGGTGGTGATCCTCTCAAAGATCCTACGCAATACCGACGAATGATTGGGAAATTAATATACTTGACGATCACAAGACCGGAGATCACATATGCTGTCAACACCTTGAGTCAATTCATGCAGGAACCTAGACGACATCATCTAGACGCAGCACATAGACTTCTTCGATACCTTAAAAATGCTCCTGGACAAGGTTTGTTATTTTCTTCTCAAAGCAAGCTGAATTTGATTGGCTATTGTGATGCGGATTGGGCACGTTGTCCAACTACTCGCCGTTCAGTTACAGGTTATTGCATTTTCCTAGGCGACTCACTCATATCTTGGAAGAGCAAGAAACAGGTCACGGTAGCACGATCATCTGCCGAAGCAGAATACTGTTCCATGGCTGCAGCAACTTGTGAACTCACATGGTTGAGATACTTATTGAAGGATTTGCAAATAACCCATCCTAGTCGGGCGAAGCTGTTTTATGATAATCAAGCTGCGTTACACATTGCAATGAATCATGTGTTCCACGAGCGCACCAAACATATTGAGCTTGATTGTCACACCATTCGTGAGAGGATTCAAAGAGGAGAAATCAAGACAGCCTATGTGCACACTGGGGAACAAGTGCCTGACATGTTTACTAAGCCACTGCGAACACCTGTTTTCCATTTGCTTCTCCGCAAGTTAGGCGTTCTTGACATCCACGCTCCAACTTGAGGGGGAGTGTTAAAGGAAAGTATATTTGGTTAAACATGATTGTAGGGAATGTAAATAGTCAATGATCTGGTTAGATCTATCATAGGACCAGATTGTAATCAACTTGTAATTAGAGATTTGTTACCTAGAATAGGCTGCATTTGATTGTATAAAGCTTGTATCCTTGTATGAATGAACTATTGGAGAATAAACCATTCAGCGAACACTTTCAAACTTAATAGAAATCACCTACCATAAGGTTTAGAACAATCGTCAGCATAAGCACCCTTAAACCTGTTGCATTGTTCCTCAACGTGATCCATCATCCAACAAAGGAAACATGTAAGGGCAACCTCTCATAACGAATGTCAACTTCCACCACTCGTCCTTCCAGTTGAATAGCCACACACCAGCGCAAAGGCTTAGTGACATCAATCTTCACATGTATGCGCAAAATACTACCATACTGCTTATCTTTCCGGATTTGATCCGTTAACATATACTCACCAAACAAATTTCCTAGGAATGAGCCCATCTGTCTCATCATGTAGCAAAAAGAAAGCCCTTTGATTTGCACCTAAAATTCTTGAAAACTTCAAAGAAACTATAGTCGGGCATGTAACATCATCTGCCTTCTCTAGGACTAACAAAGTTTGCTTATTGTACAACCAAGGACCTCCCCTTTCGACCATGGAACGCTCTTGCCTCGAGTTAAATCCAAAAGCAAACCTATCATTCTCCAGTTTGAAGATAAGAACATTAGTTTTAGGTCTCCATAGATTCCTCATCTGTCGTTTGAAGTTCTCCTTGTTCACCAGCTTTTGTGTAAGGATCGTACCTATAAGAAAAACCTTATTTGACTTCAAGGCCAATGCTTGTCAACAAAGATCACCTTCTGTTCATCCTCTATTATCGCAAACCTTCCAGAAAACCTCGTGATAATATCCTCCATAATGATGAGGTTATTGACCATGACCACCTTCTCACATAAAACCCATAACGATGTGCAGAGAATCTCTTGATTCTATACCACACCATAAAGTAACAGGACTTAGTTAGAGCCATCTTTCACTGCAATGAGGCGATAGAGCAATCAAATTAGGCAAAATCTGGAATTTCCGTTGGGAAGTTCTCGTCGCTCTCCTAAGGTTTTCTTAACTTAGAGAGCCTTTTTTTTTTTAAATGTGTTCATATGAAAACACTTTTGTGTTTGTTTCGACAAGGTATTAAGTTGGACTAGAATATCATGTTTGGTAAGTCACAGACTAATAATAAATAAGATTAGGTGCGACTCGCTCGCCTTACGTGCCTCGCTAACACGGTATAGCTAGTCCCGTGCTCCCAGCGGGTATTGCTAGTCCTATCCGCGCCTCTCTTTTCATCGTCCTAATTCTAAAAGCATATTTTACATCAATCCGATTTCATAAGAAAATTTTCTATCGCCTCCCTTCCTCGTCCTCCCATTTCCTCCCTCTTTTGTTCTTTCTTCATATTTCTCCCTCCTTGTCTGCTATCAGTGACGGAGCCAGAAATTCATGTTAGAAGGGGTACGCTTTAGATTGAAATGGGCATAATACATATATAAGCATAGTATCGTTCTTTTGGTGACCAAGAATACATGGTTAACTACAATTGAATTTGATATCAAGAGTTGAGAATAAAACATTAAAAGCGCATCCATGCCTACACCTTTGTTTTGTTTTTTATGTTTTTGTTTTTTTTTTTTTTTGTTTTTTTTTTTTTTTCCGAGTACATCGATATTTTTACACTAAAGGGAGGGGGGAGTTCGGCTAAGCCACACAATGGATAGCCTAATTTGGTATCGAATTCACCATCCATGAGATTCAAACCTAAGACCTCTCACTTCCAAGTGAAGAGGAATACCACCAGATTGTATTATTGAGTAGCTACACCTTTGTTAAAACATAAGGCATAAGAGAATTTGAAAGGTGTTTTTTTTTTTTTTTTTTTTTTTTTTTACTTACATAAAAACTTTTTCTCTTCTTGATTTCATAGATGATATAATAGAGAGAATTGAGAAATTAACCAAAATAATAGTCTGCAAGTAAAGAAAAAATATTATATATATAGGCATGAAACGGAGAATATGGTCAACTAATATTATTATAGAATTATAGTTTTGGACTTTTGATTCAAAAATTAGAAGCTTTATATTTGTTGGATTAAGGTTAATAGTGGTATTATAAAATTGATTAATAGTAGTAGAGATTTATAAGAAAAAAAAATTCAGGGTAGAAAGCCTACCATGGCCTTCTTGAGACGTTGCGTTGTGGTTTGCTGAGTTTGGGGATACAGAAGATAGCTATGGCGAGCTCGAGAGATGTGTTTTGCTGGGAATTTTGTTTTTTTTTTTTTTTTTTTTTTTCATTTCTTAAAATTTGAGAATTTTTTATTTTGTAAAAGTGAAACAGAAGTGAGCAAAAAATGCTCCCACTAAGAAAAGCCGCAGTTAAATCATACCCCAAAAATCCGAAAGGCTTACACACACAGTTTATACTCTCCCGGGTGCGATCGAGATTATCGATATATTGACCAAAAAAATGGAAAAACAAATTTTAGATACAAAAAATATTTCCGTCATTAGCTTAGTCTAACACTGTACCAAATTCTTCATTATTCTCATATTATTTAGGCCTGGTTTGGTACTGAGGTGATTCTGAAAAAAAACAGGTATAAAAAAAAGCTAGGAGCTGTTTTTGTATTTGGTAAACATTCAGCTTCAGTTTTTTTTCACAGTTTTGGGTGAAAAAAAAGCCAAAAACAAGAAGCTGCAAAACCCAGCTTTGAAAAATCGGCTTTTTTTCACAACTGTTTTACATAAAAATTTACCAAACACTATAATACTACTTTTTTTTTTTTTTTTTCAAAAGCACTTTTACAAAAAAGTTTACCAAACACTCTGCTGCTTTATTTCACAGCTGCTTATTCTCACAGCACAGCAGAAGCAGCTTTTTTTCAAAGCATAGCAATACCTAGGCCTGGCAAACGGGTCGTGTCTGTCGTGTTCGTGTCGTTTTCGTGTAACACCTGTTATCTTAACGGGTCGTGTCGTGTCACACCCGTTATCTTAACGGGTCCTTAACAGGTCGTGTCACTTTACCCAACGGGTAAAGTGACCCGACCCGTTATGACCCGTTAAGAAAAAAATATATTTTTTTACAATTTGCACATACCACACATTGCGACATAAATATTACTTGAAAACATTAAAACATTTCTCGTTCAAGTATTATATCTACACTCGAAAATGAAAGCCTAATAAAAAAAATAATACATACACTACTAATCTATTACAAATATTAAATGTGCAAGGATAAAGAGTTTTTGTTTTTAAGTATATAAATTCCACTAGTGTAAATATTTTAAATTGAAGATCAAATTCATTCTTTGTATTCATATAGGGTCAAGGAGTGTAGCTGTTAAAATTCATCAAAATCGGAGTTAAAATAACCGTTAAATCTTGATTTTTCGTTTATAACCGTCGAAAAGCTTTGTCCCGTTACTTGATCTCTGAATGTTTTTTTTTTGTGATTTTTTGCTAATGTGATCTCCAAGCATATACAAACAATTTTGACGGTTTGGATCGTTGAAATTAGTTTGAATTCGTAAAACGATAGATTGACTAACACTTAGAGTTTATTTATACTTTTATTAAGTATAACATAAGATTTTGTGGTATCCACTTGTGTAAATATTTTAAATTGAAGATCGAATTCATTCATTGTATTCATATAGGGTCAAGGAGTGTAGTTATAAAAAATCATCAAAATCGGAGTTAAAATAACCGTTAAATCTTGATTTTTCGTTTATAACCGTTGAAAAGCTTTGTCCCGTTACTTGATCTTTGAATGTTTTTTTTTTGTGATTTTTTGCTGATGTGATCTCCAAGCATATACAAACAATTTTGACGGTTTGGATCGTTGAAATTAGTTTTGGAGAATTCGTAAAACGATAGATTGACTAACACTTAGAGTTTATTTATACTTTTATTAAGTATAACATAAGATTTTGTGGTATCCACTTGTGTAAATATTTTAAATTGAAGATCGAATTCATTCATTGTATTCATATAGGGTCAAGGAGTGTAGTTATAAAAAATCATCAAAATCGGAGTTAAAATAACCGTTAAATCTTGATTTTTCGTTTATAACCGTTGAAAAGCTTTGTCCCGTTACTTGATCTTTGAATGTTTTTTTTTTGTGATTTTTTGCTGATGTGATCTCCAAGCATATACAAACAATTTTGACGGTTTGGATCGTTGAAATTAGTTTTGGAGAATTCGTAAAACGATAGATTGACTAACACTTAGAGTTTATTTATACTTTTATTAAGTATAACATAAGATTTTGTGGTATCCACTTGTGTAAATATTTTAAATTGAAGATCGAATTCATTCATTGTATTCATATAGGTTCAAGGAGTGTAGTTATAAAAAATCATCAAAATCGGAGTTAAAATAACCGTTAAATCGTGATTTTTCGTTTATAACCGTTGAAAAACTTTGTCCCGTTACTTGACCTCTGAATGTTTTTTTTTTTGTGATTTTTTGCTGATGTGATCTCCAAGCATATACAAACAATTTTGACGGTTTGGATCGTTGAAATTAGTTTTGGAGAATTCGTATGCCATCAATCAAGTTCCGTGTGTGTGTGTATATATATATATTTATTAAGTAGATTTAAATCTATTTATTTTGTACGTATAAATTATAATTGACTGGTACATGGAATAGTACATACATCACGTGTCACGTGTTCATTATAAAAATAGTGAGATATGTCATGACAGTCATGTGTGTGATAAAATGTTAATAACTTAAAAAAAAAAAAAAATTTCTCACCACTTCTATTAATTTTCATTTTTCCCTCTCTTTTTTGTTTCCTTTTCAACTTTTTCTTATCATTTTCACTTTTCCCTCCAACATCTTTCCCTAATTCCCTCACTTTTTTGTTTTATTTTCAACTTTTCTTAACATTTTCATTTTCCCTCCATTTTTTTTTTCAAAAAGGGCGGCAAGTTGGCAAATGCATGATCATGCATATTAAATTATTAATTAATATGCATTATAGTTTTTATAAAATTTAATATATATATATATATATATATAATTAGTATAGATAGACTTAATATTTGGGGGTATAATTATTATAGTATATATAATTATTATAATTATTATAAATTTTATAGTTAATTTAATATATATATATATTTATTATAATTTTTAGGGGTATAAAATTGTAAAATTAATGTATATAATTATTACAGTATTTTTTTAGGGTTATAAAATTATAAAAATAATATTCTGCTTATCGTGTATCGTGTTTACCCACGTGTATACCCGACCCAACCCGTTATCTTAACAGGTGCTTATCGGGTTACCCGATAAGACCCGATTCGTTATCGTGTCGACCCAAACACCTGTTAATTTCGTGTCGTGTCGTGTCGGGTTATCGGGTCGTGTCAGAAATTGTCAGGCCTAGCAATACCAAACCAGCCCTTAGTCCATGCCAAACCAATTCAGCTTAACCCGTTAAGCTAATCAAGTTCAAAATAATCTAGTACAATAAACATACAAGGATTTAGTCTACATTAGTAAGAAATCGCAGGAAAATCCGCTTCATAATTGTTTGCTACATCTGTGCTCACGAGGATGAATCTTTCCTCTAAATCCTGTTATTTTCTTAAGCCAACAGTAAATAAATGCATATAACCATGCCATTCAGTAACAACATTTGTATTAACTGTTTACCTTTTACTCTAACCATAGAAGTTGAGGTTGCCAAATCCATTGGTAAAACTTGGTAAAGAAATGAAATTTTACATAAAATAATATGATAATATAGGAAGTAACTCAACTTACTAATAAGCACATGCAATGTCCCTCTTCTTATCAATGTAAAATTTATTATCAACACGTCCTCTCAAGTGTGACGAATTTTAAAGCCTAACACGTGGACAACACAACTCAAGTGACATGAAGCACATGTGACCGTTGGGCTTCACACGTAAAATAACCTACTCTGATACTATAAACAAAGTTGAAGTTCCCCTATAAAACTAATTGACAGATAGAGAGTAATCCAATTTATTTATAAATATATGCAAAATCCAATTTTCTCGTGGAATTCATTCTCAATATTTGGAACAACATTCAGAAACCAGTACTGATAATTGCAGAAAATGACACATACAAAACAAGTAATCTTAACTTTCATCACGACGCGCAAACATTGTGCAGATATGTTAGTGTGCGCGCGCGTGTTCGACCATGACAACTTATGTTAAGATATTTTTATCTCATGAGTCATGCCAAATGGGAAAGGATCCTTTAAAATGTTGACGTGAATTAACCGTAACCGTACAAATAGGAAGGAATGAGAAGAGCATAGTAATAAGAGGGCAGAGAATCTGCCGCCGGGATCCTTTCCCATGTCACGTCAAAGGTCAGACGTAAAAGCATGATCGGTTTTGCCCGCGACTTTTAACACCTTATTATTCAAGCCCCCCGTTATAGAATTTTGAGTAACTTTTGATTGAAGCCTTGAATATCTTGGTAGCCTCTAACTACCGTACTCTCACAAAGTCAAAAAACAACGATTACTAGAAAATTGATTTAGGTACTTGTCATTATCTTAATACAGCTTTGAAATTTGTAAAGTTGTAAGTTTGTAATTCAAATAATTAAGTACGACATTGATTTCACTAATTAACTTATTATAATAGACAGAAAATAAAGTTGATATTTTATAATAAGCAACTCATAAAAATTCATAGATAATTGAGTCCAGCTACTCAATTAATTAAAGAAAATTATCAAAACGAAATTTCAAACTAAAGAATGACGAAATTTCAAACTAAAGAATGAAGTATCAGATTCAAGCATCCATCACTCTCTTCACTCACATCCAACTGTTAAGGAACGTCCAAAGGGAAGTGTGGCATTTGTCACTTTGTTTTTTTTTTTCAAACTTAGATATTTATTGAAGAAATCCAGCAGCCTGCTGAGTACAACACATAGATGGGGGAAATTTGACACATATCACCTGAGATGACAATTTTTTGAGAATTAATCAGCCAAACTCATGAGTTAGTGTGAATGTACCACCTTTATGATTTTACATCAAAAATTTATGAGACCCTTCCAAGGGTATATTTGTGACTTAAGACCCCTTGATGACTTATGTAAGAACTCAGTTAACTCATTGTATAACTCCCCATCCCAAAATATTTATTTTGGGAAATAATATCGGTGATAGGCCCAAACTAAACTTCGTTTTATTTAGTTACTATTAATCATGATTTTTTTTACTTAAATTCCTTAATTCCTCATAACACTATAATCATATTTTAATTACCAAAGCATATGTGTAGATTACCAATTAAATCTCCATATTTCTTCTATTAAATCAACTTCTCAACAAAAGGTTAATTCTTTATTATCCAATTATGAGTTACTCACAAAATCTATAACCCAACTCATTTACCAAGAACATAAGGTAAATTTTGTAAATTAATCACCCAATTACTCTTCTTAGACAAATTTCAACGAAAGATTAATCTCAGTATTAAGGCCGCATCTAACCCCCGTTAGACTGCCTACGTACCCTTGAACGAGATCAAACCTTTTGTAGTTCACCACTCCATTTCCTAACTCACTTTCAAAAAATATTTAAGTGACTCACAATCACTAACTAGGTTCAAACAAGTGAATCACACCAAATGTATATTAAATATGGATTCAGAACATTGAAATTAGCGTAAAAAGACGGCATTGGCTCACTGGCCACGCACTGCCGCACATGGCTATCAACCGTCCCGAGTTGCCGGAAAATTCAACTATTTAAAAAAAAAAATTACCAAATTTTACAAGCAAGTAGATTCAATGAGAGGAACAACTTTCGTACCTGGGCCGAAGTCCAATTCAGCAAGGAAAAGCCCCAATTTCACTCAATTCCGCCAGAACCCTAGAATTTGGGTGTCCTCGATTCGACTCCATAATAACTCCGATGCCCCCAAACTTGTTTGGGCTTTTTTCCTGGGCTTAAGAGGAGGTTTTGGTGGTGGAAATTGAAAGAAATTGTTTCAGAATTCGTGGTTCTTCGACAAGGTACCACCACACCCACCGGTGCGGGTTTCACCAATTCAAGGCCAATTCTTCTCATTTTTGGGGTGGAAATGGTAGAGGTGTCGATGGGAAATGTTTTCCCGGTGGTGAGTGGCTTCAACTCGCCTGAAAACACCATGGATTGCATCAGAAATCATGGATGCCTCCGGGTTGGGTTACTCGGGTCGAAGGGAACCCGGTTCCCTCCTTCTCTCCCCTCTCTCCTTTCCCTCCTTTCCTCCTCTTCTGATTGAGCAGACTAATTCCCCCGTCTCTCCTTTCTCTCCTTCCCTTTTCATCTCAGCCACCCACATGGCACTCCAATTGCTACAGATTTTCTAGAGCCTTCTAGTTCAAGTTAGAACTACAAAAATGTCCCTAACTTTAAACGTTAATAACTTTTTCATTATAACTCTGTTTCGTGAAAGGTTTGCGCCTATGCGTTCGTGAGATCGAGTTCTATTAAAAAATATAAATTGTAACCTTGAATAGTCTACAGATTTTAAATAATTAATTTCTAAACTTCACTCTTCATAACTAGTTTTAATTAAAATCTAAATTCAAATAAATTAATATAAATTCCCGAAAAATAATATAAAATCTCAATTCAATTTTTCATAACCGTACATCGCTTTATTTTCGATTTTTCTCCACATTTTCATATTTTTAAAATTTCAGGGTATTACACATTGTGTCTCAAGTTCAAATCCTCAACCCTCCCTTAGTGCAAGTTATAGTAGTAATATCATTTGTAACAATAATAAGTAAAAAAACTCGTGGGACAATTTTTCTTCTCCTCAAAGACAAGGTTGTAGTTAACGGAGTTTCTACCTTGAATCGACGCCTGAAAAAATGTTCATGTGCATAACACATGATGAATTTTTAATGGAAATTACAGATACAGCACATCTACACTAAAACTAGAGTCTGGATGGTAAACTGGCGAGATTTATAGTTTTGGTCAACACCCCTAATGATTCAGTTGGTGTTTGTACTAATTTCCCTATAAACCAGTAACATCGATTGTAATAATTATACTAAAGGAAAATATTACAACTTCTCTTTACTTGTTGATAACTGAATTTCCTAAACATTTACAAAAGTCACAAATATAATAGTATTGATTTGCTGAAAGAAAGTTAGATGCAAATGTCAGAAGGGTTCTATTAAAACCTCAAATAAACTTGCTTAGTTGCAAAGTAACCCTCCGTCTTAGGTCATGATTGTGCGAATACAACTATCTATGCACCAAATTGTCGAGGACACATCCTAAAATTTAATATTTTTATAGTTGGACTAATTATTTCGTAATCTCTAACAGCTATTCACTTTAATCATGGGGATTTCATTAAAAAAAAGGTCAAAACATACGTCGAAGCTGTCATGTTAAACATAAATCACTTTGAACAAACTTTATGCGGATAAATCTACGTGAAGAAAACCGTAATGAAGAAAAAACAGTCACACATGCCAAATTCAACACACTATTTGAATTTAGAGATACACAAGTGTTAGTGCAGTGGCAATGAGATGTCAACAGTGCAATTATGCAATGCAAGTTAGGTGTCACCGCACTACCATTTGAAGAGTCTCATTATCTAGTTCAAATAGAACTTTTTACTTTGAAGTTAAACCAATTTTAAATGGTGCTCATACCAATTTATGAGCATAGTTAAGGGCTATTTGGGACATCTTTTATAAGAAGCAATTTTCTTCATAAGCGATTATAATAGAAGTACTTTTATTACAAACAGATAGGTTTATAGAAAATCCAAAGTGCTTTAGAGAAAAAAAAACTTGAAACTGCTGCTTCAATAGCAAGTTTCGAAAAAGCAGAGTTACAACTTATAAGATCATACCCTTGCATTAAAACCTAAAATTTTTAATTCAGAAATTTTAGGTTTTAACCCAGAAACAGTTTTCTATTAAAGGCAAAAACATAGTTAGAAGTAGGGTTACAACCAATAAGCACTATATGTTTTTTTTTCTACAAACGTAATTAGAAGTATCTTTTGTCACTTATAGCATTTTCATAAACAATACCAAATACTGACCCTAAATTGTCTCAACAATAATATGAAAAGCCTACGAAGTTTCGAAGATGGGAAAAGGAGAAAATTGACAATATTGGAATTTTCTCCAGTTCATAAATTTCACGTGTGTTGAATTATTCGCCCACATAAGAATATGACCATCTAGAATAAGGGGCGGTCAGCTTCTGCGAAAGTTATTAAAAATTCTAGTACTCACAATAAATCCCCAGCAACAAAAGTACTAATAGTAGTAAATTGCGTAGAAAAAAAAAAACGCAGGAATATTCAAAGTAGCCTCAGTTGATTTCTAACTTTTTTATTTTATTTTATTTTTGCTGACAAATTCCCATTAGATTTTTCAACCAGAATTTACTGTGAAGAAATTTTTGTACTCTATATATCTCTCCCTCTTTTCTTACATGTGTTCATAATTCTTCGGCCAAAAGGTGTTGAAGAATTTTTGAAAGACGAAAGAAAATCACACTCAAGGGTTAGGATTACATAGTTGATCACTATTCTTTCAACTTTAGCGTGCCCCGAATTCCAGGGACATTAATCAAGTCCAATCGCTTCCCAGCAAATTATCAGAAATATTTGAGTTGTTGTGAGTGATTGGATTGGTTTTGGGCCATAAAAATGGCGTCACCACCATTGGGGGTGGATGATTTAACTAGGCAGAGTAGCAGCCGGAGTAGCAGCCGGAGGAGCTGGCGGTCTACTAGTGTTAGAGAAATGTGGAATGCTCCAGATGTGTTCCAGCGGAGCAGCAGGCAGCAGATGGTGGATGAGGAGGAGGAGCTCAAGTGGGCCGCCATAGAGCGATTGCCAACGTATGATAGGATGAGGAAGGGAATGTTGAGACAGGCCATGAGCAATGGGAGGTATGTGACTGAAGAAGTTGATGTTGCGAAACTTGGGGTACAAGACAAGAAGCAGTTGATGGAGAGCATACTTAAGGTTGTTGAGGATGATAATGAAAGGTTCTTGAAGAGGCTCAGGGCTCGAAACGACAGGTTTGTGTTGTCTCTCCTTCTCTTGTGCATAGATTGTTTGGTTGATGAGAAAGCAGGACGAAAAAGAAAATTTTTTGACCTTGAAACTTAAGGGTTTCTTTGGTTGCATGGAAGTTGTGGGACGAAAATTCCATTAGGAATTGAGTCTGATTTTATAATAGGCTAGTTACAACTATTGACTTCAGGGGAGGTGAAGTTTAAAATCTTTGAAATCATAAAACATAAAACTTACTATTCAAAGATGGAGTTTTTTCTTTGTTTGCTTGCAAATCACGTATGATTTGGATTAGATTGTAAATTTTGTCTTTTGATGCGGAAACAGGGTCGGTATCGACATTCCTAAGGTTGAGGTTAGATTTGAGAATTTATCAATAGAGGGAGATGCATATGTTGGCACCAGAGCTCTTCCAACTTTGCTGAATTCTACCTTGAACCAAATTGAGGTATTGTTTCGACATCTCCTAATACCAAATTTTACTTCTTAATCTAGTAGTTCCCTAGTGGATCTTAGATTTCTAAATTTTAATACCTGTGAGCAGGGACTAATTGGATTGATTGGACTCTCAAAATCGAACAAAAGAGTCGTCAAGATACTCCAAGATGTGAGCGGTATTGTTAAACCATCAAGGTATGCTCATGTATTTACGTATCTAACGTCATTAAGGGACAATACAAACTCACTTTTCCTATGAAATGAATATGGAAGCCTACTCATGTAAGTTAGTTTTGTTTCTGAACTCCGTCCATGCACTTGTTTTGTATGATTTTCAGGATGACACTGCTTCTTGGACCTCCCTCATCAGGGAAAACAACGCTACTGAAAGCACTTGCTGGCAAACTTGATAGGGATCTAAGGGTTTGTCATCCTGTCCCCTTTGATCAGTTTATTTCAACATTATTAACCTGCATTCATGTTTACTTTTTTCATATGTGTTGACAAGTTGGGGTTTTAACAGGTAACCGGGAAAGTGACCTACTGTGGCCATGAATTCCAGGAATTTGTGCCTCAGAGAACCTCTGCTTATATCAGTCAGCATGATCTCCATTATGGTGAGATGACAGTTCGCGAAACACTGGATTTCTCTGGACGTTGCCTTGGAGTTGGAACAAGGTATGATATGCTAGTAGAGATGTCTAGAAGAGAGAAAGATGCAGGTATCAAACCTGATCCTGAAATCGATGCATTCATGAAAGCCACATCTATGGCAGGCACCGAAACTAGCTTGATCACAGATTATGTTCTCAAGGTTCGTAAGTCCATTCATAACGCTGTATCATTGATATCTTTTTGCGTAGTTTTAAATTAGTAATGTTCTATTCTTCTGACAGATACTTGGATTAGATATATGTGCTGATATAATGGTGGGTGATGATATGAGAAGGGGTATCTCTGGTGGGCAAAAGAAGCGTGTAACAACCGGTACATTACTATATGTCAAATTACATATTATAACTACAATTAGGGGTTTGAATAATCAAGTACACTTACAATGATAATTGAATGTGCAGGAGAAATGTTGGCTGGACCAGCGAAAGCATTTTTCATGGATGAAATCTCGACGGGGTTGGACAGTTCCACAACCTTTCAGATTACCAAGTTCATGAGGCAGATGGTTCATATTATGGATGTGACGATGGTCATCTCTCTCTTGCAGCCTGCGCCTGAGACATATGATCTTTTTGATGATATTATTCTTATTTCTGAGGGTCAGATTGTGTACCAAGGCCCGCGTGAGAATGTGCTTGAATTCTTCGAATACATGGGGTTCAGATGCCCTGACAGAAAAGGTGTTGCAGACTTCTTGCAAGAAGTGACCTCAAAGAAGGACCAAGAACAATACTGGTATCGGAAGAACCAACCTTATAGCTATATCTCGGTGCCAGATTTTGTAAACGCTTTCAGCTCTTTTCATATTGGTCAACAGCTTGTGGAAGAACTGAGAGTTCCATATGATAAAAGATCAGCCCATCCTGCTGCCTTGGTGAAGGAAAAGTACGGAATATCTAATATGGAGCTCTTCAAGGCATGCTTGCAAAGGGAATGGCTGCTGATGCAGCGTAACTCTTTCGTATACATATTCAAAACTACGCAGATAACCATCATGGCAACAATTGCTTTCACGGTATTTTTAAGAACTGAAATGAAACATGGGAAAGAAGAGGATTCGGCAAGGTTTTGGGGAGCGCTGTTTTTCAGTCTCATCAATGTCATGTTTAATGGAGTGGCAGAACTTTCAATGACAGTTTTCAGGCTTCCGGTGTTCTTTAAACAGAGGGATGCCTTGTTCTACCCGGGGTGGGCTTTTGGGTTGCCCATTTGGCTAACCAGAATTCCCATTTCATTTATGGAATCTTTTATATGGATAGCTTTAACATATTACACCATAGGATTTGCACCTGCTGCCAGTAGGTAAGTTTTATTTTATCACTTGTATTGCTCTCAGTAGTACAAAAAGTTCGTCAGTCTTACCTACATCCAATATGTGCAGGTTCTTCAAACAGTTCTTGGCTTTCTTTGGTATACATCAGATGGCGGTCTCCATGTTCCGTTTCATCGCTGCACTTGGAAGAACAGAAGTTGTTGCAAACACAATTGGTTCATTTACACTGCTATTGGTTTTTATTCTCGGAGGTTATATTGTTGCCAGAGGTTAGAATCCTTCTTTGTTCACTGTCAAAGTATTTACTTTCAAAGTACGCAAGCTGCAGCTTATATCGATTTGACTGCTAGACGATTTCATATATGTCAATATGTTAAATGCACTCTCATTTCTCGTGTGTAGATGATATTAAGCCGTGGATGATATGGGGGTTCTATTCATCACCTATGATGTATGGACAAAATGCAATTGCTATCAACGAATATCTCGATAAAAGATGGAGCGCTGTATGTTCTCTTAAATCTCAGTTTGCTTTACATTAATAATTACGGTTGAGGCTTATACTCAGGTTCAACTGCTTAATGTTAACAAAACTCTTTTTTGTTTTCCATGGCGCAGCCTCTCCCTAACGGCCGTATGCCCACTGTCGGACAAACCATTCTGAGGGAAAGAGGCCTGTTTACAGAAGAATATTGGTATTGGATTTGTATTGGAGCACTCCTCGGGTTTTCGGTTCTTTTTAATGTTCTTTTCATTGGAGCACTGACCTTCTTAAATCGTAAGTAATCAGTTGCATTTGTCATTCAGCTATTTTCATGGTAAGGATTCAAGTATTGATTTGTTTTCTTGACTCCCTTTTAGCTCTTGGCGGTACCAAAACTCTGATCGATGATAATGGCTCTGAAACCGATAGTAAGCCACGATTGACATCCAATTCAGAAGGTTCAAATTGCTATTTCTAGTCAATCCTCACTTCAATGTTTTTACTGATTCTGCAACGTTTTTACTGATTCTACGACATGACAATTGCAGGTATTGATATGCAAGTGCAAAATGCTCAAGGAAGTAGTTCAAATGATCAAGTGAAACGAGGAATGGTTCTGCCCTTCCAGCCCCTTTCACTAGCTTTCAACCATGTCAACTACTATGTCGATATGCCTCTGGTAAGTCATTTTTTTTCTTTTTCTTGCACTGATTTTAAATCCGTCCTATATTTATCGACAGAGAAGTTAACAGAATTACAAATACATGTCTAGCATGTGTCAAGTATGATTCTGGGTAGTAATAATATTGTGTTGTTATCAGGAAATGAAAACCCAAGGGATTGAAGAGACTCGACTGCAACTACTTCGAGACGTTAGCGGTGCATTCAGGCCAGGTATCCTGACTGCATTAGTTGGTGTTAGTGGCGCTGGAAAAACTACCTTGATGGATGTCTTAGCTGGAAGAAAGACTGGCGGATACATTGAAGGAAGCATTAGCATCTCTGGATACCCAAAGAACCAAGCCACATTTGCTCGGGTCAGCGGTTATTGTGAACAAAACGACATTCATTCACCATATGTGACTGTTTATGAATCTCTCTTATACTCTGCTTGGCTGCGTCTTGCCCAGGACGTTACGAAGTCTACACGAAAGGCATGTTGTTTATTTAATCATGCCTAAATACTTTTAATGATTAATTATAACATTTAATTTTCGGGGTTATATGCAACTTAATATCTGTAGATCTTTGTTTTTACTAACCTATAAACAGTTGTGTCATGAACAAAAAAACATGATGAGTTAACTCTGATTGATTCCTTTCTGCAGATGTTTGTTGATGAGGTTATGGATTTGGTCGAACTTAACCCGTTGAGAAATGCTTTAGTTGGACTTCCTGGAGTTGATGGACTTTCAACTGAGCAGAGAAAGAGGCTTACCATTGCTGTAGAATTGGTTGCCAACCCTTCCATCATCTTCATGGATGAGCCGACATCAGGTCTTGATGCTAGAGCAGCTGCTATTGTTATGCGTACTGTAAGAAATACTGTGGATACCGGGCGAACTGTTGTTTGCACTATTCACCAGCCTAGCATTGACATTTTTGAAGCTTTTGATGAGGTATAATTTGATTCCAGATCTATTAAATTTGCAACATTGTTCACTATTTCCTGTGCCAAATTTCATCTCAACTGTGTTTCACGTTGCAGTTGTTCTTAATGAAAAGAGGAGGACAAGTGATTTATGCTGGACCTCTAGGTCCCCAGTCCCACAAGCTTGTTGAATATTTCGAGGTAAGTTTATACTTTACCTAGCTTATTTAGACCTGACTTAATTCTATCACCATTCGTCGGACTTGAAGGTTGAATTCTCTATTTCAATAGAACTGTATGATCTATTAAGCAGTAATAGTTTCTATATATCGATGAGTTTAGAGTTAAAAAGTTTGGATAATATCGAAAACCTTCTTGCAGGCAATTCCTGGAGTTCCCAAGATTAAAGAAGGCTACAATCCTGCTACTTGGATGTTAGAGGTCAGCTCAGCTGCAGTTGAGGCTCAAAACAATGTTGACTTCGCAGAAATTTTTGCAAATTCTGACCTCTATAGGTAAAAAACATGTGTAGTATTAATTTTGTTCCCTTTCTGTTTGTTAAAATTAGATCCTTACATTTCTTTTCTTCACCTGTTCAGACAAAATCAGGAACTTATCGAGGAACTGAGCACACCACAACCTGGTTCTAGTGACCTTTACTTTCCCACCCAATACTCACAAAGTTTCATAACTCAATGCCATGCTTGCTTTTGGAAACAACACTGGTCGTACTGGAGGAACTCGAGATACAATGCCATTAGGTTTTTCATGACAGCTGGCATTGGCATACTATTTGGTGTTATCTTCTGGGGCAAAGGAGACTCCATGTAATTTTTAGAACTTTATAATCAGCTACATATTCTTCCCTCTAAATTTGTGACTCAATTGCGTGTTTTCTCCAATCAAGATGTGTTTTGTCACTTATACAATATTGTATAACTGTTATCTTGTGAACAGACACAAACAACAAGACCTGATAAATCTTTTGGGAGCTACCTATTCCGCTGTTCTTTTCCTTGGAGCAAGCAATGCTAATGCTGTGCAATCTGTGGTTGCGATTGAGAGAACAGTTTTCTACCGTGAAAGAGCAGCAGGGATGTATTCAGAGTTACCTTATGCATTTGCTCAGGTAAGAAATTGGAAGTTTTATAAGATATGTGTTTCCAAGCTTTTTAATAAACTAAGATGTAGCTGGAATTGATTCCTGTTTTTGGTGCTGGTGCAGGTTGCTATTGAGACAATTTACGTTGCAATCCAAACCTTTATGTATTCATGCCTTCTGTATTCTATGATCGGGTATGTTTGGACGGTGGAGAAGTTTTTGTACTTCTACTACTTCATATTCATGTGCTTTACCTACATGTCCATGTACGGAATGATGATGGTTGCACTAACTCCTGGCCATCAAATTGCTGCAATCGTTTCCTCCTTCTTCACGAGCTTCTGGAACTTGTTCTCTGGTTTCCTCATTTCCAGGCCGGTATGTCATTTGAAACTCTCAGTTACTTTTCTTATTGGGACTTTATGACACGAAGGTGATGAAAGAGTAGGGATTCAATTGTTAAAACCCCAATTAGGTTACTCGATGAATTTCACCAAACTTAGCTTGTTCAACAAGAAATTTTCTCTATCATTGCGATCATAACAACTCATGCTTTATCTTGCAGCTAATTCCGGTGTGGTGGAGGTGGTACTACTGGGGGTCTCCAATTGCTTGGTCAATCTATGGCATCTTCGCGTCTCAAGTTGGCGACAACAAGGATCTGATTGTAACTTCTCAGGGAGAAGTGAGAGTGGATGTGTTCATTAAAGATAACTTTGGTTATGACTACGACTTTTTAATCCCCGTGGTGTTTGCTCATATTGGTTGGGTCCTTCTCTTCTTCTTCGTCTTTGCCTACGGCATCAAGTACCTTAACTTCCAGAGGAGATAAGCAACTTCCATGTTCAGCTAAGCTGAGAAACCTTCAAGTTGTGTATTGATATAGTATTGAGTCAGATACAAGAAATTCTGTTCACTTCTTTCGTATTGTTTGTATTCTTTGATGTTCGATAAAATAAAAGGCTTGGCATTCTTCTGTTTAAATAAACATGAGAAATCATTTCTTCATATGAAATCAATTAAAACTTGAAAACTTGGTCTACTGTACTGCTATATTCTTCCCTAATTGACATATATAAATCTTTTTCTTGAAGAAAAAAAGAACTGATTTAAACAAACTGCACTTGAGAAGTAAACGATTGATTTATTTTTGTGCGGAAATCATTTTCCTGTCAATCTTTGTACGAGAAATCAAGAGTCATTAGCTACTAAAGATGTACGTATTCCTCATTCAAATTGTGTCGATCTTTTGTGCGAGAAATCAAGAGTACTTGGCCACAAAAAAAATAAAGATGTACAAATTCATCACCTGATAAAGCGATTATACACTCTTTCTTGTTTTTCTATCAAGATTGTAAATGCCTTGACCTACCGAGCAGATGGATGAATGTTTTTCTTTATGGAATTATCGTTTGTTGAATAAAGTAAAAAGACCATCTCACAAAATAAATCACAAATTATATCAAATAATTTCATTTTAATTAGCTCAATGGCTTTTGCATAAAAAAGAATAGCAAAAACAAAAGCACACCTATTAATTGCATGAGTGGTCATGCGAGAACGGTACCGATGGGATTAATGGTGGAACTTCTACTCTTTCTTTTGCATAATAATAATAAGAGAAATTTTATTTAAACTCATCTAACCTATTTATACATCCAACTTATTCTTTGCACCCATTTGATTTTTAACTAAACTATTAATATCTCTTTAAACCCAAATTTAATACCTAATATACCCCCATAAACCCAATTTAATATGTGGATTTATTTTTACACCCATTGGATTTTTAACCCAGAAATTACCGTTGTGCCACTTGACGTCAGATAGTAAATGGGTTACCTCCTCCTTAAACTCCTCCTCCTTCTCTTCGTAACTGGGCAAAGCAACTACTTCTACCCTCATATCAAAAAATGAAGTACCAGGGCCCAGTGGCCGATCCAGACTTTTATCATTGGGTGGTCCCAGTATTGGAGTTGAACAAGAAAAGTCCGAATCTCTCCCATCAAAGGCCCAGGATCAAATGATTCGGGGCATTGAAATTTGATCAAATGGCTACAAACAGGGGGACTCCTCTAAAAATTATAATAATTGTAGCCGTTAGATTAAATTTTAATGGCTCGGAACACTTGATCCTGGGCCTTTGATGGGAGCGATCCAAACCAGATCTCTTCCCGAGTTGAACTATCTGAAATCGGATTGAACCCAACAAAATTGGTGTTGTACTATTCGAAATAACATTGTTTAAACTAATCGAGTATGATTTTCATGTATTATATCGTTCCATGTTCTTAATTTCTACACATTCAATAATAAAAATAAAAATTCATATCAATTAATAGAGCTAAAATCATATGTATATTTGCTCAAAAACAAAACATATATATATATATATATATTATAAATAGAAATGAAGCATCACATGATCAAATCAATATAAGAAAATCATAAATTACAATCCAAGCACTAACTAGTATCTATTAGGAATCTAACACATCAATTTAATAGCATTCTATTTTGGACTAAAATTAGAAAACTTATTTAAATTTAGAAATTAGGACACTATTAAAATAACAAGAATAAAATTAAGAAATGAAGTGGTGGTTGAGAGGAGAGAGGTGGACAAGTGGTGGCTTGGTCAGATGGGGTTAGAAGTTTAGAATGAAAAAAGAAACTGGGGAGAGACGAAAAAGGGATTGGGCATTGGGATTATTGATTAGGGTGTCTTATATAAAATATTAAAATGGGAAGTGGGCTCACATGTTCATTTTAATTGTATTGGGCTCAAACGAAGCGTTTTGGCTGATTCAGTTTAACAAGAAAACAACCTTCTTCTTCCTTTTCCATATGCAGTCCGCGCATATAGTCGCCGCTGCATATTTCATAATTTTTTTTTGTGTCATGGCAATTAAGCCAAAGGCTATCAACAAAATCTAAGGAGTAAACATATGCTTTCGTTGTTTGTTTTAGCCGGAAGGTAGGATGCTTTCGTTGTATTTGTTGAAAAAAAATACAGTAAAGTAACTTCTACACTCTAAAAAATTTAAATCAAACGAATAAAAAAATTCACAAATTGGGTCATATCTTGGTTTGAGAATTCAAAACTTCAAAATAACCATCCATCAATAAAAAAAACTTAATTTTCTCTATGAGAGCTATTAGAGTTTTAGCCAGAATAAACGTAGGATAAACAAAGAGTGATCGTAGGGTTTAATTATAGTGTTTGTGTTTATTGAAAATTTTGAGTTTTATTATTAATTTCATTTTGTACTTAATAGTAATTATGCAATAGAATAACATAGACAATTAACATTTAAAATTAAAATTAGGTGTAAAAAGAGGTTAAATGTAAAATTTCCCTAATAATAATAATAGAAAACAACCATTTTACATCATAAAACCAATTGACAATTTGGAGGTAACTTAACTTCCATTAACTTTAACTCAATTGAAGCAATGATCCCTCAACTTTAACCCAATTGTAACAATGGTCCTTCCAACATAACTCATTTTGACAAAATTCTGACGAAGTTGACGAAAAGGATTATAGCTACATGTTTTGATGAGTTGAGAGACCCCAATTGTAACAATGGTTCTTCCAATATAACTTATTTTGACAAAATTTTGACGAAATTGACTAAAATGACCATAGTTACAGATTTTGATGAGTTGAGGGACCAATGGTAATGAATTTTTAGTTGAGGGACCATTACTCTCATTTGATTAAAGTTGAAAGAGCATCGCTACAATTTTCTCTTAAACTAATTAACCAATATCAAGAGTTGCCCAAATCGGTATAAGCACATACAAAAACCTTAATTCCCCGATGCGACACTCAACAGCTCTCTCTCTCCCTCTTTTACTAGTAGAGCTGATTAGAATTCCTTGGAGATAGAAAATGATATAACCGAAAAGAAACTAAATAAAGTAGAAGAATAGATTGCTTTGCCTTATCTTCACGCATATCATCTATGAAGTCCATATAATATTAACTATTCTTTGTTAAAGTAAAAGCACAATATTCCCATTAGGGAAAAAAGTAGCATATGCTATTCCATGGCAACCAATATCACTTGAAATACCAAATAGTTAATTAGCACGGTCTTCCAACTCTCTAATTTTGACTTAAACAAATATAAAAAAAGGCTCCAATTCTTACTTTATCGTCTGCAATGTAAGATCCTTCTTCCATATCCGCACGCCTTCTAGATCTCTTATCTGACTATTTCTTATATATGTATGTAGTCTCAAACACCCTTATATTAGCAGACCTCATCACATTTCATCGCGGTACCTTGTGCAACAAGTAAACAAATTGTTAAATACATGCATTGTGTGTGCATGGTTGGTATTCTTTTCAATTCATAAGTGCTTAGTTATCTTGAATTTCTAGTGACCGGAAAGTTTACAAATGGCGGGAGCTTTGGCCGGAGATGGCCTGGTGCGGTCTGCAAGTAGCATGAGTTGGCGGTCAATAAGCATAAAAGATATGTGGAATGAGCAGCCAGACGTGTTCCAGAAGAGCAGGGCCGCCGAAGAGGAGGAGGAGCTTAGGTGGGCGGCGATCGAGCGGCTACCAACGTATGATAGGCTGCGGAAGGGGATGTTCAGGAAGGTGTTGAGCAATGGTAGGGTGGAGTATGGTGAGGTTGATATTACTGAGCTTAAGACAGAAGATAAGAAGCAGTTGATGGACAGCATATTAAACATTGTTGAGGAAGATAATGAGAAGTTCCTTAAGAGGCTTAGAGACAGAACTGACAGGTTAGTGTCTCTTCTTGTCTGCAATGTTTTGAACCTTGGGTTTTGGATGGTGAGGCAATGAAAGAAAACATACTGAAGTTCAACTTTTTTTTTATTCGAGCCATGTTCTAATTTAATATAAACTAAACTTCGGAAAGGGAAGTTCAAACTTGGGTACGTATAGAGGTTGCGAGAACGCTGCTCTACCAACTCGTTTAGGCCTAGGCTTGTTAGGAAGTCCAGCTTCAATCTTTAAATATTTTTTACATATATTTTTAATTTGATCTCAATAAGTGGTTTGATTAGTGACTTGTTGACTAATTTTGACTAAATTGTACGTTTGGGAAATAGGGTGGGAATTGAGGTTCCTAAGATTGAAGTGAGATTTGAGCACCTATCAGTGGAGGGAGATGCATATGTTGGGACCAGGGCACTTCCAACTCTGATCAATTCCACCTTAAATGCAATTGAGGTATCACATTCTTCAGCAATTTTCCTTATTATAAGGGATCAACTTTCCTCTGCATTGAATGAATCGTAGAATTTCATCAAGGGTCATTTGCAAGATTGAAATTATATGTAAGAGTAAAATAAGAAAATTGTTATTTGTACCCCAAAATCATCATTCCCCGGAATCTGCCCTCCTTTAGCCTTTATTCATTTCACTTGGTGGCAAATGCAAGATGACTTTTTTCAGAGTGCCAGTGATTGTATTCTAGTATAACTGGGTCGAAATTTCCAAATGACGGATATGAATTCAAATTGAAGATTAGTAGTTTCATGTTCATCCTTATCGCTTATGTTTCTAGCTGCATAAAAGCTTGTTTCCTTTTCTCGTTAATTTCGATTTGTATAGGGGGTTCTTGGACTGGTTGGGCTCTCTCCTTCAAAGAAAAGGGTAGTCAAGATACTTCAAGATGTTAGTGGAATAGTGAGACCATCAAGGTATATTCACTAAATTCTACATATCTGTTATGCAAGAAAAGAAAAAGATGCAGTATTTATATTCTATATGCCAAGAAAAACTGTATGCTACAATTGGTATGCTTAGACTAGCATTGGCTATAAGAACTTCTTGTTGTTAATTTGGTTTCTAAGTTCCTTTTTAAATGAATGTGGATTTTTTTTTTCTTTTCAGAATGTGTCTACTTCTTGGACCGCCTGCCTCCGGAAAAACAACATTCTTGAAGGCACTTACTGGGCAGCTTGATGATGATTTAAGGGTCTGCCTTCCTCTCCCTCTGGTTGTGTGTGTGTGTGTCTACAAATTCAGTCCCGCTAACTGGTATTTTGTGAACAGGTAACTGGGAAAGTCACCTATTGTGGCCATGAGTTGTCTGAATTTGTTCCTCAGAGAACTAGTGCTTATATTAGCCAGCATGATCTTCACTACGGTGAGATGACAGTTCGTGAGACTTTGGATTTCTCTGGACGCTGCCTTGGAGTTGGAACCAGGTACGAAATGTTGGTAGAGGCATCAAGGCACGAGAAAGCAGAAGGTATAAAACCAGATCCTGAGATCGACGCATTCATGAAAGCCACAGCAGTGGCTGGCCAGAAAACAAGTTTGATCACAGATTATTTTCTCAAGGTTAATTTTTTACCCTCACAAGAAACCAAAAACTTTTCAACTGCTGTTCTAAATTCATAATATCTTCTAATTCTTGAACAGATACTTGGATTGGATATTTGTGCGGATATTATGGTGGGCAATGACATGAAACGGGGCATCTCTGGAGGGCAAAAGAAGCGTGTCACTACCGGTATTTGTTAATTGTATACAAAATTACTGTTAGAACTTAAAAGGAATACTTTTGTTGGTTGTAGTGAGGATTAATCAAATCACCTTTTACACCGGATGCAGGGGAAATGTTAGTTGGGCCAGCTAGAGCATTTTTCATGGATGAAATATCAACAGGCTTGGACAGCTCCACCACATTTCAGATAATAAAGTACATGAAGCAGATGGTTCATATCATGGACCTCACGACGGTCATTTCTCTTCTGCAGCCCGCGCCCGAGACATTTGACCTTTTCGATGACATTATTCTACTTTCAGAGGGTCAAATTGTTTACCAAGGTTCTCGCGAGAATGTTCTCGAATTTTTCGAACATATGGGCTTCAAATGCCCACAAAGGAAAGGTGTTGCCGACTTTCTGCAAGAAGTAACTTCCAAGAAGGACCAAGAACAATACTGGTTTAGAAAGAATCAACCTTACAGATATATCCCCGTAGCTGAGTTTGCTCAGGCCTTCAAATCCTTCCACATTTTCCAAAAGATTTCTGAAGATCTGAGAGTTCCTTATGACAGATCGAATGTACATCGTGCTGCTTTGGTGAGACAAAAGTACGGAATCTCCAACTGGGAACTCTTGAAGGCCTGCTTCTCAAGGGAATGGCTGCTGATGAAGCGCAATTCATTCGTGTATATTTTCAAAACCGTGCAGTTAACAATCATGGCTACGATCGCATTCACTGTGTTCCTAAGAACGCAAATGAAAGCGGGTCATTTAGAAGATGCACCAAAGTTTTGGGGAGCACTGTTTTTCAGTCTCATCAATGTCATGTTCAACGGGATGGCAGAGCTTGCAATGACAGTTATGAGGCTTCCTGTGTTCTTTAAACAGAGGGATGCCTTGTTCTATCCAGGATGGGCTTTTGGCTTGCCCATTTGGCTCCTCAGAATTCCCATATCACTGATGGAATCAGCCATTTGGATTATTCTTACGTATTACACAATTGGTTTTGCACCTGCTGCGAGTAGGTCAGTACGCTAAACTGCTAATTTATCTAGTTTTGGTTCCATTCGTTTATAAAGTTTGCTTATAGGTTGACCATGCAGGTTTTTCAAACAATTCTTGGCCTTGTTCGGAGTGCATCAGATGGCCCTCTCCCTCTTCCGTTTCCTTGCAGCTGTCGGAAGAACAGAAATAGTTGCAAGCACAATTGGCACCTTTACCTTGCTAATGGTCTTTGTGCTAGGAGGTTTCGTAGTTTCCAAAAGTAAGTATTAATCCTTCTCTTTTCGGGTTGTGGTTTTTATGGTTTTGACGTATACTGCTGCATATGTATCATTCTGTACCAGGAATCTTCCAAATTTTGATCATATTTTCACAACTCAACAGTAACGGTTTGTGTTTGTGCAGATGACATCAAACCATGGATGATTTGGGGCTACTATATTTCTCCTATGATGTATGGTCAAAACGCCATCGCTATCAATGAGTTTCTGGACAAAAGATGGAGCACTGTAAGTTATCCTATTGCCTAGAAGAAAATGGGAAATTTTTTACTTTCTTTCTAAACTTCATTAAGTTCATATACTTTGTGCTATTTTCATATATGTTGTTTTCTCGGTCCCAGCCCATAAATGGTTCTAGCCAACCGACAGTCGGAAAGACCCTCCTTAAGGAAAGAGGACTGTTTGTAGATGAATACTGGTACTGGATTTGCATTGGAGCACTTCTTGGATATTCTCTTCTTTTTAACATTGGTTTCATTGCAGCGCTGACATTTTTAAAGCGTAAGTCACTATTTCACAGTAGTAATTTGGTTCCTTGACTTGAATAAATGAGGAGCCCTGTACTCATTGTTGTTTTCGTGAACTCAATTTCAGCACTCATTGATTCTAAAGCTGTGATCGCGCATGAAAACTCTGAAAGAAAAACGAAGAAACAGTTGACAGGTACTGATAATTCAGCAGGTATCAGTTCTTCAAACAATGAAGCTAGAAGAGGAATGATGTTGCCCTTCCAGCCGCTTTCACTTGCTTTTAACCATGTGAATTACTACGTGGACATGCCTGCCGTAAGTCCATTTGTCCTGTTCACCATGAAAATTTCTTCCAATTTCTATTCAGTCAAATTGATGGTAAATGTGAATTCTAACGAAACTAAACAGATCGCTGACCACCTGATATTTCAACCAGAATTTTTAGAAATCACATAAATTTGTATCAGATTAGAAACAAGAATATGTATTAAGTCAAGCTTTTTTTCCCCATAACACCAGGAAATGAAGAGTCAAGGGGTTGAAGAGACCAGACTGCAACTGCTACGAGATGTCAGTGGCACTTTCCGGCCTGGTGTTCTTACCGCATTAGTAGGGGTCAGCGGTGCTGGGAAGACAACCTTGATGGATCTCTTATCCGGAAGGAAGACTGGCGGGTACATTGAGGGAAGTATAAGCATTTCTGGGTACCCAAAGAACCAAGCTACATTTGCTCGAGTTAGCGGTTATTGTGAACAAAATGACATCCATTCCCCCTATGTGACTGTCTACGAATCTCTTTTATATTCTTCATGGTTGCGTCTTGCTTCAGATGTAAAGAAGGAAACACGAAAGGTACTATAATGACTATCCTATGGAAAAATTTTAAAATCATGTACGAAGCATCATAGATGACAATAAATTTCATTTATCTTGTAGATGTTTGTTGAAGAAGTGATGGAACTCATTGAACTTAACCCGTTGAGGGATGCTTTAGTCGGACTTCCAGGAGTAGATGGTCTTTCGACTGAACAGAGAAAGAGGCTCACAATAGCTGTAGAATTGGTTGCTAATCCTTCCATTATCTTTATGGATGAACCCACATCAGGGCTTGATGCTAGAGCTGCTGCAATTGTGATGCGCACTGTAAGGAACACGGTAGATACTGGTCGAACTGTAGTGTGCACAATCCACCAACCAAGCATTGATATTTTTGAATCCTTTGATGAGGTATATATCTTTCGTCTTTGGACTCGATTGTCACTTGTAATGGTTTCTAACTTTGTCAACTTTGACATTGTATCTTTTCGTTTGCAGCTACTTTTGATGAAAAGAGGAGGAAGTGTTATTTATGCAGGACCACTAGGTAGTAATTCTCATAAACTTGTGGAATATTTTGAGGTGAGTTTTTGTGGTACTCATGACTCAAATTCGAAGAAACTTTCTGAAAATTAGGCTATTAGATAAGGCTATTAGATAACTGATATCGAAAACTTCTTGTAGGCTATTGAAGGGGTTCAGAAAATAAAAGAGGGTTACAATCCTGCGACATGGATGCTAGAGATCAGCTCCACTGCGGTTGAGGCACAACTTAACCTTGATTTCTCAGAAGTTTATGCCAATTCCGAACTCTATCAGTAAGTAATGTACTGCATCTTCTTCTCTCAACCTCTTTCCCGTTACATGTGTCCTGGTTTTGTCTTATTTTCCCAACTTTTCAGGAAGAATCAGGAGCTCATCAAGGAGCTAAGCACTCCGCAACCAGGTTCCAAGGATCTTCACTTCCCGACCAAGTACTCGCAAAGCTTCATAACTCAGTGCAAGGCTTGTTTCTGGAAACAACACTGGTCTTACTGGAGGAATTCGCAGTACAATGCAATCAGGTTTTTCATGACAATTGTTATCGGTATCTTATTCGGCGTAATCTTTTGGGGCAAAGGAAGCCAGATGTATGTTCAAACTTGAACGTTCCTTTAAACAAGCTACATTGCTTACGTAATGCATGGAATTTGAGATGAAGCTAAATGCCATATTCTATTTTCTGCAGACACAAACAACAAGACCTGATTAATCTATTGGGAGCTACATATTCTGCTGTTCTTTTCCTTGGAGCCTCCAACGCTTCTTCGGTGCAAACTGTTGTGGCAATTGAGAGAACAGTATTTTATCGGGAAAGAGCAGCAGGAATGTATTCCGAGTTGCCATATGCATTTTCTCAGGTAATCGATATGACCATATTTATCTATCTATCTCGCATTTTCTTCTCTAGAAACGTAAATGGTCATTTTCTTCTCTTTGGTGCTGCAGGTGGCTATAGAAACAATTTATGTTGCAATACAAACCTTCATCTATTCTCTTCTACTCTATTCCATGATCGGTTACCACTGGAAGGTCGAGAAGTTCTTGTACTTTTACTACTTCATATTCATGTGCTTCACGTACTTCTCTATGTACGGGATGATGGTCGTTGCACTGACTCCCGGCAGTCAGATTGCTGCCGTTGTTATGGCATTCTTCATCAGCTTCTGGAATTTATTTTCGGGCTTCCTCATTCCCAGGCCGGTATGTAATCACAATTAATCTTCATTAGCACACGAAAGTAGATAAGATATGAGAATGCAATCTGAAAAGCAAACGAAAATATAATTAGAAGCTAGTATAACGCAGTGACCAAAGTAACTCATGCTCTACTGTTATTGTCTCAGCTAATCCCGATATGGTGGAGGTGGTACTACTGGTGTTCCCCGGTTGCTTGGACAATCTATGGCGTTTTCACATCTCAACTCGGGGATAAGAAGACATTACTCGAAATTCCTGGCTCAGCGCCAAAGCCGGTGGATGCATTCCTTAAGGAGTACTTGGGATATGACTATGATTTCCTTGTAGCAGTAGTCTTTGCACATCTTGGTTGGGTGCTCCTCTTCTTCTTCATCTTTGCCTACGGCATCAGGTTTCTTAACTTCCAAAAGAGATAGAATTTTCCATGTGCTTTCAAAGAACAGATTACAGATAAGACAGATCGATGTGTGCATGTTTCATTCGCAATCCTAGGCCAAAGTAGTGATCTTTGGCTAGACAGATCGATGCGTGTGTGTGTTTAACTCTACAGATAAGACAGATCAATGCGTGTGTGTGTTTACAATCAATTTTTCTCTGGAAGCTTGGATGTAAAAACTGTGTGGAATGGAGTATGATCATCAACTTCTCAAAACACATGACAGTGTGTAGCACAAATCTTTCCAGCACGTGTTACATTGAGCGAACGGAGTTGCAAGATTCTAGCCCATCTGACGATAAATTGAAACAGCATCCAGTGACGAGACTTCAGCAGGCAGCCAATGCTGATTACATCCTGAAACCAAAAGCCGTGAAAACTTCAACGACAAGAAAAGTCATACGAACTACGTCTATTACTGCAAGCAGTATACAAAATAAGCCAAGCATCAAATTCAAGTTTACCATGCTTGAAAAGACAAAATAATGATGGCTTTTATTGAAACAAAAGGAATATGATTACTAAATGAGATTAGGCACAAATCATATGATCTTAGAGTACATAAAACACACCGTGCTATCAGAATATAGGAGTTCATCTTGATGGTTCGCTCTAAAGTTTGAGAAATTAAATCGCTATGCAGACGAATCAAAATGTATTCATGATATGAAACTTGTTCAGAAATTAGTAGAGTGTGACTAAGTGCCAGTAGTGAACTTGTTCAGAAATTCGCTTTTCAAATCATCACCAGATGAATATAACAAGAAGCCTGTATTTAACTGAAGTAAAAAATATAAAGATATTTTGATAACAAGAAAAGGCTAGGGGAAAAAATATACCCCTCATATCTGGAACATGTTTTCTGGAGAACTGAAAGTTAGAAACCTTGAGCCATTGGGGCCTGAGAGCTTGGTGCATCTTTTCTGCGGAAGGTGACATCCACGATATTTTACGTTGCAGAGCCTCGATTGTGGGTAGGCACATCAAATTCTCGCACCAATGAATTTTCAAGAGGGTAAGCAATGCCTATCTTAACTATAGAAATAAATTCTACAACCAAGATATAGTGGAAAATAAAATTAAATTATAGCGATTACACATATCACATAAAAATTTATCGAATACGTATCAGAATAAAATAGTGTACAAATTAATTCATAACAGAACTACCAATTAAATAATGATTAGATTGTAACCATTCTTGCAAATACACAAAATATATGCAAATGGGATGGATGAATGTACTCACTCCTTTCTAATCCCGCTAACACATACCTAAGACATCCAAACCTGCACATCTCATACCATGCTTATACCAACTACTTGGCTCTGAATACCTTAGAATATGAGTTAATTCCCGTTCATCCCTTAAGCTCAATTTTTAGAATTAAATTCTCAAATTTCACTTTGTTATGCACTTCCCCCAATGCCTAATTGTATATTCAAGCCTTCCCCTGACGCCTAACATATACAAGATTTTATTAATTTATAACCAACTGGTTGTCTACTTAAGTCTTTCTCCTAACACCTGACGTATACAAGGTTCATTATTTTATATTAAAGGGAAACTTCAGCCCTTGAATATACTCACAACTTAAACACCTTACATAAGTGAGCACTTGACACAACACAACTCTTTTTCTTACTTTGCATGAATGCTTATGTATATGTCATGTTCACATATATATCAATACTCACATTTTATCTAACAAGCCTGCAAGTTTCAACATAAATCAAATTACTTAGTAACAAGAGTAATATAATCATAAATAAACAACAAAGTAATAATCTTTAATAGCAACATAAATGATAAACAATACATTACCATTTCCTCCTTTTTATTGTTTTCAATTTCATTTCCTCCCTCTTGTTATCTTTCTTCCTTCGCCACGTCCCCTTGCTCTTCGGAGATGTTGGCCATACAAAGAGGTTGGCCAAGAAGGCTAGCTCAACCAAACATTAGCTATTCGAACTGGCGTACAAATCAGTACATATATAGGATTGTCGTGGCTTTTGGATATGTCATAGAAGAGATGATAAGGAACAACTGTTATGAATGAAGTGTCTCTGTTTGAGCTAAGGAAGTTGGAGTTTTGAAGCTCTAAACATGATTTCAGGGTTTTCTACGGATTTTCAAGTCTGTAATAGTATTTCAAGGATCTGGAATGAATCGACTATTGGATTTTTCTATTTGGATATGTTATGGTCAACCCCCTTATGTAAAGGGATCCCCATTTGTTTTTCCAAAAATGGGGATTAGGTGTGGGACTCACTCTGCATCAAACTTTAACAATCTGAACCGTCTATTTTGTAAGTCTTAATTCATAGATCATCCTTGCAAAAATTCAATTCAATCCGAAACCATTACCTATTTAATTATCAAGATAAAATTTCATTGTTTCTTATATAACAAAGTATTCGTTAATTTCTTTGAACCTAAATAGATGTCTTAAACATTTCCGATTTAGCTAATATTTTGCAAGGATGATCTATGAGGTGCAACTTGAAAAATAGACGGTTCAGATCTTTAAAGTTCGATGTAGTGTGGACCCCACAACTAATCCCCATTTTTATAAATAAAAAAAAAATTGGGGATCCCTTCCCTTAAAGATTTTCATGTTATGGTTGAGAGGAATATGAACAACTCTTGTGAAGGAAGTACTTCGATCTGAGCGACGGAAAATGGGGTTTTGGTACTCATTACATGATTGTCCATTTTTGCGGGATTGGAGACTGCGTTGCTATTTCAAACATATGAGACGATCTTATTGTTGGAATTTCCTAAAATTTGGATATATCATGATAGAGAAATAGACGAACAACCTTTATTAAATATATCATGATAGAGAAATAGACGAACAACCTTTATTAAGGAAGTACTTTGATATAAGCTACGGATGATGGTGTTTTGGTCTGAAAAATAGGCGGGATGAATTTCTTGTTTTTGGATATCTTTCTTTTGATAGATGAAAATGATGGTGAGTTCAGTGGAGAGATTTGTTGGGTAAGCTCTCATGCATTTTTTGGGATTTGTCTCTCACTTACTGTACAGGGGAAATAAATGGAGATTTTCAATGCTTTGGTGGAAGTGTTTCTCATGGCAATGATCTCCAATTGTAAATGCATAAACAATAAAATATTTAAGTGGTTCACCAAATCGACTACATTTACTGGGTTTGATTTCATTGTATTTCACTACATATGAGGAACTTACAAATACAATGAAAGATGGCTTAAAGCCTTAACAACATGTAAAAGAAAGAAGGTAATATAAAAGGGAGAATGGCTTTCTATTTAAAGATGTTCTCTTTTTTCTTTTCTTTTCTTCTTCTTCTTCCTCTCCCTTCTCTTCATGTCCTTTCCGTTGGTTCATGCTCCTTCCTTTATAAAGATTGAATAACCTCTTCCTTCCCATCTAGTTTGAGGAGAAAGCTTCCAAGTGTGCCAATAGAAAGAAACCAAGTATTGTGCTAACCATCACCATAAAATGTGTTCCAATAACAAGGCAACAAGTGTTGTCCTAATCGTTAAGAATGATAAGTGTTCAAGCGGCAAAGCAACAAGTTTCAAGTTAATTATGAACAAATGAATATCATGCAAGATGGATGCAAGCATCAAAGGCCACGTAAAGGTTTATCTCAAAGTAAGCTTAATAGAGTTGCATTGGAGTGAGAATATTGCCCAAATGATTAAGATTCCTTTAGATTGATGAGTAAGCACTTCTAATACCACAAACATTGATTCATGCATGCTAACAGACTAACATACACATGCTATAGACTCCACCTCTTCACCCTAATTATTAGCTTCTATTAATTACCAACTTCCACCTTATCCCTTGGATAAAATAACAAGACAAAACTACTCAATTAGTCCCACCTCAAACTCTTGGTCCTTTGTGAGAAAATATCAAATTAACTCTACTAACAAAATTCCCACCTCTCATTCTATTAGTAATTAGGTATATTTGTCCAATAAACCAAAATAAAGGAAATACAATTACAGAGAGATACAAAACTTTTGTAATATAGAAATAATACGATACATATACTTTTTTTTTAAATACGGGATATTACAATCTACCTTCCTTAAAATAAATTTTGTCCTCGAAATTTGTAAAATTTAATTGTTGTATTAATAAGGTAAACAATTCTCAAAGACGTAGTAAAATATATAACAAATAGTAATAGTTTGAAAACATTAAGAAAGTATTTAGTTAGAGCGGTTGCATGGAGACTACCTTTCCATATAAAGTGGATTGCAATTCTCCAATTTAGGCCTTCCAACTCTAGCAAAACACCTCTATAGTGAACCTGATAGGAAAACGAAATTAGTATTTTAATTGAAAATCACTTAATAATGAAATCAGTGTAGGAAAATTGATGGTTATACAAATCGGTAATGTAACTCACCAATCACCTTACTAATTGGATTCCTATATTCTCACCCCATGTCATTTAAAATTTTATAACTCATCACATAGCCAAAAGCTATGTAGGAATGAGATTTATTATTGACATTACCAACTCGTGTAGGAATGAGAATTTCACTTCACAAATGGCCCTTTTTTTTTGTTTTTCTTTTGTGAGTAAGAATGAATTACATCCAAATTCGTTTCACCATCAAAATTTACAAACATTTACTAAAGAAAATATATTCCTGCAAACAAATTGCAAGTGTTAAACAGCAAGTAGTCAAATTACCATTTTACAAAACCATTACACAAGTAAGTATATTGAAATAAATGAGCATCGTTGAAAAACTCAGCATTTTTTCTTAAACAAAACTCAAATTCCGAAAGACATGGACCACCATGTCATTATCTTTGCAGTGCAATAATATGAGTCCAAAAGCACAATCTAGCTCACAAGAAAACACCCATCAAGGCGTAAGACAAATCCCAACTTACTCCAACATAATATTTTTGAAATCATAACTAGGGAATGTAAAATAAAAGGCTATTTGACAAATATGGTAAACACCACAGGTACTATCTTAGGGTATCTCGTCCTAAGCTCTGATACCATTTTTCATGCCCCAACCCATGAATAAAGACCATTTACGAGTTAGGATGTGAGTCATATCTTAGTTATATAAATAAATTCTACAACCAAGATATGGTGAAAAATAAAATAAAATTATACGATTACACATGCATCACATGTAACAACCCATCCCTAATTTTACAATTTTATAAATTTTAGAGGAGTGAATTGACAGAAATGCCCCTTGAGGAGAGATTATTGACTTTCATTGACTGTCAATTTGTAACACGTACGAGCTACTATTTTACCATATTCTCAAAGTGCTCGATGATACGAAAGCGTAGGCGCAAGCGGAATCAAATTTTGAAGCTACGATGAAGACTTTACGGAACTACGAAATTTGACAGTGTGTTATGAAATTTGAATTTAGGGTATTTTATTATTTTAGTAATTTTGGTGGGATAATTTTAATATTTTATTAATTTTCTGGCTCTCCTCTCCTCTCTTGCCTCGTGGCACCTTCTCCTCCACATTTGGACTCTCTCTCACTCTCTCGGCTCTATCTCGCCCTCTCACTTTCTCTTCTCTGCAAACGTCGACACCAATCACCCTTGCCCACTCTGACGAGCATCTCGATTCCGTCATCACCACCCAAGTGCACGACTAGAGACGAGGGGCAGAGCCCTGAGCTCACTTATTTCTCTCTCTCGTATGTGTCACTTGCAAACAAACCACAATGCTCTGACATCATGTGTGAAATGGGTTCATTCCCGCTCACATGCACACTCTTATATTTAGGCACTTTTAGATTTAAATTTATTCACATTTTTCACTTCACTACACTTTATGGCTTCGTCACCTTCGTGATATCGACCATCACAACTCGATTCGGAGTCTAGCGGACATTCCGGATCGGGGTGTGTCATCACGTAACAAAATCTTACATAAAATTTATCGAATACACATCAGAATAAAACAGTGTACAAATTAATTCACAGCAAGAACTACCAATTAAATAATGATAAATTGTAACAATTCTTGCAAATACATAAAATATATGCAAATGGGATGGATGAATGTACTCACTCCCTTCTAATCCCGCTAACACATACCTAAGACATCCAAGCCTGCACGTCCTATACCATGCTTATACCACTTGGCTATGAATACCTTAAAATATGAGTTAACTCCCATTCATCCCTTAAGCCCAATTTTTAGAATTAAATTCTCAGTTTTCACTTTATCATATATGCACTTCCCCCGACGCCTGACGTATACAAGGTTCATTTTTTTTATATTCAAGGCAAACTTCAGCCCTTGAATATCCTCACAACTTAAACACTTTACATAAGTGAGCACTTGACACAACATAACTCTTTTTCTTGCTTTGCATAAAGGCTTATGTATATGCCATGTTCACATAGATATCAATACTCATTTTATCTAACAAGCCTGCAAGCTTCAACATAAATCAAATTACTTAGTAACAAGAGTAATATAATCATAAATAAACAACAAAGAAATAATCTTTAACAACAACATAATTGATAAACAATAAATTACCATTTCCTCCTTTTTGTTGTTTTCAATTTCATTTCCTCCCTCTTGTTCTTTTTCTTCCTTTGCCACTTCCCTTTGCCCTTCGGAGATGTTGGCCATGCAAAGAGGTTGGCCGAGAAGGCTAGCTCAACCGAACATCAGCTGTTCAAATTACAAATCAACTGTTCAAATTGACGTACAAATAAATGAAGATTTTGATGGTTTGGTGGAAGTGCTTCTCATGGCAATGATCTCCATTGAGGTTTGATTTCATTGTATTTCACTATATATGAGTAACCTACAAATACAATGAAAGATGGTTTAAAGCCTTAACAACATGTAAAAGAAAGAAGGTAATATAAAAAGGAGAATGGCTTTCTATTTGAAGTTGTTCTCTTTTTTTTCTTTTTTTTCTTCTTCTTTTCTTCTTGTTCTTCCTCCCTCTTCTCTTCATGCCCTATCTATTGGTTCTTGCTCCTTCCTTTATAAAGATTGAATAACCTCTTCCTTTCCATCTAGCTTGAGGAGAAAGCTTCCAAGTGTGCCAATAGAAAGAAACCAAGTATTGTGCTAATCATCACCATAAAATGTGTTCTAATAACAAGGCAACAAGTGTTGTCCTCATCATTAAGAATGATAAGTATTCAAGGGGCAAAGCAACAAATGTCAGGTTAATTATGAATAAATGAATATCATGCAAGATGGATGCAAGCATCAAAGGCCACGTAAAGGTTTATCTCAAGGTAAGCTTGATAGATTTGCATTGGAGTGAGAATATTGCCCAAATAATTAAGATTCCTTTAGATTGATGAGTAAAAACTCCTCATACCACAAACATTGCCTCATGCATGTTAATAGACTAACATATACATGCTATAAACTCCACCTTTTCAATGGCAGATCCAAGAAATAATGTTAGAGGGGTCAGTAAGAATAGCACGCGCTAAATTTTTTTTTACCAGAAATATCATGCATATAGCCAATTCAATGAGTCTTGGTAGGCCTAAAGTCATTTGGAAAGGCATATTGCACACTTATTAATGTATGCAAGGGGCAGCACCCAAAGTATCCATGGGCATTCACCGAGTCTTGGTAGGCCTAAAGTTAGTTGGAGGGCATGTATGAAGCCAACTTTAATCTTCAAAATGGCAGCACCCAAGGTATCCATGGACATTCACTGAAGTTTGGAGGGTCAGCACCTAAGGTATCTATAGACGTTCACTGAAGTTCAGGGGGTCAGCTGACCCCTATTGCCCCTCAATGCATCCGCCACTACACCTCTTCACCCTAATTATTAGCTTCTATTAATTACCAACTTCCACCTTATCCTTTGGATAAAATAACAAGACAGAACTACTCAATTAGTCCCACCTCAAACTCTCGGCCCTTTGTGAGAAAATATCAAACTAGCTTTACTAACAAAATTCCCACCTCTCATTCTATTAGTAGTTAGCTATATTTGTCCAATAAACCAAAATAGAGGAAATACAATTACAGAGGGATACAAAACTTTTGTAATATATAAATAATATGTATACATACACTTTTTATTATTTAAATACAAGGTATTACAGAGTGCGTAGACGAAAGCAGAATCAAATTCGGAGTTACAAGAGTTGAATTATAATTTTTGTTAAGAGAAATCTAATGACTAAAAGGTGGAGAAATTATAATAGTTTTTCTCAAAATTAATATCCAGTTGGAAGACTTAAATTGACCCATAACTACTAGAGCATGATGATTGATGACCATATTAATATTGAAGCCCTAAGAAAGATGTTGATCCAACTCCAATACCATGTTGCATATGAGCGTTCTCTATAAAGGTATGTTGGAAAAATATTAATGCAAGTAGAAACACAGTTTAATGCATAATGGTAAACATTATGCTAATGCACATGAAATTTGATTAGAAAATCTTGAAAATAATGGTCGAGTGAAGAACTTGGTTTTCTCTCCATAAAACAATTTATGCTTCATTACGGTACTCATAGTTGATTGACTCTTGTCTCATATGATCCAACGATCACCTCCTTAGGATAGTAGCACACCGGCTCCAATCAACTACGATTGTGTTAAACTCTCTCAAAAGACTCACTTAATCTCTAAGTATGTTATGGGTCACATGAACTTGTATGACTTTGCTGCAATAGGATGACGCCTTTAGATGTAGAAGTGACTCTTTAAAATAGTCGTGAATGGTCAATAATTATATCTCTTCAATCAAAAGGCAAAGGTTGCATCATTTATCTTTATTTGAACATCCACAACCTTATTAATGAAAAGCCACAATTCATCAAACTTAATGTCCATTCGCATAAAATAATTTAATTAGTTTGAATTAAATCTTCCAACAAAGTAAACCATGTTTGATTATTTTGATACTATTGTGAAGCATGATCCCAATAGCCACCATTAATTTATTGCATATTGGATGCATAATAATTGACAACATAAGTATTTGAGGGCATTGGGTGGGGAATGCAAGTTTGCCCATTGCACGATTGAGACAAATCATGATAGTTTAAGATTGAAACCATGTCTGGACTACTGAATAAAACACGACAATTTCATTTTTGGATTTTTATCACAATGGTCTCCAAAATTGACCCATCTAATTAAAATGGTCTCTGAATTTGAAATTGATCAATTTTGTTCCTGAAAATAAGTCTCAGAAATCAATTTGGTCATTCCGTATTCTCTCCGTCAAATACCTTGTTAATATATTGACATGGCACACAAATGAGACCCATATATCTAATGAAGCAGCTATATTAGTTACTAAACTTTAAAGCTTGATGACATGTTGGATTTTAGAGTGATGATTTACAAGAAAATAAAAAAAGTGTAAATAATTACAAAAATTATTTGTTGTAATTGGCTAACAAGGTTGAAAAAGTATATAAGAAAAAAAGTGATTAGTTTAGGCCTAAAACTGCCTGAACCAAACCATTGAACATCAGATTCGCTTGATTCATATTCCTTAGAGATTTTGTTCAAACCAAATCGAACAAAAATTGTTATATTATAATTGATTTGATCGTAAATTAGAAGTAAAACGAATCCAACCCAGACCCTTTCTTCCTTATGATTAGCCTTCTCTTCGGGGTGAAGTGCGAGAAAGAGGTGTGGGGCATCGGGTTAGGGTTTAGGTGTGGTGGTGCATAGAAGGTGAGATACTATGTGGTGGTGGTTGGGTTTTAAGTGTTTTTCTTTTTTGCTTTAATATTTTTTTAGTAAACATTGCAATGAATTTACGAGTGCACACTAAAATTTTGAGAAATTTGAAAAAATAACCAAAATTTAGATCCTATATAGAATCTAGCCTCATTTTTAATTTTATGTTAATTATAACCAAAAAATTGACCAAGATGGAGGCCACCTTTGGTGACGACTTTTGTGACTCCATCATCATCATTTGGGCGATTGACAACTTCATAACCTTAATCTTAGAGCACTTCCAGCGTTGGCTGGAGCTCGGGGGACAGGCCAGCAAACAGGGCTCGAGAGCCTGGCATATTGACTCCAAAGTGTGGGAGCCCGAGGGACAGGGCAGGCCCAAGCACCAGGCCTGTCACGAATTGCCAGCCTGCGACCCCGAAGGCTATCTGACGCAAGGTTGACGTTAGCCCTTTTTTATATTTTTTCTGTCAGGCGTGTGCACTGCACCCGCACGTGGGGGCGCATCACCCGGCATGTTTTCAACGAATGGGGCCGGCGACGCAGTTTCAAATTGTTACCATTGGAAAGTCATGTGGCTTCCCATGATCTGTTGGATCTCAACGGCAAGAAAATGTGGACCGTCAGATTTGTAACGGTAAAAAAAAATAAAAAATTCTTATTTAATATCAACCGTTGGATCTGAGATCAACAATTGATATTATTGTCCTTTATAAATTTAAAAAAAAAGGAAAAAATAGTTTTAAAATTCAGAAATGTTACCGTTGTGCCACATGGCACAATCTGAAGTGTTGGAATTCAATTTTTTTTTAAAATCCAATGGTAGAGATTAATTAAAAATTTAAAAATTGTAAAAAATGAATAAAAATCCAAAAAAAATTGTTTTTACTTTTCTATAAATACCTTCTCATTATCATCTACCTTACACCACAATTTCATATTGGTTAACAATCTTATCGGAAATTCATCACCAATAATTGTATTTTCGGATAATGACACGTGGCGCAACGACTACGATTAAAAATCTTATCGGAAATCCATCACTAATAATTGTCTTTTTAGATTTTATGACATGTGGTGCAACGAGAACGATTAAAAATCTTATCAGAAATTACAAATAATATTAATTTGTATTATTTTATAACTTTTCGGATAATGACACATAGCGCATCGAGAATGATTAAAAATCTTATCTGAAATTACAAATAAAATTATTTTGTATTATTTTATAAATAAAAAAATACTAATATTTTATTGCCTATTGTCAGGGCTATTGAAGTGCAACGGTGGAGATACAAAATGCGGTTACTGTTCATTAAGGGCAATTACTATTCACAGGGTGGATAACATAGTGTATTGCCTGGGGGGGTGGTTCCCACACTGGAACTACTCTTAGAGAGCTTGTTGAGAGCAACTCCAGCGTTGGAGCCCTCCCCCCCTGTCAATACACTATTCAATCCACCTAATGAACAGTAACTGCCCTTAATGAACAGTAAATAGCCCTGGCAATAGAATTTGCATCTCCACCGTTACACTTCAATAGCCCTGGCAATAGGCAATAAAATATTAGTATTTTTTTATTTATAAAATAATACAAAATAATTTTAATTGTAATATCGGATAAGATTTTTAATCGTTCTCGTTGCGCCACGTGTCATTATCCGAAGTATTATTAAATAATACAAAATAATACAATTATTGGTGATGGATTTCTGATAAGATTATTAACCAATCACGTCGCGCCACGTGTCATAATCGGTTCACAATCTTTGAGGATAGATTTCCATCAGATTTTTAACGAATGACGGCATGCCACGTGTCATAATCTGTTCACAATCTTTGAGGATAGATTTCCATCAGATTTGTAACGAATGACGGCATGCCACGTGGTATTATGCACAACCTAATCCTTTCTGAATCCTCTATATAATCCACCATCCATCCTCACAAATCTCACACCAAAATTCTCAAGATCTCTATCATTATTCATAGTTTCTGCTTCCTTATTCACAAAAATCTGTATCATTATTCATAGTTTCTCTTTCTTTCTTTCAATGTCTTCTTCTTCTTCCTCAAGGATGATGTGGGAATTCAATCAGGAAGAGGAAGAATTGTTTAACGAATCAGAAGCAATCTTCAATCACCAGGGGGGTAAGAAATGAGAGGGAAGAGGATGAGGAGCGTCAAATGAGAGATGACGAAGTAAGAAGGGGCAGAGCCTCACAGGCCCAGCTGTTCCGGAAACCTTGATAGAAGCAGGCAACGACGAGGTATGGAACTCTTGGATGATTATTTTGTTCCTAATAGTGCATTCCCTGATACTTACTTTAGACGTCGTTTTAGAATGGAACGACATTTGTTCAACAAAATCATGATTGCTGTTTGCAACCATGATTCTTATTTTGTGCAAAAAAAAAGATGCTTTTGGTGCTATGGGTCTACTGCCTGAGCAAAAAATTACTGCTGCCTTGCGGATGTTTGCATATGGAGCATCTGCAGACCAAGTGGATGAGATAACGAGGATGGGGAAATCAACCATTCTTGAGTTCCTGATGCGGTTTTGCAGAGCAATCGAATCTATCTACACCGCTGAGTACCTCCGCAAACCTACACACATGGACTTGGAGCGGCTGTTGAAGAAGGCGGAGATGCGTGGCTTTCCTGGGATGATTGGAAGCATTGATTGTATGCACTGGACTTGGAAAAACTATCCAAGTGCATGGCAAGGCGCTTACGGGGATAGAAAAGGAGCAAAAAGTATCATTCTGGAGGCGGTGACATCTTTTGATACATGGATTTGGCACGCCTTTTTCGGGGTCCCGGGAGCTCAAAATGACATTAACGTCCTTGCCCAATCCCCAGTGTTCAACGATGTCCTGCAAGGAAATGCACCAAAAGTTACGTATGAGGTCAATGGACGTATGTACGACGGGCCATACTACCTAGCTGACGACATCTACCCGCGCTGGTCAACATTTGTCAAAACAGTGCCACGTCCGCGGAGTGCAAAAGAAAAACACTTTGCAAGCTGTCAAGAGGGGTGCAGGAAGGATGTGGAGCGTTGTTTCGGTATCCTCCAAGCTCGCTGGGCGATCGTCAGGGGTGCTGCCAGATTGTTTGATGTAGAGTCGCTCTGATCCATCATGATGACGTGCATCATTCTTCACAATATGATTGTGGAAGATGAGTACGATTATGAAGCTGTTGATGAATATGAGCCAGACCCGATGAACAATTCAAGAACACGTATATATTGTGCTCATGACGCCACCGATGAAAGGCTCATTCAACGATATACTGCATTTCAAATGCCAGACATGCACAATGCCCGACAAATTGACTTGATAGAGCACCAGTGGGCATTGAAACAAGCTGAAGATAATTAAGTTCATTTAGTGTGTTTTTTTGAATTTGGTATGTTTATGTTATTTTATTTGGTGTGTTTTATTATTTGGTATGTTTATGTAATTTTTTTATGTTTATGTTTATGTAATTCTTAGTATGTTTATGTTTATGTTTATGTAATTTTTTTATGTTTATGTAATTCTTATTATATGTAATTTTTTTATGTATATGTTTATGTAAAGGACTTTTAATTAGAACCATGGACTTTTAATTAGAACGATGGACTTTTAATTATTTTATACAAGGACTTTTAATTAGAACGATGGACTTTTAATAAATAACTTACCAAATTAATTTGAATAAATATTCAAGAAATTGGAAACAATATAAATAATACAAACAATAAATAATAAATTACAACCCAAAGTGATTGTAAAATTATGGGGTCCGATTACAAAAAGTACTCTATTCATCATCACCTAACCAATTTGTGGTGCTAGGATGATCTTCTCTTGTGGTGCTAGAACCACCTTGGCTTGCTATTGTTTCTCTTGCACGCCTCCTTCGCACCACGTCCGCTTTCTCTGACTTCCAAAAAAATTTAGAATTTGGAGACTTCCCTTCTAAAGACATGTTCATAATCTCACGATCTTGTTGAGCCCGTCTTTCTTCTCTAACATGTTCCCTTTCTTGCCTAAGTAGCTCTCTTTCTCTCTCATTAGCATAAAATTCTCTCTCAACAGCTGCTTGTTTTGATGCCTCTCTAGCCTTATCAGCCTCATCTTTCGCCAGTTCCCTCGCCAAAGTCAATTCACCTTGGCGAGTAAGTTCTTCCATGAACTTTGCATAATCGTTCTTCGAAGCACTCCCTTTTCTCTTTGAAGCCTTCTTACCTTGAGGCCTAATTGGAAAACGGGTCGAACCCGACGTTTGTTCAGGGAGGGGCGTTTCGGGCACTTCTTCTGCATCATCTTCATGAACATGATCGGGTGTAGAGTGTAGAGGGGTGCTGTTCATGTGCACTTCTGGACCGACTGACACAACTCTAAATTTAGGACAATCTTTGACAATATTCCAACATTCCCACCGGTTGAATGATTTATTTTTGCTTTTGGTTTTGGCAGCGTACCAAGCTTGTGCTTGAAGTTCCTACACAATAAAAATAAGTAACAAATAAATAATACAAATAAATAATTATAATAAAAATAAGTAACTAGCAAATATATACATACATATATATATATAAGTAACAAATATAATGAAAATAAGTAAGAAGGCTTCAAGTTTAGTAAATAATGAAAATAAGTAACAAATAATTAATTTTAATGAAAATAAGTAACTAGCAAATATATATATATATATGTCATGTTAATCATAACATGGGGCTAGAGTTCCAAGTTTAGTAAATAAATAATACAAACAAACAAATAAATAAATAATACAAACAACATAATTATAATGTAACAAATAAGTAACAATAAATAATAAATTTTGTATGTAGCAAATAAATAATACAAACAATAAATAATAAATTATGTAGATAACAAATAAATAATACAAACAAATAATTATAATGTAAATTTGGGTATCAAATAAATAATATATTGTTACCTGATCCGAGTAATTTTTCCCACTTCGAATATTACTACTAGCTTGTGCCAAAACGTCTCTCCACGTACTAAACGATTGGCTAAGTAATTTCCAACGACTGGACATCGATTCTTTGGTTCTTTTCCCACCAATTTTCTCAAGAAAATTGGTATGAATAAGACTCCACATTTCTCGCAACTGCATCTCATTACCCGTAAACGAACTATGAGTAACTTCAACCCAGCTAGTACACAACGCAACATCTTCAATAAGCGACCAATTCGTACCTGCACCAGTGGTCATTTTGTTGAAAAAAAAATGGATTCAAACTTTGAGACAAAGAAAGGAATGTGATTGAAAGTAGTTGAGAAAATATGAAATTGTTGTGTAAGGTAGATGATAATGAGAAGGTATTTATAGAAAAGTAAAAACAATTTTTTTTACAATTTTTTTCAGATATTTCAGATATTTTTTTGATTTTTTTTGAATTTTTTACAATTTTTTTTTAAATTTTTATTCAATTAATTAATCTCTGCCGTTGGATATAAAAAAATTTGAATTCCAACACTCCAGATTGTGCCACGTGTCACAATGGTAACTTTTCAGATTTTTAAAACTATTTTTTCATTTATTTTTTAATTTATAAAGCATTTTAATATCCACCGTTGATCTCAGATCGAACGGTGGATATTAAATCTAACTTATTTTTTTTTTTTACCATTGAGATCTAACGGTCCACATTAAGTGACCGTTAAGATCTAACGCACCGTGGGAAGCCTCGTGGCTTCCCAACGGTAACTGACACTTTTTTTTTTTTTTTTTTTTTTTTTTTCTGATTTTTGTGTCGGGATGCGCCCCCACGCGCGGGTGGGGTGCACGCGCCTGACACAAAAAAAATTAAATAATGCGCTGACGCCACCCTGGCGTCAGCCTTGCATCACCCCCACCTCGGGCTCAAGGGCTGGCAATCCCTCACGGACCCTTTGCTCGGGCCTCCCCCTTCCATCGGGCTACCCCACGCTGGAGGCCTCCCACCGGCCCTCGGGCCATTGTTTTGGACCCTGTCCCCCGAGCAATACCCAACGGTGGGAATGCTCTGAGTGCTCCCCTGGGGTTCTTGACGAAACGGAGAACAACAAGCTCTGCCTTGAGATAATCTCATTGTACAAAAAGTTTTTTTGACAACTTTTATAATTAATTATTAAATCCAAATCATCATATGGTAGATTTTTTGCCAAATTGTAACATAATGACCATATTAATTTGTGACACCTATTTTCAAAGACTACGTTGATCGATTTTCAATTTAAGGATCCATCTCGTGCGGATTAATTTCAAGTACCATTTGTGATAAAAACTTTTACATCTTATGGGCTCTATTTATGTGTCACATTTGTACATAAGAATTGTGACGGAAAAATCATATTGATTTACGACACCTATTTTCAAGAACTATATTTATGAATTTTCAATTTTAAGAATCATTTTGGTGGTGTGAGTTAAGTTTAGAGACCATTTGTCATATAAATCATTCTTAAAAATCACTAGAGCTGGAACTAGTTCGATGACGAAAGCAAATACAATTAAAGTTCAAGTACCAAAGTGCAATTCAGGTATAGTCGAGGGACCATCGTAACAATTTCGTGTTTTTCTCTTTCCCCTTTCCCGTAGGCGGTGACAGAGAAAACTGGGGCTGTGATGGCCAGAAGCACCCAATCAAAATCTACTCGTCTTATATACTATAGCAAGGAAGGACTTACTTCCTCGAACAATCTGGCTATTTGAACCGTGACGGAGGGGCTGCGACTGAGGATCCGCCATACAAATTGGGGCCGTGAAAGCAGAGGTTTGGCTGCAATTGACGACCTAATCGGCGACGGCCGCCGGTTCGGCGTTCTGGAAAGACCTAGGTCGCCTGTTCGACCCCAAAGCACATGGACCACCGGAAGCAACCCAAGGATTCTCTCTCCTACTCCAACCTTTTCAATCTTGAGGTTTGTCCCTTGAATTTTTCTCGCATGGGTTCTCTTTGTTTGCTCGAATGACAGCGTTTCTTGCCCTTTTTGCTTTTTCTTTGAATTGGTAAATTTTGTGCTCTAATGTTTATAATTCACTTGTTTTTGAATTGGGCATGTTGAATTTGATTATTTTTTGGACTAAAGTTTGTTGATTTTTGTTGCACATTGTAGTCTTTGATGAACTTTCAAGTTCCCCGACCGGATGACGATTTCGATTATTATGGAAATAGTAGTCAGGATGAGAGCAGAGGTAGCCAAGGTGGGCAATTTGTCTTAGTTTTTGGAGTTAAGCTTTTTATGACCAAATTTATTTGTTTTTCTGCTTGAAAATTTGCATGTGTGATATACATTTGTGTATGGTTGTTGTCGGTTGGAATGGTGATTTGCGGACTTATAGATGTGCATGTTTGTGATTTTTTTGCCGGTTGCATGTGTAGATGGAGCTGTAGGTAATGGGATGATGTCTGACAGAGAACTGAGTTCAGTTAAAAAAAGAAGGCGATCCCAAAATAGTGACTACGAGGATGATGACAGTTATTACGGGACACGGATTACAGAGGAAAGGTATCGATCAATGCTTGGAGAACACATTCAGAAGTACAAGAGGAGGTTCAAGGATTCCTCATCAAGTCCTGCACCAATTCAGACGGGGATTCCAGTTCCAAAGAGTAATAAGGGTTTAAAATCCAGGAAACTGGGCAATGAGCACCGGGGAGGGATATATGAAATGGAAACCTCATCAGAGTGGCTCAATGATTCTAATCCTCAAAAACCCGGGAACCACCATGATGCAGATTTGGTACCACAACGTGGCACTGATAGGTTTGCTTTCTCCTGTAGTTTCCTTTTCAGCATGAGTTATTCCAATTGCTAAGCATGTGCATGATGATTATATTAAATTATTTGGTTATTATATTTTTGTCTCTGTATTTCATGCAGAATAATCTATGAACCTCCTTATCTGGATATAGGAGATGGTATCACTTACAGGATTCCACCAATTTACGATAAGCTGGTGTCGTCTTTGCACTTACCGAGCTTTTCAGATTTTCGGGTGGAGGAAGTTTACTTAAGAGGCACGTTAGACTTGGGATCCTTGGCAGAAATGATGACTAGTGACAAAAGGTTGGGGCCTAAAAACCAGGCAGGGATGGGCGATCCCCATCCCCAGTATGAATCCCTTCAAGCTAGACTAAAGGCATCATCCACTTCAAATTCAGCCCAAAAGTTCAGCCTCAAGGTCTCTGATATTGGGTTAAACTCTTCCATCCCAGAGGGTGCAGCTGGAAATATAAAGAGATCTATTTTGTCTGAAGGTGGAGTTTTACAGGTCTACTATGTGAAAGTTTTGGAGAAAGGAGACACATATGAGGTTTGTGTTCCTTCACTTATGATTATCTCGGGACAATAATGTTTCTTTGCTGGTGGGTATAGGCTGGGTTGTGGGCGTGTCTTCCTTTTCATGTGATATCTTGGGCTGGTTTCTCATTAATGTTTTGTCCTGCAGATCATTGAAAGAAGTCTACCGAAGAAGCAAAAGGTTATTAAAGACCCTTCTGTGATTGAGAAGGAGGAAATGGACAAGATTGGAAAAGTTTGGGTAAACATAGTAAGAAGAGACATGCCAAGGCATCATAGGAATTTTTCGAATTTCCACCAGAGGCAACTAGGTTATGCTAAGAGGGTCTCAGAGAACTGTCAAAGAGAGGTACTTATATGTGTACGCCCTATGTAGTCTTCTACTTGTTTCCCCTGCACAGAATGTGAGATGTGGATTTCGATACCCAAACTTGGGGATTGGTTTTCATCAGATGGCATTGGTAGTTCTTATACTGAAGCTGTCTACTTTTTTATTTTTTGTAGGTGAAATTGAAGGTCAGTAGATCTCTTAAACTGATGAGGGGTGCTCCAATTCGTACAAGGAAACTAGCCAGAGATATGCTACTATTTTGGAAGAGAATAGATAAAGAGATGGTATCCTTCCTTTCTCCTTTCTGAAGGGAATTGAGTACAAGAAGTATATGCATGCCTTTTTATCCTATTGCTCTTAAATTTAGTCATCTTTAATGATGTGTAGTTGCCTGATATTCATTTTCTTGAAATATGTCTAAGTTCTAGATCTTCTGTCAGATCATTCCCTTAGAGATTTAACTGTCAATAATTTTGATTATTATCAGTATGGAAGGCTATCCTGCATTATTTGGTTGTAATGCGTACTTACTATCTGTTTTTTTTCTTTCTTTTGACAAAACTTGGTCATTTTTTATTTTAATTTTAAATATGGACACTTGCAGGCGGAAGTGAGGAAGAAAGAGGAAAAAGAAGCAGCTGAAGCTTTGAGGCGCGAACAGGAGCTTCGAGAAGCAAAGAGACAGCAGCAAAGGCTCAATTTTCTTATACAACAGACGGAACTTTACAGTCACTTTATGCAGAACAAGTCAAGTTCACAGCCATCAGAAGATCTGCCTGTTGGCGATGGAAAAAAAATCGAGGAAAAAGCATCTTTAAGCTCCTCAGATGATGAAGCTAATGAGGAAGAAGACCCTGAGGAAGCTGAACTGAAGAAGGAGGCTTTTAAAGCAGCACAAGATGCAGTTTCAAAGCAGAAAAAGATAACTAGTGAATTTGATAATGAGTATTTGAAGCTATGTGAAGATGCTGAACCTGAGGCAGCACACGATGTTGCTGGAGCTAGTAGCATAGATCTACATAACCCGTCAGTTACTCTTTCCTTTATTGTTTTAGTATTGCCTTTCTTTTGGACTCTATCAGGAAATTGGAGGCAAGGCTTTTTCAGTCAAGTTGATAATGTTTCTATTATTATATGTGCAGTTCCACAATGCCTGTAACATCAACTGTTCAGACACCGGAGTTGTTCAAAGGATCCCTTAAAGAATATCAGCTAAAAGGCCTCCAGTGGTTGGTTAATTGCTATGAGCAGGTTCGTCTGTACCCAAATGGATACACATAATGTGTACAAGTACAGTTTAAATTCCTTGATTTGTTTCTCTTGATTTGTTTATAGGGTTCATTTCTTTCTTTTCTTTTCTTCTGTTTATCAGGGTTTAAATGGCATCCTTGCTGATGAGATGGGCCTAGGAAAGACCATCCAGGCGATGGCATTTTTGGCTCATTTGGCTGAGGTAATAGTTCGACTTGGTGTTTTTTGCATAATGATTGTCTTTGGTGTAACTTGGGTTTCTTGTCCTATCCAGGAGAAAAATATTTGGGGGCCTTTTCTGGTTGTTGCTCCTGCCTCTGTCTTGAACAACTGGGCAGATGAAATTAGTCGTTTCTGCCCTGACTTAAAAACTCTTCCATACTGGGGAGGACTTAACGAGCGTCAGGTACTTAGGAAAAAGATCACTGCTAAAAAACTGTACCGCAGGTAATTTTCTTTGCCCTTGCTATTATTTTACACTTTCAAGAGAAGGATAATATGAAACTGGCTGGTCTTAGAAGTAGATTAGTGCTTGAGACAGTGTCTGAGCAGGCTTGCGACAGTTTGAGGCCTTAGATGGAAAATTTAGTGTTTATAAGGAATATATTAACTAAGTTTTATATATCAAAAGTTTCTTAGCTAAATCATATTTCTTTACTTTTCTTAGCTAAATCATATTTCTTTACTTTTAGAAAAAGTAATTGTGAACAAAGAAAACAATACTGATAAAACAAAGAACTATATAGGTTTTAGAAAACACTATGTAATAAAAAAACAGTAGGACCTGCAAAACTGGTTGTAACTCCAGCAAGATTTGTATAATTTCTTCTTATAGCTCTTTAAAAGAAAACATTGTTTCAGTTAATCATTTTTAAACTCGTGAATCTGAGTCTTTGACCAGACTAATCACTAGGCCCCCCTCCTGACCCCACAACATTTGGGGAGCGAGAAACTCTAGCATTTGCTAGGTGGGTACCGTAGGAGATATAGAATCTGGAAACTTCCTCTGTAAGCTTTCCAATTGTATTTCTGAATTAATTATTTTGTACACTGTGAAGACATATATATAGCCTTTGGCTATTTACAAAGATGCCCCTTAACTACCTACCTTATAACAGTTCTAACTAAACACAAACATTAGCACAGCTAATTACATTTAGAGATAACAGACTATTTTACAGTAACTGAAATGGGTGACTTGTCATTTTCCCTAATAGGAGAGAGTTGAACCGCAGACCACTTGGGAGCAAACCAAGGACCTGACTGCTAGATCAACTCCTCGTAGGTCATATTGATGTGGACTGAAGATTTAGGTCATTGTGTTTCATTGAATGCTTATTTGGGAAATTACACCTTTAAAGCCATTGAATAAGAAATGAATAGGGTTGTTTTGCTAGGCCATTGTATTTCATTTATACATAAAATGGTCAATAATTGAAAAAGCCTCCTCACATCAATCAGTAGCATTGGAAGTCATCCCTAGATTAGTGACAAATAAGATTTGGAGGGGTAGAGAGAACGGTAATTAGAGAGTGTCACTAAATTTTTATTTCTCAAAAATACGCCTTAACTTAATGGGGCCTTAGGCGACTGCTTAAGTTGCTTTATCCATGAGCTGGCCCTGGATGGTGTCCTATTCCATTAATTCTGTGTCTTGGTAATTTTGTTGTTCTTAGATATTTTAGCTATATTAAAAAGTATTACTGTACAATTTACTATGGCTAACCATGTAAGGAAGTTTACAACAATACGTGGTGGTTTTTTATTGTTGTGCTAGTATCCCTTGGGCAGAAAACATTAAGGACACAATAGGGGATTGACTGATTCTTTGGAATTTGGGAAACCAAAGTAGCAAAAACTGTGGAGCACAAAACTGTATACATCATAGAAAAGTAAAAGGGATCTGTTCCAAAAAGTCCTTCTGCATTTCTCCCTAGTGTTATTTCTTCCCTAAGTTTCTCATGGGGCGAGTGCAGATTGACTATTTTGGGTTGCCAATAACAGCACCCAAGTAAATATATGCATATTGATTTGATTGTTTTTGCATGCACCACACATATATCTAGAAGTGACCTTTAGGGCACAGAAGCTTAGTATGCTGGCCTCTGCCAAATCAATTACATGTCGTCATGTGTGTTGCTGAACTCTTCATTTTGTCATGAGTTGGTCTCTTGATACTCTTGTTCCTTTTCTTTTCCTTTTCTTCACCAAGTAAAACTTGATTATATGGGTGAAACCCAAATACACAGGAACTGTACCCAAGTTAATTGAAAATCAAAAGAAACTTCAAATTGAAACAAAGAAAAAACAGAATTGCGTATTTCCTTGCTTACCACTCAGCAGTTGAACTCAATTCTAGTAAAGAATACTGCACCCTTTGAAAAGCACTCTTTTGTTTATGATTTATATATGGTAAAGCATGCTAGTCATCCACCCAAGCAATCCCCTGCCTTGTTTCCTGTTATTTTATCAAATGATTAAGTCCTTTTAACTTCTTTGCAGGGATGCTGGATTTCATATTCTCATTACCAGCTACCAGCTGCTAGTGGCTGATGAAAAGTATTTTAAACGTGTGAAATGGCAGTATATGGTATTAGATGAAGCCCAAGCAATCAAAAGTTCTAACAGGTTTGGACTGAAATCTTCTTTGATGTTTATTAAGGGGTTTGAACATAATCATACTCCGTGTTCCTCCATTATTGTGGTATATTGAGTTTATGATGAAGTGATACCAGGTGCCACAAGGTGAAACAAATTTAAGAAACCATTTTATTATTGGAGTGCCAAATATCCTTAGATTTTCATGTCTACCGGGTGTTTTTGTTTTTGTATTATTTAAGAAACCATGTTCATCTTAGGGTACCAAATATTCAAAGTAAATGAATGTTTATTATTTGAGCATCCAAAGAAGTGTCAGGGGTGTACATGACGTGTTTTTAGTTGTCCCAGCATGGAAATCTCTTATGGAAGTAGTTTCCTACAACTCATTGATTTTACATTCTTGTAGATTTGATAATATTTGTGGTTTGGTTCCCCTTGATCCTAGGACCTACCATTTATATTAAGTACGACTCAACTACAACTGCTGACATTTGAAAAATCCCATTTAGTCAGATTTCATTTATTTCATTCTTATATTGTGTGTGCTCATCCATATCTCATTTGATATTTGATCTTACAGCATAAGATGGAAGACACTTCTAGGCTTTAATTGTCGAAATCGTTTGCTACTTACCGGTACACCTATCCAAAATAATATGGCAGAGTTGTGGGCTCTACTACATTTCATTATGCCAACGTTGTTTGACAGCCATGAACAATTCAATGAGTGGTTTTCAAAAGGGTATGCATTTTGGACCTGAAATTCGTGCCTACAAACCTCAAAGTATTTTTGTTAATTAATTATTTTCTCAAATATTTCCAGAATTGAAAACCATGCGGAACATGGGGGTACTTTGAATGAGCACCAGCTTAACAGATTGGTTAGTACCCTGACTCTGATACATGTAATGATTAATAAATTTTTGGATTGATTGCAGTTCTTCCTTGCCCTTCGGTCTGATCTAATGTTCCTAATTTGATAATTTTTGAAAAATGCTGGTCTGTCAAATATCTCCTGTTTGCAAGATCTGTAATTTGTGAATAGGAAAAATGTATATAGTCCACTTTAAAATTCTGACTAAAACCAGTGTGCGTCAAAGAAACTTCTATGGAACATTCTGACTAGAAAAGAGTTCATTATGTTTTTTGTTTGACAATATTGACCAAACTATAACTTTCTGTATTGTAGAAATCACGAGGCTTATATGATATCATTTCCTATTTCACCATTCCATCTTATGTATCCGTAGACTGTACATAATGGGTGTATGTACTGGTTTAATCTTTTGTAGTGATCCCAGCGTTGTTGCTTCACACCTCTCTGTCATCCCAATATCTGACCTGTGCTATGAGATCTGAAATTTGCTGGAATGCTTCTAACTACTTCTGTTGTTATTCTCCTTACAGCATTCCATTTTAAAGCCATTCATGCTGCGCCGAGTTAAAACAGATGTGGTTTCTGAGCTGACCAGGAAAACTGAGGTTACCGTGCACTGCAAGTTGAGCTCTCGGCAGCAAGATTTTTATCAAGCTATCAAGAACAAAATATCTCTTGCTGAGTTGTTTGACAGCAATCGCGGTCATCTTAATGAGAAGAAAATTTTGAATTTGATGAATATTGTCATTCAGCTGAGAAAGGTATGCTATCTAACTTGATATCCATTGTGGTTTTCTTTTGTCATAAATTTATGTAGTCCATAGGATGCGGTATAATTATTAAATGTGTTTTAATTATGTTCTATTTTCTATAATATTGTCCATATCAAGTGTTCTATTTGCGCAATGATAGGTCTGCAACCATCCTGAGTTATTTGAGAGGAATGAAGGAAGTACATATCTGTACTTTAGTGAGATACCAAATTCTCTTCTAGCTCCTCCATTTGGGGAGTTGGAGGACGTGCACTACTCAGGAGGTCAAAATCCTATAACATATTCGGTACTTTCCTAGATCCTTTTTCCTGTTACGCAATTATGTAGTTTTCTTTCGTGTACTTTAGAAGGAAATAAGTTTTCTTTAGTGCATAGGTGAAATAATCACTTGGCTTGCACACTACACATGACATACTGGTCAATGAACAAAATGGGAGAGAGAAAGAAAGAGAGGGTGGTATGTAGGTGTTGTGGGGAGAGCGGGGGAGTGAAAGTTGAAATAGAGGGAGGCTCATGGGTAATTCCATTATTTGATGAGTAATTTGCAGGCATAACACCATTTCATGTCATTTTTCTGGCGCAAAAAATAATTGTAACGTGATCTGCACTTGTACTTTCCATATATTGTTGATTGTTTGAGCTATTTAACTTGATTTAGAAGTCCAGGGGGTACTCTATTAGATTTTAAAGTTTAAAGGAGTCATTAGAGCTGGTCAGAAAGTGCAAGGGGAAATGAAATGGCATTTGATTTCAATGATTTGTATGTACTGTGTACTGAGATTGAGTCAGAAGTTTCATATTTTACATCTCCAAATTTACTGGCTCCCCCATATCTTGTAATCTTAAGAGATGATTTATCGAAGTGAAATAAAAAACCAAAGACAACATACCTAAACTAATGTTTGACCACGCAAACTAATATTGCATGACATAACTTATTCTTGTCAGTCATGTCATGTTTATTTTATCGGGCTTCTCTTCCATTGTGAAGTCAAATCTAGTTCTTTAACTCTTTTCATGTGAGCCAAGAATTTATTTATATTTTGATTTGAACATAACTTCACATGTGGGTTCTCTCTCCACCACTAAAGCCATACATGTGAAATGCAACCTATGTTAGGTTCAATTGCAGGATTCAAGCTCAGGAATGCTTTGCTGAATGATATGCTTATTGGTTCACCATTATTTTCAAAAGTTTAAGTTGTAAGGTAGTGAGCTAAAGATATGTATCCTACAATCATGATAAAGCTATGTCAAAAATGTTCCTTTGTGTTCTTATAACCTTTAGAAATTAAGTTCCTTCTCGTTCTTTAACCTCTTAGAAATGTTCCTTTAAATAAATGCAGATTGGACCTGTATTTAGAAGTGGATATTTTTAATGATATCTGAAGAGGAAATTCAATACCTGCTTCTATTGAGTAATATGATGTTATTTATTGTACAGAACTGCTAGCACAATAATTGTTTGTGACATAGGAGTATTTCCAATATACTTATTCACCTGCAGAAATAAATTGAAGCAGCTGCGTCCATGCACTGACATTTGTGTTTTTACTTTTCGTAACTTACGTACTGACTAAACTTTTAAACGGATTTTCTTTGTTTCATCCAGATCCCTAAACTTTTCTATCAAGAAATTCTCTGGAGCTCTGAAACTTTGTGCTCAGCAGTTCAACATGGTGTCTACAAAGAATCTTTTGAGAAATATTTTAACATATTTTCACCGGGAAATGTTTATCAATCGACACTCTTGCAAGAGAATAGCTCATTCGTTGGAAGTGGAACTTTTGACTTTACTCGTATGATGGATCTGTCCCCTGCTGAGGTGGCATTTCTAGGAACTGGTTCTTTTATGGAGCGACTGATGTTTTCCATTGTGAGATGGGACCGACAATTTTTGGATGGAATTGTGGACTCACTAATGGAAACCATGGATGATGATTCTGAATGCAGTTATCTTGAGAGTGGAAAAGTGAGAGCTGTTACACGAATGTTGCTGATGCCTTCAAGATCTGTAACTAACTTTCTTCAAAAGAAATTGGCTACAGGCCCTGGTGATGATCCATTCGAGGCTTTAGTTGTCTCTCATAGTGACAGGCTACTCTCTAACGCTAGGCTTCTTCATTCAGCATACACATTCATCCCACGAACTAGAGCTCCCCCGGTATGTTTATACTTAATTCATTTTACTTTCATTTTTTATCTTAGAATTATTGTGGTTATTCAGATTGACCTAAAGGAACAGCAAAAAAATTGTTGTTATCTTTGTTAACACTAGATTGATGTTTACTTGATCAAGATTGTATAATGTTGATAGGTCAATGCCCATTGCTCAGACAGAAACTTTGCTTACAAAATGATTGAAGAACTACAATACCCTTGGGTGAAGAGGTTGTTTACTGGGTTTGCACGCACATCTGACTTTAATGGACCCAGAAAACCTGAGACTCCACATCATTTAATACAAGAGATTGATTCTGAACTGACTGTTTCACGTCCGGCTCTTCAGTTAACGTACAAGATTTTTGGTTCTTGTCCTCCTATGCAAAGCTTTGACCCAGCAAAATTGCTCACCGTAGGACTGCTTATCCTTTTTTAGTTTCTTTCATATTCTTTAGTGACCACTTTTTTTTTGTGTTTTTGAAAAGATGAGCCTTTTCTACTTTATATATAGGATTCTGGGAAACTTCAGACGCTTGATATACTGTTGAAACGCTTGAGGGCGGACAACCATCGTGTTCTCTTGTTTGCTCAAATGACAAAGATGCTGAATATTCTTGAGGTAATTCATTTCTTATGGTTGCTCTAGGTTTGTGGGTTCACATTGGGTTTTATAATTTGGTTCCCATTTCAACCATACGTAACTATTATACAATGATTTTCACCATAATTTTAAGACACATGTGATCATGTTAGCCAGTATCAAAGTTTCATGGATAACTCCGCCCAGGCGAAAGCTAGGTGGGAGGCGATTGCCTCTTGGGACCAAAATTATTAACATATAATTATATATAAACAATATAATACTTTGTAAAACAAATATATTGTCATTCAAAAGTGCGCAAGTCAACAAACAAGTTTAACTCAAACATTTGGTTTTAATTTAAAAACCCTGCCCAAAATGTCATTTTGGGTTTGGGTAGTTTCTTATTTATTCATAAAAAGAACACCCAGTGGAACGCTTCAGCTGCACCTCAGCTGCCTAGGCGCTCCTCGACCATGTCTAGGAGAGTTTAAGCCTACTCCTGCTGGGCAGAGGCGTTTTCATCATTGCCCGCCTCCAAAGCTGCCTAGGCTCTCCTTAAGGCGCGTTTTTTAAACACAGTTAATACATGATGCGTTCTTTATGTGCCTTAGGGAATGTTTATTTAGGGTAGTTGCCCTTTAATTTTGTACCTGTTGATAAGTAAGATGGTCTGACAAACTTGAATTAGATGTTCCCATCATGCTTAAGTTAATTGAGTTATTTGCTAGACAGCCTGTCCTTTTGGAAACTTTTACAGCCCCATAGTACAATTTGTATTTCTCATGCTGATAACTCGAAGTGCAGGACTACATGAACTACAGGAAATATAAATACTTACGACTTGATGGATCCTCCACCATTATGGATCGGCGAGACATGGTCAGAGACTTTCAGCAACGGTAGGGATTTCATGATCAGATGAAGGCTTTGATGAGCAGTGTCTGTTTTCATCTCACACTTGTTCATTAACATGTTAGATGATTGTCTTCTTGCAGGAGTGATATTTTTGTGTTCCTGCTGAGTACAAGAGCTGGTGGACTTGGCATTAACTTGACAGCGGCTGATACTGTCATATTTTATGAAAGTGATTGGAATCCAACCCTGGATCTACAGGCAATGGATAGAGCTCATCGGCTGGGTCAGACAAAAGATGTGAGTTTTTGTTTGCTGAATCCAACCATAGACTTTTGGTTTTCCAAGTTTTGTTTTCTTTGATAAAGACAATTTATTAATATCCCTCTGTTTTGACAAAAACGCTATTTTCTCCCTGCAGTTGTAACTGGGTTACTTTTTTTCCTATGCATTCATCCTGCATCCTACGTTAACATATTTCCATTATTAAAACCATTAGTTTGCTTATGTGACATATTTAGGGCCTACAGGTCCGATGGTATATCACCATTTGGATAAGGTTTTTTATTTTTTTTTTTTAAATTTACAATAAAAATCTAGAAAAATGCCTGAGAAAAAAGAAATCTTTTGATAAAGTAAAAAAAAAGTTTGAAAGCTTTAATAAAATAAGCCTCTACACCATCCTACCAACCGCCATCACTTTCCACTCCCCTATCGCAGCCACCACCAACCCCCTTCCCCTATTGATTCCACCACCACTCACCCCCATCCCTTAAAATTTCAGTGCCATGGCCCACCCAGCCCCGTTCATCATCCAAACCATTGCACCCCAGACAAACCTCACCATGTAATCGGGCCAATCCCAAACTCCCCCTTCCTGGTGAACCAAACTGAAACAAATCCCCACCGCCCACAAACCAACTTCCTCCTCTCAAAAGGATCCAAATACTCCAAATATGAAATTTCATTTTTGGTGGTCTTATTTCCAAATTTTATGGCTTTTAATTTGTTATTAGACATATTAAGCTTCTTAATATCTTTGGGTATATGTGAAACTTCATTAACATCTCCATTAGGTTTGGAATATTAGACAACTGGGTAGTTTGGAAGTAGGCATTAGGGGAATGGGGAAGGGGTAGTGGCAGGAGAGAGGCGTTGCGTCTGCGGGGAAATGGGGTAAGGATGCTGTGTAGGGGAGGAGAGTGGGTGGGTTTGCCAATGCGGACATGAGATGGGGATGGTTAGGGTGGTGGGTATGCTATTTCTTTTTCTACAATCTAAAATTTATAAAATTACTAAAAATGTAAGCAAACTAATGGTTTATATGACGGAGAGGGTAATATGAGACACAAGATGAAAGCACATGGGGTAAACTGAACTAATTTAAGTTCAGGGCGGAAAGTGGGATACCAATAAAAGCCAAATTATAAATTTTATTGAATGATTATGTAAGAGGGAACAAGACGAGAGATGCCATATAAGCAAGGCGTCACCAAAGCACCATACAAATGGTTCTACATATTGTATGGTCAAGCCATTTGGAAGATGTAAATGCATTTGAGTTCTGTAAATATAATTATAGATTTCACGTATTCATCGTGCAGGTGACCGTGTACCGACTTATTTGTAAAGAAACAGTTGAAGAGAAGATCCTGCAAAGAGCAAGTCAGAAAAATACTGTCCAGCAGCTTGTAATGATGGGTGGTCATGTTCAGGGTGATATTTTGGCTCCTGAGGATGTTGTATCTCTACTTCTGGATGATGCTCAGTTGGAGCAGAAATTAAGAGAAATTCCATTACAGGTGCTGTTTAAGTTCGTCTTTCAATTCTTTTGAACTTTAGCTCATTTCGTGACAGAATCTGTGTTGCATTCAAAAATTTGGTAATTCGAATTCGTATCATATGGTTTTTTCAGGTTAAAGATAGACAAAAGAAGAAACAAACGAAGGGTATACGAGTGGATGCAGAAGGTGATGCCTCTTTAGAAGATTTAACAAACCCTGCATCTGCGCCTCAGGGAACCGGATATGAGGACTCTCCAGATATGGAAAAAGCAAAATCTAATAATAAAAAGGTAATGACGTTTATCTGGAATCCGTTGTATGTACGGGTATAACAACTGGCAAAGTATAATCGCTATTTATATATGTTCCTTTGAGTTCTGCTTATTATCACGTGTGCACAGAGAAAAGTGGCAACGGGCAAGCAAACTACAAGGCCGAAGAATTCACAAAGCATGGACGAACTTGATACATATGAGTTGGATGATACCTTACCAAATACTGATCCACAAGCTACGAAACCCAAGAGGCCGAAGAGGTCAAAGAAGAGTGTGAACGAAAATCTTGAGCCGGCATTTACTGCGGTTTCAGAACAGACCCAGTATCCACCACGGAGTTAGTTTGGATCTGGCAGTTGCAGAGCAGAACCCAGGCGCAAGATATCTCAATCAGAAGGGCATTCCATTTTCTTGGAAATATCATTGATTGTAGATGATTGTAATTGAGTGATGAGCAAGAGCTTCACTTCTAGGTCGTTTTGTCGATGGTCCCGTTGTGGCTGGAAACAACGGGACCATAGTTACAGAAAACAAAGCCAGAGCTGTATGATGTTTGTACAATATATTCATAATACGTTCAGGGCTCAGTGGCCTTCAAATTGTTAGATGGAGAAGGGTTGTATCTTCTTTTGCACACCTTAAACAGCAGTAATTTATGCACACCTTCACTTATGCCTCGACTCCAGCCGAGTTGATTCTCTTCCAGCACCGTGGCTCCCAGCCACGTTGTCCCACGCCTCGACTCTAGCCGAGCCATTCCACTTAGTCAAGCACGGCCCCAGTAGAAAAAATATAAAATTAAATAAAATTAAAAAAAAAGGAATATCTGCGGCAAGGAGAAAAAGACAACAACGATAAACTCTTCGCAGGCAAGCAAAGGAGACGACTAGGGGATGGGATACAGTTCCCTTTGGTTCTCTCTATTGTTCTTTGGGTTTATTTAAAGAAAACTAATGAAAAGGGTTTGAAAATTTTGAGTTTTAATGATAAGGACAAAATAAAGGGTAAAGTGAATATTATCATGATTCACTTTTTAGTGTAAAAATGTGGTTTTTTAGTTAAAGTGAACAGTACTGTGGGCTTTTCGTTAAAACTCCCAGTTATTTAATCCTCTAAATAGTCTTAAATAAGTTCTAGAGGCATTTATTTCTATTTTCCAAAAACTTTAACTTCAAGTCTAAGCCCAGAATTTATAGCAAATTAGGAAATATTTCCCTGCTCGCCTACTCAACTTCGGATTTATACACTTCATACCCTTTCTTGCATGCATCACATCAGGTGTAGGGGCATTTGTGGAACAAAAAATAATCTGGAAAAACCTGGATCTAACATGTGGCCTTTTACCAACGAAAGATGAGAATGCCCTTATTTAATTGGCGAGGCCCACAGTTAATTCACACACAGTTCAACATCTCTTGAGGCCTGAACAGTTGGGTACAATCTCATCAAGCCTTCGTGCCCATGACAAGGAGAAAAGTCAAAGGTATTAAAAATATAATTAATTACTAAACCCTATCTTTATACTCTCTTACTTGAAGGTCAACTCTATTAAGTAAGGAATTACAATCAAATTTAATCTTGAATTCCACAAGATATTATTTATTAAATTATATCATGTTGTTGTCAACAGTGGAAATTTTTTCCAACTTGAATTTTCCGTTCTTGTTGAAAAATAAAATAAAACAAAGGGTGGTCATGAAGCACTAGCTCTTGTGTTGGGTACACCTGCTGTCCATTTGGACCTTGCTGGGTTCAATTGATCACCATCACCCCTGGCCCAGCAACAAAAAGAGCCATTGTATTCTAAATCGGAGGCAGCATGAAAATCTCTAGCAATAAGAGCAGACATTTTGCCAAAGTTCAAAATTTAACCCCGCTACCACCACCAAACTCGAGACTGGTCAAATTGTTCTTGATCTGTCCCAATTAGAAAGAAGAAAAAAAAAACATATTGTACTATTTCGGCCACAAATAAAAACAAGGCATGCTATGGGGCCAATTAATTTTTATTCACACAAAATCACACGATTCCAGTTCACCAACTTCTAAGTCCAATTAGGATTATATCCCAATGTCGACGATCAACCCACTTCACTCCACACCCATCCGAGGGCTCGGAGTCAACTTTCCCCGAAATGCGGTTGTCACACAGACGATCCGACTTAGAAATATCTCACTTTCTTGAATGCCGATAAGCGCATCATCTAACATGCTGATGTTACATAGCAATCGTGAGAAACAGAACAAGACACAGCCGAAGGCCACCAATAAAAAATTGCATTCATTGTCTACGCCAAACGATCAATTTACCATGCTCCAGCTCAGTGATAAGATCAATGTTGTTCATTCTCCACTACCTATAAATAGAGCTAGAGGCCTTCAAGCTCAAGACTTTCGTTAAAATTAATCTCTACAATTATACAAACTTCAAGTGATCCTTCAATTAACCCAACTGATTTTCAGTCAGCAAAACCCAAATTGCTCTTTAGTAAAACCCTTTAGCTTTTCAGCTACAATCCTAAAGCCTTCCTTCAAAACAAACATTGTTTACAATTCCTAAGATCTAAATTTTTTATGGTTCTGTCACTTTGTGGTATGAATTGGTTGACGTGCAATTCCAACCACCCTAATCACCTCTATGAGGCAATGTTTCCTATTTAGTCCAGTTTGATACCAGCGATCTTGGTAGACTCCTCTAGCATTATCTTTATATTTTCAAATCTATCATAAAATGATTACATCCAGTTTCTTTTCTTTATTGTCATTTGTACTTTCAGTTTCAGTTATCACTTAGGCATACATTTATTTCGCATTGGATGTCAAGTCCTCATTCCCTCGAGGCATAAAAAAGAGTTTAACCGAACCAACATCCCACTCGGTGCACAATCATTTGGTTAAGAAGTCAAGTCTACGCCCAAATACAACACAACTCTACACACACTATTGGTTGTTGGTAGCCTCCAATCAAGGTCTAAAAGACGTTAGGCGCTAGTCGGGCTAGCGCCTAGGCAGACTAGGCGGACTTAAGTAAATATATTATACTTCGTATAAATAATTGTATGCTTATACTTAAAATATATATAATTTCATGATAAATTGCAAAAAAAGAATGACATATACTATGAAGTATAGGAACATAATGAAAACATGGGGAATAAGGATATATGTGCGTTCATTTAAGTATGCAACAAGTCTCTTACAATTTAAAAAAAAAAATACAAAATGAAAGTTATATTTTTTCTGTTTAAGTGAGTCACGACCTAGGCAGGTGTCTAGGTGGGTTTGGACGGGTGCTTAAGTGATCTAGACGCCATTTCTTAATTTTTAAACGCCTAGTCAGGCTCCGCCTGCGTTTTGACACCAACATATTCATTTGGTATCCATTGATTAGTCCATATGTTATATAACATGAGTTGACAGTAAATTTATATTTTATATGTATAATAATACATATCTATAAGTGATCTAATTATGCAACCAAAAAAAAAAAAATTAGTGTTTTTTGTATCATACAATATTGTTGGATTGTAAAACATTTTAAGAACCAAAAATAAAAGTTGATCTCATCGTACAGTCCTCGTGTAGAATGTAAAAGTAAAAAAAGGTTTGATACACAATAATAATATTCATACATTGGAAATGTCAGAATGGAAAGTCTTCATTAGCATGACGTGTACTCATATTCAAGTGCGCATCATACGGTCCCAGATCCTACCTACTAAACACGGGATTAAACAATAGTGGAAATACTTTAAGTCTAAATTTATCTTCTTTGAAATTTAAAGCAAGATCAAATATATGTGCCTAGAAAATGCCTCTTCAGAACCAAGTTGGAAATCAGGAATGCTAATTACGAATTCACAATCAAATTTTTAACAAACTTTTACATTGGTAACACATTGCGTCATGCTCTGATAACAATCATGTGAATTTTGATTTTTTCATATTTCTTATCAACCCAACATAATGTACCAAATGTATAAATGCGTAGTTTTTTCTAAACATTCTTGTTTCACGTAAACTAAATTTTAATATAATTAGCAGTTACAAAAGACTTTGTGCTTTCTTGCATGCCCAAGCTGGAAGGATAATTAATTATCTATGTGATAAAGGCAGCCGGTTTAACCGATGGGGATCTCTCCTAATCTGTCTTGGCCCCTAAGGCTTCTCATCAGTCTTCGCGGTTCAGGTGTAGGTGAGCCCTTACAGTCTACTCCTCAAAACAATACTTCCACCCCAAGCACCACTCTTGATAGACAAATAATAATTATAAATACTATTTTAGACCTTTCAACCAATTTTCACCTATCCAAATCATATCTAGTACAAGCAAAATTAATGTTAGAATTATTATATATAATCACTGTTTCTGCAAAGCAATAATTTAGTAACTCTCTTCCTATATACACTATACTGTAGATCTTCACATGTACACCAAGAAGTGAGCAGTTGGCCAATATAATATAGCATAAATATACCAAATTTGTAATTGTATACATTAAGGAAAGAGAACTGAGATTGGTTAGCTGAAGCAGCCAATATACCAACTTAAGACAATAGCTGCCTTACCAAAACATGTCCATTATAAACTTTTCCAAACTTTTTATATTTTTTATTGAAGGGGAATTTGTTATTGCAGACATGATGATAGATAAGTTGGCTAAAGCGGTGGATTAGTATTTTGGACTACTAATAATAGCTGCGTTTAAACATGAAAATTGTAGACCATAGGTAAGAACAATATGATACATTAGTAATGATTTTCAGGCTCGTATTTCACGCGGCACGTTATGGATTTGATTCCTAGCGTTGGTGAATAGCACGATGGTGGCCAAAAAGAGGCTGAAATGCCTATGTGAGTCTTCCTGGCCCCTGAAAGGGTGGACTGTCCTAGCAAAACTGCCAGCTAGTCCCCTCTTTTAAAAGAAAAAATAAGTAATGATTTTCTTGTACATGACAACATGGGTGTGGCTACAATAACCCATGGCTTAAAGTGCATCGAGATATTAATGGGATATTTGAAGGTGATGAAAGTTCATATGTTTTTTTAAATCTCACCCATTCATTTCACATTATCAGTAACTGCAACGTGGTATTGTAGTTTTTCCGACAATTTATTCACCGCAAAGATTTAGATGGTGTGATCAAGTAGGATTTTGAGTAAAGGTGGAAAAAAAGATCAGAGGTTATTGTGTGGTAAGTCTTCATTCAACAAAAGTAAAATCTACTCTTATCTTTTATGATTATAAAGTAAGCAGGCATTATGGTCACTTGAGGTCATTGTAATAAAATTATGTTGTAAAGTAAGTTGAGGGGTTTCCATACCTTTAAAGCCAGCTTTGCTTTAACCAACCACAACAGGAGAGAAAGATAGCCATCATTTGAAGTAAAAAGAGAAAAAAAGAGAAGTAAGGGTGTTGTTGCAGAGGAACCAATGGCGACGCCGAAACAGATGTGGGAGCAGCAGCAATTGCAGGTGCAGCGAGTGAAGAACTCCGGTATCATCAGTTACAATGGGAGTCCAGTAGCTGATGATAAGGAAGAAGAAATGTCAAGGTCTGCATTGGCTTTGTTCCGGGCAAAGGAGGAAGAGATTGAGAGGAAGAAGTCGGAGGTGAAAGACAAGGTTCAGGCTCAGTTGGGACGCGTTGAAGAAGCAACTAAACGTTTGTCTGAGATTCAGGATGTAAGTGATGATTTACAATTTCCACTGAGTCATATGCTATGTTTTTCCTCATTAAAATCTGACATTTATACCTAGTTGCATTGTTGGTCGCACACAATGTTCTAATGCAGCATGAAAAAAGAACAATATATTAACCCAGAATATATTGAGAAGCAGCACAAGACAAGAATAAACTAAATTTAAAAGTTTTTTTTTTTTTTTTCTCAGAATGATCCATTTAATGACTGAATTGATAACTTTAAAATTGTACAATAAGCTCAATTCAAATGGTTTAACCTGTGAATTACAAGTTCTATTTTCCACTTTCAAACGACGAACATAGGATTCGAGAATAATGTTATGATCTTTCTCTTATCCCACAATGATGATTTATGATTGGCAAAAATTATCTCAATTTATTAGTTTGTTCATCTAAAACTAGTTGATTATGACATTTAGAGGATGCTTCAAAACTATGATATCTTATAGGAGCTTGAAGCGCTACCAGATCCAATGAGAAAGGAACTTGCAATTATTCGCAAGAGGATAGACGTTGTTCACAAAGAGTTAAAGCCGCTAGGCCAGAGCTGCCAAAGGAAGGTAAAACCTTTGTGACCATATAATCCTTTCTTCTAGCTGCTTATGCTGTTCTATGGAAAATACTAATGTTAAAAGAAGAACATGGAGATAATGTGGTTACGTTTTACAGTTTTGCTCGTTGTATGACACAACTTCGTTTTGGTATGGCAGTCCATAAAAACATTCAATCATTTTGATCTATAGTTATTTAGTTATGCCAAGTACTTTCAAAGCTCCATGGATATTCTTATTTATTATCGTCATTCATTAGCAATTATTATGCTTAAGTATTACGTTGAACGTGACAGAAGAGATTACTTATTCAAGACTAAGTCATTTCATGTTTTTATATATTGATCAATGGACACAGGAGAAAGAATACAAGGAAGCTCTTGAGGCTTTAAACGAGAAAAGCAGAGAGAAATCTCAACTAGTTTCCAAATTGATGGAGGTGAGCATTCTTCATATATTAACTTATAATGACTGTTATCATACATTAGTTAACTGCTTCTCTGCATGCTTTATATCAGCTTGTGGGTGAAAGTGAGAGAACGAGGATGAAGAAGCTGGAGGAGCTGAACAAACATGTCGAAACTCTGCGTTAAGATGTGCTGATCATTAAGTGTATTAAGATGGACTGTGCATGTGTGCTGTAATTAGGATCTTTGTGCTTACATTCTGGTACAAATTGTGATTTGTGTCTCTTCGTTTCACCGGTTATGTTCAAGAATGGTTTTCTCTGTTATGGACAGATACACCCCCAAAAATGTTGCTTGCCAATGAATATGTAGCCTAAATTGTGCATAGGATTGTGAGTTATATATCCATCTGCTAATCAAATTGTGGATTGAAAAGGGAGGTTTTCCTCGTCTGATTATGCTAATTTGTCAGCCATTGTTCCTAATCTGATTTGTCATCAATAATCTTGGTCTCTTACTGAATATTGTTGGAAAAAATAGCTTTAGCTTTATTCCATTTATCCAGCATGACTGATATGATCGATTCATTTCTCTCTCCCTCTATTGTCTCCTTTTTTTTCGGTATAGGAGTGATATTGAGGGACATGGGAATCGAACACAGAATCTCAAGTGTCGGGGGAATGCTCTCAAGAAGTTGATACAAAGTACAAACCAATTGCACTCACTAACAACAATAAAGAAGGATAAATACACACCTAATTTGTTCCCGTGTTGATGTTGCCCGAGGAAATTCAGAATCATGTTTCGGATTACACACCTGCTCTTATGTCCTGTGATGTTTTTTCTGACTTAGTGTAGTGCGTACCTTGCCCAGTAGAGAGCGTAGGATCATAATTGTTTCTCATGCTTGATGCTTGCAATATGATCGTGATTCATAAAAGACGAGTAAAAGAATATCACAGCAAAACCTACACAAACGAAGCAATAGATGAAACCAAGCAGTGGCGTTCCCTGGTCAATTTCACACACGCCTGTTGGCAGAATTCTCCTTTACTCCCTACCCAACCTCACCCGCTTTCCTGCATTTTGTCGAACATGTTTGCCCTTATGACAGCCATGCTCAAGGAACATAATTTTAGGGCTAACTAGTAACCACATTTTGGTTTTGAAAATGGGTCATAATGTTCTAATTTTCTAATTTTCTCACATTGCACCAACCAGTTTTGAAATCAATATATACCTTTATGTTCGAATATCCAATTGTCCATTAAATTGATAAGTTTTTTTTCATGATGTGATGCAAAATGTGGCTTACACTTTTGTCCCCGTATAAGGGTCTCACACATCACCATGTCATCAACTTAATGAAGATCAAACAATCAATCACATTTAAAGTGTAAGCCACATACTTAATTTCTTAACTTTCTACACCAATTACTTAATTTTCTTTTATTGTCCGCCCATCTACAACTTCCGTTTCTCCCCCACCTACAATCTCACCTCCCTCTACAAAATAAAAAATAACGCAAATGAAATCAATAAAATCAAAGACACCCACAAATATGAGCCCAGATCGTAACCCCGCTTCATGTCCTTTAATTTCAGAAACATCTCAAGTCTTCAATCATTTCAATATCTGTGTGGACTAAAAAACCCTGAATTTTGATTACCATACAATTTCCAAAGCATCTCATGGCGCCGATGGTTTCGTGGATGGAAATTGATGAAAACATCGCATTCGTCTCAATGGTGCATCATGTAAATCAAAATTGTAGGTATAAAAGGTAGTGGCTTGGTAAATCAAAATTGTAGAGTGTGTATGTATATATATAGTACAAATATCTAGAGGTGTGTGCTGTAAAATAGATATTGGAGCAGCCATGATTCGAGTTGCTTTGGGCAAGACAATTTTTGGACCCCAATTGATGGGTACTGGAAAAAGAAGCTGCCGGAAGGTGCAGCGGCAGGAGACTGCAAGCGCGTTCGATAATTTTTTTTTTTTCTTCTGTACTTATCATTAAATAAAGTAATTAGATGACTTTTGGTTAAAATTCAAAGTTTTGAAACCCTTTTTCATTAGTTTTTATTTTATTTTTTTTAATTTTTTTATTTTTTTATACTTATCTAGAAAAAAAAATTAATAACTCATTTTTAGTATTTTGCCGAATTGCTCCTAAACTTGTACCCGAATATCAATTTGCCCTTAAAACTTTTATTTTTGCCAATTTTCCAGTCAACTATTCAACTATTATAAATAGTCAATTTCCGCTACTATCATGTTTGCAAACATTTCATCCAATTTTCCATACCACTAGAGCCCTCCTAACTTTTAACAAAAAGTTGAACCAACTGTGTCTAAATATGACGATAAGGGGACATTGGCTATTTATTCTAGTTTAGGGAAATGTTGGTCATTTATTATAGTTCAAAGGTGAAGTCGGTTAAAGTTTAAAACTTCAGGAGGTAAATCGGCAATAGTACAAATTCAAAGGGAAAATCGGCGGGATAGCCATATATTTTTCGGTTGATTCTTTTTCATCTTTTAGGCTTTTATGCACATCTCGTTTTATATATTTTGAAAATTAATGTCTTTTCTTATTTAAAATTTGCTTCTTTATTTTTTGTTCTTCTCTTGCTTGACCCGTAATTTTGGTTTCCTAACTCCACCAACAAAATACAAAGATTAATTAATTTCTAATGTATGTGACGACCCGTCCCGAATTAATATATATTTTATCCTCGAATGTGTGAAAATGATGATTATACCCTCAAGACGTGAATGTACGTATATGGTTTTAAATTATTTTCCCGTTGACGTAATTAAATCATATTCGATGTCATGAGAGTGTTGACGTGATTTAGGGCCGAGTTGGGTTCGTAACGAAAATGTTATGAATAAACGATGGTGTAATTGGGCTAAGGAAATGGACCAATCACCACACCTCCTACTTTCTTGGGTCCAATTAGAATTTTAGGTTTGTTTTGGGGTCAATTGTTAGCCTAAACATGCAACCCAATTAGGGCTTAAGATCCCTTTTATCTATGCCCAATCCGGACCACACGTGCGCACATATACATACCCTCACCCTTTCTCTCAATCTTTCCTTCGTCCGTACAGTCCTTAAACACACACACCCAACCATCTTCATCTTGCACAGATCGAACTAGTGGAGGTCACTTTCGAGTTCCTTGCAAGGTCAGGAACCTAATCATACCCTTAGATTTGTGAAAGAACCTCGGAAACCCGGGAACTTGCGAGCTCTGGCAAAGTGCTTTATTACTCCATCGTGATCGTGGACGTTTCACAGAGTTTCAAGGCTTAAAGGAGTCTTAAAAAAACTTCACATAAATCATAGAGAAGTTTTGGAAGATTTTGGACGTCGAGATAGGTCAGTTCCTTGAGTTGCAGTTTTGACCGGAATATCGAAGGATTTTTCGACTATTTCCCGTCGGTTTTAGGACTTCAAAGTGGTAAGAACATATTCTACTCGTTTAGGGCTTCAAATCCATGTAAAGTTTGTGAAATTTGGTTGAGATTTGAGTGACATATTTAAATTTGAAATTTTTCCAGTTTCCGATGACGCAGCGACGATTGGCGCCGGAATCCGGCAAACCACCGGAAAAGGAAGGGGAATATTCTATTATTTAGCAGAATATTCCCTAACGGCATTTAAAATTTCGTCCATGTGCCAAGCACGTGCCTGCGCGTGGCTGGAACGTGGGATGTCGGAAAATTATTCTTAAAATATGGGGATGCTCGTGTTGTTGAGTAGGCCACGATGGTATATTCAAACACCCCAATTGAGCAACATATGAGAAGTTATTACACGGTTTTGGTTATGTACTTAAAATTAATGTTAAAATAGTGGTTTCACATGTAAGTGAGACGTTTTCGGAGGACGAGCACAATCAGGCGAGACTCTGGGGTTACGATCCAGCTACATACCAATGAGTGGGCTTTTGATTTTCTATATATACGTATATATGCTTTTTGTTTTCCCAGAAATTTCTTTTAAATGGAGTCATGATTTTAAATGCCATGTCAATTGCATTATGCTTTAGAGTATGCATTAGTATAGATATGCATATTGTTGCTTGATGCTGCGGACGCCCAGGTAAGCTTCAAGTGCGTACATATTGATGATAGTGGATGCATAGTTTGTGGTTATACGTAGATGCATTTAGAGCTCATTATCCTGCACCCCGGTGCTAGTGCTCCCGCCCATGGCCAGGGCACTGTCCTTCGCGTGATGTTCACCTCCCGCACCACACGCTCACCTTGGATCCAAGTTTGGTGCACAGCCCTGTCGTACATACCACATTAGGTGGTTCCGACTCGTAGGTGACCCGCAATTATTCGCACAGCCTTCATGTGATCGTAGCACTTGAGCGTACTTATTTGCACCCAGCCTTATCGTACAGACCACAATAGGTGGTTCCGACTCATATGCAGGCATATCTGATGAGCTATAGGTTTAGCCGTACAAGTCACGTTAGGTGACTCTGGTTGGCATATAATTTTACATTGATTTATTTCACCTGGCTACTTATTTCCATACTTGGATACGTGACATGGCTTATATTTGATTTTCACTACTTTCGAGCATGATTTTTATATACATATGTATTTTTATTTTCTGGGAAACCATACAGGTTTTACGGTGAAAGGTTATTACTTTTGGAAAGAGAAATGGTTTTGAAAAGCTTTGTTTTTGCCCACTCACATTTTCTGTTTTACGCCCCTCCAGGTTCTAGATAGAAGTGCGTGTTGGTGGCTCATGAGGATTCTACGGCGGTTCTGACAGATATCCATCAATGTAGGGTTTTCTTTCATAGCCTGTATAATTAGTATTTAGCCTGTTGGACTGCACCTTGGCACCTACACTCTGACTATATGTATCTACACTCTAACCCTTCTTCCCACACTTATTTACTTGTCTTGTGTGCATTAGTTAATTGGCTTTTTATTTCTCACATCTTCATATCACTATCACTTTCGCACTGCACACATGGCTACGTCACCATCACCTGACGGGCAGCATGTCTCGATTTAGGTCGGGGTGTGTCAGTTTGGTATCAGAGCCTAGGTTTGGCAGTCCTGCATATTTTATGAGTATTTTAATCCTTTTGATGTCTTATGTCAGAACCATGCCACCTCATAAAGAGCCACGTACCTCTTCCAAGTCTAATTTTTTCGGATATTACCCAACTTGGGGAGGCTATTGCTAATGTCATTCAGTCCTCACTTCGTCTTCCCCAGAGAACTCCCTTAGAGACTGTATATAACTTAAAGTTGAATAATTTTATGGGTAATGAGGGACCTGAAGGAGCCAAGCAATGGCTTAACCATGTCGAGAAAACCTATCGAGTGATGCAGCAATTGGAGAATTTCCCTGAGGATAGATGGGTCGAGACGACCACTTGGTTTTTAGGTAAGGAGGCTGCATCCTGGTGAAGGCAAGAATCTTTTCAGTTGTCGCCGAAAGAAGCTGCAGATTGGGAGGTTTTTAAGTAATTATTCCAGAAGAGATTTGTACCCTCTGAGTATTTGGATCGTAGGAGGCAAGAATTCTATCAATTAAAGCAAGGGAAAATGTCAGCTATTGAGTATTATAGAAAGTTTATTGATATGTCCTCGTATTGTCCGGAGATTGCTGAAAATCCTGCTGAGATGCTTCAACAATTCAAGTGGGGTACTCGAAAGAAGTGGCGTTCTATGACGACCACGACTCCCTGCTCTACACATCAGGAGTTTTATGAGATTCTACTGCGAGTTGAGGATTATGAAAATATGCCCAATGACAGTGAAGAAGAGGAAGAAAAAGATAATATTCAGAAGAAAAATAATAATAAAGATAAAGGCCAGTCATCTCAGGGACCTCGCAAGACGTAGAGTTTTAAGAGAAGTGGTACTAGTTCTAGTTCTTCTAGTGGGGGTTTGAGTTCCACTGCGCAACGGAGAGGCGGCCGGTTTTTAGGAGGTTTTCAGTTCCAGAAACAGAGAGATTTTAGCAATTCAAGTGCCACACTGTGTTGCAGATGCAATAATCGGCATTTTGGGAAATGTAGGCAAGGTAGCAGTGGATGTTTCACGTGTGGCCAGATGGGACATCGGGTTATTCAGTGCCCTCAAAATCAGCAAAAGCCCTAGCCACCTGCCTTGCCACCACCAGCTCTTATTCAGTAAGTCCTGGGGCCTAGTACTTATACCCAGACGGGTTATAGTGGAGCATATCATTATCAGGGGGATATAGCTCCATATTTTGGAGGACGTCATCATGCCAGCTAATCTTGTTCCATTAGATATCGTTGATTTTGATGTCATTTTGGGCATGATTGGTTACATTACAATCGTGCCAAGATGGATTGTTATGAGAAGACAGTTACTTTTCATCGGCCGGGCTTGCTTGTGGTTGCATTTATGGGTGCACGTAGTGGACTAAGGCAAGGCATTATCTCTACCGTGAGGGCTAAAAGGTTATTGAGGAAAGGTTGTTAGGGTTATTTGGCTCACGTGGTATTGAATGAGGATACGCTTACTTGTGTGGAGGATGTACGGGTAGTTAGGCACTTCCCTGATGTTTTCCGGATGATTTACTTGGATTACCACCTGATAGAGAAGTGGAATTCATTATTGATTTACTCCAAGATACAGATCCTATTTCCTTAACTCCTTATTGAATAGCTCCCGCGGAGTTGAGGGAATTGAAAACCCAATTGCAGGAATCGGTTGATAAGGGTTTCATTTAGCCTAGTTCTTCACCTTGGGGGGCTCCAATTTTATTTTTACGAAAGAAAGATGGGACTTTGAGGTTATGTATAGACTATTGACAATTGAATCGGGTAACGATTAAAAACCATTATCCGTTGCCGCGTATAGATGATTTATTTGACTAGCTTCAAGGTGCTTGCATGTTCTCCAAGATTGATTTGAGATCTGGGCATTATCAATTAAAGATCAAAAGTGAAGATGTACCTAAGACGGCTTTTAGGACTCGATATGGTCATTACGAATTCCTCGTGATGCCATTCGGGTTAACGAATGCACCCGCAGCTTTTATGGACTTGATGAATCGGGTATTCAAGCCATACCTCGACAGGTTCGTTATTGTTTTTATTGACGATTTTTTTGTGTATTCTAAGTCTAAGGCAGAGTATACTCGAAATCTCACTTTGGTTTTGAAGAAATTGAGGGAGCACCAATTATATACTAAGTTTAGTAAATGTCAATTTTAGTTAGATCAAATGGCATTCTTGGGGCATGTAATATCAGCCCAGGGTATTTAGGTGAACCCACAAAAAATAGTCGCAGTTGAAAATTGGGAGCAGCCACGAACCGTCACTGAGGTACGAAGTTTTCTGGGCTTAGCAGGTTATTATCAACGGTTTGTTAAAGATTTTTCAACCATAGCTTTACCACTGACGAGGTTGACTAGAAAAGATGTTAGGTTCGAGTGGGACGATGATTGTGAGCGGAGTTTCCAGCAGCTAAAGTATTGTCTTACTCATGCACCTGTTTTGGCGCTTCCAGACGACAATGGTAATTTTGAGATTTACAGTGATGCTTCCTTGAATGGCTTAGGCTGCGTATTAATACAGCATGGTAGGGTGATTGCATATGCCTCACGACAATTGAAGCCACACATGATGAATTACCCTAATTACCCTACCCATGATCTCGAGCTAGCAACCATCACTTTCGCCCTGAAGATTTGGATGCATTATTTATATGGACAAAAGTGCAAGATTTTCACAGATCATAAAAGCCTCCAATACCTATTCACCCAGAAAGATCTCAACCTTCAACAGCGGAGATGGATAGAATTACTCAGTGATTATGATTGCATGATTGAGTATCATCCTGGTCGTGCAAATGTGGTGGCAGATGCATTTAGCAGGAAATCTTGAGGCCGAATTAATGGTTTATATGCTTGCCATATCCTTCTTCTCACAGAATTGAGATTTACTGGAGTTGATTTGGAAGTCATAGATCGGGAAGAAGCTTTAGGTCAGACCAATTTTAATTGATCGGGTGCTAGAAGCTCAAGCGGAAGATAAGGAATCCCAGGAAATAGCCGAGGCAATATCACGAGGAAAGAAGAAAGATCTTAGAATTCGGGAATTTGATGGCATGCTTATGCAGGGAAGTCGAATGTACGTGTCGAATATTGCAGAACTAAAGAAAGATATTCTCGATGAAGCACATATATCAACATATGCGATGCATCCTGGGAGTACCAAGATGTATCACACTATTCGACCTTTCTACTATTAGTCTGGCATGAAAAGAAAGATTGCTGAATATGTGAGTAGGTGTGCAATTTGTCAGCAAGTCAAAACTGAGAGGAAGAAGCCTTTTGGACTGATGCAGCCACTTCCTGTTCCCCAGTGGAAATGGAAAAATATTACTATGGATTTCGTGTGCAAGCTTCCTCGTATGCGAAATGGTTACGATGGCATCTGGGTGATAGTGGATCGACTTACTAAGTCAGCACACTTTATACTAGTTCGAGAGAAGTATTCTTTAAGCTGATTAGCTAAGTTGTTTATATTAGGGACTGTTAAATACCACGGGGTTTCGGTTAGTATTATTTCTGAACGGGATCCTAGGTTCACTTCTAAGTTTTTGGGTGGCTTTCCAGGAAGCTCTTGGTACGAGATTGCTCTATAATACGATGTATCATCCACAGATAGACGAGCAATCTGAGAAAACTATCAACTTATCATCCACAGATAGACGGGCAATCTAAGAAAACTATCTAAACGCTAGAAGATATGTTAAGATCTTGAGTATTGCAGTTTGGTGACGCTTGGCACAAGCGTTTGGATTTGATTGAGTTTGCCTACAATAATAGCGACCATTCTAGTATCGGTATGTCACCTTTCGAGGCACTCTATGGTAGATCTTGTCGTACTCCTCTTTGTTGGTCAGAAGTTGGTGAGAAGGTGTTAGTGGGCCCAGAGATTGTTGATGAGACTGCCCAGAATATTCAGGTAATTAAAGCTAACCTGAAAGCGGCCCAGGATCTACAGAAAAGCATTGCTGATAAACACGCCACTGATAGGGTGTATAAAGTTGGAGATTGGGTATTTCTGAAGCTATCCCCATGGAAGGGTGTTGTACGGTTCGGTAAGAAAGGTAAGTTAAGTCTTCGCTACATTAGACCGTATCAGATCACCGAGCGAGTCGGTGAAGTCGCCTACAAACTTGAGTTACCTCCAGAATTATCACGGGTGCATGATTTTTTTCATGTTTCTATGTTTTGTCAATATGTCTCCGATCCATCACACGTGATACCTCCTCAACCTTTAGAAACTAATCCAGACTTGACATATGATGAGGAACCAGTGACGATTTTAGACTGGAAGGATAAGGTTCTTAGGAACAAAACTGCGCGCATGGTGAAAGTTTTGTGGAGGAACCACTCGATGGAGGAAGCCACTTGGGAGACGGAGGATCATATGCGAGATATGTATCCACGCTTATTTTATGGATACTAGTGGTCTGTTATGTTAGTGTATAGAAATTTCAGGGACAAAATTTTATTAAGGAGGGTAGGTTATGACGACCCGTCCTGAATTAATATATATTTTATCCTCGAATGTATGAAAATAACAATTATACCCTCGACTCGTAGTGACATGAATGTACGTATATGGTTTTAAATTATTTTTCCGTTGACATAATTGAATCATACTCGATGTCACGAGAGTGTTGACATGATTTAGGGCTGAGTTGGGTTCGTAACTAAAATGTTACGAATAAACGATTGTGTAATTGGGCTAAAGAAATGGGCCAATCACCACACCTCCAACTTTCTTGGGTCCAGTTAGAATTTTAAATTTGAAAATTTTCCAGTTTCCAGCAACGCAGCGGCGATCGGCGCCGGAATCCGGCGAATCACCGGAGAAGGAAGGAGAATATTCCATCAACTTTGATGGAATATACGAACGACGTCAGGTAAAGTTAACGGAATATTATATTATTCAACGGAATATTCCCAAACGGCATTTAAAATTTCGTCCGTGTGCCAAGCATATGCCTGCGCATGGTTGGCACGTATGGCCGTGCCTTGGCCGGCACGTGAGGGCACGTGGGACGTCAGAAAATTATTCTAAAAAATTTGGGGATGCTCATGGTGTTGAGTAGGCCACGATGGTATGTTCACACATCCCAATTAAGCAACGTATGAGAAGTTATTACATGATTTTGGTTATGTACTTAAAATTAATGTTAAGATAGTGGTTTCACATATAGGTGAGACGTTTCCGAAGAACGAGCGCAGTCAGGCGAGACTCAGGGATTACAATCCAGCTACATACCAGTGAGTGGGCTTTTGGTTTTCTATATATACGTATATATGCTTTGTGTTTTCCCAGAAATTTCTTTTAAGTGGAGTCACGATTTTAAATGCCATGTCAATTGCATTATGTTGTAGAGTATGCATTAGTATAGATATGCATATTGTTGCTTGATGTTGCAGACGCTCAGGTAAGCTTCAAGTGAGTACATATTGATGATAGTTTAGAGCTCATTATCCTGCACCCCCGTGCTAGTGTTCCCGCCCGTGACCAGGGCACAGTCCTTCACGTGATGTTCACCTCCCGCACCGCACACTCACCTTGGATCCAAGTTTGGTGCACAGCCTTGTCGTACATACCACATTAGGTGGTTCTGACTTATAGGTAATCCGCGATTATTCGCACAGCCTTCACGTGATCGTAGCACTTGAGCGTACTTATTTGCACCCAGCCTTGTCGTATAGACCACAATAGGTGATTCCGACTCGTGTGCATGCGTATTTAATGAGCTATAGGTTCAGCCGTACAAGTCACGTTAGGTGACTCCAGTTGGCATATAATTTTACATTGATTTATTTCACCTGGCTACTTATTTCCATACTTGGATACTTCACATGGCATATATTTGATTTTCACTACTCTCGAGCATGATTTTTATATATGTATGTATTTTTATTTTATGGGAAACTATACGGGTTTTACAGTGAGAGGTTATTACTTTTGGAAAGAGAAATGGTTTTGAAAAGCTTTGTTTTTGCCTACTCACATTTTCTATTTTGCACTTCTCTAGGTTCTAGATAGAAGTGTGTGTTGGTGGCTCATGAGGACTCTACGGCAGTTCTGATAGACATCCATCAATGTAGGGTTTTCTTTCATACCCTGTATAATTAGTATTTAGCCTGCTGGGCTGCACCTTGGCACCTATGCTCTGACTATGTGTATCTACACTCTAACACTTCTTCCTGCACTTATTTACTTGTCTTGTGTGCATTAGTTAATTCGTTTTTGATTTCTCACATCTTCATATCACTATCACTTCCGCACTACACACATGGATACATAACCATCATGTGACAGGCAGCATGCCTTGATTTAGGTCGGGGTGTGTCATGCTAGACCTTTTAGTATCCTTGTGGATTTTTTCTTCGCATAGCAGGATTAATCATGGTGTAGTGAATCCTCGACAAAGCATAACAGGATTAATCACGTGATGTTCACCTCGACAAAGCAATTACCATCACTAAGAACCCGGTGTTTCACCAAAAGACAAAGCATATTTATAGAAGATACCACTTCATCAAGAATGATTTGCAGGATGACATAATTGATATGGTGTACTATCCCACAAATGAACAATTGGCAGATATTTTCACCAAGGCTTTAACCAAGGATCGATTCAACTACCTTAGAGATTTGCTTGGAGTAATCAACTCAAAGCTTAAAGGGGAGTGTTGAATTATAAGCAGTGAGCTGATTAGTATTAGTGAATAAGCCATGTATTCAATTGTGTGTTCACTTGTGCTTAAAATTGCCAAGTGTAAGACTCAATTATGTAAGGTCATGAGTGTCATGTGTAATGATCCTAATTATTAGCTAGATGAGTGGTTGTGATCAGTTTCTAGAGAGACAGGGATCCAGCTAAGAGTTTCCAATGGTTTTATTCTCTTTTAAACAACTTGTGTGGGAGTGAGAGAAGCAATCAATGAGAAGAATATTTCATCTGTGATTTGCAGAGAGAAAGAAGCAACCATTTCCTCTCCCTTGGGAAGTCATCTTTCTTCGATTTTTTTTTTCCTCTTCCAAAATATCAATTTACTGTGCTATCACTAGTAAAAAAAACACTTTGCGCGACGTAGGTACTTTCGTGGCGCAAAGTAAAAAATCGTTGCCTAAGGGTTTGCGCAACACAACCTTCGTCGCGCGTTAATCGTCACGCAAAGTCTGAGACGCTAGGGTTTGTGCAACGGCCCACGGTGTGCGTCGCGCAAAGTGGGTTTGCGCAACCAATGGAGTGCGTCGCGCAAATCCACTTTGCGCGACCAACAATGTGCGTCGCGCAAACCCACTTTGCACTGCCCACTTTGTGCGTCACGCAAACCCATTTTTCGCGACGTACGCATGAGTCACGCAAAGTGGGTTTGCGCGACGGAATCATGCGTCGTGCAAAGTGGGGAGTAGTTTTGGTCAAACTTTTTTTTTTTTTTTTTTTGATAAATATTGTAATTAAATTCGAAAGAATAATTAATTAACCAAGCAAAAGTATTTAATTATAAAATATATGGAAATGTACATACAAGATCCGAACAAAAAAGAAAAAACTACAAGTGAACTAGGTTTAATACATCAAGCTACTAGGTATCGGCAGGGCGAGGTGGCTCTGAGGTCGAAGGTGGACCAAGATGAGGTGTTGGTAGTGAGATTTGAAGGCCGGACATCTGTATGGCTTGTACAAGGTCTCTCCACGCCCCGGCATATGACCTCATCTCCTCGCCCTGGGCCCTCAGCTGCTCCTTCATCTGCTCGCCCTGAGCCTTTAGGGTTGTCACTTCCTCCTTCAATGCATCTACCTCTGTTGTGTTTGATCTGGAAGAAGAGGCACCCGTTTCACGAATGTGTGCTTTCCCCATACACCGAACAACCTTGCCACGACGACGACCTAAGTTCTGATCCAGGACATCAGTCATGATCTGAAAACCTAGATCCTCAGGTATCGTGACGTCCTCGATCGGGGTCTCCGGGGGAAGCTGCGATGTTGCTTCTTGGAGAACAGAAGTGCTCTTTTCCACCATAGTAGCCTATAATAATAAAGAAAAAACATATAATGTTTAATAAAAAAATATAAATAATATTTGAATGATTCATACATATAAGAATAATAATAATTACATATACTTACATGAAACTGCTCAATAATCTCCTGACCAGGTCGAACGTAAACGTCCTTGAACATGTCGATTGCTGGGAACTTAGAACCCTCCTGAAGAAAAAAAACACTAAGAAAATTTTATTAATCAATAATAATAATAAATTGTATAAAATTTCAAAGTTAATATACTTTTACCTGACATCGTGTCTGAAGCCTATACGAAAAGGGCTTCGAACCGGAATGGTGGAGAAATGTCTTTGACTCACGAGCTTTTTGGCTAGCAACAGATTTCTTCTGTTAAACACACAATATACATGTTAGTGCAACTATTTGAAATAAATTAATAAAAAAAGGCTTAAAAATAACTAAAACAATAATAAATTATTATTAAAATATTATGTACATACCACAAATTGGTCCGTAAAATGTTTGCAGAGCCACTCCCAATCATCTGGCCGGTCCTTTAACTCGCTTGGAACATGTAGGCGAGCAATCTCTGGATCATCCCATCGCTTAAAATACGTGTGAAAAGTGCTCTTCCAATTTTTGTACCGGTTTGCTAAGGTCTCCTCTAAGTAGGTCATGACCTCAAGGGATATGTCATCAAGATCATAAATGACCTACGAATATGAAAAACAATAAAATAATAGTAAGAAATTTAATAATATTAAGATAATATATTTTGGTTTTTAATATTTGTAAAGAAAATTAAAAAAATGATAAAGGCTAAAAATTAATATACTAACCGACAACTCGTGTCGCACCAGTCTCTTCGTCTCCTCGGGAATTTCTGCCCAAGACTCCCACTGAAAAGGACAATTGTCTCGAATAACAACACCACAGCTACTAGCAATGAAGCTATGTTGCTGTGAGGTAGCTGCTCCACGATGTTGCGGGTCATATGCAATCTTGATCTTGGAGGCAACCTGCCGTGCACTCTGTGACTGCTTCAGCATTCGACTAGGCCCTCTGGTGTTTTTTTTAGCTGGCCAAAAATACTTAAATGGTGAAATCCCAAAGCTTAAATTTGTTAAAAAAAATCGACATAACCTCCCGTAATAGTATAGCATTTTCCAAAACCTTAAAATAATAAAATAACATTAATTCACAACCAGCAACAGATTTTCACAATCCAGCAAATTTTCACCATCATAAAAATAATAGTTTTAAAATGAAAAAAAAAATACAGCGTAGTGAGAATTAGAAAAAACTACCTGGATGGGAGTGTGATAATGCAGGAGGTGCATTGGTCACACTCCGACGACGAGTGATCAACTGCGACATCTATACACTTATTCAACCATAAAAATATAACATTAGAAACTAATCTTACAACATTTTTCTTAAATGCAACAGATAATGTTGTGGGTTTCATGACAAGGTAAATGCAACAGAAAAACTCACATCAAGCTTTCAAGAAGGATTATAACCCTGGAGTATCAATATTTCTCTTACAGTTTTCAACCTTATCATATTTCTCAAATGCAATTGTGATCCTAGAAAAGGAAAATACGATTGTAACTATACAACGTATTAACTAAGCACAATGTAGGAAACCAAGAAACAATGGGGTACATATTCAAATAACCTATAGATATATGAGAGTCCAATCTAACTTAAACATCAAAACTAACATTTCAAATTCATCACCATTTCCATCACAAGCATCAGCTTTCAAATCTGACCTTACGGAGAGTCAATGCGTCAATACATGCACCACCCACTTGGTCCACTAGAGAAAAATGATAGGCAAAAAGAAATGGGATGGCCCAAAATCATGAGAAACCTATTCATATCCATTTCAAAACTGTTTTCCCATGACAGAAAGAGGACGACATAATTCTCAAATGCAAACTACTTAACAATAAACTCATTATGGTGTCAATGCTGTAAGTGGGTGTATATGCTGGTGGTGCATTTGCCAAGCATGTAAATGGACAACAATAATCCAACTCAATCAAAGCTGTTGAGGCATTTCAATATGACAAGAATGTTGAGGCATTTCAATATGACAGAGTGTTGCACATCAGCATGTAAATAAAAAATACAACATCAACTCATGACGTGAGTGTTGAACATCATCTATGTGAGAAATACATTCAATATGACAGAGTGTTGCCTTGACGATGCAAACCCCATGACACAAAGTTTTTCAAGATTTGAGGCATTGACAAATAAATAGTTTGACAACTCTGTTTCTTTCACAGTTGTTCTTAAAGTCTTTAATTCAGGAGCAAATATATTGAAATTCATTGCATCTCTTCCGAAAAATGGATGTATATCCAAATCTTCAAGAACAAGGGAGTTACAGAAAAGCTTTTCCAATGAGGTATCACCTAATACAAGATCTGTAATAACATGAAGCAACTTGAGACTTGGGAAACAACAACGCAATGTCGTAGGAAACCCAAAAATTTCACTAAAAAACCCAATTATATTAGGAAGCTTAGTCATTATATATTCGTAGCAAACCAAGCTCAAATTCATGAGTAGAGTGCAAAATGAGGAGTATGCAAATTCACATTCATACCACGCCAAAAGGAATGATAATTCATAATTCGGATATTCGAAAAAATTCACACTAAGCCCATGCAAAACCATGTGTATTGATCATGCCAAGCCAAATTGAAATAAGTTCATAATGTTAATACATTAACAGTTTAATTCGAAACACACCAAACTGTTCTTCACACAACACACTCAAGTGGGCCAAGCCAGATAACGAAGATTACCAAGCGGGTTGTGGCGTGAACGGTTACGAAAAGTTAGTATTCAATCCATCGGAAGCACGAAATTAGTATTCAAACGAGCAACTTTATTTCTTCAATCCCACACTTTTGCTCCTTAGAATTTATCCTTACCAATGAGCCACAACCAGTCAAGGCAAACCCCTGCAAATATGGCTCCCAAAAGAAACAGAACAAGTATATTTCCCAAGGCATTTTGCTCAGGTCCCTGCAAATCAAACAACCAGAAATTAATTTTGATTTGATTTCATTAGAAACCGTGAAAACATATGTGCATACAAATAAACAATTTTGCAGGTGATGTAAAACAATTTTGCAGGTGATGTACAAAAATATGTGCATACAAATAAACTAAATCACAATAATTACTAAAACTAAATAAAATAAAATAAATTAATAAAAATTAATATAGCCAAGAAAATAAAGTGATTTACGTACACTGTGACATCTCAAATCTGAATTGCGGCCAAACCTACAACTCCTCCACCACCCACAACTAACAGCCGTTGGCTGTAGAGATAAGATGCAATAACAAAAGGATGCAAAATTGTTAATGACAGCTTCCACCGAGATAAGATACAATAATCAAATCCCTACACCAAAATAATATAAAGCTTCAGCTGCCTCTCAATCCATGTTTCGCAAAGACACAGCATCAAAAATAAATGTCATACTTTCTTTTATACCTTTTACCTAAAAAATGCTGGGAAGATGGTAAAAGTTTGGACACAAAAGTTCAACATCTCTAGTATAGTGAAACAAATTTCATTACTGAAAGAAACATTTACCCCCATGTGAAAACGATAACAGCTTTTGCAATCGAAAAAAAGAAAGAAAATGACAATGGCTTCCTGATGACAACAACTTTAACAGAAGAATCATGATACATCAAAGGAAGGAAGTTAATATTCGAGATAACATACCCCTTAGCTTTCCTAGCAGTACTTACGAGAGCTCGCCAAGCAGTCAGAGAAGCAAAAGGAATGGCACTAGCTTCCTAGAATCACAGAGTAAGATAAAGCCAAATTGAGTTGTCACATAGCAATAACAGGAATGAGAAGTTAAAAACTTTCATCTACATAACATCTCACCATGAATTCCTAACATCTCACCATTGTTGTCAATTCTTTCATGAATTCCTAATAACAGAAATCATGAAAGAATTGATAATAATGGGTGTAGAAACAGAAAAAAAAAAAAAAATCAACAAAGGATTCGATATTTCCTCTTATTGCTATATGTCCATTTCCACAAAGCAACGTGCTGCTTAATAATTGTAGCTTGATTAACTCTAAGTTCCATTTCATATCAAGTAGTTTCTACTCCAGTTCATCCAACCAATCTAAGCTAAAAAAAACTGTTTTTTCTTCTTTTTCAGCTGAGCAAGGTGGAAAATTCAAATTGAAAATGAATTAATAAAAAATTTAAGCTCCAAATGTACATTATTCAGACAAATGAACACAAGCATACCACTAACACACTCAGAAGCATCATTACATTATAAAAGCAGCTAAATAACTAGAAAAGTATGCGTGCGTGTGTGTGTGTGTGTGTGTGTGTATTGCTACAAATTTTCAAGTTATATTGCTACAAATGAACACAATCATTACATTATATTGCTATAAATTTTTAAGTTTTGTTGGAATTGGAGGAACGAAACAGAGAGAGGAGCAAACAATAAAATGATCATTTCCCTCATTTTCTCCGCAAACAAACAGAACTTAGAAATGGGATCAATTCAAAAACAAGGTGAAATTTGACTCACTTTGATATCAACGGGATTGATTGGAGAAGGTTTTGAAGAGAGATGGAGGAAGGAGGTAGCTGCTGCAACTGGGTTTGCAGTTTCTGCCTCCCAAATTGATTAAGTGGAGTAGGAAAAGTCGTTGACTTTGCGCGACGCAATTGCACATGCGTCGCGCAAACCTGTTTTGCGCGACGCCAGTCTTGTCACGCAAAGTCCACTTTGGGCGACGCATGTGTACGTACGTCGACCAAAACAACTTTGCGCGACGCATGTGCACATGCATCGCATAAAGTTGGCAAAAAAAAACGGTAAAACATTCTTTGTTTGGCGCCAAGATATTGCGCGACGTACAAAACGTCGCGCAAAAGGCATTTGCGCGACGGTACTTTGCGCGACGAAGGCGGGTGTCATGCAAAGTGTTTTGCGTGACGCACAAGTTCCTGCGTCGCGCAAAGAAGTTTTGCGCGACGCTAGAATTTCGTCACGCAAAGTACCGTCGCGCAAATGCTGTTTGCGCGACGCTTTGTCTTTTAGGTCGCGCAAACATACTTTGCGCGACGAAATTTGGTGCGTCGCGAACGGGTCGTGTCTATCGTATTCATGTCGTTTTCATGTAACACCTGTTATCTTAACGGGTCGTGTCGTGTCACACCCGTTATCTTAACGGGTCCTTAACAGGTCGTGTCACTTTACCCAACAGGTAAAGTGACCCGACCCGTTATGACCCGTTAAGAAAAAAATATATTTTTTTAAAATTTGCACATACCACACATTGCCACATAAATATTACTTCAAAACATTAAAACATTTCTCGTTCAAGTACTATATCTACACTCGAAAATAAAAGCCTAATAAAAAAAATAATACATACACTACTAATCTATTACAAATATTAAATGTGCAAGGATAAAGAGTTTTTGTTTTTAAGATTGTAAGTCTTTCTCAAAAGTTTACACCTCCATTTACAAAATCTTCAATATATATATATATATATAATTATGAAATGGACGGCTGAGATTTAATCTCAGCCGATCCAATGGTCATCAATTTTTAAATTTAATTTAATATATATAATTATATTATATAATTATTATAGTTTTTACTTTTTAGGGATATAAAATTGTTAAATTAATGTATATAATTATTAATATTATAGTTGATTCATACTTTTATTAAGTATATAAATTATAACATAAGATTTTGTGATATCCACATCCACTAGTGTAAATATTTTAAATTGAAGATCAAATTCATTCTTTGTATTTATATAGGGTCAAGGAGTGTAGCTGTAAAAATTCATCAAAATCAGAGTTAAAATAACCGTTAAATCTTGATTTTTCGCTTATAACCGTTGAAAAGCTTTGTCCCGTTACTTGATCTCTGAATGTTTTTTTTTTGTGATTTTTTGCTGATGTGATCTCCAAGCATATACAAACAATTTTGACGGTTTGGATCGTTGAAATTAGTTTTGGAGAATTCGTATCCCATCAAAACGATAGATTGACTAACACTTAGAGTTTATTTATACTTTCATTAAGTATAACATAAGATTTTGTGGTATCCACTTGTGTAAATATTTTAAATTGAAGATCGAATTCATTCATTGTATTCATAGAGGGTTAAGGAGTGTAGCTGTAAAAAATCATCAAAATCGGAGTTAAAATAACCATTAAATCTTGATTTTTCGTTTATAACCGTTGAAAAGCTTTGTCCCGTTACTTGATATCTGAATGTTTGTTTTTTGTGATTTTTTTCTGATGTGATCTCTAAGAATATACAAACAAGTTTGACGGTTTGGATCGTTGAAATTAGTTTTGGAGAATTCATATCCCATCAAAACGATAGATTGACTAACACTTAGAGTTTATTTATACTTTCATTAAGTATAACATAAGATTTTGTGGTATCCACTTGTGTAAATATTTTAAATTGAAGATCGAATTCATTCATTGTATTCATATAGGGTCAAGGAGTGTAGTTATAAAAAATCATCAAAATCGGAGTTAAAATAACCGTTAAATCGTGATTTTTCGTTTATAACCGTTGAAAAGTTTTGTCCCATTACTTGATCTCTGAATGTTTGTTTTTTGTGATTTTTTGCTGATGTGATCTCCAAGCATATACAAACAAGTTTGACGGTTTGGATCATTGAAATTAGTTTTGGAGAATTTGTATCCCTTCAAAATGATAGATTGACTAACACTTAAGAGTTTATTTATATTTTCATTAAGTATAGCATAAGATTTTGTGGTATACACTTGTGTAAATATTTTAAATTGAAGATTTAATTCATTCATTATATTCATATAGGGTTAAGGAGTGTAGCTGTAAAAAATCATCAAAATCGGAGTTAAAATAACCGTTAAATCATGATTTTTCGTTTATAACCGTTGAAAAGCTTTGTCCCGTTACTTGATCTCTGAATGTTTGTTTTTTGTGATTTTTTGCTGATGTGATCTCAAAGCATATACAAACAAGTTTGACGGTTTGGATCGTTGAAATTAGTTTAAGAGAATTCGTATCCCATAAAAACAATAGATTAACTAACACTTCTTAGAGTTTATTTATACTTTCATCAAGTATAACATAAGATTTTGTGGTATCCACTTGTGTAAATATTTTAAATTGAAGATCGAATTCATTCATTGTATTCATATAGGGTCAAGGAGTGTAGCTATAAAAAATCATCAAAATCGGAGTTAAAATAACCGTTAAATCTTGATTTTTCGTTTATAACCGTGGAAAAGCTTTGTCCCGTTACTTGATCTCTGAATGTTTGTTTTTTGTGATTTTTTGCTGATGTGATCTCCAAGAATATACAAACAAGTTTGACGGTTTGGATCGTTGAAATTAGTTTTGGAGAATTCGTATCCCATCAAAACGATAGATTGACTAACACTTAGAGTTTATTTATACTTTCATTAAGTATAACATAAGATTTTGTGGTATCCACTTGTGTAAATATTTTAAATTGAAGATCGAATTCATTCATTGTATTCATATAGGGTCAAGGAGTGTAGTTATAAAAAATCATCAAAATCGGAGTTAAAATAACCGTTAAATCGTGATTTTTCGTTTATAACCGTTGAAAAGCTTTGTCCCGTTACTTGATCTCTAAATGTTTGTTTTTTGTGATTTTTTGCTGATGTGATCTCCAAGCATATACAAACAAGTTTGACGGTTTGGATCGTTGAAATTAGTTTTGGAGAATTCGTATCCCATCAAAATGATAGATTGACTAACACTTAAAAGTTTATTTATATTTTCATTAAGTATAACATAAGATTTTGTGGTATACACTTGTGTAAATATTTTAAATTGAAGATCTAATTCATTCATTATATTCATATAGGGTTAAAGAGTGTAGCTGTAAACAATCATCAAAATCAGAGTTAAAATAACCGTTAAATCGTGATTTTTCGTTTATAACCGTTGAAAAGCTTTGTCCCGTTACTTGATCTCTGAATGTTTGGTTTTTGTGATTTTTTGCTGATGTGATCTCAAAGCATATACAAACAAGTTTGACGGTTTGGATCGTTGAAATTAGTTTAAGAGAATTCGTATCCCATAAAAACAATAGATTAACTAACACTTCTTAGAGTTTATTTATACTTTCATCAAGTATAACATAAGATTTTGTGGTATCCACTTGTGTAAATATTTTAAATTGAAGATCGAATTCATTCATTGTATTCATATAGGGTCAAGGAGTGTAGCTATAAAAAATCATCAAAATCGGAGTTAAAATAACCGTTAAATCTTGATTTTTCGTTTATAACCGTCGAAAAGCTTTGTCCCGTTACTTGATCTCTGAATGTTTATTTTTTACGATTTTTTGTTGATGTGATCTCGAAGCATATACAAACAAGTTTGACGGTTGGGATCGTTGAAATTAGTTTTGGAGAATTCATATGCCATCAATCAAGTTCTGTGTGTGTGTGTGTATATATATATTTATTAAGTATATTTAAATCTATTTATTTTGTACGTATAAATTATAATTGACTGGTACACGGAATAATACATACATCATGTGTGTCATTATAAAAATAGTGAGATATGTCATGTGTGTGATAAAAAGTTAATAACTTAAAAAAAAAATATATATTTCTCACCACTTCTATTAATTTTCATTTTTCCCTCTTTTTTTTGTTTCCTTTTCAACTTTTTCTTATCATTTTCACTTTTCCCTCCAACATCTTTCCCTAATTCCCTCACTTTTTTGTTTCATTTTCAACTTTTCTTAACATTTTCATTTTCCCTCCATTTGTTTTTTCAAAAAGGACGGCAATGGCAAGAAATTGAATGGAAAGAAATCACATCAATGGATGCAAAATCATGCAATGCATCATGCATATTAAATTATTAATTAATAATTATTATAGTTTTTATAAAATTTAATATATATATATATATAATTATTATAGATTGTTAATATCTTGGGGGGTATAATTATTATAGTATATATAATTATTATAATTATTATAAACTTTATAGTTAATTTAATATATATATATATATATTTATTATAATTTTTAGGGGTATAAAATTGTAAAATTAATGTATATAATTATTACAGTATTTTTTTAGGGTTATAAAATTATAAAAATAATATTCTGCTTATCGTGTATCGTGTTACCCACGTGTATACCCGAATCAACCCGTTATCTTAACAGGTGCTTATCGGGTTACCCGATAACGACCCGATTCGTTATCGTGTCGACCCAAACACCTGTTAATTTTGTGTCGTGTCATGTCGGGTTATCGGGTCGTGTCAGAAATTGTCAGGCCTAATATTTCAATTCACGCTAACAGACAAAAAAAGGCCTTCACATTAGCTATACTTTTGAGCTCGAAATTTAGGTACAGCGTGCATTATAGTGTTATTCACCTAACTTTTGCATTGAAATAAGTATATATCTCTAATAAGTAATAAAATCTGAAATTTGAAATCCAAAAATCCCCAGGAATATACATTAATGGTCTCTCGAACCCATGAACGAACAACCCTAATCAACCACCAAAAAAAATTATTACAACATTACAAGACACGAAAAGAATAATCATTTGACCTCTTTAATGGTCATATCAGGGCCGAAAATAATTGAAGCTAATAATCCTATAACTTTTTGTAGTTGTAGTAGGTAATGGTCATAGCAGTGTGTGCATACAATCTGGAATTTGACTGCATGTCCTCCCTTTCCGTTCAAAAGGAGCGGTTGTGCAACTATGCAAGCAAGGCAGCTGATTTCCTTGAATACAGCGTCTGCTATGGCTTTATTCCATGCACGAGGGTGTGCCTCAATTTCTACGTTTGATCTTTTAACACAGTGGACGCTATCTTTTTGGTCTGGTGGTATGAAAATTTGGAAATTATGACCTATGAATGTACGACGATGTAAAATTTATATGAGAAAACATTCTACAGAAGAACAGCACAAAAGTAAACGGAAATATGTATACAGTATGTGACTAGAAATTTTTGGGGCCGTGGATTTACCCATCTTTAGGGCATGGTAACAGGATAGGTGAAAATAGGAATGGATGAACAACGTTATTCCCCAGTAAATTTCACCCGTGAATGGGACTATTTGATCCATGAAAATTACTTCTTTTCCTGCCATTTCCGGTCAGATAATAGTGACATTGTTGAAATAGTAATGATCCTACCATATGCAGCACGAGAGGTTCAACAATGTCCGACTAGCACTTTAGAGATAAAGGACACAAACTACTCCCATATATGGAACTGAAATTCAGAGTTTCATGTCATAAGCCCTTATTTTTAGGGGTTAGCTCAAGTAGTGAGGAGCAACACCGAAATTTATATTTGCTGATTTACATGCATCCATCCATGGATGAAGCCAGAATTTTTTTTAATGAGGGAATAATCCTCAAACAACAAACTAAGATTAAAAAGTTCAACAATTTATTAAACACAACCTATATATATTCTGCAAGGGTTCAACACATTTTCACCACTGTGGTAAAGAGTCATTTGCAATGCAACCTATATACTAATGCATAAGTATTTCCATGCTACACATTACAAATTTGAAAACGTTGCAGTGTGGCTTTATTACCAACAAATGAAAAGAAATCAATTAAAACAAAAAAAAAAAAATAGTGTTACACTTACCATCTATTTGTACTATCATTTATACAATTTCTCTAATCGAAATAGAGCCCGCCAACATACATAGACCTTATTAGAAAAATGATACAAATATATGATAGAAATAGTATTTTCTCCTGGACTCAATAATTACGAGATCAAGGCTTGATATTTGATTCGCACACCAGATTTTAAAAGGGTGGTTGTTGAGAAGGGAACGTGAGGTCCTTTATCTATTAATTGATAAGCACGTAATTTACATGTAGCCTTAAGCCTAATAAAATGAGTGTATCCTACTATCCGTCCGGTAAAGTGGTCCAATGCCTGGTGGGCTTCGTTAATGCATCCATCCATTGAAAAACACAACATTATTTTCCGGGACGTAAATGAAGTGTCTCTTTAAAAAAAAAAACATAATATTTAGGTACTCTCATTAGTGAGTACTCTATATACTCATTTTTTTTATTTTGACCTAATGATATTTTAACACGTGTTTATGTTTTAAAAAGTAATAGACATGTTAATTAATTTTTCTTGGACTTTAGAAAAATAAGAAACACGTAATATCTTTTTATTGGGCTAAATAAAAAAATATAAGATACTCACTAGTAAGTACCTAAGTATTATATAAAAAAAAAATAACGTCTAATTAATTTCTATATTAGTCACGACACAGTAGTTCATAAATAATTATGCAATTAACTACACAAATATAATGCATAGAAACCCTCATAGACAATGCCAAATGCCAATCGTTACGTGTTAGAAAATTTTGAAATTGATAAAGGTAAGTGTTCGATATTCTATCCTGAAGACAAGTTTCTAAGCAAATGTTCCAACAATGTCAAAGTAACACTATAGAACATCTAAGCTTCGTCAAATGCTCTTAATCGAATGATGTATATTGAAAAGGAATCATTAGCACTAAACTATCACAAAACACTTTCCTAATCTTAATTAGTTCGCTATTATGAGATATTTTTTTTCGAGATTTCCAGTACACCAGTTGTAAATGTTGAGCTGGTGTTTTTCTCCAAGCCTCGGATGTTAGAGGACGACAACAAAACTCTCTTTATCAAGAGTGTGGAGAAAAATAATACATCATTGTACAACTATAGAGATGCGTCTCTTACAATACAGTCTTTTTCATTTTCCCGAAAATTGCAGATATAAGAATTAATCATATATATGTTGGACTGGCAAATACATTTTCCATCACCCTTATAAGATTCCTTAAGAGAAGTTCCACCGGAGGTGGAATAGCCCAGCACCCAATCAAAAAACCAGGCTAGCACCCTGTTAATTCACTCCAGCCCAGCAACTTGCCTGGTACCTAGCCCAAGTTGGTCTTTGGGCCAGCCCAAAATTGACTGATCAAGGAGCCAGGCTATTTGCCTGGTGCGTGCAGCTTACTCATGAGTGGGTGCAAGTACGGGACAAGGGTGCAGGTAGCAGGGCCCGCTGTCAGCCCACTTGTGCTTTACCCAGAAGGAGGCGACGTGACCCTCTCAATGTCGTTGGATTTCCAACGGCTAGTTTTTTGTAGACCGTTGGATTTCCAACGGTAAAAAAAATTTAAATTTGACTTTTAAAATGGACCGTCCGATCATGATCATTGGCCATGTGGCAGAACCTTGGCTCTTGGATTTGAATATTTTTCAAATCCAACGGTCCAAATTAATTAACTATATTAAAATTTATTAAAAATTATGAAAAAATACATAAAAATTATTAAAAAATACATAAAATTTTTAAAAAAGTTATTTTTTTTCCCTATAAATACCTAACTCTCATCTTTCACCTTACACCACATTTCAATATTTTCCACACTTTCTACCAATGAATTGATCATTCAGCAGTACACTGATGTGCAAGAGCCATATTGGCAAGTAATCCGCCAAAATGACTTGATTGAGCAGCAGTGGGGATTGCAAGAAGGTGAAGATAATTAAAATAAGCTTATGGTTGAAGAATAAAGTGTATTTGATGAGTTTATGTAATTTTATTTTAGTGTATTTTTTTTAAGTTATTTGATGAGTATGTAATTTTATTTTAGTGTGTTTTTTTTTTTTAAGTTTATTTGAAATTTTATCCGAAATTGGTTAAAAATCTTATTCGAAAATAAAACTATTTTTTTTATTTATTCTTTTAAAAAAATATAAAATATTTAAATGGGCTGGATGCCAGCGCATTTTGTAAGGGTGAAGATTGTTTGTCCCATCGCATTTTTAAACTGGGTGCCAGCGCATTTTTTTAGGGATGGAGATGCTTTGGCTTATTACCGTTGGGGTCTATTACTGTTTACTTGAGTGGATAAATACGCTGGATGCTGATGTAAAGTGTTGACAGGTGGAACTGCTCTAAAGAGTGTGTGATATCATTTATGCCTTAGGGTCCCATAATATACAATAATATACCCCGCAGCACATGGCTAGGACATGGAGAAAAGTCCAGCAATAAGAACAATTGAATTATAATATATATATATATATATATATATATATATTAATCATTACAAAGAGGAAAAAATTACAATTGAATATATATTTTAAAATCAGTCCTAGTAGTTCTGCAGAGTGATAATGGACCAAGATCCTCTTTTGATCTAAGGATGAGGATCCTCCTGATCAAGAAATATGGGTCGTTGGATTTCATCCAACGGTTATAATTATTATAATTTTAAAGGGACCTCCCTGTTTGTAGTCGTTGGATTTTCATCCAACGGCCCACACTCCTTGATCAGGAGGATTCTCATCCTTAAATTAGGAGAGGATCCTGATCCAGTGATAATAGCCCCTCAACATATATACATGTGTGTGTGTGTATATATATATTAATCATTACAAAGAGGAAAAAATTGCAATTGAATATATATTTTAAAATCAGTCCTAGTAGTTTTGCAGAGTGATAATAGCCCCTCAAAATATCTAGTCCCATAAGAGTACTGTAAGGGGGCGTTTGTTTGCCCTCACTAAGCATCACAAGACTAGACTGGACTAACTATTAGTCTAGTCCTCTGTTTGTTCAATACTGGGATTATGTTTAATGGGACTAAAGGGGACTCGCACGGACAAACTCCTTCGCTAGGAGTTCTTAGCGAGACCCCCTAATACCCATGGGATTGCTAAGACCTTCCCTTCCTCTCCTTCGCTTCGCGTCCTTTATCTGCCATCTGTTCTCACAAACACCGAGAGTTACCACCGGTTATACTCACCAACTTTGGCGAGATCGCCACCAGACCACCACCACACTCTCATCGCCCCGAACCTCAACTGGAAAACCCAATCTCTTGTCGTCATCTCATTCGAACAAGACCCTAGAATCATCACCACTGTCTCACCGTCATCTGATTCACCTCTAATCCGCCTAGGCCCTCACCGGAAGACAATGGTCGAGAGCTTGACAGGCGACGGCCATGGTGAATAAAGTTTTCTAGAGTGAAGGATTTGATTTTTTTTTTGCGGGATTTTGGGTTATGATTTAAGGATTTTGGGTTCTGATTCAAGGGTCTGATTTATTAGAAATTTCAAATATAGTTATGTGGGGTAGTTGGGAGGTTTAGATAGAGGAAGTGGGCGGATTAAAAGATGATAGGTTTGGACAGAGGAAGTCTAGAAGATGATTCTAGAAAACGAAAAATGATAAACTAATAATAAATATTAGTAGTATAGATTAAATTAATAATAAAATATTATAGATATAGATTAAATAATATAATATTAGAGTCTTATTTTTTTTAGTCCGACACTTTACCAAACGTTTCACTAAATCAGTCCAGCTTAGTCTATTCTAAGCCAGTCCAGCTTAGTTCCTGAAACTAGTTCAGTCCGAAATAGTCTGATACAACAAACGCACTCTAACTTCAATAAAATGGGCATAAGGACCACAATCGTCATATTCATGGGCAAAAGCAAAGTTATGACAACGGAACTGGACAAAATTATACCGTGCGGTGGAGCTACTGGATTGCTGACTAGTGGGACAACAGTCCCATGAAAATATTGAGCAAGAGATATTGTTGTCCTAAGAAAGGAGAGGACTGACTGATTGCCTCCAAACAGGGTCATTGGGTGTGACAGGGGACAGGTAGGAGTAGGACTGTGGAAGTTGATACACAAGCAATGGTTATGTAGGGTATTATAAATTGGGGGATTTGGGCTCTTTTTTTTAGCTTCATGGGTAGTACAGTAGAACTGGAGAATAATATTATGGGGGAGTTCAAGCACTTGGTGATTGTTAAGTTCAAGGAAAATGTGTTGATGGAGGAGATTCTGAAAGATATGGAGAAAATGGTTGCTGAGATTGATGCTATTAAGTCCTTTGAATGGTAAGCTCTTATAATTAAAGCATAATAGCTAGCTTCAAATGTTCATATGATAAATATGTAAAATGAGCTAGAGCAATGTTCTAACTTTTACTTGTCAATTATTTGAGATTTGATACGTTATATTGTCAGACTATCACTAGAGTGAACATTTCTACACGTAATACAGTTAATTAGAAAACGGTTTTTACCTTCGCAGGCACCCCATTTGAAATTAAAACAATAATTATGTGATTCTTCATACTGTAGTATGAGATCATTAGAAGTCACTAGAAAATTATACAATGTTAATTACTTATCACGAACATATATATTTGATCATAGCCTGCGTGCTTACTCTTTAATTTTCAGGGGACAGGACTTGGAAAGCCTAGAGATGCTTAGGCAAGGGTTTACCCATGCCTTCTTGATGACATTCAAAAATAAAGAAGATTACAGTGTGTTTCTCGGCCACCCTAAACATCAAGAATTTTCGGCTACATTTTCAACAGTTATAGAAAAGATTGTGCTGCTTGATTTCCCGGCTAACCTTGTCAAGCCACCACCCAAGGCACCAGCAGAGGAACCATCAGCTGCCCAGAATGATCAGAAGTAGCTTAAAATTGCAAAACTATGTACCCAAGAAAATGGATTATGATGAAGTACGCTGCTTCTGCTTGAGTGTGGAGTTTTTAGTATTTTCCTCAAAATCTATGGGTACTGTTTAATTGTGGCGATAAATCAATGATTTTTAGTGTAATTTCAACTTGTGTGAAAATATATTATGCACATTTTGCCTTTCTTGAGGATTCATGATTGGACATGTAGCTTAGCTTGTGGGATTTGGCTACTATGGTAGTAAAATTTTGCGGTCTTCAGATTCAACGTTACACAAAAAGCCATGTTTTGGGTGTGATAACCTTAACCAAATGTGTTTAATTTCCCTCAAACGAATGTGTGATCCATTTTAGTAAAAAACCATGATTTAACATTACACAAAACAGCGACGAAACATACAGCTCTGATGATTCATCAAAAAACTTACCATCGCCAACAGTAGTGGGTGAAAAAGGAGGAAATCAGGCAGCAGAATCTAAAGGGTGGAGAAAAGTCACATTCCATTGGGCCACCGAAAAAGTGGGATTGAAATTGCAGAAGTAATACATGTCCCTGTTAAGATGCCAAAAGTCCAAAAGGACTTTTGAAATCACAAAGTAATATTATTCAACGGATTAAAAAGTAGATTCTTTGTTATCTTGATCTTCTGTACTTCCTTATAGTTGTGTGGAAAAACAAAATAACCTAATAATCCAGTTTATTTGAAAATGCAAACATTCAAGAAATTCAAGAAAATCTGCCTCCTGCATCCTTTCCTTCTATTACTCAATTTTTGTTTAACAACTTCAATTCCTCAAAATGCTTCAACAATCATTTGTCACAAACTGAAAACTCAAACGCCATTTTCGAAACCAAATTCAACCGCGTTTTCTCCGCTAAACCACATTTTCCTTGTGCAAATCTCGAAACCTATACCATAGTAATAGTGACGAGTATTGAATCCACCACAAATCTCTCCACCACATCTGCTGTCAAAACATGGTCCCACCATTCTCTCCATATTGTTTTATGTAAATAATCAAGAGTTATTCTCTATAAATAGAGCCTCTATTAATCTGTTCCCAATTTCCTATACTAACTACCGATGTAAAAGTTTGAGTATCTCCAACCCTTCTTGTTCATCTTCACTCCACTATGTCCCTTCTAAACTTCCATCGCCCAGTTTTCGTTCCCGACAGTCCAACTCACATTTACTCCGATTGCTCAAACAAAAACCTTGATCCTTCACCACATTTTCAAAATGTCACCTGCCTGCATGCATGTGGAGCTTCTTCAAAGATTCAAGAACCCAAACTTTACGGGCATACATCGTCCTCTTGCTTACTAGTTTATGATCTCACAAAGCCAGACTTGGGTTTTCATCCAAGAGGTCGCACTTGCTCATGTTACAGCCAAGGTTCTAAAAAACGCTAGACGCTAGTCGGGCGGTGAGCTAGCGTCTAGCGCCTAGGCGCCTAGGGGGGATCTAGGCGGGCGCCTAGGCGGGATCTAGGTGGGCGCCTAGGCGGTCTAGGAGGATTTAGGTTAATTTCTTGTATATCTTGTTAATAAATGCATATTGACACATAAAAAATTATACTTATATGAAATCCATTAATAAGATAATAAAAGAATGATAAAATACAAAAAGAGTATCCAACAAGTCTAAAATTTAAAAATACATTAAGCATATATGCCATATAACTTAAGACATTTTGAATGATTATATCTAATTTTTAAAATAAAAGTAAAAATTTGAAGTAATGGGTTGGGTGGTTAATAATAAAACTACTAGGAAGCCATGCTAGTCATCCCTTAATGAAACCACGCCCATTGGTATCATCCCCGAAATCATCTCTCTTTTATTTATGATTTTATTGGTGTCCTACTTTGAACTTTGGAGCCAAAAATGGTCAGAGCATGGGTCTTTTATTTATGATTTTATTTGGGTTGGTGACACTTTCAACTTTGGAGCACCAAAACCAGTCAGAGCATGCATCCTTTCCCATTTCATATCAACCGGTCCTATCTTTCTCTCACATCTTTTCTCTCTCTCTCTCTGACACACACACACACCCCACGTTCCTGTGCACTTTCCACTCCCTCACGTCACTATCTCCCTCTCTCTCTCTCTAAACCTACACACTTAACCACCAATTTTTATCATCACTCACACATCACCATCATTTTTGTTTTTGAAAACCGGTTCTCTCTTCTTTCTCTCTCTCTCTACCTTCTCTCGAAACCATCTTTCCTTTTAAGATTACAGCTCTCTCTCTCTCTCTCTCTCTCTCCCCCTCTCCCTCCCTCCTTTCGAACTCTCTGCCTTCTTTCTAAACCACTATAGCCAAAGAGAGCTCCAGGCACCATCACCATAAATTCCAATTAAATCGAGACCCCAAACCACCAAATGCAAGACCTGCGCAACCGGGGATCCCTATGGTACATTTGCATGTTAAATTCTATGATGGAAAGTAGGAGAATCTAAGCAAGGGTTCTCGGTGAGAGTTGCTCTAATGGAATCGAGCTACAACTTTTGAAAATTGAGCTTCTGGCGTGGAGCTCCAGCGAGGGACCCGTCGAACTTGGGGTCCCATGAGCTCGAATTAGTCCCGTTCGAAACTCAGGTAGGTTAATCCATGCTCTACATGTTAATTTCAAGTTTAAATTCGAGTTTGCGATTTTGGGTTTTTGTTTTGAATTTCTTCTCAAGAAACCATTTCACTCCACCTAGACAACCGCCTAGACCACCCAGGCTGCCTAAGAGTGCCTAGGCGGGCGCCTAACAGCTCCCTGATTTTTCTTAACGATTCGAACATAATCGCATCGGCACACCTCCGCCCAGCGCCTAAGTGACCGTCTAGGCCAATTTTTATAACATTGGTTACAACATGGTGTATGAAAAACCTTCACATGGAAACAATGAAAGATATGGGTTGAAGACGAGGATGTCTTTCAACATCCCTGACCAGGTACCCAATATTTGCGACGATCGTGACAAGCCTAATGGAAATTGTGGTGCTGGGTTGAGGTGCATATGCCACCCAAAAAAGTTCAGTAAGTGCCTAGTTTCATAAAGTGTGAAGTGAGACATATACTAAATAGATTTATCAACTATTTAAAAACTAGTATAATTAATGTGGTGTTTCTAATGATTTAATTTGCAGAAAACAAAGTCATTTCAAAAGGTGAATCTTTCACTAGTTCTAGTAATATCCTCTTCTTTTTGCTTACTCTTGTAGTACAGATAGTTTTGGATCACTGAAGCAAGAAAGTTAAGTCCCTAATGTATTGGTTTTTTTGTCATTTACTTCATAGCTGTAAAAAATAAATCAAAAGCAAATTTTGGGTTATAAATATGCAAAAGTTAGAGAGGTAACCTTTGCTAGGGACATGACCGAGGCGGGTGCAAAATATCACAGTTTAATTTCGTAACTATAACAAAAGGATTGAAGGTAAAAAGAGGAAGTGAGAGATATTGATATTAATGCTTTCAGTTCTTTTCTTTTGCAATGTGTATTATGATCACATACGGAGTGCTCTTTATATAGAGCAACATCCATGACAAACCAAACAAATGAAATGATTGCCACTTTTGAAAACATTACCCAACAACAAATACATCACTATTTTCAAGTCTTCCTCACTGTGGTCATTCATTCGCACAATTTTACAACACTTCCCATTGGATGCCCACATATCAACATCAGTTGCCTCGTTAAAACCTTACTCAGAAAAACCCAGTGGAAAAAAAATCATAACGTGTTATAAAATTGTGAGAATGAATGCCCATAGTGAGGAAGACTTGAAAATAGTGATGTATTTGTTGTTGTGTAATGTTTTCAAAAGTGGCAATCATTTCATTTGTTTGATTTGTCACGAATGTTGCTCTATATAATGAGCACTTCGTGTGTGATCACAATACACACTGCAAAAGAAAAGAACTAAAAGCAACAATATCAGTATCCCCCACTTCCTATTTTTACCTACAATCCTTTTTGTGTTATAGTTTCGAAACTAAACAGTGTGATATTTTGCACCCGCTTCACTCTTGTCCCTAGCAAAGGTTATCTCTCTAACTTTTGCCTATTTATAACAGGTTATCAGCATGACTCTCTAACCTTAACCAGTTCTCATCTCCCTTCACCGAAAAATGTTTCCTCCCAAGAATTTTCCTATTCTTCTTCCTCCTCTACTTCACCTGCTTGATGTAACCTCACGAAGAACTGCTAGCACCATGCCTGCTTCTAGTTCTCAATATAACAATTACTTATATCCTTGATTTCTTGTTTGGTGTAGCTCCGAATTACTAACCCAGTGTTTATTATGTTAATTTTATTGTGATCGAAGATGGTATGGTACCATTGCCCCATCTTGAATTGCATATTTAATTTTACTGCAATTTTAGGTGGTGTGGTATAATCACCCACATTGCTCTGCATACTTAAATTTTCCTGCTGCTTGAGTGGTACGGTGTAATCGCTCATACTATGCTATATTGTTTGAATGAGAGTGATGCAATACAATCGCCCTCCTCATTAATCATGTAAATCTCGAGCCTGAAGTTTCGAGTGTTTATCATTTTGGCTTGAAGATCAAAATGAAAAATTTGTAAGCACCAGAAATTCTAACACTACATTCCTCCAGAATACATATTATTGCAAGTTCTTACACATCAAAATTTTCTTTCAGAAAAGAAAATAGCGAACTTGGCAAAACTTGATTTTGTTGCCCCTGGATATTACTTGGAATACCTACCTTACCTGGATAGTGGATACCAAGATCCATCTAGAGGCAGGGAATCTTGGAGAAACCATCAAGCAAGAAAACAGTGCATCCTTTCAAGTTCAGGCAAAGGCCATGATCTTTATCCGTCGCCACCTTAATGAAGGACTAAAAAGCAAGTACCTAACGGTTGAAGATCTATTAGCCCTTTGGAAGGCATTGAGAAATAAATACAATCACTAGAAAATGGTGATTCTTCCAAGGGCTCATTATGAGTAGACACACCTAAGGATCCAGATTTCAAGTCAGTTGCAGAGTACAACTCTGCAATGTTCAGAATTAGTTCCTAGATGACTTTTTGTGAGGAAACCATCACTGAGGAAGATATGCTAGAAAAGACTTTCAGCACATTTCATGTCTCTAATGTGCTCTTGCAGCAGTAGTATAGATAGCGAAGCTTTATTAAGTACAACCAGCTTATATCGGTGCTCCTTGTGGCTGAACAAAACAATGAGCTTCTAATGAAAAATCATCAATCCCTACCTATTGGATTAACACCATTCCAAGAAGTGAATGTTGCTTCCCTTGAAGTGAGCACCACATCCTCTCATGGTAATAGTTACAAACGAGGATGTGACCACAAATGAGGCCGGTGGAACGGGAAAGGCAAGAATCATGGTGTCCAGTTTTACAACTAGGTTCCAAGGCATAATGCAAGCCCGAGCTTCAAAAATGTAAATCACCACAAAGGTAAAGCCCATATGAACAACATTCCTAGAAACCCTAAAGGAGCCTGCCATAGGTATGGTGGCAACGGGCATTGGGCGCGTACATGTCGTACCCCAAAACATCTAGTGGACCTGTATCAAGCTTCCTTCAAGGAGAAAGGTGTCGAAACTAAATTCCTCGACCAGGCTAAATCGATGGATATACCTAATCCAGTGTTTGATTTATGAAGGCAATTGAACACAACCCACCTAGATGTCTCAGACTTCATTGTGGAAAAAGGGATTGAAGTGTATCGATCCTATTGAATCATTTATGTTTGATGTACTCTTATTATTTATGAATACCCATTTGTAAACCACAGGGTTTACATCAGCGGGGTTTAAACTACCGATCCAAAAACGCTTCGCAAATAATAAGAGTACATCAAACAGAAATGATTAAGTCGGATCGATACACTTCATTCCCTCTTTCCACAATCAAGTCTGAGACATCTAGATCAGGTATATCCATCGGTTTAGCCTGGTTGAGGAGATTGGTTTCGTCACCCTTTTCCTTGAATGAGGCTTGGTATAGGTCCACCAGATGTTTTGGGGTACGACAGGTACGCGCCCAGTGCCCATTGCCACCACACCTATGGTAGACTCCTTCAGGGTTTCTAGGAGTGTTGTTTATATGGGCTTTACCTTTGTGGCGATTTACATTTCTGAAGCTCGGGCTTAAATTATGCCTTGGAACCTAGTTGTAAAACTGGACACCATAATTCTTGCCTTTCCTGTTCCACCGGCCTCGCTTGTCGCTACATCCTCGTTTGTAATTATTACCACGAGAGGATGTGGTGTTCACTTCGAGGGAAGCAACATTCACTTTTGGGAATGGTGCCGATCCAATAAATTGGGACTGATGATTTTTCATCAGAAGCTCATTGTTTTGTTCAGCCACAAAGAGCACCGATATCAGCTGGTTGTACTCAATAAAGCCCCGCTTTCTATAATGATGCTGCAGGAGCACGTTGGAGGCATGAAAGGTGTTGAAAGTCTTTTCCAGCATATCTTCCTCAGTGATGGTCTCCCCACAAAGCTTCATCTGGGAACTAATTCTGAACATTGCAAAGTTGTACTTTGCAACCAACTTGAAATCCTGGATCCTTAGGTGTGTCCACTCATAGCGAGCCCTCGGAAGAATTATTGTTTTCTGGTGATTGTATCTATTTCTCAATGCCTTTCAGAGGGCTAATGGATCTTCAACCGTTAGATACTCGTTTTTCAGTCCTTCATCAAAGTGGCGACAGATAAAGATGGTTGTCACCAGATCTTGAGAGGATGCACTGTTTTCCTCCTTGATGGTTTCTCCAAGATTCCCTACCTCCAGATAGATCTTGGTATCCATTACCCAGGTAAGGTAGTTCTTCCCAGTAATATTCAGGGCAACAAAATCAAGCTTTGCTAAGTTCGCCATTTTCTTTTCTGATAGAAAAATGAGATGTGTAAGAACTTGCAATAATATGTATTCTGGAGGAATGTAGTGTTAGAACTTCTGGTTCTTACAAATTTTTCATTTTGATCTCAGGCCAAAATAATAAGCACTCAAAACTTCAGGCTCAAGATTTACATGATTAATGGAGGAGAGCGATTGTACCGCACCACTCTCATTCAAACAATATAGCATAGTATAGTCGATTATACCGCACCACTTAAGCAGCAGGAAAATTTAAATATGCAGAGTAGGGTGGATGATTGTACCGCACCACCTAAAATTGCAGTAAAATTAAATCTACAATTTAAGATGGGCGATGATACCACACCATCTTTGGTCACAGTAAAATTAACATAAATAAACACTGAGTTAGTAATCAGGAGCTACATCAAACAAGAAATCATTTGAGAACTAGAAGTAGGCATGGTGCTAGCCATTCTTCGCGAGGGTACATCAAGCAGGTGAGGCAGAGGAGGAAAAAGAACAAGAAAATCCTTAGAGGAAGCATTTTTTAGGAAGGGAGATGAGAACTGGTTAAGGTTAGAGAATCGTGCTAATAACATGTTATAAATAGGCAAAAGTTAGAGAGATAATCTTTACTAAGGACAAGAGTGAAGCAGGTGAAAAATATCACACTGTTTAGTTTCGTAAGTTTAACACAAAAGGATTGGAGGTAAAAAGAGGAAATGAAGGATACTGATATTATTGCTTTCAGTTCTTTTCTTTTGCAGTGTGTATTGTGATCACACACGGAGTGCGCTTTATATAGAGCAACACCCGTGACAAACCAAACAAATGAAATGATTGCCACTTTTGAAAACATTACACAACAACAAATACATCACTATTTTCAAGTCTTCCTCACTATGGGCATTCATTCTCACAATTTTTCAACATTTTGATAGTTGTTCCCATTTCTATTTCATCTGTCTGTCCCGTAAAGATTTGTAGGCTCCATTCGGATGGAGAAATTTGAATTAAAGGATTTGGATGTGAAACTTTTGCCACATAAACAAGAAATCATTAAATAGATTGTACTTGAAACAACTAGATGTAAGAGGGAATCTTCACTAGGCAAACCACCTGGTCGGATATTTGTAGGGATGTCCAGTAAGAAATTGTCACGTTATCTCTAGTGGGACTGGATTAACAAAAAGTCAGAAGGGATTTGTGTGCTTGTAATGAGTCATTTGGAATCCATTTACTTTTTTCGTGTCTTTCTTATTCAAATCTTGGGATACATGGATTGCTATATTTCAAACGAACAATTTAACCTTATAATCTCTTCTAAGTTTCTAAATTTGAAATCCCTCAATCCAAATGAGCCCTTGTTATTTTTTTTTTCTTGTGACCGCATTGACAAGCACCAAGTTGTTAAGGAAATACATGATATATTTGTACACTTAGAGGGGGCTTTTCAATTCCCACTTCCACTAGCTACTGCTTTTGTAAAGGAACTATAACTATAAGTTGAGGTACAACTACATTCTTCATGATTTACTGTAAGGTACAATCTGCTTTAACGTTACATGAACCTAATCAACCCACAATTATTGCAGCAGTACTCTAACCAGCATAAACCTAATACTTGAATATGTTTTCTGGCCAACGCTTTGTTGTTAATAGGAAAATGACAGGCAATGACAGAAAAAAAAGAATTATACTCAAAATCCAGAAAGTGAAAAATATGCCCGTAGTAAAAAACAAAAAAAAACAAAAAAAAAAAAAAAAAAACTTAAAGGGCAATAATCAAGCCGTGACGATACATGCCACCGAATTTTAATCAGTTGCATTCCAAAGAACAAAAAAGAAACTTTCATTTCTCGATTAATTTCCTAACTAACAGCAATATATAAGGAAATATGAATTGACCTGCAAAATCTTCAATATTTGTAATCCTTCACGTGAAGACTCTCCGAAGCACCATCTCCCAATGCAGCATCCCCTTTGTAGGTACCCAAAGTTGCTTCTGAATTAGCTTTGCACCTAGCAAGAAAGGCAGCCCGTGCCTTCTCCACATTTTCATCCTTTCCAGCCCACGCCTTTAGGGTACTCTGCTGCAGAGCCCGCCCGAAAGAGAATGAAAGTGACCAGGGTTTCTTGGTATTGAGCTTGTTCATAGCATTCAAATTGAGGGTAGCTTCCTCCTCACTCTGCCCACCAGAAAGAAATACTACAGCAGGAACAGCTGGAGGCATTGTTCGCTGCAACGCCCTTAATGTATGATAAGCCACCACCTCAGGTGAAACCTTTTTGGCATCTGAACCAGGGGTAACCATGTTTGGCTTCAAAAGAGTCCCCTCGAGAAGGACATGGTGATCGTTCAGTGCTTTATAGCACGCTGCAAGGACACGCTCAGTCACATCTGCGCATCGCTCAATGTCATGAGATCCATCAACCAGTATCTCTGGCTCAACAATTGGTACCAAGCCATTCTCCTGGCAAATGACAGCGTAGCGCGCTAAGCCATTGGCATTCTCGTTTATAGCAAGCTGAGTTGGCTCGTTCGGGCCAATCTTGAGTACAGCACGCCACTTTGCAAACCGGGCACCAGCTTCATAGTATTGCTGGCAGCGCTGGGCAAGACCGTCAAGACCCTGAGTTGTGGTCTCACCATTAGTTCCAACAAGCTCAACAGTGCCCTTGTCAACTTTAATTCCAGGAAGGACGCCACCGTCTTTGAGGATATCAACAAAAGGTTTCCCGCCGGCTGTTTTCTGGTAAAGGGTTTCCTCAAAAAGGATCACACCGCTGAGATACTGGAGTGCACCCGGGGCACAGAAGAGGAGCTCACGGAGAGCTCGCCTGTTATTTTCAGTATTCTCGACATTTATGCTTGACAAACGCTTGCCAATCGTGCCTGTTGACTCATCTGCAGCAAGGATTCCCTTCCCAGGGGTACCAATGTAGGTAGCATTGGCTACAAGTTCATCTGTAATACATGATAGTAGATGTCATTTTTGGTCTTCCTAAATGAATTATTTGGGGGATTGGGGGGATGGAAATTGCAACAACATAAACTATTAGATAGAAGTAAAAACAAATAGAGTTACATAAATCCCAAAAATATCTCGAAAAATTGTGAAACGGGCCAGATCATATGGACCCGTACCAAAGTGGCATGAGCCTAAGATAGGCAGGGCAGGAGTACTAGTGAGTCTATAAAAGGTCCAAACCTGGGATAGTGCCAAGAAATGTCGATTACGCCAAGAAATGTATCATTCATCAATATCAAGATCATCAAGAAGACTGCATAATGTGATCAAACGATTGATCATAACCAAAATGTCCACAAAAACACGGCTCCAAATTCCAATGAATGAATATTTGGAGCGCAACTAGAATCTTTTGAAACAAAAAAACAAGATATAGGCATTGCCCTTATGATCCAGCTCTTTCAGCAGTTCTCTCTATTCCGTTGAAGCCTTAAAATTCTCTCTTACTCACAATTCTCCTATTTTTTATGAAGTAGCAGAAGAAAAGTCATAATATGACTACATGATTGTTCTTTGTTTGTTATCCTTTATGTACAATTTACTTCTACAAATATCTTATCAATTTAGATCCAAAATGTCCCCAAGCCGATCAAAGCAAACCGTAAACCAAATAACTGCTTAAGCCTATGTACATAAACAATACCCTATTTAAATTCAACAGCACACAAACGATTCAAATAAGAAAATCGAAAAAGAAAAAACCCTAATGATAATTCATTGCAAAAGAAAAGCCTGATAGGAGGTAGCAGAAACATAATAAAATCAAGAACTCATCAGATTAGAGATTAGAGATTAGAGATTAAAGATTAGAGTAGGGAAACAAATAATATAAGAAAACCCACGTACAAATTAAAATATGAGGTAAAAGAAAGGAGATGCAATGCAATTACCATGATACTTTCCCTTAAAGCAAGACATAATTAGTTTACTAGTGAGAGAGACGAAGGAGAATCAGAAACCGAAGAACGGGAAGAGAGCAGTTTTAAGGTTGGTTTTATTTGAAGATTTATTTGTGAGTGCAAGTGTTAGTGCCACATGCAGTGGTGGATGTTGTCACCACACATGGTGTGTACTCAATGCCGGTAGAGAGGGCAACGCTTTAGGTGGTTTCTTTGACGCTTTCGTAACAAACTAGCCTATTGTCAATTGGTCGTTTGTATGTTAAATTAATGACACGTGTTCTTAATATTAATTTTTTGACACATGTTCTTCTGTTTAGCTCCAAAGTCAATGTAATTAACTTTGTAAATTTGAGAAAGTTGAGAAAGTAGCTAAGAAATATAAGATCAAAATTGATAATTTATTTCGGAACAACCCCATCTAGAGAGAAAACTACAGAAAACCTTCCTTTGCAACTGGCCCTTACCTTTTGGCCTTGGGGTAGGAAGCAACCCTTGTTACAAAATCCTTCTGTTTACTCATCCCTCGCTCTCCTGCCTCTTGATTTTTTTTCGTATCGAATTGTTGCCGAGGAATGTTGTAGTCGTCAGGATAGTTTGTGTGTTTTAGATCCAGTTGCCAATTTCGACACATTTGGGGTTGAAAGTGTTGAGTATCAATACCACATCAGCATCCACATCAGCATCAGTAGTGAAGGCCACTTCAGCAGAGTTTGTTAAATGATGGTTAAAGCTGTTGGAGTTTGTTAAAATGTTGGTTGAGTTTGTTAACATTTAGCTTAAGGCACGTGTGCCTTCTCCTAGCTATATAACTCTGGTTGTATCTCATTTGTAAACACAGATTAAATAATCAAAAGCATTTTGAGCTACTTGTTCTCTTTCAATTGTTTCTCTCTCTAATTCTTCAGTTTTCTCCATTCCTTATTGCCCTCTGATTCTTTCTAAATGTAGTTAATATGGTATCAGAGCCACCAATCTCACGCCATGGATTCTGGTGGTTCAACTTTTTAGTCGTTTTCATTTTTTTTTCTCTAGTTTAGTTTCTCTTCACATTTTCATTGGATATTTCGATAAGTTTCTTGGTGCTTCTGTGATTGTACTATTGCTTCTAGGTTGATTTTTTTCTGACGCCAGATTGTCATTCGTAGACAGTGAGGCCATTCGCAGACCACCATTGGCTTTTGGTGTTTGCAGACCATCACCAACGAAATATGTCACTTATGCACTCCAGGTGTTTGACGAAATTCCCAGCTCAAAAGTTACTATGAAATCTTCATATGAAGGTTTACAGAGAGCGTTGGTCACATCCGGAGTCAAAGATATTTCCAAAAATAAGTCCTTCACCTTCATTGGAATCGATCACTGACATTCAGTCTTCATCGCAATCAGGGGTTTTCCTCAAAATCTTGAGCTGCTTCGCCAGAACCTTGCGATTCTTGTTTGCTCAAATCTAGAATTTGTGTCTTCTTTCTTCCTAATGGGTTCTTTCCTATCACGTGTTCGACCTTATGCGTCGATGAAATTTCAACAAAGTGATATATTTTACTAGTTTATGGTATGCACACGAGTTGCTTGTTAGGCAGAAGGCGGTAGTATCTTGGGTAATCTACCTTTTGGTGGATAATCTTGGGGAAGAGTGCATCAATCTTTCCTTGCTTAGTGAAGCAAGCTTCTCCCCACGGGCAACTTCCAGATCAATAGACTTCTGGTTTTCTCTCTCAAACTTGATGTCTCTTAAATTCTTGAAAGATTTGATGACTAAACGTGTCTGTGTAACTCAATTAGTTTGTCGCACGAAGTCATCTTTCTTGTGAGTTTTTCTAGCTTCTTCAAGTTTTGTCTGATACTTGGGTTCAAGATTGTTGCGCTGGATTGCTACTAAAATTCTGCTATGTCTCTTGATATGTTTGGAGAAATGGATATGGATTCTTGGGTATGAGAAGTGTGATGTCCATGAAGATTGTTCAATATTTTCCCTTATCGCAGCCTATAATGTTGAGTCTAACTAGCTTAGTTGTTAGCATGTATCTACTATAAGTCCGGTTATACGTGTCTTAGAAAAAAGATGAAGTTTGAAGAAGTTGTTGACAGTAAATCATACGAAGGGTAATCCCATGTTATGAGTAGGTAATCCCACAGAGGGTAATCCTACATAGATGTTGATTTTATGTTGTTGAAATTGTGAAGGCCGATGCCATTGTTAAGAAAAGTTATTTCTAGTAAAATCCACAGAGGGGGATCCCGTGTTACTATAGGTATTGTTTGGTATGCAAACGGAATGGGACGGAACGGAACCTTATGTTTGGTATGCTCAGAATGGAACGGGACGATTGTTCCGTTCTACGTTTGGTAAGCGCAAGACGACATGGAACCAAAAGATTAATTGACTAACTTATCCTTGTTCCGCCTGTTGTTCGGTACAATGTTTATGCATGGAATAGAACAAAACGGTTTTTTTTTTTTAAACTTGTTCATATTCAATTTAAAGGTATGATTAAATGGTAAAACAAAGTGAAGCATCAGTTTTTTGAATAAATATTCATCGATTCAAAACTACGTCAAAAGAACCAATCCAAAATCTAAGTAGGTTCCATACATCTAATTAAATATTTCCGTTTAGATTTAAAATATTTAATAATAAAAAATAATTTTTATTTTTATATAATTACAACTTAAAAAATAAAGAAGAAAAAGAAGAAGATGAACTGTTCATCTTCTTCTTCCTTACCCCGTCTTCTTCCCATTACCTGTTTTGAAAAGACTTTCAATCTTGATTTTGTTGCTCTAGCAAACCCCCATCAAAACAAAAGTTTCCCAAAATCTCTATCTCATTAAGGTTTTCAAACCCAACAACAAATAAGCAAAGATCTTTTTTGTCCTGGAGATTAAGATATTGTTTTCTGGGTATATGGTGCAGAAATGTTGTAAATTGAAGACTCCAAGTTAGAAATCTGATCAAAAAATTTGTGAAAGTAATTTACAATTTCTCAGAGAATTCCAAATCCAAGATCATGAGCTGGTGGTGGGCCGGAGCTGGTGGCGCTGCCAAGGCAATCACAACCACAACTCCTCCTGCATCGATCCCTTCCAACTAATTATTTTTTTTTTTTTCCTAATTAATGTTTTTAATTCCGATTTTTGCAGGAAAAAAAAAATCAATGAAGAGGAACCGTCGCTAACTCCCTAGAGCGTGGGTCTGTGCTGGAGGGAGTGTTGAGGTCGAGGAAGATGTAGCTGGGTTTGTGGTGGAGGAGGATGCTATAGGAGAGAAGGAAGAGGGTAGAAGAGAGGGAGGGTAGATAGTGGAATTAATGAAAAAATGAGGGGTATTATTGTCCAAAAAAATTATAATTTTGTGTTCCACAGTGGAACGAGTCATTCCAGGAGGGGAAGGTGGAACGAAAAAGTAACAAATTTCGTTTCGCGGGACAACGTGTTCCACTGTTTTTGGTGCATCAAACGTGGGACGAAACGCCTCATCCCATTGTGTTCCGTCCCATCCCGTCCCGTCCCACGTACCAAACGGTACCATAGTTAAGGCCGATGCCACACTATAGTTCATTAATTTTCTGTTTTTGTAAATATTAAAGGCCGAAGCCAATGTTGAATGAGATTGTTGACGGTAAATCTCATAAAGGATAATCTCACAAGAAATTGTTATAACTGGCATGAGGGTGTGCTACGACTCCTTTGTAGAAGGTTGTCCTTTGTGAGGTTACTGTTAGTGGCAGAGGAAGGGTGTCATGATTTCGGTCCACTAGTTGGAGTTAGAAGCTGGAAATAGAAAGATGAACAACTCCATTATTACACACTACTCCAAACTGCAAGTGACAGAGTAATGAAGAATTATTTGCCCTGATCAAGTTGAATGAGTTAACAAAATTGGAGATGGGTTGATAGCAATTGAGTAGAGAAGATACTCATTTTGCCATTTTACACACCCATGAGAATGATGGAAAAGTTGTTTGCTTTTGACTTTCAATCTTTAAAAGCTGATATCTTATTGAAGTACTTTGAGAACTGCTTTCAGCTTTTCCTTTCATTTTTGGCAAGTTGTGGAAGGAGCTGTTCCAGCCTTTCCATATGGTTTGCAGCTGTGTTTCTTCAAGCAGATGACTCAAAATAGAATATGAACGAGTCATACAACCTCAAACTGGGAAACCCAGTTGAGATTGATAGGAGATGTTGAATATCAATACCACATCAACATCAGTAGTGAAGGCCACCTCAGAAGAGTTTGTCAAATGATTGTTAAAGCTGTTAGAGTTTGTTAAAATGTTAGTTGAGTTTGTTAACAGTTAGCTTAAGGCATACCTGCCTTCTCCCAGCTATATAACTCTAGTTGTATCTCATTTGTAAACACAGATTAAATAATCAAAAGCATTTTGAGCTACTTGTTCTCTTTCAATTGTTTCTCTCTCTAATTCTTCAGTTTCCTCCATTCCTTATCTCATTCTTTCTCAATGTAGTTAATAGAAAGATGTGGAAGCTGTCCGGTTGCGTTGGGTTAGGGTCTAGCTGGTACGGCATTGTGTTTATGTTTAAACAATAACAATCTTTGTCACTGGCACAAATGGCTTCCAAGAGATCTCATTTGCACGGGAACTGCCGGAAAGACTAATTAGTCGAATTGTAGTGGCAAATCGTTTTGATCTTTCGGTGGTTACCTTTAACCTTTCTGGATAAGAGAGTTCACCAGTTCAGTTGTGTTAATCAATACTAGTAGCATGCCCACACGGCATGAGTGTCCAATAAAATTTGTCATTTTTTTGCTACGAATTAATTTTTATAAGCATAATTGAAATTGAAACATATCCTAGTCAGAGATTTTTATTATGTCGGATTATAATCAGAGATTAATGTGTTTTGGGTGGTTTGAATTGCACGAAGTACGGGGGTTTGAGAAGAGTTGTGGTGGTTTTTTGTTTTTTTTTTTTTTTTAATTCCTTGATTCATTTATTTTTTGTTTTTTGTTGTATTATATTTTATTTAACTCTACATTCTTTAACTTTCATGGTGTTGATAATAAGCAAAGCTGTGCACTGTCGATGGTGCTGATAATAAACAGAGTTGTGCAATTCCGATAGAACAAGAGCCGTCCTTACTTATGGTTTTTAGTTTGTGCTATGTGTGACGCTCTTTTTTTCACTCTAGAGTTTTTTTCTTATGTAATTTTCTTGGGGAAGGTTTTCACTGGGGTCATGTTGTCTTTTTATTTTTAATTTATCCATGATACTTCTTTCTTTTTTTTTTTTTTTTTTTTTTTTTTTTTTTTTTTTTTGTGAAACGATAGATTTTGTTAGATTAACCATCGGCGGAGTTCGAACCCACACCGTCATGTAAGGGCTCAACTTCTTTCTACCACTGTGGTAAATGGCCACTTGCTTCTATCTGTGATACTTTTCGAGCAACGTATCTTTTGTAAGATGCAGCTTGTGGAGCCAATAATAATTCGAAAAATTCAGGAGCCTCCACATGAACAATTGCAGAAAATACAATTAAAAGGCCCAAAAAAGAGTCAGCCCATAATAACAAAGGCCCTAAATTTGGAGAGGAAAACATCAACCTTCACCAAGTTAGTTGTGCCTCCATGTAAAGGCCGCCGCCACCACCAAGGGAACGAACCTACAAAAACAACTAGATCAACAAGCAATGGGGGTAGTGTAATGACCCGAAATTTCTAATTCGGAAGCTAATTACTTGGATAGGCCCCAAATTCATTTTCTTAACAAATTTCACTAAAAGATTAATCTTAGTTATTTTATTATGGTTGCATCTAACCTTCTCGTTACACTGCTTACGTACCCTACTAGGGATCAAGCCATTCATAGTTCACATTACGCTTCTAGAACAACATACTAAAATTTCATTTCGATCTAACGGTCGGATCTCCGCCAATCACAACATTTGAGTGGCGGTCGACATTTTAATCTACTAATTTGCAAATCCAATTCAGAAAAATCTGTACATCAGATTCCCGATCTGTAAGTTCCTAAGGTCTTCAAATATTATGTACTATAATGTCTAAAATTTTGGTGACGATCCAACGGTTGAATGGTCATCAATTATGAAAAATCGTACAACTGTACAATTATCCAAAAATTTGAATATTTGAATCATCGCATCAAATTTCAACTAACGGACTTTGGATATGGGCTCAAGACATCAAGGATGTCCCGCTGTCCAAAATCCATGTAAACAGATTCTCCCCCACGCGCCGCCATATATGCCGCCGCGCGTGGTGGTTTTCGACGATCGGAAACCCACTTTTTCGTCTAACTCCATATTCTACCAAAATTTACAGAAAGATAGAGCTCAATAAGAGGAACAAGTTTTATACCTGCCATGAAGTCCAAAACTAGACGGAAAAGGGTTAATTCTATTGATAAAACCGGCGGGTGCCTAAAGCTTCCTGGTGTCGATTCGTGGCCCACGGTGGTCCAACGGGATCAAAGCTGGTCGGGATTTACTCCTGGGATGATGGGCTACAAAACCCAAGTAGTTGCATCGGCCATTGCTTTGCCGATTCACCGGAAAAATGAAAAAGGTGGCCGGAGCACCATTGGTTTTCATCGGTTTTTATGGCCTCACATCGCCACATACAGTGGCTAATCAAGGTGTTTCTTGGTTGGATTTTGTAGAGGAGAGTGAAAGCTTCAAGATGGTGGTGGTAGCGTCGAAAAATTCTACCTAAGTTGGCCGGAATCGACCTCGTAAAATGGGAGGTCGCGGGAGTTCGAATGGTGGTTTTTCTAGGTTATTTGGGCCTCTTCCCCAAGTTTCCCTATTCTTTCATGCTGACTAATTATAGACTCCCTACTAATAGTAAGTCCACATGTTTAAAAAGTCTCACTACTTATGAGGCTCGTAACTTCTTCGTTCGAATTCAGAATTAGGATCCGTTTGCACCTATGCTCTTGTATGGTCGTTCTCTATTCAAATATATTTAGAAATACGATAAAGTATATGAGGATAAAATACATTCTCATAAAATTATATTTAGTCAACGAAAGATATTTTCGTCTTTTCACTTTCCGATAAATTTGTTCCTCATAATCATATATTTAAAACTTTTCAGGGTATTACAGGGTAGCGAGCCACCCACGCAATTAGCGCTACCATAATCTTACCAAATAGTGCTAAAAGCACTTTAAAAACCACACAACACCAAAGTGTTCCGCCGAAAGAAGACACCCAATAGGTTGAATGGTGGAGGTTAATGGTTGAAGACTTGTGACGTAAAACGGCTACTGAGTAAGAGAGGGGCATGAAAGCCAAAATCTGAGAGAAGCTCATAAAATTGAGACAAAAGCTCAGATAAGGGCACCAAAACTAGGGCCAAAGTTAATAAAAGAAGATAAATAAATGCCATATTGATAAAGGGCTACAAGGAACATAATATTTGTCGTTGTCGCCGACTCCCAACCCTAAGATTAGAGTCGGCAGTAAAGAGAGAGATAAGCTAGGTTTGGTCTTTCTGCGAGAGGGAGATAGAGGGTTTATCGAAGGTGTGGTATTTATCAACTAGATTTTAGCTTAGAAGCGTCTTTTTTTTTCTTTTTTTTCTTTTTTTTTTTTTCCTTTTTTGTTGAAAAAAAAATTACAGTAGTTTCACTAAAAAAGGGTGTGTGCCTAGCAATCCCTTATTGCATAAAATCATGTTGCAAGAGCTCAGATGTTTGTTCACCAATTAATGAAATAGCTCTTGATTATAAGTGATTTATTTACACAACAAAAGAAGAGAATTCAAATTCCAACTTTTCATCTACGAATAACTAAATTTATTTTTTTCCAATTTAAAAATTAAGACTCAAAACCTCCTCCAACAAAATCCAGACTAATTAAGGTAGTAAATGTAGTGTGGATGCTCCCATGATAATTAAAGTTGTACTGTGCTCTTGGTTTTTAGGTTGTTGTCCCCTGCCTACTAAATGACCCAAGATCAACCTTAACTTAGCTGTAAATTTGTGTTGGAGACGCTCCATGCATGCATGCCACTGAATCTTTATCTTGCCCAGGGACATAAATCTTCGTCAGAGCATGATTTGGCTTGAGACTATTTAATGAAAAGCAGCCCCCATCCATCCATCTACTAGTCTTACACCAATATATTACCACACGCGTACACACCTGCCATCCAATTATCCAGCCCTTTTATTATGAGAGCTAGCAAAGCAAGGCGAGGCAGCCTGGCTGCTTATTACTTTATTGGGACTTCTTCTCATGCATACACTACATAAGAAAACTATAGCCACTTCACCGTTGGATTAAGATCGAACAATGAATTATTACAATTTTCTTGGATCTTGGAGTTTAGAAGAACGATTAAGATCGAGCAGTGAATTGCCACGATTTTTTTGGACCCTGAAGTTTAGAAGGAGACTCTAGTACTGTAATTGTATACTCTACAGATTTTAAGTTCACTCTAGAAAATCCAGATATTGCCTTATGCTTTGTAGGTCATCTACCCCATGGAAGGGCTTTTTTTGTTGCTTTGGGAAGGCAAGCAATCATTCGATTCTGCTAGTGACCAAAACAGTTGGTTTAAAGACAAGGGGGACCATGGATTTGTACTACCAGTGGGTCTGAGATGTAACGAGTTTTGGCCCTATCCTCAGTTTAGTAGCCATTTCAAAATTTACTTGGTCATACTAGTTAAGCATTCGTTCTTGGCAAAGCTGAGATAGTGCTTGTTTTACTTTGTACTTTGATAATTTTGCCTTACCAATAAATTGTTTGGAATATTTGAATTCACAACATTGTTGTTCGGTAAAGGGAAGGCTAATTGTAAGTAAATCAAATGTTCATCGACAATTCTATTTTGCATTTGTTCTTGGTAAAGCTATGAACAACTTGCCCCAAAGACTCTTTCTCTCTATATATAAGTAATTTAGTCGAATTGTTGAAAAATAACAAAAAGAAGATTTGTTGTTGAACTGTTCTGTTTGCCTAACTCAATTCTTCATAATCACACCCTATATCATTCAAGCAAAGCCTGATAGAGTTGGCTTCTTGGACTAAATTGGATTTGTCCAATTTTTCCTGACAAGTCAAGAAAAAGGTGCTAACAAGGTGGGATACTATGATGTAATAAATTAAAATTTAAATACTACACAAAGGATGCATGCAGTGTTAATTTGTTTGTATTCATAAAAACAGAATTTGCCAAAAAAAATGGGAAAAGAAGTGAAATTTTCATTAGTTTTGATACCAAATAAACAATAAAAGTAAGCATTAATATTGCAAAGTCCTATTAAGCTATATATACTAATCAATCATATGTTTCCCTTGCTTAAAAGATGTACTTCTCAATTTGGCTAATTATTATGTGGGAGGATTTTCAACTTTATTTGATTCCTACAAGCCTGAAAGCAGTTATCATACATGATTCTCACAATTCCCACTTGCCTTTTAGCAAATCGTCTGTCATATCTCTTGCTATCTTTTTGTTAAATTATTTAAACCTTACAGTCACCCCTCTATCATAACTAATTAACTCATTACCGCTTTGCAACCAATTTGATCCAATGACTTGGAATTGATGATGGATTATCGTTGGATCAACCGTGCAACGACACTCAATACCTATAGGTACCCAAACAAATGGGTTGCATACCATTTTCTAATTGCCATGCAGTATTTTGAGAGAGAGAGAGAGAGAGAGAGAGAGAGAGAGAGATCAAAACTTGTCAAATTCATCTATCTACAATCACAACCTTTGAACATTAACTTATCTTGTTTTCTTAAAAATGATGAAAATGAATGGCTATCTATTTCTCTCTTGAAAGGAAAATTAGAAGAATAGTTGTAGTAAAGCTTAAATGTCAAGAATTAACAAACAAAAAAGAAAAGACTTAATGACAACATTTCATATTAATTAAGAGCTCTTACAGGCATACATCAACAAGGAGAATTCAACTTTGTCCTGCTCTTTGTGCACCATCTTCTCTTCCAACCACAATCGGCTGTCCATCCCACTTCTTGTTCTGAACATGAACACTGCATACCTTGATGAAGGATTGAAGAACCAATTGTGAACATCCCACATCAGATCAACAAGCAACCCATCAACAAAAATTGTCTGATTCCCTCTAAAATTCCATTGCAGCCTCTTTACTCGGATCACCGTCTTTTTGTCAATGCAAACAGATAAAACCGGATGTTTTAAGCCTTCATTTTCTCCACTACATTTTATCAAAATGTCATGTGCAATGCCTGTGTCACAGAATTGAGCTCTTGTGGAATAAAGAGCATTTCCGGAACAATTCTCTTGCCTCGAAACAAGACAGGCTTTTGCAACACTACTAGTCTTGAACTTCTTGCTTACAGCTTCTTCAGCCATGTCACCTAGAACTAGGCCTATTTCTGAATCAACCAAGACCAAAATGTAAAATCCCTCAACAGGTTCAGGACCACTAACATCATACTTTGCTCTTGAGAGATCCCAAAAGATTTCCATCCTCGATTTATCGGATTCGATGACTTTGGTGCCTTTCTTCTTTCGGAAGATACGCGAATTCGTGTTCAACTTGAAGGATGCTGCTGATGGATCATCCGCTAGCTTAATGGTCAACCCTTGTACATAGTGGTTTTTGCACCAGGAGACTGTAACCATGAGCTGCTTTTGAGCGGAGGAGAGAGTGATTCTGTAGACACACGAGACTGCATTTTGGACTGAAGGAGTTAAGTTTGGAGAAACACAAGCAGTGTTTGCATAGCTAGAACATGAAGGATGAGACACGTTCACTGCATTTTCATTGAAACAAGAAACTATGTCTCTCATTGTGTAAACAAACAATTCTAAGTTTCTAACCCAATAAACAAAATCCTGCAGGCAGGCAGGCACTACTTTTGAGAGAGAGAGAGAGAGCTTTTGAGAGAGAGAGAGAGAGAGAGAGAGGGATCTGAAGGGTTTGGAGAAATGGATCTGTCTGGTTTGGTTTGGCTATTTGAACTGTGTTTTCTTGTTAGAATTTTGTAAATGGGAAAAACTTGAGAAGTTGAGAATGAGAAGGAAGCTAAGGAAAGAAGAGAAATGAATTTAATGCCTTGAAAACTGCATCTTGAGAAAGGAAAGAGGTAGAAGATTGAGACAGAAAACCTTCAGGCTTGCCTTGTTTATCTGCTTTGCCAGTTCATATGAGACATAAAAAACTCAAAAGAAAAAGGAAAGGAAAGGAAAGGAAAGGAAAGGCCAACACTATTTGTGACAGGATCATGGCTGCTTTTAATTCCTTTCTTTAAACATAGGATGTGAGAAAAAGGCAAAAGACAGGTAATTATAAATTTATAATGGATAATACTTTGCTCTTTTGTTCAAAAAAAAAAAATTACTTTGCTCTTAATATGTAAGGAGTTGTTTTCTTTTATAAGAGGACGTGTCATCAGTTAACTATACGACCGTTATATAAAATGATTTATTTTCTTTTTATCATTTTCTAAAATTATCTCTACAAAACTCATTTAATTACGATATTATTTAATCATTTATACGCGTCGAACAAATTAACAATTATAATACAAGTAATATCCCATCCTTAACCGTAAAATTGCTTGATTCATATGAATGTCTGAACAATTTTCAAATCGAATGAAATTTTCTAAATACAAGAGAATAAATGGTTTGGATTATGACGTTCGTACGATGAGATGATATCAAGTAATTACGGGCTTGTTTGGAAGTGCTTTTAAAATGACTCAAAATACTTTTGGTGAAAGTGCATTGGAACTAATCTTTAGTAAAAATGTAAGTGAATCCTGAAAAAAACACTTAAAGTACTACATGCAAAAAGCACATAACTGGACGCTTCTTGCAGAAAGCACTTCATTGGCTTTTTGAAATCTAAAAACAATTTCACCAAAAGTACTTTCAGTCATTTGAAAAAACACTTCCAAACAAGATACATAGAGAAATCACTCCTTAAAAGTTTGGAGTCAAGCATTGTCCAATCATATTTTCATGTTCTCAAATTTATAGATTAATTACTTGTCAATTGTCATCCAACCAATTTTATATAATTATGCATGTGTAAGTTTATCTTATGATATTGGTCCCAAGCCTGGATAAAGAAAGAGGGAGAGTGTGTTAGGTAGTCGACGTCTGCACTCTGTTTTTTCACATTGAATCCCTATGTAATGAATCCTAAGTGCTAAAGCCAGGTCATTACCTAGAAGTGATGCGTTGTGAGGCATGGGCACAATGATAAGTGATCAAGGGTCATTGTATCTCCACTGAAGTTGTTTGGAAGCATCTGTTGACACTAACTTTACCTAGGACATGCAAAAGAAGAATTTTAACGTTACTAGATGGGTGAGGTCAAAGAAGTTAGAACATAAGTGTAGGGTTCGAAAGAGTAGAATACATTTAGGAACGTGGAATATAGGAACCTTATTGGGAAAATCCATGGAAGTAGTAAAAGTTATGGTAAGAAGAAGGATAAGTATTTTGTGCCTCCAAGAAACTTAGTGGGTTGGTCTTAAGGCAAAGGATCTCGAAAACATAGGTTTTAAGCTTTGGTATTCAGGCACAAACATATTGAGAAACGGTGTTGGCATCATCGTGGATAAGACTTTAACAAAAGATGTTGTAGATGTTAAGAGGGTTGGAGATAGAATTATAGCAATCAAGATTGTAATAGGATAAGAACTCATCAATGTGATTAGCACGTATGCACCTCAAGTGGGGTTGGATAAGAGTCTGGAGGATAAATTTTGGGAAGATTTTGAAGAATTGGTTCAAGGAATCTCTCAGACAGAGAAGTTACTCATAGGAGAAGATTTAAATGGACATGTAGGCAAGGAGACGTGAAACTTTAGAGGTTGTTATGGTGGTCATGATTTTGGGGAGAGAAACAAACAGGGGAAAGCCATTCTAGATTTTACTACGGCATACAATCTCTTTATAGCCAATAGCTTCTTTAAGAAGAGAGGAGCATGTGATCACTTATAAGAGTGGGTCATCAACAAATAAATAGATGGTCATGATTTTGGGGAGAGAAACGAGGAGGGGAAAGCCATTCTAGATTTTACTACGGCATACAATCTCTTTATAGCCAATAGCTTCTTTAAGAAGATAGGAGCATGTGATCACTTATAAGAGTGGGTCATCAACAAATAAATAGGTTTCCTTTTAATTAGGAAGAAGGATCGTATAACTTGTAATGATCGTATAACATCGAATGTTGGTAATGGATGCACATATCAAAAGAGATAAAAAGAAATAACAAGACCTCGAAGTGTCCAAGAACTAGATAGTGGAATCTAAAAGGAGAAAAACAAGTTAGTTTCAAAAAGAAATTATTCGCCTAAGGTATTTGGGATATAGAGGGGAACACTATCCAAATGTGGAATTTCATGGCTAGTTGTATCCAAAAGTTGCAAAAGGGGTATTAGGAGAGCCCAAGGCTTTCTCTTCACATCAAAAGTAATCTTGGTGGTGAAAAGATGAGGCACAAGAAAGGGTTAATGCTAAAAACAAATGTTGTAAAGCCTTATACAAGTATAAAACGATGTAAAATGTAAGAGGTATAAGAGCAAATAAGGAGACAAAGAAAGTTGCAAGAGAAGTGAAACTATTGACTTTTGAGGACATGTATAAGCGAGAGATACCAAAGAAGGAGAGTTGGATATCTATAAATTGGCTAGAGCAAGGGAAAGGAAGACAAGAGACTTGAACCAAGCATGGTGCAAGAAGGATGAGAATGGAAATGTTCTAGCTACGGAGAACGCGGTTAAAGATGGATGGCTTATTTTCATAATCTTTTCAATGAAGGACACGAAAAGAGTACTTCTTTGGGTAAGTTGAGTAACTCAAATGAGTATAGAAATTACTCCTTTTATCGCAAAACCAGGAAAGAGGAAGTGATTATAGACGATATACCGATCAAAGTGGTGGAAGGTCTTGGGAGAGTCGGGTATAGCATGACTCACAAACCTTTTGAATAAGATTTTGAAAAGGAAAAAGATGCCAAACGAGTGGCAAAAAAGCACTTTGGTGCCTATTTACAAGAATAAGGCCGACATATAAAACTGCATGAACTATAGGAATATTAAGTTATGAGTCATACAATAAAATTTTGGAAAAGAGTAATTGAGCATAAACTGAGGTAATTGATTTTCAATTTCAGGGACCATCTTGATGGTGAGGGTCAATTTCAAGGACCATTTGTGATAAAACCCCTTATTTACAATAAGAAGAAGGTTGGGCTTAACCTCACAATAAGCTATCAATAACGTTATTCAAATTTTCCTTTGACGAGAATCGAACCTTAGACTTCTCACTTACAAGTAAAGATGACATTAGTTAAATTAAAATAGATAAATAAATAGACTCAGAGAAATAATATAAAGTAACTTCATCTAAACTATAAGGGAATGATGATTCAAAGTTGAAAACTTGAAACACAGGGGGTATACCACACTTCCTATTCTAACTTGAATAAGCTGAAATTTACTTTCATCGTTATTTATTTTGTGTCCAATCTGTCCAATTTGAGATTTTAAATTTAGGATGAGCTTGTTTTAACTCGTAAAAAAAGAATTTTTTACTAGATTTTTTATTTTAAATATTTATTTATACTATAATGAAGAAGACATTTATCTATACTATAATTTAGAGAAGGCTTTTTGTCCACTATTTTGACAAATTGTCCTTTGTACATTTCCTTTATGAGGATTCAAACTTGCGTTTATATATTTGCTAACTTGATTGAATCTAAGTTTGTTTAGCACGCGACTTTCTTCTATATTTTTCTGTTTCCAGTTTGTCCAATTTGAAAATTTTAACTTAGGATGAGCTTCTTTCAATTTATACAAAAATATTTTCTTACTAGATACCTTTTAGTGGACATATTTATCTATACTATAACTAGGAGAAGGTTCTTTGTCAGCAATTTTGACAAATTGTCCTTTATACTTTATTTTCATTATATTAAAAAGGGTTTTTATCACAAATGGTTCTAAAATTGACCATCATCATCAAGATGGTCCCTGAAATTGAAAATCAATCAATGTAATCCCTGAAAATAGGTGTTGTAAATCAATTAATGTGGCACATAAATAGGCCCTACAAGATTTACGAGTTTTTAACACAAATGGTTCCTGAAATTGACTCACACCATCAAGATGGTCCCTGAAATTGACCTACACCATCAAGATGGTCCCTAAATTGAAAATTGGTTAATGTAGTCCTGAAAATAGGTGTCGCAAATCAATATGATCATTCCGCCACAATTCTGTAAAAAAATTTGTTATGTGCTGATGTGAATTTAATAATTAATTAAAAAATTGTCTAAATACCTTTTTGCACAATGAAATTTTTTTTTCTTATAGTAGGACCTACTCTGAAGATTTGGGAAACTTACTTGCAAGACTACATTGATCGATTTTCAATTTCAAGAATCATTTTGATATCGCAGGTCAATTTCAAGAACCATTTTGATGTTGCAGGTCAATTTTAAGGACAAAAAAAAAGGACTTATGGGACCCATTTATGTGTCACATCAGCACTTAACGGTTAATAGAATTGTGACGGAATAACCATATTGATTGATTTTCAATTTCAAAAGCTACATTGATTAATTTTCAATTTCAAAAGCTATATTGATTGATTTTCAATTTCAATGACCATCTTAACGGTGATGGTCAATTTCAATAACTATTTGTGATAAAAACTCTTATAAATAATATTATTTGTTAGTAAAAACTAATGATGATATGGGCATGCAATAGAATTATTATGAAGTAACTATGATAGTGAACGTTGACCCGCAAAATAAATTCAGTCTGCAGACGCACCGACTCCCGCTCCCAACACATGACCTATAATTAAAAGCAAGGCATAATGTGTACATGCAATGAGCTATAAAGTTTCCTCCATGGTTTTCTTTTTCTATTTCTTACTGAATATTTGGTCCACCGTTGCTCAATCTCAATTTTGTTGAAAATATTTTGAGTTTTAATCTCATAAACGATAGGTTAGATAAAAAATAAATCAAAGAGGGATCATCTGTGACTATTTTAATATAAGTTTTGGTTTATATACATTTCATTTATTTATTATATGAAAAATATCATGTGGTTCCTGGTTGGAAAGTGGGATTAGGAATATTGATTTAATGGGAACCCATCACATGAACCCTATTTATGGGTGAGTGAGCAGCTCCTCCTGTATCCCTTCCTTATGATTATTACATATATAGGTTCCCAAATTTGTTGATATAGTGATATGGATTAAAGTAGCACTAAAGGTTTTAGAGGAACAGAACTAGATATGATTTAGACTTTGAGATTAAAGCTTATAGGATGATTTAGACTACGATTATGCAGGTATTAGCTATGCAGCTATTATGTTATCATGTTATCGTGTTAATTACACCCATTAACATCATAGAGAAATGTTACCTTGTTACACAAGTTTGAGGTATTGTATATTATGTTGTAACTTGTCAGGCTATCAAATCCAACCATTCTTCATATTAATAATCGTTTTTGTTTCAAGTTGAGAAAATGGTTCTTTCAAAAGAAAAGTTAGGAAAATTGTTGAGTTTTATTTTCAACTGTGTTAATGCTTACATTGACGATAAATTTGCATTGTAAAAAGTACGGTTAATTACACTTAAGAAAATTTCTATATATCTGCATATTAACGAGGCATTATATATTTATAACTTATTGAGTCTTGTTGGTACAAGCGTGAGGCATACCTCTGAGCCATGGACCCCAGATGTTGTGGCTGTGGTACATACATATTCTTCATCATGGCTGAGTTGCTTATGAAAAATGTGGGTATGTCATGATATATTGTCTGTTAACAACTTCGTACTGAATATTAATTTACCTCCATGCAATGTAGAACGATTAAGTTCCCTAGCAAACACATCAGGTAAATTCCTTTTATCAGCATATTTCCCTATTATTTTTCCTGCAACGTTCAGTATTTCATATTACCATGTTTCACCACCCAGGTCGTGGAAAATGGGGTTTACCATAATACCATTTAAATTATTGGTTAAAATATTCACCTTTTTAAAAAACTGAATGTTTCTCTTGCTAAATATATTTTTAAAGTAATTCAGCAACATTTTTATGTCATTTGACAGAAAAAATAAATAAATAATAAAAAAATTAAAAAAAAAACCTCACAAAATGTCAAACTGCCACAAATTCTTCATCGCCAATATTCATATATGCTTAATATGTGATCTTTGTGATTTCTCTTCGGTTTCTCAATTATTTCGAACTTTCTCTTGTTGTAATTTCTCGTCGGTCCAAAATATATTACTCAAACAATTGAAAAATAATGCTTTATGTTGTGAACTTTTCTAGTTTAAGTGCAATTGTGTAAATCCTAAATTAGATTTGATTATAGTTATTCTTTCTTATATGGACTTGTATTCCTTAGGGATGAAGGATTTCTTCTCTCCTTTTACTACTATAAATAAAGATACTACGTCGGGGGATAACAAATCCTCAATACACATTTCCCCTACGATTCAACAAACATATCTCTCCTCTCTCTCTCTCTACCCTTGTCGCCGGCCCACTTCTCCTTGTTAGATAAAATAGGCTATAACATGTTATCAGCACACTCCTACTGCTGCGCTTAGGAATCTGACGTTGAAGATTTTTCTGCATCAAACTAGTTCATCCATATCATCACGCAATCAGGTTCTTTCAAAACAACAGTGTTTATCTCAATATTTTTGCAGCCCTGATAGCCTGAACATTCATCATAATGCTTGACCCAACTTTACATTTTTCGAATTTTAGATTCTACATAAATTGTGTATGCATTATATATATTCATAATTGTTGAATTATGTGAATTTGATATTTGCCATGAATTGCATCAAATATATGTAATGCATTAAAATTATTAAATTGAATATGCTATGAATTGAATTGAAAAAAAAAAAAAAAAAGACATTGAAATCGCCATTTGGGTTCTTCAAACCCGTGACCCCGAGCAAGCATGGAGCATCAAGCTCCTTTGGAACTCGACGCCTATGGTGTCCAAACCAAACCCAGAAAAGCCACATCACCTGAAGCGAGACCACGGCCTTGCCTTGTAATTTTTTGCCTAAATCCAACTTGGTGTTGTGATTTTTGATCCAATATCATTGAAATTCCTAAAGAATTCCATCGAATTTGGGTGAAATTCCAGTTTGAATTTCTTAGGTTTCCTTTTTCCTTGATGTCGAGGTACTATCTCCATCCCTAGGAACTTTCTTGTCGTCGAACCCATGACTTTGCACAGAGAAATTTCTTCCAAAACATAGCCGCCTGCAGCGCCGGCACCGGCCTTCATCCCTGTGACTGCACCCAGCTCCAGCTGAGGTGTTCTTGGTTGAAACCCTAAGCCCAATATTTGGGCAGGCCTTCTTGGCCCGCAGAGAAAAAAGAAAAAAAAAATTCTTCTAGAACGGGCTCGCAGATGCGGCCCAACACTGGCTCAACCAACACTGGTTGAAAGGGCATGGTGTCCTAGCGATGTGTGCCGTACTAGATCCTAGCCCGGCTGGGGTATCTATGTTCCCCTATGTCTCATCACACATGATTGGTAGCATTTGTGCTTCCAAGACTTTAAGTCTGTGAATGAATATAATTCTGAAGTTTTTCGAATCCGATCACTTCTCAAGTTTTGTAATGAAACTTTAACCAAAAAGGATCTCATGGAAAAGACCTGTTCGACCTTCTCTGCTACTAATATTGTCCTACAGCAACAATATAGAGCTTAGAAGGTCACTAAGTTCTCGAATTTGATCTCTGTTTTACTTCTCGTTGAAAAGTAGAACCAGCTGTTGATGAAGAATCATCAAGCTTAACCTACTAGGGCGACTGTTATGCCTGAAGCACACTATAGCACAAACCAACGCCCAAAACGCCAAATGAGGCATCGTAGGGGCGGCCAAAAGCCATCCCACCAAGGTCAATAGAGTCAAGGCCCATCCAAATGAGGAAACAAAGCCCAGAATGACCTAAACCTCGCTCCCAATGCCCCAAACTTCACGAATAAGGGCAAAGCACCTGGATGCGGATATGTGTTATCAATGTGGTTCAAAAGACCATTAGTCCTATATTTGCTGAGATCCCCAGAAGGTTTTAGCTGAATATCATTCTCGTCGTAAAAAGTTTGAATCAAACTTTGTGCAAGTGGACGACCCGGAGAGTACAAAGATGGAGGTTTCTGACTTTCAGGAGGCTATCACACCTATGGAAGATTAGAATCTTAGACATAGACTTATTTTTTAGTTGAAATAAGACCATAGGGCCAAATTCCACGGTAGTGGCCAAACCCTCCTTATTTTTTGGTTAAATTTTGAACAATTTTCCTTTATATTTGGATTATTTGTTGGTGATTTATTTTTTGGATATTAAGTTTTTAATTAATTTCCGTCCTTGAATACTTAAAATTATTTTGAAAGGATATTTGTTTTTAGAACTTTTATGCATGTGACCGATTCCAATTAATTTTTCATTCTAGGTTTGATCGTTGGTCATACGTACCAATGCTTGGGGCCATGCAATATTGCATGTAGTCATGTTGGTCCGCCTGAGGCCTATTACTACCCAACCATATAGCGCCCTTTAGTTGGTTACCGGATAAGAACCCGACATATCGCATCTGCACATTTTTGGTTGTGCGATCTATGTGCCGATAGATTTTATGGCCCTTACATACAAAAATGGGTCCTCAGCGAATGATAGGAATCTATGTCAGATATGATTATCCTTAGATTATTCATTACTTAGAACTTTTGACAAGCGATCTTTTTACCGCTCGTTTCACTGATTGTCACTTCTATGAGACAATCTTCCCGTCATTTATGGGAGATAAGAACGTCAACGTTCATGAAGAACAACCCAAATTATCATGGACAACTCCCACTTTGTCTCATTTATATCCCCGTACCACTCAGTTTGAAACTGAAGTGCAACTCATACTAAATCTCCAAAGCATAGCTTAGAGCATGCCAAATGCTTTCATCAATCTAGCACGCGTGACAAGATCACATATTCCAGCTGCGAATATGCCTGCAAAGATGGATGTACCAAATGTATGACGGACTTCCTTCCTGGAAACCTAGTGTAACGACCCAAAATTTCTAATTCGGAAGCCAAACACATAGGTAGGCCACAATAAAATAATGGTTAATTATAATTCTAACCAACCACACTAAAAAAAAAATTATAATCATTTTGTTTAATTTATGGCTGCATCTAACATCCTGGTTAGACTGCCTACGCACCCTAAATGAAGCGACCAAGTCATTCGTAGTTCACCTTACACTTCTAGAACAACATACTAAAATTTCATTCCAGTCCAACCGTCGGATCTCCGCCAATCACGAAATCAAATGACGGTTAACGTTTTATTTTACAAACTTGCATATCCAATTCGGGAAGATCCATATGTCAGATTCCCACTCTATAAGTTCCTAAGGTCCTCAAATATTACGTACGATAAGATCTCAAAGTTTGGTGATGATCCAACGGTCAGATCGTCTATTCACAAATTGTTCAAGTAAAGTATCATAGTGAATTTAGGTTCAAACGATCAACCTACGTCATACGAATATCAAAACTAAAATTAAGGCATCTAATTTAGCCTAAAAATAGTATTGATGGCCCTCTGCCCACTCGCTGCCATAGGTGGCAGTCGGCTGCCCTGACTCGCAGAAGAATTTCAACTATTTCCAAAAATACTCAAATTTTATAGAAATGTAGATCTCAAAGAGTAGAGCAAACTTTATACCTGTAGCCAACTCCAATTTGGCCGGAAAATGCTCCAAATTAACTTGAACCCGCAGGAAACCCTTGATTTGGGTAGTTGTTGATTCGTCACCAAAACAAACTTTGTCGCCTCATCAAAGGCTTGGGCCTTGATCCTGGGGTTGAGATGAGTCTTTTGGTGGAGGTCATCGACATTAAAGCTCGCTGGAGCCACCGGAAAAAGATTAAAGCCGTCGAAAAAATCGTGGGTTTTGTGGCTTCAAACTGGAGAAATGGGAAATAAATTAGGAAATCTAACACTATAGAGATGTAAGGCTCGTCAAGGGCTTTCTATGGACACCAATATCAACCAAAAATGGCGGGTTGGGTGGAGAAACTAGGTTGGCCGGTTCTCTCCTTCTCCTTTTCCTCATTTCCCTCATTTTTCCTCCTTCTCTCATTTCCCTCCTTCCTTGTTTTCTGATTGGGCAGTGCTCTCTCTTTCCCAACCAATGCCACACATGTGGCACCTCACAATTATCTGGAGAAATCCATATTATGGTCAAATGACCATTTCACCCCTAACTTCGCTCGTTTATATCTCATTCGTTATAATTCCGTTTCACAAACGGTTTGCACCTACGCGTTTGTGAGATCGAACTCTATCCAAATATGCCAAGAAATATGATGAAGCATATAAGGACAAAATACGTCCTCATAAAATTACGTTTGGTCAAAGAGGAACATTTTTGTCATTTCACTTTCCGATAAAAATTTCCACATAATCATATATTTTAAAATTTTCAAGTATTACACCCGGGACACCAATCTTGGTGATCCACGTACAGTAACGGCTAACCAATCATCTGCCCCTACACAAAAGCATGGAAGACCTCTTGGTTCAAATGATTCACATCCCCAAAAGAGGAAACCCACAACATAGGCACCTAAAGAGCCTACCGTGAATCTGAATGTCGATTACTCATTCTATCCAACTCATGAGGAAATTCTAGATTACGGAAGCGTCCTTGAAGAGACGAATCCTCTTCCCAAGAATCGTGAGATTTCGGTATATCATGCTAGCTTAGATAATGTGTGGTGTATAAACAAGATGATAGTCAACAATGCATTAGCATATGCAATAGCTACTGAGATCATGTTGAGTGATGACATTGAACCTTGTTCCTTTGATAAATGTCGACATAAAACTGATTGGTCAAACTAGAAACAAGCAATCCAAGTCGAACTCGATTCACTTGCAAAACGTAAAGTGTTTGGACCTGTAGCTCCTACTCCTCTACATGTGAAGCCCCTTGGCTACAAGTGGGTTTTCGTTCGGAAGCATAATGAGAAGAACGAAATTGTGCATTACAATGCTTGTCTTGTTGCACGAGGTTTCTCACAGCGCCCCGGGATTAACTATGACGAAACTTATTCACCCATTATGGATGTGATTACTTTTCACTACCTTATCAGTTTGGTAGTTTTCAAAAAATTGAGTATGCGATTGATGGACATAGTAACTACGTATCTCTATGGGGATCTTGATACGAAAATCTATATGAAAGTTCCCGAATGACTTACATTGATTGGATCAAATATGTCCAAACCTCGAAACACGCTCTCAATTCGGCTGAGGCGTTCACTTTACGGTTTGAAGCAATCTGAAAGAATGTGGTATAACCGTCTTAGTGAGTATTTAACTAGTTAGGGACATGTGAACAACGAACTATGCCCTTGAGTTTTCATTAAGAAGTCACATTCCGATTTTGCGATGGTTGCAGTATATGTCGATGACATGAACCTTGTCGGAATTTGAGATGAAAGATCTAAGTAAGACTCGATATTGTCTCGGTCTCGAGATAAAGCATCTTTTAGATGGGATCCTAATACATCAAATGAACTACATCCAGAAGGTGTTGCATCGTTTTAACGAGGATAAAGCGAAGCCTTTGAGTACTCATATGGTCGTTTGATCACTAGATGCAAAACGATATCCCTTTCGTCCGAATGAGGATGATAAAGAGATTTTGGAGCCTAAAGTTCCTTATCTAAGTGCGATAGGCTCTTTATTATACTTAGCTCAATGCACTAGACCCAAAATATCCTTTGCCGTTAATCTTTTGGCAAGATACAGTAATGCACCAACACACATACACCGGACTGGCGTGGAAGACATCTTCTGTTACCTTATGGGTACTATGGATTCGGGCTTGTTCTATCCCTACGGATCCTCAAGTGATGCCGCACCCTCTGCTTCACGAGTCGATTCTCGCCTTGTTGGTTATGCCGACTTAGGATACTTATTTGATTCGCACAAGGCGCGTTCTCAAACGGTTTATGTCTTTACCGTTGGAGGCACTGCAATCTCTTGGAGGTCAACTAAACAGACCTTAGTTGCCACTTCGTCTAACCATGCTGAAATTCTCACCTTACATGTAGCAATTTGGGAATGCTTTTGGTTAAGAGCAGTTGTGGCCCATATTCGAAGCTCCTGCGATCTCTACCCCGATGTAGATGTCTCTACGACGATCTTTAAAGACAACGCAACATGCATCGAACAGCTCAAGAAGGGTAACATCGAAGGAGACAGCATCAAGCACATTGTGCTGAAGTTTTTTTTTTCACATCAACAACAATAACATCAGAAGATTGAAGTCATGCAAATCCGTTCACAAGACAATATGGCCAACCTCTTCACCAAATCACTACCGAATGTGACGTTTTAGAAGCTTGTTCAAGGAATTGGTATGCGTAAACTTTCTGAGTTAACATTGCTATTTCTTTTTAGAATTGTGTCAAACTCAGGGGGAGTATCCAGAAGAATACTTGCTTGATCTTAATGTACTATTTTTCCCTACGATTAGGAGCATTTTTACCACTGGGTTTTTGCAACCTAACTAGGTTTTAATTAGGCACCCAACTTGGGTTGATCATATCCCTAATGACGTCCCGTAGACATTTCTTTTGACTTTGCATTTCTCACGCATTTTTCCTTAGACTATGGATTTTGTCCCTACTCAAGTTTTTGCCATAGCCTTAGGGAATTTTAGTGAGACTTACTACTTTATGCAAGTTCCTACCTTATTGAGAATAAGCGTTGTTCCTTAAAATCAGTGCCAGCGAGTCAACTTCCTCAACTTCTGCATGATGCTGGATCTACTTTGAGTATTTACACACTCAAGGGGGAGTGTTGTGAACTTTCCTAGTTTAAGTATGATTGTGTAAATCCTAGATTAGATTTTATTCTAGTTATTCTTTCCTATATGGACTTGTATTCTTTGGGGATGAAGGATTTCTTCTCTCCTTTTACTACTATAAATAAAGGCACTACGTAAGGGGCATAACAAATCCTCAATACATAATTCCCCTACGATTCTACAAACATATGTCTCCTCCCTCTCTCTCTCTCTCTCTCTCTCTCTCTCTCTCTAACCTTGCCGCCGGCTCCTTCTCCTTGTCAGATAAAATAGGCTACAACACTTTCCAAATTAATTCCTTATTATCTTACTTCAAGCAAATATTCTTGAATCATGAATTCTTAATTGCAAGTATGGAAGGAAATTAAATCCTGCCAACCAAATTGATTAGGCAGCAGATGTACTTGTGCATTGTCAATGCATACTAAAGGTTATCTTTTAAGTGTGTGACACCCCAAATTTCATAGACTATTTGATCTGTCATTCATTAACTAATTATAATAATCTGCCTATTGCCAATTTAACAACTTCACTTTGCTTGGTTTCCCAACAGACTACCTAAAATTGCAGACTTCTTCAAAACCCTTCACAGAGAAAAAGAAAATAAATAATTACGAGAATGATCGCACCATACCTTTTCAAAAGGCAGCCGTCATATACCTAATGCCATGAAATCAAGGTTCTAAAAGATGATGGATGTTTGCCGGACAGCGGATTAGAGCTTAGCATCTGGACGGATTTTTAATTTTCATATAACATATAAATATAATTGTCTATACTTAAAAAAATACATAATTGTATTGAGATATATAAATTACAAAATAGAATACCATATAGTTATAAAGTATTAGAAATGGGTTGCACTATACTACACAATGCTCAAAAAATAATTGGTGTCAAATTCTCATGAGAGATTGAACCTAAAATTTTTCATTACAAATAAATATTATTACTACTAGATTATAGTGCTAGTAGCACCTTTAAATATTTTTAAAACTATGCATGAAACTGGTCGAAAGTGTATCATGGTAGAGACTTCTGACCAGAAAAGGTCGCTCTGTAGTAGTATAATTCTCGAACATAGATGCATAAGTTTTCTTAATAACAATGCAATTTCCCTGAGCAGCCTAACCTTTAATTTCGCTGGGAAGGATAAACCCTATAGAAGGCTAACAAGAAGACTTTTGAGACTTTAGTAGGAAAGAACTAAATATGGGTATATTTTAACTAAAATAGTTTGTCTGCTTCTGTTAGAAAAACAATTAGAAGGAAAATACTTGCATTCACCTCATATGCACTCTTTGCGGATAACGTATCTTCACTTATCAAGTTTTATAATCGAAACAATTCAGATTTTGATAATCATTTGAAGATCATTCGAAGATCATTCATTCAGAAAATCATTTGAATCATATATCATTTAGTAATCCAATTAAATGTATGGAACCAATTGACAGTATAATAAGTAGCAAGCAATATATTCATGATAAGCCGTTAATTTATTTGATATAAAGTTACTAGTGGACATCATGGAATTGTTAATCATCAATATTCATTTTTTGGCTCCCTTCATGTTTAACAATGTTACAGCTTAACCTTAATATTCAGCGTATGAAACACACTCAAAAATATTATGTGACATTATAATCGTCAAATCTTACAACCCAATATTACATAGTAATAAATGCTGAGGTTCTAGTTAATTGCATAAAATCACATTGTTATAGCATTGTTACTATAACAATGTTTATGTTGTGGACGTCCTGTTACACTGTCAAGATAGCCTATTATATATGCATGAACGTGTATGCATTATGAAGTTATTGTTCAGAATAAATGGTACTGATACTCCTCTTTTAAAGTAACAATCTCTAATGGAAGTGACTCTACCATTTACAAAGCCGGTCTTGAGAGTAGCCGAAGTATGCGCCCGCCTAGGACCCCTAAATTTTTTACAATTCGAATTCAATAAAAATATCAAAAACTAAAATCATAGGCAATAATATAATTTTCAACAAAAAAAAAAAAAATGTTTTACTTGTTTTTTCATTTCCCTCACCCACATGTAACTTTAGTTTTGCACATATACGAAAATTATTATCCTCTTCACTCAAGTATTTTCCCCAGCTGTCAGATGCAGTCTCTGTAATTCAACTGTTCAATCATTTACTGAACGCAATAAGTAATATTGTAATAATAGAAAATTGATTGGAATTTGGTGTACCGACACTTCAACTTGGGTGTTTTTAGTTTGTTTCTCTATCAATTTATTATTTGTAGAATATTGAGTTGATTGTTGCATTGTGATTTCACTAGAAAGATTGAATGAATTAGTTATTTTATTATAATGTTTATCTATCTTTCTTCTTTTGATATATTTTTTAACAATTTTTGATGTAGAAAATAGACTTTTTCATGTGTTTAGCAAATTTTTTTTTTTTATACATGTGAATGTACAAGGGACCAGAGTCAAAGAACTCTGGAACTCAACTTCAAAGGATTGCCTAGGGTCCCCCAAATTCTCAGGGCCGCCGTGGATAAATACTCTTAACACACTAGGGCTACAAAGGCTCCAAAATTCCAACTATTATCTTATATTCTCCCATCCAAGAATTTAGAGAAGAAATATTATTTAGGAATGAGTATGCCGCTTTTTTTAGTTCAAACATGAACACCTAAATCAGCGGCCGCCAACGTGTGAGCAACAATGAAAACAGTTCATAGGAAAAGGATCTTTCTATTTTGGCTTTGTACCTAACAATAACTAACTCTACCAGCCTATAAATTGGACCAGAAAGCATTGAAAATCTTTCATTTGACACAAATTACCGTTGATAATAATGTGTAAAAGAAAAGATCCCACACTGGAATATTTTCTCATGACATATGCCAAATCTGCAGAGTTTTGAACGTGGACCACTTGTTTTGTTCAAAGGAATTAGGCCATTTTGAGGAGGAAATATTGGAAGATAGATATATAGTCCACACTGCTAGGTCATGGATTATCCTTCACTCAACACTTTTGGCCTTTCTTTCTTGAGGATCTACATAAAACTGGAAATTGGAAGGCATGTATTATGTCCTGCACGTTGCATGCAAGTGCCTATTCAACTTTTGACCACCAAAAAAAGGCCATTCAACTGAAAACATGAAATGGTGTCGGAGCTAACTGTTTTTTTTTTTTTTTTTTTTTTTTTTTTTCTTTCTTTTTGTCAAATTCATACTCACGCCTTGGTGCAATGGCAACACTCTTCTCCATCATTATAGCAGATGACCACTTGTGTCGGAACCAACTGTTTTCAATATTATAGGGAAGTTGCCGGCCTGGGTTGGTAACTCGGCTTTCGAAGAATGAAAGAAAATAAATAAAATAAAATAAAAATTAGTAAAATAAAATAAAATGATTGGGGTTTGCCCCTTTGTTTAAGTGCATAAAAATTCTGCTGATCTCAATCAACATTGTCGTGTTCCGTGCGTTTATGATGATGGGCACTGAAATTTTCTTCTGAATAATCAAAAGCTCTCTCCCTCCATCTCTTAATATAATATTGTGTGCGTGTAAGCAGGCATGTGTGTGAGAAATGGACACGAGACAGAGACAGATAGCTCTACACCGACAAGATAGAGATAGTCAGCTGATGAACAAATTAGTTTCTTTAATTTTCTCTCTAATGGTTTATAAGATTGCTAATTAATCATGTTTTCAGGTTTATCAAGAGCTTAAAGCTTTGGAATTTATAGTAGATTATACAAAATATATTAATCATACATTAGGATTTGGATGTTGGCCTGTTGTTTTAGGTCAAGGGGAGGAATTTGATAGTCATAGATGAAGATTAATTTTAAATTTATGAGAAGGTGGGTAAAGAATTTTTCAAATAATCAAGTCTTAAAACTGATTACCATTAGGCTTTGGAAGTCAACTACTCAAATGATCAAATCAAAACATCTCATAGAAACTAAGCTACACTTGGAGGAAATAACTCCACTCTATTAATGTGTACAACACGTTGGAAAGCACCTATTGTTTGATCTCAACCATGATTATATCTTCGTGTGATTCTGTGAGTGGCTCATTCAGTATTTGATCACGTCATATTGTAAGTCAAAACCAAACGCTCATTTAAAAAGATATATCTTCGATCTTATTTATCTTGTGATTAGAATATTACACTTACACAAAAATATACTCATGTGACAATGAAGTTTTTCTACACAGTAAACCTCTCCCACGCATGACAATAACTAAGTATGAGGTCCCCTGTCGATCTTCTTTCTCTCCAAGTCTTTTCAAAATCACAAGTCACAACCAGTGGCCTAGTTGAATATATGGCCAATTAATTTATCAACCAAATTTAAAATAACATCTCATCTACTAATTAATTAAATAAAGCCATGTGAAAACTTAGGTTTTCAAAGTAAGTGTATGTATTAAAATATATGACTTAAATAATCATGTGATGCATCTCCCAATTAAGTCAAAGATATTGCATGTAAGCATCCATTAAAACCTGATGTATTTGTTGCTTCTTGGAAGTTGTTAAAAGTCCATTTTGGTTATTAAATGAAAATTAACAAGTGAAAACTGACTTAGAAATTGCCATTCAATTCCTGCATCATCAGAATAATATAATATTTCAGAAAATATTAACAATGTAATTTAGCTCCATTTGTCGGCGCATTTGTATTGCTATTTTTAATATAAATTGAAAATAATTTTTTTAAAAAACGATATTATCTACACTAAAAGAGTCAAGGAGTGGATTAAGCCTCATAATGAACTAGCAATAATTTGATTCAAATTTGTCTTTGACAAGAATCGAACGATACCAAACGTAGTTATATCGTAATTGTAGTAAGCCTTTCTATTTGGGAGAAGAAGCTGTTTTTGGTCAACTTGTGCTGTCTTCAGGAAGGTTGCAGATGTTAGACAAGATGTACAATCATCGCAAAAACGAATCTTTTGTTTGAATATGTTGCTAACCAAACCACCTTTTTTTTTTTGTTTTGAAGTGTACGTACAAGTGTTTTGGTGTTGAATTTGTATGTCTTTTAATAAATGTTGAGAACGTGAAGAACTTGGAAAATAAGTTTGCTTGCCACATTTAAACATCTTGCTGATTACCACTTAGTCTCTAGGTATGTACTCGTTCTACGTTGAACAATTGAAGGAGGTTCTAAGTTCTGATCTCATGGTCACTAGAGGAACCCCATCTATGTGTTCGATTGGTACAAAAATATTGGGAAATTGGTTGTTCGAATGATTCGAAAGCATCCAAATGTTGAACTAAGGGTGATATGATGAGATGAGGAGGACGTCCAATCGATTTGTTTGGCAACCAAAATTTAGCTTCCGATCATTTTAGCTAATTGCTCAAAATTATTTGTGTAACAATAAAACAACCACACGAGCAAAACAATTTTTGCTGTAAAGTATAATAATAAAATAAAAAATGCGTTATAATATGAATAAATTTAATAGTGAATTTTTCACCAAGGAATTTATCACGTGAACAAATTTGGAAAATGAAATCATAGCGGCAACCAAGGTTATACGGGTCCATTGAAATTTTAGCACAATTGAGAAAAAGTAATGCAATTGGGCCGATCCAGTTTACTCTTCTTCTACTCTGCCTTTGCATCACAAGGGAGGATTGTGTAGGAGCAGTTTGGTTTAGGGTTGCCCTCCCGCACTTTTTTCCATGAGTGAACGGTTAAAATTTAACTAAATCCCGTTCACTCATGGAAAAAAAAATGTGCGGATGAGAATTTCGAATAGAAGGTGATACGTTGGAAGATGAGGGTTGTTTTCATGAACAAAGAATTTCAGCAAATTGATGCGCCATGAGCAAATGCTGTAAATCATGTTTACATATATTTACTGGAAAAAATTAACTGAGATCTAGACTCTTTAGATTTGAAATCAAAGTTGATCTCTAAGGAAATGACTCATCCGCATTCACAAATCAACAAAGTTCAAACAGGAGCTATACTATCATTTAGGGAGCGTTTGTTTGCCCTCACTAAGTTGGACTGGACTGGACTGGACTAGCTATTAATCCAATACTGTGTTTGTTCCATGCTGGGACTAACATTAATGAGACTAAAAGGGACTAGCATGGACAAAACCCTTCACTAAGAGATCTTAGCGAGACCCCCCAATAACCATGGGACTAGCTAAGACTATCCTCTCTTTCTCGTCCTCGTCATGCTTAACGACCACTCCCGACAGACTCCTCGTCATCTTCGGTCACCTAGATCAATCATTAACTTTCCGACTCTCTTTCAGATCCATTTCACAACCAACTTTCATATAAAATATACCAAATTGAAGCTGGGAGTGACAAGATTACGATTTTACCTGAATCGAGGCTAAAATGTGGTCGAATGTGGCCGGAAAATGGTCTGGAAGTCTCGGCCTGTTTGGGCTTCTTCAAATCCATGACAGATTCGAGCATTCAAAGCTAAGATCTCGATCCAAGGATGGTGATGAATTCTTTGGCAGTGCTAACTTCATCCAATTTAATGAGGGTTGGCCGGAAAACACATCGGGAAACCTGCAACTCGTCGGGAAAATTGAAGCCGTGAGGTTCCATTCGAACAACGCATAGCTAGAGAGGGAGGACAGAGAAATAGAGACTTGAATCAATAAGGAGTTTGACCAGGAATGAGAAAGAGACATGAATTGAGAGGTCTAAGAGGAAAAAAAGAGGGAGAGGGTGGGACGATGAGAGAAGAGGAAAAGAGTGGGACGGAAATGGTAGGAAAAGATAAAGAAAAATATAAGATCATAATAAAATATTAATAATTTATATATTAAATAATATAATATTAGAAGTTGTTATTATCCAGCTTCTTAGTCCAATACTGCACCAAACGCTTCACTAAGTTAGTCCAGTTTAGTCTAGTCTAAGCCAGTCCAGCTTAGTCCTTGAAGCTAATCCAGTCCGAAATAGTCCGGCGCAACAAACGCCCCCTTAAGGATCGAAGCGAAACAGGATAAGCAATGAATGATCGATTGTTACTCAGCAAATAGCAGCAAGGGTGCCAAGGGAGTGATTTATACAAGGAAACGAATACAAATGACTGAAAACAATGGATAATATGCTTCTAAGAAAGATCATTCAGATCAAAAGGAGAAAAAAAAAAATCAAGTCAATCTAATTACCCCAGAATACAAAACGACATTTTTAACTCCGAAACAAGCCTTCTGTTTTGTGCTCAAAATAGAAGTTCAACAAACTTAAACTATCCCAAAACACCGTCTCCAACAAAGTAAATTAACTATCGCTCAGTAACAATATGCTTTGCACGACTAGTTGATAACCTAGCCTTCTTCTCATCTTGCTAGTTGTTACTAAGTACACTCTACAGCAAGCAGCCGGTTCAATAGATACTAACATACTTGCCTATTAAGCAAGTAGAGGTACAAGTGACAGGACTCCTTTAGAGAGACGTCCTCATTCCAATATCTCTCGCAAATCAAATATACAACATTGTAACCCAAAAAGAATATTACTAAAAGAGAAACAACTGAGACCTAGATTTCAGGCCTTACCATTCCACAACCAGGGTTATTTCTTTTCCCAAAAGCAAACCGTCCAAAGACAACTCGTCTCGTATTTTATTTGTTACTCTAATACAAATTATTAAACTTGACATTTCTTCAAAGCAATCCAAGTACATCATCTAATTTATGAATGTTAAATTGAATTCACCATGTAACAAACAAGAAGAATTTCACGAGATGTCAAAGATTTTCTATTTAATTCAAAACAAGCATGTTCAGCAGTTAACCTCAAAAGACAAGCATTTCGACTTTCCAAGGGAACTTATCGGCAAATTCAAGAAAAGTAGAAGAACTCTTGATCTATGCATGCACACGCCCCTAGATGGGACTGATGTAATTCACAAATCTACCTGTTGACCATGGGAAAATAGAACCATCAGGTAACTCCAATAACGCCTATTAAATTTGTAAAAGAAGAAGTCCAAAAGTTCAGCACATAAATCAGGCATCGTTGCTATCTCATTCTTTCCTCTCTTTTTTCATTTGGTTTTGACAACTGACGCTTGATAGCATAAACCACATAAATTTCAAACTCTTGAACAACAATACTTGTAAGTTGTAACATATTCATTATTCACCAACGACATTTCTGACAACAGTGCAAGTACATCCCACCTCTGCGAAAGATGTAGTCATTAAACTCAGTGAATATAACAATACTACTAAGGAAGTGATTTCAGCACATCCCTTTTGGCCTTCTCTCCCCCCGCAGCCCCATGTTTACTTCTAGCCTTTGGATTGAATAAATGAAACGATAATCAAAGGACATAAGTAAACAACAGTGTGCAGAAGAAGAAATGGGGTGTGTGGAAATCATTTCCCTACAGCAAACATTTACCCATTTGGCCAATTTAACGAATCAATGGTAAACGGTGCTAATTTATGATTATTGTATTCATAGGAATTTAACACGGTTAGAGCTTACCTTCTTAATCTATCAACTAACATTAGCTTTTATAACGAAATAAAGGACAATAAAAGTGGCAAAATTATACAGATGAACATTATACTATATAACAAGCCTACAGAACATTGAATAGCAATTAACAAACAACACGCCGGTAAAACGATAGGAAGACGTAAACATGGATGCAACAACACCAAATTAAGAGAAAATGAGGAGCAGTAGGAACCTTCGGAGGAGGTGGCCAAGGCGGGGAGCTTGGAGATAAGGCAAGCGGACGCAATGGCAGTGTGGAGCGGTTGAAGAGAGCTCAATTCTCGCCGCAACAGCCTTCCAATGCAAATATAAACAAGATTATTACATTCATATACATTTGAAATGTGTGTGTGTGTGTGTGTGTTGCATCTATATGAAAGAAAGAAACTACCTTGAGGAAGGGGAGCGACGAGCCATGAAATTGGACGGAATCGAAGGGCATGGCGCTGCTGAAATTCTTGTTCTTGCTGTTGACGTCGCTGCTCGGAAAAACGCGCGCAGAATTGTCGATCTTCCAGCGATCGAAGCTGACATTTTTTTATCTCTGTTCGTCTGTGTATTTCGATTCCAAACCCTAAAACCTCTGTAAAGCCCCCATTTCACTCACAGAGAGAGTGATGGGGACACAGCTCTAATTCACGTCCTGCGTCGTATTGGGTTGGGCTGGATGAAATGGTATCGTATACGGGCCCAATATATTTTGGGCTTTTAGCCTGAACTTTCGACCAACATGCCAAGTGGGTAGTTGTCGAAATATATTTCTTTTACAAAGCGATGTTCTATTATTCTAGTAAGGGGCTTTTAGATCACGGTCCAAAAATGTAGGCTGTTTTTCGGACTAAGTTCAGTTATTTAATTACATATTTTTGTATCAATTATTCAATTTTATATTTTTAGATAAAAAATTTAAATTCATTACCTTTTGTGATAAAGGCATATAAAATATATATATATATATGTAATGCAATTAATCTGTGTTATAGGTAGACTAACAACAAAAACCTATGGCATAGGCAGATAGACAATTAAATATATATTCTACCCATAAGCAAGATATGAAACATAACTACAAAATACAAAAATATAACACCTACAAGTAAGATACAACTATACATGTTTATTATAAATATAAATCCTTCATATAGTAGATAAATACAATCAACCTATGATATAGGTTGATTATTGACACACCCCGACCAAAATCAAGGCGTGTTGCCCGTCACGCGAAGGTGACGTAGCCATGTGCACAGTGCGGCAACAATATTGATATAAGAAATGCGAATAAATAAAACCCAACTAACTAAAGTACTAGATAAGATAAGGTGCAAGACGAAATAAGTGTGAATTCACAACCAAAGCATAAGTAGCTTAAGTGCAGTCCAGCTGGACGAATACTAATTATACAACACCAAAGGTAAACCTACAATGGTGATATTCTGTCAAAGCTGCCATGGATTCCTCGCAAGCCACCAAAAAACACTCTTAACTAGAACCTGGAGGGGTGCAAAACAAAAAGTGTGAGTGGGCAAAAACAAAGCTTTTCAAAACCATTTCATTTATCAAAGATTGTAACCCCTCGCCGTAAAACCTGTATAATTTCTCAGAAAATAGAATACATATTTATACCACAACCATGCTCAAAATAGCAAACTTCACAAATATGCCATATCGAATATCTCAGCAATAAAATATGTAAGCCAAGTGATATAAATTAATGCAAATGATATGTCAGCCGCAGTCACCTAACGTGACATGTACGGCTGAATCTAGAGCTCATCCATCTAGCCGAAGTCACCTAATGTGACCTGTACAGCTCAAATCCACATCTCAACAAATATACATGCACACGAGTTGGAACCACCTAAAGTGGTTTGTACGACACGACTGGGTATAAATAAGTACGCTAAAGTGCTATGATCACGTGAAGACTGTGTGAATAATCGCGGGTCACCTACGAGTCGGAAACACCTATAGTGGTCTGTATGACAGGACTGTGCACCTAACTTGAATCCAAGGTGAGCGTATGGTGCGGGAGGTGAACATCACGTGAAGGACTGTGCCCTAACTCTAGGCAGAAGCACTAACACCGCGGTGCAAGTTTATGAGCTCTCAACACATCTCACATAATCAACCAATTTACATAAACAATCTACAACTCACCTGGTATTTACCTGAGTGTCCACAGAGTCAAATCACAATATGTACATTTCATACAAATTCATAGTCTAAGCATAAATCAATAGGCATGGCATTTCAAACATAATTTCATTTAAATCAATTTTCTGGGAAAAATCTCAGGTATATAGGTATATACGGAAAACCAAAAGCCCACTCACTGGTTTGTGGAAGGGTCCTTGATTAACTGCACTTGTCCTGAGGATAGGTCTCACATATATGTGAAACAACTATATAAACGTTAATTTAAAGCACATAAACGAAACTAGCTAATAACATCTCATACATTACTCAAATTGGGTGTTTGAATATACCAACATAATCTACTCAACACCATAAACATCCCCATATTTTTAAAATAATTTTTGGACCACCCACGCGTCGCCACGTACCGGTAAGGGCACAAGCGCGCCCCCACGCGCGCCTAACCCTGACGGAAACTTAACTACCGTTAGGAATATTCCGTGGAATATTCTGTTAAACATACCTAACGTCGTTAATCGCCGTTAGGAATATTCTCCTTTCTTCTCCGGTGGATCACCGGACTCCGCCGCCTGGCGCCATTTGTGTCACCGGAAATTGGAAAATTTTCAAAGCTTGATATCTCCGCCATTTCTCAACGAATGAAATTTGTACCAAAATGAAGCTTACAACGAGTAGAAAAAAACCTTACCACTTGAAGCCTTGAAATCCACGGGATCTCGCCAGAAAACCCTCAAACACTCCAGCAACCTCTGCAACTTGATGAACTCGAGCTTCCCGATGTCCAAAACACTTCAAAATTACTCCCCGAGCTTCGTGAAGACGTCCTAAAGCTTCCTATAAGCTTAAAACTCACTGAAAATTCCACGATCACAACTGCATGAACAGTAACCCAAAATTGGGTTCTCTGGTTTCCGGGTTTTACGAGTTCTCACGTCGAACTAAGGGTATGGATGAGCTCTTGAGCTCACAAAGAACACAAAAGCAACCTTCTCGACATTGATCCATGAAAGATGAAGCTAGTTTGAAGAGTGACTGTACAACTTGTACGGACAACGGATGTAATCTGAGAGAAGGAGAGAGAAAGAGAGAGTCAACAGAGAGGTTTAGGTGTGTGTGTGTGGTCCTCGTGGGTCACCAACCAAAAACAAAAGAAAATAAAACCTAAGTCCTAAGTAGTTCCAAAAGTATAGGAAAGTTAGGAATTAGACCACAACCAAAAACATATCACACATAACACATTTCAACGTCCAAGGGTAATTAAGTCATTTCATTACCCTCGAGGATAAAATAATATACACCTTCGAGACAGGCTGTCACAATTATAAAAAATAAAATAAAAAAATTATAAATGGGGTTTGGAACAGAAGAACAAAAAATTAAATTAAATTAAAGAGATTACTAAAAAGAAATTAATTTTTATAATAAATCTTATCAATAAATAATACTTACTGATAATAAAAGGATCTTAAATTTAAAAATTGGGACTTATTTCAAGAAACTGGATTATTTCTAATATTGGTCAAAAAATTGGACTTACATCAAGTTTTCCCTCCTAGTAATACGAGAGTGTCGAGGGATTTGAATTCGATTAAAAGGTAGTAAGAGCAAGAGCACACTATTCAAATCAACTAAATTGTCATATATCTATGTTGTACAAACATTATGTGTTATCTGTTGCACCATTTGGTATGTTATAATCTACTCGTGAAACGGTGAACAGGTTTTCTATAGCATTAGAGTCGGGAACTCTCCAACGACAAAAAATTTGGCATGCGACTTGCTCATCTGTGAATGACATCATAATTCTCGACTCTATCTACCCTTTTATAACCATCTAGTTTCTCAGTACGTGTTTAGGGTTGGTTTGGTACTGCTGTGCTTTGAAAAAAAGCTACTTCTGCTGTGCTGTGAGAATAAGCAGCTGTGAAATAAAGCAGCAGAGTGTTTGGTAAACTTTTTTGTAAAGGTGCTTTTGAAAAAAAAAAAAAAAAAAAGCAGTATTAGAGTGTTTGGTAAACTTTTATGTAAAACAGATGTGAAAAAAAGCTGGTTTTTCAAAGCTTGGTTTTGCAGCTTCTTGTTTTTGGCTTTTTTTCATCCAAAACTGTGAAAAAAAACTGAAGCTGAGTGTTTACCAAACACAAAAACAACTCCCAACTTTTTTTGATAGCAATTTTTTTCAGAATCATCTCAATACCAAACCAGGTCTTAAAATACCAATTGGCTTTCTCGTGTGTGCAGTCTCCGAATCATTATTGGTATTTGTTTAATTTTACTACCTTTACCTTTAGAAAATTTGTATTGGATTCTTTTTTCCTTTAGAAAATTGGTAGTGTGAAAGTTTCACCAAACTCTCCTAGTTTAGATACTTTAGTATGTGAGCTACAAAACAGCAGGAAGTGAAAGATATCAGCTTCCGTGGAGCAGAATTAACCTCATTTTCTCATGATCTAAGCAGCCTGTCAAAACTCAGAAGATCAATATACTTACGTACTTGTTACTAGATGAATCATTTCCAATTTACTTAATATCCTTACAAATTCTCTCATCTAAAACTCTTCGTCGTCGAGTGTTGATCTGGTGATGGGGGTCGCCCATCTCCCCATATGAGCGGTATAGTTTACGCACCGAATAACTCCTCTTCCATTAGGACCGTCAGGAAAGTCGATGACACTGATGCTTCCTGCATCAAGATGAAATGATCCCAACCATTCTTTTGTCAGATTCAGGCAGTGGCCCATCAGTGCTATGTGCAATGCAGGATGGCCAACTGCTACAACAACTCTTTCTGGTTCGGCTTCAGCAGCTAGTTCGTTTATGAGATACTGCCAGGCTTTCTCGGATTGGTCCCACACATCTCCCATCACACTGTCCTCGTATCCATTCAACCAACCAGGCCGAATAGGTAGAATCTTTGTTCCGCCCTGCAGAAAGAAAACAGTCACTCAATAAAACACACTGAAAAACAACGTTACACGACTAGCTTGTTTACCTTGGCGCATGGACTCTATTACAACAAATACAAAAGAAAAAAGAGGCGACAACGTGAATGTTTGATGCTAGTGCTGTACTGTTTTATTGTGTTGGGCTCAATCACCCAGTTATCTATCTCAGTTTAGGTTAATAAGTGAGATTATTTTCCGCGATGTAAACAAGAAGCAAGAACTTCTGTTATCAAGTTCAGATGTCTTGCCTTAGATGAGCGCTGAAGGATGTCTTCAACATCAAGGTTCTCCATCTGTTTCATTTCCACGCCACGCGGCACACAATCAACACCCAAGCAATCTGCAGCTTCTTGCACCTACAATTGCTTTAGCACGTAATTAACTAGGGAACAAAACTTAATACACTTTTAAACAGAAGATTTAAATCTCCAATTCTTTCACAACCCCCACCCACCAAAATTTTAGTTTCAAACAAGGAAGAGTAAAGGAGAGAATACTTTATTTTACTAACGGCTGGGGAAGATCTAGGATGAGCTTACTTTGGAGATGGTAATTGCTGTTTCAACACAAGCTTTCTTCGGACTGCTAACTATAGAACTCACTTTCAAATCAAGAAGTAGCTCTGCAGTTTTCTGGGACTGTAATGCATCCCCGAAAAGTACATTCAAATTCAGATCATAAGACAATGTTATGAAAATGTAAAAAGAGACAAAAAGTGGATGCCACACCTTTATAACCCCAAGCATGTCCATTGGTTGATCCCCGGTCGAAGGAAAACCAGTCTGTTTAACATTGAAGGTGACAATTTATAAATAAACATCTGAGGAACATTCAGCTTGGTGAATTCCCTTGATAGTCCAACCATAAATTTATACTCAACAAAACCAAGTGACAAAATATCAACCAAAAAATCGTGAGTCACTTTCAAATTATCACCTCATACCTCTGTGTCGCTCTGTGTGGATCCATGACAAACAAGTACAATGCGCTTACTTGCTTTCCTTCCCCCTGAACTTCCACTAGCAACCGGTGAACTTGGGGTCTGCATTAATATTGCAATACCATTTAGAGGACAGCATATCCAGTTACACTACCTACATAACAATGATACCTCCATGAACCACACAAATAATTCAAACAACAGAGAGAGAGGGAGGGAGGGAGGGAGGGAGGTTTGAAGATCTTTTTCTCCATACTTCCTAGTAAATAACAGAACGGAGAAATTAATCTGTTTCTTCTTTATCAGTAAGATGCCCTATACCTGGTTTAGGCGATTAAGGCAAATTAATGGTGATCCACCCTCAGCTCGTGGGATGAAATCCAGCACACTTACACCACAATTGCTCTGAACCAAAACCCTAAAGTACTCCGTTCCCAATCCTGATTTTTCAAAAAGAAAGTTTTAAAAAGTAATTAATGAAATGGACAAAAGTATGTTAAGAAAGAAATTTCGTATATCTGAGAAAGGAAAAATACCAATAGAAGTTGCAATGAGAGCTTGATTAACAGCATTGTGAGCAACCACAAGAACAGACCTGCTTTCATGCAACAGTATTCGATTCCAGCAGCTCCTAGCACGCGCCCATAACTCTCTCACAGGATAATGACCGTCAATAATAAAGTTTGCAGCATCTACCTGCCATTGATGAAAAGCTTCACCAAATTTTGCTTTTCCCTCATGCTTCAAGAGGCCCTAACATCAGAAAGTATACTAGCAATCATTGGACTATCTTCACATCATTTTGTTTAGTTTAACTCCTGCTGATGCAAAATTTGAAAAGTAAAATGGTTAAGAACATAGAAAATAGAACTCACTTGGAATGCATACAAGTCAATTTCCCTCAAATCAGAGTCCATAATCATTTCCTCTTCGCGAGGGCCCCATATAATTTCAGCTGTTCTCTTTGACCTCGTCAGGGGACTGCAGCACACGATGCAAATTTTAGCAGGGACGAAATGCAAAAGAAGAAATCTTGAACAAGGACAGTTAACGAGACTCAACAAAACTAAAAAAATCACGGATTTGATATATGCTAAAATGTGGTTGGTGGAAATGCTCAAGATGGTTGAATCTAATACATTGTCTTTGCTTATCGGAACAACACTCCCCTCACTTACAGTTTTGTGGCCTCTTGCATCACTGGAGATCCCAGCATGCGAAACTGGCAAATTGCACAACTGAAAGGTTGTGTTTTGTATCAAGAATTTGATTTCCAGAATTATAGGTTAAGGTTTTCTTTGAGTTACCACTATTCGTAAAAACTTAAGCTGTAAAAGGTGGAACAATTATTCATACTCAAATAGGAGAAAGTGGGATAAGGAAAGGCCGTAACGATTAACAAGACAGCTACCTTGGCTCCGACTACTCTACAACTAGTACAAAGTCTATGTTTCGATTGGATTTATATAGGCCTGAGTCCTGACATAACAGATTGATTGGATACTCCCACCAAATGCTCCCTTTTCCTATTGGATTTTCAGAATCATGGGAAAAGGTATTATGCAACGAACATTGCTTAACTCCTGCAAATCATAGTTGACACACATGCAAAACAATCTCATTTAAAATCACACCAAAGAGAAATGCAGAGATCCAAGGCTGTGATTTGTCTCCAAGTAGGAATGACTCCTTGCATCAACGCAGCCAGTCTTTTACTTAGGCAATTTAATTAATGCTTTAATCTCATAAATATTTTTCCATGTGGAACCTAAAACCCCAATCATATCCTCAAAAATTAAAAGCATTAACAATTGCTTAAAACAATGAGACCACATTCCCAACAATTCAATTATTTCTCAAGCATTACATAAGCTACAAAACAAATCGAAATGCAAAGATCCGAACCTGGTGAAGCAGACATCGAAGGCATCATCGATGAGCATCAGGCGAGAAGTCTCAGCCTGAGCCTCGCCTTTCTTGGTGAGCACAGAGAAATTGGAGCTCCCCTGGATCCGGCCCTCCTCGTTCCACGTGCTCTGCCCGTGCCTCACCAGCACCACCCTCTTTGCCCCCTTCACCGCTGGGAATGGCATCGACGAGTAGAGCTCGGAGCTCAGCTTCCTCTCCTCGGAGGACTTGGGTGCCTCCTGCAAGCCCGAGCCAGCCGAAGAGCATCGGATCCTGAAGGGGCTGGTGCTACTGCTAGGGTGCACCCTTGTCGGGTTTGGGATCGGGAAGAGGAAGACGACGGCGGAGCTTGTGCGGTGGACGAGAGAGGGAGTAGGAGTGAGTGAGATCATAATCTGGTATTTGGATTTGGAAGCGTTTGTTTCTCTGTGTTTTGGGTTGTTTGGCGCTAAAGAGCAGGAAAATCAGTTGGAGGGGGGGTTTTGTATGGTTACCGTTGCTTCTATGGGTCAGGATGAGGAGGGGGAAGGTAATACAGTGACACATGCGACTCTTGAAGTTCTAACTTTATTTTTATTTTTATTTTGTCGAATGATAAGTTTTGTTAGATTAGGTGTGATATTAGTTATCAACGAGATTCGAACCTACGCCGCCTTGAAGTTATCTTGCTTCATCTTCAAGAGAAATTTTTTCAACTACATGGGACACAATATAGTATTCGGCGTGTCATAATATAAGTGGGAGGACACGAAAAATTGACTTACCGCAATCCCTAAGCAAAAATAACTAACTTTTGGAGCATAAATTCAAAAACCTACATATAGCATATCTTGTTATAAATGTTTACAGCAAATCTGGGACTCAACAAACATAATTTAGATTAAATCAGTAGCTACAATTCATGAAAGGAAATCGGGATCCAAAACTTCAATCCACACAAACAACCGTCTTGCTATTTGATGGAACCGTGGACGCAAAAGAGACACAAAACCATGGCTGCAACAATAAAATTACTCCTCCATGGCAACGTTTTTGTCGAGTTGCAATTGGGAAACCTTGACGAGTGATGGCTCTGGTTGTAGCGCACTCGGAGCTTTGACCAAAATGGTGCTCTGATCAATCTCTTTAATTGCCTCATTGCGCTCCTTAGCACTCTTGCCCTTCATCCTGCACAAGTTTTTCAATAAGTTTCGTAAGATGAAGAAAACCAAAAACAGGTTTACCATTTCTACAAAAGGTTAAAAGGGAAGAGGAAGAAAGTACCTATTCTTGTGGTGTCTGGCCTCTCTCTCCACTCTGACTTTATCGATCTTCTTAATTGCCTTCAAAGTGTTTTCTGCAAGATTCCTGTCGTATCTCTCAGGCCTATTTCGCTTTCTCTCAAACTCAAAGGTTGAGTCCTACAGGGAAGAAAGCAAAGAGTAACATAACTAACAGTATATTACCCCAAGCACTTCAACGATCTAACTAAAATGTTTGAAACAATAAAATGAACAAGATTGGACTAAGAGAGATCAATGTTTGTTTACCTGTGTCATATCCTTCCCACGCAACCGCCTATAAGCCTTAGTCCATTTCACTTTACGAGGATTCCTCTTCATTTTAAAGTTCTTGTGGCATTTGGATCTACAGAATCGAAAAATCTAGAGGAGGATTGGTGTCAGGTAACCCAGTCCCACATCATATATGTGAATGTAATCAGTAACCATCATCCATTTAGCAGTGAAACCATAAGGGGTACAGAAAATGCAAACCATTCGTGGAGTAAATCTGAACTAAAAGATCAAGAAATTAACTCGACTTGAGGACCTCAATCCAAAACAAAACCCCCAAAAAAAGCCCAAATTGAGTGCCACATAAATTGACTCATTCTAACGTCAACCATGAATGGAATGAGCATACACAGCATCCTTGACATAACCATGTAAACAAATCTAATCTAGGCTGACTTATACTTCCCTATCAACCCAACCAACAGTAAATAAGGCAGCAGTTGAATATAGACTGGAAAACCATATAGGTTCAGCTGTTCGGGACTAAAGTGAGTACCATTTTCACTTTTACATGTCGTCAAAGGTAAAGTCAAGTTTAACGACCAGGACATAGCATCTGAAGTTAAAATATCTTACTTAGAGTTCATGAGTGCATCACCGTATAACTATACCATGGTCCATGTTGAGAATACTACAATACGAATACAACTTCTGTGCTTTAGTAGGGAGTATATAACAACTTTACCTTTGCATCATTGCGAACAAACTGAATCCCATGTCCAGGGTATACGGTAGAGGAACAAAACCAGCATTTTTCCAACCTCATTGCGTCCTGTGATTATATAGTACTACTTTCTGGAAACAAAAATAAGGACACTGTCATTAAGAATACACAACCAACCACATCAATTATTACAAAAGTACATGGAACCCCTTTATTCATCTATCCAAATCCATCCATCAATTACAACCGAAATGATTACAAAGATCCCGCCAAGCAGCATCACAATATATACCCTCCATTCACATTAATCTACCAGACATTAGATCGGTTGATATATCAAAAAAGCACACATTCTCAAATCTCAAAGTTAGCTCTAACAGTCATCTTCTAAAGTCCCACTGCTACAAAAAAGTTATCGAAAGTAACATAGTGGCCAAAAAATAAAATCCCAAGTCCCACCTATGACACGAAATGGGCACAACTACGGCGATACAATACAACACGATAAGCATTTTGGGAAAACTCAAAAATTCAGGATACAGGTACGGCATAGATACGTCAATCAGAAATATTATTTACAAATTGTAACCTACAATATCCCAAAATTAAAGAAAATAACTAATTCCATATTAATTTGGATATTATTGTTTTTATTCTAAAATCAGGATGCAATTTGTGGCCAGTTTTCAATCTTTTTCCCCAAAAAATGAGGGGAAGAAAAAGGAAAATATTTCGACATGAAGTTGAACATCCAGGTTGGGATTAAGCCTATCAACCAATATCTAGCAGTGGACGTCATTTCCAAAATCAGAATCACGAAAGAAAAACATAGCAAAATTTAGAAGTGAAATTAAAGAATCGATTGAGATTACCTATTGGGAGAGAGAGAGAACTCACCGACTGAGAAGAGAGAGAGAGAGAGAGAGAGAGAGGAAGGCGAGGGGTGGGAGAAGGTGAAGCGCCTGCAAGAGACGTCGCAGGAGACGAGAGGAGGGGGGAAAGAAGAGAGAAGTCGGGTTTAGGGTTTTAGTAATAGTTGGGCTGGGCAATTCCGGGTTTACACAATAATAAAATAAAGCAGTTTTACCCAGGCTTGGTAGTTCAAGTGGCAAGGGCTTGTTCCCTTAAGCAAGATTTTGAGTTCGAACCTTGTAAATAGAGAAGCTAATATTAGAAGAGTTTGCCGTTCGAATGAGGTCCAACTCAGCTCGAGGGATTAGTCCTCACCTACGTGTTAGGATACCCTGGATTCATCCAAAAAAATAGCACAATTTTGTTTTGGGGTGTGATATCTACACATCCCTTTTTACTTCTTACATCCCTTTAAATTTTCGATCGTCGGATCGTAAGAATTGAAAAAAATCAAAGGACAAAAGTTGACAACGGGTGTGTGTGGATAACACACCCCTTTGTTTTTTATTGTGAGGTATGATTTTTCATATCATAGCGTATTTATTACAACTTAAACTGAATACTATTTACCAATAAGATTTTCTAAAATTTAAACAATCATATTCCTAGTTTTTTTTTTTTTTGTCAAACTATTACTTCCATTAATTAAAAAAGGCAAGTACAAGAAAAAGACAATCCACTACCTAAATACAAGCCCAACAACAAATAAGAAAATACAATAGATAGGCCAAAAAATGGTTAACTGAACAACAACAAAAAAACCCTAAGATTGGAATGTAAACAGGGAGCCGCTAGATGGGCCTCCATCGCAAGGCCACCACCACCACCAAGAGAACAAACCAACGGAACAACTGGATCAACGAAAAATGAGGGTGAGCGAGCCACTCGCGCAGTGAGCACTCCCATAATCCTACTAAATAGTGCTAAAAGCACTTTAACAGCAACCCAACACCTGAGTAGAAGCACATGGGTCAAGTAGCAAAGGCTGGTCATTGAGGATGCACGATATAAGTAGCATCGGAGCAGGAGAGGACCATGAAGGTCCAGATCTTCATGGGAATTAAGACAAAGTTTAAGAACAAAACTCAAGGGAAGCCAAAACAAAGACCAACAGAGAAAAGTTGAGAAATTAAAAAACTTTTTTAGTGAAAGGATGAGGGAAGGATGAAGGAAAGAAGAGGGAAGACGCAGAGAGTAGAGATGGATGAGAGAAGGAATGAGGGCTAGAAAAGGGTAGGAAGGATGGGGGAAGGATACGAGAAAGATGTAGAAAGAAGGGGAAAAAGGAAAGATCCAGAGGGTGAAGGAAGAGAAAGAGGGAAGGATGGCTAGAAAGAGGTGGGAGTTGGGCTGCCGCCGAGCCCAAGCTGGAGCAAGGAACGACAGCTAGGAGGGTTTTTGTTTTCGTGAAGGCAGAAGGGAGGAAATGTTTTAGAGAGAAAGCAATAGTCACACATCAACTTTTTTAGTCACATTCCTAACTAAATTAGGCTGCACTACTCTTCTTTGAGTGTGTAAATATTCAAGTAAATGGTGCATTAGGTCGCCAATGATGAAGTAAGTTCAATTGATGGGGTCGTCAACATAATAAGCGAATGCAAGTCTTAAGTCCACAAAAGAACTCATAAAAATGTAAAACTCACAAAATCTCACTAAGGTAAAACCCAATATGGGAGAAAAACCCATAGATTAAGGAGAAACGTGAGAAGTTTACATTAAGTCAAAACTAAACATCTTTTGGACACAAGTAGAAAAGCTCATAAGGGTATGACCAACCTAGGATAAGTGTCTCATTAAAACTTAGTTAGGCAGCGAAAACAGTGACACAAATACTCTTAATCATAGGAAAAAAAGAGTACATTAAGCTCTACTTCTAGATACTCTTCCTGAGTTTGACAAAATTTTCAAATGAGAAATAAAAGCATTGCATATGAGATCAGTAAGGTTGTCTAGGATCCTATTGCTTGACTTCAATCTCCTCATGTTTTGTTGATGTGATTTGGATGCAATATACTTGTCGTTGACTTCATTGATGTATCATGTCTTGGTTTACTCGATACATATAGCATAGTCTCCAGGGGTCGTCGTTGGAACTCATTGATGGATGAAAAATCATAAAAAATGCAGGGCCCATATTTTACTGATTTCGCAGTTAAGTTTAACGAATTGCCTAACGAAAGTTTAATATTGCATCGAATTTATCAATTGATGTGTAATAGTGCAAGTGTTCAAAAGAGAAAGGGATAAGTTTGTTATACTACTCAAAATTGAGGCGTAATTAACCTATTTGTTAAGTCATCGTTCAAACTCGGGAAGCAAATTACGATAGAAATAGAAGAAACGCGCTTCGAGTTTCTATCTTATTGGTTCTTGTCGTTTCTTACTCTCTCTCCCTCCTCTGTCTCTCTCTCTCCTCTCTCACTTCACTCCCTTCTGCACTACTCACTCTCACACTCCAAAACCCTCCGCCTTTCTCTCTCTGGGTTTTATTGGTGTTGTACTTCCTGCATTTCTCAGAAAGCCCTAACCTTGCCGTACAACACCAGATCTGCGCTGACATTCATTCAGTTCAAGCTATGCTCCAATAGTTCACTCAACCCCCAAATGTCGAACTCCGACCCGAAAACCCGACCCCGTCCAGGTCCATGGCCTCCCGTACCGGAGTCCTCCCCAATTCCCCCTTCTTCCTGGGCTAAGAAAACCGGGTTCCGCCCCAAGTTCTCCGGCGAGACCAATGCCAGTGATTCTGGCCAGATATCGCTGCCGCCACCCCGGCCCCGGGAGCCAGAAGCCCAGCCCGATCTCGAGGCTGGTCGGGCCCGCCCCCAACCGGTGCTGAATGGTGTACCCGAGCGCGAGATGGCTACACCGACCCCAGCGGCAGCGGCGCCTTCGGATAAGGACAACAAGGTGAAGAGGAGGAAGGAGTCTGATGGAGGGTCGAAGAGTGCGGCTAATGGGCCCCATGGGGCTAATGGGCAGGCTGCGGCTGGGACTACGGAGCCCAATTCGCAACCGCGGAGGGCGGCCAGGAGTGAGGAGGTGGTTGATGTTTTGCCACATGGGCTTGACGATGATGGGTATGTGTCTAGGCACTCTCATATGAAGTATGAGCTCAGAGATACTCCTGGTCTGGGTGAGTGTATTTTCTCATACAAATGTGCTTTCTTTCAATAAATTTAATTGGTAAATTTTGAGCTCGGTGTGTTTGTACAGTCGTTGATTGTCTAATTTGATTCGGTTTTTTGATAATTCAAAATGTATTATGTTTGTTTGTGATTGTTCGGCGGTTTACTTGTTTTTTGTCTTGATTAAGCATTGTAAATGTAATTGAATTTGCTTTTGTAAAGTCAATTTTTTGTGATTGATACGGTTTGTGTTTGTTGGTACAATGTTGCAGTTCCCATTGGTCTCTACGGGTTTCAGCATTATCTTTCCATGTTGGGTTCGATAATTCTAATTCCACTCGTCATAGTTCCGGCAATGGGTGGTACTTATGTGAGTAGTTATGCACATATATTTATTTTATGTTATGCTTTTGTTTACTGGAGGGTACAGTGTTGGATAGTTTGAACTGACTGGATTTAGAGTATGTAGGAGGATACCGCAAATGTTGTCTCCACAGTGCTTTTTGTTTCGGGAGTGACCACTCTCTTGCAGACATCGTTTGGATCCAGATTGCCCTTGATACAGGGCCCGTCATTTGTTTACCTAGCTCCTGCATTGGCGATAATCAACTCCCCAGAATTTCAAGGACTCACTGGAAATGTATGCTTCTGTTCTTGCTTTTGTTTAGTTTGACTGGGAGCTTAGTGAATATCTTTTTGTATTTACCACAGGCCCTTCAATAGTTAAGTGTTCAGCCAAAACAAAGTGAATTTTGTTAGTGTTATCTTATAAAATTTCCGAATGCTTTAAATAGCGCACATCTTAGTGATTACTCCAGGCATGATGTCCGCCATCTAATAATGTTGTTTGCTTTTCTTCTTTCTGTCCTTTGTTGATTAGCTCGTACGGTTATATTATTAGAAGTTGCGTTTTGTTGCTTCAGTTTAAAATTTGCATTTTAATAGGGTTCATGTAAGTTATCAGGATTACTTTACATGCAAGGATTCTATTTCATTGTTTATATATTCTATGAACTGTTGCTTTATCCTATTTCTGAAGAAGAAAGACTCACTGATTACAAAGCTGTCTTTCAGTGGATCATATCAGTTTTATCTTTATTTTTAACAATACCAAAACGTTAAGACACTACATTCCAGTAAGATAGTCTAACAGAGGAAGAATAGTCCCTAAACTTTGGAGAAACCGAAGCCCATGAGGATGCCTGAAATTGGACTCTTTCTCATAAATTGTTGACCTTCTGCCCCCTAATGTCATCAATTATCCTTCTATTTCTATACTCCCAAACTACCCAAAACCCAGCCATCACAGCACAACTCCCCATTTCCACTCCCTTCTTATCTCCAAAAGCCAGAAACCTCTCCCATAACAAAGAAGCACATGAGACTGGGATCACCCAACTCAGGCCAAAACAGCCTCGACCACAAAGACAACACAACTGGAAGGTAAAGAAGCAAATGCTCCAAGCTTTCAGCCCCACCTTTACACATAGCACACCAATGAGGAGATGGACAAGAAGAATATCGGCTCCTCTAGACCATGTCACAAGTATTCAACGACCCATGAACTTATTTTTGCACCTGTACATTACCTAGGCAGTACTTGAGACTTCAAATTACATTATGCCATGTGCTAAATGAAGAGAAGATTTTGTAAAGTTTCTTAATCAGTGCCCAAGAGTGCTGAATGTACATTGGGTAGACCTTGTTTATAAAGCATAATTATGTACTTAAAGAAATGTCTTTCCCACTCAAAAAATAATTGACATATATTTGGCTTGAATAATCTCGATCTTGAAATAGAGGTTTTCCTAAATTTTGGAAGGGAATCTCAGCATTACAAAATAAATGTTGGGAAATTTGTCCAGCCACCAGTTGATATATATATATATATTTCGTGATATTCAGCAACTGCAATTAAGTAGCAAACCAGAGGTCATTTTCACATACAAACATCAATGATACGTTATATGCAATAAACTGTGCTGTTACATTCCTTTTGAAATTCCTGTTTTCTTTATTTTTTTAGTTTCATTCAACTTTTACATTCCTTTTGAAATTGAATAGCTACTACTGGTGAAGTTTTATCCACAACTGATGGTAATCCTTTGTCATGGCAGAATTTTAAGCATATCATGAAAGAGCTACAGGGGGCTGTAATAATAGGTTCAGCTTTTCAAGCAATACTTGGATATAGTGGACTAATGTCAGTATTTTTGAGGTTTGATTCTAGCATCTTTACCACATCCCCCTCATGTTTGGTTATTTATATTATTTCTGTTTTATTTTTTTGTGCTAATTGGGAAAAAACTGAGCGCAATGGCGTTTTATAATTCATATAGCCGACCCCACTTAGTGGGGTAAGGCTTTGTTGTTGTTGTTGTTGTGCTAATTGGAAAAAAATCAGAATGACAAGTATTTGATAGTTTACCTTCAAATACTTGCCATACCTCCAACTGGTATTGCCTAATCGGAGCTTGAGTTGATAGATATTAGTTTCATTTGCTGTAGTGGTAGTGGTTTCGAATGTTTGTTGGTGTTTGTGCTGATAGTTGACATGTTTATTTAATAATATGTTACTACTGTAATGATCTTTAGTACTAGTAGATAGCAGCTTCGTTGTTATATGTGTGATCTGTGGCTTGTAAGTTGCAATAATTACTTTTCGATTCTGGCAAGATAGGTAATGGGTTCTCCAATATGAAAAACTGGAAAGCAGACAATTTTGTGAATGTAAGGGGAAAAAAGTGATACAGGATGCTTCCCAGAAACCACCGATTAGATTTTCAAGTCTCGATTTATTCAGAAGGGGTATTTGGGATTGAATCATTTGATGCAGCTTAGTTGACAGTGATCCACTATTCCATGGGTTTTGGTCTTGGCTGTGGTTGATTTGATATGCCATCATTATTATGCATGAAAAGGGGGAGTGAACCGTGGGACGATTATATGATAATAGTGTATACTGAGTTTTTAATATATTGAAGGGGATCAAGTATTTGTGAAGAGTGCAGGTAAGCAATCATATGAATAATGTAGAGTGCATGGTGATATTGTAAACTAGCCTAACGTTTAAACCAATTGATGGATCATTAATATGTTAGAAATATTAATCTTGGTTGGTACTGGAGCTGATTAAATTAAAGGCTTATTTTTTGCTATGCCCCCTGTACTCAATAAAAAAATATCACTTTACCCCTACACTATTTTGTTTCACTTTACCCCCTGTGTTGAGAATATTGTGTTTAAGAATGGAGGGTGCAACCCGCTTTAATTGGGTTAGGTGGAAATCAAGCGGATGACATGCTTTACTAAAGGTGTTGAGCAAGCAAGCATGTCTGATGCTGATTGGACCAAGATGAAGATAAGCGATGTTTTCTGGCAAAGAAGTCTATAATTGCCTTTGCCAATGACGATGGTAGTTCTGATCAGGGGGAGCCTGGTCAAGAGAAGTTTGGTCAAGTGAATTTTGGTCAAGAGATGTTCGATCACATGGAGTCTGGTCATGGGTATTGCGATCAGAGGGAGCCTGGTCGATGAGGGGGAGCTTGGTTATGGGTAATTCGATCAGGAGGAGTCTGGTCATGAAAAGTTCGATCAATGGGAGTTTGGTCAAGAGGAGCAATTCTATTTTTTTGGTATACCTTCCTCATGGTCTGAAGGGGGAGAATGTTAGCTTTTTCCAGCCCATGATAAGTTGTCCTAAGTCTATAAGGAATTATAGTCTTAGAGGATTAAATTGTTTTTCCAATTGGAGTTGTTTACCCAATTGGGAATTAGTTTCTCAATTGGAGTAGGATTCATAACTAGATTCCAATTAGGATTAATAATCCTTATTGAAGAAGACCTTTATTATGTCTATATAAAGGGGCTATTGTACTAGTTTTGAATTTAAGGGAGCAAAACAATAAATTGTATACCACTCAAGGGATTAGAGTGAGAGAATATTGTAAAGTGTGTGCAAGAGAAAAGAAAAGAGATAGTGTATTTCTTGTTCTTGTTCTTTCAAGTTTTTCGTCAAGTCCTAGTTCTAGAGATTTGGCAAGATTATTGGTTGTACTCATTATTGATATGGTGAAAGATTGTTGTTGCTGTCCCGTGGACGTAGGCACATATTGCCGAACCATGTAAATTCTTGATGTTATTTATCTTGGTTATTTGTTTTTGATTTCCGGAGTTTATTCTATTTTTCCCATTCTTAAACGCGATATTCTCAACACCCTGCACTCATTTTTTATGCCCCATATTACCCCATTTTGTCAACTGGTTGAGAGAAGCATTAGTTTTGCTGATGTGACAGTGTTTCTTTGGCATTTTCAGCAGTGAATTATAGGGATAGGTCAAAAAATTGTGAGTTTTGAAGGCAGTTTTGGGAATTGAGTCATTTAGGGTTGCCAAGGAAAGAAATTGGGGTGTTTTTGGTGAGTGTTTTGTTTTTTGTTCTTCGTGCCAGGGTATTTTTGTGGTTTCAGATATTCTAAATGTGCAAATGAGCTGAAAGGACCAAAGACCATTTTCGACATCACCAAAATTAAGCCTCGTTTAACCAGTTGATGAAATAAGGTAAAGTATAGAGTGTACTGTGTAAAGTATAGGGGGGTAGCAAAAATTGCATAAATTAATTTAGGGGTGTGCTATCCACACACCCCATTTTACTTCTCACACACCTCTTGATAATTTATGTCCATTGATCTTCTTCAATTCATCCGATCCAACGGCTGAAATTTAAAAAGGTGTGTGAGAAGTAAAATGGGGTGTGTGGATATCACACCCCTTAATTTAAGACTTGGCTCATCTAGTGGATGCTGGAATACGTGCTCAATAATTTAGTCAGCTTATTGGTCTGAAATGGTTAGGTGGGAAGAGCAACAATTTTAATCACATATGCAACACGTGGCAGAGTTATTTCTGCATCTTCCTATATTTGAGAATAACCTAGATTATAAATCATCATCCTAATCGAAGAAAGTGTAACAGTACTCTGTCAATCAACCCCAAGTGGGTGCCTTGAAAAGACAAGAAGGAGATTGAGTACTGCTTAGTGGGAGATAGAAAAAAGTTAGGAGCACTGAGATGTATTTTCAAGCTTAGGTTTCTTATTGTCTCTGAGTCAGACTTGGTGTGCTGGAGCTCATGGATCATTGTATGGAAAATGTTTTTGGCTTGTATGTCTATGGAATTTAGTGAAAATGGTTCCTGCCACTTCTGAGTGTGTTATATTTGTTCTACCAGCATACTGCGACCACCAACCTATGTGATTTGGCCCTCTTTTTGCCACTTATAAGGAGCTGTTGTTGTTGCTAAGACCAAGGTATTGTGAGACCACCCACACCTAAGTGAAGAAAATTTGGGTTCCACCATAAAACCAATTGGCATTATGGGGAGTAGCCCAACCTCTTATAAGCTCATGCAAGGTCCTTCCTCTCATCAATGTGGGATTCATTCTCAACACGCCCCCAAGTGAGGCGAATTTTCAAGCCTAACACGTGGACAACACAACGGGGTGACGTGGAGTGTGTGTGGTCGTTTGGTTTCACACGTGGGACAACCTGCTCTGATATCATAAAGAAAGTTGAGGTTCCACCATAAAACCAATTGGCAATATGGGGAGTAGCCCAACCTTTTATAAGCCCATGCAAGGTCCCTCCTCTCATCAATGTGGGATTCATTCTCAACAGTAAGATTATTGAGAAGAAACTTAAGTAAAACATGAAGTTCATTGTTATACATGCTATACCTCACAATTCATAGGGTCTTTCAATATAGGTTCTCCACTGAATCACTTTTCATTATGTGTTTGCCAAGTATGATATCTTTGTACTCTTGAAATATTTGTGTTGGATTTGGTTCCTAGATTTCTGTACAATACTTGCAATAATTGGGTCATGTACTGCAAAATTAATAACTTAACGTCAGTTCGTTTGCCTTTCCTATTCAGGTTGATCAATCCAGTGGTTGTGTCACCAACAATTGCTGCTGTTGGACTTTCGTTCTATAGTTATGGTTTCCCGTTAGTTGGTAATTGTCTTGAGATTGGTGCGGTGCAGATATTAGTGGTCATTCTTTTTTCTCTTGTAAGTATATGAAGCTGCCCTTGTATTTGTATTTGGCCATTTCTTTTATAGGTAAATTATAGATTATTCATGTGAGCTGTTTATTTTTTCTTTGCCAAAACACCTAACGCACCGTTATTTTACTTTCTGCAGTACTTACGAAAGATATCTGTTTTTGGTCATCGTGTATTTCTGATATATGCGGTAAGTTCCTCCATGTAACAAAATAAAAAAGATATATTCTGTAACTTAGAAAGATTCATAATTGTGTCATATTCATACTGTTTACAATGAGTAATCTCAGCAGGTATGTAACACTTGTATGCATGCCTTCTGTAAATTGATGTGGTTCTGTCTAAACTGCCAGGTTCCGTTGGGTCTGGCAATCACATGGTCGGCTGCTTTCCTACTAACTGAAGCTGGAGCATATAGCTATAAAGGTTGTGATATAAATGTACCTGCATCAAACATAGTATCTGAACATTGCAGAAAGCATGTTTTGAGGATGAAGAGCTGTCGAGTTGATACTTCTCATGCACTAAGGTCTTCCCCCTGGTTTAGGTTTCCCTATCCGTTGCAATGGGGTACTCCTGTATTCCACTGGAAAATGTCCCTTGTCATGTGTGTGGTATCAATTATTGCGTCAGTTGATTCGGTTAGTTTTCTTGTCATTCATTTTGGCTATAAACTTCATGGAGTTATAGTTCTTTATAACATGAACTTTTATATTTTCATTTTTTTTTAGTTCCACTGTTAAGCACACACTGGACTCATGATTTTAATGGACACGACAATGGTATTTGTATGAGAGTTCCAAATTTATATATGTTATTAGAAGTCTAATTCCATTAAATGGATGAGTATGAAATGAATGATTTGGCTTTAACCCAGTTTGATAAATTAGTCCTTAAGCGATTCCTGATTGGAAGGTTTCATGTCCTGGACTAATGCTTTATAATTTTTTCTCTTCATTTGTCTTGGTCCCCTAGAACTTTTTTGATTAGGATAATAAACTGAGAGCAACTCATAATTTCTTTGTTGCTAGGTGAAAATCTATTGTCTCATGGTCTTAATTTTTCACTTTAGAAAAACACCAGTCTGATTACGTTGTATTGGTTTTAAGATCCCGGTTACATCATTGCATGAGATGGCCTCCTGAGAATGCCCTCTATACTTGCGTCGTGGAAATATTAAAAAACTACCAAATTACTGGTTACAATGAAAACTATTTACAACATTAGGTATTATTCTTCTTTTTCACTCTCATCAAGCTGCTAGTTTAATTTGTTGTGTCAGACGGTCTGATTAGTTTGGTTTCTGACCTTTTCTTTGTGTATGAACTTCCTAGATTGGGTCATATCATGCATCGTCATTATTGGTGGCATCCAGACCTCCTACTCCTGGTGTTCTTAGTCGAGGGATTGGTCTGGAAGGTCTTTCTAGTGTCTTGGCTGGTCTATGGGGTACTGGAACAGGGTCCACGAGCTTAACTGAAAATGTGCACACAATAGCTGTCACTAAGATGGGAAGCCGTAGAGCTGTTGAGTTGGGTGCATGCGTTTTGATCGTCTTATCCCTTGTTGGTAAGTGTGTTAAACTTCTGTTTTCAATTGTAACAATGAGACTGTACTTGAACAAGAATCTGTATGACTACTAGTCAGTTTCTCATTTGGTTGGGCATTGCAGCATTTAAATATAAAGTGTGTAGTTTGAATATCTATAATAGCAGCTTTTCTATTGGTTGGTGGATTATAATTGCTCACTTGATATGTTTGTGGCCCGTTGGGTTACACATTTTTCTCAATCTTCTTTATACACTTTTCGGGATTACCATTTGCTTATTCTGCAGTTATTTCACCACCACTGATCTTTCTGTGCAATTAAATTGTTAGCATATTGTTGTGCTCCACTGTTTAAAACTTTTGAACAAAGCTTGTCTGCAAAGATTACAATGAAATATGTTTGTATTTTCATATCTTGGACAGAGCAGATCTTCTGCTGTAGAAATTGGCTATTGGATCCTGACCATTGTTGTTCGTATAATAGAAACTTATAATCAACATTTGTTTTGAATGTTTCCTCTGTTTCTCATGTCTTCATATCACCACATCATGGTGATCTGATATCCATTACCCCTGGTACAACTTAAAAGATGCAAGTTATATGTAGAATCAAGGGCATGTTTCTCACTGCAACTAATAACAGACACTATACTTGCAGGTAAAGTTGGAGGCTTTCTAGCATCTATTCCCCAAGTCATGGTTGCCGCACTGCTCTGCTTCATGTGGGCGATGCTTGCTGCATTAGGCCTTTCAAATCTACGTTATAGTGAGGCTGGAAGCTCTAGGAATATTATCATAGTCGGGTTATCTTTGTTTTTCTCGCTGTCAATACCGGCCTACTTTCAGCAATATGGCATCTCTCCAAACTCCAACTTATCTGTTCCAAGTTACTTTCAGCCATACATTATAGCTTCTCATGGGCCCTTCCGCAGCAAAAATAGAGGGGTATGCTTCTACTTGGCCTTCTGCTATAAGAAGAATGTGTTCTGTGTTTGTTTGTGTTTCCTTGTTAAATAACTGCCATACTACAAGAGAATCCATGTCCTTTGCGCATAATAGTACATAAGATAATCAGCTGCCTTTCTTTATTCATTCTAGCGTTTAAATAGAGTTCGTACAATCCCGTGAACATAGGAAAAGTCAAAACAAGTTAAGCTACTCATATTCCAAAACTATTTCACGACTGGTGGAATCATCTAATACTGATTCAATGTCCCACTTATACTCAACAACATCTAGTTGACTGATGCGAGAGTTAAGACTTGTACAACAATTTTTGCCCCTAACATGTTACTTATCTAAGACTCAATGCTCATTCCATAACTTTCTCCCTGAACATACTGTAACACTTAGAAATTACCGTGTTGATGCTTACCTCCCTTTTCCCTTTTTGCCCTTCTGTGTGTTAGGTGTGGCGCATACATTAGTCATCAATTCATTGAATCCTGAATCCCTGATTCTACCTTGTTTTCCCAGACAAAGCACTTGGTGGTTGGGAAATAGAACCAACCACCTTACTTCAATTACTTGGGACAATTTTAGATAATTATAACCATTTTGGTACCTGGTCCTTTTCTACTTTATTCATTGTATTTTCTGCATTCTTGTTGGACAATGTTTTAAAATTCTGTTCGGCGATTGTCATTTTTTTTGAAGATAAAATCGGTATGTTTTGGATAGCATGGGAGATGGTTGGTTTCAATTATTAGGTGTTATATCTCTGCATATCAACCCTATAGAAACCAGTATGTTTGTCGCTATTTCCCTGGCATATGCCTATTTGGGTGGCATAGTCGATCTACTGATCATTACACGTGCTGGGCCTGCATACATAATAAGCTCTACTTAAGATGTTCTCTTTGCAGGTGCACTAGTGCTGCTAAAACACTGGATATATCGGTGGCACAATGAGTCTAATGTTTCATAAACATGCTGGGCCTGCATGCGTAATTGATTTTTCAAACCAATAAACTCTACTTAAGAAGTTATTTTTGCAGGTGAACTATGTGCTGAACACGTTATTCTCATTACACATGGTGGTTGCATTCCTTGTGGCTGTTATCCTGGATAACACTGTCCCTGGCAGTCGTCAAGAACGCGGGGTGTATGTGTGGTCTGAATCTGAGGTTGCTAAGAGGGAGCCTGCAGTTGCCAAGGACTATCAGCTGCCCTTCAGAATTAGCCGGGTTTTCAGATGGGTGAAATGGGTCGGCATTTGACAGAATTTTGTGGTTGGTGTTGGCATTACTCAGAAGTTCAGGCTTTCCCAGCAGCCATTTTCAGGGGACAATTGTACTCTACTGCGATTCTAAATGTAAGTTCGGGGCACATACTCTTAATTATTGGTCTGGAAACACTTTTTTCCTGCACGAACGGAGTTGCAACTTGTTAGGTTCGTAGGTCTTATAGAGACATTGGTGTACATTTGAGGAACCAGAGGTTCTGGTTTTGTTGTATTCTTAGATTAATGTATGTAGTTTTGAGTCATTGGAAACATCAGGTGGACCTTTTTCATGCTATCTAGTGAGCTTCATGTATATGTTATTTCGCATATGTTATTTCGCATATGTTATTTCGTTTGTTGTTTCGCTTTTGTTTTCCTTGATCAGCTAGACAGCCACTTCCACGAATGTCGGATTCTCAATGGAAACGAAAATATTCACAGCGAGTGAGATTTGGACGGTGGACTGTTTTACTTTCTTCTATGGTTATGTTCATGATGAACTACATTTCTGATTGATCAAGGGCTTATTTTTAGCTATGCCTTTTGGAACTCGACTTTAATCTCAATTTACTTCATGTAACTCAAAAGTCGTAGCTTTACTTCATGAAACTCAAAGTTCACTTCATTTTGCCCCATAGAACTCGATTTTAATTTCATTTTGACTCCTGGAACTTAGTCAAATACGAAATAAAGACATAACAAGCACAACGAATGTTGATGAATACACATAATGAGAGCTAATGGAATAGAAAAGTACAAATTCTTGTACCAAAGTCGAAACTTTCTACAATATCTCGAAGTATACCTCGGAATATGTGATACTCCGGTTTGGATCCCTTTCCGATTGACAACTGGGATTCATCTGAAAAATATGAAATCTAACTCGGAGCTTAAAAATTCTCATAAAAACATAGACAAATTTAAGAAGGAGACTTAAATATCGATGTACTTAAAAAAGAAAAAAAAGAGAAACATTGATTTGACACGTGGCAAAATCCCATTTAAATGTTTTCCTATCGTCGTTGGGATGAGGGATGCCGTGTTAACTTGGGAAACAATTAATCTATAAAAAAGGGGCAACCTGGAAACCCTAACCCTTCAAATATAAATACAAAACCGCGTCTTCTTTTTTGGGTACCCACAACTCCCCTCCACCAATTTAGAAGAAGATTCAGAGGAAGAAGACGACGTATATACATATATATATATATGTGCAGATTATATACGAATCATCATGGGGAAGAACAGGATCGACATCAAGAAAATAACCAACAAGAACTACCTCAAGGCCACATTCTCAAAGCGGCGCAAGGGTTTGTTCCGAAAGGCCACTGATCTTTGCTGCTTGACTGGCGCCACCCTTGCGGTTATTGCCTTTTCGCCCGGTAACAATCCTTTCCTCTTCGGCCACCCCTCTGCGGAATCTGTCATTGATCGATTTCTTGGTGAACGAGCGAGGTGTGCATCCGATGATGACGGAGAGGAGGTTCTTGGGTCAGCTAGTGCCGGCAATGAGCACCAAGATTTGGAATCGAGTCGAGAGGAAGTGAAAGAAGGTTCCAATGTTATGGACGAGGAGAAGGGGAGTTTGTGGTGGGAGAAGCCGATTGAAGAAGGATTGGAACTGCCGGAGCTTAAAAAGTACAAGTCTTTGTTAGAACGTTTGAGGGAGAATGCGGCTATTAAGTTGGATGAGATGAATAGGAGAGAACTTTGTACCAAGGATTATTTGGGTTTGAATTTCGATATTGGTTCGAGCTCTTCTACTCCTGCCGACGAAAGAGATGTATGAGAGTAATGGCTCTGTTGGCAATTTTGGGTTTTAGTTTTAGAGGCAGTGATGGTGGCGGTGCCACCTTCAGCCGGAGGAATCACGGGTCCAGAGAGCGGTGGGCAACCGCCGGCCTTCCTGGAGCGGAGCCTCATTGTCTAAACGGAGTGATTTTTTTGTTTGTTTTAGTTTTGAATAATTAGGGAACCTGTAGCTTGTTTTAATGCATTTGTGACTTTTTCTTGAATCTTTCTTTCTTGCAATATTTTTGTACATCAATCTAAATTTCCAGAATTCTGGCTGTCTCGGTAATTTTGTTGTTCATCCAATTAATTACAAGTGCTGAACTAATGTACAATTCTCTGTGCTGGACGTTTGATCTTTCTCAAATTTCGAGCGTGACGTCCAATCAATTGGCCAGTAATTACTAATGATTGGGCATGAAATTGCTGTGAAGTTCTGTCAATTGAATTCATCTGCAAGAGGTTTTAGGAACGCTAACATCAGATGCAGACTTAAAAGTTTAGCCAGAGTCATTTTTGGTCTTTGGACTTGGGTTCATGGCTAGGTATCACTGGCATTCACTAGTCTTGTGGTAGGTGGTGTTGACGAGAGAATCTCTCATGTAACCAAGACAAACGCTCCGCTTGTTCGTGTCGACCCAATATGGTCGTTGTTGTTTGCTCCTTTTTGACCCATATATTTTGTGTAGGAAAAGACATGTTAGTGTTACATATTTGTTGGTGCCTCGAGTGCGTTTTAAGAAAAGAGAGGTTTGAGTTTTAAGATTGGTATAAAAGTTTAAATTTTGGATAATTTTGTCTTTACATGTCCATATGGATTTGGTTTTCTTTTTTCTAGTTGACAAGGAGTTTTTTTATGCATTCCAACATCCTAGTGAATAGTGTTGAGTGTTAGGCTTCTACTTATGCGTTTTGGGTTCAAAACTCCTAAATTATTGTAATAATTTCAAACTCTCCCTCCCTAATCATAGTAAAATCTAAAAAAAAAAAAAAAAAGATTTCTAATTCCTTAATTCTATTAAGGTTTGCTGCCTACTAGCTTAGAGTTGTAAATACTGAAGAAATTATATTTATGTATTTTTCGATCCAAACGGTTTTCAATCATCCTATCCCGTTTCCTGCTGCATCACTTTAGGTTTGGCTGGCATGGATTGACATGGGAATGGCTTGCAGTATTGGACTGGACTGGATGAGACTTGACTGGATTCATGTCCGTTGTTTGGTACTCACTAAGCCAGTAGGAGCGGACTGGCTTTGGTTAATTTTTTTTTTAAATAATTAAACTTAAAAAAAAAAATTAAATAGGAGATCGTTGGAATTTTCTGAAAAATAAGAGAAAACGCCATAATTGAAGAGTTTCATATTGTTGAGAGAGAGATGAGTTGGACTTTGTGACTAGCAATTTCACAGCTTGCTTCAACAGAGAAGAAGAAGGTCGGCAAGTCGACGGGATTCATAACCCGTGTGTCGAGTCGGGATTGAAATCCCTTGAATTCTGGACTCGTGTCCACGATGGGTAATCAATCAATCGGAGATACAGTTTACACTCACCAAACAAACGTCGAGATTAATATTCATTCTAATTGTCCGTATCTTGTCCCTAACAAGCACACCAAACGGGCCGCGAGAGCGAGATTGGCTATGTGCAGTCAGTCGACCGATTTGGTCATGTCATGTAACTTATGGGCGTTTTGTTGGCACTTGTGCCGGTGTGCGACCGTCCTCACCAAGCTTTTCTTGGGCCTTTAGCCTTTAGGAGTGGGTTTGGGCTCATTGGGTGGTGTTAGATTGTACTGTTAGAAGCATCGGCGTGAGATATCACACATTAGTATATCCAGGGTATTAAATAAACCAGTTTAAGAAGTAATAATTATTCTAATTAATTTTGGAAATAATTTTTTTGTTATTTTTTCTTAAATTTTGGTTAAGAGCTATTTAGAGAGCCCATTCAAAATGCTCACTGCACTGCACCAGTAGTTACAAAAATACAGCATGCTTAGTTCACTAAATAGAGGAAAGCGAGTTGAAGAGCGAACTGTAAACATGTAAATTTTATTGCATACAAATGATACATCACAAAGTTCCATGTGGCAAATGACCCATCACAAATGGAAAAGTCATCAATGGCATGTGGCACAAATCAAGCAAAGGAAGTGTAAAACATTCCCAAAATTCGGCAAAAAGGGAGAAAATCCCCCTTAAAATCGGTAAGGGGCCCAAAATCTCTCAAAACCGAAAAGAAAGTCAAAGCATCTTCACAAAATAAGCAAGAATTGAAGATTGCTCACAAATAGGCAACAAGGCCTATAAATTTCGGCCAATACGAGGAAGGTGGCTGAAATTAAGATACAAAACATGCCTAAATTCTCCCATGGACGAATCAAGACACAAATCAAGGCCAAATCCATCCAAATGCATGGCTTTGGAAGTCTATAAATACAAGGACCCAAGACACACAAATGGGTTGAAAATTACACATTAAGAAGAACCTCTACACAAATATTTGAAGACTAATACGCTACCAAAGTTCTCTTCGAAGAACACACAACCAAAGCCGAAGCTTTCTGTTGACCAAACCCGAAGCACTCCCTTGAAGAATCAACTAGCACTCGTGCCGATTCCTTCAAGACTTTGTTGCAAGCTCAAAACTTGTAACACATTTGTGTTAAGATCAAGTCGCCAAGACCCTTGAATCAACTAAATCTTACATCAACATCACCCTTTGCTGCAACTTTGAGGTGAAAACCATCCAAGCATCGTTTCAAGCCCAAAACTTGAGGTAATCATTCAATCATTCTTCTGAGATCAAGTCATCGCGACCCTTGGATTAAGAACCTACACATCTACATCAAAATTGAAGACTGAATCAGAGGAATATTGTAAACAGAGATTGTAACCCTACAAATTCAAATCAATACAAATCTAGTTTGTACACATGTTCTCGTTTCATTCGTTACAGAATTTTCGTGTTTACAAATTTGCCACGCCCGGTGGGACTTCTCTACCTCTCATCCCTGTCTTCAAATTCACAAGAAGCACAAATGGCATCAAGAAAAGATCAAGCTGTTCCTGCAACCAACGTGAAGAACAAAATCATCCTTGCCATAAATAGTGGCACTTTGGGTATTATAACCCGAAGCAAGGCAAGAGCTCTCTCTACCGTGCCTTCCACCCCTACATCAACTCTGTTGAATAAGCAAGAGAACCCGAGGCACGAGCCCGTGATCACCCTAGCCTCGTTAAGGGGGCCAAAAGAAGAAAGCCCGAAAAGGTACTCCGAGTCGTTAACTTCCGATGCCGACTCAAGCATCAGTTTGTATCCTATAGCCATGCAAGTCATGACCACTGGTGCAACTTCAATCAAAGAGTAGCTGGCACAAATGAGCGAAGCGATCGTAAGGCTGACAAGGACCGTGGAGGAAAATGACTTGCAGATTGCTACACTCGTCAACCGTTTGGAGGCACATCATAACGAGAAAGCTGACCCGAAGGTTGATCCACCAAAGGAGGAAACTGACGAAAAGGAGGAGCCTTTGATGGACAAAGCTGAGGAGAAGCTGAATATGGACTGAGCTACCATGCTTATGGGATATCTCTCTATCCAACGACTGCAAGAGATGATCACAAGCACCATTAAGGTGCAGTACGAAGAAAGCTCACATGACTTCGTGCTGTACTCAAAGCTATACTCCAAGAAGATTGACACCTTGAGGATGCCAATAGGTTATCAGTCGCCAAAATTCATGCAATTTAATGAAAAGGGCAATCGCAAAGCCATTGTCACACCTCGATCTCAACATACGTCCAGGATCGACACATGATGTCATCAAATAACCATATATCTAACATACTAGCCTCAAGGATATGTACCAAGCACATCCTATGCCTTGAATTGTGTAGTAATTTTTTGTACATTTTATGGCCGCATCTAACCTCTCATTAGACTGCCTACGTACCCTTAGTAGGGATTAAACCATTCGTAGTTTGTCATTTTACTACGCTTAAACATCCATCACATAAATCGCTATGTCTCAACAATATTTCACAATGCATACCATGCGATATGTCAAAGAACCAATGACAAAGCACAATATTCTTCTCAAGCCATATTGATCAACTAAAATAATCATAATAATAACATCCATATCCAAAGTCATTTTGCAATCCCGTCAATTAATCAATTCATGAATAAAAAAATGCATGATCTTAGCATTTATTTACGTTAATCAATCAATGCGATAACTTATCATTTCACGAATTTAACTAAGGAACTCTATATAATTCCCTACTTGGATTATGAGTAATAAGTATGGTAATTCTAATTTATATTCACAACGTCTATTAGGGATAATTCCCATTCACTCGAATCTAGGGTTCTAGACTAACCTTATGAAAATGAGCAAGAGCAAGGATTCCAGACCACTCAACGAAATCCAACAATCTTAGGTTCCGAACCACTGAACGTAACTAAAATACCAAGCTGCTTCTCGCAATCACCTCATACCTGTCATATCTACAATCATGCCTACATCAAGGAGATGGCACACTGGGCAAATCAGACACTCGAATAAGCTACGAAGTTCAGGTGAGTGACAATAATACAAGTATGTGATATCCAATAAAAACAGGCCATCGATCACAATCTATAAACATCAAATATAGAATCATGCTTTATGAAATCATAATCATGTCGCTGAAAACTCCGAAGGAGTCACCTAAACATCTAACGACTTCTCTAATTCAAACCATAAGATTCCCAAAAAACCATCGTTCATATGTACGTTAAAAACTAGGGCTAGAGGGACGCAATTCGGCCGAAACCTACATAAGTAACCAAATAGAAAGTGGCCCCCATAGCGGATTAACCAAGCAGAGCCACCCCTGAGTAACCATGTAGGTAGTGACCCCCCATCGCGAATTAACCAAGTAAAGTCGCTCCCACGAATCTGTTAGGCAGTGATCACCCATCGTGGATTAACCAAGCTTGATCACCCCTAAGTATGTATGGCCATAAGGATCGCCCATCCTGGATTAACCAAGCACGATCCATAAATAATATGGTCCTCTATTGCAGATTAACCAAGCAGGACCACAAGTGACCCCCCATCGCAGATTAACCAAACAGGGTCAAGATAATCAAGTAGGCAGTGACCGCCCATCGTGGACTAACCAAGCAGAGTCACACCTACAAAACTGTTAGGCAGTGATCACCCATCACGGATTAACTAAGCATGATCACTCCTAAGTATACATGACCATAAGGATCGCCCATCGCGGATTAACCAAGTGCGATCCTTAAATAATATGGTCCCCCATCGTGGATTAACCAAGCAGGACCATCCATGTACCACTGCTACATGGTGCATACTCGGTTTCACCTAACCTTGCGACACTAAGGTAACGGTCCCCTACTAGCCCTCGCATTTCTCAACATTTCAAATGTATATTTATAACACAATTCATAAACATTTCAATATGCACTTCAACTCACCTTTTCCCAAATATTTCCAATCCATGAATCAAATCACATTTAATAAAAATAGATCAATGACCAATTATAAAATCACATTTTAACAAAAAACACATTTATAAAACCAAGTTATATCCACAAAGGATACTAATATAAGAAAACAGGGTAATAACCATATCACATATATTAAAGTCACTCACCAAGACAAGTTCGCAAAGCCTCACTGAGTCTGTAGTAATACTAATTTTAGTAAGTTAAAATGGTTCAATACCTATTGACCAAAAGTCAACTTCCGATCAACGGTAGGGTCCACATCTTTACGTAATTTGATCCGGAAGATCCACACATCGGATTTTGGATCCGTAATCTTCTAAAATTCACATTATTCCTCTAGAACAACATACTAAAATTTCATAGCGATCCGACAGTTGGATCGTCGATTCATATTTTGATCAAGTAATGTGTCATAATGAAATTAGGTTCAAACGATCAAACCACGTCATAGGAATATCAAATAGAAATTCAGGACATCTAATTGAACTAAGAAAGGCATTGTCAGCCCACTGGCCAAAGTGCCGCCGCCAGTGCGGTCGGCCGCCTCGACTCATCGGAAAATTCAACAATTTTAAAAAATTACCAAATTTTATAGGCAAGTATATCTCAGTGAGGGGAGCAATTTTCATACCTTTGGCCAAGTCCAATTTGGTTAGGAAGTGTCCCAATTTCATCCAAATCCACAGGAAACCTTAGAAATGGGTGTTTGTCGATTCATCGCCAAAACGAACTTCAATGCCATATCCAATGCTTGGACCTTGCTCCAAGGGTTGATATGAGTCTATTGGTGGTGGTGATAGACGGTAATCATTGTTGGAATCACCACAAAATGAGAAAACTTGCCGAAAAACCCTCGGCACTTTGTTGCTACGACCTTGAAAAATGGAAATCTAACACTATATAGATGTAGGACTCATCAAGAGCTTGACATAGACACCAAGATCACCCCAAACGGAAGTCAAATGAATGAGATATGGCTGGGTAAAAAATGGGGGTTTGCGGGTCAAAAATGACCCATTTCAGGTTTCTCATCTACCTTCCTTTCTCATCCCTTCCATTGGTCACTCCTCCCTTCTTTTTTTCTCCTGCGACTTCATCTTCTTCTCTCTCCCGCTGCCATCTGGCTGCATCTAGTCCCTTCTTTTTTTTTCTTTTTTTGAAAAAAAAGAAATTATACCAAAACGTCTCTAATTTCTTGTTATAGCTCCATTTCACGAACAGTTTGCGCCTATGCGTTTTTAAGATTGAGCTATATCCAAAGATATAAATTGTGACCTCGAAACGCCTACGAGTTTTAAATAAATAATTTCCAAACTTCACTTTTCGTAACTAGTTTAATAAAAAATCTAAATTCAAACTAATTAAAATATATTCTCGAAAAATAATATAAAATCTCAATAATACGAATACGTAGATTATATAGTGAAATCCAGGCCCTCTACTCATGGCACCAACCCAATTTTTTTGGGCTATGTTTTCTCGATCCAATGTTAGTATTTTAGCATTATTTAGCTTCCACAATCGACCCCTTTTGGTCCTGATCTATTGAATTAATTAAAGTGACTTGCAGTCCATTAATCTTATAATGAATCCAAAATTATTGACTTGAAGATCACTTTTGGACATTAACAATTCAATAATTTATTTTTATACTTTGAACCGTTGACATACTTTCGTAGTAACGAAGCTCTCACACTTGAGTTCCCAAAGAATTTGAATTCCACTATACTTAAATCAGCATATTGCATTTTATGTTTCTTGCAAGAACCTCTCTTTTATGAACTAATTGTTCATAAAACTAAATTGAACCTGAAGTTTCATATTTAGTGCGTTTGAAACCCGAAATTTTCATTCAAAATTTACCACATGAAACCTGTAGTTTTGATGCATAAATTATACCAATACATGTCTATTAGAACCCAAATATTCTATGGTATATGTTTATGGATCACCATATGACTAATCACGTTTTTTGTACCCACCATTTTAGGGACATGTTGAACTTAAACAAGCTCGATTTCACCGCTCTGGAAGTCTTTGGAAGAAACTACCTGAAGTGGGTTCATGATGTGAAGCTCAATCTCACTGCAAAGGGTATCAGAGCCATCATCGAGGCACCTCTCGAAGACAAACATGTCGATGAAGCTCAGAAAGCTACTACAATAATCTTCATCTGAAGACACATCCATGATGCTCTACAGACCGAGTACCTTACTGAGGAGGACCCACACACCATCTGGCTTGCTTTGGTCGATCGTTTCGATCACCAGAAAGACATATACTTGCCTGAAGTAAGGCACAATTGGCAGCATCTTCGCTTCCAAGACTTTAAGTCAATGAATGAATACAACTCTGAAGTTTGTAGAATTTGATCACTGCTGAAGTTCTGTAAAGTGGAACTAACCAAATTAGATTTCCATGAGAAGACCTATTCGACCTTCTATACTACCAATATTGTCCTGCAGCAACAATATAGGGCATATAAATTCACCAAGTTTTCAGATTTGATCTCTGTGATACTTCTCGCTGAAAAGCAGAACCAGCTTTTGATGAAGAATCATCAAACTCGACCGACTGGCTTGAACGCCACATCTGAAGCACATGCGACACATTCTAGTAGCCACAAACGACGAAAGAACCGTCGTGGCCGTGGTAATGGGAGGCAAGCCCACCCAAGGGAGGAAATGTGACCCAACAGCATCCACCCTTTGCCCTTAAGGCCCTGAACTTTAAGAACAAGGGCAAAGCTCTTGTTTAATCGGCTTCCATTGAATTGGATATGTGTTATCGCTGTGGATCAAAGGATCATTGGTCACGCGTATGCTGAGCTAACCCCGAGGCTATTGCCAAGTTTCATTCTTGTAATACCCTGAAAATTTAAAATATGTGGAGTAAATCAAGAATAAATAGATTTATGGTTATGAAAATTTGATTTGAGAAATTTTAGAATTTTGTTTCCAGGATTTATTATAATTTACGTCGAAAACTTTTGATAAGTGGAAAAGACGAAAATGCCCCTAATTGACTAAACGTAATTTTACGAGGATGTATTTTATCCTCATATGTTTTATCGTATTTTTTGACATACTTGGATATAGGATGATTGCACGAGCGTGTAGGCAAAAACTGTTTGACAAACGAAGTTATAACGAATGAATTAGAAATGAACGAAAGTAGGGGCAAAATAGTCATTTTTCCATGAATCTAGAAGGCTCCAAATTTGGTTGGAGGTGTGTTTTAGTGGAAATATGCCACATGAAGGGCTTTGAGAGGGAGGGAGAGTAGGCCAATTGGGAAGGGAATAAATGAGGGAAATGAGGAAATGAGAAAAAGGAGAAAAGGGATGGGGACTTTAACCCAAATTGGTTCGAACCCTGCAGCTTTCCCTATTCTCTTTCTCACTCTACTTTGCCATCCCTCTCTCTCGCCGTTATCTATCGCTCGGACTCACCGTTTCCGACTTCCCCTGTTTGGTTTTTGGAGAAGATAGTAAAACAGTAGGAGCAAGAAGTTATGAGTGGGTTAGATTTGGATAGTAAATTGGTAAGGCCATAATTCTCCAATTCACATTCCCTTCATCTGTGTTTGTTAATTAGTTTGAATTTTATTGGGTATCTTGGTTATACTTTATACCGAAATCATAAGTGTTTTAATTCCTTAATCCTTGTACCAGTTCTGAATTGGAATTAGATTTTTTTTTCCAAGAAGATCCTTAGAGAAAGACCAACTGGCATGAATTATTGCTTGCCTTATTTCTAGCATAGTAATTCTGACGAAGGAGATAAGAATGAATAATTTTGTAATGCATATGATCGAATTATCTCCCTGGGAAATGCAATGCTTCACATTGTCAAAGTTTATCTTCTCTCCTAAATTCTTCTTAATATTAAATTTTGAATCTTAGTCCATTTAATTAGGTACAGGAAGCTCCATACTTTCTAGCAAAATATTTTGTCAACTTTCTAACTTGATATTATGCGCTTGTTTTTGTATATTTGGAAAGATCTATGCTCATTGATAAACGAAGGGTTGTGTAGTTGAGTGTGCTTACATTTGAGAGTTAGAGTCTCAAACTTGGATTATGGTGCCAATAAACATTGTTGAGTTTATTTCAAACAATGGAGCTGTATCAAACATCATAACTGCGTGGTAATGATGTTGTGATTACTAATTGCAAGCATTGAGTTGTATGGCTTTAGCGTCACTACGAAGGATATCCAAAAAAGAAAACATTGGGTTCTTCATAAAAATTCAGGACATCTAAAAGTTGGTGAACTACGAAAGGCTTGATCCCACTCAAGGGTACGTTAGCAGTCTAACAGGGGTTAGATGCAGCCTTAAATAATAGAGATTAATCTTTTGTTGGGAATTTGATTTAAGAAAAGAAATTTGGTGATTAATTTGAAAATTTAATCTTATGTTTTTGGTAAGTAAATTTTGGTTATATATTTTGTGAGTGATTAAGAAATTTAAATAATGAATTTTGATTAATGGTAGTTAAATAAACAAGATTTTAATTTGGCCTATCACCGAAATTATTTTCCGAAATAAATTTTCAGGGCATTACAATTCCCCTTGTGAGTCTAACTTTGCACATGTGGATCATCCGGAAGATGCTACTATATTAATGGAGATATCGGATTTTCAAGAGGTATCAGCTCTTATGGACGAATAAATTAGACATATTTCTAGGGTGTTTACCCTTGATGGCCGAACCCACTAGGAGTGGTCGGCCCCTCTCCCCTATTTTTCTAGGTTTATGATTTAATTTTGAACAATTTTTCTAAGTTTTTGGAATAATTTTTTTGGCTTTGGTTTGTTTTGAATTATGGATTGTTATTTGATGGATATTATTTCTCGAATTGCTTAATTGAATGAGTGGACTTTTATTTATGCATGTGACCAATTCAATCAATTTATTTCTAGGTATGTCTAGTGGGGAAGTTAGTTGTCTACTTGATAGTGCTACCACGCACACCATCTTGCGTGAGCGACACTATTTTACTAACTAAATACCCATGAAAGCACCTCTGACAATTCTTTCAGGCCTATCCAACCTGATTAAAGGATATGAAAAGGCATGTATCATGTTGTCTAATGGTATAGTCTTAACCATTAAAGAGGCACTTTATTTTCCACGTTTCGGAAGAACGGTGCTGAGTTTTAGAGATATTCGAGAGAATCAATATCATATTGAAACCACTGAAGATAATGGTTCTGGATTTCTTTGTATCACTTTGTACGAATAAGGCCATAAGCGTATTCACGAGAAGTTGGAACGTCTCCTGAGTGGGTTGTACATCACAACCATTCGCGGCATAGAAGCCCACGATTTGGCCGGCCATATACCTGAGTTCTAGGACACTTTGTTGCTTTGGCATGGCCATTTGGTACATCCCGGACGTGACATGATGCGTCGTATACTCAAATCATCACATGGGCATCAGTTATCTCCCTATGTTGGATTCCCACCATGCAAAGTGTGTTCTTTAGGGAAGTTGAATACTCAACCCTCGATTACAAAGATCATTCACGACCCCTCTAAGTTTCTTCAGAGGATTCAAGGGGATATTTGTGGACCTATCCAACCAACCTACGGACCATTTAAATATTATACAGTGTTGGTTGATGCATCGACACGATGGTCTGTGTTCACTAAACTCCTAGAACAAATTATTAAGGTAAGAGCTCACCACCCTAATTATCCGATCAAGTCGATTTGATTGGATAACGTTGGAGATTTTACGTCACAGACTTTTGACGATTATTGCATGTCAGTAGAGATTGATGTGGAACACCCTATACCCCATGTTCACACCTAAAACAGCCTAGCAGAAGCTTTCATAAAGCGCATTCAATTGATAGCTCGAACTTTGGTTATGAGAACCAAATTGCTGATATCTGCTTGGGGCTATGCAATATTGCACGCAACTATACTGGTTTGCCTGAGGTCCATCACTACCCAACCACATTCACCGTTATATTTTGTCACTGGATATGAGCTTGACGTCTCGCATTTACAAGTGTTTGGGTGTGCCATTTGTGCCAATAATGCCGTCACTACGTATCAAAATGGGTCATTAGAGAAAAATAGGAATCTATGTCAAAAATGATTCGCCATCAATTGTTCGCTATTTAGAATCCTTGACAAGAGATCTCTTTACCGCACATTTTGCGAATTGTCACTTTGATGAGACAGTCTTCTCGTCGTTAGGGGGAGATAAGCATGGTAACGTTCCTGGAGAACGCCACTATAATACCCTAAAAATTTAAAATATATGATTATTTGGAGTAAATCGAGAATACATGATTTATGGTTATGAAAATTTGATTAGAGAAATTTTAGAATTTTGTTTCCGGGATTTATTATAATTTACGTCGAAAAATTTATCGATACGTGAAAAAGACGAAAATGCCCCTGTTGTGCTAAACGGGATTTTTCATAGACGTATTTGATTCTTCCACATTTTTTTTTCTACTGTTCTTGGCATATTTAGAGATTACATGTTACTATGAAAATGTAAGCGCAAACGGATTGAAGTTTGAAATTCGAATGAGAAAGTTACGAATTTTCTAAATAAAAGAACATTTTGGTAAATTCAAGTGGAACTTTCTAGAAGCCAATGGCTTCCTTTTCCTTCTTCCCTACGTGCAAAACCAGCAGCTGGGGCTGTTGTGTTCTTCTCCTTTTTAATTCTCCTTCCCTCCAAAAACTTCATTGAATCATAACTTTCTCGTACGGCAACGAAATCAAGCGCGGTCAAAGTCTATTATTCGTAGCGAAGCCGTCTTCAATTTGTTACCAAACCCATATGCTTGAACCAAGCGTGCCCATATGTTGAAGCCTAGAAGCTTTGATGGTTTTCATAGTTTTTTCGCATATTCCAGCTAACCTCGCCGGAGATAGGTCTTGACTTAAGAGAGAAAAATACTCTTCTCTTCATGCACTTCCAGGATATGTAAGTGGATCTTCCGAATTTCAAGTTTCATTTTCGAACAAGTTTGAGATTTATGTGTTTAACTTGAATTTCTGGTGTTCTTGTTGAGGAGTTGTGGTGGTGACATTGATTGAAGAGCTTAGTAGCTAAGTGGTAGGTTGATGAACAACTTTGGAGGAGTTTGAAGGGCAGGACAAGAACAAGAAATGGTACATACTTTAATTTTATTGAATTGTTTGTAGTCTTTGGCTAAAAGAAGAAGAACTAAGCATGATATGGGTAAACTAACACATTGAAATAGAAGTTAAATATGATTCTTGGATAGTTTAGGATTGCCCTAAAATTGTAAATTGGATTAAATAAGTATGGGTTCTACATTGCAGAAAACTTTTTCATTTTGCAGAGAGAAACTACGTTTCAAGTAGCCTACTTTGGCTCTTGATTTCTATGTCCTTATGAGTTCCTTTTGATCTAATATTGTGTGTTTTGAATTAGACATGTCGGTGATCAAAACCTATCTGATTTCACTTAATTTTGTTGAATTTTGATTGATCAAAATTATGTCCAAAGTTGAGTCACAGGGTTGCCAGACAGCAGCAAGTTTTGTATTTCCAGTTTTGGGATTCCATTTTATAATTGGCATTAACTTTCAATTTAGGGTTCCGTTCTCTACCACTATTATATGATTTTAAAGTACACAGAGCAAGCCTCCAACAACCATTTAAGATGGTACTATTTGGTTCAGGTTTGAGCGTTCATTATAAGCTTAAACTTGGTTGATCAAAGCAGTTATATACAACTTTTGCATAGGAAAGATTGTTATTTCTACATTATGCAATTCTTATCCGAGTTTTTCTTTAAATTACTTTGCTTTATACTACTGTTGTTATTTGAAGTATAAGTTGTATTAAAATCATGCCTATGCTACACAAGTTAATAAATTGTAATTACTCACTTCCATACTTGCTAATAGGTGTTTACTTGTGTTTGCTTTCATTTGGTCATGCTTTATGCTTGAATGTACTATGTTAAACGTTGGAGTTTAGTGAATGGAGAACTATAAATGGCTTGATCCCTTTTAGGGTACGTAGGCAGTCTAACAAGGAGGTTAGATGCATCCATAAAATAACTAAGATTAATCCTTTATTGAAAATTGTCTAAGAAAAGGAATTTGGCCTATCTTAGTAATTATCTTTCGAAATAAATTTTTTTGGATGTTACAGCCGTGAATTGTTGTGGTATGCTTCCACTATGTCTCATTTAGATCCCTGCACTGCTCAGTTTGAAACTAAGGTGCACCGAATTATAGATCTTCAGAGCATGCCAGATGCTTTTAATGATTTAGCTAAGTGACAAGATCACATATACTCACTACAAACACACATGCAAGGATAGATGTACCTCGTGTATATCAACAATCCGCCTGGGAAGGTTGGACCATCCCCGAAGGTGGGGAGGCCGCACCTTCCACGCGGCAAGGTACATTGGCTGCTAACCAATCATTTGTTCCGACCCTGAAGCGTGGTAGACCCCCATTATTCAAAGGATTCTTAACCTCGGAAGAAGAAAATGGCACCAACGAGTGACCTTAGTTTGAATCCGACCATCACTCACTCATCCGTTCCAAAGCATAAGGTTATTCTAGATTATGGCGATGTCTTAGACGAGACAACCTGACCTCCCGAGAATCGTGAGATTTCGATCCACTACGCAGTATTGGATAAGGTTTGAAATAGGAATAAGATGATCGTCGACGATGCATTTGCGTACACAGTAGCTGTTGACATCATGCTTAGTGATGACAAATTACCCAGAGAACGTTCCATCCTCACAAGGACCAGCTGTTTTGAGAAGCCCGACCTTATTTGAGAAGTTAGGGGGAATGGTAACCAATGAGGACTTGAAAATCACCATGGTGCAAGTGTTAAGGAGTATGGAGAAGATTTCTCTTGAAACCAGAGGAGAAGTAAGCAAACTCTGTTCTTTAACAGAGAGTTTGCAAAGAAGACTAGATCTAGAGTATTCTACTCCAAAAAATGGTTATGTAAGGGGAGTAAGCCCTGAAGAAGAACTAGTTATTCCATTCTTTCATTTGCTTGAGGAGAAGAATGGTAAAAATAAAAACAAAGAAGAATTTGGCACCAATGAGCCAGTGTTGGAGGAAATCTTAGAAGTAGAGTTGCCTAACCCTTTACTATTTCCAATTAATAGTAGGGGCAAAATGGGCAAGAAAGAATGAAGTATGGGATGCCCTAGTTGATCTGGGAATCCAGCGGAAAAGGCAGGCCTACCAAGGCAGACAAGCCTTTTCCTTATAGGCCTCCATCATTGGCCAGTAAGGGAGGGGATCCCAAGTGGAGGAAGCCCGAGCCAAGAAAAGAGACTTTCTCGAGCAATGATCGTTGCCCGAAATGGGAACATCTTCATATTCTTCCTAATAATACAACTCACCAATAGCTCAGGGATAAGTTAGTCGAGTTGAGGAGGATGATGGCCTGGAATGCTTAGCCACAAGCTCGCCCACTATTTAGGATCACTTATCAGATGCCTTATCTTTTGTACATTGACGAGCAGAACCCTTTTCCAGTCAACTTCAAGATGCTTGCATCCCCAACATTCAGTGGACAAGATGGTAATGTGTCTTCCAAAGATCACATTTTCAAGTTCTCTAATAACTACGTGGCATTTGAAGATAATCCCAACTATAAGTTGAGATTGTTTGGGAACTCCTTGGTGGGCTTAGCATCTTTGTGGTATTCTTTGTTGCCCCCTTGATGCGATTTTTATACGCACACTCAAATTAAACCCTCGTTTGACAATTGTAGTAGAATGGATAAGTGAGGGATCGTTCTGGACCGGGGATTAGGAGGGATTGCTAAAACCTTCTAAATTGACTTAAAAACATAAAAACTAAATCAAAATACTCTTAACAAGACTACTATGACTCAGAATGGCTTTGAAAAACTCAAATTGTCTAAAACAATCAAATTGACTCAAATAGAAGCTAGAACTTGATTTAGACGAATTTGCAAGCGTTTATGACTCCAAAAGCTTAAAGATACAAAAATAAAACAAATACGAATGATTAAGACTCAACGAAATATGGGGGAAATGTGTTTGGACGATATTAAATTAAAAAGACAGAATATAATTAAAGGCAAAATGTAAATATGAATGTGATGAAAATATGGATGATGGAATAGCCAAGGGGTTCTTCTCCACACATGTTACACTTGCATACAAAATTGATTCTCAGTTGGTCTTTCGATAAGTTGTGAAACTCAATGCTCCAAGTTAATTAGATCCGCTTAAATTAACTTTCAGATTTCCCTAGATTCGTTGGATTGAATGGAATACGCATTACAACCAAATTATTCTTAATCAAAGTCCCTAACTATGGAATACGCATGATAGAGACATTCAACAAAGATCATTAAGTTCAACGGAAATCATAAACATCGACGAGGCATTCGTTACTATGGAATACGCATGAAACTTATGCCAAGAATTCGTTTAACGCGATTGTTTATAAGCAACCTCCACTACTTGTGAATATAAGTTCATAACGATTAGGTGAAATTCACTTATATTCTAGCGTCATATTTATGCATGAAAATTAAGCTTGCAATCTCAATGAACATACATAAATAAGTTATCAATCAAACAGTTAAACGAATTGAATCCACAACTTATGAAATTCCAACCAAACGTAATCAATTCAAATTGCAAATATAAACATAGTTTCGAATCACCCCCTAGCTAAAGGGGGTTTAGTTCCTCATAACTTTGAAATCAAAGAAACACCTAAACATTCCAACAACTCAAACTTGAATTGTATGAACGTTTAGGCACTCTTATCTTCCATTCTCATACGTACAAAACAAAGAGAATTAAATTTAAACTTTGAAATCAAAGAAACACCTAAACATTCCAACAACTCAAACTTGAATTGTATGAACGTTTAAGCACTCTTTTCTTCCTCGTTGTTGTAGCACAAGGTCTAAGGTGAGCTTTGGGGATTATGTGAAGTGTTTTGGAGGGATGGGAAGTGGTTGGATAGTGGCTGCAATGGAGGAGAAAAACTGCACAGAAATGGAAGGGGAATTGCGGCAATGGATGTGTATTTGTGTGGTGTGTTGTGTTGTGAAATGAATGAAAAATGAGATGAATCCCTTGTGGCTAGGTTGCATGCTTATTTATAGGTAAATGAGAGGGAACATGACAGCTTGGAATAGGTGGAAATGTGGCTGCAAGTTTGGTGAATGATTATGAGTGAATGCATGTGAATGTGGCTAGGTTGGAAAGCTGGAATTTCTGGAATTGTAATGTACCCCACGGCATTGATTGTGTTTGAGTGTTTGTGGCTGCAATGTTTGTTGGTTAAAGATGCATGTGGATGTATTATACAATGGGAAAGTATGTGATTGACAATTAGGGTGAATGGTGGCTGCAATGATGAAGTGTGATGGCTGAAAATGCAAGGGAAGTGCACGGCATTGATTAGTTTTAGGTGCATGTGGCTGCAATGTTTGTTTGATGATGATGCATGTGATGGGTGGGAACAAAGGGGGAAACATGGCACAAGGGTGCTTGAGTGAATGATTGAATGTGCATGTGGATTAAAGAATGAGTGGTGGTGTAATGATGAAGTGAATGCATGTGTTGATGACTAGGTTAGTGGGTGGAAATCTGAAAATGGCATAAGGGAATGGGAGCTAATAAATAATGCATGTAGGGTTAGGAAATAAAATCATAACTTAAAGGGGAATGATTAAAGGGTGTTGAAAGGTTTTGCATGGCTTTGAAGTGATTGTGGATTGGGCTAGAGTTTAAGTACATGAAATGGACCCAAATTGCTCCTCCTTGCATGGCAAGGAATGGTGTTTGTGTTAAGCCCATGGCAAGGTGTTATGTGATTGGGTTAGGGCCATTGTTTTGTGTCTTCAAGTGCATACAAGGCCTTCAAATTCGTCCATCCTCTTGGCTCCATGGATAAGCTATCCAATCCATGCCCAAAAATGCTCCAAATGGCCTCAAAATGCACTTTCTTGCTCCCTAGGCCCTTAGAACCTGAAAACACACAAAAGAAGCATAAAGGACTAAAATAACGAGAGAAACATAACGTAAATGCACGAGAACAAGCCATTTAAGTCGCATGAATATGCTCCTATCAAATACCCCCACACTTAGCTTTTGCTAGTCCTCGAGCAAAACAGAAAAACAAAATAAAACGAAACGAAACAAACCAAACACAATCTTAAACCTTCCAACGTTGCCTCAGGGATTTCCAATGCATATGACATGTTAAAAATCATTATTCCCACATATTTTGGTTATCTTTACACTTAAGTACATACTTAATCATAGTCACCACATACTAATTCACAATTAAGCATTTAAAACTATATTTTGAATGTAGTAACATGCTTTTAGAAAATTTGCTCAATTCCTTACAAGATATGTACTCAAATTTCACTCAGATTTTCTGACTACACACCCTAATCTAGTTACATGTGAGAAGATTGATGTAAATATGAAAACGAACACTCACATATATGTATCATAAAGAGAGCAATTTCTGGAGTTAATAAGCATGTTTAGATATGATCTCATGAATGGAATGCTACTACTTAGACGTGAGAACCAGTGACACCATAAGCTCATACCAAGTTCAAACTCCACAAATTGAAATACACAACACTCAAGATAGAAGTCAAGGGTTGTAACGGGGCTTGGGGTATGTGGATAACAAAGAAGGGATATGGAAAACAAAGGTTCTTAAAGAAATAGTGAGCAAAGCATTTGAATCAACTTAGAATTCACTTTTGAATGAAAACTCAACTTTTGAACAAAAAGGGAGAATTTAGACAATTTACGCCCAGAATTGGTGTTTTGGAACCTTTCTTCAATCACTTATTCTTTTCTTTTTTTTTTTTCTTTTCTTTTCTTTTTCTTTTCTTTTGAATATCAAAACATAAACACTTAAACATTCTCTCCCCCACACTTATTTTCTTTCATAATGTAACTCAAAAGGAATTCAATTAAGTCATGCTCACTATCTTTTAAGAACAAGGGTGGGGATTGTCCTAAACTAGGCTAGGTAAGGAAAAAGTGGGTTAACAAAGAACATGGGCTAACATGGCTCAACGGGGGTACAACTTACAACATATACGAAATATGGGAAGTGAGGCTATTTGGCTATGGTGGTAACTACACAACTTCATCTTGAATATGTGTTATGCAAATCAATAACATGCTTTGAATGAAATGGGCATGAGTTCTAGCATTTGGAACTATATGATGAAACGCCTTCTAAGTAGTAACCAAGCAAAGAATAATGAGATCATGCAACGACTTTAGAAAACAAGAAATCACAGATTAAAACTCTCCAAAGAAGGTAATGGCTCGAGTCTCACAGGGATGTAGCGTCATTATGAGTTCCTTCCTTCAAGCATGTTACAAAAACGAATTTTTCTTTTATGATTGCATGTGAAGTCATACATTATAACCATAACTAAACATATACCAAGAGTAAATCAAACTTTCATCCATGTTTATAACTCTTTTTAACAGTCATGCAATTACAAACCAAATCCTCATCATAACGTTGGAAGGTTCCCTAAGACACAAAAACAACTCAAAACACTCTTTTTAGGCTTTTCAAAAAAAAAATGTTTTTCAAATTTTTATGTGATTTTCGGAGTTATAAAACAAAACACGCTAAAACAGTTTAAAAACACCTTAAAAACATTTAAAACAGCAAGGAACAACACTTGAAGTTATGGGTGATAAAATTCAACGAATTTGCATCAACATACTTAGTTACCCCCCCCACACTTAAATCAAACATTGTCCTCAATGTTTTAAGCATAGATTCACACAAAGCATAAGTAAATACACAAAAAGCACTTAAACATAATAAACATGGCAGAATGTAATTAACAAAGAGAAGAGTTTAGAGACGCAAATCTGGTTATAGAGTGTAAATTCCATCTTCTCCTTGGTAATTGCATTGAGGCTTTTGATCTTTGTGATTCCACAGGCTTACTCTTGAACTGGTTTCTGCCCATCGTTGATTTTCCTTTGTGTTACTTCTTGAACTGGGCAGCAGGATGGTTCTTTTGGTCTCCCCCGAAGGTCTGAGCTTATCCCTTTTATCTGTTTCTTTGTTCAATCTTTCCAATTCGTATTGAAAAGGGTTGGAGGATAACTCAGCCTATGTTTGTCTCCACATGCTTCAATGTATCATTTTCACTTGCCTTACTCGCTCCCCTTTGCAGAAGTGGTCCCTTCTCTGGAAGTGTATCAACCGTTGAAGATGACTACTCGAGAGCAACGCTAGGTAAGCAATCAGGAATAGATTCCAGGCAGTTGGCTCCAGAACGGAAGACTGACTCCAAGTGCCGGCTGATTGCTTGTTTTACTTTGCCATGCGAGTAAGAACAAGGACAAAGAAAAAGACAGGGAAAGAGCATGATATGAGATACTTTTGCTTTTGACCTTGATGATATGAGATACCTTTGCTTTTGAAGAAGCGGTGAATGAATCAGCACATGTATTTGTTGTGCTGTTTCCTCCTGGGTCATCTGTACTCCAGACATCTGGTATCATCTTTGGGGAAGAAGAAAGAATTTAGTATTTCGAAAGGCTTTGCTGGGAGTGCACCCTCAGAGGTGAGGGAGAGTTGGGCATTTTCTTCAGGTTTGCCCTGCCATAAAAGACGAAGGTCGACATATATAGAGATAATAGCAAGTGGTGGTACTTTTTACCTTTGTCGACAAACGTTTTGATCCCGCAACTCTGGCTTTTTGAAATAGTGGCGCCTCTTCGATTTTTGAATACGCCTCTTCGATTTCTGAGCAGGCGCCCCTTCGATTTCTGAGCGACACGTGGTAGTGCAGATGCGGCTCCTTTTGACAAAGCTGCACGCGTCTTCTGAAAAGCAGAGAAAGCGTCGCCGAACTTTGCGCTTGTCGGCTAAAGATGTGTAGTTGTGATGATGGCCTCCACGTGTTGTCTGAAAAGAAGAAATCTTTTGACAAAGTTGAACGCGCCTTCTGAAAAGCCGAGAAAGCGTCGCCTAAATTACGCCGAAAATTCCGGCTTTTTGAATTGGTGGACGCGTCGCCTTGGCTTTTTTATTGAGCTATCGATCACCACAACAAACACACTCTGAAGATTTCCCATTCTTGAAAATCGACTCCGGCCCTTTGAAATTTAACTCCATCCCTTCTCTTTGAACACTTTTGAAAAATGGCAAACTCATCGAACCTTAGCTTGGAATTGAGCCTTAGCAGTGATACGGGCGCGCCGCGTCAAGGTAACGTATGGCGCCCTTCTTTCTTTTCTTCTAACGGTCATCTCACAGGTGAAGACTCCGTGATGCAGGACGCCACAACAGCTACAATAGTAGTTAGGAACCTCCTCACTCCGAAAGATAGTAGGCTGCTGTCAGGATGGTCCGATGAGTTGGCCGTTCAAGAGTCCCTCGCACTTAGTGTTCAGTGTGCGAGTTCTGTGTCCAACATGGGCCAACGCCTGCTTGCCCGCTCCCGTCAGGTGGAATCATTGATGGCAGAGGTGGAAAGTCTCAAGCAGGAGATCCAGCAGCTGAAGTATGAGAATAGAAGTTTGCACGTGCTTGCAAACAACTATTCGACGGGCATGAAGAGGAAGCTTGATGAGCTGCAAGAGTCTGAAGGTCGGATTCACAGTGACCGTCAAAGGTTTTCGTCTTTCCTCCAGAGGCACCTTTTTCCTGGCTCATCCAGCGCTTGGCCAAGTATTGAGGCCTGGAATGCTCTATCTTCGATGCCTCCCGCTCCGATGCCTTTTGCTCCTATGCCTTCCGCTCCGATGCCTTCTGTTCCTACGCCTTCCGCTTCAAGAGTAAAGCCACGTAGTGGGGCCTCAAGCAAACAACCTTTGTGAAGCACCATCTTTCTTTGTTTAGCAGTGCCTATCAATAAATCAAACATTTTCTCAATGTTACAATCATAGACTCACACAATTAATAAACAAACAAACAATAACAACTAAACAACCTAACAAGGCAGAAACGAAATAGCAACAAAGAGAAGAGTTTTTTAGGAATCTGGATTTGGAGTGCTTTCTAAGTCTTCCTTTGTTGAATGCATGGGTTGCCTCCCAAGTAGCGCTTTCTTTTACGTCTTGCAGCCGGACGGTACCTCCGTTTAAGCATGACTAGGTTCCACGGCATGGAGGGGTACCTCCTCCACGACATGCTCCTCAAACATCTCGTAATAGGGCTTCAATCGATGCCCATTCACTTTGAATTCTTGCTGCGTCCTTGAACTTTTGATTTGCACTGCACCATGAGGGAAAACATTAGTAACAACAAACGGGCCAATCCATTTAGAACGCAACTTACCAGGAAACAAACGTAGGCGAGAGTTGAAAAGTAACACTTTCTGCCCAACTGTGAAGGTCTTGGTTCGAATCATTTTATCATGGAATGCTTTGGTCTTGGCTTTGTACATCCGGGTATTCTCATAGGCTTCATTCCGAATCTCCTCAAGTTCATTCAATTGGAGTTTCCTATGAACTCCCGCTGCATCTATGTCCATGTTGAAAGTCTTCACGGCCCAATGTGCCTTGTGCTCTAACTCTACGGGCAAATGACATGGCTTACCATAGACGAGCCGAAAAGGTGACATCCCAATGGGTGTTTTGTATGCCGTACGATATGCCCACAGTGCATCATCTAAACGTAAGCTCCAATCCCTCCTTGTTGGTCCAACGGTCTTCTCCAAAATTTGTTTGATTTCTCGATTAGACACCTCGGCTTGGCCATTTGTTTGAGGATGGTAAGGTGTGGAGACCTTATGGTTGACATGGTACTTTCTTAGCAACGCCTCAATGGTCCGATTGCAAAAGTGAGACCCTCCATCACTTATGATTACTCTCGGCATTCCAAACCTAGCAAAAATGTTAGTTTTCACGAAATCTGCAACCACCTTAGAATCGTTAGTACGGGTGGCTTTTGCTTCCACCCATTTAGAAACATAATCAACGGCTAGCAAGATATAAGTGAAACCATAAGATGGAGGGAAAGGGCCCATGAAATCAATGCCCCAAACATCAAAAATTTCAACATTAAAGACAGGGGTTTGCGACATTTGGTCATTGGTACCTATGTTACCCATTCGTTGGCAACGATCACAAGACATACAAAAGGTTCTAGCATCCCTAAATATAGTCGGCCAATAAAAACCACACTCTAGAACCTTGAGGGCAGTGCGTTGTGTGCCAAAATGACCACCACATGCATATGTGTGACAAAAGCTTAGAATTGAGTGAAATTCAGAATCATGCACACATCTACGTACAATTTGATCTGAGCAATACTTCCACAAATAAGGGTCATCCCAAACATAGAAACGTGCATTATTTTTAAGCTTATCACGTTGGTGCTTGTTTAGTTCATTTGGAATTTGTTTAGCCACCAAGTAATTCACTAAATCTGCATACCATGGTTCACTTACCTCAATGGATAGCAGCTGCTCATCGGGAAAAGTTTCAGGGATAGGTACGGCATGTTCATGCTCATCGTGGATCATTCGGCTTAAATGGTCAGCCACTACATTCTCGCTTCCTTTCTTATCCCGGATTTCAATATCAAATTCTTGAAGAAGAAGAATCCAACGGATAAGCCTCGGCTTTGCTTCCTTTTTCGTGATCAAGTACCTCAAAGCTGCATGATCAGAATAAACGATTACTTTAGTACCAATTAAATATGAACGGAATTTATCTAAAGCAAAAACCACAGCTAGAAGTTCTTTTTCCATCGTGGAGTAGTTCAATTGGGCATCATTGAGAGTCCGAGAGGCATAGTATATGACATGCGGCCGCTTGTCTCTTCTTTGTCCTAGAACAGCTCCTAATGCATAGTCGGATGCATCGCACATGAGCTCGAACGGAAGGCTCCAATCTGAAGGTACAATAATGGGGGCCGAGACTAGCTTCTCCTTGAGTTGGTTAAATGCCGAATTACACTCTTCATCAAACTTGAATGGCACATCTTTTTGAAGCAATCGGCAAAGAGGGTTGGACATCTTGGAGAAGTCCTTGATAAAACGCCTATAGAACCCTGCATGGCCAAGAAACGAACGTACCTCTCTAACCGAAGTAGGAGAGGGTAAGTGACGTACAAGGTCTATTTTCGATTTATCTACTTCAATTCCTTTTTCTGAAACAATATGTCCTAAAACTATACCTTGTTTCACCATAAAATGACATTTCTCCCAATTCAAGACAAGGTTAGTTTCAACACATCGTTTCAAAATTAAGGTTAGATTATCCAAGCAATTATCAAATGAACTCCCAAACACACTGAAATCATCCATGAAAACCTCAATGATCTTTTCAACAAAATCGGAAAATATACTTACCATACACCTTTGGAAAGTGGCCGGTGCGTTGCATAAGCCAAATGGCATGCGACGATAAGCAAATGTTCCAAAGGGACATGTGAATGTGGTATTCTCTTGATCATCCGGGGCTATCACAATTTGGTTATATCCAGAGTATCCATCAAGAAAACAGTAAAAGGCATGACCGGCTAACCTTTCGAGCATCTGGTCGATGAATGGCAAAGGAAAGTGATCTTTCCTAGTCATGGCATTTAGCTTCCGGTAATCGATACATACTCGCCATCCAGTCTGAATGCGTGTAGGTACGAGCTCATTCTCATCATTCTTGATAACAGTTACTCCGGACTTCTTGGGAACGACTTGAACTGGAGAGACCCAACGGCTATCGGAGATAGGGTAGATCACTCCGCAATCCAAAAGCTTGATTATTTCCTTCTTCACCACTTCCATCATCGGAGGGTTGAGACGGCGTTGAGCCTCTCGGGATGGCTTAGTCCCCTCCTCAAGAAGTATACGGTGCATGCATGTGGTAGGGCTTATTCCTTTAATGTCGGCCAAAGTCCACCCTATGGCCGTTTTGTGTTCTCGCAGCACCCTCACAAGCTTCTCATCCTCCATTGCCGTGAGACTTGATGAAATGATGACGGGCAATGTTTCGCCTTCTCCCAAAAACACATACTTCAAATGGTCCGGCAACGGCTTAAGTTCAAGCGATGGTGCCTGAACAACAGAAGGTAGCATCTTAGTGGAAACTGAATTTGAAAGTGAGAGTGGAACCTTACCATATTGTTGTGGCAATGACTCAAGGGCTGCCACAACCTCAATTATTTCTTCACTAGAACCCATGGCAAAGAATTCCTCCTCCTTGCCGTGGCCTTGCATTGGCCCAAATCCTTCATTTTTGCATTCTATGGCCTTAGTGATGGTTGTTTCCAGGGCGTCCTCGTTCAATTCTTCAAGGTATACCTGCGCCAAAGAATCGATAACATCAATGGAAAAACAAGAATGGTCATCAACGGGATATCTCATAGTTTCAGAAATATTAAAATCAATCACTTCCCCATCGAATTCCATTGTCAAGGTGCCTTTGTATACATCAATCTTCGTTCGGGCCGTCTTCATGAATGGCCTACCAAGGAGAATCGGAAAAGATGTAGAATGGGCTGAATCCTCCATGTCTAGGACGTAGAAATCAGCCGGAAAAATTAAATGGTTCACCTGCACAAGCACATCTTCCAAAACTCCTTTTGGATACGCGTTAGAACGATCAGCCAATTGTATAATTACACCATCTTGTTTTAATTCACCCAAATTCATAGATGCATAAATAGAATAAGGCATGACATTTATGGATGCACCTAAATCAAGCATGGCATGTTCAAAACGATTATGTCCAATCACACAAGGAATCGTGAAACTACCGGGGTCTTTGCACTTGGTAGGCAGTTTACGTTGCAAAACAGCGGACACATTCTCGCTTACCTTCACTACCTCTTTGTTTGCCCTTTTTCTCTTTGTATTGCATAGGTCCTTGAGGAATTTAGCATACTTTGGAACCTGTTTGATTGCATCGAGAAGCGGTATGTTCACTTGCACCTTCCGGAACGTTTCAAGAATGTCCTTCTCGCTTTCTTCCTTTTTTTCTTGCATGAACCTACGAGGAAAAGGTACATTGGGCAGATTAGGACGTGAAGTACATGAATTTGAACTTAAATTACCTGATTTGGCCGAGTTAGGGTGATCTGCCTCAGGTTGTGTCGTCTCTTCATCTACTTTCTGGGCAGATTTGGGATTGTTTGGCTCGGTCCCAACTTCTTTTCCACCCCTTAGGGTGATGGACTTGGCGGATTCGAATCCTCCCTTTGGATTGACTGTGGTTGAGCTAGGAAGCTTTCCTTGCTCTCTAATCTGTCCAAGGAACTCAGAAATCTGCCCTATTTGTTTCTTCATATCCGTCATCTCCTTCTCGTTATTTGCTATCCGGTTGTTTTGATTTTGCAACCCCTGCGAAATAGAGGTTAGTAATTGCATAGCTTGATCACTTTCCAAGGACGTACCTGAATGAGATGATGCCGAAGGTTGTTGGGGTTGTTGGGGTGCATACGGCTTGGAATAAAAACCAGGGGGGTTTGGCCTAAATCCTCCTTGTTGGGCAGCTTGTTGTGGCTCCCTCCATTTGAAGTTTGGATGGTCCCTCCATCCGGCATTGTAAGTGTTCGAGTATGGGTTGTTTTGATTTTGTCCTTGGAAACCAATTGCATTGGCAGATTCCCACCCACCATTCTCGATTAGTTGAGGGCACTTGTCGGATGGATGCCCTTGAATTGAGCACACGCCACAAACTTGGTGTTCTTGTGCTTTTGGACCAATCACAACCTGAGAAACAAGAGAAGTAAGATTAGCAAGTTGTGATTGAATTTCAGAAATAGCACTCACCTCATTTACACTTTGTTGTCGTGGGGCTTCCCTTTGACCCACTCCTTCATATTGTTGAGCGTTGAGCGCTCGGTTGGCTATGAGAATCTTGGCATCCCTTGGTGTTTTGTCCACCAATGCTCCTCCCGCTGATGCATCAAGCATTTGACGTTCGATAGGAAGGAGGCCCTCATAGAAATATTGAAGGAGAAGTTCCTCCTTCATTTGATGTTGAGGACATGAAGCTACAAGGCCCTTGAAGCGCTCATAATAAGCCGGGAATGTCTCACCATGATTCTGTTGAATACCACTAATTTTCTTCCGTAGGAGAATCACTCTCGAAGTAGGGAAGAATTTCTCCAAGAAAGCACGCTTCATACTCTCCCACGAAGTCACAGTTCCCGGGGCTAGTTCGTAGAGCCAATCTTTGGCCTTGTCCATAAGTGAAAATGGAAAGGCCTTCATCTTCAATATACTCCCATCCACATTGATGGGGGTCATGCTCGAACAAACCACCTCGAACTCCTTCAAGTGTTTGTTGGGATCTTCCATAGACAAGCCATGGAACTTCGGAATATGGTGTAACAAACTGGATTTGAGTTCAAATTCCTCAGTCTTCCCCTCTGCAGCCGTGGGGTATTGGATACAAAGAGGCAATGCATTATCCAAACCCGAGGCCGAAAGCTCCTTGATGGTTCTATTATCTGCTGCCATGGCTTGTTCTTCTTCAAAAATCTGATCCGTGGGCTTTTCTTCTACACCTACTTCGTCTTCTTCTAGCCCAGGTTGTGGTGGAGGTTGTGGTGGCTCTTGTTGACTCCTCGTTCTCCTCAAAGTGCGTTCAAAATCACCATCAAAGTCGGAGATGTTCTCTATAATAGGCCGAGAGCTACGAGTCATACACAGTACCTAAAAAACAAGGAAACAAACAAACTAAGAATCTGAAATAAGAATGCACGAAAAAAAAAAAACAAAAATATAAAAATAAAGACAAAGGATTAGCAAAGTTGCAAATCCCCGGCAACGGCGCCAAAATTTGATGCGATTTTTATACGCACACTCAAATTAAACCCTCGTTTGACAATTGTAGTAGAATGGATAAGTGAGGGATCGTTCTGGACCGGGGATTAGGAGGGATTGCTAAAACCTTCTAAATTGACTTAAAAACATAAAAACTAAATCAAAATACTCTTAACAAGACTACTATGACTCAGAATGGCTTTGAAAAACTCAAATTGTCTAAAACAATCAAATTGACTCAAATAGAAGCTAGAACTTGATTTAGACGAATTTGCAAGCGTTTATGACTCCAAAAGCTTAAAGATACAAAAATAAAACAAATACGAATGATTAAGACTCAACGAAATATGGGGGAAATGTGTTTGGACGATATTAAATTAAAAAGACAGAATATAATTAAAGGCAAAATGTAAATATGAATGTGATGAAAATATGGATGATGGAATAGCCAAGGGGTTCTTCTCCACACATGTTACACTTGCATACAAAATTGATTCTCAGTTGGTCTTTCGATAAGTTGTGAAACTCAATGCTCCAAGTTAATTAGATCCGCTTAAATTAACTTTCAGATTTCCCTAGATTCGTTGGATTGAATGGAATACGCATTACAACCAAATTATTCTTAATCAAAGTCCCTAACTATGGAATACGCATGATAGAGACATTCAACAAAGATCATTAAGTTCAACGGAAATCATAAACATCGACGAGGCATTCGTTACTATGGAATACGCATGAAACTTATGCCAAGAATTCGTTTAACGCGATTGTTTATAAGCAACCTCCACTACTTGTGAATATAAGTTCATAACGATTAGGTGAAATTCACTTATATTCTAGCGTCATATTTATGCATGAAAATTAAGCTTGCAATCTCAATGAACATACATAAATAAGTTATCAATCAAACAGTTAAACGAATTGAATCCACAACTTATGAAATTCCAACCAAACGTAATCAATTCAAATTGCAAATATAAACATAGTTTCGAATCACCCCCTAGCTAAAGGGGGTTTAGTTCCTCATAACTTTGAAATCAAAGAAACACCTAAACATTCCAACAACTCAAACTTGAATTGTATGAACGTTTAGGCACTCTTATCTTCCATTCTCATACGTACAAAACAAAGAGAATTAAATTTAAACTTTGAAATCAAAGAAACACCTAAACATTCCAACAACTCAAACTTGAATTGTATGAACGTTTAAGCACTCTTTTCTTCCTCGTTGTTGTAGCACAAGGTCTAAGGTGAGCTTTGGGGATTATGTGAAGTGTTTTGGAGGGATGGGAAGTGGTTGGATAGTGGCTGCAATGGAGGAGAAAAACTGCACAGAAATGGAAGGGGAATTGCGGCAATGGATGTGTATTTGTGTGGTGTGTTGTGTTGTGAAATGAATGAAAAATGAGATGAATCCCTTGTGGCTAGGTTGCATGCTTATTTATAGGTAAATGAGAGGGAACATGACAGCTTGGAATAGGTGGAAATGTGGCTGCAAGTTTGGTGAATGATTATGAGTGAATGCATGTGAATGTGGCTAGGTTGGAAAGCTGGAATTTCTGGAATTGTAATGTACCCCACGGCATTGATTGTGTTTGAGTGTTTGTGGCTGCAATGTTTGTTGGTTAAAGATGCATGTGGATGTATTATACAATGGGAAAGTATGTGATTGACAATTAGGGTGAATGGTGGCTGCAATGATGAAGTGTGATGGCTGAAAATGCAAGGGAAGTGCACGGCATTGATTAGTTTTAGGTGCATGTGGCTGCAATGTTTGTTTGATGATGATGCATGTGATGGGTGGGAACAAAGGGGGAAACATGGCACAAGGGTGCTTGAGTGAATGATTGAATGTGCATGTGGATTAAAGAATGAGTGGTGGTGTAATGATGAAGTGAATGCATGTGTTGATGACTAGGTTAGTGGGTGGAAATCTGAAAATGGCATAAGGGAATGGGAGCTAATAAATAATGCATGTAGGGTTAGGAAATAAAATCATAACTTAAAGGGGAATGATTAAAGGGTGTTGAAAGGTTTTGCATGGCTTTGAAGTGATTGTGGATTGGGCTAGAGTTTAAGTACATGAAATGGACCCAAATTGCTCCTCCTTGCATGGCAAGGAATGGTGTTTGTGTTAAGCCCATGGCAAGGTGTTATGTGATTGGGTTAGGGCCATTGTTTTGTGTCTTCAAGTGCATACAAGGCCTTCAAATTCGTCCATCCTCTTGGCTCCATGGATAAGCTATCCAATCCATGCCCAAAAATGCTCCAAATGGCCTCAAAATGCACTTTCTTGCTCCCTAGGCCCTTAGAACCTGAAAACACACAAAAGAAGCATAAAGGACTAAAATAACGAGAGAAACATAACGTAAATGCACGAGAACAAGCCATTTAAGTCGCATGAATATGCTCCTATCACCCCTAATTCTATTGCCAACTGGGGGCAAATGAAAATGGCTTTCCATGAGCAGTTTTACAGGGTCGAGCCCAAGATGTCTATCAATGACCTTGTCAAGGTGAAACAGTACAAACATGAGTCTACAGAAGACTTCATGATGAGGTTCAGGAGGATGATGATGAGGTGCCAGTTCCCTATAAATCATGCACAACTGATATCCATCGCTCATAAAGCATTGAGATTACCTTCGAGAAAGAAGTTTTATGACATGCAGTTTAATGAGCTGTAGGAGTTGGTAATTGTGGCCACCAAGTATGAGAAATTATTGCTAGAGGAGCAGCAAGTAAATCACTCATCTAAGGTACCTCTTTTCTACAAAAGCAAAGCAGCTATTCACCAAGTGGAGTTTGAAGGAGAACCAGGAGAGAATAATGGCCATGAAGGAGAGAGAATGGACGTATGCGCAGTGGAGATAACTACCCCCTTTAAACCGTTGACTATAAAGGGGTTAGTACAGCTAGTTAAGGACCAGAAAGTGTTCACAAATGATGGTGAATTTGTCCCCATGAAACCCCCTAAATAACAAAGTTATTCCTTTGACTTAACCAAGGCCGTAGAGATATATGAGGAGCTGATTCGGGTGAAAGATGATCGTGCCTGACATCGCTAAAAAGTTGCCCAAGCCTGAAGAGCTAAGAGGGAAAAAGTATTACAAGCTGCATTACACGTTCAATCACTCCATAACCAACTATGTCTAGTTCAAGGACTGGAAACAAGACCTTATAGTAAAGGGAAAGTTGTTGCTGGAGAAATCGCAGGCTAACATGATGATTGACACTGACCCCTTCCCAGAGGTCCCAATAAACATGATCAACCTAACATGGGTTGAGAAGGGGAAAAGAAAAGCTATCTGGGAGGCAAAAGTAGAACGGAGTTAAATTGATAGGCTAACTGAGGGAGCCATCAAGTTGCCCAAGAAACCCAATGCGACCATAATCAAAGGAGTAATATTGTGCAGTAGATGCCAATATGAGTGTGAGCTGGAAGTTTCAGCCTCATGAGCCATTATTGATCAGGACCTGATCAAGAAAATAGAGAAAGAAGAGTAAGAAGCCCACATAAATGTTATGCGAGCAGCTGAGAGAGAGACTTCTAAGAAAAGGTTGGGAGGAGATTCATAACCAAAGAGTTTGTCAGAAGTGTTCAGAAATTATGAAGCTTCTAAAAATGCAGAGGACAGAGAGGCCAAGGTGCCAAGATGGGTGGATGTAAGGCCACCTTAACCAAGCTATGCTGGTAGAGATGTCAGAGTTAAGGAGAAAACTGTGAATCCAGTCACAAAGAAGAAACATGCCCGACTTGGGCGGAAATGGTATATGGTCGGAAATGATGGGAATCCCGTTAAGGAAATGAGAGCCTTCATGATTAGAAGAGTCCAGAGGCAACATAAAGCCTATATGAAGTCATTAAAGTCCCCGGTGCCTTAGAAACCTCAGAGAATGTAAAGTTTGAGGAGGTACCTGATGGAGGAAGAAATCAACTCCATTGGAGAACCAAGAAAGAGGTGCAGAAGGTTAATAGCAAGACTGAAGAAGAAGGAGACCATGTGCCGTATAACCCTTATCTTAAGAAATACAGAATCTTGAGGAGAGCTCAAGAGGATATAATGATAATGCCAACCCCAAGGTGGAGCCTAGAACCAATATGATTTGGAACTATCTTACCTGAGAGGGGGTTGCCCGAACCATTGTTGGATAATACTCTCTGTGAGGATCCAGAACAAATAACAGACTTTGGCATAACCCAGAAAGAAAGGGTGTCTGAGCTGATGCTGCAATAAAAAGTATAGGCATGTTTAGATGAGTTTATGAACCACATTGTGGGCAAGAAGGACTTATTTGGACCTAGCAACTTCCACGTAAACATGACATATATTTTATCTACCATGTTTTGTGCTGAGCAGGATCAACGTGCCATAATGTAAGGTGACTACTTAGCAATATAACCTATGATGGCACGTGTTAGTGTTGAAGAGGCGGGAAAAGAGGAGTTGGGCAGAGTAGATTTGCCAAAGCCCACAAAGAGAGAGCCCGAGAGAGTGTACATAGACATGATGGTCTTCAGTCGTCCAAATTTGACCCTAGCCAACCATCTCAAACCTATTTATGTAACTACTCATCTGGAGGGAGTACTTTTCAAAAGGGTTTTGATTGATGGAGGAGCCGCGGTCAAAGTGTTGCCTTTCAAGCAGATGAAGAGGGTATTTAGAAGTGAGGAGGACCTCATCCTCACGGACTTAACAGTTTCCAGTTTCTCTGGAACCATTACTAAAACCCATGGGATATTTCACTTGGACGTTGACTTGGGTTCCAAGAAGATCATGTCAGCTTTCTTCGTTGTGGATATTACTTCCACCTATGGAGCTTTACTGGGCCAAGATTGGATTCATCAGAGTCTCTCGGTGCCATCCACCCTGCATCAATAAGTGGCAGTTTACCACGAGGAAGGAGTTATGGGACCTGGATTTTGGGAGATGGTAGAGGTTGAGTCATGGCCATTCCTTCCCACTGCCAATGTGCTAGAAGCCAATTTTTATAATCCTAGCAATGAGATTCTCTAATGCTTAGGAGCTGATGAGAACGACCGCCTGACTAAGGTAACGGCCCAAAAACTTTTAGAACAAGGGCTATTCCTTACAAAGGAAGAATGAGACTGACCCCATATTCTCCCAACTCCTCAACACCAGTAATGACAGAACAAATAAGAAATGACCAGGTAGTTGTAGTCAGGTTCTTAATCAAAAGACTGTTGGTGTGTGAAAGAGAGAAAAGCAAGGGATAAAGGGAAAAATTACTTGACCAATGTAAGGAAAACTCACGAGGACATCCAGTTAGTATTGAGTGTTTAAGGAAATGACATCCAACTGTCTGGGGGTTAGAAATCATTATATTAAAGAGATTTAATGATTTCAAAGAAAAGGTGAAGTTAAATGAGGCAATAAGAGTTTCAATCTAAAGTGAAACAAGTGAAGATAAAAAGAAGTATATTTTAGAAATGATTACGTTTGATCTTAGCCTAACAGATGTACATCTTTACCCAGAGTAATTATTCTGGAGTAATAAGTCTGCATGAGCATCAAAATTCTAGTAGGCTCGGCCAAAACAGCAATGTTATTGATAAGTTGAGATTCAGCATCTTCTAGTTCCATGTTGGCCTTCATTACTCTTTCAATTTGCTGCTGAAGCTTGCCAAGAAGAGTTGCATGTTCGGCCTTCAACAACTTCTGCATATCAGAGGACACCATCTTGATCATCTCCTCCATGGTTGAGCCTTCATTTATTAGCTACTGAATTTGAGTTGAAGAACTCGATTGTTTCTTCTTAAAGCATTTCACTCGATTGACTTTTCTCTCAACCTGATTATGTTGATCTCTAAGAGCCCTAAAGTTTTTGAAATATGAGAGAAATGACTCATACTGAACTCTTGATAGTTGATCGGCCTTGAAAAGGTCGGTCATGGCTTTCTCTACATCATGGAGGGCCTTGAGGCTGAAGGTTGCTAAGAAATCCCTCCTAGACCATTCTCGAAAGACTCATCGTTGATCTTGAAGGCCTGAAGATTTAGAGGGATGCTTGGAAGATCTTAGCTTTATCTTGAGTTGCCCGAATTCTTTAAAAAGCTTGGGTAGAGATGCTGTTGAAGGAACTGGTATATGAGAAGAAAGTCATGCTCCAGCTCCTTCAGAGGGTGCAGTAATAGAGGAAGTTTTAACCGAGGAAGAAGCCTAAGAGATAGTAGTAGTCGTGACCCTAGAAGCTAGAGAAGATCGAAGGAGTTCTGTTTTGCACACCAAGCGCAATGGAGACTTGCCTGAGCCCTCCCTGAAGCCCTGTTGCAACCAAGAGAGAAAAGTTGAGGAAATAAGTTATGATTCAGAATGGAGGAAGACGAGACAAGAAATGAGAATATACCTGGGTTGAACTCGGAGCCAAGGAAGGAGATGAAGGATGAGTTGTTTCCTTTAGTTATGGAGAATGGCCATTTTTGCTTGTTAAGAAGGAAGGAATAATGCCCGAGTCCTCACCTGAGGCCTGTAGACATTAGAGAGAACAAGTGTCAAAAGGATAGTTTGCAGAAAACAAGAAGCGAAAGTTTACATAATGATATACCTGAAATTGAGGAATGGGTACTTCAGAAACAACGACTACATCAGGAGACTCTGCTTGAGAAGCCCGAGGGGGTAGTCACCTCTGAAACCATGGGGATCTTAGGGACTACAGGTTCCCCAAAAGCAGACACGGTTAGTTGGTGAGATGTTTGTGATAGGGAAGGCTACAAGTGGCAAAAGAGGATAAGTAAGGAAGAAAGAAAGGAACTTTAAACATAAAAAGGATAATGAAATTACTTACTGGGCGACTATTATCTTCTACAAAGTGTAACAACTTTCCAGTGCTTAGATCAAACTGGGAAGTAGGAGCCACCACCAGCAGAGGAGAAGCTGGAGGGATAAAGGTAAAACTATGCCCAGCGGAAGAGGCAGCCTCTTCAACCTTGGCCTACAAAAGAAAAAAAAACAACAAGCGTTAAAATTATGGGATTGTTAAAAATAGAAGTCTAAAAGAAAAGAAGATATACCTTTGAAGACTTAGTCCGAGGGGGAGAAGTTTGTTTCATTCGGGTTGAAGGTGAAGAGGTCTTGGGCAAAGAGATATTTCCTTCCTTTATGGCCTAAATAAAAAAACGGGCAAAAAGTATGGAAGAGAGTAGAAAAGAAAGGGGAAGAACCCAGAGGAATAAAATTTAGGATGTAAGATGTACCTCCAGTTCTTCCAGGGTGGAATCTTCTAGATTTCTGGCTTTTTGATACATCTCAGCCCGCAGGGGGTCCTCATTTGAAGCGATAATAGGATTTTTAGTCGCTTGGGGCCCTAGAATCAAAGAAAGTAGAGTTGTCAACTCTCATCTTGAAGTTGTGAATAAGAATGAAAGAATGAAGCAAGGTTTGCTTACTGGAAGCTTTACGTTTCTTCCTACCCACGCCCACCTTAGCAACTAGAGTAGAAGACTTTGAGGCTGTGAAAGTCTGTGCCTGCGCCCTTTTCTTTGTTGGAGCTAGTCGAGCTTCAGGCTCAAACTCTGAAGTCTCTACCATCGTTGCCTAAGTTCGACGTGTAGCCCGAGGCTCAACTACAACTTCATCCTTAGAATCTCTAAGTAACTTAGAAATGTCTCTGCCCTCTCTAGCACCTTGCCTTTTTTCTTCAACTACAACCTTTTGAAAGATGAGGGCATCTGCGACATCTTCATCTTGCTTGACAACCACTTCCGCAGGGTTACCTTGGGCTGCAAGAACAAAGAAACCAAGGGAGGGGTTAGAGAGGGCAGACTTATGAAAATTTCAAGAGGAAAAAACAACAGAAAGAATTACCTATCAAAATGAGTTAATTCTTCTGATGAATCATTTCCTTATAATTTTCAAGCTCAGTTGGTTTTGGAGAGGACTTGATGGATAATTGCTTAAAGAGAGGACCATGAGCTTTGTGCAGATCTTTTCCATATTTCTTAGTCCATTTTGTTTCCCACCAAGATGAGAAGATTGAAGTAAATTCGAAGTTCAGAGCCATGGGCTTTTGGGCGACCTTGCTCATGACCTTAAGACTGTGTCGGGTAGCTTGGAAAGTGACTTTGGGTGGGGAGCGAAGGTAGTAGGAGGTGCCACATTAAATAGAGTAAAAAAATGGGACTGGAATGGCTTGCCTAAAGCCCAGTTGCCTGCTACAAAAGTTTGGATGATAAACTTCTAACCCACGCTCATAACGATCACTCCTCACACCCCAAGCCAGATCCCTCGGCTGTATGCAGCTAATAAATCTTTCTCTACAGAGGGGACTAGCATTGTCACGCCCCAAGCCAAGGATTAACGTAAACCTTGGTTCAAAACGTGAATCACACCATAATTCAAAGAGATAGTAACATACGTTGAATAAAAGCTACTTTTGTTGGAATGCAATACTATGTTATATAAAACCAATCAATAGTTACTTTCTATTTTTATACTTGTACAAAAGATGTAAAACAAGTTTGATTCACCCCTCTTTTATTTTCTCTCAAACAGTAGTTCAATCAACACAGAACCAAGCAGAACAAAAGATTACAATCTCAAAAGTATAAGTGAGACTTTAGATGTATAAATTAAAATAAACACACCTATTATACATTGCTAACCTATTGGTTATAGGTTAACATTAGTAGCGACACATAATTTACAAAGCTTTCCTAAACGCTTTAAGAAACACGTTTCATAAACTACAAAAGTGCATGGAAACTTTTGTTATGAATAGCAGCAAAAATGCATCAACGCCTATCCTTTGAAGGCTATTACTTCTCCCAAAAGCATATATAAGGCTGCACCTTAATTACACCAAAAATCAGCCATTCATATCAGCCATTCACTGCAAAATATTTACACTAGTCACTTCCCAAACCTAAACTTAGTCTTCATTTAAATCGAATTGACGTTCGAGAAGTCCAACACTTTTAGAAGGTTCAATAGGATCCTCTTCATCATCAAACTCAGAATGGATGGAGATAACAGGTGGAGGAGTAACTGATGGTGCAGGAATAAAATGTACACTATCAGATAGGTCTTCCAGAATTTCTGGTACTCCTTGAGCTGAAACTTGAACTGGAACTTGAGCTAAGTTAACACCTGGCGGAGGCCATATATTTCCACCTAAAGTTGTCACATGGTTCATCACATCACCATAAAGATTTTCACTGGACTCTATCTGGATACGATATTGAGTCTTGATGTTCAGTGACTTGTTTATATGCCTATCTACTTCCCATTGCATCTCTAGCCTGTAAAACATTCTTCTATGGTTTCTTTCGTATGTATCATACACCAACTCCATAAAGGCTTCATTACGAAGGCAAGTATGGTACATGTCTTCATTATAAGGCTTTAAACCGTTGGGTCCCAGCTTAAATCCGCCCTATGCATCATTTCCATTTGCAAGATGCATCTAAGCATCATCATATAAAGTTAGTAATCAAATAACAAATAAACACATACGGTTAAACAAAACCTAGAGCTCTGATACCAAATTGTCACACCCCAAGCCAAGGATTAATGTAAACCTTGGTTCAGAACATGAATCACACCTTAATTATAATCTTAACTAATATAATTAAGAATGTGACTTGAAATAAAAGCATGTATAACTCACTTGGAATAAAATTGAAATTTAACCGAACAACATATTATTGAAAGTTTTAGCCAAAATTTCAACTTATTAACTACTCAGAGTTCACACAAAAGTAGTTCTTTATTCAAATAAGAGAGCAAAAGCCAACAAGCTCATCTTTTTATTTCTTTATACATAGTTACACAACAGACAGCAAGCAGATCTTTAGGTTTCTAGTTCTGTACCTGTAAAATTTCGTTTAGGTGAGCTTAAAAAGCTTAGTAGGGACATATACCTTCATTAATAAAATAATAAAGTATAATTAAGGGTAAAGTACGAAAAACTACCTCAACTATTAGTGTCATGACACTTGCATACCTCATCTTTTAAAATTGACAATGTCATACCTCATCTTACGAATTTGTGCCAATGTTATATCTTCTATTAGCTTGCCGTTAATTTGTCAGTTAAATGTTGACGTGACTTGATCCAGACCCCACTTTCTATTAAAAAAATTAAAAAAAAATCATTTAATATTTTTAAATATTAAAATAATAATAAAAAGTTGAAACAAAAAAAAAATGAAAAAAATCAAAACCTTCCCATCCACCCCCTCCCCCATTCTTTCTCTCCCCATCTTCTTCTTCCCTGTGTGATTCAACCCAAAAAAAAAAATATTTTCCCTAACCCCCCGAAGAAGAATAAGAAGAAGAAGGAATGAAGGAAGGAAGGAAGGAGAAGAAGAAGAAGAAGAAGAAGAAGAAGAAGAAAAAAAAAAAAAAAAAAACCCCAACCCAGTTCGTCCCTCCCCTAAAAAAAAACAAACCGAGTTCGTCTCCCCTCCCCCCAAAAAAAAAAAAGGAAATCCAACCCCCTGCCAGAAAGCAAAAGAAGTAGGAGGAAGAAGAAGAAGAGAAAAAAAAAAACCAGAAAAAAAAATCCAGATCCCGTTCGCCTATTTCGCGAGGGGTGGGTGCGAGGTTGGGTGGGTGTAAGGGTGGGTGCGGAGGGTGGATGTGAGGGGAAGACAAACTGAGATTTTTTTATTTTTTTTATTTTTTTTATAGGTTGCAGGTAGGGGCTTGGGTGAGGGAGAAGAGGGGTTGGGGGGGGGGGGGGGATGAGGGAGAAGAAAGAAGGATGCGAGGGGAGGGGGGTGAGGGTGGGAAGGGATAAAGTTTTTTTTTTTTTTTTCTTTTTCTTCTTTTGTTTTCTAGGTTCCAGGCTTGCAGCAAGGGGGGATGGGGGATAAGAAAGAAGGACGTTGGGCGGGGGCAAGGGTGGGAAGGGATAAAGTTTTTTTTTTATTATTTTTTTTCTTCTTTTGTTTTCTGGGTTGCAGGTTTGCAGCAGGGGTGGGGGGGGGGGAGGAGGGTGAGAAGGGATGAAGGTTATTTTTTTCTTCATTTGTTTCCTGGGTTGGAGGCTCGTAAGGGGATGGATGAAGGTTATTTTTTTCTTCATTTGTTTTCTGGGTTGGAGGCTCGTAGGGGGAGGGATGGAGGGACGGAAAGAGTTGTTTGGTTTTTATTTTATTTTATTTTATTTTAAACTTTTCTTTATTATTTTAATATTTAAAAAAGATTAAATGATTTTTGTTTAGTTTTTAATAGTATTTTATTAATTTTTTTAATAAAAAGTGGGCCCTGAATCATGCCATGTCAGCATTTAACTGAGAAATTCACGTCAAGCTAACGGAAGGTATAACATTGGCACAAATTCGTAAGATGAGATATGACATTGTCAATTTTAAAAGATGAGGTATGAAAGTGTCGGGACACCAATAGTTGAGGTAATTTTTTGTACTTTACCCTATAATTAACATAGCAGAATTAAAACCATGATCAGAATGATGCGTAAGAATGCAATGCAAATGCGTTAACTATACCTATTAATCCACATAACTAAACACCCAGACCTTGTACGTCTTCATACTTATACCACTTGATCCCGAGTGTTTAAATATATGAACTAACCCCCATCCCTAAACATCCCCGAACTCCCTTTTTTGTTAGTCATCTTGCTTAAACTCTTCGTCTCCAGTCCCAAATTACCCTTAAAGAATCTGTGCATTGTGGGCTCTCCTGAAACCTGGTACCGACTAAGAGTTTGGCTCAACTACACAAAAACTAATAGTCACCACCTTAAATTCCCGAAGTTCTTTCCGATAACCCCACTTTACTCCTACATCATGGATCTAAATTTCATTTCGAACATTTATACTCAAATAACCATCAAAAACAGTATTCATATTCAATTTGAATTCAATATGTATATCAAACTTGTATGTGTACTTAAGTAAGAAATAATTAAATTAATACATATAGAAGGTTTCCCAGAACCCCCTACCTTGAATTCGATTAATTTTGTTCTTCTGAAGAACCTAAACGGAACACAAAAGAACCAAAAGTATAAATATAAGTAACACACATTAGTAACCAAACTAAGAATTTAATCACAAAATTAATATTATCTAAAGAAAGTACATATATTCAGGAATCTTATAACTCAAATAAACTAAAGAAGACTAGAAAGGAATCTGGAAAAGAAATTAGGTGTTGTAAAAACTGTACTTTGCATCACCACAAAATCTGTAGAAAAACAGCACATATTGAACCAAGTTTAGACTCATTTTCGAACATTCAAAACTAAACCAAATCATATATATTGAATGGGTTTTGAAGTTTGTGTTCTATACTTTAAAAGCATATAAAGTTTGTAGGTGAAAAGAAAAATGGAGTCTTGAAACTGGATACCCAGTTTTCTGCTGCAGTTTGGCAGCTCGCGACCCAAGTTTAAATAAGGTTTTGATCAACCAAAAATCAATGGAACGGACATTTTCTCTAAAGGAACACACAAATACCTATAAATGAAGAGCAAAATAAGGCTACTCAAAACTTGAGTTTTCTCTGCAAAGAAATCAATTTTCTGCAACTTACATAATAGTACACTTCTAGTTCATATAACAAAACTCGAAAATACTTCCAGGTAGTCCAGAAATCATGTATACAACACCCAAATATAACATGACTCAAAATTAACAAGAAATTAACCTTTTGAACCAAACCCTTGATCAAGAAATTTGATCTACACACCCAATCTGAATTACCCAACTCTAATTCAAGTTCAGATTGGTTCATTGAACAATAGAAAACCCTAAATAAAACTAAGAACTCCAAATACATCTCATGGCAGTTTCAATTCAACTAAGGAAATTAAATTCGAAAAATCTAAATAATCAAGGAACAAGAAATTTACCCTTCAAATTTCTGAATCCTTCCTTCAAAATCACGTTCTCTATCTCTCAATTTCTCTGCCGCCTTTTGTATTTTTGATGTTTTCCCACTTCTCTGCAACCTCTTTTATAGTTTCTCTAATCCCACTCAATCCTATCAGAGCCATGATGAAAACCTAGCTTCCTAGGCCATCCACCTCTTGCTTATAAACCTTCGTGTCTCTTCTCAGTTCATCCTCTGCCAAACACACTCCTTAGTGCAATAGGAGATGAGCAACTCTCTATAACACGCTCCTTTGATCAATCAAATCTCGACCTATCACAAGATTTCCTAACCTCTATCAGATTTGAGTATGAAGAAAAAAGATTTTCTTCTTCCTAAAGCTGTGGAAGAGCCACCTCTTCCCAACTTCTTTGTTTCCATCACACATAAAGGAAAAACGTGAAAGAACGTTCTTTTCTTTTCTTTTGTAATATATATATATATATATATATATATATATATATATATATATATATTTAAAATACTACTTCATTGCTATACCCAAAAATAAATCCTTATTTATACCCTAAAACAATTATAATAATAACAATAATAAAAAATCTAATAAATAAAAAAGTATAGTATTAAAAGCTATTAAACAAATAAAAACTAAGTACACTAAAATTTTGTATAAAAACAAATATAATCACACTTCACTCTTACTTAAACGAGGGATATTACAAGCATCTTCTCCAAAAGCATCCTGGAAGGCCTAGTCAGAAAACCAAGGGTATCTCCTTAGGATTGAGGCACCCCATTCTAGATCTACCTGATTCCTACAGACCTTAAAGAAATAGAGACATGCGAAGGTAGAGTGATTGGTTGGAGAAGCTTCAGCTAAAATTAAGGCAGGGGCCGCTCCTTCTAGAAATTCTAGGTTGAGAGCCCGAAGCTCAGGGAAATACCATTGAAGCCAAAGCTGGATCATCCAAGTTGGACCATTGAGGTTGGTTTCGAATGGTTAACCTTTTGTAATTTCGTACAAAAGATGATAGAGATGAGCAAAGAGAAAGGGGTTCGTGGCTACATCATCAAAATTATGAAGAGCCTCTACTAGAGGAATCCATTCCACTTTCAATCATTTAGATTTATTAGGGAAGACATGTTTGTTAAGCCAGTAAAGGTGAAAATACATGTGTTCCTGATCTTTGTTAGCTTTGGAGGAAGAGAGGCTAAATTCCTTCTTAGCAAACAGGATAAAACCCGTGACTGAAGTTTTTTAACTTTTGAAAGATGAAAAGTCATACTATAGATGGAGAAAAGGGGGAGGGCTGTTCGAGCTTTTAGCAGTCGGGCGAGAAGAAGGGGCCCAGTCGTGGGTAATGTCCACAATTATGCTCGAAGGCCTTAGACTAAAGACCTGAGCCATGTCAATGATGGTCGGGGACATAGGGCCCATCTTAAAGTTAAAAGTGTTGGTGCCCGAGTTCCAGAAGAAGAGTGCAGTTGTCAGCAGCTTAGGCTTGGCAATCATAGTTGATTTAGATAACATTATCAACTTTCATAAATTTCGTTGTTCATCAATTTTTTCTTAAAGATTGCCTTGAGCTCTTTAACCCATTGCGTCAATCCTTTATCAGAAGTGGAGCCCAAAGGGTGCACTTTAACCCATTGCGTCAAGCCTTGAGCTATTTAGAGGATGAGATGCTCGACTTAGCCTGAAATGGGTTAGGAGTGAACTATTCCTCTTTGGGTATGTTGTTTTCAACAACAGTTGGGACTTGAGAGGTCTATGCAAACCCCCAAATGGTGCACTTCTCCTTTCTCGAAGAAGAGTTCGGTGGGCAGACCTGTTCGAGGATGATGAAGGCCATTAAGCAAGCAGCACATGGTAGAAATGCCTTCGCCAGTTTTGCAAGGGGTTTAGGATTGAGCAGTTGTTTTTGGTGCCATTGAATTTTAAACTGAAGTTGGGATTGAGATAGAAAGAAGAAGTTTATGAAGATTCAAGGATTTGAAATTTCTAAGGTTACTTTGTCGAAAAGATTAAGTGAAGGTAATATAGAGGAGCAGTTGATTAATGGTGGAGTTCGTGGGGTAGTGCAAAGGGTTCCAGATAAACCAACGGCTGCTTTAAATGGCACAAATTCCGAGTAAAGGTGTGCAATGGTTGTGCAATACGCGATGGCTATTTAATCATTATTAATGCTTGGGATTGCAGCCTCAACAATGATTAAATGGGGCACTGTTTGGGATAATATTTGAACTTTGGGCTGCAAGTGTATGGAAGCCCAAAAACACCAATTAAAGGAAGACTTGTTCGAAGCCCAGCGCCAAGCCTATAGACAAATTGGTGCCTCTCCATTAATGCATAGGCCATGTGCCTATGAATTAAGTGTCAAGTGGTGGGGACTAACTCACAATCAGCCAAAAAGCATTTTTCGATGGCAATACAAGTAAAAAGCTGATGACTCACTACCCTTCAATTACTTTCGGGCAGGAATAAAGCTACAGAAGTCGGGCTAATCTGCCTATAAAAGGAGGAAGAGGCCCCAGAGACAAGGACATTCAACCAATCAAACAAACAAACATACAAACTTTGCTATCAAGCCAGATTTGCACATAAAAGTTGTAATCAGCTTAGATCTCAATCTTTCAGGATCATTCCCCACAAAAGCCATATTTTGTCTAGTTTAGAAGCTCTGTTATCACCCCTAGTGATGTAGTATCGATTCCCTCATGTAAACTTGTTTACCATCCATCCCTTCTTAGCATATAAACCCTGTAAACTCAAAAAAGAAGTGATTGCAAGAAGTTCAACCTTGCCCGACAAGGTGAAATCTTGCTTAAAGCTCTTTGTTTGTTTTATAAGTTAATAGATCTACTGCTTAATGTATTTTCCAGCATGTATTCAAGTCATATTCATCTATTTTCCTACTTTAAGAGTCTCATTTGTGCCTGGATTTGGTCACCTAAATGAATATGCCTTTATTTAAAACCAATCTAGAACTGAGTAAATGACTTAAGGGGATCTGGACTCCCCTCACTCGAACACACACACTATGAACTGAAAGTCCTTGGTCATAAGGCAAGAAAAATAACTTAATGTAGACTTAACCCATCCACGACAATTATTTGATAACAAGAAGTTTGGGTAACTTGGGGCGCAAGCAAGTGACTAAAACACACTTGTTCTACATTTGCTATACTGAGGTAGCAGTGGCACGCCTAGCACTCAGTTAGTTTTGATTGTGAGCCTCAAGGCCTACGCCTAAGGCCCTACAAAGGCACCTTTCAAAACTAACTCTATCCTCTTCTTGAAGTACATCAACAAGCAAGAGCATGACTACATATCCATAGTGCCAATCCTTGGGAAACTGTGCTAAGAGCCGAGGAGCCCTCTTTGGAGAAATCTTTGCCCGAACAGACTTAACTAGATAATCCTGAGTAATCATTCTCCATCCAAAGGCAACGATTTTGCAGTGCAAGTGGTTTAGAAACCATAAAAAAATCTCCTCCCATGTCCTACCATTTTCAACTTGGATCGTTTTGGTACATGATTACATGGCTATATGAATTATACTCCACCAAATAAAACTATATGTCATAACACTACATTTTACATGTTCACGCGGACTTACCAAACAGATTTACAGCACTTAACATGTCTCTCTACTTAATTAATATATGTAGTATTCCTATTATGAACTAAAAGAAATATGCGGAAGATGTTTCTTTTCTTCAATAAAAATATACAGAAGAATTTTAAAAGGAAAGGGGAAAAACTTATCCCTTAAATCTCTCAAATCTCACGACTCCAACACCTCTACGTACCAGCAAACTCCCAGACAGACAGATTAATGAAACATCAGCAAAACTCTCAAATTTTTTTTGCCACAAATCCCTCAAATATTCTTCAGCCTATCTCTCTCTTTCTCTTTCTCCTTGGGACACCTACAATTTGTTCATCAACCACACCCGATTTGTTTTACACTGACGGCGGCTTGAGACTTCATGTGCAAGTTTTTGTCAACATGTTATTGTTTTACTAGCATGAGACTTCCCGTGACGATGTATCCATACCATATAAGTTGTTATCTTCCTTTCTGTAATGTAGTTTAAAATAATATTATCGATTGTCATTAAAAATAAATAAATCCGTTGCTCTTGCTCTCTTAGTCACACAACATAACCAGACTTCCATATTTAGCTGTTAGGTGAGGTGATCAAATTAGAGTTCAAGCTAAGCCCAAACTAAGAATATTTCAAAGGAAGTTGAGGTTCCACATAAAATCAATTAAAAATATGGGAAGTAACTCAATTAGTTATATGCAAATGCAAGGTCTCTTCTTTCTCTGACGTGAGATTCATTCTCTCAACATGCCTTTTAACGTGTGACGAGTTTTCAAACTTAGCACATGAACAACATAAATTAGGTGGCATAGAGCAAGTGTGACATTTGAGCTTCATATATGGAAGAATCTGCTTTGATATCAAGAAGAAAGTTGAGATTCCACCATAAAACTAATTGTCAATATGGGGAGTAGCTTAACCTCTTCTAAGCCCTTGCAAGGTTTTCTCCTTTCACTGATATGAGACTCTTTTACCTTCACATCCTCACACGTTCGCTTACTTGTGGCGAATTTTTAAGCCTAATACTTGGACAACACAAATTAGATGACATGAAGTATGTTTGGACATTGCATTTTACAAGTATGCAAGTGGACATTGCTTTTTTCAAGTATGTGTGGCCATTGCATTTTACACGTGAATCAACCTGGATATCATAAAGAAAATTGAGGTAAATTGAATTGTTTTGATACCATAAAGAAAATTGAGGTAAAAATTTGTGTAGCTAAATGTAATTAAAAATTTACGAATGACTTTTGTTTCTTATTACATTTTGTTTTTTGCAAGGGAAATTGCAGACAGCCAAGGTCAATATCTTAGGCCATCTATCTTTTTAGCCCTATAGTCATCCAAGAAATTAATATTTTAATGAACAGTACATGACCATATTTCTTACCACCTCCAACTGAGGGGCTAAAGGGCAATAGGCCAAACATAGCCCTGTGACAAAAAACCATCTCCAATCGAGGGCCAAACATAATTTATTATTTAAATTTAAAAAGTACAACAACTTTAATTTAATGTCGATAATCATCATCATCCGCCATTGTTGGAGTATAATCGGAGGTAAAGAACTACCGCCGGGCCATAATATCCCTATTTTTCCTATCAAAATAGGCCTTACTCATTGGAATGTAATCCGAAGTGTTCCTTTGCATATTCATATCATCCATCTCTTCTTGTATTTGTTTGACCCATTCTTCATGCCTACGGTTCCTGGTTCCTTTCTTTCACGACAATGGTATTTTGCTCCGCCATTAATCGCAATGACGTTACCACTTCCTGTTGAGGGGTGTAATCATCCTTTGGCTTGCCCTTTTCCTTTAACCTTCGAGCCTTATTTTGTCCCATAACCCTAGCTATGGAACCTTCACCCGAGGACGGATTTTCTACCCTTATTTCTTGAATGGTAGGAGATCCATCTTCATCCCTATTTATAGCTGAGGATGCAATTCTGAACACCGGCGTATGACCTACTCTATGTTGAGGTGGATCTTTAAATAACACCCACCTTTTACAAATTTCCCAACAACCGTGATATTGAAAGGGTTTTGAGCTGCCCTCCATATACAGTTCCTCTGCTTGGCGTACCTAGAAAATATCAGTGTTCTAAAAATCGGCCTAGGCTACCGCCTAGGCATTGGATGGTGATCGACTGCTCCGATTAATTGTTAATCGGTCGTAAAATCGGAAAATGTATTAGGCGGACGCCTAGGTGGAATTAGACGTGTCTAGGCGGAGCTATACGGGTCTGGGCAGGGCTGGGCAAAAGCTAGGCGGGCGTATGAGAAAACGCCAAGATCTGAAAATATTTCTGGAAAAATGATGTTGCAGGTCGCAAGGAAAAAGATGAACGGGTGTGGACCACCATATTAACTTTCAATTTAAAGTTTTAGTGGACGGGTGGGGTGAATTCTTTATGGTCCCATTGCACGGGTCTTGGTCCCAATAACTCTCTTTACCAATTTTTTATTCTTTTATTTGTTTTAAGACGATTTACATAAACTAGTAAAGATTTATTGTTTTATTATTCTTTTTTCTTTTAAGACCATTTACATTAGTATGTATTTAAACCCTAACATCACATATATTATTTTAAAAGAAAAGACATATTATTTATATATTATATAGTAAATTTAATTAATTTATCATTCTTTTATTATCTTATCCATGAATTTCATATAAATATAATTATTTGTAAGTGTCAATATGCACTTAGTTACAAGATAAACAATAAATTTACCTAAATCCTCCAAGGCCGCCTAGGTGCCCACCTAGACCCCGCCTAGTGTAGGCACCAGCTTACCGCCCGACTAGCGCCTAGTGTTTTTTAGAACCTTGGCAAATATAATTACAAAAATTAAAGGAAATTAGTTTATGAAATTAAATGTAATATAATTAAATATTTAAAATAAATTGTGAAAACACTTACTTTGTCGTAGTAATTGGCGTCGCTTTCATGTCTACTTGCAGCTGCTAACAGTGCTTGATGCCATTTATTCAAACTTGGATGAAGATGTTTCTTCCATCTTGAAGAGCAATTCTCGTGGTTTTAGGTATTCGGTGGAGTGGTGCCTTCGTAGAACTCATAGTATTTTTTGGACACACGAGTCCAAACACTTTCACTTGTTTGAGAACTCCCCCTCACATTATCTTCCGAAATCCATCTATAAGCCCTGCAAAGAGCTTCATCTTCTTTTCAGGTTCAAGCCCTACCTTTCATTGCAGATGAGGCTATTTGAAAATTATTGAAAAAATTGAAGGAAAGATTATTGGAAGATGTAAGAAAATAGAATGTGAAAAATTGAAATATAATGAAGTGAGATAGTATGGAATGGTGAAAATTATGTGATAAATGATGTAAGAATGGTTTAGGTATTTGAAAGAAAAAATGATGGTCCTCAACTTAATTTCTCATCTAACTATATTAATTTCCGAGATTTTAAGCTTTGACACGCGGAAGGACTGTCGTTGCATGATTTATTTTTTTATTATTATATTTTTTTAAATTCTTGTTTTCCACGTGAAAAGTAAAATAAAACTGATTGTCAATTCTTGCACATGGTGTAAATCCCAAATTGATACTTGCATGTGAGTTTGAGCTGAGAATATTAATTTTTTATTTAATAGTTTGAACTACTCAACAGCATGAAAAATAAAAGATCAAGATTGAATTGTGGAAATAATAATTTTACTTACAAGTTTAATGGATATAAAGTCCATTAAAGTTTACAGATGATATCTTCAATTAAATTTATATTTTGATGATCAACATGTATTCTTAAAATAAGTTTTGTGATGTCAAATTCAATTTTTAATATTGGAACAATATAATGAGATTTTCTCTAAGTACTACAGTTTAATACTATTCTTTTCATTTATAAGTGAAAGATTTTATGTTTGTTTCTTACCAAAAATGAATTCGAACCAAATTATTATGACTAGTCCATTGTGAGAATTAGGCACTCCCACTACCATAGTGTAAATTTAATGGAATATACTGCACCTCGTTTCATTATATTTTTCTCATAACTTACTGTAAGTCTTGATTCCACTTCCTACAAGAATTGCATAAGAATATGAGTCATGCACCTTTGTCACATGCTGCGTTACAATATGTTTATAAAAAAATCCAGAAAAGTCAGTGATAACATGACCAACCTATATAAAAGATCACACACGCATAGTTATATTAATTATTTAATATTGGAACAATATAATGAGATTTTCTCTAAGTACTATAGTCTAATACTATTATTTTCATTTGTAAGTGAAAGATTTTATGTTTGATTCTTACCAAAAATGAATTCAAACCAAATTATTATGACTAGTCCATTGTGAGAATTAGACACTCCCACTGCCATAGTGTAAATTTAATGGAATATACTGCACCTCGTTTCATTATATTTTTCTCATAACTTACTGTAAGTCTTGATTCCACTTCCTACAAGAGTTGCATAAGAATATGAGTCATGCACCTTTGTCACATGCTGCGTTACAATATGTTTATAAAAAAATCCAGAAAAGTCAGTGATAACATGACCAACCTATATAAAAGATCATACACACATAGTTATATTAATTATAAATGAGACTGCATGTTCGTGCCTTCAAGTAGATTATGTTATGTTCAAACGAAATCTTTTTTTCGTTAAATTGGAAGTTAGTTTTTTAGGTATATCATATTTTGAATACATTCGAAATAGGTCAAAATTATTTTTACATATTTATATTCTTTCGCATATAAGATAGAGGGAAACAATTATACATATACACTTACAAATATATTATACATACAACTTTTGCACACGAAATGTATCTAAGTCGAACTCCCGGCTTCCGGCACAAACGTCAGTGTAACTATATTGGGTAGAGCATTTGTGCACATCTTTATGCATCCAACTTTAAATGTTTCTCTTTGCATTTTAGATAAGTTCAAAGTAAAATATTGTTTTCTTCTCGTTTAAAGAAGTAGACTATATTGTTGTAGGAAAGAAAACAATACGCCAAAAGTGAAAGGGTTGAAGTAAGAATTCCATTTAAATATATGAAATTCATCTATATCATTTGGACTCTATTTATTACCACCTCTGAATTTCAAGCAATCTTCCAAAAACATCCTAGCACCACAAGCAATCATATGAGATCAACTATACTGAAGCTAACTCATTTTCAAGGACTTTGCCGGGGCTTAATTATTATTATTATTTTTTTTTTTTTTTTGACAAACAATAGTGTAAATGGGTTAAATTGTTAGTTATTAGGAAGAAGGGGAATCAGTGAGAATCGAACTTACACAATGCAAAGATATGATTACTTTCTGCCACTGTGGTAAAAACATCGTTTGTCTTTGCTTGGGCTTATTAGGTGAAGATTCTTTACGCGTTACCTAAAACTTGAGTTAAATAAAGTAAATTAAGACTTGAAAGTATGATGTCCTTATTTGTTAAGTTGACGTCTCTTTTATCACTCGTTTCTAATTTTTTATATATAAGCAAAATATATGCCTCAATTGTACCTTAAGTAATACTTGGTAATCTAAGATAAGAGACATTGTAATATTTTTATATTTAGTTTACAAGAATTTTTTTTTTAAACCGAACTCTTCATAATATGTATGACACACCCCGATCGAGATCAGGACATGCTGGCCGTCACGTGGAACTGACGTAACCATGTGCACAGTGTGGAAGCTAATAAAATAATAATAAAAATAGTATGAATAAATAAAAAGAACCAGCTTTACACAAAGTAATAACAAACATGTGTAAGCATAAGTGTGAACACAAAGTTCAGAGCCTGAAGACCTAATGCAGTCCGGGAGAAAACGACACAACAAAAGCACACCCGAAGGTGGTCCTACACTGGTGATATTCAGTCAGATATGTCGGGGAAAATCCTTAGGGAAGCCACCAAACGTGCTAGCCAACTAGAACTTGGAGGGGCGCAAAACAAAAGTGTGAGTGGGCAAAAACAAAGCTTTTCAAAAACCATTTCATAAACAAATTCTAACCCCTCGCCGTAAAACCTGTATACTTCCTAGAAAAATAATATACATATATATATCATGTTCGGAAAAGATGCTATGCCAAAACCTCGAAGTAAATGCAAGTGCTCGGGTAATATCACATCAATGCCATAAAATCTGTCAGCCGGAGTCACCTAACGTGACCTGTACGGCTGAATATAGAGCTCAAATCTCCGTCTCACTAACTAGACTTGCACACGAGTCGGAACCACCTAAAGTGGTCTGTACGACAAACCTGGGTGTAATATAAGTACGCTCAAGTGCTACAATCACGTGAAGGCCGGACGAATAATCGCGGGTCACCTACAAGTCGGAACCACCTAAAGTGGTATGTACGACAGGATTGTGCATCTAACTTGGATCCAAGATGAGCGTGTGGTGCGGGAGGTGAACATCACATGAAGGACTGTGCCCAACTCTGGGCGGGAGCACTAACATCGAGGGTGCAGGTTATGAGCTCTTTATATGCCTCTCAAAACACTACTAAACATAAATATAAATCATACTCACCTGGCACTTACCTGTGCATCCGCAGCACCAAACATACATATATATATATATATATGCAACTAACAATGCATAAACAAACGACAATATAATGCATGGCATATAAACGAATAAACGTTTCATATCACTTTATGGGAAAAGTATAAGTATATAGGTATTTACGGAAAACCAAAAGCCCACTCACTGGTATGTAGAAGGGTCGTAACCCCCTTGCCTCGAGCGACCATGCTCGTCCTCGGGATAGGTATCACCTATATGTGAAACAACTATAAAAATGTTAATTTTAAAGCACATAACCAACCTTAAGAAATAACTTCTCATACAATGCTCAAATGGGGTGTATGAATACACCAACGTGATCTACTCAACCTCAGGAACATCCCATATTTTTAGAAAAAATTTTCACCGTCGCACGCGCCTGGCACGTTGACGGCGTCAGTTAACGCTGTCAGGAATATTCCGTTAACTTTAACGGATTCCGTGAATGCCGTTAGGAATATTCCGTCCAAACTAACAGAATATTACGTCGTCTTCTCCGGCGAGGCTCCGGCGCCGTTGCCGGCGCCGGAAAATCGTGAAATCTTTAAAACTTCGTATCTCCTTCGTTTTTCAACCAAAATTCACAAAATTGGTACCAAATTGAAGCTTACAACGAGATGAACAAGTTCATACCACTTTCAAGTGCTAAAACACACGGAATCTCGCCGGGAAAACACCACCAACTCCGGCCAACCTCGAAACTCACGATCCTGACGTTCAAAACCTTCAAACGAACCACCCCGAGCCTCCTAATGACCTCACCAAGCTTCCTTACCTGAAATGGGTATGGTTGAACTTCTACGGACCTCACGAGCATGAATATGTACTTTGTTTCTTCGATCTATGAAGATTACAAGGGTTTTGGGGTATGTTCGTACAATGGGATAGGAAATGGGGAAGGGAAATGGCACGGGACAGGGTGCAAGGCAGGGAAAAGATGAGGGAAATGTGTGTGGTCCACAACCAGCCACACCAAGCTCAAAATAACCACATAACGTAAAAATCACACTAGGGGCAAAATCGTCCTTTCACACGTACGTTTTAAAAATTCTGGGACGGGCTGTCACAACTTACCCACCTTATAAGAATTTCGTCCCGAAATTCAAAACAACCATACAACAAACCCCTAGTGATCAAAGAACAACCGAGGATACAAATCTCTCATCCGATCTTCAGTTTCCCACGTAGCTTCTTCCACAGAATGATTCCTCCACAAAACTTTCACCAAATTAACTGTCTTGTTCCTCAGAACCTTTTCCTTCCAATTTAGGATCGTCACTGGTTCCTCATCATAAGTCAAATTCGAATTGATTTCCAAGGGTTGAGGAGGTATCACATGAGACGGATCAGCAACATAATGTCGAAGCATGGACACGTGAAAAACGTTATGTACTCTAGCCAACTCCGGAGGCAACTCCAGCCTGTAAGCTACCTCGCCAACTCCTTTAGTGACCATGTATGGTCCAATATACCTGGGACTCAATTTACCTTTCTTTCCAAACCGTACAATGCCTTTCCATGGTGAAAGCTTCAGAAATACCCAATCGCCAACCTCATACACTCTGTCAGTAGCATGCCGATCTGCTAAACTCTTCTGCCTGTCCTGGGCCGCATTCAGGTTAGACTTAATTACTTGAACATTTTGAGTAGTCTCCTCAACAATCTCCGGGCCCACCAAAACTCTTTCTCCGACCTCTGACCAACACAACGGTGTGCGACAAGATCTGCCATACAATGCCTTAAATGGTGCCATGCCGATACTCGAATGAAAGCTATTGTTGTAGGCAAATTCCATTAAATCCAACCGCTTGTGCCAATCATCACCAAACTATAACACCAAAGCTCGCAACATATCCTCCAAAGTCTGAATGGTTCTCTCTGACTGTCCGTCCGTCTGAGGATGATACGCCGTACTATAAAGTAGTTTCGTACCCAAAGCTTCCTGAAACTCCACCCAAAACTTAGATGTAAATCTTGGATCACGATCCGAGACAATACTCACAGGGACACCATGATACTTCACGATCTTCGAGATGAACAACTCAGCTAATCGGCCCAAAGAATACTTCTCCCTTACTGGAATGAAATGTGCTGACTTAGTAAGCCGATCAACAATCACCCAAATGCCGTCAAAACCATTACGTGTACGCGGAAGCTTGTACACAAAATCCATAGTAATGTTTTCCCATTTCCACTCTGGAACAAGAAGCGGCTGCAACAAGCCAAACAGTTTCTTCATTTCCGCCTTAACTTGCTAACAAATAGCACACCTACTCACATACTCAGCTATCTCCCTCTTCATACCTGGCCAATAATAAAAGGGTCGAATGGTATGATATATTTTAGTAGCTCGTGGATGCATAGCATAAGCCGAGATATGTGCTTCATCGAGAATTTCTTTCTTTAAATCCAAATTATTAGGCACAAACATCCTACCCTCCTGCATCAGCATGCCATCCGAATCACGAACTCTGAGGTCTCTCCTCCTCCCTCGATCTCGAGCTTGAATCAATTCTTGGGTTTCCCTATCAGCTACCTGAGTTTCAAGCACCCGATCAACTAAAATTGGCCTAACTTGAAAATTAGCAAGTAAAGCCACCACTCTATCTTCTACCTCTAACCTCACTTCCAAAGATCGTAAGTCTGCCAAGAGAGGAATACGACTAGCGTACAACGCATTAATACGGCCCTGAGACTTCATGCTAAGTGCATCAGCCACTACATTTGCACGACCAGGGTGATAATCAATCGTGCAGTCATAATCAATGAGCAGCTTCATCCACTTCCTCTGACGAAGATTAACATCTTTCTGCGTAAAAAGATACTGAAGACTTTTATGGTCTGTAAAGATCTTACATTTCTCTCCATAAAGGTAGTGTCTCCACAACTTCAACGCAAAGATAATGGCGGCTAACTCCAAGTCATGTGTAGGGTAATTCAACTCATGAGGTTTCAGTTGTCGCGAAACGTAAGCAATCACCCTACCATGCTGCATCAACACACATCCCAGACCATTCAAAGAAGCATCACTATAGACCTCGAAATCACCACTATCGTCCGGGAGTGCCAACACAGGTGCATGAGTGAGACAATACTTCAACTGCTGGAAACTCTGCTCACACTTATCATCCCACTCAAATTTAACGTCTTTCCTCGTTAACCTCGTCAGTGGTAAAGCAATCACAGAAAAATCCTTAACAAATCGTCGATAATACCCTGCTAAACCAAGGAAGCTCCTCACTTCAGTGACGGTTCGCGGTTGTTCCCATTTCTCCAAAGCTGCCACCTTTTGAGGATCCACCAAAATACCCTGAGCTGAAATGAAGTGCCCCAAAAACGCAACTTGATCTAACCAAACTGGCACTTACTAAACTTAGCATACAATTGGTGTTCCCTCAACCTTTTCAACACGAAAATAAGATGTCGAACATGCTCCGCTTTAGATTTAGAATACACCAAAATGTCGTCGATGAAAACAATAACAAACCTATCCAAATATGGCTGGAACACCCGGTTCATCAAATCCATAAAAGCAGCTGATGCATTCGTCAATCCAAATGGCATAACCAGAAATTCGTAATGACCATAACAAGTCCTGAATGCCGTCTTAGGAACATCATCCCTACTAATCTTCAGCTAATAATATCCAGACCTCAAGTCAATCTTGGAGAATACACACGCACTTCGAAGCTGATCAAATAAATCATCAATATGCGGCAATGGATAACGGTTTTTAATTGTTACCCAATTCAATTGCCTGTAATCAATACATAGCCTTAAAGTTTCGTCTTTCTTTCTCACAAACAGCATTAGAGCTCCCCAAGGTGAAGTACTAGGCTGAATAAAACCTTTATCCACTAATTCCTGCAACTGAACTTTCAGTTCCCTCAACTCAGCGGGAGCCATACGATAAGGAGTCAAGGAAATAGGATTAGTACCTGGAAGCAACTCAATGGTGAACTCCATATCTCGGTCTGGCGGCAAACCAGGTAAATCCTCAGAAAAACGTCGAGAAAATGTCTGACTACCCTCACATCCTCTACTCTACTAGGAGCAGCCTCATTCAACACCACATGAGCTAAGTACCCCTGGCAACCTTTAGATAACAACCTTTTCGCTCGCACGGTCGAAATAACGCCATGTCTCACCATACACTGCTCACCCGCAAAAGTAACCATAGGTAATCCAGGACGATGGAACGTAACTATTTTCCCATAACAATCAATATTGGCACGATTGAAATGCAACCAATCCGTGCCCAGAATCACATCAAAGTCAACAATATCGAACGGGATAAGATCAGCTGGCATAACCACATCCTCCACTATCACTGGACATCCTGGGTATACACGATCTACAATACATCTCTCCCCTATAGGCATAACGAACTCTAAATCATACCTTAGAGGTGTGGGGCGAGGTTGCGTCACTTGAGCAAATGTATGAGAAATCACAGAATGTGTAGCACCACAATCAATTAATACTCTAGCAAAATAACCAAGGATATTTAATGTACCCACGATCAAATCTGGATTGTTTTGAGCGTCATGCAGAGAAATGTTATGAATACGCCCCTAGGTCTGCTGTCGTCCACCTCAACCTCTGCTCGTCTGGCCACCACGACTCTGAGTGCCACGCCCCTGACTAGGCTGACCAGACTGGCTCGAAGACCCCGCACTACTCGTAGCAATCTCCCCCTGCTGAAACTGTCCTCCCTGAAACCACTGAGACCCGCCTGCTGGAACTGGAGGATACGACATATAGCCGCCAGAATACTGAGGATAACCACCCTGAGAATATGGGTCCTGGGGATATTGATATTGTCCCATGGCATAAGGAACAGCATCGCCCTGATAGTAATAGGCACCAGCTCGACCTGTCTGCCCATAACGACCAGGACTAGGAATTTGCTGACTCTGGGGACAATTTGCAACATGATGTCCCATTTGCCCACAAGTAAAGCAACCACTGCTGCCTCGCTTACACTCACCAAAATGCCGATTATTGCACCTGCGGCAAACTGGGCCCCTACCTCTACCAGTATCACTCTGTCTCTAGCCTCCAGCACCACCAGCAAACCTACCTCCACGTCCCTGACCAGTGGCGCTAAAACCACCACTAGAAGAGCTAGAACTAGTGCCACACCTCTTAAAGTTCTGTGTCCTACGAGGTCCGAGCGACGCCTGACCTTTACCCTTATCATCCTTCCTCTGATTACCGTCTTTCTCTTCCTCCTCATTCTCGCTCGGCATATTTTATGAATCCTCAATTCTCAGCAGAATCTCATAAAACTCCTGGTAGGTATCACAAGGGGTAGTGGTCGTCATCGAACGCCACTTCTTCTTAGTGCCTAAACGGAAACGACGAAGCATCTCCGTTGGATTACCAGCAACATCTGGATGATAGCGAGACAAATCAGTGAACCTCCGGTAGTACTTATTTGCTGTCAACTTCCCCTGTCTTAACTCAATGAATTCCTGCTTCTTGCGGTCAATATGCTCAGGAGGCACAAATCTTCTCCTGAACAACTCTTGGAAAACATCCCAATCAGTCTTCTCTGCTGGAGTCAAACGACGAAGTTCCTGCTCCCACCAGGATGCAGAATCCTTACCCAAAAACCACGATGTCGTCTCTACCCATTTCTCGACATGGAGATTCCCCTGATTATGCAAAACACGAAAATCCTTCTCAATATGCTCTAGCCACCGCTCTGCACCCTTATAACCCTCGTTACCCTCAAACTTATCCAACTTCAAATTATACATAGTCTCAAGAGGAGTCCTCTGGGGAGGGCGGATCGTTGAATGAATAGTTGTAGCAATAGCTTCCCCCAGCTAAGCTATATCGGGGAAACTAGGCTCAGCAGAGCGACGTAGTTCCCGACGAGGCAGCAGAATTCTGACAGAAGACACCAAAATCATTAGAATACTCACAAAAGTATAAGACTGCCAAACCTAGGCTTTGATACCAAACTGACACACCCCGATCGAGATCACGGCATGCTGGCCGTCACGTGGAACTAACGTAACCATGTGCACAGTGTGGAAGCTAATAAAATAATAATAAAAATAGTACGAATAAATAAAAAGAACCAGCTTTACACAAAGTAATAACAAACATGCGCAAGCGTAAGTGTGAATACACAGTTCAGAGCACAAAGACCTAGTGCAGTCCGGGAGAAAACAACACAACAAAAGCACACCCGAAGGTGGTTCTACACTGGTGAAATTCTGTTAGATATGCCAGGGAAAATCCTCAAGGAAGCCACCATACGTGCTAGCCAACTAGAACCTGGAGGGGCGTAAAACAAAAGCGTGAGTGGGCAAAAACAAAGCTTTTCAAAAACTATTTCATAAACAAGTTCTACCCCCTCGCCGTAAAACCTGTATACTTCCCAGAAAAATAATATACATATATATATATATATATATATCATGTTCGGAAAAGATGCTATGCCAAAACCTCGAAGTAAAATGCAAGTGCTCGGGCAATATCACATCAATGCCATAAAATCTGTCAGTCGGAGTCACCTAACGTGACCTGTACGGCTGAATCTAGAGCTCAAATCTCCGTCTCACTAACTAGACCTGCACACGAGTCGGAACCACCTAAAGTGGTCTGTACGACAAGCCTGGGTGTAATATAAGTACACCCAAGTGCTACAATCACGTGAAGGCTGGGTGAATAATCGCGGGTCAACTACGAGTCGGAACCACCTAAAGTGGTCTGTACGACAGGATTGTGCACCTAACTTGGATCCAAGATGAGCGTGTGGTGCGGGAGGTGAACATCACGTGAAGGACTGTGCCTAACTCTGGGCGGGAGCACTAACACCGGGGGTGCAGGTTATGAGCTCTCTATATGCCTCTCAAAACACTACTAAACATAAACATAAATCATACTCACCTGGCACTTACCTGTGCGTCTGCAGCACCAAACATACATACATACATACATATATATATATATATATATATATATGCAACTAACAATGCATAAACAAACGGTAATATAATGCATGGCATATAAACGAATAAACGTTTCATATCACTTTCTGGGAAAAGTATAAGTATATAGGTATATACGGAAAACCAAAAGCCCACTCACTGGTATGTAGAAGGGTCGTAACCCCCTTGCCTCGAGCGACCACGCTCGTCTTCGGGATAGGTATCACCTATATGCGAAATAACTATAAAAACGTTAATTTTAAAGCACATAACCAACCTTAAGAAATAACTTCTCATACAATGCTCAAATGGGGTGTATGAATACACCAACGTGATCTACTCAACCTCAGGAACATCCCCATATTTTTAGAAAAAAATTTCACCGTCGCACGCGCCCCCACGCCTAAGCCACACGCAGGCACGTGCCTGGCACCCTGACGGCATCAATTAACGCCGTCAGGAATATTCCGTTAACTTTAACGGATTCCGTTAACGCCGTTAAGAATATTCCGTCGTCTTCTCTGGTGAGGCTCCGGCGCCGTCGTCGGCGCCGGAAAATCGTGAAATCTTTAAAACTTCGTATCTCCTTTGTTTTTCAACCAAATTTCACAAAATTGGTACCAAATTGAAGCTTACAACGAGAGGAACAAGTTCATACCACTTTCAAGTGCTAAAACACACGGAATCTCACCGGGAAAACACCACCAACTTCGGCCAACCTCGAAACTCACGATCCTGACGTCCAAAACCTTCAAACAAACCACCCCAAGCCTCCTAAGGACCTCACCAAGCTTCCTACAAGCTTGAAATTCCCAAAATCATAAGAATTTACGTGTGCATGAACAGTGACAAAAATCGGGTATCCCGAGTTCGACGTGAAAACGAAGGTATCCTTACCGGAAATGGGTATGGTTGAACTTCTACGGACCTCACGAGCATGAATATGTACTTTGTTTCTTCGATCTGTGAAGGTTACAAGGGTTTTGGGGTATGTCCGTACAATGGGATAGGAAATGGGGAAGGGAAATGGCACAGGACAGGGTGCAGGGCAGGGAAAGGATGAGGGAAATGTGTGGGGAAATGTGTGTGGTCCACAACCAGCCACACCAAGCTCAAAACAACCACACAACGTAAAAATCACACTAGGGGCAAAATCGTCCTGTCACACGTACGTTTTAAAATTTCCGGGACGGGCTGTCACAATGTATTTGTAATGTCATTTTTTTTTTCAGTGAATGAAATAGCATACTCTTCTAAAAATAGCTGTACAAACTGGGATTTTTTTTGGCAAAGTTCTGTGATCTGAGACAATACAGGGTTGCAAAAAAAATGTAAGCACATATAACACGTTTAGTTTGTTTAAATTATATAGTTTTGTTCTACTAGCCGTCCACGACAAAAAATGAAACAAGGAAAGAAGATTGTGAAATATATTTTGGCTACTTGCACGTTTGCAAAATGCAATATGAATATGGTTTAGCTTTTCATGTTGCAACACATGCCTTTCTATTTCTCTAAAAATATAAAATATTCGGAAAGAAACCGAACACATGTCTTCGTAATATTGTAGCAAATTTTAGAGTGCCAAAGCAAACATGATTATGAGCCAGTTTGGTGGCACATCTCGATCGGAATCGAGGCATGTTGTCCGTTATTCGAATATGACGTAACCAAAGTTTGAATAATGTAAAAAAAATGAATAAATTAAAACAGAAACTAGAACTTATTTAAACAAATAAAGTGAGTGCGCAGTAGTGGGTAGAACCCATAAACTACAACTGTTTAGAGCATTGATAACATAAGTAGTGCAGACGAAACTAATTAAGTACTTAGGACACAACCGGAAAAAGTCCCCTACATTTAAATAGGAATATGTAAAAATCGCCGCTAATCCTCGCACGCCACCGGGTACGTCAGCTATCTAGGACCTGGAGGGGCGGAAAAAAAAACATAAGGGTGAGTGGGCAGAAAAATAAAGGTTTATAAAACACAATTATTTTCCGAACATACTAACCCCTCACTATAAAATATGTATAGTTTCCAGAAAATCATACTACGTATACGTATGAAGTCAAATGTAAATCAACAGTAAATCAAATAGTATGCCACACCACAATATCTCAACAGTAATATAAATAAAATCAAGTGTTCAATTAATCTATACTAACACACAAGTCGGAGTCGCCTAATGCGACCTGTACGTCTGGCCCTGATGCTCATTAATCTATGCTAGCACACGAGTCAGAGTCGCCTAATGCGACTTGTATGACAGGACAAGGTGTAATAATATACGCTCTAGTGTTACGATCACATGAAGACTGGCGATAATCTCCGTCACCTACGAGTCGGAGCCGCCTAATGTGACCTGTATGATAGGATTGACATTTACTTGGATCCAAGGCGAGAGTGTGGTGCAGAGGTGAACATACACGTGAAGGATTGGCCCTGGCCTGGGGCGAGCATTAACACCGGAGTGCAGCAATGATGAGCAGACTACATGAATATAAGCATGCCATAATGATGCAATAATTCTAATCAATAAATGAACTTACCGGAACTTACATGAACTTACATGCGCATCCCGTAGGATTATTTTAGCATTTTACAACAATACAACATTGATGAGTAGGTAAAATGTATACGAATATACATGACAATATATAAATCTCAACCGCATAACAACCTTTTTAAAATTTAATAAATCATGGCATACTATGCATAAATCAATTTAAAAGCATTTGTGGGAACTATCAAGTTTATATATATATATATATATATATATATATATATATATAGACACACACACATGAAAACAAAATGCCCACTCACCGATACGTCGATGGATCGTAGCCCCCTAGCCTTGTTTGTCTTCGTACATCCTCAGGGTAAGGCTTCCCTATATGCGAAACAACTAATAGTAATTAGTTAATTAACACCTTCACTAAAAGATAGGAAAAACTCCTCATAGTTTGCTAGGGGGCTACGATGTCCAATTATCTTGAGAAAATTGGTGGGAAAAGAACCAAAGAATCGATGTCCAGTCGTTGGAAATTACTTAGCCAATCGTTTAGTACGTGGAGAGACGCCCTGGCACAAGCTAATAGTAATATTCGAAGTGGGGAAAATTACTCGGATCATGTAACAATATATTATTTATTTGATACCCAAATTTACATTATAATTATTTGTTTGTATTATTTATTTGTTTCGTACTTATATTATAATTATTTGTTTGTATTATTTATTTGTTACCTACATAATTTATATTTTATTGTTTGTATTATTTATTTGTTACCTACATAATTTATTATTTATTGTTTGTATTATTTATTTGTTACCTACTTACATTATAATTATGTTGTTTGTATTATTTATTTGTAATCGGAGCCCATAATTTTCCAATCACTTTGGGTTGTAATTTATTATTTATTGTTTGTATTATTTATGTTGTTTCCAAGTTATTGAATATTTATTCAAATTAATTTGGTAAGTTATTTATACTAAGAGAATATTTATTGAAATGACAAAAACATACCAAATAAAATTACATAAGCATACCGAATAATCAAAAACTCACTAAAAAAATTACATAAACATACCAAATAATAAAACACACCAAATAAAATTACATAAACATACCAAATAATAAAACAGACCAAATAAAATAACATAAACATACCAAATTCAAACAAACACACTAAATGAACTTAATTATCTTCAGCTTGTTTCAATGCCCACTGGTGCTCTATCAAGTCAATTTGCCGGGCATTGTGCATGTCTGGCATTTGAAATACAGTACATCGTTGAATGAGCCTTTCATTGTAACATCCATCCCTTTCTAATGGCTCATGTTGCACGGGCTCATCGGTGGCGTCATGAGCACAATATATACGTGTTCTTGAATTGTTCATCGTGTCTGGCTCATATTCATCAACGGCTTCATAATCGTACTCATCTTCCACAATCATGTTATGAAGAATGATGCACGTCATCATGATGGATCGAAGCGACTCTACATCAAACAATCTGGCAGCACCCCTGATGATCGCCCAGCGAGCTTGGAGGATACCGAAACAACGCTCCACATCCTTCCTGCACCCCTCTTGACAGCTTGCAAAGTGTTTTTCCTTTGCACTTCGAGGACGTGGCACTGTTTTGACAAATGTTAACCATCGCGGGTAAATGCCGTTAGCTAGGTAGTATGGCCCGTCGTACATACGTCCGTTGACCTCATACGTGACTTTTGGTACCTTTCCTTGCAGGACATCGTTGAACACTGGGGATTGGGTAAGGACGTTGATGTCATTTTGAGCTTCCGGGACCCCGAAAAAGGCGTGCCAAATCCATGTATCAAAAGAAGCCACCGCCTCCAGAATGATATTTTTTGCTTCTTTTCTGTCCCCATACGCGCCTTGCCATGCACTTGGATAGTTTTTCCAGTTCCAGTGTATACAATCAATGCTTCTAATTATCCCAAGAAAACCACGCATCTCGGCCTTCTTCAACAGCCGTTCCAAGTCCATGTTTGTAGGTATGCGGAGGTACTCAGCGGTGTAGATAGATTCAATTGCTCCGCAAAACCTCATCAGAGACTCAAGAATGGTTGATTTCCCCATCCTCGTTAGCTCATCCACTTGGTCTGCAGATGCTCCATATGCAAGCATCCGCAAGACAGCAGTAATTTTTTGCTTAGGCAGTAGACCCATAGCACCAAAAGCATCCTTCTTTTGCACAAAGTAAGACGACGTCTAAAGTACGTATTAGGGAATGCATTATTAGGGACAAAATAATCATCCAATAGTTCCATACCTCTTCGTTGCTTGCTTCTATCAAGGTTTCCGGAACGGCTGGGCCTGCAGATCTGAGCCACAGCTTGGATGACTCGACGAGAATGTGAGGCTCTGCCCATTCTTACTTCGTCATCTCTCCTTCTACGCTCCTCATCCTCTTCCCTCTCATTTTTTTTCCCTGGTGATTGAACATTGCTTCTGATTGGTTAAACAATTCTTCCCCTTCCTGATCGAGTTCCTACATGATCCTTGAGGAAAAAGAAGACATTGTAAGAAAGAAGCAGAAACTATGAATAATGATACAAATTTTTGTGAAGAAGGAAGCAGAAACTATGAATAATGATAGAGATTTTGAGAAAATTGGTGTGAGATTTGTGAGGATGGATGGTGGATTATATGGAGGATTCAGAAAGGATTAGGTTGTACATAATACCACGTGGCATGCCATCATTCGTTAACAATCTGATGGAAATCTATCCTCAAAGATTATAAACAGATTATGACACGTGGCGCGACGTGGTTGGTTAATAATCTTATTAGAAATCCATCACCAATAATTGTATTTTCGGATAATGACACGTGGCATAACAAGTACGATTAAAAAATTTATCGGAAATCCATCCCTAATAATTGTCTTTTCGGATTTTATGACAAGTGGCGCAACGACAACGATTAAAATTCTTATCCGAAATTACAAATAAAATTATTTTGTATTATTTAATAATACTTCGGATAATGACACGTGGCGCAACGAGAACGATTAAAAATCTTATCCGATATTACAATTAAAATTATTTTGTATTATTTTATAAATAAATAAAATACTAATATTTTATTGCCTATTGCCAGGGCTATTGAAGTGTAACGATGGAGATGCAAATGCTATTGCCAGGGCTATTACTGTTTATTAAGGGCAGTTACTGTTCATCAGGTGGATTGAATAGTGCATAGCCTGGGGGGAGGGCTCCAATGCTGGAGTTGCTCTGAGGGAAGTTGTCTGGTTGGGTGGGAGAATTAAGGAGTGAAATTGATTATTGGTGAAGGATTTGAGGGCACAGGTCCAAATTTAAAGAAGAAAACAGATAGGGTTTGTACAATCATAATCAGACGAAATCTAACATACCCTATCTGAAACATTAGTTTCCAGTAATAAATAATTAATGCACGCGTCTACAACTTTACCCGTTGCTAACGTACTTTAACGTAACGTCACTTTTTCGTTACAAATCTGATTCAGGTCTATTTCGCGCTCATGCGATTGTAACAACGAGTACAATTTAATTACAATAGCAAGGAAAATAATTTAAAGCTACATAATCAAGTCCACATCACTTTGCCAACAAGGGCATAAATGTCAATTTACACACTCGGGAAGAAATTACATAGAAAATTAGGGTTAGGTCGTCACATTTGGGGAGTGTTAAATGACTGAAAGCACTTCAAAAAAAAAAAAAATGTTTTTATGATCAATTTTTAATAAAAATGCGAGTTAGTCTTGGATAAGTACTTAAAGTGCTTCTGGCAGGTTCTTGCAAGAAGCATATAAATGGTGCTTCATGCACGAAGCACTTCAAGTGATTTTGGAGCCCCAAATTTTTTTTTTTTTTTCTAAAAACACTTGCAGCCATTTAAAAACATTTCTCAAACGAATCCTATGTTGTCATCATCACATAGGCGAAGAATTGACAAGTGCATGGTTGTAGTTGAAAATATTTTGTCTACTTTTCTCCTCACCTACTTCAATTGCGTGCTTTCAATTTTAATTGTCATGGTTTAGTGCTTTAAGATAAAATTCTTTTAGAACTAATCCCTAGTAAAATTCAAGTTAATTTTGAAATAACACTTAAAGTGTTTCCTGCAAAAAAGCATATAACTGGTGCTTTTTGAAGGAAGCACATCATGTGGTTTTGGAGCTCAAAAAATATTTTCTCTAAAAATGCTTTTAGTTATTTAAAAGCATTTCTCAAACAATCTCTATGTCGCGATCATCACATTGGTGGGGAATTGACAAGTGCATGGTTGTAGTTGAAAATGTTTTGTTTATTTTTCTCCTCACCTACTTCCATTGCGTGCTTTCAATTTTAATTGTCATGGTCAGTGTTCTAAAAATCGGCCTAGGCGCTGGGCGGTGGAGTTTTGACTCAATTTAGACCAAAACGTTTAGTTAGGCAGGAAGGACATAGGCAGCCGCCTAGGCGCTCACTAGGCACCTGAGACAGGCTAAGCAGTGCTAGGCGGCAGTTTAGACAGTTTGAATCTACAACTTCTGATCTCGTACGTAGCAGCAGAGCCCCGAAAAATTTATGTACCTCGTCTTTGTGAAGATAAAGGAAGAGAGAGTGCGAAGAGAGAGAAAGAGACTGCTAGTGAATTTTTGCAGCGCATCTTGCAGCCAGCGAACTGCAGCTCGTCTGTGAAGATGAGAGAAGAGAGAGCGCAAAGAGAAAGAGAGAGGGAGAGACTTAAACATTTTAGACGGTTTTAATTAAGAAACCATCTGCACTCGTCTGTAGAGGTGAGGTGTGGTTTCAAATCCAAGGTTAAAAGCAAATGGTTTTAAGTATGAAAACCATGGACTGGTGATGGTTTTAATTATGAAACCCACCCAAGTGGACGGGTGATGCGAAAGAGCAGAGGTGAGGTGGACGGTTTGAGTGGGTGGGCTTTTTATATTTTTAAAAGTTTGGGATATTTATTTTGTGTGTGTTTGTGTGTCTGTGTAAATCTTATATAAATTATTTAGATAATATTTTTTTTTTCCTAGGCAAGCATATCATATATATACATAAAACATTCACATATGTATGTTCTTCTATAAGAATTAGCATATTAGTCAATAATTATTTACATTTGATATAGTAAATTTAATTAATTCATAAAATATATAAGAAATTTACCTAAATCCATCTAGGCCACCTAGACGCCTGCCTAGATCCCGCCTAGCCGCCAAAGTGCTAGGCGCTAGTCCACCGCCGGACTAGCGCCTAGCGTATTTTAGAAACTTGGTCATGGTGCGAAGAGTATTTCCACATATTGTTGAATCTATACATAAACACATTAATGAGGGAAAGGAAATTGTAATTAACAAGCTTCGTATGGAGTAAGGTTCCTCCTAATTTCATTCGGGACGTTTTTCTTTAAGATTTAAGTTGTATTTGATCCTTCAGTTTATGAAACCTCTTTTAATTAAATAAGAAAAAGAGCAAGATGTATATAATTTAAGTCCTGGATAAATGACCTTGATTTGTTTAGGTTTGAAAGCTTCTAGCTACCTAGTTATAATCTACTAAGAAGTCGTTTGATAACCATTTCGTTTTCATTTTTTTTTTTTCGAAACTAATAACTGAAATCTCATTTAATTACTACTTTCAGTTTTCAATTTTCAAAAAAGAATTTTATCACAAATGGACCAACTCATCAATTTGGTCTTTTATGTTTTGAACTCATTAATTTTGTTTCTTTTATGTTTTGAACTCATTAATTTTGTTCCTTATGTCTAACTTCACTCATTGTCTTTGATTTTTTACTCTGTTGGAAAATCCATTAGTATGTTGATTTGGAACCATGTGGGGTTGACCCAATGAATCAAGTGCCGCCACATTGATGAGTGAAGGTAGGCATAAGGGACAAAATTGGTGAGTTTGAAACATAAATGACCAACTGATGAGTTAGTAAAACATAAATGACAATTTATGATAAAAATTCTTTAAAATAAATGAAAACTGAAAACAAATTTATTGAGTTTTCAAATTTTGGCTTTGAGTTTTCACTTTTTGGTTTTCAGTTTTTATTTCTTTTTAACTGAAAGTAGATACCAGTAAGATTTCTGTTTTTTAAAAAGTGAAAACGAATAACTAAAAACTGAAAACAAAATGGTTGTCAAACAAACCCTAAGATTACCAAACGATAAGCTAACTACCCGAAAATCAGAATAACATCTTTGCCGGGAATAGTTTACGTTTTGGTAGTCAACTACCTTTCTTTCTATCAGTAACGAGGTAGAAGGGAACGAAATATAGAATACAAAACCTCTATTTTTAGGTTTTGTTTGCACGCAGAAAAGAATTCATATTTTGTCAATTACATACTCATAAAAACTCTATTTTAGGTTTTGTGCGCACGCACAAATGTTTGCCTTTGCACTCGTTCGGATGATCACGTCACACACAGAATGTCCACCTCATGAACATAGAGATGCACACGACTTGTTCATGAACAATGAGCAAAGAGATGCACACAGCTTGTTTTCATACAATGATAATGTATGAATGTGAATGCAAGCTTTCTAAAGCTTTCACAAAGCTACTCCCAAAACCTAGCAAACGTTAATCCTCTCTTTTTGGTCTCAGATGTAATAGTGCGTATTATGGTTATGCCAAAGGTGAAGAGAGAACGATGTAAACCTTGTTATTTGTAGGGAATTCAACGCCTAATTTCTAGGCAATATCAAAACTGATTTTCCTTCAAAGAAATATGCCAACTAAAAGCACTTGTGCTTTCAGCTTATCAATTAGTTTTTTTTTTTTTTTTTCCAATGCATATTAATGAGTTACATTAGGGATTTTTTTATAATTTTTCCCTCCCAATATCCTAGTGAATATAATGTTAGTTTTCCACCCATGCGTCTCTGATTCGAAACTTTCCTCCCCTTAATAATAATTATAATAAAAAAATTAAAAAAACAGTTACGATCTAGTAACATTCTTTTTCACTTATAAGAGATATTATGTTCAAATTAATCTCATATATGACGAGTTCGAAATCACTCTACTCCCTCGCTACTTAGCACAAACATATGCCGTATAAAAAAACAGTTAATAATTTCGAGCCACTGGAACTAGGGAGCTAGCATGCATTTAGTCCTATCTCTAATACTGATTTCCCATTAAGAATTAAAGAGAAATTTGTAAATTGGGCTGTCCGAACTTGGTCACTCATTCAACCACACGAACACAAAACAACAAGTTTCTCTGTGGTTTTGTCTGACAGATCTCACGCTAGTCTTATCCGGTTGAATGTGTTGTTGGTCAGCTACCAGAGATCCGGACAATAAACTTTTACACATTACAGACATGATTGCTTTGTAGGTCTCCAATGGTTGCGGAAGCCCATGACCTAAGTCAGAAACATGTCACCATTTTATTTAGGAGAAGGATTCTCTACCCTCTTAATTTCTCTACCTTTTCATTTCCTCTTATTTGAACGATCACGGTTAAGCCACGTCAACATCTTATATTAATTTTTTTATAGAAATAATAAAACAAAAAACAATATATGAGAGGAGAGAATAAAAGAGAATGAGAATAAGAGGGTAGAGAATCCCCTTCCTTTTATTTACCCATTACTCATACACCATTATGTAGCCTTGGTAGTTTCCTACACATGTTGCTGAGTAATTGCAGGTGCAGATATGATGATTAAATGAGTCATGACTCTGATCGTTAACGACAGTGCTGAAAATGATATGACGTTTTACGAACAAACCTAAATTGTTCTCTAAGTTTAAATTTTAAGAATATACTTCAAGATATCCTAAGGTTTGATAAATGGGATTCGGAGATGTGATTAATTAGCTTCATATATCCTCTTTCTAGCTCCCGAAAGAGTTAACTATTGAGGCAAAGTCATCGGCTGATCTCTTTTCTTATAAAAGAAAAAAGCCTCATAGGCTCTTGTTGCTTTATTGGTTACATAGTAGCCTTTAAGAATTGATTTGCCCTGCCCTTGATGATTTTTTAATATAATCAAATTTGGGAAAGAGAATCTGAGCCGGGTTCTTAGGGGTGACCATAGTTTGCTTTGATTCAATTTGATACCAACAATATTATATAACCCAATCGATTAGAATTCAACAGATTGATATGGCTTGGTTTTGAATAATATTATCATTGAAACCATATCATTGTTAATTGGTTTGATTTGGTTTGGTTCAATTAGTTTAAGCCTATTCCGATACATTAATAAAAATAGGTCCAACATTCCAAAGGTTCTAATTTTCTAAACATACACACCTCTTATCTCACACATATTCAATCAAAATGATTAAGTTTCTCAGAACAAAACAAATTCATCAAGTCAACTAGGACAAAGTTTCAATTAATTAAAATCTCACTAGCAAATGACTTGTTAATTACACATAAGCATAAATTGCAAACAAATATACCAATTGTTAATGGTCATTACTACTTATAATATGTTGACACTTATAATGTGAATGGTAAGACCTCTAAATAAATTAAATTAATAGTTGGACATATGGTCGGTTTGGTTCGGTTGGAATTAAAAGTATCAAAGTTGAATGAAGCCAAAATTGGTACTGTTCAATTTGGTTTTTAATTTTTTTTTACTTTTTTTTTTTCTTGATTAAAACCAAACCAAACCGACCAAAACGGATTGAATCGATGAATTTGATGCCTATCCCTACAAGTTGAGTAAGTTATAATAAGTATCAAACTTGTCGCCCATTTGAGTCGAAGTTAAACCTTCATACTTACAAGTGAAAATGATTATTACTACATTGTAGTACTAATGACCACTCTTTTAATAGTTTTGTTTGTTCATATTCTACATTCCGATCAATTACAATTAAATATCTGAGTTCAAAATAACACTTTATATTTTTCGATATTAAAAAAAGAAATACTATATAGAGTTTTGGCTCAATAATGCATGCATTCCATGACACGTGAACATTGTGGTGTTGAATTTGATGAACGAATACAAGAAAGGAAAACGAAAGGGCATCTCAGGCTAGATATCCTTCATTTTTAGGGGCCATACTTCGCCATGTGCCTTTAATTTGAAATTGAAAGTGTGGTCCTCCACATTACAGGACAGCCACGGGGTAGCAAGCGGTCCAGCTTCCTACATGTGCAGTCATTATCAATGCATGTGTTGGATTCTCTTCTTTTAAATTTTTTTCCCCTGTTAGTTTCTTTCTATTTGAACAATTACAATTAAACCAAGTCAAACGTCGAATAAATACAGTCGTTTCACAAAGTTGGCGTTTATGTTTTGTTAAAAAAATTTTGGATTGAGGACCTCTTGAATTTTACTCAAAATGTTCTCGTTGATGTTTGTATATCAATTTTTAATATTAGAATAAAACCGCAATCGTTTGGTTTAAAAAAAAAAAAAATAGAATTACACATGCCTTAGCATTATTAAGGGGAATTGTGATCACTTAATGTTCAATCTAATTTAACGACATATGAGAAAGTAAAACAATGAAAGTTAAATATGTTGAAATCTCCCACATTAACTATATCAATGACAAAAGAAGAGTTTAAATACCCTAATCCCACTCCAACTGATACCGAGGCCTTTTGTGATAAAACCCCACACCTGATGGATTGTGCCGGCAGTAATTACCAAGTTGGGGACAATATCGATGTTGTTGGAAGTGGGTCGTATGACCCGTCTCTCTAATAATTCTACTTGGTATCAAAGCCAGGGAGCGAGCCCGTACCGTACTGCCACATGATGGGTGAGTCCCCTTGGCCCCTTGCGATGATGGTGGTTCCCTTAGCCCCGCGTGTAGGGTGAGTTCCCTTGGCTCCACGTGGTTGTCAATATGTGAATCTCCCAAATGTGACCCACTAATTGGGTCCCACGTGAGGGGGCGTGTTGAAATGTCCCACAATGATCGTATCAATGACAAAAGAAGAGTTTAAATACCCTAATCCCACTCCAACTAATACCGAGGGCTTTTGTGATAAAACCCTACACCTGACGGATAGTGCAAGTGGTAATTACCAAGTTGGGCACAATATTAGTATTGTTGGAAGTGGGCCGTATGGGCCATCTCTCTGATAATTCTACTATGAACACGTATTATCCTTTACTATTGGATTAAATCGAATGGTAAGTGACCACAATTTTCTTAAATCATAAAGTCCAAAAGAATGAGGCAGTTATGTTACTAGCTATTGATATTTGCACTCATAAGGGAGAGCCAAAGGTGTAAAGTGAGAAAACCTAGTATGGGTGTTTGAGCAGCTATAATATGATTAGGGTTGGAAAAAATTTCCGAAAATTAGAAAGAAAAATACACTTGTGAGGAGTGTAGAATGAGATTTTTGGAGTACTAATAACAATTCCCTATATATATATTTGAATTGTTGCTAACTAGTAGCAATATAATTGGCGTGGTTTACAGGTACTAACCATAAACCTTTAATGCCACATTGTAGGTACGAACCTCCCACACACACACCCACCCTACACTGCTACTTCTCAGCCAAATTTGTCTATTTCTTCAATACGAAATCAAAAAATTGTATTGTTAGTTTTCAAACATATTAGGTTGGTAACTTATTTTTTTGCTTTTGGGTTTGTTACTTATTTTATTTTGGTTGCATGTTAATTTGACTTGGTATGAATGATTGGTATTTCAATTTGAATGAAATTTGGGAATACTGAACCTCCCGAAATACCGAAAATATTTCGGGAATCCCTAAAATTGGGAATACCAAAATTTTAGTTTGGGATTGGTTTTTAAATTCCTGTCTAGAAAATTTTCAATTTGGGGCTTGGGATCCCATACCAAACCACCCCTAAATATGATAGGATGGATTTTTTGTGTTATATATATTATGGTAGCTTGGATTTTGTGGAGATTTTGTGTTGAGAATAGTCTTAACTCCTCATCAGATTAAGTAGATTAGGATTTAATGTATACATTAATTTAATATGTAGTAATTGAATGGATTGTCAAAACATCCATTAATTGTATTTGCATAAGTTAACTGGGGTTCATGTATTAGTCTTTAAAATCATCGAGTTAGTGCTTATTAGAGGAAATGAAATTTTGATGGGTTAACTAAATTCAGGAATAAACTTTCCTTCTAAATAATTGAGGATTCTTTACATGAATATACAAAATAAGGAAATAACGATGAGAAGTTGGTAAAAGTCTACTCTGGTTTTGACCACTTGGAAATTGTAAAATGTACATCTACAATTAGGCTGTGTCTCCATTTTGATGAAGAGCTGTGAGTTGGAGGAGAAAAAGCATAAATATTGTTGAAATTCTACATCAGTTAGAGAAAGAAACAAAGAGGAGTTTAAATATTTTAATCCCACTCCAACTAATACCGAGACTTTTTGTGGTAAAACCTCACGTCTAACGGATTGTATAGGTGGTAATTACCGAGTTGGAGTATCAGTGTTGTTGGAAGTGCGTCCTTGGCCCGTCTCTCTGATAATTCTACAAATACATGGAGCTCTTTATCACATAAGAAGAATGTTCTCTTGGCATGTGGTCAAATATCCTAACGGACATGATGTTGGGTTTTCATCCTTGCATTTTGAGTTTGAAACTCTCTCATCTCCTAAGTTATTGTAATAGTTTTGAACTCCCCCTCCCCTTAATAATAATATTTTTTTTTTAAAAGGAAAATTATCCTGTTGCAGATGATAAAGAAGCTCGTCGCTAAACTTAAAGGATGTTCCCACCAGTGAACAACCAATGTCATTATAAGGTGGTAAGAATGAGGCATTGGCTCAAGCCAAGTAACTACAGTTCCATATGTCGTCCAAACACATAGAAAAGCATTATCACAAGATTTGAGAACTTTAAAGAAGGAAACGGTTCAGATACAAAGAGTTGTCTACGCATAAAACGTAGTGAATCGATGATCACTATGGCGATGACATAAAAGCAGTTTAATTAGTATGGGTGTTCGTTATTATGATCATAGGCTTAAGTGCAAGCCAATTTCATAATATTGGATATTACGTAAAAACTTTATTTTTATTAATTAATAAAAGAGAAAATTTTATTCATTCATGGGTTTGGCTCCCAATTGACATACAGGATAGAAACAACGTCCTAACTATTGTTATGGCAATTAGACTTGTATTTTTTATTTTTTTTTGGTTTCTTAGTCCTTAAGCATTGTTCCTTGCCGTTGGAAAGTTAACTTGACGTTGACTATCCAGAAAAGTCGATGTATATCACACCAAGGTCAGCATGGTCTTATGGTACGCGTGTTGAACACTTGGTGGATATACATTTGCTTACATTTTGAACTAGTTTACTAACACTGAGCAATCCTAAAACCTTAAACGTATGTATGTTTATCACACGCCAAATGTTACAAAGCTTCCGGTTGTAGTATTCAAATAGTTCTTCAACTTGTTGCATCATCAACTATAACGTGCTCCTAGGTATGAAATTTGACTTCACCTCCCTTGCTAACTCATAGGGGCACGATAGTGTGTTGCTTGAGTTCATATGTATTAGTACGAAGATACATGAATGCACTGTTGGAGAACAATTTAGAAACAACAAAATAATAGAAATACAGAACCGAAATACTTATACTTTATTATTCAAAAATACTTGCACTACAGAATGCAATTACACAATAATTACAAAAAATTAAAATGATACTAACTTGAATGAATTGAAGTTAGAGGCTAGCGCAAAAGCTATGTCCTTCGAACAGTATTTCCGTCTCACTCTTGTGCTTGTGGTTCTACAACATCTGCTCGACTAGGATACAACTACCTAATTCTACAACCCGCACTGGATTATAGAGTGTTTACTCTCTGGAAATTTTGTACGGAAGACAAGGAGGAAGAAAAGATGATGTTTGATGGAACTGAGGATGTTTGATGGAATTGAGGACTCCAGTTATATAGGCTCTTTCATACCTCTTTAAACACCTTTTGGATGTATTTGAAGCTATACAACTCTTTCCAAAAAGTTGTGTCTATTAATCAAAACGTTTTTAATTAATTTAATTAAAAACTTAATTCGAAATTAAAACTAATTGATCAGATTAATTTTAATTCCTTGGCCCTAAGGCCCAAGGCCCTTGTCTTGATTAATTTATATTAATATTATAATATAATCATCAAGCCTAATCCACACAATTAGTGGCCCAAACCTCAATCCTCATTCCAAATGGTCCAACACCTAATCACTAATAAAAAGGACTTGACCTATATAAGGCCTTTGACAAATTGTTATTTCCCAATGTGGGACAATGGGAGCTCAAAACTCCATCAATATCCCACATTTTGAGCCGACTATTAGGTCCTAGGGTAAGTTCAAGAAGAGAGTAAACAATAGATGTGACACACATCAGGAGATGTGTCTTTTGGATTTGAACCTACCTTAGTAGATACTTATCGGATTTACTAGATGACGCAATGAATATAAAATATTGAACTGTTCATCTCCGCAATAAACCAAGACAATAAGCAAAACATATGTCACACCAACACATTGCAAATTCATACGTTTGTGTTCATTTTGGTCCTGAACAAATCCTGGATTCATGAGAGCTTTAGAGAATGTAGCTATGTAATTCTCATAAATGCGACCCCACATTTAGGTGATATTGATTAAGAATAGGCTGCTACTATTCCACTTGATTTACAAGTATCTATATCATTAAACTAATGTATCCTACACCATCAGCAATCACCACACTTCTTCCATCATAGGAATGGGTATGTAAGTATGTTTCTTCTTGAATCTAGCCAAACCAGTTTGCCTATTGAACCTAGACCATGGGATCTCCAATCAACTAGGTTAGGTTTCCGTTTGGCAGTTTCATTTTACTCTATTGGCTTTAAACCCATTCCCCTCGATGTATGCTTAACTTGCTCTCTAGATAAACCTTTAGTAAGTGGATCCGCAATATTATCTTTTGACTTGACATAGTCAATAGTAATTACACCACTAGAGAGCCATTGCTTTATTGTATTATGTCTTCGTCTAATTTGTCTAGACTTCCCATTGTATACACTATTTTTAGCTCGATATTGTGCAGCTAAACCATCACAGTGTATACATATTGCCGTTACAGGTTTAGGCCATATGGGAACATCTTCCAAAAAATCTTTTAGCCACTCAGCTTCTCCTCCAGCCATATCGAGAGCTATAAATTCCGATTCCATAGTTGATTGGGCTATGCATGTTTGTTTGGAAGATTTCCAAGATATTGCTGCTCCTCCCAAAGTAAATACATATCCACTTGTGGATTTTGTATCATTACTATCTTATATCAAATTTGCATCAGTAAATCCTTCAAGCACAAGAGGACACCTAGTATAATGCAATCCATAATTCATTGTATGCCTTAGGTATCTTAATACTCAAATTAAAGCTTCCCAATGATCATACCCAGGATTGCATGTATATCTACTCAATCTACTCACTAAGTATGCTATATCAGGCCTTGTACAGTTCATAATGTACATAAGGCTTCCAATAACTTGTGAGTATTCACGTTGAGATATAGCATCTCCTCTATTTTTCTTAAGTTTGCTATTAGCATCAAAATGAGTAATTGCATCTTTACTTTCCAAATGACCATATTTTCTAAGTGTAACTTCTATAGAATGGGACTGTGTAAGAATATATCCTTCTTGGTTTCTTTTTATTTTTACACCAAGAATCACATCAGCTAGTCCAAGATCTTTCATATCGAAACTTGATTTCAACATCTTCTTGGTCCAATTTATTATCTCTTTGTTAGTTCCCATTATAAGCACAGCATAACACAAGCATTATTTTGAGTTTTTGTGTAGACACACTTATCACACTCATTTATCTTAAAACCATGTGTGATCATGATATGGTCAAATTTTTCATGCCATTGCTTTGGAGCTTGTTTAAGCCCATATAGCGATTTCACAAGTTCACAAACTTTGTGTTCTTGACCTTTAACTACAAACCCCTTGGGTTGTTCCATATATATTTTCTCATCTAAGTCTTCATTTAAGAGCACAGTCTTTACATCCATTTGATGTATTTCCATGTTATGGAGTGCAGCCATAGCAATCAACAGTCTTATTGATGTAATTCTCGTTACAGGTGAGTATGTATCAAAGAAATCCAAACAATGTTTTTGACAGTATCCTTTAGCTACCAAACGAGCCTTATATTTATCAATTGTAGCATCAGGTTTCAATTTCTTCTTAAAGATCCATTTGCACCCAATTGGCTTATTGCCAGGGGGCAAATCGACTAATTCCCATGTATGATTTTGCATAATGGAATCTATCTCACTGTTAATTGCATCCTTCCAAAATGGAGCTTCAGGAGTAGACATGGCGTCCTTGAATGATTGAGGTTCTGTCTCGGTTAATAAGGTCACAAAATCAAGCCCAAAGTCCTTTCGAATTTTTGTCCTTTTACTCCTTCTAGGTTCAAGTTCTTCTTCTTCTTCTTCTTGAACTCTAGACGAGGATGAACCATCATCATGTTCTCTAGGTTCGTCATTAACCTCAGATACATCATCATGTAATCTCTTTTTCAATAAATTAGACTTACCTATTTTGTATGGAAATATATCCTCAAAAAATATTGCATTTATAGATTCTATAATAGTATTGACATGTATATCACTTACTTCGGAATGAAAAACTAAGAATCTATAAGTTGAACTATTAGATGCAAAACCAATAAAAACATAATCTATAGTTTTAGGCCCTAATTTTGTTCTCTTTGCCAATGGGACTTGTACTTTTGCTAGGCAACCCCACACTTTAAGCAATTTAAACGTTGGGGTTCTTCCTTTCCATAATTCATATGGTGACTCCTTTCTCGTTTTAGGTAGAATTCAATTCAAAATTTTATTTGCAGTAAGTAAAGCTTCACCCCACAAATTGTGTGGAAGCCCATAGCTATTCAACATAGAATTGATCATGTCTTTAATGCTCCGTTTGGATACAGTAAAATAAAACAGAATTTCACTTAAACTAGGGAATTAGGATGGGAAAGCAGTTTTCCCACGTTTGGGAACCTTCCTGTGAGGGAAACGGCAATTTCTACGGGAAAAAAAAGGGGAAATTGGGGATGAAGATTACCGAGTTTAATTTCCATCTAAATAGGTGGAATTTCACAATTCCAACAACAGAGAGAATCCCAAATCCATCGGGGGAAATCTTGCAGGCGCCAAATTTTGCAGATTAGGGCGCCAAACTGGGAGTAACAGCCAAAGTTCACAGTAAAAAGGGCTCTCACCAATCTTCGAAGGGATTCTCGCTCGTGCGCTCGTGCTTCATCTTCTTCCTTCGTTCTAAGTCAGCCTCTTCCCTCTTCTCTCTTCTGTCTTGAATTATTTTAAGCTTTTTGGGTATACTCTTTATAGCAATTGTGAATTTTGGTGATAGTCATATGCTTGGTGTGCTTATGAATTTTTTTTATCCGATTGACAACATCTTTAGTTCCTGCTACATATCTTCTGCGTTTAGGGTTCGTAGGAATTTATCCGCTTCTATTTTCAAGCTGTGGTCTAGGTTTTGCAGACCTGCTTTTCCCCAAAACTGATGATTTTTGTATGAATTTGAAGGAGGTTGGGTTTCAGTTATATCTAATTGACTTGCTTTTCCCGAAAACTTATGATATTTGTATGAATTGGAAAATTTGTAGCTTAGAATTACACTGTGTTTGGATGGACAACAGATACTTTTGAGGGACAATTAAACGAATGAAATTATACATGGATGTTTGGTGTCATATTCATGGGGTCAGAATCTTGAGGCGGTTGGTATACTACAATCTGCATGTTTTCGGGGTTTCCACGGTCTGTATTCTCTGACCACCTCGCCTTCAACTCTGCTGTTTTTGCCTGTGTAAACTGAAAATGTTCCAACAATTACCGTATAGTCAAATTCCAGTTAAACCAAGAGTACTTTTTAATTAGAGGTGAGGGGCCAAATTAGCCAAGAGGCAGGGACTTACAGAAATCAACAGGGGCCTGTATCTCATGCATAGTACTACTCGAGCCCTCCATAGGACTAATAATACCTTTTGGATCAACAGGGGCCGGTATTTCATGGTTTTCAAAGGGTAGGACTCCTCGAAATACCATTTGAGGTGTGGAGGATGGTGAAACAAAAAAGTTTTGAACATCATTTGAGGTTAAATTCAAAAGATCTTCAAAAGGTATCCTGATGGCATACTATCACATGAGAAAGACATTTTGGAGAGGAGATTTAGGGAGAGATAGAACTACTTTGTGAAAGGAATAGAAGCAAGAGTACAAGGACCGATGGAGAGACTGTATAAAGATGTAGGGAACAAATGCTAGTTCTAAATTTATAGCGAAGAAGGAATCTGCATAGAAGGCAGGCACATTAGGCACGGAGATGTTTTGGAAAAAAAAAAAAAAAAATTTATTGCGGGCCTTCATTTGGATAAAGGATTGCCAATTAGGAAAGTTGACGGGCCAATAAAATGCTTAGAGAGGGGGAGGGGGGGAATTATCTACACACCGTGTCCAACTGCTTGGCAAACCACTGATTTAGCTCCTTGATACAAGATGAATCTCCAATTAAGTATGGATGAAAGTCTGCGTAAGCTAAATAGATGCCATCCCCTGCAAGTTAAGTAGGGCTAAAAGCTCATAAATATGAAAAGGCAGAAATAGTGAGCTTGAATGTGGAATTCCTAAGCAGAAAAGTGAACATGCATTCCTCCTTCAGTTGTGCACAAATCACATAATTATTCTCATGTCTCTAATGCACAGTTCCAGAGGTCTTAATAATTAATACATTGATCATGTCTCTAATGCAGTTCATGGATGATGCTGCTCCTAGTCCGAATATCTTTAATTTGAATGTGACTTGTATTGCTACTCTTTTGGTTAAAGCAGAAAGTTGCATATCCCATAACTGTTGTTGCATGTCACATTATATCTTTGTTCATATATTCAAACAGGTATGGAAAATACTGATGTTGTAGACATGGTAACGAGGTTAAAGCGAAAGCGTGCTATAAATGAAGAGGAAAATAGGAAAAAGAGGAAAATTATTGTCGGTACGATTATATATGTTATTGTCATTGTCATGCATTGGTATAGTAAGAGTGTTCTTCTCAAAGAACCTTCAAATGATTGGGATCAAGAAAGACAATCTTTCCTCGGCCGATTGTTTAATGGAAAAGATTCAACTTGCATTGAACAATTACGAGTTAGCAAGAGTGCATTTAAACGGTTATGTGAAATTTTACAAGGGATTGGTGGATTAGTTCGCACTAGACATGTGTCCATTGAAGAATCTGTTGCAATTGTTTTGCATATACTTGCCCACAACTTGAAGTTTAGAGTCGTCGGTTTTCACTAGTATCGTTCCAAGGAAACAATTAGTCGGCAATTTCACAATGTGTTGCATGCAATGATGAAAATAAGTCAAGAATATGTGAAATATCAACCATGCATTATTGGTAATTCTGAAAGAGAGAAGTGGCGGTGGTTTGAGGTAATTCTGAAATGCATTAGTTGTTTGTTTGATATCTTCACTGGCTTTTTAGACTTTAATCTTTTTTTCATTGTATGAAATTTTTATTTAGAATTGTCTTGGAGCACTTGATGGAACTCTCGTTCCGGTAACAATAACGGCTGAGGAAAGACCAAGATATCGAGATAGAAAGGGTGATATATCCACTAATATGTTAGGAGTTTGTGGTCCAGATTTAAGATTTTTTATGTGTTACCTGGATGGGAAGGCTCTGCATCTGATGCTCGTGTTTTGCGTGATGCTTTACATAGGAGTAACCGGTTTCATGTTCCAAATGGTAATGTGTGATACCAATTAGTTCTATGTTAGAAAAACAAAACTTTAAAATGTATCTAAATTTGTTCTCTAAATTTTTATTGTAGATAAGTATTTTCTTGTGGACGCTGGCTATACTAATGGACCGGGGTTTTTAGCACCTTACCGTGGAACTAGATATCACTTGAAAGAGTAGGTTGGAAACCGTCGACCTAAAAACTACAAAGAATTATATAATTTGCGTCATTCAAGGGCAAGGAATGTTATTGAGAGGGCATTTGGATTGTTAAAAAAACGATGGAGCATATTGCGCACACCATCCTTTTTTGATATTAAAACACAAGTTAGGATTATAAATGCATGTTGTATCTTGCATAATTTTATTAGAACTGAGCAAGCAGCTGATCCAGTTCTAGAAGCTCAAGATTTACAATTTTTAGCATCTGTGGACTCAGAGTTGTTAAATCGTTCAACAAGAGAGGAAAATGAAAATAACTCTGATGGGATTACATCTGTTCAAGCTACTGCCGAATGGACAGCATTTCGTGATACATTGGCATTGCATATGTTCCATGATTACCAAGCTCAGATAGTTGCCAATACTTCTTAATCGAATATTAGTTGTTTTTCTTAGCATGTTATCTTTAACGTCTCAGTTAATAATTTTGTCAATGACATTATTGCTACGAAATGCATTAAGTTTTTAAATTTTATGGAATGCCCCGGTTTTCAGATTTTGGTTTGATTATATTGTCTTAATGAATGCTAATACTCTGATTCTTGATATGCATGCTATGAAATGCATTAGTTTTTATATTTTATGGAATGCCCTGGTTTTCAGATTTTAGTTTGATTATATTGTCTTAGTGAATGTTAATACTCTGATTCTTGATATGCATGCTCTGAAATGCATTAGTTTTTATATTTTATGGAATGCCCCGGTTTTCAGATTTTGGTTTGATTATATTGTCTTAATGAATGCTAATACTCTGATTCTTGATATGCATGCTATGAAATACATTAGTTTTTATATTTTATGGAATGCCCTGGTTTTCAGATTTTCTTATTAGATTTAGTTTCCTGAATTGAGTATTTACATCATGATGTTGCCTTCTGGAGTGTTATAATTTACTTACTCAGTATAATAATCATCCAGTAAGCTGGATTTACCATCAAATTGTTTCAGTTATGAGTTCCAAAGTTAGTTCATAGTTTTTCTAGGGGAACAAATCATTTGTAATGGGATAGTCGTGTGATGGTGGATATACAAGCGTCACGGAAGGAAAGCAAACGATTGTAACCTAAATGCATTGTCACAGACCTACATTGCCATCTTTAAAAAGTAAAACCATGTGCATATTTAAACAAGCTGGTAATTTCATGAACATGCCTGGGTGCGCTAGCTCCAAAATATGTCTTCAACATGTTGCTGCCAAACTGTGTCTTCAGTGCACATTGCAGAACGATTTCAATGTGCTGAATCATCATGAATGGCAAGAATGCTTTGATGCTTCATTCCAGGCACATAATGTTGTACTTGATTGCGTGCCCGAGCACATTTATCCGTTGTCTGTTGGTATATTGTTGTTGTTTTCTTGTTAATAGAATAAAATGATCCAAACAATTGTATGACTCAAATCCATCCCTCTTTTTCAGGTAGTTGGCAAAAAGTATATTGCTTAGTGAATGTTAATACTCTGATTCTTGATATGCATGGGTTTACGAATGACTTAAAATTTCAATTAATATTTGTTTAATGTTAGGAGCAATGGAAGGATCCGATAGAAAACCAGTATGCAAACAAAAACCAAGGAGAAAGAAAGAGAACCAAGAAATTGAAAATGAAGGAGATGAAAATAATTATTTTAGATGGAATGTAGATATGGAACGTGCTTTGGCTGACATACTTCGTGAAGAACGAAGATTGGGTAACAAAGGAGATGGTGGTTGGAAGACAGCTGCTTATAATTCTGCTGCATCTATATTATCTGCTCAATTTGATATTCATGTAACTGCTGATAACATTCGAAATTGTGTGAAGTCTTGGAAAAATTTCTATGCAATTGTGAGTGATATACTAAGTCAAAGTGGATTTAGTTGGGATGCAACCAAGAAGATGATAAGTGTAGATGAAGATCATGTCTGGCAAGAGTACGTGAAGGTATGACAAATTCATTATTTTTCTTTTGTGTGTGTGATATTATTTTAACTCTTCTTATACTTACGGTTTGCTTTTTTGATTTTTATGTTTTGATTGGTAGTCACATAGTGGCGCTAAAAGTTTTCGTTGGAAGGTCATTCCAAATTGGGATGATATAGTGGATTTGTGTGGCAAAGATAGAGCCACGGGTGAGGGTGCTGAAACAGGTGTGGAAGCTGTTGAGATTATGACTCCTCCGCATAATGAAACTAATCATATTGATTTGGATGGTGATACGCAAGGTTTAGAAGATATTGAAATTATTAATAATATATCACCTACTTCAGCCAATGTTCAGAAGACTCAAAGTAAGAGAAAACCAACAAATTTTGTTGATGTGCCTCATACAAAGAAAAAACCAACCACCCCTAAAGATATGATTGCAGATTCACTTGCCAAGATGGCTTCATCCTTTCAAGAATATATTTGTGCAGACACAAAGAAGCTTGATCCAACAGAGGTATATGATGAAGTAAATGCAATACCAGATCTCAGTGAAGAAGAACAAATCAAAGCATGTGCTTGGTTGATCGAAAATGACAAACAATTTCTCATGTTGAAGACACTCCCAGTCGAGAAGAAAAAGAATATGGTATTATTGTTTACTTCACGAGGCGCATAGGATTATTTTCATTATATTTCCCATTTTAGTTTTCCAGTAAGATTTTAGTTAGAATAAAAGCCTTGATGAGATTACGTTGGTTGGTCTCATTTCGGCTTCTGCACAATTAGGTGCGTCTAAGTATGCTAATTGGGTTCGAGACATTAACCTTGATGTTTTTTTCAGGGAGTGAGGGAAAGAAACGTATTTTCTCATAGCTCAATGATTTTTGTTTCATGACATTAACCTTGATGATTTATAACCAGTTTAACATTTTTATTCAAATTTGTATTCCTCTATTTAATACAAATTCTAGAGAATATCCAAACAATGAAATTTGGAATTCCCTTCATTTTGTAATTTCTATGTATCCAACATCCAAACGATGAAATTTCAATTAACGGGAATTTAATTACTGTCAATTGTAATTCCCATCATTTAAAATTCTGTGATAATTTAGAAATTCTCCATCCAAACACAGTGTAAAAGTCCTATTTTTCCATTCGGCAACATCATTTTGTTGCGGTGTATATGGGGCTGTTGTTTGATGAATTATGCCATGTATGACACAAAATTCAGCAAAGGCATGAGACTCATATTCTCCTCCCCTATCGGACCTTAAGACTTTAATCTTCTTGTTAAGTTGATTCTCAACTTCTGCCTTATATGTAAACATATCTAAGGTCTCATCTTTACTATGAAGTAAATAAACATAACAATACTTACTGAAATCATCTATAAATGTTACATAATAGTTCTTTCCACCACGAGTTGGATATGATCTAAAATCACACAAGTCACTATGAATTAAATCTAATAAATCATTGGATTTTTCATGCACTGATTTAAAGCTTTGACTTGCAAATTTCGATTCTACACAAGTCTCAAATTTAACATTATCTAGATAATCAATTTTGGGCAGCAAACCTAAATTATGCATTCTAAAAAGAGAACGAAAATTTACATGTCCTAATCTAGAGTGCCATAAATTAGACGAATCAACAATATAAGCAGAAGCATTATTTATTTCATTCATAGTATTAGCAAGTACATTTAGTTTGAATAATCCATCAGCAAGGTAAACCTTCCCTACAAACATTCCCCCTTTAGTTAGTACAAACTTATTGGACTCAAAAACTAGTTTGAATCCCTTGATACTAAGGATAGGACTAGAAACAAGATTCTTCCTTATATCGGGGACATGCAGGACGTCAAAGAGGGTTAATTCATTTCCAGAAGTGAATTTCAGAACACATTTCCCTATTCCAACCACAATAGATGTAGATGCATTTCCCATAAACAGTTGCTCGTTCCCCTCGATTTTCTGGTACGTAGAGAACATATTTCTATCACCACATACATGGCAAGTCGCACCGGTATCTATACACCAATCAGCATGGTCAGATACAATGTTGACTTCAGAAATCATTGCAGCCAAGGCATCCACATTGTTTTCAATCAGGTTCGCGCAGTTGTTGTTGCCTTGATTTCCAGGACCTTGATCCCTTCGATGGCGCCATTCTTGAGCCCTATGGCCTTGCTTTCCACAAACCCAACAACTTCCCTTGATTTTCTTGAAGTCTTTGCCTTTCGCACCAGGGACAAAGTGTTTTTCCTTCTTCTTAGTTTTCTGGAATTTCAACCTTTGCTTTGATGAACTTCCGTCAACAATATTAGCCTTGGCTTCCATACTCGAAACCAGGCTCTTCTCATTTTTTATGTTGTCTTCTTCAATTCTCAGCCTTACAATGAGATCCTCAAGGGTCATGTCCTTACGTTTGTGCTTGAGATAATTATTAAACTCTTTCCAAGAAGATGGCAGTTTTTCTATAAAGGACGCCACTTGGAAAGACTCATTGATCATTATCCCTTCAACATGAATGTCATGGATGATTTTTTTGGAGATCTTCAGTTTGAGAGACAATGGACTTGGAATCCACCATTCTGTAGTCCAAAAATTTGCCCACGACAAATTTTTTTGAACCGGCATCCTCGGTTTTATATTTTTTCTCAAGTGGTTCCCAATGTTCCTTGGCTGTTTTGCCACCAACAAAACCAAACCAAGAATTGGCAAGGTTGGAATTAAATTAAGATGTCGCGCTTAAGTTTGACGTCTAACCAAACGATTGAACGATCAAGTAAGAAACCATGTCTTGGTTCAGGTCCAATCACTAAATTGTTCTAATTACATCCACCCAATAAAAAAAGACCAATTAAAATACTTCGGCGCCAGTTGACAAACAAAAAGAAGAAAATACTTTGGTATCAATCGAAACTCTAAACACGTACACAAAAAACAGTTTCGACCAATGTTTCGATTTTTTCTAATACTTTATCGGGTGCCATCAACATATTCAAAGTTGCTAGCCTGCTTTAGAACTCCGCGTTTCTTGTACCATGATAGTTCTCAGACGTAGAACAGGATGTTACTTAAGTGTTGATGAACATATATCTTGTTTGTTCGTCTTACTTCATACCCAGCGCAAGACCTGCACAAATAGCTAGAATAATATACAGTGAATGTTATATCAAACTGTGATGCAACAAATTCAACTTCGATGTGATCAGCATCTTGTCGTGTCTTTTCCTTAACCTATCCTCCCATTAAGGTTGCTCGCGAATGGGAGGGTGAAAGGTGGCGGGGGTGCCCATTGAGCATTGCCTTTTTCCACTTTGAGCTCCATGTGCCGGATTGGCTCACATAAAACTCTCCACAATATTATGTGCTGGCACAGATTCAACTTCTCACTTTAATATATAGCAAAGAGTAATGCTTCCCGAGGACAAACAGTCTACAGTGTTTTCGAGTATAGAATATTGTAGATTTTTTAACCATTAAATCTTTAATTTTTATAATTTTTATTGAAGATCTAACCGTTAAAAAATTCGGAATATCCAATACTCTGGAATACTATATATAAGCAATTCTTCAAGAGAGGCACAAACGAAATAATTAAAACCCTTTACTAGCGAGGAAATCTACGCTAATAATTTTTTATGCTTATTTAAGTACTAATTTCTCGTCCTACCTATCTTCTTCAATTTCAAGATAGTTAGCAACTTTCATATTTTGATCTTCTCGTTCTTTCTTTTCGGATATCCTTCTCATTCTGCCATTTTACACAATAATATGTGTTGTTTGTCTTTTAAGCCACCCTTCAAAGACCAAATCTGCTAAAAATCAAGAAAATAAAAACCATTAGGGCTTGTTTGGTACGCATGAATGAATTGGAATGGATAAATCTCAAATTTCAAGGTATATTGAAGGTGGAAGTGAATGGTCTTCATTTGGAGGGAATTAGACGAGGATTAGCTATGAAAGAAGTCCATCCCTTCTAATCCGACCATATTAAGGAGAATTGGAATTAATAGGTTTTATTTATGAATAATTCTTCTGTCCTCTAGGTTGTCCGTAGTCATAATTGTATAAATTCTCCCTCAACCTATCTTTAATTTAGTAGATTATCCATTATAATCTAATTACGTACACCAAATGAGCTCATAAACATGTAACTATTGTGTAATAAATAGACCTAACAGTTATTTAGTTAAACTCTCAAACATTAATCAAATAGTTAAACAAGATTAAAAGCTGATTTTTAAATAGTGAACTAAAAATGAACAAATAGAACTAGAAAGTTCGACAAAAAAAAAAAAAAAAAAAAAAAAATGTCCCACCTTTTCAAATGCAATATTGAAACCCACATTTTAGTGGATCCCACACGTGTTATATTTTTTTCCCAAATACTACGCTTTTTTACAGAATACTAATAAAATTCTTATATATATATATATATATATATATATAATGACAAGAATAATCCAAAAGAAGAAACTAGAAAATGAACCAATGAAGAAAGAAAAACATTCAAAAAAAAAAAAAATTGTAAGAAGAGAAATGTTAAGTAGATTCTTTAAAAATAAGATCCTTCATGAATTCTTTGTCATTTTACACAACTTAACGTTAATTTCTGTACTAGCAATATAAAATATATTCTAAAAACTTTAAGCGACAAAAAATTTATATAAAATTTCATTTTGAAAAAGCCATTTTAGTCTTATCATTTTTCATGTAAAAAATCAGGGAAGGTGAGGCGAGCGAGGGTAGGTGTGGGATTTTACCAAACCCGCCCTCCATCTCCTCCCAACGGACTCGTTCACTCATTCCCCCTCTCTCAATAAATACCTAGCGCCAGCCTCAACCCCTCTCAGCTTGACGTTCCTTCTCCCAAAGAGAACACCAAGCTTTTTCAGTTTCCCATTTTTCTCACCATATAAGCAAAAAACAAAACAAAATCTCAACTTCCCTTTCTGTTCCCATTCTTTTCTCTTTATTCCATCCGAGTCCCCGACACTTCCCCACACACCGCAACACAATGCAGGCTCTTCTTCCACCCTCAACTTACAATCTCACAAAACCCGCCCTACGCCTCCCCCGGGTCGCCCCACCCCGCCTCGCCGTCCTCAAATGCGCCTACCGCTCCGACTCCGTCCACTTACCCAACAGCGTCGGCTCCAGCCGCGCTGACTGGCAGAGCTCCTGCGCCATTCTTGCCAGCAACGTCGTTTCCCAGCAGCCCCAGCCGCCATCTGACAAATCGAGAAACGCTGACCATGTCGGCTCGGTCAACGGCCACAAGACCTCCGTTGACCTCGAGATTGTCCCCATGGAGAAGCTCTCGTCGTCGTCGTCGTCCCCGGAGGACAAGTCGTCTTCTCCGCCTCCCAGGGCGCTCACCATCACCGACCTCTCTCCAGCTCCGATGCACGGAGCCCAGCTGCGTGTCGCCTACCAAGGCGTCCCCGGGGCGTACTCCGAAGCCGCCGCTGGAAAAGCCTACCCGAAATGCGAGGCCATCCCCTGTGACCAATTCGAAGTCGCCTTCCAAGCCGTCGAGCTCTGGATCGCCGATCGAGCAGTCCTCCCAGTTGAAAACTCCCTTGGCGGCTCAATTCATCGCAATTACGATCTCCTCCTCCGCCACCGCCTCCACATCGTCGGAGAAGTCCAGCTTCCGGTCCACCACTGCCTCCTAGCCCTCCCCGGAGTCCGGAAGGAGTACTTGAACCGAGTCATCTCGCATCCTCAAGCCTTGGCTCAGTGCGAGCTGACTCTCACGAAACTCGGCCTCAACGTCACTCGCGAAGCCGTCGACGACACCGCCGGCGCAGCCGAGTTCGTCGCCGCCAACAACCTCCGCGACACGGCGGCCATCGCTTCGGCACGTGCCGCCGAACTCTACGGCATGGAGATCTTGGAGAACGGGATCCAGGACGACTCGAGCAACGTGACCCGGTTCGTGATGCTGGCCCGGGAGCCGATCATTCCCCGCACGGACCGGCCGTTCAAGACGAGCATCGTCTTCGCGCATGACAAGGGGACGTCGGTTCTGTTCAAGGTCCTATCGGCGTTCGCCTTTCGGAACATCAGCCTGACAAAGATCGAGTCGCGGCCGCACCGGAACCGTCCGATCAGGCTGGTGAGCGATTCGAACGAAGGAACGGCGAGTCACTTCGAGTACCTGTTCTACGTGGACTTCGAGGCGTCGATGGCGGAGGTTAGGGCACAGAACGCGCTGGCGGAGGTTCAGGAGTTCACGTCGTTCTTGAGGGTGCTGGGAAGCTACCCCATTGATATGACTCCTTGGAGTCCATCTAGGGGGGGTGATTAGTGCAATTACTTGATTCTTTAGACCCGTAAATTGTAAAATTATTACTGCAAAGAACAAGGACTTGGGAGAAAATTTGATATTTTTCGATTTTCTCTATCATTCACTTTCCTACTTTTTTTTTTTTTATTTTGTAATTTTGATGGGATCTGAATCGAGATCGACGGTTGGATCCACTCCGTCACAAACAAATCAGAAACAATTTGGAACGTGTTTGGGTAAATTTATTTTATTGGCGTTACATTTTTAATTTTTTAATGAACTTTTCGTATGGGGTTACTCACGTGTAAGTATGTAAAAGCTCCCCTCTTCCCGCCCCCATGGATATGGGTTCAAATCTGGGTAGGGGCGAGCCATGGTACGACGGGAACCAACGAACGGCGACGGAGAGCAAATTCTCGACAATAATCAATTCATAATATATTCGAAGAAGAATGCGTACACAATTTAAGCATAATCTATAATTCAAGATGCGTAAAAGTTAGGTTCAAGCATCATGGTGTATGTTGTATGCACTCAATTTGAAAAGTATTGATAATTAAGACTTTGCTTTTAGAAGAACCTCGATTGAGTGATGATAATTGTGAACTAGTTTATAGTAGAAAATACATTTCAGATTGCTTAGCGCAACGACATGAACGTACTTATAATGTGTTGTGGCGATTTGCTAAACGAAGAGAGAGTGTGCGGGGAGAGAGAGAGAGAGAGAGTGGAGAGAATAAGGTGGAGAAAAATTGTAGTATGTATTCCCCCTATGTCAATGCCTTTATCTAAAGTAAACTATAAGGAGAGAGAAACTTGTTTCCTAAGTAATATAAAATCTAATAAAAAAATCACTAGAACAAAAAGTAATCATAAACTTATACTACCTAAGATTTACACAATTACACATGTGCTAAATATTAATTACAATATTTTTGAGATTTATAAGGCTATCGCAACGCCCATTTTCCCAAAATATGATTTCCACTTTCTCACTAGCTTAACCTTCATATTTTATACTTTTTTGAGAATTAAGTAATTTTCTTTTTCAATTTTTATCAAGTCTTATGTGACATCCCAGTCTGACTCCGCCGTAACGTAATATTGTCCGCTTTGGGCTTACCATTCCCTCATGGTTTTGTTTCTGGGAACTCAGATGAGAACTTCCCAGTGGGTCACCCATCCTAGGACAGCTCTCACTCAAGCTCGTTTAACTTCGAAGTTCCAATGGAATCCAAAGCTAGTGAGTTCCCAAAAGGTCTTGTGCTATAAGAGGTGGGCATGTACATATAAGGCACATCACCCACTCTCCGTTGGTCGATGTGGGATGTTACATGTTAACAATGTTTAAAATATCGATATAGCTCAAAATATTGACATGCAAATTTATGGAAATATCGATATTGATTGCCTTCGACAGAATTATGGAAATTTTCAAAGGGATGAGTATATTAACTCATTCAGATTTAGTCGAAATTAGAGAAAGTTTTCTAAAAAAAAGATTCAAAAGTTTAAATTCTGCAATGGGTTATGGCAAATTTCTGTAGTGAATTGATAAATATCATCGATATTTATTATTTTTTTTATATCTCGCTGATATATGGTGAAGTTTACATTTCACCCCCTTTCCATATTGATCATTGATTTTTCGAATATTTCGACAAAAATATTAACAATTTCATAAATATTTTAAACTCTAAGTGTTGCTTGTATAGCGATTTTTGCTTGCTCTAAACTTTTAAAACACTTCCTATTAAAAAAAAAAACTTTTAAAACATTTCCTGAATTTTTTTTTTTAAAAACATTTAACATTGTATTTTCTAGGACAAGCATGCAAGCAACACCATTTCTCCAAATTAGAAACATGCAAAAATGCTCAATTTAGGGAAGCATTTTTGGTATATGCTCACCATATAACTAATTATTTGTCATATGTTCTTTCACGTAACTCTAATTAACTTTCACATTAAATGTTAGTTTTTCAATTTTGTAGAAAATTAAATAAAATTAAGTGAAAAGACTCGTGAAAGATGATTGAATGTATGGTGAGCATACAACAAAATTTGGAATGATGAGCAAAAATGCCCCCCCCCCCCCAGGTGAATGTGGCACTTGTGTTCTCACCCTTGGGTTTAATTAAATGTTTCTAATTCTACCAATTTATAGCATTTTGGTAATTCCCATTTTTCTATATACTCACTTGAATTACATATTGTGTTTGAAACTCCTTCAATATAAGGTCGTTTGATTGTCAAATCACACAATTATAGAGATAATATTGGCCCTGACACTTGATAGGAACAACTCCTCCCAAAATGTTATGGTGGGGAAGAACATTTCTCGTCCTGTGGAGACAAATTGTTACAACATGTTGTTAATGGGACAGACTATATTTTAAGGGGCATCAAACTCACAGATTCTCCCATCTTCTTTTCTTTAAATTCAGGAACATACCGACATGTTTGAGATGCTTCTGGAAGATTGAAAGCATTTTTATTACATTTGAAAAAACTTAGAAATGTTATTGATTTATAGAATTTTTTTATTTTTTTTACAAAAAAAACACCTGTCTCAGTAAGCATTTAGATTTTTAATAAAATTTCAACGTATTTATTCTAAAATAATAAATCCTAACCAAAACGCTTAAGAGAGTGCCTACTAGAAAAACAAACCTTAGGTTCTACAAGAACAAAATAGTCAAATTATTGATACATATTTTATGTTTTTTTTTTCCAAAAAAAAAAAAGGGACTCGTTGGTGGTTTCATTATGGCAGTCCCCACCTTTCTAGGGGCCGAGAAGACTCACAGAGACAATCTACCCTCCCCCTGGCTACCATCTTGTGATTCACCTGTACTAGAAATCGAACTTAAGACGTGCCATGTGGAATACAAGCATGAAATTCGTCCCCGATCACTAGACCACCCCGTGATGGTTATACAGATTTTATGTTCACATACTATTTTTTTTTTTTGTAAATCTATTATTATTAAGGGGAGGGAGGATGGTTCGAAACTTGCCCAACCATTTAACCATTTTTATAAAGGAAAACTAATAAAATGACATGAAAACTTTAAGTTTTAATGATAAGGACAAAATAAAGGGTAAAGTGAATAGTACCATGATTGACTTTTTAGTGTAAAAATGTGGTTTTTCGTTAAAATGAACAGTACCGGAAGTTTTTTTTGTTAAAGTTCCCTTTTTATAATCAAAGGAAGTGGTAGAGTTAAGCAAGAGAAGTAGTTTGTGAATGGATAAGAATGTTTGGAGAGGCTCGTGCTTGGGGTTGTTCAAAAACTTACCAAGGCTTATTTTCGCCAACCAAAACCGAGTGACATAAGTCTAAGTTTTGATTCAAACTATTGCGAATTAGTCAAGTCTCCAAACTATATATAGATTAAACTAGGGGTTCATGCACTTGTCTTTGTTCTTGCTTCTTCACCATTTTCATGGCTTCACCAACCAAACAAATGACTTCGATCAACAACATCACCAAGGTTTCAAATTTTCATTTTTATACAAATGTGAAATTACCTTCTATTATGATGAACTATTCTCCGCCATCGTCAATTTTTTGCGCACATGCGTGGAAATCAACAATTTTTGTGTAATTTAGATCTTAAGGTAGGAGCTACATTAATTAATCGCTTTTAATTGTTGATGCAAGAAGCAAACGCATGGCGCGCGCGCGCGCGCATATATATATATATATAAATATGTGTGTGTGTGTGTATTTAGGATTGGTCCAAATTTCACTGTATTTTAGATTTTGTTCATGATCTAAAATCAATTAATTAGGGTCCCTCAACTTAACAAAAACCATTGATCTATGAACATATATTTAGAATTGGATATGTATATGCCCTTTAACGAAAGGGATCCTCGTTTTTGGGGTAAAAATGGGGACTAGTTGTAGAGTCCATTCTACATCGAACTTCAATGATTTGTCTATTTTGTAAGTCTTGATTCATAGTTCATCCTTACAAAAATTTAATTTATTCCGAAACCATTTACCTATTTAATTATCACGATGAAATTTCATTGTTTCTTATAAAACAAAATATTCGTCAATTTCTTTAAACTTAATTAGATGTCTCAAATATTTTCGAATTGACTAATGTTTTGCAAGGATAATCTATAAGATCCCACTTAAAATAGACGGTTCAGATCGTTGAAATTCAATTTGATGTGAGCATCACAACTAATCTCTATTTAAAAAATGAAGATTCCCTCCCTTAAAGGCTTTCTAAATATGTATATTATTATTATTTTTTAAATTCAGCAACCTCAGTCCATGAATTTTTAGTGTATGGACCTATTGTAAACTATGACGAAAGCTCTGACCATTTCTATCGTTTCTTGTTTCAAAGTGCTACTCAAAGGAAATATCAACCCAAAACAAATGTGTACATGTCCTATATCTTAATAGGAAAGTCGACCCTTAAATGATTGGATTATGACCAAAATTATATTCAAGTGTCATTAAAGTAGAACAATAAACAATGTTAAAAAGGGTGATTTGGAAAAAGATAGGATTAAACGAAAAAAAAAGAATAAGATAGGATTAAGTGGGTGAATATGTATAAACCCAAAACGAATATTAATTCAACGGTCATATGGTTTCAAATTTATATGATTTTTGGTAAATATAATTTTTTAGGAAATACCTAAAAAATAGATGGTTCGAATCGTTAAAATATATTACGAAGTAAGCTCTACAAAAACACATTTCTAACGTTGTGTACAAAAAAAGTGTGCCACGAATCTGTTCAATATATATAAACAATGAGAAAGAGAGTTTGGTGGGGGAGAGGAGGGGCATGATGGAGAAAATGGGTTGTGGTAGGTGGAGCATTGTGCAATTTGTGCTTTGGCACCTTTGCTTTAATTGCTAACAAGTTGTTGATAGCTACTCCACTACACTCTCCCTTCACCGTGACGCCCTCCCCACCTCTCCCTGACGTTCGTGGGTGTTCCCTTCCATATGAGTGGGCCATATTGGTCTTGGGGCCCATGTAGCATCAATAATATCTATCTTAATCATAAATATTGGGTATTGGCCCATCCTGAGAATTATTTGTGCGGCAATTGATATAATACGTGTAGTCTGTATAGGTGTGAAGTTTCATCGCAAATTTCACTTAGTATAGTTGATTAATTTTCTTCAATTTTTTTTTTCATCGAATAAACTTCTATTAATTAAAGAAATATTACATGAAGTAGAAAGCCCCAAGGCAGTCCAATAGAAAATACAACATAAAAGTCTAAAAAGAGCAAGCCAACAACAATAAAAAGCTCTAGATCTGGAATACTGTTGCCTCCACCACAACAGCTGCACCACCATCGCCGATCCGCCACCAGCACCAAGAGGAAGAAACCAAAATAGGCTGGATGAAGCGAAAATTGATGTGAGCAATCCTCCCATACAAAAAGCGCACCCATAATCCTACCAAATAGTGCTAAAAGCACTTTAACAACCACCCAACACCAAATTGCTCCGTCGAGGGGAAACACAAAATGGGCCTGGTAGCAAAGGTCGGCAGTGGAGGACTGGCAACGAGGAGAAGCAATGGAGGAAGAAAAGGGCATAAAAGCTCAGATCTAAGACAAGCTCAGGGAGGTTGAGACAAACTCAAGGAAACTAGAAATTAAGGAGGGTTACAGAAAAGGAAAACAGGAAAGAGAGGAAACATATAAGATATGAGGGAAAGGAATGGGGTCGGGAAGAAGTAAGGCCATCTCCAACCAATGGCTGGCTAGAGGGCTCGTTTTAGCCCTTTGACCCTCCAAGATTCTCCAAGATATTAATATTTTAATGAACAGTGTAGGGCCATATTTGCTTCCGTCTCCAACCGAGGGCCAAAGGGCCAGAGGGCTCGTTTTAGCCCTATCATAAAAAATCGTCTCCAACTGAGGGCCATAGGGCCAAACAAAATTTATTATTTAAAAACTACAACTTAAATGTTGTTAAATGTTTTTTTTTAACAAATATGAAAAACTAGAAATGTTTTTAATAATTTGTTAAATGTTGTTAAAAACTACAAATTCTGTAAAATAGAAGTTATAGGAAAAAAATAGAATTTAAAAAAAATGAAAAATAGAAGTTATAGGAAAATTTTCGTAAATAAAAAATAATAATAAAACTGTAAAAAAAAAAATTCAAATCAATCATGTCGGTTAAAACCGATAGGATTGATTTGAATTCTGGCCAGCCCCGGGCTGGCTGGCTGGCTGCATGCAGCTAGCCCTTCAGCCCTCTCCGATTCCATGGGGCCCTCTTAGATTCCACAACCCTCTAGCTTAACCCTCGGTTGGAGACAGTTTTCGGATTATTTTTGGCCCTCTAACCCTCTAGACCCTTCGGTTAGAGATGGCCTAAATGGAGAGGAGCTGACAAGATGGGAGGGAATGAGGAGGAATTAAGGGAGGGGTAGCGGGTTAGAGAGTAGGAAAAGCGGGGAGGTCAGGGGGTGGCATGCCTGACCCCAACCAACGGAAGAAGTTGGCAACGAAGAGCAAGGCTCTTTTTTTTTTTTTTTTTTTTTTTTTTTGTTTCCAACAACATGTGCTTGTTGGGTATTCCAAAGTGCATATTCTATATCAGTACCAGCCACTCAATTCACATGGAAACAACCACTCAATTCCGGTATAATTATCATTTAATACTATGATTAAGTTATATGCATCTTCATTTATAAGTGAGATATCGTAAATTTGAATTTTATGAATGACTGAGTTTAATTCTAATTTAATCTTCTTCCTTCGGTGCAAATATATATTGGATAAAAAAATGTTTGAAAAAAATTGGCTTTGAAGCGAATCAAAGGGGAATGCTGGGCCACGCACAAGTTGAAGTTGATAAAGGACCAGGGTCATAATGTTTTCTTGGGCTTGGATAGGCCCAAACTGAACTGGGCTAAAAGCCTAAAACCATTGTTTTGTTATGCTTTTGTTAGGATAATAATTAAGTACTCACTTTTTAGATTTCGGTCAATAAAATTTTAACATATGTTTTATTATTTTAAAGAGGGTGATACTATTCGCATACTTATTTTTACCTCTTATATACTTCTTGTTAGTTTCTTTTCTTTGATCTTATTAATTCTTTATATTCGACGACCGAAAATTGAGTGGATGTGTAGAAGGTAATAAGGGGTGTATGGATAACACCACCATTAAAAAATTGTGCATATGTTATTTAATTTTTCTTAGACTTTTTCTTTTGATTGGGACAACTTAGAAAGTGAGTATATATGGTACTTACTAGTGAGTACATAAGTACTACCCATTTTGTTATAATCATTGGCTAAAATGCTATTAACAACAAAAATATATGGTACCACTGTTGAAATCTTTTTTTTAGTACATTGATCGATATTTTAACACGAGGGAGAGAGGGAGTACGGTTAAGCCACACAATAGGCAACCTAATTTGGTATCAAATTCGTTATCCACGACATTCGAACCTAAGACCTCTCACTTCTAACCAAAGAAGAATATCATTAAATCGTAATACTAAGTAGCATGCACCACTGTTGAAATTTATTAATTTATTTTTTTGTTTTGCGACTGGGGTTATCCTATGGTAGTGAGGGTGGGTGGGTGATGAATAACAGGGACAATATTGGAAACTCTCCAATGGTACAGTAAAAGGCGTGGGAAGTTTCGAACTCACGAAAGGTTGCAAGGTCAAGCCCTATTCACAAGATGAAGTATGATTCTTTCTTCTCTTTTTTTTCCTTTTTTTCTCTTCTCTTTTATTTGAACAATCATAGTTACGTCACGTCAATATTTTATATTAATTTTTTATAGAAAGAGAAAGACAAAACAGAGAATGTGAGAGGAGGAGATAGAAAGGGATGAAAAGAGGAAGGGAGAAAATTCTAGTCCCATAATATCTTGAGTTCAAAACACTTGGATAGCAGTTTGTTAGTTGAAAACAATTGGGTTGTTTCAGTCCTCTCCGGATCAAGTCATCCAGGCCTTTGAAATTTCATCCAACGGTTGTGATAAAATGAGATCAAATCTAATGGTAAAAAAAAAAAATTAAATAAATATTTGACAGCCCAAAATTAAATATGTCGCCTTAAATGATTATTTAATAATCTTGAACTAAAAAAATTAGGCTATAATCATTATTTAAGGGTTTGAGGAAAAAAGCAGTTTATGAGTTATGATTTAAAATTTTGCTAGCTTAAATTTTTAAGCTTTATCCCTAAGGTTAAAGATGGTCTTAGAGGGGTAAATTATATCACTTTGATTCTGTGGAGAGCCTCTGGTAGAGATGTATGCATTCGATGACATGAAACAAAAGGCAAAAGAAGTAAAAATTTGTTTTCATCCACAAAAAGAAAGAGAAAGTCTGACCTATATTGAAGGTCTTATTATACGCTACTTAATAAATCAATAAATTACAATTTAACGGTATTCTAAATTAATAATGTCATTTTTTTGCAAAGTAAAAAAAAAAGGTACAAATGTATTAGAAACAAACAGATCACTCACTGACTATAAATTTCACGTCTCATGCTCTTCGACGAAATCATGAGGAATGCCGCATAAAACATTATGTAAAAATAAAAAGACATAAAAGGGGCAGACTGGTAAGTCAATGTACAGCAGAAAGCAGAAAGCAGAAGGGTGAAAGTTTCACTTGTTTAATTGACCGAAACATGACTCTCCAGACTCCATTACAAAAGAAACATCAAACATGTTTAGTAATAAAATAATGCCCGTACTCCATATCATAAAACGTTGTATACGAACGTCCGTATACGGCACTACTCACACAAAAATTGAGCCTTACATGTGTATCTCATATATGCTTATTCTTTGTGTGAGTGTCGTCATATAACCTGTATACAAGATTTATTCTCTACATTATAGCATAAAAGTTTATACCTAAAATTGACCATGAAAAGTAGAATATAGCCATAAAAAAATATTGAAAACACATCATAGTACCAAATTTAATAATAAGATATATAGAAACTTATCAAATAGGTAGAAAATTAACCAAATCTTAAATAGCACAAAATATATATTAGTTCACTCCACGCCGAACTTATTCAAATTCACTAGTTCAGATGCCAAACCCAACATAAATTGAGCAAGTCATAAATCAGTCTAGTAAGTTATGCTGATAGAAACTTATTCCATGGTTAATTAAAACAAAGAAAACATCACGTCTTCCGGAGACGATCGAACAAAGCGACCGAGAACTATCTACTTTCCATCCTCATCCTGCTCATCTTCAGACATTTCACTCTCCAGCTGTGGGGAAAAAAACAAGAAGATTAGAAGATTCGTGGGAGGACAATTACCATGAAAATTAGTGTGTATCTTTGTACTTGTCCAGTCTAGAAATTATCAGTCAATGTATGTATTTATTTTTAATCATATGCACGATAAATATGACATCTACATAAGGCGTTAAAGAAACAGAAACATTGATTATCCTATAGCATATAAGCTGGGAAGAGATCAAATTAGTTAAAAATTATATGTTTAGTACCTTGGCAATGCGAATCAGAAGCGCCTTCGTGGCATAATATTCAGTCTTGAGGCTCTCAAAAAGTATCGGGCACCTACAAACACGACACTTTCCTTAGATAAGAATTTGTATAAAAGGTGGTGTTTCTATAAAACCATACGTACATACATACATACATAATTTTAAATTACCATTGTTCTGAAAGAAAAAAATAGAGAACTTACAATCGTCTAAGAGACGAAGGCAATATATTGCTCTAAATAATTGACGAAGAATTTGAAATTTTATTGGTTGTGGAAATTGAAAACATGTTTTGTTCCCTCAAACTTGGTTATATATGTCGAAGAACATGATCAGCTGATCATTAAACATGTTAATTAGAAGCTTTAATTAAGTGCTGATGCGTGCGCGCGTGCGTGCGTGCGCGCGCGCGTGCGTGCGTGCGCGCGCGTGTGTGTGTATATATGGTGAGGGAACAAAGTCTTACTCTTCTTTGTTGTTTCTTGAAGCACATGTATCCCAGAGGTCTTGCGAGTAATTGGCCAACCGAGTACAACCGTAACTGTTAGTCCAAAATTAACGCATCAATCTTAGCTAGCTTTTGAGTTAGATAAAAGCAAAAGGTTATTATATAATGTACAACAAAAAATGGAGAGGTGATGAAAATTGAATTTTTTATGATCATGATCTATAAATTATCTGCGATGCATGTTAATCAGTGACGAAGATAGGATTTCTTGTGAGGAGGGGTCTCACACAATATAGAAAAAGAAAAAAAAAACAAATAGTGGTTATAAAATTACGAATGCAAAAACATCATAAAAATATCCAAATAATTAAGTAGTCAAAATTAACATATGCATAGATAATTTTATCTATTTATAGTAATTATAATTATTCTTGACGAATTTCATATTTTAAAACCATTGCATGATGTCATCTATACTACTGAAAGAATTATTAAAATCAATGGAGAGAAAAATTTTGCAAACCCTAAAACTCAAGTAAGGTAGGATAGAATAGAAACAAATATTTTATAGAGAATAACAGAGTTTTACAAACCTTATTTGTTCTTTATTCAATAAGTTTGGGATTTGGAATGACTAAATATATGAAATTCAAGAAGAATATGAGGAATAGCTCACCCAGTGCAGTAGTGAAAGACAATTTTATTAGTTAAAAGTGAATGATGGGTTTTAATTTCAAAATTTTTTTTTATTTGTAATAAATGACCATTTGAAATATTATTCTTAATTCTAGGATGGGATTTGGATGAAAAGATAGATAAATAATTAGATAAGTGTTGAGAAGAGTTGCAAAGCAATAGAAATAGGTGTAATACTAATCTTGTTTTTTCAAGTCAGGGTAGGCCTAGGACTACTCTAGTCCTCATGTGCCTCCGCCAGTGATGGTAATAATATTTTTAGTTAAAATTTTAGTTATGTAGAAGCTTTATAAATTAATGCACTATATGTGATTCAGTTTAGATAGATCTTAGACACCAAATATCTTTTTCACAAGCATATTATTTAAGACCACACACATATATCATACACGAAACAGCTTAATATGAAATTATTAGCAATCAATTACGTACGTCTCGGCACATTCCTTGATCTTCTGAGAGAAATGTTGCACCATGGCATAGTTGGCATTAGCCTCACTCCTAAAATTGAATTTTCTCCAATCAATATATAAATAATGTATGTCAAAAACAGTTGATTATTCTTAAAGGAAATGGTGAAGGAAATTACAGATTTGGTGCGAGCTCTTCTATTTTCTTTTCAAAAGCAGTAAAGAACTCAGGGAAGAGATCTTCGAAAGGGCGAGGATCCTTTTCTTGTAACACTTCCATGTCACCAAAAAAGTCTTCAAAAATGCCCTGCAGGAAGCATGGTTAATAATTAGTCTTTAAAATTCCTATGCATGTGTTCAAGGCGAAACTGCGGTGGGGAATAATTGAGAAATAGTATAAAAAAAAGTGGCAGAGAAAGTGAGTGTAAAATTTGACATTAAATTACTGTAACACTTACGTTGTTTAACACCAATAACTACAGCCTCTTTATTGCAGAGAAAGTGAGTGAGTGTTTAAACCCTTCTTTGATATCGCAATCTTTATTCAAGTAATCGAAAAGACTACTTGATACACAACTAACATTATCATATGTTTTTTTCTTTCTCTGTTACATAAAAACTGAGAATATTGACCTAAGTCACAAAAAAAAAAAAATAAAAACCAAACCACTGACCTAACGTTGAACATATATAGATTATCTGAAATTTCATATCAATAAAATATACTCTTTCCCAAGTTAATTAAACAAAAAGAAAACAAAAATAGATTAAGTTTGTTTCTTAATAAAATATATGCATTTCATTAAGGGAGACACAAACATCCATATAATCTTGCAACGGATGGAAGAAATTATAACATCAAACTCCAAACAATGATTTAAAAAGATAAATTAATCAAAATAAGCATAAGCAGATCTATTAGCAAATAAACGGAATAAATAGCTAATGGGGTGAAGTGAACGTAATTACTCGTTGTTCCAAGGAGTGGACGAGTAGCGCGAGCTCTCGCCTAGCCATTCTCCAAGTAGAGAGAGAGAGAGAGAGAGAGAGAGAGAGAGAGAGAGAGAGAGAGAGATTAAAGGATAGTAATGCTGTCTCGAAAGAGATATATGCATGCATGATTTTATAGCCTCAGACTGAGATTCATGTTGTTTTCATGGTTCATACGATGTTTGAGTGGTCAAATTAGTATGGTAGAGAGTTTTGCATGTATTCAGTTTTCATGAGCTTCGCGCTGTCTGCTCGGCTACTTTCTTCATTTTTAACCAACCACGATTATCAAGTGGGGACCGGTTCATCCAAAACCCGGCGGACCCGAACTATGAATCTTAATTCATATATGGGCTGGTCTCATACCAAGTACTAGTTCGGTTTGGGTTGACAAGTTATCTTTTGGGCTAAGGTAGAAACTAGACCGAATTAGTACTTGTTTGGAATTTGATAAGCACGACCGTTATATGTTTCTTAATGAATGCGTGGCTGGAATAAAATCTCATTTTTACTCAATCTTTTACAACTTTGATCAATATAGTACTTTGTTACTTTGATTTGTTATTTATGGTGTAAAATTACCATGTAGATTAGTATATATTTATGTCTTTAATCTCGGATGGGTTAAATGCTTAGACGCTTCATTCAAATCTTCCTCTTATTGTTCGTCATTCTCTGCATTTGTATGGTGTGCTATGTTGCTAAAAGCATATGTTATGTAAAGATTTCCATTCTTAAAGGGGTGCATTATGTATGGATTTAATGGAGTTAACCTGATTAAAAAACTCAGGTGTATGCTGAATCAATAAAGCACATTGTATTGAAAAAAGGAAAAAGATCATTTTTATGACTTCTAAAAAGTCTCTTAAAATCTTGTGGTATTCTATTATGACTTTCTGCAAGTTTACAAGAGTTTAGATGTATTCAAAAGTTCATTGGTTTTAAAGGATATTAAAAAGTTATGGACTTTCACTTTTTATGCTATATTTTTAGTCATAACAAATCCAAACTCTCCCTATAAGATTTTGATGGACTTTCATAACTTTAATACTTCACCATCCACCATGATGCAATGAGGATTACTATTTCCACTTCCATCGCACCATGTCTAACCACTACCATCCTCACTACCCTGTTGCTGCCATCGCCACTATTGTTGCAACTATCATCACCACTGTTGGACCATCGTATCACTTCCTCTACCACCACCTTGTCATACTGATAATCATCATAGCACAACCTCCTACAATCATCTTTCTGCCGCCATTGACACGACCACCATGATTGCCACCTATATAGTACCACCATGTTACCTTAGTCGTCGACACCACTCCCACCACTACCTCTACTACCATCCCCTTGTCACAGTCCTCGTCACCATAACTTCCTACTGCCACCTTACAAAGTCTTTAAACTCCTTTTAAACTCTACAAAAGTCTTCATTAAACTCTCAAAAATTTGTTGAAGTCTATCATTTAAAAATTTGTAGATTTCATAGAGTTTCTAATAATCAATAAAAGTCTACGAAATCTACAAAAGTCTATCACATAGACAAACCTTTGCAAAAGTCTATAAATTTTGAATACAATGACTAATATAAATTTGGAAAGCAATAAACCCCCTTCAACCTACATATATTTTGAATTTTAATATTTGAGAGTATTTACATAAGGTGAGAAACATTGGAGTCAATACCCAAATTTTGAGTTTTGGTAATGTTGAGTATGAGCATTTAATATGATTGGACTTATAACTCAAACTTTCTTGAGGTGAATAACATTTTTCTAAGCAACATGAGGTGGACTCAAATCTTACATTAAAACTTAACTTTAAATCTCACTTTGGCCGAAAACTTAAATATAAATTTTAATTTTATAGTGCATTAAACAGGCTTTTACACATATTAATTATATAAAATTTGAGTTCAAATTTTCCTCAACACTAGTAATACATATAAGCAAAGATAATCAAGCACTAAAACAATTACTAATATTTAAAAGGTTATATATGATATCAAGAACAAAATGATCAGTTCCCAATGCTAGTGTGACATAACATGATCATGATCATGTTCTCCAATCACACTTTTCTTGGACTAGCAGACGCAACCTCGCTGTATTCCAACTCACTTCCCTAGAGAATAAGTTACTATGAATCTATGATAAATATGTCTTCACACAACCCAAACCCACTAATGGCCTTTGCTTGAATTATTGCTCGTGCTCAATAATGAGTCGATTGTATATTATATATTTAATTATATTTTTAGTATGCTTTGGTAATTATTTTAGTAAAATTTTGATACTTTGCTTTATATTCTTAAAGTAGGATTTGTGATTTCTCCTTGAGAAAAAAGTATTCAAATGGATGAATTTTGGAATTATTCCAATTAAAGGATGTTAGCAAGACTTTTAAGTTACTTGTGTTAAAGTTTCAGATTTTTCTACCAAGCGATTAATTTATAAAGGATCAGGGTGCAATATTGTCAAAGTGATGTTTTGGGCTTATTTGGACTTTTTGACGTCCAATATGATGTCTTTGGGCGATGAGCCCTTCTAGAAATATGTTCACAACATCTTACGGTTTTTTTTTTTTTTTTAAAGTAATTTTGGATTGTTTTTGAGGTATCTAAGTTTCATAACGTGGCAGATTAGTTTACTTGCAGTTTCTCCATGTTTGACTAGGAGATTGTTTTCTAATTTTTCTTAATTTATTTTGTTTCTTAGTTTTCAGAAGACGAAGGATTTTAGTTTGTAATAATGTAAATAAGGCTAACTAGACACTAGGGTTCTCTACACACTACTTTGAAGAGTTCAATTTATAGAGCTTTTGACGATTGAAGTTTATTTATCACGTGTTTTCTATCCATGTTCTTATTATTATTTGTATGATTATGCATAACTAACTTTCTTTTGCTAGGGCGAAACCATGAGTCTTAGCATGAATACGTATTATTCAATTGCTTATAATATTATGCATGTATACTTTGAATTATTAATCTCCGTGTTTAAACTGTCTTTATGTCTTAATGATTCGCGACCATTAGGCTGTTTAGATAAGTAATCAGATGCAATTTATGTTGGAGTGTCACCCTAAAAATTGAGTAATGCTTCTTGTGGTTAATAATTGTAAGTTCACTTAGGGTGGATGCCACACCTTAAGGGTTGTATGGTTTTTCAAAGGGTTTTCATGAAGCTTAATGAGTCAGGCATGTCCACATTTGATTTGAATGCCACATACGGATTGCATGTCTTAAGGGTTATATGTTATATTCATATATGTTTCCATAAGAGTATAAATTTATAAAATGTGCTTAACTGAACATGAAGTTTAATTAGAAGTAGTGGTTTTTGTTATTGAAAATTAACAAGGATGTCTTGGGTTCAAAATGCTATGTGTGTTTATTTACTTTCTACTATTATGATTTTTTTTTTTTCATAAGAGTATAAATTTAAAAAATTTGGTCAAATGATCAAGGAGTTCATCCAAAGCTGGTGGTTTATACTTGTTAAATTAACGAGAAGGTATTGAGTTCAAAAATGCTGTTTTTGTTGTTTCACTTTCCAATTTTTGTGAATTTCTTTTCATAAGTGTGTAAATTTATAAATTTGGTTAATGATCAAGAAGTTTAATCAGAAGAAATGATTTTTGTTGTTTAAAATTAACGAAAGGTTCTGAGTTTGAAATGCTATGTGTTTTTTTTTTATTGTTTTCAATTTTTACGAATTTTTGTTTGGTTGTTAATTTTTTTTTAACTACTAGCCAGTAGCTACGTGGGTTGTAGTTTTTAGACATTTATTCCAATTCAAGTCTAACCTTCAACAAAGAGTAATGCATAGACTAAATTTTTTTATTAAATTTGTAAACTATATGACGTGTTACCAATTAGAAATAAATATGTTAATCAACACTTAAATAATAATCTAATCATCAACAATTACATTATATGGCCTGCAAAATTTGGTTTCAAAACTTTGGTATTCAAATCTTCCAAAAAGAAAAGCATAATCTCCTTTTTACAATTTATATTAACCATTCTTTGTTTAGAAGAAACAAGAATCTTCAAACTCAAGAATTGGTGTGCACCCACCATTGCCAAAAGATAATGACCTCGTAGTGACTGACCAAATGGTTCAATATATCCGCATGCATATAGATTTGATTTTTTTTCTCATAATCTAAATCATTGGTCATGTTGATTTAGTAAAGCAAATTTACATTCTAATAATAAAATTAAGGAGGTGCTATTCACACATTCTTTTTGTCTTCCACACATTCTTTATTAATATTTGTTCTTTGATTATCTTTAATTAATTTGATTTAACAGCTGTAAATTAAAAACTGTATTTGAAAAGTAAAAAAAAAGGTGTGTGTATAGTACTATTATAAAATTATGTTTAGGACCTTAAGCATATGTAAACCCTAACACTTTCTCATGGTTATTTTTTGTGTTATACTATACAAATACTTAAGTCGAAATGTATATTTGTTGTTAAACTATGAATCTGATTTGTAGAATAAACAAAATCTAGATTCACACGTACACACACACACACAAATATATATATATATATATATTAGATTGTTCTAAATAGGGTAATGGTCTTTATAATACTTATACAAATTAAAATGTTCCTAAGATGATGCTTATGTTGCTAAATAAATATACTTATTTATATCGTCGACTGGTGTATCTCAATTACAAAATGAACTTGTTCAATACCCTAATTATTGTTCGATTCGGAATGTAAATCACATAATCAAAGAGATCAATGGTCTCGATTCTTAATGTACCAACTTAGGCATCTTATCTTAGGTGAAATAGACTAGAACTCATTAAAAAAAGTTGTGATAAAATTGTGCGCTGGCACATATTTGATATTTCAATGTATAAGATGAGGGCTTGGATTAAAATAGCACAGCTCAGTAGAAATATAGGCTGGTGTGATCACTGATGCCACTAATAAGATGGGTGGTGTGGCCACTCAATACCGGTAGTATATACATAAATCTGGCGTGAAGCAAACGTGATTTTTAGTATGATGTCATTTATCTTCATATTTTAATTATATATCAAGACCAACTTATCTAGAACAAATTTTATTGTTATTATAATATCTTAATTCAGTAATGTATACAATATTAAAAAAAATTCAAAAAATGATAATATTTTATTAAATTGGAAGGCCACAAACTCGTTCCATTCAGATTCGTATCTCATAGAATAGAAATTGGTAAAACTTAGGAAGTAGAATTCTCTCTCTTCTTGTTTTTTCCTTTTCTTTCCTTCCTCTTATTTGAACGATCATGATTAACTCACGTTAACATCTTATATTAATTTTTTATAGTAAGAGAAAAATAAAATAAAAGAACGTAAGAAGAGAAGATGGAACAGAATGGAAAAATGAGAGAGAATCCTAATCCAAAGTTTAGTAATGATGGCAGCAGCTGTCTCAGGCAGCTTGTCCAAAAGGTTGACTTGTTAACACTGTCCATCAGTATACAACATTGATTTTTGCAGCGTGTTTGGACTCTTTTGGACTACTATTATGGCGGACAAATATATGGACAATAACCAAACCAGCAACAAAGCCCGTTCCCTCTTTCTCTCTCAGACACACACATGACATATATCATATATCAAAAGTAGTGGAGGGGAGAGGTGTTGTCACACAAAAGCATGGAGTACAGTAAAATATGAAGATGGTGCTGTTTGGCCCCACGTTAAAAGGTATTGCAACTGCATGCCTTGTTTACAAGGGAGGAGGGTTCCTTCATGTGACTTATTTGATTTACAGAAGCTGAGTGAGTGCCTGCTGCATTCTTTTCCGCATGTATAGTTTCCCCCATCCTCGTCTTCCTTTTTTCCACCACCTCAGGTTCCAAACTTTAAGCTTGTCTCTCTCTCTCTCTCTCTCACACACACACACATATTTGAATTCGAAGCCATGAAGCAAAGCTTCAAATCAGGCGCTGTTGTTGTTCTCTGCATATTTTTCATCCTTTTTTCCTTAACATTATCGATCCGTCTCTTAGTGAACAAAGAAGGTAAAACACTTGTGCTGTTATACCAACTAGCTATTAATTTGGAAGTAGTGTATTTTATTACTTCTATGAAAAAAGATCTGAAATTTGAATCCTTCTTCCTGTTATTTTGTAAAAAGAGAAGTTATTATTCCTTAACTTCCCTTCTTATTTTTAGCAATATATAAATCTTTGGCATCTGTAGAGGACATGAGAAGGTGAAGCTCAGTGAAATGGTTAATGGTGGTTCACTGATAGGAGCATATTCATGCTACTTAAATGGCTAGTTCTCGTGCATTTACGTTATGTTTCTCTAGTTATTTTAGTCATTTATGCTTCTTTTGTGTGTTTTCAGGTTCTAAGGGCTTAGAGAGCAAGAAAGTGCATTTTGAGGCTATTTGGAGCATTTTTGGGTATGGATTGGATAGCTTAATCATGGAACAAAGAGGATGGACGAAATTGAAGCCTTGTATGCTCTTTGGGACATAAAACAAAGGGTCTAGCCCAATCAAACAAATCCTTTGAGCCATGGAAAACCTCTAGCCCAATCAAACAATCCATCAAAGCCATGCAAAACCACCACAAATCAGCCACTCACATGCATCCACACACACTTCACACAATTCCACAAGCCTTGCCAACACATTCACCTTGTGCCGTGCACATTCCCTAACATTTCCAGCTTTTCTTCATCATTATTCCCCCTTTGTTCCAGCCATTTTCAACCCACATGCATCCTTTATTCTTCATCATTCCAGCCATGCACATTTAATCATTCATTTCATCCCTATGCCGTGCCTTTCACATGCAATTCCAGCAAGCAGCTTCACATGCCTTTCCAGCTTTCCCTTTCATTTCCAGCTCTCATTCTTCATCATTGCAGCCACCTACATGCATTATTCATTAACCTTTCATCATGTAGCCAGAAAATAAGCAAGAAAACACTCAATGCCGTGCCTTCACACACCATTCCAGCACATTCCAACACCTTCACATGCAATTCCAGCTTTCACATGCTTTCCTAGCTGTTTTTCCATCATTAATTAGCCACTTGCATCCTAAACAAACAGCCATATACACCTCCATTCCTCCTATAAAAACCCTCCTTGCATTCTCATTCATTTGTCATTCATTCACTCCCCACTCCAACTCTTCCATTTCAGAAAATCATCCATTCACACACACAAACTCCCTTTTGTGCCGTGCCTTCCCCATCAATCCATTCTTCCATCTCCAACCACTCCCTACTCCATTCCACATACACCTAAAGTCCTAAACATCTCCTTAGACCTTGTGCCACAACGAAGAGGAAGAGAAGAGTGCCTAAACGTTCATACAATTCAAGTTTGAGTTGTTGGAATGTTTGGGTGTTTCTTTGATTTCAAAGTTATAATTTAATTCTCTTTGTTTTGTACGTATGAGGAATGGAAGATAAGAGGGCCTAAACGTTCATACAATTCAAGTTTGAGTTGTTGGAATGTTTAGGTGTTTCTTTGATTTCAAAGTTATGAGGAACTAAACCCCCTTTAGCTAGGGGGTGATTCGAAACTATGTTTATATTTGCAATATGAATTGATTAACTTTCGTTGGAATTTCATAAGTTGTGGATTCAATTTGTTTAACCGTTTGATTGATAACTTATTTATGAATGTTTATTAAGAATGCGCGCTTAATTTTCATGCATAAATATGACGCTAGAATATAAGTGAATTTCATCTAATCGTTATGAACTTATATTCACAAGTAGTGGAGGTTGCTTATAAACAATCGCGTTAAACGAATTCTTGGCATAAGTTTCATGCGTATTCCATAGTAACAAATGCCTCGTCAATACTTATAGTTTTCATAATGCTTAATGATCTTTGATTGTATCTTTATTGTGCTTTTCACGTAAAGGACTTTTGGAGAATGTGGTGAATTGCGTTGCGCTAACCCATCCAATTCATTAACTTAAGGAGAACTTGACGGTTAATTTAAGCGGACCTAATTAACCCGGGGTGTTGAGTTTCATAACTTATCGAAAGACCAACTGAAAATCAATCTTGTATGCAAGTGTAACATGTGTGGAGAAGAACCCCTTGGCTATTCCATCATTCATATTTTCATCACATTCATATTTACATTTTGCCCTTAATTTTATTCTGTCCATTTAATTTAATATCGTCCAAACACATTTCCCCCATATTTCGTTGAGTCTTAATCATTCGTATTTGTTTTATTTTTGTGTCTTTAAGCATTTGGAGTCATAAACACTTTCAAATTCGTCTAAATCAAGTTCTAGTTTCTATTTGAGTCAATTTGATTGTTTTAGGCAGTTTGAGTTTTTCAAAGCTATTCTGAGTCATAGTAGTCTTGTTAAGAGTCTTTACATTTAGTTTTTGTGTTTTCAAGTCAATTCAAAATAGATTAGCACCCCTAGTTAATCCCCGGTTAGAACGATCCCTACTTACATCATTACTACAATTGTCACAAATAGGGTTTAATTTGTGTGCGCATAAATCTCGCATCATTCACTTGTAGAATTGAAAGGCAATGAACTAATGAATGTATGTTTATTTTATTTTCTTTTTTCTTCTTCCTCTTGTTATTCTTTTTCTAACCCTAGCTAGAGTAATTAATCAAGTAGATACTATATATGTCTTATACTGCTTTTCTGTTGGGATATATTTTTATATGGGGGTGGAGGATTGAGTTGATGGAGATGAGGACTGTTCAAAGAGAAGGATAATGGCTGAAGCTCACTTGGACTACATCTACACACAGCACCATAAGCCTTGATACTCCTCATATTTTCAACTCAATAATTCATTTCTTGTTATTTTCATAATCTCCTTTATTAGGAAACATTTGGAAAGCTAATTATCAGATTGGAGATATGTATCCTCCTTTTAACATAATGCAACAGTTACATCTAAAGTAGATAATGATATTTAATTGTATAAGTGTGTCCTCAAACTCCCAATGAGTCTTTTTACAAAATAGACAGAATAAGTGCGCTAAAACAAATTGTCATATTTTCATTTAGATCATTTTCAATGGTTGGGCTAAAAGTTAAATATGTAAACTATCGTAAATTAATTTTATGAACATTTTAATCTAAAATAAATTTAAATTCCGATAAATATTGGGTGGAGCCCACTTCGATTTCTGGGCTAAATTTTGGGGGGAATTTGGCATTGGTTTAGCATTTAGCCCAAATTTTCTCCTTGGGTTGGAGTGGGTTTGGGGGGTAATTTAGCTTTTAGCCTACCATTGGAGTTGGTCTTAGTAGGAAAATGTTTTGTTGTTGTTGTAGTATTCAACCCTTAACTATAGCCTATATTATCATTTTTTTTAATGATAGGGTGGGGGAATCTAGGAAAGCCTTCCGAACCAGAACAATTGTATAAGAATGATTTTCAACCGTTTATAAATAACTTGTACATTAGTTAGTTAAGAATATTCACGGGCACACACTCGAGGTATGTGTTGGATTGATCCCAATTTTTCTATATTGCTTGTGCTACTTCTGAGATTACGTGTTACGTCATAAGCCATGAAAACTTACAATTGGTAGGTGATCTTCGGACATGGCATTAAATAAACTTTCCAATTAATTAATTTGCATACAGGTAGGGAGTTAGGAAGTTTAGGCTGAGTAAATTTAGACACAGTTGGGAAGTAAACAAGATTTTGATAACTTGTAGTCCGAAAGCTCACGTGAAGGCATTGTGGAAAGAAAGCTCTTAATTCTCTCTTCAACTGGTTTGGTTGTCGGTTGAGTTCTTTCCTCCGGTAGTTTCTTTGGTGGCACTTAATACATTATATATGTGCTCACAGAAGCAAACGGCTGATTTTAGTATCTGCTCGTAAAGTTTCCACCAAGGAGAAACTAGCCAGACACTTGCATTATTTAATTGATAGGATATTAAAGACAAGGTGGTCACCTTCCCAATTGTTTTGGTCCAACACTAGATAGTACATTGCAATATAGAATCCAACAGCTGTATGTGTGTATATTCTTGAAGATAGGTAAAGTAAATTGCAAAGTTAGAGAACTAATTATGTATTTGAAGTCTTAATAATTTTCAACCATCCAATATCGATGGCAACAATGCCTCATGATATTGAATGATCTGGATCGGTCTCAATGTTTAAATCAGGTCCTTCATTTTCCCAAGTATTCCCTCACTTATATTAAATTACAATATCACAACTTGAAATGTCGGACCTCCTCCGATTCTGGAAGGCATATCCACTGACTGAAAGTTTTTAAGTTATGGGGTTTTTGAGGGTGAGGCACATTTTTATATTGTTTTTCTTAATGCACTGCGTTTCTGTTATTTCAAAATTCTATATTTTTTAGTGTTCTTTCCTGTGGTAAAGAATATCTTTAATATTCTCCACCCAATCAATATCTCATGAAAATATCGGTGCATCAGCGAATATTTTCATCGTTGCATACAATGAACTTTTAAAAAGAAGTGATGATTTCTCATGAAAATATCGGTGCATCAGCGAATATTTTCATCACACACACACGCGCGTATATATATGGGAATCTGTGACACTATTTTTTTACATAACTTTTGACACAAGTTTTTGTGAGGTCTCATCCGTAATGTATTTCAATAATCCAAACAGTATATCTTTTAGTTCATCATTCATAGATCATCCTTGCAAAAAAAAATTGGACAATTACAAAATTATTAAGACATTCATTTGTAGTGAATAAAATAGACGAATACGATCTCACAAAGAAAACCTAAACCCTTAATCCAACATTCATATGATTTCAGATTTAAGTGATTTTTTGTAAATATGATCTTTGAAGGAAGATCTAAACGACAGACAGTTCGGATGTTGACATACATTATGGAGGGGTTATCACAAAAACTTGTGTAAAAAATTATGTAAAAAAATTGATGTCATGAATTCGCCCCTATATATATTGTATGTATAATTCAATTATCAGATATGATTAGTGCCTTGATAATTAAAAAAAAAAAAATCGAAAAAAAATTGAATGTTTTTTTTGTGTGTTACTATTGCTGCTAAAGTGGTCTTCCTCAGTGCTTTTTTCTTCCAAAAATTCTGTATTAGAGGAGGGTAGCGACTTCCTGCCTGTCCAGCAATTGACGGTTCTTCAAATTCGGAAATATATTTTCTATCTAGACTTTTATGTATATATAATACAAAGTAATCAGCCTTCAAATTTTCGTTCTTTTCGTTGAACTTTTTAGCTCCAATTCACGCCAATCAAAGTGGTACCAAGGCCATTCAAATCCTCTCTTCTCCTTGACAATATTAGTTTCTACAATCTAAATGCTCGGCCAAGGATTCAAGGGTCATCCAATTTGGAGTTCTACAATTAAATCCTAAACGAGATCAGAGATTTTGCAAAGGGCTTATATAGCTTAGTAAGATACGAATGTTCACCCATGACTTCCATGTTTCAGCTTAAGTCTCCCTCCCCCAAAATCGTTGGTGTAAAAAAAAATCTTACCTAACCAGAGGCCGTGGAAAAGCGAAAGCATAAAATGAAACCTCTTGCATCCTCCACTCTATGAATAGATGATGCCTTCTCTCAACACTAAAAAATGGGTGCACTTTTTGCTCATTACCATAAATTATGATGCATGCTCATCATACACCTATCATCTAATATGTGTCATTTCACTTAATCTTAATTAATTTTTTTTTTTTTAAAAAAAAGAAAATTAATATTTAATGTAAAAGTTAACCAGAGTTGAGTAAAATAACACGTGACAGATGATTAGTTGTATGATGAGCATAGACTATAATTATGGTGGTGAGCAACAATGCTCCCCTAAAAAATTTACATGCTCATATTGTGCAAAAGATGGCACAGATTTATTTTGTCAGAAAAACCTACATATATGACGTCTCTTTCTTTCTCATTAGAGGCTTCAAAGGCAGTTATTGATAAATGTTTATATTCCGCTAAATTGGAAATCTACTTTATGCATCCAAATTTGACGAAAAGAATTATAACTAGTTTGTGTGTACGAAACTGCACATTTTAAGAATATTTTTATCATCTAGTGTTTGCATCATCATCTCCTCCGATTCACAACTCATCCTCTTTTTTGTTCTTCTTGCCTCCCTTGCCTCCCTTGCCTCCTTTGTCTCCTTTCTTAGTTGGTCGAACGTGGAATCTATCTGAAAGTTCTTCAGGAGCGCGTGTTTTCCGGTTGAAGGCTCGGACACAGATAAAACCTGAAAGGGAAAAGTTCAAGATAATTTAGAATTATTGTTAAATTTCATATCGTAACATGAGATGGCTATATATGCTCGCAGGCCAGATCAGATCGCTTCTGTATTTTCTTCCTTATAAATTTTCTTAATAAAGTAGTTTGTTGTAAGATGCACATAGATGCAACTAAATTACAAAGATAATTTCATGTTTGCAACTTCAGTTTTCAAGTTATACCATTAAGACAATAGTTCACATTCAACAACAATAGCATTAAATAGTTCCTACTATATCATACTTAATCGCTCATTTTTGCCCTCCAATTATCAAGATGTGTGAAGATTACAAATAAGACTGTTTCATCAAACATGCACAATTTGAAATACGTTATTTGGTTATTCTCATTACTCTTTTTAATTTTTCTATGACGATTTGTGTGATCATGCTTCGTTCTATTCCACAGTTTGAACCCATAAATCTTTTAGTTATTTCTTTCATTTTAATTCTTTTTTTCCCATACTAATCTGACTTATGGTGATGCAAACTATCTAGGTTGTCATTGCTACTTCTATGAAAAACGATGGATTTCTCATACCAAATCGATGATGTAAATACATAGTAGCAGGGGCAGAAGTTACAAACCTTTCACAAAGCAGTCCTTAATTTCGTTCAATTGTAAGCCTGCAATAAGAAGACATTATTGAGATGCACATGATTCGCCATATCAACCATGTCATTTGATGATCTAGCAGCATAACATGCCAAACTGAAGGCGACTGAAGGTTTGTTTACCTTTAAGGATTGAAGATGTTGAGGACCCACAGTATACAGTTAACCTAGCTAGACTCCATAAGCTTGATCTAGGAACTTCAATGGGGCGTATACTGGTTTCATAGTCAGCAAATATCTGCAAGGAGATGATATATACATGTGTTCTAGTATGGTAGCTTGATCTAAAATACCTGACAGTATATGCTGACAAAAAAATATATATATTATTGGAGAAATTGTGAGTAAACTCACCTCATTCACTTGAAAGTATGTCCCGTTGAGTGGAAAGCTCCCCCTTGTTGCAGTTCGACACGGCATCTGTTTATGCATCATTTTATATTATGTCATTCTCCATAATTGTCTAACGTACTTGCTGCAAGTTGGGACTTTAAAAGAATGTAGAAGTGTTTGTGGACCCTGAGTGTTGCTCACCAAAAGTGTTCCACGAACCATTTGTGAAGCTGCTTGTGAATGATTATTAAGTGAAAAAGATGGCTCTACAATATTGCTCAATTCTCTCGACTCCTGAGGATCGCATCGTTTTTCATCTGATAATCACATTTCCACATAATTTGATTAGCACATATTCCAACATTGAATCTTATTTTCAAGTTAGTATGCTCTAACTTTTAGACCTCACAGTCCTTGAACTTTTGAAAACACGAATCTTTCACATATAAACACATTGCAGTTATAAATATTGTTTGCTCCAGTCATGTAATACCTGATGGCCATATAGCAAGAAGGTATGGGCATGGATCATCGGGATCTCTGTTTTCTAGCTGTGACATTAAAATTATGAGAGGTTTACATACCACTATGCAGCTGAAAACACTTTTGCACAGGAAAAGAATAGTAAATGACTTACAGTCTGCAATAGAGGATGATAATCTGGAAGAACATAGCTGCATGATAATTAAAATAAGTTACGATGCAATGAAATATCATAGCACAGCATTTTGGGGATTTATCTGAAAAATTCCCACAAGGATTATGTCATATGTCAAAACACAGACAATAGTTAACCTTTGCATTTATTTTATTTTTTCTGTGAAATAAAAATTTATTAATTATTTAATTCAACCTCACCCTCTATATCCACCAATTATCTCTCTTAAAACAAAGATTTGGCATCATTTTTCTCTCATTGAAGCTCATGCTCATCATTAATCACAAATTTTCAACCTTCTGCTAATGGTTTTTCTCTTGCATTATATCAAAAACATCTTATGTCAAAAACAAAAATAAAAAGAATAGGTCTGATATCTCATATGTATAGCAGCATGAAAAGGACCAAATGAATGATTATACTAAGAAATAAGACCAGAAAAATTGATTTGTCTAGAAAAAGACCAAATCATGTGAGTTTATATGAGAAAGAGAACCATGAGAGAGAAATGTGTCACGACAACTAACATGCAAGGAGCGGGAGTTTCCATTGAGGGATTTCCTTGAGAAATTAATTTGTATAAGAGAGAATTCGTGGACACTAACGGTTAAGGTTAAAAATTAAATTACTAAATGCAAAGGTTACTCTTTATTTTTCATATGAATTTATAACTTTCTAAAGAAATGAAAAAGGCAAACCCAACTTACACTAGGTGCTTCGTGCATAAGCGGAAAGCATCCTTCGATTTGGGAGCTTGAAAATTTGCATATCGGGAAGGAACTAATCCTGTTGCCATATCGTTTTCTTGAAATACACCTGTGTACGGCTCTAATATTGTTGAAAATCTTTCATCTCTCATTTTAATTGTTGGCATGTCATTAGGGTCATCAAGAAAAAGATCTTCAATGTCTCTTAATGATGTTTCTGTATATTCAGGCTGCGGTGATGATGGTTCCTCAATGATAGGTTCACAACTTTTGCTTTGGTATTTTGAGTCAAGGCTGACCTCAAGAGAGGAGACAGTTGGTGGATTGAGTGCCTGAAGAGCCATCATCAAGGGATCGGTAGAACTACCGTTCTTTGTTGAACCTGGCTTCTTTTCTGGCCCTGGTAAGGCAAGCCTGGCGCTGTATCAAACATGTACATTAGACACATATCATACACCAAGAGATTCAAAGTTACAATGCATCTGAAAAGGTCTGTAATGTAATGGACATAAAAGCAAGAAACTACCAAGATAATAAACTAATAGTGTAAAATATTTAATACTGTATTGTTACTATCCTTTTTTTTCAATAGCGAACATTGCAATATCTAAAATTTCATGTACAATGACTCGGCACAATGATATATCCTAAATCCCACCACTTGCCGTTAAATTACAAATTTTAAATTTTTTTTTATCTTTTTGCAGTAAATACTTTCTCATTTTCTACATTTTTTTTTAAAATCTCACTGTATATATAAGTGATATAGAGCTCGAATTAAAAATTTAAACCTTGCAAATGCACTAGCGTAATGTCTGCACTCTCCCTTCATTGGACAAGAATTGCAATTTGGCTTTTGCTTTGTACAAAAGACCTGCATAAATATAGAAACACACCCATTATGTATAAATATATTTAACGAATTTTAAAATCACATTTCTGCTTCAAATAATTACTCTGCAAAAATGTATTACCTTTCCAAAGGTTATCATTTGGTAATGTAGTTCGTACCTGTTGAAAAATATACTAACATGAGTACGAGTTTTACTTTATCAAAGATGATTTTTTGTAAAAATAATCCTAACGGATGTTGAAAATTACAATGTTTTTGGATCCAAGGTTTTTAGCCGTGGCCAAAGATACTTCTGAATGGTATCCAACAGTGGCATCCTACACATAAAATTTAGATACCGTCAACAGATATACATGTAATATCTCTTGTTAGTATAGTACTATATACTTACTGTTTTAATACATGTAGTTGAACTTGTTCAGGCAATGGTTCAAGGGGAGCCCACCCTAGACGAATCGCTATCCGGCCAACATTTACATCCACCTAATAGAAGACAAGAAGAATTCATCTTTGAATTTATGAAAGCATAGTTCGCATTTAGTCGTTGCACAATAATCATTTAAATCATACCGGGAAAGCTACATGTTGGAGTGCCAAAAGTCTCACACACTCCATGCTTTTCAATCCAATGCCCTCAATTTCTCTTAGGTACTTCCTACAATTATAAATGGTTGAATGATTAAATTTTCACGAAGCAATATATAACTAGGATTAAATGATTGGAACCTTTTATCAAGCTTATACTGTAAATGCATACTTACGTTACTAACTGAGGCGGGGCATTTCTTAACCACTCGAGGTCTATTTGTTTATGATCCTCATGTACTTGGTTAAGAAATTTCTGTAACATTGAGTAAAAGTAGTCGTTAGAATTTGTGAAGAGAAAAAAAATTGTGCAACATCAAATAAAAGTACTTGACTGTTAATATGATGTTTCATGTAAAGAAAATATTATGAAAGTCTTTTTGTCCAAAATTCCCGAATATGAGAATAAGAATAAATTTGTTTTACCTTGATTCGTCCTGCAATCATATTGTGTTGGCCACGCACTTTAATAGCCGCAGCAATCTGACCAACTTCTGCAATTCTAACTGCCTCCCAGTCTGCTGAATCCATGTGATTCCTATTTCTTTCTCTACTGGTTGAAAATATACTTTTACACCACCCCCAACTAAGTTTAGTCTTCACTATAGCCTTCTTGTTTTTTCTTCTTCGAGGAGCTTTCGTCGTCTTATCAAATTTCATGTCTGATTGTTGATCATTTAAATCCGGTTTCTCTCCTTTCTGATTTACCTGGTTGAAGTTGTTGGCCTCATTAGGTGGTTCCACAAGATTTTGGATTATAGTATCAACTGGGCTCTCAGGCTTATCCACCAGCATATTCTGAGAACAAAGATAACTCTCATCGTTTGGTTCTACGATCACATCTTTTGTTTGGGAACACAGCGGTGGCAGACTAGACATTTCTACAGATGTATGAAACTCAACTTTTTCGGAGATTACCTGAACTCCACAGTTATCTGACACAACATTATCTTCCGAGACTCTGAGATGATTTACCTTTTCACTGAAACCAATTTGGGAAACCTCAGGAGGGTTGTGGAAATCACACAATGGCGTTGACGACCCTTCAAGGTCATTGGGTTTGTCAGAGCTTGACTCTTTGTGTCTATAGTCCATTGAGAGTGCCACTTCACCTGTGTGTAACTCCTCCTCAGATTTTGGCATGATAGCAAGAATATTACTTCCAACTGATTCTTGGGTGACAACCATGTTTGTGTATTCACAATCTGTTTCGTTGGAATGGGACTGACAAGGGAATCTGGCAGCAAGTGACATGAAGGCGTTGCTGTAGAAAAGAATAATCTGTTAATAGTCTCATTAGGAACCTCAAACAGAAGAAATATAATTGAGAAAATCTACTATAGCAGATTTTGAGTTACCTTGAAAGATGATCCGACACATTTTGAGTTAGGAAAACTCCAACTATTGAGTCCACCACAGAACCTTTCCAGGGTGAAAATTTCCTATCTCCTGTTCAGAATATAGTTTTACTGTTAGGAATTTAGAATATAATTTTCTGTAACATTTTCAACAAGTATTAGCTGGAATCAATTGCTAGTAAGGTTGTACCTTGGATTGTGTTCATCCGGGACATAAGTAGATTAATCCGTCCATGTAAGACTTCTCTTTCATTCGTCCACCATTCCTCTTCACTTTCTTTCTCTTGACCCTCATTAACCTTCGCTTGTAATTGAAGTTTCCATGACTTAACTCGTTCAAGGTCTGTGGGAGAAAGCTCTGGACGCCTTTTACTGTGCTTGTCCTTGTATGGAACTAGAATGCCATGGTCATTGCTGGGAACATGTACATCTTTGTCATGGTTAACTCCATGGCTGATATCTGGACATTTCTGTACAAACGGACTGATATTATCTTCCTGTGAATCTGCACCAAATGCAAAAGAGACTCTTACAAAATGATTTACAGTGGCATTCACTTAAATTTGCTTCCGATAGCGTACACTCAATGAAAGAAAAATAATCTCTACCAAAGTACCTATCAATTTGTATGTCAGCCCCAATATCTCATTTTTCAGTAGGCTTCTGTCACTTTTATGGTTATGAAACTCTAAATTAATACAGGAGGGTACAATGTCCCAAATTATGCAAAATATAGATACCTCTTATGTTGGTGGAGCAAGGGCCCTCATGCTTAGATGGATGTCCTTCACATTCACCATTGTGAAGCTCTATATTAAGGGAATGTCCCATGTTAGTCCATTTCTCTGTCACCAACCCTCCATTCCGTCCCCGAGTATGTCCCTTTGATCTTTTCTTCCTTGTCATAATCAGTGGCTGCAGTGCACCAATTAGATCTGTGGTTTCTGTTTTTTGGAATGAAGCATGTCCCTGATTTTTGTCACCAAGCCCTTTGAGAAGGTATCTTTCCCTCTCAAGAAAATATCTAGCTATTGTCGACCAACAATCTTCTTCCCGCCTCCTCCTCGCCAACCTTTGTTTCCTGCATGTAGCTGGAATGTTCAGTCCTAAATTTTTTCTACAACTGAGATTCATAAGTGCTCCTTGACTAGCTCTAACTTTTTGTGGAGGAGTCGCTAGAATGATGGCATTCTCCGTGTTTGATTTAATTTTCAGGTCACCATCTAGAGTTGCTCCGTCTGACACAGAAAATGCAACCTTACCCAAGGTGACTTCTATGGGGGCCAAGTGTTTGGGGCTGCTTGAAGACTTCTCGGCTGACATATTTTTGTCGGAAGAAACATGCATTTTAGTTGTAGGCTTTGGTGTCTTTGGTTTTGAAGCAGGACGCTTTGGTGTTGCCTTCTTTGGGGTCTTAGGCTCTATAGGCCTTGGTCTTCCTATACATACCACTTTCGGCCTATATACTTTCTTCTTCGGTTTCTTTTGTGGCCCTTCATTCAAATCTATACCACCATCTGGGCTTCTTTTCAAGTTTTTCTTTTTCTGAGATGGGCTCGAAGTGCTAGGAAATTTGGAGCCTCCCATAAAATTTGCTGCATTGGACGTCCGATTCTTGTTTTCTGCCCGATGGATGATATCCTCCTGCTTAACACTTTCTTGATTTTGTTGATCACCTGCAGCCAATTACACAATCTCAGAATATTGAAAGCAACCAGTAATATCAGCAAGAACTGAAAGTATATAAGCGTGTGATGCCATCTGGAATTACAGTAGACATTACTCTGATACAGGTTGAATGGATGCTTTCCAATTCTCACAAGTAAGCAACAACCAGTAACTTCGGGTTGTAAAATTCATGTTAATATTATAAAATCCTGTTCCTCAAGTTCAACAATTGATTTACTTTGTCTTAACATGCAAATTTAAAATCCTTAAACAGTAACACAAAGTAATAGGATCCTCTCCTTTCTTATCTCTTTTGCTCTCATTTTTCGTCCCTCGTCAAAATTGAAATCTCAACACTTCAATAAACTCAATCCTGTTGTGCCGAAGCTTCAGCTATGAGGCCAATATGTAACAAGGCAAAATATGATAAAGAAAGTTACGAGGAATTATACTGGTCCGGCATAAGCCTACGTTCAGCTTGGAGATCCCGAGGAAAATTTCATTAATATCAAATGGAGACTACAAAAGTGTTTAGAGGCTCTCACAACCCAAATCACTCTCACAGGCAGATGAGCCAAGAACAAATCTCAGATTCTCACAAGACCAAAGAAACGTTTCCTTCTTGCTCCAAATGGTGCGACAATCTTTAGTAACAAAGAAGAGATGATTGGTCTCTTACGCTAACAATTAACGGAGACTTCCGTAGCTTTAATTTTGGACTTAAATCCTAATGGACAGGTTTAAATTTGTTAGTTTATACCAGATAGGTTTTCTTTCGACTACCGGGACTTGTAATCCAATTAAGCCCAAAAACAGTAAGTAAACAGATAAATCAACTTGAACAGAATCCTTACCGGACTTGCATTGCGACATACCATCTGGAATGGCAGACCCCTGCTGCAGCTTTTCTTCATTGATACGAGTTTGCGCAACCGGAATGAAACAACCGTTTATCTTTTCAAATAAACCCCTTTTAGTTGCATTTGTTGATGACTGAGAAATTGGAGGTTTTACAATTATCCCCTGCAACACCAGCTCCTCCCCAACTGTCAAAATTTCACCATCATTCGCCGCAACCTCTTCTGCTGCCACTAATCCCTCTAAACAACTTTGGCTTGCATCCTCGGAACCCCCATGAGAAAAACTCACACAACCCTCATCACATTCCAACACAATCTTATTCAAATCGAACAACCCAACAGAACCCAAATTTGTGCTTCCAATTCCACCCAAATTCTGTACCTTTTCCTCCTCTCTAGGACATTCTTCAATTGGGTCGATCAGGCAAGTGTTTTCCTCTGAAGAAGTTGCAGCAGCAGAAAACACAGAAACCCCATCAGAACGCTCCAATTCCACTTGGGAATCACTCACCACTACGCTATTATTTTGTCCCGAATTGCTCTTGAATCGTCTTCTGAAATATGATTTTTGTGTCCTCCCTGTAGCAGGCTTTGCAGGCGTTTGTGGCACCCACAAACCCTGCTTCCGATTCTGAACCACCTCCTCTTTCGCTTCTTCTTCCATGGCATTGTCTCTGGAAACAGGTTCTCTCCTCTGGTATACTTGCAGTTCGGCCATGCCGAATTCAAGTTACCAAACAACTGAGAAACCAGTTATCAAAAAAACAACTGAGAAACTAATAAAACGAAAACAGAGACAGTAAATTGATCACAAATATTAGCATAAACAATACGGGCACACAATCACAGCACAAGAAAAAAAAAAAAAAAAAAAAAAGTCAATTACTTCAGCCATGCATGGCCGGCTGAGGGAAAGGAGAGCACAAATTTTGCAGAAACGGGAATTTACCTGATAACAAACCAAGCTAGCAAAATCTGCCGTAATTTTTTACTTGGGTTTAGTTAGTTTAAAAGGGTTAGAGGATCTATGTCGAGAATCTATCTGCTACTTTGAAGGATAATTATTAATAACGGTGAGTTAGAGTTCTTTATGGAACCAAATACGTTATTTTAGCTTAGGGAAGTAATTAAGAGTTTGACTCGGTTCAACTTACCTGAGTCTCAAGCAAGCGAGAAATTTTTCAATGCGATTATATGGAAGAAATTTTTCAATATGACTGTAATATAATGACACATGCTCGTATGATATTATGAAGTTGCATGTTAAATCGTTTTAATTTTTAAATTTTGTGTAGCAGGTAAATTATATTAAATTTATTTAACCGTAATATTTTGTTACTAGTGGTGGCAACTGTTTTTTTTTTTTTCCGTTAGTGCTTGAAAATTTTCTGGTTCAAAAAAATCTCGAGTCACTATTCAACAGTGACATGAAAATATTAAAAAGAGATGCAACTTTTCATGTCAATTACTTTTTTGTAGCGTGAGTTTGTTGTTATTTATAAAATCATTAATTTATTATTTTACCTTAATTCTTTAAGTGTTTCATCCACAAAAACAGTTATTTTGAACTTTTGACCTTATTTTCTCACAAGTTTATCATTTGTTATTTTTATACAAATATATATGTATACTGGGGTGGGCAATAAACTGACTTTCAACTTTTGCCTTCTTTTTTACAAGTTATCTACTTATTTTTTGGTACGAAAAGAAAAACATGTCACGTTTGTTTCATAAATTTACGGTGAACTACTAAAATGTACATTAGGCTCACGAACATGAAGTTTAACTAATTACACGCTTTGAGAATTCATTTATCAATCATGTTCATTAAAAAAAAAAAAGTTGAAATGTACAAAATAACTTTGAAGGCAATCGGGGTGAAGAGTTGAAATGTTCGAAATAACCTTGAAAATAAGTCATGTGATTGCATTATTTTGGATGAAAAACTTAACAGGGTAGAATTAGATGACAAATTAATGATTTTCGAATATTGATATCACAAATCGTTTAAAATTTTAGTTTTATATGACAAATTTAAAAAAGAGTATAAATTCATATGACATATAAAAAATATTTCTAATCTTAAAAACTGGACTAAAGTTAGCTTTTGAAAACCATTAAGGTTTTTTTTGCAAGAAACCATAAACTAAAAAGTAAATCACAAGGCAGTCAGAATACAAATTATTAAAAGGGAGAGCTTGCCTAGTGCCAGCGGGAAAACCATTAAGAAGAGAGGAGATTTTCCAATGCGATAAATAATTCATATTATTATGTTTTAAAAATATGATTATCTTTTACAGGGAGACGAGTGAGGGATACGCAAGTACTGCATATAAGTTTGGGAAAACCGTTGGGGGTGGGAGAGTGGGTTAAGCCTCACTTTAGGTTAGTAATGTTTAAATTCGTCTTTAGTAATAATCGAACTTAAAACCTCTCACTTACAAGTGAAGAGGAATCTAGACCATAATACTAAATGGCAAATTATTTGCCCATTAAGGATTAAGGTTTGATTTAGTTTTCTCCTGTAAATAAGAGACTTGTTTCCGTTATTCTACAACAAGTCTAGTAAAATGTAGTCTTACGAGTTATATAGCCATCTCGACAAAAAAATATTATTCGTGTTGTAAGCTGATAAGAGCATATTCATGCGACTTAAATGGCTTGTTCTCGTACATTTACGTTATGTTTCTTTAGTTATTTTAGTCCTTTATGCTTCTTTTGTGTGTTTTCAGGATCATAAGACGTGTTTGACGAAAGGATGCATTGTGGAGTGTTTTGGGGCCTTTTGGAGCACTATTGGGCTAAGGATGGATAGCTTATGCTTGGAGCCCAAGTGTTGGATGAAATTGAAGGCCTAGTATGCACTTGAGGACACAAAACAATGGCCCTAACCCAATTATATTCACCTTGCTATGGGCTTAACACAAACACCATTCCTTGCCATGCAAGGGGGAGCAATTTGGGTCCATTTCATGCACTTAAACCCTACCCCAATTACACACCATTGCAGCCAAATCCATTCTTTGCCATGCACATTCACCACCAATTCAACCACATGCACTTATTCCTCCATCATTGCACAACATTGCAGCCACATGCACCAAAAACTACACTATGTCGTGCATTCCATTCAATTCCAGCACATCCATTTATTCTTTAATCACTAATCCACATACATTCATCATCATTCACTCTAGTTTTAATTCACATGCAAACACATGCATTTCAAGCACCAAAACACCCTTTGCCATGCATAACCTTTGCCTTTCCAGCTTTCCCCTTTGCATTTCCAGCATCCCACTTCATCATTTCAGCTTTCCAACCTAGCCACATGCACATGCATTCACTCATAATCATTCACCAAACTTGCAGCCACATTTCCACCTATTCCTAGCTGTCATGTTCCCTCTCATTTACCTATAAATAAGCATGCATTGCAGCCACAATTGATTCATTCCATTCACAACACAACACACAACACAAAACTGCCCATTCTATACCGTGCAACCTCTTCCATTTTCTGCAGTTTTTCTCCTCCATTGCTTCCATCTCCAACCACTCCCCACTCCATTCCACATACACCTAAAGCCCTAAACATCTCCTTAGACCTTGTGCTACAACAACGAGGAAGAGAAGAGTGCCTAAACGTTCATACAATTCAAGTTTGAGTTGTTAGAATGTTTAGGTGTTTCTTTGATTTCAAAGTTATAATTTAATTCTCTTTGTTTTGTACGTATGAGGAATGGAAGAGAAGAGTGCCTAAACGTTCATACAATTCAAGTTTGAGTTGTTGGAATGTTTAGGTGTTTCTTTGATTTCAAAGTTATGAGGAACTAAACCCCCTTTAGCTAGGGGGTGATTCGAAATACATGTTTATGCTTGCAATATGAATTGATTATCTTTGGTTGGAATTTCATAAGTTGTTGATTCAATTTGTTTAACCGTTTGATTGATAACTTATTTATGTATGTTTATTAAGAATGCGCGCTTAATTTTCATACATGAATATGACGCTAGAATATAAGTGAGTTTCACCTAATCGTTATGAACTTATATTCACAAGTAGTGGAGGTTGCTTATAAACAATCGCGTTAAATGAATTCTTGGCACGAGTTTCATGCTCATCATAGTAACGAATGCCTCGTCAACACTTATAGTTTTCATAATGCTTAATGATCTTTGATTGTATCTTTATTGTGCTTTTCACGTAAAGGACGTTTGGAGAATGTGGTGAATTGCGTTGCGCTAACCCATCCAATTCATTAACTTAAGGAGAACTTGACGGTTAATTTAAGCGGACTTAATTAACCCGGAGTGTTGAGTTTCATAATTTATCGAAAGACCAACTAAGAATCAATCTTGTATGCAAGTGTAACATGTGTGGAGAAGAACCCCTTGGCTATTCCATCATCCATATTTTCATCACATTCATATTTACGTTTTGCCTTTAATTACAATTTGTGCAATTTAGTTAATTTCGTCAAATCAAACCCCCCCTTTACTTTCTTATTCTTTAGTGCTTAGAATCTGTTTAGTTTATGTTTTAAAGTATTTTTGAATTCTTTGAGTCTAGTATAGTGTTTTATATTGTGTTTTTACGTTTTTTTAGTCAAATCCAAGTGATTAACAATCCCTCTTAATCCCCGGTCCAGAACGATCCCTACTTATACTTATACTACAATTGTCAAAAAGAGGGTTTAATTTGTGTGCGTATAATTCTCGCATCATAAGCCTATTTGATTGAACGATCTAGGGTTTAGAGAGAGAGAGGGGTTTGGCAATATTGAGAGAGAAGAGAGATTGATTTAATTGTGAGGTGTTTTTGATTCACCCCATTGTGCCTTTATTTATAGTAGTAGGATAGGTAAAAACATTTTCCTTTAGGATTACAACATTGAATAGGTAATCTACTCCTAATAGGAATATAAGATATATTCTCGAATTCCCTAGGATTTATACAATCACATTTCTATTCTAAATATGACTGCAACAATTCGTAGTTTTATATTATATGTATGTTTGTCACGTAATATAATTTTCAACTAAATTGACTAATCGTATCAAAGAAAATCCTATATATATGTGTTTGGGCCCGAAATAATATTGTTGGGCCGAGCATAGGGTCGTGCTCGGCCTAAAGCTATGTCAACTACTATGGGCTGCTTGATAGATTCCGGGCCAGTTAGCAGGGTCGGTCAAATCCTATCCTAAGAAGGAGTAATCCAAATAAACAAAAAGGGGCGAGGAAGTCCTGGTGCAACTAGGATTCCCGGCCAGCAAGGAATAAAGCCTCGGAAGAGGGGAAAGTTCAAAGTCCTAATGGGAGTAGGTTTGTTCGAAGTAAAGTTGGAACGGGACAAGGACTCCCAATCCAGATAGGGGCGCGATTCGGTCTCAAGGAATGGGTGCTATAAATACAAGAAATCATGCAACAAAAAAGGACCTTCAATTCAACATACAATTGCCCTGCGCAAAGCCTCTCAAATACTTTGAGATTTTTTCCTTTTCTTTTTCAGCCGACACACCTTCAGTTTGGATAAACAGCACTGTGGAGGCACCCGGCGAACACCTTCAGTTTGGATAAACAGCACTGTTGCCACAGAATCAGCCGACCGAGAAGCACCTTCAGTTTGGATAAACAGCACTGCGTCGAGGCCGACTGGTTACCTATCCAAGTCTCGGCCGAGAAGGGTTTTCGAATCCTTGTTGGCAGAGGTCACCTTGTTAGCCCTCTCAGCGTAGTAAGGTGTTACGAATTACGTTATTTGGTGTACTGGACGCCGAGTGATTCTATGATTGGATACTCACAAGTGAGTTTCAGAGTTCGGCATTCTAACGGCCGAACTACATTCACCATCAAGACATACATCACATTTGAGTACTTGTGTCCATATAGTTTGGTGTCGATTCGACGTGCCTATACTCTTACGAATATAATCACAGTGATCGAATCAGGCGCCGACGATTTGTGAACTTCGCAGAACTAGCAGCCTCGTCTTCAGGCTCTAGAACCCAAAGACCGAGAGTGTTCCTTCGTCGGTCGCAGTCGCAAGATAAAGAAGTCAGCAACGCGCTCAACACAACATCAATAAATTTTACTCCTCGGCCGAGCTCGGCCGACGAGTTGGCACGCCCCGCATTCAACCGAATGATGTAGTTAGCTTATTAGTTACTCGGCCTGCACGCCACGTAGGCTTTGTAATTCTTAGGGTCAACAATATGGCAACTTAAAAAAAAAAAAAAAAAAAAAGTTAAATTCAAACATGGTTAACTTTTACAATCTTTATTCATTAATGAAATCATATACATGAATAGGATTCATGTGTAGACTACAAACAGATAGATTTATACAATAACAACAGCTCATAGCTAAAACCAAATTCAGTTTGCAATATCATTACATATTATCATACGATCGTTGATCATCCACTATTTATTTTTAAGGGCTTACGACGTTGTCATTTGGATTTGTTGTGAGGGAAAAGCTTTATTGGAAGTCCTTTCGTAGGAAGATGCACAGGAGTCCATATGAATTTCTCATCAGGAAAAACCTTGTCCAACTTGTATTTGGTGACCACGTTGTGCATGAACACCAGTATTTTGAGTCGAGCGTATTCTTTGCCGGGACACATTCGAGGTCCTCCTCCGAAAGGAACAAATGCGAAAGGAGGTGGTCCTTGTCCCTCAAACCTCGACGGATCAAACTTTTCTGGATTTGGGAAGCATTCTGGGTTTTTGTGTGTCGAATGCGGATGCCAATACAACTGCATATCCATCCATGCATACATATACATATGTAATCAAGTTTAAATTAAGTTCAGTTATATATATTGTATTAAAAGATTCATTTATATCATGTCCAGTGCGCTCATATATATTCCCCATAACTTAAGACGTTCCCCTTTTTAATATTTACCCGAAAGGAATCAAAAGTAGATCCACGAAACAATTATGTTGACTTTCATGGATCAACCTTACCAAGGAAATCAATGAAATAGGAACCCATAGTCCTCTAACTATATAATAATGTTGTCGAGAAAAACGGAATGTTCATGGTGATGGTCATTTAGTCAAACAATTTCCAATTTTAGTATTTTCATACACAAATAATTCTCAAATGTTCACGATGAACCACATTGTAGAGTGACTCTAACAATGACCCCTATTCATTAAAAGTCCCTCTTAATTAAGTGTAGGAGACTAGTGCACGTCTCGGATTTGCTTTCGTCCCTTGATTAGTCACTTAATGTAATGATATTTCTCTTCAATTGTAAACAAAAGGTCTTAGATTTTAATGCTGTAAATAGCAAGTTCGATGTCAACTTATTATAATAAGCATGTGTGGCTTAACCCAAATTATTATAATAGAGTTTTGCTCTCCTATGGTTCTCATTTTGAGGACCTATGAGGAGCAAATGCATATTAGCAACAAGATTATATTAGTTTAGATCTAAAAGGTCTATTGAGTTGTCAAATATCTTAAGCATTTGAATTTAAACTAATATAATCTTGCGGCTAATATGTATTTGGTTCTTACATATCCTCAAAATGAGGACCTTATGAGAGCAAGGCTGATTATAACAATCTATAAATGTTTTTTTTTAATACTTTTAATTTATTAATAATTAGTGAAGTAAGATTTATTTAATTTATAATTATCTCCATCCCAATAATAATAGGGGTGTGCTATCCACACACTCCTTTTTACTTCTCACACACCCCTTGTTAATTTATGTCCGTTAATTTTTCTCAATTCATCCGATCCGACGGCCGAAAACTAAAAAGGTGTGGAAGAAGTAAAAAGGGGTGTGTGAATATCACATCTCTAATAATACTAATAATAATTATTATAATTATAATTTACCTTCATTCCTTTTGGTATTAGATGTCCTTCATAAACGAAGTCGGTCGTGGCCTCTCTAAAAGTCCCAAGACTTGGTGGCAACAATCTCATTGCTTCACATGCCACGCTCCATGAATATTTCATCTTTTGTACGTCTCCCCAGTTCAGCAGCTCTTCTGCTGCTTTTGAGTTTGCAATCTCCATTTGTTCTGTTCAAGTTTAATTTTGGCCACCGTATTAATTAGTTAGGGTTTAATTAATACTCTTAATTTTGTTCAAAAGAAAAAAAAAATTAAACACTCTTAATAGAAACAAGCTTTGATGACATGTGGGTGAGTAAAGGAAAAAAAAAATGTGTGAAATTATTTTAGTACCTATATTTTTTTCCTGATATTTTCTTTTAATTATGCATAAAAAATAATATTTTTCTTTGTTTTTGGTTAACAAAGAGTCTTTTATTAATAGGTAGTACAGTGTCAGTAAGTGTCAGTAAGTAAGCAACCTATTCTTAATTAGTTGAATAAAGTGAAATTATGTACATGCATATTATTAACTGGTTAGCAAGTTAATGTGGCACTAAGTCATTTTTGTCCACTCCCCAACGTCATTTCATGATATTGACCATTTATTTTCTAAATCCTTAGTTAAAGATAATTATTTTTACCCAAAAAAAAATCTGAAGATACATCCTTGTAAAAATAAACTGTAAAACCTAATTAATACATGCGTACAAAATTCACATAATTGACCTCGATCACTACTTCTCTTAATTAACATGGCCACTTGACAAGCAGGTTCTTAAAAGACTAATTTATTGAGGTGCCATATTAATCCCTCAATTTCCTGAATCACGTTGGATGAGAAGATTATGATGGTTGATTTCCTAAATTTTAAATAGAGAATTTTGTTTCTACTTGGCTAGAGCTAGAGCCTAGAGAATTACAAATTAGTTAGGATAATTCTTGTATTTCTTTCTTGGAGAAAATGTGCGCATTCCTCCTTACAAATAAGGTGTCTTGATCATAAGATTTCATAATCGGAACCGCGCAATCTCTTAATCTTTATTTGAAGATCCTTACAAAAAATCATTCGAATCGGTGCCTGTTTAGTCATCTAAATTTATCATAATAAATTAACGGTATATGTACCAAATAGCATATTCATTATAAACCATTGATTTGTTTGATACATTTAAATGACTAAACGATATCAAATTTGAATAATTTTTTTTTTATAGATGATCTTCAAATGAATATTAAGAATTTATTTCGATTATAAAGTTTTATTTATGAAGATACATTATTTATAAGTGGGGAATAACCGATCATTCCCCAACACGCAAGCATTATCCAATTCGTTATTGCAACTTGAGTAGAGACCAAGTCTAGGGTTGTGATAATTTATATAATATTTCAATTTGACTACGACGAGAAATGATTCTAATTGAGGATATTCATGATAAATCCATGAAAATGTAGCTTAATTACCTTTAAACACGGCATCATAGACTTGAGGAAGCTCCGCCAGATACATCATAATGGTAGTCAACGCACTGCTTAGACCGTCGTGGCCAGCAACTATAACACCGTACAACTTGTCGGCAATCTCCGATTCGGTTATCTGTTTCCCGTCACTATATGTCTCCATCAATAAGCTCGACAACATATCTCCGTGATCACCATCTTCGTCGACCATACTATTGGCACTAGCAGTGGAAAGCTGTATCCTCCTCTCAACCACAATCTTCTCAATTTCTTCCCTGAGTTGCCTCGATGCTCGAATGGCTCGGTTAAATGTTGTGCCCGGAAGATCGATTGGCAATGCCGTGAACCCAGAAGACAAATCCTTCAATAGCCTTTGTAGTATGCCCAATAGTTGTGGATCCTCCGTATCTAACATGAGTTTACATGCCAACGTAAACGCATATTTCTTTGCATGTTGATGAACCTTCACTTGATCTTTATGGTCCCAATAGGTAACCAAATATTTTTTGGTGACCGAATCCATGGTTCCTATATACTTTTGGAGGCCGGCAGGCTTCAGATACGGAGCGAGAATCATGCGAAATCGATTGGACTCCTCAGTAATATTGAGTGTTTTTTCTGAGTTACCAACGATAAGCTTATCCAAGTAAGCCGGCCACCACGACTTGACCAGTTTTTCCTCGTTCGAAAAGAGGAACTTGTTTCCTCCCGCAGTGCACAGCACTGCCATGTCTTGAAGCAACAGCGATGTCTTGAAAACCTTGCAAGAATTGCCGGCGGATGACAAGTACTTGTTTATCCTGTCTAACACGAAATTTTCCGGGACACCCTTTTTAGCCGTGCTTAGGTACTCCAGGGTTTCACCGATGATTGGCCATCCTGTGCTTCCAGGTGGGAGCGGATGACGATCAAGTTTTACATTTTTCATGCCGCCGGCGACATGGATATTGTTAAAAACATAGTAGAGAGAAACACAGGTAAGCACAGAACTAATTAAGATCATGTACAAAAGCTCCATTACGCTCGATCTACTTATAATTCAAGTATTGAACCCAAGCAAGCCATAAATCGATCCTATATATATATATATTAAGAATGGAAGGATCAATGAATTAAAAGAAAATAGCTGAGTTAGCTCGAAGCAACAAAGCAAGCCTTCTCGCGAATCATATAATTTTGTACACCAAATTCTAGTCTCCACAAAATTTTTGACTTTAGATTAATTTTTGTATGCCCAGCCGTCTTTGTTTACTGCCTCCTTCTTCCAGATGAGGTAAAAAATACATAAGTCATTATCTAAGTGTTTGGACCTGATTTTACGTATTGATCTGAGCAAACGAGGTCAATGAATGAGCATATTTTTAGACAAATGGATGACATAATTGTTAAAATAATTTTTATCATTTAAGAATAATATTATGATTTTAGTTATAATAATTATTTCTTAATAATTTATTCAGTTATTTTGACTTAATATTATCTAGATCCTAGCTAGTTGGAATGGTGGTGGAATAATGTGGATGTACATCCAAGCACGGTTGTGTTTATTATAGATATGATTTTCAAAGCAAGAAAGATGGGATGATTATCACATGAAGACAAATGGTATATCTTTTTATTATTCATTTGTGATGTTGCTTTGGCCACCTTGGAGATTTTGACTCCTGATGCAATGGTCTGGTGATGAGAACTGATTAGACTGAATGGAGATAAAGTCAGACATTTGGTATTTTAAAAGGGGAGATGGTATTTGAAAGGAGATGGCATTTCACAGCTGCATGTGGTCTTCTATTTGGATAAATATCAGAAGGATTATTGTCACGCAAAAATGGGTGGAAGGGATTGTCATGATATATATATCCTAGAGTTCCATTGGATGAAAGATCAAAGATGCATGTGCACGTGGTCTTCATTAGCAAATAGTGGCTGATTGAGTTAGAGTGTGGTAGTGTCGCTGCACTTAATGCACGTGGTGGTTAGTTTATTATTATTATTATTATTATTTTATCCGTAGATCTTCAACTCAACATACAGACGTTATGCGCAAACTCTCGCTTGGATAAACAATATTGTGAAAGCAATCTACGATAGAGTCAGGCAATTAAGGCTTGAGTTGGAATAAATAGCACTACTTCGGGTTTGGTTGGCTACCTATCCAAGTCTCTATTAATCAGGAATTTATGAGTCATTGTTGGAATAGGTCATCCCATTAGTCTATTGGCGAGTGAGATGTTATCAAGGTACATTGTTCAACACATTGAAAGCTGAACCCATTTTATGATTAGATATTTACAAGTACATTTTAGAGTTTGTCATTCCAACGGCCGAACCACATTTCCAATCAATGCACTTATTTCTTTTGAGTATTTGTGTCCATACAACCGATACTAATTCGGCAAACCTTGATTTTCACGAATATAATTTAAGCAACCGATAAGATTTAACATAGGTTTAAATATTTTGTTTCTTAATTTTATGTCTATTTTACCCCTAGGCTAATAAGAACAAAATAAGCTCTTTAATTTCATGCATCCTTTTATTCTTAAATTTGAATTTTTGAATTTTATATATTTGATTGTACACATTAAATTAAAGAACTGAAAGCTTAGTGCACTCACCAAGGTCCAGGCAATCAATTTAATTGTGCTTTATGATAGCTTTGCGAGACTGTTTTAGAGTGAACATAGGGAATTCGATGTTCGATTTCAAACCCAAAAGACATGCTATACTTGTAGAAAAAATCTTCGATATAAACTCTCCGACATTATCCAATCTTTTAGACTTTATGGGATAATCCAGATGGTGTGCCCTCAAAGAAAAATTGACCCAGAGGTTAGTAGCAATGTGTGTGGACCTATATATGACTAGTGTGCCGATACATCAACCAAAACCATAACTATTTACATGGTCCACATTTTGATTAAATTAGTCCACAATTATTCCCTTGAATCCATTGTGAAAAGAGGATCATGTAGTATCCTTGATAGGGATGATATAGAAATCCAATTTCCTTAACAAGCAGACTTGGCAAAGTGTGCTTGTTAGGTGCTTATTAAACCCAAGTGCAGGTGTCGCGTAGCAATCTAAACTCGAAGTCCGAGTGTCGTATGCCTTAGAGAGTGTTGAAAAAGAACGCATAATTATCAAGATTGGAACAAAGAACAATATCGAATGAGATGTAACTTATAGAAGAAAAGTTCAACAATTAAAAACACTAAAGCATTAGGGTTTCACCCGCAACAACTATGCAACTTCACTATTTCGAATCCTTTTTATAACTCAACTGAGATACCAACAACAAGTACTCTCAACCGGAAAATATAGCAATTAAATTTTCCTCAACAAAACTACTTGAAAAGTGATTTTCATTGTAGATATTCAAAACAAAATGCCCATTCAATTTCGTATAGAAATAATCCCAAATATAATTTGTACCTACGACACAAAATATTAAGAAATTACTCTGTCAAAATCATAGCAATCTACTAATTTATTAATCCACTAAAAGCATGAATGTGAAACAAAACTATAGGAAAAACATGATTAAACCTATGAATTATAACCAACATTCATCAATCTGAAAATAGAATAAATTAGAAATTCCATTGAACATCCACAATATAAAATTGACATTGAAACTCCGAAATAGAATCGAAATAATAAAACTACATAATCATAACATAGGTTCCCCCCCAGCCTTAGCTAGGGAGATTTAAACTGAAATAAAATCAGAAAAAGTCTAAAATTATGAAGGGGCAAGCTGATCCAAAAACATAAAAATGGGAATGGTTATATTGAGCTGCTGCGAAGACAACCTCCATATCGCTCTTGAATAATGGTCATTTATCAACCCATTATTAAGTCAATTATAACTCAACCGTTCCTTGTTCTTTGCCTTCCCATGTCTGTTTCATTCTCTTTCCATAACTGACAAGCTTAATCACCAATTTATTATCCTTTCCTCTTGGATTAACTCGTTGCAAACAGCCCCATCTTCTATTCTTCATCTCATCGTTTAACTTCTAAGAAATTCCAATAAATGACCTGACAAAAAGATCAAGACAAAATGAATATCAATCCACATCTATATTGAAAGCCCCAAAATGTGAGCTATACTTAAACCAATGTCATAAGGCACTCAAATTAATTAAATTAAGGGAATTGTTATTGGCACTTTTGTTGCAGAGTTTTGTAGAAGGATAAAAAGGTGAATGAAAAATGAAATTGTAGGTTTTTAGTAAAGGTGTATATCGGGTTCGGGTTATGTGTTGACATCTGCAATTTAGGAGATGTTAGAATCATCCAATAAGCTTGAATTTGTTGGTCTTCTCTGATGAATATTTTGATATGAGTTTTATGGTAAGCATCTTACAATCCTTTTGGTAATTGCAGCGTTTTTGTTCATTTCTAGTGTAGCAGAAGGTTTAGCTGTTTGATTGTTCTGTGATTGCTGGTACGCAAAAGGTTTAGATTAATAGGATATGTATTGGTTGTTAGATGTTACAACTTATCTCATTGTGTCGATTAGTCCATGGTGCCTGATTGTCTTGGTCATCTTACCTTACCCTTTTGGCTCTTGGATTTTCACTAGACAGTATACTTCGTTGTGGGTATTCATTAATTCTTCCATTCACATCTTGTTATGTGTTTGCGTGACTTAGGAACATATATCTTCCTTCCTTAAAATATTGGTTTGTTGTGGTAGTATGTTATTGCTTAGTCTAGTTGAGTTACTCTTAGGTCACACTACTCTCATTATGTTTGAAATTCTCGCATGCATAAAATGCCTTTTTATTTATCGTCTAGTTCTATATCCTGTATGGAATAGGAATGCCCTCTACTAATTAGTATTTTGGGTCTTTCTTCGTGCTTCCATGTATAACATAAGTATGATCATATATGTTGCAAAATCCTGAGTCTTATACTTTTATTCATTTTATTTTAATAAAATGAGAATTAGTTTGCCTACTATACTTGTATCTTTTCATCTGACTTACCATTTGTTCTATTTTCAGACAATGTTGAGCTTGGTACAACATGTGGAAAGTACTTCCGGGTGTTTTGCCTTAGCATCATTGATGTAGGTACTCCATAGTTTTCGTATCATTCTAAGCAATTTGTTTGCCGACCTGTGAAAAACTGATTTGGCTAACTTTGTCATTTGGTATTGTCTTTAGGTGATTCGGATATTATCAAGACGCTGCCTAGTGGTCAGTGAAAGAGAGTAGGATGATACCTCTATGTTGAGTGTAGTGTTTTGTTTTGAGACTTGCCATTTCTTTTGTCTGAATGAAATTCTCAATTTTCTTTGACAATGTTGTGTTGCTAAGTTTCCAAATGCTTAGATTCTACTATACGTGTAAGGTGATCTTTGTTGTGATTTGATGCATGGTATCTTGAGATTCATTAAAGTTAATTTTGTTACATTAAATATCCCATTCGGGGTTTTTTCTTCGAACCTTGAACTGAAATGCTTCTGTTAAGTAGTTAAGCAAAAAATAACATAATATGAAATGTTGGATAACAAGATAGGTTTCAGTTTTGTGTGGGATTTTGCTTCTTTAGAAATCATTTTTGTTCATAACTACTATTAAAAAGCTGGTTTGGTATTGCTATGCTTTGAAAAAAATAAAGTATATTTAGTAATTCATCTTTATTTGTTAAGAAAATTAAATTAATGGCACATCTAGTATTATATCTTTTTTGGTCATTTCACACAGTCATAGTTGTTTTAAATAAAAGTTTACCAAAAACTATAATACTGCTTTTTTTTCTTTCCAAAAGCAGTTTTACAAAAAAGTTTACCAAACACTCTGCTGCTTTATTTCACAACTATTTATTCTCACGGCACAGTAGGAGCAGTTTTTTTTCAAAGCACAACAATACCAAACCAGACCGGTCACTTATACAAATTATTGTTGATTATGAGGTTAAGTTTACATTTTTCTTCTTAGTGTAGATAATATCGTTTGTTAAAAAAACTATACAAATTATAGGAAAAACCCACTTATCCACATCGGCAACTTGATGGCACTTAATATAGGTTTAAATATAGGAAAACTAATGAAAATAGTTTGAAAACTTTGAGTTTTAACGATAAGGACAAAATAAAGGGTAAAATGAATAGTACCGAGATTGACTTTTTAGTGTAAAAATGTGATTTTTCGTTAAAGTGAACAGTACCATGAGTTTTTCGTTAAAGTTTCTTTTAAATATTTTAATTCTTATTTTTATGTCTATTTTGTCCCTTAAAGGCTAATAAGAAGAACAAAATAAATTCCCTAATTTTATGCATCCTTTTTTTAAGTAGTACGATATTCATTAGTAATGAGGGAATAAGTACAATGCTAAGACTAGGGTGCATATTAAGGGTCTTGATAAAAAATTTGTAGGGAATTTAACACTGTCTAAGAAAAAAGAGCGTTCCACACCATATTACAAAATGAAATTATTATCCTTAAATAGAGAATATTAAATCAAATCTGGTAGTTCTTCAAACCACATCAAATAATTGGTTTTTTTTTTTTTTATGCATCCTTTACTCTTAAACTTTGAATTTTGAATCCTATATATTTGATTGTACACTTATTAAAATCCAAAACTAATTTAATGCATCCTTTTATTCTTAAATTTGAATCTTGAATCTTATATACTTATTAAAATGAAAACTAAAAAAAATGGAATTTACCAAATTTTTTTTTTTTTGAATTTACCAAATTAAGAGGTGAATAAAAAAGGGATAAAAAATCCATACAAGAGGTAGAGATTACTAAAGAATTGTGTATCTATACAAGAGGTACAAATTGATATAACGAAGTACTGGTTTGGTACTGAAGTTTTTTTATAAAAAGTGGGTATAAAAAAAAGCTGAACTCAAAAATGTGTTTAGTAAACACTTAAAAACAACTTATTTTAACAGTTTTAGGTGAAAAATGCTGAAAACGTGAAGCAACAAAAATGAGCTTATTCTCACAGCACAATAGAAACATTTTTTTTTTAAAGCACACCAATATCATACCAACCCGAAAACTAGGGCTGGTATCAGTTCAATAACCGAAATGAAAACCACAAACTGAGCCGAACCGAACCGAACTATTTTGGTTTGGTACCTGACGTTTTTTTAGGCTGAGGAATGCGAATTGGATTTTATTGTCTTCGCAGCCAAACTCGAGAACCACGAACCCAATCCTGGTTCGTCCTATTCGGCGAGTTCCCGTTGCACGAGATGTCGCGGCTTAGTTAGGGAACCTAGGGTTAGGGTTGTGTGCAGTCAACGTCGGTGAGAGTTGGGACAGGGATAGGGGGAGATTAATTGGAAGTGGAGGATCGTACGCTGAAGAATTTTGTGAGAAAGAGTGTGGGGTGGTTGTTGGGGCTGTTCCTGGTGGCAGGGGTGGTGGATCGAGGTAAAGGTAAGAGAAAGAAACGTGGCTGATATGACGATTCATGGTGGTTTGTATGTTGGGGTGTGGTACTTTGCAGGGACGAAGCTAGAGATTTTTTTAAATGGGGGCATCCTAACACAACCAAGTAAAATAATGGGTTTTAGGTTGTTGAGAACAAGGTACAATAAAAAAATCTCTAAATTAGAAAACTAAATTCTAAATTGTAATGCCCTTAACCAATGGATACAGTAAATTCATATAAATACATTGCGGAGTAAAATTGTTGTGTCATTGTGATACTTGATCATTTGAATTCAATGTATGTATGAAACCCCCCATTTCAATTGAGTTTGGTTTAGGTTAGGAAACGTGGAATGTTTGGAACCAAACTCAAACTTTTAATTGTTATATTACATTTTTTCCTCTCACCCAAAAAACTGAGTGGGGGCGGATGCCTCCCCTGGGCCTTATGTAGCTCCGTTTGTGGTGCTTTGGACAGTGGTGGGATTTCATACCTTCTTTTTTCTTTTAAATTCTTCTTTATTTGTTATTTTTTCTTATTATTCTCTAATTAATCCAAAACATTTTTATAAAAAATTTAACAATAATTTGGACGGAAATGACTAAAGTAGGCAATTTTGTACTATGAACGTACAATCACAAAGAGGTGGATTTTCTGCCTTCTCATTTCCATACTCTCCTCATGCCCTCCTGTTTGTGTGGTCACGGTTAAACCACGTCAACATTTTATATTCCTATTACTTTTTATCAAATTAATATAAAATGTTGACGTAGTTTAACCATGACCACACATCATAGGAGAGCATGAAGAGAGTATGGAATGGGAGGGCAGACAATTCACCTCCCAATCACAATGTAGTTTGAAAAAATGTGCAGCAGTGAGGAAACTGACAATTACATCTGCATGGAAAAAGTTTCCTTGTACAGGTAAAAGATTTGGATGTGATTAGCATAACTGAAACGTCCAAGCTACCATTTTGATTAACATGAATGTAAGGTGTTAGTTGTAAACCATCAAGAAGAAGAATTTCTAGCCAAATTTTGACTTTTATCCAAAGTTTTAAAAAACATCAGGCATTAATTAGTTGGCAAACTGAGACCTAATGCTTAAACGGCTACGCTAAAATTAAGCAGGATTTTAGACGGTCTAGACGAATTTACGTAAATTTGTATAAATTAATTAAATTTTTCTACATAAAATATAATAACATCAAATAATATATATATATATATATATATATATTCCTATTAATTAATGAAACCCTTTTTGTCAACCAAAAGAGGGTGAAAAGAATACTTAGTCTTCTATCACACAAAAAAAATGATGGGCAATAATGTAATTTCACACGTCCAAATTTTACTGTTTTTTATTGAAGCCTCACCTACAGATGATGTTAAAATACCTTCAATATTTAAAATAAATAAAAAATAAAAAACCAAAAACAAAAACCTCTCACTCCCCCCCCCCAACGTTTTCCCTCTCTCCCTCTCTCCTTCTCATTTTCTAAAAAAATGTGTTTATATACACAAAGTGTGTAGACAAATGCTAGAGTGTGTATGTGTGTGAATGTGTGTGTATGTGTGTGTGTGTGTGTATAGAATTCTATCCTCATCTTCGACAACAATGCAAACCTTTATTTGATCGTTTTAAAGATAATCCTCCATCATGGTCTCCTACATCATGGTCTCCTATGCATACTTTCATTGTCAAACAGATAAAAAATCATGTCAAGACTTTGCATTGTCTTGGCATTCCAACTCCCAACTCATTCAAAATAGTTGAAACCGATGCATCTGACATTGGTTATGGAGGTATCCTCAAACAAGCAGACAATGGTGGTATTTACAGAACCAGATGGGTGAAATGGTGGGTAGTTCAGGAAATTGCTGGTCTTCTAGTAAAGCATATGTTGAAGGTGCAGAGATTGGTGGCGGTAACACCGTCCATAGAATTAAGATTGCGGAAATAAAAGACGTACAAAGAACCTTCAAATGGGGAGGAACCAACAGATATCAACAGTAAATAAAATATCAGAGATAGATTAGGCGGTAAAACCATCCATAGAATTCAGATTGCGGAAATAAAAGATGTGGTATGGTAGTGGGGAATTCCTTATTCTTGTTCAGAAAGAAATTTTCCGATGTGGAGGGAATGGTATAATATTTTATTTTCATGGGTAGTGCTAAAAATAGGTTTGATAGCAATGCTTTCTGTCTCAGAGAGAATGGCTTGGTAATATTTGAGGCTTTTGAAAGATTCAGTCGGAAGATAATGATAATTTGGGGGAAGGAGAATTTTGGTAATGCGTTATGGTGATTGATTTTTATCAATATGATGTGGGATGCTAAAAAGCCTTTCTGAATTTGGATTTTTGAGATATGGTGATGTTTTAGCAAAGCTAGCTGTTTTTGGTCTCGAATGAGATGGGGTTTGAAGAGGAGAGTAAGGATCGTATTGGGTAGTTAATGCTGTTTGATAATTTGGTCGGATATTTCCTATGGTTGATCCTAGGGTAGTGAATCTGTTTGTGATGGCTAAGGCTGATGAGGAATCGGGAATAGATTCCTGTTTTACTGGTGCTGGGGTTAGAGTGGTTAGGAGCCTTCTTTGGTTAGTACCCCTTCTTCCCCTGCAAAAATTCTCTGGTCAGAAAATCGGGGATGCAATTCTAGCTGCCTTTAATGTATTCAATTTCAAAATCAAAAATACTTAATACGGCTTGCCAGCGTGCAAAAATCTGTTTTGATGCAATATTTTGAACATCTTTTTATAAAACATGTTTTGCAAATTTGCAATCAACATGTACCAAAAATTTTTGATTTAATAAATCATCTTGAAATTTGCTAATGCATAATATAATAGATAATATCTCTTTCTTAATAGTACTATACTTATGTTGAGTAGAATTTCAAACTCCTGAATGAAAACGAACAATTTGTTCAGGAGCTTCGGAAGAAGTTTTCTGTTTGAGGATACCTCCATAACCAATGTCAGATGCATCGGTTTCAACTATTTTGAATGAGTTGGGAGTTAGAATGCCAAGGCAAGGCAAAGTCTTGACATGATTTTTTATCTATTTGACAATAGAAGTATGCATAAGAGACCATGATAGAGGATTATCTTTAAGACGATCAAATAAAGGTTTGCATTGTTGTCGAAAATGAGGATAGAATTTAGAAACATAATTGAGTGATCCAAGAAAACGCTGAAGTTGAGTTTTGTCAGTATTCTGATCTGGAAATTTTTCAGCAAACTGGATGACTCGATCTATTGGGTGGATGGTAGACCTATGGATATGATATCCTAAAAATCTAACTTTGGTTTGAAATAACTTAATCTTGGTGGCTGAAACAACTAATCCATTAGTTTTGATGATCCTAGCAAACGTATACAGATGTTTCCAATGTTCATTTATTGATTTTGAAAAAATTATAACGTTATCAATATAAAGAATTGAAAAATGATTATATGAATTAAAAATTTCATTCATAATATTTTGGAATTCACTTGGTGCATTTTTTAAACTGAAAGGCATTACATTCCATTCATAATGTCCGAAAGGATTGACAAAAGCAGTTTTATATTTATCAGTTTCATGAATTTGGATTTGCTAAAAACCTGATTTCATATCAAATTTGGAAAAAACAGTTGCTTGAGAAAGTCTCTTTATTAAATTTCTTTTATTGGGAATTGGATATCGAATCCATTCCAAAACATCATTTAAAGGTTTATAGTTAATAACTAATCATGGAGTGCCTCTTTCTAATTCGACATTCTTCTGAACATAAAATGATGGGCATGACCATGGGGATTTGCTTTTTCGAATAATTCTTTTTTCTAGAAGCTGGTTAATTTCTGCTTTACAAAACTCTAAAATTGCTTGATTCATTTGGATGAGTCTCACTTTAGTTGGGATTTTCGATTCATTGAAATCCCTAACACAAGGGAGTTTAACAATATGTTATTTTCTATGCCAAAAGGCGTTGGGGATATCCGAATAGATTTCCTTAACAAGTTTATCAGAAAACTGGTTAATGGATTCTAATAAAGACTTATTTGTTTGCTGTTCTTCAGTTCTTTTGTGTTTATCTCTTATTATAAGAAATTAATTTGTTGAGATTTCATATTGATTTGGTTAATAAATTTGGAGACATTGTCCTTCTGGAGTTGTTTTAACTTTTTGAGATCTGTTTCCATGCATAACTCAAAGGTAATTTTTTGTCTTAATATACTAGTAGTAATTCGATTATGATGAACCTTAAAAGGATAAATTAAAGCTATGAAATGGAGTCCTAATATAACTGGATCAGAAATATTTTTAATTAAAACAAATGGAGTTTTAAAACAAATATTGTTTTGACAAATGTGAGCTTTTGGAATTTCATATTTTAATTTCATAGGGGATTGATTCGCAGCACTAAGTATTTCAGTAGACTTATGATAATACTTAGTAGGAATTAACCCTTCTTGAATGTAATTCAAGTCTGCATTGGAATCAATTAATGCTATGGTTTCTGATTTGTGATTATCATGAGTAGATTGTTTAGATATAATTCAATGGCCAGCATTAGCTCCAGATCCAACTTAGGAACTATACCAGATATCATAAATGAAGAACAAAAACTTGATTTTCAAACTGATGAAAGCATTGATTTTGGTGATTGGAATATTCCAAAAGTTTCAAGCAAAAATATTTACAAGAAAAAATGGTCTTTGACCTCTTTTAAATCTGAACATCATGTTAAAACAGTTGAAAATGCTTATGCTCTTAGTAAAGAACATGAGACTTGTCAATTATTTTCTCCTGAACAAATCAAATCTCATAGGAAAGATGGTCATAACTATATTCATATTGGTTTAGTCCAGATAGCTGTTAAACCATTAACAAGAAAAAGTCTTAATGCCTATATTCTTTTATGTCTCCGAGATGCTAGATTCACTGATTTTAGAGACAGTATACTTGGAATAGATTTACTGTTGATATCTGTTGGTTCCTCCCCATTTGTACATCTTTCAGGTTGTTGGTAATTGATCCTCAAAATCTTCTCAACTCCTTGACTTAGCTCAACAGCTAATGGCCGAAGCAACAATGCTCCATAAAAAAGAAGACTCAAACTCAGATTCAGACTTATCGGACGCCTCATCCCAGCATCCGGCCAAATGGTCGGACTACCCAGATGCCCAAGACTCGTATGAAATTTGAAATTCAAAATTGTAATAATTTCCCATGAGATCGTATCCTGAAAAGCATCATCAGCAGTAGTAGTCATCATTTCAGATTCCTGACAAGATACTATTCATTAATAGTAACACCAAACAAATCACTGTTCATCCAACTTTTCTGAAAAGCAGATGGTGAATCCACAGTGAAACTTCATCATTCGTCAGCCTTTAACAGCTAGCAGCACATGCAAGCGGGATTCCCAGCTTAACTCTCTCAATCTCAATCATTCCTCTTGAAACGGAATATCCATGGATGACAGATAATTAAATATATTTGATATATCCATAAGAATAATGAATTAAAATTAGTGATGTAAGTATTTAATGAAAATAAGTTTTATTAAAACTTACTGTAGTTTACAAACAGTTTTTTGCCTAATGGCAGATGATGAACTTTGATAACATGGAACTCGCAGACATCCTTAATAATACAACTTATTAGTGTTTGAATTTGAGTGATCTCTTCTGTTCTTTTGAATACGCAGAAGATTTGTCTTTGACTAAAGTCCCTTTCTTCTGAGAATAAGTTTTCCTTTTATCCTGCTGAGAGAAATAATTGAGATTGAGAAAGTTGAGTCGGGAATCCCGCTTGCATGTGCTGCTAGCTGTTAAAGGCTGGCAAATGATGAAGTTTCACTGTGGATTCACGTTCTGCTTTTCAGAAAAGTTGGATGAACAGTGATTTGTTTGGTGTTACTGTTAATGAATAGTATCTTGTCAGGAATCTGAAATGATGACTACTACTGCTGATGATGCTTTTCAGGATACGATCTCATGGGAAATTATTACAATTTTGAATTTCAAATTTCCTACGGGTCTTGGGCATCTGGGTAGTCTGACCATGTGGCCGGATGTTGGGACGAGGCGTCCGATGAGTCTGAGTCTGAGTCTGAGTCTTCTTTTTTGTGGAGCATTGCTGCTTCGACTATTAGCTGTTAAGCTAAGTCAATGAGTTGAGAAGATTTTGAGGATCAATTACCAACAACCTGAAAGATGTACAAATGGGGAGGAACCAACAGATATCAACAGTAAAGAAAATATCAGAGATAGATTAGGCGGTAAAACCGTCCATAGAATTAAGATTGCATAAATAAAAGATGTACAAAGAACCTAACACCTCAATATATTGAATGATAAAGAAATGAGGTTGGTTGAAACGGAATATCCATGGATGACAGATAATAACATAGATGCATACAGTTAAATTAAATATATTTGATATATCCATAACAATAATGAATTAAAATTAGTGATGCAAGTATTTAATGAAAATAAATTTTATTAAAACTTATTGCAGTATATATAGTAATTTAAGATAGTTTGACACAAAAGAATAAAAAAATATAGTTTTTATTTTTATTTTAGAAAGAAAAATCTACATAGTTACAACTCCGTCCCACCTTTCCCACACCAATCCCATCAGTGGAGTCCGTTCACTTACCTCTCTCACATTACCCAATGTTCTAATTGCAATATCAGAGATTTGGATGCCATTCAGATCCAAATTGTGGGGATTCTAAAGATCATCACATTGTAGCAATTTGTCGTATATTGTCCGGTTAAAAATTATTTTAAATTTTATTATTTAAAATTAAACATAAATAGTACATAACCAAAACTGATCACACGATATACCATAAATGATCATGATGTGATGTGAGGATTCCTAGAATCCTCACAAAGAGAATCCAGAGAAGATTCTTATCCCAATATCAAAGATAAAATAGTGCAAAAAATATTAAAGAAATCAATTCTTGCTTTTTATGATAACAAGGAAGATCCTCGCTGGATTCTCTTTGTAAGGATCTTGGGGATCCTCCAATCATATTTGTTCATCATATATCATGCAGTTAAAAATTATTGTAAATTTTTTTTATTTACAATTGAATATAAACAGTACCTGACAAAACCTAACCGCACGTTATACGATGAACGAATGTGATTGGAGGATCTCCGGGATCCTCTCTTATGATAAGGTCTAGTGGTAGACATGACTGTAAAAAGTGTGATGGGTACACGCAAGACCTTTTGACGTCTTGAAAATCGAAAACCCCTTATTTTGTATTATTTTTCTGTTTCCTCTTTCTCCTCTCTTTCACATCGTCTTTTTTAGTTTCCTCTGTAACCTCTCTTGTTCTTCGAGTCTAGTGTTGCGAGATTTGTAGATGGGATGGTATTTAGAGCATAATAGAATACGATGACGAGAAAATTATGCACAGAGTAGAAGACAGGAGTTCGAGACGACGAGAGATGCAGAGCCAGCAATATAAGATGACCAGATTTAGTTTGCCTAGACATGCCGCCGAGCGTCTAGGTGGCTGCCTTGCTCTTCACCGATTTTGTAGATGATCTGCCCCAAATCGCCTCAGACAACCATTGCCTAGAACCTAAGCGGCTACCAAGAGCAATTTTTAGAACACTACCTTTACCTAATAAAAGGGAATAATTTCCAGAAGAAGATTCTCTCCTCTCCTAATCTCTCTCCCTTTCTTTCATTTCCTACTTGAACGGTTATGATTAAGTCACGTCAACATCTTATATTGATTCTTTTATAGAGATAATAAGACAAAAGTAAAGTGTGAGAGGAGGGGAGGGAAGAGGATGAGAATAGGAGGGGAGATAATTCTACTCCAGAATTTCCAGCCAAATTCTGACTTTCATCTAAAAAAAGGGACTAGCCATTTGATTGGTAGCACAGACTTACGTGTGTAGCAAGTGGTTTATTTATTTATTTGTGTGGAATTTCTTAGATGCTAATTCGCAATGTTTGACTTTTATTTATTTATTTTAATATAATTAGGAATTGAGTTTTTTTTTTTGGGTTTGGAGTGCTATCAAAGTTTACTGTGTTTGAGTGTGAATGATTTCAAGACTTGATGCGTTTCTTTACTTATTCTCAGGCTTATCTCGCCCTCAAATTCACTAGTATTGTGGCAACTAGTTTGGTCGAATTGATCTTTTATGTTTTGTTTACTTTTATTTGAATTGAAGGCCTATGTTTTCTTGAATGTCCTTTTAATATTTGTATAAGCTGTTTATATTATAATAAAACCGCTATCATTTCATTTCAACAAAAAAAGATTAAGTTGTAAATTACCTTATTTATGTATTGAATTTCCTCTTCAACTCATTACATCTCTGATTATAAGTCTTCATCTTATATTAGTAAGATCACTTAATAAATAAAGAAACGAAGTACACATGTAATAAGAACTAGTGTTACCACATATTTCATACAAAGGTTTTTATCATGAAGGTTCCTAAAATTGACCAAACTCCTCATTTTGGTTCCTAAAATTTGCTGCTGCAAATTAATATGGTTATTTTGTTAGGATTCCGTAAAAACTTTTGTTACGTGCTGTTTTGGCATGTGTAGGCTCATATAACCAATTATACAACACCACATGCATTACACAATTATAATTTTTTAAATCGATGTTAGATAAGGAAGAAGGGTGACCGGCAAGAGTTGGTGCCTAGGATGATGACAAATGACCCAAATGTTAATTTGGCTATCTACGACTTTTAGCAATGTTAGCTATTTTAGCTTAAGTCAAAATATAAATATTACTTTTTCCTAACTTAACAACCCAAACTCTTTTTCTTCTCCTAAAGCCCACAAACAATGCAAATTTATAGTTTTTAAAGTGTAGTAAAAGTTTAACTTTCTCTCTCTTCCGAGCTAAATTTAGTTAGTTACCGTTTACAAAATTAAGATAGTCATTTAGCTAGCATGTTAAAGTTTGATTTTTCTACATTTTTTGTTAAAGTAGCCAAAAACCTTATTTAGCTTGGTTGTTGTAGATGCTCTTATAGCACAATCACTAACTTGTCCAAGAGTCATATTTTAGTCCCTCGACTAGAATAAAATTACAAAATAATTAGATATAAGACTAAGTACGTTAGTCAGTTATTAAATTTAATCTTGAAGTTTCGCTTATCAATTTAGATTTATTGACTTATGATCTACCTACACAATATTCCAAATTTACGATGATGACTTAGCATATTTTTAAGGATGTATTTTTACAATTATTTCGAATATCATTTTGCACCATTATTTGATTGGTGCACCCTTGATTATTTTAGCTTTGTTTCAATTGCCCCATTACATCTTTTGCACCGTTATCTTATTTTATGCATTTTTAATAGGACATCGTTGTTAGTATTCTAAAAATCTCATTTTGCACTTCAAATTTTTTATAATTAGAAAGAAAAATACACTTGTGAGAGAAATGTAGAATGAGATTTTTGAAATGTTAATAACAACTCCCTTTTAATATTGTATTTTATTTTCTTTGTTATACTACTTTGAACATTTGTATCATCGTGTCATTAATCACCGAACAATTTACAATAGCAGTTCAACTACTATCACTGTACTACACCAAGTAGGATGATAACTTGAGATAGCATAAAACCACCCAATAAAGTATCATGTGAAAATGTTCAGTTTATTTGGTCTTCAATTGAGTACCCCAGGCCCAAATTCAAGACATGGGCTAAGATTTAAACCTCAACAAAGAAACTAGGCCACATAATCAATGTTTAAAATTTCTTAGAGATAGTCGATATTTTCATCAAAATATCCAAAAAATTATAGAAAGATATGGAAATTGGAGATGAAGTCTAAACTTCATATCATATCGGAGAAACTCTTAAGTTTAGTTTAAAATCGATAAAGATCGTCAATATTTCTTACACATCTTTAAATACATTCAAACCAACGTTTGACAATTTCTAAAGTTTCATATTAAATTTTCATCATTCCCATAAAAAACCAACCAATATCAATATTTGATATACCTATTACTATTTTCACAAATTTACGTATCGATATTTCTACCAATATCGATATTTTAAACACTCCACATAACATACAAACCAATTTTACTTTATTTTCTATTTTCTATTTTTATATATTTGAATTTTATAGCGTAAAGAATACCAAACGGCAAAACCCTCTGTTTGTCCCTCTCTGCAGCTGCTTCTCTACTTATTCGACCATTTCGCCAGCTACCTTTTTCTCTTCTTCTTCTTCTCCAAAAACCCACCACAATGCCGGACCAAGACTCGCCCAAACCCACTGAATCCCAACTCAAGGACCAAGAACCCGACCCGAATTCCGACCCAGATGAGGAAAAAGCAAATCTTTCCTCCTCTGACGACTCAGAGTCCGAGTACGACTCCGACGAGTCGTCCGAGTACGAAGGAGATGGTGTTGGTGGCGCCGAAGATGGCGCCGAAGCGGATGATTCACTCAAGTACATCCGACCCGGTGAAGATATTCCCGAGGCCGATAACACACCCGAGGTGAACATGAAGCTCTTCTCTCAGGTCCTCCAGGGGAAGAGAGTGAGGAGAAGGCAGGAGGAGGAGGACAAAAGCTATGTCTTTTAAGAGGACCTCTTCGACTTTCCCGAGGACCCGGAGAATTGGAGGGAGGACTTCTTGAAGGAGTTGGGGGGGGGGGGGAGGAGATTAAGGCCGGCAGGGACCCGCCAATTGCCCCATTTTATGTCCCGTTACCGGAAGCCTTACCCGGCTATACCGGATGACCACCATGACGTTTCCAATCGCAAGGCTGTGATTGAGGAAATGGATAGGATTGAGGAGTTTCTCAAATGGGTTAGCTATGTTTTCGAAGATGGAAGCACGTATGTTTCTGTTTCTTTCTTTACTGCACTCGGATTTTGTTTCTTTTATGATGAAACGAATGTTCATTCTCTACATTCCTGCAAGATTGTATTTTTACTCCTTGTATGTTAAAAAGTTGTTTCTTTTCAGTGTTTTAACTTGTCATGTTTCTTATCACATTATGTTATGATGGTCTTTGTTGAAGGTATGAGGGCACTGTGTGGGATGACTTGGCTCATGGGAAAGGAGTCTACGTTGCCGACCCGGGACTTGTCAGGTTTGTATAGAATTTATGAATTTCAGTTGTGACCGTACTCTTATATATCGATGACTATCTTGCACATCTTTAAAATTGCTAGAAGAGAATGTTGAAAGAAAAAGAATTGTGAAAGAAAGGCAGGCTGAGCAAATGTATCTTTTTTTATTTTGTTTGTTGGGGCATATGACGGGATAGTGAGTATTTTGACATTGGCGTCCTAGGGTGCGGTGGACAAAGCTTGTATCAAAAAGATTTCATGCAGGAGATATAGTCTGCTTCATCACTATGGTTCTTTTTCGTGAGGTTGGAGTAATTTTCAAGTTCAATATACTAGCTAAAAAATAAATTGGCATTGTTACTTTGCCTTGTCTGGGGCCCCCTGTTTATCCTTATCTAAGTTTATTTAATTCGGTTAGCTTGCAAATAGTTAATTCTGTTTTATGTGAGAAATGTAATTTCATTTCCCTTCTATAGGTATGAAGGTGAATGGCTTCAAAATAACATGGAGGGTCATGGGGTTGTTGAAGTTGATATACCTGATATAGAGCCTATTCCGGGTTCCAAGTAAATTTATTATCCCTATGTTCATGTGCCCTGCTATTTCTTAGCAGTTAGTGCTTTAAGAGTTCTTTCTCTGCATTATAAACTAATTGAGTTACTCGTTACCCTCTTGTAAGGCTTGAAGCGCAAATGCGTGCTGAAGGGCACATAATATCAAGAGATTATATGACCCCGGAAGACAAGGAATGGCTGGAGATGGATATTGAAGACAGCATTCTTCTTCAAGCAGGAGGGCAGACTGAGGTACCCTTTTATGAAAGAGATGAGTGGATCAGACAATTTGGGAGGAAACTGTAAGTTAAAGTGTTTTTATGTTACATCAGTTGTAATGTTTTTTTGATGAATTTTATTTAATATTAAAAATTGGATTTATTTAAGATTGGAAGGGGAGGTTAGCTTTTTAATATGTTATCTTGATATGGCTATTTGTATGGATTATCAAGTAAAATCAAGTAAGATAATTGGTCAATGGGCTTGAGTTCCTAAAGTTGCGTCATCTTGAATAAGATGTCACTCCCCCTTCTTTAGTAGCCAACCCTTAGGATCTTATTTAGACGGTGTCAAGAATGTCAAAACAAGCCGCCAGAAAATATCTGGTGCTGAATAGTCCCATAGACAGTCTAGGTGTGAGTATAGAGTAGCTAGCTTTTGGCATCTCTTCCCTTCTTACCAATCAGAAGAGGTGAAATGGGCATGAGGGCTTTTAATTTACAATTTTCATATATCATTATCAAGGCATTTGCAAGTTTTACTGTACAACTGTAGAAGACAAATGGATATTCTTTTTCTGAGACTGGTTTTGTGATTTTATTTAATGATCTTTCTTTGTCATGGAGAAAGGTCGGTATCGTTATGCTGGTCAGTGGAAGCATGCCAGAATGCATGGATGCGGGGTATATGAAGTCAATGAGCCTACCATTTAGGTAGGTGCATGGAATATAAGCCATTTCTTTTCATAAATTCACTAAACACGTAGAGTCAACATTAAGATACGGAAGAGGTCAAAAGAGTAGAGAAATATTGCCTCTTATCAAGTACAAGTGGAGGTTTTTTCCTGTTGTTTGTCACAATAAAATACACGAAGCAACATCTTTGAAATTAGATTGAACCATGTAGATTGAGTGACCACAATATATGGGGTAGTAAGACATACAAAGTGAAAGTTGTACAATATTCAGCAGAAAGAGGACTGTTTAGATTCAAGACATGGCTAATTGATCTGGAAAAATAACTTTAATAGCAAAACTGATGTACCGGTATAAATTCTTTGCTTTATTTTATGAAGTTTATTATTGTAAGTTTAAGTGGTGCATCATTAGTTAGTTTTATATTTCTCCAATTTTCATTTTCAGTTTTTATATTTTAAAGAATATCTATAGCTTTCCTTGACCTATAACGATACTGATATATCTATTCATATTCCTTTGAATTGAGACCACCAATGTTTCCATAAAACATCAATACTTTTTCTTTTTGTTTTCTACTACTTCTAATCCGAATATGATGTAGAACCTGTCTCCCAATCTACGAGTAATAAACCAAGTTGTAAACTACCCTAGGGCTTCATAAGAACTTAATAACATCTCTTAACTCAAAATTAGATCCCTAGGTTACAACGACAGCCTCTCTCTAATAAATGTGGGACAGTGGGAAATCCCAGTATACTCTCGAGCAATACAAGATGCTTGTAGGGGATGCTAGTGAAAAAATTGACAGTGGAAAGTAATGAAATAACATGTAGGGCATCAAATAATGTGAAAGTTCTGCCCCTGTTTGTAACAGCTTCATACTATATTATGGCTATTGAGTTAAGGTACTTTATCTTCTCTTTGCATGCAGGGTAGGTTCTATTTTGGGGAGTTAGTGGAGGATGATACTGGTTGTGATGAGGATGTATCAGCGGTAAAAATATATGTTCCCTCTTTGATGTATTATACTTACATTACAAGTACAGAGGTGAAAGTTACCATCTGTGCGAAGATTTCACTAATGTGTTGGTTGCTTTTCAGCTGCATGCGGGTATGTGGCTGCTGCTAAGGCTAATATGTTTGTCAACAAGCCTGATGGAAGTATGTTTTTAATACTAATAATTGCCTTCCATGGATGTTAAGTTGCAAATTGTTGTATCTTGTAGAAACTGAAATTTGAACTCAACTTTTATAGTTGGAAGTTTCTGGCCAGAGGTTAACTAAATATGCACTAAAACATATACCGTTGTTGTCAGGAATATGACTTGCATGTTGTTAGTATTTATTCACGGATTAAATTGTCCATATAGATAGCATTTGAGGACATTGACCAAAAAGGAACGATAGCATTTCAGCAGACTATGGAGTGTACGCATTATTTTTACTGAAGAGATACCAGTAGTTCTTGAACACCCCTTATAAGTTTGCATATGTTTAGTTGAGCGCTTTTTGGGGCCTTGCTCCATTTATTATTAATATTTTTCTGATAATCTAGCCCTCAGAAATTGCAGATTTTGTTGATTTTGTAAATTTGTGTACACAGGAACTTTGAATTACTATTGTAATTTTTGCATCATGTAGATCTGGTTTATACCATAAGATCCGTTCAGCTTCTGTGTAGTCTGTGATCTCTCCTTGGTTCATGACAATGGAATTTCTTTTCTTTTAAAGTGGTTAGGGAAGAAAGGGGACCTTATGGTGATCCTCAACATCCCTACTTTTATGAAGATGATGATGTTTGGATGGCACCAGGCTTCATAAACCAATTTTATGAAGTAAGTTATCATCAATTGTTTATGGCTGGTAAAAATTTTCACATAAAACAAATGGAAGTAAATCAATATACCTTAATTAGTCAGGAAATTGATTGGTTAGGTTTAAGAAGTTGAGTATGTAATATTTCTTTTCTCATAGAAAAGTGTTTATACTTCTTTGTCAGGTACCTGATTATTGGAAAACATATGTGCATGAGGTCGATGAAGAAAGGGAAATGTGGATGAACTCTTTCTATAAAGCTCCACTGAGGATACCCATGCCCGCTGAGCTTGAATACTGGTGGTCAAGGGGTATTAATTTCATCATCCATAGACATACCCCCTCTCCCCCATCTCGCATCCATTTAAAAAAATTTGCTCTGCACATCCACCCATTTTTTTGGAGTGCAGAATGTTAGAGATCTTCCCAACATACGAAAAACTCAATTTTATGAACGCTTTTATCTTTCCATTGTAAAATTGAGAGGTGTTACCTAGCCACATAAGCCAGTGGCTTCTTCATAGAATTCCGTTTAGTGTTCTGTTTCTCCGAATATAATGTGTGGTTTGGTCTTCGGCCAAAAGGGACAAAGTTAAGTTGCATACTAAATATATGTTACATTTGCTTGATCAGATGAAACTCCAGAATTTGTTCTTGTTAACAAGGAACCAGAGCCTGATCCTGAAGACCCATCGAAGCTTGTATATACTGAAGATCCCATAATCCTACACACACGAACTGGACGGGTAATCAACTATATTAATGATGAAAAATATGGGGTGTGCTTATTTTGGCAGCCGCTTCTGAAAGATGGGGAAGAGGTGGACCCAAAAAAGGTGGAGTTCCTTCCCCTTGGTTTTGATGAGTTCTATGGAAGAAATGTTGATGCGAAGAAGAAAAATTTATGGATGCGTGTAGTATCAGCGGTAGAAAATGCATGCAAGCCCATTTTTGAAAAAGTAGAGAAATGGACTGAAGAGAAGAGGAAAGCCGGTGAGTTGAAGTTGAAGTTGATTGAAAAAGAACTTGAACTTGTAGAGGCTGAGTTGTGCCTAGAAGAGGTAATTGAGGATGTGGATGAGGAGTTAAAGAGGAGAGAGAAAGAGGAGAAGAAGGTCGAAGTGGGTTTGCAGGAGGAAGAAGATACTTCTGCTGCATCGGCTAAGCAAGATGAGAAACCCTTAGTTGAAGAGGATGAAGATGAAGATGAAGAGGAAGATGAAGATGAGGATGATGTTGCGCCATCAAGTTTTGGTTCTGCAACTGCAGATCAAGATGCAACTAAAATTGGCCAGAAGGGAAACAAACCTGGGAAATCTCCATTTTCTTCGTCTACATTGGCATTTGCGTCAAGTAGCCTCGTCTCTGGAGTGAGTTCTGAACTTTTCATTTACAAAATATTTCTTGGAATTTCATTTCATAAAGTTGTTGTGATAAGTCAGCGTTTATGAATAGAATGTCTTGTGGTGTTAAGACATATATGCTATCCAGGGCCTTAGATTCCAAAAATGAAAACCGTAGCCAATCAATATATTAGCAAGCAGTAGGAAAATTTATATTGTGGTTGTCCAAATGATGTCATGGTTTTGGATCAAGTAAGCATCTTTTCCTTTCCTCTTAGCCAAGCAACTTCATAAAGAATTTGTCTATAATTTTTGGATTAGAAATCATAGACTTATATATCGCTGCACCAGGTTTATATTTATATTATTTAATAAGGATTTGGTATAGGTAAAAAGCTAGTGCGTGGTGTCCTCTTAATGAGCAGTTGTGCCGTCTGATTAGCTGTTTACTGGTTGATGGATGAGTCATGACGATTAGAGTTCTGAACTCATAATCCACTATTGTAGAGGCTTTGATTGATCTTTTGTGTCTAGTTAACGTTGATGACAGTTAATATTTGCATTAAGGATTTAAACTGTTGAACTTGATTGCTTTCATGATTGAAACAAGAACCCTTCTTGTCTTTATGAACTACACACTTTGTCATCTTTCCATGTGTAAAAATGCTCCTACGAAATTTATCAATATGCCTCAGCAAGAAGAATTTTGATAGAATACGCAAGTCACATATAAATTGGTAGAATGAGTTAATTAGTCTGTCTACGAAGTATGTAATTGGAGCATAGGTCCAATTAGTCTGACTACCATAAATCCAGGCGTGTGCATCTATCGATGTGCAGTTGGGGACATTATTGTGGTAGCTCAGATTTAAGATTCACTTAACCAAATGATTTTTGAGTTATGGGAACTTATCTATATATCCAACAAGTTGTTGCAACTTATGGTAGTAGTGTCCTTCAGAAGTTAGACTATGTCTAATGGATTGATCATAAACGGTGTCACTTTCTAACCCATCTTGTTTGTCTGAAATACGTTGAAGATTGAGGGCACTCTAAATAATGCCAGCAGCCTTTATTTTATATTACGTTGCATTAGTTAATAATCCGTATTTGAAAGTAGTGGCTGGTGATTGTCGCATAAAATATGAAGACTTTTAATCGGTATATCAGCTGGTGTTTTCAATTTGACCATACCCCGTACTAAGAGAACGCAGTTTGAGTGATGCCTGTCAATTTGAACTAGTTCTTAAGACTTATTTTTTGGCTGTGCAGGTTCCATCCAGGTTACAACAATCTCGACTTGGAAAAGGAGTAGAGCAATGCCGAACGCAACTATTCCCTCATGCAATGAAGACTCTAGTTGCCTCCCAGCTGTTTCAGTCAGTTTCCCTCCTGTGGCTGGTCCAAAAGTAAACTTGAAAGCCACTAGCCAAAGACAGTTGAACTTCGAAGCCGAAAACTTCTCAAATGGGAGGTTATGTCGGATACGGCCCATATCTCAATTTCGCTCACCTCATTCAACATCTATGGATACCAGAATCAGCCCAAAAGAGATGAGATCAAGAAACCATAGTTGGCCGCGTGTAGCACAAGGGACGGAATCATACAGCGTTTTGTCTCTCCACACCCCGGTATATTGTTTGAACCCCTATGAAGAAACTATACATGGCAAACCGCAACTATCTTCCAAGTTAACATAACACTGGTACGCTATGGCGGTGAAAGAGGGTCAGTTTTGTAAGCGCCACATTTTTTTCTAGCTTAAATTTCATATACATACTCGAGGTTCTCCCTCCAAACCGAACCAAGATGGAAATGAAGATGACGATGATTTGAGTTTGAATGTCTTTTAGGTGTCGTGAAGAGGGCCTATGTAGCGACATTGTCACGGTTATTGTATTCTTGTAATTCTCAATATCGCTGTATGTATGCGTTTTAGGTTAATAATAATATGGAGGATGTTAAGTGTAACTCCTCCGGGGCTCCAAAATTTTCATTTCCTTGGATCGTCTCATACTTATGAATCGTAGACAACCTTCGGTAGATTGCAAAAGATTTCGAGGTTAAAGATTTACGAGTATTGCTATTATCTGTGTTTGCAACCAGAGAATTCCAGCTTCCACGTTATGGTGATGGAGATGTTGCTTAGATTGCAAGTTTAGTTGGGAAGTCTCTCAGTAGTCGCATGGCAATGCCTACTTGTCGATAAGAGTAGCATGTTAGTTGGATACAGTTCCTAAGTTCTTTGGTTTGTCCATCTCAATTAAAAAGAGTAGTGCACAAAGCAATTTGGGTGAAAGTATAAAATAAGTTGAAATGCCTAATTAATGTTAATCTCTCCCTAACAATTGATAATATTAGTGAGAAGCAATCATATTGTAGAAGGAAAAACGCCCCTCACCTTTAGTGCAATAATAGTCGGGTGCAGTTACAGTTGGATATATATATATATATATATATATATATATTTTGTTGAGTATATTGATATTTTTCCATTAAAATGAGAGGAAGTTATTTTATATTGAGAGATACGAATGGATATCAAATCTCACATAAATTTGATATCTAAGTGCTAATATTTGTTGCTAATAGACTCACATAAATTTGATATTGAGAGATACGAATGGATATCAAATCTCACACCGTTTCAAATCCATCATTTACTCAAAAAATTAAATTGATATATGAAAGGTAATTTAGAGGTCAAATTAAGTCTCTTCATAGTTGTTTAGGTAAATGTGATGTCTGTATATAAGAAATTAAGCACCGTAACTTTGATTTGCATTAAATGTGTGATCCATCTGCTTTTTCTTTTTCTCCACTTCATGATTGGTTTACCTTGTTTTTTTTTTTTTTTTTTTTCTCTTATCAATATATTAACGTCAAATATAAAAATCATTCTCATAGCACTCAAATTTACATGTCATTACGGCCTAAGATGTAAATATTTTCATCCTAACTTGATGTGTATGAATACTTTAATTCTGAAATGAATTGGAGATGGACCGTATCGTATTTACGTACTCACCTAAACTTTGGGAGAACGCCGAAATCTCACAAGCCAGCCAGCCACCTACAATTACTTGTTCTTGACTATTAAAAATGGCGGCAGCATGAGCATTCCAACATGGCTGCGCTTTACTTTTAATCGAAATTAATTACAAATTTAAATTAGAATCAAATTAAAAGTGGTCCAAAAGATGGTGAGTCAAGTTTTTAAGTCCACATTCTTCAGCATAAAGATAACAATGTTTTATTAGTATAGTCACTTAGTTTACGATCTAGTGATATTTTTTTTTACTTGTAAGTGAAAGGTTTTAGGTTCGATTTTCACCAAAAATGAATTTGAACCACATTATTCGACTGGCCTATTGTGAGACTTAACCCGCTTTCCCACCCCTAAGTGTAGATAATATCATTTATTCAAAAGAAAAAAAAATATCTTTATTAGTATAGTTTGTATTGAAAAACCGTTATTAGTATAATTTTTAGTTTTTCAAGAGAGATGCTTTGGACTATTTCTTCAATTCTGTGTTCTATGTATTATCGGTTGGTGTGTTTGGTGGAAACAAAGACACCACTAATTGAGATTATTTTTTAATATGAATGATATTAGAGAAAGAGGAAGAACCGAACATAAGACCTTCCTTGAGTATGCACTTAACAATTTGATCACTTACAACTCTCTTGTAATGAGGTTCTTCTTTGTTATTTATTAGATGTGAGGATCCAATTCTAAAATTAATTGGTAATAGGAGAAAAAACTCAAAGAGTATTTAAACTCTAAGTAGTCTTCGCTTCCTAAATATGGCGTCATTTGAACCTAACACAAGGGGCAATATAAAAAGATTAGTTTTTTTTCCTAGTACTTAAATATAGCTTTCGTCGAACAGAATACATAGATTGTTTATAGAATATATTGAGGATACCCATAACACTAGTTTCTTAAATTGTAACTACTAATATCTTACCTTTGGAATTATTATTCAAAGAAAAGGCAAAATCTTAAGTCATGTGTTAACACGCTTTATTTATTAATACTATACCACAAATTATAAACTTGATTGATCATACACGATTAGAATAATATGTATTAATTATATGTTTGTGTGCCACTCAATAATTTTCCGTCATTTTAAATGTAATATGGATCTAAAGTGGCTTGTCAAATACTTGGAGTTTCTTAGTTATTACTTTTTCTTATACTTATGTATACCAACTGATGTTTTCATGAAGTTACAATTGTCCCATGCTCTTATTTAGCCAAGTGTTATTTATAGGGTACTTACTATTTACATACTTTCAATAGAAACAAGTTCGCATCCAACATATTAGAGCTTTCAACATTACAAGCAAACTTTATTTATGAAACTAAAGAAAATAAATAAATAAAGAAAAGCCTGTCCAGGCACGGCACCATGACCAATTATATATCTGGACCAATATCCCGCCAAACAAAACCAAATACATAACAAGTAGTAGAAAATTAAGCCATGTCCACAAGAAATAGAAGTTTGAATATTTCCAAGTAGTGAACACAAAAACGGGGCGGCATTCATGCATGCGCGCTCGTGCATGAGAGTGACTGACGTCAAGATATACGAGAAGAACTTGCATGTCACGCGTACACTGTTAAAGGGAGTTCCATGCTAATGAAATAAAAACATGCATAAGTTTCTATTCAAATATCTTTGATATTTTAGCACAGACGTCACGTTAAGTATATCCGTACTATGTAAGTTGTTCTCGAGATAGAGATGGAGAATTATTGTGTCAGCAGCCAAAGATAGAGCCAAAGCTGATCCATATGGACTTGTCGTATGCATTGTTTGTCCCCTTGAATTGTAAGACGGTTTTGGAATCGAATAATGGGCGAGTCCAAGTGCATGGACCTAGTTTAGACTCTTGCGTTGCAATTTGCATGAATTTATGCCGATCGAGACTGCGACTTGGCCCTTTTTGCTCACGTATTTTGTTTGCGTAGCTTAGCTTAGCTTATATGCTAGCTGTCTTGCTAGACCAACCTGCACTAGTGATGCCTCCTTTTGTTTCTTGTCTTCTTTCATCAATCAATTTGGTAGAAGTCACCTACCCTAGATAGACAATCATGTGGTTATTGAAAGAACTATGTGTGTGTGTAGATAAATGAATTTATATAAGCACCAACTTATCCGAAGCTGTCTCTGACATTTCGGAGGTTCTGTGCAAGTTTATAATAGAGCACTTCTTAAGTAATTTTTCTCTAATAGTCCGAACTACTCGGAATACAGGAAATGAATGGTCATGATTGAATTAAAAAAATACTATTTTTATTTACCTATCAATCTAATAAATAAAAGGCCAAGCTACGCAGTCTGGACTACTGAAGACTTATTGCTTCTTAAGATAGCATTTGAAGTTTTTTTGGACAATGTATTCAAGCCAAATTCAACAAACAATCACAATTTCTACTTAATATGTTCATATGAAATATAAGAGGATGAAAATCTAGGGGGTGGGGGTGCCTAAAATTGGGAGCTTTGTGCCACTGAACCGCTTACACATCTCAACACCGTCTCTAAATCTATCTTTTATATTTTTGTCACATTATTCATGAGGATAATTAATCAAGAATTGAAATCTAACGAAACCAATTACATATTTACCAATATAAAAGTTTACTACCAAATGTATAAATCATGTGAGTCATCATAAATTATACTAGAATAAAGGGAAAGAATATATTTGGGTTAGTTGTAAAATGGATTGGATAAGATGGCACGATCTTATCCCTTTGAAGATGTAATAAGTTCATAAGAAAAGCCAAAAAGAAAAGTTGCTTATGAATTCCATTGATCCCGCAAATGATATCGAAGGGAGAAAACGAAAGGATATATTTATAAGACGAAAGCGAAGATGTTACGTATAAGAAGTCAATTTGTTAATGCTAAGAGACTGGGATGGGATGGCAACCCATATCATCCTCTGCATATTTCTTTATGCAACGGTCATCACTCGGATAAATACTCGTATGGTGGCCCTTTTCATTCGCAATAAATAATATTTGATTTGTGGTTTTACCTATCAGAAACTCCGATTGACCTATACGGCTATATAGAAAACTGGATTAGATACGTATCGTGATTGGTGTTTATTTTTATTTTTATTTTTTATTTAAATGGTACCATATTCATTAATAAGAAATAGATACGTACATCAATGAGAATAGGGTCTTAACAAAGGATCTCGATAAAAAGGGGACATTGACGATACTAGAAATGCAAAGGGGACATTGACGATACGTACATCTCATTCCATACAAAGGGGACATTGACGATACTAGAAATGCAAATTCGAGGGTGAATTTTCTCTAACCCGGAGAGGATGATGCAGATCGGTTGGCCATTACATTTATTGAATCATTGGGATAAAATGAATGACTATAACCAATCAGAAGAACTTAATAACAACCATTAGTAGCTCCTAATAATAGACAGGGCGTTTTGGACCTTTTTTGGCTGATTGGATTACTTTCTTTATGTAATTTTCAGTTTTTTTGTCATTTTAAGTTTATTGCCTTTTTTTTCTGAATGTATGTTACAAAATGGTTATAAATACCACATCTTTCTGTAAAATGGGGGAGCTGGACTTTTTTAATTAATGAAAATACTCAGAGTGTTTCCCTGTTTCAGTTTTGTGCCTTTCTCTTTGTGAGATTGTTCAGCTTTTGTTTCTAGTGTCTACGTCGTAGGCTGGTACTAGAACTAAAGTTTATAGGGTTCTCAAGTCTCTCCTTGCACTATAAGATAGTGGACCCTACTTATCCATTATATCTATCATTTTAATTCGTTTTTGTCTACTACGCCATACATCACACTCCCACATTCTCTCTCACTTCTTTCTCTCTCCTTCAATTTTAAAAACAAAATAAAAAGTTTCACAGACACTTTGTGTGTGGGTGTGTGTGTGTGTGTGTGTGTGTGTGTGTGTGAGAGAGAGAGAGAACGTGGGAATGGAGAGAAATTTATGATTATATTTTTTTAAATTAGATATATGCTAACATATGGGTGACGGAAGAAAAAAACAAAAAAATTTGATTTGTGTGAAATTACATTACTGCCAAGGTTCTAAAAGACACTAGACGCTAGTCAGGCTGTGGATTGGGGCCTAGTACCTAAGCTACTAGGCGGAGTCTAGGCGGACTAGGCAGATTTAAGTAAATCTAATATATTTCATGTAAATAAGTGTCTACTTATACTTAAAATATATATAATTTCATCATAAACTTCAAAATAGAATGACATATATATGATGAAGTATTGGAACATAATAAAAACATAGGGAACAAGGATGTAATGTGTGTTCATTTAAGTATGCAACAAGTCTCTTACAATTTATTGAAAAAGTAAATAAAATGCAAAATGAAAGTTATCTTTTTCTGTCTAAGTGAGCCTGACCTAGGTAGGTGCCTAGGCAGGTCTGGACGGGCTAGGCAAGTGCCTAGGTATTCTAGGTGGGCGCCTTAGCAGATCTAGGCGCATTTTCTTAATTTTCAAACGTCTAGGTATTAATTGGGACGGTGGCCAACCACCTAGCGCCTAAGCGGGACTTAGGCAGAGATTTTTAGAACAGTGATTATTGCCTATTATTTTAGTTGTGATATAAGACCAGATTGTCTTTTCACCATCTTTTGGTTGACAAAATTTTTTTTATTAATAAGTATTTTAGATTAGATAACCTTCAAAGTTTTTAACCATCTCATAAAGTAGTAATGTTACATATATCAAACCTATTTATTACATCACATATTTGCATGGCTATGATCCTCTTACTTGTACCAAATTTAGTTATCATATCTCTCACGGGGCATAATCAACGTTTGCACTTTTCAAGCAAAGAGATTTCTGATATGATATGCCACATGGCAATTGATAAAGTGAAAAGGTTTACCGATTTGTGGAAGTGTCTATCATTAAGTGAGTGCGTAAACTTTACTTTTTCTTTGGAGGCTTATTAGAATTGGCTTACTTGACTTAAAACCTAATAGGAAACGTAATTTCTTTTTATTCAATCGCTCACACACACAATTAGGAACAATGGAGAGAGAGAAGAGAAGAACAAAGGAGAAAGAAGAACAGAAGCACATGTACATGTGTATAAATTAATTAAATTGGCTCATCCTATATTTCGATTATTGTTCATTCTCTTTTTTTTTTTTTTTTTTTTTTTTTTTTTTTTTTTTTTTATGATACTCGTTCTCCGTCAATCAAATCGTGCATTTTCCTCCTCTCCTCCAAAAAGTGAAGAGAAAAAAAGTTCGCCCTTAAATCACGTGCCACACATGCATGATACACCAGCAAGTGGATCCGCCCATTTGTTTCTCTTCTTTAACACTGCCGACCACCACCACCACATAACTGTTGGCCAACAGTAAATGGTGAACCCATCTTGCCCTGCCGGCCAAAATATTGTAGGTTGTGTGGTGCTCTTACCATGCACCAACCCGTGACGATGCCATAAAATAAGTGGGTGAGATAGACAACGACATATAATACCAAATAAATAAGCTAAAATTCAAAATAATAATAATAATAATAATAAATAAGCTAAATCCCATGCATTTTAACCGAGATTTTTTTAAGTCGGACCATAATATTGCCTATGTTATTAATTTTCTGAAAATTTCAAAAACGCCCTTTATTTACAGGCAATTGAAAAATGAACAAACTAAAATAGTTAGGACTAACATAGTAAAACCATAAATTGGAAAAAAAAATAGAAGAAATAAAACTGGTAACACGTGTTGCCATTTAGTACTATGATTTAGTAGTATTCATTTTCACTTGTAAGTGAGGAGACTTAAGTTCGATTCTTGCCAAAAGACGAATTTGAACTATATTATTGCTGGCTCATTCTGAGGCTTAGCCCACTCCCCTTTAGTGAAGATAATATCATTTGTACAATATTATAATAAATATATTTAAATTCGTCTAGGTGACACCAACCCATCACCTTTCTAACTCTTAACGTCTTTTAAAACTATGTGTTTATATCTCTTCAAATACACAATCAGATTTTCAGTAATTCTGCAATAGAATCTAGATTTGTATCTTTTATTTAAAAGTTTGTCTCTCCTTTGAAAATATGAGATTTTTCCTATATTATAAGAGATAAATGTACAAATGTAAAAACTAAAATTCAAATTTTGTAAAATCGTCCATAGGCGTCTATTTATAAAAATATTTTCTGCATGTACAAATGTGAAAGGGGATATTTACGTGCAAGAGTGCGAGAGCAAGAGCTTGCACGTGTAGAAAGGTAATATGAAAACTTTCACCATCGCAATAAAAAATATGAGTTATTGTATTATTATATGGTAACTCTAATTCAATTTTTGATGTTCATCAACTCATGAATCGGCACGTGATGTAATTAGATGATATGTAATATAAATAGATGACTCAAACACGATCCGGTTGGCACTTTACTTGGTGTCCATTAAATAAGCTTAAATAAACATTAATGGTTTATGTGGTAGTGCCAATAATATCACAAATTTTTTAGTCATTCATTTTCAGTTATCACTAAGGAAATATCATCCATTCATTTTTCTAACCATTTTCGTTTGCCTAACTTAACATCCAATTACATAGTAGAGTAGGCAGCATTAGAGATGAGAAAAATACTAGCGGTTATGGGTAATCCCAGCTACTTGATCATTTAAATTTTACAGTTACGGTTATAAATAATCGTTTAAATAAATGAACAATTATAAATATAATCGTTTATCCGTGAAATTTAACTAGGTGGTTATGGGTATTAACTTCGATTATAAACGGTTAACTATTTACCTGTTTATTTTATATATGTAAAATTAACACAAATCACGTTCTCTATTGGACAAAACTTAGATCAATGTTATTGACTATTCTGTAGTTAATTATAATATAATGTAGCTCATTATATATTATGTTAATACTTTACATTATGGGTTAAATAACCCAAGAATATTGTCTTCTAAACAATTTTTATAGCCTAAGAATACTTAGCAAATATTATATTACCTTCATTGGTAACAGTTAAAAATATCGTCCGTAAACTATTATTTCAATTATTAGAATGATACAAGGACTTAAAAAATTAAAATACGGAAATGTATGATGAATGTACTATTGTGACATCCCGTCCCGGAAATATCGAAACGTACATTTGAAATTACAAATTTTACCCCTAGTTCGTTACATTTACGTGTAGTGTTGTGTTGTGTAGTGTTGTAGGACCACACACACTCACACACTCTCTTTTTCTCCCGTGTTTTCCTCTCCCTCTGTCTCTTTTCTGTCATTTCTCTCTCTCTCTCCCCCAAGCTCCGTTCTTTCTTCTTCTTTCTTCAAAAACGTACGGACGACACCCAAATCACCCAAACCTTGATGGATCGAAGAAACTAAGGACACCATCGAACTCGTGAAGCTCGTACGAGTGCAACCATACCATTTTCAGGTAAGAAATCATTCGTTTTCACATCGTTTCGACTTTGGCCGATTCGAGTACTGTTCATGCAAGATTAATCTAGTTAGTTTTTGGACTTTTGAAGCTTGTAGATGTGTTAGTGAGGTCCTAAGGAACCTCGGAGTACTTCGTTGGAGAAGTTTGGACGTCGGGATCATCGTGGTCAAAGTTGGCCGGAGCTTTCGAGGGGTTTTCCGGCGAAACCACGGCGAGTTAGGGGTCAAGGCAGGTATGGATGTGTTCGTCTCGTCAATACCTTCATTTTGATATATAGTACGTCGAAAATGGTTAAGAAATGAAGAAGTTATGACAGTTTGAAATTTACCCAGAAATTCCGGCAAAACACTATTTCCGGCGAAACCAGTCCGGCGACGCGAGGAAGAAGACGCGCGCGTGGGCAGCGCGTGAACAGGGCGCGTGGGGGCGCGTGCCAGCTCCAAATTGAGTTCTGAAAATTGTCACGCGTTCGTGACGTCGTGTAGATCACCGTGGTATATTCATACACCCAAATTGAGTAACGTATGAGAAAGTTATGGACGAATGTTTGGTGTATGTGCGTTAAATAACGTCAATTTGGTTACTTTTTGTTTAGGTGAAAATATTACAGAAGAAGAATGTAACCAACCTAGGGGAGGCTCAGAGACCTATGAGACGTCGATGTGATCAGTGAGTGGGCAGTTATTTTTCAGTATATATATATACGTATGCTTGACGTATTTTAAAAGAAATACGAATTAAATATCCTGTCATATATGCATCATATTTTAATATGTGCATTACCATAATTATGCATACTGTTGCATGGTGCTGAGGAGGCCCAGGTAAGCTACATTTGAAATACATTTGATATACGTATGAAATACATCATCACATGCATTAGTAGTGGCATACATTTATATATGTGTATTTGGTGCTGTGGACGCACAGGTAAGTGCCAGGTAAGTGGTATTCATGTTTGTATTCAGTAGTAGCTTGAGCATTTATTGAGCGTGGAGCTCTATTTGAGCGTGGAGCTCTATTTGAGCGTGGAGCTCTATTTGAGCGTGGAGCTCTATTGATGTGAATTATGCTTGAGCATTTATTGAGCGTGGAGCTCTATTTGAGCGTGGAGCTCTATTTGAGCGTGGAGCTCTATTGATGTGAATTATGCTTGAGCATTTATTGAGCGTGGAGCTCTATTTGAGCGTGGAGCTCTATTTGAGCGTGGAGCTCTATTGATGTGAATTATGCTTGAGCATTTATTGAGCGTGGAGCTCTATTTGAGCGTGGAGCTCTATTGATGTGAATTACGCTTGAGCATTTATATTTGATTATGAGATTCTGTTGTGGCATATTCTCGAGCATAAATGGCATATTATAGAACATGAATGGCATATTCTTGAGCATGAATGGCATACTATAAGAGCATGATTGGCATATTTATACATACGTATATATGTTTATTTTCTGGGAAACTATATTTGTTTTACGGCGAGGGGTTAGTATATTCAAAGAGAAAAGAAGGTTTTGAATAAGTTTGTTTTGCTGACCCACTCAACTTTGCTTTGCGCCCCTCCAGGTTCAAGAATTGAAAAGGTGTGGTGACTACGAGGAAATTCAACGGTGTTCTGACAGAATGGCCAAAAATTAGGTCTCACCTTTGGGTGTTTCATCTTAGAAATTGTATCTTTAAAGCTTCCGTACTGTGTAAATGGTTACGTCACTCTCACGTGACGGCCAGCATGCCCTCCTTCGGGACGGGGTGTGTCAAGTTGGTATCAGAGCCTAAGTTTCAATCTTGGACATCTTGATAAGTTCTAGTGAATTCTGTCAGAACTACACCGCCTCGTAGCAAACCACGTAGTTAGAGGAACTTAGTCTCCCTGATTTAGCTGTTAGGTGAAACTATTATTTTGGTGATTCAGTATATTATCTAAAGGGATATTTTAAGATGGGTTATGAGTTGAATTTGAATCACCTTATGAAATGATGAACCTGAGGGAGCAAAGTGATGGATTAACCAATTGGAAAAGATGTTTTAGATTATGCAAGTCAAAGGAATCTTCCTTTTGACAGAAGGGTTGAGACGACTACCTGGTTTGAGTTATGAACTTGTATCCTGGTGGAAACAGGAGTATAATTCGTTGTCACCGAAGGAAACAGCCGATTGAGAATTGTTTAAGGACTTGTTTAAAGAAAAGAATTATTTCCTTTGGCATCTTACGATGGTAGAAAGCAAGAGTTTGCAAATGTGAGACAAGGAAAGCTGACGATCAATGAGTATTATAGAAAGTTCTCAGACTTGTCTCGTCCCATTTGAATATTGCTGCTATTTTGATTGAAGTGTTATATTGTTTTAGGCTGGGTGGCATAAGGCAGTGGTACTTTGGGTGACCACTATCCATTGTAATTCTTACCAGGAGTATACAAGATGTTGTTGAGCCTTAAGGACTCTGAGATTATGTTCAGCGAGTGTAAAGAAGAATGATAAAGGAATGGGAATCAAAAGAGGACGATAAAGTTAATGATTCGTCATATCAAGAATATAGAAAGATTCGGAACTTCAAAAGAAGTGAAGCTAATTCTAGTTCTTTTGGCAAAGGTTTTAATGCCATTGACCAGAAGCGAAGTGATAGATGTATTGATAATCCCAGATCTCAGAGACAAGGTGATTTTAGTAAAAGAAATGTACCTTTGGGCTGTAGGTACAATAATGGACACCTTTGAGAATGTAGGCGAGAAAGCAGTGGACGCTTTACAAGTGGATAGATGGGACATAGAACTGCAAATTATGTCCAAAGCCAACAGAAGCCCTAGCAGTCTTCTTTGCCACAACTGGCGCCGATCCAGCAAGTTCCTGGATCTATTAATTATGGTCAGTTAGGTCGTGGTGTACATGAAAGAAGTATTTACACTAATAGAGGTTGTGGGAGACAACAACAAGCCCAGGGATGTGTTAACTACACATCACTGCAAGATACTCAGAATTATTTGGTTTTGATTAGGGGTACGATAATTATTCTTAATGACTTAGCTAGAGTCTATTTGTTAATAATGTAGAAATTTTACGTTATTATTGTTATTGCCTAGAAAGTAGTATTTAAACGCGGTTGAGACGTGTGTATGTATTTCCTAATGAGTGGCAAAATAGTAATATTACACCCTCGAGAGTTGTTGCTTACTTATCGAGACAACGATGATTTATCAGTATTGCGGGCTGCAGACCGTAATATTAATAACTTATTCGTGGATTCGTTAAGCAAGTAAACCGGTAGGTTATCCTATGTTAGTATCGTACTTATTCAGAATGCTCGGTATTAGTAGAGTATGTATTGTTGTTAGCTACTTTTGTTCCATTAGATTGTAGATCTCAAGGTTATTCTAGAGCATATTATGTTATATACATAATATGATGAGTTGGTTATGAGCCATATATGCAGCCGAGGGCTGAGTTGATTAGAATGAAAGAGTATGAGCTATGTTTATAGCCGAATGTTGAATGGATTATATGTTATTTTCCATCGGTTTGGATGACTAGAGATTACTTTTGTAAGTATGCAAAGTGAAGAGAGGCAGACCGTTAATTATGCTGTGAGAGCAAATAGATTATTATCAAAAGGCTGCCAAGGATATTTATATCATGTGGTGCTAAGTGATGTCACTCCTAGTAGTGTGGAAGAAGTGGGAGTAGTCAAACATTTACCTGACGTTTTCCCTGAGAATTTACCTGGATGGCTACCAGTTAAAGATGTAGAGTTCACTATGGATTTGTCTCCAGGTACAAACCATATATTGTAGAATGTTGCCTTTTGAACTAAGAGAATTGGAAATTGGTTGATAAAGGTTTTTATTCAACCTAGTACATTACGTTGGGGGAACCCCAGTTTATTGGTGAGAAAGAAAATGGACTTTAAAGACTATCCATTGATTATAGACCATGGAATCGGGTAACGATTGAGAACCGTGATCCATGATGGTGTACTGATGTTTAATGAATCAGCTCAGAAGTATTTGTGTATTTTCTAAGTTTGACTTGAGGTCTGGATATTATTAGTTGAAGATTATCGGTGAGGATGCCCGTATGATAACTTTCAGGACTCGTTAAGGTCATTTCAAGTTTTGGTGATGCCATTCAGAGTGACGAATGCATCTACTACTTTATGAATTTGATGAATAAAGTATTCCAATGATATCTAGACCGATTTGTTATTGTTGCTATTGAAAAGATTGATAAGACTAGAGCAAAGTATGCTAAACATCTTAAATTGGTATTGCAAAGATCGAGGGAACGTCGATTATATGCTAAGTTTAGCAAATGCCAATGTTGGATGAATCAAGTAGCATTTTTGAAGATATATTATATCTGCTTCAGGTACTCAAGTGAATTCTTAAAAGGTAGCAGAAATTGAGAATTTAGAACAACCACGAATCGTGATTGGGATTCGGAGTTATCCTAGCTTAACAAGCTATCATGGACGGTTCGTGAAAAAATTTTTCAGTCATTGCTTTGTCATTGACGAGATGGTTGAGAAAAGAGGTTATGTATGAGTGGGAAGGAAATTGTGAGCAAAGGATTCAACAACTGAAGTATTTCCTCACTCATGCACGTAATCTAGTATTCCCAGAGAATAGTAGTAATCATAAATTTTAGTGATGTTTCTTAAATGGTATGGGATGCATGTTGATGCAAATGTTAGGGTGATTACATACGTTTCACGACGAAAGGAACCTCATGAAATGAATTACCCTACTGGTGATTTGGAAGTCATGATTACCATTCTTGCTGTGAAGTTATGAAGACATTATATTTGGTAAGAATGCAAGATTTTTACGAATCCAAAAAGTCTCCAATATCCATTACTTGGAAGGATTTTGATATGAGGCACCGAAGGTGGATTGAATTGTTTAATGAACATGATTGTACGACCAGGGTGATCGTAAAATTGTTCTAGCTGATGCACTTGGTGAAAAGACGGTGGTAAGAGTTGATGTCTGGCACGCTTGCCAAGATTGTCTTCTTGTGGATTGGAAATCAACTGAAGTAAAGTTGAGAATGGAAGTTTGAGAAGAAGTTGTAATTGCTAATTTTCAAGTTAAGTCTTTTTAGTAAGGTCGTACTCAAGACTCAAATGGTTAACGAAGAAAATTAAGAATTGACCAAGGCAAAGAAAGAAGGGAAAAAGAAAGATTGCTGAGTTCGAGGATAGGATGGTTATGATTGAACTTGAAGTGATAGTTGATCAATGTACCAAGTTAGTACATTTACTCCAGTGTTGAGTAACAACCACAGTGCAACAGTACTTATATGTTTTATGGAAAAAAGATTTGGGTTACGGAACTGCTGAGTTTCTTAAGTATGTTGGTTGCACAGTTTCCAAAGTAACGCCATAAGGACCATGAAATGTGTCGATTTTTGTTGATTTGTGGAAGAAATACTTCTGGATAGAGAAGATTCGATCACGAAAGAGTTTTGGTAGGCCCTAAAACTATGGATGAGTCTTCTCAAATTATTCAGGTGATTAAGTTTAACCTGAGAGTAGCCAGGAATGGCAAAAGAGATTAATAGTTGAACATGTCACTAATCGAGTGTTTAACGTAGATGATCTTATAATTTTGAAGTTTTCACTTTAGAAAGTATGATACGGCTTGAAAAGGAAAGCAAATTAAGTCCTAAGTACCTCGGACTTTATGTGATCATCGAAGAGTAGGTGAAGTTGCTTGATTTACTTCCAGAGTTATTGTAAAAGCATGATGTGTTTCATGATTCAACATTTTTAGAAATTTCATCATGAAAAGAAATAGTGAGATTTGGAAAGGAGACAAAATAAGTCTTAAACACATCAGACCGTTTTTGACCACTAAAGGAATCGATGAAGTTGCATACAAGTGGTGATGTCTTCGAAATTGGTTAAGGTGCATAATGTATTATATTTCGATGTGTTGTCACTAGGTGGCAGATTCGTCACATGGATTTCCGGTGCAACTATTGAGAATTAATCCGGATTAGACTGGTTGAGGAACCAAGGACGACTTTGGATTGGAAAAAAGAATGTATTGAGAATTAAGACAGTGTAATTGGTGAAAGTTTTGTGGAGGAATCATTCAGTCGAGGAAGCTACATGGGTGACAGAAGATCGAATGAGGGATTTGTATTCTAGATTGTTCTTCGATCACTAGGGGTTATATGTGGTTGTTTTGAATTTCGGGACGAAATTCTATTAAGGAGGGTAGGTTGTGACATCCCGTCCCGGAAATATCGAAACGTACATTTGAAATTACAAATTTTACCCCTAGTTCGTTACATTTACGTGTAGTGTTGTGTTGTGTAGTGTTGTAGGACCACACACACTCACACACTCTCTTTTTCTCCCGTGTTTTCCTCTCCCTCTGTCTCTTTTCTGTCATTTCTCTCTCTCTCTCCCCCAAGCTCCGTTCTTTCTTCTTCTTTCTTCAAAAACGTACGGACGACACCCAAATCACCCAAACCTTGATGGATCGAAGAAACTAAGGACACCATCGAACTCGTGAAGCTCGTACGAGTGCAACCATACCATTTTCAGGTAAGAAATCATTCGTTTTCACGTCGTTTCGACTTTGGCCGATTCGAGTACTGTTCATGCAAGATTAATCTAGTTAGTTTTTGGACTTTTGAAGCTTGTAGATGTGTTAGTGAGGTCCTAAGGAACCTCGGAGTACTTCGTTGGAGAAGTTTGGACGTCGGGATCATCGTGGTCAAAGTTGGCCGGAGCTTTCGAGGGGTTTTCCGGCGAATCCACGGCGAGTTAGGGGTCAAGGCAGGTATGGATGTGTTCGTCTCGTCAATACCTTCATTTTGATATATAGTACGTCGAAAATGGTTAAGAAATGAAGAAGTTATGACAGTTTGAAATTTACCCAGAAATTCCGGCAAAACACTATTTCCGGCGAAACCAGTCCGGCGACGCGAGGAAGAAGACGCGCGCGTGGGCAGCGCGTGAACAGGGCGCGTGGGGGCGCGTGCCAGCTCCAAATTGAGTTCTGAAAATTGTCACGCGTTCGTGACGTCGTGTAGATCACCGTGGTATATTCATACACCCAAATTGAGTAACGTATGAGAAAGTTATGGACGAATGTTTGGTGTATGTGCGTTAAATAACGTCAATTTGGTTACTTTTTGTTTAGGTGAAAATATTACAGAAGAAGAATGTAACCAACCTAGGGGAGGCTCAGAGACCTATGAGACGTCGATGTGATCAGTGAGTGGGCAGTTATTTTTCAGTATATATATATACGTATGCTTGACGTATTTTAAAAGAAATACGAATTAAATATCCTGTCATATATGCATCATATTTTAATATGTGCATTACCATAATTATGCATACTGTTGCATGGTGCTGAGGAGGCCCAGGTAAGCTACATTTGAAATACATTTGATATACGTATGAAATACATCATCACATGCATTAGTAGTGGCATACATTTATATATGTGTATTTGGTGCTGTGGACGCACAGGTAAGTGCCAGGTAAGTGGTATTCATGTTTGTATTCAGTAGTAGCTTGAGCATTTATTGAGCGTGGAGCTCTATTTGAGCGTGGAGCTCTATTTGAGCGTGGAGCTCTATTTGAGCGTGGAGCTCTATTGATGTGAATTATGCTTGAGCATTTATTGAGCGTGGAGCTCTATTTGAGCGTGGAGCTCTATTTGAGCGTGGAGCTCTATTGATGTGAATTATGCTTGAGCATTTATTGAGCGTGGAGCTCTATTTGAGCGTGGAGCTCTATTTGAGCGTGGAGCTCTATTGATGTGAATTATGCTTGAGCATTTATTGAGCGTGGAGCTCTATTTGAGCGTGGAGCTCTATTGATGTGAATTACGCTTGAGCATTTATATTTGATTATGAGATTCTGTTGTGGCATATTCTCGAGCATAAATGGCATATTATAGAACATGAATGGCATATTCTTGAGCATGAATGGCATACTATAAGAGCATGATTGGCATATTTATACATACGTATATATGTTTATTTTCTGGGAAACTATATTTGTTTTACGGCGAGGGGTTAGTATATTCAAAGAGAAAAGAAGGTTTTGAATAAGTTTGTTTTGCTGACCCACTCAACTTTGCTTTGCGCCCCTCCAGGTTCAAGAATTGAAAAGGTGTGGTGACTACGAGGAAATTCAACGGTGTTCTGACAGAATGGCCAAAAATTAGGTCTCACCTTTGGGTGTTTCATCTTAGAAATTGTATCTTTAAAGCTTCCGTACTGTGTAAATGGTTACGTCACTCTCACGTGACGGCCAGCATGCCCTCCTTCGGGACGGGGTGTGTCAACTATAACGGTGTTTAATTGTTAAAAAATAAAATTATGACAAATTTTTTTTTTTTAATTTTCAAGTTGTTAAAAAACATATAGACGGGTGAAAAAGGGATAATGGGAAAAAAAGGATAAATGGATTAAAAAGGGTAAATGGGTAAATGAGTATTAAACGGTTACGGTTAAATGAGTACACGGTTATTATTATGGTTAACTGTTTATAAATGGTTATGGGTATGGGTATAACCATTTAGGCAATTATTTAACAGGTAAACTGTTATGTGGGTACAAGCATAAACAGTTATGGATAAATAACTGCAATTACTCGTCTGTCATAACCGTTGCTCATCCCTAAGCAGCACTATATATTTTAAGTTCAAGTGCCAAAAATATCACAATTATTTTAACCTAAATTATTTGCCCACCACTCCAAACTACTTTTGTATAATCTTAAAATCTGTGGTCCAAATAAAACTTGTCCCCTGCTAAATGTGTTATGTCCATTAATAATGCATCCAATGTATGGTGGGAATATTCTCGTAACTTGTATATTGCTTGGAAGCATCCTATTGCCCCCCTCTCACCTTATTGTAGGAGGGCATGTTAGCTTACCATCATAAATTATGATGTATGTTGATCGTATATCTAATCATTTATCACATGTTATTTCACTTAATTTTGATTTTTTTTTTTCAAATTGAAAAAGTAATATTTAATGTGAAAGTGAACTAGAATTAGGTGAAAAGACATGCGACTGATGTTTAGATGTATGGTGAGCAAACACCATAGTTATAATGGAGAGCTTAAAATCCTCCCTTATTATAGGGATGCAAAGTTTATACTAATTCGCTTAAATGGTTTCTTCCTTTTTTTCTTTTTCTCTTAGACATATATTTGATTATCGATGTACTAAAAAAAAAAGAAAAAACTTGATTATCAATTTGACAAAAAAAAAAAAAAAAAAAAGAAAAGAAAAGAAAAGAAAGTCTATCCAATATTGACATCTTAACTTGCATAAATATCTTTTTTTTGTGAAAGCAATATTTCAGCTAGACTATACTAGAAAAAAGAAGATGGTTCAAATCCGACAGTTGATCAAGGAAAATATCCTAATGATTATCAGAACAATTCACCATTTGCAAATATCTTTAATCATATGGGTGGGCTCGGTTTGGTTTTTTGTCAAAATTGAAATCGAACTAAAACTTCGGTTCGGTTCAATTTTATTTCGGTTTGGTTTTGTAACAACCTGTCTCTAATTTTACGTGTTTATTAATTTTAAAAGAGTGAATTGACGAAAGTACCCCTAGAGACGAGGTTATTGACTTTCGTAGACCGTTATTTCATGACGCTTATGAGCTATTATTCTACCATATTCTTGAGCTATTATGGACATACATTTATAAAGCGTAAAGGGATTCGGTTCGGTTTGATTCGGTTCAGTTCGGTTTCTGAAACTCCAAAACTGAAATCGAATCAATAAGGTTCGGTTTGATTTTTTTCTTTTTCAGTTCCCTTTTTTTTTTTTTTGGGTTTCGATTTGATGTTCAGTCCCTTTTTTTTCGGTTTTTGATTTTTTGAACCCACCCCTAATTAATCATTTGATTATAAAATTAAACTACTCTATTTATGGTGTAATATAGAGGCAATTTATACATGAGTCATTTTATTTTTTCATTATTATATTAATCTTCCCGACGGTTGATTTCTTTCTGTACCTTCTTTTAACTTTCATTTATTTGTAATAAAGCACACTATCTTATTTTGACCGGAAGCGTATGAGCGCCCTTAAACGCAATAGGACTATTTTCTCGTAATAAAACATCTTCTTGTGAAAAATGAAGAAAAAAAGGATACTAACTTGAATTTTCGTTGATATTTCTTTAAAGTTGGGGAATTGTTCATCGTTTACTTTACTTGATGTAATGCTTGAGAGGTACTTGCACCAATTGTTTGCGATTAACTCGTATGTGACAAAACGCATAATTGCACCATCACCTCAAATGCCGTTTTCCGCATGACCCCTTCGTGCCACGTGACATGCGCACGTGCCGCCAGCCCTATAGTCCACTCCTATTTTGCCACGTTGACGGTGGAAGTCTACACACGCTTCAATTCCCTAGAGGCTAGAGTCTCGAGGGGCCCTGTCCTCTGCCATCATGCATGCCTACTGATGCTTCCTCAAACCACTAGCCCCACTCCAGGAAGCCATTTACTTTTCACGCGTGACCACCGTAACCCTATCCTCGCTCACCTCCACGTGCTAAGCACGTGACAAACTGGGCACATATCGCAAACAGCATAGCCGCCTTCTCTGACTGAGCAATTATTAGCTGACCTCTCACCATCGCCGGTGGTCGCACCACGATCATCCATCCGCGTGGCTCGTTGCGACGACAGATCTTACCACTAGACAGTTAAAACCCGTAACCCAAACCCACACCCGCACGCAGCTTGACCGGTTGACTGTTAACTTGAGAATTACATACGCATGTAACAAATAACTCAATTATGTAAACATGTGTTGATCCTAAAAATTACCAAATCTATATGGCACGTAGGTTAAGTAATTGATAAACTAACTACGTCCTTTGGTTGTATGCGGGGTGTGCCAACTCGTCGGGCGAGCTCGGGCAGGGAGTAAAATGTGTTGATGTCGAGTTGGATATGCTATTGACTTCTTGATCTCGTGACTGCAGCCGAGGAAGAAACATGTCTGGGCCTTCGGGTTCTAGAACCTGAAGACAAGACTGCTAGTTTTGCGAAGTTCAATATCAAATTCGGCTTTCAATGTGCCGAATTTAGTAACTTGTAACACCTCACTTCGCTGATAAGGCTAATGAGATGACCTCTACCAATAAGGATTCGAAAATCCTTCTCGACCGAGACTTGGATAGATAACCAGTCGGCCTCGACGTAGTGCTATTTATCCAAATTGAAGGTGCTCTGCGGTTAGCTGATTCTACGATAGCAGTGATGTTCATCCAAACTGAAGATGTTCGCCGGTTGCCCTCACAGTGCTGTTTATCCAAACTGAAGATGTGTTGGCGAAAAAGAAAATAAAAATCTCAAAGTGTTTGAGAGATTTCGTGTGAAGCGAAGGTTTGTGCAGGGCATTTTGTGTGTTGAATTGGAGGGGGCTTCGACGTTGCACAACCTCATGTATTTATAGTACTATTTGCTTGCTAGCCATGCTGAAGATTATCTGCCGCGGCATCAAAGCAATCAAAATAATATTCCTCAGAATATTATCTTTAATAACCTCACAGATTGCCATCCTCCTGAATTTGTTTGCGAGATCGAGACCACATGCATGCTTGAATGATAAGTGGCGATTAATTTGTGCTATTAGAGACCATGTGAGGACTCTGCATACTAATCCCATCAGAAGCCTTGCCTTATCCAATCCAAAGCCGTCACTCAAAGTCAAAGACTACCAATGCAACTACAAACTTTCTTCTTCCACCATGTATGTCCATATGCATGCAAGGTAAATTGCAATTTAATTGCAATATCACTGGAGATATCATCATTTAATTATTCTCAATTCTTATCTTTTGTATGCCCTAAAAGAGACCATGTCCATTTCGAACTATACTTCCCTTCAGATGGCACCATGATTATCACTTTTCGATGATAATCATCACCAACTCTTTGCTTGGTCAAGTTCCAAGTTCATCCATTCTCATCCATGCAGAACATGCTAATCCCTTTTAAGTGTCTTTGTGCTGATCACTCCACACATGCACGAATTGCATGGAAAGTCTCTCACCCGCATGCATATGCATCACGCATGGAAGAAAATCTGTTACGCCTTGGACTACAAATCAAACCAGCTAGATTTTAAGACAAAACCAAGTCTAAATAATTTAATATATTATTAAGGGATATTATCATGACCAAAAAAATTACAATATTATTCCTTAATAATAACTAAAAATTATCCCGACTAAGCCATCTAACAGTTAAAACTTCACTCACTCAACGACCTCGATCGTTGGGGCCGATTGTGTAATTTTGGGTCCAAACAACATGCCAATACTAACATTGTCATTTAGTCCAATAATATTGTTTTTTTTGTCAAACAATTGATTTGTTAAATTAGATGTTAAATTAGAGAAATGGAATTCGGACCCACGCCAATGTGCAAGAGCCACTTTTCTCTACCATTGTGGTAGAGCTAATTGCTTCGTCCAATAATATGTTAGTACATATTTTATTGTTTTAAATAATTATATACAAACTCGGGTTTGAAATCCACCGCTGGTATGGAAGCTAAACTTGTGGTTAGGGAGAGGCTAAAATGTCTTTGTCAGTCTTCTCGACCTTCGGAATGGGTGGATAATCGTGGCTTGCCATTAGTTTTCTCATTTAAAAAATAATAATTATATACAAAATGTCCCATAATAAAAATCTAATATCCAGTTCAAGAAATAAAAATCAAATATTCAATCAACCAGTAAAATAATCTTCAACCCAAATAACAAATAGAAAAAAAAACATAATTATAGTATAAAATATTTACTACATAAAACACCAAAATTACGTTAATGAAAAAATTAACTAAAGTGTAAACATTTTTTTTTATATATACAACAAGGGAAAGTATTTAATAAAATGACCACAATCATAATAAGTTACGATAGATTGATCTTTTTGACACCATCCCAAACATAAAAATTATTAAAATGAAATCATGAACTACTAATAGCATCTACCAAAAAAATTTACTTCTATGTAAACACGTGCCAAAAAAGTACAATCGAAAAAAGCGGCCATCCACTAGATATCTTCAATAATTTAGATAAATTACGTCACAATACGATTGAAATCCTGAAATACTAATAGGAAAAAACCCTTCCGCGTCCCTCCCTCTATTTAACCGGAAATAGCCAGTACCCGGTCACCACTCTTGGAAAAGTCGTGTTAATTTCTAGGCTACCCCTTATCTTGTCGTGGGTATAAATACAGACGTGGGCGGGGGCTGATTTAAAGCTCTCTCCCCAATTCTATTGTATTTTCCCTTTTGCCGTCGTCGGATTCTGGTTATTACAGTTATACCAATCAGGTTATGATCGCTGTCGGCTACCGGAAATTTGGGAGCCGAAGCTCTTCCCCTGCTCTCGGCTTCCCTCGCCCCAGGTATTTCCGATACCGACGCTTGAGGTAATCGGTAACTGCTCCACCCGCTCGAAAACGAAACGCCACAAAAGTAGTTATTTCCGTTGTTGTCCTATAGATATTACATTATTTTTTTACGGAGCATGCCCAGCCCGAAGAGTTCTAGCCGGAGGGGGCAGCCGGAAGAGAAGAACCGCAGGCCGAGACCGCTCTCCGACAGATCATCGTCGTTCCACGGCCAGTTTCCCGAGGTGGCGACGCAGCAGCTTCGGAGGCCGAAAACGGTGCCGGACATGGCGTCGTTCAGGAACGCGGTGGGAACGATGGCGTCGTCGATGGATTTACGGCCAAAGCTGACGAAGCTGCTCCTCAACGTTACGATCCAGGGGAGCGTCGGGGCCATACAGGTCGTGATGTCGCCGGAACTGACGGTAGGAGATCTGGTCGCGGCGGCCGTGCGGCAATACGGGAAGGAAGGTCGCCGTCCGATCTTGCCTTCCGTCGAGCCGTCGTTGTTCGACCTCCATTACTCGCAGTTCAGCTTAGAAAGTAAGCGTTTATTGTCTTTTCGCCTTATAAAATCAACGTCCCCGATTTAATTTCGTATGCGATTGATTGACACGTGTCCGGCGCGTATTGATTGTGGTAATTATCTGTGGGGCCAGGTTTGGATAGGGAGGAGAAGCTGATGGAGTTGGGATCCAGGAACTTTTTTCTGTGCCCTAACGCAAAAGCCGTGGGCGGTTGCGGTGGCGGTGGAGTGACGGCGTCGTCCGCGTCATGTTCAAAAGAGGCGGAGAAAGTTTCAAGGAATGGGTTTGCGTGGCTGAAGTTCATGAATTTCATGTTGTAGTTGGGATTAATTAGTTTGGCCACAATTAATTAAATGTTAATTATTTGAAAATTGCATGTGGCAGTGTATATATGTAGGTGTGTCGTAGAAGAAGGTTTTCTAATTCAGGATTTTATTAGCACAAGAAAATGGCTTAATAATAAGCTTTAGAATTTTGGAGGGAGCTTTCTCTTGATATGTGTAATGTTCCTTGAATTATATAATAAGCACTTGCAATTTGTACAGTTCAAATTTTGGTTGTATTTGACATCAATTATGCATCTTTAGGCATTCAAAAAAAATTTGAATGGGGTTTTCCTGAATTTTCAAGTTTGCCCACTCACTTTAGCACTCCATAATCCATATGTCAATTTTTTTTTTTTAACAAAAAGGGTCCAACACTTATTACTACGTTCTAGCTGTCGGTATTCTTCACTTACCGTGAGTATAAAAAGTAATGTTAGGAAATCTAAATTTGTAGACAAAATTACAAATTAAATGATGTGTTACTAATGGGAATGAACATGTTCATCAACTTTTAAATTATAATTCAACCATTAAATTTCATGACATTAATTTATAAAAAAAAAATTATCTATAAATTTTATCGAGTATAAAAATATCATTATAAATTAAAAATAAGAAGATAATTTAGGGTGAATCTCAAATATGTATAACAATTGATAATATTATTTAGATGAGGAGTGTAGTTATAATATTTAATGCCGCCTCATCCTTCTTCTATTATCATGATTAAAGTGTGTAAAACCATCCTCCATCATTATTGTTTGATTAAAAAGGATGTGTACAATCACCAGCTAGATTATGGTAGGGCACGCGTAACTGCTAACTTTTAAGTGGTGGTTGGTCAGTGTAATCATGCACTAGTATTATGATCGGAACACGAATAGTATATCACATGTTTTTATATAAGTAGTGAAATGTTTTATTTTTTAAGTTATTAACATTTTAGCATACATATCCTACTATTTATATGGTGGCACATGATATACAATCCCGTATTTCGGTCACACTAAAAAATCTCTCTATATATACTCATTTTCTAATTTGGCAAATCAAAAGATGAAACGCAAGTAACCCTTTACCACAATGGTAGAAAAGTATTGAGCCCTTACATAATGACATGGGTTTAAACCCCGTCAATAGCTACTCTAACAACTAATATAACAAAATCTATTGTTTGATTAAAAAAAAAAAAAGGATGATACAATCTTTTGTTTTTAAAAAGTCCAAGGAAAATTAAACAACATATGTACTATTATTTAAAACAATAAAACATGTGCTAAAATAATATTCGGCCAAATCTAAAATGCAAGTATACAAAGTATACACTAGTGAGTATCTAAGTATTATCCAAAGTTATTTGAAGAGTGTCAATTTTTAAAAGTAGTTTCAATGAAAATAAAATCACTCAATAGTTTAATAGATACATGCTCTTTGTTCAAAGGGATCATCATTTTTGGATTAAAAAAAGGGCTAGTTGTAAGGCCCGTTTCACATTAAACTTCGATGATCCAAACATTCTATTTTGTAAGTCTCAATTCATAGATCATTTTTGCAAAAATTCAATTTAATCTGAAAACCACATGATGCAATTTCATTGTTTCTTGTAAAACAAATTGTTCGTCAATTTCTTTGAACTCAAGTAGATGTCTCAAATATTTTCAACTTGGCTTATATTTTGCAAAAATGATCTACGAGGTCCAACTTGAAAAATAAACGGTTCGAATCGTTGAAGTTCGATGTGCCGTGAGTCCCATAACTAATCCCCATTTGACATGAACGTTGTATTTTAGTTTAGTTGGAAAATATATATATTTTTTTAAGTTTGTTCAGTAGACCATGTTAAACTGTCTTTTAAATAGAGGTGAGTTCTATTTGTATTGGTGACCCTTATTTCTTTTTCAGACAAGTAGTATAATGTATTGTGATCTACGAAAATGTATTTTTATGTGCTTAACGATATATGATCAGACCTGGCAATTCATCAACTTTTATACGCGAGAACTTCAGCCCTCGACTTGGTCGTGAAAAGTATATGGTCACTTCGTTGACTTGCAACTTGTAAGATTAATGGGATCATATGCCAGTCACAGAAAGAGAACAACTTCCCTTTTTTTTTTTGTTTTTTTTTTTTTTTGGTCAAAAAGAACAAATTGCTTTAATTATCGTGCTTATGGGCGTCAAGCCTTTTTATCAGTGTTCTAAAAAAGGGTCTAGGTGGCCGCCTAGATACTGGGCGTGGTAGTGCCGGTGCAATTAGGTAGGCGCTCTTAGGCGTCCTGGGCGATCTAGGCAGCTGTCTAGGTGGCGGTCTAGGCAGAGTGGAGGTTTCCTAGGAAGAAATTCCATCGTTTCGACTCCTTCTCTCTGTGCACCACAACTTTCTTAGTTGTTGCTCCCTATCTCTGAAATCCATCGAAGAAGAGGAACTTACAGCGCAAAACAGAAGAAGAGGAAACAAGAAAAAAAGGAAGAATGTACAGAAGCAAAACGAAAAGAAAAAGAAAGAAGAAGAAGTGGAAAGCAAAGAAGACAAAGACGATGAGAAAAAGGAACGAATAAAAATGAATAAACATTTTTAATTTTCAAGGCATCAATAAAGGAGTCTATTGACTGATGTAAGGGATGGGGACTAGGGGTGAAGGATAAGGGTCACACCACACAAGTGGTGTTTTTGGAAATTTGGGAGGATGCATGCACCTTTTCACATATTTTTATTTTTATGACAATTAGATATAATCATTCAAAATATCTTAACTAATATGGCATATATGTGTGTTTTTAAATTTTGAACTTTGGATACTAATTTTGCATTTTATCATTTTATTTATTTATTATTGTATTCATGAATTTCATACAAGTATACTTTTTTGTAAGTGTCAATATGCACTTACTTACAAGATATACAAGAAATTTACCTAAATCCGCCTGGGCCACCTAGGCATGCGCCTAGACTCTGCCTAGGCGCTAGGCACCAGCCCGTCCCCTGACTAGTGCCTAGCGTTTTTTAGAACCTTGTTTTTTATACAGAGACATGAGTTTTCAATGCTTATGAATATGTTATTTAGGTGGATTGTGACCACTGGCTGATGCAGGGGAAGGGATCAGCTGATCCTATTTGGTGAATCTTCATATATGATTTGGATGCTATTCATTTGAAGGTTGTAGTTGTCCTACATATATGATCTCCAACTGCTTGATAAAATGTCTTAAAGAAGAGTTCTCATTCTTATTATTTTAATTATATCCTTTTAATTATATTCTTGCTTGATAAAATGTCTTAAAGAAGAGTTGTCATACTTATTATTTTTTATAAAAATATCAACTTGGGCATTATATTCTTGCTATGTGTTCAAGTAGTGAATTTTCTCAATTGAAAGGAATTGGTAGTGATAGGGCTTTTACCACGTGCAAAAGTAGGGATAAAAAAACTTAAAAATATTTGCAAGAGTACAAGGTTATCGTAGTATAGCAACTCAAGTAAGGTCGTTTTCCACAATGATTGAATGAATAATTTATGTAGATACCAAATCTTAATTAATTATTTGAAGCAAAGATTGGAAAAGGTCGATTTTGAATTTAAAAATAATAAAAAAGAATTTAATTAAAAAGGTTAAAGAATTAGCAAAGTAAAGAAAACAAAAGAAAACGTTTTGAAAACCAAATTATAAAAGCCTTGGGTTCCACCGTCCCCTTAACAATCCTATGCAATTTTACCAATTACTTATGAATTTCTGCATACATGGTTTGAAGGTTAGGTTTTTCTAATGCATATTTTCCTCGTGATGTTCAAGCAAAAACATATATTTAACATGCAACCCGTCTGTGATGTTCAGATCAAATATAAATATGCAAGACTCATTAAGTTTTGTGAAACCCTTTGAAAAACCACGCAACCCTTAAGAGCGTGATCCTTAAGTGAATTTACAATTACTAATCACTAGAAGCCCTCTCCAATTTCAGGGTAATGTTCCAACAGAAATTGCATCAAATTAGTTGTCTAAAAACCCTAATGGTCGTAAATCACTAACACAATTAGATAGTTTAATCACGATGATTAATAATTCAAAGCAAGCATGCATCTATTCATAAGCAAATTAATAAAATCACATATTCATGCTAAGGCTCATGGCTTCGCCCTAGCAAACGGAAATTAGTTACGAACAACTATAAAAACTAAAGAAAATATATTAACTAGAAGAAGGATTGAAAACACCTTGTAGGTAAAAAGTCTGAAGTTCCAACAGAAATTGCATCAAATTACTTATCTAAAAACCCCAATGGTCGCAAATCACTAACACAATTAGATAGTTTAATCACGATGATTAATAATTCAAAGCAAGCATGCATCTATTCATAAGCAAATTAATAAAATCACATATTCATGCTAAGGCTCATGGCTTCGCCCTAGCAAACGGAAATTAGTTACGAACAACTATAAAAACTAAAGAAAATATATTAACTAGAAAAATGATTGAAAACACCTTGTAGGTAAAAAGTCTGAAGTTCTCCAAAATAATGCATGCGTTCTCCCACCAAAACCCTAATGGCTAAAAAGCCTTATTTATACTACTCCAAATTAAAACCCTCATAGAAATGGTTTTCTAAAACTAGGAAATAAAATAACAAAATAATAACTAGAAATTACATTTCTATTATGACTAGGAAATCTGCCCAGCAGAGAAATAACCACATTTCTAGATCTTCAGGGCTCCAAAACAGGCCCAAAATGATTCAAATTAACGATTAGGACCTCCTCTTCAAGTTCTAAGAAGAGCCCCAAGTCCAAAATCCATCATCTTCCAGCCCAAAAGTCGCAAATAAGCTTTGCAGCCCAATCTGCCAGCACTGCACGCCAGACATAAATTAATTCGCCATGATCAGATGCTTCGAGATGAAACTATGAAATTTTGATACAACCTTCTTGATAGATTCATGAACCCGCTCCAATTGGAATCACTCAAAAATTCCACCGTTTGATTACTTTATGCTCAAAACAAGTTCACATGTTCTACATTAAAAACACATAGCAAAACATCAAAATCTCACCAAAATAATAACCAAAATATACCAAGAATAGGGAATAAAATATAGTATAAAATCGACCCATCAGGTAGTCTTGCAAAAAAAATGGTGGAGATGGGGAGGAACTTAGTATATAATCATGTGTATTTGCTAATTATGTTTCCTTTGGTTATACCGGTTGCTATTGCTTTAGTAGAGAGAGTCTTTTTCCACTATTAATATTGTGAAATGGGAGATCAATGGTTGAGTGATAGCACGATGGTCTATATTGAGAGCAATATTTTTTTCCATTGATAACAAAATTATATTCCACAATTTTCAAAATATGAAAACATGTCGTGGATAATTGTAACTTCTGTTGTTATTTGTTCAATAAACTATGAATGATGAAACTATGGTTTAATTTCTAAAGTTATTATATATCTAAAAAATGTTTGTGAACTTTTATATGTAGCCCTCCAAATAATTTTTCTTGGATCCGCCACTGATTGTGACTCAATGTAGACTCCACTTTTGAAATACAGTTTTAATCCTATTATGTAACAATGAAGAAGAACAACAAATATGCGATATTAAGTACAAATGACACACAATAATACTTTTACATGGTAAAACCTGATAGGATTTTTAGTACCTGCACAAATAGGGTTAAAATCACTGAAAATACTTGCAAGAATACAAGGTAATTATAGTATAAATACTCATGTAAGGTCGTTGTCCAGATTTTATCAAAGATTTGAGATTTATGAATTTGAAAAGATTAGATAAACAATAAAAAAATTGGAAATTTGGAAATAATGGCAGCAAAGAAGAAAAACGTATTTTAAAATTAACAATTTAGAGAAATCTAGGGTTTAGCTGTCACCGTCTCCATCCTATGCAATTCTATCAATTACTTATGAATTTCCGCATACATGCTTTGAATGTTAGATTTTCCTAATGCATATTTTCTTTTTGATGTTCAAGCGAAAACTTATATCTAATATGCAATCTGTCTGTGATGTTCAGATAAAATATAAACATGCAAGACTCATCAAGTTTCGTAAAAACCCTTTAAAAAACCATGCAACTCTTAAGAGCGTGATGTTTGCCTTAAGTGAGCTTACAACTACTAATCACAAGAAGCCTTCCTCAATTTCAGGGTGATGTTCCAATAGAAATTGCATTAAATTACTTGTCTAAATCAATCAATAAAATATATAAATAGTTTCGCAGTGATTAATAATTCAAAGCAAGCATGCATCCATTCATAAGCAAATTAATAAAATTACATATTCATGCTAAGGTTCATGGCCTAACCCTAGCAAAGGAATTAGTTACACATATTCATAATAAAAATCAAAGAAAATATCATTAACTAAAAAAAAGAATGAAAACACCTTGTAGGTAAAAAATTTGAAATTCTCCAAAGCTTGCTAAATTCTCTCCATGTTGCGTTCAGAACCCTAATGGCTAAAAAGTCTTATTTATACTACTCCAAATTAAAACCCTCCACACAAGGCGCGTTCCTAAACGGGTTATGTCTTTACCGTTGGAGGCACTGCAATCTCTTGGAGGTCAACTAAATAAACCTTAGTTGTCACTTCGTTTAACCATGCTGAAATTCTTGCCATAGATGAAGCAACTTGGGAATGCTTTTGGTTGAGAGGAGTTGTGGGTTATATTCGAAAGCTCTTGCAATCTTTATCACGTCGTTGATGTCTCGAAGGTGATCTTTGAAGACAACACAGCATGCATTGAACAACTCAAGAAAGGTTACATCAAATGAGACAACACCAATCACATTGCGTTGAAGTTATTCTTTTCACATCAACAATAAGTGCATCAGAAGATTGAAGTCACGTAAATCCGTTCACAAGATAATCTGGCCGACCTTTTCACCAAATCACTGCTGAAGACGACATTTTAGAAGTTTATTCATGGAATTGGTATGCGTAAACTTTCTGAGTTGTAACTTTACTATTTCTCTTTGGAATTTTGTCAAACTCAGGGGGAGAATCTTGAAGATACTTGCTTGATCTTAATGTAATCTTTTTCCCTACGATTAGGAGCATTTTTCCCATTGGATTTTTGCTACCTAACTAGGTTTTAACGAGGCACCCACATTGGGCTAGTCATATCCCTGATGACATCCCGTAGACGTTTCTTTTGACTTTGCAATTCTCACGCATTTTTCCTTAGACTATGGATTTTGTCCCTACGCGAGTTTTTGCCATGGCCTTAGGGTTTTTTAGTGAGACTTACTACTTATGCAAGTTCCTACCTTATTGAGAATAAGCGTTGTTCCTTAGAATCAGTGTCGACGAGTCGACTTCCTCGACTTTTGCATGATGCTGAAGCTACATTGAGTATTTACACACTCAAGGGGGAGTGTTGTAAACTTTCCTAGTTTAAGTGTGATTGTATAAATCCTAGATTAGATTTGATTCTAGTTATCCTTTCCTATTACAACTTGTATTACTTGGGGAAGAAGGAATATCTTCTCTCCTTTTACTACTATAAATAAAGGCACAATGTAGGAGGGATAACAACACACATTCCCCTACAATTCTACAAACACATCTCTCTCAATCTCTCTCCCTCTACCACCGGCTCCCTTTAACCTTGTCAGATAAAATAGACCACAACAGTGGGGGTTTAATTGCACTATATTTCAATTTTGTTTTGTAAAACTTGTTGGTCAGTAGTCAAATTTGTGTATGCCTAGATTGTGGGGCTTATCAAAAATTTAATTGCTTGCTTTATGAAGGAAATCGATAATAATTTTATTGGCTTCGTGATTATAAATGGGATAGAGGAATCAAATATGGAAAACCTTTTTTGGCATTGTTATCTATTTGTAATATATGAAAATTGGTTGTCATTAATAACATTTTGGATATTGAAATTTTTGGTGAAAATATTATTCTTCTTATAATCTTTCTGCTAAGAACCAAAATGATACCTAGAGGATCCTAGCTTGTAGTCATGATCTGATGCCAACAACATCCGTTTGAAGTGAGAAATAAGGGAGTAAGTCCATCCTGGAATACTTGGTATTTATAGCGTCTTTGGCTAACAAATTATGTATATATCTTGAACAGGTATACTTCAAATTTTCATGATCATTACTTTGACATCATATCTTGCATGCCTAACACTCATGTGAAATATAAATCTAGTTTTAAATTCAAATGAGAATTCACGAGGGTCCCTATCCATTCTGTTTTATCAATGTTCTTATTTCTTGGATGATTTTAATTTCTAATCGTCATTGGTAACAAAAGGGAAACTGCCTTCGATCGGATTTACGCTTTGGGGAAAAGTTTTAGTCCATTAATGGAGTTTTCAATTTCTTGTTATTAAGCCATTCAATTTGTTAAGTGATATTATAGTTAATAGTCTATTTATACAAACTTTTTCCAGTCTTTAACTTTACTCATGGTTAAACGAACTTGGGATCAAAAGTTTTTATTTTTTTTATTTTTTTAAAGTAGACAAACTCATTCTACTTCGTAAAGGTAATTTATGAGCTATTGAAAAATTATAGGTTCTGTTCAATATTTTGAAAATTTGGATGCTTGTTACAGTTGTTCAAAATGCAAATGTCATCTTAATTAGTGCTTAATATTTTGGTTAAAGAGATTTAATGTGGGGGTTACAAATTTTTAATTAGTTCATGCCAATTAAGTATATTAATTAATATTATTTTTCAAGTGAATATTATATTCATATATTTTGTGAGTATGTATTGAATGAGAATTACAACATGTTATGACATGAGATTATATTCTAATGTTATTTCATTACTATGAATTTGTGGGGTGTTTATGGTTAACATGCTATAATATTTATGAGATATCTGTTTAATACTTGCAAATTATTATTTTTATTTCTTCAACTTGTTGGGGTACATCTCAGCATAAGGCATTGGAAAAGTTATATTCTGGGTATAAAATACGTAAGAGGTAGTCTTGATTAATGACTGATGTGCGACATGCAGGTTGAAGAGTTGAGGCTAATTAAGTGGCCTAAACCTGTTTGAGATTTTCAATTATTTAAGGGAAATACAAATTTATTTACCGCATATGATATAATTAATTTGAATCTTCCTTCTTTCTTATTTTCTAGTAATGCGGCTAAGAGAATAAGACATGTTACATTTTAAATTGATTAATTCGCATTTCTTCACTGATCTTTATGGCTGCCATATTGTTTTCCACAATGTCAATACAATTTAATTAAGAAACAATATTGACATATAAATTTTATAGCATCTTTAAACTGTGGGGGTCTCTTCATCTCAATTTTGCTTGGAGGAATTAATTAGTTGCTTTGACCGTGTGATTATGAATATTATAAATGAGCTTTGCTATGCATCTTTTGGATGTAGTAAATTTCTGGATATCATTCAAAATTGTGGGGGTTGGAGGAGAACCTGATATACTGGATAAATTTTGACATACTTGAAATTTTGTTCATGGCATTAGATTCATCTTGAATACGTTAGAAACTAATTTTGTTCTCACCAAGTTGGGTATGAAAATTAAGTGTGGCCACTATGATACTAGCACTCAGTTGGTGAGATGTAAAGGATTTAGACAGGTGTACCGAAAAGTTCTCATCGACCATTGCAGAGGCATATTTTGAATGCTAAATATTTTGAGGTACTGTATAGTTTATATTAATTAGAAATGGATGGTAATTTTTATTAAACAGCTTATGGTGATGTTATACATGTAATTGCCATATTATGTTGAGATGTCATGCTTGGGAGAGATATCTTAAATAGATAGGCAGGTTCACTTTGGATTGGAACATGAGTTGATAATCGTTGGAAAAGATATTTGTTTGAGGCTTAATAACCTCTTTGTTATATCCCATTTTATATGGAAGGGACCAACTTTGTTGGAGTCTAATATTGTTATATCCCTTTGTGGAATAGACCAATTTATTTGGTTTGAGATATCCCACTATTTATGGAAGGGATAAACCGGTTCATCATCTGTGATATCATAGCTATAAGAGCATAAGCTGAATGACTTATGCATATGTATTTGATATAATTATTTTGAGGTCAGAATTGGATCTAGGATATCATCTAACAAATCCACTAAGCTAAATGCTAGTGATGATTGTTACATCAAGGGGGATGATACTTGTGTTGACAATATCCAAAGGTTGTTAGAGTTGTTACCAAAATTAGTTAGTTAAATAGCTTAGGCTGCAAGTTAGTCATGATGGCTATATAAACTGTATTCTCATAATTGTAAAGATTAATTCAGTATCAATGTAATCAATTACTTTCTCTCTCTCTCTTATTCTCTTTCTGCATTTCTGTGCTTCTCTACACTACTGTTAATATGGTATCAGAGCTCTCGACCTCGAGAGTAATTGTCTTTCCTGTTAGGGTTTTGACAAAAATCTGCATACCTCCTCTCAATCGCAGAACCAAGTAGAGAGTCGACTCTTTCTGAATATTATAATCGGCTAGGCCATCCTCCAACTGCTTTCCGGCAAAGATCAGCCTTTGCTGGTCCGGGGGAATTCCCTCCTTATCTTGGATCTTGGCCTTGACGTTGTCAATAGTGTCCGAGCTCTCGACTTCCAGAGTAATCGTCTTCCCGGTTAGGGTTTTGACGAAGATCTGCATACCTCCTCGGAGACGGAGGACAAGATGAAGAGTCGATTCCTTCTGGATATTGTAATCTGCCAGGGTTCGGCCATCTTCCAATTGCTTGCCGGCGAAGATAAGCCTCTGCTGATCCGGAGGAATACCCTCCTTATCCTGGATCTTGGCCTTGACGTTGTCGATCGTATCCGAACTCTCGACCTGCCTATAACATCAATCAAGAGTGATGGTAACCCAACCTATGTGAATGGAGATCCCATGAAGTAAGTTCATATGGGTAAGAACAAGTCACTTGTTGATTAGGCATGCATTATCAATTTATGTCAATAACTTTGTTGAACGTCTATCTCTATGGTGTAGATAGTGCAACTACTGCAATGTGTGAGGTTGAACTTATGTTCTTAATGAATACTATAGCCTATATATAGATGGTGTGCTTGACTGCAGTGCATACTTGATGGATTCACCTATTTGAGTGTGGGAGTGGGGCTGCTCCTTATGAGCTTAGGTAGGTTCTCTAGAGCACCTATGAGTATCCAGGTGGACGCATGGCCTATTCGCGCCAACCTGCTAGAACATGATCAATTCCGAGGATTCAATGTGGATGGTCAATCCCATGATTCATGCAAAGAAATATTGGTTCATAGAAAATTTAATATTCACCAAATTTCTGTGAGTTAAGACTAGCTCGTCCTAAGGCTAGTTCATAGTCCAAAAGACACTAGTTCTAATGCGTTCGATTCTCACTTTCCTTTGGTATTTCCTTGTCCTCTTTAAACTTGTGTTACTCAAATTCCTCTTAGTGGTTTGATTTGTATTTTAAAATATATGGGGGATTGTTAGAATTTTATAGGGTATTTCAAAATACAAACCAATACTCATTATGACAATTCATTTTTCTTCAAATCCATTTATTTATTGAATTAAAATTCTAGCCAATAATGTTGCCATTATTCTCAATAATTGGGACGTTGGTATTATACTACTAAGTCTAATATTGTTAGTTAGCCAATTGGTCTTATGCAGCTTACCATGTACTGATGTCAGTTTTCTTTCCAAAATAAAAACTGATACTTCCATTATATTCTAACATTGGGGGTAATAACGTTACACTTTTATAGTATAATAATACTCTTTGAATTAATTCTCCTTTATTGACCAACGTCTCTTTGGGATAGTTCTATTATATACTTGGTTATCTCTTTGTTGGAAAAATGGATAAAAAGACAATCATCTCCTCTTCTTTTCTTTTCTATCTTTTTGATTCACCATTCTTGAAAACATTATTATATTCTTCACTCCCTCCATACCAAAGGAAAGAAGCGAGTTGTTCACTTGATCCATGTATTATGAGTGTACACTTACAGGGATCATAGGTTGTTGTATCATGGAGGGTAGGGCACCATAACCTGCTACACCGAGACATTACCTTAGAGGGGCGAAATCTACTCTTAAGGATAGTGACTACACGCCTCAACCTAAAATCTTGGTCTAATCAAGGATCGACGAATAGCGTTCTCTACCTACAAAAGATAAGTATTTTATCTTATTTGGTTTATTTTATTTAATAAATTGTGGTGATAAAAATATGATATACTGATATTAATTATCGCCAACATTTCCAACACCCTGCACAATGCACACAATAGAAGGCACACAACAAATCAAAGAATCCACTAAAGAATAAGACTTTTACAAGACTCAACTTGACAAAATACTTACTAGACTTGAAGCTTTACCAAATACTTTTGTTGTGCAGTACTCCTTCCTTTGCACTCATTCGGATGATCACGTCACACACAACGTCCACCTCATGAGCAAATAGATGCACACAACTTGGTCACGAAGAATGATAATATATGAATGTGAATTCAAGGTTTCTAAAGCTTTCATAAAGTTGCTTTCAAAACCTAGCAAACCTTAAGCCTCTCCGTTTTCTCTAAGATGAAATAGTGCGTATTAGGGTTTATGCAAAAGGTGAAGAGAGAACAATGAGACTTTGTTATTTGTAGGGAATTCAACGCGTAATTTCTAGGCAATATCAAAACTGATTTCTTCTAAAAATAGCCTAAAATAAAAAAAGTCATAAATTCCTATATTAACTAAACGATTTGATCTCACACTTATTAATGCTTCTAATGAAACCCAAAAGTCCTAGGCTTTCAAGTACTTCATCGCCTTAGCATTAAAAGAACTAGATGTGTACCATTCCTCTAATAATACAACTGTTTCTAATTCTCCCATCAATTTGGGATGTTATTGGCTTTTTTTTATCCCTTGTATCTGGTGTCGACGATGCTTCAATGAGATGAGTGATCCCACAAAATGCTTGGCCATCACCTTGATCTCATCTTCTCGTTTTCTCCGTCTGTTAGTTCCTTTGAGGCCATTGGACAAAGCTCTCTCTTTCATTCTTCTGCATGTCATGATATTAAGAGTGTATATGTCTACTCACCACGAGACGTGCTTCTCAAATATGGCAGCATTTTGTTAATGCTCAAAATTGAAAGGTCAAAAAAGACCAATTCAATTAACCCTTGGACTAAAGACTTTAAAGTGATGGACAACAAGGTCTAAGTAGTTCACCCTTAAAGTTGAGCTACAAACATTGTAGTGCTTTGTATATGAGTTACAAAGAAGTACTAGGTAATAGTGTAATATTTCCTCTTCTTTCTTGGTTTGACCCCTTATAAAAGGAAATCGTCCATCTTATATAGGCCTCCAATAAGCCCCAAAAGTCCTGGACTCTCCAGTATTTCACTCTTGTATAATTAAATGAACTAGATGTCTAGCCTTGCCTTGTTGGCTAGTCCTTCCTTACTCAGTCGACATGTGAAGGCGAAGTGACACCTACTCAGGGGCTAGTTGCAAACTTTTCTGGGCAAACGTGTATCGGGCACTTTGCTCGGTCCTGAGGAGCTGAAGAGACACCGACTCGAGCGTTTTGTCTGACAACCTTTATGTCCTTTCATAGGCTTCTATTCTCGCTGATGGCCAACACACATCCCAAATTCGATGTCAGAGTAGGCCTGTCTCTAGGGTTTCATGCTATAAAGTTGTCAATTTGCCAACTTTCTTCAAGCGGTTGGAAAGTAGTTTCTTGATAGGTGTTGGGCTTCTTTACTGATAGTCAATCAAGACCAGTAAGCGGTCGCCTATAGCGGTCTAGCCTCCTTCCCTTGGTTCTAATGGCTAGCTATAAGCTTAATGACTTGGTCTTCTTCTCCTTCGTTGGGCCTTCTTAGGCCTGTATTATTATAGGGGTCTAAAAGGACCACGCGTTAACAAAAATAATTCAGTCATTAATTGTATTCCTAAATGAATGCACATGGATATTATTCATATAGTCCACGAGATATTCTCATTAAGTTGTGTTAACTAAGTAATCAGAGACGAGACTTATAACTAAAGACTAAATGAAAATCAAGATGAACAATTACAAACACATATTGAATACAATCTATTAAAGATGCTAACTAAAAAGGAATTTATTAATTAAAATTTTCTCAATGCATATTAATGAGTTACATTGAAGATTTTCAGTAATTTCCTCAAATACACTCAAGTTCACTTTCTCCCTCAATATTTAAATAAATGAAATATTGGTCGAAAAAGTAAACGACTGCGGATCAAGTGTGAAACAAGTTGTTTTCTTTGCCATGAATGGTGAAGAAAACTAAATAACAATGACATAAAGAAAAAAAAAATGACAATCATAAAGTGAAAAATAGATAAAAAAGAAATGAGATTTGGAATCATTTAGAAATCTTCTGAGATATACATTTGAAATTTAGTTGAGTGATCGGGGATCCCTTCGTTAATGAGCATCTTTAAACTGGATTTTGAAAATCTTATCTCCGTTGTGCAAAAATCTCTCTCCTTTGCAACATAATTCGGATTAATTTCCTATTAGAACCACATAAGATCCTTTTCAAATCCGGAGACTCCGTAATTAGATTTTATTTAATTACTCTTTCTGATTTGGGCTTCGGCCCGCTTTAAACCAAAGCCCAGGCCCAAACTTCGATGAGAAGAAGTCTTCAAAAAACCTAGCACGAAACCTGGCGGCAATTCCCTTATAAAATGCCCCTTAAACCCTCTTTCGCCTCTTCAATCGCGCTCTCTCAAAAACCCTAACCCAAAACCCTAGCCCCCTTTTCTCTCACTCTCTCTCAGGTCTTCAATGGAGTTTTGGGGTGAGCCGACTCTTCCTACATCTCTTTTATTACTCGTTTCGCATGATTTCGGTGTCTAGGGTTACCTGCTGTTATGATTTGCGCTTCTCTTCTGAGAAAATATGCTTTCTGTGTTTTGGTATTTTGTATTTTTTTTTTCTTTACTGGTTGTGTTTTATTGCTACGCTTTTCGGTACCAATAAATTTTTGGATGTGCTTCTGCACGCTGGAGATTGTTGTTGTTGCTAAAATGTTTGTGTTCCTTGTATGGGTCTGAAGTTGTTTGTGTTGTTTCTGTTTAGAAATCGGTGTGATCATTTTGCTAGTTTTTGAGTTGATGATTTTCAGCCAGTATTTCGGGTTTACGGTCTCTTAAACGGCAGTCTGCACGGTTTCCTTTCCTTGGTTTTGTAGTAAAAATGTGGATTTAAAAGGACAATGGAGGTTATTCTGCTTTTTATGGGTCTGCAATGAAATGTGTCTGGATATTTTGGGTTTGCAGATGTTATGCTCTTAATGATTGTTGTACTCTGAATAACGATCCCGTTTTCGTTGGTTTAGGTGTTGAAGTGAAGGCTGGAGAGCCTCTAAAAGTAGTGCCAGAGGAAAGCTCTGTTATCCACTTGTCACAGGTTAATTGATTTGTCTACTAATTTTTCTTTGTAATCACGGTACATGGCATGTGTTCGCAAGTTTATTAATAGTTTCTTGTTCTCTAGGCAACTCTGGGCGAGTTGAAAAAGGGAGGTGATCAGTGTGTTATCCATGTCAAGGTTGGGAACCAAAAGCTTGTTTTGGCAAATCTCTCATCTGATAAAATGCCTCAGATTCCCTTTGACTTGGTCTTTGACAAAGAGTTCGAGCTCTCGCACAACTTGAAAAGTGGGAGTGTCCACTTCTGTGGTTATCAAACTTGCCTCGCAGAATATCCTTTTAATCGTTTGTGTTTATGCTGACTTGATTGTTGGATGATGATATTTACACTTACTTTCTAAGTGCCTTAAACTTGTTAAGATATGGTGGAGTCTCATCTTAAATGCTGTGTTAGTTGTTTGTTTCTCTACTGCTATTTTTTTTTTCTGTTGTTGGTTACCCTCTTAGGATAACCTTTAGTTGGGTCTTTGATTTTTTTCGTACCTCAGCGGGTGTAGTATTGTTGGACTGGGTTGGGTTGAGCACCCTGAAATTGGGAACAAGTTAATTGGCTCATAATACCATATTGTTGCATTGTTTTTCCAAAATTAAGTTTATTGTAATTTTATCAAGTTTTTGTGTTGACTGTTGTAGAGAGGTATTCAAAACTGTCGGCAGTTGTACCTATTGCTTTTGGGATGAAAAATATACAAGTTCATTATTATATTTTTTCCTCCATGCTAGTTATCTTTTTAGGAAAACAAGTTTTTGTGAACTGGGGTTTTAAATTGCATGAAAACTAATATAATGCTGATTTTGTAATTTAGTGTTGATTAATATTGCAATATTTAGTGTTTCTCCATTGCTTCCTTGACTACTTGCTCTGTTATGGTGCCACTGAATCGGATGAGGAGGACCATTCTGGTAAGTTCTATTATATTTTACCTTTCTGTTTTCTGTTTTCTGTTTATCATGAATTTATTATTCAACCTTCGCTCATATGGTTACAATTTTCCATGTATGTAGTATTCACAGATTCAGAAGAGGATCTCCCACTGAATTTTACCGACAATGGTAAATGCTGCACTTGGACTTATCTTAATTTTCGTGCAGGAATGTGTCGTAAGTTGAATTCATTCTTACCAGTGTTTGGATTGTGCGCAGGTAAAGTTGTTGCAGCAAAGCCAGCTCCACCCAAGACTAATGCTGTCAAACCAGAATCTTCTGGAAAGCAGAAGGTTAATATTGTAGAGCCAATTAAGGATGAGGATGATTCTGATGACTCAGATGATGTTGATGATTCTGATGACGATGATGACGATAGAAGTTCTGATGAGGTAACCAAAAGGGTTTCATAAGAATATGGCTGTTCTTTTAATAATTATAATTGAAATTTGTTCTGAATTGTCCCAAAAAGTATACAGATTATGAACTTTTTGCACATTGACGATGTCTTTTGACATCCCCTTTGGCCTTTTTGTGTCATCCACAAGTCAACTTATTTCAACTGCTGTGTTTTTAGCCAATGTCTAAAATTAGTTTGAGCTTTAGTTTTTTTAACTCTTTTAGTTCAGAAAATTTGTTCGTGGGCTGTGCTTCAACTTGTTTGTTGTTGGAGGTTCTTGGGTCAAACCGGTTTCTTGCTTGTATCTAATAAATAACTTTCAAAATTTGCGTTTCCTATTGTAGGACATGCTTGGAGCTGATAGCAGTGATGAAGATGATGACGACAGTGAGGAAGAAGAGGAGACCCCAACTCCTAAGAAGGTAATCAAATGAATTCATTTGGTTCCCGTTTGTTTGCCTTTTGCTTCCGGATTTTTAACTTACTATTTATGCGAGTTCTAATTGTTCATAATTTGATAATTTATCTAGAACTCCAAGAAAAGGCCCAATGAATCTGCTCCGAAAACTCCCGTCTCTGCTAAGAAGGCAAAGCAAGTTACTCCACAGAAGACTGGTACCTTTCCTCTCTCACACAGAAAAGCATTATTTAGTATAATATTTCCGCGAATGATTCTTCCTGTTTTCTAGCTTTAGTAATCGAATTAGGAATTTATCTTGCGTGTCAACATGTGATGTAAATGTATAACGTTTGGGGGAAACTCAACATGCAAAATAAATTCCTAATTCTATAAATTTATCTCATTTACTTAGCGCAATTGGTTGCTTCTGTTACAGATGGAAAGAAGGGTGCCCACACTGCTACACCACACCCTGCAAAGGGAGGAAAGACGCCTGCTACCTCTGACAAGTCCAAGCCACAAACACCCAAGTCTGCTGGCGGTGATCACTCTTGCAAGCCATGCAACAAGTACGTTGAAAAACTGTTTTTTTTCTTTACTATCAGGTGTCTTATCGTATTTTGTTGCTGGTTTTCATGTGGTGTTTTGCTGTTCGCAGGTCATTTAACTCCGATGGTGCTCTTTCGTCTCACAAGAAGGCCAAGCACAGCGCTAAGTAGAACGAGAGGGATGTACGGAAGCGTGACATGTCTATGATATGTAATATTTTTGATAATTGAGATTACAGAGGGTTGGGCGTAGTGGTTGTCCTCGTGGTTTTTGAGATCGTCGGCGTGTCCTCGTGGTTTTAGGTCCCTTTGTATTGGATATTGCTCATGAATCTGAAGTTAGGCGTAATATGTTTTGAATCTCCTAATCTCACTACACACTCGTGATGTTTGTTTTTTGTTTGATTTATTCAATTTGATAGTCAGAAGTTGATTTATTCAGTTCGACAACTAGAGAGTGGTTGGTTGGCGAGAGTGTTTGGATATCATTTTTCTTATCTAAATAATGCGGTTTAAATCTTATATATTATTCTTATTAGAGCTGCGATAATGTCTCGTAGGCGGTAACAAATTGGTATTTTACCATAATATAATCTCACAGCTTCAATCCTAACATAATCAAGATTGGCATGAACGTGGTGTAGGGTATGGTTAGCCGGAACACCGCAACTTGCCAACTACGGCGGCCGGATCTTTCATTAACGTGCCGGTTTGGTGCGTGAAATGGGTTCTAGGTAATGAACACCCTAATATCAACACACTAGCGGGTGCCTTTTTTCTCCCTATATCCGAAGTTTATAGTAATAGAGAGATGCATAAAAAGACAATTTTATCCGCATTATTAAGCATGAAGTGCACTAATTGAGCAGGCTTTAGAGTAAGAAATGCTACCAACCTTTTCCAACTGCTTACCTTCTTTGTTCATCGTATAAAAGTGTAGAAAAAAGATTGCGAGGAAATGAATATACATTAATCCCTTTGAATCCTTTCCCACGTAGCAAATGCAGTGATTACGTATGGATAATTACCTAATTATTAGGATTTAGGAATGATTTCGAATTGGTCTTAACCATTTGAAACATTCTAAGTACAGTAAAACCTCTATAAAGTCATAAAGTTGGGACTAAACAATTTTAACTTTAAAGAGGTTAGTACTTAATAAAACTGTTGTATCATTGACAAATATTACTATATGAATGTGTGTGTTTCTTTAATATGGAGTTTATTTCCATACAAAATTGGTCTTACATTAGGACCGAAATTATTTTACGAGTGATATGGCATATTTTTTGTATCGTTGACAAATATTACTGTTTGAATGTGCATTTCTTTGATATGAAACCAAGAAATGTTATAACTCAAAGTGGAGTTTATTTTTATTATATATATAACTGGTCTCAAGTTAAGATCAAAATTATTTTATAACTTAGGTCATTACTTTACAGAGTATTACTTAAAGGGTTTTACTGTGACTGTAACTGCATAACAAAATTGGACGTCTGCCCCAAATTGACCCCTTTTAGCAAGCAAATTGGGGATTAAATTTAGCTGATGGGATGAAGATTTCTTATTAAAAGACGAAAAAATGATGGAAAAAGAGTGATTGGTTGCTTGCATGAATCTTAATCAGGTAAGGTTATGGCGGTCTTGGTCTGTTCACCCTTAGATGATATCACACCAAATGCGCCCTTAAAGCCTCGGATTAGCAAGGTCCTCCATCCACCATGGTAGCTAATATATACAATTTTTACGTTTCTCTTATGTTAATTTTTGTTATTTGATCATCTTCAATTCATTTAATCTAACAACTAAAAATTAAGAGAAGTGTGAAAAGTAAAATGGGATGTAGATAGCATCACACTGGACAAAAACTTAATGCTTTAAAATTCACCAAAATATATATGAAATGAGACGTAATGTTGGAGAAGCATAGTCTATCATTAAAAGAGAGACCATAATATGATCATGCCAACTAAAAACGTCAAATGATAATCCTTGAACATTCAAAAATGTAAACCAACTGGTTCAACAACATGAGAGATTTTGTTTGCCACACTCAACCTGCACCACAATTAGACTACTACTACTACCAACAGTAATAACCTGCAACATTCGTTCGAACGATGGAACACGAAGATACTTTCATACTCCTGGATCGAAACCTGAAACATCGAATAATCAGACTCTCCTGAATCCTGAAACACTGCACGAGCAAACCTGTACACAAATTCCATGGTAAGCTGCAATGAAAAGAAAAAGGCTCGGACCATAGAAGCAGGGAAACCTGAACCTGCAAAACTTATCAAGAATGTAAGATCATGACTTTTTTCATTCCGTAAACTGAAACAGAAAAATAAACAAAGCTACAAAGGGAGAAGAATACAAAACCCAAGACAGAACCATGACATTCGATCTTTCACTACTCTTGATTTGTGATTGTCACAGAACCTGACTGTAAATTATGAATGCATGAATACAAGCAAACCAATTTCACACGTCTGTAATATATCAACTAGGGATTGGTTTACACGGAAATAAAAAAATGCCTATTTGATTAAACTAAGTTAGATCAGCCTTTTTTTTTTTTTTTTGTTTCAAAATATCCAGTTCAAACAGCGTTCTAGCATTCATACAGCCGAAGAGACAAGGCTTTGTTGTTATTGTTTTTAAAATTTCCGGAAGCTAATAGAGAACTAGGGCATTAGGGGAAAGATATATTCAGGTATATCATGCAGGAAGCACGCAGTCATACATATGAATTAGATTAAAAAAGTCATATCAATTCCACATCACAAAAGTGTGAACCTGCACACCACCTGCACATTGGAAAATGTGCTGTAAGCTATATTTATTGAACAAATGCTTACTGTTGAAACATAAATTTCTTTTGTGATTGAGCACGCATAATTTATGTTGATATGTATGCATGTGTGTACGCATTGGGGGCCGGGGGGGGAGGGGAGGTGGGGGGGGGGGGTGGTGGAGAGAGAGAGAGAGTATCTCTGTATGTGTGCGCGCGTCTACATATATGTATATTTACAGAGAGAGAGTGAGGAAAAACCAGACAAAAGCTTTATAATATCAGTAGTCATACCCTCATTTCTCTGGAAGTTGCTATTGCTGCTCTTACTCATGGCCATTGTACTGATTTTCCATATGTGCATGCCCATCATTGTTGCTTCTGTCAGTGTTGACCTTACTAGCATTTTCATTCTGTTCTTTTTCCATATTCCACTGCTCAATTTTGGCCCGTCTCTCCTCACTTCCTTCTCTAACTGGACTGTGGTTTCTTCTTCTTCCAGGGCTTCTACTTCTACTGCGTCCTCTCTTTCGACCAGGGCTTAGAGTCTTGTTCCTCCGGCTCCAGCTTTCAGGATAACGATCATCATCATCATACCTTCTGCTATAAGCACGGCTCCCATGAGAGTGTTCTTCATAACTACGATGCCTGTAAGGGCTGCGACTCCTGCTTCGACTGCGGCTGTGCCTTCTCCGATGGCTCCTGAATAGTTCACGCCTCAATTCCCTGACATTGTAAGTTTATAAGCTTTAAAACCCCTCCAATCCATTTCCAACCATTGGGCTAAAATAAGCCTTGGGGAAAAAATATATCTCTGGGCTAAATTCCCAGCTTAAATTATTCTGGACCCACCAAACTGTCATATTTCAAACTTTTTTTTTTTTTTTTTTTTTACTTATAATCTAACGGCTATGATCAAATCTAATAGTAAAAAAGAGATTTGATGGCCCAAAATTAAATCTAACATCTAAAATAATGTAAGAAAATTATTTAAATCAAATTTAACTTAAGACTTTATAAATACCTACTATTTGTATGATTTTTAATTACTTATCAGAATTTAAATATTATTAAATTAAAATGTTCATAAAAATAAATTCAGATAAGTTACATAAATTTTATTTTCATAAAAGTTACCGAGAAAAAAAAAAAAGGCTAAAATCATTATTTAATAATCTTGGGCAAAAATTTTAAGCCATAACCGTTAGAGGAGAAAAGCAGTCTTTAGGTTATGGCTAAAATTTTTCTGGCTTAAATTTTAAAGCTTTATCCCCAAGGGTTGGAGATGGTCTTAGTGCACATACTATCCTTTGTTCAAAAAAAAAAAAAAAAAAAAAAAAAAAAAAAACAAAACAACAAACAAACAAACAAACAAACAAAGAAATTATGAGTAAATTTAATTTATCAGTAAATTCTGCAATAAGTAAAGATCATCAAGTAAAGCTTACCTGCCAATCCTTTTCAGGTGCATAAAATTGCAGTATCCACCACGGTTGCATGTATTCTCCTCATATTGCCTGCAGGTGGCTTCACGGAAGTCTGTCACTGGTGAATAGTCAACAATGATAGGACGACCTGCAAATGATTTACGATGGGACAGAAGTTCAGCATATAATAACCATATAATTTAGGCCTAAATGGAGATATAAACGATACCTAGTAGAAACCTTGAGACCAAATTCTAAAGATGAAAGATACAGAGAACACACTAACCAGCATAAAATCTTCCACTCAGGTTCCGAAGCGCATTTGCAGCATGATCTTCCTCCCTAAACTGAACGTACACATTGCCCACCTGCCCAAATCGATAAATTTCCCGGTAGAACCAAATATCAATAATCTTTCTGTTGAAACAAAAAATAAAAAGAGGAAAACTGAACAAGAGCTTAACTCTCCGTTCAATATAACATACCATGTGGTCGGCTAGGTTGTCACAGACATTCAGACTTTCAATGTCGCCATACTTACTCAACTCCTGAAATAGATCCTCATAAAACTCCTGCAGTTCCCATACATCAAAATTTTAATTGTTGGGCGTATCACATACAGAATACAAATGGATTTGCACAAACGCTAAAGGTTTTCAACTATTTCACAGCTGTGCATTAAGGGCTTTAAGGTAACAAAAGATCGTACAAAAGTTTATTTTGTACCGAACGCACCCTACAACCGATTTCGTAATTTTATTCAACTCTACTTTGTCTCCTCTCCAACTAAAAATACTAGCAAGAGATAAAATCTTCAATTTCGTTTCCGACTTTTTGTTGAATAGTATTAACGATTCAATTTTTAATCACAGCAATTCAGGTAAGTTCACAAATGGGGGAATTGCAGAGACTCTAATATGGATAACAAAAAACCCTAATTCAGAGAAACAGCACATAATTAAATGATAAAGCAAATCAAATAAAAACAGCACAAATTCAATTCGGTTTCCGTTGAATCATGGGTTTAGTTGCACAAAACAACACCACATTAAAGCAAATCCGGCAAAAGGGTTTTCAATTTTCAATACAAAGAAGAAGAAAAAGAAGGTTGAGGGAGACCTCAAAGTGCCTCTGCATCTGGCGGGGGTCGATGGGCTGGCCCTGGGCGTCGACGCCGGGGGTGATCATATCGGGCCGCTGGTACATGTTGGAGAGCAGGAGCGTGGGGCTGACGCTGGGCTTAGTGTGGAGTCTGGAACAGCGGTCGCCGTGCCTGCAAGCCCCAATTTTGAAGTAGAAAGGGCAGTTCACTCGGTCCTTCTCCGTCCCGAATATCGAAGCCAAGTGCTCCGCCATGGCTGTCTTCGATTCTGCTGTGGTTGTGAATTAATGGGCGGAGGGAGGAAGCTTATACGGTGGCCGGAGGCGGGGGGTGGGCTATAAATATTGAGGAAAGGGGAGACAGGAAGTGGCTGTTTGCAATTGTGGTTCTGGTTCTCTTCTAGAGGGTTCGTTCGGACAGTGGGACGTGTTTATGTGAAATTGGGATCACGTGAGGGTTAGCATTAGATCACGTGGCCGCTCATCAATTACAATTATCGTTGAATTAGATCTGATAATTTCTTACATAACCTATTAACACGACACGTAAATAAAACGAAAGTAACGGATTTTGGATCGACATGATAACGAATTGGGTCATTATTAGGTTACATGATAAGAAACCGTTAATAACGGTTCTTAACAAGTTTACACAATAATGACACTTAGGTAACCTATTTCAATACGTTAAAAAATGTTAATTTGATGATTTTAAATTTTTAAACTACTAAAAAAACTTATTATAAAATATAATAGTCATTTTGTATCTGTATATATTGTATATTAAATATGTATTATTGTATTATTATTCTATATAAATTTAATAAATTTAAGTTTATTTATTTATTTTTATAATATATTATAGGCAAAGAGTGAGATTAAAAAATTATAAAACACATTAGAAGTAAAAATATCAAGTAATTTAAAAATACCAAAACACATTAAAAAATTATAATAATTAATTTACAAGTGTGAAAAATGTAAAAAAAAAATTGGCGAATGCTCGTGATCGCATCATCTACGCTTTGAGGATGGGTATATCATTGTTTGAACTTTTAGAATCATACAAACCCTCATGAATAGTATTTTTAAGGAGTTTAAAATAAATAAAATTCATAATCATTAATGTACAAGTCTGAAAAATATGAAAGCATATATAAACGCTCGTGATTCCATCCTCAACTTTGAAACGTAACTCTTTTTGTTTTGCATATCCTAGACATGGTACTTCCTATATAATGTAGGGAGGTTTCACAAAACACTCCTGGTGCTATTCACTTTTAACGAAAAACCACATTTATACATTTCCCTGGTACTATTCACTATACCTTTAAAAGGGCTTTTCATTAAAAGAGAAATTTTTTTTGGACTTTTCGTTAGTTTTCCTATTAATTAGGCTCTTACTTTGGGGTATGTAATACTTGATAGGCAAATTATTATTATTATTTTTTTTAATTTTTATGTTCTAAACTAATATTTATGTGACAATATGCTATGCATATACTAATTTAGTATTATATTTTCCATTTTTTTTTGGTCAAATTATGTTTATCATTTTCATTATTTATTGATTTAAAATATATTTTTTAACGGGTAATGAGTTGGGTCATATTACCTGATAACATTAACGGGTCGGTTTCAGGTCGGGTCATATTATCTGTTTACCTTAACATGTGTTATACGACACAACCCATTAAGATATCGGATATGTCACAAAAACACACGACATGAATGTTAGGTTTAGAAGGAATGATAGAAATGGTATAGTCTTCGAAAATAAAACTCGTCATCAGTGGGAAATTGTTGTGCATGCACAACAACTATGAGAGAAATTTACAGATGGTGAATAGGCTCAATGGGGTTGGTGCTCATGCTACTTAGCAACCACTATTGGCAAGAATGGTGAAAAGTAGCTTATTTGTAACAAAAGCCGAACTACTTTCTCCTCGAGTTGTCGAATGTATTGTCGCGAGAGAAAGACTTATGTTTGCTTTTGAGGTGGAGAGCATTTTAGAGAATGAAGATGTTCGGGCAAGATTTCCCTCGCATAGCTCCCCAGGGGTATGGCACTTTGTATGTTGTCGGGCGAGTTCTTACTGCTTCGTGTATTGCAGGTTAAGTTAGTATTTTGTTTGAAATGTGCCTTTGTGGGGCCTTTAGTGTCTGCCTTGAGGCTCGTAATCAAAACTAATAAGGGTTTGAGCATGCCATTGTTATCTTAGTATAAAAGATTGTTAGATAGGTGTGATTTAAGTTAATTACTTGTGCCCTAAGTTACTTAAACTTCTTGTTATCAAATGAATGTCACAGATGAGTTAAGTCTGCATTAAGTTCTTTTTCTTGCCTTGTAAACAAGGATTTTTAGTTCATAATCTTGTACGTCCAAAACAAAGGGAGTTCAGGGCCCTTTCAACCACTTCCTCGATCATAGTTTACTTTTAATGAAAACATGTTCATTAATTTAACTAGCTTCGAATGCAAATGGAACTCTTAAGTAGAAAACAGTTGGAAACATCTTGAATACATGCTGAAAAGTACATTAAGCAACATATCTACTAAATAAAAGTACAAACAAAGAGACTCAGGCAAGATTTCACCTTGTCGGGTAAGGTTGAACTTTTTGCAACCTCTTTTCTTTGGGTTTACAGATGGTTGTATGCTAAAAAGAATGGAGAGTAAATAGGTTTTACGCGAGGGAATCAATACCACAACACTAAGGGAAGGTAGCAAAGCTTCTATACTAGACAAAATATAGCTTTTCCTAAGGGAACTATAACTAAAAGGATTGAATCTGGACAAGTTTCAGCTTTCTGGGTATGAACTGGCTTGAGAGAAAAGTTTGTATGTCTTTTGATTGATTGATTGAGTGTCCTTGTCTATAGTATTTATTTCTCTTTTTATAGGCAAGTTGGCTCGACTCTTTTGGTTTTACTCTTGGCCGATGACTTTCGGAGGGCAGTGAGTCATCTCTTATTTACTTCCTTATGCCATCAGAAAGTGCGTTTTGGTTGGTGGTGAGTTGATCTCTGTCAACCATCACTTCAATCATAGGCACATGGCGTATACTTTAACTGAAATGACTTTAATTCATTTTAGGCTTGTCGACTGGGCTTCGGGCAAGTCTTCATTTGCTTTAGCATCCTTGCTCATCCTTATCATAAAGCCTAATGTTAAATATTAACCCAAACAGTGCCCCCTTTAATCATTGTTAAGTCTGTTAATTGAGACATTAATAATGATTAAATACTAGCCGCATGTTTTAACTTGGGACTTGCACCATTTAAACAATTGTTTTTGAATAAACCCTTGCACTAACTCATGATCTCTAACGTTAACTAACTGCTTGTTAAATAACCTCCATTTAAATTTCTCAGTCAATACTTCTAGCAATCCTTATTCTCTGAGTTTCCAGAATTTCCTTGCCTTCCCAGTTTTTTCTTGCTATCTACTATCAATCTCTTTCCTTTTCTTCTTAAAAAATAATCAATTAATGGCACCTAAACTTCGCCCTACATGCGAGTCTGGTGAAAGGATCATCAACCTACGTCGCCGACTCAACGGCCTTCATCGCATTTGGGATTGCCTGAACCTCTCCATATTCTTCAAGGAATGAGGTGTCCACTTTCTGGGGCCAGCCTAAACTGCTCTAGTTCCTATCCTAGTGGAAAATAACATGCATGCTGCTAATTGGTTCACTCTCAGCTCCTACTTTGCCGAGGCTGGCATTTCGGCCTCCAAAATAGCCAATTTTCGAAGGGGCTTCCCACTGATGATGGATGAAGCTTGGTCGCAGTGGGTGGACGAGCTCAAGCCCATCTGGTAACAGAAGTGGATGGCCAATAGAATCTATGAGTTCATCATGCTCTCTAAGGTCACAGTTATAGCCAAACCCGAGCTCCTAACCACGGCTTTCCTTTTCTAGAACAATGAGACTAACACATTCGACTTTAGGATAGGTCTCATATCTCTTACAGACCTAGACATGGCTCTAGTCTTTGGGCTAAGGCCATTGGACATGTGCGTGGACGTCACCCACGACTGATCTTCACTCTCTTGCCCAACTGCTGAAAGCTCGGGCTCATCTGATTCCATCACTTGTCTAGAGTATAATGATAGGAGCATTTTTATGTGACTTAATTGGCTTGTTCTCATGCATTTATGTTGTTTTTCCTTAGTTAGTTTAGTGTTTAAAGTCATTTTCGTGCAATTTCAGGTTTTAGTGTCAAAGTATGCAAAAAGAAGCAATTTGGAGCATTCTAGAGCATTTTTGGGCCAAGATTGGATAGTGCAAGCATGGAGGCATGAGGATGGACGAATTTGAAGGCTTGAATTCAGTTAGGGAGCTGCAAGGGGGCCTAAAAACCTTATTTCTAGAAGGCTTTATCTATTCACACATGGTGCCTAATTTCTGTATTGGAAGAACAAGCCGTCCTAGCTTGTCACTAGCCGTCCTAGCTTGTCTCCTAGCCGTCCTAGCTTGTCACTAGCCGTCCTACCTTGTCTCCTAGCCGTCCTAGCTTGTCACTAGCCGTCCTACCTTGTCTCCTAGCCATCCTAGCTTGTCACTAGCCGTCCTACCTTGTCTCCTAGCCGTCCTAGCTTGTCACTAGCCGTCCTAGCTTGTCACTAGCCGTCCTAGCTTGTCTCCTAGCCGTCCTAGCTTGTCTCCTAGCCGTCCTAGCTTGTCACTAGCCGTCCTACCTTGTCCAAGCTACACACACATATCCTTTAAGTGTTTCATGTATAGAATTTCTGGTACAAAAAAACATTTTGGTTTCAACTAAGTTCAAAACCTTTCCTAGCCCTATAAATAAGGCTTTGCAGCAAGGCACTAAGGGGATCACTCATTCACCCAATTTTCGTCCATTCATCTAGCCACACCACTCTTCACATCCTAAAATCCTAGAAACACAATTCCAACCAAACACTACACCTTGCCGTGCCTATCCTCCATCCAATTCCATAATCCCTGATCCTAAAACACATCCCAACCATCCCATCCACCTTTGTGCCGTAGCAAGGAGAAAGAAGGAAGGACTCTTGGATGCTCAAGCTTCGTCGTTGGTGCATTCTAGGTGTAATTCGTTTTATGATTTCAATGTTTAATTTATTTTCCTTTCATTTTGCTATGAACATGAGTGGCTAAACCCCTATTGGTTAGGGGTGATTTCGAAGCCATAACTATGTGTGCAAGTTGATTTGATAAATTCCAGTTATGAGTTCTTGAATCGTGAATGCAATTGGCTTAACTGTGCGAGTAATAACGTATTTGTGTTTGTTAATTAGGGGTCGACACTTAATTGGCTTGCATGAATATGATGCTAGAATATAAGTTTGTTTCACATAATTGTCACACACTTATATGCACAAGTAGTGAAGATTGCTAGTCACAATCGCGTTAAGTTCAATTCCTAGCATAAGTGTCATGATGTCATAGTCACAAGTGCTTTGTTAATGCTTATAGTTTTCATTGAACGTAATGATCTTTGATTGTATCTTTATTATGATGTCATGTAAGGAACTTTTGAAGAATGCTTTGGGTTGTCGTATGATGTCATCCAATTCAATAACACAAGGAAAACTTGAGAATTAACTAGTGATGTCACGGTTAATTTGGGGCATTGTCATTCATAATTCTATGAAGGAATAACTGGAAATCGAGTCATTTGCATACTTGTCATGTGTGGAGAAAGAACCCCTAACTAGTCCATCATCCATTAAAAACCCCAAAAACGTTTCAAGATCAGTTTTACTTTGCAATCTGTTTTCTCAACTTTAATTTCGTCCAAATCAAATCCCCCTTTACTTTGAAGTCTCAATTTAGTTAGAAATTGTTTTGGTTCATGTTTTTAAGTGTTTTGAGTCATGTTTTCAACCAATTTCGTCCAAATTAGTGTAGGTGCTCAAAACTGCCCAGAAAGTGGTTTTTAGGCAGTTTTGAGTCTTCTAGTTGCTGTTTTGAGTTTTTGTTTTGTTTTAGTGCTTTAACTTTGGTTTTTCATTCTTTGAGTCCAAATTAGTGTTTTTAACTTTGTTTTGGACTTCTTAGGTCAGTTTTCAAGAGTTTAGCAATCCCTCCTAATCCCCGGTTTTGAACGATCCCTACTTACATACTTTGCTACAATTGTCAGAAGAGGGTTTAATTTGTGTGCTTAATATATTTACGCATCAAATTTTTGGCGCCGTTGCCGGGGATTAGCAACTTTGCTAAATCCCTTGGATTGTTTTTGTTTCATTTATTTCACTTTGTTTCTGATTTTGTTTTAGTTTCTGACCTATTTTTGTTTCTTGTTTTTTTTTAGGTACTAGTGCATGACGCGGAGTTCTCAAACTGTGCATGCACATATCTTAGACTTTAACGACGATTTTGAACGTGATTTGAGAAGAAAGAGGAGGCATCCCAAACATAGTGAACCTAGTTCAAGTTCAGAGGCCGAATCTGAGTTTGAAGAAGTGGAAGAAGAAGTTATGGCAGCGGACAATCGGACCATTAAAGAGCTTTCGGCCTCAGGGTTGGCCAATGCCGCACCATTATGCATTCAATACCCCGCGGCTGCCCAAGGCAAGACCGATGAATTCGAGTTGAAGTCAAGCTTGTTGCACCACATTCCTAAATACCATGGGCTTTCCATGGAAGATCCAAACAAGCATCTTAAAGAGTTTGAAGTAGTTTGTTCAAGCATGACTCCCGTCAATGTTGACGGAAGTATTTTGAAGATGAAAGCTTTTCCGTTCTCTTTAATGGATAAAGCTAAGGATTGGTTATACGAGTTGGCTCCTGGCACTGTCACTTCATGGGAGAGTATGAAAAGAGCGTTTTTGGAGAAGTTTTTCCCAACTTCTCGCATCATTCTTCTTCGTAAAAAAATAAGTGGAATTCAACAAGATGAAGGTGAGTCTTTTCCTGCATACTATGAACGTTTTAAATCACTTGTTGCTTCTTGTCCACAGCATCAGATGAAGGAGGAGCTACTTTTGCAATACTTCTACGAGGGCCTCCTACCATTAGAACGTCAAATGCTCGATGCCTCGGCAGGTGGAGCATTAGTGGACAAAACACCTATGGCTGCCAAGACCTTGATTTCTAATCGAGCGTTGAACGATCAACAATACGAAGGAGTAGGCCAAAGAGGACCCCCACGGCAACATGTTCATGAGGTAAGTTCTACTTCCGACATTAATTCACAATTGGCTAATCTTACTTCTATTGTGTCTCAGTTGGCCGAGGGCATGAAGATGCAAGGACCAATTGTATGTGGCGTATGTTCTATGCATGGACATGCCTCTGAAAAATGTCCACAGTTGATTGAAAATGGTGGATGGGAAAGCGCCAATGCAATTGGGTTTCAAGGCCAAAACCAACCAAGGAACGATCCTTATTCCAACACATATAATCCCGGTTGGAGAGACCACCCAAATTTCAAATGGAGGGAGCCCCAACAATCTCAAAACCAAGGAGGCTTTAGGCAACAACCCCCTGGGTTCTTTCCCAAAACCTACGGCCCACCCCAAAATCAAGCCCAATCCGGCCCAAGTGCCTCAGGTACGTCCCTTGACAATGATGCACTTCTTAAGATACTAACTAAGTTGTCTAATGGGCAGGACGATCAAGCTAAGGCTATGCAAAACCAAGACAAAAGGGTGGATCAATTGGAGAAACAAATGGGGCAAATTGCCGAGTTTATGGGGCAGTTTCGTGAACAAGGAAAGCTCCCTAGTTCCACCGTTCCAAATCCAAAGGGAAGCTTCGAAAGTGCAAAGGCCATAACCTTGAGAAGTGGAGAAGAGATTGGGGCAGATCCTACACCATCACAATCAGGTCCCAAAGGTGATGAAAACTTGCAAATTGAAGAGGAAGAATCAAGCAAACCCACGGCAAAGGTGGGAAAGTCTTTGCCGCAAGTTCCTAGTGCCCCAAAACTGTCTAATTCGGCCAAAAAGGGTAAGAATGTGTCAAATTCAGTTTCTACTAATGCTTTTCCTTCGAATGCTCCTTTTCCTAGTAGGTTTATGCAAACAAGGAAGGAAGAAGCTGAAAAGGACATCCTTGAGACATTTAGGAAAGTTCAAGTGAACATACCCTTGTTGGATGCAATCAAGCAAGTCCCTAGATACGCCAAGTTTTTGAAGGAGTTGTGCACCACTAGGAAGAGGATGTCGACCAAGGAAGTGGTAAAAGTAGGTGAGAATGTGTCCGCCATCTTGCAACGCAAACTACCTCCCAAATGCAAAGATCCGGGTAGTTTCACCATTCCTTGTGTCATAGGTAACACTAGATTTGAATCTGCCATGCTTGACTTAGGTGCTTCTATAAATGTTATGCCATATTCCATATATGCATCTATGAACCTAGGAGCATTGAAAAAGGATGGTGTTATCATACAATTGGCCGATAGATCTAATGCCTATCCAAAGGGAGTTTTGGAAGATGTTTTGGTGCAGGTTAATCATTTGATCTTTCCGGCGGATTTCTATGTCCTTGAGATGGATGAATCGGATCATGCAACCTCGCTGCCCATTCTACTTGGAAGGCCATTCATGAAAACGGCCCGGACTAAGATTGACGTGTTTAATGGAACTTTGTCCATGGAATTTGATGGGGAAGTTGTTAATTTCAATCTTTCCGATTCTATTAAGTATCCTAGTGAAGATCATTCATGTTTCTCTATTGATACTGTTGACTCTTTGGCGCAGGGATACCTTGAAGATTTGAATGATGATATGCTTGAAAAAGTCATTACAAGTGGTGTAGAAGTCAAAACCAAGGGAGCAACATCCATGCAACCCCACGGCACAAATACACTATCCTATGCCGTGCCTCCTAGTGAGGATTTTCTTGAAGTAGTTGCTGCCCTTGAGTCATCACCAATACATGATGGTAAGTTTCCTAACAAAGAGTCCATTCCCATTTCGACTAACAAGTTGCTTCCATCCATAATTCAGGTACCTATCCTTGAACTCAAACCTTTGCCAAGCCATTTGAAGTACATTTTCTTGGGAAAAAATGAGACACTGCCTGCCATCATATCATCATCCCTCACGGCACAAGAGGAGGAAAAACTCATGCATGTGTTGAAGGAGTACAAATCTGCCCTAGGATGGACATTGGCCGATATCAAAGGTATAAGCCCCACAACTTGTATGCATCACATATTTCTTGAGGAGGGGACCAAACCAACTAGAGAGGCTCAACGCCGTCTTAACCCTCCAATGATGGAAGTTGTGAAAAAAGAGATAATCAAACTTCTTGATTGTGGAGTCATTTATCCTATCTCCGATAGTCGTTGGGTTTCACCTATCCAATGTGTGCCTAAGAAATCCGGAGTGACGGTTGTGGAGAATGCCGAGAATGAGCTTGTACCCATGAGAATCCAAACCGGTTGGCGTGTATGCATCGATTATAGGAAGATAAATGCCACCACAAGGAAGGACCACTTCCCATTGCCGTTCCTAGATCAAATGTTGGAAAGGTTAGCGGGTCATTCTTTTTATTGCTTTCTTGATGGATATTCAGGTTATAATCAAATTGTCATTGCCCCGGATGATCAAGAAAAGACCACTTTTACTTGTCCCTTTGGAACATTTGCATATCGACGCATGCCATTTGGTTTGTGCAATGCCCCTGCCACGTTTCAAAGGTGTATGGTAAGCATATTTTCTGATTATGTTGAAAGGATTATTGAAATATTCATGGATGACTTTAGTGTTTTTGGTGATTCTTTTGATAAATGCTTGGATAATCTCACGTTAATCTTGAAACGTTGTGTTGAAACAAACCTTGTTTTAAATTGGGAAAAATGCCATTTTATGGTTAAACAAGGTATTGTTTTGGGTCATATAATCTCTGAAAAAGGAATTGAAGTTGATAAGTCTAAAGTAGATCTTGTACGCTACTTACCCTCTCCTACTTCGGTTAGAGAGGTTCGTTCTTTTCTTGGTCATGCAGGATTCTATAGACGATTTATCAAGGACTTTTCCAAGATTGCACAACCCCTATGCCGCCTCCTCCAAAAAGATGTGTCTTTTGAGTTCAACGAGGCATGCGAGAAGTCATTCAAGCATCTCAAAGAGCTCCTAACCACGGCACCCATCATAACTCCCCCGGATTGGTCCATTCCATTTGAATTGATGTGTGATGCCTCGGATTATGCACTTGGGGCTGTTTTGGGTCAAAGGAAAAATAAACAGTCACATGTTATTTATTATGCTTCCCGCACTTTAAATGATGCTCAATTGAATTATTCTACAACCGAAAAAGAACTCTTGGCGGTTGTATTTGCTTTAGATAAGTTTAGATCATATCTTATTGGCACTAAAGTAATTGTTTTCACTGACCATGCAGCCTTGAAGTATCTTTTCACCAAAAAGGAGGCCAAACCAAGGCTCATTCGTTGGATGCTCCTACTTCAAGAGTTCGATATTGAAATTAGGGACAAGAAAGGTTGTGAAAACGTGGTGGCTGACCACTTGAGTAGATTGGTGCGTGAAGAAGAGTCCCTCCCCATTTCTGAGATGTTTCCGGATGAACAACTTCTGTCCATTGAGGTAAGTACCCCTTGGTATGCCGATTTGGTCAATTTCTTGGTGACTAAGCAAGTTCCTAACACCCTAAGCAAGGTCCAACGTGATAAATTGATACATGATGCAAGATTTTATGTGTGGGATGATCCATATCTATGGAAATATTGCCCAGATCAGATTATTAGAAGATGTGTGCCAACTTCTGATTTTAACTCAATTCTAGCATTTTGTCATTCTTATGCATGTGGAGGCCATTTTGGTACCCAAAGGACAGCTCGTAAAGTGTTAGAATCTGGTTTTTATTGGCCTACATTGTTCAAAGATGCTAGAATGTTTTGCTTAACATGTGATAGATGTCAAAGAACAGGTTCTATTGGTGCAAAAGACCAAATGCCGCAAACACCCATCTTCAATGTTGAAATCTTTGATGTTTGGGGTATTGATTTCATGGGTCCTTTTCCTTCTTCATTTGGTTTCACTTATATTTTGCTTGCGGTTGATTATGTTTCTAAATGGGTAGAAGCAAAAGCTACCCGTACTAACGATTCTAGAGTGGTTTCAGATTTCATCAAGACTAACATTTTCTCTAGATTTGGGATGCCGCGGGTATTTATAAGTGATGGAGGTTCACATTTCTGCAATAGGACCATTGAGGCACTCTTCAAGAAGTACAATGTCAAGCATAAGGTTTCAACACCTTATCACCCACAAACAAGTGGCCAAGCCGAAGTATCAAATAGAGAGGTCAAGCAAATCTTGGAGAAGACCGTGGGGCCTAACCGGAAGGATTGGAGCATGCGTTTAGACGATGCACTATGGGCATATCGCACTGCCTACAAAACACCCCTAGGGATGTCTCCATTTCGGCTAGTTTATGGAAAACCTTGTCACTTACCCGTGGAGCTAGAGCATAAGGCACATTGGGCCATCAAAACGTTCAATTTGGACTTAGATGCTGCTGGAATGCATCGGAAGCTCCAATTGAATGAGCTTGAGGAACTAAGGAATGAAGCCTACGAGAATGCCCGCATTTACAAGGAAAAGACGAAGGCGTTTCATGACAAGATGATTAGGGGCAAAACCTTCACAATTGGGCAGAAAGTTTTACTTTTTAATTCTCGTTTACGTTTATTTCCCGGAAAGTTACGTTCTAAATGGATTGGACCTTTTGTTGTTACTAATGTTTTTCCACATGGTGCAGTTCAAGTCCAAAGCTTAAGGAATGGGGTGGAATTCAAGGTCAACGGACATAGATTGAAGCCATACTATGAGAATGCCATGGGGCAGGTTGTGGAGGAGATCTCACTCCATGCCGTGGGCACCAATGGTGCCTGAACGTGTTCTTCGTCCGGCTGCAAGACGTTAAAGAAAGCGCTACTTGGGAGGCAACCCATGCCATTCAACAAAGGAAGACCTAGAAAGCACTCCAATTCCAGATTTGCGTTCCTAAACCCTTCTCTTTGTTGATTCCTTCTAATCTGCCTATCTAGTTGTTTTGCTTGCTGTTTGTGTGTTTCTTTGTGTGATTCTATGCTTAAAACATTGAGGACAATGTTTGATTTAAGTGTGGGGGGGTAACTAAGTGTTTTTCATTCAAATTCGTGGGATTTTATCACCCATTATTTCAAAACTTGTTCCTTGCTGTTTTTAAGTGTTTTTAAGCAGTTTTGGTGTGTTTTAGTATGTTTTGAAGTAAAAATCCGAAAATCAAAGAAAAATTTGAAAAATTTGTTTTAAAAAACCCAAAAAAGAGTTGTTTTTGTGTGTTTGTTTGTGTCTTAGGGTACCTTCCAACACAATGATGAGGATTTGGTTTTTAAATACATGGTTGTTAAAGAGAGTGATTAACATGGATGAAAGTTTGATTTACTCTATGTTTATGCTTGGTTGTGGTTATAACTTATGAATTCACATGCAATCATAAAAAATAAAAAAAAAAAAAAAATCAGTTTTTGTAACATGCTTGAAGGAAGGAACTCAAATTAACGCTACAACCTTGTGAGACTTGAACCTAAACGTTTATTTGGAGAGTTCAAATCTGTGCATTCTTTGTTTTCTAAAATCGTTGCATGATCTCATTATTCTTTGCTTGGTTGCTACTTAGAAGGCGTTTCATCATTTAGTTCCAAACACTAGAAGTCATGCCCATTTCATTCAAAGCATGGTATTGATTAGCATAACACATATTCAAGATGAAGTTGTGTAGTGACCACCACTTTAGCCAAAAAGCCGTGTGCCCTACTCCATTATATGTTTAGGTGTTAACCCCATTGAGCCTTGTTTAGCCTTTTCTTTGTTAACCCACATTACCCTCACCTAGCCTAGATTAGGACTATCCATACCCTCGTTCTTAAAGTTTAGTAAGCATGATTCAAATGGAATTCCTTTATGACAGAAACCAAGTGTGGGGGAAGTTTTTATTTTGAGAATTATGTGCCATAAGCACGGGTAGAAAGAAAAGAAAAGAAAAATTCGTGGAAAAAAAAAAAAAAAAAAGTATGAAAAGAGTTGAACAATATGAGAAAAAGAGTTCCAAGGTGTTGTTTGTTGAAGAAAGGGTCCAAAAAGTTGAATTCGGCCCCAAGAAGTTGTTTAAAGTCTTCCCCTTGTATTTTTAAGTTAATTTCTGCAAACTAAGTGAATTTTAAGTCTTAATTTCATTACTTTGCTTACTAATGCTTGAAGAACGTTTGTTTTCCCTATCCTTTCTTTGTTAACCAATACCCCAAGCCTCGTTGCAACCCTTAAACTTCTATCTTGAGTGTTATGTGTTTCAATTTGTTGAGTTTGAATTTGGTATGAGCATATGGTGTCACTGGTTCTCGCATCTAAGTAGTAGCATTCCATTCATGAGATCATATCTAAACATGCCTATTAAGTCCGGAAATTGCGTTCTTTGTGATACATATATGTGAGCATTCGTTTTTATATCTACATCAATTCTCTCACATATAACTAGTATAGGGTGTGTAGTTAGAAAATCTGAGTGAAAATAGAGTGCAAATCTATTAAGGATTGAGGGAATTCTCTAAGGCATGTTACTACATTCAAAACATTGTTTTAATTGGTTAATTGTGAACTAGTAAGTAGTGACTATGATTAAGCATGTGCTTAAGTGTTAAATTGACTCAAATCTGTGGGAATGATAATCTTTAACATGTCATGTGCATTGGAAATCCCTGAGGCAAACGTTGGAAGGTTTAGATTATGTTTGTTTGTTTTGTCTTGTTTTATTTCTTTGTTTTGCTCGAGGACTAGCAAAAGCTAAGTGTGGGGGAATTTGATAGGAGCATTTTTATGTGACTTAATTGGCTTGTTCTCATGCATTTATGTTGTTTTTCCTTAGTTAGTTTAGTGTTTAAAGTCATTTTCGTGCAATTTCAGGTTTTAGTGTCAAAGTATGCAAAAAGAAGCAATTTGGAGCATTCTAGAGCATTTTTGGGCCAAGATTGGATAGTGCAAGCATGGAGGCATGAGGATGGACGAATTTGAAGGCTTGAATTCAGTTAGGGAGCTGCAAGGGGGCCTAAAAACCTTATTTCTAGAAGGCTTTATCTATTCACACATGGTGCCTAATTTCTGTATTGGAAGAACAAGCCGTCCTAGCTTGTCACTAGCCGTCCTAGCTTGTCTCCTAGCCGTCCTAGCTTGTCTCCTAGCCGTCCTAGCTTGTCACTAGCCGTCCTACCTTGTCTCCTAGCCGTCCTAGCTTGTCACTAGCCGTCCTACCTTGTCTCCTAGCCATCCTAGCTTGTCACTAGCCGTCCTACCTTGTCTCCTAGCCGTCCTAGCTTGTCACTAGCCGTCCTAGCTTGTCACTAGCCGTCCTAGCTTGTCTCCTAGCCGTCCTAGCTTGTCTCCTAGCCGTCCTAGCTTGTCACTAGCCATCCTACCTTGTCCAAGCTACACACACATATCCTTTAAGTGTTTCATGTATAGAATTTCTGGTACAAAAAAACATTTTGGTTTCAACTAAGTTCAAAACCTTTCCTAGCCCTATAAATAAGGCTTTGCAGCAAGGCACTAAGGGGATCACTCATTCACCCAATTTTCGTCCATTCATCTAGCCACACCACTCTTCACATCCTAAAATCCTAGAAACACAATTCCAACCAAACACTACACCTTGCCGTGCCTATCCTCCATCCAATTCCATAATCCCTGATCCTAAAACACATCCCAACCATCCCATCCACCTTTGTGCCGTAGCAAGGAGAAAGAAGGAAGGACTCTTGGATGCTCAAGCTTCGTCGTTGGTGCATTCTAGGTGTAATTCGTTTTATGATTTCAATGTTTAATTTATTTTCCTTTCATTTTGCTATGAACATGAGTGGCTAAACCCCTATTGGTTAGGGGTGATTTCGAAGCCATAACTATGTGTGCAAGTTGATTTGATAAATTCCAGTTATGAGTTCTTGAATCGTGAATGCAATTGGCTTAACTGTGCGAGTAATAACGTATTTGTGTTTGTTAATTAGGGGTCGACACTTAATTGGCTTGCATGAATATGATGCTAGAATATAAGTTTGTTTCACATAATTGTCACACACTTATATGCACAAGTAGTGAAGATTGCTAGTCACAATCGCGTTAAGTTCAATTCCTAGCATAAGTGTCATGATGTCATAGTCACAAGTGCTTTGTTAATGCTTATAGTTTTCATTGAACGTAATGATCTTTGATTGTATCTTTATTATGATGTCATGTAAGGAACTTTTGAAGAATGCTTTGGGTTGTCGTATGATGTCATCCAATTCAATAACACAAGGAAAACTTGAGAATTAACTAGTGATGTCACGGTTAATTTGGGGCATTGTCATTCATAATTCTATGAAGGAATAACTGGAAATCGAGTCATTTGCATACTTGTCATGTGTGGAGAAAGAACCCCTAACTAGTCCATCATCCATTAAAAACCCCAAAAACGTTTCAAGATCAGTTTTACTTTGCAATCTGTTTTCTCAACTTTAATTTCGTCCAAATCAAATCCCCCTTTACTTTGAAGTCTCAATTTAGTTAGAAATTGTTTTGGTTCATGTTTTTAAGTGTTTTGAGTCATGTTTTCAACCAATTTCGTCCAAATTAGTGTAGGTGCTCAAAACTGCCCAGAAAGTGGTTTTTAGGCAGTTTTGAGTCTTCTAGTTGTTGTTTTGAGTTTTTGTTTTGTTTTAGTGTTTTAACTTTGGTTTTTCATTCTTTGAGTCCAAATTAGTGTTTTTAACTTTGTTTTGGACTTCTTAGGTCAGTTTTCAAGAGTTTAGCAATCCCTCCTAATCCCCGGTTTTGAACGATCCCTACTTACATACTTTGCTACAATTGTCAGAAGAGGGTTTAATTTGTGTGCTTAATATATTTACGCATCATATAACTCTTCAACCATTAAGAGTTATAAGACGTCCTTCGCGAGCTTCATCCTATTTGCAAATAAAACTTTCAGCCCACCCTCCTCCACTACAGATAGGGCTCAAGAACACATGTACTTTCTCCTGTACTGGTTGAACATACATGTGTTCCCAAACAAGTCCAAATGAGTAAAATTGGAGTGGATTCCTTTGGTAGAAGCACTACATTCCTTGGATGACGTCACCACGGGACCCTTTCTCCTTGCACACATCTACTATCTCCTCTACAAAATGACCATAGGTGAGCTTTTCGAAACCAACCTCAACGTACCAACCTAGATGGTTTAGCTCTGGCTCCAGTAGTACTTCTTCGAGTTTCGGGTGCCCAACTTGGAGTTCCCCAAGGGAGTGGCTCCAGCCCATATCTTGGCAGAAGCTTCCCCTATGAACCATTCGACCTTTGCTTACCTATACTTCTTTAAGGTCTGTTAAACTCAGGCAGACTTGGAGTCGAGTACCTCTGTGCTCATACCCATAGTTCTTGGACTAGATCTTCCAGGACGCTTTTGGAAACGATTCCAGCGGCCATTGCAAGGAGAAGTTTATAAGCTGCATCCAGCAGAGGGACCTGGCATAGGGAGTGTGCAGTGACCACACAGGTTACGAGCGCGGGCTCGAAATCTATCACCCCAATTTTTGTGGTAGGCAACTGGGATTTGGGTAGGTAATCCCAATGCCCTACTTCGACTCTATGCATTGTGGGACTTCCTTCCACCTCCGCTTTCCCTTAAAAGTAATGTTTCGGGCAACTCAACATAGTTTATAAGTGATGAGCAGAATCGCCCACAAGCCCGTGACATTGAACTTTGAGTGCACCCCTTTCTTTGACACTTGGTGGGAGGCCAAATGGTCAAAGAAGTATAAGGGAGACATCAGACAGGTCCATGATCATCTCTTTGGGTAGGTTTTCTTCAACTCTCTCCTCAAGAAAGAGGAGTTTGAAAACTGGAATGAGGCGATTAACTAGAAGAACCAGCCTTTTCTTATAAGTATACCCTAGTACTTTTGTTTTGTTTCTTATGGTGAGGCTTCTATAATCTGTCATTTATTAACTTTTATTTTGGTCTTGCAACCTAAGGAAACATTGAAGAAATGGATGTCGGGCCAAAAGAAGAAGTTGTAGATGCTCTAGTTCTTCAAGAGGCTGCTGTGAGGTTACAAGGCAAGAAACAGGGTCCAGTTAGGCTGTTGAAGATACTGGGAACATCTCAAGCTCTTTGGTGGTTCAGAGGCTGAGGCTATGCCTGAAGTGGAGACTAGGGCTCCTCGTCGGGCAAGGGCGACTGTAATGGAATCTTCAAAGTCTAAGCCCAAGGAAAGGCCTCAGCTTCAACTTGCTTTGCCTGGCCCAATGGCAACTCCCACCAAGAAAATGACTAGGTCACAGACTTATCAGTCCTCAAAGCCTTCCTCTGCCCATCCAGCTGAAACGGGTAGGAAGAAGCAAAAATCTTCCAGTAAGTAACTTAGTCTCAACTTCTTATTAATTTTGATTCTTCTAGGTTTTGAACTAACACCTTTATTTCTTTTATATTCAGGACCTCCTGCTATTAAGAAATCTCCCCCCACTCCCAAAGAAGGATAGTCGAGCATAAAAGTCCAACAAGAGGATAAGGAAGTCCTCAACATAATCCTCGAGGAGTTGAAGGTATATCTTTCACTATTATAGTACTCGGATGATCCTTTTTTGAAATTTTCTTCCCTCAACACTTTAACTAATTCTCTATTACTATTTGTTTGCTTAAAAAATAGGATACTAGAGCTGAAGGGATTTCCCAGCTCAAGCCTTTATCACATCCGACCCGATCGGCGCATCTTTCCCCTCCTTGGGCCAAGCCTTCAAAGGTATCATTTCTCTCAATCCTAGTTAAGCTTGTGATTTTTCAAGTTAGCAAAACTAATCCTTACCTTTATTATTTTCTAGTGAAAAATTAGGGCATTTGGACCTCAAGTTGGGTAAACCTTACCCTCTACCTTTTCAACTCTTCCTCCAATGATGGTGGTGACTCCCACTTCTCAATTCAATCCCACCACTCGGGAGTTGCTGCACTATGTGGAGGACGACAGTACTTCGATGAGTTCCTTTTTCCCCTCATCCTTCTTACAAATTCATCTTCAACTTCTTTCATAACCTATACTTTGTTTTGCCTTCTTTCAGTCTTTTCCAGTGCACAAAGCCACTAACCAACCACTTCAAGCTTTCAGGGAGCCTATAGTTCCTAAGATCCTTATGGTCTTAGAAGTGACTAGCTCAAAGGCATCTCAAGTTTCTTCTCGGGCCAGTCCGTGTGTTTCCCCCAAGACAGCTACTACCACGGAGGTGCCTTCTCCCAAAGTTCAAGGGTCAGCTTAGGTATACAAGTCTTCTTACTTCTGCTTCTTTATAACTTAAGTATGGACCAACTCCTCTGACTTGGTTTTCGCTTGGCTTGTAACATGCTTCTAGTGAGGGCTCGGGCAAGTCCTTTCGGCCTGTAGTGCGCAATGTAGTCATTCATCGGTCTCCCAAGGCATTTGGAGTTACAGGGATCCCTATCCCTCGGTTGAAGAAGACCACTACTGGTACCACCTCTACTTCTGGGTTTCTTCCTTCGCTTTCAACTGAAGCTGCTTCTACTACTGTTGTCTCCAGGGATGTAAAGTGATGCCTCCACCCCTTGCCTCCATTCCAACTACGGCTTCCTTACCCGAACTAGTAAGAGAGTTCAGGCAAATTAAGACCAAGTTGAGGTTCCCAAGGTGTCTATATGAGCCCTAAAATCTTTCAGATCAGTGCCAAAAGGACTTCATCGGCTCTTTCAGCCTCAAGGCTCTCCAAGACGCTGAGAAGGCTCTAACCGAGTTGTACAAGGCTCAACAAATGTCAAAGGTTCAATATGAGTCATTCTTCTCATTCTTCAAAAACCTGAGGGCACTGAGGGATTAACACCAGCAGGCTAAAAGGCAATCAAATTGAGTGAAGAGTTATAAGGAGAAGTACACTCGGACTTCAACTTCCTTGTAGTAACTGGTGAAGGAAGGCTCGTCCATGGAAAACATGATCATGATGGTGGCCTCCGAGATTCAGAAGTTGGAAGAACAGCTCTCTGCACTGAAGGCCGTGCAGATGACCCTTTCAAGCAAGCTCTACCAAAAAATTAAAGAAGTGAAGAAAATGAATCTGGAAGTGGAAGATGCTAAAGCCCAACTAGCCAACATCACTACCTATAATAGCCTAGCTGGATTTTCACAATCATGCAGACTTATCACTTTTGGATAGCTACTTTAGCTAAGAATGTAAAACTATTAGGCTAGGACTTTTATAACTTCCCTTTGATGAAATAAAATGACTTCCTTTTTCATTTTCTCGCTTGTTTGTTTATACTTCACAGCTTTAACTTGTGGTAAATGCACAAATTGACTTCAACACTCATCTAGACTTCCTTAATATAACAATCTCTGACATTCTACAGAGTTGTGAGATACTTCTTAAAAAACTTAGCATTGACTGGATGGTTTTGCAAGTTTCCTCCCAAATCGGTCAAGTAATATCCTCATCTGTCTAACACTTGGTTGATAAGGAAATGACCTTCCCAAGTGGGACTCCACTTGCCAAAACCTCTAACTTAAGCTCCCCTGGGTAAACTGCCTTCCATATCAATTCTCATTCCTTGAAGGTTTTTAACTTTACTCTCTTATTGTATGCTCGAGCAATAACCTTTTTTCGTACTTGCATTTTGTTCAAAGCTTCAATTCGGGCTATATCTAAATCTTCAATCTCTTGACACATAGCCTGAATGTATTCTTCACTGTGTAGACCAAACTGGTTTTGAAGCCTTACAGAACTTACATTGATTTCCATCTTGCCCGAAGGTTAAGGCATAAGGGGTGGTCCCAGTTCCTGTTCTAATCATAGCATAATATGTAATAGGTTTCTAAAATCCTAGCATGCCATAAAACCTTCATAAAACATATGTTGTATATAGTGTGCTCATTAGTGGTATCAAGTCACCTAAAGGCACTACATTTCTCGGCCCGAAACCATCTACATATGTTTCCCTAAGCTATATGTCTCCCTCAGCCATATATCTCCATCATCCGTGGGCAGAACAGTGACCACTAGATATGCACAAAATCATTGAACATAGTCCTTCTAAACGTAGATACATATATCTCAAAATCATCTTCATAGCATATAGTTATCTATCATGTATACTGCAAAGAAGTATGTAAAAGCATGTTCATAAATAGTATAAAGTCATCTATCATATATACTATAGAGAACATCATTTTGATAAAATATGGTATTTCAAAATATTCTCAGTAAACATAATATCTCATAAAACGTAATCATTAAAATCATGCTTTTCATGTATACATTTCTACTATTAAAACATGCATTTTAGAAGGGGTCTACTCACAGATATTTCGCCACCAAAGAGCCACGCAAACTAGTGAAGATAGAAACGCCATAAATAATTGCCCTTTGCGTCGTGGTTTGGCCAGAAATTACCTCGAAAGTGGCGGAGGTTACCGAAAACTATTTGGAAGCGGAAAGGTGGCCAGAGATGGCTGGAAAATGCCTGCAAACACACGACGGGTCCTGCTAGAAAACTGGGGAAGAGTCCCCTCGCCATTTATGGGTTCGTGTGGTTCACATACAGGGTGAGGGATGGTGGTGTGCAGTTGCTGCTGTTGTGTTTGTGTGCTTTCTTAGAAAGAGAGGTAAGAAAGAGTGCACGGGAGAGTTAAGAGAAAGAGAGAAAACGAGGGAGAGAAAGAGAGAGAAAGAGGCTGAGTGTTTTGGGTCGAGGAACAAAACAAGGGTAGGCCTCTCTTGGGCACACCTATTAAGACCTAAAACAATATTTTAAACAAATATCTCATAACCCAAATGAATTTACCATAATACCCTTCCATTCCGAAAAATCCAGGTCAGGTTGTTACATTCTGGATGCCTTCACCTAGCTTCCCTTCCCTTATTAGCCAACGGTGGTAGCCTATAAAAGGGGGTTTGCCTGCAGCTGTAGGCACACATTTTCCACTAGACTCTCCAACTTGCTGAGTCATTCCAAACTTTCTTCTTTCTAGCCTGATCTGCCGCCTACTATCTAGTAGGAATAACAGTAGGTTGGGCAAACTTGTTTCCTGCATTTCTTCTTCCTCTGGTCAACTGCCCTCAACTTCAGCCTTATTCTTCCCCTTATCCTTATTTTTCTTGAGTAAGGGAAATAGAGGAATTACTGGTCATTTCTTCGGGCTTGCTTCTTTGATCACCTCCCTAGCATAACCATATCTTGGTGTAGAGTATTTCAACCTCAGCTTTCTTTGCAGAGTTCATGTTAACGAACAGAGTCTGCTCACTTCTCCTCCGGTATCCAGAGTGATATTCACCAAACTTCTTAAAACTTGTACCATAATAGCTTGCAAGTCCTCATTAGTAACTTTTCCACCTAACTTCTCAGAAGAAGTTCGGCTTTCCAAAATTGCTGGACCTCGTAGGGAGAGGAAATCTTCTGGGTGGTCTATCATGTTTGCTTTTGTCGAACAATGGGTTTGCCCAAACTCTGTTTTCCACCTGAAAGTTCGCTCTTTCTTTCTTCTTGGCATACAAAAATATTTGTGCAGTCGTACTGGGCGTGCTAAAACTATGTTTGGGCAAGATTTCCCTCTCACAGCACCCCAGGGGTATGGCACTTTGTATGTTGTTGGGCGAGTTCTTACTGTTTGGTGTACTGCAAGATAAGTTAGTAGTTAGTTTGAAATGTGCCCTTGTGGGGCCTTTGGTGTAGGTCTTGAGGCTAGCAATCAAAACTAACAAGGGTTTGAGTGTGCCACTGTTATCTTAGTATAACAGATTGTTAGATAAGTGTGATTTAAGTTAATTACTTGCACCCCAAGTTACTTAAACTTCTTGTTATCAAATGAATGTCATAGATGGATTAAGTTTGCATTAAGTTCTTTTTCTTGCCTTGTAAGCAAGGACTTTTAGTTCATAATCTTGTACGTCCAAAACAAAAAGAGTTCAGGGCCCTTTCAACCACTTCCTCGATCACAATTTACTTTTAATGAAAACATGTTCATTAACTTAACCAGCTTTGAATGCAAATGAGACTCTTAAGTAGAAAACAGTTGGAAACACCTTGAATACATGTTGAAAAGTACATTAAATGACATATCTACTAAATAAAAGTACAAACAAAGAAACTCGGGCAAGGTTGAACTTCTTGTAACCTCTTCTCTTTGGGTTTACAGATGGTTGTATGCTAAAAAGGATGGAGAGTAAATAGGTTTTATGTGAGGGAATTGATACTACAACACTAAGGAAAGGTAGCAGAGCTTCTATACTAAACAAAAGATAGCTTTTCCTAAAGGAACTATAGCTAATAGGACTGAATATGGATAAGTTTCAGCTTTCTAGATACGAACTGGCTTGAGTGCAAAGTTTGTATGTCTTTTGATTGATTGGTTGAGTGTCCTTGTCTTTAGCATCTCTTTCTCCTTTTATAGGCAAGTTGCCCTAACTGCTTTGGCTTTACTCTTGGCCGATGGCTTTCGAAGGGCAGTGAGTCATCTCATATTTACTTCATTATACCATCAGAAAGTGATTTTTGGCTAGTGGTGAGTTGGTCTCTGTCAACCATCACTTCAATCATAGGCACATGGCCTATGCTTTAGCTGAAATGGCTTTAATTCATTTCAGGTTTGTCAACTGGGCTTCAGGCAAGTCTTCATTTGCTTTGGCATCCTTGGGCCTTCTTATCATGAAGCCCAATGTTAAATATTAACCCAAACAAAAGACAATAGAGGTGTGGATGGGAACTTGGTGGAGGAGATTAAGTAGCTAAGTAGAAGAGTTACAAGCTTTGCATGTTGTTAGCAGTTAAGAGAAACAAATGCAGTGGTGCATAGGTTGGCACAATTTGCATTAAGTTGTGACAGATTTATAGCTTAGATTGAAGAGGCTTCTCCATGGCTGATGCCATTTTTAGAGGCAGAGTCAGGGCTACAAAGTCAATGATTTCTTTAGATGGCAAGTAGGGGTATTCTTTTTCCTTTTGGTGGATTTTTCCAATGAAGGTCAATAAATTTATATAACTTCTAGAAAGCTTCAAGCAACAAATAAGCTTCAACTCTTTAGTGGCTTAATTTGCAACGTGCAATATGAAGCATTGTTAGACATATCCTTCAACTATACTAGAAAGTCAAACGTCATAGTTCTACAAATTATTTGGACTCCCAAGGCTATGGTTCAAATGAAGTTAATTTTGGGTTATTAAAAAACCTCAGACATTTCTATTGAGATCTTGTTGAGTTCCCATGGATATGATTCGAAGTAAACTCATTTATAGAGCCTTTGAAAGCCTCATGCATTTCCTACTCCAACATTTACAAGAACTCTAAAGTTGTAAACTCATTTATAGACTCTCTGAAAACCTCATGCATTTCCTACTCCAACATTTACAAGAACTCTGAAGTCGCAAGCTTCGATAACTTTATAGCTACACTTGACAACATACAAGAATTATATCTTAACTTCACTTACCAACGATAACAAATGGGAAGTTTCGGTGGGTGATGCACACTAGTGTCCGAAAGAAACTCATATCGTGCCGAATCTCCAACCCTTCAACAACCCAAGAATAACCCAACGAAAAATTGCCTCACACATTGATGCTCACTGTGTGCAAAGTGCAATCATATTATGTGGTTCTCTGAACCTTCAATTGCTACAACATCTGGTTAGCCTCACACACTTTTGTTCAAGAGTGTACAAAGCAAAATCTATTTATGTGGGCTCACCCACAATTTTTGTTCCTCATGCCAAAAAAATAAAAAAAAGTGAATTTTTTTCAATTAAATTATTAATTAATTGTCAAGAAAACCTCGCACACTCTTGTTCATAAGTGTGCAAACCAAAATCTATTTATGTGACTTCAAAAGCTTCAACCATACTTTTTATTCTTAATTAAAAAAAAAACAAACAAACAAATGGCAAAAAGGAAAAAATGCAAGCTGCCAGAAAAAAAGCAACAAAAAAAAAAAAAAAAGGGAAAAAGAAAAGAAGTGCTGGCACGAGATCTTCGAGCATATTCGAGGGTTCAATGTGACTATTGTCACTTCGGCCAACACGCAAGATGAGACTTAAAATCTAGGAAAGCGCTTTCTGGTCGAACTCCACGCTCTCGAGAGCTACGCGAAGTAGCAAATCCAGATCCTCCGCTGGAATAAACAAAAGGGGGTCCTCGTGAACAAACACAACCCCTACACACACCTAGGAGCACCCCTTCCTGCATATCCATACAAGACCCGAGTAGGCGGGTTGAGGTCCAAAAAATCGGGAGATGATAAAGGATGCATAGACATCTAAGGGGATGCCTATTCTATTCCTCTTTTTTTTTTTTTCCGCTTCTCACAGCTGCTCTTTCTACACCCCCGGATATCTGGTGCCAAACCGTCGCCCGTTTCCTTATTTCTTCGATAATAGAGTTGGCTATCTTTTTTTTTTTTTTTTTTTTTTCTTCTTCTTCTTCTTCTTCTCTCAACAATAAGTTAGAATGAGTTGGGCTTAATAAAAAATAGGCCAAATTTATTTCATTATCCTTGTGATGATATTCTACTTTTAAATTGACCTTTGTGGTGAAAAAGCTATTAATCGTAAATATGTAGTGAAGTTCTTTATCAATCATAGTTCAAATTGGACCTTTCCTCAAATTTTTGTCATATGTAGAGGCAAAAGTGTCATTTTAGTTTCTATTGATTGCATCGGCCAATCATAAAGCGCCACATGGACATGAATTTTTGTTTATTTTTAAAACTACTATAATAACTAAAAATAAATAAAAATTACAAGGTTCATATTATCATACTAGCCGTCAACAAACATATCCCACTTCCCCACTTTAAGAGGGACAAGTGTCCAAAACTAAGATTCGAAAAATCACAAAGTACCTCACTGCATCTAGATTATAATTATCAATTATTATGCAAACATTGAATTTAGTTTGATTTTAGAATAACATGGTTGGCGGGGATGGCTGAGGTGGCTGATAAGGGAGGGGATTGGGGAGAGATTTCTAATCTCTTTTTTTCTATTTTTGTTGATAAAAAAAAATTACCAAAAGAAAAAAAGGAAAAAAAGAATAGAATGACATTTTGACATAAATTTTGATTTGGCCTGCAATTGATAACGAACTCCACTGCAGAGTTATGATTAATAATATTTTTTTTTTCCACAAGGGTTGAGCCAATTTAAAGTAGTGTCTCACCACAGGGATCACATAAAAAATTTGGCCTAGAAAAAAATATGTGTATATATACTTGGGCTAAAGTATATGCAAGGAAGTTTAATAGTATTCCTCTTCACTTGAAAGTGAGAGGTCTTAGATTCGATTATCACCAAAGGTAAATTTGAACCCCATTATTATAGCAAGGAAAGAGGGAGAAATTTTTTGAAGTCATTGTTCCTTCAACAACTTGGAAAAATTAGGACACCTCATTTGGCAAGTCTCCTCGCTCAAAGACTTAAAGAACTCTCACCATATGCTAAATCCACTTTGGCACTCAAAAGTTTCGACATCATTTAGTGACTTGGATTTTCTAAGTTACCGAGAAGCCTTCCTCACTCGAGAACTTAGAGAATACTGTTTGTACTATACTTCATGAATTCTGGAACTACCGAACACCTGTCAACTTTATACCTTCAGAGACTCACTAAAGGATTCATGTTGAGGCACCCTTGCCTAAGCACAAGTGTTTCTCTCCAACTAAGAGGCCAATCACAACGTGACACGCGACAACATTAGAATAAAGCTCCTAGAGTCTCATATCGACCGCAGACGAAAGCCGAAGACTCTCCTCAACTATGAAAGGAGGTCATTTTCCTACAATTAATTCCTAATGACATTATTCCCCTTAACCCTTAATAGAACTTACTAATAATGACTATGCTTGAGCCTTTGTACTATGGAAACTATACATTGATCATGAGAAATCCTCTACATTGTCACTCATACTAAGATCTGGTGGTATTTCTCTTCACTTAAAAGTGTAATATCTTATATTCAAATCTCGTGGATGGTGAATTCGATATCAAATTAGTTCCTGGAAACTTCCCCTCCTTTGTTCAGAAAAATTTATGTAGCTTAATTTTTCGTTAGTTTTGAGGGTGTGGTCTCCACACTCCCCAATGCATCATCTTTTCACTCTTCGACATTATCCCTTCCTTCCTTCCCTGAAATTCAACCGCCGAACTCAATCTCTCTCTCTCTCAGTTCTTCGAAATTTCTTCTTTTATCCTCTAAATCATCAGTCGAACTCCAACCCTTCGATTCCCCATCTTCCATTTTCCTTCCAATCTTCTTGAATTCCCAACCCTCCTAAAACCCGTGCCAGTTCCTTAGCTAAATAAACCAGAAATCCCACAGGCGCCACCACAGCAGCATTCCCTTCAGAATCAGTGGATATCGTGTGTTGGGTATGTCCTGTTAGTTTGCGATTTCTGTCCTAAATATATAGTTGCTTAGAATTTTGTTAATCCATTTTTCAAGTTTGTTAGATAAGTATGCAAGGATTGCTTACCACTTTCCCCAATCAAATTTTCTTCAAACCCTTCATTTTCAAACCCGATATTGTTCATAAGCTTCCATTAACGAAAACTGGGGTCTTAGCTCGAAAGCTTGAGGTGGGTTTTTCGAGAAGACGTTGTTTAAGTGTAGGAAGAGATAATACTGCTGTTAGTTCTAGGAGTGTTGATGGTGGCGATGATAGTGGTGAAGAAGAAGAGAAAGGAGATGGGAATTTGGATTGGGAGTTGGAGTTTCTTGGGGAGCTTGACCCTTTGGGTTTCCAGGCCCCTAGGAAGAGGAAAAAGGAGCAAAATGCTCAGTTGGTTGAAAGTGAGGGAATGGATTGGTGTGTGAGGGCGAGAAAGACTGCGCTGAAAGTGATCGAGGCGAAAGGATGGTCTGAGGCAATGGAGGATATGATTACCGTAAAGAAGAAAAAGAAGAAGAACAAGAAGAAGGTGGGGAAAGTAGAGAAAATGGCAAAGAAAATCAGGGAAATTGAAGAAGATTTAGATGTTGATTCGGAGGAAAACTTTGATATGCCGGACATGAATAGTCTGGACAGTGCTAGTCATTTAAGAAGAACTGTGAGTGTGCTGGGGGGTGGGATGTTTGAAGAGAAGAAGGAGAAAACTAGGGAAAAGTTTGTTCAGAGGCTTTCCCAATTCTCGGGGCCATCAGATCGCAAGAAAGAAATCAACTTGAATAGAGCAATTATTGAGGCACAGACTGCGGAAGAAGTGTTGGAGGTTACTGCAGAGACAATCATGGCTGTTGGGAAGGGCTTGAGTCCCTCACCTCTCTCTCCTTTAAACATTGCCACTGCTCTTCATCGGATTGCTAAGAACATGGAGCAAGTTGCAATGACAGAGACACGTAGGTTGGCTTTTGCTCGTCAAAGAGAGATGTCTATGCTTGTGGGAATAGCAATGACAGCCTTGCCAGAGTGTTCAGCCCAAGGTATCTCTAATATCTCGTGGGCGTTGTCTAAGATCGGCGGTGATCTACTTTACTTGTCAGAAATGGATAGAGTTGCGGAGGTGGCCTTAACCAAGGTCGAGGAGTTTAATTCACAGAATGTGGCTAATGTTGCTGGTGCTTTTGCTTTGATGAAGCACTCCGCTCCTGATCTCTTTTCTGAATTATCAAAACGGGCATCAGATATAATTCACACTTTCCACGAGCAAGAGCTTGCTCAGGTGTTGTGGGCTTTTGCTTCGTTATCAGAGTCTGCTGAACGTTTGCTGGACTCCTTAGATATTGTTTTCAAAGATTCCAGCCAATTTTTATGCTTCTCAAGCAAAGAAATATCAGAATTTTACAGAGAAAAGAGTGTGGACAACATAGAAGATCTTGACTTTGATGGCAGCGATGTAAGCGCTCCGGTGCTCAGTTTCCATAGGGATCAGCTTGGGAGTATAGCGTGGTCTTATGCTGTTTTTGGACAAATGGATCGGACTTTCTTTTCCCATGTGTGGAGAACTCTGAGCCAATTTGAAGAGCAAAGGATTTCAGAGCAGTATAGGGAAGATATCATGTTTGCGTCTCAGGTTTATCTAGTGAACCAGTGCTTGAAGCTTGAGTACCCGCACCTTCATTTATCTCTACGGGAAGATCTTGAAGAGAAAATTGCTCGGGCTGGTAAAACTAAGAGATTTAATCAGAAAACGACATCGTCATTTCAAAAGGAGGTCGCTCGTCTTCTTGTCAGCACTGGTCTTGATTGGGTCAAAGAATATGTGGTGGATGGGTACACTCTAGATGCCGTCGTGATTGATAAGAAGGTTGCTATGGAGATTGATGGCCCAACGCATTTCTCAAGAAATACTTGTGAGTATCCTTCACATAATCTTACAGCTTCTTCTTTGCGCTTGTTTTCATTTGAGCCATTGACTACTCTTAATGTCCTAGTTAGTATTCAACTGATCTCATTATGCTTCGTACAGGGGTTCCCTTGGGACATACTATGTTGAAACGCCGCTACATAACTGCTGCTGGTTGGAAAGTAGTGTCAGTGGCTCATCAAGAGGTGAGTTTAATTTTTTAGCATGAAACCACCTTCCAATGCAGGACTTTGGTCCCTAAATAGTAAAACTTAAATAAATCATCTCCATGATCGAGTCAAGCTTCATGAACAAAAATTAAAGGTGCTCTACCGGTCTCAACATGCCCATGCACATATTCACGAATCACAACACAAAGAAAATAAACACGAAAAACCTTCAAATGAAGAACAAATCATATTGTGTGGTGTCTCTGTGCGTGTTGTGATAATTCATGGATGTGAAAACTACTTACATGTTTATCGGATAAGAGTGGTTTCCAGATGTTTTTAACATAATTATTTTCTGTTTCTTGTAGTGGGAAGAACTTCAAGGTGGTTTTGAGCAACTAGAGTACCTACGAGAAATTCTGAAGGAGCACTTATATGCAGACAATACCATCCAAGTATAGACGTGGGAAAGGTAGTTTCTCATGGAATTGACTTGTTGAAAATTCTTGGCAGATGAGTAGTTGAATACATAGTTAGCTAGTGAATTGCAAAATATAATTTTCACAGATGCATTCATCTTGAAGCAGCTAATTTTTGAGCTGATTAAGTAGCTAAACAAAATATAAGTGTAGATCCCCTGTCATTCATATTAAAAACGTGCCTCATGCAGCATTTTGGTTTTTACTAACACTACAGTCTCATCAGAACAACTGTTCTTCTGGTTGTCACCGATCATTCCTTTCATGTCTTTTTTTTCTTTTTCTTTTCTGTAGAGCTCTGAGAGTAGAGCACTGAACAACTCCAAGGGAGCTCATTCTCCAGGTGAGGATGTATCGAGGTTTAGGTTATTTAGGATGACGTCGTATTTTGAATAGCAAGGCTTACTCCACTCGTCAGTTACTAGTTAAAGTCCATCTCTAGAGCCAATTTTCTATTTTTCTTGGGGGCTGAGTGAGTAAACTTTTTGTTCATTTCTGATGATATTGGATTTCCTGAACAACTTTGCATCCTTGGTGCTGTTACCATGAAAAATTGACAGATGAGAGAATTGCAATTAGTCTAATACCAAACTAAAACGAAAGAGTGGTTGCAACTGATAGCATCCTTGCATAACTTTAAATTCTACTGGTACATTAGATTGGAAGAACTCTGTCAAAATCATAAAATTTGTAATCTTACATTTTGAAAGCCGAGTATTAAAATTCTTAACTTGGATCTCCTTGTGATTATTTAATTTATGTCGATTCTTAACTTGGATCTCGTTGTGATTATTTAATTTATGTCGTTTTAAGAAAAATTGCATATCCATCTGTACTGTCTCCATTCAATATGTTTTAGGGTATCATTTCGTTTCAAGTTTTCGGAAAATGTTGCTTTGCTTATAATGTTTTTCTTATGTCTAACATCTTGTGTGGTTTATAAACTTCAGTTCCGTTCTATTAAGACCCCATGGTCCAAGAAAATGGTCACCGTTCGATTGTAATCCCACAGTAATTAGTGGTTTAACTTTTGTTGTTGTACTTTTTTCTTAACCGTTGGACTTAAGATCAAACGCTTGGTGACCACATTTATCTTGGACAATGAGGTCGAGGAGAACGAGACTCTTATAAATTTGGGCCCCTTAGTAGGAGATGTAGAATTCGAATGTAAAAATCCACATTGATTTTGTGAAAACTTTTTCTTGTCCTAAATGTATGTGATCTTATTTTATTTCATTCACAAGCTCTCTCAACTATTTTGCTTTCGTTCATTTCTTTTGTTGGCATATTGTTTCTTAATTTTCTTTCTTTTTGATACATTTGAGGGTCCAAAGGCTCAAAACGGCAAAAACTCAACCAGATACTACAGGGCCTACTGGGCCTAAGACTTTTACTTTTGTGGGTACTGTCAGGGTTCGTTTGGGTTGGATCTTCTAGTTTTGGTGGTAAATTATACAATTGAGTTTAAGGCTCATTTAGAGCTGTTTGATAACAATTTCATTTTCAATTTGAAAACTATATTTGTTTATAAATTCTCTTGGCAGGTGGGTAATACTTGGAGTAGCTATTTATTACCAGCTTGATAAGGAATTACGTGAGCTTTTGGGGAAACTGAAATCTTGTTTGGTAACTAATTCCAGTTTTTAGTTTTTAAAAAATGAAAGACACTTTATTGAGTTTTCAAAATTTGCCTTTCAGTTTTCAGTTTTTGGTTTTCAATGCTCATTTTATTAAAAATTAATAGTTACCAACTTACCGACAAGATTTCAGTTCTCAAAAAGTAAGAGTGAAAACCAAAAACTGAAAACGAAATGATTACCAAATAGCTTCTTAGCAGTATAGCTCACAATGCATGCTGCCACTCTTTTGGAGCAATATTACTATTTTAAATTACACTAAGGCCTTCCACATTAGGCTGGAAAAAAAGTGCATTATACTAATATTTTGAGCATGGAGGAATCACCTTACAGTGGGTCGGAAAAATTTGAATGTGATACCAATATATTAAACTACGATAGTGATAGCAATAACATAAATGAGTTGGGTCTCACTACTTTATATATTATATTTTTAATGAGGGGTATTTTAGGCCATCTCCAACCGAGGATTGGTCAGAGGGCTCATTTTAACCCTTTGGCCCTCCAAGAAATTAATATTTTAATGAACAATACAGGGTTATATTTGCCTCCGTTTCCAACCGAGGGTCAAAGGGCCATAGGGCTCGTTTTAGCCCTGTCACAAAAAACCGTCTCCAACCGAGGACCAAATGGCCATAGGGTCAGACATAATTTATTATTTAAAAATTACAACTTAAATTCAAATCCAACGGCTAAATGACGTTAGCTGGCCGTTGGATATGAATTTTTCTTTTGCTATGAATAGGGTGGATATTCGGTTATAATTCACACAACTTTGAATTCAATCTATTTCAATTCAAGTTTGCAATGAATTCCAACTTTGGATCCTTTTCGGATTCCAACTGAGGGTCTTCATCCAATTCCAAATTGGAAGCAAAATGGGCGCAAATGAGACGAGAAGATGAACAGTCTAATTAAGAAGTTCTAGTAAGGCGCAACAAACAAAATAGAGCAGCAGCCATGGTTGGGGCCATGGTATGTCAGCCAACTGAGGAACAACCTCAATAGGGTAGCTCTATTGCTGGTCGCTCTTACAAACCACGAAACAGAGCGATGTCACATGCTAATCTGATGAACAACTACTTCAACCCCAACTTGGTGTACACAAAAGAGGATTTCAGACGTCGCTTCCAGATGAGATGTCATGTCTTCGAGTGTTTACTTCGTGATGTCCAGCAGGTTAATCCATATTTTCGACAGAAGCGGGATAGAGCATGCCGCCCTGGTTTCTCACCTCATCAGAAAGTTACTGTCGCACTCCGAATGATGGCCTATGGCTCCCCATTTGATTCGATGGATGAAACCTATGGTATATCTGAGTCTACATGCCTTGATACTCTTGAACAATTCTGTGACGCAATTGTTCAGGTTTACAAAGACGAGTACCTTCGTGAGCCAAATCAAGAAGATCTGAATTGGCTCATTCGCAAAGCTGAAGACTGTGGGTTTTCGGGCATGATAAGGTTATTAGACTGCATGCATTGAGATTGGAAGAACTGTCCCACCGGATGGCAAAGAGGCTTTAGCAGAAGGTCGAGAAAGCCAACTGTGGTGTTAGAGGTGGTTACCTCATATGTCAAATGAATCTGGCATTCTTTCTTTGGAGTTCCTGGATCCCAAAATGACATTACAGTTCTTGGGCGATCACCTCTCTTCAATAACTTGACAGAAGGTAAAGCACCTCAACTTGACTACTACATCAACAATCGTCAATACAATATAGGGTATTACTTGTCAGATGACATCTACCTAGGGTTGGAAAAAAATATCCTAAAAATACCAAACCAAACCGAAAAATTCTCGAAATCGAACCGAAAAATTCCCAAACCGAAATTCCCGAAAATTTTGGTACCCAATACCGAACCGATCCTGACATTTTGGTATGGGAATCGGTCTCAAGTTTTTGGGATTTTGGTAATCCCAAACCGAACCGAAACAAAAAATATTATTTAATTTTTAAATATATAATTAGAATTTTAATAGCCTTTGGATTATGTTGAGATTTAATCTCAACCGTTGCATATAATCGAAGTTATCAACCTGTGTTTGACTCTCTATCTCTCGACATTCACTTAGTCACACATAAGAGTCTCTCAGACCTAACCTCACCTCAGTATCTCCTCGCCGATTTGTCTCTCCTCCCACATCCGTCGCCTGAATCCCGAATCTACCCACAACAGTCCTCATTCCTCTCAATCCCCAGTCCTCACCTGTATCGTGCCTTCACCGAACCACCGAATTCGGCTCCTGAATTGAGCTCTCAATCTCAGTCCGCACTCCTCCTCACTGCAAAAGGTAAGAAATTCCTGCAATGAACTCAACCAAAGCTCATACAAATTGTTTGATTCCAAATTCGATTAGAGAATTTGAAATTGGGTTTCTGAATTAGGGCTTTTGGAATTAGGGATTTAGAATCGACGGAGAGGTTACAGAGGGAATATGAGAGGTGAAAGGGGGAGGGAGCCTGACTTAAATGTTTTGTAAAATACCTTATGCAATCAAAGCTTTTTTCGTAAATTTTGGCAAGGTACTCAGGTACCCCATTCCTTCTTTTTGTAAATTTTTCAAATGGATTTTAGCGAGGTACTCAGGTACCCCATTCGTTCTTTTCGTAAAATTTGTCACTGCAGTTGATTTAGGGTTATTCATATATGGTGCACCAGTTCCATAATTTTATAAAAATGGATGCTCGATTAATTAATAAGTTTTTATAATTATTCTTAGCATATTTAATTGCATGTGATTCTGTAGTTTAAATTTATTGGAATGGATGGGGTTATAAAATGGAAATTGTTTGCACGTCAAGGCACAGTTTGTTAAGGTTTTGCTTAGTTATGGGCTAATATTCGAAAGAAAGTTAATGGAGTGTGGTACAAGCTGCTGTTGTTGTTCCCTTGTTTGTGTTAAATATATGAAATCTGGGTCATATGCATTCGAACAGATCGAGGCATTTTGCTTCTTTCTTTGTTTGTTTTATATTCTTTTTGGGTGAGGGGATGAGGGCCATGGGTTGTAAATGGTGTTGATTAGTATTGGACTCGGAATATGGATTAAAAACATATTGATTGCGGGGAAGTGGATTAAAAAGTTAGTCTAAAATGTTACTATGATATATCAATTTTATTTTGTTGTCCATATACAACATAAAATCAGTAATTGAACGATACAACAAAGCAAAAGAGGAGCACTACCAATTTGGGAATCCAGCTTCTGAGGTTAAGGTATTCTTCAGTGAAACTGCATCAGCTTCAGACTTAAGTTATCAATAAAACTGCATCAGCTTCAGACGATGTCCTGCAACAGTTTTATTGATAATTGCATTATTGATAGCTTATCTTCAAAGCATTGTTAACTATTACATATTTGAAAAATGGTTTTATATTGAATATGTTAATGTTATTGCATTTGAATTGGATATGTGTTATTGTGCTTTATTGATTGGGATTTGGATATATGCTGAACTGTGATTGTGATATATTAATGTGCATTGTTATTTTATTTGTTAGGATGGACGGGTCTAGTAGCCAATCTAGTACACCTATGGTCTCGGTATTAGGAAAACGAAAACAAACCCAACCTAGTGGTACCCTTCAATTAGGCACTTCCTTACATCAAGATTATTTGCATAATGATTATTATGAAGATTGTTGGGATGATGATCCGGATGTGGAGGAGGATAGTGCATTAGAATAAATAGAAGAAGAGGGGGAAGAGGGGGAAGAGGAAGTAGAACAAGTAGAAGAAGTAGTGAGACAATGGGATGGTCCTCCTCTGAAAAAGGGTAATACGAGAAAGGGTCAAAGTCCGGCGTGGAATGATGCTAAGAGGGTAACGATGACCGATAATAATGGGAAGAGATTGTTCATGGCCGAATGCAAGCATTGCAAACTCTTAGTATCGGCACACCCTAGAACTCATGGGACGGTGGGAATTCTTAAACATTTGAGGAAATGCACGGGTTCTAGTCTCTTTGAGAATATGGATCCGAACCAACCTACATTGACACAAGTGAGGATGGGAGGTCCGGTTGTCACTCACACTTTCAATAAAAAAAAACTTGATAGGAGATGTGTGAGGTGGATTATAATAGCGGAGATGCCTTTTAGGGTGGTTGATCAAGAGGACTTTCGAGCTTTTATTCGTGACTTGAATCCAAAGTACAAACTTCCTAATAGGCATAAGGTGGCGGCGGCGGTTTTGGAGTTGTATTTTGAAGAGAAGGCAAAAATAAAAAGTGTGATTTAGGGATTGAGAGTGAGTATCACAACTGATACTTGGATCTCGATTCAAATGATAAACTACATGGTCATCACGACCCATTTTTTGGACGCTAATTGGGGATTGCATAAGAGGATCCTAAACTTTGTCCAAGTTACTTCTCACAAGGGTGATGATATTGGAAGATGCCTAGAGGTTTGCTTGAATGATTGGGGCATAGACAAGGTGTTTATCATTACCGTTGACAATGCTAGTGCAAATGACACCGCTATTGCATACATGAAAAAAAGACTCAAGTCAAATGGTACTCTTTTACTTGACGGGGCTCACTTGCATATGAGGTGTGCTTGTCACATCCTCAATTTGATAGTTAAGGATGGAATGGCGGAGCTTAGTAGGGAGATTGATGCCATAAGAAATTGTGTGAAGTTTATACACTCATCCCCAGCAAGGTTGGAGTTTTTTAGGGAATATTGTGTCTTGTTGAGATTTGATAGGATGTCAAGTATCCCTTTTGATGTTGTCACAAGGTGGAATGCCACGTATCAAATGCTTAATAGTGCTTTCAAGTTTAAAGAAGTGTTCTCTAAGAAGGCATTTGAATGTGATTCTTTTATTGCTTACTTCAAAGAGGAGGTCTCGAAAGAGGTTGATGGGGTGACAAAAAAGGCCAAGCGGGTGGGTCCTCCGGAGGTGGATGATTGGGAAAGGTTGATGAGTTTTGCTCACTTTCTCAAAAAACTTTATGATGCCACATTGACATTGAGTGCAACCCTTACTCCAACGTCACACTTAATACTTAGCACGGTGATTGCCTTGCAAGTGGAGATAAAAGAACAAATTTTAAATGCCTCTAATGCCAATTTGCGAAGTGTGGCTACCTCAATGAAGCTCAAGTTTGACAAATATTGGGGTGACATTGAAAAGGTAAATCATATTCTCTGTGTGGCCCAATCACTCGACCCAAGGTACAAATTTGATATGTTGGAGACAAATCTAGAAGAGCTCGGCTATGGATGTGACAAAATAAGGGAGGAGAAAGTAAGGGTTAAAGGCTATGTAACCAAGTTGTATAATGCATATAAGGAGGGAGTGGTCCTTAGTGGTAGTAGTGGTAGTAGTACTAGTAGTAGTGCTACCTCAAATGTGGAGCAAAGATCAAGTGTACTAGATGATGGGGCCCGGGGGGGGGGGTGTGATGGTAGATATTGATGTTGCTTCAAGGATGACAAAGAAGATCCAAAGAAAGAGAGCGGAGGCACAACAAAATGAGATAGCCAATGAAGTGGATATGTACTTCGATGATCCACATCAAAGCTTAACATATGAGGGTTTCAATCTTTTGGATTGGTGGAAAGGAAATTGTGGTCAATATCCAACTCTTAGTAAAGTTGCTAAGGATGTATTGGCCCTTCCTAGTAGCACCGTTGCTAGTGAGAATGCATTTAGTCTTGGTGGGAGAGTTGTTGATCCTTTTAGAGTTTCCTTAACACCTAAAACGGTTGAGGCTTTAGTGTGTACTAGTGATTGCCTTAGAGGAAAAGAATTTTGTTTCTACAAGGAGCTTACACTTGACGAATTATATTTCTACGAGGAGCTTGAATGCTTAGAAAAAAAGTAAGCAAACAATTTAATTTCCTCTTTTATTTTCTTAGTATTTATTATCTATTACTATTAGACTATAATTCAATCTAAATGATTTGTGGTTTATTGTTTTAGGCATGGCTAATTTGGGAGGTGAGGAGAATACAACACAAGAAAATGAAATGCCACCTCCACCTCCACCTCTTCGACCATCTCAAGTTAAGGTTCAACGTCAAAATCAAATTAATCAATCACTACCTCCACGACCACCCATTTTAAGGGGAAGAGCTCAACCATCAATATCAAGGGGAAAGGCTCAACCAAGGGGAAGAGTACAAGTACCAACAAGAAGGGAGCAACCACAAGCATCAACAAGATTAAAGGGCTGAAGGGGCCGAAGAGGCCAACAATCTTCATAAACGTTAAGCTTTGCTTTTTAGCTTTTGAGTTTGTTACTTTATTTATTTTAAAACCTTGGCTTGTAACTAATTTTTTTGTTTTTGGATTTGTTACTTAATTTATTTTTATTGCATGCATGTCATGTGTAGTAGAAATTGAATAGGCAGATCACATATGTTATTAGCAGAAATTGAATAGGCAGATCACTATGGTATTGTGCATAGATTGTAGATTGGCAGATTCCACAGATAATCTGTGCACAGATTGCAGATTGGCAGATTGCACAGATTCAAATTGCAAATTGCCCATAGCCCAAATTTTCAATATAAAAGGTTGAATTTTAGCCCAAAATCATAATATGTCAAATTTAGTCAAAAAGCCCAAAACCATTTCGGGATTCCTGAAAATTTGGTTTGAGATCGGTATTGAATTTGGGATTCCTGAAAATTTCATTTTGGGAATCGGGACAAGGGTTTCGGTATGGGATCCCATACCGAACCATCCCTACATCTACCCAAAGTGGACGACACTTGTCCAAGCAATTCCAAACCCTAGGAATGACGCAGAAAAGTTGTTTACCTTACACCAAGAGGCATACCGGAAAGATATTGAGAGCGCTTTCGGTATTCTATAAGCACGGTGGAAGATCATTAGCGAGCCGGCAAGAGGGTGGAATCGAGAAAATTTGGACTCCATCATGATGTCTTGCATCATATTACACAATATAATAGTGGATGATAAGCAAGATGGGTATATTGATGGAGAGTCCAATGATGACCAAGAAGATCCAAATAGGTCAAAAAGGGCTCGTGCAAAAATATATGATGGGCTTAATTTGCCTTTCAATCCAAGAACTGGTAGTATCTCTATAAATAAGTACATGAGGCGCTATAAAATGATATGTTCTCGAGCCACAAACAACTACCTACAACAGGATCTTGTTGCACATCTTTGGGCCAAAAGAAGTATGGAGTAGGCGTTTAAGTTTTATGTTGTTAAATGTTTTTTAAAATGTTGTTTAAGTTTCATGTTGTTAAATGTTTTTTTTTTTTATGTTGTATAATTTGTTTGTTAGTTAATGTTATTTATTGTTGTTTCATATTGTTTAATGTTGTTTCATGTTACTTAATTTAATTTAATGTTGTATAATGGCTTAGGAAGTTATAGGAAAAAAAATATAATTTTAAAAGGATATGAAACAAATAGAAGTTATAGGAAAAAATGGAATTTAAAAAAAAAATGAAACAAATTTTGTAAAATAAAAGTTATGAAAAAAAAAATAGAATTTAAAAAAAATATGAAAAATAGAAGTTATAGGAAAAATTTTGTAAATAAAAAATGATAATAAAACTGTAAAAAAAAAAAATAATAATAATTCAAATGCAACGGCTAGCTAACGTCAGCTAGCCATTGCATTTGATTTTTTTTTTTTCTAAAGCATTCCTGTCGGTTATAATCGACAGGAATACATTTATATATTTAATATAAACGTATTCCTGTCGGTTGTAACCGATAGGAAAGTTGATTTTTCTGGCAGCCCTGGGTTGGCTGGTTGGCTAGCTGCATGCAGCCAGCCCTCCAGCCCTCTGGCCTAGCCTTCGGTTGGAGACGGTTTTCGGGCTATTTTCGGCCCTCTGGCTCTCTGGACCCTTTGGTTGGAGATGGCCTTAGCTCACCACTATAAACTATGGTGCATGCTCATCATACACCTAATAATTTGTCATGTTTCCTTTTACTTAACCTTGATTAATTTTTTGTTGAGTTGAAAGGGCTAATTCTAATCAAATGGTGCTACATTTTGTCATTCACTTTGTGATTTTTTACTGTTGGTGGAAAAAGAATGGTCCAAAATATAAGAAAGTTAAAGACATTGCTTTGGTGGATGGTTGGCTAGTTAGAGCATGCTCAGAAGATGGCATGTATACTTTGGTTGGTGTCGGTGGGCAAGGAGACAATGATCAATGATCTCTCGGCCATGTCATAAAGACTCGCATCATTTTGCATATAACATGATTACTGACAACGAGCGGGCGGAGTGCGAGGATGGGGATTAGGAGGGCCGACCGGCAGTATGATGGGGTCGCTCGACCATACAATTATAGGTTGGATTGGACTCTCTTTTATTATGTTGCTGCTTATTTCACCTTCCTTTTTAAGTTTTCTCATTCCGCGGTGCCATCGTTTATTACGCTTGTACTAAAAAAATCTGACCAAATAAATAAATGAACATATTTAAAGATAATCAATATTAAGCTCGTATTAACGATCTTATTAGAGTAAACTCACTCTAGCTTGGTAGCTTTCACCGCCTGTCGAGAGTTGAATTCTGAGATTTGATGGCGGACTTAAAAAGCTTAGCTTGGCATAACAAATAAAGAGTGTCAAGAAACAACACATACCCCTCACTTTTGGAAGGTTCGGGACTTGTGTAACAATAGTGCTATAAGAATCAAACTTAAGCAGTCTGATTTCTAATGTAGGTATCACACTCATCTAAAACCACTATAGAACGCCCAAGGAGAGAGGATAGAATTTGAACTTAGGACACAATGGAATGAAAAGAAAAACTCTATCTACCAATGCAATCCACCACTTTCTTATCTTCCACACACTTAAAAAGTTCTATTTTTGTAAGAAAGTCCTTTTTAACTGCCATCAATACATCTCGATAACATATCCAATGCAAGAAATGAATGACTCGAAAATACTAAAATGTCCCCTTACTACAATGTAAAATATGTTAAACTATGGTCCAATTTAGATGTCTAAGAATTACTAAAATGTTCTTACTCTTATTGGGTCCTACCACTAATAATCCGAGCTGAAATAGCAAATTTTCAGACGAATTCATGTTGTATTAACGGTTTGTGTACACCATAACACTCTTTTACCATTTATAAAAGAAAGTTAACACATTTGTATGGTGGTAACTAATCGTGTACAATGTAACAGTTGGGTTACATCAATTTTAAGTGTTTGCGTGTGTTTATGAACGGGTTGGGTTTTGTGAGTAACTTAGTTGGGTTTTTGATGGGCAAGTAAAGGGTTGGGGTTGGGTATAGGGAGTAATTAGTTAGCAAAACCTTGAGGGGGAGTAAGTTGTGTTTTGTCAACTCACTCCCATCCACTACTCTGTCATTTGGTGTCCAGAATTTAAGCTTGATTGAACATGCTTTTAAAATGATTGAAAACGTTTTTCATGAAATTTATTTTGAGTTCTAAAAGCATGGTAAGTGCTTTTTGGAAGAAGCATTAGATAGGTACTTCTTGTATGAAACAATTCAAATGTTTTTTTAGGATCCACTTAGATTTTTACTAAGGATTGATTTAAAAAATATTTTCACCATAAGCGCTTTCAGTTATTTTAAAAGTACTTCCAAACAAATCCTTTAATTAGATAAATGACTTAACTATATTTAAGATATGTTGAATAATAAACAAAAACAATTATGTCCAATTTGAAGGTTCTTCACTTATAAGTGAGACGTCTTAAATTTAACTTAGTAATTACAACTACCAGTTACAAAATACTCCATTAGTGTTTAAATTGTAAAAATAGTACCAACCATTTCATCAATTTCTTTCTCCCCTAGAAAATAAATGCAAGCAACCAATTAAACAAAAGGGTAAGGGAAAGGTTAGAATTGCGTGCAAAGCATGTTAATTCCAGCAGGAAATTTGGACTTTTGGCCATCCATTTCTGCATTAATTCCAGGGGATATGTTGTGTTATATATAATATACACATACACATATTGTGATGCTTACACATGCTTCACCCGTTGATCACTCTCTTATAATTTATATTTTAATTACTGTGGATCGATGTGGCTCTTTAATATTTCTTCCTTCTGTTTGCCATATACTCCAACATCATCATCATCAACATCCATAGATTCAGATCTCAGACTCAACATGTTACACGCTTGTTCTCAGTGGCGTGTGTCAACCTATGTGTGTGTGTGTGTGTGTGTGTGTATTATACACAGATATACTAACTGCTTAGATTAGATCTGCTTAATTTCTATGCTACAGCTTACAAGAAAGGGGTTTGGTCCAACCAGAAAAACAAGTCACATGCACAACTAAACTACTCTATTTATGTGACAGCTCTACAAGGTGTAAAAAGGTAAATAAGTTTAAATAGGGCTTGTTTCGATTGTTTATGTAGAAAGTTTTCCACTCATAAGCGATTTTATTCTAAGTGTTTTAATTAAAAACATGTTGAATCACCTGTGAAGTGTTTCTCTGAACAAAAAAACTTGTAAATTCTCTTGCCAAACATTATCAGAAAAACGTTTTTAACTTTTCGAAAGCAGTGTAGAGCAGAATTTTTTATGCTTCGTTCTCCAATGATGAGGTGAGAGACATAGAAAGAGTGAGAAACATGTGGAATATTATTAAATGGGTGTTGACCCCATCGTCGCAGAAGAAATGGGCCTAAGGTATTTCCAAAGGCAGATACGTCAATACCAGAATTGATGCTTCAGTCCATGATTGAGGCAATGGTCAATACAAGACAATACTCAAACCAAAAACCAATTAGCCCAAGAGAAGCCAGCGCATGGCATCAGTGTGGTAGTGGGACTGTGAGGACCAACTCTTGAGATAATTTCTAACCAATTTGAGTGCGCTATGGTCACTGGCATGGAGACATACGTGGACGATTTCAGCCTGTTCATGTATTTGAGACTTATAATGCATAAACAATCGTCTACGTAGAAGATTAACGACATCACATTTTATATGTAGACGATTGATTGTAACATTCTTCAAACAGTAGTTTTACACGCGGTGGCATTCCATTTGCTAATATTGTAGGTGTTAGCTGGCCATGTTCAATTGGAGTAGGAGTACCCACTCCACTTGGCACTTGCTCTTAGCAGGCAGGTTTGCATCTACAGGCATTGCATTGTCCTATTTTGCCAACTAATCTTGTCAGCAATCCCACATTGTGTGTTTCTCACATTATTGTTCACATATTTGTGGTTCCTACAAAACTTCTTAACCCAAAGCTTTGTTGTACATTAATACATATATGTATATGTGTGTGTGTGTGTGCATACTTTCTTCTCCTTGGTTTATTTATTTATTTTTATTTTTTAACATTTTGGTCATTGGATATATACCTTTGGTTCTCTTTTTCTTTTTCTTTTTTTGTTTAACAAAAGGTTGATCCCCATAAATCTAGACTTGCTTGATGAAAGCTTTTCTTAGTTTAGATCAAATTTAGCAAATAATACACATTGCTTTAGTTATAACTTATAATGCGAGGTAAGTCATTGATTGGTGCCAAACTAAACATGAAACTCACATTACACCAATCAAACAGTTATTAGTCATTTATGCATGTGTGAGCGACGCATATTAATGCAATTTGTAATATGAAAAAAAAACCTAAAATGTAATTTAAAGTTTTTCCGCATCAGTATATTATATTTTAAAATGGAGAAATTCTCTCATGTAACCAGTTCATTATGTGTTCATTTTTTAAATCATTAATAATAAGTGATTTTTTAAACACATGACAATCGTTTATTAGACTATAACGCTACAAAGACTAAAAACAAGTTCCATGAATTTCACCTTAAAATGGTAGTGCTTGAGAGAGTAAAATGATGCATACGAGTTGAAAGCATGTTTTGAAGTGTCGGCAATTTTGTGGTTAACTCCAACATATCACATACCTTTATGACCAAAAAATTAAATAATTGATTTTCTTACGATAGCATATTTTTATAAGGTTGCACATGTTCTAGTAGAAACTTGCATCAGTGTACATATATTAGTTGTCTTTTCAACTTCCCTACATTATAGATTCGGGAAATATAGAAAAATAATTTAAAGCAGGATGATCTAAATTTAAAGTACTTTAATCAAATATTAATAGAAAACATAAAAATAATTGATTAATTAGTCTCACTATGTCTTGAACCGACAGAAAGATAATTAGTCCAAATCCAAATTGGTGTTATTTATATTAATTGGGAACTGTTATTAGCACTCCAATAATCTCATTCTACACTATTCACAAATGTATTTTTCTTTCCTAATATAAAAAATTTAAAGTGTAGAATAAGATTTTTGGAATACTAATAATAATTCCCTATTAATTTAGTGCAGTGGAAAACAATAACCGGAGGATATGCTTCTCTTTGATTGCCCCCTACCCAAGAAAAAATCAATTAATCTTTTTGCCCTTTCTTATATGATATCCTCATCAATAATTAAATGTAATGCTTAAACCATTACACACAGTTGTTTTTAATAGAATTTGGCTTAGCGGTGGATTGTTTCGGTGGTTGGCGTTTTTCACTTTAACCTGCTGCATTTTAGATAAAACTCTTTTTTTTCTGCTTTTAGTGTAAAATATTGCTTGTAAGAAAAATAAAATAGCATTTGGCTTAATGGTAGTTATTTTTACTTTGTTTAAGAAAGTCTAAAGTTCAAATCACACATGTAACTGAAATATCTTTCACGTTGAGTTTGATACTTAGTTATGTTTGACTCCATTATGATTCCGCATCTCTGTTGTGTGTGTGCTCTATCTCATTGTAAAAGTCTTATTGTTCGTCAGAAAAAAAAAAAATATCGATAATTCTATTTGACCATACAAAAACTAGCACACTTCTAGACATATTCTTTATTAAAAATGAACCCTACTATTGTATGTCGGACCTATTAAAAAGTGTCAACATTATTAATTTTTTTTACTGGTGATGTTATCCACACACCATTTGTTAATTTTTGTACTTTAATCATGTTTAATTCATTCGATCCGATGATTAAAAATTAAAAAAAATGTGTGAGAGATAAAAATGAATAGAACCACCTAATAAAAATTATATATTTAGGCTTATTGCTCAGCAACTCCATATCTGTTGTTAATTATAAGCATGGTGACTCTCTCAGTTGATCAAAAGTCTGATGAAAGATGGTTGTTCATCCAATTAATCAGCCCATTGTATTTCTGCCATATTAATATTATCTCTTTCTGACAGACCTATCGGAGCTTGCTTTGCTTTCAAAGTTACAAAAAACTAATTTACCTAATTAGATAATTATTGATTACTTTTCAAGTTAATTAAAAAAAATTGCTCCTCTCATAAACAACTTTAATCTCCCTTTAATATTAACTTTATCTAAACAATTATTATTGTTACATCACCTGCATTGGAGCGAGGTTATTATACTGCCTGCAGGTCTCCGAGACACTCATTGATGCAAGCAAAGAAAAAGTTTAAGACAGGTAATGACCCTTGAAGAACAAGTAATCCCTAAACCGTGGTTAGCTACTTTATAATTTTAACCTATTATCTCCAAAATTAAACTTATCTTTTGATCAGTTAATTACTTAAACACAACAAGGCAGTAGAGGTGAACACTGAGAAAATGATGAGTATCATCATTGGGTACAAATATATGATTGAGACAAGGCACGAAAAGTGTTTTAAATGTTCTAGAATGTCCTTCCCCACTTGTCACAAATGTTGAAATTGAATCTGCACATCGTCCTAAACTCATTAACTTGTGACAGAACAAACAGTCATGACTCATAAGCAAGCTAAAGAGGTGAGGTATGTCAGTCAAAGGCTCTTTGACGATCAAATTAGTTAGCAATATTAAGACTCAAGTGGGCAAAAGAATAAATATGCAGAGATTGTGTTACCAGAGATAAACCCTACAAAAGCGTATTTATATTAGTCGAGGAGATGACCTTTTAGAATAGTAGAATCCTTATTAAACCAGGAAAATCCCAAATGATATCTAGGAAGTCGTAGATATTGCATCCTCTTAAGAGTGTGATTACTTGCGGCACTGCCAATCCTTAGAGTGTAAGGACTCCAAGTTTATGGGAACTTGTTGATTCCTTGCTGGATTAGGTTCTTGAATCTTGCGGAACAATCATGGTCTATCTAAACAAAGTCGACTAATTCCGGAACATGATGTTACTGATCCATTTATTCAACTTTGCAATTAAGGCTATTGGGTTCATGATCGGACTTCTAAGGTACGTGTATTCTGGTCCACCTTATTCTGGCACTGGAAAAATCATTGGTCTCACAATTTCCCCTAACTAGGCATTTGAAATCACTTATTTCCCATGAGCATGGGGCAGTTACCCAAAGACCATGTCTTTCAGAGTAAGTCGGACTACATACCATTTTCTCCCTTTAGACGTGTGGCATCCTAGCTTCATTTCTTGCGAACCTTTGGACATCGAAACGTTCTGTATTCGAGCGCCCTACCTTGTGAACCGTGCCTTCAATTTCACAATGATGAGAATTTTTGCAATTGCGCGTGTGCAGAAAATGAAGTTTTATCCGTCGCTTTCTCTAGGAAAATCCAATCGTCGGATTCGTTGTTGACGATCCATATTCAATGACTAGTTGACTCCGAAATATTCCTTTTAAACATTCTTAGGTCTCTTATTTGGCCTTTACAAAAACCGCCAAACTCTTTCGAAAAGGTCTTGAACTTTACTTCTGCAAATCAAGTCTGAAATTTTAGCCATGTCCACATCTCTTTGCTCAATTTCTTTGAATACTTTCACTCGAACCAATGGCTTCACCTTCAAACAAACTTCCTGCTCCTGCCGCTAACTACAATTCTCAGTTTGAGCCTCCAATGGTAAAGGTATGAAGTGAGGAAGAAGTGAAAGTTTTTGTTAGACTCCGTTAACATCTTCTGCACAGCTAAATTGACAAATAAGAAGGTCACAATGACATCCAAAATCTTATGCCAAAACCTTCCAATCCTAAACATCCATGCATTAGAATCCACCCCTAGTACTTAGACCTGGGTTTGAACTTTCCATTCTCCCCCTTCTTGAAGCAAGTGTTGAACTGCTTTGATGTTGCTCCTCTACAACTTAACCCTCATGTCGTTTCGCATCCTCACCTGCTTCAAGCTTCTAAACAACTAGTATGAGGCGGAATTGGGTATCCAGGAGTTTACCATCGACAAGAGCTCCGATCCTTATTACTTTTTTCAATCAAGATCCAGTGTCATATGCCCTGCCTATATTATCGAGTTGCCGCGCCACGACAAAGACTAGTACAAAGTGTCCTGATTGTAAATGAAAATTAAGAAAATGATATGTCCTGACTTAGAATTCGAAATATTGCATCCACCGGCCTCAGCTCCAACATCAACATCACAATTATTGACCAGTGCCACCCTTAGTTAATTGATACAGCTTGCAAAATTATTCCCTTCGAACACCAGAATTGAAAATAGCTCATAGCTCTAAAGTGAACAAGGGAACATAGGCGGGATGCCATAATTGATTTATGCACCAATCATCCCATCGAAATTCCATCTTAGAGTAAAGTGGATGCTAAATATGGGAAATATCTAGTGAAAGTCCTAAAAACCCGAAGGTTGGAGAAGAAGAAATTGAAACGTTCTAAAAGCGTCGTAAAGAAATTTGTCAGCACAAATCTTCTAAAAAGAAAACGAACAAATCGAAGAGCCCAAATGATTATCCAACTAATAAATTACTGGTAATCCAAGATGCCATTCCCTTTGAGTTGGGACTAATCGCCTCCAAGAAGCGACAAAACCTGATTACTAAGGACAAAGTAGTGCCAGAATTACGCAAGGACAAGAGTTTAATTGATGCCCCTCATGTCTAAATACTTTCACTTGTTGGCGCAGAGCCACAATAGCAGGAAGACCAACAGTACCAATAACAAGTATGACCTGTTAACTAAACAAAAGCCGTTAACTAATTGGGTCGTTATTGGTTTACCTGTGTTGGGGCCCAAAAATGTCACACACCAATCCAACCAAGTCTCAAGGTCCAAATGTCATGCAAAGCCTTTATTCAAACCTAAACACATGCCAAGGTGCATGATTGATAAGGAATATATTTACAAACATGCTACGCCACAATAATTAAGCCGGATATCTAAATAAATCACGCCATATTCATGCCTATTCATCATGCCAAGCTTCCTTATGCTAGTCACTATTCATGCTAAGCCCAAGTCACATATTTGAAGCTTGTCAAGTGAATTGTGGTGTGGATGGTTATAGAAGGTTATTGGGCCTAAGCGGAATCAGGGTTATAAAAGGCTTTGGGCTGCTTGGGGGCCCAAGGATCCAAGTCCATACCCTTTGCATTTCACGCAGGCAAACATTAAGAGAGAACTAGCCTAGTTTACCTCTTTCCTTAGCAAGCCAACCCTTTTCGTTAGAACTGAACTAGATTTCTGCTTAAATGCATGCTAACCTAGCAAGTCAGGCATTTAATGCTAACTTTCCCTTCCCAACTTGTAGAGATAACCAACACGCGAAAGCCGTGAAACACGCTACCAGAAGTAGCGTCTACGAAAGGTCAGCTTGGGAAAGCCGCACCTCATGAAAAAGCAGAATGCAGGTGTGACATCCCACATCGCCCAGGGGAGTGATCCTTATATTTATATTCCCATCTCTACCTAGCATGAGGCCTTTTGGGAGCTCACTGGCTTCGGGTTCCATGGGAATTCCAAAGTTAAACGGGTAGCGCACGAGTGCATTCCCAGGATGGGTGACCCATCGGGAAGTTCTCGTGCGAGTTCCCAAAAACCAAATCGTGAGGGCTTGGTCGGGGCCCAAAGCGGACAATATCGTGTTACGGTGGAGTCAGGCCCGGGAAGTGGTCCCGCCCAGGCCAAGATGTGACAACAGGTCTCAACAGTACATCTACCTTACACCAAAAGGGAAATAATATGAAGGCTAAGGAGAAAGGAAAGGGAATATCAAGCCACAAATGGAGATTACTTTGAAGCCTAGATGAGAACCCGTCATTTACAAAATGAGGGAGATGAGCCATTAGAGGGAGGGGTAATACAGAGAGATAGAAATGAATGCAAGAAGAGAAAGCCATGTAACAATGCAAACTCTTTCTCTCTCATGTTAAACTAGTAATCTTCTAGCTTTCACACCACGCCTCACTTGAGCAAGTCTTTATCTTGATCAATCATGCTATCTTCGAGTCATTGATATCATCAAGGTATTTCCTAAGACAAGCCAACTCTTTCGAGATATTCTGGGACTTGGTACGAATCCGAACCAAGGGAGACAAGAGGACGCTCTCAAAGCCCAAGTTCGTCTCGACCTAAAAGTCCCCCCAACAACCTGTTAAGAACATGTTAAGACAACAGATTTGAAAGGATACAGCCCGTTAAGATAACGAATATGATATGAAAACGATACAAATACAAAAATCATGACCTGTTTGCCAGGCATAGTTGTAAGGGTGATTGGTCAATGAATTTCATCAATTTTTTTGGGAACAAGACTTCGCTGCTGAAATTTCAGCAGGAGGTTCTGCTTACACCCAATCTCGGATGGACACGTGTCCACTTTGAAATTTGGTGTCAGCAGGAATTCCTGGTGAAATGTTCAGGAGGGAAGGTAATTCCTTTTCTTGGATGCCGCTTTTAGTGCTTTGTGTCACTGCCCGCAATTTCCATATGCCACTGGGGTCCTTACAACGACAAATCTCCGACTCCAAGTCAGACAGGAAACGTGCATGCCCCTTTACAAATTTTGTTGCATTGCACTGCATGCTGGCTATTAATTAATAACTATTAGTAATACCAGAGCTTTGTAAATAATCAACAGTATGGAATGCGACGATGACAGTATGTTCGTATTATGTAACTTTTATTCTTGTAAAATGTTCACACAAAATTCAGTAGGCCTAAAGAAATTTGATGATCATTAGCCATTTCTTGAGATGCTCGTATAGTAAACGCGTACACCAATATTTTTGGCCGTTTAATTATATTGTTCATTGAATACTTAATCGACATCCAATCATTCGTTCTAGTGAAATGCCATATATTAGAGCATAGTGGAAATCTTTCCAAATTCTTCCGAATAAAGACTTTGCTATATTTATCTCAGTCACCGATACAAAAGCAGATGATCGACTCCTAGTTGCTGATGCATGTAACGCCCACCGATACAAAAGCAAATGTTTACTCTATGCAATAATTGAGATGGGATCGATTTGGTACGATCTAAAATCACTACTCATATATGATGATTATCAAATGATAAGTAAATTATGATTACAAGTTCAACTAATTTGTTTTTTTCTCCACCCAAGAGCTTATTCCCCACAATCCAAGGAAAACTATAAGAGGCAAACCCAAGAAAGAACAAAACTTCACAATTACAAGCAATCTATTTGAAAGAAGATAGTACTATCTCCTTGTCCTTGAAAAAGAAAGTGACATCTACCTCTCTTCCTTCACAATTCACTCTGTATAATGTAATTAAATTACTAACACCATTTGTTCTTTCTCTGAAAAATTCCATGTTTACTTGAACGATGACATGAAATTCGTTGAGGAAGACGCAGGAAGAACCTTTCTGTTTTCCACCAGCACGATGAATTTTAATGAACTGCACTTACTTAAATCTGTGTTGAAGAGGAGAAAGATGCTGGCATGGCATGAGAAACAATAACCGGTCTGTGTCTATTAAATCTATATAGAATTTAACTATGAGCTGGGGATGATGGTTCCAACGTAGCCAAATCCGCAGATCAGGAACGTAATGGTTTGGAGGAAGAGGTATATGAAGTAGTTGTTCTTCCCGTGCACAAAGTCATAGCATCCACAGATGAACAGAAACACCCCGAATCCCAGCTCCAATAGGTGAAGCCTGTTAAAATTGAATATTAGGTGAGAATGGTAATAAAAAAATAAAGCGTAGGTGAACAAATTTGGGATGTCTTCTTGTCACCAACAGATAATATTAATTTTACTGTTAATAAACTCCTATCATATACTAGCAGTACATTTATATGATGCCTTAGGTTTGATTAACCAATGCAAAGATTCTGATTTACAATAACGAAAGGGGTACAACCGAAAAAATTATTCTTACTTGGGGCTGCGGGATTAGGTTTGTTGGAAAATAATTAAAACTTAAGGAGCATGTGATTGGTTTTGTGCCAATTATTGGAGTTATGCAAAGAAGACAGGGTTCTCTATTTGCCAGTAAAAATGTGGTGTCAATGCAAATAGTTACAAATTTCTATGCACATTGCACAGGTCAAAATAAAATAAGAATTAACGGCAAGTCAAATAGGAAGAACAGATGGTGTTAGCGAAATTTTACCTGTTTCCGAACTTGAATCGTGGCTTTTTGAAGAGTTTGCTGGCAGGTTTAGTCTTGTTAGCATCTGCTGTTTTGTTCTTGGCAGCCTCTGCTGCTTTGTTTTTGACAATATCTCCGAGCTTTTCAGTGACAACCCACTCGTTAGATCTTGCAGTCTCTAGTAGGCCAATCAATGTAGCCTTGGTCCGGTGCAAAGACATCACATTCTCAAAAAGAATCCAGTAAAACAGAAGGTGAATTGACCTGTAATGTTCAAGAAGAATATTAAGTACTTTAATCCTATAGAAGAACACGTAACGAAAGACAATTGATCAAGAAATGAAGGGTAGAGTCTACAAGACCTTGGAGTTCCAACGGAGTTCAGAATGGTGATGATGGAAGGAATATATACTGCCCCCCAGATTGGAACATAAACTTCAGGAACCAAAATGGTCAGAGGAAGTACAACACAGTAAAAGAAGAAGGTCACCATGTGAGCAATGATCTTCCGGACAAAGAAGAAACTGTATATGGTGTAAAATTTCTTCCACAGTGTAACTTTCTGCAGCAGTACATACAACAAACACAATTAGAAGCCATGAATAAGAAGGAAGAAGAAGAAACTGCACTAGAAGAACATGTGAATAGTGCAACTATACTGAACTCACCTTAGTTCTGATAATTTCCATCGCCATTTTCCTAAACAGATTAGCAGGACCACAAGACCATCGGTGCTGCTGGAAACGGAAGGCGTTGAAAGTACTAGGAAGTTCACTTTTCACCTGAAACAAACACAATAATCAGAAATTGTGTTCGTGTCATGTAATTGGATGGTCATGAAATTTAAGTGCTAATCATGAACCAAATAATTTGTACAATGTTGTATATACATTCGGTTAACAGATACCTGTAGGTCACCGAGATACAAGAATTTCCAGCCTCTGAGACTAGCACGGACAGCAAGATCCATATCCTCCACTGTCGTTCGGTCTTTCCACCCGCCTGCCTCATTGATAGCAGCAATTCTCCATACACCAGCAGTCCCTGCAATGTATTCGTATGTCAACTTCAAGGCTACAAATCTAAAAATAAATAAATGCAGTAGAAAGTTACTTGAACAAGAAGTAATTAGCAATTACTGTGGCTTATTAGTAACTTGACAATGAAATTGCAACCTTCATAGATTCTCAGTTGACTATTTATGCAAGACAGTTCACTTCTGTGATTCCAAATATTTTTATTCCAAAACCTATTAAATCGTAAATTAATGATGATCATGATAATTATTATCTAATTATGAGGAAGATGATGGCAGCATAACATTTCTCCCTCCACTGACTCGGATCAATTTTCTACTTTTCTCACATACCAACCATCTGTGTTTTTAACTAACAAGCAACAATAAAGAAAGAGATATATTACTGAAAATAAAATAAAAAAAATAGAAGAAATGGTTTTTGATAAAATAAAAATATATAGGAAGTATACCATTGAAGCCAAAGAAAGCATGTGTTGCTGACCCAACTTCTTGCTCAACCGTGAAATGGTAATCCAACGACATCTCCTGCATTCTTGTCAACAAGCACTCGTCCGAATTCACTGCAGGACCAAACCACATACCCAAATTTAGCACGAGCACAACGATATTTTAAGTTACTCTAAATTACGAAGAAATAGATACAAACATATTATGCTGTTCGATTAGCCTAACTCGCATATTAGAGTAAGTAGGTGTAACATAACTGACAAAAAGAAGAGTGTACATGTAAAATAACTAAAATAATGTCAACGAAATTAATGAAAAAAAATAATAACATGTGAACCTCTTTAATAATAGGAAAAGGAGGGTGTTGGTCTCGTTATCACTTGACACAATTCAGGGTCGGCCATGCTAGCTTGAGCACGACAAACCAAGTGTCGGTAAAGCAGGGAATTAATAAATTTTCAGTGTCGAAATCACGGCGCAGTCTACTAAGCGTGATCATACAGAAGATTTTTTTAAAAAAATTCAAATATTTATATTACAACACTTGATGTATCGTATTGGGTTTTCGTAGCATCAAAAAATTTCTGTAGACCACTGTAACATGGGCACAACAAACAATACAACACCAAGTGGACAGTGCCCCAGCAGATAAGGGTCGCCCTTGGGAAAGTAAATGACGAAATCGACCCATTTACGTTCCGGAAATTGATCCGGTTCCGGCATCTCGCTGAATAGTTTGAGCCGTACAAGCCGGGTTCACCTACGCCAACTTATAATGTCACAAGAGAACCTTACTTGTTGTTTTGCAGTAAAAAGACAAACCTACCCCGCATTTCCAGCAAATGATCGTGCCGGTTCACATCATGAAGGTGACGCTGACTCTGTGACTTAGGGAAGGATAAGGACTCATATGTCCTATGTTAAGGACACTCTCACGTCATTTGAAACAATCAAGGTTAAATCGTTATCTCATGAAACGACATGTTACAATGATTGTGCTACCAGACTCTGAATCACAACCGGAACGCTAATACCTAAATCACGGCTGAACTCTACAGTGTGCAATTCACTGACCCGATTAACAATCTGATATAATAACATATATTTGGCTTTAAATTAGGGCAATTCTGATTAATGGCCCTAAAACTGGCAAATTAAAAAAGAGTCACACTAATCATCTGAATCAGTGCTTTCTTAATACTTCCTCATGTGGGTTCCAATCGATACCCTTGATGTAGGCAAGCAGACAAACAGGTGTCGAAATCAGAGATGACCAATAAGGGCTGCTAAGTGGGCCCGACCCCGTGATTGATGGTTTTCTCTCTCTCTCAGCATATTAAAAGACCACCGACACTCTCCGGAAAAAAAATAATTAGCGCAATTAAAGCGTAAGCAAAAACAAATAATATCATATAATTAACAATTTAAAAATAGTAATAATAATAATGTAATTTAATAATAAAAAATCAGGTATGGGAATTAAAATTCAGAAGCTAATTACCGAATCTCCATCGAGCTTGAACAAGGGCAATGTCAGGGTTGTGGACCAAGAAGGGGATGGCTCGGCGGAGGTAGTCGGGCTCGGGGCGGAAGTCGGCGTCGAAGATGGCAACGTACTCGCAGTGTTTGACGTAGCTGCGTTTGAGTCCTTCCTTAAGGGCACCTGCCTTGTAGCCTCCCCTGGTTTCTCTGATTTGGTACCTTATGTTTATGCCCTTGCCTGCCCACCTCTGGCATTCCAGCTCCACCATTTGCTGCAACAATTTCAGATTAATTTTTATTAATCTATTTGCCATTTTTGTTGAAAACCCACTTGGACATTGCGCATTGGAACAACCCCATGTCAGAAATTGGGTCTGAAATCAGACAAATTGAGATCCTTGGAGCTCTGCTAATGGACTAAAAGGAAAGGGACCCATTGAAAGGATGAGATTCTTTATACCTTGATTGTAGGGTCGGTTGAATCATCAAGGACTTGGATCACGAGACGGTCGGACGGCCATGAAAGTCCACATGCAGCTCCGATGGAGACCTTGTAGACCTGACCCCAAACACAAAACACAATCGTGAGATTGAGCAGACACAAAAAGCACCATACTTTAAGGCTTTTTGTTTGATTTTCTCACAAACCCAGAAAATAAAAATGGCAAAAACAATCATATCTTTATATGTATATGTGTGTGTGTTTATATACCTCTCTTTCATTGAACATAGGGATTTGGATGAGAACAACAGGGAAATTGGAGCTTCCTACTTCAAGGTCATCCTGAATGGGCTCGTATTTGTAGCGTTCTTCTGGTTTCTTCCAGAAGAGCTTGACCAGAACGATGACCACTCCCATATAAACCCTCTCAAAGAAGAGCATGAGAGACATGGCCAATGAGACATAGACCCCAACTGTCAGCAGAGGAACTATCAATGGCGCTTTGATTAGCTCCCAAATCAGCCCAAGTTGCCCTGCAATGTCATTTGTCGTCCCTTGAAACGTTTCTGGTATCAGAACTTGGGTTGTGGTCTCAGCCATTGTACCCACCCCTCTCTCTCTCCTCTCTCTCTCTCTCTCTCTCTCTCTCTAGAAAAGAAAGAGATTGAGATGCCAATGAACAAACCGGTTGTTCTTCAGATCTCTCTCCTCTGCTTTCTCTCTCTTGCTTTTGGTAGATGAAATGTGGGCAAAGTGAATGTGGCTCAAGGTTTTATACGGAGGAAAATGAATCAATTCAATGGGCTGGAAAATCCTTTAATTCAAGGAAAACCAAGAAAGGGAAATTAATATGCACAACAATACAGATTGGCTCTCTCTCTCTCTCTCTCTCTCTCTCCCCCTCTCTCTTCACTCAGAAGTGGAAAGCACAGAACGAAATCTGAGCTTTCCTTCTCTCTCTCTGACCTAACTTTCTCTCTCTAAGATCTGTGCCAAACCAATGCCAGTTCTGCCTCTGGCAAAATGAATCAGAAGGCAGGACAGTGGTGCGGGAGTAAGAGAGTGTATGAAGGGGACTGTGAGGCAGAGAGAGAAAAAAGAGGGTATTTTATAGTCAGTTTTGGTCCTATTTGGGATTTTTATATTAATTTGTTTTTATTAATTTTTTCCTACTTTTGCCAGTCTATCTGTATTCTAATTCACTGTCTTTTTTTAGGTAGGTATCATCCCTGTGCAATCAAGAGAATCCTCTCTCTTTAACTGTGAACCTATTCATTATTTTGCCCATCTTTTTACTTGCTTGTTGCAATTTACAAGGTATATTTTCTTTTCTTTTTTGGTAAATTGTTATAGTTTCTTTTTCTTTTTTGTCATGAAATGGGTATTAACTTATTTGACAAAAACAAAAAAGGATATCAAAAACAAAAAAAAAAAAAAGCAAAAAACAAAAAAAGATATAAATAATTACTTCCAGATCAAGTCATTAATGATGCTGCAATAGTCACTTAATATTACGGTTTAGCTTACTTTTTTTTTTACTTGTAAGTAAAAGTCTAAGTTTCACTCATATAACATATCCCTCACTATTTAGGGTAAATACATGATCATAATATATATATAAACCTATGTCACACCAAGGCAGAATGAATCCCAATTTATTGCTAATTACATTTAGCATTCTTTAGGTTTTTGGGCGACCAAGAACAGAAACAGAAGCCTTTCAATTCACTCCCCATTCTTTCTTAAATAAAGCTCGCCCTCGAGCCCTGGGGCCATGAGGCTTTAGCAATTTTTGTCTTTTGTCTACCAAATTATTTGAACCTTCATTAGATTAATGCCATGGTGGGCATGGAACTCGTAATTAGGGAAGCCATATTTATACCCAATTGACTAAAACACTCATCAATTTAGTGGAGAAACAGACATTTTAATACACAAAATGTATAAATAATATAATTACAAAACATTATGGTGCAATGTGAAAATTAAAATCTCATGACCCATTTTAAAAATTACTTCAAACGTTAAAGATGTAAAATGTAGTTAGCCTCCCAATTTAATATCGAACTCACTGGAAATATAGATAATCATTGCATTTGTGGAAGCTCCTCCAGTCTATAGGGAAATGAATTTTGTACGTCATTTTATTTGTTCAACCTTTTGATTAAACAAATCAAACAAGAATCAAAGACCAAGAATGAAGAGGAGTGCGCAGAAATTACTCTTCCAATCTAAATATAGATCAAGTATCGCTAGACCAACCAGTCTATAGGGAAATGAATTTTGCAAATCATTTTACTTCTCATACACCATCTCAATCTTAGTCGTCGGATTGAATGAATGAAAAAAAAAAAAAAAATCAAAGGACAAAAATTAACAAGTGATGTATGAAAAATAAAAATAAGTGTGTAGATAGATGCACCACCAAAAAAAAAATGCAATGATAAAGTACAAAGGATCATTGATTCTATCACTTTTGTAATTACAGATTTTTTTTTTTTTTTGTTGATATAAAACCGTCTTATCCTTCCCTTTTTAAGCTGCACTGGCTTTGGCAATGGGCTCATGCCATAGCATATGAATAGGTGGACGCTGTGAATTTGTTCTATTAACTTTTTGAATTTTTCAAAGAAAATTATAAAATTTTCGAGGTAAAAATATAATTTCACTGTTTTGTTGATTTGTAAAGTTTAATCCCAGTTTAAATTATTGGAGATCTCGTTCATATACTGCAGCGATCATTTTCATTGAAAAAAATAGAAAGAGTCTTCGTGCAAAATAAGGTGGTTTTCTTTTTCTAAATGGAGAAAGATGATGAGAGATAAAGCTTATTTATATGATTAATTGTAACATTTTGAAGATTGAAACGGTTAACCTTTTTTCGTATATGTAAACTTCATTGTGAAAATCATATAATAACGATCTATTTTCAAATAACGAACACTATATCAAACATTATATTAATATGATCCAGCGATTCAATTTTTCCTTGAAAGAGTATAGTCGCTTATGAGCACTGAACAACCAATTTATGGAGGTGAGAGACTTGGGTTAAGTCACATAACGATTGTTTTTTTAGTACTAGTTATATTCTACAATAACGGGAGGGAGGAGGATTTGAAACTAAGAACGTGGTGGAATGAAGAACGCCTTAACCACTAGAGCAATCTACCAGTTGCGTACGAGTATAAAGTTGTTGAATAAATTGTTAACAAATTAACTATTGCCCTTTATATTTTGTAAGTAAGGCCTTTTTTTCTTTTTTCTTTTTCCTCCAATAGACCTTGCCCCTTTTTAGGGCTAGGTAATTTAGTAGTTGTGCTCACTTCTCTTCGAACATTTTTTTCCTTTGCTAGGCAAATAATTTTGAGGATATATAAGGCATGGGTGACCCCGTCGGTGAAGATTAAGTTTTGGTTAAGGTACAATCCTTGTGTTTGTTCCATAATTTGCCTTTACAAAGGAAAAGGGACAATCGAACATTTTTGTGAAGATTTCATTTGGGACTATTATATGAACCCTTGTGGTCCAAGCTTTTAAAAAATCAAAATCATATGCTGAAAAGCATATTCTGTGGTACAAGTCGGATTCGAGATTTATTTTTTGTCATTTTTTATTGTGCTAGTTAGTTGTAAATTGTAAAGTACTTTTCTTGACCAAGCTAACATGCTTGGAGATTCAAAACATGAGTTGGATTTTTTTTCTTTAGAAGTAGGGTTTTCAAGTTACAATCTAATCCCTCCATCCGATCATTCCAATTCAATAAAAGTTTGTCCATAAGGAGGGTTTATTTAGTGGTGCAAAGTAGCCTCGTTAGATTTGTAAGTAGAAGATTTTAAGTTTTACTTCCCTGAATGATGAGTTTAATATCATACTATGGCTTACTCATTATGACTAACACAAATCCTAGAATGAGAGGTCTGACGACCTTAATTTCTTATCCTAGAAAATACAACCGACAATTATACAAACACAAATTAAGAACTCAAGCAAAGAAAAAATGCCTCGTAATCGAGAATAAAAGAGGAATACCACTACATATGAAAACTAAAGCTCTTATTTTTGAAGGTCCTACCTTTGTTCTTTTCTCTTTTTATACGGTTAAAATTCATAAACCCATGCATGAGCATGATATGTATCATATATATGTGCAAGAACTTGAAAGTCCTATATAATGAATTGACAGAATAATGCTGAGTGTGGATAAAGACACCAATTTTCAACCTTGAAAGACTAATTGTTGTGTACAAGATCAATTCAACCTATCAGCTACCATTATCAACGGAGTGAAAAGGGCTAGTTTTTGTATAACTTGTATCCAATCACTCCGCCCATAATTGCACTAGACAGGGTGTTTGGTCTTCTGGCTTAAGGATGATTTTGTTACCGCTTTCTCCTTTTGTTGTGTATCAAATTTAGGGAGTAAGAGAGAGAGAGCGAGAGAGAGAGAGAGAGAGAGAGAGAGAGAGAGAGAGAGAGAGAGAGAGCTCAAATTTTATGGTTTTGGTATCTACGTATATAGAGGTTTATATTTATGTTACTTCTTCTAGGGTTTAGGAATTCCTTAACAGATACAATAAGTAAAAGGGCTGAGAACATGTTCTCGCTATATATTTTCGATTTGGTGTCAATATATTATTGAAGTGGCTATCAATATGTTGTCGATAATTTCGCTTCATGAACAGTAAAGCGGCATCCCCTACATATACATATAGTTTGTGGAAAGACTCTTTATTCTTACAACTGGTCATAGATCGAGATTAATTGGTTGAGAAATGCTAAGGAGACTTTCTTAAAGTAGGACTCTGTTAACCCACAGTTTAACATTAATTTTCATGCCAACATTGTGTAAAAAACATGAAGTGACAGAACGTTCATAAAGAGTTCCACTCTTAAGAGAAATTTTTAGCATTTCTCTAATTTTGTTTTAATTGACAGCGATAACACTAATAATTAAGTTGTGAAAGTATCGTCTTCCCATTGTAACAGCTGCGCGCATGCTATTGGAACGTGAAACTTGCTAATGAAACTCAATTAAGGAATTTAATCATGTGGATTATTAATGACATGAATTTCAGAACTCGATCAGGTTAATGTTTACACTATTGATGTTTAAGCCAATACAACCCATGCAAGCATTCGTACCAGAACCTTGATTGAAGGGTCATGTCTGTCATTTTGGCAAAACTGTGGATTTTTTTTTCATTTAACTTGTTCTTTTTGTCAGAAAAATCATGGATGGGAAAACCCTATTCCCAGTATTAATTATTTGCACCAACTAACTATTAGGAGTAGGAGTGTACAACTCATAGTAAATGCTAAAAATTGAAACTGACCAAACTATTTGTTAATTTATCATGCATGTTTTGTGGTGCAATCTTTATTAAACTCATAAGTTTGATTCCATTTTTAAAGTAACAAGAATTGATTTCTTAGAAATTATCGAAAATGTACGTAGGAAAGACATGTCGAGGATAACATAGAGGTCACACAAGCTAAAAGAAATACCATACAAATTCACAATTACAAACTCATCATGATTCATGAATACAATACAATTCTTCAACCACTAGGAAAGCCCACAACTAATCAACAAAAAAAATAACTTGTAGAACCATTGTAGAGAGATCACGAGGAAGAGACCGCACTACCTCTATTAAACTTGCAATTGTTAGCAAAGAGCACTGCTATGACTCATCTCCAACAAATGTTGAGTTCCCTCCTCACAGCCATCTGCCATGCACACAAAGATAAATAAAAATGGAAACCAAATTTAACTCTGAACAAAAGCCGCCGCTCAAGGATCTAAGTGCAATCCGTAAGCCATAGACACCACAAAGGTTCCCCTCAACAAAGGGAGAGAGCAACCACAACTACGACGTCTTTTCTCACTAGCAAAAGAGCGACCATAACAACAAAAAAAGCATGAAAGGGAAAAAAGGAAGGAGACCAAAGAGAGATTGCCACTGACCCCAAGGGCAACGATCAAGGGGATCAGTGGCTGAGGATTTTTTTTTTTTTTTCTGTATTTCTTACTAGATATTGGCTAGGTTTTTATTTTTTTTAAATTTTTTTTAAGCATTATTCCTATTTGTAAATGATCAACTGTTTAAGAGAGTGAAAAAAAAAACTCACCTAGTAAAAAAAATAAAAAAAGAGAAAGAAAAATAGATGGATCATACTATTAATATATAAAAAGGAAAACTAATAACAATGACTTGAAAATTTTGAGTTTTAATGATAAGGACAAAATAAAGGGTAAAGTGAATTGTAACAGGATTGACTTTTTAGTGTAAAAATGTGGTTTTTCTTTAAAGTGAACAGTACCGTAGGTTTTTCGTTAAAATTCCCTATATAAAACCGATCTTCTCCAACCATTGTAATAATAATCAAACTCAAAGTGGCTGATATATATATATTTCAAATGTAAGAATATATGAATATTCTAGTGTGACACGGTCCATGTGATATATTCAGTTTAATGAATATTGTTTTTGGATGCAATCTCATTATTCAAAGTTTGAGAAATGGTGTTGAGTTTCTACCCAAGTGTTCTGGATTCGAAACTTTCCCTTCTCTAAATTAAAGTAAAAGTTTCGAACTCTTCGCTCTCCCTATAATAATAGTAAATTTCAAAATATAAATTAAAATAAAAGCATGAGAAATGATTTCCTATTTTAATATCGTGATGGATGATAGTTGATTATGGACTTTAACAGAAAACATGCATGTCATCTCTCTGCCTATAACAGTGCACATATCCATCTAATGTGTACATTGATGGGTGGTAGTTGTTTTTGGACGCAATCCCATTGGTTGAAGGCCTGATTGCACCAGAATTTATCATATTTGGCATTTCGTATTATGGATCTTGTTAGAGCATCTTAATCGAGAGATGCAAATTTAATATGTAAAACCCACAGTTACGTTTCACTTACATCTCATTTATATTTTCAAGAGATGTAAAAAAAGAAGTAACTTACTTTTATTTATTTTTTTCGGCTGAAATAGATATTTTACATCTCTTTGAAAATTAACTATTGGCGAACAAAAAATGTAAAATGCCAAGGCATTTACATCTCCCATTAGATAGGGAAGGTGAAGCTAATTATTTCATTGGGGTAATTGAAATTTGAGTGGTATGTTAAACCTTGATCTCTAGCTACTTTGGATGCTGGAAATTCTCCAAAACTATATGGGAAGGTGAAGCTAATCAAAAGAGGATAATGTGCCAAAAAGTTAGACAATGTGACCTACTCCCCCATTTTAAGAGTGGGTCTTTTGGGACCTCCCCATGTAATAATATGCCATTCTTGTCTGATTCAATTTGATTAATCTTCTACTAGCTCTTTAGTAGTGTTTTTGGTGAGAAAGAGAGAAAAACTATCAATTTCTTGACATAAAAGAAAAGAATACTTGCTTGTTTCCAGAGAAAAATAAGAAAAACAAATCCCATATGACCTCTTTGGTGACTTTAAAAAGTTAAAGAGGAAGAAACACAACACGTGGAGTGAAAAAGAAAGAGCACATTGAGAAAAAAGTTTTGTGAGAAAAACGCAGTTGGTTGGTTTGGAGGAACACTAGATATTATATAGTATATAGTAGCAGACTAGTAGTACTGCAGACCGACAAAAAAAAAAGAAAAAGAAAAAGGGATTTAGTAGTAGTACTGTACACAAAAGCCCTAGATTAAAAGTTGAGATGTCTGGGTTAATTAATTTATATAATATAAATATAGCTACTGGTGAAGCTTTTTTCATCATGTATTGCTAGTTCATAATGAGCTACTTTTCTATATTTTAATGTAAATAATCTCGTTTGTTTAAAAAAATAAAAAAAGAACGAAAGAGATTTTTTTTCAGGTTTCTTGACACTAAATATATATGCTTTCTTATCAAAATTTTCCATAGCTTTTTCTTTTTATTCTTCCTTACTATTTCAATAACTTGAGTGTCCCACCACTGTATTATTTTTTTCACTGCAAGTGTGTAAACATTTACATATTGCCAACATATTGATATATATATATATATATATATATATATATATATATATTAGACACACTCTCTTTCTAACGATATGTATATTTTGTTTGCAAATTTACAAGACAATGAGCATCTTACTAATTCGTGACTTAAAGTCTCTTAAAAATTGTGGAGCCTAAAATAATTTAAAATTATAGAGGACACATGAACTTTTGCTCAAGAAGACAAGATTGCTCTCGTTAAATGGGCAGACTCCTCAGATACTCCCGCGTGTAGCTCAGCACCCCTGAAGGTCCATGCAGCTGAATACGTTTGCTCACAACTCACTTGCCCTTGGTAAGGAAAAGTCAAAACATTAAAGATGAGAATTAATTACCCAAATTCTATCTTTAATACATTCCCAATTGAAGATTGACTCCATTCAAGTAAGTAATCCCTATTTAAATCAATTAGGGATATTTACTCAATTATCTCAAGATATTATTTCATATTTAATATCTTGAGAATATTATTTCCATACACCTTGGCCAATAGGATGCCGCCATGTGTAGGGTAAAACTCTAACACTATGGCTGGCCCTCTCCCCTATATATATCTCCAATTCTATCAAATTTCGGTAAGTTTTAGCTACCCCTAAAAGCCCTAAACATTTACTTTTTTCAGAGAAACTAAGTTAGGCATCGGAGATCCATTGGCCTAACCGCCCTCTCCCCACCTCGTGGGCGCATGAGGCTTAGGTCTTTGATCAAATGTGTTGGTTGTTTTGCAAGTGTATTTTCATCAAAGTAAGAGACGACAGAAATTTGCATTGACAGAAATGACATGAAGATCAAGGTTAGAATATGCCAAATGTCAAATGTGGAGACTAAAACTGTTTGAACATTAGAGCCAGTTCAATGGCTTACAATGTGTACTGGTTGATGAGCTGGTGAGAAAACCATTTTGTTTCAATGAGAGAGAGAGAGAGAGAGAGAGAGAGAGAGAGAGAGAGAGAGAGAGAGAGCAAGTGAGCCGGTGCAATCACAAAAGATGTTGAGATGAAAGGAAGACTGATAGTATGACCACATTCAGGTCATTTGTTGAACATGTAAACAAGAAAAGGATGAGAGCGAAATCGCGAGGGCTCAATTGCATACATGTAATCAGAAATCAGCTGGCTTAACTACAAATATTGATTTAAACTTAATCACTATATCACTTGAATCGAAACTAAACCTAACCACTTTACTGTTGGGGTGATGATAATTATGTTGGTAAGATGACTACAATGATGACAAATCCTAATGATGCAAGCACCTGAAGTCATAGTTTATTATGTGCTGACTTTGAGGTGATACCACACAAAAACTATGGTATAGTCTGTAGAACCTCTTCATAAGCATACTTAATTAATTATTTGGCGTGGCGGTAATTATGTTGGTAAATTGACAAATACTAATGATGCAAGCACATGAAGTTGTGGTGCATGATTTGGGATTTATCACTTCCTAATTAGGATAGGAGCTACTTAGCTTTTGTGCCTAAAAGAACGCTGGAGAGTACAGAAAGGGATGTGTCTTTCCAATAGAGAACTATGTCCTATATAAGCATTGCATAATATGGATTTGAGCCACATGCTAAGTTGGATAAAAGTAATTCATCGATAAATGATTGAGAGTTTTTGTGTTGTATTAGTGTGTTTAATGAATGATTGAGGAGTTGGAAATGGTTTCTTGCTTATGTTTTAATTAGGTACGTATGTATTAAATTGGATGTTGGTTGGATTATTTTCAAGCATTCCACATGACTTTACTTACCGAATTGAGAATATGACGAACCCAACTTTAATTTTGTTAATTTGTTTTGGTGGCTTTCAATGAAATCTGGCATAGTTAAATTATCAAAAAATTTAAATATGGCACAGCGAATGTACCACAAAGTTGTCAGGTATTATATGTCGTTCAATTCATTCATATGCAATTTAGGGTGATTCAATTCATCAGTGATCAAATTTGTTTTGAATTTCCTTTTTCTTTTGATTTTCAATTCAACATTGTCGTACAGAACAAAGGAGACACCATTAATGGAGTTACGGATTTGGATGTCTTTAGTGGAACAAATCTTTTTTTTTTTGAACCCATACAATTATAGACATAAAAGACTCCCGGGGATAGAACCATAGCTTTTGAAAAACAATTACCAACATCCTCAATTTTTATCAAGTAATATATGAATGTAAATAGCACTCCCCTGTCTATGGCATACCAATATCCCCAATTTTGCTAGCTTCTTTTCCTTCCACATGATCGTAAGGATTACATGATCACATGAATGTAATATATGTATATAACCACTACTCTTCGGCACATATATTTTCAAAACTTTCTACACCTTCAACAATTAATGTTTTAAATCCCACAACAATGCACGAGTACACTTGCATATGGTATTCTAAGCTTCAACATTTCGTGCACTAGCGACAATGGGAAAGTCATTAGCATCTATGTTGTGGGCAAAACTAATCTTTAGTGGATTTCATGTGATGACTCGGTCTGGGCATCAAATCCCACATCACTTAGGGGATGTGCTTTATATGTGCATATCTCATCTTTCCTAGCAAGACATATTTTGGGTATGAAAACTCAAGAACAAAACATTGGGAGATGGACCTAAGGTGGACAATATCTCAGATCATCTCCAACTGAAAAGACTAAATATAACCCCGTCTAAAATTATAGTCTTGCAAAAAACATCTTTAAATGAATTGTGTTAGGCTATACTCATATAACATCTCCAACCGAAGGCCCCTCAATAATGATTGGTTTTAAGTTTATACTTTAAATTTATTAGTTAATTTAATTAAACTACATTTAGATGTTTTCATCTAACCATTAGATTTGAATCAATTGCAATTGAGGGGCTAGGCTCCAAAAAAAGGGCTAAGAGGGGGGGGGGGTCCTACATTTAGCTAGCCTAAGGCCCTCTTTGGCCAAATAATGGTCTGGTGGGCTCTATAAAATTATAGCTCAGCCATCAGTTCGAGATGAGTTTTTTGGCAAACCAAGCAATTTTTTGTCTGTTGGACCTTTAGCCCTCTCCATTGGAAATGACCTTACTGGGAGTGAGCTGTAACATTTTATGTAGAGGGTTTCCACTTAAATGGATATATATTTTCTTAATGAACCAACGGATAATAATCTATTTTCATATGGCTACATATTTCTAGTAAAAGAGTCATAATCTAACCATTGGGGTATACATCATTTAATGGACAGCAATCTATCTTCTAATTTTCGTGTGTGTGTGTATGTATGTATGTATGTATGTATGCATATAAAATACATTGCTTCCAAAATCCACATTTGCATCCACGTTATTTCCATATTATGCATCAAACAAGTCCAATTTCTATTATTCTACATAAAAACATAACACATTAGTGTGGTAGTTTTGTAAGCAATGCACTAGTTTGTAATTTTTCCTAATGGGAAGATAAGGGATGACAAGAAATTAAGAATCAAACTTCTTTTTTCGTGAATGTGTGTGATAAATGTTGTTACCACTAAAGTTATTAGTCCCATGTGCATTTGTATTTAATACTTTATTACTTGAACATTACAACCAATAATTCTTAACTACCAGTCATATGACAGTATAATTACTATATAAATTACGATAACACAAGTTAGCTAATGTATTACCAAGTTGACAAGTCATATTTCATGGTGGCAGGTAGCCTTATACTATTATTTTTCCATTTATAGAGGATTGTGCTTTTCTAAATATTTTTTTCGTTGAGGCCATTTTAATTCTCGTGTTTGTTATGTCCATTGACATTTCGTGGCCCTCTCAAGTTGCAAACCCCCAGAAGAAATTTAATTTAAAAAAAAGACTTGTTCATCAAAATTTTGATGTTACATCACATATCTGTCTCTCTGTGTGTGTATATATATGTATTCTACCGATGAAGTGTAGCCAAACATGATTAGTACTAGTTAACCGAAGTGTGTATGTATATAAATATACATACATATATATATATATATATGCATGTATGTATGTATATATATTTATGTATTCTACAGATGATATGAAGTGTAACCAAACGTGATTAGTACTAGTTAACCGACATGTAGACTTCAAATAATATTCTCCTCACTGGATGTTAGTTAGATAGAGCTAGATTGTATGTGTATGCATGTATTTGTGTATATTGTGGTGCCCCATACCTTCTGTGAGAGTTACAAAATACAGACTAATGCAAGTGGCCCTTTACCACAGTGGTGGAAAGATGTTGAGCTCTTACATGATGGCGTAGGTTCGAACTCCGTCTGTGACTAATCTAACATCTAATTTAACAAAATCTATTATCTAACAAAAAAAAAAAAAAAAATACAGAATAAGAACAATTCAATTGTTTTCTTTTTTTTATACAACAATGATTTTTTTTTTGTTAAAATTATATAACAATGATTTAGATTAATTAATGAATTAATTTTCTAGTGGATGCATTATCCACTCTCAAGGCCTGCAGTTGGTTGGCTTTCCATTGCAAGTGTCATTAGTTTTTTAGAAAAACTAACGAAAAGTTCAAAAAAACTTCTCTTTTAATGAAAAGCCCTTTTTAAAGGTATAGTGAATAGTATCAGGGAAATGTATAAATGTGGTTTTTCGTTAAAAGTGAACAGTATCGGGAGTGTTTTGCTAAACCTCCCTTCTGTGTGCTCAGAACGATAATATGTATGTGTTTTGTTAAACATGATTAGTACTAGTTAACCGAAGTGTGTATGTATATAAATATACATATATATATATGTATGTATGTATGTGTGTGTGTGTGTGTGTGTGTGTGTGTGTGTATTTATGTATTCTACAGATGATATGAAGTGTAACCAAACATGATTAGTACTAGTTAACCGACATGTAGACTTCAAATAATATTCTCCTCACTGGATGTTAGTTAGATAGAGATTGTATGTATATGCATGTAATTGTGTATATTGTGGTGCCCCATACTTTCTGTGAGAGTTACAAAATACAAATTAATGCAAGTGACCCTTTACCACAGTGGTGGAAAGATGTTGAGCTTTGTATGTGTGAGTTCGAATTTCGTCTGTGACTAATCTAACATCTAATTTAACAAAATCTATTATCTAACAAAAAAAAAATACAGAATAAGAACAATTCAATTGTTTTCTTTTTTATACAACAATGATTTTTTTTTGTTAAAATTATATAACAATGATTTAGATTAATTAATTAATTAATTTTCTAGTGGATGCATGATCCACTCTCAAGGCCTGCCGTTGGTTGGCTTTCCATTGCAAGTGTCATTAGTTATTTTTGCTTGGCTTTCCCTTGCTTGTATCTATTTGTGTGCTCAGAACGATAATATTTATGTGTATATACACACATAATTAAATATATGTTGTTAAACTATTTGCAAGGCCGAGTCAGAAATTTAAATACGATAGTGCACCTTAAAAGATTCAAGCCTTTTGTATCTGACAATTGATAAATCAAGCTAACTTGTTCAACTTGTTATAAAAACCCTATTTAATTTGTGACTTTTCCCTAATATTTTTTTAGTTGTTGTATTAACAATCTAACACCCATTCATACCGGCAAAAACATGTAAGTTAACAGGATCTATACCATAAAATGAGTGAAAGAAAACAAAATTGAGAGAAGGGACACTCAAGAAGTTTTGTAAATACATTTATTAATTATTGACGTGGACCATCAACCTAAATTACACATATTTAAATAATTAAATAAGACTCTAAAAAATTAACAATTTGTCAATATAACGTGGCTGAAAAGCCTCTGTAAATCTTTCCAGCTTCAAAATGGTAGACTATCGAAGCGAAACCACCAGTTGGTCCCCTTTTTAATAAGAAAAAAAGGAAAAAAATATAACGTGGCTAAAGTCACACTATGTTTATTACAGCATACAATTCTACATTATGTATGTGCTAGGGTTGTATAATTAAGCAACTGTGTTATATATGCTAGAATTAATCTGCAATTTGCATATGTTTTCTAGTTGTGCAAATCTAAGTTCACAGCAATGGAGACAAAGCATGGTAAAATAACTGATCGAGATCGGAACCCTTGATTCCCTAACCCTAAACTTTGGAGGAATTATCACGGGGCAGGGACAACACACAGTACTTCTCAGAACAGAACAAATTTGGGCATTAGGATCTTTGAGGTGTTTGTGAATAATGTCGATACATACATCATCTCCCTCATCGTTATTATAATTAATATGACTGTGTTCTGGTTAAACATCACTTCGTTGTATCACACAATAATAAGAGTATCACATCATATTTTGGAAATAAGTGTTTATTCTTTTTCTTTTTTTTTGTTTTTTGTTTTTGTTGAAAGTGTTTATTCTTTTGTTGGTCCGATTTAAAAAATGAGTGATTATTAAACATGACACTGCAGTACTACTTCAAGAGAGAGAGAATTAAACTAATTAATGAAAGATCGAGAACCTGCAATTTGTAGTATTGTAAATCATATTCATATATATATATATATAAATTTATTTATTTTCTTGATGGTGTATATATGGGCGATGATTTACTAATCATTTCGTGTAGGTAGTACTTCAAGCAAAGTTCTAAATTAAGAAGTTAGAAGCACCTCCAAGCTCTTTAAAGATTCCAATTATAGTTTCTTAATTTGTACTAAATGCTTAATTATTTTATGATTAACCTTGATAAACTTCAAACAGAAAAATCTTGATAAACTTAAAATGCATGGGTTGGGTGATGATCATTCCCTGCTGGGACCCATTATCAATGATATTCGAGTTTTTGTTCGTCGTTATGACTACGTCTCAATGAACTTAATCCGTCGTGAGGGGAATGCCGTTGCTCATCGATTGGCACTGGCTGGATTGCAGGGCACAGTTGTGAACACATGGGTGGATCACCCTTCAGAGTCGATTATTGATCTTTTGCTTGGGGAGGCTCCTCATCTCAATATTTGATATTGTTGCTATTTGATGTAATCTAAATTCGATTGGAGGATAGGAAACTATCGTTAAGTTGTTTGTGCGGGACACTCTTTTTCCCTCGTCTGGTTGAAATCTTGGTAAGATTTTTATTGAGGTCCTTTGATGCACACTATCCTCTTGTCTGGTACGTGTTCTCTTCTTTAATGAATATCGTACTTTCTTTCAAACAAAAAAATAAAAAAACACAAAAACAAAAGGACTTACACCATTTAAATGTGTATCAATTTTCAAAACTCACGGAGTTTTAATTTCTCATATTGCACCATTAGGTTTTAAAATTAGACCAACTTATGTCCTTGGGCTATTAACCATGTAATTCTTCATTAAATTGCCGTTGTGGCTGCTAGGTTAACGGGTAATGCACGCTTGCACTACATGCACGCACAGAAAAATCATCATTGAGCTTATACGTCAACCCATATCAAGTCTCCTATATAACACGGAACAAACAAAAAAATATAAATTGATACAATTTCAAAACTTCATAGTACATTTAAAAAATTAAAACTTACTCTTTTCCAAACAAAAACATAACATCGTTATGCACCAAGGGAAGGGTTTAGGGTTTTTGGTTTCTGGACGTCTTTAGATAAATTTTTGCCTGAGTTTTCTATGATGTGGAGAAAAGGGCTTAAGGGAAAAGGTCAACCAGAAGTCGACCCCTTTAGATAATTCAATGACCTTTTCTATCTCTTATTTTTTTTTCTTTATTGCCCATGAACCATAATATGTAAGAATTAATATTAGTACTATTTCTTTTTTCTTGATAAAGTTGTGGCAAGTTAGGTTTAAAATCTCCCACAAATTGTTCTGATATGGTGGCCACTAAGTAAACAAACAATACACCAGATTTTTTTGAGTCGTGTTTGACTGCCCTTTGTCCCACTTATGAAATCTAATCCCACTTTTTCAAACTTTTAACTGCAAATTTGTCCTCTTACAGCATAACCAGCCGGTTTTACTTTTGTTTAATTTCCACGTAAAGAAGATACTTGAGCCCTCAATTTTGGCTATCATGTACGTGCAATGATTTGTGCCATGATTTATGCTAGGCCTAGGTGCCTTGGTCTAATTAACATTGTTCAGATGTACTTGACTTGAACCCAGAAAACAATAACAAATTGATATTTAAGGGGTGTAGTCAAACTTGGATTTGAGAGGATTTTAAAAAACAATGACAAATTGATATCTAGGCCTAGGTGCCTTGGTCTAATTAACATTTGTTAATATGGACATATTTCCCAGGCTCCTTCATTTCATATGTACCTCAATTCATATGCTTATTTTACCAGTAATCCAAAAACGTTATTTTGCTTTTTTTTTTTTGAATATCAATAACATTTTCATGTAGGTTTCTTATTACTTCAATACATGAATGTATACGAAAAACACAGATCAAAAGTTTAGGGCTCAATTTCGTATGTGCTTCAATTCATGTGTTTATTGCTCATTTGCATAATTATGTTGTTATGTATTTTTTTTTTCCCTTTTTGTGCTACATATAGATAAAAAAAAAGTATGTGGAATAAAGGAGGAATAAAGATGGATGGAGGATGGTGGAACTCGAAGCAATGTCAAATGTATATAGCATGGCAAACAAATTGAAAACTAAAGTCGAAAAGTGAGAACAACTTCACCTTTAACTTCTTGTTTTTATACGATCTCATTCATTTGTCCCCACTCCCTCCAAGACCCTCTCATCCTTCTTCATCCCCATTTCCCTCACATATATTTTTCTCCATCTCTAGCATAAAAAATAAAAAAATAAAACTTAAAAAAGAAATTGTGCCTCTTATTACTACAATCTAATGTTATTCCTCTTAACTTGTAAGTGAGAGGTTTTAGGTTCGATTTTCACCAAATGCGAATTTGAACCACATTATTGCTAGCTCATTGTGAGGTTAATCCCACCCCCTCCTCCATTAGTGTAGATCGTATTTTTTGTTCAAAAAAATAAAAAAATAAATTAGTTTTCTTCCCATTTTATGTTAGTAGTATGTTTGCTAGCATTTTTACAATTTAGTTTTCTTCCCTTTTTTTGTCACGTAATTGAGACACTAGCTCAATAAGAAATTGTTCGGATTTAAGGATTCAGGGAAATTGGACTTAACGGCCCACTAGCCAATCAAGAAATCATGGCCAGACTAGAAATTGGTCCAAGCCTACATCAATACATTTTCTTTTTGAGTTCTATTGCCAGAGATAAACAGAAAACAACTATTTTTGGTTTAAATAAATTAATTTCGCCCACCCTTTTTGCTTTCTGCACATTCATGTTTATTTTACCTTTAATTATCTTTTGACTTGTTCAAGAATAAGATAGTGCAAAGAGATGACTTATATGGTACGAGTACACTGTCAATATGACGTCTTGTGCCAATAATACACGTGGATATGTGAAGATATACTAACAAATGTCTTTTATTATTGGCACTGAACATTACCGTGACGATGCATCCATTCCATACAAGTTCTCCTCATGCAGAGGGAGAAAGTGTGGAAATCTATTTCCTTTAAATAAATAAAAAACAAAGTGCATCCCAGATCAAAGAAAAGTTTAGTTTAGCTAAGCTTGTCACCTATATCAATACATTTGTTATATATAACACTTTTAGTTACTAAATAAAATATTTTTTTTATTTAAAAAAAGGTCTTTTAGCAATTTCAAATATTGCATTATAAAAGCTGAAGAACTCTTTGCAAAATGTCACCCGAATCACAAGTTGCCCATAAAAGAAAAAACTCCCACCATAACTTTATGCAGTCCTTGGTTACAATATTTTGAGCATAAAAGTAACGAAGACTAACAGATTTCGTCATGAATACTTACAGTCACCTTTGTTTGATCAAGATGAGCACCATCCCATGTCTTCGCTCCAGACGACGGGCATAAACTTACATGTTTCTGGCCAGATAACGAGTTCGAGATATTTCTTTGGCTATGAAGTCTAATATTGTTTCTTACAAAAACAAGATCCTCCACTCTATCCATTCTCCATCGGTTGGATGTTTCGTGACCAGGAAACTCATATTCTTGCCATATCTTTTGACACATTGCAATGGTTGAAACCTGACTCAAAATTTTTACAGCTAGTGTCTGTAAGTTCGGCGTCTCAAATCCAAAGTTCTCCCACCATGCAACTGGCTCCATTTTATCCCTACACTCCACAGCATCTTCATCTCCGAAGGAGCCCTTCAGTCGCCAGTAAGAGCTGAGCTGCTCTCTTGGCACCCGCCTGTTTGCACTTTCCGGCTCATATCTTTCTAGGGTGGCTTTCCAACCTCTCATGACAATTTTATCTTTGGCTTTCCCAAAATGTCTAGGGTTCAGTATGTAACCAGCAGCATGAAGTGGAGAAAATAATGCATCCCATCTGTTCTCTATCAGCTCTTTCAACTGATTCTGTATGCCATAATCAATATCCTTACATTTGATGGCTTCAAGAGCTTGAATCCACCAGTCACAAATATCATCCATGACAAGTTTATCAATATCCAGTGTAGGAAGCAATCTTACAAATGGCTCGTATACTTGCAACAACAGATGCGCGCTGCTCCAGAAGTCATCCCCTAAAATGGCAGCTTCAATACTTAAAATGTCATCTGATGCACTAATCTTCCATTGCTTCCACCCTTCGCTGACAACCAATTCTTGAAGTTGTTGCTTTAGCTCAAAAATCCTCTGAACGATGCAGAAAGAAGGTGCAAACTTCACAGAAAGTGGATCAACACTTCCCTTTGGATTTCGACTGAACCTACATGAAGAAAAGTGCTGATATGTGGTAATGCATTGCTCAATTTCCTTAGCACAGTAGACAACGGGTTTTAGGGAGTCCATTTCAGCTATTTCTCCCATCAACATGCATACAGAGTGTGAAGTACACGGAGACAAAAAAATCTGAGGAAACTTTGACAACACATCTGAATCAGATCATTTGCCAGCATTGCCTAGATGAGAGATTACCTGAAACACATTTCCGGGCCTGAATTACATAACAGTATCATCAAGAACACCTGCAAATACATTCTCTGCCCCATCAACATCATCTATATCAACTGCTTTTAAAAACATAAGACCTCTTGGATTGGAGATGAATATATTAATGCGGAAGCAGCCAAGCATACTTTCTAAGCAACCAAAACACAATATTGAGGATCCTGTGTGAGCCCAGGACTCCCTAACTAGAGCCAAAGATCTTTCTATCCTTCCCTTTTCTCTACTTAGGAAAGAATCAGAAAGCTCATCAACTGACAGGGGTTCGTATCCAGGGCCAAAAGTAGAAATTGCTTTAGCCATGTCATGAAAGTAAGGAGAGTTGACAACATTGAGATTCAATCCATGAACATAAAAGAATCTGGCTACTATTTCATCTATATCTTCTTTAGTGGCACAGGTAAGACTTGGCCGTGATGTCCGAATGCGCTTGCTAGGCTTTGTACATCCAGAAGATTTTTAGTCTTGTGAGTTATGCGCTCTTCCTCTGAAGTCTGAAAGGATTCTCTTAAATACCTGTCTATTGCAGGGCAGCTTTTGACTCCAACACCGGAGAACCCAAGTAGGTGGGCTCTAACACGAGAATAAGATCCATTATAACGTAGGTTACAGTGGTTGCATTTCCACCTTTTGGTACCACTTCCTTTGTCAAACCTGCCAAACACAGTAACATGATTCCATCCCCACTTATCAGATTCTGATGGCATATTTCAAGCCTCATTAGTGATTACTGCATACAACGTGTGAGGGGAAACAAACGATTTAGTAAATAACCATGGAGAATATTATACATGGAGCCAAGACAAACAGAACAAGAACTCAAAGATTTTCTCAGGTATCCATTGGTTCCTTCTTTCAATTTATGAACGACGCCAAATTCCATAATGATAAAGGTCATGCCATTATCAAGCCTATAAGAAGAAATGAAAAAAAGTATTTAACACCCACATAAATATGTTAGCATGCGGTGAATCTCATTTTTGTTCTAAAAAAACATTGTTGTATAAAAGTACAATTCAAGTACAAGTCGGAATTGACCCTATCATTTGAACAAAAGAACTTACCACCTTCGGAGGTTTCCAAGATGATGTGCCTTTCAAGATACCAAATCCGGTTGAATATCCTTCAACTGTTCAACCTTAAAGTTATAGGGCATGCACCAGATGTTGAGAGTAAACTCTCCAATATTTAGGGTTATCTCCTTGAACTTTAATGATCCACACTTCCAACATTGAAACGAACCATTCTCTATAACTCTTCTCGTAACTAGTCACTGTGACTGAGGCTAGTAAGCTTGTCCCAAGGTAAGCTTCATCTCTTCTCTCCTTAATCTACTACCCATACTTGACCTTCTATTGCATCCAAGATAATTCTAAAGCTATTGACCCTAAAAATTACAAAGCCTACGTGGTGCGCAGGCCGAGTAACTAATGAGCTAACTACGTCCTTCTGTTGATGCGGGGCGTGCCAACTCGTCAGCCGAGCTTGGTTGAGGAGTAAAATTTGTTGATGTCGCATTGACCGCTTTGCTGACTTCTTGATCTTGCGATTGCAGCTGAGGAAGGAACAAGTCTCGGCCTTCCTTTGGATTCCCAAGCCTAAAGACAAGGCTGCTAGTTCTGCGAAGTTCACGAATCGTCAGCGCTGGATTCGGTCACAGTGATTATATTCGTGAGAGTATAAGCATGTCGAATCGACACCAGACCATATGGACACAAGTACTCAAAGGAGATGTACATCTTGATGGTCAATGTAGTTCAGCCGTCAGAATGTCGAAATCCGAAACTCACTTATGAGTATCTAATCATAAAATTAACCGGCGTTCAATGTGCCGAATGTCGTAACTCGTAACACCTTACTTCGCCTAGAAGGCTAATAAGATGACCTCTGCCAATAAGGATTCGGAAACCCTTATCGACCGAGACTTGGATAGATAACCAGTCGGCCTCGACGTAGTGTTGTTTATCCAAACTGAAGGTGCTCCTCGGTTGGCTGATTCTACATCAACAGTGTTGTTTATCCAAACTGAAGATGTTCACCGGTTGCCTTCACAGTGCTGTTTATCCAAACTGAAGGTGTGTTGGCGGAAAAAGAAAATAAAAATTCTCATGATGTTTAAGAGGTTTGCGCAGGGTAATTGTGTGTTGAATTGGAGGAGGCTTGAATGATGCACTCTGCTCTCTATTTATAGCAACAAAACCTCCTCAAGATCAAGCTGAAACCATATTCGGACTAAGACTTCTTGTTCCAACTTTATCTCGACTAATCCTATTCCTATTAGAACTTTGAACTCACCCCCTGTTAAGGCCGTATTCATTGCCGGTCGAGAATCCATATTGCACTAGGCTTCCTTATCGTATTGGAACTTCTTCGACCCATCTGTTTATCCAAACTACTCTTTCTTGTAATAGGACTCAACCATCTTTACTGAATGGCCCAAGACCACCAGGCAGCCCATAGTACATTTGGAAAAGCATTGGGCCGAACATAAACCTATACTCGGCCCAATAATATTATTTTGGGCCTAAACATTACCCCTTCACTTCTGAGGTCTTCGGCTTAGAATCCTTAGCCGATTTTACGACCTTGAAGAAGTGAACTCTACGAGATAACCATGGGATAACGAAAAGCCTCACACGTCCCATCCATCAAGTGCATTTATGAAGCACAATCACACGATCCGAATTCCCCTGCACTTCTTGCCGTGTGTCAACCCCTTGGTCAACCTAGCAATCTTTAATCATGACCCTCGAAAATGTACGGCAGCTGAAATGTCTATTCCTCATTACAGCATTAAATCCGCCGCCACACACAAGCGTGCGTTCTCAAACCATGAAAACCTCGATCTTTCCTTCGAGATTCCCAAGATATCCATAATGATTAGGGATTTCCCAGTCGATTTCGCCCTAAAATTTGAAAATCAAATGTTTTTTTTTTTTTTTTTTTTTTGAAGATCAAACGTTCGATCTTCCCCAATGCCTATAAATACCTGAGTTTCCTTCGTTTGCATTTTACACCTTCAGAAACCTTGAAACTCCACTACCCATTTCTGCCTTAAAAAATCCTAGAAAGTCTCAAGCTTTCATCCCAAAGATCTTTCCAAATTATCCTCCCGAAAATCTTTCTAAGCTCTCCACAATGGCTTCCAACACCTTCATTTCCAAACTCTCCAATGAATGTGCCAAATGCAAAGGCTTCATCGATCGGAGTGCCTTCAAAACTTTGCGCTTCGAGAACGATTTGAGCACCACTCATCAAATCTTGGGGCCGCTCTTCAAGGATGCAGTACCATCGTCCATCACCATACTCTTCAAGGCTCACTGCCTGACACCCTTGCTGCAAGGGTTTGATTGGTCAAAATGGGACCTATCAAAACCCCAATAAGCCTAGCCTACGACCAACGCCAACTGGGCAGCCTGGGTCGTTCGAATGGAAAATTTCTTTGGTCAAGAATGAAAGGCCCTTGGCATCTATGATGCCATTAAACTCTCGACCATAGAGCTGGTCATAGATAAGGAACTTCTTATGGCAGCGCTAAGTCTCTAGTGCTCGGGCACCAACACCATGATCCTTCCTTTTCACCCTCTTGGCCCCACCATCCTCGACGTCTTAGCTATTCTTGAGACTTCTTCTTCTGGCATCCTGATAGATGCCACCCTCTTTGGATGCCTGTCGAATCTCGACCTCAAGTCGCTTTTCGACGAACGAGCCATTGAGACGCTAAGTCAAGATTATCAAGAGCCTTCGAAAGAAGAGGTTCAGAAGCTACATAAGAACTTCTTCAATTACAACACCCTCATCCTCCACTTCGCTGGCCGATGAGAGGTGAGTTTACGGAAGGGAGAACACGAAGCCTTCCTATTTTATTAGTACAACAAATTTATTTGTTGTACTAAGTCCAACAAGTGCCTGGTCGAAAATATGCCAGTGGCCGAAGCTTTGGCCAGTGGTCACAACCTAGCGCTCAGCCCAGTCGTTTTCGCCAATCTTCTTCGTTGCTTGGCCGAGGCAACTATTGGCAAAATTGACCCAAATAGAATGGTCCTCACTAGGTCTTCCAACTCTGGCTACAAGTCTATTTCGCCACACTTCAGCCAGAGATTTCCAGCTTCCAACCCACTACCTCGCTCGGCCTTCAGTTGGCATCCCGGCCGGCGCCTCCTCACTAGGCTGAAGAATTTTTCAAATATTTCTTCGGCCTATGTTCTCTCTAACGATGAGTTTTTAGTGTGTCATTGCCAAGAACACCCTTGCTTTATTAGGCTTCCGTCACCGGCATAGAGCGAAAGTGAAGATGTTGCTCTTCGTTAGAATTGGGGATAGATCGTGTTAACACGTGACCTTCCCCTTGGTTGTGACTCTCGCCGAGCAAGTTGGGAGGTCTACCACCCCCACTTCACTGCCCGACAACTTGGATGCCTCTAAGGTTGTCCGGTACCTCTACTTACTTCTTGTTCCCTCCTAAGCCAATAACGTCTTTTTGGCTCTTCAGAGAGGAAGTGTAGAGATTCTGAGAAAGAGTTTAAGGATCGGTGCAAAATATTTTGCCTCCGACCAACTCTTCCTGAATCTTTTGGCACTGACATTCTCGGCGACTGGTGGGAAGAGTGCACTCAAGCCTTTTTTGGGGTTTCGGTCGAAGACGTCGTTAACAAAATTTTCGACGATCGACCCAGAAAAACCTCTACCCCCCAATCCAAAGAGCCAACCTGAGGTATATGGCTACCCTTCCTTCTATTTTTCTTTTCTACTGTCACTGAAACTTACTAATTTAATCTCATTTTCTCAGATGGTCGAGCGTCGAAGAAAGTGGACGTGATTGCCGCAGCTGGGGCCAAGAAAAAATTTGCTTTCTCCAATAAAAACAAAACCGCCGTGCAACTTCGCAAAGCAAACAGCCTTGTCCGGAAGCTGAGGTGGCTGGTGAAGCTCCCCGACCCTTAAAACGAGTCAAGAAATTGGCGAAGAAGGGGGAACGGGAGATTCACATGATCTCCAGCCACACTACTCGAACGACTGCTCCTGATGATTCTCTTACCGCCCCGATCGTCCAAACCCCAACGGAAAAACTGCCAACATCATCCTGCTAAGCGGCCCGACTCGTCCTTGGGGCCGTGGTTGATTGAAAGGCTGCTCCGCTGGTCAAAGAACCTGCAATTCCGGGGCCGACGGTTGTGCCCGTCCTGGAAAAAATGGCCCCATCCGTCGGGACAAATCTTCCGAAAAAACAATCAACGATCATCTTGGTAGAGGTATGCTTATGTCGTCAGTAACCTTCTCCATTTTATCAGATTCACAAGAATTAATAGCTTTTTATTTCAGGATGATGAAAGCAATGAAATGCCATCGGCGAACCGCCCTCAACCAGTCGAAACTCCTACCATTAGTCTTCCAACGGTTGAGGTGGTCGACCCAGTCGACCTTCCTGCAGTTGATCGCAGGAAAAGACCACCCATTAAGCCCGAAATGATGGTAGAGATGCCGATTCATTCGCAAGATCAAGACTTCAGCATCCCTCCCTAAGAGTCACTTCAACTTTTGTAAGGCTCGACCCCCTTCTTTCGTCAATTTTACTATAACAAAACTGAACCTAAAAAATATTAAATGTCAAATGCCCAACTATTTGTTTCACCGACAATTCTACGTGTCAAATGGTGTTATCTACATTTCTTGGCCGCCTCAGTGGCCATCGAACGTGGATAACCTCCATTGGCCGCGTGAATTGAGGAGTGGTCTTAAATACTAGGCTCGGCCATTAAGCTCTCCGGGTTCGAGCAATAAACCAGAAGACATGGCCGAGGTTTCGTCTTGGCAGGTTTAAAACAAATTCCCTCTGTTATGGTTCTTATAATTTTCCTCCTGTTTAAAAATCCTTTCTTGTGTAGCCTTCGTGGGAGGTCGAGCTTGACGCTCTTCTTCAGAGCACCATTGGCATGGCTGGTTCTTCTGCTGCATCGGCCGAGCTTGTAGAGACCGTGGCCTCGTCCCATGTTTTTGTCAAGCTGCAAGAACTGCTATTCCTTTTTGCCTCTCCGGTCCTTCGGTGCAAGGGCCTCAACTCCATAGGGGGTGCCTGAACGATCTTGCAAATGGCGGTTTCCTGAGCATGGAGAATGTCGCCTATCTGTCTGATCTTCTGGAGCGTACTCGGCAACATTTTACCACTTTTGAACAAGCTTTCCAGGCTGAGGACGACCTGAAAACGGCAGAGATTGCGCATGAAGCTAGTCGATCAGAGGTTGAGGCAATAAAATTTAAGAAGACGCAGCTGATCGGTTTTGATCGCCAAATTTCTGAGCTTCAGCGTCAAATCGCCGAGCTTCAACAACAAATGTCAGTTGTTGCTTCAAAGCTTGAAAGGGATTTCGAGGCAAATAAAGCTCAACTGACGACTTTCGCAGCCGGCATAAAGCAGATCCAGCAGCTCTAACTTAATAAGAAGACGAGGCAGGCTGAGATCATACTGAGCAAAGTAAGGTGGCTGGAGTTGAAGGCCGCTCTTGAAACCTTTCTCCCCTCGACCCCTTAGAATTTTAAAAGTCTTTTATAAATGTATCTGTACGTCATTTTATAAATTCAATACAATGATATTTATTTTCGCATCTCCCACGTGAGTGGATATTGTTTCTTTAAAAAATTTCCGTTGATTGGCAAGTTGTGAACTAAACTAGTTCGATCTTTAAGGTGGCATGTCCTCTTGCCGAGAGCTTTGTGGACGATGAACGGTTCTTCCCAATTCAGCGACCATTTGCTGAACCTGGGGTCCTTAATCCCCACTGGCAACACAGTTTGCCAAACCAACTCTCCATCACCGAACGTTTTTTGTCTGACGCGTTGATTATAAGCTCGCTCGACAACCTTCTTCCGTGCCATCAATAAATTATAAGTGTTAAGCCGAATTTCTTCAAAGTTTTCTAACTCTTGTCTCATGGCTTGACTGTATTTGACACTGAACAAACTACTTTGCTCAATCACTCGTAATGAGTTTATACTTAACTCCACTGGTAACATAACGTCGTGTCCGTAGGTCAACACGTAAGGAGTTGTTCCGGTGGCTGATCGAGGTGAAGTTCGGTAGGCCCATAATGCTTCATTTAGCTTTAAATGCCATATCCCAGGTCTCTCTCTTACTGTTTTTTCAAGAATGCCGATCAATACCTTATTGCTTGCTTCGGCCTGCCCTTTCGCCTGTGGGTAATACAGCGTGGACTGCTCAAGTCGAATATTCAGATTCACCGTGTATTCCTTAAACCTATCGGCTGTGAAGATTGTGCCATTGTCAGTTATGATCGTTTCTGGCACGCCAAATCTGGTCACGATATTTTCCTCTACAAAATTGCAAACTTCTTTAGTTGTTAATTCGGCGTATAATTTTGCCTCGACCTATTTAGTAAAGTAATCGGTTACCACTAATATCCACGCGTGTTTTGCTGCTCCAGAAGACGACGTGATTTTGCCGATTATGTCCATTACCCATCCTTTGAACGGCCATGGTTTGGTAACTGAGTGGAGTAATTCGACCGGGACTCTCTGTATAGGTCCGTGAATCTGACACTATATGCATTCTCGGGCATATTCAATGCAATCCTTCAATATACTTGGCCAGAAGTAGCCGTGTCGGCGAAGCAACCAACGCATTTTATGTCTAGATTGGTGAGCTCCACAAATCCTTTCGTGTACTTCGGCCATTGCTTGGCAAGCCTCTTGTAGGCCGAGGCACAATAACAACAAACCATCCTCACCCTTTCGATATAACTTATTCTGATATAACACGTAATTTGTGGCGTGAACTCTTATCCTCTAGTCATGTTTGTCGTTGGGGTTATCGAGATATCGTATAATCACCCTTCTTCAATAGTTTGGTATCGTCTCTACAGCACATACTTCTACAGGGTCTCCTCGCTCTAATAACGATGGTAAAGACATCACTTTCGTGCGTATCACGTGATTGCGCTGGAAAACTTGCTAATTAACCAAGGCTGGGTAAGATCACAGTTTTGTAGGTGTTGCCTGGCCTAACTTGCCCTCCAGAGGTGATTTGGGCGAGCTCGTCTGCGTCAATGTTTCGAACATGCGAAATGTGCTCAAATGTAATCCTCTCAAACGACTCGGCCAAGTAAGTGGCAACCATATGATAAGGCGCCAAAGTACAACTCATGCAACAAAAAAATGTCGTTTAGTTGGTTAATCATTAGTTCGAAATCACCACGGACGAGAACGCGGGTTGCTCGTAAGTCGTGGAGAACTTGAAGGCCGATGACAAGAGCTTCATATTCGGCTTGATTATTCGTACAGCTGTAGTCCAACTTAAGAGAGAAATACCAACGATAGTGGTCGGGAGATTGAATGACGATGCCAACACCAACCGAGGTTAAGGTGCTAGAACCATCAAAATGCATTGCCCAGTAGTTATCTCGTCTTTCAACTAAACCGATGTAGACTTCGGTACCCCCAAAACCGTAAGTAAAAAGGTGTTGGGCCAAAAAATCGGCCAGAGCTTGTCCTTTGACGGTTTTTTGGGGTATGTATTGCAAACTAAACTCGGATAAAGCTATTGTCCATTTCTCAATTCGGCCTTTGACGATAGGCCAAGTAAGCATGTAACGAATAACATCTGTTTGGGCAATGACCTGTGTAACTGATGGGAGCATGTAATGTCGAAGTTTTGACACGGCGAAAAACAACGCCAAGCAGAGTTTCTCGATGGGTGAATAATTGATCTCAGGCGAATTCAGATTCCGGTTGAGATAAAAGATAGTTTGTTCACGCCCAACATCGTTATCTTGCGAGAGGAAGCAACCAATGAACTCATCGGCTGCCGAAATATACAGTTTGAGACGCCTACCACGTCGAGGCGGTACGAGTACAGGTGGCATTGTAAGGGAGACCTTGATTTACGTGAAACCCACCTGATGTTCTTCTCGCCACTCAAACCTGTATGAGTCCTTGAGTTTCAAGAGCGCAGAAAATGCTTTCAGTTTCCCTGCCGAATTAGCTATAAATTGGCAGAGAAAATTTATCTTCCCAAGTAACGACTGAAGTTGCTTCTTGGTTGTCGGAGGTGGGGCGCTGATGATCGCGCGAGCTTTATTTTCGTCTACCTCAATGCCTCGATGGTGTACAAGAAAACCCAAGAAGTTACCAACCGATACACCGAATGCACACTTGGCCGGGTTCATTTTGAGATTATGTTGGCGCATACGAATGAACACTTACCGAAGATCATCTAGATGTGTTCAGCGACTCTTCGATTTCACTACCACATCGTCTATGTATACTTCGATGACTGTACCGATCAAATCATGAAATAAGTATTCATAGCTCGTTGGTATATGGCATCGGCGTTCTTGAGGCCGAATGGCATAACGACCCATTCGTACGTGCCGAGTACCATTGGGCAACGAAAAGCTGTTTTGTGAACATCAGCTTTAGCTATGACAATCTGGTTATAGTTAGCATGGTCGTCTATAAAGGACAACATTTCGTGATTGGCTGCAAAATCAATTAATAAATCTAAGATCAGCATCGGGTATTCATCCTTGGGAGTTGCCAGATTCAAATTGAGGAAATTGATACAGATGCATAGAGCGTCGTTTTTCTTTAGCACCGGGACGATTTTGGCCAACCACTCGACGTATCAAACGGTCCGAATAAACGCGGCTTTTAAAAGCCAAACTAATTCATCCTTTATGCCGACCTGTACTTCAATCGAGAATCGGTGAGGGGGTTGTCAGAAAGGCTTACAACCAACTTTAATGCGTAATTCGTGTTCGACGAGGTTTTGATCAAGGCTCGGCATCTCATGATAATTCTCCGCGAAACAGTCTTTAAACTCGTTGAGTAATTTACTAAGTTCGACCTTCATGGGGTAAGGTAGTAACGCACTAATAAATAGCAGCTGTGGCTCATCGGCTGTGCCAACATTTATCTCTTCTAATGGATCCTTGACTTGGGGCCGATTGTCATCGAGGTCGGCCAGCATGGCCTAAACTTTGTCTAGCGATAAAACGGAGCTGTTATCTTTCTCGGCCAAAAATTTGATTAAGTTTATGCCCCGGTGTGGTTACTTAGGAATAGCATACCAGTGAGCCAGCAGATATTCCATGGTGGATGAAACCACGACTAGGCGTCTTCCTTGTTTGGTGGCGTCAGTCATCGGTGTTGGTGATTAGGTCTGCCAAGCCGAGTCTTGCCGAATCCTGGTATGTAGTCTCGGTGCCTACCTCAATGGCTTTCTGGACTAAGATCCGAGTCGGCTATTCGTTCTCATTAAAACCCTGTAGGGTAATGTAGCCGACGTGATCATCATAATAACGGGCCTGAATCATGTTGATCTCGAACGGCTGATTATCGGCTTGATGGACTACCACCGATTTGCCGTCCCAAATGATGAGGACCTGGTATAGCGATGAAGGAATGCAGCTCATTTGATGGATTCAGTCGCGGCCAAGCAATGCATTGTATTCGGTCTTTCAGTCAATTATAAAGAATGCAGTCATGTGATTTCGACCTGCAACACTTACTTTTAACGGGAGCACTCCTTTGGTTTGGGACTTGTCGCCGATAAAGCTACTCATTGTTATTCATGATGGTATGAGCTCATCATTGGAGCGGCATAATGCCTTCATGATGGAAATCGGCATAATGTTGACTATGGCTCCACAATCGACAAACATCTTGGAAATGAGGTATCCTTCAATACGAGTCGTAATGTATAATGGCTTTAGATGTTGGAGATTAACAGAAGAAGAGCGAGGAAACAATTCGACCAAGGCTGCTTTAAGTTTGTCGTCTTTACTGATTTCTCCATTCTCCTTGGTAGCGATGAAATCGACTTGTGTCGCTTCTTCGGCAACCACATCTTCATCCAAGAAGTTTGACTGGTGGTGGGTTGGTTGAAACTCAGCCGGCATGACATGGACCATGCTGATTTCCATGTGCTCAAGGATTGAATGACCCATCGAGTCTTGGTTGTCGTCTTCCTAGTTAGCGAGTGTGGTATCAGTCTTAGGAGTATCCTCAACCGGATCATTTTTTGCCCCGCTATGTACCTGCTCTTGTGGCGCGTTGACCGAACCTATCTCATTTTGGTCGTCGTTCTCGAACTTTTTTATTGTCGAAGAGTGATTTTGTTCTTGTAGTGTTTTACGAGTGCGTTCCTCATAGGCGATTCGGGCGTTCCTTGTGTCCAGGTATGCATCTAAACGCACCACACGTTCCTCCTCATCGGCAGTAAGGCCGAAGAGAGACACGGCCGAGAAGACTTCAAAATGATATCGTAAGTGCTGAAGGTCTTCGAGGGAAAAAGGAAGCTCAGCAGTGTCTATATCTGTGTATGGGTCAACCTCAAAGCCGAGGACTCAAGCCTCACGTATATGCTGAAACCTCGCTTTTATTGTTGGATCGGTGGTTTTCTGGATAATTTGTTCAACATCAGGACAAGTTAGTGCTAGGTCGAGAGATTCCTGACATGCCTTAGGCAGTCCGTACAAGTCATTGGCGGAATATTTCTTATGAAATTCTCGCATGTACTCCAAGGATTCATTGAGAAATTGAGGGTGTAATTTCGCTGGACTTTTATTAACGGTTCTTGTGGGGGTAAAGGGGGAAACTTGGTTTCGGCTTCTTGTCTGAAATGCTCAAAACGAGCTTTCATCTCTTCAGCCCGAAGAAGGAGCTTGATGCGTTTTTCGGGCTTTTCTATGGTGGTTTCAAAGTCGCGATCAACTGCCTTTTTCTCTTGAAGTAATTCGGCCACAATGGCCGCTTCTTGCTGCCTCTTTTAGCTGTCATCGGGTAGTCGAATTAGCTTGTGCTTATTGTCATCGAGCCATGCAATCTATCCGCTGGCGACGATGTTTTTGAGACTTGGATAACGCTGTATACATACCAGCTGGAGAATTGTAACTATACCAACGTTGGTCACGTGGCTTGAAGGTTTTTTGACCCACCGATGCACTCAAACTACTGGAGTTACGCGAGTAGTAATCCTCATTATAGAATGGCGCGTCAAAGTCAAGATGTCGTCTGACTGGGGTTGGATCTTTTGTTCGTACATGTAGGCTGAGTCTCTTGAACACTTGTCGGCGTTGCCCGGCACTGAGTTTCTTCAGAGGTTTTACTGTGGTCGTGCACGGCTGACATGAAGTTGGAGCGTGAGGTGTTTTCTCTTTAGGTTCAGTTAAGGCAATTTGTGTTTTATAACTGCCGCATAAAACCATTGATTCATTTTCTTTGGAACTAGAACCTGACATAGGTTCGATTATGGCCGGTCCCGAAAACTCCGTGGGTGGTTTATTTGAAAATAAATCAATCTTGAGTCTCGACTGACCGTTCTGCTTACAGATATATTGCACTGGGACGAATTCGGCCTTCCCTTTTCCTTTGTGTTTAGGTAGATGAACATCCATCATGCCAATTGTTGTCGAGGGAAAAGGATTGACGTCAACCGCCATCTGTTTCTTAGGAAATTTTAACTTACCCTTTTCAATCCAACTTTGAATCACATCACAGAACACGACGCAATTATTGGTAGCATGCTTGTTCAAATTATGGTACTTACAATACGGTTTGCCTTTCAACTTTTTGGCCTTAGGAATGTTATGTCCTGGCCGAAGTTTTATGATTTTTGCTAACAACAACTGGTCGAAAATTGCATCAGCCTTGATGATATCGAAAGTGTAAACTTTTGATGTTTTAATCGTGTTTTCAGAGGCCGAGCGGGTTTTGGCATCCTTGGGATTGATATGAGCTAATGCCTTACAAACGTATAGTTTGTCTATTACTATTTCAGCCGCGTCCACATTGGCGTATTGGGGATCCTCACTTTCAGCCAATGCGTAGCTAATCGTGGGATTCTTGTATATCGTTCCCCAGGACGGGGACTTTGAAATCTTTTCCTCTTGGAGCAAATAATCACATTGCTCAACGTGATGAGCCAGTTCGTACATATCTCGTATATTTGCCCCCATGAATTTCTTTTTGTATTCCACGTCCAGGCCGTTTAGAGCGATTCTGACAAATTCAACTTCAGGGAGAGGTACTCGGCACCAATTCCTGGCCGACTTGAACCTTGTTAAGTATTCCATTAGCGATTTGTCTGAAGCTTAAGCCATCCTAGCTAATGATGAAACTAACATTTCCATCCCTGGTCGGTAAAATTGTTCATGGAATTTCTTGACCAATTCCTCCCAACTCTGGACGGAGTTAGGTGGGAGGTTTATGTACCAAGCAAATGCTGAACCCATTAGTGAGAAGTTGAATAGTCGTAGTTTATGGAAGTCGCTATTAACATCTCCACATTGCGCAGTGAACCGAGCCACATGTTCTAACAAAGATAAGGATGATTCTCCAGCAAAAAGACTGAAATTTGGGATTTTGAAGCCTTTAGGATATTCGAACTCCTCTACATAAGCCGGGTTTAGATGGATGAACTTTGGGAACTTCAGCCCTTTTTTTTAGGCCGAATCGATCATCATTTGGACCTCGGTCATATTGACAGATGCTGTTTCCACTCCCTGGTTGGGTTCGTCTGATCTACTGCTTGATCCTCTTCTTTTTTCCAAGTCGATTGGTTGGAACCGAACGAATCCTTTCTCAGCGTGTAGTGGAACATTCTTAAAGATAAGCTGTCGAGGTTTGCCGACGTGGCCATCTTTGAAGGCTTTACCGACCAATAGTTCAAGCAATCTGGTCTGTGTATTACTATTGCTTTGTATTGCTTCGAGCAAATTATTCATTTTCTGACTAATCGACTACTCGACCTGCCGAGATTGTTCATCAAGTCGTCTTCGAAGAAACGACCTAGTTGGGGATCAGAGTTTTCCCCACCATCTTCGTTGCAATCTTCCATTATTCCTTCGATGAAAATGCCTGCAGTTTGGTTAGGAATTTCTGGGTTGCAAGGTTGTCCGCTGAGACAAACTTCCTTCTTTCGGTGTGTCGCATTTGCCACCTTGGGTGGCACAACAATGAAGGGATTTTGCACCTGTGACAAATCTTGTCCAGGGCCTTGTACTGGCAAGTCGGTTGTTGACTTTCCCATGATTGTTTTCTTTTTTACGAACCATGTCTCAATGGTTATGAACTCCGAGGGTCTAGCACAATGTCCCACTAGGCATGCCAAAATGTTAACCCTAAAAATTACAAAGCCTACGTGGTGCGCATGCCGAGTAACTAATGAGCTAACTACGTCATTCGATTGATGCGTGGCGTGCTAACTTGTCAGCCAAGCTTGGCCGAGGAATAAAATTTGTTGATGTCATGTTGAGCGCGTTGCTGACTTCTTGATCTTGCGATTGCGGACGAGGAAGGAACAAGTCTCGGCCTTTGGATTCTCAAGCCTGAAGATAAGGCTGCTAGTTCTGCGAAGTTCACGAATCGTCGGTGCCGGATTCGGTCACAGTGATTATATCGTGAAAGTATAAGCACGTCGAATCGACACCAGACTATATGGACACAAGTACTTAAAGGAGATGCACGTCTTAATGGTAAATGTAGTTCGGCCGTCAGAATGCTGAACTCTGAAACTCACTTGTGAGTATCCAATCATAAAATCACTCAACGTTCAATGTGCCAAATGTCGTAACTCGTAACACCAGACTAGTTGTACTTGTAACTCTATCACCACATTAGCACTGAACGCAACACTACTTTTTTGAAAATTAATAGCCTGACCCGATGCTTGAAAATAAATATCCAGAATGTGTTAGATCACCTTACAACCCTCTATCAAGGCTCATGAAAAAAAAAAAAAAAAAGCTATCGTCCGCAAACAGCAAATGGTGTAGACATGGGGTAATTTTTGCAATATGAATCCTATTAAGCACCCCTTCCCTCTTTTTCCTCATAATTAAAGCTGGCAAACCTTACACACAAAGAATGAATAGATATGGTGAAAGAGGGTTGCCCTATCTCAACCCCTGCGAAGGCATAAGATATCTTTTCACTTTTCTGTTCACCATAAAAGAATGCGTCATCGATGACATATATGTCATAATGAGTTGGACTCAAGCATTCGCAAATCCCAACCGTTTAAGTACGCCCACTCCACTCAATCATACACCTTACTGAGGCCCAACTTAAGAGCTAAGAAACCTTCTCTACCACCTCTCTTATTATGTAAGAAATTGTTGGAAATGTGCCCTAAAACCAATCATATGATGATACTTTATGGACATTTCACATGTTAAACTAATCTAGTTTAATATTAAGGGCAAAGATTATTGTTTGAGCCATCTCATATAAATGTTATATGCTTAAACGATAAGTCCAAGGAATATGTGATTGGAAGAATGCGATCTAAAGAAGTTAGATTCATGAGACCATTCTTTCGTTGACACATCCTAAACGTTCCTGATCATAGGATTGTCAATTGGGCATTGACAGTCCGTTAAGATCAGTACGTGCTATGTCTTCTCTCAGGGAGAGTGACTAGTCTCGAGTCATTGGTGTGTGTGACATCAAGACAAGTACGTAGGTGCTCAATAGAGAATGAGTTCACTGAACACGATCAACAAAGAGTTCTCATATTCATGTCACATGAGAACTCATGGTTGGGATAATGCAAATTAGTCTTTTGACCTGAGGCATCACAGTTGTCTTGTGGTTAGGTCCTTAATCTTTGATTATGTCAAAGTCACTCCATCAGGAGGGTGTCCACGGCATCGTTGGGGTTAAGCCACTTAGACATGGAGACAAGTGAATGCGCAACAAGGGATCTCTAACCTTCAAACTGTTTGAGGGAGAATACTCTATAATATGATTTAGAATCTCTGGCCAGAGTATGAATGAGATGTTGGAATGCGTTCCAGATCACATTCAAGGTAATCATATAAGCACAAGATTCACATTGGATAGTAGACATGAATAAACTATCAAACCAAACAATGTGGTCAAGAGTATTGTATTAGAGAAAGACCGTATTGCATTTGTAATCCTAAAACTGAATAGGTTCTCCACCTCTTCTGATTAGCTTGGGTAACCATGACATGCTGCTAGGCGTCAACCATGGTTTGTGGAAGCCCTAAAAGTGTATTATCACTAACGGGAGAATTGAAAGTAAGTTCCAATTCACAATCGATTTGAAAGAGTTTGAATCGCCCACTGCCTCGCTAAAAGGAACCTAATGGATCGTACACCGTGTAAGGTAAAGATTGAAGATTCAACGGAAATGAGTAAGAATAATTAAATGGTTTAATTATTTATGGCAAGGATTAATTAATATGTTAATTAATCAAACGAATAAGTTCGTTAAAGACCTCGGGATAGTTTTGGACCTTAAGGCCCAATGGGCTTCGAACGTCAAGTCCATTGACTTAAGTTGTATGACAACTTAATGAATAATGATTCACAAATGCCCAAATAGCCCAATAAATCCCATATGGCCGGCCATTTAGAGGAGGGTAGTGAACTTGGCTTAATTGCAAGTTTGCCACTCCATTGTGAGGTGGTATAAAGACATCTTTATAGCCATTTCATCCTTAGGGTTTTCTTAGGAGTAAAGATGAGAACAAAAACCTCCCTTTGCTCTCAAAGAGGCCGGCCACCCTAGAGGAAAACATCTAGCAATCTTACTTCCTCTAGGTCACTCATTTCTTCTACAATATGCCTTGGTGTGGAGACTTAGAGGTTCTCAATTTTGGGAACTTGGAGAAACCTTTTCATCCATCCAAATCTATGGATCTAAGATGCAAGGAATGAAGGCCCTCTCTTTGGGTGATTAGCCTTTGCTTATGCAAAGAGGAATCTACAAAGGTATTGATTTCTCAACTCACTTTGTTTTGAGTTGAGTCTTGGTTCACCTATCTACTAGGCTTTGAAGTTCATGGGTTAAGTTTTGTTTTTGAGTGCATATAAACATGATTCCACCTTTTAATTGTTAATTGCATGTTGTTGATGTTGCTCAAATGAACTTGTTTTTCACAAATCTTCCTTCAAGTGGTATCAAGAGCCTAAGTCTAGTAGTTGGTGAATCCTTTTAGGTTTTGTAGTTCATAGTTTGTGATTTGAATGTTGTAATTGTTACAAGCTTTATTCTTGCTTCTTTGAATGTAAATTTTGTTAGAAAATTTGCCATCTCAAATGTTGTAGATGTAGTTCATATGAGCATGAATTTTGGAGCTAAATTTTGGTGCCATGTTTTTTGGGAAATTCGGCCAAATCCAAAGGGTGGATTTTTGGGTTCTTGTTTGACTTGTTAAAAGTGTTTTAAAGTGACTTTTGGAACCCCTATGTACCCTAGTATGGTTGTATGTTATTTCCCTTAAGTTTGAGTGGTTTTGGTATGTTTTTGGGTGAAGAATGTTCATGGAGCTCTTATGGGTTTTCATGGATGTTCTTCATTGTTCTTGATATGTTCTTGCCAAGAACAAAAGGTTTAGTGTTTTGATTCAAAGTTTTGATTTATTTCATAAAGTTTTTGTTTTGAAATATTTCTTATGTTTAAATATCTTAGATATTTGTTTTGAAAAATTAAAGAAATTTTAGTGGGTAGGTGTGTAATGATTTATTCCATTTCACCCACCCCACTTACAAAAACTTTGAAATTTTTTTAAATACTTTGCTTCAATGGCCGGCCACCCTACTCAATTAGGGTCCTTGTGGGGCTTTTATGCAATTACATAAAGTTTTGATACTTTTGTGTATTTGTAGTTTGACCCAAAAGTTTACGTTTTTACGTAAAGGTCCAAAATCACTAAAAGGACAAATTGTTTTGCTCCTTTAATGAAGTTTTAGCTTTTGTGGAAATTTTTGGGTTCTAGTTGTAATTACATGAAGTAGTGGACTTTTGTGTTTTTACAAAGTGACCCCAAAAGTTTTTGTTTTAACATAGTGACCCAAATTGTTGTGGTCATTGTTTTTGGCCCAAAACAAAATGAGAACAAAAATTGTTTTGTCTTTTTAAATGAGAATTGGATTTTCATTTCATTTAGCTCCATTTAAATCAATTCTATGGATACAAAAACCAAATGAAAATGTTGCATTCAAGTTTAATTAGTTAAAGCGTTAATTAATTAAAGAAAGGGTGATTATGAACCTAAGCCTACTATAATTGAGCTATGTGAAAGGCTGTTTCAAATTTGTTTGAACCATGGGAATGTGTAGATTAAATTTTGGTTGTAATTTGATATGATCAATTGTTGTAAAAGAGCATAAGCTCTTCTTTACTTTAAAGTAATTTGATTTGATCAATTGTTGTAAAAGAGCATAAGCTCTTATTTACTTTGAAGTACTCATTTCTTGTTTTATTCGATATGCATGAAATTGGAGTAGTTGGGTCCAACGCCCAATAAGACAACACGCCTTAATGTGATTAAACGCGTAACTAAAATCAATCACCATCCCTAGACCGAGATTCAACACTAGGCTCGTGTTGAATCGAATCAAAGGTTCATAGTCATCCTAAGGCCCTAAGGCAACTATATAGTCCATCAATGAATGCAAATCTTATGTTAGTAGTACCATATAGTCTTACTTTAAAAACCGTTTTAAAAGCATAGTGGGAGTATTATATACTACTAAATCAATCATATGGACCAATAGTTGTAATAGGACCAAAATGTTTTAATTGGATTAAAATGTATGTTTATATGTGATGAGACCTAAAACCCTCAACAAACCATTATTAAGTTGATAAGCGAGAGATGCTTTGAATATCTCTTCGTGGCCTTCCACCGTGGTGGGCTCCAATCGTTTGTGACTTGTACACCGGCTTCACCCTATCATGGGGGAGTACAAAGTGCATGCTTACACTCAGGAGGAGTCCATAAACATATGATGAGGTAAGTGTAGGCAACGAGGATGGCCGATATCATATCATTGTGAGGCTATTCTTGAACCCCTTCATGAACTAAGCATGGTGGGAATAACTTAACTAAGTGCAATGGTGCCGATATCGTATCATCGTGAGGCCACATTCTCTAGAGGCCAAACTAGATGGGTAATTACAAGAGTTGTAAATGAGTAAAGTGTTATTCTCTCATCATTATTTTTGCTAACCAATATCGTATCATCGTGAGGTGGGCTTGGTAATGGTGAGTCTCCCATACCCCGCTAAGAGTTCAACAAAACTCTCGAATTCCGATGAGGGATATGGAATTTGCTAAAAATAGTGGGTGGTGCTATTTTGATTTAAAGACCCGGATCAAATAGCTTAAAATCAATCAATTTATATTCGTTATGTATTTGTTTACCAATATATTTGCAAAACGCTATCCAAAACTTGACAAAGAAAAACCGAACGCTTTAGTTTCCGAACTTGGTACCACAATCCCATAGATTGTCTTGAATGGATTGTAAAAGTGCCTAAGTAGTCTCATCCTCACAATCTTCCTATTGATAATGTATCAATGGAAGAACATGTTAGATAAGTCTACCATGAAGAGGACAATGCAAACTCTAGTGCTTGTCTCTTTGTTACACGAACAAGGAACTTGAGAAGTAAGCACAAGGGCATGGACACTTTATGTGCCATGATTCTTCACTTACAAATTGTTGTATGAAGAAATGAGAGTTGCCTTGAACAACTCTTAAAAGTTTGTAATTATGTTGAGAACATAATGGTTGGTTGAAAAAAATAGTCCATCAACATGGACTTATGATGATTTTGAATCATTAAATGTTGAAGTGTCAAAACACTTAACGAGACGGAAACTAGGCAAGGACTTCACCTTTGTGTCCCTATCCTAATGGTTCACTAAGTTTATTGTAAACTATATAGTGAACAATAACCGCACACTCTCCAAATCGTTTGATGTGTATAACACATTTGAAATAAGTTTCAAGAGAGATAGTGGGAGTTTAGGGACCATGACTATTGTAGTCAAAAGGGAAGTCAAATGAAGAAGGCAAAATAACTCCAAGGGAACAAACTTTCTTTATGAAATGATGGACATTGGAAGGGGTATTTGCAAGAAATGTCTTGCAAGTGTCAAGAACACACCTTTCGAAGGTGTTGTAAAATGTTCTTGAATAATTCAAAACAGTTGGTTCTTCTACTTGAATACATGATTCTATATTAGCAACTATGTTTTACAATTGTTGTAAAAGTGTGCTAATAAAAAGTAGAAGATTAATGAGAGAAGAGAAAGTACTTCACATTCAGAAAGTGAATAAAATATAGATCCCTGCGAAAGCGGATTGTACTTACTTCCTCATATGAACTACCAAAGAAATTGGAAAATACTAAAGATTGTCTTTACATTCCAATTTTAAGGAACTTAAATCCGTCACTATAGTAGAGATGGATAAATGTTTTGTTTGACAAAACATTGTTCTTTATTAATCAATAATTAGATTATTGTAATTTAATTGGTTGTCTCTATAGTAGAGATGATGTGGTAGTTTAACTGTTTAGAATACGATGATGCTTAAAACCCAAAAGGTTTCAAAGAATTCAAGAAATGTAAGTTGATGAGTAAGACGTCTAAAGAATTTACCTCCTTAGATTTGATCCAAGGAAAAGTAACACTTTAGATGAGTTTCCTTGAAAGATATCAAGGAAAATAGCATCATATGATAATGTATTTCTCCATTAGGAGAAGAACGAACTTGAATAAGATTTAGTTCGTTGGATGTTATCTATTACCCATATATAGGATATATATACTTCTAAAACAATATGATTGTCAATTAGAAGATCTTCCAAAATTTTCATAACTCCATAAGATGTAGTTGGAAAGAAAGACAAATCTTAAGTATGTTAAGATTTGGGGTTGTGTGCTAATAAGCAATATTTGTTTAGAAAAGTGATCAACAAATATAACAACCTAGTTCCTACACCACAAGCTCCAATGTAGTCGAGAAGGATTTATAAACCGTCTCAGTTGAATGGTTTGAACTTTATGACTATGTCATGGAGTTACACCTCTTAATTCGAAAGAAATAAGAATGAAAATCCTTATGACTGCATTGAGTGTATATACGATATATACTCAAGGAAATGGTAAAGTACCATTTAACTCGAAATAATGAAACCTTAAATATCTAATTGGTAGCTTAAGGTGACTACACTCAAAGAGGATGGTTGACTTTGAATAAACCATCTTTGACATAGTCTTAGTTTCAATTAATTCGAAGATTGCTAGATACAACTAAATGGTGATTCAATATTTGGACATAATATGGGTTTCCGAAACCATTATTAAGATAGTCTTGATAATATATGTCTAAAACTATGAATCACAAGACATGTAAGTTGTAGAGATCCATCCATCATGAATCTTAGCAAGCTAGTGGGAGCTATAAGCGTCTTATGAAGAAAGATCAAATCGTTTGATTTCTCATAAAGATGTAAATGAATCTTTTGTTTACTGAGTTTACAAAAGATTAGTGGGAGTTAATCATATTCCTAAATTTAAATATATATATATGATATATTAATTTTGGAAATAAAAGGATACTTCTTCGTTAAAGTTATGACTTTAAACATTCTATAAACGATAGAATGTATATGGGAGATATAGTCTATGGGATGGAAATCTATAATGATATATTTCAAGATATAATTGGATTATATCAATCCCTAAAATAGACAAGAGATGCTAGGAAGTTTCTCATATGATGATAAACTTCAATTAGAATGACAATTCTAGTGAGACTAGGAAGTTGTTCTTCTCAAAGGGAATGTACCCTTTGACTCCCAAAGAAATAATGCGTAAATAGAATCCTTTATGCATACGCAGAAAGGTGATTTATGTATTTCATATTGTATGAAAACATTGATATAAGTTGTACCTAGAACGGTACAAGATGATATCAGTGCAAGCCCAGGATCTTAACCATGGCAACTGTCAAGTGAATCCTTAGGTATTTAAGAAATACTAAGGATGGATTCCTCAAGAATGAGGAAGAATTAGAGTAACGTAATGGAAGCGTAAATGTATTAGATTATGAATCTAATCCATCATAGAATATCTCTTCATTATGAATGAAGTGATAATGAGATATCTCTTTATTATGACTAAAGAGATATTTGGGTGGAAACGTTAAAAGTAATGACTTTAATGTGTTCCATCATGTATGCAAAATATATTGCCATATAGAAGCTTACAACATTGTTGTTTGGATGGGAAAGTTCATTTATGAACTCTCCATTCGGTTCCAACCAGAAAGTGTATGACACTAATGGGGCGATAACTCAAGCCAGGGAATCAAGGTCTCATCAAGGTCCGAACTCAAATGAGAGACTGAACCACATGATTGAGAATCATGTATAATGGTGATGTCGTTATTCTCAAGGTTGCTTCTATGGATAACATATAGATATCCGTTGTCTAGGCCTACTACTCAGCCATTTATGAAATGACTACAGAAGAGGTATCATCACTGATGACTAAGCTGATTGGCTCTAGTGCAAGTGGGAGATTGTTGGAAATGTGCCCTAAAACCAATCATATGATGATACTTTATGGACATTTCACATGTTAAACTAATCTAGTTTAATATTAAGGGCAAAGATTATTGTTTAAGCCATCTCATATAAATGTTATATGCTTAAACGATAAGTCCAAGGAATATGTGATTGGAAGAATGCGATCTAAAGAAGTTAGATTCATGAGACCATTCTTTCGTTGACACATCCTAAACGTTCCTGATCATAGGATTGTCAATTGGGCATTGACAGTCCGTTAAGATCAGTACATGTTATGTCTTCTCTCAGGGAGAGTGACTAGTCTCGAGTCATTGGTGTGTGTGACATCAAGACAAGTACGTAGGTGCTCAATAGAGAATGAGTTCACTGAACACGATCAACGAAGAGTTCTCATATTCATGTCACATGAGAACTTATGGTTGGGATAATGCAAATTAGTCTTTTGACCTGAGGCATCACAGTTGTCTTGTGGTTAGGTCCTTAATCTTTGATTATGTCAAAGTCACTCCATCAGGAGGGTGTCCACGGCATCGTTGGGGTTAAGCCACTTAGCCATGGAGACAAGTGAATGCGCAACAAGGGATCTCTAACCTTCAAACTGTTTGAGGGAGAATACTCTATAATATGATTTAGAATCTCTGGCCAGAGTATGAATGAGATGTTGGAATGCGTTCCAGATCACATTCAAGGTAATCATATAAGCACAAGATTCACATTGGATAGTAGACATGAATAAACTATCAAACCAAACAATGTGGTCAAGAGTATTGTATTAGAGAAAGACCGTATTGCATTTGTAATCCTAAAACTGAATAGGTTCTCCACCTCTTCTGATTAGCTTGGGTAACCATGACATGCTGCTAGGCGTCAACCATGGTTTGTGGAAGCCCTAAAAGTGTATTATCACTAACGGGAGAATTGAAAGTAAGTTCCAATTCACAATCGATTTGAAAGAGTTTGAATCGCCCACTGCCTCGCTAAAAGGAACCTAATGGATCGTACACCGTGTAAGGTAAAGATTGAAGATTCAACGGAAATGAGTAAGAATAATTAAATGGTTTAATTATTTATGGCAATGATTAATTAATATGTTAATTAATCAAACGAATAAGTTCGTTAAAGACCTCGGGATAGTTTTGGACCTTAAGGCCCAATGGGCTTCGAACGTCAAGTCCATTGACTTAAGTTGTATGACAACTTAATGAATAATGATTCACAAATGCCCAAATAGCCCAATAAATCCCATATGGCCGGCCATTTAGAGGAGGGTAGTGAACTTGGCTTAATTGCAAGTTTGCCACTCGATTGTGAGGTGGTATAAAGACATCTTTATAGCCATTTCATCCTTAGGGTTTTCTTAGGAGTAAATATGAGAACAAAAACCTCCCTTTGCTCTCAAAGAGGCCGGCCACCCTAGAGGAAAACATCTAGCAATCTTACTTCCTCTAGGTCACTCATTTCTTCTACAATATGCCTTGGTGTGGAGACTTAGAGGTTCTCAATTTTGGGAACTTGGAGAAACCTTTTCATCCATCCAAATCCATGGATCTAAGATGCAAGGAATGAAGGCCCTCTCTTTGGGTGATTAGCCTTTGCTTATGCAAAGAGGAATCTACAAAGGTATTGATTTCTCAACTCACTTTGTTTTGAGTTGAGTCTTGGTTCACCTATCTACTAGGCTTTGAAGTTCATGGGTTAAGTTTTGTTTTTGAGTGCATATAAACATGATTCCGCCTTTTAATTGTTAATTGCATGTTGTTGATGTTGCTCAAATGAACTTGTTTTTCACAAATCTTCCTTCAGAAATGCCCAACCTCGGCGGCCAATAGAGAGTTATCTGAAATAAGCCTACCAGAAACCTTGACAAGCAACTCTCGTCCCACACTACTTAGACGCTTGCCTTTCCACCCATTAAGCCTCTTGGTAATTCTTCCTTTGATGAATGAGAATGTTTGCTTCTTGTTCCGCCCCACTGAGGTAGGAAGCTCGAAGTAACGATCATGTCTCTCAACTCGATTAAACCCTAAAAACGAGGCTAGTTGTACTTGTAACTTCATCGCCACATTACCACTGAACGCAATACTGTTTTTTTGAAAATTAATAGACCTGATGCTTGAGAATAAATATCCATCAATAAAATTATCAGAATGAAATGTCTCAATCATTACTGAAACTCAAATCGCCAATTTGCAAGAGCAATTTGATGAATCAACCCTAGACCCAAAAAGGAATAAGATAAGACAAAGACACAAGGTTACGAGAACACCTATCTTGAAGAACTATTATCCTAGGCCAACCCCTGTAGATCTTCAATTTAAAGATAATGATATGGGTGAAAAGGTCCAGTATGATGGAAGATAATCAATACTATGAGACATAAATTACAAGTAAATTCTGATAGTGCCATTGCACAGGCTATAATAGTAGGATTTATAGGTCAACCGCGTGGATGGTGGGATTTCTACCTAAGTGAAGAAGCAAAGAGTCAAATCCTTGCTGCCATGAAGGTAGGAGAAATCAATGGACAAATAATAGCTCAAGAAGATGCGGTGAATACTCTAATCTACACCATTACCCTACACTTTGTTGGATTTACTAAGCTACAACAAGATAGGTCTAGAGAACTCTTAATGAACTTAAAATGTTCGAATTTGTCTCATTTTAGGTGGTATAAATATGTTTTCTATGCCAAGGCTTTTTTTAGATCCGATTGTAATGCTGATTTTTAGAAAGAAAAGTTTCTTTCTGGATTACATCCTCTATTTGCTGAAAAAGTGCGAAGTCGGATAAGAGAAAAATTTGGAAAAGTTATACCTTATGATAGGTATACTTATGGAGAACTTACCTCTAAAATATGTGTTGAATGACTAGCACTTTGTAATGATATAAAGCTGAAAATGCAACTTGATAAGCAAAGAACCTTAAGATAAAAAGAAATGGGAGATTTCACAAACAATTTGGCTTTGAACCTAAAGGACAATCTTCTTCCAAGAAACCCTTTCGGAAAACTAAAAAATTTCTCAGAAAATCCCCATAAATCCTCAAAACCTTCAAGGTCATTTCGCAAGCGAAATTTTCAATCTCGCAAACAAAAAAAGGGAGAGAAAGATCAGATAAAAAAACCTCTTGTTTGCTACAAATGGAAAAGTTGGACATATGAGACCTCAATGTCGAATGAAAGAGAAAATCAATAATCTCAATCTAGATGAAGGTCTAAAGAAGTAAAGGATACGTAAAGAGGGCAATGAAAAATGATAAAATAGGCATAAAGTAGGGAAGCAAACTCACATTAATTTATTAATCTTCAACTTCAATGTTACAGGATAGCACCAAAGTTGCAAAGAGATACAGTACTCGAACACTCAATAATATAGTTTACAAAGTGAAAGTTTTTCGTCGTGATTACAACTGATCTTGAAGGCTTTATAAATAGAAAACTAAAAGCAAACCCAAACGCCAGGTGTCACACAAGCAGTGGAGCATCAAAAAGCAGCCTATAATAATGAGCGACATCTTCACTTTTTGTAATGACACTGACAGAGCTTCACGTGGAGCAACAGAAAGATTCTTGAAAAAAACACATACCAACAAGCAGCTACAGGAACCATAGGACAATTAGTAAAAAAGGAATGAAAACTTACATCTAGATTTCAGACAGACATCATCTTATCCTTTCTTTTTTCCAGAGAAAAAGCATTTCAAGCTTTATTTCTTTGGACGAATATGAGGATATATTCCATAGCAATCGTCCTTATTATCATTTACATAGTCTTCATCCATGTTATGCTGAGATGACATTTCTTTAGATCTCATCTCTTCGTCATCTAGGTCCTCCAACTCCAGGATTTTGAGAACCTTTTGTTTTAGATCTTTCGTCGAACAAGATAGGCTGGACTCAATTAAAGACTTAAGTCTTTCAGTCTTTAATGATGATGATAATTCAGGGGATTAATATGAAGGTTCAATAGCACACTGCCTATCAGGCAACATTTTTCTGGCCTTGAAACATCTGGCTTAAGATGATCTAGGTAAAACTTGTCCCACCAACAGATAAAGAGCTGTCTTTCAAGCTAAGGAACAAAATTCCAGGCACCATCATCATCAAACAAAACCATAGTCCCATTTCAAGATCCAAGAGAGTTCATAAAATATCATGAACCAGATAAACAACTTCATTTTTTCAGGATAATCATCATTTTCTTTACTAAAATTAATCATGTTCCTTGGACAGAGGAACAAACCCGAGCTGTACGACTTTTGAAGAAAAATGTCAAAGAACTCCCGTACTTAGCATTGGCAAATCTGGAAGCATTCAAAATAGTGGAAACTGACGCTTCTAAAGAGGGCTATGGAGGGGTTTTGAAACAAAAAACTGAAGACAACAAAGAAGCCTTAGTTTTCTTCATTTCTGGTATCTGGAAACTAGCCCAGAGGAACTATTCAACTGTTAAGAAGGAACTTTTATCTATAGTCCATGCAATTACTAAATTTGAAAGCGATCTTTTTAACAAGCGGTTCCTAATAAGGGTAGATTGTAAGGCTGCTAATGATATATTGTTGAAAGACGTTAAAAATTTAGCGTTAAAACAAATATTTGCCAGATGGCAAGGGATTCTGTTAGCATTTGATTTTAATATTGAACATGTTAAGGGTGAATGTAACTCTTTGCCTGATTTCTTAACTCGTGAATTTTTGCAAGGCACATCAAAGAAAGAAGGAGCATAATCTAGCCCTCGCTAGATGAGGCTCTACCTCGATCTAAAGAGGTTCTCCTTCGTCCTCCCAAAATCCAAACCCAAGATGCTCTCCCTTATAACAAAGACAGGGAGAAGGTTGTAGCTGACAATCTTTTCAGATGCATCATTGCAATTCCTCTTATGAACATAGAGGATTCCGATCTACTGTTATCTCCAAGATAGGTTGGTGAAAAATACCACCAAGATCATATTCATCCATTTCTCAAGCCAAGATATTGGTACGAAAGACTTCTGATAGAGACCAAATCAGTCGATGTTGTTCACAGATACAGGAGTGAAACAAACAACATGATTGCGTTTTCAAAAATTACGATACTGAAATTATCTCTCTAGAAGAATGGGGAAATAGCCCCTATCATTTGCATCTACACTCCAACCCTGATATGAGTCCAAGAGGGTATAATTTATGGGATTACCAGAAAGCTTAGGATGTAGTGTTATGTTTCCAAAACGTTTGCTATTCCCACACCTGGTTCATCCACTTTCATCTTAGAAGTCTGAAAGAGATTCCGAATTGGTTTAGAACATGGTTTATTGTTTAAGGTCCAAATTTGGATTTTCTGCCCCAAGTAACTGTTGATTCTTTTCAAGATAATTCTAGTAAAGAAAATGTTGATTATCCTGGAAAAAAAAAAAGTTGTTTCTCTGGTTCATGATATTTTATGAACTCCCTTGGATCCTGAAATAGGACTATGGCTTTGTTGACGACGATGGTGGTGCTTGGGATTTCGTTCCCCAGCTTAAAAGACAGCTCTTTATCCGTTGGTGGGACAAGTTTCACCTGGATCATCTTAAGCCAGATGTTTTCAAGGCCAGAATAATCTTGCTTGATAGGCAGTGTGCTATTAAACCTTCCCGTTCTTCCCCTGAATCATCATCATCATCATTAAAGACTGAAAAACTTAAATCTTTGATTGAGTCCAGCCCATCTTGTCTGAAGAAAGACCTAAAAGAAACGGTTCTCAAAATCCTTGAGCTAGATGACCTAGATGACAAAGAAATGAGATCTGATGACGTGCCATCTCAGCATAACATGGATGAAGACTATGGAAATGATAATGAGGACAACTACTATGAAATATGTTCTCCTATACGTCCAAAGAAATAAAGCATGAAATGCTTTTTCTCCAAAAAAAAAAAAAAAAAAAGATAAAATGATATCTATCTGAAATCTAGATGTTAGTTTTTATTCCTTTTTGAATAGTTGTCATATGGTTCCTATAGCTGCTTGTTGGTATGTGCTTTTTTCAAGAATTTTTTTGTTGCTCCACGTGTAGCTCTGTCAGTGTCATTGCAAAAAGTGAAGATGCCGATCATTATTGTAGGCTGCTTTTTTATGCTCCGCTGCTTGTGCGACACCTAGCGTTTGGGTTTTCTTTTAGTTTTCTATTTATAGAGCCTCCGAGCTCAGTTGTAATCACGACGAAGAACTTTTGCTTTGTGAACTATATTATTGAGTGTTTGAGTATTGTGTCTGTTTGCAACTTTGGTGCTATCCTGTAACATTGAAGTTGAATATTAATAAATTAATGTGAGTTTGCTTCCCTACTTTGTGCCTATTTTATCATTTTTCATTGTCGTCTTTACTTATCCTTTACTTCATCTCTGTTTATTTCAATTTATAATTATTGTGTTGTTATGTTTATATATATATATATATATATATATATATATAAACTCACACGCAGGCAGTTTACTTGCTTTCCAACCCAAGTGGCACTATGAAGCTATACGAGTTTGTGATCATATTTGGGTGTTTGATGCTGGTTTTGGCTCAAATCCCATCTTTTCACTCACTCAGGCACATCAACTTGGTGTTTGTCCTTATTTTTTGCCTGGCATATAGTGCTTGTACCATTACTGCCTGCATCTACATTGGTAATATCTTAGCTCCGTTGAGAAACAGGAGACACAGTCGCTTAAGTTAAATGCATTCAATTGACATATCTAGGCGTAGCTAAGTTGGTTTGAGAAGTGTGTTACCCGTAGATACTCAAATTCAAATTACTCATTTTGTAATTAGAATATATTAGAATATCGTCTCAACAAAATAAAAATTAATTACATGACGTAATCTATTTGTTTGAATCAGATGAACACTTACCGAGCATAAAATATAAATCTTTTTTGTCTGGAAGTTCTTCCAAAGGGCCACATAAGGACTATTACTTGAATGGCAACACTCAAAGTCGAGTTTTTGGGGTCTTTATTAATGTCAATGCCATCATTGCTACAACATTTGGCAATGGTATCATTCCTGAGATTCAAGTTTAAAATATTCCAATTGTCCTTTAACTTCCCTCTCATATTCTTAGAATTTAAGCACTATAGGCTTGTTCGAAAGTGCTGCTCTCCAACAAAGTGTTTTGTTTCGCAGTATTTTGTTAGAATCACATAAGTTATTTTATAAAAATTCAAGTGCTTCTTACATATATTTTACCCTAAAACCGCTTCCTAGAAAAGTGTTTTCAGGTCCCAAAAATCAAACCGAAAAACATTTATGTCTATATTTCAGCCAATAACGGCCAAAAAGCACTACTAAACACGCCCTAATGGACTAAAGCTAGATTAGGAACTAATAATTGTATGACCTTTTGATAACAGGCAACAATAGTATTAGCACCACCAATGAAGGGAAAGATGTTCAAGGGACTATGTGTTTGTTATGCAGTAGTGACAATGATTTTCTTCAGTGTTGCCATCTCTGGCTATTAGGCATTTGGCAACCAAGCTGAAGGCCTCATCCTTAGCAACTTCTTGGATGATGGCAAACCTTTAGTGTCAAAGTGGTTCATCTTCATGATCAACCTTTTCACCATACTCCAACTATCAGCCGTTGGCGTGGTAAGAAATGATCGAACGCCACACCAGAAATCTCTTTTCGTCTTCAAACATGGAGCCAAACACTAATCCACATCGCTTGGCTTGCAGGTTTATTTGCATCCCATGAATTAAGTTCTTGAGCGAGAATTCGTTGATCCAACGAATAAACAGTTCTCTGCTCGCAATGTGATCCCAGGGGTAATCACTCGCTCAATGTCTGTCATCTTAGCAACCATCATAGCAGCAATGCTTCCATTTTTCGGGGATGTCAATTCGGTTATTGGGGCTTTTGGTTTCATGCCCCTCGACTTCATCTTGCCTGTTGTGTTCTATAACTTGACCTTCAAGCCATCTAAAAGAAGCCCCATTTTTTTGTTAAACACCACTATTGCAGTGGTTTTCAATCTTGGGGGTTCTAGCTGCAATTGCTGCTGTAAGACAAATAAGCCTCGATGCCAAAACTTATCGGTTATTTGCTAATGTATGAACACCATTAAGAGAATATTGCTCACTTTTGCCAGTGAGTTTTCGCTCTAGTGCTATAGACAGCATGGATGAAGTGTAAATCCTGTAGGTTGGTTTTCCCTTGTAACTAAAGTATTTACTCGTCGTTCCAGTGTGCATAATTTTATGCACTTGCGACTTGCAGCAATTCATATTTTTACTTGCAACAGTAGATGCAAGACAATCTTCAATCTAACAAAAGGTTGAAATCTACACAATATAATGTGTCTATGTATAATGTTGTACCATCCTTGCTAAATTAGCTGCAAATAATATCTCTACTGCAGGAAGTTCCAAATACCGATCCTTAAACCAAAGAGCAAAATCCATAATAAGTTACAACATAAAAACAACAACAGTAACAACTCCAAGATCTTGTTTACGGGTATATCAAACACCCGTAGAAACCTTGCACTGTGGCCTTGCAAACTGAATAACACACTTCTTCAGGTCAGAAGCTCAGCATAGACCTAAGCAAGTTAGAAATAAAAGATATCAGTATACCCTAGTCAGTGATTTTGTATGTATGTGCGCGTTGTGAGAGAGAAAGAGAGAGAGAGAGAGAGAGAGAGGAAAAAAAAGCAGAGCTACCTCTATGTCTAAGGAACAAAAGGGATGACGTCAAGAGATGTTCCCGGACCCAGCATTGGCTGCGGGACGTTGTGACCAAAATCCGATGGAGAAGCAGGATTGACACTCTGAGAAAAACTCGGCGGAGAAGCAGGATTACCATTCTTTTCTTTGCTGGTGTCTGGCTCAAAACAAGCAACAACGATCTGATACATCAAAACAACCCAAAGACATTAACTGAAAAAGTTCTGATTAAAATGTAATTGAACTTCAGACTGATTGTGGAGAGTACTAATTAATTCTTGAAATGCAATAAAACCGCCATACCAGGCCAATTCGTAGCACTTTTTAACTTACTATAGTTCCACAGAAAACAGTAGATTTCTAGAATAGTACTACGGGAACTGTAAAACTAAATTTTGTAATTCCATTTCCACAATCACTCAAAGATATAACTTACTTGAACAGGCGTAGCAGCTATCATAAAACCGACTACAGAACCACCAAAAGACTTCCTTTCAGGATTAACCAGCCAAGCAGTTACCATCCTATTTTCTCCAAGTGGATTACACATTGAACTATTTATAAATGTTCCAGATAGAGAGATAATCTGAAATGAACCCTGCATGGAGGAAGAAAGTAAGGATTAAAGAGTTACTCTAGCTATGGCATTATTTTATCTCACCAGTTTTCCTAGTTACCAATCATAGAATGCTTCACTGAACAAGGTTCAATCGATAATTTTCTTCATAAAATACCAGTTAAAAATGTTAGTCATGTCAAGATCAAGTTACTTGAGGTTTAACACTAACATGACGTTATGTTCATTGTTTGAGTTGGAAATTAGTTTTATGAATTATCTGACGGTCTTCCTTAACCCACTAGTGTCGTGTTGAGTTCGAGTTGTGTTTGGAAATTGTAACCTACTAACCCCAAATAAAAGTCTAGCAATCCATTGAACAAAAAACTAACAAAAGGTAAAAAAGGAACTCAAGGTAAAGGAATTGGTGAAAAAAATTCTGTGTGGGAGTCATGCCTTGAATCTCAAATAAGCACCAGTAGGTTTGCGGATACAAATGGTGGAAACCACACCGACAGCAGAAAGAACATTCATTGTTCCATTAGTTGATTGAGATAATACAAGTAATTCACGAAGAATGTTCTGCAAAACGAGAGAGAAAACAACATATGAATTAAGAATAACTAATCAAACTGGCCTTGAGACACTCACGGATGTATCTAACATTACCTGACCAGGCGCAACAATCAGTATATGATACTCTACCCGAGCAGGGTACACAGGAAACCTATCTACAGAAACAGAAGTAGTGGATGTCAGAATGAAAATACGCTTATATAGCTGCTGAAGTTTAAAGATTTGGGAAATAGCATGTTAAGCTAATAATGTTACAACTTATGTGTGTTAAGTGCAACAATAACAAGCAGGATAGCCGTAGAATGAGGAAGAGAAGAACAAGGAATCTCGAACTATTTAGGAAGTGTTATAAGCCAAAAAAATACTCCAAGTGTAGTATGACTTCCCATTATGGTCCTTGTAGCTAGATTAGTTTCTGTTGATCATCAGAAATAGGAAAAGTCCATACTGGGAAGAATTCACTTGAATCATCGCTATAATTGGTGATCGTTTCAAACCAAAAGACACCCAAATTCCCTAAAGTTATATTCTCTATCCAATATAACGGCACAAAATTGATCTTCGATGTAACAGCTTGCAAGAGATGAAATGTTTTTTTCTAAATCTATTAGAAACCATGCACCAAAAAGCTTTCGATAGGACAATAATTAAGCTTTTGACAAATTACTCAACCAAATAGATACAAGAATTTAATTTCACGAAAAGAAACCGTAGAAGCGAAGAACGTCCCAAGTCATACAAATAAATTAATATACCAAAGTCAGATTCCTGTACTAACCATGCATAATTCCACCTATGCTATCACCAAAAAACCAACAGCAGGAACAACAAAGATTATCTTTATCATCATCACCACCATGTAACTAGAGACAAAATATTATCTTTATTATCATCATCACCTGTTTCCTTTAGTCCTTCTTTGGCGGCCCCCGATCCATTTTCTTCGTACTCCAACTTCACTCCATGTTCATCTCCATCAGATTCCAACTTTACTCCACTTTCATCACCGTCAAACTCCAACTTCACTCCAATTCCATCAGCAGACTCCAACTTCATTCCATTCACTACATTGGACTCTAAGGTCATGGTTGAGGATTCCATTAAAGTGTCCGTTGCATTGGCGGGCTCCCTATTAGTGAGCGGAGTCTGAGGAAAAGAGTCGGTGATCTTTTGCTCTTCCATGGGATTGGTAGGTTCTGCGCACAAAAGGGAAACATAATAAAATTAGCAAGGATAGGAGGGAGGCTGTGTGTATACGTATGAACAGAGAATTGTTCAACAATAGTTCTGTTTGTAAGTTAAAGGCGCCAAGAGGGTGTCCTTCTTCTTCTTTTTTCTCTCAACTGTTTTTTTTTCAGTTGGTTTGAATTTTTCGGAGCGTATATACAATTTTGATGCAAGGGTGGAAAGCTCCCTATTCTCTATTGCTGTTGCTTTCTTCATAATCTGATTCAAATGAAACCCTTATTTACTTTCGTTCTGATGTGAAAAAAACTTACCCTTATTTACTTTCGTTCTAAATCATAAAGAATAAAATCCCTATTTTCTGAAAAAACAAAAATTGGGAGGAATTCATTATCCAAGATCCTCATTCAACATATCTAGTGAATTATTTTACTAAAGACAAATCCTAAACAACTATTGAGACTTCAAAGTCTAAGATTTTGATCTAATTCTTGTGGACATTCATGGACTCATTCAAAATATATTCTATCAAAATTTTGCATAAAATTAAAACTTTAATGAGGATACAAACATAGAAATTAAGAGAAATCCTCAAATTGATAAAATAACAGTTAAATAAAAATTATTCCCCCACCACACACAAATATATTTTTCTTTTAAGTTCATCTAATTCTAAACCGGTATTGTATTGTTTTTTTTGTCAAACTTATTTACTCATTAATCACAAAATATGTGCTTCAAAAAAATCAAACCTATATCTCATCCGTGAAATATTAAGGATATGTATATATACCCATCCTCTCCACCTAAGTACTGAAATCATCCAAAACCCCAGATTGATCTTCTTCCCTAATCTTATACTTATAAATACCATGCACAAGCAAAATGGAATGTTAGGCCGTCTCTCGTGAACAAGGTAAGCAATTTCGGGGTCATTTTCCTTCATTTTTATATACCTTTTTTGCATGTGCATGCGCTTACTCAAGCCTTGCTTGGTATCCTTATATCTTCCCAGCGTATTATAGATCGATGTCAGATCCATGCATATATGGATAGAACAATCTCTTCTCCTTCATAATCTGGTGTTCCCAGTAAAGGAGAATCACAGATACACTAATCAATGGATGAGCAATCATTAACCTACCTACAGATCAACGCTATCATATGCAGTCATCATATGTAGTCATTGGATCCCAGATAAGAGTGTGCACATATATCATTTGTGATGACCAAAACCTAATTCAAAAGTGTTACATCAATTTGACTTTTGTGATTCCTAAGGTTTTGTTATGTATCATAGAGTTTAGATCTAATGGGAGAAAAAGTTTTTTTTTATTCTTCCGGTAATATCTGATAGGAGTGGAAAGGGTAAAAAGATATGAAGAGTTACATTCACTACAATGAGAGATTTTTCAGTGTGATCGGATCATAAGATAGTACACCGCATGTGTGTTAAAAAATTAAAATTTCCCGCCATTTATATAAAAATACGTGGTGTACCACCCATCACAATGAAAACTTTCTCCACTACAAGAAACTAGCGGTAGCATTAGTAGTACACGATCCAAAAGAGTTATTAGTGCTTAATAATTACCATGCTTCCAACATTAACTTATCAAGGTTGGTTTCACTTAGTACTATGATCCAATGGTATCTATTTCCACTTGTAAGTGGGGAGACCTTAGGTTCGACTCTTGTAACATAATAAAATTACCATAACAGGCTTTGTATAAGGATTTTATTATTGTACTTTGTTAATTTTTTTGTACATTTATAATAGAAAATGTATTATGGATAATTCGAACACTATTTTTTATATGTAATTTTATTTTAAATATGTTAATTTAAATTAAAGTAATTAAAAAATTAAAACCATACAATTAAATTAAATTAAAAAGAATAAAAATTCAAAAACTCGTACGATACCAAATATGTCATCACACAAAATATTTAAATTAAAATAAAATAAAAAAGAATACAAAAAGTCAAAAACTTTGCGTGACAAAATATTTCATTGTGCAAACAATTAATTTCATAGCACAAAAATTAATAAAATTAAATTAAATAAAAATATTTAAAAATAAAAAAAAACCTTGCATGACAAAAATATTTCATTGTGCAAATAATTAACCATGTCATGCAAAATATTAATTTAATTTAATTAAATAAAAAGTTAAAAATAAAAAAACTTTGCACAACTTTGCATGACAAACCCTGTGCGACAAAAATTTCGTCGCGCAAAGTTTTGATTTTTTTATTTTTTGAGCAATGAAATCATACTTTGCGCAAAGGTTTAAGCAACGTAATCATATTTTGCACTACAAATCTTATTTCGTTGCAAAAAGTGTTTTTTGTAGTAGTGTGGTATTCAAAAAGAGTTGGAACACATCGTCTGAGTTTGGATCTTTAAACCCTGAACATTTCATTTCGTTTGATTTTAAGAACCGAATTGCCAAACAAGGTTTAATGTTTGGTTACAAGGACACAATTAGACTCCTTCAATTCGTTGTAGATCGCACTTGACACAAAATTGCAGCCTAACATTAAAACAAAAATAAACACTTACCTAGGTGAATATCTTCACGGACGCAAACTAAGAATCAGACAAGTTCTTCATAACCAAATAAGGTTCGTACCAAGCATAAAAATGATATGACACCTAAGATACATCTAGAAACCCCCCAAATAATGTAAAATTTTGTTAAATCTTCAATTACAAGGAGTCGACCATCATAGATCTGTTCAATTGCTTGATGCTAAACACAGATCAAGCCTAAAAACAAAAAACAAAAAATTTTAAAATAAAAAGAAAATCAAACATTGACATTAGAATAGATCTTCTAAACACCAAGTTAAGTTTTAGAGTAATAACTAAAGAACAAAATAACAAAGATAAATAGAACATATAGATGTATATTATAAACATATCTTCTAATCGACGACGAGTGAGATTGTGTATGAAATTTTAATGTAGATACTTGATAAATAGTAGAATGACTTTAAGATCTCAAGAGAACATATGGTTAGGACTTACAAGAGAAAGAGGAGTTGGAGGAAGAGAGATTGGTGGGGGGTTCTTGGGAAGTGGGAATAGTGTTTGGTAGGTGGGTATTTAAACTAGTGAATCAACGGTATTTTGGGAATAACGAAGACTATGAAAATAAGATTGATACTTTGTTTTTCAAATTTTGGAGAGCGAAAAAATAGGGGTTGGTGGGGGTCAATAGGAGATGTATCTATGTGGGTGGCAGTAGTGTTATTCTTAACAATTAAGAAATTTCTTTTTAATATTAAATTTTATTACGCTTTCGCTTTTAATTTTAATTATTTCTATTTCTAATACTATTAATTTGTAAAAACAAAAATAAATTTAGGGTTTACAATTGTGTTATTCTCACCCATTTGCAATTGATATTGTAAAAAGGCCAATGTGATGTGAATGGTAGTATTATCGTCCATTCTCCTAAAAATATCTTTTATTATTTGATAATATTGATGGCAATGCATCACTAATTGTTTAAGGAATTGGAATTAATGTTCAGTTATATATGAATACACCTTTTAGTTATTCTTAAAGCCACAATGATACTATTTGGGTTAATATTTGAATATTGGGCTTAATAGAAGGGAAGCCCAAAGGCGCTAAAACATGTTACATTTGCCCGAAGCCCAACCTTGAAGCCTAAATGCGGGTTAGAAGCCGTCTCAGCCAAGATACAAGTCACGTGTCTATAAAGTGATAAGTGATGGAAACCAACCTATTATTAGCCAAAAAGCACTTTTTAGTGGCACTACAAGTAAAAAGATGATGACTTACTACCCTCCAAGAGCTTTCGGGCAAGAGCATAACTAAAAGCAGTTGGGCCAAACTGCCTATAAAAGGGGAAGCAAGCATCTAAGACAAGGACGCTCAACCAATCAAACAAACAAATATACAAACTCTGCTCTCAAGCACATTTGCATCCAGAAATCTGACATCAACCTAGATTTAGTCCTTTTAGCAATAGTTTCCTTAGAAAAGCTATCTTTTGTCTAGTGTAAAAGCTCTGCTACCTTCCCTAGTGGTGTAGTATCGATTCCCTTGTGTGAAACCTGTTTACCATCCATCCCTTTTAGTGCACAACCTTTGTAAACTCAAAGAGAAGTGGCTGCAAAAGGTTCAACCTTGCCAAACAAGGTGAAATCTTGCTAAAATCTTGCCCGAGTCTCTTTGTTTGTCTTCTAAATTAGTAGATATGTCACTTAAATGTACTTTTCAACATGTATTCAAGTTATTTCCATCTGTTTTCTACTTTAAAAGTCCCATTTACATCTGGATCTGGTTAACTTAAGAAAATTGTTTTCATTAAAGCACAACATGGAATCAAGCAAATGGTCCAAAGGGCTCTAGACTCCCTTCATTCGAACATACAAGATCATGAATTAAAAATCCTAGAAAAAGAACTTAATGTAGACTTAACCCATCTGCGATAATCCTTTGATAACGAGAAGTTTAAGTAACTTGGGGCGCAAGTAATCAACTTAAACCAAATCTATTATGCGTCTGTTATACTGAGATAACAGTGGCACGTTAGGCTTGTTGTTCATTTTTTATTGTGAGCCTCAAGGCTTATGCCTAAGGCCCCACAAAGGCACCTTTCAAAACTAACTTTGTACTTTTCTTGAAGCATATCAAGCAGCAAGAAGCTAGCAAACACCAACACACACAGCTTGATCCACATTTTACTGCGAACAGATACACACAGCTTAAATGGTGCAATTATGCATCTGTAAATAATAGTGTAATGTGGATTCTGGAATACGATGTTTCATCTAACTTCTTACGCTATCATTAACTGGAATTCATATAGGATTAAATTTAATATATACTAAAACCCAAAATAAAATGTTTCACTGTTAATAATCACAGCATGCTTCTTGTTTTGCCCCTATTAATTTTGTGTTATTACTTCTCCTGCCACTGTCTTAGAAAAAAAAAAATATATATATATATATATATGCTTTATTTTTTATTTTTTTTCTTCCTTCTCTCTTCCCTCTCGCTCCCCTCCCATGCTCCTCAAATGGTCGAGCTTGCAATATTCTGTTCACCAAACCCTATTGCTCAGCACCATCGCCTTCTCCCAATTCAAACCCTAATCCTAAACCCTGATAATAGTTAATAAAGCTGGAAAAATTTTGAGCTCAAACTTTCTCATCAATCGAATAGTTAGAAAAAAATGTGGGTTGGTGTATGTTTAAATTAGCTCCCCCAATTTTCTTCTTTAATTTATTTTGTTTTCATTGTTTAGATTAATTGTAAATTAGATGGACTAAGAAATCAAACCGAATCGAGGCAAAAAAACCGAAGAAACCTAAGTGACCAAAAAAAAAAGGTACCAAATTGAAAGTAGCCCGTTCTACTATCTTATTGATAGGATTTTTACTACCTACAAAAGTAAGAATACAAACACTTAAAAATACTTGCAAGAGAACAAGGTAGTTGTAGTATAAATGACTCAAGTAAGGTTGTTTTCATAGGCATTATTTAAAACAATTTATGCAAAACCAAAATCTTAGTTAATTATTTGAAAACAAAGATTGGAAATAACTGTTTTTTAATTTAAGTATAATAAAAACGAATTTAATAAAATTAATCTAGAAAACAACTAGTAACCAATTAAGAATAAATCAGATAAAAAAGAAAAGGTTTTGAGAAATAAATTTGGAAAAGCATTGTAGACATGACACCACACTCGTGCATGGCAGGAAGTCCACGAAGTATCATCTCATGTCACGTGAATGGCAACCACTGGCTGTTGGCTCATGTCCATCTCCTACGTCACACCATCACGGTTTATGATTCACATTTCTCGAGGTCAGGGTGCGTTAAAATAAAGAAACAACTTGCGCATATGTGTTTTGTAATTCTCACACTTCTAAAGGTGATGGGATTCAACAAGGCGCAACCCCATTTGAACCTAACCACAAAAACGATGAATAAACCGTTTGATATTGACCATGTAATCAAGTGCAGCCAGCAAGACAACAGGTATGTTCTATTCTGACTTATCTTTAACTTTATTCTAAATGTCTTAAATATCCAATACGTAGCAACCTGGACTTGTTGTTTTGTGGTAGGGGAACTGCGGAGTTTTCTTACTAAAATTTGTCAACTACCTATCCACGGGCTTGGCCACTAACGATGTCGCTTCTTGGAACAAGGGGTTTTTTGGACTCAAGTTTGTCATCGAGTTCATGAGAAGTCATGCATTTATGTGAAAGATTTATGTGGACAACATTTATTTGAGTAGTTTTTGTTGTTATAATCAAACAGTTCGGTTACTTTTAAGTTTGTACATTTCGTGGTTTAGGGTTTAGGTGTAATTGCAATTTTAGTACTTAGTATGTAATCATAATTTTAATACACTTTGTGATTGCATGTTTTTAGTATTCAATATGTAATCTTAATTTTATTACTTAGCAATTAAAGGGTTTGTGTTGCCATTGGTAACCTTAAATTATGTAGACAACATTGAACTAATTCCCACATTAAGGTCCTTCTTATGACAAAACACAACCAGAATGTCGAAATATAAGAAATTTTGAAGGACGCAAAAAGAGTTCAAATTAACCCTAGCAAGTGGCCCCAGCGGCAAGTGCCTTGTAGTAGTCAATGGTCCCATTTCCCGTTGACATCCACTTTCATTGCATAACAGCAAAATATCTCAAGCCCTTCACAAAGTTTCAACTGATAGCCTTGGTTGTATTGCTCACCCATAACGTCAATATACACTGAGGATGACATGAACTTCTTAATCTCTTTTGCTGCTAACATCTTCACGGATGGACGAGCCCTTTTCAATTTTTGCTTCAACGATGCGAGGCTTTTCACATGATTTTCCTCATGCTTAGTAATCATCTCTACAATTGTTTCAAACTCATACGATTTGAACGAACAATGTCTTCGGTGCAGGAGGAGGTGAGAGGTGAGCTCTATGGAAATGGGAAGATGAAGATTTCATTGCTTGACTGTGGTATGGATTTCTTTGTTTGAGGGATGAGAAAATGGGGTGTATTGTGGTTTTTTTTTTTATAGACACAAAATCAAGGGACAACCAAATTAAAACATGGGTGTATTTCGTGCGTTTCCTAACATGCAATACATTTTACACTAAATGGTGAACAAGAGAGAAATTGAAGTAGTCATTATCCCATGCTATTACAAAGAGCGGGTAATGAATATTACATCAAAGTGAACAAAAGTATTATCTTGATGCGTCAATGCCCAAATTAACAAGAATGACAATAGTGCAGCAAGTTGAGAAGGTCTATGTAAGTTTCAACGTTTGAAGACTACACAAAAAAAGGACTTTTACATTCTACAAAACAAAAAAAACAAAAAAAACAAAAAAAAAAAAAAAAAAAGAAGGATAACAAAATTGTGTGTCGTTAAAGCACAAAACATCCAACTTTTTCCCACCACAAAGATGGGTGGCAAATGCCATGTCTAGAACAAGGCCCTGCAAAGAAGGCTGCGCTTGTCAGTGATGTTTTGGAAGGGCATAATGTAAATAATGAGAAGATCTACACAGTGTAAATAACGAGAAGAACTAGCAATCACATTGATAGTAATTTAAGTTGAGTTCCAAAATAGTACCAACCCTCCAATCCGACCAGTAGGGCTGCAATTAACAACTTCATAAAAAAATTGCCATAGAAATTCCCTTGGATCTTGTTCACTTCCATTTTGGTCTCCATTAACAAAAAAAGGTCTAATCTAAAGCTACTACATAAAAAAACTAAAGTTACTTTTAAAATCAAGTCTCCCTAAACTCCTAGAATTCCCTGGCATGCACCCCATCAGTCAATTTCTTCATGAAGATTTTTGTAGCTGGTATCTACTTCTACAATCTCCTCACGGATACGCTTGGACTTATCAAGCCTACAATTGGTCTGAGGCCAACGTAGTAGCATTAGCTGCCAAGCTAAATGCCACTGCATCCTCTACTTTCCCCCAATCCTACTACCCTCTTGCATAATTACCTCTTGAACACATAAACAACAATCAACATCTACTTTACTTAGGAGAAGCACGTGCTAGAACAAATAACTGAAAATATGACTTTAGCCCCTAAAACTGAATTTTCTTCACATAAAACCCAACATAAGTTTTTTACTTGAATAAAACTCATTTACTAGATTCCACATCAACAAATTCATTAATTATGTTTGACTTAACATATTTAAATTTTTTTGGATGCCTAAAATACCTGTAACGACCCGTCTCCAACTATTACGATTTTATAATTTTTAAAAGTGAATTTACGAAAATGCCCTTCGAGACAAAGTGTTGATTTTTGTTGACTACCGTGTTGTGTCATATAAGGTTCATTTTCTTGGTGTATCCTCGTAGTACTCGTTGCTACGGACATGTGATCGCAAACGGATTGTGATTTGGAGTTATAACGAATGGGTTATTAACATTTAAAGTTGGGGGCATTTTAGTAAATTGGTTAATATCTTGAAAATTCCAGATTTTTGGAGCAAAATCTGGAAAGCCACGTGTGTGGCACAGATTAAAAGGTAAGAGTGTTGGGCAGTGGAGATGAAATATAAAGGAGAGAAAGAAGGGGAACCGAACCAATGAGAAATAAAAGAAAGAGAGAGTGATCAATGGGAAGAGAGAAAAATGAGGGAAAGGAGGGAGGAGAAGAAAGAGAGGAACCTGCTGGGTTCTCCTTGATCCGTGCCTAACCCGTCTTCTCCACACCTTCTGATGCCTTTGCAGGCGATTTTTTCGGCGAATCACCACCATTCATCACCTAGAAAACATTCCACTACCCTCCCTCTTCCTTTTCCACCTAAAATTATAATGAATTTGGTTGTATTTTGAGGAAAACATCCCGACGGAACCATGGGTGCCGTGAGGACCTTTGGCTGAGATCCACCAAAATTGAAATGTTTTCCTTCAATTAATACCACCAATAGACTCTCCATGAACCCAGAAACAAAGCCCAATCAACCTTGGCGGCGTCGGAGCTTGAATGGAGTCAAATCAAGAACCACCCATTTCTAGGGTGCCGACCGGTTTTCATGAAATTAAGGCTTTTCCTGGCCAAATTGTCACAAGTATGAAAACTGTTCTACTCGTTAAGATCTTCATTCCTGTAAAATTTGGTAATTTTTAAAAATAGTTGAATTTTCCGACAAGTCGGGGCGGCCAACCTCCACCTGTGGTGGCGCGTGGGCCGAGACTTTCCATGACCTTCCTAGGTTAAATTTGAATACTCTTATTCCATTGGTGAAGTCCGATTGATGAATTTCCATCATTTGAACGTAGTTCCTTGAAAGTCTGCTGCTTGATTATTATAGCAATCGACGATTCGACCATTGGATCATCACCAAACTTTGATACGATATAATACGTAATATTTGAGGATATTAGAAACTTATGGATTGGGGAATCTGACATACGGATCTTTCCAATTAGGATATGTAAGTTATATGTTCTATTGATAAGAATTCTAAGACATGATTTGATAATTGTTCTAGGCGGCAATCATTCGTGACGCCTTGATATTTGTGCTAGAGAGTTGTAGTGCGGACTCCAGGTGAGTGGGCTTTTGGTTTTCTATATATATACATATGTATACTTTACGTTTTTCCCAGAAATTGTTTTAAATGAAATGTGATTGAAATGACATGTCATACTTGCATTATATTTTAGTATATGCATTGGTGTAGTCATGTATAATGTTGCATGATGTTGAGGAGCCCAGGTAAGCTACAGGTGAGTAAATTATGATGTTAGTGGTTGTGATGTATATGGTTATGCCTGGATGCATTTGGTACTCATTATCTTGCACCCTGGTGTTAGTGCTCCGCCCGAGGTCAGGGCCAACCTTCACGTGATCGTTCACCTTCCGCACCGTATGCTCACCTTGGATCCAAGGCAGGTGTCAAACTGTAGTACAGACCATATTAGGTGGTTCTGACTCGTAGGTGACTTGCGATACTTTGCACAGTCTTCATGTGATCGTAACACTTGAGCGTATTTATTTACACCCAGCCTGTCGTATAGACCACATTAAGTGGTTCCGACTCCTGTGCAAGTTTAGAGCCATACAGGTCACGTTAGGTGACTCCGGCTGGCATACCATTTTACATTGATTTATTTCACCTGGCTTACTTATTTCATTGCTGAGATACTTGACATGGCATATACTTGGTTTTCATTACTCTCAAGCATGATTTCTATATACGTATGTATTATTACTTTCTGGGAAATTATATGGGTTTTACAGCAAGGGATTATAATGTTTTCAAAATGTTTTTATTAAAAACTTTATTTTCAGGCCCACTCACCCTTGTTTTTGGGCCCCTCCAGGTTTTAGCTGTTGGATGTTCGTATCTTCGAGGAGTTATGGTGAATCTCAATATAGGTGGCTACCTCTTAGGGTATGATCCTTACCCACACTACTGTACTTTACTTATGCTCTGACGTTGCGTGTGAAACGGGCTCGTTCCCGCTCGCAGTGTACTTTGGTCCTTAGGAACTTTTAGGGTTAAATTTATTCACATTGTCCACATCATTATATTTTATGGCTTCGTCACCTTCCAAGTGTCAACCAGCACAGCTCGATTCGGAGTGAAGTTAAGCGAGAAGGGGGCTAAAGCAATCCCATAATGGGTGACCCACTGGGAAGTTGCTCATGAGTTCCCAAAAACAAAACCGTGAGGGAATGGTAAGCCCAAAGCGGACAATATCGTGCTACGGTGGTGGACCGGGCCCGGGAAGTGGTCCCCCCCGGGGCGGGATGTGACATTACATGCTTAATTAAGTCACTGAAATTATATTTTACATATTAATGTAGGTAAATTATTTCACACATATATATTAAAAATGCCTAATATATGTAAAAATTCATGCAAAATAATTTACCTAAAAAAATAATGTTAGATTCAAATAGTGCACCTACTATTAAAATTTTAAAATGTTAGATTGCTCAAAATAATTTACCCTATATATGTAATATACATGAAAAATAATTTACCTACATAATAAACAAACCCAATATATGCAAAATAATTTACCTAGATAATATTATTAATTTACCTACAGAATATATTATTTGCTAATCATAAATTTACATATAGGTAAATTACTTACATATAATAATTGTTTGGGAGACTTTGGATACAGTCCTAGCTATGAATAATCTTTAACTGAAGCCTTGTTGGTTTTCAATTTTTAATCGAAGTCCCAAAAATTAATGTGATAATTTATTTCTATGTATGTTACTATATTTTTTAAATTAAAAAATCATAATTTGTGGGATTAAAAGTATTAAAATATAAATATACTATTGCGTGTGTGTGTGTGTATGTAAGGTCCCACATCGACCAACGGAAAAGGGGTGATGTGCCTTATATGTACATACTCCCCTCCCTATAGCACGAGGCCTTTTGGAATCTCACTAGCTACGGATCCTATAAGAACTATATAGTTAAGCGAGTTCGGGCAAGAGCGGCCCTAGGATGGGTGACCCAAGGCCGGCCCTGAAGGGGTGCCAAGCATGCGACCACATAGGGCCCCCTGAATTTTAATAACCTTTATAATGTACTACATGTAAATAGAGTGTGAACGTAATTCACAATGTTGCCTTAGGGGAATGGTCAAGCGCTGGTACTTACATTTGCTTCTGTAAGGGTTTGAGTCCCAGCTTAACCAATTTGGGCCTTTTTTGAACTACATTAATTTTTTTCTTTTCTCTTTAATATTTGTAGTTTAATTTCCCTCATTATAAAAGATAACTTTTGATGATAAGTTTATGATTAGGAATATCATAATTAATTAAAATCCTTAAAAGTTTGAAGATATAATCTTAAAACCCCCATTGCCATAGATGATATCATTTAATTGAATACATATTATTCGTTTATTCCTTGGTTAACTTTTAAGGATCATCTAATTTTCATTCTATTTGAAGACCATTTAGTCATCCATATATAATACAACTTTGCTCACAACACTAAAGTGGAGGTGAGCAGGTGATGCTCATCCCCTATTGAATACCGTTAAATTAATTTGGTTTAATTGATTTAAGACACGAATCTCGAATTCTAACTAATCTAATGACAATCAACTGAGTGGGGGTTAGAATCATCCTCACTTTAGGGAGTGAGAAAAAATGCAATAAAAAAACTAACAGTTCATTATAAGATGCTACAATATCAGAACCAGTGATTTGTTTAACTAGTTCATAATAAAGAGCATGAGTTGTTCTGATTATGATATATGTACGGTGATATGATATGTACACAGCCACCACACCATACTTTTTGTATTTAAAAAGTAAGGAGTTTCGAACTCAAAAACATAAAGAATGCAGATACATAGCCACCAAACCATGCTTTTTGTATGTAAAAAGTAAGGAGTTTCGAACTCAAAAACTTAAAGAATGCAGATACATAGCCACCAAACCGTGCTTCTTTCTTATTTATTTTCTTTTGCGTTGATATCAATTTATACACAAAAAAAATATAAAATATAAAAGAAAATATAGCAACCAAAATTTAGTCCTTGTAAAGGCCTTCGTTTGAGTCTTGCACAAGGCCTCCAAAATATCAGGACCGGTCCTGAGGTGACCCACTGGGAAGTTCTTATTTGAGTTCCCAGAAACAAATCCGTGAGGAAACGGTAAGCCCAAAGCGGACAATATCGTGCTACGGCAGAGCCGGTCTGGGATGTGACAGAATGGTAGCAGTGCCATTCTGCCGTTCGGTGCGAATGTTTCGGCGAGGACTTCGGGTTCCCCTTAAGTGGGGTGGATTGTAAGATCCCACATCAACCAATAGAGAGGGGGGGTGATGTGCCTTATATGTACATGTTTCCCTCTCTATTACATGAGGCCTTTTGGAAACTCACTGGCTACGGATCCCATAAGAACTCCGTAGTGAAGCGAGTTCAGGCGAAAGTGGTCCTAGGATGGGTGACCCACTAGAAAGTTCTCGTCTGACTTCCTAGAAACAAATCCGTGAGAAAATGGTAAGCCCAAAGCGGACAATATCGTGTACGACGGAGCCGGTCTGGGATGTGACAGTGTATATATATAAACATGTGTACATTCATTAACCAAAAAATTATTGTACCAAAACATGGGTACATTCTTCAAAATCACAAAAAAATTAAAAAAAAAAGAAGATATTAGGCTTAATAACATTAGTAAATTTCTTTGATTAAACTTGACATGGATACATTCTCAAATCAAAGAAAAAAGAATGTACCTATATAAGTTTAAAAATAGATTAGAAAAAAATTGAATAGAATTTCTATAAAAAAAAAAAAAAAAATTGTGCATTTTACATATAACAAATTGGTATATTTAAGAATGAGTACATTTTAAGATTAAAAATTTGAAAAGTTACTTGAATGTGTACATGAAGTGGAATATAATTAGCATGTGTACATTTAGCAAAATTAAAAATGGGTACAAATAAATAAATAAAATATGGATACAAATACAAAGAAAACTTTTAAAAATATGGGCACAAAAAGAAATTAATGTATGGGTACAAATTAAAATTGAAAAGAAAATTGGTACAAATTAAAAACATGTTGCTAATTAAAATGGGTCCAAATTAAAATTCAAATATATGATAAAATATTTAGCCATAAATGTAAATATACTAATTGTAACATTTTTAACACTAAATGAATATATTTAGAAATAAAAAATATTTTATTATTGAAATAATTAATGATGTTATCAATACCCAAGGACCTTAATGAAAAATTGAAAAAGAATAAAGTTTTAATCAATGAAGTAACAAAAGAAAGGATGAGAACCTAATTTCTTCGTAATATAATCACATGTTATTGACATCAACAACGGGTGAACATTTACCAGTTAAGATTTATTAGTTTATTTAATTCCATGTCATCTTCCACTTATCAACCTATCTATCATCAAATTGCATTCCTATCTTATGAAATTTTTAATTGTAATGGGAATATGAGTAGTACATCGCGTGTTTTTATGTAAGTGGTGGGAAATTTTATTTTTTAAGTTATTAATTTTTAATACATATATCCCACTATTTGTATATTGACACGTGGTGTACTACCTCGTGTGCTGATCACACTAAAAAATCTCTCGTGTTAGCTAGAGGCATGAAGGTTTGACAGCTCTTAAGCCACTCATCACGTATATACTTGACACATCTGCATGCATTCAAATGCTTAAGCTATATCTGCAAAGTTAATCATCATTCAATATATTTTATTATTGTTTTACTTAGCACCAAGTATTTTGGCCAACCTATACTACTATAAATAAGGGAAAGGGATCCTTTCCGGATCCCTTTCACCTAATCCTCATGACCTACAAATCCGGACCCTTAAAATTTGATCCAACGGTTACAGTTATTATAACTTTTAATGGGGTCTTTGTTTGTAGTCGTTGGATCAAATTTCAAGAGTCCGAATTTGTGGATCATAAGGCTTAGGTGGAAGGGATTTGGAGAGGATCCCTTTCCATAAATAAGAGCTTTGCTCCATTGTTTCTGGAAATGAGCATGCTGGATCAAAGGTTAAAGTTATTATAACTTTTAATGGGGTCTTTGTTTGTAGTTGTTGGATCAAATTTCAAGAGTTCAAATTTATGGATCATAAGGCTTAGGTGGAAGGGATCCGGAGAGGATCCCTTTCCATAAATAAGAGCTTTGCTCCATTGTTTCTGGAAATGAGCATGCTGGATCAAAGGTTAAAGTTATTATAACTTTTAATGGGGTCTTTGTTTGTAGTCGTTGGATCAAATTTCAAGAGTCCAAATTTGTGGATCATAAGGTGGAAGGGATCCAGAGAGGATCCCTTTCCATAAATAAGAGCTTTGCTCCATTGTTTCTAGAAATGAGCATGCTCTGGAGTTCACATAATATACGTGTGTGTGTGTGTGTTAGAGAGAGAGAGAGAGGGAGAGAGAGAGACAAGGGTTAGTAAGCTTGTGTGTGTAGATTATTAGTGGACTTGTCTTGTCGGAGTTCAAGCTATTAATCGAGATGAGTGATTTATGTAATGTGTTCTAAAACTTCTTATTTTCTGATATATGTGAAAACCACGAGCATCTTGGGTTTTGATCTTTTACAAATATCTCTCTAATTTCAAGTCAAGTATGTTGGATTTAATGAAATGGTTTGATGTGTATTATACAATCTATGTGGAATTACTTGAGATTGTTCTTGATAGGATTTTTACCACCTACAAAAGTAGGAATAAAAACACTTAAAAATACTTGCAAGAGTATAAGGTTGTTGTAGTATAGCAGCTTAAGTAAGGTCGTTTTCCACAGAGATATATTGAATGAATAATTTGTGTTTAAACTAATTCTTAATTAATTATTTGAAATATGGTTTGGAAAAAATTGATTTTGAAATTTTAAATAATAAAAACGAATTTTAAATAAAAACAATTAAAGAAATTAGCAAAGTAAAGAAAACTTTTTTGAAAATTAAAGTTGTGAAAGCCTAGGGTTCCGCCGTCACCATTAACAATCCTACGCAATTTTACTAATTACTTATGAATTTCTAAATACATTCTTTGAAAGTTAGGTTTTCCTAATGTATATTTTCCTCGTGATGTTCAAGCGAAAACGTATATCTAACATGCAACATGTCTACGATGTTCAGATCAAATATAAAAATGCAAGACTCATTAAGTTTTGTGAAAACCCTTTGAAAAACCATGCAACCCTTAAGAGCGTGATGTTCGCTTTAAGTGAATTTACAATTACTAATCACAAGAAGCTCTCCTCAATTTCAGGGTGATGTTCCAACATAAATTGCATCAACTTACTTGTCTAAAAACCCTAATGGTCGCGAATCACTAAGACAATTAGATAGTTTAATCGTGGTAATTAATAATTCAAAGCAAGCATGCATCCCTGATCATAAGCAAATTAATAAAATCACATATTCATGCTAAGGTTTGCGGCTTCGCCCTAGCAAACGGAAATTAGTTACGAACAACTATAAAAACTAAAAAATATATATTAACTAGAAAAAGGATTGAAAACACGTAAAAAGTTTGAAGTTCTCCAAAATAATGTGTGCCTTCTCCCCCCAAACCCTAATGGCTAAAAAGCTTTATTTATACTACTCCAAATTAAAACCCTCATAAAAAAGGTTTTCTTAAAACTAGGAAATAAAATAATAAAAGGATAACTCGGAACTACATTCCTATTATGACTAGAAAATCTGCCCAACACAGAGATAGCCACATTTCTGGATCTTCAGGGCTCCAAAACAGGCCCAAAATGACTCAAATTAAAGATTAGGACCTTGTCTTCAAGTTCCAAGAAGAGCCCAAGTCCAAAATCTATCATCTTCCAGCCCAAAAGTTGCAAATAAGCTCTGCAGCCCAATCTGCTAGCATTGCACGCTGGCATAAATTAATTCGCCACGATCAGATGCTTCGGGATAAAATTATGAAATTTTGAGACAACCTTCTTGACAGATTCATGAACCCGCTCCAATTGGAATGACTCAAAAATTCCAGCGTTTGATTACTTTATGCTCAGAACAAGCTGGCATGTCTCACATTAAAAACATATAGTAAAGCATCAAAATCTCACCAAAATAATAACCAAAATTTACCAAGAATAGGGAATAATATATAATATAAAATCGACTCATCAATTGTTCAAGGAGCATGAGAACTTTAGTGTTGAATTATTTCAAGGGATAAATGTAAACTGCACACATGGACGTTAGGGCAAAATGTCCATTAGGGGCCATGCCATGAGTTACATTTGATGAAGGATATAATGAACACGTGAAAGGGCGATGTGATATGGCACTATGTGTATAATGGTTTGATATATGATACATATTTATAGTGTGGGTAAAACACCACGTTTGACTATCATATTACGTATTCTACTCACTAGGTGATGGTGGTTGTTGCTCACCATTCATCCTTTTATTTTACAAATGAGTTATTTGGCAAGACAGAGACTAGACGAGCTAAGGTTGTGTTAGACGAGGGATTTAAGGATTTTTATTTTATTTTTGTACACTCTGTAAATATTTTGGAGTTAATTGTTATCAGACAAGCTTGTTTTTCTTTTTATTGTATTTTTACTCGGGGCAACGGGCACGAGGTTAATTTTTCCATCACTCCGGGTCTGGGGCGTGACAGTTTGGGAATGAAAATGTTATATCCATCTCCACAACCACGAAAATTAGCCATATCCATAACCGCAAATTAACCATCGAGGACTATCTATAACCATACCCACCGGATAACGGATTCTCCATTGGTTATTGGTTATATCTATCTTTGTCAATACCAAAAATATATTCGTTCAATTGACACATTATAATATAATAGTAACTAATTTCGTCATTAAATATCCACGTCCAACCAATAAGCAAAACATGATAAATTAGTCCACTGAAAAAAGAAAATGATAACAAAAGCAAATACAACAACCACTAAAGAAGAAAGGAAATGTTATTAGCACTCCAAAAATCTCATTCTACACTCCTTACAAGTGTATTTTTCTTTCTAATTATAGGAAATTTGGAGTGCAAAATGAGATTTTTGGAGTGTCAATAACAATTCACAAGAAGAAAGACAAACAAATTGTCAAATAATTCTAAAACTTGTGAAGACAAATTAGAGTATTGAATTTAAAAATTAGAGCATTGAATTTAAACATTGATGATGTTGGTTGATATTTGATATCTCTCATAAACACCATTGAATTCTCATTGGTTTTGATTCAAAACTTTTGAACTTTATCCAACTCATGATCGCGCTCAGTCAGGCTAGTAGAATAGATGTGGTAATAATGGTGTCGAATTCACTGCTAACTTCTACACTTGAGAAACTACAACAGAGGAAGGAACACTTCTTGATCTAAAGTTCTAAAACCTGAAGACAAGGTTGCTTAATTCACTGCGAAGTCCAGGATCTTGTGCTCTGGGTTCGACCACTTCAACTATATTCATGAGAATATAAGTACACTGAATTGGTATCAAGCTGTTAGACAAAGGTACTCAAAAAAGATAAGTGTCTTTATAATGAACGTGGTTCGATCATCTGAATGCTGAACTATGAAATGCACCTGAGAGTAATTGATCATAGAACACGTCACTTCCCTAGGCTAATTAAATGACTACTTTTGGTGAAAGAATTAAGAACTCTTCACCAATCGAGACCTGGATAGATAACTAACCGACCAAACTCAATGTTGTTTACTTGTCCAAACTGAAGGTACTCCTGAATCGTCTGATTCTATGGCTCCATTTTTTTTTATGTATCTGAACCAAAGGTGTCTCTGGTTGTAAACATAGTGTTGTTTACTTATCCAAACTGAAGATGTGTTAACAAGAGGGGGTTAGGATATTTTGTTTTTTTTCTCAGGGTTGTGAGAAGGGTTTCACGTAGAGTGTATTAAGTTGTTTTGTTGAGGTAAAAGGGCTCTTTACGTTGCAAACCTTCATATTTATTGGCGTGAATTTCGTAATGCCCAAGTCTGTTAAGTTGTAAAATTATGATAATATTCCAACTCTTTGGCATACGCTCTGAATATACTAAGAATTATTCTCAGCCGAAACTTTATGGCCGCCAAGTCTTACCATCTTCGACTAGGACTCCAAACCTAAGTTGATTATGTTATTGATTCAACCACTCCAAACCTAAATTGATTATGCGATTGATTCAACCTTTATCCGAAAACTAATCATGATCCTTAATATCTCTCTTATCCAACAACTTAGAGTACATAGACTGCGTGTGTGCAAAATCAAGTCCAAACAAATATATTTAAAGTTAGGAAGCCAAACCATTGATAGGATAAAATTGGATACAGATATGCTAAACTTTTACATTTGATTTTGTGTCCTGTACCAATTACATTTGAAATATCATTTAATTATTCGAAACTTTAAAGAACTTTGGTGGGGAATTCAACTAAGGGGAAATTTTCCCGCCATTTTGCTGGATAATGTGTCTTTTTGTTCCTCAGCACAGCAGTGAGCGGAAAATAACGAAAATGTGTGCCATTATGCCTACATGGCCACTTTTAAAGATTCCCTCGGGTCAGATTGATTCACTGAGTTAACTCACCGCAACTCTAACTGAGTCAACTCTACGCGTACGTAAATCTTTTAGGTTTTCAACTTTTCTGATGTGTATTACGTCTAAGCAGTTATGCTGGGACTGGATTGGATACGAATAGAAGCAGTTATCTATTGTTACAATCGGTTTTAACAAGTGGAAAAATCAACGCTCAGGGGCTGCCTAGGTCGTGGGTGGTGGGACCAATACAAAAATACAAGTTTTGGTTTTTACTTTTTTTTATAGAAATAGTAATATAGATTTTTAAATAGACAAATGCAAAGGAGATTAATAAAAGTGGAATTTTCCATGGAGTTGCAATATTTCATATTTTTGGTACAATATTTCTTAATATTTCACTTCATCTACTTGGACATGTTATAATTTTATTCAAAGAACTGTTATTAGAATTTCAAAAATTTCATTATACACTCGTTACAAATGTATTTTTCTTTTAGTTATAGACAGTTTGACGTGCAAAATATTTTTTTATTAAAAAGAACATATTATTTAATGATTTGTGTGTGTGTTTGTTATAAGTGATATTAGCAGGTGAGAGAGTCGAAAACAAGACATTCGATGCAATGGTAATTGTATGCATATAATATTTTATAAAGTTCATATTATGGTTGAGTTTGTAATGCAAAGCTGAGTGGTTGAGATTATAATAGTAAACATTTTATTGATGCAAAAAAATAATTTATTCTTGAGTTGGGTTGAAAGTCATGCTACAAATCATTTTAATGAGAATATCGTATGGTCTTAAAAAAAATCTCTTAATAAATACAATATTATCTGCACTAGGAGGCGGAGGAGTGGGCTAAGTCTCATAATAAGATGGTCATAATAATTGGTTCAAATTCACTTTTGACGAAAATTAAATATAAGACTTTTCACTTATAAGTGACAAGGAAATACTACTAGACCATAGTTCTAAAGCCTTTCACAGTAGGCCTAAAAAGTGAGTTGATATCAATATATTAAATCATATAGTAATCACACTCCCACAGTGGGCCGAAAAAATTGAGTATAATATCAATATATAGAACTCATGAGTTCAATATATTAAACTTATGAGTGTGATATATTAAACTTATGAGTATGATATCAATATATTAAACTCACATTAGTGTAGCAGTAATGTTATAAGTATTAAATTCAAGTTGCCTAATTTTTATATATAGGTATCACACTCACTCAAATGAACATATTATTTTATTTTTCATTGGAGCTTGTATTCAATTGAGATTAAAAAAAAAATTAATGCATTTACAATCTATGAAATTTCATGAAGTTTTTATAGAGTTTGATAGACTCTACGTGAATTTCCTATAAACCCTACGGACAGAGGCATGTTTTGTTAAAACTTCTAAATCCATATAAATCCTTTGTTTTCAAATTCCTTTTAAAATCAAATCTTTATTAAGTACACCATGACTTTTATAAAATCATGATCGAACACTGTAAACACGAAAATTCCTGATGACAAATGAGACAAGAACATGTGTACAAAATATATTTTTTGTATTAATGATTTTGGGGTTACAATCTCTTTGTAATTTGGTCATCTGATTCGATCTCCGTAAGATGTTGGTTTGTTGACGTATTGTTGATCCAAGGGCTGTTGAGGCCTGATCTTGGATGAACAATTGGAAGTTTCTTCAAGGGTCGTCAGGGCTTGATCTTAGGATGAACAAGTGGGAGCTTTTTCAAGACCCTTCAGGGCTTGATCTTTGAATAATGGTTGTGCGGATTTCTTCAAGGGTTTTTGGGCTTGATCTTGAAGAACGGTTGGATGTGTGGATTTGTTGATGTTGTTGATCCAAAGAACCGTTAGGGCTTGATCTTAAGATGAACGGATGATGAACGATGAACACTTTCTTCAAGAGTTGTCGGGGCTTGATCTTAAGTTGGTGGAAGTTCTTCAAGGGCCGTCGGGGCTTAATCTTGAAGGAGGATTTGACAAAGAACAAAGAAAGCTTTCTTGATCCTTCGAGATTTGCTTGAGAACTTTAGAGTTTTAAAGCTTCAAGGTTTTGGTGTGACATTCATTCCTTCCCAAAATGAATGCCTTGGCTTCCTATTTATGGAATTCCAAAACTTGATTTTTGGATTTAAATAATCAGATGAAATAAATCATTTCTGCCAGGTGTTGACATGTGTCATGTTTAATGACTATTCCGATTTATTTCAATTTTTTCGTTGAATCACACGCTACGTGTAAAATTTATGTGACATGTGAGCGTTGAAATTTTAATTATTGGTCAACATTCATTTCACCGAAATTCGATGTCTACAAATGCCCCCACTTCAAGGCGTGTCGCATACATGTGCTTGTCACAACTAGGAGATGCGTTTTGATGTCCCTTAATGTAGATGTCGATCCAAGGGCCATCAATGCTTGATCTTGAAATGGACTGGAAATTTCTTCAAGGGCCACTGAAGCATTGAATTGGGCTGAAAGTTTTCTTCAAGTGCTGTTGAGGTTTGTTCTTGAATTTTGTTTAAAATTTCTTCAAGGGCTGTCGATGCTTAATCTTGAATGAAATTGGACCACAATGAGCTTTACGTGGTAAATCTTTGCGCATTTTGACTTTCCACAGCTTTGATCTCGAACGGGGTTGGAGGATTTTCTGGTTTCCTCCAATCGTTGACTTTCCACAGGCTTATTCTTGAACTGGGCTGGAAAACTGAGCAAGTAAGAAAAGAGTTCCCTGGTGGTGGTGGTGGTGATTTGATGGCGTTACACGGCAAGGCTTTGACCTTCGGCGACGGTGCCATCGAAAGGTTGTTGAAGTTTCTCAAGCTCTTTGATTAAAGTAACAATGCCGAGCTTGGATTTGACTCAGACACCTTCATCTGGATCATGTGGTTCTGCAGGGAAGGGTGTCACACTATAGTGATCTGTTACAGCTCACTATGCTACATTCTTCTCTGCTTGCTTTTTTTTTTTTTTTTTTTTTTTGCATGGCCGAAGTGGTGCGCAACCTTTTACCTTTAAATGGTCCTTTAGAGCATTACTTCTCAGTGACTCATCCATGCTTGGCAGCTTCGGCGTAAAGAGCCAGCATCATATCAACTGTTCTGAATTATTTTCTGGGGAAACTCGAGACTTATTAACAGTTGAAGACGAGCACTCAAGAGCAAGGCTAGGTAAACAACCAGGCAAAGGTTCCAGGCAATCAGTTCCAGATCAGAAATTTCATTTCAAGACTGACTGATTGTTTTCTTTCTCCTTGTCCTGCAGGTAAGAGCAAAGGTAAAGGAAAAGACATGAAAAAAGCATGCCATGAGATATCCTTGCTTTCGACCTTGATAATATGAGATACTTTTGCTTTTAAAGAAGTAGTTTTCCACATGTTTAATCTTGAACTGGGCTGGGGGGGGTTTCTTCTGCCAGAGTTGCACCACATGTCTGAATTTACTCCTTTTATCTGGAGCTGAACTTGATTCAAGGGTGGTGGACACTTGATCTTGAATCGGACTTGTGATTTCTTCAAGGGCCATCAAGGCTTGTTCTTGAATGGAATGAGACCACGAGCAGCTTCACAAGGCAAGTAATATTCAGCTCTGTCAGGGATGAATCGGCATTTGCAATTCACCATGCTTTAGCGAGCCAACTCAAGAATTTAAGGGTCAAAACAAGTCTATCAAATCTAAAGTACATGCGACCCTGATAATATGAGATACTTTTGCATTTGAAGAAGTAGCTGATGAACCGGCACGTGTTTTTTTTCTTTTTTTTTCTTTTGGTGTTGCGTTTGTCTCCACAGCTTCAATGCATCATTTTCACTAACCTTATCTGTTCTCTAGGCAGATGTGGTATCTTCTTAGGAAGTACATTGACAGTTGAAGATAAGTACTCGAGAGCAAGGCTAGGTAAGCAATCAGGGAAGGTCCAGGCAATCGATTCTAGATCGGAAGGTTGATTCCATGTGCTGGCTGATTGCTCTCTTTCTCTTTGTCCTGCAGAGAGGAACAAGGACAAAGAAAAGGATAGGGAGAAATCATGATATGAGATACTTTTGCTTTCGACACTGGTGATATGAGATACTTTTGCTCTGGTGTGACTTATTTGCAGAGGTATTCCCGGGGAATAAGAAAACTTAAGTATTTTGAGAGGTTTCGTTGGGAGTGCACTCGCGAAGGTGAGGAAAGGTTAGGCATTTTGTGCTGGTATGCTTTGTAATGGAGGATGAAGGTCAACATATATAAGAATTTCCCAACAGCCAGTAGTGGCACTATTCTTTTACTCTTGGCGGCAACCGTTGGGTAATTGAAACAGTAAAATTCACGCGTTTTCAACTTTGTAAGAAATCTTTGACAAAATTGCCCATGATTTCTGCAAAGCTGAGGTTGTGTGTGAAAAGTGCTGACAAATCCGGAAAAATCGGTCTTTTTTTTTTTTGAAAATCAAAGAGTGGTGCCTCTTCGATCTCTGAGCGAGTGGCCTTGTTGCCTCTTTGATTTCTGAACAAGCAGCCTTATTGCCTCTTCGATTTTTGAACAGGTGGCCCGGCTTTTGAAATTCAGGGAGATGTGCCCCTTTGATTTATGAACAGGCCTTGTTACCTCTTCTTTTTATAAAGGCATTAATCGTGTTCATAAACACACTTAGAGTGTTGCTGCCTGTAGGAATTTCCCTCTTTTTGTATTTCTAAAAACTCGAATTACACGACCTCTTCTTCCTTCATCATTCCTGCAAATGGCTTGCCCATCTGACCGTCGTTTTGATTTGAATATTGGGGAAGATGCCGACATGCCTTCTCAAGACAACATATAGCATCTATCCTTCGTATCCCTTAATGGTCCTCTTACAGTTGGGGACTCTGTGATGAAAAACGACATAACCGTTACAGTGGTTGCTGGAAATCTTCTACCCCTCAAGGATAACAGGATTATTTCCAAGCGATTTGATGAGTTGGCTGTTCAAGACTCTTTGGCTTTTAGTGCTCAGTGAGCGACCTCTGTATCGAACATGGGCCAACGCCTTCTTGCTCGAACTCGTCAAGTTGAGTCACTTATGGCTGAGGTGGCGAGTCTTAAGCAAGAGATTGGAGGGCTTAAGCATGAAAATAGAGAGTTGCACATGCTTGCTAATAGTTACTCAACGAGCATGAAGAGAAAGCTTGACCTGCTTCAAGAATTCGAAAGTCGGACTCAAAGTGACCATCAGATGTTTGTGGCTTTACTCCAGAGGCATCTATTACCTTCGTCTTCTGGAGTTTTACCAAGTGTTGAAGCTCTCAACAATCAACCTCCGGCGCCTCTTTTTTCTGGAGTTCCGCCGAGTGATGAGGCTCCCCCTGATCAATGAAGGCCCTTTTATTTTTATTTTTATTTTTTTTTTAATTTTTTTTTTTTTAATTCATGTACATGTACATCCACATTTCTGTAAATTTTTTTTTTAACTCATGTGTGTGTGTGTGTGTGTGTATATATATATATATATTTTTTTTCTTCTTTTTCCCAATTTGCATGTCTGTTCCTTTTGCTTTTTGCACGCCACCATCCCTTAAACTCATGCCTGATGCACTGAAACCTTTATAACTTTTTTTTTTTTTTTGCATGGTGCTATCCACGAAGATTCCACCATTTTTTTTTCTTTTATATATATGGTGCTCTACAAGGCTGGGTTTGTGGGTGAAGACCCAGGCCGAGTGCATCGAGCATAGCAACTAAGCATAGCCACTGAGCACAGCCACCCAGCACAGCTACTGACCACAGCTACTGCACACCCGTTGTACTGCCTGCCATCGCGGAGGTGCAAAAGCAACTGGAGCTTGAGGCAGAGTGTAAGGTGTCGAGATTCACAACCGGCTAGTTGTTTAACGGCGGTCACTGAAGCTCTTCGCTGATTTCGATCACAGTGGCCATAATGACGAACCTGAGGTAGTGCAAAACATTGAGCTTCACGACCGGCTAGTCGTTTGACAGCAGTCACTAAAGTTATTCGCCGTCAGATTTCTCCTCTGCAATCTCCAACCTCATCCTTAAGTCCGCCATTCACAACTGGCGCCACAAGTCCCCGTTGATCCTTCTAAGCCCCTCAAAGCTCAATAACCGGAAGTGTGGCAAGAGCAAACAACACAACCTCATCAGGCCAGCCGAAGTTCCGAAGCACAGTCACAATCTTCAAGCCACATGAGGCTCTAATGAAATCAGCCGTCACTACAACAGCAACATTTGCAGCCGCAAACCAAGCAAATGACACAGATACCCAGATCAGAACCCAAAGGGCAAATTTGACTGGCCGCTCCTCAACAACGGTGAAAGCTCATCTTCCTCGTCTTTTTTTAGGAAACTCCCGTTGCAGCGCCACACCTCCGTCGATCCTCCCGGTCTCTACAACAGCAACAATCGCCGGTGATAGGACGGATGAGCAAGCCTGGGATAGGATTGTTCTATTGAAGATGTTGCTGGATAAGTTTATAATCTGCAGGTGGCTACTTTGATTAGAGGGCTCGAGCTTGAAATGAATTTGATGATGGATTCGATGATGGATGTGCAACACATCCGGGAATCTCGCTGGTCCTTTCAATTAGCTAGAACGAATGTGGTGAGATGGCGACTTAGGATGAGATCGAGCCGGACATAAACCCGGATCAGCCTGATTTTGTGAGTATCGGGTCTTCTGAGCAATCATTTTTCTTCGAGGCTCCTGTTCAGACACCTCTCGAATTAACATTGCAGGATGCCCATCCAATGACACCTACTCTATGACCCAAGCTTCCCGACGATCATGAGCATCCAATCATACTTGTCTGCAAATGAGAAGAGCCTCCGGCAAATGTCTTCGCCTCCGCCGCTATAACAGAAAAGGGGATCTGGGAGTTTGAGGCCACTCAAGGCGCTGTTGCTGCTGAATGAGGGCTCGGATAGAACAGTTGGAGGATTCGCGCCTTTGATGCATTGATTCCAAAAAAAATGAGGTAGTGACATCGTCAACTTGAGCTGCGACTTAATGTTGTAGTAAAGGGCTTTATCCGCAAGCTGTTCTATGAGAGAGATTCGAACGCCGAAGAATCACCTGTCTCGGCGACTTTGAAGAGGTCTGGTAGATAGTGGGCTTAGGCCTAGCTTTTGGGCTACGGTTTTGAAGGGCTAACCTGGGAGAGGATTTCTTTTGTAGATCTTCTAGGGCTTTCTTTGGCAGGGTTTGTGGAGGCACCACCAAGCCCATAAAGAAAAAGCAAGCTACATTGCTTCTTTTTTTTTTTTTTCTTTTTTTCCTTTTTTTTTAATTTAAATTATGTACAAAGAAAAATTGTTGCCTTTGTAATAAAATTGACTTTCGCTAGCCACCTTGAATAAAACATGTATTTTTTTTATTTTGATGTGACTGAACTCGAAGTTGAACGTTTGAGCTGCCTACGTACCCTTCCAAAGAAGAGATCAAGTCATAACGTAGTTCAAATAAGCGATGGATTTTTGGATGGTTTTAATGGTGATTTTGATGATGATTTTGCCATACACATTTTATGCTCTTGCGGGCCAAAAGCGCTTGATGCCATTTTGCAGTTTCAGCTCGTGCAGGCAAGGAACATTTGTTGCCGTTTGCAGTTTCAGCTCGTGCAGGCCGTTTGCAGTTTTGACTTGTTTAGGCAATGAGCATCTTGGTGCCATTTATAGTTTTAACTCGCGCAGGCAAGAAGCATTTGTCGTCGCCTTTTAGGCTTGTGCAAACAAGGAGCTTTGTGAATTTGTCAAACGATCTTGGAGAGGCATTCCTTGCAATCTTCATAGCAAAGAGTCTTGACCAAATGATTAAAGAAGTCTTTGGGGAAGAAATCGCGCATCGTGACGGCAACGGACGATCTTCATGTCACAATTTCATCATCCTCAACACTTTCATGTAGCTTTGAAGGTTGACGAGAGCTGTTTTGCCCCATTTCCAATTGGTGAACTTGTGGAAGAGACTTATGCTTCTTGTGCATTTTCTTTGGACTGACATAAGTACATCCTTCAACTTCACTTGACTGACATGGTTTTAGAGCATGCCCCCAATGGTTGAGGTGAAGATTTTGAGTCGAAAGAGCCAGAAATGACGATGGTATAGTTTGACTTCACCACATCGTCAAGATCTAGCTCAATGATTCCTTTCTAAGCCAGCTTCATGATGAGATCTTTCAGCATGAAGCACTTTTTAGTCGGATGACTGATGAACCTGTGGAATTTGCAGTACCTTGGACTGTTAGTACGATTCATCTTTTTCGGCAATCTGCACTCAAGTAGGTCGATCACCTTCTTGTCAAGCAAGTTTTTCAACATGGCAACCACATCAGAGTTGGGGAATGGATAAGTCTTCTCCTCAAGCTCTTACAAAGTGCGTCTACGCATCTCTTAATCACGAAAAGCTTCAGTTTAAATCGTCTTGCATCGTGTAGAGATTTTGACTAGAGTTGTGTTGACCGTTATTGCTTCCTTGATGGGTTTCCAAAAAGCCTTATCCACCTTTGACCCCAAAACTTTATCGTTATTATAGTCAGTGATCGGTTTTTTCTTTCCATGATGGGCGATGCTTAACTCCATATCATGGGCGCCAGTGGCTAACTCCTCAAAGGTTCATGGTTTGATGCCTTGAAGGATGTAGTGTAGTCCCCACTGCATGCCTTGAATGCATATCTCAATGGCAGAGGTTTCAGAAAGCCGATCTTTGCAATCCAAACTTAATGAACTCAATCTATTGATGTAGTCGACGACAAGTTCATCCTTCCACTGTTTCGTACTGGTCAGCTCCAGCATGCTCACAGTACGGCGAGTGTTGTAGAAAAGGTTAAGGAATTCCCTTTCTAACTGATCCCAACTATTGATAGACTTGGGCTCAAGGTCGATGTACCAGTCAAAGGCGTTACCTTTTAGCGAGCGCACGAATTGCTTGACGAGGTAGTCTTCTTCCGTCCTAACATTGTTGCAAGTTTCAATGAAATAGGCGACATGTTGCTTTGGGTTTCCCTTTCCGTCAAATGACATGAACTTTGGTAGTTGATACCCTGACGGCATACGCAAGCTATCAATACTCTTGGTGTATGCTTTGAGTATAGCAGTGCATCTCGCGAAGTGATTCCCACTTGTGCTCTGACGGTGTTGGCAATCATGTCCTGAAGCTGCTGGATGGAAAGAGATCCCATGAGTGCCATTGCTTGGTCTGGCTCCGGCTTCTTTACGTCTTTCTCCACCAAAGGCTCATCTTCGTCAGTTTCTCTTTTTAGTGGATCAACCTTCGGGTCGCGGTCAACATTTTCGTCATGTTGCGCCTTCAATCAGTTGATAAGTGCGGTAATTTGCAAGTCTTTCTCCATTGCGGTCCTTGTGAGCCTTGCAATTACTTCACTCATTTGAACCAGTTGTTCTTCAATAGAGGTAATGCTAATGGTCATGACTTGTGCAATCAATAGGCACGACTTTACTTCTGATATCCAGGGTGCTGACGAAGAACCCCATTGGCCATTTTGGGATATCATCTTGTGCGCCTCAATAGCATGCTTTAGTGCCCCCAGCAAGGTCAGGTTGATGACGGACTCGCGCCTTTGATGCTCCCCTTGCTCGCTTAGCGATACTAACTTTGAAGCGACATGTTGAGAAGTGGTTGTGGTGCCAATGGATTCTCCATTCGTGGCAAAAATGCTCAAGCTTCTTCCCTTGGTGGTTGCAAGAATGGCTTGTCCCTTGCTTGATGCCATTGATTTTGGAGGTGTGCTTTGGTTTTCTTGAACGGAGAAAGAGATGAGAGGTAGAAATTGTCCTACTGGGTGTGCCAAATTTGTAAACACGAAAATTCCTAATGACGAACAAGACAAGAACACGTGTACAAAATATATTTTTTGTATTAATGATTTTGGGGTTACAATCTCTTTGTAATTTGGTCCTCTGATTCGATCTCCGTAAGATGTTGGTTTGTTGACGTGTTGTTGATCCAAGGGCTATCGAGACTTGATCTTGGATGAACAGTTGGAAGTTTCTTCAAAGGTCGTCAGGGCTTGATCTTGAAAAACATGGATAAACAGATCTTCAAGGGCTTTTGAGCTTGATCTTGAAGTTGTTGATCCAAAGGGCCGTTGGGGCTTGATCTTAGGATGAACAGGTGGGAGTTGCTTTAAGACCCTTCAGGGCTTGATCTTTGAATAATGGTTGTGCAGATGTCTTCAAGGGCTTTTGGGGTTGATCTTGAAGAAAAATGATGAACGGATCTTCAAGGGCTTTTGGGCTTGATCTTGAAGAACGGTTGGATGTGTGGATTTGTTGATGTTGTTGATCCAAAGAACTGTTGGGGCTTGATCTTAGGATGAACGGATGATGAACGATGAACACTTTCTTCAAGGGCCGTCGGGGCTTGATCTTAAGTTGGTGGAAGTTCTTCAAGGGTCGTCCGGATTTGATCTTGAAAGAGGATTTGATGAAGAACGAAGAGAGCTTTCTTGATCCTTCGGGATTTGCTTAAGAGCTTTACAGTTTCAAAGCTTCAATGCTTCAAAGTTTTGGTGTGAAATCCATTTATTCCCAAAATGAATGCCTTGGCTTCCTATTTATAGAATTCCAAAACTTGATTTTTGGATTTAAATAATCAGATGAAATAAATCATTTCTGCCAGGTGTTGACACATGTCCTGTTTGATTACTTTTCTGATTTATTTCAATTTTTTCGTTGAGTCACACGCTACGTGTAAAATTTATGTGACACGTGAGCGTTGAAATTTTAATTATTGGTCAACATTCATTTCACCGAAATTTCGATATCTACAGACACATTCAAAATTCTACAACTTATATAACTCCTTTAAAATTTTGATTAAATACCCTCAGTTCTATAAATTCTTATAAAAAATTTCAACATTCCAACAGCCCCTAGTCTAAAATGACAAAATGCTAGCCCATTGTGAGAGGTCTTAGCCTCACAATGAGCTAGCAATAATGTGTCCAGGTTCGTGTTTAGTGAGAATCGAATATAAGAAATTTCACTTACAAATAAAAAGAAATATTTCTCTTAGACTGTAGTACCAAGTGACCAAATGCTATAAACTATAAGAAAATGTCCTAAATGGAAAAATGGATCTCACGTTTGTTATAAAAAAAAAGTGGGCCCGCAGAGTATCACAGAGCCGCAGCACAAAAAAAAAAAAAAAAAAAAAAAAAACCTGCCGATGCTTATTTGTTTCAATTTTGGTAAACATGCGTCGCCCGAGTTCAATCTGGCGACTCGTGAAGAAACTGAGTTCCGAGTCATGGATATCCCGCACGCGTGACAATTTAACTCGGGCAGGGATAAGGGGGGAGAGGCAGTTGTTTTCTCCCAATAGGGCTTCTCTCTCTCTCTCTCTCTATTCCCTCTCTCTGTGACGCTCTCTCTTTCTCTCGCAAAGCTCCCAGAGGCGTCTCTAATGGCGGTTATCAAACCCTAGCTAGGTACCGCAGTTGCACATATATATTTATTCCCTTTCTCAATCAGAAGCACAAAAAAAATAGCACAATTTTTTGAATCTGAATGCTATTTTTATTGGAATTTAGTTCGAACAATTTTAGATTCACTTCTCGATTGTTTTTGTATTTTGGTACGACAGGATCTGCCCGAAGCCACCTGGATTTTGCAGCATTTTAGATGAAGTATTATCCATATCTTACTGCTTAGGGATAGGGGAGGGGCTTTAATTTTGGGTAAAAAGCTTAGGGTTTTTGTGGCGGCTTGATTTCCGGTTGGAATCCAATCGGATTGGCTAAATGGACAATCCGGTAGTTAAAAAAAGGGGTCGCCCTAGGAAGCGTAAAGCGGAGGATGAAAAGGACCGGAAATCGGGTCCTGAAGCTAAGAAACGGGTTGTTGAGACAAGGTCGATTGTGTTGGTGGGTAGATATGTGTTGAAAGACTTCGGGAGGAGTGGGGTTTTTCTTGGGAGAGTTGTGTATTACAATGCCGGGTTGTACAGAGTTAATTACGAAGATGGCGATTGCGAGGACTTGGAGAGTGGCGAGATTCGTGGCATCCTTGTTCGTGATGATGATCTTGACACTGGTTTGAGCGTTAGGAGGAAGAAGTTAGATGATTTGGTGTTGAAATTGAGTAGGGAAACTGCAGCTGGGTTGGATAAGAATGTGACAAAATCAGCCCATGAGGTGGATAGGATTGATTCACCTGCATTGGGTGAGTTGAGTGGTGGAGTAAAGATCAAAAGTGATGAGATTCAAATTGAAGGTGGTGATGATTCGTCTAGTGATTCGAGTGAGTATGCAGAGGATAAGGATATGGGTTTTGGTGATGAGCCACTGTCTGTCCCACCGCCACAGTTGCCGCCTTCTTCAGGAACCATAGGCGTGCCAGAGCAATATGTTTCACATCTTTTCTCCGTGTATGGTTTCTTGCGATCATTTAGCATCTCCCTGTTCTTGAACCCATTTACATTGGATGATTTTGTGGGTTCGCTTAATTGCATTGCTCCAAACACACTGTTGGATGCAATTCATGTTGCTTTACTGCGTGCCTTGCGGGGTCATCTTGAAACACTCTCATCTGATGGCTCAGAGGTAGCACAAAAGTGTTTGAGGTACATATACATACAACTCTCAGTGCATTAGATGATTGGATCTTTTACAATATCATTATATTGAAGGAGCCATATTAGCTTCAAGTGCATACAGCATATGGTGTTAACCGAGTTTCCCTTCTTGTACTATGTTTTACAAACAGAAAAATAATTGCAGTAAATTATTATTGTATATAGATATATCTGATGTTTGTATTTACCATTCCATTACTAAACTTTTAGGATTATGTTTACAATTTATTTGCAGGTGCATTGATTGGAACTTGATTGATACATTGACTTGGCCTGTTTACTTGGTCCAGTATTTGACAATTATGGGATATGCAAAAGGACCTGAGTGGAAAGGCTTTTATAATGAGGTTATGGACAAGGAGTATTATCTATTATCAGTTGGTAGAAAGTTAATTATTTTGCAAATCCTTTGCGATGATGTCTTAGATGCTAAGGATCTGAGAGATGAATTAGACATGCGCGAAGAATCAGAAGTTGGAATAGATTGTGATGCAGAAGTGACTAATCCTCTTGTAAGTGGGCCAAGAAGAGTCCATCCGAGATATTCCAAAACTTCTGCCTGGAAGGACAGAGAAGAGGTGGAAATTAATCGGGCATCTGGTAATGCAAATTCATTTAGTTCCAAAGGTGTGAAAGAGGATGTGGATGATGTAGATCGTAACTCTGATGAATGTCGGCTTTGTGGTATGGATGGAACCTTGCTTTGCTGTGATGGGTGTCCTTCTGCTTATCACACAAGGTGTATAGGTGTTATGAAATTGTCTATACCGGAAGGGTCCTGGTATTGTCCTGAGTGCACAATTAATAAGATTGGACCAACAATTACAATGGGAACATCCGTTAAAGGAGCACAAATATTTGGCATCGATTCCTACGAGCACATCTTCATGGGTACTTGCAACCACTTACTGGTGTATGTTATCAACATCTTTGGTTTTTAGTTCCCCCATTGTTGTGTTTGCTATGTATTTTAATTACTGATGAACCCTTTTTTCCAAAAAAAATCATTCTTATTGGTTTGTGGACATGCCTCCATCTCTGCCGCAGACTTTGATTTTTTTCTTTAGTTCTGTCTGTATGTCTTGCTCTTAATGTCTAGTCATTCATTTGGAATGTCATTCAACCTATCCGGTTTTTAATCTCCTGGCATGATTTTTGCAGGCTCAAGGCAACTATCAACACAGAACCATGTATTAGATATTACAATCAGAATAACATTCCAAAAGCCCTTAAAGTTTTACATTCATCTGGCCAACATACAGCTTTATACTCAGAGGTCTGCAAGGCAATTTTACAATATTGGAGTATCCCAGAAAGTGTCTTCTCTCTTCCACAAGCGACTGAAACAGAAATTCCATTGGAAAATACAAAGGAAGGTGCAAAATCTTCTATGCAGTCACTTCCTTTGCCTGGCAAGGAAAATCATACAGTTACAGCTCCGATTAAGGCTGAGAATCATGTGACTAGTGTAAGTGAAACCAACTTAGGTTACATGGCAGCTTCATCTCTCAATGCCTCTGATAAGATTCAAGTTGACCTTCCTAATTCTCAGAGCAATGGGGTCAGTACACCACAGGAGCGCCGGCCTTTGATTATCAAGATACGTACAAGGCAGAAAATGGAATTCTCTGTGCCAACTGCTACTGGTACCCAGCTGGCTGATCCATCTCATCTGACCCACCAAATCTCAGTTGCAATACCTCGTAGTACATGCACCTCAGGGAACATCAACAACTGTCACAATGAGCATGCATGCATGGGGGCTTTTTATAAACCTCAGGCATACATAAATTACTATATGCACGGGGAGTTTGCTGCATCTGCTGCTTCCAAACTTGCTGCAATATCATCAGAAGAAACTCGAGTCTCAGATAGTCATGCTTTAGGCAATCCCAGGAAAGCTGCATCTGCAAACATTTCATTGCAAACAAAAGCCTTCTCATTAACAGCCTCACGTTTCTTTTGGCCAAGTTCTGAAAAGAAGCTTGTGGAGGTTCCAAGGGAGAGGTGTGGTTGGTGTCTTTCTTGTAAGGCTTCAGTTTCAAGCAAGAGAGGATGTATGCTAAATCATGCTGCTTTGAGTGCCACCAAAGGTACTATGAAGACCCTTGCCAGCCTGCATCCTATAAAGAATGGGGAGGGGAATATTGTAAGCATTGCAACATATGTATTGTACATGGAGGAGAGTTTACGTGGCCTCGTAACTGGACCATTTGTCAATGAAAATTATAGAAACCAGTGGCGCAAACAAATTTATCAAGGATCAACTTTCAGTGCAATAAAAGCGCTATTGCTTGAAGTAAGTTTTTAATATCCTAGTGTCTGGTTTTTTTGTGTAGATTTTAATTGGTCCAGTACTTTTCTACTAGGCAGTAGCGGTTAGTGAAAGGGGCCTTAGTTTCTATCCTCCATGAGCTTCACCACATGAAACCCAATGGTACTGTTTATGATATGCCCCTCATCATTAGCTTCTTATGTCAATTACTGACAAGTGACGCCTAAAATGAATTTGGATAGATTAAATGGACTACTGAAATCAGAGGACCAATTTTAAATGACTTAATTGGAAAATTTGTTGCAGGATTATAGGGACAATTATTTCCATTTATGTCTAACTTTTGCGACCTGGTTTGAGTTTCAATCTGAACTTTTAAGTTCAGTAGATATACTGAAAGCATGAGATTTTGAAATTCTTACTAATTGGCAATTATGCAATTAACTTTGAAGAAGTTTGCCAATTAAATTTTCAATTTCATTGATCATTTTCATTCGTTTGGTCATATATAAGATTTTTTTTCTTTTTTACCTGGCCAGTAAGGATTAGAGAGATGTGAGAGAGACCAATGCCAGCCAAGTTATACAAATTTAGTAGGAATCAGTGCAATACAAGTGCAATCACTTTACTATTCTAGCATTTGTGAAAACGTTTTAGTTATGCTGCTGAATCTGCACCGGAAGATTTTAGTGAAATAAGCCTCTTGTATTTTTCTACTACTTTGGTTGCAGTATAGTGCCTACTTCTGCTTTTTGTTAGTTTTTTTAAACAATATTTATAGCAACAGTGTGTGTGTATGTGTTACTCAAAGTTCCATAAGATGCCTGGGTAGGTTCTCCCCTAAATTGCGACCTGTGGTTTATTAGCCTTATAATCCTATAAATGGGTGAATTATTTTGTGATATATATTTTCATGTCTATGTATATGTTCTGATGGATGATCCGTCTCTTATCTGCAGCTTGAGGCAAATATACGAACCATTGCTCTGTCTGGGGAGTGGATAAAGCTTGTGGATGATTGGTTGGTTGATTCATCCATGATTCAAAGTCCAACTTGCTCTGTTGGTACAACACAAAAACGCGGACCAAACAGAAGGGGCAGGAAGCAGAATGCAATTCATGATGATAAAGATGATGATTGCCATGACCAGAGTTTTGTCTGGTGGCTAGGTGGGAAGCTATCAAAGCTTATATTTCAGAGAGCAATTTTATCTCGTTCTTTGGTTAAAAAAGCAGCTCGCCAAGGTAACTTCTGTCTTTGTCTTTCTGCAAAACTATCTGTTTTTCCCCGTATGATATCTTTGAACTATTGAAGGTTTTCATTTCCAGCGCTGTTGGGAGGGGTAGGGATGTGTACTAATGGGTTTTTTGTGGTCCACTAGGTGGTTGGAAGAAAATTTCTGGTATATCTTATGCTGATGGTTCTGAGATTCCTAAAAGAAGCAGACAATCAGTATGGAGGGCTGCAGTTGAAATGAGTAAGAATGCACCACAGCTTGCGCTTCAGGTTTGTTATTAACTTGCAAATACCTAAATTCCTTGCTCTGTTCACCCCTCTCACTTTCTTTATATATCTCTTGGCCTGGCCGCATATTAAGGGCTCGTTTGGATGTGCTTTTAAAATGACTGAAAGCACTTTTAGAAAAAATGATTTTGGGTTCCAAAAGCACTTGAAGTGCTTTCTACAAGAATCGCCAGTTATGTACTTCTTCCAGGAAGCATTTTAAGTGCTTTTTCAGCATTTACTTTCATCTTTACTAAAGATTGGTTATAAAAACATTTTCATCAAAAGCGCTTTTAGTCATTGTAAAAGCACATCCAAACAAGATATAAGTTACCTTATGAGGTATGTTGTTGATAAGAAATTTCAACTGTAATATTTCCCCAGGTCAGATATTTGGATTGTCACCTGAGATGGAGTGATCTTGTTCGTCCTGAGCAGAACGTCCCTGATGGGAAGGGTGTGGAGACAGAAGCTTCTGTTTTTAGAAATGCAAATATATGTGATAAAAAATTTGTGAAGAACAGTAACATATATGGGGTTGATTTCGGTGGTCAAAAGCATCTGCCTAACCGTGTAATGAAGAGTATCATTGAAATAGAGGAAAGTCAAGATGGATATAACAAGTTTTGGTTTCCTGAACTGCGCATTCCTTTGTATTTGATTAAAGAATATGAAGAAAGGGTGGGCAAAGCTCTTTTGCCATCAGCTGAGCAGCCTTTGAATATGTTCCGCAAGTTACAGAAAGAGCAGTGGAAGGTTCCCCGCAGGGATATATTTTTCTATCTTGTGTGTAAGAGAGATAATCTGGACTTGTGTTCCTGCTCTTCATGTCAACTGAATGTTTTAATGCGGTAATTACTTCATACAATTTATTCTTTTCAATTGTTAAGTTGTCTATACTGCTATGTCAAAAACTGAGTCATCATTTCTCTGTTGTAATTCAGGAATGCAGTCAAGTGCAGTGCCTGTCAAGGTACATTGACGAACCTTCTTTTGGCCTTTACTAGTGCAGTGTTTTAATTAGGAATCTCTTAAAAATGTGAATTATGCATACCAACTTTTTTTAAAATGCACGATTTGCTAACTATATGATCAAATACCAACATCTTAAAGGTGTAAAATTTATTCATCAATGTTTGCAATTTCTTCTTTATTTTTGTCAGGTTATTGTCATGAGGACTGTACCATAAGTTCAACAGTTTCTACAAATGAAGAAGTTGAGTTTTTGATCACTTGCAAGCAGTGCTACCATGCAAAGGCTCTCATTAAAAATGAAAACTTGAAGGAGTCTCCAACTAGTCCTTTGCACTTGCAAATGCAGGAATATCGAACTCCCATGACAGTCACCAGTGTTGCAAGGCCTAAAAACTACAATCAACCAGTAACACATGTCAGAGGGCAGGGGACTCGTTCTGAGAAGAAACAGGCAACTTCAGACTCTGCTTTGGCAGCAAAAAATCGTCACGGCATTCGTTCCTGGGGTATTATATGGAAGAAGAAGGGGGGCCCGGAAACTGACACTGATTTCCGGCTTAATAATATACTTCTTGCAGATGGTTCAGAAGTGCATGGGTTGTATCCTGTTTGCCACCTGTGCCATATGGCATATCAGTCAGATCTGATGTATATATGCTGCGAAACTTGCAAAAGTAAGTGTGCTCCCACAAGTGGAATTTTTGGCACTCTCTCTTCTCTCTCTCTCTCTCTCTCTCTCTCTCTCTCTCTCTCTCTCTCTCTCATACCACCTCTGTTTGTGTGTGTGTGTCTAAGATTGATTGTGTTTGTGGTGATGCAGATTGGTACCATGCTGAAGCTGTTGAGCTTGACGAGTCAAAGATTTCTGAAGTGGCTGGTTTCAAGTGTTGCAAGTGTCGGAGGATAAAATCACCTGTGTGTCCTTACACTGATCCTACAAACATAAAGACGCAAGAGAACAAGAAGGTTCACACTAGGCGTCCAAAGCAAGAAACAGTTGGAGAAGACTCTGATTCTGCAACCTTTTCCATATCTGATTCTAAAGTCTGCGAACCTGCTACTCCAATATTTCCCATGGAGGAAGTGCCCATGCAGGATGGTGATCCTCTTCTCTTTTCTCTTGCTAAAGTCGAGTTAGTTACAGAGTACGATTCAGAAGTTAATGCTCAATGGAATACTGCTGAGCCGGGGCCGAGGAAATTACCAGTGAGGAGGGGTATTAAGCGTGAAGAGGATGTAGATGGCTTTCATGAGAGTAACATATCTCATCCTGGAATATCTACACATGGTGAAACGAATTACCTGTCAAATTCTATGGACTTCGCACCATCCCATGTTGGATGGGATAACTCCATGAATGGAGTTGAAGGTGAGACGGTGCATGACTATGAAGATCTAAACTACGAGAATATGGAACCGCAAACTGTCTTCACTATCAATGAGTTGCTGGCACCTGATGATGGTGACCAGTTTGATGGATTCCAAGCACTTGTAGACGAATCAGGAAATCTGGAAAACCAATATACAGTTTTCCAGGATGGAGGCCCTGATCAATATAACATGGCTACTTTCAGTGATGAAGTAAAGTCTGCTGTTGAGATGATGCAATGTCAGGTATGTTCACTTCAAGAACCATCACCCAATCTTTCCTGCCAGAACTGTGGGCTATTGATACACAGTGAGTGTTCTCCTTGGATTGAATCATCATTGGCGAATGGAAGCTGGAAGTGTGGCCAGTGCAGAGAGTGGCGGTAGCTGTTTTTGCCATCCTTCTAAGGCTTCAAGCTTTGTTTCGGAGGGAGATCTCCTGGACGAGAAGTTGCAAGGTAATGACTCTTGATGGTTGTTAAATTTTTTGATTTATGAGAAGGCGAGACATCAAATATGGAAATTTCAGTTCTCTTTACTTCCCACCGGCGTTTCTGAGCCTCTAGCACATTCAGTTACATTGAGAAGTTTGGGAAGCTGAATTGTGACTTCCCAATTAAAAAATGGTTGGGCACCTCAATGTTAATTAGTAGGGGGTTTGGAGCTCTACTGTAAAGTGTCCAATTTTTCCGTAACCAGAAAATGGGGAGTTATTGTTTCACTGCCTTCGTATTTTTTGGGTCTGAACAAAGAGTTCAGACGATAAGCAGGTTTTTGGGGCTTATCTGATTGAATTGCTTGTGTAAATGAAATTCAGACCACAATTTTTCATGTTATGAAATCATGTCGTAATGAGGAGTATTTTTTATGTTGTGGAATGTTGCTTGTGCCAATGAGTGACTTCCCGTGCAAGTTATTGTGTTTTTCTGAAATGTAATCCGGTACCTCAAGCGACGCTTAGTATAATAATAAGTGGTGTGAGAACACGAGAGATTTTTCAGTGTGTACGCTAAGTCTATGAGTTTCTATATATTCTGGACTCAAGTCAGGAGCGTAATCCATCCGTGATACTCTTCAACCCGTCAAACATAAACTTTGAATTGTGTCTTCACCGATTTAATGATGCTATTTAGTTTGGACACATTTCCAAAGGGATAGAATCTGTCTACATTTCGGTAAAAGGATTTTCAAGTTCCAAGGAATTGAGCTCGAGTTGCAAGAAATGGATCACTAAAATTAGAAAGGCATGTACGAGAAATTTACAAATGACAACTTCTGAGTATGGTTTTGCTAATCCCCCTCGCATGGCTTTGTAATGCTCATGGAATGAATTTTTAATCCGTCTACGTAATTTTTTGTGATCCATTCTTTGCTAACTTTTGAGGTTCTGGTAATTCAAGTGTTGGTTATGGAATGTGTTGAAAATTCTCACTTTATAAATAGATAAAAACCATTAGGGCTATACAAGGAGTCAATGGAATTCTGGAGATTGTTCATGGATCCTGAGAACTAGAGTTGTAGATTATTCGAGGGATATTATGGCACACGGAAACATTAGGGCAGAATGGCTAATAGGGCGTCACATGGAGGGAATTTATTCCCGCACCCTTTAGTGTAAACATTTTGTACCCAAAGGGGCAACACATATCACACACTGCAGATCAACCCAATAATTTGTATTACTGAGAAGAAAGATTATGGTCATGCATCAACAAACAAATACAAGCTATTACAACTAATCTACTTCATCATGTAACTACAGAAGCCAATCCACTGACAGACACTGGGAAGATCTGTAAAATGTGAAACGAGCAAGATATGTAAAAACACCCTCACCCCAAAACCGCGAAAATTTCTCACGTACGCACAATTGTATTGTACAGAGAAAAAAATCTAAAAACCCCGACCAACCGCCCGTGGAGAGATCCACTCAAACACCTAAGCCGCCCGCACAAATTAGCTCACACCTCAATTCCGTCAGCCCTTGCATCGGGATTTTGTTTGTCCACCTCTTCAACTTTGCGCGGGAGAGGCCACTGGGCAGGTTGTATAAATCAGATTTACGATTGTATAATGAACAAATCCTCACACATCACAGCAGGCCGGCCAGCATAGCCCCGGGATCTGTTAATGCTGCAACCGGGCTGGTTGGTTGAGCTACCGGAGGTGCTGGCAGCACTGGTCCAGGTGCATGAGGGGCTGGAGGCATGAAAACTAATTGTTCCTTGATGAACTCCTTCAACCTGCACATCATTCGGAGGTCAGAGGATTCTATCTTCCAACTTCCAAGTCAGAAAATTTTAAGGTTAACAATACATACTCAAGCGTTAATGTAGGGTCCCCTGAAGCAACTGTCATACGCAACTGTGTTCTGTCTGCTGGATCTGTTTCTATTCTAACCTGAGGAGAGTAAAACAAGCTAAAGAATCAGCGGCCTGTTGCAATTCTAAAGAATCATTTTCAAGAAACATATTGTTATCTATAATAATAAACCGACAATTGGGGGTTCGGCTGTGCCGTAATACCACCAATTAAAGTCTGAAGTCCTGGAAACAAACATATAGCTCTTACCAAGCAAAGCATGGCCCGTGTATTTTCTGAGTAAAATGTTGTACTTGCAACAAGATTATTTGGATTTGGATCCTAAAATAAAGAATACATTAGTGACCACCTTAAATAACTGGCAGACTTGCAAGGAAAATTTAAAACATAAGAAGGGAACTTACAAGCGCTGGACAAACCATCAACCGGAAACTGTTAAGTAGATTCGCCATTTCTACAAGTGGCATTGGTTTGACACCTCTAACCTGCATTGTTTACTGGACAATATCACCACATGCCAAATACAGAAGCTAGCCAATGTATAACAATTTAACCTCGACCTGGGGTTAGCAATAAGCTGCTTGAACAATGCTAAAACTTTACTACAAACTGGTTAGTATGTGTTTATTATTCTGATACGTGTAACACTTAACAGGTTCTAACATCCCGCTTTCCAGTAGATTACAAAATATCAGCACAACCTTCCCATCAGAGTTTGATGGTAATGAAATCGTCAATCAATTTATAGAGGGCACAACTTACACTATACAAGTCTATGAATTATTCCGCAAAAGCTGAATGAAAGAGACTAATAAGCGCTCATGTCATTAGAAATTTACTTTGTCAATGACTCAATATAAATGGTTGTCGATTAGTTTTAACCCATAAAAGGAATTTCTTCTTCAACACAAAAATCACAAATGTGACAAATTCTTAACACACATACCACTTCTTGAAGCTTCAGAGGTGGCCCCGATAGTGATCTCCACTGGGGAAAGAACTCTTCAGTAGACACCGGAATAGGCTGAAGAAATTTACTTAAGACAGATGGGAGGCGAAGTTTGACATTGACCTACAAAAGGGTTACTATCAGTATCTGAAGCCACAAATATGACCTATTTTCTGCTTCATTGCACGATAAAAACACAAGAATTTTAGAGTAAGTACCATATTGTTACCAAACTTGTAGGAAAAGTCAAGAACCGCTACATCCCTGCTAGGTCTGAGATTCACAACTTCAAGCGGGCATTGTACCTACACAACAAAACAAAAAGAAATAGAAATACACAAAGCTAATAAATATGAGAGAGGGAGAAAGATCAACCACCAAAGCTTAATTATAAGGGTAACATTTATTACCTGTGCCCTGGGAGGAATAGTATCCGGTACTAGTGAGAGCTCCATTTTCAAATGAGAGGGAGGCAATATTATAGCCTGAACTGACACAAGTGGTGAAGTATTTTTGTTTCCCAAGAAAAGAACAAGAAATCCTTGATGTAGCCGCCACTCGGATTTAACTCCAATCTGGAATAACATCACAAGAATGTCAATATAAGCCTAATAAGGCCTTGCTGAATTTTCATTATCTCAAAGAAAAAATGGAAACTATCACATCCATAAACAAGAAAATATGGTTATAATTTGGGGGAAAACCTGAATATTAGGATCTTCGTATAGAACACCACTATCTTTCAAGCAGAGAGCATGAAATCTTTCAGCAATATTTCCTATTGGCTGCATTTAAGAATTATAAAATTTGTTAACACATATTAGAAAATAAGTATAACTGAACAAAAAAAAAAAAAAAAAACAAACAAAGGCAAACACATATATCTAATAGTTAGCATATTAAGCTACTCAAAAAACACCATTACTTCTAAAAACAGAAAATACCAATTAACCAGTATAAAGCATCAATATGATTGACAGTCCAATTTAGAGAGCAGAATACACTGCATTTGGAACTCTTTCAGGTTCCACCTACATCTTAGAACTTAGAAGAAATACAGCACCCAGCAATGATTGCATACAACGTCTACAGAAAGTACCTGAACAGAATTTTGCTCCTCGCCAACAGGCACAATTGCTGAAGCATCCACTGCATTTGGATCGCTTCCTAATCCAGGGGTTACAGTCTGCTGCGGCTGACCAGCAGTAGCAGGACGGCCTTCAATAGCCAGGGGACCCAAGAGATCACCAAGGAGATCTGCTGAAGGTGGCTGAGGATCAACTTTACTCAAAGTACCATTTTCCTGAGACAACCCTTGGTCAGTTGAATTGTGATCCTGTGACAATACCCAAACATGCATCAATGTTCAATCAAAATAAGATATAATATTTGTATGTGAAACTACAACATGCATACCCCAAATACACAGAATGAAAGAAAAGATCAGAATCGTTATTGAAAAGAAAATACAATACTAACCGCGTTACTGCTCATGCTGGGCATCTTGACAAGACCGAGCTGGTTGACAGGCGAGGTCCCATTAGCAGGGCGTTGGTCGGTCACAACCAAAGCACTTGATGTTTGCTGCTGGGCCCGCAACTTGATAGCACTTTGTTCTGCTGTATCAACCTCTGTATCTTCAGCCTTCTTGATCAATGCAGACTACATATTAAACAAAAAAAAAAATTATATTAAGAGTTTGTTTCAATAATTTCCAAGAATTGATAGTGTTGTGAACTGACCGATCCTCTGAAGGAAAGTGCAAAACAAATGTACCTGCCGCTCAGGAAATTTAGGCATTTCAGCCAAAATATCCACCAGATCTGCACCTCTCCTACTTAAGGCAAGGTATTCAGCAGCTCTTTGTTGTATCTCAACATCAATGCAACTCTCATATCTGAAAGGAAGAAATTGTGAGCTAAAGAAAAACATAAAATTTAATAACAGAAGAGAACCAATTCACGAAAGTAAAGACGCAAATGACAACCCCACTTGTTGAATATTGCATAAGTAAACCAAGCGATAAAGAAAAACACAGAATTTGATTAACAGAAAAGAACCAATTCATGAAAGTAGAAGTACAGAAGACAATCTCACTTGTTGAATATTGACCAGATCTGATTCTGTAGTTCCTGGTCTGGAGGTTGAGTGTGCATAAAGATCTTAGCATATGTTGAAAGAAGAATAGGTATAGTAGATGTCCTGCAAATACATCATACAATCTGTAAGATATATACGGAAATGCTAACTGGATTTAGCAAGAATAAGAAACAGAGAAGTTTAAGTTCCACTTACGTTACAGCAGGAAGCTTCTCATGTATGACGGTAAATAATTCCTTTGGACTGCACCCAGGGCGTCTGGCCAAAAGGTGGCCAAATTCTCCGATGATATATGCACTGACCTGTTGTATGTGTATTCATTCCAAACAAATCAAGAGATTTATTTTATTTAGATGGTTAAATTTGGTCAAAAAATAGGCAAGAGAAAGAATGAACGCTAAAGATTGAGGCAAGTTGAAATTGAAATGATACTCTTGAATATCATACGTGTAAAGATATATTCTGCCCCAAGACTTTAGAATTCACAACCTAGAACCCAAAACCATAGGACTCTTTTTGGAACATATCAACATAATGAGAATCTCCATTAAGAGTGATCTTACAATTCTCGAGCACCTTATCTTTCTATTATTTTTATATAAGACATTCTTTATTTATTACAGAAATATAAGTCCAAAAGGTACAACATCAGTGGGATAAGTAGTGACCTTACTTACTACCTATTGGAAGCAAGGCATATGACATCATGCCAATGAAATCTCTAAAGAAACTAATAGCAAAGCCAATTCTAACCTCCTTATGTTATGTAAGCTAATAAACAATCATGCTCTACATATGGATCATGGGCTCTAATGAAATCATTTAATGGCAACGGATCTCTCTCTCTCTCTCTCTCTCTCTCTCTCTCTCTCTCATGCCAGAAAATATTCTTTTCCTATCCTATACTCTGGATTTGGGCCATCGATCATGTTGATTTTGGCCAGAATGTCAATGTGGCATTTTGTCAACACAAGTCTTACAAGAGAACATGCTACATAATCCAGCATACAATAATCTCTTTCAGATTAAATTAAAGCTTGTATGGAAAATCAAATCATAGTCTACACGCACCTTAACCATAGTCTCATGTATAGCAGGTTTGTCAAGATACTCCCTAGCTTTTGCTGCTGCATAAGGCTGATCAAATGCATACCATGTCAGTAATAGTTACTAAAATGAACGTATCCATCAATTAAATTGCACCAAAGCACTCTAACCTGTAAGTCTTCGTTATTTGTAACAAATTGCACAACACGAAACCATATATCGTCACTAACAAAATCTCCAGCCTTGTCAATTAATTGAAGAATCACATCTACATACCTGTACAACATCATTATGCAAAAAATTGATAAAGGTTTAATTCCCATAATACATTATTACTTCAAGAGTCCACAAATAACAAAAGAGATGCACAGAATGATCCAGAAGAATAGAACTAAATAACAGAATTCCACACAGTTAATTCCCTCACAGACAAAACCACCCAATCAAAAAATTGACTGAAACTAACTTTTCAAACATATGCATGTGCACGCGCGAGTGAGCATGTGTAAATAAACTCAATAAACCCTTACCCTAACTAATCCGAGTAGCTAAGTAGAATACAGCGTAGGACAGAAATAGAGAAGCTAGGTAAATTGATCTGTTTTCACCATTCAGTCACACTCACATCTTTGGTAAATTTTGTACTAGACCTTGATGAAAATAGTAAATGTAGTTTCAAAGTAAAATGTCACATAATGAGCCACAGATATGTCAAACCAAAAACGGAAATAGAAAATACAGGCAGAACAAAAACAAGACTAAACATTTTCAAAAGGTCATGAAAAATCACCTCTCTTATAACGGCAACCTACATATATCATGTATCCTTATAAGCAAAACATGTGTATAATTTAAAACAAGAGTCACTACACACGTTATGAACCTCACGCTTCTCTGTCACTTCGTCTATTATTCCCTACGTATCCAACTATCCATTCATTTTCTCTTTGTTTTTCACTGTTAGTTGTCTACCAGGTTCTACATCACATTGGCTATTTTAGTAATTTTATCCCCCACTACAGTTGCTTAACAACTCAGAATCATAGGCCTGTTTTCAGATTTCTTCAAGCGCGTATATGTCCAATATCATATTTCTTTCAGAGGAGGACCATGTTTTTCAAAAGAATTGGAATAAAATAAGATCGACTCTTACCAAGAAAGATCAGGGGCAAACTTTTCTGCAAGAATGGCAGCCTTAAGAGACAATTCTTCACGCATGGCAAAATCGGCTGTGCTAAGATACTGAATGCAGATGAAATTCAGAGAAAATAAATGTGTGCTAACATGAACAAGAGACAATCTACCAAAATCCTGTAAAACCAACTCGAACACACCCAGCATTTGATGTACCTGCAATAATTCTTCGACTATATCCTTTGCATTTGAAACATCACACATACCATAAAGCAAGTCAAGAGCACGCCTACGTATACTGAGCATATAATTCAATGTCAGTAAGCAAAAATGGTTTAAGATATAGAAAAAGGAAGCACTAAAATAAGAGCAAGTACAATAAGAAAAACAAACAAATGCTGTTTTTTATAGAAAAACAAATTCCAGATATCTAACATGTTCAGCAAGTAACCAAACAGTCAAACAGTTGTAACCTGATGTCTGGATCCTTCAATGAGGTGATGATCTGAGCCTGATGCCTCTTGATGATATCTTGCACATCAGTAACCATTAACATGCGGGTCATATTTTCCTACACAAGCAATGTGACTTTAAATCATACACATATCCAGCAGTAACATGTTTACTCTTCTAAGCTATAGTCACAGTTTCCTTTGTTTTCTTCAGTCAAGGTTTGCATTAAAATGAATGAAAAAATATGTTATTTATCAATTGATAACTTTGTTTAATAAGGATTATGAAACCATAAGTGTTTTCACCACTTACCAAACCAAGATATCGGATATTTGGTTCTCGGACAGCAATAAATTTTCCAAGAAGGGCAACACACTGAGACATCATCTCCTTTTCAGCATCAAGATGCATGACCTAAAATTGGGCAATTATAACGCAAAGTACATAAGAATCACTTGCCTTTAAAAAAGAATAGATGAAAAAATTTTGTGTTTATGTGCTCTGGAGAAAAGAAAACAGAGTTCCAGAGACAGCTAGCAAAGAAAATTTTCCAAACTTATTTAATTACAAGTGTCACAATCTTGGATGACTGCACAAACCCAAATTTATAAACATTTAAAAAATATTGATTAACCTTCAAAGAAGTGGGCAGGAGGAAAAATCCAGAGGATACCACTTTCACTTAAACAACCTAGTCATTTTTACAAAATTATAAGGGAAACTGTTCATATGATTCCACGCATGTCTGCAAAATGTATATGCTTTATATATGTATGGCTGTACACACAGAGACCATATTTTGTTGCTTTCACTCACAGCACAAAAACGTGATTTTAGTGGAAATCATGCCAAAGCAACCAGAAGAAATACAGGAATTACTAAGGTATTAAAAATGGTCAGCCACATAGGTGTACTTATATGCAAGTACAACTTCTGCACACATCAATTAAAAGGAAATTCTCAATAAATGGTGCCTAAATACCGAAATCATACATAAAAAGTACTGCAGAAAGCTTACTAGAGCGAGGGCTTCAAAGAGAACAGCATGTGATGCATTGTTCTTATTAACATTTTTCACAACATCAGTACCCATCAAAATCCGCTGTAAGACCTGAAATCAACAGTACAACGTTTTATAGATGCAAAAAAATATACCACCACAATTGATAATAAGTTCTTGACAGAAAATGAACCTCAAATAATGATCTTCTGGTATTTGGATCTTCGACGGTCGGAAAATACTGAAGAGCCCTCATTGTCTTGACCTGTCCTAACAAAAAAATTTATAAGTCTAACACAAAGTCGTTTACATGCACCAAATGCTACAAACTACAGAATGCATTACATTCCAGCTCACCATTTCACCCCTGCACTGCCTAAGCCAAGCCTTATGGGCTGTAGTGACTATCCAAGAAAGTTAAATGATAAAGACTCAGCCTTAGTAAGTCATCCAGGCACAGCAAGAAAATGAAGATATTATCAAGGCTCTCAGTGCTGGCCAATGCCACTTAAAGATAACTCAACCTTGTCGAAGTTTTGAACCCCAGAAAAAGCCTTTGTGTAGAAAACTACATTTAAATCCAAAGAGGAAAAAATGGTGCCACATCTGCCAAATTTTTCTTTGATTAGAATGCTCTATAAGCTTAAGCTAATAAAGTTATAAGGCTGGTTGAGTTATAATCTATGTAGCAAGGGTGCTGGGTATATGGTACTCTGACCCATGCAAGAATAAAATGACAATGTCCACTTTAATTGGTGGAAGCTTCAAAAACAAGTGAAGAAAATGGCACAGAAAATAGACAAAGCAGATGTAGCTGCAATTGTTTTAATAAAATAGATTTGACAGGATGAAACTATTTCATAGGGAAAAAGGATAGGTGGCTGATTTTATATGATATCCGGTATATGCAAAGAAGACTGACAAATAAAACAAAACAAAAATGTATATATTACGAACCTGAAGCCAAGGAGATGGGATCCCATAGTAGGTGTACTCTTGTGGAATATCCTGGTTCCTAGCTAGTCGTTCTAATATTTTAACACATTTTGGAAGAGAACTCCAGTAAGCATCATAGTGGTTTGATACAAGGGCAACAAGAAGGCTCATAGATGATGTTAAAACACCAAGATCACGTTCATCTAAAAGTTGTGCCATCCGGTCAGCCCTAAAACAATTAGAAAGGGAGAAAACCCATCAAATAAGCACAGAAGGCAATAGTATTGGGAATAAATCCTGTAGTGAAGAAAATCATATGTTCACATACCAGCCATCTACATTGACAACATCAGGATTTTTTCTATACAAGCGCAATAGACATAGTGCAGCTTTTTTTCTCACAAGTGGTCTGTAGCTGCTAGAAATCTGAATAAAAAACACTTCGTCAACAGAATCATTTTCTATTAATCTCAACCAAGCATAAAAAATCCATTGCCCCTTACAAGTAACTTTTGAACATCAGGTGCTAATGACTCCGCAAATTCTCGCCCACCAATATTCCCAACCTACAGAGTAGAATACACATGAAACATTGACTGGTACATTAGGGACACAAGAATAATAAGACAAACAAAAGACAGCATGGAAGCAACAGGTTCAGGAAAAAAAAAAAAAAAAAAAGCTTATCCAAACAAATATTCAAGATATCCCAGGTATATCAAACCACAATATTACTCAACAAAACTTATTTAATATTGACATAACATAAAATCATATAATTATGGAAGACAAACAGAAGATAAGATCATATCTCATCATTATAACTTACAATTTCAAAACAAGGTTAAATACTATGTTTTGAACACCTAACAGAATTTCTATGGCCATACCATAGTCAATGCCAAACATTGGAAAGTCTCATTCCGACCAATGATGTCATTGCGCACAGTATTTATCGCTAATCTCAGAAAATCATGGTTCTCATTGAGCAAGCATGCTGTTACAATGTACCCAACCTGCAATTAATGTTCACACAATTGAAAGTCAATTAGAGTGTGAAATCAACTTTTTTTTAACATAAAGCAATATAATAGAATTATATCTTTAGCTTACTATCATTGAAAATAATCACATGAGAAGAAAATTGTGCTTTTTTAAGTTTCTATTTATAAAAAAAATGTATGCAAAAGAAAAGAAACATATATAAAAAAATAAAAATAAAAATAAATAAAAAATAAAAAAAACTGTATTCTTGTAAGTATAAAACTGGATGCAGGAGTTCAGGTCAGCTGGTGAACTTTGAGCAGCGTCGTGTTCACAAAGTTAACCCACTTGGTGTTCATAAAGTTAACCCAAAAATTCATACCACCTCCAATTCATATACCAGATCTACTTGGTATCTGAATGACAAATGGTGACCCTGAGATGTACATGTCAATCACTATTTCCATTGGTTGATATACAAGAAGAAAATGAAGAGGATGTGTTTACTTCCTAGACTTGCAAGCTATATTTCCATACATGCAAGGAAAGTGGAAAAGTAGTGCTAGTCATTTTCTGGTTGATATGAAAAGAATGTATCACCTGCTTTTCTGGATACTTAGGCGCAGATATTAGAGAAACTGCTTCCATGTGCCCAAAATCCACATCGTAGCCCAGCATATAAATGTAAAGCATTTTCCAGACATATTTCTTCTTTTCATAAGGTGTTAAACCCTGTTGATAGAATTAAAGAGAATTTTCATTAACCAGTCACCCTTTTTGTAGCTAAATAGTGTGAGCAAGCAGTAAAAAATGAGATACAGTATTGAGTAATAAAGCGTAAGAAAATTTTCATAAGGAAATAGACCTCCACCAATTAAGAAAAAGGAAAAGGAAAGATTGTGTAAGATACTAAGTTACAGTATTGATCTATGTCCACAGAATCTAACCAAAGCGAGGACCTTATGTTGCAAGATAACTAATGTCAAAATCATTAATGAGAGAGACAGAGAAGGCAAAAGAGAACAATGTATTTGCTATTTTTTTTAGAATAATATTGAATTAAAATATAAAAAGGTACAAATCAGAGCACAAGATAATTAATGTCAAATCTCATGATCATTGACAAGAGAAGTATAGTTTGGCACAATTTTATAAGAAACAAGAGTAAATAAAATGAAAAAAAGTACAATGCAGAGGACAAGATATCCACCATATACAGATCCGAAAATCCAACAAACTTGTACAAAAAAAAATTTAAAAACAGCACTAATCCACCTAAATAACAGCAACCGTCTGAGCCAGAGAAAATCTCATAAGAAAAAAACTCCCCAAAACTCTGAAGAAACCAAACCCCATAACAGTACCCAAAAAAGCAAACTTAATCTTCAGCTCCTCTTCCCCAAAAGTATCAAACATCCTCCTATGTCCTCCAACCAAATTACCCAAAACACAGTCATCACACTGTTCAAACATCCTCCTATATCCTCCAACCAAATTACCCAAAACAGTCATCGCACAACATCTCCCTTAATCCTTACTCTTCTTCCTCCCACCAAAAACGCATGCCATTGACAAAATAAGGGTGTACAGGGAGCTAGAACAGCATCACCAATAATAGCTAACAGAAATCGTCAACAAGGCAGTACAAAATACTTGTGCCCAAACACACAATAATAACGTTTGATTGACACCATAGAGAAAGCACCAGAAGATGGAAAAATGTTTCAAATTTTCATGAGCTCAAAAATGACTCAATATAATTACACCAAACCTAAAATCCACAGGTGATACATCAGTCTAGGGTAAGTTGAAAATATGTAGAGAAATTAATTGCTTGTTGACCCAACAAAAATACTAATCCTACCAGGCTAGTTCAATCACTTGGGTGGTGGTGTCAAATAACATATAACGTGAATGTGCAGAAATATTAGAAAAGGACAACAACAAATCACCACCGCTTCAACCATAGTCAATATCGAACCAGGATTTTGAATATAGTAAACAACCCAATAAGAAGAAATAAGACAGTAAATGCCCCCACTATCATATCACCCATATAAAAAAGAATAACAGATAAATTAACCTACCTGACTTTGGTGATGCAAGTGAACTTCAATAGAATCTAAGACAAGATACTATATAGAAAGGAAGAATGAAGATCAGGGATTGTATTATGGAAGAAGACGTGGACACATGACACTTTCTACGAGTAGACAATCATATTCCCTAAAATTAAATATTAAAAAATGGTAGCCCATGTACAGCGGTAACCTTGTCCAATACCAACCCCATGGTGCCTCACATTTCTTTGAACCTTTGGGTCTGACAACATACAGACAACATTTTACCTTCAACACAGGAAAGATTAAGTTTTAATAAAAATATTTATATTTCCGACTTAATACAAATATACCTAGCTTCTGGCATACCCCTTCTAAGGAAAAATGTCTACAATGAAACATCCATTTACCATGATAGTAGTTTAAAGATGACGGTGACGTTTACCTACTTTTAAACCCCTTATATTTGCCGACAGGTAAAAGATTTAGTCAGCCATGAAGTTCAGTTCAATGGATACAAACAATTCATGTTCTAATCACAGAAGTACCAAAATGTGATTACGAACTGAATCTTAAATTCAGCATAAGAGCTAGGTATATGTTATTGAATGGATGAATTTCAATCCAACTTGAAATTTTCAAAATGGATGCTGTGCGACCTCTAGAACTGCAAATAATAGAATTAAAATGAGGGAACACTGACACGTTTTAGGTGAAGGAATGCCACCAAACATCAAGAGTATCCCATGTGTTCTCCAATCTCCCTAGGCACAGACTAGAGTTCACCTCCCATCTTATTCCCTCTCCTAACAAGAACTCAGTTCAATATTTCAAAAACTATCAGATAGCAATACATAACTAGGTGAACATTAACTAAAAATTCATCAGGTTTAATGATATTCATCTAAATGCAAAGCAAGTGAAGGCAAACGCCTCTGGGTATTTCATGCGTATCATTTGAAGCCCATCAACATGCAGTACAAAATTTAAATTTGTAAATAAGCTTGAAAGTCATTTCTATTGCTCCTCCCGTATAACCAGTCCACAACAAAGCCATTTCTAAATAAGCTTGAAAGTCAAAAAGAGAAAGGCTGATGCCACCAAATTCTTAGCAACGGCGACAATCGTAAAAACTATGTATCCTTTATTTTGGAATTCGAAATCAACCTCAAGCTCACTTCACCATTTCCGTTCCACAAACCCAAAATTGCAAAATTTGAGTTTCCTACCCAAAATTGCAAAATTTAAGCTTTCCCTTCATTCCTCAGACTTTCCCAGCAGCCAAACAAACACCCAGAAAAAAACTAAATCCCTAATTCAAGCAATGAACCAAGTCCACCACGGCCTGGATCAAAAACTTCACTCATCCCCCCAATCCCCAAACTTTAACAAGAACGAATTCGCAACGCAACAACACATTCGAAAAGCGAAAACCCTAAACCTAATGACAAACCTTTTCGTTTTTGAAGCGTGTACGGACATTCCCAAGCTCCTTATCGACCCGAAGCCTCTCCTGCTCTTTGTTCTGGCAATTCCGAACGTCGCTGATGAAAACAGAGAGGCCTCGCATGCCTGACAACGCCATGGCTGCTCAGATCCAGCCCTAGCGATACGCGCACAGAGAAAGAGCCACCACTCCTGAGCTCCCCCAAACCCCACCGAGATTCTTCTGGGTCCTGAGTTGGATCTAAGGAGCAGCAGAAATTGAACACTGTTGGGGAAGATCAGCAGCTTCTCCAATTGCAAAATCGGAAAAATGGGTTTGATCTGAATTGCATAGGCTGGTTTTCTAGAGAGAGAAGGAAGGTGGACTGAGAGGAAATTTCAGAAAAGCCGTCTGTGAGTGCTGGAGGGAGACGACTTTTATTCAATGTTGCCCGATTGAAATCATTTCAATTTCCACCTAATACTTCCATCTTCTTTCTTCATTTTTCCTTTTTTATTTTCTCAGACAGACAGGCATATTATTTATGCAGTTACTTGACTAATTTATTCAATTTTTTCGTTTATTTTTTTATTTTTGTTATTTTTATTAGAAGAACAACTGCTAGCAAGTATCATTATCCACCATTTCTAAATCCAGAAAAGTTATGGAGAATTTCATTCTGTTCGTGGACACAATCAAGTAGACTCGCTAATTCAGAGTATCGAATTCGAAACCTTCCATATTTTTCTTTTTTTGAGACGTAATCCGCGTCCTTATCACTGGGTCACTTGATGTCGTTTTTCTTTTATTTAGTAGAGCAATATCATTAGTGAGTTAAATAATTAATTAATTATTAAATATAAGAAGAATGGAGGGAGATCGAAACACCAACAATGTATCTAGAGATGATTATTTTTCGCTAATGCGGTATTTGCATCCAAATTATTTTTTACTTATTTCATCCAAATTCATGTTTTTGTTCCATGAAACATTAATATTATCAAATTTTGAAATGTGGGTCTATTTTTAGTTGCTTTTTTACTCTTGCTAAATGCCCAATTATTTATGTGATTGGTTGTAGGGGCAAATTTCAATTTTTATGGGTAATACATATTTATTTCAAATCTGACATGAATGGGATGGGTTTGTCAATTTTGGATTTAAGAAAAGGATTTATGATCTGCCAGCAGCATTGCTCAAAATTTAATTGCATTGACACTTAGGACTACAGTTTAATGATATTTTTATTTATTTATATGTTCAGAGGTCTTGAATTTGATTCTCGCTAAAAGTAAATTTGAATCACATTACTGTTAACCCATTGTAAAATTTAGCACACTCTCTTACTATAGATAATATTGTTTGTTAAAAAAAAAAATTTAAAAAAAAACACACTAACTAACATTCTTACGGATAAGTCTTTGCATCCATCAATTTTCATAAATTAATTTTCCGTTTTCTCTGCTGGTATTGCTTAAAAGGTGACCTGGTTTTTAATTTGAGGTTTTTGCTCATTTACTCTTTAAATTTGTAGATTATTACACTTATTTTCCTAAATTTTTAATTTAGCCAATTATCCCCTAAACTTATATAAATAGTTCATTTTTTCCTCAGTTGCAGATATTCAAAATTTTCATCTATTAGTTCGTTTATGTTTAACACGTAGACAACATGCGAGCCACTTAAAAAGGTAAATTTTGCCTCTCACTAAAACCCACCACCGCGAACCAATTCTACTTTCCCTTAAACTCATATAGGTCTAATAGCAACAACTCATCTAAAGTACAACAAAGTGACATTCAAGTGTTGTCCACATGACGAATAAAAATTGGATGAAATGTTGAGTAATCTAACAACATGGAAGTAATTGGCTATTTATAAATATCAAGGGTTAATTGGTCGAAATAAAAGTTCACAATAAAATTGACAGTGACTAACATTTTCAAGAAGTAAATTGGCTAAAAATTGGTTAAGTGAGACTCGTCTAAAAATGTTAAATTAAAACTAAGCACATAAACGGTCATCACAATTAGGTTAAGTGAGACTCTAGTTCAGTTCTTATCCGACAATATAAAATGATCAGTCATTTTGTCACATCCCCGCCCTGGCCCTCACTACATCTCGGGCTTGACTCCACCGTAGCACGATATTGTCCGCTTTGGGCCCCGACCACGCCCTCACGGTTTTGTTTCTGGGAACTCACACTAGAACTTCCCAGTGGGTCACCCATCCTGGGATTGCTCTCGTGCGAACTCGCTTTACTTCGGAGTTCCTACGAAACCTAAAGCCAGTGAGCTCCCAAAAGGCCTCGCGCTAGGTAGAGATGGGGAATATACATATAAGGTTTACAGGATCCGCTCCCATGGGCAATGTGGGATGTCACAATCTACCCCCTTTAGGGGCCTAACGTCCTCATCAGCACACACGCGGCCAGGGTTAGGCTCTTATACCAAATTGTCACATCTCGGCCCAGGCCCCACCACATCCCGGGCTCGACTCCACCGTAGCATGATATTGTTCACTTTGGGCCCCGACCATGCCCTCACGGTTTTGTTTCTGGGAACTCACACGAGAACTTCCCAGTGGGTCGCCCATCCTGAGATTGCTCTCAGGCGAACTCGCTTAACTTCGGAGTTCCTACGGAACCCAAAACCAGTGAGCTCCCAAAAGGTCTCATGTTAGGTAGATATGGGAATATACATATAAGGCTTACATGATCCACTCCTTTGGGTAATGTGGGATGTCACACATTTAGTCCAACTCAGTACTAAATGCCTGACAATTTAGTCAGTACTATTTGATGTACAAATTAATCTATCTAACTGAAATAGTCAGTATAGTCCGACATACTAAACAAGGCATCCAAAAAAGGGGGAAATACATCGATGACTTGTAATAGAACTTATGCTTGATAGAAATATTAGTATCTTATAGAGTCTACAAATGAGGTGCGTTCATTAAAAAAATTTTAAACTCACATAATATTTTCAAAGGGATCCGTTTGTATATTCCGAATGATACTATGAGCGCTTTAGGGCGCCTACAAGATATGTTTTCAGATAATGCTATACAATTACAACCTGTCTTTGCTCAATGGATACAAAAAACCCATGGTGCAACAACATGCACTAGTATGCGAGATTATTAATAATACCCTTTTTGAAGAATGTTAATAAATTCCAAAATCCATTTTGTCACATCGTAGTGACTACTGTCTCTTTGATTGGTACCGAAGAGGAAAGCACCCGTGCGAGCGGCCGCGGATGAAGTGGAAGCGAGAATGTTGGCTTCAGTAACGCAAACAATGGTGAGAATCCAATACCCCAAAAACCTAAGTGTTCCTCCACAAGGTTCGGCCATGGAGGAAAGACGTGGAAGACAAAGAAATTGTTCGAGTAACTTTTTATCTAATAATAACATGCTTGATTAAGTAAAAATCTTTTACAAGAAGGTTGACTAAAGATTTCTCGTAAAAACACCAACCCAGCTTAATTTATAATTAGAATATTTCAATCTTTTTTAATTCCATGTTAAGCCTAAAAATTATGACTTTACTATAACAAGGTTACAAATTCTTACAATATTAGGATCTATATTAATCTAACGGTCAAGTTAACTTTATTTTTTGGCTTAGCACCGTTGGATAGCAAATATAAACTTCTGTCAATGTGGGTGCCGTGTAAAATATGGTGGTCAACTAATTGTTCGATTGGTCTAAATCACCCAGGTTTTTTTATCTTAGTAAAAGTACGATATTTATTTCTTAGAAAAGAAACGTACAATAAGAGGATACTGGTGTATATATGGACCTCGATAAAAGTCTTACCGATGCCCGACAAAACTGTTACGTAAATCTCAATCACCCGTTTTTTTAATATATAAAAAACGTTGTTAGGCGTGGTCTGGTGCAAACTCGTCAAAGGGTGTATTAATGGCATTGGCGAAAAGGCGGTGGTGGCTCGGTTGTCAAGCACTCGTTGCAACATAAATACTAAGCACAATCGTACCATTGTCAAATGAAATTGCAACCTTCAGTTGCCATCAGCAGTTGAAAATCGCTTTCTTTCGAGTTGATGATTACTATTATTCAGTAAAGACAGTAAAAGATCATGTGGTGGACGAAAGGCATGCTATTGCTAGCACGATAAATTCTTATATACGGATGCCGCATACGGCAGCCCTCTCACGGTTTGTGTAGGTCCGCACACGTGAGTCCTACTTTCTATGAGAGGGCAGCCGTACATAAGAGTTTCTCTGTTACCACTAATATTGCCAATATCAATCAAGTACGAACCAAATGTTTCAATTTCACCATTAAACCACTGAAATTTCCCGAAAAAAAAAAAAATTATCTAGGTCTAACCCCTATCGAATTGATCTAGCAGACAAAATCTGAGTCAAAATGTAATAGAACGTATCGTCCATTTGACATCTGAAAACTGAGAAGCAACACCTGTTGGTAATTGGTATGCATTGCTGCTACTGCACTCCGCTTAATTTAGCCCAATCTACGAATTGCATACCACCGTAGATATTGTTGGCGAATCGTACACCTATAGTGAATGCCATTGCAACAGGCGGGACACGCTTTGCCAACGGTGACGCTTCAACCAGCCCTTCCAGACCGTTTATGATCTGATAACGAGTGTTGGACGAGACAGCAAGAAACACACCTGATTCAACAGAGCAAAACAGTTAGTGTAACTGAGGTTGGCAGGTTGCACATGCAAATATGTACACAAATAATCAAAGTGACAAGTAAATTAGTGTATCATATGAATAAAGCGAGAATAACTTGCAGTGACGACGACATCAATATTAACTTTTGGTTTTAGGACAAGAATATGCTTCCGCTCCATCGAAGATCACGGAAACAACTGATACAAATATAGTAATATACTGTTCCCTACTTTTCAAGTGCAAAAACAAAAGCTGTGTCAAGTACCATTTGACATTATTCCTATATCAGATTTATCAGATCAGAACAGGGAATTAATTTTATACAGCAACCATTTGTCGAAATATAGTTTATGGATATCTTTTAGTTATTTATTCCATGACTTCACAACTAAGACCGACAGAAACTTGCTTAACCAATAGACAGTAGTAGATAGTTCAATGAAAAGTTAGGACATGTAAAAAAAGATGAGGAAAAGGATATAAATCTGAACAAGGATGCAGGACCTACCCCAAAGAGCAGCACTTTTCACGAGAGGAGGCACGGGTATGTCCCCTTCTGACTTGTTTACGCTCCTGATGACACATGAGAATAAGAGAGTGAATACTGTCATTAAAAAGGAGAATTTGTTTTCTTTTTGGTTTGGTTCGGTGAAAGTTTTGGGCGATCTTTGTATTTATACCATTCAAAACACCTAATTCAGGTTGTCAGTACCAATTTACCAATTTCACTGTTGTAGACAACAATAAATTAACAATGGAAGGATCTTTATGTTCCAAATACAATATCTTTTCCCCCGACAGCTTGGGCAGGCACAATGATCAGCGTAATAAGTATGAAATCTTAGGGCCAGTTTGATGTGATCCACTATCGTAACTATATAAGTATCAAAAGTTAAGGCCAACTTGATAACCATTTCATTTTTTGTTAGAAACAGAGGAGATACTGCATGAGAGAAAGGAGAGATGTAGAAGGGTGGAGGAAGGATGGTGGGAGAGATGTGGAAGATATGCATATAGAATGGTAAATGAAAACTAAAAACTGGAAACAAATTCGAGTTGTTCACTTTCAAGTTTTGTTTCATACTCTCCTTCAGTACTCCCTCCTCTGTCCCTCTACCATTCAAGTTTTGTTTCATACTCTCCTTCAGTACTCTCCTTCAAGTTTTGTTTCATACTCCCTCTTCAGTACTCTCCTTCAAGTTTTGTTTCATACTCTCCTTCAGTACTCCCTCCTCTGTCCCTCTACCATTCTTCATGCCTCTTTTTCCTCATATGCTTTCCCCTCTACCTCTCACACACACAAAAAATGAAAGCTAAAGCCTAAAAACGAAAGGGTTAATAACAGGCGCTTAAAAACACATTTAATAGCAGATATCCAAGCAAGAGTGACTGACATCTGACAGAAAAACAGACATAACATGAAAACTATATTTAGATAAAAGAATACCTTTTGGCATTCATGATCATATTTGCAATTCCTTGTCCAATAAGACCACATACAAAGCCAACTGATCCGTACAACACACCCTGGACCAACATGTTTCAATCAATTAAAAAGAACCAGAACCCAGATTTTGGTCTAGACAATTAAGAATGGTACATGAAACTGGTACAGAAGCCTAATTTGAAGAGAGAATCATTAAGCAAGAACTACATTAAAAAAACTAAAGAGTGAAAAACTCCACCCGGCCTCTTCTTGATGGAACATTTGTCTTCAATATTTACAGTCCAGAAGTCAACTAATTACTTATTTGTTACTTACACAAAAAGTTAAACATTGCTAATCAGATGTTTTACCTTATAGAAGTATGTGGCTGTTCTCTGCTGGACCGTGAATTTACATCCCGGCCTTTCAGCTTCAAAGACGCTGCATAAGATGAATATATGCAGTGAAAAATTTAATGAAGACCATGCAATGCATCACAAAAGAAGAATTCTAGGAGGACTCATCGATTTGAATTCAACCTCAAGACATAAGAGAATACAATTATGAGGTCCCAAAAAGGTCCCAAAAGATAACCCTAAGTTACACTCCCACATTTGTTAAAGAAATTTAATTTATGTCACTATGTCAGTCGTTGTGTTTTCATCATTTTCTGTAGCTCAACATGGGCTCACAATGAAACAAATTAAAAATAGAAACATTTTAATGATCCCAATGAAACAAATTAAAAATAGAAACAGAGGCAACTGGTAAGATGGACTACATTCAAGGTAATAAACAATACAAGATTGGTACTTGTTGAGGTCTTACTACGTTCAAGTCAAGCGCAGTAATTATTGACGTATAACATTAGATAAACGTACAGCAGAATACTTGCATCCTAAAATGCTGTGTTGCAGTGCTAACCTGCTAGGAAGAGAGGCACAAGCCTGTTGCACGCTTCCTAATAAACCTCGTGACACTGATGGCTTTCCAATCCGAGCATAGGGTGCCAACATGCCAACCAAAGCAATGTCAACCACTATTCCAACCAAAAGATCAGCAGCATACAACTCAAACTCTGCCCAGAAATCCTTTCCCCTTTTCTGAACTTCTGCAAATGTTGCACAACAAGAATCTATGACTATCTGCATTACAAAGGTGGACAATGAAAGATCTCTTTAGCAGTTAACAAGATCAGAGATTGTAAACCGGTCCAGGTATACATGTAATGTAACTCATAGGATTATGACCAACGCCAACAATCACTCAAAAATATAGTAAAACCGAAGCGAAAAAAATGACGAAAACAAACCTCTGTCCCAACTTTGAAAAGAAAGGAAGGATCAGCCAGCATCCGATTACGTAGCATTGAGCAGTACTTCATCAAAAAACCCAGTGGCCAAACTGACCCCTGAATTTCAATCAAAAACCCAATAAGAATCGTACAAAAACCATAATTTGAAGATTTTTCATCAGAAATGATGATAAGATTAAGAAAAAATTCAAACCTGCAAATCCAAGTAGCGGAGAAGGAACACTTCCCGAAGCCCAGTAGTCTTAGCAGCCTCAACCATGTCCAAAGGAAGCTTCACTCCCCGCGCTTCGCTCTCCTTCATCACCTCATCAAACTTCAGCAATGGCCCAAACTCCTCTCCCTCTCCGCCCTCCTCTTTACCCCCGCCGTCTCCTTCTCCTCTTCCTCCGCCACCAAATGAATCCCCGCCATCACCACCGTCATTTCCTCCGCCGAAGCCGTCGATTTTCGGCTCAGAAACCATCGCTTTCGCCTCCGTGAAATCACCATTTTTTTCCGCGACAGAAATGGTCTCTGATCCCGCGCAATTGAGATGGAAACGGTGGTTGCGAGACGGCGAATGGTGTAAAGCCACCAGCTTTAAGGAGTTTGCGAGTTTGGAATGGGGTTTAGGGTTTTGGAGACATTGCAGAGGAGCTCTGGCCTCGGAGGCGGAGCTGGAAACGACGGCGTTTGGTAGGTGCGCATGCGATGGTGGCGGCGAACAAACTGACATTTTGTGTAGACTGGCACGAACGGAAGTCACAGACTCAAACAGTTCCTAAACAATTGACTGAGGGGATCGTAATCACCTGCGGTCCAGTCCGTGGAAAACTTCCAGATGGCAATAGGTGATTGGCTGTAGTACACTTTCGATGACTGACTGAGGGACTTGAACTCTCGCGGGGATTTATCGCCTGAGGTTTAGTCCGTAGGAAAAGGAGCACGTGGCAGAAGGTGAATGGCTGTAAAATATTAAAAAGTAAAAAAGTTTATCGACGCCTGAGAGATTCGAACTCTCGCGGGGAAACCCCATGTACTTAGCAGGCACACGCCTTAACCACTCGGCCAAAGCGTCGATTGATGGCTTCCTTGCTTCGTTTACTACTTAAACTATGAAAAAACACATTCGTTTCAAACCAAAACGTACCTAAGTTTAGCCAAGTTGACTAGACAAGTATGATCCACCCTCTGCACTCAATTCAAATTTCTTTTTTTTTTTATTTTAGATGAATTTAGTGTAATTATCGTATCATTTGTTAATTTTCCCATTTTTCCTCCCTATCTTATAAGGAAGGTCGGCAAGATATAGAAATAAATTATAAGGGCCTATTTGGCATCCTTCTTGGATCTTATTTTTTTGTTTATTAAACTAATGAGAACTAAGTAACTTATTTACATTCACATGTGCTCGAATCACACTTTCAAACTCAAAAGTTTAGAAAAACGAACACAACTGTCATGATAATGAAAAAAATAAAAAATGTGAAATTACTTCCCTATTACTTATACCATACTATTTCATACTTACAGTTATGACTTGATTCTTAAAGTACAGGTTTTACTCCCCTAGACCATATTTAGCAAGGATTTATGAATGTGTGGTGTACTTTTTAAACACGTGACAAATATTTATTGAACAAGTGAAGCGACTATGCATTTGATACTAGAAAGTTTCTCTCCATCACATAGGAGAGATGTGAATAAGCTCATGAGCTTAGTCCCACCTAGCCGTCAACAAACGAATAAATACTTCTATCTCCAAAGTTAACTCATACACTTAACTTTACAAACTCAAAATAAACGAAATAAAATGTAAATTATAAATTATGGTTTTTCTCTACACTCATAAGATGTTTGAATTGAGTTCACGTCTTGGATGGGGGGCACTTTAATTTAAACAGGTAAGCATGTCTTCTAAATTCAAATAATTGCAATGTTTCGTACTTATTAAAATCTTATCACCTAACTTTTATATATTAAAATCTGTCACACATAAATTTTCTTTTCTTTTGGTGCCATCATTAGCAGTTAGCACTCTAAGCAAAAAAGAAACATTGACAAATGCTGCCAGTTTAAAATTTGTTGTCCATACAGAACAATGAAAACTTTGGCCGTCTCTGCTTAGAATTTGAACAATTAAACGGAAAAACCGGGGATGTAACCGGTTATTTATCCCTCTCTCTGTCTCTCACATCACGTAACACAATAATTTAAACAGACTCGTACCTTGCCTTGCTTTCAGCAACTGCAATCCCTCATTTACAGAAAATTTACACTGTTTAATGAACAGCAATTCCAAATCAAACCACCTCAAAGGAAGGCAAACAAATTCAGATATATGATTGCTGATTTTTCCAATATTTCACAGACCTATAAGTTACAGTTTGGTTCATAAAGATGTACATGTATAAACCCAGAAACAAGCTAACTGGAAGAAAAAAACACTGAAAGAACGAAAATTTCTTCTCTCTCTGTGAAACAAGGTCTATTTACTTGTCACAAAGCTCCTCAAGAAGAGGAGCGCGGACCTATGAGTTCAAATCTTGGATGTGACTAGCATTCCGTTACAGGTAAGGTATCCGTAACTTCTTGAAATATAATGCTTCATCCTATGATGACTGCGAAGTTCCAACCACTGTCGTTAAATAGGTGAAAAGAATTTCTCTCTGTACTCAAAATCCAACTTTATAACGACAATATTTCTATTAGTATGGATAGGTTGCGTACCATCCTCCGTTCAGAGACTCCTGGAACTATTCTGGTTGGTTAACAGAAACATGAAGGAAATGAAACTATCTCAAAACATGGAAATCATTTTGAGAATGTTGATTATGAATTTTTCCATTCCTTTCTCACATATTTTCTGGGAACCAACCAGAGCCTCTACTAACCGAGGCAAGCTTTATTTGCTTTATAAGGAAATTTTCTTGTGTCTATAATGCAAGGTCGAAGGACGTGCCTGCTCAACTGATGATCTTGGGGATGGCCGAGTACTCTCAACAGTATCTGGTTTAGCATCAGAGGGTCTCGAGAGAAGACTGCACCCAATCCTCCTGCCAACCACACGAGGAGAACTGAGGGAGCTATGTGATTTGCTCACCTTTTTCATCTCTTGCTTTATTTTACTGAACTCTTCTTCGAGTTCACCAACTCTAGATCTCATCTTTTCCATATCCACCTTTAAAACGCGATTCTCACGCACCATAGTCACCCACCCATCCCTCTGTATAATCTGGCCAGCCATGTCACCCGGGACAGTCGCAGGACCTGTGGGGCCACTTTGAGTTTCCAAGCCATGAAGACAACCAGCTAGAGCGGTTCTCAAATGCATCTGCTCAAAGAACAGGACTTGAAGAACAACTCTAAGTGGCAACCTCTCATTTTGAGATGCATGGGAACACGCATCAATAGATAGCTTCTGGAAGTCAATGATGCTGCAGAGATCTTCCTTCTCTTTATTGGAGAGCCAAGGGTGTGCCTTGAAGTATATATCCAGTGACCTATACAACCCATCATATAAAGTTCTTGAAGATTCTGGGAGGGCCTCCGCAAGAGAGCGTATCTTTCCTGGTTTTAAAGTCACATCCGAAGCAACCTCCGCAATATAGCTATCTACCAACTTTGCAACTTTCTGTAAAGGTCTTGATGATGGCGATGTTTCCATGTCAAATGATGACGGAGAAAATGGTGTAGCCTTTGATTCTGACGACATAAAATGATGGATTATTCGTTCAACACAGTCAGCATCATACAATGCATCAGTATCTGAATAAGTAGGAATCAGAAGACCATCTAGGGTTGCCAATTCCAGCTGCATCCCTATTCTCCTCTCCAAAGCATCCTTGCAGGTTTGACTGACACCCAATATTAATGCAACACGAAGAAGACCAAGTAGAAAACGGCAAAATGATTTCCCCTTCTTGAGGGGAAGAAGTTTTTCAATGCTTTCTAAAACTACCCTTTGATCAAGGGCAATGGGCGTCAAACTAAAACTTGTAACTGTTCTGGGTATACCGTGTTGTCCACCCTGCCATCGTCCTAGGCCAGGCAGGTACTTTCTGGTATAATGCATTATAGCACCTACTAGGTTTTCGGGTCTTATACCCCTTGTTTCCATTGTCTTGATAAGCCTCTCAAACAAACTCACACTAAGGTATGAGATGTCTTCAAACCACCAGTTAGACTCAGAGCTTCGAATTCTCGCTCCAGTGTTAATTCCGTTCCATAGGATGCTTCCACCAGGACTCTGTAAGCTACCATACATCATCATGGGCCATCCAAACAAACTAGGATCTGTACAAACCATCACCGATATAGCATTTACACACTTGTTTACTATGTGAAGCTTTTCTGCCCTTTCAATTACAGTCTCACAACTTTGAAGAGCCAAGATAGAGTCTTTCCAGTTGTGAAGTACATTCTTATGGAAGCAACTCTCTGACTTTGAGAGCAAGTTTCCTTCCCCATACTCATCTGTCATTTCAAGGTAGTCCGCTGCGCAGTACACGATTACTACATTTCTTGGAGTCAATTCCACTCGCATACCATAGCAGAATTTAGCTGCAATCAGAAACATGTCAGGGCCACCAGGGAGTTCCTCCAGAATTGCGGTGAAAATGCTCTTGCGTGTGCTTTTGGACTCTTCGTACATATGTGATATCTTCCCACATTTTGATATGAGAGGAAACTGGAGATTATAAAATATTATAAGTGACATGTCCTACTTAAAATTCACAATTAACAACTATGATTTTATTTTCCATTATAAAAACATCCTTAGGGGGAAAGACAACAAGAACAACAACAGACCGCAATATAACAAAAGCCACACCAACTGCAGAAATAAACCTAACATAACATAAAAGCTAACCACTAATAGTGAAACGAAGCCATCAGTGACATGAATATAATATTAGGGGATAGCGGCGGGGGGCAACCACTCAACCCCTATTTTTGGACCGGACACATATATTGGAAGCTTAGAGTGCACCGCCAATTTACAAGAGAGAAGTGAAAAGCTCATGGCTTATGGCTAAATCTAGCATAACTTACCAAACTACTTATTTCTGATGTTTGAGAACAACCCAAGCCCTTCTATTTTATATCCATTCTCAATCCCCCTAAATTGCAGAACCACCGCATCAAATGATAGGTGCACACATACCTTATGAAGATGGAAGCTCACGCCGTCCACAACCACAGTAATATCACTTGGCAATCCCGCTTTGCAAAACCTTACAGAGAAAGAACCAAAAAAAAAAAAAAAAACAAAAAAACAAACATCAATTCCATAGTCTCTCCAGCTTCCTTCATTATTCAATGAAATAATGAATTTCCATTTGAACAGAAAAAGGTTTATTTAGATTGAATTATAGACTTGTATCTGAATTGAATTATAAAATTAAAAGCTGTAATTCAAATGGAATTAAACTCTATCTGTCCTACAGGCCATAAATTCAACAACCAATTAATTAAACTCGAATTAAGTCCCAAAAAAGAAGAATAATTGTGAAGATAAAAGCCTTGAAGAAAACTTGGTAAGGGACTGATATTACTGTTCGTGAAAGTGTATAATGAATGAATTAAACAATTTGCAATTTACCAAAAAGGGGTTTATTTGTTATTGAATGATAGAATTCTATCTGAATTAAAGTAGAATTGAAGGCTGCAATTGAAATATAGTCAGATTCTGGCCTTAAAAGAACATTAATTTTGAGAATTGAACCTGGAAGAAAAGGGTCATATTTCTGTCCATGAAAGTGGTGTACAAGGGGAGGGAGGGAGGGAGGGAGGGGGAGAGAGATTACCAGTCATTGCCTTGTCTGCAAAACTCAGAAACCTTGCCAGCTGGAGCCATGGCTGAGGTGGGAAGAGAGAACCTTTACTCTCTCTCTCTAGGAAAACAAGAGCTTCATGAAATTGGGTGGAGAGGAGGAACAGAGACCCAGAAACCAGTTGTTTAATCAAACTTCAAAAGTGAAAAGGAGGGGTTAAAGACGGGCAGCAAGCAACGTAAGTAGGAATCCAAGTCCAACTTAGTCAAACAAATGCCGAGTGCCCCTTTACAGCTCGCTCGCCCTCTCTTTCTCTCTCATCAAATGAGAAAACCCCACACCCACCACGACCACCAAACACCATAAGATGGGATGGGACCATAAATAAACAAAAAAAAACCCAACACAAATTCAAATTTAATCAAAAGACAAAAACCCAGAAAAGGGTGCACAGATCACGACGCCCCCAATGCGTGAGCAAAGCAAAGTTCATAAAAAAAGCTACGAAAATTACGACACCCAGAAGAGGCCGGCATGTGCGGGAACAAAGTCATGGGGTCGACGCAAGCAAAAGCATCAATCAGTGGTCGAGAGGGAAGGGGGGCCTTTTTGCTCCTTAGCCGGAAAATAATGGGGTTTTACTTGTTGGAGACAAAGGGTAATTAATCATTTATGTCTGAGGCTTTTTGGCAAGCACCTTCTCTGCAATCATTTTCCGAGCCGCGTGGTGTCGGATCGTCGCGGTAGTTTTCGGTTGCGATCGATTTTTATTACAAGTAAACATGGGTTTTTCAGGGAGATTGATTGTGAGCGTGGGGTGTGGTGCCCACCAAGAACACTCCCTTCTTTTTTATTTTCTTGAGGTTGAAGAACACTCCATCTCAATTTCTTATAGTTGGTTGAAGATTCTTCCAGGAGTTGTAACTACTTTTATGGGGTCTACATGTGACGTTTTGTATAAGTTATTTTATGTTCTTTAAGGTGGGTGCGGACATCAATGCTGCTTCATTCAATACTGTGAGAATTTTAGTAGTTAAAATTTGATTTTTACAACTATTTTGAATTTAGTTTATTAATTTAAATGTCTCGTGAAACTGTCATTTAATCTTGTTTGTACCATATTTCATCATCTCGAAATTACCTTTAGGAACCTACTAAAGGGTTCATGCTAAAACATCCTTGTTGAAGCACATGCGTTCTTTTCCAGTTAAGAGACCAAACACAACACAACATGCGTTAACGTTAGAATAAAAGCTCCTCGAGTCCACATCGATCGCTAACGGATATCGAAGACTCTACTGAACTATAAAGGAGACCATTATTTTATAATTAATTCCTAAGGCCATTATTGTGCTCAAACTCATCATTAGGACCCCCTAGTGATGATTATGCTTGAACTTATGTATTGTGTAAACTTTTTTTTATTAATGGGAACTCCTTTACCCTTGTGGACATAGTCCAACTTATAGTGAACCGTGTATATCTTGTACTTACTTCTCTATATGTGTTTCTCTACCTATTCACCTACATTTGGTGACCTGAGCAATCTTGCATTGGTCACAAACTTAACACTTTAAGTTGTTCCAAAGTCTATCCGATTTTGTGCATCAACATTTGTGGTTGTTTGTCGGAATCAACACTAATTCCTACTCTCACCAGTTTCGTCAAGCTGGTTTCCATCATTCGTACGCTCTCCTTAGATTAGGCAACCCTCATCAACATGGGGAGTGGAAGAGGCCACAACACGCAGAACGACACCCCCTCATGTCTAGTGCGAGGCAACGAATGAGGGAAGGGAAGAAGGTTGAGAGCGGGAGTTAATCTATTATATTTAACTTGTGAGTACTTGTGGGTAGGGCTGGACACGGTACGATACGGTTTGGCGTGTGAATTGATACCGGAACCAAAACCAAAAGTACCTCTCAATTTGGTCCGATATGGTTTTGTTAATCTCAAGTTTTGCTACAGAACCAATCTCATTCTGATCGGCTTCGGTAGCAGAGAGCAATTGTAGAAGTTTACTGCAATGATGAAGGGGTTTCCGGCGAAGAGGATGATGATGATGCAAACGGCGATTGTCGAAGAAGATGGCAGATCGCTGCTGCTGATATTGCGAATCGAAGACAACGGGAGTTAGTTGAAAATATACAAGATTTAGTTGTCAAGTTTGTTGAGAATATACAAGTTTTAGCACTCTCCCATGAATCAATAGGACACAAATGAGTCCCGGACCACAAACAATTCTTTCTCCGACCATATATTTTCTATTCGATCCATTTGCAATTTGCAAATCCAAAAATGCACTCATGTACGCACATTCCACCATATTAATATTTTTTCTTACTTTTTTTTTTTTTTTTTTTTCCTACAATAAAAAAGGATCAGCTGATGGTTTTTCTAAAAATGCACTCACAGAGGTATTTTAGTCTCCCCGATCACAATCGTGTGATTCATTAGTATCAGAAATTGAATACAAACGTGTAAAATACAGGTCTGAAAATTTATCCTCAAGTCATTTATCTATATATATAAATATGAGCATTGTAGCTACATAGTACTTACGGTTTAGTGATATTCTTCTTTACTTGTCAGTGAGAGGTCTTAAATTCGATTTTCGACAAAGATGAAGTTGAACCACATTATGTGGCAAACACATTGTAAGGCCTAACCACTCTCCCATCCTCTTAGTGTAAATGTCATCGTTTATTAAAAAAAGAAACACTATATATGCATCATAATGTTGGATACAGCGTGCGTTTTGGTAGGCAATAAGTATGAGAAAGTAGAAAACATAGATGATGAGTAATTACGTATAAATTAAGTAAAGATGAGAAGTAGATGATGCAAGTATGTTTTTATCCGAACTAATAATTGTATGTGCTGGATAATATTGAATTGTCATTAAGCATGAAACTCATACAATCACAACAACAACCACATAACAAAGGCACTACCTAATTATATAACACTACACTCTTGGCACGACTGGGACTTATTATTCTTTACCATTTTATTAAACCTCAAATAAATAGATTATAAATGTATATTAGAGGTTGTATGATTAATGCAAAAATAAGTGTTGTTGACCGTGAGAGGCAGGCCAGATCATGTATTCTCTGTCAATCGGCCTATCAAAGGAGAAATTCAAAGTTTGGAGTCCAGACCACTAATTTCCAATGGGGATAATAGTAAGTAGACTAATTTTTCATATTACATACGCAAATCATTAGATAAATTGTTTTCTTAGCATTGCTCTTCCGACGCCTAGACTCAAAATAACTCTCATGGCCCACCCCCTGATTTGAGGCCCACCTCTATCCCATTTTTGACGAATAAGGATACTTTTTGTGAGGATTCCGGGGATTTGCGTATTTTGTCCGTTTATCATGTATCGTGTGGTCAGAAATTATTTTAAATTTTATTATTTAAAATTGAATACAACCAGTATCTAAGAAAAACTGACTGCATGATATATGATGAATGGACATGATTCATGGATTCCCGAAATCCTCAAGGATCCGGAATTGTAGATTCATTTTTGACCTCATCCTCTATTTTTTGGTCTTGTCTGGTGTCCCCGTATAAGACCTTCTCTTAAAAGTATGAATAATGAGTCCACATATGAAACGAAATGAGTAAGTTTTTTATTTTGGAGTTGGGAAGAAGAGAATCGGTAGAGATCAAACCCATATCACTATGCATAAACACAATTTTTTTTTTTTTACCACTTCTGTAGAACACCATATACCGATACGAGCAAGTTTTTAGCAAAAAATATTGATAACGTTATTGGCACTCTCTAAGAAGTATCAAGCATTCCAAATAAATAAAATATAAAAATGAAAAGATACTTGACAGAAGTGCAAATCATTAACAACTCCCAAAATATAATGCCATAAATTTTTATTTTTATTTTTTTGAAGCGAATAATACTATAAGAAATTCTACTTTTAGGAGATCAGAGTTCTTTCAGTTCTAGCCATTTGCCTTTAGTTTTGGGTGACAAATATTTTATAAGACAAATGTTGGAGTTGGGATTGACCAAAAAAAAAATGTTGGAGGTGAAGTGCCATATAGACCATTAAAGAATACAGTTATCTCGAACATTTGCTTCTTTAGATGATTCACTTCTAATCAAGGAGTTGTGGGTTCAAGAACTTCAAATCCCACCAGGTGTGACTATTTTTTATCTTTCTTTTTTTACTGCCCGTCATTTCTTTACAAAATTCACAAGCCCATTCACTTTTATAACCATCTCGTGCCCATGTGTTTTGAACCATGAAAACGAGAGGTATATGTGCTGAAAAGAAGCCAATTTTCTAGCTGCAAACTCTGTACAAATGCCTCGGAAGATGCTAGTTGAAGGAATACGTCTGTTGGTCAAAATACGTGACTCTAAAGTAAATACATTGCTCTACTAAGTGACGAGTATATAATGAATGCATAAGGCTTGCAACCATCCAACAAGGGTCATACACATGTTGAATGGTAACCTTAATTTGGTTGTTTACAAATAGGTTGGCATTCAAACCTATTTCATTCATCCAATTCATTTATTCGAGAGAGTAAATCTTCATATGTGATCTCCAGTCTAACAACATCCATCACCGAGATCTTATTACCAAATTTTTTGTTGCACGGAATGATCAAATACTTATTTAGAATCGTGTTATCTTGTCGGCTTTGTGTTACATCCAAAGTCTAGCAAATTTTGAGTTGGAAACAACACACCAGAAATTAAAATAGAAAGCAAAAACCCTAATCATCTCTACAAGATAAGAAGCTGGCTCTGAATTTCCATTAGATAATTTAACATAGATAGAGAAAATGCACATAAAGATAGATTAACAAAAGCAAAGACATAATAATCTCATACGTTCAAGAGAACATCCTAATTCTTGCGCAACTCTCTGAAATAGCCTTTAGGATCACGTTCAAACTCTTCCCTATCTATGATATCATCTTTTCCTGGAGCTTTCATTGTTTTCTTCTTTCTCTCTGACTCCGAACCAGCTGATGAAACAAGTGCAGATAAACCCCATGCCAGTAGACCAATCCCAGCAGCAGCACCAGCAGCAATTGCACCTACGCTGTACGACGACTCGTTCTCACTTCCCTCCTTTTTCTTCGAGCTCTCCGAACTTTGTTTCGATTCCATATTGCAATCCTGTGAGCATGTACAGTTCGTAAGAGCTATTTAATTTCTGGAGGCATCTTGAAATATTATTTGTTAGATGATAGCATAACAGTTATATTAAAACAAAAATACTAATACAATTCTTCGGCAAAACCCTACAGAAAATTGAACACCCAAGAACAACTCAAAAAAGTGAAAAGGTAACAAGAAACTAAATGGAAAGAGAAATAGAGAGGGGAGAGAGAGAGAGAGAGAGAGAAGAACGTAAATTAATCGCAATGGAAAGAAGATAAGTAAATTAAAGCCATACCATACCAGGACCCAGGGGGGTTCTTCTTCAAGGTTGGCTCGTCGTGTATAGTAAGTATCAAGGGTTCCTGTGAGCAAAACTCATGGTTCGTGATCAATATATAGATAAGTCACGCGCATGCTTGCAAGTCACGTGCTTCCTCTACTTCTGCAAGACAATCGAACCTTGTCAACTGAATCCAGTCAAAAGTCTCTTTCCAATGCATTTGGTTGTTAATGCACGCATGCGTCATTCGAAACTTGTAGAACTGAATCCAGTCAAAGCCTGTTTCCAATGAATTTGGTTGTTAATGCGCGCATGCATAATTGAATGCATGGTTGGTTTCCTCAAGGAAATAATGGCGGGTTGAATTATGGAGTAAAATTTCATGCATGATGCTTGGTAAAATGAGTTTGAAGTTATGATAGTTATCTAGCAATATTCCAACTTGATTTTGGTCTCGTAGCTGCCGTGACTTCGCTGCAACTTGGACTAAGATTGATTGATCATTCAACACAGATTCAAACCCGTGATCATTAGCACGGTACACCGTCATCGAGACGTTACGTGTCAATAATACAATAACGTGTAAGTTTTTTTCTAAGTGACCTTGTGTCATTGGTAAGGATATTATCATAACGTATACTCATGTCATGTAAGTGCTCTCTTTCAGTAAGTATTTTTTAAGTTACAATTTTATGTAACATGTGGTATTAGAGCTTAAGTAATACGATTAAAATCCGTAAGATATGAACATGAAATCTGCATATGCTTGTCAAAATAAAATTTGCATGCTAATGGTGGCATAGTATGATGAGGAGCCGTTCGATTGATTGGACTATTCCGATCTTCTTTGAACCTTTTCCCTTCTCTTCATGTCATACCATGTGTATGGTTGCGGGTGACATAGGTTGTAGTCATGGGGGACATGCTTACTTCAGCCATGCTGTGGAGGACATGCTTATCTTAGGCCATGAAGGTTTTTGTACACCCCATCCCATAAAATGTTATATAACATTGTCTTATTCATAAAGTTGTATCATATGTACTCACGAGCGAAAAACAAACCCCTTAAATATGACTTCGACGACGACACAGGTACACTGCCATAATGGTGCTCATACCAATAATTCAACGTCATATGGAGGAAAACTTTTACAAGTTTCATTGACATGAAAGACCACAGTAACAACGTACATGTGTTACTAAGTCAGCCAAATTTAGGGACTACTATTTCATTACATATAATTTTTTTAGATATTCTACACACCACTAACACTTCATAAAAAAATATTAAAAAATTAAAAAGATGTTAGAGAAGTAATTTGAAATATATGAATATATCTCCCTAAATCTTTATCACTGATATAAGTGAAATTCAACAACACAATTATAATCTTTTTAGCTGTAAAAACAGATTGATGAACAAAAGCAGCAGAATGCTTGAAATAAATAAATAAAATAACTCGACTTGTATAATTGACCCCCCTATAAGCACCCCCGCCAGCATGTCGCAGCAAAAGCTCTGGTGACAAATTACAGTAATCTAGATTATATTCTGAAGACATAATCCCAAGCACGTATTGTTGAACCTCTACCACGAACTATTTGACAGACATTAAGGTACATCTGAAGATCTCTTCCGAAAGAATTTCGACACAGCACACCTCAGCAAGGATCCTTGATTCGTCGCACCAAACAACAGCACCCTTATTTAGTTTGCAGATGATTGGGAAATGGCCTTCTTGACAGCCTCGGCATATGTCCTATGCTGATACGTGAGGGTTGATTCAAGCAAGTCCCAGAGAGAGGTCTTTGGATTCCAACCTGTCATAGATAGCCCCATTACGTTGTTAGAATGCCGTTAAGTCACATGGGTCAATCAGATTAAAGACGAGTCAAATGAAAGATACATACCAAGCTGCTTGTTGATAATAGTCATGTCAGGAATTCTCTTGTCGCTATCATCATATCCCACTCCATAGAATTCTTGAGAGCTAACATCAATGGTGGGTGTCTCCAGTTTTGGTTCGCCACTTACTTTCACATAAACCTGTAATGTATACGAACATCAATCCTTGTATCCATATGAATTTAATCAAAATACCGCTAATGCAACTGAATTAACTAAAAAGAAGATGGTATCAAAGACAATTATTCACCTCAGTCATCATTTCACCAAGCTGCCTAACAGTAACTTCATTGTTAGGGTTGCCAACATTGAAGATGTGACCATTGGCCCTAGCAGGATTTTCCTGAGAAAACAGATCACATTACTGAGCAACAACTTTTGCATGCTTAGTATTAATTTGAGCAAAATATATTGTTTTTTTTAACTTACGATCATCAACATAACAGCTTCAATAGCATCCTTTATGTAGACAAAAGTTCTCTGAGATTGGCCACCATCTACAAGCTTGAGAGGCTCATGGCGAAGAAGATTCTGCAACCAATGAAAGCAAAGCATGATCACAACACAAATATCGAAATACCAAATAAATAGGGAATTCTACAACAATTCATCTGACATACATTACTGAAGCATGCAAGAACTCTTGGAACACCCTCACTTGGGCCGTCAATGCCAGGAATGAAATCCATCCTAGGTCCAATCCAGTTAAAGGGTCTCACAATGGTAAACTCAAGACCATTTTCCGCACCCTCAGCTGTAAATGAGAAGAAATCAAGTCAGAATCAGAAACGTATGTTACAATTACCAATTCATGATTGACCACATAAAAGTAGAACAAAGAGATGACTAACCATAAATCAGCCTCTCGATCAATTGCTTTGCGCATGCATAGGACCATCTCTGCTTCTCAATAGATCCAAAAATGCAAGGGGATTCATCTTCTTTAAGCACATAATAAGCAGGATCCTATGAAAACATAGAACACGATAAGTAAGTTTTCCGATAACAAAGTGCAAATTATACAGCATCAACAAACTTCAAAGCCACTTATTGCATTGATCAGTGACTCCATCTGAAAAAATTACATTACCTTGAAGAGTGGGACATAATATCCCAAAAACGTACAAACCTTGAAGACTTTACATTCTATCACAACGACCCACCAAACAAAATGAAGCACAACACTAACACTTCAAAGACATTCGCTGAAACAAAATACTAACCATGCACTTGGATCGTGGGGTAGCCGGGCAAAGCCAGGCTTTTGATGCCATGATTGAATATCTATAAAAGGCTTGGCCCCTGCTCCGCCCAGCCTTTGAACTTTCTTAGAAACACATAATCTATTGACATCAAAACAGAAAAAAATCTGTTTCTTCACTATCAAGTCCATACCCGGCATACCCATCAAACCAGATTCTAAATTATTGTTATACATGCAACAAAATGTCAAGGTTTACTATTGAAAATGCTCTAGATCTAATTAGCATCAGATCCCATAGTAAAACACATGTTTAAGCATTATTAGGGGATAATGCCATACCACCGAAACGTAATTGCAGATCCCAAAATCAGAATAATGGAATCAAACCATTTAAATTATGCAAATGAACAACTTTACGATAAAACAAACACCAAGAAAGGCATAGATCCGAAACATGCCGAAGAAAACTAGTAAAGCAAATACATAAAAGAAAATTGAAAAGAAAGGGTACGATAAAACAAACACCAAGAAAGGCATAGATCCGAAACATGCCGAAGAAAACTAGTAAAGCAAATACATAAAAGAAAATTGAAAAGAAAGGGACAAAGGGGGTACCTGACGAAGAGGGCTATCTTTAGGAAGATAGCTTCCAATGGTTTTCCCATACACTTCACACGTAGAAAAGTGAATCAAACGCTTGTTGTTTTCGGAGCAGTACTTCACCTAACAATAATTAATCACAAAATATACCAAAATGTAAGGAAAACCCACATCAACTCAATCAATCCCCACCCCCACCAACCCAAAATCCCAAATTTCGCAATCAAATTTCACTATCCCAAAAATCAAGAAAACAAGAACCGAAAACCCACCACCGGCAGCGCATCGATGAAGTTGCTGTAGATGGTGTCGAGCGGGCGGGTGTTGTAGTCTGCCGGAGTACAGATGGCCGCCAGATTAATCGTCTGCGAAAAACCCACAAATCCAAACCATTCAAAAAGCAAGAAAATTATGCAAAATCAAGAAAAATACCACAAAATCAAGCAAAAAATCGCCACGAAGAACAAAATCGAAGAAATGGATTGTACCAGATCTGCCATTTTGATGAGGCCTTCGAGGCGCGAGTCCTGCTTGATGTTGAGTCGGTGGAACTGGATACGATCGGACCAGGGGTGCGCGTTCTCGGGCTCGAGCAGGTGCTTGATCTTGTCATTGTAGACGTCCAGAGCCAGGACCTTGTGCGGCGTCTCCGACATCAGCTTCTCGCAGAGGTGGGACCCAATGAACCCTCCGGCTCCGATCATACATATCGTAATGGGCTTTATCGGGTTGCCGTCTAGATCTACCCTCGCCGACGACGCCATTCTCAACGACGACGTTTTGGTTCTGTGGGTGCGGTGAGAAAATTGCGTGGTGCGAGGATGAGAGAGTTTCTCGGGAAGAAGGGAAGGAAAATATGGAAGAACAAAATGAGAGGGCAGAACGTACATAAAGGGAGTGGGAAATGTGATTGGGAGGGACGGAATAAGACAGTGAGCTACTCTCCTCTTTACACTCTCAGAGGCTTACTCGCTCTGTGATTGGGCCACGTGTGCGGGTGCTGGGATGAGGATCTGGGGTGGTAGCAGGGGATTGGTGATTTTATTTATTGTACTGTATCTCATGATCTCATGTATGCTTAATGGGTGATGGCTTTTTGACAAGTTATGAAATTGCCAGAGGAATTAGAGCTGGATTTTGGTTATGCCTCATGGCGATCATGCAGGTTTTGGGTTATTTAATGCTATTTAATAAACTAATAATTAAAAAAAATTAGTTAATTAAATAATGATTGTGGTATACGAGGAGTCTTTCTTCTTCATTTTCTTGGGTTTTGCAAATTTTTCAAAGGATGTGGCTGTCCACATCAGATGCTACCTAAGGTGGTATAAAAATGTAGTATAAAAAATGGTATGAATAACATTACTCTTATTTAATTGCAATTAATAATGTTAATACAAGTAGATCATCCAATTTTCATTCATTTTTTTTCTTATAATAGTGAGGATAAATGATTTTTTTTAATTCTATAATTTTTATTTTTTTTAACAAACGAGAGTATTTACACTAAGGCTGGGGAATGGATAAGCCTCACAATGGACTTGCCATAATAATGTGGTTATAATAATGTGGTTCAACTTCACTTTTTAACGATAATTGAACCTAAAAAATCTTACTTACAAATGAAGATGAATACGTAAGTGGCATAATATTTATTTTAAAGAAATAATAACATTCATAATACTAATGGGAGTGTCTCCATAGTATAATCCTTAAACTTAAAGACTAAAAAATGAAAGAAAATCTTTGTTAATTTTACAGTCGTTGATCTGAGCGGTAAAAAACAAAAACTAAGACACAAGAATTATCATAATCGTTGATCTAAGCAGTAAAAATACAAAAACAAAACTAAAAAAATTATCATAATTGTTGATCTTCCATCAATAAACAAAAGAAAAAAAAAAAGGGGACCCACCGCATTGAAAGTTGCAGAACATTCTAACAGTCTGATTCACGTGCTTGAGATTTCACCCCACTCAAAATGGACCTGGGCCCACCCCAATCCCTCTACTATAGGGACTGTAGTTGTAGCATATTGAAAGCTACAAAGTCCTTAAATATAAGGACATGCGGTGGTGAGGACATGTATAGGAACAAGCATTGGATATGCTTTAAAGATTATAGGGACTGTAATGTGTACATAAAAGAAGAGCGTATTTTTGTTCATTATCATTTATTGTAGTGTATATTTATCATCGTTAGATGAATTTGAATTTTTAGATTTGTTTTTATCCACTACACGAATTTCGAAATTCAAACTCATATAACTGTTATAAATAGAATGATGAGCATACATCACACTAAATGGTGATGAACAAAAATACTCCCATAAAAGAAAGAATCAAAATAGTTGACCGAAATGTTGTATATAAATAAGTGTTTTGGTTAATTACCAGTATAATATGTAATTAAATTTTGAGAGTTTACCATTTAATTTGGCATTAGTTCACTAAACCTTGAACATTGGAATATATTCGAAGACCCCAGCGAGAAAATGAGACGGAGAGCAAGGTTGTGAACAAAATTACTTAAACACCCTCACTCACATCGTCCACCAGTGAGTTATGAGCTGTCGCCCGTCCAACGTTCACGTGGGTTTGAAATTATACGAAACCACTTCTTCACGCTATTAATTCCCACGCGCTTTACCACCTTTCTTTTTGGCTATCTCCGTGTTCCTTTCACGCGACCAGAAAATTTGTTCAAGATTGTAGCAATCTAGTCACTTAATATCGGTGTCTTTTTTTGCCACTTAGTACTAAGGATTTGTGATTTTTTATCATTTGTAAATGAAAGGTGTTAAGTTCGATTCTTGTTAAAGATTAATTTAAATCACATTATTACTAGTAAATTGTGAGGCTAAGCTTACACCTTTTTCCTTAATGTAGATTATTTAGACTCATTTATCCTCTTTTTACACTAAACTTATTATTTTTTATTTTGAAATTCCAAATATGCTCAATAATTCTGTTTCTACACCCAACAAGAACAAAAAGAAAATAATAATAATAATAATAATAATTTAGTAATAGGCAACTCCAGCCACCCTATCTCTTCAAACCTCAACCACCCAATTTCTAACCTCCCCAACTCCCCACCGCCACCTCCCTTACCACCCACAACAATTTGGAAATTAGAACATTATTCTCAACAACCCCCGATTAAAAAACCCAAAGGAAACATGTCAATATTTTGTTTTTCTTTTTTTGGAAAAATTAATGGTATTATTAACATATGACCCAACACAATTATTACTTTTTATTTTGAAATTCCAAATGTGCTCAATAATTCTCTTTCTACACCCAACAAGAACAAAAAGAAAATAATAATAATAATAATTTAGCAATAGGCAACTCCAGCCACCCTATATCTTCAAACCTCAACCACCCAGTTTCTAACCTCCCCAACTCCTCACCGCCACCTCCCTTACCACCCACAACAATTTGAAAATTAGAACATTATTCCCAACAACCCCCGATTAAAAAACCCAAAAGAAACATGTCAATATTTTTTTTTTTTGTTTTTGGAAAAATTAATGGTATTATTAACATATGGTCCAACACAATTAGATTCGACACGTTGACAATTTAGGCATAATTCGAACATGTTAGAAGGACTGCATGGAAGAGAGAGCTATTGTGTGGCCGGTGAAAGGTGTGACATCCCACATCGTCCAGGGGAGTGATCCTTATATGTATATTCCCATCCTTACCTAGCACGAGGCCTTATGGGAGCTCACTGGCTTCGGGTTCTGTAGGAACTCTGAAGTTAAGCGAGAAGGGGGCTAGAACAATCCCAAGATGGGTGACCCATCGGGAAGTTCTCGTGTGAGTTCCCATAAACAAAACCGTGAGGGCGTGGTCAGGGCCCAAAGCGGACAATATCGTACTAAGTGGTGGAGTGGGCCCGGGAAGTGATCCGCCCCGGGCCGGGATGTGACAAAATGGACATTGATGGTTGAGATCTTTGGGAGTTTCATTGTGAGTGATAAGAAGATGGCGGTAGGGGGTTGGGGAGGGGTAGAAATTGGGGGTGGTTAGGGATTGGAGTGATGGCATGGCCCGGGATTTCTAGTGTTGGAATTTTATATTTTTGTTCTTTTTCATTATGGATGTAGAAAGAAAATTGTTGGGCAGATTCGGAATTTCAAGATTAAAAATTATAAGCTGGGTATAAAAAGAGAATAAATGAGTCTGAGAAAAATTTCCCTAGATAATATCATTTGCTAAACAATTTAAGAAAAATATTGGTGCTCTTTGATTATTTATCAATAATACATATTCCATGACTTTGAAGAGAAATCCAAGACAACTTTATTCCGAATGAATTTGTATTCGACATTGATTTCTCATCTTTGTTGTTCTTGGCCATATAGTTTTCGTTGTCATTTTGGGTCGGCTTGATTTGATTGCTATTCCAAAAAATACCAGTGCAATTTTAATGATCCCTGTTGAGATTGAAATATCTTGGTAAGATGTCATTGAAAAAATGGTCGTTGAATGAAATTTCAAATGTTCAGATCATTTAATTAAGTGATTTTGGTGGAAGAGATCCGGAGAGGATCTCTTCTCTTAAGGAGGAGATTTGTTTGTCCTTGCGAATCCGAAGGATCCTATAATCATGTCCGTTTATCGTACATCGTGTAGTCAGAAATTATTTGAATTTTAAATTTTAAAATATTTTTTTATAATTAAATATTTTTTATATGACACATCATCAAAATATGTGGGTTATGCATGTGTCACGTCATCGCTTAACGATCAAATTGACAGTTTGACTAACGGATGTATGAAATTGCAACCAAATATAAGTTTGTGTATGAAATTGAAATGTTTTAAATATGTTGTATGAGGTTGTAATTGCACATAAACCTGAGATGGTAAAATGTAATTTATCCTTGAAAAAGAAAAGACGAAAGGTCATGTGCATGGCTTTGGATTTTAACAAGCAATTTGGTGGCATTTCTCCTTCGAGAGCATTTGTTTATTCAGTGACTGCCTAGAGGCGGAAAGCTTAATTTTCTCAACCATTTGGCTACACAAGCCAAAGCTTAAGAAAACTGAGGGTAAATGATTGGATCCAACATTACACCAGTGGCATGCAATTGAGGCCGTTAAATAAAAGGAAAACTAATGAAAATGGCTTGAAAATTTTGAGTTTTAACGATAATGACAAAATAAAGGGTAAAGTGAATAGTACCGGAATTGACTTTTTAGTGTAAAAATATGGTTTTTCGTTAAAGTGAACAGTACCATGTACTTTTCATTAAAACTCACAATAATAAACAAAGTTTTTGGCGTCGATAGCTCTAAGAATGAAGTGATTTTAATAACTTATTCAAGATATTATCATTGGTTTTTATCACGATGATCATATTGGAGTTTTTCTTAAAATTATTTTGACAGAAACAAAAACAAAGCTGATAGAGTCCTTCTCCAACACAATTACAGTAGGGGAGGAATAAAGATCCCGCAGTTGATGGATTCTTTTGGGACATGTGCTTCATTTGAGGTTTGTGGGCTGCTGATTGTTTTGGTTAAAAATCTAGGAGTAATGGCATATGAGGAATTAAGGATAAGAAGATGGTGTCCAACTGGAGGAAATTAGCCACGTGTGTTGTCTTTCATTAATGTCATGCATGCATGGGATAAAGACGAGATGAGGATAGGATAATATTGCAACGGATAATGTTAGAGAGATCAAAGTTGCAAACAATAGAAAAAGCTCATTCAACTCAACAAACAACTCAACGGTCCACGTGAAGCCCTCGCTCTATGCGAAACCTTCTCACACCTGTGACAAAATACTAATTACCCCAACCTTTCCTCAACACACCTTTAGTTTACATTGACAACAATGCTTCAGGTTGATCGATTATCTATCTAAGTTTTAGCCGGCAATGAGTCTTGATTTTACTGTCGAAGGAGGTCACTTCATTAGCTTCCAAGCGGAGTGAGAAGTTCTATGATTGTTATTCCTAGGTGCATTTCAGAGTTCAACATTCAGACGGCCGAACAACATTCACCATAAAGACACTCATGGCCTCTAAGTATATTTGTTCATACAGCCTGATTCGACACACCTATTTTTTCACAAATATAGTCGAACCTGGTGCAAAAAATCCTAAACTTAATAGTGAATTGAATAACCTTGTCTTCATGTTCTAGTCACTTAGTGCAAAAGTTAGCAAAGCATTCGGCACCACACTGCCACATCTATTATACTCGACCGACCGAGCTGGGTCGCGATTTGGCACACCTGCATCAACAAGAAGGACGTAGGTAGCTCAGTAGTTACTCAACCTGTGTGCCATGTAGCCTTTGTAATTTCTAGGGTCAACATCTTGTTCTACTTTCTCGTATGTCATCTTCATTTTCTAATGTTAATTGATGGATCGAACTATCTAATTTTTAGGTAACTATTTAAAATTATTTTATGTAACAAATTTATTAAATTAATAATTATTTAACTATCAATTGACATTGCTAGTTTCAACATTAAGTTAGAAACATTGTTCGTCTATCTACTCAATAACTGTTAGATAACTAAATCATTTCAAATTTAGTTTTCCTTTTGGGTAAAGATGATTTGTATAGGTTGACCTAGAGAATAATGGGCCTGGATAATCGTGCAAAATTGTATAAAGAGAAAGAAAGTCGATAAAGTAGAACGAAAAAAGTTTAAATGAGATGGTTGCCAACATTTCCAAATTAAATATGCTCATTTTCAATTTTTTTTTTATACATTTTCTCATTTAAAAGTATAAAATCTATAGATGAACTAGTATTTGGTTTAGTGGTAATTGTCTCGTTTGGTTGAAAATGTTATATGTTTATGATTAGTTTGATACTCAGATACGTCTAACCTATAGAGGATCCTAAATCTCTGGATTTACCTTCTATTTTTACATGCATTTATACTCATCTTGGCCCTTCGATATATCTAACGTAATTTAATCCTCCCACGTTAAATTTGGATTAAAATCCCCTTCGCACCACCTCACTGGACATCTCTCTTCCATTATCCCTTCTCTCTTGCCGTCTTCTCCCTCTTCTGTAAAATCACAAACCATAATATGATGGATGCACGAAGGTAAGCTCAGTTCATCCTACTTTCTTTGGCTTCGAATTTTCCATTTGGACGATTACGAAACAGTTGTTTAAGGCTTTAAGCTTTCCGACTACTTCGGCATTATGCGCGGGAAGAAAAGCAGGGAGAACGGTAAGGAGAGATTTTAATGTGATCGGAATACGATATAGTACATTGCGTGTCATTATACAAAAGGAGTGATATGTGTATTAAAAAGTTAATAACTTAAATATAAATTAGAATGCCCTACATATTTTATATATTTGTTAGATTAAACATTCATCCCTTTTAAAAATTTGATTAAAGTGCTTTGATCAATTGTCACCTTAATAATTTTCTATTTATTTAATTTCCATGTCATTAATTTAAATGCATTTATATAGAGGCATAAGGTAGCTTAACAACTAATTGCCTATAATATAGGAATTTAATTTTATCAATCCCCATCTATGCATTAAATGACATTTTTTTAATAAAATAAAATAAAAAATTAATTAACTAATTCCTCTTTACCTTATTATTAGTATTTAAAAAAAAATTCTCTTTCTATTAAAAATGTCTCAATAAAAGTCTTCAATACATATTTTTTCACGTATAGATATATAAAAAAAATATACTTAAAACTTATGGTACATTTGAGAACAAAAGTATTGACTTTTGGTATGTTTAGATTTCAAATGTACCGAGAAACCAAATGTACCCATTGTTATGTAACCTTTTTGGTACGTTTAGATTTCAAATGTACAAAGAAACCAAATGTATCAAAATTTCAAATGTACCATAAAACCAAATGTGCCCATTGTCAGGTAACCATTTTGGTACGTTTAGATTCCGAATGTACCAAAAGACCAAATGAACAAAAAATCACAAATGCACCACAAAACCAAATGTCTCTATCAGATAACCCTTTTGGTACATTTACATTTCAAATGTACTGAGAAATACAAAAAATCAAATCCACTATAAAACTAAATGTGTCCATATTATAGGTAATTAGACGTAGCTATATAATCAAACAAATCTTTATTATGTGTTGGGTCTTCTAAATAACAAAATCTGACAATTTTTTTTATAAATATTCTACTATATTCACAAAAAAAAAAAGTAAAATTATAACAAACAATAAAAAATGCATAGAGATGGATAATAAATGCATAAATATTGGGATAAGAGGTAAAAAAAAAAAAAAACGAAATGCCTAGGAAAAATCATGAAAAACTAAAATTCTAAACAAAGTTGAACTTATGTGAAAAAAACTGAAATTAATAACCAAAATTTAAGGAAAATGTTTGATCAAATTTTCAAAAGGAGTGTACGTTTAGTCTAAAAAATTAAAAAACGAGACGCCTATATCAAACGCTTCCATCACTTATATAAAAATACGTGGTGTACTATTTGTATTCTGATCACAATGAAAATTTTCTTGAACGGCAAAAGAGAAAGACGTGCAGTGAGATAGATTAGTGTGCTAATTAAGTTTTGTATTCGGGTCTAACCTGATGTGGATTGATTTAGTTCTTCAGATTAATTAAATAGTCAAAATTAGGCTAAATGCAAAGACTCGAGATCCTGTTTTTTTTTTTTTTTATATATATATATATATATATCTTATACTATCTTTTAATTTTTAGACATAAACAAATGGATAATTTGTCCTCCTTTTTAATATCATGTCATCATTTCACCTTATACTAAGGATTTATAAAAATTGTTCATTCTTTTTATCATCCTTTAAGATCATCTATAACAAAATTCATTTCGATCTAGGAACTGCATAGACATCCATATATATATATATGTCAAACAATAGGTATGGTAACAAGTAATGAACTGTCAATTTTTTTTATCCACAAATGATGACTGAACTATCTTCAAATTGAATAAATTTTTCTAGTGATAATCTTGCGATGATACTAAAGAGAGTGAATGTTTCGATCATAACGTTTATACGTTAAAATAATGTCATGTTCGTAGAGAATGAGAACTTCCTTCTTTCTTGCCTTTCCCAAGTGTATTAATATTATCCTGGATACATATGAAATTGCTAAAGAAAAATACAAAATCTATAACATTTATAGGATTTACTTCCCACGTGAATCGGATTTTGAATAAAAATAAAGAAAAATTAAGTTCTCATCCTTATTTTTCCCACTCCATTGATTAAAACCTTATTATTTTTCAATTTTTGATCAAGGTCCTTAGTGTAACATCCCACATTGCCCAGGGGAGTGGATCCTCTAAGCCTTGTATGTATATTCTCATCTCTACCTAGCACGATGCCTTTTGGGAGCTCATTGGCTTCGGGTTCCATGGGAACTCCGAAGTTAAGCGAGTAGCGCGCGAGAGCATTCCCAGGATGGGTGACCCACTGGGAAGTTCTCGTGTGAGTTCCTAGAAACAAAACTGTGAAGGGGTGATTGGGGCTCAAAACGGACAATATTGTGCTACAGTGGTGGAGCGGGCCCGGGATGTGGTGGACCTCGGGCCGGGATGTGACAATTTGGTATCAGAGCCTATTCCTGGCTGTGGTGTGCCGACGAGGACGTCGGGCCCCTAAGAGGGGGTGGATTGTAACATCCCACATCGCCCAGAGGAGTGGATCCTCTAAGCCTTATATGTATATTCCCATCTCTACCTAGCATGAAACCTTTTGGGAGCTTACTGGCTTCAGGTTCTAGGGGAACTCCAAAGTTAAGCGAGTAGCGCGCGAGAGCATTCCCAAGATGGGTGACCCACTAAGAAGTTCTCGTGTGAGTTCTCAGAAACAAAACCGTGAGGGCGTGGTTGGGGCTCAAAGTGGACAATATCGTGCTATGGTGGTGGACCCCGGGCTCGGATGTGACACTTAGATTTTAATAAACGTCATTAATCATTTCAATAATGAAATATTTTTTATTTCTAAATATATTCATTTAGTGTTAGAAACATTACATTTGCTATTTTTATATTTATAGCTAAAATTTTTATCATATATTTTAATTTTTAGTTTGTACCCATTTTTAATTTGCAACCCTTTTTTTTTAATTTGTACCAGTTTTCTTTTAGTTTTAATTTGTACATATATATTAATTCCTTTTTTTGCCCATATTTTTTAAACTTTTATTTGTATTTTGTACCCATTTTTAGTTTTGCTAAATCTACCCATGCTAATTATATGTATTAATGTCACATCCCAAACCGGCTCCGCCGTAGCACGATATTGTTCGTCACATCCCAGTCTCGACTCCACCGCAACACGATATTGTCCTCTTTAGGCCCTAGCCACGCCATCACAGTTTTGTTTCTAGGAACTCAAGAGCAACTTCCTAGTGGCCGTCACATCCCAGTCTCAACTCTACCGTAGCACGATATTGTCCGCTTTGGACCCTGACCACGTCATCACGGTTTTGTTTATAGGAACTCATGAGCAACTTCCCAGTAGGTCACCTATCCTAGGATTGCTCTCGCTTGAGCTCGCTTAACTTCGGAGTTCCGATGGAACCTGAAGCCCATGAGTTCCCAAAAGGCCTTGTACTATAGGAGGTGGGCATGTACATATAAGACAAATCACCCCCTTTTCGTTGGTCGATGTGGGATGTTACAATTAAAATATATCAATAGGTATTTTTAAAAAAATGTTAATAATTATGTGGGTACATTATTTTTTTGCTATAGTTTTTGTGAAGAACAATTTTACTCTAAAATTGATTTTTAAGTATTTATTAAATTTTAAAAATATTATTTGAATTTATTTAAATTTCGTAATATGTGGGACATTAAATGGATAAATGCATGATTTAAATATCTTAAATAAGGCTAAGGACCTCGATCAAAATATTTAAACAAACAAAATTTTAGTCTAACAATTAGATTGATTCCGGAACCAAAATAACCTAAAAAATAAATATAGAAATCCATATCATTTATAGCATATCCCAAGATCAAGATACAAAGCAACCACCTAGCCACACTTTCCCTTGCAAAAAGCAACTAAATGTACTCCTCAACTTTCACATTTGATAACCTTAAATATTTAAATTGGTAGATTTGTCTTTGTGAGTGTGTTCTACCATGCATACATATATATATATATGTGTTAATTTGGTTTGATTGAGGAAAACTTTTACATGTGCATAAAATGTCTTTTTGCTCAACTTCAACTTAGGCTCCTATTGCGCTTGTCTGTTTTTGACGTACAACAATATTCAGAGCTGATGATTCGAGCACAAATTGAGTGGAATATTACTATACTTAGTCAAACTATTCTTTTCGTTTTCTTTTTGAAAAGATTATGTCTTACTATGCGATCGAATAAATTATCTATTTAGAAAACTTTATACGTGTGCTTAAGATATTGTTATAATCTTTGAGATGAAATTTATACCTTCTGATTAAATAGTGAAAGAATAATTTATATATCAAAATGTTACGTGATAATGAAATCTTGCTATATAAATCATTCTCACATGATTAGGGGTTAATAGTGATTTGATCATACGTCTCCCTCACTCTTTTCGAAAACGTTTAAAACATGTTTTTAACAAAACAAGTTATTTTTCCGGAAGTTAAGTAGTCAAAATCATAAAATATATCTGGATATGAAATGGGGGAGTTGTCAGTTAAAAAATAATAATCATTTAACGAAGTATTTTACTAATTTGGTAGTTAATTACTCAGCACCGACAATTCTAAAGATGGTATATGCCACGCGTTTCTAAAGCGCGTTTGTTCAACACGGTTCTTCTTCGGCGGTGCATGCATGGCTAGCGCACGCAGTAGGGAGTTAGATTCTCCGCCCTCTCACTTTTCATGCTATCATGTTTATGTGGTCATGATTAAATCACGTTAATATTTTATATTACTATTTTCTTTTGTCTTATTATTTTATAAAAAATAATATAAAATATTGACGTGACTTAACCGTGACCACACAAAACAGGAGGGCACATGGAGTGGGAGGGTAGAAAATCTGCTAGTGCAGTAGTGTTGATATTAGGGACTTGGCAGCTTTCCTTCTCATCCTACCTGGCGATTTGGGAAACGGATAGTGTTCTCTCATGTCCTCTCAATGTCAGCGGTCTGTCTTAACCATTTTTCATTTTTTAGGCTTATTTTAGCTACGTTTGAACTTTCTTTTGATCTCACTTTGTATTTTTTTTAAACTTAAAAGTCATCACTTTACTCTTTAAAACTCAAATTCGTTCACTTTAATTTGTAGACTCTTTTTTTTTTTCTTGAAACTTATAAGTGGCCTATTGAACCCAATAAGACTATATCACACATGCAATAAATTTGATTATAAATCTCCATTATGTGTTGACATTCGACGATAAGAGAATATTAAGTTTAAAAGAAATTGAAAAGGTAAAAAAAAAAAAAAATGATTAGCCTGGAGCACCCAATCAAACCCATATAAGAAATTGACATGTCATATCCCAGTCCCGGCTCTGCCGTAGCACAATATTATCTGCTTAGGGCCCCGACTACGCCCTCACGTTTTTGTTTCTAAGAACTCACATTAGAACTTCCCAGTGGGTCACCCATCTTGGGATTGTTCTCGCTTGAACTCGCTTAACTTCGGAATTTCGATGGAACCCGAAGCTAGTGAGTTCCCAAAATGCCTCATGCTATAGGGAGTGGAGTATGTAAATATAAGGTACATCACCCCCTCTCCATTGGTCGATGTGGGATGTTACAATCCACCCCCCTTAGGGGTTCGACGTCCTCGTCGGCACACTCGCACCGAAAGGCAAAATGGCTTTGATACCATTCTGTCACATCCTAGTCCCGGCTTCACCGTAGCACGATATTGTCCACTTTGGGCCTTGACCACGCCCTCAAGGTTTTGTTTATGGGAACTCACATGAGAACTTCTCAATGGGTAAAATCACCCATCCTGAGATTGCTCTTGCCCGAACTCGCTATAGGGAGGGGAGCATGTACATATAAGGCACATCACCCCCTCTCCGTTGGTCGATGTGGGATGTTACATGACAGATATAAGGCAATGTGGATCAAATTTTGAGTTTTATAGGTAAAGACGACTTTCAAGTTTCAGGAGGTAAAATGGGATCAAAATCAAGTTCAGAGAGTAAAGGGGAGCAAACTTTGAGTTTTAAGGGGTAAAGTGACAACTCCAAGTTACAAAGCAAATTGAGATTAAAATCGAGTTCAAGGAGGCGTAGCTAAAAATAAGCCTATTTTTATTAGATAAACTTCATTTTAGATTTTAGGTTTGGATGCAATCGTAATCTTATACAATATCTCTAAAACATTTCAATCTCATATACAAACTTGTATCTTATACAATATCTCTAAAACATTTCAATCTCATATACAAACTTGTATTTTAATTACAATTTCATACATCAGTTAGTCAACCCGTCAAGTTAACTATTAAGTGAGAATGTCGCAAATGTAGGACCTATATTTTTATTGAAGTGGTAGTCAAATTTGTCCATGTTGATTAAAAGACGAATTATAAATAAAAAAAAATTAGGGCCACCCTTTCAATCCTACGCTTCACCTTCTCTCGTCTACCAATCTTTGGAGAGATTTTTCAATGTGACTGAAACACATAGTGGTACACAACGTGTCACTATATCAATGGTGAAATATGTGTGCTAAAAAGTTAATAACTTAAAAATTACAATTTCCCACTACTTATATAAAAACACGTGGTGTACCACCCATATTCCTGTCACAATAAAAATTTTCTCCAACCTTTGCTAGCCCACACCCCACCTCAATTTCGTCGACCTCTCTTGGCTTTTATCCGCTCCTACCTCAACCTTGAACTCGCCACTGTCCCATTTCTAAAAGCTGAATTAAAAAAAGAGTAGAGATTTAGAGGAAATTACAAATATATTTTCAAAAACGACGTTGATTTTGGACAAGTTGAAGCAATAACGGCAAAATTAGAAGATGAAGAAGGCTAAGAATGAGGAACTAGAGGGAAATCCTATCCACACCAACTTTTGCTGCGTCCCACCTCCGACGCCGACATCGCCCACGTCCCAACTATTTCAATTGGTTCTCGTTGGACTATATCCACCATAAGGATGTACAATTTTTCCCCGAATTCTTCAACTTAATCCCCTTATCTCAAAGTAGAAGAGCAAAAACACTTTCCAACTTTCAACAATGGAGGAACAAGAAAGCCTTACCACCAGTACTTGAATCCAATCAGGCCAACCCGAAACCCAAACCCAAGCCCAACTCCCCCATGACTGAGACACCATACCAGAGTAAGAATACTACAGTCTCTAGGGCATCAAATCCTTCCACACCTCCCATACTACAATCTCTAGGGCATCAAATCCTTCTACACCTCCCTTAGAGGCCTTAAGCTCTTCACCTACCAATGGCTCCTCTGTTAGAAGTTGGACATAATCCAACTGTTAATAGGTTTACACAGTTAATTTAAGGATTGCTTGGAATATAAATAAAATTAGGATTTAGTTAATAGGTATAGCTTGTACCCCAAGTAACGTTAATATAATCGGATTTCCATGGGAAATAAGGGTTCTTAATTCTATCCTATTTGGAATGAGGATTTGGTGTATCAATTATCCTTGGATTGCAAGGAATCCTAATGACATTATTATGGGAAGATTCGTTAGTGTTAAGTCCATATAAATACAAGGCTAAGGTCTCTGCTCACAACACATAAAAACTTATATGAACGCCCCATTAGTTTGAGTATAAAGGAGTGTTGAGTGTGCAGAAGACTTTGGTTAACTAACATATTATTCCGCAGGATTCCAATATGATTTCTGCTATAGGAGAAGTCCGTTCATGGTTGAGCCCATTCCGCATGGTTCTGTCAAGATGATTCATCTTTACCATCTATGGATTCTTTCAGGTTGGTTTTTTTAGTTGTTTATGAAATATATAAAGTTTAATAGTTGGTATCAAGGCATGTTATAATACAACTAAGAATCTACTCGGTAAACCCTAAAAATTGATGTCTTGAATCCATGACATGTTTTAAGTTTTGCTCAATTTTCATACTCATGTTTCACGGCATAAGAAATTGGTTTTCAATATGAATTGTGTTTTAACCTAAATTTTCATACTGAATTTTGAGATAGTTATGTATTAAAATTTGTCCTTTGACTTGAAGGAATATTACATCCTATTAATTGATATTGCATCCTATTTCGATTTCATTATCCTATCGAGTTTATACATGTTTATTAGCTTTATCAGAACTACCTTAATCAAGTCTCCTATGTGGTTGTGCATATATAATTTGGGATGTTAAAATTAAAGAATTTCTGGAAAAGGCATTAAGTATATATAATTTCCATGATCTAGAACTTCTTGAGGTTGACATATGTGTGTGTGTATCTATATATATATACACATATAACATGATGACAAACTCTTTTTTGCCACATACATATTTCAGCAAAAGGGGTAAACATGGTTCTTAAACCTATTAATTTTCCTTTTTTAATTTTGTTGACATAGAGAATTTCGGGAATGTAAATAGGCATATATATATGTGTTATATATAGCATGATGACAAACCCTTTTTTGCCACATACATATTTCGGCAAAAGGGGTAAACATGGTTCTTAAACCTATTAATTTTCCTTTTTTACTTTTGTTGACATAGAGAATTTCGGGAGTGTAAATAGGCATATATGTGTGTGTGTTTCGGTTTTGACTTTCAGTTCTTAGTTTGAATGTTGATAAAATTCTAGGGAATGGCATATGGCATAGTCGCATATATATATATATATATATATATATATATATATAATATGATGGACTAACATTTATTTTATCATGCCTGTATTCTCAAAAAAAGAAAAAAGTACACGGCCTTATTAGTTTTATCATTATTCAAGGTTATTGCATAATTTTTTAGCAACATAAAGAATTTAAGGATGTTAATAAGCATTAAGAATATATGTGGCAACCCACAATTTGCTTTAACATATGGTTTTGACTTGGTTTCCTTGTTCAAGTTTTTGATAAATTACTTTCTGGATATTCTCGGTACTACCAATGTATATTGTGTTTCAGGTTCTTGGTGAGTTCACAAACATTGTAAGCCTTGATATGTGTATAAATATGCGAAAAATGTGATAGCATGAAAGTGGTAATTTAAAGTGATTTTGATTACCTTTTATTCATTAAGTTTATGTTATATGCTATTAGTGGTACTTGCAACCTTGCAATTCATATGCACATATGTAAATCTCATGTTTGTCGTCAGTGATATAAATTATTGTTCAGGCATGATAAGTCCAAAATGCATTCGGTGAGGTATGCATATGGGTAATCCATGTCAATGGATTTTAATTTAAACATCATATCCATGTATGTGCAATGACTTAGTTTTTAGTTTTAACTAATGATATTTCATGACGTTGAATATATACATATTGCTTATGTTATAGCCCATGTTTTGGTATTATAAGATTAATTAACTATTGTGACAATAGTATGCAGACTATATTATTGATTTAATACCATGGATATGTATTGACGCTAAAATTGGCTAAAAGAGGGAACAGCCTCAGTAAGAACATTAGAGGACACCTCTGATCATGAAGCCTGCAGGATTGTGTATGTCACATATGTGATAAACTTGAAGCAGTGTACGAGACAACTATTGTCGCAAAGCATGTGAATTCATAAGTTTTAAATGTAAGTACATCCCTACAATGTGTCTAAATCACTTTTGTTTCATGTATATCTAAAACTCTTGTATTAACATGCTAGTTGAAACATATGACTAAATGCATGTTAAAAGTTGACTTACACAATCAAGGGATATATCATTTCAAAGTTATATATGAAATAAGACATATAGCAGGATTGAATTTGTCTTCAACCCCAATGCTACCCAGCTTTTATTTGCAATTTTGTTTTATAAAAAATAGTATGTTTTTCTCAATATGTTGGAACAATTCTATAAGGTTGATAAAAAATCGATTAATCATTTGATATAATTGCTAATGCTGCTGCATGCTAATCTCTATTAGGACTGGATAACGTTTTCAATTTGATATATATGATCAAACCTAAAATAATTGATACGAATAACTAAAACTGGAAAGACTATTCTTACATATCAATATTTTTTGTTGCGTAATATTTTGCATAAATCATGCTAGAATTGCTTTCAGTTTTTCAATTCTATAGCAGCTTTTTTTCTTTTCATGCATATATGGAAATAATGCATGGTTAAGATCCTAGAGAAAATTAGCTTCACATGTTTTAAAATATTAGGTCTAATTAAAATTGGAAAATTGTATGTTTTCTCCAACTTCGCTAAATAACCATGCTCTTCGATTGAAATTTTTATAATTAAGACATCTAAAAGTTATCATAAGATCAATGTTTTTGAGGTGTTCTTGGGTGAATGGGACACAACAAATCAGTTCCATTGATTCAAGGGTTGTTAAAAATTCAAAGTTTAGTTGATCGAATTGCATTAGTAGTTATAACAATATGACTATACCCCCAAATAAAGGTGTGACTAGTCTTCTTGGTTCGATTACTAGTGGCTTAGTGTAAAGTATGTATTATGTGAAGCCTGTGATAACTGATTGCCAAACAAAGGTGGATAGTTTTCATGTCTATATTTTGCTCACATGATTTATATTTTAACACTAAAAACTGATTAAGCTTCAACCAAACAAAGGTGCAAGTTGTTTCAGTTGTAAAGTCTATGGGGTATTTGTTCATTTGTGAATATAAGTCATGGTAGTTCTATGTCTTAAAGTTATGAATGCTTTTCATATGAGCCCCATTAAATCCTATATTGGGATAGATAAAGCATGCCATAGAATTTATTTGGTCTTGAGGCTTCTTGACCAAATGTAACCTTCATTGGTTTAAATTAATTTTTGGATCGAGATACACGCTTGATTAAATTTGCCTTAATTCAGTTCAAAAGTGGCATATTGCAGTGTATTCAGAGATGGTGGTATGTTTATCTTGTTAAAGGTTTTTGATTTCTTCAAGATTGGCTATGTGATTTAATGTTTGTTATGTGTTGTCTTCTCTTCTCAAAATTAAATGGTGCATATGTTATTGAACACATGAAGGATAATCACAAATTGCCTAAGATACACATTAAAATATGCTGCTATGTTGTTTATTTGCATATCTTTATGGGCCAATATTTATTCATGATAAAGCTATATGTTGAAGTAGACTTCTTCAAGCTTCTTTGGACACCAAAATTACGAAAATACATGAAGAATTGAATTTTTGGTGGTTTTATCAAGTTGACATAGATGCACTGAATTTTTTCTGCTAGAATACGTATTTGGAAATTAATAAAAGACTGAGCTATTGACCACCAAATGACTTGAAATTTGAATATGTTCTTCATATATGTGTCTATTTTTAGACTGCAAAATTTCGTAATTTTGGGTTGTGTATTTTATTTATAGGGATTTTATTAGTAACCCATGCTCAGTTGAAAGTCTAGTCTGGCAGTTTTCATCGTTTCAATTAAGTTTAACAAACAAATGATTGAATGACCTCAGAATGACTTGAAATTTGGATATGTTGTTCATATATATTGTCTACTTATAGACTGGAAAATTTCGTGCTTATTGATGGTGTACTTTATTTATGGTGATTTTATTAGTAACCTGTGCTCAGTTGAAAGTTCAGATTCGAGTTTTCATTTTCTTATATGTCGAAAAATTTGAGCTATATTTTAGCTCTAGAACAATTTTATATTCTATTTTATAAAGTTTAATGTCTCTCGTATAGTCTATGTGGTTTTGGGACAAACCAATTATACGTCAATTATGTAATTCCTCAAGCTGGAATCTTGGTTTTTGGTATAGTATACTACTTTACTAATATATTTTGGGAAATTCTATACTAGTACAAATAAATACCTATATACATTTCAGAGTAACAAATGCAATGAGTGTTTGCCCAAGTGGGAGAATTGATAAATTAACAAATAATTGGGCTTCACACTAATTGACTTATCTGTAAATTTAAGCCACACATGCTAAGTTCTAAAGATCTATGGGAGTTGTTCTTATGCTAATGTACGTTTGTAAAAGTATTGAGTATGAAACTTATTTTTGCATATTTCTCCCTAGAATTTAAAAGTCAGGTTTGTGGACAAAAAGATGCATGCAATAATTGAAATTTTCTAGATTTTATTAGGATTGTCCAATTTTCAATCCTATAATTGTTCCACTGTTGTTTTCGAATTTGTATGCATGTATGATAGTATTCTCATGTTTTAACACTCGTACTATACATAATTAACTACTATTTGGTTAAGTTCTTGTAAAGACAGTTGCATTTTAAGTTGTTTGGTACATACTATTTGGAAGTAATGACTGAAAAAATTGACATGAAATTATACTTGCTCAACGAATTTTGGCTTAACATATTCAGTGTTGTATAATATGGTTCAGTGTAAGGGGCAATAACATGTTTTTGATGAATATACGCATATGGTTATGGTATTTCGTTTCTCGCATTCCCTATAAGATATAATTGATTAGTGGGAGGAACAATTTAAATGTGTAGCTTATGTCATAAGGGAAGTTTAGCTAATCATGTTGATATGTGTCTCACTTGTTTGATTTAAGAATGTGGGTTTAAATTTCAGTTCTTATACATATATAGTTGAAATTGTGGCCGGTTATGACTAGTCGAATGAGGATCCAAGTTGGCATTACATATTCATATAAGGTTGTCGTGATTTACTAAGTTGTGATGGTTTTATGCAGCTGTTAGTTAGTTTAGTTTGTGATTCATGACAGTAAGGAAGCAACAAAATTTACAAGCTGCATTAAGGTATGGATTTAATCTTTTGTTTATGTTGTGAATTCCATAAAATAGTAAAGGTGTATTTTTAGTTGCGTTCTAAGTACTAGGAGGATTGAGTTTTGTACTTAGATTTTGTAGTTCAGAACACATAAAGTAGGAGCGAACGTCTTAAACTACAAAAGAGTTGTTCATCAATTTTGTTAGACACAAAAGTAAGCTGGTTCTGCAGTTTGTGAGCTTCATAGGAAGCATTAGGCAATCTTATAAAGATTGATAAGGAGGACAAATAAGTGAATGAATTGATGCTTTCAATTTAGGTTTTGGTTTACTTAACTACCAAACTTGTGACGTATGTTTCATGTGAACAGAGAGTTATTTAAGTAATTATAAGAGCTCATGGATGCTACCAAGTTCATAGGCTCCGATAGTTCTAGATAAGTGAACTCTATTTGACAGAACTTGAAGGAAGCTTATTAGCTTGACTAAATTCATTGGTCAGTAAAGTAATCTTGCTTATAAATCAATTAAAGATTTTTCTGAATTAACTATTTGACCTAGTGGGAGAATGTTGGACGTTGGACCATAATCCAATGGTTAATAGGCCAACACAGTTAATTTAAGGATAGCTTGGAATATAAATAAGATTAGGATTTAGTTAATAGCTATAGCTTGTACCCCAAGTAAAGTTAATATATACAGATTTTCTTGGGGAATAAAGGCTCCTAATTCTATCCTATTTGGAATAAGATTTGGTGTATCAATTATCCTTGGACTGCAATGTGATGACCAGTCCCTAATTTTTTATGTAATTTCTTCCTAAGTATGTGAAATATATATTATGCTCTTAGTGGCAAGTGACGTGGACGTGTTTATTTTCGCTCTTAATTTACCTTTCTCGCTATCGTAATTTAATTGTACACATTGTTATGAGTGCACGTGAGTTTTTATCAGTGTAGAAACACTGTTACAGATAGGTTTATATTTCCTTTTACTATAGAAAATCTAAAATCCTATCCCTAGTTTTCTTTAAAGCCTACCCGTGCCCTTCCCTTTGTGTCACTCACCAATCAACGTTCAAACACCACAGATTGAACCTGAAAACCACATCATTGTGTTTATCTCACCTCCACGAGCACAACCATACCACTGGATCACTCGTTGAGTGAGTTTTCAACGTCAAACTTGGAATGTCCGAACTCAGTGATTTGAGTTCATCAATTTTCAGGCCAAGTTAAGGAGTTTTGAAGGTCAAGGAAGCCTTCCCACAACTCCCCGAGGCCTCTAGGACATTTTTGAAGAAGCTTGGACATCGAAACAATCGAGTTTTGAGGAGCTTAGTTTTGGCCGAATCTTTCAAGCCAATTTCAGGCCACCTCCGTCCACTTTTTGGACTCCAAAGACGTATAATGTGACTTTACACTTCATAAGCTTCATTTCCACATAAATTGCATGAAAAATGGTTGAGAAATGAAGAAGTTATGTAAATTTGAAAATTTCCCTAGAAACTGGTGAGATTTTCTAGTTTCCGGCGAACCAGATGGCGACGACCGATGAATACCACCGGAGAAGACGATGGAATATTCCGTCAAAGTTGACAGAATATTCTAACGGCATCAGGTAACGCCGTTAACTTATGTTAGATTTTAACTGAATATCCTAACGTCGTTTGGCACACAAACAGCATGTGTCTGCGCATGGTGGCGTGTATGGCCGGTGCGTGAGGGCGCGTGCAGTGTCCAAAAATTATTCTGAAAATTTGTGTAGGTCCGTGACGTCGAGTAGATCGATTTCATGTATTTAAACCCTAGGTTTGAGCAAACTATGGGGGTTTTATTTAAGTTTCCATGTATGTGCTTTAATTAATTCAATTATAGTTATTTCACATATAGGGGAAACATATCCCGAGGACATATGGGGCTAGGCTAGGCTCGGGGGATACGACTCGGCGATGTCCTTGTGAGTGGGCAGTATATATATATGGGGCTTATAGTTTCCACAAATGCATTTAAATGATTTACGCCTATTATGCCACAATTTTAATTTAATTTGGTAAATATTGCCTTCTGATTGGAATTATAAAATGGCTATGACATGTTTATACGCATATTTACCTGCTTATAAATATGGTACTGTGGTAGAATACTAAAATGATTCTACAAGACGCAAGTAAATTCAGGTGAATTTAGTACATTGATTTGAATTGTATGGCATACATATAAACATATAGTTAGCTCATCATTACTACACCCCGGTGTTAGTGCTCTTGCCTGGGGCCAGAGCCAGCCTTCACGTGTATGTTCACCTCCTGCACTGCATGCTCGTCTGGGATCCAAGTATGTGTTAGCCTGTCGTATAAGTCTCGTTAGGTGACTTCGACTTATGGGTGACTGCGTCTAGCGCAAGCTTCACGTGATCATAGCACTACAACATATATTATTACACCTAGTTTGTCGTACAGGTCACGTTAGGTGACTCCGATTTGTGTGATAGTATAGATTGATGAGCCATAGGTGCAGTTGTACATGTCACGTTAGGTGACTTCGACTTATGTGATAGTATAAATTGATGAGCCATAGGTGCAGTTGTATAGGTCACGTTAGGTGACTCCGACTTGCGTACTAGTATATTATCAAGCACATGCCTATATTTCCATTACTGTTGAATTATTCCTGTTGCGGCATATTTCTGATATACATTGTTGGCATACATTAAATCTTCATACTTATACGTAGTATGATTTAAAGGAAACTATACTTGTTTTACGGCGAGGGTTAGTATATTTGAAAATAAAGGTTTTCCTATGATCGTTGTTTTGTTAACCCACTCAACTTTGATTTTCGCCCCTCCAGGACCTAGATAGCTGCACTCTTTGTGGTGTACGAGGGACCTTCGGCAGTTTTGACATTATCCTCTTTTTTGACGTATGAACTTATCCACTGTTGTGTAATAAGTGTACTTAGCTATCTTGACTACTCTGTTGTAGTCATACTGTCTTTTATGCTCTGAATAATTGTAGTGGGTTTTTCCCACGACTGCGCACTCTTTCACTATTTAGTGTAATTAGTTTTAAATTTATTCACTTTTTCACATCACTTATCTTTATGGTTACTTCATCTCACGGTGACGGCCAACATGCTTCGACCTTCCTAGGTCGGGGTGTGTCATGCAAGGAATCCTAATGACATTATTATGGGAAGATTCATTAAGGTTAAGTCCATATAAATACAAAACTAAGGTCCCTACTCACAACACACAGAAACTCATATGAACGCCCCATTAGTTTAAGTATAAATGAGTATTGAGTGTGCAAAAGACTTTGGTCAACTAACATATTATTCCGCATGATTCCAATATGATTTCCGCTGTAGGAGAAGTCCATTCATGGTTGAACCTATTCTGCAAGGTTTTGTCAAGATGATTCATTTTTACCATCTATGGATTCTTTCAAGTTAGTGTTTTCAGTTGTTTATGAAATATATAAAGTTTAACATCCTCCTCTACCATTCACGTGGCATCATCTTTATGCTCCACGGCTACGACAACGATATCAGCAGGACCTTCCAAGCCAACCCAATCTTTCTTACCCAAAATGACTTTGCCTCATTCTTTCTTAACCTTAAGGCCATGATGGCTTTGGCAGCCTCCGCACCTTTGTCCCCAAGGCTGGCTCGTAGTCAGCGATTGTCTCTCATTCTTCAATTTATTCAAATAGCAAGACCTCCAATTTTAGGGACCCCCACAACACCATCGTTAGCCAACAAGCCCCTTAGGTAGAGAAGAAGATGTATGCCCTTTGTATATTTGTAATTTTCGTTTTAGATTAGTTTTATATTTAAGTTGGTTTTATTTATTAGATGAACTTTGTTCTTTGTTTTTTTTATTCACAAGCTAGAAAGTTGCATCCACGTCACTAAAAATGTAAATCCTATATTTGTCACTTCCTCACTTAATAGTCAATTTAACAGATTATGTAACAGATATGACATGGAAATGAATATATATACATACATATATGTATATATATATATATATATATATGAGATTGAAATATTTTAAAGATGTTATATTATGTTGCAATTGAACACAAACTTGAGGTGCAATATATTGTGGATCTACCGCTTGCACCAATGTCTCGTTATTCACGTTAAAAATGTGATGAATGAATTCAAGGAGATACATTCTGTCTCGTAATGAATAGAAAGTAACCAAGAGAAACTCGAAAAACTGAATACAAAATAACCAAGATTTAACACCAAGAACTTACGTGGTTTAGCTATGTGCTTATGTCCACGGGGCAGCAACAAACAATCTTTTACTGTATCAAGAATGAGGACAACGAATAATTTTACCAAGTTTCTACAATTAAAAACTTAATGAAACACCTGAAAGAACAAGCACAAGAAATACACTCGTATCTCTTTTCTTTTTTCTTGCACACATTTTGCCATTCTCTCCTTGAGTAGTATAAATAATTCTTTTGCTCCAATTCAAAACTAGTGCAATATGTCTTTTATATAGACATAATAAAGCCTATAAAGATCTTCAATAAGGAATACTAATCTTGATTGAAATCTAGTTATGACTCATTCTCCAATTATGAAACCAACTCGAGTTGGGAAAGCCACTCCAATTAGGAAAACAATTTAATCCTCTAAGACTATAATTCCTAATAGACTTAGGATAACTCATCATGAGTTGGAAAAATAACAGACCATTCACTGTATTGAAGACACTTTGAAAGGAGAAATGGATGACACATTTCCTATTTTGTCCAAGTCAAAGATTACTCATGAAGAAAAGTTATCTCTTTTAATCCTCCAATTTTTGTGGGGACTAGTAAGGATATTTGTTATAAGTAACCTTCAACTTGAATAAAGTACAGAAGTTCTAATCCATTTCTTCCTTCAAAAAGCCTTCAATTTAGTGCATAGAGTTATCCAAGTTAGTCCTTCCTATCAACGAGGCCATTCTGAGCAAACTTTCAAAGATAAGAACAATTATTTCTGGCTCATCATGACTTGGAGTTGATGCCTTTTTGTGAGTTCGATTGGCAACAACTCAGAGAACATCTACTGAATATGGTATTTTTTTTTTTGGAAATTCATAGAGTTTTTGGAGGACGAAGAGACAAAATACGATCTCTATTCTTTTGCAAGAGCCGAACATGGAGTCGTGGCGAGCACTTGTTGTGAGCTTTACGAGCCCTGCTTATCTACAGTTAAGAACTGCACATTACATTATGACATCAAGTCGTATTAAATATAGGTGCTCATTCAATTTTTCATAAAAGAACAAAGCATATTGAGATGAATTGTCACTTTTATCATAGACGAGATTCAATATCATTTCTCTATTTGTATTTGTATATAGTTGTATTGGTTTAAACAATGTGAGAATTTGTGAAACCTCTTACCAGCTAGTACCCCCTTCTCACCGTGAACCATGGCTCCATCGACGTGTCATACATACATTTTGGGTATCTGTGTTTTTCGTTGTGTCACACCCACCCATGATTTGGGGTGCACCCCCCATTCTATGACACACCCACCCATCCTTCCTTGGATTCTCTCTGTTTCTCTCTCCCACTCGTACCCTCCAAACAAAAGGCCACTCTTACTATCCACCTCGGGAATCCCATTCCAAAGCAAACCCAGAAAAAGAAGGGCTTTCCTTCCGTACCCTGCCCCTTTCTCCGGGGCCTCAGTCCTCAGAGGCAGAGGCGGTGGTAGTGATAGCAAAAGGTCAAAAAGTCCATAGCAGAGAAGAAAATGTCGTCTCTATGCACCCAAAATGTTGACAGCTGATAAAGCTCTGCATGCAAACGCCAGGACAAGTGTCTCTCTGCAAAACCCAACAGTCTTAGGTGTGCGTCTTTTGGATTCACCATCTTTATGTTTTGCAAAATAATCAGAAGAAGAAAACCAAATTTTCTTTTGGGTTGTTTCTGGTGCGTGCGCCCAACGGCAGACTGCAACCGTATCTCCGTCTCCCACCACGTGGTTTTACCTTTTTCACAGCGGCAAGTGAACCCATAACTTTTTTCTGCTCCATAATCCACCCCAAAGCTTCAATCTTTGCCTCAATCTCTCAATTTTCTTTGATGGGTTGCTCTTGTTCCCGCTGATTTGGGTGAAAAAAAATCAGCTTTCTGGGCCCGCCATGGCTTCGAGATCGATTCTCCGGTTTCGAAAACTCTGCTATGTTGAGCCTGTGAGCTCCCCTTCTGTAAAGTTTCAATCCTTTCAGACCTCAGAAGTTGAAAAGACAGATGATAGTTCCGTGGAGAAGAAGCAATGGAAGAGGAAGAAGCAGCAGAGGGGATGGAGGTGCATAGATAGCTGCTGTTGGGTCATTGGGTACATGTGCACTGCTTGGTGGGTTCTGATGTTATTGTACCACAGCTTGCCGGTCACTTTGACCGGCTTTCAGGTGCCCGAATCTCCAGGGACAAGGCTTAAAGGTGAAGGCCTGACTGCCCTTCACCCTGTTGTTCTTGTCCCCGGCATTGTGACCGGTGGCCTCGAGCTCTGGGAAGGCAGGCCTTGTGCCGAGGGGCTTTTTCGAAAGCGGCTTTGGGGTGGTGGTTTCACTGAAATCTTCAAAAGGTTAGGTTGGTTTGATAATTGTGTTACATTTAAATATCTATGATGGTTTGATGTTGATTGACTGAATTTTTGTGTGATTTTTGTTTGCAAGTTAGGCCTTTGTGTTGGTTGGAGCATCTGTCTCTGGACAATGAAACAGGGCTCGATCCTCCGGGAATTCGAGTCAGGGCAGTTCCGGGACTTGTTGCAGCTGACTATTTTGCTCCTGGATATTTTGTTTGGGCTGTTTTGATCGAAAACTTGGCGAGAATGGGTTACGAAGGGAAGAATATGCATATGGCCGCGTATGATTGGCGGCTATCTTTCCAAAATACAGAGGTAAAATTGTTTTCCTGCATCTTTTATCATCCTCATTTGCTACATATAGCATTTTGGGTAAACTAATGATCATATGATTCCTTCTTAGGTAACCGTATGCTTTAAAATTGAATTAGTTAGATAGTACTTGTGGCTAAAATTTGGACTTGAATTTGCACAAAAGCTTGTTTTCAATCATTATTTCAGTAATACCAGTGGCTTATTTTCTTTCAGAACCCCAAAATCATCTGTTTATTGAATGCATGGTTGTTGCGTTGTTGTTCCATTTGTCATTGTATTAATTCAATGTCGTTAAATGTTCTGTTTCAAAATACTATATCAAGCACAATTGATCATTTCATTCTCTTTTATCCAAATATGTCTTCATATTTTTCACTCATATGCTCTGTTGTAGCGAAGCTAAGCATTAGAAAGTCCAAATATGTCTCCGTTGTAAAAAAGCACAAGTATTAGAAAGTCCAAATATGCCTTTATATTTTTCCTCTCTGCATATGCTTCCTTGTAGCGAAGCATGAGTACTAAAACAAAAAGCTGAATATCTAAGCTGAGTCTACTGATATCTATTTTCTAATTGGGAAAAAGCAGATTCGGGACCAAGCTCTTAGTAGATTGAAGAGTAAAATTGAGCTTATGTACGTAACGAATGGATATAAGAAAGTGGTTGTGGTGCCTCATTCTATGGGTGCAATTTATTTTCTCCACTTCATGAAATGGGTTGAAACACCTCCTCCTAAAGGTGGTGGTGGGGGTCCAAGCTGGTGTGCCAAGCACATTAAAGCAATCATGAATATCGGTCCAGCATTTCTTGGTGTTCCAAAAGCTGTTAGTAATATATTTTCTGCTGAGGGTAAAGATGTCGCGTACATCAGGTTTGTCTTTGCAGTCTATCCCTCATGTGAATTGGCATTTGGATTCTTAAAATTGTGTTACACAACATAAGAAACTAGAATTTATTATGCTGAAATTGTTTCAGTAATCTATCATGTGGTGTAATATGTGATGTGTTCAAATTCTTAAAAGATTTTCAATGCCCTATGATAACATGACCACTGAATGATGGAATTGAATATTGTCCTTTGAAGAGCTATGGCTCCGGGTGTTTTAGATTCTGAATTTCTCGGGCTTCAAACCTTTGAGCACGTCATGAGGGCATGTCGAACCTGGGATTCCATAGTTTCCATATTGCCAAAAGGTGGAGATGCCTTCTGGGGCAATTTGGATTGGTCTCCTGAGGATGGGCAGAGCTGTGACCGGGCAAAGAAGGGATATCTACAGTCCACTTCCGGTGACAACAATTTCAGCCACAACGATGGAAATAGAATTTTCCAAGTAAAAGAACCTGTGAAATATGGAAGAATAATCTCTTTTGGCAAGGAATCTTCACAATTATCTTCTTCACAGCTTCCTAGGCTTGATTTGAAGGTACTTTCTTAACTATCTGTTGTTCTATTTTTTACATGACCGAGTCTTGCAGTTGTGTCTTGAAACAACCTCTTGCACGAATCATTCTCTAGGTAGTGAATACTTGTAGATCCTTCGTTTGCGTGTTGTCTTACCAAAATCACATATATACCATTATCTTGGTAGATATTGTTAACCATATGATGTTACCTTTTTGCTAAGAAAAAAGGGGTTTATGTTTGATTACATAGCTTCACACAAGATAAAACATCTTGTGCATTTACTTTCAAGAACACTTCTTTCAGCTTTGTCTATATATCATTTCCTAACGAAAGACAGAATGTTTTTCGTAACAGAACTTGATAGGGTTAGCTCTATGCTTGCACATATATGGCTTCAAACACGTGTAGATGCATGCCAGTATGAATTCCCCTTTGAACTCAATCAACATAAAAGCGATTCTTTTTCATATTACCTTAACTGAATGTCAGTGCTTTCTGGTCTCTCATTTCAATGCAGATATATTAGTTGGATGGTCTTCCTCATATAAGGATGGTTCTAATAATTTGTTTGACAGGATCTAATACACAAAGATTCGGCCACAAATTCCAAGTCATCATGTGGAGGCGTGTGGACTGAATATGGTGAGGTAAGCAGTGAAAGCATCAGAAGAGTTACAGAAAATAAGGCTTACACAGCTCAAACACTTTTTGATCTACTACGTTTTGTGGCTCCAAAAATGATGCGACGGGCTGAGGCTCACTTCTCTCATGGGATAGCTGATAACCTTGATGATCCTAAATACGCCCATTACAAGTACTGGTCCAATCCACTAGAGACCAAGTAAGCATAAACATTCTTCAGCACTTTCTGATAGAATTTTGGTTAAAAATTGAGCAGTGGGGGCTCTTCTCTTTACTCTCCATTTCTAAAACTATTAATACTAATTTCTGAATGTCAACGAATCGATCCCTTCTTTTTCTCTGGCAAACATCACATTTCTGCTGCCAAATGATGTTATGGTCCAGTCTCCAGTTTGTTATCAACATTTTGGTTGAAGTTAATCACAAATGCTAAGAAATACTGCATTGAACTTATTTCAAAGAGTATGCATGGTTTTCGAAACTAAAACATAAATTTTGGAATTATACACTTATTTTCCTTGTCTCTTTCTCTCCGTACCTTTCATTTGCTTATTTTGGGTGCCACTAACCTTAGTGGCATTAATGATTAATTTGAATGCCTTTTCTATTTTAGGTTACCGGTTGCTCCAGACATGGAAATATACTGTTTATATGGCGTTGGAATCCCCACTGAAAGGTCATATATATACAAGATGTCTCCTCCTAACAAGTGCAAGAGCATTCCATTCCGGATCGATGGCTCAGCAGATGGAGAGGCAGGAAGTTGTCTGAAAAATGGAATACATTTTGTGGATGGTGATGATAGTGTGCCTGTATTGAGTGCAGGATTCATGTGTGCCAAAGGATGGAGAGGAAGAACGAGATTCAACCCATCTGGTATTGCTACCTACATAAGGGAGTACCGGCACAAGCCACCGGCTAGTCTCCTTGAGGGGAGGGGTATAGAGAGTGGTGCACATGTTGACATCATGGGAAACGTTGCATTAATCGAAGATGTTCTCAGGGTTGCTGCCGGAGCAAATGGTGCGCAGACCGGAGGTGATAGGATTTACTCAGATATCATGAGAATTTCTGAGAGAATAAATCTACAGATGTAACATGTAAGTACACTTGGAAAGATGACCACCCTTGCGATTAAGAAATCAGAGACACAAGGCATCCGGGAGATGAGAAATAACAATAGAGAAACAGTTGCTGCTTTGAGGCTCATGGACAACTATCTCATCTGCAGCACCTGTAATACTTGGCACTTCAGAGCAAGCCTTTGGTTTGTGGGGAAAAAGGAGAAACGACTTTTGGTAAATGGTATACATGCTTGTCATTTAGGAGCTAGAATTGTAGTGATCCGGTAGTCAAATCGTAATAAGAGCACAAAAGCTCATCAGTTGTAGTCAATTTTGGGTGGCTTAAATGTAGTTTATATTTGCAACAGACTTGCAGCTCAAGTAATTAAAAGCATTTATCCTTTCACAAGAGGTTAACTTACTTGATAGGGTTTCTACCCCAGGCAAAAGTAGGGATAAAAACACTTTTTTTGCAAGAGTACAAGGTTATGGTAGTAGGTAACAGGTTATTTGCAGGCAGGGTGGTTGTCGGGAGACCGACTCACTGCTGAGGAAGTGTTCCTTCTCCGAGCTCAAGAGGAACAGTTCACGCATGGAAAGACGTCAGAAGAGCACAACGGTTGGCTTTTAGATGATGGTAACGAGAAAAATGCCTACAAGAATCGCCATGATTTTGTTTCGTGATTTGTAGGATGTGAAAAAAAAGGCCTACGATATTCTTTGATGATGATTAAATATGATATCAATTTTGAACTTATACTCTTTTCGAGCTTGATCCGTAGTCACAATCTCAATTGTATGGATTTTCGTTTGCGATTATAATTTTTTTTTTTCTTCATATATGTGACCAAACAAATCATATCTTAGAGTTGCTGATTTGGGCTCATCCAAGTTTGATAGAGCAATGTTTTGTATCTGGTCTCTAGTTACCAGTGCTTTTAGACTGAAATTTTGTTGGTTTTTGGTTTTTTTTTTTCTCGTAGTCATTAGTTTGTACACATCAGCATGTTACTATTAACATATTTCCATGTTAGTTTTTATTTTTATTGTACTAAAATATTTAATTTTTGTATTTTATCCATCAGTCGGAAACTTTGAAGAGCATCCATAACTGAAGATTCCAAATTATCTCACTCAACTGACATTCTTCAGGTTTTGGATTTTGATTTTTGTATTCAAATTCATCATTATTATCTATGATTTGAATCTTCCATACAAGTTTTGCCAAGATTTGAGCCGAAACTATATTTTATCCACAAGCATTCAAACAAGTGCAGTATTTTGCTGAGAAATTTGAAGAATCAACTACCATTCGAGTTGAAATTCAACGTATTTTTTTCGATTCTTGAATTTATATCCTTAGTTTGATTATATTGATATGTCCCTATAGTTCTATTCTTGATATTATAATCTTTGTTTTCATATTGACGGGAAGTGTTGTATGGTTTTTCGTTTCCACCTGTGGTTTTACATGTGCTAAATGAATCATTTTAGGAGACTTTTGGCATGTATTGGGGAGCATAAATGATTACCGCATGTATCTTGTTAGTTTTCTAAAATTTGTTAATGGTAGCCATCGGCGTTAGGTGTGTGGCCTATGGATGATGTAGTTTGCACATGTTTTGGGTCATTTGTGTTGCTGTGGGCCTAATTTGTTACTTTGTTACCAGTTTGTTCTCTTGCTAATTTGTCACATGGACACACATGTGGAAGTTAGATACAAGATTGTGACGAAAATTTTTGCACGAATTTAAATGTGTATAGTGGATAGGGAGAGAAAAATATGAGGTATCATTCGAGCTTTCATTTTGCTAAGGTGTAACTTGAAAATTGAAGAATTTATTTCAGACGGGCATGACAAAGAGATGAGAAAAACCCCACCAAATGTATTAAATATATGCAAGAAATGAAAGGTTTTGGTCAATCTCTAATTTGAAATGAGATTCAGGATTGTTTCTGTATTTTTTTTTTTTTTTTTCTCTCAAGAAGACGGCCCGTGCAAGTGTGTACATTAATCAACCTTTTAATATAAAAAATTGTTAACACGACACTCCACTAACAACCTTGAGAATATTTCTTATTACATACAGCCATAACACTTTTCCAATCAACACTATCATTCTTCACATATACAAATGTGAACCTCAATTTAACCGCCTACGTACAAAGTTTATCTCTGAATTCTTCCACTCCGTTTGCAAATAGAAAATCGTATATTTTAATTTTATGCACAAGTTGACATTCATATTTCTATTTAACATTTATTAAATCTAATGGATTATCAAACCAACCCAATCCTAAACATCAAACGAGACTCTTTTAACTTCGCTCGGAGTTTTTACCATTAGATCAGCATAGTTTTGGTCAGATCAGTAACACCCAATCTCCATGCATGCAACTCTAGTTAATATATATTTTACTAGCGTCTAAAAGGAAGAAAAGGGGAGGTAATTCCAAAACTAACTGAGGAACTATAACCTATTTCGGAATCCTCGAGTATCAAAGAATCAAATTTCAAATCACCAGTGATGCCATCCAGGGAAATTAAAATATACGATTTTCACACTCATAAATATTGACCGGTGATATCCATTAACAAACACATGAAAAAAGTATGGAAGATTTTCTATGATGTTTCGAAGTATTTGATATTAATTTTAGACTATTGTATCATTAGAATTTTTTATTAAAAATATAATTTTTTTTGCAAGCATAAAAAGCCTCCAACATAGTTGATATGTCACTGCTCTTATTGAAATTCTTGTATTAATTGTAAATATTCGTTGATTGATGTTGTGATTATTTTTCTAGTATAAGACCTTGATTGTAGGACTTGATTATCGGATATTGTCTCTTGTTGTAATTCGTAAAACTTGCCTTGTAAAGTCTGCTGCTAGTTTGTATATTAGGGTTGTGCCACTTGAGAGATATTTCAATGTGTCTGAAACACGGAGTGATACATCATGTTTTACTATCCCAGAAGTACAATAAAAATAAAATTTTCAGCTACTTATTTAATAAGACGTGATGTACCCTCTCGTATTTCAAGCAAAATGAAAAATTTCTCTTGCTACTTTCATAGTTAGATTATCAATTCGGAGCTAATCTCCATTCATAGACATACCTTTTGCCATATTTTCTTGCATTGACTGATGAGTGGTGGTCATTTAAAAAACTGTTTTGAAAGACCAAAACAATAAATATAATTTTTTTGAGACATAGTTACACCAACGGGAATAAATGATGGTGCGACAACGTTGATGGTGATGTCGCTGTGATGACCATGGTACACCCCGAAACTCCAACTTTAGTTTGTGTGTATAATGTTTTCGATTTTTGGATTATATATATATATATATATGTATATATAATATTTGGATTATATTATTAAAAAACGTAGGAAGCACAATTTGGCGTTCTAGAAAATATAGTTAGAGACATGGTATTTAGATTCCTTGTCATGTCATGGTATGTATGCATGATTATATTATTATACGTATACATGATTGGTACGATTCTTTTATTATTTTCCGTGAGGACCGTGGACTAGCTCAACTCACAAGTCACAAGAGAAGTTGATGCGAAGCAACATTTGGTGTTAAAATATGGTGATCAATGGTAAAATATTTGAAACCCAACAAAACTGCGAAAGGTAGAAGAAATAAAAGCAGGGTTGGTGCACCAGGAGTTCCAAGACCTCGTCCCCATCGTGCCACTAATCGACCTCATTGAATAATGAATTAATAATTTCGGTTGGCCAAAAGTCGGTATATTGACTCCATCGATTTCAATGGCGAATCTGAATAGAGTCTTTCTATTTAAACACAAAACCGAGTCTAAGTTCACCCACCAATTTAATTTATTTTTTTTTATATTTTATTACATGAAAATATAAAAGAATACATATTACTTAAAATTTATGATAATATTTTGGGACAAGGAAATTTATGATAATATTTTTGAACAACACCCGCATAAACCTAATTTTTTTGTAGAATAAAAAAAAACTTGACTTTGGTGGTATTCATCTTCGTTTAAAAGTGAGAGATCTTAGGTTCAAATCTTGTGGATGACAAACTCATACCAAATTAGGCTGCTCAAAGTACGGCTTAACCGAACTTTTCATTTTTATAATGCAAAAATATCGATGTACTAAAAAAAAAAAAAACTTATATCGTTCATTTTCTCCCCCCACCATCCTTTTCCTTTTCCCTCTCTCCCTAGCACTAGAACAAGACATGAAACTTTTAAACCCATCATTTCCTTTTTTACACTACCATTCTCTTTATATATACACCTATCCTTTTTTTTTTTTTTTGAAGGTTCATATTCAATCTTGCACTAGCATACTCTTTACACACTTTTTTTTTTTTAGTGTAGTTCATATTCAGTCTGGAATTTACATTTTTGTCTATAAATTAACATTCGTTTTCTTTTGACACCCAACCAAACGGAAGTAAATGAATATACACACACACACACACATATGTGTTAAGATCAGGGGATACTCATTTGTAGACACACATTTTGACACCCATATTGTATGGTACATTCCGTAACTCTTTTCCAAGATCTAAATTGTCTATATTTCAATTCATCATTCATAGATCATCCTTGCAAAATTTTAGACAAATCCAAAACTATTAACACATTCATTTGTAGTGAAAAAAATAGACAAATACGGTTCTGCAAAGAAACAATAAAATGACTATCACTTAATCCAATAGCTTTACAAAATGTGTGTCAAAAAAATGAAAAAATGAGTGTCCTTAGTTGCACTAAAGCAAAGCCATTCTAATTACTTGACATAGCATACTAGGGCTGGGGATTAAAAAATATAAGAAAAAAACCGACTAAACCGACCAAATTGCACCAACGGTTTGATTTGGTTTGGTTTTTTTTTTTTTTTTTGGATGAGTAAATCGAACCGCATCGACTAAAGAAGGTTTGAAGAGCGGTTCCTATAATTCTTGGATATTGAGTAACCGAACCTACTCGTGCATTTGCTTTTATTTGTTTTAATTAGAAAAAAGACCTGTGATGGTGGTGTTTTGTCTGTATGTCTAGGATGACTTTTTGGTTGCCTAGTTTGCACATTTTCTTTACTTTTCTTGACTTTTTGGTTGTTTGTTCTTGTGGCCCCGTTTTGGTTTTTTTCTCTCCCTTTCTTTTCTCTCACTTTCAAACTTAGTTCTCAAACCTAGCATAGCAGCCTCCTAGCTATGTCCTTCATTCTTCCTTCCTCCACCACCATCGTGAATTCTCTAGATGATAGCTCTCTCTCCCACTTCGTCGTCATCCACAAACCGAAAACCAACCCAAACCAACCGCCATTGTCAGTTAACCGACATGATCGATTTTAGACCCTGCTTGATCGGTTTCGGTTTGCAATTTTGGCTCAACCAACTAGGTCAGTTTAGTTTCAATTTTGGCCCAAAACCGACCCAACCTAACCCGCGCCCACCCCTACAGCATACACAACATAACCTGACATTTCGTCTTTTACTCAGTGCAAACAAATAGACTTTCAGTTGAATATCAACTCAACATATAACAAACAGAGGAACAAATAGATTACAATTAGGAATATTATTTGATCAACGGAAAACCAAAGAAACAGGATTGCCGAGACAACTACACTTAAGAGACTACATTATAACCAACTTTTTTCTTCTTCAAGTGAATAACAAACATCCTATTTATAATAAATCCTAATTTCTAAACAAAAACCTAATCCTAACAAGTTAAGCCTAAAACCCAAACAATAAAGTAATCCTAAATATTAATATTTTCCAACACCCTCTCCATAATAAAATGTAGAAACTCAGTCGTACGTTGTGTACATATGTAACAATAAATACCATAAACATAATTTCTCTAACCCACATTTCATCCGAATCATCTTCTTTTTTCACCTTAAAATGGCTTTTTATCATAAATGATCATTGTGGTACAACAAAACTCATACACCGAGAACTATAAGTTTATAGAAAAAGGAGTAATGCTAGAAATGTCACATTATTTTTGTACCATATTTGAGTACCGTGTACCGTGTGATATGATAAAGAATATGCATAACCAATATCCAAAAGGATAAACTTATTAATTGACATAACATGTACACATCACTCACCACACCAAATGATATACCAATATGGTACAAAAATGTGTTTGAATCGCCTTTCTAATAAAGATAGAGCCCACACCAAATGGGACCCACATGTGCTGTGGGCTCTATCTTTATTAGAAAGGCGATTCAAATGTGGCATGAAAAATATAATAAAAGTAACATTTTTGCTTCATGGGATCAATTGTAAAAAAGAATATTCATTTATTCACTTGCCTTTTTTCTGATTGATTATGAGAAATGTTAGGTAGATCACCCTTAATACATTTATATCATATTAATATATCATTTGATGTGGCAAGTGATGCATATAATTAACATTTAATGAAATAAGGGTGTATTTTCTCTCACCACCCTCAAGTAGAGAGATTTTTCAATATATTAATTGACATAACATGTACACATCACTCACCACACCAAATGATATACCAATATGGTACAAAAATGTGTTTTTTTCTAACAAATTTCTAGAGTAAAACATTTCATGAGAGAGTTATGCTACACTCACCACATTTATACCACCTCTCTAATAAAAATGGGACCCACATGTGCTGTGGGCTCTATCTTTATTAGAAAGGCGATTCAAATGCGGCATGAAAAATATAATAAAAGTAACATTTTGCTTCATGGGATCAATTGTAAAAAAGAATATTCATTTATTCACTTGCCTTTTTTCTGATTGATTATGAGAAATGTTCGGTAGATCACCCTTAATACATTTATATCATATTAATATATCATTTGATGTGGCAAGTGATGCATATAATTAACATTTAATGAAATAAGGGTGTATTTTCTCTCACCACCCTCAAGTAGAGAGATTTTTCAGTATGTTAGGAGCACGGTCCGTTACGCCAAGTGTAATAACCCAAATTGGTTGAGAACTTGAAAAAAAAAAAAATCCAACCAATTGTATTATTATGCTTAGTGTTAGAGTCGTGTTATTGACACACTGGAAAAATTCTTTCTCAAGTGGTGGTAATGCTCCACCCGACTTATTATCGTTAGATGAGTTTAAATTTTGAGATTTGTGTCTATCCACTACACATATCTCGAAATTTAAATTAATCCAACCGTAATTAATATGGTGTCTTTGGGTGATTTAATTGACGTGGTTTAAACTCATCCAACGGTAATAAATATGATAATTTAATTAACGTGATATGTACACATAAGATGATACATAAATGTATTACAAAAATATGACATTTCTGGCATTTTCTATTTAGTAGTTGTGACATTTATTTGGTTTTATAATATAAGTTTAATTTTTCTCTAATGAGTCTCAAGTAAAAAAAAAAACATTTCTTTTAAAATTTGATATATAATGACACAAGAGAGACAGAGGAAATGTTACTGTGTTACTGTGGCTTACTAGCATTGGCTTTATATAATGACACCAACTCTCCAAAGTTCCCAAATCCTTCTCAAATATACACAGTAGCATTAGTTCTTCTTCTATTAATTCGTCTGTCTCTCTTCTTCTGTCTGTTTCAATTTTTTTTTTATAAAGATGGAGACTCTCTGCAGCCGGACTCCTTCACCCTCCTCACCTCTGTTCCGTACAAACGTACGGCAGCATGGTTCATCATCAACATCCTTCCCACACCTCATAAAAAACCAATCACCATGCATCACCACTGCTATACTAACAAATCCAGCTGCTGAAGTAATCTCCATCAAACCTTCCAAACTACCACTCAGTCCCTTCAAAACGACCCCGCAGGAGTTGAAGATAGTGGCGCCGGAGACATTACAGTACGACAGTGGGTTTCTTGGAGCAGTGCCTGATAAGTTAGTGGAAGGAGAAGGAAGTAGTGATGATATTCACGATGCCATGAGTTACTTGACAAAGATTTTGACCTCTAAAGTTTATGATGTTGCCATTGAGTCTCCGTTGGACTATGCTTCCAAGCTCTCTGACAAGCTTCATGTTAATATTTGGCTCAAGAGAGAGGACCTACAACCTGTAAGAATATTCTTCCTTTTGTTTAGTTTTGCATTTGGCACATGATATTTCCTCCTATGCATTCTGTTGTAACCGTTTGGTCTAGTGACATTCAATTAGTCCACGCTATGTCAGAGGGTCTAGTGAATTAGTCATCACTCTTTTCTATGTCGGAATAGGTTAGCCGATAAATATGGATTCACTACTAATTTTTGTTCTAAACTAACATCAGTACATAGAGTTCCGTTTTAATAATCATTTCTACGGTGCTTCGAGGGGCTTGTATATCAAGTTGTTAGGAGATTCATCCTACATATGAGGTTCTATTTATGGTTCTCCTTTTCTTACTATCGTTTGTATCCAGAAAATAATACGTTGTCAAGTTCACAGTTTGAGTGCTATAAGTCGTTTATAATCCATTTGAAGTATTACAGAACTCTATAGTATGTATTCTCATGTTAAGAATGAATTTCATATGGATGGGAGGAGAGATCTTGCATGGGCTTATAAGTGAGTTAGGTTACTTCCCATATTGCCAATTCATTTCATAGTAGAACCTAAACTTTTTTCATCTCCACCCGATAAAAGATTACATGATAGAGTGGCAGCGGATGGTAGATTTTTTTTCTTTTCTGAATCTTAAAACAACTTAAAAAATATCTTCTAATAAGGATCTTTAAATCATAGTACATATATATAAGCACGATTATAGCGTTGAACCAAATACTTTATTATTGGTTCGTTAAGTAAACAAATAATAGAAGTGTAATTATACAGACAGGTATATATACTTTATTTCTGTTGGTTATTATTTAAAACAAAAACGACAGGGACTATATATTTGGATTCTGGCTTGATAGGCAGTACAAATTAAATTACAGCGAGTCCTGCCTAGATTCTTTTGCCACAGCAGTTCACGACATCTTGTTAGAAACAAGAATAATTACAACTAATATGAATAATTTCTCTTTGAAACCTATATATTAGGCAAGCTGGACACAAAGGCCCTAAGTAGGAAAAGGTCTTACATCGAATGAGTTTATTGCCACATTAGTGTTTCGTTCCAATAATGTCATATTAGGTGTACATTTTTTGGACTTGGATTATCTCCCTTCCTATTTTTGTTCCCTCCCAACCCCTCCTTTTAATCTAAACCGTTCAAAAGAAATCTGATGGCTAAGAGTTGTGCTGCATAGAGCCTTATTTTATTAGGTGCCATTAAAAGCATTCAACCAACGACTAATATAAATGGTATGTCTGACTAAAACGAAGTTAATACTAGTACTACTTCCTAAAATTTCAATAAAAATGCCTTTTTTTCTGTGTGTGTTTAATACTAAAAGAATCTAATTGAGGTAGTTGATAATGCATGCAGATTTTCTCCTTTAAAATTCGAGGAGCTTACAATATGATGGCAAAGCTTTCCACAAAACAATTGGCAATGGGTGTTATTTGTTCATCAGCAGGGAATCATGCTCAAGGAGTTGCACTATCAGCACAAAAACTTGGTTGCACTGCTGTGATTATCATGCCCATTACAACTCCTGAAATCAAAGTGTGACATCTCTCTCTCTCTCTCTCTCTCTCTCTCTCTCTCTCTCTCTCTCTCAAACACACAAGTTTTACAAAATTAAAAAAGTTTTTTAGCCAAAATAGTCCATGAGGTTGGTATAACTCCTCAATTTGGTATTTGAGATTTAAAATCTGTAGAAATGCTCCTTGAGTTTGTCTGCTGTCAATCATTTTGGTCATTCCGTGAAAAATCTCCATTAAATAAGACCAAAATGACAAAAATATTCTCAAATTCTGTCAAATCATTTTGGCCCATTGTTTATTAGGTTGAGGTTATTTTGTCATTTTAGTTTTTATTTAACAGAGATTTTTCACGGAATGACCATTGGTGGTGGACAAACTTAAGGACCACTTTTATTTCAAATCTTATAGACTAAAGTGAAGAGTTATGCTAATCTAGCTTTTTACTAAAATGTAATTCTCTAATTATCACGAATCTGATTTTTGGTTTTCCTTTTCTGTTCAGTGGAAAACAGTGGAGAAGTTAGGTGGACAAGTAGTGCTTGTGGGTGACTCATATGATGAAGCCCAAGCATATGCACAACAAAGGGCTAAAGATGAAGGCTTAATATTTGTGCACCCTTTTGACCACCCAGATGTCATAGCTGGCCAAGGAACTATAGGAATGGAGATTCTGCGTCAAATTCAAGGTCCATTGCATGCAATCTTTGTGCCTGTTGGTGGTGGTGGACTTATAGCTGGAATTGCTTCCTATGTCAAGAGAGTTCGCCCCGAGGTTTGTGTTTTTTTCAATAAAAAATAAAATAAAAAATTGTTATTAAGGAGAGAGGGAGAGTTCGAAACTATTATACTAGTTTATGGGAGGGGAAGTTTCAAATCCAAATGTTTTTGAAATGATTTCAGAATTTCATACTAGGACGTATATGTATGTGTGGCAGATGTATGTGTGGTATATGTATGTGTGTGTAAGATTTATATCTAGCCTAATGAATTACGTAGCATGTGTTGGCATGTGTTAATAAGATAGTGTTTTTATTGTCAATATATATATATATATATATATATATATATATATATCTCCTTTTAAATGTGTATTATTTGATGCTCAATGTAATGATCTATCTTCACATACTCGATCCTAGCCTCTTATGTGAAATCATAGTCATTTATCAAGATGCCTCGTCCGCAATTAATCTTTGGTGATTGCATGACTTAATTGGTTTCATAATCATGCAGGTCAAGATAATTGGGGTAGAGGTATCCGATGCAAACGCAATGGCACTATCCATACATCATGGTCAGAGAATTATGTTGGAGAAAGTGGGAGGATTTGCAGATGGAATAGCAGTAAAAAAGGTTGGGGAAGAAACTTTTCGGTTATGCAGAGAACTCATTGATGGAGTAGTTCTTGTTAGTCGTGATGCCGTTTGTGCATCAATAAAAGTGAGTCTTAATTTTATCTTAATTTATACTCATTAAAGTTTCAACTAATCATGTTTTATTTTAATGTCTTCTACTTAGACTGTGTTTAGAGATTCCAATCTACTACTTTAGTTGTATTTTAGCTCGTGTGCTTCTGCTGCAGGATATGTTTGAGGAAAAACGGAGCATACTTGAACCGGCAGGCGCTGTAGCCATCGCTGGAGCAGAAGCATATTGCAAATATTATGGACTGAAGGGTGAAAATGTTGTTGCTATAAGTAGTGGAGCTAACATGAACTTTGACAGACTAAGATTGGTATCTCAACTAGCCGATGTTGGTAGGAGATGCGAAGTTTTCCTTGCAACATTTGTTCCAGAAAAGCGTGGAAGCTTCAAACAGTTTTGTGAACTGGTATTTCAAAAGAACCTCTTCCTATCATTATCATAAGGTAAAAAAAAACATTGATTCATCAATTCTGAACCCTAGCTTATATCAACATTTGACTAGCAGGTTGGTCCAATGAATATTCTTGAGATAAGCTACAGATATGATGATAAAAAAGAAAGTGGCCTTGTTCTGTACAGGCAAGGACCTCTTACTCTTTAACTTTATGTTCTTCGTAAAGAAAATCCTTAGTGTTTCTATCTCTCAGTACAGTAAGAAATATTAATAAATTAAAATAAAATGACATTATTAACTATTAAAGTTGGTAGGTTCTAAAATATTGTTTTCAACTACATCCAACAATAAAAAAGTTTGTAGTACATTTGTTCCACATATTCATTGAGTCTATATGGTCATATATATGTTGCAGTGTTGGCTTTCAAACTGTTTTGGAGTTGGAAGAAATGTTGGATCGGATGATGTCGGCTCAACTACTGACCGTTAACCTGACAAATAAGGAACTAGTTAAAGATCATATGCAATTTTTGGTAATCAATCTCCTCACCTTTTGTTTTTTCATTCTGAATATATAGACGCCAATTGTATCTCTCGGGTTTTAAAAGCATCAAATCGATGCAAAAACATGAACAAAATTTGATGAGTAATGACATGTTGAGGCTTCTCTCCAAAATGGTCCACAGTTAAGATTTTGATCCCATAAGTTTCCGGTATATGCTTCAGGTGGGAGGTCGATCGTCCTCTATCGAAAATGAGATCCTCTGCCAGTTTGCCATTCCAGCGAGGCCAGGTGCTTTATTGAAGTTCTTAGATGCTTTCAGTCCCCTTTGGAACATAAGCTTGTTCCATTACAGTGGACAGGTTTGTACCTGTTATACTGATAATCCACTGTACTTACTGTAATCTTGTTGCACAAGGCTAATTTTTTTTTCCTTGTGTTTTCATCTTACCAGGGTGAAAGTGGTGCGGATGCGTTGGTCGGTTTACATGTTGCAAGCTCTGAGATAAACAAGTTCAAGGCTTTGGCTGATGCTCTAGGGTTTAATTATAATTTTGAGACAAACAATGAGACCTTACAATTGCTATTGCATTAGATGAGCCGCTAAACGGGCTAGCTTCGGCCCAACAAACTTGAGTTATTTTAAGTTAATTGTGTTAGTGTAACTTGAATCAATGAGTTTTGATCTAGAGGGAGCTGGACAGAAAACAAAAGATGAACAAAACTGGAGAAATGAATGGTTTCTTGTTTTCTCTCTTGCAGAAACTTTGCAGATGAATATTTCTTCTCTATTCGAAAAAGAGCACTAACTTGCTTTACATTAACTGAAAGGCCTTAACTTGGGACCACATAAAACACTACATTTCATCTTAGACACACATCTATCTAATTTCATGGATCACTCAACACATGACACTCATGGCCTTTTACAAAACTAGACATTTAAACTTTGCCTCATTTTGCACAAGTGGATACACCAATTTAAACAAACTTATTCTAAAACTTTTCAGCTCAAATACTTATAATTCAACACTCCCCTTTAAGTTTTGAGCTGATTTCACACCAAGCATATCTCGAAGATAGTTGAATCGATCCTTAGCCAAAGGTTTTGTGAAGATATCTGCTATCTGTTTTTCAGTGGGACAGTACACCAAATCAATGATTCCTTCTTACAGTGCATCCTTAATAAAGTGATACCTTCTATCAATGTGCTTTGTCTTTTGATGGAACACGGAATTCTTTGTGATAGCAATGGCAGATGTGTTGTCACAGTGAAGAGGAGTAGCTACAGTTTGCCAAAATCTCCCAAACAGTGAAGAGGAGTAGCTATAGTTTGCCAAAATCTCCCAAAACAAACCTCAACCATATTGCTTGTGTTGTGGCTTCTGATGCACTTATATATTCAGCCTCTGCAGTTGAGAGTGCAACACAGTTTTGCTTGATTGAAGCCCAAGAAAACACACCACTGCCAAATGAGAATGCATATCCTGATGTGCTTTTGCTGTCTTCCAATGAACCACCCCAGTCACTATCACATAAACCAATTAAGCAAGCTTTTCTTCCTTTCACATACTCTAAGCCATAATCCAGAGTTCCCTTGATGTATCTGAGCACTCTCTTTGCAGTTCCATAGTGTCTATTGGTAGGACAATGCATGTATCTGGCCAATAAACTAGCTGCATACATTATATCCAGCCTTGTAGCAGTGAGATATAGAAGACTTCCCACAATGCTCCTATACAATTCATCACTTGGAGATCCACTTCCATCATCTTTACATAGCTTCTCAGTAGCTACCAGAGGAGTTGAGACAGTCTTTGCTTCATTTAAACCAAATTTACTCAGTAAAGAGCTTGCATACTTCTTCTGATTAATGAAGATGCTGGAATCTGTTTGTATCACTCACATCCCAAGGAAGTGGTGAAGAAGACCTAAATCTGTCATCTCATACTTCATTTTCATATCTTCTTTGAACTCTTCTAGCATTGGTTTGCAACTACCAGTGTAGACTATATCATCTACATAGATAGAGACAATCAGAATATCTTCTCCCCTTGCTTTTATATACAGAGTTGGTTCACTCAAGCTTTTCTTGAAACCACACTGTGAGAAATAGCTGTCAATCTCACCATACCAAGCTCTCGGAGCTTGTTTTAAACCATAGAGGGCCTTATGAAGTTTGTAAACCTTTTCTTCCTTGCCTTTTACTACAAAACCTTCAGGCTGCTCAACATAGACCTCTTCTTGTAGAACTCCATTCAAGAAAGTTGATTTCACATCTAACTGATACAGTTTCCAGCTCTTTTGTGCAGCCAAAGCTATTAAAGTTCTAATGGTATCCAACCTAGCAACCGGTGCATAAGTCTCATTGTAGTCCAAACCAGGCTTTTGTGCATAGCCTTTTGCAACCAGCCTTGCTTTATTCTTCAACACTGAGCCATCATGATTTAACTTAGTTTTGTAGACCCATTTAACCCCTATAACAGGTTTTTCAGTTGGTCTGTCAACAAGCTTCCAGGTGCCATTCTTTTCAATCATAAACAGCTCATCCTCCATAGCTTTTAACCAAGACTCATCTTGTTTGGCATCCTCATACTTCTCTGGATCCATGATACACAGATTGCATTGAGCCAATACTTCATTCAGATTCCTCCACTTCAATGGTGTATTATCAAATGCTTGATTTTGTCCTTCAATTAAATTTGATATGCTTGAAGATTCACCTAAGATAGGTGACTTGGATTGAGTTTCAGAGTCTTCACTATTAGGAGCTCTCCTAGAATGAGATAATATAGGTGATGTAGGAGACAACACCATTCTGTCATTACTCTATGTACTTATATCACTGTGAATAAAACTTCCAGTATTAAGAAATGTTGACCCTGAGTTCTCTTCCCAATTCCAGACATCTTCTTCATCAAATACAATGTCTCTTGACAAGAATAACTTCTTAGATAATGGATCAAATACCCTATATCCCTTTTCACAAGTTGCATAAGTTGCATATCCCACAAATACTCATTTTAAACTTTTAGGTTCAAGTTTATGTCTCTTTTCACTTGGAACATGAACATAACACAGAGATCCAAACACTCTCAGATGGGCTATTCCTGGCTTTCTACCATAATAGGCTTCAAAAGGTGTGATGTTGTTCAAAGCCTTTGTGGGACATCGATTTAGACTATATACAGATGTATGCATAGCTTCTGCCCAGAGGAAATATGGCATCCTCTTCTCATGCAACATAGATTTCGCCATTTCAATCACTGTTCTGTTCTTTCTCTCCACTACTCCATTTTGTTGTGGAGTATATGCAAGAGTAAATTGTCTTTGTATTCCTTCCTTTTCACAGAACTGATCAAATTCTGAAGACTTGAACTCCCCTCCTCTGTCACTTCTCAGAGTCTTAATCTTGAAACCACTTTGTAATTCTGCCATAGCTTTGAATTTCTTAAAACAATTGAATGCATCTGACTTATATCTCAAGAAATAGACCTAAATCATTATGGTAAAATCATCTATCAGTAGCATGAAATACTTATTTCCAGCAATTGACTCAGTCTTCATAGGTCCACACAAATCAACATGAATCAGCTCAAGTGGAGCAGTTGCTCTATACACTTGATTTCTATGGAATTCTTCTCTGTGCTGTTTACCAAATTGGCAACCTTCACAGACTCCATTGTAGTCTGCAAGCTGTGGCAAACCATGTACCATTTCTTTGTTTCTCAATTGTTTGAGACCACCAAAGTGTAAATGTCCAAGTCTCCTGTGCCAAGTCTCAGTAGAGTGAGTGACACTAGCTTTCAGCACCATTTGATTCTCAGAGAACAAGGTCAGTGGATAACACCTATTCACTTTCTTCTTCACTCTCATAACCAAGCATTCCAGTGATGGACCATCATACACATTGCACATTCCACCTCCAAACACCAAGAAGTATCCATGTTCATCCATTTGACCAACACTGAGTAAGTTCTCCTTTAACCCGGGAAGATACATTACTTCTCTAACATACTTTCTCCCTTTATTTGTATCAATAACCAAAGATCCCATTCCTGCAACATTCACAAGATCTCCAGTTGGCATTTAAACTTTACCAGCTACATTGGTTCTAACCTCAACAAGCAAATCTACATTTCTTGTCATGTGATTGCTACAACCACTATCTATATACCACTCTCCATTCACCTTTGGTTCTGTGACAGTGTTGTTTGCATAAAACAGATTCCCTGTCATCTCCAATTGACTTGCATTATTTGCCTTTTGCACTGACCTGCCTACAGTACACTCTCTAGCCCAATGCCCAAATTTATCACAATTGAAACACTTTGGTTTCCCTTTGTATCTACACTCACCAAAGTGATATTTAGAGCACACCTTGCACTGAGGCTTTGCAACCTCCTGACCAATTGACTGAGATGCATTTGCATTCTGATAATTGTGCAGAGAAGATTTCTGCTGAAATTTGGGTTTTGATTCCCATTTCTTGCCTTTAGAATTCCAATTTCTCTGAAATCTAAATGAACCAGAATGACCACCACTCTTGTTCTGCTCCTTTGGATTCACGGAGAGTGAAGAGAATGCTCTCTCATTTGCATCAACCATATGCAAATCAAACCGTTGTTCTTGACTCTTTAAGATTGCAACTACTTCCTGCAATTCTACAGTCTCTAGACACTTTGTATTTTCTATAACCAAACAGATAGAATCATAAGGTTTACTAAGACTAATCAGGACCTTCTGCACTAGTCTCTCATTCGACAGAGATTCACCAAATGTTCTCATCAGATTAATTAGATCATTCAACCGTGTAAGATAGCTAGACAAAGACTCATCATCTCGCATCCTAGCATATTCAAATTCTCTTCTAAGATTCTGCAATTTCATAGATCGTACCTGATCACCACCATGATACTCTCCGTACAAAAAATCCTATGCCATCTTTGCTGACTCGGCATTGGCGATTCAAGGGAAGATTTGATCCGAAACTGCATTCTGAATGATTCCCAAAGCCTTTGCTTCTTGCATCAACACAGCTGACATTTCTTCATCTCCATCATCCTCCGATGATCCTTTAGTCTTCTTCTTCTTCGAATCGGACGTTTTAACTCCCTTCTCCACCAGATTCCATAACCCATGCGATTTGAAGATTGTCACCATCTTGATTCTCCAGAACTCGTAGTTCTCACCAGAGAAGATTGGAGTCCTCACTTCCGAGCCTCCAGATCCAGACATGATTTTGATCTGAATCGACAACCTTCACAGAGTTTCAAGAGAGCTTCGATTGAGCTCGATAACGTCACAGATTGTTAGATCCAACTAGGCTCTGAGGCCATGTTAGTGTAACTTGAATCAATGAGTTTTGATCTAGAGGGAGCTGGACAGAAAACAAAAGATGAACAAAACTGGAGAAATGAATGGTTTTTTGTTTTCTCTCTTGCAGAAACTTTGCAGAGGAATATTTCTTCTCTATTCGAAAAAGAGCACTAACTTGCTTTACATTAACTGAAAGGCCTTAACTTGGGACCACATAAAACACTACATTTCATCTTAGACACACTTCTATCTAATTTCATGGATCACTCAACACATGGCACTCATGGCCTTTTACAAAACTAGATATTTACATTTTGCCTCATTTTGCACAAGTGGATACACCAATTTAAACAAACAAATTGAACTGTTGTAAACTAAACTTTAAGTTAATTTAACTTGAGTTATTTTATGCTTTTATTTATACTAATTATAATGAGTTTTCTTGTCTTATAAGTAATATAGCTTATGAGGAGTCGGTCTCCAAATCCTATTGGAATTCCTAGACTAAATTTACACAATCACATTCATAGAATAATAATATTTACAACATATACGTATTTTTAAGCTAAATATCCCAAATATTCTGTCTTATTAACCCCGAAGTGTGTTTCAATTTCTATAAGATTTTTCTAAATAGATTTACATGTTCCTAATTCGTTTTCCAATGCTTCGACCAGATATTCACGAGTCATATTGTGGGGCTTAATTTTTATATGAGACATAAATTGAAGTGTAGCCGTATGTGGTTCTTATCTTGAGTTTAATAATGTTGGTGGGTTTTGGTTCATCAATTATAGGGTATGAATATTGGTTTTTTGCAATCTTCTCTTGCTCCTCTCTTTAATTTTGGAAAAAAGTTTTGGTTTATCAATGAGCTGAAATTATTACATTTAGTAAAAGAGAGATTATATTCACATACCCCAATTTACTTCTTCCACATATTTTTAATTTTTTAATATTTTCTACACACCACTAACACTTGATAGAAAAATATTAAAAAATTAAAAGGATGTGAGAGAAGTAATTTGGAGTGTGAATATAACCTCTCTAAGTAAAATAACATCCTTGTCCACATTGAAAATATTGCCGCATGTAACAATTAACAAAGACCAAATTGGCTTCCAAACTGAATTTAAAAAGAACAAAAATTATAGCTACGACAGGTGCCAGTAAACGCTGAGTCTGAAAAGCTGTGTGATTCAGATGTTGTAAAGTTCAAAGACGATTGAATTCGACAATGGGGGTTTGAAAGTGATTGAAGAACTGCCATTGAAATTGGTAATATGGCACACAATACAAAACTGAAAGAACAAAAGAAATGGCCTGCAACTGGTTTGCAGCTGTATGTATGTCTGTATAATTCAGCTGCATGCCAATGTGTATTAGAAGCTATGACAGCTCAAAGAACACACTTCATTAAGACACTCCACGAACCACCCCTTTATTCTGCAGTTAAATTGATTTTGGGTAGTCCTATACATGGATAACATGCATGGATTTTGGAGTCAAAAGACCTTTTTACCCCTAAAAAGTTGTGTATCTGTTACAATGTCAAGAGGGTGAGTTTGGTTTTTCCTTTTCCCCAATTAAATATATTGGTGGTTGATATCCCCAATTAGGTAGTCTGTTTAGCACTTCTAAATTGCTCAACTCATAACCCATGAGCAAATTCACACTCCAATGTTAAGCATTCCACTGTAATAATAATAATAACAATATATGTATGTATGTATGTATGTATGTATGTATGTATGTGTGTGTGTGTGTGTCTCTGTGTGTGTGTATATATTTGTTTCAAAGCTCTTCATAAATCCACCATCCCACTTCTGACGAGAGAGAAAATGGGATCATTAGTTTGTTTTCTTCTTGTGATTATAGCACTTTCTCTGCAGGCAAATGGGCAGCCTTTGGTTCCTGCAATGTTCGTATTTGGGGACTCAGTTGTGGATGCTGGTAACAACAACCACCTCTACACCCTGATCAAAGCCAACTTCCCTCCTTATGGAAGAGACTTTGTCAATCACAAGCCAACTGGGAGGTTCTGCAATGGAAAGCTTGCTTCAGACTTCACTGGTATTTTTATATTCTAATCTGCTCTAATTTACAGAAAGAAAGATTCAAACTTAGGTGCAAGGGAATTGGTACATTGCATTCGTTGACCAACTCACTAACTAGCCTAACTTGCATCTGGAACTAGTTATATCTTAGAATCGCCATGCATTTCTCAAGTCTCATTTTTAGACAATATTTTTTTAGTCCACTAATTGGCTTTTTTTTTTCTTTCTTGTTTTGTTTTCTTTGACTGCAGCTGAAAACCTTGGATTTACTTCTTACCCTCCAGCTTATCTTAGCAAAGAAGCCAATGGAAAAAACCTCTTGATTGGTGCCAATTTTGGCTCAGCTGGTTCTGGCTATTATGAGTATACAGCAAAATTATATGTAAAAAGAAATTAACAATTGCAATTTTAACTAGCTAGAAGATCTCTGTAATTTCTCACACATGAACATTGTAGTATGATTTTTTAATTTTTCGTGTGTAAATCTTGGTGTTTACATGCAGAATGCAATTTCACTAAATCAGCAGCTGAAGTACTACAAGGAATACCAAAACAAGGTGGTGCGAATTGCAGCAGGAAATAAAGCCAATTTTACTTCAATAATATCTGATGCAATCTACCTTGTTGGTGCTGGGAGCAGTGACTTTCTTCAGAACTACTACATTGATCCTCTTCTTTACAAGGTCTATACGCCCAACCAGTTCTCTGACATTCTCATGCAATCTTATGCAACATTCATTCAGGTAGATCACAATTCCTCTCCATACCTTTTGATTAAAGAACGGAAGAGGAGATTCGAAATTGGACCTCTCCTAATAGTGAAAATTAGAGAAAAATCTCTTAAGTTAACAGATTTCAATTTGGACCCAATTCAAGCCAATAGCAAACTAAAGCCTTGTTTCTTACCCTTCATTGTCTTAGACTGGACTATTTCTAAGGGGAAACAATTGAAACCAATGGCGGTGTAGCTAGAGACAAGGCTACCGTGAGACCTCTTAGTAGACTAAAATCGCATATAATAGTCTACTAAGAGATCTAAGCACAACTCCATTGAAAATTTCTCGCTCTGCCCTTAATTGAAAATATAATTATGACCAAATTGAAATCGAATTCAAACTACAAGAGAAATATTGTCGTTTGTCCTTCAATTATCTTATGAAGTATAGTAACTAAAAATGGTGACAATTACTGTAAACCCTAACCATCAAGAAACTAATGAAAATGGTTTGTTACAGCATCTGTATGCATTGGGAGCAAGGAGAATCGGAGTGACCACATTGCCGCCACTTGGATGCCTGCCGGCGGCCATCACTATATTTGGGTCGCACAGCAATGAGTGCGTGGATAAACTCAACAATAATGCAATCTCATTCAATAACAAGCTCAACGCCACATCTCAGAGCTTGCAAAATGGCCTCTCTGGTCTCAAGTTGGTCGTCTTAGATATCTACCAACCGCTCCATGACCTTGTCACAAAGCCTGCCGAAAATGGTACGTGAAGAAGAAGAGCCTTTATTTGGTTTAAAGTTAGCCATGCACCAAAATTAGCTTAAACAAAACTTCTTAAAGTAAATCGAGGGGACAGAAACGATAAAATTTGACTTTTCTTTCAAAATCGATCTAGGGACGACCTTTGCAGCTTAACACACAATGTGCTAGCATGGGCGATAAGAATAAATTTTAGTACTATATATACTAAACAATGTGGGGGCTACCTTCAATGTGGTGCCCTAGGTGACCGCCTCGTTCGGCTTTCCTCAGAGCCAGGCCCTGCATTTGTAGCATTGAAAGTGAAAAATACTACTAAGATGATGACGAACTAAAGTAGTAAGATAAAGTAGTTACATTTTTAAGGTTTTTTTTAGCTATAATAGTCCTTCAAATTTGCCTAATCCCTCACTTTGATCCCTGAGATTTGAAATCAATAGAAATGGTCCATGAGATTGTCCATCATCAATCTTTTTGGTCCCTCGGTGAAAAATTATACTAAATAAAGATCAAAATAACAAAATTACCCTCAATAACTAATAGGCCGAAATGATTTGACAAAAATTGAGGGTATCTTTGTCATTTCATCCTTCTTTTATGGAGATTTTTCACGGAATGATCAAAATGATTGATTGTGAAAAAACTCAGGAACCAATTCTATCGATTTCAAATCTTAGGGACTAAAGTGAGGAGTTATGTAAATCTCAGAGACTATTTTGGTTAAAAAGCCTATTTTTAATTAACCTCAATTATTTCTAGAAGAACATCATTATATAATTTGCCACATCAATTGATGTCTAATGAAAGTATTGTGGCAGATGTGTTATATTTTAGGGTGGTGCTGTTCACACATTTTTTTTTTTATCTCTCACATACTTCATGTTAATTTTTATTCTTTGGTCTTCTTTAGTTGATTTTATTCGACTGTCAAAAATTAAGAAATGTGTGTAAAAAGTAAAATTGGATGTGCAGATTGCACCACTAATGTATTATCGTATGGCGTTGATGATATAGGAGACAGTCCGGATGCAAAACAACTGCCAAAACTATAAGACATATGATTATTATCATTTGACACATGGATTGGGATGATAATTATACTTTTGCATACATCTACCTCATTATTTTTTGCCAGAGAGAGAAACTCACATGAAACACATAGTATATTTATTTCTCTTACCACATGACTTTATACTTAATAGTATAATGCCACGGATAGTTCTTGGTTAGTTTTTCTTGTTGGGCCCATAAGATACAATATAAATGGATCAATTCGAAATTTCGAACACAAAATTGGGTTGACAGTAATGAGACGAACACGACCCATCGACACGACTTGTCGCCCTTACTAGTGACTGATATTGACAGGGTTTGCGGAGGCAAGGAGGGCTTGTTGTGGAACAGGGCTGGTAGAAACAGCAATACTGTGCAATGCAGACTCAGTAGGGACCTGCGCCAATGCGTCTGAGTATGTCTTTTGGGATGGCTTTCATCCTTCTGAGGCTGCAAACCAAATTTTGGCCAATGATTTGCTCAGCAGTGGCCTCTCCCTCATCTCCTAATTAAATTAAATTATGCACTTAATCATTGTTTTTCTTGTTTAATTATAAAATTAAAATAAGTGCTGGGCTGGTGCATTTGGTTGCTTGTATTCTTGTTAATTTGATAGCTGGTGTGCTTCTTTTAAATTATCGTGAGAGAAAAAAATTATCAATTAGAAGATAAAGTTCTAGAAACTCCACTCATGTAAGTTTAGTAGAACAAATTATGAATTGTGTTTATTGAGTTGAAATAAAAAATTAATTAAGTTTTTATGTTTAGGTCTAGTGCATTTATCTATATTTTGCTACATCTGGTTAAATAAAGGATCCTTCTATTAATTTAACATAAAAAGACATGTACATGACACATTAGCTAGAAGCCAAAATCATAAAATTAAAGAAAATAATAATAATTAGATCAAAGTACCCCACATTCCAAAGGTCACATCCTAATTTAATGCATAACTACAATACTTACATGTATTTAAAACAATCATCATTTAACGGTTGGATATAATTCATGTGAATATATGTAATTGTATAACATATAAATTTTGTAGCCAAATCACTAATTTAAAACATTTTATAAAATGAGTTCGTGTACTCAACTATCGTCTTTGATGAAGTACTAACAGAAACTAACATTAGATTAGATTACCAAACAGATAAAAATCGCACAAATGTATTTAGTAAAATCACATATTACACAAAAAATAGCACACAAATGCATTTAGTTGCCTCTATAGTTTATGTGAACAAACAAATTAAAATAGGGTGATGCGATCTACATATCTCTTTTTATCTCTCAGACATCATTTTTAATTTATATTTTCAATTTTCGGCCTTCAGATTGAATAAATTAAAGAAGATAAATGACAGAAATTAACATGAGATGTTTAAGAGGTAAAAAAGATATGTGTGGATATCACTATCCTTAAAATATTTAGATTTGTTTATGATACTGAAACATAACCCAATACACCACGTGTCATAATACAAGTGAATAATTTTTTTTAATTTTTAATTTTCCAAACATTCAGCCACTTGTTTTATGATACACCGTGTTCCAGATACAATAAACAATCTTCGTTAAAATAGTTCCCATATAGCAATCTCTCCATATCCATCGCTTTGAACGACACCGTTATTGCCTTTATTATTGGAAACTGAAAATGCGACAATTTGACTTTGGCTCTCCATTCTCAAACAAATTGAATTTGCCTCTCATTTTTTCCTAAGACGGTCCAAAACGCACTAGCAGAAGTCAGACGAGGTTGCGTTTAGTAGAGAGAGAGAGAGAGAGAGAGAGAGAGAGAGAGAGATGGACTACAACCTAGCAGCACTGAAGCTGCTGTGCGTCCAACTGAAAGACGCGACCGAAGACACCAAGAACGCCATGGAACTCCACGGCATCGCCTTCCAACGCGCCTGGTTACAGGTCTCAAATCTTCCCAAAATACCCCTCTCCCTTCCTCCTCCTCTCAATTAACACCGACTGACCACTCGCAGGGCATTCTGGTCCATGTCTTCGACGACGGAGAGCGCTTGCTCCTCGACGACGGAACCGGAGTCATCGAGCTCTCCCTCAGACCCGAATTGCGCCACTGCACTTGGAAAATCGGTATCACCCCCGCACACATTAGCATCCTCGCTTCTTCCTTAAGCGCATTTTAGCGTCTTTTTCTTTTATTATTCATTAATTTATTCAATCTCTCGTTCGTTGTAACTTGTAAGTGATGCAGGAATGTATGTAATGACTGTTGGACGGTACACGCTACGTAAGAATGAGCCGCCAATGATCCAGGTAAAATTATTACTCACATTAACGTAATTTAGCATAGTAATATCGCTTGTAATAATAAAAAAATATTAATCGCATTGTGTGACCCATAACCTAAGGTATCTTAGTTTTCTTCTCGAAAATAAAATCAAATACACAAATTTTGTTACTCACATTGTATGACCTAGACCCATCAACACATATCTGACCGAGATGACTAGCAAATATAATATATGTAACGCTACTTAAATTCGGATGTAGGAAACCATACTTTGTTGTGATTTGTCATCTGAACCAGTGATAGAAGAATTTTTCCGGTAATCTACTGTTTACATGAACAGATTTAGCAACGGTTAACACTGAAATTTAAGTTGCGTTTGTGACTGAATATCAGGTACACAAGATGGTTGATCTTTCGGATTCCCATGATCGAGAGGCAATGTGGTACCTCGAAGTTATGGAGGCATACAATCTTTTCTATCGGCGCTTAATGGAAGGGTGAGAGAGAGATGGAAACCAAACTACGTACAACAGTTTCCTTGAAGCAATTCCTACCAGTTGTGCTCGACATTTGAAAATCCCTTGCTTACCTGCATCAAAAGTATGAACGTTTGAAAGCGCACATGTATTATGTCTAAGAACGATTGATAGTGCACATGTATTATGTCAAGCATGCTCAAGTTACTAGTACATGGAATTTGTAAGCTTCATTCTTGTATCAAACATAATCAGCAGCCATACACCAATGTACTTGCATGATTCTTTTATCTATCGGCTCACACAGTTTCAGCAATACAAAGATCATCCAGCATTGATGCAAATTGGGCAGATCGTGTATGTTATCCTCTCCTATGTTAGGTACCTCTGTTCAGTTTCAGGAACATTGACAGTGCAACCATCTGTCCTGACTTTCCTTGCCTCAGCAAAACATTATTCGAGTTGCATTAAGCAGGTTTTCTAATATGCAAATATCCACTTCGGTGTTTGAGATGTAGTTTCGGTTTCTGGAAATCTCGTTCTTACAACTTATATTCCTTTCCTGTTGGAGATCCAAACAGATTATGTTCCTCCCGGTGATTCTGTTGCTGCCGTGACTCTATTCTTCCGTACCCTGAGAAACTGTAGACGGTTCATGCCTGAAAGTAATACAAAGTAATGACGTTCTTCCATAAATCCAAAAGGAAAGTAAGCACTAAAGTCAGATACAGATAACAACAGTTTTTACTATCTTCCGGTATTCTTGCCATCTAAGCACACATGACACCTGAGTGTCAATCCAAGAAATTATCTTTCACTTATACAACAACAAAGTCTTTTCCCACTAAGTGGGGTATATCATCTTTCACTTATAATGATAAGAAATTATAAGGAATCCCAAAACACTATGACAAGTTGACAACAAGACAACGACAAAGGGTAGGCGCTGCCGAGCCCAAGAAAATAAATGAAGGTTATAATTTTGTTTTGAAATTGAGATATAAAGAGAATGATGCAAAACTTAAACGAGAAAAAGACTATTTAGATGTACCCAAAAATTGGAAAACTAAAACCTTTTTGAAACAAGATGATCTTTGAAGACTCTTAAAAGCATTTAATAACTATGGGTAACAACCAAGAACTGTGGAACAAACTTACTCAGAATGCTTGCGACAGCAGTCCAGCAATCTATCAACACTTAAATCATCCGCATGTTCGTCCATCGTGTCATTATCCTTGGCATAATCCTTTGAAGTAGTCCATTGATTTAAAATACTGACGATCCTTCTAAGCTGTAGCAAAAGTGAAGGAAAAATATATTGCAAGACATGGAACTTGGTACGTGAAACAATATAAACATCACCTATAACAAGAACTTAAGGTTCTACTATCGACTTAATTGCATAGTTATTGTAAGTTAACAAATTGGCAGAAGAGGATACAGCTGTAGTTCTAGCTTTTGACTGTAAGTCGCCTAATTGAAAGTCGAGAAGATCATCTTCAATCGCATCAGATTTGTTGACTAGAACCAAAACATACTGCTGGAGAACTGACGGGCTCATTTCCTTTTCCTTAACTCGAACCATTAACCTTGCAATGATGTTCCAGAGTGCACTCCTTGCTTCCAAATCGTCCGAAGAAAAGGGAAATAAATCAAGCAAACCCTGTAAGAAAGGCAAATCTGGATGGATACGAAGTGTCACTTCCATGTCGTGCCGTGATATTAAACCAAAAGCACATGATAGTAAATCTTGGAAGGAATAAACAAGTGAAGGAAACATAAACAGTTTACCCTCCGCTATCTCCAATGCTAGAGTAGATTCATCTGAAAGAATGTTCGCAATTAGAATTGCAGCTGTAACACAAGAATTTGACACCTAAAAACAAAAAAAAATTGTAAGTAGGAGTCAATCGCCACAAATTTTGGTGCAATATAACAAATGGCAAATTAGAAGGAAAATAGTATAAAGACTGCAACGACCTAGCTTGTTTTTGTTGCAGAATGTAATATAGTTTGTCCTTTCCTTTTGTTTATTTGTTCGGTTCAACAACATTTGATAACTGCAGTTTGAAATGTCACAGCTGCCTTCCCTCCACAAATTAGTAGCCTCGATTGTTACTTATGATCAACTTCACTATACTTCAGCAGAACTAATATCCATATATCTATTGGGTAATTCAGTTGATGTAAAGTTATTTAGATGGTGTCAGTAGATTCAGTTGTTTCTAAGTCATAAGAATGTATACAATATCATTTCCTTTCTTTTCAAGGTCCTCATTTTCTCATATTACCATTGAATGGAAGGCTTTTTTTCATAGAAAAATTACTAAAATCCTTATTTCGTCAAAGATCCAATTGCAAAGATTATAAACTGATGTACACGATCCTTAGGTTAGCCTCTAGATTTTTTTTGATAGAAAGAACAGATTGTTCCTGAAACTTCTAAGAAAAGTAAGAATGTCAATTCTCTGTGGTGAATAGTTGATTGGTGTTAACTTTCAGCAAATTACCCAAATGCCAGACCATCAGCTGGAAGCAGTGAACGAAACAGCAAAACCAACAACTTCATAAACATGGAAATTATAAAGTATACCTATGATTCGTACTTCATAATATCTAAGATAGATAATAGGTACCTCAACTTTATCAGGGAGTTTGACTAGGTCACAAGCTAGCTGAAAAAGTTTCTTGTTTGAACAGATGTGTTGGGAATGACCATCAATAACTGAGAGAGCTTCAATGGAACGGAGGATTACATCAAGAATTGGGTACCTGGAATTGTACAAAAATGAGCATATATCAGAATGAGATTACAAGTACATTTTTAGGCGACAGACTTACAAATAAGTTTTACATTGCAGAATTTTACACAGTAAAAGAATTGCAGGCTGAAATAACCATGATCAACAATATTATTTCCTAAATAAAGCTAATGTAACAGAATTGTCTCCTTTTCATAATCTATTAAAAGGCATAATCAAAACGAAGACATCAAAATGCTTATGAAATAAACGCAGAACCAATTTGACACATGGTACATGGTACATGTACAAGGAAACTTCAGCTGCAGATGGATTATCTACAAACCTTTCAGGTTCTCTTTCACTCATTAATTTGCTCATTTCGAAATCCAAGAGATTTATGAGTAGACTTGCTACTCCCAGCTTCATTAAAGGTGGAAGGAGAATATGCACAACTTCGTCCGAGTTTTCAATGGTGGCTAACAAGAGTTCAACATTCTGTTAAAAAAAAAATTCAGTAAGACAACGAACGCAAACATTCCAACCTGGAAATAGAGGTAATGCAGTTTAAAAGTGACTTATTGATATGTTTTACCAGTCTTTACCCTCTGAAGCATCAGTACAAAGAGAATAATAGGCATAATCCAAGGTGTGGATCCCAAAACTATTATCAAAGTTTAAATCAAATATAGGTAGGGTTTTCACACCATATGATTATTTCAAGTCAAGTGGTCCTATATCCGGTACCAATTCCTGAGTTCAAACACATTTCAACTTCATATTCCATTGTAACTCATTGGTGAAGTGTAAAGGTATACATCCATCAAAAAACAATAAACACCACATGCATGATAAAAGGTACAATTATATAAACAAGAACATCCAAAGGATTTACTTGGGCAAAAATTTTTCACTTATGAGTCTAAGAAAAAGTGACGAGGTACCAAACCTCATTTGAGCAAAAACTTAAATGGTATCTGCTACCTTTTCTATAAGCTGTAGATTTAAGCTATTTTCTGCAATCCATAGAATGCGGCTCAGATTGTGTTCGGACTGCAATGCCTTGGCCCAAATAATACGTTCACTACTATGAAGACCCACAGTTAACAGCCTGTGTCAATATAATGATTGTAAGATTAATCTCTGCATGAATCCTTGGTATCTGTAAAATCGCTTCGTACATGTTACGGCAAGAAGCATAAAAAGGTCAGTGAAATCGTTTATAAAATCACTTGGTATCGTTGAAGGCATGAAAAACATTTTTAAATTAGCACCATGAAGAAATAAAGATACATGATATAATAACCACAACAATGTCCTATCTATAAAACTGTAATAAAATAAGAGACAGACATGTACCACCACTTCCCTTGTTTGCTAAATGCAAATGATTAGGAATTATTAAGCTCCATATAATTCATTAGAGATATATGAAATATAGAGTACGTACTGTCCTTATGTACCACACAGAAAGCGGTTTATAACAACAGAAGCAGAAACAAATTTCAAGGTCATATATTTCCCTGCCAAGCCAGGAATATGCAAGAAGCAATTGAGAAAATGACTATTAAGCATAATAGGACAGGAAATAAGGATAACCTTTAATATCATATACAAGTCAACACCAAATATGATAATACCAAATCCAGAAAAATTAAATAGGAGTCATAGATGAAACTTAAATATTACCTGCAGGTTTCACATAAACACTGAGCATCATCAGAAAACAATTGATCCACAATTATTCCAATTAATCCATTTGTAGAAACTATTTTTTTCATGGGAAGTTCGTGACAGGCCAGGTTTCCAATAATTCCAAGGCTGATTTCCTAGAATAAGAAAAGAGAATATAGTCGCACGCTGAGAACCTTCGAAAACTACTAAGTTACCACGTACACTAGTTTTCACCAGGAAAGTTGGAGGGAAACAGAGATAGAGGGCAAGGAAAATTTTCGACTTAAAAACAAAAATGATGTCATAGCAAAGGACAAAATTGACTAACCGTAGCACGCACAGATTGTGAAACCATAAGGTTTGCTAAAAGCACTTCAAGTACAAGGTTTTGCACCTGCACAAATAAGTTTATATGTCTATCTCACGAATACAAAAGAAAATACATAATAAGAAAAGAGTACCAGAAATGTAGAAAAAATCAAAACTACAAATCCAGCACCAATCTTTTATAATTTCTAAAACCTCGAAATTGTGGCCATTGCATATGATATTCTTTTCCAAAAGTAGTTCTATTGTTCATGGTGACAAGCAAGTTGAAGCCATATCAAAAATGATAAGCTAGAAATTGCTTTATATTGTTAAATGCCATCACCCATCAAGTCATGTCAATAACGACTGTTTTGCAAAGAAATAAAATCACGTTAGATATTACTGTTTATAAATTTGCAATGCTTGTCTTTTAAATTTTTAATCAATGATTATTGGGGATAACATGATCACAAATGAGAATATAACACATCCAAACAAAATCAAAATGAGCAAAAAATAACAAAGAGATGAAGAAAATCCCAAGCACCATGAGTTCTGCATGAGTTTTACTTGCAGCAAGATCCCATAAAATGCAACCATACTCTTCCCAAGCCTCTATTCCCACTGGGACACCATATAAATCAACGTTTTCTCCTTCCTCCGGAGCATTTTTATGAAAATCGTCAATAATGTCCATGCTTTCAGATACATCTTTTGATGAGTGCGGTGATACGTCTCCAGGTGGAGTGGGCTCACGCTTTTCCACGGAATCAGCATTTAATTCTTGCACAAGGGCCTCAAAACCCGACGAATTGTGTTTATTGTTTGCATTAGCTGGTAGAAGTCTCCGTATCAGAGAGATCACATAACTAGGATCTACTGTTGTTGAGATGTCAAACAGCTGCAATGCGTGCATGGAAAAAAAGTTTGAGCATCAAGTATGTTGGGCAGCGTGTGCTTTTCAGTTGTCAATTGTCACCAACATAAATTTTCTACTTAGTCAAGATGCAATGAAATACACAATTGTACTAGATAAGCTGAAAATGTCACTTTGCCACGGCCAAAAATTTCGATACCAAAACCGAATTCACTGAGTGAGGGAAGCTACCATCATTGATCATTGAAACAAAACCAAAAAGAATATTTCCAAATTGGCCCTCCATTACTACTTAGTAGAACAAATTAGTTTTCGTATCAAAACCAACATAAATCTAAAGCAGCATACAGGTTTTAACAGTGAATAAATCGAAAAGCAGATTAATACCCACATCACAAATTCCCCCACTTTATCTTCCTAATCAAATAAAACGCAAATCGAAGAACAATAATCAAAACCCAGAACCCAAAAACTCCAAAACGCACAGAGGCCCATCGAATTTGTACGGAACCATTGAAATTCAAAGAGAGAGAGATTAAACGGTGATTTTACCTCATCAGGGGGAGCAGAAGGGTGGTGTGCGGTTGCGTTGTGGTCTTGTAATTGTGGTTGTTGTTCTTCTTGGTCCTGTAGAGGTATTGAATTGGAGTCCAGCGCCATTACCGCCAGCTTCAGACGAGCCCTTCTGTTTGTCTGGTTAGGTTTCCCCCTGTTTTCAAATTTTTTGGGGAAGAAGAAAACCACATTCTACTGTTTTCAAATTAGAGTGATAAAACATTTATTTATTTATTTCGGTTAAGTATTCTCCTAATTTTTTTCTTTTTTCCTTATTTATTTATTTCGGTTAAATATTCCGCAAACTTTAAACAAAAGAGAATGAAGTAAAAGCCAAATCCAATGGTTTTTTAATTCAATTTTTATAATTTTTTTTAATACTACAATAAAATTTGGTATTAAATTTTTCGATATTCGAACTCAAAACTATTTACTTAACAAGTAAATAAGAATATAATTAGTGCTAAATAATTTTTCATGAGTTAATTTAATTTTTTATCACTCATAATGTTTTATGAAAATTATGATTTAATTGCATTATTGTTGCAATCTATTGAAGTCAATTTAGTTAAGGGAACGATGAGTTGGCAGCCACACAAACCTAAACATGAACAATCATATTATGGTATATGATTGGGTAGTGAGAGTTGGGGTTCTTCTAACAATGAATCTTTCAAAATACGGTTATGTCAAATTGGTATTTTCTCTTTATAATGAAAACCATAAACTAAAATAAAAAAGTTAAACATAAAATGTAACATCCCACATCACCCAGGGGAGTGATCCTTATATGTATATTCTCATCCCTACCTAGCACGAGACCTTTTAGGAGCTCACTAGCTTCGGGTTCCATGGGAACTCCGAAGTTAAGTGAGTAGCGCTTGAGAGCATTCCTAGGATGGGTGACCCATCGGGAAGTTCTCGTGTGAGTTCCCAGAAACAAAACCGTGAGGGCGTGGTCGGGGCCTAAAGCGGACAATATCGTGCTACGGTGGTGGAGTGGGCTCGGGAAGTGGTCCCCTCGGGCCGGGATGTGATAATTTGGTATCAGAACCTAACACTGGCCGTGGTGTGCCGACGAGGACGTCGGGCCCCTAAGGGGGGTGGATTGTGACATCCCACATCGCCCAGGGGAGTGATCCTTATATGTATATTTTCATCCCTACCTAGCACGAGGCCCTTTAGGAGCTCACTGGCTTCGGGTTCCATGGGAACTCCGAAGTTAAGTGAGTAGCGTGCGAGAGCATTCCCAGAATGGGTGACCCATCGGGAAGTTCTCATGTGAGTTCCCAGAAACAAAACCGTGAGGGCGTGGTCGGGGCCCAAAACGGACAATATCGTGCTACGGTGGTGGAGCGGGCCCGGGAAGTGGTCCCCCCCCGGGCGGGGATGTGATATAAAATGATTATCAAATATGTCGTAAATTAATTTTTAGTTGGGAAGTGATTTTCGCACACTATTTTTACTTCTCACAACTCAAAATTCACATATCCCTCTTTCTTTATGATCGTCGGATTGAATAAATCATATAAGTAGCCACCAAGATTAAACACGGTGTGTAAGAGATTAAAAAAAGTGTAAAAATCACTTCTCTTTTCAATTATTTACATTAGAGATGGTCTAATTTCTTATTAAAAAAAATAAAATGAAAAGTCTTATGTCCAAAAGAAAAAAGAATCTCAATATAATAAAAGAAGCTGAATATTCATTTATTAGTTTTTCCAACCACATCTAACGCCAATTGCAACAATAAAATTTTAAACGGCGCGTAGTAGTAAAGGTCATGAACTTTGTGCCATGTTTAATTTTCATCCATGGACTCTCATATTAGTTTTTAGGGGTGGAAAAATATACCGAATATTCCAAATCGAAAAGAAAAAAAATTCCGAAACCGAATCGAAAAAATACCAAACCGAAAATCTCGAAAATTTCGGTACCCAATACTGAACTGATCCCAAACTTTCGATACGAGAATCAGTCTCACATTTTCATTTGTTTGGTAATCCCGAACCGAACCAAAGTAAAAAAAAAAAATTATTTAATTTTAAATATATATTTGGAATTGTAACGGTCGTCGGCCATCAGATTTGGTTAAGATCTAATCTCAACCATTGAATACAAATCAAACCCTTAGAAACTCAGTCACTCTCTCTCCATCTCTCGACTCGACCTCACCTCACCTCCCTCCACTCCTAGCCGATCTCTCTCCGTCTTCAAATCTGGCCACACCCACATCACACAAGTGACTCACCTCTCTCTCGACTGACCTATCAACTATCGAATCTCTCCCTCTCTCTCGATTTCTCATCCCTCAAACCCTCACTGTGGATGAGCCTTCCTTCATGACATAGAGGCAGAGTTATATTGGAATTTGGATATAATAACATATTGGATACGTTATTGCATTTGAATTGGATAAGTGATTTATTGTATTGAAATTTGGATATATGCTGAACTGTGGTTGTGATACATTAATGTGCATTGTTATTATATTTGTTAGGATGGACGGGTCAGGTAGCCAATCTATTACACCTATGGTCTCGGTATTAGGAAAACGAAAACAAATCTAACCTAGTGGTACCCTTCAACTAGGCACTCCCTCACCTCAAGATTATCTGCATGATGATTATTATGAAGATTGTTGGGATGATGATCCGAATGTGGATGAGGATATTGCATTAGAACAAGTAAAAGAACAGGGAGAAGAGAGGGAAGAGGGGGAAGAGCCATTTTAGTTTCTGCATGGGGACATGCCATTTTATATGCTGCATTATTGGTTCGATTGAGACCTATAGCCAACCACCAATACTCCTCAGTACAACTCGTGTTTGAACATCAGCTAAACATTTCACATTTACGAGCTTTTGGTTGTGTTGTTTATGTGCCTATTACACCACCGCAACGCACTAAAATGGGACCTCAGCGTAGACTGAGAATTTATGTGGGTCTTGATTCACCATTTATCATTAGATATTTGGAACCCCTAACAGGTGATATGTTTACAGCTAGTTTTGCTGATTGTCATTTTGATGAGATAGTCTTCCCTTTGTTAAGGGGAGAAAAGACTGTTCCAGAAGAACGGCAATAGCTGACATTGGTTGTACACACCTTATCTCATTTTGATCCACGTAGCACTCAATGTGAAAATGAAGTGAAAAGGATTGTTCATCTTCAAAGTATTGTCAATCAAATGCCAGATGCATTTAATGATGCTATGAAAGTGACGAAATCACATATACCAGCTGCAAATGCACCTGCAAGAATTGATGTCCCTGTTGGACAAAATAAAATGGTAACGAATGATTCATCTGGTGCACGCCTGAAGCGTGATAGGCCCCCAGGTTCAAAAGATTCAGCCCCTCGAAAAAGAAAGACAATGACACAACTGAATCCAAATGAAATCATTCAGGAAGAGAAAATGAATGAAAAATCTGCAATTTATGATTCTGTACTTCCATAAAAAGAAAAGGTCCTTGATGAGACATATATCCCTGAAAAGACAGCATTACATGAAAGCAAAGAAATCTCCATAAATTATGCATGTACAAATGAATTGTGGAATCAGAATGAAATAATCATCGATGATATGTTTGCATTTGTAGTAGTCACTGAAATCATATTAAGTGATGATATTGAACAACGCTCTGTTGATGAATGCAAATAGAGACAAGATTGGCCTAAGTGGAAAGATGCAATCTAGGAATAATTAAATTCCTTGGAAAGGCGAAGTGTTTTTGGACCAGTAGTCCAAACTCCGCTTGATATAAATCCCGTGGGTTACAAATGGGTACTAACAAGAAAACGCAATGAGAAAAACGAGATTGCAAGATACAAAGCACGACTTATTGCACAAGGCTTTTCACAAAGACCTGGAATTGATTATGAGGAGACATATTCTTTTGTAATGGACGCAATTACATTCTGTTACTCAATAAGTTTAGTGGTTTCAGAAAAGTTTAACATGCGACTTATGGATGTCATCACTGCGTATCTATATGGAGAATTAGATACTGACATATACATGAAGGTCCCATAAGGACTTAAGTTGCCTAAAACAACTAACAAACCACGATGTATACTCTCGATCAAATTAAGACGATCATTGTATGAGCTGAAAAAATCTAGACGAATGTGGTATAATCGTCTCAGTGAATATTTGATCAAAGAAGGATATATCAACAATGTCATTTGCCCTTGTGTGTTCATTAAGAAATCCAATTCTGAATTTGCTATAGTGGCAGTATATGTTGATGATATGAACCTAGTTGGAATTCCTGAAGAGCTCAATAAAACTGCTAAATCTGAAAAGCGAATTTGAAATGAAAGACCTCGGGAAAACAAAATATTGTCTCGGCTTGCAGATCGAGCATTGTGCTAATGAAATTTTGGTCCACCAATCAGCTTACATTGAAAAAATCCTAAACCGATTTGGCATGGACAAGGCTTATTCACTCAGCACACCAATGGTCATTCGTTCTTTGGACATTAAGAAAGATTCATTCCGTCCAAAAGAAGATGATGAAATGGTCCTTGGTCTAGAAGTACCATATCTGAGTGCAATATGTGCTTTATTGTACTTAGCGCAATGTACTAGACCAGATATAACTTTTTCAGTTAACTTGTTAGCAAGGTATAACTCTGCTCCAACAATGCGTCATTGGAAATGAGTCAAAGATGTTTTGCGATACCTTCGTGGGACAACAGACATGGGTCTCTTCTACTCAGGAAAATCCACAAATGACCAGATCCTTACTGGATATGCAGATGCTGGTTTCCTCTCTGATTAGCATAAAGCCCGCTCACAAACTGGATATGTGTTCACTAATGGAGATACAACAATCTCATGGCGCTCAACAAAACAAACATTAGTTGCTACATCTTCAAATCACTCAGAAATACTTGTTTTACATGAAGCAAGTAGTGAATGTTCTTAGTTAAGATCAATAATCCATCATATCCGGAATTCATGTGGTTTACCTTCGAAGATAGACAATCCAACTGTCATCCATGAAGATAATGCAGCCTGTGTTGTCCGAATGAAGGAATGATTCATTAAAGGCAATAAGACTAAACACATATCGTCAAAGTTTTTCAATGCACATGAGTTTCAGAAGGCTAAAGTTATTAAAGTAAGACAAATCCGTTCTAATAAAAATCTGGCAGACCTGTTCACTAAGTCTCTACCAAAATGCACGTTTCAGAAGTTAGTGCAGAGTATCGAATTACATCGACTTACCAATCAACTAAATTCGAAGAAATCGGAATTAGGGGGAGATAAATATCAGGGGAAACATCTATGATACATGCTTGTTGTACTCTTTTTCCTTCGACTAGGATTTTTCCCACAAGGTTTTTCCTATTAAGGTTTTAACGAGGCAACATAAGTATACTTAACACTATATCAACAATCCAGGTAAAGTTATACTCTTTTTCCTTCGCTATGCTTTTTTTCCACTGGGTTTTTTCGAGCAAGGTTTTAACAAGGCAACTGATGTTGTTGATATGTAGGCATCCAAGAGAGGTGTTATAGAATTAGTAGATGAATGCCCACTCAAAAGAATGCCCACAGACTTAGTAATAGTGAGTAATAGTGTTTGATACTTTCAAAAGTATCATCATTGTATTTTGATGGTTGTAGTTACGAGAGTCGCTCAATAAATAGAGCACTCCGTTTGTTATCAAATGCACTGCGAAAGAAAAGAAGAGAAATAATATCAGTATCATTTCCTCTTTTTATCTGCCATCTCCTTTGTGTTATAGCTACTAAAATCATAATGTAATATTTTACACCTACTTCGCTCATGTCCTTAAAAAGATTACCTTTTTAACTTTTATCTATTTATAACGCAAAACTATTAATAAAGTTAAACTAAACTACAGATCAATCTTCTTTGCTACAGTTTAGCCAATTTTAAGATATCTACAGAAATCCATTTGCACGTTACACTTACAGATACTACCCAACTCTTCCACCTACATGATCGCAACCAGAGATCTGCGACTCTGCAATGGCTCTGACTCCATGGCCGTACCTCCTCCAGCTCCCACTCCACTCTTCCGCCCACTCCTCTCAGCGCTTCTTCTCCCAATTGCGAAAGACCGAAATCTCTTTCATCTCTCCGATTCCGGTCAAGCTCTCCCCCTCGGTCTTGCCGAGACCCAAGTGCTTTGGATCGGCCACCGAGGAGGACCGCTTCAGCGACACCGAAACCATCTCCGATGACGAAGCTAGAACCAACGACGTCGTTCCGGTCAACAGCCAACACCAAACGACGGAGACGAGTGGTGGTTCGTCAAGGGTTGCGACGTCGTCTGCCGGTGACTCTTTGCTCGGAATTCGCGAGCCAGTATACGAGGTCAGTTGCAAGCCAATTTCGTTATCTGTTAATTGCAGTTATAGACTGTGATTAATGCACTAATCAACATGATTAAGCAATACTATTATTTAATTATTTTGTAGGTGGAAGAAGTGAAGGCTAATGGGACGATATCTATTAGAAAAATAAATAGACGTCAGCTACTGAAGTCAAGTGGTGAGTAAAGTTACGTTTGGAAATGCTTCTTGGAAGTACTTCAAGGGCTTCTATCAATCCAGAAGCACTTTTAATTTTATTTTTTATGCCAAACATTATATGAAGTGCTTTTGGTGTTCTAAAAACGCTTCTAGTTATTTTAAAAGAACTTCCAAACAGTTTGTAAAATACTATGTTCTTTATACTGCTCTTTGAAGTTAAACTGATGTTAGTTATTTCTAGTGCTGTTTTCGGGTTACTGAGTGTTAACTTTCGTCCTCAGGTCTTCGTCCGCGTGATATTCGGAGTGTTGATCCTTCATTGTTTCTGACAAATTCGATGCCTTCGTTGCTGGTAGGATTCCAGCTTCCAATTTTTGTATTTCTCGCAAGTTCTTGCAAATTGTAATGCTTTTGTGTGTGTTATTACCTGTATAAAAGTTTAAATTTTGGTAAGTGGGTTACTGTCTTACTAAATGGCGGATATTTATCATACTTACGAGCTTCTTTCGGTTCACCTCTTAGGTCCGTGAGCATGCTATTCTGTTGAATCTAGGCTCATTACGCGCAATTGCAATGCAAGAGCGTGTCCTTATATTTGACTACAACAAGTGAGAGCAGAACAAGATATTGCACCCATTGACTTCTAATTTTGCCTTATCCAGTTCAAAGCATAATACTATTGGAAATTTTGCATGTGCAGTATAGGAGGCAGAGCTTTCATAGAAGCATTGTTGCCTCGACTAAACCCCAAACTTATGAATGGAGGACCATCTATGCCATTTGAGCTCGAGGTTAGCATTCTTGTCCTGATCCCTCTCTCACTTCAAGCGAAGTCACTATTTTTGCTTTGGAATTTAAGCATAACATTTCTGTTTTTTAATATATGTTATTAGTGTGTGTATTACAAATTTGCAAAAGGTCTGCTTGTAGATATCTTACACAAAGATGATTCCTAGAAATGCTACCTTGTAAGTTTCTTCAATTATTAGCCCATTAGGGTTCAGTTCTGGAGAATTTGAATAGGCCTGGAGTTTGCATTGGAATATGCTGATATCGTGATATCTCCAGTCTTTATTTTATTGCAGTATTTTATGCCTTAAAGGAACTCTAATATGGCTGTCGTTTGCATTGGAAAGAATTGCAGGGCCAAATATATAACTGAATTGAAGTTTTAATGCAAACACCAATCTTTATTTTATGACTGGCTTCAAAGATATATTAGTCCTTAATTTGGTATTTTGTATGTTGCATACCGTTACTAAAAATCTCTTTAAGAAATAAGAATCTAACTTATTGGAAGAAATATTCGTCCTATAGGGGAGAAGCATTCATACTCATATGATCAAAACTTGTCTCAAAGTCTCTTATCATTTTTTTAACTGTATTAAGAGTGCAAATCAACCGCTTAAGATCATATTGGAAGATTATAGTGAGTGACTTCCAGTTGTGGATGTCACAGGTGCCCAAATCTGTGGGGGGTTTCTAGATGAAGAATGCATCTTTTAGGAACCTGACAGCTTGTGGCATGCAGTGAACTGCATCTAATACAAATTCAATGACAACTAAACTGAGACTAAAACTGAAAGACAAAGCTTTCTGTTTTGGTTAACGTGTGACTGCTTCGGATAATATCAAATTTCAAAAGGAGGATACACTGTTTTGAGTTTAATGTTTCATTGTATCTCCTTTCTCAATAAATTAGAATAAACTGTAGGTTTTCAATAACAAGGCTTACATCAAGGACCGATTTCTGTGTTACTTATCTTCATTTACTGAAAAGGTTGGCAAGAGGTAAAATGTGACCTTTTGCGTTTATATGATTCATATTCCTTGTCATGCATATACTTCCTATCTTTTCACCTAGTAGGCTTCTGATTCTCAATTTATCAGAGTGCTGAATGAAAAACATATTTTGTGATTTTGGTACTTTCAGGTTGTTGAAGCAGCATTGCTCTCAAGAATACAGCGTTTAGAACAAAGACTAATAAATTTAGAACCTCGTGTGAGTATGGCTAGATAGTGAGTGTTTTAATATTCTTTTTCCTAAGGTTTTCTCAGCAATAACTGTCTTAAAGCTAAATATATTCTCTATGTATTTAGCTTACAGCTGTCGAGAAAAAATCAGTAGGTTGAACAATCTAAACATCACATGTTATGTTACCTTTGCTAAGAAATATGCTGATCATATTTATACAAATGCTGCATGGTAATGATTTATATGATTAAAATTGCCTATTGTCCAGGAAAAATAAAGGATTTCGTGATTCAAGTAAAATAGAAATAATTTCGTATACTTGTTTTGCAGTATGGATGATACATCTCTCTGTCTCCCCCTCCCCCCAAATAAATATCTATATTTTTTTTTTCTTTCAAATTCTGTGGTTCAAGTGTTATCATGTTTAGTCTCCTTCAATTTGCTTCAGGTTCAAAATTTACTTAGCGTTTTGCCAAACCGGTTAACTGCTGATGTACTGGAAGAGCTTCGTATTAGCAAGCAAACCTTGGTATGGTTGATCATTTTGACTTAATGGTAAACCCATGTCTATGGGCATTGACAAACATTAGTATTAATCTGGTTACCTGTCCTTTGTTAATGAAAGGTTGAATTGGGTTCAAGGGCAGGGGCGCTCAGGCAAATGCTGTTTGATCTGTTGGAGGATCCCCATGAAATACGCCGTATATGCATTATGGGGAGAAACTGTACACTCAATAAGATGAATGATGACATGGAATGTTCTGTTCCTTTAGAGAAGCAGATTGCCGAAGGTTAGTCTTAGATGCGAGTTCTGTAATTTACTTGAGCAATGTATAAGTTGCAAATTCAGTCAATGAGCTAAGTGTATCTTTGGTTTGATTTTGTTATATACAGAAGAGGAGGAAGAAATTGAGATGCTTTTGGAAAATTATCTTCAACGGTAGGCTCCTCCTCACCTTCCCCAAACAAAGACAATTTTTTTTAGCACTAACTGATACTGATGCATTTGTTTTTTCTATGCTGTGGTACAACTAAAAAGCAGCATTATTTGAAACTTGTGCTATGATGTTCACCATGGAAGTTGACCTTAGTGCTTGTTGCATTCGCAGATGTGAATCTTGTCATGGCCAGGCTGAAAGGCTTCTTGATTCTGCTAAAGAAATGGAAGATTCTATAGCTGTCAACTTGAGGTCTGAATGTTTTTGTCGTTTTTGATTTGTTTATAGCTCTATACTGTTTGTCTGGATGTGAAACTTTAATTGATCTTGTTGTTAGACAACCACAAAATCTGAAACATTTAAGTTGTTAGAAAATTGGGCCAACAATGTATATGGATCAGCATCCTCTTCCACGTGCAGCCCCATCCTGCACATAGAGAGGCAAACATAGACGCAGAAAAGAAACACATAGGTACCCATTCGGCTCACCTTACAGCCTCACCCTCAGCTGAATCAGTATTAGTTAAAAGTTTCATATATAATCCTAAAACAAAAAAGTAAAGATTTCCCCATTAGTTCCTCATCTGTTTGCACTCTCATACTCAACTGGATTGAATTTTGCTCACTGTGTGCTTTCCATTTATCTAATGCCAATTTTAACTGATTTCATTTACAGTTCTCGGAGGCTCGAGGTTAGCAAAGTGGAATTACTACTCCAGGTTGGGACATTTTGTTTGGCACTTGGCGCTCTGGTTGCAGGTGTGTCCTTAACCTGCTACAAAACCTATCTCTTACCTGTATTAGTTGCATTGTGTTGTTAAAAATGTTCCAATGGGTTCGGGTGCGATTCTATTTGTTTCCAGTCTCTCCCTGTTGTGGAAAATTTACTACATAACTTTCCACGTGGAAAATTCTGATGTCCATATATATTCCTATATGCAGTTATCTATTAATTTTGAATCAATCAAAGCTTTTAGACAACAAACTGGATTTTGACATGTCTAAGAACTCGTTTGGATGTGCTTTTGAAATGATTGAAAGTGCTTTTGGTGAAAATGTTTTTGAAACCAATTCTTAGTAAAAATGCAAGTAAATTCTGGAAAGCACTTAAAGTGCATTTGGAACCAAAAAATATTTTCTCTAAAAGCGCTTTCAATAATTTTAAAAGCACATCCAAACGAGTCCTAAGTTGTTTCTAAGAATGTCAATGGTTTCTGTAGGCCAAGAAACTAAAAAAACCTAGTGCTAGAGGTGGTAGATAACATAGATTTCTTGTTCGTTCTTACCGTAGAAATATAGTCATATTTTGGAGTCGTCTCAAAGCAGAAGAGTTGAATGGTGCAATGGTTGTCATTTTTTTTTTTAAAGGAAACTGTTATTGGCACTCCAAAAAATCTCATTTTGCACTCCTTCACAAGTGTATTTTTCTTTCTAAATATAGAAAGGTTGGAGTGCAAAGTGAGAATTTTGGAGTACCAATAACAATTCAAAATCCTATTTGGTGTTCTGTACATTTCAAATATAATCTCAGTTCAACACCATGAAGTAACAACTGTAATATCAGTTCCATAGATTGGTAAGTTGGCTAGAGCAGTATGTGCTTCCCTCACTGAACCTAAGTTTGAATCCCACTCCCCGTCGTTTAGATGAATTTAATGTAGATTACAATATTGTTTTGTCAAATAACTCCTTTATATTGTCCATATTTGTTTGCCAGCCAAATTTGTCATTAAATCGATGTTTCGGTACTCAGCAGTCTCGTCTTCCTTCAAATTTCAGGTATATTTGGCATGAACTTAAGGTCCTACCTTGAAGAACATGTGGTACGTAAAAGTTTGTGAATTAACTTTGTTGATTCTCTTCCCATTTTCTTCCGGGTAATTGCAACATGGCCATTACTTATTGCTTAGTTTGGTGCAGTTCGCATTTTGGTTTACAACAGCAGGGATAGTCGTTGGCGCCGTCATCGGATTTTTTCTTATGTACTCTTATCTCAGGACAAGGAAAATATTGTAAATAGGAAGTGATTCAGTATAGGTAAAAATTTCATTTTCGCTTTATGCACTATGGAGTCCATGAGATTCGAATGCATTTCGTTTGTGTTCTGGAAAGTTAATCGCACCTCGTTAATTTTACAGGTGATTTCGAAGGTCATGAACGTTCAGCTGCCAAACAAATTGATATGTTTGTACCATATTTCTATGAACTTGTACTGAATTTCTCCCACAAGATTTCATCACCGCAGCTGATATCGCGAGTTGAATCCGTTAGGCTTATCTCTAGTATATGCAACAAGTAACGGTGATTAGTGTTTGTGGCCCTGTAATATTTTGGCCCACCTGGATGCTGGATTGTACTAGTGCCCGAGCATTTCGGAAGTAAGAAACTAAGAATGTGCACCCAGAAGTGCCGCTCAGGTCAACGTAATACGAAATGGATTATCAAATGAATATGGAAAACCAACAAAGCTCAACGCTTCGGACAAAAAGGAAAAAAGGAAGAGGTAGAAGAGAAGAACACAGCTCTATAATAGAAGAACAAAACAAACCTGAACCAGCACGTCATGCGTTTAGTGATGAATTTTGTGCAGTTTGGGATTCTTTAACAGGTTTTGAAGATTCATCAATGACTAAATTCCCCATTCCCACCTCCACTGCTTCCCTCTCATCCTTCTCCATCTCAGAAATACTCCCATTCGAGGCCTGAGGCAGCACGCCAGCCATGGAAGGCTCAAGGAGTCGAGGCCCTGCACTAATCCATGGATGACTGAGGCATTGTGCAGCTGTTGGCCTCTTTTCGGGGACAAAATCAAGTATGGGAACAAGGAAGTCTGCCATGTCATTTGCATCTTGCTCGCTGAATGCGTACTTCTCCGTTAGCACCTTATTAAGAGGCCAGAAACGCAATCGTCGAATATGCTTCAAATCCCCATATCGGTTAAAGAAATCCCGGGAATATTTACCGCCTAATGCAGTCTGCAAAATATAAATCCGTGAATACCCTTATTTAACCAGATTTATTGTCAGAAAGTACAATTACATATAACTCTCATTTCTTTCAGTGAGCAAAGTATCATGGTATTACCTTACGGGGAATAGTTCCAAGAAGTTCCATCATCAGTGCAAGGTGATCCTTCACAACGAAATTTAAAAGTCAATATATCAGACACCTAGTTTATCAAATTCATCATAAACTTTCAAAGAAGAAATCACAAATTTGCACGTACCTCATCCTTATCATAACTGTCACCACTGTGTGGATCAAAAAGAACGTCACCAGTTGCTAGCTCAAAACAAACGCAAGCAAAGGACCATAAATCCGCTGCAGTCGAGTATTTTGCTCCAAGAATAACTTCTGGGCATCTGTACTGCCTTGTCTGAATATCACTTGTAAACTGCTTATACGTCCAACAAGCATTTCCAAAATCAACCAATTTGCATTTAAGGTCAGTTTCTACGAATAACTTCTTCCTTGCGGAACGGCTTGCTTTTGCTTCTTGAGTTTCTTCCTTATCTTCACGCTTTATTGATTCATTACTAACTCCAGAATCCTTCACTTGTTCTTGAACAGAATCCCCATTTGATTTTACTTCACTAATAGAATCTTCGGAGCCAACTATTGCGGAATCTGCCTCATTGTCTTCCCTCCCGGCACCACCCTGAGTTGCTTTCTTAGCCTTCTTCCGGATCTTCTTCTTCTGGTTTTTTGTAAGATCTCCATTTAACTTCTTAATGTCTTTAGAAGCCCCAGAGACGGGCACAGTTTTATCTTCGCTGGTCGGAAGGATAAGAGGAGCACCTGATTTCCTAGGATCTTTAGATGGATCAATCATCGACAAAAGCAAGACATTCTCTGGTTTCAAATCTGTGTGTATTATTGAGAGTTGACTATGCAAGTAATCCAAACCCACCAATATATGGAAACAAATTTCTTTGACCATGTGCAGCGGAGCCCCTCGGTAATCATTATACTTAATAAGGGTCAGGAGGTTATCCCCCAGGTACTCAAAAACCAAACACACATGCTGTCCATTTGGGCCTGAATGCTTGAAGTGATCCAAAAGCTTCACAACACACTTCTTATCGCCAGGGTCTCCCTCAGCAATCTGTTTGAGAATCTTTATTTCGTCCATTGCAGCTTCAGTGTAATAACGAGAACTCTTTTGAATCTTCAAAGCTACATAATGCTACAAACAATGAATTTCTCATGTTGTTAAAGGTTTGAATAGTTAAGTTCCTCATTTCCTTTTCAACACGTTAATAAAAAATTCGCACACGCACACACGCAAGACAAGACAGAAAATCTTCACTTCAAATGCTATTAAAACAATTATGGTAAAGTAACTAAAATAAACAACTAGTTCAAATTACTAAAGAGTAACCAATGCAATAAATATGCTCAGAAACCGAAACCCTTACTCCGACTACGTCTAACTCTTCACTATTTGTATAAGCCAACCAATTTAAGTTCGCGGAGTTGAGCCATTCCCCAATATTTTTTTTTTGTTCTTCTATCCCCCTTGCCATTACATTCAAAATTTTCTTTTAACCAAATCGCTTTGCTATTAACTAATTGGATTCATACAAAAAATAGTGCCTCTCCTTTCATTGCCTAAACCCTAATTTCCCAAAGAAGCGTACAGAACACAACATTTCAATTCCACTATTCCATTTTCCCTCGGTTTCTCAGCAACCAAACAAGTAGCACACTTGACAACAAAGACAGATACATACCGAGCTCCTCGTGTCCCAAGCAAGCCAGACAGTGGAGAAGTGGCCCCACCCGAGCTTGCTCTGCACCACATAGCAGCCATTCTTGAAGGAATCCCCAATAGAGACGGCGTGGTAGCCTCCTTTCTTGTAATCCTCGGAGCCCTCGTCCTCCGATGTGTAATCGCTGAGCTCGTCGCGGTCATCCGCCATAGGAGTTGGCGAATTAGGGTTTGATTATTGGGGTATTTGGGTTAAATCTTCAGTGAGAAAACCTAGTGAGGTTTACTGGAATGAGTGCTGACTGCCGACTGCCGACTGCCGACTGCTGACTGCTGACTGCTGAGGGTCAAAATTTTGGTATTGCGGGACAAGAAAGTTGGATGGCAGAACCGTAAACAAAATATAAAAGCCCATAAGACAAATGGGCCAGGCCAGCCAGACTCTACCCGGCCCAAAATATTTGGGCTATACAGATTTTCATTATAAATGAAAATTTGTGTTGGACGAGATATTTGAACCCAATACATAAACCTAATATGAGCTATGCTCTCTTAAGCATCAAAAGACAATAAATAACGGTTGAGATTTAAGCAAATAATTTTAGTTAAAACTTAACCACTCACTAATAAAAAAATGCTGTGAATGCATTCTAATATAACGTCAACCATAAGTTTATTTGGCAGAGAATATAACAAACAAAATTTCATCAACATCCAAAGCCATTGTTTGCGCTCGATGAGAAGAGTTTGGAATGAGGTGAAATCAAAATCAGATTTATGTAGAAAATTGTATACTAAAACTTTCAGGGATCAGAGTTGGAATAGTACCAAACCACAAGTTGTTTACTAATTCACATGAATCGGAATGAAAATCAATGTGATTACTAAAATGCGTCTGTCCTAATAATCTATTTTATATTCATAACTCTTTTTTATTTATTTGTTTTTTTGGTAAATTTTTTTAACTTTGTGAGAAAAACTTAGGTTTTTATTTTATTTTTTTCTTTTTTTGTCCGAGAGAACAAAAATTTGGTATTGGGTTAAGGGAAGGAAACTTTTGGAATTTAGAAATACGTGAGGGTATAATAGGGAGGAAATTTTCATTCAGATTTCCCCAATAACATGGAATTCATGGCTCAATAAATCTATCATCAAAATGAGAGGAACTGAATTGAGAAGGAGCTAGAATGGGGTGGAATCAGAATCAGATTCATGTAGAAACTATATACTCAAATTTTTAGGGATGGTAGTAAGAATAGTATTGAACTATAAGCTATTTACTAATTCACATGAATCAGGATGAAAATCAGTGTGATTTACTAAAACGCGCCTATTCTAGTAATCTATTTTATATGTTAATTATTTTTTATTTATTTATTTTTGGTAAAACTTTATTTTATTTTAACTTTGTGATAAAAACTTTGAATTTTTTTTTATTTTTTATATTTATGCTGAGAGAATAAAATTTGGTGTTAGGTTAACGTGAAGGGCAATTTGAAATTTTAGAAATACATGAAGGTATAATGAGTAGGAAAATTCATTCTGATTCCCCCAATAACTCGGAAGTCAATTCCCACCAAATTGTAGGGAATCCAATTCCTTCAAATTTTAGGGTTGGATTCCAAAAGTTGCATTTGGATTCCCCAATATTGATAAACACTAGAATATTCCATAATTGGAAATTCGCTTTTTTATTTTATTTTATTCCAATTACCCATATGTAAACTTGTCATAAAAGAGTGCAATCTTGGACCAAACTAAACCAAATTGTATTTAGCTTGGATCAATGAGTTTTGACTTGTATGAAAACCTGCATATGTAAATAACAGGCACAAGAAATACACAACAAAACCAAAAGAAAGCATTTTTCCATTTGACTGCCACAGAAAACCACAAATGCTATTCTCAACAGGCTTCATTGTCTAGAGAGTATTGACCACATGGAGAAGGGCATACAAGTTTAAAGATTGGTTTGCTACTAGACCAAGACTTGAATAACAAACATGTGAATACACTTGAAATAAACACATGAAACATGATGAACCATACTTGAAGCGTTCGACGCTAACTTAAGTTAGTGACTTACGCCAAGACTTCAACTTCAAGACCCTCAAATGTTCGAGTTTTTCTGAAATGTGAGCAGAAATTAGAAAATCATCTCCATATGACCTCTTCCCAATTGTTTCTTAAGACAACTCACTTAAAAAACTAGACGAATTTTGCAATCCATAGGTAGCTTAAGTTTATATATCACTGCACCAACTTTCTCCACAACTTCATATGGACCATAGGACGTAGGTTGTAACTTGTGGGGTGCTAGAAACTATAGCTGATATGGAATTAACTTCAAATACATTGAGTCACCAAGAGTAAACTGTCTTTCACTCCTCCTTTTGTCTAATTGCACCTTCATTTTGAGCCACCATTAGGTTAGCTTTGAGCACAGTTATAATTTGTCCCTCTCCAACAAAGTTTGTTCCCTATAATCCACTTTTGTAGTTCCTAACTCTTAAGTAGCTATATGAGGTGGTGAGTATCCTTAAACCAATTCAAAGGGAGTAAATCTTGAAGAAGTGTGATAAGGGGTATTGAAGTAAACCTTGAAGAGGTGTGATATGAGGTATTGAAACACCATTCAGCCCAAGAAGTCATTTAACCTAATTCCTAGGTTGTGCCCTTACAAAACATCTCAGGTAAGTCTCCAAACATCTATTCATCACCTCACTTTGCCTATCACTTTGAGGGTGATAACCTGATGACATGCACAACTTGTTATTTTGCAGCTTAAAGAACTTTCTCCAAAAAGAACTGATAAAAATGGGGTATCTATCACTAACTATGAACTAAGGCATTCCATGTACCTTAAACATATTGTCGATGAATACTTGAGCAACCACAGAAGCAATGTAAGGTCGAGACAAGGCTATAAAGTGTGAATACCTGGAAAGTATATCAACTACCACCATTATCACTGATTTGTCTTTGCATAAAGGTAGTCCCACTATAAAATCCATAATAATATCAATCCATACCTTGCTAAGGATAAGTAATGGTTGAAGCAATCTAGGAGGGAAGAAAGTTTCAAACTTGTTTTGCTGGCAAACATGGCATTATGCCACAAGTTGCTTGATGATGCCCTTCATTCCCTGCCAATAGAACCTCTTATTCAACCTATGGTAGGTTTTGACAACCCCTTGGTGCCCTCCAACAAGAGTAGAATGGTAACCTTTAATGAGTTTATGCCTTTATCCTAAACTAGGATTGATAATAATCTGTTTCTTGTAACATGAGAAACCATTCTCAACTGAGAATTTGGCAAGTGCAGAGCTGCCACTGCCTTTAGCAACACTCTTCAGTACTTCTTATGTCTTCTCTGTGATCCAATTGTCTTGCTCAATGTGCCTTCTCAAGTCATCTAACCACCCATAGTAAAGGTATAATATAGCAACATCTTTTAATGAAGGATCACTTGTTGGTTCTCGTAGCAAAGATGTTTTCGGGACCCTTGATAATGCATCAGTAACAACATTGTCATGCCCTGATTTATATTAAATCTATAATCAGATCCCAAATGCTTTGAGACCAATTTCTGTTGGAATGGTTTGTTGGCCATTTGGTGTAGAAAATACTTAAGGCTGTTGTGATCAGTCTTAATAATGAAGTGTCTTCCTTGTAAGTAACTCTTCCGTTGCTTAACTGCATGTACTATGGCAATTAACTCTATCTCATATGTGGAGAAAGCTTGATTTCTAGGCCTAATGTTTGACTGGTAAAGACAATAGGTTTCTTGCCTTGCTGCAACATTGCACCAATTCCTCCTCATGATGCATCACATTTTATCTCAAAAGGTTTTGAGAAATCAGGGAGGCCAAACACTTGAGGGGAAGCCATAGTTTCTTTAAGTTTTTAAAAGGCTTGTGTACCAGCATCAGTCCACAAGAAGCTATCCTTTTTTGTGAGGTTGTACAGAGGCTGACGTATTACTCTATATCCTTTGAGCTTTTTGATATTCCTAGGCACATGCCAATTCTTGAAAGTTTGCAACTTAGTTGGGTCAATCTCAACACTATTGGCAGAGACTATATGCCTAAGATATTCCACTTTTCTTTGTCCTAAGGAATGCTTAGACTTTTTAAGGTACAGTTGATGTTGTTGTAGGATCTCAAATACAATTCTCAAATGAGCAAGGTGTTCCACCCAACTAGGACTATAGATAAGCAGATCATCAAAGAACACCAACACAAATTTTCTGAGATAAGGCTTGAAGAGGTCATTCATGAGACTTTGGAAGGTTGCAGAGGCATTTGTGAGCCCAAATGGCATCACCAAGAATTCATAATGGCTCTCATGTGTTTTAAAACCTTTTTTTTTCAACATCTTCAGGTTGCATGAGTATTTGATGGTATCCAGGCCTCATATCCAACTTTGAGAAGAAGGCATCACCAAATAATTCCTCCAAGAAATAAGGGAGTTAGATACTTGTCCTTAATTGTGAGTGCATTGAGCTCCGTATAATCAATACACATCCTTCAGGTTCCTTCCTTCTTCTTAACCAATAACATTGGGAAATAGAATGGACTACGACTTGGTTAAATAAATCCTGCAGTGAGCAATTCTTGCACAACCTTTTCTATTTCTGTTTTTTGCAAATGACTATAGTGGTAGGGGCTTATATTAGAAGGTTTTACCCCAGGTAATAAAGGAATGTGGTGATCATAAGCTCGTGAATGAGGGAGATTAGTAGGGCAGCCAAATATCTCACTAGTGGCTTCCAGCTTTCGACTCTCCATGGAATACAAAAATAACCCCAACTTGGAATTGAAGGGTGCATTGTCAATATACTGAATAGACATTTCTTAAATTAGTGATTCACTAGAAGGATTGTGATACAACTTATACTGCCTATTATTTCTAGTAAACTCTATTGTCAAGAGTTGGAAGTCCCACAAGACTAGACTCACTGCAGAGAGCCACTAGACTCCAAGCCCCATATCACAGCCTCCCAGTGGATGTGAAAACAAGTTCTTTGTGCAATCATATCCTCCCAAAGATAGACTAGAAGATCTGTAACAATTTGAACTCCTTACTTTGTCACTTTATGAGTGCTTCTTGAGTCCAAAAGTATTTTGACAGTTTGTCCATTGATTGTTCCAGTGACTTTCATAGTTTGAGCAGTGTGCCAAACAGTAACACCATAAAAAACACAAGAACTTAACTCCATAACATTCAACTCAGGATTCAAATCATGAAAATCAAGTACAAGGTCAGCATTTATCACATCGAGTATGAGAAATTGTTTAAAACCACATTTGTGCCCCTTGGTCCATTTATTAAAGTAGAACTAACACTCACCCTTTCTCTTTTCTGATGAATCTCAATATAAATTAGTTTCTTTATGGGTAAGGCACCAGCATGAGGCACAATATGTGTATTGCAAGCAATAGTAGGGGTTTAACAGTCACAGAAGCTCTAGGAAAATTTGATTTCAATTCAAAGATCTTTGTATCCAATTGCACAATAATGGCAATTGCATCATGGACAATTGCAGGATTAAGTAATTTGTCATCAAACTTCAGTTCATGTGTAAGACCTCCCAAGAAACAACTCTTGAGCAAAATAAGCCATAAACTAGTGGTACGATTGTCTAATCGCCTAAACTCGGCAATATATTAACGTAATGTACTTGTGTGACAAAGCTAAACAGTGCCTCAGAACTTTCATCAAACTCTGATGGTCCAAATTCTCTGCAAAATGCACTAGTGAAATCTTCCTAGCGTGGAGTGGAGTGGATGCAATCCATCTAACCACTGTAGAACTTCACTTTCCAAGTGGAAATAAGTTGTGATGACTCGTTGATTCTCTGGCGTGTTATAGAAAACAAAAAATTGCTCAGCCTTATAGATCTATGCCAATGGGTCTTCACAGTCAGAGAAATTAAGCAAATCTACCTTTGGAGTCTATGGTTAATGCAGATGTGGACCTCTGCCAGTCCAGTTGGGCTGCGCAGGAGTTGGATCTAATCAGTTTCGCGGTGAGGTGGATGATCAGCACTTGGTAGAGCTAAGAAGCTCTCACCCTCTCCACGAAAGCAAGCTCATGACGGAATTGCTCAAAGTAGATTGGGAGACGAGACTCGAGATGCAGCGAAAGGTTGGTGCCAAAAGTGGTGGACACAGCGTTAGTGATAAAGGTATTCATCGCCTTAGCGATAAGGGTGGGAATGAAAGCAACAGTGGCTTCCAGAGAAGCAACATAGGCTTCCATAGTGGTAGCATGAGTGACAGGGGCATGACGAGTCATGCACATGAGGGAACCAGGACTAGTTGGGTGATACCAATGTTAGGATCAACGATAGGGGTTGAACGAAAACACCTGCAACAATGGCGCATGTAGAGATAAAGAGAGAACGAGACACATAGAGAGAGAAAGAGATATAGCAATTAAACCAATTTCTTAATAATATTTTTCATATTACCGTTGCTACCACAATAATGGAGTTATAACCACTAGCTAGCTCACCAAGTGTGAGAGTGCTAACTTAGCAATACAAGACAAAAGCCTAAAGCTTGAGCTATTTTTTAAGAGTAGAGTGGGTTGAGTTGGGAAGCGTCTTTCTTGAACTATTTTTTAAGAGATTCTTAAATTAACCTAAGGAGTTCATGTTTCATTGAAATTGTTAAATTATTTTATTTAATTACTCTGTCCTGAGTATCTTGACATCCTTAAAAAGATGGAAACAATTCAGACAAGTCTTTCCCATGTCAACTGACCGTGGTTCAACCCAATCTCAGGGGAGTTGTAGGTGTCTAATACACAGAAGGGTTATGTCTGTGTAGTAGCAGTGTCTTCCATGTGAGATGCTAACCAGTGATGACCGTTTTATATCCTTGGTCGGGGACATCTGAACCACTTCATAAACTATCTTTTATTTACTTAGACAACCGACTGTAAATTCGAGAATTGGGTGATCTTGGTGATGCTCAAACCATGAGCGCGGATAGATAACAGAAGCACATGGGAGGTGCTTCTGGCAAAAACTGCTTCTAGCCCTTTCTAAATCACTTCAAAAGAGCCATTACTCCTCAAGAACTCTATGAGGAGAAAAAAATGCATCCTCGCGAGTTAAAACACTGATCAAAAGAAAACTAAGCCAAAGGGAGAGAACATAGTTCCAACAATAAAAAGAAAGAAATCCTTGCACAAAATCTGTTTCACATTAATACCTTCTGCATTGTTGGTCCTCCACCACCTTTCCTACGCCCTCTCTGATCTCTTAGTACAGGTTACAACTACACTTTAACATCAGAAAGAAACCTAAAGAAATTGATGAGAAATCAAAAGAAAACTCAATATATCAACCTATCTGTTTAGAACTCTAGATGTGCATATTTGTAATTCGACAAGAGAGTGTTCACATATACTGACATGTCACACTCGTCGTCACGGCCTATAATAAAATGCTCGTCCCAGATCGTGCAGGAACATGTCGCATGCTTGTTCTTCCATTCAGCTCCACAAGTATAGCAAAACTGATGTCCACATCTACAGAGACAATATAAACGTGGTACAGACAACAAGGGATTATACAAAAATCATGAAATTATATATGCATCCGGAAAAATAAAATAAAATACAATACAATAAAACAACACGAGTGACGCCTTTTCTTGGTAAGAAGGTCAAAAGGTCATTACAAGAGAAAATTGTAATTGCATCGGGATCTTGGGACAGCGTGCGAAGAATTACAACTTTACTAGCAATATTGATGTACTGCCATAAAATGTAGTCAACATAAGAACTCTATATATATCTCAACAATACTATGCACTTGCTACCATTTAGATGATCATCCCTTGTTTTTAGAGATGTATATTGTATGAGAGATGACTTCCGGATATATATTTTCTCATTCCGCACTCTGATGATTATTATTTTTTTCTCGTTGATTAACTTTTGATTTATACCCTAAAGAGGGGTGTTCATGAGAGAAAAAGGTTATCGTCTTTTCTTTTCTTGGTTATTCTTTCATAATACAGCAAAACCTTTCCATATTGATACCCTATAAAGGAATAACCTTCATGTAGTCATAAAAATTTGCAGTCCCAACACGAGTCAGTTATATACAGGAATATACTATAAAGGAATAACCTTCATGTAGTCATAAAAATTTGCAGTCCCAACACGAGTTAGTTATATACAGGAATAAACTATGAAAATTGTTATTAGCACTCCAAAAATCTCATTTGACACTCCAAACTTTCTATAATTAGAAAGAAAAATATACTTGTGAGAAGTGTAAAATGAGATTTTTGAAGTGCTAATACCAATTCCCTAACCTATATATTGTAATAAGTTATAATTCTTCTCGGTCCATCTTAAGAAACTTGCCTACACATAGTAATAATTGTCAATGTCACAATAAAATCTAAAATTAAATAAACTATTTCTCTAAAGATATCATTGGTTTGTATTGTATGTATTTGTCAAATCTACTTAGAAAGAGAGATGCTAAGGAGGGTACTACATACATGCTGCACAAGCTAAGATAGACTAGTTGTCTGTTTTTCTAATGTGTATACTTGAAAATTAGCATGTTCCACTACTAATATTGTTCATTTCATCTATTCAACTTTCATTAAGGATAAGTTAATCAAAATATAATTTTGTAACTACATCTCTATTTCGGCTGCCTAAGCACTAAATGGAAGGCCACCGTCTAAACTAATCCCTAGGCATTTAAAAAGAAAAAAACGAAATGAGACCTAGACTCACCTAGCCTCCAGCCTAGGCTTAGGTGGGCATAAGCAGGCTAGAGCGGGGTGGGTGGTTTTATGACTTTTTTTTGCTATTTTTTAATATCAATTTATGTTTGCAATTAATGTTTCACTTTCACAATACAATTATGTATTTTTTAAGTATAAATGAACAATTATTTATATGTTATACAATAAATTTAATTATTTTTAAAAACTCCCAAGCCCCCACCTCGTCCCCCGCCTAGTCTCTTGGCACTAGGCCCTACCTACCGCCTGACTATCACCTTTAAATACCCTGAGCATTAAATTAGGTTTTTGTCCCAACATTACGAATGTGTAGAGGTTTTACTGTATAACATTTCAAAGTTTTCTAAATTAAGACAGGCAAAAGAATCACAGAGGAAACCTAAAAATTAATCAGATTGGAGGATTAGAAATGTAAAGCACAAGCACCTGCAAGTGATGTGGTAGCAACCACTATCAAGTTCAACCATATGATTGCACTTCGAACACTGGCGCCAAAGTTTCTTCGTTGCAAGTGATTTCAACAATTGGTCTTCTACGCAGGAATATGTTTCAGATCTCTGGCAATCGTAGCAGCTCATATCATAGTGCCAAGGAACCTTGCAATTGATACAGAAATAGTGTTTACATTTCATGCACTTCCTGCCTCCCTCACCAACAAACGAAGTCTTGGTATGTTCCAAGACCTCCTGTTTTGACATTAGTGCGGAACACCTCGGATATGGGCAGTAAACTTTCTCTGTAACAGGAATAGAATACTCCGTGATTCGTTCGATCATAACATCAGCTAGTTCAGGTGACAAGAATTTTTTACAACCATCGATATTCACTTCACACTTCCAGTCTTTATGAGGGCATTGTGCCACGATCCCATTTTGCAAATTTATTTTGACATGATGTTTCATGCAAGGCAAGCTATATTTGTGTTGACAAGTACCAATTGAAAACATTCGATCACCAGAAATGTCTTCAAAACAAATTAAACAAGTATCCTTCACACTCATGGCTTTGCCAATTTGGGCTAGTAGCGGTGGTCTAATTAAGAAGCTATATTATCGCCTGCATATTCAAACTTTCATTCTTAAGAGTGACCTGATCGAATAATGTTGCAATCTTGCTGTTTGCAAGACTCCGTGTGTTCATAACTTGTTGTTATAAAATGTCAATCTTCTCCATCAATTGCAACAGATCAACAAAAGCTTATGTGCCACTTAGCATAGTTTTTAAAGTAAATGTGAACTAGAAAAATGATGATATATATAAGCCAACAAAAAAACAAACATAAAGAATGAAATGCATATGAAACTTGGCTTTGTTGATCATTTGAATTCGTTGGAATAGCGATACATATAAATCAGCTAACACTGTTTAACAAATCCCCCTAAATACATTACCAAGAAAGATTTAAAATTTCTTAGAGGGGGATAGTATATAACATTTTTCTTAAAACTACCATATGCTTTTGAGACTAGATGTGTATTAATTATAAGTGATTTATTCAAATTCAATTACTCAATTCCTTTGCAATATTACCCCTCATTTCCCAAGTTTCATTGTCCTCCAGCCATTACATTTTCGCTATAAAACCCGGCCTTCCATACAAATAAAAACGTACAATTTATCACACCAGAGACCATCCCAAAACAAAAATAACATGTGAGATGAAGGGACGAACATTGAAATAATTTACCAAAATATAACAATCGAATAAATAAAATACTAAGATTGATGAAATGAATCTTAATGCTAATCAAAACTAACATATCGGTAAACCAAGTAATCATCACAGAAAAAAGATGAACCTTTTCAATTTCAAACAACAAGCTCCGCAGCCCTCACCCTCCACAGTCCACACCACAAAACGATCCAAAACTTTGAGATTCTTTCTAGCTAGTTTTGGAATATCAAATTTTCAACTTCAAAGCTTGATAAGTAAGGAGGCCTGAGGGCTTGAGATCTAGAAAGAGATAGTCATGGCTTTGTGCATTGTAAATTGGAGAAAGAGTACCTCGTAAGGTTTATGAGAAGAAACCGAAAGGGTTTTTAGTCGTACGTCTTTTGGAGTTCTCCACGTCAATCAATTTCACAATAATAATTTAATATTTCAGAGTAAAACGAAAGAAGTTGAAGAAAACATAAACACCGGTTAAAAGAAATAGAAACGAGAGTCAACGTATCTTGAGATAATGAGATAAGGTGTAGATGGCGTTTTACTGCAGTGGTTATAACGTATCCTAATGTTTATGTATTTTGATGGGGGTTGGATCACAATCAATCCCTTTCTCTTTAATATTTTAATAATTTAATTCACTAGCATTATTGTTTGTCAAAAAAAAAAAAAAAAGACGATAATGTGATAGGGTCACGAATGTAACAAAGAAAAAGAATTTATGTCTTTATTTATACTTGCCTCACACGTAATACAAGTCACAAAGTTTTTCTTTTAGGGGCTTTTAGATCTAGGTCTAAAAACATAGATGATTTTTAAGAGTGAGTCCAATTATCTAATTACATATTTTTTTTATGCTCTTTTTATATTTTTTTTAAATATTAAAAATCAATTAAAATCTTCTAAAAGATATGAATGTATATTATACCAATAAATAAGATATGAAACCTAACTAAAAGGTAGAAAAAACATAATATACCTACAAGCAAAACACATTAATCTATGATAGGTTGATTATAAAAAAGAATCAGTCATATAAGTAGATAAATATAAATAACATAGGTTGATTTAAAAATTAATAAATGAGGTTTAAACAAGAAATAACTAAACAATAAATAATAATAATAATAATAATCAAAGAGATAATTACGAAAAAATTTGATTTTTATAATAAATCTTATCATTGAAGAGATAATTATTAATAATAAAATATCTAAATTTAAGGAATTGAGCTTATTTTAATAAACTGGATTATTACTACTATTGACTCAAAAAATTAGACTTATATCAAGTTTCTCCTCTTTTTTTAACAAAAAAATAAGAGTTCCTATCAAAAAATGAAAACAAGTCATAGAGTATTAGATACCCAAATCCTATTTGAATCTACATCTAGATTTACACATTAACATTCATAAACAAAATTAGAGATCTCTAAAGAAGATAACAAAATTTCCAAATAATCAATAATGGTAAAAAAAAAGACAACAGAAATGTTTTCCAACCAAGAAACCAAATCTGATATGTCATGACATGAAATGACATCTCTCTCCCTTGTTGCCAAATTTGATAGCAGCTTCAAAAAAATAATTAGTTAATTATTAAATGCTTTTTATTAATTTTTTTTACTGGTTTAAAGCCTTACCTTTTAATTTCTTTTCATTACCAATACAATGTTTTTTTTTTTTTTTTACCTTTTAATTCATTTTCTTTCATTACAATTGAAAGAAAATAAATATGAATTTTTATTTTATGTTTAAAATTTGACATATCGAGTGGAGAGAAAAACTTTAAAAGATGTCAAAGTGCCACATAACGTTCTCAATTGGCAGGATCACAAGAATCTACTCCAAGTTCAACTCATATCAGAGTGAGGAGTTTGAATTGGATATTTCACTTATGCAAACTCAACTTGGATTGGTCTATGAAGAAGAACAAAGCAAGACTTGTTGCCAAAGAGTACTTACAGCAACCTGGAGTTGATTTTAATGAAATCTTTCCCCAATGACAAGGTTAGACAAAGTTAGACCCATGATAGTGTTGGCAGCTCAAAAGGATTAGAAGTTGTTCCACTTGGATGTTAAATGCAGAAGACAAGGTGTACAGGTTGAAGAAGGCCTTAAGTCTGAAGCAAGCATTAAGAGCACATGGTATGGTGAAATTGATTCCTATTTCACTAAGAATGGGTTTCAAATAAGCTCAAGTAAGGCTACCTTGTTACCAAGAAACAAGGCAATTTTGATATGTTCATAGTGTCCATTTATATGGATGATGTGGTGTTCATTGGCAATTGTGAAAAATGCTCAGTGAGTTCAAAAATGATATGATGAAGCAATATGACATGACAGACTTTAGCATATTAGATCATTTCCTTAGTATAGGAGTAGTGCAGAATGACAGTGGAATCTTCATTCATCAAATGAAGTATGCCAAGACCTTGTTGGAGAAATTTGGACTGAAGGATTGCAAACCAGTGTTGCACTCCACTTGTGTCAAATGCAAAACTATGTCAAGATGATGGAACCGAAGTTGTGGATCAAAATCTATATAGTAGTATTGTTGGTAGTCTCCTCTCTTTGACCTGTTATCATGTATGCACCAAGTCTACTCTCAACATTCATGTATTTTCCAACAAAAACTCATTTGGGAACTGCAAAAAGGGTCATCATATATGTTTAAGGCACAATTGATCATGGAATTCACTATGAGAAGGGCCAATCCACAACTCTTGTTTGTTTATGTGATAGTGACTAGGGGGTAGTGAGGATGATCCAAAAAGCACCTCAGGGGCATGCCTTCACCTTTGGATCATGTGTGTTTTCATGGGCTTTTGTCAAGCAACAAATTGTTGCATTATCAACTGCAGAAGCTAATTATGTGATTGCTGCAGAAGCAACATCTTAGGTCTTTTGGCTTAGATTTGTACTAAAAGACTTTAGTAAAGTTTAATTGGAAGCTACACCGCTGATGTGTGACAACATGTCAGCAGTTGTAATGACTAAGAATCCTATATTCCATCATAGAACAAGGCACATCAAGAGGAATATCATTTCATCAGGGACACTTTGCAGCTGAATGTGATTCAATTGCTTTACTTCAAAACTGAGGATCAAGTGGCCAATATCTTCACCAAACCATTGCTTAAAGAGAGATTGACATATCTCAGAGGGCTACTTGGTGTCAAGTTTGGAATCAGCTTAAAGGGGGGTGTTGGAATGTAAGCTATCTTGCAGCCTTGAGATTTCGAAGTCCAGACCAAAGTGTTTAAGTTTGTGTAACGGCTAGTTTTGTTTAAAGTGTAATGTCTAATTTTTAGATGAAGTGTAGTAGGTAGAGTCCCAGTCAATTAGAACAGATGTAAGGCTAAGATTAGAACATGTGAAGGGCGGAGATTGACACATCCAGCTGTTGCCTTCAAAGAAGTGTACCTTACGCAATTTTTGCAGATAAGAATGTTTGTCCGATGATGATGAATGTATAAATGAAATAGCAGTGCAGCAGCAATGCTTTGCTCACTGAAATTCTAGCCAAATTACTTTTGTTTTGTTTCAATCTTGCATCATAATCTCTCCCAAAAATCCAAACTTTAACACTAAGGGTGGTCGTTCTCTAAATAAGTATCTCCAAGAGGCAATATCTTTGGCAGATAATTTGGCCTCCATCCACCAACCTGTCTCTAACAACTTGGTTACCGCGGTGCTCCAACAAGGAAATTCAACAACAAGAAAACAAATAATAGTAATTAATTAAAATTAAGCTAGCAAGAGCAAGCAATTCTAAACTAAATAGGAAAAAGGTAAAAATAAAATAACATGCCAGCTAGAAATCGATGACTCCCACACCAGATATTAACAGAGTTGAAAAGGTTATGGATTTTTCCTAATTGTATCGTCTTCTCTTGTTGGTGGGAAATTAATTTGTGCGTCTAATTATGAATTGGGTAAATGAGACTTTAAAAGTATTAATTATTTGATGTTAATGGAGAACACAAATGGACATTGGAAGATTTCAAATACGCAAGATTAACGCTAATTAAGTTGCGTGTCTAAATCACACCATGTTTTACTTAGAATCTGTACTTGGACATCGTAAAATCTCTCTTGTTATGTTCCTGGCGTTTGATGCAACAGAAAGTCTGAAACTGGCATGGCTATGGTCCATCAAATTATGAATGTAATATCTCCACTTTAGTTCAAGTCCATGCTCCTTGCTTTACACATGAGAGGTACGTCTTCTTTTATATTACAGGATGATACTTGCAATTCCCCTAACTACAAAAATTTATTTGAATAAGAGATCATTTAGTCATTGATAAAACAAATCAATGGTGTGGCTACTAAAAACCAAGTAATATATTCATAATAAACCGTTTATTTATTCGATATAGTTGAATGATTAAACGATTTTTTATTCGAATTATCGATTGTTTGTAGGAGTGATCTTAAATAATTAAAAAAGAAACTGAATGATTCAGATCGTTGAGTTTATATGGTTAAAATACTTTATTTGCAAATTAAAGGATATGTGCATCATTTCACTAGGGGATATTGTCCTATATTATATTGTCATTGAGGATCTCTCACTTGGGGGAAACTTGGAGCTACCCACCCCTTTGTAAAGTGCAAAGGAATACACTCGGCTCCTTAAAGGATGAGGAGGAGTCCTCCTCAAAATACTTTATGACCAGTTTACGAAATTTCATACTTATGATCAGAACATTACTATTACAAATCACCATGTAAACATCACCTCTGCACAAATATTTTATTATTAATCATCAAACTATAAAAGATAATGAACGAATTTGATAAAAGCTGCAGTGGCGAAGTTAGAATTTTAGCTCAGAAGAGGTCCAAAAGTCTCACCCTTAAACGCCCTCCTAATCTTAAAAATATAAGGATCTGCCATGTCCTAAGCTACTGACCACCATTATTAGGGTTTGGTATGACGTTGTTCTTGTAATCCACCTCAACCACCACACCCAGTATCATGACTCAAATTCCCAAAAAAAAAAAAAAAAAAAAAAAGAAGAAAAGGGTCCTTTTTAGCGGAAAAAGGAAGGAATGAGAGGAGGGAAATAAATAATAGAGTTAATTAGATTTAAACGCTCAAATTTTGAATTTCTTTTATTAAACATCCATGTCTTTTAGAATTTTGATCAATATGCTTTAGTACATTAGGCCACATCAGTATTTCTTATTTTTTAAATTAAAAAATAATAATTGTTAAATTAAAATTTTACATATTGATTTCTAAATTTGTCCTTTTAATTAGTTGAGAGAATTTTTTTTTTCTCCGGCCATTTTTATTATTCATGTATTTTAGGAGTTGTGGACTCTATTTTAGAAGATAATTTTGGGTTTTTTCGCTCAACATATTTATCCAATTATCTCTTTTAATTTTTGTTTTCTTTCAAAACATTTTTTTTATCCTGAAATTGAAATGATGGACGCTTAGATTTTTTTTGTTTGTTTATTATTTAGTATAGTTTTTGTTAGATAATTTTTTTGTGTACATTTGAATTTGTACATATTGTTGATTAGTGATAATGGTACGCTTATTGTTGGTTATCATATATTCGTTCTGTATTGATTGGTATGTTTATTTTTATTTTTTTTTGGTGTACATATCGTTGATTGGTACGTTTAGTTTTGTTCTCGTTGATTGATAGGTTTTTTTCACGATTTTATTACGATTGTTTTTGTATACATTATGGATTGTACCATTTAGTATCATATGTGTACGATTAATATTATACATATCGTTGATTGGTACATTTACTTTTGTTCTTCAATGTTGTTTACTAGTACGTTTATTTCCGGTTTTAGTAGGCTTGTTTTCATACATATATTTTTTATTGGTACGTTTGTATTATTCTCGATGTTATTTTCTTATATTAATTACTACAAAAATTTATACATGGATTACTACAAATATCTTAAATGGTATTTTATTTCTTCATTTAAAGGAAAAGAAAAAGAAAAAAAAAATCAAACGGCAAGGTAATTTATTCCTTAATAAATTGTATATAATCATTTTTTTTTTGTATAATTATCTTTAGAGGGAATCAAGGGAGCTAGATTGTAGGAATTTGTTTCAATATCTCTGCATTTTTTTCCTGACGTGAAGAATTTAGGCAGTGGTAAGATCTGTAATTTGGTACAAATAAAGGATATTTATGATAGACAAGACTCCAAAGTTGTAGGAAAAATATTTAATTAAATCTCTAAAACCAGCAAATGTTTAGTCTATAGAGTTGAAAACTCATGCACTTGCATCAAAACGCCCCGGCTTAGCCCACTCCCTCACCCTTTTAGTGTAGATAATATTGTTGTAAAAAAAAAAAATACTTGAAGGAATAAAATAAGAGGATAAAGTAAAAATAAAAATAAGTTCTATCACCTATTTCCTCTCTCTCCCTCTTCTGATCACCTGAGCCTCTCAAAACTCACTGTGACATTAACTGTATAAGAGTCACCAACCTCAAATCGAACCGGGTGGAGGGAATAAGAAAAAAAATTTGGTTGGGGCTCTAATCCCTTGAAAAATTGTTAGAAATCAAGAGAATAACTCTAGGTATTTCTGTGTAAAAAAAATAATATATATATATATATATATATCAGGATAGACCCAGGACCATTGCTCAGCCCCTGTTTAAAGCATTAAGAACTGTTTTAAGAAGAAAGTCCTCCTCAACCTTGAGGAACCAAGCATTCCGCATATGCAGTGAAGGTCATCAAGTTAGGCCATGAGTCTTCATGATTTCCCATTGATCCCCTTCACCAACCAAATAAATAAGTTTTTTCTTTTAAGGATAAGAAATAAATAAGTTACTTGTCCAATTTTAAGTAATATTTAATATTTAATGTATAAATTTGGATAGGGCAAGAAAGAAATGTTGCTCTGCATCATAGTTTGGGATCAAATTCTTCGATTTCCTAATCTAACATCTAATTTAACAGATTTCTCGTATGACAAAAAACCAAAAAAAAAAAAAAAATTTAGATATCTAATCAATCTAATATATAGGACTAATGCGATATTATGCCAATTGAACGAAACTTGGTCAGTTCCAAACAAGCTGGGCATGTTCTACAAGAGTGCCTGCCATCGTCAGTGTTGCGGTATTAGGAGAAGGAATGTCAGGAAGCTTCCTTCTCTGATCCTTGGTTGGTACACAAAACACAAAGCCAAATGACACTGCATTCTTTTTTGTTCCTTTGCATGTGACACCGTCCAAAGTTTGATTAAAGTAAAATTAAAAACCCTCTCCATCTTGTATCATGTTGTGGCCAAAGCTGAAAATTTCAGGATTTTGAGTTAATAGGACCTTCTTATAAAGGGTTGCTACGTTTCTCTTCATACTAATTAATTCTCATCTCTCTGTCCACTAATGGTCTGTATGGTTATAATTCAATCAAGAAATTAAAGTATCACATAAAGTTTTTTATTTCATATGTAGTTCTTAGTATCCATCGTCTTCTATATTTACGTTCACTTTCCTAGTAAACAAACTTGGACAACTTTTAGCTTTAAAAACCGACATATAAAGTAAAATGTGAAATAATTGTGCATTGGGTTCACCCAAAGTTCACAAAAAAAATGGATTATAAAAAGATAGTGGAATTTGGAGAATTTGGCTCTTTTGTTAAGCAACGGTGGAGAGTGGGACCCTCTCCTTCTACAGAGTTGCATCATAATTGAAGGCTAATTTGGCATTCTGCCCCACCTTGAAGTTTCATCCTAAAGTAATGTGGGATTGGACTTGCAAACTCCACTCTTGCTCCTATGCTAATCGTGGACAAGTGCTAAGACATGGTGTGGTTGGACACACAGACGGTAAAGGAACATGTCCATGTGATGAAGGAGGAGGAGATCCGAAAGTGAGGACATTCTGAAAAAGTTGGTGATGCTAGTAGATAATGAAGTGAATCGAATCAGGTAAGCAGACATACGATTGAGATTTGAATCAGAATACAAATGGATGATGTCTCTAATAAAGAAAAGGGGTATGATATTCACACATCTCTTTTTTACTTCTCACACACCTTTCTAATTTTTGGTTGTCGGATTGGATGAATTAAAGAAGATTAACGAACAGAAATTAACAAAGGGTGTGTGAGAAGTAAAAAGAGGTGTGTGGATAGCACATCTCAAAGAAAACTAAATGTTCAAAAGCCAAAAAATTGTCGATAGTGTTCAAAAACTCTTTCCAATGGAGAGTAATAAATTTATAGAGCCCATCAGGTCAAATAACAGCTAAAAGGCCACTAATTTCTGCCACCCTTTCAACCCGTTTAATTTATAATCTTAAGACTGGTTGATGCTTTAATCGATGGGTTAATGGGTTGATTGCTTTTGAAAGAAAGTGATAGTGCACATAAATATAGTAGTTTAATTCAATTAACCAATAAAATTAAAAGAAACTTAAAAATAATACATTATTAAGGACTATATTTAACCTCTTCAATTAGAATTGATATATGAATCTGGTCTAAATAATTCATTTAAAAATAATTTCTTGTAGAATTATAATTTTAGACGAAACTATATTTAGACCTTTCATTTGCAGTTGTCCTTCATTCATAAAAATCAAAGAATAAAGGTGTTGAAAGCATCCCCACAAAGTTTCCTAATGTTTTCAGTCAATTACTTTCCAAGTTTATTGAGATAGTAAAACATTCATAATATTGAATAATTCGTAGCATTAATAAATGGCTAGCAATGTTACTTGATGTGACCAATATACTACTTGCAAAGTAAGAAAACGAAGATAGAGTGACCGCATGTACATTGTAGTTCACCAAAGCCCAGAAATAGTATGGAAAAAGACAAGGATTGTCTGCCCTTCATTTTCAGTGTCTTTTCTGTGCTTTTTTGTTTGTATGATTACGGTTAAAGCACGTTAACATTTTATATTATTATTTATTTTTATCTTATTATCTTTATAAAAAAATTAATATAAAATGTTAATGTGGCTACTGAATAGCAAGTGGAAGGGTGGTGATCTTTACTTTATAGGTAGTAATAGGCGATTCGGATTGTATGGCTGCTGGAAAGCATAAAGATCGATCAATGTCCAGATTGCAACGCATTAAGATGTCAATGCCCAATAATAAATGTGTTTCCGTGATCACATAAAACAGAAAAGCACGAAAAGAACAGTAAAAATGAAGAGCAGACAATTCTTGTTCCATGGAAAATCCCCACTTGTGTCACAGCGCAGTCTCAAAGATTTGTACTTTGAAAAGTAAAAGACTAAAGAAGTATGATTAGACAACACAAAGTAAAGGATACCACAAATTAATTAAGTATAAAAAAATAAAGTTTGTCCATTTCGACATTTCGAAACTTCTGTACTCTCTCTCCCATCAATTCCCAACGCCCTGTCTCTGTCTCTCTCTCTCTCTCTCTCTCTCTCTCTCTCTCTCTCTCTCGACTCTTTCTTTCCTCACTCTCAAAAACGCACAACGAAGATAGATACTTGCCTCAATCAATGCCTTGTCCGCCGTTAGAATTTTGGAAGCTCTGAGTGCTCCTAATTAATTCTTGGGTCTTCTTTTTTAATACAAATTCTGGTCCGACCAAAATGGGATTTCCCTCCGTAATTTTCATTGCCGGCGCAATTCTGATGTCGGCGGCTGTGGTCCTCTGTAGTTTTCCAGCGACCCTCAGCCTCGAGAGAGCTTTTCCTTCGAACCACCTAGAGGACCTGAGTCAACTCAGAGCTCGGGACAGAGTCCGGCATGGGAGGAAGCTTCAGTCCTCTAATGGCATCGTTGATTTCCCTGTTGAGGGAACTTACAACCCCTTCCGCGTTGGGTAATTTGGACACCTCCTTTGGCACCATTTTATGTAGTTCTGATGTGGGTTTTCTCTAATTTTTTAGATTTGTTTGTGTTTAGATTTGATGTTGTGGATAATGGATTTGCATTTTTAAATTGGGGTTCTTTCCTTATAAGTAACAATTAGTTCCCTGTTGTGGTTTCTTTCCTTATTTGATTCTTTGAAAGTTGTATAAGTTTTAAATTGTTTTCTTCTGCTTTGACTGTTCTCTAAGTTTTATATTCTTAACAGTAATGGGTATTTATCATTAAATGCTTTGGAGGATTGTTAATAATTCTGTGGTTTTTTGTGGAATTTTTTCCCTTATATAGGCTTTATTATACAAAGCTGCAATTGGGATCTCCTCCAAGAGATTATTATGTGCAGATTGACACCGGAAGTGATGTTTTGTGGGTCAATTGCGGTTCCTGCAATGGTTGCCCTGAGACAAGTGGGCTCCCGGTAAACGTGCATTTCCTTACTGTCGACATTCCTATCATGGTTTCAATCTTTTTGAGCTTGTGAAAGCTTAGGAGCCATTTTCTGCGACAGTTTTCGTAAAGGTTGTTTGTAATTCTTACAGATTCAGCTCAATTTGTTTGATCCTGGAAGCTCATCAACGTCACAATTCATTTCTTGCTCGGATCGAAGGTGCAGTCTTGGAGTTCAATCCTCAGATTCTGATTGTTCCACGCAGAATAACCAGTGTTCTTACACATTCCAGTATGGAGATGGCAGTGGGACATCAGGCTATTACGTATCAGACTTGTTGCACCTTGAGACGATTCTTGAGGGTTCTCTGACCCAAAATTATTCAGCTAATGTTGTCTTTGGGTGAGTTATAACGGGTCTTTCCAAGTTAAATAATTGATTTATAATCTTTTATGCATTTTGCTTGAATCTTGAAAGTCATTCCCTAGGATGGTGAAAACAGGTGTAGCACCTTGCAGACTGGGGACTTGACAAAGTCAGATAGAGCAGTTGATGGGATCTTCGGGTTTGGCCAACAGGGTATGTCTGTCATCTCTCAGTTGTCTTCGCAAGGAGTAGCACCAAGTGTCTTCTCCCACTGCTTGAGGGGAGACGATAGTGGTGGAGGTATATTGGTTATCGGCGAGATTGTGGAACCAAATATTGTCTATAGCCCGCTTGTCCCTTCACAGTACGTTCCTTTTGATTATAATTCCACTGCACATCTTACAATATCACCCCAAAGCCAAAAATATTTGGTGGCTTTCTGTTATTTCACAATCGTAGATCAGTCATTACTCATTATAGAAATCCGACTCCATTATAGCATTGTCGTCACCTAAAACCAAACCATTTGGAACCCTGAACAACTTAACTAGTCCTTCTGCATATACTTCTAGAGAAACAAATTAACATGTTGCTCAATTCTGATATGTCAAATTTTAGGGATTTTTTTTCTATTTGATATTGTTTCCTTACTGATGTGTTTTGACTAATCATTTGGACATTTAATATTTCAGGCCTCATTATAATTTGAATCTGCAGAGCATTTCTGTCAACGGGCAGATATTGCCCATTGATACAGCAGTGTTCGCAACATCAAGCAACCGAGGAACTATAGTTGATTCTGGTACAACTTTGGCATACCTTGCAGCCGAAGCCTATGACCCTTTTGTCAGTGCTGTAAGTCTCACTTATGTAATGTGATTTCCTATAATTAGTCTGCTTTGGACATCATATTGGTGCTTAGATGGAAAAAAATGAAAACATCATGCTCTATGACATGTTTGTCTAGTTAATTTTTCTGATATTGAGTTTCACAAAATTTGGGTAAACATAAGTTGAAAAGTTTTGAATTCATACTTTTCCGTGCCATGCAGATAACTGCTTCAGTTTCACAATCAGTGCGCCCTGTTGTTTCCAGCGCAAATCAATGTTATTTGATCACCTCCAGGTTAACTTTCTGAATCTGTTATCTCCATTGTTTTTCCATTCAGTGCTTTCTGTTTTGTAATGATTTTTCTCTAAAATGTATGTGTATTTTATGTTCAGTGTCAGTGATATATTTCCTCAAGTTAGTTTTAACTTTGCTGGCGGTGCATCCTTGATTCTGAGACCGCAGGACTACCTTATACAGCAGACTTCTGTTGTAAGTTTTCCTTTTAGGTATTTCAGTTACCAAGGATTTGCTTGGACATTTCTCTTTCACAAAATGCTGACGAGTTGGAGTGAAATGCATAAGCTTCTTCTAATGGACAATCCTTATGATGGAATCTCCAACTGCATAGTCTTTCTTGACTATTCCTCAGTATACATTCTGCTGCTTTTTTCTTCAACATTTCCTCCGTTAACGGTTGTTCTCCACTCATTAGCATTTAGCACATACATATTGAAAAGTAAAAATGATTTTGTCAGCTATAGGATTTACATCATCCATACACTGCTTGTCCGTTATTAACCTTATGTAGAGCTGTAGTCTTGCTATCTGAATTTGTAGTTGAAATGGGTAAACTTCTTGTTACAGAGTGGTGCTGCAAGGTGGTGCATTGGCCTCCAGAAGATTCGAGGTTCAGGGATAACGATTTTAGGAGGTATAGACACCAAACTAGAAACTTCTCATCGATTAATTAATTTTGCCGATTCTGTACCACTTCGAAGATTTATATTCCCTGATCTCATGAACTTGGTGGGTTCGGTGTATGTTAGAGTTTGAAATCCTTGTATGAGAATTTTTTTTATTACATTTTTGTAACCCACTCTCTCTCTCCCCAATTTTTTTTTATTTTTTATTAATGTGATATTTCTTTTGCCAGACCTCGTGCTGAAAGACAAAATTGTGGTCTATGATTTGGGAGGTCAACAAATTGGATGGACTAACTATGACTGTAAGTTTCCATAATCCTCCTGAAAGAATTTTATGCAATCTATGCACTTGCTATCTAAGTTCCGAGTCTATGCCAGCACTAAACTTTGATCCGATGTATCATCCTTATTAGGTTCAACAACAGTTAATGTTTCTGCAACAAGTAGAAGCGGACAAAGTGAATATGTCAATGCAGGACAGCTAAGTGACAGCCGTTCCTTGCATAATGATCGCTACGAGCTGATTCCAGCATGCATGTTGGCTTTCCTTTCACTTATCATAACTATACAAGGAAACTCGTTTTTATAGCATACGCTTCTAAAGATCTGGGGCGATCATTTCATTCTTTCTTCCACTGTATCTCTTATCTTGCTGGTTTACATTTGTAGGAACCAGTAAGACCGTGTGCATTAGAATAGGTTTGTGTTTCTTCTAAGATTGTTTTCATCAAACATGTAGAATTACACGTCGCCCTGTCGATAGGTTGTAAAATACATTTACATGTAATTGGTTCGACGGGATAGTAGTTTATACGAAACTTCCTTCGTGTCATGCCTTATTTGCATCGGTATATGCTTGTGATTACCTAGATATTATCAAGATGTTAACTATGAAGTTGAAACTAGATTTTTATTCTCACATTTGCTTTAACATGTGATCTTCAGTTCTTTGACAGTGCTTATCAATTGTGCTCATCAGTTTGCAAGTTTTACCCGAAAGCAAGGAGCCTTTTCGGGTAGCAAAGCTAGCTCTTCGTATCGTTGGCATTGTGCACGTTTCGGTGAGTCCAAGCTAGGGATTGGGTTTCCTCCTTTTTTTTTTACCTGTAGGAGGAGAAACAATCTTGACATTGAACTCACCAAAACGTGGAAAAGGAAGTAATTTCGTAATCCTCCTCTTTCCCGCTAGGACGAGGAAAAACAATCCCAAGCTTGGACTCACCAAACATGAAAGTACGTCCATAATCCTCCTTTTTCCACTAACTAGACGTAGCCTTAATGCAAAAATAATACTTAACAAAATGCACAATACACAGGACACAAAACTTGCAAGAACAACCATCACCAATGAGATTCCGATGGCATTTTTTCAGAGAAACAGAAGTGCAAGATTAAGGTCTTTGTGCAACTTAATTCGAAGAACCTCGACAAAACACGCTTCGAAAAGAAAAGAACTTGGAAGAAATACCAAAACTGCCTATATATTTCAGCAGTAGAACATAACATCCTCCGCATTTTGTTTGATCTCGGGCAGGGCTCTGAACCGCACACCACCAGCAACCCCGGCTTTAGGACCTGTACGAGAACCTCGATCAGAATAAACTCCCTCAATGTAGTGTCGTGTGTGATAAGGAAGCAGATGAGCATGGTAAGCAGGAGGAACTGCACGAGAAAACGAAAAAAAAACGTAGACATTAGTAGGGCGCAATCAGCAAACGCGTAATTTGCAAAAAACAGAAGTAAAAAATCTCAGGCAAGTTCGTACCTAAACAGACCGTGCACCTTGCATACCTGAAACAACATATGTTATATTCAAACTGCACTGTACAAGTGCAAAACCAAAACAAAGAATTGAAATCAGCATAAAGGCTAGTACCGTACCCAGAAAAAATATCAAACTGGAAAACAAGCCGCTTAAAGAATCGAGGGAGGTACCTCCGTAGGCAAATAAACAGGTTTGGAAGCACTTCCAGATTGAATGGCAGGCATTGCCACATTCTTTAGCACAACATTGTACCTTTCACGATAATGTTAAACTACCATCTTACTACTTCCGTATTCAGAGTTCGTATATTAAGTACTGATTCAAACTGAAAATAGGCATGAGCATAAAGATCACAAGACAGACTTGAGTTGGTTCAGCGGTTCCGTGGACGCTCCCGAGATTTTATATGTTCTAGTCCCATAAGAAATTGCTACCATGACACCCTTTAAGGCTTTTTTTCACCTGTCAGTAACAGAATGTCACAAGCTTTGTTGAACACAAAATGTTTAATTAAGGAGGAGACTTGAAGAATCCACAAAAACAACTGATAACATGCTAAAATTAAATGCAGCTACCTAAATACGAGCAAATTCACATATACATAACCTATCAGCAGAATGAATAGCTTCTTGTTCCGAAAATTAGCAAATAATTAGAAATTCTGCACTCAACAGATTTGTGTTCTACTTCATCTATATTACTTTAATTCTTGGTAAGTTACCTATCAAAACTGCATTCCGCAAATCAAAAGGAAATGGTGAATACCTTCACACGATCACGATCACGATCAGACAGAGGCCTTGAAACATCTGTTATGTTGAAATATTTTTTCACAAATTCCGTTACTAGGATGGATTCAAAAAAAGATGTGGCAGACACATCTGCAAAATTTGAATAAGAAGTTAGGCAAAGCATTCTTGTTACTTGGCTTTGCATGGTTTCCGAAACAAGGAAATTGGGTGAACCTAATGCCTATATTGAAGGAAAGCCCAAACTGGGTCGGCCTAAGACTCTGGTAATATCGTCTCCAATATTCCAGACCGTCACCAAGCTCACCTTTTGGCCCAAGCGTTGTGGAGAAAAAAGACCTCCCAACAACGGTGTAAGTATTGGTTTGGTACTGAGATGCTTTTATAAAAAGTAGGTATAAAAAAAAACTGAGCTCAAAAAGGTGATTGTTAAACACTTAAAAACAACTTATTTTCATAGTTTTGGATGAAAAAAAAAACTGAAAACGTGAAGCAGCAAAAATAAGCATATTTTCACAGCACAGCAGAATCAGTTTTTGTTCAAAGCACAACAATATCAAACCAGCCCTAACAGTAGAAAATACAACATTCAACATATAATTAGTAACGAAACAAGAAACAGCAGAATGAAAGAAACCATGTCATACGCTGGTTCTAACAAAGAGGTGTTACTTTTCAGATGGTGTGGCTCTAAGAGCAACATCAAGTGCTTGTATAGCCTCTTGAGGCGACTCGTGTTGCTTCCTGCGCAAGAATTATTGTAGTTGACAAAGGTCGGGTTTGTTCCCCAGCTTGAGAGTCACCTTAAACTCCCTATCCAATCTGTAAGTCATTCAAACACACCAAAAGGCAAAAACAAATGATATTCAGAAAACTGCAATAACTATAAAAACATATAGAGATGAAAACAAGACACACAAGCACTGAACTCTCATACAAAAATAGTTATACCTTTTCGAGCGAGAGGAAGAAGATGACCCGTCACGGTAATCTTTCTAAGGTAGCTTGACCAGAAATTCTTTGGATTCAAAAGGCAATGGACCTGCGGTGTAAATGCTTTTCATACCATCATACGCTGGGGTTCCTTGACCTAAGTGTGACTCTTTGTACAAAACAACGAGCTGCTTAATCACATCCCTTTTCACCCTTTTCACTGTAACATCAGGGGTAATTGACACCAATATGCGTAGCCACCAAATGAAACTGTCACTAAATGCACCCCACACCCCCACATCCATAAGACACGAAAAACATAATAATATTATCATTAAAAACCCTAGATTATCAACTGGCAAAGAGACTTAAGAGTTGTCGGCAGATAAAGGAACCAAAAAAATGTATAAAATGAATAATTCCTTACTATTGGGACTAGATTTGTAACGAGATGGATTCGATTCATACCTTAGTTGGAGAATCCAAAACTTCAAGATCGCCATAATATAGAAAGTAGGCAAAAGATTGCATGAGGGTAGGAGTTTGATTACTGGGTGTGGGTGTATTGATAAAATTTAGTTTTATTGTTAATTTCTTCTTGTACTTTATGGTAATTATACAATAGAATAAAAAAGACATTTCACATGCAAAATTTAAATAAGGTGTAAAAAATAGGTTATAAGGGTTCAAATAAAATTTCTCTAAAATTTGTCAAACAACTCTTAGAAGAGGATGATATTCATGCCTTGAATATTCATTCTTGATAAGTAAACGGAAAACGCAAAAATAATATTTAGGGTTAAACACTGTTTACTACCTTGAAGTTTTGTGGTTTTTAACATTTAGTACGTCAAGTTTTTTTCGTCCCAGAGTCATACCTAAAGTGTAAATTTTGGGACAGTCTCATACATCCGTTAGTCAAACTATTAAGTCTCCCGTTAACTGTGATGTGGCACCCATGTGGACAATGACTGGGCGTCACGTGTCATCCATGTGGAAATTAAAAATAAACAAATAAAATAAAAAAATATACATATAATATAATATATAAAAAAAACCTTCATCCTCCCCAAATCCCACTTGTGCCCACCCTCCCATCACCCACATCCTCGTCTTCCCCAAATCCAACCCTTATCCTCTTTGACGGCCCTATGAGCTCGAAGGAGCGTGCCTCACCTACTAGATTTGATGGCAAATCTCGAGAAATCGACCGCAAATCTGGAGAAAAGCAACGGATCGAGCTGATTGAGCTCGACCTTGACCGGATCCGACAACGTCCCATCTGATGGAGGGTGTCCCAGAAGAGCTGGATGTTCTTGGACTTGCCGATGACGTCAAGCATTTTGTTGAAGAAGACGGCGATGTGGGTGAAAAAGGTCTCCATCATGTTCCTGGACATACCGATTCGTGTTGAAAAGGGTCTCCATCATCTTCTCAACAACACCGATCAAATCACCCACATCGCAAAAACCTTGAATCAAACACTTGTAAGTAAACTCATCGGGCCGAATCCATTCCTTTAACTTCAAAACCAAAAATCTCACCTCAACGACGAGCTTCGACCCACACAAATCCTCAACCACCACATTCAAATTCCCTAAATCGTACCAAAATCCAAACCTATTCATGGTGTGAAAGAAATCGACACATTTGTTCAACTCTCTGGCCTTGGCCAGCGTCCTAAAAGCAATCAGAAAAGTCTTGCGATTCACCAAACGATGACGTGCCATCTCATGGAGGGTGACCTAAAAGAGCTGGATGTTCCTGGATTTGCCAATGACGTCGAACACTTTGTTGAAAAAGACGGCGATGTGGGTGAAATAGAGGTGGTGGGACTGGGTGTAGTGGAAGAAGAGGTAGACAGGCCGCCATGAAAGGGGGAAGAAGTTACAGACCTGGAGGAAAAACTCGTGGGTGAGTTGGAAGGCGGAGGAGTTGAGGTTCGAGTGGAGACATGACTCAGGCGAGTTTTGTTGCTAGTAGAGAATGGTGCAGACCCGGAGGAGGTGGGCTGGGTCCACTGAGGATGGAATGGCGGTGGTGACTTGGGTAGGTGCAGAGGAGAAAAGGGAGGGAGGGTCGAGTTGAGGAAAAAGACATTTTTTTTTTTTTTTTTTTTTTGTAATTTTGTAATGTTTAATGTTTAATTTTTTTTATTTATTTTTACTATCCACGTGGGACCCTTATTGACACATGGTGCCCCTTTTATTGTCCATATGGGCGTCACGTCATAGTTAACAGAAGACTTAACAATTTGACTAATAGATGTATGAGACTATCCCAAAATTTACACTTTAGGTATGACTCTGGGACAAAAAAAACTAGATGTACTAAATATTGAAAACCATGAAACATGAGGGTAGTAAACAGTCTTTTGCCCTAATATTTAAAAACCAAGGAAAAATACTTACTGTAAGAGGACACTGAAGAGTCAAAATACAAAGAGGCTTAATTACTTACATCGTAGTGATGGAGATCCATGTCCGCAACCTCCATTAAGAAGTGGTTGGCCTTCACTTGAATCTTCTCCCCAAGAGTTCTGAAACCCAGCCTTGGCGAAAACCTAATGGCCTTGGATGACGCCGGTGTCAGAGCAGTTAATGTTAGCTTCTTCTCCATCTCACATATCAGCGGTGCCTCTGCATCCGGATGAGTAAAACTGGACGAAGCCTGAGCCGGCACCAGTTCGCGAGGATTATTTGTCCTAGGCTCCGGTGTTGGTGTTGGTGTTGGTGTAACCACACCACAATAACCACTCATTCCTTCTGGCCTGCGCTGGCTGGGCCCCGTTGCGAATTGAAATGACGTCTGTGGTGCATCGGTGATTATGGTGGCGTAGTTAGTCCACCATTGACGGCTACTTTGAGACCTCACCTCTCTTGGTGATCCACGTTCGTTGCCACCTCTACCACGATTAAACGACGGGGCTTAGGAGGCGTGCGAGGGGTCCGAATGGCAACCTCGGCCTCGGTCACGGCCACGTTGAGACATTGAGTACCTAGGGTTCGGTTTCAGAGACTGCTCAATCACCAAGCTCCAGGCTGGCCATATGTGGTGTATTCCCAGTTGGGAGATAACCCATTGGCCCTAAATCAAAGCTTCAGGCTAATTTTTGGAGGTGGTGCAAAGATATTTCACTTTATTTTCTTCAGTGGTTTCATTTATGATCATTGTCATCTCGAATATCCTTAAAAATTCAACGACAGGGAGAATTTAAGGTCCCTTAAATGGTAATTCAGTACCATTCATACAACGAGGAGCGTGCCAATTGCTCTTAATCAGGTTAGATAGACCTGAAGTCGTTGTTAGAGATGTGATTTAGGTGTAAAGTTAGTGTGCGTAGTATGCATTCATCCAGACAACTAACTTTCCCACATTCCTACCTAATCACGTGTTTAATTGAATCGGTGACATGTATTAAGAAACATGATTCAATTAACTCATATTCGAGGACAATATCAATAAGATTATCCATAAGTAAAACATACACCAAACTTGAATCCAAGAACATGGAAAAATGTTCACAAAGTAAACCAAAGTTACTAGGGTGGATTCGACCAACAAGGCCATTCATGTCAAAATTCTGCTCTCTCAATGGTGTTCGGTGGAGAAAAATTAGTCTCATATATTGACTATGAGAATGGTACGCCTCAACAACATTGGTAGGGGCACGAACAGGTGCATAACCAATGATCTATTCCATCAAGACGGAAGTAGATTCTGCAGAGTTAAGGTTTGGGAATATTATTCCTTATTCTTGAAGCTTTAGGTCTTAGGTGTCAAGGATCACACTTCAGGCATGATGCCACATCTTGGCAGGCCTTGATTCTACCATATGTTTGTGGTAGTAATCAGATCCGAGAATTTTGGTAAACTTCTGCTTTCTACACTTGTTGCTTTAGGAGCGAGTTAGAAACAAGGAAGGACGAGAAAAGTATTCTCTTAGTTAAAATTCGATCATATTTATAAACTTCATAATCGTGCTCATTCATAGACGTAATCATGGTGTGTTTCAGGCAATATCTTTCATGATTTGGTGGTCTGTAGAAGCGAGCCAAAGAGCCATGGAATCCTCGATTGGGAGGTATTTCCGTTAATAATGCGTCGGGCATAAGTCTTTGAATGAAGATCATGGCGGAGGCTTATTCAACTCTTCCATGTCATTGTTGGCGTCAATGGTTTCTCAATTTCTTGATAGTCCAGCGGAGATTCACGTCTTGTACCCCACATAAAGTGGTTTCTATTATAAATGTCCAAATCAAGAAAATCAAACTTGTGACGGTACGACAATCCACAGAATGGAAGGAACAAGATTGTGATTGGTGCTATGGGAAGGAATCATCCATAAACATCAAAGTTAGAACCTTTGAGTTCTAACACATGGTTTTCATGAAAACGTCGGGTTTTCATAGGTGTATTGTTTTATGAAATCTTCGGGTTTCAAAGGCACTACATTTAAAACTACAGGTTCAATTTAGTTTATGAATGTTTAGTTCATAAAAGAGAGGTTCCTGCAAGAACACAGAATGCAATATACAACTAAGTGCAGTAGATTTGAGTTTCTTCGGGAACTCAAGTGTGAGAGCGTTGGGACTAAGAAAGTGTGTCAACGGTTCAAAGTATAAAAATAAATTATTGAATCGTTAATGTCCAAAAGTGATCTTCAAGTCAATAATTTTGGATTCATTATCAGATTAATGGACTGCATGTCACTTTTAATTAATTTAATAGATCGGGCCATACAGGGTCGATTGTAGAAGCAAAATAATATTAACATATGGGTTAAAATTATTTAGAATGCTAAAATAATAGCATTGGGTCAAAAAATTGCCCCCAAAAAAATAATTGGGCACGGTTAGGTGCCTTGAGTAAAAGGCATGGCCCAAAAAGGACTCGAGTGTGAACTTCAGGTCACAGAATGAAGGAGAAACCCCAGCCTCAGCTAGGTTTCAATTTTTGGACCAAAGGAGGGCACGGGACAAGGCCAGCATGAGATGGCCTTGGGTTTGGCGCGAGGAAACTCAGCTGCAATGGGTTGGCTATCATGCAAGGCGGGTCGGGGTACTGCAAGGCCTAGCAAGCTATGCGGCTTGCTAACGTAGACTGAAGGCCAAGGTTGCAAGCCCTTTGCTGCTACACAAGCCCAGCAACCATAAGGTTGCGACATACGGGTGGAGGGACTCAGCTAAACTGGGCTGGTTTCAGTGTTTTGGGCTTGGGGCTTCAGGCCCTGCCGAGGTGAAGTCCAGGCCGTGGCCTGGTTGCTGTGTCCATAGTGATGATGCGGTAGTGTGCCGCACCATATTCCGTTCCACTTTCTTTCAAAAATCCCTTAGGGTTTAAGAAACCCTAAAATTGCTTCTAATTTAATTTTATACATTGACTCACATATTCCACATAACAATTTAATTGTGCAATGCATGAAACAAATATATGAACATATACAATATATATATATATATATATATATATATATATATCGAAAGGGAAATATAAATGTAAAGGGTTCATGCATCATGGGGAATGTTTTCATGCTTCATGGTTGTTTCAAATATCTTACTTTATTTTAAGCGTACCTGATTGGCAGAAAAAAACAAAAGCCTTTGAATTTGTAGAAGATCCTTCTTAGAAAGCTGGAATTGCATATCCAATGCGTTGTATCACATTCAACATAGAAAAATTATATTGAATCAATAGCATGTAGATCAATTCAAAATAATAAATTAATCATAAAAAGAATGATTAAAACGTAATACTCCCCTGATTGAAGAATAAACTCTCTTTAGCGTAACGTCAAGAGCGTGCTGATAACGTGTTGTAAGCATAATTTACTAAACGATTATGGAGGCCAGAGAGAGAGGGAAGGTGCGGCAATAGTAGAGAGAAAGAAAGAGATGTATAATTGTGGGTGTGTTCTATTCTACCTCATTGTACCTTTATTTATAATAGTAGGATAGGTAAAAATCTTTCCTTTTAGGATTACAACATTTAATAGGTAATCAATTCCTAATAGGAATCTAAGAGATTTTCCAATATATATTAGGATTTACACAATCACATTCCTAATTTAATAGGACTGTAACAATAATTTGATTTTTGTTGGCATTTGGGTTTTGAGAAGGGAATATGAGACAGTTGATTTTGCTGATCATAAATAGTTGGAGTTGGGCAGCCAATAAGAAAAACATGGATGTTATAAATTGCGATTTTTTTTTTTTAACAAACAATATTGTTGCTGGCAATAATGCTATCTAAAATACGTGTTTGACGAAAATCGAACATAAAACTTCTCACTTATAAATAAAGAGAAATACACTAGACTGTAGTACCAAGTATCTGTTAATTGGAAGTTGGAACACAAGATTAATCTCTCTCGCAAATCCGTGGGCAAATCCGTGGATGTTATAAAAATTATATGCATTTAAGTTAGAAACTATATCCCCCGCTTGCTCGCCACAATGTCATGGCTACCTTCATTACAGCAATTTCAATAGATACAAGCAAAATTGAAATGTAAAATACATGTACATGAGTGTTATTCCAATGAGGGAGATATAGTTTGGAGATCCTATGTACTTCTTGCATCTCCCTTGTAGATGCTATTAGAGCAACTCCACTCCTTAGAACGATAATTGCCCGGGTTATTAGCCAATTGGCAATATTTGGACAAAAATATGAACCCATACTTTCACCCAAACGAACCAATTGGCAAGCAGAGGCAGGTCAAATACAGAACAAAAATATACACAAAACAGAATCTAATGATTCTGAACTTGTATCAACACAGCAATAATTCAATCATTAACAACCATATCAGTTAGTTTACAAAATTTAGTTCATAAATTTTCTAAGCAAGTACATATAATAATGAGAACTTTAACAAAAAGCTCACAATACTGTTCACTTTAACGAAAAACCACATTTGTACACTAAAAAATTAATTCTGATACCATTCACTTTACCCTTTATTTTGTCCTTATCATTAAAACTCAAATATTTCAAACGTTTTTCATTTGTTTCCCTTGAAATATATATCCACCTCAAAATATTCTGGTTCTGAAGTTTGAACCAAAATCCATTTCCTTCACAAAACTTGTTTCATAAGCCCCCCATAGGACACAAAACTTACAACCAAAACCATCGCGGATGAGATGAGCGATTTAAACGTCCATCTTCCAGACGATAACCAAAATATAAGATTAAAGTGTTGTGCAACTTTAGTTCATACGACCTTGACGAAACACAACTACTAGAAACTGACCACGACCAGCGACAAAACAGACCTCTACAAAACACTACTCGAAACCAATGCCACCAGCGACCAAACGGAGCTCAAGACTGATTCAGCAGTAGAACATAACTTCTTTCACATTTTCTTTTATCTCAGGTAGGGCACGGAACCGCACACCACCAGAACCCCCAGCTGTAGATCCGGTAGTAGAACCTCCATCTGAGTACTCGCCTTCAATGTAGTATCTTGCACGGAAGGCAGCCAAGTGAGCATAGTAAGCAGGAGGAACTGCATCAAAAATCACAAACACCATCAGTGCAATCAGGAAAAAACATGATTTCAGAAAACAGATGTATGAATATAACTCAAGTGTGTACCAATGGAAACTGAACGAGTGCATCTTGCATACCTGAAAAACATACAATTAGAAAGCCAGCAAACAATATGTTATCTTAAAATTGGCATCGTACAAGTGCATAAGCCAGAGTAAGAAATGAAATTACTGTCTGCTTACGTGTAGCATAGGTTGTTCGTTAGCATCTGCAGTGCATCTGCGGTGAAATTGTTCTCATCATACAAGACATGGTAATGTGCAGGCCTGCTAGTTCCCTGCATTAGCACAGAAGATAACAGTTCAAACTATAGCACAGCGCAATATTTCATATTTAAAAGTTACTAGAACACAAATACATCCTCAACAAGGGCAAGAAAACCACCGGCAAAAAGGGAACTGGCAATCAACAACACAAATAGTACCTGAATGCCAGCATGACTGTTGAGATAGAAGTCAAACTCCGTCGGATGACAAATTTGGGTGTCAACAACAGTGCCTAGACAAGATAAAGAGAGTTGAAGCGCAAACCAGAAAAGCAACAAATTTAATAAATCTCAGATTCTCAATGCATATAAAATTGTAACCTGGTTGAATATTGCCACTCTTATCAGTCCTCCGATCAGTAGGGAACAGGCGCGTATGATGCCTTTTCTGCACCACAACAAAAGTAACTGGTGGCAGATATCCCTCCTGAAGCGATTGACAAGCCTGAAAAGGCAATGACACACATTAGATAAAATCGCTCATCTTAAAAAATAACTCACTAACTACTCAATATAAATAATTAAGTAGTGATCAATGACAAGTCATCTAAAGAATAAAAAAATAATTCTGGAATTCCAGCAGTCAGCATACCTTTCTTATAGCATCCATTTCATACAACAGAACTTGACTAAATTGCCCTTCACTAACTCCATCTCTGTCAAGCAAACATCAAAACAAATATTAGCATAGTGTTGTTGTGTTGTTTGATTTTCCTTGACCACAGCAAAAACAATTATTACCTGAAGAAGATTACTCTTTTTGGTATTTGGCCAGTTGCTAGTCGAAATGCTCTGAAATGCTCCCTAACGTCATGAAAATAATCATGATAAGAAAATATACTCAACTACTATAAAAAAATAAAAATAAAAATTGAAACAACAACAAAAGCGTGTGCATGTTGACCCAATTACCTGATCATTCCTCCAGCAACAAGTCCCTTGTTAGGGTCCTGTTTTACAGTGTACAGATCTTGGATGATTTCTTCACGGTGAACCTGTGCAGAAACAATTCCTCTGTACTTGGTGACCTCTGGCCAATCCATGGACGCCACCACCTGTTGGAATAAACTAACAGGTTAACAGACACATTATGCATTTTTAATTCAAATGAAATCAAAATAAAAGAACTTACAGCAGCAATTGACGGACTGCTGTCCTCGCCAGGTTGAGGATGGGTAACATCTGCACCAAAGATGATTGTGGGAATGTCACTAACCCGAGGAATCCTTCTTTCAATGGCGTCAGTCAAAACAGTGTTCCTTCCACCAACCTACAACAGTTTTCAATGTTTAAGTAACGTGAGACAACACATAAAGAACACACACAATAAGTAATATGATGGACAATATAATCTCTTTCTTATTTTTTTTTCCGTTAACGAACCTTCACATTTATCTTGAGCGACAAATTTTCAAGGTATTGTTTACTCAGCTTTGATGCTGCCTTAGGCTGACAGCACTGAGACACGATTCCTAACTCAGTTTCACAGATTCGTTTTATCATCCCTGCAAGCAATCAATATGTCAGATTTTAAACATGATTTTCTTGAAATACAAGACAATTATTTTAAGCATGATATTGTAGAGATACCAGAGTTTTTGTTCCAAGATTGCTACTCACCATATGATCCAGTGACATCAGGCAAAATGACAATTAACAGCTGAAGAGGCTTTCCCTTATGTCCAATTTCATCAAGTTTCTTGCTAGACACCTTATGGATATCTCTAAGCACCCTCTCTATTTGCCCAGGATGTGCTGATTGATGAGGAAGTAAAGGTTGCGGATGGAAATGCTAGGAAATAAACAATTTGGTTAGGAAAAGAAACAATTCAATGCAAAGAGAGGAGTAAGTTAAGAAAGGGGAGAAAGTTAAGAAAGGAAGTCCTACCACTCCCTTGCTGCCGCACATATTAACCAAATCGTCGCAGAATCGGAAGTTAAAATTTGGGTCCAATCGGGAGAAATTGACGCATGCCCAGAAATCCACTCGACCACCGTTAACCATTTTCTACAGAACCAGAATAAATTAAAAATAATCAGAAACCAAATTTCTAATAAGAACAATGGTTTAATTTTGATGCTGCATCACATATCACAAAAGCCGTTAAAAAAAACAGTATTTTAAAATGCTTACAGCCGATAATAAAATATGAACAAGTGAAGTTGCTATCTGCAAAGACTCTTAAATTACAAAAATCATGTTTAACTAACCTCAAACCCCTTCAGTTGCATAAATCATGTGTAACTACCCTCAAAACACATCAAGGATTCAATATGTATGCAATGGGGTTCAACATACACACAGATCCATCTAAACAAATTAAAAACCAATACCATACCTTATTGATCATGTTCCATTGCCCCATTCGTGGATTTTCAGACTTCTCACGACCAGTGTCATGGTATTTCAGCTGTTGTCATCAATTCAAACACCAGCAAAGAAAAAAAAAAGATGAATAAAAAAACACTAGCAATATTCAAACAAAATTGGAAATAAATAATTACCGAGGGCGACGGCAACACACGAGCGTTAACTAAAGCCATATCTTCTCTTATATGCATTCCAAATTCCCGCTGGACAATCTCATCTTTATTGTAAGCATTGTGTTTAACCATCTGCACAGAATCACAGATGCAGAAACGTCCGCACCAGAAACAAAATGAAAACCATCTAGATTAGGAAAGGAGTGTCATTGGTTGAAAAGATTAAATCACATCCAGACCTGGTATATACTTCGTTCTCTTTCTCCAGGGCGTTGACAAGTTGCTCTCAGAAGAGCTGTTACTTGTCTCTCATTCAACTTCTTCGTGTACCTCTGCCCAGCAACAATGGAACAAAGCTGCCAAAAAGTTAAATAAGTAAACTATCTCCTCAAGACTACTACCACACTTAGAACTGAAACATGCTAGGAAATAAAATGGCCAAGAAGTCAAGAAAGGAACCTCCATAGGCAAATAAACAGGTTTTGAATCGCTCCCAGATTGAAGCGCAGGCATTGCCACATCCCTTAGCACAATATTGTACGTATTGCGATAATATTGTACTACTGAAATTCTACTATTATCTTCTTGAGTGAACCTAAAACGCAAAGATGGATATTAAGTTATGAATGGTCTGTTACCATGGAACACTGTCATAACTCAATTTGATTTTCTTTTCAAAATTACCCTTTACGATGTATGATAACAAGAGTAGATAATGTGTATGAAAAGTCGTGTTCTATACTTCAAGCAAATCAAGTACCACAAGAAGTCTATTTACATATAAACAAGATATAAGCATGAATGTAACATAAAGATTACAAGACTTACGTCAACATGTTCAGCGGTTCGACAGAGACCCCACTGATTTTATAAGATCTATTCTCACGATAAGAAACTGCTACCTTGAGCCCCTTTAATGCCCTTTTCACCTGTAAATAACAGAATGCCGACCAGCTCTGATTAAGACAAATACTTTTAAGCAACAATTTTGGACAAACATAAGTAAATAGTAATACACAGAACTCTGAATAAATTAGTCTATGTAGATATCTACACCTGATCCAAAGGAAGTCAATCCAAAATGGACAAGTCAATTCAAGATAAAAGCAATGCAACTGATTACATGCTAAAACAAAATGCAGCTTCAAAACCAAATGAGCATAAATACTAGCAAATCTGCTGCATAAATATAACCCACAACTAGCATAAATTACTTGTACTTGGTTGTTCAGACTGGTAGAAAATAATTACAAACTATCAACTCAACATATTCACATTGTATTTTATTCATAATAGCTTTACTCTTTGATAAGTTGCCTACCAAAACTGCTTGAAACAAATTGAAACAAATCGAAACAAAAATAGTAAATACCTTCAAACGATCACGATCAGGCAAAGGCCTTGACAGTTCTCTGTAATTTAAAAATTTCTTCACAAACACAGTTACCAGGACAGGATCATAAAATGCTCTTGCTGATACATCTGCAAACATATGAATAAAAAAAGATAGTCACAACACTCTTGTTACTTAACTTCATATGATTATCAGAACAGGGAAATTTTGGTCAATGCATTACCTATGTTGAGTGAAAGCCCAAACTGAGTCGGCCTTAGACTCTGGTAAAAGCCTCTCCAGTATTCCAGACCATCACCAAGATCACCTTTCTGCCCAAGCTCTATGGCAAAAAAAGACCTCCCAGCAACAGTGTATCTGATAGAAATTACAACACTCAAACCGTCAGTAGTTAAGGAAAAAAACGTACATAAGGACAACATAAATCTTATGCCCTTCTAAGAAATAATGACCTTACTTTTCCGAAGGTGTAGCCCTAAGTGCAACATCCAGAACTTGAATTGCATCTTGAGGCGACTCATGCTGCTGGCTTCGTAGGAACTGCTGGAGTTGATAAAGGTCGGGTTTGCTAGCCAATTTAAGAGTAACCTTGAAATCTCGGTCCCTTCTGTAAGCCCATTCAAACACAAAGAAGAAAACATTAAAAAAACCGCAACAAATAAAAAACAATGCAAAAATGACAACAAGACACTAAACTTTCATACAAATATACCTCTTGGCACCAGCTGCTGCAGAGGAACCCTCCCGGCCTTCCTTCTCAGCCAACCTCACCACAAACTCTTTCGAGGCAAATGGTAAGGGGCCTGCTGTATAGATACTTTTCATCCCATCATAAGCTGGGGTCCTCTTGCCCAGGTGGGACTCCTTGTAAAGTTTTACGAGCTGCTTAATTACATCCCTGTTGATCTTTTTCGATGCAATTTCAGGGGTAATCGACACCTACAGCAACAGCAACCAAATGAAATCTTAGGACACCCCACAACCACATAACCAAAACAACAATAATCAACTGTCCAATTAAGCGAGAATACGAACGGTTTACCAAGAAAATCACTGTTTACTAAGCTCAGAAAGTACCAAAAGAATTACATTGTTCCAAAAACACACTTCTGAGTCAAAAATACTGAATACCAAATGAAAACCAACCCTATTTCACCCAAACTTTCATCAATAGGTGCTGTTTGGTACTCGGTATTTTGGATCAGCAACGTGTTTTCAAAAACATCAAGAGTTTTCCCAAAACACCTACCTGGATCAAATTTACAAAACCCTTCTTGAAAAACAAATGAAACTGGGATTTTGCAATTCAGCATTTTGACTAGAACAAATTTAGGTCAATTTTAAATAGTTGGGCAACAGCGAAAAGTAAAGCAAATAGAGAATAAATTGTACAAAAGCACATGACTCGCTTTCGACTCAGAAAATCGTTTTCGGAACGTCAAATCTCGTTTCTGAGTCAGATTTACAGCGGTAGAAGAACGCCAAAACGATATCCAAATGAAAATTTCAAAAAATTAAAAACAAAAACAAAATGGTTGCCAAAAATTGAAAACACAATGACGACGCTCGAAAGTCGGAAGCATCTGAGCAGATCAACTCAGAAATACTTTTAAAAATTGTAAAAAGTAAAATGTCAAAGAAATTTTGGAGTCACAGAGATGTTTTGAGGGCAACAGATCATTTTCGGGTCCAAAAATGACATTCCTAGTCAAGTTTTCAAAAACAAAATTATAAGGAAAACGTAAAAAAAAAAATATTCAAAATTAACTGTAAAATGCAGATGGACAGATAAACATAGAAAAATAAAAACGAAAAAGTGAAAACTGCAAAAAGAACAAAGGAAGAAGGACGCTTACATCGTAATGATGGAGATCTCTATCAGCAACCTCCACTAAGAAATGGTTGGCCCTGACTTGGACCTTCTCGCCGACCTTCCCGTACCCAGGCCTCGGCGGATGCCGGACAGCCTTGGAAGACGATGGCGGCGGAGCGGTAAGCATCAGTTTCTGCTCCATCTCAGAGATGACAAGAGCCTCAGCGGGCGGAGGCGCCGAGCTGGAGGAACCCTGATCCGGCGCCGGCCCACGAGGAGACGGTGTTTGAGCCATCGGCGCCGGCCCACGAGGAGACGGTGTTTGAGCCATCGACGCCGGCCCACGAGGAGACGGTGTTTGAGCCATCGACGCCGGCCCACGAGGAGCCGGTGTTTGAGCCATCGGCGCCGGCCCACCAGGAGACGGTGTTTGAGCCATCGACGCCGGCCCACGAGGAGCCGGTGTTTGAGCCATCGGCGCCGGCCCACCAGGAGACGGTGTTTGAGCCATCGGCGCCGGCCCACCAGGAGACGGTGTTTGAGCCAACGGCGCCGGCGAGGGAGCTTGAGTCACCGTCGAAGCGGGGAAAGCTCCAGGACCACCACGACTAGGGCCCGATTCGGACTGAAACGACCGTGGAGCACCGGACTGTCGTCCCCGACCACGGCCTCCGCCTCTACCACCGCGATTAAACGGCGGGGCGTCGGAGCCGTACGAGGGGTCGGAATGGCGGCCTCGGCCGCGGCCGCGTTGAGACATCGCGTCTGTGATCGGTCTGAGTTTTAAGAGAGAGAGAGAGAGAGAGAGAGAGAGAGAGAGAGGGAGGGAGGGGAGGAGTAAGCTTTTAGTGTGTGAGAGCAGAGAATGTGGGTTGCATGATATTTATATCAATAGGAATTAAATTAATACGTGCAGAGGAAGAGACTTCGAGGGAGTGGGGTTCAAATAGCAAAAGGAAGAGCTGAGGAAAGAGTGTGTCGTGAAATGACTCTTTTGCCCTTCCGTTGTTTTCCAGACCGCCGTGAAATTAGGAAATTTATTTGGATTATCGTCGGAGACGGTTGTGGGGTTTTGGATTATGCGGTTAAGTGGGCGTTGATAAAATAACCGCAGCGGTGTGAAAGGAATACGATTGGGCGTGTGAAAGGAATATTAGTTTGGGCAAAGGATTTTGGGAGAAGAGACGCTTGACTTGCTGCGGGGGGTTTGGTAATGGCGGCTATAGTTAACAAAGCGTAGCATTTAAGGCTATTCGGGAGATCGGATAAAGGATCGGATAGGATTAGTTATACGGATTCGGGTGTTTGGCGTTCACTCGTACTAAATAAGCGTCGGATTAATTTAACCGGTCGGATAGGATAACACGGTATACACCCGCTTAATAAAACCAACCAAAACGCCCGGATTATTTAGTCGGGGAAGAAGAATATGGGAGAGAAAAGGAGGGAGTTTGGGGGGTGTGGCGGAGAGAGCTGGGGAACAATTATTTCGGATTCTTCTGAAGTCGGGGAAGAAGAAGGGAGAGAGAGGGAGGGTGTTTGGGGGGTGCGGAGAGATCTGGAAACAAAAAAATGATTTCACATTTTTTTTTAATTTGATTCCTCATATCTAATATAATACCAAACATAGTATAAATAATACGATCACTAGTCCGATACTGCACCAAACACCCGACTAATTTAGTCAGTACTATCTGGTAGCTATTTATCCTATCCAACAGAAATAGTCAGTACAGTCTGAGTTGCCAAACGAAATCTTAGCGGTTGTCAATTGTCATTGATTGGAAATTCTTTGCTTAAACTTGCTCTGAAATGGAATTTGAAATTTAGCATTTTTTTGGGCACAAATAAATTTACTAGATTCGTTGGCTTTTTAGCTTTTGAGATAAGAAAACAAAGGGGTTCCAAGTGATGCTAATTCACTTTATTTTTGTTGGTCTTTTTCAAACTTTTTTTAGTATGGTAATATTAGGTATCTTGTACATTTTTTAAGTTGATATTCGTTTCCTGTCAAATTAGAAACGCCTGGTTTTCGTAAAATAATAATGACAATATTTGATATAGGATTCTCTGTTTATGGTCCGGATTTTTTTTTGTGAAATTATTTTTATAACTAAAATAACATCGATTGCCATGTCAGGATTAGAAGAACTTCTTAGGGCCAAACCACCTGACCATGTCAGGATTAGAATCACCTCTCGGGTGTAAAGCACCTGACCACGTGAAGTTTTGACCAAACATGCAAAACATCTCTTCACATTTTAATTTGGCCCCACCCTTTTGTATTTCGGGTGTCTAGATTGAACACGTGGAACCATTGTCACGCCCCAATTCCGACATACATCCAAGATCGACACGTGACGTCACAAAAAATATGTATCTAACATACCCCGCCTCCGGGATATGGGCAAAGCACAACTCAATAATCGGATCGCATAGTAATTTTTCATATGTTTTATGGTTGCATCTAACCTCCTCGTTAGACTGCCTATGTACCCTAAACAGGGATCAAGCCATTCATAGTTCGTCATTCACTACACTCGAACATTCATCACATAAACCACTATGTCCCAACATAATACCACGATTCAAGCATGCAACATCTCAAGGAACATTTGACGAAGTACAATAATATTCTCTAGTCATCTTGCCATTCACACATACATAAGCTTTCCAACACCATTCAATAATCACATTAATCAATAACACATACAATACATTGAAACGCAAGGCTAGAGCGACACAATTCGACCGAAGCCTACGTCTCTGAAGCTGAAATCAAGTTCCAAGGAACCAACAAGTCAAATGATGCAATTTTGGACCACTCAACGAAATCCATCAACATCGAGTTTCGGACCACTCAAAAGAATCAAAACACCAAGTAGGATTCCAGACCACTTAACGGAATAGCAGAGTAGAAAGGATTTCGAACCTCTTAACGGAATTCGAGTGGATATGATTTTGGACCACTCAACGGAATCCAAACCAGGATACAATTCCAAACTACTTAACGGAATCGCGGAGTTGAAGGTATTCCAAACCTCTCAACGGAATTCGAGTGGATACGATTCCGGACCAGTCAACTGAATCGCAGAGTACAATGCATATCGAACCACTCAATGAAATCCAAGCTGGATACGATTTCGGACCACTCAACGGAATCTCAAATCATGAGGCATTCTGTACCACTCAATGAAATATAGACAGAGCAAGGAACCGGACCACTCAACAAAACCCCAGCAGAAACCCAGTTCCGAATCACTCAACGGAACCGAGCGGAAGTCCAAGAAATATAGCAACGCTCGAAGAACAATACATGAAACAAATACTCAAAATACAAAAGCTCAACCAAACAAGAAATTGACCAAAGCACAAGGTACACAATTAGAACGACTCAACGAAACGAGAAATGAAATAATGATACGATATGTGAAACAAGTCTCGAAGCAACAAACCCCATGATAATGGGTTCATGGTCCACTACTAGCCCTCACATTTCATCACATCAGGCCAAACATACAAATCAACCACACTCCACAACAAGTTCAATACACAACTCAAATCACATAAAATCAACAAGCATAACACAATGTGATGCCATCAATATGTAAAACAAGGTGCATGTCAATCGAGGAAGATACGTCATCATGTTGAGCCCAATAAGCTCCATGGAATCTCAACAACACTCTAAGTTTAGCGGCACGCTAGAAAGACTCGGGCTAGTTGACTAAAAAGTCAAACATCGATCAAGATTGAGGGTAGGGTCCACAGCCCTAATAACCTAATCCGAAAGATTCGCCTATTAGATTTCTGATCCGTAACTTCCCAAGAGTCTCCTTATGCTTTTAGAACAACATATTAAAATTTCATAATGATCAAACGATTGGATCTCTGCCAATTGCAAATTCAAGTGGAGGTCAACGTTTGATTTTATAACTTAGAAATCTAATTCGGGAAGATCCGTAAGTTCCTAAAGTACTTAAATATTATGTACTATTACCTATTTAATTTTGGTGCCGATCTAACGGTCGGATCATCAATTCATATAATGATCCCGTGGTGGCCAACTAGGCGGTCAACTACGAAACTATGTTAAAACATCAGAATTTCATTACACGGATGTCAAATATGGAATTGGGGCATCAAATTTAGCCTAGAAAGGTCAGGTGAGGTTTCGGCCCACGCGCCGCCGCCCCAACTAACCGGAAAATTCAACTATTTCCAAAAATTACCAAAATTTACAGATTTGTATATCTAAATAAGGGGAGAAATTTTCATACCTAGGCCAAAGTCCAATTCGGACGGGAAACGTCTGAAATCAGCCTCGGACCTTCGGAAACCCTAGAAAATGGTGTGCTTCGATTTGGCTTCCATACGAGCTCCAACGCCTCCACCACTGCTTGAACTTTATGTCTATTGGCAGTGGTGATCGATGGTAATCGTTGTCCAAATCATTGAAAAAATGAGAAAACCGCCAAAAAATCGTGGACTTTATGGTTTTGATTTGTAAAATTGGGTTAGAAATTGAGAAATATAATACCACCAAGATGTTGGGCTCGCCGAGAGCTTTCCATAGACACCAAAATCACCTCAATCGGACATCGGACGAAAGAGACACAACCGGATCAAGAAACCGGGTCAAAGAGGATCCGGCCGAGTTCTCCTCCTTTCTCTCCCCTCTCCTTTCTCTCATCCCCCCCCCCCTTTCTGCCTTCTAATTCCTCCATTCCCCTTCTTCTTTCTCTTCTTTTCTTTTCATATCAGTCGTCCACGTGTCACTTCCTCACTGCTCCAAATTTTGCTGGAGCCTTCTAGATATGAAGGTTAGATTTACTAAAATGCCCCCAACTTTAAACGTTAATAACTCCTTCATTATAACTCCAAATTACGTTCCGTTTACGCTCACGCACTCGTATCAACGAGTAATATCTGAATACGTAAAGAAAAATAGATAAATACATACGCATCAAATATGTCCTAAAAAATTCTGTTTAGTCCATTAAGGGTGTTTTCGTCCTTTTACTAATAAAATTATGCGTCGCGAATATAAACGCATTGAAATTAATAAAATGAAAATAGTGAAATCCGAGGATGGGATTTCGCAACCATAAATGATCACAATCAATCAACGCGTACCAAGTGGATTTTATAATTAGAATGACAAAATTGCTCTTAACAATAGAATAAACTCACTAATTAAGCTTTAGTTTTATTTAATGAAACATCTATACTTTATTGAAATAGTACATAATACATCATGTCTTGAACAAGAAGGTCCTAAATAAAGTTAGGAGGCTCCTCGAACCAAACTAGTTTATTGCCAATAGCAGTGGCAAACTGAGCAATTCGATGGGCAACACCATTACAAGTTCTTGAAGCATACACAAACTCAACGTGTACAATATAAGTTGCCGCATGCAGCTCATCATCCGCCATGAACCCGTACTTCGATAAGTCCCTTCTAGGCTTCTTAATGGCAGCAATGACAAGTGAAGAATCACTTTCCACCACCATTTTTGTTAGCCCTAACCTACCCATCAGCTGCAACCCCTCCAACACCGCCAAGAGCTCCACTTAAAGAGCAATCCCAATCCCCTCCATATTTCACCCACCAGCAGCAATAAAATTGCCTTTTTAATCCCGAATTATAGTATCAACCCCACCCACCTTCCTTTCCAGCCGCGTAGCCCCATCCACATTCACCTTTACCTACCCCTTCACAAGCACCATCCATTTTTGTTGGGTAGTTTGTTTGGATAACCTTGGTTGCTCACACACTAACCAAAACGAATTATACCAACTCATTACCCTTTGGACCACCTCCACAGGTTGCCCCCTTTTTCCTTCCCCAACTAGTGAGTTTCTCTTCTACCATAATGCCCACAGTAACATACAAAAGACCTCAAAATCCTTGCTACGCTGCTCCACTAATGACATCATCCACTCCCGCATAAACAGGTCGACTCCTAATACCAAACCTAACCCTAAATGGTGACACAAACCATAGAGCCCTTGTGAAGCTACATTCCCAAAACACATACCCCTCGGTCTCAAGCCCTTCACTGCACGCTACACATGCCAACTCCATAACTACCCCTTTCTTTGCTAGGTTGTTTTTTGTTGGGAGTATACCATGACTAGCCTTCCATGTGAAAGTTTTAACTTTAGGTGGCACTTTGGCCTTCCAAATTGACTTCCACAACAAGTTATATGGGATGCTGGCAGAAGAAAATGATGCACTGAGAGCTGTCAGTTGTACTAACTATCTCGACATTCTCCATCATGAACAACTCTACCTACAATTCATGTTTCCAGGAGCATGTATCTCTCTATTAATCAAGTGGCTAGCATTCAATTCATCTGAGAGCCCGAAGCGATTGAAAATATCTTGAAAAAGTCTAATCTCGATATCCAACGATCTCACCACACCTAGATGCTAGCCCCGTTCCCAACCACTTACCGAGAGCCTCATTTTAAAACGCCCTGAGCCTAGATAATACTCTTCCAACAATACGAGTTATTTGTCTGTGAATAAGCCTCCCAAAAAGTCGAGTCTGGAAAATATTGTGCCTTGACCAATCGAGCAACCAATGAGTCAGGATTTGCTCAAAACGTCATCCTGTTTTGCTAACACATCCAAATTGAACGCAAAGAAGTCTTGGAATCCCAATCTCTATTCGTCTTTCGGTAAACATAGCTTCTCCCATGACTTCTAATGAATTTTTTGTTTATCTGGATCACTACTTCACCAAAATCGCGCCAAGTTAGCTATACACAACCAATGAAGAGTTGCACAGGCCCACTTCAATCAGGCACAAAGCCATACCAAGAGCTTGGAACTCTAGCAAAACACTGGCTCCTAAGCAAGTCACCATGCTCCTCTCCTAACGAATGATAATTATTCAATCTTAAAACCAAAACTCAGCAAAGCGCGCACATAAACAAACTACATTATTCCAATCAGTCATAGCTAAGACCCAATACTTTCCAACAAGACTCCTTGATTAAGTCAACTACCTTTCATGAAGAGTCTAAGATAAATTGTAACATCTTACAGATTAGAGATCATATAAGACCTCTCATAATCAAAACCTTTTACCCCTTGATCCAAAACGTGTAGATAACCACAAGAACCTTGCTGAAAGTTCTCACTCTTGTGAGTGTACACGTGAAGTTAAACCCACAAAGTGCACGTTCAGAGTTTCTCGGTTACCTAGTCACCTAACGAGGCATAAAGTCATATTTTAAAACCTTGAGAGAATCTCCACAAGGGTTATCTGCAAATTTACGTTAAAGCCTTCTGAGGAGCAAAAAGGAATCAATTTCCCACAAAGACTTGGAACCCTACATTGCACACATGAACTATTAGCTCAATATGACAAATTTAATCTGAACGTCAAGAGTAGACCACACACGAAACCTTAGTAGGCTAGCATATGCATGCCCTATCAGTTTTGGGCTTCCGCGTTCAAGTACATATCAAGGTGTCTTTTCTAAGCCCATAATGCCCATAATCTTGCAACCTTGCCCTTCTCTGCATCCAAAGAGGCAAGGTTCAATTCTTCGTAGTCTCCCTTGGGTGTCTCATACTCCGGTAAGTCCTAATAAAGATCACGCTTACCATAAAGGCCTACACTATCGTAGCAAGAGATTTGCACCATGCTAGTAGAACATATAGGTCTACTTATTATGGCCTGCAACCCTCTTATCAGGCTACCTACGAAAAGTCTTTTCTATAAATAGTTAAGTCAAATATAGAGATAGGTAATCACCACTCACTACTCAAAACTCTCACAACTTAGTATGGCTTAGGCATGAGAGGTTCTTTGGCAAACATCTTCTCCTTTTTTTAGGTGTTCGTCAATAAACCTTAACGATGTTAATTGTTTTGCAGATGTTGATTTTCGTCAACCTATCCTTGGCAAAAATTTGCATTCACAATTCCCTTTAGCTTGTCAAATCTCTAAGCAACACCCAATGTGGCAACTCTCTCTAGGTTTTGTGGCAGAGAATGTAAAAGGTGGGTTACAAAACTTTTTTGCATACAGAGTATGTCATCTTCGTCGTACCGCCAAAATAGGAGCATATAGATTGGCCAAGTTAACCTTATTTTTTCATTTTACTCTCTGTTGGTTTGATGAGCCTCTTAACTTAATCCATGATGTCATCCTTGAAGATTATATACTTGCCTAAGTTTTTGTAGTAAAATTTCAATCATTGCACCTCAAAAAAAATCATGCAACAACTTCTTTTCTTTTTTTGTTTGACAACAGGTGAAGAAATATGTAATTGGAGTTGTTCTCTATAGTGATAAGTGTTTTAAAAAACTGCCTAGGAGACACCAAGGTGCTAATCACCAGTCAACCACCGTGATTAACCCATAATCGGCCATAAAAAGAAAAGCTAATTAGTCAGTGGCTGGGCGGAATTAGACGGGGCTAGGCGGAATTAGATGGGGCTAGGCAGGCTTATATGAAGAACAAAATTTGCAAAATAATTAGTTGCAGAGTGACGACAACTCGCGAAGAAGATGAAGCCTTCATCTTGTGGATATTTCCTACACCTACACGGCATTGTTTTCCAAAAGATTTCGATTTTGTTTGCTAACATTTCGTTTTTTATCTTCTTTTTTTCTAAACTGACTGTACTAACCCTGCCATTTTCTTTTTTTCTTTTTTTTAGTCTTTTTGACCCTACCTTTCTTTTGTCCTTTGATTACCCTTTTTTTTCCCTTTTTCCTCTTCTTGACCCCACCTTTTTTTGTCATTTCCATTTTTTTTTTCAATGTTTTACTTATTCTTGTAAATTTTATTTTGCTTCTTTCTTCTTTTTGTCTCTTTTAAGACCCCATCATATTTACTTTAAACTCGCACAATATATATAAATATAAATAGTGTTTTACACTTAAAAAAAATAATATAAGTATTATTTAATGGTTATCCACATGTGTGTGTACATGTGTGTGTAATAAACTTACTTAAATTCGTTTAGGCACTAGACTCCAGCCCGTCGCCAGACTAACTCTTAGCGTCTTTTAGAACCTTGATTGTGATTAAAAAGAAATCTATATGATCTATCACTTGACACATGTAATTCATGTACACATTAAATTGAAAATTTTATTTCTCTGAAATTGCGAAGTTTATCTTTCCATGTTTACACCTAATACATATAAAAAATTTAAAAACCGAAGCCTACCCACCCACCCATCCATCTCATCATCTCTCACTCTTCTCCAAGCTCTTTGACTTTTTCCCAATCATGTAGGGCAAAATAGAAGGTGTGTGAAGCTTCCGGGTCACCATATATGTATAGCAAAAAATAATTTAAAAAATCATGGAGCTAACACGTAAGTTTTTAATCGTGAATAACGAGAATGTTCTTATTAAATTGACAAGGCCACATTTAATTCACGTGCAGTTCAATATTGTTGGAGACCTAAGCAGCTGACTATAACCTCATCAAGCTCTCATGCCATTGCAAGAAGAAAAGTCAAAGGTATTAAAGATATGATTAATTACTAAATCGTATCTTTATGTTTTTCTAATTGAAGATCAACTCAATCAAACAATGAATCACAATCATATCCAATCAAAGATATTACAAGATCATCCTAAGATATTATTTAATTAAATAACATCTTCGGGATAATTCTTTCCTTCTCCATCCTATAAATGATACACTTTGGCCAACTGGATGATATGACACATGAAGTGAGAATCTTTTGCCCGTGGTCAGCCATCTCCCTATAAATACCCCATTCTTTGCCACATTTTGGTAAGCTTTTACTATGTAATTAAGCCCTAAAACTCTCTCTTTTCACAGGTATTGGAGATCCATTAGCCAAACCCGTCCCTCCAACTCTTTAGGCGTGTTGTTGGCCAAACCCTCCCCATGTTGTTTTGATCTTTAATCAAATGTGTTTATTTGTTTTGTAGGTACAAATCCGTCAAGACCAAAGATGGCAAAAATTTTCTACCACAATATATGTCGACCATGCCACACTCTTCCTGGAGCTTTTTCTCATCACCATAATTGATTGATTGGCCATCTAGGTTTTGTTTAGTGGCCCAGAAAATGTAGAAAATTGGGTTTTCAAAGTGGAGGGTGGATGAGGGCTTGTGGGTATGTGAAAGGGAGGAGGTTTTGAGAGGGAAGGTTTTGGAGGGTTATGGGGAAGAAAAAAAGAGGGGTTTAGTGGTTAGAGGTAGTGAATGAGATTATTAAAGATAGAGGAAAGAGAGGGGGGATGAGTTTGTAGTGGTGGCGGCGGCCGTGGGAGAGTTGCAGATATTGTTGTGTTAAGTAAGTGAAAGAGTAAAAATCGACAAATTAGGAAATAGAGTTAGAAGGAGGAGTTGATTTTAGATTTTTTTTTATATTCTACTTTTATATTCATTAGGGTAAGTATGCAAAGATAAATTCGTAATTTCAAAGCATTTAATTTCCACATTAACGTGTAAAGAAATTCCATGCCTCAGGTGATGTGTGGGAATGAAAAGTAGATGACGATAAATGAGAAAGGCAGCTAGCATTCCTCAAGATTAAAAAAATAGAATTTTAACGAAAAACTTCCGGTACTGTTCACTTTAACGAAAAACCATATTTTTATACTAAAAAGTCAATCATGGTACTATTCGCTTTACCCTTTATTTTGTCCTTATTGTTAAAACTTAAAGTTTTCAAGCTATTTTCATTAGTTTTCCTTAAAAAAAAAAAATCATTTCTCACTTTAATAGACATTGTCATTCTTTTTAGGCAACTTTAATAATATTTATCCATCTTTGGATGTTCATAAACTCTACACGCAACTTCTGTCTTTAGTCAATTTATGATACCTCATAAAAACTCTTCAAATAGTTAAGCAGTTTTCATCTTTAGTCAATTTATGATACCTCATAAAAACTCTTCAAATAGTTAAGCAGTTTTCATCCATCTCATCCCTATGATATTCTTTGCGAGCTCCTTGAGTGCAATTGAGAGATTAATTTATGAGTGAATCAAATATTCTTGTGTACTCATATCTTACATTAATTCACACTTCATGTTTAGCAATAGTGTAATTTTTGTTTTACTAGGTGAGTGTGTTTTCAGTATTTTCTTCAAACAGTAAAATGGAGTCTCACAAAATTACCCATAAATTTTTTAACATAAAATTTAAATTTGACAATTTATGTAGCACTTTGACATCTTTTAAAGTTTTTACCTGATATGTCAAATTTTAAAGATAAAATAAAAATTCATACTTATTTTATTTGCATTGATAATGGAAGAAAATGAATTAAAAAGTATAAAGATATTTAAACATTGCATTGGTAATCAAATGAAATTAAAAGGCAAGGCTTTAAACCAATAAAAAAAATTAATAAAAAGCATTTAATATTTTTTTTTTTTTTGAAGCTGCTGTCAAATTTGGCAGCAAAAGGGAAATACGTCATTCTATATCATGCCACATCAGATTTGGTTTCTAGGTTGGAAAACATTGTTGCTGTTTTTTTTTTTACCGTTATTGCTTGTTTGTAAATTTGACATCCTCTTTTGAGATGCGCTAAATATGAACATTTACCATTCCAATGTAATTGTCGTAGGCATCAGATTAAGCGATGTATTGAGAACGCCCCAGTTACCTTTCTTGTCATTGGCATTAATAACAACAGTATACACTCATATTTACATTTTCCTGTTGGAGATGTCTATAATCTTCTTTGATTGATTAGTGAGAGGAATTCAAAATTTATTCCTTCTCTCGTGCATCAGATACTTCACCCAAATCTGCCACAATGGCAACATGGTGACTTATCATGTTGGGTGATTTTAGAATTTGGCTTGAGGATTCTGTTGATGTAATTTTAAATTCTTTGCTATAAGAGTTTTGATCTTTGATCTTAACCGGTAACTTTAAAAGGACTCGTATACTCTTAAGGGAACATAGCTTGGTTGAACATTAGAGCATCTCCAACCGGCCTCCAATTGCAAGGGCAATTAGGTTCAATTGCCTTTGAACCCAAAAATGATGCTCCACTGGTAGAAAGAATGAGAGGCAGTTGAGCAAGTGGCAGCAGCCATTGCAACAGCCCTTGCAACAATTGCCCGGGCTTACACCCTTTCAATCAACATGAGGGTGAGTGAGAGCCCTGCTCTTGCAACAATTGTCCCGGCTTGCACCCTTTCAATCAGCATGAGGGTGAGTGAGAGCCCCGCCCATGTGACAGCCAGCCTAACCCACCCATGCTCCTTTCAATTAGTAGACCATTCAAATTTACAATGTTTAAAAAATTTGAAAATACACAAAAATATCAAATAATTCTAAAAAAAGTACAAGTGTTTTTTAACAACACACTTAAATACTTAGTTTTATTTATATAAAAAAAATTACTAAGTACACAATTACAAGGACAAAAACATAAATAAATAAAAAAGTAAAAAAAAAATTGTGAACAGTACTTGCCATTGCCTTTCTTTCTTCTAAATCAGTGGATTTGCACAAAAGCAATTACTATTTAGAGTGACTAGGAAGGGCAATTTTATTGTCCTTGCTCACCAATTGTCATTGCCCTTCACTAATGAGTGGATATGCTCTTAGCACGAACTCCTACTAAATAACTAATGTGGCAGCTCAATAGTTTGACACTTGTCCAATCATTTTCTTTTTTTTTTCTTCTAAAAAATTATGCAATATTAAAAATAGCTATGTAAAAGACTAGAATCACTTTTTTACAAAGCTTGGATGTGCCAACCACCCTTCAATTTGTTTAGAGAAAAGAGAGGTAACGGTGGATTTCAATCGTGGTGCATGGTGGAAGATGATAAGAGTGTCAATTGCTTTCAATGTCCAAGGGACGATGAGATTACCATCATCCTTCTTCTTTGTCGAAACCCTAGTAATGGAGATTCCGTAGCGACTAATTGCTCTGAAAAACCCCCAAATCCAGAGCTTGTAATTGTCTATGGGATTGACGACTTGGTAAAGACCACAACGGGTGGAATGTCGAGCAGGGTGTGAGCCAGAGCAACCATGACCATTTCCTTTTCCCCTTTATTAGTGAAGAAGAAGAAACATTGGAATTGGAATTGGAATTGAAATTGAAATTGAGGATTTCAGTTACTACATTCAAATGGTGAGGTTTTTGGTTAAAGAAGAAGATATCATTAACTTTCTAAAACCCTTGTGAATTCGGATTAGGTTTAAACTCCTCAACTTTTCTTTTGTTTTGGATCAGCGCCTGTGAAGAAAAAAGAGGAAAATGAGAAGAAGAAAAAAACAGAGGAAAAGAACTAGATAATTTTAACGGGGTTAGGACATTCAAGCTTTGTAAAAAGGTTATTCTAGTTTTTTACATAGTTATTTTTAATATTGCATAATTTTTTAGAAAAGAGAAAAGGAGCGGACATGCGTCAAACTGCTGAGCAACGACATCGACTATTAAGCATGGGTTCCTACTAATTGTTCGGCAGCCAAGCTTTGTTCCTTATAAGGGAGATTGATTCTTTTTAATCTCTTTGAACGAAAAGAAAATAATCTACTTCAGTAGCTTGACTACTAAATTCTTCTTGTCATAGTTTAATTATTTTTAATAATATAACTAGCATCCAACAAAAAACAATTACCCAAAAAAAAATATAACTAGGATATGTGCAACCCAAAGGCTTTTTAATATCAATTTTTTAATCATTCGGTACCCATAATTTGTAAATTTGTATTTCAGTTTTGATATTCTTGTTTTTCTTCTTCATACATATATCGATTAACGTATAATGTGCCTGATTAAAAATGAATGTCCATAAAAAATAAAATAAAAATTGTTAATGTGAAAGGGTATTTTTTAAGAAAATAAATTTATAAAGAGAAATTTTAAGAACAAACGAGAGATCAGTAGAATCAAAAAGTAAATATTTCGTATTTTTTAAAAAGTGGCACTCTGAAAATTTTATTTGCACTATTTATAAATGTATTGTTTTGTTTAAGAAAGTTTGGAACGCAGAGTAACAGCAACGAAATATCAGTCAGAAGGTAGCTGCAGGACGTATCATCACTCTGTCCCGGTATTTTCGGTATTGTCTTCCCTGGGCCCCACCGCGTCTGATTATTCAACTTTACCCATGGATGGATACAATCCGACTTAGATGGTTGTTTTGGTGGGCCCAACGTCCGTACGAGTCTTTTGACTCTTTTTGGCGGTTTTGCCTTGTTCATTGGCCTTCGGTCATGCGAGCTCGACGCGATTGTGCAAGTCACGTGCCATGTGGGATGGAATAACTTATGAACCTTGTTGCACTTATGCCATTAGGTTTATTATATTATTGTATTGTCCGTTGAGGTTTTGAAAATTTACACTAACATCCCTAGGATTTTAGAGTTGTTTCCCATAGCCCCCTTTGTGTACTAACCATCAATAATAAATCCTTGTACAACAGCCATAGCTAGGTGTAAAACACAAACTTCAGATTTTACTAAAAATATTAAAACACTTAAGACTCGTTTGGTAGAAAGAATTAACTCAGATGGACTCTATATCAAAGGTATTTTAAAAGAAGAAATGGATGACGAATTTCTTATTTTGTCCAAGTTGAAGATTACACGTGAAGAATAGTTACCCTTTAATTCTACCATTTTTTATGGAAATTAGTAGGGATATTTTTTCTTCACCAGTAATCTTCAATTTGGACAAAATAAGAAATTTGTCATTCCTTTTAAAATGCCTTCAATATACTAAATAGTCATATCTATGTCAATCGTCTCTATCGAACAAGGCCTTCTAGACATATGAGGAGGCCAATCAGATGGGTTTGCATATGAGAATTTGGTTAATGTATGAAAGTGGATCATTGAATTTGGTTGAGAAATTGAGTTTCATGAATTCAGGGAGGAAAAAAAATATTTATCATAAACCAAGTTGTAGAACGAATAAAAAGGAAAAAAAGGAAGAAAAAGAATTAAGTTGATAAAACATGGCGATCGAACACCATGGTTGAATTTCTTTTAAACAAATAAACTTTAAGTTTCTTGTATCAAAATTTTCATTTAAAAAAGTTAATAATTTGGCAATGTAAGGATGGTTTATTATTTTCATCATGCTTGTTTTTAGTGCTTTTTTCTTCAAGAGATTATGTGGAACAACCTCAAAACTTTAAGGCTGATTGTGTAATTTAAAAAAACCCTCAGAGCATATGTAAACGTGCAATTAACCTGACGCGTGGTAATCAAAATTCAGGCATGGCTTATGTCATACTGCTCCTTTTCCACGTAAAAGAAAAAATTGGACTCCAAAGAAAAAACAACAGAGCAGTTTTATAATCTAATAAATTAAAGACTATTAAATTAAAAAGTCAGTAGAATTTAGGTCCAAAACGAAAAAGAAGCCAGGTTTGAGGTGACGCGTTTCGAATTTGTATTAGTTCATATGAATATGAACAGTAATGCTATTCAATTACAATAATGCTATTCTTACCACAATTTTATACCATATTTTTTTACCATCTTAGGTGGTAAATAAGTTGAACAGACACATCATCTAAATTAATTAGCATTTAATCAAAATGTTAATCAATAATTAATAAAAATATTGTTAATTAAATGATGATTGTGATATACGAAGAGTCTCATTCTTTCCCCTAAGATTATTTAAGTATTTTAATTAATAAAAAGATTAAAATTAAATGATGTAAATTGTCCAACTCATCTGCCACCTAAGATGGTAAATAAATGTGGTATAAAATTGTGGTAAGAATAGCATTAGTCATTCAATTATGTTTTTGTACCATATTTTTATATTATCTTAGATGACATCTGATGTGGACAATCATATCATTTGAATTAATTAGATTATTAAATTTAGTTCATTATTTAATAAACTAATAATTAAGAAAAATTAATTAATTAAATGATGATTGTGGTATAAGATGAGTCTTTTTCCTTCATTTCTTGGGTTTTTCAAAATTTTCAAATGATGTGGCTATCCACATCAGATGCCATCTAAGATGATATAAAAATATGGTATAAAAACATGGTATGAATATTATTACTCGAATATTAAATTACAATGTCAACCTCGTACTAGGGTGTGTTTTTTTTTATTTTTTGAGCACATCAATATTTTTACATTAAGGGAAGGGGAAGTTCGACTAAGCTACATAATGGGCAGCCTAATTTGTATCGAATTTACTATCCATGAAATTCGAATTATGACCTCTTACTTTCAAGTGAAGAAGAATACCACTACATCGTAGTACTGAGTAGTTACTAGGGTGTATTTTGCTCACCTACATTAATTTTAGTGTATGTTTATTGGCCGCTATGTGTCCCATCTTCCGACACTTAGAACCTGTTTGTTACACTCGATAAGGGGAAGTATACTAGCTGGGACTATAACCCCACTGTTAGTGCGGCAAAGGATTATGTTAAATGAGACTAGCTCATATTCGTTTGTACTCCACTCCTCGCTAAGTACTCTTATTTAGTACAAACTTTCACTTGGTATTAGCTAGGACTACATCACTCCTCTTTCATCTTCCCCCAAAACCATCTCCACCGAGTAGAAGCCACCATAGCAGCTATTCTACGGTGACCCAGCCCCACCACCGCTTGAATCAGACTATCGCACATAGGACTAGATGAAGGAGAAAATTTAAATTACAAGATTAGTGATGGCGTTAAAATAAAAAATTGAAATCTGCGCATTTTTTAATTGAATTAATTAAAATAATGCATGGGAAGAAGTTTCTAGGAAAGTTTGAGGAAACTGAAAAGGGTAAAAAATATTAAAAAATGAATTTATTGAGTTTAAAAATATTATACTCTATAACCTGCATCAAACGCTTCATTATTTATACACTACTTAATTTAAGTAAAATCAGTTCAATTTAATCTATAAAATAAATTTAATCTGAAGTCCGATACAGCAATCGCATCCGTGAAATAATAACCTTGTAAAATTTACAAAGTATATGTCTAATCATTGCAGAATGGCAGAGAGATGTTGATCGGAAATGAAAACAAACGGTCACTACCATGGAAAACTTTAAACGGGAGGTGATTTGATTTAACGAAGAAAGCAATCATTCTAAACCTAAAACGTCCTTAGGACGGGCCCCACAAACCGAGGACTCAAAACCCGCTAAAACTTATGATCGTGTCCCGCGCGTATCTAGTATTTATATCCGTGGACCGTCACTGCAGCAGATTATATCTTTATCCCAAAAGTAATAGCTTTGAAAACGAGTCTCTTGGATTCTTCTGCTCCGTACAGTCATGGGCAACCTTGGTGTAGAAGGTTTTTGGTGTGCCTTGCACATGCGGGTTCCACAAGCTCCCTCTTTTAAGGAAAGCTCTGACCTTTTCTTTGGTGGGAATGAAGGTAGGATTAATTGTCCACTAAGTAACGTTGCATGTACAGCTTTAAACAATTCGTAGAGAGAATGTGTAAGTTCTTTACAAAAGTAAAGTCACTGAGCCGTCCAACCCGCCTAGCACTATCTAGACCGCTTTAAAACATTATGCACGAGATGGCGTAAAGGTAGTCTAGCCAGCATGCCGTCGAGGCGATAACTTGTAGTGGTATTGTATTAGCACGCCATGTGGGACACAACTCTTTGGTAGAATGCAAAACGGAGGTATTTGCGTTGGCCAATGGCATGAAAATATTGGATATAAAATTTTCCTATTGAGAAAGCTTAGGAACTCTCTTTCAAAAGTGGAACCTTTCATAAATCCTGATATCTCATATTTTTAGTACAAATATTTTGTAATATTGGTACGAGAATTGACGCTAACTATGAAATTTCATCGAGTTCATGAATAGTCGTATTTTTTAAAGAGTGACCAGAACATTTCTTTTTTCTTTTTACCAAATTAGCAGTGGGCCTCCAAGCATACCAAACCTCGTTGTCCTTATATGGTAGTCAAATTATGAATTTTTTAATGTTTTGGCAAAGTAGTGGATCGTTATCATTTGACCTAAATAGTAAAGTTAATTTTTCAAGCAAAAAACAAAAAACTATTTTTAATTTGAGAGCTTGTAACTTCAACTAATAAAACAAAACACGTTATCTTATTATCCGAACGTTCATGGTATTATGTTGTCTAGATGTTCACTTTGCCGCTCATTTACTTTGGTTGGTCGACTGATATGTTATCGCTCATTTCTTGACCTAAAATATCTAACAAATGATTTTGATCTTGACATTGACATGATTTTTTTTCTTTTACTATTAATAAAAGCATACAAGCTTAAATTTTAGATTTTAACTCACGTTTTATAAGCTATAGCCTAACTAATAGAGATTTCTTTACATTAATTTGATTAAAAAAGAGAAGTCGGACAACCAAAGCATTATTTGCACAAAGGAGTTAAAGTCATTGGACATCAATGTACAATAAGAGCAGAATTGAGTAAAACATTTATTTTTGTACTCAGTTACAATTCAACGTGTGTGTCTCGTTTGGTGTATATGATTTGAATAGATTTGATAATTCATCAAAGTCAATGTATGTGAAAATGAATGATTTTTAATTTTTAGTGGGATGCATGAGTTTCTAAATGAGTAATTCATTTTCGACCTTCAAGTATGACAAAAAAATTTCATGTATTTATTCATCATTCAAGTGAATTAATCATTCTAATCTAATCCTAAACACATAAAGCTACCTTAATTTTGGAGTTTTTATCATTAATATCATTACGGATAAGAAAAGAAAAGAGTAAATTTAAAAAGTCAAAGTACGGTGAAAGTGAATGATTTTTCATTTTGAAAGGGATGCATAAGTTTTTATTTTTTTTATTTTTTATTTTTTTATGAATATTTCATCTTCGTGATTTGAAATGAATAAATCATCTTCCATCTTTAAGTTTGACAAAACAATTTCATGCGTTTCTTCGACATTCTTGAGTACATAGTGAACTAAAATTTCTTAATTTTTGTTGCAATACTTTTAAAGAAATGTTAAGGAGACATTTTTAAAAGTAAAGCTCTCATATTTTTATCACAATATTTTACACCATTAACTTAAAAATCAGTATTAAACTGTGACATTACAAAAAGTTTATAAAATATTCCACTTTTAATTCTAAACATTTTTTACACTTTTAACAGCAGATAAGAAATGTTTAAAAATGTGTTGGAAATTGCATGGCAGCTTTCCTAGCTCCAATAAAAAGACAAAGACCAGCCGGCAGGTTGACGCCATTCGCTAAGCTATTCCATAGAAAATTGGATGACGTAGGCCATGTGATGTCAGAAAACGCATAGATTGGGACCATCTCCATATACCCATAAATTAAGGGAAAATTGTAACAAGGATGCTCATTGTCATATTTATTAACATTGGATAAATTTAAATTTAAAATTTAAATGTATATTTCAAAATTAGATTAATTAAACAGTTACGAATCGAGTAGTGTGTATCACCGTTATTTGAGAATGGTGAGTAAAAATATTTTCAAATAGAAATAGTAAAGAGTTTATCTTAGATAATATTTTGTAAATTATAAGCTAAGACCATTGATGATTGTATTACTTTATAATTTTTAAATATAAAATTTAATTATCAATCGATACATCATGTGACGTACAAAATATAATTAAAAATGTGATTTCTAAAATCACGCTAAGCCAAAATGAAAAGGTCGGGTCTACTGTCTTTTGTTTACTTTGGAACGAAGCTTCATGTCAAGCAACGTGTTTATGTTTCTCTACCAACATAAATAAGATTAGTAAATAACCAAAATAAAGAGTAAATTGTACCAATAGTCCCTCAACTTTAATCAAATTGGAGTAATGGTCCCTCAACTAAAAATTTATTATCATTGGTCCTTCAGCTCATCAAAATGTATAGCTATGGTCATTTTCGTTAACTTCGTTACAATTTTGTCAAAATAAGTTATGTTGGAATAACCATTGCTATAATTGGGATCCCTCAACTCATCAAAACGTGTAGCCTATGATCCTTTTCGTCAACTTCGTCAGAATTTTGTCAACATGAGTTATGTTGGAATGACTATTGCTATAATTGGGTTAAAGTTGAGGGACCATTGATTCAATTGGGTTAAAGTTGAAGGACCATTTCTCCAGGTAGATTAAAGTTGAGGGATCAATGGTAATGAATTTTTAGTTGAGGGATCATAGCTGCACGTTTTGATGAGTTGATGGACCAATGACAATGAATTTTTAGTTGAGAGAATAAAGATAAAATGAGAGTACTAACTGTAGTTTTCTTTGTAAATACAAATATTAGGTTATCTCTAGCCATGCCCAAATATGTGCAAAATACGTCTATAGCAAAAGGGTGGTACCCTAGTTCAGTAGGTAGGACTAGCTACAAGTAGTCCTCGGGTTCGCTACTTGTAGCTCTTGAGCGGGCTAAGTTTAGCCCTTCGACAAAATTTTTCTGGAGCCTACATGGACTTCCAATTTTTTTACTCTCGCTTTTATGGTTAGAGAGGGGAAAAATATAGCTAAGATTTCACAGTAAAAAAAAAATTATATTTTAGAGTGCCAAAACATAGGTCTCCACTCTTTGGCCTTCCAACTGTTGGCTTTTTTTTTTGGCAACATCTTGTGCAAATATTTATAAGAATCGTATTTGGTAATCAAATATAAATCAATCAATGCTAAGACCATGTTTGAGGCGTTCATTTTGCAACCCTTTAGTAAACTACACGGGTTAAATCGAAAATTTCAAGCTTTACAGACCAAAGAATTGAATCATAACACGTTCTCATTTTTATTGTTACAACGAAAACTCTTCACCTAACCTTAATCTCGACACATGACGAGGTTATTATGACAAAATCACTGCCAACTTCGATTTCTAAGTTGAACCAAAGTGTCCCCCGACCCTTCAAAAAGGGTTCAACTAAAGAAGTAAAATGCACTGGAATGCCAAATCTACATTTCAAAACTAAACACGAAATACAGTTATGTGGCATTATGAGTTAAATTGCTCGAGTCTAGCATCCTTGAATTATGAGCTCGTATCACCTGAAGATGTATATGTCAAGGGAAGGGATGAGGTTCCACCGCCTTATTTCTCTTCCAAGAGCAGTTTCGTGCACGAAAGAAGGGATGACGACTCCTCTTCCGTAGCCAATCCAGTGCCTTGCCATCTTATTCTACCAAATTTGTCGAGCAGGAATATATACCTATTAAGAGGAAACATTAACAAGATGCAACTTGTCAAAAAAATTATACTATAGCAACAATTCACAGAACCATTAAATTCAATGGCAATAGAAAGCTTTCGTACCCGGTCAGAAGGTTCAGTACTTTAAGTTCTTTTCTGAAGTAATAATGGTCACCAAATGAATATACAATCTGCCTTTTAGGTTCAGCACTTTCATCATACTTTGGTTTCCTCATAATCCGGAGCAAAAGCTTCTTAATTGGACTCCGACATAAGAACCATGAGTCTATTAATGATACCTGGAGGAAGGTTCATTAATTACATTATATGTAATGATAATGTTTAAACGAATTGCCAATTGATATATTACTGAACAATACGAGAAAAAAAGACAAGGTTGATGTGCCTTAGATTTTAATCACCACTTCCCCAACAAAACACATAGACGCACGCACGCACGCCTGCCCACCTGCCCGAGCGTGCAACACACACAGAGTGTACTATATGCATAAGCTACAATTTAGTTGAGGAAAAAATAACTACAGCACAAGGACATCCCCGAACAACATTGAGGACAAGAGACCATGCTCCTCCTATGGGTCCTTCAATGGAAAAAACAAGAAGAGGGGTTACATCACACTTGCATCACACATTGCACGAAACTCTATCTAAACTTACAGAATTCAAGATACTAGTGTTTGATGCAAGCACAAATGGGCATGGGACATACAATGCATCCCAGACGTATAATACCTACAGCTAAAAGCAGAAAGTTGAATAAATGATGAAGATTTATAAAACTACCTATACCTCGTATAGTTGAACATCCTTGGAACCACTAAAAGCATCAAGAAAAGGGGCGCTCCAAGAATTAATCATTCCCTGTCAGGGAAAAAGAAACTAATTTTTGTAGCAACAACAGTAACAGGAAACCATAAATGCAATAACATAACAAGTTTAACGAACAATCTACATTCCATACCAAGAGCCAAACATAATGCATCCATGAAAAAGTACCAATACATGGTACAAAGTTGCCACCTAACTTACATATTACCTTAGATTGAATATTGGAAATGAAAAAAAGACACCACCCTGAGGTCAGTTGAACAGTGTACAAACGCTTGAGATGTGTAAGCACCAAACAAATTTAACATCAATAACGCAGTTCTAGTGGTTCCCCTGCTAAAGGGTTGACTTAAATGCATCTTTTGGCATATAGATCCACAAGTCAGTTGAGATGGATCTTCAGGATTACACTAACAAACAAATCAGCTTACCTAGGATAACGATCAATTGAATTTCCCTCTCCAAACCAAAAAATAAATATAAAAAAATAGTGATCGGTTGTATCTGTCACCTCCCACGTACATCTTATATTCTAAGGTTTACAAAGCAAATTCCAGCTAAGGTGTGCCTCGCCATTATTCGATGGCTTTACAACTATCCAATCACAGACGATAGAAAGATTACCTTCAATTCCTAGACATTGTCTTGCTATCATTATTATTATTGAAGATTTTTGTAAAAAAAAAAAAAAAAAGAAAGTATTACTCTTCATGTTCATAAGAGAATGAATAAATTGCAAAACATAATTCTATCCTTCTAGTTCCCTTTTCTCACATCACAGTCCTACTGGCCTTATTCTCACTGACAGAGAGGTCTTATACATATGTACACAGTAAAGAGTGCATAAGTCTTCTATAAGAATTCCTCAAGGTATTGCAAATAATTCAAGACGGGGTTGTGCATTAGAAAGTATAAAAAATACTACAACAATAACTTAATTGCATACCTGGGAGCTTGCTCGAAATGAAAGGCAAACTAAAGAAGCCTTGGGGGTTTCCAATTTGTTGACTTCAGTGACATTTCCATTCCCATTGGAGCTAACGGGAAGCTTTAATATTTTTCCATCAGAGTAGTTAACTTCTAAGTCAGGAAACTTTACCGCTGCAGTTGCAGGAACTATGGTTTTATTTGCCACAGAAATCTACACACAGAATAGCTTTCTATAAAATCATATCCCATCAGCATGATTTAAAAAAGCATAATGCTTCCTCCAAAAGGCTAATATTGCTATCAGTTAGTCCTACTTACCACCCCAATTCCAAATTTTGAGATAAATCAAAAGGTACTCCTTTCGGCACGACAATGTACCGGGTTGATCATCCCACCCCATAAATGAACTATGGATGCAAAATTACATTTAAAAAAGCACAATGCTTCCTCCAGAAGGCTAATATTGCTATCAGTTAGTACTACTTACCACCCCAATTCCAAATTTTGAGAAAAATCAAACGGTATTCCTTTCGGCACGACAATGTACCGGGTTGATCATCCCACCCCATAAATGAACTATGGATGCAAAATTACATTTAAAAGTAACAAACTTGCACCGGGTTTATCGTAGTGTTTCCTTACCTTCCCACCATGTTTTTCAAGCTCTGACATATCAGCAAAATATCCCCTATTCAACTCATCTGCACTGCCCTAAGTTATAACAGTTCAATGCATTAATATTGATACATTGCCCCCCAAAAAATGAAAAGCAAATAAATTGGTACAAAAACTTACAGCCGGGCACGCTCTTTCTCTATAGCTGCTTTGTTTCCAAGCTGCAAATCAAATGGGGTTCACTAATTTCCATTAACAATACTGGGTTTTGGCTAATTTCGCAATAAATAAATAAATAATTGCACTGTTGAATTGGTGGGAGTAAAATAAGAGATGGGGTACCTTGTAAATGTCGAAGAAACGATTGGAGCTTCTTTGAGCTAAGAAATGCTGGGAAGCTGGAAGAAGATGCTGCTTCTTGCTCTCAATGGGCCTCAAGATTTGGGAAGCAAATATGGAAGCTCGGCTGAATCGGCTCATAATTTCGATCTCACTGGGAAAAACCCTAAATTCAAATTCAAAGATTTGTAGGGTTTTTCCTGTTGTATCAGAATTTGTCACGTTGTGAACTACTTAATTCTCCGAGCGTGTGTGTACCGCAGACGGTGGTGATTTGCAGGGGCTGTGGGCTTTGCAGTGTGCCGAAGCTCACTCAAAATGATGGGCCTCTACTTGTTAAATTGGGCTTTATATATGGATTAGGGATGCTTTTATTTGCACCCATCAATTTGATCCATGCACCAAGTACTTGTTCTCCCTCCACAAGGGATAAAATTTGGCAATATAAAGTATTTTCACGTTTGGAAGAAAAAATAAAAAATGCTATTGGACCATAGAAGTGTTTTTTTTAGAGAAACACTTGTTAAGTACTTTTTGAGGAAGTACTTTTAACAAATCTTTTAATATTTTGCAATTTTAGTAAAATCACTTATGAGTATAATTCTAGAGAAGAAAATCCACTTTTGGTCCTCTATTGGTTGAGCCGGTTAGCAGGGTATTTTCTTTTGGGTTGAAACCCCTTTTGCATTTTTGTTATTTACCATTTTGTACTCGCTGGATAAAGAAATCATTACTCATGCTTCGTTTGTATCGGTAGTTTTTTTTTTTTGTTTATTTCAGCCCTTTTTAGGGCTTGTTGGAAGCTGTTTATATCCGTTTGGACTTTGTTTAATGAATTACTATACCTTTGACAAAAACAAAAACAAAACAAAAAAAAAAAAAAAAAAAAAAATCTCAAACAGTATCTATGTTTTTCTTGTTGGCATGAGTTTACGGTATTGTTGAAACTTGTGGGGGTAAAGTACTGAAGGTCAAGAAAATTATGGCGTTTGTGCAAAATTTACGTTGCATTTGATTTATATTGTTAATCGTCAGCTAATCAATAGATACCGTGGATGGGTCGATATTCTATCAAGGTGCTCAATATCAACATTAGGCTTCATTATCAATATCATTTTGATCCATGTCCTAATTTTGAGCTTACAAATTTGGTTTAGAGCATGAAGTCTGATGTTGATATTTAGCGCCTTGATAGAATATTGACCCATCCATGGTATTTATTATTGGTAGAGCAAAATGATATATGAGTTCGAGCATGGTCAAATGATCAGTAAGAGCTAACTTGAAAGTAACGTGTGTAAGGTATTCAATGATTAATACACAAAATATTGTGGAGATTGAATAGTTTGCATTGGAAACAATTTTTTTTTTAATTTTTTTTAACCAATTGGATGGCATGGTCTTTCTTCGTTGTAATCGTAAGTGTCAGCTGACACACCCTGACTGAAATCAAGGTGTGTTGGCCGTCACGCAAGGGTGACGTAGCCAAGTGCACAGTGCGGAAACAATAATAATATAAGAAATGCGAATAAATAAAAACCAAACTAACTATAGCACTAAATAAGAATAAGTGCAAGACGAAATAAGTGTAAATTCACAACCAGAGCATAAGTAGCCTAAGTGCAGTCCAGCAGGACAAATGCTAATTATACAACACCAAAGGTAATCCTACAATGGTGATAATCTGTCAGAGCTGCCGTGGATTCCTCGCAAGCCACCAAAAATCACTCTTAACTAGAACCTGGAAGGGCGCAAAATAGAAAGTGTGAGTGGGCAAAAACAAAACTTTTCAAAGCCATTTCATTTATCAAAGATTGTAAGCCCTCACCGTAAAACCTGTATAATTTCCCAGAAAAAAATAGAATGCATATCTATATCACAACCATGCTCAGAATAGCAAAATTCACAAATATGCCATGTCGAATATCTCAGCATAAAAATATGTAAGCCAAGTGATATAAATCAATGCAAATGATATGTCAGCTGGAGTCACCTAACGTGACCTGTATGGCTGAATCTAAAGCTCATCCATTTAGCCGGAGTCACCTAACGTGACCTGTACGGCTCAAATCCACATCTCATCAAATATACATGCACACGAGTTGGAACCACCTAAAGTGGTCTGTACGATAGGACTGGGTGTAAATAAATACGCTCAAGTGATATGATCACGTGAAGGCTGTGCGAATAATTATGGGTCACCTACGAGTCAGAACCACCTATAGTGTTATGTACGACAGGATTTTGCACCTAACTTAGATCCAAGGTGAGCGTATGGTGTGGGAGGTGAACATCACGTGAAGGACTGTGCCCTAACTCTGGGCGGGAGCACTAACATCGGGGTGCGGGTTTATGAGCTCTCAACACATCTCACATAATCATCAATTCACATAAACAGTCTACAACTCACCCGGTACTTACCTGAACGTCCACCGCGTCAAATCACAATATGCACATATCATACAAATTCATAGTCTAAGCATAAATCAATAGACATGGCATTTCAAACATAATTTCATTTAAATCGATTTTCCGGAAAAAATCTCAAGTATATAGGTATATACGGGAAACCAAAAGCCCACTCATTGGTATGTGGAAGGGTTGTAGCCCCCAAACCTTGATTGACTGTGCTTGTCCTGAGGATAGGTCTCACCTATATGCAAAACAACTATATAAATGTTAATTTAAAGCACATAAACGAAACTAGCTAATAACTTCTCATACATTACTCAAATGAGGTGTTTTAATATACCAACGTGATCTACTCAAGACCACAAACATCCCCATATTTTTAGAAAAATTTTCCGACCACCCACGCCCTGGCCAAGGCACGACCAACCCTAACGGAACAGTTAACGACAGTTAGGAATATTCTGTTAAAACCTTAACAGAAGTTAATGGCGTTACCTGACACCGTTAGAATATTCCGTCAACTCTGACGGAATATTCATCTCCTTCTCCGGTTAGCCTCGCTGATTGCCGTCTGAAACTCCAATTTTCGCCGGTTTCTGGAAAAACTTAAAAACTTCATATCTTTCTCATTTCTTAACCAAAATGAATGAAATTTGTCTCAAAATGAAGCTTAGAGTGAGTAGAACACAACCTTACCACTTTTAGGACTGAAATCCAATGGGATCTTGCCGGAAAACCTCGAACACTCCGGTAACTTCTACAACTCGATGAACTCGAGCTTCTCGACGTCCAAAACACTTCAAAATTACTCCCTGAGCTTCGTGAAGACTCCCTAAAAATCCCTAGAATCTTAAAACTCGAAGAAAAGTCCATGATCACGATTGCATGAATAGTAACCCAAAACTGGGTTCTCGGGTTTTCGAAGGATTCACATTCTTAAAATAGTATGGATGTGTTCCTAAGCTCACAAGGAACACGAAGATGGCTTCCAAAACCTTGATCCATGAATGCTCAAGTGGTTTGAGAAGTTGTTCGTACAATTGTACGGAAATGGAAAGGAATCCGAGAGGGAAGGAGAGAGAGAGGGTTAACGGGTAAGGGTATGGGTGTGTGTGGTCTAGATGGCAACCAACCAAAACAAAAGAAAATAAAACCTAAGTCCTAAGTAGTTCCAAAAGTATAGGAAAGTTAGGAATTGGACCACAACCAAAACATATCACCCACGACACCAACAATCGTCCAAAGGCAATTTCGTCATTCCACGCTAGCAAAGATAAAATAGATTATGTTTCAGGACAGGTTGTCACATCAGCCATGTTAGAGACACAGTTGGTTGGTACGAGGAAAATTGACATGCATGATGAGTTATTTTTTAGTGTGACCGGAATACGAGATAGTACATTATGTGTTATTATACAAATGATGGGATGTGTGTGTTAAAAAATTAATAAATTAAAAAATAAAATTTCACACCACTTATATAAAAATACGCTATGTACTACCCACATTCTGGTCACAATAAAAAATTTCTCATGCCTGAGACATTGAGTAATACTTTTTCAGCATTCATGGCTTTGGTGTTTGAAACCTTTTGGTTTTGAAGCCGTAAGGAATGAGGTTTTAATCTCAATGGATATTTCAACAGGGTAGTGATATTCACACCAATTTTTACTTTTTATACATTTTTTGGCCGTCGGATCGAATGAATTAAAAAAGATCAATGACAAAAAATTAACAAAATATGTGAGAGGTAAAATAGGGTGCATGATTAACACTTACCTTTCAATTTAAGACGAAAACAGTGAAGCCTTACATAATGAAGTTTGAAATGGATTTGCAGCCATAAGATATGTGAAGCTTCGTCAAAAATATATATTTTCGGTGGGCAATGCTTCTTGTACAAGCCCCTATCCGAAGTCGAAAGTCGAGGTATACAGTTCACCTTGGCTTTGGCTAAGCATCACCCAACAAGTTGTTTGATGAATCGTAGCACCTTGTCAATGTATGATTCTCGCGCAACTATTAGAATCTTGTCAGATTTTTGTCAATCATAGCGCTAATTGTGAATATTATCCCGTGAAAGTACTTGTCAATAATCAATTTCCGGAAAAAACGAAACGAACGGAAAATATTGAACCGATTACAAAACCTTCAGAGCTACAAGGGCTTCTATGCATCACCAGAACCCTAGCCGTAGATCCAGTAGTAGAACCTCCATCTGAGTACTCGCCTTCAGTGTAGTATCTTGCATGGAAGGCAGCCAAGTGAGCATAGTACGTAGGAGGAACTGCATGAAAAAACACAAACATCAGTGGTATGACCAGGAAAAAGTATAATTTTAGAAAACAGATGTATGAATCCAACTCAAGTGCATACCAATAGAAACTAAGCGAGTGCACCTTGCATACCTGAAAAACATACGATTAGAAAGTCAGCAAACAATATGTTATCTTCAAATTGGAATCGTACAAATGGAAAAGCTAGAGTAAGAATTGAAATTATTGTCTGTTTACGTGTAGCATAGGTTTTTCATTAGCATCTGCAGTCCATCTGTGGTGAATTTGTTCTCATCGTACAAGATATGGTAATGCGCAGGCCTACTAGTTCCCTACGTAGCAAAGAAGATAACAATTCAAATTATAGCACATCATAATATTTCATATTTAAAAGTGAACAGAACACAAATACATTTGTGTACACCTGAATATATAAATCAACAACGCATATAGTACACCTGAATGCTAGCATGATTGTTGAGATAGAAGTCAAACTTCGTTGGATGACAAGTCTGGGTGTCAACGATAGTGCCTAGACAAGATAAAGAGATTTAAAGTGCAAACCAAAAAAGCATCAAATTTAATAAATCTTAGATTCTCAATGCATATAAAATTGAAACCTGCTTGAATATTGCCACTCTTATCAGTCCTCCGATTATCAGTAGGAAACAGGTGAGTATGATGCCATTTCTGCACCACAACAAAAGTAATTGGTGGCAAATCCACCGCCTTGGTTAATCTAGCGCACATGATTGCCTCTAACAGAGTAACGCGGAGGGTGGGGTCGGGCGTGAGTTCTTCTGTGGGATCTAGGTGAGTTCTTCTGGGCGTCGGGATTTAGGTGTGAGTTCTTCTGTATCTTGGCAAGGTGCTGTAGAAAACCCAAATTGGTGAACATGGTGCGGCTCTGCATGCAAGCCCAATACAAATCCATATACAGCCTTTCGTCAATAATCACCACGCAAAACGCCGCGTATTGCTTGGTGGTCTCCAAATGGGCGGCAAAGATCCAGGTCTAGGCCTAGGGCTCCAGATCGTGGTGGATCCAATGGAAGAACTCGGGGCATTTCTGGGCATTCGAGCGGGACGACGGAGGACATGGTCGTTCAGGGACTTCGTTACTTTTGTAGTAGCAGGCGAGGTAGGAGCAGTGGATGAGTTTGTACGCTCGGTCGCTGAGGGTCTCGTCGGTGCAGGTTTTTGGCGGGAAGAAGTGCCACGACGTCGGCTCAAGGTTGTGGCCGGCCAATGTCTTGATTTGGGTGTGAGTTCTTCTGTGGGATACGATGACCAACACGTCCCAACTTGCTAGGATTTCGTGTTGAATGTGGCGGCGAAGTCGGGGTTAGGATTTGTGGATATTTCGATTTGGAGGTCAGGGGCGGAGGGTGCGGCAGTTGCGGCGGGAATAGGGTTTTGGGGATTTGGGGGCGCAGGGTTTGAAGAGAGGGAAGTCGACGGCATGGATCGGTTGGGGGAGGCGAACAGAGTGGAGGAGAGGGGTGGGGGGTTGTAGGGAAGGAATGGGTTTCTGTGTTTTTGTTTTTTTTTTTTAATAAACTTTTCTTTAATTAATTCTTGTTTAATGTATAAAAAATATTTTTTTGCCATGTGGCATAAATGTGGCTGCCACGTTAGTTCTTAACGGACCAATGGATGAAAAATTTAACGAATGTATTATATTGAAATAAAATAGTATTTGAGGTATGAAAGTGAAATGTTTTAAAGATGTTGTAAGGAATTGAAATTGACCCCAAACCTGAGGTGGTAAAATGTAATTTACCCTATATTTATTAATGTTAGATGAATTTAAATTTAAAATTTAAGTACATATTTCAAAATTAGATTAATTAAACAATGACAAATAGAGTGATGTATATCACCATTATTTGAGAATGGTGAGTAAAAATATTTTCAAATAGAAATATTAAAGAGTTTATCTTAGATAATATTTTGTAAATTTTATGGTAAGACCATTGATGATTGTATTACTTTATAATTTTTAAATAGAAAATTCAATTACCAATCGACACGATATGTGACCTACAAAATATAATTAAAAATATGATTTCTAAAATCACACTAAACCAAAATGAAAAGGTCAGGTCTAGTGTCTTTTGTTTACTTTGGAACGAAGCTTTCCGTCAAGCAACGCGTTTATGTTTATTTACGAACATAATTAAGATTAGTAAATAACCAAAATAAATTAAAGATTATTAACTTTGGAGAGAATAAAGATAAAATGAGAGTACTAACGGTAGTTTTCTTTGTAAATACAAATATTAGGATATCTCTAGCCAATGCCCAAATATGTGCAAAGTACGTCTATGGCTAAAAGGGCTGCATCCTAGTTCGGTAGGTAGGACTAGCTACAAGTAGTCCTCGGGTTCGCTACTTGTAGCCCTTGAGCGGGTTACATTTAGCCCTTTGACAAAATTTTTGTGGAGCGTACATGGACTTCTAATTTTTTTATGAGAATTTTAACGAAAAGCTTTCAGTACTTTTCACTTTAACGAAAAATTACATTTTTACACTAAAAAGTCAATCTTGGTACCATTCATTTTACCCTTTATTTTGTCATTATTGTTAAAACTCAAAATTTTCAAACCTTTTTCATTAGTTTTTATTTTTTATTCTCACCTTTTACGGTTAGAGAGGGAAAAAATATAGCCAAGATTTCACAGTACAAAAACTATATTTTAGAGTGCCAAAACATGGGTCTCCACTAGGGACGGAGCTAGAAATTTCTTTTAGTGGGGGCAACCTGAAAATCAATTAAGAAAACCTTATTATAGTATGGCTTATAACCAATATGCAAATAGGGATGATTTCAAATGATAATGTATCACAATTCCAATGTTACAAAAATTTCGGTTTAGCAGTGGAAAGTGACAAAGTGATAAGAAATATATTAATACATAATTACGCAAGAGTGGGGTTTTTCGATTTGAATGACAGAACAAAAGCACTTCTGCTCATATAATATTTGATATGGAGTATAAGGAGTACGAAAGTATGCTGAATACTAGGTACATATATTTTCTTCAAAAATAAGACGTGTGTATTCTATAATTGTAGTCTATGACTTAACAAACGAATCACTTGAGTGGAGGCATATGCCCCCTGTGAGCCTTCATTGGCTCCGTCCTTGGTCTCCACTCTTTGGCCTTTCAACTGTTGGCTTTGTCTTTGGCAACATCTTATGCAAGTATTTATAAGAATAGTATTTGGTATTCAAATATAAATCAATCAATGCTAAGACCATGTTTGAGGTGCTCAGGTTGCAACCCCTTGGTAAACTACACGAGTTAAAATCGAAAATTTCAAGCTTTACAAACTAAAGAACTGAACCATAACACGTTCTCATTTTTATTGTTACAACGAAAACTCTTCACGTAACCTTAATCCCGACACATGACGAAGTTATTATGACAAAATCACTGCCAACTTCGATTTCTAAGTTGAACTAAAGCGTCCCCCGACCCTTCAAAAAGGTTTCAGCTAAAGAAGTCAAATGCACTGGAATGCCAAATGTACATTTCAAAACTAAACACGAAATACAGTAATGTGGCATTATGAGTTAAATTGCTCGAGTCTAGCATCTTTGAATTATGAGCTCGTATCACCTGAAGATGTATATGTCAAGGGATGAGCTTCCACCGCCTTATTTCTCTTCCAAAAGCAGTTTCGTGCATGAAAGAAGGGATGACGATTCCTCTTCCGTAGCCAATCCAGTGCCTTGCCATCTTATTCTACCAAATTTATCGAGCAGGAATATATACCTATTCAGTGGAAACATTAATGATGAGTCGATTTCATATTATATATTTTACCTCATTCTTAGTATATTTTGGTAATTATTTTGGTAAAATTTTGATACTTTGCTCGACTTCCTTTGGAGCAAAACATGATCAAACGGACGAATTTTGGAGAGTTTCAAATTGGAGGACATTCGTGTGTCTCTTGGCGTATCAAAATTTCAGAAATTTCTACCAAGCGGTTATTTTCTGGCGATTAAATAAAGGAGCAGTGCGTGTTGTTGGAAAGTGACATATTTGGGCTTTAGTGCAGTTGTTGGAGCCCAAGATGATCTCAAATGGGTTCGTGGCCTTCTGAAGAAGTGTTCAAAATAGTCCAAGCTTTGAATCCAGTTATTTTGGTCCCATTTTGGAGCTGTTATGGGTCCAAAACGTGACTGTGAAGGATTTTGGGCGAATTTCAAAGTTAATTTAGGATTATGTTTCCTAATTTATTTCAATTTGTTTGGTTTCCTAGACCTTTTACTAGGAGGATTTAAAAAGAGTAGTATAAATAAGCCTTTTTGGCCGGTCCTAGGGTTTTCTTCTTTATGCAATTCATTATTTATTTATTTATTTTTATGTGGGATCCCAAAAGGATCACCAACGAAAAACTTTTATTAAAACAAATACACACTTACAAGCCAAACAAAGGCCAAATTTATTCCTAGAAACAAACAAAGAACGGGCCTAAAAACAAAGAAAACACAGAAAAAGATCCCAAGAACAGTGAAGCCCAAACAAAAACGAACAATCGAGAACCATCCACTGTGGTTGTCATTGCCGATCCGAGAATCAGCCAGCCACCCGATCCTCCGTCCGCCACAGATCATTCCCTCCACAGGCGCCACTTGCACACAGCCATCAACAAGGGACAGTCGGCGAGAAAGAAGCCAACCATCAGAAAGAAGCTCCAGGAAATTCCCAAGCAACACCGTCGGAAACGGCAGACAACAACGAGAACGTGGTGGTGTGGGAGACACCCGAGCTGGATACAACTCCAGAACTCTACACACGAACTCAGTAGAAAACATGGCTAAAAAACGAAGCAAGGAAGGGCCATGAAAAGGGATACCCACCGGGGTTGAAGAATTGGGAAAGCCATAAAGGAAAATTGGAAAAACCAGCAGCAGATGGAAGGGGAGAAGAAAGAAAAAAACAAAAACAAAAACAAAAAGCTACCCACCGATCCTAGCCGTAGCTAGGACCAATAGTAGCAAAGGGAAGTATGATCACGATCGGGATCACTCACACAAGAAGGTGAGAAGCACCCTCAAATAGAGGGATGATCCTGAAACCCAGAGAGGGTTCTGGAAGGAACTCATCCTTCTTTATGCAATTCTCGGAGAGAAGATTTTGGGGGCAAAGCTTAGTGATTTCAAGACTTATACTTTCAAGGTGTTTTCATTCTTTTTCTATTTCGATAAGGACTTTGTGATTTCTATTATGAATATGCGTAACTAATCCTCTTTTTGCTAGGATGAGGCCATGATCCTTAGCAAAAATATGTAGTCTCTTTTTAATTTGCCTATGAATTTATGCATGCAAGTTTTGAATTGTTAATCACCGGTTTAAACTATCTATTTGTTTAAACTATCTATTTGTCTTAGTGATTTGCGACTATTAGGATATTTAGAAAAGTAATTTGATGCAATTTTGGCGGATGGCTGTCCCTAAAATTGACCAAGGCTTTTTGTGGTTAATATGTGTAACTTCTTAGGATGGACGCACGTCTTAAGGGTTATATGGTTTTTCAAAAGGTTTTTACAAAATTTAATGAGTCTTGCATGTTCACATTCGATCTGGACACCACGGATGGGTTGCATGTTAGATATATGTTCTATGTTGGAGGTTTCAAGTAGGATATATTTTAGGAAAACCTAACCTTCAAAATATGCATGTGTAATTCATAATTAATTAGAACAGCTACATAAGATTGTTAGGGTGATGGTGGAACCCTAGTACTTTCTCAACTTGAATTCTAAAAATTGTTTCCTTTTCCCTTCTTTAAAATTGCAGATTTTAGTTAACCTTTTTAATTAAATTCGTTTGTCTTAATTTAGGTCATCAAGTCACCATTCTCCAAAACTTTGGTCAAATTAATTTGTTGGGAATTGATTTCACGTTAATCTATTTAAATTAATCCCTGTGGAAAACGATCTTACTTGAGCCAACTACACTACAATAACCTTGTTTCTTTTGTAAGTATTTTATGTATTTTAAACTCTTTTTGTGCAGGTGGTAAAAATCCTATCAATTAACAAGATGCAACTTGTCAAAAAAAAAAAAATTATACTTTCCCCAAAACAATTTCTGTTTATCAGCTGTTTTGAGTGAAACAGAGAAACGGTGCTTGTGGTCACTTTGGTCATGAATCAGATCAGCCAAGTGCAGAAACTATTTCTCGTTGAACCAGATCATGAATCGTGACTAATGCACAGGAAGTAAGTCCCCTATACTATACTTTCACAAAAACAATTACAGTCCTGATGAGATTGAGATCCCTCTATGCAGGCCATTCAACCATATCATTAAATCGTCAGGTAAGACCATTTAAGAAACAAAGAAAAGAATCCATCGTTAGTAGTGGAAATTGGCAGGAAAAGAAATACCTCTAAATCTCCGTGCAAAGAAGCGATGACCTGAACACATAAACGAGCAATTGTTCTTATTTTAAACTCAACACAATAAGAATAAAAGAGAAAAGTATCTTGTTGATAATAATATATACAAATCATTGCCTATAAATTGCAGAGAAAATAACCAAAATGTGTAGGCTCATTGACTCCATTGTAAAACGAGATATACATTCATACGCACCTGAATAAAAAGCCTATGAAGGCGTTCTTGCTCGGCGATTGTAAAATTCGGAAATGCTTGGTAGAATTCTTTAAGTGTTAAATTCATCATACAAAACAAAGCCAGACAAATTACAAATTCGCGAGGATGAAATGCATAAACTCAAAAGAAGCACAGAATTAAAATGAAAATCGCAGACGCAACGCAGCATAAATCATTGTAAAGAAGATGAAATTGTAAAGAGAAAAAGAGGCCTGCTTAAAACAGGAAGTGAGCAGAGAACGTATGGCCAACTTAAGGGCTTTCTTCATGTCCAATTCCTTCGTCCCCATCGCAATTGCACACACAAAAGATTTCTGATTTTCGATACACGGAATAGGCGAGGTTAAAACCCTAAATCCACACAAATTACGAACCATGAATAATTCAATTTCACCACAAATATGTTTTAACAGCAAATTAAAGCAGACATAAATGGCAAGGAAAACAAGGTTTCACAAAGTTGCAAAGAGAGTGAGACTGGGAAATGTAGACCTGCAGCAGAATTTGAAGTGGCTTCCTGTGAATTGTGATGTGGCCGTATGTGCTTCGAGAGCTGCCGTCTGCGTAGTGGCTTCGGGGAGGAGATGACGTTTTCTCAGCGCGCGGAATCTGAAGAGATTGAGTTGAGGGGGGAATACTTCAATTGTCATTTTAAATTTTTAAGGAAGGAAAGGATTTGCAAGAAAAACTTTTGTTTGCAAATAACTACAAAATAAAAAGGCTAATTTTTCTATTTGACCCTGAAATGGCCCTTTAATCTCACTTTACTCCATGAAGCTTGATTTGTCTAACTTTACCCTGTGAAACTGTCAAAATCAAATAATTTCACCTTATTTATGTCAGTATTGGCCAAGATCTGGCAGTTGTAGAGGTTTATGGTAGTATGAAAATTTCATACCTCATCAATTACAGTGGCTCATCTCTGCCAGCATAGTATGAATTGTCCAGACTGCCCATTCATTTAATGTCCGTGAGACATAATTGACGAAAATAAGGTGAAATTAATTTAACAAAAAAAAAAAAAAGTGAAATGACTCCATTTTGGTAGTTTCAGGGAGTAAAATGAGACAAATTCAATTTCAGAGGGTAAAATAAAACAAAAAGACAATTTCAGGAGGCAAATTAATAAATAAGTCAAATTAAAAAGGTGAGTAGGTCGCATATTGATTTTTCTTATGATTATATTTGAATTTTCATGTATGTGTTAACATGAGAAATTTTTATGTGAAGTTGAACACTTATAACCAAGAAGGTGTTATAATTTGGGTGAAGTAATAACACTATGCCTCCCCTCAATACCATTATTGAAACTTCACTTTTTTTTAGTACAATGGTATATTTTACACTAAAGGGGAGAAGGGAGTTTGACTAAGCCACACAATAGGCAACCTAATTTGGTTTCGAATTCACCATCTATGAGATTTGAACCTAAGACCTCTCACTTGCAAGTGAAAAGGAATGCCACCAGACCGTAGTACTGAATGACTTATTGAAAATCCTACTTAAATTCAAGGATAAATTAGGTAGTATCCCTTGTTTTTATTCTCATTAATTGAAACTTTATTCTTTTTTCATTTTTGATTAAGGTCCCTTAACTTTTCTCCTTGTCATTATTAGAATATTAAATTATTTACAAGTTATCATTTGTAAATTTAGAAAATGAAAAACTTATTAATCATTTCCAAATATATGTTTTTTGTGACATCCCGTCCCGGAAATATCGAAACGTACATTTGAAATTTCAAATTTTACCCCTAGTTCGTTACATTTACGTGTAGTGTTGTGTTGTGTAGTGTTGTAGGACCACACACACTCACACACTCTCTTTCTCTCCCGTGTTTTCCTCTCCCTCTGTCTCTTTTCTGTCTCTTCTCTCTCTCTCTCCCAAGCTCCGTTCTTCCTTCTTCTTTCTTCAAAAACGTACGGACGACACACAAATCACCCAAACCTTGATGGATCGAAGGAACCAAGGGCATTTTTGGACTCGTGAAGCTCGTACGAGTACAACCATACCATTTTCAGGTGAGAAATCCTTCGTTTTCGCGTCGATTCGAGGTAATCCGTTTTGAACACTGTTCATGCGAATTTAATCTAGCTTGTTTTTGGGATTTTGAAGCTCATAGATGTCTTAGTGAGGTCCCAAGGAGCCTCGGAGTACTTCGTTGGAGAAGTTTGGACGTCGGGATCATCGTGGTCAAAGTTGGCCGGAGCTTTCGAGGGGTTTTCCGGCGAAACCACGGCGAGTTAGGGGTCAAGGCAGGTATGGATGTGTTCGTCTCGTCAATACCTTCATTTTGATATATAGTACGTCGAAAATGGTTAAGAAATGAAGAAGTTATGACACTTTGAAATTTACCCAGAAATTCCGGCAAAACACTATTTCCGGCGAAACCAGTCCGGCGACGCGAGGAAGAAGACGCGCGCGTGGGCAGCGCGTGAACAGGGCGCGTGGGGGCGCGTGACAGCTCCAAATTGAGTTCTAAAAATTGTCACGCGTTCGTGACGTCGTGTAGATCACCGTGGTATATTCATACACCCAAATTGAGCAACGTATGAGAAAGTTATGGACGAATGTTTGGTGTATGCGCGTTAAATAACGTCAATTTGGTTACTTTTTGTATAGGTGAAAATTATACAGAGGAAGAATGTAACCAAGCTAGGGGAGGCTCAGGGACCTATGAGACGTCGATGTGATCAGTGAGTGGGCAGTTATTTTTCAGTATATATATATACACGTATGCTTGACGTATTTCCCAGAAACGTATTTTAAAAGAAATACGAATTAATTATCCTGTCATATATGCATCATATTTGAATATGTGCATTACTATAATTATGCATACTGTTGCATGGTGCTGAGGAGGCCCAGGTAAGCTACGATTGAAATACTATCATCACATGCATTAGTAGTGGCATACATTTACATATGTGTATTGGTGCTATGGACGCACAGGTAAGTGCCAGGTAAGTGGTATTCATGTTGTTATGCAGTAGTAGTTTGAGAGGATTAGAGAACTCATAATCTGCACCCCCGGTGTTAGTGCTCCCGTCCAGGGCCAGGGCACAGCCTTCACGTGTATGTTCACCAGCACCGCATGCTCGTCTTGGATCCAAGTTAGGTGCAAGCCTGTCGTAGAGATCACATTAGGTGGTTCCGACTTGTAGGTGACCCGCGATTTATCGCCAGCTTCACGTGATCGTAGCACTAGAGCATACATATATATATTACACCCAGCTTGTCGTGCAGACCACGTTAGGTGGTTCCGACTCGTGTGCAGATTCAGTGATTGAGTTGAGCGTGGAGCTCTAGGTGCAGCGGTACATGTCACGTTAGGTGACTCCCGGCTGCCAAATTATATATTGTGATGTGATTTACGCTTGAGCATTTACATTTATTATGAGATTCTATTGTGGCATATTCTCAAGCATGAATGGCATATTGTGAGCATGAATGGCATATCATGGAACATGATTGACATATCTATACATACGCATATATGTTTATTTTCTGGGAAATTATACTTGTTTTACGGCGAGGGGTTACAAAGTTTTGAGAAGTGTTTGGAATTGGAAAAGAATTGTTTTACTGACCCACTCAACTTTGTTTTGCGCCCCTCCAGGTTCAAGAATTTTAAAGGTGTGGTGACTACGAGGAAATTCAACGGTGTTCTGACAGAGTAGACCAAATAAGGACTCACCTTCGGGTGTTTCATTTTAGAAGTTGTATATTTTAAAGCTTCCGAACTGTGCAAATGGTTACGTCACTCTCACGTGATGGCCAGCATGCCCTCCTTCGGGACGGGGTGTGTCAGTTGGTATCAGAGCCTAAGTTTCAATCTTGGACATCTTGAGAAGTTCTAGTGAATTCTGTCAGAACTACACCGCCTCGTAGCAAACCACGTAGTTAGAGGAACTTAGTCTCCCTGATTTAGCTGTTGGGGGAAATTATTATTTTGGTGATTCAGTATATTATCAAAAAGGGACATTTTAAGATGGGTTATGAGTTGAATTTGAATCACCTTATGAAATGATGAACCTGAGGGAGCAAAGTGATGGATTAACCAATTGGAAAAGATGTTTTAGATTATGCAAGTCAAAGGAATCTTCCTTTTGACAGAAGAGTTGAGACGACTACCTGGTTTGAGTTATGAACTTGTATCCTGGTGGAAACAGGAGTATAATTCGTTGTCACCGAAGGAAACAGCCGATTGAGAATTGTTTAAGGACTTGTTTAAAGAAAAGAATTATTTCCTTTGGCATCTTATGATGGTAGAAAGCAAGAGTTTGCAAATGTGAGACAAGGAAAGCTGACGATCAATGAGTATTATAGAAAGTTCTCAGACTTGTCTCGTCCCATTTGAATATTGCTGCTATTTTGATTGAAGTGTTATATTGTTTTAGGCTGGGTGGCATAAGGCAATGGTATTTTGGGTGACCACTATCCATTGTAATTCTTATCAGGAGTATACAAGATGTTGTTGAGCCTTAAGGACTCTAAGAACATGTTCAGCGAGAGTAAAGAAGAATGATAAAAGAATGGGAATCAAAAGAGGACGATAAAGTTAATGATTCGTCATATCAAGAATATAGAAAGATTCGGAACTTCAAAAGAAGTGAAGCTAATTCTAGTTCTTTTGGCAAAGGTTTTAATGCCATTGATCAGAGGTGAAGTGATAGATGTATTGGTAATCTCAGATCTCAGAGACAAGGTGATTTTGGTAAAGGAAATGTACCTTTGGGCTGTAGGTACAATAATGGACACCTTTGAGAATGTAGGCGAGGAAGCAGTGGACGCTTTACAAGTGGATAGATGGGACATAGAACTGCAAATTATGTCCAAAGCCAACAGAAGCCCTAGCAGTTTTCTTTGCCACAACTGGCGCCGATCCAGCAAGTTCCTGGATCTATTAATTATGGTCAGTTATGTCGTGGTGTACATGAAAGAAGTATTTACACTAATAGAGGTTGTGGGAGACAACAACAAGCCCAGGGATGTGTTAACCACACATCACTGCAAGAGACTCAGAATTATTTGGATTTGATTAGGGGTACGATAATTATTCTTAATGACTTAGCTAGAGTCTATTTGTTAATAATGTAGAAATTTTACGTTATTATTGTTATTGCCTAGAAAGTAGTATTTAAACGCGGTTGAGACGTGTGTATGTATTTCCTTGGCAAAATAGTAATATTACACACTCGAGAGTTGTTGCTTACTTATCGAGACAACGATGATTTATCAGTATTGCGGGCTGCAGACCGTAATATTAATAACTTATTCGTGGATTCGTTAAGCAAGTAAACCGGTAGGTTATCCTATGTTAGTATCGTACTTATTCAGAGTGCTCAGTAATAGTAGAGTATGTATTGTTGCTAGCTACTTTTGTTCCATTAGATTGTAGATCTCAAGGTTATTCTAGAGCATATTATGTTATATACATAATATGATGAGTTGGTTATGAGCCATATATGCAGCCGAGGGCTGAGTTGATTAGAATGAAAGAGTATGAGCTATGTTTATAGCCGAATGTTGAATGGATTATATGTTATTTTCCATCGGTCTGGATGACTAGAGATTACTTTTGTAAGTATGCAAAGTGGAGTGAGGCAGACCGTTAATTATGCTGTGAGAGCAAAGAGATTATTATCAAAAGGCTGCCAAGGATACTTATCTCATGTGGTGCTAAAAGATGTCACTTCTAGTAGCGTGGAAGAAGTGGGAGTAGTCAAACATTTACCTGACGTTTTCCCTGAGAATTTACCTGGATGGCTACCAGTTAAAGATGTAGAGTTCACTATGGATTTGTCTCCAGGTACAAACCATATATTGTAGAATGTTGCCTTTTGAACTAAGAGAATTGGAAATTGGTTGATAAAGGTTTTTATTCAACCTAGTACATTACGTTGGGGGAACCCCAGTTTATTGGTGAGAAAGAAAATGGACTTTAAAGACTATCCATTGATTATAGACCATGGAATCGGGTAACGATTGAGAACCGTGATCCATGATGGTGTACTGATGTTTAATGAATCAGCTCAGAAGTATTTGTGTATTTTCTAAGTTTGACTTGAGGTCTGGATATTATTAGTTGAAGATTATCGGTGAGGATGCCCGTATGATAACTTTCAGGACTCGTTAAGGTCATTTCAAGTTTTGGTGATGCCATTCAGAGTGACGAATGCATCTACTACTTTATGAATTTGATGAATAAAGTATTCCAATGATATCTAGACCGATTTGTTATTGTTGCTATTGAAAAGATTGATAAGACTAGAGCAAAGTATGCTAAACATCTTAAATTGGTATTGCAAAGATCGAAGGAATGTCGATTGTATGCTAAGTTTAGCAAATGCCAATGTTGGATGAATCAAGTAGCATTTTTGAGATATGTTATATCTGCTTCAGGTATTCAAGTGAATTCATAAAAGGTAGCAGAAATTGAGAATTTAGAACAACCACGAATCGTGATTGGGATTCGGAGTTATCCTAGCTTAACAAGCTATCATGGACGGTTCGTGAAAGATTTTTCAGTCATTGCTTTGTCATTGACGAGATTGTTGAGAAAAGAGGTTATGTATGAGTGGGAAGGAAATTGTGAGTAAAGGATTCAACAACTGAAGCATTTCCTCACTCATGCACGTAATTTAGTATTCCCAGAGAATAGTGGTAATCATAAATTTTTAGTGATGTTTCTTGAATGGTATTGGATGCATGTTGATGCAAATGTTAGGGTGATTACATACGTTTCACGACAAAAGGAACCTCATGAAATGAATTACCCTATTAGTGATTTGGAAGTCATGATTACCATTCTTGCTGTGAAGTTATGAAGACATTATATTTGGTAAGAATGCAAGATTTTTACGAATCCAAAAAGTCTCCAATATCCATTACTTGGAAGGATTTTGATATAAGGCAGCGAAGGTGGATTGAATTGTTTAATGAACATGATTGTACGACCAGGGTGATCGTAAAATTGTTCTAGCTGATGCACTTGGTGAAAAGACGGTGGTAAGAGTTGATGTCTGGCACGCTTGCCAAGATTGTCTTCTTGTGGATTGGAAATCGACTGAGGTAAAGTTGAGAATGGAAGTTTGAGAAGAAGTTGTAATTGCTAATTTTCAAGTTAAGTCTTTTTAGTAAGGCTGTACTCAAGACTCAAATGGTTAACGAAGAAAATTAAGAATTAACCAAGGTAAAGAAAGAAGGGAAAAAGAAAGATTGCTGAGTTCGAGAATAGGATGGTTATGATTGAACTTGAAGTGATAGTTAATCAATGTACCAAGTTAGTACATTTACTCCAGTGTTGAGTAACAACCACAGTACAACAGTACTTATAAGTTTTATGGAGAAAAGATTTGGGTTACGGAACTGCTGAGTTTCTTAAGTATGTTGGTTGCACAGTTTCCAAAGTAACGCCATAAGGACCGTGAAATGTGTCGATTTTTGTTGATTTGTGGAAGAAATACTTCTGGATAGAGAAGATTCGATCACGAAAGAGTTTTGGTAGGCCCTGAAACTATGGGGTGAGTCTTCTCAAAGTATTCAAGTGATTAAGTTTAACCTGAGAGTAGCCAGGAATGGCAAAAGAGATTAATAGTTGAACATGTCACTAATCGAGTGTTTAACGTAGATGATCTTATAATTTTGAAGTTTTCACTTTAGAAAAGTATGATTCGGCTTGGAAAGGAAAACAAATTAAGTCCTAAGTACATCGGACTTTATGTGATCATCGAAGAGTAAGTGAAGTTGCTTGAATTACTTCTAGAGTTATTTTAAGAGCATGATGTGTTTCATGATTCAACATTTTTAGAAATTTCATCACGAAAAGAAATAGTGAGATTTGGAAAGGAGACAAAATAAGTCTTAAACACATCAGACCGTTTTTGACCACTAAAGGAATCGATGAAGTTGCATACAAGTGGTGATGTCTTCGAAATTGGTTAAGGTGCATAATGTATTATATTTCGATGTGTTGTCACTAGGTGGCAGATTCGTCACATGGATTTCCGGTGCAACTATTGAGAATTAATCCGGATTAGACTGGTTGAGGAACCAAGGACGACTTTGGATTGGAAAAAGAATGTATTGAGAATTAAGACGGTGAACTTAGTGATAGTTTTGTGGAGAAATCAGTCAGTCGAGGAAGTTACATGGGAGACAGAAGATTGGATAAGGGATTTGTATCCTAGATTGTTCTTCGATCACTAGGGGTTATATTTGGTTGTTTTGAATTTCGGGACGAAATTCTATTAAGGAGGGTAGGTTGTGACATCCCGTCCCGGAAATATCGAAACGTACATTTGAAATTTCAAATTTTACCCCTAGTTCGTTACATTTACGTGTAGTGTTGTGTTGTGTAGTGTTGTAGGACCACACACACTCACACACTCTCTTTCTCTCCCGTGTTTTCCTCTCCCTCTGTCTCTTTTCTGTCTCTTCTCTCTCTCTCTCCCAAGCTCCGTTCTTCCTTCTTCTTTCTTCAAAAACGTACGGACGACACACAAATCACCCAAACCTTGATGGATCGAAGGAACCAAGGGCATTTTTGGACTCGTGAAGCTCGTACGAGTACAACCATACCATTTTCAGGTGAGAAATCCTTCGTTTTCGCGTCGATTCGAGGTAATCCGTTTTGAACACTGTTCATGCGAATTTAATCTAGCTTGTTTTTGGGATTTTGAAGCTCATAGATGTCTTAGTGAGGTCCCAAGGAGCCTCGGAGTACTTCGTTGGAGAAGTTTGGACGTCGGGATCATCGTGGTCAAAGTTGGCCGGAGCTTTCGAGGGGTTTTCCGGCGAAACCACGGCGAGTTAGGGGTCAAGGCAGGTATGGATGTGTTCGTCTCGTCAATACCTTCATTTTGATATATAGTACGTCGAAAATGGTTAAGAAATGAAGAAGTTATGACACTTTGAAATTTACCCAGAAATTCCGGCAAAACACTATTTCCGGCGAAACCAGTCCGGCGACGCGAGGAAGAAGACGCGCGCGTGGGCAGCGCGTGAACAGGGCGCGTGGGGGCGCGTGACAGCTCCAAATTGAGTTCTAAAAATTGTCACGCGTTCGTGACGTCGTGTAGATCACCGTGGTATATTCATACACCCAAATTGAGCAACGTATGAGAAAGTTATGGACGAATGTTTGGTGTATGCGCGTTAAATAACGTCAATTTGGTTACTTTTTGTATAGGTGAAAATTATACAGAGGAAGAATGTAACCAAGCTAGGGGAGGCTCAGGGACCTATGAGACGTCGATGTGATCAGTGAGTGGGCAGTTATTTTTCAGTATATATATATACACGTATGCTTGACGTATTTCCCAGAAACGTATTTTAAAAGAAATACGAATTAATTATCCTGTCATATATGCATCATATTTGAATATGTGCATTACTATAATTATGCATACTGTTGCATGGTGCTGAGGAGGCCCAGGTAAGCTACGATTGAAATACTATCATCACATGCATTAGTAGTGGCATACATTTACATATGTGTATTGGTGCTATGGACGCACAGGTAAGTGCCAGGTAAGTGGTATTCATGTTGTTATGCAGTAGTAGTTTGAGAGGATTAGAGAACTCATAATCTGCACCCCCGGTGTTAGTGCTCCCGTCCAGGGCCAGGGCACAGCCTTCACGTGTATGTTCACCAGCACCGCATGCTCGTCTTGGATCCAAGTTAGGTGCAAGCCTGTCGTAGAGATCACATTAGGTGGTTCCGACTTGTAGGTGACCCGCGATTTATCGCCAGCTTCACGTGATCGTAGCACTAGAGCATACATATATATATTACACCCAGCTTGTCGTGCAGACCACGTTAGGTGGTTCCGACTCGTGTGCAGATTCAGTGATTGAGTTGAGCGTGGAGCTCTAGGTGCAGCGGTACATGTCACGTTAGGTGACTCCCGGCTGCCAAATTATATATTGTGATGTGATTTACGCTTGAGCATTTACATTTATTATGAGATTCTATTGTGGCATATTCTCAAGCATGAATGGCATATTGTGAGCATGAATGGCATATCATGGAACATGATTGACATATCTATACATACGCATATATGTTTATTTTCTGGGAAATTATACTTGTTTTACGGCGAGGGGTTACAAAGTTTTGAGAAGTGTTTGGAATTGGAAAAGAATTGTTTTACTGACCCACTCAACTTTGTTTTGCGCCCCTCCAGGTTCAAGAATTTTAAAGGTGTGGTGACTACGAGGAAATTCAACGGTGTTCTGACAGAGTAGACCAAATAAGGACTCACCTTCGGGTGTTTCATTTTAGAAGTTGTATATTTTAAAGCTTCCGAACTGTGCAAATGGTTACGTCACTCTCACGTGATGGCCAGCATGCCCTCCTTCGGGACGGGGTGTGTCATTTTTAGTATTTTTTTTTCATATATTTTTATTTATAATTGGATAAATATCAGTTTACTACTTTCATGTTTCGTGGTTTTCAACATTTAGTACATCAAGTTTTTTTTTGTCCTAGAGTCATACCTAAGGTGTCAATTTTGGGACAGTCTCATACATCTGTTAGTCAAACTGTTAAGTCTCCTGTTAAGTGATGACGTGGCGCCCATGTGGACAATGACTAGGCACCACATGTCATTAAGGGGTCTACGTGGATTTTTATTTATTTTTTCTCTTTCTTTCTTCTCTTTAGAGGTCACGTGGATATATATATATTTTTCCTTCTTCTTCTTCTTCTTCTTCCTTTCTTCTTCCTTTCTTATCTTCAGAGGAGAGGTTCACGTGGGTTTTTTCTCTCTCTCTCTCTTCTTTTTCTTCTTCCTTTCTTCTCTTCAGAGGAGGGGTTCGGTTATGAAAAAAATTAAAATAAAATTAAATAAAATAAGGAAAAAAACCACAACTTTGTATTCCAAGTCTGCAAATTCAATTCCAAACAAACTTTGAATTCTAAATCAGCAAATTCATCATTTAAACTACCAACTACCAACAAAGTTTCAAGGGTTCACAACAAAGTTCAATTGTCAACAACTTTGAATTCACAACAAAGTTCAATATACACCCTCCAATTCACATGAAAGTATCAAAAGACAACAATTTTAACAACTAAGGGGTCAAGGTGTTCTTCCAAAAACCAAAATAAGAGTACCAAAAACACCAAAGATCTGTCCAAAACACTAAACATCTATCGGAAAGTTGTTTCCAAAAAAACTAAGGGCATATTCAACTATAACAAAATGAACCCTTAAACAACCTAAAGCATTAAAGCAGCATCTTGAAACATTCCTCCTCTTTTTTCTGACCTCTTGCCATAGACTTTGAAGTGGTTTAAGAGGCTTGAGTTGGCTGAGATGAAGGTTGTGGAGCTTCTTGAGTGCATGGTTGTGATGACTGAGAGGGTTGCGATGCCTTAGCTGTTAAGGCCTAAGTAATGAACCCATATAGCATTAGCATCGACATATACTACACCTCACAAATAACAAATTCACTCAAGAAATGAAAAATCAACAAAAAATATCAAAATTATACCTCATTTTTCTTACTTTTTCTTCATTTTCTAGCAACTGAAGGAGGATGAGTGGTTGGGCATCTGGCCTTGTTGTGTCTTGAGGCCTTGCAAACACTACATTTCACACTCTTTTGCCCTCTCTTACTTAACTTGAATTCATTTTCATCACCCTCCTTATGTCTCCTCTTTTTTGGTCTCACAGGCTGTCTTTTAAAAGTTGGAGGAAGAATGAATTTGTTTTCAGATGGCTCCCAAAATTTCATGCCTTGGACGGGTTGAATCAAGTTTTCGTAAGCTTCAAAGTACTTCTCCTTCTTGTACTAAGAAGAAACAAATTCCTCAGGCTGTCTCCTTGCATAATAGAAGGCCGAGCAACCATATATGCAAGGAAAGCCTGTCAAATCCCATCTTTTGCATGAGCAAGTGCACCCATTCAAATCCACCACAAATATATTGCCTCTGCCTTCATGCACTTCAAAATTTTCTCCTCCTGACCATGTAGCTATAGTGTGTGAGCTTTTCAGTTTGTACTCCTCCAACTTCTTTTGGATTTTTGGGCAGATAGCTTCTTTATCCTTCCTCATTACATCTCTTCTCAACCATATCCTCTTCATCAATAAAACTTTTATAGTTTCCAGCATGGTAATAATAGGCTTGTCCCTATACCTTAGTATAAAAGAATTGAAGCTCTCACAGAGGTTGTTTAAGAGAATGTCACACTAAGTGTGTGTCTCAAAGTGTGATCTACTCCAATGGAAGGCTGGTCTCTTTAACAACCATTTATAAGCTTTGACATTCAGCATATTCACCTCAGCCATACTCTCTTTAAAATTAGCGATGGTTGTTGCCTTGGCAACATTCCACAAGGCATCCTTTAATTCTTTCACTTTAAACCCATTTGCCTTGTAGTTGGTGTATAAGTGCCTGACACAAAATCGATGATTACAATTAGGTAGTACCTTCTCAAAAGCTGGTATTAAACCCTTTTGTTTGTCAAAAATGAAAGTCCAAGCACGCTGGTTCACAATTTCCAAATCAGCAGCTAACAGTTCTAGAAACCAAACCCAACTGTCCTTATTCTCGAGCTCTACTATGGCATATGCAATAACCTAAGTTTGGTTATTTGCATCCATTCTCACTGCAGACAGTAATTGGCCCTTGAACACTATCTTCAAGTGAAAACCATCCAACCCTGCAAGCTGCCTACATCCATTCTTAAATCCATTTTTGCAAGCCCCTAAACAAATATAAATCCTCTAAAATATCACATGAACATCATCATAGGGTAGCACATTCATTTGAAATGTACTACCCGGGTTTGTCCTCCTAAGCTCATCATAGTACCCCACAACTTTGTGTACTGATCCACGTTACTCCCCTCAAGGATTCTCAAACACTATGTTATCACTCTGTAGGCTGTCTTGAGGTGGATCTCAACCATTCTTTCCTCTTTCACTGTCTCCATAAATGTAGTGATGGGCATGCTTAGGCTGAGTCTGAACTTGTCCATATACCTTTTCACAAGCCATGCCACTTTGTAGTTAGGATTTTCCCTCCAAATCCTCGGACATACATGTTTCCCAACATAGGTTTTCACTTGCATTGAATCTTCATTGTACATCCTAGAAGCATACAATCTCCATGGACAATTTTTCTCACACCTTGCACTAATCTTCCATTTCTCATTCCTTTTTAGCTTAATAGAAGGTGCACCATACTTAATGGAGTGAGACCACATTGCATCTCTTAACTGTGCTGCATCTCTGAACTTCAATCCCTTTTCAAACTTTGGATCATCCCTATCGGCTTCTGATAGAAGCATATTTAGGCAACTTAGTTGGCTTGTTCTTGTGCATTTACGTTATTATTTCTTAGTTCTTTAAGTCTTTTAAGTTATTTTCGTATGTTTTCAGGTTCTAAGGGCTAAAAGAGCAAAGAAGTGCATTTTGGAGCCTTTTGGAGCACTTTTGGGCTAAGGATGGATAGCTTATGCTTGGAGCCAAAGTGTTGGACGAAATTGAAGGCCTTGTATGCACTTTAGGACATAAAACAAAGGGCCTAGCCCAATCAAACAAAGCCTTAGCCGTGCAAAACCTTTCAATTCCAGCAACTTCCCTTGTTTGCCGTGGCTCCCCCTTTGCATTTCCAGCTTCCCACTTCATCATTGCAGCACATTAACTTCCATATTCCTCTTTAATCCACATGCATTCATCATCATTCACCCTAGCTTGCAGCCACATGCTTTCCCATTTCTTTAAATCAGCCACATGCACCCAAACAAGCCTTTGCCGTGCATAACCTTGGCAATTCCAGCTTTCCACCAAGCAACCTAGCTGTCATTCCACATGCATTCACTCTTAATCATTCAACCATGCAGCCACACATTCATTCTCCACCTTTGTGCCGTGTTTCCCCCTTCATTCCAGCCATTCCACATGTCTTTCCAACCTAGCCACATCCACATGCACCCATAATCATTCACTCACCTTGCAGCCACATGCATTCCCCTTTGCAATTCCAGCTTTCCACCAACAAATCTAGCTGTCACTCACATGCATTTCCTTCATTATTTCAGCCACATATCCTCCCATTCTCCCTATAAAACCATGCATTCCCTCACCAACAAGAGGAGAGCCCTTTGTGCCGTGCCTTCCTCCACCATTCCAGCATTCATACACACTTCACACCATCACACAACCATTGCCGTGCATAACCTTCCATTTCCAGCATTTCTCCTCCATTGAAGCCACTCCAACCACTCCCCATTCCATTCCACATACAAATACAACCCCAAAACCTATCCTTAGACCTTGTGCCGCAACAAAGAGGAAAAGAAGAGGGCCTAAACGTTCATACAATTCAAGTTTGAGTTGTTGGAATGTTTAGGTGTTTCTTTTCCTTTGATTTCAATGTTTAATTTCAATTCTCTTTGTCTTGTACGTATGAGGAACTAAACCCCCCCTTGGCTAGGGGGGATTCGAAATACATGTTTATGCTTGCGATATGATTTGATTACTTCTAATTGCGTTTCATAAGTTGTGAATTCAATTTACTTATCTATGTGAATTACATTGATTTGTGTGTGTTGGTTGAGAGTGCACGCTTAATTATCATGCATAAATTGGATGCTAGGATATAAGGAAATTTCACCTAATCGTTATGGAATTATATTCACAAGTAGTAAAAGTTGATGATCTCAATTGCGTTAAGTAAATTCTTGGCATAAGTTTCATGCAGTTCATAGTAACGAGTGCTTTGTCAATGCTTATGGTTTTCAAAGAACTTAATGATTCTTGCTTGTATCTCTATTATGCAATTCATATAGGGAACTTGTGGGGAATGTTTTGGGTTGTCGTATGCAATCATCCAATTCAATAACGTTAAGGAAAATCTGAGGGTTAATTAGTGCAATTCACGGTTAATCTGGGGCATTGAGAATTCATGGTTTATTGAAAAGCAATTGGAAATCGTTTCGTATGCAAGTATAACATGTATGGAGATGAACCCCTTAGCTAGCTTCCCATCCATTCAATTCCATCAAATTCATATTTACATTCTGCTTTAAATTGCAATATGTGCATTTAGTTTAATTTCGTCCAAAACTCAATCCCCCTTTACTTTATTGTTCAATTTAGTTAGAAATCAATTTAGTTTGTGTTTTTAAAGTATTTTGAGTCTTTTGGTTTGTCTTAGTGTTTTCAAGTTTAGTTTTGCATTCTTTGAGTCTAGTTTAGTGTTTTAAACTTTATTTTACGTTTTTGAGTCAGTTTCCAAGTGATTTTGCAATCCCTCCTAATCCCCGGTTAAGAACGATCCCTACTTATATCTATACTACAATTGTCAAAAAGAGGGTTTAATTTGTGTGCGTATAATTCTCGCATCAGCTTCTTCATTGAACTTAGGGTAAATGATATTCTCATCACATTCTGAACTTGAATCGTCCACACTGTGCAGGCCATTTGAATCTTGTCTTTCATCATCCAGGGGAATGTTTTCTACATCCCTTGCATCAATAATATCTTCTGGATGTTGGTTCCCAACCCCTTCACCCCATTCAACATCTCTAATGACACTTTCTATAACTGTATCATCTACTGCACAATGATCATCATCTTCCAAACTATAGTCACTATACTATCATCCTCTGCATTTACTGCCACAAAAATGCATATTTGTTAAAAACCTAAACTTTGCAAAAATAATTGAATACTGAAATTAAAATTGCAAAAATAAATGTTTCAAAAATTTTACCTTCATTAGCTTCTACTTCGGCCCCTTCATTAACTTCTTCAGTTTTGTGACCTTATTCAGTTTCATCACCTTCATCATCTTCATCACCTTCATTATCAGCATTGAGAGAACCATCTTTAGCCTCATGTTCATCATCACCATTGTAGGCTATGTCATTCAAAAGACATAGCTATTTTTCTAAGTGATCAACACCCCCTTTTGCTCTACCCTTCTTCAGTTTTGATCCACTTCCCATTGTAATCGAAATCGCCACCCTCGATTCCTCAATATCGTCTATAATGATACCTTTTTTTAATATGCCACTCTCATTTAGATTCATTAAAAGCTTATGTTTCAAGGCAGCTTGATTCGAACTTAGATGTTCTAGGTAGATTTCTATTTCCTTAGTCTTTGGAACATACTTGCACATTTGACCCACATCTTGGTCCCGTTCAATAAGCCTTAATTCCTCCCTATAAGACATCCCAGGAATCTTATAGTGATACAATATAAACCCATCATATCCTAGCTCCTTAACCATTTCATCGATCTCGAAAAAAGACATGAAGTCTTTGTTTACGTAATCAAACCAAGCCTCGAACCCTTCTGTATATGCATTTTCAAACCATTTCCGACCATGGTTAATTTTAAGGCTAAATAATTCAGGCATGCCTGCAAAGTCAAGGAAAAAGGTTTTAAAACCCAAAAAGTTAACCCAAAATACGAGTAGGACCATGAGGAAAAAAGGTGAAAACAAAAACATAGGGACTTGGGGGCCATGAATACAGGGTTATTTAAAGACTGCAACTGAGACCACGAATGAAGACAAAACCACATGCACATTGAAAATAATTAACAATGCAGAAAACCCACTACAAAACACAATTCTAGAAACCATAAAGAAAAAAATGGGGTTGGAACTCACAAATCCCTAATCCCTAAAATTCAAAATTGAAAAATCGAAAAACCTAAACTCATATTATCTACACTTCGAAAAAGGTAGGTTGCTTACAATAAACCGGTGTTTCAGCTACTTCAATCCTCTTTTTTTCCCACCCCATTGCCAGCGATGGCTTTAAGACAACCTTGCCCAGAAACGGTGCCCCTTCTTTGATGTGCAAAGATGTGTGCAACGTACGACGGCGTGCGAGGTCGAGCTAAGGCGAAGTGGAGTGACGACGCGTTGATAAGGTTTCGGACGGAGATGGGGGATCGCGATTTCTGGGGAAGTGAAAAGTGGTTTTCACTTTTCACTTTTTCACTTTTAACTGTCCCCCGTCCCCCTTCTCTGAATTTTGAATTTTGCATTTTTTTTAACTGAACCCTTCCTCTGAATAGAAGAAAGAGAGAAAGAAAGCAAAAAAAAATCCACGTGGACCCCTTAATGACACGTGACACCCAATCATTGTTCACATGGGCGCCATGTCATCACTTAACGAGACACTTAACAGTTTGACTAATGGATGTATGAGATTCTCCCAAAATTTACACTTTAGGTATGACTCTGGGACAAAAAAAACTTGATGTACTAAATGTTGAAAACCATGAAACATGAGGGTAGTAAACTGAATTTCTGGGAGAATACCACCAGACTGTAGTACTGAGTGGCTTATTGAAAATCTTACTTAAATTCAAGGATAAATTAGGTAGTATCCCTTGTTTTTATTCTCATTAATTGAAACCTTATTCTTTTTTCGTTTTTGATTAAGGTCCCTTAACTTTTCTCCATGTCATTATTAGAATATTAAATTCTTTACAAGTTATCATTTGTAAATTTAGAAAACGAAAAACTTATTTATCATTTCCAAATATATCTTTTTAGTATTTTTTTTTCATATATTTCTATTTGTAATTTGTTCCAGTATTCTTTTTAGTTTTAATTTTGTACCCATAATTTTGAATTTTAATATGTACCGATAATTTTAATTTAATTGGTACCCATATATATATATATATTTTTTGTGAAGGTACCCATGCTAATTATATGTATCTATTTTATATTTTAAAATATATCATACTTATTTCTTAAAATACATTAATAATTACATGGGTACATTTTTTTATCTAGAACTATGTGACGAACAATATTACTCTATTATTGATTTTTAAGTAATTGTTATATTGTAAAAATATTATTTGATTTTGTTTAAATTTCATAATTTGTGGGATATTAAATGCATAAATGCAGGAGTTAAATCTCTTAAATGATGTTAGGGACCTCGATCAAACTATTTAAACAAATACGGTTTTATTTGAATAGTTAGGTTGATTAGGAACTGGAACCAAAATACCTAAATTGAATCTCAATGAATTTCCATTTAAATTCAATCTTTCACAGACTCGACCCCTACGTGGCAATGTTCTCTGTACACCATAAATTCTCTTGGATAACACATGGAGAAGTACATTGCATGAACTTAACTGAATCAGCGTCTCATTCTATGCACAATCAATTTGTTAAGAAGTTAGTTTTACATGCAACACTTGCACACTCTAACACAATCACTGTCTATTGGCAGCCTCCAACAATGACATGCCTATTCTCTCTTTTTCTCGTGCCATCCTGTGGCGTTACCTAGAGCAAATATGTTAAATCTAGGGGCCCAATGAGCATAATTTTGATAGCTTATGTTGTAATAGGTGATGCGATTTACATTTTATTGTGTTTATGATGTTTCATCACAAGCAAAGAGAAAAACTCCGATTCGGAAAAATGGTTTCCGATGAATTTATAAACACACATAGTACACACACTCCCGTCCCAATTTTGTTTCTAAAAGATCCCGCTCTTGATCTAGGCGGGATCTATCCCCTTTTTTTTCCTCTTCTTGATGCGTAGTGGACTGTTAAAGCAGTTCCCTGTCTACCCATGGTTGAGACATTATACTAACACTTCCTACTAGTTGCTTTATTATAGTATCGTTTGCATATGATATAACAAATGAGTGATGAAGATAGATGATCTGCCAAAATTGTTGAATCCCAAAAATTCTTTTTTGAAGAGAGAAGATGAACCTCTACTAAGTGCTTCCCCCGAAATAATGAAGAGTCTAGGGTTTCAAACCTTGACAAAGCCCTCTTAAGCCTTATAAAGTAAAGAAGTCATGGTCCATTGAGCAGTACAGAGAACTTTTTTTTTTCAAACTTTTTATGAATAAAATTGATAAAATTTAAAATTTAAAAGTTAATTTTGATGGAATTGGTAAAACTCTTTTGATAAAATCAAAAGTAAAGTGTATTACGTAGAAATCAACCATTCATATGATTCTTTGATAGAAAGAAATCACAAATAATAAAGAAAGTTCTTATAATTATATAGAAAAAGAAAATATTAAAGAAAAAAATTAAACATTAAAAAAAATGGAGTTTTAACGAAAAGCCTATGGTACTATTCACTTTAATGAAAAACCACATTTTTACACTAAAAAGTCAATATTGATACTATTCATTTTACCCTTTATTTTTTCTTTATCATTAAAACTCAAAGTTTTCAAGCCCTTTTCATTAGTTTTTCTTAAAAAAAAAGGGAGGGAAGCATGCCCAATGAACTATGGTTAGTCGTCAAAACATGTTAAGTCTAAGTGCTTTCGAACAAAGAAAGCAAATCCATGCCCGTACCATCAAATATGGGTTCAATCTTGTAGCACCAATTGGAAATGCTCATTCAACCATGAATGCTCGGCATGGGAATTTGGAAGACGGCAATTTGGTGTTTAGGAGAATGCCAATGAGGAATACAGTAACTTGGAATGCAATTAATGGTATCAGGTTTTCAAAAAATGGGAAGGGCATCGAGGCTCTACAACTCTTTGAGGAGATGCGGTTGGAGGACGCAAAACCGGACTATGTTACATTTGTGAATATTGTCTCTGCTTGCAGCCATATGGGATCCGTCGAGAGAGGCTGGGATATATTTTAAGATGATGTCTAATAAATTTGGCATAGCCCCAAGGGTGGAACATTATGCTTGCATGGTTGATGTATTGAGCCGTGCTTAGATGAAGCCAAAGAGTTTATAGAGTCAACAACTATTGATCATTGTATGGGTTTATGGCGTATTCTATTAAGTGCTTTCGGAACTATCGTAATTACGAATTGGGAGCCTATGTTGGAGAGAGGTTAACGGAGTTGGGCTCACAAGAATCATCAGCTTATGTGTTGTTGTCAAGCATATATACTTCCTTGGGCATGAGGGAAGATGTTGAGCAGGTAATTAAGGAGCCTGGGTGTAGCTGGATTGAATTGAAGAAGCATATTACTGATCACAGATTACACAGATTATTGAATATTCCTTATTTGCTTGAGCGTGTATGTCTTTTATACCTGTAATCTTTAGAAGAACCACATTGGATAAAAACAATAGAAACATTCGCGATAAAACTGATACTTGAGATAAAGTTTGAGGATACAGCACATGACTGCACCTCTAGTGGATGACTTTCTCGAATTCTTAAGGAATAAAACAGATACTTGGCGTAAGAATACTTGCCCACTTAGTACTATGGTTTAGTGATATTTCTCTTCACCTGTAAGTAAGAGGTCTTAGGTTTGATTCTCGTGAAATACGAATATGAATCACATTATTATTAGCCCATTGTAAGGTTAAGTTCACCTCTCCTCCATCTTAGCATAGATAATACCTTTTGTTAAAAAAAGAAGAGATAATTGGCCTAAGGATATTTACCCTTATAATCAACTTTTTCTACTATCTTAATTAATTGTTTGATGTCTAATTACTGTTTGAATGCCCGAAGCTTGCTATAGTACTCGGCCAGCCATCCTTCAATGATCTTCACCTCAGTTTTTCGTTGCTCCACCAACCAGTCTGGATCAGTAATGTTGATTGATCGAAGTACATCTAAGCAATGAGATCCTGTATAATAAATGTTCATTTTGTGTTAATATAAAGAACTATTGATGTCTCTTTTATTTTTTTAATTTTGTTTTTTGTTTTTGGCTTTAACCCTTCTAGTGGAAATAGTGTTTCGGGATTTACCATTCTTTGCATGGACTGCAACGACAGTGTCTGATATGTTCTCCAAAACCCTGCGATTAGAGTTAATAAAATCAAGTAGTTAACTTACCATACTTGCTATCCGTTGTTAATTTAAAAATTGAACGGTTTAGGAATTTTCATGTGCTTACCCGGCACCACTGAACGGGTCTCGTAGCCCATTGGAGAAAATAATATTGCTAGCGAACCTGTAAAGTGCCAGTTTTATATCCTGTTTAGCAGAATTTTTGTCAGCATAGGCAATAACTATATATATACCAAAAATCTTATTCTACACTTCTTACAAGTGTATTTTTCTTTCTAATTATAGAAAGTTTGAAGTGCAAAATGAGATTTTTTGAGTGCCAATAACAATTCCATATATATATATATATTGAAGCATTATATGTGAAGAAATTAAAAGAACGGTTTGAAAAGTTGAATATTTATTATTAGATGAAAAACATACATGGCCTCCAAAGTAAGCAGTGACCCAATGAGGACGAGGAGGGACACCATAGATTGCTTTGCAGTTGTCAATGTATTCTTGTAGATCGAACTGGTAAGGTGGGAACATGGAATCGTTGCTGACGCTTATGGGAATCACCATGTCACTACATGTCTGCGTGGTACAGTACACATTAAGTATATCCGTCCATCATCGCATATATGATTAGTGGCAGTTTTATGATCTCTTGAAACAACAATGCAGAAATCAAAAAACAAAACTGATCACATTGATGCGCTTTCTAATAAAATGTTGAGTCATATTATTGTATATGACTCATTTATATTAAAAATCTGAATCAATAATACAAAGAGAACAAATGTTATTCGTAATAATATTATGTGCATTTTTGTAGAATTAGACTTACCCAAGTTGATTTAGTCATTTCAGAATTACATAGATTTAGCCAAGTTGAATGCAAAATATTATGTGTATAAACAATGTAGAATATTGCTATCAATCATGATATGGGAATTAAAGAACTTGAAATACTTGCACTAGGGTACTAATAATGCTTATTAACTATGAATAATGATGTTCATACGTACTCATTGAATTATAGTTTGTATCTGTACAAGTTGTTATAATATATCTATATCTATATCTATATATATATATATATATATATATATATATAAACTTGCTTATAGAAGTTGCAACAATATATGTGAAGCAACATTTAACAAAGAAAAAAGCAATATTCCCCGAAGTCGAGTTTCTTTTAGGGATCCTCTTTGAATGACAACCATTTATGGACGAGTAAACCGAGTTAAGCAATAACCTAGCATGTGTGCATGTCAATGTTTATGATCACTTCGAAGCAAGATTTTTATTAAGTAATTAACCTTTGGCATAATCAGCATATCTAGAACATTAACTTATCTGGACCAAAAACCATAAATGTTTATCTATTTATTTTAGACAAAAATATTATGGAGATGACAACTGCAATTGAGTATCACGTTATCTGACAAACAATGTATACATGCTATATTAATAAATAATGTTTTAAATCAGGACGGAGTGAAACTTTGAATTTGATCATTAATATGAAAATTGGTACAGTCGAACTTACTGAACTATAAGTTGGTTTTGTCATTGAAATCATTGTTAATAAATTTTAAGTAGGTCATAATTAATCAATTGAGATAAAGTGAGAGGATATACTTAATTACCTGCCAACTCCACCCTACATCTGTTTCAGATAGGTTTCTGGGTTCATTAACATAGCATGACCTATTTCCACTATATGCAACAACACCTGCAAATATTTTGCTTAGAGTATCATTTCCAGAAGACACTCCATCAATGCCGCCACAGAAAACAGTAACTGGATAACTTGGTGGACTATTGTATTGAGCTGCCCCACAATACAAACCATCCAAGTAGTTCTTCAGCTCAGACGACGTGGTCAACGGACTAAAAAACAAGAAATTAAACAAACAGGGAAATGAGTAACCTAATTATCTAAATTATCAGCAATGTTTCTTGTTTATGTAAACTTTCAATTCACGTAAATGATAAGAAAAACAAAAGATTAATGACAAAATTGTTAAAATTATTTCTTATTATTATGAAAATTCTAGCATGTAAATGACAAAGAAACAAGTACGTAAGGACAAATTAATCATTAGACTTTATACACTGTTTAAATGAATGATTAAATTTAAACATTTTCGATGAAACCATCATATCTACCCATGATGTGACAAGAAAACAAAGGAGTAAGAGTGGAATTATTTCAATATTATGGACATTGTATAGACCACCATGCAAAATTATAAAAAAAAAGAAGCAAATGAGTAATGACAGAAGTATTGGAGAATTAACTAATTTGACCATCTCATCCCCATGAAAATGTCAAAGAAAAAGTCACTATACATTCCCTGGTATAATAAATATACTTTTAAAGAAAACTGAATGAATTTTTTAAAATACTAATAACAATTTCCTTGAATTAATATTACCTATAACCCTCAAAATTATATAGCTAACAATCTTTAAGCACCTACCTGCAAGTGTGGAATTTGTTGCTAAGAAATGAGAGGCCTTCAGGCTTGGAAGCCATATCATCAATTTCGGACCACGACTTTTTTATGGTTTGGTAGCAAGTTTCACTGGCTTCCTGCACATGCATGCCCATAAATCACAATTAATCGTTTGTTTACTAAGACAAATACATTAACTACTAATTTGAATATACGATTTAAAATGTTTTGTAGCAGAAGCCTAGTATAGGAGGGTTGGGTTGAATAGGAATTTCTTCGATAAAACCAAAGTCATATGTTCGCAAACAAAATATACAAAGAAAAAGAGATATATTACTTGAAAATCTTTGGTAACAATTGAGTAATATCCTTGTTCTGGTGGAATAATGTTATCAAAGTACAGAATTGGAGCTGATGAGGCTAGAGCTCCTAGAGCGACATGGGGATATTTTAGCCGAAACCATGAAGCAAGCACTGCATCAAGTGTAAGAAAGGGAAAATTAAAACATTAACAAAAAAATTTACTTATACATTAATTAATTAGTCGTAACATTCACAAAATGGAATCACTCACTTCCACCATATGATGCACCGATAACAATCACCGGAGAATGTTCAGCGCGGAGTTGCTTCTTTACATGTATGAGGATCTCTGCATAATCTGCCATTGCTTGAGCTGAGTTGAAGTACCCAATAGTGCTTGCATTTTTAAATGCCTCTTCCCTTGATCCAAATGGGACTGATTGCCCATAGTAACGGTGCTATAAAGAGAAAAATAAAAGTTCAAAGTAACAATAAAAAAGGTAAGAATTCACCTGATAAACATTTTATATTTTTATGTTGACAATATGATATCTTAAACTACTCTAATCTATTGAAATGGTCGAACCCAGTAATAAGTGAACGTACTGCCATGACAAATTGGCCTACCCCATATTTGCGATAAGCACTTTTTAAGTTGATAATCAAGTAGATGTGAATAAGTCTGGCAAGAGAACATTTCTAAAAATACAAACAACTCAAAATGGCGATATGCATGGAACTCTTTCTTACGTACCTCGATAAATATCTGGAGAGCTTGAAACTGATTGGCGTTTTCACTAAGAAAGCCAATAATAGATAGATCAGCATCAATGGCTTCTTCTTCACCAAGGTAAGCAAATATTGGCGCGCTGATATTGGAGCCTCCCCAATGCTTGAAATTGATCAAATATCTTTGCTGAAAAGTATTGAAGCTATCAGGCCTGAAGTTGAAATGGTCAAGTGTTTGGTTGTAATAAAATGTTTCAAATTCTGTAGCTGGATCAAATGCAGACAAAGGTTTTGGGTGGTCGTGTGCAAAATAATTTCCTTGTACAAATGTTCCAGCATTCGGACTTAGCAGCGGGATGTTTAAAGGTGTAGCAGAAACTGAGATTGTGATAAAGAGAGAAATAATTAGTACAAGGCATTGAAGCAAAGATATGAGACAGTTCATGGCTAGGTTTTGGATAGAATGCTGCTAATTGGAGAGTTTCAGTTGAGTTTTAATTTAGACTAAGCACGGCCATATATAATAAGAGATTATGGCTTTGTTTTGACTTCTATATAATGGCCGGCGACAGTATTTAATTATAGAAATTATCGCTCTTCCTACAATTTAATAAAAGGAAGAATAGAGATAAAAAAATCATTTCATGGAAAGAGGGGAAAAGTAAATGATAGTTCTTTTATAATGTAAGGACTAAAAAATTAATTAAGCACTTGAGGTTTAAAACCCAGACTGAACCAATCCCACTCATAGCATAATTTTTTGGTCTAGAAATTCATGAAATGCACAAAACACACGCACACTAACACTTAATCACTCTGTCTGTTGGCAGCATCAAACAATGAAACGCTAGCATGTGCCTTTTCTCTCAAGCCTTGTCTTAGCACTGTGAGCAAAATCGCATTCAGGGCAAATGATTTATTGAGGAGACCTAATAAGCGCACATACATTTTGCCCATCATCTTTGTATCTAGTATTTTTCTTTTTAAATTGATGGATCTTTTAGAATTTTCACATTGATGAATCCTCAAGAATTGTGTTGATGCAAATTTTCGCCATCTTTAGTCTTGAAGAAAATGCACCTGCAAAACAATCAACACCTTTGATCAAAGACCTAAGCCTCACGTGCCCACGAGGTGGGGGCTGGGGGGAGGAGGTTAGGCTGATGGATCTTCGATGCCTAAGTTAGTTTCTCTAAGGAGAGTAATGTGTTTAGGGCTTTTTTAGGGTAGCAAAAGCCTCCGAAATTTGGTAGAATATGGGGTATATATAGGGGAGAGGGCTGGCCATAGTGTTAGGGTTTTACCCTACACATGGTGGTATCCTATTGGCCAAGGTTTATGGATCAATATTCTCAAGATATTAAATAGGAAATAATATCTTGAGATAATGAAGTAATTATCCCCTATTAAATTAAATAGGGATTACTTACTTGAATGGAGTCAATCTTCAATTGGGAATGTATTAAAGATAGGATTTGGGTAATTAATCCTTATCTTTAATGCTTTGACTTTTCCTTGCCAAGGGCAGTTGAGCTGTGGGTAGTTGTATTCAGCTGCTGGACCTTGAGGGGTGTGAACTGCACGTGGGAGTATCTAAGAAGCCTGCCCATTTATTGAGGGCAATCTTGTTTTTTTTTTTGAGCAAAAGTCCACGTGTCACCTCTAGAATTTTTGGGATTATTTTAGGCTCCACAAATGGCCACACACATGCTGGGCTGCACATAGAAAAAGGGTAGTAGGTGTAGAAATCCCAAGTTGCATGAGCCTATAGGGTTATTTCCCAATTTGAACTTGATCTCATTTCTTGATTTGGAGATAAACTTCTTCTAGGAAATTGAAACCAATTGCCCCCAATACCTATTTAATTCTACCTTAAGCAGGGGATTAAATAAATTTGGAGAACAATCATCATTCCAAAAAGGAAAAGAGAGAAGCCATAGGAAATTTTTTTCCCTTTCCCCTAGCTTTCTTTTTCTCTTGCCCTTGTAAAGAGTTGTTTCTTGTTGTTGTACTTCTTCTTCGTGCCACACCAAGGTAAGAAAAATTTGAATTTCCTTCTTCTTGACTTTTTGGGAGTCTTGGGACTTGAAAAATTGGCTCGGCGGGGGCTGAGGATGTGTGAAACACGTGGCAAAGGTGCCACGGGGCTGCTGGTGGCGCGACATGGGGATCGGCTGGCGTAGGCCAGGTGATCGGCTCGGTTAGGGCTTAGGTGGCCAGTGCACTAGGGCGCTGGGCTGGGCAAGCCGTGAGGCTTTGGCCCATCTGGTTAAGCTTGGCACGGGCTAAGCATGGAGGAACAGGCTCGGGTCTGCTTTGGTGAGCGTAAGGGAGAGAGAGACCAGCATAGGCCGGGTCTCTCTTACTGGTATGTTAGGCCTAGAGGCCTTGGGCCCTTTGTGGTGCGCTAGGCCCATGAAGGAGAGGGGAGAAAAGACGCGAGCTTCCCCCCATGTTGGGCCGTGCTACGTAAGAGAGAGGGTTAGGTTGTGCGGCCTGGTGCTGGGCTCTGAGGTCATTTACTTTTTTTTTTTTTTGTCTTCTCGCGAGCAGCCTTCTAAATATTTTTTTCTTCGTACTTTTTGTGAGGACTCTGAGATATCTTTTTTCAATCGCAAAAGTGACGAGTATCCTCCACCTTTGTCCCGTTAATGTGGTTTTTTCCGGCAAGGTAGGCTATTTCAAGGCTGCACATGTCAAGATCAATTTCAATGAGCTATTTTGGGATTTTCTTGAGACGTACAAGCATACGATTCTGTCTAGGATTCGCATCAAGCGAGTAAAGGATGATAGCGGTCATGAACCGTGCGGCGAGGGTGCCACTGCTAGGAAGAGGGCTATCAAATTCCATCTGTATTACTTCATGCTGGGATTTACTTTTCCCATTTCGCGTATTTTCCAGGAAGTGATCTGTTCCATGAAATACGCGCCTGCTCAGTGCTTCCCCAATGCAGTTCGTGCGATGGTAGGGTTCTCAAACTTGAGCAGGTTATTTGATCTTGGCTTAACCATAAATGAGTTTTGGTACTTCTTTGAAATCAGCCACAAAGAAGTTGTGGGGCAGCTGAGATCTCGCCATAGGCTACTTAATGTTTCCTGCAAAGGTGATCATGAGTTGGCTAGAGATACTTTGGAGGTAAATGGAGAGTGGAAGTCTAACTCCTTATTGAGCTTCGTGTTCCGACTGTCTTTATCAGTGGTAAGTGAGCTGCTTCATTCCTGGTCTGCTTGAATTTTTGTTGAGTCGCTCTATGACTTCAGTTTATTGATCGTCCTTCTTACTTTGTGTAGATTCGGAGTTTGGGTCAACTCCAAGAACTTCGGCGGATATAAAGAAAGTGCACATTACCTTGGGCATTCCTGCTAAGTACTGTGAGTAACGCTGGCTGCTTAGTTCTCTTTGTCAGGAGAAAGACGAGCTGCCTTTGAAGGAATAGATAAAACGGATAAAAGATGAGGTGCTTGTTCGTCAGATCGCTGCTACTGATGAAGGTGGAAAGAAAAGTCCTTACCTGTTTATAAGCCTTCGGCTGAGGATAAGCCAATGACTTCTTTCGGGGGTTTGTCTGCTACTGAGAAGCTTGTCATCGATCTGACTTCTCCCAAGGGGACGAAAAAGATCGTTAAGTCTGAGCTTGTGAAACTCGTTGCTCTAAAGGTGGCCAGCAAAAAGGTTCGGTGGTGCTCCATAATGTTTGGGTTTTTGTCGAAGCTTGCGTCGAGAGCTAAGTCCAGTTCGGCTTCTAAGAGGCTCGCCTCTATAAAGAGCGAGAATGTGGATTATGCTGCTAAGGTGGTGCCTGGGCCTTTTCCTCATTTCGTTGCAACTGATTTGTCTGCTGAGAAAGGGAAGTCTGCTCGCACAGGAAATTGTGAGAGATCCACTGAGTCTGTGGTTGGGGAGTTTCCCCAGGTTTGTGTACTGCTGAAGACTGACCTGCTTGAGGATGTTGATGCATGCACCAAATTTGTTAACAGTGTTGGGAAAGTTGTCGTTCACTCAGACTCTTTTACGAAGCGTCCTGCCTACTCGATGAGGTCCTCATTGCTTGCTAAAATGCATAAGGCTTTGATCCTGCCAGCTAGTGACACAAATTTAAACATTTTTTATGTAGTTATAGTATGAATAAGTAGAAATCATTCTAGGCCGGGGATTAGAATGGATGCTAATCGACACAAATTTAAACTCTAAAACACTAAACTAGACTCAAAAATAGAAAACTAGACTAGAATGACTCAAAACAGCACAAAACAAGCAAATTGACTCAAAACATAAACTAAAGGTAATTTTGGACGAATTTCAACTTAACTTAGACTCAAAACACTAAAAGAAATAGTTTTAAACAACTTCTAACTAAGTAAACACAAAATATTAAAAGGGGTATTGGTTTTGATGAATTTAAAGTAAAGGCAAACATATTTAAAGACTCTAAACAACTTTGGACGAAATTTGGTGTTTTAATGGCTAGTAGAGGGTTTTTCTCCACACATGACATATATGCATACAAATCGATTTCCAATTATTGTTCCAATAAACCATGAATGACAATGCCCTAAGTTAATCGTGAACTGCACAAATTAACCATCAGATTTCCCTAATTTCATTGAATTGGACTCAACGACGCAATCAAATTATTCTTATCAAGTTCCCTATATGAACAACATGATAGAGATACATATCAAAGATCATTAAGTTCTATGGAAATCATAAGCATTGACATGGCATTCGTAACTATGAAAAGCATGATACTCTTGCCAGGAATTTACTTAACACGATCGTGACTAGCGACCTCCATTGCTCGCAAATATAAGTTCATAACGATTAGGTGAAAATCTTTTATATTTTAGCATCAAATTCATGCATGCAAACTAAGTAGGCCTCCTTAATCAACATACAAGAATAAGTTATCAATCAAGCAGTTAAGCAAATCACATTCATGTTTTACGAAACAATAATTGGATGAAATCAATTCATATCACATATGTGTTCATGGCTTTGAATTCTCGTCTAGTGATAGGAGCATATTTATGCAATTTAATTGGCTTGTTCTCGTGCATTTATGTTGTGTTTCCTTAGTTATTTTAGTGTTTAAAGTCACTTTTGTGTGTTTTCAGATTATAAAGCCAAAGCGTGCAAGAAGATGCAAATTGGAGTCTTTTGGAGCAAAAGAGGAATGAATGAGTTGAAGACTTGAAGAAATATGAATTCCTACTCACATGAGGATTCCTAGAAGAACAAGGATTCTTACTCCAACAAGGATTCCTACTTGAAGTAGGAAAGTTAAGCCAAGGTTTCCCATTTTGGTAACCTTTCCTAATCTTAAAAGTCCTTATTTTCCAGCCACTTTGAAGGCCTCGTATGCACTTTAGGACACAAAACAAAGGCCCTAGACCCCTTAGGGACCTTTGCCGCACCTTTCCCTTTCTCCCCATCCCTTGCCGTTCAAGGGACCCATTTTCCCTTCAGTTTTAGGACACTTCACCTTTCCTAAAGCATTAAGCCGCACCCCTTAACCTTTCCTTTTCCCTTGCCATGCAAGGGGGGTCCTTATTTCCTATTTTCTGCACTTAAACACATTCCCCTTTCAAATAAAACCCTAGCCGCATATTTTAGCCAATTTCCTTTTAGTTTCTGATTTGATTTCCTAATTCTAGAAGCCTTTGACTTAATTTTAGTTAACCAAAATAAGTTAGGGTTTTAATTTCTGAAAACCCTTTTAATACTTGGACTTAAGCCGCACCCGAGGATCATTCTTTCATCATTCCATACATTGCCGCAACCATCATCATTCTTCCACCTTCAATCCGCAACCTTCCATCCATTCCAGCCACCATTCTACACCTTCATACACTTACACACCATTGCAGCCACCTTCCACCTCTATGCCGCAACCCTTCACCATCCTAAATCCCTTCCTAAACCAAAATCACATCCAAAATCACCCTAAGACCTCTGTGCCGCAGCAAGGAGAAGAAGAAAGAGGAGCTTGAACGTGCAGAAATTCAAAGTGGAATCGTTGGGCGTTCTAGGTGTAATCAATCTTTTGTTCTCTATGTTTAATTTCAATTTTGTTTCTCTTTCTGTGAACATGAGAGGCTAAACCCCTAGTTAGCTAGGGGGTGATTCAAAACCATGTATATGCTTGCAATATAAATTGATTACCTTCAGTTGGAATTTCATGAGTTGTGGATTCAATTTGTTTAACTACTTGATTGATAACTTATTCGTGTATGTTTATTGAGAGTGCACGCTTAGTTTTCATGCATGAATATGATGCTAGAATATAAGGGAGTTTCACCTAATAGTTACAAACTTATATTCACAAGTAGTGGAGGTCGCTTATAAACGATCGCGTTAAATGAATACTTGGCACTAGTTTCATGCTCATCATAGTAACGAATGCCTCGTCAACACTTATAGTTTTCATGTTGCTTAATGATCTTTGATTGTATCTTTATTGTGCTTTTCACGTAAAGGACTTTTGGAGAATGTTTTGAATTGTTGTATGCGCTTTCCCATCCAATTCATTAACTTAAGGAGAACTTGAAGGTTAATTTAAGCGAACCTAATTAACCCGGGGTGTTGAGTTTCATGATTTATCGAAAGACCAACTGAAAATCATCTTGTATGCAAGTGTGACATGTGTGGAGAAGAACCATCTAGCTAGCGTTCCATCCATATTTTCATCAAATTCGTTTTGACAATCTGTTTTCATTACAATCTGTTTTCTTTGTTTTAATTTCGTCAAAACTAAATCCCTCTTTACTTTAGTGTTTCAATTTAGTTAGAAAGTGTCTTAGTTTGTGTTTCTAAGTGTTTTGATTCAAGTTATAACCCAAATTCGTCCAAATTAGTGTTAGGTGTTCAAAACTACCCAGATTGTGTTTTTAAGGCAGTTTTGAGTGTTTTGTTGCTGTTTTGAGTCTTTTGGTTTGTTTTAGTGTTTAGTTTTGCATTCTTTGAGTCTAGTTTAGTGTTTTAACCTTTGTTTTAGGTTTTTGAGTCAGTTTTCAAGTGATTTAGCAATCCCTCCTAATCCCCGGTTTAGAACGATCCCTACTTATACATATACTACAATTGTCAAAAGAGGGTTTTAATTTGTGTGCTTATATATTTCGCATCATCTAGCCAAAACGAGTTCAGTTCCTCATGTTCGCAATCAAACAAAGATAACTTTAATTAAACATTGAAAACAAAAAATAGAATACACCTAAGAACGTTCCAATTATCCAAAATGGTAGGCACGGCTTAAAGGGTCTCCTCTCATTTCTCCTTGCAAGGCTACGGCACAAGGGTGGTTGTGGCTGAAATTGGGTTATTGTGTATGATGGATGGGTGGTGTGAATTATTGGTGAAGGATGGATGAATGGTCTATGGTCAGGAAATCCCTTTTTGTGCGGCAACAATCATAAAAGAAAAGGGAAAAGGCAAGGCATTAATTAATTAATTAATTTTGGGAATGATTTGCTCTCCAAATCCTCAATGAAAAATGGTAAATAAATGTCAGAATCCAAGAGGAAAAGGGAAAGGGATATGCGGTAGGACCTAAAGAGAAAGGGAAAGGGATTTGCGACAAGGAAAAGGTCTTCTAGAAAGGATAGGTGCAGCATCCCTTTAGGAATAGGATTAAGCCTTCTAGAATCATATATTTAAGGGTCCCAATATAATAGGAATACCCTTTGCAGCTAGAACTTAGGTAGGAAAAGATTAGGAAAGCTGAGACAAAATAAGGTAACTTGGATAATGTTTCCTTCTTTATAGTTGATTCCTTGTCTTCCAAGTCTTGAATTAATTTCTTCAACTCTTTAGCACATTCCTAACCCTTCTTGAACTTCAAATTCGTCCATCCATCTTGCTCCATGCATGTGTTATCCATTTCAAGCCCAAAACTGCTCTAAAATGCTCCAAATTGCCTTTTCTTGCCGCATTAGCTAGTTAAACCTACAAACACACGAAAACAGCTTAAATCACTATAATAAATAGAAACTAACTCACTAAATACAAGGAAATAGGCTAACAAAGTCGCATAAATATGCTCCTATCACTGAGTCTATGTGCGTTGATCAGGATGCTGTCAATTGTACTAAGGAGGTCGAAGTGGCATTGACGGCTTAGCTTCACCCGGCTGCTGAAAAGATAGAGAAGCTCGAATTTGAACTTGCCATATTGAAGGGGCCTGATGTCTCTGCCCTCACTTCTGTGCAGCTCAAAACCGCTCATTAGGAAGTCGTTCACTTGAAGGCTAAGCTTAATGCGACTCAGGCATGCTGAAGTGCCTCGTCTCAATGATGTTGCCAGTAAGCTTGAGTTCAAGGAAGTGGATCTGCAAGGTGTGTTGTCTATTAGTGAGAACTTGAAAAAGGAACTGAATAAGCTGTAGGGTGCTCACGGCTTGTTGAGGAGAATGTGCAGCTGAAAAATGAGAAAGTCTGCCACGAAGTGGCGCTTGCTTCTTGTCAGGCCAATTTCTACAAGCTTGGCTATGTAGACCATTTTCAGGGTAGGTCGTTAGATTATGAGTTTTCTAAGAAGGACTTCAGACTTTCTCTATTTCTCTAGTTAATCTGCTTGACTTCTCGTTTGAGGTTACCTTTGGTGGAGCAACGGAGGGTTAGACAGTCCAGGTAGGGACGACTGAAGATGAGTTAATGGAAGCATTGGCTGCTAAGAGCGGTGTGGCTGCTAAAAGTGTGGCAGTCAAGAGAAGAGTAGTTGTGCAGGCTGGTGATGAGTAGTCTTTTTGCTTAGACTTAGGAATTTTCTTCTTTTCTTTTTCGTTTCGCTTTATTTGAACTTTGTTAGCCTCCGAGTCAGTTTATCAATTTGCTAGAAATTTAATAAACAACTTTCCTTGCTTCGCTTCATCATTTTATTTCGTCATGTCTTTTTGCAAAACTTTACCTTAGGACAAGTGCCTGGATAAGCTGCTTCAACGAAGTAGTCGATCTCACGTCGTCATTTAGGTTTTCCTCTTGGCTTTAATGCTCAAGAAGCTTTACCTGCAAAAGGAAAACATGCAAGATTTCTAACTTATAGAGCCAACAATCGAAGTCATAACTTCCAAAGGAAGCAGGCGAGTTCGCGTAGTTGCTATAGTTGCGAATCTCGGCTTTAAAGGCTTCACGAGCCTTAGCCTTTCCGGGGCATAAATTATGAAAATTTTAAATTATAGAGATGGCGGCCGAACATGTGATTATCGTAGAAAGCAGAGGAAATCCGTGTAGCTGCTATAGTCGTACGACTTTAGCTGTTGCACGAGCCTTGGCCCTCTAGGGGCATGTTGCAAAATTTTTAACTTATAGATCCAGTGGCCGAACATGTGGTTCTCATAGAAAGCAGAGGAAATCCGCGTAGCTGCTATAGTCATACATTTTGGCTTTAACGGTTGCACTAGCCTTAGCCCTCCTGGGGCATGTTGCAAAATTTTTAACTTATAGAGTCGGTGGTCGGGCACATGCTTCTCGTAGAAAGCACAGGAAATCCGCGTAGTTGCTATAGTCGTGCATTTCAGCTTTAGTGGTTGCACGAGCATTGGCTTTCCAGGGGCATGTTGCAAAATTTTTAACTTATAGAGCTGACAGCCGAACACATGCTTCTCGTAGAAAGCAGAGGAAATCCACGTAGCTGTTATAGTCATACATTTCGGCTTTAACGGTTACATGAGCCTTAGCCCTCCCAGGGCATGTTGCGAAATTTTTAACTTATAGAGTCGGCGGTCGGACACATGCTTCTCATCGAAAGCAGAGGAAATCTGCGTAGTTGCTATAGTTGTACATTTGAGCTTTAACTCTTGCAAAACCTAAACCGTAGACAGTCCGTAGGAAACGCTACTTTTAAATTAATAGACGGGTCCGCGTAGTCATAACAGGTGTAAGTTTTGTCTTACAAATTGCCTTAGGTTGGTCATCAGCCAGGCTCTGACTTACAGAAACAGACGACTCACGTGACCACTTTAGGCATCGTCCTTAGCTCTTGGAGGCATTTTTGGCTTAAAGTGTTGGCAAAATCTTGCCTCAGAGGCCATATCCTTTCGAGTTTTAACTTGACTCCACAGGTCGCTTAACTAGCATTGCAACACTTTAAAGCCAAGCTATGTTCATAAAGATTTGCACATCGAGGACAAACTATCTAGTCACAATAATTCTTTCATGGACAGGAATCTTGCACTTAGCATCACTTTTGGTTAAAGACCTGGGCTCCCGCGAAATTGAATCTTTTAGTCGGCTAAGCCTTTCTAGGAGAAAAACTATTGTGGCCAATTCTGGGAGTTGTCTGTCGCAGGTAATTGATGCATTCAGGGGGGACTGAGCAGTCATAAAACCCATCCACGTTTGGATATCCTGGATCAGTTTACCCTCTCCCACACATGCAATGTCTGTAAGCACAGGGGCGTCTTCTGCTGTCACAGGGTGGTTAGTTTGTTTATGCATTTGGTCTAGACTTGTGAATAATTCCTTAAAAAATAAAGAAATGTATTAACTTTTCTTGTATGCAGTAATAGCATAATAAGTGATAATCCTTAGTATGCGAGGTTTTGTTCGTTGAGCTGCTTGAGTCTTTGAACTTTATGTGTCTTGAACAAGGTCCAAGGAATGGTGGGAGGTCATACATAGTACTTTCTCAGGTTGTAAGCATTCCATTGCTTTTTGATCTCTTTGTCGCTCATAGTGGTGATGGTGTAGCTGCCCTTTCCGCCTACTCGACTGATTTTGTACGGAGCTTTCTGGATATGAGCCATCTTTTTGGAGCTTTCCCGGCGGGTGCTTATGAAGGCTTTTTGGAAGACATAGTTTCCTGGCTAGAACTACCAGATCTTTACCCTCTTATTATAGCTGGAGAAGATCTGCTGTTGATAGGCTGCAATGCAGGTGATAACCTTCTCACGCTCTTCCTCTACCAAGTTTAGGTTTGTGGCCATCTCCTTCTCATTCTGCTCTAAATTCGGCAGTACAGTGCTGATTCTTACCACCATGACGTTAGGATGAATGATTGCCTTAAAACCATACGCTAGAGAGAATGAAGTTTCGTTAGTTGCTCGTCTTTTGGTGATGCAATACACCCACAGAACATCGGGAAGCTTATTTGGCCATTTGCCCTTTTTGTTTGAGAGGGACTTCTTGAGGCAGTCGAGAATGGTTTTGTTGGATGCCTCGGCCTGCCCATTGCCCTGCAGATACCGGGGCGTGGACATATGCTACTTGATGCCATATTTTTTGAAGAAATTCGCCAAGTCTTTGTCCACGAACTGCGGACCATTGTCTGTGATGATGGAGAGAGAGCTGCCAAAGTGGCAGATGATGCTTTTCCTATGAAGCGCTCTATGTCTTTCTGGGTAATTGTAGTCATGGGCTCAGTTTCGATCCATTTCGTGAAGTAGTCGGTCGCTACAATCATTATGCATCTGCCCTTAGTGGCAGACGGTATTGGTCTTACTAGGTTAATCGCCTATTGCATGAATGGCCAATGGCTTGTTTGCGAGTGGAGTTCGTTGGCAGGTAGTGTGAGCAAGGGCTTGAAGCGCTGACTGTTGTCGTACCTTTGTACATATTCCTTGGCGTCTTGATGCATGGTAGGCCAGTAGCAGCTGGCGTTAAGAGTTTTTTGAGCCAAAGAACGACTTCCATAGTGGTTTCCACAGAAGCCTTTGTGGATTGAGCTAAGAATCTTCAGGTCATCAAGAAGTGATAGGCAGAAGATATGTGGTCTTGAGAATGATCTATGAACAAGCATGTCGTTCCATGTGTAGTAGCATGCTGCCTTCATCTAGAGCTTTCTAGACTACAATATATCCTCGGGGAGCATTCCGTTGAATATATAGTCAATAATGGGATTTTGCCAATTTGGAATTGCGTTGATTTATACTCAGTTTTTCCAAGTACTCGACTAGGATGGAACGTCTGAGTTAATGGTTTAAGGCAGAACCTAGGCCTGCTAGTGCGTCTACGTGGGTATTTTCTGCTTGTGGAACCTAAGTAAATGTGTACGCCTAGAACATTGCTAGTTGCTTTCGTACCTTCTCGAGGTATTAGGCCATCCTTGGATGCTTTGTTGTGTACTTCCTTGAGGTTTGGTTGGTAATCAGCAGGGAATTGGAACAGATCGCGAGCTTCTTCACGGCTAGGTCTTTTGCCAATCGGAAACCTACTAGTAGGACTTCATAATCTTCTTCATTATTTGATGCCTTGAGCTTAGAACGACCGCCTGCTCGAGCATCGAACCGACCAGGGTAGTAAGAACTAGGCATGCTTTCGATCCCTGGTAGTTAGATGATCCATCGACGTTGTGGGATACTTCATATCCAGGATCACTTTAATCTGCCTTGGAGAAGCCTTAATTCCTTACTGGGTTACAATGTACCCTAAGAATCAGCCTGAAGAGACGCCAAAAGTGCACTTGGTTGAGTTTAGCTTCATTTTGTACTCTCGGATTATGTCAAAAGTCTCTGTCAAGTTGCCAATGTGGTGTGATTGCTACTTGCCTTTTACCATGATGTTATCGACGTAGACTTCCATGGTTACTCCGATTTGCTTCTTGAGCATCGTGTTTACAAGTCATTGGTAAGTTGTTCCTGCGTTCTTGAGGCCAAAGGGCATAACCTTGTAGCAGTATGTGCTTAGCTTGATCATAAATGCAGTTTTCTCCTTATCAGGCTCGAGCATGGCAATCTGATTATAGCCTGAGTATGCATCCAAAAAGCTGAGCAGCTGGTTCCCGGATGTTGAGTCAACGAGCAGGTCAATTCGAGAAACTGGGTAGTTATCTTTAAGGCACGCCTTGTTGAGGTTGGTGTAATCCACATATACTCCCCATTTGCCCTTGTCTTTTTTCATCACCAGCATGACGTTGGCCAGCCATGCTGAGTGCGCCACTTTCTCAATGAATCTGGCCTTCAGTAACTTGTCGATCTCTACCTTAATAATCGCTACTCGCTAGGGTAAGAAATGTCGCCTTTTCTGGATCATATGTTTGGCTGCGAGATCGACTTGCAGCCTATGACAAGCTATCGTTGGATCGATATCGGGCATGTTAGAGGGTAACCATGTAAAAACATTATGGTTTTCCCTAAGGAAAGTCGTGAGTTCTCCCTTCTCTTTCGGGCTCAGACATGAGCCAATCTTAGCCGTCTTCTCTAGCTGGTAGGGGTGAAGAATGATGTTCTCGATATTTTCTTTGGGTTTCCATCTTGATTCATCTGTTAGGGCATTGTTGACCTTAACGCCATCTTCTTGACCTGCTTCTTGTAATTGTCACTGTCTTTCTATATTTCAGCTGCTACTGTTCGAGCGAAAGACTTCCTCCTCGTCTCATTGAGAACTTGTATAGTGTGTCATCGAGACATGGCATGGTCGTCTTTGATCTCTCCGATAGCTCATCTCGGGATGCAAAATTCAATTTTCTGATATTTGATCGAGGTCACAACTCCAATTTTCATTAGCCAAGGTCATCCCAATATCCCATTATGGAGAGATGGGTCGCTGACGATCATGAAGGTCTGCAATGAGACAATTGGAGGGCTGGTTACGTCGAGCGTGATAATGTTAATGGCAGTTGAGGTGAGTTCGTTGAATCCAGTCAAGACCTCTGCTTTGCATTTGATCATGCTTTCCAAGCCCATCTTCTGGATGACTGACAGTTGTAAGGTGTCGTCGTGGGGAAAGTCTACTCTCTTCTCGTCCTGCTTGGTGAAGCCGACGATTGGTCCAAGTATAACATTTATGGCTTGAACTTGAAAGACTAATCTCGCATGCTGGATCTTCTTTTTCTTGGAACTATTGGTGGCCTCCAGATGCTCGAATTCGACAAAGATATAGTTGATTTATATCGTCTTCGATGAGGTTCGGTATCAGCGTTGCTTCTCGCCTTGGCTGGGCAGCTGGCCTGTCGATATACTTGTGGCACTTGCCTTTCTTCACAAGCTTATCACGGAACTTCATCTATATAGTGTAGTCGTTGGTTGTGTGCTCTGGGCCTTTGTGGAATGCGCAATATTTTGTCTCGTCCATCTTGGTGGTGTCCCCTCTTATGGATAGCAGCATTTTGAACCACGGCTTGTCCTTGAGGTCGCGAATGATTTGGTTAATCAGGACCGAGAACTTGGTGTACGTCTTGGGCACTGAGCTTTCCTTTGCGAATGACCGGTCTCTGCATCTACTTCCTGGCTTGTCCTTATTATTGAGTGGTTTATCTCTTGCCTTTTTCTGAGTTAGCTCTGCGTATTTGCGCGGCTGCTCAAGCGGCTTCTGGGAGCACTTGGCCTCATCCCAGAGGGAGTGCTTTTCTGCCAAAGCATAAAAGTCTACCAGGGTCAAGTTCTTACCCATGATCAATTTTCTGAAAAATGGGTGATCTGCTAGGAACCCCTTTCGGAAGGTTGAGCATGCAATGCTGTCCTTACATTCAACGATCTTCACCTTCTCTACCTTGAACCTCTTGACGCATGTGCGGAGTGACTCATTTAGGTCATTCTTCATGTTGAAGAGGTGGTCAAACTTCTTTTTGATCGAGCGGTAGGACGAATATTCCTTAGTGAAAACCAAGAAAAGTTTGCTGAAGTTTCGAATTAAGCATGGCGGGAGGGTATAGAACCAGTATTGCGCCTCATTTTGGAGCGTCGTGGCAAAGATTCTGCATATGAGAACGTCATTTTGGCGTAAAGAGTCATGGCACTTCGGTAGTGCATTAAGTGCATGTCTGTAAATGGTGACCTGCCTATGTTGGCCATGTCTCTACGAAGGGCATCGTCGATAGTATTAATGCGCTCGAATCCGCGTGGTTGCTCTGTTACGAACCTTTGTACTTCCTCATAGATTTGCACTTGGTGGGGGTCATAGAGCCTCTAACTACCCCCGGTATGGATCTACCAGTCCATATTGCTCTTCAATATGTATTGTTCGTCTATGCCGCGGTTGCGTTGCACGTGGTTCATTCTGTGCTGCTCGCCGTCGTGCTTGGCAGGGGCTACTAATGGAACTTGAGCTTTACTGCTCTCATGCTCTCCTTGGTCTGCCATGTGGCTGTCTACCCTAGTGCCTCATAAGAGGATCTCCTTGTGGGCCTAGCCTCATGTGGGTGCTTCGTATGTAATGTCCTGGTGTGAATCCAACCTCGAATGCACACTGACTCGTGAGTCGAGTCTGGAATAAACATTACTCTGCGCATTTAAGCGGGAGAAAATGTTTCCTCGAGGGCCCAAACGAGAGTGCACACTACCCGAACGCAAGGTTCGTGGTAGGCTGAACCACTCTTTGCCGGGGTATCGTTGGAATGAGACACGTTCTTCTGCTCTTGTCCTGCTTCGGGATACCTCATCAAGGGTGTACTGCCTCTCGATTCGCTCAAGGAGCTGGTTCACCAAGGTGGTCTGCTGCGCGAGGAAGCTCGTCAAATTAGTGACTCACTGGGGTAGATGGTGCTTGCCATTTGGATTTGAAGAGTCTGGATAATGGGCATCTCCATGTGTGGTGGAAGTGTAGTGGACTGCATGTACAAAGCTTGAGCCCAAAGCGGGTATTCCTACAGAAAAGTGAGGTGAAAATAACCCTAAGTCTATCGCGTGACTGATGGTCAGAATCTGGATCGCCAGAGATGGCCTCGGATTGGATTGGGTTGCGGGCCGGGTCGTTGGAGCCGTTCACGAAACGGGCCAATCCTACTGGGTTGTCGGAGTGTACACGTAGGTTGGTTGACGTTGGGCCTGCACCTTGCTCTTCACGAGCTTGGGCTCGGCAGAGAATGGGCTAGGCTCGGTTGGCAGGGAGCTGGGCTTTGGCTGCCTACCCATAAGCTATTCCTGTTGAATGGGCCAAGTCTGCTAGGCTCCCGTAGGCCTGGACCTACAGTGCAACTTGGCTTGCTACTGCGGTAGGATGGGCCTCATGCCCTGGGCCTACTGTGGCAGCTGCAAGGCTTTTGGCCTCCTACCCGTGGACCACAGATTGAACATGGGCCTCTTGCCCAGGGTTTTGGGGATTAAGCCGCTGCAAGGGCAGCGTTGTAGGAGCTTGGGCCATAACCTGGTGGCCTTGCCGTGGCTGCTGGATCGCGGCAACGGTGATAGTGCGGCTCCATGACTGTGAGGCTCCTACTGCCATCGCGTTGAGCCTTAAAAATCGTCGTCGTGGGGCTATGTCCTCATCTCTACTTTTTGGTCTAAATCCTTGTATATATGGGGTTCCGTTTGTCATGGTTTTTGAATTTCCTACCATTGTATCCTTTCTTCAGGGACTGATCAAGAAACTTTTCTAGGAAAAATTAATTGATACGACGTGTGAGAAATTCAACGTAACAGAAATTCTAGAAACCAAATGCAAGAGGCTTCTTTGAGTATTTGAATCAGCTCTCAATGAAAGCACCAATTTGTCGATGCAAATTTCCACCGTCTTTAGTCTTGACGAAAATGCACCTGCAAAACAATTAACATCTTTGATCAAAGACCTAAGCCTCATGTGCCCACGAGGTGGTGGAGGGTTAGGCCAATGGATCTTTTATGCCTAAGTTAGTTTCTCTGTGGAGAGTAAAAGGATAACAAAAGCCTCCAAAATTTGGTAGAATATGTGATATATGTAGGGGAGAGGGCCGACCATAGTGTTAGGGTTTTACCCTACACATCGCAACATCCTATTGACCAAGGTTTATGGAGAAATATTCTTAAGATATTAAATAGGAAATAATATTTTGAGATAATGGAGTAATTATCCCAAATTGAATTAAATAGGGATTACTTACTCGAATGAAGTCAATCTTCAATTGGGAATGTATTAAAGATAGGATTTGGGTAATTAATCCTTATCTTTAATACTTTGACTTTTCCTTGCCAAGGGCAAGTGAGCTGTGGGCAGTCGTATTCGGCTACTGGGACCTTCAGGGGTGTGAACTACGCGTGAAAGTATCTGAGGAGCTTGCCCATTTATTGAGGGCAATCTTGTATTTCTTGAGCAAAAGTCTATGTGTTGCCTCTAGAATTTTTGGGATTATTTTAGGCTCCACATATTGGAATCGCCCAAGCTTTCATCTTACACAGCTTGGATACCTAACGAATTAACAATAAGTGCAAAAGTGGTACTTAATACTTGTGTGTGGTGATATTCTTTGTCTGCATATAATCATTTTGTATGTTTAAATTAAGACAATATATTTCACAAAGAGTACGAAAAAAATTTCATATAACAACAACAACAAAGCCTTATCCCACTAAATACCAGTTTGATACAACTTACATTTGAAAAAAAAGTAGGTGCCAAAAAAGTCCTCTCTCTACCTCTCAATTGCTGACTTAGGTGTGTGAGCATGGACGAAGTCAGAGATCTGTAGAAATGAGGGCATCCTCAAACAACAAAGTTACAAATGAAAAAAATTCAAGAATTTACTAGATAAAACACCTATATATTAATCTATGAAGTTTTTCATGCAACATATTACAATATTCTCTCCATGTGTTTTCATGTTTTGAATGTATTGAGTGGGGGTATCCACCCTTGCTAAGCCTAAGGTGGCTCCGTCCATGTGTGTGAGAATGCGTTTCCGCATACCCATTATGAACCCATTTCATCACACTTCTATGTTTCTCACACGTGTCTCTGAACCAATTCACCAAAACCACTGTTTTTCTTTCTAGAATCGTCTCAGCCATGGAGGCCTGGATTTGCACAGCTTCTCCACCACTTGTCTCTTACTATTTTTCTTCATATTGGGTTGGGCTTGTCTGACCTGTTTTTCTTCATAATGGTTGTGGATTTGGGAGAAGAAACAGGATGGTGGGGTTGGGCTATGATGGTGGGAATCAGAAGAGAGATAGGGAAGGGGAAAAAAGAGGACAGAGAAAACAAGAAAATGAGGAAGAGTTTTAGAGAGATTAGTCTTATAATATAGAGTAATAAATAATAAATCAATAAAGCAAATTATTATAGTACATTCAACATTATAACATTTTTAGTCATTTAATACAATCACAATAGTTTTATATAAAAATTTACCAAACATTTGGACGCTATTTTTTTTGTCAAAAGCGCTTTACAAAAAAAGTTTACAAACACTAAACTACTTTATTTTATAGTTGTTTATTCTCACAACACAGCACAACACTAGTAGTTTTTTTTAATCTTTTTTTTATTTTTATTTTTGAAAAGCACAACAGTACCAAACTAGCGCTAAGTGTGGTCGACTGTATGAATCATAGAATGCCACTATGCTCGGTTTTATGCCAAGTCTTCCGTTAGATCCAACTACTCTAATTCTTTTCTTAGAGTCTCTTTTCATGTCTTCCTTTACCCGTTTGGCCCTGAGCCTTTGTCTTATAGCCGCATCATCTAACTGGAGCGTATGTAGGTCTTCTTTCACATGTCCAAACCATCTTAACTGATTTCTCATCTTATCTTCAATTTCGATTACTCCTACTTTACCTTGGATATCTTCGTTTCTAATCTTATCCTTTCTTGTGTGCCTACACCTCCAATGAAGCATTCTCATCTCCGATACGCTCCTTTTGTGTACGTGTTGATACTTAACTGCCCAACATTACGTGCCATAAAGCATTATTGGCATTATTGCGGTTTATAAACTAGCTTTAGTAACATACAACGGTCTTACAACACACCTGGTACACTCTTCCACTTCATCCATCCAACTTGTATTATATGGTTGAGGTCTCCATCCAATTCTCAGTTCTTTTGCAAGATAGATCCAAAGTAGTGAAAGCTTTCACTCTTTGATACTTCTTGATCTCCAATACTCACCCATAACTTATTTGAACCTCTGTTCCCACTAAATTTGCACTTTATATACTCTGTCGTTAACCTACTTAGATGAAGACCTTTACATTCCAACACTTCCTACCAAAGGTTAAGTTTCGCATTTACTCCCTCATGACTTTCATCTATCAACATTATATTGTCTACGATAATCATACACCACACCAAGGAATATCATCTTGAATATGTCCCGTTAACTTATCCATTACATATGCAAAAATGTAAAGACTTAAAGATGAACCTTGATGTAACCCTACAGTTGTGGGAAAGCTTTTGGTTTGTCCTTCATGAGTTCTTACAGAAGTCTCCCATCATGCATATCCTTTGTAACTTGGATATATGCCACTCGTACTGTTTTCTTCTCTAAAATCTTCCAAAGAATCTCTCTTAGGACCATCTTTTTTCGTATCTCTATATCTTTCCATCGATCTTCATATGAGATAAGTTGCCTCCATGGTCGAGTGCGTTGGCATGAACCCGAATTGATTGTTTGAGAACAGTGTTTCTTGCCTCAGTCTCTGCTCAACATACTCTCTTCCAGAGCTTCGTTGTTTGACTCAATAACTCAATACCCATATAGTTCATGCAATTTTATACGTCTCCCTTATTCTTGTAGATATGCATCAAAGTGATTTTTCGCCTTCATTTGGCATCTTTTTTGTTTTCAAAATCCTATTGAAAGTGTCTGTGAGCCATGCTATACCTATCTCTCCCAAGACTTTCCACAATTCGATCGGTATATCATATGGGCCACTGCTTTTCTATGCTTCATCTTTTTCAAAGCTACAATTGCTTATTCTTTCCTAATTCGATGGTAGAATGAGTAATTTCTACACTCTTATGAGTTACTCAACTCCCCTAAAGAAGTATTCCTTTCATGTCCTTCATTGAAAAAATTATGAACATAACTTCTCCATCTGTCTTTAACGGCATTCTATGTAGCTAGAACATTTTCATCATCATCCTTGATGCACCTTACTTGGTTCAAGCCTCTTGTCTTCCTCTTCCTTGCTCTAGGTAGTTTATAGATATCCAACTCTCCTTCTTTGGTATTTGATCGCTTATACATATCGTCAAAATCCACTAGCTTCACTTCTCTCACTGCTTTCTTCACCATTTTATACATTGCACAGTTTTCATCGGTTTGATTCTTGTATAAGGTTTAGAACATTTCTTCTTAGCCTTAACCTTTGCCTACCTCCTCTGTCCACCACCAATATTCATTTTTAATGTAGAGCAAAACCCTTAGACTCTCGTAATACCTCTTTTGCAACTTTTTGGATACAGCTAGCCATGGAATCCTACATTTGGCTAGCGTCCTCCTCTGTATCCTAAATGCATTGGGTGAGTACTTTCTCTTTGAAAGTGACTTGTTTTTCTCATTTTAGATTCTATCATCTAGTCCTTGAATATTGCAAAGTTTTGTTCTTTCTTCTATCTCTTTTGTTATATACATCCGTCACCAACAAGCGATGTTTGTTAGCCAAGTTCTCTAACGATATAATTTTGCAATCCTTACCAGTTATATGATCCACCTTCCTTATTAAAAGGAAATCTATTTGTGTTTTTAATGACCCACTCTTGTAGGTGATCACACGCTAATTTCTCTTCTTAAATAAGGTGTTGGCTAAAAAAAGATCGTATGCCATTGCAAACTCCAAAATGACTTCCCCATCATCGTTTCTCCCCCAAAAACCATAGCCACCATGAAAACCTTCGTAGTTGCCTTTCTCCTTGGCCACATGTCCATTTAAATCTACTCCTATGAACAACTTCTCCGTTTGAGAGATTCCTTGGACCAATTCTCCAAGATTTTCCCAAAATTTCTCCTTCAAACTCAATATTCAACCCAACTTAAGTGCAAACGCACTAATCACATTGATGAGTTTTTGTCCTACCAAAATCTTGATTGCTATAATTCTATCCCCGATCCTCTTAACATCTACAACACCTTGCATTAGATTCTTGTCCACAATGATTCCAACACCATTTCTCGTTCTGTTTGTGCCTGAATACCAAAGCTTAAAACCTGAGTTTTCAAGATCCTTAGCCTTGAGACCAACCCACTTAGTTTCTTGGAGGCACATAATACTTATCCTTCTCCTCACCATAACTTCCACTACTTCCATAGATTTTCCCATTAAAGTTCCTATATTCCAAGTTCCTAGACGCATTTTACTCTCTTGAACCCTACCCCCATATCCTAGCTTCTTAGACCTCACCCGTCTAGTACTTTGAAAGGTCAGACATAGCTTTTTCACTTAGTGTTTTAGGAGGGTTTCAATCTAAACCGGGAAATGCTCATTCTATTGCAGCTAAGAAGGGTGATGAGATATTTACAAACAACCAAAGAGTATAAGTTGGTTTACAAAAACAGTGACCATTTGGAATTGATTGGTTACTAGTTCTCCAAACTCGATGAAATCGACTTCTAGTTTTGTGTTTATGATGACTGGAAGTGCAGTGGCATGGAAGAGTAAAAAACAAGGCATAATGACCTCATCAACCACGTGTGGGGGATTTGTGGCTTGCTGTGAATCCACATTGCAAGCAGTTTGGATAAAGAATTTCATTATGAAGCTCAAAGTGGTGGAATCAATTTCAAAACCTATACAGGTATGGTGTGACAATAAGGCAGCCGTCTTCTGCTCTAAGAATAAAAAAGGTCACCTAGCACTAGGTACTTGGATTTTTAATATCTAATTGTTAGAGAGAAGGTCAAGGTGGGGAAAACGAAAATTGATTACATAGATGTGCACACTTTAGATTGCAGACCCTCTCAACAAAGGATTGCCTAATGCAGCATTCAAGAAACATGTGACTAGCATAGGGCTTCATGTAAGCCTTGATCTGCTGGATTAGTGGGAGCTTCAATCTCATTTAAGTATGTTTCTTTAATGTGGGCTTAATTTATTTTGTTAGCTAGAGCTTGATAACTTTCGAATATGGGAATTTTATTTGGATGGTATCTATGAAGTATGTCACATTAAAGTCTCTGTATTTTTGTTTGTTTATGTTGTTATAAGTATTGGTTTGATTTTTCATTTTTAATAGCTTATTACAACGATATTTGAGATATAGTAGCAGCTGATAGCAGTCTCATTTGACAAATTCAGTAGTTTCACTGGAAGCTAATAAGGAGGACCAAAGCATGAAACTATATGGAGGACATATAAGGGTTTTCATTGCCATACTTCATGTCCTGATGGTATCTCTTGTGACTATGTAAGCTTGCATTAGTGGTTATGAAGTCTGCAATTTGAGATAGTTGGTAAGCGTTGTTAGCTCAATATAAGTAGCTGTTGTTGACTGAGATTTGAATTGAACTACTTGATATTATTCCATGGTCACTAAGGAAATTTTGGTTTATAACTCATTGGTTTACCATTCACAATGTTTAATCGCCCATGTGGGAGACCGTTGGGGTTTTACTCCAACTTCATTCATCTGGAATGATATGGTCTCATAGTTATTGTGGGATTGTGAGTTATAAGCTAAGATATAGCAATTGTTTTAGTTTAAAACCGGTGATTTCCTAGTTAGTATTGGATTACTTAACCAGAGGCTAAAGGGGTTCAAAGGGTAAAACCCTAATGTTGACGTGGGGATCAAGTAAGAGGTTTTACATGTGGGCTTTTAGGGTTTCTTTATGGAGGGAACTCTTGGATCAATGACACTATAAATATAAGAGATCCCTGCACATAGTAACGCACGCAATAAAGCACCAAAGCTCCCCATTGAGTCGTTGCCTAAGGGTTAGTAGTGTGTAGAAGATTTCTTGGAGTCTAAGGAATCTCAAAGCTCATCAATGGTTGCTCCAGGTATGTATAAGTTCATGTGTTTTATTTTATTAGACTAATATAGTTTTACATTATCGTCAATTAATCGTTGGCAGAAATTTGCATCCACAATGTGTGTTTAAGAAAACAAGAACTTAATCAAAGCTTGATGATGTTTCATGTATTCAGTGATTAAAAATGTAGAGGGCTCCAGATCCCATTTGATTGTGCTTGTAATTTCCGCAAACGACTGAAAAAGCATATTACTGATCACACATTACAAAGATTATTGAATATTCCTTATTGGCTTGAGTGTGTATATCTTTTATAGCTGGAATCTTTAGAAGGATCACATTGGATTCTAGTCGAAAATTTAACTTAATGGTCGAAACAACAATAGAAGGCATTCGGGATAAACTGATAATTGAGACAAAGTTTGAGGATACAACACATGGCTGGCCTCTACTGGACGTCTTTCTCGAATTCTTATGGAATAAAAGGGATAATTGGCCTAAGAATCTTTGCAATTATTAATCAACTTTTTCTACGGTCTTAATTAATTGTTTGACGTCTACTGTTCGAATGCCCGAAGCTCGCCATAGTACTCGGCCAGCCATCCTTCAATGATCTTCACCTCAGTTTTTCGTTGCTCCACCAACCAGTCTGGATCAGTACTATCTGATCGAAGTACATCTAAGCAATGAGACCCTGTATAATAAATGTTAATTTTGTGTTAATATAAAGAACTATTGATGTCTCTTCTATTTTTTTTTAATTTTGTTTTTTGTGTTTGGCTTTAACTTCTTGTGGAAATAGTGAATTTGGGATTTACCATTCTTTGCAAGGACTGCAACGACAGTGTCTGATATGTTCTCCAAAACCCTGCGATTAGAGTTAATAAAATCAAGAAACTACTTACCATACTTTATACGTGTTCAAAAAAAAAAAAAAAATCGAATTATACTCATTTTTAAGTGTATGAATTTTCATTTGCTTACCCGCCACTACTGTACGGGTCTCGTAGTCCATTGGAGAAAATAATATTGCTTGCGAACCTGTAGAGTGCCAGTTTTATATCCTGTTTAGCAGAATTTTTGTTAGTATTGGCGATATATATATATATATATATATGTTGAAGCATTATATATGGAGAAATTGAAAGATTGGTATGAAAAGTGGAATATATATATATATATATATATATATGTATGTATGTATGTATGCATATATGTACATGTTTATAAGATGAAAAAAACATACATGGCCTCCAAAGTAAGTAGTGACCCAATGAGAACGAGGAGGGACACCATATAATGCTTTGCAGGAGTCGATGTATTCTTGCAGATCGAATTGGTAAGGTGGGAACATGGATTCGTTGCTGACGCCCATGGGAATCACCAAGTCACTACATGTCTGCTTGGTACAGTATACAGTATTAGCATCCTCGTCCATCATCACATATATGATTAGTGGCAGTATTATGAACTCATGAATAATTCAGTTATTAAAAAATAAAATTGACCATATTGTTGATGCGCTTTCTAATAAAATGTTGGGTTATATTATTGTATGTGACTCATTTATATTTAAAAAAGGAGCATTAATAACGCAAAGAGAAAAAACATTATATATTCTTAATAATATTATGTGTACTCTTGCAGAATCAGACTTAGTCAAGTTAATTTAGTCATTGTAGAGTTAGATTTAGCAAAATTAAATTGATTTAACCATGGCAGAATTAGATTTAGCCAATTTGAATGCAGAGTATTGTTTGTATAAAATATTGCTAGTTTTTTTGTTTTTTTTTTTTTTTTTTTTTTCTTATCGTGATATAGGAATTAAAGACCTGGAATTACGTGCATTAGGGAACTAATAATGTTTAACTATGAATAATTAATTTACATACGTACGTACCCATTGAATTTAAGTTTAAGTTACTGAGAAAACACGTATAATAGTTTAACATGCAAAAATTCAAAAGAGAGAAATATATATATTTCTCTATGATGATATCTAAAAAACGACTATGCATGTATCTATCTTATGTTTATTAAAATTTAAAGTTTTTACTGAGAAAACTATGAAACATTTAGATCCAGAATTGTGGATTGACTAGTTGAATCTTTTCAATTTCATGAGTAATGCATTTCCTTAATTATAGTTTGCATCTATAAAAGTTGATAAATATAACCTTGGCTAATAGAAGTGGCAACAATGTGAAGCAACATATACCAAAGAAAAAGGCAATATTCCCTGAACTCGATTTTCTTAAGGGGAACTCTTTCAGTGACAACCATGTTGAGCAATAACCTAGCTGTGCATGTCAATGTTCATAATCACATTGAAGCAAGGTTTTATCAAGTAATTAACCTTTGGCACGATGTTTATATGGCAAACAGCGTTTATTTGGACCAAAAATCATAAATGTTTTTTTTTTTTTTTAAAGAAAAAAATTACGAGCCACAACTTTGAATTTGATCTTAAGTATGAAAACTAATATACAGTTGAACTTAGTGAACTATAAGTTAGCCTTATCATTGAAACCCTTGTTAATAATTTTTAAGTAGGTCATGTATGATAAATCAATTAAGATAAGGTGACAAGATATACTTAATTACCTGCCAACTCCACCCTACATCTGTTTCAGATAGGTTTCTGGGTTCATTAACATAGCACGACCTGTTTCCATAATATGCAACAACACCTGCAAATATTTTGCTTAGAGTATCATTTCCAGAAGAAACTCCATCAATTCCGCCACAGACAACAGTAACTGGATAACTTGGTGGCCTATTGTATTGAGCTGCCTCACAGTACAAACTATCCAAGTAGTCCTTCAGCTCAGACGAGTTGGTCAACGGACTAAAAAAACAAGAAATTAAACAAACAGGGGAATGAGTAAACTAATCATCTGAATTATTAACAATGTTTCTTATATATGTAAACTTTCAATTCTTGCAAATGACAAGAAAACAAAAGAGTAGTGACAAAATCATAGAACCAATTCTTAATATTGTGAAAAGTTCAACATGTGACAATGAAACAAGTACATAACGATAGATTAATCATTAGACTTAATACAATGTTTAAATGAACGATTAGATTTAAATATTTTCAATGAAACCATCATATTTAGTGGTGGTTTCGGGATGAACATATCCCAACATGCAATTTGACATGAAAACAAAAGAGTAAGGGCGGAAAATTCAAAGAAGGTGTCACTAATTAAACACTACGGAAGATAACTGGAAGAAGTTTTTAGAATGCTTATAACAATTCCTTCGAATTAATACTTATAATCATCAAAATTATCTAGCTAGCAATCTGTAATTACCTACCTGCAAGTGCGGAATTTGTTGCTAAGAAATGAGAGGCCTTCAGGCTTGGAAGCAATATCATCAATTTCGGACCACGACTTTTTTATGGTCTGGTAGCAAGTTTCACTGGCTTCCTACACATGCATGCCCATAAATCACAATTAATCGTTTGTTTACTAAGACATACATATTAACTATACTAAATTTTTTTTTTTTTTAACAAGTAATATTATCTACACTGAAGAGAAGTGTTGGCCTTAGCCTCATAATGGGTTAGCAATGATGTGGTTTAAACTCGCATTTGGCGATAATCGAACCTAAGACCTCTCACTTACAAGTGAAGAGGAATACCATTAGACCGTAGTATTAAGTGGCATTAACTATACTAATTTAAATATACGATTTAAATTGTATTATAGAAGCCTAGTATAGGAGGGTTGAGGGTGAATAGGTTTCTTCGATAAAACCGAAATCATATGTTCGAAAACATGTATGTATGTATGTATGTATGTGTGTATTTATATATGTATATGTGTATATAAATATTACTTGAAAATCTTTGGTAACAATTGAATAATATCCTTTTTCAGGTGGAATAATGTCCTCAAAGTACAGAATTGGAGCTGATGAGGCTAGAGCTCCTAGAGCGACATGGGGATATTTTAGCCGAAACCATGAAGCAAGCACTGCATCAAGTGTAAGAATAGGAAAATTAAAACATTAACAAAAAATTTACTTATACATTAATTAATTGATCGTAACATTCACAAAATGGAATCACTCACTTCCACCATATGATGCACCGATAACAATCACCGGAGAATGTTCAGCGCGGAGTTGCTTCTTTACATGTATGAGGATCTCTGCATAATCTGCCATTGCTTGAGCTGAGTTGAAGTACCCAATAGTGCTTGCATTTTTAAATCCCTCTTCCCTTGATCCAAATGGGACTGATTGCCCATAGTAACGGTGCTATAAAGAGAAAAATAAAAGTTCAAATTAACTATAAAAAAGGTAAGAATTCACCTGATAACACTATATATTTTTATGTTGATAAAGGATATTTTAAACTACTCTAATTTATTGAAATGTTCGGATCCAATGGACAGACATACTGCCAGACAAACTGGCCTACCCTATATTTGTGATAAGAACTTTAGGTTGATAATCAAGTACGTGTGGATAAGCTTTGCAGGAGGACATTTCTAAAACATCAACCACTCAATATGGCGAGATGGAACTCTTTCGTAAGTACCTCGATAAATATCTGGAGAGCTTGAAACTTGTCCGCGTTTTCACTAAGAAAGCCAATAATAGACAGATCAGCATCAATGGCTTCTTCTTCACCGAGGTAAGCAAATATTGGTGCGCTGATATTGGAGCCTCCCCAATGCTTGAAATCGATCAAATATCTTTGCTGAAAAGTATTGAAGCTATCAGGCCTGAAGTTGAAATGGTCAAGTGTTTGGTTGTAATAAAATGTTTGAAATTCTGTAACTGGATCAAATGCAGACAAAGGTTTTGGGTGGTCGCGTGCAAAATAATTTCCTTGTACGAATGCTCCAGCATTGGGACTTAGCCGCGGGATGTTAAAACGTGTAGCAGAAACTGAGATTGTGATACAGAGAGAAATAATTAGCACAAGGCATTGAAGCAAAGATATGAGTGGGTTCATGGCAAGGTTTTGGAGTAGAATGCTGCTAATTGGAGAGTTTTAGACTAAGCACAGCCATATATAATTACAGAAATTATATAATGGCCGGCGACAATTGGCGCTTGCAACAGGATTTTATTACGGAAATTATCACTTTTCCAACAATTTAATAAAAGGAAGAATAGAAAAAATGGAACTTTAACGAAAAGCTTCCGATAGTGTTCATTTTAACGAAAAACCACATTTTTACACTAAAATGTCAATTCTGGTACTATTCACTTTGCCTTTTATTTTGTCCTTATCGTTAAAACTCAAAGTTTTCAAGCCATTTTCATTCGTTTTCCTTAAAAAAAAACATCATTTCATGGAAAGAATTAATTGATATTTCTTGGGTGATGCTATTGACACGCCTATTTTTTTCTCCCACACACTCTTAAATTTCTAACCGTCAGACCGAATGAAATAAAGAAGATTAATGAACAAAATTAACAAGAATGTGCCGAAGGTAAAAAGGCAACAGATATATTTTGTTTATTGGAGTTGATTCTTAATTTAATCATATTTTTTAAAAATGCATACGACAACGAATAATTTTTTAATATTTTCCCTCTTATTGTAATTTTTAGGTTTTCATTTGATATGCATGAAAAATAATTTTTCTTCCAATATTAAATGAAATAGAAAATGAATAATTTTGATGTGCAAAGGACATGCTTGTCGATTAGTTAATTGGTTCAAGAATAAGTTGCAAGCTCGAATTGATATTATGATTATAATAACTTGACCCAGTCCAAGCTACCATATCAAAAGAAATACATCACCATCAATTGATAGTTAGAAATCAAAGATTTTTTGGATATATTGTGGAATGTGTTGTAAAATCGGTGGTGTGTGGGCAGTGGAATATAAAATAAATAAGACACAATATTTATGAAGTTCCTCTACAGTCAATGTGACTGGAGTAATCCATCTTATTTTTCTTTGCAAAATAGTAACGAACTATTCATTTGGGCCATCCACATATTATATTACAACAATCCCCCTTGGATGGCCACAAGTCTTCAATTGACTCGTTAAAATCTTGATCCGTTTTGGATGCTCCCCCTGATGAGTATCTTCCCCTGATTTCAAATCCTTTAGGTTGATGCGTGTCAATGCAACACTTGAACTGTTCTGGGCTCGTCGTTGATCCTTCTGCTTCAGTCTCTTGCATAGCAGGAGTGGGGCGCAAACTTTGCCTTTGAATGATTCTTCAAAACATCACTTTTTAGCGGCTCGTCCATGCTTGGCATCTTCAGTGCAAAGAGCCAACATCATATCAATTGTTCTTAGGTATTTGCTGAAGATATCCGAGACATATCAACAGTTGAAGATGATTACTTGAGAGCAATGCTAGGTAAGCAATCATGCAAATGTCCCAAGAAGTCGGTTCCTGACTGGAAGTTTGATTTCAGTTTCTAACTGATTGCTCTCTTTTTCCTTGTCATGTAGATAAGAACAACAACAAAGAAAAAGGACAAGGGAAAGCATGATATGAGATACTTTTGCTTTCGACCCTAATGATATGAGATATTTTTGCTTTTGAAGAAAACAGTAGAAGGTTTTGATACTGATGCAAAACTTCTCGATCAAAACTATTTTCTTTCTGAGGAAATGAGTTAAGCATTTTGAGGGATTTGATTGAAGAGGTATTTTTGGAAAAGAGGAAAGTAAAGCATTTCGAGATGCTTTGTTGAAGATGCATTCTTGGAGAGGGGGAAAAGTTAGGCATTCTTGCAAGTTTGCGTTGTCATGGAGGACGGTAAAATTCACGCTTTTCAACTTTGTCAGAGATCATTGACAAAGTTGCCCGTGATATCTGAAAAGCTGAGATTGCATCTAAAAAGTGCCAATGAACTTTATTCGAAAATCTGGCTTTTGAAATGGGAGAGCAGTGCCTCTTCGATTTTTGAACAATTGGCCATGTTGCCTCTTCTTTTATAGAGGCATCAGTTGTGTTCAAAAGCACGCTCAGAAAGTCGCAGCCTGTAGAAAGTTCCCCTTTTAGTATTTATGATATTTCAATTTATCTGACCTCATTTTCCTTCGTCATTTTTGAAAATGGCTTGCCCATCTGACCGTCGTTTCAATTTGAATGTTGTGGAAGATGCAGAGATGTCTCCTCAAGACAATATATGGCACCCATCATTCTTATCCGCTAATGGTCCTTGGTCCTTTTACTGTTGGGGACTTTGTGACAAAGAATAATGTAACCGCTACAGTGGTAGCTAGGAATCTTCTCACTCCCAAAGATAACAGGATACTTTCAAAACGGTCCAATGAATTGGCTGTTCAAGACTCCCTGGCTTTCAGTGTTCAGTGTGCGAGCTTTGTATCCAATATGGGTCAACGTATACTTGCTCGAACTCGCCAAGTCGAATCATTAATGGCTAAAATGGCAAGTCTTAGACAAGAGATCAGAAGGCTCAAGCATGAGAATAGAGAGTTGCATATGCTTGCAAATAATTACTCAACGAGCATGAAAAGAAAGCTTGACCAACTGCGGAAATCCGAAAGTCGAATTCAAAGTGACCATTTTATGTTTGTGGCTTTATTTCAAAGGCACCAATTACCTTCGCTGTTTGGAGTTTTATCAAGTATTAAGGCTCCAAATAATCAACTTCTGATGCCTTTTTTTTCTGGAGTTCTGCCAAGTACTGAGGTGTCACATGAGCAATCTCTAGTCCCTCTCTCTTCTGGGATTCTACCAAGTTTTTGAGGCTTCACATGAGCAACCTTTGTGAAGGCCTTCCCATTTGTTTGTTGTAACTCATGTGTATGCATGTCTATAATTTCTCCGAGATATCAATAGATAAACTTTATTTCATTCAATGTATTATGCTAAATACAATAAAACATATAATTGACTAAGTTGTGGTACTTCTGAACCAAATATCAATTTATCTTTACCCTTATGAAGATAAATGATCTTTCTTAGTGTCTAAATATTCATGCTGCCGGCCCCTTCAGGTCAGTCGGCTTTTAGCCCACGAAAGGACTGATTCGATCAAGTCTTCATGGAAGTAAAAGTGAAATGATTAAGCTCAAACGTGGCTCAGTCGAGCAATTAATGAACTAAAATTGCTAAGGATTAGAATGAACTCTATTTAGATACAAATTATTCTAAGGATCAGAATTCATTCTTGATCAAATAAGAATGAATTAATTGCATAAAGGGACTAGGTTCAGAATCATGGTTTAAATCAAGAAGCAAACATTGGATGGAGTTCAGTTTCGACTGATGAATGGATTAAAAGGGATAAAGAAAGAATATTTAGGTAAATGCCAAGTGACATAGTTCCATTAAAGCTCTTTATTGGTATAATTTGTTTATCAGATCATCAACCTTATAAATAGAACAGCTTCTGCAACATGAAAAGACCCTTCCAACTCAACAAACTTAAAATGCTCTACGTGAAATCCCTCAATCTATCTGAAACCCTTCTCACACCCCTGAGAAAAAAACTAAGGTCATTTCCAACCGACCTGGCCAAAAGACCATAGGCCAAAATATAGCCCGTTTTGACACGAAAATCATCTCCAACCGAGAACTAAGCCAAATGACTTGTGGACCCCACTTGGCCAAAAACCAAACACCAGGCCAGTGGGCTAGCCAAAATCAGCCAGCCAGCTAGGAAATGGAGGCTTCTAGGCTTGTTAGGCCATCTCTAACCGATCTGGCCAAAGGGCTTGTGAGCCCCACTAAGCCAAAAAAGGAGAAAAAAGCTAACCGGCTGGCCTAACCCAGCCAGCCCCAGGCCGGTCCAGCAGTTTAAATCCAACGACTACTTGCTGACGTCAACTAGCCGTTATATTTGATTTTTTTTTTTTTTTTTTTTTTTTACAATTTAAAAAAAAATTGTAAATTTCTATTTTTTTTTCATATTAATTACCTAAGCCATTAAACAACATTAAACAATATTAAACAATCTTAAATAACATTAAGTAACATTAAACAACATAAAAAAAAACAATTAACAACATGGAACTTCCAACAACATAAAAAAAAAAAGCATTTAACAACATAAAACTTAAAACGCTTACTTCATGCTTCTTTTGGCCCAAAAATGTGCAATAAGATCCTGTTGTAGGTACTTGTTTGTGGCATGGGAACGTATCATCCTATGGTGCCTCATGTACTCATTTAAAGAGATATTACAGTTCTTGAATTCAAAGCAAATTAGGCCCATCATATATTTTTGCATAAGCCCTTTTTGACCTATTTGGATACTCTTGGTCGTCATTAGACTCTCCATCAATATGCCCATCTCGCTCATCCTCCACAATCATGTTGTGTAATATGATGCAAGACATCATGATGGAGTCCAAATTCATGTTGTGTAATATGATGCAAGACATCATAATGGAGTCCAAATTTTCTTAACTCCACCCTCTTGTCGATTCCTTAATGATCTTCCACCGTGCTTATAGAATACCGAAAGCTCTCTCAACATCTTTCCGTTATGCCTCTTGGTGTAAGGTAAACCACTTTTCGGCGTCATTCATAAGGTTTGCAATTGCTTGGACAAGTGTCGCCCACTTTGGGTAGATGCCCTCTGCCAAGTAATACCCCCCCCCATGTTGTATTGACGGTCGTTAACATAGTAGTCAAGTTGAGGTGATTTACCCTTCCGTCAGGTTATTGAAGAGAGGGTGAACAACCTAAGAACTGTAATATCATTTTGGGATCCTGGGACTCTAAAGAAAGCATGCCAAATTCCATGTGTCAAATGACGCAACCGCCTCCTAACACAATTGTTGGCTTTCTCGATCTTCCGCTAAAGCCTCATTGCCATATGGTGGGATAGTTCTTCCACTGCCATTGCATGATAATTTAATGACCCTATCATGCCCAGAAAGCCACAATCTTCAGCTTTGCGAATGAGCCGCTCTAGATCTGCTTGATTTGGTTGACGAAGGTACTTCTCTTTGTAAAGTTAAACAACTGTTTGACATAATGCAACAAGAGTATCAAGGCATGTAGACTCAAACATACCACATGTATCATCTATCGCATCAGCTGGGGAGGCATAGGCCAGCATTCGGAGTGCAATAGTAACCTTCTGATGAAGTGAGAAACTAGGGTGGCCTGCTCTGTCCAATTTATGTTGAAAGTATGGATTGATATGTTGGATATCATGAAGTACACACTTGAAGATATGATGCCTTATCTGGCAGCAACGTTTAAAATCCTCTTCATTATACACTGAGTTGGGGTTGAAGTAATTGTTCATTATATTCTAATGCATTATCTCTCTATTTTGTGGCTTGTAACTGCGACCAACAATAAGGCACCCCATTGAGGTTGTTCTTCAATTGCCTGACAAGCCATGACCCCAGCCATAGCTGCCATATATGATGTATTACGTCATGCTTCATCTTCTTCATTGGACTCCTCATCTTCTCGCCTTATATGCGCCCATTTATCTTCCAATTCTGAATTGGAAGAGGACCCCCAGTTGGAACCCGAAGACGATCCAAAGTTGGAATTCATTGCAAACTTGAATTGAAAGAGATATTGGAGAAGACAAAAACCTATCAAAAATTCCCACAACCAATTACATCTCGACACGTGGCACTTGAAATCTGAGATGTACAATTATTGAGATTCCTTATCGACAAGAAATCTGCAAAGTTACTCACATATTGACACGTGGCAATCGAAATCCGAGACGCAAAATTATTGAGATTCCATCTTGAAAAATTATTGACAATCCATAATGTAAAAGTATTGAGGTAGTTTGATTTAAGTAACCATATTAATTCAATTAAAATAATAAATTATATTTGGCTCTATGGCCCTTTGGCCCCCTCGATTGGAGATGGTTTTTTGTCACAGGGCTATGTTTGGTCTATGGCCATCTAGCCCCTTGGTTAGAGATGGTAAGAAAAATGGCATGACATTGTTCATTAAAATATTAATTTCTTGGAGGGCTATAGGGCCAAAGAAAGTCATATGGCCCTCATTCAGTTTAAGATGGCCTTAATTGGAGAATCTGAGTGGTACATCGATGGGTTTCTGCTGCTCATGCGCAGATGCTTCTCTCAACGGCTTCTTGTTCTTGCTAAGATGCGAATCTCGGTTGCAATAAGACAACCATGGTTACGATTACAGAGTTTGGCGTGACTTGACTTGCAGAGTGCAGTCTGCATATATACCCACCATCACGAAGATGACAAAAAAGTTAAAACCCTATTTTTTCAACTTGTCTACACGACACCAGTTGGTGAATGCTTTAAGTTTTGTTTACATTTTACACGTGACAGTAGTTACTACCGTTCATTTCGTCCAACCTAGGAAAGCATCCCATAGAATCCTAATCGCACTTTAAGTGAAAGATAATGATATACTAATCGACAAAACAAAAAGAAAGAAAGAAAATGATAATTGTTGCAGTCATATTTAGAATAGGAATGTGATTGTGTAAATCTTAGAGTATCTAGGGATATCTTGAAATATTCCCTTTAGTAGTTAATATCCTATTAAAGTTGTAATCCTAAAACGGTAAGGATTTTAACCTTCCCTACTACTATAAATAAAGGCACAATGGGGTGACACAATACACACCTCACAATTAAATCTCTCTTCTCTCTCTTGTTGCCAGCCTCTCTCCCTCTATAGTCCTAAATACAGTTCAGTCAAATAGGCCTACAACACATTATTAGCCCGCTTTTTCCATAAGCTAAGGAACTGAAGGATCATATGAGGAGGTTTTCTTCTACAACATTCAAAGGCTTTTATTTGTTTTATGCCAATGAGGTATGCTTAAAATAGAGTAAGATATTTGAAACGTCCACAAAGCATGAAGACATTCCCCATGATGCATGAACCCCCTATATTTATATTTTCCTTTCAATATATATTGTATATGTTTCATATATTTGTCAATATATATATATATGTTTCATGCATTACGCAATTATTTATCTATGTGGAACTTGTGAGTCAAAGCATATAAATAAATTAGAATCAATTTAGGGTTTTTCAAACCCTAAACATATTGAAAAAAAAAACACAATCTAGGAATTTAATGCGGCACAGCTGCTGGCACCATCGCCGAGCACTGTGTTGGCCTACAGCCTAACCGCGTCGATGCACGCCACCAAAACGACGTCGTTGTAACATCTGGACTACGGTAGCAGCCCTTTGGACTTTGTTGCGCATACACAAACACCAGACTTCGGCCTAGTAAAGTTACCATGGGCCTGCAGCCATTCCAAGCCCAAAACCAGTAACTTTTGAGTTGCGGGACTTTGTCCTTAGTCCCTGGCCTAAACCTACAACAAGCCAGTAGCTTGTTAGGTCCAACCTGTGCCCAAGGCTCACCTGTAACAAGCCCGTGTTGCTTGCAGGGCTTCGTCACCCCTCGACCTATTTACCCACAGCTTTTGTTACTGGGCTTGATCTGCCCCAACCCTAACTTCGGCTGGGCTTCGCGAGCGCCAACCTGCAAGCCAACCTTCGATTGGGCCTGCTCTCGCGCCTCGTTTTAGCCCAAACAGCAGCTTTTGTAGCTGGGCTCACCCAAACCACATGGCCCATAGTCCTGCAGCCTTCCCCAAGGCCCAATAAGCCTGCAGCCAAGCTCCAAGGCCTGTCCCCGCGTCGTTACCAACCTACTTTTGGCTGGGCTACGTTATTTTTTTGACCCAATGCCAATTTTTGGCATCCTTGCATTATAAATCATACCCAAATAATTTTTTGGGGTACTTTGGTTTACGCTAATTAATTCTAATTTAATTATCACTTGGTTTATCACAAACCAAAGCTAAAATAACCCGTTTGTCATTATTTTGCTTCCACAATCGACCTCCTGATTTATTGAATTAATTAAAAGTGACTTGCAATCCATTAATCTGATAATTAATCCAAAATTATTAACCTGAAGATCACTTTTGAACATTAACAATTCAATAATTTACTTTTCTACTTTGAACCATTGACATCCTTTCGTAGTCCCGAAACTCTCACACTTAAGTTCTTGAAGCAACTCAAATCCACTACACTTAAATCAGCATATTGCATTCTGTGTTCATGCAGGAACCTCTCCTTTATGAACTAATCGTTCATAAAACTAAAGTGAACCTGTAGTTTCATATTTAGTGCCCTTGAAACCCGAAGTTTTCATTCAAAACTTATCACATGAAACTTGTAGCTTTCATGCTTAAATTAAACCAATACATGTATGTATAACCTGAATGTTTTACGATGTATGGTACCCTTCGATTAGGGACATGCCGAACTTTAACAAGCTCAATTTCGCCACTCTGGAAGTCTCTGGAAGAAAATACCTGAAGTGGGTTCAAGACGTGAAGCCTCATCTTACAGCAAAGGATATTAGAGCCACCATCGAGGCACCTACCGACGACAAACCCGTCGATGAATCTCAGAAAGCTATTGCAATAATCTTTGTTCGAAGACACATCCATGATGCACTGCAAACCGAGTACCTCACAGAGGGGGACCCACGCACCTTTTGGCTTGCTCTGGCCAACCATTTCAATCACCTGAAAAACATTTACTTGCCTGAAGCAAGACAGGACTAGCAGTATATACGCTTCTAAGACTTTAAGTTTGTGAATGAATACAACTCTGAAGTTTGTAGAATCCAATCACTACTTAAGTTATGTAAAGTGGACTTAACAGAAGCAAATCTTTTGGAGAATACCTATTCGACCTTCCATACCTCCAATATTATCCTGCAGCAACAATATAGGGCACAGAAGTTCACCAAATTTTGAATTTGATCTCTGTTTTACTTCTCGCTGAGAAGCAGAACCAGCTTTTGATGAAAAATGATCAAGCTCGACCCACTGGCTCGAACATCGTGCTTGAAGTGCATGTCACCAATTTTAGCAGCCATAAATGACAAAAACATTATTGTGGCCATGGCAATAAGCGGCAAGCCCAACCACGGGCCCAAGGTCAATAGAGCCAAGGCCCACCCAAGGGAGGAAATTTGACCCAGAAGCGCCAACCTTATGTACCCAAAGCCCAAAATTTCAAAAACAAGGGAAAAGCTACCGTTCAATCGACTTCCAATGAAACAGACATGTGTTACCGCTGTGGATCAAAAGGTCATTGGTCACGCGTATACAGAGCTACGCCCGAGGTCATTGCCAAGTCCCGTCGTGAGTCTAACTTTGCCTATATGGAACATCCTGAAGATGCTACTACATCCATGGAGATATCAGATTTTCAAGAGGCATCAGCTCCTATGGACGAATAAGTTTTATTCTCCTAGACATGTTTTTAGGGAGTTTTTACCCCTAGTGGCTGAACCCACTAGGAGTGGCCGAGCCCCCCTATTTTTTTAGGTTTATGGTTTAATTTTTGGACAATTTTTCTAAGTATTTGGAATAATTTGTTCGATTTTGGTTTGTTTTGAATTATGGATATTATTTCTCAAATTGATTAATTGAATGAATAGAATTATATTTATGCATGTGACCAATTCAATCAATTTATTTCTAGGTAAGTCTAATGGGGAAGTTAGTTGTATGGTTGATAGTGCTACCACGCACACAATATTACATGAGCGACACTATTTTACTAACTTCAGTACCTAAGAAAGCACCTGACAATCCTTTCAGGCTCATCCAACCAGATTGAAGTATACGGAAAAAGCTCGTATAATGTTGTCTAATGGTATTGTCTTAACCATTAAAAAGGACCTATATTCTCCACGTTCTAGAAGAACGTTGCTGAGCTTTAGAGACATTCGAGATAATCAATATCATATTGAAACCACTGAAGAGAATAGATCTGAATTTCTTTGTATCACTTCTTACGAGTATGGCCAAAAGCGTATTCACGAGAAGTTGGAACTGTCTCCCGAGTAGGTTATACATCACAACCATTCGCGACATAGAGACCCACCATGTGGCCGGCCCTGAGCCTAGGTTCTAGAGCACTTTTTTGCTTTGGCATGACCATATGGGACATCCCGGACGTGACATGATGCGCCGTATCCTCGAATCATCACATGGGCATCATTTACCTCCCTACGTTGGATTCCCGCCATGCAAAGCTTGCTCTTTAGGGAAGTTAAATACTCAACCCTCAATTACAAAGATTATTCACAACTCTTCTAATTTTCTTCAGATGATTCAAATGGATATTTGTGGACCTATCCAACCAACATGGGACCATTTAGATACTTTATGATGTTGGTTGATTCATCGGCATGTTGGTCACATGTCTGCTTATTGTCCACACACAATGCTACATTTATGAAACTACTAGCACAAATTATTAAGCTTAGGGCTCACCACCCTGATTATCCGATTAAGTCGATTCGACTAGATAACACTGGAGAGTTTACGTCACAAACTTTTGACAACTATTGCATGTCAGTTAGGATTAAATAGAACATCATGTACCCCATGTTCACACCCAAAACGGCCTGGCAAAAGCTTTCATAAAGCATCTTCAATTGATAGCTCAGACTTTGGTTATAAGAACCAAACTGCTGGTATCTTCCTAGGGCTATGCAATATTGCACATAACTATGATGGTCCACTTGAGGCCCATCGATATCCAACCTCATTCACCATTACAGTTAGTTGCTAGATACGAGCCTAACATCTCGCATTTACGTGCGTTTAGGTGCACAGTCTATGTGCTAATAACGTCGCCACTACGTACCAAAATGGGTCCTCAGAGAAAAATGGAAATCTATGTCGGTTATGATTCACCATCAATTATTTGCTATTTAGAGCCCTTGACAGGAGATTTTTTTACCGCACATTTTGCGGATTGTCACTTTGATGGGACAGTTTTTCCGCCTTTAGGGGGAGATAAGCATGCTAAGGTTCCTAGAGAACGCCACGAATTGTTGTGGTATGCTCCCAATATGTCTCATTTAGATCCCCGCAATGCCCAATTTGAAACTAAGGTGCGATGAAGTATAAATTTTCATAGCATTACTCAAAGCATGTCGGATACTTTTACTAATATAGCACAGGTGACAAGATCACATATACCCGGTGCAAATGCACCCGCAAGGATAGACATACCTCGAGTACATCATAATACCACCTGGTACATTGGCGGCTAGCCAATCATTTACTCTGACCCTAAAGCATGGCAGAACCCTTGGTTCAAAGGATTCACAACCCCAGAAGAGGAAAACGGCACAAACAGGTGACCCTAGTTTGAATCTAATCATCACTCACTCATCTAATCTGACGCATAAGGTTATTCTAGATTACAGGTGATGTCTTAGATGAGACAACTCGACCTCCCGAGAATCGCGAGATTTCGGTCCACTACGCAGTATTAGATGAGATTTGGAATCGAAATGAGATGATCGTCAACGATGAATTTGCGTACACAGTAGCTACTAACATCGTGCTTAGCGATGACATTGAAACACATTTCGTTGACGAATGCAGAAGTAGAACGGATTGGTCAAACTGGAAACAAGCAATCCAAGTCAAACTCGATTCGTTGCGAAACGTAAGGTGTTTAGACCTATAGCTCATACTCCACCACATGTGAAGCCCATGGGCTACAAGTGGGTTTTCAAGAGGAAACGTAATGAGAAGAATGAAATAGTGCAATACAAAGAACGCTTTGTAGTGCAAAGCTTCTCTCAACACCCTAGGATTAATTACAAGGAAACGTATTCCCTCATAATGGATGTCATAATGTTCTGCTACCTTATAAGTTTGGTAGTTTCTGAAAAATTGAATATGCAGCTTATGGACGTGGTAACCGTGTATCTCTATGGGGATCTAGATACGAAAATCTACATGAAAGCTCCAGAAGGACTTCCATTGAATAGGTTTAAATAGTTCTAGACCACAGAACATTCTCTCTATTAGATTGAGGATAGGATCCTTCTACTATAAATATCTTGTGTTTTTTTTTTTTTCCTTCAATTAAGCCAATTTCCTCTAATTTTAGATTTGGGGAGCATTGAAATTTCAATGATCAAGATGGGCAACCGTTGACGCTTCAAGAGCAAGTAACCTCGCTTTTGATGTTATTGTTTCGCGCTTTGACCAAAAACATTATTCTCTTCATACGTAATTTATGATCATGGCACTTGCTTGTCTGCTTCTAGAAAAGCTAAACATTTTCGTTTTCTTTTGGTTTTTGACTCTGCCTATTCTCATGCCTTTCTTTTTTCTTTCCTTTTTTGAACATAAGAGATATTCAACACTAATCTACGCGAAGGGAAGGGAGAGGTTTGAACTTAAAATGTAGTGGATTGAAAATGAAATCCGTAACCACTTTTGCAATTCACCACTTGCTTCTCATATGCCTTATTTTCTTACCGTTACTCGTTTTAAAGGTGTCTCGTCCTCTGCACTGTTAAATATCTACTTCAAAAAGTTGTAAGAACGAAAGTTCAACCTAAAGATGTGATGTAAAACGAAACGACTCCGTCCGTAAGAACTCTCGCCGAAAGGAGAGGAAAAAGAACCACGTCGAACTTAATATTTAAAGAAAACCATATCTTTCTTTGTAACGATAGAACAAAACTACCAAAATTTGCTGAAAATAAATCAAATTAGCCTAAGCTTTTTAAGAAAGCTGCTTTTAAAATAATTTCCGCAATGCCAAACCAACCCTTAATTTAGACAACCTGTGCATTTGGTTGAAACCAAACCGACAAGAAAAAGCATCATCAAATTGGTGACAAATTTATATCTGGCTCTAAATCACCATTTGTTAAGACGATATGATCATGGATAACAATCATAACTCGTAAGTGTTCTTTGGCACACTATCATACTGATCGTTTTTGCCCAATCATATAAAACAGAAGACAAACAAAGATTACTAATCAACTCGATAAAATGCTGTGAATCGTAATATTGAATGAGGAGAAATTCAAAATTATGACAACAAATCGAAACATAAAATTGCTTCTCCGTCAACCTCCACTTCCCGAAAACTCTGTCAGCCTCTAACAACCTCCATCAATCGCAATGTAGGTACATATCAACTCAACAAACCTGCAAAACTTGCGCTACAGAAACACGCTCGGATGGCATCAATCCTCAAAAGCTAGCCAAAGAATAAATGCCACTTTCCAGAATATGCATACAACTATGATACACGAATGGACCACCATGAGCACAACAAAAGAATAAATAAAAGCCTCACACTTGCGCGAGCATACAAAAAACTGAATCAAAAGAATAATTAGCCTGCAAACATTCACATCAAGCGCATGCATCACTTCACCCCACTAGCAGCAGTAGTACATAAGATACAACGCATGCGAGAGCCACCCGGTTGGGTGTCATCATCATCATCACCATCACTATCACCATACCCATAATCGTCTACTCTCTCACTAGGATTGGCCACACTGACTTTCATTTCACTCGTATAGGTGGAATCCATAAGACAAGTCACGTGATAAGCATGACAGCAAAAGAAAACAATGACATTAACATTTTGAATGGAAAAAGGATCGAAACACATGCAACACCTTGCACCGCCCCTAGGTTTTGATTTAACCTCCATACTTCTCACACCTACCGATTTCTCAATCACCTGAGAAGCCCTACTATCATTTCTCTTTGACCGTGCCTCATCTTCTTCATTGCTCAAGTAAATTCCATGCGTTGCCTCTTTGTAGTATTTGCCCAAGAGGTTGACGATATCAGCCTGTTTCCAAGTTAACACCAACTCTCATGATTTTGGCACGGTGCTCTTTTATTCAAATCAAAGGTTAAAAATGGAAAACAAACGTACCTTAAGAATATCATTGCACCCGTGTCTTAGAGATGTTTCGGTCCTAGTAATTGGTGATGATTTTGACTAGCCGATCCCTAAGCCTGAAAATTTAAATTTACAGAAGGTTAATACAGATATTTATTGAAGAATATTCCTAAACTTCATGTTTACAACTGAAAAATATCCAAGTTCTGCATGTATATGTATGTACACAGTTGCACCTAATGCTTGCAACATCAATTTGGAAGATGCAACGGCCGCGCTTAACTTGGCCCAACAGAAAATAGAACCCACTATCACACCTTACATCTCCATAAAGCTTAACAATACTAAATTCTAAACCTAACTAATATGTTGGCTTCTTAGCATAAGGTTGAAGAACCAGAAAGTTATAACATAATTTTTAAACCAGCTTAGTTGTTCGTATTTGCTATTCCATAAGTCCTTATTACCTCATTCAAGAATCAAATCACTACACAAACAATTGTTACCTCTATGTTTATCCGTTATCTCTACTTGTCTTGGCACAATTGGAACAATTCTAAATATATACCATCACTACCAAAATACAAAGAAAACATGATAGACCTCTAACTTGTGATATACAAATCACATACAAAGTCAAGGAATGTCAATAGAAGAAAGGGACCCATGTCTCTGTCTGTGGTTATCTATTTATCTAACTTAATAGAAAGTAATTAGCTAATTAAAATCAAGGCATGTACTCTTGTACCTACAGGAAATAAGAGGTGTTACTTTCCACACAGGTCAGGGTTTTAACACAAGAAGAAACATTATATGATAGAGATGGAATACAAGAATATACCACCACAATATTCTGATCAAACTGACCTAGGAATCGCCAAGATGATCAAAATTTATAAGGCCCAATAACAACATATGAAGAATCCAATGACTTTCATGCTTAAAATACCATGCTAAGAATTCCAGAAGAAGGGAAGAAATCCATTATTTGATAGAGAATGAATACAAGAATACACCACCACAATATTCTGATCAAACTAACCTAGGAATCTCCAATCCAGTTGGGAACCATATTCACAATATAAAGAGGATCTAGGTTTCCAACTGTGTGCTCCAACAACATGCCTACCTGTAAATTAGTAGAAGAAAAATTAGAGGATAGTATACCGAAGAGGACTTGTAGATATAGCCAGCTAATGTATTTTGCATAAATACCAAATCTGCAGGCTAGCCAGAATAAATACCATTTCAGGTTTATGAAGACACTGCTGGATTAACTCTTCCCAGAGTTCATCATCATGTTGCATATTTACAAATTCTACAGCCTGTGCACAACCATAACGCATCTTGTTATCACCATAGTTCAATGTGAAGAGAAAAAATAACTCCAAAGGAACAACTGAAGATATATAATGAAATAATAGGTACCTCTTCAATATCCCCAAGTTTATTTATGATTACAGCAAGGGCTTGTTTAGCATTTCCCATTCTTCCAAGAATGAAGACTTGCTCCTTTAAAAGATCTCTTCCGACACAAATTTCATATGCCTGATATATATTATCAGGTGTCAATGCATTGAAGAGCATTTAAAGTTCATCAAAACTGATCATTTATGAACTCGATCAAACCTTCTCCAGGGTATAATGTTGACTACTGCGAAGAAAAGGAAGTAGCATCTTTGGATCATATTCTGCATAAAGCTCTACCTACCACAGTAAACAAATGACACCACAAGAGTTCAATGGCATGCACACAAGATATAGATACAATTTCACCACACTGGCACAACATCTTTCGAAGCACCAAATACAAGCTCTTGCATGAGAAGTAATAGAATAAAAGAGAAATAAAGAAATAGATACCTTAAGAACGCTTTGTAAATGGAAACTATTATAACAATTATATGGTACCAAATACATATTATAACCAATAACAAAGACATGCAATTTCAGTTTCAATCTTTCCCACATACCAAAACCATGAAAACCAGCAATATGAAGGTCTAATTCTAAAAGGAAAAACCAGTTCTTTCCTTAAACTTGGAAATACTAAACAGTCATACAATGTCAAGTTAGTCCATGTACAAGTGATTGGAGAATATAATCACCCCGAACACATCTCGATGCAATAGGATACAACTCATAGTACCCAAATTACATGAGAATGACAAGTCTTCTCTACAACGGGAAATGACAAGGCAATTATCATGGTACTTTAGTTAGATTAGAAAAGAAAATTGTTTAATATAATAACCATCTGAAACGCTAACCCAAAAGCTCCCATAAACCTAGTTGATTACATTTGTCTGCCCCGAAATCAATTTTGCACTTATCTTGATAAGATATATAGAATATTAAGAGACATATCAACTGATATCCAGAAAAATTCAACTATATTTTGCAGGAAGTTGATAGAGTTAATGCAATGATTAAGTATAAGTAGCTTCATAGTGCATACAATGAGAATTTGAAAGAACAGAAGCCAGTATAATTTCATGGGCAGCTAAATTATTTCAGCTTTCCACAATACCTGCATATCGTGAAATTCTTTTCCAGAATGAGGGTCTGCTTCAAATAGTGAATGCAAGTATGCATGCAAGAAATATCTGGAATCACACTTATCACTTGCATTCAAAAGTTGGTTGACAACTTCAGATGGAGTTATTAAATCCTTGTTTTGGATCAACAAAGGAACGGCAAGCTTGCAATCTAGCATCATTAATTGGACAACCTGCAAACATAGAGGTGACAACCAAGCACATAAAATTAGACAGTAAAACAAAATAGCCGCAAAATTGAAAAGTATTCTTCTCTTTTTTAATTACAAACATCCCCAACCCCTAATATAAGATTATGTAGGTAATATTGCATGTTTTCAATTTTAGAAAGAGAATGATGACGCCATTATTGATAATATTTGATATCAAAACCAAATTTTTGGTGAAATTGTGAAAGTTACCTTCTCGGGAAAATCACAAAAAGACCATTATCATTTGGAAACATAAACTTTTCAATGGATGGCAGTAAAAAGAGAAACCATAAATTCCAACTTACAACATATAAATTGAACATATTTACCAATACCTTTTCCCGAATCGAATCATACAGATTGTGCTTTTCAATGAAGGAAAAAATGTCTGGCTTCAAAAGCTGGAAATCCAGAAAGAACAAAAGAAATTTGAAGTTAATATCAAAACATAGTAATTGATGCAACAGCTCAATTCGCAGACAACCTTATGAAGATGTTAAATATTATTTAATCACTTCAAATTGTAGCTGTGCTTTGTGAATAAAGGTGTTGCACATGAATATGCATCAAGAACACTTACATCAGCATATAGTGCGAATGCTTTCTCATACTGCCCATCAATCTCATACAACACTGCTAGTGCCTGAACAAGAGAGTGGATGTTAAAAAATAAGAATTATCATAATTTAAAAATTCATATTCCAAATAAATTATTCCTGACCGACCTCCTTAAGGGCATCTGTCATGGACGATGTATTAAGCTGAGGTTCTATAGCTGAGATAACAGGCAGTGAAGAGTAGATCACGGGTGGCCAAGATTTAACAGTTGACACAAGCTCCTTATGAAAAGATGGATTTGTAGCGAGAGCTACAAGAGCAACCTTACAGCACACAATAAAAATTTTGATAAATGAAACCAAGATATCAAGCTTTCCCTATTTGTCAACTCAAAGATTGTAAAAAAAAAATTAGCAGTTCAACTGCAATTAAAAATGTTGTCCTTACAAACCTCATAAGCAGTATCACGCAGTCTTGGGTTTTCTGTTGGAATATATGGGACTAACACGGGAAGCTGACGCAAATGAGCAAAGTGGAAAACCCATCTGTGAAGCACAGTCCGCTCCAAGTTATTTGGAAGATTGCATGCCAGAATTTCCAATTATTTACTGGGAAGATTGTAAAAAATGGGTCACAAAAAGGGTAGTTACTACCTTTCCCATGCTGAAGCAGATCCTCGCAATAATTTAGGGCATAAAGATGCAGCTTCAGCATATTTTCTTTCCACAATCAAATGATCAAGGTATCTAGAACCAACCTAGAGAAAGGAAAGAAAAATTAAGCAAACCGTGCAATTAACTAAATCTTTTAAACCGTGCAATTAACTGAACTTGCAGGGAATTTAACAGTGTAAGTACAAGGGAATAAGCTCAGGTATTACAAAACAAAGCCACAAAATAAATTTCTTAAGCTGTGCACATGCAACAGCAACTAAATAGCCATGTAAGAAAAATCCAAATATTTGATAATAGTTTTACAGTTACAAAATATGTGACAATAGAGTCTTGTGTGAAAATCGAGAATAGCTTATCATGGAACTTAAGGTCGCTCAAAGAACTTTGTTCAATATATTACTTTTGGAAGGGAAAAAAATGAAACTTTGGCTGTTATATGAATCAGAGGTACATCAATCTTAGAAAGCTTCTCATGCAGTTTTTCTTTTCTTATATCTATGTTGTTTATCATTTCCCTAAATGTTAATAATCACACAAGACCAAGGAGCATAAGAATCTAAATGATCCACATTTATATATGATCCAACTAACTTAAGTGGGTTCAACTTTAAAGCTAAGAAAAAGTGGTAATCCACAAATTTAGCCAGAAGGCTAAAAAGTGTGCAGCTGAGAAACTTGTCAATATGGTAGTTATGTCAACAGAACTATGGCCAGGGATAGAACCAGAAAAAAATTTCTGGTGGACTTTGAACAATTTTAAGTAAAACTATTGACCAAAATTGAAAAAACATAAGAAAAAAGAGGAATGCAATAAGGGCCACAAACCAGTAATCACATCACGTGGTCACTACAATTCACTTGTTACAGTACAATAGGCACATAATCTGTTACATAGTTTGGTCCATAAATAGATATTCCAGTATGACACATTACAATAGGCACATTCGATGCCTCTTTTTTCCTCTAATTCCTCAAGACACAAACTCGCTAAACTATGATTTTGTCAAAATCACATTTGAGAAATAAAACTGCATAACTCGAAAAACATTGTATTTATAATAGGTGTGAATAAAAGGGAGTGTTGTGGGTAATGTGTGATAGCTGTCTCCCCTATGTGATTTTGACAATGTGAACAAATGTGAGCGGGGGCAGCTACGCCCAGTGGGCCATGAAGATTTATTTCTCCAAACAATGGGAAAAAATGTGAGGGGCAGCTAACCCCCAGTGGGCCTTAGCATGCCTCCGTCCTTATTTATGGCACTTAGAAACTAATTTGAAAAGAACTCCTACACTGCTATGTTTTCTCTATTGTGATATGAAAACGAGAATGAAATGTTAATACCTCATCAAGAAGTTCACTCCGTCCCTGGCCCGCTTCAACTGCAGCCAAAGCTTTTTCATGCCAACCATGTTGAAGAAGCCACGCAATATGATCTTCCGCATCTCTGAAAAGGATATATGCATTCAATTCTTATCACATTAGCAAGACCAGATTAAAATATATCTAAATCTATGAAGATTTTATGATTGCATAAGATTCAACGAATTCTCCTCCGCTTAAGTACTCCTCATCCTTATCAAATCAATCTCAAAGACGTAAACATATGCAATCACTACACAGGAAAGAATCCCTAACTCATGTAAGAAGGCAACCATTAGAGGGGGGATGTACAAAATATAAAAGCATGGTAAGAAATGTACTAAATTTAAAAGTTACCAAAAGATAAAATAAAAGGATAAGTCTTATGAAGCAACTCATAAGTTTACTACTTGTTTTTCTTCAAAAAATAATTAAATGCAGATTTTTAGATTGATATCCTTTGCCCTTCAAGTATGGGACCAGTGGTTTTAGCAAGTCTTAGGCTGACCTTCAGATTCTAATTTTCAGAAGATCATTGGAGGTGGTTGTGTGCACCTTTAGTGTTTGGCCCCCACCCCAAACCTTTTTTTTTTTTTTTTTGAACTTCCTTTAAACCCAAGATGTCAGCAGAGGCTGGGATTGACAATGTGAAAGTACCATATCTCTTCTAGAATTGTTCTGGATATCCCTAACTGTGATGTCTATATCTGGGTTTCTGAAAAGTCTGGCAAATCATCTGTCTTTTTTGTGATAATTGTGTTCTTAAACCATGGATGAGACAATGAAACAAGATCATTCTGGGCCACAAGCACCAAAGTTTTACTAGGACTAGAAGATCGATTCTTCTCTATGAAACTCAAGAGTAGATAGAGAGAATTACTCTATGCATTACAAAAATGCTTATGTATCATAACTCTAGAGAAGCGCAAATAGAAAGAGAGTACTGACCTCGGTTTTGCAATGACTACATCCTTTGGGGAAACAATATAGTACAGTGGTTCATCACCTTCGGCCCACTGGCCACCAGCATAGCTGCTACCTAGATTCAAACTAAAGGGTTTTACAGCTATATAAATGTAAATTATTCTGCTATTATTCGACAATGACATTCAAAAACAAAGTATGTTAACCTGAGAAAGGTGCGTGAGCAAGGGAATAGTCCTTTGCCTTGTAATGCTCAAAGCCATGTACAGGTAAGGCATCTGTTGAAAGTTCATCATTATTCCATGTTACAATACGTACTTCTGGTCTCTCTGCATTTCCCTGCTTCAAATATATTATAAGAGTTAGATACAATAACAGGGAAACAGTCATAGCATGACCTACAATAGAAGATGAAAAGTGGGTAAGTTCCAACTTACTTTACAGTTAATAATGGAAACCGAATTATGTGAGGAAGGAAAATCTTGATAACAACAAAAGGTAAATAAACCATTAAAAAATAAAAGAGAACAATGAAAACGTTGCACTGACAAATTATTCTGCCAAATTAAACAATGCTTCACCTCTCACAATTGACATGTAGAAGCATCTAACTCATTCCACAAAAAAAAATAAATAAATAAATAAATAAATAAAATAAATGCAAATATTCTAAATGTTAAACAAAAAGTAAGGTTGCATTTTTCAAAAAAGTTTAATGAACACCTTCAAGGAGAAATCACTTTCAGCAATTTACAACATTTGACCCCAAGGAAAAACAAAGAAGGGGCCTGCATTTGTAAATTAGAAAAGTTTTTAAAAAAATAAAATACATATCATACAGAACAAAGGGGAAAAAAGTACCTGTCGTGATGGAGCAGAGCTACTAAATTCCTTCTCCCCATCTTCTTCACCAGGGATATAGGCTAGAACAACCAAAGTGTCACCAAAAGGGGCAATCCCAGAAATGAAATAGCTGGTCTGAAAGGATGCCACAATATCCACTTGGTTCATACCAGACAATGGGACATGGTTATATGTCCCATTGGTGGCTCTAGACTGATTTGTTTTTATCGATGTGATTTTGATTGATGTTCCCCAGCCAATGACCAACAATGAGTCATCCTGAATATGATGAAGTGCAGTGAGCAATAATGAAACGACACAAGTACTTTATTTGAAGGATGAAGAAGAAAAGGTTGTGCAATAGGAAAGGAAGTTTAGCTGGTATTTTTCATACTAAAAGTCTTATATATCATGAAGCTGATTTATTAAGGACCTCAGGGTTAAATCAGTTTTGAGATTGAACCATTAGTCCTAGAGTTATAAGTCCATTTTGACAAGCAGCAGAGAGGCCTTTTGCTTGATTGCCTTGGGCTTGAAAGAGATGGGCAGCCAGCAGCATGAACTACTCATTTCAATTTCAAGCTACTTTATCCCTCAATTACCCTTGAAACAGGCATTAAAATCCCAAGATTACCTGCTTCCCCAGAACTCCAGCAATCTGCCACAATGTCCCTTCTTTACTTTTCAAATCTCAACGCTATTTCATTCTACTTAACTAGACATAAATCCCTAAAACTGTACAACTTTAAAGCTCAAAATGCACTACAGAATCACCCAATACAAGCACTTTACACAAGTTGCACTAACATGCACAGCATCAAAACTTATAAAGTAGTCACGTGTGTATGTAAATACTGTGAGCATGACACTCTTTCACTAACCTGCCAAAATAAGTGAGGAAGCAAAAGCTCAGGACGTGGGCTTCCTCGTGGCCTTTCAATGAATGTTATACGTTGATCATTTGCAGTATCGTACACTTTCACACCTGCATCATTAGCCCAAGCAATGAGACTCGTTCTCCACTTCACTGCATGTATAGGACCTTCACCAGAGTGCAAAACCTACATTGCCTTGAGAAATTAGAAAACATGCTCGGAAATCCTTTTACCATGCTTTTGAGTATAATTTAGTACAAACCTGATCTTTAAAGCCCAGCCATCTTTTTGTATTAAAATACAAATGACCAGCTAAACCACCAGCTACAAATCTTCTAGATGATTTTTTTGCATAATCTGGATCCAGGGCAATAGCCTTCATTGGGCGATGATACTCAAACCTCATTTTCTCATCAGTGAAAAGACTGCTTATCACAACAGACCCATCATCTGAACAGCTTCCTATAAATTCACCTTCTATGTCGAAGCTAAGATCATTCACTGCAGCAGTATGAGCAGGGAATTCCTTAACCTGTAAAGAAGTAATCAAGTACATAATATTGGCATATTGCCTTCAATGATAAATCAGGTGCAAAATGCAACAGTATATCAACCATAACTTGATATTGAGTATTAACACCCGTACCAAGAAATTTAGTACTGACGGCGGAATTTAAGAACTGTGAGTTCAAAAACTACCTACAGATATCCCAAAGAAATCATCTTTGCAAACAACATACAGACATTGCAAACTACCTACAATGCTTGTCAAGGTTAAACTTTGCATTCTGTAACCTATTGCATAGGTTATTTACCCATCAAACAATAAATGTTTTGAGTGACTGATTTTCGGACAAGTAGAGTTAAATCACCCTACAAGTATAAGTTCACCAACAACAACAACAAAGCCTTTTCCCACTAAGTGGGGTTGGCTATATGAATCCTAGAACGCCATTGCGCTCGGTTCTGTGAGTATAAGTTCACCATAGCCAAAAATTCAATTAGCACGCCAACGTTTGAATACAAAACTTAAGAATAAGCTTTCATATTCTGATTCATGATTGGACCAAAAACTTAAAAGTACAGAAACATCATAGGAAACAGCTCTATAACTCCTGCATATAATTAACCAAATGAAATTTAACTAAAGTAGCGTTCTTTTTATATTCCCAATTGAGCTAATTGCAAAAACCCGATTGACCATCCCAAACTAAATGCCACTTGGTTTAAAACCCTTACATTCAACTCTCCGGTAAAACATGTAAAAATTTAAAAATTACCGAGAAAAACCAGATCCAATCAGCTCAACTTCAATTTTACATCCTACTCAATTCCCCCGAATCGCACTAACCTACCCGTCAATGCAATGATCCCAACCACTATCGATTCAAAACATGCAAAATTGAATTGAATTCAAGCTCAGTTCCTCACCTGATTCCCGAGAAAATCGAGAATATGAACGGTGCCGCCGTGAGTCCCGAGCGCGATCATTCGTTCTGCGACGGCTATGCACGACGCCACATCGCTCGTTAATAGTGTGGGAATGCTGCCTCCCATTCGCTGGTACTTGAGCCTCGGCTCCTCTTCCTCTCTTCTTCTTCTTCCTCCTCTTCCTCTTCTTCTTCCTCCTCGCCATCATCCTCTCTCTCGTCGTCGCCTGCGACGCCGTTATCGGGCGGAATCGGGGCCATTGTCATGTACGTCTTCAGCTCTTCTCGTGGTTGCTTCGTCGCCTCGGAGAGACAGGCGGAAGAATGATTGAGTTGAGAACTGGAAGAGAGAGATCTGTTTGGTTTGAGTTTTCCTTCGTGTGGGTACCTTCGGTTTGTAGACTAAGCTATTTATTTGCAAGGGACAAAAGAGTGGGTTATGAACGCAGAATGAGCGCCACCTAATGTCATTTTTTCTTTTCTAAAGCTTTTTTTTAAGCTTTTTTTTTATTAGTTTTCTTTATTTTAGAAATTTTAACGAAAAACTTACGGTACTGTTTACTTTAATAAAAAAAATTATATTTTTACACTAAAAAGTCAATCCTGATACTATTCACTTTAGCCTTTATTTTGTCCTTATCGTTAAAACTCAAAATTTTCAAGGCATTTTCATTAGTTTTCCTTATTTTTAAGTGCACTTTGTAAAACTTGATTTTAATTTCACATTTCATTTGAAACTCAAAAGTCTAATAAACTTCTTCATCAAAAAAATATTTAAAAGTCAACCGTCGTCGTTTTATTGGAACTCAAGCATCATTATTTATTTTTTGAAACTCGATTTTAATTTGACTCTCCTTTCTAGAACTCAAAACCCGCCACTTTAGTCCTTAAAACTCAAAATTCACTTTATATTGTCTTGTTTCTATTTTTAAAATAAGTTCAGCCATTTAAATTTTATAATTGTCCCAAAAATAAATAAATAGTAAAAAGGAACAAAAATAATCATTTTCTTTCTTCAATTGCCGCCTCCATTATGAACATAAGAACTGACAAAATTAATGTTAAGGTGGCTGGAGATGGAGGGAGAAGTGATAATGTTATATAATATGATTAAAAATGTTAACTTTATACTTGTGCCACTTCAATGAGGACCTTAATAATGCACATAAGTAAACAGTTATTAACGGAATACATAGAAACAAGTCAAACTGGAGTAAATATTGAGTTTCAAGAAGTAAAGTGACAACTTTTGAATTTTATAAGGCAAAGTAGAACCGAAATCGAGTTTTAGGAAGTAAAGTGGCGACTTTTGAGTTTCAAGGCCAACGTGGGATCGAAATTGAGTTTAAGAGAGCAAAGTGGCGACTTTTGTGTTTTAGAGGCAAAGTGGACTCGAAATCGAGTTTCAGAGAGTAAAATGGCGCCTCTTAAGGTTTATAAGGCAAATGTCACTTTTTAGGAGTGTAGCTAAAATTACTTTTTTTTTTTTAATTGTCCATGGTACAAACAAAATGTCACTTTTTAGTGTGTTCTAAATTGAGTCAAAAAATCGATGCCATGTTTACCTACTCATTATTGGAATAAATATAGAAAGTTGAATTTTGATCATGAAGTATTCAAGCATTTAAATTTAGAAGGAGTCAAGAGAGTGGTGGAGCCCACACGAAATAAGGAATTCAACTCCTAAAGTTGGCGGAATTGGACTCCCTATACGAATGAGGTATTTGAATTCCAAGAGGTTTAGGGAATTGGGAATGCTTTTCTTCTTCAAAAGTGGGAGAGTGGTGGTTGGAAGATTGGGGTTAAAAACAAGAAGTTGTGGCAGTGATGACACATCCCATCTTGGAAAGTGCATGCGTCCATCTGAACAATGATGTGTTGGCTGATATCTAGAGGGTGATCAAGCCATAAAGTATGGTTGACATGTAAAAGTGCAAATAAATTTAAACTTTTATTAAATATATCAGAGCGTACAGCGTGATTGGGTGGAAACCCTTATTACAAAACATGAAGTTTAGAGCATAATGCAAGAAGTAAAATAAAATAAAAAATAAAAAATAGTATTATCCATAAAGGATGATTATTATTGCAAAAGATAACATACTTCAGGTTAGCTAGTTCCTCAAGTATATTCGTACTCCAACAAGCTCAATCTCTTGGTACTGGAGGGGCGAAATATAAGGGTGAGTTGGCCTATAAAACAAAGTTATTGAAAACTATAATGTGCAACCCCTTATTATAAAACATGTGTACAATTTTTTAAAATAATAATATAAGAATAGGTAGTAAGGTACCTTACAATACAAATGAGTCCAAGGATATAGGGTGCTATTAAAAAATATCTCAAACCACTATCACAAAAATCAATGCACATTATCTAATGAAGGCACACAGACGCGTAGGAAGTAACTACATAAACATGTTTGGTGTTAAGGTTTACCTTCTAGTACTATACCATACATGTATGTCAACACCCTACGGGATTTCTACCACCACAATAAGGGGGAACAAGCTGTCACCTACTCTGGATCTAAAGAGATGTAAACAGTGTGATGCGAATAACACATAGGTTCGTCTTGCGCCCAAACCAGTACAATAAAAGACAGCAGCGCAAACATGTAATTATAAGTAGATATGATATAAAAATGTCATGTTACAGGTTTATTATCACAATCAATATAATAAATGCAAAGTTATCATGATATTTAAAAGCAGTTATCGAGGAAAACTATATATAAAATTCTCACTGTACTTATGTGACCGTCAAGATTAGGGAAAAAAAGGAAGGAGAATCGAATAATGAGAAGCACATCTCTAAACAAAAATAATGAGATAGCAAGACAAATGGACAATAAAAAATATGCAGGAGCATTAATAGGGAGAGAACTGGAATAAAAACAATAAAGAGTGGAATGAGAAATTAAGGGAGGTCAGAATTAATTGAAACACGAAGAGGAAAGAGTATAAAATCCTAATTAAGGATTTTCTTTTCTATACATAATTGTTTAAATTATAAAATAAATTAGACTAATAAGATTACAGCTCAACCATTAACTAATCTAATGGTCTAAAATCTATGTAAAATCTTGCGTAAAAATATAATGCCACATATCCGTCCATATAATATATATATATATATATATATATATTGTTTGTAAAACAAAAAGATCCACTCACTGGTATGTTACGGGGTCATAGCCACTCTACCTATTATGTCCACAATATTCTTTTGGGTAGTCCTTTTTTATATGGAAAATTACTACACTAGTCATTCAACTAATGACAATTAATGTAATAAAGCTAATTTCCCTTAGTTTGCTCAATAATGGGACTTTAAAGTGATCAAAAATTGAATTTGAAGTAGCTCACCTGCCACCACGTGCTGGCCGAAGCCAAAACGTGCTGACCCAAGCAACATACAGTAGCGCCGAGCCGACGCACACCAATCTACTAAGCATGCAATCGTCGTTAAAGTTTACAGAATATACCTTCTGTCATTTGGTATATTGTAATGGCAAGAGAATATATCCTTAAAGTTGACGAAATATTTTCCCTCATTCTTTGGTGGTCCTCTTGTCATTCGTCGGCCAGGAATTCGATAGTATCTGGGTTTTTGTAAAAAAAATTTCAAATTAACACAACAAAATAATTTCTTAATCGTTTTTTTTGCACAAAAGATACCAATTAGAAGTTGGGGAAGAATAAAGTCGACTTTTACCTAATCTGTGGCCAACAATTAGTTAGAGACAGTTGAAAAGAGGCTTAAAGCCCTCGGCCAAGATGAGGTTTCTCCACTTCGGGATAGATTCGAGCATGCAACACTTGAATCTAACACTCGAATCTAAGTTTAGGGCAAATTAGTAATTTGGGCTTGATATTCATAAAAGTCCAAGATTATGTGATGAGGTTCCATTTTGGATACATGGTTATGTACCTGACCCATTCTAACACGTGACCCAGGTTTTCGACCTGCTTCTTACAACAAATTTCAATGACGATTCGACAAAATTCGACTACGACAAAACCATATGCCATCACCAATCGCTTGAGAGCCTCTCCAACTACATTTTTCGCTCAAACTCGACCCAAATTGGCGGATGTTTCGCGACAGACAAAGCTATAAGACTATGCCTATTGTAGATCACTACCTATACTATATGGTTTTGCTTGGTATATTCGCAATTAGAGACCATAACATTTTAGGAGTGATCATGCTTGGTATACATGTGATATGGTTCTGCTTGGTATATCTGCAATGGGGGACCTTACTTGTTCGAGGGTGATCATTCTTGGTATATCTATGATGAGTGTTCATTGCTATACTATTAGACTATGATTATGGTCTTGTTTGGTATATCTGCGATGAGAGACCATACGCATTTTAGAAATGATCATACTTGGTATATCTGCAATAGGTGATCATTATCTAGTACTATAAAATATGGTTTCACTTTGTATATTTATGATGAAGGACCATACATGTTCGAGGGCTAATCATACTTGGTATCCATGATGGGTGATCACTGCTTACACTATTAAAAAATGCCTATGGTTGTGCTTGGTAAATCCACGATAGGCAACAACTTCCTAGTTAGATTTCGTTAAGTAGTCCATAATCCCTTGCCTCATTCGGTTCCGTTCAGTGGTCCGGAACCCTACCTTTGATTGGATTTCGTTGAGTTGGTCTAGAATCTCATTTCATGTTAGATTTCGTTGAGTTAGTTCAGAATCCAAGATTCTTGTGCATAGAAGTTGTTCAATATGCTTGTGGCTATAACTTATGGTTATAATGCTAGATAAGATTTCAATAATGAAATACAATAAAACTTATAGAGGTTGGCATTATTAAAAAAATTTGTTAAGTAATATTTGATCTTGTTGATTGATCAGCATAGTTAACTGTTAATATTGTGAAACTTGGGTTCATGGAATTGATTATATGTTGTGATTATGGAATTGTGTTGGAAAATATTGTGAGATGTGTGAATGACGAAATGACAATTTTGGTGGGTATATGGTTTCATTATGTAGTTTGGAATATAGTGAATCATGCTAGTTGAGTTTCATTGAGTGATTCTAGAACTGTATGTGTTTTTTTTTCCTGCTAGAAGTAATATGAGAAATGTCGGGGTTTAAATAAAGTGTGAACTCTAAATGGCTTGATTTCGTCTTAGGTTACGCAAACAGTTAAATACTAATGTGGTAATGATATAAAAGAAAAAGTTACTGCACTGTTGAATCATTGATTTGTTTTGTTTGTCGTGTCTTGAAGGCGAGGCATGACAGATAATCAGGTACGTGGTGACATCATGTGTCGATCGTGGATATATCTCAGGATCAGAGCTTGACAAATAACAAAGAGAACTAGACAACAACTTCCCATTTTCTATTTCAAAATGATTAATCTTAGGTCTTCTATTATGATTATTGTGCTCAAAGTTAAATTTTCTAATTTTTATTATAAAGATAGTGGAGCTGATGAGAATGTTTATATAAAACTTGATTAATTTAAGTTATCTGCTCCTCAACTTGATCAAATTTTTCGGTTAGATTTAAAATTAATTGGATAATTAAATTGTTTTGCCTAATTAGAATATTACTAGTAGCTACTTGTGATGAAAAATCTATTAAACCAATTGTTCTTTATCTAATTTACTAATTTCATTCAAAGTTTGGATATATTTGCTATTAGTTCCAGAATCGATCATTAAACTAGTAATCTATCTATATGATCATGCAATCTATCTACTTGTTCAGTTAATTATTTTTGTACTCATGGGATTTTTTAAACTTCTAATTTGATTGCTTAACTATCTTTATTGATTTGATTCTGTTTGCTTGGGCTTACTATCTGTAATATTAATGAATTCTTTTATTTCTTTCTTGGGAAATCTCTGAATATTTTTATTACTATTTTCTAATTGAAATGTAATATAATCTAAATTCTGCCTAATGATTTTTAAGATTTTTTTTAAAAAAAAAAAAAAAACAATCTAACAATTGAATTAATAAATAAATATGCTTATTATTACATAATTTATATTTCGCTTGACTAATAATAAGATTTACTAGTATTTGCTTAGGGATTTTCTTCATTATGCAAAATTTGGTTATGCTTCCTCAATGGAAAATAACAAACTAAACTATTTTGGTCTAGAGTGACTTTTCTCTTTTGTTGTTCACTAATTTCTAAATTAATTGTGACAAATGTTATTCATTTTTAGAAACAAAAATAGTGACTTGTTAACTTTCAAAACTCATTTACACAGATACAATTATATACATTGTTTAAAAATGAATAACATTTTTCACTACTAATGAAAGCTGGTTGAAATCTTTTTGTTCACCATTTTCTGATGCCTTTTGATTTTAACCACTTTATGCTTTTGTCTAGTGTCTTCTTTGGGTAGTGGTCCTTATTTGTGTTGAAAGAGAAATGCTAAGTAGATTATCTTTCAAATAAGACTATTTGCAACCTTACAATTTAATGTCATTCTCGTGCCAACATTAGAGCAACTCCGCCTTACTAAGGCAATTACTGTGTAATAACCCATTTTGAAAAATTACATACGAAATTACGAAAATACCCTTGTGTTGGGTTTGTAACCCGGCCTATTGTTTTACTCTCATCCTGTGACATCTATCTATATATATATATATATATATCTCTCTCTCTCTCTCTCTCTCACACATACACTTTAGAGCACTCTCTTTCTTTTCTTTGCCCCTAGCTCGACACATTTCTCAGACACTCCCTTTCTCTCTAAGTTCCAAGAGCTTCACCTTTGCTCTCACTTCGATTCTCTCACAAACCCAACCCCAAAATCACATATTGGAATCCCTGAGACTCAAGGTACTCGAATATATCCTTGCATGCATCATCAGAACACCATTTGAGTGATCCACCATTGAAGCCGAGAGCTTCAAGTTTCCATTGCTTAAACCCAGGTGAGGTTATTGCCTTACTCCATTCGTTTGAGTTATTCTCTAGTCTTCGATGTGTTTTGAGTTGAAAAGCTAAGGTTCCAACTTTGTCCGTGTATGTTCTTCCCCTCCCTAGTTTTCCAGTGAAAACCCAATGACTTGCGAGCTAATTTCCAGCCAACTCTGACCACGGCTAACCCTCAAATTGGTAAACTCTTGTTCTCCTCTTCCTTAGCTTCACTTTGGTTTTAAAATCATTGAAAATGGTGGAGATTTGACCCCAAATCGGAGCCAAGAAAATTTCCCAGCCAAAAGTTCGGCTTTCTCCTTTGTTAGGTTCAGTGACTTGCAAACTCAATCGAGTCAACCTGACCTACAACCCAATCTGAGCCTAACCCATTGCCCATGTCCAAGCCCAAACCCATTAGCCCAAATCCATTAGCCCAATCTATAGCCCAAGCCCAAATCCGATCCAATAACCCACCAAACCCAATAACCGGTCTAACCCTTCAAACCCAAGTCCAGATCCAACCTGAGTCTGAAACCCAGTTTCCATTGTCGGCGCGTGGAGCACAAGCACCTCCTTCGGAGGTACTGTGCTTCGCTGTTGTCCACTACAATGCCGACGACTTTTCCTGTGACCCGTGGCCTTCTGGGTCGCCACTCTGTGGTGGCTCGTGGCAACACATGGCGGAGCGTGGGGGAACCCGAAGTCCTTCCTTAGGTTTTCCGACGTGTCGAATCCAAATCCGATGTTCGTTTTCTTAAATTCCATCATTTTAGAACCATTTTATTAAATAGTCTCTATTGGTGTATAGGTGCATCGATTGGAAATGATCTAGTCCTCCTTAGTTCAAGCGGCTCCCAATGAGCGGAATATTTGTGAGTGGGCCCCTTCTTAAATTGAATATTTTATAACTATTAGTCTAGCATGCATTTCATATTTCATTATTTGAACATGTCTTATATGGATTTTTATATTTATGGTTATGGAGAATTTGTAATTTATTTAAATTGTTTTTACGACATATTTATGATGATTGAATTTACATTTTTCTAAAGGTTATGAACTATTGGTTTTATACGTATGAAATTTGGTGGATTTATGAATATAAATTAGTATGGATTTATTTGACAAGGATTTTAGTTTTAAGCTCTAGTGTTTTGGCATGAGTTTTTGAGATATGTTTTCAGTGATTATCTAGTGGGTTATCATACGACACACACACACAACACAGGTATGTAGTCTATGACCATAGGACACAGTTGAGGATACTTATGTTATACCCCTAGCTTCACTGGCGAAATCAATGTTGGACAACTTCACTAGCCACGGCTAGTATCGGTGTGTTATGCTATATATAGCTATGTTTTCTTCTCTGGCGTAACCTAGAGTCGTACAACTTCACCTTCGAGTGATGGGGCCTACCATGTTTCTTTACTGGCGTAACCCAATGTCGTATAGCTTCACCTTCACCTTCGGGTGATGGACAAGTTATGCCTTCAGGCGACTATGATACCCTTAGTTGATTTTATCATTGATTTGTGTTGTGATTCTTGAGTTTTGCCTTTGGGCTTTTTGATACCACTTGTAGATATGATTTTATTACCTATGAATGTTTTCAGGGCATGCTAGAGTTTTAGCAAAACCTATATGTAGTATTATATATGTGTTTTCAAAACAGGGGGTTATTATGTTTAGAAAGGAAATTGGTTTTCGTATTATTAGTATTGGTATAAATTATGGTCCACTCACCTTTTGTTTTTGTGCCTTCTCAGGACATAGTGATGAGGAATATGACTCGAGTAACAAGGCATTTCCCTACCAGTGACTTTGCGACCTTCTATTTGTGTATGATTTCCTTATGATAATTGTAATTTGATTTCTTACCTTTACTCGTACTTCCATGTAGTAGTGTGCTATGGACATATTTGTGCATCTTTTGTTTTGGATTTGTGATCGTTGGACTTCTGTTGCACTCATGTTTAATTCGGAATCTTACTAGCATTTGTATATTTAGAATCATCGTTATTTGTTATATGACTTTTGAATTACAGTTTCTCTTATATTCTTGCGTATTCTTATATTTAGCTTTCGTCACTCTCAGGTTTCGGCCAACATGTGTCATCCAGGTATCATTAGGATATCTAGGTTAGGGCGTGTCATACTGCCTAAGTGAACAATAACTGCCTGATTGCAACTCCACCTTGTAAATTAAATTTGCCTATGCAATTAACATTAAATTAAAAAAATTAATAAAAATTAAATTTATATTTAATTTCGAATAAGAATTATCAATTTCGTCGCTGTCACGATTTTGTAATTTTTAATTTTTAGTATATTTATTTCTTACCTAATTAACATAGACCGTTTGATTACTTAATTAATTTTTTTTTGTAAAATCCAACAACTCATATTGTGCCACGTGGAAACAACAGTGTAGGATTCGTTGGTCCGCTCGCACTCATGCGAGCGTGAAGCCCACACGCCTGATGCAAAGAAAATAATGTGGGTGACATCACCCTCTCGCATATGCTGGGTTGGGTGATTTTGGCCCAAGTGAGTAGTCGAGCCTCATTTTTTTATTTTGTTTGACTTGTTTGGGCTGGGGTGTAGCTCATTTTTGTTGGTTTTGGGGGATTGAATCACCCAATGCCCCTTGCAATTGAGAAATGTGGACCTGCTTTAATAAAACATTGTGAAAAAAAAAAAGAGATGACAGAGTCTATGGAAAGTCTCACATTTGAAAGAGTCCCTTCGAGCATCTCCACTCGTTTTAGGAGCACTGGAAGGGCAAAGTCTACCATTTGAAAAGAGAAAGGGTAAGAGTAAGGGTGATTACTATTCATTATTTTTTTTATTTTGTATGTCTTGTAAGTGCGTACATAGTATGTTTGTTCTTTGAGTAATTTGTTTAAGTGTGTTGTTAAAAAACAAATTGTATTTATTTGGATATTTGTGATTTTACAACAGTATAAGATGTATACACATTCTAAGGGCAACAAGATATGTACGTGGGTTGGCAACAATGTGGTGTTTTCTGTTGCAAAAAAACGCAAGCCCTGGCGAAAGCTGCACGAGCAACTGAAAGGGCTTTTGCCCTTGGCCTAATCTCCCCTCCATTTTGGAACTAGCGGAGATGATTTTTTTGGGTTGAAGGCAAATTCAATCCAATTACCAGGGCACTTGAATGATTGTTGGAGATGCTCTTAGGCCACCTCCAGCCGAAGGGTCTATGTTTAGCCTCCATCCAGATTATAGCCTTACAAGAAATTATTTTTTAATGAACAATGCTAGACCATATTTATATACAATCTCCAACCGAAGTAGGCTATTTTTTAGCCCCCTCAATAATTTATTATTTTAAGTTTGTTCTTTAATTTTATTGGTTAATTGAATTAAACTACTATATTAAAATAATATTTGTGGGTATATTTTGATTGTCATTTGTCGCTAAATGAATAAGCCTCTGGACATAATTTGAGTGCCACTTGAAGATGTGGCCACTTGAAAATTATTGAAAAAATTAAAGGAAAGATTATTGGAAGATGTAAAGAGAAGGATGTGTATGAAAAAAGTGTTTGAGGTGAATAGAATGTGAAGAATTGAAATAAAATGAAATAAGATGATATGGAATGGTGAAAATGATGTGAAAAATGTTGTAGAAATATATAAGAAAAAAATTAGAATTTTTTTTTTAATTTCGTCTTTAAAAAAAAAAAAATTCCAGCTGGGCCCAGTTAAATGGCTGGTTGGTTAGCTAAGGATGCCCAGCCTGCTCGCCATATGGCTAGATTTTGACGCGGCGGATCCCAAGATTTTTTGACTTAAATCTCCATTGAAGATGAGTTTTGTGTATAAATGAACTATCTTTTGACCTATAACATTATGGCCAATCCGATTGGAAATCGCCTTAGCATTTCTCAAAATTTGAATTCTGTATGCCGATTTTGGAGATTATGAAAGTTTTGCATCCTATGATTAAAAATGTCCACTTTTGTGATTAGCTTTTCATTATTTTATTTCCAACGATGACAAATTTTATTATTTTAAACATATACACATCGGCACAAAGTATAACGCGTGCTAATGGATTTTACTCGAGCATTCGTAATAGTATAGTGCATTAGTTTTTGCGAGATTTGACTATATATTGTTTTCTGTCCATATCCTTGCAACAGCAATTAACAATAAAAAGATTAGGCGCTGAGAGTGAGAGAACTCCAAGTCTACAAAAGCAACGACGCGGACTCTCGCTGAAACCATCAGATCCAAAACCGCGATCGCAGCTCCTTCCTGCGATGGATTTTGCAGCGCGTGATCTCGGAGTTTCGAATTGAAATGCAGCCGAATCTGTCTCCCTTTGGCAGCGTTTTGGCGAATCCGTTTTTGTTCAATGGCGATTTGAGCGAGGGCATTGAGACCCCTGGGGTTTTGTTCTTGGTCCCCTTTTTGCTTTTCCAAGGTGGTGCAATGGATTTATCAAAGGTCGGCGAGAAGATTCTGCGCTCCGTTAGGTCTGCCAGATCGCTCGGCCTTCTCCCCTCTGCTTCTGATCGACCAGAGGTGATTGAAATTTCGGTTTTTGCACGTAATGCAGCTTTTTGGCGCTCCAATTCGATGCGTTTCCTGTTTAGTTGTGTGAAATTCGATTGTTTCGGAGTAAAAGCGAGTTGAAATTGTGTAATTAGATCATGTCATTTGATAGTGTTTGTTCTAAGTGTGTGAATTTTGCTTTATATACTGAATTATAGTTTGTTTTGGGTGATTATCTGCGGTTTCGTGGTAATTAAGAAGAAGGTTTAATTGAATAATTATCATTTTAAGAGCAATGCTTATTAATCTGATGGTCTAGTTAATTCACTGTGAAGTAGGGAACGAAAATGTTGTGCTTACTGCAAAATTTGGCTGCTTGGCACAGGGGTAACATTAATTTTCCGTTCTTAATGTCTTCATGTGTTGTTTACCTTATCGAACAGGTTCCTGCACGAGCTGCGGCTGCTGCAGCTGTTGCTCGTGCTATTGCTGGACTCCCTCCGCATCAAAGGTTTAGTCTATCATCAAGCTCTGAAGAATTGAGCTCAATATATGGAAGCAAACATCATGGTCAAGAAGTAGAGGAGATAGAGAAAGAATTCTATGAAGAGGTGCTACTATATAATTATGTTTTTATTTTATTTTATTTTGTAGCCCTCATGACTTGTAGTTTGTTAATGTTAGGTTATTTAGGAATTTACCAAGTCATCTTCCATGTTTCAAGTAGTAGAAAGGTTGCTAACGGTAGCTCATAATCATAGGAAATAGTTTTTTTGACAACCACAAGAAGAAATGTCAATTGTGTTCTGCGATACTTCCTCAGTTATAAAACATTTGTGTCAATCAAAAGACTAGCCCTCATGAGATTTATATTTGTGGAACTGCGGTGTTGCACATGCTATTGGTAGCTCACACATGTAGGAGATAATTTTTCTCAACAACCAAAAATGATATATTTTCATTTATTTGGGCAGTTATTTATTCATTTTCTTAGTTATTCTCTAAGAAGCTGTTTTGAAATATTTAATCACGTCAGAGGTAGTTAAAAATCCATATCTTAACCATTCTGCGGTTGATGACAATGAGGAGCAAATTATTGAAACAACTTGGATTCCCTCGCTCCAACCTTATAAATTATTCTAAGTAGTCTAAGTATGTATTCTCCACAGTACGATTATGACTTTTGGACTTGTAATTCATTACTTTGTACATATAAAGTGTATGGTAGAGAAATGAATTATATCATAATTCTTCTACTCCCTTCTCTTTCCTTGCTTTACTATGTTATTGGGACCCCTTATCTTTCAACAAACCTTAAGTTAAGTCACAAACAAAATGAACCATTTTTATTGACGTCATGCTAGGTTCTAAAAGATGCTAGGCGCTAGTCGGGCGGTGGATTGGGGCCTAGCGCCTAGGTGGGCTAGGCGGATTTAAGTAAATTAACTATTTATACTTTGAAAAACACATAATTGTATTAGGATGCATAAATTGCATAATAAAATGACTATAAAGTATTAGAACATATTGAAAGCATAAGGAACAAACATATAATGAGTGTTCATTCAAGTATCCAATAAGTCTCTTACATTTTATTGAACAAATAAAATGCAAAATGAAAGTTATAGATTTTCTGTCTAAGTGGGAGTCGCAACCTAGGAGGGTACCTAGGCAGGTTTAGGCAGGCTAGGCGGATGCTTAAGCGGGTCTGGGTGCCCTTTAATTTTGAAATGCCTATGGACTAATTAGGGCAGTGGCCAGCTGCTTAGCGCCTAGGTGGGGCCAAGATGGCGCTAGGTGGGAATTTTTAGAATAGTGGGCTGCTATTATTATTTTGTTGTTGTTGTGGTTATGTTTTCGTTGGTAATTTTATACCTTCTCTTTCTTTCTAATAATACTTGCTAATGCTTCCACTTCTTGACGGAGTGTTTATTCAACGGTTACCATTTCTGTGTGGATTAAATTTGAATTATCTGTCTTAAAAGCTTTGCAACTACCTCTTAAATGTAGAATTTTGATCCAGTCAGACATATTTTGGAGCATATTCCATCTGAAGAAAGTGACCTGGCTTATTTTGAGAGACAGGTGATTTTGTAGTTTCTCCATCTTCCTTGCAACCCACATATTCCAGTTTCTTCATTTTGTTCAGCATGTATGCTAGTCTTTTGTTTCCCAGGTAGAGGATTACCCTCGAAGTTGTCCTTTTCATCTTCAATGGACTATTCTGATGTTTTGCATCAGTTCAATTGTTTTATCAAAATATTGCATAATTGAGTTAAATGTCCTGTTTTCTTGAACTCTTTGTTTCAATCTTGTACTAGAATGTTAAATAATTTTTCATATGTTTGTGGCTAGTTAGCTTACATATGATGCCATAGTCATTCGGAAATTCTTCACACATGTAGGACTTAGTTACATATACATGTTACTGTTCGGATGATTCGATCTGCAAATGGTTCACTACTCTATGTGCTCAATTGGTAAAAGTAACCTCTTTGGTAATTTATAACCATTTGCTTTCTACTAATCATGGTTTTGAACCAACCAATGCTTTTCATGGGCCTATCGTGCCTTCATTCTCTATTATTGTCAGATTCGTTATTTGGGTTGAATTGAAACAGGAAAAATTGTAGATGAAATGAACGAGTCTATATCTTGCAGCAGCAGTATTGACAATTCTTTTGGATCTGTGTATGCATAGCCTTTCATTCTTGTCTGATATTCATTCTTCTTCTGTTACATCACGAGCACTTAAATTCAATTCTCTCTTTGAATGGTGTTTCCACTTTTTTATCTATCTTGCACATTCACTTTTTATCGATTACATGTCCTTGTCAACATAATTTGCAATGCTTACATTGCTGGCTGAAACCCGTATCATATGCATTTATAAAATAGTCATAGTCTATTTTTGCATGCTTGTGGCGTGGTTATTTGGAAGTGTAATAATCAATTCCATTGGTTATGTCTTTCAACCTCTTGTCTAACAATGTTATCTACCATCTAAACCCTCATTTGTAGGCCGCTCTTAGATTGGCACAACTGGATAGAGTAGCTGAACGTTTATCCCGCAAGGTTATGGAACATCATGAAGTAATGGGTAAGTTTTAATCAAACTGTCTAAACCTTTTCTGCAATTGTTTTGAAGTACATTAAGGAAGTATTATACTGCATGGCCTTCTGGAAATCTTACCTATATAAGTTATTGAAATTGTGCTTTAAACTCCTAAACAGTCCCTTGAAATATTGGAATACTTTTGTTCACCCCCTAAAGTGGGGGTGATGCCCACCACCCCATTGGTTGACTTTAGATTAGTTTATTTTTGAGAGTTGTGTTTTTTTATCAATTCAACCAATCTAATTTAACTGTAACCAATGAGGTGGTGATCATCACCCCCACTTTAATGAGGAGAAAAGAGGAGGGGGAAAGAGCAGGGGGGGGGTGGGTTGAGCAAAAATGCACGCTTTGGAATGTTATGCGTTTTTATCATCGTATTGCTATTGTATCGGCAAATTGAAATATCTTAACATTTGTTTCCAGGGTGGCAGAGTAGTTGAGTGGTTGTTTATTCAACGCTACTCTCTCTCTCTCTCTCTCTCTCTCTCTCTCTCTCTCTCTCTCTCTCGTGTTCTGGCTCAACAATAGTTCATTGCTGGAGTTTGATTTACAATATATTTCAGTTTCAAATGAGATCTTGACACTTACTTTTGGCCAGTGAAGGGGATGCATTTGGTCAGGGAATTGGAGAAAGACTTGAAAATTGCAAATGTCATCTGCATGGTAAGCCCTTGCAGGATGTGTCATCCAGAATGTGGTCATTCTGAATTTTTCATTTGCTTCTATTGATTATTTGATATAACTTTGTTTTTGTCGAAACTCTTTTTATATGTTTTTTTTAATGTCAAACTCCTTTTATATGTTTGCTCTGGCTTTTATTTACTGTTTTTGTAATTGTATTTGCAGAATGGAAGGCGGCATCTGACCTCATCAAGGAATGAGGTTTCTAGGGATCTCATTGTAAATTCCAATTCCAAAAAGAAACAAGCTCTTCTGGTATGTTTGTTACTTTGTGCATGGTTAGCAGTAACAATCTTTTTTAGATATTTTTCCCTGGTTCCTAGGGATCCCATCATAGTCACTTCGATAGTTCTCGTTGCATAAGCATAACCTTACGTATACAGTTTCCTATTTTTATGAAAATCAGGACATGCTTCCTGTTTTAACTGAGCTTGGTCATGCACTGAAAATGCAAGCAGAGCTCGAGTCTCTGGTTGAGGAAGGAAATTACTGCAAGGTGGGTTTATATATCTGTTCTCCTGCAGTTTATATTATACTCTCCAGTTTTCGTTTCATGTTGCATTTTAATCTTTATAATTATTTGGTTAAATTCTCATGTATATTTACAGGCCTTTCAAGTCCTGTCTGAATATCTACAGCTGTTAGATACTTTTTCAGATCTTTCTGCAGTACAAGAGATGAGCCGTGGTGTAGAGGCAAGTATTAAGCTACTATTAAGAAGCACTTTTTTGTTAACAGATTCACTGATATTTCATATGTCTCTGTGCCTCAATATTCTTTACCATGGATTAAAAAAAGTCTTTAGTTTATGGTTTACATATTTACCTATTGAGGGGCTACTAGATTATACTTTATTTATTAAAATATAAAAAAACTGTTGCCCCACATCCTAATAAGCTATGGGAGTAGGGTGGTCAACCAACAAAAATTGTATCATGTTGCTAGAGCAAGGAGATCCTCAGTGCAAGTCCTTCCAATTGGAACCTTCCCACTTCCCAATATGAGTCTTTTTTTATTTTATTTTATTAATTTTATTATTATTATTTTTTAAGCAAGTGATATTGGGGGGTGTGGGGGAGTCGAACTCGAGACCTCGGGTGCAGGGGTGGATGCTTGAGTCTTAACCAACTACAAGCCCCTTGCTGAACCTCCCAATATAGGTTGAGTTTCACATGTTGGGTTGTAGTGGTGGATCTACCCACACGGGAGGGGCATTTCAGGATATAGAATAATCATGAAATCTTGCCTTGCATCCCACCACTTGAATTTTAGGTACTACTGGTAAACCAACAAACTTTATCATGCTTACATTTTATTTTTTCATAACATGGGTGTAGGTTTGGCTTGGAAAAACTCTTCAAAAGCTGGATTCCTTGTTGCTAGGAGTGTGCCAGGAGTTCAATGAGGAGGGCTTTATAACTGTCAGTGCTTTTCTTTCTTTCTTTCTTTCTTTCTTTTGTTTCTCTTTTCCTGATAACTGGATCATTAATTTCTCTCAAATGCTGCATGAAGATTTTGTAGATTTCTACGTGAGTTTCATTACATATAGTTGTTCTTAGATTACATTTATTTCAAATAGCTTGATATTCTTTTAAGTGGTCATTATCCTTTACACAATGATATTGATGAGGAGGATACAGAAATACCATGGTTCAAATTTCTGTAAAGATATCTGCTTTCTTCATATTATTTAAGGAATATCAGTACCAAATTATGCATACAAGAGGGACGAAGCACCTAGTAAGTGAAAGTAGTATTTTTTGTTCTCTCTCTCTCTCTCTCTCTCTCTCTCTCTCTATGTTCTGCTCCACTCAGTCCGAGTTTCCTTTACTTTGTACCATTTGGTATGTGAATTGAGAAACAACTTGTCTGATCCAACCATGTATTGAAGTGATCTTATGTCTGATTCTTGTGTTAATATTATGTTGCTCCCCGTTTGAAGTAAAGGGTTATGTTGCTCCATTTGTTATTTTGAGTTAATTTTATGTTGATTACTGATAGGTATCTTCTCCGTAATTTGATTGCTCCCAAGTAATTTCATTGCTTGTACCTTGTGCTGAACTAATTTTACCTGCATTCTTAAACTTCTGTTAGTTTGATATTGTCTTATTCCTATTTTTGAAAGTTCTAATAAATGTTAGATACGTTTTCTGTATTTGATTGATATAAAACTGGGGCTGTTAGTTGGATTCTGTTTTTGTCAAGTAAAATTTGATTGGAAATAGGAAAAGCAACTAGGGATATATGGAAGACACTATTCAGAAAAATAAAATTAAAACAAGCACCAAATTTAAACACCCAGGAGAAGGTAAAATCTTTGAACTGAATGGCATTAGAGAGCTGCAAGGAATAGCATCAATAAATGAGTGGTATTTTACTCAATTCACTATTTAGAGCTTTCTGGTTATTGTAGATCCACGTATTAATGCTGCAACCACTTTAGTGAGAGCATGTTCAGAAAAGTGTTAAGTTGCAGCATCATCATTCTTCTCTTTTTTCTGGATGATAAGTTTAAGTTGAGGGATCAATTGTATGCTCTTTCAGGTTTTGTGTGATGTTTATTTTGACTTGATACACTATTAAATGCTGAACAGGTGGTCGATGCTTATGCACTAATTGGGGATATCTCTGGCCTTGCTGAGAAGTTACAAAGTTTCTTTATGCAGGAAGTTCTGTCAGAAACCCACTCTATATTGAAGAATATTGTGCAAGAGGAGGTATGCTGATATAATTATGATTTAGAAGTAGAATAGTTCATGCAAAAGTGTTGGGGTAACACAGAAAATAAAATATCTCCATATAGTTGTGGATTTATTTCTTGAAACTTATGTTTAGTCTGTCTGTCCCAACCACTCCCCCACCCCCCCCCCCCCCCCCCCCCCCCCCTCCCGTCCCCTCCCTCCTCTCTTTCTCCAAAACAATAATGTGGAGACAAAGATAAATTTGGCAGCAACCTGAAAATGACGTGTATACAAATTAAGGAGTTTCAGATAAGGCAGCATTTTGCTTCTCTAGGGACACTGCAGTAACAGGTGGCTATGTAAGACCTCTGTGGAAAGCTCTGACGATGGGTATACAAAATGTGGGTACAAAACAACTTACCATGTTAGGGTGGCTAGATCATTTTTCAGAAAGGTTACTGTTTTGGTTGTGGACAACAGAAGTTTTTTGAGCTGATGTTATTTGAGGCAAGACTATGATTCAGAAGGGATTATGGATTCATCCCAGGTTTCCCTTTGTACAATTGGGAAACTCATAATGACAGTCAAAGGTCAGTCTTGGGTGAGTTGAGGATTGCACAAAAGTTCAATCCAATCATCACATGGTAGAAGATGAGGAAAGCGGTCGGATGGGTACACTTGGGCAAATAGAGGATAGCAGGAAAATTGAGTCCAAAAACACAAGGTAAACAATGAAGAATGGGGAAGGGTACATTTGGGAGTAAGAAAAGGATGAGCGCACCATAATCTAGTATCCTACAGAATAAAAAATGAAGACTAGGAAAGGGGTAGAAGGATGGGAAGAAACCTAGGGGGCCTAGTACAGGAAAGGGTAATACTGGTCTGAGGAAAATGTTAGTAGGCATACATATAAGGCCCAAGAATTAGAATTGTTGGACGAGGGACTGGATCACGATATTGTTGGTTGTGGGAGCATATTAGAGGAAAATCGCGGATGACTCAAAAAGTTGGTAGAGCTAATGACCCTAATTTATTAAACCGCAGACCAAAATCAATTTGGAATGGCTTCATCAGAGGCTGGGTATTGGGAAGATCAGAGAGAGTTTTAACTACAACAGAGGCTTGGGCCTTGTCTGATGCAAAATTCTACCAGTGTTGGAATGTGTTCCAAACAAGAAGACCAAGTACCTGCTCATCTCCCCATATAAAGATGCATATTCTTTCAGCATTGCCATTTCCCCTTCTAACTTGTGCAAGGTAGATGCAGGTGCTTGGAATAGTGGGTGCTGGGGCTGGAGATTTCCTTTTTGGTGGAGGGGTTTTTGGGAGATAGTGCAGATTAGAAGGCAGTTCTCTGTGGCACTTTGCAGTTTTGGTGGTTGTTAGGATTGTTTGGATGGAAAGAAACAAAAGAATTTTTTTAACATATGAACTAGGTGGGTTTTCTTTGGGGGAAGAATACTTTTGGCATTCTCCCTGATGTCTGCGTCAAGACATTTTAGACAGTCCTTGGGTTTATCTTTGCAGGGGACCTTATTCTTTCAATTTTTCTGCTTGTGCAGTTTGTTTATAGATGTTTTGTTTTGATAAAAGAGAGTATTTTGTATTAAAAAACAAAGAGATGATAAGATCTATGGTGTTCACTTTATAGCTGTATTGTGAGACAATATCTATACTTAGATGATTAATTTCTTTGCAGGATCAGGGATTTCACATGCAAAATAGTCGGTACATTTTCTACATCTACCGGTGCTAGTATCGTAATGTAACAGAACCATACATCTTGTATGCATGCTAATGCATTCTTATGTGTTTCCAGACTTACCTACAGCGATCTATGCCTTCAGATACCTGAACCAAAGTTTAGGCAGTGTTTGTTAAACACACTAGCAATCCTTTTCAAGTTGATGTGTTCATATCATGAAATCATGGGCTTTCAGCTGGATAATAGGGTAAACTTCAATTCACACTTTTACTTGATCGTATTATTTTTCATTATATATTTGGTAATGTATTTATTTATTTTGGTTACATGCACTTCTTCCAAATTTTAAATAATGTTAGTTGATAGTTCCTCTTTGTTACTGCTTATTACTATTGGCTGGTAAAGTATATTTGAATGTGTTTCCCATTGTTTACAACTTAACCTGTCCGTCAGAATGTTTTTTGCCATTCAGTATTGTCTCTAAATCATTTTCTGTTTGCTTTGTCATAACAATTGAAAACTGTATTGCAATACTTTTATGCACTCAAATGTATTGATGTATCAATATTATACAATAAATTAAGCTGTTTTCTTCTGTTACTAGTTTTCTTTGGATTCCGTTGAACTGTATTACAGCCATAGTGGTCACATACTGTACGACTGTAGGTATTTGGCAGAAATATGGCTCCTACATACACACATGTTCGCACAAAAACAGAATCATTTTATTTTCCAGGATATGAGAGAAATCTTTATGTCCTTGTTTTAGGATTCAGCCGGTAAAACTCCAAGCATGACACAGAAGGAAAGTGACATCTCTCCGACTCCTGGGGGGGTTCAGCAAATTTCACCTCCTTGTTCTTCCCAAAAAGTTAATGGCTCTCTCGCCGAATCTGTAGATATAGTGCCTGGTTCAGCATACATAGATGAATCTACAACCACCTGCTCTTTGGTTGAACCTGCAGGAAACACAACTTCCACTAATTATCAAAATTTAGTTGATGAGGCGAGTAAGGATGACAGTACAACATCAACAAGTGGATCCCCATGGTATCAACTACGAAAAGATGCCACAGCATTTGTTTCACAAACCCTTCAGAGGGGACGCAAAAATCTTTGGCAACTCACAGCTACTCGTGTATCGGTCTTGCTTTCTTCAGCTTCTGTTTCTTCTGCTAGCATACACCAATTCTTGAAAAACTATGAAGATCTGGGTGTCTTTATCTTGGCTGGGGAAGCATTTTGCGGAATTGAAGCAGCTGACTTCAGGCAGAAGTTGAAGGCAGTATGTGAAAATTATTTTTTAGCTTTTCATCGGCAGAATATACATGTAAGTCAACTTTACAGGTTTTGTCCTCCAAATAGGGCTATGCTATGTGATGACTGATATTATGTTTGTTTATTTCTGTTCTTTCTAATTAATTATAAAACTGATTGGTTACTGATTAAGAAATTATTGATTGTTATGAACTCGTGACCAAATAAGAGTTGTGGACTACCAGACATTGCTCACTGCCTGATGTTACACACATAAATAGTTTTTTATTGCATTTGCTTTTACTTGTCCAAACTTGTAATATCACATGCAAGATAAAACCCTACTTAGGTGGCATCTACATAACTGGTGTGCTACCATGGTTGTCCAGTCACTTGTGTTCCCCTGTTGTGTATTGCAATTCAAATGTATTAGAAACATTTTGTTTGAACAGTTTTGCCTCCCAACACTTATTTTATACATTCTCATTAGTTTATTTTTCGAAATTATGTTGTAGATTTAAACTTTTACTATGCACAAGCACAACACTGTCCAGATGCACTTATATAGATAGTTGATACTTTAAAAATTTTTTTAGGCGCTTAAAATGGTGTTGGAAAGAGAAATTTGGTTCATGATGCCACCGGATGCAGTACAAGAAATTACATTTCCCGGGCTTGCTGGTGATGGAGCACCTATAATTGTTCCATCTGAGGGTAAGTCTAATGCCAGGGTTCTACATTCTGATAAGTCTACAAGAGTTGTTGATACTGGTGCCAAGAAGAGTGGATTCTCTAATTGGCTTAGAAATGGAAACCCCTTTTTGTTAAAGCTGGCACATACATCCAAAGAAGGTCTTAAGTGGAACAGTACAACTGGTGAATCTGATGGTAATTTTAGCGAAAGGCTTGGTGATAAGGTCTCTCAACAAAACAGTGATTCAAGTCATTCTGATGGTGCTAATTCTGTTTCGGAAGAAGATAATGAAGATCTTCTTGCAGACTTTATTGATGAGGATAGTCAACTCCCAAGTCGAATTTCGAAACCTAGACTGTCAAGAAATCAATCTTTACATTATAATGATGGAGAAATCATAGCTCAAACTGGATCATCTATTTGTCTTCTAAGGTGAACTGCTCTGTATTTACTGGAGAGATTAATGCACTTTCAGATATAAAAGCCTGAATTATGTATTTTGGAATGGATGCTTGACAGTTGATCTGTATTTTCTTGTACATTTTAGGTCAATGGATAAATACGCCAGGCTTATGCAGAAATTGGAAATAGTCAATGTTGAGTTCTTCAAGGTATCTTATACTCTTTATATATCTTTTTCTCACTTCCATGTCTGTTCTTTATGCTTATTAATAAAAACCTGTGATGAGTCTATTTTTCCTGATTCAGTATATTGTTGCAGGGAATTTGCCAGTTGTTTGAGGTATTTTTTCATTTTGTATTTGAAACATTTGCTCAGCAAAACAACAATTCAGGTGGAAAAGGGTCACCAGATCCGATTAACTGTGAGTGCTTTCTTTTTCAGTGCTTCAAACTATTTTGTGTTCTTTATCTGATCATCTACTGATTATGATACTTTGTGATTCTGATGCACAGATCGGCTGAAGACAGCCTTGTCCAGAATACAACAAGACTGTGACCAGTGGATAAAGTCCCCATCATCTTCATCCTCATCTCTAAATTCGTCATGTACAGACATCACACCTATGAGTCCTCCCAGTAACACACCAGGAACATCCTTTGGTCTCAAGGTATTAATTAAATATCATATGGTCCTCCTAGATCATCTTTTAGATGGAAAATAATAACAACTTTTCATTCCAAAATTTTTGAGTTTTATGCACCTTGTGCATTCTTTACTTGCCCTATAAGTTAGAAAGTTTTATGTGCTGTACTTGTGCATTTATTCATATTGGCAGTTTATCATGGTCTGCAGAGCATATATGGGTTGGCATGCTACACCTATACAACAAGTTTCAGTCATCCTTTTTATTTTTTTTTAAATGTTACGAAACTATGATGCTGTACACTAGGTTCAATCTTTGTAATGTTGCAGTATAACTTCATAAATTTAAAGCAATTCCTTAGTTACAATGCTATTCAGTGATGGCATGGAAGTTACCAGATGTTCTATACTCTCTTGGTTTTTTAGTTAGAAGTTAGAACTAAGCCATATGCAATATAAATCTGCTTTAAGTTGCACGACCATTTTGTTGCAGGAAAGATGCGCTGGTGCTGACACTATCTCCCTTGTTGCTCGAATATTGCATAGATCTAAAGCTCATCTCAAGACAATGCTACTTCAGAATAATGCTGCTGTGGTTGAAGACTTCTATGCACATCTGGTAGGTTCCTTTGTTATTGTCTGCTGGAGTTTTTCAAAGATTTCATGCTAGCTTGGTGGGGTGTTAATAAAATGATGTGATATGATCTTAGTTTAATTTTCCATAGTGGACGGTTTAGCAATAATTGACTAGGAACATGTTTTATTGGTATAAAATGATTCTTGATACAATTGAATCTCATAAATAAATATCTTTGTGACATGGATGATACTATGATGGGGGTTGTATAATTGTATTTGTAAGTGATACTTCTTAGATTCTTACCAATGTGCATTTGACATTGAAAATAAATCCAAAGTAGAAAAAGAAAATTGTTTCGGTACTGCTAGATACTAGGTAGGCTTGTAAGCCTTGTATAAGTAACACTAATTTTTCTCACAATTAAGTTTTTGTATGTTTCTCACAATTTTATTAATATGACTTGTTTGATTTCTTTATTTGTTATTCATCTATAGGAGTCAAATGTTTTGACAAATCATTAATTTTTTTGATGAATGCCTATAATTCAGTTTGAATTTATATATATATCTTTATTAGGTTGATGCTGTACCAGATCTTGTAGAGCACATTCATAGGACAAGTGCAAGACAACTGCTCCATATTAATGGGTAAGACCAGAGTTCATGGCCTGGTTGGGTTTACTTTACTATTAGGTTTTTCTTTCTGCAGATAAATCAAACATCTTTTCATTTAAAAAGGCTCCCCTTTTTCTCTTGGTTTCTACTTTGTCATTTCATGGAGAACCATTATTTGCAGTTATGTGGATCGGATAGCCAATGCAAAATGGGAAGTGAAAGAGCTTGGACTAGAGCATAATGGGTTAGTTTCTTGATATTTATTCTTTATTTATTTGAAAGTTTCCGGTTTCATTTTTATGATCTTGTGCCATGCCGTTGACAATGATCTTTCAGATTTTGTAAAATTCCTTCTTGGGGCCAGCTAGTTTTTAACACATCAAAGCTTTATCTGTATGATAAATTAGGAGCGACATGTTTACAAAAACTGATTCTGTGGTAGTTATTTAGATCTTGGATGAGAACCAAACTTCAATTATGCTTATGGCTCTTGAATTTGTGGTCTTATGTTTCTGAAGGTTTTAACTTTTGTATCATATGGCATTATAATTTATTGTTTTCTTTTGGGCGTTTTCTTAAATATATCATTTGCCACAAATCCTCAAGTCTCAGAAATTTCTTCCCTGAGCATAACTTGTTTTAGGCCCTTCTTTTAGGTCTAATGCATGGTTCCTCTTTGCATGTCAATCCTTGACGACCATGTTCGCCTTGTCTTTGTATGTGCAAGAAACAGAGATTTGTGAAAAGTCTTGCTGAAATGGCTTTCACACCAATTTTTCCTCTCTACTACCATATGACAAGTGTCAAGTTTTCTGACATGAGTTGTTGCTTTAATAGGTATGTTGATTTGTTATTGGGAGAATTCAAGCACTATAAAACAAGGCTTGCTCATGGGGGAATTCGCAAGGAGGTAATAACTGGCTGTTTCTTGGAACTTTCACAATAAAATGGAGAAGTTGCTCTTCTCTCAATAGGGTTCGAATGGTTAATGGGATGACTTGATTGGCTTGCTTCTGGAAATTGTGTATTCTTTGGGTATGGACTGTTATTGTGTGGTTATTCTGTTATGCCTTTATGCTCTATCTAAAGTTACTTTTTCTCGGGTGGTAAAAGAAATAAGTTATTAGGTTTTACGTTGGGTATGCATTTTTATGGTGTGGTTATTCTGCCATGCCATTCTGCTCTATCTAAAGTTACCTTTTTCCTGGGTGGTAAAAGAAAATAATTTATTAGGTTTTAGCTTGGGTATGGAATGTTATTGTGTGGTTATTCTGTTATGCCATCGTGCTCTATCTACAGTTCTGTTTTCCAGAATGATAACAGACAATAAGTTGTTTGGTTTTACGTTGTTTATATCAGACTACAGGGATAAATTGCGCTTATATTTTTGTATAATGGTATGCACTTTTGACATGACGCAACTGCTAAATATGAAATTGGTATCTGAATTGCATAGTGAATAACCACATGCTTGTGCTAAGAACTTTATGTGTTATTGAAAGTGGGCATGTATTTTAAAAATAAAAATGTGCTTGATTGCAAATATATGTATGTATACATGTAGGTTCAAGACCTCCTCTTAGAATACGGACTTGAAATTGTGGCCCAAACTCTCATAGAAGGACTCTCCCGTGTCAAGAGGTGTACAGATGAAGGGCGGGCTCTCATGTCATTGGATCTACAGGTTCTCTCTCAAATTGGACAAGATATGAATCTCAACATTCCTTTAGCGTTGCTCTCCTTTGCAGCTTAATAAATTTCAGGACTCCTTTGTGGGTTTTAGGTTTTGATCAATGGCTTGCAGCATTTTGTCGCAATGAATGTGAAGCCCCATTTACAAATAGTTGAAGCCTTCATTAAGGTAAGCTCAAACATAGACTAAATAGTTAGCAAGATCTTGGGGAATTCTGTTATATTGGTAAGTGACTAGAACAACTTGGTTGAAATGGGGTTTTGAAACTAACTTTCACTCTCTTTCTACTCTGGGTCAGGCATACTATCTTCCGGAAACTGAATATGTACACTGGGCACGTGCTCACCCGGTAAGAGATTCCATCACTGCGGACTTCTTGTGGTTAGATTTTGGACACTGATTTTCATACATCATGAATATGAACTTACCCTTTCCACTGCAGGAATACACAAAAAATCAAATTGTTGGGTTGATCAACCTTGTTGCCACTATGAAAAGTTGGAAGAGAAAAACCAGACTGGAAGTGCTAGAAAAGATTGAATGAGCATGCAACTTCGGCTAAGCGTGGTAGGTGTTTTAATCATTTAGAACCTCACGTATTGTCGTCTCTCACTCTTCACTTAAATTTTTTCTAATGAGCTATGTATATTTGATTTTGTTTTGATTTTTCATCATCATGTGCACCGTACATGTTGATCCCGGTTGTATATTTTCTCGTGTCTGAGTTTGTAATATATTGTCATCCCTAATAGGGACGATTAAATGTATTTTTGGATCACATGAGTCGAAATAATGATGTATCAAGAGAAAAACGTACAATTGGAAGTTGGAACCACGAGCTTTCATCGAACTGTAGTAAAGCTTTCGCGCAATTTTCCGTTACCTTGCTTGAGCAGATGCTTATGAATTGGTTCTGTAGAATAGCTAGGGACCTTGAAATCTTCAGAGAAAGGCATCTTATCTATGTTTGGGTGAGCGATTGTGATTTCAAAGTCCCAAGTGACTGAGGTTAAGTTATGAAATGTAAAGATATAAAGCCCTCCATGACCAGTACAAAGGCATTTTAGAGAGATTTGCAAATACTTGGAAGGTATCGTTTGCAAACCCTCCAACATACCTTTGTAAATTGTAATGATTATGGAGCGCATTTCTTAATCCCTCCTATCAATTTTTTGTGTGATCCATTTTTTATCGACTTGGACTCAAATTCTTGAAACTTGCCAATCCTTCTCCCCAAACATAATGTTTAGGGAAATAGTACCTCAAAGGATCTTTTTATTCTGCTAGTAATAGTTATCTAACATATATTTAGGACCCTTTTTTATAATCTTTTTTTTTTTTTTTTAAATTTATTATTATTTTACTTTTTGTGTTTAAAATACGAGGAAAGTATATGGGTAAGGGACATATGAAGAAGGGTGATGGGAAAGGGAGAAATAAAAATGAATCAACAAAAACAAAATTTTGTAAGCGTAAAGAGCTTTAAATAGTTATTGGTTTTGAGGTTTTTGGTTTTCATTTGTCTTTTTTTTTCCTCCACATATTTTCCGTCGTCACCAACTCAAAAGCTAAAATTTGAAAATAAAAAACCAAAATAGTTATCAAACGGTTATTATGTTGGGACAAGTAAACGGAGAAAAAGAACATCTATCCCAATTCTATGTGTGGAAATAATAACTTTGTAATCTTATTTGAAGATTACAGAGAAAAAGTTCATCGTCACGTGACCTCTCAATCTAATAATACATTGTCGTGTGAAAAAAAACTCACACTTGACAATGTATTATTGGATACATGGCGCCATGTGATGATGAATTTGTTCTATGTAAGTTTTTTTTTTCCCGAATTACCCTCATTATCAGCATGCCACAAAGGACACAGAAGCTTCATTTTACTATAAAAGCCAGAGGAGAGCCTAGAGGAAAGGACCTTAAGTAATCAACCAACACTCTATGCTATCAAAGCTTCCCGACTGAGCTTCCTCTTCGAGGACACTTGTTTCCATTGTCTTGATCGATAAGGCATTTTCCAGCCTCTCAGAGCTTCATCATCTTGCTTCATTTCCTGTTTCCTTCCTAAAATCATGTGCACTTTCTTAAGTTTCACTAGTTCTTGTATTAGATTTTTAGTCTTTAACGCTTATGTTTAAGAATTGTACTCTTTCTATACAAATTGGAATGACGAAAACTAGTTTTTATTCAACTTCGTCTCTATAGTTCTTAGCAACCAATCCATAAGAGTGAAGTCATCAGCATTCGAGGAATAGATAGCAACTTAACAGAGCCAACGTCCTACTCATAGCATAATCATTTGGTTTCAAAATTAAGAAAAGTGCAACACACACTTGCACTAACATGCTTGCACACCCTCTCTCTCCCTCCTTGTGCAATGAGAGGCAAAGTAAAAATCGGGAGCAAATAGTTTGTCGCGACAGTTTAACTAGATTCAATTAAAACCCCAACATTATTACAGTTGGATACAATTAATAACCAAATAAATACTTATGCATAAGTTTGTCTAAAAACGATTGCTTGTTATATGATTCTTTCATTCAAGTTAACTTTCTTATTATAAATTAGATAAATAAAAAACCGTCGTATATTTTGATAAAAACAATAAAACAAAATCGTCGCATAAAAAAAATGGACACTTCCGTTTGTAATCAAACAACTATTCCTAGTTAAAAAAAAAAGAAAAAAAAAAAAACACCGAACTAATAAGAGAAATGTTCGACCATATACCAATTGAAGATTGAAGAATGAAAATTAAAAATAAAAATTGCTGCAGCCTCCTACGAAAAGTAAAACCATCTACCCTGCAGAGTCTGCAGCTTTTCCCCTCATTGCATGTTTGTGTCCCACGTGGTTATGGGTTTGCTTGTTGACTCCTCTTTGTACTCAGAGTCCTCTCCCCATCAATCATTTTTCTTTTGTTTGCTTACTTACTGTAGTAGTGTGCCTGCAGTCTGTCTTTTCTTGTACACAGTGTCTGTCTGCCATTGATATTATTATGTGTTTTGTTTTCTACGTAGAAGCAGCAGCAGCAGGTGATTGCGTGATGTCGGCCACCATATTCAATGCAATGCATGGCTGATCCACAGGTACCTGTAAATTAAGTAAAATATCATTGAAGTCGGTAAATATACAAAAACGAAATTTAATTGGGTACTTTTAAATTAAAAATGGAACTTAAGCATCAAATTATTGTTCATATATATTATATAAAATTTATAATAACATTTGTGTGTATTTTTTTCTAAAATATTTAGAATCGAAAAGGTTTCTGAGTTAGTTGGACTTTGTCAGCTTTGTCGTGCACATGAGTGTTACTATATACATACTGACCGGTCAGACTTCTCTTATTTCATGGACTGTCAGTAGTAACACACACACACACACACACACATATATATAGATTACTGACTTCTCTTATTTCATGGACTGTCAGTAGTAATACACACACACATATATATATATATAGATTACTTCTTCTATAATTAATATGTATCAGGTAATTGTCACGTCATATGCATGCAATGCAACGAAAGATATACCAAAGCGTAACTTGAAACAAACAATACCTACGATTATGTATATTTTTGTTTAACCCTAAATCATGCTAGGATTAGTTGTACATAAGTTTCATCATATTTGTAAAGTTTGTAGTGTATTATACGTATCAACCAATGATCAAGAACAGCTTATGTACCATAAGCAATTGAAAGCCAAAACCCTTCTTTTTGTTTTGAAATTCTTGCAATAAAATGATTTAAATGAGACAACAAAAAATTACAGCTTTAATTTTTCCATGCTCTATGCATGTATTTCTTCATAAATACTACTAAAAATCTTATATATGTTTTATCGTACGATGAGACAAATAATAATCAAACAAATGATCATAACAATTAGACTTATTTGTTGATTTCTCATTCGAATTTGTATAGAGCTGTTAATTTCTCTCTAGACTTTAATTTTAGTTGGTTATCCCCTGAACCTGTATAAATAGCTAGTTTCCCTTGGTGTTAAATTTTGAAATCTTCATCCAATTTTCGATCCATTTTGGTCAAAGGACATCACACAACAACTATATGAGGGCAAAAAAGTAATTTCGCTTTGGTAAATTGGCACAGGGCCAATGTGACAACCCGTTCCAAATTTTACGTTTTTATTTTATTTTAAAAGCGTGAATTTACGAAATTCCTCTAGAGGCAAGGACTTTGACTTCTGTTGACCATCGTCTAGAGAGACGTATGACTTATTCTTTTAACATATTCTCGTAATACTCGTGGATGTGAACGCATAAGCGAAAGCCGTTTGCGAGTCCGGATTATAACGGTATAGTTACGGACGTTCGAAATTGGTTATTCAAGGTGTAGTGTTAATTAAATTAAATCCCCAATCAGAAATTGGTTATTTAAGGTGAAGCCCAATCAGAAAAAGGAAAGAAAGAAAGAAAGAAAAAAAAAAAAAAAAAAAATCCCAGCTTTTCCCGTGGGTTTTCCCACTCGCGACCACCCATTTTCCAAGGCCGATTCCGGCCAACTCCGGTGGATTTTTTCGATGCCACCACCACCATCTTGAAGCTCTCATTCCCCTCTACAAAACCCACCCAAGAACCACCTTGATTAATCATGGGATGTGGAGGTTTGAGGCCACGAAAGTTGACGAAAATCAATGGTGCTCCGGCCACCCTTTTCGATTTTCCGGCAAATCGGCAAAGCAATGGCCGATGCCACCACTTGGGCTTTGTAGCCCATCATCCCAGGAGCAAAACCCAACCAACCTTGACCCCGTTGGACCACCGTAGACGACGAATCGACGTCGGGAAGTTTTATGCACCCGCCGGCTTCGTGGGCAAAATTGACCATCTTCCGTCCACTTTTGGACTTCGTGGCAGGTATGAAAGTTGCTCCACTCACTGAGATCTTCATTTCTGTGAAGTTTGAGAATTTTTGGAAATAGTTGGATTTTCCGGCGAGTCGGGGCGGCCGACCGCCACCCGCGGCGGCACGTGCGGCGGCGCGTGGCCAGTGGGCCGCCAATGCTATTTTTAGGCTATGTCGAATGTCTTGAATTCAGTTTTGTTATTTGAATGACATAGGTTGATCGTTGGAACCTAAATTCGTTACGATACATTGCTTGATGAAAATGTGAATCGACGATCCGACCGTTGGATCGTCACCAAACTTGGGTACATTATAATACATAATATTTAAAGATCATAGGAATTTACGGATCGGGAATCCGACTTACGGATCTTCCTGAATTGGATTTGTAAGTTAGTAAAATAAATGTTCACGGCCACTTGTTTTAGGCAATTGGCGGAGATCTGACCGTTGGATCGTAATGAAACTTTAATATGTTATTCTAGAAACATATTGTGGATCGTTGGGAGTTGCGGATTGGAAATCTGATATGCGGATCTTCCGGGTCAAATTATACAGGGTTGTAAACCCTACCGTCGATCTTTGATCGACGGTTGACTTGTGGTCAATGGGTCTCAAAATATTTTAGAATGTCGTTGAGGTTGTGTTTTATGTGAATTACATATTCTACGGATAAGACATCTGAGATGTGATTTGATAATTGGTCACAGGGACCAATCATTCAGGACGCCTCGATGCGTGCGCTAGAGAATCATAGCGTGGACTCCAGGTGAGTGCATCCTTTTCCATTTTATCGTACATATTATTAAGAGTTCTATCGACACCTTTAAATTGATTAGTCATATTACTTTCATATATAATTATTGTGAATGCTTGAAGTACTATGTGAACTACGAATGGCTTGATCCTTGTTTAGGGTACGTAGGCAGTCTAACGAGACGTTAGATGCAGCCATAAAATATTTGAGACAAAAGCCTTGCTTGGGAAATTGAGTAATGCGAAGGAAATTGGTAAAGACAAGTTTTAGTTTTGTGAATTAGTTAGTTAAATTAGAGTTAATTGGGTTGTCATGGGTAATTATCCCTGAAAATAAGTAGTTTGGGAGTAATGCGTTATTGATTGTACACTTCTCACTGTATTGTTTATAATTGAACACGCTACGACATGGTTGAGTATTAGATTGCATCATAGTATATCAATATGTATATTACTTGCATATAATTATTGGGAATGCTTTCAAGTGCAAAGGTGAACTCAGGACACCCAGGTAAGTTCAGGTGAGTTTATGGTACTAGTTGAATCGATTGCGTTATAGCATGACTACAGTTATGTGTTAGGCAACTTCGATACTATCGTACTGGTTGCCATGAGTTGCACATGTTATATTGAGATGCATTGAGAGCTCATAAACCTGCACCCCGGTGTTAGTGCTCCCGCCCGTGGCCAGGGCATAGTCCTTCACGTGATGTTCACCTCCCGCACCTTATGCTCACCTTGGATTCAAGGTAGGTGCACAGTCCTGTCGTACAGACCACTTTAGGTGGTTCCGACTCGTAGGTGACCCGCGATTATTCGCCCAGTCTTCACGTGATCGTAGCACTTGAGTTTATTTATTTACACTCAGTCCTGTCGTACAGACCACTTTAGGTGGTTCCGACTCGTGTGCAGGTATACTTATTGAGCTATTGGCTAGCCAGGATTGATGAGATATGGATAAGTCGTACAGGTCACTATAGGTGACTCCGACTTATATGCTAGCCAGGATTGACAGGATTGATGAGATATGGATAAGTCGTACAGGTCACTATAGGTGACTCCGACTTATATGCTAGCCAGGATTGATGAAATATGGATAAGTCGTACAGGTCCCTATAGGTGACTCCGACTTATATGCTAGCCAGGATTGACGAGATATGGATAAGTCGTACAGGTCCCTATAGGTGACTCCGACTTATATGCTAGCCAGGATTGACGAGATATGGATAAGTCGTACAGGTCACTATAGGTGACTCCGACTTATATGCTAGCCAGGATTGACGAGATATGGATAAGTCGTACAGGTCCCTATAGGTGACTCCGACTTATATGCTAGCCAGGATTGATGAGATATGGATAAGTCGTACAGGTCACTAGAGGTGACTCCGACTTATATGCTAGCCATGATTGATGAGATACGGATAAGTTGTACATGTCATTTTAGATGATTCTGACTGATATATCACTTTGTATTGATTTAGTTCATTTGGCCTACTTATTAATGTATGGTGGATTTGATGGCAAACCGTGGTTTTGGTCATTTCTGAGTATGGTTTGGATATATGTATATATGTTGTACTGTCTTATGGAAAACGATACGGGTTTTACATTTAGGGCATTACTTTTAGAGAGGTAATAACTTTGGGAAGCTTGGTTTTATTGCTTACTCACACCTTCTGTTTGGTGCCCTCCAGGTTTTAGCTGCTGAGTTTGTATCGACAAGAATCTGTGGTGAATCTTAGTATTAATGGATATTTCTGAGGGTATGATTCTTACCCACACTACTGTACCTTACTTATGCTCTGACATCGCGTGTGAAATGGGTTCACTCCCACTCATAGCGCACTCTGGTACTTAGACACTTTTAGATTCAAATTTATTCACTTTTTATACATTATCACATTTTATGGCTTCGTCACCTTCCAGGTGTCGGCCAGCACAGCTCGATTCAGGGTCCAAGTGGACTTTCTGGGTCGGGGTGTGTCAGCCAATATTTATAGTTGCTAATTGGACTAACATGACTAATTCAAACAAAAAAAGTCAACTAGTGGAAGAGAAAAAGAAGAAAAAAAAAAAAATATGCTATTGACATTAGGGATAAACATTTGACATATGATCAAAATGGATAGAAAATTGGATGAAAAATTCTAAAATCTAACGTTAGGAGGGAAATGGGCTAATTATAAAAATTTTGGGAAAGGAGAAGGGTGGGGTGGTTGGGGGGGGGGGGGGAGGGCGGATTAGCAACTTCTTACAAGTTCGGAAAGAAATCGACAAATACCTCAAACAATTATATAATGTAACAAAACATGTGATTGTTACATGGGTTTGTTTTTCTTTAGACCATCTCCAATTTTTGGGTTAAAACCTAAAACTTTATATTTTAATCTAGAAACAGTTTTTTTTGCTCTAATACTTCTCAAACCTAAATTTTGGTGGCCCAACCTTTTAACCCTGACCTAAATTCTAGGTTAAATTTGTCCAAATTTTAGGTTTTAACCCAAAACTTATTTTAGCCCAACCACTGAAGAAGAACTGAGTTAGTTATAAACCTAAATTTTAGGTTTTAATCCAAAAGTTGGAGATGATCTTAATCGAAAACTAAGGGGGATCATTTATGTTTGCTTTTTTTGGTACTATTTTCTTTCTTTTGGCTTGTCATTGCATGTTTGTGATAACTTATCACTCTCGTCATGTAAGCATCCAAGCTACAAGCTGATCCAAGCTGTGGACAGCTTGTTTAAAGAGAACTGCATTTAGCACGTTCTGTCTCCTTCATTTCATCCAATCCCAAGGTGATTTCATCCCCTTTCTCCTAAGTTGAAATCACGAAATGTGCTTTGAATAATAGTCAACATAATAGTGAGCGATGAAAGTCTGTGTCTCTCTATGCAATTATTCACTTTCAAAATTTTGTAAATTTTTAAGTGAATTTTAGACCATATTTATATTTAAGAAAATAAGTTATGCACACCATTCTGTCATTAGACTCAACTGATTAAAAGAATTAAAGGTACGCATTTAGCAATCGTGTGCAAAAGGTGGAAAAAATATGTAGAAATCACTCCCCTATAATTAAGATTTGTAAACAGATTAATCCAAAAAATTGGTAGACCAGCATACAGCTAGGGGTTGCACTCAAATGCTTGAAGCAAATGGTCAAATGAGTTGCTACATTTGTACACCTAATAAGCTTTCATTAGAGAGAATAATATTGTTTTAAGCAAATGTTTTAGCATATACAGATTTTTCACTCAACTTTATCCAAAACCATGACATAATTACCAAGATGACATCTTAATTATGGCCTTAGAATTACATTTTTAATATGCCAATAATGTATTGGCTTATAGATATGCAGCTCATATTTTATATAGATCGAGAAATCAAATCTCAAATTTTCTCTTCTTAAGTCGATGCTTTGAAGTGTAATTCTGTGTATATAGCATTATTTGCACTTGCATGAATGCATCGCAAAAGCACAGTGTTGCCCTCCCAAAATAGTGATGTTGATTTCTTCGTATATTTTCTTATATTTTCCTAAATTGTGCTAGTGTGTGACTATGATGTTATCCGGAAAGACTTATATGACACAAATACATTGTTACAGCGACGTTTCATGTAAATAAAACAAAGATATGTGTAATTTTTTGTCCAAATATTATTGTTTTACCGACACGGTAGCTATGTGAAGGTGTATTTATACAATGTAAATTGGTCTAATTGTTAGCATGGTCATGTAGAGGTGATAAGACTGATAAGACATTAAAAAGGAAGTAATAATTACGTGCTGATGGAGGAAAGTTTCGACTTACAAAATGTCCTGCTCCAAGAATCCAATAAAAGTGCAGGTTTTTGTAGGACCTGGTGAACCCTCTTGTAATTTCCTCTTGGCCACAATAAAGAGGGGTTCTACTCTTGTTCAAGAAATGTGGGAGTCCTTCCCACCTGAACAACAAAATGGAAAAAATCACCACCCACATGAGAGAGAGAGAGAGAGAGAGAGAGAGAGAGAGAGAGAGAGAGTACTTGAGCTTTTCAACCCATGCTTCAGTCCCCTTGGTTGCACATATGAGATCAACCTACAACATCAACCAAGTCATGTCAAAATTAGCTCGTCTGCACAAATCCAACAGCATCCAATTCTTCATTATAATTAACTTTAAATAGCTAGTGATATTTGTTTTCGGTCTAAAAATTTGATAAGAGAAGAGAAATACTGTGAAAAATTGAAGAAAGTGTATTTTTCATTATTGAAGAACGAGATCACAACACAAGCCTTTAAGTGGCAATAACTAAGAAACAATCTCCCTTGATTTAAGGAGACATACACTACAAAGTCAACAAGAGAGACCTACGGTCTGCGGGCTGCTGAAGGTGAGAGAAAGGACTTGTACTACTGCTATGTTAGTCAAGCATATACAATAACGAGGGGAGAAAAAGTTTACAACCTTTACGAAGTTTACAACCAGCAAAACAAACTAACTCATCCAATAAATACAGCAGAATGTAGCAATTTTTTTTTAATTATTTTGGAATGTACAATTAATATCGCTAACACATATCTTAATTCTAGAACGGATCTGTCAGTTTTCTATTCGCTAGTCCTATTTTTTTTTTAATAATATTAAACTGTTGGATATTGCTGTTTAAAATGAAAGCAACGTTGAGAAAAAACTTACTTGCCCATTGTATATTGTGACATTGACCCCTTTAGCAAGGAGTTCATCAACCTATGTGAAGAGAAAAGGGAAGTCAAAGGAAAATTAAAAGTTGGCACAACATAAGATTCTTTCAAGACAATTAAGAAATACGGTAGAGCAATCAAAAATTCGATTTCCTTGCTGATAAAATACTCAATTAGGCAAAAGGTATCTAATAAAAAAGAATAACTGGAAGAAGAGACTTCGATTTCTCTATTCGATTCCTACAAGATAAAATTAACTCGAACTTTAGGTGTAGAGAGAAATCACATCGTTTTAGCCGATTTTGTTAGATTTTGGTAACATTTTCTTAGTTTTCACGACTTGTCTCCTAATCTCATCCACTCCTAAGCTTCCTAAACTTTTGATTAAATGTACACCACAACTATCTTATTATATTGTATTTCTGCTCTTCTGGATTAGAAAAATTATTACCTCATTAATCCTTGGGTTCATAAATTCGCCTGCCATGGCTGGGAAGACCTTATCAGACTGCCCTCCCCATCTGCAAACCCAAAAAATATACACCATTTACGGATTACAAGCATTTTTAACCGTAAAAACTAAAAGAGAACTGTTGTTGGCGTTGCAAAAAAATGATTCTATTTTCAACTGATAATGTATTTAAAACAAAACATAGTGAAAAGAGTATATATACTCACGTCACATTATCTGGGATTATCTCAAGCTTCTTTTTAATGACACCATTTAACAAAGAACCAAGATGACCTTTACCGCCACCTGCTGAAGACCTTAAAGAACTTAGGTATATTGAATATTTTTCGATTCCTTGGTTATAGCGATTTGATGCCAAGGATGAAACTGGATCCATTCCTGAATCCAACAGAAAATTATAGAAATCCTGCAAATGTCACAAATCCAATATGTAAATGAAATCAGAAAATGTGAGTTTTAATTGAGTTTCAGTCACAAATAATAGTAAATTAATATGAAAATTAAATTAAAATTTAAAAAAATTACCACAGCATTGCTGCTAGACATGATGCCTTGCTCAAGCTCCCTCCATGAATTGGTTGCGTCCACTAATTGACCATCCCGAATCTGTTGCTTAATTCTTTGAGCCACATTATTTGATTCCTGTAATCCATTGTCGTCAAGCCTTGACACGTCTTTGAGCAGAGGACCCCAAGAAAGCTGCAAGTGTACAAAAATAAATTATCGATAACTAAATGTAATTACACATTAACGGAAATTTGTCAATAGCACTATATAATCTTTTAATAAAATTTTAGAGTTCGACTTCCATAAATGACGAGTTTAATACAAATTGATTCCCATTATGTGACTTAAATCGAAGAACCCTATCTACGCCCAATATGGTTGTATTTAAAAGACAATATAATGCATGGAAGTAAAATTAGTGGGTCAACAGCAGTTAGAAGTATGGTAACTTACCACAAAATCTTCCGGAGAGATCCAACTGTCTCCCAATGCCACTCCTACAAAAACAACCAAATAATTCAAAGGAAAAAAAATATACATTTTAAGATGTTGGTATTTTTAATTAGACCAATTAATAATTAAAAATTGATTAAATTAATTTACTTACCTCCAAGTCTAAGTTTTAGCTTTCCTTGTTGAATGGCTTTAAGAGCTGAAAGTCCAAGAGTGACTGCAAATTTGCCTCCATAGGACTCTGCCACAATGAACAGAGGACTCTTTTGGAGGCTCTCATTTCTGTTGAAAAGCTCCACCAGCAATGTTGTCAAATCAGCAGCTGCCTCCAAATCATTTTTCACAAACAGAGATGTGTCTTCCACAAAACTGTATCCAGTCCCAACAGGGTTGTCCTGAATTACCCAGAAAAATCAGAAGAAATTTAAATTCATATGATTAATAAAACTCGAAAGAAGGAAACAGAGTTGGAAGTTTTGTATGAACTTACAACAAATAAAAGATCAGCTTTTTGCAACCAGGTTGAGTTTCTTGGGTTCAAATTTGTGTCCAATGGTCCAATCTCTTGAAAATTCCCCATCCCCACTCCTGAACCTCCCTATTTTTTTTGAAAAAGTAATCAATGAAAACAATATAAAGTTTAAAAAAAAAAAAAAAAAAGGGTTGTTCATATTATTTGATTTGATATAGTTTGGTGATACTCACAGGTCCACCCTGAAGCCAGAGAATGGTTGGCCATGGCTTGGAGGGATCCTCAACTCTGTTGGGACTTCTATAGAGCCACCAGAACATGTGGGCTTCTGTTTAAAAACAATACCAAAACAAAAATTCCATGAACATTAAAATTAACATTTCTGGCTTCAATACAGAAAGAATTTAGATATTGTGCATGTGAGTGAATTGCTTACTGGGTCTGACTTCAACATAGCCCCACTCCTCTGATCCATCTATGGTTCCTGCAGCAGCCGCTGTTTTTGCAGTTCCTCCATGAAAAAGTGGTACAAAAAGGAGAAGAGAGACGGAAAGTATTACAGAAAGCTTTTCCATTGTTGGGAGAGCAAATACTGGAGAGAGAGAGAGAGAGAGAGAGAGAGAGAGCAACTTCTTAACTTGCTGGGGAATAAAGCATGCAGTAGAAGGAGATTTTATATGTACAGAGACTACTGAAGATTAATATTAGCAACAAAAAGCTTACCTTGTCTTTGTCTAACAGAAAATAAATTTAAGTAAATTTATTTATATTATATAACATGTTTATTTTTCTAGAAAAAGACATTTCAACCCCTATTCCGTTTCTCTCTCCGTCTTGATTCTCCATCTTTGGTTTCATCTCTTCTCGCCTTCTACATCGACTGCCACGGCTTCTCCACCAACCGCCACCGTCTCTCTCTCTTCATCCCTAATAAACGACATGATGACACTTTTTAGGCGTCATAGAATTGTTTTTATGGCATTTGACCAATGCCCTAAATCTATCTCTCTCTTCGAATCTGAAATTTTTCTTCGGAGTTCATTCGCACATGCCCTCATAATTTCTAGCTATCTTCTGCAAAGGAACCGAAATGTAGAGGAATTGAAATTTTGCACTCTCTTTGAATTGAAATTCCTTGACTCTTGAAATCCTGACTGTGGTGGCCATTTTCCCCCCAAAAATCAATTCAAATAAGCTTGAATTTACCTGATTAGGTTTGATTACTCTGCATATCATTCTATGCATATGATATCGTCTAATATTGGATTACAATCATGGTGATTGCAAATTTTGGGTTTGTTTTATTAGATTAGGTTCCATCCAATTTTCAAGGCTCATTGTAGTGCATTTGGAATGTTTTAGAAAGTTTGGGAATCTGTATATTTTTCAAAAAAATTGTTTTATTATTTTAGGTTCCATCCAATCATCTATTTTGTCCTCTTGGCGGTGGAAACAGGACAATGGAATTGTACTGGGTGGGAAAACATGATTTTATATTTTTAACCTTTTATGGTGGGTGTGATTATAATGTTGGTGAGGAAATCAGATAATGGCGTGGGTTTATCATCATTCTTATTTATTGAGTGTTATTCGAGTATCCAACAAGTCTTTGTATTTTATTAAAAAAATAAAATGCAAAGATTGAAGCTACTTATTTTTTGTATAAGTGAGAGTCACGACTAGGTGGATGTCTAAGCAGGTCTAGGCGCTCTTTCTTGATTTTCAAATGCCCAAAGATTAATAAGAGCGGTGCCTAGCTGCCTAGCGTCTAGGCGGGGATTTTTAAAAGTGTTGGAAATAAGTAGCAGCATATTGTTTCTATGATATATAATAACTTTCAGAATTTTTTTTAGAAGCGGTCAATCAGTAAAATCAAAGAAAAGATTTTGTTATTTAATTTCTTGTTATAGCAAGTGCGACTTTCCCTATGCATGTACATAGTCACGGTGCATTCGTTTGGCTCTTAATATACACGGTGAATTCTCATAAAAAGTGTATGTGTGGATTACAAAAATCAACTATGTACTTGATCAAATAAGAAACCATAAGTAAGATGCACACCGATTAATCCGACTTTGGACCAGACTATTACTCTTATACGTATACCCCAAATTCTCTACCATATCTACAAAGGCCAAATGAGTGTGTTAGATTGCGAGTGTGCCATTATTTGGTAGTGTATACATGTAAATACTAGATTGAATTGATGTTAAAAATATTAGAAATTCCGGAAGATAGGTAGATTACAGGGTCTCTCCCCTGCACTCTAAATACCTTTTTGTGCAGTTTTGTATGTTTTTATAGAAACTAATGATAGAGTCACAAATCTTGGTTTGTCAAGGATTAAAATGGAGAAACCCCTTATATTTATTTACACCTTTATGGATAATACTTGCATTTCCTAATATGGAAATGCACATATCCCACTCCTTGCCGTAAATATAGAAATTTCATGTGCAAAAAACACTTAGAACGAGATCATAAGTTCAACTTTAGGTTCCATATTAATAATTATCATTTCTAAGTCTGCACAAACCCCACCACCATCATCGCAGCAATCACCACCACCTTGTCACCAACCACTACCATCTCTGCCACCACCTTCCATGACCAATGACCATGACCATCACCACCTTCTCGTGGCCATTACCACCATCACTACTGCTACGACCTTTCCACCACCACCACTAACCATCATCACAACCACTAGCCCTATCACAAATTTGCCAAATACTATCTCTCATTTATAAATCGAATCAAACACTCTATAGTCTATATCCAAAGGTAATAAATATGGTGGAGCTAATCACCATCACTTGAGGGTGGTGAGAAAAAAAATATCCCTTTTGTGGAAACACGTTTTGCTCACTGTTGAATATTTTACGAATGACCATATTTTCATAATATTGAATATTTTTTCGAATGATCATATATGAATATAGGGCATAGTTCGACGACGAAATCCATGTATAGTTGGGTTCTTGCACAAGGTTTATTTATTTATGTTTTTAATATTTATTTATACGTTCATAATTTATTGTTGCCTATCCTGCACAAGATGAACAGCTTCCCCAACGTTGCAAAAGGACTTACTGCCAAATGTTTTAAACATTTAATTTGGCTTGTAGCTGAAAATTGTTGGATGATTGACATGTTTAAAAGATATAGGAAGTCTCAATCGAATTGACACCTATTTTTCTTGGAATCTATTGGGTCAAGTTTTATTGTCTTCTCAAGGTGAACCGAACAGATTAAAAATAAAGAAAGGTTGGCAACAATTTCAGAATGGAACTGTTTATTGACACTTCAAAAAAGACGTCTTACATGTATAAAAAGTGTGCATGATAACAATTTGTAAGTGTAAATAATAGTATCTTTTCAGAATCTATTTATTTGATTATTTACATTGATTCACATTTACACCACATATATACATAGAGGTTATAGGTAGCAAACTCCCATGCATGGAGAGGCCATCCTATAAGCTCATCCTACTTTTAGTTGCCTCTTAAGCAACAATGCTTCTGAATAATTCATGGCCAAAGAAACAATTTGAGAAAATTGCATAAGATATGTTAAATTTCTGAAATAGAAATGCTGCCTGGACAAGTTTTATTGTCACAGGTAGTTTGGGCACTGAAGAAAAATGTATGGTGAAACATCACTTGTGCAACAACCATAGAGATTCGGCTAAGAAAAATGGACCTTCACTTGTGCAACAACCATAGAAATTCGGCTAAGAAAAATGGACCTCACTTTGGACCACTACTTTAGGTAAATGGAGCTATCATGGACATTCAAGTTTCCCTCAAAAGAAATATCAAGGGAGAAGTGAACAAAAATTTGGTGACTTATCTGCAAGTTTTACTTCCACATAAGATTTCTGTTTCGGAAAACCTGCTGGCTAAGCAAGATATTTAGCATTTTTAGCCAACTCATTGCCCATACGTTTTTTTTTAATCTAATGTGTCAGGCGATAAAATTCTTGTTTGTGTTTGTTGTATATGTAAACTTCCTTTTCTAATATGTGGAAATCTATTATATTATATGGTTGAATTCAATCGTATGCCGTGATCAGAGAAATAAAGCGAGTTATGTAATTGGAGGATATTCATATGATATCATTGCCCTAAGGATGGAGGGTGTTTAATTTTTTAGGATTTCCCTTGAAAGGAATGAATAGTTAAAAACAATTACGGGAGAAGATGCTAATCAAGTTAATTATTGCTAGAAATTTCTAAATTGTGGATGATTATATTGTTGTTCAAACACATGGTCCCAATTGAGTCCTCTAAATAATGAGTGGGCAAAAGCATTATAGAGTTTCGTTATTGGTCTTGGCGATTGAGAATTTATGGTTATTGAATTTGATATTATGGGTTGAGATTAAAGCATTATAAACACATTCGTATATTTTTCACCAAACACACTTGAGTTTGAATTTTTTTTAATGAAAGGATGATAATGGATTAGGCGAGACGAACTACACATAAGACTTGGTTGTTGGACTATAGTAGTAGTCTTACTCTCTAAACCAGCACAAGGTGGTAAGAAAGAACCAATACCCTAGAAATCGCCATCAACTACAAAGTAGACTACCTTCTCATACAGAGTAACTAAAAAGGGCTAACTCCCCCATAAAATTCAATATATAAACGAATATGCATTTCTTAATCACCGGTGAAGAAGATAACATTTCTATATCATGATATGGATTACACGTTTGGTGTACTGTACGGTTTTAGCTGTCCACGCAAGGGACAGATAATGTGAAGTGAACTATGATTCTTCTAGCAAGCAGCATGCATATATAATTTGCATTCTCCTCTCTCTCTCTTTCTCTCTGCAGACCCATCAGATCATCATATAGGACAGACACAACCACCCTGAAGGTGCATAAGATCTTAACTATATATAGGCATGATTAATGTATATTAATCAAATTCTCCCATGTGCTCATACACATCTGACAGCGCATGTGGTTCATTGTTTAATTCCTATGTATGTGGGCATACTTAGAAGACAATTGGCTTTGTGAAGGTTCGCGTAAGGCCGGCTGTAAACAAAAAAGAGATCTTCAAGCCCAGTCATCCTCTCAGAGCATCCTAACACTATGTCCAACTTCCTCCAACTTCGTTGAGGATTAGTGAATTATTGGGTTCTTGACAAAAAAAAAAAAAAGTTGGATTATTGAGCTCGTCCAACTTCGCCTTCAATCTTCACTTTCTACCCACTTTACACAACTTAGTTTTTCACTCAAACGTACCCTGAGGTAACGAAAGAACCTTGGCCCAACGGAGATTCCTATTTTGCCCACAATCACTTAATCTAGAAGCTGAACTTGCCACAAGAATATTATGGTTTCATGATATTCTTCTTCACTTGTAAGTGAGAGGTCTGATAGTCAAATTTAACCAAATTATTATAGCAATTTCACTGTGAGATTTAGTCCACTTTCCCATTCGTTAGCTTACATAACTAGCCTGAAAATCAACATAGGGCTGAAAGTTAAGGCCTTGCTCACCACTCTATTTATCATTGTTGGATAAGTTTAAACTTCAAAATATGTGTAGTGAATAGACAAAAATCTCAAAATTTAAACTCATCCAATAGTACTAAGTAGGGTGGTGAGCATTACCACTACTTAAGGATGATGAGCAAAAATGCACTTGTGAAGCATGCTACACATAGTGAGAAGTTTGAAAAATTAAAAGGTTATAATCCAATAAAGAAAATCTGGTATCCATTCTATTTATTATTTATATAAGAGATATTTTAAACTAATTTACACAACGAGAAGAAAAAAGAGTTTGATTAAAGAAAATACCCTAACTATAAAAAACAATTCACCACTTGCAAGTAATGATTCTATTATTTATTTATTTATTTTGAATGTGAATCTATTCTTTTTATTAAGGGATCCAAGAGTCTGTCATAGAGCTGAGCACGGGCCTGGTCGGGCCGAGCCCAAAAATGAAAGGACTGAACTTTACCCGTTTAGAAATACAACAAGGTGGGGGTGGGGCGGGGCATTACAAAATTGACATAGGAACCGAACCTAATCTGGCCCATTTGAAACGGGCTGATTCCTACGGTTTCCCGTTCCTTTCCTGATGCAAATTGCACCTGAAAAATCTGAAGGCTGCTTTGAAGGCAGCGTGAGTAATGCTTCTGTTGCGTAGCGTGAGAACAAGCACATCACCTAACCAACCTCGAAGAGTTTGAAATCCAGTCAAACACAAAACTAAAGAGTGAAAGCAGAAAAGAAATAGTCTAATCCAATTGGGAAATTTGATCAAAATCCATGTTTGGCGCAGAGGGTTGGGATTAAAGATTCCCAATCCTTATCAAAGTCAATAAATTTAAATAGAATCCACATAACAAGGACAACACTAACAAATGGAACCGGATCCCTTCCGGACCTAAAGGAACTGAGCCCAAAGATCAAATAACTCAGACCATTGAAATTTGATCCAACGGCTACAATTATTATAACTTTTAGAAGGACCTCCTGTTTGTAGCCGTTGGATCAAATTTTAATGGCTAGGATCATTTGATCCTTAGGCTCAGATTTTTTGGATCCAGAAGGGATCCAGTTCCCTAACAAATACCCAGATTGCTCAAACGAACAGACAGAGTTCGATGATAGATTGACGACGAACAGATCGACGATGAATGTAAAGGAGCTCCACTGCACTGTATCATGGCTTATTGTTTCCTTTTTCTTTTTTCATTATCCTACTTCTTAGTCCGACACTGCATCAAACACTTCCTTAAGTTAGTCCAGCTTAGTCTATTCTAAGTCAGTCCAACTTAGCCTATTCTAAACCAGTCCAGCTTAGTCTTTGATGCTAGTCCAGTTCGGGATAATCCATAGCAACCAACACACCCTAGGGGTACGTTTGTTACACCTCATTAAGAAGGATTAGGAGGAACTGGCTTAAGCAGGATCATAATCCTACGTTTGGTGTGGTTTTGGGCTTGGAGTAAATGAGACTCGTCTTAACTAAAGGCTCTCCGCACTTCACTAAACCTCAGTATCTAGTCCCAAAGCTTTCACTTGGTATTAAGCGGGACTAACAAGGAAACGACGTCGACGACCTCAGCCCACCCCTTCTGCGCATGAGTCTCTTTCGTCACAAATCCAAGGTCAACTCTGCAGATTGCGTCTTGTCGTGGAAGAACGATTCTAAGGTCGATTACAAGGGAATTTTCCCCCGCATCCCCCAAAACTAATTCCCACCACTATGGTGGTGCAGCCAAACCTCTACTGGAGGGAAACGGCGGTTCCAGCTCCAAAAATTTTCTAGGAGGCACTACCGTTGGTGCTGGGTTTGTGCTAGCTTGCAGAATATGATATTTCTGGTTCTCTCTATTTCAGAATTGGTTATTTTTGGGTCGATTTGATAGAAACCATTTGGGTGTTTCTTCATACAGTTGTTCAATCTACAGAGAACAATTTACATCTGGGTATTTCTTGAATAGAGAAGCAATGAATTGCTGGGAGTGGAAGAGGAAATAAAAAGGATGCTGGGAGTGGTTCTTGAACATATAACTAATTTAATTTGGTTTTTAAAAATTATAGTAACTACAAAATAATATTATAATACAAAATTAATATTTTTTGTCCTGCTTATTAGTTTGACGCTATATCAAGCGCTTCACAATTCTTATATTGCTAATCTAACTTAGAACATGAAGTCAGTTCAATTCGACATAATCTTGGTTCAACAAACGTGCTCTAAATGCATGAATAAATTACTTTTAATAATTTGAGTTACAAATCTCTTGCGTTTCGTAAATTTTTCTTGTTTGCTTTCACATAATAATTTATGTAAAGCGATCGAATTCGGGGATATTCAAGCCCTTAACTGCACAAATGCACTCAATTATATTTCTGAGTAGGAATATTGGCCTATCCTACAAGATTTTAAACTTAAAAAAAACTTCAAAATCATATACATTATCTGCAATTTTGTATTAAATTAAACACTCTCTATATAAATTGTACTATCACATTACACAATGTTTTTATGTGTGCGCAGAAGTTTGAGGTATCCCACATTCTAATGGGTTAATCTTTCATGGGGTCCGAAAAGACTAAAGGCATTTTAGCCTATCCTTGGCTACACGTCCTCTCAAAGTTTTCAACCAATGAATCATCCGTGTTTTTATCAGTTTTGTGCCTCAAATCCAAAACGACTGAGCAAACTTGACTTGGAATTCTACGCATTTTCATTGAACCACTTTTCGTGGTGTCACATTATACAATATTCGATCCATACATCCTGGGACCACGAGTATTCTCCTGAACCAAAACAAATTATATTTTAGGTATGGAAAAAATTCCTCCATGACAAATAATCCATTTACAATATGACTTAGCACATCACATAGTAAAAAAAAAAAAAAAAAAACACTTGAAAATAATAATAATAAATTACTTAGATGTACAGAAAAATTAGTTTATTTGGCAAGCCTAAAGCCACTGGGATCCCTAATTGCACGTGGAATACAGGTTCTTCTGTCGTAGTTCCTACTTCTCCTTTCATATATCGGAAAGGCTTCCCCGCCCAAACTTCGGCTTCCCCGACTCTCTCTGTGCTTCTACAAAAAGACGCAACGCTGCTAAGAGACGAATCAAAAGTTTCGTAACTCCCAATTAACACAAACCAGTCTCTCCCAATCCAACGGTCCTAACCCCTCCCCCTAGCTCCAACCCGCCCATCCACCCTCTTATCACAACCGTCCGTTACAGAAAAACCTTGTCCTTTTCTGTGGCCACCCTAGCGTTTATCTCCCCACCCACATTTAAAAATGGTATGCTGTAATGTTTTGTCCTTTTCATATAATTCACATTCTTCTGCTGATAAATCGTATGTTACTCTTTCAGAAGATTTTAAGCTCTCTCTCTCTCTCTCTCTCTCTCTCTCTCTCTCTTGTTTGAAACGTTTACGAGGAAACGAGAGCTGGAACCTATCTAGCATTATTGTCTTGATTATCTTTTCGGCTTACCCCATCGTTTTTTTCTTGGCATCCGAACAGGCAATGTTGGTACCTTCGTGGCTTGAATCATTGTTGTCGACAGCCTTCTTCTCCATCTGCCGGTGGCACAAAGATGGTCCGAGAGGCGAATGCAACATGTACTGCTTAGATTGCAACAATGGCGCATTCTGCTCTTATTGTAAATCATCAAGACACAAAGATCACCAAGTAATTCAGGTAATTAGGCATAAACATATTTCAGTTCAGTTTTTTGTCTTTTTTTAATTTTCAATTGTGTATAAATGAATTTTTTTTTCTTTTTGTGGGGGTGTGGAAATCGTAATGCAGATCAGACGGTCGTCGTATCACGATGTTGTGAGGGTGTCTGAGATTCAGAAGGTGTTAGACATCAGTGGAGTTCAGACTTATGTGATAAACAGTGCGAGAGTGTTGTTTCTTAACCAGAGACCTCAGCCTAAAACAGCCGTTAAAGGGGGCTCACATATCTGTGAAATATGTACGAGATGTCTCTGGGATCCTGTTCGTTTTTGTTCATTGGGATGCAAGGTTAGATTTTTACTCTTCTTTTTCTTTTCCCCATTAAATTTTAAGTCAATTTTAACAAAACTTCCATATGTATAATCAACTAAGACATTGCATTCTTACCTGTCAATGAGACCTCTCTTAGCTAGAAGTCATTGTGACTGAAATGTGCACGAGAATAACAATGTAGGCCTTTGCCGATGACAATTTGATATAGTTGCGATTAGTCTTTACTTTGTCGGAGGTGGTCCTGAGTGTTCAACACTCAACGACAAGAGTTTGTTTATGCTATCGAATGTAATAACAATGGTGGTATATAATTTTTTTTGTTCCAATTCGGTTGATGATGTTGACTTAACAATTAATCCATATATATATATATATATATATTCTTGATTTTGACATTAGCTTGAGGGACTAAAGAAGAAGGGGGTGTTAAATGAGATCAGTGCATCAGTATGCACATGCAGTGCAGATTCCTTGTCGGCAAGCATGGGATGACATGTAGTGCAGATTCCTTGTCGACAAGCATGGGTTGAGATCAGTATGCACATGCAGTGCAGATTCCTAGTCCGCAAGCATGGGTGTATATAAAACTAGAGTCATCATTGTCATAAAGGAAGGACAGCAGGAGGACATTTTATTATTGCTTGGTATTGCATCCGAGTGTTGTTGTTGTGCTGCTGCATGTGTAGCGTGCAATTACTTGTAGTTTTAAATTGTAAAGTTTGTATGTTGTAGTGTATATAAAAAGCCTTCCCATAAGGCCTGCTGTGGGGATGATTAATTATTGAAATCAGAAACTTTACATGGTATTGAGCCTTTTTTTTTGTCTAACGACATCGATTCTCCTTTTCTTCCCACGCTTCAATGGCTGAGAACAATGTTGTCCCCTCCTCCTCTGCTTTCAACCAGACTTCCCCTCATCCGTTCCACCCCTTCACCACTGTCGTTAACATCAAACTTGACAGGACCAACTACCCACTGTGGTTGGCCCAAATTCTCCCAATACTCAAGAGCAGAGATCTGATGGGATATGTTGATGGAACGATGGAGTCTCCTCCCAAGCATCTGCCGGGTGTAACAACTGTGAACCCTGCGTACACTGCATGGGTCCAACAGGATCAAATGATCCTTAGTTGGATCAATGGCTCGTTGACGGCTTCTGTCCTGTCTATCGTGGCAAGCAAGAGGACTTCTCGAGCCACCTGGGAAGCACTCGAGCAACGATATGCCTCTACTTCACAAAACAGGATTTTGTTTCTGCGAAATGAATTATTGCAGACGAAGAAAGGTGATCTTACTGTGGCCGATTACCTTGATCGCATGAATGCGATTGCTGACAACCTTGCCCTAGCAGGGCAACCAGTGTGTGATGATGAACTGGTCCAGATTGTGTTAAACAACCTAGGACCTGCCTTCGAGATGACTGTCAGTGCTGCTCAAGCTCGTGATTCTCCAATCACTTACCCTACTCTTGAGGCACTGTTGTTAACTACTGAGCGTAGAATGGCTGCGTACACTGCTCCATTGGTAGAATCTGCGCAGGTCAATGCTTTTGTTGCTTCTCGTGGTCGAGGTGGTGGCCGCACTCGAGGGACTGGGAGAGGTGCTTCTTCATCCTATCGAGGTAATGTGTTCAACCAACGAGGCAATGGCCCTCGAACCAACAACAACTCTCGCACCATGCCATGCAGCGGAGAGCGGGTTGTCTCTAATGGTGAGAGAATTGTTTGTCAAATCTGTGGCAAACCAGGTCATCCGGCCCTTGATTGTTACAATAGGATGAATGCTGCGTTTGAAGGAAGAATTCCCACTCAACGCCTTGCAGCCATGACGTCTGCTCCTGTCACTCTCAACAAACAACAGAATGGTACCTGGCTGTTGGACACTGGCGCAAATGCTCATATAACTCCTGAGATTCAGAACCTTGTTAACCCTAAAGAGTATAATGGTAATGAAGCTATTGGGGGTGTAGGTACTGGCTCTGGCATTTCTATCTCTCATTCTGGTTCAAATAAATTACATACTCCAACTTGCTCGTTTGACATGCATAATATCCTTCATTGTCCCTCTGCCTCCCAAAATATACTTTCTGCGCATAAGTTCATTTTGGATAACAATTGCTATCTTCTAATCTTTCCCTATTATTTCCTTGTTAAGGACCTCAAGACTCGGAAGACGCTTTTCCGAGGGAGATGTGAGAATGGATTATATCCATTTCCATGTGGCACTGGACAACTCAAACATCCAATTTCAGCATTTGTAGGCCTTCGGTGTTCGGTGAATACATGGCATGCAAGACTTGGTCACCCTGCCACTTCTATAATTAAGTTTTTAATTTCCAATAAATTGGTACCAATTCACGGAACTTCAAATGTAAGTTTTTGTCAGTCGTGTCCCTTAGGCAAGAGTACAAAGTTACCTTTCAAATTGTCTGAGTCAATGTCTCAATTTCCTTTGCAACTTCTACACTCTGATGTGTGGTGTTCTCCCATTAATTCTAATGAAGGTTTTCGTTATTACGTTTTGTTTGTGGATGACTACTCTCGTTATTCTTGGATCTTTCCTATGAAAAACAAGAGTGAAGTGTTTGAAATCTTTGTTACATTTAAGGCCAAAGTTGAAAAAATGTTTGATTTGTCCATTAAAACCCTTCAATGTGATGAAGGTGGCGAGTATAAAAGCCATGCCTTTCAAAAATTTCTCAATGATAATGGCATTTCACAACGATTTTCTTGTCCTAAACACCCTGAACAGAATGGAATTGCCGAGAGAAAACATCGACACATTATTGAAACAAGTATAGTCATGCTTTCACAATCTCATATGCCCAAAAATTTTTGGTTTGATGCCTCTTCCACGGCAGTTTACTTGATAAATCGTTTGCCAACTAAACTTTTGTCTTACGCATCCCCTTATGAGAAACTTTTTCAAAAAAAACCAAAGTATGATGTTTTAAAGGTGTTTGGTTGTCGATGCTTTCCTTGGTTAGTGCCTTATACACAAAATAAACTTCAACAAAAATCCAAAGCTTGTGTTTTCTTGGGTTATTCACTGAATCATCAGGGCTACAAGTGCTTGGATCTGTCTACAAGACGCATTTATGTGTCTCGCCATGTCCTATTCGATGAGGACTGCTTCCCTTTTCAGGGACTCACATCTTCTTCAGAAAGCGTCCCATCTTTAGGTACCCTTCTGACCCCAGATCTCTTATTAACATTTGACACCCCTAGCAGATCTAGTTTGCATCAACCACTTAACCCTAATCCTGTTGTCTCATCTCTTTCCCAAGACGTTAACCCTAATCCAACCACTCTTGCCACAGGACTCTCTCCAACTGACACCCATCCTAACCCTATTTCATCTCAACCTTGCCCTACAATACCTGTGCCATCCCCTACTATCCAGTCTGTTGCACCATCAAATGAGCAAGTCGGTGAACATTTTGAACCTGTGCTCCCTGCTACTCCTGATGTTCCACACTATCAAGTTACTACTCGTTCCAAGTCAGGGATTCATAAACCCAATCCCAAATATGCCATGCATTTAACTGTTGACACGTTACCTGTTGAACCAACGTGTTTCAGTCAAGCTGTTAAGTATCCGGAGTGGAGAAATGCGATGAGTCAAGAATTTAATGCATTGCAGCGATGTGGAACTTGGAGTTTGGTTCCCCATCATTCCAACATGAATTTGCTTCCTAACAAGTGGGTGTTTAAGTTGAAGAGACGTGCAGATGGTACGATTGAACGACATAAAGCAAGGCTTGTCGCCAATGGTTTTCATCAACAGGCTGGAGTGGATTACAGTGAGACCTTTAGTCCTGTTGTCAAGCACAGTACGATCAGGCTTGTTTTAAGTCTTGCTGTGTCTAACAAATGGCATGTCAGGCAGCTTGACGTGCAAAATGCGTTTCTGCATGGGTTTCTGAAGGAAGAAGTTTACATGCGCCAGCCGCGGGGGTTTGTTGATCAGCAATTCCCAAATCATGTGTGTAAACTTCAACGTAGTCTTTATGGTTTGAAGCAAGCGCCCAGGGCTTGGTTTCAGAGGTTCTCCGATTTTTTGCTCGAACTAGGGTTCCAGGAATCCACATGCGACTACAGTTTATTTGTGTTCAGACACAACGGTGTGTATTTACTTCTCCTAATCTATGTGGATGACATACTCATCACAGGCAATAGTTCTCACCAAATATCCCGATTGATTCAGCGCTTGGGTACGTTGTTCTCCATGAAAGACTTAGGAACCCTTCATTATTTTTTAGGGGTTGAAGTCAACTATTATGGGACTGCTATGCATCTCTGTCAATCTAAATATGCATTGGACTTGCTATCTCGCACCAAATTCACTGAAGCCAAGCCTATATCTACTCCCGTCTCATCCGGTCAAAAGCTCAGTGCGCATGGGGGCGAACTGTATGACAAACCAGATGTGTATCGTAGTGTGGTTGGAGCACTACAATACCTGACAATTACACGCCCAGATTTGTCCTATGCTGTCAACCAAGTATGCCAGTTTATGCATGCTCCCCAAACAACTCACTGGATGGCCGTCAAACGGATTTTACGATATTTGAAGGCCACGCATACTCATGGTCTACTCTATAATCCTGGACCTACTCAACTCAGTGCTTTCTCTGATGCGGATTATGCAGGGAATCCGGATACTCGTCATTCAACTGGAGGCTTTTGTATATATCTTGGTTCCAACCTTATATCCTGGAGTTCAAAGAAGCAGAAGACTGTTTCTCGGTCTAGTGCTGAAGCCGAGTACAGGCAGTTGGCATACACTGCGGCTGAGCTCTCTTGGTTAAGATCATTATTCAAAGATCTGCATTTGTATTTGGTTCGTCCTCAAATCTGGTGTGACAATATATCTTCCATCGCTCTCGCATCTAATCCAGTTTTTCATGCACGAACTAAACACTTGGAAGTTGACTATCACTATGTACGGGAGCAGGTGGTTCGTGGGCAATTATTGGTTAATTATCTTTGTTCGCAAGATCAACTTGCTGACTTGTTTACCAAAGGTCTGTCTTCGTCTCGGTTTAAGTTCCTTGTCTCCAAGCTTCCTGTTGTTCCACAACCTGTCAGCTTGCGGGGGGCTGTTAAATGAGATCAGTGCATCAGTATGCACATGCAGTGCAGATTCCTTGTCGGCAAGCATGGGATGACATGTAGTGCAGATTCCTTGTCGACAAGCATGGGTTGAGATCAGTATGCACATGCAGTGCAGATTCCTAGTCCGCAAGCATGGGTGTATATAAAACTAGAGTCATCATTGTCATAAAGGAAGGACAGCAGGAGGACATTTTATTATTGCTTGGTATTGCATCCGAGTGTTGTTGTTGTGCTGCTGCATGTGTAGCGTGCAATTACTTGTAGTTTTAAATTGTAAAGTTTGTATGTTGTAGTGTATATAAAAAGCCTTCCCATAAGGCCTGCTGTGGGGATGATTAATTATTGAAATCAGAAACTTTACAGGGGGAAGCCAGCTTTATCTTAAGCGCAAAGAAAGAAGAAGAGGAGGGAAGAAAGGAAGGTAAACAAAGAAGGTTACCATCAGAAGAATTATTAGAAGATCAATTGCGTGAAGGAATGCAACAAGGAATGTACCAAAGCACTCCAACTCCAACTCCACCACCTCATTCAGATGCAAGGAAAAGGAGAAGAAAGGGCATACCGCATAGAGCACCTTTAAGGCCCTAAATTATAATCTTATTAGTACTTGCTTAGCCAGCTCATTGCTTATGCAAGTTCCCCCATGTGTCCTAAACATGGTGGGAAGCTGTCTTTATGGGGTTTTAAACAAATTAAAGTTGGGTTTGGGTACCTTTTTAAATCGGGTTTGTGTTGGCTTTTGGGTGCAATAATGCTGCATTAATTTTTGAAATATGCAAGGTGTAAATGGCATCCAGATTCGAACTGTTTTATATATATAAAATGAAACAACAGTTCAGCTTTTTATTTATTTTTTATTTTTTTATTTCATATGTTTGGGGTCAGACACAAAATTTCAAAAACATAGGCTGCTGATAGCCTAATCAGGGAAAATTAGATAAAGAAATACATTTAACAGTGTGTCTGGATTGCATTCCTTAATGAGGAACGTGAAAATTAAATAAAAAAACCATTACATTATTCATGAATGGACTAAAAGGAATCTGAGTGCATCAGTAGGAAAGAAAACATGGGAAAACTGAGATTTTACACTAAATGCAAGATTTTCGTAATTACCTTACATGCTCAATTTTAATGCTATTTCCTTCTTATCAAACAAGGATGCCATTCTTTTTGTTTTTTGTTTTTTTGAATAATTGATATTATCTACACTAAGGGGAGAGGGTGGGCTTAGCCTCATTACGGGTTAGTAATAATATGGTTCAAATTCGCTTTTGGCGAAAATCGAACTTAAAAATATCATTAGACCGTAGTACTAAATGGTAAAGATGCCATTCTTTTAACTAGAAGAATGAACAATAGCATCAACTTGATGATAGTCAGTGAGCCAATGTGGTCTTTGCTGAACAAAAGTTATTTGGGAATTTCAGATTTAGGTATCCTATGGATAAGTATAGAATTTACACGATTGCTATACATAAAAGACATGAAAATTAATCACATTTACAATATAAAAGTAAATAAAGACCTATAAAAATAGGTCAATTCCTAACATTATCTCTGAAGTTGGTGTGAAGATATTACACGTGCTTAACTTATCAAGAGAATTGTAGAGCACTCAAGACTATCTTTGTAAGAGCATCAACTTTATTCTTCATAAAATTGGAATCACGATAATTCAACGTCTATGTTTTCCTTAATAAAATGTCGATCACATCAACACACTTATTACGATTATGTTACATTGGAATATGGGTAACGCCAACGGCAACCTTAGTATCATAATATAAGTTGAGAGTAATACTATTCATACTATACTTTTGTACCACATTTTCATACCATTTTAGGTGACATTTGATGGACAACCACATCATTTGAATTAATCATATTTTTAAATTTAGTTCACTATTTAATAAACTAATAATTAAGAAAAACTAGTTAATTAAATGATGATTATGGTATACGATGAGTCTTTCTCCTTCTTTTCCTTAGGTTTTGCAAATTTTTCAAATAATGTGGCTGTCCACATCAGATGCCACCTAAGGTGATATATAAATGTGGTATAAAAACATAGTATGAATAGCATTACTCATAACTTGATGGCCCTGTCAGTCTCAAGTCCAAGACTTCTCAACAATTCTTTAACTGAACTAATTCACATGATTCATACCTCGAAACTTGGCCTCCACATTTTTTCTAGCCACTATTTTTTAGGTTTTTCTTTTCAATGTAACAAGATTACCATCTACAAAAATTAAATACGCATGAGTAGACCAAATATTCTTGATTGACCAAGCCACGATATCCACCCATTCGGGGCATAGAAAGGCTATGGGGAATTTCACCCTGCCCGTGGCTACAGTCAAGCAGGCTCACCAGCTTAGAGCATCGAACTCGAGACCTCTCACATTTTTTTGTTTATTGGGGAGCCTCAATCCGAGACGTGTTTAGCTACATGCAAGAATTGACTCACCATAGTAGCTACATAAGCGTGCGATTTGATATGAGACAAACAAACCAATCTCCCCACAAGCATTTGATATCTCTCTTTACTATTCAAAACTTGATTAAGGTACAACTCCAATTTGTGATTATGTTCAATTGAAGTATTAGTTAATAGGTTTGCAATTCAACATTTCAGTTTATGATAACAAATTCATAACATTATTTCATTGAGATAAGAAGATGCCATGTTTTCGATCTAGTAACTTCAACCCCAAGAAAATACTTCATTTCACCTAATTCTTTCATCTTAAATTCAGACGTAAAATACTTAAGCAAATGTTTCACCTTTATCCTCATAATCACCGTATCATCCACACATCTAATCAGTGTAGTTAGTGTATCATTCCAACGTTTAAAAAATAGATAATGGTTTGATCAGTGACTCAGAGAGAATCCCCTAATTCACATACCTCGTTTGTAATAGGCTAAAAAAATGCAAAATGCAAATCTATATCCAAGCACAAAAATAAAAAATTGTAAAAAGAAATAGATAATGGTTTCACTGATAGTGTTTTCAAGTTACATGGTATGCCAACCTCGATTGTAAGTGACGTAGGCCCAATATTTCTCAGTGCCTTTTGGAAAGAGCAGTTTAAACTACAAGGTTCCAAGCTATGCATGAGATTTGGGTATCATACCTAGAATGATGTGAGGTTATGAACAAGTATGTGGAAACCTATCTAAGGTGTTTAGTAGGAGGACAACCCAAGAACTAGTTGCAATGGTTACCTTGGGTTGAGTGGTGTTTTTAACACCACCTATTATACTTTTGCAAAGTTCACTCTCCTTGAATTGGTCTATGGGCACTCACCACCAAACATAGTGCCATATGAAATGGGGTCTACTAATATTGCTATTGTGGAACAATGCTTGTTAGAGAGAGATGAGATATTATCTGTCCTCAAAAGTTACTTAGTTTTGGCTCAAAACAGGATGAAGACCCAAGCTGACAAAAGAATGATTGAGAGATATCTGGAAGTGGGTGATATGGTATACTTGAAATTGGTTCCTTATTAGCTCCAATGTTTTGCAGCTTATGATTATCACAAATTGCAACCTAGGTTATATGGACCTTATGAAATCCTTGAGAAAATTGGGACTGTAGCTTATAAACTCAAGCTACCTGATGGAACCAAAACACATCCTGTGTTCCATGTTAGTTGACTTAAGAAGAAATTGGGAGATTCTATTATCCCAAGCTTGGTGCTACCTCAAGTGACACATGATGGATTGCCTAATGAAGCTCATTTAGCAATACTTGCTAGGAGAATGTATAAGAAAGGAAATGCGATTAATGTGTAGCTTCTGGTGCAATAGAGTGGTAAGGATGTTGCAGAAGCTTTTTGGGAAGACTTTGATGCTTTCAAGTCTCGGTTTCCAAAATTTGATGTTTGAACCTTGAGGACAAGGTTGATTTTCAAGGGGGATGCATTATGTACGGAAATATTGTGATTGCCTCAATCACAAGTAATTGAGTTTGGGATCAAAATGTAAGGAGTTAGGTTTAATATGTAATTTTCCTTTTATTGTGGGGATTTTGTGTTAGTGTTTTGTCCGTTTTGCCATGTGGCACTCACACATGTGGAATGTTGGTAGTAGTAACTCTCTTTCTTGTAACGGTTAGATTTGAAAAAGTAATAGAAAAGTATTTTACAAAAACAATCTCTCTTCCGCCTCCCGTACGTCCGCCATAGCTACCTTGCAGCAAGGTTAAGGTTGTACTAGTAAGGAATTAGTATCTAACACTGCTCCCTTATCAAACTTGAAACCCTAAATTGAATTGCACTGCAAACAGAGAAATTTCCCAAATTCAAAGCAACTCAAACCAAACCCTAAATTCGTCACCATCCTTCAAATGTTTTCTTTTATGGGGACAAATTTGATTCAAAGACAGATAGATTCAGGGAGACGAGCTTCTTTCTCTAAGAACCGATCAAGGTTGAATTAAATTGCACTGTAAACAGAAGGATTGCCCAAATTCGAAGAAACTCAAACGAAACCCTGTAAAATCAAACCAAACCCTAAATTCGTCACCCTCCTTCAAATGTTTCCTTTTCTAGGTATGAATTTGATTCAAAGACAGATAGATTCAGGGAGACGAACTTCTTTCTCTAAGATCCCATCAAGTTTTACAAATCTTAATTGCCAAGTTCCTTTGTTTCCTCTCTTTCATTTTAATTGATGAATGGTGTTGACAAATTTGGGGTGGTGTTAACGGATTTGGGGTTTGGTTTGGTGTGGGTGACTTAGAAAATGATGCTTCATGGACATGGTTTCTAACAAAATTGAGAGGTGCCATGTTTTGTATTTGATCGGCATAGGAGGAATGGTAAAGCTATGTGTTAGGGGACCTTTAGGTCGAAGTGGACTTGGGCTTTGAGAACGTCCTCTTGTTTTCCTTGGTTCAGTTCGTACCAAGTCCCGGAATATCTCGAAAGAATTAGCATATCTTAGGAAATATCTCGGTTGAATCAATGACTCGAAGATAGCATGATTAAGCAAATAATGGCTTGCTCAAGTGAGACATGGAGTGGAAGTTAGAAGTTTATCAGTTTAGCATAAGAAAGATATTTGGCATGGTTGCAATGTGTTCTAGGCATAACCTGGGTTTCATAGGTTAGTAACAAAGTTTACAATAGCTAGAATACTCAGAAGGAGGTTATGGAAAAATACTAAGGTTGCAGAGTGATGTCTTCTAGATTTCTTTGGCTCTCTATGTTATGATGGGGGATTATGTTCCTTTCTCTAAAGTTCTTGACCTATATTTGTAGTTGAATGATTCATTCTCAATGAATCTCTAGTTATGGCTTATTTCTTTCTCTTCTTTCTCCCTAGTTTTTCCGCTACCCTCTATTTTGGTGCAAGATGGCTAGGCACTGCCAACCTATGAAACATACATCATGCCTCCTTCTCAAGACGCTACTTTCCTGGGTCAGTTCTCCACCGACGTTACTTTTGGTAGCATGTAATGGCTTTCGTGCTTGAAATGCTACGTGAGCTGGGAAGTGAAAGTCAACCTCTCTTTATTAAATGCTTGCTTTGCTAGGGGTTTCACGACTTGGATCCTTTCTAATTAGATTGGTTAGCTTACTGGGGAAAGAGGTAAGCTAAATCTGTTCTCTCTCAATGCTTGCCTATGTAGGCTACAAAGGTTATGGGCTTTAATCTTTGGGCCCCCAAGCAGCCCAAAGTCCTTCATAATCTTAACTCCACATAGGCCCAATAGACTCTTGTAACCATCCACACCACATTCACTTGACAAGCCCTGATCAAGCATGTGACTTGGGCTTATCTTAGTGTGACAAATAGACATGGGCATGACGTACATAAAATATTCGACTTAATTACCGTAGCATGGCATGGTTGTGAATATTCCTTCCTTGATCCCATACCCTTGCATGTTTTTAGGCTTGACTCGGGACTCTCATGGCAATTGGGCTTCGAGGATTGATTGGGCTTACTCATGACATTTTTGGACCTCAACACTATGCAAAAGCTGAAGGGAAATATTGAGATTAATAGTGGGATTTATAGTGACTAGCATGCATATACAATTCTAAATTTATATATATAAGCAACGGAAGCATATTATCACATATTATCAAAGCTATAGTCATGCAAATCCCCTTCTAGAAGCATAGGTTCATATATGATGCATCAAACAAAATATTGAAGAACAAAGTGAAGGTTGACTTTTATACCTCTTGATCTAGACTTTAGACCAATGATGGACCACCGCCAAGCTCTTAGTTCTTGGAACTCCTTGAGTCTAGCCTCCCTCCTTGTTTCCTCCACCTTGATAGATTTGGAACTCCTTTGATTCTCCTCTAGTCTCCAAAGAGAAGACCTCTAAAGATCCACACCCACTAGTGTAGTGAGATGGACGTTGGAATAACCAAAGGGAGAAGAGATGATTAGCTATTTCCCTTCTTGGTGGCCGGCCTTATCTGTATAGAGAGAGGGAGAAAGATAAACTTATTTTTCTCTTGTTGAAAAGAACACACAAAAGCCCTAATGAAACTTTTTCATTAAACTCCCTTTATAAAGGAAAAAGAAGTAAGTCAACTAATTGACTATTTTTCTCTCTTCTTTCCTCATCTTTGGCCGGCCACTTAGTGTTGGCTTGGACTTTGGGTTTTTATCATTTCAAGTCATCCTATGCTTGAATAAAAAGACCCAATGGGCCCGGATGAACCCGAACTTTTCTTTAAGCCCGAAACGATCTTTCATCGCTTTTATGATTTCTTTAGACTTTCTAATTAATCATAGCACTTAATTAATCCAATCAATTAATTCCATCATCCTTTAGTTGCCTCACCACAAGAGTGTATCAGTGTACAATTGTTTTAGGTTCTAATTAACGAGGTAGTGAGGTGATTGGTACCAATCCAATTTATTAGAATTTATCCAATTACTTAGTGAATTAAAACTTACTTTTAATTCTCCTTTTTCTTCTTTGATGACTACTTAATTAATCTAGACCCACAAGCCATGAGTGACATCTAACCATATATCATGGCTACCCAAGTAATGTAGAATTTGGTCAGAGAACCTATTCAGTTGGAATTATAATGTAATTCGATCATTCTCTAATACAATACTCACAATCACATTACTAGGGTATGGATACTTAATGTCAAACCCCTAATGTGATTATACCAAGTTATATGATTCAATTGAGTCGTATAGGAACACCTTCCATCATTATGCTCGATAGTTCGGCCAAAGATTCCCGAATCATATCTTAGAGTATTCTTCCTCTCATAACGAGGATTAGAGATCCCTTATTGATCATTCACATGCATCTGAGAATAAATCATTGACCCCAACAATGCATAGAACACATCCAAGATGAGATGTGGTCATGTCTCATTATCAAATGATCAACAAAGTATCCCCAAGACAACTATGATGTCTCAGGTCAAAGGATTACTTACATTATTCCAACCAGTAGAGTTACTAGCTTGACATGTGAGTAGACCTCCATGCAAGTACTCTCGTTTGATTGTGTTCAATGAACTCATTCCCTTAATGAGCACCTACATACTTGTCTTAGTGTCACTATACGAATGACTTGAGACTTTCCATCCTTCCCATTTGAAGGGGACATAGTATGTACTGGTCTATGTATTGTCAGTGTCCCTCTGACAATCCTATGACCATGAACCTTTTGGACATTATGGTTATATGAAGAAGGTTTCTGCAGTCTAACATCATTAGATTACTTCTTCTATAGATCACTTGTCCATGGATTCACTATTTTGGACGTATATTGTATATTGAGATAGTCCTAATGAGTGGCTTTGCCTTTTACTGTATTAGAGTTATCTATACATATAGACATTATCCTGAAAGGTTTCTTCCAAAGATTGACTTTCAAGGCATATCTCCAACAAAAGCTTTCAGAGGCAAATTATATATTTCACGCCAAACTTGCAAGAATCTAATTGGACTCCATTTCAGGGCATGATTGCAAATAATTAAGTCATTAAGGATGTATTAGTACTTTTATATTAACTTTTGGTTATAATTATAATAAATTAAAAAGAGTGGTTATAATTCTATAAAGTCCAAAAAATTTGGTTATTTTTCTAACTTTTCCATAGAGAATGCAATTATTATCTTTTAGTTTTTCTATTGATAAATAAACTAATATCTATAATTATGGTCCTCATTAATCCCAAGCTCAAATCCAAGTCTAATGTGGAACGGCAACTTTTCCACGGACCTCCTCATTCGTCAATGGTGAAGTTCATTTCAGCGTCGCCATCTGTCTGTGTTTCTTCTTGTTGGCTATTTCGAACCAATCATACAAGACTTGGAATCAACTCAACAACCATACAAAAGAAAAGACAACAGAGGAGGATTTGGAGTCTACCAGTCGCTCTAAAGTGCGGATAACAAATTAAAGGGTGTCCGCTCAAATCTCTTTGTAACTTTTGCCCTTTGAAACTCCTTCCCTCCTGAGTTCTTGCGGCGGACTTATGTTATTACTCATGTTGAGAGTTTCATTTTTTCTGTGTTTTCTTCTCATAAAGCTTTCTTTATGCGCTGATAAATATAGCAGAGATGACTTCCCTCCAGGCTTCGTGTTTGGTGCTTCCTCCTCTGCTTATCAGGTTCTTCTTATGTATACATGGATTCATATATGTGCATACATACATGCATAAAAATGTATGGGATAATAATAATTTTAATTAGATATATCTTAGTATCTTACAATAATATAAGCCCCTATATATATGGTTTTGTATGTATTACTAGTCCTACGCTTCAATTGAAAAAAATAAAAATAAAAAAAATAAAAAAAATAAAAAAAATAAAAAGAAGAGAAGAAACTGATGGAATGGGGTTGGTTCAAAACTAATTCTACATGAATAGGTGGAAGGTGCTGCAGACCAAGACGGAAGGACCCCAAGCATCTTGGACACATATGCCCAGGCCGGTTAGCTTCTACTACTTTTATATCACCTTTTCATTATAGGGTAATGCAAGGGAGACAATTTGCAAACTAAATGATGTCTCACCAATAGAAATGAGCACGTTTATTAATGCTTAAGTAATAAACCAATAATCAAATTCTATGTTCTTTAGTTTCTAAAATTTAGTTTCTTTAGCATTACCCTTTCCATATAATATTAGGGATTTATTTATCGTGATTTGGAATATGGTGGAATATTTGGGTTTTTCAATCATTAAATATTTATTAAAAAATATAAAACTAAGATTTAACGGTTTAAAATTTTAGAGTATCTCTTACTCTGAAACAAGATCAAATTTTTTGTTAATTATTTACGGTCTTCATTTCTTGTTTACAACTTGTGAAAGGTGAACACTTGGTTTAGCATATTGAGGCTACGTGCTGATAATTATATTAGAATAATGCTATTTAAACGCATAAAGTTAATACAGGTAGCTCTCACATACAACTATAAGATCCTCCTATTAGAGAGTTAGTTAGTAAGTGTGCCAATTTAGTGTATCCAAATAGAATTGGTTAGGTTTGAGTATTGCAACTTTATGATGCTAGGTGAACAATTTTAGATTTAAACAATTGTACTACTTACAGATCGCACTAAGATTATATATATACCAAAATCACCTCTAGAGCATTTGGTAAAAGTTTAAAAAAGTGTTGTTACCAAAAAAAAAGGTTTTAAAAAGTGTTCTTTTGAGTTATATAAAAACCATTGATAGAGAAATACATTTGGAAATAAGAATATCACTAAGGGCCTCTACTGCAACCTTTAAAATACCAAAGTCACCAATGTGCAAATTTATTTGAGAAACTAATATGTAAATCTTTTTCTGAAGAAACTGTTGGCGTTTAAACAACATTGCAGATATTTTAGAATGGCAGAAATAATTTTTGGAATTTTTTATTTATTATTAGTTATGTATTGTGAGTCATTGGATTATAGTCCATGTGCAATGCTTCACTTAATTGATGTATTGGTGAGTCATAACTCATGACAAGTGTAATCACCTCATAGGGTAGATTGTTTGGAATGGTTCATTGATGTAAGAGAGAGAGATGCTCTCCTCACTCTTATGTCTAACGATCATATACACACTTTGTGTGAAGCTTAGAATGAAAAATTGGTTTTCCCTTCCTATCTGAGGTCCCATTCTCTCGTTGAAGAACTTCCAAGAATCTAAATCTTTCATAATCCTTCATTTTCCTTCATTTCTCAGATTTCAAAAACAAAAATCAAACTCTAACATGGTCTCAGAGCCATGTTCAATCGTCTAAACTTAGCATGAATTTGTGCCTTCTCATTGCGGTGAGACTCGAATCGAATTGAGTTTCACTAGAGCTTATTTGAGCTTCAAAAAATTCTGGCTTTCTTGATTTCAAGTCTAATATGGTTGGATCGAGTAGAGCTGAGCTTTCGCGTGCCAATTTTCAGTGGTGAAAACTATGAGTTCCGGAGAATCCATATGAGGATTATACTTAAGTCCAATGGACTCTTGGCTTTCATTGAAAAAGGATTTGAAGTACCAGATTCAAAGAAGGAGAATGAGAAACTCACTGAAGAAGCAAAGAAAATCGATCCCATTGTTGCAAAGAAAGCTTCAAGGAACGAGATCTTGATGAGAGATGCAAGAGCTCTTGGTTTGATCTAAGGAGCTATTTCAAATCAACTATACCCCAAGATTTTAAGAAACCTCGAAGGGAGCTTGGGGTATCCTGCAACAAGAATTCAAAGTAGATAAACAAGTAAGGAATGTAAAACCTCAAGATTTTGAATATACTCGAATGCTTGATGATGAATCCTTGTCTGTTTACCTTACTAGATTGTTTGATCTATTAAATCAAAAGAAAAGTTATGGAGAGGAATTGTCCAGGCAATGAATTGTGCATAAATTGTTAATTAGCTTGCCTAGGAGTTATGATTCCATTTGCTCAATAATTGAACACTCAAAGGATTTTGATACCCTTGAGGTTCAATAAGTTATAGCATTTTTAAAAATATTTGAGCAATCTTTGGATAGGCATGCTGAAAACAAAATTGAGAGAGCATTAACTAGTTTAAATATTGCTTCCAAGCAATCCAAACGTCATGGATTCACTGGACATCAGAAGTTTAAGAAGGATTGGAAAAGAGAGGGAAAGAAGTGGGATAACAAGCCAAACTTTGGTTCAAAGCAAAATGTGGAGGACACAAGCAAAACTCCCTGCAAACATTGTGATAAACTGTGCTATTGAAAATGTTGGTTTGAAGGTAAACCCAAGTGCACAATTTGTGGGAAGTTTGGTCATATCCCAAGATATTGAAATGGAAACAAAGGAATGTAGAAGGTGAATTATGCCAATCAACTTCAATAGATAGGATTCTACATTGGTAATGCTATGGCTGAGGTGAAGGTGAACAACTCTTGGTACATCTACAGTGGATGTAGCAATCATATGACAAATGAAAGGCTTCTGATTAATTTGCAAAGAAACGTCTCTTCCAAGGTGAAAATGGGAATTAGAGAGATTGTAAATGTTGCTGGAAAAGGTACACCAGTGATTGAAAAAAAGCTTGGCAGGAAGTAATATTGGTTCCTAGTTTAGAAGAAAACCTTCTTAGTCTTGATCAAATGATGGAGCATAGATATTTGCTATTTGGATGAGGTGTTGTCAATGTGTTTGATAGTTTCTCATTGGAAAATTTAGTAGTCAAGGTGAAAATGACTAGGAATAGATGTTTCACATTGATAATGATGCCAACAGATCAAGTCACATTGGGAGTTAGTATAACTCATTGTTCTCAAACTTGGCTCAAGAGATTGATGCACCTGAATGATAGTAGTCTCAGGCTGCTTTAAGAACAATAAATGGTGCATGGGTTGCCACACTTGGAGGAATCTAATGGTGTATGTGAAGGTTGTATGAGTGGGAAGCAACATAGAAATGCTTCCCCAACTGAGTTCACTTGGAGAGCTAAGTTTCCTCTAGAATTAGTTCACACTGACATCTATGAGCCAATACATGTTGAATCAAATTTTGGGTGTAGGTTGAATTAAATTCTGGAAACAACTATTTTCTGCCATTCATATATGACTATACAAGAATGATTTGGGTGTATTTTTTGAGATACAAGTCACGTGCCTCTGAATGCTTCCAGAAATTTAAGGCAATGACAGAATTGCAGTGTAGTCACAAACTAAAATGCCTAAGAAGTGGTAGAGATGGAGAGTTGATGTCTATACAAGTGAAATTCTACAATGAGTCAGGAATACAAAAACAGTTGATAATGGCGTACACTCCACAACAAAATGGAGTGGTTGAAATGAAAAATAGAACTGTGGTGGAAATGGTCAAATCAATGATGCACGGGAAAGATCTTCCATATCAATTTTGGGCAGATAAAGTGAACATTGTTGTTTATCTTCTCAAAAAGTGTCCCACAAAGGCACTAGACATGATGACTCCATTTGAAGCTTATAATGGCAGGAAACTAGGAATTGCAAATCTCAAGATTTTTGGTTCTCTGCGTTATATGCACATTCCTTTGAGCATGAGACATAAACTAGAGAGAAACAATCACAAATGTATATTTGTTGGCTATAGCATAAGTGAGCAGGGCTATAGATTGCACAATCCAATTACCAAGGAGGTCATTTTATCAAGAGATGTAGCATTTGTTGATTCCTCATTGAATACTCCACATCTCTAATTGCTATTACCTAGAATTATGTCTTCCATACAAATGTATATTTGTTGGCTACATCACATGTGAGCAGGGCTATAAATTGTATAATCTAATTACCAAAAAGGTCATTTTATCAAGGGATGTAACATTTGTTGATTCCTCATTGAATACTCCACATCTCTTATTGCTATTACCAAGAACTATATCTTCCATCAGAACACTAGGCACATTGACAAGAAGTTCCACTTCAATCGAGAGGCTATACAACAATAATATGTTGAATTAGAGTACCGTAAAACTGAAGAGCAGATGGTTGATATCCTTACTAAAGTATTGCCAAAGCATTGATTTGTTTACTTAAGGGAAGTGCTTAGAGTGAAATCTACAAAGAGTTTAGAAGGGGCATTGATGTTTAAACCGCATTACAGATTTCTTAGAATAGAAGAAATAAGTTTTATTTTGTTAGTTGATGTATTGTGAGCCAATGGGTCATAGTCCATGTGCATCACTTAATTGATGTATTTGTGAGTCATAACTCATTACAAGTGTAACACCTCATGGGCTAGATTGTTTTGAATGGTTAGAATTTGTTGATATAAAAGCGAGAGAGATGCTTTCCTCACTCTATGTCTAATGCGAGAGAGATGCTTTCCTCACTCTATGAACGGTCATATTGCTCACACACTTTGTTTGAAGCATAGAATGAAAAATTTGTTTTCCTTTCCTCTCTGAGCACTCATTCTCTCTAGGAAGAACTCAGAAGAATCCAAATCCTTCATTTTCATTCATTTCTTAGATTTCAAAAACAACAATCAAACTCCAACAGAAACACTAACAAGTGAGCCTTAGTTAACTTCCATTGAGCGAAAAATGGCCCTCTACCACGGTGGTGGAGATGAGTGTTGCCTTTGCCCCATGGCGTGGTTCAAACCCTGTTAGCTCCCTAATCTAACAAATCTATCGTTTAACAAAAACAAAAACAACAAAACTTCCATAGAGCGCCTATGTTCGAGTCAACAAATTTTTTATAGGAGGAAAGCATTTGAGTGCTAATATAAGTAAAATTGAAGTTGAAAATAGGGGAAGAACAATCAAGGAAATTAGGGAGGAGAACAAAAATTCGACACTTACAAGTAAAATGTTAATCACAATTGGAATTTGACTATTGAAAACCATTGACAAGCTTGATTTACTGATCAGATATAATTTTCTTAGTAATTTGGAAACCAGGTGACATTTCTTATCATTGTGAACTAAGTAAAAAGAACGCATGTTTATGTCGACTCATTGAGGGTTAAACAATTGATCATTGTCAATTAGAACCAACTAATTAATAATTGAATTAGATACCGTTTACTGTTTGAATTTGCACGTTAACTTACATGTATCGAGAGCTTTATTAACTCACTGCTTTAGTCCCAAATCTTCAGGTCATTTTGATGGAGCTACGGGAGATGTAGCGTGTGATCAGTATCACAAATATAAGGTCTATACTCGGCACAATCTAGTTCAATTTTTGTTTAGACCATTCAGAACTAGTAGTTTTTTGTGTTGTAGAAATCAATATCATACCAATTAGGAATATGCTGATGTTATTAGATACGCATGCATCATATATATCATGGATTATAGTTCAAATACGGTTTATTCTTGACCAAGTTTATTCATATCATTTCAGGAAGATGTCCAACTAATGGTGGATACTGGTTTGGAGGCATATAGATTTTCCATCTCATGGTCAAGACTTATCCCAAGTATGTATGATCATCGAATTGTAACTCAGATTAAACAAAACAAGCAAAGATGTCTTGTTCTTAGTTTTTCATGCACTTGATCAATATTCGGCTTGTTTCTCTTAGATGGAAGAGGACCTATTAATCCAAAGGGTGTCCAATATTACAACAATCTTATTGATGAACTAATCAGCCATGGTAACAATCTATCATACCACAGTTTCCTTGCTTATACTATCAGTAATTGAGTAGCTATAGAGATCTACATTTCCTAGTGTTGATAATAAATTAAGTTGTTTGTTTAAACCAGGAATCGAACCACATGTTACTTTACACCATAGTGATCTCCCACAGGCACTTGAAGATGAGTATGGAGGATGGGTTAGTCGGAAAATTGTGTAAGTTCCTAACTTTTATTGGTGAGTTTTAAATGGGAGATGCAGAAATGGGATTTGAGATGATCATATGGAACAATTTTGTGGATGCAGAAAAGACTTCACCGCATATGCAGATGTGTGCTTCAAAAATTTTGGGGATAGAGTTTTGCATTGGACTACTATGAATGAGCCTAATGCTTTTGTACTTGTGGGGTACGATCTTGGATTTCTTCCACCACAACGATGTTCAGCTCCATTTGGTGTCAACTGTTCTAGGGGTAACTCCTCAACAGAACCGTACATGGCAACTCATAATATCTTGTTATCTCATGCATCAGCTGCTAGATTGTACAAGAAAGTATACAAGGTAATTGTCAAACTTGTCACTGTCGGACTTCAAAAATTCTTATCTTTGTGATAATTTAATAATATACAATCAACTTATTAAGTCTTCGATCCGTCCTTAGAAACATAGTACTCTTGATAAGTTTGACTCTCACAAATTAAGAAGAAAGAAAACTACTATTTCTTTTGTACTAACTCTGCAATATTTGTTTCCACTCCCTTTGTACTAATTCTTTGTGGTGCTAGCCAACATGAACAAACAATAAGCCCAAAGAAAATAAAACTTAAAAACTACAAAAATAAGAATCAAGACTACTAGTAACAATATATGTAACACATAAGTTTCTTAATAAAATTAGACTTTTAATGAAAAAAAAAATATAGGCCAATCAGTGTGATAACTTTTCGGCATATACAGGACAGGCAGCATGGATATATAGGAATCAACATTTATGGCTTTTGGTTTGTTCCTTTAACAAAAACTAGTGAAGATGAACTTGCTACCCAAAGAGCCATGGACTTCTATTTTGGTTGGTAAGTCAGATGTTGGGCACTCATCCCTCTTCATCCATATATATTTCTTACTTGTCCGAAACTTGATGCCATTTTAAGTACCTGTAATTCCCATGAGTCTATTTCGTTTTTTAGGTTTTTGAATCCCTTGGTGTTTGGAGATTACCCTGATGTAATGAAAAAGATTGCAGGCTCTAGACTTCCTGTTTTTACTAGTCTCGAGTCCCGAAGTGTCATGGGTTCATTTGACTTCATTGGAGTGAATCATTATTCCACATTCCACATCAAGGACTACACCAGCATTTTAAAGATGGAAATCAGAGACTATACGGCAGACTCAGCAGTACTGATGTTGGGTAAGTTTTTTCTTATATGTATGTATGTAGTGAAATTCTCTCAATTGTCTGCCCTTGTTATGACCGATGTGTCAATAAAATGTCAACATTTCGTCGATCATATCTAGATATACCTATAATTCTTGGAGCTTACAAAAAACTTTGAATTGCATTCGCAGCACTGCAAAATGATACGTCACCATTTGAGGTAAAAGCTTGAACACAAAATATAAAGTGGTGTAGGTTCAGTACTACTTATGGGTTTAATTTTAGAGCACTATTGATCGCTTGTTTGAATCAGTTTCCAATAACTCCCTGGGGCCTTCAAGGACTGTTGGAATATGTCAAGCAAAATTTTGGAAATCCTCCTTTATATATCCATGAAAATGGTCTCTCTCTCTCTCTCTGGTTTAACTTTGCCCTCTGCATGCAATAGTTGGCATTAGCTGCTTTATCATTTTCCTTTTTATCTGTATCATCATCTGAAAATAAAAAACTGGCCCTATATATTAGGTCAATCGACTCGACGTAATTCCTCATTGGAGGACTGGCCGAGGGTGAAATATTTGGACGGATACATCCAATCTTTGCTTGCAGCTGTAAGGTATATATATACAATTTATTTTGATCTCTCGATTGCAAAGCTAACTGCACAAGTCCAAATGAAAGTGTGTAAGAAAAGTGTTTAGGGCAATTAGCTAAAATGATTCGCTTTTGACATTTTGGTTGCTGTAATGATTGAAATTGAATGTCTCTAACATATCGATCATCTATTGAGGATACAACGATAATATAATGGCGACAGACTAAAAACAGATCATTTCAATAACCAAATATCAAAAGTGAATCATAGTCAAAAGCCCGTGTATATATATGTAAATATGGGAGCCTACAAGATATCACAGTGGAAGTACTAGTAATTATAATACTTCTAAATTACTAATTCATCCTATATGATTTTGGAAGGAATGGATCAAACGCAAAAGGTTATTTTGTATGGTCCTTCTTGGATTCCATTGAGTTGTTAGACGGCTATAAATCAAGCTACGGCCTATACTACGTGGATTTGGAAGACCCTGATTTAAAAAGACAACCTAAACTCTCTGCTCATTGGTACTCTCATTTTCTGAAGAGAAAAATTGTCATCAGCTTTGATGAATTTCTTACATCCATTTCCAACGGTTACTACATTCAGTAGATTTCATTATACACCTTACATTCCGATGCAATGTTTGCATTCCCTTTTAAATTATTAAAGTTATTATGTCACAATCACTTTTTTTTTTTCCTTTTTTGTTGGAAATGTGATCGTGAATTCAAGCATTTTATTTATGAATATATATATTTTTTTTGGTCACATGTTAAATAAGTATTCAAGGTCACTTATTCGTTTTATTGTTAGATTTGATATCAAGAGTTAAGATTCAAACATTAATATATCCATTGATTCTTTACCCTTAATATCAAATGCAATGATAGGTGACCATGCATTCTTAGCTCACCTAGTGACTACGAGAACATTTTTGTTTAATTTATACACATAAATATGGCTTTTATGGACAAATCAATACTACACTACATCTTAATAGAACACTATTTTTTGACAAAAAATTAAGGAAAATACTATTATACTCTTTCATGCATAATTGAAAGAAAATATTAGAAAGAAAAATCATGTGCCTTAAAGTAATCCGGACAAAAAAAAATTTGCTTTTTTGTCCTCACCCACATATTATGAAAGGATAGTTTGCCAAAAAGGGCCTTAATAGAAAACTTTACCGATGATTTCAACCTGGTCAAAGGAAAAAGAGTGTCACACACAAAACAACTTAACTATAGTTAGCTATCCTCGTAAAGCATTAAAGTTACATCAACGTGAACTAAGGTTGCGATGAGAACTCTCCTCAATCAAGATGTCAGCAAGCATATCTGGTGGGGTCTCAGCCTAGATCGACTCCCCTGTTCCTCGCAAACCCGCCCGAGCCAAACGATGGGCAGCACCGTTCCCCTCACGTCGAATGAAGTTTGTCATTGCATGAACAAAACTTCGCAGGAGAACACGATTATCATTGACGATAGGACCCAAAATGGAGTGATCATCACCCTCCCCATTCATTGCCGCAAGGGTCAAGCTGGAATCCCCTTCGAAAAGATCCCCGAGCTGCATGAAACTATTTACTGAGCAAGTTGCCAAGAGCTCTGCTTGCAGCGCCGAACCGAAGTCTTCCTCAACAGCTGCAAGACCCGCCAAAAATTCGCCTCTACAATTGCGAATAATCACCCCAACGCCACCTTCCCTCGATCTCTCATCCCAAGCACCATCGAAGTTACACTTTAAGAAACATGTGTCAGGAGGAGACCACTTTTGTATGGTTTGCATCGATACCATTTTGCTAGGGGAGTGATGGTGCCTAAAAGCAAGCATCCATTCCTCGGCTCTCAAGGCCACATCATGCGGATGAGTGATTGTACCTTTCCGCAAAAGATCATTACGAGCTCTCCAAATGCTCCATATAGCTGTCAACACCAAGCCAAAAGTCAACTTGGAGGAATCATGAGCATTGAGCAAGCTTAGTTACTCTCTGAAACATACTCATGAATTATCTCGGCCTCTAATGCCCAAACTCGCTAACCATACTGCCATTGAGCAATCTCTTAACACATACTCGACAGTTTTTGGCTGCCCGGAGCAAAACAAACACTTTGTTTACTTGGCAATACGTTTTCTAGCAAGTTTTGTCCCAGTAGGTAGAGAATCCAAGCACCCCCGCCAAACACATATTTTTACCTTACAGGAACACAGACATTACATAGTCCCTTCCAGATTAACGAATCTTGAGAATTCGAACCCGACGTTCTAGCATCCACCTCTCTCTTTGCCAAGTAATAAGCACCTTCACTGAGAAAAAAACATTCCGTTCGTAATGCCAAACTTGTCTATCAGATATACGTCGAATACTGAAAGGGATGCTCTGAATAACTTCCACTTCTTCTAAGCTAAACAATCGATGAAGCAGGTTTTTGTCCCAAATTCGTGTCCCATCCAAAAACAAACTCTCCACCGTAGCCTCAAGGAGTTGCGGAAATTGAGGGGGAGTGAAAACTTTGAAAGAATTCTCTCTCGGCAACCAATTATCGCCCCAAACTTTTATACACGAACCATCTCCCACTTGCCAACTTAGACCTTTAGAGATCACTGGATGAATGGTTGCAATACTACGCCATACAAACGATGTGTTTATCTTCACCGATGCGTTCAAGAAATCTGTGGAAGGAAAGTACCGTGCTTTGAAAAGAGTGAAAGATAACGAATGAGGCTGCATGATAAATCTCCACGACTGTTTCGCAAGAAGAGCGATGTTAAAAGCATAGAGATCTCTGAAACCCAAAACCCCTTCCTCTTTTGATTTACATAAGGTTCGCCAGTTCACCCAATAAATTTTGCGCTTCCCGGGTTCTCCTCTCCACCAAAACTTGGCTATCATCATATTCCTCACAAAAAGATTTTGGAAGAAGAAAACACTGCATAGTATATATACATTGGTAATGCCTGAGCCACGGTCTTAACTAGCAATTCTTTTCCTGCACTACTCAAAAGGCCTCCACGCCACCCCTGCAGTTTTTTTCCATAAAGATTTAATTAAATGCATTGATTAATCATGAGAAAAAAAAAAAATGTGGCACGATTTTAGAGAGAAACAAACATCGCTTTAGGTTAGGGAGCAAAAACGGACTCTTTTGAAAATGGGGCATTGGGCTCATCCCAAATAAGAATGTAAGTATTATTTTTTAATTTTTCTATTGATAAATAAATTAATATTTATAATTATGGTCCTAATCTCAAGCTCAAATCCAAGTCTAATCTGGAATGGATTCAACAGAAAATCCTGCTTACATCCAATTCCAGTGAGACACGTGTCTAAATTTTAATTAAAAAATCAAAACTTGAACATATATTCAACCAGAATTAGATGTAAACAAGACGTGCTTCTGAATTTTCAACAGCGAAATCCAGTTCTTCTGGAACGGGAACTTTTCCACCGACCTCCTCATTCGCGAATGGTGAAGTTCTCTCAACCTCGCAATCTGTCGGACAATACTTGGGTACTGATCCGTCAGTACCCAATTCTACTCACTTCCTGCATGGTCCAATAACAATAATGATTTTCTTATCATGTTTTTATACCATAATTATATACCATCTTAGATGATATCTGATGTGAATATCTACATCATCTAAATTAATTAGTATTTAATTTTAAAATGTTGTCTAACTCATCTGACACCTAAGATGATAAAAAAATATGGCATAAAATTATAGTGAGAATAACATTACTGGTCCAATAATTTAAAACTTTGATATCATTATAACCAAACATCCAATTTTTTCTTTAAACCCATGAACAAACAGAAACCTTCTTCCTCCACCTCCCTCTGAATCCGTGAGAACAAGACAACCTTCTCCCTCCATCTCCCATGCTATCTAGATTGGCTTCTTCTTCAGCCCCAGCCACCCTCCTCCAAGCTTCCATTCGTTGATATCATTTTTTTATCCCTCATCCAAGCGTCGACTCCACATCGCTTTGCGATCGCAGTGAGATTACAGCGATGAAATCTACGGCGGCGACTTTAAACTCGAACCCATATCTCAGAATTTTGCAGCGGCGAGGTGGTGAAGCGGCTTGGCGATTGAGGTCGCGCTCGACCTGAGTACGGAGGACGAGTTTGGTGCAGCCCTGGGCTTGGAGCTCGCGGACGATGGATGATCCGACGGGGCCACGGTGGTCGGTTGACAATTATGGATGGGGTGTCTGCTTATCTTCTTGGGAGAGAGAAGATGAGTGTCTGGATAGTGAAGAAGAGGAAATTTGGAGCGTTTGGTTAATAATAAAAAATTGCTTAAAGTACCAGCTGGTTCAATATTATTGGTCCACCTCAAAAAGTCAGTATGCTGCGTCCCGACCGGTCATCACCCAAGTATTATCCCAATCTGTCTGTGTATTCCGAACCACTCATACAAGACTAGGAGTCTACTCAATAACCACACAATAGAAAAGATAATAAAGAAAGATCTGGAGTCTACGATTTGCTCTAAAGTGCGGATAACAAATTAAAGGGCGTCCACTCAAATCTCTTTGTAACTTTTGCCTTTTGAAACTCCTTCCCTTCTGAGTTCTTGCTGCGGGCTTGTGTTATTACTCATGCTGAGAGTTTCATTTTTTCTGTGTTTTCTTCTCATAAGGCTTTCTTTATGCGCTGATAAATATAGCAGAGATGACTTCCCTCCAGGCTTCGTGTTTGGTGCTTCCTCCTCTGCTTATCAGGTTCTTCTTCTTATGCATGCATGTATTCATATATGTCCATACATACATACATACAAGTTGTATGTATGTATGGGTTAATAAGATATAATTAGTTAGATATATTGGCCAATAATATAAGCCTCTATATATGCTTTTGTATATATTACTAGTAGTGCTACGCATCAATTGGAATAAAAAATAAAAAAGTGATGGTTCGAAACTAATTCTACATGAATAGGTGGAAGGTGCTGCAGACCAAGACGGAAGGACCGCAAGCATCTTGGACACATATACTCATGCTGGTTAGCTTCCACTATTTTTATATCACACTTTCCATATAATATTATGGATTTTTTATCTTGTTCCGGAGTATGGTGGGATACTTCAAAATTTTTAATTATTAAATCTTTGTCGAAAAACACAAAATCAAGAACTAACGGTTCATAAGTCTAGAGTGGTTAATTATTTACTGTTTTCATTATTTACTATTTTTACTTATTTACTGTTTTCATTTCTAATTTATAACTTGTGAAAGGTGAAGACCTGATTTTCCTTATGGAGTAGGATTATTTCCTTTCCTATTCTCATCCTCTTTTCTTCCCTCCTCTCACACTTTGTTTTTTTTTTGTCTTATTGTCTTTATAAAGAAATCAATATAAGATGTTAACGTGGTTTAACCGTAACTATTCAAGTAGAAGGGAAGGGAAGAGGAGAAGATAATCCTCTTCCTTTGCTTATTGAGGCTATGTGTGGTTAACTAGATTAGAATAATGATATTTAAACACATAAAATTAGCATAGGTGGATCTCACAGTAAACTATACGATCCACCTACTAGAGAGTTAGTTAGCAAGTGTGAATGTAGTGCATCCAAATAGAGTTGATTAGGTTAGAGTATTGCAACTTTAGGATGTTGTATTGACTAGGTGAACAGTTTTAGATTTAAACAAAGAAAAACTAATGAAAAAGGGTTTGAAAACTTTAAGTTTTAATCAAAATGACAAAATAAAGGTGTAAGTGAATGTACCAGGAGTGACTTTCTAGGCTAAAAATATCCTTAACGTTAAAAGTAAACAGTACCAGAAATGTTTCATTAAGACTCCCTTTAAACAATTGTACTACGGGACAGACCGTAGTTAGAGTACAGACATCTTTTCACATGATTAGTTTAGGTTAGTTGAAAATTGTTATATAACTAGAGGTTACAGTCTATTTGAGAGTGATTAAGGTTTTACCAAACTCACTTCCATATCATTTGGCAAAAAAAAAAAAAAAAATATTTTCTTTAATTTGAAAATAAGAAAATCACCAAGGGCTTCTACCAACTTTTAAAATACCAAAATCACTAATGTGTAATTATTTTTTTTGAGAAACTAATGTGTAAATTTCTTCTAAACGAGTCAATAAATTTGTCATATGAGGCGAAGCATTTAGTGCTAATCTAAGTAAAATGAGTGTTGAAAATAGGGGCAGAATAATCAACGAAATTAGGGGGAACACAAACCCAACACTTGCAAGTAAAATGTTAATTGCATTTGGAATTTGACTATTGAAAACTATTGACAAGCTTGATTTACTGATCGAATGTGATTTTCTTAGTAATTTGGAAACCAGGTGACATTTCTTATCATTGTGAACTAAGTAAAAAGTGTTAAAGAGTATGAGAATATTTGATAAGCTTCTATTAAAACTTGATGAAGGTTTGAGAAAATTAGAAAATGGCAGAGAGAATTTCAGAGAAGGATGATGGAATTGATTGCAATATTCCTCACAACAAACATATGAGGTTGTTACCGTTATACATGGAATAGGAAGGGAGATCCTTCACTTATAAAAAACAAACTAAATCTCAGCCCTTAATTGCTATCACCTTCTGAGATGATTCCATCACTTAAGCTAGATACAAGCAAGGACAGCCACATGAACTATGATCCAACGACTCTAGTTTAAACATGAAACAAATATTAAACTAAAGGTTTGAATTCCTTTTTTGTCTCCAAGTCTCAGCTGAAGGGTTATATGCCAACACTCCCTTCTAATCCTTTAGTTGACTTGACTCCCAGAAGCTCTTTTAAATAGGCAAATCAAACCTTTAGGCAAAGCTTTAGTAAGAATGTCTGCAGTTTGCTCATCTATCTTGCAGTACACAGTTCAATCTCCTTGGCTTGAATTGCTTCTCGGATGAAATGAAACTTTCTGCTGACATATCTTGTCTTTTGGTGAAAGACAGAATTTGTTTTTCCCTTTTCAAAGGCAATTCCAAAATCAATTGTTCCTTGAATGTATCTCAACACCCTCTTTGTTGTTCCCATATGCTTCTTAGTAGGATTATGCATGAATCTTGCCAGCAAGCTTGCTACAAACATTATATCAGGTCTGGTTGTTGTCAGTTGGCTCCCCACTAGTTTTCTGTATTCACCCACGTTTCCAACTTCACTACCATCAACCTTGCTTAGTTTCTCAGTCACAACAACTGGAGTAGCAACAGTTTTATAGTCTTTTAACCCAAATTTCTCAATCAACTTCTCTGCATACTTCTTTTGATGTATGAAAATGTTTTTCTCGGTTTGTAGTACACCCATTCTAAGGAAACAATGTAACAAACCCAAATTTGAGTCCTCGCTTGTTTTAACATACAAGGTTACCTAACTTGAACTTTTCTTGAAGCTTGCATTGTTGAAGTAGGCATCTAACTCATCATACCAAGCCTTTGGTGCCTACTTCAAACCATACAATGCCTTGTTCAGTTTATACACCTTAGTCTCTTCATTTTCTTTCACAAAACCCTATACTTGCTCAACATACACTTCCTCCTTCAGAACTCCATTGAGAAAGGCTGATTTCACATCCAGTTGGTACAAACTTCATTCCTTTTGTGCAGCAAGTGCAATCAAGGTTCTTATGGTATCCAATTTTTCCACAGGAGAAAAAGTCTCATTGTAGTCAATTCCAGGCTTTTGTGAGTAGCCTTTAGCCATTAATCTAGCCTTATTCTTCTGCACTGTACCATCGAAATTGAGTTTGGTTTTATAGACCCATTTGACACCAATGATTGTCTTATCAAATGGTCTTTCAATTAGCTGCCATGTATTGTTCTTATCTATCATTTCTAATTCAGCTTTCATTGCAGTCTTCCATGAGTCATCATTGGCTACATCATCATAACTTTCAGGTTCAACAATGCACATATTGCACTGAGCCATGATTTCATTTACACTTTTTCACTTCTGAGGTGTATCATCATATACTTGAGGTTTTTCAGTCATACTTTCACTTTGAGAAGTAGTGCATTGATCAGATTGAGCACACTTACCAATGTCACAGATCTCAGTAGCATTTTGATGATAAATGAGAACTGAAAATCTTGCTTCATTATTTGTAGTGCAGTTCCAATCCCAAGAAGCATTCTCAGCAAATTTTACATCTCTTGATAGAATGACCTTCTTTGAAATCGGATCAAATAATCTGTACCCCTTTTCACTAGCACCATTGCCTACAAAGATACATTTATGATTGTTTTCTTCCAACTTTTGTCAGAGATTAGAAGGGATGTGCACTTAGCTAAGAGAGCCAGAGATCTTCAAGTGAGCTGTCCCTGGTTTTCTGGTACTATATGCCTCAAATAGAGTTATTTTTCCCAAAGCTTTGGAAGGACATATGTTAAGCAAGTAAACAGCAGTGTTCACTGCTTCTGCCTAAATCACATATGAAAGATTCTTCTCATGCATCACTGACTTTGCCATTTCCACCACAGTTCTATTCTTCCTCTCTGACACTCCATTTTGCTAGGGAGTGTAGGCCATAGTCAACTGTCCCTGGATTCTTAGAGCACTGCAATACTTAGCAAATTCTGCAGAAAAGAATTCTCATCCTCTATCACTTCTGAAACATTTCACCTTATAAGCACATTGTAATTCTGTCATTGCCTTGAACTTTTTAAAACACTCAAGTGCACCTGACTTATATCTCAGAAAGTACACCCATGTCATTCTAGTGCAGTTATATGTGAACAACAAAAAATATTTATTTCCAGAATGAGAATCAACCTACATTGGTCCATAGATATCTGTGTGGATCAATTCCCTATGTTGTTTTCCCATCATGCAACCTTCACATACACTAGTTGACATTTCCAAATAGGGTAATCCATGCAACATCTCTTGTTCTTCAAGTAATCTGAGACTTCTCTCATTCAAGTAGCCCAATCTCTTATGCCATACCTGAGAGCAATGTTACGCTTGCTCTTTGCACAAACTGATTTGCAGGCATCATTGTCAATGCAAAGCATCTATTACTGGTCATTTGCACTCTAACCACTAGATTGTCCAGTGACCATCCATCAAATACATTCACAACATCTCCTCCAAACACCAAGTAATAACCATGTTCCATCATTTGACCTACATTAAGAATATTTTCTTCAAGTGTAGGTACCAACATAACTTATTGAATATGTTTTCTTCTTAACTTGGTTTCAATTACCAAGGTTCCGTTTCCTTCAACTTTGACAATTTCTCATGTGCCCATTTTCACCTTTGAAGACAAATTTCTCTATATATTCACAAGCAATCTCTCATCACCTGTCATGTGGTTGCTACAACCACTATCAATATACCGGGAATTATTCACTATCACATATGTCACAACATTGCAGGCATCGAACAGTGATCATGTTTCCCCCATTTGCCTTGCATAATTAGCCTTTTGTATTGCTTTGTTTTCATGACAATCTTCTACAGCATGACCTGGTTTACCCCAACATGTGCACTTTGGTTTACCTTTATACCACCATTCCCCATAGTGAAACCTATCACACAATTTGCAATCAGGGACTCTTTAAGCATTGTTTTGTCTAGGAGCAAAATTAGGCATATGATCCCAATTTCTCTGAGCATTGTTTTGTCTAAGAGCAAAGTTAGGCATGTGATCCCAATTTCTCCCTTTTGGTTTCCAATTCTTTTGAAACGTATGATTTCTAGAGAATCCACCACTTTTAGGACCCTTAGTTGCAACATTTAGGCTAGCGAATGCTCTCTTAGTAAAGGTTTCAGCATGTACATCAAGTCTTTGCTCAAATCCCTTGAGTGAAGCAACGACTTCTTGAACCTCAAGGGTTTCGAGATTCTTAGAATGCTCAATCACATATTAAATTGCATCATATGTCTTAGGAAGACTAATTAACAATTTCTGCGCATTTCTCTCCCTAGATAATTCATCTTCATAGCTTCTCATTTGATTAGTAATGTCAATTAATCTAGCAAGATGCACAGATAGAGATTCATTTTCCTTCATACGAGTATACTTAAAATCTCTATGTAACCCTTGCAATTTTACATTTCTTACTTGTTTGTCTCCTTTGAATTCACTCTTCAAGACATCCCAAGCTCATTTGGATGTTTCTTCATTCACAATTTTGGGGAAGATTTGATCCGAGACTCTTCCTTGGATCATTCCAAGCGCATGAGCATCTTTCGTCAAGGTCTCACCGAATGACACCAACTCTATTGTTTCCTTCTTCGTTTCATCGAGCAGAGCCTTAGTATCCTTCAGATCTAGAGATTTAAACCCATTTTCCACCAACTCCCATAGACCATACAATTTCAATATAGTCGTCATACAAATCCTCCAAAACTCGTAGTTTTCTCCACTGAAAACTGGAGCAATAAGCTCAGCGGTACTTGATCCAACCATGTTAGACTTTGGATTCAAGAGATTGCAAAGTTTCCAGATTTGATTTGAGCTTAAAATGCAGCTCAATCACATACAGGTAATTTTCACAGATTTCATGCCCAGTTTAGACGATGCTACCTGGCTCTGAGGCCATGCTGAAGTATGGAAATATCTGATAAGCTTCTATGAAAGCTTGATGAAGGTCTGAGAAAATCAGAAAATGGCAGAGAGAATTTCAAATAAGGATGATGGAATTGATTGCAATATTCCTCACAACAAACATGTGAGGTTGTTACCGTTATACATGGAAGACGAAAGGAGATCCTTCACTCATAAAAAAACAAACTAAATCTCAGCCCTTAATTGCTATCACCCTATGAGATGATGTCACTTGTTATATTCTATCACTTAAGCTAGATACAAGCAAGGATAGCCATATGGACTATGATCCAACGACTCTAGTTTAAACATGAAACAAATATTAAACTAAAGGTTTGAATTCTTTCTTTGCCTCCAAGTCTCAGCTGAAGGGTTATACACCAACAAAAACAATGCATGTTTATGTTAACTCGTTGAGGGTTAAACAATTAATCATTATCACTTAAAACCAACTAAACCATAATTGAATTAGACATTGTTCATTGTTTGAGCTTGCACAATCACTTACATGTATCAAGATCTTTATTAATTCACTGCTTTACTCCCAAAATTTCAGGTAAATATGATGGAGCTACTGGAGATGTAGCGTGTGATCAGTATCACAAATACAAGGTCTATACTCTGCAAGATCCAGTTCAATTTTTGTTTAGACGATTTGGGACTAGTAGTTCTTTTGTATTGCAGAAATCAATATCATACTAATTAGAAATATGTTGCTGTTGTTTTATACTACGCATCATTATATCATGGATTATAGTTAGAGTATGGTTTATGCGTGATCAAGTTCATTTAAACCATTTCAGGAAGATGTCCAACTAATGGTGGATATTGGTTTGGAGGCATATAGATTTTCCATCTCATGGTCCAGACTTATCCCAAGTATGCATGATCAACGAATTGTAACTCAAATTAAACAAAAGAAGTAATGATTTATTGTTCTTAGCTTTTGACGCACTTAATCAATATTCGGTTTTTTTCTCTCAGATGGAAGAGGACCTGTCAATCCAAAGGGTGTACAATATTACAACAATCTTATTGATGAACTGATCAGCCATGGTAACAATCTATCTAAATTATGAACCACAGTTTCCTTGCTTATATTATCAATAATTGAGTAGCTATAGAGATCAACAAATCCTAATGTTGATAATAAATTAATTTGTTTGTTTAAACCAGGAATCGAACCACATGTTACTTTACACCACAGTGATCTCCCGCAGGCACTTGATGATGAGTATGGAGGATGGGTAAATCAAAAAATTGTGTAAGTTCCTAACTTTTATTGGTGAGTTTTAAATGGGACATGCAGAAATGGGGAATCCATGATGATAGTGGTGAAACACTTTTGTGGATGCAGAAAAGACTTCACTGCATATGCAGATGCGTGCTTCAAAAATTTCGGGGATAGAGTTTTGTATTGGACTACTATGAATGAGCCTAATGTTTTTATACTTGGGGGTTATGACATTGGATTTCTTCCACCACAACGATGTTCAACTCCATTTGGTGTCAATTGTTCTAGGGGTAATTCCTCAACAGAGCCATACATGGCAGCTCATTATACCTTGTTAGCTCATGCATCAGCTGCTAGATTGTACAAGAAAATGTACCAGGTAATTCTAAAACTCTTCCCTATCCAGGGCTTCAAGAACTTTTATCATTGTGATAATTAGTAATACACAATAAAAACACTCATAAGTTAGATGCACGTCTCACAAATTCCCTTAAAATATGATTTATCAAACTCATAAAACAAAATACCAACACCTCCTTCTATTTATAGCAAGTTGTATATCAATACCAGTATTAATGTAACATGAGGTTCCAATACTAGTAATAATGTAACATGAGGTTCCTATATAAACTTAGACTTTTCATGAAAAAATATATAGGTTGATCAGAGAAATTTTTGAGATATGCAGGACAAGCAGCATGGATATATAGGAATCAATGTTTTTGCCTATTGGTTTGTTCCTCTAACAAAAACTATTGAAGATGAACTTGCTACCCAAAGAGCCATGGACTTCTATTTTGGTTGGTAAGTCAGATGTTGAGCACTCATCTTTTCATCTATATATATTTTTCACTTGTCCAAAACATAATGCCGTTTTAGCTACCTGTAATTCCAATGTGTCTGTTTCCTTTTGTAGGGTTTTGAATCCCTTGGTGTTTGGAGATTACCCTGATGTAATGAAAAAGATAGTAGGCTCTAGAATTCCTGTTTTTACTAGTCTTGAGTCCCAAAGTGTCAGGGGTTCATTTGACTTCATTGGATTGAATTATTATAAAACATTAAACATCAAGGACTACTCCAGCACTCTAAAGATTGAAGCCAGAGACTTTATGGCAGACTCAGCGGTAAAGATATCTCGTAAGTTTTTTCTTGTACATATATGTATGTAGTGAAATTCTTTCTGCATGATGTCTGCTCCTTAGTTTAATGACCGATGTGTCCATAACATGTCATTAATAAGTCGATAAAATGTGTGAAAAGATAATTGACAGGTAGAGGAAATGTTGGAATTGCTTGCTTTCATTCATCAACGTATACAAGTTTTATAATACGTTATCAACAAGAGTCCTATACATGGTAAATTACAAAGAGAATATTGTAAGATAATTACTGATACATTGTACAATGGACTCATGTCTAACACCTAGCTTGTGAACTTATGAGAGTTTATTCTTGTTTAGATGCTTAGCTGCAATCCTTTGAGCTTACAAAAGTTTGTTTAATTGCATTCGCAGCACTGGAAAATGGTACAACAACATTTGAGGTAAAATCTTGAACATAATATAAAGTAGAACCGGCGCAATACTACTTATGGATTAATTTCAGAGCACTAGTGATCGTGTTGTTTGAATCAGTCTCCAATGACTCCCTGGGGCCTGCAAGAACTGTTGGAATATATCAAGGAAAATTATGGCAATCCTCCTATATATATCCACGAAAATGGTATCTCTATCTCTCTCTCTCGTGTTTTTTGTTGCGTGGATAGTATCTCTGTGCATCATCCATGTCGATGTGGTGAATTTTTTTTTTTCTGTAAATGGATAGTACAGGGTTTAAAAATTAACCCAAGCAGTGCTATTTGAATGTGTAGTGTTATATAACATGATAGGGAAATGTCGATATATAGAGGGAGCTTCAATTAAGAGACTGTCAAATAAGTTTTATTTAAGATTTCCCCATATCTACGGACCATGCATGTGTTGCGCGTATTTTGCTTCAAACTTTACATTATGTTTCCTGGTACTAGAGCTTAACTTTTGGCTCTTTCCATGCACTAGTTTGCATTAGCTGCTTATCATTTTCCTTCTTTATCTGTATTAAACATTAGGTCAACGGACTCGACGCAATTCATCTTTGGAGGACTGGGGGCGGGTAAAATATTTGCAAGGGCACATCCAATCTTTGCTTGAAGCTATAAGGTATATATGGTTTATCTTGTGACCTCTCCATGTTGCAAAGCTAACTGGACGAGTCCAAATGAAAATGTTTAATGCAAGTGTTTATGTAAATATAGGGATAGTCAAACTAGCTATATTTTTCACCATAGGAAAATACTACGTCCAAAATACTAATTATCCTGTGTTACTTTGGAAGGAATGGATCAAACTCAAGAGGTTATTTCACATGGTCCTTCTTGGATTCTCTTGAGCTGTTAGACGGCTATGAATCGAGCTACGGCCTTTACTATGTGGATTTGGAAGACCCTGATTTGAAAAGACAACCTAAACTCTCTGCTCATTGGTACTCTAATTTTCTAAAGAGAAAAAATGTCATCAACTTTGATGAAGTTCTTACATCCATTTCCAATGGTTACGACATTCAGTAGATTTCATTATACACAGTTATATTCTAAAATGCATATGTTTACATTCCCATAAGTTTTGATATAATTCTTAAGTTATGTAACCTTCACTTCTTTTTTACTTTCTTTGGAAATGTAAACGCCACTTGAAGTATTTTAAATATCTATTAGTCTTGTTCTCTTGTTAATCGGGTGACTAGGAATTTATGATCATGTATCCTTGGATTTGATATCAAGGGTTAAGATTAAAACATTAAAATGCTTATTTGATCCAAGTTTCCATTAGGCATTTTAAAACAATGCCTATGTAGATTTTGACAGATATCAACAATGTCATAACATCTGATGAAAGATACCGATACCATGCCTTGACACTTATCGAGTATAAACAGATATCAACAATCTAAAGTTGTCAGTATCTATCAATATGCACGTAACATAGGGCAAAAAATGACGAATTCTAACAACTCGACGAAATGCCTCATTCAAGATACCAAAGAATAAATTACGCGATGCGCATGCTATTTCGGTCTTTAAATAATGTAAACAATTTACATTGCAATTTCATGATATTAGAATTTTGAATCCGCCACTACTTTATCCACTAATTTTTCTTTAAGACATGACATACTCTCACTTCAGAGAGATTGAATATTCAGAATGAATTTAAGTTTTTTTTTCTTTTGGAACTAATGAATTTAAAGTTTGAGAAACTACCAAATAACCCGTTTGACTGTCGGATTAAGTAGTCAATTTTTTTTTTTTTTAGTTAAACGATAAATTTATTAGATTATATGTTAAGTTAGAGAGCTGACAAAGTTCGAACTCAAACTGTGGTGATGAAGAGGGCCACTTGCTCAAAAAAAAAATTTTAGGTTAAATAATGAAAGTAGTTACCGAAGAAAATTTTAATATTTGATTTTTAGAGAAGTAAAAACAAAAGCTGAAAACTAAAAATGGTTATCAAATGGTAAATTGTTGATTCAATTCCAGTGGCATATGTTATTCCTTGTCCAACGTCCAAGATGGTATCCAATGCGGTTAAGCACGTTGTTGTGCATACAGACAAGGAGGAGAGAGACAGTGATAAAGAAATGATCGGATATAGAGCAAGTTTTGGGGTCACAACTGTGGGAAAAATATCATGTAATCCATCACATCATCAGAATGCAGCTCAACAAGAATAAATTTGCGTAATTCCGAAATGGTTTTTTAGCCAAATGGTACTTGGCATTTGCATAATACATAATTTTTGTTCTTGAAATTGAAAATCAATAGAAATGAATCTTTAGATTGTCCATTATCCATTATTTTGGTAATTTCGTTAAAAACTCAAGTTCAAGAAGAAAATTAGCTAATTAAAAAAATTCAAAAGAGTAATGATTAAAATTAAAGTTGAAGAAAGAAATTGAAAGCTATACAAATTCAAAATAGCAAATCAACAAATATCTCAATTTAAAACACATTCAGTTTTCTTTCAAAACTTTGATATCATTGTAACCAAACATCCAATTTTTTATTCAAACCCGTGACCAAACAGAAACCTTCTTCCTCCACCTCCCTCTGAATCCGTGCGAACAAGAACACCTTAGCTCCCTCCATCTCCCATGCTATCTAGATTGGCTTCTTCTACAAGCTTCCCTTCGTTGATATCAGTTTTTGTCCCTCCTCCAAGCGTCGACTCCACATCGCATTGAGATCTCAGTGAGATTGCAGCGAGATTACAGCGATGAAATCTACGGCGACGACTTTAAACACGAACCCATATACCCGAATTTTGCAGCGGCGTGGTGGTAAAGCGGTTTTGGCAAGTGAGGTCGCGCTCGACCTGAGTACGGAGGACGAGTTTTGTGCAGCCTTGGGCTTCGAGCTCGCGGACGATGGGTGATCCGACGAGGCCAAGGTGGTCGGTTGACACTTATGGATGGGGTGTCTGCTTGTCTTCTTGTTAAGCGAGAAGCTGAGTGCTTGGAGTGTTTGGTTAGGGAAATAGCGGGTGTTTGGTTAATAATCAAAAATTGCTTAAAGTGCCAGCTGTTTCAATATTATTGGTCCACCTCAAAAATTCAGTATGCTGCGTCCTGACCGGTCAGGAGCCAAGTATTATCCCCATCTGTCTGTGTTTCTTCTTGTTGGCTATTTCGAACCACTCATACAGACCTGACTCAACTCAACAACCATACAATAGAAAAGATAATAAACAAGGATCTGGAGTCTACAATTTGCTCTAAAGTGCGGATAACAAATTAAAGGGTGTCCACTCAAATCTCTTTGTAACTTTTGCCTTTTGAAACTCCTTCCCTTCCGAGTTCTTGCTGCGGGCTTGTGTTATTACTCATGCTGAGAGTTTCATTTTTTCTGTGTTTTCTTCTCATAAAGCTTTCTTTATGCGCTGATAAATATAGCAGAGATGACTTCCCTCCAGGCTACGTGTTTGGTGCTTCCTCCTCTGCTTATCAGGTTCTTCTTCTTATGTATACATGTATTCATATATGTCCATACATACATTGTATGTATGTATGGGTTAATAAGATATAATTAGTTAGATATATTGGCCAATAATATAAGCCTCCATATATGCTTTTGTATGTATTACTAGTAGTGCTACGCATCAATTGGAAAAAAAAAAAAAAAAAAAAAAAGTGATGGAATGGGGTTGGTTCAAAACTAATTCTACATGAATAGGTGGAAGGTGCTGCAGACCAAGACGGAAGGACCGCAAGCATCTTGGACACATATACTCATGCTGGTTAGCTTCCACTATTTTTATATCACACTTTCCATATAATATTATGGATTTTGTATCTTGTTCCGGAGTATGGTGGGATACTTCAAATTTTTTAACTATTAAATCTTTGTCCAAAAATACAAAATCAAGAACTAACGGTTCATAAGTCTAGAGTGGTTAATTATTTACTGTTTTCATTATTTACTATTTTTACTTATTTACTGTTTTCATTTCTAATTTATAACTTGTGAAAGGTGAAGACCTGGTTTTCCTTATGGAGTAAAATTCTCTTCCCTTCTATTCTCATCATCTTCCCTCCCCTCCTCTCACACTTTGTTTTTTTGTCTTATTGTCTTTATAAAGAAATCAATATAAGATGTTAACATGGTTTAATCGTAACTATTCAAGTAAGAGGGAAGGGAAGAGGAGGAGAGAGTCCTCTTCCTTTGCTTATTGAGGCTATGTGTGGTTAACTAAATTAGAATAATGATATTTAAATACATAAAATTAGCGCAGGTGGATCTCACAGTAAACTATACGATCCACCTATTAGAGAGTTAGTTAGCAAGTGTGAATGTAGTGCATCCAAATAGAATTGATTAGGTTAGAGTATTGCAACTTTAGGATGTTGTATTGACTAGGTGAACAATTTTAGATTTAAACAAAGGAAAACTAATGAAAAGGGTTTGAAAACTTTGAGTTTTAATCAAAATGACAAAATAAAGGTGTAAGTGAATGTACCAGGAGTGACTTTCTAGGCTAAAAATATCTTTAATGTTAAAAGTGAACAGTATCAGAAATGTTTCATTAAGAGTCCCTTTAAAAATTGTACTACTGGACAGTCCGCAGTTAGAGTACAGACATCTTTTCATATGATTAGTTTAGGTTAGTTGAAAATTGTTATATAACTAGAGGTTACAATCTATTTGAGAGTGATTAAGGTTTTACCAAACTCACTTCCAAATCATTTGGCAAAAAAAAAAAAAAATGTTTACTTTAATTTGAAAATAAGAAAATCACTAATAGAGAAATACATTTGAAAATAAGAAAATCACCAAGGACTTCTACCAACTTTTAAAATACCAAAATCACTAATGTGTAATTTTTTTTTTTTTGAGTAACTAATGTGTAAATTTCTTCTGAATGAGTCAATAAATTTGTCATATGAGGCGAAGCATTTAATGCTAATATAAGTAAAATTATTGTTGAAAATAGGGGCAGAATAATCAACGAAATTAGGGGGAACAAAAACCCAACACTTGCAAGTAAAATGTTAATTGCAATTGGAATTTGACTATTGAAAACTATTGACAAGCTTGATTTACTGATCAGATGTGATTTTCTTAGTAATTTGGAAACCAGGTGACATTTCTTATCATTGTGAACATAAGTAAAAAGTGTTAAAGAGTATGGAAATATTTGATAAGCTTCTATGAAAGCTTGATGAAGGTTTGAGAAAATTAGAAAATGGTAGAGAGAATTTTAGAGAAGGATGATGGAATTGATTGCAATATTCCTCACAACAGACATATGAGGTTGTTACCGTTATACATGGAATAGGAAGGGAGATCCTTCACTCATAAAAAAAACAAACTAAATCTCAGCCCTTAATTGCTATCACCTTCTGAGATGATTCCATCACTTAAGCTAGATACAAGCAAGGACAGCCACATGAACCATGATCCAACGACTCTAGTTTAAACATGAAACAAATATTAAACTAAAGGTTTGAATTCCTTTTTTGCCTCCAAGTCTCAGCTGAAGGGTTATACGCCAACACTCCCTTCTAATCCTTTAGTTGACTTGACTCCCCAAAGCTCTTTTAAATAGGCAAATCGATCTTTAGGCAAAGCTATAGTAAGAATGTATGCAGTTTGCTCATCTATCTTGCAATACACAGTTCAATCTCCTTGGCTTGAATTGTTTCTCGGATGAAATGAAACTTTCTGCTGACATATCTTGTCTTATGGTGAAAGACATAATTTTTAGCTATAGCAATGGCTGATGTGTTCTCACACATAATTTGTGTCCCTTCCACTTATTATTCTCCAAAATCTTCAAGTACAAATCTTAGCCATTTTGCTTGAAAAGGGGCTTCTACAACACTTACATATTTTGCTTCTGCTGTGGACAATGCCACAGTGCTTTGCTTGATTGATGCCCATAAAAACAGACCAGATTCCAGTGTAAATGCATAACCTGAAGTGCTTCTCATATCATCCTCACTTCCAGTCGAGTCACTATCACAGTAACCAATTATAATAGTTGTTTTTCCCTTTTCAAAGGCAATTCCAAAATCAATTGTTCCTTGAATGTATCTCAACACCCTCTTTGTTGTTCCCATGTGCTTCTTAGTGGGATTATGCATGAATCTTGCCAGTAAGCTCGCTACAAACATTATATCTGGTCTGATTGTTGTCAGTTGGCTCCTCACTAGTGTTTTGTATTCACCCACGTTTCCAACTTCACTACCATCAACCTTGCTTAGTTTCTCAATCACAACAACTGGAGTAGCAACAGTTTTATAGTCTTTTAACCCAAATTTCTCAATCAACTTCTCTGCATACTTCTTTTGATGTATGAAAATGTTTTTCTCAGTTTGTAGTACACCCATTCTAAGGAAACAATGTAACAAACTTAAATCTAAGTCCTCGCTTGTTTTAACATACAAGGTTGCCTCACTTGAACTTTTCTTGAAGCCTGCATTGTTGAAGTAGGCATCTAACTCAACATACCAAGCCCTTGGTGCCTACTTCAAACCATACAATGCCTTGTTCAGTTTATACACCTTAGTCTCTTCATTTTCTTTCACAAAACCCTGTACTTCCTCAACATACACTTCCTCCTTCAGAACTCCATTGAGAAAGGCTGATTTCACATCCAGTTGGTACAAACTTCATTCCTTCTGTGCAGCAAGTGCAATCAAGGTTCTTATGGTATCCAATTTTTCCACAGGAGAAAAAGTCTCATTGTAGTCAATTCCAGGCTTTTGTGAGTAGCCTTTAGCCACTAATCTAGCCTTATTCTTCTGCACTGTACCATCGAAATTGAGTTTGGTTTTATAAACCCATTTGACACCAATGATTGTCTTATCAAATGGTCTCTCAATTAGCTGCCATTTATTGTTCTTATCTATCATTTCTAATTTAGCTTTCATTGCAGTCTTCCATGAGTCATCCTTGGTTGCATCATCATAACTTTCAGGTTTAACAATGCACATATTGCACTGAGCCATGATTTCATTTACACTTTTTCACTTCTGAGGCGTATCATCATATGCTTGAGGTCTTTCAGTCATACTTTCACTTTGAGAAGTAGTGGATTGATCAGATTGAGCACACTTGCCAATGTCACAGATCTCTGTAGCATTTTGATGATCAATGAGAACTGAAAATCTTGCTTCATTGTTGGTAGCGCAGTTCCAATCCCAAGAAACATTCTCATCAAATGTTACATCTCTTGATATAATGATCTTCTTTGAAATCAGATCAAATAATCTGTACCCATTTTCACTAGCACCATAGCCTACAAAGATACATTTATGACTGCTTTCTTCCAACTTTTGTCAAAGATTAGAAGAGATGTGCACATAGCTAAGAGCCAAAGATCTTCAAGTGAGCTATCGCTGGTTTTCTGCTACTATATGCCTTAAATAAAGTTATTTTTCCCAAAGCTTTGGAAGGACATATGTTAAGCAAGTAAACAGCAGTGTTCACTACTTCTGCCTAAATCACATATGAAAGGTTCTTCTCATGCATCATTGACTTTGCCATTTCCACCATAATTCTATTCTTCCTCTCTAACACTCCATTTTGCTAAGGAGTGTAGGCCATAGTCAACTGTACATGGATTCCTAGAGCACTGCAATACTTATCAAATTCTGCATAAAAGAATTCTCCTCCTCTATCACTTCTGAGACATTTCACCTTATAACCACATTGTAATTCTGTCATTGCCTTGAACTTTTTAAAACACTCAAGTGCACCTGACTTATATCTTAGAAAGTATACCCATGTCATTCTAGTGCAGTTATATGTGAACAACAGAAAATATTTATTTCCAGAATGAGAATCAACCTGCATTGGTCCATAGATATCTGTGTGGATCAATTCCCTATGTTGTTTTCCCATCATGCAACCTTCACATACACTAGTTGAGGGCAATCCATGCAACATCTCTTGTTCTTCAAGTAATCTGAGACTTCTCTCATTCAAGTATCCCAATCTCTTATGCCATACCTGAGAGCAATGTGTGACGCTTGCTCTTAGCACAAACTAATTTGCAGGCATCATTGTCAATGCAAAACATCTATTACTGGTCATTTGCACTCTAACCACTAGATTGTCTAGTGACCATCCATCAAATACATTCACAACATCTCCTCCAAACACCAAGTAATAACCATGTTCCATCATTTGACCTACATTAAGAAGATTTTCTTCAAGTCTAGGTACCAACATAACTTATTGAATATGTTTTCTTCTTAACTTCGTTTCAATTACCAAGGTTCCTTTTCCTTCAACTTTGACAATTTCTCATGTGCCCATTTTCACATTTGAAGACAAATTTCTCTATATATTCACAAGCAATCTCTCATCACCTGTCATGTGGTTGCTACAACCACTATCAATATACCAGAAATTATTCACTGTCACATATGCCACAACATTGCAGGCATAAAACAGTGATCCTGTTTCACCCATTTGCCTTGCATAATTAGCCTTTTGTAATGCTTTGTTTTCATGACAATCCTCCACAACATGACCTGGTTTACCCCAACATGTGCACTTTGGTTTACCTTTATACCACCATTCCCCATAGTGAAACCTATCACACAATTTGCAATCAGGGACTCCCTGAGCATTGTTTTGTCTAGGAGCAAAATTAGGCGTATAATCCCAATTTCTCTTAGCATGGTTTTGTCTAAGAGCAAAGTTAGGCCCATGATCCTAATTTCTCCCTCTTAGTTGCAACATTTAGGCTAGCAAATGCTCTCTTAGTAAAGGTTTCAGCATGTACATCAAGTCTTTGCTCAAATCCCTTGAGTGAAGCAACGACTTCTTGAACCTCAAGGGTTTCGAGATTCTTAGAATGCTCAATCACATATTAAATTGCATCATATGTCCTAGGAAGACTAATTAACAATTTATGCACAATTGTCTCCCTAGATAATTCATCTCCATAGCTTCTCATTTGATTAGTAATGTCAAATAATCTAGCCAGATGCACAGATAGAGATTCATTTTCCTTCATATGAGTATACTCAAAATCTCTACGTAACCCTTGCAATTTTTCACTTCTTACTTGTTTGTCTCCTCTGAATTCACTCTTCAAGACATCCCAAGCTCTTTTGGATGTTTCTTCATTCACAATTTTGGGGAAGATTTGATCCAAGATTGCTCTTTGGATCATTCCAAGCGCATGAGTATCTTTCATCAAGGTCTCACCGAATGACACCAACTCCATTGTTTCCTTCTTCCTTTCATCGAGCACAGCCTTAGTATCCTTCAAATCTGGAGGTTTAAACCCATTTTCCACCAACTTCCATAGACCATACGATTTCAATATAGTCGTCATACGAATCCTCCAAAACTCGTAGTTTTCTTTATTGAAAACTAGAGCAATAAGCTCAGCAGTACTTGATCCAGCCACATTAGACTTTGGATTCAAGAGATTGCAAAGATTCCAGATTTGATTTGAGCTCAAAATGCAACTCAATCGCATACAAGTAATTTTCACAGATTTCATGCCCAGTTTAGACTATGCAACCTGGCTCTGAGGCCATGCTTGAGTATGGAAATATTTGATAAGCTTCTATGAAGGCTTGATGAAGGTCTGAGAAAATCAGAAAATGGCAGAGAGAATTTCAAATAAGGATGATGGAACTAATTGCAATATTCCTCACAACAAGCATGTGAGGTTGTTACCGTTATACATGGAAAAGGAAGGGAGATCCTTCACTCATAGAAAAACAAACTAAATCTCAACCCTTAATTGCTATCACCCTATGAGATGATGCCACTTGTTATATTCTATCACTTAAGCTAAATACAAGCAAGGATAGCCACATGGACTATGATCCAACGACTCTAGTTTAAACCTGAAACAAATATTAAACTAAAGGTTTGAATTCTTTCTTAGCCTCCAAGTCTCAGCTGAATGGTTATACGCCACAAAAAGAATGCATGTTTATGTTAACTCGTTGAGGGTTAAACAATTGATCATTATCACTTAAAACCAACTAAACCGTAATTGAATTAGACATTGTTCATTGTTTGAACTTGCACAATCACTTACATGTATCAAGATCTTTATTAATTCACTGCTTTACTCCCAAAATTTCAGGTAAATATGATGGAGCTACTGGAGATGTAGCGTGTGATCAGTATCACAAATACAAGGTCTATACTCTACAAGATCCAGTTCAATTTTTGTTTAGACGATTTGGGACTAGTAGTTCTTTTGTATTGTAGAAATCAATATCATACTAATTAGAAATATGCTGCTGTTGTTTTATACTACGCATCATTATATCATGGATTATAGTTGGAGTATGGTTTATGCATGATCAAGTTCATTCAAACCATTTCAGGAAGATGTCCAACTAATGGTGGATATTGGTTTGGAGGCATATAGATTTTCCATCTCATGGTCCAGACTTATCCCAAGTATGCATGATCAACGAATTGAAACTCAGATTAAACAAAAGAAGTAATGATTTATTGTTCTTAGCTTTTGACGCACTTAATCAATATTTGGTTTGTTTCTCTCAGATGGGAGAGGACCTGTCAATCCAAAGGGTGTACAATATTACAACAATCTTATTAATGAATTGATCAGCCATGGTAACAATCTATCTAAATTATGAACCACAGTTTCCTTGCTTATACTATCAATAAGTGAGTAGCTATAGAGATCAACAAATCCTAATGTTGATAATAAATAAATTTGTTTGTTTAAACCAGGAATCGAACCACATGTTACTTTACACCACAGTGATCTCTCGCAGGCACTTGATGATGAGTATGGAGGATGGGTAAGTCGAAAAATTGTGTAAGTTCCTAACTTTTATTCGTGAGTATTAACTGGGACATGCAGAAATGGGGGATCCATGATGATCGTGATGGAACACTTTTGTGGATGCAGAAAAGACTTCACTGGATATGCAGATGCGTGCTTCAAAAATTTTAGGGATAGAGTTTTGCATTGGACTACTATGAATGAGCCTAATGTTTTTATACTTGGGGGTTACGATGTTGGATTTTTTCCACCACAGCGATGTTCAGCTCCATTTGGTGTCAATTGTTCTAGGGGTAATTCCTCAACAGAGCCATACATGGCAGCTCATTATACCTTGTTAGCTCATGCATCAGCTGCTAGATTGTACAAGAAAATGTACCAGGTAATTCTCAAACTCTTCGCTGTCAAGGGTTTCGAGAACTTTTATCTTTGTGATAATTAGTAATACACAATAAAAACACTCATAAATTAGATGCACATCTCACAAATTCCCTTAAAATATGATTTCTCAAACTCATGAAACAAAATACCAACACCCCCTTCTATTTATAGCAAGTTGTATATCAATACCAGTATTAATGTAACATGAGGTTCCTATATAAACTTAGACTTTTCATGAAAAAAAATATACAGGTTGATCAGAGAAATTTTTGAGATATGCAGGACAAGCAGCATGGATATATAGGAATCAATGTTTGTTCCTATTGGTTTGTTCCTCTAACAAAAACTATTGAAGATGAACTTGCTACCCAAAGAGCCATGGACTTCTATTTTGGTTGGTAAGTCAGATGTTGAGCACTCATCTTTTCATCTATATATATTTCTCACTTGTCCAAAACATAATGCCGTTTTAGCTACCTGTAATTCCAATATGTCTGCTTTTGTAGGGTTTTGAATCCCTTGGTGTTTGGAGATTACCCTGATGTAATGAAAAAGATAGTAGGCTCTAGAATTCCTGTTTTTACTAGTCTTGAGTCCCGAAGTGTCAGGGGTTCATTTGACTTCATTGGATTGAATTATTATCTCACATTAAACATCAAGGACTGCTCCAGCACTCTAAAGATGGAAACCAGAGACTTTATGGCAGACTCAGCAACAAAGATATCCCGTATGTTTTTTCTTATACATATACGTATGTAGTGAAATTCTTTATGTATGATGTCTGCTCCTTAGTTTAATGACCGATGTGTCCATAACATGTCATTAATAAGTCGATAAAATGTGTGAAAAGATAATTGACAGGTAGAGGAAATGTTGGAATTGCTTGCTTTCATTCATCAATGTATACAAGTTTTATAATACATTATCAATAAGAGCCCTATACGTGGTAAATTACAAAGAGAATATTTAAAGATAATTACTGATGCATTGTACTATGGACTCATGTCTAACACCTAGTTCGTGAACTTATGAGAGTTTATTCTTGTTTAGATGCTTAGCTGCAATCCTTTGAGCTTACAAAAGTTTGTTTGATTGCATTTGCAGCACTGGAAAATGGTACAACAACATTTGAGGTAAAATCTTGAACATAATATAAAGTAGAACCGGCTCAATACTAATTATGGATTAATTTCAGAGCACTAGTGATCGTGTTGTTTGAATCAGTTTCCAATAACTCCCTGGGGCCTGTAAGAACTGTTAGAATATATCAAGGAAAACTATGGCAATCCTCCTATATATATCCAGGAAAATGGTATCTCTCTCTCTCTCTCTCTCTCTCTCTCTCTCTCTCTCTCTCTCTCTCTCTCTCTCTCTCTCTCTCTCTCTCTCTCTCTCTCTCTCTCTCTCTCTCTCTCTCTCTCTCTCTCGGTTTTTTTGTTGCGTGGAAAGTATCTCTCTGCATCAACCATGTGGTGATTTTTTTTTCTGTAAATGGATAGTACAGGGTTTAAATTTTAACCCAAGGAGTGCTATTTGAATGTGTCGTGTTACATAACATGGTAGGGAAATGTAGATATATAGATGGAGCTTCGATTGATAGACTGTCAAATAAGTTTTATTTAAGATTTCCCCATATCTACGGACCATGCATGCGTTGCGCGTATTTTGTTTCAAACTGTACATTATATTTCCTGGTACTAGAGCTTAACTTTTGGCTCTTTCCATGCACTAGTTTGCATTAGCTGCTTATCATTTTCCTTCTTTATCTGTATTAAACATTAGGTCAACGGACTCGACGCAATTCATCTTTGGAGGACTGGGGGCGGGTGAAATATTTGCAAGGGCACATCCAATCTTTGCTTGAAGCTATAAGGTATATATGATTTATATTGTGACCTCTCCATGTTGCAAAGCTAACTGGACGAGTCCAAATGAAAATGTTTAATGCAAGTGTTTATGTAAATATAGGGATAGTCAAACTAGCTATATTTTTCACCATAGGAAAATACTAAGTCTAAAATACTAATTATCCTGTGTTACTTTGGAAGGAATGGATCAAACTCAAGAGGTTATTTCACATGGTCCTTCTTGGATTCTCTTGAGCTGGACGGCTATGAATCGAGCTATGGCATTTACTATGTGGATTTGGAAGACCCTGATTTGAAAAGACAACCTAAACTCTCTGCTCATTGGTACTCTAATTTTCTAAAGAGAAAAAATGTCATCAACTTTGATAAAGTTCTTACATCCATTTCCAATGGCTACGACATTCAGTAGATTTCATTATACACAGTTATATTCTAAAATGCATATGTTTACATTCCCATAAGTTTTGTTATAATTCTTAAGTTATATAACCTTCACTTCTTTTTTACATTCTTCGGAAATGTAACCGCCACTTGAAGTATTTTAAATATCTATTAGTCTTGTTCCCTTGTTAATCGGGTGACTAGGAATTTATGGTCATGTATCTTTGGATTTGATATTAAAAATTAAGATTAAAACATTAAAATGCTTATTTGACCCAAGTGTGGATCCATTAGGAGACCCACTGGGTCCGGGACCGTACGGAGCTGGAAAGGTCCTCTAAGAACCATAGGTCTGTCTGATTTTGGACCCAGAAATGCCCACCAAATGTTCAATGAAATGTTTGCTCGAAATACTCAGCAGGTGCTCGACATGATTCAACAGCACGCCTTGGCAGCTATTGACAAATATCAACGACATGCCTTTGTAGATTTTGATAGATATCGACAATGTCATAACATCTGATGAAAGATATCGATAACATGCCTTGACACTTATCGAGTGTAAACAGATATCAACAATCTAACGTTGTCAGTATCTATCTACAGGCACACAACAAAGGGCGGAAAATAACGAATTCTAACAACTCGACGAAATGCCTCATTCAAGATATTAAAGAATAAATTACGCAATCGCATGCTATTTGGATCTTTAAATAATATAAACAATTTACACTGCAATTCCATGATATTAGATTTTTGAATCCGTCACTGCTTTGTCCTCTAATTTTTCTCTAGGACATGACATACTCTCACTTCAGAGGGATTAAGTATTCAGAATGAACTTAAAGTTTTTTTTTTTTTTTTTTTTTGGAAACTAATGAATTTAAAGTTTGAGAAACTACCAAATACCCCATTTGACTGCCGGATTAAGTATTCAATTTTTTTTTTTTTTTTTTTTTGTTAAACGATAAATTTATTATATTAGATGTTAAGTTAGAGAGCCGACAGGGTTCGAACTCAAGACGTGGTGATGGAGAGGGCCACTTGTTCAATTTTTTTTTTTTTTTTTTTAAAGTTGAATAATGAAAGAAGTTACCGAACAAAATTTCAATTTTCGATTTTCAAAAAAGTAAAAACAAAAGTTGAAAACTAAAAATGGTTATCAAATGGATAATTGTTGATTCAATTCCAATGACATATGCTATTCCGTGTCCAACGTCCAAGATGGTATCCAATGCGGTTAAGCACGTTGTTGTGCATACAGACAAGGAGGAGAGAAACAGTGATAAAGAAATGATCGGATATAGAGCAAGTTCTGAGGTCACAACTGTGTGGGAAAAGGATTACTTCATGTAATCTATCACATCATCAGAATGCAGCTCAACAAGAATAAATTTGGGTAATTCTGAACTCTATTAAATAGGAGTTACATAAGAAGAGGCAGCGAGAAAGGAGATAAATTCTATAAAGCAATTTATATAGGATGAGTATTTTAATATGGTGTTAAATTTTATTAAGCAATTTATATGAGACAAGTATATTAATATGGTGTCTCATGTTAATAGGACAATGTTATGTGCCGTAAAACTTACTTATATTATTGTATTATTTGTACAACATTAGAAAATGGTGTACCTGTATTGTGAAAGTCTTTATCATTAGTTATATTTAAGCCAAAGCGTTTGAGTATTTTTTTACTCCACTCTACATGACCTTATGATTTTCCTTGTATAAGGTCATGTACTATTTGGTATTAGAGCCAGAGAGCGAGTCGGTATTGCCACGTGATTGGTGGATCCCCATAGCCCCATGCGATGATGGTGAGTCCCTTGGCCCAGCGTGTGGGGTGAGTCCCCCCTTGGCTATACGTGGTTGTCAATGTGTAAATCTCTCACGTGTGACCCACTAATTGGATCTAACATGAGGAAGCGTGTTGAAATATCTTACGTCGGCCGTATCTCTGAAAAAATAAGAGTTTGAATATCATAACCTCACTCCAACTAAGACATAAAACCACAAACCTGACAGATTGGGCAGATAGTAATTACCAAATTGGAGACTATCAAATATCAATGTTGTTGGAAGTTGGGGTCCTGGGCCCGTATCTCTGAAAATTATATAGCATATTCCAAACCGAGGTTCTCGCAGAGTACTTTCAGGGTTATGTAGAGAAGAATACAACCCATGAAGGTGCTGTTGGCAGTAGACACCTAGGTTTTTACAATATAAGATACAAACAGATCGAATTGTCAAATTCTCTCCACCTCTTTCTACAACTTAACCCCAAAAAATGTCATATTCTCTTCATCTCTTTCTATATTCAGAGTGCCTATTTCGCCAGAGCAGCTAGTTATATGTCCATGGCTGAAGATCATAAAATATCTGGTGATCATCATCACCAACTTCGATCAAAATTTCCCGATCAACCTCCTAAAGGTTTCGAAAAAGAAGATAGTACTGAACCAATCGCTCATGAGTTACCAAATGCTCGACAGGAAGACTTCTGTCGAACGCCAGCCTCGTATGATCACAAGATACCTACCATTCAAAGCTGCCCAGCCACACCAAGAAAACAAGCACACGGAAATGTTTTCTTACGTAAGAGGAAATTGGCACGACTGGAATTCTTTGAAACCACTGGGCGTGAAGAGGTAGACTCATTCTTTCGCTCTTGCTTTGAATCTCCTAGTTCTAGAGTTAAGAAGAGATGTACCAGTATATAATTAAACCTTAGAGTATTTCTAGATTGCAGACTCTCTCCCTGTATATATATTATTGTTCATTATATATTACCTTTATTAATTATATGTTTTTTCTTAATTCCATGAGTTAATATATGGATCAATTATGATAGATGTTGATTTTTATGGTTTAGACTGGCTACAAACCTTTTTTTTTTTTTTTTTATAGTAAATGCAATAGCAAGGTTTTCTTTCTTGTTCCTTGTTTTTTTATTTTCACAGAAACTTGTTCTATTCTTTGTTATGGTTTTCTGTATATGTGTCTCAATTGTTAGGGGTACGTATAGTGGTATCGAACTCACTATTTATAAAAATCAAACCTAACAACCTCCTACTTATAAATGAAAAAAAAATATAACTAAACCGCAGTAGTAAGTGACATACACTCCTTTTATTTGTTGAGAACAAATAAAAAAAAACATATGCTGATTTTCCTCGGAAGAACTTGAACACTTTTGTTTGTAGTTTTACTATCCATTGATCCTGGTGTACCATTAGATTTGCAAAATTTTGATCCACTCTCTCAACATACTGTACATACATATATAGTTTTCGTTTTTTATTGTTAATTTCCGTATATATCTGGGGATTTTTGCCAATCGTCATGGAACCTGGCAGCAAGGTTCTAGATTTTTTAAGGAAAAATCTGCACTCCAAACTTTCTATAATTAGAAAGAAAAATACACTTGTGATAAGTGTAGAATGAGAATTTTGAAGTGTTAATAACAATTTCCTTTTTTTTTTAATTTTTTTTGGTTGTCGTCCTTTAAAATAGTTTTATCTAAGAGTAGTAAACCAGTGCATAAATTAGTTGTATGTAAATTTAATTTGGGATGGTAATGGTGTCATTCGATTTTCTATTGTAAGTGACCTTCCTACAAGGGAATACTAGAGGAGGAAAATTTCTTATGTTCTCCTACCCGATATAAGGAAGCACACGTTGAGAGTACATATGTAAGAATTTCACATAGGAGAAAAAATGAACCTTGTGCTTATAAAGAGTATATATAACATGCAATTCCCTATATTAGAACTTGAAAACTCAACTTTCCTTCACACACTAACAAGAAGTGGAACACAAATGCACTTCTCATGAGTAGGCCATAAGAATTTCTCCTCTCCCACACAGAGGCTATTACTGTGTTGGTTTGATCCTGCTTCCAGGCGAGTCAGGCGACCATTTGGGCCAAATATTTGGAACCATATAATAGTACTGGCAAAAAGAAATTTGGAATAATAAAGTAACGTGTAAGCAAGGGTTGGAGGAAGGTATATAGAGCTTTGGATCCTATTTGTGTGTGTGTGTGTGTGTGTTTCGCAGGGAGAGTGAGTCCAAAAAGATAAAGGCTTCCTCTAATTTGTCCTCGTTCTCTGCTGGGAGATGGAGAGATAATTAGTGACCAAAAACAAGACACACTTGAACGACAATCATTATATATATCATGAAGAAAATTTAGAAGAAACTAGTTTACACCTAGAGCACTATCCCACAAATAACGATTCACGTCGACAAATAAAACCTGCTAGACTCCTATTAATTAAAACAAAGAACAAAGGAATCATTAAATAAGAATGTCGACTCATACAAGCACATATACTTTGAAATTACAATTCTTAACCACAAATAACACTTCAAAAATATCAACCTTACCGAATAACCTTGAATTACAAAGTCTTACGCGATGAAAGAGTGTGAAGATAGATCCTGTTAAACATATGCAATCTGGAATAATTAACATTTTCGTATACTTACAACTTAAAATGGTCGTTGGGAGCACATGGAAGCCCTAACATCTTCTAAGTCCTGCATTTGCTTTTTTTTGTCAATTCAAGACTTGCATTTCAATGTACGCAATTTTGGGCCTTTGCCAATTCATTTCATGTTGAAATTACAACCATATATTTCAGGAGGATTTTTATGTAAACATGTTTACTGTTATCCTGCCATATCGGTCTAATTATAGGTAAGTTTTTTCCCATAAATGTTTTTACACTATTAGATCGAAAAATATTGATTTCATGTTCTCTTTTTCCCATGTCTTTGCCCGCATATTAATTTCAACAAGGATGTGTTTATTCCATGTCTTTTCCCGTATTTTTTTTCCATGTCTTTGCCCGTATATTAATTTCCACAAAGATAATATTTAGCACAGTGGTGGAAATGTGTTGAATCCTCGCATGATAGCGTGGGTTCGAACTTTATCGGTGGCTAATTTAAGACCTATTCTAACATAATTTATTTTTTGACAAAAAAAAAAAAAAAAAAAAAGGGCCAAAAAAAACAAGGATAATATTTATGTCTAAGGATTTATTTGTCCCCTTGCATACGATTAACAAACTTTTATCGTCCGAACACATATCATTTATACTTTTTATCATCATTTAAAAATTACATCTGTAAAAGTTATTCAATTTGAAGATCATTTAGTAATCATTACTTGTTAACCTATCAATAATTTTAATAACAAGCAGTATTCCCATGATAAACTGTCTATTTATTGTATGTATATAAATAACTAAAAAATATTCTAAATTAAGTAATTTTTTGCATATCTATCTTTAAGTGATGATAAAAAAATAAATTATTTCGATTATAATGTATAAAGATTGGTAAATGACACAAACATTATCCATTCAATCTTATGTTTTGAAAAGAATTTATGTAAAGCACGCTTACCATTATCTTGCCATATCGGTTTCTTTTGCTATTATTGTACCAACTTTTGCGTCCACCGCTAACTAAAGTTCAAAGGTGGAAAGTGCCATGAAGGGAAGTGAAATCTGAAGTTTTATCCGGAAGCCTCATGTGCTTAGTGCTTACCATTTCACTTTTACCCACGTAGCCATTAGGTTCAGAAACCACTCAACACCTGTCCGCCACATGTCAACGTCCAGTAAAACCACCAATACAGTTATTATCTGCTCCATGCAGATATTTAACTGCTCCATGCAGATATTTAACTGCAACAACAAATCTTGTGCAGATTATCTCCATTTTCAAATAAATTTTCTGAGAGGGAAAGAGGTTAACACAGCAGTGTCAAAAATGGCTCCAAAGCGCTCGGCGAAGATGGTGGTGAAGACCACCAAGCAAGTCGTTAAAGAAACGGTTGAAGTTTCAGTGGTTAAAACCACAAGGAAGAAACAACAAAAAGATCAGCCACTGAAGACTATTTCCATTGAAACCAACGAATCAAATCAAAACCAAAACGTAGAAGTTTCAGTTGGGAAAGAGCCGCTCAAGACTAGTGTTATTCCCATCGAAACCCAGGCAGAAAACCAGACCCTAAAAACCCAAAACGCTGAAGTCCAAGTCGACAAAGAGGCACAAGAAAATCCTACGACTCCTGATCCACAAGAAGCAGAGAAATCACCGAAGGAACAAGAGCAGAAGAGTGAGGAGGAAAAAACCCTAGGAGGAGGAGAGAACAAGGACGCGGAAGATTTGACGAAAACCGAAGAGCAAGCCTCGAAGAAAGGAGAGAAGAAAAGCGAGGTGAAAGGAGGGAAGAGGAGAGAGAAGAGGAGTAGGGGAAGAGAAGAGTACAAGATATATGTGTATAAGGTTTTGAAGCAGGTGCATCCTGGGATGGGAGTGTCGTCCAAGGCCATGACGGTGTTGAATAACTTGATGTACGACATGTTTGAGAGGCTGGCTGATGAGGCGGCGAGGCTGACTACGTATACAGCGAGGAAGACGTTGTCGTCGAGGGAGATTCAAGGGGCGGTGAGGCTAGTTTTGCCCGGGGAGCTTGGGAGGCATGCCATGGCCGAGGGGACCAAGGCAGTGAGCACCTTTGTATCATATGGAGGAGGGTCGTCCAAGTCTTGATTATTTAATTAGAACTTCGTGTTACTTAAATGTGTTTGTTTTTAATTAGTTTCTGTTTTGCAAAGTGGTTTATTAGTTTGTGCGTTGTAGGGCATAGATAATTAACCATGTATAGTGATGGTGTGTGAAAATGATCTATCTGTTTTGGTTATGAATGAATGACTGTTTTCTTGTTAAATTTTCGTTTTTTGTTAATTGTAATATCATTACAATCTAACAACAGTCATCTTCATTTATGAGTAAGATATCTTAAGTTCTATATTCAACTTCAAAGGTGAATTTAATTTAGCCATTAAACCCATTTTTAATATAGAAGCACCCATTTTAATCACGGTCCGGCGAAGGTGGATCTCGGGTTTGGATACGTGTTTAAAAATTGTCCAATTGCCATGCATATTCGTTCCGGTCTTCAAATTCGTACAGACTCAGTCAGTCCGGTCATTTCTGAGTAATGTTATTCATATCATGTTTTTATACAATATTTTTATACCATTTTAGGTGGCATCTGATGTGAATGTTACATCATTTTAAAAATTTGTAAAACCCAAGGAAATGAAGAAGAAAGACTCCTCGTATGCCACAATCATAATTTAGTTAACTAGTTTTTTTTAATTATTAGTTTATTATAATGAACTAAATTTAAAAATCTGATTAATTCAAATAATATGACTGTCCACATTAAATGTCACCTAAGATGGTATGAAAATGTAATACAAAAACATGGTATGAATAGCATTACTCTTTGTTTTCAAATATTGGACCGTAGTGGATTTTTAACTTGCAAAACGAAATTAAAATTATCACTACAAAAAAATCATTATGCACTCCTCATTTCGATTAAAAGAACTTTTTGAAATGCGAATAATGCCTCAAGGGTCTTGTTTAGTATAGTAATGAGGATGTCACCTTTAACTTTTAAGTAGATTTCTTTTCTACTAATACGCAATTTATATTATGGTTCTAATAATATTATCCTTCAATGATAAGTGAGAAGTCTTTCTTCTTCTTTGGTAGTAAGTGAGAAGTTTTAAGTTTCGATTATTATAAATCAAAGAAAGCATGTGTGATGTCAATCATACGTTCAACATACAAGACACCATGCCACAAGGAAGGAACAAAAAACCGAGAGAAAACGAGATCGGTGGGCTGGCAGCAAAAACGTATGGTTCCTATATATATTTTTTGTTAATTCAACGTTGTTTTTTTAAATTACAACACGGAATAAACACGAATCACCTCAATCGCGGGTGCTCTACACATCGGACATTTTCCGCTACTCTCAACCAATTGAGTAGCACATTTTGAACATGCGCACATGTGGCCACATCTGCGAGAAGAAATCAACAGAAATCGGAAAACGGTGTTAGAATCTCCACATGCAGAAATAATTTGAACCACGAAGGTACACATTTTGGAGTTTTACCTGTACAATAAAGAATCGATGCTGCTTTCACAACATATACAGCAAATTCCTTTCCTTACATGATCCCATTTAGACCCATCTTCTAGCAGACCGTCTTCACACACCCCTGCAAAGCAAGGCAACTTTCAAAGTCAATTCGAGGAAAGCCCGTAGCGCATCCAAGAGTGAAATCACATGGTAATCCAATGCAAAAGAAACGCGTTATACATACATCTTTATCTTAGACAAAAATTCCATCTATAAATATTATTAGGTGTAGAAAACTACAAAAGTAAAACTAATTGCGAGGTGGTCAAAGTATTGTAGACAAACCTTGTGAACCAGCTGATCTATTCAGGGCATCAGAAACTTCTTGTCTTATCGAGCGCTGCAACTCAAGTTGCATATCCATGCAGGCCTCCATCATTCTTTGCAAGTTATTCATCCTCTGGTGTAGCCTGGCCATGTCAATCCTCATATCGTTAATTATCTCCCAATCCTGCATCAGTAAGCAATCTGTCAGTTGAATAACACAAAGGAAGGCATCACAAATATTAGTGTCATGATACCAGATCATAAATTTTAAAGCGAGAAGCATTATGGGAACGCACAATTCCGTTACGTTGATGCATGTCATGCTGTGGCCAATTATCAGAGTGTGACTCCTGGTCCCAAAGTGGCAAGGAAGGTATTTGCTGTGATCGTAGAGCAGTACTAGGACTATGACTCTCAACAGCATCCACTTGACCCCCATTTTGATATGCACCAGTCTGCTCTAGATCCTGTTCTGCAGGTTCAGGAGAAGGTGATGTATCATCCAGCTCCCAGTCAATGGCAGCGTGACTTTGCCTTTCTACATATGATTGTAACAGTCGATCTAGATTCTGACGGAAACCACTACTAAGAAGATTAGAGACCCTTCTCCTGCAACATTAAAAAGATTTCCATTAGAAAAACAGATCCATCAGAAGCCAAAGGCATATTCATAAATTAATAACATTTCATACCTGCTTAGGAGTTCCCTTAGCTCGGTGCCAGGAGCATTATCATCATCCGGAAAATAAAATGTGTCAGTCTGCCTGACCGGATCAACATCCTGGTCCGATGGCTCTTCTAACCAACTTTGAACAGCCTCCTGAAAACCACTTTCCTCGTGCCACACTTCAGGAACTTCTTCAAGATGACTGTTTTCTCTATCTTCGCTCTCCAGCAACTCCTGGGACCATTCATAAGCAGTTGTTTCCTGCTGATCCCCAGTTGTATCTTCCCCAACATTTTCTCTCAAGTCGTTATATGCAACAACAGGTTGTTGCCAGTCCCTTTCAGCTTGTTCTGAAACTCGATCCTGCCACTGTTGTACGTGGGAAGTAAATTCTTGAAAATTTACATCCCCAGGCACACTGTCTAGTAAATTATATATATGATCAGACCGTTCACCTGTTACACTTGCCTCCCCACTTGGCTCAGACTGCTCATTAGATATATGACTGACTTTTCGCATGTTACTGTGTCCACCAGCATCATTTTGCAAAATTTCTTGGGGCTGCTCAACAGAAGTGGTTGCTTGAAAGTCCCCAATCATGTTATAATCAGTAACATCCCTCCTTTCGATAAATTCAGTGATACTTGAGCATTGCCAGTTTCTTGAATGGTGTTGCCAACCCTCTACAGGAGCATTAGATTCTTCTGAATCTATATCTTGAATGGTGTTGCCACCCAAATCCCTGAAATCTGATATTCCACAGCTATCACGTTCTCGGTCCTCACTTGCCTCGTCATTAGCAGCAGATTGTTTAGAAGACCCAGCTAGGACCTCATGCGGGTTGTTTGCTTGACCATCCCCATTTCTACTATCATTAGAAACACTAGAGGATGTCTCAGAGTGGCTGCTGCTTACTTGACCGGATACAGAACTATCCAATCTGGAGCAAAAACCGTCCCTACTCAAATAATAGATTTCAAAATATCAATGAGAATTTTTTTTCAATACAACAAGAGAAAAACAAAAAAAAAATACACTAATGGATTTACTCAACCAGTCTATAGTAAAGATATAAAGATGCTCTAAGGCTGAAACTATATATACATCCGATACTACATACATTAATGTAACCTCAAAAATAAAAAATTAAATGGGACAAAGTCCGAGAACCATAATCAATTCCTAATTTACTACCAGTCAGAAGAGCAGCATGAGCTAAAATTATGGGGCAACATCATACGGAAATGGTGATGAGGGGTTTAGAAAAAGAATCCATTGAGATAACTTGCCAGCACAAGCTAATAGCTATGGTTTGGCATCTTCCAAATAATCAAAATATAAAAACTTCACAAACTGCTTAATGTAATTTAGGCCACAATCATCTTTCTATTGTGGAACACCCTTCAACCCCCATAAACTAAACAAATTATACCGAAAGCAATTTCACGATTCAAAAGAGGTTGGGAGAAATATCAAATATTCATCCATGAACAAGCTTGGAAGAAGATGACACAAACGTAAAGAAACTACAAATGACACAATGGGTCAAACCATCACTATAAGACGATGCAATTCCAACTATTTAATTGCAAAAAATTTACATAGAAATCTCACGTAACCCAAACGAAAAAAAAGGTAGAATGAAAAGTTAAGCAAAACTTAGGAAAACAAATTAGAGCATAACTTTGCAAAAAAAAAAAAAAAAAAAGAAAGGATAAATATTTTTCAAATTAAAGCAGGGCAACAATACCTAAGACCAGAGACTGTGTGCCTTTGTCTCAATAAGCCTAATTCATTTTCAGCCAAGGAAGTAGGTCTCTCATTCTCAATCACTCTAGCATTTCGTAAGAATCTTCCTTTAAGCAATGACTGCAAGAGAAAAGAAAAGTAATGTTAGCATACCAGCACCCAAAATTTTTTTCCATGCCTTAAAGTTTAAAATCAATATAAAAACACATTATTACACTTCTATAACATAGCACTAACATATTGGTTTTAGTCTCAAAGATTGCTTGTGTGGGTATTCACATTAACCAATGATAGTCAGATATCGTACATAAAAACTTTCACAAAAAGTACAATGTAAGTTCAAGTAGTCTACAATGTAAGTTCAAGTAAAACTAACTCAAAATCCCATTTTCAACAAGCAAGTGAAGATGTGGAAAGCATTATAGCAATGAACCTGAATGCGGTTGCGGTGAGCAAACTGTGATACAGCCCGGTGCTCCAACAAGACTTGAAGTTCACTTTGTCTTTCCCTCTCAGCCTTCTTTACCATATCCAGCATAGCCTGTCTACCACATAACTTACGAATTCCCCTTCGTGTATGCTCAGACCTGCCTTCAGTTTGGTTAACAATCAATCCATCACGAACTCTTTCAATTTGATTACCAATTTCAGCAGGTTGTTCTCCTCTATTGTCACCCGAAGCACCTCTCTGCTGACTGTTAATTCGCACCCACTCCCTTACAATTCTCACCCTCTCCTGTTCAGGTTCACCGAGCCACTCTGCCCTTGAACTGTTATTCATATGAGAACCATTTGACGTATATTCAGCCACACCACAATTCATCCATTCCCTAAAAACTTGCCTCACCCTCCCCCTTTCAACCTCCCCAAAATCAGAATGCTCACTGCTAATATTACTACACTCCTCATGTTCATTTGATGACCCAATTTGACCCCGGGACCATAATCCGCACTCACTCTCACCCACACTCACATCCACCAAATCACCTGCGTGGTAACTACCGTGGTCTTCAGTAGTGTCTTCCCTCGAGATCTCATCGATCAACCTATCACTCCTTTGTACAAGCAACCTCTCACTAACTCTCTCTTGGGCACGACTCACCACATGCTCATCCTCAAGCTCCCGCCACCTTTGTAGTAGGGAGGATGCACGGGTACTTACCCTCCCTTCATCACGTATCCATCTAGATGTATGAGATTGAGAGTCTCTAAGGAAAGAAGGCTCAAGCACAGAAGCATTGTGTAGACCAGCAATAGCCATTCTCGAAAATCGAAACTAAAAATTCATCCTTCAACCCATCTGTATAAAATGCATTAAAAGGCGCATTCTTTACAGGAATTACAATCAGATGATTCTTTTAAAAAAATCAGATCACCAAATTCAGAAGAGATTAGCGAAGCTCGTAGTCATCGTCTCTGTCATCATTGCCAACATAAAGATGATAAAACAGACATCCAATCTAACCACCATTAAATTATCCAATTCCTTCAATAAACCATCACAGCTGTGACAGATTCCTTCACCTTAACTGCTTTCAGAAAACAAAAACAAAATCAAAATCAATAATTTACCTCCAAATTACCATCAATCTGTTAAAAAAAAAACGCTTAAATAATATACCTCAAAACGTAAAAGGACAAAAATTTAACAAACAAAAACTTGTCAAAAATCCAAAACCCCGAAATCACCGAAATCAAAATCCAACAACTCCTCAATCCTCTGTTTGGTCTTCGAGAAAATGCACAAACGGACAAGAAACTAAGGCGTGGAATCCCCTATTCCTCACCATTTGGAACCCCACTAACATCCCAACATCGCAATTAGACTTAGTCAACCTTAATTTTACCACACCTAACAGCCAAACCCCCAGATTTACACATCCATTTTCCATCATTTTCCCTAAACTTTCTCGGCAACCAAACAAAAATTTGAATCGAATACTAAATCGGCATTACAAATCAAATCAAAACCGACGAAATCACCGAGCAGAACATGAAACCGCGAGGATTTAAATAAAAACACTGGGGAAATTTTGAGGAGTGAAAAACTTACCGGTGAAGCTCTCTGAGATTTGGGAGTAAAGGAAACGAAAACCCTAGCTGTGTAGAAAGTAACAGAGACAGAGAGGATTTTAGAGAGAGAAAGTGCAAGTTTCACAGAGAGAGACAGAGAGAGAGAGAAGGGGGGAAGAGCGGCGAAATTACAAAGAACAAATGGAAACACGTCACGGTTGGGAGGCATTCCGCCATAAATATTTGCCGTAACGCCAACGTCTAAAAAATTTGAGAGGAGCCCGCCAGGGGTCGGCACGTGTCATGTGTCACGTGTCCGTTTCCGCCGGTCGTTTTACGAAACCTTCCAACCAAATCTTAAATTTAATGGGAAGTGGGGAGCAAGCCCGAGATGGAGACGGCGCCGTTTGTGTCGTCACTCAGATGGGATACGGCACCGTTTGGATGGCTTCCTTTTGGAAGGATCTCAATGGTGTTTTTGAGTGGGCCCCTTCAGAGTTGTGATATTAGAAAAATAAACTATCAATTTATGTGGGAAAGAAAATATGGTTGAAATTATTGGAGGAGGGTCGTGTTTGCTTCCATTTCGATGGAGATGCTACATCTCATCATGCATTTTTCACCATACATTTGTTGAAATAATAGTAATTAGAAAAATAATGTAATTGTCTGACAAAGATGTGTCAACCAATAAAATAATTCAAAATTAAGATTTTACTCTAGACGAATCCTCTTTTTGTTATTGTATTGGTGGCATGAGTAAAAAAGAGATAACGGTGATTTCTTAAAAAATTCGGATTTAAAGACACGATCAAAAGCAAAGGCATAACTAGCTAGATTATATTATGCATAACCTTTAGATATGGACCAATCAACTCCCAGCATCAGTAATCCACAAAGTCCAAGCTTTTTAATTTATATAAGCTAAAGTTTGACATCTTTAGAAATACAATCCATCTAGGATCATAGTTGTAATTTGTTTTTAAAAACTTGAAAAGAAAAAAGCTCTTAAAATGTTGATAAGTCCATGAGTGTAAAGTTTATGTACTCTTTTCTAAATACAATACCTAGAAATTTAGTGATATTTGTTTTTTCCATTGTTTGAAAGATAAATTAGCCTCAAGTCTGAATATCTTCGCTTTCATTAAAAAATTGTAACCTAAAATTTCTAAGTATATCTTTGCTTTCATTAAAAAATTGTAACCTAAAATTTTTAAGTAGAAAGTTAAACAAGAGTTACAAGTAGTAGATTATGAGTAATCATATTCATTTTATGGTTTTATAACATTGTTATATGAAAGTAAAACTTACGTGTATAGATATATTTAACATGAATCTCACTTTTATGGAAGATATATATAGTCAGTCATTATGATACAAACAAGTTCTTTCTATGATATAGTATTTAATTAATTGTTACAGGAATTTGAGTCTTAAAATCAAAAAAATAAAAAGAAAATTTAAGAATATTAAAAAAAAAGAGCGCATAAAACGAATCTACATGTGAGTGTAAAAACTCACTAGCTACTGACAATTAGGCATGACAAAAAGATCATGTTTGTCATGTTTGTGTCGTTTCGTGTCATACTTATTATCTCAACGGATTGTATCGTGTCAACTCTGTTATCTTAACGGGCTGTGTCGAATTAACAAGTCATGCAAGAAATTATCATGCCTAATCGGTTATTCGATAATAACCCGAGTCGTTAACAGGTTGATTTGAAATCCATTATTTTTGTGTAGTTTCATGTTAGATTAAGAGATCGTGTAAGAAATTATCAGGTCTACTCACATTGATATAACAATGGCAAATTGATATAGGAGATTTGAGATTGAAGTTAGCTGGCATCACGAAAAAGTAAAAACCAAATAGCATTGAATTCATGAAAGAAAGAGAATGAAGTCACCATGTGGTCCTTGATGGACTTATAAGATATTAAAATTCTACCTTTTAGATAGGTGCATTTGGCTCATGAAATCTATGTGTGAACCGAAATCTTGAAAAATGTAGTTGTATAATAGTGGGGTTATATCTTATTAAGTTTGCCTCAAATCAACACTTGAGTGGGTTTTTAATTCCAAATTTGTCACTTTATCATAGGTAGATTTAGCTTTTTTGGTAATTGCTTAGATCGAGTCTTCTTTGTTCTAAAGCAATTGAAGGCTTCAATTCAAATACCTTTTCAACCATCCTTCTCTTTTTCATGAGCATAAATGAAAGTATATTTAAAATAATTAAAATTAATTTTAGATCATCAAAAACGATCTTAACTACGTTTAACATAAAAAGTTATAAGTGTTTATATTTTAAAAATTGGAAGAAGTATCAATTATATACTTTATTTAAAAAGCAATTCAAGTGATCTTCCAAGAACCACTTGCATTTTTATCAAAAATTTCTTAGTGCTTCTAATAGAAGCATTTTTTAAAAATATTTTAAACATTTACAAACCGGCTCTATAAATGCTTGTTAAAAAATGAGTTTTCTGGTATTAACAATTAGCACATTTTTTTTAAATGCATGGAATCGGCCATCTAATTAAACTTTCTTGATTAGTTTAACAAAAAGTAAATTGGAATAATTAATAAATCATTTTAGCCTGTTTAACACATAAGAAAAATAAAAAACCCCTGTTGCCTGTTAAACATGTTGGTCATCCCTCATATTATTCCGACCAAAAGAAGATTTCAAACTGAAAAATCCATAAAAATATGTCTTGACTTGACTGTTGTCAACCATGTCGGCGACAGTACACTTTGTATAATCCAATTGTTCGGTTTATAAAAATGAAGGGTGCATATTGTCTTATTACATTATTAGCACTAATACTATTATGGTTAGTTCGATGCCCCAACCAAATGTTGATGAACTTGAGTAATCACGTTGTGCCCAAGATGGGTTCCACACTTAATCAACATTTGATGGATTATCTAACTCCGAGCAACCTTAGTTATTGGTGGGTTCCGTTGGTTCATGTTTGTTTTGTCATTCAGCTAGCAGATATATATCTATATTATTATTTCTTGTAATTGAATTGAACATATTAAGGAAAGTTAAAGTTTCATCATAAAATGAATAGTTAATACAGATAATAGCTCAATCTACTTATAAACCCATGCAAGATCATTGATTTGTCAACACATATAAAAGATAGCCTTAATCTTAGTTTACTATCATGAAGTTTCTTGGTTTTCAACATTTCATACATCAAGTTTTTTTCATTTTAGTCTAGTACATAAAGTCATAATTATGGGACACTTTCATACATCCGTTAAGTTGTTCATCAGAACCTCCGTTATTTGATGTCGTGGTGCCCACATAGACAATGATTGGATGCCACATGGATATTAAAAAAATTTAAAAATTAATAAAAGTAAAAAATTATTTTCTTTTCAACTCCCCGCACCTTGTTTCCCTCTTCTACTCTCCACACATCCTCGCACATCCACCCTTCCTCATTAGAGATCAAAACATCATAATCTGCCTCATAAATACATACAAAACACGATGGAAAAGATGAATGAAACAACGCCTTCAAAAAGGGGTTCCCGGAATTCTGGTTCAGGCAGTTTAGTCGGTCCAGGGTTTAATTTGAGTATTTGACTATGGTCATAAATGTAATGACTATGGTGATGACTGTAATGGTTGTAATAGTGATGACTGTATTTGGATTATGCAACTTACTATGCATGTTTTCCAGTTTTCGACGAGCAGCTTCAGCCAAACTCCGTCGAGTTCGTGACTGGTGGTGCTCGACTCAATTGGAACCAATCCTAGGTAACTAATCCTTCATTTGCATGAAGTTTCTTGGTTTTCAACATTTCATACATTAAGTTTGTTTCGTTTCAATCTAGTACCTAAAGTCATAATTATGGGACACTTTCATACATCCGTTAAGTTGTTCATCAGAACCTCCGTTATTTGATGTCGTGGTGCCCATATAGACAATGATTGGACACCACATGGATATTAAAAAAATTTAAAAATTAATAAAAATAAAAAATTATTTTCTTTTCAACTCCCTGCACCTCGTTTCCCTTTTCGACTCTCCACACATCTCCGCACATCCACCCTTCCCCATTAAAGATCAGAACATCATAATCTGCCACATAAATACATACAAAACACGATGGAAAAGATGAATGAAACGACGCCTTCAAAACGGGGTTCCCGGAATTCTGGTTTAAGCAGTTCAGTCGATCCAGGGTTTAATTTGAGTATTTGACTATGGTCATAAATGTAATGACTATGGTGATGACTGTAATGGTTGTAATAGTGATGACTGTATTCGGATTCTGCAACTTACTATGCATGTTTTCCAGTTTCCGACAAGCAGCTTCAGCCAAACTCCGTCGAGTTCGTGACTGGTGGTGCTCGACTCAGTTGGAACCAATCCTAGGTAACTAATCCTTCATTGGCATGAAGTTTCTTGGTTTTCAACATTTCATACATTAAATTTTTTTCGTTTCAGTCTAGTACCTAAAGTCATAATTATGGGACACTTTCATACATCCGTTAAGTTGTTCATCAAAACCTCCGTTATTTGATGTCGTGGTGCCCACATAGACAATGATTGGACGCCACATGGATATTAAAAAAATTTAAAAATTAATAAAAATAAAAAATTATTTTCTTTTCAACTCCCCGCACCTCGTTTCCCTTTTCGACTCTCCACACATCTCCACACATCCACCCTTCCCCATTAAAGATCAGAACATCATAATCTGCCGCATAAATACATACAAAACACGATGGAAAAGATGAATGAAACGACGCCTTCAAAACGGGGTTCCCGGAATTCTGGTTCAAGCAGTTCAGTCGGTCCAGGGTTTAATTTGAGTCTTTGACTATGGTCATAAATGTAATGACTATGGTGATGACTGTAATGGTTGTAATAGTGATGACTGTATTCGGATTCTACAACTTACTATGCATGTTTTCCAGTTTCCGACGAGCAGCTTCAGCCAAACTCTGTCGAGTTCGTGCTCAGTTGGAACCAATCCTAGGTAACTAATCCTTCATTTGCATGTGGATTTCGAGCTAGAAAACTTATGGAATTTACATGCATGCTCACTGTCTTTGTTTTCAGAATTCGGCGACGAAACACGATAAGTTTCAGTTGAATATGAGGTGGATTCATCCCTTAATTGTCCCAAATTCGTTTGTGGTGAGTTTCTAATCCATTTGTGAGATTTTGACCTAATTTATGGTAAAAAAATGCGTTGATTCTGACTCATTTTGATTCGAGGATGATAACTTGGGATTCTACAATTTCTGGCGAGGCTCCGAAGACAAGCGATTGTAGAGAAACCATTAGCTCGAATGGCATACTGATGGAGAAGGTATATTCCGTTAACTTTGTATAAACTAGTTGACATGGCACCGATAGCAGCTAGTGTGACACTTACTCGCCAAACCGAGACGGCAGTGTGTGACACCAGTGATGCAGCACATGGTGGAGCGTACAGGACCCATGACCTACCCTTAGGTTTTTCGGTGTTCTAAATCGTGTGGCGCCCTGCGTTTGTGCCAATTTTGTTTCTAAATAGTAGTTTTGAAATTATGTTCATAAAAAGGGTGAATCATGCAAGAAGCCTAACAAGGAATGATGCTCAGCTTACTTGTGAGTGGATCCCTTCAAAACTTAACATTTTAAAGTAAACTATTTATATGTTGATGCATATTACTATAATTGTTTAGTTTTTTAGGAGACTTAGATCTATTCGGATTCTAATTGATATCTTGAGACTATGATAATTTATTTTCACCACATGGTCATTGTTGGGGCCCAAATATGTCACACACCAATCCAACTAAGTCTTAAGGCTCAATTGTCATGCAAAGCCTACAATCAAGCACAAATACATGCCAAGGTGCAGGATTGACAAGGAATATATTTATCAACATGCCATGTCACAATGATTAAGCCGGATATTCACGCCATGCTCATGTCTACTCATCATGCCATGCTTCCTTAGTCATTATTCATGCTAAGCCTAAGTCACGTATTCGGGGCTTATTAAGTGGATTGTGGTGTGGATGGTTATGGAAGATTATCGGGCCTACGTGGAATCGGGGTCATGGAAGATTTTGGGTTAGTTGGGGGCCCAAAGATCCAAGCCCTTTGTATTTCACGCAAGCATCATTGAGAGAGAAATAACATAGTTTGCCCCTTTCTCTAACAAGCCAACTCCCTTAGTTAGGATTAAACTAGATTCTTGCATTAAATGCATGTTAAGCCCAGCAAGTTAGGCATTTAATGTTGACTTTCCCTTCCTAGCCTACATAGATAACCAACACGCGAAAGCCATGAGTCGCACTACCAGAAGTAGAGTCTACAAAAGGCTGCCTGGGGAAAGACGCATCTCAGGAAGAAGCAAACTAAAGATATCAGCAGTGCAGTTATCTTACACCAAAAAGGGAATAATATGAGGCTTAGGGAGAAAAGAGGGGAAGACTAAGCCATAAAGGAAGATTCCTTTGACGCCTAGAGAAGAACCCTTCATCTTAAAAGGAATGAGAGAAGCCATTAGAATAAGAGAACACGTAGAGTAACACAGAGATAGATAGAAGAGAACACAAGGGAGAGAACCACCCAGGAAATAAGCCCAGAGAGTTCCATCTAGCCCAAAAACATACTCCAAGCCTCAAGCATCATCATCCATGCAACCCTAGTAATTTTCACAGCCTTTTATTGAAGATCTCAGCCATTAGAAGCCTTACTATCACCCTAGGAAAGCCCAAATCATGCAGCTATGAATGTCATGCAACCATGCAAACCCTTTCTTTCTCATGTAAACTAATAATCTTCTAGCTTCCACACCACGCTTCACTTGAGCAAGTCATTATCTTGATCAATCATGCTATCTTCGAGTCGTTGATGTTACCAGGGTATTTTTAAGACAAGCTAACAAGCTAACTCTTTCGAGATATCCCCGGACTTGTTACGAATCCGTACCAAGGGAGACAAAAAGACATTCTCAAAGCCCAAGTCCACCTTGACCTAAAAGTCCCCCAACAGTCATCATAAATATTGTATAGTTAGCTATGACCGTAGAACTATTGCAGGTACCGATATTTCTAGTAGAGGCTATGTCACGCCCCGATCCCGATATACGTCCAGGATCAACACGTGACGTCACCCAAATACTCGTATAACTCATATACCCCGTCTCATGAATATGGCAATCACAATTCGAGATCAAATTGCAAAGAAATCTTTCGTTTACCTTATGGCTGCATCTAACCTCCTCGTTAGACTGTCTACGTACCCTCAAATAGGGATCGAGTCATTCGTAGTTCATTAACACAAAATCAGACGTTTATTCCACTAAGTTCAAACAAAAAAGCATAGTATTCCTCCATCATTCAATATAACTTGACAACATGTAATTCCTGGACTCATCATGTTACATAACCAATCCCCATGAAAACATGAATTCTCTCTCATCCAACATATAAATCATTATGTCTCATCATGATATCGCAATTCACAACACACATCATATTTAAGAGCCGACGAAACACAACCATTCTCTAGCTGCATTAATTCATTAATTTGATCAAAGTAATAACCATCATTCCCATATCTTATAAATTCATACCTTATGAAATCATAATCGAATCATAAAAATCCTGAAGGAGTCACTCAGACGTCCAACATCTTTTCTAACTCAATTCACAAGATTCTCGAAACCATTGACACAAATATATATATATATATATATATATATATATATATATATATAAAAAACTAAGGCTAGAGTGACACAGTTAGGCCAAGCCTACTTCTCCAAATAATGGGATTTCAGACCACTTTACGAAATCCAACAACCTCAGGTTCCGAACCACTCAACGGAACCAAACCAAATATGATCGCCTAAAAATGTACCATGTACAACCAATCATCATCACCTCTAGAATACGTATGGTCCCCCATCGCGGATATACCAAGCAAGACCATAGGCATAAACTCGTCGTGCAGGCAGTGATCACCTATAGCGGATATACCAAGCATGATCACCCTTGAATACATATGGTCCCCCATCATGGATATACCAAGCAGGACCGCCCATGTACCACAACTACGTGGTGTAATCTCATCATCACACATTAAACATAATTATACACATACATGTTATTGATTCCACATATCAATCAGCATCCAGCTATATGGAGCACAACACAAGAAATTCCCTTAATCACTAATTCTACTAAAAATCTAATAAAGTACCCAACTCATCTCCTGACTTCTATCTTTATCTCATGCTAGGTAGTAATGCCAAGTTCACATAGGTATTCAGTTGGCAAGCATATCCAAATAATTATCAAACAATATTTAGATTCCATAATTGTCATAACATTCATCATAATTATCATTCACATTATTAAAATGTTAATCAAACACACACACACACACACACACACACACACACACACACATATATATATATATATATATATATATATATATATCACAACGTCAATACACAAGCCAAATCATAGTTAATTAGCATAGTTCTATGGCTAAATATATAAAATTCACATTTCAAAAGAAATCATAATTATAATACCAATTCATATTCGCAAATGATACTAATATAAGAAATTAAGATAATAACCATATCACATATGTTAAAGTTTGGTGACGATCCAACGGTCGGATCGTCGATTCACACTTTTACCAATTAATGTATCGTAGAGAATTTAGGTTCCAACCATCAACTTATGTCATACAATTACCAAAACTGAGCTCAAGACATCTAATTTAGTCTAAGAATGACATCGACGGGCCCCTGGTCACACGCCGCCACACGCGCCACCGTGGGCGGCGGTCGACCGTCCTGACTCGCCGGAAAAATCCAACTATTTCCAAAAATTACCAAATTTTACAGGAATGAAGATCTCAATGAGTAGAGTAAACTTTATACCTGCGGCCAAGGCCAATTTGGCCGGAAAACACCCCAAACTGGCCACGAACCGCTGGAACCCTAAGGTGGGTGTGCTTCGAATTCGGCTTCCAATCGAACTCCAACGCCTCCAACACCGCTTGGGTTTTGTTCCTAGGGTTGAGGGGAGTTTTTTGGTGGTGGTCATGGACGGTGAAACTTGCCAGAGCCACCGGGAAAATGGATAAAGCCGCCGGAAGACTCGTGGGTTTGTGGCTTTGAACTGTAAAAATGGGAAAGAAATTGGGAAATTTAACACTGTAAAGATGTAGGACTCATCAAGGGCTTTCCATGGACACCAAGATCACCCAAAACGGAGTTCGGATGAAGGAGATATGGCCGGGTCAAAATTGGAGTTTTGCGGGTCAAAAATGACCCAACTCGGGTCTCTCTCCTTTCCCCCTCCTTGCTTTCCTCTTATTGGGCTGTTTCTCCCTTTTTAAAAATCTGATTGGTTACCTTTTTATTAAACTAACTCAACCTTTAACCCACATGCGGGAATTAAATAATTCCCACAATCTACAGTTCACAATTTCAAACGTCCGTAACTATATCGTTATAATTCGGACTTGCAAACGGCTTACGCCTATTCGTTCGTCGGTTCGAGATCTATTCGAAACGTTACTTGTGACTTCAAAAGGTCAACGAGTAAATAATAATTTTCCAAACTTCACTCCTTGTTACTAGTTTAATTGAAATCTAATTTCAAATAAATTAATATAAAATCTCAATAATACAAATACGTAGATTATAACAGTGAAATATGGGAAGGGGATTTTACAGGCTAGATATGCTATTAGACGCTAGTCATCGATCAGGTAGATATTACTTTACCTTCTTGCTATATTGTTTGATTTATATTGTGAGTTTGATTGAATTACTTTTTTGATATGACGAGCCTAGTGATATGAATTTTATAACTATTATGATAGTATTACTATTATGTAGTTTTTGACCATATATGTGATTTCAAAACGAGGTTAGTATGTTCAAATGATTTTGACTAGATAAACTTGATCCGCTCACACTTAATTTTGTCGACCCCTTAAGACATAGCGAGAACAAGGAGACATTTGGGAGATGAGTAGGCTTGGCAGTAAGGCTTTCCCCTACAAACTTGGGTGAGATGATCTTTTCTGTTTATTTTATCTAGTTGTAATAATTGCATGATCATACTTTTGATTATGCATAGCATTGTACTACATTGTGTTAATTGTTGTATGAAATATTGTTTGAGCTGGAATGATGTGATATTAATGAGATTATATCTCTTGACCTGTGTCTCCAAGTAGGGGGTTTGCTTATGATGCTTATGATTTGCAAGGTAGTTGACATTTGAATTTCATAAAGAACATTTGGTTCAAGTTTATTTACTTTGTTAATTCCTTACTATGGCTTTCATCATTAAGTTGGTGTTGTAACGTCCCCCTTCGATAAGGTTATAATGTCGGCTTAGTGTTGATCATCACATTACAACCTCTTAACTTATTAGTTATTGGGTCGGGATTTCTCATCCCTGTTGTTCCTTTGCACTTATTTTCTTTTCAAACGTTAGAGTAAATAAATCAAAGAATAACAAAAACAAAAAAAGTACGTAGAAAGAAAAAATGAGTGTGAAAATTATTTTTCTCATTATATTAACATGCTATTATGTCTTTGAAGTTAGTTGCATATATTTGACAATAAAAATTGGAACTACATGACTTTTTTTTAATGAGTAATCATAACTTGGTCTCATAATTTATTAGGTTTTCAAGTAGTACACTGTACACATTATGAAATCCACATGCTGGCCTCGACTAATTTAGTTTTGAGGCAGGCCAAACCCCACAGCTTTTTCTGCATGCATCTTGTTTTTCTCGTAATGGCACATCTGCTTACCTCTTTGCATGCATGGGTCCTAGAATACGTGAACATTCACGTTCTTCTGCCGCTCACTCACTAGCTCACTTATCATCTATAATGCTTATGATTATTTTTTGTTTTCTCTTTTGGTTTAAGTTATAGTTCAAGTGATTAACAACATTTAATATTTAAGCACTCTAACACCTAGTCAAATGGCTAAAATCAAAATCTTATCTAACCTCGTGGCTTTTTAAAAGCAAAAATGGATTTTTTTTCTTTCCATTTTTAAAGCAAAAAAGGATATCATTCATCAAAATACGTCAACAACGTATATAAGGTACATGTGTGGAGTCGGGCTCAGAAAAAAAACTTTACTCCGATAAACCATTTGGGAAAAACCCCGAGCAATGAAAAAGAGCCCCACATGCGTACAAAAATTCACTCATCATTCATACATAATCAAATAAGAGTTAAAACCTAATATACTTCCATACACGTGTGGAAGATCCATTATGCATGCGTTTTCTTTTATCTTTACTATAAGTCTATTAAGAGAACTCTTACCTATTTAACCTATTATTACATAACTAGATTATAAAAAAAAAGAGTGGCAGAGAAAGTGAGTTAATGTAAATTACAATATCATCTTTAATTATTTAGGCTATTACTATACTTAATTAACAAAATAAAAACAGATCAGTCATTGACAAAGATAGTTCTCCTAATAATCAAGCAATAGTATAAATTCCAGGGCTCAACCCTGGACAAGTGGTGGAACCAAGCTGGAGTACGGTAGGGGTAGAGGGAATTTTCGTTGGAGCGGTGAAATGCGTAGAGATCGGAAAGAACACCAACGGCGAAAGCACTCTGCTGGACCGACACTGACACTGAGAGAGGAAAGCTAGGGGAGTAAATAGGATTAGATACCCTAGTAGTCCTAACCATAAACGATGGATACTAGGCGTTGTACGTATCGATCCATGTAGTATTGTAGCTAATGCGTTAAGTATCCCACCTGGGGAGTACGTTTGTAAGAATGAAACTCAAAGGAATTAACGGGGTCCACACAAACTGTGGAGCATGTGGGTTCTTTAAATTCTGTGGGTGGCGTAGCTACCGAGATCAACGCAGGACTCAATTTTGCAATGCCACTTTTTTATGAGGGGACAGAAGTATCTCCCTTACCAACAATCCAGAAAATGTACGGAAAAGAAAAGACTGATTGCAAAGAAAACGGTTTCCAAACTATTCTCTGCATATGGACAATGACAAAGAGACAGAGAGATACGTAAAAATGTATTGGGTTACCCATCTTTCAAATCCTTTTCTTGTTGATGTATATAGCTCTGCCCCTCCTTTTTCACATTGTCGTCCTTCCGGTCCTTGATCTTAATGGATATTTCCTTTGCGGTACCAGACCAAGCAGAAATGTCCCCAGTTTACTGGACTGTAGTGGAAGGGTGTAGAATAGAAAGGCTGATAGCTTTGCTTTTGAGAACACAACAACCACGTCAATATATATCCACATGTGACATGTTTTGTATGGTTGTTAAGGGTTGGAAGCAAAGAGTACGTGGCCAATAAAAAGGTTGGACCCCATGCATAATTGTTAATATCAATTACTATATATCACCAACATATAATTCAATCTATATGATCTCTCTTTCCCCTCTTAACCAAGACAAATGCTAAATTTATCTAGTTAAAAAAGGCGTCGGTTTAGGAATTTAGAGCTCTACAAATGACGTGAGAGTGAAACTCGCATCAACTTAATGTTGGTAACATAACGGATGTCTAATTTTCTATACATGAGTAATTATTTGAAATGTTTTAGAAAATTAAGTAGCTATCCGTAATTAACCTATTTTAAAATATCCAAAATTCCCCCTCTACCTTTTGAAATATACGCTAGGTAGTTATGTAGTGGATGAAGCATGTCTGATAGTGACTATCCTAAATACAATATGGATTTTGAGTCTCTACATTTAATCTAGTTGCATTTAGCAAAATCTTTACCATTAAATTATTTTACAGGATTTGAATCAATCAACGGCAGAATAATTGTATTCGACCATTTTCACAGTAGCACTCACCGTCTCTCCCTCTTTGTCAGTTTCATCATCCTTCCCAATCTCCTGCGATTTTTCATCATATTCGTAACAATCAAACCTGAAATCCTATAAACCTATGAATAGATCATGGCCTCCATTAGATTCATTAAAAACCAACGTTAACCATTGAATAATCATGTCACCGTTTTAAAATCCAAACGATCATGACTCATGGACAATCCCTTTCTTCCCTCTATCTTTCCACCGGAGGATGATTCTCTCCCCTTCTAATTTCTCTTCCCTTCCCTTCCCTTCCCTCCTATTTGAATGGTTACGGTTTAGCTACGTCAACATCTTATATTGATTTTTTTATAAAGATAATAAAACAAAAAGCAATATGTGAGAGGAGGAGAGGGAAGATGATGAAAATAAGAGGGGAGAGAATCCTACTCCCTTTCCACCACTTCAAATTGTCACCTCCTTTTCTTCTTCTTTTTTTTCAGTTCATCTTTCTCGCTCCTTTGTTTTATCATATTTCCTTGCAACAATTATTTCAAGAACAAAAAAAGAAGTGGCACTTTGGGCTATGAAACTAAGATTGGAAAAAAAATGGGGGTTGGGGAAATTGGAATACTTTTGGTTTGTCAAATGAGATATGAAGTCGAAAATTGAAACAGGAAAATAAGCAGGAGGTACTAGGTAGGGAAGGGCGAGGAAAAGAACAGGGAACAAGAGACGAGTGAATGATACGGTGTAAATTGTGTGTTTTATTCTAATACAATTATGTTGATATGGACTGATTGAAATCCATTAGATTTAGTCTAATGGTTAAGAACTTATCAAATGGGGCTAAATGCACGGATGCTAATTATAGCCGAAATCCATATTATATATGCATGGATATATCGTGTCATTTGGCTCACCTTCGTACCAAATCATATGGATGGGATCACAATATTGATGCAATCCCATCTAACTAAAACTATTGGAGTTGTCACTACTACTAGATTGAGTGCATCAATAACTAATTTGTAAAAAAGTATTAGTAAGTTCACAATCATTAGTTGAAACATGACTTGGCTAATCATGATGATATGAAATGAAATGCATATAAACGATTTCAATTTTATCCAACTTTTAGTTTGGAATATATGTGAATTCTAGAAAACCAACTTCTAGTTGGAGCGGTTATTGGTTTAAGGATTAAAATTAGGCTCTTCATTAGTTTTAATAATATTACACTAGAAAGAAAGAAAAAAAAAACCTCAAACTTAAATATCTTTTTTTGTTAAAAGGAATTTTACATTGAGAATCAATTAAAAAGCACAAGTGGAGAGAAGGAAAATTTCTCCCTCCACTTGAGCACTTGAAGTGGATTTCTATAATTTATTGTTGTGGGGGTGTTTTTAGTCTAAAATGCTTTTTGAGATTGATTGAGTTTGTCTACTATCAATCATTGTGGTCATTTTGTGAAAAAATCTCTGTTAAATAAGGATAAAATAATAAAAATACCCTCAATTTTTGTCAAACTATTTTTGCCTATTGTTTATTAAATTGACGGTATTTTTATCATTTTGGTCCTTTTTTAACAAAAATTTTCATGGAATAACCATAATGATTGATGGTGAACAAATGAGGACCACTTTTATCAATTTAAAATTTTATGAAACAAAGTGAGTTATGCCAATTTTAAGAATCATTTTGGTTAAAAAACCTTATCCTAATATACTAAGGGAACTATTAGCATTCTAAAAATCTCATTCTACACTCTCACAAGTGTATTTTTCTTTCTAATTATAGAAAATTTGTAGTGTAAAATGAGATTTTTGGAGTGTTAATACTAATTAAATTTCAACTATTTCCCATTTGGATAATGCTAGAGAGGTCAAAATTTTAAGCCAAATTTGCAAAACAAATGATATTTCACTAATAGCTAATAAGCACGCTAATCAAAATTTAAATAATAATTTAATCATCAACTTCCATATCATTTGATTTACAAATTTAGTAGAAACTTAATCCTTCTAGCATTACCTTTCTCTTTTTGAAACCGACTATATTCATATCACCTTTGTTGAGCTTGGCCATTTGCCGCCCCTTTGTTGGCGGCTCATTGACAATATTGGGCCAGTTCATTGTATTTTCTGTTAAGTTCGATTGTGCCTTTTGGGCTGCCTCTCTTTTGGGCGTCCTTCCTTGTAATTTTATAATGTTTGACAAAAATGGAAAAGTGGTTTGTTGGAGAGGGATCACTGGAATGGAGGTGATTTTGCTCATGGTCATCGTAGAGTTGTTGGAGTTTCTCAATTGAATGGCCAAGCTCACTTTACATTTTAGGCATATTTGTATTGGGATATTGCTTGGCTTCCTACGTATAAAAAGTCATTTATTTTTTAATGACGCACTTCTTACATAGTTGTACATGAATAATATTTGATTTCTTACATATAAAGAATAAACTGTTCTTATTATTTTTTTTGTACTATGAAATGATGATACGTCGTTATTGAAAAATGAATCACTCCTCAAATATTAGAAGGCAAGTTTTGTCCTTTGTACTTGATTTGATAACATTTTTATTTCCTTACGGTTTTGTAATACTCATTAGTCCTCCTTAATTAAATATTTTTTTTTCTCAACAAAAGAATGTAAAAGTCTAACCAAAATCGAATAAATCTCAAGTAAATCAATACACCACGTCATTGTATGGTTATTGCTGCCTGTGGCGTTAGTTTGATTTTAATTGCTGTGTTTGTGTTTATATTTTCTAATTAGATTCATCAGTACACGTGACTTCTTATTTTTGCCATTTAGTATTAGCCTAGCAAGGAGATGTTTTGAATTAAAATATTATGGATGACAAATTCGATACTAATTCTTTTTTTTTAGTGTAAATATATTATTTATTTAAAATATTAAAAGAAACTTTAATTATGCCTCTCTTTAAAATATTTTGATAAGTTTTAAATAAATTGAGGCTACTTATGTTTCCCAATCTCAATTAGCTAGGCAGATATCTACCATCACTACCATTTTTTTTGTTTTTTGTTTTAAAAGGTGAACAATTGGTGGCAAGCACGGTTATCCATCATTTTCGGACCTAGAGGGGCTATGGGGAATTTCACCTGCTTGTGGCCATAGTCCAGCATACTCACTAGTTCGAAGTATCGAACCTGGGACCTCTTACATTTTTTTGTTTATTGGAGAGCCGCAGTTAAAGTCCTTACCACTGGACCACTTACTATGGTTATCTACCATCACACCATCAAGAAAGTCAAAAAGCCTCAAAAGTAAATTTAAATTTTAACTTATTAATTAAGTTAATACGCTTAGCTGCAAGTGGCCATTTACTACAGTGACGGAAAGGAATTGAGTCATTGCATGACGGCATGGGTTCGAGCTCTGTCGATGACTAATCTAACAAAATCTATCATTTGACAAAAAAATACACTTAGCTCTTGTTTTAAGGAGGAAGACTTCTCCTACTACCTCCTACTACCGCATAACTTATACTCCCAGTACACCTTCATGTGTGAATTTCATTTAATAATTTTTTTTTAAAACCGTTTACTAAAATTTCCTGGAATGAGTAGAAATCATATTTATTTATATAAGTTGTTTACTTAAATACATGAATCGGAATGAAAATTAATGTAATTACTAAATTGCGTTTACTAAAATTTCCTGAAATGAGTAGGAATCATATTTATTTATATAAGTTGTTTACTTAAATACATGAATCGGAATGAAAATTAATATAATTACTAAATTGCTCATATTCCAAGTATGTAGTTTTTATATTTTTGATAATTTTTTTTAGAAGACTATGAAAAAGCTTTAAAAAGAATTTGTACGGTTTATCCAATTTTTACTCCGGATCCTCATCCCTAAATATTTTTTTTTTCTCCTGAAGCCCAGACTGCATCCCTCACCTAATTCTTTTCAGCCATCCCCCAACTCTTTTCAGCCTCCCCTTCTTCTGACTCTTCCCTTCTTCTTCTTGCTCCCTTCTAATTCTTCTTCTTGTTTTCTTCTGATTCTTCTTCCCCATCCGCCAATTGTTTTTTCTTTCTCGGGAAGACCGTACCGCACCCCATTCCCCAATTCTTTTCAGCTTCTCCATCTCTTTTCTCCATCTTCTTCTTCTTCCCTTCTGATTTTTCTTCTCCTTTGATATTGGTCACCGCCCGCAGAGACACAGAGAAGCAGAGAAAGATGTGGAAGGGAGACGAGATAAGGGTATTTGGAGTAGAAAAAAGGGATTCCGGATAGAGGCTTTCTCTCGGAATTCAAATCCCATCTATTGTTCGGGAGACTAGTTCCGGGTATATTAGGAGTCTGATTCCCCATATTAAATAGGTTTCACATACATTTCATTCCCTCAAGTGTTGGTAAACACTTGAATAACCGGGAAGGAGTGCAATTCCGATTCCTCTTGTTCCACTCCCTTTACGCAAACGCGCCACTAATGTGGATGTGGATTTCATTTAATAAGTTTAAAGCATGCGACATTCAAGCTCGTCATTAAAATATGTTTTTTTTACCCACTAAGCAATCTTAACCTTAACCCCACACCCCACCCCAAAACCCCCAAAGAAAATTTCATCTTATATCGTACCAAAGTGACGAGTTTGATTCGTCTTGTCTTTCCTTTCCCGGAAACTTGATATTGAATTCAACATTAGGTGGATTAGCATCCATTGGCAACAAGACATCACATGCAATTGATACAAAATAATCCATCCAAAAATGTAAAAAGGTCAACATATATGGTATAGGCTAATTAAGCCCACACTTTTTCGCTATCTCGAACCAAAGTCCATAATTTAGAACAAAATAAGGAACTCAATCACAAATTATCATCACCCTGAAGCAGTCTGATAAATCCATATGGAATGGTTACAAATTTACAATAAATAAATTGAATAAGCATCACAAACAAGAATCTTACAAGAAAACTGACCACTTCCACGCACAACAATACACAGCAATGACTACACGCATAAATAGTTCAAGAATACATGAAGAAAACAGTGCTTGTAACAGTTTGACGAGCAAAAAATTGATAAAAATTAAATCTCAAACAATAGAGAAAAATTAAGTCATTGAAATTACATGCATGCCGCAGGCTTGATCAAATATCAGCATAACAGTACGTCCTTTTCAAATTCTTAGGCCTTGATAACTCCAACACTGGGGAACACGAAACCCTTAGAGTGCGGTGGTGTGACTTCAAGGCTCCGACCTTAAACCTAATCCTTGCCTTGAGCCAAACATCAAACTGAATCTTGCCTGATCTTTTCTCAAGCATTAGATCCTTAGAGACAGAGCTGGAAAGTGCAGTGGATGGAGCCGTGAACTTGACATCAAAGCGGGTCACATTTCGACGGCGCTGATAGAAGGGTTCAACCCCGGAAAATGCCAGAGTCTGGTCATTGTAATTCACTGTAGCACCAATAGAGTCATAGTATATGGAGACTCTTTTGTTGGGATTATAGGATCTGATGACAAAATCAAAATCCGCTGAGAGGTGGTTATTGGTTAGGTTGAAGTTTTGGATCGAACCATCTTCGATGGTGTAAACAAGGCGTTTCGGCCTCACAATGAGCCAGGTGATGAGCACCACAAGACCCAAAATGACAATTGAAGCTAGCAAGACTATAGCAATGATTCTAATTAGATTTGACTTTGCTTTTGGTGCATGCGAGGGTTGTGATGCAGAAGTAGGCATTGTGAGGAATTAGGGCTTCTTGACTAAATTTTGGCAGTGTGTTTGAATTTCAAAAGCTAAAAATTGTAGCACTCTTTGAAAGCTTGGTGGGTTAAGAGCTGCAAACTGCACCTATTCTAATTCAAGTGAAGTAATATAAGAGAAGTTAAGAGAAGTCTTGGGGTCTCTGCCAAATTCTTTATTAACTTGCCCTTTTCTCTGTCACCATGACACTTTTTCTCTTTTTATTTCGTGCATGAAACTCAAGACATCTTGTTAAGGGACTGAGGTGAACAGTTTGTTCTTTTCTTCAGCACTGGGTGTCGTAAGATTGACTGAAAAGTATTATATATGTGATTGAAACAGTTGAAACAAAATCAAACTTTATAATGTTTTCTTAACTACCAGGTGGCTAAAAATGTATGCATGGTGATCATGAGAGCTTGATTCAATCATAATTTTCCGAAAATGTAGCGAATCAATTCACACTATTAATAGTCACTCATATCCTGCAACTATTCCGTCAGATCGGTCGTATTAGCGAATTTCTATATGCAAACATTGCCTTTGGCTGTATGGCTGCACTCCTATTTTACCTAGCAAGGTATGCTGCTACAGGTGCCCTGGACCACAAGAAAGATCATCAAAGAAAAGAATATACTACCATATATACCGGAAATGAAAGAAGTGCCATTTCAATATTGCTCACTCAATACTACCGTCTGGTAGTATTCCTCTTCACTTGGAAGTGAGAGTTCTTCGGTTCGAATCTTGTGGATAGCGAATTCGATACCAAATTAGGCTGCTCATTGTGTGGCTTAGCCGAACTCCCTATTCCCTTAGTGTAAAAATATCAATGTACTAAAAAAAAATAATATTGGCTTCATGTCACTATATAACTTTTTAAAACAATATTTAAATGGGTAATGCTACGGAGAATAAATTTTTTAAACCAAATGATGTGGTTGTTGATGATTGGATTATTACTTAAGCGTTGATTAACGTGCTTATTTCCTATTGGTAACACATAATTTGGTTTGCCAATTTAGTTTAGAATTTTAGTCTTCCTATGATTACCCATATTAAAATACGGAGTTGTTCCTTCCAAAACGATAAGGACAAAATAAAGGGTAAATTGAATAGTACCAGGATTGACTTTTTAGTGTAAAAATGTGATTTTTCGTTAAAGTGAACAGAACCGAAAACTTTTTATTAAAGTTCTCTTTAAAAAATTGTTATTATAACTTACCATCCTCTGGTTCTTGCTTTTTCTCCAAGATATACCAAAGCCACTCTTGTAAGCTGCCCTATTTTATTTAACTTTTTTTTCTAAGTTCTTCCCATCTCTGCCAAAAAAGTGAATAATAATAATAATAATCATACAGATCCCAGACTTAGAGCTCAAGTTTAACAATTAGAGTTGGAGAATAGCTGCTGATTGAAATGTAGTCTCTTTTTTTAGGGGAAAATAAAGTTACTCAACCCATGATTCCTTGTTATGAAAGCCAGCTACTTGAAGTGAAAAAAATCATTTGAAGGAAAGAAAGGAATATGCCGCGCCAGTTATCTCCTTCAATCTATGCATATCATCAGTTCCCATGTGGGTGGTGATCACTAATAGAAATTACCATTTTTCCGACTAAGGTTAGCCCGAAGGAAGGTATTTCGTCCGGTAAATCCACTTCTCCTGAGCCTTGGTCAGGCAAACATGGTCAACGCTTTGGTTTTTTCAGATGCTTTACGCAACGGAGCAGTTTAGTCGGGCAAGTCGTAGGTTGCCGGGCAAAAATTGGTGCCAAGGGCGAAAAAAATGGTGCGAAACCAGTCAAACCTTGCCCAACAAACTTTAAAAGGTTTTGTCGCTCAAAGACTTAATTAGGTCTTAGGATTAATTAGGATTTAGGGTTTAGGGTGACCAACCTTTCCCGACAAACTTCCATCAAACTGCCACTACTATTTGCTTCATTATGGAGGTCTACAGAGTAGTATTGGTGGTAAAATTTAGAGAAGTAAGTGCGAGAACAAAGAGTGGAAGCCAATTTTAAAGGTTCGCAGCGCGCAACTATAAGATTATCTTGTTGGGTCACAAGTAAGCTAGTCCGAAGAGAAGCATTAAGCTACTCACGCGTGCTCATGTAATTTCTGACTATTGATGCATGAAGGATATTCATATAGGGCCGGCAATTGACCAAATCATTATCCTTCCGAGAACCTAACGTTATGTAAGCTTTGGATGTCTTACCAAGTAGGCCTTTTCTTGGGCTGCATAGGTCAACTTCCACAACAACTTCAGAAGACTACCCTCTGAGGTTGTTTAAATATGCAAAACCTAGCCGCAACCGCCGAGACAAGCCCAAGTGTACTATCAAGCAGAGACTAAGGCGATCTACCTAGGTCAACCATCAAAAACAAAAATTCGGACTAATTGCATCATGAAACTTAACAAATACCATAGTTGGATGAATTACATACTGAAAAACGTGATTAATTCCTTACAAGTATACTTTTTTTTTTAAACACTAACATATATACTTTACATATCATAAACGATTGAACTTTAATCAACCGACTTAAGATGCACTATGATTTCTCTCCCATACAAAACAATACACTTTGTGCGTGATCATTCTTCACAACCAAAGCTTTAGTGACATTCACATGAGTTCCAAACTTTATTTCTTTTCTTTTATGACATCCCGAGATCCTCACAAAGCAAATCGAAACGGAACGTGGACGAAACCTTTACTCAAAACCCGTTTTCCCCTAGTTTATTTGTGCTCACAGACTTAATGGGGACAAATTGGTATGTACCCCCACCAACAACCAGATGCTTGCAACTCAAAAGTGGCATGCACCCTCCTTCAGCATCCTGCCATGTGTCCCCATATCCATCGCCCACATCCGTCACACTATGGGGAGCGCGTGACAAGTGGAAGTTCAAAGTATATGGTGCGGTAATAAAAATCCCTAATTATATTATATTATATATGGCAAGGCTGCCAAGGGGAGGCAAAAGGTCAAATAGGAGGAAAGGACTGAAAGTGATGAAACCAACTTTGGTGGTCGCCGCATATGCCTTGGAAGATTCTCAATGAACCCTACATTTTCAACAATCAACAGTCCTTAACATTTTACATTCCCCCACACCCCCCCCCCCCTCCTCTCTCTCTCTCTCTCTCTCTCTCTCTCTTTATGCATATAAATGGAGACCCTCTTCTCTCATCCTCTTTCACAACCACAGCAATATATATTAGGTATAGATAGTGTGAAATACTTCAGTTTTGGCACCCAAGTGCCCTAGAATTCTAGGCCACCCCCACCATGCCAGTCCACTCCATATGCAGCTTTGGATGGGTTTAGGTCAATGATGGGAGGTGGGCCAGGTGGCTACGCACCGGTTTTCTGTAATGGGAGAAATGGAGCTTGTTCTGCAGCAGCCTCTTTCTCAAAGGGTCTGTTAATATTTCTCCTGCACAGGGCAATTTCAATCCTTTGGCATTTTACTGATCAACTGAGAATTTCTCTTCCTCATTAACTATGCGGTTTAAACTTTTAGGTTTGTATGAATAATTACTAGTATCTGATAAAAGCTTGGTTTTTCAGTATTTTGGTATCTTTTTTTTTTTTCCCCTCAGTTATTAATTAATGTAGCAGAAATAAGCAGGCAGCTGGTGCAAACTTTGATTAAGATATATGAAGTTTTGCAGATGCTGTAGTTTTCTTTTCAAAGCAATGTATTATGCTGGTTTTAGTTACTAGATACTTTTTAATTAATTAGTGTTGTATTTTGGTGGTAGGTTGTCAAATTGTTATGCAATTATAATTTCAATCTTAGTCACGTGTCAAATTGATCCCATGGATGTATTTTTCAATCTTGATCCCATGAAAACCGAACTGAACCGAAGTAAACAAAAAACGACGTCGTTTTTATCTTGTTTTTTCACCATATAACCCTACAACCAAGGGTTTAAAAGACGTTAAGCGCTAGTCGGGAGTCGGGTTGGGGCCTAGAGCCTAGATGGATTAAAGTAAATCTATTATATTTCGTATAAATAAGTGTATTTATACCAGAATAGAATGACATATACATTATGGAATAATGGAACAGCATGAAAACATGAGGAACAAGCATATAATGTGTGTTTATTTAACTATTCAACAAGTCTTTTACAATTATTGAAAAGGATAAAATGCAAAATGAAGGTTATCTATTTTTTGTCTAGGTTAGTCGCAACCTAGGCGGATTTGGGCAGGCTAGGTTGGTGCCTAGGCAGTCTAGGTAGGCGCCTTAGCAGGTCTAGGCGCCCTTTCTTAATTTTCAAACACCATGCATTAATCGGGATGGTAACCAGCCGCCTAGCGCCTAGGCAACACGATGGTTTTCTTCAGTTCTTCTATTTGGTTGTCAGGCACAGAATTTTGTGAACCATTGAGTCTTTGAACTTGCGCCCGAAGCCATTAGGCCAAGGGCACGCCTACCTGGAGTCACCCATCATTGCAAAAAAAAAAAAAAAAAAAAAAAAGCCACTTAGTACTACGGTCTAGTGGTATTTTTCTTCACTTGTAAGTGAGAGGTCTTATATTCGATTCTTGTTAAAGGCGAGTTTGAAACACACTAGTCCATTGTGAGGCTAAGCCCACCCTTTTTTTAAGTGTAGATAATATTGTTTGTTCCAAAAAAAAAAAAAAAAAAAAGACTTTGCATATAGGAATTTCAATAATTTTTTTTTTCTATTTTCAATGAAAAAAAAAAATTATCCATCTAATGAATTATATTTCTTCCAAAAATAATGTTACACTTATCACATTTTATCACCTCCATAATAAAGGTAGTGCCCACCAATACAAGTGGGTTCACCTCTATTAAAGAGATGGTAAAAATATAAATATGGAAAGATTGGCATTTGTTCTTCCAAAAGCAACCTGTTTATTAACAAGAAAAATGCTTTCATGGCAGATTAGTAAGTGATAAAATGTTAATATGAGCATATACTAAATGGGACTATGACAAAAGAAAAATTAGTTAAATAGAAGATAGTAGACATAATCAACTTCTTCTATGCAACTATATACTTACACAATTACACTAAAGGGTGGAGGAATAAATTTGTGTTTAACTTGTAATCCACAAGATTCAAACTTAAGATGTAACGACCCGTCCCGGAATTTACGGAACGGAAGGGCATTTTCGTAATTCCACTTTGGGTTGAAAGATATTTTGAAATGGTTACTATTTGGGTCTTAAATTGTGTGTCATGTGGGGCCCACTTTCCTTTTGGTCCCTCGGCCCACTCTCCCTTCTCTTTCCTCCTTTCCATGCGAAACTCTCGGACCACTCTCCTCTATCCTCACTTTCTCTCATTCTCTCTTAAACTCCCTGAACACTCTCTCTTCTCTGTAAAACCCTACCTCCTCTCTGAGTTCACTCACGCACGCACAACCACCATCATTCTCTCCCATCCATGCGAGTTCCACAAAACCTGGAATGAAAGAACACCCGTATCACGTGCACCGTGGTTGCACCACTGTGCAGTTCCCTCTCCGGCGAACTCTCGACTTAGGTAAGTCCTAGAACCTCTTAGGTTGTGTGTTGGGGTTAAAGTAATGTAGGCTTTAGGTGGTTTCACTTGTTAGTTGCAGAGATTAACTCAGGAAGACTTTCCCTAATATCTTGACAAGAATCATGGGTTTCAGATCGTTTTTTCGGCTAACTCTGGCCACGACTGAGGAAACTATTAGTACGTCTCGAATCCTCATTCCTTGGGCTTCAATTTGGTATATTGCATTACGTATTTTGATTAAGTTTTAGGGTTAAACGGAGCTTGGAAAGCTCTAGCTTTCTTCTTCCTCGAAATCGGCTAACCCAGCCTGAAATGGGTCAAACCAAATCCATAATCCTAGGCTAGCCCAAACCTTTAGGCCATGGAACCTGGCTCAAACTCTTGGCCAAGACCCAGTTACCCCAGGCCCAACCTTGCAGCCCAAACCTAAAGAACCCAAGCCAGTCCTAGTGAACTGGCCCAACCCAAGCCTTTGGCCCAAACCCAAATGAGAACCGACCCAACCCAGAACCTAGAAACACAAAGCCCAAACCTGGATCCGTCCAGTTGACTGTTGATTGTTGACATGACCTGTTGACTAATGACCCGACTCGTTGACTGTTAACTGTTGACTTTTTCGAATTTCGGCCCGGACCCCTTCTAAACTTCGACGTCCTAATTCCAAATATGTGCTCCTTTTTCCCAAGTTCAATCATTTTAGTATAGTTTTATTAATTGGTACCTTTATGTACTTAGGTGCATTTGTTTATGGCGTTTTCGTCTTCATTAGTTGCACGGCACTTCAACGGCAGAGTATCTGTGAGTAAACCCCTTCCAAAATGCATGATTTTTATTATAGAAATACATACATGAAAAGCATGATTTTATGACTATGTTTTATGAAACGTTTACGAGTAAATTGGACTTATGCTTTATGAAATATCATGCTTTATCAGATTTACGTTCTTTGAAAGACTTATGATTATATACTATGAACATGGTTTATGATGATGATTTGAGCTAGAACGCTTCTATGATTTATGATATGATGTTTGATCCATTGAGCTCCGATGAGATATATTTTGAAAATATTATGTTTATGATTTTATGTTCTTATATATGACTACGGGCAAATGATACTTATATATTACTTCGGTCGGGTGATGAAAAGCCTACGGGCGAATGATACTTATATATGGCTTTGGTCGGGTGAATGAAGTTTTATATATATATGCCTACAGGTGGGTGATGAAGGGCCTTTGGGCAAATGAAGATTTATATATGCCTTTGTGATACCACTACTAAGCACATTATTTATGATATATGCTTTATGAAGGTTATATGGCATGCTAAGGTTTTCAGAAAACCTATTACTTATTATGCTATATGAATTTTCTAAACTTTGGGGGTTAGTATGTTGATGAGTAACTGTTTCAGTATTACTAGTATATCAACTTAGTCCACTCATGTTTTGTTTTGCACCCCCTCATGACTTAGAATCGAGGCGTACAATCCTAGTGTCAAGGCACTCTCGCATCAGTATCTCGAGTCTTCTAGGTGTAGGACCCTTTCCTTTGTTCGTACTTTGTATAATACTTCTTCTTAAATGTTCTGGATTAGTTGTATACTCTAAATATGTTCCACAATTGCATATTCATTATAGTTAAATTCACAAGTTTTATTTATATTTGTTCTTTCTTCATAGTTTTCACGCATTTAGTATGGCTTCATCACCTTCGAGTGTTGGCCAACATGTGTCTACTCTGGTATTTGGAGGATATCACGGTCGGGCGTGTCATAAGACCTCTCATTTACATGCAAAGAGAATATCACTTGATCTTAGTTTCAAGCAACAATAATCAATAATCTATAATTTACAGAAGATATTATTACATAACAACAACAAAATACTAAAAATAAAATCCAGTATATTCCCAAGGCAGTAATAACGAACTGACTCGAAACCTATTTGCAAAGAGTTGCAAGTTACTGTCCTTAAAACATAAATTCGCCCTTACTTTTGTTTTTAGTAAGGGGTAGGAACAAAGCTAGGATTTGAAAGTTGGGTAGCTTGTGTTAAGCTATATTTTCTTCCCTCAACGAAAAGTCAAGGGTAGGGATTTTAATAAAGTATCTATTTGTTTGTTAGATATGTTCAAATATATAAGATTCTCAACATAACTCTGGTTCTAAGACCAGCAGCTCTAGCGATTGACTCACTTCTTTCAAATTGTTTCTCATTATTAAGAAAAGGTAACAAAGATAAAATATAGCTTGTTTTATAGCAATAGTAATAAATCGTTTTTGTTTTAAGGTCAATCTATTCACCCGTCTAGATAATATTTTTCCTTGTTTGCTAATAAATCAACTAATTAAACTCATGTGTCTATAATCAATTTGATCCCCCGATCGGATCGGAGGCAAACGCCTACAAAAACAAACTTGATCGTAAAAGTGAATTTGATCGACTTCAATTTCACATTATGAACTATAACAGGAAAAACAAGTTGAGATAGTTTGTATTATAATTTCTCACACGTTGTAGTTTGCAACATACATTTAAAAAAAATAAATAATAATTTTGGATTTTGAAAGAATAATGATAATAATGAATATGGTAATGTTGAGGAAGAATTTAGGAATTAGAAAATTAGGACAAGTGGGTTATTTGCACTCCTCCTAGTCTACTACATCTGCCACTCAACAAGCTGGAGCCACTTGGACTTGTCTTTGTAAAATCCACAATGGCAAGCTCTTTAACATCAACTTGTCTTGTAAAAGGAAGCAATTATATATATGTAAATGTTTTTTATTCAAAAATTGTGCATGGGTTGCTGCCCATGTAGCTCTTGGCTATGTTTCGTTTGGTATGGGTACGTACAATTTCAAATAATATTCATTTTATCCTCAAATCACGATTGAACTGATTATAACAAAATAATTTGATTCAGTTCAACTTTAACAAAAATAAACAATGAAAAGACTAAACCAAACCCAGCCAAGTTTGAATAATTTGGATTGGTTTGTGTCTAAGACCCACAATATTCATAACAAGTCTTTGAAGATGATGTGATCATCTTAGTGCATGTTTTAGTACCTTTTGGACATAGTTTTATTTTTATTTTCTTGTTAATTTGAACCAAATATGTTGTTTTGGACTTGAAAGTTTGTTTTCTAACAAAAACTATGACAAAAAAAAAAAATACTATGGAACAAAAGTTAGGAACACTAAGTATTTCTTGACAAAAGGCTACCCAAGTTTGAGCAAGAAGACTCTGAAGTTTATTTTGGTGTCCTAAACTTTTTATTTGAATTTTCTTCATAAGCTCTAGCAAATTTGAGACAGTTACAAAACGGGCCAAATTGCACATAAATTTTGTTTTCATTAGTAAAAAATAGTTTTGGTTGAAGACTTTGAGCCGAAGCTTGGCACCATTTGAAAATTAAGATTCTAAACTTTAATATGATATATTCAAAAGCCCAATTTTAGGAATCGGTTTCCTAACTTTTAAGTCCAAGAAAGAAGCATCTCGACACATGAAGACAATCAAGCCCAAAGAAATTAAGGTTTCCAACAACTATTTAAGAAACTCTTTTATGATTCACAAGGCGAATATGCGACCCAACTTGAAGAGATTGTTGTTGAAGAAGGTTTAACGGTTTTGCTAACCCTTTTTTCATGTCTCGTAATTTCTTAATATTTTTTTCATGACATTGATGTTGAAGTAATTATTTTCATTGAGGCTACGATGTATCCCTATATAATTATCCTATTTTTCTGGCATATTTTATTTATTTAATATCTTTTAGTATTAAACCTCTTATTATTGCGCCTAACATGTTTAATTGATCATTTTGATGCACATTTACCATTTAAGGCTTTTGATTAAGTTATTTGATGCAAGTTCTTGACTACAATGCTGAATTTGAAACTACTTCCACTACAAGAAAAAAGCCTTTTTGCGACAGTTTTTTTACGTCAGATTACATTGTCGTCGCAAATAAAAGGAAATTTGTGCGGCATTTGTTAGTTCGAAAATATTTGCGACACTACTATAAGTAATGTCGTAAATAGTGTCACAAATAGTTATATATGTCGTCTTAAACAAATTATTTGCGACGCCCCCCACGACAAAGAGAGTTTGCACGCGAACAAATTGGGCGCTCAATGTTTTAGATGAAATAAAGCACACTCATTTTTTCTTTTTGCCAACGCAAGCTTCATTCTCTCCCACAACCATTTCCTTTTCCCTCACTTTCAATTTTGCTCGGGGCAATTAGAAACTCAATCGAAATTTCTGGAGTTATATCGGAGATTCCGGAGCACAATCAGAGTTCTTGTAAGCCACTACAACCATCTCCATCTTCTCTCTTTTCTGATTCTATAAGTCTTACTAAGTGATTTCTAGGGTTTCTGTCAAGTGAAATGTATTGTTGTTAATATGTTTACATGAATTGATAAGTGATTTCTAGGGTTTCTGTCGAGGGGTTAAAGAAATCCCCTGCTTTCAAGTTGATTGTCGAGTGAATCCCCTGCTTTCAAATTTATTTTCTAATTGGTTATGTATATCGTAGGTTTAGAGCCTGGAGACGGCTCAAATAAGGATATTTGCTTTCTGCAATTTATTTTAAATTAGTAGTATTTGACTTTGAATTACTACATATTGTAATTTCATCGAATTCCTAGTAGTTCTAAACTCTTACATAATATCTCAACGGTCATTGCCACCAAGACCAATGGCAACTCAATCAAACCACCGCCTTACCTGCTACCAAACATGTGAACTCATTTAAGATAGTAGACCAGCTTGCTTCCCTTCCCTCCAATCCAAATTTATCCACAAACCAGAGTATTATTTTAAATTGATGGCAGACCAAGAGTAGGTATGGCTTGAAAACTTGGTTTGGATTGTCAACATTTTTGGGTTACCTTCACGACTAAAGATTAATAGATTGTTTCTTTTGCAGTTCATATATTTTGGATTAACTATAGATATCGGATCAAGGGTGCTTAATTCTTAGCTTGGTACGTTTTCTATCCACCTTTTAAATAAAAATTTGATTAATTTTACTTACTTTCTTTGTATGCTTTTCTACATCTTGTTGTTTTTCTTGTTAAAAATAACTACCCTTTTTTAATGGATAATATAAGGTATTGTTTCTTTATTTTTGGATGACATTAGGTATGGACAAGAGTTGGATAGATTTAAATGACAGGTCGTTTGATCAATTTAAACATGGGCTTGAACATTTTTTGGAGTTTGCATTTGAAAACAACAAGGGTCATACAAGGATTTATTGTCCTTGCAAAAAATGTTACAATCGGTACTTTGTTACAAGGGAAGTAGCAAGAGCTCATATAATAGTTGATGGGTTTATGCCAAATTATAGAAATTGGATTCAACCTGGAGAAACAAACCAACCATTATATTCAGAACAAGGTATTGGGAATAATACTCCATCAGCTTTTGTTGATGATATGTTTGGAATGGTACAAGAGGCATTTGGCCATTCTAATGTGGATCCTAATATGAAGAATGATCAATCAATAGAAAATAAACACAGTGAGAGGCCAAATGATGAAACTAGAAAGTACTTTAAATTGCTACAAGATGCAGAATGTCATTTGTATCCAGGGTGTGAGAAGTTTACTAAATTGTCATTCATTGTTCGGCTATTACACATAAAGGTACCTTTATGTGTAATAGCCGAACAATGAATGTACCTTTATGTGTTAAATGACAATGTTGTTAAATTTTTTGAAATAAATTTTTCCCAATATAGACGTACCAGATTCTTATAATGATGCTCGAAAGATTACTGAGGACCTGGGCTTCACATATGAGACATGGGATGCATGTCCTAATCATTGTATGTTGTTTAAAAATGAGGATGACAAACTTGAATCATGTGACATTTGCCACACATCCAGATACAAGAAATTTGAAAGCCAAACCAACAATGGTGTAAGTGGGGATAGAAAAATACCTGCTCAACAAGTAAGATATTTTCCATTGAAGCCAAGATTGCAAAGACTTTTTATGTCTTCCAAAACTACTTCGCTTATGAAATGGCATGCCGAGAAGCGTATTAATGATGGTGTGCTAAGGCACCCTGCTGATACACCTGCATGGAAAGCTTTTGATGCTAAGTATCCAGATTTTGCTAGTGGAATTCGTAATGTCAGACTTGGTCTAGCATCAGATGGTTTCAACCCATTTAGAACAATGTTCAAACCTTACAGTACATGGCCTGTTATTCTAATGCCATATAATTTGCCACCATGGATGTGCATGAAGCAACCATTCTATATCTTGTCTATTCTGATAGATGGCCCGCACGGACCTGGTAATAAGATTGATGTATATTTACAACCACTAATTGACGTGTTAAAGGAATTATGGCAATAAGGTGTACTTACTTATGATGCCTCGACGAATCAAATGTTTAAACTACATGCTACATTACTTTGGACTATCAATGACTTTCCTGCATATGGGAACTTATCAGGGTGGAGCACTAGAGGTGAAAAAGCATGTCCTTGTTGCAATATGAACACTCGGTCTCGTTGTTTAACTTATGGAAGAAAGTATTGTTACACAGGTCACCATTGATTTTTACCTACAAGTCATAAGTTTCGAAGAGATAAGGTGTCTTTTGATGGCACACGAGAATGGGGACGTGCTCCACAAAAAATTTTAGGTATTGATGTGAAAAGACAGCTGCGAGGAGTACTTACAGAGTATAAGAAAGAATACCTTAGAAAGAGGAAAAGAGTTGAAGATGGGAGTAATAATGATTGATCATTTTGGAAGAAAAAAAGCATATTTTTTGAGTTACCATATTGGGAGCATAATTTGATTCGTCACAATCTCGATGTCATGCACATTGAGAAGAATTGTTGTGAAAATATCCTTTGGACAATATTGGGTGTTGCTAAAAAAAACCAAGGATAATTTAAAGGCTCAACGTGACTTAGAAGAAATGGGCATTAGGAAACCATTGCACCCTCAGCAATGAGGTTCTAATAAGGTATACTTAGCTCCTGCTTGTTTTACTATGACTAAAGACAATAAAGATGTGTTCTTAAAAGTCTTAATGCAAGTAAAGGTTCCAGCTTCTAATATTTCTCGGTATGTACACATGAAGGAGTGGAGTATTTGGGGTCTTAAGAGTCATGATCATCATTTATTAATGCAACAATTACTTCCTATAGCAGCACGCAGAGCTTTGCCTAAGAATGTTGTTGAAGCATTGATTGAGTTCACTAATTTTGTATTTTGGACAATATTGGGTTGTACATTATTTTTATCTTTTGGTCATTTGAACTGGTTGGGTCATGTTTTGTAGAATCAATTTAATCAATGCTTGGAAGAAAAGGAAAAGCATGAGCAAGATGAGGATTATCGAGAAGAGGTGTTTACTAGAGTTATGGGACCTAATGCACATGGACGTGTTCGAATGTATGGAACAGATATAACTCCATCTCAAGTGTTTAGTCAAAGTTCAAGATCTTCCAATGTTAATGAGGACACCATATGAGAAGAGGTAGAAAGACAATATAAGACTAAGATGATCTTAAGGCTAAGCATGAATCTGAAATTGAAGATCTCCGATCCAAGTATAGTGAAGTCAGTTCGAAACTCCATCTCGTGATGACTCATATTGGTTTCCATGTTAACACATCACCAAGCGTAAGTGGACAGTTATATAAATTTGAATGTGATTTTGTTCTCTTTTCAATTAATTAGAATAAATTAGTATGAAAATTTGAGCAATTTTGATTTCTATTTGTCATTTTGGTGTTAAATATAGGCTCCAAATACATCAAGCCATCTACAAGAAACATGTGGGAGTAATGAGCTTAGACCCAGAAGCATAGAAACAATTGCTTTCATAAAAGGTTTGTAAAGAAAACATACTAAAGATTAAACTTTTAATTGACACATGTTATTGATGGTAATTCTTATTTTTCAGGTTTGCATGGAGATTGTGATGAAGAGTCTTGATCATAATTAAACTCTTGAATTATGTTGGAGCATATTAGAAAGAAAAAAAATTATGTTCATAACTTTTGGGACGAGATTATTTATATTTGATTCTAGTAGGATTATGTATTGGGATATGCGGATGATGTACTTTTAATGTTATTAGGATTTCTTAAAGCACGGTTCTTTGATTCATATATCATTTTACTTTTGAACTTAGAATGATTGTGAATAAGATTATAAATTGCAACTCAATCTTTCATTGAACAAATATGATTTCCAACCATTTTGTATTTACAACAAAAAAACTGCAGGGATAAAAGCATTTGCGACGTGTCAAACATGTCCCAAATATTTTGTTTAATTCCACCATCAAAGTAGTTGCGATGCTAACTATTGTGTCGCAAAGCTATCGTAAATAAACTTTGCGACACTTGTAATGCGTCGCAATAAGTTGTGAAAACTTTTACGACATGAGTTGGTTGCAACGCTATCACAAGCGTCGCATGATTGTCGTTAAAACGCATAAACGACGCTTTCATGACTTTACACGACGAGTTTTTAGCATCGTATTTAACAAGTTTCTTTGTAGTGAATTCTTATAATTTTGGTCATAATTATTCCAGTGTTTATGTGATTTTTTAAATTCTCACCATGTGTAATGAATTTTGTACATTAAGTACTTGAGATGTACCCATATTGACAGGTATAAATGTTAAATAAAGAGATATTTTTTTCTCTTATAGCAAAACTTTAGCATGATACTAAGGCTTTTTGACCCAACACTCGTGATGATACCTTTAAGAAGATAAAGCTTAGAGTATGCATCCAGATCAAATTCTTTCAAGCATGACTTTTATAAGTCATTTTCTTTCAGGTTTGGAAGCACATAATTGATCCTCATGTGAAATAAGCAAAAGATTCTTCTAGGTAAATCCCAATATCAAAGTGAAAAGATGGCATATTGGGTCCCGTATTGTGAGCTTTATTTCAGGGATGCGATAACATAACACTCTAAAGGTGGGCATTTTCATGGGTCACTCACCTAAACCAACCAATCCCTCCATGATTGGGTTGGATCAATTTTACACTCATAAAAAATGGAACTTGGGACATTACCCACCATTCTGTTAGAGAGAGCAGTTGAAGTCGGAATTCGCAGACCACCGTGTGTGAAAGAGATGCACAAACTCGACTATATGTAAAAGAGAAAATGATCGTAACATCACCTTGGCAATGGTAAGGTACCGACTAAAGGCTCTCTAACGATCCAGTTAGTAAGCAACTTATGAGACTCAAGCAGTACAGAAGAAAATAAAGCATGTGATAATTGCGCTACCAGAGATGAAGCCTAGAATGGTGTACTTATACTAGTCAAGAGAGTCATTTTAGGATATAAAATTCATATTAAACTGGGAGAATCCAAGATGATATCTAGGAGTAGATATTGCATCATCTAATGAGTGTGATAACTTACGTTGCACGCTAATCCCTAGATTGTAGGAATTTCCAAAAATATAGGGACTTATATGATCCCCAATTGGTTTAGGTTTTCGTATCTTGCAGAACAAGAATGACATTGCTAGTCCATTTTTGCAGCTCGATACATCATGACCGGACTTTTAAGGTATCCGTATTCTTATTCGTCTTACTGTAGCCTTGGAAAATCATGGTCATACAATTGCCCCTAACTATGTGTTTGAAATGGTTGTTCTACTTGAGGATGGATAGTTATCGAAAAATTATGCCTTTCGGAGTAATTGATGTGTTGTTGTGTTGTTAAGTAATTGATGTGATGTTGTGATGTTGTGTTGTTGAGTAATTAATGTGATTCTGAAATGAAATTGCTCTTATTATTCTCACTAATAAATCTGAACCTTGATATAATTCGATTAATCTTGTGATTGTTGTAGTAGATTATATCATCAGTGGTGATTTTCAAATTCAATTTCAAGTTCAATGATGCATTCGCAGACTGCTGCGAAACCGCGTGGCCGAAGCAAGTGGTGGTTAGGGATGATCAACCTTACTCACTCATTGTAGGTGGTGTTGTTCATATTCCTAGGCTCTAATATCAAGACGACATTGTGCAACAAAGTTACAGTGTTAATGATTTTGAGATGACGTTTTAGTTTAAGAGTGTTTTTAATAAGAAAAGAAGGAAATCCAGCTGTCTAATTTTCATAAGTCAGGAACAGCCGCTCTCATTTATGCCCAAAACCCTGAAAAATTTCTCGTGTGCATGCTGCACATATGACATGGCACTGAAGTTCGCATTGCAAGATCTGGTTGGAGATATTCTTGATAATTTTTTAAGGGTAAATTACATTTTACACCCTTAAGTTTGTGCTCAATTGCAACTCCATACAACATCTTTAAAACATTTCAATCTCATACATTCACTCTTACTTTATTTCAATTTCATATATCCGTTAGCAAATCTGTTAAGTCAACCGTTAAGTGATGATGTGGCAAATACGAGGTTCATATTTCTGCTGATGTGGCTACCAACTTTGCACCATGTGGATAAAAAATAAATAAAGATTAATTAATAAAAAAAATTAATTTCTATAATTAAAAACAAATAAATAAAAAATTTTGACAAAAAAAAAACAAATAAAAAAAGAAAAAAATGTGGAGGTTCAACATCACCTAACACCAGCTCGTTCGCCCCAGATTTAACACCTTCATCCCATCCCTAACGACCGCCACCTGCTCCAACTTAATCTCCTTCAACACATCCCAATGCCTTATTTGCGTTGCTTTTCTGCCAAATCTCAACGATCGCGTTCACGTTTAGGATTAGGAAAATCACCAGTGGCTCCACAAATGCTTTAATCTCCTTCTCCTCCTCCTTGCCATTGTACCAAGCTAGGATGAACGAGATGACGCCACCCCAGCAGAATCCACACCAGCATATCGCTCAGATGGTCCAACAACAACTTCGATATCGTCTCTTTCTACATCAAATTTCTGGGGTTCTCCATAACCTCAACAAGTTCATCAATCTTCTCGTGCTTGTACAACTCACTCCTCATCTTCAAAGACAACAATTCAAGTAACATTCTCAACTCCGACTGTGACGTGGAAACCAGATTCAAATTTGGAGAATTCAAATCCAACCCATTTCTGGAAAAGAACCGATTGGACGACCTCCAAATCTCTGGGGATGGAATCTATGGGGTGGAGGATTTTGAACCGGCTTACATCCGAATTCAAATCCAGCCCATTTCTAGAAAAGAACCGAATAGACAACCTCGAAATCTCCAAAGGCGGAATCAATGAGGTGGAGGATTTCGAACCATCTTATGCCCTCCATATGTTCGACGAAATGTTGAAGAGATTGCGGAGATGAATTTGGAGTTCTAAAGGTAACAGAGGGTCGAGATTGGGATCTCGTTTGCCATTCCACACCCCACCATTCTTCATCTCCCCCGTCCCACCATAGCCACCTTCATTTCTTTCCTTAGATCATCCCTAATGGGGGCTCTATCCTCCTTGAGGCTACCATATTTGAAGCCCTAGTGAGAAATTTCATCCCCCATGGGCCGAAAAATGAGACTACATCCACCACAATAGCTAATAACTTCCTTCCTTAGATAGCAAAAAGTTAGGCCACATCTAGCCCAAAAAATTGGTGGGATCCATACCAAAAATGGAGCCCAAACTTATTTTTTTGTTATTTTTAATTCAAAAATAGGGCCCACCCTTTTTTGTTGCCTTTCTTTGATTCCAATTTTTTTCTTCGTTGTTTTATAATTCAAATTAGGTGGGCAACCCCCCATTTTTATTACCCTTTTTTTATACTGTTGTTTTCAATGACTCTTTTTTCAATTGTTTTTTTTTTTTTTTGTTCTTTTTCTCTTCACATATTTCCTATAAAATCCCCATAAATTTCTTAAAAAATTTATATCTTTCACAAACTTCTCAATTTTTGTTTCATTTCCAAATTGTTATGTGCAACAAGTTTTTTTTTTCCTATTTGCTTTCATCATTTTTCCTCCAATGGGGGAAAAATCACAAAAGGGCACAAATTACTCGATTGAGGAAGATGTAGCGCTAAGCCAAGCATGGATTTTGATTAGTGAAGATCTAATTGTTGCGAAAAATCAAGCCGGCGCTACGATGTGGGCTCGTATTCAACATCAATAGCTAGAGTTTTGCAAAAGTGACGATAGCTCAAGAAACCCGAAAAGCCTCAAACACAGGTAGGGCTCATCAATAATGAGTGTAGCAAGTTTGCCGAACACCTCATTCAAATAAAGCGGAGGCCCAAGAGTGGTAGTTGCAAAGAGAACCATGTGAGTTTTTATTGATTTTACTTGTTTAGTTAATTTATTTGGCATTTTAGTATATTACTAGGATTTAAGCCCGCGTGATGTGGCGAGCTATAAAAACTCTATTAAACGTGTAAAATATATTAAAACCTATTTATATCCATATTAGAATCTAAAAATCAAAGTGTATTTTTTTTTCCGTCAAAATCCAAAGTGTATTTGGAGATCACAAAATATAAATGTCTTGAGTAAATGTAGAAAACCTTAAATGCATTTAGGCACACATATCATCCATTTTTTTCCATCAACATTATGAACAGCTTATTATCCAAAATACTCTAGCAACCTTTATACAATAGATTGGTTGGCCAATCAAAATTTATCCGAGTATGAAAGTATGTGATCTCACATTCTTGGTTGCTCATCCCTATACATGCAACAAAATAGCTATACAACTCCACCATCGCAAGTCCTCACATCATCTTTCATTGCATCCCTGGAAAGAAAAGTGATTCAAAAATGTATTTGCCTTAAAGTTTAGGGTATTTACCATATGTTTCCTTCAATAAATTGAGAAATCTAGACATTTTAGTAGATGGGCTGTGCTCAAAAGAAAAAATTCTTACTCAGTTTTTCAAATTACTAAATTTTTCAAGAAGCATAAAAAGATAGTGCCCTCGTATATATTGATTGTTTATTGATTATGTAATACTTATCCTTCATTGTTCTCTTTTTGCAACACTTTTTAAAACAAAGCCCAAATAGAATAACAATTATTACTTTCTATCGAACTATAAAACCAATAATTGTAAATTAATAGCACTTTTTTAGGTCCACCTGCTGGAAGGAAAAAAAAAACACAAAACTTGTAACACAATTGAACAAAAAGAGAGTTCTCAATCATGGAAAATTTCAATTTTCATGTGAAAAAACTATGTTCTAATTTTAGGGCTTAACAATGGAATATTGGAATTTGCATTTGATTCAAATAAGTAAGATTAACTGATAAAACAAATGGTAATAGAATCTATATCGATTTAATTATCCGTTCAAAAGGAGCTTTGAACAAAGAATATTTTTAAGCATCCAAACAACCATTAAACTAAACAATCAAAAGTAAAAACATTAAAGCATTTCATTGAAGATATTGATAACGTATTCAGTTCTTCATAACTAAAAGAAAATTATTGGCTTTCTTGTATGAACTAAAGTAAGTGCCATAAATTTACAATCTACTAAGAGTCAGTCTTAGAATCAAAACACATTTACAGGAAAGGTAATAAGCAAAGGAAGTAGTGGTTTTACCTATCCTCCATGTCAGGACTTCAATTTCCAATTAGAATTCAAGAGGCCTATAAATCAAATATATAGAAAAAGATTAACAGGAAAAAAAAAAAAAACAACAACAACAACAACAACTGAAGTCATCATTTAGCACCATTACAAAAAATAATTTTTGCATAAAAATAATTTAACAACCATCAGGTCATGCATATAGACAACATCCCCAGTTAGATAAGTAGCATATCAACAATTGATGATCAAACCAGAAATTGTCAGCCTCAATTGCTTCAATCTAATTAACTCAAAGATAATAAACAATCCATTTAATGCATGGGTTGACTGTCAATTTTATAGAAATATGAATGTTTACAGTTAACCAAGTGGCAAAATAGGCAAAAACTATCTCATGGATTGTAAATGTAGTTAAATATCTGTAATTGAAGCAAACTAAGCACTGGATTCTTGTATTAAAAATCTGAATTAATTGCCCTGCAAGGTAACTAAACTAAGTTCAACAATCTAAAATAAAGCTAAATGAAGAATTAGACAAACCGAATAATGAATGGTCTAATTTTTAAGCTAAATAAAACAAACACATAAATAATTTCAGTATTATGTGCATTACCAATTAGAAATTAGTAAAGCACAAAAAAATCTTCAAAAAAAAAAAACAGTATCTAATAAATTTTTAAGACATTGAAGCTGTCTCAATTGTCTATCAAAGGGGTTAGCGTCCCAATTCTATTAACAACCATCTAAGGTCGTCTTTGTAGTTAAAACATCATCAGAAACATCACTTCCAGGGGCAATCATCTTCTTCAGCTTTTTTTTAATTAAATTCAATTTGTAACACACTTGAAATTGAAAAGATCCATGAACATATGTATTCCATATAGAAGAAACCATTGGAAGAAAATCTTCCATTTCAGCTAAATGATTGAAGAACTTAAAGGGAGAGTTTACACTAAATATGCAATCATCATTCTCTTTTACACCAGTATATTTAATATTTTTACATCATGAGATATCTCATCGTGCAAATCTCATACGATATAATTTCTTTGCAAAAAATTGCTCATAACCTAAACTATAATAAAGCCCAAAGCAAAATCATATGTGTGTTGGAAGACCCAAATAAGAATCCAACTGTATAAACGAAACCAAACCCAGCACCGTATCACGAAACTTGATCAGAGGCTAGTGGGTGTCCTCACATCGAACAAAGAGAAGCTTCACACAGATAAACAAAACACAAAACGTGAAAAAAAAAAAAAAAAAAAAAAAAAAAAAAACCAAGAGAGAGAGAGAGAAATACCGGAAGGAAGGGAAGAGAGCAATTGGAGAAAAAGACCACACTGCCATTGATTGTACGGTCCAGCCGGAGACAATTCAAATAGGAACAAAACAGTCAAGTTATGGGTATATTCAAGATCTCTTGGTAAACAAACAAGATCTCTTGGGTTACTAGGCAAAGGAGATATCTAGGTTGTCAATGTCGGAGTCATAGAAGACGCACCAGAGGCAGTTGCAGGAACCGTGTTCGCCTAGAAGTGGTTGCGGGAAGCGTGTTCTAGGCAGAAGGGGGAGTAAGCGAGTTTAGGGATTTGAGATTTCCGTTTGACATTAAAGATTGGAAGTCTCTAGAACTGAGCAAGCGGATGAGGTTGTAAGAAAGAAATAAGTCATTGGAGTTCCAATTCCAGGCAAAGATCAAATAAAGACCAAAGAACTAAAACAGGGGTAAAAACGAAATCACACTGTAGAATGAACAGTGGCCAAAGAAATAAAGAAAGGGTAAAAACGAAAAAACATTGTAGAATGAATAGTGTTCCAGTTGTTTTTCTCTTTTAGTATATATATAATTTTATTACTAATTTATAACTTTAATCCACACATTTATAGATAGAAGATGTCGAGTTCTCATATTATAAGAAAGATGACAAATCATTCCATTTCATGAAATGTTGGGAGATTCTACGACATTCCCCGAAGTGGAATGAAACACTCTCCATTAATAAGTTATCTCCAATGGCGAATCGTTTTTTCTGTCGACAATGAGGATCTTATGGAGTCGGTTCCGGAAACTCAAAACATTGTGAAAACTTCAACCCGATGTCAAAGGCCTATTGGACACAAAAAAGCTAAAGCACAAAAAAAAAATGATATTGTGCATGATCTTGGCGAAGAAGCAAAACTTTGGCTAGCTCTTCCATGGCTTACAAATAGAGTTTTGACAACAAACAAGAGCTTAAGCTTATGATGACGGAAACTTCAAAGATTGAGACTTTGGCTAGTAGAAAGCGGATAAGAGAGCAACAAAATGAGGTTCTCAAAAAAAGAACTGCATGCCATATAAACTTTGTGGGGGACTATCACCGTCCATTTGTATCGGAGGAGTATCTCGGAGAGATTTGAATATGATGTATTTGTTTTAATGTAGTTTGTTGTCTTTCTTAATGTTGTAGTTTGTGTTTGTGTATATGCTTATCCAAAAATGTTGTATTTGTTTTAATATGGTTTTTTGTCTTTTATAATGCTTATCCAAAAATGAGTATCTTGTAGAAGTATCCTAATGTTGTTCTAATGTGTTTGTGTTCGTATTTTATGTTTATCCAAAAATGTTGTAGTTTGTATTTTTTTTCCCTTCTTTACTTTTTCCTATACTTTTCACATGTTGTCCAACCCTTACATTTCCTCTCTTTTTTTGCTAAGGCTCTTTTATGCAAGCAAGGGAGCCCAAAATTAATGCAATAGACACAAGTAGTTTACTTTGCACTGATGACACCATATTCATTGTAAAGTCATTACAATGTAGTTATTTAAATGCATAAATACAAACACAAACATATTGGAACATATTCATTGTAAAGTCATTACAATGTAGTTATTTAAATGCTACAAACACAAGACTTAGCCTCTATGTGCATGTTCATTCCACACATGTGAAATCAAACTATTTCGAAAAGCGAAGTCGGAATTTGTATCTTTCACTACACTTCGATTACTTAAATATTGATGTAGCGTTATAAGATCTTGGCAGTGTTTGAAATATCATAGATATGCTCAATATTTCCATGGAAATATTCAAAAATTCAAGGAACGATATGGAAAGAGGGGGTGAAGTCTTAACTTCACCCCATATCTGCGATATTTCTGGAAATTAGTTAATTTCCTCAATTTTTTTTTATATTTTCAGGAAATATCCAGTGTTTGCAGACAATTTGTAGAAAATTTGTAGTAGTGGTTGCGTTTTCTAGGGAGACACAAGATGAATGACGACTATCTTTTGTTCCCTCTTTAACATGAATTATTTTTGCGTTTTCATCTATACAATCAGGGTTTCAAGATAAAGCTTCGAATTCGACGTAGTTGTCTAGTGCACGATTTCTGAGTACTAGCAGTACCAAGATGCAACGGCTGATAAGGAGGAATACAAGGATAAGCATATATGGATGAATGAATGAACTTGCAGTTGAGAGAATTGAGGGACAAGTTTTAAAATCAACTTTTAACTTTGTATTATAACTTTGCTTATTTTCGAATTGTGGATTTGTAGTAGTGCTGATATATTTGCTCTAGCATTTGATCTTTGCTCGTCTCTCTCTATCTTTAGTAGTAATGTATATTATTATCAAAATGATCCCATAATTAGAGTTTTAAATTCCTATAATTCAGGGTTGTCATATTTAAATTTGCTAAAATGAATTTATGTTGAGAATTGGGATTTTGGTTCTCGTTTGAATTATATTTGACTAGTCTGATGTATTTTTGAATTGTAGATTAGGTGGGTTAAGGAATCTAATATCTCTTATATGTTACTCAGCAAACAAAAAGAGTTTCTTATCTCCACAAAAGGTGGAGATTTCTTACATTAATAAATAAAAAAATCCACCAACGTGAAATGTGTTCTTTCATTTCATAACTATTTTCCTTTCAAACTCTTCATCTTCAAGTCTGTGCAGGAAAGTAGGAAAACAAAAAAAATTGTGAGTGCATGCACCACATTCTTTATGTTGCAAACGTCAAGTCATCAATGCAAGGCAAGTTTCACATCTTTAATACTTTTCAATCTTTTAGTATTGTAATTTATTTTTCCTTAGTTGTTGAAAAACCCAACTCATTTTATTAATACTTGCTAGGTAGGGTAGGTAGTAGCAATCAACCACCCTACCCTACCTATATCGTTGCACACAGAGCACCCAAGATACTCATTTTACTCATTTTGAGCCTAAACTTTATGATTCATCAAGGCAAAAGCAACAAACTGTTAGAGGCTTGTGGAAGGGTGCTAAAGAAAAACTAGGAAGAATGGTGAGCAAATACATCATATATGAAGGTGTGGCTCCTCATATGGCCAGTTCACATCATTTTAAGAATATGCTAATTGAATCTCAACAATCATGTACTATAATGTTTCTCATATTCTTTATCTTGTAGTATAATGTTTCTCATATTCTTTTTCTTGTATATGTTTCAGAAGATGAAAGAATAAATTTCACGCCTCAAGGGGAAGAAATGGATTCTTAAAATAATCAATGATTGATAAGATACCACATTATCTCATCCATTACATGTAGCAGATATGTTTTTTCCTTTATTTAATGTCATTTGATTTACTTCATGGTGTATGATCTCATACCAACTTAAATTCATGTTTTAAGCCTATTATTTGAACCTGAAATATCAGTACAAGTCCGACGTTGGCCATGATGTAGAAGTACTTCAAGCAGTACAAATAGTATTTCAAAGGTTGACCCTAAGTGAGCAACTCGGGTTACAAAAATTTGGAAATGAGGTGAGATCTCACTCATTTTAATTAAAAATTGTTTGGTTTCAAACATAGTTGCCTATATGAATGAGTCTTCTATGTTCTTGATTGTTGGGACTTGGGTGGGGATTAGTAATTATGCAAGATCATTATTCACATATAAAGTATACCTTAAATTTCAATGCTTTTACAGATCATCGACTTTAGGGAATGCAAGAAGTCTTTTCGCAAAGAATTAGTAGTGCAGTCTCAAAAGACAATGCCACCAAGTTTATCATTTTTTCAAGTGAATTATATATATATATATATATATACACACACACACACATTTATTTATCAAGTGATGTATATTTTTTTACTTACAAAATAACAATTATCTCATAATATGATTTATGTTGACAGGGGATTGGTGGGATATGCATGGGCATTCTACACCAAACTTGCAAAAGATTGCGGTGCGTATACTAGCACAAACTGCATCATCTTCGACATGTGAGTGAGATTGGAGCACATTTGCTTTGATTCATGCCAAACAAAGGAATTTTCTCACATATTCTAGATTAGAAATGCTTGTTTATTGCTAATATAATATGAAGCTTAAGTTACAAGATAAAGAGGCCGAAGCTAACATGATTGAAGAAAATGATTACATAGACCTTCTTGAAAATGAAGGCCAACCCAGTGAGGAAAATGGCAATGATCCACTTCATGCATGGATTATGCCAGCCCACTTGGATGATGAAGCCGGAAATCCTGATTCACAAGTAGCCTATCTTGCTAATGCTAAAGGAATTGATGTAGAGAGACATTTTTGAAGAACTTGAGAGTGGTGATACTTCTTCGTTTGAGAGGGAAATGTGTGGCATTCAAAGTGGAAAGCATGTCTTGATAAATGATGCTACCGGTGAGAGAAATTATAGTGGAGAGGATGATGGTGGTGGGCATGATGAGGATGTCTTTACTTATGCCACCTAAGATGAAGATAGTGGGTGTAGAGAAGTGGGTGTAGGCATTGGTGCAATTGGGAAGTACTACGCAGGAAGGCCAAATCAAAATGAAAGATGAAGATTTGCTATCAGTTTTAACTCCATGAGTCTATGCATTCTTTATTGTTTAATTTCTTTCTTTATGGTATTAGTTTACTTAAATAAAATTGTGTTACTTTCATGACGAAAATTTCAATTAAGTTATGTATAATTTATTTGTTTTAGTGAAATGCTTTATTTTATTACTTGTCATTAGAAATAAGTTTTCCTTCTCACATATCACATACTTATTGTTTACACAGTATCTAATCATTAATTATTGCTTCATAAGTGTGTTGTGGCTTCATATGACATTCCCTAAAAAATAATTTTAAATTTCCATGTTTTTGAGCAAATTTCCATTATTTCCATCAAAGGCAATCGATATATCTATCGATGTTTCCACCGATACCGATATTTTAAACACTGGATCTCGATCAACTTCATTGGGGGCTTCCTTCACATGATATTGCGAAGGATCATCTTCAGAGTCTTCCCCTTCTACTTGACGGCTGTCTTCCACAATCATATTGTGAAGAATTCTGCAAGCCTTCATAGCATTCGCCATAACTTCTTGATACCATTGTCGGCTTGGGTCCTCAACAATTCTAAACCTTGCTTGAAGTATACCAAAATATCTTTCGACATCCTTTCAATATGCCTTATGCATACTGCAGAATAATTTTTTATCCCTTGTTTGAGTATCTGTCATTGTTTAGACAATAGACGACCACTTTGGATATATACCATCTGCAAGATAATATCCTTGTTGTGTTCGATACCATTAAGGGAATATCAAACAAGTAGAGCATGTCCTTCATAAACATCATTAAAAAGAGGTGATCTGTAAAGTATATTAAGATCATTACACGAACCTGGAGGTTTAAAGAATGCATGTCAGATCCATGTATCATATGATGCAACAACATTGAGGACAATGGTTGGGTTTCATTTGTATCCAGTATAAGAACCATGGTATGCCACTGGACATTTGTTCCAATCCCAGTGCATGCAAACTAGGTTCCCAAACATACCAGGAAACCCTCATTCCTTAGCTTTTCTCAAAAGTCTGTGCAAGGTAACCTTTCGTCAGTTTACGAAGATATTTGGTCCTTAGACGTCATTGATGACACAACAAAACTTCTTGCAAGACTCTAAAGTTGTTGTCTCTGACACCTTTAAATAGTCGTCAACGGCGTTGGCCACTGCTCCGTATGCAAGCATTCAGAATGCTACTGTTATCTTGATAGATGGTAAGAATCTATGCTTTCTGGTTGCGTCACGTCTTTGAGTGAAAGAAATTGTCAAACTTGACGACTCTTTCCATGATCCTATCGAACAACTCACGCCTCATGCAGAACCTAGCTCAGAAGAAGTGTGGTGGGTACAATGGAGGGTTAGAGAAGTAATCATACATAAGTCGAACATGGCTCTCTTCCCGATCTTGATTAACTCTTTGTCGGCATGACGAGGTGCCGATCAAATCTTATCTTATTTAATTTCGGAAAATGTGTCAATCAGATAAATAAACCAACATATGAGATTGAAATAAGATAAATCCAATCTAATGGTTGTGATGAAATGAAATCTTATCTTGTTTAATTTCGAAGAATGTGCCAATCAAATAAATAAACCAATGGATGAGATTTAGATAAGATTTATCCAATCTAATGGTCATTATGAAATAAAATCTTATTTTGTTTGATTTCGCAGAATGTGCCAATCAAAGAAATAAACCAACAGATAAGATTGAGATAAAATAATTCAATCCAATGGTTGTCATGAAGTGAAATTTTATCTTGTCTGATTTTATAGAACAAACTAGCAGATGAGATTGAGATAAGAGAACCTAATCCAATGGTGCATAAGTGATGAAATCTAACTTTGTCATAATTTGAATTTTTTTAGGTTGAAAAGTTCTTAAAAAAATTTAAGATAACCTATCCAAAAATCAATTTAAGAAAAATTAAGACAAATTTATCGCGTAATCTAATTACTATATAAAGAAATATATAGCTCCATATAGAGCCCAAAAGGTAATAGTCTCTCATTGGGAGAGATTCTTTATAAAACCTTAAAGATTCCTCGGAACTCTAAAATGAGCTATATCCACCACTTTTCCAGCTCAATATAAAGCCATTCACTGGAGATGCTCTTAGCCACTGCACAACTCCTTTAGTTTTTCCCGCTGCCTATGCCTAAAAATTATCTGCGGTTCACCCTCACCATCTTATTTTTTATCAAATTCAAAAAAAAATTTGCACAAAATCTCTGTTTCCCTCTCTAAAATGATTCTTTAATATTTGATTTATTTTTTGCCACGTCATCAAAGATATGTGGGCCTTACATTTGCCATGTCATCATTTGACGGCCAATTAAATAGATTAAGGTTGTATGAAATTGAAATGAAATAATAGTAAATGTATGAGATTAAAATGTTTTAAAAACCTTGTATGGGATTACAATAGATTCCAAACCTAAGGGTGTAAATTGCAAATTTGTAATATATCCCATATTTTAAAGAGAAATTGGTGGTAGCCTAGCCTGAATGAATGGGGATGGAAATGAATATAATACGAAGTAGAGGACCACAATCCCAAAATTCCCATAAAAGACAAGATCCAACAGCGTCGTGGTGTCAGGGGTAGTTTCGTCCCTGAAGAAATTTACAGGTGGACTCTTCGTTTTCCCCCGTCTCCCTCCCTCTTTCATACTTGCGGGTGGTGGCCATCCACTCTTCCTCAAAAAAAAAAAAAAAAAAAGCCAAAAAACAACCCGACGTTTCCTATTTCCTCCCAATTACAAACCAATCTCTCGGACTCTTTCTGAAACCCTAATTTTTTCCCCTCTCACAAAATCCCAACTTTATTCAAGGGTTTATATTTTGTTAAATTTCGATTCACACACACAGAGACATATATATTAAACAAAGGTTTCACCTTTAGGCTCGGTTTTGGGTTTGAAATTCTTTGAATCCAAATCTGAACCAGGGATTTGGGAAATTTCTACGGTTTTGAATCGATCTGAGGCCGTGCATGGCGAAGGGTACGGATTCGGAGGAGTTTGTGGTGATGTCTAATGTCCGGACGGGCCTGAAACGCGAGTTCGTGTTTGCGTTGAAGGCGCAGGCCGAAGTGTCTGGCTCTTTAGGGCGGACTCGTAGGGCCCAGAACGATGGCTGTAAGAGGTTGAAGACGGAGGAGCGCAACGGGGGTGATGGTGATGAGAAATTGGGGGGTGGGGAGATGGGGGAGGGGGAGATTGTGAAGGTTAAGGAGGATTTGGAGGAGGCTATGAGCGAAGAGGATGCAAAAAGCGATGTGGTGGACCTCACGAGCGAAGACGAGCCGAAATCCCATGTGGGTGAGCTTGTGCTGAGCGAGAGGGTTGGGGAAGACGAGTTGAAGCACTGTGTGTTGGAGATGGCAGTAGATGAGGAGCCCCAGACCGGTTGCATTGGAGATAATGAACCCAAAAAGCCTTTGGTGGACGAAGAAGTCCCTGTTTTGATTGAGAACGCCAGCGTTAAGGTGGAAGATGAGGTGATTGGGAAGCCTCTGAGGAGGTTCACTCGGTCAGCATTGAAACTTGAGGCAGAAAAAATGCAGAATTTACCCGCAGAAGGTTATACCCAAGAGATAGATTCGGAGATTCAGAAAAGCCCTTTTGTTACTCCAATGAAACTTGATATGAAAATGCCGAAGATGGGGAGGAAGCTCAGTAAACTGAAAGAACTTCTTGATACCGGTATTCTCGAGGGGCAGCCAGTCAAATACCTTAGACGATCAAAGGTATTATTTCGATTGGTGCTGCTGTTTTTCAGCGTGCATATGATTGCTGATTTGTGGTTTAGGGTGGAGTACTTATTTTGTGTTTCATATTTCTTGTTGTCAGATAAGAGAATCTGGAGAAACTGGGCTTAGGGGAGTGATTATGGGCTCTTCTATATTGTGTCACTGTGATTCTTGCAAAGGAACTGAAGTGAGTATTGTTTAACGATATTTCTTTTGTATCATGTCTTGTAATGTCCATTGATATAAAGGGTTGATAGATTATTATATTGAATTTCATTAGGTTATTACACCTCCTGTGTTTGAGCTGCATGCGGGTAGTTCAAACAAACGTCCGCCGGAGTATATATATCTTGAGAATGGGAAGACCCTTCGGGATGTCATGACTGTATGCGAAAATTCTCCATTGGAAACTTTGGAAGAAGCTGTCCGACTTGTCATTGGTTGCTCATCTATAAGCAAATGTACGATCTGTCTCAATTGCAAAGGTAGCCTTTATGTCCGCATAAATTAATTGCAATTCCCCTTGATGAGTAATATGCATATGCATAACTCTTTTCTTATACGATGAATGTAGAATCTATTGACAAAGACGGTACAAGGTCAGCAGTGATACTTTGTAGCTCATGCATGGAGTTAAAAGAGTCTGGAGCTAGGCTTGCTGTAGCTGCTAACCAGAGTGACGAGTAAACTTTATCTTCCCTACTTTTGATTTTTGGTTCCATCTGTTTATCTGAAAAATCTTTCATCCTCCTCTGGGTGTATGCAACATGTTTAAGAAGACTAATATGGGGTGGGTTTAATGTAACTTTGACAGAGAGGAAGCTACATCTTATGATTACAGGGTGTACTCAATTGGGATATTGAGGGATTTTAATTCTTTTTACAAATCAAGGGGTATTCAATCAAGATAAGCTTCTGTATATAGTGATATTTATTGGTTTAAATTCATTGAACACATGAGCCTTATGAAAACATGTGCTTGGACTAGGGGCCCTGTGTTGTTGGAATAGTTACATTTTTTACAGCTCACATTTGATTGCGTAGTTGAGTTGTGAACATTTTTCATTTCTTAGCAGCTTATATATATGCAGATGGGTGAATCTAGCTATACTTTCAGTTTTATGTATGTATATACTTTTACGTATTATACGTAATTCAGGATTTTTACTCTCCTATCACATATGAGTACAAGAGAGTCATAATGATCCTTTATTTTAAATGTTTTGATTTCTAATTGAGGATGTGCATGTGTTTACCATTTCAGATCACGAAAGCTGGTTACAGTACCAAATAGTCCTGATACCTTGTCAAAGTGTAGCTCACCATATCAAGTTACAGTACCAAAGCATCCTCATACTGTGCCAATGTGTAGCTCATCAAAGCCAGTTAAAGTTCAAAAGCATCCTCATAACGTGCCAGAGCGTCAGTCGTCAGAAAGTACGAGTCAGGGAAGAGTAACCAAAAAGTATTCAACCTCTCTCTCTCTCTCTCTCGAGTTTTGTATCTGTCTCATATTTAATTCTTTTTTCTTGACGAGCTCTGTTATTTCACAATTGAGCTATTTTGTGTGCCTCTCTTTATCATAATCAATGCACTTAATTTGCCGCTTGTCTCAAATTTGTTTGAAAGGGATCTTCGGTTGCACAAGTTAGTTTTTGAGGAAGATGTCTTGCCGGATGGCACAGAAGTAGGCTATTTTTCTAAGGGAAAGGTTGCCACTAAATCTGGTTAGTTGTTGTTTTGCCTAATTGAAGTGAAATGTTATTTTCTGAGTGGCCATTTTTTTTTTCTGGCAGAAATTGTTGGTTGGTTATAAAAAGGGTCCTGGCATTGTTTGTGGTTGCTGCAATAATGAGGTATGTTTACTTTCTACTGAATTACCACCACCTATGGTTTTTTTGACAGATCTATGATTTTCCTACATCTGATTGGCAGGTCAGCGCATCGACATTTGAAGCGCATGCTGGTTTTAAGTCACGTCGCAAGCCGTAAGTCCTTGGTTAAATTTTTTGGTTATTATACTTGTTCACATTGGTCCTAAAATTTTGCAGTGAGTTAGGCTTGATCTAGCTCTTGCACATGACATGATTGAATTGCTAGACTTCCATGGGCGTCCCCACCTGTTTTTTTTTTTTTTTTGGTGGAAAGGTTGTGGGAAATTTTGCAGTAATAACTTTTTTTATCCATAATTTCTAAATTTATTTTTTGACATTCATTTGTTTGGCAGTTACCTGAACATTTACACATCTAATGGGGTATCTCTCCATGAATTGGCATTATCTCTATCTAGTCGTCGGAAGTGGTCTGCCAAGCATAATGATGACCTATGCTCAATCTGCAAAGCTAGAGGAGATCTCTTGTGCTGTGAGAATTGTCCAAGGGCTTTTCACAAAGGTGATGTCCCACAGTTACCTTTGGTGCATCAATATGTATTCGCAGATACCATGTGGAACTTTTCGCTTCGTAATATTTTAGTAATTATGTTAAAAATCCTTTATTTGCATCCATAGAACTCTTGAGGCCCCCCTTAAAAAGGGACCGATCATGGATACTTAATTGGGAATGAAATACTGTACACCCCTGTTGTTAAAAAGGACATGGAAGCGCGGGAAGAGTTACAGAGGGTGCATTTCATTTATTTTATTCTAAGAAATATTTTTTGGTATATTTATTTCTTTCAAAAGATAGAGGCCGGAAATGGACATGAAATCAGGGGTGTATGTCCATATTGGGTTGCTTCTGTTTGCACCATTTTTTTTTGTCTTATTACAACCCCTCTGTGAACTATCTTAAGTTTCCCAGTTCATCATATTTTAAAATTTTGATTCACTGAAGTTAAACAGAAATAAACAAAATTAGAAAAAATAATATTTAGATCGAGTTAGCACCCAAGTGATGGTGATGTCGTGACCTACAAAATTGAAATATTAGGATTAGAGAGGGAAGTGGGCAGCGGATAGGAGAAGGAATGAAGAAAATAAATTATTTTTTCTTTTCAAAATTTAGATTCATAAGCGTAGGGTTGGCAATGATGGCAATTTTGTCAGATGAAAGGAATAGGAGGGTCTTTGACAATGTGCTTGCTGAGGGGGAACATTTGGGCTTCTTTCTGCAAGTGTGCAAGTGCACAAGTGCATGCACAATCCAATGTCTTAGTTGCCTTCACATGGAGGGTTAAGAGGGATGTGTATTCTTTAACTTGCATAGTATTAATTGTTAGGATCTATCTCCAATTATCATGTTCATTTTATGCTTTTATTATTTTTCTCTCTTTATTCAGTTCCAATGTTTATATTTAATAAAATTTCTGAGGTTGCCGTATCATTTTTATTTTTTGGAATAGTAGGATTCATGAACTGGAAAACTAATTATCCCTCATGTTTACAGGAGTCTGTATTCTAAAAACATAGGTTATGGTTATTGATCACATGCATTCAAATCTGTCCCATTTTTAATTGTTTGTTGCATTTTCTTTTCCTAACTAGTTTAGATGCTAGCTCTGTAAGCATTACACATGTAAAAGCAAAAAAAAAAATGAAAGAGACGATATGTATGTAGTATGCTTGTTGTGCATGAACTGCATGTTTTATATATTTATTTTTTGTCGATTGCAGAGTGCCTTTCTCTACCAATTGTCCCTGGCGATACTTGGTACTGTAAGAATTGCCAGACTATGTTTGAGAGAGAGAAATATGTGGAGCATAATGCCAATGCTGTTGCAGCTGGAAGGGTTGCAGGGGTCGATTCCATAGAACAAATAACCAACCGATGCATTCGTATTGTCACAACTTTCGAGGAGAAGCTTGGTGGATGTGCACTGTGCAGGTTATTTCTCGTTTCAGTTGTCATGAACCAGGAAAATATATGCAGTTATACAGAACACTTACTTCTGGCAACAATTTTTAGTGGGCTGGAAATCCCAACATTTGGTGCATCAACTTATTTCCTATCATAAATAGTCTTGTTTTTTTATGTTTGCAGTAGCCATGAGTTCAGCGGCTCTGATTTTGGTCCCGGCACAGTTATTTTGTGTGATCAGGTACTTTCATTGCTAACCTAATCTATAAACATATTGAGTCTGTCTTTGAAGTGTTTTCAATTTCTTAATTGTTTATGATTAGCCGTTATGCTCTAAATGATGTGCTTATTCTTTTCCTCACTCCAGTGTGAAAAGGAGTATCATGTAGGTTGTTTGAAGGATAAAGGAATTGAAGATTTGAAGGTGCTCATCTTCCTTTTTTTATTATTGTGAATATCATTTTATCAGCATTTGTTTTTGTTATGCTCTGTATTTTTGCTGCTATTTTTATTAAATTTTCATTTGTTCTCCAGGAATTACCACAAGACAAGTGGTTCTGTTGCTCAGATTGCCTCAGGATTCATTCAGCTTTGCAGAAGTTGGTAGTTCATGGGGAACAGAAGCTTCCAGACTCCCTCCTGAATGTTGTAAGGAAGAAGCATAATGAGGAAGGTCCTGAGAGTGGAGCTAATCTTGATATAAAATGGAGGGTGCTTAGTGGGAAAATGTCTACTGATGATGAAAGTGTTCAGTTGCTTTCCAAGGCTCTTGAAATCTTCCATGTGAGCAAACTTCTTATTTGTTGCTCTGTTAGAATCTGTTATTTTTATAATATTACCCAACTGAGAGGTGTTGTTAATGAGGAAAATGTTGTGCTGCATTTAGTGATGTTAGTGGATGATCTGACCTACCTTAATGTGCATTATTGGCCCTCCTGTGTCTGTGGTGTTATTAGATGAACTTCTGTCCTTTTTCAGGCGGCATTAAACAACATATTAAATTTTCGATTTCATTTCTGTGCACTAGGATCGTTTTTCCCCAATAATTGATTCTACTTCACGCCAGGACTTCATCAAAGAAATGCTTTACGGGTGAGCAAGAATGTTCTCTTTTCTCATGAGCTTTACTCAACTGTTACTCTTTTGTTTGGTCTCCTTGTGTTAACTACTACGTAATTACGTTCAATCTAGACTGAATATATCAACTGAATTTGCAGGAGGACCATCCATACCCAAGATTTTGGTGGGATGTACTGTGCAATTATTACAGTAAAGTAAGGATTGTTTCTGAGTGCTTATTATGCAATATTATTTCAGTTAAGGTAATCTGTTTTGACATGTTTTTCTTATTACGCAGCCAATTAGTCGTGTCAGCTGGAATGTTTCGTATCTATGGAGCCGAAGTGGCAGAGCTTCCTTTAGTGGCTACATGTGCTGATTTTGAAGGACAGGTTATTACTACTCTGGCGTGTGGATAGTCACATAGCCACATTTTTCTTTTGGAATAAAAAGTGATGGAATTTTGGGTTGTGGCCTTATCTTTCTTACTGACTTAACTGATTATTGTTTTGTAGGGTTACTTCCAGACGTTGTTTTCATGTATTGAGAGGCTTCTTGCATTTCTAAATGTGAAAAGCCTTGTGCTGCCAGCCGCTAGTGAGGCAGAATCAATTTGGAAAAAGAGATTCGGTTTTGAGAAGTTAACCGAAAATGAGGTGTGTGTGAACTCTTGCATGGTTTCTTCTAGTGCATAATTTTGTTAAGCTTGTTTATTTACGTAATTTCGTTTTGTAGATACACGATTACAGGAAAAGATACCAAATGATGATCTTCCAAGGGACTAACATGCTGCAGAAGCCCGTCCCCAAGTGCCGAATTCTTAGGTCCCATTGAAGTAGCTGAATGACGGATCATCTAGATCTTATGTTTCTACCGAAATGTAAATGACTCCCCTGTCTCTTGGTGTACAGAAAGAGCAGAAATATACCTCAACCTTACAGGCAGTTTGTCTTTTGGTTAGCACATAGAATTTTTGAGATATTTCAGTTTCGGAGACCGAATGTCGTCTTAGGTTTATGAAGCTTCTTACAGAAAATTTTGTTACTGTTATTTCTGCGTCTGGGCCATTTTTGTAGCTTATGCTTTTTGTTCGGTCCCTTCGGCCTTTTTGTCGTTCGAAACTTGAATTATGATCCTTCCTGCATCTGAACTAGTAAATAAGAAGATTAATATAGGGATCATGTTATTTTGCTCATGCCTATGTTCATCTGCTCAAAAAGAAAAATCAATTGTGGGAAATAACCAAATTGGAGTCTCTACTTTCGTTTTTTATGTACATGATTTCTTGTCGTGTTTTTTGTTCAACAATTGTCGTCCATGGCATTTGAGCCTAACCGCTTGCCAAACAAGCAAAAATTGAATGCTATTAGACTAACTGATCATTAGTATCTTACAATATCTAAAGGGAATTGTTATTGGCACTCTAAATTTCTCATTCTACACTTCAAACTTTCTATATTTATAAAGAAAAATACACTTGTGAGGAGTGTAGAATGAGATTTTTGGAGTGCCAATAATACTTTCCTATCTAAACTACATATTAATAAAACTCTCTTTGTCAATTAAAAGAGGGAGAAAAAACTATTTAGTCTTCTATCACAACAAAGTTCAGAGCATCACCTACAGGTAATTTTAACATTTCTAATTTAAAAAAATTAAACTTCTCTCCGTCTCTCCCCACTCTCATGTTCTCTCTCACTCTTTTTCTCTCTACTTCAATTTTAAAAATAAAAATAAAACATTTCAGTTTAGTGTGTGTGTATATACTAATGATTGACATTCTTCAGTTTAGTTTTTTTTTTTTTTTGGCTTTATAACAAACGTGACTAAAATTATCACTAAAATAAGAGCTAGTTGACCTCTTCACTTTGTTTATGATGATGGGTCTTCATTGTTTTCGGTTTGGTGTATAATTTTTTTTGGGTAAATTACAAAAAACTACCTTAACTATTAGTCTCACGACACTATCATAACTCATCTTTTAAAATTGACAATGTCATACCTCATATTTTAAATTTGGTCCAATGTTATACCTTCCGTTAATTTGGCTGTGAATTTCTCATTTAAATGTTGACCCTCGGGGCCCACTTTCTATTAAAAAGTTAATAAAATATTAAAAAATAATAATTTACCTTAAAAAAAAAAAAAAAAAAAAAAAAAAACCCAAATACCCATCTCTCGCGACCCCTTCCCTTACCTGCAACCCAAATCCAAAACCCAGATCCTTTTTCCTTCCCCTTCCCTGCAACCCCCAACCCCTTCCCCACCCACGCAACATCTCGCCCCCCCTCCCCAGACCCACCTCCTCCTTCCCTGCCGCCCACAACCTCCAGAGCCACTGCCACTGTTGTGGCTGTTGTTCCATCCAAAAGTCAATTCATTTCCTCCACGTCATCTATTCCCCTTTTCACCCTCCAAATCCCAACATAGAGATCGCCATTTTTAGCTCTCAGAAACACAATCGAGTCTCCAACCACCAATTTCTTCTGGTTCACAAATGTGCTCCACCCCGTAGTTAACAAATGCCGATATGGCGTCCCTCCCTCTGTAAATGTGCATGAACTTCCACACCTCGCCGTGAACGTCCTTCGCGATCACCGTCTGCACCGGTGGGTCCGCCGAGTAATCCAACCTTGGAAAAATGGTCTCAGCGCAGTACCTTGGGACAAAGAATCCACCGCCATTGTTGGCGTCAGATTGGGTCAGCGTCTTAGCGAAAGACGCCGGCTTTTCCTGATTTTCTGACCCATTTGCCTACGTACCCCCGTCATCCGCGGCAAAGGCCTTGTTGTTCTTAATTGGGTTCATCCTAATTTTGGCAAACACCTCGTTGGTTTCCGAGTCCGCCATGAACTTGATTGCGGCCACCCTGCAGAGAATGAGCAACGGGATCCTCGGCGAGGTAGAGAGGAAATCGACGCCACCACTAGTTTAGGCATGCTCGACGTGGCCTTGCGGGAAGTAGAAGACTTCGGAGTTCACCGAAGGCACGTAAAGCATGCCGCCGGCGCAAGCGTGCCACAACTAAGGATTCAAGCTTTTCTCCGACTCTTTCATGGTTTTAGTTCGATTTCAAAACTACCCAGATGATCAAAAATTTAAAAACTATGATGGATTTCTGGTTTTTTTTTTTTTTTCTTCTTCTTCTGGATTTGGGTTTTTTGTTGTTAGAACGTTGCTGTTGTATTAAGGCAATGATGAATATAAAGGCTTCAACTTCATGACTACAAAAGGATGGGCGGCAGAGAATGAAGTCTTTTGGGGGGGGGGGGGGGGGGGGGGGGGTGTTGGGAGGAGGAGGAGGTGGGGGAGGGGTCCTTGGGGAAGATGGGTGTTTGGGGGGTTTTTTTTTAATTTTTTTTTAAGTGTAAATTATTATTTTTTAATATTTTATTAATAGAAAGTGGGCCTCGTATTAAGCTATGTCAACATTTAACTGAGAAATTCACGATCAAGCTAACAGAATGTATAACATTAGACCAAATTCTAAAGATGAGGTATGACATTATCAATTTTAAAAGATGAGGTATGATAGTGTTGTGAGACCAATAGTTGAAGTAGTTTTTTGTCATTTACCCTTTTTTTTTTAATACATCAATATTTTTACACTAAAGGGAGGGGGAGTTTGGCTAAGCCATATAATGGGTAGCCTAATTTGGTATCGAATTCGCCATCCACGAGATTCGAACCTAAAACCTCTCACTTTCAAATAAAGAAGAATATCACCAGACCATAGTAGTAAGTAATTGCGGTTTGGTGTACAATTGGAAAAGAAAAAAGAATTGCAATTAACTTGATATTTTAAATACATGTTTACCGTTGTGAGAGACTAATCACGAAAACAAATCAAAAGCGCGAAGTTTTTAGAATTTTGAAATTCAAAAACAATACATCCGGTGCTTCATCTACCTTTTTTCCAAATAAATAAATATAAATAGAAAAAGCACATTTTAGAAAATCAAATTTACATAAATAGCCCTCCCAAACTTCCCTTTTATTCCACCATCCCCCCACCCATACCTCCTTTATTAAATTTTCACTCCCATTTTCTGTCGTCTCCGACGCTCTCTGAGGTAAAAGCACTCTCTCTCTCTCTCTCTCTCTCTCTCTCTTCAATTTGAATTTTACTCCCTCTCTAGAACTCCGATCTCTTTGTATTTCTTGAAAGTTGTCCTTTATTTGGCAGATTAAACTGAGAAATTTGAAAAACCCTGTTCGAGATTTTGCTTGAAATCGTGGTTTGGGATTGAACGATGGGTCAGATCCAGTACTCCGAAAAGTACTTCGATGATATCTACGAGTACAGGTATGCTCGTTTCTGATTCGTTTTTGTTTGTTTTTTTTTTTTTTTTTTTTTTTTTTTTTTTGCATTTTGATTAAATTTTTTTTCTTTTCAATGTTGGTACAGGCATGTGGTTCTTCCTCAGGATGTGGCTAAACTGCTCCCAAAGAATCGGCTTCTCTCTGAGGTAATTTATTGGGGTTTTTCACTATTTAATCATTGGATTTTTTTGTAATTTTATGTTCATTGGGTTCTTTGTGATTAGTTAATTGGTACAATTAGTATGTATGATTGTGGAAATGAAATATTTACAATCCCAATTGTAAAATCTATGAAACCCAGAACTTACCGGCCATTATTTCGTTGTTTGGTGTAATTTGGTTAATTTTTTTATTTATGGAACCCAAATTAATTCTTTTTAGTTAGAACCCAATATTTAAAATGCTTTTGCAAGTTGTTCATTTGTGATTCTCTCTGCAATGTTGATGGTTTAGTAATATGTATTGTTTTCTATTTTCTTCTTTGTTTCTGTGAGGATTCGATTGGTTGTTTGGTTGCCGAGGATAGAAAGTAAAGGGGGAAGAAGAATGAGATGGTGAAATATATGAGTGAATCAAGTTCTAAAATCAGAAGCATTTCATAACTTTAGTGAATCGTCTTTCTGTATGTTAAAATTTGGTTATCTGAATTTAATTAACACTTTATTGTTTCTTTTTCCATTTTGATTTAGAATGAATGGCGTGCAATTGGGGTTCAGCAGAGCCGTGGTTGGGTGCACTATGCAATTCATCGCCCTGAGCCCCACATCATGCTCTTCAGGAGGCCACTGAACTATCAGCAACAGCAGGAGAACCAAGCTGCCCAGCAGGTTCTTGCAAAGTGACCCTTGTCTGCGCAACGACACTGTCATCTCTAGAACTGAAATGTTAGATAAACAGGTTTATCGTTTGTTCAAAAGTAATGTGCATGTTTGGATTATGGCACTGTAGTGTAATTCTCTCATTTGGAGAATTGTGGTGGGTAGTCACTGTTACTTGAGTAGGCTTTGGTGTTGATGATGTCTTAAACGTGTTGCTTCACTGCTTTATTGTGTGGATTTAGAACCAGTGGCGAATTTGAATGGTTATTATTATCGATTTATGATGTGTGGCTCTACTTTTTTTGTTCTTATCTTTTGAGCGGTCGAGAAGCATAGCTGATCTCTCCATGTTGGCCTGAATGATTGTAAATGGATTGTGTGCACTTAAGATAGTTTGGTTGGTTTGAAGTATGAGTTTGCTTCTCATCCATTGTCATTTTGTCGGAGAGGGGTACCGAGTTACCTAAAGGCTCCGTGTAGTCGTCAGAATTTCTTTTGAAGGCGGTTCTTGCATTTTGTTGTGGATGTTTCTTTGATTCCTAATCAAAAAGATGAAATTGAAAACGTAGATGTTTGAATTATGACTAGGATTTTGCTAGAGAATGATGTGCTGAATTTGTTTTTAATCACCATTGACATGGTGAAAGAAAGGAAGAACGAACCAGTTCAATTAAGTGATAGACTTAGCTCATTTGTTGTAGTTTTATGTAAGCTTGGTTGTGTGTATCCTGGCCGGTCCGAACCTCTCCACTCGAGGGAGGGGGAAGCCGGCAGAGGAGCTGCCGACTACCACCGATGGCTAAATGATTTTGAATATATCTTATTTTTTGCAAGAATAATCTCATTATAAAATATAATAGACGGTCTGGATTGACACATGATTATTTTTGAAATCCCTTAATAGAAGGGAGGATAGAAGGAGAATTAAGTGACAAAACAAACATAAAATGTGTACTGAAAAAAAAAAATTTATGTGACAAAATAGGCCATCTATACTTTTTTTCTCATGTACAAAGTAATTGTATTAAATACGTATATGTATTGTATTCAATCCCTAAAACAAAGAGGTGCGCAAAAATTATTTTTGTTAAAAAACTTGACAAATAAACACAAAACAAACTATAAACATGAGTTGGTGGTTCAGTGGTAAAGGGCGGATTGCGAAGTTTTCTTCAAACTAAAAATTGGAGGTTTCGGGTTTGAATCTACTATTGGTGTCAGACTTGTGGCCAGGGGAATGTTGAAATGTCTTTGTAAGTCTTCTCGGCCCCTGGAAGAGGTGGATAACCGTGATTTGCCACAAGTTGTCCTCCTTTTTTTTAAAAAAAAAAAAAAAAAAAACAAACCATAACTAGACTTAAATTTCTGGCCCAATAGTATTCAGTTATTTTTTACTTTTGGCCCAACTTTTCGTTCAATCAATTGTGTGTCTATCTAGAGCCTAGAGGCATGACCCCCAAACAACGGCTTGTCTTTTATTTTGCTAAGCCTGAGTCTTAAACCGAGTCAGATCACTCGGCGAGTTGTTACTTTGGTTCATCGGCAATCCATGTCACTTGGAAGTGAATCAGGTGATTCAACAATTCTGTATCTTATTTCTTGTTTCTCCCTTTTCATTTGTTAATGCAATTTGTTTAAAATTAGGTTTTTCTTGCATTTTAGATACATGGCTTGACTCAATTCTGGTTAATAATTACCCAATTCATCAAAGAGTTTGGTATCTTGTGTGTTTGAATGGCTAATTACCTGTTCAGATCAAAATATGCAGAAAAAATTCAATCTGTGAGAAACAAAGTGATGGACAATATATGGTCATTATTTGTCATGAAATGAGGATGGTGAAGCTTTTAAATATATTAATTAATGTGAGTTGGAGGGTTTATTCAAGATTAAAGAATGTGAATTTGAAGCATACTTGTTGCGGAGATCTTTAGTTTGAACCTCGCGCATATTTGGTGTGATATAACTCCTTTCGGAGACGTATATGGAGCTAATTGTTCGACATTACGTTAAGTGAAGTTGTGTACTGTTTCTTAAGCTTTGTTGCCTCGGCTATTTGTAGTTTCTTTATGGGGTACCATTATTCCAAAACCTGGCGCATATCCCACTTGGTTGTGTTTATTTTTCAATGTGATTCGGGTTTTCTGTGTAGCGCAGTAGTGGACATAGTTTCTGCTTAAACATGTAAAACTTGGCAAGAGAATTGTGAGTGTGCGTGGTTTTTTAGACTATTTCGTGGTATTACTACACTCAAGTGTATGCATTGGACTGTAAGGAACTAGGATAATGAAATGTGTGCATCGGTCTCCCCGCAAACAACCATTACATTAGTGTAGTGTTCTTAGCTAGGCTTACAATATCAGTCCTAGTGGGATTACGTGCAATGTTCTTGCATTGTAACTGCTACCTAGCAGAAGCTAAAACGCATTTTTCTCTTCGTTCAGTAAGATATGAACCTAAAATCTACTGTTTGAACTGAAAAAATAGAATCATTAGTCTTCTTATGCTCTGGAGGATAGATAGACATAGGTATCGTCTAGCTGCTGGGAAAATTTACACATCTTGGGCTTACCCAAATGTACAATACTGCATCTGTTGTATATATATATATATATTGGCTGAGCTAGAATTTTACCATCGCAGCCCTATCTGGTTTATCAGTTGGGCATTTCCTTTCCCAGTTTTACAGTTGGCTGAACATTTTCTTTGATTAAACTTGGTGTGCGCATTAGTGATGAAAATGAACTAGATGTTTGTTCTCACTTTGATACGGGGCTGTAATTTTCGAGGTATTATATGGAACTGTTCAGTTGGAGCATGCCAAATACTTAGTTTCATAGTCACTTAATTTTTCAATTAGTTTCACTCAAGAATCCATCTGAATATAACAGTTCTCTTCCTTGTTCACGTCATGTTTAGTTTCTTGTGGTACTCTCAATGGCCTAGCTAGTCACGGAATGCAATTGTTGCTACTGGCTTGGTAATGTTTGCAGCTGCAGGTTTGGCATTTCCGTTTTACATGGCGTAAGTAGATTGTCATTTCAACAACGATGAATAAACACTATAGTTTTATGTTAATTCATGAGAAAAGAAGTTAGAATCATGTGGTTCTTTGTTATCCAGGTCATCACCGAAGCCTGTCATTGACCCATCAAAGCCGCTATCACCCCAGGCAACTTTTCGAGGGCCTTATATAAACACTGGCTCTCGCGACGTTGGACCTGACTATCAGACCTACCCGAAGAAGTGATCACTATGGTATGATATCTGCTCTTGGGAGTACATATAAGTAAACACTATCGTGTGTTATGCCTGAGTTGAATCATTTCGGAATTTGCTTCTCCAGATGAAGGGACATATCTGTATTTTCGACTGAGAAGGTCTCTCTTGATCTACAAATAGATGACGTAGAAATCCAACATTCTTCTCGTGCTCACTTTTGAATGTGTTAAATTAATTGTCAGTGAGACTTCTTTTTGGTATTACATCTCATACCTGTAAAGAATAAGCATAAGAAAGTTTTTCAGACGAGTTTAGAGGCTTTATTCCCGGCTGCTCGTATTTGATGAGTTCTATTGCTTCCTCACTTCCTGTGGACAATTATGTAGGTTTGGTGGTGAACTCTTTATGGAGATTTGGTGCCTTCTGCATGTGAACATAGCTCAGAATTTGAAGTTTACTGATATTTGTTGCGTCCAACAGTCCAACTCCAGTGCCGAATGAAATATATCGATGCCGAATGCAACTGAAAATTTGTCAAGGTTGAAAGCAGTACAAGGTGCAGCCTTTGTTTCGTGGTTCATTTTAGTCGCTTGACCTACATAGAACTAGATCACATGGTAATGTGGTGTGTACAAATTCTCTATACAAGACTTATGTCCTTACCAAATACGATTTTGCACCGATAATGTTGTTAGTGATATGATATTCACACGTTATCAAGTTAATATAAACGGCTATTTTTAGGCCCTTGTCCAAATGGTGTATTTATAGATTATATTTCTCATACCTATAAGACGAAAATTCTATTGTGCTCCGGTGTATGACATTCAACCGTTGATTAATCTTGATTTTTCTCTAACTCACGTCCATGTCTCATGGTCTGAAGTCCAAATCAGCAGATCGTGATTTTTTTCAACGGTGGCTCACTAGTGGCCGGCACCGTCACCACCAAACAAAACCTAACCAATGAGATCTTGCCACGTCACAAACTACAATGCATCTCGCACACAATTTTCCCCCGGAAAATACCGTTAACCTCGGAGCTAAAACTGGAACTCTCTAGCTCTACCTCCGGGCACAGACAAACAGGAACCCATTTCAAACTTGCACGCAAACTCCTCTCTCTCTCTCTCTCTCTCTCTCTCTCTCTACTTTTTAGCAGAAACTCAGAGAACTGAACTGTGAGAAACAAGCCCACTAAATCTCTCAAGACACTCCTACAATCTTCACACTATCATCGCCGCCATCGCCACCCGCCAAATCTCTCAAGACACTCCCTTTCTTGATCTCCACCAAACACCCAAATCGTAATTTACCGGGCAGAGCGAAAAATCTACCTCCTCTGAGAGTAGCTGCGCCTGCATCGCCGCCGCCACAAACCGCTGACCCAGAAGGACAGAGGGAACCGGACGGGGAAGATTACGGAGCTGAGGACGAGATTGAAGACGCGATATCGACGAGCAAGTTCAATTGGAGGGATCATTGGTACCAAGTTTCCTTGACTGAAGATTTGGACCCTCGGTTGCCGACCCCATTTCAGCTTCTGGGTTGAAACCTTGTTATCTGGTACGATGGTGAATCGTTGGTCGTTTTCGATGATAGATTCCCTCATCGCCTCGCCCCCTATCAGTAAGCTTCTTGTTTGTGTTTGGTTGCTGAGGTTTTGGAGGGAAAACCCTCCATTCTCATGATTGGTCTTTGGGATAGCTTTAGAAGAAGGCAATAAAATGCCGGGTTAATTACACTAACACTGTGAGGTTTTTTTAGTTTTATCAAAATTCTCTCAGGTTTTGAATATTACACAAACAACCTTTCAGGTTTTAATTTACTTTCAAAAATACCTCTTTGGTCGAAAATCTAACTATAAAAAGACAAATTTACCACATAATTAATTACTTAACAAAATAAAAAAAACTTTTATAAATAAATAAATAAATCAAATTGAATTAAAAGTTATACAAAACATTAAAAAATTCATTTTAATTGTAAAACCTTCCTCGCAACGCACAGAGATTGAGAGGGACAAAGTTTGATCACTTCCTCTCCGTCTCCGATTAAACACACCTTCATTTTTATATTTTTACACTTTCACATTTGAATTTAATTATTCATTGCGTTCCAATTAGAAACCTTTACTACAAGATCATTGTTTTTGTCAAATTGCTTGCGAAAATTCCTATGACTCTCGATTTTTCATCTGACTATTGAATACCCGCAAAAGGGGTCACTTCGAAGCCTACCAACAACGACGACAACAATGTGGACCCAGTTAAGCTCCAACTCCGACCCATCACCCGATCTAATCTCTTATCCTGCACATGCACCTCCAAGCACAACCCTAGATCGAGCCTCTTAATCTTCGCCTCAGTCACCATCGCACTAGCTCTCACAGTATGCTACTTTCTCGTTTTTGCACAAATTCGAGAAATTTTGGTACTAAACGGTGTTGGATTGTCATCGACGGTGGGAGTACGGGTAGCTAGATACTCGTATTCAAGTACGAAGTTGACAACGGTAATGGCGCTGTGTTTGATTGTGAAAAGGACTGGTTTGGCATCGATGCTAGTCAATGCCATGTTTGATATATAATTTGATATTCTTTTTATTTATTTATAAAGTTATTATTTTTTTAAGTAATTAATTAAAAGGGTATATTTGTTTTTTTTATAGTCATATTATCAACGAAAGGGGTATTTGTGAAAAGTGAATTAAAACCTCAAGAGGTGTTAGTATAATGTTTCAAACCTGAGGGGGTTTTTTTAAAACTCAAAAAACCTCAGGAGGTGTTAGTGTAATTAACCCATAAAATACCTTAAGTTCGGCTTTTTGAATACTTTAATAAAATGTTCAAGTAAATTGGAGCTTTAGTGGCTTAACTCTGACTCGTGTTTCAATTTGGTCATTGCATTAAATTATTAGGTTTACTAAAGTTAGTACAATTGGGTTTAGGCATTGCTAGTGATCAAATAAGCTTCATGAAACGTAGCATCCAATTGCGTTTAAAGAGCTAATGCCACCAAGCCACCCATGTAATTGATTCATTTTATATCGCTTTTGTGAATCTTTAATTTATAAATATAATGATTAGGATTGTTGTCTTTAATTTATAAATATAGTGATTAGGATTGTTGTCTTTAATTTATAAGTATAGTGATTAGGATTGTTGAATACTGTGCTTGAAGTGTTTTTTAGCTGTTTAATATGGTTAGTTGTTCATTGTCATGTTCTGAATAATTTAATGATCTTTTGATGATGGTAATTGTTTAATGTTTAGGCTACCTGATGAATTTAGTAAACCTGAGTTTTCGTCAGTGACAATCCAGCGTGATCTGTTCTATGATACCCTCATGGAAAATGTCTCCGATCCTTCCCACATTGACTTCGCTCATCACAAGGTGTATGACTGGATCTAAACCTGGAGTCTCTTTCATTTTTTGGTATTCAAGCAAATCTCTTGGTACGTTCTTTGAGCAGTTAAAGGCATGCAGTTTTACAGTTGGCTGAACATTTTCTTTGATTAAACTTGGTGTGCGCATTAGTGATGAAAATGAACTAAGATGTTTATTCTCACTTTGATACGGGGCTGTAATTTTCGAGGCATTATATGGAACTGTTCAGTTGGAGCATGCCAAATGTTTAGTTTCATAGTCACTTAATTTTTCATTTAGTATCACTCAAGAATCCATCTGAATATAACAGTTCTCTTCCTTGTTCACGTCATGTTTAGTTTCTTGTGGTACTCTCAATGGCCCGGTCACGGAATGCAGTTGTTGCTACTGGTTTGGTGATATTTGCAGCTGCAGGTTTGACATTTCCGTTTTACATGGAGTAAGTAGATTGTCATTTCAAAGAGAGTGAATACACACTATAGTTCTATGTTAATTCATGAGAAAAGAAGTTAGAATCATGTGGTTTTTTGTTATCCAGGTCATCGCCAAAGCCTGTCATTGACCCATCAAAGCCGCTATCACCCCAGATGGCAACTTTTCGAGGGCCTTATAGCAACTCTAGCGTGTGCTGGAGCCCGAGGGACAGGCCCACAAACAGTGGCAGAGAGCTTGAGCAAGCAAGCCCAGCGTGTGCTGGCGAGGGAGCTCGAGCAGGCTCGAGGGAGAGACCCAACACGAGTTGCCAGCCCGAGAACCCGAAGGCAACTTGACGCAAGGCTGACGTCTGGGCAACGTCAGCCATCACCTCGTTTACATTTCTGCACCTCAACCTTACAGCTACTCGACCTCCGTCGTCCTTGGAAGTTGTGGAGAGGATCCTCTTCGAACCCAAACCCACCGGAGGCTCCGGATCCGTCTTCTTTAAAGGCCAAGTCGGCATTGTGGGCTTTCCCGGAGTCGGCGTCGTGCTTTCTCGAAGCCAGTGTCATGACTTCTTCAAAGATGGTTGTCAAAGAAGATGCATAATTGAAGAAGGAAGTTTTCTGATAAACAAACAAAGAAGGAAGAAGGAAGTGAAGAAGAAGAAGATACATAATTGAAGAAGAAGCAGAATCAAATCTGCTGAGAAGAAGGAAGAAGGAATTCTGCAGAGAAGAAGGAAGAATGAGGAGGATATGGAGATAAATTAGTAATATAATATTAATTTATACAAAGTAAATAATATAATATTAATTATAAATAAATAAAATACTAATATTTTATTACCTATTACCAGGGCTATTCAGTGTAGGGGTGGATATGCAAAAAACAGTTACTATTTATTAAAGGCAGTTACTGTTCACTGAGTGAATTAAATAGTGAATAGCCCCAGAAGGGGGGCTTTGCAACGGTGGAGTTGCTCTTATATAAACACTGGCTCTCGTGACGTTGGACCTGACTATCAGACCTACTCGAAAAAGTGATCACCATGGTATGATATCTGCTCTTGGGAGTACATATAAGTAAGCCTGGCAAAAGGGTCGTGTCTGTCGTGTTTATGTCGTTTTCGTGTAAAACCTGTTATCTTAACGGGTCGTGTTGTGTCGTGTCACAACCATTATCTTAGCGGGTCCTTAATAGGTTGGGTCATTTTACCCAACGACGTTATGACCTGTTAAGAAAAATATATATTTTTCTTAAATTTGCACATACCACACATTGCCACATAAATATTACTTCAAAAATATTAAAACACATTTGTCGTTTAAGTACTACATCTACATTCGAAAATAAGAGCCTAATAAAAAAAGCATTCATACACTACTAGTCTATTACAAAATATTAAATGTGCAAGGATATGCAAAATGAAAGAATTTTTGTTTTCAATGTTGTGAAGTTTTTCTCAAAAGTTTAAACCTTACCAATGGAACTCAAAACTTGAATGTTATTCCTTTTAGAAAATCCTCAATTTTCATCGATCATCATGAGGAAATTGTATTGGAACTTTGGCTTGATCTATTGCCTTCAAGAGTTATATTGATGATGTTTTCAGTAAGGTTTTCCACGTCATAACTCTTTTCCGCATAAACTAAGTATAGAAAATTCAAACATTAAAAACCATTCAAATTATGAGAAGGTTACCAAAATAATTATGAAAAGAAATAAAACAATAGTATTATACCATATAAAAATATATTACCTCCTTTTTCCAAATTGCCAATCTCATGTGCACAACAAAGCTTGAACTGTTTCTGGTAACAATGAACTACTATACTGATCTAGTAGTCTACCCCCAATACTAAATGCAGATTCTGATGCAACAGTTGAAACAGGAATTGTTAACACATCTTGTGCTAACTGAGAAAGTATTGGATAATGAAAATGTTCCATTTGCCACCAAGAAAGAACATCTATGTCTACTTTTCTATCTATTCTTTTATCCTTCAAATACTTCTGCAATTCATTTTTTTTTCAATCGAACTTGAACCATCGTAATTATTATCAAAATTCTACATCATAAAAAATAAAAACAAAAACGTAAGAAGAATCATGCATCATGTCAATTTCAAATATAATATAAACACTTTTTATAGTACTACTACTACTGCAAATATATAAAGTAAAGAAAAACAAACTTAGGCTACCTCAAAGAGAACATATCCAGATTCTGTTTGATGATTAGGCACTAAATTCACTGGAGTATTTGAATTATCAAGATGTGAAAGTTTTTCCAAGTACACACCAAAAAGAACATTCAATTTGCCATTAACCTTTGTAAATTTGACTGAATTTACGCCATGAAGTTTTGTGTAAGTCCAATCCACAAAATGCAAAGATGATTGCAATTGCCAAAATCAAACTATACTCTGACCAATACTTCTCGAACTTCGTGTACATGTAAGTCCCCATCTTGTTCATGAAACTTTCAGAGTTATCCATGGTTGCCTTAATTTGAAGTTGGCTTATGAACACCTTAGGGAAGAACAATTTGATGTGGGGTACTTTGTCCCAAAGAATAAGTACGTAACCTCATAAAAGTATCCCAAAAGCTTGGAAATTTTCATTATTTTATGCCTCTTCAGAAGAAGGACAACTACTAAAATTGGACATCTTGTCTCAAACCTCTCCCACCATCCAATATCCCTACTTGTCTAACACATTCATAAAACTTTAGTTTCCTAGCCTCAGAGCCCTTTATATACTTGATGCATTCACGAATCTTTATCATCGAAGAATCAATTTCTTTACGTCCATCTTGGATTATCAAATTCAAAACATGAGCACAACAACACACATGAAAGAAATCACCATTCATCACGAGAAGACTTCTAAGATTCAATTGATTCTTCAAAATGCTAACAAAAGAAATATTTAAAGAAACATTATCCAAAGTAATAGAAAATAACTTCTTGTCAATCCCCCATTCAGTCACCAATGCATTAATTTTCTCAGATAATGCAACACTAGTATGCGAATGAGGCATGTGATAAAAACTTAAAATTCTTTTATGCAATTTCCGATCTTTGTCTACAAAGTGAGCAGTAAGAGCAAGATACCCATCAATGCATTGCGAGGTCTATAAGTCTGATGTCAAACAAATTCTACCTTCAACTGAGCCTAACAAAATATGAAACCTTTGTTTTTCATTTTTGAACATTCTCAACACACATGCTTTAATTGTATTTTTACACGGTAACTTAAGATCAGAAGATATATATATGTGTGTGTGTGTGTGTGTGTGTGTCGGGGGGGGGGGGGGGGGGGGTGGGCAAACAAAGCCCTAATTCCCTCATATTCAAAAAAAACTAAAAGGAAGATTATGATTGATGATGCCTCTACCAATAAGCCACGTAATACCACGAGATCGAAGTTTTGGGAACAGAATTCAGACACCGACAATAATCCACCAGTCGGTCTAGGGCATGTTTTCAAATGTCTATTCATATTACCTGTCCCATGATGACTGTCATCTATTACCAATTTCTTACAATCTTTACATTGAGCACAACTTTTACCAAAAATAGTAGTCAATTTGTTGAAAGTTTTCCAAACAGGAGACCTAAGTGTCGCTTACCTAATTTGATCACTCTAGCATTTTTCTTTGCCGGACTTGTATTTGTATCTTCTGTATTTTCACTTCCATGATCAGGTTGTATTCCCCCCATTGTAACTTCCACTGACCCTCCATCACTAAGGTTTGTAAAATCTTGCTTTACAACATCCATTGCTTCAAGAAAGAAAAACAAAACTGAAAAATCTTGCTCATACTAATTTCATACCATATGCATTTCAAATTCACATATCCATTTCAATTTCAATTTCACATATTCATTTCAATTTTACATATGCAATTCAATTTCACCTATCTATATCCATTTCAAATTCACATATCCAATTCAATTTCAAAATCCAATTCACTTATCCACAAATCACAATCCAATTCAAATTTACTTTCAAATTCACAATTCAATTAAAAATACCTTGCACTTGCAGGTCGCAGCCTTAATTGTTTTGCTTGTTCCAAATTTACAAATCTGGAAAACAAATATAGACCCCATTTATTAACTTCAAGTAAATAGACCCCAAATGAAAGATAGATACAAATGAACTCGCGACGTTCATAATTAAAATTAAAAAAAAAAAAAAAAAAAAAAAAAAGGACATGTCTGCCAATTGTCAATACTTAGGACCCAATTGTCAATACTTAGGACAAATAAATCCATACAAATAATTAAGACATTGCATCTACTATAGCAAAACAAAAATAGGTGGGGTGTCACTACTCTATCATTGCCTGCCTCACAGGCCACCTGAATTCTAACCTCCCCAGTCCCCTGATAACATATCCCCAATATATATATATATATATATATGACATTAAGTAATGAATCTCACCTTACGGCTTACAATACGACTAAATGGCATGACATAATAAAGTTAATTTACATAACTGCAGTCTACATCTATACTCCCAAATTCCAATGCTTGATTCTATTTCTGCCTCGTCATTTTGTGATTTTCAAGCTTGCGAAGCCAATGTGAGGCAGGCTTGCTCGATTGCTAGGTTTTTTGAATGTTTGCAAACATGCCCCAACCCAGAATCTCCAAAATCAGAAAACCCCAAAAACCCCAAACCCAGAAAATCCCCAGCCATTAGTTTTAATTTTAATGAAAACCCCCCAAATCACTAGTTTTTGAAAAAAACCATAGAATACCCAAAAATACAAAATTCATACCTTTAGCGTGTGCTTGCCTGTGTGTGGTTTTCTTGTGCCTACTGGAGTCGAGTTAAATGAAGTGAAAGGAGGAGGATGCAAGAGAGATGCAGATTAAGGAGACGGCATGGGAGTAGGTCTGGACTGGAGAGATCAGAGTGAATGAGAGAGAAGAGAAGGATAGTCTCCAACCTAATGCACAATGGACAGCTGAGACTTGAGATTAAATCTCAGCCGATCCAATGGTTCACAATTTTTTAAATTTAATTATACACACACATATATATACTTATAATAGTTTTTAGGGGTATAAAATTGTTCAATTAATATATATATATATATATATATATATATATATATATAATTATTATAGTATTTTTTTAGGGTTATAAAATTATTAAATTAATATTTTGCTTATCGTGTATCGTATTGTCTAGGTGTATATCCGAATTAATCCGTTAATTTAACAGATGCTTATCGGATTATCCGATAACGACCCGATTCGTTATCGTGTCAATTTCAACACCTGTTAATTTTGTTATCTTAATATGTTTCTCACACCTATGAAGGTAAAATTCTATTATGCCCAGTGCATGACATTCAACGTTAATTAATCTTGATTTTTCTAACTCACGTGCTTTACTCATGGCGGGCACCGTCCCCACCAAACAAAACCTAACAAATGAGATCTTGCCAGTCACATAATTTTCCCCCGGAAATTACCGTTCTCCTCGGAGCTAAAACTGGAACTCTCTAGCTCTACCTCCAGGCACAGACAAACAGGAAGTCAGGATGACAGGAACCCATTTCAAACTTGCACGCAAACTCCTCTCTCTCTCTCTCTCTCTCTCTCTCTCTCTCTCTCTCTCTCTCTCTAATTTTTAGCAGAAATTCAGAGAACTGAAGTGTGAGAATCAAACCCACTAAATCTCTCAAGGCATCCCTACAATCTTCACACTATCATGGCATTTTCTCTATCTTCCTTTGCATCTCCTACAATCTTCACATCATCATCGCCGCCATCGCCACCCGCCAAATCTCTCAAGACACCCCCTTTCTTGATCTCCACCAAAAACCCAAATCGTAATTTACCAGGCAGAGCGAAAAATCTACCTCCTCTGAGAGTAGCTGCGCCTGCATCGCCGCCGCCACAAACCGCTGACCCAGAAGGGCAGAGGGAACCGGACGGGGAAGATTACGGAGCTGAGGACGAGATTGAAGACGCGACATCGACGAGCAAGTTCAATTGGAGGGATCATTGGTACCCAGTTTCCTTGATTGAAGATTTGGACCCTCGGTTGCCGACCCCATTCCAGCTTCTGGGTCGAGACCTTGTTATCTGGTACGATGGTGAATCGTGGGTCGCTTTCGATGACAGATGTCCTCATCGCCTCGCCCCCCTATCTGTAAGTTTCTTGGTTGTGTTTGGTTGCTGAGATTTTGGAGGAAAAACCCTCCAATCTCTTGATTGGTCTTTGGGATTGCCGTTGAAAAGGAGAAAATTTTAATTATAACGAAAATACATGATCCACTATGTGTTTTTACGTAAGTGACATATAATGAAAAACTTTATTTGTTTGAATTATTAATTTTTTTAAACATATATCTCACTATTTATAAACACTGTAGTGAATTGGAGTTTGGTGTGTTTGTTTGGCTGTAATAGACTAAGAATTAGTCTAAACCAGTGTCTGTTACTCGGAAGGACTAGTTTAATGGGATTAAATTTCACTCGTTCCGACTGAAGGCCTCGCTAAAAGTTCTTGGCGAGACCCCCCGAATTCCTGAGGACTGCTAAGACCTTCCTCTCTCTCGTCCTCATCCTTCTCGCCCAATCCGGCGCCACCCACCACCTCCCGCCATTCCTCGTCCTCGTCCTGCTCGACGACCTCGCCGGACCATCCCACCGACCGCCGTGGCGTCCTCGTAAGTCTCCGACCACTTTCCTCTTCCTTATCTTCTTCCTTGTCTACTTGTTAGAGGCGCCGCCGCTTCTCTCAACCTCTCAAAACTCTGGAACTCTGAAATCTTCATCGTCCCTTACCTCACACTCACTCTGTTGTAAAGTAAGTCCTCATAAATCTCTTTCTCTCTCTCTCTCTCTCTGTTGTTTCTCTGCTAATTGGTATTTTGTGTTTTGTTTTGCAGTTTATTTGCATTGTTTTTCGTTACAAGTTCAGGATTTTTTTTTTTCATTTGTTTGAATTAAAATTGTACCATTTCTTACCATAAATTTGCTTAAGCAGCTCAAATAGTCATTAGTATAATTAATTAAATTTATTAGAAATTGTGATGTTCTTTGTTGCAGAGCATATATTCATTTGTATGTCGTTAAATTTGCCAGAGGAAAAAGAAAGTAACAATTTTTCGTTAAATGGGATAAGGCGGGGGTGGGGCGGAAACCATGAATCGGTTATGGGAAGGTTTGGGCGGGAACGCCAATTACAGCGTCGGGCACGGTTGCTTTCTGAAATTATGTGAATTGTTTTGTTCTTCTTGGTTTAATAACAAGTAACAACTGCCCTTCAATGGTGTCATACTTGTTTCATATTGAGAATGTTGAGTTTGGTTCTCAACGACTCGAATCGGTGGCAATGAGTATAGATGTGAGTATGAGTTTTTCGACATTTATATTTTGTATGGGGAATTGCTATAGATTGTTCTCTTTATTCTTTTAACAATTTGTAAATTTCTTTGTTATCATCTTACAGGTTTGGGTTTGACTAGTTCAGATATCTAGATTGTTCGCTTTACTTTAATAATTAGAAACAGGAAGTGATTACTTCAGATATGTACATTTGCCTCTTGATTCATACTTCTTATATGTGACAATACTATTTTCATTATCCTGCTTCTTAGTCCGACACTGCATCAAACGCTTCACTAAGGTAGTCCAACTTAGTCTAGTCTAAGCCAGTCCAACTTAGTCCCTAAAGCTAGTCCAATCCGAGACAGTCCGGTGCAACAAATGCATTAGTGGCTGAACTTTGACTCGTGTTTCAATTTGGTCATTGCATTAAATTATTAGGTTTACTAAAATTAGTACCATTGGGTTTAGGCGTTGCCAGTGATCAAATAAGCTTCATGAAATGTAGCATCCAATTGCGTTTAAAGTTTTGGATGATTAAGTGAGGAACAGGGTTCATGGTTTTCAATTGAGTTATTTTGATTTTGCAGGAAGGACGGATTGATGAAGGTGGAAACTTGCAATGTTCATACCATGGATGGTCATTTGACGGTTGTGGATCATGTGTTAAGATTCCTCAGGCTTCATCTGAAGGTCCTGAAGCTCGTGCTGTTCGGTCTCCAAGAGCATGCGCTACGAGGTTTCCTACGCTGGTGTCTCAAGGCCTGCTCTTTGTTTGGCCGGATGAGAATGGTTGGGAAAGAGCTAATGCCACCAAGCCTCCCATGTAATTGATTCATTTTATATCGCTTTTGCGAATCTTTAATTTATAAATATAGTGATTAGGATTGTTGTTATTAATTTATAAATATAGTGATTAGGATTGTTGTCTTTAATTTATAAATATACTGATTAGGATTGTTGAATACTGTGCTTGAAGTGTTTTTTTGGCTGTTTAATATGGGTAGTTGTTAATTGTTATGTTCTGAATAATTTAATGATCTTTTGATGATGGTAATTTTTTAATGTTTAGGCTGCCAGATGAATTTAGCAAACCTGAGTTTTCGTCAGTGACAATCCAGCGTGATCTGTTCTATGGCTATGATACCCTTATGGAAAATGTCTCTGATCCTTCCCACATTGACTTCGCTCATCACAAGGTATATGACTGGATCTAAACCTGGAGTCTCTTTCATTTTTTGGTATTCAAGCAAATCTCTTGGTACGTTCTTTGAGCAGTTAAAGGCGTGCAGTTAGAATCGTAATGGTGAATTCTAGTAAAATGAGCATATTCTAAGAGGATAAATGTTCCAAAGTTTCTTATACGCATTTGTGCCTGTTCTATGTTTTATGAACTTTTCTGCATATCATTCTGAGGCTCTGAGTCATTAGTTTGATTTTGCACGCATTTTGATTTTTCCTTTGAAACTTGGAAATTTAAGTACACTTTCTGATAGATAGAAATTTCCATTTTGCTTAATGGTGAAATCACTTAATAGGTCACTGGAAGGAGAGATAGAGCCAAACCTTTGCCATTTAAACTGGAGGATAGTGGTCCTTGGGGTTTTTCTGGAGCAAATGATGGCAACCCACGAATTACTGCTGAGTTTATAGCGCCTTGCTATTATTTGAATAAGTAAGTTCATCATTCTTGTATAAGTAGTAAACGATACAACATTGTAGATATGAATTATGTTTGTTCTGGACTTACATGTCCTCAACTCCTTGATTTCTTCATATGTAATTGATGTAGGGCTACAACATTAGTAAAGTCTAATGTTTGTTGGCTAGGAATCTTGAGCTGTTTCTTAGTTTGGTTTTGTAAGAATACTTCCAAACCAAAATCAAACAGAGAAACTTCCAAGAAAATGTGACGTTTAAACGTCAATCTTCCTCATTGAAGAAATATTTGTCAGTTCTACAAAATTTACAAAGGATCGTCATATCGTTTGAGAGCAATATGGCATGTCCTAGAGGCATTCTCTAGTCCTTTATTTGTACAACATACATAACATTGAAAACTCCATCCATAATATATTTTATCTGGTCTTATTGTAATTAATTACGTGCTCCTAAAACTAAACATACTTGGTTTCCTTTTCTTGTACCCAGAATAGAGATTGACACAAAGCTTCCAGTAGTTGGAGATCAAAAATGGGTTATATGGATTTGCTCCTTCAACGTTCCAATGGCACCAGGGAAGACTCGCTCTATTGTATGTAGTGCTCGAAATTTCTTCCAGTTTAGCATGCCAGGGCCTGCTTGGTGGCAGGTAAGAAATTTGTGGTTATCTTATTTCGTACTTTGTACTTCATAACAACATCTTAGGTGAACCAGCACATCTTGTCCAGCAAGTTGATCCTTATTGGTGGAAATTGGAATCTCTCATGTTTAAGTAAATTTCTTTTTCTCATTATAAGTTGGGTTCGGACAATATTTCCAAATTCTGAGAGGATATGTGAAGTTTCTCCTTCGGGCACTTGGTGTTTAGCTTTTCTGATTGACGAACACTCTTTCCATGAAATAAGTTGTGTGATTAGTTATAAAACCATAGAAGAAGGGTTTGAAGTTACAAAACCATAGAAGAAGGGTTTGAAGTTATAAAACCATAGAAGAAGGGTTTAACTTTTCCTATTGGTGAACACCAATCCCAGCATCTGATGCCATATAAGCTATAAGAAACAATATCACTTTTGAATGAGCTTCCAAAGACTCTAACTTTGATTTGTGTGAAATATATTGATCTTGCTTGCTTTCATGCTTTGCTTCTACTGATTTTTTAGCTTAATAACACTGAACCAATCTGAAACACAACGTTCATAAGAGGCTTAAAGTTCATATTTGTCTTTTATTTTTTTCCTTCTTCAAAGTTTATATCCTTACAACCTTGGTTTTCCATTATTTTTCAACATGTAATTGTTTCAGGTGGTTCCTAGATGGCAAGAGCATTGGACTTCAAATAAGGTGTATGACGGAGACATGATTGTCCTTCAGGGCCAAGAGAAGGTCTTTCATGCCAAATCCAAGGATGAATCTGGTGATGTTAATCAGCAGTACACAAAAATCACATTTACTCCGACACAAGCAGATCGTCTTGTCTTGGCATTTCGAAACTGGCTGAGGCGGCATGGCAACAGCCAACCCGAGTGGTTTGGTACTCGTGACCAACAACCCTTACCGTCAATGGTTTTATCAAAACGTCAGGTGAGGAGTCTTTCTCCCACTCAGAGAAAATAAACACATAAGCAGTTCATTCATTTCTCGAAATGAAAACTAGATTATGGATTCCGGGTTTCTATTTTCAATTTGTTATGCAGATGCTGGATAGATTCGAGCAGCACACCCTCAAATGCTCCTCGTGTAAGAAAGCTTATACAGCATTCCAGACATGGCAGAAGCTGCTAGTTGGGGCAACCGTTGTTTTCTGTGCATCAACCGGGATTCCTTCGGATCTGCAGCTACGGATCATTTTGGCAGGTTTTGCGCTTCTGAGTGCTGGCTTGGCTTACGCTTTGCATGAACTCGAAAAGAATTTCGTGTTTGTAGATTATGTACACGCTGACATTGATTAGAGTTATGGATTATGATCGAGCCAATATTCTAAAAAACGCTAGATGCTAATCAGGTGGTTTAGACGGATTTAAGTAATTTTATTATACATCATATAAATTAATTCAACTTACTACATAATATGTGAATAAACATTGAATAATATGTTAGTTTTTTTAAAAGAAAAATATGTGTAAGAAAATATGTAAAATAATACACTTTGTATCATTTTCTAAGCCTATAATTTTTTTTTTGGGCCTTTTTCATTAATAAAATGCAAGGTTGGCCTTGTATTCCTTGTTTCACCTTTGAATAGAATTGTCCAGGCCATTATAGATTGGCGCAATGGTCCCAAACCAAAAACCCAAAGCCATCTAATCCAATTATTATCCTATGTTTCCTACTAGAATAAAAGAATACACCAAGATACTTGTACAGCCTCTCGATTCCCAATCACTGACTCACCTTTTTCACAATAAAACCCTAAGCTACTTGCTACAAAAACCATTGTCGTTGTCAACCATATCAACACATCTGCAATTGCACATCCATACTCTCTCGTCTTGTAAACCATCGTCACACCGAGAGGGAGACAGCTAGACTCGGGGAGAGAAGACAGCAAGGCCTTAGATACTAGTTTCGTGCATTTCTGTTTAGTCGAAAATTAAATGTAGGATAGGGATAACAAATATAGGTGTTTGTGTAAAAATAAATACACGATGCACACAGATTTGAACTGTACATTGTGTACGCAATTGTAGCAATAGTTTTTTAATTACTAAGTAGAGTAAATCGTAGCTATATGCGCCACTATAGTCACAGCCGTCTATTTTATCACATTTTTAGTTAATTTTGTTCGTGTTTCACGCTCCTCTCTACCCTCCCCCGCTCTAAGAAAAACTCTAAAATGACAAAACACTCATACCATGTAAGTTGTTTTCCACCACTCCTCCACTCAATCACCATATCTCATGTACGGTCAAAATCCAGGGTAACAGTTCAAGTCCTGTTTCCATCTGTACAATTTTACTTCAATGGAAACTTGCATCACTTCATGTACAATCTCCACCGTACATCTCACTGGAAAACTAGTGTCAAATGCATCGATACTACCATCTCCACCGTCCATCTCACTGCTCATTAGTGTTTAAGTATCCAAAACCAATTCAATTTCTGCAACTCATAATTTTGTGTTAATATTCCTAATCATTTATACAATAATCAAAATTAAATGCAAAACAAATGCAAGAAATTAAGCGAAATAAAAATAACATTTCCAGAAGTTAGCAAAACATAAAACCTTCCATTGTATCCAGAAATCATCAAGCAGATGTTCCAATTCGATTCCAACAAAAGCAAATTTCAAAATACCATAAAACCCTAAACATCCGACCCCTTCGACATCCCAGCCCCAAATTCAAACTTTACACCTAAAAACCCTAATTCCATCGCCATCCCCAAATACCCACTTCCCAACCTCCAAATCCTTAAGAGCTAGTAAACTTGGTCACCGACTTAGTACCCTCAGAGACAGCGTGCTTGGCGAGCTCACCAGGGAGCACCAACCTCACCGCCGTCTGAATCTCCCGTGAAGTGATCGTCGGCTTCTTGTTGTACCTCGCGAGCCGCGACGACTCCTGAGCGAGCTTCTCGAAGATGTCATTGATAAAGCTGTTCATGATCCCCATGGCCTTGCTGGAGATTCCGATGTCTGGGTGGACCTGCTTCAGGACCTTGAAGATGTAGATCTTGTAGGTCTCCACGCTCTTCTTCGATCTCTTCTTCTTCTTCTCGCCGGCGCCATCCTTGGGGAGATTCTTCTCGGCACGGGGCTTTTTCTCAGCGGGGGCCTTCTCAGCCTTCTTCTCCTCCGCGGGCTTCTTCTCGGCCGGCTTCTTCTCTGCCTTGGGAGCCATTGGTGTCAGATTTTCGGAAAAAAAAACTAGGGTTTGTAGAAAAGGAGGAAAATACAGAGCTATCTGAGACGAAGGTTGTGAGTGAATGAGATGGGTTGGATTTGGGATTCTGTATATATAGGGGAAGGTGATGAGATTTGATTGGTTGTGTTGGTGCTGCGCGGATCAGTGACGTGGAGCGATTGGATGTTCGGGGATAGAATAGACGGTGGAGATCGGGTTTTGTTTGAGCGGTAGAATTTGTTCAGAATTATTTTTAAATTGGGATTTTTGGGTTTGGCGGGTTTGGGGCTTTTAAGGCGCGATTTGGTGAAAATAATTTGTATTTTAATCGAATCTGGAACTGGATCCCTCCATTCAAGAATGCACAATTCAAGATTCAATCCATACCCAAAACGCACTGCCGTATTTCATTTCATTTTATTGATCTAGGTTCAAAAATTGAACTGTTGTTGAATTTAGTCCAGTTTTCCTATTTTTCAATTTTAATTAAAAAAATTTATATATACACCTTTGTGGCTTTGTGAAAAAATTTAATTAGAATATTTAAACAGGGTAACTTGCATAAAATTATTTTGGTCAAACCACAATTCATACCTTATGTTTCAAATATTGCAATGTCATACCTCAACTTATGAATTTGTTACAATGTCAAACTTCCATTAAATTTTCTATTAATTTGACTGTTAAATGCTGACGTGGTAGGCAACGGGCCTACTCACTCTTCCAACTGGATTGATAAATTAATAAAATATTAAATTCATGATTTATTGAAAAAATTAAGAACCTTTTTTTGTAGCAAAATATCAAAATAATGAAGAGGGTCCCACCACTACGCTTAGCAATTCCGTCCCCATTGGATTAGCTTGGGCTCAAGAGCCTCCTGACCAACGCACAAGAACCATTGAATTTTAATCCAATAGCTACAATTATTATAACTTTTAGATATTCTTTGTTTGTAGTCGTTGGATCAAAATCCAACGCCCCTTGTGTATTGGTCAGGAGGCTCCTAAGCTCAGGAGAGGATGCAATTCCTTCCCCATAACACCCCCCCCCCCGGTGCATTCTCCTTGATGCCATGCTCACCTGCAACCTCATAACCTAAAAAAATAAAAAAAATAAAAAAATAAAAAAAACTCTACAACCAAGGATTCAAAATCTCAGCTATCCAATCCTTCTCGCTGCCAGAGCTTCAAATCAACCCCTGCAACTTAATCACGAAGCCCAGCCACCAACGATGTCTCTCTCTTCGCTCATCCCCTCCAGAAATGTCGTCTTCATCAATCTCGTCGTCATTTCTCAACAGCAACCATCACGAAGCCCCATGCTTCAGCTAGGCCCAAGTTTTGGTGAACGTCGGTCCTCTTCACAACCAACTCCTACAACCAGTGCCCCAGACCTACGGCACCCCACCTCTCGGCATCAACGATAGTTGCAGATATTCACCTGCAGATCGAGACCAAATTCTTGCACAACCCACGCAAATCAAGAAGCTTGAAACCTTCAATATCTTTAGAGCAGTTCCACTGGGGAACCTTTAGGCCAGCACCCAGCGAAATTATTGGCCAGGCACCCAGCCAATCCACTCCAGCCGAGCAGATAGGCTGGCACCCAGCCCAAGCTGATCTCTAGGCCGGCTCAGAATGTGATGAGCCCTTGCCCGGCCTACATGACGCCAGGCGATACAGTCACGCCTTCCTCGACCTGAATTCGACTCCCTGGGTGTGGAGCACCTCATTGGCGAGCTTCAGCGAGGAGACGACGAAGAAGCAGGGAGTCCAGAGAGAATAAGAAAAAGCAGGGAGTCCAGAAAGAAGAAGAAGAAGGGCAGCGGCGCCAGCAGCGTGATTCTCGACCCCAAGCTTAGCAGCAGTAGCGGCACTGGCGGCGTCAAGGCCGAGTCCCGGAAGCTCATTTCCTCCAAGTACAAAGGCGTGGTCCCGCAGCCCAATGGATGTTGGGGTGCCCAGATTTACGAGAAGCACCAGCGCGTCTGGTTAGGTACCTTTAACGAAGAGGACAAGGCCGCCAGGGCCTACGACGTTGCTGCACAGCGCTTCCGTGGCCGCAACGTCGTCACCAACTTTAAGCCCTCATCCGCCGAAAAACTGTGCTTGACCGCACAGTTGGAAAATTAAGGAAGAAAGTGGGAAAAATGGGAAGAAGAAGAAGAAGAAGAAAAAAAAAAAAAAGGAGTCCAGAAAGAAGAAGGGAAGAAGAAGTCAGAAATTTAAAATTAAATTATTATTTTATAACAAAAAATAATAATATTTTAATAAAATGGACTAGGTTATTTTTTTTAGGGGTGGAGATGCTTTGGCCTATTACTGTTCACTATAGTATATTACTGTTCACTTAAGTGGATAAATGCGTTAGGTGCTGGCGCAAAGTCTTTGGGGGTGGAACTGCTTTTAGTCACCACGCCTATTGCCATTGCAGACCCGACCCCAGCACCAAGGGTTGGGCATTTTAAAAATAAATTAAAAACCCGACTAGGCCACCCGAACAGCACCCGCGGCTTGGTTTGATTTGGTTTTGTTGTTTTGTTTTTTTGTTTTTTTAATTTTCGGTAGTTAAATCGAACCGCACTAACCTTAATCAATTCTCAAAATTTTTAGTGTTCGATTAACCAAACCAATCCGCATATATCTAATTTTATTTTTTAATTATAATTAATACGTGTAATATTTTAAATGGTTGGTTATTTACAAGTTACCATGTTTCCACCACATGAAAACAAGTCTCTTTGGAGAAGAATAGGGGGACCATTTGAAGAAGGCAGCAACTGCTGCTTTGGTGCTCTCCTTGGGCTGCCTCATTTGTGATTTCCTTTGAGCAATCACTCATATTGGTGCTATGTTCTGTAGCTTTTGGAGAGAAATTTGTTATGTATTTTCGTCTTTGCACAAACCGAGAACCGATCCAAACCAACTCGCCACTATCAGTTAATCGACTTGATCGGCTTTAGATCCAGCTTGGTTGATTTCGTTTGCAATTTTGGCCCAACCGATTAGGTTGGTTTGGTTTCAATTTTGGCTTAAAACCGACCCAAACCAACTCACACCCAACCCTACCAACACCTCTCTCTCCTCCATGCCTGGTCAACTTGCCCACCCCCTCTCTCTCCTCCATAGCCTTCAAACTTCATAATTTGAAGAGCCTAGAAGGAGAAAAAATATCATAAATAATCAATCGTCATTGGGGAAAATTCCGGTGGCTGGAGAAGAAGAGGACTTTGCTGGAGTTTATGAAGTTGAAGGCAGCGTCTGGTGTGGGAGAAGGATAATGCACGTGGTGATGGGGAAGGAATTGCTAAGCTTAGTGGTGGGACCCTCTTCATTATTTTAATTTTGTTGTTACAAAAAAAATCTTAATTTTTTAATATTTTATTAATTTATCAATCCAATTGGATGAGTGAGTAGGCCTGCTGCCTATCACGTCAGCACTTAATAGCTACATTGATAGAAAACTTAACGAATGTTTGATATTGTAACGAATTCATAAGTTGAGGTATGACATTGCAATGTTTAAAATATGAGGTATGAGATTGCGGTTAGACTTATAGTTGAGGTAGTTTTGTGTACCCATTTTCAAAAGAAAATTTAACCACTCTCATGGAATATAGGTAAAAGAAAATTTATATGTCATCATATACGATACTTATATCATATATTGATGTAATACATTAACATGCAATAGAGGTCTACGAAAATAAATAAAAATTAATCTATGTATCATCCATGAAAATAGTTCAAAGTCTTTCACACATTTATAAATCCGTACTATAGACATCATATACAGTACCTACAACAAAGATTAGTTAACACATTCAACTTGTGATAGAGGTAAAAGATAAAACTGAGATACGAATTAGGAGGGGAAAAGGAGAAACAATATTTAGTTCTTATATTTAATTTTAAAATTGAGTAAAAGAAACATTTATCGCCATTAAATTAATAATAGCAAAATGTTGATGTGAATAATCAATGAAGGAACACAACACAATAAATAGACTAAACCTAATAATGACTCACAATATTAATTATCGATTATTTCTTAGAACTATTATTTTCATTCTAAAAATCTTGTTTTGCACTCCAAATTTTTTATATTCAAAACAAAAAATACACTTATGGGAAGTGCACAATAAAATTTTTAGAGTGTTACTATTAGAACCCTTATTTTTTTCACTTAAAGGAGCAAAGTAAATATAAAAGCTTTTAGGGCAACCAATACAAGAGAGGTATATTTGGGTAGCATGTGCAGCACAAGCCGGAATAAAAAGCCTAATACGATATAATTTTTTTTTTCCGGTAACAATACGATATCATTTTTATGATCTGACATTCGTGTCGTGTTTTTCGTGTTTGTGTCATACTCGATATATTAACCGATCGTGTCGTGTAACACCCGTTAACATAAACGAATAAAATGATCCGATCCGAAATCGACATGTGTACCCGCCACCAAAGGTCTACCATCATGGTTCTTATAATAAAACCTGCAGAAGCTGCGCATATAAACTACTTTTTGATATGTGATTTCTGCACAATTATTTTCTTCTCTTACGCATTAATATTAGCGGCTATTTGGTGGGATTATGTTCATCTATACGGTCACTTAAGTTCCTTATATTTTTCATGTTCGGTCGTACATGACACCTACATAAAGGTGCAGGTTTATTGAATAAAATGTAAGAGAATTGTTAACGTGAATTATTCAGAGGTCAAGTTCCTCCATAAACCCAAGATTAAGAAGTCATGGTTCCTCCTCCATAAACTCCAAATTCGTATTTTCATTGATATTCTTAAGCACTTCCTCTTGTCCATATCATTTAGTACCATAGCATTGCCTGGCGTTGGATCCTCGTGTGGAAAACTTGAAGATTGAAAGCCAGCTCACTCGCCACCGGGAAGTGACTTGGAGACTAGTTTTGTGATTGTTAGCTTTGCACGCATGTTTTAGACATACACACTGACAAGGTTCAAGTGACATGCCTCGATCCAAATGGACATTGATAATCTAAGAAATTAATTCACGAAAGTAGTTCAAGTAATATTTTGAGAAAACTAATTTTTGTTCGTTCATGTAAACAACATGCTAGAAAATTATTATCAAATGTCTTTAGATAAAAGGTTAACATATTGTGCTTAGATTGAAATTCACACGTTTCGAAAAGCCTTTACGCTTGTTAGATGTACTCTGTAAAAAACAATTATTATATGTAACTTTTTAGGATATACAAATGATGTAAAATCATTGGTAAAGATCTCATTAATTGTTATACATCCGAACAGTGAGTCCATAGATAATAAATAAAGGAAGAAGTGATCTAAAGAAGTTAGATTCAAGAGATATTCTTTTATCCAACTATCATGACATAAACTATTCTCAACCATATGATTATTAAATGGACATTGATAATTCAGAAGGACTGATATGCACTAAGTTTGCTTAATTGGGAGAATGATGAGTCTCAAGTCATTTATGTGTAGATAATAAGACAAGTGTGTAGGTGCATAATAGATAGTGAATTCACTAAACGGATCAATCGAGAGTTCTTGCATGGAATTCTACTTACGTATCAAGCAAGAAACTTTAAGAGTTGCAATAATGCAAGCAATCCTTAGATTTGAGTGTGGATACGTCATTGGCCATTTGTTGATGCAAAATGAATGACCATGCTCCACCACGGGAGTGTTCCATGCATTGTTGGGGCCCTTGACTTGTGCATAGATGTATGCGCGTGTGTGATGAGAAATCTATAACCTTGAGTAAGTGAAGGTAATAGTCGACAATATGATTCGAGAATCTTATAGCGAATATTGATCGTGATTTAGGAAGGCATTCTAATTCTCAACTGAATCATATGAATTAAGGAAATCAAAATTATGGGTGTGTTCTAAATTATTTGTATCCTAATGATGTGATTAAGAATATTGAATTAGATAATGATCGGATTCCATTGTAATTCAAACTAAATAGGTTCCCCGATTCTAATAACTAATGACTAATACTATCAGTACAAAATTTTACCTTGAAAATGTTGGCGTGAGCCAACCATTTAGTTTAGGAATGTAATCCTATAATTTATTCCTTGTGTAATTTGGATTCTTATTTCCTGTTATGTGAGATATTGTACAACTATATATTTACCTCCTAGAGTGAAGAATAAACACACAATTCAAACCCTAAGCACTTTTATCTGAAAATTGAATCAAAAGTTTCATAGCTAGAATAATTAAGTACGGTTAATTAATTACAATGCAAGCTAAACTCACAAACCAAGCTGCGAATTATTCCTAAACATTTTTGTTGACACATAAGATAAAGGATGTACTTATCAAACACAAATAAAACCATTAATGCTTTACCATTCAATATTCATCCCATTTGCATCTGTGATCGATGGCTTTGCTGATCAACCTTCCCAATCCTTGTCAAAGAAGTGATCATAACTGGCGTATGCCCGGTGAATAACGCGACGTGCCCCATCAGCTTATCTTTCCTTGAAAATGTTGTTCCACATGAACACTGCCATCTCAGATCGCCGCAGTGCTTCTCATGGGTGCGTAGATCAGATAACACCGAGAACTGCTTCCTGTTGCACCTCTTGCACACATACATCTTAGGACAATGGCTCCTCTTGTAGTGATTCTTCACACAAATCATCGATTTCAAAGGCTGGAATTTCGCGTGCTTTTGGTTCCACCTACACCCTTCTTGCGGACACGAATACTTTCTTGGCAATTTCGTCGAACATGCCATGTTTCCATCTATGCCTCCTGCACTATCATTATTGTTGTTAGTTTTCTTCATGGGGTTGCTTAGAGCAACGATAGTCTTGTACTCATCTCCATGAGCCCTCATGTGCATTCTCAAATTCGCATCGCGCTTGAACCCTTTGCCACAAACTTGGCAGTAATGGGTGTATTTAGCCAACAAATCCGAAGCATCTACCTCAATAATGTCGTAGTTCGAAGAAACAGGCAATTCCTTGCCTTGCACATGCTTATCATTGTTGCCCCTTTGATTGACAATCCTAGTACTCGTATCTGCCGTGGTACAATCATTGTAGCTGTCGCTAAACCAATCGAGTGTGTGTTCACGAGTAGAATAGAAACCAGATTGATCAATTTTATTACCATGACCACCACCAAAGTTTGTTTCCGATAAGCGATTATGATCACGATGATCAGAAGGATTACTAAGACCTTGACCAGTAGTAGTGGTGCTAGTATTAGTGTTGTTGATGTGGTTACCTGGAGTAGTAGTGGAAACAAGGGCCATCTGTTGACATGTGAACATCATAGAAGAAGCCGTGACGATGATTTCTTGTATGATATTGCTCATGCTTGCTAGGGTGATGGTGGCTGACTCTTGGGGTTGAATTTGATGATGATTTGGAGAGATGAGGATGCTGACTAGTGATTTGGCTTGATGAACCTTTTCTTTTAGGACTGAGACGTTGCAGAGGAGAGAGGTTGAGTGATTGTCAGGAACCGACGATGATGAGGAGTTTGGTTCGAGTGAAAATGAAGAAACCTGATCAGGATCTTCATAGATTTGTAACCCTAGATGGTGTTGTTGCTGTTGTAACATAGTTTGGAAACAATTAGATGGAGCCCCAGAAATCATTCTTTTGGTTTTGCTTCTTCTCCAATCTGCCTTCCTGTGAGACTGAAATGTTGTCTACTTATTTTGGTTTTCAGATCTTTCTCTTGGAAAGGTTGAAACTGCTTGTAGTGCATATATAGAGATTAATTATATAGGGTTCATATGATCAAGGAAGAAAGAACCCACGCTTTTCAGTAGTATAATATTACTTATGCTGGCTAAGTCATGAGAGAGGGAGAGAGAGAGAAGTCAACTTGGAGTTATTAGGTCTCAACCGAATCAACTGATCATCCCCAGTGGCGACCTTCCTCATATGAGGCTAACCTCAAATTAGGACAGACCTTGTGCAGAGAGATTTGGAGAGTTAGAAAAGTATATAAAATTATAAATTAATCATGTTTTGGTTCCGTAAGTTTATTAATATATCTTTTTACTTACATGAATTGCCTACTAAGAGCATGGTGTAGATAATTGATCGCCAAACCCATTTTGATCAGCCACGTAAGCAAAAATTAACTCTAACGGTATAGGCAATTGAGTTTACAAATTTTGTCTACTCTTTCGAAGTAGACAATGTTACCTACAATATCATGAGTAGGCAAATCGGATCCCACATATCTTTTTGTTGTGAAATATTGTATGTGGAGGAAAATAACAAAACTAAAAACTAGCTAAAAGTAGATGTTATAGATGAAAGAAAATAATAAAATACAATTTTACCTACTTGGTTTGCTAATCCATTGAAGTGAAAAACATTTTCAATTGAGGCAATTGAGCAAAACAACATGCCACGTCAGCCTTTATAGTATAATTTTATCTACTTTAATTACCTATACCATAGAAGATGCTCTAAGCCTATATGCCAACTACTATCTAGGTTATTTGTTGCATGTTGAATGGGTGCAGAGATTTAATTTTTGTAAGGGCTTGTGGTTTAGCAATTTATCATATTTTTTAAGGATGATCTATGTATGATTAACTAAAATATAGATGGTTTGGACAAATCCAAAATCATCCAATTGTAGTGAAGAAAATAGACGAATATGATGTTCCAATGAAATACTAAAATAACCATCTCATTTAATCCATCGCTTTTATAGCTTTAAATTTGAGTGATTTTTTGTAGCATCAAAAGATCTAAAAGATAGACGATTCGATTGTCGGAATATCAATGTGGTGTAGTCAAAGATGTCTCTTTCTATAAAAAATTTATGAAACCCTTCAAGTTACATATATAACTACTCTTGACAATCTCTTTGCCAGCTTATAGAACTTCTAGTGAAACTAATTTGTTTTTCAATTTCGCTCGTTTTGTCGCATCCTTTTTGACCATTTCGTATAGTGATGCATATAGGACTTTTTTGTTGGATAATTAATTAAATATCGGAGAAGTTGAAATATATGTGGATGCATTTGAGCCGTTGGTAAGTTCCATGTAATAGTCACTGCGAAGGTCAAAATCATTAGCTTGCGATTGTCATGCCTCACGTACGTATGCATGCCTGGATGACTGACTAAACACGTAAGTTTAATTAGTATGATCGTCATCTAGGATCAAACACTTGGGTTACATACTGAAAAAGTATCTAGCACTTCAGTGGGATAATCTATAGCAGCAGCACATTCTTTCTCTCTCTTTCTCTCTGTTTTTGATTCCCTGCGTCTTGAGTGTTCACGAACTTGGGGTGGTTTCCCAGCACACTTCATATTCCAAGTGATTAACAAAAAGATTATTGTAAGTGATAAATTGTCTTGGTGATTAGCGTTTTTCTTCTTAATTTACTGTGTTTCATGTTTAAACTCTCAACATCCTCCCTTAATTTAGTTTATAATCAAGGGAAGTGTTATTAGCACTCCAAAAATCTCATTCAATACTCCTCACAAGTGTATTTTTCTTTCTAAATATAGAAAGTTTGGAGTGTATTTTGGAGTACCAATAACAATTCTCATAATCAATTGTAGGCAAGCAATAAAAACAAAAGAGTAATGTTAGGAATACTAAATTTTGGAAACTAAAAGATATGTAAGTTGATGATTAGTTTATTAATTAAGCGTTAATAGACGTGTTCATTTCTATTTGTGACACATCATTTAGTTTGCAAATTGAGTCTTCCTAACATTACAAAGTAATGCTATTTATATTTATACCACCTTATGTGGCATTTGATATGGACAGCCAAATCATTTGAATTAATCAGATTTTTAAATTTAGTTCATTATTTAATAAACTAATAATTAATAAAAACTAGTTAATTAAATGATTATTGTGGTATACGAGAAGTCTTTCTCCTCCCTTTCCTTGGGTTTTGCAAAGTTTTCAAATGATATGTTTGTCCACATTAGATGTTACCTAAGATAATATAGAAATATGATATAAAAACATGATATGAACAACATTATTCTTACTCAAAACAAAAAGATTGTTCTCCTGTGTTTACTATGTCTAGCAGCACACTTAACAATTTAATAACAAAGAGTACGCTATCTTATTTTTTAACAACTCCGAAACTGCGCCGGCGCATCCATCAGAATCTAGGTACTTAATTTGTATAATATTATATAATATTATACGTTTCACAACCAAACGGGCCAACAGGCAGTGTATTGGCAGGTTTTGCCAGCTAGGGTGTATATTATAAGTTTCTGGTTGTTTTTAATGCTACTCGAAGAATGCATTTTTCATCCTTATCTAATGGGCTATTAGTATGGGTCTCTTTTACTACAAAAGATTAAATTAAAATACATAACTTACTACTTTTAAAGTAGGTATAAACGAGAAATGGAAATTTTATGACCTGCATTGAGACCATCTTCAATGGTCGGGCTAAAAGTTAAATTTTTTAGCCCGGAAAATTTAGCTTTTAGCCCAGAAACAGTTTTTCTGCTCTAAACGTTCTAACCTAAAATTTTAGCCAGAGATTATTAAAGAATGAATTTAGACTATTTTTTTTTTGTTAAATTATTTTTTTTAAAATAAATATGTAGATCATCGTAATTTAATTTTATAAACATTTTTATCTAAAAAAATTTATATTCCGATAAATATTGGGTGGAGTCCACTCCGATTTCTAGGCTAAATTTTGGGGGGAATTTGACATTGGTTTAGCATTTAACATTTAGCCCAAAATATCCCCTTGGGTTGGAGTGGGTTTGGGGGGAAATTTTGGGGGGAAATTTTTCTTTTAGCCCACCATTGGAGTTGGTCTGAGGTAAAAGTTGGATTCGTCAAGAAGAAAATTTATTTTCATCATTTCCAAAGTAAAAAAGAAGGTTTTTTCATGTCTAATTTCATCAAAATGAAAAATAAATCTCGTCTGCCTTCAAAATACTTTAAATTTAGAAAATTATCCATCTTTATTCAATACTTTGAACCAAACGAGGCAAAGAAATAAGGGATAACAATTTATTGAGTTTGTGGTTGACAACACTTCACAGACACGCACATACACACAAACATAAGGTGGTGTTATCTGCATACTCATTTTTATATTTCACACATTCTCTTAATTTTTTACCATCAGATTTAATGATTTAAAGAAGATCAAATAACTGCAATTAACAAAGATGTGTGGTGGGTAAAATAAATGGGTAGATAACAGGATGCTATTTGTCATAAACAGAAAATTGGGTCTAGGGATGAGGACTTAGATTAATTAACTAATTCAATTACTAGGTTTTCTCTTCCTTCATAGGTAGGCCCACAAGCATATCAAAGAAGAAGTAAACGCTTTTTATGAATAGGGAGCATTTTTTCTTGCCACTCTCAAGTGACGACGGTAATACTCATTAGCATACTTATTATCATTTGATAGATTTCTGTGTATCTAATATATAGATCTCAAAACTTAAACTCATATGATAATAATATATAAGGTGGTAAATATAACCATTACTTGAAGCTGGTAGCAAAAATATTCCCTTATAAATAAATGATAATTATGTTGCCAAGCTATAGTACAATATACAACAAAACAACAATAGCTAAAAATTGTTGGAATTTTGGAAAGGATTTTTTTAATTTGTGAGTTGTTGGATTTGGAACATCATGCACATCGACAGCTTGGTAGTTTGGATAATGGTTTTTTCAAGCTTATAGGTCATAACTAAATAATTAATCAGTATTCTTTTGAAAATTAAGAAAGGGAAGGTCGTTAATTTATTTGTTCCTTCATTCCTACGTCATCAATCTCAAGGCGATGTCTAAATGGCAGTAAATGAATTCTCATTGGCAACTCTGGTGCACGCACAATGCCATGTCCAGCAACGGCAGATAATAGCGAACAAGGGAAATATACAGATAGATCTCTTTTGCTGCATATATAGGTAAGTAATTAACTCTGAACCCAAAAAAATAAGTGAATTAGTTTAAAAAGGACAGGAAATTAAGTTAGTGAATTAGTTGATGATGAACTAAAACCCTAAAAATATGACAACTGTGTTGGAGTTTTTTGAGCTCCTTTAGTCCCACGTTGGGGAATTCGAGGAAACTTGAGGTCCTTATATTAAGTTAGTCATTTTTATTAGTGATTAGGTGTTGGACCATTTGGAATGAGGAATGAGATTTGAGCCACTAATTGTGTGGATTAGGCTTGATGATTATATCATAATATTAACATAACATTAATATTAATTGTTGGGGCCCAAGAAGTAAAATTAATCAGATCATTAATTTTAATTTCAAATTAAGTTTTTAATTAAAATTAATTAAAAAAGTTTTGATTAATAGACACAACTCTTTCCAAAGAGTTGTGTAGCTTCAGATACATCCAAAAGGTATTTGAAGAGGTATGAAAGAGCCTATATAACTGGAGTCTCAGTTCCATCGTAGATGATCTTTTCGTCCTCCTCTTCCGTACAAACTTTCCAGAGAGTAAACATACAAAGCAATTCGCTAGAATTCTATAATCCAGTGCAGGTTGTAGAATTAGGTAGTTGTATCCTGGTCGAGCAGACGTTGTAGAACCATAAGCACAAGAGTGGGACGGAAATACTGTTTGAAAGACATAGTTTTTGCACTAGCCTCCACCTGTTGTAATCAAGTTAGTACCATTTTAATTCATATACTTATTTCTGTATTTTATTCTGTATAGCAAGTATTTTTTTGTTAATAAAGTATTAGAATTTCGAATTCTGTTATTTCTGTTTTTTTTTTTCTTTCTGAATTGTTCTCCAACAAACTGAATTTTTTAGCGCACTCTCATTTGAAACATGGTGGAGAAGTCAGAGATGCGGTATTAGAAGAAATGGGATTCTCCCCACACAGAGATTATGTTGAACAAATCAACAAAACATTCACGCGGACGGAGTCAACAACTTGCTCCAGATAACTGCTACTGATTACCTGGAGAGGGCGCAAGATGAACTCCTTTATACACAAAATGGAAGTAGAAAATCTCCATTTTAAGCCCTTAGCCCATCCTGCAAAACTTACAAAGACTCTATATTTCAAAGTGCAGAAAAAGAATCATAGAGGATGAAAAAATAAAACTAAATTGAAGCTACAGCGGTTCACCACAAGGAAAAAACAAAAAATAGGGCTGGTGGATCCATTCTCCCTCGTCAGGAAGCAAATGAATTGTTACTAAAGGAAAGAAATAAGCCAACCCTAGACAGTTTTAGTACATGCGGGAATTTACTCATACTTACAACAACGAGTCGGTCTACTAAGAAAACCTTCTCCGAAAACCCTAAATTCAACCTAGAATAGGAACTAAACGTATCAAAAACCATGTCCAGTACGTTCTCTCCAAACATACACCTCCACAAATTTATGAGCACTAACCACCAAAACCCAATGAACATCTAATTCATTGGGAAAAAAAAAACATAAATTCACCACCAGCAGAAAGAAAAAAAAAATTACCAGGGAAAATTGCTAACAACCGATCAAAGAAGGGTTCTTTAAATATTGGTCCATACAATCCATATTTTCCAAACATAAACCCACCTATAATTAAACATCCAACAAAACCCGAGATTTCAAATAAATTGTCATGTAGAAATACAAGTAAACTATTTTTACAGATTATTTACAAGTTATGCCACAACCGATTTATAAGTTTCTCACCCACACTTGAATTTTAGCTTCAATCAAGGGCATTAAAGTCTGATTAATCCTTCTAACCATTTTTTTTCCTCAAATCCTTCTAACGTTTTTTTAGAGAGAAATGAGGTTCTCATCCCTCTATTTCTATTCCATTAATTAAAATCTTATTTCTTTGTAATTTTTTTATCAAGGTCCTAACGTCATTATTCAATAATAAAATATTCACAAATCAGCATAATTAAATTGTATTTCTCAAATATTCATTTAATGTTAGAAACGTTACATTTGGTATATTTATATTTATGGCTAAACTTTGTGTCATATATTTCTATTTTTAGCTTGCACCCAATTTAATTTGCAACCATTTTTTTTTAAAAAAAAATTGTACTAGTTTTCTTTTTAGTTTTAATTTGTACCCATATATTAATTTCTTTTTGTGCCCATACTTTTTAAAATTTCATCTGTACTCATAATTTTTTTAATCTTTTATTTGTACACATAATTTATCTATAATGTACCAATTCTTCATTATAAATGTACCACTTTGTTATATATAAAATATACCAATTAATTTTGTAAAATTTTATACGGAAAATGTACCCATTTTTTAACACTATGAGCACATTCTTTTGCCATTGGTTATTTGTACACATAACATATATTGTTACATTATTTTATCCATTTATTCAATCAAAATGTTTGAATTTTTTTAGGATTAAGTACCTAATATGCCCAACCTTTTAGTGTCATTATAAATTGATCTCAACCTTTTTAAACATTTCAAATAAGTACTCAACTTATTGAAAATGTCATATCCTTTAAGTCCCAGTTAATTTTTGTTAAATACTACAAGTGGCAACAATGAGTTCCACTTTTTAGCGTACTTGGACACTAAAATAATAATAAAAATATCTTAAAAAGGACATGAAGATGAAAAAAAATAAAAAATAAATAAAACAAATTCACAAATAAAATGGAAAACAAAAAATAAAGATGGGAAATATCAAGTCCTTGCCACCTCCAAACTCAATCTACGACCATCGAGACCCTGTCCCTACCTTTATATTCAATCCCTACCAACTTGTTCAGCTTGTAGTTCTTCTTTGTGGCCAATGAAGATGATGGTAGCCACATCATGGCAGTCTATACCATTTCAGCAACTTTCATGACCTTCTTTTGATTTTGGAGACAAAGTAAGTCCTAGTTAGTTTAACTTATACTGGAACTTAATGGATGTGACATTTATAATAGGTTGGATATTTATTTGGAATGTTTAAAAGGTTCGAAACCAATTTGGAATGACATTGAAAATGGGGGAGTTGTCGGTACTTAATTCCTTTTTTATTGTAGCCGTTTGTAATAGCAATATGATAAGGGGATTTTAAATTTGAGATTTATATGCCATATGTGTATATGTGTGTGTGTGTGTGTGTGTGTGTGTGTGTGTGTGTGTGTGTTTATATACATATGGGCTTGGATCAATGACACCATATTTTTTGCACAATATTTGAGACAATTTTTAAACTAGGGTAACTTTCGATGCGATCCCTATTTATCAACATTCTTTGATTGAAACATTGTTGGTTTTCAGTTTTTTATTGAAGTCTCTGAAATTAATGCAATAATGCATTTCTATGTAGGTTATTATAATTTTTAAATTAAAATTTGATATTTGTAGTTATTTATATTAATGAGATTTTGAATAAAATCCATAATTTGTTGAAAATATTTTAAAAAAAATATACTTAAATAAAACCCATGATTTGTCATTACTTGTTGTGACATCCCACATCACCCAGGGGAGTGATCCTTAAATGTATATTCTCATCCCTACCTAGCACGAGGCCTTTTGGGAGCTCATTGGCTTCGGGTTCCGTAGGAACTCCGAAGTTAAGCGAGAAGGGGGCTAAAGCAATCCCATGATGGGTGACCCACTGGGAAGTTGCTCTTGAGTTGCCAAAAACAAAACCGTGAGGGAATGGTAAGCCCAAAGCGGACAATATCGTGCTATGGTGGTGGAGCAGGCTAGGGAAGTGATCCGCCCCGGGCGGGGATGTGACAATTTGGTATCAGAGCCTAGCCCTGGTTGTGTGTGTGCCGACGAGGACGTCGGGCCCCTAAGGAGGGTGGATTGTGACATCCCACATCACTCAAGGGAGTGATCCTTAAATATATATTCCCATCTCTACCTAGCACGAGGCTTTTTGGGAGCTCACTGGCTTCGGGTTCCGTAGGAACTCCGAAGTTAAGCGAGAAGGGGGCTAGAGCAATCCCACGATGGGTGACCCACTGGGAAGTTGCTCGTGAGTTGCCAAAAACAAAACCGTGAGGGAATGGTAAGCCCAAAGCGGACAATATCGTGCTACGGTGGTGGAGCGGGCTCGGGAAGTGATCCGCCCCGGGCTGGGATGTGACACTTGTATTAATGACATTTTACATACAAAAAATTGGTAATTTTTATACGATACATCTTACATACAACATTTTAATAAAGGTCATACATTTTATATAATGGGTACATTTCATATATATATATATATATATATATATATATAATAAAAAATAAATAAAACAATGGGTACATTTTACACAAAAAAAAGAGATGGTACTTACAAAGAAAAAAAAAAAGGGTACATTATTAATAAATTATGGGTACAAATAAAAGGTCAAAAAATATGATTAGAAATAAAAGTTTAAAAAATATGGACACAAAAAGAAATTAATATATGGGTACAAACTAAAATTGAATAGAAAATTGACACAATTTAAAAAAAGGGTTGCAAATTAAAATGGCACCAAATAAAAATAACAATATATGATACAAAATTTAGCCATAAATATAAATATATCAAATGTAACATTTCTAACACTAAATGAATAATTTATAAATAAAATTTAGGGACGTTTTGAATTAGACACCTCGTTTTTAAATGTCATAGACTAAACATCTATTCCTTTTGCAAATTTGATTAAACATTTTCCCTACAATTTTGGTACTTTAATTTTATTTCATTAGAAGTCTATTCATGTTAGCATTCCCCTTTTTCCTCCTATTTTTATGCATCTCTTATTATGATGATTTAAGATTTTTTTATTTTTTATTAAAATATTTATTTTAGTAAATTAAATAGAATGAAACAAAACTTGTTGTTAGGTACGTTTGATTATAATAGTACATTTAATTACTTGGTACATTTGGTTTCTTGGTACATTTGAATTCTTGGTACATTTATTTTTTTGTACATTTGAATTTTTGGTACGTTTGTTTTCAAAACATTATTACTTTTTGTTCTAATAATGAAGAATTACTTTAATTAATTTTTTTTTATAGAAAGAGTTGTTAACAATGTAAAAGTTTAAATTACTTTAATTAATTATTTTTTTCTTTCTAGAAAGAGTCATTAATCAACGGATAATAACCTTTTTTTTTTAATTTAAAATTATATGATTTACCGTTATTATTTAGCATTATCTACAGTAATAAGGATTTATCTCCGATCAACTAAAAGTTGTTCCAGAGACTTATCTACCAAAAAACAAGACTATCTAGAGCATTGTGTATGAATTAAACATATTTTTAAACATTCCAAAAAGATGAATATTCATTTTAATATAGTTTATAATTGGGTACGTTTTAATTCGGGGTTGGTACATTTTCGTTTCACGTTGGTACGTTTTCATTTAATGTTGGTACGTTTCTATTTGGCATGGGTGTACATTTAGATTTTAAAAGTTTAAATTTTTAGACTTAAATATACTTGAAATTATTTAAAATACATAGTAGATATTTAAATGTAAATTAATTTCAATTAATCTAAAGTAGTTCAAGTCTCAGTATCTTAATCAAATGTTTCAAAAGCTTAATCAAAAACTCAAAAAGCATAAATATTTAATTATTCTACAAAAGTCTAAAATTTAATTATCTTGATATGTAAAATATTTTATTATTGAAATAATTAATGATGTTTATTAAAACCAAGGACCTTGATTAAAAATTAAAAAGGAATAAGGTTTCAATCAATGGAGTTTTAAAAAGAAGTGCATTTTTTCTCACCACCATTTAGTGTGATGTATGCTTATCACCCTATTTATCACCGTTAGATGTGTTTGAATTTTGAGATTTGTGCTTATCCACTACATGAATCTCGAAATTCAAGTTCATCTAACGGTGATAAAAAAGAGGGATGAAAACCTAATTTCTCTTTTAAACTATTAGATTGTCACATCCCGGCCCGGGGCGGATCACTTCCCGAGCCCGCTCCACTACCGTAGCACGATATTGTCCGCTTTGGGCCGAGATGTGACAATTTGGTATCAGAGCCTAACCCTGGTCGCGTGTGTGCCGACGAGGACATCGGGCCCCTAAGGGGGGTGGATTGTGACATCCCACATCGCCCAGGGGAGTGATCCTTAAATGTATATTCTCATCCCTACCTAGCACGAGGCCTTTTGGGAGCTCACTGGCTTCGGGTTTCGTAGGAACTCCGACGTTAAGCGAGAAGGAGGCTTGAGCAATCCCATGATGGGTGACCCACTGGGAAGTTGCTCGTGAGTTCCCAAAAACAAAACCGTGAGGGCGTGGTTGGAGCCCAAAGCGGATAATATCGTGCTACGGTGGTGGAGCGGGCCCGGAAAGTGATCCGCCCCGGACCGGGATGTGACATAAATTACCCCACTATTAACTGTTGAGATTTAACCTAATATGCCAATTGATTTGATTTAAAAAAAAATAAAAACATACATTGGAAATAAAAATATGAAACCTTTTTTAATTATGACTCTGATTCTCTCTCCTAATCCCATTAACTTTCCATTTCTATCCTTTTCTTTTGCTTTCCCATGAGAATCCAGCAATTATGATCATTTGAGATTTGATTGCCTGACCAATTAGTCATATTAGGCTGCCCCTTAGAAAATCTGTTCTTGGTTTTGTTTTTGTAGCTTCCTGTTTTGTTTGTTAATTTGCATCAATATTGGTGTATCAAATCTCGTGTTCTGTTGTTTGTGGTTCCGGACTCATCTAGAAACCTTATTGGAACCCAAACATGCCACAACTATTTGAACCTAGTAACCTTATTGGAAAAGATCTTCCTGACTCATCTATTGCAAAAGAAATCCCAAAGTTGTTCCGTTTTTGGTGAGTGGAAAAGAATCCGGCCTGAATACAGAATGAACATCCGCATGTGTTCAAAACATTCCAAGGGATATATAAAGAATCGGGTCTGAATAAAGAAAACAAAAGTTTGGTTGGTGCAGAAAGATTCAATCATCAAGATGGAGAAGAAATTTAAAAACAAAATAAAAAACGTAGAAACCAAGATAGCATGGTCATGGGAGGTATCTGTACATAGGATGAACAATGAAGAGAGAGAATATAAAATTCTTAATTAAAAGGTTTTTAGAATGTTATTCTCAATTTATAATTATTTGAATAAAGAAAATTAATTGGACTAATTAGATTATATCTCAACCATTAAAAATGTACACATCTAATGGTTTAAGAGTTGTGTCAAAATTTGTGTTTTTTTTTTGTGGTACCACGAGTTTGCCCCTATATATATATGGGATAGGATCAATGTCTAAAATATCGATGATATCGGAAATATCGGTAGTCCAAAAACACGAAAATTTCGATGGAAATATCGGGATATTATAGATATTGATAAAAATTGAATAAAAACCACGGAAATTGTAAGAAAAACTTGGAAATTTTTATTGAAACTTTGCAGGATGTTTATTTAGTCAATTTTATCACAAAAAATTGGAAGGAAATGTATTGCATGATGGATTTAACTGATTTAAGTTGATTATATAGCGAGTTGGCAAACATTGTGAGTGTAGAAAATATGTAGTAATTAATGAAAGAAGTTTAAACACACCATAACCATTTATATATAATGAATTAGTACAATATTTTACACTTCATACATTGCATGGTAAGATACATAAGTGACTTAGTACCACATAGAGTTCCTATGAGGTTCAAAATTTTTACTATCTTCATCATCTCTATGTGTAAGTGTATTGTGAAGAGTAGTCATCAAATGATAAATCCCCAAAATAGTTTTGCATGTAATTGTTAACATGCCATCCATATGGATCCGAGATTGGTTGACGTTGTCCATAAGCAAAATCATTTAAAGATTAAGTCTCAGATTCTTTCCATGAGTCGCTCAATTCCATCCCAACAGGAATGGGATATGAAGGGTAGGGAAATGGTTGGTTATGAGTATAACCATAGACTACTTCTCACTTCAACAGAGTCCGAAGTTATAAATAACGAGTCAACTTCTTGACTTGACAGAGTCCCCTTACCTCTTTTTCTACAAGTATAGTCTTTCCTTATGGCACCAATTCCTGGTCCTGCCCACCTACTGCCATGGTTCTCATCTTGTGTTGCATGCGTGAAGTTTGCCTCATCAGTGAAGGGGCTCATAAATCCGGGAGGTGGTCCAACATAGTTTCCATATCCACCACTACCTCTAGCTCCACTATATCCTTCATCATTCCCACCTCCGGTGGCAGGTGAGTCTCCTGATCTTGTACTAGAGCTATCATTAGTATCAGCAGGATCTTGTGGTTGTGTAGGATTGGAAGAAGGTGGAATTCCAGTGTTTCTTGGTCTTGGGCGTAAAAGTTCTTCAAAAGAGTCAGCGCTGCTAGATCCCACCTCCTCCTCTAATACTCTTTCTACATTTATCCCTTCATTACGTGCTTTTTCAACAACTCTTAGAGCTGGGTTGCTTTCATCATCATCTAAATGAAGAGGTCTAATCCATTGATAAAGTTGGTTACCATCTGTATCATCATCTTCAACAAAAATATCAAACACATCTAGTGGGACACCACGGTTGACATGATTTATTTCTGCTTTCTTATCTCGAATTTGAAGCTTCATTTGTAGTAGCAATAAACTAATTTTTCCAACCTACTATGAGCCAACCTATTTCTTTGCTTTGTGTGTATGAGTGCAAATGTACTCCAATTTCTTTCACAAGCAGATGAAGAAGCTGTTTGTGATAATACTTTGATTGCTAACTTTCTCACAGTTGGTGATCAGTCCCATACATGATCCACCATTCAGCTATAATGAAAAACAATGTTGATAAGCCTAATAACTCCAACAAATTCTATTATAAATTGATAGTGAAATATGTTTACACTCACTAGGAGACATTTTTGTTTGAGCAGCAATTGATGTTGGTTCTTCAAAAGTTCTTCTTGCATCTTTAAACCATGTTAGTTGAATTCAATAAATCGGGTTAGTTTAATCCAACAATGTAATTATTATAATTTAAGTAATTGTGTACAAATTGGCCAACTGCTGGTGATGCAGGGTCTAATTTAGAGTATACATTATGTACAACACGTATAAGGGTACCATCATCTCCAACACCGGGTCTGTATTGGTATCGAGGATTCAAATAATATGCTATTCAAAGAAACACATACTCTAATAAGAGAAATAATACTTATGCAGCTAAAGAAATGAATTGCAAATTATGACATAATTTATACCTGCTGCATGCAAATCGTGGTATAATGTTTTATACCATCGGTCATCAATTATCTTTATGACCCACCTTGCACCATGTTTTCTTTCCAAGTCCTCCTTCACTACACGCATCAACTCATATGTTGCCCCCATAGTTGGATGCACTTCTGTGTCAAAGATCCGTAAAACTTTGTAAAGAGGTTCAAATAGTTGGGACACATGTTCTGATTAAGTCCAAAAAGCATGATCAAGCACTATACTTTCCACCATACGACCTGCATTTGAGTGGCTAAAATTGTGGTTGGCCCAATTGTCACTAGTGAATAGTTGCTTCAACCCTGCTTTCTTCTTAAGTAGGCTATCTAATGCAATATAGTTGGTGGCGAATCAAGTGGTAGCTGGACGAATAATTTCTCCTTTGCAAAATTCACGCATCTTTGCCAACAACCAACCATGATTGTAAATATAATTTATGATCGTTCTAGCTCTTTTTATGACATTAGCAATATTCTCTTTCTTCCCCATTGCCTCAAACATGAGATCAATACAATATGCTGCACATGATGTCCAAAACACATTATGATGCTTCATTAATTTTTTTCCAGCTTTGACAAATGCAGAGTCGTTGTGGGTGACGACTTGGACAACATTATGCTCTCCCACCTCCATGATTACATCCCTCAATAATTTGTAAATATACTTGTAGTTCTTTATATGGTCTGAAGCATCAACGAACTTCAAAAAAATTGTCTTTCCCTTGGAGTATACCATGAAGTTTATGATAGACAATCTGGTCGGGCCAATCTATCCGTCACACATGATTGTGCAACCATTAGTTTTCCACTTTGACCTCAACTTGTTAACATACTCGCCAATGTCTTTATACTCCATTTCCAAATATTTGTTTCTTACCTCATAGGGAGTGGGAGGTTGTACTCCAACACCGGCCTGTTGACATCCCAATACCATATTTTTTGAAATGATGTGATGATGCCTTCTCAGCAGGGACATTTTCATAGATAAAGAACTTGCTAATTAGACGCCCCATTCCCTCCTTCACATTACCTCAAGTGAAATAACTCCAAACACTCTTTTGACGTGCTTTGGATGACTTATATAAACTTGGGGCTATTGGTGGTGTTGGTTGTGATTCTCTAACACTTGCTCCCCATCTCATTTGTGCACCACCACTTGTCCCAGAACCTTGTGCTCTATTAGGAATTTTATGAAGGTGTTCTCTTTCCCATGCTGACTGTTTGGAGGCACGTAATGCTTGTTTGAAATTGCGTCGTTCTTCAGGTCCTATGTCATCATCACATTCGTCCTCATCGTCATCATCATCATCATCATTGTCAACCGCTTGGCCAATGACTTCTCCTCGTAGCCCAGCTCGAATATTTTCCATTCCATGTGTTTTCTTTTCCTTCTGGTGTTTTTTATTTTTTTAATAATGTGGTGATGAATGCCTTCACTTCTTGTGGGGGGGGGGGGGGACATTATCGCATCGTTGGACATTATTTCCTGGATCTAATCCACTAAGATGGTACTTAAGTCGTGTCACTCCGCCACTCTTCATTACCCGACCACAATATTTGCAAACTGTGTCATGTTTGTTTTCGTCTATTGAGTCTCCATGTTCCCAAGTTGGATCACGTTTAGTAACTCCACTAGACATCTTAAACGTACCTATATTTATTTTTCATGGAAATTAGGCAATTATTTTTTGGCCAAAAAATATAGTAGTGATGACGGTTATATAAGAGAACCTAAATAATAAAGTTATTTTACAGAAGAATTAAATACGAAGTAAAGAAAATGATTGTAAGAATTTAAGTAATTATAAAAATAATATGGAATAATAAAACCTAATATTAATGAATAATAATTCAATTTGATAATAATCCAATTTAATAATAATCCAATTTAATGAATAATCCAATTTGATAATAATCCAATTTAATGAATAATAATCCAATTTGATAATGAAAAAACCTAATATTAATAAAATAATAAATAACATTAAACATATTAAAATTATCCTAGGGAATAATTATACAACATTACTTAATTACTTCAAAAAATTAACATGCAAGTATTATTTGGTTCTTAGATCACATGTACGGGTCCACACAAATTTTTTTGTTGTTGTATAAATTACAATAATATAAATATAAGTTTGTAAACTTACCTTAAATATGGAACCCTTTGTGTTGAAGCTCTGAAAGGGCTCTGAAAGGGCTAAGGGAAGAAGAAGAAATGAAAAGGTGTAATAGAGGTGTGGTGATCTGATACTCTGAATGTGAAAGAGTTGGAAGTGGCACACGGTTTTGAGTATAAAACCAACCACCACTACATTTTGTCTTGTCAAAAGTTGTCAAAAGTTTCAAAAGTTGGCCCGTTTAGGGGATTTATATTATATATATATATATATATATTATATTATGTAACTTATCATAACACACACACCACCACACACACACACACTAAATTATTATGTTTATTTTATCGATATTATCCCGATATTACCGATATGACCGATATTATCCCGATATTACCGATATTATCCCGATATATTGACGAAAATAAGGTGGATACGTGTGAAAATACCCCCCTCTCAAAAAAACGATATTATCGACGAAATATCGCCGATAATATCTATATTTAAGACCATGGATAGGATCAAGGGACAAATACTTTTACAAATATTTTTACACTTCTTTGTAGCATTTAGATTTTATAACATTCAGCGGTCTACATTGAGAGTGATGTGAAGAGTTTTAAACATTAAATGACTTGGTTGATGATGTGGGTTATAATTAATAAGGAAAATACTAATCTAAATGAAACATGATACACTACAAGAAGACATGGCTTAGGTGGTGACAGACATTCGTCACATAAACATGAAAATTCATCACATTTGATTATATGTGATGAAAATCCAGCGTCACTATTTTCATCACATATACTAAGTCACCTATAGTTTAGTGACGAATTTTTCATTCGCCACATATTTTTAGTATTTGTAATGCCAAATTCGTCACTTAATAACTTTAACTGTGACATAATAAGCGTCACAAAACACAGAAGTCAGTGACCCATAAGTTTGTCACATAACAAATGCATAAGCGAGGAATTTATCATCACCCAATCTGATCCTATAATGCTATGGTTGAAGATAAGTGAGATTGAAAGCGTCAATAAGTTAGGTTACACCCTAGGACACACACACATTTCATAACAAATATGAGGCAATACTTTGGTTAATCACATTTCATTGATCAATAAGTTAGGTTACATCCAATAAATACACTAAGTATATATCCCAAAAGCTAACATAAGCATCCTAACACCTCTAAACATATTGAGATGCTAACAAGATTCTAAGGCGTTGAGTTGGTAACAAAACAGGTATACTGTGTGCATGTTTGAAACCAACAATAAAATACATAATATAAGTCATCAGCCATATCATGGTCTTTACTTCAACACAAGTACCATTGTCATTTGAAATATCGCCATCACTATCTCAGGTGCTTCTTGAATACTTTCTCCTTTTAACTCCATCCTTCTTTTTCTTCATCTTATCCTTACATAATAAAAGAGAAGAAAATAAACATTGGTGTCAAGAGAATAGCAGGTGCATTGGGATTTTGAATAACAACTTCTAAGAGCTCAAAATCCAAGGTAAGTGAAGTAAATTTTAAACTTGTTGTGATATCCCGTCCCAAAAATTATTATTTTATTTTATTCTTGACGTATTTCGAAGGTTTGATTGGAACTAGTTCTTTATTTCTCCAAATTTGAGAAAAACGAAGTGAGAGTTACTTTAGTCATTTCTAATTTTCTCGACCTTTTCGGTCAACTCTTGAATTGGTTAGGTAGAGTTCGATTCCATGAGCGCGTAGGCGTAAACAAATCTTATTTCCGAGTCCGAACGGAGAAGTTAGAGTCGTTTAAAGTTGGTGGCATTTTGGTAATATTACCAAATTGCTATAAATTAAATGGGAGGGAAACCTCCAGATAGAAGGGAGAGTTTTTCGGAAAAATGGTGGGGGGGGGGGGGGGGTGAAGAGCTGCCTAACCCGTTTTTAGGGAGAAATTGACCCATAAACCCACCAAACTTGACCCGCTTGTATCTTTTTCATCCGAGCTCCGTTTTGAATGATCTTGGTGTCCATGGAAAGCTCTTGGCGAGCCCTACATCTCTGTGATGTTAGATTTTCCTTTTTTTTTTTTCCATCTTTGCAGTTCGAGGTCTCAAAGTCCACGACTTTTCCGGCGGTTTTATCATTTTTCCGGCGATTCCGGCAATGATTTCCTTCGAGTGAGGTATGAAACTTCATCTACTCTTTATAATCTTCAAATGGGTATGCTTAGTTTGTGCTTTCGTATTCGTTTTAGAGTTGGGTGTTTAGAACACCTAGAAATCCGGTTTTCTCCGGTGAAATTGGACGGTTTCCGGTTAGAATTTATCGTCGGCCTAGTTGTGAAAAGTGTTTCTCTTGTTGAGCTCTAGCTACCATGTAAATTTGAGCTCCTCTAGTTAATGTTGAAATTCGGGGTTTGTAAACCCTCCACCTTGACTTCCACCGCGTGTGGAGGTGCGTGGGATCGTTCACGAGTGTTGTCTAGGTTTCAAATACCCTCTAGTGATCATGTGAACCTATGTCTAGCTTGGTTGCCAAAGATTCAATTGTTGGGTGTGGTGATCAATTTGGACCGCCACTTGTTTGTGTGATTGACGACAATTCAACCATTGGATCATAATGAAACTTTAGTATGTTATCCTCGAAGCATAATGTGGACTTTGGGAAGTTATGGATCATAAATCTGATTTGCGGATTGTTGTGGACCCCATCGTTGACCGAGAGTTGAATTGTGGTCAACATGTCTCGAAACGTTCTAAATAATAAAATTAGTACTAGGGGAGACTTAAGTGAAGTCTAATGGGTCTACATTGGTTAGAGAGTGACTTGAACATATGTGGTATGGTTATTATCTTGATTTCTTATATTGATATCATCTGTGAATTTTACTTGGTCTTATAATGTGATTCTATTGAAATGTGATTATATAAATATATATTTATATATATTTAGCCATAGACCTATGTTTATCAAACGTGATTTGGCTTGTGTACTGATGATGATCGTGGTATATGAATTGACGTGCATATTCGAAAGGTATTTGAATTACATAGATGGTATGTTATGATGAAATGTGAGTGACTTTAATATGTGTGAATATGAAATGGCTTTATAATCATTTTCCTATAAATTTTTAATTTTCATATTTAGCCAATGATATAGTTATATGAAGTGGGATTTGACGTGCATATTGGAAATATGGTTTATTTTGTATGATTGGCTTGATTTGATGAGGTGAGGGCTAGTGGTGGACCGTTAACCCATTGTCATGGGGTTTGTTGCTTTGAAACATGTGTCAATGCTCGTTTCATTATTTCATTTCTTGTTTCGTTGAGCCTTTATAACTTGAGTAACTTGATTCATGTGTTGTTTCATCGATTGGTGGTTATGCAATGTACTCTGCGATTCCGTTGAGTGATGGTCCGGAATCCTTCCTACTCCACTCCGCGATTCCGTTGAGTGATGGTCAGGAATCGTATCTTTGTTTGGGTTCCGTTGAGTGATGGTCCGGAATCCCTCTTACTCCGTGATCCCGTTGAGTGATGGTCCGGGATTGTATCCACCTTAGTTCATTGAGTTTAGTTTGAGATGGTTGCAAAGGTGTAGGCTTTGGATGAACTATGTCGCCCTACTTCTACTTTCATTGTGTGTATGTGAATATGGATGTGAGATGCTATGGTTGTTTGGAATGAACTTTTGGATGTTTGGGTGACTCCCTCGGTGTTTTTAATTGTTTGGTATTGATTTCTTATGAATGATTTATATTCAAGGTTTATAAATTATGATTGACGGCTGGTTTTATTATTGTATCACATGCTTATTTTATTGTCCCTCACCCGAGCCTATCAGCTTATCTGAGTGCCTGAATTGCCAGTGCACCAATTCCATAATATTGGCATTGACTTAACATATGACAGGTCTAGGTAGATTATGAGAAACCGCTTGATATTTTGGTTCCGTTGAGTGGTCCGGAATCCTTGCTCTTGTTCATTCCGTAAGGTGATTTAGAATCCTAAATTCGAGTAGATGGGAATTACTCACAATAGATATTGTGAAAATAAATTAGAATTACCATGTTATTATTCTTAACCCAAATTGGGAATTATGTAGAGTTCTTTAATTAAATTCGTGAAATGATATGTTATCTCACTGATTGATTAACGTAATTAAATGTTAATATTGTACTTGTGATTCCTTGATATGTTACAAGCTATGTATTGAAATATAATGTTGGAAGTATAGTGATTAGTATGATGAAGTGAAATGTGATTTGACTTGTGTATTGGAAATGGTTGTGATATGTGTTTGAAACGCATATTGAATTGCTTGGGAGATGTGAGGTCTAGTAATTGGCCGATAACCCATTGTGATGTGGATTTGTTGCTCGATATTGTTTCGTTTCGTTGAGTCTTTGGGAATTGAGTAACTTGAATCATGTCTTGTTCCTTCGAGCCGTTGTTATGTTTCATGGACTTCCGTTCAATTCGGTTGGGTGGATTGGAACTGAGTTCTGTTTGGATTCCGTTGAGTGATGGTCCGGAATCCCCTTTGGAGCCTTGGTCCGTTGGGTGGTCCAAAATCCCCTTTTCCAAAGATGTAGTCTTCAACTGAATTGTGTTGCTCTAGCCTTGCGTTTCGACTTGTTGTATGTGTTATTGATGATGTGATGGTTGCCATTATTGATTGAGGTGATTATGGAATGACGTTGGATATGAGTGGGGTCATCATGAGTATTTTAGTTGATTAATACTTCTAGAGATTAATGTGTACTTTGTTAATTCTTAACTATGTTACACACTATGAAATGCGATTTTATGTGGAAAACGTGATGAATTATGTGATGGTTGAAGTGGAAAAAGTAAATCGTCACGTGGGATTGATATGTTGGATACCATGGTTATGGTTATGACTTGACTCGTTGATAAATGTGGCTAGAGAATGGTATTGTACATCGTTGGTTCTTGAAAATGATATATGTTGTGAATTGCGGTATCATGTTGTAACATAATTGCCTATATATTGATGGAGGGGAAATCATGATTTTCAGATGGGTTGTTATGTAACCCTGAGTCAAGTAATTTCATGCTTGTCGAGTTCTATTGATTGATTGAGAAACGTTATACCTTTCGACGTAATTGGAGTGTGTTATATGTCAATTATTGTGCATGACGAACTACGAATGACTTGATCCCTGTTTAGGGTACGTAGGCAGTCTAACAGGGAGGCTAGATGCAGCCATAAAGCATACGAAAATAACTATGTGATTCGATTTTGAGTTGTGCTTGCCCATATCCCGGAGGTGGGATATGATAGATACGAATTTTTGATGACGTCACGTGTCAATTCGGGACGTATGTCGGGATTAGGGCGTAACACTTGTAACTGAAAATAACAGCGAGAGAAGTCAGCCAACTAGGTAACAACCTATAACTGAAAAGTATTACCTAAAAATTAAAGAAGAAGAAGAAATTCATTCAGGCTAATTATGGGGTTGGAGATGCAACCCCAGCTATTTGGACTGTTATTATATAATCTAAGAGCTCAAATTCATATAAACATTACTTATGGCTCAACACTTGCTTTAATCCTTGTAAATTTTCATAAGTTTTCTACGACACCAAGTTCAAGCAAAATCATCATCAACAAGCAAAAGCACAACAATCATACCCCGTCGAAAGCAAAAGCACAAATTATTCATAGAAACAAGTTAAGGACAACTATTATGTATAGTAAAATTATAATACTTGAAAAATTAATAGGACTTAATCTCAAGTTAGTGAAAGAGTTACATGGGCCTTATCAAAGGCTAGAGCTCTATGGGAAGATATAGGAAGCACGTCTTGGATAAGCATACAATCAAACAACCTTTCAGCTTTTACAAAATTCAAACAAAACACAACCGTTCTTTGAAACGAGAGATTTTTTAATGTGATTGGAATATAAGATATTACATTACGTGTCAATATACAAATAATAAAATATATGTGTTAAAAATTTAATAATTTAAAATAAAATCAGGTGCTGTACTGGCCATGATGAAAATTTTTTCATCTGAAACATAACAGAGGCAAATGGCGAAAGAGATAAGATAGAAAGCCCATAAATCCTAAGACTCTCTGTGCGTGAGCGGGAGAGAGAGAGAGTGACAATGGCATCCGCAGCATCGACTCTGTCGTGGAGTTCTTCCTCGTGGCTTCAAAGCTTCGCGGGAAACACAAACGAAGCTACCAAATTGTCAGATAGAAGAACGGGATTGGTGGTTGTCGCTCAGAAGAAAGCAAAGAAGGCTCGAACGGTAAATATAAGAAATGGGTTCTCTTCCTCTGGTATTTCTATGTTTACCCATAAGTTTAAATTTTTATAGTTTCTCTGCTTCCAGAATTCGAAAGTGGAAGAACCCACCTCAATTTATTTTTCTAAACATGTTCTTTTTCTTACAAATTCAAAGAAAAATAGTGAACTAAATGTAGCATTATTGTGGGGTTGTTTAATTTAATTGTTGTTGTTGTTGTTGTTTGATTGTTTCAGATAATTCTAAAGGAGGACATAACTGACCTGGGAAAGAAAGGGCAACTTTTAAGTGTGAAAGCTGGTTATTACAGGAATTATCTGCTACCATTGGGGAAAGCCCAGATTGTCACTCCCCTGCTGCTCAAGTAATGCATGACTGAATTTTCTCATTCGGAACGAGTCCCTTTATTTGTTTTTGTCAATTTCTTGTACTTTATGTTTCACATTTTCATATCTGAAGTTTACAATAAGACTTGTGAATCTGTTGTGTTGCGTTTACGAGTCAAACTAGTTTGATGACGAAAAGTTTTAGTTGGAAACCATAAGATAGAACTTATGCAGAATGCTGACGGAATTGATTAGATAATGTATGAGACGGAAAGAGGAGGCATATACAAGTTGTGAAAGTAATGTATGAAATGTCGATCGGTGTTTGTGGTGAGACTTGATTACCAATAGTTAACTGCTCTCTAATGTAAACTGCCTTTAGTGTATACTACCAACTATGAAATTCTTTCATAAATTCGACACAAAATTTGAATGTTCAGCCGATTCGCCTACTTCGAGTTTGATCCATGCTCATATTGTATCAATGTGAGGTACTAATAGTACTACTTCTCAAGTTCTCTGCATCAAAATGTGAACTTTTATTTGCATAACTATTATGCTTTTTAGTTGCTTCTGCAAATTAATTGGAAACATCTCAGTCCTTGGGTGCAATTCGTTTCTTACGTTTTCAGATAGAAATTTAAACTAGAGATAGACATAAAGAGGGTTTAACACCTATTGTGTGAATATGCCTCTTTTCTTGATGTGTTTTCTTAGATTGCACAAGCCATTAGCCTGCTTAATTTATAAGTTACAAGTTACAACTACATGGTTTTTATCCAATAAACAAATGTTTGTAATGTAAATTATGATTCACCGAAAGTAAACTTTTGCTCATTAAACATTGATAGATGACATGTCACACAAGGGTTTTGTGTCTAAGACTACATTATGCAGTAAGGCATAAACATAAGTTTTGGTGGGAGTTAAATCAAATTACCTAATGGCATTCACACTTTTTGGTTTTTTGGGAAAAATAATTAGGGTGCCAAATTAATTATATATCTCTTAAGAACATATTACTCATAATTTTAATTGTTCAGGGAAATGAAGGTGGAAGAGGAAAGGATTGAGGCAGAGAAAATACGGGTAATTAACACTTTTTTTTTTCTCCTTTTGTTTTGGGTGCCATACTCATGTATTTTTAGCTCAAATTTAAAATATGATTTGGATGTACTCTGGCTCTGTGCTGATTGTGTTTTATGTGGTGTTGTACACCCAAAACAATTCTAAATGCATTTGATACCTCTCTTGGCAGTAGATTCTATATTGTCTGAATTCGTCCTATCAATCATGTCTTGTATGATTATTTCATCCTGGTGCAGGTAAAAGAAGAGGCGGAGCAACTTGCTCGTATTTTTGAAACTGTTGGAGGTTTCAAGGTGAAGCGCAAAGGTGGAAAAGGAAAGTTAATTTTTGGAAGGTGAGTTGTATTCAGTGCGACATTAAATACTTCATGCACTGTCTGCATATGAAATTTAACAGAGATATGTTTCTGTAGCGTCACCCCCCAAGATCTTGTTGACATAATCAAGGCACAACTGAACAGGTAAGTATCTTTTATCAAGAGTATGATCGATATATCATTCGCAATTTTCACACGAGCTCTGTTATTGTTATCTGAATTTTGTCCGCATGATATATACCATATAGTTTCATAACACAAGCATCAATACTTTTACGCTTAAGAACTACTGCAGGCTAGCAGCAGAATTTTGCTTTTAAACCGCAACTCCCCCAAAAGAAAAAGAGGGAAAAGCAGCAAGAAGAGAGAGAATTTCATATTAATGCATTAGCTTAAATGGTTAGAAACTTCTCGAGAAGACCTCGCAAACATATCCCCGGAACCAAACTTTTCCAAACAGAAAAAGCTTGTGATAGTTTATTGTATGCTCGTGTATTTTGCAGTTTAAAAGTTTGTGATAATTTTATGTGTATGTGTGGATCGCAAATGGTGTGATATTTTGCAATTCAAATCTTTCATGCCGGTGTTTGTCATTTTATCTGTTCCAAGCACACCCTGATTGCTCCATGTCCGTTCTTTCATTCATACGTAGGGAAGTGGACAAGCGCATTGTGTCGCTTCCAGATATTCGAGAGATAGGAGAGTATATTGCAGAACTGAAACTTCACCCAGAAGTCACTGCTAAAGTGCGAGTAATCGTTTCTGCTAACTAGGGATAAGCACCTCCGGGAGTCATTTTCGAGGACCTACTTGAGCGGAGAATTCCCTTTTTGAGGTATTTGTGCAGGATGTACATGGCCAAAGTACCATCAACATCATGTATTTCATTCATATAGGCACCAATTGGAAGGAGGCAGTAATGTTAATGTAATGTAACGAAGGTAGAGATGTATAAATCTGATTTACCTGCCAACGTATTTTTGTTGTTCATTACATTTACATTTGATTAAGTACCACTTTTGGGCAAATTCTTTTTCCTCCATTTTCTATGTCAACCGTTTTCTTCTAGGAAATATTTATTTTTTATTAAAGAGTTCAAAACTATAACAATAATTTAGGAGATGAGAGAGTTTCGAATCAGAAACGCATGGGTGAAAACTCAACACTGTATCGTCTAAGAAATATTATTTGTTTCTCGCAAGTGATAATTCTTCTTCTCAGCAAATCTTAGGACGACTTCAATTTTTACCCCAAGAAGACCCTACTTTTGGGTAAAAAGTTGTTCAGTTTTCTTTTCTTTTTTGTAAAAGAAGAGAAAGTACAAAACATGCACTGGAAAAAAAAATGTGGCAAAAAGTGATAAATTAAAATGTTGCTGCCCAGGATCGAACTGGAGACCTTTAGTGTGTAAGACTAACGTGATAACCACTACACCACAGCAACCTTGAGATAATTGTGTTTAGATAACAAATATAAGTAAAACTTGTATCATATATGGGGCTAATGAAGGAGGATCAAAAGGATGATTAAATATTAATTAATTATGTTGCTGCCCAGGATCGAACTGGGGACCTTTAGTGTGTAAGACTAACGTGATAACCACTACACCACAGTAACGTATTGGCTGGCAACGCGTTTTATCTACCCTTTTGGTTTACTTATTTGAGACACACCTTTCTGGCGCTCTTCATTTGTTTCAATTGATCCAAGCTATTTAATTTTCAAGCCTTATTTCTTGGATTAATAATGCAAAAAGTTGGATGAATCCAAAACTACTAATAATATAAAAATAGCCGAAAAAGGTATTTCAAGAAAATACTCAGCTAACAACCATTTCATTAAGTGGTTTAAAGGTTTTTGAATTTGAGTGTTTTTTTAAGGACCTAAAAATTAAATGGTTTGATTCGTTTGAATCATTCAAATACAATGTAGAGCTGAACCTACAACAAGATTCCTATAAGCTTAGTAAGAAATCACCCTTTTCTCCCAGTGACTTTAAGCATGGTTGGGATTGAACAGAGGCACTTATAGAGGGAGGTTATTACCCTCTTAATTTCTTACTTATAAGATTAGGCCTCTTAATTTCTTACTTATAAAGTTGGTGTTATTACCCTTAAAAAAGTCATTACAAACTAAATACATACATATAAACAAACCAAAGGCCTAAAGTTAACATATAAACAAGCAAAAAATGGGCCAAGATAAACAAACTACAAAAGGGCCAACCAACAGTTGAAGCCCAAACACACAAACGAAGTTACAAACTCCAAAAACATCTACTGCATCCGCCACCGCCACCGCCATAGTAATTCTCGATCCATCCAATTCCTCGTCCACAGCTGAGCATCGCCTCATCAATTGTAGCATTCGACCCTGATTTACCTCCCAAGCACAGCCACAAAGAAAAGATAGCCAACAACTGATCGAAAAAAGCCAACTATCAGGATGAAGTCCGTGGAAACGCACAAACAACACTGTTTGTAAAGGAAAATAACAAGGAGAAGGTGGTGGTGTTGGAAACACCCGAGCCGGTGTAAACACCGAAGCTCTACGCACGATCTCAACAACATGCATGGCTAAAAATCAGAATGTGAATGAACAAAGAGGAGGGATACCAACTGGGCAAGAGGTACAAAATAGATTGGGATAAAAAGGTAGGGGAAAAAGCTATAGAAGCAAAGAACAGAGAAGATAAAGAGAGAAGGGGGAAGCAGCGACCGACCCTGGTGAAAGCTAGGGTCGGCACCACCTGATTTTCTTAAATTTGGAAGCCTCACACCAAACGTTGAGAGAGACTCTATAGGAGAGAAAGATTCCTACTCAGAGAGAACCGTGTAGGGGAGACCTTTGCTGCACTTGCTCCGAGTTCCACATTCTTTTACCCCTCCTACCATTTTTGTGCACACAATTAGCACTTGCTTGGCATTCAAATCACACATCTTAATTCATCCAAAAGTAAATCATATACCTAAAAAAACAAGGGAAGTGTTATTGGCACTTCAAAAATCTCATTCTACACTCCTCACAAGTGTATTTTTCTTTCCTAAAATAGAAAATTTGAAGTGTAAAATGAGATTTTTGGAGTGCTAATAACAAATCCCAAAAACAAAATGTGTCATACATCCCTGTACCTCAATTCCAAAGCTCAAAGCCTAACAGGCAACATGGTAAAGAGATAAGACATTTTATTTAATTTTCCCATGCACCATGTTTTTCTTTCTACACTTTCTAATTAATGGTCATTGTTCAACATTTGTAAGAAATGCAAGCAACTTAGCAATTACTTTATTTGATATCATTCAAGGTACTTTGTAGACGTATGTTAGGTTACTTAGTTAAAACAACGTATTTCGTTGTACTCAAGTTGAATCTATTTTTTCATAGTCTTGACAATGTAACATTTTTATCGTTAAGTGACCTTGGCAGTATGTAACAATATTTTTTTGGGTTCATTAGATATAGATCCTTGCAACTCTTATTTTCTAGATAAAAATCCACCTAGTCATAAACTTCCAAATAAAACCCAAATTTAAAAAGGGAACTTTAATGAAAAGCTCCCGGTAAAAAATGACTGCCAATTAGAAAAATAATTGACCTATTATTACAAGATATTTACAACTTGTACCACAATAATTAAAGTAAATCAATAAATGTAATTACTCACCTTAATTACAATGAATAAATAGTTATTACACATAATATTACCCCTAACACACACACACACACACATATGCACAGTACTACATATATGTTCAAACATATTACACACACACACATATATATATGCACAATACTACATATATGTTCAAACATATTATACTAATTAATCTACCTATATGTAAATTTATGATGAGTAACTAACATATATTTTGTAGGTAAATTAATGTTGAATCAAATAATTAGAACATTCTTTTATTTAGTAGGTAATAAATTTTTCATGTATTATTACATTATAAGATATATGTACAAATAATAGGTAAATTAATTTTGAATCAAATAAAATTGCTTTATTTTGTAAGTAAATTAATTTTAAATCAAATATCATTCTTCATTATGTAGGTATGTTATTTTGTATGTATCATATATTGGGCACATTTTATTATTATATGTACAAATAATAGGTAAACTAGTATTGAATAAAAAAATATTATTTTTTATGTAGGTACATTATTTTGCATCTATTGGGCTTGCTTTATTATGTAGGTAAATTATTTTGCATGTATTTACATTTATTGGGTAAATTAATTTGCTTTTTTTTTTTTTTAAGCATCTAACATTTTAAAATTTAAATATATAGTAGGTGCACTGAATCAAATAATATTTTTTTGTAGGTAAATGATTTTGCATGAATTTTTATGATATCATGCATGTTTTTTTTTTTTTTTTGTTATATTGTGTGCGAAATAATTTACTTACATTTATATGTAAAATATAATTTGATTGACTGAACTAAGCATGTGTTATTACATATATTAGGCATGTTTTATTGTTATTATATATTAGGCAATAAATTTATTTTTTTTTTATTTATGTAAAATCATTAAATCTTCTTTACAATCCATATAGAATTAATTGTGTACAGCAAACATTCAAATAGGGGTATTTTAGGCATAATATATATATTTTTGAAATGTGTAAAGTCAAATATAATTAATGAATTAGCTGATGTGGAATCTAGTCAACGAGTTTTATCGGAGTAAAAAACTTTTGTAGAGTTTTATATGGAAAAAAATTAAGTTTCAGAGGCTAAAGTTATATTTTAGTATTTTTTTTCTTTTTCGGTCAATGAAATACAAATTATACCATGAAAAAACCTAACCCACTAAAAATAAGTTAACCGGCTGATTAGTAGTGATTAGATACATAATATCTCACCAAACCAAATAATGACAGCCATAAGAACAATAAACAAAAAGATCACAACTTAGGTGCCACACTCATGCAAGACCCGATTAACTCATTTTGTTTATAAATAATTTAGTTAAGTCTAAAGTGATTAAAAGTTCGAGTAATTAAGCCAGCAATTGACTGCAATTTCAATTGCAACAAGAATGGCCGGCAAATACCCATTTATGGACTGTGTGACAGCTAATTAGAGAAGTTTAATTAATTAATTTGTCTCTAAGCAAAAAATAGCCATATATATATATATATGGGTTAGGATTCCAGACACACGCTTTTGACATACATTTTTACGGAGTGTTCCATATTGTATTTCAGCAATCTGAACCATGTATATTTTAGGTTTTCTCTCAAAAATCATATCTATAAAAGAATCACTCAAATCCGAAACCATATGATCATTGGATTAAATTTAGTGTTTCTTTGTACAACCATATTTGTCTATTTTCTGTAGTACAAATGAGCGTGTTAATGGTTTTGGATTTGTCTAATTTTTTAAGGATGACATATGAGGATGTACTAAAATACAGATAGTTTGACTCATTGAAATATGTTACGAAGTGCTCCTTACAAAATAGGTGTCAAAATGTATTCAAAAGTGCGTATTCCCGAATCCTAATCCTGTATTGTATATATAAATATATGTATGTTCATGTCAATGCCACTAAAAGCATCCTTTTTGGGTGTCTTTGCTTTAGATAGCTTAGCCTTGCATGCTATGCCATTGGAGGAGCTAGCAGCCCGTGACCATACAGCTGTGTGAAGTTGGAGAGCACGCTACACTACTATTTCAATATATCTAATTCAAGTATGTGAAGTGAGAAGTGTCCACAAGTAGTCACACTTCATAACATGGGAGCCAAAACTGACAAAAACACTTCGTTTTCATTAGGACGTGCGTGGATGGATCAATTTATGCGTCGATGTTGTGCTACCTCGCTGTGATTGGTGATGGTTTTTTTAAACTTTTTTTTTGTGGTACTCGATAGTGTCTTAACTTTGTAATTGGACCAACAACGAAGTTTGTCTTTCCGAATACATACTTTCAAAAGATAGAAGTTAAATTTTATAACAACAAAATAATGCTTTTAAATATAACTTTCAACTCCCGTGAGGTGATATGTCATATGTTATTATATAAGTTCAGGCCCGACTCAGGCCCAGTGCAGGCAGGGTGACTGTCCAGGGCCCAAAAAAAATTAGGGCATCAAAATTATTAGGGTGATATATTTATATATGTTTTTATAAGATTATAAATTTATAAAATTTGGTTTAATTACAAAGAAATTTAACAAGAACCGGTGGTTTTGTTGTTTAAAATGAATGAGGAGGTCTTTGGTTCAAAACACCATGTGTGCTTATTTACATTCCCATTTTTACAAATTTCTTTTCACAACAATATAAATTTATAAAATTTGGCTAAATGATCAAGAAGTAATTAGAAGCAATGGTTTTTGTTGTTTAAAATTAGCGAAAGGTCCTAAGTTCGAAATGCCACGTGCATGTTTATTTCTTTTTCAATTTTTACAAATTTTTGTTTGGTTGTTAATTTATTTACTAGCTAGTAGTTATGTGAAAACAAATATAATTTTATCAATATCTTACGTGTGAAAATAAATGTTTTTTTTATATGAAATGAGGGCATATTTTTTTACGTCGCCCCGTGCCTCAAAAATCTTTGGTCCAGCCCTGTATAAGTTGAGATAAGTTTTTTTTTTTTTTTTTAAGTGTCTCTCCACTTGTATATGACTTATGTGCCCGTATTTCGAGCACACTAAATAATCTCTCCTATTATAATATCAATGACCAATGTAGAATCTCCCTCCACTTGTACATCTTTGTAGTTTTACTGAGAAGCAAATTTTAAGGCATCATGTAGCACCGCAACTTCCACAATGGAAATCGTAAAACTACCAAGATTTCTTGCACAAAATAAGATTTCCCCACTCATCACGAATAATTGTAAAGCCTCCGGCAGCACGTTGATTCATCACGGACTCATCCAAAATTTATTTTTTGGGGAGGACTCCAATTAATCTTTTGATCGGCACTATACTACCACTGTCTTGTGAGCTATAGGGACTCACATCCTCTTCAAAAAAATTATTTTCTAATACGAGCCGCCATAAGAAGAACGAAAATATATTTCCATGAGAATTAGAAAATATGAGGTTTTTTTTTTTTTTTTTTTTTTTTAAATTTCTAAAATGACTTAGAGTTTATGACTTTGAGTTAAAGTATCGCATCTTTACATATAAGCTAATTAATGGGCATCTACTTATTTATTAGGTAAAAATAGAAAGAAAAAAAGAAAAGGCGTAATTTAGGCCATTTTATGGAGATAGAGATGTTTGGTATTCATAGGACCAGTATTCTAAAAGGCTCCGTTTAAGGCCGCGTAGCCACTCTTGCGATTAATCCCGGTTTAAAAAAATATAAAAAGGGGTGTCTAGGCGTCTGCCTATCACGTCTAGGTAGACATAAGCAAACTAGGTGAGCTAGGTGGTTTTGTCACTTTTTTTGTTTTTTGTTTTTTTAATATTTATTTAAGAAAATGACTAAGGATTGCGACTCTCACTTCGATAGAAAATAGATCACTTTTATTTTGTGTTTTAAGTTTTCAAGAAATTGTAAGATACTTGTCGGATACTTGAATGAACACTCATATATATATGCTTGTTTGGTAAAAAAAAAAAAGAGGATTGCAATATTTTGTAAAATATTTGATGTTTTAAATATTAGTAATTAATGTATTTTTAGTGAATCATATTGTATGTGAAATACGAGTAGATTAATAGCTAGTCACACTATTAACTAAGTGTAAGATAAACTAAGCATAGCCTTACGGCCTCATAATACAATTGGAATGGTTTTTTATTTATTTATTTTTTATAATGAAAATTTGACATTAGCTAAGCATAACCTTATTGACCTTGTTATTTTATTCAAAATAAACTATTTCATAATCTATATGATTGATAATTTGGTGGATCAGCCAATAAGGAGAATCTTTTATAAAAGAAGCAAGGTCGAACTATTAATTAATTAAGTTAGTTAGCTCGTTTTGAGCATATAATGAATATTTAAATGTGGAGAGAAATAATGGGAGAGGATATATGACAAGGTAACCTCCCTGCTACATGTGCCAATGTCAATGATTTCCCCCCTCTCTAAGTGCATTTGGACACCTCCATTCTCACGCAATATGTCCACTTGCTTCACTTCACACCATTCACCAAAACGTGCACTTAGCAAACTCTCCACAAGTTAAGCTAGTAGTGTGAAAGTAACACTCTCATTGAATTCATAATTTATATACAAGCATATACCAATGACAAATCGTTGTAGACACGTAAATACTAATAAAAATTTGTCTATACATACATAAACACGATGTAAATTTCATGTTAAAAGATTTTATAGTTGATTCACTTGCATCTGGCCGGGATTTGGCCTATGTTAACTGACATCTTCATAGATAATACTTGGACCAGTCTAGCTAGAAGTTCCTACTCAAAGTTGTTTGTTGCTGATTTATAGAATTCTGTGTTTATGATCAAACTTGTTCATATTATAAATCACTCTATAAAGATCGCCTACAAAAAATTCAATTAAACTAAGTTTGTTTATTCATCGAACTATACAAAAACAGATGAACGAAATTGGTAAAAGTATTACGAATTGTCTATGTATTTGCTAAAATACTCTAAATGACCTTATTTTTAATTCACCTTTTGTAGAGATGATCTTTACATAGTGATTTATAATATGAACGACTTTGATCATAAATACAAAGCGTTGTAATTTAAACACAAAGAATTTTGAGTAAAAAAATTCCTGCACATCCTTGAACAGCCCAAGCATTGTTTTTCTTGAAAATGTGACATATATGGAAAAGGAAATTCTTTGACATGTGCATGGTAAAAGAAAGAGGAAGTCTAAATGATGGAGAACTTGATGATGTGAAAAGTTCCACAAAAAAAAAAAAATAAAAAAAAAATAAATAAAGAAGAAGAAGAGGAAATTCTTTGACATGTACATGGTAAAAGAAAAAGGAAGTGTAAATGATGGAGAACGTGATGATTTGAAAAGCAGTGAGCTATCACAACAAATATATGAGGGGATTGTGGGACCTAACGAAGCATACACAAAGAGAGTGGAGTGAGAGTGGAGATTGGATAAGTCGAAGCTAGCTAGCTAGCCAAACCCTAAAAACAAAGGAGAGTGTGTGGTGTGAGAGAGCTGGAGTATCTCTCTTGGGAATATCAATGAATGTGGCATGGTGTGGGCCCCACTAGGGAGAGATGATGATTGATGATCAAAAATATAGTTGAAGTGACTTGCAAAGTAAGGGATCACACAGCAGCACAGCAGCACAATTTGGTAAATTAGGTACAACTGTTTAGAGAGTGTTTGTGTTGTGTATGTATAATAATATGCGTTAGGCTTGGAACTAACTAAAAAACCTCGGTTAGATAGATTTTTTTCGTGTATTCAGAATGCAAAATGATGCATCATATGTTGTAATATAAGTAAAGACATGCACACTGAAAATATATCATTCTTTTATTTTATATTATAATAAGTGATATACTGACTTGTTTTCCAAAAATATGAAAAATTTCTCCCTAAGATGGTTCGTAAAATTAACATAGAAATTGATTATTATTGTTGTTTATTATGAATTAAGCTAAAAAAAATGAGAATGAGAGAGAGATACAGGTGGATACATGTGGCATGGCAGTTGCCAACTCTGCTTTGCTATCCATTACTTCTTGTCATTTAATGGAACAGACTGTGAAGTGAGAGGGAGAGAGCTTTTATAGGTTTTTAGTTTTATTATTATTATCATTATTATTATAACACCAATTCAAGGAGGAGGAGGTGGAACCTAATCCATGACATTTGGTTGTGGTGCTGGATGCTGCACTGCCGCCCAACCCTAGCCCTTAGCCGCTGCCACCACATTTTCCATCTCTCTCTCTCTCTCTCTCTCTCTCTCTCTCTCACACATAGTGTTTATGTGCATAGCTCTCCCACTTAAAAAAGGAACATAGAAAAAGGGAGGAAAATTGTAAAAAGAAAAAGATGCCTCATCACTCACTTTTCGTGAATGAAAGGCAACCGTGAACACTAACCACTTACTTACTCAAAGTATTCAACTTCAACCATTTAGATGATCCAACCATTTCTGAGTGACAAAGTAATATTCTAATTGAATTACTCTGATTTATATGAACAAGAATAAGAGTTTGGTGCGAGGAATTTGTATTGTCTTGGTCAATTGATGTAATTCACATCTATTACATGATCTAACATATGATAGTAAAAAAAAAAATTAAAAAGTAGAAAGAATGATCAAAGAATTTATATTCCACAAAAAATATCCAGCAACAGTAAAAATTGAAAATAACAATGCTTATAATTCACATTGAGATGATCTACTAATAAAAGATTCTCTCTTTTCTTATTTTTTTCTCTCTTAATACTGACAATCCACCAAAGCAGGGGCGTTGAAGACAAGGGTAGTTTGTTGGGTAGGCACAAACTGAAACTTAGACTCACGATGATGGTGATGGTGATGATGATCATGATCTTCTGGTGCAGGAAGGTTTAGATCCAGTGGGAGAACATTTCTCTGCAGTTTGGTACTTGTGCCAATCATATCATTGCTACTATTACTCACAGCCACATGTGTAGCAGTAGCACCATCAGGTCCACCACTAGTAGAGTTACTATTGGTTGCCGCAGATGCTGTTCTGTGCCTTCTCATGTGGCCACCAAGTGCCTGACCAGATGTGAACTCAGACCCACAGATTGAACACTCATGAATCTTAGGCTTGTTACCTATTTGGATTGGAATTGCAGGAGATGGGCTGCTCTTATATTTGATGAACTGCTTGCTTTGATCTTCAAATTTCTCAAAAGTTGTTGCTGTGATGGAATGGAGGGTTGGTGGCGCAGCCGCTGGTGGTGGCAATTTTTTTATTATCTCCTCCGTGCAGCTCATGGACTTCGGTTTTTTGTGACTTGCTCTATGGCCACCAAGTGCTTGAAATGAAGGGAAAGTTCTGTTGCATGTTTTGCACTCATAGACCAAAAAACCAGCCTTGCCCATGTTAATATTTTGTGCTAATCTTTCTTCAATGATCTGCTTTGGATTACCATGATCACCCTGAGCCAAGAGGATTAGGCAATTTGCCATGTCCTCTTCTTCTTCCGTGCTCTCATAAATCTCACTAGAAGTTGTGGGAGATGTAAATGAACTTCCATAATAGTTGTACTCGTGATCTCCTCCTCCAATGGTAGCAACGCCACAGGCACTCGATGAGCTAGAGGTCACCGCCGCGGTGACTACCCCATTCGGGGACTGAGGCCTCTGGCGCTTGGTACGCTTGCCTTTGATCATGATCATCTGTGACGCTTGCTCATTAGTCACGACTAATTCTTCTTGGCCCTCCATGCTCACAGACAAAAACCCCAGAATTTGGTTTTGACCAAAGAGAAAGAAATTAGAGGAGAGAGAGGAAACCGTGAAAGAGGTTTGATGTGAACTAAGAAAAGGAAGGGCTAAGAGGGAGTGAGAGGGAGGGGAGAGAGAGCAATGAAGGGAAGCAAGGAAAGAGGAGTGAGTGCTGTTGTTATATATAGTGAATGGCAAGAAAGTTTTGTGGGGTCAAAAGCCGCCCCTCCGCTCACAGTTAACCATAAATAAGTCTGCCACCAAAATCTTCCTTGCGTTTCCAACCTTCGAAGTGTTACTACCAAGAAAATTTGTTCTACTTTCAAGCGAATATATTGTACGTCAACACATTATTTCAATTGGAGTCATGTTCTCTCCTCTACCATCATGAGAGGGTTAGAGAGAAAAAGGAAGAAATATAGAAATTTACTGTTCATATTATTGTTCATCAAATCTCTTTTTAAAGTCAAATTTATACGTATATATAAGATTTATTAATGTAGTTATCCTTTGTCATGATAAATTTTTTTTACATATGTAGTTATAATATAGTCAGTAAATATATAATAGTGTTACTCGATCGAGTATTAAAAGGTAGATGTGTAGACTTTTAATGATTAGGTGGTGGGTTTGTTGTTTTATAGCTAAACTAAAATATATGACTCGCCGGAGTGCATGGCAAAAAGATTTGATTTCCTCCATTGTTTATTGCTTACACAATAATACTAAGAGTGTGTTAGTGAATTTTAGAGAGAGAAAGAGGGAGAGAGATCGAGGAAACTAAAATTAAATTTAGAACGGAGACAGTTCAAGAAAGGTTGGTACAAACGTTTGGAGTCGGTTTCACACTCTCTTTCTCATATCACATAGTAAGCCAACTAAGTCACGAATAAACACACCGATTAAAGCAAAGGAGGATTGCACGTTAAAAGCATGGCTACACCTCATTCACATCATGTCTTGTTAAAGAAAAGCAGCACTACATCTTCATATATATTGAGTAATGGGAGATTCGGGCACCTTTCAAGCAAACTCCTTATTACTTTTTTTTCTCTCAACTAATCTTTCTATGTCACTTGCTCATTCATCTAAAGCTCGTGCCCAATGTATACCAATAGCCTACACATATAGCTCTAGATAGTACCTACATATATGAATGAGGCTGCAGCACCAACAAAGCGAGAAAGCTTCCGTTTTGACCGTAACATCGCTATGTAGTATTGTCAGTTCAGTCATACTATAATACTTGTCTTATTTATGAATACTATACCTTAAATATAAACTTGTCGTCCACTCATTTTATGACCTATGGATGAAATTATTAACATCACGTGACAATGTCAAATTAACATCTAAAATAATTTATCATTAAGCCACCAAGCGCCCAGCCTAGCAAGAAAAGAAAGGGATCTATACATCATTTCAGTAGTGTGCACAAGTAATTTAGTGCCCACGTCAAGTAGGCTTTGGTTAAGTGATATATAAGTAGGGCATGTTTACCATACAATACAAGTATATATGCAAACGGGCATTTTGTGACTAGCTAGCTAGTTATGTTATCTTGTTTAAAAGCAGTAGTTTGAGTGCACTTGCAGCTAATTAATTTGTGATGTCTACAAAATACCCTCTTTTTCATTTATTTGTTAATTAATTCAACCATTCATTAATTGTTCGTTTGAGGGTTTTTTTTTTTTTATTGTATTTGTATTTGTTGTTGTTGTCAGAAAATAGATTTTGTTAGATTAGACGTTAGATTAGTCACCGACGGAGTTTGAACTCACGCCGTCATGAAAGGGCTCAACACCCTTTCCACCACTGTGGTAAAAGGCCACTTGTTGTTTGTTTGAGTTATTAAGAACTAACTAATGCATATGATTAAGTCTGAAGGTTAGCTAGCACTAGTGGTATTCTTCTCTATTTGTAAGTTAGACATTTTAGATTTGACTTCCGTGAATGACAAGTTCGATACCAATTCTAATGGGTACCCATTGTTGTTGTTTTTTTTTTTTTTTTCAAGTTTGAATTGAAGGTCAGTTGCCAATCAAAGTCATTTGAAATACAAGGCAGTTTGACAAACAAAAATAAAAATAAAAACTCATGACTACATCTTATTGAAACATAATTAGTCCTATATAATTATTTTTCATGCTGAGAAAATTATTTACAGTTCAAGTCCATTGTTATTATTATTTTTTTAATTTATCACTATTAAAGGGAAGGGAAGAGGAGAAGTGAAGTTTCAAACCTAGGATGCGTGAGCGGAAATCTAAAACTTTATCTCTAGTATATTGGACCATTATTAGCTCAATTGGGAACCTCCAATTATTCTAAAGAAGGGTTCGATTATCACATAAAAGTTGATGTATAAAAAGGGGTTAAGAGGGTTTGGAAACAGAAATATAATACGGCATCAGTTATAACACTTCCATGTGAAAGCATATATATATATTTTGGACCACGGAAACTGTATTAAAAAATATAAACAAAATTTCTTGGGGTATTTTACATAGTCGGTCATGAGATTTTTGAGGTAGATCATGTGGGAATCTGGAAGAAAATAGTGCGTATATACCACCACTCTAGTGTATAATTGAATAACAACGAGAGAATAAACATATATTGACCTGCGATGGTGTCAATTATAAATAAAGTAAATTTTGAAAATATGAGTGTGTTCACATTAGTTTTAAGATGAAATGATGAAATAATTCCTAATACATCACAACAGAGACTAAGTACTCGGACTAAATTGACCTAAGCAAGAAAGTTGAGGTTTTTTCTTAAAATTTATTGGCAATGGCGATAATGAGAGTAGTCCAACTCTTTAAATTAGGCACATGCTAGGTCTCTTAACTTTTTGATTTGGTAAAACATACTCCATGATCTCACATGCCCCTTACGTGCGGTGACACACAAGCCAAATAAGTGAACAAGTATTATGTGATGTGGAGCACAAATGGTTGTTCGGCTTAACACATGAGACAACATGCTCTGATACCATGAAAATTTAAGATTCCACCCTAAATTAATTGGCAATAAAAGAAATAGCTCAGTTCTTTATAGATAAATACAAAGTCCTTACCTTTTCATTGTGATCAACACTCACATTCTCACACTAGATTACCAACTTTTATCATGACCAAGATCATCAACTTCATCGATCTTTATCATTATTATGGGCTTGTTTGGAACTGTTTTTAAATGATTGAAAATGCTTTTGATGAAAATGAATTTGAAACCAAACCTTAGTGGAAAGATAAGTGCTTTTGAAATCAAAAAAATATTTTCTTTAAAATCACTCTTAATTATTTTAAAAACAGTTTCAAAAGAGCCATAAATCTTTGATTAAATTGATTTTTTCAACTTAACGTGCATGGTTCCTTAACAACAAAATAAAGACTTGCTTTACAACTTATTCAATTAACCTCTTGAAAATAGGACCTACCTAAGGAGGAAGAAAAGTGTTTTTTTTTTTGGGGGGGGGGGGGGGGGGGTGGTTTCATCGATCACAAGAGCGGATTCGTGAACTTCAGAAGGGGCGTGAGTCTCTTTTGAGGGCATCTGGAATTGTCTGTTTCGGTATTAACTCTTGTAAATGGTCGCAAATGCTCGCCCGGGTGGGGGGGGGGGTTCATCGATTACAAGAGCGGATTTTTGAACTTTAGAAGGGGCGTGAGTCTCTTTTGAGGGCATCCGAAATTGTCTGTTTCGGTATTAACTCTTGTAAATGGTCGCAAACACTTTTTGGGGGGGGGGTGGGTTTAACATATTGCACGATTCTGGACTAGCTCTTACTAAGACTAAAAGTATATAGGATTAAACTAATTCAATTGCAATACAAAAGCTTGTTATTATGCTAGTTTTTTAGGGGATTTTTTTACAGTACATATATGAGATGTTTATGATAATATAAAAAACAAGATTTAACGTTTAAAATACTGAGTATATGATATTCCAAAACATCCTTGAATTTTTAAAATTTTTATTCGATGTTTGACTATTTTTTAAATTAACAATGCAAGTGGCACAAGTCACAACGAACTCTCTGTAAATGTTGAGGAGTAAAACTTTTAAAATCAAAGTGAAATCTGAGAATAATCATCAAAGTTTAGGTACCTTCTTCGGGACTTCATCTAGTGGTTCATGTACCTGTTGACCCACTTGTTTATTCCCAAGGAGGCCCCTTCCTCATCCGCTACATTATTTGTTTGGTATGTATCATTTCTCATGCTTTCCTCAATCACTATAGTTTTTCAACTAATCAACGAGAGTAACTTAGTCTTTAGAACCATATTTTTAGTTAATTAAGAAGAATGCATTTGTTGTGCAAATACATATTTGGCATATTACGTTATTAAATTATTAATTTAATAAGACTGCAAATATAATCATAATTTTAGGTTTTTCTTCACATTACAACAACATTATTATTATTTGCTGAAATCATATCGCACTCGTCTGTTTATTTTATCATAATTAAATTAATTAACATAAATAATTATTCAAAGGTAATTTTGTCGTGTACAACTAAATTTTGTATATACAGGGTCTTTGAATTGAGAGTTACAAGACTGCTCCATTTTACTGAAGTACTAATATCACTACAATACAGAGTGGGCCCATAAAAATCCTAATTTCCTTTTTGGAAAACCTTGAAATTCTTCTCAGGTTTTTATTTATTTTTGTTGGTCTGAAAATATACTTATATATGAAGTGTGAAACACTGTCAGTCAGAGAATGTGTAAGGAACCCATCTAACCGACAAGCACATATATGTGCCTTTCTTCCTCTCTAGTCGGTAACGAGAACCTCCATGCAACTGTGGTGTTTGCTTTTTTTTTTTTTTTTCTTTTTCCCTTTTTAAACAAACGATAGTATTTACACTAAGGGAAATAGGGTGGGCTTAGTCTCACAATGAGCTAGCAATAATGTGGTTCAAATTCACCTTTGACGAGAATCGAACCTGAAACCTCTCACTTACAAGTGAAGAAAAATATCATTAGACCGTATTACTAAGTGACCCATAGAATGGGCGCACCGATATTCCTATAGAAAAATAGGGGAGAAAAACACCTTATTCAAAAGATAAGGGGAAAAAGATGTTGAACAAATAATTTTTTTTCGAATTTCCCTCTAAAATTAAGGACTAGTCCCGGAAACACCATATATTCCAAAGTCAATAAAGATATTTGGAAGCTTCTTAATAGAATTTCCACTTTGTTTCTTATTCTTGGATTACTCGTTTTTCCAAACCTTGCCCCGAAACTTGTAGTCCGGAGTTATGGTACAGAAAACGGCAGGAATATCTTCAAGGCTATTAAAAAAACCAAAAGGTCCTTCAATTTGATTGTTGATTGGATTATACTACGTACCTAAAACTGGGTATGACATACCTGATACCTGAACAATGAAGGTATTCCATTAACATAGAGGAGTTGTCTATCCCATACTAATTCCTCTCATGTTCATTCTTTCTTATCTCAATATTATGTAAGTAAACATGCCCCAAGTGTTATTTATTCTTAAGTTCTATTATATGATGACTGTTCAAAATCACAATTACACCTTTAGGGCAGAGAAATTTTCGTGAGTATTGGACACACGATCACATGATGTTACCATTTCATGTGTTATAATATGAGTGAGTGACAAACTTGACATCTCCACACTACTAAAGTATATTAATAAAATGCAAAATGCACATGTTGTAGTTTGAGTGAAATAATAACAATACCATGTGGCATGGTTTCAAGTAAACTGGTAAATTACTTGCTAGGGTGGCCAAATAGGAACTAAGCATATGCGCTTTAAATGATCCTTTTCGTGGGTGCGAAAACAACTCTTGTATATTTGATACGTATAGTTTGTAGGTGATTACATGCATTTGTGAAAGTTACCTTTATAACATCTTATACTTGATGAAAGGATGAAACTCTTGATTGTTTTCCTTGTAGAAAGAAAAAGTATAAAAGGATATGACATCCAAATAGGTATTAAGGGGATCCTGCAGTGAGGCAATGAGCAGGCAAAGGAAGGCAGAATATTCTTGGCGTAACAGATAAACGTGCTTAGTCGTGTGAGGCACGTAAGTTAAGTACTACTATGTGATGCTGCTAAGTGCTGCTGCTGTTGCTGTTTTTCGTAAAGCATAAAGGAAGGTGGTTTGTACCAAAAATAAGATATTTTCCTCTCTGTGCCAATCTGTACTGAGATTACTCGAGAAAGATTACGGAAAAACATGGAATATTTGAAAGTCCTAGGATGGGTACTAACTTAATCTATAAATGACAACTTAACGCTAAAGCAAATTATGGTTTCAATTAATCAGTTATGCAAAATTAATCCTACACAAATATTCAACATGAATATAAAAAGCACACACATGATGTAGGATTTAACGAGGCAAAACCCACCACTGGGAAAATCCTCGGGCTACCAAGCCAGGAAGCACTAAGAAAGAAAGAATACATAAAGACTTACAAAACTCATCAACTAGACACTCATACCAGTTGGCAGCTTTGTCTTCGCGCTTTGCTACTCGATCTTTCTTCAGTCCTCGAGTTGAAGTGGCACGGTACTAACGCAACCGTCAATCACCTTTCCCTCGAACTTTGCACGATGCTAACTCGATCATGCAGAATGTTTATATGATGAAGTGTTTGTTTGGAAAACAATCAATTACGAAAATCACAAGGCTCATTTTCATAATTGATATTCAATTTAAAACCTCAAAGAAGAACAGCATGAAAAATAATATCTTCTCTTAAAAACCCATGCTGTTGGAACCATAAGCAAACAACAGTATTTCAATTATTTTTTCACGCACACGAAAAACCCAATTGATGCTTCTTCAAAAATCCTTTTTAATAAAATAAGTTTCTCTGCATAAATGGTTCCCTTTAAAAACACATGCTCATCAAAAACCACAATGTGGCAGCCACTGACAAATAATGTTATATCCTTTTTTAAAATCACAAAGTTGCTGCACCTATATCTTTTAAGAAAAACATGCATATATGCGGCATCTTCTTGAAACAATTTCAAAGCTTCCTTTTTAATCCTCAATGCACGGGAACCAATTTAAACTGATAAGATTTCATAACTAAAACTAGTTTTAGCTAACCATGCAATCCATATTGATCAATAACTCTACCAACACCCAAACACGTTTTGATAACATGGTTTGAAAAGTCTCAATACCATCAGATTAGTCCTAATGCAATTAGACTATTTTGCATGCTTTAAAATCTCGAATATAAAGGAATAAGATATTTTAAAGAGATAAACCACACAATGGTTAAGAGTCCTATATCAAAAACAATAACATGAGATATAGATGAAGGTAGTTGGATGTATGCATGCAAACGCACCTGAATATTTATCGCGTGTAGGTAACATCTTTGCATCGAAAGTGTGAGAACCCTTCCTAGACTTAAACTATTACAATTGAAAATGTATAACAAGTCTAAGCTATTACAGACTCAGGCATTATGTCAGGGATTGCCAATTTTACCCTAACAATATTTGAAGAGAATAAAGCTATATATATATATATATATATATATATATATATATATATATATATATATGGTCCAATGGATGTAATTTGCGGTAATATCATCTTTAATTTATGTGCCCATATGCTAAATACAAAGGGTTTGGCTCAACTCATTAATGACTAGGACTGAAAAATGTGGCTGCATCAACTTCAAAGATTTACTTTTCTTTAGAATCTCATTTGTCATGCAATCAATTTAGATTGAATATTTTGCCAGAGTTACAACCCTAGTAAAATATGTTCATATTTTGCATCAATATTCTCATGTCATTTTCTGCTTAAACCCAACAAAATATCGGAGCATATATTTGGGTCCTGATTCGTATGTGAAGCCAAGGCACATTTATAATCACATGGCTCATCTAACTCAACCACTCAACCAAGATAAAATATGTTTAGAGGGACTTCTAACTCAAGTGGAAGAATATATATGTATTCTCTTACATATATTAATTAGTGCTTGATTCCTATCCTTTTTCATCACTGAAGAAGAAAAGGAACAGACAATTTTCATTAGGGGATGACATATTCATTATATATTTTAAGATTTATTAATCATGTCAAAATTTTGAAGCCACCAGTATCTGCATCAATACTGACAAGGGATTTACGTAAATTTTCGGAATGGATTACACGATAAGGCATCCAACTAGAAATCGACATACCATAAAGCATTTTGATTTTAATGTTTCTCGATCTAGTTGTTCAATCTTTACTTAAATTTAAAAAACGAATGATATGAGATAATTATGCGGGAATGATACCTAAATTGCTTAGGTATGAGAAAAATCTTGATAATGATAGCTTGTTGAAATTGCAAATGGAAAACATATTTTCAACAGGAAATCTATTTATTTTTTCATTCCTTGTGTGCTATGGTGAACGAGGATATGTCAAGAACGAAAATGATACTCATACATTGCTTTCTCATTCATGGTAAATATATAATAAACATAAAATTTCAGATAATGTTAGACGTTTATTGCATTTTTCAAATTATTAAAAAAATCAAAATTAGTTATTTAATGTCAAAATTAGAAATATAGGATTGGTTTGGTTGAAGTAAAAAAATTTCAGTTATAACTTACACCCCCTAACCATGTGGATTGCTTCTCATTGTGAAAGTCATTAATCCTTTTGTCATTTTTAAGGCATCAACAACCAGTGATGAAAAGGTGCCATACTCTCTACGCCAACATTACAAAGAATTAGCTCAATATGTATGGTTTGAGTGGTCAAAGAAAGCTCCCTAAGAGAGAAAAAAAAAAAAAAAAAGGAATAAAACTATAGCATGGTGTACATATTTATCCGAATTTATATTTGGTGATTGCAACTTGTTGGGCACGTTGTTTGGAGTTGGAGAAAAGTGTGTGCGTGTGTGTGGTGGGGGGACCCTAATAATCCAATTCAATAGTTTTGTCAATTGAGTAATAATGTGATATTCTTTACAAGGAAGGTGATGAAGTATTGTGGGGGACTTGATAGTCACTCCACTTTTTTTAACAGTTGAGATGTCACTGAGGGTGTGTGGGAAGCTTGTGACTTGTGAGCCACTCATAAACCCTTTTGCTTGCAACCAAGCACGTCCTCATACAAAAAAAAAAAACCAATAATAGCTAGCCAAACAACCACACTCCCCTTCTTATTTTAGGTTTTGTTTTCTTGGTTGTCAGTGAACTAACTGTCTGTGCGATTTGAAATATATAATCCAAACAATGTGTCCCTCATAAAGTCTTCATGATATTTTGGTGGGTAGTGTACACCATGCCTGGACATTGACAGGCTAAGCAAACCATATGCACTAGTAGTGTTAAATTTATTTTACTCAATTTTTTATGGTGAGTGAGATAGGTGCATTTACTGACTACATAACTTACCAAAAAAGATATAAACCCACTTTTCTAAATGTCGTTCACATGAATTTCACTTTTATAGAGATGTAGATGTATTGAAACTAGCAGAAATGATAAAAAAAATTTGTTTATGATAATTTGATATGTATTATTGATACATTTTCTAACAACTTAAATTTTTGGAATATAATGAGCGTTTAATATAGTATCAGAGTTTTGTTTGAAAATAACTCCAACCTCCTTGATCTTCCACATATTTTTTATTATTTTCTTACAAAATAGGGTTTTTTATCTATATATGTATTAATACAAAAACTCACTCTTTTTCTGTGTGCACCTTTTCTTTTACTTGACAAATCTTAATTATAGTCCAAATTAATTACTTAAATCTAGCTAATTTGGCCAACACTGCTAGAATAATCCAGCCCCCACTAGTTATGACGTAACTATATTTTAAAAATCAAGAATAGTAGGGCAACGATTCTTGGCACGGAAAGATTTATGTGGCCAGTTGGCCGAGGTACGTAATGCAAGGGGGGCAAATGCATGCAGCCTTTAATTTGGTGCTGTTGCCATTGGATGGTGGAGGAAAGCAAAGCATGCATTCTTGATCTGTCCAGTAGGAGGATGGCACATTTCAATCCAAGCCGCAGAGGCGATGTTAGTGGAGGTCCTGCTTGGAGAAGATAATATATATATATATATATATATACACACACAAATATAATGGATATAGAATTTACTCAGACTCAGACTCTGTATGGTTTCTGTTTTGAACTTTAACCTATTTTTGCAGGTTCCACACCAAACAAAAGTTGCGTGGGCATGAGAAAAAAGATAAAATCAACAAAAAAGGATGACCTTTATTTTGCATCCTTCTGATCCGAGTTCATGTATTTAATTATCTGTTTGGTGATTGGCGTAAGATGCGTGTTTGAGATGATGAAAGAGACGACTTATGTAGGTAGTAATGCAGTAGCTAGTTTAGAAGTCAACATTTGATTAAAACTTGATTTTAAGTCCTCTTAGCTTAATTAAGGTTTAAAAGTTCTTATAAGATAGTTTCAAGATACGATTAGTTAGGACTGAACAAAAAAAGTATAAAGATGAGAAGAAGGTGAAATGAATAAGTTTGTTTTTTCATATACAAAAAAATGAATAAAACTATAGATAGCTTGTTAATTAAGTAATCACTCAAAGTGTTCGGATGCAAATTAAGTCATAAACTAAACAAGTTTTTTCAGGAGTTGGAGCACTGCTAGGAAAATTTAAGAGTATCAGATACGACTCATGGTAAAACAAAAATATTAGGTAGGAATTGTATCATTTTTACCAACCAAAAGGGAAAAAAAAAACATATATCATCTTCACAATACATTAATTATTTTTTTGAGAAAATGAAAAAACAGAAGAAAATATTCAATGGAGATACGTATTGCATGCAACTGCTAACAAATTATTTTGATTACATCCCAACGTCACGAAAGATGACCCAGTGCAGCAATACAGTCTTTGACTACACACCAGCCAAAACCCTAATCAAAGCTTTAACGGTGCCAAAAGCAATCTGCCGAATCAGATCTCTCTCTCTCTCTCTAAACTCCCTTTCTGGTTGAGTAATTAGTGGGACTAGTAATAGTGATGACTTAGTTTAGTACTACTCTACTCAAAGTCTTGGTGTTTGCAAAGAAGATTATCATCATAATAAATCATAAGATAAGGAGAATAAAATGAGTTGATCAGGTTTGATTAAAAGAAATGAGTTGATTAGGTTTCTCTCTAACCACAACCACAAGGAATTTGTTTGTGCCAAACTTATATCTTATATTAATTAGGCTCTTACATACGTATACTTTTATATAGTTCTATTCTATTATCAGAACCTTTAAATAGTCTTATTTTGTAACATCCCACATTGCCCAGGTGAGTGATCCTTAAATGCATATTCCCATCCTTACCTAGTACGAGGCCTTTTGGGAGCTCACTGGCTTCGGGTTCCGTAGGAACTTCGAAGTTAAGCGAGAAGGGGACTAGAGCAATCCCATGATGGGTGACCCACTGGGAAGTTGCTCGTGAGTTCCCAAAAACAAAACCGTGAGGGAATGGTAAGCCCAAAACGGACAATATCGTGCTACGGTGGTGGAGCGGGCCCGGGAAGTGATCCATCCCGGGCCGGGATGTGACATATTTGAAGGACACTTTATGGGATTCATTATTTATCTTTTTTAAGATCTGAATTATTTTATATTTAACTTATTATCTTTAAAAAATATTAGATAAATATGAAACTATTTAGACATTCAATTGCAGTGAAGAAAATTGTTGAATATAATGCTTCCAAGAAACCCTAAAATGACTAATATGTAATCCTCATATAGTTTCTGATTTAAGATAACTGTTGTGGAAAATATATTAAATGAAAGACTTAAAAGATAGACAGTTTAGACTGTTAAAATACAACTAAAATAATCTACAAGATTGTTCCTCAAATAAGCTTCCATATTTGAGAAATTCAACTAAAGCTCACCAATACTTTATGTTTTATCCCATATTTGAGAAATTCAACTAAAGCTCACCAATACTTTATGTTTTATCATCCTTTGAGTACTACACTCTTAAAATACAAATTGTATCTTCGTACCTGCCTCATTTCATGATTTGACCACTTTGCCCAACCATAAAACAAGCAAATCCTAATCACAGTCCAACACGTGGGGGAGAGTAGTTTGAAAAATGAGTTTGATCTTCTCCATATTTATGATCTTTGTGTGGATTAGGCTTATGTGTTTACATTTTAAAGTGATTTCCAATTAATATAGTTAAAAAGGTTAAAAAATTGAAATCCTCATCTTATGCACGTCACGTGTCATTTTCGTCAATCTAAATTGATGGAATAGTAGATGTGTCGTTAAGTAAACTACAATCACAAATTTGCCCTAAAATCATGAAGACTCAAGTAAAATTTGACCTAAACTACTGAGATCAAAAGTGAAATTTAACCAATTTAAATTTTCCGTGATGCCTAAGTAAGATAGCTAGGTCGGGCGGTTCCTATTGATGAGATGTTTGTTGGATCTGGTACAGGTGTAGTAGTTTGTTGGCTACACTTACCAGAATGATGGCATGAGTCAGACCAGTCACCAGTCACCAGCTACGTGTTGTTTAAAAATACTGGCTTAATTAGCCTACTAAGCCTACTGTGTCTGTTAGTTTAGGAACCCAGGTGTCAAGCAACTCGTGATTAAAGTTGACTAATCACGATCAACAACAACAGGGTTGGATAGGGTTCGGGGTGTCAAGTGTCACCTTAATAGAGGGTTCACAATGGAACTACGAAAACTTAGCATAGCCACAACAATGCTAACATTGTTCGGATTGTAGCTCCGGTAATTAAAAACATTAATTTACTTTCATATCTGAAGTCTTGAGCTCAAATTTACCAGCATGATTTCACATAAACACATGTTGTTGGAAATTTTGAGTAGAAAGTTTATTGTCTTACATTGGTCATTACCAAAAGGTTCTCTCATTTTATAAGGCTTTGTCCCTTATAGATAGTAATTGGAGTGATGGATCATAGAAAATGAATTTGGGCTCAACCTTGGAGGTTGGGCTTTGGGATGTACTAATTAATTATAGGGGAAACTTAATATGAGTCCAATTTTATGAGCCATTATTAGTTATAGTCCAATTTTATTTAAATTTTAGGTTAGGTCCAGTGATTCATTGTCCACATAAGCTTATTTGTATTCTCTTGCCAAATTTACCCTTAAATTGACCAATTAAGTAATTACTGTTTTTTTTAAGTTTGTGATTAATGTTAATCGTATCCTTAATTATAGGATTAGGGATATAAATCTCCTTTTTTTTCTTCTCCTTCCCCAAATCGTTCATTTCTCTTTTCTTGTTTCTCCCTCACAATATCTTTCTCTTCCTCTGTTATTTTTCCCAGTAGTCTTCTACCATAATATTATTCTTTTGCTCCTCCTTTCATAAGGATGATCAATATACATTTGATTGGTTTCTTTTTATTTTAAAAAAAAAAATTGTATTAGTCAATCTTGTGTTTTGGGTTCTTTGTCTCATATATATATATATATATATATATATATATATATATATTTTGGGCTTCATTCTCCTTTATATATATATATATATATATATATATATATATATATATATATTAACTTTGAAGTTCTATCGAATTAGCATTTTCTCTAGTGTTTCCTTCCTCAATATCATTTTTCTTCACGATTTTTTTTTGGTTTTTATCTACCTATATCACTTGTCCTTTATTTATTTATCTTTTTATATTATACTGTGCCTGTATCATGAATTGTATTTATCTACCTATATATTACATATTTTGTTGATAATCTATATAAGATTAATTGTGTTTATCTACCTATATATCACAAATTAACTGTGTTATCTACCTATACAATAGGTATTGTTCATAGTCTATCTGTATCATAGATTATTTTGTATTATCTATCTATAGAATAGGTTTTTGTTCATAGGCTACCTCTATCATAGATTCTACCTACATCACAAATTTTTTATCTACCTCTAGCAATGTTTCTTTTAATTTTTGATAAACTTATAAGATTTGTAATAATGTCTTTTTAATTAAAAAACGGGTAGATAAAGGTATTTGAAGATTCAAATTTTAAAAATTCAAATTTAAAGAATTAAAAAAAAAATTTCCAGGGGCAAAATAGGTGTAATAGAAAATGAAATAAAATTGGACCCAATTAAAAAACAGCTGAATTTTTTGGACCTGAATCAAAGTGCCCCTTAATTATATAATATATAATTAATTATCAAAAGATGGACCATGGAGAATGAATTTGGGCTCAATCTTAGGGTTCTACAATCCAAAACTTTCTTACTGAGAGAATCACAAAGAAATTCGCTAAAAATCAGTTTAAATATAAATTCGTTGTGTTCATATTTTGTTAATTTATTTGTTCGCATTTATTATTTATTAGCATATATAAATTTGTCATTGATTCTTGATATTTATCCAACACATGTAAATATTAGGATTTTCACGAATTTAAGTTGCTTGGATTTGTTAGTTTAATGGATTCCTCTTGAGAAAATCAACTGTGACATCCCACATCGCCCAGGGGAGTGATCCTTAAATGTATATTCCCATCTCTACCTAGCACAAGGCTTTTTGGGAGCTCACTGGCTTCGGATTCCGTAGGAACTCCGAAGTTAAGCGAGAAGGAGGCTAGAGCAATCCCATGATGGGTGACCCACTGGGGAAGTTGCTCGTGAGTTCCCAAAAACAGAACCGTGAGGGAATGGTAAGCCCAAAGCGAACAATATCGTGCTAGGTGGTGGAGCGGGCTCGGGAAGTGGTCCCGCCCGGGCCGGGATGTGACAAATTGGTATCAGAGCCAATCCCTGGCCGGAAATGTGCCGACGAGGACGTCGGGCCCCTAAGGGGGGTGGATTGTGACATCCCACATCGCCCAGGGGAGTGATCCTTAAATGTATATTCCCATCCTTACCTAGCACAAGGCCTTTTGGGAGCTCACTAGCTTCGGATTCCGTAAGAACTCCGAAGTTAAGCGAGAAGGGGGCTAGAGCAATCCCATGATGGGTGACCCACTGGGAAGTTGCTCGTGAGTTCCCAAAAACAAAACCGTGAGGGAATGGTAAGCCCAAAGCGGACAATATCGTGCTACGGTGGTGGAGCGGGCCCGGGAAGTGGTCCCGCCCGGGCCGGGATGTCACAATCCCACATCGCCCAGGGGAGTGATCCTTAAATGTATATTCCCATCCTTACCTAGCACAAGGCCTTTTGGGAGCTCACTGACTTCGGATTCCGTAAGAACTCCGAAGTTAAGCGAGAAGGGGGCTAGAGCAATCCCATGATGGGTGACCCACTCGGAAGTTGCTCGTGAGTTCCCAAAAACAAAACCGTGAGGGAATGGTAAGCCCAAAGCGGACAATATCGTGCTACGATGGTGGAGCGGGCCCGGGAAGTGGTCCCGCCCGGGCCGGGATGTGACAATTTGGTATCAGAGCCTAACCCTGGTCGCGTGTGTGCCGACGAGGACGTCGGGCCCCTAAGGGGGGTGGATTGTGACATCCCACATCGCCCAGGGGAGTGATCCTTAAATGTATATTCCCATCCTTACCTAGCACAAGGCCTTTTGGGAGCTCACTAGCTTCGGATTCCGTAAGAACTCCGAAGTTAAGCGAGAAGGGGGCTAGAGCAATCCCATGATGGGTGACCCACTGGGAAGTTGCTCGTGAGTTCCCAAAAACAAAACCGTGAGGGAATGGTAAGCCCAAAGCGGACAATATCGTGCTACGGTGGTGGAGCGGGCCCGGGAAGTGGTCCCGCCCGGGCCGGGATGTCACAATCCCACATCGCCCAGGGGAGTGATCCTTAAATGTATATTCCCATCCTTACCTAGCACAAGGCCTTTTGGGAGCTCACTGACTTCGGATTCCGTAAGAACTCCGAAGTTAAGCGAGAAGGGGGCTAGAGCAATCCCATGATGGGTGACCCACTGGGAAGTTGCTCGTGAGTTCCCAAAAACAAAACCGTGAGGGAATGGTAAGCCCAAAGCGGACAATATCGTGCTACGATGGTGGAGTGGGCCCGGGAAGTGGTCCCGCCCGGGCCGGGATGTGACAATTTGGTATCAGAGCCTAACCCTGGTCGCGTGTGTGCCGACGAGGACGTCGGGCCCCTAAGGGGGGTGGATTGTGACATCCCACATCGTCCAGGGGAGTGATCCTTAAATGTATATTCCCATCTCTACCTAGCACAAGGCCTTTTGGGAGCTCACTGGCTTCGGATTCCGTAGGAACTCCGAAGTTAAGCAAGAAGGAGGCTAGAGCAATCCCATGATGGGCGACCCACTGGGAAGTTGCTCGTGAGTTCCCAAAAACAAAACCGTGAGGGAATGGTAAGCCCAAAGCGGACAATATCGTGCTACGGTGGTGGAGCGGGCCCGGGAAGTGGTCCGCCCCGGGCTGGGATGTGACATCAACGGTACACAATCATCTAAACTCATATTTTCTGTTAAAGAATTTAATGTGGACTCCATTATTATGAGTTGTGACGAACTGCCGATGAAACCTTCGTCAAGCAGCTGAACAGATTGTTATGCCACTTGAGGTGCCGAGAAGTAAAAACTTCGGCCTCCTTTGGTTGTACTTTGAACCAAAAATAGAAAAAACACAGTGCAAAACTGAGCCTCCTGCCCTTTTACAACTCTTCCCTTGTCCAAAATAGAAAGACCAAAAACAAAACTAACCCTCCTTCCCTTTTCATGTTTCATCTTTTCCTTGTGCCAAACTAGAAAAAATAAAATAAAACGCAGGCTTCTAGCAGTTAGGTTTTCATACTCGATTCGATGACTAGCTACGCCGTTCACAATCTAAATCCGGTGAACTACGGAAAGAACACTACAGAATTGTGCTCAATCTTGTCGAACGGAAGTTCATTTATACGTCCTCCTTGCACATGGACCATGAAAATCTTCAATGTGCCATTCGAATTTTATCGAATGTGCACACAGCAACTTCAGTCAACAACGCATACTTAACTCAAGAATCGTGCTCAATCTTATGGATGAAAGAACATTATAAATCCAATTTAGCTGCTTTCAAAGGTCAATTGCATGTTCTTCATTCATACTGTAACCATAGCAACTCAAGTTTATTGATATTAAAATACTCCACAAATGGTATGATGAATTTGTCCACAATGTTACATTACACCCTCAATAGATTAAGCTCTATATGAGAAACTCTAGAACCACAGCAGCCAATTCTTTAGAGCAAACTGATTGGAAAGGACGTTCCAATTACACCGGTGTCAAACCAACCACGCCTGCATGCACAAGATCACAACGAAAAGTGAAAATTGAGAATTTAATGAAATCATGGAAACAAGCAAGAATATAGTGATTGTGGGATGAGACAAAAAGAAATTTTAACCCCTATTGGCACTTGAGGCAGTATGCATCTGTAGAACTAAAGCAACTTACGTTTTGACATTCTAAGCACCAAGGGTATCCAGAAAAACTCAGAAACTATATTCCCAATTATCATCTAGTTAACCATACTTCATCCTAATTAACTAGGATATGACTGAAATACATGTGTCGCCCCGGATATTTTGATGAGGGAATTGGTTCCATAACCTGGAGCAAAACTAATAGTACGTTTAACTTGGTCCATAAAAGCATTGTTCCCCTGGGCAATGACATTCACAGTACAACAGATAAGCTCAGAAGGTAAGGAGCAGAAAACCATATACTAGTTCCTTTCTTCCAATGTTGAGCATAGCCGTTGTATGCCTAATGTAAAGCCTCTCCATTATATGTGCAACGGCAACGTTATTACTAAAGCCTATCATATAGTACCTATGGAACAAATAATGAAGGGTAGGCTGCCGTTACTATAACCACAATGAAATGCACAAGATACTCACTCTATCCCCCTTGCACCCTTTGTTTACTAACCATTTACTAGGACTACAATTTAATTGGAGAGAGAGGACTAGAGAGTGATTCTCCAAATGGTTCTCAAAACCTCCTTTGTGAGGCTAACGATGAGAGAAATTAATCCTAGGACTTGATGAACCATTACGAAGACCATTACATAAGCAGAACGGCTTCATGAATGCACCCATTATGATCTAGCCATTTATCAACATATAAGTATCTCAGATGACCCATACACAAACTATTTGCCCAAACCCATGCCTGAGTGCCCAACAAAAGATGTCATATTTGAAGTCACCTATCAATTGGATTATGTCCTTCCAGTATTATAGACTGCAACAGCCATCCACACGTTGGGCCAAATAACAATTTCCACCCGTAAGTTGGGACAAAAAAGAACTGGAATTCATCATTCTAACGTTTTTAATTAATTAGTTTATTGACTATAGAGACAATTACAAAATTTCGGATATAGCTCAACAGAAAAATATGACCAATATATCTTTTTGTCTATTTATTTAGAATTATTTATATGTGATGCTAGTTCATCTTCACATTAGAGTACAACATACTAAACTCTCATCATCCATATATACAAGTATAACAGCGATTGCTAATAATATCAAGGTTTCTCAAGACCCTTATTAAACATAGAAAATGCTTAGAGGTCTTGAAAGAGTTACTAATGCTCTATTATAGTATATACACATACAGAAATACAAGCATAAATTATATCCCGAATTTACCCAATAAAATTTTAATAGAAGGTATAATGTTTCCTGAGGCTCTCTGCATAACAAACTTGTTGATCACAATTTCATATTTTACAGTACCTTAACACAGGTAAGTCATGGACATTTTCTTTTTGTTTATCTCTCATCAGAAAAGCATACAATAGAGGAAAATTTAATGTGCTACATCTAATGGAAAAATTACGCACAAAGGCCCATGTATAATGAAATATTACCCTATTTCCTGAGAAAATTATTCCTTGTCACCAATTTATCATATTCTTCCAACACAAACTAGATAAAGGAGCAACATACAGCATAGAATCTTTTTTTTTCAAACAGTAAAACAGAAAAGGGATTAAAAAGAAAAGAGAAATAAATGTGAAATCAAATTTTCTTGCTTACCACATGCCAATCTTCCGCCTGCATTGCCAGTGCTTAGACTAAGTTCGTGTCCACCTACAAGTGCAAACCAAATGTGATTAGGAAGTAAATAAGAAGAATGAGAAAGAAACATCAAAGGTAGTAACTTGCTTCTCTGCATTCCCCAACAAATGAAAACGGAGGGGAAGGAAACAAATGTTTCTTGTCATTACCCACCCACATGCTTTGCTCAAAAGGATAAGAAGAGTTAGTTTCTAGTTCCAACCATGCACAACCATTGCATATAAAATTTTCTCCACTCGTGCTTTAAATTTACTAACAAGTTTCTTCAACAGGTTGATTATAAACTACTTAGTACTTACCCTTTCCAAGGTCATCCTCAAGCTCATGAACAACAAGTGCTCTTCCAATTACAGCATTAGGACCAGTTAATGGTATCTACAAATTTTAGCCAAAACCAAAATATGAGTAATCAAATACTACTAAGGTGAATACAGTACATAAAAATGCCAGACACCAAACTAAAACCTGTATGAAAATAAAGATAAACATGCCCAGAAGGTACACACTTTCTTATAGGAAAGCATTACCCAGCTCAATGATTACCTGGTTATCCACGATTATTGCCTCTGCCACCCCTGCATCCCCACAATATATCTCTTAGTACATTAACTGGGTTGTGATATTGAAAAGAACAAGTTTGTAAAGGGAATTAAAATATGAAATTACCATCGGCATTAGCAACTATGTTTCCCAGGTCGCCCGCATGACGGACTTCATCCTCAGGAGCACCATGTGTCAACTGTTTAGGATTGAAATGTGGTCCTAGTAAGGGAAAAAGAAATTCATTAGAATGGCATCAAAATAGAATCACAAATACAACTACATAATACTATAACCATAAAATTTTAAGCTTGAAATGATATAAAGCCCTACCTGTGGATATGCATCCATTTGTCGTATCACCATACTCATGCTTCACAAGAAAGAAAAACACTTAGAAACAAGTTTACTAATCCACAGATGAAGAACCTAATTCAAAAACACTCACTAAGTGAAACCCATGAGGACCGGGAGTAAGTCCAGTAATACGAACATTCACGGTTGTAGGACCTGATAACAGTAAAACACAATCACCAGTAAGCAGTCATTGCTCCATCAAATGTGACTGAGATTATGAGTTCAGATAACACAATATTTTGAGCATAGAATCAGACCACTCACACACAATTAAAGGAACCATTGAAACAGCATTCAACTAAATTAAATATAATCCAAGTTTGGGAAATTTTGAGTACCCACATTTTCAAATTCTCAACAAACAGAAGTTAAAACTAGAAAAAAGAAAATCTGTAGATTAAACTCTTGCCTTGAGTCCAAACAAGCTACTCACTACCCAAAATCCAGAATTCAATTTCAATTAACCGCGAAAATATCGAACAAACACATAATCTTTTCCACATTTCCATTCTCTTAGACATAAAACAATATGAGATTAAACCTAGCAGAGTTGGCCATTTAAGGACATGAACCAATTTTCCGAAAACCCATGTCGGAAAAAGGAAAAAGATATCGATAACACAATCATTTACAGAAGGGGGTGGGGTTATACGAAGATACCATCGTTTTCTTGGCTCAAGGTGACGACTCCTTCCACACTGGAAGTGCCCTTGAGGACAGAGACGGCTTTCTTGGTGGCGGCGACGACAGTGAGAGGCTTAGGGGCGGGGGCGGCGAAAGAAATGGATTGGGATTTGAGTGGGAGCTTGAGGGTGACGCCATGGAAGGAGGAAGGAGAAATTGAGTGAGGGTTAGGGATTTGGAGTTGGGAGAAGAGAGTGGGGGATGAAAGCAAGACAGTATGAGCTGCCATGACGGCCAAAGCTGCTTGCATTGTTTGCTTTGGATTGGTTGGTGGTTGGGGGAGGTTGAGATGATAAAGTGAGAGTGAGGAGCTGCCACTCAGGAGCTTTGGTGTTTTATCTGGGACTTTGGTTCCTTCCGTTCAACACTTTTCTGAACATTCTGGGTTTAACCGCGCTCTGTTTTCTGCTCCAAAAGTGGTAACTAACCTTTCCATTGTTATTTAAAAAAAAAAAAAAAAAAAAAAAAAAAGAAGAAAGAAACTTCAGATTAAATACCATTTCGGAGTCAATTGTTTTTTTTGTTTTATTTTTAATTTTGGGATAGTGAAATCGAATTTTGGGCTTCAGGTGTATACGTGGCACTTCTTAACCAATTAACCTACACTTTATTTCGTCACATTTTTAGTTTAGATACCAACAAAAGATTTGCCGCTATGTCTTTATTATGGAAACATAAACTAGTCACACTTAATCAAAGCATGTCAGGTGACGAAGTTACCTTTAACGGCATGAAACAAAACTACAATCTCAACCCAAATGGTGGAAAGCCCTCAACAATCAACCCTTAAAGGCCAGATCAATTGTCAAACACTTCAAAAAAAAAACTAAAAAACCCTAGATGCTCCCTTTTTTCTCTATCTTACAGAACCCCTAATTTCCTCGGCTTTCAACGTCGACTCCTTCCTTTGGTTGGGGTCATCAAGCCCCCTTGCTCTTCCTGCTTTTCTTCTTCTTCTCTTTAGTCCTTTGGCTGTGTCCTGCATTGCTCGGTCTTCTTCGCCATTTCCCGTGTGTTTTTCACCAGTTTTAGCTATGAGTTTCCCATTTTGCTACCTTACTTTTCTTCTCCTCCTCCTTTTTTCCCTTGTTTCACAAACTAATTTCATTTATGCAGCTTTTTTCTCTCACATCCATCTCCCCCCTTTTCCCTTGCCAACACCTCTATCTGCGACCTCTCCTTCACCTCCTTTTATCCATACTAAAAATCAGATTTTCGATTTTTGGACTCGATTTGGGATGTAAATCTTTACCTTACTGCCTTTGCTTTATCGGAATGCCAAAAATTTTGGGCTAAGTGTTCTGTGACTTTCGTTGTAGTAAGGGTGTTTTACACATCCCCTTGGCCCTCCCCACCCCCGTGTTATGTCAACTTGGTTCGCTTCTTAGAGGTGTGGTGGTTGGCAAACAGATCTAGATGGCTTGATCTGTTGTAGTGCTCTAAGATTTGATTTTTGTTGTGGATTTTTTTTTTTTTTTTTTGTTGGGGGTTACTTTAGTTGTGCTTGACTCTCTGCGGATCCTCCTTCACTCTGTCACTTCAACGGTTGCTGGTGAGAGTTTGGCAACATCGGTTTGCTTTTTCGGGGTTGATTTAGGTTGTTTTTCTCTTTGTCATCAGTTTTTAGTTTCAAGCCTTTATTGTGGGATTAGGTCTCCCATTGTTTGTCATAGGCCGTTGTTGACTGTGTAATTTGTTTTAAGTTTAATGAATTCTAACTTTACGTCCAAAATAAAAAAATAAAAAAAGTTGCCAAACACTTTAAGAGAATAACTTGACATTTAAGTAGGAAACCACTCCTCTCCTGAGAGAAAAGGTCAACTACTTCGTCGTAGCTTAGCCTGTAAGACACCCTAACAAATAGGGAAAAGCTCCTTAGAGTCACCCTAAGGCCTCACACTTTCCTACACAACTCCATGCTAAAGACTACCTCATTCATGTAGTGTTCAAGATATAGTAAAACATTCAGATGTATCCTGCTAGTCATCCACCAAAGTGAACATTCTTGCACTTGTAGAAGAGATATTATCCATACGTCGGCCTGCATAACATACGATTGTTAGACTTCTCCTTTAGTAATAGTCGCGTCATTTTTTCTAAAACATCTTATGACTTAAGCATTGGAGGCCTTTTGACAAACATTATATCAATATTAGTCAATTGGTTCAGGGGTTATATTTTTAGCAGGTTTTCTGGTCAATTTGTTTGGACATAAATTTGCATAATTTTGCATCCCCAAATTAATGCTATGAGAATTCTTAAAAATATTCAACATGTGAGTGAAGAAAGTTGGTTTGATAAAGTTCTTATTTATCGACTGTTTTTTATTTCTTTTTCTTTTAGATAATAACGAGTAAGACTCACAACATGCGTTCATCTAAGAACACCGTGATGACTACATAACAACTCTAGACACGCCCTACGTAGTGTTATTAGAGTCGAACCTTGCCATCCAACAACACACGAACAAGTTTCACTTGTAGCAGGACATGCAACCCAACCTGCGACAACAATGTAAATCACATAGAAGTATTTTGAAAAAAATGTGTGAAAATTTTGCTAACGAAGAATTTCCATGGGCATTATACTATCTATAGTTACTAGTACAAGAACTTACCTCTACTCAGTATATAACCAATTTTCTTATTGGGGCAGTTAGAATTTTGAAAAGCAAGTTTTGGGGTTTCAATCTATAGGGGGTGTGAATGGTTGATTTAATTGTGATTAAGTAATGCAGGTTTGCCATGTAATAGTATATATTATAGAGGGATCGCAATTTGATTCGCAACTCCTGTAAAATTTTCGAGTGTTACAAGCGGCCAAGCATGCTTTGACTCTGTTTATGAGATAGGTCTACAAATCAGAGAGGTGAATCCCTACAATTTGCCACATGATTCATGGAAAATGTTTTGAACAGGAAGGCAACCTCAGATTCTCTTCTGCTTGAAAGTCATGGTCAGAATGCAAGTAAAGAGGATATCATATCAGTGAAGGAGTTTATTTACAGACAAACTGATATTCTAAGAGGCAAGGGGGACTAGTAAATAAATTTAGTAATGGTTCAACTGCTAGTGTTAGTATGGTTGCTGTTGCTGCAACTGTTGCCGCTGGATCAGCTGCACCTGGAAAGCAGATGTCTACTCTTGAACTTCCAAATTTCCAAATTTGGTTATCTTCTAGTCAATAGATTCTTCATGGAATTCTTTTTGCAAAAAGTGGGTGCTTAGATGAAATTGAAGCTAGCAAAAGACAACCTCACCTAAGAAACATAGTTCCATAGCAGACTAAATGAGTTTCTTCAAAAGGTACAAATCTTCTAGATTTAGTAGCATCTTGGCTCGAAAATGATAAAAGGCTGAACACAAAATTTTTGATTTTGTGGTGGGAAATAACTCTTCCAGCTACTAAAGAGGTTTATCTCAAAGACTTGTTTGGTTGTTACACAACTTCACAGCATGAATCACATCTAAAGAAGGATTTGCAAGCTTTCCATTCAATGGTGAAAGGACATGCAGTGCAATAGTTTGCAAAAAAGTTGGAGGATGAATGTACATTCATTTGGAAATCTGGAAGGCAACTGTGTGATGCCTTTAGTTTGACTGGAAAACCATGTATGCACCAGAGACATGATGTTGAGGCTAGTGAATCACTTCTGGGAGTTCCTGTGAAGCAACATTCTAACAGATATGTTTTCCTCCATGCTGTTAGAACCAACAAAACAATAAAAAACTTGTTTATGTAGAAATTAAAATACGCTTGATTGTTGGGAGAATTATCTTATTGAATTAAAAAACAAATATGGCTATTAAATAGCCTTACATCAAAACAGGAAGGGAAATAACAACCCACAACCTTACATCCCTAGAATTGTGGTGCATGACTAAGTCCTAAACAAATAAACTTGTCCCTTAAGGATATGGGTTATTATGCACTGACTTTAAACCTAAAAACAAGGAATTCTAACCCTATCAGCTAGGAGATCCTAACAACTTTAACATCCTCCCTTAAACTGAATGCTACTGTCATTCAGTTTATCCCTGGATATTCGTAGACACCTATCAAGTCACGCATCTTCACGAACACTTCGAGCTTTAGTGGCCTTGTCAGAATATATGCAATTTGCTCCTGAGTAGAACGCTATATCAACTCCACAACTTCATCCTTGTTGAGATTTCGAAGAAAATGGAAACACACATCAATATGTTTGTTGTGACCATGCATCATTGGATTTTTTGAAAGTTTAATAGCTGAGATGTTGTCATAGTAAACCACCGTTAGTTTGGATTGGCCATGATTAAGCTGCTCCAAAATCCTTCTTAGCCACACAACTTGACAAGCACTAGTTGCTGCAGTAATGAACTCGGCCTCGGTAGTGGAAAGAGTGACTACCGGCTGTTTCTTTGAAGACCAAGACACTGCACTTGAACTCAGGATAAAACCATAACCCGAAGTGCTCTTTCTATCATTCTGATCACTAGTGTAGTCGTTGTCCATGTAGCCAACAAGTTCCTCAGTTCCTCCCTTCTTGTAGAACAACCTAAAACTGACTGTGCCTTTCACATAACTTAGCATTCTCTTTGCTACTTGCAGATGAATCTCAATGGGACGTTCCATGTACCTGTTAATTAGACTTACTAAAAACATTAAGTCAGGACGTGTGGTAGTCAAGTACATAAGGATTCCCATGATCTGTTTGTAAAGAGTGCCATTAACTATTACTTCATCTTCATCCCTTGTGAGCTTAAAACCAGGAACCACTGGATTGTGCATTGGATTGCAATGATCCATATTGAATCTCTCCAATACCTCCTGGGCATATTTTCGTTGGTTGATAAAAACACCATTTGACATTTGCAAAATTTCAATCCTAAGAAAATATCTCATTTTTCGAAGATCAATCATATCAAATTCAAACATCATGGATTTCTTGAAGTGTTCGAACATAATCTCATCATTACCAGTGAATATGAGATCATCAACAAAAAGGCACACAATTAATAATTTACCTCCATATGCTGTTTTTATGAACAAGGTATGCTCATAAGGACATTTCTTAAAGCCTTCTTGAACAAAATAGGTCTCTATATGACTATACCAAGCTCTAGGAGCTTGTTTAAGTCCATACAAAGCCTTTTTCAGTCGATATACCTTGGATTCGTGCCCTTTTTGTTCATAACCAGGAGGTTGATCAACAACCACTTCTTCATCTATCTCCCCATGCAAAAATGCAAACTTAACATCTAGTTCGTAGATCATCCAACTTTTCTGGGTAGCGATTAAGATAACTACTCGAATGGTATCTAAACGAGCTATTGGTGTAGACACCTCAACATAATCCACTCTATACTGCTGACTGTACCCTTTTGCAATGAGCCGAGCCTTGTATTTGACCACTTCCTCATTTTCATTGAGTTTTGTTTTAAAAACCCATTTTACGCCAATTGTTTTCCCTCCAGATGGCATCTAGGTGAGTTCTCATGTGTCATTCCTCATAATAGCTTCAATTTCAACGTCCATGACCTGCTTCCATTTGCTACTCTTTACTGCATCCTCGTATGTTAAATGATCACTGTCAGAGAATAAGGCTAGATGAGCCATATCCACATTTTCTTCATTGGAGAGGCCCTGACCATTCTCATAATCTCGCATCCACCCTCGTGGTCTTCTAACTCATCCTTCATGGAAAAGACTGTCATCATTTGAAGAGCCTATTCCTTCTAATAAGTCACTTTGAACGAAACTTATATTTCCTTGTTCATCTTCAGCAGTGATGTTGACGTCAGGTTCCTCTCCATTGCCTCCATCTGTACCTGCCACTTCATCATCTTCCCATTCCAAATCAGCCAAAATAGTTTGCTTGTGGCTGTTATCCCAGTTCCACCTTTGATCTTCTTCAAATACCACATCTCGGCTCACAATTATTTTTTAAGAAATGGGATCAAATAATCTGTAAGCTTTAGATTCTTCACTTACCCCAAGTAATATGCATTTCAGACTTTTGGCATTGAGCTTCACTCTCTTGTTATCAGGTACATGAATATGAGATATGCATCCAAAGACCCAGAAGTGACTTACTGAAGGCTTGGATCCACTCCAGGCTTCTTCTGGTGTCTTGCTTCTCATGACAAGCGTTGGACTTCTGTTCAAGGTATGCACTGTCCAGTTCACTGCTACAAGCCATAAAGTTTTTGGGATTTGCTTCTTTGACAGCAGGCTGCGCACCATATTCATGATGGTGCGAATTTTCCTCTCTGCGACCCTATTCTGTTGGGTGTATATGCAGCCGTTAATTGTCTTTGAATGCCATTCACTTTACAAAAGCGAGTGAACTCTAGTGATGTGAACTTTCCCCCACGATCAGTTTGAAGACTCCTTATAAATGCTCCGGTTTCCTTCACAACCCTAGCTTTGTAGGATTTAAAAGTAGCAAATGCTTCTGATTTTTCCACCAAGAAATAAACCCAAGTTTTTCTACTGAAGTCATCAATAAAGGTAATGAGATACCTTTTTTTGCTGTTTGAGATTGGATTTATTAGCCCACATATGTTCGCATGCACTAATTGAAGAACTCCAGATGCCCTCCATATACTTTCCTTTGGCAAAGGATCGCGATGTTGTTTTCCTATCAAGCAATCGTCGCAAACTTTCAGATGAGCTTTCAATTGAGGCAACCCCTCCACCATATTCTTATGTTGAAGAACTTTGAGACCATTCCAACTGAGATGGCCATAACGACAATGCCAAAGTTGGTCTTGATCTGTGGGTAGCGAGGAGAAGCAGATTTCCTCTTTTGGTGGTCAACGACCAAGCACAACAAGCATTCTATTATATGTCATCTTGGTTTCCATGATTAAACCTTTCTCAAGATGAAAGATCTTGCACTTTTGTGTTGCATGAATACTGCGAGACCCTTCTCTTGCAATTGACCAATACTTAGTAAATTATTTTTCAACTCTGGCACAAAGAAAACTCTAGTAATCACTTGCATGATCCCATTTTCTTCCATTTGAATGCTGCCCTTCCCTAGCACAGTAAAACTTGTTCCCAGCTTCACTAATTCTCTGAAATTGCTATCAAATTGGGAAAATAATTCTCTTTTCCCACACATATGATTACTACACCCAGAATCGTGAAGCACAAGTAATCTCTTCTAGCCTCCTTGATATCCACATACGCCATTAAAAGCATCTCTTCACTGGTCTCAACAAAGTTTGCCTTTGTATCTCTTACTTTTTTGGGACACTCCCACTGAAAATGCCTAAGCTCATGACAACTATAACACTCTAGGGTAGATTTATCAGACCCAAACCTATGTCTTTCCCTTCCTTTTCCTTGATAAGTGCCTATACCACCACCTCTTCCTCCTAATTGAGTTCCGTGAGTGATCTGAACTGCTTGTTCATCCACAGTGTGGTGACTGATCCGCTATTTGTGCACCAAGAGACTACTTTGAAGTTCATCTATGGACAAAGTATCCAAATCATTCAATCGAGCCCACAACGTAGTCGTACTTTGGAGTCATAGATCTTAAAAGCTTCTCAATGATCACCACATCCTCCATCATTTCTCCGTGAATTCTCATCTTATTGGCTATGATGAAAGTTCTTCTAAAGTAGTCATTCACCGATTCTCCAGCTTTCATGTGCAAAACTTCTCCTTGCGAAGAGCTTGTCGTTAAGCACGTTTAACTCGTGTTGTCTCTTAATACTTTTGCTTTAAAGAGTCCCATATATCTTTCGTTGTATCTTTCTTCAATATCGTGTCTAGAATTGATCGATCAATGGCTTGGAACAAATAGTTCTTAGCCTTCAGGTTTTTCAACTTTTGATCATCAATTGCCTTCTTTTGTGCCCCAGTGGGATCCATCCCTTCTGCTGTTGCAGAGATCCCAGTTTCCACCAAGCTCCAATATTCCTTGGAGTGCAGAAAATTCTCCATAAGCATGCTCCAATGATCATAGTGTCCGTCGAACCTTGGGATAGCAGGCTACACAAAACTGCTCTCGCTTGTATGTTGTTGCTCCTTTACGCTGGTGACTGTGATACAAACTTTTGGTCAGGCCTCGTGATGGGGCTCTGATGCTAGATGTTAGAACGAACATAACAATAAAAAACTTCTTTATGCAAAAATTAGAATACGCTTGATTGTTGGGAGAATTATCTTATTGAATTAAAGAACAAATATGGCTATTAAATGGCCTTACATCAAAACCGGAAGGGAAATAATAACCCACAACTTTACAGCCTAGAATCGTGGTGCAGGACTAAGTCCAAAACAAATAAACTTGTCCCTTAAGTATAGGGATTATTATGCACGACTTTAAACCTAAAAACAAGGAATCCTAACCCTATCGGCTAGGAGATCCTAACAACTTTAACACACGCGTGTTCTTGTGGTCATTCACGGAAACTAAGATCTGATCTTTTTGACTTTGAGTCAGCAAACATTACTTTCAATTGCTACCCAGACTGTGACAAGCACCTTCCCACACTTCAACTACCTAAAGTAAGCAATACAGGCCCTATTCAACCTTCCTCATGGAGTTTGGTCCGCATTGGTGTTGCAAAGTACCATGAACCTTGTAAAGGCTTGCTTTAAAGTGGGTTTTCTTCCACTCAGAAGTTTATTTTGAAATGGATAATATATTTGGAAAAACAGATAAGCCCAAATGACTTACCGACCAGTGCAGTGCATCAAGGTTCTGTAGTGAGGTCAGATACAAACCTCAAATTTGAATCTAAAGCTGATGTGCTGTTTTTCACAAGGGAGTTAAACTCTGGAGTAGCAAGTCACATAAACCTTGCAGAGGACTTAGTGCTTGATGATAATAATTAGAATCAATTTTGGTAAAGGTCTTCCCAACTTTACCATGCGTAAAGCTTTTTCTGAGGTCGTCGCTGGAATATTCGCTGCAGATTCAGGATTTCCTTCTATCCTGCTGAGGGAAAAATCTTCACCGGGTTTAGATAAGAGTATTCAGAAAACTAGGGCAAGGGATCATAGTGTAGAAAGGACTAGTGATAAAGGAACTCGGAAATCTGAAGATGTTTTATCTGTCCGGGAAAGCTTTAGTGGGACCAATAGCACAAATGTTGACTCCTATCTACAAAGAGGCAGTAATGTAGTTAGTGTGGACCTGAACAACGGTGAAAAGTTAAAAATGATCCCTTCTTTAAAACATGTAATAGTGTATGTTGGATTTGAGCATGAGTGCCCCCATGGCCACCGTGTTCTATTAAATCCAGAGCATCTTAATGAGCTTGGGACCTCATATCAATTGCCCAAAGAATCTCAGGAAAACTCGGACCATAGCCTGCCAGATAATTCTAAACTGAGTAGGAATGGTTTCCGTGGTAAAGTTCACCGCAATTCAAATAGGATGGCTGCTACCGCTGCAAATAAGGAGGGACATGTAACTAAGTCAAAAGAGATAGTAACTAATGGTAATCTGAAAATAGATCGGCTAATGCAGTCAGGACAAGGGAAGGAGCAAAATCACACATCTTTTAGTGCATCTGCAGTCCATAATTTGTCCAAACGTCTTGTAGCCTTGATGATGGTGGATGTGCTTTCTCTATGTTGAATAGAAATTTACCAATCTATATGAACTGCCCACACTGCAAGATCTCTAGGGATAAGCAACATTCACCAATGACTAAGTTTGCTGGCACAATATCACAGCTTCAAAGGATTTTTGTGGTATGGAATGTTTCTTATAATCTATTTTTCTCATTGCATTTTACAAGAGTTACTAAGTAGTTTATTTTAGTCTTTAAACTTTTTGCTTTGGATTGGCCATCTACGAGGTTTTTCCTATTTTATTCATCTGAAATATGCAGTACCATTCTTAATATCTGGAATATGCTATACCTGACTAAAGGAGGTTTGATTTCATGCTAATGTTTTTCTCCCTTACCGATGCCCTCTAAAGATTCCGCTTGTAGGTCACACCTCCCTTTCCAGTGATATTAGCTACTTGCCCAGTTATACAATTTGAGGTATTTCTATCTCCCTTCTCAAGTATAGTATGCCTAACCTTTATGATATTACCTACTTTACTTTATTGGTACAGTTTATTTTACAACTTGACACCCGAAGAATTAGAATTCTCTAAGGTTAATAAATCAGTTTGCTAGTATTCTTGATTGGGTTTTGGTTTTAGAATGGCAAATCCTTCATGTTGTTTATTATTGTTGTTCTATGCACTTGTAACACGCACCTGTTCATTGTTGCTGTTATTATTCTTACAAAATATATCACTGGTTAAACACATTATTTCCTCTTTTGTTTATTAGATTTTTCTTACAAACTTAAATCTTTGTTTTCTCATGCTATTGCAATCATTTTACGTGTAGGCATCATGTCTACCTCCCTCAATCCCAGAACGTTAGCAGAAGTTGCAGTTCAACCTCGGATCCCAAGTGGTTTTACCTGCAGAGAGTTTCGTTACCCTTAGACTCCCATTTGTGTATGGTGTGCAACTGGAGGACGGAAGTTTACGTTCTCTTAGTTGTTTTGAACATCAACCAGAAGTAACCGCTTGGATTACCAAAGGGACAACATTATAGGTCATGTCCAAGAGAAACTGTGTTGGTCAAGATGGAGTTCTCACATAGTCAGAACTGTATATCTTAGGATTTGTCCCCGAAAAAAATTGTATATCTTACGATTTGGCTTTATCCATGCTGAGTTTGCAAAGGCAGCTTTAGTTGGCTCCACTAAGGTCAGGTCAGTATATGCCATTTTAATTTTTTTTTATAATCATTTGTTTTATTTTTTGTTTTATGAATTAAACTTATCCACGTTTAATGCAGATTTAGGCTTAGCCAGTTGGCTAGAGCAATGTGCTAGAAAAACTTATCCATGTTTAATGGACTTGATTCTTCTATGTTTTCTATTTTACTTCCCTGGACTCCGGATAATCCATGTACATTAGTGGGTAGGCTATTAATGTACTTACTCCGTTCAGGATTTTTTCTCATGTAAAAGGACCTAATGTAGTTTTAGCAGGCATAAACATTAGGATGGATGTTTTGCATTGGTGGCTGGGATGGTTAAGTCATGGTCAATCTACTAGGTGACATGAGCATTTGGTTGGATAGGGCTGGATGACTTTACAGAATTTTATCGTTGGTTCCAAATAGTTGGGATCTGTTTATCTTATGAAGTTACGATTTGAACCTGATGATTGAAGATACGCATGCAGGCTAAAGTTTTCATAGATAGACATGATCGATAAATTTCAACTTCGAAACTCATATGAGCATTCTCACTTGCAGCCAGGTATTGTCGTCGATGACATTATTTCAGTAAAACTTAAATAATAGTTCCTTAATCTTTTCTGGTCTGCCTGTTTTCCAGGAATGGTTTGATTCTTGAACCTCTAGGTGGCTGGTGCTTGAGCGAAGCTTTTCAGAGCTGTGGCGCTCTTTGATCTTTATTTTATCCTCTCTTACACTGGAATGTCAATTGCTTCTACTAGTAAAAATTTAAAATCAAATGCTATGAGATCCAAAAGTTTCATTCCATTTTATCTTATGTTAATTGTTTATAAAAACATGAAAGTAATACAGAGATTATGTTTGATCTTATATTGTCTTATGGCATTCAAAGAGCATATGAAAAGTTGATTTGACTCTATTGTTCCAAGTTTTGGGATACGTAGTGTGTAGCATGCTCCTGTTTTGTTCTGTGCACCACAAAACATTCATGTTTGTCACTGTGCACATATCAGAAATGAAACTCTAGACCTATGATTTTTAGAATTTTGAGAATCTTATTTATGAGTTTCTTACGACCCAAACAAGTTATTAAAACAACCAACCAGGGCTCAGTGGGAGTGGCTGAGGCACATCGGTTTGTCCCCTGTGGTCTTATTTTTATACCTCAAGGTACCTCATTAGCGATTGCTAGTGTTTCCTGCCCCCAAAGATTGTAGGGTTCAGCGGATGGCCCCAGTTTATAAGCCGCGTCAGAATTACAGCGCCCTTGTCATCAAACAGATGCCATTTCGAAAACTAGGTTCGTGGGTTCAACTTAAATTTCATACTAGATGATCTGAGAGAAAAAAATATGAGAAACTAAAAAGCTGTAGCATCCCTTGAGTGAAGAAAAAGAGAATTTTATTTAAACAAAATATATTTACATAATTACTAGAATAGACACTCATAAACTTTAAAAATTAAAGAAAAAGCATAAAAGGGGCAGCACAGGCACCACTCCTGCCACTAAAGTTGTCGCCATGGTCTCTTTAATCAGGCTAGAATCTGAAATCTCTTACATTGGGTCCTTCTTTCTCTTCAGTTTTCATCTTTTCTTCGGTTGTAAAGGTTATCAAAACTGAATCTGAATTGTATGTCCGAGTGAACTAGGGTTTCAAAATTAGTCTTCCATAGTTCCATAACTTCCATTGATCATTTTTTTTACGGTCGGAACCCAGTATTTAAAGATTCAGATCGGAAGTTTACAAAGAAATATGGTATAAAGAGATGAGAATTAAGAAGACATCGGGAGAGAGAGAATAAAGGAGGGGAAGAGAGAAGAGTAATGGGCAGGGGTGATCGGACATGGAGTACTGCTCTCCTTCCTCATTTTTTTAATTTATATTTTAATGTTTAATGTTAAGTGTTGATTTTTAATGTTTTCTTGGGTGTCCAGAGAAGGCTTAAACTCGGTTAGGAGTGTCCAAAGAAATAGGCTGTCCAGACTATATTTTGTGGTGTAAACAGGACCACTCTTATTATTATTCTTATTATTATTTTGTTAAACAAACAACAATATATATACTAAGGAGGTGGGAGAGTAGACTAAACCATATAATAGGTTTACCATAATAATGTGGTTCAACTTCGCCTTTGGCGAGAATCAAATATAAAACATCTCACTTACAAGTGAAGAGAAATGTCTCTACACCATAGTATTAAGTGACTGATAGGAGCATATTCATGCGACTTAAATGGCTTGTTCTCGTGCATTTACGTTGTGTTTCTTTAGTTATTTTAGTCCTTTAAGCTATTTTCGTGTGTTTGTAGGTCCAAAGGGCTAAAGGAGCAAAAAGATGCATTTTGGAGACTTTTGGAGCACTTTTGGGCTAAGGATGGATAGCTTATGCTTGGCGCCAAAGTGTTGGACGAAATTGAAGACCTAATTGAAGACCAAAGTGCTGGAACCTTGTTCCCTTTAGTTTTAGGACATTTAAACCTTTCATTTATCCTTAGCCGTGCATAACATTCCAACATTCCACTCATTCATTTCAGCCACACTCCCACTTATCATCACCACATATCACTTATCACTTATCATTCACCACTTATCATATCATACACTCAATCACTTATCACATATCACTTATCACACACCACATATCACTTATCACATATCATTCACCACTTATCATTCACCACTTATCATTCAACCAACTTTGCACATGCATTCATCAACATATCTAGCTGTCATTCACATGCATTTCATTCATCATTTCCACCCCCACATGTCCCTTTAATCATTCAAACATGCACCATTCAAACATACACCCAAACACCACCAGAAATCATCATTGTCGTGGGTACCTATCCCATTTCAGATTGCCATTCCACTTCATTGCACATGCATCTTCATAATTCAACACATGCATTCATTATTTATTTACTTTGCATCCTTTAATTTAATCACATGCACATTCAAACAAACACAATCATTTCAGCCAACACATGGAGAAAGATGGAGCTTCACAAAGGAAGTTTGCGTGAAGCCCCACTACGAGGTACAGAAGCGGAAGGCATAGAAGCAGAAGGTATAGAAGCGGGAGGCATAGAAGCGGGAGGCATCGGAGCGGAAGCCATTGGAGCGGAAGGCATCGGAGCGGGAGCATTCCAGGCCTCAATACTTGGCCAAGCGCTGGATGAGCCAGGAAAAAGGTGCCTCTGGAGGAAAGACGAAAACCTTTGACGGTCACTGTAAATCCGACCTTCAGACTCTTGCAGCTCATCAAGCTTCCTCTTCATGCCCGACGAATAGTTATTTGCAAGCACATGCAAACTTCTATTCTCGTACTTAAGCTGCTGGATCTCTTGCTTAAGACTCTCCACCTCTGCCATCAATGATTCCACCTGACGGGAGCGGGCAAGCAGGCGTTGGCCCATGTTGGACACAGAACTCGCACACTGAACACTAAGTGCGAGGGACTCTTGAACGGCTAACTCATCGGACCGTCCTGACAACAGCCTACTATCTTTTGGAGTGAGGAGGTTCCTAGCTACTATTGTAGCTGTTGTGGCGTCCTGCATCACGGAGTCTTCACCTGTGAGAAAACCGTTAGAAGATAAGAAAGAAGGGCGCCATACGTTACCTTGACGCGGCGCGCCCGTATCACTGCTAAGGCTCAATTCCAAGCTAAGGTTCGATGAGTTTGCCATTTTTTCAAAAGTGTTCAAAGAAAAGGGATGAAGTTAAATTTCAAAGGGCCGGAGTCGATTTTCAAGAATGGGAAATCTTCAGAGTGTGTTTGTTTGTGGTGATCGATAGCTCTATAAGAAGCCAAGGCGAAGCGTCCACCAATTCAAAAAGCCGGAATTTCCGACGGAAGTTCGGCGACGCTTTCTCTGCTTTTCAGAAAACGCGTTCAACTTTGTCAAAAGTTCACGTGGAGGTCATCATCGCAGCTACACTTTTGCCGACAAGCGTAAAGTTCGGCGACGCTTTCTCTGCTTTTCAGAAAACGCGTGCGACTTTGTCAAAAGAGCTCTGACAGAGCCGCATCCGCACTACCACGTGTCGTTCAGAAAGCGAAGGGGCGTCCGTGCAGAAATCGAAGGGGCGCCTGCTCAGAAATCGAAGAGGCGTCGTTCAGATATCGAAGAGACATTTGTCGACAAGGGTAAAAACACAGTACCACCACTTGATATTATCTCTATATATGTCGACCTTCGTCTTTTATGGCAAGGCAAACCTGAAGAAAATGCCCAACTCTCCCTCACCTCTGAGGGCGCACTCCCAGCAAAGCCTTTCGAAATACTCAATTCTTTCTTCTTCCCCAAAGATGATACCAGATGCCTGGAGTACAGATGACCCAGGAGGAAACGGCGGATTGAAGTGTGCTGATTCATTCACCGCTTCTTCAAAAGCAAAGGTATCTCATATCATCAAGGTCAAAAGCAAAAGTATCTCATATCATGCTCTTTCCCTGTCTTTTTCTTTGTCCTTGTTCTTACTTGCATGGCAAAGTAAAAGAAGCAATCAGCCTGCACTTGGAGTCAGTCTTCCGTTCTGGAGCCAACTGCCTGGAATCTATTCCTGATTGCTTACCTAGCGTTGCTCTCGAGTAGTCATCTTCAACGGTTGATACACTTCCGGAGAAGGGACCACTTCTGCAAAGGGGCGCGAGTAAGGCAAGTGAAAATGATACATTGAAGCATGTGGAGACAAACATAGGCTGAGTTATCCTCCAACCCTTTTCAATACGAATTGGAAAGATTGAACAAAGAAACAGACCAAAGGGGTAAGCTCAGACCTTCGGGGAAGACCAAAAGAATCCTCCAGCCCAGTAGCACAAAGGAAAATCAACAAGTGGAGGAGACCAAAAGAATCCTGCTGCCCAGATCAAGAGTAGCACAAAGGAAAATCAACGATGGGAGGAAACCAGTTCAAGAGTAAGCCTGTGGAATCACAAAGATCAAAGCCTCAATGCAATCACCAAGGAGAAGAGGGAATTTACACTCCATAACCAGATTTGCGTCCCTAAACTCTTCTCTTTGTTAATTACATTCTGCCATGTTTAGTATGTTTAAGTGTTTTTTTTTTTTTTTTTTTGTGTGTTTACTTATGTTTTGTGTGAATCTATGCTTAAAACATTGAGGACAATGTTTGATTTAAGTGTGGGGGGGTAACTAAGTATTTTTGATGCAAATTCGTGGGATTTTATCACCCATAACTTCAAATGTTGTTCCTTGCTGTTTTAAGGTGTTTTTAAGTTGTTTTAGAGTGTTTTAGTATGTTTTGTTTTTATAACTCCGAAAATACCATAAAAATTTGAAAAAATTGTTTTGAAAAGCCTAAAAAGAGTGTTTTGAGTCGTTTTTATGTGTTTGTGTCTTAGGGTACCTTCCAACACAATAATGAGGATTTGGTTTGTAATTGCATGACTGTTAAAAAGAGTTATAAACATAGAGAAAAGTTTGATTTACTCTTGGTATATGCTTGGTTATGGTTATAATGTATGACTTCACATGCAATCATAAAAGGAAAATTCGTTTTTGTAACATGCTTGAAGGAAGGAACTCAAACAAACGCTACAACCCTGTGAGACTCGAGCCATTACCTTCTTTGGAGAGTTATTTTCTGTGATTCTTTGCTTTCTAAATTTGTTGCATGATCTCATTATTCCTTGCTTGGTTGCTACTTAGAATGCAATTGTGTCATGATAGAACTAAATGCTAGAACTTATATCCGTTTCATTCAAAGCATGACATTGAATTGCATAATATATATCAAGATGAAGTTGTGTTGTTGCCACCATAGCCAAATAGCCTTACTTCCCATATTTCGTATATATTAGTTTTAACCCCGTTGAGCCTCGTTTAGCCTATTTTCTTTGCTAACCACATCACCCCTTACCTAGCCTAGAGTAGGACTTTCCTATACCCTTGTTCTTGAAGTATAGTGAGCATGACTTAAATGAATTCCTTTTGATTAATATGTTGCAGAAATTAAGTGTGGGGGAAGGGATTTTTGTGTGTATGTATGTGCCTAAGTCTTAAAGGAGGCATGGGAAAAAAAGAAAAAAAAAAGAAAAAAAAAATGTGAGAAAAAGAAGAAGAAAAGAAAGAAAAAGAGTGAAAATAAGTGAGAATGGACTCACAAGTGTGATTGTTGAAGAAAGGGCCCAAAAAGTTTGAATATGGCCCTAAGTTTTGTGTGACTTCCCCTTGGGTGTTCAAAGTTGACTTCTGCGTTCTAAAAGGAATTCTAAGTGCCTAATTCAATACTTTGCTCACTATTGCTTAAAGAACGTTTGTTTTCCCTATCCTTTCTTTGTTAGCCAAACACCTTTAGCCCCGTTTCAACCCTTATGCTTCTATCTTGATCGTTATGTGTTCAATATGTGGAGTTTGGAATTGATATGAGCTTATGGAATCACTGGTTCTCATTCTAAGTAGTAGCATTCCATTCATGAGATCATATTCATGTCATTATCGTAAATCCAGAAAATGCTTTCTTTGTTATAACATATGTGAGATACTAGTCTTTCATGTTTACATCAATCTCTCACATATAACTAGTGTAGGGTGTGTAGTCAGAAAATCTATGTGAAAATAGAGTGCATTCTAGTAAGGAATTGAGGAAATTCTCTAAGGCATGTTACTACATTCGAAATGGTTTTAAATGCTTAAATGTGAACTAGTATGTGGTGACTATGATTAAGAATGTACTTAAGTGTAAAGATGGCTAAAATTTGTGGGAATAATGATTTTTAACTTGTCATGAGCATTGGAAATCCGTGAGACGATTGTTGGAAGGTGTAGGTTGTGTTTTGTTCGTTTTGTCTAGTTTCGTGTTCTTTTGTTGTTTTGTTTTGCTCGAGGACTAGCAAAAGATAAGTGTGGGGGTATTTGATAGGAGCATATTCATGCGACTTAAATGGCTTGTTCTCGTGCATTTACGTTGTGTTTCTTTAGTTATTTTAGTCCTTTAAGCTATTTTCGTGTGTTTGTAGGTCCAAAGGGCTAAAGGAGCAAAAAGATGCATTTTGGAGACTTTTGGAGCACTTTTGGGCTAAGGATGGATAGCTTATGCTTGGCGCCAAAGTGTTGGACGAAATTGAAGACCTAATTGAAGACCAAAGTGTTGGAACCTTGTTCCCTTTAGTTTTAGGACATTTAAACCTTTCCTTTATCCTTAGCCGTGCATAACATTCCAACATTCCACTCATTCATTTCAGCCACACTCCCACTTATCATCACCACATATCACTTATCACTTATCATTCACCACTTATCATATCATACACTCAATCACTTATCACACACCACATATCACTTATCACATATCATTCACCACTTATCATTCAACCAACTTTGCACATGCATTCATCAACATATCTAGCTGTCATTCACATGCATTTCATTCATCATTTCCACCCCCACATGTCCCTTTAATCATTCAAACATGCACCATTCAAACATACACCCAAACACCACCAGAAATCATCATTGCCGTGGGTACCTATCCCATTTCAGATTGCCATTCCACTTCATTGCACATGCATCTTCATAATTCAACACATGCATTCATTATTTATTTACTTTGCATCCTTTAATTTAATCACATGCACATTCAAACAAACACAATCATTTCAGCCAACACATGCACTTTAATCATCCACCACATATTCCCTTACACACTCCACCTAGCCGTGCACATTCATACACTTCCATTTTCCATATTTTCCCCCATCTTGGCAGATTTCACATGCACACACATGCAATCCCAACTTTCACATACATCTTGGCAGATTTCACATGCACACACTTGCATTTTCAGCACCAACAACACTCATTGCCATGCACATTCACTCACCATACCATTCCAGCATTAGCACATGCAACCTAGCTGTCATGTTCCCCCCATTTCACCTATAAATACTCATTCATTCACACTCATTCATACACAATTCATTTCACAACAGAAATTGGTCCCTTGGGGCCGTGCCCTTCACAAAGTCCATCCATTCCATTCAAACACTCATCCATTGCAGAAATGTAGACATCAAACCACCTTTATGCCGTGCCTTCCCCTACAAATCCAAACACCATCCTTCCATTTCCACCACTCCCCAAACCACTCACACCATCAAACTATCCCTAGACCTTGTGCTACAACGAAGAGGAAGAGAAGAGTGCCTAAACGTTCATACAATTCAAGTTTGAGTTGTTGGAATGTTTAGGTGTTTCTTTGATTTCAACGTTTAATTTCAATACTCTTTGTTTTGTACGAATGAGGAATGGAAGATAAGAGGGCCTAAACGTTCATACAATTCAAGTTTGAGTTGTTGGAATGTTTAGGTGTTTCTTTGATTCTCTTTGTTTTGTACCATGAGGAACTAAACCCCCCTTGGTTAGGGGGTGATTCGAATATATGTTTATGCTTGCATTTTGATTTGAATACTTCTAATTGCGTTTCATAAGTTGTGGATTCAATTCGTTTAACTGTTTGATTGATAACTTATTTATGTATGTTCATTGAGAGTGCACACTTAATTTTCATGCATGAATATGACGCTAGAATATAAGTGAGTTTCACCTAATCGTTATGAACTTATATTCACAAGTAGTGGAGGTTGCTTATAAACAATCGCGTTAAATGAATTCTTGGCATAAGTTTCATGCAATCCATAGTAACGAATGCCTCGTCAACACTTATAATTTTCCTAGAGCGTAATGATTCTTGCTTGTATCTCTTCTATGCATTCATGTTGAGGACTTGTGGGGAATTTTTTGAATTGTTGTATGCGCTAACCCATCCAATTCAATAACGTTAGGAAGATTTGAAGGTTAATTAGTGCATCACGGTTAACCCGGGGTGTTGAGTTTCATGGTTTATTGAAATGCAATTGGAAATCATTTTATTATGCAAGTATAACATGTATGGAGATGAACCCCTTAGCCATTCTATCATCCATTCATTCCATTCCATCAAATTCGTTTTACAATCTATTTCGTTTATTAACTTGTTTTGTTATTTCAATTTTCGTATAAATCTAAATCCCCCTTTACTTTAATGTCCAATTTAGTTAGAAATCAATTTAGTTTGTGCTTTTAAGTGTTTTGATTCATTTTATTTCCCAATTTCGTCCAAATTCACCAAAGTGCTCAAAACTGCCCAGAAAGTGATTTTAAGGCAGTTTTGAGTGTTTTGGGTGATGTTTGAGTCTTTTGGTTTGTTTTAATGTTTTAAGTGTTTAGTTTTACATTCTTTAAGTTAGTTTAGTGTTTTATATTGTGTTTTTACATTCTTGAGTCAAGTTATTACTTAATTTCGTCCAAATTTGTGTTTGTGCTCAAATCTGCCCAGAAAGTGGTTTTTAGGCAGATTTGAGTGTGTTTGTGTTGTTTTGAGTCTTTTGGTTTGTCTTAGTGTTTTAAAGTTTAGTTTTGCATTCTTTGAGTCTAGTATAGTGTTTCATATTGTTATTTTACGTTTTTGAGTCAAATCCAAGTGGTTAACAATCCCTCCTAATCCCCGGTCCAGAACGATCCCTACTTACATGTATACTACAATTTGATAAAAAGAGGGTTTAATTTGGGTGCGTATAAATCTCGCATCAGTGACCACTCTTATTTTTTTTAGATTTACTTGCAGAATAGACTCTGAGATTTATAATGACAACTTGTAGCCTGTTCTTGAAGGAAAAAAATTTGTTCTAGCTAAGAACATGTGAGAACATTTGAATACATAAGCAAACTATTAACACTTTAAAGTAGGCATACATTCAAAACAATTCTAAAACCCATGACTTTCAAAGCCTAGTGAATGGTGAACCAAAAGACTCTTTGACAAAATAAAGGGAAGAGAGAGTTTGAGTTTCATTACCCTTGAAGCTCATCCTTGTTTACACAAGGGATTCACCCAAGCGAAGGGCCTTCAAGTCACCTCCTTTACTCCTTGGATGGTTGCTTCTTTGTTTCTCCTTTTCTCCTTGAGGATTTGAGGAGAGGAACTCCAAGAACACCAAAAGTTTGGTGTCTCTAAGTCTCCACACAAAGGATGAGGTGTGAAGATGAAATGGATGACTTAGAGGAATGAAGATTGCTAGCTATTTTTCTCTAAGTGTGGCCGGCCTCTTTGGGAGACAAAGAGAGAAAGAGTTTTGCTCTTTTGCCTCAAAGAAAACCCTTAATGTGGTAAAGCTATAAAGTTCCTTTTATAGCACTTCACATTTGAGTGGCAAACTTGTAATTATGCCAAATTCACTACCACTCACCCTATGGCCGGCCATCCTTTAGTTATTGGGCTATTTGCCCATTTTGTTTTACTTGTCATACAACTTAAACATAATGGGCCTTGTATACCAAAACCCTTTTGGGCCCCGAGACCCGAAACTAACTTGAAAGGCCAATACGAACATTTCGTATAATTAATTAACTAATTAATTAATATTGAGCGTTCTCAATTAAACCATTTAATTGCTTATCCATCTCATTTATATTTCTTCACTTTCATCCTTACTCGATGTACGATCCATTAGGTTCCAAGTAATGAGGCAGTGGACGATTGTTATTCTTAATGATCGATTGTGAATTGAAACTACATTTCAATTCTCCCCTTGATGAAGATTATTGTTTGCTAATCTTCAGGGCTTCCACAAACCATTAGTGACACCTTGTCATGGCTACCCAAGCTAAGTAGAAGTGGTTGGAGAACCTATCCAGTTACAATTACAATGCAATATAGTCCTTCTCTAATATATTACTCTTAATCACATTGTTTGAGTGATAGTTTGTTTCATGTATATTATCCAATGTGATACTTCTATATATGATTTGGAACAAACTTCCTAAGTCAGATTCGTTCTTTGGCCAAAGACTCCTGAATCATATCTCAGAGTATTCTCCTTCCACCATGGAAGGTTAGAGATCCCTTATTGTGCATTCATATGCCTACATGACTAGATAGCTTGACCCCAACAATGTTGTGGACACTCTTGATGGAATGCGTTTGACATGATCAAAGATCAAGGACCTAACCATTAGACATCTATGATGCCTCAGGTCAAATGACTACTTTGCATATTGCAACTTATGAGTTCTTACATGACACGTATGTTCGAACTCTCTTTTGATCGTAGTTCAGTGTACTTGATTACCATTTTGAGCACCTATGTGTTTGTCTCAGTGTCCAACACTAAATGACTTGAGACTAGTCATACTCACGCTTGAGTTAACATAACAGATACTAACCTTAACGGATTGTCAATGCCCAATTGACAATCCTATGGCTAGGAATGTTTTAGGAATGAATATAAGAGAAAGGTCTCGTTAATCTAACTTACTTAGATCACTTCTCTCTTAGATTAAATACATTCCTAGGATTCCCTTATTACTTAAACACATAATATAATAAATAGTGATTAACAATAAGTTTTGCCCTTCATTAAACATATAATAATTTAACACTAAGTATTCCAAAAGTTATTGCATCAAATGAGTGGCTTTGTGGGCATACTTCCAACATCTTTTAATTGCAATATATATATATAGATCTTCTATTGTAACATCTGGTCCTACTTGTGTGACAGTTTACTCATCATTGATGGTTGCTTAAGAAGCTATGCATGCCGCTGGATGCCCTAGATTCTTGCTGACCTGTAATCCTTGTTATATTATGGTTGTCATGTCAAAATACCTGGGCAAATCGTGGAGGTGTTACAATGCTTCCATATCTGGGCAATAAGCTTTGCATAGTTGCAGACTTGCAGTAGATGGTCACCATGATGGATGTGGATGCAATGTCAATTTGGGCAATCATACTTCGCTCATTATAATATTAGTATGCCAGTCATTTAAAGCATGTTTGGGATTGCTTTCAGAAGGGCTCACGAATGAGCGTAGGGGATCCAACGATCACGAGTGACCCTTGTCCTCCACCTTTGACATGTTCACCACCCAACGTACCAATCCATTTGGGGTTCAACGTGACGCATAAACCCTTAAGGTCGGTTTTAGTGTTTAAAATCGAATTAGTATCTGTTTCTTTTTTACACTTGCAGCGAATCTAAATAATTGTTCATTCAGGTTTAATTAGACACCAGACAAACCCTAAGCATTCAACAAAATCCGCATGCATAAATTTTTCTTACACATCACCTAATCAGATTAATAACATACTTGAAGTATTCCTGTATTATTAATTGCTTCTTGACTTGGAGAGAGCTTCCTTGCGTCAGTCAATGTGTCATTTGGTAGAGAATTACATGAAGGCATGGCACATGACGCACGACATCAACTTATTAAACAAACTTTTGATATATATACGCATCACCACTTATTTATTTGTATTTTTTTACACTAAGGGAGAGGAATTTTGGACTAAGTTACATTATAAGCTTGCTATAATAATTTGGTATTAAATTCGTTATTCACGAAATTTGAACATAATCTGATCTTATAAGTGAAAAAGAATACTACTAGACCATAACATTAAGTAGCCATTTATTTCAAATTTCTTACTTGACGTTGTATAACTTGTTTGACACTTATTACCTTAACATCACCAATTCGTGTGATTCCTTCACTAGCATCTCAGTAGTGGTTTTCTCATTTTCTGCAATGTTTTCTCAAATTCGTATTAGTTGCTTTACATAATATATCTTTCATTGTTTCATGAAATTTTCTTTTGACGTAAAAGTAAGGGATTTTCTTCTCAATAGTGTATCTTAATGAATCATCACATGAAAGTAAGGGTGCAACTTACGTTGGATCAACTCGAATTCGTCCATGTCTAATTTGACTTCAAATCCAACTTGAAGGGTTAGAATGAAGTAAACACCTGCCCAACCTCAATCCGACTGAAACCTGATCATTTACTGGGTTGGATTGGGTTGATACTTTGCCCATCCATGTCAACTTAAATCCAACCCGATTTCTAGCCCAATTTCGCTCATGCATATGTGACCCATCCCACTTCATATTATATAAGCTAGGTACAAGTTTGGGAGGGTTATACTTGAAGTTTGTTGTTTAGTTTTCATTTCAACAACGAATAATAGTGTTGCTTTTACATTCTTTTGGTTGAAACCGTAGTATTGTCTTGTAATTTTATTTCAACTTCACATGGTTCAAACATTAAAATGTGTCTCCATGCTATTTGGTTTAACTTGTGTATGGATGATGGTGTGTAAAACTGAATTAAAGTACTTTTGAAGTTGTTTGGTTTAAAATTTAAAAAATCTTGTTAAATAATACCAAATCACATATTTAAGGGTTTTTTTTTTGCAAAGAATTTTACTTGCCTCTTAAAAGAACTGTATTTCAAGGCTCTCCTTGCAACTCGTCAGTGGAAGGGCTTTACCATCAACATGTGCCTTTGGAGGTTGAGGTTCCTACTAAGCATTTGAATCTCACGTCGGGGATTTCAAGCCTTATCTATGTATTTGAACCCAAAAATCTACGTGCTCCACCTCATCAATATGTGTTGTTGATAAGAGCATATTTATGCGACTTAGTTAGCTTGTTTTCTTGCATTTACATAGTTAGTTTCTATTTATTATAGTGATTTAAGCTATTTTCATGTGTTTGTAAGTTTAAATGGCAAAAGAGGCAAGAAAGTGTATTTTGAAGCAATTTAGAGCAGTTTTGGGCTTGGAATGGATTGCACATGCATGGAGTAAAGTGGATGGACGAATTTGAGGATCAAGAGAGGCTGGGAATGTGCTTAATATCTGGAGGAACAAATTTGGAAGCATTGAAGATAAGGAATTAGCTACAAAGAAGGAACATTATCCAAACAACCTTATCTTATCCAAACCTTATCCAATATTATCTTATCATATCCTATCCTAATCTTTTGCTACCTTAATTCCTGCTACAAGGGGGACATCCAAATGACATTAGAACGCCTAAATATCAGGTTTCTAGAAGCCTTATCCTTCTCCTACATTGGTGCCGCACCTAGCTCTTTCTAGAGGCCTAAATCTGTGCTGCATGGTTCCTTTAGTTTTTCTTCTAGAAGCCGTGTATCCCCTATCCCTATTCTTTTTGGTTTCTGATTCCTAGATGGCTTTTTCCTTGTGGATTTGGAGTGTTTAATTCTTCTCCAAAACAATGACTATATGTCGTGTGTTTAGCCTATAAATACTACATTTTGTCGCATAAATTAACTGCCACCCTTATCCATCCGTTCACTCATTCAAGCATTCATTCATTCAGCCATCTCACACGACAATTCACACCACATACACCTAATTCTTTCTAGTGCCGCAGCAAGGAAGGAATGAGGGAAGGACTTGTCCCGTGCAATCTACCATCCAAATGGAGTCGTGCTTGCCATTGGAGTGTGGAGCGTTTCTGGGTTATTTCTATCCTTATTTTTAGTTTGATGTTTATTTTAATTTGGTTTTGCAATTATGATGAACATGAGGAACTAATTTCTTTATAGTTAGACGTGAATTCGAAGCCATGATTATATGTTTGATATGAATTGATTACATCCAGTTATTGTTTATTGAGTATTGAATGTGATTTGCTTATCTGAGTTATCAAAACTTGTTTATGTATGTTGATTGAGGGTCGACACTTAATTTGCATGCATTAATTCGATGCTAGAGTATAAGGGAGTTTCACCTAGTGAATCCCCGGTCTAGAACAATCCCTACTTACATATATACTACAATTGTCAACATTAGGGTTTAATTTGTGTGTCAAGTTAATTTTCACATCAGTTGTTTATGTATTAAGCTTAAATGACTCTGCACATGACATAACATGTTGAGAATGAAAACTAAAAAGTGAAAACTTAAAACGAAATGTTTATAAAAAGGCCCATGAGTTTTCAAAATTTAGCTTTCATTTTCAGTTTTCAAAGTAGTTATGAAATGAGTTTTTAATTTTAAAAAAGCATAAAAATAAATGTAAAAATGAAAATCTAAACTAAAAATAAAATGGTTATCAAAAGGCACTTAAAAACTAAAAATTAAAAACTAAAAGTGAAATGGTTATTCAACGGAGAAGATTTCCGATTTTTCATTTTATTCGCTCTCTTCGATTTTGAAGAAGATTTGGTTCGAGTCTATGCTGCTTTTAAGCTCTCCTTACTTTCACAGCAAGAAGCCCATAGCAAGGAGGCATAGCTTTTGAAAAATAATGAATACGAAGAACTTGCCTCTAATTAAAAATGACTTTCACACTTCTTCATTTGTATACGAAGATGATTAGATTTCCAACTTTAATGTTACTAAAATATGTTTTTTAATTATATATGTATTGTTATATATTACTATGTATTTTTAATTTCCATATAAATTCATGGCGTATTATAACATTAAAAAATATATCCCTCCCCCCACTTAGATCGTGAACTTTAAACTCCTGTAAAATCTTTCACACAAAATTTCATTTGAATACACCGCCTTAATCTTTCCATTTAGTTTGAATCTAGCTAGATTTGACAACTCTGAATAGCCTTACCTATTATCTATGCTAGCTTAATGATCTATACAAACTATAAAGGCATTGCTTACATCAAGTTAATTGAGAAACCAATCAAACTTGGTAGCCAAAGTGAGAAGGAGCATAATTGTGACAGGCTTATCAATTGGACTAAAGTCTCAATATAGTCCAGACCTTGATGTTGATGAAAGCCTTTGGCAACAAGCCTAGCTTTGTACCTATCAATGGTACCATTAGGCTTTCGTTTGATTCTAAACACCTATTTTACACCAACTAGGTTTTGAGAATAATTGGTATGAACCAGAGACCAAGTTCTAGTTTGAATAAGAGCATTGAATTCTTCATGCATTGCTTGCCTCCAATGAGGGTATTTGGATGCTTGAAGGTAAGTGGATGGTGTATAATTTGGGGTTAAATCAGAAGAGAAAGGATGTTTGGTTGCTAGAAGAGTTTTTGGTTTTAAAATACCAAATTTTGATCTGGTTTGCATGGCATGAATGTTGAGAGGTACATTCTGCCAGTGTGAAGATCAAGATACTTATACCCTTTGTGATTCAAACTGTAACCCAAGAAAACACATTCCTTGCTTTTGGGATAAAGTTTTGAAGTTGTGTAAGGCTTCTACCAAGGGAAACATCTGCAGCCAAATATTTTCAGAGATGTACAGTCTGGAGATCTGTGAAATAGTAATTCCCAATGAGATGATTTTGTAATTTTGTAGCTGTTGGCATTCTATTAATTAGATAGATTATTGTGGCAAATGCTTCAACCCAATAGCATTTAGGAACCTTGGAGGCTGCTAGAAGAGTTCTAGCAGTTTTAACTAGATGTCTGTGCTTGTGCTCAACACAACCATTCTGCTCTGGTGTGTGAGGGCAACTTAACTAATGTGGAATACCATGCATTTGAAGAAAATTGATGAACTTGAGACTAAGGAATTCCCCACTAGAGTCAGATCACAGAGTGACAATTTTAGAACTGAGCAAATTTTCCACCAAAGCTTTAAAGTGCACAAATGTATCAAAGGCATCAAACTTGGATTTAAGAGGAAAGAACCAAGTATATTTTATGTAGTCATCAACAAAGATGATGTAATATCGATATATCCATTAACAGAAATGAGTGGTGCAGGACCCCATACATCAGTGTGCAGAAGCTCAAGAGGCTTCCTTGATGTACAAGAAATAGGAACAAAGACAACTTTGAACATTTTCCTAGAGCATAGCTAGAACACATAAATGCTAGATTATTTAGTATTTTGAATACAGGGTGGCCTAATCTAGAACACACAGATGCTAGAGCACAACTTTGAAACTGAAATACAGGACTTAGATGCTAGCTTATTTAGCTGCTAGCATCTGAGTGTTGCATGACTTAGATGCTAGCTTATTTAGTATTTTGAATGCAGGGTGGCCCAATCTTTGATGCTAAGTATTCTGTGAAGCTTTAGCATATGCTGCAAATGCATGTTGATTGCCAGTAACAAAAGATGCATGAAAAGGGTAGAATGCAGCTCTCACAGGACCTTTAAAGAGCGTTTTCTCCAAAGAAAGATCCTTCATAATGAAGTGAAAAGGATACAAATAAATAGAACACCAATTATCAAGTATGAATTGATTGGTAGAAATCAAATCTTGTTTAAGATGAGGAACATGCAAGACATTTTTTAGATCAAATCAATGAGAAATAGTACTATGTGTAGATGAACCAGAATTTAGTATAGGCAAACCTTTGCCATCATCGATATACACTTGCTCAGGTCTAGCGTATGCCTTAGGATTTTGCAAATTGGTGTAGGAGTTGGTCATATGAGAGCTAGCATCGGAATCAAGGAGCCAAGTAGGAGTAGTGGATACATTGTATGCAGTTTGAAGATTCTTGGTGCCAAAGTTGGGATTCATGCGCTGAGGACACTCAGGAGCTTCATGATCTATTTGACGGCCGATTTGGCAAGAGATCTTTCTAGTAGAGTTGTTAATTTGAGAACGGGAACCACGATTGTAGCAATGATTACCCTGATTGCCTCGATTAAACCTCTGATTACCCTAAAAACCTTGATAATTCCTCGAATTTCCACGATTGTTATAATTCATAAGATTAGAGAAATTACCATGATGCTGAGAACCATAGGAATTCGAGTTGGAGCCACTCTGAGTAAAGAATGCCTGAGAACCAAAATCACCAGTCGATGTTGGAAGAAGACCAGCAGAAGAATTGAAGGCTTGAATAGGTGATGACGATAAGGTTTTCTTGCGACCAGTCAACTGAAGCTCCTTGCTCAAAAGAAGTCTATGAAGTTCATCAATGGTGGTAGAACCAAGGCAAAATTGGATTGCATCAATGAAAGATTCATACTCAGAAGGCAAACCATGTAGAGTCATAGAAATTAACTTAGAATCTTCGATCAGAGCTCTGACATTTGCAAGAGCATCCACGATTTCTTCAATTTGTTAAAGATAGATCGCAGTCGTAGAATCACCCTTTGTGATGTTACGAAGACAAAAACGAAGCTTGTGAATGTGCGATTGCGATGCAACCACGAGTCGTGATTCCAATTTGGACCATAGCTCACGAGCCAAATTGACTCCAACAGTATATGGAATAAGAGCATTTGATGATGTATATTCTGATCATTCTCAAACCAAATAACATATTGAGGATTCAGAGTAAAGGTGCGATTACTAGACAAGTCAAGAAGAAACTTCAGCGGAGCAGTCACCGTGCCGTCAATGATTCCGATGAAATTGTACCGGCGAAGCATGAGAGCTAACAAAGCACTCCAGGTGAGATAGTTCGTTGTTGTGAGCTTAATAGGAACCATAGGTCCAATATTCTGGATTAAAATCGACTAGATTGCCTAGGATGCTAAAGAAATCAAACAATAATTCATCAGAGCGAAATGAATTGGGGAAGTAGATTCAGAGGAATAAGAACCATAATTCACCATGGTTGGATTTCTAGGTTTGAAGGTTCAAAGGAAAGAGGAGCGGGAAGGGAGAAGAGAGGATCGAAGGTCGTTGGACTTAGGTTAATGATACCATAATGAGAAAATTATTCTTTCACTTCATCATTAATAAGATTACACATGTGTTGTATATACATATTAGTGACTCAACTCACTTAAGCTAATAGCTAATTACATCTTTATCCAACTAATCATTAACTAATTACAAACTGTTATAACAACCTTATAACAAACTCAACTGTTTACACTTTTACCCTTATTAATGCAATGGTAAGAATCTTACCGTAAGATCGATTAGTCTTTCGATCCAATCTTAGTTAGGTAGAGAAGTCTCAACAAACATCGGTAAAACTTAATTAAAAGGAACGTGCAATTTTATTTATTCAGTAGGTATATACAATTAACCCTGCAAGCTAGCTAGGTTACTTATATATAGTGCGCTGTAATATCAAACACAAAATTAGAAATCACGACTGAAAACAACACAACAACATATTACGTATGTGTGCATGCTGCATGATAATGAAAATGTGAAACTTGAATGTAATTCACCAAACAATGTCATGATATGCATCATTAATCAACTAGTGGTTTGGTAATGGAATTGACGTCAAAGTAACTTACTCCAGTGTAAATTCCATCATAAAAGTCTTTGGAAACTTTGTCGTCGTTGACTTAAGTGTCGATCTGAGAGTACGAGAAAGGAACGCTGCAACTACCCTGCCTGGCTAGCAGGCTTACTTCCACCTTTTGGTTTGCCGGCACTTCAACCTGGACCTAATAGTTCACCATATCTTTTGTCATCATTGATTTTCCCCATTTGTAGGTGTCGTTAAACTCAGCCGAAACAGTGACCTCACCTTTTACTATGCCAGGAATCCCGATTTTCAACGTGGTCTGGACACCAACCGTCACCGAGATGTTATTCTCCCATGTGTTTGTCATGGTGAATGTGTGAGAAGCTGATGGTTATGGTGACCGAATGATCGGTTTCGTTCGTCGTTGTTTGGCTGACCGTGGTGAGTGGTTTCAGGCCATAGATCCTAGCATCGTTAAAGTGAAAATTGACAGAGATGAGCCTCTTCAGAACAGGTTCTTCAACCACCAAGTATGTTTCTTTGGTCAAGCTAGGGGTGCTGGCAGAGAAACAGTTGGTATACTCCACTCCAATGAAAGTCCTTTTGTGGGTGTGTAACTTACAAAATTTGTTATTGAACAAGGAGCAGAGAGAGGGTCTTGTTATCCATCTTAACTGGCGAAAACCTATAAAATTGGGGAATGTTGTCATAGTAAGGCTCAAAGAAAACAATTTTGAAGTCGAAGCCTGGAAGTGTAACGGGGAAAAATCATATCCGGAGGAAAAGTCCGCTGGATCTGTTCTGTATGCGAACTACGGTGCCATCAGCATTTTCTGGAATGACTTCCAGTGCCACCGTTTGATCTCCGATGTCGTTGCATGTGAACTGTGCTACTTCAACCGCTTTAGGATCTGGATAGAGGTATTTGCCAGTGCTTTGGCTTTTGAAGGCCACAAATCTGGGCAATATCGTCAAGGACTCCCATTTGGTGACTATGAAGACGTCCGCAGAGTTAGGGTCTTATTGCGTTGCACTTTTTGCCTTCATGCAGGTATCGTAGTCAGGTTCCTCGCTGAATAGCATTGCATAGGCTCCAAGTTGGACGTGGAGTAATGGGTGTTGGAAGATTCACACACTTAACCGATAACACTAGTCACATAAGAGAGAAAAGATCAACGCATGTTTACTTGAGGAAGACATCATTATTGGTTGCTTCAGAAAACTCTTCTACTCATTGAAAGCCTTTATGTTCTTATGGTGATAGAACCCTAATCTCAGAACGTAGACTGAGCAGGGAATTTCTGCGTTTATAGAGGCAAGGTAGCCAACTTCCATCTATCGTGGAAGTGTGGTTATTAACCCGTTGCCCCAAATCTCAATAGACATGGAGTGATGGAATATCAGTTGAACAAAGAAGTTATTTCCCCATATTTAGAATGTGTTTCCACAATAATAGGACATTAACTTTTCCACGTATTAAAACTCTTAAGAATTATATCATCAACACATAACCTCTCCTTTATCACAACTTGTTAAGTCCACGTAGGATTCTTACATTCTCCCACATGGACGCTAACTAGTTGTGGTTTTAAGGTTCTATGTCTAATATAAACTCAACCTTATGTGATCACGTTGAGTTTTGCGCAATTAATGTCGTATTCACATTTACCAGCAATCATTTGGGGATTGACTCTGAGATCATAGTCCTTAAACTCATGACGTATAATGCAAGTGTGTTAATCCATTTATACACATTTCTAATGACAATAAATAATTGGCATTTCTTCAGAACCACTGTCTTCAATCACTAGACTTTTCCAATTCAAGTTTCCTGCATGATAAACACTCGAATAACACATTCTTTGGAATGATGATTATGCATTTATCTGATGTTAATCATTCTTCAAAATGAAAACACATTATCAACCGTAAACTTGAAATGAACAAATGAAAAATAACTTGTATATGAAAGCCTTAATTACTCCTACACTTCTACAAATTCAAAGTTTTCGTGCAGCTCCATGTTTGCAACATGATCTTTAAACACCCCCACATCTAGTGGCTTTGTTAATGGGTCGGCTATCATCAACTTTGTGTCTACGTGCTCAACACAAATCTCTCCTTTCTTCACGTGGTCTTTCATTGATAGATACTTGACGTTCATTAAACGAATTGCTTCTAATTTCTTGTTGTTCTTCGAAAAGAACATAGCTGCTTTGTTGTCATAAAATATGTTTAATGGCCTCGAAATGGTGTCAACCAATGTCATGAATGTGATGAGATTTTTCAGCCACATCCCTTTCTTTGTGGCTTCAAACAAGGCTATGAATTCAGCCTCCATTGTCGAGGTTGCAAGTGCCTTTTGCTTAACACTTTTCCACGACATTGCAGCTCATGCAAGAAGAAATACATATCCATTCGTCGATTTTCTATCGTCAATGCAACCAGCAAAGTCAAAATCTGCATATCCCACAAGCTCTAAGTTTTGCACCCTTTTGTAAACCAGCATATACGATTTAGTCCTTTTGCAAATACCTTAATGCCTTTTTAGCAGCTACCCAATGTTGTTCTCCCGGATTCGATTGATATCTGCCTAAAACACTTATGGCATAAGGAAGATCAGGTCTTGTGCAAACTTGAGCATACATCAAGCTCCCAACTAAAGATGCATAGGCTTGGTCGTTATGCTTTGTTTTTCCAGTTCGTTTCTTGGACTTTGTGACTTGTTGAGCCTATCTCTTTTGCCCATTGGAACCTCACCACCTGAACAACTTTACATATTGAAACGTTGGAGCACCTTCTTAATATATGCCTTTTGTAAGAGTCCAAGCAACCATTTTGCCCTATCCCTGATTATTTCAATTCCCAAAACAATAGAGGCATTTCCCATGTCCTTCATTTCAAAATTCTTGGATAGTAGAGCCTTAGTTTCAACTAGCAAATTCAAATAGTTGCTAGCTAGTAGGATGTCATCCACATATAGAATCAAAAATAAGAATTTCAAGCCACATACCTTCAAGTATATACAGTCATCGATTTTGTTCTCGTTGAATCCGAGAGCTGTCACTTTTTCATCAAACTTTAAGAACCATTGCCTTGATGCCTGTTTAAGCCTATAGATTGATTTGTTCAATCTACAAACCATTCTTTCTTCTCCTTCTTTTATGAAACCAAGTGGTTGTTCCATGAAGAAAAGCCGTCTTTACATCCATTTGGTGAAGTTCGAGATTGTAGTGTGCAACCAATGCCAACATGATTCGAAGACCGTCTTTAGTTGACACTAGGGAAAAGGTTTCAGAGTAGTCAACCCCTTCCATTTGAGTGTAGCCCTTAGCCATAAGCTTGGCCTTGTACCTCTCGATTTTACTAGTTGAGTCTTTCTTGGTTTTAAAAATCCATTTGCACCCAATTGGTTTAACATTTTCCGGTGCTTGAACAACACTTCATACCTTATTTGCTTCCATGGACTTTATTTCATCTACCATTGCATCTTTCCACAATATTGCTTGCTCAGAGTTCATAGCTTGCTGAAAAATCATTGGTTCCTCTATTACTTCCTCAGCAACATCAAACTCTTGGAGATACACTAAATAATCATTAGGAATTGTAGATTTTTTGGTTCTTGGTGGCTGCAGTCTCCTCACTATAGTGGTGATTGGGTCAATTTGTTGGGTTGTATTCATTGATGATGAACCCACCACCATGCATGGCAGCCATAAAACCTTATTTAATGCCCTACCATTCATCGAGTTACGAGCCCACAATTTTGATCATGATCCTGAAATGATTGAGCCAAATGCAGATTTGCCTTCATTGTCAAGCAATCTATCATTTTCTTTCTTTGGCTGCACAATACCAGTTTCTTCAAACCATGATCCCTCGTTTTGATCAACAAGGTCTACTGCTTCTTCTCCATCTTCAATGAACTTGGCGCGTCCTACTTCAAAAATTCTATTCAATAGGTTTGGCGAATAGAATCTATACTGTTTGGATTTGTCAAGAAAACCCACAAAGTTACACGAGACTAATCTAGGATCCAACTTCTTCTCACTTGGATTGAACATCCTAGCCTTTACAGGACATCCTCATACATATAGATAATTAAGACTTGGCTCACGTCCCGTCCAAAGCTCATATGGAGTTTTAGTTACTGCCTTCGATGAAACTCTATTCAAAACATGGTTTGCCATTTTTAAAGCTTCACCCCATAGGAATTGTGGAAGGTTTGAGTGACTCATCATGCTCCTAACCATTTCCATAAGAATCTTATTTCTTCTTTCCGCCACACCATTTTGTTGTGGTGTACCAGGATTCATGTATTCCATTTTGTTCCAAAAATAACGCCAAGGGTCCCTTAGCCTGACCTGTTTCAGTATACCTACCATAATATTCTCCTCCTCTATCGGACCTTAACACTTTAATGGAGAAATCCAATTGATTCTCAACTTCAGTTTTAAAGATTTTAAAACAATTTAGAACAGAAGATTTTTCGGAGATTAAATAAAGATAAGTATACAGTGAAAAATCATCAATAAAGGTTACAAAATAAACATTACCACAAAGAGTCCTTATGGAAAAAGGTCCACAAGCATCCGAATGGATGATTTCCAAAGGTTTCAAACTCCTTGTCGAATTCTTCTTCCTTGTATTGGTTAATTTTCCCTTAAAACAATTGACACAATTGACTAGGTCATTGAAATCCAAGTTTGGTAAAATCCATTCTTTTATTAACCGTTCCATTCTTGCCCTAGAAATGTGACCTAGCTACAGTGCCAAAGCATGGAAGAATTCTCATTCAAAATCAATCTTTTAGTTGGCAATGTTGAAATCACATTTAGGCAATCCTTATCATTTGAAACTGAGCAAAACAAACAACATAAGTCATGCATTAAGAAACAAATTCCAAGTATTTCACTTGGATTATTTTTCATAAAAATCCTTATACTTTCAATGTCGCCACTATAAGCAAATCTGGATTTTACAAGTTGAGAAGCAGAAATTAAATTCCTTCTTAAAGAAGGTACATAGAGAACATCACTTAATTCTAAAATAAAACCACTTGAAAGCTTTAGCTTGAGGTTGCCTATTGCTTCCACTGCTACTTTATTTCCATTGCCAACATAAACTTGAAAATCTTCACTTCTTTTTGTTGTAGATCCTCTTGTGAACCCTTGCAATGAATTGGTGATATGAATCGAACAACTAGTGTCAAACCACCAAGAATTTGGAGGGACTTCAACAAGATTAGTTTCAAAACAAACAAAAATTTCAACAAAATTTGTACCTTTCTTATTTTTCCAAATCTTCCGTTTTTCACAATCCTTTTTCTTGTGCCCATACTTTTTGCAAAAATAGCACTTAACATTGTCAATGTAATCCATGTGTGTCATGGGGCCCCTAGAGGAGGATGCAATGGCAGAATTGAAACTAAGGTCTGGGTTAGGAACCTTACCATGATTATAAGCCATTCTCTTACCCTTGTCAACATGCACCATATTAACAGTGTGAAAGACTTCATCCCTTTTGATTCTTGCTTCTTCTTGTGCACAGATCGAGATCAAGTCATCTAATGCCCATGTCTCTTTTTGAGTATTATAGGAGATCTTCAGTTGGTTAAACTTTGGAGGCAACGAATTCAAGGCCATGTGGACTATGAATGCATCGTCAATGGGAACATCCAATTCTCTGAGTTTGGCAATAGTCTCAATAAGTTTAAAAATGTACTCTCACACTCTCATTCTCATCAAGTTTTAGGGTTGTCAGGGTTGTCATCATATCTCCCATCTCCGCCTTCTCTGACTCTTTGAACTTTGTTCCCACATCTTCCAAGAAATCTTTTGCTTTGTCACATGCTGCGAAGCTACCCTTCACTGTAACACTCATAGTCAACTTCATCACCATCAAAGCCATTTTATTAGCCTTCTCTCATTTATCAAATTTCATCCTCTAATCAGGAGTTGAATCATCAGTTAATGGTGCTAGTTCATCTTCTCTCAAGGCCAAATCAAGGTCCATTAGCCCTAGCACGATCTCAACATCTTCTCTCCACTTTTTGTAATTTCCTCCACTCAAGGGTTCAATGGAAGATAGGTTCAAAGCTGAGGAAGACATCAAAAGAAACAAATAAAATTATTCAAATGCATATTTATATCACGCCTTTAGGCTAGAGATATGAACTGCCATTATTTCCTTATTGTACAACCACCATTCACATGATCATTTATGCAATTTTTAATCGAGTCTTTGGACTAACACATAGATAGATCAATATGGCCCAGCACACTGATTAAAACTCTCGACAATTCATACATACTTCTCTTTAGAAAAGAATGTTGACACTTTATGAGTTTTGAATCACCATTCATTAATTCCAAATAAAAATGAAAAAATACGAAACTATGAACTAGGACCAGTTAAGCTTGCTCTGATACCAAATGTTGGAAGATTCACACACTTAACCGATAACACTAGTCACATAAGAGAGAAAAGATCAACTCATGTTCACCTAAGGAAGACATCATTAATGGTTGCTTCAGAAAACTCTTCTATTCACTGAAAGCCTTTATGTTCTTATGGTGATAGAACCCTAATCTCATAACGTGTCTTTGTGAGCAAGGAATTTTTGCGTTTATAGAGGCAAGGCAGCCAACTTCCATCTATCGTGGAAGTGTGGTTATTAACCCGTTGCCCCAAATCCCGGTAGACGTGGAGTGATAGAACATCAGTTGAATAAAGAAGTTATTTCCTAGTATTTAGAATGTGTTTCCACAATAATAGGACATTAACTTTTCCACATATTAAAACTCTTAAGAATTATATTATCAACACATAATCTCTTCTTTATCACGAATTGTTAAGTCCACATAGGATTCTTACAATGGGACGGCTACATTGTCATCATCAACATGTTTTACCTGTCAAGAAACCGTAAGTTAAGACAATATATATGACATACAATATTTGATTCCTTTTTTTTGTCACCAACTCACAACAACTCTTTCAAAAAGAACAAATTGTCACAAAAACAAAAGTTTAGAGCAAATTGTATCATGCTAGACCATGCCAATATATATATACACATAGATTTAAGCTTGCCGACACGAGAATAAAATATGAACTTAATTTAAAGACGAAAAAGAATACCAGGAGAGGCTTGAATAGTTTACACGAAGTTTCTTGTTTGTTTTCATTTTGTTTGTACCACATTTGACCAATCCCAAAACTACCAAGCACCGGTCAACATCATACATTCAAAGACCTACCAAGGGGACCATTCCCCTACAATTAATCTCTAATGTCATTATTGTACCTAAACTAGTCATTAGAACCCACTAATGATAATTATGCTTAAACTTATGTATTTATGTAAACCCTTCACTATTAATAATAACTCTTTTACTTCGTGGACATAGCCAGACTTAGGGTGAACTACGTACATCTTGTGTTTGCTTCCTATCACTATCTATTTACATATTATCCATACCAGGTAACCAGAGCAACTGAGTGAAGGTCACAAACTTGACATTTTACGTTGTTCCAAAGTCTCACTGATTTTATGTATCAACATTTGGCACCATATGTGGGAAACGACACTTATTCTTACTCTATCCAGCTTTGTCAATCTAGTTTCCATCATTAGTCCACTTTCTTTTGATCGGGCATCCCTCTCCAACATGGGGAGCGAATGAAGTCATATCACATAGAATGACACTCCCATTGTGCCTAGTGTAAGGCAGCGAAGGAAGGAACGAAAGAAGTTTGCTCTTCAAGCTAAAGTCGAAGAGCTGGAGGCTTAGAACAACAAGATAACAATAAAGAATGAGATCCTCCTCCAGGAACAGTATGAGAGCTCTTCGAAATGCTCCATGAGGCTAACAAAGCTTCAACACATAGGAGGCAACTACAAATGTAAAAAGCTTCACACACTCTTAATCAAGATAGTGTGAAGCAAAATCAATTTATGGTGCCCAACAAAGGCTTTAACACATAAGATGCAACTACAAAATGTAAAAGCTTCACACACTCTTGATCAAGATAGTGTGAATTAGAATCAATTTATGGTGCCCAACGATTAGCTTCAATCTAAAAGCTTCACCTACAAAGCTTCAACCAAAAAGCTTCACCTACAAAGCTTCAACCTAAAAGCTTCACATACAAAGCTTCAACCTTAAAGCTTCACTACAAAGCTTCAACCAAAAAGCTTCACCTACAAAGCTTCAACCAAAAAACTTCACCTACCAAAAAACTTCACCTACAAAGCTTCAACCAAAAAGCTTCACCTACAAAGCTTCAACCAAAAAACTTCACCTACAACACCTACAAAGCTTCAACTTAAAGGCTTAACCCACAAAGCTTCACCTATAAAGTTTTAACAAAAAAAGCTTCAACACTAAAACATGCAAAAGCTTCACACACTCTTGATCAAGATAGTGTGAAGCAAAGTCAATTTATAGTGTCCTAAGAATAGCTTCAACCATCCAAGCTATGCGTCCAAACAAAAACCTACAATCAATAAATCAACACCCATTAAACCACAACCAAAAACCTTTACTTATTAAATTATTTTTCAAACATAGACCCTTGCTAAAAATATTAAAATAAAATAAAATAAACTAAAAAAAAAAATCACAAAAACCAAGATTTTTCGTTTTTCAATATGTGCAACAGCAAACATAAACATTTTTCTCCATTCACAAGGTCCCTATTATATATCATATACAATTTCAAGTATATGTCAAACAAAAGCCTATTTAGCCAATTAAATTCCACATAATTTAATGGTTGAAGTACCAGAAACATCCACAACAATGGTGAAAATCGCGCAACTTGTCCTCCTTCCTGATGAAACCCCAAAAAAATCCAAACCACTATAGCCAGAAAATCTCTCCATTAAAATCCCAAATCCAAGAACTGAAACGATATTCGAAGAAATTCTTGAACCTACTGCAAATCACAGCAAGCTTTGAACTTGCTACAACCTTCAACCTTCAACCCCAGCTTCCCCACTTTTTTTACAGAAATCTTACCCACCCCTCTCCTTCGAATCTCAACAACCGTGACCTTCCACACCCCTCTCCTTCGTAGAACGACCCACTACGATAAGGCTAGAGGGCTTGGGCTGCAGTCAATGCCCATGAGCTGCGCGATTTGGAAGTCACGACTGCACGTTGTAGCCTGGGTTTGAGTAGCTGCAGGTTGTTCTGCAGGTCTAAAGTTGTTGCATGTGAAGGTGGATTAAGTTTTTAAAGCTTTAAAATTTAGGGGTGGATTTGCTGAAACCTTTCATGAGTTTAGAAGGGAAAATCGCGTTTAAGGGTAAGCTGCACAAAGCTGTGAGCAGAAATGGGAAGAAGATAATGGGGGATGGACGACAGGGAAGAAAGATAAGGCTTAGGTTTCGAATAGGATGTTAACTTACTGGGGATAAGGGCACATCAAAGCCTAAGTCTAAACCTTAGGGTTCGAATTTCAAACCAAGAAAAAAATAATAATAAAAATCAAAAGTGGGGCTAGCTAGGGCACAGTAAAATCTAGTTTTGGACTAGTCTTGGGCTCCACGAAAGGGGCGGGCCTCAAAATCTGGGAGAAATTTTGAGCTGGTCTTACACTGGGCCTCGGGCCGATTTCAACAAAGGATGGGCCTATTTTTCCTTAAGACTAGGTACTAATTAGAAACAGAGATAATAAAGAAAAAAGGCACTAGGCCTCCCCCTTTCTTGGGCTTGCAAAACAAATGAGCAGTTTTGGGCTGCACAAAAATTTTGGGCCTTTGTGAAGCTCAAACTAGTTTGAAGTATTTTTAAGATAAGGCATACATAAAGGTGTGTGATATAAAAACAAGGTGTCACTATTTTGATGAATTGGCAACAAGTAAGGCACCTCATTCGGTAATTCTCTTCGACCGGAGACTTGGGGGACTCTCACTACATACTACTACACTTCGGTACTCAGAAGTTTCATGATTGCTCAGTGATTTCAATTTTTCAAGTCCCCAACCGAGAAGCTTTCCTCACTCAGGAACTTAGGGGAGCACTGTTTGTACCATACTTGACCAATCTCGAAACTATCAAGCATTGGTCAACTTCATACCTTCAAGGACCCACTGAGGGGTTCATGTTGAGGCACTCCTACCAAAGCACAAAAGTTTCCCTCAAACCAGGAGGCCAATCACAGCACGACACATGTCAACATCAAAATAAAGTTCATAGAGTCCCACATTCTCCTACAATTAATCTCTAATGTCATTATTGTACTTAAACTAGTCATTAGAACTCATTAATGATAATTATGCTTAAACTTATGTATATGTGTAAACCCTTCACTATTAATGAGAACTCCTTTACTCCGTGAACGTAGCCAAACTTAGGGTGAACCACGTACATCTTGTGTTTGCTTCCCTATCTTTATCTATTTACATATTATCCACAGCAGGTGACCGGAGCAATCGAGTGAAGGTCACAAACTTGACATTTTACGTTGTTCCAAAGTCTCACTGATTTTGTGCATCAACAGAATTTTTACCACCTGCAAAAGTTGGGATAAAAACACTTGTAAGAGTACAAGGTAGTTGTAGTAATAATGCTCATGCAAGGTCGTTCTTCACATGAATTATTTAAAATAATTCATGTAAAAATCAAATCTTAATTAATTATTTAAAATAAAATTTAGAAAAAGTTGATTTTGTGATTTAAAATAACAAAAATGAATTTAATAAAAAATAATGTAAAATCCTCAACAATAGGAAAGTAATTTAAAACAAAACAGTTTTGAAAATCTATCTAAATGACACTAAGGTTCCGCCATCACCTTAACAATTTTACGTAGTTTTACCAATTACTTATGAATTACACATGCAACTTAGAAGGTTAGGTTTTCGTAATGCATATTCTACTTGTGACATTTTAGATAAAATTTATATCAAACATGCAATCCGCTTGTGGTATTCAGATCAAATGTAAACATGCATGACTCATTACGTTTTGTGAAAGCCTTTTGAAAAATCATGCAACCCTTAAGACGTGGCATTCGTCCTAACAAAAAGGAGATTAGTTACGCATATTTATAATCAAAAAGCAAAATATTATTGAAACTATGTATAGTAAACACCTCATAAAAATAAAGTTTAAGTCAAAAGCTATCTAAGCCAAGTTCTCCATAGTAGTACGTAGAGAACTCTAATGCACGATACACTATATTTAAAGTGCTATATTAATTATCCTACCTAAATAAGGTTTTCCAATAAATCTGGAAATCTAAGTAAAATAATAAATAAAAGGTTTCCTATTTAAAATCAAATTCAAACTGTAGAGAGAATCAAATTTTTGACCAACCAAATCAACTCCGATTTGGTCCCAAAGGGCTATTTTTTTTTAAGTTTAACACATCCCCAACAAATCCATAGAAGGAACCTTCCTCAAAATATGTCATCTTGACCTTCAAAATACGCAAAACGTCCATATACGTCAATTTGAGAAAGCTGCGAGCTTTCTTTTCTTTGTCACAGTCAAACGGCTTGGAATTAAATCTTGGAATTTGATCCAATCATCTTAAAAGACTCACAAATCCACTCCAATTGGAATTACTAAAAAATTCCTTCGTTTGATCACTTTTTACTCAAAGTAGATTCGCATGTTCTATATTAAAAATATAAATCAAAGTATCAAAATTCTCACAAAATAACCAATAAACTAATACTAAGACTATGGTAAAAATATAGAACAATATTTACTCATCATTGTCTTATCACAATCTTGATTCCTATGATTCTATCCCTAGCTCTCTTAACATCTACAACATCTTTTGTGAGAGTCTTATCCATGATGATGTCATCACCGTTTCTCAATATGCTTGTGCCCGAATACCAAAGCTTAAAACCTGAGCTTTCGAGATCATTTGCCTTAAGACTAACTCACTTAATTTCCTGGAAGCACATAATGTTTATCCTTCTCCTCACCATAACTTCATTACTTCCATAGATTTTCCCGTTAAGGTTCCTATATTCCACGTTCCTAAACGCATTGTACTCTCTAGAACCGTACCCTCATGTCCTAGTTTCTTTGACCTCACCCGTCTAGTAAGGTCAAAATACTTCTTTTGTGTGTCTTGGGTAAAGTTGATGTCAATAGATGTTTCCAAACAACTTTGAGTGGAGTCATTCAAATGAAGTTTCTACAGCATTCTTGCTCGTTTAACGTTGCATCCTGGCACCAATAAAGATATAGTGACACTTGCTCACTTATCAATGTGCCCAAGCCACTCAATGCATCACTTCCGGGTGACAATTTAGTTTTAGCCCAATTTTTTTTAGGATTCATTATCATAGGGATTCAACATGAAAATAAAGTGTCTATTGTCGACTACATAACGCCTTCCCCCTCTTCTTTTATCTAAGCTTGGGAACGACAGCATAAGATAAACTCATAGGGTTGTTTGATAAATTAATAACCTCGGTTGAATAATAAAAACATCTAGCCTGAACATGAGTAATAAAATAATAACCTTGGTTAAATAATTAAATCATCTGGTCCCAACTTGAGCATGTGTAATAAAATAATAAAATCGCTAAATGAAAAAGACTTATCTTCTAGTCCTTAAATTATCTTAGAGGTTTGAAGTCATATATCTATTTGTTGTTTATATAAGACACACGTATTCATGTTAAAAACAATAATAATAGTAATAAATGAACAAAAGTGTTGCAGTCTTAATTTAGTTAGGAATGTAATTGTGTAAATCATTTTGGGATTCTATAGTATCTTTTAAATAGTCCTAATTGAAATATATTACTTGAAAAGTAAGGATTCTCTCTTCCTTACTATTGTAAATAAATGCATAATAGGGATGAGATAACACACCTTAGAATTCACCAATTCTTTATTCTATTCTTCTCTCTCCTGTCGCAACACCCTTTCTTTTTTCCGTCTGTAATTTTTTAGTTAAATAGGCCTATGACAAAATGAATTTTTTTTAATTAATAAATATTTTTTATCAATAAATTAATAAATTACTCTTTTATTAATATAATATCTGTCTAAAATAGTCACTTAGTATTACAGTCGAGTAGTATTCCTCTTCACTTGTAAGTGATAGTTCTTAAGTTCGATTACCACCAAAGACGAATTTGAACCTCATTATTACTAATCCATTATGAGTTTATGCACTCTCCTCCTCTTAGTGTAAGTAATATCGTCTGTTAAAAAAAAATATATATATATATATGTCACATCTCGGTCCAGGTCCCCACCACATCCTAGGCTGACTCCACCATAGCACAATATTGTCCGTTTTGGGCCCTGACCACGCCCTCACGATTTTGTTTCTAGGAACTAACACGAGAACTTTCCAATGGGTCACCTATCATGGGATTGCTCTCACATGAACTCACTTAACTTCGGAGTTTCGATGGAACCTGAAACTAGTGAGCTCCCAAAAGGCCTCCTGCTAGGTAGAGATGGAAATATACATGTAAGATTTACAGGATCCACATCCCTGGAAACAAAACCGTGAGGGCATGGTTAAGGCCCAAAGCGGACAATATCATACTATGGTGGAGTCGAGTCCGGAATGTAGTAGGGATCCGAGCCGTGATGCGACAAAAAAAAATCTCTCTCAATTAATTATCTTTCTTAGTCTCAAAACTATTTATTTATAGAAATTTTAGTGTATCTTTCTAAAGCACTGACTGTGAGATGACACTTTCTCTAATATACAACAAAATTGCCCAATTGAATAAGGAGGCCCCATTGAATAAGAAACGTTGTAAGATTATTATATTTTTTTAATACAAGCAATACTTTACATTAAATATGAGAGCAACAGTATAAATTTCAAATGCAATGAGTTAAAAAGAATATCGTCGTAAACCAGCAATCTATCACTTGCAATAAGCACTAGATTCGAGCAAATTATTGTGTGATTTTGTTGTGCATGGTATAAAAATTCTTGACGGGACAGCCTAGGCACTGCCGTGAGAAACGACTTTACTACTTGATACGCAACGCAAATACTCTCCAGTCCAATCCAATCCAATCCATCCAATCAGTCCATCTCCAGTCCAGTCTCCACCACCCTAACATGCAAAACACTGGGACAGTTTGCTGGAGGACCGACTCACGCAACAGTCACTTTTATTATAAATCGGCTTTTAGTCAAACTAATTTTTTAAACTGGCATAATTCTTAATTTTGATTTATAAGATCTGAAACTAATAGAAGTAATTCCTGTCTATCATCACTTATTTTGGTTTTTTTAAAAAAAAAATTTGTTAAATAAGGATCAAAACAACAAAATACCTTCAATTTAATAAACAATAGGCAAAATAATTAGACAAAAATTGATGGTATTTATTTTATTTTATTCTTATTTAGTGGAAATTTTTCACGAAAAGATTAAAATGATTAATGGTAAACAAACTCAAGATCACTTCTATCGATTTTAAATCTTAAAAACCAAAATAAGAGTCAAGATCACTTCTATCGATTTTGACTCAAGATCACTTCTATCAATATATTATATTTTCGTTATAAGATATTAATTATATTTTTTTGGGGTTGAAAATTCATAATATTAGAAGATTTTAATTGATTTTTAATATTTTTAGAAAATATAAAATAAGCATTCAAAAAATAAATACATATAATTAGGTAATTAGACTCACTCTTAAAAATCATCCATATTTTTGAACCTGGATCTAAAAACCCCTTTTACCAATATGTGTTGATATTAGGAACTAATATGTCAATATAACATGTGATACGATGTTTATATTCGCATAGAGAATTCGGAGAGCCTCGAATGTGACCAGATTTAGTACTTTTCTTTTACAGCCCATACCACATTTCCTGGAAAGCTACTTTGTCCCAAAAGAAGAGATCTAGTTTGTCAACAAGGGGAAAGGCAAGTTGCTACCACCAAACCCCAAAGTCGCTTTTGAGCTTTCGAAGGACATTTTTTATTTGAGAAATGAGAGTCAAAAGTACCTTTTGCCCAAGAGTCAACCACTTTACGACAAGACACAAGGAATCCAATGAGATGTTGAACTCAATTAGTATAGTAAACCTGTCTTCACACAAGTACAGTAAATTCGTTTCATGTAAGTTGCGTTCTTAATGCAATACATTGCTCAAGTTAAATGACTGAATTTGAATGTTTAGATGAAACAATCATGTCTGATAGGTTGAATCAACTCAGGCCCCGCAGAGTGTGCGATACATTGATGCATTGTAGATTTCGCCAAAATGAGTGGTGCCCATCTACACACATTTTTCTCCACTTGTTAATTCATATCATTTGATCTTCTTTAATTCTAATAGTCGAAAATTAAGAGGGGTATATGAGAAATAAAAATGGTTGTGTAGATTAGCATCATCCACGGGTGTAATTTCCCAAATAGAGAGAGAGATTGAAACACATCTTTGGTAATAGCAGGCAGGCAGCACCTAAACCATGCTGCTGCTAGAGGAACTGTTCTAAAATTAAAGCATTGCAGTAAAAAGGAAGATTTTGAAACCCTAGTTACATAAAAAGAGGAAAAGAAAACCCATTTGAACAACCCCACCCAAAAATCCAACTCCATATCTCAGGAAACGGAGTAGGTCCACCAACCAGGACCATCCCCTTTGCAAATAAGTGATTTGCTCCTTTCTTTTTACTTTTCAGATATATAAAAAATTACTTTTTGCCTTACCCGCCAATAAGTTTACATCATTTGAACTTCAAACCACCTGAAAAATTACCCCTTGCTTTTATCTTCAGCGCTGGTGTCTACGAACTGCCAACCACAGTGGTATCGAAAGGTGCTCTGGATTGGATTATAACCCGAGCTCCTGAAGCAAGCCTGTTTTGGAGGAAAACAAACAAAATGTCAACCAACATTGACAAGAACAAAACTGGATTACAGTAATAAATTTGAAAAAGGTGAAAATGGGGGAGGACTCGGCACTCAACTTTCTTCGATTTTGATCACCTTCTCCTTCTCCTTCTCTTCTCTAAACGAATCTAACCTTTTCGATTGCTTTTTAAGAGATGAAGGGTCTGTGATTCTTTTGCTACATCCATTGGATACGCTATGGGTATTGATATGTGCACCACCAACTACATCTGAGGAGTTCCTTGGCTTATCGGAAATGGGGAATCTCATAGATTCACTTCGTGGATGCTTGTTCAGCGAAGCTTTGATTGATCTTGGAATGCATTTCGAACGTCCTGATGTAGACTGCTCTTTGTCCTCTACTGAATCCAGCTTCTTACAACTCCTGCAAGTTGATAAGTTTAGCATTTGAACCATAAAATAGTTACAACTGCACGTACGATGCTATCGGAAATATGGACAGTTGCCATTTAACCAATGACCACCCTTCCAAACAGATACAAATAATTCTCAATCAACAAATTCCAAAGAGGCTAATCCTTTCTTATTACCCACACAACTTTTATAACAAAAACTCCAGAATACTCGGACAAACTTATCCCCAAATAAGAGGAACTCCGAAAGATGGCAACTAGGTGGACCTGGGACATGTAGCCCCTTGAATTTGTTTCAGCCAGCATCAGAAATGAATTGGATCATTTTATCAAAAGAAAGAAGTGAATCTGCTTCATTACTTGTTCAGATCAAAGAAAAACTCATGATTTGACATAATTTTTTATTTTAGCATCAAACTGTGATGCTAACATCTGATCTAACAGGTTTAGGTTTTATGATTAATTAAAATTTCAGTAGAAGCACATTCATCATAAAGAAGAGAAACCAAAATATATCACAATAGCAAGAGAGCACAAATTCAATGTGATTAACCTACATCCAGAGACAAGGGGAAAATTATTTAAAACATAGAGGATTACAAAAGTCATAAAACTACACATTTATAAAGTTACCACAGCTAAACTCTTCACTTGACAAAAAACAAAGATTTCCTGTCTACCCTAATAAACCGAAGCCAACTTAAACTTGTTACTTCAAGGTGTCCCGTTGCTTGAACAGGCCTAACTTAGAAGTTCAGAAGTGAGAAGCAACCAATCATAACTTTTGATAAAGCACTTGCATCAAATTTGTGCTCTCCTGTTTGTGTGATATACCAAACCTTTGAGTTAAAAATTCACTTGCATAGACAAGAATGAAGCGGCATCCAAGGGACCCAAGCTCAAGTAGATCAACTTAGAACACAATTTGGCAGGTTTGACGGCCCTAGATTTGTGGATCTTCATACGTACGGTCCCATCTTAAAGCATTCAAATTCTATAATTGAATCATCAGATTTAAGAATTGACATTCTGGTAGGTAGTAAGAAACTTCCTAACTCTGGTTGAATCCCTGGCTTTCACCATCAAAGTAAACTGTATAAGTTCCCTAATAAACAGCCCTGCACCTCAATTTTTACCATCCTGAGTATGATTTTGACTAAATTTACTTCAATCTTACTACTACATGCTAGGAGATAACCCTAAAATACTCATGGTTTAAAACAAAAGGTGTGTAAACTTCTAAAAGAAATGAAAGATAATTTTATGACTAGGCTAACCTGTCAGCATTGTATGAGGACGATCGTTTTAAAGCTGTACATCCATCTTCCTCCTTGAGCATTTTAGTCTCAATCAAGCTCCCACTAAAATATTCTTTATCTTCCAATCTCAAACCCATTAGCCTTGGATTCTCTGAGAGGCAGTCCAGCTCTCCCAGCATTACTTTAGTGGAGAATAATGGGGAGCGAAAATTGGAATGGGAAAACTGGGCCTTGTAGGTTGGAATAAGACCAAAACTGTGATCCTTCACTGATATTGAACCACACGAGATGAGTTGCATAAGTACATTAGTAGCCTTAACCCTTGGATTGTTTTGCATCCGTACGTCTTCCCCTTCAACTATTCTAAAAGTATTGAGTTTACTAACATCAGCCCTAATAAGGGATTCCAAAGTTTCGGTCTTCCCACCTGATGAAGATGGGCTGGGGGAAAACCGAGGAGGGGAAACTGAATCACTGCAAATCTCAGAGTTCTCTTTCACACACAGCACTCGATTATGATAATAACTGCAATCCGGTTCCAACGACCCATCATCTGTGGAAACACCCCTTGTACATGTTTCTGATGCTTTAGGTTTGTTCCCATTTTCTTCAGTCTGCGTAGAAGCATCAGCCAAACCATCACTCTTGTAAACCTTGTACTCTGTCAAGCTCAGTGAACCGCCCCACGAAGAATTCTTTCCAACCGTAGACTCTGGAGATGCACTGGAAGAGCGTTCGAGACGTTGAACCGGAGGAGAGAGCTCATCTTCTTGAGAATGCTTTGTTTCCTTCCCATTCAAACTTGACGACGAAGAAGAATCATCTTGGCTTCTAGAAGATGCAGGTTCCGGTAATTGTTTCAAGCTCTGGATTTTTATTTCTGCCAACGGGCTAAACCGACCTGGACAGAAACAACAGATGAATAAACAAATTATCCACATTTAGGATCTTAAATTTCTTATCCATGGAATCGAAAATTATGGTGAATACTGAATAAGCAGTTATATTTTCTGAGTGCAATTAAATGACAAGTTTGAAATCATTCACTACAATTCCTAGTAACCAAACAATGAGAAATTGAATCACGTACCGCATTTACCTGAATTCGATTCTTCAAAAAGCTCAGAACCTTTGAGTACGTACTCATTTCCATGGGCGGGAGGAATCAGATCATCTTCAGAGAGATCATGCCAAACATATCCACCCTTATAGCTTCTGCACTCATTCAACCAAACCAAAGTAATTACAAAACTGCCTTAAAAGATACCATTTTCAAAAACTTGGGATTAAAAAAAAAAAAAGACTAGAAATTCACCTCTTAGAAGACCATGAATACATGGAAGCCATGCCTCTGCCCCTCAGAGCATTAAGCCTATTAATCACATCTGCAACCAAACAAAATTAAAATTCACAAATAAGTCTCAGCAAATTCAGAAAATCAAAATACCCCACCAAGAAAAACCCCAGAAATTCATTTTTTACAATTTGAACTTTGAATACCTCTGAGGTAGAGCCCTTGAGGAGATGTTACAGGAACCTCCATGAAATGGGGGTGTTCAAGCTGCCGATTTCGAGAGAGATAGTAAACCACAGGAACTTTGCGGTTCTGGTGGTACTTGGGCGACTTCTCAGTCCACACTTTCGCCCTTTCCGGACTCACTTGGCTGTACTTCTTCATCCTACCCTCCATTACTTCCTTCGTTTTCTGAAAAAATTTAAATCTTAAACCCAGTTCCCCGAGCTTCAATGGCGGATTTGCTGCTCAGATCAGTGAGAAAACCGCAGAAAAAAAAAAAATTGTGGGTTTTTGAATGGTAGAGTAAATCGGATCGAAGAGGTAGTGTAAGAGAGTTGGAACCTTTGAAACCAATCAGGAATCTGAATTTGGTATATAAGAATGGGGAGAGACAACGAGACAAGAAAACAGAGACAGAAAGAAACATAGAGAAGAAGCTGATCAAAAATGGAGGAAGTGGAAAAGGACGCCCGCATTTAATGCATTTGCAGAGAGTTTGGCTACACACACTGCGTGCAAGCATACATGCGTCTGTATATATGTTGTATTTACGACTGCGTGTAAAGTGTTTGACAAAATGCTTCAAAGAGAAGAGGAAAAAAAAGCCACAATTTATTACCGGAGAAAAAAGAACAGTGGCTGCTTCGGCTTCAACGGGACGAGTCTATCTCTCTGCTTTTCCATCGGTTTGGTTGGCTGTTGCCATGTTTGTATTATTTTATGCTAGCAAGGAACACATACTTTGTGTGTGAACAATTTTTAATAAGTACATTTTTTTTAATATTACATAATTATTGTTTTGTTTTTTTTATGTAAATATTATGTGTTAAAAATGAGGGTAAAATTAAAAAAATATGATTGTCATTATTTCAAAAAAACAAAAAAAAGTAAAATAGAAAAAATAAGGATATGATTATTATTTTGTTAAAAGATACAAAATTACTATTTTACACTCCTTTTGTAAATGGTGTGTATAAAAAATAAGAGTAAAATAAATAAATAAAAGAAAAAAAAGTTGACAAGGATTTTCTTAATAATAGTGTGTGTGTGTGTGTGTGTGTGTATTTCTGTACAGTTTTAACTTTTACCCTATTGTCATGTGATAGCCAGGGATGATTAAAATTCTTTCTGATGACAGTGAATGGTCTTTATATATACAGATATACAGATGAAGTAAAAAATCCTTGTAAAAAATCAAGTCAAAGTTTCACCTTGGTTCTTTTTAACTACAACTTGGAGGGTGAATTATTCAATCTTGTCGTGTTGTCAATATAAAACACGAGAAATTTTCTAATATGCTGGGAATACGATTGGGTACACCAAGTATTATAATATAATTGGTTGGAATTTTTTTTCTTTTCAAGTTTTCAATAAATTGTATTATGAAAATTAGTGTGTCGGATCGTGTGTTTGACACGAAATCAAATAGAATTTTTTCAGTATGCTAGAAACACAATCCGGTACATCAAATATTATAATATAATTAGTTGGGATTTATTTTTTTCCTTCAAATTTTCAATCAATTGTACTATGAAACTTAGTGTGTTGGACCGTGTGTTTGACACGAAATCCAATTGTTTAAGATAATTTGTCAACTTGGTTGGAGGGTTTCCGTTATCATTTGTTTCCATGTGTGTGTTAGGTGTTGGAATAAAAGTAGTGATTTTCGTACTTTCAATTCAGTTTTTGGCACTTTTACTGTGAGTCTGTGAGTGTGGATAAATTAGGAAGAGAATTGTTATTAACAGTTTAAAAATCACATTCTATACTCCTATTAGGAAAAAAAATACACTTATGAAGAATGTAGAATGAGATTTTTAGAGTATCAGTAACACTTCTCATTAGGAAGTAATTCACTGAGAGTTGTTACAAGTTAAAATGGGATTGCCAAAATTGTTACTCTATAATAACTTCATGAGCTTAGATGTCAGTCGAATGATGATAGCACCTGCTTTAAAGATGAGACATTAACATTAGGGTAATTGACGAATTGTTGGAATAATACTTTAATAGAAGAAATTATTTTCGCACATCCATTTTCTCATTCTCCACATATCTATTTATTTTTGTCTCTTGATTATCTTTTAGATTAAGGAAAATTAATAAAAAAAATAGTTTGAAAACTTTGAGTTTTAACGATAAGGACAAAATAAAGGGTAAAGTAAATAGTACCAAGTTTGACTTTTTAGTGTAAAAATATGGTTTTTCGTTAAAGTGAACAGTACCGTAGACTTTTCGTTAAAACTTCCTTTAGATTATTCAATTCAAGTAGATGATGTTTTACCTCAGTGCCGAAAAATAATCATATTTGTGCACCCTCATACAAGTTTGATCCTCACTGATTTCTCCCTCTACCCTTAACAATTAAATATCTAACTCACTAGCACTATCGTTTCATTAAGAAAAAATTGTATTCAATTCAAATGTCATAATTATAATCGTGTGTAAGAGGAAATCACTTCCCTATTCCCCCTTTTAAAAAAAAAAAAAAATAGGTCTATTATATGTGGTAGGAAGTTTGTAGAGACTTAGTCTCACAAATCTTGCATAACTTTTGGTGGATATCTTTTTTTTGTTTGTTCTATAAACGACATAATACAATATTATTGCTCCCTTATTTCAGTCGTTCTTTATCATTTTTGAATTAATCTTTTTGGCCAAATAATGTTTATAATGTTTTTTTTTTCAACAAACGAATGAGCTAGGTCTCACAACGAGTTAGTAATAATGTGGTTTAAATTCGTCTTTAACATGACTCGAATCTAAACCACCACTCTTACAAATGAAAAAGAATACAATTAGATCAAAGTACTAAATGACAATAATATTTGTAATGTTCTTCAACTTTCTAAATTAATTGATGATCATCGCCATATGGTCCAAAATATTAGAAAATTCAAAATCCCACAAAACATGGCACCGAGTAGCTTGTTAACGAGGGCATTGCTGTATTATCAATGTCATTTATCATGTGTTATAGATTGGGGCCTTCAAACATTTTATTCAATTCAGGCCTCATGTTGTATCTAGAAATTTTACTAACCATAAATTGATTTTATTGATAATCAAATATGGATAGAAACATTAACATTAGCAGAAAAAATATTAAATAAGGTTACAGGTTCAAAGTTATCCTATTGAAGGACACATGCTGCCTTGTTACAAGTTCGAGGTGAATAAGATAATTTCATTTTTTTTTTTTTTTTTTTTGTGAACAAACGAAACGATATAATCTACACTAAAAGTGAGGGGGTGATCACTTAGTATTACGATCTGGTGATATTTATTTTCATTTGGAAGTGAGAGATCTTATATTTGAATATTGTGGATGGTGAATTCGATACCAAATTAGGTTGCCGATTGTGTGACATAACCAAATTTCCCCCTTCCCTTAGTGTAAAAAGTGTAAAAAAAGTGAGGGGGTTGGACTTAGTTTCACAATGTGATTCAAATTTGCCTTTGGCAAGAATTGAACCTAAAACCTCTCACTTACGAGTGAAGAGGAATATCACTAAACCGCAGTACTAGATGACAAAATAATTTTTTAATTTAAAATAGATTAAGGATAAAGAAAATAACTTTTCATGTTAAGAAACTTAGACATGAAAGAAAGTTCTCCTAAACTAGTAAGTAATTCATCTTCTATTTTTTCTTTTCTTTTCACAAAAAAGCCAATGTTATTGCATCAGCCACTAAAATATTAAAGAGTCAAATGGGTTCAAATTGATCCTACCTAAAAACACTGTGTTCTCTAAACACAAAGGCAACCACTTCATGAGTTGCTTTACTACACATCGAGTAGAGAATTTAAACACAACATACCCTAGATGGGAAGCCAGAACACAAATGTTACGGATGATTCCCTTTGTACATGGTGTGTGATGTATATTGGGAGTAAGGTAGTTCCAGAACCACTCGGAGTATTGAAAATATACAAGTGAACATTACAAAAAAAAATGGGCATTGTGCACAAAAGTTGATTGTGCCCTTTTGTGACATCCCACATCGCCCAAGGTAGTGATCCTTAAATGTATATTCCCATCCTTACCTAGCACGAGGCCTTTTGGGAGCTCACTGGCTTCGAGTTCCGTAGGAACTTCGAAGTTAAGCGAGAAGGGGGCTAGAGCAATCTCATGATGGGTAACCCACTGGGAAGTTGCTCGTGAGTTCCTAAAAACAAAACCGTGAGGGAATGGTAAGCCCAAAGCGGACAATATTGTGCTACGGTGGTGGAGCGGGCCCGGGAAGTGATCCGCCCCGGGCTGGGATGTGACAATTTGGTATCAGAGCCTAACCCTGGTTGCGTATGTGCCGACGAGGACGTCGGGCCCCTAAGGGGGGTGGATTGTGACATCCCACATTGCCGAGGGGAGTGATCCTTAAATGTATATTCCAATCCCTACCTAGCACGAGGCCTTTTGGGAGCTCACTGGCTTCGGATTTCGTAGGAACTCTGAAGTTAAGCGAGAAGGAGGCTAGAGCAATCCCATGATGGGTGACCCACTGGGAAGTTGCTCGTGAATTCCCAAAAAGGCCTCGTGCTAGGTAGGGATTGGAATATACATTTAAGGATCACTCCCCTCGGCGATGTGGGATGTCACAATCCACCCCCCTTAGGGGCCCGACGTCCTCGTCGGCACATACGCAACTAAGGTTAGGCTCTGATACCAATTGTCACATTCCGCCCCGGGCGGGGATGTGACAATTTGGTATCAGAGCCTAACCCTGGTCGTGATGTGCTGACGAGGACGTCGGGCCCCTAAGGGGGGTGGATTGTGACATCCCACATCGCCCAGGGGAGTGATCCTTAAATGTATATTCCCATCCCTACCTAGCACGAGGCCTTTTGGGAGCTCACTGGCTTCGGGTTCCGTAGGAACTCCGAAGTTAAGCGAGAAGGGGGCTAGAGCAATCCCATGATGGGTGACCCACTAGGAAGTTGCTCGTGAGTTCCCAAAAACAAAACCGTGAGGGAATGGTAAGCCCAAAGCGGACAATATCGTGCTACGGTGGTGGAGTCAGGCCAGGGAAGTGATCCGTCCCGGGCCGGGATGTGACAAATTGGTATCAGAGCCTAACCCTGGTTGCGTATGTGCCGACAAGGACGTCGGGCCCCTAAGGGGGGTGGATTGTGACATCCCACATCGCCAAGGGGAGTGATCCTTAAATGTATATTCCAATCCCTACCTAGCACGAGGCCTTTTGGGAGCTCACTGGCTTCGGGTTCCGTAGGAACTCTGAAGTTAAGCGAGAAGGAGGCTAGAGCAATCCCATGATGGGTGACCCACTGGGAAGTTGCTCGTGAGTTCCCAAAAACAAAACCGTGAGGGAATGGTAAGCCCAAAGCGGACAATATCGTGCTATGGTGGTGGAGCGGACCCGGGAAGTAATCCGCCCCGGGCCGGGATGTGACACCTTTGATGCTTAATTAAGGATACATATACATGTGTCTTATAACAATAGCAACAGTGCATCGACTAATATTTTATATGTGCCCATCAAATGTTTAATGTAATGTTCGTTAGGCATTATCTCGATAAGTTTTGTCAACACTAGATGAATTATCTCGATATCATTCATCAGATTGTTTAAGCATATGTCGATATTTATTGAAATGTGTGCAACATGATTTGACTGAGGACAACAAGCACACTAAGTGAACTACTTTTTTGCATGCTTGGGACTTTGTCAAATGAACTTCTTTTTCCCCTTAATCTCTAGTGACGGAAGTTTTCCGGTTAGAAAGATAGAAGGTTAATGAAATTTAGAATTCCTATGTTTTTTAGTTGTCAAAACAATGCAATTAAGGATAGTTACATAGGTAGGCTTGTACTTCTGCTTCTAAGCCCAAGTTTAGTACTGAGATGATTCTGGCTATAAAAAAAAGCTGGGAGCTTTTTTATATTTGGTAAACATTCAACTTCAGCTTTTTTTCACAGTTTTGGATGAAAACAAGCCTAAAACACAAAGCTGCAAAACCCAGTTTTGAAAAACCAGCTTTTTTTCACATCTGTTTTACATAAACGTTTATCAAACACTATAATACTACTCTTTTTTTTTTTCAAAAGCACTTTTACAAAAAAGTTTACCAAACACTCTACACTCTGCTACTTTATTTCACAACTGCTTATTCTTACAGCACAGCAGAATCAGTTTTTTTTCAAAGCACAACAAAACCAAACTAGCCCTAAGTGCTAGACTTGCTGGACTACAACTTCTTCTCATAATGCCCTTGATATCATTTTGTCCTAGAATGACTGAAGACACATTTTGCATGAATGTTGTTAGGTTCTAAAAACACTTAAAAGTATTTTTTTGGGATTCTCTTGCACTTTTACTAAGGAATAGTTCCATAAGCATTTTCACTAGAAACACTTTTAGTCATTTTAAAAATACTTCCAAACGAACACTAAATCTTTGGAGCAAGCCACATCATTGAAGTAGGTGAAGAAAGTTAATTTGAAATACAAGATTGTATTCTATGGATATTTTTTCTCACACTTCTGTGAAGTTCAGATTGCCAACATGTACAAAGATGGCACCAAAGATGACAGCGAAGATGATTAGGGAACAGAGTGCTCATATTCTACTCATTTCTAGAGATGGCTTCTGTGTAAAGAGATCTACATACATGTTGATATAGCATGTGTAAGTATCTCAATGTGAACTTTTAAAACGATAAAAGGTGCAACATATCTCAAATTCAAATTCAACGAAATAATTGTCTCTAATTCAAATTCAGGAATGCTTAGGATCAGTGGCGGATCCAGAATTTCAAGCTCGGGGGGTCCGAACATAAAAGCTCAAAAAAAGAAAAAAAAATATTAGACTAATTTTGTTCCATATCACTATTTTCTACTGAATTTGGTTCATTGAATAAATCAAGATTAATCTCAAAGGTAATAAAACCAGCAAATTCTTCTCAATAACATAACGCAATGAGTGACTCTACAAAGATAAAATTTGTTAATGTAACATATATATATATATATATATTATTAATTAGGAGTTACAACTAGAGTCTAGGATTAAAAAACGTATATGAATTTGGAAGAAATAAAATTAGGCAGCTAAAGGCGGTGGAAGGGCAAATGGTGGTGGGGAATAGGGTAACTTGGATTTAAAGTTGGAAGGTCGCGACGATTGGTGCTGGGAGTTCTTAAATATAATTTGGAGATACTAGAAAAGACCGGGGTTCTCAGGCTCTATAGAGAAAACAAAGATATTTTAGTTTTTAAATTTTTTATAATGACCTGGCTCAAAAACGCTGTCGATTTGGCTAGGTCTTTTAAAACAAAAGCTAAAAACCTATTCTTCTTCTTTGTTATAAGCAATGCTGCCTGCACATCCATGGAGGCAACAAGCCTCTCCACTACACCTGCCCAAATTGTTGGAAGGTACTGAAGGTCGATCACAAGTGTTTTTTGGGCTTCCGAAGGATCCCGGGTCCCCCCGGGTCCCTATATGGATCCGTCAGTGCTTCGGATAGTGGCCCATGTGTGCAAACATGGTTCACTCCGGCCATTGATGTGGTTGTCTCGACACTTACATCAATGACTAGGAATCATCCACGATATCACCTTATGATCTTCCGTTTCTCTGCAAGTTCCTCAATTTCTGTTTGAGTTTATGGTCATTCATTCTATAAATATGGATGTTTAATTTGTGAATAAACACCGAATTATTACGAATTACACTAAGTTGTTCCGCTGTTACTTTGGTATTAACAATCTTGAGATTTGTCAAGAATTGTTACAAAAATTGTAGATCGTGTTCTTAGGTGCAAATGTTGAAATTTGAATTCTTTTCAGTGAAAACCTTGTATCCATGTAGGGTTGTAGTGACTAGAAGATAATGAGGATGCACTGCTTCTTGCTTTTGAGGCAAATTGGAAAGATTGTCTGGAAACGCTACGTGCTATTTGAACCCTATCATGCTTAAAAGATCTCTTTCTTGGCGGCTAAGACAACTTGGAGCAAAATTCAATCCAATTTCCTAACTGAAGCATTTATGATTCTCTAAATTATAGGGCATGGCACAAGACCAGAACGAAAGCGAAACCCGCAATTGTAGCAAATTCATCACACTTTATCTTACTAAATTCAACATAACTCTTTTGAATTACAAGACTAGTCTTATATTTAGTGTGAAAACTAGAGGTCGGCAAAATCAAAAATCCCAAAAAGAAAAACAACCAAACTTATGAGATTGTCGATTTTTCGTGGTTTGACAATTTGATGATCTTTCTTTTTCTTTTTCTTTTTTTAATAAATTGAGGGTAACACATTGATTTAATATTTATTTCACCATATTTCATTTGAATCTTGATTGACAAGATCAATCATTTTCTTTATAATTTTCAACTTAAAAACAGTTAAACTCCAAATACATCAATATTTTTAGGACTAGTATTATTTTCCAAATTATCGATTATGATGTTTGGACTGCCAATAATAATTACAAGAATAAACAAATGGAAGTGTTATTGGCACTCCAAAAATCTCACTCTACACTGCTTTGTTCATAAGTGTATTTTTCTTTCCTATAGAAAGTTTGAACTGGAGAAAGAGATTTTTTAAGTTTTAATTCTTGATAGTTAGTTAGAACGCTGAACGACATTTCCCGCCATTTCTCTCTTGAGTCTCACACCCTCACTCTCCCAAATGCTCTCCATTTGATGCTCTCACGATCTCTCTGTTCATGTCATTGTCTTCGTCTCCGCTCTCGCCGCCGTCTACACAACCCCATCTCCCTCTTCTGCCCTAAACGATATTCTCTTCCTCTCATTTCCCTCTCCCCCCAAAGCCCTAATATTCGCGCCATGTCCTCCCGCCCCTCCGCCTTCGACGTACTCATGTCCGGCGCCCCGCCGCCAAGAAAAAGCTCCAGCCTTCTTCATCCAAGAAGCGAAAAACCCTAGACCCCACTAATCCTATCGAAAACCCCCAATTGCTATCTACGCTCGAAAGTGCCGTACAACCCAGGACCCAGAATCCGTGGAACTTAAAGCTCCGGAATCCAAGGAAATCAAAGAAGCTCAAGAAAATTCGAGCTGTGGCGGCAACGAGGTAGTTCCAGCAGGGAAGAAAGTGTGTGTGGCGGCGGGTGCTGAGGAGCGGACTGAGGAATTGAAGAGCCGAATGCCGCTATTGAAGAAGAAAGCCAGGGAATTTGACCCGAAATTGGTGGCGAATTGGGGCCAGGGCGAGAGGATTCCTTTTGTGTTTGTTTGTTTGGTTTTCGATTTGCTTGACAAAGAGACAGGTCGGATTGTGATCACGGATATTGTTTGTAACATGTTGAGGACTGTAATGTACACCACGCCTGAGGATTTGGTTCCTATGATCTATCTTGCGGCCAATAGGATTGCACCCGCAATAGAAGCAATAGAAGGTATTACCAATGTGGGTTTTGTGTATCCTTCTCCGTTGTATACCGCCGCAAACGTTTTGCAAAACCATGGAATCGAGGGTTTCCAATCGGGAAGCCAAGTCCGACGAGTTCAAGAAGTCTCAAGAAGAATTCAGGATTTCTCAGGCCAAATTTCGGACCGATTTCAAGACTACCACTGATTTAATTCTTCTTCAATTGAAGTTGCTTGCGGAAAAACTTGGTGTGGAATCTTCTGCAGCTACACCGACGCATCAGCCGTTCATCAAATCGACATCTCCTCTCTCTCTTGAGAAGTCTAATCAAATTGTTCTCAAGCTTCAATCCTTCCACAAGGAAAAGGTTCGTGCCCGAGAGAAGGTGGATGAATTCTTGTCTCAGTACCGTCCAAAATACAAGCCCAAAAGTCCTCCTTGTCTGCAACCCATATTGAAGAGATTCAAGAAGGTTCCCCGACTACGGCAAACACCACGACGATGATTCTGCGACATTTCGTTCCAACCCCAGATTTCAAGTAAGTTTTGGGTTTTCTTTGAAAGTTCTGGCTGGGGAGAACGAGAAGGTTTTCGATTTGTTTGACAGGGAAGCTAAAGATTCTGTGCAAAGTCCTCCATTTCTTGATTTTGATTACAAAACAGGTGCCACAAACGATTTGGTTTCTGGGTTCCCTGTTTCTGATTGTGACTTTATAGGAACGGAGAAAAAAAATTATGCTTCGAAATTGTTGGCCAAGAAAGGTGAAGACTCCTTGCTCTGTGATGTGGGTCTTTGTTCTTTTCCTGAAGTGGGTTCTTTCCCTGAAGTGGTTTTAATTTCGGTTGCGAAATCTGGTGAAAATGATGCCCACCATGTGTTTGTTGGACTGCAGCAAACGGTCGACATTGCTTCTTTGAAGCTTGGCTTCCATGAATTCACTCGTGACAAAGGCAGAACAAATATTCAAAGATTCTTCATTCGAAATCAGCGACTGTTCTTGAATCTGATTGTAAGAATGGCAAATCCAAAGTTTTCATTTTGGAAATTCATGTTTCTAATGTTGAGTTCAAGAAAGCTAAATTGCCTGGTTCGCGTGCACTCTACCTGCTCGACAAAATGTCGAACTAAGGTTACATTCTTGATATTAAACTTGGCTACCATACAAGCATTTGTGATAAAGGAGGTACCAAGTTTCTCTCCAGTTTTGAGTCAATGGATTTATTGGCAAGCTGTGAGGACTCAAGTTTCTGTGTTATCAATCGTTCCATGGGCTACTACTGCAAGGGAATTCGGGACAAGGGTGGAACAATTAGTCAGAGGCTTTTCAATTCGAAGTCCCAGAATAAAGATTGTGTTGCTGATTGTTCCAAGGTGGTCAAATGTGAGGTGAGTTTTGATTCTTCCATGATCATTCATAGGGAGTATGCTGGTAATTTAGAAGCTTTTATGGACAAGAACAGAAAAAATGAAAGAAAGTTCCCTCTCTCCATATTTGAAACTGCTTGCTGTGTTGTTTGCTATGTTGTTCTCGATCGTGACTACTGCAAGGGCATTCAGGATAAGGGTGGTGGCAAATTAGACTACGGGTTGCAGTTGTTTGAAAAAATGAGGATACAAGATGTCTTTTCATGGACTTCAATCATTACAACTTATGTTTGGACAGGTCAAGAGGACCGTGCAATCAAAGCCTTTATAAGAGTGCAGGAAGCCGGTGTCAGTCCTAACGAATACACTTTTGCAGGTGTCATATCTAGAGTTGCCAATCTTGCTAGAGTTGAATGGGGTGAACAATTGCATGCCCACGTTTTACAAAGGGGTCTTATCTCTTTGTTGTTGGTGGGAAATTCCATTGTAACCATGTATGCGAAATGTGGGTGTTTGGCTTCAGGTTCTAAGGTGTTTCATGAGATGAGCAGGAGAGATATTGTTTCATGGAGCACTTTAATTGCCGGGTATTCTCAAGGAGGTTACGGGGAAGAAGCTTTTCAGTTTTTGTCGTGGATGAGAAAGGACGGACCACAACCAAATGAGTTTGCTCTTGCTAGTGTATTGAGTGTTTGTGGAAGCATGGCAATGCTTGAACAAGGGAAACAACTGCACGCTCATGTTCTGTTTGTCGGTTTAGAGTTTACATCTATGGTACAAAGTGCTCTTGTGAATATGCATTCGAAATGTGGAAGTATAAAAGAAGCTGCAAAGATCTTTGATGTGACAGAACTTAGTGATATTATTTCATGGACGGCGATGATTAATGGATATGCTGAACATGGGTTCTACCGAGAACCCATTGTTCTGTTTAAGAAGATTCCTAGGGTTGGTCTGAAACTAGACTTGGTGACCTTCATCGGTGTTCTTGTTGCTTGTTGCCATGCTGGAATGGTTGATCTTGGTTTCCACTACAATTCAATGAGCAATGACTTTGGGATTAATCCTACAAAAGAACACTATGGCTGCTCGTTGATCTCCTCTATCAAGCTGGACGGTTAGGTGAGGCAGAGGATATGATCAAAAGTATGCCATTTCAACAGGATACTGTTGTTTGGTCTACTCTCCTTAGAGCTTTTAGGCTCCATGGTGACACCGACTGTGGAAGACGTGCTGTAGATGAGATCCTTAAATTGGATCCGAGTTGTACAGCGACTCACATAACCCTGGCCAACATGTATGCTGCTAAAGGAAAATGGAGGGAAGCGGTAGAAGTAAGGAAAATGATGAGATCCAAGGGGGTAATTAAGGAGCTGGGATGGTCCTGGATAAAGGTCAAGGATCAACTTTCTGCATTTGTCGCTGATTTGTCAGAAAATTGGTTCTTCACTAATTGACGTTGAAGGAGTGATTTGAAGCTCCAGTTTTCAGAAATTGTTGATCCTTTGATACATTCTTGTGATTTTGTTGTTCCCGGTTTTATTGCTGGTTTTCAATTGTACTTAGTTCAAATTGTAAATCTTACTTTGTAAGATTGGTTTTAAGGGAGGGGTATTGTTAGGATACTGCCAGATGGCATACTAGGATGATGACATCTGTACAAGGTTGTTAGTAGTTAGTTACTTGTTAATGGATAAATAGGAGATTGTAAAGATGGAAAGGCAGTTAATGAAATTGTATTGTTTGTATTGTTCTTCTGTTACTCTCTCTTTGTGCAATTGTGGAAGATGTAGAGCAAGTTATAACAGATATAATGCAGGGAGGTTAATGAACCGAAAAGTCATAAATCCTTGCCCGACATAGTTGATTTGTGTCATTACATCATGGCGAGTTGTGTGGGATTTTTTAAATCTTCTACTATCTGAGTTACCTGTCACGTTACATGCTTTTTGTGTTTTAAATCTTCTAGGAACTTCACTCTCATTATGCAGTTCATTTTTCTTTCCTTTACTGATAAATGAGGTTCAAATTTATAGGAAAAGGGAGATCTGGGTCGTGTTGCAAACGGAGACCATTCTTCGCAAGCCTGACGCATTAACAGTCACCAAGGTTTTCAGTACATTTCGTCGACTTGCCATGAGCTGCTTTATGTAGGGGCCTGGACTTGATAAGTACAATTTTTTTTCTCAATTGATTTTTTTTTTTTTTTTCGCCTTTTCGAGTACTATAACTTTATATGGATTCTGTTAATAAGTTATCACATTTTCAAAACAATGTGTGAGTGTAAATTTGGTGGTGATCAAAGTCCACTGCCCTTGACACTGCCTTTATGTTTCTTCTCAAAAGAACATTTTGTTTGGAAATTTTCATTTTAGCTAGAACTAGAAACAAAAGGACGATTATTGTATTTACGAATTATGAAAGCTAAAAGGGGTTAAATTATGTTCCTTCATGTTGTTTATCAAGGAGAATTTCCCTTTTACTTTTGATGTACCAAATTATTGTAAATATTTAGGGAAAATAACTATTGTGGAGATGGTTAGATTTTACCAAATGTAGTTGACCAAAATAATATTATACTGTACGGGATGCAGTTAGCTCAGCTGGTGAACTTTTTTCTCTTTGGTAATTTTACCATTACTGGTGGATAAGATATGAAGCTTCTGCGGAGGGGTTAAATTTTAAATTATAGGACATTTTTCTTGTAATTAACTTACCCTCGCTTTTGAAATTTAACAGGAATCTGGGAAGGATAGTCAGGAGAAGAAAAAAAATACCATATCAAGGCACTTCTTGTTGCTGCTACTGACTGTGAAGATACTGAGTATATTATATGCTACTGAATTGGCAATATGATAAGTGTTTAGATCCTTTTGTGTCTTGTAGGGTTATTTAGTAGATAACAAGAATTTTGGCTGTTATACAAATATGCTTGATTTTATGAAAATATAAGTATTTCCAATCAGCTACGGTAAAATCGTCCCTGCCCTTTTAAGTGGCAGCGTGTGGAATCTTCCAGAGATATGCAACTTTACTTTGGGTGTCCCAGTTGGACCTATGCTAGCAAAACCAACTAAAGGGGTATCTGAGATTGTACAGAAGTTTCAGGATACAGAATACATAAGTGAATACAAGTATGATGGAGAACGTGCCCAGGTGATACCATCTTGTTAATTCCAGCATGTAATCTTGTTTGCTTTGTGATATGTTGTATACGATCGTGTTGAGATATACAGTCGAAATGCTGAAAGAAACACTGGAAAGTACCCTGATGTTGTTGTTGCAGTGTCGAGGTACGCTTCTATCTTGGTTGTATGATATTGCATATTGAACTTAGGTGTGAGAATACGTGGGGAGTTTGTTACTCTGGAATAAAATCCAAAAGTTTGAGTTCTCTGGTAATATAAACTGAATCAATCGGAAGTGCATTTAACCGTGAGCGATGGGTAAATAGTTTGTTGGTTATTTATTTATCATGAAAGAGCTCTATGGTGGCAACTTCATGTTATCCAACCTCATTTTATCCAGAATGTTAATTGTGCTCCTGAATTTTTATCTACTAATATTTTCTGTCAGCTTGCAGGTTAAAGAAGTCATATGTAACATCATTTGTTTTGGATTGCGAAATCGTTGCTTACGACTGTGAAAAACAGAAAATTCTGCCGTTCCAGGTAAATTATTTCCGCACTGCAGTCCAGATTTTATTCTTGGTGCTCTTCATGATGGTTTCCTACCCACCTATAGGAGTTGGGCTGACTCCATATTTGTTTTCGTCCCAGAAATCTTCTCAAATGTAAGTCAAAACATTTTGAGTAAAGCACTTACGGAAGAGCAGCAGTTACCCTCTAATTTTGATTATTGTTGAGTTAGGATATAAAAGACTTCATGAGATATTATCGTTTCAGGTACTCAGCACTAGACCTCGTAAAAATGTGAGCGTGAGTGATATCAAGGTTGAAGTCTGCATATTTTCTTTTGATATGTTGTATATTAATGGCCGACCACTTATTCAGGAACAACTGAAAGTTCGTAGAGAGGTATAGCTTTTTTCTTTCTTCTCAATTCAGTTTACAATTTACTGTTATTTCTCTTTTGGATGGGAGCAATTGGGCTTCTCTGGAAATTAATAACCAATATCCAAGTCCTGCATATCGTATGACCAGCATGTCTGATTGATTATTTAGTAGAGTAAAACGAATTGACTTCGAAATTTACTATTTCTTTTTCTTGATGTTGTTAGGATGTAAGGAGGTCATTGTTTTTCATTGAGTCTCTATCTTTGTCGTTCCTATTCATGAGTTGAATTTATATTTATGTCCGCAGTGGAAAACAAAATGCTGATAGCTTCCCTTAGTTTTTGAAGCAGGTAAATGTTTGGATTGGTATATAACCAGTTTGATTAAGCAGCTTTCAGTGGCATCTCTAATTTCCTTTAGGAACAAAAACTGCCAAAAGGTTTATAAATGAAGCAGCGGCTAGCACACTAAGACCACTTGGAGAACACAAAGCCTTTTTTTTTTTTCTCGGTCATTAGGTCCATATCTGGTGTGGGCGTTAGAGCATTGCAATGACCTTTCCCCAGTATGAGAGGACCGGGAAGGATGCACCTCTGGTGTAATAGAAGTTAATTATTAATGGGAAAAGGTTATATTCTACATACATGTAACAAAGTAATGGGCAGTAGTATCATTCAAGATTTCACCTATTGAAACTTTACATCTTGCCATTCGATCTCTATGTATTAGTTTCATGTGTCTAGAATGGGGAGTGCGTGAAGTTTAAAGTGCCAACTGTCCTTTTCTAGTGGTTTTTTCTTGGTTGAGGATGCCTTAGGGCATCAATAGTATTACTTCATAGGAAAATTTTAACTTTAATGAAACTGAAAAATAAAGCGCAAGAAGAGATGGAACAAGGTGTTATCATCTACACTAGGGTTGCAATTTACATCTATTAGTTTTATCTTCAGTGTAGCAGTGATGCAATATTCTTCTTCTTTAAACTGTCATCGTCTTATTCTTACATTGAAAGACAAGGTGGAGCTGACATCATGATCTTGGTCTTCCTTAGGTGTCTATGGTGCATTCTCCTCGCTTGTTATGATAGCAATAATGAAGAGTTTCAAAGCATTTGTAAAGTAGGTCAGTGCAATTTATTTATGTACGTGTTTGCAACTTTTTCAGTGATTTCCAAATCTGTTGTACCTATTACTGATCGGTCTGCTGTATATCTTGATGCTATACAGGCACTGGACTCACTGAAGCAATGCTTGAAGAACGTTCTGCCAGTCTCCTTACTAAAGTGATACCCAAACCTAAGGTCTATGATTCCTTCTTTCGGTCTGATTTTTACGTATTTGGTTCTTCGGATTCTCTTGCTAATTTTGCGTTCTTGTCAATTCCAGTCATATTATAGGTATTCTGATTCATTGAATCCAGATGTATGGTTTGATCCCTCAGAGGTAGTAACCATTGCCTTTTTGTTCTGTGCATATACCTCTTTAATAGAACTCCCTCAGCACTTCGATTGTGTTGCCGAGTTCATTTTGCACATTCAGGGCATGTTTGATATACAGGATTTGCCTGGCTTGGACTACTTACAGGAATTAGCGTAGATTTACTTGGCGTGAATTTATTTTTGTCCCATGTTTGGCGTGTTTTCACTAGAAGGCAAGATAGTGCCCACAGAGCTGTAAAAAAACATGTAATAGTATTTATAAAAGACTTCCCAGACCTGACACCAGTCCCAGTTATCACTTAATGCTACACCTGTACACCTGTACACCTCCATCAGCTATAAGAAGTAGGAGAAACCAGTAGGGCTCTCGTCGTTAGAGTTGACAAAGTGAGAAGTAGGGCTTCTTTGGCCCCCGTTTTCAACTTGGCCAGAACAGTGAGACCTAAGGATGCATGAGTCACCCCCAGTCTGGTTCCAAAATAAGGCCATGTTTGATAGAATCAGGATAAAACTAGCCCTATCCGGGATGCTAGTCCCGAGGAACAAACGTATCCAAAGAGTTAGAATTGTTGGCCCTGATTACCTTTTCGTTGAAGCACATCCTGGACAGTATTTGATCCGTCCAGTAGTTTGGATTCTGAAGCTGTACGGATAGATCTTTGAGAAAATCCATATAAAAGACTAGATTGATCCTGTTTTTGATACAAGTAAAAGTTACCATCAAAATTCATGGAATGGTGTTCTTTTTGAATTATTTCTCGCATGTGTATTAGTTTGTAAAATTGTTCCATGGGTTGAGCTACTATAAGTCTCAACTTGTTTGCAGAATATAAAGAAATTATCAAAGTGGTAAACTACAAATTTGTGAAATGTGAATTATCAAAGTGTTCACTGGATTATGTTTTATTTTACTTGTCAATATTTGCTATTACTTTGTGAAATGTGAATTAGATGATGTGTTTTCTTCATCTAATTCTATGTGCACGTGAGATCAGGGTATCTCTCTCCGCTTTCCATGTCTAATTCGTGTTCGGGGAGATAAACCTCCAGAGCAAGCCAGATCGTCTGAACAGGTGAAGAAAGTTAATTTGAAACGCAAAATTGTACAATATTGATATGTATCTGCTCTCACACACTTGTTCTAAGTTCAGGTAGCGGAGTTGTATAATGCTCAAGCCATCAACCATTCAAACAATCAAATTGACAACGGAGCCGATGTCTTCTGAGTAAAGAAAGCAGCAGTCATGTGAGTATCTCAATGTGAATTTTTAAAGTTTAGGCCGATAGAGTTTAAGCGTTACATGATGGATTGCCGTTCTTGGGTGCTTTCACCCATAGTCTGGTGCCAGAGGCTACATATAGAGGAGTCAAAACATTGAGAATTTTATATTGGGCTGCTCATCATTTAGGATTTAATTGTTTGTTACGAAACTCTCGAGTTCATATTGTGTGCAAACATTGTTAACTCCGCCCAATGATGCGGTTGGGCCCACACTTACATCAACGACCAGGAGTCATTCTTGCACGCCTTGGCGACTGTCCCTAGCATATTTCTTTCATAATAGCATAGGCACAGCTGTGTTGTGTGCTTGTCTACATCCATTTCAACACATTGCGCCTAAAAATACGATTCCGCCATGTTACTTGAGTACATGGCTGCATCAAATCTTCAAACCCCCAAAAGAAGGGTAATGTAATGTATAGAATGGTCTAGAAGTCCTAGTTCTAAGATGTAATGATAACAAAGGAGAAGAAGGGGATGTGACAGAGATGCTTCCAGTTTGAAGGGATGGGATTAGGATTAAGATTAGGGAGGTCTTGTCTTAATCCTTTGAACCATGAGCTGTTGGTCAAGAGGGTCATTCTCAAACCAGTGAATCTTCGATTCCTTTAGCCTCTGCCGTGTTGAACAAGCAATGATTTTAGTCAGCCACCGCTTCAGGATTTGGATTGTTTTTCCTTTTGGTCCAAATATTCTAACTAGTTATGGGTTTTTCACATTTGCCTCCAGAAACTTTAACGTATTTTGAGTTATTAGTAGGGTTGGGCACGGTTCGGGCTGGCCGGTGAAAGTTTCAAGTCCCTTCAACTTCAGTACCAATCTCCGGTGAAGATTTCAAGTGCATTATCGATGTGGAATTGTTTGGTCCTTAAGTCTTCTCTGTTACTCAAAATGTTAGCTTTTTCAACTTTTGTTATAAGTGTGGTTGATTGTCGACTGTTGATACACGTTGTTAGTTTTTATTTGTTAAATGTGTACAATCAAAAGAAAATTTGAAACAGTCGCATAATTATTGTTATGTATGTATTATTATTGGTGGATTTGAAAAGCCCATGGAGTTACGTTTTCAATTTGGAGGATGACTCGAACGATGGGCAATAAAATTGCAATCACTCTGGCTTCCAAGGAACTTTCCTCTTGTAGTTGTAAACCACTACTACATTACTATATAATTTAATCCCATGTTTCATATAGGTTTAAACTGTATAATAACAAAAGTATAATGTGTAAGTTTGAACTTACAAGCACTTAATTTACGTGTTATAAGCTGAAACACAAGTTATATGAAGTATTATTCTAAAAGTAGACGATATAGTTGATATGTCTAACTTTTAAGGTATATTAATAAAAAAACAAATCCACAAGCTATATTTTGAGTAGAATAGTAACGCCACATGATTGTCTTCTAAGTACACTTAAAATAATACTTATGCACTTGATCTAGTTAAGTTTGCTAGATCAATATGCTCTCCTTCTATTCTAAAGTTCGCAAATCTCATTCTCGTAGTTTGGGTTGAATTAAAATTTCTCTGGAATATTTACATCAGGACTAAGTTTTTAAAGTATTGAGAATGTGCTCCATGAGCATTACAAAAGATATGTGAGTAATTTGTCAATTCCTACTAAAAAAAAGCCAGCTGCAAATCCCTCTCGCATGCCCTTGTAATGCTCATAGACAATATTCATAACCTCCTCAGCCTAACATTTTGTAATCCATTCAATTATAACCGGACCTAAGAAGTGAAAATCTCTCGCCAAAACACGAACTAATTGAAATGTAATTATTTTAACAACAAACCATACTTTACAAGAGAATAGTATGGGCCGGGGAATTGCTATATTAGAGAGCTTTGGTTTGGAACGTCACATGTGACGTGTCTCCATGTGCAAGTCGAGTTGTTTTCTTGTTGAAAACCTAACGTCTTGTCACTTGGCTCACTTGTGGCCTAAGTCCCATACATACAAGGATTGCAACTATTTGAGCTGTGCATACAACCAAAATTGCTCCATGACTTCTTCTATCTACCAAAACTTACTAATATTTACCTAATAGCATTTGATGGTGCCACAACTGATGGAATATATTGTACTCGGCTCTCAATTTTCACTTGGAATAGTAAACTGGGCTTCTACCTTCATTTTCTAAACGACTTTAGCTGCAACAAGATGTATTATCAATATACATATGCTTCTTTCTCTCTGTCTCTCTCTTTACAAGTCGCGACACGTAAGAAGAGAGAAGAAAAAGAACTGTATACACCTCGTTGCAACTGAGTTTCTCTCGTAAGTTTTGGGAGTACCTAACGTGTGCCCGCATTGCTCATTGCCAATGAATTAGCAACTGCAAAGTCAACTGAGTATGTTTTAGTAATGAAATGCTATTGGCAAGTAGGATTAACCTGCAATAATTTGCTCCACTTTTGAGAGATAAAGGCTCAAGCTAAATAAGTATAAACAAGTAAGTGGGTGCAGCTTAGAAAAAAAAAAATGCTTTAGTTAATTTAGAATTAAAAATTAAACTAGAAAGGAGGGAGAACAAATATTGATGTTGAGAGAATTCAACATGGGGATTGGACTTGAACAATCATGCTTCCCCCCAAATATATATTTATATATATATATATATATATATATGTATATATATAATCATACATCACACCAGTAGCAGATCCTGATTCTGATTTTTGGGTTCCACTCAAACCGACAAGCAGGGCTCTTAACCTTTCTGGTTGTTGGCCACACCACCCATCTTCTCCAAAACTTCAACAACTCCACACCTACAATCTTAGTGTTTGATTTGCTCCGTCTCAATCTAGAGAAATCCCGGGGCAGAGCTTCCGAACCGCGTTACCCGTCCGACCAAGACAAACAAAATGAACATAACTTACTGAACTAGAATCCAGAGTTACATTTTCCATCCCACAACAATTTGGATAAAATTCCAAGTCCCCTTTCACATTATGGACCAAAATAGAATGTGAAGGGCCATAAAGAAAATAGGCAAAACTAAACCCCCAATAAACAAACAAAGCTCTCTGAATTTTTTACTGCCTTCTTCTCTCGCTGAGTTAACCTGGAAACAAACCTCTCTCTCTCTCTCTCTCTCTCTCTCTCTCTCTCTCTCTCTCTCTGTACAAATGCTAGATGGATAAGTCACAAAAACCCAATTGAAATTTTGGAAATTCATGGTTTTGTTTTCATCCTCACTAACCTTTTAGTTGTATTAATTTTTAAAAATAGCGAACCGTAAAAATAAGGGGTAGATTAATACTAATAATCTGAAGCAGCAGCTGCAGAGTCAGCGGAGGGCAACCCTTTGGAACTTGGTCTCTGGAGGAGAGGCAGAGCCCTCACAGAGGACTCTCTTTCTGTTGACTATGCCGCAGCTAACGTTGGCCAAGGAGGAGTCTTGGTGCTGGAGCTGGGTGTGCAATGGTGGTTGAGGTGGTGGTGAAGGAATGGTCACAGGGGGGATCTCAAACGACTCCAGCGGTGGCGGCGGGTGTCTCCACTGCGGCAGAGGGCCTGCCAGAAGTAGGGTTTGAAGCAACGGACCGGCTTTCATCACAGCCTGCAAAAGCTTTCCCTTTTCAGGCAGCGGCTTCTCAGGCAGCAGCTCCACTGATGGGTGTGGCAATGATGGTCCTGGTGGCAGCTGCTGGGTTTGCTGAATTGGGTCAATAACTGGGGAAGAAACAATGCTTTCTTCACAATCTGAGGAGGAGAAGCCATTGTTGGAGTCGATTCCTCTTCTGGGTTCGTCTTCAATGCTTGAAATTCCAGAGAGAGGAGCTGTTTGCTGATTCTGCTGGGTTTGCTGGTGTTGCTGCTGCTGGGTTTGTTGGAGGAGGAGTTTTTCAAGGAGGAGTCTGTGGCATTTGCCTTGGGCTTCATCTCTTTCTCTGATGGCTTTTTGGAGCAGATCTTTGAGATGGGATATCTGATCATCTCTTTTTCTTAGCTCCTCTTGAACTGTTGCTCTTGTTTGCTCAAGCTCCACGGTTGTGTACAAAAGGGACTGCCTCAACTCTTCCATGCTCTGTGTGATCATAAAAGTTTGTAAATTTTTAGCAAAAAATTCAGAAAAGTAATAAAATTTGAGGTTTTGGGTCTCAAATTGTTAGAAATAGAAACCCCATTATGCAAATTTAAGCACGCCATCAGCCCTCGGGTTAGCAGGACACTCCGCCCGAGGGCTCGGGAGGTGCTTGAATTTGCATGATGAGAAGCTCACCAAAACCCAAGTAAAGTTGTAAAATTGAAAGTCGGGAATGAAATTGTGGAGAAGAGAAACCCCATTGTGCAAATTCAAGGAGCAAATTAGACTATAAGTTCAGAAAGCTCCAAAGAAGCTGAAAATTTACAAAAATTGTGTTTGTTTTTGGTTGCTTTGGTACCTTTCCTTGGCAGTAGTAAGCCCAGCTGCTAAGAAGAGGGCTGCTGCTGTGGTGGTTGTTCATGCTGGTGTGAAGAAATGGAACCAAAAGTGAAGTGTGCGAGAGAGGGAGAGGGAGAGAGAGAGAGAGAGAGGTGGGGGTTTTGAGTGGTGGTTCTAGGTCTTATAACAAGGAGCTCAAGTCACTGTTTTCTTCTGTTGTTTGTTCCTTTTCTTCCTCACTGGAGGAGGTTGGACAAAAGGCAAAAGGCCAAAAAAGCCACCCAACCCAAAGGCCAATTCCTCTCTCTCTCTCTCTCTCTCTCTCTCTGTGACAGTCACTAGTCAGTCCTAATGCCTAATATGGCTATGTGGATGGGCGCGTGGAGAGGGTCACTGTTGAGCAAACCAGCGCGGGGAATCGTATATCAGCGGTAAAAGTGAGTCACAAAACCAGTCTTGCCATGTTTTTACTTTTTCCACCAACTTATACAAAATGGGAAAGAAATTCTGCAGAAAATGTGTCATCCAAATTTCTGAAAAAGCCTTTACTATCTTAAAGGTAATTATAATTGAAAAAATGCAGAACACTTGATAAGACACTAAAAATTTATAAATTATGGGTATGCTTTTCCATTATATTTGGTAAATGGCTTTTGTTTGACAAGTGAATAGTGTTTAAACGCCAGAATTTGAAGCAAACAGTGACCATATATTCGTTTGGTTTTTTTGTTTTTATATTTTTATTCACTTTCACATATTAGCAAACTTTTCAAAATCGAACCGAATCTGTACTAAAAAAAGGGAATTGGTTTGTCCTTGGAATTGTGACAATGTAACCCAGGACAAGAAATTACACAGAAAAAAGTAGTTGACACTATGACGTCACTAATAACTAATATAATGTTATGAGTAAACTCTCTTAACATGGTTTTGTATGAGTAGCCCGAGGTACAATGGTGATTGTAAATCAATTTTATGGAAGTTTCTCTCACAAGGCAACAATGCATCCAGGTTTCAGTTTGGTTTAACTCCCCCAAAGGATTAGTCAAATGCCTAGACAACTTCATTTTACTGCTCCATGTAAGTGGTGGATTGCCTGGTGGTTAGGGCATTTCTCTTCAATCAACTGAGTCCGGATTCAAACCTTCGAGTGACTATTTTTTTATGAGACAAATATAATTGTCACATATGCCATCAAGACAAATTGATCACATATCCATTGGAGTGACAAGTTTTAAGTATACCATGAACACGTGTCATGTGATGTACAATCATATGTGTTATAACATAGGTGGATGAGAGTATATTAATAAAAAGATTATGGTTCATCGAACCTCAGGTGGCAGGGTTCTGCTCTTAGTGCCCCTGTTGCGTTCAGGGATGGAGAGTCTTGTGGGGCTCAAAGCCTGCTTCTAGAAGCAATGTTGGTGATTTGGCCATCACACAAAGGACCTATGTTTGGATCAATGATGTATGATTTTCTTGCGGGTTGTTACTTGCTCCAGGAGTGGCAGAGGTGTCAAGCAGTGGGCTACCCGTCATTGGGATAGCGGATGCATAAAAAAGTGGATTGTTTTCCGGTACAAGGTTAACATTGGTGTTAAAAAAGCTTTCTTCAGCAGTCATGTTTGCTGTAGAGTGATCTGGTTAAGAGATATATGAGTTCACTTTAAATGAAAGCACCAATTGTTGGAACCAAACTTGCACATCGCCGCGGATGGTGGTGGCACAAATTCGAGTAACTTGCAAAACAAAGAATAACTGTGAGCAAGCCTAAGACGCGAGATGGGTGTGCTGGCCAAAGGCTCTCCGATGATCAGTTAGTAAGCAAGTTTAAAACTCAAGTAATAGGCAAGAGAATTAGAACACAAAGATTGTATTACCGAAGATGAACCCTAGATAGGTGTATTTATATGTTGCATTAGAAGTTGTGATTACTTGCGGTGCACACCAATTTCTAGTTGTAGGAACTCCAAGACATATGAATGATCTAATTGATTCCATATCCGGATCAAATCTCACATTTTGCGGAACAAGCGTGGTCATACTAGCAGAATTGCTTGGACTTCGCTTATTGCCCCAAAACAAGGTGATGGTGGCACCGCTACTTCATCAGATCTAGCTCTGCTCAGAGCTATTGAGTCTATGATCGGACTTATGAGGTAAATGTATTTCAATCAACCTTACTTCTGCCTTGGAAAATCAAGGCACCACACTTCCCTTCTAGATATTGATATAAGTCACCAATTAACTTTTAGCCTAATATTTATCTCTCCTTAAAGAGGTTACAAGCTCAACTTACATAAATGATAAGACGACATAATTGTTTGATGAGTTCCATACTTAGTTGTGACTAGTATTGTTGTGATTGCGCTAAGCTCAAAAGAAACTGAATGAAACAAGTCTTTGTAGTCCCAAACTTTTTAGTAGTGAACTTTCTTGTGACATAATAGGTGAATTGTAAATAGCCACTAGTTTGTCAAAAAGAAATATTGGGATAACTATATCTTATACCAACTCCCAAACGTTCCTTAAACCTTTTGTAATGGTACGAGAACTCCTTATTCTTTAAAACCATGTCCCCTATTATGCACTATAGATCATTTAGCTTGTATGACAAATATGTAGCAAACGATGACAAAGACAAAGTAATATTCTCGTTATAATTCGATATGTATTAATTTACGTCGAATTATATTTATTTGAACCATTTTAGTTGACAGTCTCATAACATCATATATTGAGACTCTTATTTTAAAATGGAAACATTTAATTTGGTTAAAACTTTCTTCTTCTTTTTTGCACGAGGACTGTCTAAACTGTACTTTCAATTTTTTCCTCTTCTTCAATCAATTACATTTGATTATGGCTTCCATCGAAATTTCCTTTTGCTATGAGTATTCGACAAATTAAGGTATGACTATGGGCAAAAGTAGGGGTGGATAGAACTTGGTTCGGTCCGATTTACCTCTCAAACCAGAACTGGAATAGAGAAAAGCTACAGTTCGGTCCGATTCAGTTCTTATCAATATTATTTACAAAAACCAAATCGAATTTGATCAGAACAGTTCAGATGTTCGGTTCACAACCGGTTCTAGGCCTTAGCTCATTTCATTTATTTTTTTGTTGGTCTTTTGGGTTTTATGAAAGGGTAATGCTAGGAAACCAAATTTATAGATAAAAATATATAAATTAAATGACAAGTAAGTTGATAATTGGATTCCTATTTAAACGTTGATAAACGTGTTCATTCTTATTGGTGACACATAATTTAGATTACAAATTTTGTCTATAATTTTAGTCTTCCAAAAGCCAAAACATAGTCAAAACAGAAGCGGCATATCAAAGGAGGGAAGTGCAACAATCTAACAAGGATGAGGAGGGAAGCGGATGCACTGCTTCATCTTCTTTTCTTGTCATCGCCTTTTTGGTGCCCAAATCGCAGTGGGAGAGGAAGAAGCAGAAAATGGAGAGACCGTGAAGATCGATAAGGTGGAAATTTTGGTCGCAAGGGAGGAGATTTTGAGATATCGATGACGAATGAGGGAGCAAAGGCCATGAAGATCGAGAGAGAGAGAGAGAGAGAGAGGACTTAGGATTTCAAATTTTGACTAAATTTTCTGCATGGTTGGCAATGTTAAGTTATTTGGGCTTAAGTTTGAGAGCTTTGGTATGAACTTTTATATTTAGGTTGAACAGACAGATAAAAACAAAGGCCTAATGGATTATATTTAAAATAAAAAAGTTAATTAATAATACAATTTAATTCGATCCAAACCGGTTATGTAGAGATAAAAATCAAAAATTGAAATTGATATGACCGGTTGGTTCAGTTCCAAACCGAGCTGAACCAGTTCTACGATTTCACGTTTATTATGCCCGCCGTAGGTACAAGCACTAAGAAATTTATTTTTTATGCCCGCCGTAGGTACAAGCACCAAGAAAATTATTTTTTATGCCCGCCGTAGGTACAAGCACCAAGAAAATTATGGTTTCAATTGCGATGCTCCAAATGCTTACCACGTGGAAGCATTTGATTTGGCATGAGGCCACAAAGTCTTCCTTTTATTATGATTAGGGTAAATATTGCAAGGACCGACTTCTCCGCCCTCTCATTTTCCATTCACTTCTATCTCTTTCTATTTTATGCGATTATAGTTAAATTACGTTAATATTTTATATTATTTTTTTATAAAGATAATAAAATAAAAAAATGATATTAATATAAAATGTTGACGTGACTTAACCGTCATCACATAAATAAGACAAGATAGAAGTGCATAGAAAGTGGGAGGGCATAGAAGCCAGGTCCATATTGCAAACCATATATATATATATATATATATATATATATGTATATATATATATGTAGGTTTTTCTGAACGGTATAATTAAGCATAAGAATCTAGAAACTGACTAGTCTTCATTAAAAATTTGGTTATGTTAATTGGTATTTTAATAAGAAGTCGCATTAAAGTAAATTTTAAAGCTAATATTAGGTAGGATTCTTTAACTTCTACTTGGAAATTCGAGAGAATTCTTGATTTCATGGTTTAAACAATTTACTTGCGGTCGTCTCATGCGACATATGTTTTCTTCTGTCCTTGGAATGCTGTCGAATTCTTTTCTTTTGGAGAATAATGTTGTTGCTCTCCAACTTTATAGCTTGCATACTTTGTCAATGTAGAATGAGTTTATCTTTAGAAGCTGTTGTTGATATTTTGAAAAGTTTTCATATGCTTCATTGTATCTACTATTTGTATTTTATATATTCAGCATGTTATGTATATATTGTCAAACTGTATTGTTCTAAAGAAAATCATGGATTGGAAGATGCCCTTTATCACATTAGTGAAAAACAATCATGCATATGTATCATGTGCGGTTCGATCTTTTCATCAATCTCTCCCTCCTTAACAAATAACAATTTAATCTATTAAAGCAATCGTTTGTCAAAAAAAAAATCCGGATCCTCTTTGTGAGGATCTCGAAAATCCGTAAATTGTGTCTGTTCATCGTACATCGTGCGGTTAGAAATCATTTTAAATATTTTTATTTAAAATTAAACACAAAACGTACCTGACAAAAACTGATCGTACAATGTTACGATGAACGGACATGATTCACGGATCCTCACCAAAAGGATCCGAAGAGGATCTTGTTGAAAGAAAAAAAACTATGAATTTGACACATCCTGACCTGAATTGTCCATTAGGACTCCGAATTGAGATATGTTGGCCGACACCCGAAAGGTGACGAAGCCATAAAGTGTGGTGAATGGGTCATTTCCTTTTATCGTATGTATATCATTGATATTCCACAGCCCGGACCGAGATGTGACAGAATTGACATTATATATTTAGTTATGTTTGAACTGTCTTGTTTTAACTTTGGCCTTTCTTCTTATTTTTGAAAATTCCAAGGGGTAAAATAATCACATTAGTTAACAATTGTTCAAAGGAAGTTTGGCTAGTGTTGCACCGTAGCTAGCCGTATCTAGGTGGAGAAGAATTGAAGCAGCATACATGACTAATAAATAAAATTAAAAAAAAAAAAAAAAAGGAAAGAAGAAGAAGTAGCATGTCTTATTTGACAAAACCTTATGTGATGTCCAGGAATCCAGCATGTGATATATATAAACATCTTGTGGCTCTCGTGTTTGACTTCGAAGGTTTTCCAAGCAACCAAAGCATGTGCATTTCTTCTAAGCATAGTGAACCCTAAAGCCTAAACATACATATATGCTTGGATATTTTTTTTTTCTCAAATATGCTCCTAACTTATGACACTGTCTCTTATTGGTATACACATAGAGATATATAGTCAAGTGAGCCGCTTTCATTCGTTGGTCAGAAAAAAAAAAGAGATGGTAACCAAACTTTCCCACCAATATTTTGGCATTTGTCCAAAGAAAGGTAACGGACCCCCTCTGTGCAGGATTATAAAGTCCTCCTTGGAAGAAAGGCGAGGGCCTTCCATTTGACTAATTCTAGACTTATTTGCTTGAAACTATTATTTTATGCAATATTTCAACCTTCTCACAATATTATGTGTATCAAAAACATTATCATGTAATATTATTATTTCACGTATCATAATATAAATTTGTCAAACTTATAAGTTAATAAAACATATGTACAATTCAAGTGTGATTAACATAATGTCACGACAATCTTGATATACCAAAAAAATTAGTGATCTAACTATACTGTCTCTTTTTGCATACGTACCCTGTTCAGTATGGGATACGTGTACGGCCTGAAGGTCTGAAGTCACTGTCATCGATTATAATATGTTAATTGTGTTTTGTGGGTCATTAGATTCGATTAGTTCATATAAGTTGGTTGGGGAAATATTAGTTTTAAAATTTCGATAAAGAGGAGGGAAAAACATCCATGGTAATAACCCGAAATTTCAAAAAAGAATATAAGATGGGGCGCCGAACCTTTATGTCACATCTGTGGTGCGATTATCCTTGGCATTATGTTTCAGCTGCATATATATGTACGATGCCCTAGGAAGCTGCAAACTTAAGCATCAGGCCAACTAAATGAAAAGACCACGGACACCTCCAACTTTTCCACTCTGTTGCAGTTCGAAGAAAGAGAAGGGCAGTAGGGTTGAAAGATTTACATATATATATATATATATATATATATGGATGGAATCAAGAGACAAATATTTTGATAAATATTTTTACCCTTTTTATAAATTTTTAGATTACAAAACATTCAAAGATCTATATTAATTTATTAAATGACATGGATATTTAAGTGGATTTTAACTAATAATAAACATAAAATTAAAATTAAAAAAGTATAAAATATGGAACGTAATTAAAAATAAATTAAAAAGGAAGGGACCCTAATTTTAAGCATGCAAACAAGACAGGAGGTAGAACTTCCATTGATTCGAAGTACTATAACCTTCATGTCCTTCTTTTCCGATGAGGTCTGCAATTTTCATAGGATTGATATGAAATTTTAATGCTTTCTACAACAAATCAAGCTATTAGTCTCTTGAATCTTCATTATGTAAGCAAAACGTACAAAACCCTAAACCGTATATTACTGTTCATATGTGTAGGGTGATTAAATTTGGTTTTGCAAAATCTTTTTAGTTTTGTCGATTTAGGTCATTGATGATTTTTCTACTTTTTTGGTTTTTCGAAGCAAACAAACAACTTGATTTCATTTGTCTACGCTTCCATTTTTTTTTATTTTTTATGGTAGCAGTTTCGTTTCCGTTAAGTATTAATCTTATCCCTAGTATCACCTTTTTTTAAAATCGTTAATTTTTTGTTATTTATTAGGGTTCATTTTTTATAAAATGAAAGAGGAGATTTCATCCAAAGCATTGCAAGGAGGGAGATGGAGGTTACAGTATTTTCATGTTTTTGTTTCTCTTTCTTTTTTTTTTTCTTTTTTTTTTCTTTTTTTTTATAACACTATGTTTGAAGTTTGATCGTTGATTTTTTCAATTATATCCTATTAGATATTAATTTTTAGGCCTAATTTTTATTTAGATTAGTGTTTTCTTTATTAGTTATAATCCACGTCTTCATCCAACTCATTTAATGTTTAAAACTCTCCACATCACTCTTAATCTAGATTGTTGAATGTTATAAAATCTAAAGGCTACAAGAAAGTGTAAAAATGTTTGTCAAAATCTTTATAAAATCTAGACCGTTGAATGTTATAGGAAATATTTAAGGGAAGAGATTCTTATTTTATTTATTTTTAATAAAAATGAAGATTAATTGTAGAGTCCACATCACATCAAACTTTAACAATCCGAACCGAGTATTTTTAAGTTGCACCTTATAGATCATCCTTGCAAAGTATTAGCCAAAATGGAAATGTTTAAGACATCTAATTGAATTCAAAGAAATAAACGAATACTTTGTTATAAGAAACAATGAAATTTTATTTTGATAATTAAATAGGCAAATGGTTTCGAATTAAATCGAATTTTTGTAAGGATGATTTATGAAACGAGACTTACAAAATAAACTGTTCGAATCGTTGAAATTCGATGTGGAGTGGGCCCCACAACTAATCCCTTTTTTTTAAAAAAAAATAGAGATTCATTTGCATAAATGGTGTGTGTGTGTATAGTCTAATATTTTATATTATGTCGTGAGATTATAAGCTATCATATATGAATATATGATACTAAATAAGAATATAATCAAGGGGCAAGTATTTTTACGTTATTTTTTTAACCATTAGATTTTATAACATTTAATGGTATTGACTCAGAGTAATGTTTAACATTTTAAACTTCAAAATGACATGGATTTGCCATTTAATATTATGAACTAATAGTATTCATCTTCATTTGTAATAGATTTTAGGTTTGATTCTCACAGAAAGAGAATTTGAACCACATTATTGTTAACTCATTGTGAGGCTTAATCCATTTTCCCACATCATATAAGAATCAACTAATAGAATAAAACTCAAAAGAAAAAAAATAAAATCAAAACAACGATGAAATCCAGGAAATAGAGACTGGCCACGAACACGAGAAGACAGAGAAAAATCTATCGTCTTCACTACATGTTGATTTGATTCGATTGATACAAACTTACAATGCACACAAAACATATCAAGTGATCGCTCAATCTTTTAAATCATTTTGTTTGGTTAATAAAACTAAACCCCAAACTCTCATTCTTCATTCCTGATATTTTTGAGTGATAAATTAGGCCGTGGAAAACGATGTTTTCCCTCATTGGCCAAAAGGCAAGATCAATGTGAAAATGATCTGAACTAGATGGAAAAAAATATCTCTCTAATAACACACGGGTTTCTAGAATAAAGAGATCAGGAAGGTGTTTTAACCAAAGATGAGAAAAAAAAGCCGCGGATAAGATGGCAAAGCAATGGAGGTCTCTTACGTCTTACCCACCCTCTCACTTTGAAGTTCGAACGCTTACAGTTCTTTCTTCTTTTTTCTTCAAGATTTTATTATTTATAATATTAAATATAAATCCGCGTCAGTCAAGGTCACATCACTCTTAATCGAGAAATGTCATAAAATTTAATGGCCAAAAAGAAATGTTAAGTTATTTGTCAAAATATTTGTCATTTGATTCCATTCCTATTAAATATTCACATTTTAGCAAAGTACAACCCGTCAAGTGTCGAGCAAAAAAATTGTTCCTCTGTGTGATCTTAACAATTATTTTGCAATTTCTTTATGAGTTTTAAGTATCCAAAGCATAAAAGTTTAATTTTTAGTTTTTTTCCTTTTGTTTTTATTCTAAACCGTATATGACTATGGACATGCAGCTTAACTTGGCATATTAAAATGGCTTTTTAGTAAAAGTGATATTTGAGATTTATATAACACATAATTTTGATCATTAAGATTTAAAATTAATAAAAGTAGTCTATGAGATTGTCTATCATCCGTTATTTTAGTCATTCCGTTAAAAAACTCTGTTAAGTTGAGGGTATAACACATAACTTTGGTCTCTGAGATTTGCATAACACATCATTTTGGTCTAGGAGATTTGTATAACACATAATTTTGGTTCCTGAGATTGTCCACCATCCATCATTTTGGTCTTTCCATTAAAATGCTCAAGGATCACTTAACAGAGTTTTTTTAATGGAATGACCAAAATAATGGATGGTGGACAATCTCAGGGATCGCTTCTATTGATTTTAAATCTTAGGAACCAAAATTATGTGTTATGAAAATCTCAGGAACCATTTTGGTTAAAAAAACTTATTAAAAATCACATAAAAGATAACTAAAGAGGATTTGGATCCTCTCCGGATCCCCTCTCCGGAGATCCCGGGGATCAAGGAACAATGACCGTTCATCAAAGATCGTGTGGTTAGAATTAAATGTTTTTTATATTTTTAAAAGTAAAGCAATCTCGTTTTACGTAAAAAGTATTTAATTATGGTCGCACGATCTTTGATGAACGGTCCTTGTGTCTTGATCTCCAGGATCTCCAAGGAGGGGATCCGGAGAGGATCCAAATCCAACTAAAGAAAGGGTTTCAAAGTCACAAACTTGAGTGTTGTTTTTTTGTCTGTCTCTCACGCAGGCATGATATGAAATCGTAATAACAATGATCAAGATGCCATAATACTAATAATTAAATTAATTACTCCAATTAGAGAATATAGTATCAGTAAATTATATATATATTCCGAATTTCCAAGTAGCTTGAGAACTTAGACCAAGCTCTGGTAGTTGCTCTCTCTACAGAAAGTAGAATTCTTTAAGAAAAGTCTTTCTCACATACAAAAGAGGAGACAGGAAATATCATTTCAATATTACTTTTACCAACACAAACACGCATTATACTATAATCCATCAATGTATTACTATACATATATATTTATATATTACACTACAGTATGAGCACCAGCACCAAAAAAAAGTTTGGTAGGAAAGAGATTATCTCTGGATTACTTCCACCTAATCTACCTGACCGGGTGATCCAGACTGTTGAAATTTGATCCAACAGTTAAAATTATTATAATTTTTAATAAACCTCCTTATTTATTGCCGTTAGATTAAATTTCAACGGTCCGGATCACCCGTTCAATTGAATTAGTTGGAAGGGAGGACCCCTTTCCATTTTGGTAGGACCCAACTTCCAGATTTTACACTTGGACCCCACATTATCTTACTTGTAATGCCTTGTAAATCAAACGAGCATTTGGAGCCAAAGACCATGATCTGGTTGGCAACATGGACAGCACAATTCTAGTGTTATAGATAGCGGCTGCTAATGAGTTTGAAACCCTAACAAGCCTACAAGGCTCGCAGTATGCTTGCAATTTCCAAACAACAAAAGACATGTACTCGAGATTCCCACTCTGGTTAGAAACTTAAGCTACCATTTATCAATATTCAACCCAAAAACTTGAATATGTTCAGTCATATTTAGAATACGAATATGATTGTTCAAATCCTAGTGTATCTAGGGATATATTGGAATAGTCTTCTTAGTAGAAATTATCCTGTTAGAGTTGTAATCCTATTAGGGTAAAGATTTAGCCTATCCTACTACTATAAATAAAGGCACAATGAGATGATACAACACACACCTCACAATTAAATCTCTCTCTTCTTTCTCTTGCCGCTGGTGTCTCTCCCTCTCTAGTCCTAAATACAATTCAATCAAATAGGCATACAACACGTTATCTACACACTATTGCTAGAAGCTAAGGAACTGAAGGATCGTAAGAGACTTCCTTCTACAAAATTCAAAGGCTTTTATTTGTTTTCTGCCAATCATGTATGCTTAAAATAAAGTAAGATATTTGAAACGTCCACGAAGCATGAAAACATTCCCCATGATGCATGAACCCCCTATATTTATATTTTCCTTTTGATAGATATATTGTATATGATTCATATATTTGTCAATATATATATATATGTTTCATGCATTACGCAATTATTTTGCTATGTGGAATTTGTGAGTCAAAGCATATAAATAAATTATAAGCAATTTAGGGTTCTTAAAGCCCTAGAAAAGTCGAAAAAAAAAAAAAAACTGAGACTTATACAGTATGGCTACGGCTCACCACCGTGCCGCAGTAGGCATCACCACCATGCCGCCGTAGGCATCACCGCCGATCACCGCAGCTAGCATGCAACATAGTTGCGTGGAGCACGAGAACACCGTCGTTGTGACATCTGGACTATGGTACCAGCCATTTGGGCTTTACTGCGCCTACACGGACACCAGGCTTCAGCCTGGTAAGGGTTACCATGGGTCTGCAACCCCTCCAAGCCCACAACCAGCAACTTTTGAGTTGCTGGGTTTTGTCCTAAGTCCCTGGCCCAAACCTGCAGCAAGCCCGTATTGCTTGCTAGGCTTTATCCGTGTCTTGGTCCACTTGTCCGTAGCTTATGTTGCTGGGCTTGACCTGCCTCGACCTAAAAACCTGAAACCCAACCTCGGCTGGGCTTCCCCGCACCAACCTGCAAGCTAGCATTGGGCTAGGTTTGCTCCCCGTGGTCGGTTTTAGGCCCAAACCACCACCAGCACTTGCTGGGCTTACCCAGATCACACGACCCATCACTTGGTTTATCACCAACTGAAGCTAATATGACCCGTCTGTCATTATTTTCCTTCCACAATCGACCCCATTTGGTCTCGATCTATTGAAATAATTAAAAGTAACCTGCAATTCATTAATTTGATAGTTAATCCAAAATTATTGACCTGAAAATCACTTCTGGACATTGACAATTGAATAATTATTTTTCTACTTTGAACTGTTGACATCCTTTTGTAGTCCCCAAGCTCTTACACTTGAGTTCTCGAAGCAACTCAAATCAACTACACTTAAATCAACATATTACATTCTGTGTTATTGTATCTCCTTTATGAACTAATCGTTCATAAAACTAAATTAAACATGTAGCTTTCATGTTTAAATTAAACCAATACATGTCTATAGAACCCCGAATGTTCTACGATGTATGTCTATGGATTGCCATATGACTAACCACGTTTAACGTACCCTCCGTTTTAGGGATATGTCGAACTTGAACAAGCTCGATTTCACTGCTTTGGAAGTATCTGGAAGAAACTACCTGAAGTAGGTTCAAGACGTGAAGCTCCATCTTACTGCAAAGGGTATTAGAGCCACCATCAAGGAATTTATCGATGCCAAACCTGTCGATGAAGCTTAGAAAGCTACTACAATGATCTTTATTCGAAGACACATCTATGATGCACTACAGACTGAGTACCCCGCTGAGGAAGACCTACACACCCTCTGGCTTGCTCTGGCTGATCGTTTCGATCACCAAAAATGCATTTACTTGCCTGAAGCAAAATACGACTGGCAGCATCTACGCTTCCAAGACTTTAAGTCTGTGAATGAATACAACTCTGAAGTTTGTAGAATTCGATCACTGCTTAAGTAATGTAAAGTGGACTTAACAGATGCAGATCTCCTGGAGAAGACCTATCCGACCTTCCATGCCACCAATATTGTCTTGTAACAACAATATAAGGCACAAAAGTTCATCAAATTTTCAGATTTGATCTCTGTTTTACTTTTCACTGAAAAGCAGAACCAGCTTTTGATGAACAATCATCAAGCTCGTCCCACTAGCTCGAATGCTGTGGCTGAAGTGCATGCAACCAATTCTAACAACCATAAACACGAAAACATTGTTGTGACCGTGGTAATGGGCGGCAAACCCACCCACGGGCCCAAAGTTAATAAAACCAAGGCCCACCTGAGGGAGGAAATTTGACCTAGAAACGCCAACCCTTTGCACCTAAAGGCCCCAAACTTCAAGAACAAGGGAAAATATACCGTTTAATTGGTTTCCACTAAAATGGACATGTGTTACTGTTGTGGATCAAAGGATTATTGGTCACGCATATGCGAAGCTACCCCCGAGGCTATTGCCAACTATCATTCCTGTCATGAGTCTAACTTTGCCAATGTGGAACATTCTGAAGATGCTACTACATCAATGGAGATATCAGATTTTCACAGAGACTCACCATGTGGCTAGCCTTGAGCCCGGGTTCTAGAGCACTTTTCTACTTTGGCATGATCATATGGGATATCCTGGACATGACATGATGCGCCATATCCTCAAATCATCACATGGGCATCATTTACCTCTCTATGTTGGATTCCCGTCATGCAAAACTTGTTTTTTGGGGAAGTTGAATCCTCAACCTTTAATTACAAAGATTATTCACAACCCTCCTAAATTTCTTCAAAGGATTCAAGGGGATATTTGTGGACCTATCCAACCAACATGCGGATCATTTAGATACTTTATGGTGTTGGTTGATGCATCGACACGTTGGTCACATGTGAAATCCCGTTCCTGGATTTCACTATTTAAAATTATGTATCTCATATGTAGTATTCATATTTGTAGTTTCGATGCGTTTATATTTACGGTGTATATAATTTTTATTCGATAAGTAAAAGGATGAAATTGCCCTATTGTGTTAAACGAGATTCTTTGTGGACGTACTTGATATTTTCATTTTTTGTTTTATTCAGATTTCTTTGCATATCTGGATATTACGTGTCGATACGAGCGCGTGGGTGCAAACGGAATGTAAATTTGAGTTATAACGAATGAGTTATTAACGAACAAAGTCAAAGGCAAAATGGCCATATAATTATTAAATTTGGAAGGCTCCAGATTTGTTGGAGAATGAACGGCTAAGATGAAGCCACATGTGTGGCGATGGAAAGATGAAAAGAGAAATGAGGGGTGAATCTACCCAATTAGAGAAGGAGAAAATGAAGGAAATGAGGAAAAAGAATGAGGGAACCGGACCCATCCCTTGACCCGTGACCCGACTCGATTTCTGGATGAATTTCCGATGAGAAATCGTCGATTTTTCTGGTGAATAGACCGTTGCCACTACCTGTACTCGACTCCACAAACCTCCCTCTACCTACCCCACTCAAAAATCGAAGACATTTAGCCTAATCCATGACGATCAAAGTCGACGGCTTCGAGGGCACCCACAGCGATGATCTTCCATTTTTGAAGCCGCCACTGTCGATTAACACCATCATTCAAACCTTCTTGAGACCAGGAACAAAGCCTAATCAAGTTTGGTGGCGTCGGAGTGTCAATGGAGTCAAATCGACAACCACCCAAATCGAGGGTTTCCGACGATTCGAAGGATTTTCCGGCCACTTCCCAGCTGAACTAGGCTTCAACCCAGGTATGAAAAATGTTCCTCTCCTTGAGTTGTACATTTCTGCAAAATTTGGTCAATTTTAGTGTTAGTCGAAATTTGGGGTTTCCGTTAGCCGGAAACCACCACCTGCGGTGGCGTGTGGCCAGTGGGTTAATGCCGCCTTTTTAAGTTAAATTCGATGTTTTGATTTGAAATTTGATAACCGTTTTATATAGTTCAATAGTTTGAACCTAGTATGGAATACTACGCCACTTAACCATTTTATAATTCGACGATCAAACCGTTAGATCGTCACCTAACCTTAATATGTTATAGTACATAATATTTGAGGATCATAGGAACTGACGGATTGGGAATCTGACATACGGGTCTTCCCAAATTGAATTTCTAAGTTTGTAAAACCAAACGTTGATAGCAACATAATTCTAGCAATTGGCGGAGATCTGACCGTTGGATCGTTTCCAAATTTTAGAATATTGTTCTAGAAGATAAATGAGACCTTTGAGAAGTTATAGATCGGAAATCCATGGGCGGATGTTCCAGATCAACTTGTACAGGGTTTTGGACCCCACCATCGATAGAAACTTGATTTTTGGTCAATATGTTACGAATTGATCTTAAATATTAAAATCAGTATTACTAGAGATTGTGTAGGGCTTAGTGGGCCTATATTGATTAGTGAGTTATCCCATATAATATATACATCGGTTTACGTGTATGGGATGTCATATTGTGATATATATATATATATATATATATATATATATGTTTATTTATCTTCTTAATAATGTGATTGATAAGGATGATAAAAGTTATGACAATGTGATCCTAGAATCCTATTAGAAGTATTCTGTAGAACTTATATGCTTGTGTGACATATTAGTTGGTGGCCATAAGAAGTTGATGGTGTAGGTGACTACGTTGTAACTCATAGGGGTTAAGGTATGGGTAGGTTGTGTGTTGATTTACCGAACCATGTAGCAGTGGTAAATGGATGGTCCTGCTTGGTATATCCGCGATGAGTAATCATCAACTTCATGATTAGACTATGCTTATGGTTCTGCTTGGTATATCCACGATGGGGGACCATATGCATTCTAGGAATGATCATGCTTCGCATATCCGCGATGGGTGAACACTACCTTAAGCTATAGGATACAATCTTGCTTGGTATATCCGTGATGGGGGATTGTTATGGGTGATCATGCTTGGTATATCCGCGATGAGTGATCACTGCCTACGTTATTAGACTATGTATATGGTTTTGCTTGGTATATCTGCGATAGGGAACCATATGCATTCTAGGAGTGATTATGCTTGGTATATCCGCAATGAGTGATCACTACATAGAGTTAGGATATGCCCTACTTGGTATATCTGCGATGGGGGACCATACGTATTCAAGGGTGATCATGCTTGGTATATCCACGATGGGTGATCACTGCTTGCACGATGAGATTATGCCTATGGTTCTGCTTGGTGTATCAGCGATGAGGGACCATACGCATTCTAGGGGTGATGAAGATTAGTTATACTTGGTACATATTTGGTAGGCAATCATATTTTGGTTGGATTTCATTGAGTGGTTTGGAATCCCTACTCTTGCTCATTTCCATAAAGTTAGTCCGACCCTATATTCGAGTGAGTCGGAATTGCTCACAGTAGACGTTATGTTTATAAATTAGAATTATTAACTTGGAATCCAAGTAGGGAATTATGTAGAATTTCTCTATTATATTTCGTGTAGCAAAATGCGATCTTACTGATTGATTAATGTAGTTAAATGTTAATACAATGCATCTTTGATTCTTAGGACTGATTAATTGAAGTGATTGTGGAATGATGTTGGATATGATTGTTATTATTATAATTAGACTCATTGACCAATGTGGCTAGAGAATAACATTATGCTTCGTTGACTGTTCTTTGAGATGTTGCATACTATGAATTGCGGTATTATGTAAAACATAGTGATTTATATGACGGATGAATTGGAAATCTTGATTGTCATGTGGGTTTGTTATGTAGCCTTAAGTCTAGTAATTTCATGCTTGTCAAGTTCTAATGACTGATTGAGGAATGTTATGCCTTTCGACTTGAACAGACTGTGATATATGTCGAATTGTAGTGAATGGTGAACTACGAATGGCTTGATCCTTTTTTAAGGTACGTAGGCAGTCTAACGAGGAGGTTAGATGCAGCCATAAAGTATACGAAAATTTCTACGCAATTCATACCTTGAATTATGTTTTGAACGTATCTTAGAGGCGGGGTCTGTTGGATATACAGATGCTTGGTGACGTTATGTGTTGATCCTAGACGTATGTCTGGATCGTGGTGTGACATCATATGTCCATTTATTGTCCACATGCAAGCTGCATTTCCGAAACTCCTAGCACAAACTATTAAGCTTAGGGCTCACCACCCTAATTCCGATCAAGTCAATTCGATTGGATAATGCTGGAGAGTTTACGTCACAGACTTTTGACAACTATTTCATTTAATTGGGATTGAAGTTGAACATCCTGCACCCCATGTTCGCACCCAAAACGGCATGGCAAAAGCTTTCATAAAGCACCTTCAATTGATAGCTCAAACTTTGGTTATGAGAACCAAATTACCGGTATCTGCCTGGGGCTATGCAATATTGCACGCAGTTATGTTGGTCTGCTTGAGGCCCATCGTGACCCAACCTTATTTATCGTTATAGTTGGTTACTGGATACGAGTCTGATGTCTCGCATTTACGTGTGTTTGGGTGTGCAGTCTATGTGACAATAACGCTGCCACTACATACCGAAATGGGTCCTTAGAGAAGAATAGGAATCTATGTCGGTTATGATTCGCCATCAATTATTCGCTATTTAGAGCCCTTGACAGAAGAATTTTTTAGCACACATTTTATGGATTGTCACTTTGATGAGACAGTCTTCCCATAGTTAGGGGGAGATAAAAACTCTAACATTCCTGTAGAACGCCGCAAATTGTTGTGGTATGCTCCCACTATGTCTTATTTAGATCCCCGCACTGCCCAGTCTGAAACTAAAGTGTGATGTATTCTAGATCTTCAGAGCGTCGCTCAAAGTATGTCAAATGCTTTTACTGATCTAGCAAATGTGACGAGATCACAAATACCCACTGCAAACGCACCTGCAATGATCAACATACCTAGAGTACACCGTAATACCATCTGGGAAGGCCGAACCATCCCTGAAGGTGCGGCAACCAAACCATCCCTGAAGGTGCGGCAACCGAACCATCCCCAAAGATGCGACAGCCGCACCTTCCACGCGACCTGGTACATTGGCAGCTAGCCAATCATTTGCTTTTACCCTGAAGCGTGGCGGACCCTCTAGTTCAAAGAATTCACAACCCCGAAAGAGGAAAATGGCACAAAGTAGTGACCCTAGTCTGAATCTGACCATCACTCACTTATCTATACCATTGCATGAGGTTATTCTAGATTACGGTGATGTCTTAGAGAAGATAACCCGATTTCCTGAGAATTGCGAGATTTTGGTACAATACACAGTATTGGATGAGGTTTGAAATAGGAATGAGATGATCATCGATGATGCATTTGCGTACACAGTAACTACTAGCATCATGCTTAACGATGATATTGAACTACATTCCATTGATGAATCCCGACGTAAAATAGATTGGTCAAACTGGAAACAAGCAATCTTGGTTGAACTCAATTTGCTTGCGAAACGTAAGATGTTTGGGCCTGTAACTCATACTCCACCACATGTGAAGCTCGTGGGCTACAAATGGGTTTTCGTAAGGAAGCGTAATGAGAAAAATGAAATAGTGCGATACAAAGCACGTCTCATAGCGTAAGGCTTCTCTCAATGCCCTGTGATTGATTACGAGAAGACGTATTCCCCCATAATGGACATCATAACGTTTCGCTACCTTATCAGTTTGGTAGTTTTCGAAAAACTGAATATATAGCTTATGGACGTGGTAACCGCGTATCTATATGAGGATCTAGATACGAAAATCTACATGAAAGTTCTAGAAGGACTTCCATTAACTGGTTCAAATAGTTCTAGACCACGGAACACTCTCTCTATTAGACTCTACGGATTGAAATAATCTGGGCGGATGTGGTATAACAGTCTTAGTGAATATTTAACAAGTCAGGGTTATGTGAACAACGAACTATGCCCATGCGTGTTCATAAAGAAGTCACATTCCGAATTTACGATCGTTGCAGTTTATGTCGACGACATGAACCTCATCAGAAATCCTGCAGAGCTTGAGGAAATTGCCGTTCCCTTGAAATCGAAATTTGAGATGAAAGATCTTGGGAAAACTCGATATTGTCTTGGTTTGGAAATCTAGCATTGTTAAGATGGAATCCTAGTACATTAATCAAACTACACCCAAAAGGTGTTGCAACGTTTTAATGAGGATAAAGTGAAGCCTTCGAGTACTCTTGTGGTTGTTCGGACTCTAGATGTTAAACGAGATCATTTCCATCCCAATAAGGATGAGGATGAGGATGAGAGTTTGGAGCTTGAAGTTCCATACCTAAGTGCAATTGGTGCTTTATTGTATTTAGCTCAATGCACTAGACCTGACATCTCTTTCATCGTTAATCTTTTGGCTAGATACAACAATGCGCCTATACGTAGACACTGGAATGGTGTTAAAGATATTTTCCTCTACCTCAAAGGTATGATAGATTTGGGTTTGTTCTACACCCACGAATCCTCGAGAGGAGCCGTCACCCTCATCGATCCTCAGGTTGATTCTCTCCTTGTTGGTTACGCAGATGCTGGTTATCTGTCTGACCCACAGAGGGCACATTATCAAGTGGACTATGTCTTTATTGTTGGAGATACCACTATATCTTGGAGGTCTACCAAGCAAACGCTAGTTGCGACTTCTTCAAACCATGCTAAGATTCTCGCCCTGCATGAAGCATCGCGTGAGTGCTTTTGGTTGAGAGCAATCATGGAACATATTTGAAGCACTAGTGGTCTTACTCCCGTCGTTGACCTTCCTACAACGATCTTTGAAAACAATGCAACATGTATTGAGTAGTTAAAGAAGGGATACATCAAGAGAGACAACACCAAGCACATAGTGCTGAAGTTCTTTTATTCTCACTAGTAACAACAACATCAGAACATTAAAGTCAAGCAAATCCATTCCCAGGACAACTTGGCCGATCTCTTTACTAAGTCATTGCCCAAGTCTACTTTTTAGAAGTTTGTCCAAGGAATCGGTATGCGTAAATTAATTGAGTTGAATTGCTTGTAGTTCTCTTATTTGGAAGTTATGTCTAACTCACGAGGAGTATCCTGAAGCATACTCATTTGATCTTTATGTACTCTTTTTCCTACGATTAGGAGCATTTTTCCCATTGGGTTTTTGTTACCTAACGAGGTTTTGATGAGGCACTCATCCTGGGATAATCATACTCTGTTAAGTTCACTACTTTCGTCCCGTTTGACGTATGTTTTAAACATTATGCATACTTCTCACTTTTCTCCTTAGCCTATGGGTTTTCACATGCCTTAGGTTTTACTATAGCAAGGTTCTGTGAATTTTACTACCAATACATACTTTCTTTATATTTGAGACTCGTATTCGCCCGTTGTGCCACCAACTTCATTAACTGTTCTACCTCAACTGCTGAACATCTAATGCGATGTTTTATTTGAGTATTTCCATACTCAAGGGGAAGTGTTGCAGTCATATTTAGAATATGAATGTGATTGTGTAAATCCTAGTGTATTTAGGGATATATTGGAATATTCTCCTTAGTAGATATTATCCTATTAGAGTTGTCATCTTATTAGGGTAAGGATTTAACCTATCCTACTACAATAAAATAAAATAAAATAAATAAAATAAAAGGCACAAGGAGGTGATACAACACACATCTCACAATTAAATCTCTCTCTTCTCTCTCTTGCTGCTGGCCTATCTCCCTCTCTAGTCCTAACTATAGTTCAGTCAAACAGACCTACAAAAGAATATTATTATTGAATGGTTCGTTTGTAACAAAATGTTAGAAAATTTCTCTAGAGCGTTTAATTGCACTGTTTGAATATATATGTCGTTAATAATTTGACATAACAAGACATGTTTATGCATGAATGTATAACGCAAATTTCATCAATATTCTCTTTCTACACATGCATCTTTACTTTTGCTCATCGAATTGAAAAAATTAAACAAAAACATGAACATAATTAAAGAGAGGTAAGTAAGGAGGAAAAGGATAATGTGTCGTTAGCATTTTCCCGCAAATAATCTAGACAATAACATATATAAAGAGCTAAGGTTGTCTCTTTTAAAAGTGGTAATTTATTGTACACTTGAGAGGGGGAAAGCAACTAACTGTGAAGTAGAGAATCATGGTACAATATTGCAGGCAAATGCATCAAAGTGATTCTAAGGCTTCGTAAAGAACTAACGAAATTTTTTTTGACAGTTACGGAATTATGTGTTTGTTAAAAGGCAAAAAGAAGGAAACTACAAATATATACCTTGTTAACACACCTGGGTCATTTTTCTGACTCCCACTTTTCTCATACATGCAAAAAGATTTTATAGATTCATCCTTGTATCTCACGAAATTGACTGCTTAGGAAGCTCTAGCACACAATCTGAGTTAATTAATTCTTGTTAAATTTGCTACACGCAAAGTACACAAAATTAACATTGTCATCCAAATGTGACTACTATACAAAAATGTCATAAGAATAATGTCTAATTTGTTATATGTAAACCAAAATCGTAATAACATAATGCTCATATAATTAGGAGTTACATCAACGAATTTAGCTTGAATTGCCTGGATCGAGTTTGAATTTGATCACTTCACAGTTCAGAGACATTGATTAATTAGGCCAAGAAATGCTAAGTCACCAATAGTGGGGTCGTAACGGCTAATACCTGTCGGCATGAAACCCCAAAAAAATTATGGATGCCAACTTTGTTTAAGCGTGTGGGTCCATTCATTCAAAGAAAATTAAAAATTAAAATTGGGTCATAGGTATCCGCTTTTAGTCCTTAGGTGGGTTGTCAATTCCATGTCAAATCATATCATGTTATTTTTCTGCAGATCTTTGGAATCCCAAGCGGTCGTTATGCAAAAGCTAAAGCTGCTTCAACTAAGTTCATATTATATTAGGGTAGTGTTATTTACTTTTTTATTTTTTATTTTTTATTTTTTTTTAAAAGATGTGTTATCTATACATTTTATTTTTATTTCTCACACTGTCTTGTTAGTTTTTGTTCATTAACTTTTTTCATTTCATTTGATATGATGATAAAAAATTGAAAGAGACATGTGAGACATAAAAATAGGTATACGGATAGCACCAGCCATTATATTATTATGTGTCACTAATTTAATTTACATCATACAGTTTAATGTCTACTCTAAACTGCACCTGAGATGTTAATGCTAAACCCCAAACCCTAATGATTGTTGCAGGTGGAGAAATTGCTGATGTTCATTTGCAAGGTAGGGTAAATGGGCACTATTTCAAACTTAATCATCGCTTGAGGTTTTGGTTTCGCTCTTGAATTTGAGTCTTATAGCTAAACTCTAAATCTTAAAAATACGGACAATTCTACACCACAAAGTATTAAGGACTAGTTTGATATTACTGTGCTATTTAAAAAACTATTTTTTGTGATGTGAAAATAAATATCTGTAAAATAAAATTGTTAAATATTTGATAAATTTTTTTTGTATAAGTACTTTTAACTTACAAAAAAAAAAGTGTCAGTGTTTGGTAAAATTTTATATAAAATTGTTGTGAATATATTAAATGACTAAAAATAACAGTGTATTTAATGTGATAAAATAATTGTCAAAGGACAGGTACAAAGGTGGTAATGTGTAAAATCTGCAAGAGTATACTTGTCATTTGAAACTTCTATTAAATATGCACTGTTAACTATGTTTTGAAAAGAAAAAAAAAACACTTTTTTAGAAGCATGATACACACTGCTTTTGCTTATCTATGTTTTTTTACTATCATTGAATGTAGTTTTTTTTTTTTTTTTTTTGTAAAATGAACTTTTGTTTGTTTTATCAAATACATTTGATGTTCCATATTTTTGAATAAGCTAATTTTTTTTTTAAAAGGACCACAACCGCAAACTAATCCTAAATATATTTAAAATGACGTAAAAAAAAAAACTTCAAAATATTTAACTTGAAATTCCTTGACTGATTCGAATTATATTTTTATTCGAAGTTTATCCTTATGGATTGATAGACACTTTGTAACATATCTACTTGTTTTTTAGGAGATAACATATATATTTCATGTTGTTTAATTCTCAACTCAAATTAACAGCTGAAGATAATTACATTCTTTTAATTGACTGTCTACTTACATAACATGTTCAAATAAAATATATCGAAATCTTGATAAGGAGAAATATTACACAATATAGTCAAATTATTCTTCAAAGTATAGTGTGTGTGTGTATAAAGTTAAAATGGATATACGAATACGACTTAGTAATATACATAAAGACTGAAGAGGTTAAGTGGGTGCTCAATTTACTTTATGAGAAGACGTAGAATTTTGGGTGAAAATTTTGTATTAATTAATCTTGCAAATATCTTAACCCTAATAATAGTCGTCCGTGATCTAACGCGGTTTTGAGGTCTCGAAATTTGATAAACCGACGGCCCCATTTGTCCTCTTCTCTTGCTAATCTTTTGCTTGCATGTGAGCCTATTTGATTCGCTAGTTACAGTTCGTTTGATTACGCCACGATGGCCCCATGAAATTTTCTTCTAAATTATTCACGAGAAATTACAACTAAAAAAATAAAAAATAAATAAAAAAAACCAAGATGTTTTGCTGCGTGCTTTGGGATTCGTGGAGCCCATGCACGATCCATGTCCATACAGACATGCAGTCTCCTTGGCTTAAGATTACGAGTACTTCTAAAACGGAGCTGTTCTTAATAATGCAGGAGAAATCTGATTCAAGATACACTTTGTGACTTGTCCATCGTAAAGATTGATTACGTATGGGACCATTAACGAAAATGAGTTGCGCTACGGTTAATCGGTCATGTGTTTTATATCCTTAGCCTTTTAAGGGAAAACATACAAAGGGACAAATGAGGTTAGGTGGTTCTGTGGGCATTGGAAAAATGGTTGGGTTGCTCTTACCACCAGTGGAAGGGTTGGTGTGTGACTCTAGGGCGCCTACCAAGGACTTGACAAAATGCCTCAATTGATAAGCTTCGACTGGTTCTCCTGCAACACTTGTCAATGTTGAATTTTAGATATTACATAAGCTTTGTTGATGACTGTTCTAGATTTGTATGGATTTTCCCAATGATGAATAAACCAAATGATTTTCCAATATTTTGCAAATTCTATACATTCATTGCTACACAGTTTAATGCTACTGTCTAGTACTTGCAATCAGATGATGGGGGTGAATATATGAGTAACATGTTTCATTAGTTCTTAGAAAGTAAATGAATTGTTCATCTCACTTCTTGTCCACATACAACACAACAGAATGGCCTAGCTAAGAGAAAGCTTAGGCATGTTGGGGAGACGGCTATCAATTTAATGTCATATGCAAAACTTCCAACTTATTTTTGGTACCATAGTTGTTCTCATGCTGCTTTTTTTGATAAATAGAATGCCTTGCAATGATCTAGGTATGAAATCTCCTTATCAGGTTTTGTTCAAATGTAATCTTGATATTCATTCATTAAAATTTTTTGGAATAGCTGTCTATCCTTTTCTCAGACCATTTAATGAGAACAAACTTCAGCCAAGATCAATACAATGTGTATTTTTGGGCTTTGCTACTAGCTATTAAGGGGTACTATGCTGCTGCAACATTCAAACAAGGAAATTTATCATCTCTAGAAGTGTGATACATGATGAAGATGTCTTTTCATTTAGGCAGATATGTGATACTCATGGTTCAAGGGAAACACAGAAAAGCTCAATTTCTCCAGTGATTGTACAAATCAATGCACCAGGAGGGGTATCTCATAATACACATAATAATCAAACCATGGTTCAAGAAAGAAGAGATATATCAGTGTCTGAGAGGAGTCAATCTTCAGGTACTAGTGACAAAAGCATTCAATCTGTTAGTTCAAATAACAGCAGTACTCAACATATTGTTGACAGAATTGAAAATTCAGAGCACAGTGATTTCATTCCAAATAATAGTGACCAATATGTGCCAGAGTCAAATGACAACAACTTGCAACTTTATCATACAAATCATCACTCTTCTCCTCCTTCTGGTACAACATCAATGTTGCATGTCCACTCAACCAATCAACTTGAGGTAATTCTTCCACTTTCATCTACTACTAAACCATATCCTTCTGCTTTTGAATCTACACATTCCATGACAACTAGATTAAAAAGTGGTGCTACTGACAGAAAGAATTATACAGCTTTGTTAGTCTCAATTCCTGAACTTTATTCCTACAAATTACTAAGGAAGATCCATTCACTAGAGGATATTCATTCTTATCTAAAATACTTGATATACAAGAACCATCATCTTTTAGAAAGGCATCAACAATCCCACAATGGCAAACAGCAATGGAGGAAGAGTATGATTCATTAAAGCTCAGGGAACTTGGGTTTTGGTTCCATCTCCAGAAGATAGAGCTATAGTTGGAAGCAAATGGGTCTATAAAGTAAAGAAGAATTCAAATGGTACAATCTCAAGATATAAAGAAAGACTTGTTGCTCAGGGATTTTCTCAAGAACATGGCATTGATTATATGGACACTTTTAGTCATGTTGTTCGACACATTATAGTGAGGATTGTTTTATGAATTACTGGAACCTTAGACAGTTGGACATTAAAAATGTTTTTCTCCATGGGGATCTACAATAGAAAGTATACATGAAGCAGCCTCAAGGATTTGTTAATGCATCTCATCCCACACATGTATGCAAACTAGTCAAACCATTATATGGTTTCAAACAAGCTCCGAGAGCTTGGAATTCAAAATTCACAACCTATCTAGGAGCATTAGGATTCTGTGCCTCAGCTTCTGATGCTAGTTTGTTTATGAAACAAGATGAGTTTGACATAATCATTTTGTTATTATATGTTGATGACATCATATTAACTGGCTCTAATTCTGGAAAGATACAAATGGTGATTCATGAGTGATCTGCAATGTTTGATTTAAGAGACATGGGCAAGCTCACATATTTTTTGGGTTTACAAATCCAATACAAGGACAATGGTGATATCTTTGTGAATCAGTCTAAATATATCAAGGATTTGATTCATAAAGCTGGTATGGAGACATGTAAACCAGCTCATACTCCATGTAAACCACACCATCAATTGTTGGAATCATAAGGTACCTTGTTGACAGATCCAACCTTGTATAGGAGTATCGTAGGCTCTTTGCAATACTTGACTTTTATTAGGCCAGACATCGCTTATGCAGTCAATACTGTTTTTCAGTTCCTATCATCACCTATTGAATTCCATTTTGGAGCCGTGAAACGGATCCTCATATACTTACAAGGGACAATGAATACTGAAGTTTTATATTCTGTAGCAACAATACGTCAATTAAATGCTTTCTCAAACTTTGATTGGGTAGATAATTTGAACACAAGGAGGTCAGTACTAGTTATGTTGTGTTCTTAGGTAATAATCCTATATCATGGCAATCTAAGAAGCAAATCTCTGTTTCCCGAAGTTTTACTGAGGCTAAGTACAAAGCACTAGCACACACAACTGCTGATATAGCTTGGGTGAGGAACATACTTAAGGATTTAGGAGTTTTTCTGTCTCATCCACCAAGTATTCATTGTGATAATATGTATGCCATCTCTCTCAGTGCTAATCCAGTGTTCCATTCTAGAATAAAGCATTTGGACACTGATTATCATTTTGTTCGGGAACGTGTACAACAAGGAGATTTGAAGGTCTTGTATATTCCCACTGAAGATCAAATTGCAGACATCTTGACAAAAGGGATACATAGTTCTTCCTTTATTAAACACTTTTAAAATCTTAAGCTAGGAAATCGTAGTTAAGATTGAGGGGGGATGTTGAATGTAATTAAATGAAGCTGCTAGTAGCGTGTGCCATGTCAGCATAGAAGTTAAGCTGTTAGTATTTGGAGTGCCATGTCAGCATAAGTTGTTAGAGAGTTTGTTAGAAGTTGGTTGTGTGAGTTAGCTATGTAGCTTAGATGCTAAGTCTCTAGAACCCTATATAACAGACCTACCTATGCAAATGTAATTCATTCAACATTCATCAATACAAAAGATCATATTTCTTTCATCTGTTACAAAAGATCATATTTCTTTCATCTGTTACAAAAGATTATATTTCTTTCATATGTTCTCTCTCTAAAGATTCTTTCATTTGTTCTTCGAGTGTTTTTCAAAACCTTGAGTTTTTTGCATAATTCCAGAATGGTTATGAGTCATGCCCTTGCGGCCTATTTGGTCATTTTCTTAAGGATGTGACTATTCTCACTTATTTTTACTTCCCACATGTCATTCTTAAGTTTTTGTCATATCATTCTTAAGTTTTTGTCATTGACTTTCTTCAATTATTCGATCTGATGGCTGAAAAATGAAAGGGGTGTATGATAAGTAAAAAATGGGTGCGTGAATGACGCTACCCTTTCATAAAACTAGGATAAGTCCGCAATTTAGCCTATTTTTGTCAAACAAGCCAAGAGCTTAACCTTTTTCGACCACATGTTCCAACTTGAGCATCAAGTGTGCCTGATTCTCAGGTTGAACCATTCTTGGTTCACTCGCTATAAGTTTCTATTCCTCCACTTATTGATGGGTAATGCTAGGGAGATTAAATTTCTAAACTAAACTTTGAAAATTAAAAGACATGGAAGTTGATGATTGATTTATTACTTAAGCGTTGATTAACGTGTTCAATCCTATTGGTGACATATTATTTAGTTTACAAATTTAGTCTAGAAATTTAATTTCCTTAGCATTACCCTTTATTGATATGCTTAAGTTCAGTAGATAACCCCACCACCCTTGGTCGTACTGAAAGCTCTGCCAGAGCAAAGGTATCGTTTGGTATGCAGACGGGACGGGACGGAACGGAATGGGACGGGACGGGACGGGACAGGACGGAACGGAACGAAGTGGGAGCAAAGATGCCCTCGGATGGAAACAAGGAGGAAGAAGAAGGAGACGGAGAGGTTATAATTTTGTGTTCCACGGATGTGGAACGAGTCGTTCCAGGGGGTGAGGTGGAACGAAAATTCACCCAAAACTCGTCCCGTGGAACAGCTCGTTCCACCCGTTTTAGGCGCACCAAACGTGGGACAGAACGCCTTGTCCCACTCTGTTCCGTCCCGTCCCACGTACCAAACGGTACCAAAGCGAAGCATCTCGTGAGTTGCTAAAACCGCGACAGGTGCACTTCCTTTTGGGCCCAAGTCGATTATTTGGACTACTTTCTTTGACCCATATTTTTACTAACCTTTGGAAAATGTTTTTGTTCAACGCATTTGACCCATTTGATAATTTTTTTTGTCTTAATTTTTATTTGACTGCTGTTAGTGATACTCCAAAATATCATTCAACACTCTTTCTTATGCAAAAATTTTATTATGTTTTTACAAAATTGAAGTGTAGGATTACACTTTTGGTGTGCTGATAATAGTTCTTTTTGGTTTCACATTTTTTGTTAGTGATAAAAGAGAAGTACACATGGGAGATGGGAGATCAAGAATAGTGGATGAAAAAGGGTGAGAGAGATGCAGAAGAAATGCGCAATGAAAGACACCCAAAATTATAACTAAAAATAAAAAATAAAATAACTATTTTAAGCTTAAATTTTTCATAAATGATAGGACCACTTACTTCTGATAATAGTACACCAAACATACACAATCACTTTAAAAGCCCAAACAAACGCGATCGCTTTAAAAACCAGTAATACAAGTGATTATGGAAAAGACAGTACTATACCACATAAATCAATAGAACTGCTAATCAAAAGTTTTTTTTTTTTTTTTTTTTCTTGAATATGGCTTACAATAGCATAGCAGATAAGTCACTACAGAAAGATATGGATACAACTGTTCTAGTTGTACAATCATCTCTTTTACATTTCATTTCTTCAACTACATTATACAAGCTCTTTTCAACTCACCGGTATTCTCAATATTGAGATGCTGCCCTTCTGTCACTCCGATCTCCGCATTTTGACTAGTAACGAACCTTCTTTGTATGACTTAACCTTCTCAGCTGCTTTGCGCAACGGTCTTCCAACTGAAGACCGCCTTGGGGCACAATTATCTTCTCCCTCTTCTTTTGTTGTAGATGAAATCAATGGAGTGGGACCACTACTGTGCATCGGACTGTCTGGTGTGCAACTGACTGGTAATTTGCCATCCTCTATTTCAAACAGGTTCTCTGTCTGGGAAATAAATCTAGCAGATTGCCTCCTCAAACACCGTCTGAACAAAAGAAAAGGAAGCATTAAGGAGAAGCAAATATAATAGCTTGGGCACAGAAAATACAGTTCTTAGATATGGGAAAACATCGTTAACGTTGGTGAGAAACACTTAAAAGAATCAAGCCATGGAAAAAAAAATCATCGCCTATCAACATATGATACATGGTGCAATAATAGTTGAGTAAAGGCATTTTTTATTCAATATATAGGCGCCTCTTATCACAGTTTTTCACAAGAAAACAACACCTGACAGGTTCATGGTGCCGGATCAAGATTAGTAGTGGTCCCACATTGGTCCACTGATAGGTGACTCGGCTGATAGTTTCTTTAAGCAACATTGAAAATCACCATTTTTACACAGTGGAGCATCCACATGGTAAAATAGGCGACTCAAGTGAAAATCCCTACCCTAGCATCTCAGTACAAAGTCTTAAAGGTGGTTAAGATTCCTAAACAGAAAATTTCTGGTAGAGGAGGGAGTTGCAAGAGCCATTGTACACCGTTTAATGATTGTGCGAAGAACACAATCAACAGTGAGTTAATTAAGATTTTCCAAGTACAGATCTTTGGTGTTATGTAGCTTGATAAAATCCCCAAAAACCTAACACCTATTGGTCCATACCAAGCTAAATGTTGGGCATAAGAGATAAAGCTGGGAAAATATTGGTGCTGCATCAAGATTATCAGTTATCCCATTTTAGTCCCTTGTTCAACACAAAGTGCATATTAAATCTATCAAAAGTGGACCGTGAAAATATTTCTTTCGGTATGTAGACTCTAGTACATTTAGGCTCATGGAATATGAATGAGTGTCCATATCTGAATATCCATATCCATGACACCACGCATCAACTAACCTTTTATTTTCAACCTTCTCTTTGTCTTCAACCTTTTGGCCTGTAGTAGAAGCGCCTACCGCTGCAAGAAATCATAGATTCATAAGTGCAAACGTTTACACGGTGGGTGCAAAACAAAGGGGAAAAGAAAGAAATATCTTTATGCAAAATTAGATCATCTATATCAATTGCCAAAGTAAAAAAGTTTACATCGACTTCTTGTTGCATGTCTTTTGTTAAGATTACATGCTTCGCCTTTGTTGATATTACATGCTTCGCCTTTGTTGAGATTACATGTTTTGCCATCATTATCAGCTTTATGCAAAGATATCTCCTCTCCTTCCTTGATCTGGAAAAAAATATGAGATTCAATGATAGAAATATAAGGCACTGTGAAGAGATCTCACTACATACAAATTCACAGCCGAACGATTACCTTGGATACCTGAGAGGCAGTATTTTGACGTTTAAACTCTGTTTTTCCCTGTAATAGGGGTATATAAAGAATCAAACAAGAATATTGGTGAACTGAAACTTCAAACTCAAGGCCTGAATAAATATAGAATGTCACCAGAATAAGATTTGCTAGAGTAGAACCGGTCCTTGTTGGTCATCCATGTTGCTTAACATTTTATGAGATAAATGGAATTTTATAGGAGTCTAAGTGGAATGATAAATATATATGCAGAGCAACAGAAGAAGTTAGTGTAATCGCTCCTAAATCGGATTCTATGGAACAGTTGACAAAATTGCGGGATACAGAGATTAGTTCTATCCATCACGATGAACTATACCAAATTACACATATGCACAATAATTAAATGCAACATATTGTGAAGGTAAACATTTGTGTGGCAACAAACAAGCAGAGAAAGAATTATAAAAAATAAAGCTAACAATATTGAAGTTGCTAATCCTCTATGTTGCTTAAGTTGCTGTTAGTCATCCATCAAAATTGAAGAAAAAAATATATCAATGCGTAACAGCAAAAACACTTCTGCACCAACAGCTCCAGCGCATGACATACAACGCAAGATAAGGACTAACCTCTATTTCTAGATTCTTTGCTTTAAATAAAGCATTCTTGCATAGAAGTTCATGCTGTAGTGTTTTTACCTGGTATTGACAAATACCGAGTCAGATATTAGGATAAGTGACGGCTTCACGAGCCAATGGACTGACGTGTATTACTTCGGTTATTGCAACTTACCTTCTCTCTTCCTAAATTAAGCTCCTGCAAAATCAACAAAAGAGAGTAAATACCAGAGACAATTAGATAATTACAGAAAGGAATTAGACACTAATGTTAATGTGAAAAGAAAACGCACCGCTAACATCCTGCTGTTCGATTGTGCAAGACTCAAATTTTGTAGCTGCAATTTCTGGAGACTAATTCGCAGTTTCTGCAACTCAGCTCCACCTAATTCAACCATTTTACTGTTAAAAAACAATTAAAGGAAAACACAATCTCTCCATTTCTGTAACTTTCCGGGCGAAATCACCCAATCATTCTAGTAATTCATTCTTGGGTGCAATCTCAATACCCAAACAGGTGATTACACCAAAAAACAATAACAAAATAAAAATTAGAAAGGAAAACAGCATTGGAGAGTATGAAAAGGATACGTCCTTTCGGCGACAAGTCTGATCAAAGTCATTCTTTCCTGGTTCAGATATTCACAAACACAAACAAAACCCACTAAGCAATCTGGCAAAAAAAAAAAAAATTAAAAATTTGCGTAAGGAATAGAAGAGGACCCAAGTGAGATCATACCCTCCTGAGCTGCTCAATGCAGTCCTTATCAGTCAGACAATCTTCCGGCGGCTTTTCATCCTGGATCATTGGTTTCGTAGCCTGCAAATTGGTGATGTCGGATAGCTTCTTCCTCATTATGCCACCCAAAGACAATCTCTTGGGCATACTCTCACTTCTCATGCGTTTGAAACCCTAATTTAAACTTCAAGATTCGCAATTGGGGATTCAAGAAATGCGATTCAAGATAAAAAACAGTGATTTCTGGGAGAAAAATCACTTCCAGGGCAGAGAACCCAGAATTCGAATTGAGAAATTTAAACGAACAAGCAAGTGACTCCGAGAGAATTAAAAAAATGGAAGAAAACCCCAATTTTAAAAGCAGAAATGGGTGTGGATTTTGAAATCGGAGGAGGGAAACTAATCAAATGGATGAAGAGTAAACCCTAATCCTGTTTCTCCTGTCGCTGTGAAACAAAAAGGTTGGATTCCGAGCGACTGAGGGAAAAGAAAGGAAGGGGCGCGGGGGTGGGGGTGGGTGTGACGGAAAGCAAAGCCAATGGGCAAAGTATGTACTTCGGAGTGAGGTTCGCCTTCCGAACCTTAATTTGAATATCTCAACGTTCCAAACTTCCAAACCATTTTTTTTCTTTTTTCTTTTTAATTATTTGTCGAAATAATCCCTAAAATTTATATAAAAAACAATCAACGTGGTTGAGAATTATGTTCGGAATTAATCTCTATAATTATTTGCCAATTGAACCTCTACTTTGGATTAAAGTAATGGATTTATTGCCAAAACTAATTTAAATGATTTACCGTCAAAGCAAGAGACATTAGAGAGTTATTTTCAGGATTGGTGAAGAGGATCAAAAACCCTAGAAAGGGGAAAAATTGGCTTATGTATGTTTCAAGGGCACACTTCTAGTAGCAAGAGCACGTATTTTCTCCTCAATAGTAAATAAAGCGTGAAAACAGCTAGGGCAAGAGTGAAGTGCCCAAATTCATGGAACTTTGTACTTATGATCGGAAATATTTATATTATAAAGCACTTTGTACAGATCATTTCTGCAATAGATCACTAAAATATGCGATCATCTTTCCCAAAAACCATCTTTAGATAATAATTTATAATATGAACCATAAGTATAAACTTCTATGCATAAGACATGAAGTGTTTTGACGACCTTGTCCTCAACCTTAACAAGCCAAACAAAGTTTGAAGCGCAAAATCGTGAAAAGAGAGAATTATAATCTCTGTCCATGTCTAGTTGTTTAGGTTACCTCAATTTCTTTTTCTATTTGTTTTCCTTTCTGTACGAAATTCATGATAACTATTTAGATTGCCGATATCAACTTCCTTTTTAAAAGTCGCCTTAAGAATCAAATTCAAATTTAAAATTCACCATAGAATCAAATTTAATTTAGGATCTTCAAAGAACCAAAAAAAGTAAACTTGAAGCACGTAGGGAAGAAGCCTTTGCTACAACATATAATCGCATGTCTTCAAATCACCCAGGGGCCATAACTTACACATAATACATTGAAATACCGATATATCTCCATTCGATAAACGAAACGAAGGAGGAAGTAAGCAAAGAAAACAAAGCAAACATTCCCTGGCAACAATCGCTACAGAAAAAACCTCAATAAGATTCACAGCGCCCTACTTCGGGATTTTACCGGTTCGTGCTCAAAACATAATACAGGTCCTGACTGAAAAGAGCTCCAGTCATTAATATTTACCAACTATAATATACCGCCGCATTTTCTTCCCACCATTTCCCTACCCTTAGTTCGATACTATACACAATTTCAACCTGCTGATCTAATCAGCTGTGATGGTGCCTTGCAGAAGGTACGAAGCCTTGTTACGGACCTGCAATGCAGTATACTTTTAACATGCACTCACCGAGGTGTAAGGAGAAAACAGTTAAGTTTGATTCAGTCTGGTCGAATTGCCATACCTTCGATGCAAAAGACCTCAAATCTGTACTGGCTATCAGGCAAGAACAGTTTCGTAAGTAGAGGCGCCACATTGCTTTCAAGACGGGCTTGTCTTCTACTAGTTGACTGGACAAAAGCCAATTCTCGGCTAATACCAAGTGTATGTACATCTTGGAAAAATCACATTTTTTGTCCTTCACATTGACTGGGATAAGCAATTTTAGGATCTCTTCATCATTAGGGGCCTTAGGTGAAGCATGACGTCAAGCAACAATGTCAAATCAGATTTAAGAAATTAGAGGGGAAAAGGGCTCTAGATACAATCACTTAAAACTAACAATAATGTCTTTTGAGGTTGAAAAGAACAAGAATTTATAGAATAAGTTAGACTATTCTCTCAATGAACATCAGAAAACAATCATAAGATATTATGCATCGTCATCTCACGCGCATTGGATGTATTGCTTTAGTTTCACAACTCTCATGCTCATGCGAGAACAACTTATAGATGGTGTCAAACGCAAACATTTTAAAAAACTTACACTCTTATTCAAAAGCTTAAACTATATGCAACTGATTTTAATTGTGCCCCTCATGCATGGGCTTCAAAGAAACTTGTCATTTATGGTCCTAGCATGTTTAAGTGAATGAAAAAAAATATATATATATAATTACCAATGGGATATTAAATAGTGATTATACAATCCGGTTACTACCAGCATATGATATTAAAATTCAAGTCCTTTTTTGCAGAGAGAATGCTTCTTTCTTTCCCATTAGAAGCCTAACTTATTTTGCTGGAACAATTGTTTGATAAAATGTAGAATGAAAGAATAATTGTGCTGTATTAAAAAGACCTGTATTCTTGTTCAGTACCTTATGATCATAACAGCTAAGAAGCATTTGATGGGCAATTGCACTTCTAAACAGCTTACTACGAGTATCGACTCCCGAAATGCATTCCACAATTCTTAGGCAGGTCACGTCTTTAGGAACTCTGCTTGTCATAGATCAGCAATAATAAGGGAGAGGAATTGAACAAAAGTAAACAGAAAAAGGCAACGACACTATTTAGGCATAATTTCAATATAGTCACAAATATATATGGATCTCCCATAACTAATTTTTCCCTTACTATATATGAAACTGAACGTAGCTGTAAAAAATAATACAAAATCGCTGACAAAAGGTGCACAGAGTTCAAATAAATTAATTGATCACGAATTATTCTCAACAAAGAGAAAGAATGATCATGACCATTCCAATTTGAAAGTAAAATCCAATCCAACAGTTCAAATCAAACAACCAGTTAAGTCAATAACCTGCAAGCAAGAGAATTTGCTATCTTTTCACAGCTAGATTCCCACTCTTGTTCAGCGAAGTAACTGATAGCTGACTGCATGCACTCATGCAAAAGCACGGACAGACCTTGAAGTTGGCGATCAGAAAATAGACAAATAATGACTTCAATTAACTCTTCGGCTTCTGAGGTCAAGTATATAGCCATTTTGTTCCTGCAAATAAAATAAGCACCACAACAAGCCAATGAAAACAATACAAAACCAAACATATTTCCAAATTTTAAATAAGTATTTGCATCATTAGGTATCACTTAAGTTGTTAGGTAGTACCCGTTGAAAGAAATATTTAGAAAGGAAGATCATTGTATCACACATTCAAAGAATATAGTACACTGATCTATATAGGATTCGAGATGTGAAATACCGATAAAATATTCAATACTTGAAGCGAACAGCCTACACAATAATGTAGGACAATCAACAACCAACTAATCATCTATTAAGCTAAATGCACAATTAACAAGCATTAACTTATATCAACAACACTCCCCATGAAGCTAAAGAGAAAGAAAGAACATTATATTATTACACGTCCAAATGAAAGATCATTGTTGTTCTATCAATGAGGTCTAATAACTAGACCATAATTTAGGCTAGTAGCTCTAGTTTAGGCTAAATGCCTAAAAATCAGCCTATACCAATGAGGCAATGACAGAATCAGTTAACAAACATCAACTAATTGATCCATGAAGGAAACAAGCAAATGGCAGTCTTATGTGTTGTCAAACTAGTGCTTCCATTTTTTTAATGAACTAGTACTTCCAGTTGTTATTTACCTCTTTTGACAAGAAACTGTCACAAATTTAAGCCAAGCTCTAATATTTGGAGCTGGACCTCTACGAGCAGAATCTAGAAGGCAAAATAAAAGTATTATGAGAAGACAAATAACAAAAAGCATGCAAAACTTTATAATTTTTAGATGATATTTCGTATATCAAATAACAAGAAATATAAATAAAATAAAAAAAAACAGGAAAGAAATTGGTATATGAAGAATCTAAAAATTACTACTATTCTGTTCATACCAATAAAAAAGCAAAAAGAAAAAAATCCTGAAAAGCATCATTGAACCACTAGATTTTGTTTTATTATTGGTGGGTATGCCAACTGAATATGGAGCCCATAAGCATGGGGAATCAGCTCAAGATCATTGCAACCCAGAAAATCCTTCTAAAATGCATCAACATCAAAGTAACGAGTGTAATTGACATTACTGCACTTACACATATAAAGCATATTCTATCAAGTATCACCGATGGTAGAAACAATATATATATTTTTCCTATTCGAGAAAAAAAGAGAGAAATTTCCAACCTAAAATATGCATAAAACTGGTGTGAAGGTAGAAACTTACTGGAAGGAGCAGAATCCGTGTTAGATGAAAAGTTGAATAAAAATCCGTAGTTTTCAAGAGCTATTTTTAATTCAGAATAGCTAGGAAACCAATCAATTTTGACTGGCAGTAAATCAACCTGGTTAAGAATTAATACCAGAATTAACTCCTTTACATATCACCCAATCAAACTTTTGTCCAATGAAAAAATGAAGATCAAGTTCAACCTCATTTTCAAACGAGAGGATAGCACACCAGAAGTCACATGCAGATGCCCTCAAATTTTCTTTTGACGAATATAACACTGAAAGAGAAAAGGTAAACACATCACAAGAAATTCCATGAGTTTTAATAGGACATGCTAGGGGTGACAAAAAGGCTCACTCAGATAAAAGGTCCATGTGGCTATTGATTTTTCTAGATGACCACTGGCGAAAATCAATTTTGATAGCCAGCCATTTACTAATAATCGTTCAAGGAAAGTGTCTCCTGCACAATATCAATAACTGAATATATATATTTTGCGAAAGGGCCAAAATATGCACAACAGGATACATAATTTGATGCCAAAATGCATGCCAATAATGAATGACCAGTGATAACTAATATAAGCCAAGCAATATAACTAACCATTTTCTGTAGAGACATCAATCAAAGAATTGAGCTCATCATCCATGAATGACTGCAAGACCCTGCAAGTTTTAAGCTCGGGAAAAGATAGAGAAGGTGGGGTCTTCTGCAACCACAAAGTAAAACAAAAACTAAGAAAGTACTGCTATTTAAAGACCAACACCTATCACAATCTACATAACAATAACCAATCGTCAGGTGACACAATCTAGAGATTGTATCTATCAATTGGAAACCTGGTCTCTGTAACAAAACAAATGCCAAAAACAGAGGACAAAGTGTCTTCTTGCCTATAGCCAGTTCTTATACGCAATGGACAGCTTGTCTGTCTGCTCTGTTTATGTACACTCCTTTTGACTCCTTTTTCACTGAAGAAAGCTTTCTTATACAATAATAACGAACCTGATCTCCAAAAGTGCATATGCCCCACACAAAGCTCTCCTCCTTAACTCTTATTTCTCTCATCTGCATCACCAAGTTTATATTTCAAATTTTGAAAAGGAAACAGCAGTACACAAATAACACCAGAAAAGACCAGAAGAGGAGAGTTAACATGCCTCGCTTTCACACTTATCGACAATGTCAAAGAGCACAGCCTCTTGGTCATTATCTTCTTCATCTGAATCATTGTTCCTTCGTGCCTTTGCAAGCTTAGCTTCCTTTTCAACAAGCTTGTCTTCTTCCTTGTAGAAGTCAGTCAAAAGGTCATCCAACCCAATAGTCTTCCTCCTAAATTACAACCAAAGAGAGATATAACACAAAAGGGGGAATCTACCATTCTCATTAATTACTGCAAAAAATCATACACTAAATCCTACAGTGGCAATTCTGTGTTAATGCATACACACTACATGTTCAGTAAGCGCTAACCGAACGTAAAATGGAAACCGATCATGTTCAAGTCTTATTTGGTTTCCATTTCTGTGACATAATTCAAGAATTTATGATAAATATGAACAGAAATCATGTTCAATCAACTTCAAGGCCTCTAAAAATAAAAAAATAAAAATCTTGACGCTAAAAAAAACAACTTGATCAAAGAGAAAAGGAAGTTACAGAAAAATATAGTGAAAAATTACGGAATAAAAAAAAACCCAATTGAAGTACAACTGAGAAAAAGGTAAACCCTAGAAACCCAAAAAGCCAACCTTCTCTTGGTAACTGCAGGGCGAGTGAGAAGTGGGTCTTCTAAATCGAAATCAAGGAAGTTATCCTCCATGTCCACCATCTCTCTCTCTCTCTAGCAAGTCCTTTCTTCGTCTTCTTTTTGGTTCTGAAATTTCAGAAATTGAAAAGCGCCAAATTTTGTGGCTGCTTTTAAAAGGCCGCGGCTAATACTGCCTTAACCCAGGCTTCCTATTTGCTGTTTGGGGCTTGGCGGGTAATCTGCCCGGCCCACAAATGTCGCTTAAGAAAATTGAAAATTAAATCTCCAAAAGAACTGCAGATGAGTTGATTAGAACTGTATACATGCCGCGGGTGGTGAATTGTTTTGAAAAAAACACTCTTTCAAACGTGAAGTTCTTCATAAATTTTTTAAACAATGTTTTATAATATTGATATGAATATTGACATTAAATTGTGAGATAATCGAAAGTTTATAAAAAATCATACTTCTGAAAGAGTCCCCTTAGCGTTATTCTTTGGTATTTAGAACTTTCCTCTTCAATTAATTGTGTCCTAAATTTAAACATTCCCTCTTCTCTTAGTGTAAGTCAAAGTAAAAATATAATTTGTATTGAAAAAGAAGTTTACATGAACAGGTCACCTTATAAGTTCAATGATTCTACATTAGCAGCAATAAACCCGATTCCTTTCACTCAAGTTTGTCAAAAAATCTTTCAATAATTATATTTTTGGTTTAATTGTAGCAGTGATCTTTGAACTTTATATGACACACCCCGACCGAGATCAGGGCGTACTGGCCGTCACACGAATGTGACATAACCATGTGCACGTGCGGAAGCTAATAGAGTAGTAATATAAAAAGTACGTATAATTAAAAACTAGCATACAAAGTACTAAAACAAGTGCTAGCGTAAGTGAGACACAAGTTCAGAGCAAGTCTACAACAGTTCAAAAGAAAGGATGCGACAATAGTACACCCGAAGGTGACCCTACACTGGTGAGTGTCTGTCAGAAATGCCGGAAAAGCCCTATGGGAAACCACCGAAACTGCTAATCAACTAGAACCTGGAGGGGCGCAAAACAAAAGTGTGAGTGGGCAAAAACAAAGCTTTTCGAAAACCATTTAGTAAAATACATTCTAACCCCTCGCCGTAAAACCTGTATACTTCCCAGAAAATAGCATATATACGTATGTATAGATATGCCAAACATGCTCAAGGGTATGTCAATCACGCTCAAGAATATGCCATGTCGGAACCTCATAATGAAATGCAAGTGCTCAGGTATAGATCGTAATCATAACATATAATCTGGCAGCCGGAGTCACCTAACGTGACCTATACGGCTGCATATAGAGCTCAAATCTCAAACTCAACAACTGAACCTGCCCACGAGTCGGAACCACCTAAAGTGGTTTGTACGACAGGCCTGGGTGTAATACATATATACGCTCTAGTGCTACGATCACGTGAAGGCTGTGCGAATAATCGCGGGTCACCTACGAGTCGGAACCACCTAAAGTGGTCTGTACGACAGGACTGTGCACCTAACTTGGATCCAAGCTGAGCGTGTGGTGCGGGAGGTGAACATCACGTGAAGGACTGTGCCCTACTCTGGGTGGAAGCACTAACACCGGGGGTGCAGGTTATGAGCTCTCTAAGCATCTCAAACTACTAATGAATGTAAATATGAATAACACTTACCTGGCACTTACCTGTGCGTCCACAGCACCCAATATGCATATGTATATATATATGCAACTACTAACATAACCAACGATGCATGAATAACGATAATGTAATGCATGGCATAAACTAATAAACATTAATTCAATTTCTGGGAAAATATAGTATATAGGTATATACGGAAAACCAAAAGCCCACTCACTGGTATGTGGAAGGGTCGTAACCCCCCTGCCTCGAGTGACCACGCTCGTCCTCGAGATACATATCACCTATAAGCGAAACAACTATAAAAACGTCAATTTTAAAGCACATAACCAACTTCTCGTAATAACTTCTCATACATTGCTCAAATTGGACAAATGAATATACCAACGTACTCTACACAACCTCAGGATCACACCCATATTTTTAGAAAAAAATTTCACCGCCGCATGCGCCCCCACGCGCCGGCCACGCGCAGGCACGTGCTTGGCACGCTGACGGCGTCAATTGACGCCGTGAGGAATATTCCGTTAGTTCTAACGGATTCTGTCAACGGCGTCAGGAATATTCCGTCGGATTTGACGGAATATTCCGTCTCCTTCTCCGGCGAACCTCCGGCGCCGGAAAACTGGGAAATTTTAAAACAGTGTTTTCTCACTCGTTTCTCAACCATTTTTCATGATTCTTGCACCAAAACGATGCCTAGAACTAGTAGAACAACGATATACAAGTTTTAAGGGTCAAAAACCACCAGAACTTACCTATGCAAACTATCCAAAATCGGCCAACTCTGACCACGGTGATCCCGACGTCAAAACTCTTCAAACGAAGCACTCCAAGGCTTCTTGGGACACCACCAAGCTACCTACGAGCTTCAAATTTCCTAAAACGTTAGTATTTACGTTCGCATGAATAGTACTCAAATCGGACCACCTTGAAACGACGTGAAAACGTTAGAGTTCTCACCTGAAAATGGTACGATCGTGCTCCTCTCAACCTCACGAGCTTGAAGGTGTACTTGGTTTCCTCGATCTGTAAGGGTTTGGTGTAGTTGTGTGTGTGTCCGTATGTTTCCAAAGAGAAGGGAAGGAATGGAGCTCGGGAGAGAGAGACAGGGAAAGGGACAGGGGATAGAGGAGAGTGACAGTGTGTGTGTGTGTGTGTGTGGCCCAGCACATGCCACACCACACAAAACAACCAATAATGTAACGAAAATGAACTAGGGGCAAAGTAATCATTTCACACGTAGGATTTCGATAATTTCGGGACGGGATGTCACATTATACCTAGTTTAATATCAATCTATGAACTCTCATATTAGTTTTTTTAATATTCAAATTTAACAATATGTTGTAGCATTGGTTGTTTTCACTAACGCCATCTATTATCCTTTAAATGTAAGGGTATACTAGGAACATCACCTCACATCACTAAAAGAAATTTAAAAATGAAAAATGCCAAATCGTATCCTTTGGCTTCTGAGTGTATCCTTTGATTTAATTAAAATCCACCCCAGACTTGTGACTGAAATCTCTTAGGCACCTAATTCCATATTCAACTTAGTTTTAAAAATCCATTTTACACCAATAATGGGCTTGTTTCTTGGTCTGTTAACCAATTCTCAGGTGTCATGGTTTCCAAACATTGAGATTTCATCCTCCATGGCTTTCTTCTAGGCTTGATCTTGAGCATCATCATTGTAATTCTCAAGATCAACGTATCCATATAATTACAAGTACATTTCAAATATAAGTTGATGTGGGTCCCATCTTCATACTTTGGCTGGTCTTTCGTTAGGTCAAGTTGGGAATATTTTTGTCACCACCTTTAAGTGATGGTGATACTCACCACCCTATTTAGTATCATTAGATGAGTTTAAATCTCGAGATCTGTGTAATGGATATACACAAATCCCTAAATTTGAACTCATCCAATGGTAATAAGTAAAATGACGAACATTACCATTATTTGAAAGTGGTGAGCAAAAATGCACCAAGGTCAATAACCTATTAGCATATCTTAGATCAATTAGGTATTGAATTAGATGAACCAGTTTAGTTAGGGAGGTGAACCAACGGCTTTTCATGCTTCCTACAAACACAACTCAACAAACTGTCATATGTCCAAAATTCCAAGTCCTCACATTCTTTGCACATGTTTTCTTCATAAAACCCCAACGGAGGAGACTATCTGCTCTCCATAAACCAAAAACATTTCAAAGAAATTTATTACCCTCTACTCAATCATGGCATTTCCCAAGCTTTTCTTCATTTTGTCTTTGCCCATGGTGTTGTCACTCTCAAGCACCCATTTGAGCCACGCCGCTCGAAACCTTTTGGTCACGCCGGGAGCTCCACCACAGGCCTTGACAACACTGCCCACATTGCCTCCATTGCCCGCAGTACCAACACTGCAAAGAAACTGCCATATGTCCAAAACTACAATTCCGTCTCTGCCAAAGCCAACACTGCCCACGTTACCTCCATTGCCCTCTGTGCCAACACTCCCCAAGGCCACATTGCCGCCGTTGCCCTCTACCCAATTGCCTACACTCCCAACTAACCCAACTTGAAGCTCCCCTTCTTCTAAATCATTGTAATAGTTTCGAACTATTTTCCCTCCCTTAATAGTAATAACTAATTTTTTTTTTCCTTATGACAAATGGTAGGAGATTTTACAAAGAGGATATTGTACCCACAACAAAGCTTAGGCATATTGGGGCTAGCTACAAATATAATCAAACTTATCACCAATATAAATCATATTTGCAATTTATGTGAATCAAAACTGAGATCGCTTCCAACCAAGTGGAGACATTTATGAGTGGATGAAAGGCTGTTTGGCTATGGAAAAATGTTAATGAGACTCTCTAAAAAATGTGACCATCTGTTACCTCATAGTTTAACGTTAATTTCTTTGCCTACGTTACAAAACATTATGCCAAAAAACATGATGTAACAAAGAGTCTATAAAGAGTCTTAATTTGAAAGAATCCTCTTATCATTTCTCATCAGTTAAGACTCAAGTAGGTCGATAAGAGATTAAATGTCACAGTTAGATGATTTTGTTATTATGATTTAGTAAACATTTTTATAGGATAAGTTTCCTTATCTCAATAACCTTTCAAAAATGTTCTTAAAGGAAAACTTTCCTTCTTCAATACTAATCCATCTCTAATATGGTTTAGTTCCTAACTAAACAAACACACAGGAAGTTAATAGCAACTTTGTGATGGACACGTGTCGAGTTCCCATTATCTGGGGAGTTGTGTCAAGGTTGAGACGTTTGACCAATGTCTATTTTTACAGCCAGTCTATTTTTTTCATTTTTGGTTTTTACAGTTTGACTGGCATTGAAGAAATTTACTCCATTAGTCTGATAAAAAAATAGCCTTCACAAAACAACGGCTAAAAACAAACCCACCCAACCTCCTCTTTAGGCTTACTTCTAGCCATCTTGTGGCTCCACTTTTCTGTCAGTTCAATCCTTCTGTGAAATCTCTTCCTTTATATGAACCCCAATTTCAACCCTAATCCATCTTACTTTTTCACTTTTCTTGCACTTTAATGCATTCCTAACAAAACCATAAGGAAAAAAAAAACAAAAAAAAAAACAAAACATTCATAATTCCAAGCCAGTAAAATGAGTAGTAATGGCAGCATGGGATGCAGTGAAATTGGCCAGTTTTCGTGGCATATTCTTAATGGAAGATGGTTCAGTGTGTTCGCCTCGTTCCTTATCATGGCCGGAGCCGGTGCCACTTATCTGTATGGTACCTATTCCAAAGAGATCAAGGCCACTCTTGGCTATGACCAAACAGAAATCAACATGTTAGGCTTCTCCAAAGATCTTGGTGCAAATGTCGGTGTCCTCTCTGGCCTAATCGGCGAAGTAACCCCAGTTTGGTTCGTGCTCATAGTCGGCGCAGTCATGAACTTTGCCGGATACTTTATGATTTGGCTGGCTGTCACCCAGAGAATTCCCAAGCCTAAAGTTTGGCAGATGTGCGTTTACATCTGCATTGGAGCCAACTCTCAAAACTTTGCAAATACAGGAGCTCTTGTCACTTGTGTCAAGAATTTCCCGGAGAGCAGAGGTGTTATGCTCGGTCTGTTAAAGGGTTTTACTGGACTCAGTGGAGCTATCCTGACACAAATTTACTTGGCAGTCTATGGAAACGATTCAAAATCCTTGATTCTGCTTATCGGGTGGCTCCCTGCTGCAGTATCAATAATTTTTGTATACAGCATTCGACCAATGAAAGTTGTTAGGCAACCCAATGAGCTCCAAGTCTTTTACCATTTCCTCTACATCTCAGTTGTCCTTGCCTTATTTCTCATGGTTATGAGTCTACTTCAGAAAACGATAAATTTCTCCCATGCTGCCTATGCAGCAACCGCAACCGGAGCAATTTTTTTACTCTTTCTCCCTCTTGGCATTGCCATTCGTGAAGAACTAGTCATTTGGAATCAGCTGAAACAACCTGTTGATCCTCCAACTGAGGTCAAAGTTGAGAAACCAGGAGAAACTGAATTTAAAAAGGATGAATCGAAAGACAAAGAATTAGAGAGACCTGAGCCAGGTTGTTTCTCTGACATATGCAACAAACCACCAAGAGGAGAAGACTACACCATTTTACAAGCACTACTGAGTGTAGACATGCTCATATTATTCATTGCAACATTATGTGGACTTGGATCAAGCTTGACAGCGGTAGACAACTTGGGACAAATTGGTGAGTCTTTAGGTTATCCAACGAAAACAGTTCGAGCTTTTGTCTCATTGACAAGCATATGGAATTACTTTGGGAGGGTCTTTTCTGGGTTTATCTCGGAAAGCCTACTCATCAGGTATAGAATTCCGAGACCGTTAGTGATGACAGGTGCTCTTGTTCTATCATGTGTTGGCCTCCTCCTCATTGCCTTCCCTGGCCCTGGTTCAGTTTATGTGGCATCAGTGATCATAGGGTTTGCTTTTGGCGCTCAGTTGCCATTGCTTTTCGCAATTATTTCTGAGCTCTTTGGTCTTAAGCACTTTGCAACGTTGTTCAATTGTGGGCAAATAGCAAGTCCCCTTGGCTCCTATCTTCTAAATGTGAAGCTCACTGGGGCGCTCTATGATAAAGAGGCAAGGAAAGAGCTAGCAAAGAGAGGGTTGACGAGGTCACAAGTGAAGGACTTGACATGCATTGGGAATCACTGTTATCAGTTGTCTTTCACAATTTTAGCTGCTGTTACATTCCTTGGTGCTCTTGTGTCCCTAATTTTGGTGTATAGGACGCGAGCGTTCTACAAGGGTGACATATACAAGAAATATAGACAGTAGATACTCTTTTTTGGTTGGTTTATGACTGCCAAAACAGACACCGGTAATTTGGATGAGGAGCCTACAGAGAAATTACGAACTTGATGATTATACATAATGATAAATTATATTGAATTTCTAGGAAATATCTTCACAACCCTAGTGTTTTTATGCTTTTCAAAGCGTTAGCGAAGTTTACTTCACAAAATTCTCAGCTCTGCTACCGATCAAAAGAAAGAATGTACTCGGGAAAGTGGCGTTTTTGGTTTATTTGGACTTGGACCTTTTTTCTGTCAACTTATTCGGCCTATGTTTTTCGTTTTTGTGGCTTTGTATCTTTCTTTTATCGTATGATGTATTGTGATAAGATGATAAAGTAGCTTGCCTAACTTTTTAGGCCAAATTATGTTTAGACTATGTAGTTTAGGACAAATTCCACTCATAAGTCCAAACATTTCCAAAATCAAAAAATCAATACAGATCTCACCATTAACCTCTAAGTAGGCACCGAAAAACCATGTGTAGTTAAGTGTTATCACACTTCCTATATCCAGTTCGAGAAGATGTTCAACAAAATCTGAACGAAAGTGTCAAAAGTTGCAAAACTTCGAACTTCATAACTGAAGTTTTTGTAATTGTGTCCGAACTAAAGAGCAATTGACGTACAAAGACATGAAGTTGCATTCTTCCACAACTGATGCATGGGAGGCCTTGTGACAACACTTTATAATAAAAGAAAAATGCCGCTTGATATACAAAAATCATATATCAGTTGCGACTCTCACGAGATCTTTCTACGTAGGTTGTTCAACCCACAGCCCGCACACTTGAGTATCACAGTACTTGTTGATGTGCGCGGCATAATGGCAAATTTAACTCAGAAGAAATCGTTGATGCTTCTGAGTGTTTCTATCCCATAAAGAGAGAGCTTTCCAACCCGAACTTATGAACATCTTGTGGACATAATGCACAAAGATGAAACAAGCAGAAACAGCCCTGCAAAACCAAATAGCAGCAAGCTAACTATCAGAAGCTAAACAGAAATTAGAAAGCCAATAACAAAAGTCCTAAATGATTTTATCGTATAAAAAATCCTTCTCGTTGTTATCTTTATCTGACAAATGGGATCTATTACTGAAACGGAAAAAAAAGTATATCTAGCACCTGCGAAAAACTAGGTAAAATCAGAAACGAACTCAGCGGTTTTTCTCCTAAAATTTCACCAAATAATTCATCCAGGACAACGTTTCACTTCAACTAGTCCTTTTTCTGTTCTAGTGCATATATCTCCATTTGTTGCCTTGTGAGCTTAAAAAATAAACTAAAAATGAGAAAGTATGAGAATTCAATAGATAACGAACCCGGTGGTTTGAATCTACCACTCCACCCTGCTCAATCTCCTCAAGCATAACAGAAGCAATTTTCGTACCAACATCCTCCCGAGGCATCAGCTATTTCTTCTCATAGTCAAGTTCATCTATTTGTCCACCTTGTGCATAAGAAATAGTTGTATCCGCAGAGATATAGCATCCGGAGGTGGTTTCTGCAACTAGTGAAATTCCATAACCAGATGACCTGCATAAAGTCATTGTTTTCTGTAAGAGAGTGTTACTGGCACGTCGACATGATAAAACTCCAAATGTACTTCCAAATTAGTTCATCAAATATATCCCACCTCGTAAAATTATAATACTATCTAAATTGAGGATATACTCTCCAGCTTGTTGGCCATCTTTATGGTCGGTAAATATGTGAACATCTGGAAGGAAGGGAATAAAGACTTCCCGAGCTGCATGCACCATAGTATTTTCAAACTGTACAGACTACAGACACTCTCGTTGAGAATGTCACCCCTCTAATCCTCTTGGCCAACGCCTTATAAGTCTCAAAAACTCACGGTCAGACTTCGAACAACTGGGATTGCCAAAACAACTTCACCGCCGCCTTTAGTAGCGCATCCACGACTCTTTATTTCCTCTTTATTTCCAGCTCCAACCCTTCTGAGGGAACTCCAAAGGGTTTTAAAATGGGAAAGGTAGTGGACCGGAAGTTATCAATAGACAGGTCCCTTGAACCATTTGTAATTCCTGAAAGACAAAATGCAACTGCTTAAAGTAGCAGCATCTTCTTAAAGCTCATAACGACACCCACAAATGCTTTGCTGATCTCTACTATGCATTTGGTCAGGTCCCTTCTTTCAGTTAACCAATAGGGTTAGCTGGCTACGCCATTTGTTTATAGCAAGTTGACATTAAGAACAGAACAAGGATGACAAAGATTAAAAACAAGATATTAGTTCCGCCTTTCCGTGTTAATGTGTCACTGAATTTAGCTTTCCTCTTCCCTGTGTTGACTACGAAAAGAAGCTTGAGCTGATGGGAAAGTGCTTATACAAGGTATGAGTTCCCCCCTAAGCAATGCAACATACAAAATTTAGGGGTTTTTGAACTTTAATCCTTGAAGAAGATTAAAATTTAATAAAAACCTGGTGTTAGATTAAATATTGATTTTAATCCTTTAAAGTGTACTTAATTCAAATTCGTATTGTTTTAATATTTAATAGATATCTTATTTAATGTCTTTACATTAAATTTTAAATTTATTATTATACACATTTTAATTCATTAATTTTATTTAACTTCTTCTAATTAGTATAACTAAACGTCCATATCATAATATATTTTACTAAATTAGTATACCGAAATGTCCATACCTATATATATTGTAGTACCTAAATACATTGTAGTGAATTAGTGGCACATAAGAAAATATGCAAAAACATAAGTGTACCAAAAATTCCGTACCTAAATATACGATACTAAACTAGTGTACCGAAATGTCCGTACCTAAATATATTATACTAAACTAGTGTACCGAAATGTCCTATCTAGTGTACCGAAATGTCCGTACCTAAATATATTATACTAAACTAGTATACCGAAATGTTCGTACCTAAATATATTACAATGTATTAGTGATGCATAAGACATATGTAAAAATATAAGTGTACCGAAAAATCTCTATGAAAATATTTTCTTATATAAGATACTTACCATAATGAGAATTAAAATTTATAATATAATCTTAAAATTTTATTTATGAACACCATAAAATCATAAATAAAGAAAGAGACATTAAATACATATACTGACATTAATAAGAGTCTAGGGACTAAAATCAATTTTTAATCTTGTATAAGACATTTTTCTAAACTTCATCTTATTTAAGGATTAAAATCTAGTTTTCTAGAAACACATTGATTTAAGATGTAAAATATAAACTTCTTTTATTTTTATAATTTTTTGTATGGATGAAACCCAATGGAAGATACTAGTAGTCATTAATTCCCTCTAAATAAAATTCAAGCTACTCATGAGCTTTACGAGTTGAACATACTAATGTTCAAGCTTGGCTTGTTTTCTAATTGAACCAAACTAGACTTGACTTGGAGCTTCAACAAGTCAAACACAAGCTGAACTCGATGCAAGCTTGAACTATTTCAAGCCAATTTACAGTACTAACCCTCTCGTATTATAGCATAAGATTTTTATTTATTTATGTCGAATATTTGATCATGATACATTGGAGCATGTTGAAGGAAAATCCCTCTTTGGAGAAATGGTTTTGAGCTCCCTAAACGTGGAGAGAAAGAGTGGATATTAGATAGGGTGACTTCATATGCAATTTTCAATATTTTCTAACAAGTTTTATTTCCTTTGTTTTTAGCAAAGCATTGCGAATAAATCACGTTCCTAAATTGAGATTCTTTGAGTTTTCATACTCCCAAATCCCCCTCCTACTCTATATCCGTGCTTCATAGATTAAGAATAACACTGTCACTAATATAGCCACTCCATTCAGGACGAAATTAATATTTGGGATCATTAACCTCGAAATCACAAGCAATTCTTCAACCAAAAATAAGCCACAATAGAAATTCATGACTAGTTAAAGATACGGAGCATGGTTTGGACCAGCCACTTCCAAAAGGGTTAGATAATAAAAAGACTTTCTATCTAGCTAATTTAGCTGAAATCTACTGAAAATAAAATATAATCATAAAAATAATAATATAGAGAGTGCCCTCCCAGATGCTGTTAGATTTCAAGTTTTTGACCCGGTGAGAATTAAACCAAACAGATATCTATGCAGGCTCTCTATACTTCTTATAAATATCACCTTTGTAGAACTCTCTAGTCCTTACCACCAGAATCAGTGAAACAAGAGCACCAAAGAATGTGATTCCAGCCAGAATAGAGAAAGACAGCCTATAGCATTGACTTCCAAGGCAAGTAAGCTCCTTCACCGATGCCCTCGTCAGCCCTTTCTTTGCTAGCTGCTTCAGTGCCTCTCTATCATAGAGCATCCCGGTCACCTTCACATTGAGAATATAGGACCCAAGGGGACTTGCAAGCTGCCCACAATTGAACAATGTAGCGTAGTATTTCAGGCCAAAGAGCTCGGAAATGATTGTGAAAAGCAATGTCAGTTGAGCTCCGAAAGAGACTCCGATTACCACCGATGCCACGTAGACCGAACCCCAGAACGGGAAGGCGATGGAGAGGTAGGAAATGGATGATAGAACAAGCATGATGGTCATCATGAGTGTTCTAGGGACTTTCCACTTCCCCATTAGGGTTTCTGAGACAAACCCAGAGAAAACCCTACCAAAATAGTTCCAAATGCTCACTAAAGAAACAAATGTGCTTATTGTTTTGGTTGGATATCCTAATGCCTCACCAATCTGCCCTAAATTGTCAATTGCTGTCAAACTTGATCCAAGTCCACAAAATGTTGCAATGAACAAAATAATCATGTCCGTACTTAAAAGTGCCTGTAAAATTGTATAATCTTCACCTCTTGTTGGTTTGTTGCATATGTCGCCGCAACAAGATGTGCTCTTTTTGTTTTGATCTTGCACGGCTGAGGAACTTGACGCCGGATCCAAATCATCCTTAGCTTCTTGGATTTCGCTCGGCTTTTCAACAGCGATCTCAGTCGGTGGATCAACTGTTTTTTTCTTGAGGTTCCAGAGGACTAGCTCTTCTCGAATGGCAACCCCGAGAGGGATAAACATAAACAGGCAAACAACGGTAGCAGTTCCAGCATAGGCAGCTTGGGAGAAAGCAACCTTCCTTTGAATCAAACTCATAGCCATGATGAACAATGCAAGGGAGATTGAGATGTAGAGGAAATGGTAAAAAACCCTTATCTCATTTTTTTGCCTAACCACTTGCATTGGCCTAATGGTGTAAACAAAAACTACTGATAGTGCAGCAGGCAGCCACCCAATTAAAAGAATCAATGATTTTGAGTCATTAGGGTATATGGCAAGGTAAAGTTGGGTAAAAATAGCTCCACTGAGCCCAGTAAAACCTTTTAACAGACCAAGCATTACACCTCTACTTTCTGGGAAATTTTTTACACAAGTGACAAGAGCTCCCGTGTTTACAAAATTTTGAGAATTGGCTCCAACGCAAATGTAAAGGCACATCTGCCAAACTTTAGGTTTTGCAATTTTTTCAGTGACAGCAAGGTAAATCATGAAATATCCAACAAAATTCAGGCCTGATCCTAGTAGAAGGACAAACCAGGTAGGGGTTACCTCACCAATTAGCCCTGAGAGAACACCAACATTCGCACCAAGGTCCTTGAAGAAGCCTAGCATGTTGAGGGTAGTTTGGTCATATCCAAGAGTGGACTTGATGTCTTTAGAATATACACCAAAGAGATAGGTGGCACCAGCTCCTGCCATGATCAGAAAAGATGCAAAAACCGTGAACCATCTTCCTTTCACCACCTGCAATGCAAATTCACACGGTCCACCTCCATTGCTGCTGCCGCTGCTCCTAGAACTACTCATTTTGGCCATGGCTGTGGTACCCAGCTCGATACAAACGATGCTGGAGAATGGGAGTATCGTATTGAGGACCTCGATCGCAGAAAGTGAATGCTTTTAACCAACTTCGAGCAAAGACACTAGCAATTCTGATAGAGGTTTAAGAAGAGAGAAATTAAAGATGGGGTTTGGGTTGATTTGGCATCAAGTGGCGGATTTATGAGAGGGTGAAGTGCCAAGAGCCCCCATTAACTGATGGAAATGTGACAAATGGGGATGTGGGAATTGTATTATAGTAGGCAAATTAGGTCGAGTAAAGCGAGCGAGTTATTTTGTGTGAGCCATTAATTAAGGTTCATGCTTATCATGTTAATCCAATGTTATTGTCTTCCAATGCAAAATCAAAGATTTCTATGGTTTCTGTTTTTTTTTTTTTGGAAAAGAATCAATAGCATTTTATTGAGAGAATGATAAATCAAACTTCATGGAAGAGGGCCTCCACAATCACATCTGGAGGCTCCTTAAACCAACAAAAATCACTAGAAAAGGAAACAGCCAACTTGGCCATACTATGTGCCACAACATTAGCAGTACAACACAAATAACACACCTGCGAGTCCACAAAAACCCACAAAAGAGCATGGATATCTTCCACTAGAAGATCAATCAGTGAAGACCCTTGGACGCGATTGCCAATAGCCTGAACCACCTGCAATGAGTCACTCTCCATAATTACTCGTGCCAAATTCCTATCCAAATATCCATTTTTTTATTTTTCATTTTTTTTTTGTCAATTTGAGTAAGAACTTATCTTAATTTCCTATATGTATATTTATTTCTACTTTGGCCAAAAAAACAAAAAAAAAAAAAAATTATTTCTACTTATTTTGGTAATTAATAATTGTTTAAATCATGTAAGCAAACACTTATCTTACCCATTGAAGAACATAAGAAAATGATGTGAAAGTGATGTGGCAACATAGGCCAAGGATCATTTCCATGTATTCCCTTCTTTTTATAGGTACAGATTATGAACAATTGGTCCTCATTAAAACATAATCCACTGGTCATAAATACAAATTATAGACCATTGCAGTGTATTAATTCACACGAGTGTTTTTTTCCTACGAGCTTGTTGGTTTTTTTTTACAAGACAAAAATGTAAGACAGATACTTAACACGGACCATAGATCATAGATATGCTATTAAATCACGAAGCACAAGAACAATGTTGCAGTGCAAGGACAAGAAGAAAACATACCTGCAGAATTCGATGCAGAAGAAGAAGCCATTGCAGCTTTGGAACTATTACCTCTTTAGCAAAAAACAATTGCTCTCCAAATGATAGGTCTTTGGAACGAGATAAGCAAAGATATTGCAAGAGCAGTGACTATGTTCATATATATATATATATGTATGTATGTATGTATGTATCAAATGTCCCCAACTGATTCTCCTATTAAAATCAGTATAGGAGACAATCTACCAAACGATATTAGCACAAGAAAGAACTTACAAAATCTGGATTACCCTATAATAATCCTACAAGGAATACAAGACCAAATCCTTGTACAAGTTCTATTCTTAAGCTTATCAACACAGAGTTTCAATCCAAACCAAAGTCGAATTAACTCTCATAAACATATTAAGACTTCTTTAGAGCAATCTGAGACAACAAGGATTATTACCAAACCGTATGAATCATACTCATACTCTAACATTCTCCCACTTGAGTATGATTCATAATAATGAATAATCATCTCAAATTCAATATAAAGGTGATCACATAAGTTATTCATCAACACACTAGTATATAGACACAACCAGCTTACATAAACCAAAACAATGAATTTATAATTGCCTCTGTAACACAAAATATAGATTTAACTTACAAATCACAATGTCCAAATCATGTTCATAGCAATGTATCTAAGCTCAAGAGTAAACCAAGACGTCTACTCCCACTCATATAGCCCAAAATTGATATCTTAAATACCAAACATTCTTGACAGTAAGCTGTCAACTTAAAATTATTCATAATTGCATGAATAGCACAGTTATGATCCAATCATCAGCTTTATCATATTCATAGAAGCGATCACCAAATCTTTTGGATAACAAAAACTTAACCTCATATACAACGTACCTATGCATTTTAAAGTATTGAACTTAAAAATCTTTTCTGTTACATCACGTAATTAACTCAAAAGTCACAACATACTTAATTTGCACTTTGTAATTATGTGAACCAATATAGCAAAACCAAACCGATTTGCTCCCACTTATCTAGGCCATACTTAACACAACCAAGTTAAGTACAAGTTAATAGCAACTATATTAACTAAAAATCATTCCAATACAATGAATGACTAATCAGAATCCATATGGAAACCAAATTCATTTCCTTTTGAATGCTAACATAATAGGATCCTTCTCATTACTTAAACAAATTAAGTAACACAAATAATTCAACCAATTGCTTCAATAAAACCATAAACTGGGTTTTAAGCATCCAAATGAATTATAATGGCAGGCCTAAATTCTCTTAACCTTATGCTTACATTTGAACATATGATTCTCCCACTTAAGCATAAGCAGAATGTACTGCACATCCGATAAAGAAACCGGAGATAGGAACCAATTGGTTCCCAATTCCTCACCAATTGCATAATCTCAGTTTAGTCATATACACCTAAATCATTATGCAAACAGTCTATGTATCAAAAGATAGTCACAATCCATTCGGAAAAAATTATCTCACATAAACCCAAAATCACCAGTTTCAACAATGATCAAAATTAGAATAGCAACCACAATATTTTTGCATTCAATTTAATCCTAACTAGTTCAATATTCATCGAGCAAGATCAACCAAATTTTGATAATGTCTGGATATATATCACAACAATATGTCTTGATTAAAACGAGATAATCAAGACCACTATTTCTTCTGGAGAACTCAAAGTTCATCTTCCTCCCTATTTGTGATTTCAACCAAAACATAATGGTGAAAGCATTCATCATAAATGAAATCACAAATATTCATATACAATAAGCATGCATCTTAAACTCCATGATTTTCACAATACAATAAGCACAGGCTTCCTTATGAATTCATAAATATAGACAACAGCTTACATAAGCTAATTTGTTTATCATCCTTGTATATGGATGACACAAGCTAATTCTCAAAATTTATAGCTTGACCTATATAATCATACAAGTAAATTTTTAAGGCTAAGATCAATATATATTGCCACAAAATCTAATTTGGGTCAACTAATGAAAATAAGATCATTACAAAATAAAACCCAAATTACACCAATGTATACAGATCCGCCATATATGGACAATAACAATTCTACCCAAAACATATTTCACATATATATGTTCATATATTTTCTTGTATGCATGCATCAATATGCAACGTGTATGCGCGAATGCTATCTCCATATATATGTTCAATTAGCAAGAAATTCCCTACATGATATTTGAACCAAAAATTGATGCATTTAGTTTATGTATCATAAATAGGAACAATGCCATCCAAATTCCATTAGTTTTCCTTTTAATATTTAGAACCACTTAGTCATTAAGCATATATACTTGCCAAAATTCATTTAGACAGTATCAATTTATGGAGTACACATGCAGTCAAAATGATTCCATCCCAAATTGATATTCATCATATATGTCCCAACACCAAATAGATAAAAGAGAACAATAGGTGTTGTATATGAACAAGTTATATCCTCCACCAAGAAAAAATGCTACACTAATTTTTTTTTTTTTTTAATGCAGCAAAAGATGATTTCAAACATCTCACATAAATCACAAGTTGGCATCTTTGGATTTCGAGTTTAATCATGCATTCACTATATATATATATATATATATATATATATATATAAACAAGCATACTCGAAATAACAAAAGCCCTAATTCATCATGCTTTAACTCATCACACTATAATCATGCATATAAGAGAATAATTAATCATGTGTGAAATAGCGGACTGAATTACCTGAATGCATCACTGGACCCATATTTGTCAACTCGATTGCACTTCCTCAGCTCCAAATGAACGAAACAAATTATCCATCAATGCTCGAGACCATATGGATTGCCATCACCAAAGTTATCGGCCAGAATACTGTCGGCACCAATTCCCAGAAAAGAACAATTCTCATTCAGATTTCAATAAAACAAGAGAAACAATAGAACAACGAACGAGTTAACGTCGATATATGATATAACCCGAGTCACCCAACTCTCAGATCATATCAATATGAAGGACCAGAATGATAATATAATCTCAATATGCAGATAAAATGATCTTTGTTCAATGGTTCTTAATAACACAATTAGCATATCAGAATACAAGTTTATTCATTACACTAATAATACAAGGAGGATTAATAAACCAAAATTATCTCAATCTGGAAACATCATAATCAACATAGCGGAAGCAATAATTTCGAAAATCAAAATTATGATGTTTAAGAGAGATGTATACAGCTAAATTACTATACTTATCATCAAATAAGCAAGCATAAAAAAGTTCTCTCAACCTAGGCCTGGCAATTTCTGATACGACCCGATAACCCGACACGACACGACACGAAATTAACAGGTGTTTGGGTCGACACGATAACGAATCGGGTCTTATCGGGTAACCCGATAAGCACCTGTTAAGATAACGGGTTGGGTCGGGTATACACGTGGGTAAACACAATACACGATAAGCAGAATATTATTTTTATAATTTTATAACCCTCAAAAAATACTGTAATAATTATATACATTAATTTTACAATTTTATACCCCTAAAAATTATAATAAATATATATATATATATTAAATTAACTATAAAATTTATAATAATTATAATAATTATATATACTATAATAATTATACCCCCAAAATATTAAGTCTATCTATAGATTCTATACTAATTATATATATATATATATATTAAATTTTATAAAAACTATAATAATTATTAATTAATAATTTAATATGCATGATCATGCATTGCATATTTGCATGATTTTGCATCCATTGAAATTTGATGCGTCAGGACTCAGATGTGATTTGTTTCCATTCTCAAATTTCAATAATCAATTTCTTGCCATTGCCATTTGCCAACTTGCCACCCTTTTTGAAAAAAAAAATGGAGGGAAAATGAAAATGTTAAGAAAAGTTGAAAATAAAACAAAAAAGTGAGGGAATTCAATTAGGGAAAGATGTTGGAGGGAAAAGTGAAAATGATAAGAAAAAGTTGAAAAGGAAACAAAAAAGAGAGGGAAAAATGAAAATTAATAGAAGTGGTGAATCTAAGTATAAATAAACTCTAAGTGTTAGTCAATCTATCGTTTTACGAATTCTCCAAAACTAATTTTAACGATCCAAACCGTCAAAATTGTTTGTATATGCTTGGAGATCACATCAGCAAAAAATCACAAAAAAAAAACATTCAGAGATCAAGTAACGGGACAAAGCTTTTCAACGGTTATAAACGAAAAATCACGATTTAACGGTTATTTTAACTCCAATTTTGATGATTTTTTTATAACTACACTCCTTGACCCTATATGAATACAATGAATGAATTCGATCTTCAATTTAAAATATTTACACAAGTGGATACCACAAAATCTTATGTTATACTTAATAAAAGTATAAATAAACTCTAAGTGTTAGTCAATCTATCGTTTTACGAATTCTCCAAAACTAATTTCAACGATCCAAACCGTCAAAATTGTTTGTATATGCTTGGAGATCACATCAGCAAAAAATCACAAAAAAAAAACATTTAGAGATCAAGTAACGGGACAAAGCTTTTCAACGGTTATAAACGAAAAATCACGATTTAACGGTTATTTTAACTCCGATTTTGATGATTTTTTATAACTACACTCCTTGACCCTATATGAATACAATGAATGAATTCGATCTTCAATTTAAAATATTTACACAAGTGGATACCACAAAATCTTATGTTATACTTAATAAAAGTATAAATAAACTCTAAGTGTTAGTCAATCTATCGTTTTACGAATTCTCCAAAACTAATTTCAACGATCCAAACCGTCAAAATTGTTTGTATATACTTGGAGATCACATCAGCAAAAAATCACAAAAAAAAACCATTCAGAGATTAAGTAACGGGACAAAGCTTTTCAACGGTTATAAACGAAAAATCACGATTTAACGGTTATTTTAACTCCGATTTTGATGATTTTTTATAACTACACTCCTTGACCCTATATGAATACAATGAATGAATTCGATCTTCAATTTAAAATATTTACACTAGTGGATACCACAAAATCTTATGTTAGACTTAATAAAAGTATAAATAAACTCTAAGTGTTAGTCAATCTATCGTTTTACGAATTCTCCAAAACTAATTTCAACGATCCAAACCGTCAAAATTGTTTGTATATGCTTGGAGATCACATCAGCAAAAAATCACAAAAAAAAAAACATTCAGAGATCAAGTAACGGGACAAAGCTTTTCAACGGTTATAAACGAAAAATCACGATTTAACGGTTATTTTAACTCCGATTTTGATGATTTTTTATAACTACACTCCTTGACCCTATATGAATACAATGAATGAATTAGATCTTCAATTTAAAATATTTACACTAGTGGATACCACAAAATCTTATGTTATACTTAATAAAAGTATAAATAAACTCTAAGTGTTAGTCAATCTATCGTTTTACGAATTCTCCAAAACTAATTTCAACGATCCAAACTATCAAAATTGTTTGTATATGGTTAGAGATCACATCAGCAAAAAATCACAAAAAAAAAACATTCAGAGATCAAGTAACGAGACAAAGCTTTTCAACGGTTATAAACGAAAAATCACGATTTAACGGTTATTTTAACTCCGATTTTGATGATTTTTTATAACTACACTCCTTGACCCTATATGAATACAATGAATGAATTCGATCTTCAATTTAAAATATTTACACTAGTGGATGTGGATATGTTATAATTTATATACTTAATAGAAGTATGAATCAACTATAATATTAATAATTATATACATTAATTTAATAATTTTATATCCCTAAAAAGTAAAAATTATAAAAATTATATATATATTAAATTAAATTTAAAAATTGATGACCATTGGATCGGCTGAGATTAAATCTCAGCCGTCCATTTCATAATTATATATATATATATTTTATTAAATTAAAAAAATTGATAACCATTGGATCGGCTGAGATTTAATCTCAGCCGTCCATTGTGTAGGTAATCAACACTCTCATTAACTCAGCTCAATCAAACACTCACTCAGTCTCTGTCTCACTGTCTGTCTGTCTCTCTCTCGAAAATACTCGAATCCTCGATCGACTTCGTCTTCGACTCTCCGAGACCTCACGCCGTCACGCGGACGCGGCGCCTCACGGGCCCTCTCACCTCACCTCAGTCTCAGATCAGTGACCTCACTCTCCTCGTCGTCCTCGAGTCTCGACCTCACCCAGGTCCCATACTGTCACCCTCCTCCTCACTCAGTCACTTCTCACGGGTTCACCCACTCTGTCACCCTCCTCACTCACTCCTCAGTCTGCCCTCCTCGGCTCCTCCTCACTGCACAACAAGGTAAGAAATTCCTGCAATAAACTCAAGGGTTTCTGAATTAGGGCTTGTCGAATTAGGAATTTCTTAAATTAGGGTTTCTAAATTGGGGCTTTTGGAATTAGGAATTAGGAATTTCTGAAATTGAAGTTTCTGAATTAGGGATGTTGAATAGGGACTTTGAATTTGGGCTTTTGGAATTCAAAATTTCTTAAATTAGGGTTTCTAAATTGGGGCTTTTGGAATTAGGAATTTCTGAAATTGAAGTTTCTGAATTAGGGATTTTGAATAGGGACTCTGAATTTGGGCTTTTGGAATTCGAAATTTCTTAAATTAGGGTTTCTAAATTGGGGCTTTTGGAATTAGGAATTTCTGAAATTGAAGTTTATGAATTAGGGATTTATGAATAGGGACTCTGAATTAGGGCTTTTGGAATTCGAAATTTCTGAAATTCATGTTTCTGAATTAGGGATTTTGAAATTCATGCTTCTGAATTAGGGATTTTGAAATTCATGTTTCTGAATTAATGCATGTTTCGCCCTCTGTTTGCTTACTATTTGAGACTGAGTGCAAACTATTTGAATGCATGTTTCGCCCTCTGTTTGAGTGCAGACTAGTTGTTTCGCCCTCTGTTTGCTTACTAGTTGAATGCATGTTTCTGAATTAATGCATGTTTCACCCTCAGTCACTCTGAATTAATGCATGTTTCTGAATTAATGCATGTTTCGCCCTCTGTTTGTCTGAGAAGCCTGCCATTTTGAAGGTGCTTTCTTTTTGTTTGTTTTGTTAAATTATGGTCTCTTTTTTTGTTCTTGGAATCGAATTGTGGGAAATGGGATTTGGGTTAAATTTTGTATAAATTGTTATATTATTATTTATTTGATTACACCATAAAAGGGTTATGAAAAGCTTTGACTAAATATCCACTTTTAGTTAATTGTTTTCTAATGTGACTAAATATCCCTTCTTTGCTTTGAAAAGCAAAATGCGTACGATATGAAATTGTGCAGTTATAACTTATATATGTGCACACTGCACAGTGCAGTTATAGCACACTGCACAGTGCAGTTATAACTTATATATGTGCAGTTATAACTTATATATGTGAAATTGAAATGGATATGTGAATTTGAAATGGATATGATATGAATTGGTATGAGCAAGATTTTAAAATTTTGTTTTTCTTTCTTGAAGGTTGAAGCAATGGATGCTGTAGAGCAAGATTTTACGAATCTTAGTGATGGAGGGTCAGTGGAAGTGACAATGGGAATGCAACCTGATCATGGAAGTGAAAATACAGAAGATACAAATACAAGTCCGGCAAAGAAAAAGGCTAGAGTGATCAAATTAGGTAAGCGAACACTCAGGTCTCCTGTTTGGAAAACTTTCAACAAATTGACTACTGTTTTTGAAGATGGTAAAAGTCGAGCTCAATGCAAAGATTGTAAGAAACTGGTAATAGATGATAGTCATCATGGGACGGGTAATATGAATAGACATTTGAAAACATGCCCTGGACAGACTAGTGGAGTATTGTCGGTGTCTGAGTTTTGTCCCCAAAACTTTGATCCTGTGGTATTCCGTGGGTTATTGGTAGAGGCCATAATCAAGCATAATCTTCCCTTTAGTTTTTCTGAGTACGAGGGAATTAGGGCTTTGTTTGCATATATATCTCCTGATATTAAATTACCATGTAGAAATACAATTAAAGCTTGTGCGTTGAGGATGTTCAAAAATGAAAAACAAAGGCTTCATAATTTGTTAGCCTCGGTTGAAGGTAGAATTTGTTTGACATCAGACTTGTGGACCTCGCAATGCACTGATGGGTATCTTGCTCTTACTGCTCACTTTGTAGACAAAGATTGGAAATTGCATAAGAGAATTTTAAGTTTTTGTCACATGCCTCCTCCTCATAATGGTGTTGCATTATCTGAGAAAATTAATGCATTGGTGACTGAGTGGGGGATTGAGAAGAAGTTATTTTCTATTACTTTGGATAATGCTTCTTCAAATATTTCTTTTGTTAGCATTTTGAAGAATCAATTGAATCTTAGAAGTCTTCTTGTGATGAATGGTGACTTCTTTCATGTGCGTTGTTGTGCTCATGTCTTGAATTTGATAGTTCAAGATGGACTTAAAGAAATTGATTCTTCGGTGATAAAAATTCGTGAATGCATCAAGTATATAAAGGGCTCTGAGGCTAGGAAACTAAAGTTTTGTGAATGTGTTAAACAAGTAGGGATATTGGATAATAGGAGAGGGTTGAGACAAGATGTCCCTACTAGATGGAACTCAACCTATATTATGCTAGATAGTGCAATTTTCTATCGATATGCTTTGATTCATTTAGGGTTGAGTGATTCCAATTTTACTAGTTGTCCATCTTCTGAAGAGTGGGATAAAATAATGAAGATTTCCAAGTTTTTGGGGTACTTTTACGAGGTTACTTGCTTATTCTCTGGGACAAAGTACCCCACATCAAATTTGTTCTTCCCTAAGGTCTTTGTAATCCAACTTCAAATTAAGGCAGCCATGAATGACTCTGAAAGCTTCATGAAGAAGATGGGGACTTACATGTACATGAAGTTTGAGAAGTATTGGTCTGAGTATAGTTTGATTTTGGCAATTGCAATCATCTTAGACCCTCGTTATAAATTGCATTTTGTGGATTGGGCTTACACAAAGCTTCATGGTGTGAATTCGGTTGAATTTGCAAAGGTTGATGACAAATTGAATGATCTTTTTGGTGTGTACTTGGAAAAACTTTCACATCTTGATAATTCAAATACTGCAGTGAATTCAGTGCCTATTCATCAAAGAGAATCTGTGGATGTTATCTTTGAGGTAACCTAAGTTTGTTTTTATTTACTTTATATATTTGAATGCATGTAGTATTAGTACTATAATAAGTGTTGAAATTATATTTGAAATTGACATGATGCATGCTTTTTTATGATGTAGGATTTTGATAATAATTATGATGGTTCAAGTTCGATTGAAAAAAAATGAATTGCAGAAGTATTTGGAGGATAAAAGAATAGATAGAAAAGTAGACATAGATGTTCTTTCTTGGTGGAAAATGGAGCGTTTTCATTATCCGATAATTTCTCAGTTAGCACGAGATGTGTTAACGATTCCCATTTCAACTGTTGCATCAGAATCTGCATTTAGTATTGGGGGTAGAGTACTAGATCAGTATCGTAGTTCATTATTACCAGAAACAGTTCAAGCTTTGTTGTGCACACGAGATTGGCTATTTGGAAAAGGAGGTAATATATTTTTATATGGTATAGTATTATTATTTTATTTCTTTTCATAATTATTTTGTTTAACTTTTCATAATTGAATGATTTTTAATGTTTGCTTTTTCTATACTTAGTTTATGCGGAAGAGAGTTCTGACGTGGAAAATCTTACTGAAAACATCTTCAACATAACTCTTGAAGGCAATAGATCAAGCCAAAGTTCCAATACAATTTCATGATGTTCGATGTAAATTGAATATTTTGTAAATGGAGGTGTAAACTTTTAAGAAAGATTTACAATCTTAAAAACAAAAACTCTTTATCCTTGCACTTTTAATATTTGTAATAGATTAGTAGTGTATGTATTATTATTTTTTTATTAGGCTTTCATTTTCGAGTGTAGATATAGTACTTGAACGAGAAATGTTTTAATGTTTTCAAGTAATATTTATGTCGCAATGTGTGGTATGTGCAAATTTTAAAAAAATATATTTTTTTCTTAACGGGTCATAACGGGTCATAACGGGTCGGGTCACTTTACCCGTTGGGTAAAGTGACACGACCTGTTAAGGACCCGTTAAAATAACGGGTGTGACACGACACGACCCGTTAAGATAACAGGTGTCACACGAAAACGACACGAACACGACAGACACGACCCGTTTGCCAGGTCTATCTCAACCCCAGATTGAGAAACACGGGTTTCTCCCCTTTCAAACTGACAACAGTAAAAGTTTAAAAATAATGAAACTCTAGCTTCTGCCTTTTATGCAGCCAACATTCAAAATTAAACTAAAGTTATTCCTTAAATGATGTCATATCACTTGTCTTTAATAATCAATTGAACAAATTTGACCTCCAAACCAGTTCACTATTGTTTTATTTATTTATTTTTTTAAATTAACAGTTGAAAACTTTCAAGTTGATTCAGCAGTATCATATGTAATTATGGATCTTCATAACTCACATTATTTAAATCTTGCTATCTAACTCAAATCTTCACCATAACAGACACAATTTTTTTATGAAAAAATATGAATTTGTTAAAACATACCTCTCAAAATCGAGCACAAGGATTTGTAGTAGTAGATAAGAATCAGTGGAAAAGATGAAGATTTGTTGTGTTTCACAAGATACGAGAAGCAAGAATATTGGAAGAAAGCATGGAAGAAGTTCTAGGGCTGCTGCTTTACTTTTCTAGGGCTGCTTTACTTTTCCATGTTTCCTTCCATGTTTTCTGCTTTGTTTTTTCTTTCTTTCTGTTTTTGCTTTTCCTTGTTTTCGGCTCCTCCTGTTTCTTTTCCTTTCTTCCGCTCATTTATATGAGCTTTCCTTGTACTTGGTTTCATGTAATACAAATATAGACATTCAAAATTCAATATGGTATCAGAGCAGTGACCTTAACCAGCCTGTCTCTGTGGTGTTCTCTTGAGAGATTTGTGAGCTTCTTGTCCTTCAATCATGGCTGAAGAAAGCTTAGTAAATTTGGAAGGAGACGGCTTTCATGCTACTCCACCATCACCACACTCAGATATTGATATCAACCCAAATCAACGTCTTAGTTCTGTCTTGCTAAATGAGTTTAACTATCTTCCATGGGAGAGAGCAGTTTCTCTTGCTCTGGGAGGACGATCAAAGCTTGGTTATGTTAATGGTGCTATTCCAATGCCTGAGACTACCTCACCGGAGTATGATGCTTGGCTATGCAAAGACCAGTTGGTCATGTCATGGCTACTCAATTCCATGGATCGTAAGATTGCAGAAATTTTTAGCTATGCTGAATCCTCCATGACTCTTTGGAAAAATCTCAAGGAAATGTATGGAAATCAGAACAATGCGGCTAGAGTGTTTCAGTTAAAGAAGGATATTGCTGGTTTGCAACAGGAAGAGAAGCCATTTGTGCAACATCTTGGAAAGCTGACCACTATGTGGAACGAGCTGAATGTGTATCGACCACACACCATCGACGCTGCTGTGCTAACTAAAAGAGCCTAGGAAGACAAAATATTCCAACTCCTAGCAAGCCTGAGCCCTGAATTCGAAGATCTTCGAAGCCATATCCTCATGAATCCCGACCTGCCCTTCTTTTTCAAGTGTGTGTGCCACAATTCAAAGAGAAGAGGTTCGAAGGAAAGTCATGACCTTGGACATGAAGGCAAATATACCAGAAGCTAGGGCTTACTTCTCTAACCAAAAACTTGGTGAGGAGAGAGGCTACAAAGGAAAGAAAACTGGCTTAAAATGTAGCCATTGTGATGCTGGTGGGCACTCAAGAGACCGATGCTGGATTCTTCATCCAGAGTTAAAACCAAAGTTTCCTAGGGATAACAAAGGTGTCTCGAAAGGCTCGTACAACCCTTCTTACAAGGCAAATCATGTTGCCACAACTTCTTCTGATGGAGCACTGAAGTTCACCACTAATCCAGCTGCACTGATCAACGAGTTTGCTATGTTTCTTCACAAGAAACAAGGTCTTGGAGATAGTGAGGGACCAATAAATTAGTGTGACAACAATCAAACTGCACTACTAGGACAGTTTGCTGGCTTCTTGGCTGGAAATGAAGGCGTGGTACAAAGGGACATCCCAGGTATCTTACACTCATTCTCAACTGCTCTCAACATTGGTAATGTGCATGATTATTGGATTATAGATTCTGGAGCCACTGATCATATGACTAACAAGTCTACAAACTTGCATAAATTTGAAAAATTTTCTATTCCATCCCAAGTGTCAGTTGCCAATGGAAAAAATGCTATGGTTGTGGGAAAAGGAAAAATACATTTGATCTCAAGTGATGTCGAGTCTGAGGCTCTTTATGTTCCCTCATTCCCTTTTCAACTTTTATCTGTTATCAAGATCACAAACTCATTAAATTGTCTTGCCATTTTCTCTCCCAAAAATGTGATCTTTCAGGATGTAGTCACCAAGAAGACGATTGGTGAAGGATTTTTCTTAAATGGTCTCTACTATCTTTCCAAGCATATTCAAGTTCCCAAGGTTTTTCAAGTCACTTCAAGCTTAGCTCAAGAACAACAACTTTGGCACCAACGTCTAGCACATCCTTCTGAAAAAGTTCTATCCACCTTGTTCCCAAATATGTGCAAAGTTACAAGTCCTTGTGATGTTTGTCATTTTTCTAAGTTTACTAGATTACCATTTACTTCCTCTTTGTCTAGGGCTAGTAACCCTTTTGAAATTGTGCATTCCGATGTTTGGGGACCAACTATAGAGTCTTTTGATGGATACAAATATTTTGTAACTTTTGTGGATGATTTCACAAGGATTACTTGGTTGTATCTTTTGAAATTTAAAAGTGAAGTGATGGAAGTTTTTCAAGATTTTCATAGACTTGTGGCCACCCAATTTGCTTCAAAAAATCATATTTTACGATCAGATAACGGCACAGAATATATGTCTCATAACATGTCACACTGCTTGAGCACGCAGGGTATATTACACCAAACAAGCTGTGTTGGAACACCTCAACAAAATGGGGTGGCCGAGAGGAAGAATAGAGATCTACTTGAGAAGACTAGAGCTCTTATGTTTCACATGAATGTGCCTAAGAAGTTTTGGTCTCAAGGAGTCCTTACTGCGGCATATCTCATCAATAGATTGCCTAGTAAAGTGTTGAATTTTAAATCACCTTATGAGGTCTTGAAAAATAGAAAGATCAACTTTTCCCATTTGAGAGTCTTTGGGTGTACATGCTTTGTTCACATTCAAACTCAAAATCGTGACAAGCTAGACCCCAGGGCTGCCAAATGTGTCTTTCTAGGTTATTCATCTACCCAAAAAGGTTACAAGTGCTATAATTCAACAACTAGAAAAATGGTTGTTTCAAGGGATGTTAAATTTGAAGAACATGTTCCTTACTTCTCACAATCACTGGATTACTCTAAACAGGGGGAGCATTTGATGGACTTATTTCCTTTTCCATATCCAAACGGATAAGATGCAACATGCACTCCTAGTGATCATGTGCCAGATGATGTTAACCTTCACTCGGTGGAACATCTTGAAGATGAAAACCCTTCCTCATCAGAGATTCACACTGCACTCTCCAGTGATCCTTCCAACCATGATGTTGTTCAAATACCTGTAGTTCAATCTCCTACAGTTCGTCGCAATCCTGCACGAGAGAGGAAACTTCCATCCAAGTTGCATGATTATGTGACCTACACTGCCAAGTATCCCGTGACTGATATTATTGATTATAGCAAAGTCTCATCTTCTTTTGCTACATTCCTAAGTGCCATTAATGAAGCTCGAGAACCTCAAAGTTTTCAAGAAGCCAATCTTCACAGTTAGTGGAGAAATGCTATGGCAGAGGAGCTTCAAGCCCTCCATGAAAATAACACATGGACTATAGTGAAACTTCCAAAAGGAAAGAAGGCAGTGGGGAGTTGTTGGGTGTACAAAACTAAGTTTCATTCAGATGGCACAATCGAAAGGAATAAGGCTCACTTGGTTGCTCGAGGTTTTACACAAACCTATGGCGTCGATTATAAAGAGACATTTGCTCCGGTGGCAAAAATGAACACTGTTAGAGTATTGTTGTCGGTTGCAATTAACAATGCATGGCCTCTCTTTCAAATGGATGTTAAAAATGCTTTCCTGCATGGTGAACTTGAAGAAGAGGTTTACATGAAACTACCCCCAGGTCATCCTCAATCAAACAATCCAGAAATGGTGTGCAAACTCCATAAATCCATTTATGGTCTCAAGCAAAGTCCACGTGCATGGTATGCCAAGCTCAGTCATGTTCTGGAAAGGGTTGGTTTTTGTCGAAGTATTGCGGATTCTTCCCTATTTGTTCGTTCCAGCTTAGTGGGTAAACTAATTGTGCTCATTTATGTTGATGATCTAATTGTGACAGGTGATAATATGTCAGAGATTAATGCTCTTAAACAGTATCTCAACAACAAGTTTGCTATCAAGGATCTTGGCACTCTCAAATACTTTCTGGGCATCGAGATGACACACTCTCACAAGGGTTTCTTCCTCAACCAACGCAAGTATGTCATGGATCTTCTTCACGAAGCAAAAATGACAGATTGCAAGCCTGCTCGTACCCCCTTGGATAACAACTTGAAGCTAAAAACTCACGGTGATCCAGTTCCCAATTTAAGTTACTATCAAAGAATGGTTGGCAAACTCATTTATCTGACTATCACACGTCCTGATATATCATATGTTGTCAGCATTGTTAGCCAGTTTATGCACTCTCCAAGCATGGATCATTTGAAGATTGTTCATCGTGTGCTACGTTATCTTAAGGGTTCCATTGGTAGAGGAATTCTTATGCGCAACAATAGTCACACTCAGATCTCAGGCTATACTGATGCTGACTGGGCAGGCAATTCTCTCGATCGCAAGTCTACCACTGGGTTTTGTACGTTTGTGGGAGGCAACCTAGTTACCTGGAAAAGCAAGAAACAAAGTGTTATTGCACGCTCTAGTGCAGAGGCAGAGTATCGTGCTATGGCGTCCACTGCTTGTGAACTTATTTGGCTCAAAAACCTTCTGTTGACTTTAGGTTTTCCTCATCAACAACCCATGTCCCTACACTGTGATAATCAGGCCGCGATGCACATTGCATCGAATCCTGTATTCCATGAGCGAACTAAACATATTGAAGTTGATTGTCACTACGTCAGAAATCAAGTTCAGTCCAAGGTGATCGACACTCACTACACGCGCAGTCATGATCAACTTGCGGATATTTTCACAAAAGTATTACCCTCTGCTGATTTTCAACGTCTTTTGTTCAAGCTTGGATCAATTAATCCCTTTGATCCAGCTTGAGGGGGAGTATTGGAAGAAAGCATGGAAGAAGTTCTAGGGCTGCTTTACTTTTCTAGGGCTGCTGCTTTACTTTTCTAGGGCTGCTTTACTTTTCCATGTTTCCTTCCATGTTTTCTGCTTCCATGTTTTCTGCTTTGTTTTTTCTTTCTTTCTGTTTTTGCTTTTCCTTGTTTTCGGCTCCTCCTGTTTCTTTTCCTTTCTTCCGCTCATTTATATGAGCTTTCCTTGTACTTGGTTTCATGTAATACAAATATAGACATTCAAAATTCAATAAAGAAAACTTTACAACCAACACAAGCGAAGAGCAAAGAAAGAAGAAAGCAAAGTGCATATGCTTTTAACGGTCAAAAATTTTAAACGTTTTAAATGGGTAATGACTCTTTTAGTGACACGGTGTCGTTCGCATCTTTTCCTGGGTTTAGAAAGTTCATGATGAACACCCATGTAATACTGATCAATTCTTGAACAAATCATTCAAATTTAATAGCGATAATCAACTAGGCTCAGATACCACATGTAAGATAGATACTTAACACGGACCATAGATCATAGATATGCAATTAAATCACAAAGCACAAGAACAATGTTGCAGTGCAAGGACAAGAAGAAAACATACCTGCAGAATTCGATGCAGAAGAAGAAACCATTGCAGCTTTGGAACTATTAACCTTCTCCTCTTTAGCAAAACACAATTGCTCTCCAAATAATAGGTCTTTGGAACAAGATAAGCAAAGATATTGCAAGAGCAGTGACTAATGTTCATATATATATATATGTATGTATGTATCGAATGTCCCCAACTGATTCTCCTATTAGAATCACTATAAGAGACAATCTACCAAACGATATTAGCACAAGAAAGAACTTACAAAATCTGGATTACCCTATAATAATCCTAAAAGGAATACAAGACCAAATCCTTGTATGAGTTTTATTCTTAAGCTTATCAACACAGAGTTTCAATCCAAACCAAAGTCGAATTAACTCTCATAAACATATTAAGACTTCTTTATAGCAATCTGGGACAACAAGGATTATTACCAAACCGTATGAATCACACTCATACTCTAACAAGAAATGCTAAGGAGACTTTCTCAAAGCGAGACTCTTCATGAATTCTCTTTTAACATTAATTTCCATGTCAACATTGTGCAAAAAAATGAGGTGGCATGGTCCATGGAGAGTCCTATTTTTGAGAGTCTTCTTAGCATTTTTCTTTTTACAATACAACAATATATTTACACTAAAGGATTGAGTAATAAATTGTATCGAATTTGTCATTCACGAAATTCAAACTTAAAATCTCTCACTTATAAATGAAAAAAATAAAATATATCACTACTTCCTTAGCATTAAGTAGCATAAAGCTGATTGGTTTTGTTCCCATTTGGACTTGAATCTAATTATATTCATATCACTACACGGAGAGGCTCACATATAATAACTAATAGAGTCTATAACTTGCGTATTACTCTATAGAATCGCGTAAGTTTTTTTCTCGAGGGAGAAAGTGAGGTAATAGATTACGATTATGATAAGTTTATAACTCGATTTCCTACAATTTGTAATTGAAAAAAAAAATTCGTAAATTTTGACCACGGTTTATCCAACTCATCTGTTTGATGGCTATGCCTAACATGGCAACATGCTCAAGTTTTCAGCTCTTATTCGACAATTTCAAGAGAAAAAAAAAAGAAGAGATGTTGGTGGAGCTGGTGAAATTACCCGCAGTGACATGGATTTGTCGTAAATGGATGGCAGCTCTAATATGTCCAAAGTTTTGTTCGTTTATACGTCAAGTCTTTTTTTTTTTGTGAACTGAAGAAATTAGGTGATAAAAGTTGTATGGTGTAGTAGGGATATATATTTGACCACATTAATTTTTATTAGAATGCGTGATTCAAATTGACAGTAGAATAGCATACGCATTTTTCTGGCACCGACTATCCGTCTCCTTGCTCGCCAAAACAGACCAAGTGGTAAAAGAAATAAAAAGTGCCCAATTGTAAATGAAGACACCACAAGTGAGAAATCACAAAACAATTGCCATTTGCTTACAAAATACATCTTTTCAGTAGTAGTAGCGTATGCATATATTGTTCACCAGGAGAATGTCCAACTGCTTCTTGGTGCACTTCATTTCTCAAGAAACTCTAATCCAACAATTCTGAGTGCATAACATATCAAATTCCACATCTTGTCAAATGCAAGAGATGGTGGTGTTCCAAAAAAACAAAAAATCTAGGAGTCCTCTGCTTCCTCTCTAAACTTCTTATAAATATCACCATTGTAAAACTCTCTTGTCCTCACCACCAAAATCAACGAAACAACTGCACCAAAGAATGTTATAGCAGCTAAAATTGAGAATGCCAACCTATAACATTGGTTCCCAAGGCAGATCAGCTCCTTCACCGAAGACCTCGCCATCCCACTCTTTGCCAACTCCTTCAATGCTTCTCTGTCATACAGCATGCCGGTAACCTTCACATTCAGAATATAAGACCCGAGGGGGCTTGCAAGCTGTCCACAATTGAACAATGTGGAGTAGTACTTGAGCCCAAAGAGCTCGGAAATGATTGCGAAAAGCAATGGCAATTGAGCACCGAAAGAAAATCCGATGATCACGGATGCCACATAGACTGATCCCGGGGCAGGAAATGCAATGAGGAGGTGGCCAACGCAGGACAGAAGAAGAACAAGAGTCATCATTAGGGGTCTGGGGACTTTCCATTTTACCAATAGGCTTTCGGAGACAAACCCCGAAAAAACCCTCCCAAAGTAGTTCCATATGCTTACCAATGACACAAATGAGCTTATTGTTTTAGTCGGATATCCAAGAGACTCACCAATTTGCCCCAAATTGTCCACTGCTGTCAGGCTTGATCCGAGCCCGCATAGTGTTGCGATGAACAAAATGAGCATGTCAATGCTTAGCAATGCTTGTAAGATTGTGTAGTCCTCTCCTCTTTTTGGTTTGTTGAATACATCAACAAAACAAGAAATCTTTGTTTTCTTTTCTTGCTTCTCTTTCACTTCACTTTCTTGTGCAGGAAGTTTCGTAACAGTTAACTCGGTTGGAGGATCAACAGGTTGTTTCATGAGATTCCATAGGTTTAACTCCTCTCTAATTGCAATACCAAGAGGGACAAAAAGGAAAAAACAAACTACAGAAACACTTCCAGCATAAGCAGCTTGTGAGAAATCAACCTGCTTCTGAAGTACAATCATAGCCATGAGGAAAACAGCAAGACCAATTGAGACATAGAGGAAGTGGTAAAACACTCTGAGCTCATTGGGTTGCCTAACAAACTTCATTGGCCTAATGGTGTACACGAAAATTACCGACAGCGCAGCCGGAAGCCAAGCAATGAGAAGAATCATGGATTTCGAGTTGTTTCCATAAACCGCCAAGTAAATTTGAGTGAACATAGCTCCACTGAGTCCAGTAAACCCCTTTAACAATCCAAGCATAACGCCGCGACTAGCCGGAAAATTCTTCACACATGTGACAAGAGCTCCTGTATTTGCAAAATTCTGAGAGTTGGCTCCAATGCAAATGTAGAGGCACATGTGCCAAACTTTTGGCTTGGGGATTTTGGCAGTAACAGCAAGCCAAATCATGAAGTAGCCAGCAAAATTCATGGCTGAGCCAATGAGGAGGACAAACCATGTTGGTGTGACTTCACCAATGAGCCCTGAGAGGACACCAACATTTGCACCAAGGTCCTTGAAAAACCCTAGCAGGTTGAGGGTAGTTTGGTCATAGCCAAGAGAGGACTTGATCTGCTTGGAGTAGACACCAAAGAGGTAAGTAGCTCCAGCTCCTGCCATTATGAGAAATGAGGCAAAAACTGAGAACCATCTTCCTTTAACCACATGGACTGCAAATTGAAATGGTTCACTCCCTCTCTTGATGCTCATTTTTTGCGATGGCGGTATTCCGGTGCGCTGTTTCTCGTCGGGCTAAACTGCAAAGGAAATTTAGTAGGTGTGGCTAGCAGAAATTTGTGTATTTTTTTGTGAAGATCTGAGGAAAAGAAAATTTGCAGATGGTCTTTGGGATTGGTTTGATTCAGATATTTCTAGTACTAAAGGCCAAAAGGGCTGTAGTATAAATAAAGCATAGTGAGGGATCAAGTGGGAGGATGAGGATCCTCTTTGTGATGATCCCGATGATTCTTCAATCACATATTTTCATCGTATATTTTACGATCAGAAATTATTGAAATTTTTTTATCTAAAATTGAGTATAAATAGAACCTGATGAAAACTGATTAACACAATGTACGATGAACGGACGTGATTGCAGAATCCCCGAGATCCTCACAAAGAGAATCTGGAAAGGATCCTCAATGCAAGTGAGTCTGGATTCTTGTCAGATCCTCTTTGTAAGGATCACAAAAATTCGTGAATCGTGTCTGTTCATTGTACATCGTGTGGTAAAAAATCATTTTAAATATTTTTATTTAAAAATAAATATAAACAGTATTTGAAAAAAAAATAACTGTATAATGTATGATGAACGGACACAATTTACATATCTCTGGGATTCTCGCTAAAAGAATCCAGAAAGGATCCTGTTGGTTTTATATGAGTTGAGGAGGACCCACTTTTGCAATATCTTTATTTCCCCAATGTCACGGGCTCACAGATCTTAGTAGTTAAAGTCAACTTTAAGGTCACTTGGCCTCTTTTATCTTTCATGGCCTTGGGGTTTTTCATAACAAACGTTTCTACTCTATTGTTTGATTTTATCATGGAATGAGTGTTGCAGAACACATAATAAAAGTATGAGACTCATTACGCATAAGCTTTTCTCACTAAAATGAGTGTGTTTCTTATATTCAATTTGAGTTGTAATACTATAACAATTATTGATGAGTGTGTCATCCACAATAAATTCTATAAACAGCTATATATATACTTGCGTCAAGTATTCACACGCAACTAACACTAGAATATTTTCTTATTTCTATAGTATATTTACAAGTTTTGTGACAGATCTTATACTTTTGAATTATATTTGTAGAGTGCAGCCTCATCTCCTTATTTCAATTATATGAATAGAAGCCTTATTTTCAAAATTCTTATCCTTAAATCATGTTATTTTCTTTCTTAATTAATTAATTAATTAATATTATACTTGTGTTGACCTTAGGCACAAGCATCAAAAATCTTATCGTATTGATGAACATCGATCATAAATGATATGATCGTGCTAGTGTACACCAAGTAAAAGTTGGATTACCGGCATAGAATTAGTGATAACGCAAATTCTATCTTTTAGTAAAGTCGAGCATTTTTCACTAATGAATTTAGACTATCGATTTTGACACTTTTTTTTAACGCCGAACACTTCAAATAATTATTGTAAGCACGCATTAAGGATGACATCACGGAGGATAATTCCCTTTTTCACATTATATTGGGGGGCCATAAACGAAAATAGCAGATGCAATCCAATCATGACAAAACTGATGAACTTGTAGGCTCGAAGCTTTATAAATCCAGGTCATGGAAAACCAACAGTATCTTATGAATTCGTAAATTATGTTTGTTTATCGTACATTGTGCTGTCAGTTTTTGTCAAGTAATGTTTGTGTTTAATTTTAAATAAAAATATTTAAAATAATTTTTATCATATAAAATGAATGAATACGATCCAAGGATGCTCGAAATCCTTGTAAAGAAGATCCGGTAAGGATCCAGATTCCATGGAAAAGGCAAAATCCACCTAAAGTGGTACCGTAGTAGGTTAGTGTGGACCTGCAATAAGCCACATTTCTTGCATGATTCCCCCACCACCATAAAAAGCCTTTCACATTTAGGGTAGGAATCTTCTGCAAATGACGAGTGTAGAAAGTGATCAAGTTTCCCAGGACTAAAATACTTGAACTTGAGGGAGACTTGAAAGCTTCATCCTATACTTTTACTTATCAGTCACTAGGTTGCAACCATAGAATCCATGTAATTTAACCCTCTAATGCATCGTTGTATTGTATTAATAGCGAGTGTGTTAAGTTTCAAATTATGTGATCTCTATTTTAGTATGTGCATCCTCTTGATTACGTTTGACATGTTTGTCTTATGTATGTTCTTAACGGTTTGTTAATAAATTCTTATTACCTTGAAAGTCTACTAATGCATCCTTAACTTTGTATCTTTTACTTTTATTTACTACGTTAATCTTATATTTAACGTTAACTTCATATCTTTTATTTTTGTTTTCTACGTTAATCTTATATTTAATGTTGAAAATTATGCCGTTTTTAATCTATGCACAATTTTGTAAGTTATGCCAAAAAGGCGTTATATTTGTACCACATTGGTGTACGACATGAATCGGCAGATGATACATATTAAAATCACTATCTCCACCAAAGTGATTCTCGGGATGATTGGCATTACAAAATGTCCAACTTTGGTAAGCTATTTTGAATAATTGGTGTTATCACAGTATTCTTGAGGGCCACCACTAGCGACTATAAAGACTATTGTGTTTCCTTCAAAGAAATTCTTTTTGTGAAATGATATTTAATTTCAAATCAAAATCTCTCATGAAAAAACACTTGTATGGCTAGCCATATTTGGAGCTGATATCGATCCAACTATTTAGAACAGTATAGCCGTATAGGATGTTTTCATGACTGACAAAATAAAAAAATCTGTCGGGGAAAAAAGAGAAAAAAGACACATGAAATGAATCTGAGAAGATTGGGCCATTGGCTTCATCCAAATATATTTTATGAAAATAAAAACTCCTGTACACCTTGTGATAGAACAGTATTTGGTTGTTGAAAAATCAGTAGCAGCTCATGCTGCTAGCCAATCATAGACGGATACATATTCAATCTGTAATTACAAAATTAATTACTTGGACATATGTTATTTTTCAGTAGCTAAGTTATGTTCTATCACTAGACCTAAAGGAGTGTATATTTTCATAAAATATCTTAGGAATAATTTGTCACGAGTTTTAATATGAACAAGGAAAGAGGGGTAGGTGCATGCTTCCGAATCCGTTGTCCCTTTTGGTAGTAGAATACACTACACGTTAAACAGAAAATTGTGCTAGTTCATGTGCCACAACATTGGCTTCACGCTCTTTTCATGAACACGTAAAAAGAACGGAATGGCCTTTTTCAATGCTTGTAACATCACCCAATAATAATTTGCTTTCAATTTCGAAACAGGTCTCTCCCGAGTTGATAACTGTCACCACTCCCTTCGCATCCATCTCCGAAGTCCACACATATTGATTAGATGAGGGCTAAAATTTTGCAGCAAATTGCTCATCTTCCTTATGTTTTTATGTATGTAGGAATTTCTCTTACTTGAATGGGGGCAAACCCTAGAGAAAAAAAACCAGACATCAAAGATTACACACAATATGGGCTTTTAGGATTTTTTTTGAAGCACTAATAACGAAGTTCACTAATCTAATAGATGTTGTTTTATTGGTCAGTCAATTATTTATGGGGCTATTGTACAAAATGGTCCTGAGATTTGCATGACCAATAGAAATGGTCCCTGAGATTGTCCACAATCCATGATTTTGGTCATTCCATTAAAAACGATTTTGGACAATTTTCAAAGCTTTGTAACTCAATCGTTTCTTAACTAAATTCGACCCATAATATATTAAAATGAAGATAGGAAAGTGTAGAATAAGATCATACCTTTTTGGAAGCCCAATGGTTGTCGGAGATGGCTGGAAAATAGCCTGAAAGGTGACTGGTTCGCGGAAAAACTGGAAAACTTGCCGGAACTTCTTCAATACTTAACCAAATCGAGTGATTCAAAAACGAAAATAGTACTTCTTGACGAGAAGAAGAGAATGATACATTTTTTGAAGGCTAACTTGCCGTGGTTTGGTCGGACAACAGCTTGAAAGTGGCTAACCATTTTCAAGTTAGCTACTTTCGAGCAATTTTTCAGCCAAACCACGGTGAGTTAGTAGTAAAGAAAGATATCATTCTCTTTGTCTTGGCAAGAAGTATGATTTTCGTTTGTGAATCACTCGATTTGGTTGAGTATTGAAGAAGTTATGAACGTTTAAATTTTACCCAGTTTCCGGAGAGTTTCCAGTTTTCCCGCGGACGAGTCACCTTTCAGGCTATTTTTTAGCCATCTCCGGCAATCATTGGGCTTCCAAATAGGTATAATCTTGTTATACACTTTCTTATCTTCATTTTGATATATTATGGGTCGAATTTGGTTAAGAATCGATTGAGTTACGAAGCTTTAAAAATTGCCCAAAGAGTTTTTAACGGAAAGACCAAAATCATGGATGTTAGACAATCTCAGGAACCTTTCTATTGATTTTCAATCTCATGGATCATTTATATTGATCATGCAAATCTTAGGGACCATTTTGTATAATAACCCATTATTATTATTTTATTTTATTTTGAAAACTATAATCCATTATTTATGCAACATATAAATATGTTGCATGTGTGGTATAGTCATCACATCTTCTTTAGAAGTGGTATATAAAGTTAGCCTACATTTTAGAAGTGGTATATACAGTTCTGTCTTCACATTTCACAGACATATTGGACAGTCATTGTAGATATATATTAAGCCATCGACTATTAGCAAAACAAACATGACATTCAGTTGTAATTGAGATATCATAGATTCTAAACTCGTAAATAGAGAGTTTGATACTAATTTATTTTGTATTTTTTAATATAAATATATCGTTGTATCAGGGAAAAAAATTAAGAGTTTTAACACAAAAAAACTTCGTTTAGCATGATTGTAAATTTGTAATGGTTATACTTCTGTAAGACCAACTCCAATAGTTGAGGTTAAAACCTAAATTTTTAGCCTAGAAAATTTAGGTTTTAACTGAGAAATGATTTTTCTTCTCCTATAGTTTTAGCTTAAAATTTTAGTCCAAGATTATTAAAGAATGGTTTTAGCCTAATTTAGTTTTTTTTTGGGAAAACTTGTTTAAAAATAAAATTTACGTAGATTATCATAATGTATTTTTATGAACATTATTACCTAAAAATATCTAAATTCCAATAAATAATGAAAAATCACTAAACCTACCTCATTCTTACACATGCACCACATGAAAGAACATGGAAAACCACACAACCAACCGCATTCTTAAACACAAATACATAAGTGGTAGAAAGAAAAAAAATGAAGGATTTGTTTGACGAAAGTGAATTTTGTGTGGATGTTTGAACAAAATACATAGGTATATGTAGAGTTTTTTTGGGGATTTTGATTTAAATAATTTTACAATTGTTTTGCCGTTGGTTTTAGTTTGGACAATTTGATCTTTTTTGTACTGTTAAATTTGCTCATATTCGATCTCAACCATTACATTTAATGTATTTATAAATTTAATTTAATTTTTTTTAAAAAAATTGTATTTGGATTTGCGGATAAACCAACAGTCCAACCACGTGGGCTGTCCAACAAAAAAAAAAGTCTTTGATCTTTCCACGAGTGCCCAATAGCGTTAGCAAATAGGTTCAGGCTCCTAGCCACTATCCTCGACTCATTTTTTAGTCTAAATTTTGGCTCAAAAATAAGTTTAACCCAAAACCTTATTTTATCCTAATGACTTGAAAAGCCTTACGGGTTTAAAACTCAAATCTATTGGACTTGGTCTAAGTGTAAAAGTATGATTACAAAGGTAAAGTTCCTTCAAACCATTTCAATCTCACGATTCATTAGGCCCATCTCTTTTTAATCTGTTGGGGTTAAATTTAGTGTTCGGCACATTAGAATGCAACGCAGGGCAAGGCCCAGTAGATTGAAATCCCAGCCCAGTCATTTTAACTAACAAATCAATGTAGAGAAAAGTTAGAACAGGTTCATAATTTTTTAGAAATTTCAAATTTTGTTTTACAAAAAATACATTTAAATTTTAGCTTGATTTGTATCTCAGTTTTTGGCACACCCCAACCCGAAATGTTTATTGGACTCCGAATCGAGCTGTGCTGGTTGTCATCAGAAGGGTGACGAAGCCATAAAATGTAGTGATGAGTAAAAAGTGAGCAAGTTTAAACCTAAAAGTGTTTAGATGTAAGAGTGCGCAAGTGAGCGGGAATGAACCCATTTAACATGTGATGTTAGAGCATAAGTAAAGTACAATAAAGTAGATTGAGAAGTATACCATTGAAGTTAACCTCCTATACGAAGATTTGCCAAAAATCCTCGTCAACACAAAGGCTCAGCTACTAAAACCTAGGGGTGCAACTTGGGTTGGGCCAATCCGAACCCGCTCATGTCCAACCCGACTTTAAACTCGAACAAGCGGGTTTTTTTTCGTTATAACCTGCCCGAACCCAACTCAATTTCAACTCGTTCATTGATTGGGTTGAGTTGGGTTGATCATTTGCCCGCTTATCCCCAACCCAACCCAACCCGATTAACTAAACTTGATTGTGGCCCATATTAATTAATATTCATATTCCACCTAAGTGAGCCAAGTTCAAAAACCCATATCCTTTCTAATATATATTTTAATAAATTACCCTTAAATCCATAAACCCTAAAGCTATATATTAAATTGTTAGACTCCAAACCCTAAATTTCTTTGTGTCCAGAAGCAATTGCTCAGAAAGACAGCAACTCGGTCTACCTTCTTTCATTCTACAGCCTACCTAAACAACACAGTAAGTCTGTTCTCCTTGATCAATGGACCTATTGGTTTAATCATATAATATAATATACACTAAAAGTTTTATTAGGGACGAATCATATCGCATGAAAGTGAAGAAAGAGTTATAAAAAATAAAAAAAAGTATTCTAGGTAATCTGATAAAATCTCAATTACTTAGTTCCTCATGTATGGTTATACAAACGTAATTAAAATTTTGACATCTTTCTGTCTTATATGTTTATGTTACTTCCTATTAGCTATTTTTGTTGTCATATATTAATATTTTGTTTCATGTGTTAATTGTTCAGGTCCATTTGATTGTCATATATGGCAGAGCATAATCAGACAACTACTCCAAGAGCCTCTGCCAGCTGCTCCTGTAGAGCCTCAAAATGCTACAATTAAACCTCAGGTACCATCAAAACGCAAAAGAGTATATGAACCCAAGTCTAAAGTTTGGGCACATTATGAAAGATTTCTAAATGCGGATGCAAGTAGGTCTGGTGAGGCACAATGCATCTATTGTAAGAAAATATTTGCATGTTCTAGAATGATTATTGTTGATGAATTACCATTTAGCTTTGTGGAGAAGGAAGGCTTCAAAACATTTATGACTGTTGCATAACCAAGATTTAAATTGTTGTCACGTACAACAACTACAAAAGATTGTGTTTAATTGTATGCAGAGGAAAGAAAAAAGCTGAAGGAGATGTTTGAATCTTCAAATTCGCGAGCGAGTCTCACAACTAACTTGTGGACTTCTGTTCAGAATCTTGGATATATGTGTCTTACTGCATATTTCATTGACAAAGACTGGGTGTTACAAAAAAGAATCATCAATTTTTGGGTAGTTCCCACTCCACATTGTGGTGAGGTCATTGCACAAGCTGTAGAAACATGTGTACGAGTTCAAATGATACAGCAGCAACAAGTTTGGTTAAAAGGTTCAGTAGGAAAAACAGTTTGTTGTTGGATGGTGATTTTTTTCATGTCAGGTGTTTTTGCACATGTTTTGAATCTTATAGTTAAGGATGGACTCAATAATGTAAGCACCTAATTAGCTCGTCTTCGTGCATATGTAAAGTTTGTACGAAGTTCTCCTTCAAGATTGGAAGCGTTTAAGAAGTGTGCAAGAGAAGAAAGAATTGCCTATAAGAAGTATTTGTGCTTGGATGTGCAAACACGTTGGAATTCAACTTGCTAAATGCTGCTCTTGATTTTCAAAGTACATTTGAGGGCTTGCATGACCAAGATGCAAATTTTAGCATTGAGTTCAAGAGGGAAGATGAGATGACTAATGATAATGAGTTCAATGAAAAATTTGTCAAAAGTTTCTGGAGCATTTTTATATTGTTACAAAGCGTGTATCAGGGTCTCACCATACCACTTCCAACTCTTATTTTCTTGAAGTGAATATGATTCAAACTCTTCTTTCTAAATGGACAAAGAGTGATGATGCTTACTTTCGTGACATGGCCTTGAAAATGCAGTCCAAGTTTGATAAGTATTGCAACATTGATAAAGTGAATACTTTATTAATCATTGCGGTGGTTCTAGATCCTCGTTACAAGTTGAAGTATGTTAAGTGGTGTTATGCCAAATTTTATGAAAGTAAATTGCTAATGTTCAAGATTTGTCGGTGAAGCTGTATCAATTTTATTTATTAGAGAACACACAAGCATTGGATACTAATTTTTCTCAAAGTCCTAATATCTCAAGTTTGAATGAAGTGGATGAACTTATTGAGGAAGAAAGCTTGGGTTGGGACAACTTTTTGAGAGAAGAGGAAATCACAGTAAAATCTGAGTTGGAGAGTTACTTAGAATAATCAGTTGAAAGTAATCGATTTGATTTTGACATTTTAGGTTGGTAGAAAGAAAAATCAACTTCATATCGTGTACTTTTTTGTATGGCACGTGACATTTTGGCAATTCCTATTTCTACAGTTACTTCCGAATCTGCATTTAGTAAGGGAGGTCGAATACTTGACCAATTTCGCAGCTTTTTGACACCAAAAATAGTGGAAATCTTTGATTTGTGCACAAGATTGGTTAAGGAACTCACCAGCCCCAGTTGAGATTGAAGAGAAGTTACAGATCCTTGAGGAGCTTGAAGCAGGTATTTATTTTAAACTTTTTTTTTGTTCATAATTTTTGTAATGAAATAAAACTTGGTTCAATTTCATTTATAGGTGTAGCTAATATTGTTGAAGCTTTTGGCACTGGGGTTTCATGCACTACAAAGACTTGATTCTATTCGGTAATTTTATGCTCTTCTATATTTCTTTTAGGAGATTATAATGCTTGTTGTGATTATATATCATATACGAGTATAACTGACTATTTTGTTTTGTTCTATATTTAATAGGAATGCCTATTATAGTGATTTTTGGAGGACAAGACTTGAGTTGGGTACTAGCTTTGGACAATGAAGTGTTCCTCTTTTTTTTTCTTTATATCTTTTGGTCCTAGCTTTGGTATTTCTTGTATTTTAATTCAAACTTTGCATGGTTGAAAGATTCATATTTAGTTTAACTTTATAACATATACAATTTACAGAACTAGATTTTAATTTTGATTTATGAAATTGAATTTAAATATCTTTGATGCTACTTAGCTTAATTTTTTTAGGATTCTTGGAAACTAAGTGGTTACAGGATTAAACTTGAAAAAGTTGTGCAACCCGAACCCAACCTAAGTAAATCCGAACCTAATTAAACCCGAGCCCAAATGAACCTGATTTAAACCTAACCTGAACCCAATCCTGAATTGTAAAAGTTGGGTTAGGATTAGGTTAACCTTCCAACTCGCCTAACCCGCCTGAGTTGCACCCCTACTAAAACCTGGAAGGGCGAAAAATAAGGGTGAATGAGCCTAAAAATAAAGTTTTATAAAAACCTTTTTGAAAACTTTCTAACCCCTCACCATAAAACAAGTATAGTTTTCAAAATATACATACTACGTATAGTATGAAAATACTTACCGTAGCCTGCAATATCCCAAGAATTCAACACGTCACAAAATTCGTAAATAGACATATAACTTCTAGTAATCACAATATCTCGCAGAAATAAACATATCACATTGAGTGCTCATTGACATATGCTGACACATGAGTTTATGTAAAGGTATTTTGACATGAACAAGACTGGGTGTAATAATGATTTACGTTCTTGTACTACAATCATGTAAAGACTGGCGCTAGGCGCATCACATACGAGTCCTAATTGCCTATAACAATCTAGGACAGGACTGGCACCTACAATGGATCCAAAGTGAGCGTATGGTATGATGTGAACATACACGTGAAAAACTAACCCTGGCCCGAGTGAGTACAAACACTAATATAGCACAAGGTGAACTGATAAGCTCATATCTATATATATTTTATATCAAATTCACTTGTCTTTTCTTAGTTAGGTCCTTATATTTTTGAGTTATTTACTTTGTGTTTGTGTTTTGTAGGATTTGTCAAGCAAAGAAAAGAAAAATAGCACAAGTGGGACTTTAAGTAACAAATTCGTCAAAACTGCCTGTGCAGGTCAGCTGACTTTGGAAGCAAGTTTCGGACAGCTCAGAATGAATTAGAGAATGAGCCTTATATGCTTGGAAAGTTACGGATGTCTATTTTCTGGAGCATTTCGCGGATTGTTAATATCATTTTTCTAGAAGAAGTTATGGCCGTTTTGACACTAAAAGGTTCACAAGAGGCTGAGCAGTTTGTAACTGACAAGAAAGCATTGAAAGCAATAAATCTATTAAATCTAGCAGCCAAAACTGATGCAATCAAGAACAAACCAGCTGACACCTATTCAAATATCAGAGGAAATGGAATTAAAGATGAGGATTAAGAGGGAGTTATTGGCATAAAGGCTACCCAAAGAGTTACAATTGTTTCACCATTTCCTCTCACTTATTGTCATCACTAAATGACTATTAGTGGGTGAGTTAAGGAGAAGAAAATGATGCAACAAGAATTGGTTTAAAAGTAACGTTGGGGAAGGAAGGAAAAAGGGGAAGGGGGGGGGGGGGGGCGGAGAGCCTTAGTCAATTTCTTTCGGTTCTATTTTCTCAAACTCATGTCTATCTTTTGTTTTAACTTAAGAATTGTGTAACTAAATTTTTAGTAGTTAGGGGCTGTTTGAAGCCCCGAATATGATTGCAAGTTTGTTATGACATTTCGTTTGAATTACTTTTATGAATGGATGAAAATTGGTTCACTACTAGTCTCATTGATGAATTCTTTATGTGTTTTCTACGGATGCATACTTAGTAAGCATATCTAGGATTCTAATGCTATGAATATGTGTGTGCCTGCCCTTGTCGAATGAGGACCTACATATGTTCCAGAGTAGTACTTGTTAATTGCGATTAACATGTGAACCAATTTCTAGGATAAGTAAGACAACGCCAATACTTATGATGCCTTGTGATGACTCAAACTCTTTTCGTTCTTAATGATTTCTACTTGTTAAATCTATGAACACGCCATTCTAGATTGCATGCTAGGGACTAAGTTAAGTTGAAAACGCCATTCTCTTAACATACTACATAAGAAAGAGTAATAGGTTGAGTTCTAACATTGAGCCAACTTGAGCATCTTCATCCGCAAATAGAAGGAATTTGAATGAAACATAACATGTTTGCATGATTATTTGGTGGTGGATAGCAATTCCCCTAACTTGTTTTTCTTAATTTGCGAACTACTTAAAAATTTGTTTCTATTCTATTTTTGTTCGATTTAATTTAAATAGCAAAGCAACTCCAGAAATCTCAAAAATTTGTGTGAGTATAGCTCTGTGTGTCTAGTATCTGCATATAAAATTTCGTAGACTTTAGATAAGTTTAAGTTGGTCTAATAATTATTTTTCGGTGGCTGGTCAGTAGGGACAACAACCTAGTTTTTGTGACATTTTAAGTAGTTAGATAAAACAATCTTCTGCGGGAAAGACCCTTATTTTCATATGCTACAATTGACAAATCTTATTGTTAATAAGGAAAATTAATAGGACATTTGTGTGCTACTTTGTGGTGTGCTTTTAATCTTATCGTGAGCTAATAATGTAAATAGAACCGTACATCGGTAAATCAGCAATTCACGTCACCATAATACTATTCATGACCATAAATATAATTAAGGCATTAATAATAATACGCATACTTGTACATCCCAAAGGACGTAGCATAATTTCATAATTTCTATCAATGCGCTAAATCTTATAAACATTAAGCTAATCTAGGCGTATAGTAGCAAATTCTTTATGAAATATATAAATGGAAACTAACAAATATATATACTACATAAAAGAAAAGACCTACTCACAAATACTTGCGAAGTCGTAGCCGTTTGAACGATAAAAGTTGGAGTCTCCGATAGTAATCGCACATAAGCATAATATTAGGACCCATTTGTAAAACTCAACCAAAATGATTAAATTTGGAAAAACCGACAACGGATTTAGAATCAACGCATCGAAAAATGCTAGGAAGAGTCTCGGGCAAATTTTGCAAAAAAATCAATGAAAAGTCAACAGTTAACCCTAAAAGTCAACCAAGACACCGAACCAGTCAACTACGTTAAAACTTCAAAATTTTACTAAATGGATGTTAAAAACGGACTCAGGAATACTCTAGAGAATATTCTAGAAAATATTTCAAGAATATTCCAAGAAATATTTTAGGAATATTCCAAATCCATTAGGATGTGGGCTGGGCTGGATCCAAATTTAGGGTTTATGGGCCAGCCCATGGATCCGGTATTGGGCCCTTTTTTTCAACCAATCAGGTCGGGTTGACCTATCTGGGCTCGCGGGTTACACCCGCTGGACCCAACCAAGAAGAAGGCCAGATTTTTGGCCGAGAAACTTCCCCGGCTCTGTTTAGCTTTAAATCTCAATAATTTCTCACATTCTACCAACCAAAATGAAGCTTAAAAGGAGATGAATGGAATTATACCATCATTAGGTTCAGCCGTGGCCAGAAAAGCTTGCAACATTCTCGGGTTCGCCGGAAAATCTAGGGAGTTTTTTTTCGCTCGTTTTTGCACCAAAACTCCAACCAAAAACCTTAGAAAAAGCTAGAAATACAAACCAAAACATGATTATTTTTTAGACTCACCGTCGACAAAAAAAATTCAACTTAGAATACTGGGCTTGGGTTTCTTGGCGTGGTTCCAGATCGGAGCTTTGCTCTTTTCCTGGTTTTAAAATCGTGGAGAGGGACGACGTGGTGCCATTGAGGGTGTCTGGGTATCGATGGGGTTCGCCAGAGAATGGAAATGATGCTCTCAGCGTCGGATTTGCCAAGGAAAGAAAGGGAGAGAGCAAGAGAGGGTTAAAGTGAGAAAGAATCCAAATGTGGAGAAGAGAGTGCCACGTGGCAAGAAGAGAGTGGAGAGTTTCTGCTATGTTGGTCCCACAACCAAAATAAATTATTAAAATATTTAAAATTTCTACTTAGAAAATATTAAAATAATAATATAATAATTTCAAAAAATATAAAATAGTTATTTTTCACAAAAGTATTTCTCAGATTCGTAGTTTCATAAAATCTTCGTTGTAACTCCGAATTCGATTCTGCTTGCGCTACACACTCGCACCGTCTAGTGCTTCGATAATAAAGTAAAATTGTAGCTCATACGCATCACGAAAAGATGGTCAACGAAAGTCAACAATCTCGCCTCTAGGGGCATTATCATCAATTCACTCTTTTAAAATTAATAAAATCGTAAAATTAGGGACGAGTTGTTACAATCTACCCACCTTAAAAAAAAATTTCATCCCTGAAATTTGAAATACATTGCTATATATAAAATAGTGAAAACATAGAAGAAAATATGTATGTAAACAAGATATCAAGTTAGAGCGGTTGCATAAAAGAGAATGCTATTCCGTCACGATCGGATTGCAATTATTCCTCTTTCATGCCTTCAAACTCATACTTTCCTTCTCCTTTAGTAAAAAACTATAATACAATACTTTTATAAAACAAAACGTCAAAATAGGTATATAATAACATAATGCCAAAATACGTATATAATAACGTAAGATATAAAATAGTTGGACTGAAATCAAAACTTAACATAGAAATTATTTTTCACCTAAGCACTCGTAGCGTCACGTACTCCGAAGATAAGTGTGTAGTATCTTTGGGTCAAGCCCAACCAATGAATAACTAATTAAATAAACAAATACAAAAGCTAACGTAAACGACCAATCTGTCCACTTACTTAACGAATCTAACAAATAAGTTATCAATATTACGGTTTGCAGCCCGTAATACCGACAACGTATTGTCGTCTTGATAAGTAAGTAACAAAATTCCTAAGGGTGCAATATTACCATCTTACCCCCATTGGGAAATACACCTAAATCATCCTACTACCCTCTCTGGCAACGTCGTCAATATTATACAATTTCCTATATCGTAATCTCGATCATTCGAATACCTGTTCGCAATACTCTTCTGTCAATTATGTACTGTGTGTAAAATCTCTATACATCGGCTCAAATGTTACCATAGCCAAACCAAAATTGTAACCATAGTTACATGCAACTCGAACAAAGATAAGTGTCTGTTATAACCAAACTAAAACTGTAGAACGGATAAAACGCAACATGTCCATTAAGGTCTGGATAGTTCGTTCAGACTAGTCGTTAGTCTGAAGGTGAAATGTGGTATTGGATAACAACTTAGTACTCATGGCTTTCAAGGAAACTTCCCAAGACTTGGAAGTGAAACACGTATCACAGTGAGATATAGTAGTGACATGCTGACCAAATAACCAAACATTATGATTCACACATACCTGAGCAAGCAGATTCATATTGAATTTTTTTTTCTCAGGTTTAGCTAAAAACCACGCCGAAAAGGCTAAAAGAACACTCAAGAATTTGAGAGTCAAAACAAGCCCATCGAATCTAAAATACAAGGTAACCAGATTAAATGTATAACATCTCGCTATAACGGTAACTTCTAGAATATTCAATCATCAACGGTAACCATTCGTTCAGCAGAGTATTTGTTGGGTGATTGAAGAATTAATGGTCACAACTAAAATTTCAATGTCTGAGCGATTCTCCTAGACGGTCTGTTTGCTTAAAGAGATAATACGAAGTGCATTAGGGTAAACACGTACCCAAGGTTGACTAGGATGCCTTCCAGCACAAAGAGATGACTATGGAATCATGGTCAAAGTAGATGTTGATTGAAACACCAGAAAATACGGTAAATTCAAGAATGAGTAATTTTCTCAAGTGATCTAAAGTGTAGTCCCTCTAGACCAACGGAAAGTGGGTTGATTTGTCAACTCGGTTGATAACCACCGAAACATCATCATAATCTCCACATGTACAAGATACCTCGTATCGAGAGCTTATGATGATATTTCTTAACTCCATATAGATACAGAAAGTGATTATAACCACTCAAACGATTTCTTGATGATTTGTAAGTAATGTCATATCAAAACTTGTGAATTCCAACTGAAATGAAATAGGACAGGTCAAATGTGGACAAGGGTAGATACGCCTTTTGATGTGGTAAACAGTAATTACGTTTGCACAACCAGGGTAATACATGATGGTGCAATAGTAGGCATTGATTTGGTTTTTCTACAGTCGATGTCTGAATTTTAGCTCAATTCAAAAGAAAATGTATTTGAGAAGTCTAAAGTTGGTAAAGGTTCTAGACACATTTCTCCATAGAGAAGTGTCATCCGATTTTCAAGTAAGGATAGTAATTGCTGACTATTGGTTAGGAATAAAATGATTCATTTCGTACGGTTCTAACCATTGGGAAACATAAGTGATATTTCGTCATGCTAGACTCGCACATAACTAATACATCCAGATAAATATTACTGTGAGTTTTGAAATTATCGATGTTATCAAAAAGTGTATGAACAAAGGTAGGAAATAGACAACACGTCAATTGTCACAACTTTAATCATATTCCACATCTCAACTAAACTGATTTTCCTCGGCCAACATGGAAGGAATAACGCCACTGCTAAAAAGTCACTAACAAACTGTCGATAAGATTGACAAGGCCAAGAATAATTAGCATCTAGCAATAATTTGTGGGAATATCACACTTTCATTAGCTACAACCCTTTCAGGAAAATGAAAGGAATATCGTCTATTGAGATCACGTTTCTTAAGAAAAGTACCCTATCTAAACAAAGCTAACATTTGATGAATTTGGTATAAAGTTGATTGTCGGTGTTTAGAGAATTTCGTCTCATTACCGAAGTTGTTGATAAGACTACTAAGGATTCATCAGGCTATGAAAGAAAACTAGGACTTTAGAAGTTTGTCGGAGAGACCATCAATTTGAAGTATGGGTTAACGATTTTAATCATCACCTAATTATATTGCCAGGAATCTAGGTACCATCCTAATGTTCAGTCTATCATCCTCGTGACTAGGTTTGAGGTTCCCTAGATAAAGTGTTTGGTTAGGTAAATTCCTAATCAATAAGCTTTTGTAACTATTTCCCAATGACGTCGGAGTTGTTCAAGAAGATGCAAGGAAAATAGGTGTTGTACAAGAAGGTGGATCGATGGTGTATTCTACTTCCCACTTCAGTGGTAGCCTAGGTAAAATTTTGAGAAATGATGTCAGAGATATTCATCCTCGAAACGTACCATACTACTTCTTTTCTATACACCAAGCGTTAAAAAGCCCTTACAACTTCCTCATTACTCAAATCCCTTAATAGCAAAAAATTAACTAGTGCTTCGATTCTAATGTTTGCCTGTGGAGGTGATTAGAAAAATGACTAATTGAAGAGGTTTTGGTTGCCTAAATGGTAAAATGGTTAAATCAACTGTGAATTTATTGTCCTCCTATAAGGCATGCTCCTAAGTTTCGACGATTTAATTTCCTCGGTCCAGATAGTCGCATTTAATCAGTCTATCAGTTGTGTAGCTAATTAATGCATTTAAGATATTTTGATATTGTTCATTACCCTGAAACTGTGAGTTGGGGTTTTGGCACAAAAGTATCACTCCCAGATATTAGCATGTGTTTGGTATCATAAATTATACCGCCTGAATACTGGTTGACAACTTTTGGATATTAGACAGTATCGTTAGTTAGTAATGCCATCGTAGGTTGATTACAGGTTAGAGCCTGCTCAGGTGAATGGTTTCGGAAGATTGATAAGGACCTGGTCCTGTGAGTTGGTTTCATTGATTCTAGGGAAAATTGATTACTGGTAATCAAAGGTATAACAATTTATACTCTCATGCCTATACACATCGCAATGACGAGTATATCTTCGAAAGAAATTCTCTAAGGTCGGAAAAGAAATTTACTAATAATCTACTTTAAATCGAGGTTTAATGGAAAACAATATTCCTCAAGAAGATCCAGAATTATAACTAGCGCATTTGAGAAGATTAGTGCTATTGGGGACCAAAAGTGATTGTCCCCCCTCCCAATGTTCTAGCGTCGAGTGTTACCACTTTAGCACCACATTATCACTAGAGACATTTCTGGAAATGTCGACGAAAGTAAAACTTCGCAGGAATTCTAATAGGTGGTATACTAACAGGTACTGCCAAGAATCAAACTAATTTTGGTTTCCAATCTTGAAAGGTTCTGTAATGATGATTGGATAGTAGTAGTGGGATTAATGGGTAAATCTCTGTTGGTGTACAACTACCAATATGTTAACCCTGCTTCAGGGCCACAAACTTATTCCAAAATGGGATTTGTTTTTTTCCTTGGCAGGGAGGTTCTCTATTTAAATTATGGAGGCGGTCGCCAAAATGTTCTTCTAGAAGGTCGATAAATCATTTAAGTAACCCATAACTTAGGAAAAGTTAATACGTTTTTCATATTCAACGAGGTGGCAAGATTCAACGCTTAAGGTCAAAAACTGAGTACATCAAGTGTGTGATGAACGCAATACTGCCCAAATTTATTCTCTGATACCAAACTGACACACCTCTACCTGGACTCTGAATCGAGCTGTGCTGACCATCACCAGGAGGGTAACGATGCCATAAAGTGTAGTGATGTGTAAAAAATGTTAAACCTAAAAGTGTCCAGATGAAAAGTGCACAAGTAAGCGGGAATGAACCCATTCCACATGTGATGTCAGAGCATAAGTAAAGTATGGTAGAGTAGATTGAGAATTGTACCATCGAAGGTAACCTCCTATACCAAGATTTGCCAAGAATCTTCGTCAACACGAAAGCTTAGCTACTAAAACCTGGAGGGGTGAAAAACAATGGTGAGTGGGCCTAAAAATAAAGTTATATAAAAACCTTTTTGAAAACTTTATAACCCTTCGCCGTAAAATAAGAATAGTTTCCAAAATATACATACTACATATAGTATGAAAATACTTAACGTAGCTTGCAATATTCTAAGAATTTAATACGTCACAAAATTCATAAATAAGCATATAACTTCTAGTAATTACAATATCTCGCAGAAATAAATATATCACATCAAGTGCTCATCAACATATGCTGGCACACGAGTTTATGCAAAGGAATTTTGACATAAACAGGACTGGGTGTAATAATGATTTATGCTTTAGTACTACAATCACGTGAAGACTGGCGCTAAGCGCATCACATACGAGTCTTAATTGCCTATAACAATCTGAGACAAGACTGGCACCTACAATGGATCCAAAATGAGCGTGCGATGTGAACATACACATAAAAGACTGGCTTGGCCCGGGCAAGTACTAATACCAGTATAACACATGATGAGTAGATAACGTAAATAGAACCATACACTAGTAAATCGGTAATTCACGTCACCATAATACTATTCACAACCATAAATATAATTAAGGCATCAATAATAATACGCATACTTATACATCCCGTAGGACGTAGCATAATTTCATAATTTCTGTCAATGCACTAGATCTTATAAACGTTAAGCTAATCTAGGCGTACCGTAGCAAATTCTTTATGAAATATATAAATGGAAACTAACAAATATACACACACACACACACACACATTACATAAAAGAAAAGACCCATTCACAAATACTTGTGAAGTCGTAGTCGTTCGAATGACGGAAGTCGGAGTCTCCAATAGTAATTGCACCTAAGCATAATATTGGGACCCGTTAGTAAAACTCAACTAAAATGATTAAATTTGAAAATAAAGAAGGCGGATTTGGAATCAACTTGTCGAAATACGCTAAGAAGGGTCCTGGACAAATTTTGTAAAAAAATCAACGAAAAGTCAACGGTCAACCCTAAAAGTCAATTGAGATGCCGAGCTGGTGAACTACGTTAAAACTTCGGAATTTCACTAAACGGATGTCAAAAATGGACTTAGGGACATCGAAATTACCCTAGGAGTGTTTCCGAGAAAATTTCGAAAAAAGTTAAAACAAGGAATATTCTAAATCTGCTAGGATGTGGGCTGGACTGGATCCCAATTTAGGGTTTATGGGGCTAAAGGTTTGGGCTGACCCATTGATCCGGTTTTGGGCCATTTTTTCTTTTTTTTTTTTTTTTTTTTCATCAAATCCGGTCGGGTTGACCCATATGGGCTCGCGGGTCGCACCTGCTGGACCTAATAAAGAATAAGGCCGGGTTTTTGGCAAGGAAAGTTCCCTGACTCCATTTTGCTTCAAATCTAAATCATTTCTCACATTCTACCTACCAAAATGAAGCTTAAGAGGAAAGGAATGGAATTAAACCATCATTGGGTTTTGCCGTGGCTGGAAAATGGTCGGAAAAACCTGCAACATTCTCGGGGCCACCGAAAAATCTGGGGAGTTTTCCCTCGCGTCGTTTCTGCACCAAAAGTCTTACCAAAAGCCTTAGAAAAAGCTAGAAATACAAACGAAAACATGATCCACTAAGTTTTAGGTTATTTTTGAGACTCACCGTCGATGGAAAAAAGTCAACCTAAAATATTGGGCTCAAGTTTCTTGGCGTGGTTCCAGATCGGAGCTTCGCACTTTTCCTAGTTTTAAAATTGTGTCGACGAGGTTCACCGGAAAATGGCGATGGTGCTCTTGGCGTCGAGTTTGCAAAGGGAAGAAAGGGAGAGTGTGAGAGAGGGTTAGAGTGAGTGAGAGCCAGGAGAGTGATAGAGAGTCCAAATGTGGAGAAGAGAGTGCCACGTGGTAAGAAGAGAGTTGAGAGTTTCTGCTATGTGGGTCCTAAGGCCAAAATAAAATATTAAAATATTTAAAATATCCAATCATAAAATATTAAAATAATAATTTAATAATTTAATAATACAATAATTTCGAAAAATATATAAAATATAAAATAGTAATTTTTGACAAAAGTACTTCTCGGATTCATAATTCCGTAAAACCTTCGTTGTAACTCTGATTTCGATTCCGCTTGTACCTATGTGTTCATACCGTTGAGTGCTTCGATAATACAGTAAAATAGTAGCTAGTATGCATCATGAAAAGATGATCAACGAAAGTCAACAATCTCGCCTCTAGAGGCATTTTTCTCAATTCACTTTTTTAAAATTAAGAAAATTGTATTCATAATTGGTTAATAAATTCAGGGGTAGGTTTGAGTTCTATTACAACCTCATACAACATCTTCAAAACATTTCACTTTCATACCTCACATACTATTTTGTTTCAATATAATACCTCTGTTACATTTTCCATCCATTGCTCTGTTAAGAGTTTACGTGGCTGCCACATTTATGTCATGTGGCTAAACAATTAATAAAAAATTAAAAAAATTAATTTAAAAAAAGTAAAAACAAAAAAGAACCTAGAAACCCATTCCTCCTCCCCCCGACCCACCTCTCTTTCCTCCACTCGTCACCTTTCCTCCCATCCAAAAATCCACCCCTACTGCCTGTTCTTCTTCTTCTGCCTTCGAGCGGTCCCTCACTCTCATAAGTCTCTCATTCTTCTTCCTCCCTTCATCTTTTTCTCGCTCCCACATTTTCTTCTTCACCTAAGAGGCTTGTTAACTGAAGATGGTGTTATGGAGGTCCCTGAAATTGGGGCCCCAATGTTTGAACAAATTGAAGAACGAGAGGTGTTGGGGATGAATGTGCAGAGGCCGTTGGAGCCTATGTGGCCCTCGAGGCTTACGATTGTCGAAAAACGACGAGAACTTCACCAAGGGAAGTTGAGTCCGAGACGGGGCTCTTCAATTTGAGGGCTTGGGGTTTGAAAATCACCAAGCACATACTTATGTTTGTTCCATGAGAAACATTGGGTCATGGTGGTGGTCTGACATTGACGGGGAACGACGGTGAAGCCTCTGTTGGAGTCGTCTGGGTGCGTTGGGAATTGTCAGAGAAGATGATGAATGGTGGGAGCAACCACCGAGGAGGTGGGGGGGGGGGGTGGGTTGTGGGGAAGGTGGGGATGGGGTGGTTTCTTTGGATTGGAGGGGAGGTGAAGAGCGGATGAGAGGGATATGGGTCCGGGGGGGGGGGGGGAATGGGTTTCTGGGTTATGTTTTTTTTAATTATTTTAATTAATTTAAACTTTTTTATTAATTGTTTAGCCATGTGGCACAAATGTGGCAGCCACGTCAGCTCTTAACGGAGTAATGGATGGAAAATATAACAGAGGTATTATAGTGAGGTATGAAAGTGAAATGTTTTGAAAATGTTATATAGAGTTATAATAGACCTCAAATCTCAGATGGTAAAGTGTAATGTGTAATTTACCCTAAATTCAGGATACAGATGTTTTAGATCGTATTTTACCTATTATCGTAAAAAATGCGCTTCAATTTGATTCTGCTAAAATGAGTTGATTTTGTTGCTCTTCTCTTTATGATTTGTCGTCTTCTAACTGGAGTTCCCTTTCTAGCTTGGGCAACCTTCGAACTCATGCTACAAGTTTTCTAGTTTCATAATTTAAACTTTACTCATACTCATTTATATATTATATATTATATATTATATATAATAATTTTTGAGACTAACTAACTCAAATCACTTGATGAAAGAGATTAGTGAAGTCAGTTATTTTTCATGTGAAATCGAAGGGGTTTGTAGCCTAGCCTATTTAAAGTTTGAGTATTTAGTCTCTTAAGGCATTCAACCGGAAATAGGCTAGAACATCACCTTAAGATTTACGTAGTCGTTTGGTGATGTATGTCATCAACCCTACTATGTAACCTACATGCTTGTACGATTAGAAGTCCTTCACAAATACAAGAACAACTAAAACAAAGCATACCTCTAACAGTTTAACTAGTTTGTTCCCTCTCACAAACACAACATGACCATATTATGTAGACACAATAATTCAGCACGCACACAATGTCACAAACAGAGAGTCATCTATTTAGGCTAACATGTGGTTATACAGCTCATACCTTGTAGTAATAAGGCGACGGTGACCCCCCAAAACAGTTTCCGCTGTGCCATTTCAATGTCCTTAATTAGGAACTCGCATAGGCCCCCACATAACTAGTTTATGAATGGGACCTCTATGCTTTGGAATTATCTTGCTTCTCCATAGGTGAGGAAGAGTTTATCTTTAATTTACTTCGTGATCGATTTACAAAATTTTTTGGCTTATGATCAAAACAGTTAATATTATGAATCGCTCTAGAAAGATTATTTTTATAAAAATTAATATAATATTAAATCGTTTAGTAATCAAACTACACAAATACAATATAGACGGGTTCAATAAAAATATTATGAACCGTCTATCTATTGTTATCGTTGATTGACTAAACGACTTTAATTTTAATTAGTTTTGTTTTTATTTTTGTTTTTTTTTAGTAGAGATGCTATTTATAATGTGATTTATGATGTAAACAATATTGATTATAAATACAAAGTTTTACTAATTGAATACGAAGTAAATTGAGAAGAAATCCTCCTCAATTTAAAAAAGCCAAGCTCCTCTCTAGATTTATCGATATGGTTAAATGATCATGCGCCAAAGGGATGCAATCCACAGAAACAGGACAAATGGGCTTCTTTCTATTTCTTTTCCTCCGCTTCCCAATCAACATTTATCTTTCAAGTTACTTCATATTACGGTTCAGTAGTATTTATTTATACTTATAAATATTAGGTTTTAAATTTAAATCTTGTAAATGATGAGTTTGATACCAAATTATATGACTTAACCCATTTCCCCCCTCCTTATGTAATATATCATTATTTGAAAGAAGAAAAAAAAAAAAAAACCATATTAAAGGTCCCTGTCCCTTATGACTTACCGAAGCATGGCCCTAACATGACTTAATTCCAACCCAAAATCATATAAGAGCTTCCTTCCATCCACTTTGAAATTTGGGCATAAGGTCCTGTCGCCACAATTCCTGCACCACGTGGCTTTGTCTTGGTGGTCCATGTTCCCCTATGCTTTTGTAGGAAAATATAATTGAATGGATCACCATGAATTGTGGGACTTATTTTCGGGAACAATTCATCCATGAGACATATATTTGTTGACAATTTTTTTTCTTTACTAAATTATGATCTTGGTGATTTAACCATGATGCTTGTGGCTTCCTTCTTTTGTGATTTAACCATGTTGCAATTCAATTACAATGACTTTGTTTAGTCAACTTTTTTACAAACTTATCAATGAGCAACAAATGCAACAATAAAGTCAATTTTACATGTGTATACTAGGGTTGGTATCAAGACCGTATACCATGCATATCAACAACTGAATTGTGCATCATTAGAATAACTAAATGGATACCGAACATCGACATTATCAAAATCGATTTACCGACTATCGACTAACCAACTTTGTTGGTTGATTAAGGTTGTAAGCCGATGAGCTTAACAGCCATGGAGATCTACGTTGGTGGTGGTCTAACGTGATGGTGGTAGGATCTGTGGTTAGTTTGGGAGACAACATGGGTTTTGATGGGGGTGAATAGTGGAGGTGGGGTGAGATTGGCATTAGGGAGGATGAGGACAATGATGACGGGATCTGAGATGAACGTGAGGAGGAGAGAGACTAAGATGAACCAAAGAGAGAGGCCACAAGAATAAGGAAAAAAAATTATATCGATTAGATATGACCAACAATTCAAGTTTAAGGTTCTGAAATTGCTCCTAACCACTACACATGCAGTTTGGTACGAAAACCTACTGAAAAGTTTCGATTACCAACACTTTGGCATTTTCGGTTGAAAAATGGTTGGTTCGATCGGTATCTCAATGTGTCGGTTAAAAATCGTAGCCCTAGCACAAACAACTCAATTGTTCCTATAGTAGCAAGAACTGAAATTACAGGAACCAAAGTCATGATTTGGTCAAACAAATTTATGGCGTTATTTCTATAATGTAGGTGAAAATAAGCTGTGTTTACAAATAAAACGAGGCATCAAATTTCTTTCGACCAAATAAAAAAAAATAGACATTAACCTCAAACACACATAATTTTTAACCAGGTTATTTTTTCAGTATGCATTGCGACATGTATAGTACGAAAATGCTCCATAAATTTCTCTTTAGTCATTTGATTGGACAGACTATACATCTAAGATTAACACCAATGAACTACTGACAATGATGAGACTTAAATTTCTCATATTTTATTTTCTCTTTGTTGTCTAGTTCAATACTAGATTGAGTAAATAGAGAATTTCAATATTTTTCGTCATTAAATTTTCAGTCAACAGTCTTATAATTAAGATTTAACAACTAAAAATTCAAAGTATGCAGAATTCATCGAATTATCATAAAATCGAAATAAATGTTTAAAGTTTGTACAACACATTTAGCTTCAAGCTAAGCTACATTACCCCATTGCATCTTTTTCCTCGTGCCTTCGGGGACATCCGATAAAATTGCATATTTTACTTATGAGATATGTTTAACTTGGCAAAAAGGGCAGTGAGATCTTTGACACAATCCAACATCACATAAATTGGGATAATCTAAAAAAAACAACAGTCTCTTTGTCTTTATTCTGACTTTAATCCATGCAATATTTGCACTCTCACTCCAATAATGCATGCAGTGTGGTCATTTATATAAAGCTAGACAACGATGGTGACAATTTTTGAGATGCTTGGGAGGGATAACAAGCACCTGCTAAAAATCTTTGTGCACCTGAATTGAGTGATTGTTTATTTGTCACAACCTAATCGGGTGGTTAGTACGTTTAATTCGTGGTGCAGTTGATAAATACAGATTGTTTGTTAAGTGATTAGGAATCAGTCAATTCTCATGTCAAGGATTTAATGATACACAGATAAAACTATATATATATATATATATTACAAGGTGAGAGAATAAATTGGTGTCAAACTAGGTATTTAAGAAATTAAAATATAAGATATCTTACTTATAACGAAGAAAGTATCACTAGATGGTAGTATTAAGTAGCTGGTTTACGAATGTTTTGAAATGTAAAGGTTATTTTAAATTTATGGTACATATTACAAAGAATAAGCTATATATATTCATAATTAAAACTTATTGTGATAATAATGGACAACTTTCTATTGGACGGTCTTACAAGTTTGATCATGTAACACTTCAAGAGAACGATATCTAAGATTGGGGTAAAATACAACAAAAACGTTAGTGGAGGGTGCTTAATCAATGACATTAATTTTTGTATCCAATTGGACGGAGGGGAGGAAGAATTTGAACTTAGGCACTTCTTCAATATTAGAAAAATTAATTTATGATATTTCACGGGTTATATTTTCTTATAGAAGAGATTACTGTTCAACATATTGTAGTTTTCTTCTTGTCACTCAGTGGAAAAGCTCACCTTATGGTGGTGAAATGTCATAATCCGTATTGAAAGATTGGGACTTATGATCTGCCGTTTATAATTATAAATTTAAGTTCACTTAATTATATGTCAAAACCCTGGTAGTCTAGCAAATTTGTCATCCTTACATTACTGTCAATCTTTTATAAATGGAAAAAAGAAGAAGACATTTTAGTCAGAATGGTCATTGAGATTGATATAACTCTTCATTTTGGTTATTGGGATTTGAATTTGATAAAAGTAGTCTTTAAGTTTATCCATCATCAATTATTTTGATTATTCCATGAAAAATTTCTGCTAAACAAAGATCATAATGAAAAAAAGTGAGAATTTCTGCCATTCTCAATAACTATTTTAGCTAAAAAAATGAAAAATAGTTTGCACTTTTATCTTTCAAAGCTTGCAAAATGGTCATGAGCACATAATTGCACCACCACATAAATAATACTCATATGATTCTAAACTCCAAACAAAACTTATGTAGGGAATCATTTACTGGTCCTACAAATTTTCTTTTCAGTTCTTAGTTATTATTACATGCTCTTGCCCAATTAGATAGCCTGACAATCTAGTTGGAGGATAATGAGATAAATGATTATATTTGCGTTCTCAAATGTACTCCAATAAAGGAAAATGATTTCTGCCTATGTTTTTCCTTTCTACTTACTCGTGTTTATTTATTTATTTATTTTTGCCTCTTTCATTTGTTCAATATGTGTTTATTAAATTTCACATTATTCGATCTAATTGATTTTGTGTCATAATCTAATAGTTAAATTGGTTCAAGGTGAAAATATTGGATAATTTACCTAGAAATGCTAGAAACCTTTGCACTAACCTTTGTATTTGGACATTTTCACTTACATGGGATGTGTCAATTTTGTACACAAAAAAATAAGGTTTGTCATTAATTCCTAGCTAAAAGCATTAAAAGTTTTATTTTTTGGATAAAAAAATGGCCGTGTCATTTGAAGAAATGAAAAGATCCAAATGCCAAGATTGCTAGCACTCCCCATTAAGATAATAGTAGACATGATGCCCATGCCAATATATAACTTAGGCCGAATTCTAGCAAAGGTGTGGCTGCAGAACTTTGGGCTTGCACAAACAAAACAAAAATGATAATAATGTCTTCAGTGTGCTAAGGTCATCTCCAACCGAAGGCTAGCCAAATGACTCGTTTTAGCCTTCTAGCACTCCAAGAAATTAATATTTTAATGAACAGTGCTGGGCCATATTTCTTATCATCTCTAATCGAGAGTCAAAGGGTCATGTGACTTGTTTTGGCCATGTCACAAAAAATCATCTCCAACCGAGGCTCAAACATATTATTTAAATTTAAAAACTACAACAACTTAAATTAAATGCACATTTACCATCTCTAATAGGAAGCTTATATTTGGAGCACCCATTATATTTGTCCACATCGGGAGAGAATTGAGCAAGCAAAAATTTGCATGTGTGGCTGTGATATCCCGTCCCAAATTCATAAAAACGTACGTGTGAATTGACCATTTTACCCCTAGTTCGTTTGTGTACGTTTAGTGTTGTTTGTGTGGTGTTGACAAACGTAGGGTCACACACACACACACACCCTGTCTTTCTCTCCCGTGTTTCCCTCTCCCTCTGTCTCTTCTTTCTCTCTCTCCCTTCCCGAGCTCCATTATTATTCTTCTTCTTCCTTCAACACACGGACCAACATCAAACTCACCCAAAACATCACCCATTGAGGAAACTAAGGACACCATCGAACTCGTGAAGCTCGTACGAGTACAACCATACCATTTTCAGGTGAGAAATCATTCGTTTTCACGTCGATTTCTTAAGCTCCGATTTAGGTACTATTCATGCAAACATAAATCTAGTGTGTTTTTGGAATTTTGAAGCTTGTAGATGTCTTAGTGAGGTCCTAAGGAGCCTCGGAGTGCTTCGTTGGACGAGTTTGGACGTCGGGATCATCCTGTTCAAAGTTGGCCGACTTTTGAAGTTGTGGACAGGTATGATCTAGTAGTTTTTAGGCTTTAAAAGTGGTCTATCGTGATTCTACTAGTCCTAAGCTTCATTTTGGCGTTTGAATCATGAAAATTGGTTGAGAAACGAGTGAGAAAACTAAGTTTGAAAATTTCCCAGTTTTCCGGCGCCGGCGACGGCGCCGGAGACTCGCCGGAGAAGGTGACGGAATATTCCGTCAAATCTGACGGAATATTCTTGACGCCGTTAACGGAATCTGTCAAAACTGACGGAATATTCCTGACGCCGTCAGTGTGCGCCACACGTGCCTGCGCGTGGCCGGCGCGTGGGGGCGCGTGCGGCGGAGAAAAATTATTCTAAAAATATGGTTGTGATCCTGAGGTTGTGTAGAGCACGTTGGTATATTCAATTGTCCATTTTGAGCAATGTATGAGAAGTTATTACGAGAAGTTGGTTATGTGCTTTTAAATTAACGTTTTCGTAGCTATTTCGCATATAGGTGATTCGTATCCCGAGGACGAGCGTGCACACTCGAGGCAGGGGGGCTACGACCCTTCCACTTATCAGTGAGTGGGCTTTTGTTTTCCGTATATACCTATATACATTTATATTCCCAGAAATAGATTAAAAAGGGTTAATTGATTTATGCCATGCACTTTATTATTGTCGCTTATGCATCATCACATGCATTAGTAGCGGCATACATTTATATATGTGTATTTGGTGCTGTGGATGCACAGGTAAGTGCCAGGTAAGTGGTATTCATGTTTGTATTCAGTAGTAGCTTGAGATGCTTAGAGAGCTCATAATCTGCACCCTCGGTGTTAGTGCTCCCGCCCAGAGTAGGGCACAGTCCTTCACGTGATGTTCACCTCCCGCACCACACGCTCAGCTTGGATCCAAGTTAGGTGCACAGTCCTGTCGTACAGACCACATTAGGTGGTTCCGACTCGTAGGTGACCCGCGATTATTCGCACAGTCTTCACGTGATCGTAGCACTAGAGCGTATATATATTACACCCAGTCTTGTCGTACAGACCACGTTAGGTGGTTCCGACTCGTGTGCAGATTCAGTTATTGAGTTTGAGATTTGAGCTCTATATGCAGCCGTACAGGTCACGTTAGGTGACTCCGGCTGCCAGATTATATGTTATTGATATGAGTTATGCTTGAGTACTTACATTTTATGATGAGTTTCCGTTGTGGCATATTCTGGAGCATGAATGACATATTTTGGAGCATGATTGACATATCTATACATACGTATATATGTTCATTTTCTGGGAAGTATACAGGTTTTACGGCGAGGGGTTAGAATGTATTTTGCTAAATGATTTTCAAAGAGCTTTGTTTTTGCCCACTCACGCCTTTGTTTTGCGCCCCTCCAGGTAGTGGTCTAGCAGGTTCGGTGGTTTTTCCCAGAGGGCGTCCCGGCATTTCTGACAGACACTCACCATTGTAGGGTCACCTTCGGGTGTAATTATGTCGCATCTTTTCTTTTGGACTGCTGTAGATTGCTCTGAATTTGTGTCTCACATACGCTAGCACTTGTTTTAGTACTTTCTATGCTAGTTTTTAAATTATTCGTACTTTTACATTACTATCTCATTAGCTTCCGCACGTGCACATGGCTACGTCACCTTCGTGTGACGGCTAGCACGTCCTGATCTCGGTCGGGTTGTGTCAGTGGCACTCATTATATTTGTCCCACATAGAATCAATCACCTTTCTAGGCCTCAATTAAATGTTTTTTTTTTAATTTTTGGCCCAAAAAAAATTGTAAAAAAAAAAAAAAAAACCGCTAGCTGACTTTGGCCCTTTGGCCTGACCCTCAATTAGAGACAGTTTTAGGGCTATTTTAAGCTATCTGGCCCTCTAAGCCCTTCGGTTGGAGATAGCCTAAGGAAATGAGTTTGTAGGCCTAGAGGAGCCAATCTCTTCTTCTGTTCTAGTCGCTTATTATTGTCGACGTACCTCGCCCTACCGTCCTCAAAGACGGAGAATGATCGATCACCGAGTCCCCTATATGATCAAGGAGGAGAATGTCTCAAGACCTAATTCATTGATGGTGTTTTATATAGTTTATGTATTTGTATTTGTATTTTGTTGAATTATAAATAATTATTGGTGGTAGTGAATAGTTACCCACCATCATGGGTACACCTGCCTCACACTTTCAATCTTTGAAGAAAATAGACATGACCATTTCCTTGCACAAGGAAGATAAGATACAACCAAATATGTATCTGTTAATGTATATCTTACAATTCACGCTGCAGAGCTCGAAACTCAAATGTTTAAATTATAGTAAAAAATCCTATCTCGTGGCTAACAGTAACATATTGGATTTTAACCAATTTATGGGCATTTATTTGGAAATTGAGAAATTTGGAGCATTTGTCTTTGAATTTTGATCCAAATGGTGCTTCACTCCTTGAACTTGCCACACTCTAAAGCAATGATCATTTTGTATCCAAAATAAAGGTATCTAAAAGTAAATGAGAGAAGGTCTAACGAAGTTACTAAAAAGAATAAGAGAAATGTCATGAGCAATGATATTACACTAAGCCCAAAACTCTTGGATGCATGATGATCCTTTTGTTCATTGCTCACATTGTGACGTATTTAAAAATCAATACTCACAAATCCTTAATTCAAAAATCAAAACTCCAGTTAAGCCAGTATTTAAGAACAAATACTTATAAAATTATACTAAGCGCAAAGCACTTATATACGATGAGGCAGCAAGGTAGACGTTTTCCATCTCATTGCTTAACAAAACTAAGTGGACCAGTTGTTATTTGGTACAAAAATACAGACGATGCAAATCTATCACACGAACGCTTTGTATCTTTTTGTAGGCAAACTTTTGACTAACACAGAATCTTTCACTGTGTTTTGCAAAGCCTCCACCAAATCATGCATGCACAGCTCGAGATTATATTCTATGTTGCCTCCATTTTCAAAATGCCTTTCCTTAATTATTAAGTACCAAAAAGACAGCATCCACTTTTATCTAAAACCCAACTTAGCTTAAGCTGGACAGTTACCCAAATCCCACAAGATTATGGGTCCCCAATAGATCTGATACGACAGTTTTATTGAGTTGTTTTTAACTTATTTTATTTTTCTGAACAAAAGAAAAAACTTACAAACACATTATTTTTACCGTACAAATATTATGACTGAAAATATTCATTTCTTTTGTAATTATTTAACGAGAAAGGATATTTAAAAAAAAGTCCTTTGGTATAGATCCCATTTAAAGAAATTGACAGTTTGTCATAAGGATACTATTTATTACTATAACTTTCCAGATCTTTTCTGACACATATGCTTAATTAACGATGATAAAGAAAATAATAAGCTGTTCTGATCATGAGGTGTGTACAACAAAGTTATAGTACATTACGAAGAGATGAAGACTTTGCCTGTTAGAGAGAAATATTATCCTTTTATTTTTGTATCGAATGGTAGGTGTCTTCTAAATTCTTCAAAATGTGGTTATGCTGCATCCTTACGTATGTTGTATGCCCACTAAGCACTTGAATGATAACAACTTCTTGTGAAAGCTCAGTGAAACCAATACCAATGAGGAGTGTGGCTTAGCAACTTACACAAGTACTCTGCATAATTAATGGAGTATTATGACGCCAAATTATCCAATTTTTATTGGGAATGGTCCGAATCCTCTATTCAAATACGGCATAATTATGTTGCTGCATTTTTAGTTCGTTTTCATCTATTTTTTTTTTCTTTTCTATTCATTATTAGCTTTCTTTTTGCTAGTGCACGTAACCAAATTTCGAACCCACAGCTTGGTAGCTTGCCGTGCACGAGATGGTGGAACTCCAGTCTCGATCAAAACCGACTGAGTTTTGTTGACGAGAAATGATAGTCATACAGTTTTTTATTTAGTTTTTCGCACACTTTTAATTAGTATCGTTTGTTTTGGTTGATGAAAGTTCAAGGAAATTTTGGTTATTCTCATCATCGTCAGTGTGTACTCATAACTTTAAGTTGAAAAGACTTATGTGTAGCACTTAACTGTCAGGTGTGACGATATAAATTTACGGATCGCGCATTAACGAAAACTACTGGCAGTAGAAAGCCAACCTTGGTGAGGCGAAACACAAGGCAATAAAAAAAATAGAATTGTTATAAACACTCCAAAAATCTCATTTGGCACTCCAAACTTTCTATAATTAGAAAGAAAAATACACTTGTGATGAGTGTAGAATGAAATTTTTGGAGTGCTAATAGAAATCCCAAAAAAAAATTGTGAAAAAACAAAATAGTGTGTGAAAATTAGGTGTCTTTTTTATTTTGTGTCAATGGTTATTAAAGGTAGGGCATGAAGTGATGAAGTGTGTGGGCTATATGTTGCGGTGTAACATTTAATTAAAGATGGCGGTGGGTTCATACGACATATGTGAATTAATTAGAAGAATACATGATATTCCTCATGAATGACCCAGCATGCCGGAAAGGAGCTTTAGATTAGACTACCAATAGTGTCCATTGTTGGAATTTGAGATTCTTTTGTCCCATATTGGTCAATAGTATTTTTTCACAAGCCTTTATATAGGCTTATTCTATTTTCTTAGTAATTAGAACTTGGACCATTTGAAAATGGATTGAAGGCTTGGACCTTATGGTTGTGTGGATTAGGCTTGAATATAATATAGCCTAAATACAATTAATATTAATTAATCAAGACAAGGCCTTGGGGCCTTGGAATTTAAAATTAATCAGATTCATTAATTTTAATTTTCGGATTAAGTTTTTTAATTAATTTATTAATTAAAAAACGTTTTGATTAAAAGACACAGCTATTAGAAAGAGTTGTACTTTTTGATTAAAAGACACAGCTACTAGAAAGAGTTGTGTGCTTTCAAATACACTGAACAGGTATTTGAAAGGGTGTGAAACAACCTATATATTTGCAATCACAATATCCAAGTGAGAATCATCTTTTCTCCCTCCTTATCTTCCGTACAAAATTTCCAGAGAGTAAACACACAAAGCAATTCGCTAGAGTTCTATAATCCAGTGCGGGTTGTAGAATTTGGTAGTTGTATCCTGGTCGAGCAGACGTTGTAGAACCACAAGCACAAGAGTGGGACGGAAATACTGTTGGAAGGACATAGCTTTTACGCTAGCCTCTACCTTCTGTGATCAAGTTAGTATCATTGTATTTTTATATTAGTTTATGTATTTATTGTATAATTTCATTCTGCACATCAAGTATATTTGGTAAATAAAATATTAGAATTTCAAATTCTGTTTATTTATGTTATTTTTGTTTATTTCTGAATTGTTCTCCAACATCCATGCGATGCTTCGGGTTGCAACAAAATTCAATAAAAGTATATAATTTTACAAATATTAACACAATTATTTGTATCCTACAAACTGCATAAAGATTCAAGTTTACAATAAAATTATGATCTTCCAAAAATATGGGAATGTCAATAGAACTTGTGTATACCCTTCTCTATCACCAAATCATCTTTTATTCTTTTCGAAAATGAATCGCCAAAGCATCAAGCAAACTGTTATTCAAATGAAAAAACTACTTTAACTACTTGATAGCAAAACCATAAACGACAATCAATATAATCATGAACTAAACCAACACCATATTCAACAATTCATAAAAAAAAACATCATCAAATTAAACCCTTAGTTTAGATGGGCACCATGCAAAGCATGCTTAAACATGAGGCATCAAGTGGATAGTAGATAAAAGCATCAAGCATTATTAGACGAATGCATTGATCAATAACATGGTTGATGAATTAGGCAATAAGAAAGCTACCGCTTTGCAAGCTCATGTTTCTTCAAGTTTGAAGGCTTTCCTTCGAAAAACATAGCTGAGAACGAATATTAGAAAGACTTGTAATTCCAACGTTTGAGTCGTATAAATAAACATGTTAATAGTTTACGATAACCATTTAGTACAATTGTCTAACAATATTTTTTTTTCACTTGTAAGTGAGACGTTTTATGTTCGCTTATCGCTAAAGGCGAATTTGAATTACATTATTGCTGGCCTATTGTGAGGCTAAGCTCATCCTCTCTCCTTAGTACAAATAATATCATTTATTTTTTAAAAAAATTATTTATGATAATCAATAAAAAAAAAAATTTAAGTGTGCAAAAATAAAAATAAATAAAACGAGCATACGTGTTTTGGCAATTTGTGATTCAACTTAGGATTACCGTTGTTCAGTATAAAATCTTACAAAAATGCTACTCATACCACATATTTGTAATATTTCTCTAATAGTGATTGAACTCACATGTGTTGTGTGTCCTACTTCTATTTGAAAGATGATACAAATATGTAGTAAACTTAATATTATTCAAAATCTTAGCCAAATCATTTGGTTGGTTTGGCCGTTATTTTAATATGTTATCAATTTTTATGCGATATGATTATTATTTAATGCGTAGTATTTTCTAGCGTGCTTAAAATTCCAAACAACAAAAAGAAAAAGAAAAGTCAATTTTCATGTAGTGCACTAACCATTCATCCATAGAATACGTTTCCAACCGTGACACGAACGGAATGGGTAATTGTTAGCAAATCCGCATAGAACTTGTGGTAGAAAATTAACACAAACCACCACTAACCTCCTTTGGCATGGTTTATTAATTATGCAAAGAATTGCCATGGAATTCCAATTTTAATGATTTTCTGGCACTCTCATATTCCATCCTAGTTTTCATAACTAGTTTTTCCTTCTCTTTTCATCTCATAGTTAATACCTTTGCAAGCTCCCTCACCATTATCACCTTTCAAAGCTACTTTATCAAGTGCTCCATTTTGCCCTAAAATGTTTCTTTTTCAATGCTTCCACGTTATCAAACTTTTCCAACCTCAATTTATTCTCCAAAATTCCCCTTTCAATTAGAAAGCGTTCTGTTTTAATAATACGATATTTGAAAAAAAAAAAAAAATTCTATAATTGACATCGAGTTCAATTTAAGTGTGTATTTTTCAACGAAATGTCATGTCTGTTTGTTTCTCGAGATAAGGCACCATGGACGATATGCCTAAACTGATTAACCTAATGAACGGGGAGTCCTTGATAAGGGTGATTAAATAGATGCTTACAGACTGGATTATCGGATAACACGAGAGAAAACAAAACATAGCTACAGCACAAGTTAAAAAGTGTGCAAGTTTTGAGGTACACAAAACGGAGGGCAATATCGTCATTTGACCTGGCAACCAAAATGAATTAAGGAGAGCATTTTATTGCGTACCGAGACCATCGCCGAGGTCCATTCTTCTGCTCTTCTTCCACCATGTGACCCTCTGAAACCCAGCCCTTCCTCTCTGATCCCTGTCTGCAACTCCACACACCCACCATAATTAATTCTTTATTTTTATTTTTATTTTATCATTGTTTCGATTTTTCAATTCCAATTATTCATCAAAGATTTGAACTTTCCCCTTACTGTTTCTTTGTATTTTTTTTTTTTAGTCCAATTCCAAAAACGAAACGCCAACAAACCCACTACTAATCTCCCAATCCCATCACTATTCCTTCGTTTCCACTCATCACCACACCAAGAACCGAAAGCCATCTCCCAACCACTTAAACCCTTCCATTTTTTCACATCAAAACTTGAATATTTTCTGGGTTTTTAAATGCGATGGTGGAGCTGCAGCAGCAGATCAAGAGAGCCCCAAGAGCCACAGGCTTCTATGTTAGGATGAAGCTCCTGCCCACCACCAAAAATGGAGGAAGACTAGTTCCCCAATTGGAAAAAAAGAACTTCTTTTACAGATATTGCAAATGGGTCCTCTGGCTCTCCCTCTCCCTCTACTTCTTCAGCTCCTTCCTCATCAGCAACCACAACGAAGAACAAAACAAACCCACCACCTCCCTCTCCACAACCCATTTCTCCACCTTCGCCGCCCGCGCCCTTATCGAATCCGCCACCATTAACAACGCAACAAAACAAGGTGCGAGGAACAACACCCATGTTTTACTTTTTTCTAATGTTTGATACATTTGACGAATTTGTAGTTTCTGATGCATTGTTCATGTTTTTGTTCAGGCACATTGTTCGACGGATTAAGGGTTTACGTCTACGATTTGCCGCCGAAATACAACACGGATTGGCTAAAAAATGAGAGGTGCAGCTCCCACCTGTTCGCCTCCGAGGTTGCCATTCACCGGGCCCTGCTGACCAGCGACGCGTTGACCGTTGACCCCTATGAAGCGGACTTCTTCTTCGTCCCTGTCTACGTGTCCTGTAACTTCAGCACCGTCAATGGCTTCCCGGCGATCGGCCACGCCCGAAATCTCATTGCCTCCGCGATTGACTTAGTCCGGGCGGAATACCCGTTCTGGGAACGGACGCACGGCGCCGACCACGTCTTCGTCGCCGCCCACGATTTCGGTTCTTGCTTCCACACCATGGTAATTAATTACGTAGCCTCCCAGGAAAAAAAAACCTCTTTTCTTTTTTCGGATTTTCTGGGTTTTTGACAACGTTGTCTGGCTTCGCGTTTCCTCAGGAGGACGTGGCAATTTCGGATGGGATACCCGCATTTTTGAAGAACTCGATCGTATTGCAGACGTTCGGCGTGACGCATCACCACCCATGTCAAGAGGTAGAGAATGTGGTCATTCCGCCGTACGTCTCCCCGGAAAAAGTACGGGCGACGCTGGAAAACTTTCCGATAACCGGCCGACGGGATATCTTCGTCTTCTTCCGAGGGAAGATGGAGGTCCACCCCAAGAACGTCAGCGGCCGATTTTACAGCAAGTAATAATTGTTTAGTAATTAATCAAGTAAATCGACATATCAGAGTCTTAATTATTAGATTTTCGTTTAAATTTACTGATATGCCCTTGGTGTATTATTTTTGAAGGCGGGTGAGGACGGAGCTATGGCGGAAGTATAACGGCGACCGGAGGTTTTACCTGCAGAGGCAGCGGTTCGACGGTTACCAATCGGAGATCGCGCGGTCGAAATTTTGTCTGTGTCCTCTAGGGTGGGCCCCGTGGAGTCCGAGGCTGGTAGAATCAATCGCTTTGGGCTGCGTGCCGGTGATCATAGCTGACGGGATCCGGTTGCCGTTCGACAACGTCGTTCCGTGGGCGGAGATATCGGTGAACGTCGCGGAGAAGGACGTGGGAAAATTGGCGGAGATACTCGAACACGTGGCGGCGACCAACTTGACTTCCATTCAAAAGAAGTTGCGGGACCCGCGCGTTCGAGGTGCCCTACTGTTCAACGACCGGGTCCACGAAGGCGACGCCACGTGGAACGTTCTTTCCGCTCTGGCGACCAAGCTGGGCAGGTCACACCGGCGGTCAAGGGTTTCGAACCAGTGACGCAACGACGCGTGGACGATTGGAATTTTGAGAGGAGAATTGAAACAGCCTGCCAGCCGATGGATGCGCTTGGCAAGTGGTGTACCGGAAGACAGACGGGTATCTTTTATAGATTGCGAGGTGGGTGGGACCCACGAATGTCAGGTGGCGAGTTCCACGTGGTTGGCCGGAAGATGGCAGCGTAGTACGGTTAATACTCATGTACATGTACCCGAAACAAATACTGTAAATAAGTTTAATTATTAAAAATAGAAAAAGTAAAAATAAAACACCCATTCTTTATTGATTTAGTTATTTTCATCTTAGTTTTATGAGATTTATGGATAATTTTGTAATTTTGCTTAAATAACGCACCAATCATTTTGAATGAATAATTTATTTTTTCGTAGGTGTGGGGTTCAAAACTCAAGTAAAATTATAGAGTATTATCCATGTGTGACAATAAATACGTCTTGTGTGTCTCGTGCAGTGCCTGCGATGGTGGTCTTGTTTTTGTATTTTTTATATTTGAATAATATAGGTTTTCGAATTTTTAATTTAGTTTTGTATTGAGAAGTAGTAAATAATAATTGGAGCGTATTTACATAAAAAAAGATGAATTGGAAAAACAGCTGAAAGTATGAAAAGTTGGGAAAGGTTAAATAATTTAAGGAATAGAAAGAATGGAAGGGGGGAAAAGGCGGGAATACGAATTGTCAGAGTGGGGAAGGAGAAGGGACAGACAGGTTTATTGGAGACAGCGGGGTGCCAGCTGAGGTGTGTCAGAGAGGGCTTTAAATTTTTATATTTATCTGACGGTGTGTGGGTGTTGTCAGTGTTGACGGATACGGTTTCCAAGTAAAGCTAAATCATACTGCCCATGGCTCGTAAGCCTAAATTTTTTATCATACCACATCATTTTACCTCCACCATGCATCCTCTTCTCAAAATAAGATAACGTTGGCCAGACTAAAATTTCAAATTGTTTAGATCGATAGAAAATAAACACGTTAATCAATCGTTAAATAATAATTTAATTATGAATAATCATATTATTTTGTTTATAAATTTGGTTTAAAAAATCGACATCTTTTAGCTTTTTTTAGATAATTTCTAAAAGAAATGTCAAATTTTAAACTACCCAGATGTGGTACTTTGATATTTTTAAACTTTTGTTCTCCAATCGATATGTCAAATTTTAAACATAAAATAATAATTCATATGTATTTACTTTGCATTGAGAATGAAAATAAACAAAAGGATAATGCTTTAAACCAATAAAAAATTAATAAAAATTATTCAATAATTAATTAAAAAAATCTGAAGGTGCTGTCAAATTTGGTAGTAAGGGGGAGAGATGTCAATCCATGTTATGCCACATCAGATTTGGCTTCTCGGTTGGAAAACATTAATGCTGTCTTTTGTTATCGCTATTGTTGATTTGGACAATTTAACATCTAATTTAGAGAGGCTCTTAGTCAACAGGAAGATGATTCTGTCTCCTTATAATCTCTCTCCCTTTTCCTCCTCTTTTACTTGAATAATTACGACTAAACTACGTCAACATCCTATATTGTTTTTTTCTATTTATTTTTTTATGAGATAATAAGACAAAAAACAAACTTTGAGAGGAAGAGATGAAAGGAGATCATAAGGCCATCTCCAACCGAGGGTTGGCCAAATGGCTCGTTTTAGCCTTCTGACCCTCCAAGATATTAATATTTTAATGCACAATATATAGCCATATTTGCTTCCGTCTCCAACCGAGGGCCAAAGGGCCAGATGGCTCGTTTTTGTCAACAATGATGTATTGCAGAAAGCAAATGTAGAGAGAGAGAAAGTGTTAAACTAGAGAGAATGTAAAACAGGATTCGTAGCAAGAGCCATGGCTAAAATGTTGTCACAATGCATCAACGGTGTATCAGCACAAGGAACATGTAAATCCATGAGTAACTGTTGAATCCATACCACTTCAGCTGTGGTAGTAGCCATTGCTCGATACTCTGCCTCTGTAGAAGATCAACTGACAGTATGTTGCTTTTTGGAACACCAAGAAACAGGATTTGAACCTAGAAAAATCACAAAGCCGGTAGTGGATCGTCTGTCATTGGGATCACCAGCCCAATCTGCATTTGTGTAGGCTCTTAAAGACATAGCACCAGATGTAAAACACAACCCCAAGTGCATTGAGCCTTTGAGATATCTTAAGATCCTTTTAACTGCAGCAAAATGTTGTTCAAGAAAAGAATGCATATATTGACAAACCTGATTAACAGAAAGGCTATATCAGGTTGAGAGTGAATGTTAAGTGTTGCAGAGCACCCACCAGACTTCGATAATATCTAGGATTGGCAACATGATTGCTGCCATGACATGGCTTACAATTAAGCATATTAGCTTTTTGTAGAATCTCCTTGATGTACTTGGTTTGATGAACAAACAACCCTTGTGACTGATACTTAATTTGCAGTCCAAGGAAGAAGTGTAATGGACCTAAATCCTTTATATCAAACTCCTGAGTGAGTAGAGCAATCACAGATTGAACCAAACTATCACAACTTCCTATGAGTATGATGTTATCAACATAAAAAAGAAGGACAACCACTTCAGTACCAACAGACTTGACAAAGAGAGAAAAATCTAAATATGATGACTTGAATCCCAAAGAAAATAAAAACTTTGTGAACCTCTCATTCCATGCCCGATGGGCTTGTTTGAGACCATACAGAGATCTTTCTAACTTACACATATAGTCTGGATGTATTGGATCCTGAAAACCTTGTGGTTGTGACATATAAACCTCTTCTTCAAGAAAACCATGAAGAAAGGTATTTTTAACATCCAATTGCTTAAGTTTCAATCCATTTGTAGCAGCCAGAGATAAGACCAACCTGTGACAGCCCGTCCCGAAATATTTGTATCGTTGGCGTGAAATTACTAAAGTACCCTTGAATGTTTGTGGTGTCGGGTGGTTTTACTTTGGATGTGGACCATTTATGTTAAGTCCCTAATATTTTGGACCCAATTAGAACTTAGCTTTTTGTGGTTTTTGGTTGGTGATCAAGCTGGACCACACACACACACACACACTCCTACGTACCATACACACAAACACTCAGACCTCTCTCTCATCTTTCTCGGATTTTCTTCCATTTCTGTATAGTTGTAAGGTCAAACCTTGGACTAATCATTTCATGCACGGATCGAAGATTTGAAGGTTGGTTTTGAACTCCTAGCAAGCCCAGGAACTTATCCATACCTTTGGTTAAACGTGAAACCTTCAAAAACCCTAGTTTCTCGCGAGCTTTGATTTTGGGTATTGTTCATGCACTCATGATCGTGAAGTTTTCAAGGAGTTTTAAGGTTATAGAGAGCCTTAAAACATCTTCACGAAGCTCGGGGAGTAATTTTGAAGTGATTTGGACATCGAGAAGCCCAGGTTTAGTGAGTTGCAGGTTTGGCCGGAATATCGAAGGTTTTTCATTCGACTTTCCTTAGGTTTTAGGTCCCTAAAGTGGTATGATTATGTTCTTCTCATCATAAGCTTCATTTTGGTTTAGATTTCTTGAATTTTAGTGAAGAAACGAACGAGTTATAACGTTTAGAAGTTTTTCCCAGTTTCTGGTGATCGCAGTGATGTGAAAATTAACTTAACACACAAATTAACCCTCTTTTGACAATTGTAGCATATAAATAAGTAGGGATCGTTCTTACACCGGGGATTAGGAGGGCTTGCTAAACACTCTAAATTGACTCAAATAAATAAAACTAACCTTTAAAACACTTAAACTCACTTAAAAAGACTCAAACACGTTCACAAAACTCAAAATAGGCTAAAAACACTCAAAACTGCCTTAAAAACACAATCTGGGCAGTTTTGGGCCTAAACACAAACTTGGACGAAAATTGATTCTAACTTGACTCAAAACTCTTAAGAACACAATATAAAACATATTTGGACCAATTAGACACTCTAAGACACTTGGGGATTTGGTTTTTGACGAAAATCAAACAAACAAAGCAAATATGTAAAATAGGCAGATTTGGGCGAAATTGATAGAATTAAGTGGATGGTGAGATGGCTAGGAGGTTTTTCTCCACACATGGCATACTTGCATACAACATAATCTTCAGTTGCTTATTCAATGAATTATGAACCTCAACACCCCAAGTTAATTAGGTACGCTTAAATTAACTTTCAGATTTCCCTTAGGTCATTGAATTGAATGGAATTAGCGCATTGCAATCAAATTATTCCTTAAAAGTTCTCTATATGAAAGAGCATAATAGAAAAACAATCAAAGATCATTAGGTTCTATGGAAATCATAGGTGTTGACGAGGCATTCGTAACTATGAAAGCGCATGATACTTATGCCAAGAATTTACTTAACATAATTGTGACCAACAATCTTAACTACTCATGAATATAAGTTTCCAACGATTAGGTGAAGTTTCCTTATACCCTAGCATCATATTCATGCATGCAAATTAAGTGTGCACTCTCAATTCATATACATAAACAAGTTTTAATTTAAACAGATAAGTAAATTGAATTCATCATTCATGAAATCACAACTGAAAGTAATCAAATCATCATGCAATTATAACCATGGTTTCGAAATTCCCCCCTAGCCAAAAGGGGATTAGTTCCTCATGCTTGCACAACAAAAAGTATTGAATTTAAACATTGAAATCATAAGAAAGATTACACCTAAACGTTCAGCAATTCCAAGATGGATTCGACGCACAGATTGGCTCATCTTCCTCCTCCTTGTTGCGGCACAAAGTGTGTGTGGTGGAATTGGGGGTTTTGGATGGTGTTTCCTTGTTTAGAGGGATGGAGGATGGTTGATTATGGTGGGGAAGGTGCGGCAGATGTGTAGGAAGATGTATAGAGGTGTATGGAGGTTAAGAATGGAGAATGGAGGTTGCAGCACAAGGGTTTCTGAATAGCATAAGGGGGTGTACGAATTTTTGGCTGATTTTATGTTTATATAGTCCTAGGGTTAACTAGATTAGGGTTACACTTAGCAGATTTTATTGGATTAGGGCCCTAGGGTTTAGCACAAGTGAGTTAAATCCACTTAGGAGAGGGTTTGGCCCAATTCGTTTCATAAAAGGATTTATATAACCCAAATCCATAAGGAATGAGGCCTAATAAATCAGAATCCAAAGGGAAAAAGGTTTAGGAAATTCGTCCAAAATTGGGCCTTCTAGAAACTAGGTGTTTTGTGGCTGATTTTGGGTTTTCTAGAAGAAATAAAAGGGGGAAGGGTGTGGCACCCTTTTAGGGTTAGATAAGGCTTCTAGAAATCATGTTTTTAGGTCCACTTGCAGCTAGGATTAAGGTGGAACAAGATTAGGTTATGATGAGATAGGATAAGGTTTGGATAAGATAAGGTGAGATAAGGTTTGGATAATGTTTTGGATAATGTTGGATAAGGTTTTAGATAAGGTTTCCTCTTTGAGCTACTTCCTTATCCACTTTGTCCTTAGCTTTGTTCCTTTCTCTTCTTATCACATTTCTAGCCTCTTGAAGTCCAAATTCGTCCATCCATGTTGGCCCATATGCAAGCGATCCACATAGTGTCCAAAATTGCTCCAAAATGCACCAAAATGCACTTCCTTAGTACTTTAACCCATATGACCTACAAACACACGAAATTGAGTTGTAATACGACATTAACTAAGAAATAATAGCACAAATGCACAAGAATAAGCTAGTTAAGTCGCCTAAATATGCTCCTATCACGCAGCGGTGACCGGCGCTGGACTCCAGTGAACCAAGGAAGAAAGAGGAAAATATTTCGTGAAAGTTGACAGAATATTCTGACGTTATCAGGTAACTTTAACGGGATATTCTGAATTTTAACGGAATATTCCCTAACGTCGTTAGGGAATCTGTTGGGCATGCCAAGCACATGGCCGCACGTGGGGGCGTGTCTGGTCGTGCCTTGGTCAGCACGAGGCGGCGCGTGGGACGTCCAAAAATTATTTTAAAAATATAGGGATGTTCGTGATGTTGAGTATATCACGTTGGTATATTCAAAACACCCCATTTGAGCAATGTATGAGAAGTTATTACCTAATTTTGGTTATGTGCTTTAAATTAACGTTTTTGTAGTTGTTTCGCATATAGGTGAGACCTATCCTCAGGACGAGCATAGTCAATCGAGGCTTGGGGGCTACGACCCTTCCATATACTAGTGAGTGCGTTTTTGGTTTTCTGTATATACCTATATACTTGAGATTTTTCCCAGAAAATGAAATCGAATGATTATACATTTTGAAATACCATGCAAAGTATTTGCCTATTTTATTTATGCATTAGTAGTTGCATATATTTATGATTAGTGATGCGGACGCACAGGTAAGTGTCAGGTAAGTTCATAAATTAAATATATGAGATTGCTTTAGTTATACGAGATATAATGTGATGCATTGAGAGCTCATAAACATGCACCCTGGTGTTAGTGCTCCCGCCCAGAGTTAGGGCACAATCCTTCACGTGATATTCACCTCCCGCACCATATGCTCACCTTGGATCTAAGTTAGGTGCACAGTCCTGATGTACAAACCATTATAGGTGGTTCTGACTCGTAGGTGACCGGCAATTATTCGCACAGTCTTCACGTGATCGTAGCACTAGAGCATAATTATTTTACACCTAGTCCTATCGTACAGACCACTTTAGGTGGTTCCGACTCATGTACAGGATTTGATATGATTGAGATTGTTTATGAGCTATAGACTCAGCTATGCATGTCACGTTAGTTGGATCCGGCTGATATGATATCTGACATTGACATATTTTAACTGGATTACTTATAACATTTCATTGTGATACTTTGGAATGGTATATTTCTATAGATTTTCATCCTGAGCATGATTTCTGATATAGCATATATTATATTTTCTGGGAATATATATAGGTTTTACGGCGAGGGGTTAAAACTTTTGAGAAATGAAATGATTTTGAAAAGCTTTGTTTTTGCCCACTCACACTTTTTGTTTTACGCCCCTCCAGGTTCTAGTTAAGAGTGCTTCTTGGTGGCTTGTGAGGAATCCACGGCATCTCTGACGGATTATCACCATTGTAGGATTACTTTTGGTGTTGTATAATTATTATTTGTCCTGCTGGACTGCACTTAGGCTACTTATGCTCTAGTTGTGAATTCATACTTATTTTCATCTTGTACTTGTTCTTAGTTAGTACTCTAGTTAGTCTGGTTTTTATTTATTCGCATTTCTTATGTTAATATTGCTTTCGCACTGTGCACATGGCTACGTCACCCTTACGTGACGACCAGTACGTCTTGATTTCGGTCAGGGTGTGTCACAACCTCATAGTAGTAGGTTTCATAACTAGACTAAAAGTCTCATAATAATCTAACCCAGCCTCCTGAGAAAACCCTTTGGCAACCAATCTAGCTTTGTACCTAGCTACAGAGCCATCAGAGTTCTTTTTAATCTTGTAAATCCACTTACAGCCTACAAGATTTTTGTTTGGGGGAAGAGGAACAAATGACCAAGTATGTGTTGAACCAAAGCTTGCATTTCTTCTTTCATTGCATCTTGCCAGTGCACATATTAGAAGTAGCTGAAAAAGTTTTAGGCTTTGTAAGAGAAGGATCATCAGCAATAGTGACTGAAAAAGCTTTCTTCTTTACAATACCAGACTTTGATCTAGTTTGCATAAAATGTGTATTGAGTGTAGAGACTGGCACATATTGTAGAGTATCAACCTGAGAAGAAGTAACATTAGGATATAGCTCTGTATTACTGAGAGACTGTGACTGAGTAGATGCACTGGACCTGAATGGAGCTTGAGGAGAAACAAGGCCACAAGTGTTATCTGTTGATGCAGAAATGGACTGAGTAACAATAGGAGTTGATTGTCCATAGGGCAATAATGTTGACACTTGAGGCAGTGGTATAGGAATAACCAAAGAATGTGTAAATGTATTGGGATACACCACAAGTTTAAATGCATGTGAGGTGGATGAAGCAACACTTTTGGAAGGAGATGAGGACAATTTTGAACCAGGAAAACTATATTCATCAAATATAACATTCAAGACACAATGAGTTTATTTGTTTTGAGATAAAAACAGATATAACCCTTGTACTGTAAAGTATACCCCAAAAAATACATGCTATAGTTTTGGGATCTAATTTGTTGCTCCTATATGGTCTCATGGAAAGATAACAAGCACACCCAAAAACTCTCAAGTGATCTAATTTAGGAGGGGATTTAAACATGAGGTCAAATGGAGATTGCATGTGAAGAACATAAGTAGGCATCCTATTGATTAGATATGAAGCAGTGGCATAAGCATGGAACCAGAAATGAGAAGGTAGAGATGCTTTTTATAGGAGGGTAATAACAGTTTCCAACAGATGCCTGTTTTTCCTCTCAGCTAACCCATTTTGTTATGGGGTGCATAGACAAGACATTTGATGAACAATACCTTTATCTCTAAGGAAGGCTTTAAAAGCTAAACCCACGTATTCACCTCCACCATCACTCTGGAGTATTTTGACATGAGTACTGAATTGAGTTTGAACATAAGCAATAAACTGAGCAAAGACAGATAAAACTGCAGCTTTATTGATAATAAGGAAAACCCATGTATATCTTATACATTCATCAACAAATGACACATAATACCTAAACCATTCTAAAGATATTATTGGAGCAGGACCCCATACATTAGAGTGGATGACTTCAAAAGGAGAAATTGATTTTGAAGCACTAGTAAGGAATGGTAATTTGGAAAATTTGCCTTGTAAGCAAGGGATACAAGTAGTGGAGTCTTTATTACAAGAAACAGAAATGGAGGAATTCCTAAGTGCTGTAGCAGTAATAACATTTGTAGGATGCCTTAACCTACGATGCCAGAGTTCATAGGGCACATTTTGACCCAAAAAAATAGTTGGAGTAGGACTTCTTAATCGGGAAGACTTGAGAACTGAAATTAGGTAGACAACATTGTTACTCACTCCTTGGTATAACACTTTCCCTGTGACCTTGTCCTATATACAGATGGAATACTCATCAACAATACATCGACATGTGTTATCTTTACACAATTGATACATAGATAACAAATCTTGAGAGAATTGAAGGACATGTAATACTGAAGTAAGGTGAAAAGTATGTGATTGGGTAGGAAATAAAGTGTTGCCAATATGAACAATACTCAAACCTTTACCACTAGCACCAGTGATTGTCTCATGTGATGGATAAGGAGTTGCAGCTTGAAGATTGGTGATGTCAGAAGTCATATGGTTGGTGGCACCTGAATTAAGCAGCCAAAACTCTTGTTGAGGTGCATTAACAGCTAAGTTTGCCCTGGCTGGCATAGTAACTGGTTGAGAAGGTTGAAATTGTGGAGCTTGCTAAAATTGAGGAGGTCTAGAAGAGTAATAGCTAGGTGAGTTCCCAATAGAAGAAAGATACTGTGAAGAAAAACCAGTCATAGGAAACTGTGGAGAACTAGTAGCATTTATGTCAAAACATGTAACTGCAGTATGTCATTTTTTGTGACAAATCTGACAACTATTCTGAAAACAATTAAGAGCTGAATGACCTTTCTTGTCACAAATTTGACAAATTTGTAATGGGTTGTAAGTTGAACGAAGTTGTGATGCAACAGAAGGAACATTATGAGGAATATTAGCCCCATACTGAGATTGCTGGGAAGGCAGATGACCGGAATAAAACTTTTTACCCTTTCCTTTAGACCTGAAATTATTACCTCAAAAGTTGTTAAAGGAACCAGAGGCATACTAAGAAGGAAAAACAAATGGTTGATGACCAGACATATTCATTTGAACAGGCATTTGATGATGACATCCAGGCATTCGTAAAAGGGAGAATCCAGGTATAGTCATCTGAGAATACCCCAAAGAAGAGTCAGCTTGCATCCCAACAAAACCAGACGATTGTCTTTGATCATATTGAGCATGAGCTCCCCGAGCATACATAGCAAACATTAAGGGAATTTGCTTGTGAACTTCAACAAGTGTGGACTCTTCAGCCTTCAATTGAGACCTGAGTTCCTTGAGAGACACTAAACTCTCCCTGCCACGAATGACAACTTTTATAGTGTTGTATTCAAAGGGTAAACTAGCCACAATAACAATGTCTTCATCAGAGATAGTAACTCCAATAAAAGCCAATTGGTCTTAAAGTCTTTAATTTGCTGAAGATATTTGTCAATAGACTCAGGCCCCTTTTTAATGTTCTGCAGATCTATCTTCATTTGAACAATACTAGTACGAGTGATACTAGCAAATCTCTCACGAAGATTATCCGACATTTCCTTCGAACTCTAACAACCAATTACACAAGATAAAGCAGAAGGTGATAAAGTAGTAGCAATAAGAGTCATGATAGCTTTATCATGAATCTTCCATATCTTGTATGCATAAGAAATGACTGCAGTAGCATCAACAAGACCATCCACAGATTTGTCTGCTCCAATTTTCGAAGGATAGAGAATTAAGCCATCAATGAACCCAAGGATGCCATTTCTTTCCAAGAGAAGATCTAGTTGAAAGCTCCAGGTAACATAGTTAGAATCATTTAATTTCACTGTCACTTGATTACCCACACTTGGAATTAACGAAGAAATCGTAGATCGAGTAAGAACTAATTGATTAGGGTTTACCATTGTAAACAATCAAGTTTCTTAACCACTAAGAAATCACAGAAGTGTAGCAAAAGACAACAAGAATCAACACTTCAATAGCACAGAGTCAAGAACCATAGAAGAACAGTGAATCTTGAACACAGAATCAAATCGAATAATAAAAATCACAATGAACAAATACAAGATGAAAGAAGAGACACCTTGCAATAGACAGTGACAAACACCAAAGTAAGCACGTAATTGTGCAGCAAAAATCCCCAAATCTTAGGGTTTTAGCACCAACGTGAATCGAACGACCACCGACTTAGAAACACCGACGAACAGAGCAAAGAAACGACAACACCAGTAAACAAGCAACTAGACGAGCAGAAGCAACCAGGTCGTCAATCAATGGCGGTAGCCACGATCGGCGATGATACCATGTCAACAATGATGTATTGCAGAAAGCAAATGTAGAGAGAGAGAGAGAGAGAGAGAGAGAGAGAGAGTGTGTGTGTGTGTGTGTGTGTGTGTGTGTGTGTGTGTGTGTGTGTGTGTGTGTGTGTGTGTGTGTGTGTGTGTGTGTGTTAAACTAGAGACAAACGAATTTTCACACAAACTAGAGACAAACGAATTTTCACACTTTGCATTTTCTATTTCTCAATGTATATAATTACATTCCGATATGGTATTTATAGTTTATACCAATATCAACAATTCTAACTAACTCTATATCCCAACCAATTACAAAAAGACACATGTCATTCAATCTCACACACTAAGCATCCCAATCAACCTATCAGTTTTAGCCCTATCACAAAAAACTGTCTCCAACCGAGGGCCATAAGGCCAAACATAATTTATTATTTAATTTTAAAAACTACAACAACTTAAATTTAAAAACAACAACTTAAATTTAAAAACTACAACTAAAATTTAAAAATGACAAATTAAATTTAAAAACCTCAAATTAAATTCGAAAACAACATTAACTTAAATTTAAAAACTACAACAACTTAAATTTAATATCCATAATCAACATCATCTTCATCATCCGTCATCGTAGGAGTATAGTCAGAGGTACACAACTGCCATCGGCTCATAATTTCTTTTTTTTTTTCTATCAAAATAAGCATTACTCATTGGAGTGTAATTCGAAGTGTTCCTTTCCATATTCTTATCATCAATCTCTTCTTGTATTTGTTTGGCCGGTTCTTGATGCCTACACTTCCTTTCTTCCGCCTAATAATCGCAATGAGGCCACCACTTCATGTTGAGTGGCGTAATCATCATTTGCCTTGCCCTTTTCCTTCAACCTTCGTGCCTTGTTTCGTCTCATAACCCTATGTATGGAACCTTCACCCCAAGATGAATTTTCTACCCTTATTTGTCGAATGGTTGGAGATTCATCTTCATCCATATCTGCAACTGAGGATTCAGTTCCGAACACCGGCGTAGGAGCTCTCTATGGTGGATCTTCAAATAACACCCACTCTTTACAAATTTCCCAACAACTGTGAAACTAAAAGGGTTTCGAGCTGCCCTCCATATACAATTCCTCCACTTGGCGTACCTAGAAAAAAAATAAGGGAAATTAATTTATGAAATTAAATGTAATATAATTAAATATTTAAAAATTGTGAAAACACTTACTTCATCGTAGTAATTAGCACCGCTTTCATGTTTACTTGTGGCTGCTAACAATGCTTGATGCCATTTGTTCAAACTTGGATAAGATGTTTCTTCCATCTTGAAGAACAACTCTCGTGGTTTTGATTATTCACTGGAGTGGTGCCTTCATAGAACTCTAAGTATTTTTTGGACACACGAGTCCAAACACGATCATTTGTTTGACAATTCCCCCTCACACTATCTTTCGACACCCATTTATAAGCCTTGCAAAGAGCTTCATCTTCTTTTCGGGTCTAAGCCCTACCTTTCATTGCAGACGAGGCCATTTCAAAATTATTAAAAAAAATTGAAGGATAGATTTTTTTAAAAAATTGACGTCAGCTAGCCGTTGGATTCAAATTTTTTTTTTAAGAATTCCTGTAGGTTATTAATCAGTTTTCTGGCCAGCCCCGGGATGGCTGGTTGGCTGTTTGCAGCAACCTTCTAGCCCTTTCAGATTTCGTGGGGCCCTCTCAGATTCCACGAGCCCTCTGGCCTAGCCCTTGGTTGGAGACGGTTTTCGGGCTATTTTCGGCCCTCTGGCCCTCTGAACCCTTCGGTTGGAGATGGCCTAATAGGAGGGGAGAGATCCTACTCTAAATCAACAAGGATGTATGGAGGCAAAAATAAGTGTGTTAATAACACTATCCATGTTGTATTACAGGAAATTTAAGGATTTTATTATTGACGTTCTAAAATTCCTAGTATGCACTCTAAATTTTTCTATGTATGTATTTTTTTTTCTTTTGGTCAAGAAGAGAGCTTCCATTACTTTAAAAGCTAGTACAAGGCTCACTACAAGAAATCAAATTAATAATTGTAGAAATATTTGCCTTTAAAAACCCCCACTAGGGGCAAATATATAGAAAAAAATCACAACCAGTAACAAGGAGTGGCTAAAAGTAGTTTCGCCCCTAAAATGGTCGTTGTTATTGTTATTAGATGCAAAAAAATGTCAAATTTCTGTCCCTACTGTTTTTGTTGCCATGTGGGCAAGTTTTATTAACACGCATAATTACGGGTAGAAGCATCTGCTCCTAAAACTTTTAATTATATAAAAAAAAAATCATAAATCGAGCGAATAAATACATCCGCTCCTGATACTTTCATTTATATAAAAAAAAAACCCACAAGATAATAAATGTATTAATCCACCCAAACATGAGTTATTGGTTTTGAATCATTCAAAATATTTAAACCCAGCATGGTTCATCTTCATCTTTCCAGATCTCAGAACAACATAAATTAAAAAAAAAAAAAAAACATGAAAAAACATTTTCTTCTTTCAATCTTCTCCATTCCTTCAATCTCGAGCTTTGTAGACCAGATCTCTGAGTCTATCTTCTTATGTTGCAGTAGCACATGAGCCTATATAAAAACAGAAAAGAAAACGTAATGAACAACAAAGCCAAATTACAAAATACAATAATTTGTACGAACAAACTGGAAAAATCAAACCTGAATTTCAATCAATTAAACATATAAGAAAACCGATAAACAAAGATATTAACACAAGGCAATTACTTCTAAAATTGAAAGTTCTTGAGAATCTCTTTCTCACTATCAATCAAATGATATTTCAATTCCAATCTATTCATGAATTTCTCTTCCACTCTAAATTATTCAAAATCCCGTGAAGTGTACTTGCAAAACAATTCAAGATGGAAAAAAAAAACTTCAGTCAAACCAAATAAAACGAGTTTTACCTTCTTTGTGACAAATCTTTCTTTCAGTCATCCCGGACTAGCAAAGGAGTAATAGACAACAAAAAAGTACTAAGAATGAAAGAAAGAGAGGACGGATTGGGATATGCACAAGAGAAAGAGGAAGAAAAATGAAGGAAAAATGGAAAACTGATGAGTTGTGCGGCAGTTGAAGAAGGGAAAAGAGAAAAATGAGGGGAAGTGGGTTTATATTGGAATTAGGGTTTAGATAATTGATGTTTTTTTTCTAGTACATAATAAGATCTTGTTTTTTGCCAAATGATAAATTTTATTAGATTAGATTTTAGATTAGCGACGACAAGATTCGAACCCACATCATCATAGAAGAGCTCAACACCTTTTTCACCACTGTGATAAAGGGCCAATTGCAATATCTTTTATTTTTATTTTTTTGTAAACATTAATTTGTAATTAAACATATCCACCTTAAATAGAAAACAAAAAAAAAAAGTACAAACATCCACCCCTAATAAAAAATTAATTAAATTTAAATAATTAATAGTTGAATCAGGGGCTAATTTATTCGCCTCTAATAGCTAAACAAAGTAAAGCCAGTTTTTCCTTCCTTAAAAGTTATAAAATTAATAGAAGCAAATTATTGTTTGTCCCTATTAAATTAAGAGAGACAATTGCAGGTTTTCCCCTAGTGAAAACTATTAGAGGCAAATTTTTATTTTCGCATCTAATACAATGCCCCTAATACTCACTTTTCCTGTACTGGCTTAAAAAGAGCCAGGTAAACAACAATAAAAAAAGTGAAAGGCCCAAGTAACATGAGAGTTGCAACTGAAGATACAATGGGGGACCCATACAAGCTTAAGCTCGAAGGCTGCAAAAACAAACAACAAAAAACCCTAATCTTAACAAGCATAAACCAGACTGTTGCCATTGCCACATCATCGGAGGAAGGCAAACTCTGAACCGAGAGAGTAAACACCAGATCCAAGTTCCCATCACGAACCCCTGAAAATATATACAAACAAAGTACCTTATAAAGTGAGGCTAAGTGGGTACGTATACTTACTATAACGAAGGGCACATAACACTTGGCCTCGGTGAGGATCCGGCATGCCAGTTGGGGGAGGGGAAGTTATGGAGGGAAGTGGATTTGATATCAAATTTCTGATCGAAGCCTGCCTATCTGAGCATATAATGGGGTGGGGATGGAATATCAAAGCTATGGAAGAGGGAGGTAGGAAACTAAAAAACCAAAAGAAGTAAAAGCAGGCAAAATATGCTGGATAAAGGGTATAAAGCCTGGGATAGTTGACATTCGGCTCAAGGAAAACTGAGATAAAACTCAGAGGAGAACTAAGACATAAAAAAGAAGGGAGAAAACTGGAAAATGGGAAGGATGAAGAGATGGGATGCAGGGAAGGGGAAGAGGTAAAGGAGATGAGAGAGGAGGAAAAGAGGTAAAGGGCAAAGGAAAGGGAAATTGAGAAAAACTTGGGGAAATAGAGAAGAGAGGGAAAAAAAAGGGTAGGAATAAGGGGTGGTTGCCTCCGGCATTCTAGCAAAAGGCTATGGCCGGCGGCAAAACTTTCCTTGGTTTGTGTTTCAGAAAGAGAGTTTTAAAGAACGAAAAGGGAAAACATGTTCAAAATTTTCTATATTTAATGAGAACATTGCCATGAACTTTGACCCAATTGGATTATTAGTCTTTAAACTAAAATTTCATGAGTCTTCGACACTAAACTTGTCACAATGTGGAGCAATGATCATTATACATAACATTGTTAATTATTCCATGCTAATTAGAGAGTTTAAAGGGGCAAAATATGTATGAAAATTCTAAAATAGTTAACCAAAAGGACAATTGCTCCATATTATAACAAGCCAGGGACTAATACTCAAAGATTTTTAGATTAGGGACTAAAGCTCCAAATAAGCTAAACCTCATGACCATTGCTCCAATTATTGACATACTCCGACTCGGGATGTCCACCTAGACTCTAAATCGAGCTGTGCTGGTCGACACCCAAAGGGTGACAAAACCATAAAGTGTAGTGAGGTGGAAAATGTGAATAAATTTAAACCTAAAGTGTCTAAGTGGAAGAGTACACATATGAGCGGGATTGAAGCCAATTTACACATGATGTGAACGAGATTAAATATATACGTGGAAACTAAACAAACAAATATATATATATATATATATGTACACACACACACACACACACACACTATATAAAAGAAAAGACACTCACAGATACTTGCAAGATCGTAGCTGCTCAAACTAGGAAAGTCGAAGTCTCCAATAATAATTGCACCTAAGCATATATTGGGACCCATTAGTAAAACTCAACAAAAATGATTAAACTTGGGACTCAGGGCATTGAAATATGCTAAGAAGGGTTTTGAGAAATTTTTGTAAAAAGTCAACCAAGCTGCCCAGGTGGTCAACTACGTTAAAACTTCAGAATTTCACAAAATGGATGTCAAAAACGGACTCTCAGGGCGTAAAAACTAGTCTAGGGTGGTTTTCAAGAAAATTTCGAATAAGTCAACTAACGGTCAACAGTTAACTTTAACGGACTGTTTTGTTAAAGTTAACTGGACGGTTAACAAAATATTCCCCCAAAAGTCTGAATAGATTTGAGTCGGATCCAGGTTAGGGTTAACGGGTCAAGGGTTTAGGTTGGTTCTTGGTTTGGGGTTTTTTTTTCTTTAATAGGGTTGGGTTGGATCTGATTAGGCTAGCATGGAGCATCTATCGAACCTAATGCAAAAGAAGGCCAGATTCTGGAAATATTTGTTGAAAAACAAAATAAAATCTGATCATATTGATTTCTCAACTATTTTCAACACATAATATATGGATTTGAATCTTAGGGAAAGAAGATTTTATACCAAAATCACATTGAGCTATGGTTGGGATCAGCCAAAAAATGGTTCGAAGCTGCCGGATCTCTTGCCGAAAAACTAAGGAAGCTTTCCTCGGGGCATTTCTGCATCATAACGTCGCCAAAACATCTCAAAATTTCCCTAATCATACATCAAAACAAGAATTAAGAAGTTTTTAGGGATTTTCGAGGCTCACCTTCTCCATGAACGGCGAGAACTCGCCAGAGTTCGAAAGGTTAAGTGGTGGTGGTGCTACCTCTATGTTTACAGAGTGAAGGAGAGATAGAGGGCTGTTGAGGGAGCATTATGGCTGCTGGCGACTTGCTGCGAAGCTTATAGTAAATGGGTGATTTAATTGGGCTCACCAGAGATGGAAGTAAAAGAACTAGGATTGCAGGGAAGGTAAAACACGCAGGAAAGCTATAAGACTACATAAGGTTTTTCACTATGATTACATGCCCTCAACATTGCAGGGAGCAACCTTTTTATAATCACTTTTCAGATTACATCAGGATTTCAAAAACCCTATTTACAAGCTTACATTTTGAAATTCAAATACTATAACTAATTATGATTTTAACAGAAGCTCCACTTGATAAGTGTTGTTGATTGAGTAAACCAACTGAAGAGTTTATGTTTGAAAAGGAAACTTGACTTCGTCTAACATCCCCCCGTAAGCTAACAGGATGAGAAACGACTGGAAGCTTGGACACCAGCATTTTGAAACGTGCAGGAGATAAACCTTTCATAAATAGGTCTGCAACTTGATCTTGGGAACATATGAAGTTCATTAGCAACTCTCCATGAACCACCTTCTCCATTACATAATGATAATCAACTTCCAAGTGCTTAGTGCTTGAGTGAAAAACTGGATTAGACGCCAAAGAAATTGAGGAAATATTATCACACCAAATCGTAGGACAAGCAAGATTGAGTTGCAAGTCCCTGAATAACGAACGCAACCAAGATAATTCAGCGGCAGTGTACGCAAGCTGTCTGTATTCGACCTCAGTGCTAGAACGAGACACTGTCTTCTACTTCTTTGAACTCCATGAAACTAAGTTCGAACCCAAATAAATACAAAAAACACCAGTCAAATGTCTCGTGTCCGGATCACTGGCATAATCCGCATCTGAGAAAACACTGAGTTGCATTCCTCCTGGTTTATACATCAGTCCATGATCATACATTGCTTTCACATAACGCAGAATCCTTTTAATAGCCATCCAGTGAGTATATTTTGGGGAACGCATAAATTGACAAACCTGGTTAACAGCATAAGACAAATCTAGCCTTGTTATCGTCAAATATTGCAAGGCACCAACAATAATTCTGTAAGTTTGAGGATCACTGTGCGTCTCACCATCCCAAGTACTCAACTTTTGTCCACAGGGAATTGGGGTAGAGATAGGCTTAGCATCCATGAATTTAGTGCATTTCAAGAGATCAAGAGCATACTTGGACTGATCTAGATGCATATTTTTGTTGGAATATGTTACTTCAACACCAAGAAAATAATGAAGAGGCCCTAAATCCTTCATCGAAAACAACGTACCAAGCTTATTGATTTAAAATTCATTTGAAGTGGACTATTCCCTGTCAGCAAAATATCGTCTACGTAGATCAAAAGAATCAAATAAACACCACGGTGATTGAACACAAATAATGAATAGTCACACTTTGACCCTTGAAAACCCAAATGAAGTAAAAATTCAAAAAACCTCTTAAACCAAGCACGAGGTCGTGTTTTAAACCATACAAACTTCTCTGCAGTTTACAAACATTAGTTGGGCGTTACTTGTCGACAAACCCTGCTAGCTGTCTCATGTACACCTCTTCTGCCAGATAGCCATGTAAAAAGGCGTTCTGGACGTCCAGTTGACGAACATGCCATTTATTCGACACTGCAAGACTGAGAACCATCTGAATAGTACTATGTTTGACAACTGGGCTAAAAGTCTCAGTGTAGTCAATCCCTCGTTTTTTATGGAAGCCATTGGCTACTAACCTTGCCTTATGACGTTCTATGGAACCATTTTCACGACGCTTTATTTTATAAACCCATTTGTTTGGAAACAAGTTCATCTAGGAATGATAGGGCACCAAACTCCACGTCCCACAACGCTGCAGTGCATTGAACTCCTTTACCATTGCATCTCTCCACTCCTAATGTTTTACAACCTGACTAAAGCAAATGGGTTCAACAAGGTTGTTATTAGTAACAACATGCAATGCATATTTAGGGTTTAGTTTCCGAACACTAGTTTGGGAACGAGGAGTCATTGAATGAGCTTGTCGTGGTTCTTGCACTGAATCTTTCACTGGTTCATTATTTCAAAGACATGAACTATTTCTTGCTCATTGGAAGTTCCTATGGTTGAACTAGGTTGCCTTGGATTTTGGATAGACATGTTGAGATGGTTTGGAGATGGTGGATTTATTGTAGGTTGGCTAGTAAATGGTAGCGGCAATAGAGATTGGTTAGGATTAGTTTGTGGGTTTAATACAAAAGCTGACTCATGTGGTGGTGGAGTAGTGGTGGGAGACACGACTTAAGGGAAATCATTTGGATAATTGAAAAATAAATCTTGGCAAGATACAGTACCTTTATCAACGCATTCTACTGAAGGTGTGAGTTCCTGGAAAGGAAAAGAGTCTTCATCGAATAGGACATGGTGAGACAAATAAACTCGTCTCGTGGATAAATCCAAACATTTATATCCTTGATGATCCAGCAAATACCCTAAAAATACACAAGACTTTGATTTGGACTTAAGTTTGTTCTTAGTATACAGTCTCAACCAAGGAAAACAACGACTCCCAAACACTTTGAACGACTCATAGTTAGGCTTTTTGTGACATAATTTTTCATATGGTGATGTATTAGACAATACACGAGTAGGGAGCCTATTAATTATATATGTTGCCGTTGAAAAAGCATAAAACCAAAATTTGGAAGGAACATGAGCATGAGATAACATCACTAAACTAGTTTCGACAATGTGATGATATTTTCTCTCAGCAAGACCGTTTTGTTCAGGATGTTTGGCACATGAAAACCTTTGAGAAATTCCATGTAAAGCAAGAAATTGCCTAAATGCATGACTCTTATATTCTCCACCTTCATCACATTGTAGAGTTTTAATTGAACAATTAAACATATTTTCAACTTTTGTTTTGAATTTAACAAAAATGTCGAACACTTTTGACTTATTTTTCATGGGAAAAATCCAAGAGTATCGCGAAAAATCATCCACAAATAATAAATAATAACGATAACCTTCATTTGAAATTACTGGAGAACACCAAACATCTTAACGTAAAAGTTCTAAGGGAAACATGGAAACAAACTCGGATGAACTAAAAGGCAACTTGGAACTTTTGCCTAACGGACAAGACTGGCAAAGCTTTACATCACTTGTGCTATGAATTGGCACTTGATTATTCAAAATTAAAAGCTTTATTATTGGAGAAGCAGGATGCCTTAGACGAGAATGCCAATTTTGTGCAGAGAGACGGACTTCTACAAATGTTGAAAAAGGACGATTGGAAATCTTCATTTTACTGCGAATTTTTTTTTTTTTTAGAGTTTGCGCAACAAATAGATTATGTCGTAGGGCAAATAACTGTTGCGCAATGAAATGTTTCATCCCGCAAAGTTTTTAGTTTTTTTTTTATTTTTTTATTTAGCTGTCAACGTTTAGCATGACAAAGTGCCTGTTTTGTCAAGCAAAGTAATCTTGGGCAACGAAATATGCATCGCCGCCTTAAATTTTCTCAATCAAGCAGTTTGTTGGCTTTGATTTTAAAATACTAACCAGATTTGGGGAGCTTCATTTTCACACCATTTTCAATATCTTGTACATTCATTTGTATTTATTTTTTACCATCAGATTAAGTAAAGTAAACAAACTAAAATGACTAAATACGGGTATGGTGCCTAATGGAAACATGGAAGTTCACTTGCATTTAAAAAGTTGAAACAAAAGATGAATTTTCATGAACTTATTCATTACAATCCTCACAAAAATGTTATTACAAAAAGAACTCATTTGCTTCGTCAAGAACACATCTACCTCCGACTTTGACAAAATATGCAATCTTATAAACCGACATTTATCCAAATATGATCGTGAGCGTTTAGTGATTGTTCATCAACAATCTCATATGAACCAAAGAGTTGATTAAAAGTTTTCCTCTTAAATTTTGTGAGTTCGTCGTATTTGGTACTGAAACATTTTCGTCCTACAAAGATTATGAAATGCCATCCACCAAATTTTACTGTTCATTATCATGTTTTTAATGTCGATGTGTTTTTATTTTTTATTTATTTGTGTTTGATTTTGGATTAGATAGATAAACCATAAACCTTGAGTCCATGAGGTCGTAGGTGCAAAAGAAGCCTAATTTTGAGATAGAACGAAGAAATGTGAGCATTTTAAGTCAAGCGGCATTTTGTTAATGGAAAATTGAGTTCAGGCTATCTTCAACTGAAGAGGTTATAATTTCAAATTTTAATCCCGTATTCAATTATTCACATATACGTATGAGGTGAAGCAATTTTTTTTCCTTCCAAGGGTAAGGGATCTATAATACCCACCCTAACTTTATAGTTTGTTAAACTTTTGTATTTCATTGATTTGTTTTTTCTAAGATTTTTGAAATTATTTTTTGTATAATCTATTTTGTTCTACTTTTATGAACTTTTTTTATGTAAAAAAATTCAAATTTTGAAAAGAAAAAAAATATATTGTTTATGGGTTAGCGAACAGATGGATGAGTATTTATAGAGTTTTAGTGTTGGATTTCATTTAGATTAATTATGGGTTAGTGAACGAATGGATGGATCTTTCTGGAGTTTTGAAGGAGTTTTAGGGCTAGATTTGATCTGGATTAATAATATCATTTTGACTATTGAATCAAAGCTGTTAGAAACTGATGTAGCTGGGCATGCTACACTGGATCAAAAACCAAGAGCACTCGCCAGCCATTGAATAGCAACGACTCTATCATCAGGGCCAAGGAGCAATGAGATCAGTGCTGTCGCCTGCATCCAATCTCTCTCTCCTGCTGCTCCTGGTGTGCAGGGCTCCACCATGCCCCCTCTTCACGTGCTGAAGCTTGTGGCTTGGGACCTTGATCCACCTGGGGTGGGGAGAGAACCCAAATTCCCTCCCCCAATCCTAAAATTCCATTTTTCTCACCTCCGAAATATATATGCCTTGGAGAGATTATGGGCCCAATATTTGGATGTTTTTGCTTCCCACCCTCCGGCTGGAGCCAGCCTTACAAATACACCAACCAAAATTATCCATACTCTCGAAATGCAGTCTTTATTATCCTTCTTGACGAAAACACCTTCAAGTGACAAGTCAAAAATTGCAATTCTATGTGAACTAATTTTTAAGACCATTATAGTGTCGATAATGTATAATATTGTATCCAATAACCTATTAATATCGTGTTGAAAATATATTAAAATTATGTCCATAACACATTAACTTATAAGATATTTTCATTAAAAGGGCTCGTAAAAAGCTATATTTGAGAGTGGCTAGTTTTAGTTGGTGGTTTGTGACATGGCCACGTAGCCCAATTTCCCTTCCTTAATTGGGCAAACCCACACCCACACACCCCCCACCCCAAAACAAAAAAAAAAAGTACCCGGAGGTTTCAATAAATTTCCCAAAAATCGCTGACCAAGATTCAAGAACCGAAATCCAATTGCGACCCGACGAATCGAGCCAGTTTCAAACGAATTTTTCTGGCGCAGTTGAACATGAAAATCCCTATAAAAAAAGGATCGGATATGAACTTACCAAAACATTGTAATTAAGATTTCAAGGGGGCATGGCAAATTGGCAATCTCTATTGAAAAAAAGGGAATGGCAAATAAAGGTTTCAAGTTTATAAATTGCAGTGATAACATGTGTAAAAGTTAAAGGCCTTCGAAACTAGCTAGAGAGTTTTTTACCTTTGAAAAACTTGGTGAAAAATGAATGAAACCCTAATTTGCTCATAAGGGAAGCCCTTAAACAAGCTAGAAATAAGTCAATAACAACATCCAACCCAACATTGATAAGACAGACATGCATATTTCACATTGACAGATACCAGGATACTAATCATAAACAAGCCTTGACATAAGTAAGTTCATGAACATTCATACTAAGCATACATAGACAACTACTTCATTACGTAAAACAGACACCATGCACGAAATCGAAATAAGCACGAAACGCTTAAGCTAATAGTAGTCGATGCGATTCTTCTTGTTGTTGTAGTGGAACTTGGATGATGAAGATTCAGTCTTGCTTGGATAAACAGACTCCTTGAACTTCACCTGGGTCTGGTACTCGGTGGTAAACCCTAACTCCTTGTCCACGTACTTTTCGGTAGAGGTGAACTTAGCCTCTTGCTTGTAGCCCAACCGACCAGTGCTCATGTCCACGAACTGTTCAGCCTTGTAATTTTCAGTGTAATGGCTTGAGACTCCACCGTATTCATCTTTGTACGAAGATCGAGCTTTGCTCTGAATTTCTCTAGACTCATTGAGCTTTGGTTTGCTCAAAGGCACCACTTTAAGGTAGCCAATCGTGCCACTGTTTGCATACTCAGACTGCTTTGTAGCTTTCTTCTTCGTCATTCTGTTAATGGAGAGGTATTATGTTTAAGTTCTGAACTTTGAGACGGGGTTTTAATTACTCCAAGCCTCCCCACTTGTAAATTTAAAAAACTGCACCGCAATTTAATTTTAATTGAATTTTTGTGTGTACTGATGAACTGATCGATGACGGCATGGTCAGCAGATTGCATCATCATTTCAGGCTACTGCATGAATAGTCACATCGCTAGAATTCATAGGCATCACATCGGCATGGTCTGCAGATTTCAGGCTACTGCATTCTTTTCCAACGATAAATAATTAAAAAAGTACATTTGCTTAAATATTTTAAGGTTATCTCCCACCCAACCCAAAACTCCTTTTATGTGCACGTACCTAGATTAGACTTGCACACCAGGTGTCAGTTTTTTGTTCTCAAATAAAACTTATTTGTAACCATGCATTGATTTTTAACTTTCATTGCTTTCTTCGATTTCCCATTTTATATTTATCCATTATCCCCAATTTTTCCCTTTGACACCAGATGTGATGTAAGTTCATTTTACTTTAAAATCAAGTTTGATAAGGAACTTTTTATTTATGTATTGAGGTAAAAGCAATCTGTATGTTTATTTTTCTTCTCTTGCAGTCAAATAGTTACACTACCAACACCTTTTGGAAACAGTAACTGTTGCAACTGTACAGATTGGAAACTTGGGAATTTTGTCTTTCCCCTTGGTCCTAAAAGAATAATGATCCCCCTTATTTATTGATAACATGTGATTAATTCGAGCCTAGGTGATGCTTTTCTTGTTTCTGCTCCTGTTATTTGACATATTGTCATGTAGTAAGTATAAACATTGATACTTGTTTCGAGATGTATGTGATGCTTTGGTTCTATGTGAAAATTATTGAAGGTGGGCTGGATTAATCATTTCGTGAAGAGCGATAGGGTTCTGTTATTGTGAATAACACATCCAGTTCTCAATTACTCATTGACGTGATCTCGTTGTTTTGCATACTCATGTGAGAACAGAAGGTGATGATCTACACGAATGCATAGGGGTATGGATGAATTCTGATATCATGAATTTTGATCGCATTTTCAACTTGCAAAAACAAAATCCATCTTTTCATTAAGGCTATAAGGAGCATTTACATTCCTGGATTCTGGTGAATGTAACAAAATATGACTGATTCAAATCTCGTTTATATACTCTCACTGTTGTCGTTTGAAAGATAACTTAGTTTATATGCATGGCAATCACTGAGAAATTCTTAATTCAACAAGATAGTTCTCAATGAATGCTTTTTTTGGCATGTAGGTTTTTGCCTACCAAGAGTAGCAGCGAAAGGTGGAGATTAGATAAGAAAAGTAGTGAATCCATACAGACATTGAATGCAAAAAAGGGCAAAAGGAAGGGAGATTCGAGAAATCTCGTTAGTCTGTTAATGATGCCGCACAAGAAAAGAAGTATTCCACGTTTTTATAGACAATCAACTCCCAGTTGCAGAGAATTTGAATAACTCAAGATTGTAAGTTTATTAAAATCTTTAATTTAGCCAGCTTAACAAAAATCTAATACAATCAATTTGAATCAAATTATCAAGGTTGGCAAGAAGTTGATGTTTTGTGCATTGGATAAAAGTAGACGTTGTATATTTACACTATTACGCTGCTAGATCCTCACATTTTGTTTATTTTCTCACTTTTTAAATAGGTGACTATAATTGTTAATGAAACGCTCAGCTTTACCCTCCAACCGGTATTCTTGCAAGGCAAGCAACAAAGAAGGTTAAGCTCGGGAGCTTGGAAATTCCTGCTGGTGCACAAATTTATTTGGCGTCGGTTGCTCTCCATCACGACACAGATTAGGGGTAGTAGTGTGCTCTCAAGGTCCTTTGTTTGGAGGTGTTCAAAGAAATGTGAAGTCTTCAAGTGATAATGTCCTTGTTTGTTGGAGGTCTCTGGATAGTTTGGTATTTCTTTGTATATCTCATCGTTTTGTTGTTAGCTTTAGTTTACTGTACAACTATAAAGTTTGAATCTATGATTTTTTATTTAATTTTTATATTGTAGTAAATGTGTAATTTTGTTTATAAATATTATATAATACATTTATTAAACAATTTTTTTTTTTGGAATTTTTTTTATAACGGGCATTAGCCGTGACCAATTTGTAATCCACAACGGTTATAGTGCACATGGTTTTAGATTTTAATCTACAACGGCCACAATCCGTACAATTGACAACGGGCATAGCCCGTGTTAGAATTTGTGACTTTCTATCACATCCAGATTACTAACGGGCATAATATCTGTAATGGATTGCAATCTATCACTGGCATCGACCGTGATAGATGAGCTTTTTTCTACTAGTGATTATGAAGTGTGTGACATCAAATCTTGAACTGTTAATAATGTTTTCAATGGAATTTATTGGAAGCCCAAAAGGCCCAAAAGAAAACAAGCTAAATCCCCTAAGGCCCAAGCTAGCCCATAATGTGATTGTTTCTCCAGTCCCATTCGATAATTAGCTTTACTCTCATGCATGCGTACTGTTTAATCACGAGTTTAGATTTACTAGGATGATTGAAAAAGATATTAGACTTTTGAATCCTTACTCTCATGCATGCATCCTTTCTCTGTCCACTTTTTCTTAATCATTTGAATCATTTTTGTACTGTCGTCACACTTTCCACACATGTTAACGTCAATGTTTCATTAAGATAGGCCTATAATCAACACTGATATTTTTTTATAACTTAACTATCCGCTAATCCAATAGGAGTGGAGTTTTTTCCCTATAATCTTGATGTAATTAGAAATGGGACCATATTGATGTAAATCGTAATTTTGTTTCAAATCTCCTAAGTGGATTTCTTACACAAAAGGTGTATACTCTAAATTATTGGGGGATGGTATTTAGTTACAAAAAATAGGAATTAAAATGATTTTGGTTATTGAGTTCTATACATTTAGCAAAATATGAGTATAAATTCATTTCACTTCTCAACTTTTTCTTGTATTTACTAACACATATAGAATCAGAAAAGTGTGAATTTTTACTTACGATCCACACTAAAATGCCTAGAAACTATGAATTAGGTCAATTAGGGAAGCTATTGAATCCAATTCTCTTTTCCTTACTTCCCTTATTTTTAAGGTCTCAAATTTCTTCATTCTCGCACTTCGATAAAGTAAACATACCTTAGATTATATACAAAGTATTTTTTAGGAGAGACTTTTATGAAAAAGGTTCACCCGCACAGTAGTGTTTGTTGAGAATGAATCCCACATTGATGTGAGAATGACCTTACAAGGTCCATCCTCTCATCAAGGTGGGATTCATTCTCAACACACCCCCTCACGTGTGGTGAAATTTCAAGTCTAACACGTGGACAACACAACTCAAGTGGCATGGAGTATGTGTGGCTGTTAAGCTTCACACGTGACAATCTACTCTGTAACCATGGAAAAAAAAGTCACCGGAATTGTTTAGTAAAAGATTTGTATTTAATTTGTAATTCCTTTTTTTTTTGTGAGCCTTATTAGGTTAGAGATTTACTATGAGAATGCTTCCGTGTATATTGTACTATTCAGATCAATGAAATTCATTCATTCTCAACAATGTTCTAGTCCAATAATACAAATATTATTTGCAAATCTCTTAATTCTCAATTCTCATTACATAATATATATTATTGAACCGAAATGTCGCCGTCCCTTCCATATAAATTGCTTCTTTTCAGTTTCAATGATAATTCATTAATACAGTGAGCAGTTAAAAAGATCCAAAGACAATTGTCCCAACTCACAAGGGAGCAATTGTTTGATACTTTTGCATGAATGCAAAGTGGAATAAGTCACGACCGTGCCTCTCTGTCGACCAATAAAAACAGAATAATGCTTTCACTAACAGATAAATATTTTGGTACATTCATGCAATACTCCAAATTCAGAGGGCCTTGGACGCTCAACTACTCTTTCACAAGGTGGGATCCATCTCACGGGAGGCCCTCCAACAATTTCCAAGCCAACTGTTTATAACTGAAAACGAAAACAATTCAATTAACTTGTGTAGTACCATATGCAGCCAGAAGGAGCCATTCTTCGTAACACATGTGCACATTTTTCACTTTGTGCTCATGATCTACAGGTAAAAAAGAATGGCTCCTTACAGGCTTAAGCAAAAGCCGAGCTAATCTCAGCATTCGGGTGTTTGTGTATGGTCTCTCTTTGGATCATGGCAATAGTCATAGACCAAGTAGTTCCGCTGCACCCACTCCATGGCCGAGTACTGCTGCTGACTCAGCCCCGATGAGCCGAACGGTGAGGCGGAGGGCGGTCGGCATAACGTAGGGCTATCGGATTTACACCCACCAAGCTTGAAATTGTTGTACTTGCCAATAAATGGTTGGTACTTGTAGTCGGCTTTGTATTTTCCATCCTCTGTGGCCCATGATGATGCATCCCATATAGATCCATATGCCCACATCGGCCTCAATGGAAATGTGGCATCACTGTCTCCCTGGTACCTTCTTATGGGCACATCATCCACCAGGAATCTGCAAATTAATTACATCATATAAATATCTATAGAACATATTTAAGTCAAATGAAATTTTATGTTGCCTCACAGTTTAACATTGATTCTTGTACTATATGTATCAAACAATTTGGATTTGATGTAACAAACTCAATGAATATGAAAGATTTTAAGCCAAAAGGAAAACAAAAGGGTAATGCTAGGGAGACTATATAAATTTGTGGATTAAACGTTGCAAACTAAATGACATGAAAATTGATGATTAAATTATTACTTAAGTGTTAATTAACGTGTTTATTTCTATTGGTGATGCATCATTTAGTTTACAAATTAGTCTATCTAGTATTACCCAAAACAAAAACAAGAATATAAAACGGACGAGTTTGATAATTATTTATTTTTTTATTTTTATTTTTTTGGATAGAAGTTTGATAATTATTTAGTTTAGTTTTACCTTTTGTGCATGAAATGTAAAACAAAATGATTAAATACAAAAATACATAATACAGAAAAAGAAAACTGAAAACAAAAAATCAAATAGTTTTGAGAGGAAATAATTGTGGTTCACAGATTCCCCTTCTAAACTACAGTGGACAAGACACTAGACAGTTTGGCTTGATGTTTACCATACCTAAAAACACATGTGACATGCCATGTACAAAGGTACAAGATTCAAGAATTTTGTGGCACTACTCTATACTCACATGATCTCAGTAGGGTTCCATAATATAGCGTAGTTGTGAAAGTCCTGTGTTGGATCAAACCAGAGATGAAATCTCTTCTCTCTTCCAATGATGTTTCCATCTCCACTTCCTCTAATGTAGACATTGGTTTGCAGAGTATAGGGCTTATCAGGAGTTGTACCAAGGAACTCAATATCGATTTCATCGTGGTTGCCCGGATGTTCTTCGTTGTTGGAGAGCTATTAAAACAATTTAAAAAGTTAGACTTAAACACAATTTTCACTTTTGTATTCAATCTAAGAATTTAACAATCCAATGTTAACGTGTGCACAAGAAGTGATATCGATACACCCATTTTCTCCTTTGCATACATGTTTATTCTACCCTTTGAATAGTATAAATGAGAGAAAGTAAGTGACAAATATGAGTAAGGTTGCACAGAAGGGAAAAAAATGCGTAGAAATCGTTTTGAATGTGCACTTATGCAAGCAACGTCTCACATACATAGAATGAAGTAATTACTCCAGCAGTGTAACCAGGTTGGAGCTTAACGGCTGCACCAAAATATCCAGAACGGTACGGATGAAGTGACTTGAACCCACTTCCTGAAATATGTCAAAAAAGTAGCAGAGAATAAAACAATCTGAGAAAATAAGCACAGAAAACACTTAAACTGAAGTACAAAAAAGCACGAAAATATGCTGGAAAAAAAAAAAAAAAACAATTGAGGTATGGAGTGAAATCTTCTAATTTGATGAGAAGCCAAATCAAAACTCAAAAGCACTTGATGAAGGTATAAAAAAGCATGAAGCTTTGCTTAAAAACTAATGAGATATGAAGTGAATCTTGTAGGGTTGAGTACCTGAGCTACTGTCAAGCCAGAGTGTTAAAGTACCATGGTCTAAATTTTGATGTTGAGGACCCCAAAGGGTTCTAAAACCCTGATCAAACCCTAGAGTGCTAATTTTAAAACTAGGGTTATAGCCAGGTGAGGGGGGACCCTGAGCAATGCTTGAAGAAATCATTAGGAAAAGAAGGATTAGGAAGATGAGAGGAGCCATGAAGATTGAATTAAGAAAAGGATAGAAGGAAATGCAGCGAAAAACAGAGGGGTGGGGTGTGAGAATTTTGAAGTTAGGTAGGCATATGAAATGAGTATGGGATTACATTTGGGTATAAATAGAGTTATCTATAGGCTCCACATTGCAAAGGTGATAAGTTGGTTGATGGGGAAGTTATGCATGTAGACAAAAAGTTTACCTAAAAGGATAAAACAATAAAGATAATAAAAGAAAAGAGGGTAAATTGACATTTGACTTCTGAACTATTATTCTAGTGAAAATTGACGTCATAAACTTTTTTTTTTGTGTAAATTAACCCTGAACTAATTGAAATCAACCAATTAACCTCTCGTCGTCGGATTCTATGAAATTTGATCCACTTTGTCGTCAAATATTGATAGAACTTTACCCTCAAGAGTGAATCACAAGTTGGTCACGTGCTAGTATTTGATGGCAAGGTAGATGAAATTTCATCGAATTTGACAATGAGGGGTTAATTGGCTAATTTCAAATAGTTCAGAAGGTTAATTTATCAAAAAAGAAAGTTCAGGGGATCAATTCAACTAGAGTAATAAATTAGAGGGTCAAACGACAATTTACTCAAGAAAAAAATAGTTCAACATGTGGGATAGGGTTTTTGACTTTTCTCTCCTTTCCCCTCAAATAGATGTGATGAAAAAACTTCCATTTATGTCAGAAAATATTGTTAGTTGTAAGTCATTGTTGTTCCCTGCGAGAATCAAAGATTAACTGTTTAATTTGTTTGCTTCATGACAGGACTGCTTACCTTATAATTATGTCATAGATTTCGGAGAGAAATTTCCCAAAATAGCTTAAAGCTTGGACATGTATATATGTACATTCTTTGTGATCCTGACCAAGTATGACGGAGCTTTGTGGATGTGCATAAAAAGTGAAAGAGTGGGAAGTTATGCATCCCCGTGCTTTGGAAACTATACATTTTCAGGAAAAATGTATCGGGCAAGTTTACCTATTGAAATCTTGTTTGATCTTAGTTTTTGGTTTAAAACCAATTTTCTTTTGTCTTGAGGTCTCCAAAAATGGATAATACTTCGTTCATTCATTTGGAAGTAAGAATTTTACGTTTTTCTTAATTACAGTTTGATGACATGCGTCAAAAAGAAAATTTTTTGAGGTAGGAAATTCTTGTTTTGCGAAAGAGCCAAGTAATTTCTTCAAAAACTTTACTTGGATATTACATTCTGCAAAAGAAATGAAATATTTTTTAGCTTAATTAGTTAACAATTATTCCGTAGTAAGTACGTGTATCAAAATTTATTTGTATAAAAAGACAAAGAGGTTGGCTTTATTAGCCCTCTTGCAAACCCGCCAACAAAGAATAAACACTAATCTGCACTAGCCCTCTTTGTCCAAAATATCTCTTACCTTTATTAGGAAATGCATGCTTGTATGTATATATATCTCTGTGTGTGTGTGTATGTAGGTCATGTTCTTTATTCATGTTGTCATGATGTTGATGTGGCCAAACATTGGATTCCGGAAAAGTGGCTATAGGTTTCGGAAAAGAATGCTCGCAGAATCTTTTTTTGGAATTCTAGAAATTTTGTGATCATACATAGTATATCGTGTGGTAAAAAATTATTTTAAAATTTAAAATTTAAAATTAAATATAAATAATACTTAACGAAAACTAACCACGTGATGTACGATGAACGATCACAATTATAATCATGAAATCTCTAGAATTCTTAGAAAAATGATCATTTTCCATAGGTTTCTATCGTCAAATCAATGTTTAGGTGATATGATCTTTAATTAGTGTTATTTTCAATAAACGTCTAGTTTGTGTAAGTTTCAATAAGCAAGTGAAGTAATCACTTTTATAATTTTGGAGAACCCACTCTAAACCCTAAACCCGATATATATAGAGATACACACACATACAACTAAATGTCATTATATATTGGTGCGATGGACTTTTGGAGAGCTTGCAGAGGTCAAGGCAGTTCATAAATCGTGGAAGTAGGTACTCCGATTCAGTATTTGATGAACAACCTGCCCTTTACAAGGAGACTTGACCAACGGCCACATCTCAGATATGCAACTTCCTTTGACTTGAAAGTTTATTCTGGAACAAAAACGTTGAAAATCAAATTCTTCAGTTGAATATCGCGTGGATAAACAGAAAAAAAGCCACGGGTCGACTCCTTTCGCGTCAAATAGGGGTCATGCAGCATAGTAAGTTAACTACCAAGAAACTATACTTGGTAGAGAACAAAATATAATTATCGTTGGTTGACGACAACAAAAATGCTAATGTTTTGGTTCATAGATTGGTCAAATTGACCTTGTATTTTGATTTAGATTTCTTTTGGATTTGAGAAACCTGAATTTAATCCGTGATACTTTATCAGTTGATTGTGTACTCATTAATCATCAATAAAATGCTACCATTTCGGTTTTCAAAAAAAAAAAAAAAAAAAAAAAAAAAACAGTTTGAATTATCTAGCTATAATGTGGTTGGTCCCACAAATCACATTTTTTTTTGTTGTTGTTGTTGTTAATGGATTGAAGCTCGCTACAATATGTTAAAACAATAAGAAAAATAAAATCGTAGAGGGTAAATAGTAAAAACTATGTAACTCATGTACATTCATGCAGGCATGTGGCATAACAGTCTTACTCTCCTAAGGTCCTTATTTTGAGGATGTTAGAGCAATGTTAGAAAATATGAAAAATAGCAATATAATTCCAATGAAAATAATCATAAAGAAAATTACATCAATAGTATACAAGATTAATATAAACAACTACGGAGAAAGTTAGAAGTACTGATAAACTTGGAGATTAAGGCTTGCATAAATGCAATGTCCTAAAGACAGAATTTCGCCCATACTCTTGTGCTTGTAGTTCGGTAGGCGTCGGTTTCCCAGGATTCAACAATCTATAATCCGAAGTCAAAGCACTTCAATCTTCGAACTCTGGCAAACTTCATATATTCAGTACTCTCAAGACACAACTCGAAATTTGACTAACAAAAATTGAAAGACCTTGAAGAAAACTCTTCTCTTCATTCTATAAGTATACATCATTCGACAAGGGAATGCACCTAAATAACATAACCTTTCTAAGAAATATGGTTAACACTATTTTTCATTCAATTATTAAAATTATATATTACAATATTTTATACTATAATTGTTGACCCTAAAATATACCAAGCCTACGTGGCGCACAGGCCGAGTAAGTAATGAGCTAACTACGTCCTTCGGTTGATGCAGGGCGTGCCAACTCGTCGGCCGAGCTTGGCCGAGGAGTAAAATTTGTTGATGTTGCGTTGAACGCGCTACTGACTTCTTGATCTTGCAACTGCATTCAAGGAAGGAACACGTCTCAGCCTTCGGGTTCTCAAGCCTGAAGACAAGGTTGCTAGTTCTGCGAAGTTCAATATCAAATTCGGCTTTCAATGTGCCAAATATAGTAACCTGTAACACCTCACTTCGCCGAGATGGCTAATGAGATGACCTCTGCCAATAAGGATTCGAAAATCCTTCTCGACTGAGACTTGGATAGATAATCAGTCGGCCTCGACGCAGTGCTGTTTATCCAAACTGAAGGTGCTCCGGGAACGGCTGATTCTACGTGCTATTTATCCAAACTGAAGATGTCACCGGTTGCCTTCACAATGTTGTTTATTCAAACTGAAGGTGTAATGGCGGAAAAAGAAAATAAAAAATCTCAAGATGTTTGAGAGGTTTGCGCAGGGCAATTTGTGTGTTGAATTGGAGAGGGGTTCTATGGCGACTGCCGCTTGGTATTTATAGAGACCTGCATACCTAAGTCATGGAAAACAATCCCAATTGCACTGTGACTCTAAATCTTTAATTGTTGTGGCTGGCCACGCACTTATCCCATGCATAATCACAACTCTAAAAACTTATTTTTTATGCACCTAAGCCCACACCTTAGGCCTTATCACATCAATCAAAGTTTAATCTCATCCTTATCATGACCTTCCTTTTCAAAGATCCAATCTAGTTACGTCTTTACTATCATTCAAAATGGCCGAGATGATTTGTAGCAACCCGACGCAATCTGTGTGACTAGATTATGCCAAGGATATTCGGTGGTGCTACTTATCCCATCATCTCTTCATAAGCTTTATCCATGCATGCATAGTAATTAAAATATCATGGTTGATAGTTTCGCATTATCTGCAAAACCAACTGATTTCATCACATCACCTCATTTTGATTACTCCAAATGGCATATCTACATACTGATCATCCAATATTAATTTCATTCTTGTAGTATTGTTCCCCATGGTTCGCATGCGGATAGGACTCTAATGTTGCACGGCATTTCACGCTTTAAGGATATGTTCAAGATAATTACTATGATAAAAAAACAATAGTAATATCAAGAAAAACTTCTAATCATCCGACGGCCTTGATTAATTGGGCCAATGGTGTAAATTCGGGTGTAAACAATAATATATAATTTCCAATAGAGGACTTGTGAGGTTCAAATGCATATTAGCTGCAAGATTATATGGTTTAGATCTAAAAACGTAAAATATTTGACTACCTAATAAAGCAAAACCAAATTAAATTCTATCAATCATAGAAAACTTAATTTCTTGTTTTGCTTTGTTAAATGATCAAATATTTTAAGACTTTAGATCTAAACTAATATAATTTTATAGCTGATATGCATTTAGTCCTCAGAAATCGTCAAAATGAAGATCTTAGAAGAGCAGCACTCTGTGGCATAAAATCGTGGAGCCTTGGATCCATGATTGAAAAGTGGAGTGGGCTGAACTTCTAAGCTAATTTTTTTCTCAATCAAATTTTCAGCCTTCGTCTCCTTTGTTTTTACAAATTTTACATATATAACCGAAGAAGTATAGGATATGTCATTTCATAACATCTATAATAAGATACGTCATTACAAATTAAAATGATTACAGTAATCTGGACTACTATTTTTTTTTTTTTGGACAAACGATATCATCTACATTAAAAGAGTGAGGAAGTGGACTAAGCCTCATTCATATTCTTATTCCGACACTCTAATTTTGAGCCGTAAATCACAACATTAAATTAAATCCAATAAATTCAAAAAAGGAAACGCAGCGTTTTGACTATAGCTGCAGCCCTATAGTTACAGGTAGTCTTCTTCGTTAGGAAAAATATACGTTTGAAACCCTAATCATATTGCCCCGCTGTCCACTGAAGGCAGCGGCAGCGGCAGCTGTGAGGATTGGCTAATGGGTGAAGAGTGAGAAGACTAACTGGGAGCTGGGGTGGGCTGGAATTGTCTGCACAAATAGATTTTTTCTTCTTTGTATCTGTTTTCGGGTGGGGTGTAGGGTCCGTGCCATTGCATGCTACATATGTAAGATATATATTTAGGTGGTGTTGATGTGGGGTTTTTGAACATTAGTCCTTGTAAAAGATTAAAATTTTAAAAAAATTTGGTGCTAGATTACATATTTAATTTAATCTCTTGAAGTGTACTTTTATCAAAATTTATATTAAATTTTGTTATTTAATGTGTATTTTTATTTGATCTCTCCACATTAAATTTTAATTTTATTAATATACACATATTTAGTTCTTTAATTATAAATGAACATAAATGAGACAAAAATATATTAATACATAAGCGTACAAAAATGATTATGTCGAAATATATAAAATTGACTTTTTTGTACCGAAATATTTGTACATACATGATTGTACCGAAATATATTATAATGAACCTAAATGTATGTACCGAAATGCATTATATTGAATTAATGTACCCAAATGTCAATACCAAAATGTATGTACCAAAATGTACGTACTGAAATGTATGTACCGAAATATAGTATACTGAATTAATGTACCTAAAAGTCAATACTCAAATAAGAAGTATTAGGTTCAAATCTAGTGGATGACGAATTCGATACCAAATTACCATTGTGTGGCTTAGCACGTAACGAAATGCATGTATATGTTTGTATCGATAAATTAATGTGCATATATGTTTGTATCGATGGATATACTGAACTATTCAAATGTATTAATGTACCTAAATGAAGAACATACAAAATTGTTATCGGACTATATATTATAAAAAAAAATTAGTTGCCTAAATGTAGACATAAAATATATTATGATAAATGAAATAAAAATTAAATTTAAATGTAATTAATACATTAAAATAGGAATAAAAAGATAAATAAAACATCATAATATAACTAATAAATGAGATGATTAAATGTACTAAAGACTAAAATTAAATTTTAATCTTATACAAGATTATAATCTAAAACTCATCTTTTTTAAAGATTAAAATGAAATTTTCTATATAATTTTATAGGAGGCAAGTATTTTCACAACGAATCATTTCAATCATTAATTTGGAGTACAGCAACTTTCAGAACCATGAATATATATATTTTTCGCATTGATAACTTGCATGAGATTAGACAAATGAAAAGGGTGTGTTTGATTATTTTGGCCTCAGTGACCTACGTGATTGAATGCATGGCCCCAGTTGGCCGACAAATCCAAAGCCTCTTATTATGTACGGTCGATACTCTTTGCTGTAATAAAATTACAGTATAGTCGTCAAAATATATTATTTTTCATAAGCGTAATATTATGTCATGTTGGAAAATAAATTTATTGAGCGACCTTTCCTTCGAAACCCTTTGGACTTAGTTTCTCAACTTTAATTCGAAATTATACAATTTCTTGTGATTTTGGATGATCATCCGTTTTCAACCTTTTAGCAGTTTAATTAGTTATACTAGGCTGAGCCGCTCATTCTATTAATTCAAGTTCCTGCAAATTATTTTCATGTTCTTTAATTAATTGCTTCAGTTTTAATGATTATATTTTCTGTAAGGAAAAAAAAACTTACAACATGTCAATTATATGTGAGCCCAAGTTCAATATTGTGTGGAATTTGTTTAAGTTTGCTATACTGAATAAAAGATTAATCTTATGTGAGGATATTTCCTGCTGCTTTTGGTGGTAAATTTTCGCCATATATAATCCATCTAACTCGATTTACATAATGAAATCACTTAGTCCTTAATTATCCATTTTTTAAGCTTAATGAGTTCTTTGTATTTGAATCGTCATCCGAATCTTCATTAATTTTATATTCTGTAGTTAAATATTTTGTTTATTAATATGTCTCTGGAAAGCTATCATTGTAGAAATTATATCAGGATTAGGACAAGATAAGGAGATTTGGCCACCAATACTCTACTTTTCACGGGAATGAATTCAAGGGAAATCTTATACCAATCCCAGATAGGTAATTACATAAGTCGAAATGTACATATATTGAGGTTCAATCTCGTAGTTTATCTAACATTACTCTTTACAAGCTTGGCACAATTTAAAAACATCGTATCAAATATTCTTGGTTTTTTTTTTTTTGTATTTTTTTATCCTCATACCCTTAGGATGGTTGAATTAGACGTACTCCCCAACTTAAATGGATCCTTGATTTTTGTGATAATCATTTTTCATCGAGTCACAATTTTTCATAACTTTGAATGTATGTGATTATGGACTCGTTGGAAATGTTTTTATAACAACTGAAAGTGCCATTAGTGAAAATATTTTTGGAAACAAACATTAGTAAAAATGTCAAGTAAATTCTAGAAAAGAAAAAAAAATTGAAGTGCTTTTCCTGCAAAAAAACACACTTCAAGTGCTTTTAGAATCCAAAAATGTTTTTTAAAAGCGATTTCCATCATTTTAAATATACTTCTAAACGAGTTCTAAGTCCACCAAGAAAAATCAAATGCAAAAATTGTCATGGAATTTTCCACACGCCAAATTTACAATCCATTATTTCTTTCAAGAAATCACCAACGTAGAGTCTGTTTGTAGCAAGCTAGAAATTAATGGAAAAAATATTTTTCAACTAATATTAACATGGTGTTAAAGAATGCAATCACACATTAGAATTTGACCAAAAAAAAAAATTACAATTTAAGAATGACTCAACATTTGTCGGTCTATTTAAATGGTTAATTAAGACAATATCGATTTGATTAATAGTGAACCATTGATTTGATTCTAAAATCTTGACAAGATTAATGATATAATAGATCCCACAAGATATGCGAATCACATAAACAATGAGATAGGTCTTTGTATTTTTGCTTCCCCAAACGAACTAGCAATTCCACCACGTATTAAAACCAGTTTTGAGCTCTATCATATTAATGTGTAATCCATAATTTGGTTCACTATATTATTTTTTGAGTTGATTTGTGATCGATTTTTCTTGCTAAATACTTCGCTTTCACGTTATATTTTCTCCAGATTTTGTTATACAACCAGTTTAACATATAAGACAGACTCCGAATCTATAAACACAATATCCTACCTGCCCTATATGTCATATCTTAAATTCTACAACTACATGCACACAGTTCACACACAACATATTGTATGGAAATAATGCGTTGGATTTTCCTAATCAAATATGCTGGTCAGCAGTCATTAGTCAGACATTTCTGCAAGACCAAAATTTTTCTATGGCACTGGAGTGGGAGGACGGGAGGGGCACGTGCTGATGTCTTGCAAGCAATCGCTTGCACGAGAAATAAATTAAGACCAACATAATTTCCACGACGTAGAAAAAGTGAAAAACTTGCGATATTAAGACCAACATTATGTCTCTTTAATATTTTGAATGAAATTTGGAATAAGACTAATATAGGAATAATTGAATTTGAAATTATAATACAACACTCAACTCATCGAATAGGGAACGTCCTACCGACAATATATATTCTCAATTGCCGTTGCCCTTCACTACAACGTGGTAGTGGTGGTAACCCCTCGATCGCATTCGAACTTTGTGGGGGCCTGCCTTTCATTTTCATCACACAAAATAAATTTAGTAAACATCATGCATGCAATTGATAGAAACTTTTGAAACAATGAAGCCGTAGCATCAACCATTAGGGGAGTAGCTTTCCACGTATCATTTTTCTCTTCTTAAATATTTTTGATATTTTTAGTCATTGAATTAATGAATTCAAACAGAATCAACAGTTGAAAATAAAGGGTTTATGACAAATTGTTGACCCTAAAAACTACCAAGCCTACGTGGTGCGCAGGCCGAGTAACTAATGAGCTAACTACATCCTTCGGTTGATGCGGGGCTTGCCAACTTGTCTGCCGAGCTCGGCCAAGGAGTAAAATTTATTGATGTTGCGTTGAACACGCTACTGACTTCTTAATCTTGCAACTGCTACTGAGGAAGGAACACGTCTCGGCCTTCGGGTTCTCGGGCTTGAAGACAAGGCTGTTAGTTCTGCGAAGTTCACGAATCGTCAGCGCCGGGTTCGGTCACGGTGATTATATTCGTAAGAGTATAAGCACATCGAACCGGCTCCAAACTATATGGACACAGGTACTCAAAAGAGATGTATGTCTTAATGGTAAATGTGGTTCAGCCGTCAGAATGCCGAACTCTGAAACTCACTTGTGAGTATCCAATCATAAAATCACTCAGCATTCAATGTGCGAATGTAGTAACTTGTAACACCTTACTTCATCGAGAAGGCTAACAAGATGACCTCTGCCAATAAAGATTCGGAAATCCTTCTCGACCGAGACTTGGATAGGTAACTAGTCGACCTCGACGCAGTGCTGTTTATTCAAACTGAAGGTGTTCCTCAGTAGGCTAATTCTACGGCAACAGTGCTGTTTATCCAAACTGAAGATGTTCGCCGATTGCCTTCACAGTACTGTTTATCCAAACTGAAGGTGTGTTGGCGGAAAAAGAAAATAAAAAATCTCAAGATGTCTGAGATGTTTGCGCAGGTCAATTTGTGTGTTGAATTGGAGAGAGCTTCTATGGCGACTGCCGCTTGGTATTTATAAAGACCTGTATGCCTAAGTCGTGGAAAACAATCCCAATTGCACTGTAACTCCAAATATTTAATTTTTGCTGCTAGCCACACACTTATCCCATGCATAATCACAAAAATGAAACTCTGAAAACTTATCTTTTATGCACCTAAGCCCACGCCTTAGGCCTTATCACATCAATCAAAGTTTAATCCCATCCTGATCATGACCTTCCTTTTCAAAGATCCAATCTAATCACGTCTTTACCATCGTTCAAAATGACCGAGATGATTTGTAGCAACTCGACGCAATCTGTGTGACTAGATTATGCCAAGGATATTCAGTGGTTCTACTTATCCCATCATTTCTTCATAAGATTTATCCATACATGTGTGGTAATTAAAATATCATGGTTGATAGCTTCGCATTATCTGCAAAACCAACTGATTCCATCACATCACCTCATTTTGATTACTCCAAATGGCATATCTACATACTGATCATCCAATATTAATTGCATTCTTGTAGTATTGTTCCCTGTGGTTCGCATGCAAATAGGACTCTAATGTTGCACAGCATTTCACACTTTAAGGATATGTTCAAGATAATTACTATGATAAAAGACAATAGTAATATCAAGAAAACCTATAATCATCCGACGGCCTTGATTAATTGGGTCGATAGTGTAAATTCGGGTGTAAACACAAATATAAGAATTCTCTGCAATCTCACAATTCTCAAATACTACTTCAATACTTTATTCTTCTCCATAAGGAGGTACTTAATTATAAGATTACAAAGGAGCAATACTAGGAAATAAATCAAAACAATCATTTGTCAACAAGACAAGAATATCTAGACCAAATCAAATCATATCAAACCTAATTAAATAATACAAAATCACTAATTAAATCATATCCCTAAAATACTTTCCCTTTTATTTTCCAAACTCCCCCCCCCTTCAAATTCATGGTGTGAAATCATGAGTTAGTCAAGAAAGAAATCTTCATTGATACGCTGAAACTAACGCCAATCTTTTTGAAAGCTCAGCAAATCACAATTGGTCAGAACTAATGCCTCTTTTCGAATGCTCAGTTGAAATTAGCGCCAATTTTTCCAAAAGCCCAACTAGAACAAACCTTTTCGAAAGTTCAACGAACAAATCATAATTCTTGGAACTAACACCTATTTTCAAAAGCCCAACTGGAACTCACGCTAATCTTTTCAAAAGCCTAATTGGAACTAACATCTTTTTTCGAAAGCCCAATACATAAATCTCTTGATGTTGGAACCAACGCCTCTTTTTTAGAGTCTAATTGAAACAAACGCTAATCTTTTTGAAAGCTCAACTGAAGCTAACTAAACTAAATTAAAAAATAAAATAAATAACACAAAACCCAAAAGCCTTCATGATAGGAAACGGATCCTACCTTGACAAAACTTTTTATTTTTTCTTTCTTCTAATCTCTTCTACAAGGCAGCGAAACCACAACTTTTTTCTTTCTTCTTTTTTTTTTCTTCATGGCAATAGAAACCATTCTTCTTCGTTTAGCAATAGTAGACAATCTTCACCCTCAGGTTCATGGCATATGGGTGAACGAAGAAAATTAGCTTTGTGCACCCATAGGGAAGTGCTAACAGCAAAGTTCAAACAAGAATCGAACTCTGCTCTGAGTTGAAAATAAAGGGTTTATGACAAATTTAAGAATTCTCTACAATCTCACAATTCTCAAATACTACTTTAATATTTTATACTTCTCCATAGGGAGGTACTTAATTATAAGATTACAAAAGAGCAATACTAGGAAATAAATCAAAACAATCATTTGTCAACAAGACAAGAAAACCTAGACCAAATCAAATCATATCAAATCTAATTAAATCATATCAAATCACTAATTAAATCATATTCCTAAAATACTTTCTCTTTTTATTTTATAACATCAACGACAGTAGTGGAGGCAAAATGAAGTCAATGATTGTGCATGACCTCAACAAATTCATAATGTTTCCTATGTATTTTGTCCTTGACCTTAATAATAACTTATTAAGAACCCAACATTATCATATATATATATATATATATATAGGTTTCTATCGCAAATGGTCAATGAAATTGGACCACCCCATCAACATGGTCATTGAAATTAAAAATCGATCAATGTACATAGTTCCTGAAAATGGGTGTTCTGTTATGTGCTAAAGTGGGATGTAAATGAGTCCCACAAATTTAAATATTATTATGTGAATTCAAAATATTTAAATAATAATAATTTTTTAATTTTTTTATAACTGAAAACTTAAAAATAAAAAATAAGAGAAGAAGAAGAAGATGATTAAACAATGTTCATCATCTTTTTCCCCACCCACCCTCCCACTACAACCCCCACCCTACCCCCCCTCTCCCACGAAGTTGTATGTATCTTTAGAGTGCCATCATCGGACTTGTGGCCAAGTTCCCGGATCAGTTGAAAAATCTTGGCCGCACACATGGACATGGTGGGCATCAGATCCTCCCACCCCACCCCTCCACCTTCATGTGACGATCCTAAAAAATTAAATATTGTCAAAAATATGATGAACAGTGTTCAATCATCTTCTTCTTCTTTTATTTTTTATTATTCAAATATTTTTATTTTTTATTTTTATTATTTAAATATTTTTTATCACATAATAATATATAATTAAATTTGCATGACTCATTTAAGTGCTACATCAACACATAATAATTTTTTATGGAATTGTGATGGAAGGAATTGATTTGCAACACTCATTTCAAGGACCACATGGATCGATTTTCAATTTCAGGGACCATCTTGATGGGGTGGGCAATTTCAAAGACCACTTGTTCTATGTATATTCGAAGTGTGTTGATACTTCCAAGACTACACCCAACCCTGGGCTAAAAGCCAAAATACCCCACTTATTCCCCCCCCCCCCAACCCAAATGCAACCCAATCCAAACAAAATCCTTGGGCTAAAAGTCAAATGTCAAACCAAGGCCAAATACCCCCAAGATTTAGCCCACAAACGCATGGATTTGCCCAAAAGTACCCCACTCTCGGCCCATTCACTCGCCCATTAGCCCCACGCCGCCCATGAGCCTTCAACGCCCGACAAGGGGGCCCACTGTCAGGGCTGCTGTCGACCACAACCTAGAGCCCAACGACTTTTTTTTGCATCTAACGGTTGGTTGATCCAATGGTCTAGATTCAAATTTTGTTTTTTTAAAAAATGTTATTTTAAAATACATTGAATCCAACTGCTGAGATCGAATATAATCAAATCTAACAGTAAAAAAGAAAAGATCTAACGGCCCAAATTTAAATCCAACGGCTGAAATAATTAAAAAAAATTATTTAACTCAAAATTTACCCAAAAACTCTATTAATACCTATGTATTTGTTCAAACATCCACACAAAACTCTATTTTCTCCTACAATTCTTCCAATTTTTCTTTCTACCATTTCTTTCCATTTCCAAATTGTTCAACATGGCAAGTGAGCATATTAGAGATCGCAATTAGACATGTGAGGAAGATGTTGCTTTATGCTTGGCATGGCTTTCTATTAGCGAAGATAGTGCAGTTGGCATGAATCAAAATAAAAAGGTTTTGTGGGATAAAATCATTGAAAAGTTTCATGAAAACTGCAACGGCGGCGGGAAGGACAGTGGTGGTGTTTACGATCGGTGGAAGACTATCAATAAAGCATGCACTTCATGGAAGGGAAACTTCGAGAGAATAGTGGCTGACATGGTTAGCGGAAGGAGCACCACATAAATTGTGAGTTTTTTTTCTTGATATTTTATGTGTCATGTACATAATATTATTTTGCAACTAATTGTTTTTATGTATTTTTTGCGTAGGGTGAAAGCAATGAAAATTTACAAAACAAGAGTAACACCGTTTTTAAGTTGCAACATGCTTGGGACATCCTCAAGGATTGTCCAAGGTGGGAACCGATGCGGACCAACAATGGGGAAGATTATTTCAACGTGAAACTGCACCGACAAATGCCGGAGATGAAGGTGTTGATGAAATGACCCCAACTCCTTCTTTTGCAAGGCCCTCGGGAAGAGATAAGCAAAAGGAAGCAAAGAGAAAAGGGAAGTCCCAAGATCCAATGAGTGGACACATTGCTACTAGAATTGCATAATTGAACGAAACCCATAGCGCTCGCCAAGAAGAAGCGGCCCGAATGCATTTGCAAATGAAGGAAGAAGAGGATAGGGAGCAAGATAGGTTTGAAATTAATTTCATGATGGAGGACCTCAACAAATACACTCCAGCGAGGAAGAAGTTCTTACGTGGTAAGCAAAAGGAAATTTTACGAAAGTATGCCACAAGGAATATATTGCAAGATGATGAATCATCTCAACCCTATATCCTAAGTCCACCACCAAGTCCATCACCAGGTCAAAATGGTGGATATCATTATTAAGTTTATGTAGTGTATGAATTATTGGTTGTATTAAGTTTATGTGGTTTATTAATTGTCGTTTGTATTAATTTTATGTACTTTATTAATTGTCGTGTGTATTAAATTTATGGCTTATTAATTATTATTTCTATTAATCTAGATGCCTTCAATAATTATTGTACTTATTATTCCACACTTTGATGTAGAATAGATGCCTTTAATAATTCAACCCCCATTGATGAGATATTGAGGATTTTTAGGAAATAAAAACACTTTGAAAATTGAAAGATTGGTGAATATAGAGGATGATTGAAGGTTGAAAGATTGTGTGATCAATTGATATTGAACCTGTGTTTATATAGAGGATGATTGATGAAAGTTGAAAGTTTGATGAAAGTTGGAAGTGTTGGTGAAAGTTGAAGGCTTGCTTTATGGAAAGATTTAGTGATTTTTCAATATTTATTAGAATTTAAATATTTTTTATATTTAAATGTTCATAAAATTAATTTACGATAGTCTACATAATTTTATTTTTTTTAAAAAGTTAATTTAAGAAAAAAAATTAGCCTAAGTTCATTCTTTAATAATCCTCGGCTAAAATTTTAGACCAAAAGGGTTGGAGCAGAAAAGCTGTTTCTAGGCTAAAAGTTAAATTTTCCAGGCTAAAAAATTTGGCTTTTAGCCCAAGAGTTAGAGATGGTCTAAGGGCTTTCGGCTAAGTTTCACACATGTATTAAGCTCATAAATTAGTGATTATGTTCAACTCAAATAGTTTTCTTATATTTGTTTGTGATGATTCTTTTGTTAGAATATAATTGATTTCGTTATCTAATATTATCTTGAACTAAAATTGGTGGAGGTATGAGAGGTAGAAACTATTACTTGTAACTCAAGCATTGATTTTACATGTTGAGAGAGATATGCATGTTCGGTGGTGGGTATAAGCAAATTGAGGTTCAATTTTGTGATGATACTCAAATTGAGAGTTTTTTTTTTTTTGGTAAACTTTGACAGTACGAGAGGAATTTTATTGATAATAAAAAAAGAAATTACACTTAGTCATGGGGGACATAAACCTACCCCTCATAGTATAAGAAAAAAAATACATGAAAAAGAAGGGGGGGACATAAAACCTTACCATTCTAGAAACAAAAACAATAATGGTATAGGGAAAAGAGGGGGGGGGCATGAAACCTAACCCCTCTAAAGCCAAACCTAAAAGTTGTAAACCTGCAAAACTGATCAAGCAACATCACAGGTTAAGAAAAGAAAATAAGAAAGTCAGACAAACCTATATACCGAGATGCACATTAATTTGAGAAGCGGAAACCAAGAAAGCCAACAAAGTTTGAAAACAAAGCAGCACGAGCCACCACTAGAAAGGGAATTAATTATGTCATACCAAAGTTGGAGAAGACAAGCCCATGTTAGGAAACTTATCTACAACAATGTTTCCCTTCGCGATATATGTCAGAGGCATACAAGCCCATGTTAGGTCATATTGAGGTTCAGTTAGGTGGGTGCAGTATATTTGTGCTTTGTTGGGTGAGAACTAAGAAGAGAGAAAATAGAGATAAATTTCAAGTTTAGTAATTTTTTATGGTGAATACATTTCTATAGTGAATATTTTTTTTAATCTAAAAATATTTCGCACAAAATGCAAATGACATTTTGCACTACTATAGCTCTTCGGTTTTCCTGCTTTCTTTCCTGTTTTCTTTCTATTCCTTGTCTTCGATAGCCTCTTTTATTTAATGATATTATGCTTTGAGCTTTAGTGTCTTAGTTTATTTTGTGCTCTTGCCTCAATTTGCTCTGAGTTTTATCTCAGTTCAAGATGCATCTTTTCTCCCCAATTGTTGTTCCTCTTCACGAATTCTCTATCATCAACCTTGGCTACTCTTTTCATCGGATGGTTCATCCAGGATTCTCTTTCGGATGAGTGCTCTAGCATTTGACGGTTTTTAAAATGCTTTTTGCTCTATCTGGTGGGATTATGGGAGCGCTTATTGTGCGGCGAGCTTGGCCACCCTATTTTCCGTTCATTCATTTGGTTCCTTAATTTGTCTTCTTGATAGTGTTGGCGTTGTGAAGGTGTTGCAACTAGCTTGGAAGAGGTGGTATTTTTCTTTTTTTAGATCTAGGTTTTAAGTTGGAGTTTGCTGTGGTCTTTCTCTTGTTTTGGCATATGGTCTTTCTGTTCCTGTTCTTTGTATTTTCTATTGTGTTGGACTATACTTTTAATTGTTTCTTTTGGACTGCCTTCTTTATTAATGAATTTTATAATTTTGGCCAAAAAAAAGCTTTGAATAAATGTACATACTGAAAAATTAGTCTATCTAACTTTCAATTTCTCTAATCTCCATGGATGTTCGAGTCATCAGAACGGTCTATTTGAACCATTGAACAGTTGCAGTATTTTCAGAAGTAAAAATAAAAAGAAATGAAAGGGTGAGATCTTTTCATCAAGTTCTGAATGGTATATGTTGTTAATTAATATTGTTCAGATTTGATTAACTTTACCCATAAACTCCCCGCTCTAGGTTTGTTGTCCCCTAGAATGTGTCTCATTTGTGTCTCCTTGCTAATATACATATATATATATATATATGTATGTATGTATGTATGTATGTATGTATGTATGTATGTATGTAGGCCCTTCATGCAAAGGGATTCCCATTTTTTTTTTTTCCAAAAAATGGGGATTAAGTGTGGGGCTCACTCCACATCGAACTTCATGTCTTCAACAATACTAACAGTCTATTTTATAAGTCTCAATTCATAGATCATCCTTGCAAAAATTCAATTCAATCCGAAACCATTTACCTATTTAATTATCAAGATAAAATTTCATTGTTTCTTATATAACAAAGTATTCGTTTTTTTTTTTTAAACCCAATTAGATGTCTTAAACATTTCCAATTTGACTAATATTTTGCAAGGATGATCTATGAGGTGGTAGTGTGGACCCCACAACTAATCCCCATTTTTATAAAAAAAAATGGGGATCTCTTCCTTTTAAGATTTCACACACACACACACACACACATATTGAACCATTCATAATTTTATTGCTGAAATATTTATATATAAATTTGACTCTTATATGTTGAATTTTTCATTTTTCCTTAAGGACGTGGACGGAAAAGATAATCTCAGTGAAGCATATGAAAAGCCATATCTAAAATAGAATTCTTCACTTTCTTTCCATGGTTGTTGAGCTTCCAAAGTGAACAAGGATTAATTAAGACAAAAATGATTCTAGCAGTTAAGGATTAATGAAGACAAAAATGATTCGAAGCAGTGGGACTACTGCTTACTAGGTAAAGAGTTTAGTAGGCGAACTGAGGGCTTTAGTAATTATCGATTGTGTGTATGTTGCTGTTGCTATTCTCGTGCAGAAAATACAAAGCTCCATTTTTCATTGCATACAAAACTAGAACTGTAGTGCTCTATATTTCAGTTTGAGGCGAGTGAGATTATAACAAATATGAAATCATCATTCATAGTTGAGGTGACTGAGTTATACAAAACCAAAACTATAGTGCTATATATGTCCTTTAAATGCAAGAACTTATTTGTGACTAGAAGAAAGCTCTTGCAGGTGCTTCATGTCAAACAAATTTCACTCTAAAAACAAAGTAAAATTCATTCTTTTCAATTAAATAATTTTATGAGTCATTAGCAAATCAAAAGAACTGATAGTCACTACTTTTCAAACATCAAACTAAATAAGATGGATCTTTAATAAAAAGTATTAATTGAAGCTTTAGTCCAAAAAAACAGAGTAAATTCCTTGAGCACTCTTCTCATAGCATCTTGCACTTTCGTATCATTATCATGTGTCTTCGTGGTGCTTGTCATTTGAGAGCTCATCAAAGCCTAATCCTTCGTTGTTGGTAATTGTATATGCGCCTATATGCATATATAATGACATAAAATTACTCCTTCAAAAAAGAAATTATAAATGGAAAAAGAAGAAAGTGTTAACCAATTACAAAAGAGTTACCTGCAATAAATTTATCATGCTAGTTGGACAGTGTAGATAACTACTTGTAGCATTCTGGATCCCTAAAATAGTATTGCTAATATACATATAAACAGAAGTGAAAAAAAAAAGTGTATAAGTCAACAATATATTTATGAAAATAAGTGCAAGCTTGTAGAAGTATAAGTGAACCTATATACCTGTGAAAAATCACATGGTTGTCCAGGCATAAATTGGGCTAACCAACCTAAATTTATATAACCGTCCAAAATTAGATGGAAGTCATCACTAAATGAAAGTAAAATAAATGTTCAAAACCGTAAGTTTCAATGAATCCACATATCAAAAGGCTACATACTGATTGCAATATGAGAGTATGAGGTAGAGTTATTTGTGTAAACCGACAACGGAGTCCACAGTTGAACATTTTAGTTCCTTATTTCGAGGCTTTTTCTTTTTTGTGGCCTTTTCTAGAGCATTACTTGGCCTCTTAGAACTTCCAACAACTTTTTACCTTGTTTTGATTCCTCTAACTTGATTGACATTATCATCAATGCATATAGTCTCATTGAGCTCAGATGCATTCACTTGAGTTGGTTGTTGAGTTGCTTTCACCTTTAAACATGCATCAATCTCTCCCAACGTCTTGTTTAGTCTTGATATAGCAATTTCATATGCTTCCGACGACTCTGCTACTCGTGTTGCTAATTGAATATGCAATTGACATAGCTTTCTATAACGCCTTACAATGTTCGCCTTTGGGTTATCTTTATTTTGAGATACTGAGAGTAACTTTTGCATTCCTAGACTTGATATTTTTTATCCATCTCTCCAAGACATACTGAGTTGGATGCTTGTAATATTTCTTGCAGAAAGAACCTTTAAAGCATGTGCACACAAGAATTCTGCAAAATCATACTTCTTACAACTACATAATACAGTATTGTCTGTCAAGTCAAATGTGACTATATAGTGCCAATTCTTCATATGAGGGATGATTTCATATTTGTCGACGCTTCCAATCTCACTATTGAAGTTCAAGACACAACTATGAGCTTTGCATAACTTGTTTTGAAACCATTTAAGCACTACTAGTGTATAAATACATGTTGCATGCTTTAATATTTATATTGGAAATGACAATGCATGAGAACTTTGACTTGCTTTAAATTCATCTCTCAAGTCTTGATATCGACGATCGTCAACTAGCCTTTCAAAATGTTTAACAAATCGTAACAAATCATATTTGTGGTTGACATACTTCTTAATAGCACTGTTCATACTTTCACTGCGTTGAGTAGTAGTAATATCAACACAAAAAAGTTTGCCACCCATAAACTAATGCCTATTTCTCTTTTATGGCAAACAATCGATTCAACCAATTATCGTCTGTAAGGTTATATGTTTGCAGCATGTTATTCCAAGCATCTAGAAAATCATCTTCGTCCTTATGGCCGTATATGCAACCACTAAAATCCTTGGCAAAATCATTAAAATTCTCAAAAACACTTTTAAGTTGCTTGGTTGCATTTTGGTATATGTGTCAAATGCATAAATGATGACACGTTTATGGGCACTTCTCAAACCATGATTTGGCCATTAAATCATCTTGATCAATTAGAATATTTTTTTTTTTCCATAAATAGCCTTGGCAAAAGTATCAAATAACCAACTGAAAGTTGCATCTGTCTCCACATACAATAATGCAGCACCAAATGCAACCGTTTGTTTATGATTGTTGATACCAACAAACATTGCAAAAGGCATTCCTTCTTTATTTTTTTTCTATATGTGGTATCAAAACATACAACATCACCAAAATAATCATAATCCACCATCATCCTTGAATCAACCCGAAAGATATTAGTAATCAAATCATCTTCATCCACTTCTATAGCATAAAAGGAATTAGGATCATTCAACTACATTTTTTGTAAATATTCCAACACTCCGCCTGTATCACCTCACTTCATCTCTATTGTTCACTTGGAACGCAAAGAGTTCTTATAGTCATCATGAATGAATCCAAGATTTGACGACCACCAGCTTGTTTACATAAATTCAACATTTTCCCTTGGTGCAATTTTTAGCCATATCAGCTTCAACTTTTTGTGCAAGAGACATGTTCCTATGTGACCTAAAAAACTGAGTCTTACTAGGACTTGATGTTGGATGTGTATGATTAGGAATAAATTCAATAACCTTATAGTTCTTGTCAATCGACCAAACTGGTTTGCATCCTTGCTTGACATCCAAATCTTGTTTTAGCGCAATGAGATTCAACATTGGGATCACGGTTTTTTTTTTTTTTTTTTATTTTTTATACCATGCCCTTCCAAAGAGCAATCTATCCATCAACTTGCCACCCTCATTTTTATGAGCTTTACTTTTTTTGAACACTGAAGCCAACGGTATAAGCATATGCATTGTAAAATGACAAATACTGGAACTAATTCTTTCCAAACATCATTTTTTTCCAAATCTACTATTTCCTTGTTTTCATAATCTATAACAGAATTCAAGTCAATACCTATTTCATAATTCAAAAGTGGCTTTTAATATGCTTCTATTTCATTGGCTTCACTGTAATTATCTTCTCCGGCCATGTCCTTAAGGAAAAATGAAAAATACAATATATGATCCATACATGATTCATATCTTTGGAAAGAAAGTTTGGTCACCGTTCAGTTGGGACGTAGAAACTTGTCTTCATTAATCTCATTGTCTACCTAGAAGCTTAAACAGAGAAGTTTGTTCGCCCAGGCAACTCAACAGCCACATAAAGAAAGTGAAGAATCCTATTTGGGTTTGCTCACCTCGTTAACCCAACAGTTTCTGATTATTTTGGATTTTTTTAATTTAAATGTTAAATAAATAAAGGACTTAGAGTACTTGAATCTAATAGAAGAAGTGACACAAAACCGAACGCAATGGCGTTCTAGGATTCATATAGCCGACCCCCCACTTAGTGGGAAATTGCTTTGTTGTTGTTGTAAATGTTAAATAAATAAAGTTAACAGAGTAAAATTTTAAGTTAAGTTAAAGGACATGTGTCAACATATTAGCAAGGAGACACAAATGACACTTTTAGGGGACAATAGACCTGGAGCCTAAACTCCCACCCCCGTTACCCTTCCCACCCCACTATTGCCATCACGCAGTGGCGGAGCCAGGATTTCTTGTGAGAAGGGGCATCAAACAAGTATAGAAGAAGAAAAAACGAATAGTAGTGGTTATAAAATTACTATTGCAAAACACCATAATATTTATCCAAATAGTTAAATAGTCAAAACTAACATATGCATAGATAATTTTATCTATTCATAGTAATCAAAATTATTCTTGACGAATTTCAATGAAACCGTTTCATGATGTCATCTATACGATTGAAAGAATTATTAAACTCAATAGAGAGAATTACGAAAATCTTTGCAAACCCTAAAACTCAAGAAAGAGGTGGGATATAATAGAATCAGATGTTTTATAGTGAATAATAGAGTATTACAAACCTTTTTGTTCTTTATTCAATAAATTTGGGATTTCGAAGGCTGAATATATGAGATTCAATAAGAACAAGTAAAAACTTTTCCCATGCATAAGTGAAAGACGATTTTTTTTAATTAAAAGTGAATGATGGGTTTTAATTTAATGTTATTGATTTGTGAGAGGATGGTGCCATCCACACATCTCTTTTTGCCTTTCATACACCCTCTTAATTTGCGGTCACCGGATTGAATGAATTGAATATCAAATGACATAAATTAACAAGAATGTGTGAAAAGTAAAAAAAAGTATATGGATTGCACCGCTCTTTGTGCTAAATGACCATTTAAAATATATACTTAATTTTGAGATGGGACCTATGAGATGAAAAATAGATTATGATTGAATTTGTTTTAGTTGTTGAGAAGGGTTGCAAAGCAATAGAAATAGGTGTAATACTAATCTTATATTTTAATTGAGGGTAAGCCTAAGACTACTGTAGTCCTTAACTGCCTCCGTCAATGCCACAACGCATACCCCACCACCCTGACCACCGTTGCCACCATCCCCCATCCTCGTTGCAACCGCAACATCATCCTCATCACCACCTCTCACCGTCTTAAAATTTATTTATATAATCATAAAACCATCCGCAAAATGTGTAATTTTAAAATGGCAAACGTTATACTCTTTTAAATATAATCTCCATATACCCCAATAAAATAAAAATAAAAAAATCTTTCTTTGGGTTTACAAAATTATTTTGGGCTGTAGTCACTTGATCCACGCTAATTAATATTAAACCGGTCAGACAGACCCAAAGAATATTAAGGGTGTATGGGCTTAAAAACCCAGATAAGTTTTGCCTTTTTCCTTTTTCACAATTTAATTTTAATAATTTTGAGTTCGATCATCGTCCTCCTCGTCCTCGCTTCAAAATCAAGCAAAGCATCGCAGAATTTAGTTCCTTACCAGCAATCAGAAACCCCAACTTTTCAAATTCGAAAATTATAATAATAATAATAATAAAAATATGGAGAGGGTGATGAACATAATAAAGCCAAAGCCAAATCCACAGCAGCAATTGAGAGATTGGCAGCGCAAGCTTCGCCAGGAGTGCCGCAACATCGAACGACAAATTCGAGGTAAATTTTAACTTACCCAGCTCTAATTTTTACCATAATTTTCAATTTTCTTCGAACTTTTGGGTTGTGGGTTGATTTCCATCATGGTTTAGGTTCATGGATCAGGAAATCGGATTAATGGGTAGTTTTAATTTTGATTGTTCTGCAATGGGTTTTCATCAGATATACAAAGAGAAGAGAAAAGTGTGCAGAAAGCAATCAGAGAGGCTGCCAAGAGAAATGACATGGGTTCTGCAAAGGTATTATTTTTTCCCCTTTTAAATTTGGTTCTGAGCCAAGGCTTTGCACTCCAAATTCTCCAAATTTGTTTCGATGAGTTTGTCGTCTGTGAATTTCCTTTGATGTACACCAAATCATAGTATTAGTAGGCTCTACAGAATACATGTTGCGGTTAATTTGAACGAAATCGAAATGGGATAGAAATGTCCAGTCCAGCCATTATAATATTGCTCTGCTTTTTCTACTCGGACCGTGAACTTATACAACTGAACTTTTCATTCTGTACTTATAGCTATTAACTGTTAATGAAGGGAGATGAGTGGCTGTCGATTTATTATGATCCCTGCGATCGGTTTCTGTGTTGTATGATAGTTCATAAATTGACAGAACTTATCTTTGATTAGTTTGTTAGTTTAATTACCGGCTGTTGTTTGACATTCCATGCGGTCATCCTTCTTCCCTTCTGTATATTCAGTTATCTACTCTGTATTAATTATTTCAGTCACTTGCTAAAGAAATTGTGAGATCTAGAAGGACAGTGAACCGTCTTCATGAAAATAGGGCACAACTGAATTCAATATCAATGCACCTTGGGGAGAGTGTTGGTAAGTCTGTAATACGCAAGCTTATGGTTCAGTATGGTTGTATACATTCCATCACCATTGGAAGTGCTGCTTTAGTAATAACCTCAGATTCCCGTTATCGCATGTTTACCTGTTTAAGTAGCGTAGTTTATTTTGGATTTTAAAACTGGAATCTTATTGTAGAGCTTGAACATAGTAGCTGTATGTGATATTATAGACTTATGTCATTGCATGTCTTAAACTAGAAATCTCTTTAGGTTGTTACGTGCTAGTGGATTGAAATGACAACGGATGCCTGCTTAGAGAAGATGATTCTTAGACTAGCGCAACCCTGCAACACAATGGGAAGTTAGGCCTCCGTATCGGAGGTGATTCTTAGACTAGCAACCAGGAAACATAACGTGAAGTTAACTTGTAACAAATTTGAAGATGAACTATCTTTAGTATAGGAAAAGTTAAATGTTCTGCTAGGACGTGTTGGTAAAACTAGTGTTTTATATTGAGGGGGTGGCAAGAGAAAACTTTTTTTTTTTCATTATTGTGGTTATGATTACTAATAATTTACAGTTTCTTGTTTTATGGACTGACTCAGTCTGGTCTTGTTATGGTTTCTGATAATATATTCTTGGAGTCTTTTCTCTTTTCCTTTTTTCTCCGTTTGTTAATATGCTTAATTGACTCAGAACCGAGTGCAATGGCGTTCTAGGATTCATATAGCCGACCCCACTTAGTGGGAAAAGGCTTTATTGTTGTTGTTGTTGTTGATATGCTTAATTAATCACCACCTTCCGAATGCTTCCTTGTTTAACATGAGTATGGGTGGTTGGTTTGATCATTTTTATGTTTGTCATTGATTCTGCAGCTATTGCCCGTACAGTGGGGCATTTATCCAAGAGTTCTGAGGTTATGAAGCTTGTCAATAACCTCATGAAGGCTCCTGAAGTGGCTGTTACGATGCAAGAATTTAGCAAGGAGATGACCAAGGTACTCCGTTATTTGTCTTTCACTTACACAGAAGCACAAACATGACAGTCTTTCGTTTTGTTTGTCACAGTTTTATCATACTCATAGCAACATTATTTTTTCTATAATGTGTATACAGAATTGCATTGGAATTTGGAAGTTCGTTATTTGTCCAAATATTCTTCCTCTTCTCCCTTTTTGTCCCAGATGAAAAGTTTTGGGAAAATGTAACCGCAAATAATAGGTTTTGGGAGAATAGTTTTCTTAAATTATGGCCTCTGTTAGATCTATTTGTTTGTCAACTGTATATAGATGTTTCCTGCTGGAAGAATTAAATGTTATCATCACTTATGTTTGTTGCTTTAATTAGCTTTTCATTAAGTTGTTCCCATAGTTTATTTAACGTCGTAACTCGTAAGGTATTTTGGTCAACAAGCAATGGTTATAATGTTTATTTGTAGGCAGGAGTAATTGAAGAGGTGGTGAATGATAGTCTTGACACAGCACTGGACTCCGAGGACATAGAAGAAGAAATAGAAGAAGAAGTCGACAAAGTTTTGACTTCTATAGCTGGTGAGACTGCTGCCCAGCTTCCAGAAGCGGTCAGGAAGGAGAGGTTGAAGCAACCTGCTACTGCACAAGCTAGACAGGAGGTATGTGTGACGTGACTATCATGAAGTCCCATTTCCAGTCATAAGTTTATACCTTTCAAAGAAGCCGAACAATATGATACATCATTTTGCTTCTGCAGGAAGAGGCCATAGCTGAGGGTGTCGATGATGAGGCAGAGTTGGAAGAAATAAGGGCCCGGCTTGCAAACGTTAGGTCATAAGATAAGTTGAAGCCCTTCAGCCATTCTCCTTTATCTGACCGGATTCTGCAGTAAAGCCCGTGTTTACCACTGACCGAGGACACCAGAGATGTATCGTCTGCTGTATATTAAATTGAAGCAGCTTCCGAAAGAGTTTACAAGTAAGCCGTTATTGTGCAATATTCAAATGCAACTCATTTCGTGAAACTTGCAACCAAACTAGTATCACTGTGTATTGCGTTGCGTATGTTTTTCTATCTTTGGTAACTGCGGCTGGAGCTTCGATCTACTTTCTCCGTGTATTTTCGCTCAATATCTGTACTCAAAACGGATTGCAATTTACGCATGAAAAGTATTGCACGCATGCATCATCCGTTCTTTTTACATGTTATCCGTTCTTTGGCGATAAGGTGATGATAACGCATGAATTTTGGACATAACATACGGACATGTTGTCGTTTCAATAACCACATTTAGCTTTAGCAACTTGTGGTTGTATCAGATTTCACCTATCATTATCAAATTCTCCTTTTTGAGACTTTATGGACAAATTAGGTCGTAGTAGTTGGTCGTAAAAGCAAATTGGGTGAGAATTTTGGTTGGGATAGTGCTTCGACAGAAGTACTTATTTTAAAAGCCGTGGCTCTTGGCTGTCACAAGAAGCTGGATCCATATTCCAGATTCCGGAGTCAAACTTAGCGTCCAATAAATTGGAAAAATCATGTTCTCCTTTAACACATGATTTAACTGACATAGCTGGAAATGCACCTTAATAATCACGCTATCATGTTAAGCAATCATGCAGCAAAACAAAATTCATTTCCTTTTCAACTGGTCAACATATAATTAATTAAATTCTTGCATAAAATGTTGCTGCCTAAAATACTTGGCTCTTTCCCTTGCAATTTGGTACGCATGCAAAAATTACTAATTCCATGAATATTTTATCTAGTTATTTCTATTGAGAATGCAAATGTTTTAAACTACTCTAATATACGGAAAGAGGCGGGTTCGAACTCAAGTGTATGCTAACAAACTATATCACCCAATTAGCTTAACTCACATCTGTTTTACTCTGTTGGGGAGAGAGAATTTGGGTTAAGTCACATAATGACTCAATCACAACTAGTTATTTACACTAAATTGGTTGCAAACTCGCCATTCTCGTTACTTGAACCTAAGACTTTCTCATTTACGAGTGAAGATGAATACCAACAGACCGTAGTACTAATTGTTAAACTCATATCTACTTTAATTAGCTATTTCTAATTTTTGTTGTTTTTTTTTTTGGTCGACTTCTTAATAGATTACCATTATTTAAAACCACTCCAACATTTGGGATGACAATTTCTTCAAAGCATCGTCCTTCTATTTGGGGCATTTTAAAGAATTTTCTTATCATTATATTATGAAAACACATTTTTGGCGTGCTGGCAAACAATGCCTTACACGCAAGTACGACAATTTGGTAAAAAGCCACTTTTTATTGTAAGAAACAAATTTATAATTAATAGGCTTAGCACACATTTGTAAAATTAGAACTATTCGAAATTGTATTTGCGAAAAAAATAAGTATAAAACAAAGTAGTTGTCCACGGAATATCAATTCATAAACTTATAGTCTGTTTGATTTGCAACTTGAATTCGTTTTTTTAAGAGAATTTTAACAAAAAGTCCGCGGTAACGTTCATTTTAACGAAAAACCATATTTTTACATTAAAAAGTCAAATCTGGTACTATTCACTTTACTCTTTATTTTATCATTATCGTTAAAATTCAAAGTTTTTAAATCTTTTTCATTAGTTTTTTTTTTTAATTCAGCAACATTTTTTAAGTCTCAAGTCAATCATTTTTGTTTAGTATGATTATTACACATGAACATTATGAGATAATATGTATCTATCGTCTCTCTCTCTCTCTCTCTCTCTCTCTCTCCATCCTTTCTTTCTCTCTCCCCTCTCTTCTTACCTTTCTGATTTCTCTCCCCTCTCTCTCTCCCGATTCTTTTCCTCAAGCCTCAGCTTTCCTTGTATCTATCGTCTCTCACTCCAAAATCTCTCTCCATTCTCTTTCCTCTCTCTCCCTTTCTTTCGGTCCTCTCTCCCTTCTCTCCCCTCTCTCCCTTTCTTGTTTCTTTAATTGCTAAGATTTAAAAATAATTTTAAATTTTAAATCAAATAAGTTTTTTAATCTTAAAAAGAACTATACTTAAGAAATGATTTTTCAATGAATACTTTTGAAAATGATAAAAAAAATTTAGGGCTTGTTTCGTATCTTATTTAAAAAATTTTATAATTTTTCAAAACATTTCTTAAAATTTTTTATAGAAAACAATTTTTTTTATGACTAAAAAACTTGTTTGGTATGTGATTTAAAATTTTTAAATCATACAATTTAAACTAAACAAAAAGATCCAAAAAGAGGAAGTCGAGAGAGAAAAAGGAGAGAAGAGGAAAAAAAGTATGAGATGATTGGAGGAAAGAGAAAGAAGTGAGAGGATCGGAAGAGATAGAAAGAAGTGAGAGGATTGGAAGAGATAGAGAGGAATGAGTGAGAAAACCAAGAGATTGAAAAGATCGAATTAGAGAAGAGACGAAAAAAGTAAAAAAAAAAAAAGAAGGGGGGAGAGAAAGAAGAAAAAAGAGAGATAGATTTGAAGTGAGAGGGAAGGAGGGAGAGAAAATGAAAGAGTGAGTTTAAGTTTAAAAATTCTAAAAACATTTTTTATTTTATTTATGTTTTTAGAGAATTAATTATATTTTTTTAGTTAATCTTGAGTTTAACTTTTGAAAATAGTCCTACCAAATAAGTTTTTAAGATCTAAAACTTGAAAATTATTTTTGAGTTTAAAAAATTATATTTAAGTAAAGTATCAAACAGAGTTAGTAACTGCTTAAACTTTTTTTTTTCTTAAAGGAAAACGCGTGACAGCTGGTCCTTAAGTTCCTATTTTCTTTTTTTTAAGTCTTTCCTTGTCTTAAAGCCCCTTCTTTTTCTTTCTTTCTTTGTTGTCTTTTTCTTTCTTTCTTTGTTGTCTTTTTCTTTCTTTCGTCGTTGACGGGGTCTGATGATTTCTTAAATCTCCATCAATTATTCAATTCTCAACTATTACACATGAGCATTATAAGATAATATGTATAAAGTCCAGCTAACATGAATATAACTTCGATATTTATATTTCTAACGAGGTCAATTTTAAGTTTTGACTCACAGTGACTTATTATGACGAGTGTTAGATAATAAAATATATGATTTTTGTAAATCTCGTCATTTGTTAATTAATTTTTTTTTTTATCAAGTATCATCTAATCAATCTCATTTAAACATAATATAATGAAAACAAGGTATCATCTAATCAATCTCATTTAAACATGATATAATGAAAACAACAAACAAAGAGAACATTAGAATTTTAATTGAGAGGTTTAAGAGTTACTTCCCTTTAAAGCAATAATCTCAAAAAAAACAAAATAATTAGCTGTTTGATCATTCTTTAACCGCAATTAAATGAAGATTTACCAGCAAATTTATTATAATTATTATTATTTCAACAAACAATAATATCAGGTGAAAGAGTAGGCTAAGTCTTACAATGAGTCTGCCATAATAATACGGTTCAACATCGAACCTAACACCTCTCACTTACAAGTGAAGATGAATACTATTATATCGTAATACTAAGTGACCCTAGAAAAATTATTATTATTATTTTTAAAACAATTTTTCTTTTAAAATATAATAAATTCAAAGGCCGTTACCTCCGCCACTGAGGGTTGGACATTTCGTACTCCAGAGTCCATCCTTCATGCCAACTCTCTGTTTTTTCCTTCTTGTTTACATCGAACACTATATATTCCCTCCAAACCCCACACTTTTCTTCCCATACGAAACAAACCAACAACAATGACATCTCCTACTTTCCCTCACATTTCCCTCTCTTCTCTTTTCCTTCTCCTCCTCCTCCCACTTTTATCATCTGCGTCGAACCCCGCCAGCGACCGCCTTCACTTGCCTTCCCCCACCCTCTCCGCGAAACGCCAAGCGGAGAAGTTCATCAGAGCCCTCAACTTGTTCCCAAAGCATGATATCAACAGTTTACCCCACAGGCCTTTATTGGATGCTGAGAGTGATGCTGGTGCTAAGATTGTCGAGAAGCAGTTCCAAATGCCCTTTCTTGACGCCGCTTTGGGTCCTTCTGTTAAAGAGCTTGGTCACCACGCCGGCTACTACCGCCTTCCCCACTCGAACGCTGCAAGGTAAGAGCAAAAGGGTTGATCTTAAACTGTATTTCAAATCACATTTGATTTGGGAAACTGGAAACTATGAAATTCTGGACTGAATTTTACTCGAATTGCATTATTTTTTGCAGGATGTTCTACTTATTTTTCGAATCGAGGACCAACAAGAACAATCCTGTTGTGATATGGCTGACTGGAGGGCCGGGATGCAGCAGTGAACTGGCTTTGTTTTATGAAAATGGTCCCTTCCGCATTCAAAAGAACTTGTCACTCACTTGGAATGACTACGGCTGGGACAAGGTACTGTAATGGTCCTTGGCCGAGGTGTTTTTTCTTATCGTTTATGGCTTGTTTGTGTTTCTGAACGAGTTCTTGTTTGGCAGGCATCGAACATTCTTTTCGTTGACCAACCCGTTGGAACTGGTTTCAGCTATAGTACAAATTCGGATGACATTCGTCACAACGAAGAAGGCGTTAGCAACGATTTATACGACTTTCTTCAGGTTCTAATGATTACTTTCTGTTAAACAGACATGCACTCATCGTTGATGTATACGAAATCATCCATCATATGCATCAACGAACGATAATCATGATAATCATTCGCGCACGTGTGAACAACTGTCATTAAAAATGGCCTTCATAAATACATACGAAGGCACTTCATCAACATTGCAACTCAATCAAGTGAAGTTTTCCTTTATCAATCTTAGAGACCTTGAATTTACCAGCTTCTCTTCATGGTGACAGGAATTTTTCACTCAACATCCTCAATTTGCTAAAAATGATTTCTACATTACCGGAGAGTCATATGCTGGGCACTACGTTCCCGCGCTTGCTTCTCGGGTTCACAAAGGAAACAAAGCAAAGGAAGGGACTCACATAAACCTCAAGGTATCTGTAATAGTTACAACAGGCTGACTGCATTTGGTTTATCTCCTATGGTAGTTCTGATCTGATCGGTTTATCACCTCCGGTTAAACAGGGTTTCGCCATAGGGAATGGGTTGACCAATCCAGAAATCCAGTACAAGGCATACAGTGATTATGCACTGGAAATGAAGTTGATTACAAAACCTGACTACGACAGTATATCACAGATAATTCCAGACTGCGAAGAGTCAGCTAAGACTTGCGGTATTTCCTCTTCATTTCTTCTGTTCTTCACATACCTGTTGATTACGATATCAAATGAGATATAATGGTTGTTTGAACAAGATTATCCGGCTCATGTACTTTTCTGATGTTTCAAACCGTCAGCCGCCTCTACGACTGGAGACGCTTGTGAGAATTCATTTACTATTTGCAACAGCATAGTTAACCAGATAATGCATAGACTTGGTGATACAAATGTAAGAAAAAACGCAAAAATATTTATCATCGTCAGAGCTATAAGTTCTAAAAAAACCTAAAAACGAGTTCAAGTATGCTGAGAATCTACCTTATTTTGGATATATGCAGCACTATGATATTAGGAAGAAATGTGAAGGGAGCTTTTGCTATGACTTCTCGAACATGGAGACATTCTTGAACAAGCAACTGGTTAGGGATGCCCTAGGAGTTGGGGACATCGAATTTGTTTCATGCAGCACTACGGTATATGATGCTATGCAGAATGACTGGATGAGAAATCTGGAAGTGGGAATTCCTGCCCTTCTTGAAGATGGAATAAAGCTGCTTGTATATGCTGGGGAGTACGATTTCATCTGCAATTGGCTTGGTGAGCTTCTTTGTTCCAGCAAAAAGTTCGTGTTGCAATGTATTAGAGAGGATAATGTACTTTCGATAATTTTCATATCATGACGTCTCTCTATTTTGCAGGGAATTCAAAGTGGGTTCATGCCATGGAATGGTCTGGTCAGAAAGCATTTGGAGCTGCAGAAACTGTTCCATTTAAGGTTGCGGGTGCAGATGCCGGACTGCTAAAAAGCCATGGACCTCTGGCTTTCCTCAAGGTCTCTCTCTCCCTCTTTCAACTCTCTCTCTCTCTCTCTCTCTCAATCTGGTTACAAATAGTAACTTCGGAAAATTTGGTATGTAACCAAAAACAGGTTCATGATGCTGGTCACATGGTTCCAATGGATCAACCAGAAGCTGCATTACAGATGCTTACAAACTGGATGCAAGGAAATCTGGCTGTGGCCGAGTCAGGCAAAAGAGTTGCCCCAGCTGATACCCTCAATCCTAGCCTGCCACCACGCGGTTTCTAACCCGGTGTCTGTTGGGCAGGCAGAATTATGAAATACTTGTTCATAACTATAGTTACCATGTTTGCTTTGACTATTTCACCTTTTCCAACAGTGTTTCTTGTCTTTTGGAAGTTCAACTTATCTGGTAATTGCAAAGCCAGCATATTCTTTTAAAAGTTAACAACCATATATTGCAAAATTGGGTAGGTGATTCTTTGGAGAACTATGAAAAAGGGCATGAGTCCGTGCATCATTGCTAGACAAACACACCTAACTGGTACCGTTGGCTTAGTTTTTCCTAGTATAAGGGCAGGGAATCAAAATACCACCCACGGATATATGGGCATAAATGCGTGCTATACCTAAAGTGTTCAAAAAAAGGTTAAGTGCTTTGAGAACGCAGTGAAATTCAATATTGATGAAAACAAAAAGGACAATCAGTTGTATTTGCAAGCACACAGCAATATACAGTAGATGAAAACAACAGTCAAGAGCTTCTTACTCCATACAATTCCCTCAAGCTCACAATTGCTGGCTGAAAACCAGACCTCAATGGAACAACTTGAACTGCTCGCAGATGTTGTGCATTCCCGTTCTTTGGTTTGGATAGTGTCATTTTAAACATCTCTCCGTCCAGAATTCTACTAGCATTAACAGCTGCAGAAAACATCCCAAAACAGAAACAAATTAGGCAAAAAATCGAGCCACCCATTAATGCATGCCATTACTGGAAAACGGTGACATATTGTACAAGTTGAAAACGAAGCAAGTTTCCATAAATAATCAATAAGAAAATTTCTTGAAGATGAACTTAAAAATTCAACCATGGGAGAATACAATAAAGCTACCAAAAAGCATATGGCTGCTAAAAAAAGTTGCATTAATTTTAGATCATAAGAAAATTTTACTACATTCGTATTTCTCCAAAGAAGCACACCACATTGCAATTGACTACGAAAGCATCAAAACATCAGTCAAAATGGGAACATTAAGATCAAATTTTGAGTGGCAAATGTCAGCTTTAGGCCAGTTGGACACGGCATCGAAGCTTGAATTCCCCTGCAAGTAATTTTTTTTGAACAAACGATATCATCTATACTAAAGAGGTGGCCTACAATAATTTGATTCAAATTCGTCTTTTAACGAGAATCAAACCTATGATTTCTCACTTAGCAGTGAAGAGGACTTGCACTAGACCGTAGCACTAAGTGGCTCCACGTAATTAGATTAGCTTAAAATAGATTTATCGCATTGTCAAAGCAAAAGATTGAATTTTAAGTGGTGTTTATTCCTGAACAGTAAAAGCACACAAAAATTCACATAAATGGGATTATGGGTATGAAAATCTAAAGTGGGAAAGGGAGATTTACCAGCAAAAGGGTGAAACTTGGCGAAGTCAAAAAACTCCTCAGCAGAGCAACCAAATAGAACCTTGGCAGCCCTATCAAAGCATATCACATTAAGCACTTTTGTATCTGAAGCTATTGACATCTGCCAAAACAACCCAAAGAAACCCAATACGAATCAACAGAAATGAAAAGCACTTTTGAAATGGGCAAACAGCCTTCCAAGAAAAGGGTAGGGAGTTACGAGAAGGCGAAAGAGGCGTTTGGTGCGTGGAAAGCGGGGGTTGAAGGCATTGACGCTGCAGAACTTGCAGAGGGAAGAAGGGTTGTCGGGGAGAGTCCGCTCGCAGACGGAGCAGACTCTGTAGGAGAAGCCGGTGGTGTTGTCTATTGCTAGCAATGTGCAGATCATCGTCATTGGCTCATCGGCTTCCATCATTCACTCACGGCTTCACCTACTTCACTGCTTTTCTCAAAATAAAGTTGTGAGAAACTCGGGATCTGGAGGATCTTGCAACTATACGTTCATGTACTTCATTGTACATTGTATGATGAGAAACGATTTAAAATTTAAAATTAAATATAAATAGTATCTAACGAAATTTAACTGCACAATATATAATGAACGAACACGATTATAAGATTGTATGGATCCTTAGCAAAAGAATCCTACAAGAATCCTTTTTCCAAAAGGGGAGCCTTTTTACAAGGTGCAAAATTTAATAATGTATAGCTTCTTCTTTGAAAGAGGCACCATTTGGTGGCTTAGCTAGGTAATTCACTATTTTAGAAGTTGAAAAAACTTACAGAGCCATTTTAACTTCCTTGATCACCATCGTGCAATTTAACAATGCTAATAATTGAATCTAGAATATATAACTTTGAAATTCATTCTTAACCGCTGAACCATCAGTGACGGTTCTTACAATCTATAGGTAATGCATCAAAATTTTAGCAATCATTTGCAATCCAAGCCCAAACCCAAAACGTTTGACAACAAAAAAAGAATCCAAACCCATCATGGCCCTGAAAAATGTGACCTCAAATTGTTCAGGGTCGAAGCCGCATTGGGCTTTTAGCCAAGTACACCTCTCTAGTTCAGTTCTACTGTCGCCTCTCTTTAAACCTTGTCTTCCCAAAACTCAAAAGGTAAAATCATCGGTTCGGTCCACTTTATTCAGAGTTTCGGAAGACACTTGAGTTTCAGGTAATTTCTTCACTTGGACTTTGAGTTTGATCTTCTTTTTCTCATTCCTCAGGTGCAAAGTACAAAAAGAGTTTAAGATCGAGTTTAAGAGTTATCTAATTGGAACTGAAAGTGATAATTTTGTTCTTTTTTGTTTAATGTAAGGAAAGGTTCTTGCTTAATTACACTGAAAAGCTCAATTTTTTCTTGAATATTATGGTAGGGTGGCACTTCAATTTGCTTATTTGAGTAGGGTTTTCAGCTGTGGAATATCAATTTTCTTGGGGAACATTGTAGCAATCAAATGGAGCTTGACAGGTATTAATATTATGGGCAATCTTTACTATTTAATTGTTTGTACTTGTTACATTTTTATATAAAGTTTTGAAATTTTTGGATTTGTTATTAGAAAATCAAAATTCTTATGCAATTCGAAAAATCAAACCTTCCGAAACGTAATTGTTTGTTAAAGGTGGTGAGATTTTGTGCTGCAGATTAAACTCGCCCACCACGTTTACAATGAGTTTGGAAGTTTTGGGCCATGACTTACAGTTTGCTCAGGTTTGTTCTCTTCTCCCTTTTTTGCGTTTGTTTGTTTTTTTTTTTTTTTTTTTTTTTCGGATTATTGTTACGCGCTAAGAAAGATCTTTGCAATCAGAAATTGTTAAGGTTAGTGCTTTTGGAAGGATCCGCCCTGTACTTTTCTGTATGATTATTTTTGCTATTTACCGTCTACCACGGCTTGTAGGTATCCTATGTTCTGTTTCATGAGTTACTGGCTTTGTAATCATATATGTCCTAATAAAATCTTCCCTGACCGTGGAATGTTTTATCTTTTCCGTAGGATCCCAATTCAAAGCATTTAGGAACTACAGTTTGGGATGCCTCATTGGTTTTTGTCAAGTTTCTGGTAATGACTGTTATCCCCCCTAGACACTCTTGTACAAGTTCCGATCATTTTGGTTTCCACAATTCGCAAAATACGCATGGGATATAATGCGTGTAGGTGACTTTTTATGATTGATTTTAAACTTTGTTAAAGTTTGAGGCCTTTGCACCTTGTTGAATGCAATATTTGGATATTTTAGGAACATCAGGGCTGTTCGTACTTAAAATAGATGTGTTTATGCAATATGCATTGATGATTTTGAATTTGATCAAATGAAAGGAAATGAAAAACAACCAAGGCGTTTAGGTAATGATCTTCCCATTTTTATTCTAAATGATTCTGTAAACCAGAAAAAACGATAAAGTGATAAAACCAACAACAAACATATTATTGAGTAGCTGCTATTTAACGTCATTTTGGTTACTAGGAATATCAAAGGATTATTCAACTCTTTCATTTTGGGTCAAAGGGACTACAATTATCGATTAAGTATTTTAATCGAAAGAGGCTTTAGATGCCCCAGCTGCTCTGTTGACTAACAAGGGGGAGCAACCACATGGACCCTTCGTTTATGTTGTTGCCATCATTTTCCTGGGAAGAGCCGGAGATTATTTCTCAGAGGAGCCGGCAATCCCTAAGGCTGCTACGTTCCTGAGTCGACAGAAAATTTTGATACTCTGTCCCTCTTGATAAAATGATTTTTGTGCTCTACGTATAGATTTTTATGCTGTCAGTGGTGTTAGCCTATCCCTTTTGGTTAGGTATTGGATTCTCTTTGGATCCTGAGCACATCATTTGTTCATACATACTGTACTTCCGTGGCAGATTTTTCTTTATGAATGTAAATGTGACATTTTTGGTTATTTCAGGAAAAGAATTGCAGAAAGGGAAGGTTCTCACCACCTAAAATGAAAGGAAAACGTGTCATTGAACTTGGAGCAGGTTGTGGAGTAGCTGGGTTTGGTGAGTTCTTTTTTTCTTATTAAGTTTATGTTAAATTTTATCTGTATGATTTTGTATGCTTTCCCCACTTGAATTTGGTATTTTAATTTTCTTTCTCAAGTGTTATTCATCTGTTTTATCTGGTTTTTCTCTTTCAGGCATGGCATTACTGGGGTGTGATGTGGTTACGACAGATCAAGTGGAGGTTTTGCCATTGCTAATGAGAAATGTTGAACGGAACACTTCAAGGATCACACAGATGAATTCTGGTTCTAGTTTGCTTTGAATCTGCTGAACAATTTTTAATCCTTTGTGCATGTACTAGCTCTCATAAATGTGCGCGTGCATGTGAGTGTATTTATATATATATACATGCATTTGGTGTGCCCTAGTGCGGTAATTAGTAAACTATTTAGCTGTCGGAGGGCATTACTTTGAGTCTTGGAGCTACCCATACATCAATAAAATTTGGGTAGTTATACTACTTGTATCCATCAAAAGAGGTATGGGGCTAGAACTCGTTGTTTTTGAGAGATTTCACCAAAAGAAGCACCATAACAGCCTTGATTGATTGTGTGTAAGGGAGGGAGGGATGGAGACCATAACATATTTATATGTTAAGATTTGATATGGTGTAGAGCAGTTAGGAAGATAATTACAGTAAATTGGACCAATATTGTTTTCTGACTTCGCATGCGATTAAATGTTTTGTTTATGTCCAGTCTGTTCCATGTAGGAAGTATAAGTCTTTCAACACTCCCAACTGCGCCAATTGGTTTTGTTTTTAAGTTTTGATTGGTTTAGTCAATTTAATTGCCCTTTTTGGTTTTTGCTCGCAACTCATGTAAGCTATGTTTTTTTAGACTCATTTGGGTCGATCCAGGCAGCAGAGTTGAGCTGGGGAAATGATGATCATGTAAGAGCTGTTGAACCACCATTTGACTACATCATTGGAACTGATGTTGTAAGTTCGTTTGGTTGCAGCTGAAAATTGAAACTTCAAATTTCTTCAGTAGTTTATGGACCTACAATGGCAAATAGTTATATCTCTAGTATTTATCATGATATGATAGTTTTGGATTTCATTAGTATTCAGTGTGAAGGGCTTGTAATGAATTACATCTGAGTAAGGCTGGAGTCCCTGAATGTACGGAAGGTTTTAAACAGAAATGACCCGTTAATTGGTTGACCAAACCATGTCCTTTTCACCAAGATGAAGAGTAAAATCTTTTCATTCTTTTAGCTTTCATTTCCCAAGTATAATGGAAACGGAGCATCATGCCCAGATATCCAGATTGAACTTCTATTTTTAGGGATTTAAGTAATGGCTTCTTTTTAGAAAGAAAAATAAAACTTTCATATGTGAGTAACTCAGTCGCACTCTTTCTTGATATTGATTCTCGAATTCATTTTACGCACTTGCTTTAGGATCTGATCACCCAAGTCTTCTTTCCTCCTCCCATTTCTATTTTCCTTTTGTTTGCTTAGGGATTCCAGAATAACATCGGTCCTTAAAACATCATGTATGATGTTATATTCCTCTTTTAACATTGTTAATTAGTATTAACTGATCTATTTTCTACTTGGTTGGATTTAAGGTCTATAAAGAAAATCTGTTGGAACCATTGTTGCAGACAATACATGCATTATCAGGGCCGAAAACTACAATTTTGGTATGGTACTTCATACGTTTTAGATTTATTTTTTAATTTGTACTTTCTAAACATTGTTATTGATGCACTGGTTTGCTTCAATTTTGGGAAGATGGGGTATGAGATTCGATCTACAAGTGTCCATGAACAAATGCTTCAAATGTGGAAAAGAAACTTCGAGGTGAAAACTGTTCCAAATTCAAAGGTACAGCTTAGTTTCTCTAACACAGTATATAGATCCAAATAATTATCTGTATTTACATTTTCTGCATGTGGTTTGCAAGTGAAATTCCTGGTTCCTGTGACATGTAGTTAATATCCAAATAAGAGCTATGGCGTTGATTACATTTGATGTTAGTATAAGGATTGAATTATTGATATTCTTAGGGGCTAACTTATTGCAGGGTCTTGTGTCATTCATGATGCACCACATATGAGATTGAGCTTGGGAGAAGGTTTACTCTTACCTTTGTTTGATTTTCCTAAATACAAGGTGTTTTTTGTTTCGAACTCCTGCAGATGGACAGTACCTACCAACATCCAGATATTCAACTTTACATTATGACATTAAAGCCTCCGGAGGGTTACGCAGAAAACGCAGCTGAGGTGATTGATCAGAATGAGGATGAAGTGGAGGGTGGTGCAGAAGAAGTGGATAAGGTGATTGATCAGAAAGTTGATGAAGCAAATACAAGTGAAGAAAACGCAGTTAATGTAATCGATCAGAAAGTTGATGAAGCTGAGAGCCGTAAGGAAAAAGGTGACATTGGTTCCCTCGATGAAAATGTTGAGGAAGATTGTGAGCCAATGACAAGGCTTCAGAATGATAAACTTACTGATTGGGAAGCTAGAAGGTATGGTTCAATGGCTGCGCGCCTTCTTCACGACATCAAAATTACCTAATTATGAGGTTCGGTCATTGTGATGTCATGCGATGCCTTGCTGCTTGGATTGTTGGGTTCAAATACTCATCTAGTTTCTTGCCTTAATTTTAGTTATTTTAGACGTCGATACATACTGTTTAGTACTTCAATCACTTCTTTTTTGTGGAATGCCATTCTCCAAAAAGATATGCAATGTGTTGTGCTTTATATACAGTGCAATCGCCAATGATCTTGATGGATTCCTCACATTCGGTTTCGTAGCTTGATAACTTTATTTGGGCTATGCGGATGTTACTTGTGTGTAAAATCAACAACTTTTCATGGTCATAAAGTTCGAATAAACAGGAAGACAAATAAGATCAAGCATTATAGCAGGACGATGAAATGGGCACGGACTAAGCATACTTCGTCGTAACCCCGGTGTAGTGTTACGGCGTTACCTCCCCTTTAGAATCGTGCCATGTCTTTATTTTTTTAAAGAGACGATAGTAGATTTCTTTTTATCAAAAAGAGTAGAAATGGTGTACAATTTTTGAATCAATACCTAACACATTCTTCTACAAGTAGATCAATAAGAAAACTTGGAGGAGAACCATGCCATTTACAGCTTTGGCTCAAAGAAAGTCCAGTCCGTGCAAGGCGATGAGTGACAAAGTTCGCATTGCGGCGAGTATAGGCAACAGTAGCTTCAGTGATTGATTGGTGTAGTGCTTTGATGTCCAGAAGATAAAAACAAGTAGAATTGTTACCAATGCAACTATTTAATGTAGCCCATAAGATTGAAGTGGAAATGTCTTACCATAATTCCAAGAATCCTCCTCGACTATAGGGAGGAGCGTCAGGGGTAGCAGCGGCGTGGTAGGAGGTGGTTGGGAGGTGAAGTTTTTCAGAGTCAATGTTATTTAGGAGAGCTTCCAGCCCTATCCCGGGCCTACAAGCTTACCTATTTTTTGCTTCAGTACTTCTCACTTCGAAGTTAGTTGACTTCGGAAAGATTGTCGGATTAACTATATTCCACGATAAGGAAGCAAAGGATGAAAAGTCCCCAAGTGTTTTATTCTAACATGTTTAATGACTTGAGTAAAATAAACTTAACAAAATATTTCTTAAGTCATTCAAGTCCCTCTAGGAATATATAGGCACATTCCGTCTAGCATCCAGCTTTTCAGCTATGAATCCGGAACTCCGACCAGGGGAACTCTAATAGATCAAATCTTTGAAGAGACAAACAAGTAGGACTAGCCAGATTTGGCTAGCTCCTAATCAACAAAAAGTTCAAAAATCATTTTCACTACTAGAAATTTGGCTATCAGCCACCCTTTTCATTTAGTGGCTATTGTCAAGTGTTGCCACTCACATTGGTGGCAAACCTCTATGCCCACCAAGCACCCACTAAACTAGAGAGTGTGGCCTATGTAGAGGACTCTATTGTAACAATGACTACCAATATTTCATTGGTGCCTTTCCTGCAGTGCCACTCTTATTCACATCAGTGGCAAAATTGCAAAATAATATTAAAAAAAGAGGATGCCCTGTGTGGGCACCCAGATTTGAATAGGAATATTTTCTTTTTTTTTTTTTTTTTTTTTGTGAGGAAACAAATTGTAAGATCTTTGATATAAGAATATACTACAAATTTGCATAACTGATCTTTAATACAATTTTGAACAAATGTTGGGACTCAAACTTTGAAAAGTGTTTGAAGACTGTTTCTAAAGAGCTTAATCATGTCATGCCAATCTCTCTTTGGCGATCAAACCATTGTCTCTCCAGGTGGGATGTTTGAGCTAGGTTTCTTCAAACCAGGTCAGCTTTCAAACTACTATATAGGTATATGGTACTCCAAGCAAGTAGTATCTAAGAGCAAGTAGTATCTGAGAGGACTGTTGTTTGGGCAGCAAATAGGGAAATACCAGTCAAAGGCAGCAGCAGCAAGAGCAGATGATGATGATGATGCTGCGATGGGAGTTCAAACTAAACATCAAAATATTAGAGAGAATTGAAGCAAAGAAATACTCAAAAAATTACATTCACATATCCCAAAACAATATAAAAAATAAAAAAAAGAAAAAAGGAACAGAAATCTGGAAGAAGATGAAAAAATCGATGCAAAACTCTGCTGCACTAAAAAAAAATCAAAGGCAAGTCCTGATCGCCAAATTTCGAGCACAAAGAGCTGATCGCTAGAAAGAAATACAAAAACACATTGTTACTGAAGTTTTACTTGCAGCTCATTAGCATAGGACCATGCAGATGGCTCTAGATTTTTACACAAATCTGGAGGGCACCAAGACTACCAACCATATGCTTAAAGGAACTTTAATTTGTTTGCATAACTACCTGCTAACCAAATCTTGAGCATATTGATAAACCATAAATTTAAACACGTAAGCGGCCAGATTGCAAGCACGAGACTAATTCCATACCTCAAACCGAAGGCGACGCGCTGTCTAGCAGTCCAAACCTTGATCCTTGATAAATTGAACTTCCTTCTTTGATCTAGCAATCCAAAAATAGATAAATTAGGCAGCATGTCATATCAATATAACACACCTATACGTACACACACATACCAAAACAGCCTACATTCAGATTTGCATCATATCCTTGTTTCTAACTCTCTGGGGAATTTTCACAAACACCCAATAGGCAAGATTTGCTTCAATATAAAAGAAATCTGATTTAGTCAGTGATCTCAATTGCATGTATATCTGAACGACCATGCTTGTTAGTCAGTCATGTTATAGGATGTATTTAACACTTACCAAGCGATTCTAAAACAACATCCTACATACATATTATGTTGTCAAACTATGAATCAAGACAAAACTTTCCTACTTTGGTAATGTAATCTCCTAGTCTAGTTACGATTTGGTTCCTGTATTTTGACTTGAAAACAATTTTGGTCCCTTAGAAGTTGCCAATGGCTCCCGAATTGTAACTGGAAAAAAACTCAACACAGCTATGAAAAATTAAAACTCGAGGCACCAAAGCGTGAAAAAAAAGAAACCAAAATAGTTAAATTTACCCTTTTATATCATACATACCATTAAAAATTTGTTTAGAGATAAAAATGGTAGTCATAGTAAAGAATCCAACTTGACCAAAGAAAGTGGATTTCCTCACTTTCTAGTGCTAACTAGCAAGCTTGCCCGCGCGGTGCTGCGGGTTTTGAAACTGTATAAAACATGTAGAAAGAGGCAAAAAGGTAGGTGTTATTCATTTGATCTCACAAAGACTGATATTATTGCAACACATTCCAACTGGAATTTAAAAAAAAAACATAAACCTTTACTTTCTATGAACTATCACCAGAATTCTTCTCTGAACAATCATCAAGGGAACATCCTTTCTACTTTTTTCATAACTTCCTAACCATGCTCAGAAAGATTAGGTTTAATAAAAATACCATTATTTTAAAATCATGGATGATTCAATTTTAACCTTAAAATCGAGACCATCTCCAGTTCTTGGCAAATCAAATTTCAATAAATAGCCACATATGTGAAATAAACAAAAAGAAACAGATATCAGAGAATAATAGCTTACCATCAACAAAGATCTTGCTACTGTCTTTGGAGGTTTGGAGGCTTTTTTTTATGTTCGTATACTATTAAAAACAAAAAACATATGTTAGTAAAAAGCAAATAGCATTGACAACTGATTTGAAAAACAAACTGAAACATGAAAAGAAAGAAAAAAAAAAAAAAGGAGTGACTTCTAAAGCTTTTATTTCTCCTGTCAAATGAAATTGATAGTGTATCAGATCTTAGTGTTTTTCCCTGATATAGGATGTACTGTTATTCACTAAGACAAAGATCCAACCTTGACAACCATTAAATGACTCTGCCTGACCATTTTGTTATCATGGGTAATCTCTATCAGAAACATTCTATTCATCTTTTTATTTCAACATAATTTTAACACGTATTGGTCTATAATGTGATTTGTCTTCTTTTCAGTGGACATCTGATTAGAGTTATAGAGTGTTCCTTCTTTTTTTATTTCACATATAATACAGGGATTGATCATGACATCTAGCAACTGATAATACATGCATGCTCTAAAATTATAAAAAGAAAATTTAAACACAAAATCCATCTGTAAATCGAAAACAACCTATTTACAACAGCACTTACTTGATTTGTTGCGTGAGCGCTCTTAGGAGCTTTATCAGAGTGCTCCAACCCAAGGTACTGCTCCCATGCACCATCAACATCTCTTCTCTGAGGAAAACAAAGGCCATAACAACGGAATTAAAAAATTCAGACACACTAAGAAAGACGAAAAACTCACCAGGAGACTCTAGGTTATGTGGGTAAGAAATGGATTTCGATCAAATTAAGAAAAAAGGCAAAAAACTTCTAACAGCTCAACGATTTCCAAGGAAAAGTAAATTAATTTCTGAAAGAAAATAGAAAAAATAAAGTACATGCAGAAAATCAAACATATCAACTTCCACACTAATCCAAAGCACAATTAATTGCATGAATATTAAATTAAACATGCAAATAATGAGATTGAATGTGCGAACCTGAACAAAACAACGAAATTGACGGCGGCGCGAGCATGGCTGAGATCACAGGCGGTAATTACATAGAAGTACATGCTGACCTCGCCGGGTTCCATCGGCCTGCCGATCTGGAGAAAGATGGCAACGCTAAACAGCAAGTAAGACGGCGATGCGGGAGAGAAAAAAACCTAGGTTCCAAAATACCCAAAAGGTGAGAACGGCGAGAGAAGCGAAATTGGGAAGAAGTCGAACTGGAAGGGCCATCGATGATGGACGCGTGGGCTAGAAGGGAAACGTCGTCCATTCGCTATGACGGAATCAAACCACACAGACAAAGGATGATCAACGCGTGGCAATCAGGGGCATAACAGATATTTAACTGTGCAAAGCAGCAGCAAAACGGCTAAGCAAGCTAAAAAATCAGGGGCATTTCCGCCCTTTTACTATTGCTGAACAGTGCTGGAACCCAACTGGGTTTTAGTATATATAATGATATATTTACCGTGAGACTACAAAAGCTTTATAAAAGCAGTTGCTTCTTTTTTAATTTGTCCATCAAAAATATTGCAACTGCAGATCCTGGGAATTTAAAAAAAAATTCCAAGCAAGAGATAAAATGTGATAGTTGTGGTTAAGGAGAAAATCACCATGTTCACCTTAATTTTTTTAGAAGAACCCTCTTCACCTTAGTTTCACCCACAACCTTCCAAGGCTTCCATTCTTCTCGGCCCAGGTTGGAAACAACCTTGATTCACCTTCCTTGTCCCCAATCTTCAACATGCATACAGAAAGTGGAATTAAAATTTGAAATCTAGAATTGATCCAAAAAAAATCACTTACACTAGGGAACACCCATGAGGAGAGGATCATTTTTACCTCTTGGTTGAGGTCCAATTCAGGCAGACTTTGCTGGAAATTGGCCGGAATACCTATGGTCACCGTTTCTTAGATCTGAAATTGAGAAAATTCGGCTACAAATTTGGAGAAACTAACTTGAGGGTTGGAAAGAGGAAGGGAAGAGGATTCTGAAGGTATAGTTTGACGCTCGTTGGTGACGGGAGGACGGAGCCACTGCTGCATGAAAGAGAAGAGTATATGGGAGGTAGGAGAGAGAGAATGAAAGGGGAAGCGAGCGGAGGGAATGAAGGGGAGGAGTTGGACTTTTGTGAAGGGGAGAGAGGTTTAATGGTTTTTTTTTATTTGTTTTATTGGTGTTCAATAAATTGTATTGGTGCCCAGTTAATCACAAATGCACAAAAAAGTATTTTTAAGAAATAAAGTTAGTTAACAGACACCAATATTGGTGGCTGATTTTTTTAGGCCACTGATATCAGTGGCATCTCATTGTAAAGCCACCAAATAATAGTAAGAGTAGCAACTTTATATCTATGACCACCAATTGCAAAGGGTGGGCAAAAAATGGTGTGTAATGGGCATAATTCTAGTAGTGTTTGATACACATTCTGCATAATTTATTCTGGATTTCACTTTCGTTTGCGGATGTGCGTGAATTTGGTTTGATCAATTAGGGTTAATTTGGTCTTCTTTTGATGATTTGATTTGTTTAATATAGGTCTTAGATGTCAATATGTGTCAGTCTTCGATGATTCATTCAATTTTGGTGAGTCACAACTAATGTGTGCAATTTGCCAAGAGCCATAGTGTGCGCTACATAAGTCTTAGTGAATCAAAATTTATTTGTTGGTGAATATTTATTTCACCAAAATTTTAATGTCTATAGTTACCAAATAAGATTCTAGTTTCCAAAGAAGTGAAAATTGAAAAACCAAAAACTAAAAAATATAAACGAAATAGTTATCAAACGGCTCCTAAGTTTTTCTCGATTAAAATTGGTGAGAGTCAGTATTTGAGGCAATGAATCAATTAACGAAACATATCAACTTGGTATGAAATGGATAAGGCTATAAATCGGGTCGAACGTTTCATGTTCGACTTGAGCAAGAATAATATCATTTGGGTTGGTAGATTCACAAAACAAGTGAATTGGTTTGGTGTGCATGAAGTGTTTGATCCATCAAATAGAGGTCGTCATTTAAACCCTTGCTAAAACTGGGGAGAACGGATAGATGCCAGTGTTCGGGGGCGTAGCATAAGTGACGATAAGAATGCACCACAAATTTATTCGCAGGTTTGATTCCATTTTGGTTTCGAGCTCATGGAGAGAGAGACCATTATTTCACCCTCAAAGAATTTTGTGGCTGTAGGTGTAATCAACTCCATTAATTGTTGCAAGTGGTAGATTGCTCAGGTAGTTAGAGCATTTTTCTTCAACTCACTGTGAGTCGCGAATCCAACAAAAATTATTTGAAGGGTTATATTTAAAAGCCCAAAACATTTCTTAGACATATGATAACTTTAGAAATTAAACCATAGTTTCATCATTCATAGATTATAAAACAAATAACAATACAAGTTACAATTGTCCACGACACGTTTTCAGTATAAATCACCGTGCTAACACTCAACCATTGAATCCTCATTAGGTTTCGCAATAAACTTCATTGCGAAAAAGGCTCTTTCCACTAAATTAGTAACAACCGGTAGAATTGAAGCCAATATAATTAGCAAATACACATGATTATATACTATGTTCCTCCCTGTTTCCACCATTTTATGTTTGCAAGGCTACCAGTTCCTTTCAATTGAGCAAATTTACTACTTGAATAGCAAGAATATAATACTCAAATTGATATTTAAAATAATAATAAGAACGATAATTTCAGATATTTTATCAAGCAGTTAGAGAGCATGTTATGAAGGACAACTCCAACCTTCAAAGAGGCAGCTTCCAAATCATTCATAGAGATTCATTGAAATTTGGAAGGTCAGCTGACCCCCGCCCCTTAATGGATCCGCCGGTGCTCAATGTGTCCGAATTCAAACTCTCCACAATTGCTGGCATCAACCCAGAATTTGCTTCTCTTTTCCATATTTTGTGTCGGGTCATCTATGTACGAACTAAAATGGCCCAAGCTTCGACCCATAAAAAAAATGAGGACCAATATTTTGACCCACAATAAATAATAATGAGGCCCAAGCTTTAGACCCGCAAATTTACTTTAATGCATGCACCCAATTTTTTTGCTTTTGTTTTTTGTTTTGAAAGTGTTTTTTTTTATTTATTTATTTTTATTTATTTATTTATAATAAAAGTGATATTCTACACTGATCTACAGTTAGGAGGAGGGATGAGGTGTTTGAACTTGGAACACAATGAGTTGAAGAAAAAAATCTAATCATCAGGGCAATTGAGCACTTACTATTTTTTTAACTTTAATATGGTCAACTTCATGTGGTTATGAAAATTCTCCAATGCACATTAAATTTGCACACCTTACAAAATGGAACAAAATCGTTGGCTCACTGTTAGACCAATTGGTCTATTGACTTTTGTTCCATTGTGCACTAGAAGAAGAAGCCCCGAGAGAGAATATAACAGAGTCGTGTTTGAAACAAACGTTGAAGATGAAGGATGGTGCCATGAAATATATTCTTCGGAGGTGGGCCTAAACCTAGTGGAAACATGTTAAAACAAATCAAGTAATTGGAGACGATTGAGAAGAGACTACTTCTGCTCAAAGATCTTGGATACTGCCATGCATGACCTAGTAGCCAGGCTAGCTACGACTCTTGTCCGACGGTATAAATCGTCAAATCCTTCTCACAAAGTGCTGCTGTTTGTATTCTTGTAATACAGAGTGTGTGTTGCGAGAACTAGAAGGGTACGAACAACACTTCATTTTACACAATAAGAAGAAGATTATCGTCTGCTGCTAACTTGTGCTGCGTGCGCATACTAAGGATTAGTAGTCCTTGATTAATGGAGAAATTTTTCATTGTGACTGGAACACAAATTGTATACCACGTGTTTTAATATAAGTCATGGTAAATTTTATTTTTGAAGTTATTAATTTTTTAACACACATATCTCACCATTTATATAAAGACACATGGTGTACCACTTCGTGTTCCGATCACACTGAAAAATCTCTCAATTAATGTTGAGGTATCACGTTGATCAATGGCGCACAATCAGCCATGCAATATGTACCTAGTTAGTTGTGGAGGTAAATATCGATTTTTGTTGAGCTGCATCGTAATTAAGAGTATATAGACATTCACACGAGGTTCTTTATTGTTAGTTTTCTCACTCTCTAATATTGTTTGTATGAAAAAAATAAACATATTAAGGACACACTTTATATGTAATAGAGTAAAAGAAAAGAAATAAAATGCTTTGTATCATTGTGTAAGCTATTGATAAATTTTTACACACCTCATTTTGTACAACTAATGTAGTGGCTTGTCAACTTTTCTTGTAGGGATTAGATGAAGTGATTTCAAGTTTAGGAATGTCTATGAAATGATAGAGATACTATTATTTATTTAGATTGTCACACATTCACATGCGAAAAGACTGTTTATTACGAATCATGTGCAAATGCAATCAGGCATTCCATAATATCCCATTCTCTAATAAAGAACCTTTCCATGCATGCATACCAATCTTGAGTTGAATAAGAATGGAGACAAATCAAATAAATAGATTTCAAACCATATTCATTGGAATTTGCAGAGAGTTTCTAATCCTTTATAGTAAAGTTATCCTTCTTGTCAAATTCAAATAATTTCTTTGAAGTTCCTCCCAACCAAATGAAGTCTTAAGAGTTTATTGAAAATATATTGATCGAAAAACATGTTATAGCTGATCAAATTAATAAGTGCATGAGTCAATACAAATTCATATACTTGATTAATGAAAAACACAATCAAATGAGTTGCTTCGTTACCAACTTCAAGCTCAACAGCGCATATTCAATCATTACTAAAACCTGAGGAATTTATAGTTAAAATGTTTTAAGTACGAATTCCTACTATAGAAAAATTCCAAATTAACATTCTTTTGGTAAACTTTATAGGCCGAGCATGGCTCACCACTAACATCCTAGATATTATCTCAACGTAATCACCTATTAATAGGTGTTGAGTTTTATCACAAAGGGTCTCGGTGATGTTAGGGGTGAAAACTTAGGCAAGTCCTCAGGAGTTTCCGATATTTCGAATAATTCCATTAGGATTGGGGGCTTTATATATGACCATACCCCCTTCCATATATTAATTGCATATTATTTTGTCATATGCCCGATGCGGGATCCTATTCCCCAACACTTTTCCTCACGAGGGCCCTCACATGGGGTCACATGGGAAACCAATTCCACATCGGGAACTGGTCAAGTCATTATACCAGAGTTAATGCAACTTCTCGAGAGCCGGTCATCATCCAGAGACTAAAATCAACACAACTTTTTAAGGGTCAAGTCATTCAATATCCTTAAGCTAGATTTACCGCAACTTTTCAAAAGCCCAACCTATGGTAGCAGATTTGAGCTCAATAAATTTGGCACAAGACATGTCGAAAGAATAGTCTGCTCTGTTACCATGATAAACTTTACAGACCTAACATGACAACCACCGATATCATCAATATTGTCCCCACTTTACCACTTTTTATTTAGTGTTAGGTTTTATCATAAAAGATATTAGTGATATTAGAGGTAACAACTCTCATATATTAATTTTGTATTATGTTGTTATATACCCGATGTGAGATCTTGTTCTCAAACATCTTTGCCACGGCAATGTCAAACTCCAAACTATATCTGCACCAACCTCAACCACCCGAGAAAAAGGGTTTAAAAGATGTACTTTAATTTGTTTAATAAATTAAACAACAGGTACACCAATTGAAAAATATATAGCGGAACTTAGTAGTTCATTTGTTTTTGAGTATTTTTTAATAAAATATTCTATGATGTCAGATATATTAGATATTTTAAACTTTTAATCGCAAAATTTTAATAAAAAATTTAATATTTAAAAAACTCGAAATATTCGATACTCCCATGAAAAAAATCCCTCCATTGGCATTCAAATTCTTAGCTCCCTAAATGCCTTAGAGATTTGACAGATTGATTGCTTTTTCTTCCTCTCCCAAAGCCTCTAATCCGTGGAAGTTAGGACCAAATCTCAAATCTCAGCAAACCAACCCACCCCATATGCCATGCAATTCAACAACCAAATCCCACTGCCTCCTTCCCAATTAGCCTGACTCACTCATACCGCCATACGACCCTGACATGCAAAAGGAATAGTAATATCATAAATGCTAGAAAACTCCAACCAACGGCAGCACGATGCCCGATGCACCAAACGAAGACACGTTTCGTGCGGTGAGGCACTGAGGCCATAGCGCGAATCTTGAACACGATACTTCCCGCCATGGCTGTTGCAACTTGTGATGTCACTATTTAGTTAGACAGCGAGGCGGCTGATCCTGGAGTCGAAATCCCAGTTAAATAAATTGATTCTCATTTAGGCTGACTTGATCATTTCTTATACGATTTATTAATGTAACATGAAAAAAAAAATGAAAAAAAAACCAAATTTTGGGTCAACACGATTAATAATATGATCGTCATCGGATCATCTATTAATAACAAATTTTTAACGAATTTACACGCGAATAACCTGTTTCAACATGTTAATAAAAGAAATTAGTTTAATAATTTTAAACTATTAAAAAAAACCTTACTAGTTACTACAATAACCATAGTACTTAATTTCACATAAGTGAGAAAATTTTCCAAAGCACATTAAAAAATACACAGCAATTTTAAAATACCAAAGCATGTTAAAAAAAATTCATAATAAGTCATTACAAATGTTAAAAATATGCAAATGTACTTGTGGTCATATTATTTACACTTTGACAATGGATACATCGTCATTTGAATTTTTAAAATCCTACAAACCCTCATGAATAGTATTTTTAGGGGGAGTTCAAAATAAATAAAATTCATACTAATTAATGTCCAAGTTGAAAAAATATTATATAAACGTAGGTGATTGATCGTCTACGTTTAGACAATGGTTACATCGTCGTTTAGATTTTTAAAACCCTCCAAACCCTCATAAATAGTTTCTTTGTTTGAGTACAAAAATAATAAAAATTAATAATCATTAATGTAGATGTGTGAATTTTTTTTAAAAAAAAATACAATCGCTCGTACTGACAAACTTTACCATTTTCGTGAAAGGCTCAACTCCGAAATCTGACACCATAATCCAAAAACCACAGATTTATATATTTAACCATCAATTGTTGTTTACGCTTTATTCTTCTCACCAGATTTCGTTTTTCAAATTTTCTTTTTTGAAAACATGATCTTTTAGCGGATGTAGAAAAATAAACGGTTCAAATAGTGGATATCACATTCTGGCGTTTACGGTTAATTGAAATATGAGTCGATGTTATATAATTTGTAGAGACTTTGTAAACTCTGAGCATTATTTTCACTAACCGTATCTGAACTTGATATGAACAATTTGAACCGTTCATTTTTCTGCATCCGCTAAATCAAAAATCATGTTTTCAAAAAAGAAAATTTGAAAAAAACTAAATTTGGTGAGAAGAATAGAGTGTAAATGACAATTGATAGTTAAATTTATGGTTTATTGATTATGGTGTCGGCTTTTGGAGTTGAGCCCTTCACGAAAGTTATAGAGCTTGTCATTATGAGCATATATATATACATATACACACACACACACACACACTCTTCTACATTAATTAAAAAACTATTTAAAACGTTACTACAATAATATGTGACAATGTGATATGTAAATACTAATTTAGTCTTATGTTTTCATTTCATTATCTATTGATTTAAAATATATTTTCTTTAACGGGTAATGAGCCGGGTCATATTACCTGTTAATATTAACGGGTCGAGTTTTATTAGCCGTTTATTTTAATGGGTGTTACATGAAACAGCCCATCAAAATATCAGGTATGTCACGAAAGCGACACGATCACAAGAAACACAATACAAATGCCAAGTCTAATTTTGATCCCTAGAGTAGGTTTGCTTCTATATGGTCCTGAAATTGGCACAACTCTTGTTTTGGTCCCTAAATTTCAAAATCGACCAATTTCATCTCTAATATTGATTGTCACAAATCAATTTGGATATTTTGTCAAGTTTCTGTCCATTTTAGCACTAAAAGCAGTCATGTTGGCCCGAAAATCCCTGTGAAATACAAGGGTCCTCATTTTTGTTTCTGGAGTATGTTTGCTTCTATAATGGTCTCTAAAATTGGCATGCCTCCTTATTTTGGTCCCTAGAGTTAAAAATCGATCAATTTCGTCTAAAGAGTGGTTGCCGCTAATCAATTTGGTCATTCCGTCTAGTTTGCATCTATTTTAGCATTAAAAGTGGTCTTCTTTTTTTTTTTCATCAAATTTCTAGTGATCGATGCAATAATGAGTATTTGTGATACCTCCCCCAGTTAACGAGAGTAGGGTAACTTCCTAAATTAGTGTAATGGGTCGAACAATAGAAGTTTTTAGAGACAACTCAAAAAAGTTGACCAATAAAAAGGTTCAAGTACCACCAAATCCAAATGGAACCCTGACTTTTTAGAAGGCCACTTCAGTTGTTATTAAATTTGTAATTGTTAAGCCTGCAACATTTGTCTAGCTTAGTTTGCCAACCGTTGAGAAAGTGATGAAGACACAAGCATGCACGTCCAAGACTAATAGTCAATGTAATGACACTCATGTCACTAATTTTTTAATGGGGCTTTTAGATCCAGGTCCAAAAATGTCGAGTGTTTTTAGGAGTGAGTCCAGTTATCTAATTATATGTTTTTATTTCTTTTATACTCATTTTACATTTTCTAAAAATATTAAAAATCAATTAAAATCTTCTAATATTATGCATTTTCCAACTCCAAAAGAATATATTTAATATCTTATAACAAAAAAACTAATATACTAACATAAATTTATCTGCAAAACATTCTACCCTAACTCAAGTAACAAATATATGAATGTATATAATACCTATACGTGAGATATGAAACCTAATTAAAAGGTAAAAAAACATAACATACCTACAAGCAAGACACATTAATCTGTGACAAGTTGATTATAAAAAAAAGAATCTGTCATATAGGTAGATAAATATAATTAACCTGTGATATAGGTTGATTATTAAAATTAAAAATAAAATCTATAAATGGGGTTTAAAGTAGGAGGAAGAACGAGAAATAACAAAAAGATAAATAAAAAGAAATAAGCAAAGAGATAATTGGGAAGAAATTTGATTTTTATAATAAATCTTATCATTGAACAAATAACTATTGATAATTAGATAATTAAATATAACAAATTGGACTTATTTTAATAAATTGGACTATTCATACTATTGGCTCAAAAAATTGGACTTATATCAAGTTTCCCCTTTTTTAATTTGGTGGGGGAATAGTATTTTTTTTCGTATTATATCTTATATAGCATGCTTCCTTATTATATATATATATATATATATATATATATATATATATATGTATGTATGTGTGGTTGGATTAGTGTATCTTAGTGAAATACACTTCAGTTCTGTTTATTGGGATAGAGGAGAACAACAAAATTCATGGAAAATTTTGAGAGATGAAAAATGATAAGAGGAAAATTTGAGCAAAAATGTACGTAGAGAATACTAGATGAATGATTTATTTTTGCATATATATATATATATATATATATATATACACACACACATACATATATACTATATATATTCTCTCTTTTCCTAGTCCCTCCTTCCCTCCACCATCTTTCTAACGCATATCGGCATATACATACTTCCTTCAAGATTTAGCACTAAAAACTAAGGATGGTGCTATCTTCGCACACTTATTTTTACTTTTCACACATTTATTGTCAATTTCTGTCATTTGATATTTTTAAATTTATTTGATCTGACGACAAAAATGAGAGAGCGTTTAGGAGGTAAAAACACACGAGTGGACAATATCACTCGAAACTAAAAGCGAAATGTCACTCACCTTTTCTTCCTTTCTCCCCCAACACATACGCAAGAATCAATTGTTAATGTCAGATGCAATAATAATAGTCTGAGTGCTATAGTAGTTTGGTCCAAGCCTAGGGCTTTTTTTTCTTTAACATGGTGTTTCACATATATGTAAACTATGAAAATAAATTTTAGAAGCTTATTGTGAAGAGTACGCCTGCATATTTTCCTTCCATAGGGTATTGTAACTTCGTAATGCCTTAATGGCTTGGTGCTTAATAGAAAATGAATCTGTACACAGTTCAATACACAAAGAAGTAATTTTCACTCTCCCTGACAAACCCAAGAGAACTACATCAATGGAATTTTAGGATTGATGTTTTGAACACTTCCTTATGGTCATGCAGATCACCCTATCAATTTCTTATGGTCATTTTCTGGTAAGCTTCGGACATTTTATATATGACTTGATGCATAACCACTTTAACGATAAAACCCAAAATGACCCTAATGTTTACAACAACAAAAACCCTAATGTATAGATTTTTTATTTTAGGGGATCAAAATTTATAATATTAAAAAATATATGAACGAAATTTTCTCACACTAATGCACCGAACCAAACAAAATTACAAACTATAGCCCTTACATTTACAGTTGGCAGCACATTTTTCAATATGTCAACCTGATTTCAGACTATGCATTTCAATTTTTATTATGCAGTTGTGCATTAGGTGATACGAAAAAGGAATAGTTGAAACAGAACATAAAAAATTTAACAGTCGTAAAAATCAAATTAAAATTTTAGATCACATGTAACATTTAGTTCTACGTAACATTGAAGATGTTACACATACAAAATTACAATTTTTTTCTTCTTTTTATAACAATGTAGAGTGGTCATCATTACTGTACCAAACAATTTTGTATTTTTGGCTTGCAAAATCATGTATCTAGGTAGGGTCCCTCAGAGTGATCCATTATTAGGCCTCTATTCCAATGGGTCGCTCAGAAACCCAAATAGTGAACCTAGGTATACCCCAACTATGATCGATGTGTCCCGGTGAGGAAATGCTACATTGTACGAGAACTATCTCTGAAGATTGTTTGCCTGTTTTAAACTAGTTGTGACAATAGCTATGATGCATCGTCAATCCATGGAGGAGGCATTGATTAGCCTCTACGGTCCCCGGCACCTGATCAGATGAATTTAAGGGTAAAGGTTCTGATTGATGGGTCCAAACTATATGATCACTCTCATCAGTTACTCTGCATGTGCATCTCATGTACTGTACTCTAGCTACTAGATAACAAAGATCATGATTATTGTGTAATGATTCTTTGATATTTGATACAATTGATGATAAGAAAAGTTAAAAACAATAAAAAGGCATAACCCCATCTTTTCATTACTTCAACTTTTAAGCTTCTTAGGACACTATTTTTTTTACGCACCGCTTGGTTCTATGTAACTAGAGTGACGATTGTCATATTTGTATTGAGAATCCATCACTTTTTCATTTTGCACTTGCAAATCCGTATATTTTTGTTATCTCTGAACACTAATATAAGTAATAAGTGCATATCATATAACAAGTTAATTGGAAGTACAAAGACAACTTTCTTTTCCTTTTCCCTGGTTTTTGTGTTGCTGGAAATAAGTAAGAACGATCACAAACTAATACATTGAGATGTGTGAAGATATAGCAAATGAAATATTAAAGAAGAAGAAAATTTTCTTTTCATTTGATTCATCATATTATATAGAGTGACTGAGAGAGATATGTATAACTCGCATACAACATAACTCTTCTATATATAACCAAACCGTACGTGTCTGGAAAATTAGGTTAGGTAATACAAGTTTACAAAATTGTATTATTTTGTATCAAGAATCCAATATAGTGTATCCGCAACATAGATGCAATATGATCATTGATATGAAAAGTGAACTATATTGTACAAGGATAAATGCATCGTCATGTACCTTCAGACAAATATGATATCTTGATACGAAAAAGTGATATTGTGATGCGTTAAGATTATATATATATATATATATATATATAGTTGTTTCACATATATGAATATTAATTAAATCGGTTCTTAACATAATTTTATGTTCATCACGTGGATCTTGCTTAATAGATATAATGATGAAATTTGAAATTGAAAAACGCATTGAAGGATTATATATGAAGAACTTCATTCATTATTTTGAATATGAATTCAAACCTATGTATCTTAAACTGTGTTAAACTTAATTGCACTTTTCTAGTCAAGTTTATATAGGAGCCACATATTATCAATCATACTAACAACCCTTAAATCAAGTTATCAGCGATATCAATAATATTGACCACATATTCGTGTTAATACAATTAATTAGAGAAAAATTGGAGTTAACTATATTTTATGTCATCCCTCGTCTCAGTGGTGAAGCTATGAATTTTCAGCAGAAGGGAAGAAATTTAAAAGAGTAAAAGGTTTAGAAAAAATGTAGACAACCAAATCCTTGTAAATAGTAGACAATATTAATGTCGTTCATAACTACCTGGAATACTTGAATGAGGATTTGGAGTAACCAAAATATTCAAAGAAAGATTATCTGGAAATATTCGAAGAAGGACTATCCGTTGTACCAGAATATTTGAAGAATGATTTAAACATTGTTTTTTATAGTATTGTTACATACATTATGTAATTGTACAATAGAAACAAAATAGATAAAACGCATATTACGCTAATTCTATATCAATTAAACAATTAATGCAAAAAACCACTTACAAATTGTAGGTATTATAGTCGTCAAACAAGGACACAGATCCTCTCCGGATCTGAGCCTAGGGATCAAAAGATCCGGGCCATTGAAATTCAATCCAATGGTTACAATTATTATAACTTTTAAGGAGGCCCCTTGTTTGTAGCCGTTGGGTCAAATTTTAATGGCCCGGATCTATTGATCCCTAGGCTCAGATTCGAAGAGGATCTATGTCTGTCAAACAATGTGCATAGTTATTAATTTTAGATAAGTATGATAAATGTTTTATATAAAAAATAGATAAGTATACCTAGTTCATAAAAGGAAAAAATTAAATAAAACATCAAACATAACAAATAAAAAATTAATTAGACATGCTTGGGTTCAAATGACGTGTGGGCATAAAGGTCAAAGGATTTGTTCTATTTGAATAAAACTTCATCGTCCACTTTAAGTGCTCAGCCAAACCGCATCGTTTGCTAAGATTTGTTTTATAATATTGCTGCTTCTTCCTCCTTCTGACCTAGCCGCCGTTGCTGTTCGGGTTTTGCCCTTCCTCACAAGGTGGTTTTAGGCAGTTTGGGTGGGTAAAATAGGCTTCAGTGAAAGGGTTTTTCGGGAGCCAGATGGGCAACTTCCCACTCTCCATAACGTGTGTCAGCCCATGGCAACTCCAGAAGTTGCAGAACATTCTTACAGGTTTTCCGACTAACGAGAGGGGTGGCTACACCCTCATGGGCTTATTTTCCGGCAAGAGGAGGGGCGGCCACCCCTCCTTGCCCCTATGTAGCTTCGCCCCTGCCTCATCTTAAGTGATTTTAAACATACGCTAAAATAAATCGTACAAATTCATGTTTGTTGTTTATTTCACAATACGATCCTCTTTTAAATGAATGTAGTAAACGATGTGGGATCCATTTCTAAGCTGCATAGAAGTCACACTTACATATACAAATATTAGGGCCAAACCTTATAATTAGTTATCTACGATGAACATTGACTTCAAGAGAAGCCAAAGTTCCATGACGACTAGTTTTGGCCCATATGCTACAAGTATATGGTTTTCACATTTGATATGTCTCACATTTATCACATCAACAAAGCACAAGACAGTCAAATAGAAATAGGACAAAATTTGATATGTTTTCAAATCTTATACAGCAATGTGCGAAAACTAAAACTTGATCCTTTTTAAAACTATTCCAAACTTGATTTAGGTATATGTTATTAGCCCGAAAAATTATATCATGTTGATTCTCTTTTAAAAGAAGTTATTAGTTTTGAAGTTCCATACCAAGTTTGTCTATCTAGCTTGTGGCTACTACTTTGGGACCGTGATTTGGAAAAATGTCAAAAATGACGGAGGCCTCTAGCCATCACTTCAATTGCCTATATTTTTTTTTTCTTTTTTCTTTTTTTTCTCCAAAATTTTGAAGGAGATTTAAACTTCAATTGCATATATATTTTGTTTCTACGTAGTAGAAAACTTTGGAAAAACTTTGGATACTTTCTTTGAGAAAAGACGTATGACAGTGAGGTTGATCATGATAAATGATGATTTGAATTTGTAGGGTACCAACGTATATGAGATGGAAAGTTAGAAAGTTAGAAAGTTCGATTAGCTAAGCTAATTGGCATAGGAGTTAGAAATCTGATGATTGAAAATTGTCTCTCGTTTTGACTTAAAAGCCTACCACTGAATAAAATATATTTTTTTTCTAGTGTACTACGCTGTCCAAGTCCAAACCCTTCTATACCATTATTAAGGCATATCATCCCTCCCCAAGCAAAGTACATTTCAAAAGGTGTGAGACCTTTGTTTCCTCAAGAGAGTTTAGTTGATACCCAAGAGATCAAAGGCTTGACTTCTTTCCCAGAGAGAGAGAGAGAGAGAGAGAACGAGAGAGATGGGGAGGGCTCCTTGTTGTGACAAAGCAAACGTGAAGAAGGGACCATGGTCACCAGAAGAAGACTCAAAGCTAAAGGAGTACATAGAGAAATATGGGACTGGTGGGAATTGGATTGCTCTCCCACAGAAAGCTGGTAAGGGTTCAATTCTTCTCCCTCTCCCTCTCCCTCTCCCTCTCTCTCTCTCTCTCTCTCTCTCTCTCTCTCTCTCTCTCTCTCTCTCTCTCTCTCTCTCTCTCTCTGTTGTTATTTATGTTTGGGTTCATTAAATTGGGTGTTTGGATCAGGTCTGAAGAGATGTGGGAAAAGCTGCAGATTGAGATGGCTTAACTATCTGAGGCCAAACATCAAACATGGAGAATTCTCTGATGAGGAGGACAGAATGATATGCAGCCTCTATGCTAGCATTGGAAGCAGGTAACTCTCTACTCTACTCTTACTAAATATATTAATTAATTTCTCTTTTTACCTAATTTCCAAAGCTATATTCTAGAGTCTACTTTTTTTTTTTTCCTTATATCAACTGCTATCATGAAAGATGTTGATGACCTATCCAAAATCAGTACCAAAGAAAAGGAAAAAAAGGAGAAAAAGAAAAGACAAAGATTAGTTCATGTTTTTTTTCCCTTATTTTATCTTGTTTATAGAAACTGCATATATCAAGAATCTGCTATTTTTGGATATTTTCACTGAATGCATGCCAAGTTTGGATCTAGCATCAACACCCACTTACAGCTGTTAAGGGAAAGCCAGAACAAATTTCTGCTTCTTCTGGTACTTATTGAATAATTATATATGTAATTAACAATTAATCAATTGTAATTAACAACAGGTGGTCAGTTATAGCTGCTCAGCTGTCAGGCAGGACTGACAATGATATCAAGAACTATTGGAACACCAAGCTCAAGAAGAAGCTCATGGGGATGCATATGGCTTCTCCTCCAGCTCGTCACCACCATAGAAATTTACTAAAACCTCCCCCATTTCCTTCTTCTTCTCATCACAGTTACCAAAACCAATCATTGATTCAATCTGAAACTCTCTCATCACTGTACAAAGACCTAAGCAATTACGACAGATCTTTCTTAGGGTTTGAAGTGCCACTGCCACTGCCATCACAAGTTTCACTGACATCCAATAATTTCTCAAATACTTCCACCAACTCCTTTTCTCTTTTCCAAACCCTAAATTACCCAGCTGGAGTGAAGAAAAATAACAACAATAACCTCCTCATGTTTGGAAGTGAAGGAAGTTGCAGTACTTCATCTGCTGGAAGCTGTAATAACCAGATCAGCTATGACTACTGCAGCAGATCAGAGATTAATAACATCAAACAAGAAGAAATGGGTTTTGATCATCAGAGCTTCATGATGCTTAACTTTGGCAACCAATGGACTGAGAAGCCAAATGGGTTTTATTTTGAAGCAGAAAACAACACATTAGAGTTTACTGATCTGGATGAAGATGTTAAGCAGCAGCTGATTAGTACTAGTAGTAAAAATACTCATAACAATGATACTATTATTAATGGTTCCTCTACGTCTAACTGCTTATTATTCAATGTTGATGAAAGCAAGACAGAAGATGATGAGAAGGTTATGTATTTCTACTGAAGTTATTGAATGCTAGTAGCTGCTGAATGCTGAAGAGTTATTGAGTCTACTGACTGACTGTTGTAAGTAAAATGATCAGAAGGATTTGATGGGGTATGGTGAGAGGTGGTGGGGGAGATATTCCGAAAGATTGACTCAGTGGACTTCTATTCTATATGTTTCTGAACTCTGAATCTGATATATGCGATGATTTTTTTTTTTTTTTTTGACAGTACATGGTAAAGCCCTTTTTATTTTGTTAATTTGTGCATTTCATTTTGAGAGTACGTGAATGCTGATGATGATTAATATGATAAGTTGTTGTACGGTCCTTCACTGCAACGTCTTCAGAATTAAAAATGTGTCATGAAAGCTAGAAAGAACAAGAACCTTATGCAAACACGAACTGGTTTAACCAAGGCATGCAATGTTATCTTATTGTTTTTCATTTTCCAAAGCTTCATTTGTATAATTGATAACGGTGACCTTTGAGAATCACAAAGAATATATGTGTCAATATGTTAATTTTGTGTCTAAATAACATCATCAAAATCATACGTCTCTAGTCAAATGATAAAACTACCACCGGTAGCAGAGCCACCTTAGAACAGTATTAGAACAGGATAATCCCCCTGAAATTTTTTTCTTATAAACCTCTACTATATACAATCTATCAATTTGAATTTGGCCAATATAATACCATTATCAAATTGAGTTTAATAGTATTGGTAAGTTCTTTCAATCCAACAAAGAAATACAAGGGCTTTAGTTGTTTACATCAAAGATTCATAGCTATGGTTCTATAATGATATTAGTAAATCATATTTTCTCTTTTTTTCACTACAGAATTAAAAAAAAAAAATTCGCTTCGCTTGTAGAATATGATTTTGTTTAATTTTTCATCTCCCTCTATTATATAATCTATGAAATCAAGAGAGAAAGAAGTCATGTGTCCAAATTAGCACAACAAAGCCCTCCAAATTCTCTCGTACTTCATGTTTCTACAAAAAATGAAATATGTTCTTGTGGTCAGAATGAGAAAAGAAATTCATGGCTACTCAATCTTGAGTTTGATATCAAGAATAAATATAAATTAATGTCTTTTCATACTTTATTCTTCACATTTGATATCAAATTCAATTGTGAGTGATTATACATCCTTAATCACTAAAATGACCAAAAGAACGAGACGGTTTTATATATTTTTGTTGTAAAAAAAAAATTCCTTTATCCAATATAAATTCTATTTGACATAAATTCTTGACTTCGCTATTTGACTATCACTAAGTAACACTTTTTTTCCACATGAAACAAAGTTTTTTGTTATTATTGTTGTTGGTCTGTGGAGGGGGTGCATTACTGTTGCTTGGTAGTAAGGTTAATCACTCAGAATCTTTTATACGTATGATGAATCAGGTCAGACTGGAAGTGGGAACTTGCTTACTTCCAGTAAATTAAAGACAAAAAGATGATGCTGGAAATTTTGGAGTTTTGCAAAAGGCTCGAGCTCTAAAATATGGTTTATTATTAATAAATATGTCTCATAAAATATTATTAACAATGTCTCATAAAATATTTTGTGCAATAGTTAGAACCCGAGGGCGGCCATGAAGTTATTATATGTGTGTTTTGATGTGTTGATCAGTCCACAACCGATTGTCTTTGTAAAGACTCTTTAAAAGTAAGTTTCTTTATAAATTATTTGTATTTTTTATTATCTTATGTTTCTTAGCATAATATTTTTCAATATTAATACGAAAATTAACGTTAAATTATGAAATATCAAAAAATTCTACTTTAACAGAGTTTCCATGTCTCTTTTTCTGTAAGTCGGCATGCCAATGCCATGATGATAAGAATGGGTCGCCAGGAACAGTACTACTGTTAATAAATTGGACTCTACAAATAAAATTGGTTCCGCAAGAAACGAAGTAATGATTACAATTGATTAGACTGTACATTTGGGGAGGCGATATTCAATCGCGAGGTTCTTTGAAATAAGTTGTATTTTTATAAACGAAAAAGAAATAATATTGTCCATTGAAAGGAAAAACTGTTTGAGCTCAAAAGTAAACCAGAAAAATAAAAAATAAAAAATAAAAAAGCAAAAGAAGGTTTCTAAAATATAGAGGCAAATTCTCTGCCCTCCCATTTTCTATGCCCTTCTGTTTTGTATGGTCACAGTTAAGTCTCGTTAATATTTTATATTATTTTTTTATAGAGATAATAAGACAAAAATGAATAGTAATATAAAATGTTAACATGGCTTAACCGTGACCATACAAACAGGAGGGCACATAAAGTGTGGGGGGGGTAGAGAATCTGCCTCCCTAAAATATTTAGCTAGTGATAGTTATTTTAGTTAAAAATGATCCTTCAAATTAGTATAACTATTCACTTTTATTCTTAGCAATAAAAATTCATAAAAGTGGTCTCTAAGTTTGTGTACTGTAAAACATTTTGATCAATTCTTAAAAAATCTGTCAATATCCTCGTTAAGAGGTGGATTTGGTTTGACAAAAATACTTTTAAAAATGTGGTCACGTGGTTCTTCACACGACAATTCTACAATGATATTGACAGATTTTTCACAGAAAGACCATAATGATTTATAGTGGACAAAATCAGAAACCACTTCTATCGATTTTCATTGTCTGAGACCAAAGCAATGAGTTGTGTCTATCTCAAAGACCATTATGAATAAAAAGCTTCAAATTTATGCACCAATTTTTTCACCAATAATATGTCAGTTTATGGTTCACTATATATCTTACTTGTCAATAATAAAGCTGAGTTCAAATTTTAATCAATCAACTATTGCCACGTTACTTTTCGGAAAAAAAATTTTCCAGCCAATTATTTGGTAAATAAAACTTTATGAACAAATTTAGTGTCTCAACCTTAACTACTTCAACTTTAAACTCAAAAACCATTAGTCAATGGAGAAGAAAATTTTTATTTGAACCCACTTGTCTTATTTTTACACTAAACTAAAAAGTTTTATCTTTGACAAAAAAATTAAACTAAAAAGTTTTATCCACTAAGTTTTCAAGTTTATCCTTATATAACTAAATAAGAAAATAAAAATCGATATTTCTATCTCTACATCCAATGACCCAAAACCTGGCATGCCACTACCCTCCATTATTTTCGGCAAAACAAATTGCCAGCAAAATATTCCCTCGAAGCTGTCTAAGACTGTTATCTCCTTTCATTCTTTTAAATTTCCTAAGGCATGCAAATCCTTCATCCAAAATGTTTTTGTGTATCAAAGAAAATTCTTTATTTTTTACCTTTATTATTTTAACATACGATAGTATCTATACTAAGGGAGTGAGAGAGTGAGTTCAGCTTCATAATGGACTAACCATAATAATATAGTTTAAATTTGTCTTTAGTAAAAATCGAACCTAAGACCTATTACTTACAAATAAAGAGAAATATCACTAAACCGTAGTACTAAGTGGCGTATCAAAAAAAAGTTTTGAATAGCTTCTGTTTTTTTCTTCTAATAGCCCCATTCAAAATGTTTTAAAATTCTTTGAGGGATTGGGCTTAACATGACTGAAAAACAAAACACGTTTCAAGGCCACCCACCTCTCATTCTTCAAAAGAAATTAAACAACTCGTGATTAGGGGTGACAATTCATATCAATAAGTCGTGACTTGTGAAGATACAGTGTTAAATCACAGGAAATGAACATAACATGACTGAAATAAAATTACGGCTTGTTGAGTTTAATAAATTAACATGTAACAATAAAACATGATTCTTCTACCCGTTTATGGTAATGAAAATGTTAACCATCAAAATTTTGTTCTTTTGTTTTCTTTTTTGCCGAATTTAATTAAAAGAGAATTGAAACGCTTAGCCAAAAGACAAACAATTAACTAAAAGCAAATTTATTTACATGGATTTCGTTGTTGAGAAACAAAAGAGGTAACTGGTGTACTATCGCATTGCATGAGCAAGAGTTTGGCTACTCATTTACTTATTCTATTATAGCATCTCCAATAGAATAAGTAAATGAGTAGCCAAATTCTTTTTGATGATCAACATATGCAAAATTTAGCTCTAATAGAGTAGCTAATTGAGTAAGCAAACTTTGTCTACTCACCCAAAGTAGCAATATTGCCTACAATACCAGGAGTAGGCAAATTGGATCCCACTTCTCTTTTTATGGTAAAACATTTATACGGAGAAAGATAACATTACTAAAAGGTAAAAGTAGTGTTATAGATTAAATAAAATAATAAAATATAAATTTGCCTACTTGGTTTAGCTAATCTATTTGAGTGACAAATTTTTCTGTAAGGCAAGTAAGCAAGCACCAGTTTGTGGTAGCGAAAATCCGCCGACTTCAGTCTTAACGAAGTTATATATACAAAACAATAAACACCTTTGATCAAGGCTAAAGCCACACGCACGCCTACGAGGTGGGGGGGGGGGGGGTGACCAATGTACCTTAGATGCCTAAGTTAGTAATTCTGAAAAGAGTGAGTGTTTAAGGCTTGAGTATGTAGCAAAAGCTTACCACAAAATGGTATAGATGGAGTATTTATAGGGAGGTGGCCGACTATACGGTTAGAGTTTTGCCCTACACAAGGTGGCTTCCATTTAGCCAAGGTGTGTCATATGTAGGATGGATGAGGAAAACACTATCCCAAAGATATTAATTATGAGACAATATCTTGGGATTATCAAGTAAGTGTCCTTGTTTGATTGTGATGAGGATTCTTTACTTGTTTGAGTTGATCTTCAATCAGAAATGTATTAAATATATGATTTGATGATTAATCTTATGCTTTTAACTTTTTTTCACCACGAGTAGGAGAGGTTGGTGTAGTCGTAGTCAATTGCTCGAGCCTCTAGAGATTTGTTGAACTGTATGTGGGAATTTTTGTGTGTACTACTCATTTAATGAGGACAAAATTATCTTTTTTTTTAAAAGAATTTATATATCGTCTTTTGAATTTTTAAGATTATTTTTCCCCCCACTCATACCATGTTTTATGTGACATCCCACATCGCCTAAGGGAGTGATCCTTATATGTATATTCTCATCTCTACCTTGCACGAGGCCTTTTGGGAGCTCACTGGCTTCGGGTTCTGTAGGAACTTCGAAGTTGAGCAAGAAGGGGGCTAGAGCAATCCCATGATGGGTGACCCACTGGAAAGTCATGGTGTGCCCGTTTTCTAGAGATTCAAGGCTTGTGTATACCAAGAAAGCATTCAGAACCACCATATGTATTAATGGCCAAACCCTATCACAAGATGAATGTACTCCTTGCAATCTGGTGCCCTAGAATTTTTTTTCCTAACAATTCGGATAGACCTAAGTCTATTCCCGCACCATACTCATTGAAAATACCCATCTTGCACTACATCTACACAATGTAGTCATCCATGCATGCATAAAAATGCATAAACACTTGAATACAAGCACTGTGAATGGCTCAAGTACCATGAATCAGAACAACCTCTGATCATGTTTCTGAGGGAGGGTAGGGAATCTAGTAATAAAATAAAATGCTTAACATAGTGGTTAGCAGATGAATATTGTTATGCTTACGATACACATGATGCGGTAGGCCAGTAAACCAATTTTTTTTTTTTTTTTTTTAAATCAAATCCTATACAATCAATTAAAAGCACGAATAAGAAAATTGAAACTAACCAGAAATTCAGGTACCATGAACTCAAGAAGCATCAGCTGTGACTTTTCCTATAGTTTTAAGGTCAAAGATCTCGATCCAATAACCATCAGGATCCTTAATGAATGCAATCCCTTTCATCTTTCCTGCAATCAACATCACAAAATTAAGGAACCAGAAATACATAAATATTTCCCCATTCTGTATTTCTTCAAATAAAACAGTGCAGGAATCTAAAAGGGGGTGTGCTAATAATCCAACAACCAGGGAGTAAGTGAGAATGAAAAGAAATGGTCATGGTCATCCACCCGAAGATAAGGAAACACACATCTTGCTCGTTCCTTATTGTAAGTTTGTAACCAAACGCATGATTGAACTAGAAGATAACAGACATGCATATAGGAGCACGCACCCATCTATGCACATACATCCATACATCCTTAAAAACCATAATGCTTCCCAAGGGGCTTTGGTACAAACTTATAATTACTGCTGCTGTTAATTCAGGAAAGTGATGATCTTTTGGTTAACTGAAACCATCTGCGTTACTTGTAAATAGCGTATACAACAGAGACTCCCTACAAACTGATAATAAAAATTATCAGTTTATTTACATAAAAAGGATCTAAGGTGACCCAATCAATCCCCGCCAATTATATGTGCTAATGTTCAATGAGGTCCAGCTTTCCAGGATACATCTCATACTTATTAATAGATTCTACTATATATGTGTTCTTACCATCATCTGGCTTTTTCACAAATTCTACCCCAAGACTTTCAAATCTCTCACATGCCTTGTATATATCATCAACGGTGATGCCAATGTGTCCTGAGTAACAAAATTAGACAGTTAGGGCAGCCACTGTGAATGCCAGAAAGTAGAATTGATTTAAGGCAGAGTCTGTCAGAATCACTATGTACAAAGTAGAAAAAGTACATGTAACATGCTTGATCAACCACTACCAGTGGCCATCAGGCAAAGCTACAAGGAAAAATGACTGAGGAACATTCACATTATTCACATTTGCAGCAATATATGATTTAGGGTTTAAGGTTGCTGATCCAGTATGAATTTCAGTAGTTGCTGATCCTGTCCACAAATCGAGCCTTCCTGATAATTAGACCAACTGAGCATTGGAAGCTCTCTTATCTTTTGTTTAAACATGAAAACATTTTACTCCATACCACACTTTATATAAAGATACACACCGAATCCATACAAAAAAGTTTATGCTTTAAAATTTTGTTTATTGTTGAAAAATGTAGCCTAATTTTTTTATAGGCAGAACTAAGCATTACGAATGTATTTTAAGTTCATGGTTCAGAGAGAGTCCAAATGTATGCATTTCTTGGAACCATCAATACTTGCTGCATAAGAAGAAATGACATAATACCTGGCATTTCGCATTAAATGGAATAGTTAATCAAAGTCTAAGTAAGGGAAGAAACAACTACATTATATAACATAAAAATAAGAACCGTATGTTTTAACGCATTGATAGGTCGTTACATACCAAAGCCACGAGGTTCTGAATTCCCATTGTGATATCCTTTGAATTCTGGATCACTTTCAGTACCCCAATTACTGGAAATATAAGTGATTGTCAGATATTACCGAGAGCATTCGACACAAATTGTAAAAAAAAAAAAAACAAAAGACCGTGTAGGAAAAACAAAAGAATCTCACTGTGTCAACTCAATTGTAGCCTTCCGACCAAAAGTCCAAACTGTTCTATCAACCGAGTTAGTTGGAGCTGAAGCAGGGTCCTATTCCAGAAAAAATTCAAATAAAATTAAACGTCTCTGGAGGACAATTTTTAGAGACATACTATCACACACTTTAATTGCATATAGGGGTTTGACAGATTAAAATGTGAAAGGCCAAATTGCTCCTTTAAGAAGAAGCATTAAATAGGACGTCGGAGATGTGTCAGATGGTTGAGGGAATGGAAAAACAGTAATCCAACTACCACTGTAAAACCAACAAGAGCACCTAGTATTAAACGCCGGTATAGCAGATGGGACATTATGAATTTTACCTCATAGCCCAAAAAGTACAAACTAAACTTCATTTCGGGAAAATCGAGCTTCTTAAGTAGCCTGAACAATAGTATAAATCACCGTCAATTTCCACTTAAAGAGTCAATTTTTCAACAACATCCAGTTACAGAATCTCCAGCCATAGCAAAGTGCATACATGCATGTTTACATACACACTCATACAAAAACCAATCAAAGAGGCATTACATCACTTGATAACACAAAAACAACCCAACTGAAATCCTGCTATCATGTCCCGTTAAATCCAAAGAAAATGCGAGGTATCCATAGACAAACCTACCAAAAGTCAACATCAAAACTAACATCCTGACACTTTAAACCGATATTGATATGCCTGTTCTTCCTTTTGCTCCATTATTTGTGCAGATTTCTAACAACAGAGACAAACCCACCCAAAGTATGATGCACTAGAATTCTAGATATTAATCAACTCTACCCTCCATACACAAAAACACAATAATTTCACGAACCAAAAAAATTCCTCAAAATGCCAATCTTAACTCATACCCAGCGCAACAAAAGCATAATAAACAGAAGAGAAAGAATTTCATATCAAAACGCTGGAAACAATAACAAAAACTTACGACATTCCCAAAACACGCGAATAAAAGTCAAGACTGGCTTTCGGGTCCTTAATTCGGAACATCTGCAATCAAAATTCACAATAAAAATCCATTTCTACAGAAAAATTAAATACAAACTTTATATCTATTCATTCAAAGGGACGCGGTTGCATACAGTTTGCTGCATGATGTAACCCTTAGTGGCTTCATCTGGGGTGGCCTGGAGGCCCGGATTGTTGGCCGGAGATTCTTTCGGTTCGGACGCCATTGAAGAAAACAATCGGAATCGGTATTTCGGATTCGGACCCTGCAAAGACACACTAAAGTAAGAGAGCAACCGAACTATCGAATCCCGAAGGATATAGAATATGTAAGATGAATTTGGACCTTGGGCTTGGGGGAAAAGAGTGGGATTGTATAAGGAGATGATGGGGAGGGTTTGGGTGCCAATCGGATTAGGGAGAGGCGGGAAAGGACGGTTGTGATTGCAGAAGCAGAAGAAGCCATGGAGGCCTCTTGTGACTTGTGAGTGCGAGAGAGAGAGAGAGAGAGTGATTTTACCTTGTGCGAGAAAGGAAACCAGAGGAGGACAGGGCTCTCTCGTGCGGGAGATTTTGGAGGTCTCTCTGCGCCTTTATTTTCTTTCGGCTTTTTCTCAAGATGGTGCATGCATTTATATCACTTTGCTCTGAGATTTAAAATAAATATAAGTGATTTTGAGATTGTTTACTGTCAATTAGTTTATTTTTTCTTGTGAGAATTTTTCATCAAATTGAGAGTTTTTTCAAATTACCCTTCTTCTTAAACTTGTGATTTCTTTAATTTAACAAAAAAAATTCATAGAATGATTAAAATGATTGATAGTGAACAATTATAGGGACTGTTTCTATTGATTTTAAATATCAATAACCAAAATGAGAAATTATACTAATCTCAATGACTATTTTAGCTAAAAGCTTTTTCTTTCCTTTGTATGATTTTTTATTTATTTTTTTCATACAAAAATATTTTACTCTAACTAATAATCTAGTTCCAGGGGAAGGAGATTAGAGGAAGGAGATTGAGCAAGACCGATAATTAGGATCAAATTCAAAATATAATACATTCTCATTATCTAGTTAGTTGAATCGTAAGATCTATCACTAGTTAAGAGAATTATCACGAAACTGCATTACTAGTTAGTTCATATGGATAATAAAGTTTTATGTATAAATCTTGTAGATGATAAGTTTGAAATCAATTTATTTTTAGGAAAATTAATGAAAATGACTTCAAAATTTTGCATTTCAACCATAAACCATTTGATAGTCTTATTTAATAATAAAGATAAAAAAAGAAAAAAACATCAAATATAAACATGTATGAATTAGCTAACTGTAACAACGATGACATCCATTTTTAGGCCTTTGACAAAACAAGATAACACAAACACACGTTTAGTACTATAATCTCGTAAGGTGTATTTTCATATATATAATAAATAATATATATAAAAGTGATAATGTCGATTTCACTCGTACTTACTTAAGGTAAAAGAAATAATATACATATATACACCGTTAAATTTCATAAACAGTGTAATACAGTGTAGTAAGTTTCATAAATAGTATGTGTGAGGACACCCGGTCCCGTGGGTCAGTTTTTTTTTAAAAAAAAATTTAATATTAAAATTATGTCTTTTTCATTAAAACTTAAGTTCTTTTGTCATTTTCATTAAAATTTAAGAGTTTTTCATTAAAATTTGAGTCTTTTTCCTTAAATAAAGTTATAATATGGTTTTTGATTAAAATAAACTTAGTACAAGCCATTTTCATAAAAATTCCCTTTATTTTTGTCCTTAAATTATTACTCGAGTAAAAATTAAATCAATCTTAAATTCAGAGACCATATCAACAGTTTACTAAAGAAATGAAAGAGATTGTATTGCTAGTTGTTAGCCCAAAACCTTCACTTATGCCACGCTTGAAATTTTGCTTATATTTATCACAAATACAACGTTTAAATAAATATTTTGTTCCAAAAAACAAATATCACAACAATAGGGTACAATAATGCTTAGATACGGACGGGAGAGCAAGGATTTAGGAACGTGTTTCGCTAATTAAAAAGGGTGTGTTATCCACACATTTCATTTTATTTCCTACATAACCTTATAATTTGTAGCCATCGGATCCAACTGAATTAAAGAAGTTTAAAGAGTAGAAATTAACAAAAGATATGTGAGAAATAAAAAAGAGTGTGTGGATAACACACCTCTTAAAAAATACAGGTATGTTTGATTCTAAATGGATCAAAACTTCATATTTATCCTAATTAACAAAAGGTCAATCGAGTTTCAAAGACATTAATGCACCTAAACTTGACAAATTACAAACTAGTGCCGTTACATGTAGAGATGGCAACGTTTTTCTCAAAATTTTGATATTTTTGGATAGGTCGGTCATCCCGGCTTTAGACTCTGCATTGTAATTTCTATTTTCCACTTATGCTTATTCAGATTCTGCATCGAAGTTTCTATTTCATTGTAGTCGAATTAGTCACAACTTATATTAGATGTTAGGGATACCTAAATTTTACATCCTCAAGGTTTAAGATGATTATTAAACTGGGCCAAAAAGTTTCAATTTTCTCAAATTGCTCCCTAAAGTTTTGAAATTGTTTCAATTAGCATCTCTTGTATATTTGAACGTCTAATTATCCTTTACATTGATCAGTTTTTTAGGTTATGTTGTGCAAATGTGACCCAGTTATGGATTCCATCACCATGTCATCAATTTAATGAAAATTCAAATGATTCATTAGACAAAAGGTGTACATGTATTGTCAACTTTTGTGTACATGTATTGTCAATACCCGATCTCGAGATATGCTATCATGCCTCGCTTCGAGACATGACCAAAAACAAAACAATGGTTCAACATCGCATTACCTTTTTCTTTTATATCATGACTGAATCTAACCTTTGTGTTAGACTGCCTACATACCCTAACACGGATCAAGCCATTCGTAGTTCACAGTTTGATAAACTCTGACATTTCTCATAGTACTTCTAGCAAAAAAACATATAGTTCTAGAATCACTCAATGAAACTCGAGCATCATGAGTCACCAGATTCCACACTACATAATGAAATTATATGGCAGCTAGGATTGTCATTTTGTCATCCACGTGCATCATATGTTTTCCAACACAATTCTACAATCACAAAAAATAATCAATCTCATGAATCCAAGCCACACAATATTAACATTTAACTACATTAATCAACCAACAAGACCAAATATCACTCCACTAATTTTTAATAAAACCAACCTCTATAAGGTTTACCGTATTTCACTACTAAAATCCAAGTATCCAACATTGTAATCCAAGTTACAACCACAAGCGTGAACTTGAGTAACTTTTATGCACAAGATTTCAGGATTCCAAACTAACTTAACGGAATTGAAAGTGAAATGGAATTTCCGGACCAACTTAATGAAACCCAATCGGAGGTAGGGTACCAGATCATTGAACGAAACCGAATAAGGAAAAGGATTCTAGACCACTCAACAGAATCCAGCTAGGAAGTTGTTGCCATTGCAAATATGCTAAGCAAAACCATAGGCATAGTCTAATAGTATAGGTAGTGATCACCCATCGCTGATACACCAAGCATAATCACTCATAGAATACGTACGATCCTCCATCGAGGATATATCAAGCAGGATGGTATCCTATAATACTAGGTGATCACCTATTGTGAATGTACCAAGCATGATTGTTCCTAGAATACGTATGGTCCCCTATCGTGGATATACCAAGCAGAACCATAAGCATAGTCTAATAGTGTATACAGTGATCACCCATCACATATATACCAAGCAAGATCACCCAATGCGGATGATCCTCCATCACGAATATACTAATCAGAACCATAGGCACATATCCAAAAGTATGGTCTTCCATTGCAGATTAACCATGTAGGACCACTTATGGGAACAAGGTTACCAAATAGGCAATGACCACCAATGCGGATTAACTAAGCAGGACCATCTATAAGTACCATGTACCTAAGCAGGCAGTGACCCTCTACTGTGGAACTAAGTAGAGTTGCCCCTATAATACGTATGGTCCCCCAATGCGGATTAACCAAACAAAACCATAGCCATGCATCAAATGTAGTGGTCCCTCAATCGGATTAACCAAGCAGGACCACTCATATACCACATTGCTACATGGTTCAGTTATATCATCATACATCACATATCATACATCCTACATCATGCGTCGTATTTCATACAACAATACAACACGAATCACAATTGTAAGCACACACACTATCGATTCCATATGACAAACCTGTAGAATTATCAAAGACAAGGGCCAAAGGCCCACTTCCAACAACACCGATATTGTTCCCAACTTGATAATTACCACCTGCATAATTCGTCAGTGTGAGGTTTTACCATAAAAGGCTTTGGTACTGGTTAGAGTGAGGTTAGCATATTTAAACTCTTCTTTTCACCAAGATACGATCGATGTGATATATTTCAACAAAACCAAATATCTTATCATAAAGACATACAAGTCGTACATGATACTTTAAATATGTACTTCGCTCATCTTTTCATACTAGCACTCACACATATTGTTTATATCATCTAGAAGTTTAACAAACACGTAAATCAACGGTAAGGTGCCACTTTTATGCAAACCAAGGTGCACATCTCCAAAATGGCCTGTTGATTAGAGTAGGTCCGCCAAACCCTATTAGGTCTCTAGTAATACTAATTCTAGTATTTAAGAGTGATTCAAGACATTTGACCAAAAGTCAGCCCTCAATCAACGTAGTTAACGGTAGGGTCAACAACCTTACGTAGTCCAATCTGGAAGATCTGCACATCAGATTTGATCGTAACTTCCTAAGATCCTCAAATATTACGCATAAGCACTTATTATAATTTCATGATAAACCAACAACTGGACCTTCGTCTACAAAGGTCATGTGGCCTCATTATGAAACCAGGTTCGATTGGTCAAATTTCATCAAACTGATATCAAAATCAGATTCAACGCACCAAATTTAGCCTAGGAAGACAAGATAGGTCATCGAGGCCATGAGCCACTGCCAAGCGGTAGCAGGTGCCGCAGGCTTGCTGGATTTTCCAACTAACACCAAAATGACTCAAATACACCAAAATGAATATCTCGAGGAGTAGAGCAAGAGTTATACCTTCACCGGAGTCTAGTTTTGCCCCAAAAAATCCTGAAATCAACAAGGGACCATCAGAAATCTTCAAAATCGGTAAATGTCGATTTGACGTTACCGGTGCTTTAACAACTTGAATTGTGGTTGGGTTTTGATGTTGGGATGAAGATGAGTCGATTGGTTGTGGTGGATGACGTTGGCATGCACGGAGGAGGACGATCACCGCTGGCGAAAATCTGGGAAAAAGGTGAAGCTCGACTTGCCGTGAAAATGAGGCCAAATAGGGCAACCTTGGGGTATTTCTTGTTCATGAGGGTGAGACAGTTTAAATGGTGGTGGAGGGGGCAGATTCCATCCTTGAAATCGGCTGGAAAAACCCCTTGAAATTTGTCGAGAAAATGGGTTAAACCTTGCTAAGGAATAAGAAGTCCGAGTCGCATATGGGTCTAGTTCCTGCCCCTTTGTCTGCCCCCCCCCCCCCACCCCCCGCTTCAGCTATATATAAGTGGGCAAAAGACTAATTTTCCCTTGCCTTTGCAAGCTTATATCTCTTTAGTTACAAATCCAATTGGCGAAACGGTTTTCGCCTGCGCGTTTGTGTTGTCGAGCTTTATCCAAAAATATTAAGAGTGATTTCAAAAGGTCAGCGGATTTTTTATGGTTACTTATGAAAATCAAACTTTAAGAAACTAAAACTCAATTAATGAAATTAAAATAATTTCACAAAATTGTGAGGCACAATATTTGAACAGTGAAATCCAGGGATGAGATTTCACATCGATACAATTTCAAAACCTTTGGGCAATGTGAGGATGTGAAACGTAGGTTATCATTTTGAAAATCACCCCAAGCATAGAGGTGCAAAATTAAGTTTGCATAGATTTTGTACAACTGTTGGCTACTTTTATCTATTTTTCTTGTTTTCGACTTGAACATATACTGCATTAAGTAACCTTTATGGCTTAGAGATTAGCACCGGATTGTTGGGAGTCCAAAACTCAAAACCTAATCCTTAAGCTATAAGCTTCACTCCGTCCAAAGGAACATTTTAAAAAACAAAGCTTAAACATATGTTTTATAAATAGGTAAAAGTTAGAGAGATAACCTTTATTAGTGACAGGAGCGAAGTAGGTGTAAAATATTACACTGTAACTATAGCACAAAAGGATGACAAATAAAAGAGGTAGGAATATATACTGATGTTATTGATCTTTCCTTTCTTTTCTGTGTATCTTGATAGTAGTTGGAGTGTTCTATTCATAGAGCAACTCCAGACAAATATTTTGAAATTTACAGTACACATCTTTGAAAGTACGATCCTCCTTCATCTCCCAAGTCAATATCATTTTGTGTGGGCATTGAAAATTTGTGTGGGCATTCATAATACTGCCAATGTTTTCAACACGCCTCCTTGGATGCCTACATATCAATATCAGTTGCCTCGTTAAAACCTTGCTTAGTGGGAAAAAATCATAGCGAAGGAAAAAGAGTACAACTTTACCTGGATTGTTGATATAGTGTTAATTATGCTTATGTTGCCTCGTTAAAACCTTGACAGGAAAAATCCAGTGGGAAAAATCCTAATCAAAAGAAAAAGAGTACAACATGCATGTATCATGGATGCTCCCCTTGATTCTGCATTCTCCAAATTTATTTGATTAGTAAGTCGAAGTAATCCGATACTTTGCACTATCTTCTGGAATGTGCATTTTGGTAGAGATTTGGTGAACAAGTCTGCCAGATTTTTATTGGAATGAATTTGTCTGACTTCAATAACTTTAGCCTTTTAAAGCTCATGTGCACTGAAAAACTTTGGAGATATGTGTTTAGTTTTATCGCCTTTGATGAATCCTTCTTTCATTTAGGCAACACATGCTGCATTATCTTCATGGATGACAGTTGGAGTGTTTGTTTTTTAGGGTAGACCACATGAATTCCGAATATGATAGATCATTGATCTTAACCAAGAACATTCACGACTTGTTTCATGTAAAGCAAGTATTTCTGAATGATTTGAAGATGTAGCAACTAATGTTTACTTTGTTGAGCGCCAAGAGATTGTTGTATCTCCATTTTTGAACACATATCTAGTTTGTGAGCGGGCTTTATGCAGATCAGAAAGAAAACCAGCATCTGCATATCCAACAAGGACTTAGTCATTTATGGATTTCTTTGACTAGAAGAGACCCACGTCTGTTGTCTCACAAAGGTATTGCAATACATCTTTGACTCTCTTCCAATGATGAATTGTTAGAGCAGAGCTATACCTTGCTAACAAGTTGACTGAAAAAGCTATATCTGGTTTAGTACATTGTGCTTAATACAATAAAGCACCTATTGCACTTAGATATGGTACTTCTAGACCAATGACCATTTCATCATTTTCTTTTGGACGGAATGGATCTTTCTTAATGTCCAGAGAACGAATGACCATTGGTGTGCTGAGTGGATGAGCCTTGTCCATGCTAAATCGCTTTAGGATTTTTTTCAATGTAAGCTGATTGGTGGACCAAAATTCCACTAGCACAATGCTCGATCTGCAGGCTGAGACAAAATTTTGTTTTTCCAAGGTCTTTCATTTCAAATTCGCTTTTCAGATATTCAGCAGTTTTATTGAGCTCTTCAGGGGTTCTAACCAGGTTCATATCATCGACATATAATGCCACTATAGCAAATCCAGAGTTGGATTTCTTAATGAACACACAAGGGTAAATGATATTGTTGATATATCCTTCTTTAATCAAGTACTCACTGAGACGATTATACCACATTCGTCCAGATTGTTTCAGCCCATACAATGATCGCCTTAATTTGATTGAGAGCATACCTCGTGGTTTGTTAGTTGTTTCAGGCAACTTAAGTCATTCTGAGACTTTCATATATATGTTAGCATCTAATTCTCCATATAGATACGGGGTGATGACATTCATAAGTTGTATGTCAAGTTTTTCTGAAACCACTAAACTTATTAAGTAACGGAACGTAATGGCGTCTATTACATGAGAGTATGTATCCTCATAATCAATTCCAAGTCTCTGGAAAAAACCTTGTGCAACGAGTTGTGATTTATATCTTGCAATCTCGTTGTTCTCATTGCGTTTCCTTGTGAATACCCATTTGTAACCCATAGAGTTTACACCAGGCAGGGTTTGGATTAATGGTCCAAAAACATTTCACCTTTCCAAGGAATTTAATTCTGCCTGGATTGCATATTTCCACTTAGACCAATCTTGTCTCTATTTGCATTCATCAACAGAGTGGGGCTTAAGATCATCACTTAATATGATTTCAGTGGCTACCGTAAATGTGAACATGTCGTCGATGATTATTTCATTTCGATCCCACAATTCATTAGTACAAGCATAATTTATGGCGATTTCTTTGCTTTCATGTACCTTTGTTTCTTCAGGTACAGGTGTCTCATCAAGGACATTTTCTTTTTTTGAAAGTACATAATCATGAATTGTGGATTGTCATTCATTTTTTCTTCTTGAATGATTTCATTTGGATTCAGTTGTGCCCTCGACTTTCTCTTTCAAGTGGCTGAATCTTTTGAACCTGGGGGTCTACCACACTTCAAGCATGCACCAGATGAATCATTCGCTGCCACTTTATTTTTTCTAACAAGGACATCAATTCTTGCAGGTGCATTTGCAGCTGATATATGTGATTTTGTCACTTTCATAGCATCATTAAATATATCTGGCATTTAATTAGCTATACTTTGAAAATGAATAATCATTTTCACTTCATTTTCACATTGCGTGCTATGTGTATCAAAATGAGATAAGGTGGGAACAACCTATGTCAGCTATTTTCATTCTTCTGGAACTGTCTTTTCTCCCCTTAACGACGGGAAGACTGACTCATCAAAGTGACTATCAGCAAAACGAGTTGTAAACATATCACATGTCAATGGTTCCAAATATCTAATGATAGATGATGAATAAAAAACTATGTAAATTCCCAGTCTGCTATAAGGTCATATTTTAGTCCGTTGTGGTGGTGCAATAGGTACATAAACAGCACAACCAAAAACTCGTAAATGTGAAATGTTTGGATAATGCCCAAACATGAGTTATACTGAGGAGTATTGATGGTTGGCTATAGGTCTCAATCAAACCAATGATGCAGCATGTAAGATGGCATGTCCCCATGCAGAAACTGGCAATTTTGTTTTCATGAGCAGAGTGCGAGCTATTAACTGAAGCTGCTTGATCAATGCTTCTGCTAAACCATTTTGAGTATGGACATGAGGAACAGGGTGTTCAACATCAATGCTCAATATCATGCAGTAATCATCAAAGGTTTGAGACGTAAATTCACCAGCGTTATCAAGTCGGATTGACTTAATGGGGTAATTTAGGAACTGTGCTCGTAAGTTAATTATCTGAGCAAGAAGTCTTACAAAAGCTACATTCCGAGTAGATAAGAGACAAACATGTGACCATCGGGTAGATGCATCAACCAAAACTATAAAATATCGGAATGGTCCACAAGATGGTTGAATAGGCCCACAAATATCCCCTTAAATTCTTTGCAGAAATGATGGGGATTCAGTATCAACCTTTAGTTGTGATGGTCTAATTATCAACTTCCCTTAAGAATAAGCATTGCAAGGGTTATCATTTGAGATAGCAATGTGTCTGCTCAATAATGAATGTCCATTAGAGTTGGTGATGCTTCTACGCATCATGGTAGATCTTGGGCGACCCAGACGGTCATGCCAAAACATGTAAACTTTTGAATCAATGAACTTCTGGTTCATGACAATATGTGATTCAACTGTCTTTATGTATGTATAATACAATCCACTCAACAAACCACACAACGTCTCCAATATACGCTTATGGGTATCATTGGAGGTAATGTATAGATACTCTACATTTTCTGCACTTTTCGTTTCAATATGGTATCCATTTAAACGTATGTCCTTAAAACTTAACAAATTTTGAGTAGATCGAGTAGCGTACAACACATTTTGTATGGACAATATTGTTCCATTTGGTAACATAATCTGAGCTTTCCTTGAGCCTTCAATCACATCTGATTGCCCTGATATTGTTGTTACCCTTACTTTTGTAAGCATTAATCTTGAGAAATACTTTCGATCTCGAAGTATTATATGCGTGGTTGCACTGTCTGCAAGACAAATATCTCCGTTATTTCTCATGTTTTGAGAATGACCATACTTTTTATCCATGCTTTCTGAATAAGGGAATCATAGTTAAAAGTAAGTTATAACAGGAAATTTAAATGTCACTTTTATTGAATTTGAAATGCTAGTTTTAAACTACAAGTTCAGTACATCAAACATAAACGATTTTGTCCGACAGGTAAACTTCATTCCCCATTTCCATAATGAAGTCCAAGACATCTAGGTGGGTTGTGTTCAACTGCCTTGATAAGTCACATACAAGATCAGGTATATCCATTGGTTTAGCGTGGTCGAGAAAATTGGTCTCGACACCCTTATCCTTCAGGGAGGTTTGATATAGATCCACTAGATGTTTTGGGGTACGACAAGTACGCGCCCAGTGCCCATTGCGACCACACCTATGAAGGACTCCTTCAGAGTTTCTGGGAGCATTGGTCATATAAGCTCTGCCTTTATGGTGATTTACATTTTTGAAACTTGGGCCTGCATTATACCTTGGAACTTGGTTATGAAACTGGACACCATGATTCTTGCCCTTCCCGTTCCACCATCTTCGTCTGTGGCCACGTTTTCGTTTATGATTATTGCCACCAGAGGATGTGGCGTTGGCTTCGAGGGAAACAACATTCACTTCTGGGAATGGTGCAGATCCAGTAGGTCGGGAATGCTGATTTTTCAGCAGGAGCTCATTGTTTTGTTTAGCAACCAAGAGCACAGAAATCAGCTTGTTATATTCAGTGAAACCTCGCGCTCTATACTGCTGCTGCATAAGCATGTTGGAGGCATGAAAGATGCTGAAAGTCTTTTCCAGCATATGTTCCTCAGTGATGGTTTCCCCACAGAGTTTCATCTAGGAACTAATTCTGAACATTGCAGAATTGTACTCAGCCACTGATTTGAAATCCTGGATCCTTATGTGACATCCCACATCGCCCAGGGGAGTGATCCTTATATGTATATTCCCATCCCTTCCTAGCACGAGGCCTTTTGGGAGTTCACTGGCTTCGGGTTCCATCGGAACTCCGAAGTTAAGCGAGAAGGGGGCTAGAGCAATCCCATGATAGGTGATCCACTGGGAAGTTGCTCGTGAGTTCCCAAAAACAAAACCGTGAGGGCGTGGTCGGGGCCCAAAGCGGACAATATCGTGCTACGGTGGTGGAGCGGGCCCGGGAAGTGATCCGCCCCGGGCTGGGATGTGACACCTTAGGTGAGTCCACTCATAATGAGCTCTTGGAAGAATCATCGTTTTCTGATGATTGTATCTGTTTCTTAATGCCTTCCAGAGAGCTAACAGATCTTCAATCGTTAGGTACTCGCTTTTTAGTCTTTCACCAAGGTAACGACGGATAAAGATCATGGCCTTCACCCAATCTTGAGAAGATGCATTGTTATCCTCTTTGTTTGTTTCTGCAAGATTCCCTACCTCTAGATGAATCTTGATATCCACTACCCAGGTAAAGTAGTTTTTCCCAATAATGTCCAGGGCAATAAAATCAAGTTTTGCCAAGTTCGCCATTTTCTTTTCTGAAAGAAAACTGAGATGTGTAAGAACTTGCAATAATATGTAATCTGGGGGACGTAGTGTTAGAACTTCTGACTCTTACAAATTTTTCATTTTGATCTTTTGGGCAAAATGGTAAGCACTCGAAACTTCTGGCTCGAGATTTACATGATGAATGAGGAGAGCGATTATACCGCACCATTCTCATAACATAGGATGAGCGATTATTCCGCACCACTCTAGTTGTAGGAAAATTGAAATACGCAAAGTAGGGTGGGCGTTATACCGCACCACCTAAAATTTGCAGTAAAATTTGATCTGCGGTCCAAGATAGGTGATGATACCGCACCATAAAATTAAATTTGCAGTTCAAGATGGGTGATTGTACCGCACTATCTTGGATTGTAGTAAAATTAACATACATAAACACTGGGTTAGTAATCAAGATCTACACCAAACAAGAAATCAAAGATATATGTAATTGTTAGGTTGAGAACTAAAAGCAGGCATGATGTAAACAGTTCTTTGCGAGGGTATATCTAGTAGTTGAGGCAAATGAAGAAGATGAACAGTAAAATCTTTAGAGGAAACTCTTTTTTTTTTTTTTTTTTTTTTTTTTTCATTCGGCGAAAAGGAATGATTTCTTTCGGCGAAGAGAAATGAGAAATGGTTATATTTAGAGAGTCGTGCTGATAACGTGTTATAAATATGCAAAAGTTAGAGAGATAACGTTTATTAGTGACATGAGCGAAGCAGGTGTAAAATATTACATTGTAACTATAGTACAAAAGGGTGACAAATAAAAGAGGTAGGAATAGATACTGATGTTATTGATTTTTCCTTTCTTTTCTGTGTATCTTGATAGTAGTCAGAGTGCTCTATTTATAGAGCAACACTAGACAAACATTTTGAAATTTACATTACACATATTTGAAAGTACGATCCTCCTTCATCTCCCAAGTCAATATCACTTTGGATGGACATTGAAAATCTATATGGGCATTTATAACACTGCCAATGTTTTCAATACTGCATTCAACATTGCCAATGTTTTCAACAATATGAGCAATTAGAAAAGTCGAGCCAACTATGGAATACAAGGAGAAGACGTCAATGTTATGTCCACTAATGCGGATAAGTGATAGTACTCCTTTGGCATTGCCAAAAAAATACAGACATTTTGATAACATATTTATTGAGTAAAATATTGGAGAAAATTGATGTGATGATTAGAACCAACTCTTAACCATAATTGATGTGGTGATTAAATAGAAAAACTATTTAAAAAATATGCAAGCTAATGAGTGAATTAATAGATAATTAGGTTTCTCTGTTATAACTAACCCCACACTTTGTCGTCCAAAAAAAAAAAAAAAAAACAACCTAACCCACACTTATTAGAATATTTTTTTTGTGATATATGTGTCCCTAAATTATATGATTTTTAGATGACACACTAGATAAATCTTGATTTAAATCACCACTTTTTCTTTGACTCTTGTTCTTTATTTATCCATGAGACGATCTCAAATAAGCAGGTATAGAAATTATAATGGTAAGCCACAATCTAGTCTATGAAAGAATTGGTTTATTTTATTTTATTTTATTTTATTTTTTTAGAGAAGTACAAAATTTATTGATATAAAATAAAACGTACAAAGTGGAGGATAGTGTGCTTAAATGGCCCTCGATAAAAACCTTGTTGTGGCTTTCAACTCGGTCGAAGGAAAAAAGAGCGTCCTACACGAACAACTAACTTTAGCTATCCTCACACCAAGAGAGAAAACAAGCAAACAGTTGTCTTCCATAAGAGTATCTAGCAATAGCTCAAGAGCAGTCGCCCTCCATTGAAATTCATCAATCCTGCCAATCCCAAATCGAGCAAGTCGATGGAAGCATTGGTTTATACATTCATTTTAGTCTCAACTCTAGGAATAATTTTTTTTTGCTATCTTTTTTCGAGAACCACCTAAAGTTCCAACTAAAAGGTGAAATGACTTGTCATTATCTCAATTGAAGTACGGATTTCAACTAGTCCTCGGGTTCCTCTAATGGATCTCTTAGTTATTGAGAGCGTTGCCCAAAAGTAATATATAAGGTGTATCCAGTAGAACTTACAAGTAAACCAGATAAAGAAATGGCAACTAGGGTTATTGTTTCGAATATTACATAGTTTTAAGACAATATTACATTTTTATGATACAATAATATATTTACATTATTCTGACTTATTAATGAAGGACGGAGAAAATTTCACTAATTGACGGACCAAGATCCTCTCCTAATCTAAGGATGAGGATCCTCATGACCAAGGGATGTGGGCCGTTGGATGAAAATCCAACGGTTATAATTATTATAACTTTAAAGGAACCCCCTGTTTGTAACCGTTGGATTTTCATCTAACGGCCCACATCCTTTGGTCATAAGGATCGTCATCCTTAGATTAGGAAAGGATCCTCGTCCCCAGTTGACAACCCCTAAATCTAATCCTTCAAAAATGAGAAAAGTAAAGTTAGGAACATATCCTTGTCACAATTAATTACGCTATGACCACTTACCTCAAAGTCTTCCCATGCTGTTATACTTTTGTTTGAAATTAATATGCAAGAGCGTTGAACTTTGCTGATATATTTTCTATCTGCTACTGCACAAATGCCATCAATTTCGCCGCCCGTTTGCTATTTTCCTTGTCACTTCTGAAAGCAAAAGATATTTAAAAAAAAAACAAAAAAATAAAAAAACAAAAGAAAAATAAAAAAATTAACAAAAATTAAAAACCTATCACCATATCAGAGAAGAAAAGGCAAAAATTCCGGACCATGCATGGCGTTCCATTGCCAGCCTTCCGCCGTGAAGTACTGAATGAGTGACTGAGTCTTTCGATTCGACACGTAATACTTGCCGCTTCTCCATATCTCTTTTGTCTTGTCGCAAAGTGTCGTATATCGACACGGAGCAAGAGTATACACCGAGTTTGTGTCGTGTTTAGCGTGAAGGAAACAAATCAAGCAATCCCCTTGAGTTTAATTTTTATCCAACCAGACCGGTAAACATTTCCTAATCAGGATCACAGATTCACAGCACCTCCTTGGCAAATCGGAAGACAACACCTTTTTGCCGTAAAAAAAAAAAGGACAATCAATATACCTCGATACGTATGATATATAAGAAATGTATTTTCATTAAATGAAACTGGTTACATTTGGAGTATTTATACACAGCAGCTAATAATATTTAGTTAACAACTAATGTAACTAATTAAGCTTAATCTATGAATTAGTTACAATAGAAAACTTAAAGACTAAGCAATTGATGACTTGGACTCTAGCACTGTTGGGTTTATTGAGAATAATGTGTGTCTTTACACCCCCTCAAGCTGAATGGAGGGGAACCAAGTGAAAGCTTGGAACGAAGAAACTGAAATCGACCCTTGGACAGGGACTTAGTGTGAATATCTGCAATTTGATGGAGACTAAGAACAAACTGAACTTTCAGTAGAGAGGCTAAAACCAGTTCTCGGATATAGTGGTAGTCTATTTGGACATGTTTCGTTCGAGCATGAAAAACTGGATTTGAAGCAAGAGAAATTGCAGAGACATTATCACACCAAAGAATGGGAACCCAGGACAGGGGAAAGCCAATGTCCCTGAAAATTTTGCAAATCCAGGTGATCTCGGCAGAAGTGTGAGCCAAAGAACGATATTCAGCTTCAGTAGAGGAGCGAGTAACCATGGGTTGTTTCTTGGCACTCCAACTAATAAGGTTGCGACCAAGATATACACAGTAACCACTTGTAGATCGTCGATCAAATACACAGCCGGCCCAATCAGCATCCGAGAAGGCAGTAAAAGTGAGAGAACCTTTTTTGAACCAGATGCCATCAGTAAAAGTGCCTTTAAGAAAACGTAAGACACGTTTAACAGATTGAAAATGAGTGTCTCTCAGACAATGGAGAAATTGGCAGAGTTGATTGACAGCAAAAGAAAGATCAGGTCGAGTCCAGGTCAAATACTGCAATGCCCCAACAATGGACCGATATTCATGGGGATTAGAGAGAAGTGTACCACTGTGGTCTAACTTCTGAGTACCAAGAGGGGTAGTACATGGTTTGCTGCCATCCATGTAAGTCTTGAGAAGAAGATCCATGGCATATTTATGTTAAGAGAGAAAAATGCCAGCTGAGGTGCGATGAACTTCTAACCCCAAGAAGTAGTGTAGCGGGCCTAAATCTTTGATAGGAAAGAGCTGACTGAGCTTGTTAATGAAAGCATTGCAGGCTGAAGCACTAGGTCCAGTAACTAGTATATCATCAACATATACTAGTACAATAACAAGAGATGGCTCGAAAACAACAAATAGGGAGCAATCAGATTGAGAGTTCTGGAACCCCAGAGAAAGCAAGGTTTGAAACAATTTATCATACCATGCTCGTGGGGCTTGCTTGAGACCATACAAGGACTTAGAAAGTTTGCAAACATGAGATGGCTGTGAAGGATCAATGAACCCAGGGGGTTGTTGCATAAACACCTCCTCCTTGAGTGTCCCATGTAAGAATGCATTGCTTATATCCAACTGGTTTAAAAACCAATCAAATTGCACTGCTAATGTCAAGAGAATTCTGATGGTGACAGGTTTGGCAACTGGGCTAAAAGTTTCCTGGAAGTCAATACCTTCCTGTTGATGAAAGCCCTTTGCAACTAAACGGGCTTTGTACCTGTCCACACTACCATCAAGTTTCCTTTTGATTCGAAACACCCATTTACAACCTACAAGATTTTGATGTGGTGTAAAAGGAACAAGAGACCAAGTGCCTGTAGAATGCAGGGCTTGAAACTCCTCAGCCGTGGCTTTCATCCAGTGGTCATGCTGTGAGGCTTGGAGAAAGGTGGTAGGAACAAAATTTAAGGAATCAATAGGATGTTTAGTAGCAGCCAAGGCTTTGGGTTTAAAAATTCCAGCTTTGGACCGAGTAATCATGGAATGAGTATTGGTGGAGAGGGGAGGTGGATGTGGGAGTGGAGAATGTGGCACTGGTGAAGAATCCTGCACTGTTGGAGAAGTTGACACTAGGGGAGGCGATATAGGGTGGATAGGAGAATTTGAGACGGTGGGAGAATTTGAGACGATGGGAATAGATGAGGAAGTGGAAGGAAGTATAGAGGGTGAGGAAGGACAGGGAAAAGTGAAAGGATGAGTGAAGGTTGGAGATGGGGAAGGGGGACTGTGGGGCAGCGGAGAAGTATACACAATGAACTTGTGTGGTGTATGAAAAAGAAAAGTAGATTCATTAAAAAGCATATGGCGAGATATATAGACCCTGGATGTAAGAGGATCTAAGCAACGATAGCCCTTGTGGTGCAAACTGTAACTGAGAAAAACACAGTGAATGCTCTTCCCATCGAACTTAGAAATAGAATATGGTTTAAGCCATGGATAACAGCTACAGCCAAAAACCTTGAGCTTGGAATAATCCGGAGACTTATGGAAAAGTAATTCCCATGGAGATTTATCAAGGTTAGAGATGGGAAGCCTATTGATCAGATACAAGGCAGTAGAAAATGCCTCAACCCAAAACTGATGAGGGACCTTTGATGCAGTAAGAAGAGTCCGAGCAGTTTCAGTAAGGTGCTGATGTTTGCGTTCAACACAACCGTTCTATTCCGGTGTATGAGGACAAGAATATTGGTGCAGAATGCCATGTTGCAAGAGAAAAAAATTAAAACAGGAGCTTGTAAATTCACCCCCAGAATCTGATCGAAGAACTTTGATTTTATTACCAACCAAGTTTTCTACATAAGCCTTGAAAGTGACAATTACTGAATACACCTCAGACTTGAGCTTTAAAGGAAACAACCAACTGTACTTGGTGAATTGATCAACAAACAACACATAGTACTTATAACCAGTGACAGACAAAGTGGGGGCAGGTCCCCAAACATCACAATGAACAAGTTCCAAAGGCATAGAGACAGAACTGAGACTTGTAGTGAAAGGCAATTTGTGATTCTTACCAATTGCACAATCTGAACAGAAGAAAGAAGTAAACTTTTTACCACTGTAAACTATAGTACTACTAGTTAAAGCCTTTCGAAAGATAACAGAAGAGGGGTGGCCGAGTCGATTGTGCCAAACTGGTAAAGAAGCCTTGCTACTGACAAGAGCAAAGGGAGAAGTAGAAGCTGGAGGAAGTCCTTGAAACAGATAAAACTCATCTTTAACGGGCCCTCGGAAAAGCATCCTCCCCGACATACGATCCTTGATTGTAGAACCATCAGAATCAAGGGTTAATTTGCAATGATTGTCTCGTAAGAATTGATACGCAGAAAGAAGATTATGTTTCATGGCAGGAACATGTAAAACATTATTCAGACGAAAAGTGGCAGCAGTAGTAGTGAGAAAAGAACTACCAGTATGGTGGATGGGCATACCTTAACCATCACCAATATAAATCTTGTCTTGACCATTATAAGGAGCTGGAGAATGAAGAGCAGAGATGTCATTCGTTATATGAGATGTGGCACCCGAGTCCATGAGCCAAATAGGAGCAGAAGATGGGATATTGGTGTGAGCACACATAGCTGCCAATTTTGCAGGAGGAATTTTACCAGCAAAAACATGATTCATGCGTTCAAAGCAGTCCAGAGCATCATGATCAGGAGAATGATAGATTTGGCATGGATCGCGATGACCATGGGGATGACTAGAAGGACGAGTATAACTGCCAGAATTGCTACGATAGTTGTTGCCCCGATAGGTGTGGCCTCGATAGGTATTGGTGCCACGAGAATTATTGCCTCGGTAAGATCCTTTACCACGATTGAATTGCCTCGGTACAGTATAGCCCTGTGGTGTGGGAAGAAGAGGCGGTTGAGACTATGGAGACTGAGCCGCATAGGCTTGAAAGGGTTCAGAAACAGATGAAGCAACATGTTTCTTCTTACGCTGCATGAACAATTCTTTGTTAATCAGTAGGCCATGTAGTTCATCCAAGGAGGTAGAAGAGATGCGAAGCATAATGGAGTCAACAAATGACTCATAGTCATCAGAAAGGCCATTAAGAGTGACTGCAATCAAATCGCTTACAGAGATCGGAGCACCGGCAGCCATAAGTGCATCAGAGATGGATTTGATTAGCTGAATGTATTCAGAAATCGTAAGATCCCCTTTCTGAACAGTATGCAGGCGGGAGCGAAGCTGGTGAATGTGAGCAGCAGAAACGCCGCCAAATCGTTGCTCAAGATTCAACCATAGTTCGCGAAAAGAAGTAACACCAACTGTTAACGGAATGAGATCTTCCGAAAAAGTAGAATTAAGCCAGATAAGGATATTTTGATCCTTTTCATACCACAGATCGAAGTCTGGATTTGGAGTGCCAGTGTTCTTGCCAGAATCATCAAGTAAGAAGGGGGAGTGACAAATCTCAGAGCCATCAACAATCCCGATAAGCTTGTAGCGACGAAAAATTGGAGCAAACAACGCCTTCCAAACAAGATAATTGTCCCGTTTAAGCTTGGTAGGAACCATACAACTGATATTCTGAATAGAAATCTAAGAAATTAAGGGAGAAGGCGGAACCGTAGTGAAATTAGGGTTCATCGGGGACGAATTTGGGGCAAGAACATCAGGATTCATTGGAGATGAACTCGACGAAGGCATTGTAATCAAATCAGATAGGAGAAAAGAAGAAGGTATTGATCAAGATCCACAAGAAAATGAAGAGAGAGGATCAAAGATCGAAGAAATCAGAGATCGCAGGGAGCGACGAAGAAGAGGATCGAAGGAAAAAAGGTGAAGCGAAAAAGGGATGATACCATATAAGAAATGAATTTTCATTAAATGAAACTGGTTACATTTGGAGTATTTATACACAGCAGCTAATAATATTTAGTTAACAACTAATGTAACTAATTAAGCTTAATCTATGAATTAATTACAATAGAAAACTTAAAGACTAAGCAATTGATGATTTGGACTCTGGCGCTGTTGGGTTGACTGAGAATAATGTGGGTCTTTATGATACTCCATCGCCCATCACCCATCACCTTCAACAAACTCCCCAATAAAACCATATCCAAATCCCAGAAACCCAAAACTCCAGCTTACCCAGTTGGACTTCTCCACCGCAATCGTCAATGGAGAAATCTGGGTTCGGCAGAGATGGCATTTTCCGGTCACTTCGGCCGCCGCTTGTCCTACCCAGAGACCCAAATCTCTCAATGGTCTCCTTCCTCTTCAGAAACTCCTCCTCCTACTCCAACAAGCCCGCGCTTATCGACGGCGAGTCCTCCGAAGCCCTGTCCTTCTCGCAGTTCAAGTCCAAAGTTATCCAGGTCTCCCATGGCTTAATCAATCTGGGTATCAAGAAAAACGACGTCGTCCTCATTTTCGCCCCCAACTCAATCCAATTCCCCATTTGTCTCTTCGGGATTATTGCGTCCGGCGCTATTGGCACCACCTCCAATCCGCTCTACACTGTTTCAGAGCTGTCCAAGCAAGTCCGGGACTCTAATCCCAAGCTGGTTATAACAGTCCCGGAGCTCTGGGATAAAGTCAAGGGCCTTAACCTCCCAACAGTGTTCTTAGGATCAAAGGGGTTTTCGGGGAAATCCCACGTTGGATCAGCCTCAAAGATTCGAACTTTCCATGATTTGGTCGAGTCTGCTGGATCTGTGTCCGATTTTCCATCGGTTAACATTAAGCAGACCGACACAGCTGTCCTGTTGTACTCTTCAGGTACAACGGGGGTCAGCAAAGGGGTAGTTTTGACACATAGGAATATCATTGCCTCGTCTCTGATGGTCACAATGGATCAAGAACTTTCTGGGGAGATGCACCATGTGTTTCTCTGTGTTCTGCCAATGTTCCATGTGTTTGGGCTGGCAATTATCACCTATGGGCAGCTGCAGAAGGGCAATGCTGTGGTCTCGATGGGGCGATTCAATCTCGAGAAGGTTTTGATGGCTGTTGAGAAGTATAGGGTGACACACCTGTGGATTGTGCCTCCTATAGTGCTTGCTCTGGCGAAAAACAGTGTGGTTAAGAAGTTTAACCTTTCGTCGTTGAAGCATATCTGTTCAGGGGCAGCTCCTTTGGGGAAAGAGTTGATGGAGGAGTGTGCTAAAATTATTCCTCAAGGTGTAGTAGCTCAGGTATTAAATTATTATCTTGCTGGTTTTGATTGTTTATAACTTGGAAGTGCGATTAATTCCTTTGGTTCGGTTATTTTATAATATAGGCATTGTGTTTAGAGTTTGGTGTTTGATTGAAACCAAATGGCTATAGGCTACATTTTCTTGATTCAAGTGCAGTTTTCAAGCAGTCATGTGTTCTAGTCGTCATGTGTCTTTTTACACAACAAGTTCGAATCCCCTTTCGTAAATTGGAGTAGTTTAAAATATAGTCAAATTGCAAGAGGGTAGCTAATTAAATTTAGCACAAAGTTTGAAGTAATTGAAAGTGGATGACAGCTTATGCCGCAATTCAACTGATGTGAAATGTGAAAATTGGGTGGCGCTAGAGTTTGAGGTTCTCAACCTCATTTGCGAAGTTAAAATTTTTCATGTAGTAGCTGGGAGGATAAAACTTCTTTCACTGATTCAGAAGTTTGCTTGGTTTTTCAGGGCTATGGTATGACAGAAACTTGTGGAATTGTTTCGGTGGGGAGCACACTAGCGGGGTCTCGACATACTGATTCAACTGGCATGCTTGTTTCTGGAGTTGAATGTCAGATAGTCAGCGTAGATACACTGAAGCCTCAACCTCCCAAACAGTTGGGAGAGATATGGGTTAGGGGGCCTAATATGATGACTGGTAAGTGTGTTTGTCAACATTCAAAAGTTGTCCTGCACACATAGACATATTAATCGTCTCACAGAAAGAAATTATTCTGCATTTTATTATAAGAGAAGTCACATTTTTTTTGTCTGTAATGTAATCGTTCGAATTGGCGCAGTGCGGTAGCATTTTCATGCGGCATATGAGGTTTATGCTTATGATTTTCAGTATCCTCATCAATTATTTAAGATGCAAAACTCTAGTGCTGATGCTTTGTTCATCCCAAGCAGGGCATTGCATTTGCCAATATGGATCACACTCTCTTCCCGCAAAATGTTCGCTTTTTTACTTGCTGAAAAGCTGATGCGGAATGTTTATAAATGTTTCCATGGTGTAAATTTAAGTTGGGTCTGCTGCCTTAACTAAATACCATGAAATAATAACAATGCAGAAGCATGCAATAATTTATTTTCCAGAATTTCAGTTACCTCGCCATTTATCTTGTCTAGCATTGAAAAGTTCTTCCTTTCTGTTTCATTGAGAACTGTCAGTTAAGGATGCCTCGGGTCAATATAATCGCCCAATATAACAAGCTTGCAAACCTTTGCTTCCAATTTGGTTGTGTGAAGTCTATTTGGTTCGCCTCTTGTGCAGATATTAGTAGGATATTTGTTCAAGTTTATTTTGTGTGTCGTGGGGTTTTTGGTATAAAAATTTATAACACCATGATTACTAAACTCATTTCAGGGTATTTCAACAACCCACAGGCCACCAACGAGACTATAGATAAAAATGGTTGGGTACACACAGGAGATCTTGGATACATTGATGAAGACGGACAACTTTATGTAGTTGATCGAATCAAAGAGCTCATTAAGTATAAAGGTTTCCAGGTAAATTCTTTTGCTAGAGTTAAACAATTACTGAAATTTCTGCTGGTTATCTCTGCAAAGCTATTTTTTATGCATAACAAATCCCATGCCAATTTTCCTTTAACATAGTTGTCTCTGCAACTAGAAAATTTGGTGGATCATGGATGCTATGCTGTCAGAATTCGATTAAAAGTGAATTATTGTCTTTCTGTTTGCGTTTTTTCATAATGGATTCTTATGCTCTACACATCTGCAATTATTCAATCATGTTTTCTTTGCTCGGTTGGTCCTCTGCTAGGTGGCACCAGCTGAACTTGAAGGGCTGCTAGTTTCTCACCCTGAAATATTAGATGCGGTTGTCATCCCGTGAGTTTGCCACATACAAAACTTGTGCTAACCGCCTTCTCTTGAACTTAATTGAATGATGGTTTTATTTCCGTCCAGCAGGTTTCCTGATGCTGAAGCTGGTGAGGTCCCTGTTGCATATTGTGTACGTACGCCAAATAGTTCTCTAACTGAAGAAGATGTCAAGAGCTTTATTGCTAGTCAAGTAAGTAGGAAACATCAAAGGATTATTTCGGTCCAATTTGATTTCCTTGGTAAAAAATTGCTCCTGTGGCAGGTTGCATCTTTCAAACGATTACGAAGAGTATCATTCATAAACAGTGTCCCCAAGTCAGCATCGGGCAAAATCCTCAGAAGAGAGCTCATCGAGAAAGTGCGGTCGAAAATATGAAATTGTATCATGGCTCCTCATTGATGCGATGTTTGCTTTATCGGTAAGGCTTGTCTGTAGAGGAACGCTACAAGTTCCTTACGCTTGTTTTTGTTGGAGAACAATTTAGAAACAATAAAATAACAGATGTGCAAAACTAAAATATTTATACCTTATTATTCACAAATACTTGCAATACAGAATGCAATAACACAATAATTACAAAAATTAATATGATACTAACTTGAATGAATTGAAGGTAGAGGTTAGCGCAAATGCTATGTCCTTCGAACAGTATTTCCGTCCCACTCGTGTGCTTGTGGTTCTACAACGTCTGTTCGACCAGGATACAACTACCTAATTCTACAACCCGCACTGGATTATAGAACTCTAGCGAATTGCTTTGTGTGTTTACTCTTTGGAAATTTTGTACGGAAGACAAAGGAGAAGAAAAAATTAATCATCGATGGAAATGAGGACTCTAGTTATATAGGCTCTTTCATACCTCTTCAAACACCTTTTGGATGTATCTGAAGCTATACAACTCTTTCCAAAAAGATACAACTCTTTCCAAAGAGTTGTGTCTATTAATCAAAACATTTTTAATTAATTTAATTAAAAACTTAATTCGAAATTAAAACTAATTGATCAAATTAATTTTAATTCCTTGGCCCCAAGTGCCCCAAGGCCCAAGGCCCTTGTCTTGATTAATTAATATTAATTAATATTAATATTATAGTATAATCATCAAGCCTAATCCACAGCTTGTCTTATTTGTTCTTCTTGCATAAGTGGTATTTTTCCTATGCATCTTTTCTTGCAGTATTTGTCCTTCGATGCAGGAGTGGAATGCAAATCTTGCATTTGAAAGGTCATTTAGAACATCACTTCTCAACGACTCATCATGCTTGGCAGCTCCAATCATCATATTAGTAGTTTGAAAATGAGTATTGGAGAGTAATGCTAGGTAAGCAATTAGAAAAGTTTCCAGGTAGTCGGTTCCTGACTGGAAATTTGATTTCAAGTTCCGATTGAGTGCTTTCTTTCTCCTTAGTCCTCAAAGTGAGAATAAGGACAGAAAATGACAGGGAGATTGCATGATATGAGATACTTTTGCTCTCGTCCCTGATGATATGAGATATTCTTGCTATGGTGTGACTTATTTGAAGAGGTATTCTCGGAGAGGAAGAAAATTAAGTATTTCGAGATGCTTTGATGAAGATGCATTCTCGGAGAGGAAGAAAAGTTAGATATTTTTGTAAGTTTGCCTTGTTATAGAAGATAGAGGTCGACATATATAGGGATTTCCCAATAACACGTAGTGGTTCTGTGCCTTTACTTTTGTCAACAACTGTGGTGCAATTAGAACAGTAAGATTCACGCGTTTTCAACTTTATCAGAGATCTTTGACAAAGTTGCACGTGATATCCAAAAGCTGAGATTGCGTCTAAGAAATGTTGACAAACTTTATCTTGAAAATCTGGCTTTTGAAATTCGGAGAGCGGTGTCTCTTCGATTTTTGAACAAGTGGCCCTGTTACTTCTTCTTTTATAGAGGCATCAATTGTGCTTAAAATGTATGCCTGAAAAACTACTGCGTGTAGAATTTTCCCTTTCTTGCATTTTTGAGATTTTATCTGACCTCCTTTTTCCTTCATCATTTTTTAAAAATGGCTTGCCCATCTAACATTTGCTTAAATTTGAGTCTTAAGAGTGGTACAGACAAGCCGCGTCTGGATAATATATGGTGCCCACCCTTGTTATCTTCATATGGTCCTTTTGCGGTTGGGGACTTTGTGATGAAGAATGACCTAACTGTTATAGTGGTAGCTAGGAATCTTCTCATTCCCAAGGATAACAGAATCCTTTCAAACCAGTCTGATGAGTCAGCCGTTCAAGACTCTTTGGCTCTCAGTATTCAGTGTGTGGGCTCTGTTTTTAGTATGGGCCAACGCTTACTTGCTCGAACTTACGAAGTTGAATCATTGATAGCTGAGGTGGCAAGTCTTAAACGAAAGATTAGAGGGCTCAAGCACGAGAATAGAGCGTTACACATGCTTGCAAATAATTACTCGATGAGCATGAAAAGAAAGCTGGACCAGCTATTAGAATCCGAAGGTCGGACTCAAAATGACAATCAGGGGTTCAAGTTTTTATTCCAAAGACACCCATTGTCTCAGCCGTCTGGTGCCTTCCCTTTCTGGGGTACTTCCGAGTACTGAGGCTTCACATGAGCAACCTTTATGAAGGTTCCTTTCTGTTTATTTGTTTTAACTCATGTGTATGTAATTTCTCTGGGATATTAATAGATAAGCTTTATTTCATTCAATGTATTGTGCTAAATACAATAAATCATATACTTCACTAAGATGTGGTATTTCTGGATCAAATATCAATTTATCTTTACCTTCACGAAGATAAATGATCATTCTTAGTGTCTAAATAATTTGAGTATTCAAATCATAACCTTCAATCCATAGGATTCTTTATAAACATCATGGATAAGATTCGTGTTGGCATATTGTTCGATTCTGCAGTTCGAGACAATATCTCTCAACACTTTATAAACTTTCTAGACTCTTCAGGAGTCTAAATCTAGTATCATCGACTGTTGCAAGAGATTTTAGTATTTTACAACAATATCATAATGATAGTACTCACTAAGGCAATTTATATCATCCATTGGTATCGAGTACATAATTTATGCTTTACCCTTCTAGGTTTTTTTTCAGGCAATTTGAATCCTTCAGGGATTTTCTACACTTCATGCCATATTTTCCTTGGAATTGATACAGAGCAACTTGCTTCCATGTATATTTGAGGGATTTACTTATGGAGATATGATGTGGGCGACTCATAACCCTTCGTATATAGTTCTCCATTCATATGAACTTGTTTATAAGAGCATAATTTTAGGTTTCAATTAGTAACCTTATGTCATCATGTGAGTGTAATTCATTGTATTACAAATGCTCATATGTAACCTCATTTGGTTCAACATCTTTTGGCTATTTGTATTATATACACATATATATATATATATATATATATAGGTCCATTTTTCCACGTTCTTACAAGATTGTAATGGAATTGCCTTGCTCCATTTTTGGCAAATCATATTTCCTTTCATCGACGAACAAAAGAATATGACTCAATATCAATACAGCTCCTTGATGAATTTAGTAGTTATTTGTAAAAACCAAAATTACCATTGGTTGTCATCAATCATTGATTCCATATTCTCATGTGCATGCACATGCATAAAACCTTTTCATGAACATTGTAATAAGTTTCATAAACAATGTAGTAAGTTTCATAAATAGTATGTGTTTTTTATTAAAATTTAAGTTCTTTTGTCATTTTTGTTAAAATGTAAGAGTTTTTCATTAAAATTTGAGTTTTTTTCATTAAATAAAGTTATAACATGATTTTTGGTTAAAATAAACTTAGCCCAAAACCTTCTCTTATGCCACGCTTGAAATTTTGCTAATATTTATCACAACTATAATGTTTAAATAATCATTCTGCTCCAAAAAACAAATATCACAACAATAGGGTACAAACCTATGAGGCACATATATGGAAGGGAGAGCAAGGATTTGGTAGCGTGTTTCGCTAGTTAAAAAGGGGTGTGCTTTATTTCCTACACATTCTCATAATTTGTAGCCATCGGATCCAATTGAATTAAAGAAAATCAAAGAATATAAATTAACAAAAGATATGTGAGAAGTAAAAAATGGTGTGTGGATAGCACATCCCTTAAAAAATACAGGTATATTTGATTTTAAATGGATCAAAACTTACAATATTAGAAATATAACAACCATATTTATCCTAATTAACAAAAGGTCAATAGAGTTTCAAAGACATTAATGCACCTAAACTTGAAAAATTACAAACTAGTGCCGTTACATGTAGAGATGGCAACGTTTTTCTCAAAATTTTGATATTTTTGGATAGGTCACTCATCTCAACTTTAGACTCTGCATTGTAATTTCTATTTTGCACTTCTGCTTATTCAGACTCTACATCGGAGTTTTTATTTCATTGTAGTTGAATCAGTCACAACTTATATTAGATTTTAGGGATACCTAAATTTTAGATCCTCAAGGTTTGTGATGATTATTAAACTGGGCCGAGAAGTTTCAATTTTCTCAAATTGCTCCCTAAAGTTTTGAAATTGTTTCAATTTGCATCTCTTGTATATTTGAACGTCTAATTATTCTTTACATTGATAAGTTTTTTAGGTTATGTCGTGCAAATGTGACCCAGTTATGGATTCCATCACCATGTCATCAATTTAATGAAAATTCAAATGATTCATTAGACAAAAGGTGTACATGTATTGTCAGTCCCCGATCTCAAGATATGCTGTCATGACTCGCCTCGAGGCATGACCAAAAACAAAACAATGGTTCAACAACGCATTAACTTTTTCTTTTATATCATGACTGCATCTAATCTTTGTGTTAGATTGCCTACATACCCTAACACAGGATTAAGCCATTCGTAGTTCACCGTTTGATAACCTCTGACATTTCTCATAGTACTTCTAGCAGAAAAACATATAGTTCTAGAATCACTCAATGAAACTCAAGTAGCATGAGTCACTAGATTCTACACTAAGTAATGAAATTATATGGCAACTAGGATTGTTATTTTGTCATCCACTTGCATCATATGTTTTCCAACATAATTCCACTATCACGAAAATAATCGATCTCATGAATCCAAGCCACACAATATTAACATTTAACTACATTAATCAACCAACAAGACCAAATATCACTCCACTAATTTTTAATAAAACCAACCTCTATAAGGTTTACCGTATTTCGCTACTGAAATCCAAGTATCCAACATTGTAACCTAAGTCACAACCACAACCGTGAACTTGAGTAACTTCTATGCACAAGATTTTAGGATTCCAAACTAACTTAACAGAACTAAAAGTGAAATGGAATTCTGGAGCAATTCAATGAAACCCAATCGAAGGTAGGGTACCAGACCATTGAACGAAACCGAATAAGGAAAATGATTATAGACCACTCAACAGAATCCAACTAGGAAGTTGTCGCCATTGCAAATATGCTAAGAAAAACCATAGGCATAGTCTAATAGTATAGGTAGTGATCACCCATCGCTGATACACCAAGCATAATCACTCCTAGAATATGTACGATCCTCCATGGAGGATATATCAAGCAGGATGGTATCCTATAATACTAGGTGATTACCTATTGTGAATATACCAAGCATGATTGTTCCTAGAATACGGATGGTCTCCTAACATGGATATACTAAGCAGAGCCATAAACATAGTTTAATAGTGTATAAAGTATATATAGTGATCACCCATCATATATATACCAAGCAAGATCACCCATAGAATATGTATGGTCCCCCATTACTGATATACCAAGTAGTACCCTATCCTATAGTACTAGGTAATGATCACCCATTGCACATATACTAAGCATGATCACTTTTAAAATGTGTATGGTCCCCTGTCACGAATATACTAATCAGAACTATAGGCACATATCCAAAAGTATGGTCTTCCATTGCAGATTAACCAAGTATGACCACTTATAGGAACAAGGTTACCAAATAGGCAATGACCATTAATGCAGATTAACCAAGTAAGACCACCTATAAGTACCATGTACCTAAGCAGGCAGTGACCCTCCAGTGCGGAACCAAGCAGAGTTACCCATATAATGCTTATGGTCCCCCAATGCAGATTAACCAAACAAAACCATATTCATGCATCAAATGGAGCGGTCTCCCAATGCGGATTAACCAAGCAGGACCACTGATATACCACATTGCTACATGGTTCAGTTATATCATCATACATCATATATCATACATCCTACATCATGCATCGTATATCATACAACAATACAACACGAATCATAATTGTAAGGACATACACTATTGATTCAACATGACAAACCTATAGAATTATCAAAGACACTGGCCAAAAGCCCATTTCCAACAACATCGATGTTGTCCCCAACTTGATAATTACCACTTGCACAATCCGTCAGGTGTGTGGTTTTACCACAAAAGGCCACGGTACTAGTTGGAGTGAGGTTAGCATATTTAAACTATTTTTTTCACCAAGATACGATCAATGTGGGATATTTCAACATAACCAAATATCTTATCATACAGACATACAAGTCTTACATAATACTTTTAATATGTACTTCACTCATCTTTTCATACCAGCACTCACACATATTGTTTATATCATCATATCATCTAGAAGTTTAACAAACATGTAAGACCATCTTCAATGGTTGGGCTAAAAGCCAAATATTTTAGCCCGAAAAATTTCTCTTTTAGCCCAGAAATAGCTTTTCTACTCCAACCGTTCTAGCCTAAAATTTTAGCCCAGGATTATTAAAGAATAAACTTAGGCTATTTTTTTTTTGTTAAATTAAATTTTTAAAAAATAATAAATATGTAGACTATTGTAAATTAATTTTATGAACATTTTAATCTAAAAAAATTTAAATTCCGATAAATATTGGGTGGAGTCCACTCCGATTTCTGGGCTAAATTTTGGGGGGAATTTGACCTTGGTTTAGCATTTAGCATTTAGCCCAAATTTTCCCCTTGGGTTGGAGTGGGTTTGGGGGGTAATTTGGCTTTTAGCCCATCATTGGAGTTGGTCTAAATCAATGGTAAGGTGCCACTTGCATGCAAACCAAGGTGCACATCTCCAAAATGGCCTGCTGATTAAAGTAGGTCAGCTAAACTTTATTGGCTCTCTAGTAATACTAATTCTAGAATTTAAGAGTGATTTAAGACATTTGACCAAAAGTCAGCCCTCGATCAACGTAGTTAACGGTAGGGTCAACAACCTTACGTAGTATAATCCGGAAGATCTGCACATTAGATTTTTTTTATCGTAACTTCCTAAGATCCTCAAATATTACGCATAATCACATATTATAATTTCATGACAAACCAACAACTGAATCTTCATCTACAAAGGTCATGTGGCCTCATTATGAAACCAGGTTCGATTGGTCAAATCTCATCAACACAAATATCAAAATCAGATTTAGCGCACCAAATTTAGCCTAGGAAGACAAGATAGGTTATCGAGTCCACAAGCCACCGTCAAGCAGTAGCAGGTGCCCCGGACTTGTCGAATTTTCCAATTAACGCCAAAATGACTCAAATACACCAAAATGAATATCGTGAGGAGTGGAGCAAGAGTACCTTCGCGTGGAGTCTCGTTTTGCCCCAAAAAAATCCTGAAATCAACAAGGGACCATCATAAATCTTCAAAATCCCTGAACGTCAATTTGATGTTACCAGTGCTCCAACAACTTGAATTGTAGTTGGGTTTTGCTATTGGGGTGAAGATGATTTGATTGGCTGTGGTGGATGACGTTGGCATGCACGAAGGAGGATGATCATCGCTGGCGAAAATCTGGGAAAAAGGTGAAGCTCGGCTGGCCGTGAAAATGAGGCCAAATGGGGCAACCTAGGGGTATTTCTTGTTCATGAGGGTGAGACGGTTTAAACAGTGCTGGCGGGGGCAGATTCGATCCTCAGAATAGGCTAGAAAAGCCCCCTGAAATTTGCTGAGAAAATGGGTTAAACCTTGGTAAGAAAGAAGAAGTCCAGGTCACATGTGGGTCTGGTTCCTCTCCTTTGTCTGCACCCCCCACCCCCACCCCCCCCCCCCCCCGGCGCTCTAGCTAAATATAAATGTTCAAAAAGACTAATTTGCCCTTACCTTTGCAAGCTTATATCTCTTTAGTTACAAATCCGATTGGCGAAACGGTTTTTGCCTGCGCGTTTGTGTTGCCAAGCTCTATCCAAAAATATTAAGAGTGATTTCAAAAGGTCAACGGATTTTTTATGGTTACTTACGAAAATCAAACTTTAAGAAACTAAAAATCAATTGATGAAATTAAAATAATTTCACCAAATTGTGAGGCACGATAATTGAACAGTGAAATTTGGGGATGAGATTTCACATCGATACAATTTCAAAACCTTCAGGCAATGTGAGGATGCAAAACGTAGTTTAGCATTTTGAAAATCACCCCAAACATGGAGGTACAAAATTAAGTTTGGATAGATTTTAGTATAACCGTTGGCTACTTTTATCTATTTTCTTGTTTTCGACTTGAACATATACTGCATCAAGTAACCTTTATGGCTTAGAGATTAGCTCCGGGTTGTTGGGAGTCCAAAACTCAAAACCTAATCCCTAAGCTATAAGCTTCACTGCGTCCAAAGGAATATTTTAAAAAACAAAGCTTAAACATATGAGCAATTAGAAAAGTGGAGCCAAGCATGGAATACAAGGAGAAGACGTCAATGTTAGGTCAACTAACGTGGATAAGTGATGGTACTCCATTGGCATTGCCAAAAAAATACAAACATTTTGATAACATATTTATTGAGTAAAATATTGGAGAAAATTGATGTGATGATTAAATAGAACCAACTATTAACCATAATTGATGTGGTGATTAAATAGAAAAACTATTTAAAAAATATGCAAGTTAATGACTGAATTAATAGATAATTAGGTTTCTTTGTTATAACTAACCCACACTTTGTTAAAAATAAAAAATTAAAAAAAAACCTAACCCACACTTATTATAATATTTTTTTGTGACATATGTGTCCCTAAATTATATGATTTTTAGATGACGTACCAGATAAATCTTGATTTAAATCACTACTTTTTCTTTGACTCTTGTTCTTTATTTATCCATGAGATGATCTCAAATAAGCAGGTATAGAAATTATAATGGTAAGCCATGATCGAATCTATGGAAGCATTGGTTTTTTTTTTTTTTAGAGAAGTACAATATTTATTGATATAAAATAAAATGTACAAAGTGGAGGATAGTGTGCTTAAATGGACCTCGATAAAAACCTTGCTAGGGCTTTCAACCCGATCAAAGGGAAAAGAGCGTCCTGCACGAACAACTAACTTTACCTATCCTCACACCAAGAGAGAAAACAAGCAAGGAGTTGTCTTCCATAAGATTATCTAGCAATAGCTCAGGAGTAGTCCCCCTCCATTGAAATTCATCAATCCTGCCAATCCCAGATCTAGGAATAATTTTAGTGTCATTTTAGTCTCAACTCTAGGAATAATTTTAGTCTCGATGGAAGCATTGGTTTATACATTCATTTTAGTCTCAACTCTAGGAATAATTTTTTTGCTATATTTTTTCGAGAACCGTCTAAGGCCATCTCCAATCGAAGGGTCCAGAAGGCCGAAAATAGCCTGAAAACCATCTTCAACCGAGAGCTAGGCCAGAAGGCCCCACAGAATCGGAGAGGGCTAGAGGGCTGGCCAGAAAAACTGGCCTTTTAAAAAAAAAAAAAAAAATTCTATTTTTTTTTTCCTATAAATACCTAAACCATTCCTCACAAAATTTTCACCATTCCTACCATTTCAATTCTCATATTTTCCTTCCTCTTTCAAAAATCTATCCTTCAATTTTTTTAATAATTTTGAAATGGCCTCTTTTGCAATGAAAGGTAGGGCTTGGACCCGAAAAGAAGATGAAACTCTTTGCAAGGCTTATAGATGGGTGTCGAAAGATAGTGTGAGGGGGAATTGTCAAACAAATGACAGTGTTTGGACTCATGTGTCCAATAAATACTTAGAGTTCTATGAAGGCACCACTCCATTGAATATTCGAAACCACGAGAGTTGTTCTTCAAGATGGAAGAAACATCTTCAACCAAGTTTGAACAAATGGCATCAAGCATTGTTAGCAACCGCAAGTAGACATGAAAGCGGCACTAATTACTACAACGAAGTAAGTGTTTTCACAATTTATTTTAAATATTTAATTATATTACATTTAATTTCATAAATTAATTTCCTTTAATTTTTTTCTAGGTACGCCAAGCAGAGGGATTGTATATGCAGAGTAGCTCGAAACCCTTTCAGTTTCACAGTTGTTGGGAAATTTGTAAAGGGTGGGTGTTATTTGAAGATCCACCAAAGAGAGCTCCTACGCCAGATGCCCTTTCAGTTTCACAGTTGTTGGGAAATTTGTAAAGGGTGGGTGTTATTTGAAGATCCACCAAAGAGAGCTCCTACGCCGGTGTTCGAAACTGCATCCCCAGCTGTAGATATGGATGAAGATAGATCTCCAACCATTCAACAAAAAAGGGTAGAAAATCCATCTTCAGGTGAAGGTTCTATACCTAGGGCTATGAGACGAAACAAGGCGCGAAGGTTGAAGGAAAAGGGTAAGGCAAATGATAATTACGCCGCTCAACATGAAGTGGCGGCCTCATTGCGATTATTGGCGGAGCAAAATGCCCTTGAGGGCGAAGAAATGAAGCGTAGGCATGAAGAACAGGCAAAACAAATACAAGAAGAGATGAATGATAAAAATATGGAAAGGAACACTTCGAATTACACTCCAATGAGTAAGGCCTATTTTGATAGAAAAAAAAAGAAAAAGAAATTATGAGCCGATGACAGTTGTTTACCTCTGACTATACTCCTACGATGGCGGATGATGAAGATGATGTTGATTATGGATATTAAATTTAAGTTGTTTTAGTTTTTAAATTTAAGTTAATGTTGTTTTCGAATTTAATTTGTAGTTTTTAAATTTAATTTTTCGTTTTTAAATTTTAGTTGTAATTTTTAAATATAAGTTGTAGTTTTTAAATTTAAGTTGTTGTAGTTTTTAAATTTAAATAATAAATTATGTTTGGCCCTTTGGCCCTCGGTTGGAGATGGTTTTTTGTGGCAAGGTTAAAACGAGCACTCTGGCCCTCGGTTGGAGTCGGAGGCAAATATGGCCATGTACTGTTCATTAAAATATTAATATCTTGGAGAATCTTGGAGGATCAGATGGCTAAAACGAGCCATCTGGCTAGCCAACGGTTGGAGATGGCCTAAAGTTCCAACTAAAAGGTGAAATGACTTGTCATTATCTCAATTGAAGGACGGACTTCAACTAGTCCTCGGGTTCCTCTAATGGATCTCTTAGTTATTGAGAGGGTTGCCCAAAAGCAATATATATGGTGTATCCAGAAAAACTTACAAGTAAACCAGATAAAGAAATGGCAACTAGGGTTATTGTTTCCAATATTACATAGTTTTTAGACAATATTACATTTTATGATACAATAATATATTTACATTAAGAATGTGAAATGATAAATTAGTTTCAAATCTACAGCACGAGATTCTGACTTATTAATGAAGAATGGAGAAAATTTCTCTAATTGACAGCCCCTAAATCTAATCCTTCAAAAATGAGAAAAGTAAAGTTATGAACCTATCCTTGTCACAATTAATTACTCTATGACAAAGTCTTCCCATGTAGTTATACTTTTGTTTGAAATTAATATGCAAGAGCATTGAACTTTGCTGATTTATTTTCTATCTGCTACCGCACAAATCCCATCAGTTTCGCCGCCCGTCTGCTATTTTCCTAGTCACTTCTGAAAGCAAAAGATATTTGAAAAAAAAAAAAAAAAAAAAAACATTAACAAAAATTAAAAACCTATCACCATATCAGAGGAGAAGAAGAGGCAAAAATTCCGGACCATGCATGGCGTTCCATTGCCAGCCTTCCGCCGTGAAGTACTGAATGAGTGACTGAGTCTTTCGATCCGACACGTAATACTTGCCGCTTCTCCATATCTCTTTTGTCTTGTTGCAAAGTGTCGTATATCGACACGGAGCAAGAGTATACACCGAGTTTGTGTCGTGTTTAGCGTGAAGGAAACAAATCAAGCAATCCCCTTGAGTTTAATTTTTATCCAACCAGACCGGTAAACATTTCCTAATCAGGATCACAGATTCACAGCACCTCCTTAGCAAATCGGAAGACAACACCTTTTTGCCGCGAAAAAAAGGACAATCAATACACCTCGATACGTGTGATACTCCATCACCCATCACCTTCAACAAACTCCCCAATAAAACCTTATCCAAATCTTAGAAACCCAAAACTCCAGCTTACCCAGTTGGACTTCTCCACCGCAATCGTCAATGGAGAAATCTGGGTTCGGCAGAGATGGCATTTTCCGGTCACTTCGGCCGCCGCTTGTCCTACCCAGAGACCCAAATCTCTCAATGGTCTCCTTCCTCTTCAGAAACTCCTCCTCCTACTCCCACAAGCCGGCGCTCATCGACGGCGAGTCCTCCGAAGCCCTGTCCTTCTCGCAGTTCAAGTCCAAAGTTATCCAGGTCTCCCATGGCTTAATCAATCTGGGTATCAAGAAAAACGACGTCGTCCTCATTTTCGCCCCCAACTCAATCCAATTCCCCATTTGTCTTTTCGGGATTATTGCGTCCGGCGCTATTGCCACCACCTCCAATCCGCTCTACACTGTTTCAGAGCTGTCCAAGCAAGTCCGGGACTCTAATCCCAAGCTGGTTATAACAGTCCCGGAGCTCTGGGATAAAGTCAAGGGCCTTAACCTCCCAACAGTGTTCTTAGGATCAAAGGGGTTTTCGGGGAAATCCCACGTTGGATCAGCCTCAAAGATTCGAACTTTCCATGATTTGGTCGAGTCTGCTGGATCTGTGTCCGATTTTCCATCGGTTAACATTAAGCAGACCGACACAGCTGTCCTGTTGTACTCTTCAGGTACAACGGGGGTCAGCAAAGGGGTAGTTTTGACACATAGGAATTTCATTGCCTCGTCTCTGATGGTCACAATGGATCAAGAACTTTCTGGGGAGATGCACCATGTGTTTCTCTGTGTTCTGCCAATGTTCCATGTGTTTGGGCTGGCAATTATCACCTATGGGCAGCTGCAGAAGGGCAATGCTGTGGTCTCGATGGGGCGATTCGATCTCGAGAAGATTTTGATGGCTGTTGAGAAGTATAGGGTGACACACCTGTGGATTGTGCCTCCTATAGTGCTTGCTCTGGCGAAAAACAGTGTGGTTAAGAAGTTTAACCTTTCGTCGTTGAAGCATATCGGTTCAGGGGCAGCTCCTTTGGGGAAAGAGTTGATGGAGGAGTGTGCTAAAATTATTCCTCAAGGTGTAGTAGCTCAGGTATTAAATTATTATCTTGCTGGTTTTTATTGTTTTTAACTTGGAAGTGCGATTAATTCCTTTGGTGTTTGATTGAAACCAAATGGCTATAGGCTACATTTTCTTGATTCAAGTGTAGTTTTCAAGCAGTCATGTGTTCTAGTCGTCATGTGTTCTAGTCGTCATGTGTCTTTTTACACAACAAGTTCGAATCCCCTTTCGTAAATTGGAGTAGTTTAAAATACAGTCAAATTGCAAGAGGTGCAAGTTTCTAATGTGTGAGTAGGCAAAATTCCTTTGGTAGCTAATTAAATTTAGCGCAAAGTTTGAAGTAATTGAAAGTGGATGACAGCTTATGCCACGATTCAACTGATGTGAAATGTGAAAATTGGGTGGCGCTAGAGTTTGAGGTTCTCAACCTCATTTGCGAAGTTAAAATTTTTCATGTAGTAGCTGGGAGGATAAAACTTCTTTGACTGATTCAGAAGTTTGCTTGGTTTTTCAGGGCTATGGTATGACAGAAACTTGTGGAATTGTTTCGGTGGAGAGCACACTAGCGGGGTCTCGACATACTGGTTCAACTGGCATGCTTGTTTCTGGAGTTGAATGTCAGATAGTCAGCGTAGAAACACTGAAGCCTCAACCTCCCAAACAGTTGGGAGAGATATGGGTTAGGGGGCCTAATATGATGACTGGTAAGTGTGTTTGTCAACATTCAAAAGTTGTCCTGCACACATAGACATATTAATCGTCTCACAGAAAGAAATTATTCTGCATTTTATTATAAGAGAAGTCACATTTTTTTTGTCTGTAATGTAATCGTTCAAATTGGCGCAATGCGGTAGCATTTTCATGTGGCATATGAGGTTTATGCTTATGATTTTCAGTATCCTCATCAATTATTTAAGATGCAAAACTCTAGTGCTGATGCTTTGTTCATCCCAAGCAGGGCATTGCATTTGCCAATATGGATCACACTCTCTTCCCGCAAAATGTTCACTCTTTTACTTGCTGAAAAGCTGATGCGGAATGTTTATAAATGTTTCCATGGTGTAAATTTAAGTTGGGTCTGCTGGCCTTAACTAAATACCATGCAATAATAACAATGCAGAAGCATGCAATAATTTATTTTCCATCTGAATTTCAGTTACCTCGCCATTTATCTTGTCTAGCATTGAAAAGTTCTTCCTTTCTGTTTCATTGAGAACTGTCAGTTAAGGATGCCTCGGGTCAATATAATCGCCCAATATAACAAGCTTGCAAACCTTTGCTTCCAATTTGGTTGTGTGAAGTCTATTTGGTTCGCCTCTTGTGCAGATATTAGTAGGATATTTGTTCAAGTTTATTTTGTGTGTCGTGGGGTTTTTGGTATAAAAATTTATAACACCATGATTACTAAACTCATTTCAGGGTATTTCAACAACCCACAGGCCACCAACGAGACTATAGATAAAAATGGTTGGGTACACACAGGAGATCTTGGATACATTGATGAAGACGGACAACTTTATGTAGTTGATCGAATCAAAGAGCTCATTAAGTATAAAGGTTTCCAGGTAAATTCTTTTGCTAGAGTTAAACAATTACTGAAATTTCTGCTGGTTATCTCTGCAAAGCTATTTTTTATGCATAACGAATCCCATGCCAATTTTCCTTTAACATAGTTGTCTCTGCAACTAGAAAATTTGGTGGATCATGGATGCTATGCTGTCAGAATTTGATTAAAAGTTAATTATTATCTTTCTGTTTGCGTTTTTTCATGATGGATTCTTATGCTCTACACATCTGCAATTATTTAATCATGTTTTCTTTGCTCGGTTGGTCCTCTGCTAGGTGGCACCAGCTGAACTTGAAGGGCTGCTAGTTTCTCACCCTGAAATATTAGATGCGGTTGTCATCCCGTGAGTTTGCCACATACAAAACTTGTCCTAACCGCCTCCTCTTGAACTTAATTGAATGATGGTTTTATTTCCGTCCTGCAGGTTTCCTGATGCTGAAGCTGGTGAGGTCCCTGTTGCATATTGTGTACGTACGCCAAATAGTTCTCTAACTGAAGAAGATGTCAAGAGCTTTATTGCTAGTCAAGTAAGTAGGAAACATCAAAGGATTATTTCGGATCCAATTTGATTTCCTTGGTAAAAAATTGCTCCTGTGGCAGGTTGCATCTTTCAAACGATTACGAAGAGTATCATTCATAAACAGTGTCCCCAAGTCAGCATCGGGCAAAATCCTCAGAAGAGAGCTCATCGAGCAAGTGCGGTCGAAAATATGAAATTGTATCATGGCTCCTCATTGATGCGATGTTTGCTTTATCGGGAAGGCTTGTCTGTAGAGGAACGCTACAAGTTCCTTACGCTTGTTTTAACGTTGCAGGTATGTTACGATATTCAGCTGTGCTGCCATTCTTTATAGGGAAGAAGAGCAGGACGTAGCTCTTAGTACCAACTCTCTACGATTCTCTTCAACAATCTGGGCATTAAGTTTTTGGATTTAAATAAAGAAGAGCAATTTCATTATGTCTATATAGAAACTCCTATACCCAAAAAGAAAAATAGCAACAACCTCAGTACGTTGCTTTTAATGCAAATTATTTATATTTCGGTGAATCTAGCATTCTTGCCCGAAAAGGGCGAAGAAGATGAACAGGCAGAGGTATATCATTTTACCATGTGGAGTATACAGTCTTCTTCTACAGCATTCAGCCTTATGGCCACTATCTTTGATGAATTGTAGTGCCCATAAACAGCTTGAATTTCTCTAAAAGCGTTTTTAGTCATTTTAAAAGCATTTTAGTTTATTTGATAAGGTGTTTTCAGGCTGTTTAGGGTTTAGGGTTCAGTCATGCCCTAAAAATAATAGAATAGGGGGTTGTTTTGTGGTGCTCTTTCTCACGTATATTTCCTAATAAAAAAGCGATGTTGTTGTTCACATCTTACAAAATTATAGCAACTTTTTTTTTTTTGGTTGAAAAAGTATAGCAACTTAAAAAGTAGATTTAGTTGTAGTAGAGATAAATGAAAGAGAGATTGGGAGGAGAAAATCCAAGTGTGCTTTTCCTTCTCATACGATTTATATACAAAGGTTCATGAATAATTAATTGAAAACATTCATGAAAAGGGGTTTGGACTAAGTTTATTTTAGGAGTGTGTTATCCACACATCTATTTTTACTTCTCACACACTTCTTTTTAATTTTTGTTTGTTGATCTTCTCCATTTCATCCGATCTGACGGCCGAAAATTAGAAGGGTGTGTGAAAAGTAAAAAGGGTTGTGTGGATATCACACCCCTTATTTTAACTAAAAATCATGCTATAATTTTATTTAATGAAAAAAAAATTAAAAATTAATTAAAAAAAAACCTTTAAATTTTAATAAAATGGACAAAAGAACTTATTTTTTTTTTAATGAGAATGACACAATTTTAATATATATATATATATATATGTGTGTATATATATACACACATATATATTCACACACAATTAAAAAAAACCTAATGCGAGGGACTCTTGCGTCTATCACAGACACTAATTATGAAACTTGTTGACCTTAAAAACTACAAAGCTTACGTGGCACGTAGGTCGAGTAATTAATGAGCTAATTACGTCATTTGGTTATGTGCGGGGCGTGCCAACTCGTCGGCTGAGCTCGACCGAGGAGTAAAATATGTTGATGTGGCGTTGGGCGCGCTGCTGACTTCTTGATCTTATGACTGGGGTCGAGGAAGGAACACGTCTTGGCATTCAGGTTCTAGAGCTTGAAGACAAGGCTGCTAGTTCTATGAAGTTCAATATCAAATTCGGCTTTCAGTGTGCCGAATGTAGTAATTTGTAACACCTCACTTCGCCGAGAAGGCTAATGAGATGACCTCTGCGAATAAGGATTCGAAAATCCTTCTCGACCGAGACTTGGATAGATAATCAGTCAGCCTCGACGCAGTGCTGTTTATCCAAACTGAAGGTGCTCCGCGGTCGGCTGATTCTACGGCAACAGTGCTATTTATCCAAACTGAAGATGTGTTGGTGAAAAAGGAAAACAAAAATCTCAAGGTTGTTGAAAGGTTTCGCGTAAAACGAGGGTTTGTGCAGGGCAGTTGATGTGTTGAATTGAAGAGGGGCCCTCAATGTTGCCTGCGACTCTGTATTTATAGTGGTTATCTTTTGCTTGGCACGAGTTGATAGCTTTGTAGAGTCCAACTGTAACTTTAACTCTGTGAAACTGAAATTGATCCATGTGAAATGCCAAAGCATATCCAACAAAATAAAACCTATCTAAGCTTTATCACATCACATCAGAAGCCTAGCTCACCTAGGCTTCTTATCTCATCATCAAAACTCCAACAGTGGCTTTTAAACCCATCTGACAACATCCATCATCATGCAAAAAGGCCGAGTCTACCTAGGCTTCTCTCATCATCACCCAAAGCCATCATCTTTATTGTCGCATGCATCCTGACCCTATCTAAATGAATTTCAAATTCATTTCTAGCTTCCAAGTATCGTTAGACATCCCAAATCAATTTGAATTATACTGTTTGCTTGGGATATAATTCGTATCCTATTTATCTGGTTGAAAAATGCTAAGATAATTCATATTAAAAGATAATTATTATGATAAAAACCATAATATTATCCTTTAACAATAACAAAAATTATCTCCACTTTTTCATCTGACTGTTGAGAACTATGCTCCCTCAACGACCTTCAATACACGGGCTGATGGTGTAAATTTGGGTCCAAACATTGCCCCCCAGTTTCCTTGAACTTAGGCTCGTAAGTCGAATGGTTAAGGAAATTAAGTCTCTCCAGCCAATCAGAAGTACTTCGACTGTCATCCCCCGCTACTGTTCACTTGATTCTCAGTAACTTGCCAAGGGAACAAGGTCAGGGCCCCTTTTAACCAAAGAACAACCTATGGTCAAAGAGAAGTGATAAACAATCATGAACCAAGGTCGAGAAGAATTGGGATTGGGGTCGAGGGTAAAGTGGGCCGAGGCCGAGGAGAATTACCTGCCGCCGGGGGGGGGGGGGGGGGGGTGGGGTTAGAGAAACATTGAGGTCGAGGTCGAGGTCGAGAAAAGTCTTTCTTGGCAGACCCTATGTGTGTGTGTGTGTGACCCCAAACCAGCAATTATGACTTATTCGGCCAAATTTCCATTGTGAGGATTCCAGCCGACACCCCAAACTAGCCTTTTCTTGATTAAATGTTTTGAAACCTGTACCCACAACCACATCCTGACCACAACATGCAACCATCGACAGTAATACCCTTCTACTATTTTCTTGACATCGGCTTGTAAGCCGAATGGTTAAGAAAATTAACGGTTCGTAGCCAACAAAACCTCGTCGTATCGCTGGAAAAGAGACTTTGTTCCTTGGCAATAACATATCTATTTCGCCAACGCTGTGGTCTTCCTCGACTACCAAAATTCTGAACAAGGCTCGGCAACTTTAATAAATAACCCTGTAAACACTTCGACTATCCAACTTACATGGTCGAAAGACTCAGAACTTGCAAATGACATCGAGAAAATCTGAGCCGAGACAAACCAAATGGGGTCGAAGGCTTGGGGACTCTCGCCCTTCGGTTTTCATGGTACTCAGAACTTGCAGTGGGAACAAGGACAACCGTTCGACAAGTCATTCAGCCATCCATTCCTTGGCAATCTAAATTTGGCAACACAGCTGCCTTATGTGATTCTGCTATGAATATATATATATATATATATATATATATATATATATATAAAGGTAGCCTGACTGCCTGATGTGATCATGTGACACTGCTCTGTGTATATATATAGGAAATTATTATTAGCAGTCTAAAAATCTTATTCTACACTCTAAACTTTCTATATTAGAAAAAAAAAATACACTTATGAGAAGTGTAGAATGAAAATTTTGAAATGTTAATAACACTTTTATATATATATATATATATATTAATAGAGCCACGTGAAGGCCTACCATCTACTAAGGATGGCTTCCTTTTTAACAAATGACTTTGTTAAAACCAAGGCTTGAAATGACATGTCCGACTTGAAATTTCAAACAAATGCCAACAAATGTTAAAACCAAGGCCCTTTTTTTTTTAATTTTTTTAATTTTTTATTTATATTCCACCGGAGCCTATGTTTAATTAAATACCCTGATTCTTTGATTTGATAGCCAAACTACCAAGTTTCTACCACCGAGACAATATTTTAAGGGTATGGACTCCAAAGCTGACCTTAATCTGCCAATCTAAAAGTGGGGATTCCAGCCGAAATGCAAAAACATCACTAGACCATATCAACTCCTTGATTCTCGGCCTTTGAAACCCACCGGTTTGCTTGCTTACTTACCCTCGGCCTAGACAGCCAAAAGTTTTTTTTATTTTTTATTTTTATATCTTTTTACGAGGTCAAGATGCTTGTTGCCCCCTATTTTCTTATGCATCATTGGCTCAAACAACCAGATGGATAAGAATATATAAAAAGAAAACTGAAATCTAATATATGGGAATAAAAGTGGCCGATCCATGAGAAGGAGGAGGCCAATGATGTTTTATTCCTAGTTAAGATCTTTTCATATTAAAATTCTCAATTTGATTTCGCTTTAGGCCGAATAAAGAATAATCTTCAAATACTTTTGTCATGGCGAAATTTTTTTCATTTTCGGTCGCTGTATGTGTTGAACAATTATTACACCCCCGGGCATAATAACTTCGCCAATTTCGGCTCTTAACTCGAACAACTTAACTGAACGGGACTTCTCCATATTGGCTTTATCACCAATAATCATATCGATTGGCGTGGTTTTTTTTCGGCTAGGCCTTTGTCTCGGCCTTGTTTGTCATTGGAGTAGTCCTCTAACGAATCATTTTCTGAATCGATTCTTGACCTAGAAACTTGAACTTTTTCTTCTAGGCTTACCACACTTTCAGTCTCGATTGAAACAACAGGTGGCCTCGGTGTTTCTTTGGCCGTCTTCACAATTTCCTTAGGCCAAATTTTGATTGTAGCCGGAGCGAAAAATTGCCCCCCAGTCTTTTGATCCAACCATTCTTCAAATGTAATTGATTTGAATCTAAGACAAAAAGGCGTTTTCTTATCGTGCCACTTATAAAATTGAGCTCTGTCTTCGTTTAACCATTGATCTTGTAAGCTGTGATGAACCTTCACCTTTATAATTTGATAGAAAGATTTTTTCCTTTCGTCATATGCTTCAATGATCCAGTCAAGATGAACTAGGTATGCGTCTAATAGGCTAAACAGAATTGGATTGACATTTTGATATATCATATGAACTTCGTAGTTTTAGCACTGTGTCCCACTAAACATGCCAAAATGTTGACCCTAAAAACTACCAAGTTTACGTGGCACGCATGCTGAGTAATTAATGAGCTAACTACATCATTCGGTTATGTACGGGGCGTGCCAACTCGTCGGCTGAGCTCGGCCGAGGAGTAAAATATGTTGATGTGGCGTTGGGAGTGCTGCTAACTTCTTGATCTTACGACTACGGCCGAGCAATGAACACGTCTCGGCCTTCGGGTTCTAGAGCTTGAAGACAAATCTGCTAATTCTGCGAAGTTCAATATCAAATTCAGCTTTCAGTGTGCCAAATGTAGTAATCTGTAACACCTCAATTCGCTGAGAAGGCTAATGAGATGACCTCTGCTAATAAGGATTCGAAAATCTTTCTCGACCGAGACTTAGATAACCAGTCGGCCTTGACGCAGTGCTATTTATCCAAACTAAAGGTGCTCCGCGGTCGACTGATTCTACGGTAACAGTATTATTTATCCAAATTGAAGATGTTCACCGGTTGCCTTCACAGTGCTGTTTATCTAAACTGAAGATGTGTTGGCGAAAATGGAAAACAAAAATCTCAAGGTTGTTGAGAGGTTTCGCGTAAAGCGAGGGTTTATGCAGGGCAGTTTGTGTGTTGAATTGGAGAGGGGCCCTCAATGTTGCCTGCGACTCTGTATTTATAGCGGTTGTCTTTTGCTTAGCACGGCCTAATAACTTTGTAGAGTCCAACTGTAACTCTAACTCTGTGAAAGTGAAATTGATCCGTGTGAAATGCCAATGCATATCCAACAAAATAAAGCATATCTAAGCTTTATCACATCACATCAGAAGCCTAGCTCACCTGGGCTTCTTAACAAAACTCCAACAATGGCTTTTAAACCCATCTGACAACATCCATCATCATGCAAAAAGGCCTAGTCTACCTAGGATTCTCTCATTATCACCCAAAGCCATTATCTTTATTGTCGCATGCATCCTGACCCTATCTAAATGAATTTCAAATTCATTTCTAGCTTCCAAGTGCTGTCAAACATCCTAAATCAATTTGAACTATATTGTTTGCTTAGGATATAATTCGCATCCTATTTATCTGATTGAAAAGATGCTAAGATAATTCATATTAAACGACAATTATTACGATAAAAACCATAATATTATCCTTTAACAATAACAAAAATTATCTCTACTTTTTCATCTGACGGTTGAGAACTATGCTCCCTCAACGACCTTGATTACACGGGTCGATGGTGTAAATTTGGGTCCAAACAAAACTGAACACTATTTATGAAACTGAAGGGTACTACACTATTTATGGGTCTAATTCCATAAATAGTGCCTAATTCTTGGTCCACTTTCATTAATAGTGCCTCATCCTTGATCATGTTTCATAGATAGTGCCTAGTTATTGGGTCCAGTTTCATAAATAATTGGTACAGTTTCATAAATAGTATCATTTTCTTGATCCGGTTTTATAAATAGTGCCTAGTTATTGGTCCACTTTCATAAATAGTGCATAGCTTTTGGTCATGTTTCATAAATATTATCTAGTTCTTAGTCCAATTTCATAAATAGTGTATAGTCTAGTTTCATAAATAATTTCCGCCTATTGGTTTAGTTTTGGAAATAGTGCCTAATTCTTGTTTTCGTTTCATAAATAGTGTCTACTTATTAGTCTAGTTTCATGAATAATGTCTACTTGTTGGTCAAGTTTTATAAATAGTGTTTGATTCTTGATTTAATTTCAAAGGTTTGAAATTTAGACCGTTTTTGGTCTTGTAAAAGCACCCATTGTGCCGAAAACAATGAACTCATAAGTGATCATTTAGATCAAAACCTTGAGAAGATTATGTTCTCAATAATTATATTTAAAAAACTGTTTTCAATTACCAAATTAAAATTTCCTCACATTTTTTACATACCTACAATAATAAATGTAGCTCTCCATCCAATTTTTGAGCTTGGGTGTCATCTTGGAGAAAAATTTCCTTGTGCCCGTAACACAAGCGGTACACTACGTGTTATTATGTAAATGGCGGGAAATTTTATTTTTATGTTATTAATTTTTTAAAGAATCTCACAACTTGTATAAAGACGTGGTATACCACCCCAATGTTCTAGGCACATTGAAAAATCTCTTGTCATCTTGATACTATTGGGAAACAACACCGCAAAAATAAAACTGGCGAATGCAATTCAATTTGAAGTCTTTTTCTTATTCTAAGAAAAGAAAAAAAAAATATTAACGTAGTTGACAATGGGAGAAAAAAAAGTGGAGTGTGGAAATTAATGGGGGATGCGCCCAATGCAAGTTGGTTTTTTAGGTTTTTTTATTATTATTTTTTTTTAAATTCTTTTGTCGTTAATATTAAATAGAGTTAGTGGATTTTTTATTTATTAAAATGTAAAGATTTGAAGCCTTTTCATTAGTTTTTCTTAATTATTATCATATTGACACTAAGTGGACAACTATACAACTAATAGTATTTACAACATTCCTCTTTGGATGTTCATCGATTAATGATAGTTGTCTTGATACAACCTTCCTTAAAACCCAATGGGACAAAACCTGAGCCAGAAAATTGGGCTCTATGTTTATGAAACAATGTTTAGTTTTTGAATGCACATAATGCTGCATCGCTAAAAATTTACCTGTAAAAACTCAATGGGATAAAAGCCTGGTGTTTGGGCCCAAAATATTATTGTTGGGCCGAGCAGCAGGATGTGCTCGGCCCAAGGTGATGACAAATACTATGGGCCGAATAATAAATCCTGGGCCAGATGGCAGGGTCGGCCAAATCCTATCCTAAATGGCCCGGATAAATGGAAAAGGTCGAAGAAGTCCTGGTGCGACCAGGATTCTCGACCGGCAAGGAATAAAGCCTCGAAAAGAAGGAAAATTCAGAATCCCAGTGGGAGTAGGTTGGTTCGAGTTAGAATCGAAATGGGACAAGGACTCCTAATCCAAATCAGAATACGAATTGGTTTCAAGGAATGGGGTACTATAAATACAAGAAGTCATGCAACAGAAAAAGACCTTCACAATCAGCATACAATTGCCCTGCGCAAAACCTCTCAAACACCTTGAGATTTTTTCTTTTCTTTTCCCCGCCGACACACCTTCAGTTTGGATAAACAGCACTGTGGAAGCACCCGGCGAGCATCTTCAGTTTGGATAAACAGCACTGCTGCCGCAGAATCAGCCGACTGAGAAGCACCTTCAGTTTGGATAAACAGCACTGCGTCGAGGTCGACCGGTTATCTATCTAAGTCTCGGCCGAGAAGGGTTTTCGAACCTTTATTGGCAGAGGTCACCTTGCTAGCCTTTTCGGCATAGTCAGGTGTTACGAATCGCATTGCTCGGCGTACAGGACACCGAGTTATTTTATGATTGGATACTCGCAAGTAGGTTTCAGGGTTCGGCATTCCGACGGCCGAACTACGTTTACCATCAAGACATACATCACGTTCGAGTACCTTTGCCCATACAGTTTGGTCTCGATTCGACGTGCTTATACTCTTACGAATATAATCACAGTGACCGAATCGGGCTCCGACGATTATTGAACTCCACAGAATTAGTAGCCTTGTCTTCAGGCTGTAGAACTCAGAGACCGAGAGCGTTCCTTCCTCGGTCGCAATCGCAAGATAAAGAAGTCAATGACGCGCTCCAAGCGACATCAACAAATTTTACTCCTCGACCGAGCTCGGCCGACGAGTTGGCACGCCCCGCATTCAACCGAAGGACGTAGTTAGCTTACTAGTTACTCGGCCTGCGCGCCACGTAGGTTTTGTAATTTTTAGGGTCAACATTTTGGCACGCCCAGTGGGACCTTTGTGCTAAACCTTCGGAGTTCATGACCATTGAGACACGGTCTACGAAGCAGAAAACAACCATGGGAAAGTCAACGACTGACTTGCCAGTGCAAGGCCTTGGGCAGGATTTGCACTCTACAAAAAATCCGATCATAGTTGCGCCGCCCGAGGCCACAAGTGTAACACGCCGAGAGAATGAAATCTGTCTCGGCGGGCAACCTTACAACCCAGCAGTACCGAATCAAACAGCTGGAATGTTCATGGAAGGGATTGTGGAAGATTGTGATGACGATGGTGGGGAAGGTTCTGATAAACCAACTAGGACATTCCTTCGGAGACGACTGGATGAACAATATCGTCAGGTCGAGCATTCGATTGGTCAGAAGATGAATGATTTGCTAGACGCAATACGTAGTAACAGCGATACACAGACCAGAATGCTTGAACTACTGGTTAGTAAAGCCTTCGAAGATGGCCAGGTCGGCCCACCTCGGCAGCTCCCGACGAATGTGCCCATACCAGCCGAGAGAGAGCCTGCCCGGCCGCAACCAATCACCTTAGAAAGAAGAGGTGGACCGGGAAATAGATTCGAGGGACCAAGCCAGGGAGAAGAAGCCGCTTCCATAAACGTGACCGAAGTCCAGAGAATGATTGATTTGGCCCTAAAGAAAGGACCGAAGTTTCCAAAATTCATTCATCCATACCCGGCTTATGTGGAAAGGTTTGAATACCCACGAGGATTTAAGATCCCTGATTTCAGCCTCTTCGCCGGGGAATCGTCTTTATCCTCATTAGAACATGTGGCTCGGTTCACAGCACAGTGTGGAGACGTCAATAGCGACTTCTACAAATTACGGCTGTTTAACTTTTCACTGACAGGCTCAGCTTTCGCCTGGTACATTAATCTTCCACCCAACTCCGTGCAGAGTTGGGAAGAGTTAGCCGAAAAGTTCTATGAGCAATTTTATCGGCCAGGGATGGAGATGTCCGTATCATCGTTGGCCAGGATGGCTCAGGCATCTGACGAATCTCCAATGGAATACCTAACAAGGTTTAAGTTGGCCAAGAATTGGTGCCGAGTACCACTCCCCGAAGTGGAATTCGTCAGGATCGCCCTCAACGGATTAGACGTGGAATACAAAAAGAAGTTCCTGGGGGCAAACATCCGAGATATGTACGAACTTGCTCAACACGTTGAGCAATATGATTATCTGCTCCGAGAAGAAAAGATATCGAAGTCACCATCTCGGGGAACGCTGTATAAGAATCCCACGGTTAGCTACGCATCGGCCGAAAGTGAAGACCCTCAGTATGCTAGTGTAGATGCGGCCGAGATAGTAATCGACAAACCCTATGTTTGCAAGGCCTTGGCGCAGGTGAATTCCAAAGACACCAAAACCCGTTTGGCTGCCGAGGAAATGAGTAAGTCATCGAAAGTATACACTTTCGATATCACCAAAGCTGATGTAATCTTCGATCAATTATTGGCAGCAAAAATCATCAAGCTTCGGCCGGGACATAATATCCCTAAGGCCGATGAATTAAAAGAAAAGATATACTGCAAGTATCATAATTCTAATAAGCATGCAACCAATAATTGTGTTGTGTTCCGAGACACAATTCAAAGTTGGATCGAGAAAGGAAAGTTGAAATTTCCGGAAAAGCAGATGGCGGTCGACGTCAATCCCTTCCCTTCAACAACAATCGGTATGGTGGATGTTCATATTCTTAAAAACAAAGGGAAGGCCGAATACGTCCCGGTGCAGCATATCCGTCAACGGAATGGCCGAACAAGATTAAAGCTTGATTTGTTTTCAAATGCACCACCTGTGGAACAATCAGGGCCACCCGCCGATGATCCTATGACGAGATCAAGTCCCGACGGAACTCATGACTCAACAGTTTTATGTGAGCATTGTAAAACACCAGTTGACCCTGGGAAGAAGACATCCTCAATACTCTCCACGGCCCCTGTAACATCACCGAAGGGACTTGGTAACGGTCCACGACGCCAAGTGTTTGATCGACTCGGCCCACAAGTACGGCCGAAAGACCAGACCTCGATCAGGCGGCGTCTGGATTTCGACGCACCTTTCTACAATGAGGATTATTACTCGCGCAATACCAACAGTTCGGGCTCACCAGCCGATCGCAAAACTTTCAAACTACCCAGGACATCGGATCAACGCTGGTACAGTTACAATTCTCCGACTGGCTTATATACGGCGCTATCCAAATCCCAAAAACGTCGTCGTCAGCGGATAGATTGCATGGCTCGGCGATGAGAAGAACAGGCCAGCCCGGCCAACCAGTGGCAACCAAAGAAGGCCGTGGAAGACATTAGCGAACGGCCAACCCCGACTATCATGACCGAGTTAGCCGAAGGGAAGAAAGTAGCAGCTACCGGTTTCAAAACCACCATTGAGGAATCTGAGAAACGTATTAAGATCCTTCTCCGGCCTGGGGAAACGAGAGCTCGTCTAGAGTACTTTAGACAAGAGGCCGAAAAGAGACTTTCTCCGTTACCACCGCGCGAGCCGTTTATTAAAATACGGCGCAACTTACATCCTCCATTCCTCGGTGAATCCTTGGAATACATGCGAGAGTTTCATAAGAAATACTCCGCCAATGACTTGTACGGATTACTCAAGGCGTGTCAGGAAGCCCTCGACCTAGCTTTAACTTGCCCTGATGCCGAGCAAATTATCCAGAAAACTTCCGACCCAGCAATTAAAGCTAGGTTCCAACATATACGGGAGGCTCGGGTCCTTGGTTTTGAGGTCGATCCCTATACAGACATCTACACCGCCGAATTACCCTTTTCGCTTGAAGTCCTCCAGCATTTACGCTATCATTTCGTAGTTTTCTCGGCTGTATCACTTTTCGGCCTCACGGCCGACGAAGAACAACGGATAACACGGTTGGATACATATCTAGACACGAGGAACGCCCGTATTGCCTATGAAGAACGAGCCCGTGTAGCCAAGGACCAACGTAAATCTTCGACAGTCAACATCGTCGAGGGAAATAGCCCACCCGCACTCGATTTGGTTCCCACGTCTCAGATACCGGTTATTACCGAGGAACTCAAAAGTTTGATCGAGGATGTTCCGTCGACTGCTACGGGGGTCAGTTCTGCAGAAGACGACGACCACGATCCAATGGGCCCTTCGGTCCTCGAACATATGGAGATCAATATGGTCCACGTCCTACCAGCTGAATTCCAACCGAGTACTGATAAGGCACATTTTGCATGCATTTATATCTTCCTTATTTGGCGTCTTTGTGATGTTTTGGATTAAACTAGTTGCATTTTACATTATTTGGTGTTAGTGTGCAGCTAAGTGTGTAATAAGATCAATTGGAAGGCAAATGAAGCAAAAACACGCATTTTGGTAGCTGAGCATTATTACAAACGTGGAAAGGATTATTGGGAGTTAATTGAAGTCCAAATGAGGAATCTAGGACTAATGTGGCTGCTGAAATTCAGGAGAAGATGTGTTAGGAAAGTGGTGCATTGCAGTCACATTGGGTGGTTCTAAACAAGGCAAAAACATTCGGACACCTTGCTTATTCCACATAACTTGTGCCGTGTATTCCCTTGCCTTGTCCAGCTCCCTTTTGCACCAAAAATATCCACTCCCATTAATTAAACCATTCAGCCACTTTTACATCAACATCACACACCATGCCGTGCATTTTCATCCCTTGTTCCAGCTTGGTACAACCAATTCCAGGTTGTCCACTCCCTTGTTGCAGACATTGCACATGCACCTTTGATTAAATAAACCACATACATGCATATTATCTTTGTGCCGTGCATCCACCATCCCAGAAATCCATCCATTCCATGCAGTTCCAGCTCACATTATGCCATTCCAACACCCTCTTGCCCATGCCGTGCACTTTCATACCCTTTCCAGATTTGTACACCCAATTCCAGGTTGTCCATTTCAGCTTTGCAGCTAATACACATGCATGATCAATTAAAATAGCCATATGCATGCATATTTCCCTAGTGCCGTGCATCCACCACCCCAGAAACCCACTCATTCCAGCTCACTTATGCACTTCCATCTCACATGTGCAATTCCAGCTCCATTCTTAATGATGGCAGTGACATTTCCCTTCTATAAAAACCGTGCAAACTCACTTCTCTGGGGTTCTTCGATCATTCCATGATTCACACATTCTAAGCCGCTCCATCTCTGTCCATTTGCTCTCTCATTTGCAGAGAACATCCAACCTTAAGCCGATCCATTTCCTGTACATCACACTTGGAGAACCAACACCGAAGGCCACTCTTAAAGGATTTCAACATCAGTTTTGCTTCAAGGGTTTCTTCTTATTAATTCTATGTTCACTCATGTTATTTATTATTATGTCAAACCTTTTGTAAACATGAAGTGTAACTAATCTCTCTCTAGGGATTCGATGTAGCCTTGCAAGATTGCCATGTAGTTAATTCAGAATTCTCAGTTAGTCTATTTATTTCTTGTTTCATTCTCTAGTTTAATTGTGACTTAGTGAGTTGATTTTAATGCTTGATCATCATTTGAGTTAACCACAGGTTGTTTAGCCAAGATTAAAGCACACATCATGCATAATCTTGGTGGATATGTGAATGAATGAAGGGAATGTTTTGCAAACATCCTGCCGAGTGTTCCCTTTGGTTTTGTGAAAGTTTCTTGTGCACTACATATTCTTGATTAGGAACCAAAGTTGCACATCACAATTAGGCTCATGATTAGAGACATTTGATCAAATCCACACATCATATGGTTGATCATATCTAAGTGAAACAAACTCAAGAAATAGGTAGATGGATGAGTATAATCTGATTTAACAAGCATAGACTTGGCTTAGCAATGGTGAAATCGAATCCCTAGCTTCATCTCCATTGATACTATCCCATTTTATTAGTTGTTGATTCATTTATTTGTGTTTACTTCATTTCCTTATGCTTTCAAGTTACAACAACAAATCTGCCTACATTGATTAGTTTTATTTCTCTAGTAACGAGTTCTTGCAAAACAAGTGATTATATAGGTCCAATTAGTCCCTGTGGATTCGACACCCTTACTTGTGCCATTATACTAAACATGTTATAGCACTAGGAAGGAAGATAACAACAAAAATGGCGCCGTTGCCGGGGACTGATTTCAGTCCCTTGTAATTGCTTGTTTGCTATTAAACTTTGTTCTGTTCATTTTAAGTAGATTTCTAATTTTTATTCAAACTTGTTTTATTTTGTTTCTTGTAGTATATGTCAAATAGACTTGCTGAGTTAGGCCAAAGAATTGAACGGTTAAAGGGCAACACTTTGGACAACTTTGTGCCATCAAGTTCCTCCATTATCCGTGAAGAAGAGGAAGAGAATTCACCTAGTTCAACAAGTAAAGGATCTGAGCACTTTAATTGGGAAAGAGAAGAAGATATGGCGGGCAACCAAGATGAGCTTCGAGCTTTGGAGGACTTTGCTCAACCAATCATACCAAATTCACCTTCATGCATCTTGCTGCCCACAGAAGCTAGAAACTATGATCTTAAATCTTCACATTTCCATATGTTTCCCTCTTTTTATGGCTTACCTAATGAAGACCCTTTAGCTCATATTAAAGAGTTTTACAATGTTGTGAGTGGTTTACCTTTGCAGGGAGTAAGTGAAGCAAATTTGAGGATGAGAGTGTTTCCTTACACCTTGAAAGATAGGGCCAAGAGTTGGTTGATGACTCTAACACCAGGTTCCCTCACCACATGGGATGCCGTGGCTAAGAAGTTTTTGGAGAAGTTCTTTTCCACTCAAAAGACAGCCACATTAAGGGGACAAATCTTCAACTTCAAACAAGATGATGGAGAACCTTTCAATGAGTGTTAAGAGCGCTTTAAAAGCCTTTTGCTGCAATGTCCACACCATGGGTTACCTTTTCACTTACAAATGCAAATTTTCTATGATGGACTAACCCAAACATGTCAATCAACTGTTGATAATGCAGCAGGTGGAGCTTTGAACAAAAAGAATGCTCAAGAGTCATATAACATTTATGAGATGTTGGGGTCTAATGCTCAACACAAAGATTTAAGGGGTAAGAAAGTTGGAGTCTATGAAACAAGCTCTAATCATGATCTTTTGTTGCAGGTAGCTAACCTAGAAAGGAAGCTTGAATCCGTGCTCAACATGGTGCCAAAAGCAAATGAAGTGTGTGCCATTTGCAACATACCAAGCCATCATACTCATCAATGTCCATCTAGGGAGGCTTACCCCGAGTATGTTCAAGAGCAAGTGAACCTCATGAATTCTTACAATCAAAGGCCAAGGAATGATGTGTATTCCAATACATATAACTCAAGTTGGAGAGATCATCCCAACCTTTCATGGAAGAACAACAATCAATTCCAAAATTTCCAACCAAAACCTGCCACTACTCTTGAGGATACGGTTAAGTTGTTAGCCCAAAATACCTTGCAATTCCAACATACCACAAATAGCACTCTCCAACAACATTCGGCGGCCCTAACCAAAATGGAGACACAATTGGGGCAGATTGCAGATGCCTTGAACCAAGGAGAGGTTGGAAAGTTTCCAAGCCAACCCGTGATACTCCAAAGGAACCAAGAGCAAGCCAAAGCAATCACTACACTTAGAAGTGGTAAGGTTATTGATAATAGAGTTGGCAATGAAGTTACTAATGAATCTGATCATGTGAATGCAGGAGTTACTCAAGGAGAAAATGAGAAACCAAATGAGGAACCAAGCCATGCTACTTCCTCATTTGAAGCACCAAATCTTCACAAGGCCGAGAAACCATACACTCCACCAATACCATTCCCTGGAAGACTTGCCAAGAGCAAGCAGGATAAGTCATTTAAGGAAATTTTTGATATACTAAGTAAAGTGAATGTTAACTTGCCTTTGCTTGATGTCATTAGGAACATGCCGGCGTATGGGAAGTTCTTCAAGGAGTTAAACAGCTACAAAAGGAAGTATGGACCACATGAGAAGGTAGTGGTGTCTGAGAATGTGAGTGCCGTTTTGCAAAGAAAACTTCCACCAAAGCTCAAGGATCCTGGTAGTTTCTCTATCAACATCACCATAGGGGACAAGAAAGTAGAGAAGGCGATGCTTGATTTGGGTGCCAGCATCAACTTAATGCCTTATTCCGTGTACCTTCAACTAGGTTTGGGGGATTTGAAAGCCACCACCATCTCATTACAACTTGCAGACAGATCCGTGAAATATCCAAGAGGTATAGTAGAAGATATTCTAGTTCAAGTTGATACACTAATCTTGCCTGCAGATTTTGTAGTGTTGGACATGGAAGAAGCTCCTATACATGACCGAGAGTTGCCTATCTTGCTTGGAAGACCTTTCATGGCCACGGCCAAGACCATCATTGATGTGCAAAATGGACTCCTCACTATGACAGTGTTAGGAGAGACAGTTCAATTCAAAGTGTTTGAGTCTCTTTCTCATCCTTCTTCATCTCTTGATTGTTATGCCATTGATGTGCTTGATTCACTTGTTTTCTCTAAGTTCTTGCAGGCACAATCTAATGAACCATTACAAACTGTTTTGAGTCAATCTCAAGATGAGTTTGATGAAGAAGATGCACTCATGGAAGAAGTAGCTGCATTGGAAGCATTAGCATCGTATCCTTTGAATGTTTCACCTCTTTTAGAGCCTTTAGAATCATCGATGTCACATCTAACTCCTTCCACTATTAAGGCACCAAAACTTGAACTCAAACCACTTCCACCACATCTAAAATATGCATATCTAGCTGAATTTGAAACTCTTCTAGTTATCATAGCTTCTGAACTCACCCCAAATGAAGAAGATAAACTAATTAGGGTGTTAAAAGAGTTCAAATCGGCTTTTGGTTGGTCTATTGCAGATATCAAGGGAATAAGCCCTACCATGTGCATGCATAGGATTCTTTTAGAGGAAGGAGCCAAGTCAACCCGTGAACCACAAAGAAGGCTCAATCCACACATGAAAGAAGTTGTGAGGAATGAAGTGTTGAAGTTGTTAGATGTGGGGATCATATATCCCATTTCTGATAGCAAATGGGTGAGTGCTATTCAGGTGGTACCTAAGAAGGTAGGAATCACGGTGATAAAGAATGAAAACAATGAGCTTGTGCCCACAAAGCCCACGGCTAGTTGGCGTGTTTGCACCGATTACAGGAAGTTGAATTCTAGCACTAGAAAAGATTACTTTCCTATGCCTTTCATAGATCAAATGCTTGAGAGATTGGCAGGTTACTCACACTATTGTTTTCTTGATGGTTACTCAGGTTACAATCAAATTGCAATTGCTCCGGAGGATCAAGAGAAAACAACCTTTACTTGCCCTTTTGGCACATTTGCATATAGGAGAATGCCTTTTGGACTTTGCAATGCTCCAGCAACATTTCAGAGATGCATGTTGGCAATCTTTTCTGACATGGTAGAAAGATTCATTGAGGTATTTATGGATGACTTCTCAGTGTTTGGTTCCTCTTTTGACGAATGTCTTAACCATCTCTCTTTAGTACTCCAAAGATGTCAGGAAACAAATTTGGTTCTCAATTGGGAAAAGTGCCAATTTATGGTGAAACAAGGAATTGTGTTAGGACATGTAATCTCTAGCAAAGGAATGGAGGTGGACAAAGCCAAAATTGACGTCATCACCAATATGGTAGCTCCCACCACTGTGGAGGGAGTAAGAAGTTTTTTGGGACATGCGGGCTTTTATCGTCGTTTCATTAAGAACTTTTCAATGATCACTCGTCCATTATGCAATCTGTTAGCTAAAGATGTTGTATTTCATTTTGATAAGGCTTGTATGGATGCATTCAATACTTTGAAATATGAACTAACCTCGGCCCCTACTATTATGGCACCAGATTGGTCTTTACCTTTTGAATTAATGTGTGATGCCTCTGACTATGCTATTGGTGCAGTTTTAGGGCAAAGGGTGAACAAGCTTCCACATGTGATCTACTATGCAAGCCGGACTCTACATGATGCTCAACTTAACTATTCCACAACTGAAAAGGAGTTGCTTGCTATTGTTTTTGCCTTAGAAAAGTTTCGGTCATATTTTGTGGGATCTAAAGTTATTGTGTTTTCTGATCATGCAGCCCTTAGGTATTTGATGACAAAAAAAGATGCTAAACCACGCTTAATTAGATGGATACTCTTACTACAAGAGTTTGACTTGGAAATTCGAGATAAGAAGGGAAGTGATAATGTTGTGGCTGACCATTTGTCGCGGCTTAATGAAAACCATGGAGTTGGACAACCTTTGCCTCTAAATGAATCATTTCCAGATGAACAACTCCTTGTTGTTCAAGAAAAAGAACCATGGTATGCTAATTTTGTTAATTATCTTGCTTGTGGTGTAATGAGAAATGACCTTTCTTTTCAGGAAAGAAAGAAGTTCCTTGCCATGGTAAAGCACTACATTTGAGACGAACCATATTTGTTTAAATATTGCCCTGACCAAATCATTAGAGATGTGTCCCAGAGAGTGAGCAACAAAGCATTCTAACATTCAGCCATACATTGGCATGTGGGGGACATTTTGGTGCCAAAAAGACATCTCTAAAGGTTTTACAATATGGTTTCTTTTGGCCTACTTTGTTCAAGGATGTTTTTGATTTTTGTTCTAAGTGTGATAGGTGCCAGAAAATGGGGAACATTAGCCGAAGAAATGAGATGCCATTGAACAACATTTTGGTGGTGGAGCTCTTTGATGTTTGGGGAATCGATTTCATGGGACCATTTCCATCCTCTTTTGGTTACTTATACATATTAGTGGCAGTAGATTATGTATCCAAATGGGTGGAAGCCATTGCTACAATAACTAATGATCATAAGGTTGTTTTGAATTTTCTTAAAGATGTGATTTTTTGTAGGTTTGGAACCCCAAGAGCTATTATTAGTGATGGTGGCAGCCATTTCTGCAACAAACCCTTTGAATCCTTGATGAAGAAGTACAACATCAACCACAAAGTGGCAACCCCGTACCATCCTCAAACCTCAGGACAAGTGGAGATTAGCAATAGGGAGATCAAGAACATTTTGATGAAGACCGTAAGCCCTACAAGGAAGGATTGGTCACTGAGGTTGAATGATGCACTATGGGCATATAGAACAGCATATAAGACCCCCATTGGCATGAGTCCTTATCGCCTTGTGTTTGGGAAAGCTTGTCATTTGCCAATAGAGCTTGAACACCGTGCATATTGGGCCATCAAGAAGTTCAACTTTGATTACAAGGATGCTAGAATAGCAAGGAAGCTCCAACTTAATGAGTTGGAAGAACTCAGAAATGAAGCATATGAGAATGCCAAAATCTACAAGGAACGGACTAAGCTCTATCATGACAAGGCCATCCTAAGGAAGGAGTTTCACCAAGGTATGAAAGTACTTTTGTATGACTCACGTTTGAGACTTTTTCCAGGTAAATTGAAGTCTAGGTGGGTGGGACCATTCAAAGTGCTACAAACATTTCCCCACGGAGATGTGGAGATAGAGAACATGAAGAATGGCACCTCTTTTAAAGTCAATGGGCAGCGATTGAAACCATATTTGGAAAAAGTGGAGGAAGAACCAGTGTATCAAGTTGTAGATTTTCTTGAGTTTACAACACCATGAACAAGCTACCATGTCTTGCCTAGACATTAAATAAAGCGCTTGCTAGGAGGCAACCTAGTGTGGTTTGTGTTCTTTCTTTATGTTGTGTTTATATTGTTACCATGCCATATTCTTTGCCTACTTGCATTGTATACAATTTTAAAACATCGAGGACAATGTTTAGGTTAGGTTTGGGGGTATGGGATGGAAGGTTTGGTTTGTTTTTTTGTGTTTGGTTTAGTTAAGTGTGTTTTTGCTTACTAATATGAATGTATATGAAGGCTATGTTTGCAAACAAACTATTGGGTTGCTATGAGAAAGTTTTGAATCTTGTTGTTATTTATAAAGCTGTAACTCTTGAAGATATGATGATAGAGGTACCATACTCAAATTCTGGAAGAAGAATAGTGGAGACTACCCTAGTGAGTTATTTTGAGCCTAATTGCTTCTTTGAGAGGGTTTAAAGTTTTTCTACTCCTATCTTGTTCTTTCAATTTCACTCCAAATGATCTCATTACTTCTATTTTGTTTGGATACTAAGAATTACTCTCCGTTGCAGATACCATGTGTTTAGTATCATTTATGAATGAACTCAATGAGACGATGTTAGGCTATGCATGTTTTAACTACTCAAAGGCTTAAATCCTATCCCTTTGTGTGCTCCATTCACCCTTGTTGCAGCCAAACACTTTAGCCTAATTCTTTCATCACCCACATCATACTCTACCCATTCTAGCCCATTACAAGCCAAACCCTATAGTTTGGGGAATACCAATGTGATGAAGACTAAAGGTAAATTGAGCTTAGAACAAGATTGTGGCGTGTACCAAGGGCACCTATGTTGAAGATGTTTCTAAAAAAAAAAAAAAAAAAAAAAAAAAAAAAAAAAAAAAAAAGTCAAAATGGATACAAGTTCCAAATCCCCTCATTATAATGCATAGGACCTGGATGCCAAAAACAAAGAAAAAAAGAAGACAAATGCAAGTGAAGAGCATGATCCTCAAGGACACTTTGGTATGCCCCAAGCTCTAGTATTTCATATCACTTCTTTCGTAACCTATACCTTAAGCCTTGCATTACAATCTTGAGAAAGACCTAGCTGATAATTGAGGATGTATTCATGGGTGATGGTAAGTATGTGTGTTATCTATATTCTTAGCATTTGATTCATTTCATGAGATCTACTTAGAAATTGTGCTTCCATTTCAGATTTCATATGTGAGAATTTTGATTCCCTTTACATAATTTCACTCATATATGGTTGTGGAGAGAATAAACCTTAGGATCTGAGTGAGAACTTGAGGAGAAGATGTGAGGAGTAGAGTTGAGGCGAATTCTATCTTAAGCATTTGGGTATGGTGACCTTGAAGTTGTAAGACACGGAGAAATATCTTTATACGTTACAATTGATACGATTCTTTGGAGTGGTGATAGGAGCATATTTATACGACTTAGTTAGCTTGTTTTCTTGCATTTAATTAGCTAAACTATGTTAATTATAGTATTTAAAGTTATTTTCGTGCAATTTCAGGTTTTATTGTCAAAGTATGCAAAAAGAAGCAATTTGGAGCATTCTAGAGCATTTTTGGGCCAAGATTGGATGGTGCAAGCATGGAGGCATGAGGATGGACGAATTTGAAAGGCTTGAATTCAGTTAGGGAGCTGCAAAGGGGGCCTAAAAACCTGATTTCTAGAAGGCTACATTGCAGCCACATGCACTCCCATCCTTTAATCCATTGCAGCCACATGCACTCCCATTCTTTAATCCATTGCAGCCACATGCACTCCCATTCTTTAATCCATTGCAGCCACATGCACTCCCACCCTTTAATCATTCACCCTAGCTGTCACTCCCATGCTCTCCCATTAATTAATTCAAGTCCATATCTGAGTACCCTAGGGTTTTAAGTGCCTATATATACTCACTCTTCCATATTCAGAAAATCATCTCTCATACACATTCATTCACGCCAGAAATTCATTCCCTCTCTCTAACACTGCCATACTTCACCATTCTTCATATTTTCTGCCCAAAAACACTCATTGTCTTCCCCTACATCCATCCCTACCCTAAACACATCATTCTACATCATCCATAACCCCCAAAACTCACCAAAACCCCTTGTGCTGCAGCAACTAGAGGAGAAGAGGCCTAAACGTTCATACAATTCAAGATTGAGTTGGAATTTTTAGGTGTTCTTCGTTCTTGTTTTCAATGTTTACTTTGTTATTACTCTCTAAGTTTGTTGTATTCATGAGTGGCTAAACCCCTAATTAGTTAGGGGAAAGTTTGAAGCCATGAACATGTTTGAAATATGAATTGATTTCTTCCAATTGTGATTTGTTAAGTTGTGATTGCAATTCAATTATCATGTTTATTAAAAACTTGTTTTTGTATGTTGATTAGGGATGCATACTTAGTCTTCATGCATAAACTCGATGCTAGTTTATAAACGAGTTTCACCTAATCGTCACAAGTTTATAAACATGAGTAGTGAAGGTTGCTAGTCACAACCGCGTTAATTGAATTCTTGGCAAGAGTATCATGCATTCATAGTTACAATTGCCTCGTCAACACTTATAATTTTCATAGAGCATAATGATCTCTCATTGTATCTCTTCTATGCATTCATGTTGAGAACCATTGGAGAATGATTTGAATTGTCGCATGCATCATCCAATTCAATAACATAAGGAAAATTTGAGAGTTAATTAGTGCATCACGGTTAACTTGGGGTGTTGAGCATCATAGTTAATGAAAAGCAATTGGAGAATCGATTCATATACAAAAGTTTCATGTGTGGAGAATGGACCTCTAACTAATCCATCCATTATCTTGTTTTCAAGGAATTCGTTTTACAATCTGCCTAGTTTATTAACTTGTTTTGTTATTTCAATTTTCGTCAAAACCTCAATCCCCCTTTACTTTAGTTTCCAATTTAGTTAGAAAGTGTCTTAGTTTGTGTTTATAAGTGTTTTGATTCAATTTGTTACACAAATTCGTCCAAATTCACCAAAGTGCTCAAAACTGCCCAGAAAGTGTTTTTAAGGCAGTTTTGAGTGTTTTGGGTGCTGTTTGAGTCTTTTGGTTTGTTTTAGTGTTTTAAGTGTTTAGTTTTGCATTCTTTGAGTCTAGTTTAGTGTTTTAAACTTTATTTTACGTTTTTGAGTCAGTTTCCAAGTGATTTTGCAATCCCTCCTAATCCCCGGTTAAGAACGATCCCTACTTATATCTATACTACAATTGTCAAAAAGAGGGTTTAATTTGTGTGCGTATAATTCTCGCATCAAATTTTGGCGCCGTTGCCGGGGATTAGCAACTTTGCTAATCCTTTGGATTGTTATTTTCGTTTTCTTATTAGATCAGATTCTTATGTTATTTTGTTTCTTGTTTTAGGTACTAGTTTATGACTCAGAATTCTCATTCGATTCGTGAACATATCTTGGACTTTGACGACGATTTCGAGCGAGAGTTGAGACGAAAGAGAAAGAACCCAGAACCTAGCGAATCAAGTGAAAGTTCCGAGTCCGTTTCTGAATTTGAAGAAGAAGAACCCACGGCAAGAGTGGGTGAAGAAGACATGGCAGAGGACAACCGAACAATCAAGGAGCTTTCCGCTTCGGGATTGGCCAATGCCGCACCCTTGTGCATCCAATACCCAAGGGCGGCCCTTGGCAAGACCGATGAGTTCGAATTGAAGTCAAGCTTGCTGCATCATATTCCCAAGTACTATGGGCTGTCCATGGAAGATCCAAACAAGCATTTGAAGGAGTTTAAAGTTGTATGCTCAAGCATGACACCCATTAACGTTGATGGGAATATTATGAAGATGAAAGCTTTTCCATTCTCTCTTGTGGAAAAGGCTAAGGATTGGCTTTATGAATTGGCACCCGGGACCGTTACTTCTTGGGAGAGCATGAAGAGAACGTTCTTGGAGAAGTTCTTCCCTACTTCAAGAGTCATTCTCTTGAGGAAGAAAATTAGCGGAATCCAACAAAGTCAAGGAGAATCTTTTCCGGCATACTACGAGCGTTTTAAAGCCCTTGTTGCATCATGTCCTCAACATCAAATGAAGGAGGAGCTTCTCCTTCAATATTTCTATGAGGGCCTTCTTCCCATTGAAAGGCAAATGCTCGATGCTTCGGCGGGAGGTGCATTGGTGGACAAAACTCCTATGGCAGCCAAGACCCTAATTGCAAACCGTGTTCTAAATGCACAACAATATGAAGGACTTGGGCAAAGGGACCCCCCACGGCAACAAGTTAATGAGGTGAGTTCTCAATCCGACCTTCAAACTCAATTAGCTAATCTTACTTCTCTTGTGTCTCAGATGGCCAAAGGAATGAAGATCCATAGTCCAATTGTATGTGGCGTATGTTCTATTCAAGGTCATCCTTCAGAAAAGTGCCCTCAATTGATTGAGAATGGTGGGTGGGAAAGTGCAAACGCCATTGGATTTCCAAGCCAAAATCAACCAAGGAATGATCCATATTCCAATACATACAATCCAGGTTGGAGAGACCATCCAAACTTCAAGTGGAGGGAGCCTCAACAACCTTACCAACAAGGAGGCTTTAGGCAGCAACCCCCGGGGTTTTACACCAAAACCCACGGCCAAGACCAAACCCAACCCCAATCCGCCCAAAAACCATCAAGGTACGTCTTTAGATAATGCTACTATTCTTAAGTTGCTTACTAGTTTGTCTCAGGGGCAAGAAAATCAAAACAAAGCATTGCAAAACCAAGACAAAAGGGTGGACCACTTAGAGAAGCAAATAGGGCAGATTGCGGAGTTTGTGGGACAATTCCGAGACAAAGGCAAGCTCCCAAGTTCAACCATTGTCAATCCAAAGGGAGGGTTCGAATCTGCCAAAGCAATTACTTTGAGGAGTGGAAAAGAAGTTGGCACTACATCCACACCATCCAAAACAAGTCCTAACGAAGAAGAAACATTGCAACATGAAGAAAAGGCTGAAGAGAAGCCCACGGCAAGGACACAACTTCCATTGCTGCAAGCCCAAAAGGACCAAAACTCATCCATGCCATACCATTCGGCCACCAAAGGTAAGTTGGGTTCAAATTTGATTAATTCTAACCCCGTTCCACCCAATGTTCCTTTTCCTCACAGATTTTTGCAAACAAAGAAGGAGGAGCATGAGAAGGACATTCTTGAGACGTTTAGGAAAGTTCAAGTCAATATCCCGCTCCTAGATGCCATAAAGCAAGTGCCCAAATACGCTAAGTTCTTGAAGGAATTGTGCACTACAAGGAAGAGGACGTCACATAAAGAGGTAGTAAGGGTAAGTGAGAACGTTTCCGCTGTTTTACAAAGAAAGTTACCACCAAAGTGCAAAGATCCAGGTAGCTTTACAATCCCTTGTATTATTGGTCAAACTAAGTTCGAACATGCTATGTTAGACTTAGGAGCTTCAATTAACGTCATGCCATACTCTATTTATGCTTCAATGAACCTTGGTGAATTGAAAAATGATGGTGTGATTATTCAGTTGGCCGATAGATCTAATGCCTATCCAAAGGGCGTATTGGAAGATGTCTTAGTGCAGGTGAATGATTTGATCTTCCCGGCAGATTTCTATGTCCTTGAAATGGAGGAAACCACCCATGCTCCATCCTTGCCAATTCTTCTTGGGAGGCCATTCATGAAGACGGCCCGAACTAAGATAGACGTGTTTAAAGGCACTTTAACAATGGAATTCGATGGGGAAGTGATTGATTTTAATATTTCTGAAACTATGAGATTTCCTAATGATGATCACTCATGTTTCTCTATTGATATTCTTGATTCTTTGGCGCAGGCACACTTTGATCAATTACATGGCGATGCACTTGAAACGGTCATTACAAATGGCATAGAAATGAAGGATCACATGGATGTCACCATAACAAACCACGGCACACAATTGAACACCCATGCCGTGGCCTTTGATGAAGATGTAATTGAGACCGTGGCAGCCCTAGAGTCATTGCCACGACTCCAAGGTAAGTCCCCTAGTCCAATTTCAATTCCAATTTCAACTAATAAGTTGCTTCCTTCTATAGAACAACCACCTACACTTGAGCTCAAACCGTTGCCAAATCACTTGAAGTATGTGTTTTTGGGCGAGCAAGACACATTGCCCGTCATTATAGCTTCATCACTCACGGCACAAGAGGAGGAGAAATTGGTGAAGGTTCTCAAAGAGCACAAGACGGCCATAGGGTGGACTTTGGCCGACATCAAGGGTATAAGTCCTACCACATGCATGCATCGAATTCTCATGGAAGAAGGCGCCAAACCATCAAGGGAAGCCCAACGTCGACTCAACCCACCAATGATGGAAGTAGTCAAGAAGGAAATCATCAAATTGCTTGATTGTGGCGTCATCTATCCCATCTCGGATAGTTGTTGGGTTTCACCGGTCCAAGTGGTTCCCAAGAAGTCCGGAGTCACGGTGGTGAAAAATGAAGAAGATGAACTTGTGCCTACACGCATTCAAACCGGTTGGAGGGTGTGCATTGACTATAGGAAGCTAAATGCGGCAACAAGGAAAGATCACTTCCCTTGCCATTCATCGATCAAATGCTTGAAAGGTTAGCCGGTCATTCTTTTTATTGCTTTCTTGATGGTTATTCGGGATATAATCAAATTGTCATAGCGCCGGATGATCAAGAAAAAACCACATTTACTTGTCCATTTGGTACTTTTGCATATCGTCGTATGCCGTTTGGTTTATGCAATGCACCGGCCACTTTCCAACGATGCATGGTAAGTATATTCTCCGATTATGTTGAAAAGATAATTGAAGTATTTATGGACGATTTTAGTGTTTTTGGGGACTCATTTGATGATTGCTTGCATAATCTTACTTTAATCTTGAAAAGATGCATGGAAACTAGCCTTGTTTTGAATTGGGAAAAATGTCATTTTATGGTTAAACAAGGCATAGTTTTAGGTCATATAGTCTCTGAAAACGGTATTGAGGTTGATAAGTCGAAAATAGATCTTGTACGTCACTTACCCTCTCCAACTTCGGTTAGAGAGGTTCGTTCTTTTCTTGGCCATGCAGGATTCTATCGTAGGTTTATCAAGGATTTCTCGAAGGTTGCACAACCTCTTTGCCGTCTCCTACAAAAAGACGTGACGTTTGAATTCACCAAGGAGTGCACGACATCATTCAACCTACTTAAGGAGTTGTTGACCACGGCACCCATCATTGTTCCGCCGGATTGGAGCCTACCTTTCGAGCTCATGTGTGATGCGTCCGACTATGCTTTAGGAGCAGTTGTAGGACAAAGAAAGGACAAGAGGCCGCATGTCATCTACTACGCCTCACGGACGTTGAATGATGCTCAACTTAATTATTCCACAACCGAAAAAGAACTCTTGGCTATTGTATTTGCATTAGATAAGTTTAGATCATATCTTCTTGGTACTAAAGTAATTGTTTTCATTGACCATGCAGCCTTGAAGTATCTTCTCACCAAAAAGGAGGCTAAGCCAAGACTCATTCGTTGGATGCTCCTACTTCAAGAGTTCGATCTTGAAATCCGAGACAAGAAAGGGTGTGAAAACGTGGTGGCTGACCACCTAAGTAGAATGGTGCGTGAGGAAGAGTCCACCCCCATTTTAGAAACGTTTCCGGATGAGCAACTTCTGTCCATTGAGGTAAGAACCCCTTGGTATGCCGATTTGGTCAATTTCTTGGTGTCTAAGCAAGTTCCTAGTACCCTAAACAAGTTCCAACGTGATAAACTTGTTCATGATGCACGTTTTTATGTTTAGGATGATCCATATTTATGGAAATTTTGCCCAGATCAGATTGTGCGTAGATGTGTGCCCGAATCTGAATTTAATTCCATTCTTACATTCTGCCATACTTATGCATGTGGGGGACATTTTGGCACCCAAAGGACAGTCCTAAAGGTGTTACAATCTGGATTTTATTGGCCTAATCTCTTTAAAGATGCTAAAATGTTTTGTTTAACATGCGATAAGTATCAAAGAACAGGTAACATAGGGCCTAAGGACCAAATGCCGCAACAATCTCTCTCCTTTATGGAAATTTTTGATGTTTGGGGTATTGATTTCATGGGCCCCTTCCCTCCATCTTTTGGTTTCACTTATATCTTGCTAGCTGTCGATTATGTTTCCAAATGGGTGGAAGCCAAAGCTACCCGTACTAACGATTCTAAGGTTGTTGCAGATTTTGTGAAATCTAATATTTTTGCTAGGTTTGGGATGCCACGAGTTTTAATTAGTGATGGGGGTTCTCACTTTCGTAACCGCACCATTGAAGCTTTGCTCAAGAAGTACAATGTTACTCATAAGGTTTCCACACCTTATCACCCTCAAACTAATGGGCAAGCGGAGGTTTCAAATAGGGAGATCAAACAAGTCCTAGAGAAAACCGTGGGACCCTCAAGAAGAGATTGGAGTTTGCGCTTGGACGATGCATTGTGGGCTTATCGTACGGCTTACAAAACTCCCCTTGGCATCTCACATTTTCGGCTTATATATGGTAAGCCATGTCATTTGCCCGTTGAGTTAGAGCACAAGGCACATTGGGCTGTGAAAACCTTCAATTTGGACATAGACGCTGCTGGAGTTCATAGGAAGCTCCAATTAGATGAACTTGAGGAGATTAGGAACGAGGCTTACGAGAATGCGCGCATCTACAAGGATAAGATGAAGGCTTATCATGATAAGATGCTTCGTACCAAAACGTTCTCCAAGGGGCAGAAAGTGTTGCTTTTTGATTCAAGACTTCGGTTATTCCCTGGTAAGTTACGTTCTAAATGGATTGGACCTCTTGTTGTTACTAATGTTTTTCCTCATGGTGCAGTCCAAGTCCAAAGCTTAAAAAGTGGCCACGAGTTCAAGGTGAACGGACATAGATTGAAGCCATACTATGAGAACTTTGTGGAGCATGTTGTGGAAGAGCTTCCCTTGGGTGCCGTGGGCTCCAATCTGGAGTGATTGGGTTCTTCGTCCGGCTGTAGGACGTTAAAGCAAGCGCTACTTGGGAGGCAACCCATGCATTCAACAAAGGAAGACCTAGAAAGCACTCCAATTCCAGATTTGCGTTCCTAAACTCTTCTCTTTGTTGCTATTTCGTTTCTGCCATGTTAGGTTGTTTAGTTGTTGTTTTGTTTGTTTGTTTGTTTGTTAATTGTGTGAGTCTATGCTTGAAACATTGAGGACAATGTTTGATTTAAGTGTGGGGGGGTAACTAAAGTGTGTTGATGCAAATTCGTAGGGTTTTTATCCACCATAACTTCTAATGTTGTTTCTTGCTGTTTTTAAAGTGTTTTTAAACTGTTTTAGTGTGTTTTGACTTAAAAATTCGAAAATCCCATAAAAATTTGAAAAATTGTTTAAAAAAAAACCCAAAAAGAGTTGTTTTTGTGTCTTAGGGTACCTTCCAACACAATGATGAGGATTTGGTTTTAATTGCATGACTATTATAGAATGTTGTAAACATGGCTGGAAGTTGATTTGTGCTTTGGTTTATGCTTGGTTATGGTTATAGCTTATGAATTCACATGTAATCACAAAAAGAGAAAATCAGTTTTTGTAACATGCTTGAAGGAAAAAACTCAAACTAAAGCTACATCCTTGTGAGACTTGAGCCTATAACGTTCTTTGGAGAGTATAAATCTGTGATTTCTTGTTTTCTAAAGTCGTTGCATGATCTCATCATTCTTTGCTTGGTTGCTACTTGGAATGCATTTCATTATAGTTCCAAATACTAGAACTCATGCCCATTTCATTCAAAGCATGATATTGATTGCATAACATACAATAAGATGAAGTTGTTAGTCAAGCCAAAGCCAAAAAGCCTATCCCTTTTCACATGTATTGTAGGATTACCCCTTTTTGAGCCTTTTCAAGCTTATTTTCTTTGTTAGCCACATTATCCTTACCTAGCCTAGATTAGAACTTCCCATACCCTTGTTCTTAAAGGATAGTGAAGCATGATTTAGAATGAACTCCTTTTGATCAATATATTGCAGAAAATGAGTGTGGGGGAAGATAATAGGGCACAGCCAAAGAATGAAATAAAAAAAAATTCGTGGAAAAATAAAAAGAAAATAGAAAAGTGTTGAAAAGAAAGAAAAAGAGTTGAAAAATAAGTGAGAATGATCTCACAAGCATTGGTTATTGAAGGAAGGGTCCAAAAGAGTGAATTTGACCCTAATTGTGCATGAATCTTCCCTTGTGTTTAAAAGTTGATTTCTGCCATTAAAAGTGAGTTTAAGTGTCAATTTCATTACTTTGCTTCCCATTTCTTTAAGAACCTTTGTTTGTCCTTTGCTTTTCCTTGTTAGCCATTACCCTTAGCCCCGTTACAACCCTCAACTTCTATCTTGATGTTATGTATTCAATATGTGGAGTTTGAATTTGGTATGAGCATATGGAATCACTGGTTCTCGTTCTAAGTAGTAGCATTCCATTCATGAGATCATATTCATGTCATTGTCGTAAATCCAGAAAATGCTTTCTTTGATATAACATATGTGAGTGTTAGAATTCATATTTACATCAATCTTCTCACATATACCTAGTGTAGGGTGTGAAGTTAGAAAATCTGTGTGAAAATAGAGTGCATTCTAGTGAGGAATTGAGGAAATTCTCTAAGGCATGTTACTACATTCCAAATGTGTTTTAATTGATTAAATGCGAACTAGTGAATGGTAACTATGATTAAGTGTTTGTTGAAGTATAAAGCAAGCTAAATGTTGTGGGAATGATGTTCTATATTATGTCATGTTCGTTTGAAATCCCTGAGATACATGTTGGAAGGTTTAGATTGTGTTTTGTTTTGTTTTTGGTTTCTTTTGTTTTGTTTTGCTCGAGGACTAGCAAAAGCTAAGTGTGGGGGAAATTGATAGGAGCATATTTATACAACTTAGTTAGCTTGTTTTCTTGCATTTAATTAGCTAAACTATGTTAATTATAGTATTTAAAGTTATTTTCGTGCAATTTCAAGTTTTATTGTCAAAGTATGCAAAAAGAAGCAATTTGGAGCATTCTAGAGCATTTTTGGGCCAAGATTGGATAGTGCAAGCATGGAGGCATGAGGATGGACGAATTTGAAAGGCTTGAATTCAGTTAGGGAGCTGCAAAGGGGGCCTAAAAACCTGATTTCTAGAAGGCTACATTGCAGCCACATGCACTCCCATCCTTTAATCCATTGCAGCCACATGCACTCCCATTCTTTAATCCATTGCAGCCACATGCACTCCCATCCTTTAATCCATTGCAGCCACATGCACTCCCATTCTTTAATCCATTGCAGCCACATGCACTCCCACCCTTTAATCATTCACCCTAGCTGTCACTCCCATGCTCTCCCATTAATTAATTCAAGTCCATATCTGAGTACCCTAGGGTTTTAAGTGCCTATATATACTCACTCTTCCATATTCAGAAAATCATCTCTCATACACATTCATTCACGCCAGAAATTCATTCCCTCTCTCTAACACTGCCATACTTCACCATTCTTCATATTTTCTGCCCAAAAACACTCCTTGCCTTCCCCTACATCCATCCCTACCCTAAACACATCATTCTACATCATCCATAACCCCCAAAACTCACCAAAACCGCTTGTGCTGCAGCAACTAGAGGAGAAGAGGCCTAAACGTTCATACAATTCAAGATTGAGTTGTTGGAATTTTTAGGTGTTCTTCGTTCTTGTTTTCAATGTTTACTTTGTTATTACTCTCTAAGTTTGTTGTATTCATGAGTGGCTAAACCCCTAATTAGTTAGGGGAAAGTTTGAAGCGATGAACATGTTTGAAATATGAATTGATTTCTTCCAATTGTGATTTGTTAAGTTGTGATTGCAATTCAATTATCATGTTTATTAAAAACTTGTTTTTGTATGTTGATTAGGGATGCATACTTAGTCTTCATGCATAAACTCGATGCTAGTTTATAAACGAGTTTCACCTAATCGTCACAAGTTTATAAACATGAGTAGTGAAGGTTGCTAGTCACAACCGCGTTAATTGAATTCTTGGCAAGAGTATCATGCATTCATAGTTACAATTGCCTCGTCAACACTTATAATTTTCATAGAGCATAATGATCTCTCATTGTATCTATTCTATGCATTCATGTTGAGAACCATTGGAGAATGATTTGAATTGTCGCATGCATCATCCAATTCAATAACATAAGGAAAATTTGAGAGTTAATTAGTGCATCACGGTTAACTTGGGGTGTTGAGCATCATAGTTAATGAAAAGCAATTGGAGAATCGATTCATATACAAAAGTGTCATGTGTGGAGAATGGACCTCTAACTAATCCATCCATTATCTTGTTTTCAAGGAATTCGTTTTACAATCTGCCTAGTTTATTAACTTGTTTTGTTATTTCAATTTTCGTCAAAACCTCAATCCCCCTTTACTTTAGTTTCCAATTTAGTTAGAAAGTGTCTTAGTTTGTGTTTATAAGTGTTTTGATTCAATTTGTTACACAAATTCGTCCAAATTCACCAAAGTGCTCAAAACTGCCCAGAAAGTGTTTTTAAGGCAGTTTTGAGTGTTTTGGGTGCTGTTTGAGTCTTTTGGTTTGTTTTAGTGTTTTAAGTGTTTAGTTTTGCATTCTTTGAGTCTAGTTTAGTGTTTTAAACTTTATTTTACGTTTTTGAGTCAGTTTCCAAGTGATTTTGCAATCCCTCCTAATCCCCGGTTAAGAACGATCCCTACTTATATCTATACTACAATTGTCAAAAAGAGGGTTTAATTTGTGTGCGTATAATTCTCGCATCAAGTGGCAAACTTTTGAGTGTGAACGTATGACAAAATCTTCATTGGTTCTTATTAGTTTGTTTAAAGCATGTAGTAACCAAATTGTTTGCAGATTTTGTAGATGTTTGTGGGTGTCATCACTGTAAACCCTCAGGAGACACAACTCCTCCAACTAGGGACACCTAGGGGTTCAAAGGCTTGTTGCACATGCTCAGTGCAATCGTTTGGCCAGCGAAAGTGGTTTAGTTAGATGTTTGTGTTTTGTGTGTTTGAGTTTTAAGTTTGCTCGAGGACTAGCAAAAACCAGGTTTGGGGGTATTTGATAAGGCACATTTTACATGCATTTATATCTTCCTTATTTGGCGTCTTTGTGATGTTTTGGATTAAACTAGTTGCATTTTACATTATTTGGTGTTAGTGTGCAGCTAAGTGTGTAATAAGATCAATTGGAAGGCAAATGAAGCAAAAGCACGCCTTTTGGTAGCTGAGCATTATTACAAACGTGGAAAGGATTCTTGGGAGTTAATTTGAAGTCCAAATAAGGAATCTAGGACTAATCTGGCTGCTGAAATTCAGGAGAAGATGTGTTAGGAAAGTGGTGCATTGGAGTCACATTGGGTGGTTCTAAACAAGGCAAAAACATTCGGACACCTTGCTTATTCCACATAACTTGTGCCGTGTATTCCCTTGCCTTGTCCAGCTCCCTTTTGCACCAAAAATATCCACTCCCATTAATTAAACCATTCAGCCACTTTTACATCAACATCACACACCATGCCGTGCATTTTCATCCCTTGTTCCAGCTTGGTACAACCAATTCCAGGTTGTCCACTCCCTTGTTGCAGACATTGCACATGCACCTTTGATTAAATAAACCACATACATGCATATTATCTTTGTGCCGTGCATCCACCATCCCAGAAATCCATCCATTCCATGCAGTTCCAGCTCACATTATGCCATTCCAACTCCCTCTTGCCCATGCCGTGCACTTTCATACCCTTTCCAGATTTGTACACCCAATTCCAGGTTGTCCATTTCAGCTTTGCAGCCAATACACATGCATGATCAATTAAAATAGCCATATGCATGCATATTTCCCTAGTGTCGTGCATCCACCACCCTAGAAACCCACTCATTCCAGCTCACTTATGCACTTCCATCTCACATGTGCAATTCCAGCTCCATTCTTAATGATGGCAGTGACATTTCCCTTCTATAAAAACCGTGCAAACTCACTTCTCTGGGGTTCTTCGATTATTCCATGATTCACACATTCTAAGCCGCTCCATCTCTGTCCATTTGCTCTCTCATTTGCAGAGAACATCCAACCTTAAGCCGATCCATTTCCTGTACATCACACTTGGAGAACCAACACCGAAGGCCACTCTTAAAGGATTTCAACATCAGTTTTGCTTCAAGGGTTTCTTCTTATTAATTCTATGTTCACTCATGTTATTTATTATTATGTCAAACCTTTTGTAAACATGAAGTGTAACTAATCTCTCTCTAGGGATTCGATGTAGCCTTGCAAGATTGCCATGTAGTTAATTCAGAATTCTCAGTTAGTCTATTTATTTCTTGTTTCATTCTCTAGTTTAATTGTGACTTAGTGAGTTGATTTTAATGCTTGATCATCATTTGAGTTAACCACAGGTTGTTTAGCCAAGATTAAAGCACACATCATGCATAATCTTGGTGGATATGTGAATGAATGAAGGGAATGTTTTGCAAACATCCTGCCGAGTGTTCCCTTTGGTTTTGTGAAAGTTTCTTGTGCACTACATATTCTTGATTAGGAACCAAAGTTGCACATCACAATTAGGCTCATGATTAGAGACATTTGATCAAATCCACACATCATATGGTTGATCATATCTAAGTGAAACAAACTTAAGAAATAGGTAGATGGATGAGTATAATCTGATTTAACAAGCATGGACTTGGCTTAGCAATGGTGAAATCGAATCCCTAGCTTCATCTCCATTGATACTATCCCATTTTATTAGTTGTTGATTCATTTATTTGTGTTTACTTCATTTCCTTATGCTTTCAAGTTACAACAACAAATCTGCCTACATTGATTAGTTTTATTTCTCTAGTAACGAGTTCTTGCAAAACAAGTGATTATATAGGTCCAATTAGTCCCTGTGGATTCGACACCCTTACTTGTGCCATTATACTAAACATGTTATAGCACTAGGAAGGAAGATAACAACAACTACCCACCAGTCGAATTTCTTGGACGGAGACGTAGTTACCGAGGAGGCAACACAAGTAGACTTCGTCGCAAACGACGACGATAGAGAACACCGAAGCGGGGACAACCTTAAGACAACGTTGGCCGAGCTATTTCCCCGTTCCCCCTCCGTTAATCTCCAACACCTGAAGCCGTTGTATGTCACGGCTCACATTGAAGGATTTCCCATTTCTAAGGTGTTCGTCGACTGTGGTGCCACAGTCAACATTATGCTAATCTCCGTCATGAAAGCTTTACGCCGTTCTGATAGTGAACTCATTCCGTCAGGGATCACTATGAGCAGCTTCGTTGGTGATAAGTCTCAGACCAAAGGAGTACTCCCGTTGGAAGTTAGCATTGCCGGTCGTCAACACATGACGGCTTTCTTTGTCATTGATTCCAAGACCGATTATAACGCATTACTTGGTCGCGACTGGATCCACCAAACCAGTTGCATTCCGTCATCACTCTACCAAGTCCTCATCTTTTGGGATGGCAAATCGGTCGTGGTCCACCCAGCCGATAACCAGCCATTTGAAACCAACATGATTCAGGCTCGCTATTACGATGATCACGTCGGCTACATCACCCTCCAAGGCCTTAACGAGGATGGGCGGCCGACGAGAATTTCGGTACAGAAAGTGATTGAGGTCGGCGCCGAGACTGTCCAACAGGATTCGGGGAGACTTGGTTTGGCAGATCTAGTCACCAATGCCGATGATTGAGCACACCACGCAAGAACGGCGTCAGGCCGCGGTTTCATCTACAATGGAACGTCTGCTGGCCCATTGGTACGCCATCACCAAGCAACCACATTCTGGCGTCAATTTAATCGAATTTCTGGCCGAAGTAGATAACGGCCCCGTTCTATCTTTCGATAAAGTTCAGGTTGCGCCGGCCGAACTCGAAGACCATCGACCTCAAGTCAAGGACCCGTTAGAGGAAGTTAACGTAGGCACGGCCGAGGATCCTCGAACATTATTTATTAGTGCGTTACTCCCACCGTCCATGAAGGTCGAACTCCGTAAGCTACTCCACGAATTTAAAGATTGCTTTGCTTGGAGTTATCATGAAATGCCAGGCCTCGACCGAAACCTTGTAGAGCATGAGCTACGCATCAAGGAGGGGTGTAAGCCTTTTCGACAGCCTCCTCGCCGATTTTCGAACGAAGTACAACTCGGCATTAAGGAAGAATTAGTTCGGCTTCTAAAAGCCGGGTTTATTAGGACCGCTTGGTATGTCGAATGGTTGGCCAATATCGTCCCTGTGTTAAAGAAAAACGGTGCCCTTCGTATTTGCATCGATTTCCGTAATCTAAATCTGGCTACTCCCAAGGACGAATATACGATGCCGATCTCAGATTTATTAATTGATGCCGCAACTAATCATGAACTGCTATCTTTTATGGACGGTCATGCGGGTTACAACCAGATTTTCATCGCCGAAGCTGACGTCCACAAGACGGCTTTCCGTTGCCCGAGGGCACTTGGTACTTACGAATGGGTAGTCATGTCTTTCGGCCTCAAGAATGCCGGCGCCACATACCAACGAGCCATGAATATGATCTTCCACGACTTAATCGGTACAATCGTCGAAGTTTATATCGATGATGTGGTCGTAAAATCCAAACGTCGTCAAACACATCTGGACGACCTGAGGCAAGCGTTCCTTCGCATGCGCAAGAACAACCTCAAGATGAACCCGACCAAGTGTGCTTTCGGTGTTTCGGCCGGTAATTTCCTAGGATTTTTGGTGCACCATCGCGGCATCGAGGTCGATGAAAATAAAGCCCGCGCCATCATTAGCGCCCCACCTCCGACGACAAAGAAACAGCTCCAGTCGTTACTCGGGCAGATAAATTTCCTCCGTCGTTTCATCGCCAATTCGGCCGGTAAGATGAAAGCATTCTCTACACTCCTTAAACTGAAGGAGACCGACCGATTTGAATGGCGTGAAGAGCATCAAGCTGCATTTACGCAAATCAAGGTGGCCCTTTCCACCCCACCAGTGCTCGTTCCACCTTGTCGCAACAAACCCCTTAAATTGTACATTTCGGCAGCCGCTGAATCCATTGGATGCCTCCTTGCACAAGATAACAACGTCGGACGCGAACAAGCTATCTTTTACCTTAGCCGAAACCTGAATTCACCAGAGCTTAACTATTCCCCTGTCGAAAAACTTTGCTTAGCGTTGTTTTTTGCTGCATCCAAGCTTCGGCATTACATGCTTCCCACAGTTACGCAGGTCATCGCCCAAACCGACGTAATTCGTTACATGCTGACTCGGCCTATTGTCAAAGGCCGAATCGGGAAATGGACACTCGCCTTATCCGAGTTCAGCCTTCAGTATGTACCCCAAAAGGCCGTCAAGGGGCAAGCCCTCGCCGACTTCCTGGCACAACACCCATCCCCTTATGGTTTTGAGGGAGGCGACGTCGACATCGGTTTCGTCACCACATGCGATAACCATTGGACTATGCATTTTGATGGTTCCAGTACTTCGACCTCGGCAGGTGTCGGTATCGCAATTCAGTCGCCTGACCATTGCCGATGGTATTTTTCTCTCAAGTTAGATTTCAGCTGCACCAATAATCAGGCCGAGTATGAAGCCCTCATTATCGGCCTCCATGTTTTACACGATCTGCGGGCCCCCCGCGTTCTCGTCCTTGGTGATTCCGAACTTGTGATTAACCAACTAAACGGCGTGTTTCGTTGCATGAGTTGTACTGTAGCTCCCTATCACATGGTCGCCACCTACCTGGCCGAGTCGTTCGAACGAATCACATTTGAACACATTTCACGTATCCACAATACTGACGCCGACGAACTCGCCCAGATCGCCTCCGGAGCACAACTCATGGGGGGCAAACTAAGTCGAATTGTGGGAATTGCGAACACGGGTCAACGCTCGTACCCCGTTTTGATTAATCAGCAAACTCTCCAACGCGCGCACGTAATACGTACAAGGGTGATGTCGCTCCCATCCCTATTAGAACGAGGAGATCCCATAGAAGTATGTGCCGTCGAAGTAGAACCAGATGATTGGAGAAAGGCGATGTTACGATACCTCGATAACCCCAATGGGAAACACGACCAAAGAACGAAGGTGCTCGCGACGAATTACGTATCGTATCAAAATGAATTATATCGCAAGGGCGATGATGGTTTACTACTATTGTGCCTCGGCCCACACGAGGCTGCCCGAGTAATGGCCGAGGTACATGAAGGAATTTGCGGAGCACACCAATCTGGACGAAAGATGCGCTGGTTGCTCCGACGACACGGTTATTTTTGGCCCAATATATTAAAGGATTGCATCGAATATGCACGGAGATGCGTATCATGCCAGATTCATGGACCCGTACAGAGAGCCCCGGCCGAATTGCTACACTCAGTTACTAAACCGTGGCCGTTCAGGGGTTGGGCAATGGATGTAATTGGCAAAATCACGCCATCATCGGGGGCAGCGAAACACGCATGGATAATTGTAGCAACTGACTATTTCACTAAGTGGGTCGAGGCAAGGTCATACGCCGAATTAACGGCTAAAGAGGTATGCAACTTCATAGAGGAGAATATTGTGACCAGATTCGGCGTGCCAGAAACGATCATAACTGATAATGGCACTATATTTACGGCCGATAGGTTTAGGGAATACGCGGCAAGTTTGAATATCCGACTCGAGCAATCTACGCCGTACTACCCACAGGCCAACGGGCAGGCCGAGGCAAGCAATAAAGTGTTGATCGGCATCCTCGAAAAGACGGTAAAAGAGAAACCTGGTTTGTGGCATTTGAAGTTAAATGAAGCATTATGGGCATACCGAACTTCACCTCGGTCGGCCACTGGAACCATTCCTTACGCGTTAACTTATGGACACGACGCCATGTTACCGGTCGAATTGAGTATAAGTTCGTTGCGAGTAATCGAGCAGAGTGATTTGTACAGTATTGAATATAGTCAAGCGATGCGACAAGAGTTAGAAGACTTAGAAGAAAGTCGAATCGACGCAGGTAACTTGTTAATAGCACAAAAGAAAATTGCCGAGCGAGCGTATAATCAGCGTGTAAGACAAAAAACGTTCGGCGAGGGAGAATTGGTTTGGCAAACTGTGTTGCCCGTCGGGATTAAAGACCCCAGATTTGGTAAATGGTCGCCAAATTGGGAAGGGCCATTCATCGTTCACAAGGTCCTCGGCAAGGGGGCATATCATCTAAGAGATCGGACGGGTTCAGTTCACAAATTGCCGATTAATGGAAAGTTTTTAAAGAAGTACTATCCAATTACATGGGAAATGCAAGAGTAAGACCATCGTATTGATAGCAAAACGACCATTGTATTGATAACAAAAAAACATTACAAGAAATACAAATACAATGGTGAATTCCTAAGGGGTCGAGGGGAAAAAAGTCTCAAGGGCGGCTTTTAGCTCCAGCCACTTCGCTTCGCCCAGGATGATCTCAGCCTGCCTGGTCTTCCTGTTGTACTGCAGCTGCTGGACATACCGTGCACCAGCAGCGAAGGCCGTCAGCCGAGCCTTGTTGGCCCCGAAGTCCTTCTCAAGCTCGGCAGCAGCAGCAGACCTTTGCCGTTGAAGGTCAGAAATTTGACGCTGGAGGTCAAAAATCTGGCGATCAAACTCGGTCAGCTTCTCCTTCTTAGCTTTGATTGCCTCCATCTCAGCTCGGCCGGCCTCTTGCGCGACCTTGGCAGCCTTCAAGTCATCCTCGGCTTGAAGGGCTCACTCGAAGATGTAGAAGTGTTGCCGAGTCCGCTCCAGGAGGTCGGTGAGGAAAGAGATATTCTCCGTGCTTAGGTGACCACCGCTGGCAAGGTCGTTGAGACACTCTCCAACAGAGTCAAGGCCCTTGCATTGGAGAGCTTGGGAGGCATTAAGAGATAGGACTTCGTGCAGCTTCACGAAGACTTCAGCCTCGGGCACGGCGCCCGCTGGTTCGGCGGGAGCAGCAGAAGAGCCAGCCTCACCGGTCGTGCTCTGAAGAAGAGCGTCGAGCTCCACTTCCCACGATGGCTGCACATAAAAGAAAAAAAAAAAAACTTTGTGAGGGAAAGTAAGACGTCGTGATATAGTGCATAAAGAAAAAAAGGGGATTGTTTTAGACCTGCCGAGAGGAGACTTCGGCCATGCCCTCTGGGTCATTGCTCGAACCCAGGGAACTTAATGGTCGAGCCCAGTGCCTTAGACCTCCACGCAATTCACGCGGCCGATGGAGGTTATCTACATTTGATGGCCACGACGGCGGCCAGGAAATATAGACAACGCCCCTCGGCGCATAAAATTGCCGGTGAAATGAATGTTCGGGCACCTGACATTTAATAGTTTTTTTTAAGAAAAACATGTAACAAAAAAAAATCAACACAACAAAATGCGAGACTTACAAAGGCCGAAGAGACTTCCTGTGGAGGAATGGGAGGGTCTTCGTCCTGCGGGTGGATCGGCGTTTCTGCCGTGGCCTCAGGATCGGCCATAGGTCTCTTGCCACGATCCGCCGCAGTAGGACATGGTCGAGCGATCGGCTCGACGACAGGAGGAGGATGGATGGGAGGAGAGTTGACTGGTCGACGACGACGTTCCAGAGGGACTTCGTCACTCTCGCTCTCGACATCCTGCACAAAAAAAAGAGCATTTAGCATTACGATCAGAAGCCTAAAGAAACAAGTGGAAGCAGAATTATACCTCCAGAATGACCGTTGGAGTCAAGGGTGCTTCGACAGGTGCAGCCGACTTCCTCACTGCAGGCGCCACGACCGGCTCCGACACTGGAGCTGGGGCAGTGATGGGATCGACCGTGGTCTCAGGAGGAGGGCCGGCAGGAGCAGGCGTCCCAGTAGTGTCACTAGGAACGACATGAATCTCCCGGTCGCCCTTCTTCGCCAATTTCTTGACGCGTTTAGAAGGGCGAGGGGCATCATCCGCCGGCTCGGTCTCTTGGTGGGGGCGTTTGGCAAGGACCGTCCGCTCGGTGGCGATGGTCCTCTTTGTGGGCACCAGCTTCTTCACCCTCGCCACCGCGGCGACCACTTCAACCTTCCTTGACCCGCAACCCCCTGAAATAGCGAAGTAATTAGCAACAAGGACAAATGAGGTTTCCTTTTCATGAAATAGCAAAGTAATTAGCCGACAATATACCTTGGGCCGATTCCTTAGGTTGGGTCGAGGGCGCTGGTCTCGGCCGATCGTCGAAAACTTTGCTCACCACGTCCTCGGCCGATGCGCCGAATAAGTCGCCGGTGTATTCATCCCACCAGTCTCCGAAAGTGTCGGTGCCCAAGGATTCCGGAACGGTAGGCTGAAGACGGAACTTCTTGCACCGAGCCTGGAACTCTTGCTCCATCGTCCGGCACTCCCTCTCAGATGAGCCAGAAAGACGCCCCCGGCTCAGGAGGGAACGGGAGACGAGCAGGGGCACGGGACAACCTTGGAGGTAGCCAAGTTGCCGGGCGATAAAGTGGGGATGGTAGACCTCCCAACTGGCTCGGCGGGCATCGCAGCCAAGGGGAAGGTCGCGAGCCAGTACGAATGACCCCCAAGACTGACGGAGGCCCGCGTCCTCGGCCTCGGTCCAAGCTGCCGTCGGGAGCATGATCGAGGCAGGGTACTCCTGGCGCCGGCACACCAGAAATTCGTCGTCCGAAAGGACGTCGAGGCCAAAAAAAATGCTTAAGGACCTCGTCAGCCCGGTGAGGTGGAGCCGATCGAGAGGCCAGTTGAGGGCCAAGGGCAGCCGAGCATTGGAAGGCAGGGACTTCAGGCCAAAGAGTGGAGAAATAGACCTGCAACCAGAGTTGGAAGACCCAGAGGGGCCCGTTCTGGTGCGGATCAATCCTGTTGATGGTCGTCTCGGCCAAGCAACGAAAGAGGTTGGCAAGAATAGCCGGGCTGAGCGCCAGAAAGTGACCACTAGCCAGGGCCTGGGCCACTGGCATATTCTCGATCAAGCATTTGTTGGACCTGGTACAACAAATAAATTTGTTGTACCAGTAGAAGAGGAAGGCTTCATGTTCTCCCTTCCTGAGACTCTCCTCGCCTCGACCAGCAAAGTGGAGGATGAGAGTATTATAATTGAAGAAGTTCTTGTGAAGTTTCTGAACTTCTTCTCTCGAGGGCTCTCGATCGCCTCGGCTAAGCGTTTCGACGGCCCGCTCGTCGAAAAACGCCTTCAGGTCAAGAAGGGAGGGGCATCCAGAGAGAGCGGCGTCGATTGGGAGGCCGGATGGAGAAGTCCCAAGGATAGCCGTGATGTCGAGGACCGTGGGGCCGAGGGGGCCGAATGGAAGGACCATAGTGTTGGTAGCCGAACACCATAGAGTCAAGGCCGCCATAAGCAGCTCCTTGTCCATGGTAATCTCCATGGTCGAGAGCAGGATGGCATCGTAGATACCAAGAGCTTTCCACTCCTCGCCGAAGAAGGACCTCATTCGGTCCACCCAGGCGGCCCAGGCTGAGGTGGTCGAGGGCCAAGCTCTTTGAGGCCGAGCCAAACACCATTTCGACCAGTCAAACCCTTGAAGCAGGGGTGTCAGGCACTGCTCCTTGAGAAGATTAGTAACAGACGACGGCACGTCGTCTCTAAAAAGGGGGCCCAGAATCTGATGAGTGGTGGCCATGTCATTTTCAAATCGCAGCGTCTTAACAGCGCTCCGATCAATGAAATCTTTGCACTTGTTAACTTCGTCAGAGAGCTTTGAAATAAAGGAGGCCATTGTTAGAGATGATAGGAGATAGTTTGGGAGAGGAAATCGCAGAAGGAAGAACTGGAAGGATTTTTGCTTGAACAAACAGGGATGATAAAATTGGGATTTTGGAATTTCTGAAAGCGTAAGATGCGAATGACAGAAATCTGGGTTTTTATAGGCTTTTCAGAGTGAAGACCAAGCGACTGGAATTCGAAAAGCACTGGTTCAAATTGGGGGGAAATTTAACCGGGAAAGGTCCAATCATTTCGGATATTTTGGGAACCTGCGAAGATAGGATCGAGGGGTCGAAAAATCAGGATGCACGATTGCGTGCGGCGCCAGTTTTAATGCATTAATGAGGATAAGACGGTTCAGTTAGTGCACGGTTTCGAGGCCCAGGAGTGAAGGTTATTAAGATCGGCGGAAAAGCGACACGTGGCCACGCGTTGGGGGCAACGAGGAAAGTGCAATCACGTCTCATAAATGTGCAGGAATAATGGTCATTAAGTAAAGTCCAAAAAAGCAATAAACGTTTTCGCTTCTTCAAGGCCGAGGCCCGACCAAGGGTTAACAGTCGGCGACCTCAGAAGCGAGGGGGCAATGTTTGGGCCCAAAATATTATTGTTGGGCCGAGCAGCAGGATGTGCTCGGCCCAAGGTGATGACAAATACTATGGGCCGAATAATAAATCATGGGCCAGATGGCAGGGTCGGCCAAATCCTATCCTAAGTGGCCCGGATAAATGGAAAAGGTCGAAGAAGTCCTGGTGCGACCAGGATTCTCGACCGGCAAGGAATAAAGCCTCGAAAAGAAGGAAAATTCAGAATCCCAGTGGGAGTAGGTTGGTTCGAGTTAGAATCGAAATGGGACAAGGACTCCTAATCCAAATCAGAATACGAATTGGTTTCAAGGAATGGGGTACTATAAATACAAGAAGTCATGCAACAGAAAAAGACCTTCACAATCAGCATACAATTGCCCTGCGCAAAACCTCTCAAACACCTTGAGATTTTTTCTTTTCTTTTCCCCGCCGACACACCTTCAGTTTGGATAAACAGCACTGTGGAAGCACCTGGCGAGCATCTTCAGTTTGGATAAACAGCACTGCTGCCGTAGAATCAGCCGACCGAGAAGCACCTTCAGTTTGGATAAACAGCACTGCGTCGAGGTCGACCGGTTATCTATCTAAGTCTCGGCCGAGAAGGGTTTTCGAACCTTTATTGGCAGAGGTCACCTTGCTAGCCTTTTCGGCATAGTCAAGTGTTACGAATCGCATTGCTCGGCGTACAGGACGTCGAGTTATTTTATGATTGGATACTCGCAAGTAGGTTTCAGGGTTCGGCATTCCGACGGCCGAACTACGTTTACCATCAAGACATACATCATGTTCGAGTACCTGTGCCCATACAGTATGGTCTCGATTCGACGTGCTTATACTCTTACGAATATAATCACAGTGACCGAATCGGGCTCCGACGATTATTGAACTCCGCAGAATTAGTAGCCTTGTCTTCAGGCTGTAGAACTCAGAGACCGAGAGCGTTCCTTCCTCGGTCGCAATCGCAAGATAAAGAAGTCAACGACGCGCTCCAAGCGACATCAACAAATTTTACTCCTCGGCCGAGCTCGGCCGACGAGTTGGCACGCCCCGCATTCAACCGAATGACGTAGTTAGCTTACTAGTTACTCGGCCTACGCGCCACGTAGGTTTTGTAATTTTTAGGGTCAACACCTGGTCAAAGAGAAAAAAACATAATGCTGTTATATCCGGTATAGCCTATATATATTGTCGAAGATCCCAGGATGAATAACTCCGTTTGATGAGGGACTCCCCTTGATGTCTTGATTTAACTAGTCATCATTGTCAAATTTGAAGTAATATGTGAATTCAGTCTTCAACAAATTAAATTTGAGTAGAACTTGACTCTGAGAAGGGGGAAGTTTATCGATACTTGACAATAACCTTTTGTATTTGTATTCTTGTAAAAGTTTAGAGAACACGAAAAAGTATATATTGAAAATATACAAACTAAAAAGAGCACTTTAATAAATCTCATGGAGGATATAAGACTTGTTTTTCACTTTCCTCGAAGCTCTCTCACAACTCGTTGCCAAAAGAACGACCTACAAATACGCATTAAGTTATGGAGGAGAAAATTATAATGCGTGCGCTCCTCTAAAAGATTGCCAAGGAGTAAAGTAATTACAAGAAAAAATTGAAATGCAAATCTAATACCACTCTCCATTTTTACGAGGTGAACTAAACAAAGACTTACTTCGTTAGCAAACACATAAATGAACTCAAACCAAAATTTCGGTAAGCTTGAAGTGAGACTTTTTATGTGTGAAATAACACGGCTAGAACGAGAGACACAGGACCAAGGGTTGCTTTAGCATACCCAAGTTTTCAAAGACGAACTTTTCTGGGGAAACTGTTATTAGTATTCCAAAAATTCTATTATATATGCCTGCTCACAAATGTATTTTTCTTCAAATTATAGAAAGTTTGGAGAGCAAAATAAATTTTTAGAGTGTTAATAACAATTCTTGTTTATTTTTGTGTTAAAGTAAGCATGTGGTGGAAAAATTAAAGCCTAACATTGCACAAAACAGGAATTTAGCCTACCCAAACACCTAAATTTCACTTCATACTACAAGAAAAACAAATTAGTCCACCCCTATGTGAATTCCAAGTTGAGATTCTCTCTGGATCTTTGTGTAGGGAGCAACCGGACCCAGAAATCCGAGTTGTTTAAGAGAGAGAGATCCGGATTGTTCAAAGGCTTCGTTTTCTATGGGGTGGGCTAAGAGATAAGCTAATGATGACCGCATAATTTAAATCAAATAGTCCAAATTTCTAGATCTTGTTGTCTAAACACAGAGATCCGTAAATAATTTCAACTCATAAATTTCTAACTCCATACTTGGACATGAACCCTTGTGAGACAAAGCCACAGTGAGAGGGAGCTAGCCATAAGGACAAAACATACAAAAAGGGAGGAATGATCATAATTTTTGTTACAACTTAGCAAAATTGGATATTATGTGTCTTTTTAAAAGTGAATTGTCTTGATGGTTAGACTCTTCTTCTTTAATCTACTACGTTTTAGGTTGAAACATTCTCTTATTTTCTAAGTGTTGAATACCGATAGTAATAAAAAAAATCTAAAAACACCTTAAACACTAATTTTGTTTCTTCTAGTTTTTATCTGGGTAAGTTTTGACATCAGATTAAAATATTGGACGAAATTAAAAATCAGCGTTTCGGTTTCAAATTCTCTCTTGTTTTCACAGTGTAGAATATTGATAATAATAACAGAAATCCAAAAACACCTTAAACAATAATTTTTTTTCCTTCTAGTTTTTATTGTGACATCAGATTAAAATATTGGATGAAATTAAAAGGTAAGGAGTTGGAGATTTTAGAGGTGTACCCTTAATGCGAGTGACTAGCTCTTGTTCACCTTCTAAATTTGCCATGGGTCTCGTGGGCATTTCGGAAATTTGCTCGACCAAGAAACTGGTGGCTGCGAGCGTGCTACTACTAGATGCTGCTAGTAGATGGGATCTAAATGATTGAGATTGTGCCTGAGTTCGACTTCTAACCAAGAAATTGTTCCATTGAGTGGGAGTGGCTCAAATCAATATTCTTTCTTTGCCTTAAAGATAAGGATTTCACTTATGTGGAGAGATGTAACACGATGTAAATGACAAGGTTGTTGGAAGTGGAAATGATAGAAGAAAGTAAATGACTGGTATTGTAGATTGCTTGTAAACTAAATGACTGGAAATGAGTTGTACATAAATGTAATTATTCACAGTACAAAGCATTATAAGTACAAAGGGATGCCAAATACAAGGTTCGAGCTTGTTCCCAATGGATCGGGCAAGTTGCTCTAGTCTTGTGGTAATTTTTGGTGGTTTGGGGAATGACATTGAAGGTTGTAAATAAAAATACAAAGGAGATCGATACTAATAAGTGAGCAGTAGAGCTAAAAACAAGGAAAGGAAAGGGTGCTTAGCTAAAAGTAAATGTCTACAAGAAAATTGAGGAGCTAATTTGAGTAGAGTTCTTTGATTAATTGTTTAAGTGTCCATGATCCTTGTGCCTCTACTTCTTTATATAGAGATTTGAGAGAACCCCTTTGCTGAGAACATTGAACTTGCTCGATAGAACTCCATTTCCATCACATGTCCATCTCCCACTTGCAATAAAATAATAATTAAAAGAAGCAAGTTGGCTTCTTGCACTGTATGTCCACTGCCCGAATGTCTACGTGTTGCCTTCCAATCCACTTGCAATGAGAAAGCATGCAATTGTTTTGATTAAACAAAGCTCTTGGCACATCTTCACCACCCAAACAAAAGGGAAAAGCATTATTTTAATGTCAAACTATCCCATTTGATGCAGCCAAATATCTTCCAAGTTAGCATTTTTGCACAATAGTCCTCCAAATGCCCTATCTTGCCCGAATGGCCTTAATAAGTAAAATTGTACACATTTTAGGTGCAAACAGAAGCCCCCCAAGTTTTACAAATTTGAGCAAAGTTTGTAAAACATACAACTCTAGTAGGCTCTTCCAGAAGTTTGATGATATAATAGGCATAAGAGACATTGAGCATGAAGAACACATGGAAAAAGCCTCGCCACCAAGCCATATTTTCTTTCATAGCAACTGGGAATAATGCATGGTTTGTGAAGCCATTGAGAAGCTTGTATGAACTTGCAGCATAAAAAAAAAAAAGGGAACTTTAACGAAAAGCTCATGATACTGTTCATTTTAACGAAAAACCATATTTTTACACTAAAAAGTCAATCCTGGTACTATTCACTTTACCCTTTATTTTTTCCTTATCGTTAAAACTCAAAGTTTTCAAGCCCTTTTCATTAGTTTTCCTTTAAAAAAAATCATCATTCCTTTGCATGGCCTTCCACGTTCAAATGGGAATATGTATTGAAAGTCCACCATAACGTAAAGGCATATTGAATGGAAGCCATCAAGCCATGATTGTAAAGTGCAACCTTGACTTTTCAATGCTCCTCTATATTTAACATTTTAGTTCGGGCAGGGAACCCAAATTTAAATGAAGCTCGAACTTTCTACTTCTCCACCACAAACTCAAGCGAACACATATAAAATATAGCGGTTAACAGGTCACCAATATAATTAACATCAGCAAAAACTCTTGTCGCGGCTGTTGATGGTGGTTGCCGAAGTAGGATAAGATCTGATCGTAAGCATTATCGAGGGTTGATAAGGCCCATGAAGTCCATCGGAAACGATGTGAAAAAGCGGTAGAGAATACGACATGCCTGTCGAGCAAGATAATAGTTCTATCGGGTAACAACTCATTGTGCAAACAGCTTATCAGGCAAGATATCCAATCAGGCAATCCTCTGCGGCCACAGTTGCAGTCTTTGACTCCATCATCGTTGTTGTCATTGTCCATCGGCTATCGATTCTTCTGTCGTTGATAACCTTGGCAAAGGGAGCAAGGCAGTTGGTAGTGCAACTGGCATTGGAAAAAATGTTGATGTCTGGCTCGTATTCCTTCTCATTGATACCAACAATAAACATGGGAGTATCCTTGGTGGTTGCAGAGATGATAAAAAATGCCCGATTGGTGATCAGCAGGAGGTGCTACTGATTCTTCAGCAACCAAGTCTCGTTCGCAAAATGGAACATAAGAGATAAAGAAAAGGAAAAGAGAGAGAAAAAGAAATAATAAAAAAGAAAGAGAGAAATAACTTTCAACCAAATGCCAATAAAGCCATGTCGGGTATTCAACCGAGCTGCAAAAGCAAATTTCTCCACATTTCCTCCAGCCAGCTATTCAATTTGATTTAAAAACCTAAATCCGAACAAAGCTTCCATTTACTACTTCTCACCCATCAAAGCTGGTGGCTAACATGTCTTCGATAATCAATGAAAGAAAAATCAGAAGCTTTTGTTGCTGTTGCTGATAGAGTTGTTGTTGCTGCAGGTGCTGTATCAACAGTCATCTGTTTTTCAAAGCCTGTTTCTATAGAAGAAGCTTTAGTCTATGGAATGTGCACAAACAAAGTATGAGCACAGATATAATGGTAATGAACAGTATGCCAACGCCAATACCAATAATGAGATTCCAATTTGAATGCCTCCCTTTATCTGAAGCACTTAAGAATGTACTAGTCGGGGATGGATTTGATGGGGCTTCCACTGGTGATGCAACAATAACAGGAGCATGAGATGCTTAAACCAATTTTGTAATCGCCCACTAATGCAGGGTTCAATTTAACCTTATGCATGACAAGAGAAGAGTTTATTGCAGACGCATCACTCGTAGAGAAACTGAGTCCTGAACTAGGAGTAATATCCATTGAAATATTTAATCTTGATAATCGAAGTACATAAAAGTTAATTAGCTCTATTTGAGAAACTTGCAAATGAAGCTCGGAAGCTAGTTCTTTAAGAAAAAGATTCCAGGTAAGATTTTGTGAAACTTTTCGGAGGAGAATGTCAAGCTTTATGGGATAAGCACATTGGCAACCCTGACTTCCCCGTCTTAGTACCATTTCTGGTTTGCAACGGTTGGAAATGGAAGGAGTGAGCGGGCGCTGTTCCAAACCAAAAGGAATTGTACCAGCATTCGACTGTGTTTAGGCGACATTCTTAAAGCCAGCAAGGAGAGGTGACAAGCCACCATTCTTCATTGATGGCTTTGACAATCGCGAAGCTATAGGGGGATGACCAGCAGTTATCAAAGGACCATAAAAATGAAAGATTTTTCGGTGTAACCAGAACATGGGGTGGTACATCACGTGTCCAGATATAAATGATGGGATATGTGTGCTAAAAAGTTAATAAATTTAAAAATAAAATTTACTACCATTTATATAAAACCACGTGATGTACATCTGGTCACAAAGAAAAATTTCTCCACAAAAATGAGGGTATGTGGGAGATAGAGCAACTGGTGCAGCACGTGGCAAGAAATGTTTTTGCCAGCATCGATGGGAGTGGGACACTAATGTAGCCAAAGGTGCACTCGATGGAGATACTGATAGTCTTTTTGAGTAGATCATAATGTTCACTCGCTTCAGTGATGGATATCACATAAAAAAAACCCAAGAAACTTATTCATCGACAACCACTGGACCTTCCTCAATATTCATGTAAGCTCAGATATCACCGTCGCCGTCGATTACTCGGAAACAATTCAGATCTGAAACCAAAAGCAAGATCACATCGTTAATGAGCACATATGGGAACACGAAGCAACACCAAAAGTTGAAACAATTTCTAACAGAGCCCAAGCGAGGATGATAAGTCGTTGTGAAAATACGAACTCGGAGCATTCGTAATCGTCATTGCCGAGTTGAATCGTTGGGATGGAGTGAGCTGAGTTCATGTGAAAGAGAGATAGGGGTTAGCTATTGGAGAAGCCGTTGAAATTTTCACAATCCTCTTCAAGCCTTTAACTCTTTGTAAGCAGCTTGGTAACACCTCTTTGAAGCGAAAACCAGTTCTTCGTTTAAAGGGTCAGAGGGACTGGGATACAGCAGTTATGGCAAGAACACCTCAAATACGTTTGCCAGATCAAACATGGGGCCTCATGTCTGATTAATAACATCTAAACAAACTGTAGCAAAGAAGATGTCATGCTCATCATGCAAGATTATAGCTTCCTCGGGCAACATCAACATAATTTCATGCCCCCCTGTAATAGCCGTTGAGATTTGAGAGGCTCTGTGACAAGATCTTCTATAGAAAAACCATGACTTTGACTTTTTATAAAGCCCCCCAGCTATATTTGAGTGAAAGATTGTTAAGCAAATGCAAAGGAAACCCAGTTGGGCAAACAACAACACCAATTTTCTACTATCTTCCTCCAGCTTTCGCCGTTCAAATTGATTTGGGAATCCATTTTTAAATAAAGCTCCATTTTACTACTTTCTCACCCATGAAAGCTGGTCCCCAATAATTAATAATAGCCAAATCAGAAGTTCTTGCTGTAGCCGTTAATGGTAGTTGCCGAAGTAGCCCGAGCCTTGGTCGTGAGCACTAGTGAGAGTTGGGGAGGCATGCGGAGTCTGTTGCGACGATATGAAAATCAGTAGGGAAAATGCCATGCTTGTCAAGCATGACTATGGGTTCATCGGGCACCACTAATCGGGCAAGATAACGCCATGATCTGCTTGCCATAGCCAGTAAGAAGCTCTTTGATAGAATTTTTCATAGGAAAGCCATGATTTTGAATTTTATAAAGCCTCAAATTCCATGAATCTGGGTGGAATTTATGGAAGATATAGCCATTGGATGGTTTTTCAATTCAACTTTTGGGTTCGGGCTAAATACATTCATTGGGCATGAGAAAAGTGGAAAGAAGGGTAAAAATGGCTACTCCCAAACTGCCCATATGTTATATTTTCTATTTTTTGTATACACACCATGGAACCCATTTCAAGCTACTAGAAAATGGAAAAAGAAACAAAGAAAGAGAAGAATAATAAAAATAAAACAAAAGCAAGAAAGCAAAGTCTTTTTATGATTTTTGGAATTTTTAATTTTTATCTTTTTCTTTGTAACAGTATAAGAAACACACAAAGAATCCCTTTCATCTAATCATCCTCATCAAACAATCTAGACTCTTGAAATTTAATCCAACGCGACTAAAGTTATTATAACTTTTAAAGTGGACCCGTGTTTTTAGCCGTTGGATCAAATTTCAAAGGCCTAGATTTTTTGATGAAAAGGATTAGGTGGAAGAGATTGGAAGAGAATCCCTTATGAAAACAAAGCCCATATCAGGCAAGCTGGAAAAAAGGAAAAAGGGCAGACTTGTCAGACAATCAAAACAAGAAAACTAAAAAGGACAAAGCCCTCCCGGGCAAACTGCCCAGATTTTATCTTATTTATTTAACATTTGTTTTTGTCTTTTCTTTTTAATAAAAGCATATGGGCACACACAAAGTGTGTGAGAAAATTTTTTATTTTTGTTTTTGAAATAGAAGGAGAGAAGAAGAGAGTGACAGAGACTGTGGGAGTGGGAAGTTTTTTTTTATTTTATTTTATTTATTAGAGATATGTTAAAATTACATGAAGGTGAGGCTTCGGAAAAAAAAAAGGCAAAATTTGATTGTGTGAAATTACATTTCTACCTCATATGTCTTATTCATGTTCTGTTTTAATTAGAGGATTAAACTGGTAATTTCATAGGATTTTAGTTGACAATGAGTGTTTTATTAATTAGTAGAGATATATACATATATAGTTCATTCGGGCAACACAAGGAAATGCCCATGCAAATTGAAAGCAAGACAACACAAAATAAGCCTATTCAGGCAACATAAAACAAAAGGAAATCCCATGTCGGGCAACAAAAATGCCCATTCGGGCAAAGTGAAAAAGGCTATATTTTTTTATATATTTTTTTCCTTTTATGCCCTTTTTGTTGTTTTTTGGAATAAAAAAGCAAGCAAAAGCCCATTCCAGAAAAAAAAAAAACAAAAAACTAAAAGAGAGAAAGAAAGAAAAAGAAAAGAAGAGAGAAGAAAAAGGAAGGGAAAAGGAGAAAAAGCAAGGAAAAGAAAGATGGAGGGAACCTACTACGGGCAAAAGAGAAAACAACAAAAATAAGCCCTATTTGGGCACACTGGGTCAATCCCCTTGATTGTCCAAATTTTATTTCTCTTAACACTCAAACCTTTTTCTCTTTTTATAATTGAGTGTAGAGAAATCAGATCCACCATTTAAATTGGCCATACCTTGTAGCTTGGGAACCATAGGAGGAGGCCATTCATGTTTCACTCCAAGCTTTGTCCCCCTTGAGATCTCGGCATGGGCGACATACTTGTGTTGGCGGAGAACAGTATAGAAGCTCTTTTCTTCTTCTTCGGGCTCCACATGAGGTGTGAGTTCGAGCCCCCCAAGCGTAGGTGTTTTGCCTTTACTAGCCATAAACTCCATTTTAGTCGTTATCAGTTTCGACAAGTCGACTTGTTCTCCTACAACCAAATCCATTTTCATGGATTTTTCATGGATTGGGGTCATTGTTTGGCTTTCATCAATGTGTATGATTTGTTCTTCCTTGTTGTAGTAGGGTGAGTTTGTTTTGAAGAGGGGATTTAACACATTTTATCTATCAACTTTCGCATAGTTTCTCCGAAAGTTGTGTAGCTTTCCTCCATCCTTTCAAAAGACTTGATCACCTTTTCACTGTATTCGATGTTTGCCACATGGAGTTTAGACACCTTCTCCTCTAATTTGCCCACATCCTCATTGTAAAACTCTTCATCCGGATGATCAATGGTTGGCATCTCATAGATTGGCTCTATGTACCCATTAAAAGTATTTTGAAACTCAAAGCCATTTGTTGGCGTATCATAGTTTTCATAAATGAAATTGTCATCAAAAGAATAATAACTTTCATCATGGCCATAAATTGGCCAAACCTCAAGATTATTATTATTATTATTTAGTTAATAGCCATTAGTTGACCGACAATCATATTCCATGGGACTTGAGTACTCTTCAGCCATGTACCCATAAGTTGGCAGCTCATAGGTTGGCTCCATGTGATTTTCTTTATAGCCATAGCTTGGGCATTTTTCAACATCGTCATCCTCCTTATGCTCCAAACTGTAATGGTCGAAAGCATGTTGAGAAAAACCATGAACATAAAGATTGTTCATGATCTAACTCTATATAAGTATCCCATCGGGCGTGCCAATTTGTTCGCCCCCTAAATTCGCCATGGGCCTCGTGGGCATTCCGAGAATTTGCTCGAACAAGAAACTGGCGAGTGCGAGCTTGCCACTACTAGATGCCGCTAGTAGACGTGATCTGAATGATTGAGATTATGCCTAAGTTCGACTTCTGGCTAAAAGATTGTGCCATTGAGTGGGAGTGGCTCAAGTCAAGGTTCTTTCTTTGCCTTAACGATAAAAACTTTACTTATGTGGAGAGATGTAACAAGATGTAAATGACAAGGTTGCTGGAAATGGAAATGACATAAGAAAGTAAATGACCGGTATTGTAGATTGCTTGTAAACTAAATGACTGGAAATGAGTTGTATAGAAATGTAATTATTCAAAGAACAAAGCATTATAAGTACAAAGGGATGCTAAATACAAGGTTCGAACTTGTTCCCGATGGATCGGGCAAGTTGCTCTAGTCTTGTGGCAATTTCTGGTGGTTTGGGGAATGGCTTTGAAGGTTGTAAATAAAAATACAAAGGAGATCGATACAACTGAGTGAGCAGCAGAGCTAAAAACAAGGAAAGTTAAGGGTGCTTGGCTAAAAGTAAATGTCTACAAGGAAATTAAGGAGTTAATTTGAGTAGAGTTGCTTGATTGATTGTTTGAGTGTCCATAATCCTTGTGCCTCTGCTTCTTTATATAGAGATATGAAAGAGCCCATTTGCTGAGAACATTGAACTTGCTCGATAAAACTCCACTACTAGCTTGCATGTGAAATAATATTAAAATAGGCAGGCTTGCATTTCCACCAAATGTCCATCTCCCACTTGCAATAAAATAATAATTAAAAGAAGCAAGTTGGCTTCTTTCACCATATGTCCATTGCCCGAATATCTACGTGTTGCCTTCCAATCGACTTGCAATGAGAAAACATGCAATTGTTTTGATTCAATAAAGCTTTTGGCATACCATCACCACCCAAACAAAAGGGAAAAACATTATGTTAATGTCAAACTATGGATGCAGCCAAATATCTTCCAAGTTAGCATTTTTGCACAATAGTCCTCTAAATGCCCTATCTTGCTCGAATGGCCTTAATAAGTAAAATTGTGCACATTTTTGGTGCAAACAGCTCTAATTCGAAGGTGAAAACTAGTAGAGATGGAGAGCAAACTCCTAATTTATTTTGCCATACATATTCCAGAGTGTGAAAAACGGACGACGAAGGGACCATAAATTGCAGTGGCCTCCTAAGGCAAAGTCGAAGATTCTGTAATTCTATGCATGATTACATATCTTTTAGCACATTGCTCATGAACCCTTCACGTTCTTCAATGGTTGGCCAACGATTGCTCAAATTCTGAGGTGGGGTGAACGTCGTACACCTTCCTTGTTTCATGTTTACCTTAAGCCTCGTGAAATAAACAAGGATAAGGATTCTCCCCTGTTTTCCTTCCCTTCCCTCCCTATTCCTCCCCTCCCTTTTGCCATAAATATGTAACAGACGATACTCCATCACCAATCACCTCCAACAAAATCCCCTATAAAATCCTTATCTAAATCCCAGAAACCCAAAATCACATTTACTCATTTGGACATCTCCACCACAATGTTTAATGGAAAAATCTGGGCTGGGCAGCGATGGCATTTTTTGATCACTTTGCCTGCCGTTTGTCCTACCCAAAGACCAAAATCTCTGAATGATCTATTTCCTCTTCATAAACTCCTCCTTTTACTCCCACAAGCTTGCGCTTATCGACGACAAGTCCTCCGACACCTTGTCATTCTCAGAGTTCAAGTCCAAAGTTATCCAGGTCTTCCATGGCTTAATCAATCTAGGAATCATGAAAAACGACGTCGTCCTCATTTTCGTCCCCAACTCAATCCAATTCCCTATTTGTTTCTTCGGGATTATTGCGTCCGACGTTATTACCACCACCTCCAATCTGATCTACACTGTTCCAGAGCTATCCAAGCATGTCCCGGATTATTGCCTCTTGTGTAGATCTTAGTAGGATATTTGTTCAAGTTAATTTAGTGTTTCATAGGGTTTCTGCTAAAAAAATACCATGATTACTAAACTCATTTCAGGGTATTTCAACAACCCACATGCCATCAATGAGACTATAGATAAAGATGGTTAGGTACATACATGAGTAATGGATATACTAAGATGTTGACTAGTGTAAAGCTAAGATGATGATACTTGTCAATGTGTAATTGATTGAGTTAGTTGAGATTGTAGTTAGTTAGAGGGAGATTGTTGAGGGCAATATGGAAGTTATTGTTGTAAGAATGGTGACTATATAACCATAGTGTAAGAGTCATTTGGTTTTCAATGTGAAATATACAAAGTTTCACATTCTCTCCCTATCTCTCAAATCTCTTTCTTCCCACTTATTGTTTTCTTCTCAATTTTATAGCCTACACAGTTTTGTTGTATTGTTATGATGGTTTCAGCACCAGCTATTCCTTCCAGCCATATCCGATCCTGAAGAGTTCCGCTACGATTTTTGGTTTCTAATCTCCAATTCTCTATGTTCGCAATCTAGATTTTTGAAGAAGCTATGGGGGTTTTCTGCGTTCTTGAAGGTCTTCGAATTCATTTGATTAGGTGATATTGTTTCTTTCATACTACGCAATTCAGTTTCTTGTTAGTAGTTCAGTATATAGTTTGATTACATCTAGTATACTTGGTATATGCAAATTCGTGATTGAATCTGGCAAATTGGGATTTTTGTTCAAACTTTCATGTTCTTAAACTCAGAGTGAAGTTTTATCAAGAAAGTGCCATTCTTTCTTGAGTATTAAGAAAGTATCAATCTTTCTATATAGTGTATGCAGACGAAGTGTCATTGTTTCTAGTTGAAGAAAAATCTTGCAGTGTTGTTGTGTTTTTTTTTTTTCCTATATTTTTTTACATATTTGTGAAATTGTCTAATTCAGTGGTTAAGGTGGAGAATTTGTTGGGTATGCTTACAATAAAGCTAAAAGATGATAATTTCTCAAAATGGGCTTTTCAATTTACAGCTGTTTTGAAAGGTCACAAGCTATTTGGTCATTTTGTATCAAAACTGTGTGTCCACCAAAATAGATAATTCATACAGAAACTGGGGTAACAAGGAGATAACACAAGCTTTTCTTGATCGGGAGTGAACTGATATGGCTTTACTTAGTTTGTTACTAACAACATTATCTGATGAAGCTATGGAATATGTGCTTTGATGTAAAATTGCAAATAGGGCTTGGTCTAAATTGGTTGACAGATATGATTTTCTGTCAAAATCAAGGGCAAATCATCTAAAGATTGAACTCCATACCATTTAAAAAGGGTATGATTCTATTGATAAGTACCTTTTGAGGTTGAAAAATATAAGAGAACAACTAAGTGTTGCAGGTGAATTTGTATCTGACAATGATGTAATGGTAACTGGTCTTACTAGATTACAAAAAGAGTATGCCATTATTAGAACTGTCATTTTAGCAAGAGAATCATCAATTACTCTAAAAGAATTTAGAGCTTAACTTCTTGGGGCTGAGAAAGAACTTGAAGGGGAGATTTCTTTGTTAACACAGAATATGTCTGCACTTTATAGTTAGGGCTCTAATTCTGCAAGTACTTCTTCTGGTACTAATTCTGGGGCTTCTGGTTCAACTTCAAATCCACAAGGTCATAGTCATATTCCTTTTACAACTGCAGGGGTCATTATTCATGGTGCTTACAACTACAACTCTATGCCAGTTCCAATTCCATTTCCTCCTAAAGCCTACATTCTTCCTAGTTTTGCACCAATTCAACCAGCTCCATTCTTTCCTTAATGTCATGCGGCTATGGGTTTGTTGAGGGAAATAACAATAATTCTGGTCCAAGTTTCCTACAAATGGCTTTCATTTTGGATCTACATACAGAGGAAATAACAATTTAAAAAATAATGGTGGCTACAAAGGAAAAAGGTTTAATTTTGGTGGTTTTAGGGGAAGTAATGGTGGCAATTGGTCTGGTAGCACTCAAAGTAGAACTAATGTTGTCATTAAGTGTTAGATTTGTAACAAAATGGGCTATACATCAGCTAATTGCTTTCAAAGGAACGATGGTTCTTCTTTTCAAGGATTTATGCTGGAATGTCAAATCTGTGGTAAAAATGACACTCAGCTCTGGAATGTTTTCATATAGGCAATTACACTTATCAAGGGTAGCCACCACCTCATTGTCTTAATGCAGTGGCAGCATATCAAACATCACAATTTCATCCAAATGATTCTTGGATTGTTGATATTGGTTCACCATATGACTACAGACATCAATTCCTTGACTCAAGTGCAACCTTTTGAAGGTCCTAACAAGATTACTATTGGAAATGGCCTTGAGTTGTTGATAAAAAAAAAACATTAGATCTACTTCTCTTAACACAAATTCTCATTCTTTGGTTTTAAAGAATGTGTTACATGTGCCTAAAATTACTAGAAGTTTGTTATTTGTGAAACAGTTATGTGCTGATAATACCAGTTGGTTCATTTGTGATGAAACTCAATTCTTTGTGCAAGACAAGAAAACAAGGGATAAACTGTATCAAGGAAAGAGTATGCCACAAGAGTTGTTTCACATACCAGTTGTTCATCAATCTCAAGGGTTGCAGTTAGTTTATCAGAATTTAAGTGATTTTCTTAGTGCATCCATCAAATGTGTGGCATAAAAAATTAGGGCATCCATCAAATGAAACAATGTCCAGAATGATAAGGCAATCAAATGCAAATGTGTCTTTAGTTAAGAATCATAATGTCTTTATTCCTTGTTTGAAAGGAAAAATGTCTAGAACTCCATTTCCTTCTAAAGTTGATCATTGCTTAATTCCTTTGGAAAAGTATACTCAGATATCTGGGGCCCATCACCTATAAAATCTTTAGAAGGATGCATATATTATGTAACATTTGTGGATGAATATACAAGATATGTTTGGATATATCCTCTGTACAATAAATCTAATGTGTTTACAATCTTTGTACAATTATGTATATGATAGTTACTCAGTTTGGAACTAGGATCAAATGTTTTTAGAGTGATGATGGAGGAGAGTACACAAACAAATCCTTCACTACATTTCTGAAAACTAAGGGAATACAACGGATGATATCTTGTCCCTATACCCTTTAGCAAACTGGAATTGCTGAGACGAAACAGATACACATAGACTACTATCACATTGATAACAACTGTTGGCTTATCTCTTAAGTTCTAGTATCTAGCTTGTGCTCATTCTGTGTTTCTCATAATTCTAATAAGTTGCAAGTGAGAACTAAAAGATGTGTATTCTTGGGGCATTCCATAAGATATAAAGGTGTATTTTATTACAATATGAGTACCAAGAAATGTGTTATCTCAAGACATATGATTCTCGATGAGACTATGTTTCCTTTTCTTCAAAGGCAGTGCGATTCAATGGTTATACAGTCCATGCCAAGTTCAATAACATCATCCACTACAGTAATTCCAATTCCAATTTCTAATCATAGAGTGGATTTAGAGTCTCACACTAACTCGGGGACAAGATCAACTCGATCAGTGAATGAGTTTGATAACAGTTCTACATCTCTTGGTAATTCTGGGGATTTCACTATGAAAAGTCAAAGTACAACTGTAGAACAGTCTTCATCAGGCCATACTTTTTCCCATGACAATGATACATCTCATTTGCTTCCTGTCCTGAATCCATCTCAACTTCATGTACTACTCCCAATATCTCCATGTTCTTCAACCCATAGTGTATCTCATGATTTTGAGCATATCAATAAGTCTCTGGACATAACTAAACCTACTAGTATAGAAACAAGACTTCAAACAAATACCATATCAAGGAAAAAGTATGCAGCATTTCTTGCTACATTACCTGAGTTGACCTCCTTATAATTGATGAATATAATTGATCATACAGAGAATACATGTAATTTAAATGGTTTTTCATTCTTGGTTGATGTACATGAGATTAAGGAACCAAAGAATTATAAAGCTACTTCAGCTTTACACAGTGGGAAAATGCTATGCAAGATGAGTTTGATTCTCTAAGGGCACAAGGAACTTTGAAGCTAGTACCTCCACATGTGATAGGGCTGTAATTGGGAATAAATGGGTGTACCAAGTTAAGAAGAACCCTAATGGTATTGTGTCAAGATACAAAGCAAGACTAGTTGCTCAAGGATTCAGTAAAAAACTAGGGTGGGATTTCTCAAAAACCTTTAGTCCAGTGGTGAGACATATAACTATAAGGTTGATTCTGGCATTAGCAACACAATATGGATGGAATCTAAGGCAATTGGATGTTAAAAATGCATTCTTACATGGTGGTGGTCCTGAAGAAGAGGTTTATATGAAGCAGCCATAAAATTTTGTAGATTCAAAGTACCTAGATTATGTTTGCAGGCTTGTTAAGTCTTTATAAGGCCTTAAACAAGCTCCTAGAGCTTTGAATTCCAAGTTTACTAGTTTTTTACCTGCCCTTGGGTTTACCACATCAATATCTGATTCTAGTTTGTTCATTAAAGTTGACAATGGTGATATTATATTGCTTTTGTTATATGTGGATGATATTATCCTAAGTGTGTCAAATTCTGCAAAAGTTCAGTGTGTAATTTGAAGTCTTGTTGAGGTATTTGATCTGAAGGATATGGGGCAGCTCATATATTTTTTGGGATTACAGATTCAATATGAGAAAGATAGATCTTTGTTTATCAATCAATCAAAATATATCAAGGAACTCCTTAAGAAAGTAGGAATGAAGACCTGTAAACCTACTTCTACACTAGCTCAGCCACATACTCAATTACTTATTGATGAAGGCACACTTGTTACATATCTAACTCACTACATAAGCATTATAGGAGCTCTACAATACCTTACCTTTACTAGACCTGACATAGCACACTCAGTTAATATGGTGGGTTAGTTTATGACTAATCCTACAGAGCTTCATTACCATTGGGGCAAAAGAATTCTAAAATATTTATGGGGTACTTTGACATGCGATTTGAGATATGCCAAGTCTTCTGAGTTCAATATTTCAGCATATTCAGATTTAGATTGGGCTGCGGATATAAACACAAGAAGACCAATAACTGGCAATGTGGTCTTTTTAGGTTCCAATCAAATTTCCTGGCAATCAAAGAAACAATCCACTGTTTCGAGGAGCTCAATAGAAGCAGAATACAAGGCTTTTGCACATTGTGCTGCAGATGTGTATTGGATAAGGTCATTACACAAAGACATTCATGAAACTATATTAGAACATCCATGTCTACATTGTGATAACCTTTCTGCACTAGCTTTGACTCCAAATCCTGTTTTTCATTCTCGGATAAAGCATCTCGACACCGATTATCATTTTGTTCGAGAAAAGGTTCAAAAGGGTGACTTGAAAGTCCAATACATTCCAACTGAAGACTAAGTGGCAGACGTTTTTACTAAAGGACTGCATAGTCCAGTCTTCATTCGACATTGTCACAAACTTAGTCTAGGAGCTCCTAGCTAAGTTTGAGGGGGGAGTAATGGATATACTAAGATGTTAACAATTATAAAGCTAAGATGATGACACTTGTCAATGTGTAATTGATTGAGTTAGTTGTGATTGTAGTTAGTTAGAGTTAGATTGTTAGAGGGCAATATAGACATTGTTGTTGTAAGCATGGTTGCTATATAACCATATTGTAAGCGTCATTTGGTTTTCAATGTGAAATATACAAAGCTTTACTTTCTCTATCTCTCAAATCTCTCTCTTCCCGCTCATTGTTTTCTTCTCAATTTCATAGCCTAGACCGTTTTGCTGTATTGTTATGAAGGAGATCTTGGATACATTGATGAAGACGGACTACTTTATGTAGTTGATCGAATCAAAGAGCTCATCAAGTATAAAGGTTTCCAGGTAAATTCTTCTGCTAGGGTTTAAACAATTAATGCATGAAATTTCTGCTGGTTGTCTCCGCAAAGCTATTTTTTAATAACAATTAACGAACATTGATCCCATGCCAATTTTCCCTTAACATAGTTGTCTACGGAACTAGAAAATTTGGTCAATGATGGATGCTAATGCTGTCAGAATTCGATTAAAAGTTAATTATTATCTTTATGTTTACCTTTTCTCATAACGGATACATACACTCTACGCATCTGTAATTTTTCAATCTTGTTTTCTTTGCTTTGCTGGTCCTCTGCTAGGTGGCACCAGCTGAACTTGAAGGGCTGCTAGTTTCTCACCCTGAAATATTAGATGCGGTTGTCATCCCGTAAGTTTGACGCATACAAAATTTGTCCTAACCTCCTCATCTTGAACTTAATTTAATGATGGGTTTATTTCCGTCCTTCATGATGCTGAAGCTGGTGAGGTCCCCGTTGCATATTGTTATAACCAATCAAATGTCAAGTGTATATTGTAGAACAATTTGCACAGTTTTATTTCAAATATAAAAAACTCAACGACAAATACAATATATTAAAACATAAACACGTAATGAGATTATATATAAAATCACAAATCACTGACTTGTTTCTTGAAGATAGAGGCTTGCAGAAGCAATCTCCTAAGACAGAAATTCGTCCCTACTCTAGTGCAGCAGTTCAATGGACGTCTATCTTGCAGGATACAACTATCTAATCCAAGTTCTTGCGCAAGAACTTGGATTAGATAGTTGTATCCTGCAAGATAAACGTCCATTGAACTGCTGCACTAGAGTAGGGACGAATATGAAAATTGATTATAGTTTCTGATTTTATTGTTATATATATAATGGCATAATTTGAACTTATCCAACCGTTCATGCTTATCAGTTTTTTTTTAAAAAAGAAAACCGAATGCAACTGTTCAATCAGTTTTATCCTTTCGGAAAAAAACTGAATCCAAAAAATCAAAAACGTAACTTGTGTTTTTCGTCCATCCGAGCCCAAGGCCCATCTTTGACATTTAATATATACACCAAAACCCTCCAAGTCTAAGGCCCAAGGTCCATGACTTTGGCCCAATTCAATTCAAACTACAAGTGAGTGAACTCACTTATAAAGAGTTAGTGTAAAGGGTGTATGGGCAATGTGGGACTGGTAGTCCCACATAACACAAGTTCCAACAATATTCCACATTTTCTATTCAAACTCTAGCACATATTGCTTACGTACGCCAAATAGTTCTCTAACCGAAGAAGATGTTAGTGTAAAGGGTGTATGGGCAATGTGGGACTGGTAGTCCCACATAACACAAGTTCCAACAATATTCCACATTTTCTATTCAAACTCTAGCACATATTGCTTACGTACGCCAAATAGTTCTCTAACCGAAGAAGATGTCAAGAGCTTTATTCATAGCCAGGTAAGTACGAAATTTCAAAGGCCTCTAAGTCTAAAGCCCAAGGTCCATGGCTTTGGCCCAATTCAATTCAAACTACAAGTGAGTGAACTCACTTATAAAGAGTTAGTGTAAAGGGTGTATGGGCGATGTAGGACTGGCAGTCCCACATAACACAAGTTCCAACAATACCCCACATTTTCTATTCAAACTCTAGCACATATTGCATACGTACGCCAAATAGTTCTCTAACCGAAGAAGATGTCAAGAGCTTTATTGATAGCCAGGTAAGTACGAAATTTCAAAGGATTATTTCGGATTCAAATTGATTTCCTTGATAACAAAATTTCTCTTGTAGTAGGTTGCATTTTCAAACGACTACGAAGATTAACCTTCATAAACAGTGTCCCCAAGTCACCATCAGGCAAAATCCTCAGACGATAGCTCATTGAGAAAGTGCGGTCTGAAATATGAAATTGTATCATGGTTCCTCATTGATGGGATGTTTACTTTTATGGGGAAGACTAGTCTGTATATGAACACTACATGTTCCTTGCGCTTGTTTTAAATTGCAGGTACGTTACGAGATTCAGCTTTGCCGCCATTCTTTATAGGGAAGAAGAGCAGGACGTAACTCTTAATACAAACTTTGTATGATTCTCTTCAACAATCTGAGCAATAAGTTTTTGGATTTAAGTAAAGAAGAGCAATTTCATCATGTTTATGTAGAAACTCCTTTACACTGAAAGAAAAATAGCAACAACTTCAGTACGTTGCTTTCAATGCAATTATATGTATTTTTTATTTCACCATAACGAGTATACATACTTTTCAGTGGATCTAGCATTCTTGCCCAAAAAAAGGTGAAGAAGATGAACAGGCAAAGGTATATCATTTCACCACAATAAGTTTAGAATCTTCTTCTGCAAGTATTCATCCTTCTGGCCACTATCATTGATGAAGTTTGCCAACACACAGCTTGAATTCTCGACAGATTGCTAATGCCGACTGATACCTAGGGTTTCTTCAAATTTGGTTGATGTCAGAGCATGAAAGCAGCCTCTTGCAAGTCTAATATTCAACTGTCTCCCGAACCGAACTGGTTCTTAAAGGTATAGTTTGGTACGCAGACGAGATGGGACGGAACAAAATGGGACGGGACAGGACAGGATGGGATAGGACTGAATGGAGGTTCCGTGTATGTTTGCTATGCGCAGGACGAAACAGAACGGAGATTCATCATGCTCAGCAAACTCTTCGGTGCATGCAAAAGACAGAAAAACCCAAATCCTAAATCAGACAAATAAGAAAACTTTCAGACCGATTTTGAACAAATCTTCGGAAAAAACCAAGTGGGCACCTCTCGAATCGGTAATTTGGCGATATATATATCTGTGACACCTTTTTCAACTCCTATTTCGTAGCCATAAACATGCTTCTTAGAAGCTCCTCGGCACCGATCCTGACCTCATGGCTGTCCCACTCCAAAGACTCCGAGCGGGAGCCGGAGCCACACCTCTCTAGAACCAGGTCCGTCTCCTTATCATCTTCTTCCTTTCACTCACTGACAATCGACCCAACAAAAACCCAAGTCTCACCCGAATCCGACATCAAAATCCAACAAAAACCCAGAAACAAGAACCTACCTCCCCATACCTCAAAGCCTCCGAAAGAAATCGAAAACCAAGGCTGAGAATTTTGAGGAACCGGAAGAGGAGATAAAACCCCCTTCGAGATCTTTGTTCAAAACTGAAAGGTTGTTATCTAGCTCTGGTTTGGGGGAGAAAGTTATGGATGGTGAGGACTGCGGCGGGGGAAAGAAGAAAGAGAGTGTTTTGTCTTAAAATGTTATAATTTTGTATTCCACGAGTGTGGAACGAGTCGCTCCAGGGGGTGAGACGAAACAAAAATTCACCCAAAACTCGTCCCATGGAACAGCGGATTCCACCCGTTTTAGGCGCACCAAACGTAGGATGAAAAGTCTCGTCCCATTCTGTTCTATCCTATCCCATCTCACGTACCAAACGGTACCAAAATTACTCTTTGTAGAATTATTGTCTCCCCCTCAGTGGCAATTTCAGTAGGACTGGTAGTTCTAATTCTTTGCAGTTATAGTGAAACATTTGCGATGACCTTACGCTGTAATTCAAAGACATTGTTAGGATATGCACCCTTTTTTAGAAGTTTTGGTGAAGTTATAACTTCATTCAACGGCAAAACGAACAAAACCATGAAAGGAACTACTAACAACCACCAAAACTAGGGAGTAAGAAATCTGTTGTGTTAATGTTAGGTTGCTAGATTAACTTTTAGGTTTTGTAAGGGAGAAGAACTTGAAATGAAATTGGATTTTGGGATTTTGGATATCTTTTGGGAGATAAGAGAATTTTCAGATGGAATATTTCTTCATGTATTCTTACACATTGAATGAGGTCTGCGACTGTTACAAGGGGAATGCGAGAGCACTCTCTCTCTTACATCAGCAAGAAAAAAAAATCTAACCATTCTAGTAAGCGTATCTTATGAGATGCTTACTCATTGCATGATCTATGACTCACATAACCACTAAGACTGGCTGGTACAATTGGACTACGAATCAATGATTCACATTACACCATCAAATACTCAACTAAAAAAAAATTAGTAAAAATGTTTCTTGCCACTAAAGTAATCTGCAAAAGTGCTTACGCATCAACACTCCATTCTAAACGTTTTGCAGATTTCACTCCAAGCACAAATATCCAAACTTGTCTTTAGGCAGATCTTTGGTGAGTATAGCAGCCATTTATTGCTCTGTCTTGCAGTATACATTCTCTTGCATAGCTTCTCGATTGAAATGAATTTCCTGTTAATGTGTCTTGTTTTATGGCAGAAAACAGGATTTGTGGCAATAGCTATAGCAGGAAGTATTATCATACATAATTGGAGTAGCCTCACCTTGTTCTTCCCCAATGTCCTCTAGAATGAAATCTCAACCACTTGACTTGAGAGGTTGCTTCGGTTGCACTTATAAATCTCATGCTCGCAAACGATTTATTAATTACTACCTCACATAAGCATAAAATGCATATAAGTCTCTAAATTACGTATATATATAATAAGTTGACATGTATAAAATAAATTAACTAATAATTAAAATATATATTGTTGGTTTGGTTTTGATCAATTTCAAATGTATCAAAAATCAAACTAAACCAAAAATACATTGGTTCAATATGTTTTTTTTATTTATTTTTTATTTTTCATTAATTGACTTTTTTCTTGGTCAAAACCAAACCAAACCAACCAATATGGTTTGGATCGGCTGGTTTGATGCCCACCCCTATTCTCCACATTCTGAACCCAATTTCGAGTCACTCTCTATAATTGTTCTATCTTTGTAACATAGACCATAACAAAACTCGAATGTGTTAAAATTTATGACATCAAACTATGTAACGTTCTATTAGTCATATAGTTAACGAGTTTGTTATGTTGGATCATAGATGTTTAAGTAGTTCTCTAATTATTATATAGTTTAGATAATGTAATTGTCCCTACTGTTCTTTTTTCTTTCTCCTTTTTTATTATGTTTTGAAGGAAAAAAACATGTGACAGTACATTGAAATTAATATCATGCAGAACATCCTGCAATAATATATAATAATACGCTATAGGTCCTAACTCCTACACAACACCACCTAACATTTATTCTGATGAACAGAAACCATCACACTAACAGTTATCATAATCAAGTTATAGTCTCGATTCATTAGATTAAATAAGTAGGATTTAGTATCATAAAGATAAACAGATCGGTTCAATTATTAACGTACAATGTGTGTGTGTGTGTGTGTGTGTGTGTGTGTGTGTATCTATATATCATAATGTAAACGCAGATAGTCATGTATATATCACACTAAGGAATTTGTGCCCGGAAAACCCCTAAATGGATAAAAAAAACTGAGGGAGCCCTAGAGAGCTCCTTCCACTAGCAGAATATCAAGTTCATACAAGAATCAATCACATACTCAAGCTCAAATCCTAAATATACTAAAGGAGCAGCTTGTACCTCTTATGGAACTTGAGATTTTTCAAGGGGATCCACGCTAGGTCTTCACAGCAATGGTGGCTCAATATCGAGTTTCATCATTGTGGCACCAATGAAATGAATGCAACTTAAATGATATGTAAATGAAGATTCAAGAACAACACACATTTCTCTCAATTGAACATCCAATTGAAAGAAGTTTGGGATGAATATGTGCCTACAAATCTAAAGATGAATCAAGGTATTCTTGTAATCTAGAGTTTTCTGTGGGGTTTGCGGGATCAAAAACCACCCTGAGATGGAGGCAAACACCTTTATATGTACTTGATAAAACCTAAAGAGATAAGTTCATCATTACCACACTAGATTCCACCTCATAGGTAATATTTTTATGAACCGGCCCTTTATGCAAACTTCAAACGATTAAACTTCAACGATCCGAAACGTTTATTTGTGAAGTCTCGATTAGGGGTGGGTGCGGTGCGGTGCGGTTTGGTACAGTTTTGACTTCAAAACCGAAATGAAATCAAACTGTTTGATTTGGTTTGGTGTGGTTTCAAACGGTTTCGTTTCGATATTTTGAGAAAAAAAAATTATAATTTTAAATTTACACCTATTTACGCATAAGACAATCTCATTTTCCTCGTATATTAATCAATGAACCTGTAGCAAAAAACAGCAGCAAAAGCAAAATTGCAGCAAAAAAAGCAACAAACCTGCAGCAAAATAGTCCACCAAATTGTAGCAAAAGAAGTCAGGATAGAGAGATTTGTCTGACCATATGCAATAGTAGCACTAATCTACAACACACAAGCAATAAAGAAAGTATATATGTATACATGTTTCAAATTGCACAATTTGGCTAAGTAATATATCAAGATAAGCACTGTTATGAAGCATATTTCTCAAGTGAAAGAATGTTGCCAATTGCAGGTGTGCTGCATTAATCAGGTTCAAGCTTCTAGCACATCTATGAACTCTGTACCTTATTTAGATCAAGTGAAGTGATGTGATCAAGGGTTGGAATTAGTAATTCTACTATAATATGAGTATTATTGATTGCACAGCTTCTTGTGTGTGGCCAGATAGATGAACATGAGTTTTGAGAGAGAGAGAGAGAGAGAGAGAGACATGTATGGACTCGAATAGAGGTGCAAAATTGGTTGACATTCTATTCTAGTATAGTTGAGTCCATACTATAAATGTATGGCTTCTAATAAAGAATCAATTAGAACATAACATTCAATATATGGTGCGGTTTTGAAAACCCAAAATCGAAACCAAACCGTTTTCTTAGCCACAGTTCAGTTTTGAAACCACAATTGTTTCAAAACCACAAAACCGAACCGTTCGGTGCGAGGGTGGCAAAAAAACCATTCCTTTCTCCAGTGTCCGATTCGATTCGTGTTTCGATTTCGGTTTTCTGTTCCAAGTACCCACCCCTACTCATAGATCATCCTTAAAAAAATTCAATTTAATCGGAAACTATTTGCCTATTTTAATGATCAAGATAAATTTTCATTATTTCTTATATAACAAAGTATTCGTTAATTTCATTGAACTTAATTAGATGTCTTAAACATTTCCAATGTGGCTAATGTTTTACAAAAATGATCTATGAGGTGTAATTTGAAAAATAAACGGTTCGGATCATAAAGTTTAATGTGGTATAGACCTCACAACTAATCTCCATTTTTTTATAAAATTATGGAGATCCCATCCCTCAAAGGTTCCTTTTTATGAATATCGTTAGCAGCATAGTGGTAGCACCGGTCAACGAATGATAGGACATAAAATAAAATGTTATATTGCGGTATATTCACTGCCAGACTCAGGTCACGTGCAAAGTGTGTATGAACATATACTTGACTAGGTATAAATCATTAGATAGTAATCATGGATATGCAAATTAATATGCATAAATCAAACATGTATCATGTGAAATGATCTTGAGTTTTTTTTTTTTTTTTTTTTTTTTTTTTTTTTATCTTCCTTGTGGCTTTAGCTGCATCTTGTAATTTGCTTAATCCAAGATTGAGCTTGGTGCGATGTGAAGCAACAAACATTACAAGTTTTTTCAAGGAAAGCTAAAACCTATATATACATAGTCCTAGACTTAACATACACAAAATGAAATACTTAGTAGAATGCAAAAATTTAATAATAAAGTGGATGAGTGACATTGTTAATAGGTTTCATTTGAAGTATGAATATTGTAGATTCAAACCTATTAGCTCGTATATTAATTTTTTAATTTTACACAAAACAGAAAAAAAAATAACCAAAAAAAGTTGGTGGGGAAGGAAGAGTGAGGTGAGAGAGAGAAACAGTGTGTTGATGAAAGAGAGTGAAAGAGGAGAGAGAGAGAGATGGGAGAAAAACTTGTGTGGGGTTTGGCATGCCACTGGATTTCGTTGAGTGGCACTACAATCCATTTAAAACTCGCCACGTGACAAGTCTTAAATATATTCTTTTATCATTCGTTTATATTTAAAATTTTTAAAATTATTTTTTTAACTAATTAATATATTATATATATTAATGTTAGTTTCCTTTTTTATTTCTTTTCCCTATAATTTTTCTTCCCAAATCCACCCCACAGCCACCCCCCTGGGGCAACTTTGTTTTGCCGTAGATCTTAGGTTTCAGTACTCTCTCCCCTTTCTTTCTTTCTTTCTTTCTTTCCTAGTTTCGTTTCTTTCTTTCTTTAAAAAAAATATAAAAAAAATTGTACACCCACTCCAATTTTATCATGGAAAGCAACCAAGAATATGTAAGTTTCTTTTCTTTCTTTATACAATAGTTGCTTTGATCATGTGACATGAATAACCCACATATATAGATGTATTAGGGTTATTTTCTTTTCTTTTAATTGGGGGTTTTTGGGTTCGGGTGAGGGTTTTTGGTTTTTTTATATTTATAATATGAATTAGGGTATCTGCTATGTTTGCTACCTTCTTTATTATGAGTCTTTAATTAATATATTAGTCTAATCTTTGATTTTTTTTTTTTTTCAATTGATAGGTTGCTGCTAAGGCAATGGAGTTTCAAGAAGATCTGAAAATCGGAATGGTGGTGGATTCAGACGCTGAAGCTTTTCAGGTATGCAATGCTTATGCTTTGAGGAAGGGGTTCAGTCTTCGTAAAGGGCATAATCGAAGAGATAAATCAAATAATGTTACGCGATGAGATTTTTTGTGTTCCAAGGAAGGGTTTTCATTGTTTAAAGACTTATGCAATGACAGCATGGTTGATAAACTAACTACACGAACAGGTTGCAAGGCTTTAATCAGATTTTCAGTAAATCAAGGTGTATGGAAGATTTCACATGTTAATTCAATTCATAATCATGAGCTTGCCAAGCCTGAAGAAAGACAATTTCTAAGATCAGGTAGAAAAATACACGATGCTCATGCTGGGGTCATTAGTTCTATGGTGGATGCAGGTATAAAACCCTCACAGTCATATTGTTACTTAGCAGAAAAAGTTGGAGGGGCTAAAAATGTTGGATTCACAAAGAAAGATTGTCAAAATTTTTTGTATAGGAAAAAGTCTGAAACGATGGAAGGAGGAGATGCACAAAGTTTGTTTAATCATTTCAAGGAAAGGCAAGCTAAGGATTCCAAATTTTTCTATTCGATACAAGTGAACCAACTGAATCGGATGACAATTTTTTTTTGGAGAGATAACAGATCAAGGTTAGACTATGATTGCTTTGGAGATGCTTTATGCTTTGGTACTACATTTCGAACTAACAAGTACAATTTGATTTGCGCTGTATTTGTTGGAGTTAATCATCATTGGAAGAATGTGCTGCTTTGTTGTGTTTTTTTGTTAGACGAAAGCACTGAATCATTTGTTTGGTTATTTAAGATATTCTTAGAGTCGATGGGCAATAAACAACCAAAGACTATTTTCACTGATGAAGATCAAGCAATGACAAATGCTATTAAGCAAGTGTTTACGGGGACACGTCATCGGTTGTGTACTTGGCACATCGCACATAATGCTACAAAAAATATTTCTAGCCTTTATGCCAATCCTGAGTTCAGAACACATTTCAACAAGGTGTTTGGTGGTTGTCAAAGTGTACCAAAATTTGAAGCTGCATGGGATTCCATGACTAGGAAGTTCAACCTTCAAAATCATCTATGGCTTAATAAGCTATATAACCTTTGTAATAAGTGGTGTCCTACTTTTAGCTTTGATACTTTCTCTGCAAATATGAAATCCACTCAAAGAGTTGAGAGTACAAATAATGTTTTCCATCAAATGTGTACAAAGACAACAAATATTATTGAGTTTGTGCTTCAATATGAGAAAAAGCTAAAAGGCATGCGTTTGACAGAGTTGCAAGAAGATTTTCGCTGCAAACAAGGTATGCCTCGTCTCAAAGTAATTAGTGGAATTTTATGTCATGCAGCTGAGGTGTACACCAATAAAATATTCAAGTTCTTTGAAATTGAGTACATGAGTTGTTTGACAGTAAGGTTAAGAGAAGTTAGTAATGAAGAAGGTGTTACTATCTATGAAGCAACCGAAGAAGGTCATAAAAGAGTGAACACAATTGAGTTTATCTCTCATACTTCCATGGTTTCCTGCTCATGTAAAATGTATGAAGCTAAGGGCATATTGTGTTGTCATGCTTTGAGGGTTTTTTATTCGAAATATCTTACTAGTATACCAACCCAATATGTATTAAAGAGATGGACCAAAACGGTCAAAGAAGGGATGCTTTTGAGTAGTGATTTAGATGATTCATCACCATAAGGAAATCTGAAGTCTGCTCAATCATTACGTCTCAGTCAATTGATGCATAAAGGAAATAGTCTTTTTAGCTTAGTGTCAATGAATGATTGGGGTGTTCATGTTGTTAGTGAAAAATTATCAGAGGCAATGAAGTTGGTTGAAAAAGACATAAAAGCAAAGAAAGCCTCGGATAAGGTTAAAAAGAAAAATAGCCTATCTACTTCCAGTGTTCAAGATGATGATCAACATATATTGGATCCTCCAACAGTGAGAGCTAAAAGGGTAACCGACAAGAGATTGAAGAGTGCTTTAGAAAAATCGAAGAAAGTGGCAAAAGTTAGATATACCTCGCAAATGTCACCACCTAATACTGTAGTTTCTGGTAATACTCATTCAATATGGTACTTTATGCTTTTTTATTGTGAATATACTATATATTATGTAATGAATATATGTACACTTGTAGAGCAACATAATCAAGAGTATATCAATGCTCCATCAAATATGACAACCTTGTATCCATCATTTCATGACTTTTATAATCAGGTTTTTATTGAAACTTATATTTGGAGTTATAAGTCACAATTTGTGTTATCATTCTAACATTTTGTTTATTGATTTAGGTTAATGGCAGTAGAAATCTTGGATAACACAACTTTAGCTCTTCAACTTCAAGAATTCTTAGAAAAATGTGCAGATGTTGTAAACATAGAGCTCATGGATTGAAGATGGATGAATTGAAGAGACGATGTGGGATTTTGTTTTTCTTTTTATTTATGTAGTCTAGTTGCTTGACAATTAGTCAAAATAACTTTTAGATTCACCTTGGATATCAAGTTTTTTAATAGCTTATGTTTTGATCAAAGTTTTATTTCAAATAGTATTATCTATAGTTCTTAATTATATTTGGTAGAGATGTACTTTCTTGAAAATAGAAAGTTACTACGATCAAAACAAAGTGAAAGATAACAAATATGAAAAAATTGACTCGATAATCTGGAGTGTGCACAGCAACTATTGTATAAAGAAAGAAAAGAAACTTACAGATTCTTGGTTGCTTTCCATGATAAACTTGGAGTGGGTGCATAACCTTTTTTTTTTTTTTTTTTTTTTTAAAGAAAGAAAGTAACGAAAATGGGAAAGAAAGAAAGGGGAGGCAGTCCTAAGACCTACGGCAAAACAAAGTGTGGTGGGGGATTTGGGAAGAAAAAAAAAATAGGGGGAAAGAAATAAAAAAGGAAACATAACATTAATATATATAATATATTAATTAGTTAAAAAAATAATTATAAAATTTTTAAATATAAAAGAATGATAAAAGAATATATTTAAGACTTGCCACGTGGTGAGTTTTAAGTGGATTGTAGTGTCATTCAGCGAAGTCCAGTGGCAAGCCAAACCTCATACAAGTTTTTCTCGAGAGATGGGGGCAAGTGAGAAAGAGATAGAGAAGGAGGTGGGGATGTGCCAGCGACTTAAGCGTCAGTTGCCAAAGACTCGCACGTCAGTTTGTTTTTTTTGTCCCTATAATTAATAAAAGTTAAGAAAGAGCGTAATTTGTGTTTTTCTATTAAATAAAGGTTTTGAATGCTTTTGGTTAAAAAAAAAAAAAAAAAAAAGTTGGTTGAAGCTCTTTTAATTAAAGCTCCAGCTAAAGTACCCTTATACCCAATTTTTTTTCTTTGAGGAACTAATTTTTTTTTGTAGAGTTAAACTGCCTTGAGGAAAATTAAATCAAAAAAAAAAAAAAAAGTGAGGGGAATGCTAAAAATACCTTTGGCGCGTTGGATTCAATTGGGTTTTGGGTTACCCTAATTTCTGTATTGATATATAAAGACTTCAAAGTAAACAAAAACAATTCATCTTCAATTTTCACACTCAAACTAGAGGTAACCCTAATAGCCAAAAACCTGCCCTTGATTTATAAGAAAACTAATGAAAAATGTTCTAGAACTTTGAATCTTAAAAAAAAAAAACATCATAATAACTTTATTTAATGGTTAGGACAAGCCCCTATAGTAAATAACCTAATAAAATTGGCCCAATAAGAGCATCTCCAATGGAGATGTAAAAAATAATGTCAAAATTATATTTGATGGCTAATGTGACAAATTGAATACAAATGCTAAATCCTCTTCTTTCCCAATGGATGTGTCAAATATGTATTTTATTATTTTATTAGACCCACAGTTACATTAACTATTAAAAAATAATCAAAATTAATTTTAGTTTTTATTCTATTGGTTGCTAATGGAACCTGTGAATTAAAAAAAATTAAATTAACAATATTTGACTCTTTCGTTTACAGTAAAAAAGACAGCTAAAAAGCAAGAAGTCAAATAACTCAACTGCCACATCATATTTGGTATATCCATTAGAGAATACTTGAATGTCTTTTAATCCTATTTGACATATTTGACATTTTCTTTGGAGAAGTCTAAGATTGCTTTTTTTTTTCTCTATCCTCTCTCCTCCTGTCCACCTCTCACTGTTCTCTCTCATCTTTCATCTTCCACCGAGCTCCACCCTTTTCTTTCTCTCTCTCTCTCTCTCTCTCCCCCCTTTCATGAAAAACACTTAATTGGTTGTTAATGTAAAAATATATATACAATTTTGTACATTAATTTTATCATAGTGTCATCATTTCTAAAAATGTGTCATTGCATTTAAAAATAGTCACTGTCTAGAAATCGTGACCCTGTTTATAGAAACAACGACACTATTTTTAGAAATAGTGTCATAGTTTTTTTTTTTTTTGAAAAAAAAAGCGTCAGTGTTTAGAAACGGTGACCACTGTTTCTAAAAATAGGGACACCGTTTCTAAAAATAGTGTCCCTGTTTATAGAAATAGTGACTCAGTTTGAAGAAAAAGTTACTACCATTCTAGAAATTTATTGTTTTTAAGAAACAATATTTCTTATTTATAAAAATTTATTAAGTGTCTTTTATTGAATTTTTTATTTATAAGTGTCCTTTATTAAAAGTTGTTTGATAATTATTTTGTTGAATTTTGGTATGTGATAAATAATTCGTATTATTATGTCTTGAAAAATAGGATTAAATTTCAAATTTTATACATAACAAAAAAAAATAAGAAAGAAAAGGAGGGGAGGAAGGAGTGACATGAGAGATAGAGAAGAGAGATGATGGTGATGAGTGAAAGAGGATAGAGAAAGAAATGCTAGTGATGGGTAAAGGGAAAAAAGATACGGTGAAGGAGGGAGGAGTGGGCCCGTGGGTCCCATGAATCAACTTTTGCAGTTTTTTTGTGCTTATTATATTAAATTTTTGTTATTTTCATTAAAGTTCAAGCTCATCTATTAAATAAAGTTATTAGATTATTTTTTGTTAAGAAAAAAATTTGAAAAAGCCATCTTCATTAAAGCTCCTATAATGTATTCGTCTTCTTCATTAGGATTTCTTATTTGCAGAGTGAGAGTGCAGAATAGGGTTTTAATTTATTCTCATAATGCAGTGCAACATAAATAGGGCAAGGATTAAGGTAAGAAAATCTATGAATTCCCTCTCTCGTTTACAAAAGTTTGAGTGGATGTATGTGAAATTTTGTGTTTGGACATGATTTTGGTATTAAATTTGATTTGTTTCCATGTTTTGTATGATAATTGGCTTTGTGGGTTTGTGTTTGTTGTATGGTTTTATATATAGTACTGGGCGAGAGGATTATTTGTAGGATAATTGGAATGACACGCTAATTGTAATACATTATGGCAGGTAAGTGCATAAGACATGGAGGTATCAAAGTTACCTACCTATAGCTTGGATATGCTTTGTTTTGTTCTAATGTGATCACAATTTTTCAGGATTGTGACCGCTAAAGCTATACGAACCATAGGGCTTCTATTTAGGTCAAGCTCTCAATGGGCCATGGACAACATTTAGGGAATATCCGAAGGAGCAAATTGATTAATTTGTGCGTTTTAAGGGAATTGGATACACATACACATACACATGCTCTAAAACGGAGATGAGGAAAGCATTCAAAAATCATGTTAAAATTCGATACCCATGTTGGATGAGCACATTGAGGAATTCTGCTTTTTCGCAAGTATACTAATTGCCCATACAACATATCTAAAGATGGTGTCTAATCTAATGGTTGACAAATAGTTGAAGTGAGAAAGGAAGGTAATTAATTTACTTCAAAAAAAAGGTAATTAATTTACTTTGACACGAAATGTAGACAGTTGGGCAGATGATCACCTTGAAAACGAGTACTGGAAAATCATTTTTATTTTGCTATTTTGAACGTAACTTGTTTACACATTAATTTTGTTCATGTTTTTCGTTTTGAGGATCTAAGTATTGTATATGTTCTATATATCTATGAATAAAGTCAATAAAGTCATTTGATCATGTTTATGTTATTTTTTTATAGAACAAAAAAAAAATTTATTGCATTTCCCTTCAATAATGCATATTTATAGCGAAGATTTCTTCGTCGAATGATTCTGACAACAATTTACTATTTTCTACAAGATTTCCAATGACAATCTAGTCATAGAAACATATTTTTGATGACTGAGCATGGTCAAATATACAATATTACCAACAAATCTTCACCATTGTAAATATATATTTCCGACGATGCTTGACCATCATAAATATCTTTTATGTGTATTTATGACAAAATATTATATACTTTCGACAATTTCTTATTTCAATAATAGTACTTGCGATGACTTCACGCCCTTGTAAATAACATTTTCATTGTTGGAAAAAAACATTTCTGACACTATTTTTGGTTGAAAATATATCATCGCAAAAAAATAAATAAATAAATAAATGTATTTGCAACCATCTTGGCATATCAAAAATAAAATAAATTTGTCGTTTTGAAAATCCAATCCCAACGAAAGATAACGAATAACGATGGGTCACGAGCGTCGGATTAGAAGTATTTTCAAAGAGTGGTCGGAAAAAATATTTTCAATGGAAGAATTTTCGAGGACCAGCGAGGGATTTTCCCCATCGGAACTAAGTTTTTGCAACTACAAAATGCATGTTCCGACAACATAAAACCCTCGCTAATGACAATTTGTTTTGTAGAATCCATTTATGAAGAACATTCATTTCAAGATAAAGGTAGTATAAACAAAATAAAGGCAGTACAATTTTCTTTTCATCAATATGGGGAGAGGGTATACTGGCAATTTGATTGAGGGTAAGGACGATGTCATCTCTCTCAAACTAGGGATAATTTTTTCAGAGCGCCCTCTTTGCTGCAGGCTGCAGCTAAAAATTTTCTTAAACTTTATAATCTGCATATATACTAAAAAAAGAAATCCACCAAAGTACTAAAAGAATAAATGTAAAGTTGGTAACTGTAAACTAGAAATCAATATATTTTTCGCATGATCTCAGAGTTGTGTCCCCTTGGAGATGAAGGAAAAAATACAACCATATGTTGATATTATGAGCAATACACAGAACATGTCTTACTGATATAAACCATAGAGAAATTTCATTGTATATATACTTGTATGGAATGAAATATTATCGAATTCTTGACCTAAAACATGATTATAATGTTTTATCCATGCCTTCTGCTCCTTTCTCGATTCATGACTTCCCTTATTCCAAAACAATAACATATCATATCTAATCGGATCTACAATAGAGTTCAAAGACTAACCCTATCTCATTGCATTATCCCAGTCTTAATATTCTCTCTTTGTCCTCGTCTTTTTCACCTCTCTCTCTCCAAACCCTAGAAGATCTTCATAGAGACATTCCTGTCATAACCCTATCAATGTATTAAAAGCGTGAGGCGTGGGCGAGGCGTCCGAGGGGAAGCCCGGCCTAGGCATGAGGCGAAGCCTCATGGAACCTAAAATTTAAATATATATTATATGTAAGTATATTTATAACAATATAATACTTTGTAAAAACAAATATAACTATAACTAAATCAAAGATAATATCATCTTCTTTATTACTAAGTCTAGTTGTACTTGGAAACTATGTCATATAGTCTCAAAATGTTATAATTATTTATTTTATTGTAAGCAATTACAGAGAACTTCAAGGAAAATAAGGATAAATGGTCACAATTATAGGAAAATTTCAAGCAAAATAAAGGCTTAATGTTGCAATTATAAGTAATTTAAAAGAAAATAAAGGCTGAGTGAAGTAGTTATAGGGTATTTAAAATGAAATAAATGGGCTGGAGTATTTATAAGGTATTTAAAATGAAATAAATGACAAAAATAAAGAGTTGAGTAGAGTATTTATAGGGTATTTAAAGACAGAAATTAAAAAACAAACTTAGCCTAAAAAACCCTAGCCGCTGTCTTCATCTCCATCTCCATCTCCTTCGCTAGTTTCTTGGTCTGCAACTCAAAAACAGCCCTACAACTAAAAGAAATCCAGATTTCTGCAACCTAAAAAAGAAAAGGGGCGCCCAGTTGACGCCTAGTTGACGCCTCAAGAGCTTAGACGCGCCTCGACAAGCCTAGGCAAGTATTTCGCCCACTCTCACAAAACAGAGGCGAAAATGGTGAAGCCCCGCCTCCAAGGGCGCCTAGGCGCGCCCCGAGGCAAGTTTTTTAAAACATTGAACCCTATTTATCCTTCTTTTTAATGTACATAAACCTATTTATCCTTCTTTTTAATGTACTTTGTGTATATTCAAATTCAAGTATATGAACAAGTATAAATGGAGTGTGATAGTCCGATCTGTTAGAGTTTATATCTCTATGTACATGTTTCTATCTAGGGTTTGGTCTCATAGTCATTGTGAGATTACAAGACGGTTAATATTTACGGATTGGATTAGTATAACACTGGTATTCTCATAAGTAGTGTTGGATTGTATATTCAGAGGTTAAGAGGGGTTCAAAGAGTCTAGAACTCCTGTTGGTGTGATGATCAAGTAATTGGCTGTCAAGTAATAAAAGCTTTTGAGAATGGCTGCCCCCAGTTATGTTCTATTCATGTGTTTTATTAATTATAATCATATAGGTATAACATGATCAAGTAATTTGACTCGTTTAACAGATCAGTTGTATAACATGACTCATCTCATTTGATCATTTGATAATTTCACTATATATCTAGAAATGGCATCCTTCCAAGGAAGGAAATAATTTTGGTTGCAGATACTGTACCACTATGACCTATGAAGACTATCGTTGGCTTAATTACCATGTAATGCTTGCTTTGAATTCAGGGAAAAAAAAAACTATATGAGTTTAACTAAATCGCTAATGTTGAAATCACTTGTACATAGAATGGACCCCAAAAGTCCATTTAGATGAAGAAAAAGAAAAAACTAAAAGAAAGGAATAGAATTACAACAATAGGGCTAAATTAGTTGAAAAGAAATTACGAAAATATGCTAGATAGAAAATTGAAGTGGATCTGAAACAAATTATGTGCAAATCATAACTGAAATGGATAGGAAATTAACCATACACAGGGAACTGTTCGAAAATTCATGTGTTTTCTTCTTCTTTTTTATTGTAAAATCTAAATATATACTTATGTATCAAATTTAGGAACAAACAGTATATATATTTGGTCCAATCAAGTAGCAATTTAACTGTATTTATAAACATTAACTGAATTAATCTCATCCAATTCAGATAAACTAATAATAATATAAATTTTCTACCGTTTTTCAATTTTGAGGCATGATTCTTTGGTTTTGTTAAACCTAATTCTGTAACTAACAGAAGCTGAAACGGAAAACCCATTTTTATATTTATATATATGATATCTTGTAGAAATTAAAGCACATATGCATATTATCTATTCATACATAGTTTTATGAAATGCTATAATCAATTATAATCAAGAGACAAATTAGTGGGCTTGTGTTTTATAAAGAACTAAGATGGTATTCACCTGCACTGGCACACACATATATATATGCATACTATCAAGAGACAAATTAGTGGGTTTGGTGTTAATGAACCAAAATGGCATTCACCTGCACTTGCACCTGCACCTGTTGCTTGTTCCTCCTCTTCCTTCTGACTTCCATTTTCCTCCTATTCCTTTATTCCGTTCCTCTTTTCTTCTTTTTTTTTCCTCTCATACATCTAAAACCTTTGCCATGCTTTGAAGCTTGGTTTCAGGGTTTTTCAAGGAAGTAAGAAACAAGAACTAGTACAAGTGCAGGTGCAAATGCAGATAAAAGCTTCATTTTGGCATCTGCGCTGTGCTCCCCTCCCAAACTTTTCAAAGGCTGCGATATATTCTATCTGGTATAATGAAACTTCCCCAAGCGATAGGAGGATTTATAAGCACATACGGTAAGGAGAGAGAATGTGTGCGTGCGGGATATTATATCTAATCTAAATAATTATTAAAGTAGATATTGACACATATCGAATAACTATGAGCTGAGTAATCTAATCACATTTTTAGATTACATTGTGTGATATGGATTCATGTTCTAGTCAATTATGTTGATCAATTGATTCATTGCTTGTTGAGAGTATCACATCAGATATGGAAAGCCTTGCACTTGCACAAGTGGTTTTAAAAAATTTGATCTCAATGTCCCCACATGGTTACACCGTACATAATATATGTGGTTTCTGTGTTTGAGTTAAATAAAATCACTCACATGTAAGGTCTGTGTAAAGCGACAATCTATATTAAACTAATTTAAATTACAAGGAAAGCTATTCGAATTTAAATGCATATCTAAAGCACAATGCTATTATCAACTTAGCTAAGTCCGATACAAAGTCTGCTTGCATTGGTGATTTAAATGATCTATTCAAATCCTAAACACATCAACGTCATGAAATAGCAAGAAAAAGTTTCTTTTTCTTTTCTTTTAGTACAGAAACAGTAAGCTGATGGAAATTTGAAGTATGCTGCAAATATGTCAAGAATAGTGCGAAAGCAAAATGTTGCGCGATGATGATAGAGAAGATATAAAAGCAAGGCAACTTTTCTCTATGGTATTATGGATGGATAACGATTTGACGGCCTCCATTATTTTGGTATCATCCAAAAGGACCAAAACAATGGATAGTGAGAGAGACAGAGTCAGGGCCACGTGATGCAAAGCCCCCCAAGCACGTGGGATTTGATGTCTTGAGTAATCAGAGGCTGCCACGTGTTGTCATATACCTGAAAAAACAAGTGGACATGGACAGATGGACTGGCTAGTCGCGTGGCCTCCTGGGCAAAGAGGTGGACTCCTAAGTGGACATGGACAGATGGACTGGGTAGTCGCGTGGCCCCTTACTTTTAGGCTGGGCAAAGAGGTGGACTGCTGAGTGAGGTGGTGGGGGTTCTCCCAACTACAGCACTGTCACTGGCTAAAGTTTGGCATTGGATTAAACGACTCTTATGTGCTTTTTATGGCTTTTGATGTATCACGAGGCCGACTAAACAACGCCAAGCAAGCTAGGCTGTCTCTGTGGACCCAAACAGAGAGATATGCAGAGCGATCGAGGTCGGACTAAGAGTCCCGCGTGTACAAGGGCGTGCCAAACAGTTCATACACGTTTCTATTACCTTGTAGAACAACCCTGGGAGATGCCAGGCCTGGCCTGGTCAACAACGCTCAAGCTAAAGGACTGCAATGGCAGTCTCTGTTTTTTTAGGCTTATTTCTAGCTACACTTCTTGAAATATAATTTTGATTTTTACTTTGTTCTTGTTTGGATGGATATTTAATGTTGGACTTAGTACATTTAAAGCCCAGGCATGCAAAAATCCTCTTGTGATTGGGCTAGAAGAGGCGGCAACCCAGGCATGCAAAAATCTTACCCAGGATGTTTTAAAAATGATTTTTTGGCAATTAATAGACAGCAAGCCTATGATGGAAGTAACAAGGGACAAAGGGCGGTTCACCCTTAGGGAAAAAATACTTTTCCATGGCATGGATAAGTAAATAACAAAAGCAAATAGTAACTTACTGTGCACTAGAAGCCATCACCAAAAGGGAAAGTTTGGACACTTGGGCTAATGAGTATATAAAATGCAACAAGGGATGTGACCAAAAGACTCTCTCAACACTTAACTCTGAACTCAACAGCGAAACCAGATAGCTTTAGTTTGTTCACCCCTTACCATTTTCAGTTGCAGGTCCACCATAGAAAGCTCTATTTTGTCAGTTTTTAGAAGCTATGCTACCTTTTCCTTTAATGTAGTATCAAATCCCTCTAGTAAACCATGTTTATATTTCATTTTCCAAGACTTCTATCTCTATAAAATATAAGAAGAAGTGGCTGCAAAAAGACGAACCTTGCTAGCCAAGGTTGTAATCTTGCCCGAGTTTCCTTTATTTGTCTTTATATAAAGTAGATCTATCGTTTATGCATCTTTAATTAGATCCTATGTATTTTCCAACTACTTTCGTTCAAGTTTTATCCATGATTAATCTTGCCAAACTAACCACTCTTGTTTCCTTATTGTTAACCTAAATTGATAACTAAGGAACTAACTTGAATGACCTTGAATCCCTTTATAAACGAACATATGGTATTATAAATAAAGTCCTTGATCGAAGGGCAAGAAAAAAACTTAGTACAGACTTAACCCATTTGTAAACAATCCTTATGAACCAAGGAGTTTAAGTGACTTGTGGCGCAAGTAAACAATTAATCCAATAACTAAGAAGACAATATGTTAAACAAAGAGAACAGTGGCATGTTTGGACTTATATTAATTTTGATTGTGAGCCTCAAGGCCTAACAAGGGTCTTTCAAATACACCATTCAAACTAATGACAAACATATATTGCAGAAAACCAAGCACCAAACTTTGTCCAACAGGCAAGACAAAGGGAGTTATGTGAAGGAACAATCTAGCCCGAACATAATTTTGGTACGCCCAGTGGGACAAATTATCTTATAATATTGTATGCCAAGATGTAGGAATGATCGAACATTCAGGTGGAAGGTAGAATTCATGCAACCTTTTTGCCCGACAGAAGCAGATATGACAGATCGGCCAGAGATTTTCCCTCCCTACTCAGTCCCAAGATCATAAAGAGCCCAACTTCTTTTGAAAAGTCAGGAGGAAAAGTGACTAATGAAGACTTCCAAGCCACCATGATGCAAGTGATAAGAAGTATGGAAAAGATCTCCCTAGAAACTAGGGTGAGGTTAGCAGGCTATGCTCTTTGACGAGGACACTGCAGAGAAAATTAAAGTTAGAATACTCTCCACCAAAGGAATGAGTTGTTAATGAAGGAGGTCCAGTTCTAGATCTGGAGAAAGAACAACCTCCTACACACACAAAAAAGAAAAGAAAAAAAAAAGATAAAAGAAAGAGGAAGAAGAAAGAGGGGACCAGTCATCAAGAAGGCATTGGAGAAAAGCCACAAGAGTTAGATTTATCAGATCTCTTTCCACCATTACCAGAAGTTAGGAAGCTAGGCGAGCTAGGGATAATAAAGCTTGGAGTGCCCAACTCAGGTGAGGGCATAAACACCAAAGGTTTGCCAGTCGATAGAGGAAAACCTTCACCTTATCGACCACCATACTTGGTTAATAAGGAGGGAAGGGATGCTAGTTGAAGGCAGCCCGATAAAGCAAGGGAGGCTTTTTCGGGCATAGACCATGGCCTGAAATGGGATAACTCTTCTTTCCCGCAAAACAATATGGCCAGTCAACAGATGGCTTTTCATGAACAGTTCTATAAAGTGGAACCAGAGATGACCATTAATGACTTGGTGGAGGTAAAGCAATATGAACATGAGTCTATAGAGGATTTCATAATGAGATTCAGAAAAACCAGAATGAGGTGCCAATTCCTATGAACCATGCTCAACTTATGGCTATTGCATAGAAGGCTTTAAGATTGCCCCTAAGAAAGAAGTTTTATGATGTGCGGTTTAATGAACTCCAAGATTTAGTAATTGCAGCTACTAAGTACGAGAAGTTGTTAACAGAAGAACAACAAGTAAATCACTCATCTAAAACACCTTTTTTCTATAAAAATAAAGCACCAGTACATCAATTGAAGTTTGAAGGCTTAGAGACATGAGAAAATGATGACAGTATGGGAGGGGGAATAGAGTTGTGCACTGCATCAATGACCACTCATTTTAAACCTTATATAATGAAGGGTCTAGTACAACCAATCAAGGACCAGAAGATTGTGATGAATGATGGAGAATTTATTCCTATCAAGCCTCCAAAGTATCAATCCTACTAATTCGACTTAACTAAGGTAGCTAACGTCTATGAGGAACTGGTGAGGGCTCAAGTAATTTTGCCCGACAACACCAAGAAGATGCCCAAGCCCGAAAAACTGAGGGGGAAGAAGTATTGCAAGATCCACTACACTTTCAATCATTCCATCACTAATTGTGTGCAGTTTAGAGATTGGATTCAAGACTTGATAGTCAAAGGGATGTTGTTGCTAGAAAAACCCCAGGCCAACATGATGATTGACACAGACCATGTCCTCGAAGCCCAATTAATATGATAAACGTCAATTGGGTTCAAAGAGTGAAGGGAAGGCCACCTTGAATATAGAAGGAGATCAGAGGTGCAGAAAGGTCTACAAGGTTGCCCAAAAGACCTCAAGCAGTTATGATCAAGGGAGTTGTTTTGTGCAGCAAATGCCAATGTGAATGTGAGTTAGAGGCACTAGCACCAGGTTTCATTATTGACCAAGAGTTAGTATTATAGGATGACATATGTACACGTATAATTTTTTGTAAGTGTTAATATGCACTTATTTACAAGATATGCAAGAAATTTACCTAAATCCGCCTAAGCGCTAGGCGCTAGCCTATGGCCCGACTAGCGCCTAGCGTTTTTTAGAATCTTGTTCACAGGCTAAAAAAAGATTCATAACCTAAAAATTTGTCTGAAGTACTTAGGAACTTTGAGTTTTCTGAAGAAGTAAAAGATAAGGATGAGAGTTTACCACGATTAAGGGATGTTAAAGTGCCTTGCTCAACCAACCATGGTAGCACAAGACCAAGGAGGACAAAGAGGACCATGAGCCTAATACCACCAGTTACAAAGGTAAATTTAGCCTGACTGGGCTAAAAATGGTATATGGTAGGAAGGGATGGAAGACTTGTAAGAGAGATGAGGGGCATCCATGATAAGGAGGGTTAAGAGGTAACGTAAAACTCATATGAATTCACTGAAAACCCCTGCTATATTAGAAGCCTCTGAGAATATCAAGTTTGAAAAGTTTGTTCAAGGAAGTGAGAGGCAGCCAAGCTGGAGAAGCAAGAAGGAGATATAGAGCACTAACAGTACAATAGAAGGTGGAGGAGAACATGTTACTCAAACTCCTCACCCTGGGAAGTACAGGGTGTTAAGAAGAATGTAAGAAAGTATGATTATGGTGTAAGAAAGCATGATTATGGTGCCTACACCAGGCTACACCAGGTTGGAACCCCATGCCTATTCATTTGGAACCATATCTCCTAAAAAAAAGGAACCCCCCCCCACCCTAGATGCATAAGCTTGGATGAATCAGTTTATGTGCCAGATTCGAGAGAATAAGGAATGTGCACCTCGACTTAGCAACTTTCATGTTAACATGACCTATGTGTTGTCCTCCATGTTTTGTGCTGAGCCAAATCAACCAATCGTGATGAAAAAAGATTTTTCACAAGAACCAATGATGGCCCCTTGAACATTGAAGAAACCATCTAAGAAGAGTCAAGAATGATAATCTTGCCCGACCCCTTGCAAAAAAGTGCCTGAGGGTTTATACTAGCAAAATGGTGTTCAAAAAACCAAGCTTGGCTTTGGCAAACCATTTAAAATCCATCTGTGTGAGAACTCACTTGGAAGGGGTTCCTTTTAAAACAGTGTTGATAGATGGAGGGGTGGCAGTCAATGTACTACCACTTAAGCAAATGAAGAGACTTTGCAGTGGTGAATAAGACCTTATTCCAACAGACCACACAGTGTCTAGTTTTTCTAGGGCCATTACTAAAACACATGGTAGATTGCACTTAGAATTAGATATGGGATCCAAGAATGTCATGATGGCATTCTTTGTAGTAGATAGCAGCTCCACTTATGGTGCTTTGTTGGGGAGGGATTCGATACACCAGAGTTTGTCCATACCATCTACTTTGCACCAACAAATTGCTATCTATCATGAACCAACTACTATAGAGCAAGGATTTTGGGAGATAGTGGAGGCCGAATAACAGCCATTTCTCCCCATATTTTGGGAGATTGTTGAGGTGAACTTTTACAATCCCAATATTGGGATTCTACAACGATCAGGAGCTAATCAGAACGGCCGCACGACCAAGGTGATTGCCTAGAAGTTCTTGGAACAAAGATTGTTTCTTACTAAGAAAGAATGAGATAAACCTTATATTGTCTCAGCCCGCCACCAATGATGACAGACTTGAAGAAGAATGACCAAGAAGTAGCGGTCAGGTCCTTAAGAAAATGTGTCAAAATTTGTGTTTCCCCCGATCCTGACCTTATATAAAAATGTACATAATTTTTTTGCGAAAAAATGTGACAGCTAAAACCGATGAAAAATAAATAAATTAAGGACTTCAAATACATCTACAAAAAGTCTACAACACCTCCTGTTAAGTAATAGTATAGAATTTGTATTAGAATAAATTTGTAAGTAAATCTTTAATCAACTGTTAAACTTTTGTAACAACTTGAAACATGCACAAATAGTAGACATTCTTTTTCAACTTACCATATTTCGAATTCAAATTTTTGTTAAATTTAAAATAATAATATTGCTTGTTCATAAAACCCTAACACTAGATACTCGTACCTCAGTAAGTTGGGCATTCTTACCACAATATAGGTAGGCTTGAATAGAAACGCGGTCCATACATCTAGAAAATATAATTACTCATTTTACTTGACTTTTGATTTTGATATTATATCGATTTTATTTATGGAAGTTAATCTGCTATACAGCTGTATGATGTACTTTTTCTTTTTTGGTAAATTGGGAATAACATTACCAGGGCAAAAATGCCAAGATTACAAACGAAGCCTACAATGAGACAAGCAACAAACATTGAAATACATGGCTAGCAAAGCAAGAGGGTACAAGGAAGACAGACGATGCATCTAATGCAGAACGTCACCTCCTGCGATATTAAGATAGAATTAAGGTGGACATGGTAATCCGTCTTTGTTCAGGATGTGAACCAGCGAAAATGGAGGTCTATCGACCCATGAAACATCGCACATCTCTGGGAATCTCGCCGACGCAACCCAATCCGCCGCCATATTGGCCGATCTTGGAACCCAAGACCAACGATAATCCTGGAAAGCATCCCCAAGATATAAGACTTTCTCCAAAGTAGAGTAAGCTTCCCAGCTACCATTTTCCAAAGACTCTCGCAAGCACGAAATAAATTCAAGCGAATCATATTCCAAAATGACCCAAGATGTACTATGTAGTATTTTAAATTGTTTACCTACGGGATGAATATGTTTACTGGTTTCTGTAGATGGCCCGGGGAAACGCGGCCCATTTAATGACCTGATTGAACAAAAATCTGTAACAATCTTCCAAAATAAAAAAGACAAACCTTGCTTCCTCGTGCCATGGAGTCAAACGAAGAAAGAGACTATGGATTCACAATATCAATTTATAGCTTGTTTGGAGGCAAGACTTTGTAAACTTTTTTTCGTGAGGAAATAGAATAAAATGGAGAGGAATGCAATAGAAAGATTTTTCAAGAGATCATTCATCTTAGTACTACTCTAGTCTAAACTCGTTTATTTTTGGAGTTTTGACAGGATCATTTATTTTCGGAATTCTGATAGGATCCAATGCATGTGATTTGATATGATCTCATTCATCAAAACTTTGTATTTGATTCGTTTCAAGTTTGAACATTTTAAAGGATATCTATGTCCTGACAAGTATGGAGCTAATATTTTTATCACCAATAACATTATTCGCATGTCGTTATTTTAAATATCTAACAAGATATTTGACTATTTAATGTAAGAACTCACAATTCAAATTCAAACTTCCATTAACACATTCGTTAGAGCTACTGACCTTGCTTTGGCATATCGTTTGATTGTAGGCCAATAATACATTACCACCTCATGTGGTGCTATGGCTGAATGGGAAAAATATAGGTGTGCTTGGGTGTCCTTCGATAGTAGGTATTTCTAATACAATAAAACGTGCATATTTTCTCTTATTATTATCGTGCTAGTAAAGAAATAAGAGAATGTATCAAGTTGCTCATACTAGTAACCAAACTCTTTAGAACTCAGCAACATAAAATGTTATATATGCATTGAGTTTACTGCATTACTTTGAAGAAACACTTTGGTCCATGGTACCTGATGCATGGGCTTCCCTGGTTAACATAGCTCTAGCCAATAAGGGGCTGCCACGGCAGTATCTCCGGCTTGTGTTTCTTTTTCTCTTATTTTCTAATTTTTTAGAAGAAGTATGATATTCATTAATAATGTAGGAATACGTTAAGGTTGGTCATTGTGTAGCTTAATCAAACTTTCTATTCCTTTAGCGTAAAATATATCGTTGTAGTAAAAAATAAATAAATAAATAAATAAATTTATATGAAATAATGTTCTATATTTAAAAATTGTTTTTATTAGCACTTTAAATTTCATAGTGCACTCCTTATAAGCTTTAATTTTTTTTCCTTTCTAAATATAAAAATTTGGAGTACAATGAGATACTTTTAATGACAATAATAACACCTTAAAAAATGGTATTTTTTTCAATGTTATATATTCAAGTGAAACTTTAAAGTTAGAGCTTTTGAAGTTTTTTTTTCTTGTTTGGTTGTCTAAGATTGAACTGCTTTTGATTATTTAGTGAACATTATGTTTGTAGTTCTTTTTATTTATTATTAGCGACATTTTAAAACTTGCAATCAATGAGTGCTAAACTTTGTTTTGGTTTAAGTGATTACTTTCTTTGTGTCAATACATTGTCCTACCTTTAATAAAAAATAAAAATAAATAAATAAATAAAAATAAAAATAAAAAACCTATCTTAATAGGGGCCCTTTTATTAATTTCGGACAAGGCCCCCAAAATCTCCCTAAGTGCCATATAGAATATGTCCAAACTGACCCATGTTTGTTGCAAAATCTCGTTGGAAAGCTGCAAACCCCCGGTAAAGTGTCCCCTTCTAGTTCCACTTCTGCCTCGACCCACCACTGCGCAAAAGTTGTAGCCTCTCTAGCAGCCATACACTTTGCAAACATCGGAGATTTGATTCCTCCAGTATTTAGCGCCATTGCAACCACAAAAGTGCCATTGGCATCTCGGATCACCATTCTCATCCCACCCTGATCATGTCGCTTATCCCAAGCCCCATCAAAGTTGACCTTCAGCCACCCTGTTGCAGATTTCCTCCATTTTTTGTAGTTTACTAAACTTTTTACAGTTATGCTTCCCATGCCACTGTTAAACTCCTCAAGTCAGGCTTAGGATTTACACTGAATATCCAGTGGACTCATTGCCACACCTCTCCATAGGAATGCATTTCTATCTATCCATATTTTCCAAAGAAAAACCAACACCAAGTCAAAACTCTTTTTTGCAAAAGAAGACGCCAACCTCGATAGCCATTCTCTCAATCCTCCTTGTTTGTCACAGCCTGTTCTAAGGCCCAGCACCCATGATAACCAAATGGAGCTCGAGCGAGGGCAATCCAGCAAAGCATGTTCAACCGTCTCCAGTTCTTTGCAACAGAATAAACATTTTGCCTCCGTTAGACCATTTCCAACCCTTGGGTTAAAATCTAAAATTTTTAACCCCAAAAATTTAGGCTTAACCCAGAAATAATTTTTCCCCTTTAACCCTTTTGGGTTAAGTTTTTAGCCCGAGAGTATTAAAGATGAATTTAAGATTTTTTTTTTTCCTTAAAGTAATTTTTTTTAAAAAAAAAAAAAAAAAAGCACATTATGTATACTATCCTAATTTAATTTTATGAACATTTTAACCTAAAAATATTTAGATTCCTATAAATATTGAAAAATCTCTAAACCGACACCATCAAACTCATGGAACCCTATGAAAGAATATTAAATACATAAAATATTTTTTTTAATTACTTTAGCCGTTGGATTAAAATTTGGACCGTTAGATCTTTTTTTTTTTTTTTTTTACCGTTGAATTTGATCATATTAGATTTTAGCCGTTGGATTCAATGAATTTATAAATATCTAACTAAAAAAAATTACACATATATGATGGGTCAGCTCAACTATCCCAAGGGGAATCCTAGGCTAAATTAGCCCCAAAAATGAGTTCTAGGTTAAAACTCATATTTTCCCCAAAGGTTGGAGTAAGTTGGGATAAGTTTAAGACTTAAAATTTGAGTTTTACTACTCCAATAATTGGAGCAGGTCTTAAGACCCTATTAACACCCTAGGCTGCACCAAATTCACTCGAGTCGGTGTAGCGTTCCAGCAACACCTCCAAACACCAATTTTAACTTTACCAGGCACCTTAGCTCTCCATAGAGCTTTCCATAAAAACTTAATATCAGCATTCAAATGAGAACCGCCAGGCACATCTCCAAACACTTCACTACATGGATCTCGCCACATGATAACCACTTCTAGTCGTGAACTCTCCATTATTTTCAGTAGTCCATATCAGTGAATCAAGTGGTTGGAAAAGGCTTAGTGGAATGCTCATAATTAGTTCTATTTGCTCCTCCCGAAAAACGTTACGAATTAATCCTTCATCCCAAACCAGCCTCTCCAAGTCTACGATCAAACTCCATACTGTTAAAGCATGGCTCCACCCTTGCGGAATAGGGCTTAAAACCTTGAAAAAACTTTCCCTTGTTATCCAGCTATCACCCCATATTCTGACCTTGAGCCCATCTCCCACTCTTTATCTAGAACCTTTCCAAATAATTAGACAGGATTCAGCGTGCTTCTCCAAATGTGAGATGCATTATTCTTAATCGGTGCTTGTAAGAAATCAGTGGTTGGGAAATACCGTGCTTTGAATAACCTGGCTGCAAGTGAGGAGGGATTATGAATGAACCTCCAACCTTGCTTAGCAAGTAGTGCCAAATTGAAAGCATATAAATCTTTAAATCCCAAGCCCCCTTCACTTTTGGGTTTACACATTTTCTTCCAACTCACCCAATGTATTTTCCGTTTGCCCGATTCCCGCCCCCATCAAAACTGGGCAACAAAATGATTCAACTCATCGCAGAGGGTTTTGGGCAAAAGAAATGTGTGCATTGTATAGAGTGGCACTGCTTGGGCCACTGTTTTTATCAAAATCTCCTTACCCGGACTACTTAGTAAATTTCCTCGCCACCCATGGAGCTTCTTCCATAACTTATCTTTTAAGTAAGCGAATGTAGCTTTCATGAAACTCGATCGTTGCTACTCCCAAGAAATTTGCTAGTAGGTGGCCATCGAACTCATTTACATTCCCACTGAAAGCGACACAACTCTTGGAAAAATTAACAACTTGCCTTGATGCTTCCTCATAGCTCTTCAACAAAAGCTTCACTTGCACACACTTCTGTAAAGTGCTATGTGTGAAGATGAAGATGCCATCGGCAAACAATAAATGATGAACACTTGGTAAATTTTCCTTTGTTGCTCCCATGCATCAAATAGAGCGGAATGTCCCTCCGCACAAATAACAAACAAAAATGGTGACAAAGGATCCCTTTGACAAAAAACCGTGGAGACACATCATAATAAGTTGAATCCATTGTTCCACGAACCCCAATTTCTGCACTATTTGCTCTAGGAAACCCCACTCAATCTGATCATACACTTTACTAATGTCCAGTTTCAGAGCCATCACTTCATTCCATCCACAGCCACCAAGCAATTGTCCGAATTCAACTAGCTAGGAACAAATACACTTTGTGACGGAGATATAATTTGCGGCAAGATTTATTTTAAACGATTGGTTAAGACCTTTGAACAAATTTTATTAATAACCTTGCATAGGCTGATAGGCTTAAGCTGAGACATCATCGAATGATCTTTAGTCTTAGGAACAAAAGTAAGATGTGTAAAATTAATCTTTCGTAACCTCTGATCAAACGTTAGAATATGCCGAACGCCATTACACACGTCATGTCCCACAACCTCCCAATCCTTTTGGTAGAAACTCGATGACATGCCATCAGGGCCGAGGGCCTTTGTAGGATGCATTTGAAAAAGGGCAAATTTGATTTCCTCATTTGCAAATGGCAATAGGAGCTCCTGATTCGTTGAAGCTGAGACTTTGGGTTGGACCACTAAAGAACATCATGCACCACCACCGGTCCCTTAGAGTCAAATAATTTTGAAAAATAGCTAACAATGAAATTCTCCATTCCTTGTTTACTCTCTTGCCATACTCCATTCTCGTCAAAGAGCCCACGCAACCCATTCTGCCTTTGTTATCTCGTAACTTTTTGGTGGAAGAATTCTATATTAAAGTCCCCTAGCCACATCCAATTTTCCTTGGCTCGTTGCCTCCAAAAGGCTTCTTAATTTCTAATTCGAATTGAACATTTTTATTAATTGAAGCAATAGTGGAGAAATTAAGGAAATCAAATTTAGGAGAGAAATTGTCTCTTAGTACTACGATCTAGTGGTATTCCTATTCACTTGTAAGTGAGAAGTCTCAGGTTCGATTCTTGCTAAAGGCAAATTTGAACCACATTATTGCTAGCTCATTGTGAGGCTAAGCCTACCCTCTCCCTCTTAATGTAGATAATATCGTTTGTTTAAAAAAATTAGGAGAGAAATTGACAAAAATACTCACTATTTGCCTTCTTAAATAAAAAAACAATCACTTTTTGAAAGTCAATCAATATACTCATTTTAGCATGTGGTGTTACGAATTTGACATTCTTAGGGGGACGCTTGGGTGAATTTAATGACACCATAACGACACTGCAACAACAATCTGATGTCATAATGACACGGCAACAACAATAAAATCAGGTCATGCACAACTCATGGTGGTGTCGTTACAGTATTGTTGAATTTCTGGAGTATCATTATAGTGTCGTTGTGGCATCATAAATTATACTGGTGTCCTTGTACTAGATATTCAAATGGTAATACAGTAAAAGTAGAAGGAAAAATGAGTACGTTTAATTGAATTTCTAAAAGTGAGTTTTTTTTATTTTATTTAAAAAGGTAAATAGTGAGTACTTTTGCCAAGGGGCGTGCTATCCACACACCCCATTTTAATTCTCACACACCCCTTGATAATTTCTATCCGTTGATCTTCTTCAATTCATCCGATCCGACTGTTGAAAATTAAAAAGGGTGTGCAAGAAGTAAAATAAGGTGTGTGGATATCACACCTCTTTTGCCAAATTTCCAGATCTAGGACCATGTGTTCAAGGTTAAATGATTATCATCACTTGAGCTACAAACCCTTATAGTTGATCTTTTCAGTAGCTTCATTCAAGAATACTGTTGACGTAAAAAATTGGAGGACAACTAATACTGATTAGGTCATAATTACGCATATATAGTGGTTCACCTATAATTAGTCTACATCCACTGTGGTTGTATTTGTATTGAGTATTAGAGGAGCTATTATATTTACATAGGCTTAGCAGCCATTACATAGAGAGAAAGGGGGAGAGAGCTTATGGGAGTGACTTCACTGACCCCTTCAATGTGAAAGGCTTCCTTTTATAAACCCTCAAACCTTCTTAGCAAGTTCACCATGTGGCAATCCTCCTTTTGGGGCCTAAAGCACGGTCGAGTCCTTTAATTGTAGAAATTGGTGGCCCTCTCTAAGTCACCATCTCTCCATCCAGCGTTGATGGAGCTACAAGTCAATGGGTCTGATAGGGCTTTTACCACACACGCGAAAAGGTTAAAAACTCCTATAAAATTTGCAAGAATTACAAGGTTATTGTAGTATAAACGGGTCTAGCAAGATCGTTCTCCACAGAGATTATTAAATAATTCGAAGCAAATCAAATTCCAATTAATTATTGTAAAATGGAAATTTGAGATGATTGATTTTCATGACCTAATTTAATAAAACGAATTTAACTAATAAAAATAAGACAATCTGCAATATTAAAGCTGAAGGAAAAAGAAACAGTTTTTTAAATACCAATTTATAAAAGCACTAGGGTTCCATCACTACCTAGCAATCATATGCATTTTTACCAATTATTTATGATCTACACATGTTACTTTGAAGGTTAGGTTTTCCTAATGTATATCCTACTTGGAACATCCAACATAGAACGTATATCTAACATGCAACCCATCCTGACGTTCGGATCAAATATGAACATGAGAGACTCATTAAGTTTTATAAAAACCCTTTGAAAAATTTTGCAACCCTTAAGATTACAATTATTAATCACAAGAAGCCAGCGCCAATTTCAAGGAACCTTCCGACCAAAATTGCATCAAATTACTTTTCTAAAGATCCTAATGGTGATCAGGCATTAAGACAATTAGATAGTTTTAATCACAGTGATTAATAATTCAAAGTATGCATGTAATCAATCATAAGCAATTAAATAAAAATTACATATTCATGCTAAGGCTCAAAGCTTCGCCCTAACAAAAGGAATTAGTTACGCATACTCATAATAAAAATCAAAGAAAATATCATTAACTAGAAAAAGAATGAAAACACCTTGTAAGTAAAAAGTCTAAAATTCTCCAAAGCTTTGCTAAATTATCTCAATGTTAAATTATCTCAATGTCGTGTCGTGAACCCTAATGGCTAAAAACCTTATTTATACTACCCCAAATTAAAACCCTCATAGGAAAAGGATTTTAAAAAACTAGGAAATAAAATAATAAAAGGATAACTAGGAATTACATTCCCATTATGATTAGGAAATCTGCTAAACACAAAAATAACCACGTTTCTAGACCTTCAGGGCTCTAAAACAGGCCCAAAACGACTCAAACTAAAGATTAGGACCTACTCTTCAAGTTCCAGGAAGAGCCCAAATCCAAAATCCATCATATTTCAGCCCAAAAATAAAAAATAAGCTCTGCAGCACAATCTGCCAGCACTGCAAGCTGGGCATAAATTAATTCATCACGATCAGATGCTTTGGGATAAAATTATGAAATTTTGACATAACCTTCTTGACAGATTTACAAACCCGCTCCAATTGGAATCACTAAAAAATTCCACTGTTTGATTACTTTATGCTCCAAACAAGTTCGCATGTGTTACATTAAAAACACGTAGCAAGAAATCAAAATCTCACCAAAATAATAACCAAAATATACCAAGAATAGGGAATAATTTATAGTATAAAATCGACTCGTTAGGATCCTCCATCTAACGGTGATCATGTACAGGGTCAACAAGTCTTCGTTCGTTAGTGACGTGGACAAAGTTGACTATTCTTCGTTAATTTATGCGCATATATGTAGCATCTACCAGCCCCCAAGTCTTCAGGCAAGAGCTGCTGCATCTGTGCAAGTCAATTTATCTGAGCATTTCTGATTGGCCGACCTGATTTTGGAGGACTACCTGTGAGTATTTTGGTCGAGCGTTCGAGTTCAAATTGGTTTAGATTCTTTAGAAAATATTATTACTTGTCCTAATTAATATGGAATTCAACTTATAGTATAAACTAGTTTTTACCACTTATATTTTGATAACCAGACTATATTGAGATTATAATAAGAGATTAATCATACGGATTAATTGATTACATATAAAAATGTCCTCCGCTCTCACAGATCGAGAAGATAACGTCAACTGTGAAGATTATGGCTTCATGGTTTCTTCATCACCTGATACATGTAAAATTATTCTTACATATTTCGCAACTCAAAATCCGATGAGTTTTTTCTTAATTTTTTTTTTTTTTAATTTTTTGAAAGAGGTATATGTAGTATTTGCATTTTTATTCTAAGGGGCAATTGAATGTGAAACCGAGATAATATCCAAGCTTACCACTAAACAATGACATTTCCTCTTAAGAATAAACAATGACCCCCGATTAGAAATAAAATAAATAAAACGAAACTACAAGGAACTTGTTCAGGCGAGATTTCGGCCCTGGCACAGCCCCTCCACGAGGTTGTCACTTTGGGTGAATGTGTTGGTGTCTGCTGGCTTCTGTGACCCAAGTTCGCCATCCGCTTAGAAAGTTAGCTTTACAAAAAAAAAATATAAGTTGCAAACTACAATTTCTAAACATGTTGACATCCAAGTCCAAAATTATAATTTCACCAACACGATAGAGGACGCAGAGTTTGAATTTGGCCCTATAAACCAAATTAAGGTAATCGCTACATGCTGTGACACATACATTAAAAAACTTATCAATTATGGCTAATGAGTCAACGGTTCTCATCAATTAAACAAGGGTAAATATCAGTTTACTACTTTCAAGTTTCGTGATTTTTAACATTTGGTACATGAAGTTTTTTTCATCCCAGAATCATATCTAAAGTGTTAATTTTGGAACAGTGTCATACATCCGTTAGTCTAGCTGTTAAATCTTCCATTAACTGATGACATGACACCTATATGAACAATGACTGGGCACTACATGTCATTAAGGGATCCACGTGGAAATTAAAAATTCAAAAAAAAAAATCAAATTTGCCTGCCATTGTTGATCTCTTCCCCACACTCCTCTCGATCGCTCTCTCCATTTTTAACCCATAACTCACTGCATTCCTTCATTCCATTGTTGCTCTCATTTTTCTTTACTTCCAAGCATCTCTCTCTCTTTCTCTCATGCAGTGTTCAGCGATGCCCGAGACAAACCAAAACCCGACCCGATTCTAATCCGGCCCTCCACTTCCCAAATGCATCTCGCCGCCGTCGTCGCCGCAAACCCACTCCAAACCCTCCAGGACCTCATCAACTTCACCCTTTCCCTCCTCCTCCGCTCCTCCCTCACCGTCCACTCCTTCGTCGGCAGCTGGACCGCCCTTCATTCCTCCGTCGCTGACATCTTCGACTCCGCCCACTGGCCCCAGAACCCCCTCCTCCTCACCCTCCTACCTCAACTCCTCTCCACTGTTCATCGCCTCACTACCCTCGCCGACCAATGTACCAACGCTCGATTTCCACCACCAGTCTTCCGTCTGCGAGCAGGCTATCTTCGCCGTCTGTCACTTGACCATCGCGGACGAGTCGTCGTCGCGCAAGGCAGTGTTTGAAGAAAGGAGTATAGGTCCTATGCTGAGAATACTCGAATCCGAGTAGACCCATTTGAAGAGAAGGTTGTGATTTTTGGCGAGAAAAAATGAATGTTATGGGTTAAAATTTGGGCGGGATTTTTTTTCTTTTCAAAATTTTGATTTCCACGTGGACTCTTAATGATACGTAGCGCCCAGTCATTGTTCACATGGGTGCCACGTCATCCGTGAACAGAAAACTTAACAGCCAAACTAACGAATGTATGAGACTATCCCAAAATTAACACTTTAGGTATGACTCTGGGACAAAAAAAACTTCATGTACTAAATGTTGAAAACCACGAAACTTGAGGGTAGTAAACTGATATTTACCCATTAAACAATGACCCTGGAGTCTTTTTGATAAACAGAGACACTCATTAGTGCTAACAAATGATTGAGGATCCTTTTCGGATTCTTTTTTTGAAGATCCCGGAAATCCTTCAATTGTATCTATTCATTGTGCATTGTACAGTCAGAAATTATTTTAAAATTTTTATTTAAAATTAAATACAAATAGTACCTGACGAAAACTAGATTTACGATAAACGGATACAATTAAAGAATTCGAAGATGATCCTCATTCCTACAAATAATGCTTATATTATTTCACACGTCTTTAGCATTATTACAAAAATATCCTTGGAACAAACAAACGGGGATTTTCACTTCCATTACAAGTTTTTTGGTTTCAGGGACATTTGCGTCCAATAAATTTTTATGAAGTCTTGTGACCCCAAAGTATGGTTTTGTCTTTCTAATAGTAAAGATAAATAGATAAAAGTCACGCATTATGCGGATGGAGATATACAACTATGGGATAAACATAGTAACACTCACGAATAATAATATAGACGTCGTATTGAAATGAAGTTGTATGCTAATATTATATTAACATTATTTCTAAAAAGACAATGCTCCTCATCCATAAAAAATCACCGTGGTGGTTAGCTTTTCCATAAACAAAAACTCTCGTTATCTTCTCTATACATTTTCATTTACATCTCAAACTATGATTACCTTTTTTTCTTTTTCTCTTTTTTATTCTTGTCGAGTTTCTACAGATTATAGCATGCCTTTGAGTTCTACATTAGCTTATTCAAGTTAGCTCCTTAATTGTCACAAAATAATATGTCAAACACATTTTTCACTCGTTGTATATGTAATAAACTGTTTTGCAAAATATTAACGAACAAACCATTACATTTTCAGATTTGTTATATTTTTTTCATTTGTAACTCAAAATCTGATATATATATATATATATATATATATATATATATTTTTTTTTTTCTTTTTCTCTTGTTTAGTAACTACAGAATATGTTTAGTAACGAACAAATAATGCTTCTATATATATTTCACGAGTCTTTAGACTTAGTCTTGAACAAAATAAATAAAGACCCACTCTCTGCTAATGCGATCCAGGTGTAGAAGTTAATTAATAAATCAAAACTGAATCGGTCTCAGATTTCTTTAAATACAGGCCATGTCTCTCCTCATTTTCCACTGATCATCTCCCAGTGACGAGAAAAGAAGAAGAAAAAAGAAATTAAAATCGCGATGGGAAACGTACGTCAATCGACTCAGCCACATCTATAACCTTGAGATCTGTCTTTAATTTCTTTGCGCTTGTGTGAGTTGTTTGTGATATGATTAATAATGCAGGGTAATCAGAACCAGAAGGAGGACCCGAACAGGTTGCGTGTGGAGTTCCCAAACGGCGCAATTGCCTCAGGCACCCCTACCATGCTTGGCAGACTCATTAATCGTGTTGCAGGTATTTTCATTGAACTTAGAAGTAAAAACATGCATGTTTTCTTACCAGACATGCAGTTTTAACTTAACAACCTAAATTACCTCTTTTCTATTTGTTAGAGTATAAGTCTAGCTAGAAGTATTTTGGCCGAATGTTTGAATTTAAATTGGTTTAGAGAAGACGATTACTTGTCCGAATTTATACGAAATTCAACGTAGTGTATAAATTAGTTTTTACCACTTAAAATTTGATAACTAGACTATATTGGGATTATAGGAGATCAATCATATGTATTAATAAAGTGGATCCGGAAAGGATCCTCCTACCTCAAATTGGACAGAGGTATATTTAATATTTGAATATTCTCCTCTTAAGAATAAACAATGACCCCGGATTAGAAATCAAACCAAATAAAACGAAACTACAAGGAATTGTCCATACATGATCTGTTTGTCTGCATTTTATAGGTTGAATGTTTGATATAAATAATGCTATGCTATGAAAATGTTCGAATATTATAATTTTGTAACTCAAAAGGTCAATGGTTTCTGCGTTTAAATGCTCGATCTTTGATCATTTTATATCGACATATTATTTTATTGTGTTAGGATAATTTGCACTAATTCATTTCAACTATGGAAAGGAGGATTCCTAATTTCTTCAAGTCACTTGCTTCATATCGACATATTATCAATGACAAGAACTGAGAGCACTAAACTCGTATCGGGATGCCCAAATCCAATGTTGGGGATGACAATAGCGGGAAGGGAGGCCCTCATCAGAAATGCTACACCAAGTAGCTTGAAGAAATTAGGAATATCGTCGTGTTTAAATTTAATTTCTTGAAGAGACTTTTGTACTTTTTGTCTCTTCCTAACAAAAAGGTAAAACCCAAAAATGTAAACGAAACCGTTACCAAATGATTTCATAGCTGTTGAATTTGACTAACTTTGTTTGTCCTCTCATGTTTTGAAGAGACCAACCCAAAGGAGGTAGGAAAAACACGTTCCTCCGCCAGCAAAGGATTGTGGAATTCTATACCGAGCACCTCAGGTGGTTCGACCAAAATAAAAGCCACTTCAGGTTATTCTACTACTTCTTCCTATGTAATACTTTCTAGGCTTCGAAATAGTCTGTTGTATCATGTAAGTATATATACGCACACACCGATACACTTACACAAGGGTTACGTGATTTGGGCTAAATCGCATGAATCAGCTATAATAATTAATTTGATATCCAATTCGCTTTTCACGGGAGTCGAATTTAAAAAACACCGCTTACAAGTGAAAGAGAATATCATTAGAACGTCAACGTAGTGGTAAGTGACAATTCTTCCTTTTTATGAATTAATTGTGACTTATATAATTAGTGGCAACAGCAGCAACGAGCAAAGAAAACACTGACGGGATGGTTAACCAGATTCAAAAGGGAGCAATTAATATGGCGCAAAATGTTCAGAAGGGAGCTGTTGAGATGGCACAAAATGCTCCAAAGAAAGCTGTTGAGATGGCGCAAAATGCTCCAAAAAAAGCTTCTGAACTAAAGGAAAAACTTCGAAGGAAGTTCTTTCCAAAACCATGGGAGAAACCTGAATATCAGGCATTGTACTTCGCTAGACAAAGTAAGTGAGCACTACACTCTTTAGTGCCCCATATTTTGGATAACTACATTATGTAGTCTACATATATAGGTTAGAATTGGGGGACACACAATTTTTTTACATACATTTTGACACCTTCTTGTGATTTCTGTATCGTAAATCTTTTTAATGATCGAAACAATTTATATTTCAATTTATTATTCATAGATCCTTTTTTTTCTTTTTTTTTTTTTTTTTTTGAAATTTTGAAAAAAAAATAGACAAATCCATAACCATTAAAACATTCATTTGTAGGAAAGAAAATGAATGAATACGATTCTGTAAAGATAGATGATTAATCCAGCAATCATATAATTTCATATTTGAGTAATTTTTTTTAAAGATATATTCGAGGAAATATCTAAAAGATAAACGGTTGGATCGTTGAAATACATTATGGAGTGAGCTTTATGAAAGTATATCAAAATTTATGTGTCTCCCGATCCTAACCCTATACATACAATTTTTTTTTTTTTTTTGTCTGTGAAAATACAACAGTTACTACAGGTAAAAAAAATAAGGACTTCAAATATATCTAGAAAAAGTCTAGAACACCTCTTCTGTTAAGTAATGGTATGGAATTTGTATTAGAGTAAATTTGTACATATGTTAATCTTTATAAATTAACTGTTATTAGATTTTTATAACGATTTGGACCATGCTCTAATTGATAGGCATTCTTCTTCAATACACTGTTTTTGGGATTGAAATTTTCCCCCTCTCCTTAATAAAATTTAAAGTAGTAATATCGTTTGTTTGTAAAATCTTGACACCAGATACTTATAACTTAGTAAGTTGGAAATTCTTACCATAGTATAGGTAGGGTTCAATACAAACGCAGTATATCTAGAAATATAATTACTCATTTTAGTTCACTTTTTATTTTTTTGTTATATCACTTTTTATTTTTTTTGTTATGTCAATTTTAGGTATGGAAGATAATATGTTATCTATACGACGCAGTTTTTAGTATTTTAAATTGTTTATTTATTGGATGAATATGTTTACTTCTTGTTGTAGATGTCCCGAAGAAAGATGCCCCACGTATTGATCCTGAAGTCTTCATCGGAAAAAAAAAAAATTGGTGAAATTAAAGAAGGCAAACATTGCCTGCGGTCGTGCCACGGAAGTTAAACAAAGAAAGATACCGTGGATTCACAAAATCAATTTATAGCTTATTTGGAGGCAAGACTGTATAATTTATTTTTGGTGAGAAAACATAAAATAAAGAGGGGGATGCAACACGAGGATTTTCCAAGAGTTCATTCATCTTACTACTACTTTAGTCTAAACTCGTTTATTTTCAAAATCTAATAGGATCTAGTGCTTGTGAGTTGGTATAATCTCATCTATCAAAACTTTGTATTTGATTTGTTTCAAGTTTGAACATTTTACAAGATAATATTTATGTTCTCACAAGTATGGAGCCAATATTTTTATATTATCACACAATAACATTATTCGCGTGTTGTTATTTTAAATATCTAAAAAGATATTTTGACTATTTAATTTAGGAACTCAAAATACACTAACACTTCATTTTTGCTCAAGCTGCATGGGCAAAATGTGGGGATGTTTCAAGTTGTTCTTACTAGTAATTAAACTCTTAGAACTCAGCAGAGGCCCTGGCGATAAAAGAAGGGAGGGGGGGGCTTGCGCAAAAAGACTAGGGGATTCCAAAATTTGGTTGTTGGGCTTGATTCGCTTCAGGTTCTAGGAGTACAGAAGGATCTATGGTTAATTTATCTCTGATTGGCAAGTTATTAAGGATACGAAGCACTGTTCTCCATGATCACTAAAGTTACTGTACCCATATTCGTCATCAAGCCAACGGTGTTGCGCATCGTCTCGCTAGATGTGGCCTTGGTTCTAGTACTTTTTGTAAATGGTTGGGGTCCCTTCCCAATCTGATTTTGGATGCCCTCTTGGAAGATCGTTGCTATCTGTAATATGGCTTCTGTTTGACCTTGTTTTGTCTTCTTTATCAATGAAAATACTATTGATTCCTTTCAACAACAACAAAAAAAAAAAAAAAAAAAAAAAAAAAAAACCTAATTTTTAGAGTGAAATATATATAGGTTTTTTAATGGGGAACTGAAATTGATACCAAGCGGATTACCCTATAATAAAAACTTTGAAACCAACTGCATTGACTAATCAAACGTACTAATCAATTGAGTACAGATTATTAGGTGCTGACAAGCATATAAACCAAGCAAACTTATAATGCTAAAATAACGTAGTGTGATCGTTAGTTATGTTTTAACCTTAATTATTGAGTTATGTTTACTTGTTTAACAAAGTGTCAATACTAGCAAACCCTACAATGTTTACCTCTAACAGTGGTTATTTGGTCATAAAGGATGCTTTGTAAAGTATTGAACACGAGAAAGTTTTTGGCTGGAAAAACCCACATTTGGGTTAAAAAACCGGGAAGTCTCCACTGAGTCCAATCCACTAATATAAACAAAGTTTTTACAAAGACCACATAAGCTCAATTCCTAGATCCCAGTCTATGGAGCAGCTTTACCTTTGTATAACATTGTCTTACTAAAGATGAACTCCTTTGGTCTTCATGAGATGACAGCTCCTCCTGAGCTCTTCATTTTGTGGCACCGAGATCAACACAATCAATAATATGATGTTATGATATGCTTATTAAATGAGGACCCAAACGACCAGTCAGGTTCTCTAGTCAAACAATTGAAGAAGAACCTAACATGAATTTAAAAAATTGGTCTATGAAGGATATAAAACTTAAGGTATAGACCAACAACTTAATGTAAAACCATGAAAACAATGCAACGCTAATATGCAGTGACTGGGTGTGTTTGTGCATGAGATGGTTTTGTGGCCAAGGTTTCGGTTTGGAAGCTTAAGAGGTAGCACTAGGCTAAAAGAACTATTTCTCTTGAAATGTGAATAACCTAGCCAAGAAACAAATGAACCCTTAGAACCTCTTTTAATGGAATAGCTGAATGTTTCAAACAAAAGGAATAAGGAGACACATGTCACAAGCCAAAGAAACCTTTTTCAGATCAAGGGTGAGAAATCCACGCACAGAAAAATGTGTCAGATGGCTTATGTGGACTATCTTAATTTGCGTGCCTAAACAGTTGGATAGTAGAATGAATTTCTGACTAGACAACTACACTAAACAAAAGAAATCTAAAAAAATAAGCTTGATATGCATATGCAAATGTATGAATCAAACCTTTTGTAGTGATGATGGCCGGTGCTTGACAAGTTCAATCCCAGTAGTAATCCCAGATCAGCATTGTACCCTAACTCTAAATTATGAGCATGTGTGGTAGTATTTACAAATTTTGACAAGGGAAGCCAAACATTAAATCTAGTACTTAACAGGAACTGTTATTAGCACTTCAAAAATCGCATTCTACAATCCACTTAACTGTATAGTGCTTACTAATTATAAAAAAAATTGAAGTGTAAAATGAGATTTTTGGAGTGCCAATAACAATTCCCTTTTTATGAGAAACCCCATAGTCTTTATGGGTCGATGTTTGAGATTTGGGGTTTTAGATTTTTTTTTTTTTTGGCTGCTTGGGTTTATAAACCCTAAACTATGGATTATGAAGAGTTCATTGATAAATTGTTGATAGATGAAGATTTTGGATGTAAAGCTCCCTAAGTATTATGGATTTTCCGTGGTGCTCCGTACTCCGGGTCTTCTAACACTTAGATCTTTGTTAAAAAAAAAAAAAAAAAAAAAAAAAAAAAAAAAACACTCACCATTCGCCATGTGCCCTCTTCTCTCCCCCATAAACCTCTAAAGCTTTGAAACCCTTCTTCATGTCGACTCTTTACTCCGGCTTTGGGTCGGCGGCAGCTTAGTGCCCATACTCCTCCCTCTTCTCCTTTCTTCCACCCTCTGATTCCTTTCTTTCTCCCCTTCTCTCCCTGTTGTTCGCCTTCCTTTATCTCCCCCTTTTTTCCACCCTCTGTTACCTTTATATCTCCCATTCTCTCCCTCCGTTTTCCCCTACCTTCCCAGCTCCCTTTTTTCTCTCAACTCCACCCCGGTTTTCACTTCTCCAAACCACCATAGCTGGTGATTTGGATTTTCTTTTTATGCATTTAATTTTCAACTTTTTCCTTTTTGAGCATTTTGTGTCTCAGGTTGCTCTGAGCTTCGTCTAAGATGTCCCTGAGATCTCAGATCTGGCTTCTATACCTTGCTCCTCTCCAAATATCGCTCCTCAATGTGAATTTACAACCATCTACCCTTGTTGGTCGTTTCATTGGGTGTCTCTTCCTAGGATCTCCTCCAGAGGTGCACTTTGGTGGCTTATAGCATTTAAAGTGCATTTTGCACTAATTGGTAGGATTATGGGAGTGCTCTTAGCACGGGTAGCTTGCCTACCCTCATTTTTCATGCATCTATTTGGTTCTTCGACCTTTCTTTCGGGTGATGGCGACGGATCTGCAGTGGCGGTATTGCTGTTTTGGTGGATGTGGTTGCTTTACATTTTCATGTCTAGGCTTTTCTAGTTGTTAGTTGCGTTGGGCTGCTCACTTTGGGCCCATTTCATTGTAATTTTCTTTTATAGAGTTGGAGTTTTGCTTGACTATTCTGGACTCTCGTTTTGAGTTGTCTTCATTTTGTACTAGCTTTCTCTTTTAATGAAATTTACTTTGATTGACAAAAAAAGATCTTTGGTAAAAACCAAAAAAAAAAAAAAAAAAAAACATAAATTTTAAATTTTACGGTTAAAATGCCCCTAGAAATTTTGTAGTGTACTAATATCATGAAATGGAATGGGCCTTTTCCTATGGTCTTTGAAACTATACTTATTGGGCTGATATACATAAGTCTAACGTAATTGGGCCAAGGGTAGTGTTGTACATTTCACTTCTTCAAAGAAAAATGTCTCTGCATTTCACCACATGCAAAGACATTACTATGGAGAATTTTCTTTACATATTTATACATTCTTTTTCGCATAGAAATTTTTGCTAACATTCACTTTACTCGAACTCCAAGCAAAAAAACGTTAATTTCTTATTTTATAATGGAAGAAGAACACCAATTGATCTTTTGACTGGATGCATGAAGATTTTTATTTTTCAATTAGCCTCTTAAAGTGATTTTATAAAATAATTGATAGTTGTCGGAATGTTTTATCTAATTTACTCAAACCATGTGATATGTCCAATATTTCTAATTCGGCCAAGTCGGCATATGGCTCGCAACAGATGCATACTTTATAATGTCACACTAGTCAAGGAGAACTGTTAAATTGCGAAAAACTTGAGTGTGACGGTCGCATCGCATCACACGATTGCCGGATTACTAACCGACGTGGTATCCTTAGAGAAGTCATCAGGGTCCACTTTATAGACCCAGAGAGAAAAAGCTGCCAAAGTTTAAAACCCCACAAGACCAAGACCAAAATCTATGAGCCTATGGGCTTTTTCCACGCAATCCTTCGCGTACGACCACCAAACCCCACCTCACCTTCCTCCAAAAATACAAGGAAGTTTCGTTCCTCGTTCGCCACGCGTAAATACGAAGCCCCATTTCACACGCCCACACACATCCGACGCACATGACATGTATGTGAAAATGCCTCAATGACATTGACCATACATACATACATACATACACAATCATATCATAGGCAACCCCCATCGTCCCCATCATAAAAATTTGAGAGCTTTAATGAAAAAATTTTAGTATTGTTTATTTTAACGAAAAATTATATTTTTATACTAAAAAATAAATTCTAATACTATTTATTTTATTCTTATCATTGAAACGCAAAATTTTCAAACACTTATTCATTAGTTTTCTTTTAAAAATTTACATCCAGCTGTACACTACAACAGTAACTGACCCGCAACTCTCTCGGCCTTTAAATACCCACTACCCTCCCACCATCTCACACAACGTCTCCTTGCTCTCTCCCACTCTCCAATTCCTGAAAAACCAGAAGGAAAAGAAACCCGACTAATTTTTCAGAGAAAAACCAATCCTCCATGGCCAAGGTCACACTGCATTCCTCACTCTCCCTCTCCTTCTCTATGCTTTTGGGTTTTGTGTTTCGACTAATGGGTTGGTGTTTGTTTTTGGTTTAATGCAGAAGAAGAACGGCGGCGGCGGCGGTAACACCGCCAGCAACGACGGGGGTGAGAAGAAGAAGGGCGACGGGGGTGAGAAGAAGAAGGGCGACGGAGGTGAGAAGAAGGAGGAAACCCCCATCACTGTCATCCTGAAGATTGACATGCACTGTGAGGGCTGCGCTACCAAGATTGTCAAATGCGTCAAAAGTTTTGCAGGTACGATAATAAATCCTTCAAAACTCATCACATCTCCTTCACGAATTCTAAATTTCCCTTCATTTTCCACACGATTTTCCTCAAAATTTTCACAGCAATGTTCATTTAATGCTTTCTGCATCTGGGTTTTTACCCAAAAATATTCATTTACTTCTTTTTGCATCTGGGTTTTTACTTTTTATTTCCCACAGACGTCAGACTCACTCGTCAAACCCCAGAATTTTTTTTTATTTTTTTCAAAACAAATTCAAAGAAATTTGATTCCGAATATGCTATGTTTCCTACTTTAAGGTTCGTCAAAATTTAGATTCGAACAATTTTTTGATTTTTTGCGGCGGCGTCGTTTGGTTACAGAGGTGGAGACAGTGAAGTCAGAAAGCCAGGCGAACAAGCTGACGGTGGTCGGGAAAGTGGACCCCATCACTCTCCGGGACAAACTCGCCGCCAAGACCAATAAGAAGGTCGACCTCGTCTCCCCCCAGCCCAAAAAGGACAACAAAGACGATGGCGACAGCGGCGACGCCAAGAAAAAGCCGCCGGAGAAATCCAACGACGACAAAAAAACCAAAGAGGTGCGTACTTACAACAGCGCACTGGTGCACTGGTTCCCCCTTCGCTAACGTGCGCCAGCCTCAATATTTTCAATTATTTAATTTTTAATTAAATGGTTTGTATATTTGTGTGTGCAGCCTCCGGTGACGACGGCGGTTCTGAAGCTGAACCTCCACTGCCAGGGATGCATCCAGAAGATCCACAGGATCGTCACCAAGACGAAAGGTGAGCTTATCATCTCCCACTAATTGGCAACTTTTCGCAGTAAAACGCCGCCGTTTTTGTGATTTTGGTTTGGTTTTTAACGTGGGTGACGTGGCAGGGTTCACCGAGATGAGCATCGACAAGGAGAAGGATCTGCTGATGGTGAAGGGCTCGATGGACATGAACGTTCTGGCAGAGAACTTGAAGGAGAAGCTGAGGAGGTCCGTCGACATTGTCCCGCCGAAGAAAGAGAAGGAGAAGGGCGACAATAACGGCGGAGGCGGGGATAAGAAGAAAAAGGAAGGGGAGGAGGGAAAGGAGGGTGGGAAACTTGAGGGGAACAGGATGGATTTTCCTCCGGGTCCGACCGGGTACGGGCAGCAGATTCCATACGTGATCCCATACGGCCCTGGATACGGAGCACCCGGATACCCGATTCCGCCTCCACCAATGTACTTGGGCAACCCGCCGGAGATGTTCAGCGACGAGAACCCTAATGCCTGCTCAATTATGTGAAGAAATTGCTGAATTAAGAAGGGATTAGAGTTAATAAGAAGTTGATATGAAAAAGAGCAGAAAAAACAAAACTTGTAAATAAGAGAATAGACGGGGGTAGATATGAGATAAATTTTGGTGGATCGGGTTCGTCTCTGAACCGGTTTGGAACACTGCGATTTGTTTTTGTTGTTATTCCTACGGTTGTGATCTGGTTTAGTGATGCTATTGTTGGTTACAATTTCAAGTTTCTACTCTTCGGAAATGTTACTTTTGCTCCTTTGAAATATCAATGGAAGACTATTTAGATATAATTCTAAAAATCTTTAAACTGCTCAGAAAAAATACTCGGCCTTTCAAAAAAGATAAGACACAATGAACGGGAATTTCCAAAAGACATTTGACAAAGTTACGAAATATCTACTCAATCCAGCCATCCTAGTACCGCCAACGGCGTAACGGGACTAAAAGTCTTGTTTACCAAGTGGGTACTTCTAAAAAAATTGCATATTTTGGGGGTATTTTTATTCCAACAACACTTTCAGATAATCGTAAATAAATCGTAGATAGCGAAAACTTGAATAATATTAACATGGGATGCAATCTTTCAGATTATAAATATAGCTATATTTTGGCTGCTTTTTTTTTTTTTTTTTTTTTATGTGGCCAACGTGCGCGTGGCTAGGTGCAAATGCGATCAGGTGCAGTTCAGTTATAATTAAGGTGGTATTAGCAGTTAGCCACTTTGCAGCTGGTGAGAGCGAAGGAAGCACTAAAAACGGAAGAAACTTGTTCTTAAGTGTGCGGTTTGGTTTTAGTGGCATACAAATACAACCACTTGGACAATGACATGTCATTAATGTCATTCTCAGCACTTACCCTACATTTGAATTTTGGCTACAAATATATAAACAAAATAAACAAATTATAATGATCAAGAGGATTCTTAATTTCGAAATCTTAATATAAAATTAGTTCAATTTTATCATTTAGTACTACGGTCTAGTGATATTCTTCTTCACTTATAAGTGAGTAGTTTTAGTTTGATTCTCGCCAAAACCAAATTTGAACCACATTATTAATAGCCCTTTATACGGCTTCACCCACTCTTCTACCTCTTGATAGAGATAATATTATTTGTTCGATAAAATTAGTTTAATCTTAATTATAATATTTAGTATTTTTGGGTTGTTGAATATTCTAGTCTATAGTTGGAGGTCAAAGATGGGAACACATTGGCCTAGCATTATTTATCAATTTGATAAGTTATTCTATGGTTAGGATTCTTTTGATTATAATTAACAATCAATTTGGTCCTATGTGACATCCCCAGCAAAATTTTAGGAGAGGGCAAAGCTTGAGGAGTACAAGTTTAAAACTTTCTTTTGTGTGTGTGTGTGTGTATATATATATCCACATGTACCTATCTCACTCGTTCTAATTATTTTTAAGTGGCATGTTTACGTGCTTGGAATCGAAACTAAACAAATGCAACTATCAATGGTCAATCCTGAGCTAATTTTCCGAGAATTTAGAAAATTTATCCAAAACTACATAGTCAATAGATGAGAATAACCCCTTAATGAAGTTTTCATCTTATTATAAAATTTAAATGATTGATGTTACTACATAAATTGGCTAAAATGATGAATTTTATAAATTTCAATTGATGAATTGATTAACTTAAATATTGATGACATATCAACAAAATATCTATAAAAAAATAGTGACTATTATTCTAAAAATTTCCGCTTAGGTCCAGCTTAGGTGCTTGGCAGCTAATCACCGCCCCAATTAGTCCTTAGGAATACAAAAATTAAGAAAGTACGCTTAGACCCACTTAGGAGTCAACCTAAGCCCCCGTCTAAACCTGCCTAGACACCCACCTAGATCTCGACTCTCACTTGGATAGAAAATTGATAACTTTCATTTTGCATTTTAATTTTTTAATAAAATATTAGAAACTTGTTGAATACTTGGATGAACAGTCATTATATGCTTATTTCCATTTTAAATATGTTCTAATACTTTATAACTCATATTTCATTTTATTTTGCAATTTATGTATTCCAATATAATTATGTGTGCGTTTAAGTATAAACAAACACTTATTTATACAATATATAATAAATTTACTTAAATCTACCTAGGTCCCCGCCTAGCCGCTAAGCTCCAACGCTCCAAATAACGTTTAGCATTTTTAGAACCTTGATAGTGACATATAAATCAAACGTTAACAAAATATCTATGAAACCAGGTGCAAAATCAATCAAACGTTAACGAAACATCAATCAAACATAGTGACACATCAATTAAAAATAGACGGACCAGCTAAAATCTCTTTAAATTGCCACTTTAATTGTACGTAGATATTATAAACAAATTTAATCCCTGAGATTGCAACCGTGGAGCAAAAGCAGCACATTTTCCTTGAGGACACCTGTGAATGGATAGGCAATGGGCTGAGGTGTTGTCGTGCACGTTTCAGTGAGCGTACGACGCGACCGTCTCAACATCCCTGCGTCCAATTCATGTCGACCAATTTTGCCTATTTTAAAAGCAGCGGTGCGACTGTGTGAGTGGGACTCACTCTGTCGATACCACGGGCACAATTGACTGTGAGCACTACTGTGGGAGGGAGGCCGCACAACACAATAATTGTTCGTCGATTTCCTATTCGAAATTTGAGAGGGTAACGATTCAATTATTCCTTTCCTCTATGGAAGTCTTTGTTTTTTTACTCAAGAAGAAATAGTTTATATTGATCAGGATAGAGTTTGGTTTTGTTCGGTTTGGTCTCAAATTGCAACCAAACTAATGTTAATGTTACAATTCGATTTGGTTTGATTTTAAGCCAATCAACTCAATTAATTAGTAGCGGATTTAGTTCAGTGATTTCTCTATAACAAATCAAATCAAATTTTATATTGTAAATTGATGAAGAGGATTTTGATGTCAAATTGGAATGGTTATATGATTTTGTACTTGGTAACAAGTAGTGAATATCTATGTATAAGATGGAACATACTAGTACAAAAGTGATGACCAATAAGAAGATATCAAGTACTACAAAATATATGCGATTTAGTTGTTTAGCCCACTTTTAAATAATTTAAGCCAAACCAAACTAATTATGATTATGCTAAATTCATTTGAATACTATATTGTTATACCGTGACAACCAAATCAACTCATTCACATCAGCTCAATTAATGCTAGGTTTTACCAGTTTTTGTGACTAATAACGGTTTCTTTGATTTTCCTTTTCTTTTCTTTTTTTTTGTGTAAAAGGCCAGAAGCATTTTACAAAAATCTAAATCGCGTCTGATTGCGTTTTATTAGAAGTATCATATAATCGCTTTTTAAAAAACATATTCATAAAGCATTTGAGGTAAGTTTTTAATAAACAGTTAAACGTGTTTATCGAATAACAAAAGAGCTTTCAACGTAAACATCTATGAGCATTAAAATGAGATCTACAAAATCATTTCATGATCGTCGTCGTAAATGACCATGAGAGTCGATTCATGAGCCTGATTTTCCAACAATGAATCTGGCCGGGGAAACGAATTAAAACACACCTTAGAGCAAATTCAAATGAGGAGAAAAAAAAAATCCATATCAATAGTAACAATAAAAAGATAATTTTCGTATTTTTCAACTGAAATGTCAATTTTTACATGACATATAAGCTCTTAAGCCAAACAAATTATCAGTAGCCAATGGGTGTTGTCTACGTGTCCCATTAGGTGTCCTTTGCCTACGGCTGAGCTGGTTGGGCTTTTTTTATTTAAGAAAACTAATGAAAATGGTTTGAAAACTTTAAGTTTTAACGACAAAATAAAGGGTAAATTGAATAGTATCAGGATTGACTTTTTAGTGTAAAAATATGATTTTTTGTTAAAATGAACAGTACCGAAAATTTTTCGTTAAAATTCTTTTTTTTTTTTGTTTTTTTTGTCTGCTGGCTGGACTTTTGAAATAACATACAAAGTCTGAGGATATTCCCTTCACCCTCCCTCCTCTCCTGCTATGCTGTCCTATATAGTACCGCCGTATGGGACCAGGCCATACGCCATGAGCCATGAGCCATGGGACAATCGACATTTCCTGGAAGGTACCTACGTCCTTAGCGCGTAGGGTACCCTTTAAATCCAGTGGGGTACTACAAACACAATCAGATGCCCACATACAGAACAAAATCAAATTGGTTTTGTTTTGGACCGATTTAGTTACCATTACAAACCGAAGTTACCCACAAAGCATCCCCTCTTTTTGCCCAAAAGAAAGGTCGCCACTAGCCACCCTTTTTCTTTTTCCTTTTTTTTTTTTTCACTCCTTTCCCTCTCCCTTCAAAGTTATAAAGTTCCAACTTACAACTATGGTTGAAGCTACACCAAGCACTTATCCAAAGGAAAAAAGGTTGAGTTCTCAAGTACCTACACCAATAAAAATAATACTTCTTTTTAAAGAAAATTGTTTGAATTTTAGCCAAAATTGATTACGTAAGCGTGTGATCAGCTGATAACTGATGATTAAGGTGATTATACCACTCAACTAAGTATGGAGTTGTATCAAGTTTTGGTCAAAATTCTCAACTCTTTGTACGATGCCCTTTTTTTTTTTTTTTTAGGACGCAACAATTTTCGCTTTTAGTTTCCTACATCTTTTTTTTTGGATTAAGTTTCCTACATCTACACGCTTTCGACTCTCGTAGATGAAAAACTCAATACGAAAAATTATGGCTGAGCCTAACCTATTTATGAACTAAATCAAATCTCTCACCCCCTTGTCAAATATATTAATGCCGTATTCAAAATATAAATTACATACTACTTTAAATAGGATTTCTTGATTAAATTATACTTAGAAGAAATAAAATCATAAATTGAGTTCAAGGCACATTCTAAAAAAAATCAAGTAAAGAAACTTTTTAAAAAAAATTATTATTACTAAGGAAATGATGATTCGAAACTATTACAATAATTTGATGAGAAATTCAAACAAAAGAATATAAATAAAAATTCAATACTTTATCTACTAAAATATTAAATTACCTGCAAGTGAAGAAACTGGTCTTTGCCACTAATAAATTCGCTTTCGGTAATTAAATAAAATAGAAACCAACAAAAGAAAGTAATACTTTTAGGGCATAAAAAAAACACTTTTAATTGCATACCACTCTTTGCAAGTGTAAATTAAGGAGGAGACACACGAGCTTGCATTAGAAGTTCGTGTAACGTGCGTGTGTGGTCCATCATGAGTCATGACCCTGTCAACATTTTGATAAGGACGATGTCATGTCATGCTACATATACATCATGCATGGATGGTGATGCCACATACCATGCCATGTCAAGTGACAACGATGCCCTCGGTTTAGTCTGCCTATGAGAAAAAGACACGAACTTTCCCGAAAGGGTGGGTGGGTAAAAGGGGAAAGTAGGACAAAAAGAACCCAAAACGCTTATTGGCATCGAAATTAATTTTGTCAACAATGTGATTGCAACCAAATTCCAAAATTTCTTTCATGTATTAACTGTATAAAATTATCCAAACTCCTAGGTTATTTTCATACATTTGTAGGTTAATTACTCAAAACCTACACATATTTTCTTCCCTACTAATTTTTATTTTTGAAATTAAAATTTTGATTGGTAACTATTTTAAAATTTTCAATTTATAAAGAATTTAAAACGTATAACAGTAAAATTTAAAAGTAGTTACCTAACTATTTTTTAGTTTTCGGAAAAAAAAAAGAAAAAGAAAAAAACAACTAAAATTTAAAGACAAGCCTCGTGTATGAGTTGACTGACTAAAGTAACAAAGTCGTTTATGTATTGTACATTTTATGCGAATTATTATAAGAGTTTTAAAAGTTTTAGGCCAAAAATCGCCCAAGATTTTGAGTAAATTTATGTAGTTTATCATTTGACATCAAAGAGTAATATCGGCTAGGGAGCCAAATATAATGAAGGAATTAAATACAAGAAAAGAATATGAATATTGTACCTACGCATCAACCTCACAATTAAGTAGTCAACTTCTTGAGAAAATATTTTCTTTTATGTACGCACAATAGTATTTGAAAAATAAAAATAAAGTTAAAGAAACGCATGTGATCAAAGGGTTTGCTTGGAATCTTCTTTTCTTAGACGTGATCATTGCATGGCATGACCTCAAACCCATGTGAGAGTGAGTATTTTGCAGGCAGTGTCAAAAGGTTAAAGGTCGACGAAATAAAAGATGAACAATTGCGATACATCGAAAGTCTCTTTCACTTTCGTCGTCGTATGGCTTGTAATAATCTGTCTTTCAGCAGATACGTTGCCTCTTTCGTTGCCTGAGACGTTAATTTGTCAAGTCAAAATTTTTGCTTTTGGAGAAATTTGATCAATGTAAATTCGATACATTGCAAGATATATGATTGATCTGTGAAGCACATAGTTTATTGGTTTAATCAATTTGTGATCGAGAACACCTAAAAAGAAGTTGAAATTATGCACACGTTTGGTCATGATGAAGGGTTGAGGGCAAAGAACAAACTCCTTGGTGTGTCAAAACCATTGAGCATGGAGATATATGATGAGAGTGTTTTAAGAGTTTAAACTCTCTAAAAGTTAGCCACATGCTTGCAAAAAGCAAAGCAAAATGACCTTCATCATTTCATCACTATCAAAACTTTATTAATTAACCACATTTATAGTTACATAACTAGTCCTCAAATCTTGACCTCCTTTTTTTTTTCCAAAAGATTTTTTCAATACAACGACATTAAAAGTGGAATAAGTTCAGTCACTCTATAAATTAGTTACAGACTTCTAATAATTTAATATTAAACTCGTTATCTACATGAATCTTTTTATGTAAGTAGGGTCGATCCACCATAAAAGAGTTAACTTTTCTCTCTTGAAGGGGCTTTATTAGTTCTTCTCCAAAGGTGCCATCTGCTGAGAACCGGCGAGGTGTGACATCTTCAACCGAAGCTGAATGGTTTGAGTGAGAACAAAACAATATATCTCTCATCCATCAAGAATCGAACCTAAAACTTATCGCTTAAAGAGTAACGAAATATACTACTAAATTGCTTGAAAATATGGCCTTGACTTTTGATTAAAAAATTCTAAGAGCTTAATAAAACAAGAAAAGAAAAATAAAAACAAAGATGAAGAAAGAATGGAATCATTTAAGTCAAGAAGATAAAGTCTTCTTTATGATGAAAAACCATTTCAAATGCGGACACAAAAGGCTTTCTTTTTCATGGTCTTTACTATTTCAAAGCATTTCGTTTACAGCCCCCACAAGAAGTTATATTATGCGTATATCCATATACCGTAGATTACGTACAAAGAGCTCGGATTTCTTTAAGCCCACATTCTGTCATTAAAATGATGTGATGATCTAGCTTACAAAAAGGGATGCGAAGCAACCTTCTTAGACCTGGTTTGGTACTGAAGTGATTCTGAAAAAAACTGGTATAAAAAAAAGCTGGGAGCTGTTTTTGTGTTTGGTAAACATTTAGCTTCAGCTTTTTTTCACAATTTTGGGTGAAAAAAAGCCAAAAACAAGAAGCTGCAAAACCTAGCTTTGAAAAATCGGTTTTTTTTCACATCTGTTTTACATAAAAGTTTACCAAACACTCTGTTGCTTTATTTCACAGTCGCTTATTCTCACAGCACAGCAGAATCAGTTTTTTTTCAAAGCACAGTAATACCAAACCAGCCCTTACTCGAGCTTTCTCGTTTTTCTGATTTTCCTCCATGTTGTTTGATGATAAGAACTCTTTACTTTTTATGTTATTTTTTTAAAATCAATTCTAAAAAATAGGTAAATTAGAAATTGTAGTGTGCGAGTAATGTTGTCAAAATTTCAAGGTTGGAGTGAGAAACACAATTTATCTATTTATTAGATAATTGTTAAATGGCTAAACGATTTCAGAATTAATTAATTCTTTACCAAGATGACATGATCTTCAAAGGGTTACGTACAAAATAGAATGAGAAAGAAGTCGATGGGGCATAATGTTAAGGTTGATTATATTCTCCCAACAAAAGTTAAAGCATGTTTGCTCTCTTTGAACACTACCTTAGTATATTCGTGTTAAGAGAGGTGAATATTCTCATTAGGAATAACTCTTTAGTTCCTAAAAGATTTTAATTATTAAGACAAAAATATGGCGAAGGGATAAACTTTTTCTTTCTTTATCCACCTTTTAAGACCTTTGCAGTTTGCATGTCAAATTCCAAGGTTCTCATTTACCTTTATTTTTCCTTTTCCACAGCTGCCTGGGCAGAAAAAGTGGAGCCCTAATTGATATTATTAATCAGATTGATTTTTTTTTTTTATCAACAATATTTTTTTTTTTATCAACAAAATTATTTACACTAAAGGAAATGAGCTGAGTTTAACCTTACAATAGACTAGTAATAATGTGGTTCAACTTCTTATTTGACGAGAATCAAACTTAAAACATCTCACTTACAAGTGAAGAAAACTATCACTAGACCGATATTAATTAGATTGATTTGAAGTTTTTCTTATATTTTATTTTGCTATATTTGTTATATTGAGAGATGCGATTTTTAATACTGAGAAGCGGGAATGGTTATGCTAATCACGGTGCAAGTGTAAATGCTATTAAACACTGGAGGTACAAATATATTGTCAAAAGTTCTTTATTTCATAGAGCCTCAAATTAAGCCAAAAAAATGTGGACTTTATGTAATGTATGATCTTCATAAATAGGAGGTAATTACTAGAATTAGCGATCTTTTAAAGAAATTCCTCGTGTTGCATCCAAATTTATTTCCTATACATATATATATATATATATATGTATGTATATAAAACATGATCTTGATTAACATGTAACGGAGGAATATTACCGAACAGAACAAATGAGCAATGTTCTTTAAAATGTGAAAATTTGACTCATAAATGACTAGATAATCCAGTATTGAATTCCGTCAATAACTAATTTAACAAAATTTAACGCTTGATAAAAAAATAAAAAAAAGTTTTGATATCCATCAGGATTGAGAGAGCCGACAGTCAAAACTTTTTAAATTTGGCAGTTTGGTGAAAGTCCTCCCACGAACCTCCACCGACTCACTATCAATACAACTTCATGGGAAGGAATGCATGACACCAACTCCCTGACAAAGCATAACATTCAATTCTGAGCCAATTTATCCCATTTGAAGATGCTGCAAGATTTGCTGGTAAAGGTAGTTGCAAATAAAACCTCAAATATCACCCCAAGTCACTTTGCTCCTGTTATCAAGAATAAACTTTTAGGTTTAGCACGGTCCACCGCCAACATAGCCAATATTGACAAATATCAAACACCACCACATATTGACAACTGTAAGTTTGCAATTTGCAATATCAACAACATAGACGGCAATATTGACTGCAGACTCAAGTACCGTCGAGTATCTAAACATAAATGGTAGAAAAGTTTTTATTTTTATTTTCACAAACGATAGTATTAATGAGTTAAATTGTTAGTTGTTGGAGTGAAATTGATAGGAATCAAACCCGCACCAGAGTGCATAGTCATGATTGTTTTTCGTCACGTACTAAAGCAACATCGACACAAGTGGTAGAAAAGTTCAAACGAATAAAGATTCGATAATTTTAAGCATGAAAAATCAATTAGAAAACATGAAAAGTGACAGCAATTTGTGACATTAGTCTTTCAAGGAGCTCCGTCACTCCCCCTGTCCTAATCATAGCTACGCTGCACTGTAGAAAACAAAACATACACATTCCGGTAATTGCGGATTCTGTACAATGAGCGTAAATCCGTCCATGTCGCTACTAACAATCACACGTATATTCAGCACATGGACACATAGAAGGAATGAAACAAGAGAGCTCTCAATACTAACTCCACCGAGAAGTATTTTCATCGTTATCATCAAGAACGAGTTTGACTCCATTGTTCTTAAGAGCATTGACAATAGCCCAAATCTTGGTGCGGTTCCTGAAACCCTTCTTCTCGACTTCGTTATTTACATTGACGTGAATCCCTCGTCCCTGTCCCTCATCAAGACCTTCCACCTTGAGTCTCCTAGCCAACACCTCTCCAACAACTGCCGCCGCCTTTGCGTTGCAAGACCTTCCACATTCGAGTGAGCCCTTGATTGAATGTTCAACTGTAGATGCTGATACAACAATCCTGCCATTATTTCTGTCCACTACGTTTGCTGTAATGTACTTCAATGATATGAACATTCGCAGCACGTACCGCTTCACAACCGTCATTCTGAGGCAGTCCTGCTGTTTTTCGTTTAATAAAAGCATATTGGATACAAAAACATTTATCAACCAAACAAAGATACTAAACTCTGGTGGTTAATTCTCCTCAAGGGGTGTACATAGACACTTTTAGTTATCGTAACCCACAGCCACAGGGTAAGTTCTAACCAAATTCATTTAAGCACTGACAGAACGGTGATAACACACTTGAATCAAACTGGTTGCACCTTCCACCCAATTTTTATCAAACAAGTAGAACCAAATACTAATTGCTTCGACGTGTTAAATAAAGATATAATTTAAAAAAAAAAAATTCCTTCAAATACAACATGCTAACTAATGCATTATTGTAGGCCTGATTGCCAAGATATACAGGACCGAATAAATCCAGGTTCCCAAAATTGTAAGTTCAGATGCATCTTAATAGACATTCCGAAACAATTTGAGTTCAACTTTGGTACACAAATTTAATCTGACTCCCACTCCCACCAAACCATCTGATAAACTGAAATCCAGAAAGTGAAAGGAACGTGCATTCTTTGTTGCTCCGCCACCTCAAAAGTTTCACACAGACACTGATTTGTTAGTCCTTAGTGGTTGTAAGACTAGTTGTAGGGCTGATGATTGAAGACAGGGAAATCCAACAATATCAATTTACCTTAGAGTTCCCTTTCTCCACAGAGGGAAGCAGAAAAAATAAACACGCTCGTCAAAACCAATTTCCGTGTTCCTAGCAAAGAAGTTGCATATTTGGAAGTTCCACAAAGTGGAAAGGTTATCCAAGTGCCAGAGGTATCTTATAATGCTTAACCTTAATTTTCACTCAAGTACATGCTATTAACAGCAATGCCAGCATAATTGGTCTTAGAGATAACACCAAAAACATATTTGATTCTACTCAAAAGCAACTGACAGAAATATCTCTGATTACCCTAGCCGTAAGTAGAACCAGAAGCAAGTAATACATAACATAAGATATAGCTTCTGCAACTCTACTACTAATGGTAAGAAACACCAAAACCAGTCTAGCGCACGGTTCAAGTTTTCTGTACAAGTTATAGCATTATGAAGTCGGTGCAACGCATATAGACGTGCATTTGTAAATTCACTAAATTCATATACTGAGATAATCGTATTTTGATTTACTAGATCAAAGAGCAAACTACAACCTCCAAGCATGAACAAATAACATGAAAACGATGATAGTCAATCAACCTTCGATGAACTCGATACGAAAGAACACGAAAAGTAGTAAGATTGTACCTCAAACGAAACAAATACGAAACTCCTCGACCAAGTTCAACCTTTTTAGCTCTCTTGCAGGATATCAAACTACATTAAGCTGTTAGAATAAGAAGAAAACTAAACCATCAGAAATCTTTATCCAAAAGTAGAGGGAAACACAAACACTGAGGAAAAAAAAGAAGAAACCAGGAAAATAAAAAGTAAAGGACTGTGATGCCCAAATCCAAAGCAAAAAAGCAAACCAGGACAGCTCAAAAATTCAAATAACACAAACCCTTTCGTATGCTAGAAAAAAAAAAAAAAACATAATTTCCTAATCCTGGATTATTACTTGCTTATGAAGTGGAGGGGGCAATCGACCAAAAATTCACAGCATAAAATAATTAATCATAAAAATACATTTTTGAAAAATGATTAAACACGTCTATTTATTCTGAAGGAAGAAAACATGAACGGACGAGAGAGAGAGAGAGAGAGAGAGAGAGAGAGCAATTCACGTACCTGTCGGGAACAAGGCTGAAGGCTTGGTGGGGTGGAAGCGTGGGAGTGTGACCGAGTGCCGAACGACGGAACGAGGAAAGTGGGGAGAAGGAGAAGGAAAGCCAACGGGTGGGCTGGCGTGGGTAACGGGCTATTGGAGGGTTGTGGTGCCTATTGGGCTACTGGGTTCAATTTTGACAAGTTAATGGACACCCAAATATTGTCTTTAGACCCCAAGTTCTCCTTCGTCTAAATTTCAAAATTGCACAAGACGATATTTTAATTTAAACTCTCTAATCAATGCGGAGAGATGATTAAATAAATAAATAATCTTTGCGTATGGCAAACTAAGAGGGATGTATTCAATTGAGATTTTGAGGGATTTTAATTATTTTAATGAATTTAGGAATATTCAATCAGGATTTTAAGTGATTATCTGAAATTCAATATGTATTTAATCAAGATTTTAAGATAGTTTATTAAATCCTTATAAATCTGGATGTATTCAATTAGCATTTTAAAGAAGTTTATAACATTTCAAGTGTATTCGATTAGAATTTGATTTTAAAGAATTTTATAAGGTTGAGGAATTAGAGGGAATTAGAGAGATTTTGTAATGTATTTTAAGCATCCACAAATCTCTCCCTACGAGATTTCGAGAGAATTGAATCAAAATTTTACATGGAATCTCTACAAATTAATTAAACTCTAGAAAAATCCATGTATTTATAAATCCATTAAAATCTCTCTAATTCCCAATTGAATACACCCTCCAAAATATAAGCACAAATGGTAGGCACACAATCACCCTAATAAACTAACTTGATCCACACATATCACAAATTGGCAAGGATGGGGCTATCTCCAGAACAACATGTAGTGTGATTTGAAAAACCCCTGATATTATTGATCTCTTATTCGAGGATAGTACTATTATGTAGTTTGATGCAGGACACTCTTTTTCACTTCAATCAGGTGGAAATCCTGACAAGGTTTTTATTGAAGCCCAATGTGACAACATGTTTTGTATGTATTCGCTAAATCTTATCAATGAATATCGTACTTTAAAAAAAAAAAAATATATATATATATATATATATATATATAACCTTCAAACACTTTTCTAAGACTATCTAAAATTCTATATATACTAAAACCCAGTTCAGCATCTTCACTGTTCCTAAGCACAGTGAAAGGATGAAACTACCCCTCTTCAAGTGTTTTTCTCTTCCTTTATTTCTCATCTTCACAATAAAATTACGAATTTGCCCATATAGATACATGTCCTGTGTTGGTGCGCTGTCGTTGCCTATACGTTACAGCGTTCCCCTCTTCTCGACAACACACTTTCAATGAGACTATAAATTGTTTCTCCAAATAGTTTACCCAAACCACCGCTACCACCGATTCATTCAAATCCGTAGAATCTCGCTGCATAACCAATCAACAACGCAGAGCTTTCTTCATCCACAGCAACTTATCGATCCACCTCAACGCCGCGTGCCCAACAACTAGCACAATCCCAACCAGCAGCGGCACCTAAACATTCACCATCGCCTAGGAAGAACAAAGAAGTGGTGGATATCACTATTTTGTCATGGTAAGACAAAGAAGTGGTGGAAATCACACATAAGAGTCAAATTTGCTGCACTCATGAGAATAACCACAAGAGCACAGCGGATAAAGAAATTGCAATAGATTATATGGATATGCCCAAGTAAAGTGTAGTAACAAATAGACTAGCAACAAGTAAGCACAAAGAGATGCATGCATGCATTCTGAATTGACTTCCCTATAATGGAAACTCCCCCAGAATTAATTCGCTTCATGTAAACACTTCCTCATAATTCAAAATTATAACTTCATTTATCTGATGAGAGACAATGACTCAACAGAAAGAAGAGATGACTATTGAAACATGAATTTGAGATCCTTCTATACAAAGTCTGATCAACATCCTTGCCACTTCAGTCCTTATGAATTTGGGCACAAGTGCTTATGGGAGATCTAGCAGCTTTTGACCCTCTAGACGAACTTCTTCACCAAATTCTTGGCATTCTTTGTTTGAGAGATGAAGATGCCATCATTTTCTTATTTCACTTGAAGTCCAAGGAAGTAGTTTAATTCACCAACCAAACTCATCTCAAATTCACCTGTCATCATATCGATAAATTGTTTCACAAGAGAATCAGAAGTAGATCCAGCAACTATGCCATCCATATATACTTAAGCAATCACAACATGAGATTTAACCTTCTTAACAAACAAGGTTTTATCAACATAACCATGAGTGTAGCCATGAGTAAGAAGATAAGACGACAACCTATCATACCAATCACGTAGGGCTTGTTTGAGACCTAGAGAGCCTTTCTTAGTTTGTACACCCCATCTGGCTTGTGAGGATCCTCAAAGCTCTTTGGTTATTCCACGTAGACCTCCTCATTAAAATATTAAGGAATGGGGTTTTGACATCCATTTGAAAAAGTTTGAACTTTAAATGGTATGCAATTGCACATAGAAGTCTGACTGATTTAAGACGAGTAAAAAAAGTGAAGGTTTCATCAAAATCAACACCTTCAAGTTGAGAGTATCCTCGAGAATCAAGCCTGGCCTTATTTTTTATTACATTCCCTGACTTATCAGACTTGTTCTTGTAAATCCATTTTGTCCCAATAACATTAGTGTTCGATGGACGATCAACAATAGACCAGGCTTCATTCCTCTCAAAATAATTCAGCTCTTCCTGCATGGCTAAGATCCATTCATCATCAGTTAGAGTATCCTTGATATGCTTAGGCTCAATCTGGGAAACATAGCAAACATTTGCAACTTCATCAGCTATTTGTCTTCGTGTTCTAACGTTTTTTGTCAATCAGACCCACAATTTCCTCATCACAATGACCTTTAGCCCACTTTGGTTTGTCCTTGAATAAAACACGAGAGTCTTGATCAGTGCTTGATTCACTGTCATTGTCACTTTCTGACACCACACTTGACTCACTAGAAGCATCACCATTATCCTTAGAAAATGGAAATAACACATTGTCATTTTCAGTTGCCAAAAAGGGAGGGACATCAATGTCATCAATCTTGACATTTATGGACTCCCAAAGACTTTCAAATACTTTACCATTGGCTTTTTACCCATCCAGAGTTCATAGGGAGTCACATTAGTTCCAGTTCTGAGGAACATATGATTTGAGATATAGCAAGCAGTGTTCATTGCCTTGCCCCAAAAGTGCTTTGCCAAGTTTTTGTTGTTAAGTAGCACCTTACTCAATCAAAACACGATTTTTCCTTTCCACTACACCATTTTGTTGAGCGATGATTTGAGCAGAAAATTCATGCTTAATGTCATTGGTTGAACAGAAATCATCAAAGTGAGCATTCTCAAATTTGGTTCCATGATCCGTTCTAATTCTGACTAGAGCATAATGGCTAGACAGAGATTCATTCAACATTACTTTGTACACAGTGAAGAACTGTTGAAAGGTATCAGATTTTTCCCTTAAAAAGCAAACCCAAGTGAATCTAGAGTAGTCATCCACAAGTACTAAAATGTACTTCTTGCCACCAAGAGATAATGTCTGAATTGGTCCAACAAGATCCATATGAATCAATTGAAGAGACTTAGTTGTTCCGATGTCAATCACTTTCTTGTGTGCCACTCTAAATTGCTTTCCCATTTGACATGGTTTGCAAACATATGAGTCAGAAATAGAAAAAGGTGGCAGCCTTCTCACAACCTCATGTTTGGATAACTTCTTGAGGTCTTTGAAGTTCACATACCCAAGTTTCTTATGCCACATAACACTAGCTTCATCAGTAGCTTTATGGTACTTGGGGTATTTAGCAACTTTAAAGACATTAAGAATGTAGTAATTGTCTCATATCTCAGAAGTACAAGCAAGTTTTTTCCATGTTCATCTATAATTTGACACCCTCTTTTTGAGAAACACACTTCATCAGCCACATCATCACACAACTAGCTAATGCTAATACGATTTAACTTTAACCCATCAACATAGCTAACATTTTCAAGCTTAGGTAATCCAGGGATCTTGACAACATATTTCCCTATGATCTAAGACTTGTCTCCACCACCACCAATAAAGGGAGTAAGAGATGAGAAAGCCTCCTTGTCTCCAGTCATGTGATGAGATCATCCACTATTAAGATACCATACATTTAGCTTGGCAACAGATAGAGCATTTAGAACAATATGGCACCTGTTTGAGTCTTTCTGAACCCACTTCAAACTTTGCTTAATATTTCCAGATGAAGAAGAATGAACAAGCTGGGCAATTCTGTTGACTTCAATGACCAGATGGTCCACCTGATCTTTCAGTAAGTTGGGCTTTCCAGAGTACAATTTTCTACATTTTGAATGAATGTGCCCAACTTCACCACAATGATGACACATAGGAATAGATCTTGTCTTTGGACATGGTTTGACATTCTAAGATATAGGCCTAGATTTTCTCACAAATTTTGTTTTGGTGGGAATAGAATTTGAGCCACTTTCTACAAAACCAATACCACTTTTGTCACCGTGTAGTTTCCCAAAACTAAGCATCTTGTCAATTTTTTTCAACTCCAATAGTAAGGTGAATAACTTTATCATCTACCTCATTCAGCTCAAGTAGCTATTTTTTGTTAGCCTCATGATACATCACATTGTTTGCCTTCAACACATGAGTTTGATTTGTCAAGTTTTCTTAAGATTTTAGCAAGTTATGGACCTGAGCTTCAAGAGTAGAGATGACATATTAATCTTCAACTTTGTCATTGCAGTTATGAGCTTTCTCATTCAGCTCTTCAACATGAGCCTCAAAATAACCAATCTTTTCATCCAGTATAATTCTGACTGGACGAAGAGACTTGTTTTCCTTTTGTAACTCAGTAACTTTCTTAGCTAGTTCAATCTTCTCCACTTTTGTAGAGCATGTCTCATCAAAGAATGTATCATACTTAATGCACAATTCATCATAAGTCATCTCTTTATTCGTATTTAGAACAGAATTATCATCACTTACAGACACTTCCTCAAATGGAGTAACAAAAGCAACAACCTTTTCTTCATCATCTGACGACTCATCAAACTTCACAGAACCTTGTTCATTGACATCACTTCAATCAATCATGATTGCCTTCTCTCGCTTTTGACTAAGGTGTTTGGTGTTAGCACAATCAGCTGCACAGTGCTCACTTTCACCACATGCAAAGTAGAGACCAAGTACCTTCAATAAACCTTTGTCTCATTTTCTAGTGAACCCTTTTAGTCTTCACTCTAGTGAGTTGTTTTTCCCAACTGCTTGATGGCTCACTAAACCATTTAGAATCTTTCCCTTTGTTTTCGTGAATTCTTCTGAATTGTTTAACGAATAAAGCAAGATCATCTTCTGAGGCATGTCTACACACATCACCAACAACCTCACAGTTCTGAACACCATAAAGGTCACTTTTGTCTCTTCTAGAAGTCACTTTCATCCATCTCAAGCTCAATCTCATAGGTAATGAGTTTCTTAACCAATTTTCCAAGCTTGATCTCATTTAGGTCCTAAAACTCTTGAATGGCAACCTTCTTTGCTTGAAATCTCTTGGGTAAGCATCTTAAGAGTGACTACCCTCGATGCAGCGATGGAGCCTTCCACTCAAGAGTAAGATAATCAACAGCAATAAGATATTGTGCCTCAAGAAAATTTTGAAACTTTTCGTTCCAAGCAGCATAATTTGTACCATCAAAGAATGAAGGTGTATTACACGAGCTACTGACACGTTTACGGCCCATGATAAGATTCCACCCAATACCAGTAAATCCCAGAGATCACTCTATGTATATCTAGAGCAAGGCTCTGATACCAATTGAAATTGGTACCAGGTGGAATAACCTCTATATAAAAATTATAATCCACTGGACTGACTAGTCAAGCCCGCTAGCCAAGTAAGATAGATTTGTTAGTCAATAAATCTAAGATTCAAATACCAATTTCAGTTTCTAAAAACTATCCTATCAACAAAGTTGTAGTTCATTGCAAGTTATCAATGTGTCAAGTGAGCATAACAGTGAACACATGCCATTTAGATGTTAACTAGATATATGTACCATGTATGTGTGTGTGGGATGTGTGACACAATAAACATAACTTGAACTCAATACACGTAACTTAAACATAAGATATTTTTGGCCGGAAAAACCCACATCTGGGTTAAAAAATCAAGGACTCTCCACTGAGTCCAATCCACTAGTGTAAATAAACCTTTATAGAAAGATCACACAAACTCAATTCCTAGATCCATATCTACGAAGCAACTTTACCTTTGTACAACATTACCTTACACAAGATGAACTCCTTTGGTCTTTACTAAGTGGCAGCTCCTCCTGAGCTCTTCACCATGTGGCACCAATATCAACTCAAATCATGAAATGATATGATGTTATGATATGTATATAAAATCTGGTTTCAAACGACTAGTCAGATTCTCCAGTCAAACAGTTGAAGGAAGACTCTAATTTGAATCCAAAAGCTTGGTCTAAAAATGAATTTAAAGCTTAAAACCAGATCAAGAACTTAATGCAAAATCTTAAAACAATGCAACCCTAACATATAATGATTGGGTGTTTAATCCATGAAGTTGGTTTTGCAGCTAGGGTTCCATAAATGAAGAAAATGCAAGCTCAAAGCTTTGAAATCACTCTCTTTAAAATAAATTCTGAATCCCCAAGAACAAAAATGAAACCCTAAGAGCAGATATACCCAAGGAAATCTGACTTTTCATCAGCCAAGTTGTCCCAAGGACACTTGTCGACTGCACAAGAGATCTAGGCAGATTAATGGCCAGAAACTAACTACCATCATAAAGGTGTCAGTTAACCCATATGAGCTGTCTTAATCTGTGTGCCTAGACAGCTGGAAGTCAGCGTGCAAAACTAACTAGACAATCAAACTAGATAGAATGCAACACAAAATGAGATATGAAATGCACATGCATGAACAAACATCTTGATGTGAAATGAGCCACTTCATGAACATTTCCTCCAGCAGCAACATCCATAATCTGAGTATATTCTAAAGCTAGATTAAGCATGTGTGATGGTTCAATTACAATATTTGACAAGGAAAACCAAATACTTAAAACTAGACTTTACACATGCAAATTTACTTTGGGAAAAATGCAAACAAACGAATGAATTTTGGAGTAATTCCAATTATAATAGGTTTGTGATTCTTTCAAGATAATTGTGCCAAAATTTAAGAATTTAATTCGATCATGACGAATAGCGCAATGCTGCCAGTTTGACATCCAAGATGGTGTCTTTTGGCGATGGGCACTTTTGTAAATATGTTAAGGATTCAGCCCAAGCATGACGTTGACACACACGGATTAGATTATAGGGGGCAAAGTGAAGCATGAAAATTACCATAAACAATTTGACCAGAAATGAAACGAAGACTATAAACACAGACAAGGTGAATAAAACAAAATATATTATTACAAAGGGTTGACATCATCAGATACGTAACATTGCAGAGGGTGTTACAATGACATAAGTAAAATTGGAAAGGACACGTTTAAGTGTTGAAATTATTTCTACGACAAATGCCATCCCACGACACAGAAGAAGATAGAAATTCCAGTATTTATAAATAAATAATGCAAATAAGTACAACATACCCCTTCAGTTCGAGGGAATAGTATAACATAAACATACCAGTGTCTACCTAAAATAACAACTATATCATAATCATAGTAATAATCTTAATCGAACTTGGCTGCTAACCAAAGCAAAATATGCGGAAAGGGTATGTAAACAAAATTACCACCTACAAACCGGGCAAAGGGCAATAGAAACTGCCGCCGGCTTGAAACAATAACCAAGCCTTCGCCCGTTTCCCATCTCGTCTTCCGTCCTAGTCAAGAGTCCGAAGACGGCTCGGAAATACTAAATACCCTCCTCGCTACATTGTCTCATACAAAGTGTAAGCAAGGCTAACAAATTAACCACTACAAACTCGAGACGGAACTTCAATATCAATATCGGTCTCAATCGGCTAAACCAGCTTTTATCTTCAGGTGCTGCTTGAAGTCCATGATATCGCCATTCCACTTGGTCACGGCTTGATTTTCGCACACCCATATCTCCTGAGCTACCTGGTTTATGAGCCTGAAATCGTGGCTAACAAGAACCAGACCCCCATCCCACTCATTCAATGCCTCCGCCAGCGAGTCGATTGTCTCGATATCCAAATGATTTGTTGGCTCATCCAGTAACAGTAACTGGGGCTGCCTAAACGCCAACCAAGCAAAGATCACACGGCTCCTCTGCCCGTCAGATAAATTCTTCATTGGCATTACTTGTGCCTTGCCCGAGAGTCCAAACTTACCGATTGCAGCCCTCATCTTCTCTTCCTCGTTTCCTGGGTACTCTTTGATCATATACGCTAGGGCAGATAGTTCCATATCAAGCTTCTCAGCCAAGTGCTGATGGAACTGCGCAATTCTAAGGTGATTGTGCCGCCGGACCATGCCATCAGAAGGAAACACCTCCCCCGTCATCAGCTTCAAGAGAGTACTCTTTCCAGCTCCATTTGGCCCAACCAGAGCTATACGCGAGTCCAGATCAACACCAAAGTCGATGTTCTTGTAGATCAGATTATCAGGAGTGTAACCAAATGAGACTTCAACAAACTGAAGAACTGGTGGCGGCAGCTTTCCCACGTCGACAAAACGGAAGATCAGAACCTTGTCTCTTGCCACCTTCTCTGCAAGCCCACCGCGCTCCATTTTTGCTAGGGTTTTCTCTTTGCTCTGCGCCTGGCGAGCAAGTTTTGCTGACCCATGCCCAAACCGAGCAATATATTCCTTCATGTTAGCAATCTGTTCCTGCTCCCACTTATACTGCTTCATCTGGTTCTCCTCCAGTTCAGAACGGGTCTGAACATACTGATCATAGTTTCCAGTGTAAATCTTCAATTTCTTGTTCTGCATGTGGATGATGTTTGTGCAGACACCATTCAAGAAGTCCTGGGAGTGTGAAATAACAACCAGGATTCGCTCAAAATTCTTCAACATCTCCTCCAACCACACACAAGCTTCTAGATCTGTTAACAAGGTAAGACAACTAACCATGAGCAACTCAAGCTATAAAAATATGTTGTACCAAAAGACGGACACAAAATCATATTAATGGAGTCAAACAGCTGCACAGACACTGAGTATCACCACAGTGAAATAAGTTCGCCAAACTAATACTGTTCAGAAGTCAACCTAAACAAGAGAAATAAATGTTGGGGATGGGGATGAGTAAGAATTTCTTTACGCGAAGTTGTACTGTTTGAAAAAAAAATGCATCCAATCTCTCCACTTTTTCATGATAACTCAGAAAACCAAAATGACAAATCTGTATTAACAAGACAATGGGAAGGAGATGGCCGCACATAACTCCCATTGCTGGTTCAGGAATGACACAACACCAGTAAAAAGTACCATTTGATCCCCACAATTAACCTAAACTTTAATTTAAAAAAAAAAAAAAAACAGTTAGAAAAGAGGGGAAATGTTCTATATCAGATTCCTGACATGACTTTCGGTCTCTATGTACACTCTGAACCACTGATAAGTGGACCAATCCAACCAATTTTGGAAACTGGCTATACATTTTATAACTAGATAAGAAAATGGTGAAACCCACTACACCACCAAACCTGATGCTACAACGAAAGTCTAGTTGTAATGAGAACTATCCTACCCATATAACGAGCAAAAAAAGAGAACCTAAAAGGTTAGGCCTATAAAGTGGAAAATTAACTAGGTAATGTGATTTCACAGGCCATACAAAAGACGATCTATAACATAAAAAAATACAACTCACAAAACTCAAATTTGAAAAACAAAAGCCAAAAACTTCCATGCCCAACTACTTTCTGCTTTAGGTCTCTCCTTTCCTTTCCTTCTCCATCCCGTTTTCTCACAACAGTATAAAGACTCTTTACACAATGGCATGCAAAGTACAAACAATTTAAAACGAAAGGATATATAACCCATAAACAACAAAATTCCTTCCATACTACGGACTATTCAATAGTACGGTATAGAGTGAATAAAAATCTAACACAATAACTAAAATTTCGAACCAGTTAAACTTACCAAGATGATTGGTGGGCTCATCAAGCAACAAGATGGTTGGGTTTATAAAAAGAGCACGTGCAAGTGCAATCCTCATTCTCCACCCACCAGAAAAATCCCGAGTTTTCTTCGCTTGCATCTGCTTGTCAAACCCAAGACCATAAAGAATTTCAGCAGCACGCTTCTCAGCAGTTGCTGCATCCAATGCTTCAAGGCGCTCATAAATGCGTTCAAGCTGCTCTCCACCACCATCATCCTAAAATAGGTAAAACAAGTCATAAGAAATGCATACAAAGGTATGAAGCTGCGTAAAACAAAAGTACTATTACAATTCCATTACTGGATCCCATCCTCTCTAATGAGTTGAAGCAATGACTCTATTCGCTCTAACGAGTTGAAGCAATGATTGTATGATCTATGATACACAATGAATAAAAGCATCTAGACTTCTGCGAATAGGTTATTGGAGCGTACTAGTGACAGTATTAACCCGGAAAGTTTACAAAACCCATGGAACATTACGCTAAGAAACTATAAGTTCGTTTAAAGAGGATTTTCATACCGAATTATGCAAGCTTGTCAGTTTTTACCCTTAAAGTTATTCACATTAATTTATAACGACTAACCAAACTCTGGTTTATGTACTTCCCGATTCTTTGAATATCAAAGAGCAAAGTAATACAAAATCTAACATTTAATTTACTACAGCATACCTGAGCTGCCAGTTCTTCAACTTCTTTCTCCAACTTTATCCTCTCCTCATCGCAGCTAATGACAGCCTCAAGTGAAGACATGTCTGAAGCTTCAATTTCCCTGCTGAGATGATAGATATCCATGTGATCCGGAATTGGAAGCTCTCGGAGCCCTATGGCAGTTAGAAGGGTGGATTTACCACACCCATTCAACCCAAGCAAACCATAGCGTCTGAAAAGGAACATGAAACACACAACTTTAGCATATCTATAAGCAAAACAAAATTACTCAAATCGTGAATTTTTTTTTTTTTTAATACTTGAATAAAACATGTACAACTAACCTTCCGTAATTAAGCTCCAGTTCAGAATCAACTATCAGATCATGCCCATGGAAGGTAACTGACAGAGACTCAATCTGCAATGGTCACAAAAAATGTCATTTCATCACTATTACCAACCATTTCAATTGGAAAATCAACTGAATCCAATGTTTAGAAAACAGACAGCAAATGAAACGCGTTAATTAATCATAATACCTAAAAAGGTTTCAAACCATGATACCAAACTAATAACGAAACTAGATTACAACCTTTAAAAAACTAGGAAATCAAGTATTCACTTGTACACACAATATCAATAACGAAACCTCCTAGTTGAGCAACAAATATAGATTTGAGCAGAAAACTAAATACTAAAACCTTAAAGCTTTAAGCTTTAATAAATAAAATTTACTGTCACCACATCTAATTCTTCTTGCTCTATCACCCTTCTCCTACAACATTCAACCATATTTGCAGGTTACGAAAACTAACTAATTTCTCCCATGGACCAATTACACTGTCTCCTACCACATTCAACGATATTTGCATCGTACATTACTTTTTCGGATTAAAAATTAAGTAAATAAATACAAACTTAAATGGAACATTGCCCACCTTATCACCTGAGTAAAAAAAAAAATTTCACAAATAAATTAAATTTCTCTAAAGGCAAAAAAAATTAAGATATCTTATTAAATACTCTATGTCAAAGAGACAAAGAGCATATATATATATGCAAAAACAAAAATAAATCGAGACGACATCGTATTGGAAGACATACGCGGATATCTCTAGAAAGTGGATGCGAGCAGAGCACGCCGGTGCAGTTCCGATCCGAGATATGCATGGACCCGACTCCATTGGCCAGCTTATCGGCTCCGTTGTCGGCCGCAGCCGCCTTTGACGAAGCAGCTGCCGCCGCCGCCTTCCCACCTCTCTTGGCCGCCGCCGCCGCCTTCTTCTGCGCCGCCTTCTTCTTGCTCGCGTCCGACACCATCGTTTTCAAAGATCAACCTGCACGTCGCAAAATCATCATCAAAAATAAAAAATTGCAACAATCCAATTCACACACGTACATGCGTGTGTATATCTATGTAATGGGGAATTAGGGATTTGAGATTGGGGAGGTACCTTGGAGAAGAGAAGACGATCGGAGAAGAGAGGGAGGGCGGTGGGGGAGGTCAGATCTGGGATTGCGTTTCAGGTGGTGGGGGTGTACAGATATTTGGTGGTACGTCAGGTAAGAGGAGCAAAAACCAGTTGGCCTGGGTTGTGGAGGTTTTCCAGAAAGGGAGGTGGAAGATTTGGGAATTTATAGGAGATTCCAGACCCTGGGAAGGGGGGAGGTTAGGGTTGAGGTGGCTTTCCACGTGTTCGTCGGTTATAGGCGGTTCCATCCACACTATGTGGTTGGGTTGCGTACGCGGATGGGACTCCTCTTCGGCGTTCTGATTTTTCTGGTGAATGGACGGTGCCGTTTCGGGTAGAGAGAGCTTGGGCTGGAGGCGATGGGCCTATTCGATGTATTTACTACAGTGATTTCAATTTTAGTCCAATAACTAAACCCAACAAAACAAAACGCCTGCCGTTTATCTTAACAAAACAAAACGGTGGCGCTTTTTGCTCATAAATTTATTTGTTATAACTTTAGGGCAACTCAACCCCTAAAAAATGAGCTAGCCCAAAGTTCATTTAGAGCTGGTTTGGTATTACTGTGATTTGAAAAAAAACTACTTCTGCTGTGATGTGAGAATAAATTCATTTTTGCTGCTTCATATTTTCAGCCTTTTTTACCCAAAACTCAGAAAATAAGTTGTTTTTAAGTGTTTACCAAACACATTTTTTAGCTCAGTTTTTTTTATACTCACTTTTTATAAAAACACCTCAGTATCAAACCAGTATTTAATCCACCCAAATGAATAGTAATTAACTTCAATGAACAGTAAATGGCCAAATGCATCTCCATCACTGAAAATGAGTTGGCCTAAAATCTAGTCAATTCGTATTAAAATATATTTTTTTTTTAATAAAATAATTAAAAATTTTATTTTTAATTTCGAATAGGATTTTGAATCAATTTTGTCACGCCATGTGTCATTATTCGAAAGTACTGTTTTTGTGGATAGATTTTCGATCATATTTTGAACTAATCCCATCGCAGAATTTTAATCAATCTTATCATGCCACGTGTCATTATTCGAAATTAATATTTTTTGTGGATAGGTTTTCGATCATATTTTGAACCAATCCTGCCGCGGAATTTTAATCACTCTTGTCACTCCACAGGTCATTATCCGAAAGTACTATTTTTGTGGATAGATTTCTGATAAGATTTTGAACTAATCCAATCATATAATTTTTAACCAATCTTGTCACGCCACGTGTCATTATCCGCAAGTAATATTTTTGTCGATAGATTTTTTATAAGATTTTGAACCAATTCCGTTGCGCCACGTGTCACAATCTATTTAGAATTCCTTAGAATAGATTTCGATAAGATTTTCAACCAATCACGTAGTGCCAATTGACATTATCCACAACCTCATCCTTTCTTTTTTTGTCCATATAAACCCCTACATCCATCCTAATTCATACACCAAACTCAAACTAGCTCAGAATCATTCTTCATCGTTTTTAAATCTTAAGTTTTTACAATGTCTTCTTCAAGGAGATTGAATGAAATCGATGAGTAACAGAAAAAATTGCTGGTAGAACAGGAAGAATTGTTCAATCTCGAGGATGGTGGAGATGAGGCATTCGTAATGGAAGAAGAATAGGATGATGAACATAGAAGGCAGAGAGTTTCACATTCCTGTCGTGTCATGCAAGTTGTGAGTCAGATCTCCAAACTCAGACGTTCCACAAACTTGGATAGAAAGAGGGAAAGACGAGGTAATAATCTCTTGGAAGATTGTTTTATCCCCAACAGTATATTCCTTGATCATTTTTTTAGACGTCAATTTAGAGTGCAACATTTGCAACCATGATCCATACTTTGTGCAAAAAATGATGCTTTTCATGTTCTAGATCTTCTTCTTAAGCAAAAAACTAATACTGTCTTGTGAATGCTTGCATATGAAGCATCTGCAAATCAAGTGGATGAGATAGTGAGGATGAGAAAATCAATTGTTCTAGAGTCCTTGATGAGGTTTTGTTCCATAATCGAAGCCTTCTACACCACTGTTTCAGGCGTTTCTTCCCGCTTTTCAAATGTGTCGCCTTCCTATTGGTTAGAGGGATGTCGTGCATGACAACTTCTAGACTGGTGGCACAAGTTTGTATATGGAACAATCCTTGACAACATTCCAACATTTCCATCTGTTGAATGAATTGTTTTTGTTGTTCGCATTGTACCAAGCTTATGCTTGAAGTGTCTATAAAATGTGGGATAAGACAATATTATAAAATGCAGGTGTAAAAAAAATAAATAAATAAAAATATTGTCACATGATCTGCTAAACTTTTACCACTACTCAGACTAATGCCAGCATGAGAAAAGGCGTTTTTCCAACAAGTAAGTGATTTGTTGAGTTTTTTCCAACGACCTTGAAAACCTTGACTATTTCTTGCGTATTTTTCAAGCCTATTGCAAAACACTATAGTAATTCTACTCCAAAGTTCTCACAACTGCATCTCATTACCTGTAATCGGGTCATGAGTAATTTGAACCCAACATTCATACAACGTAACATCTTCAATGACCCTCCAAGTTGCCATTTTTTGCACACAAAAGTATATGAAAGCTTTGGTTCGAAGTGTTGAAAATATTGAATTGTGGTGGAAGGGGGAAGATGATCCAACAAGATCTTCTTCGGATCATTTTGGTGAGGATTCTGGGGATCAATAAATCGTGTCTGTTCATCGTAAATCGTGTGGTTAGTTTTTGTCAAATACTGTTTATGTTAATTTTTAAATTAAAATATTTAAAATGATTTCTAACCACACGATGTACGATGAACAGACATGATTCACAGATCCCCGAGATCCTCACAAAGAGGATCTGGACACGAAGATGATGGTTAGGTATTTATAGGAAAAAATAATAAATTTTCGTTTTTTTTTTTAGTATTTTTAATCAATTTTTAATAATTTATATTAAGTTAATTAATATGGACTGTTGGATTTGAAAAAAATTGAAATCCAACAGCCCAAAATTGGACATATGGCCAACGATAAGAATTTTGACATTTTTTTTTCTGTTTTTGGCCAAAAATCATGGACCGTTGATAGCACACCCCGACCCAGAATGTCCACTAGGACCCCGAATCGAGCCGTGCTGGCCAACACCTGGAAGGTGACGAAGTCATAAAGTGTGATAATGTAGAAAATGTGAATAAATTAAAATCTAAAGTGCCTAAGAACACGAGTGCACGGTGAGCGGGTCTAGACCCATTTCACGCGTGATACAGAGCATATGTATGGTACAGTAAGGTAAGATAATGTTTATACCATCATAAGAAGACATCTATACTAAAAAGTGCCACGAATCCTCGTCGATACGTAACTCTGCTGCTAGAACCTGGTGGGGTGCAAAAATAGAAAATGTGAGTGAGTGACACAAAACTTTTCAAACCAATTTCAATTACCAAATGCAGTAACCCCTCGCCGTAATACCTGTATAATTTCCAGAAAATCATACTACGTAGAAGTATGAAATCAAATGTATACACCCAGTAAATCCAGAAATATACCACTATTCAGCATCTCATTAGCAATATAGTTAATTAGGTGCTTAATAACTCATACTAGCACGCAAGTCTAAAACATCTATGGTGCCCTGTACAACTGCACTCATATCTTATCAATCCATGCTGGCATATAAGTCGGGAGTCACTTATAGTGACCTGTACGACTTATCCATATCTCATCAATCAATACTCGCATATAAGTCGGGAGTCACTTATAGTGACCTGTACAACTTATCCATAACTCATCAATCAATGCTAGCATATAAGTCAGGAGTCACCTATAATGACCTTACGATTTATCCATATCTCATTAATCAATGCTAGCATATAAGTCGGGAGTCAAATATAGTGACCTATATGACTTAATATATAGCTCATCAAACATCCCTGCACACGAGTCGGAACCACCTCTAGTGGTCTGTACGACAGGATTAGGTGTAAATAAGTACGCTCAAGCGTTATGATCACGTGAAGACTGTGCGAATAATCGCAGGTCACGTACAAGTCAGAACCACCTATAGTGGTCTGCACGACAGGCCTGTGCACATACCTTGAGTCCAAGGTGAGCGTAAGGTGCGAGAGGTGAACATCACGTGAATGAATGTGCCCTGGCCACGGGCAGAAGCACTAACACTGGGGTGCAGGTTTATGAGTTCTCAATGCATCTCAATATAACATGTACAACTCATGGGCAACCAGTACGACATTGTTGGTGTTGCCTAACACATAAATGTAGTTATGCTACAACTCCATCAATTCAACTAATACCATAAACTCACCTGAACTTACCTGGGTGTCCTGCGTTCACCTTTGCACTTCGAAGCATTCATAATAATTATGTGCAGGTAATATACATATGGATATACCATAATGCAATCTAATACTCAACCATGTCATAGCATTTTCAATTATATACATATATATAATATGGCATAAAATGCATAAGCTATAACGCCCTACTCCCGAACTATTTATTTTCGGGGATAATCATCGGTGACAAGCCTAACTAGACACTAGTTTAATTAACTATCATTACTTATGTTTCCTTATTTTAATTGCTTGATTTTTCATACATTGATTTATAACCAACATTTAACCACCAACACATAAGGTTAAAACTCACATTTTACACCAATGTCTCTCACATTGTTCAATTCCCCAAACAAAGTTGTTGTCTCAATTATTTAATCTCACTTCTTGTATGGCTGCATCTAACATCTCGTTAGACTGTCTACGTATCCTAAACAGGGATCAAACCATTCGTAGTTCACGTATGTACTTCTAAACATTCACAGAAGGTGTATGAAATATTCAATTTATAAACGTTTGTGGAGATGTCAATCTTATATATATATATATACACACGATAGAAGGGAAAACACTCACTTACCTTAGGTCCGCGCTACAACTCCCCAATACAAATATTGAGAGGTCACGAACGATCCTTACCTAGAACAATTATCAGTCACATCTCAGAAGTCTTATCCATAAAACCCGTAATTTACATAAAACACATCCCAAGGACGTTCTAGAATGATATGAGATCCATTGACCAAAAGTCAACCTTCGATCAAAGATTAACGGTAAGGTCTACTACGTAACTCAATCCGGAAGATCCGCATCTCGGATTTCCGATCCGAAACTTCTAAAGATTCACATTATACTTCTAGAACATAATACTAAAGTTTCATTACGATCTAACGGTAGGATCTCCGCCAATTGCCGATTCAAGTGGCGGTCAACGTTTTATTTTACGAACTTACAAATCCAATTTGGGAAGATCCATACGTTAGATTTCCAATCCGTAAGTTTCTATTATCCTCAAATATTAAATACCATAATATATTAAAATTTGGTGACGATCCAACGGTTGGATCGTCAATTCATGCAACGACCCCTTAATGGCCAACTAGGTGGTCAACTATGAAACTATATTAAACATTATAATTTCACTAAACGGATGTTAAATATTGAATCGGGGCTTCAAAATTAGCCTAGGAAGGTCAGGTGAAGTCTCGGCCCACGCGCCGCCGCGAGTGATGGCCAGCCGCTATGGTTCGCCGGAAAATTCTATTATTTCTAAAAATTGCCAAATTTCACAGAAATAAATATCTCAGTGAGTGGAGCAACTTTCATACCTGTGACCAAGGCCAATTTGGCCGGGAAAATTCCTAATTCCACAAAAATCCGCTGGAAACCCTATAAAGAGTGTGCTTTGATTCTTCCCCCTCGATGTTACGTCACCCCTAAAACCTATTGGGCTTTGTTCAAGAGTTCAAGGAGAGTATTGGTAGTGATAATTAAATGAAATTGTTTCAGGTTTGGTGGATCTCGGCCAAGGATCTTCACGGCACCTATAGTTCCATCGGGATGGTTTCCTCCAATTACAACCAAATTCACTATAATCTTAGGTGGAAAAGTAAGAGGAAGGATAGTGGAATGTTTTCCAGGTGATGAATGGCGACAATTCATATGAAAAATCGCCTGCAAAGGCGTCAGAAAAATGTGGAGGAATCGGGTTGGGCACTGGTCAAGAAGAACCCGGCGGGTTCTCTCCTTCTTCTCTTCTTTCCCTCCTTTCTCTCCTCTCTGATTGGTCAGTCTCTTCTCTCTACTCTCCTCCAATTGGTAATGGCCCTCTTTTTCCTCCCTTCCCTTTCTTCTTCATTCCCTTCTTCTTTTTTTTCCTCTCAACCACACACATGTGGCATCATAAATTAGTGATATAAAATAATATAATACAATTAAAATAGTGATTCCTTTAACATGCCATCGAATTCGTAGCTCCGTAAAACTTTAACCGTAGCTCCATAATCGCTTCTACTTGCGCCTACGCGTCTATATCATCGAGTACTTCAGGAATACACTAAAAGAATATTTCGTACATCTCACTAAGCGTTGGTCAATGAAAGTCAAAACTTCGCCTCTAGGGCATTTTCGTAAATACACACTTTTAAAATTAAGAAAATTTTAAAGGCAGGGACGGGTTGTCACAGTTGATCTAGGAATCGGATGGCCCATATATTGCCACGTCACTAGCCTTTGGGTTTGAAATTCAAAATTTTTTTACCGTTGCAAATCCAACAATTCAGAAAACTAGCCGTTGGAAATCCAACAGTTGAAGACGTGTCACGTGGCCCAGGTCCCACGCCCTTTTAGTGATCCTACAATGTGGGGTCCGCCATCTGTCAGATGTTTGGAACGCGCGCCCACGCGTACGTTTTTCCCACGCGCCTGACACAAAAAAATTATTAGGCCTTTGCTGAAGTCATGCTAGCGTCAGCATGACGCCAGATAGTCTGGTTCCTATGTCAACCCATTTTGGGCCAGCCTACAAACTGGCTTGGACTTTGGGTTGGCCTATTTTTAGGGGTGGAGGGGTTTTTTTGGGTGCCAACCTATTTTTTTAGGCTTTGGGCCGGCCTACAAGATAGGATTGAAGTTGCTCTTATAAGTGCTTGACATTTTAATGTTACTAGAGTTCAAAGGCTTTTTTTTAATGGAAAAGCATTTGACAATGCTTCTTGAATTGCATGTGTTTTTAAAAAAAATATATTTATATGGCTCATAAGTAATATTAAGTTTTTATGTTAAACATAGTTATAAGCATTTTTTGTTGTCGAATGACACTTTAATTGGTTTTAAAAGTAGTCTCAAACATGCTCATAGTCATCTTTATATGTGTTTAGATGATGTCATTTGTCACTTTACTGTTGCAACAAAAGAGACAGGGAAAGAGGGAGAAATGATTAATTAAAAGGAGAGAAAAAAAGGATGCGGAGATGCTAGTATAGAAAGTGTTTGGTGTTGTTAGTTGAGTGATGCGAAAATTAACATAACACACAAATTAACCCTCTTTTGACAATTGTAACATATAAATAAGTAGGGATCGTTCTTACACCGGGGATTAGGAGGGATTGCTAAACACTTTAAACTGACTCAAATAAATAAAACTAACCTTTAAAACACTTAACTCAATTTAAAAAGACTCAAAACAAGTTCACAAGACTCAAAATAAGCTAAAAACACTCAAAACTGCCTAAAAACACAAATTGGGCAGTTTTGAGCCTAAACACAAACTTGGACGAAAATTGGTTCTAACTTGACTCAAAACTCTTAAAAACACAATCTAAAACATATTTGAACTATTTAGACACTCTAAAACAAATGGGGATTTGGTTTTGGACGAAAACAAATCAATAAATTGAACTAGGCATATTTGGACAAAATTGATTGAATTAAGTGGATGATGGGCTAGCTGGGAGGTTTTTCTCCACACATGGCATGCTTGCATACAAAACAATCTCCAGTTGCTTATTCAATGAATCATGAACCTCAACACCCCAAGTTAATTAGGTACACTTAAATTAACTCTCAGATTTCCCTTAGGTCATTGAATTGAATGGAATTAGCGCATTGCAATCAAATTATTCCTCAAAAGTTCTCTATATGAAAGCGCATACTAGAAAAACAATCAAAGATCATTAGGTTCTATGGAAATCATAAGTGTTGACGAGGCATTCGTAACTATGAAAGCGCATGATACTTATGCCAAGAATTTACTTAACATGATTGTGACTAACAACCTTAATTACTCATGAATATAAGTTCCCAACGATTAGGTGAAGTTTCCTTATATCCTAGCATCAGATTTATGCATGCAAATTAAGTGTGCACTCTCAATTCATATACATAAATAAGTCTTAATTCAAATAGATAAGTAAATTGAATTCACCATTCATGAAATCACAACTGAAAGCAGTCAAATCATCATGCAAATATAGCCATGGTTTCGAAATTCCCCATAGCCAAAAGGGGATTAGTTCCTCATGCTTGCAAAACAAAGATTATTGAATTTAAACATTGAAATCATAAGAAAGATTACACCTAAATGTTTTAGCAATTCCAGGATGAATGGCATGCACGGCTAGGCTCCTCTTCCTCCTCCTTGCTGCGGCACAAGGTGTGTGTGGTGGATTTGGGGGTTCTGAATGGTGTGCTCTCGTTTAGAGGGATGGAGGATGGCTGATTATGGTGGTAGAGGTGCGGCAGATGTGTATGGAGGTGTATGGAGGTTGAAGAATGAAGAATAGAGGTTGCGGCACAAGGTTTCTGAATAGCATAAGGGGTGGTACGAAATTTTGGCTGATTTTATGTTTATATAGTCCTATGGTTAAGTAGATTAGGGTTACACTTAACAGATTTAGTGGACTAGGGCCCTAAGGTTCAGCTATGGGTGATCAAATCCACCTAGGAGGGGGTTTGGCCCACTTAGTTTCATATAAGGCTTGTGTAACCCAAATCCAAAAGGGATTAGGCCCTAGAAATCAGAATCCAAAGGGAATTAGGCCTAGGAAGGTGCGGCACAAGTGAGAGAAAGGGGGGAATGGCTTGCAAGGAAAGGCAAGGCCTTCTAGAAGGGTTTGATGCGCCACCTTTGTAGGGTTTCTTGAAAGAATGGGTTTTGTGGCTGATTTGGGCCTTCTAGAAAATGATGCTTCTAGAAATAGGTTCTAGAATTATCTATTTAGGTCCCCTTGCAACTAAGATTAAGATATGATAAGGTTTGGATAGGATAAGATGAGATAAGGTTTGGATAATGTTTTGGATAATGTTGGATAAGGTTTTAGATAAGGTTTTGGATAGGGTTTCCTCTTTTGAGCTACTTCCTTATCCACTTTGTCTTTAGCTTAGTTGCTTCCTCTTCTTATCACATTTCTAGCCTCTTGAAGTCCAAATTCGTCCATCCATGTTGGCCCATATGCAAGCTATCCACATAGTGTCCAAAACTACTCCAAAATGCACCAAAATGCACTTTCTTGGTACTTTACCCCTTAGGACCTACAAACACACGAAATTGAGTTGTAATACGACATTAACTAGGAAATAATAGCTCAAATGTACAAGAATAAGCTAGCTAAGTCGCCTAAATATACTCCTATCATTGAGTCTTTCTTCAGGTGAAACAATAATGAATACTAGTAAAAATGCCCCCAATGCCCCCACTCCGCTGCGGATTTTGAATTCGTAATCAATATTTAACATATTCATTTTTAAATTAGACAGATGCTTCGACTTTCGATCACCTTTTTCTTTTTAATTATTATGTCACACTGTGAGGTTTTATTAAATGTGATTTTATTCACTTATATTGTAACACGTGAATTATTTTTAGAGCACATATTTCTGTTTTTCAAAGTCACTTTGTTTGTATTTAGGGAACTTAAATTTACCACCATTATGGCCTTTACCCTTCCTTCAATGGGGAATTGCAAATTTGAGATATAAAAGTTATATTTACATCTCATTTTAGTATTCAGGTAGATTTAAATGTTCTATTTCAATGGGAGAGATGTAAATTTGAGATCTCATATAATTTTCTCTCTTTAATTAGTATGATCTATCATCAAAGGATGTAAAAAAGAATGTAAATTTAGGTTTTTATTTACATCTTCTGGAGAAGATAATTAATTTACATTTCGTCGTTAAAGAATATTCCTGCAAAATTAAAAAAAGATATAAAATATCTATTTCAAGGCATTTGGCATCTCTCCTTGTCATTGGAGATGCTAAGGCATAGACTTGAACCTTCATAATTTCGAAGAAGGAGAGAATAGGAAACAACGACACAATTTATGATCAAACTAACCCACCCATAGGTGAATGACATGTCGCCAAATCAATATCATGATAACTATGACCCAAACGTAATTATTCCTTAAGAGCTTTCATAATAATAAACCAATTATTGGCATAATGGTGTCACATAAGCACTTTTTGCAAGCTAGAGAATATTAACAAGTCCACCACATTAATGTAAACAATGTCAAAACTCCTCTGCCTCTGCCGATGGATAAATTTACCCTCTATATTGAGAAACAAAAACAATTTACTCAAACAAAATGTAAAATATGGCAGAGAGACTAACTTATACAGCCTCACCAAAATTAAAAAAACCAGTTCCGTACCATAGATTTATAATAACCCCAGTTAACATCACTAGATGAGCCTCTTTCTTCCTCCTGCCATTGCCGATCGTCTAATACCTTCGTGAACAAAACCATACTCCTCAGCTGCTTGCTCCAATAGCTTCAAGAAAGTTGAGTGTGTCAAGTAACTCAATGCCACCACAAATCTCTTTGGTTCATCTCCTTCCACCGCAATCACAGCAAAGTGGCCCTCCTTAACATCTTCCGGCACAGTCGTTGAGTCGCCATCGGAATAATTTGACGATTTTGATCTTCCCAAAGATAGACTTCTTCGTAGCTTTTCCACTACAATTTTGAGCTTCACAGTGCTCTTATTCTTCTTGCAAGTACTTGTGGTTCTAGACTTGGCCATAATAGTTTCTTCTTGTTGATGTGTTGGACTGATGGTATATTTGGTACGTTAGCTCACTTTGTTATATAGAGGGTTAAGGGGGGTAAAATTGTACTGTTCCCATATGTACAATTTGACATAGCAAGAAGCTAGAAATAACACGTCGTTGCTGATTTGTGAGGATATCAATCGGGGGGTGGGGGGTGGTTGGGTGGGTGCGACGAGACCATCCCATGTGATTGTGGTCTGACTTATGTCTTCCAATTTACCATGATACGTCCGTTTTGAATTGTCATGTCAACCTCTTCCTCTACCAAAATCATTAAACGGCACTTCTACTTCTACTCTACTACCTCTGATCTTTTTCCATGCCTTCTTAGCTTTCTAGTTATATATGCCGTCCCCCACACCCGTCCCCTCCTCAGCCCATCCGTCCTCCCCTGGCCCCCTTCCCACCCCCATCCGTACTCCCCGCCAACCCGTCCCCCCTCCCTCCAACATATATTCCTCCCCCCTACCCTTTTTATGCCTCCGCTAATGATCATTATCCCATTCGAAAATGCACTTTCTGTCTTGCGGCTTGCGATTCATAAGACTATTGTTTTATCATTTCGACAGCATCTCGTTAGGGTTCTCCAAATGCACAACGTAGATATTGTAAACAAATATCTAGTATGCACTCGAAGAATATTAGGGGATACAACCAAATTTTCCACGATTGAAACTTAACCATGTTCACCGCAAACCCTAATGACATACTAGTGCACTTTCAAACTGTTTGAATTGGACAATTCAAGAATCGGTTAGATTGTAGAGACACATACTACATATACACGCACACCCAACAAACTCTCAAACGAATCTAAGGTTTTCCTAAATTTATTATACGAAGTTAATCAACATAATTAACTTCGTATAAACGGTTGGGGAGATATGGGTGTGAGTGTGTGAGAGAGAGAAAGATAATGAATTTTTTTCTGCAAGAGGAGAGAGCAGCGGCGAGGGAGAAAGAAGAAGGCACAAACCTTTTTAATGAATAGGGTTTTGCCCGACGAACTATTTCGTCTAACAAATATAAAAAACCATCGAGCAAAATATCGGTGGTTCTTTTATAGGTTATTGTGGATCTTTGCCCAATGTTTTCACCCTTGACCCGATGAAATGTGTCGTCAGGCAAACCTCTACATATTATGTGTCATTTTTCTTCCTTGGCGCCAAAGTATATCGGACGAATATAATCTTACCCTGAATGTTGACTAGCTAGCGTTAACTAACTACTGTAAATTTTCATTGGGCAAACTCCATTGACCTAATGAAATATGGTTCGTTGGGTCAAATCTAGTTGGACAAATACTGTTTTTTGGTAATGTGTGTAAATATTTGGAGCACTGTTTCTAAAAATCCTCGCCTAGCGCCACCTAGGTGCTAGACGGTTGGTCATCACTCCGATTAGTGCCTAGGCGTTTAAAAATTAAGAAAGTGCACCTACGTAACCTGCTTAGGCACCCGCGTAGGTTGCGACTCTCACTTGGAGAGAAAATTGATAACTTTCATTTTGCATTTTATTTTTTTTTTAATAAAATGTAAGAAACTTGTTGAATACTAGGATGAACACTCATTATATTCTTGTGTGTCCCATGTTTTCAACAAGTTCTAATACTTTATAATTTATGTGTCATTTGATTTTACAATTTATGTATCTCAATACAATTATGTGTTTTTAAAGTATAAATAGGCACTTATTTGTCCAATATATAATAAATTTACTTAAATCCGCCTAGTCCGCCAAGGCCCTGCCCAGCTGCTTAGGCGTTAGGCCCCAGCTAGCCGCCTGACTAGCACTTATCGTCTTTTAGAACCTTGATTTGGACTGTTGTTTCACATCATAAAGCAAAAGGACTTTGCATGATCTTATAAAGAGTTGATTACTCTACAACCACGTTTTCTGCCTAGGACTGGGATGGATTAGATTGGATTTATTAGCTCACTAAACTCCAAGTATGTTAATGAGATAACTGCGCAAACTTTTAAATTTTGTCCAAGTTGAAGTTAGACATAAATGATGTTTCACTTGATAGACCTGGAGGGCATGCGCATGCTTAGAACAAATTGAGCACATGGAGTACCCAAAATTTGACACGGATTCAGCCTCCATCACACAAATTTTTTGACGAGTGAAATGCATGTCTAAATATATAGTACTGCAGTAAACCTGGGTTCTGTGGTTCTTGTTGAGTTTTTCGACTTTTTCGACTTTTACGACTTTGTCTTCATGCATGCAGTCCACAAATTCATCGTACGTGTTAACTTCTACATTAAATAAATATTTTCTTTTTCAACATGGAGAAGTTTTTCCATGTCCTCGCACGTGGCGATGAAGGGCATCCGCAGTTGAGTTAAGTAGTTAACAGTTCAGGATTTGGCTTTTGCGTCCATCTATGATTGTTCTCACGTTATTTTTTTCATTTTGTTTTATAGTGTCCCATTGCTTTTAAAGTTTTAATTTTTTCTCAACTTGGTTCCACCCCTATACTTTGTTTTTTTTTTTTTCTTCTAAAAGTTTTAATTAAAACATCACAGATAATATCTAGAGTTACTATGTTCAAAACGACAAACTTGACTAATCAATTTGCCGCGGAATTAGATGTTCAACTTGGCTTCTCCATTAAAGTTTTGTTTTCTTTTGATCTATAAAATTTGTTTAAAATTCATCATGTAATGGATTTTATTTTCCACTGTTGATAAGGTAAAAATTGAGTTGTGCCCGAGAAAAATTGGACTGGAGATATGTGGTGATGCAGCTGTAGTTATCACATGGACATATATATTCGTCCCATGTGGTGTGCATGATATAGTCCCTACGGACGTGAAGTTCTGCTCTAACCAGCGTCCTTTTTGTCCTTCCCCACCCCTGGTCACTACATATAAAAGTGTGGTCTGTCCTCAAACTACATATAAAAGTGTCTGTTCTAACTTTCGGAGGAAGATTCTCTCTTCTCATAATCACTTTCCTCATCTCTCTCCTCTTACTTGAATTACAATTAAGCCACATTAATATTTTATATTAATTTTTTATAAAAACAAAAAAAAAAAAAAAAACAAAACAAAACAAAACAAAACAAAAAAAGCAAAGTGTGAGAGGAGAGGAGGAAAAGAGATGAAAATAGGAGGGGAGAGATTCCTACATCCTAAATTTTATAATTCTAAAAGGTGGGAGCCGTACAAAAAGGAACCAAAGCTTTCTCCACGCGTATCAAAACTCAAAGCTCTATCAATAGATAAAAATGGTGTTGACATCATGCTGACGTCAGCTTGCCGAAGGTAGTAGGTCGAGCTTTTGAAGGCTGGGCATCTGGGTTGGCAGTGGTTGGCCCACCACTTGCCCTTGATTTTATGGACTGCTCAACATTGTTGCCTTTGCTCTTGCATTCCACCAACTGATGGAGATCATATTAGAAAATAGGGCAACAATTGAAATGTGTCTCAACTTTTTTCAGCACAATAAACCTAGCATAATGTCACTTCTTATTTATTGATCTAGTATGGTGAGTATTTTTCTTCACTTATAAGTAAAATATTCTAAATTTTAATGTCATGAATAATAAATTTGTAATCAATTTATTTCTCCCACGCTTTAGTGTAAAATATATCAATGAAAAAACCCTGGCATACAATTTTTCAGATTTGTAGTCTTATTTAGTTGTGAAAAGTAATTCCATAGAGATCTTTAAGATTTTAGGACCATGACATATATTCATGGTATGAATTCTCAATTGACTCTACAATCATCAGCTTCATTTTTCACAAATACAAACTTCATCCATGGAAATTTGTTTAAGAAATTTATATACAAATTATAAATACTTTTGAATTCATGACTTGATATTTTGCTTTTGTGGGATCAAATCTAGCTGTCCAGGTAGATATTTTGCTAGAGAAAGACCAACGATGTGGGTTCATAAGTGACACATCATCCCATCATTTAATTAAAGATTGACTAATTATTGGAAAAGATGTCAACATAGGCTTCATGTGTTTTCTAGGAACCAAACTAAACTAATTAGGGTTGCCACACAAGGGACCGGACAAACAAAAGGCAGCACTTTGAGGTTCTTCTTCGAATTATTGTCTTCCGTTGGATGAGAGGGCTCTATAGTTTTGATCAGTTTGAATGCTATGTTTTAAGGGAGATACTGCTAATTGAGGGAGTAAAGGCCAATCAGTCAAGAGACAAAACACAAACATAACTTGCGTGCGTGCTTGCAAATTGATTTCCAATAAGTTCTGATATTATTAAAGTGAAGTTATTGGCTGGTATCTTCGTCCAATTTATAATATTTTGTACATTGCCGATATTTTTGCGATCATGTATATTTAGCTGGTACGATTGGTACTCGATGCCAAACGGTATTTTCCCTTGTAAATTATTTCAGTCCAATTTTAGGAGTAGGAAAAGGTTACTTAGGAAATAAGAAACTTTCATATTAAGAGTACGTAAACTTATAAATAAAGTTGGCAATTGAAATATTTAAAACACATCTAGAATGCTTGTAGAATTTTCAAATACAAAGTAGAGCAATTAGATTGTCTGATTAAACAAGAAGGTTCCATTAAATTAAAAGAAACAATGAGGTCCTGCATACATATCCGTGGAAATTTTTTTTTTTTTTTTGGTCAAACGAGATAAATTTCATTAATTTTAGGGAGCTTTAATGAAAAGGGTTTTGGCCAACAAATATTTAACCAAAAACCATCCCAAAATATTATTTAACCAAAAGGGCTTAAAGTTTAATAAAAAACCATCCTCTTCTCACCCTTCTCTAGCTTAAGCGGTGCAAGCTCCGCACAACACTTGGGTTTTTTCAACTTCTCCAACAACGGCAACCCCAACAACAACATATTCGGTGTCGAGTTTGATGTCTTCGAAAACCAAGAGTTCCAGGATCCTGATGACAACCATGTTGGTTTGGACATCAACTCCCTTACGTCTAATGCTTCGAGCACCATTGGGTATTGGAGTGGCGGACTTGATCAAGATTTCAACGAGTTGAAGCTCAACAATGGAATTGAATATCAAGTGTGGATTGATTTTATGGGCTCGAGAATTAACGTGACCATGGCTCGTGCCGGCGTGGCAAAAACAACCAAATCGAATTCCTCCATTTCAAAAACAACCAAATCAAAGTTGAAAAAGGAAGCATTCATCGAAATAAAGCCGCCGAACACAAGTTCAAAGAAGTTTAATGGCAGAAACTAGTGAAAAATGTTTGGGAAAAAAAAAAAGAACCAAAACATAAAACTATTTCTGGAGAACCCAAAACATAACACTGTTTCTGGAAAAAAAAATAAAAAATCAGATACAGTGTTTGTTTTGTCTGACACAAATAAACAATGTATCTGAAAGAAAAGAACCAAAATCCAGAAACAGTAACTTAAATTCCAAAAACAGTAACTTAGATTCCAGAAACAGTCTATATTTTAACCTTTGACTGTTTCTTTTCTTTCGTTTATCAGTTGATTATATTTAAGAAACAAGGTGCTTAATTTGCTTTGAATCCAAATACAGTGAATTTCACTATTTCTTTTCTAGTTTACATTTAAGAAACAGTGTGTCTATTTCATTTGGATCCAAAAACAGTGACTTAAATTCAAGAGGTAAAGTAACTTAGGTTCCAAAAACAGTGACTTCAACTCCAAAAACAATGTTACTTAAAATCCAAAGATAGTTTATTTTTACAGTCCAGAAATAGTGACATGTCGTTATTATTGAATAGCATGTAGATCTCAAATTTATTTTCTGGAGAAACAAACGATGAACTCCACTAATGAAGAAAAATTGAAAAACAATATCTCGAATACACTATGAATAATAACGACGATCACATTTCAAAGAAATAATACAAAATATAGCATGAGGATCTATATTTTTGTTTCAAAGAAAAAGAAGAAGGTTTGCAAAACAACGGTGAACTCCATTAACAACGAAAATCTGAAACTCAACCTAAAAAAGTTAGGGGTAAAATCGACAAATCATAATTTATTATAGTTGGGCCATTTTTAGTTGGATTACTTTAATATGAGTCTTGTACTAATCATTAAACAAAACTTACAACATGTTTTTTATTAAAACTAAAACTGTTTAAGTCTCTTTCATTAGTTTTTCTTTAATTTTAATACTTAAATAGAAAGTCCAAAAGCAATCCAGACACAAGCATAGTCTAACCGTAAATACAAAAGAAAAGCCCAAAAAGAGCAAGTTCACAATAATAAAACCCTAGATCTAGAAGACTGCAGACTCGACCACACCAGCTAGCTCGCCATCGCAGATCTGCCACCACCACCAAGAGGAAGAACTCACGAAAAAATTGGATGAACGGAAAATGGAGGTGAGTGAGCCATCCGTGCAAAAAGCGCTCCCGTAATCCTAACAAATAGTACTAATAAAAGCACATTAACAACCATCAAATACCAAAATGCGCTACCAAGGAGAGACACGCGATGGGCCAAGTAGTAGAAGTCGGCGGTGAAGGACTGACAACGGAGATAAACATCGGAGCAAAAAAAGGAACATAAAAGTCCAAATCTTAGACAAACTCAGAGAGGTCGAGACAAAAGCTCTAGAATTGAAAAGTAAAAATTGAAGGGCCAAAAATGGATATGCAAAAGCCAAAGAAGATGAGGAAGGATTAGCTTGGATTGGCAAGCAAGGGGAGCCGCCACGGACCCCCACCCAAAAGTGGGAGTCGGTGGCAATAAGGGCGGAAGAGTCGTATGATTTAATCCTGTCATGCTATTAGAATACAATGTTAAATTGCTAGTTAAGGTCATACGTAGTTGCCACAACAGGCAGATCGGACCTCCGCATGAACTTTTTGACTAAATATATTATTGACATTGCACAACGAGCTAATATTTATATTGCAGAATTTCCCACCATGAAACCGACAAAAAAAAGTTGAAATAATGATTGGTTAATGAACAGAATTAAATTTTGGGTTTAGAAACAAAACATGTCAATAGTGATGGCTCGCCCTGGTGATCAGGACCACCTTTTCCATTCGCTGCATTATATTTACTCTCTTTTTGTTCGGAAGTCCTCACACTCACTCTCACACGGCATTTTAGTTATTTTCTTTAACTCCATTCCCTTTTCTATAACTCCCTCTACTATAATGTAACTTTAGGGGCACATTTGAAATTCACCCCACAACCTCAAAATGTATAAATGAAATAATCAAATAAAAAATGAACAAAAATATAGGGGAGGAGATATCTTAATCCACCCTATTGTAATTAAGAAGTTGAAATTTTTGTTTGATAAATTCTTTGGACTTGTCTTATTTGCCCTTAAATTTTCCAGAAAAAAAGAAGGAAGAAATTAACGGAAAGAACACCACATCACACGAGAGTGAGTTTCAAAACCACTAAAAACAAAAGAATAAAGTTCAAGGACGAAAATAAAAACACGACCTCGTTTAACCAAAAGAACAATGGACCAACTCTTGGTCTAGTGGAGAAATTTTTATGTAGCAAGAACATCACGTCGCGTTGTTTTAGGCACACTTCTATGGTTCTCTCACAATGGTAGGCACTATCACAATTCACAAGGTAACCGATGGTCTATGTAGTCCAAAAGGATGAAAAAGAACCTCTTACAGTCGATAAATAATCATTAGCCAATCATAATAAAAGAAGCTTTTATTTGTATTAATACAACAAATTGTATGAGTCTCCCAACAAAATCTGGATCCTTTGTATCTGCCATCTGCTTATCTACCTAACCAACCTCAGAACCCCCTTCCTCTCAGGGAAAAATAAAGAATAAAAATTTCGAAACTAGATTTCTTGTATGCTATTTCGACACAGTAGGGACGATTAACTGAACTGCCCTTTATATGTATTCCTAAATCCTAAAACAAAAATCATTTCAACCTATGGAGGAATTTAGTACAACAAGCTGTATGCATCCTCGGTCAGCAGATTAGTTGTATATATATACAAAAGAAAGTGCTCACGGGAAGCCCGTGAACGTAAAAGACGATGATTCTAGGCAGCTCTTTTCGCTGCTGTACATATTTTTCGTCCCGGCGGTTGGAGCGCCATTCACAAACACAGAAGGCTGTAGAATACGAGCGGTATGAATGCATTATCAAGTTGTGCTGTGTAAGCCTCCAACATACCACTTACAGTCACGGCTAGGAGAAGAGAGCACCAATGCTGAAAAAGTTCGGCATCGAAAGCATAAGCACATGCATGAACAAACTCGTTGACAGGAATAGAGAGACAACTCCAGTTACTTGATGACCTCCTATATGCATCTATTTTAATGGAGTGGGGTTAGAGGAGAGGGGGCTCCATCAAATTATGCACACGCAAACATCGACAAAACTCATACTTAAATCACATGCATTATCAACCACGGTGACCAAAACCGGCAGCACAAACAGAATATCCTAATTCGGCGACAACTATATGCGTGTGCACTTTGTTTCCAATTAGGAAACACTGATGAACATGAATTGCTTGCACATGCATGATTCATCTGATTCGCAGAGTGCACCTCAACTCATCTAGGTGGCTTGACACCGCGTATGTGAGACCAATTAGATATCTTATTCTTATGTAGGAATTCCTTTTCTACATAACTTAAAAAAAAAAATAACCAGTTCAGTTATTCACGTAATAGGTTCCGTGAACAACAACAGTCATATACTAATTTGGCAGAAGGAGAGAGAGACAGATATACACACCTCTGTAAGAATATATCCAGTGGATGCTAAAAGGGGAAGCAGAACTGAGCAAGCAGCCAGGACGGATGTTATACCAGCCGCAGTCCCTTCAATGGTTTTCTCTGCAAAGAAAAGTTCCACATGCATTAAGCAAATTAATGGAAACCCCTTTTTTGGTGTAATTAATTAATACAGATACTTACTGCCAGTTTTACTCCACCTGAGGACACCATACTTATACCCAACAACTGATGCCTGAACATAAAAACACAACCATTAAACTAGAATTAAGCAACAGTTGTTTCGTGTCCAGTTCATTCGGTGCAATCACACTCACCATTGTATCTCCAATTCCGAGGCTCAAAATTCCAGAAAAAGGAGCAAGGGGTCGATCATTATACCCCGAAGATATCCAGATAGGAAGAGCGCATCCCAACAAGAGTGAAAAGTGGCTGAACAAAGCATATAATATAAAAGACAAAACTTGTGTGACTTTTTTGCATCAAATTTATGAGTTTTAAGGGTTTGATCTAGGGGGTGAAGGAATTCCATACCTGACAATAAGAAGATCTGAGTCACGATGATCAGTGAAAGCATTCATAAATTTATCTACAGATTGTCCTAATGGCCAAATTCTCCATACCTTGTCACAAAGACAGTCAAGCAAATGAAATAAGATTGACTTCAAAACCACTCTAACATACAGGCCCAGCACACGCACACACAGAAACTCTCTCTCTTCCAAAATATTCAAACACAGTATTTTGACTTGGCAATATTGTATCCTCAACAAGTGGATTTTATTTATTGCATAAGAAATTAAATTTATAGACCAATCAACCTCAGGTGCTAGTTTGAAAACTTACTCGAATAATTTCCAATGCCAAGAAAACTGCCAATGCTGCACCGAATGAAAGATCAAGAAACTCCGGCTGGAAAAGAAACATACAGGGAGCATATAAACACACACTCAACTAGAATGATGAATCCAAAAGTTTTCTGAGATGACAATCAATTCTTAGTCCTAAATCACCTGGAAGATAAGAGCAGGCACAAACATTGACACAGCCATCAGATGGTAGTACTTTCGGAGTAGAATCCTCTCAATCTTGCTATTTTTTGAAATATTGTAGAACCTCAAGACAGACACAAATATCACACAGATCCAGTACGCACACAAAGATAATCTCTTAAATGGTTCTGAAAAAATAAATGAAAGTACCCTGCCAAAAGAAAAAAAAGAGATTTTGATGCGGATATAAGAAAGCCATCAGACAGAAAGACAAATGTTTTGTAAACAGAATCAAAATTATAATCATGCACAGCGAAGAGCCAAGTTATGAAACAAAAGGAAAACTTAAGGAACCTTATACAAGTCATTGCCCATGCAAATTTTGCCGAAAATTTACCAAATTGCACAACCCCTCAGAACCACAATCCAGATCAATTGCCACAATTCATGGCACTCTAGCAGTCCAGTTCCTTGAAACTGGAATTCAAGTGTACCATGATATATGGGAAATAAAAAGTAGATAACATGTCAAAATTACAGAAAACTTAAAAACAGAAAATGCTGGTGTACCATGAATGACAAATGCAATTTATTGATTTTACAAACTCTGATTTAAGTATTTATGCATTTTTGAACACATGGATGGATGTACTTCAAGTTGTATGCAAGGAACCAAATTGATATGTGTAACATTGCAAACTTACAACTCCAAATTAGCTAACCTAGTATACCATGCGCGCCATGCACCAGGGCTAAGAGCACACCAAATCTCATACAGTACCGCAAACCCAAACATAAAAAAGATCCTAGTAACTATGGTTTTGGTAGAACCTACCATTCAAACTATTTGAAAAGGAAGTTGCAAACACACAAAAAGAGTAGCACAAAGAAAGTCCCGGTAACTGCAATTCTGGGCCTACATCACAACCAATGGAAAGCTGCTTCGCTATTATCACAAATTTCATATTCTTGAATAAGTCATACTTTGCAATTGTGCACACCAATATGCAGTGAGACTTAATTCAGAGTTTTGTTTGTTATCTAGTTTTTTACATTCAGATGAAATCGGTGCCAATGCATGATATCAACCAGCATGCAGACCCCTTGATGTTTTGTTCAGACTGCAGCATTGACTTTTTATTAAATACCATTCCAAGCTTGCATTCCACACATCTAATAACTTCAGCACCAGTTACAAGAAATATCAGCCACTTAATTATAGTGAAACTAATGGTAACCTAATAACCATGTCGTATAGAAGATAATAAAAAATCCAGTTGAAGTAACAAGTATCATACAAATCGTTGAAAAAGGTTATACCATAACAAGGGATGCATATGAAAATCCTGAACCAACCGCATCCATGATGGAATGATCACAATCATGATAAATCCAAGGGAAGAAAAGAAGATAACAGATCTCCAAATCTCGTAGTTTGTCCTCACTTCAGAGCGGGCTGTACTTAATGAGAATTCCCACATTCGGAGAACAAATTTAAAGGCCATTGGGAAAAGAAGAAGGCCAAGCAGCAACCCCTGCATAAAATAGAACACTGTTGGTTTTCCAGCCAGACCACTTACAATAAATTTCATCTCCTAAAGAAACAAACCTGTATAATAATACTAATCTCACTTCGTTTGCTTCCATACTGTACCACCTCTGATTTCATAAAAAACCCAGACACCTGTGCGAGAAATGTCATAACCAATATAATGAGTATATAAGCAGTTTGAACAGAGAAAGAAATAACTAAATAGAGCAGAAAAGCAATAACCTTTTCAATGGTATATGCCAACATGTCACCAAAATAGAGAACAAGACCTGAAGTCACTAGACATGCTTCCCCTAGAGTGAAACCAAAAACATGCGACATCAACAACTACTGAGAAAGAATCAGAGTAATACCTCAAAACAATAATTATCAGAAAGAGAGGTATGAATAGAAAGAAAAATAAAGAGAGAGAGAGAGAGAGAGAGAGAGAGAGAGAGAGATCTGCTCACTAGCTGACTAATGATATGGCAATTCAACTTGAAGTACTCAATATGAATTAATTAATGTATTACTATTATGTATAAAGAACTTAATTTCTGGAAGAACATATTGACTGGGCAAATGCATATTCATGTTTTTATTTTAGTTGTGTAACCACTGAAAGCCACTAAACATCATGGGACCATCCATGAATAGTAAATTTATTCCTAAGAAGCTAAAGCAGCCATTTGAATTAGGAAGTTATGTTTTTCCCCTTCAATTGAATTTTTGCAAGAATGAGCAAGTAAAATAGAAAAAAGTAGCAAGGCATATACCAATGGAAGCACAAGACGGGAAAGTTCTAAGGACATGCTGAATTAATTTTACAGCTGCCAATCCGTGACAGAGCATCCACAATAACTTCAATGCAGTGTCAAAGCCTGTATGGAATGAGTAAATAAAGTTTCAGTTTTCCAATTACTATTGACTTAACCACAAGTAGAGAACACTTTCCATGCTCCTTAATCAATTCAGAAGAAAAGAACTTGGAAGACGTGCAGGAAACATACTAGTAAGAGAAAATGTACCAAGAGTCACGCAGCACACCGCTGTGTGCAATACCATGCAACTTAAGCTAAACTTTGCATGCCAAATACTACGTGAAGGTGGAGGCATATTCTCGGATGAACGCCTTATAGTTATGCAGAGGAAAATCAGCACACACAAGCAGCTGGCAGAAGCAGCCCAGTATTGCATTGTCAAAGATTCAAGTTCTGGATGGTAATATTGAACATATCAGCAACATATTAGAGAGGAATGATATCAGACAAAGGTGCGATCTAAACAGTTGGAAGCATGAAGCCCTACAAAATCAGCTTATAAAACCAACTAAAAGTAATAGATGAAAAGAGTTACCAGTTAACATAAACCTTTGCAAAATTTTACAGCCAGAGAAAGAGAGAGAGAGAGAGAGAGAGAGAGAGAGAGAGAACGAGAGAAAAGGAGGGTTACGATCTATAAGGACCTATGCACTAAGTTAACAAAATGTCTACCAGAACAACTTTTCCTGTATCCCATGTGACTTGGCAGCTGGGACAAATGCTGTCTCTTCATGAAAACGTAAAACCGAGAGAGGGAATGCTAAAGATTTATTTCTATCACTTCATCTTAATAGGATCACAGGAAAATACCACTTTCATCCAAATTCTTTTCTCTTACTAAGTACTAAGAGCAAATTCTGCATAATTAAGAATCATCTTAAATATTTGGTTGAAAAAGGAATTGCTTCAAAACACACATAATTATCCTCATGTGCAAATGGAAGTTTTCTTTTGATCTTCAGACCCATGCACTCCATATTCCCTTCTCATCGATTCTTTATGCTTTTTCCCACTAACCAAATTTCAAATCTATTCAAACATCACCTATTGCCGTAACAATCTAAAGTAGACTAAGAATTTACTATGGCAATATGTCATACCTAATGTAACAACATTAGCTAATTAAACCCAGTACTCCGATAAATATCACGAGCTTCCAAAACCCCAAATGGCACAGTGAGTAGCCCGCAGAATTTAAAATCGGAGCACGTTCATATGATCAGCAGAATCCTGTCACATTCAATTGCGGACCTCCCACCAGTACCGATAAGTTCACGTCGATCATGCAACTCAAATTTCTTTTACATAATCGTAAAGGTTTAAACCTTTTCGGCTCATCAGTACAGTGACGAAAAAAAAAAGACAATACTTTTACTAATTTGATGTTAATTATGTTTATTTTATGGTAATTATGTTTAGGCGCCGCGGATAACGGTGAGCTGAAGTCGAAAGCTAGACCAAGTACCTTCAATGGCAGCTTGGTGCAATGAAACCGCCCGCGAAAGCTGAATCATCTTGGATATGAAAACAGCGGGCAACGTGACAGCCCCTAACAATATACCCGACGAAGCACCCGGCCTGAAAAATTGAAATTACAATAATGCCCACATCCACCACCGCAAGAGCCCCAACAAAATCAATTTCAAAAATCGAAAGCGAAGAGTGCGCGTACCTGGTGCTGAATTGGGAGAGGGAGGTGGAAGAATCGGCGAGGATGTCGAGGGAGAGGGCGGAGAGGGCGAGGAGAGAGAGAGCGACGCCGTGGGAGAGGAGAGAGAAGGGGAGGGAAAAGAGGACGCGAGTAATGAACAGCAACACCACGGCTCTCTCTCCGTTCATCATTCCGGCCATCGCCATCGCCATGGCCGCCATTGGAATTGGCGAACCTAAGCCTGTTCCGGCTTCGAGACGACGGAATCGGATTGATCGAAGGATCAAAGAGGGGATTGAGAGGGAGGAGTCGTTGGGCTTTTTCGCGGGAATTGGGAATTTGGGAGGCGAATCTCCATTTTTTGTGATGATAATTCCAATGACGTGTGTGGAACGCTTGACCCAACTTGGAATAATGCGATTGGATGCGGTTGGAGACTTTGGCAGACGGGGACCAAACCAAACTGCACCAACGCGTTGAGAATCTTGACATTTACTAAAACCATCAAAGTCACCAACTACGATTTTGGAAGATAATTAAATTACACTAAAAAAACAGCCATACCACATCCTAAGTAGGAAAAACGCATCTTTAACGGAATTAGCAATTCAATTAATAAATTAAATAAGTAGTAAATGATCTTTTTCGACTTGGCTAATATTTTGTAAAAAGAATATATAAGGTACAATTTGAAAAATATATGATTCACATCGTCAAAATTCAGTGTAGTGTGGACCCCTCCAATTAATTGAAACTTAGTTTTAGTTGATTAGATGGAATTTTTGTGTTCAAAGAAACTTAATCTTTTGAAGGAATTTGGAATGTGTGAGGCGTGTGGATGTTTAGAAAATTATATGTGACGACCCGTCTCGAATAAATATATATTTTCTCCCATAATGTGTGAAAATGACGATAATGCCCTCAAGGCTTAGTGACGTGGATGTATGCATATAGTTTTAAATTATTTTTCTCGCTGACGTAATTAAATTGTACGCGTCGTCACGAGCGTGTTGACGCGAGTTAGTGCCGAATCGGGTTTATAACGAAAAATGTTACGGATGAATAAATGAGATTGGGTTGGTTTTATTCCTATTTGGACTTTTTGTGTAAGCCCTAAATTCTATAGCCCAATTAGGGCTTGAGACCATTTTAAATTGAGAGCTTTAATGAAAAAGGCTTGGGTCCAAAATATTTTAACCAAAAACCATCTTATAGTTTTCTTTAACCTAAAGCACTTCAAAAGTAACCATAAGGATAGGGCTTTCAAATTCTACATGGTATGGATAGCAGAGCTCAACATGGATAAAATTAAGTTTCCAAAAGTACCCCTAACAACCCTCCAAGGCTGACTAGAAGATCGCCTGCGATTCCAAGCTCTGCTCCCTCCTTGACGAGTATGGCCAGGTCCTTATTGTCGCCGCCGACAACGTCGGCTCCAAGCAGCTCCAGAACATCCGCGAGAGGCTGCGCGGAGACTCCGTCGTTCTGAAGGGGAAGAACACGATGATGAAAAGGTTCGTCAGTATCCATTCGGAGAAGACGGGCAACAGTGCCTACCTCAACCTCGTCCCCCTCTGTGGTACGTTCTTTGGCTCTATTTGTGGTTGCTGATTTGTTTGTACTCGTTGGTTTTCTGATTTGTTGTTGTTTTTGGGATTTAGAGCAACGTCGGTCTGATTTTCACAAAGGGTGATTTGAAGTCAGTGAAGAGGTTGGCAAGTACAAGGTAACCGAATTCGATTTCCTTTTTCGTTGTTCGAATTCATGATATTATCAATTTTAATGCGTTTTAGTTGTTGTAGTGATGTAAGATGCTTATTGTGTCATAGGAAACCGTGGTTAAGAATTTGGTGTTCAGTGCAGAAAGAACCTCATTTGAGGGTACTTTTGATAAGGCCTGCGGTTTGCATCCTCAAGGACCATTCGCAAAAGCATATGGAATGTCCGGGGAGTGCATCCGGAGGAGGAGCATCATCGGCTATGCCAACATTTGGCAACAGCTGGGTTGAAAATCGTAATGATTTGGTGACAGCTTTGAATTTGTTTCTCTCTCCCTCTAGTTTTGCTACTTTCAGAGCGCCTGCTGCTTGCTTACATGTACCTATATCCATTTTTCCGACTAATGTACTGTGTTTAATTAATCAGAGACATCCAAACCATCTTTTTTATTTATTTATTTATTTTATTTGTACAAACGAGCCATTACAAATGATTATAAATTTGGAAATGATTTCCGTACTCTCATTTTTCTCTGCCGGATTCAGGACAAACATGACATCTTTGAAAAGTCACGTTTCAATCTAAAGTTCAAAGTAGCATGACAAACTGAATACAAATACTATTACTATTTTTTAAACTAAACATTGATATTATCACTATTTCTCAAACTAGACACAAATGTTATCACTATTTTTTAAACTGAACATTGATATTATCATTATTTCTTAAACTGAACACTGATACTGTTATTATTTATTAAACTGAATACTGACTATTTATTAAACTGAACACTGACTATTTCTTAAACTGAACGCTGATACTGTCACTGTTTCTTAAACTGAACATTGATACTATCACTATTTCTTAAATTGAACACTGACTATTATTAAACTGACCACGAATACTATCACTATTTCTTAAACTAAACACCGATGCTATCACTATTTCTTAAACTGAATGGTGACTATTTCTTAAACTGAACACTGATAGTATTACTATTTCTTAAATTGAACACTGACTATTTATTAAATTGAACACTAACTATTTCTTAATCTGAATACTAATACTATCACTGTTTCTTAATCTGAATGTTGATACTATCACTATTTCTTAAATTGAACTCTCACTATTTCTTAAATTGAACATTGATACTATCACTATTTCTTAAACTGAACATTAGTACTATCACTATTTCTTAAATTGAACATTGACTATTTCTAGAAATGAACACGGGTATTATCACTATTTCTTAAACTGAACATTGGTACTATCACTATTTCTTAAATTGAATATTGACTATTTCGTAAACTGAACATTGACTATTTCGTAAACAGAGCCGATTATTTTTTTAAACTGAGCTGACTATTTCTTAAACTAGACATTGACTATTTTTTAAACAGAACACCCACTATTTCTAGAACTGAACACGAGTTTCTCATTATTTCTTAAATTGAACACTGGTACTATTACTATTTCATAAACTGAATATTAACTATTTCGTAAACTGAATATTGACTATTTCTTAAATTGAATATTGACTATTTCTTAAATTGAACACTGATACTACCACTATTTCTTAAATTGAACATGAACTATTTCTATAACTGAACGCGAGTATTATAATTATTTCTTAAACTAAACACTTGTACTATCACTATTTATTAAACTAAACACTAACTATTTCTTAAAGTTGAACACTGACTATTTACTTTTCTTTCGCTTCTCTAATCTCATGCTCCAACTCAAACCTAGAACAAGAACACCTATATATATGTAACTAAAATTTCCTTTAATTATGATCATGGCAAATTGTCATACAATTTTTTGCAAGACTTTGAACTCTTTGTTTCTTTTTGTTTGTTGGTTTGGCATGTTCACTAATAAGTAGATCCCACTTAACATCCAAACCCATCTTTTTTTCAGTTCTTTAATTTATGCAAAGTTAAGACAACCAGCTTGCAACAATGTTATAAAAATTGGGGACTAGACCTTACACATTAACCAAAGGGCCAAATTATTATAAAAATTCGACACAGGGAACAAGATTAGTGTTGTCAAATGCCAATTAAAAACAATTAAAACTTGAATTTTGGACTGAGTGTGAGTGGAATTCCAGATTTCCAAAGGGGAAGGGACAAAAGGAACATAGTTCAAGAACTTGAAATCAAATTGGTAATTTGATGTAACGTGTGTCATTCCCTTCTTTCTCCTCCTCCTCAATGTCGCTTCTTCAAAGGCCACAAATCTCTGTCCGTGCATACGAAGGCCCCGGTAATGTCAAGTTTGGTCTAATAGTAGCCAAGTTCCACCACTCAGAGTGGTCTATTGGTATCCCAAACGGCTTGGGAAGATCTGGTAGCAAGAGGAAGAAACCCGAGGTCATCATCAGGATGCTCTGCATACACAACCATTTAATTGAGGATACACCAAGAAGGATATACATGATGGGAAAGAGAAGAGGAAATCATTACCATGATTCCAGATCCTGTTATAATACTATGATTCCAGCTCTTGTTATAATACCCATTAGGAAATTGGGAACCAGAGAAGCTACAACCATCATGAGGCTCTCTATACACATAATGGGAAAACTCTAGTCGAAATTTCACCAGATAATAAGAGTGATTGCAACCAAGAATGGGAATGAAGAGAGTAAGTTGCAAATGATGAACACCGAAACTCCATAATCTTTATCCTTGTAGACCACCTGGGAATATTTACCATCCTTGTATCTTGAACTGGCGGCGGTTTGCCACAATAGTCATCAGATTGTCAAGCTCGACGGCAAATAGTTCACCAGCCCTTTTGTTCATGTCGACATCGACCTTCTTGTAGACGATGTTGGCAAAACGTCTACCGATACCCTTGATGGAGGTAAGGGCGAAACATGATCTTCTGCTTTCCATCCACGTTGGTATTCAACACACGCAGAATATGCTGGAACTCCTTATATGCGAATTGCGATGAGAGACATGGATGTGACCTTAGGGTTTAACGGCTCTTTGCTCTCTGTAACTCTGCTTGCGTGTGTGAGTTGTAGTGAGGGGCAAAACTGGAAACTCATTGTTTGGGCCATTATAATTGGACTGATCTAACATTGGGCTTTGTCCTAACCATTAAATAAAGTTAGTACATGGTTTTTGGTTAACATTCAAAATTTTTAAGCCCTTATCATTAATTTTCTCTTTTAAATTGGCCAATATGTGACCACACACACACACGTGCAACCCTCACCCTCTCATTTCTTCTTGAACTCTCTCTCTTTCGTCCATATGACCCGAGCCCTTCAACCTTCAAACACCATCAGATTTTATAGATTGAACTCAAGGTTTCTATAATCATACTTCTCTCGAGCGCTAGAATCTTGTGGTACCATTTGTTATGTGGGTTGATCTCGAAAACCCCGGAATTCAGAAACTCCAGCGAAGAGCTAAAATAGCTTCGAAATGATCGTGGGTGATTCACTTGGTTTTGAGGCTTAGTAAGGTACTCACTCAACTTCCCTAGCATTTAAGACTAGTTTTGGAGAAGTTTGGACGTCGAAATAAGCACGATCATGGAATTGTAGAGTTAGTCGGTTTTTCCAAGAAATTTTTTGGGCGTTTTAAGTCGGTTTTAGGACTTCAAATAGGTATGGTTGTGTTCTAGACTTCAAGAGCTTCAAATCTATATAAATTTCATGAATTTTGGTTGAGAATTGAGGGAGATATTAAGGTTTTAAGATTTTCCAGAATCCGGCGTTGCATATGTCAGCCGACGGCGGCTCCGGCGAAGACCACTGGAGAAGACAGAGAATATTTCGTCAACTTTGACAGAATATACTAACGACGTGAGGTAAATCTAATGAAATATGTTTCTATTTAACGGAATATTCCCTAACGCCGTTAGGGATTCCGTCAGCGTGCCAGGCACATGCCTGCGTGTGGCCTGTGCGTGTAGCCGTGCCTTGGCCGGCGCGTGAGACACTAGAAATTTTTTCTAAAAATATGGGGATGCTCGTGGTGTTGAGTAAGCCACGATGGTATATTCAATCACCCCAATTGAGCAACGTATGAGAAGTTATTACACAGTTTTTGTTATGTACTTTCAAATTAATGTTAAATTAGTTGTTTCACATATAGGTGAGATGTTTTCGGAGAACGAGCGTAGCCAGACGAGACTCGAGAGTTATGACCCTGCTACATACCAGTGAGTGGCCTTTTGTTTTCTATATATACGTATATATGCTTTACGATTTCCAGAAATTGTTTTTAAATGAATTTACGATTTAAATGCCATGTCAAGGATGCATTATATTTTAGTAATTGCATTAGTATAGTTTTGCATGATATTGAATGATGTTGTGGAGGCCCAAGTAAACTTCAAGTGAGTGCATTATGATGATAGTGGTTGCATTGTGTATGGTTATGTGTAAATGCATTTAGAGCTCATTATCCTGCACCCCGGTGTCAGTGCTCCTGCCCAAGGCCAGGGCACAGCCTTCACGTGATCGTTCACCTCCCGCACCGCATGCTCACCTTGGATCCAAGTTTGGTGCCAGCCTGTTGTACATACCACATTAGGTGGTTCCGACTTGTAGGTGACCTACGATTCATTGCACAGCCTTCACGTGATCGTGGCACTTGAGCGTATCTATTTACACCCAGCCTGTCGTACAGACCACATTAGGTGGTTTTGACTCGTGTGCAAGAATTGGTAAATGAGCTATAGGTTTAGCCATACAGGTCACGTTAGGTGACTCCGGCTGACATATCAGTTTACATTGATTTATTTCATGGCTGAGATACTTGACATGGCATATACTTGGTTTTCACTACTCTTGAGCATGATTTCTACCTACATATGTATTATTATTTTCTGAGAAATTATACAAGTTTTACGGTGAGGGGTTATTATTTTTGGAAAAAGAAATGGTTTCAAAAAGCTTTGTTTTTGCCCGCTCACGTTTTCTATTTTGCGCTCCTCCAAGTTCTAGTTAGACGTTCGAGTTGGTGGCTTACGAGGACTCTATGACGGTTCTGACAAACTTCAATTAATGTAGGAACTTTATTTCATGTCCTGTATAATTAATACTTAGCCTGCTGGACTGCACTTAGGTTACCTATACTCTGAATATATGTATCTACACTTAAAATACCTTCACTCACACTTATTTATTTGTCTAGTGTAAGTTAGCTAGTTTGGTTTTTGTTCACCCACATTTACATAATACTATCACTTATGTACTGTGCACATGACTACGTCACCCTCACATGACGGCCAGCGTGCCTCGATTCCGGTCAGGGTGTGTCATTATAACTCTTGAGATGTTCGAATTTTTTCAATTGATCTGTTAGAATAGGTATAAAATTACCGAACTAAATCAATTACCAATGGTTTGGTTTGATTTGATTACAGTGGAGGTATTGATCAAAACTGAACTGAACTGCTAAAATCAATAGAATTATTTTTTGAGTCAAATCGAATCATGCTCACCCTGTAGCCATTAAAAAAAAAAAAAATCCAACTATGCTAAGAAAAGCAAAATAAAATCACATGAAAATAAATCTTCTTTTACTTTTTATTTGTATTGAAATAAATCAATCGCAGACAAACAAAATCTTGCGGCCCAAACTGTTAAAAAATCATAACTAAGGAGGATTATGGGAGTCGAGGTAGAGATGTTTGAGGTGGAAAGGGGGTGGGCTCGACGTAGAAGAGAGAATGATGGTGATCTGATCTGCCATGGCATAAGGCAAAAGGGAAGAAGAAAAGTTTGAGAAAATATTAAATGGACGGGCGTTTTATTGTCATTGAACGATGTTGTTGGTGAGTATTTTGCATACTAACTAATCAGCGCCCAAATACTTATTATAATAAAACGAGAGTGAGTTGAGTTGGTAATGATTGTTTTTTCTTTATATGAAGATTTAGGTTTGAGTCCAGATAATATTTTTTGGTGGGCAATTCATAAAATTTGGAAAAACTAAGAGCTCATCTGTTAGTTTTCAATAAAGTTTGTGGTATATCCTGGTTCCAGAATCGGATAGCCTAACCTCCCCTAATCTTTTCCCCACCAAAAACAAAAGAGCATCTCCCAAATGCCTTCATTTGTGTATTTATTGTTGGCCAGAAAAATCTCCAATGGAGAGACATCTTCGCAGAAGAATGAAAATAAAAACCTAAATTCACATCTTGTGGTGGTTATTCATGCCAATAATAATAAATAAAAAAACTCTAATTTATATCTGTCTCGTTAAAGTAATTTTTTTATATATATTTTTTGAAAATATAAAATAAATGTAAATAAAAATTTGTATCTCAAATGTGAGCGAAGATTTTTGCCCGATTATCTTTGTGAGAATATCGAGATTCTTCAATTATATCCGTTCATCGTGTATTGTGCGGTCAATATTCTTCAAGTACTGTTTATATTCAATTTTAAATAAAAAAATTTATAATAATTTCTGATAGCACGATGCATAATGAACTGATGTTATTTGAAGAGTTTCGAGATCCTCACAAAAAGAATCTGATGATGATCCTCACTCCTCTAATTTGATGTATAAGTATTGAAGGAGTGGGACCACAATTATTGGAATGAAACTGCGGATGGAGCATTGGATGCCAAGTTTGCCCCTGAAGAGAAAAAAAAACATAAATTATTAGTGGAGAATTTCTTTTGCCTACATTATATATATATATATATATTTGTTTTTTTTTTATCAAATGATAAATTTTGTTAAATTAAATGTTAAATTAATCATTAATTAAATTTAAATCTATATCATTATGCAAGAATTTAAAAATTTTCTACCACTATCGTACAATTCCGCTCTTTGCCAACATTACACTTTGGATTATGCAAAATAGGAGAAAAAAAAGATAAGGACAAAACAAGGAAAAAGCGAAGCAAAGCATACATATACAGGAAAAAGCGCGTCAAATAACCCGCTGAATAAATTAATTTGCTCCTCTTGGTCACTGACACACTCCAAAACCCTTCAGACACACACTCAGTCTCTCTCTCTCTCTCTCTCTGTGAGCTCCTACTCAGATCCAGGTATGTCTCTGCTTCAATCTCTCAAGCTTCTACTTCATCTGTTTGAAGTAGCTTAGGGTTTAGATATGAAGCTTTTACTTGTGTTTGGTCTCTCAGAAATGAAGAGAAAAGCTTAAAAATATGAAACAATATATACATATTTCTGGGTTTAATGGCTTTACATATGGTTGCTCTCTTAGTTTTTAGCTAATGATTTTATGTTTAAGGCTTAAGCTGGAGAGCAGAATTTGGTTGGCGAGAAAACTAAAGAAAGAAGGAAACAGATTGTAGTTTTATGATTGGTTTCGAACTTGACTTGTATGTTCGTGTTTCCATTTCCGATTACTCGTAGAATAAATGAATATAATCAAGAAAAAAAATTTACCAAGATTAACTTTTGATGACAAAATGGCTATTTTGGGCAGATTTTTTGTGAACAGCAGTTAAAATGTTCCACTAAAGCAGTTACCTATGTAGTTTTTCAATATTTCAGCTCCATTATTCTGCAAGTGGTGAGGGACGGATGAGGTGATGTGGTAATGCGTTAGGATTAGGATAGGTCCAGGGTTTCCATTCCCGCCAATGAAACCGGTAAAAAAAAATCCATTTCAGCATTAAGTATAAATAACAACTTATTGGGGGTGACTTTGTTTTCTGACGGTTTGGATATAACAGATAGTGATTATGGTGCTGGTTCTTGATGCAGGATTCCGCATAAGGAGGGTGTTTTGTGACAAGTATTGAATTGTGTCGTCGATGCATATGTAGTAATTCAAGTTTGTTGCTGATCATAAGTTTATTGTAGAATGACTTGAAGCTTGTAATCTTGAAGAGGATATGGAAGAAATACAATCACAATCGGATAATTATAGGTCTTCCTCATCGTCGGCAAGTAGTCCAGCAAGTCGGGTGCCCTCAAGTAACTTTTTCTATTTGCGTAAACCTGGCTCACTGAGACAACCCATCTCATTTGAAGATTCACCTGAATGGGAGGATACAGATGTTGATGTTAGGTTGGAGGAAGGAGGTGACTCCATCAACATTGCTGTCACACCGGTCTCCCCATCTCTTTCGAAGCTCAATAGTGGGTCCCTGCCATCCCCAGGGTTACCAGAGGGTGCAACTGTTGTAAGAAAGATTGCAGGGGCATCCCTTGTGTGGAAAGATTTGACTGTTACAATCAAGGGGAAAAGAAAGTACTCTGAGAAGGTTGTGAAGAGTTCGAATGGTTATGCATTGCAGGGAACTATAACAGTAATTATGGGTCCTGATAAATCGGGGAAGTCGACGCTACTAAGGGCACTTGCAGGTCCTTAAGATTCCCTCTCACTTTTAAATTTCTAATTGCGATAGAATTGTGCCTTCTCTTATTTTTGCATACTTGAGTTCTAAGCATTGTTTGTTTCCCTTGCTTTAGGAAGATTGCCTCACTCAGCCAGAATGTACGGTGAGGTGTTTGTGAATGGTGCAAAGTCGCACATGCCGTATGGTTCATATGTAAGTTCCACGTAACATCACTATTCTGTTCAGTTTTTACTTTTTATGTAGTTTGCAAGTTGCAACTCATACATTGTTTTATTTGCTTTCCTACTATTACCCAATTAGTCTCGGGCTCTACTTACAATTTCACTCTCTCATCATTTTGTTTGTCACGAGTCTGTGTCGCGACTATTCCTCTTGTCATTTTTCTGTTATTTCTGTTACGTTCGGACACACATTTGGTGATTTTTTTTAAGAAAAAGTTACTCAAGTGACTGTTAGCATATGCTCTCAAATTAGTTTTAGTGTACATTGGCTTTTCTTCAAAACATTTTAGTACGAGTTCAATCAAATTTGAAACATAATAATTCTGATATACTTTTTCATGGTTATTAAAATCTGTTTATTCTTATGGGTTATCATAAACAGCTATGTTTTTTTTGTTAGAGATGTCATCCGTCTATCATTAGGATATTCCGAACCATGCAAAAAGTGATTAATAATCTGAAGTTTTGGATATAAAAAAAAAAAAAAAATTAGAGCAATGTCTAACCAGTCTCAGTTCCATTCCAAGCCTGTTTTAGTGTGGTAAAGCCAGGCTGTTCTCATTGCCCATTTAGCCTCAAGTCTTTCAGGCTTCTCAATTTGCCCCATTCAAGTTTTACAACCTTTTCCTGATTGGCGTGATCGCGTCCCCTAGGTGGAGCACTTGATAGATTTTTCTCAGGGCAAATTACATGGTGGTCATCTTACCTAAACTGACGATTAATAACTTTTTCGTTTTGGAGGGGGTGTGTAAAAGGTCACATTGTTTTTCTATGGCTAACTCTGTGTCTGTGGACTCTGGCTACATTTTTGTTAATCCAACTCGCAGGGCTTTGTTGAGAGGGAAATCACTCTAATTGGATCCCTCACTGTTCGAGAGTTTCTATATTACTCTGCGCTGCTCCAGCTTCCTGGTTTCGTTTGTCAGAAGAGGAGCATAGTAGAGGATGCCATCCATGCCATGTCACTGGGTGATTGTGCAAACAAATTGATAGGTGGTTACTGTCTTATGAAGGGCCTTCCAAATGGTGATAGAAGGCGTGTTAGCATCGCTCGAGAGCTTGTGATGAGGCCTCATATTTTATTCATAGATGAGCCCCTTTATCATCTTGATAGGTAAAATTTATTCTGTTTGCCGTGCACTCTACATTATTCCATTCCATGGTGTGGTAAATTGTCAGTGTAGCACTATTTTGTGTGTAACTAAATTACGAGTTTCTATAATTGTCTTTGAAGTCTCTCAGTTGCATTTTATGTTTTTGAAGAAATCGTAAGATATATAAATATTAGTGCGCTAAGTTGTCAACTTGATGATTTCCAAGAATAATTTAGCTAACCGTAGAATTGATACAATATAGGATTGTTGCTGCATTATTTCCTGAGGGATCTTGCAGCATCATTGAATTGTATTGATTAGGTCTCCTTTATCCATATGTAGTTTATCGCATGGACTCCATGCTCATGACCAATTGCCTTTCTTTTGATATATATTTGATTCCTTAAAGTACCATAACTGAAGTGGTTTTTATTTTTTTCAGTGTCTCCGCACTTCTGATGATGGTAACACTGAAGAAACTTGCAAGTACGGGTTGCACCATTATATTTACCATTTACCAAAGCAGCACAGAAGTATTTGGCCTTTTTGATCGGATATGTCTTCTTTCAAATGGAAATACCCTGTTTTTTGGAGAAACCTTGGCTTGTTTGCAGGTAAATGACATTTAAATAAGTCTGTTTTGTCATTTACTTTTTAATTCTGGGCTCACTGACCGTAAAATTAGTCTGGTTTGTCATTAACATTTTAAACAAGGTACTATTTTCTTATTAGTGTTGTGTGTTTCATATGGTTGAGATTATTGCGTAAGAGAAGAAATTCAAGAAACTGATTATGTTATAAAAATTAAAATTCTAAAATTTCGTGTTTTTATGTTTATTTATTTTTTGTTCTTTTATGTTTTTGGGAGCTAATTGGAGAATTGTAGATAACTGCTAACATGCACTTTATGTTGATTCAGCACTTCTCAAATGCTGGATTTCCTTGTCCAATTATGCAAAGTCCGTCAGATCACTTTTTACGGGCAATAAATACAGATTTCGACAAGATCATTTCAACATGCAAAAATTGGCAGGTAAGTACAGGATGCTGCAGTTTTCCTAATTCTATGCCTTAAATTCGTACATTATAATTTTCCTTTTGAGAAGTTTCAAATTTGTTGGACTGTATGTTTTTATTTTGACTTAAAAGTGGAAGGATGGCTGACAATGGTTTGTTATGAATTCACCATAATAACTGTGGTCCAATATGTCTTAGACTTTAGTGGGATATTCACTTTGTTTAACATATGCTTTGCATGAACTACAACGTGATGACAGGATGACAACGGAGATTTTTCATCGGTGAACATGGATACTGCTGTGGCAATACGCACCCTTGAAGCAACTTATAAAACATCAGCAGATGCTGCTGCAGTTGAAACTATGATACTGAGACTCACAGATAAGGTAAAAATTTGATATGCAGCTGTGATTTCTGTTTTATATCGGAAGTTTCCTGTTTTCCATATGGTGTTCCATAATTTGGTTATGTTTACATATTGGCATATATATTGGGTTCTGTAATCTTTGTTAACTTCTGATGTGCATATGCTCCTATAGGAAGGTCTGGTACTTAAAAGCAAGGGAAGGGCTGGAGCTGCTACACGGATAGCAGTTTTAACTTGGAGATCGTTATTAATAATGTCAAGGGATTGGAAATACTACTGGCTTCGTCTTGTTCTTTATATGATTTTTACACTCTCTGTTGGAACAGTATTTTCTGGCTCAGGGCATTCTTTGTCTTCAGTTGTGGTGAGTTACTTAGCATCACTTTTTTCAATCACCGAGAAAATAAAATAAAAGTCGATTGCATATTTCGGAAATTGTTTTCAGTTCTCCTTTATGAATGCCACTTTCTTAATTTAACACTTCTTTCAAAATTTTTACTCTCGCATGCGGTCAAGTTGAGTTGAAGTAATGTTTATTTTTGTTCTGTACTGCACTAGCAAACGCTGCTGGAGCATGTGATATATTCTAAATAATGTTAAACCTTTTATATGCAGACAAAAGTTGCAGCGATATTTGTATTTATTTCGTTTACTGCACTGCTAAGCATTTCTGGAGTACCTGCATATATCAAAGAAATCAAGGTAATCCTGATTGATTCATGTCTTAGATTTTGACTTAAAGTAGTGTGAAAGTTTGCCTGGTTATGATTAATATAGTGGCAACATTGGTAGATTAATTATATGAGTTATGCTGGTATTAAGTTTTTTCTTGAAAGAACCCAAGATTTAGAGATCCAAAATTATCTCTCAGTTTAAACTTCGGCAGTGTTAAAGACATTTCATTTATTTGCGATGATGATAAGGTATTAGTATTGCCAGTTGAGTAGCTGGTCTTCTCTAGGAAATTATAGGACATTCTTATAAAAACTGTAATAAGTTAAGTTCATTGTTTTCGTGATTCTTCTAATAAACTGATTATGGATACTGTAGATATATGCCAGTGAAGAATCGAACCACCATTTGGGGGCACTAGTCTTTTTATGTGGACAGCTTCTCTCTAGCATCCCGTTCCTGTTTCTCATCTCCATCCCATCAAGTGTCGTCTTCTATTTCCTTATAGGATTGCATGATGAGTTTAGCTTGTTGATGTACTTCATGCTGAATTTCTTCATGTGCCTCTTAGTTAATGATGGGATAATGCTGGTGGTTGTTTCTTTATGGCAAGATGTTTTCTGGAGCACCCTCACTCTGATATGCATACAAGTAAGTTCCTCTTATCTCAATGAAATAATGTACTTGAAGTCATCTGCAAACGAACAAGAACTTTTACATTTTTCCGCATGGTAAATCATACTGCTTTTTCCTGATCAAAGATCATTAAATTTGGTATGGGCTTGGATAAACTAAACTGTGAAACCAAATCATAAAATACGTCGCAGTTGTGTTTTATGGCATGGTGTGCAATAAAACTGTCTCGGGTATCATATCAATGAATGTCCGTGATATAAATTGTAATTTTGCTTTTCTGACCAAGATTGGCGGTGTTATAACGTTATAATCAGTTTTCTATCCTTCCCTAATCTTACATTGAATACATATGGAATTTCAGGTGGTAATGATGCTATCCGCGGGCTATTTCAGAATTCGAAATGCTTTGCCTGGACCAGTGTGGAAATATCCAGTATCCTATTTAGCTTTCCATACATACTCTATACAGGCAAGAGGATTTACTTAGTCCCATGTATTTTCTTCCTTGCTGCATAACAACGCTGAAAAACAATTGTTGAGCAACCTGGCTTAGTTTCAAATTTCTCGAATTTGGGAAGGGAACAAAGCATTCCGGAGTGATGTTTTGGAACTAGTTGGTTAATTTTAATATGTTTTTTTAACTGAACATTCGTAACTATTACCTTCCTGTTACAGGGGCTGTTGGAGAATGAGTACGTAGGGACATCCTTTCCAGTTGGGCAGGTAAGGACCATATCCGGGTATCAAGCTCTTAGTAACGCATATGACATCTCCCCAGACAGCAATTCCAAGTGGGAAAATTTACTGATCTTGTTTCTAATGGCTGTCGGGTATCGTGTTCTTTTCTTTGTTTCACTGTACTTTCGTGTAGGCGACAAAAAGTATATACGTAAGATTTTGAAGTGTAATCAGGATACAAACAGTGCAAGATGAATGAAGTTGCCACTGGCCATTAGTGTTGTATTTCAGCCATCACATTTTTGTAACTTCATGCAGCCTTTGGCATGTACCTTTATCGTCTATGAATGAGAAAGTGCACGTTTTAGGGAGCTTTTGCTGATTATTCTTTTGTTGCCAACTCCTTGTTATTTTGAATGCTTACAGACCTGAGATCTGCATTTCATGCCTGATTTTCATTTCAAATAGGGTGATGCTATACACACCTATTTTTACCCTTTACACGCTTTTCGATTTCTAGCCGTCAAATCGAGTGAATTGAAGATCAGTGGTCAAAATTTAACAAGAGTGTGGGAGGCAAAAAAGAGTTTGTGAATAGTATTATTCTTCAATTAATGAGGACTAGATTATTACAGTCGAAAAAGTTCGGTACGTATGAGTGAGGGGAGTAATCTCGTTGTTTGTAGACTTGGGACTGGTAGTAGTCAAGTCGTCTAGAGCAATGTACTCCCTCCTATCTGCGCTAAAATTCAAATAACTCTTCTTGTGGTTTAAATTAGGGTAGAATATTGCTTGAATCAAAGCATGAGAGGCAAGTTACCCTAATAACTACTAATCAAAACTTTTGGTATTTTTGTCCAATTAAATCATCATTCCACTCCATGGTGATTGGTGACAATACTTAGGGTACAATAAAACTTTTCTAAAGTAATACTCTATAACGGAATAATCTATATGTGAGATTCATCATTACTTTGTAATTTTCTTAATACTAAAACCAAAAGAAAATTAAAAATTTAATTGCTTTTCTTTTTAAGTTAAAATTGCCGCAAATAAGGATAAAGATGAATTTGGTTTATTCTGTGGTACCACATGAGGAGACAACACACTTTTAGCTTCCGAGTCAAATTTAGTAACTCTAAAATGCATTCGTGAAATTCAGACTCGATTTGGAAATTTTAAACTTTTGCTCGTTTTCCAATAAACTAACTCTTTGAGGTTAAATTTTGGGATTTGGAACCCATCTGGATCCAAATTGTGGGATCATAGAGATCCTCACTTCTTAGTCATTTATCGTGCATTGTGCGATTAGAAATCATTTGAATTTTTTTAATTTAAAATTAAACACAAATAATACCTGACGTAAACAGACCGCATGATGTACGATGAACGGCTAGGATGTGTAGATTCCTAGGATTCCCACAAAATGGATCAGGAAAGGTTCCTCTTCCTAAATTTTGAACTTTAAGCCTTAAATAACTCTATTTTTCTTTTCTTTTTTAAATAATTGGAGACGAGCTAAGTTTGGAAGTTTCTAATTACTCTGTCCCGATTTCCAATTCCAATTCCGGTTACTGCCTCTCCATATAACCAAACAGTCCCACTAGTGAGAAATATTTCCTGCCAAACAAGTCATCCCCCATAAAAACTCAGACCCTGAAAGATAATCCTCCCACACACTCCATCTCTCTCTCTCTCTCTCTCTCTCTCCCCCTCCGTCTACCATAGTTCCTGATCTCTGAAATTCTCCAACCATGGCTCACCCGGCCGAATCGTCCGACTCGTGAGTCAACCGCTGCCATTAATTTTGTTTTCATTTTCCACAATTTTCATATATCGAAGTTTTTCTTTTCCGTTTTATTTGCGTAAATTTTTGAAATTCTGATTGGGGATTTCATCGTTTTGCAGGAAGAAGAAGGACTTCTCGACGGCAATTTTGGAGCGGAAAAAGTCGCCGAACCGTCTCGTCGTTGATGAAGCTCTAAACGACGATAACTCCGTCGTTTCAATGCATCCCGAAACCATGGAAAAGCTCCAGTTTTTCCGCGGTGACACTATCCTCATCAAGGTACTGCTTTATTTCAATCTAATCAGAAAAATAAGATTTAGGGTAGCTTGTAAAAAAATTTGAAAATTAAAATTTCACGCCAGGGTTTTGTTGGATGAGGTTTTAGGGCATTTTTTTTTATTTTTTTTTTGTTTCATAATCTGTATTTCTATGAAGCAAGTTGCTTTAGATCGTGAATTGTGGTAGAAATTGCAAATATAGTTCAAACCTAGAATTAGGTTGTTCTGTATTCATTGGTTTGGAAGTTTAAGTTAGAATTAATAAAAGGTGGAAAGTTATCAGTTTTACTTGTTTGGGACCTGTTAGGTAGCATCCTGATGCAAATAGATATTCGTTACGTGGATTTTATCAACGGAGTAAGACCCAAGTGTTTTTCTGTCATACTTTATTTTTATGACGCTGTTTTTTTTTAATTTTCGGAGGTTCTGATTTATGTCATATATGTATTTTTATTATTTGCGATTGGGGTTTCAGGGGAAGAAACGAAAAGACACAATCTGCATTGCACTTGCTGATGACACCTGTGAAGAGCCAAGAATCAGGATGAACAAGGTTGTCAGGTCAAATTTAAGGGTTCGACTTGGAGATGTTGTGTCTGTACATCAATGCCCTGATGTTAAGTATGGGAAGCGTGTTCACATTTTGCCTATTGATGACTCTATTGAAGGAGTTACAGGAAATCTCTTTGATGCCTTTTTGAAACGTGAGTTGTTGACCTCTTTGGTGGTCTTTTTTTTTACTTTTAAAATATTTATCTCTGTGTTGTACTTGTTTATTCAGGCCCATCCAAGACCACCTACATTTGACTTTCCCAGGGTCATTGTGGTGATTGTTGCTCTAGGAACAGATTAGTGTGCTTTTCTCGTTTTTTTTTTGTTCCTCTTGGTAGCCTTTTATAAGCGTTTATGTTACATCTACATTAATGGTTAGTGTTTATTAGGATTGCTTCCTACTCCATTTAACTGTTCACTCCATTTCGTAGAAAAATTGTAAGTTTGATGCCAAATGATTTGGACTACCTCAGCATGCTGTCTGCCATTTTGTATTGGATTGAAGTTTTTTAGATTTTTTCTTGAGACTTGGACACTAAAACTTGGCTTGCGCTATCCCCTTGATTGGTTTGCAGCTTACTTCTTGGAAGCTTATCGCCCTGTGAGGAAAGGAGATCTGTTCCTTGTCAGAGGAGGAATGAGAAGTGTAGAGTTCAAGGTCATTGAAACTGACCCAGGAGAATATTGTGTGGTTTCCCCTGACACGGAGATCTTCTGTGAGGGGGAACCCGTGAAAAGGGAGGATGAGGAAAGGTTGGATGAAGTTGGTTATGATGACGTGGGTGGTGTTCGGAAGCAGATGGCTCAAATCCGTGAACTAGTAGAGCTTCCACTAAGGCATCCCCAACTCTTCAAATCAATTGGTGTTAAACCTCCGAAAGGAATTCTACTTTATGGACCCCCGGGATCAGGAAAGACATTAATAGCCAGAGCTGTTGCCAATGAAACTGGTGCTTTTTTCTTTTGCATTAACGGACCAGAGATTATGTCAAAATTGGCTGGAGAGAGTGAGAGCAATCTCAGAAAGGCATTTGAAGAAGCGGAGAAGAATGCTCCATCCATCATCTTTATCGATGAGCTAGACTCAATTGCTCCTAAGCGGGAGAAGACACATGGTGAAGTTGAAAGGAGGATTGTCTCCCAGCTTTTGACTCTGATGGATGGACTGAAATCTCGAGCCCATGTTATCGTTATTGGTGCTACAAATCGTCCAAACAGTATTGACGCGGCTTTGAGAAGGTTTGGTAGGTTTGACAGGGAGATAGACATTGGTGTTCCTGATGAAGTGGGGCGCCTTGAAGTTCTCCGCATACACACAAAGAACATGAAACTCTCTGATGATGTAAGTTGAACCTCTCCTTTATTCACTAAGTTTTTACTAGGGTAAAACATTTGCTGTATCTGGAATACATTGTGACTGCTTTGGTTCCCAAGTATAAACAGATCTGGTTAATCAAGGTGGTGAAACCTTAAGTTAAAATTATTAAAACTTCAAGTTAGACACATTATCTGAGCTTACTGAAGCTTAGGTTAGATGGCCCATCCTATAAGTACGAAGTATCTGGATATTTTTTCAGAGCTGGCACTACAGTTTGTCAAAGTTTCTCACTTAAATGCCAATTTGGTTTCCATTTTCATTATTTATCTCTATTCAGGTGTTCTAAATGATGCTTCCTACTGTACAGGTTGATCTAGAGAGGATTTCCAAGGATACTCATGGGTATGTTGGTGCTGACCTTGCTGCTCTCTGCACTGAAGCTGCTCTGCAATGTATTAGGGAGAAGATGGATGTGATAGACTTGGAAGACGAATCCATTGATGCGGAGATACTTAATTCAATGGCTGTTACAAACGAGCACTTCCAGACTGCTCTTGGAACAAGCAATCCATCTGCTTTGCGTGAAACAGTGAGTGATTCTTTCGCTTGGATCCTGTCTAATGTATAGAACTGTTGATTTATATCTTCGAGATATGACAGAGTCCTCTCTTTATATATATGAAAATTTTATTTTTCAAAATATTTTTTTTAAAAATCTTTGTTTCAACTTTGATGTGGTGCAGGTTGTCGAAGTTCCTAATGTCAGTTGGGAGGATATTGGAGGCCTTGAGAATGTTAAGCGGGAGTTACAAGAGGTAATAATCTTTATTTATTGCTATTATGTTCATATCTTGTAATTTTTTATCTGCAGTGCTTACAGCTAACTCTTTCTAATTCCTGCCTTGTTTGCTTAAAAGACCGTTCAATATCCTGTTGAGCACCCGGAGAAGTTTGAGAAATTTGGCATGTCACCTTCTAAAGGAGTACTTTTCTACGGGCCCCCAGGATGTGGGAAAACTCTTTTGGCCAAGGCGATTGCAAATGAATGTCAAGCTAACTTCATCAGTATTAAGGGCCCCGAACTGCTAACCATGTGGTTTGGTGAGAGTGAAGCCAATGTGCGAGAAATCTTTGACAAGGCTCGATCATCTGCACCGTGTGTCCTTTTCTTTGATGAGCTTGATTCCATTGCTACGCAGGTCTGTTTCCTGATCAGATTAACTTTTATTTACTATTATCTTCACATAAAATTTTGTATAAATTAAAGCTACCTGAAGTATGAAATTTGGTTCTAATTGCCTTTTAATTTGAGTTGCTGAAAGTTAATTAGCTAAGTGAATTGATTTAATTCTTACCGTTATTTTCCTTTTGGTTTGTTGGTCTTCATTTTACTTTCCACTGATTGTTGCAGAGGGGAAGCAGTTCTGGGGATGCAGGTGGTGCTGCTGATCGTGTTCTTAACCAACTCCTGACTGAAATGGATGGCATGTCAGCAAAAAAGACTGTTTTCATTATTGGGGCCACAAACCGACCTGACATCATTGACCCAGCACTCCTACGCCCTGGCCGGCTTGACCAATTGATTTACATTCCTCTTCCAGATGAAGAATCACGTTTCCAAATATTTAAATCCTGCTTGAGAAAATCACCTGTTTCAAAGGATGTTGATCTGAGAGCACTGGCTAGATATACACAGGGCTTTAGTGGGGCCGATATCACAGAGATCTGCCAGCGGTCATGCAAGTATGCCATAAGAGAGAATATAGAAAAGGTACGTCCTCATTTGTCATTCTAGTTCTTCAAATGTTTAGTAACTTTAGCTTCCCATTGATGCACATATAGACTAGTAGTGATTTTTGATAACTTAAATTCGCATGATCTCACCAACAATAGAGGAAGAAAAATAAAAGGATCGCATGTAGTCTTGGTTGGACTTTTAAGATTTAGTTGGTGTAAAATTGATCAAATATGAAGTGCAAACTTCAGTGTCGTGAGTCCTGGAAATTACAAACTCTGCTTATGCAAGTGAGTTCTGGAAATTGCAAGCTCTGCTTGTTCAGAGCTGTTAATTTGGTTTGGATCCCAATTTGATTTTCAAACCTTTGCATGTCGGATTTTGTTCTGTTCCTCTCTTTGGGTTGTAGCTGGTGGGACCTTTATATGGCAATATTTTCTTTATGTAGACAGGGAATGACTGGTATGTCGTTTCATTTGCTGAAGCATGCAAGAACCTTTCTTGTTTGCATACCGAAAGTTTGGACCTCGTAGACTTGGCTTGATATTTACTGCATGTAGACATTCTAAAGTTAGGACCTGTTTGATTTAAATTTTTTAACTACTCAAACTTCTCAAAAATTCTATCATATCATCTCTTTTGAGTCCCCGACAACTGCCTCCCTCCACTTCCGTGCCGCCCAGTTCGGTGGCCGTTCCCTTGACTCCATAAACCCTGACCAGTCACCCCCGACTCCGCAAGGGATGCCTGTTTGGTCTCTGATTTCAGATCTGAAGTCCAGCAACCTCTAATCCAGTGCGCCACCATTGCCAGTGGCTGTTTGCCGCGGTCAATTAATCTCGCCCATGGGAGGGAGGGGTGGAGGTGATGGCTTTGGGGGATTCAAGTGAGGGGAGAGAGAGAGAGAGAGATCTCTAAAAAGTTTCAAAAAGTTTTAAAACAAACTTTTTGTGTGTTCAACAACAAAGCTTTTCAGTTATTTTTTGAGTTCAGTTTTTGAGAAGTGGACTATCAAACAAGAATCTTGAACTTGTGACTCAAAACTTGTTTTTGAGTTAAAAAAAGTGGAACTTAAATAGAATACCAAACGGGCCGTCAAATTCTGCACTAGATCTATATATCATTAAGATTTGGTGTGTTTGCAGGATATTGAGCGGGAGAGAAGGAGAGCAGAGAATCCAGATTCTATGGATGAGGACATTGACGATGAAGTGGCGGAGATTAAAGCTGCTCATTTTGAGGAGTCGATGAAATATGCTCGTAGGAGTGTCAGCGATGCTGATATACGCAAATACCAGGCCTTTGCTCAGACCTTGCAGCAGTCCAGGGGTTTCGGAACTGAGTTTAAGTTTACTGAAAATACACAAACTGGGACAACTGGTTCTGATGCATTCGCAACTTCTGCTGGTGCGGCTGATGAAGACGATTTGTATGGTTAGTATTTATATATGCATGGTTCCCAAGGCATTTCTGTCTAACGAGATGCCTTTGTCGGCTCCTGTTATCACCCTTGGGAAGGCTTTTCTTTCCACAGTTATGACTCTCAAGTCTTATGTACTAAAGAGTTTGTGGGCTTTTGTAGGATAGCATGATGTTTTTAAGTATTTACGCTGTTAATCGTATTTTATGGATGGATTGGAAAAGGCTAATTACTTTGTTCATGGGATTTGTTATCTTTAAGTAGCTACGTTGTCTGTATTGGATGAACGCTAGTTAGGATGATGTTGGGAAAGAGACTAGAAAACGTTATTTTATTGCTTTTCCATCTTTGGCTTGTGAAGGAATTAGAAACAAAATTTACCCTCGGTATGGATGAGGGATATAAACTTGAAATTTGGATAAAAGTTGGGATTTACAAATTAACATGCGCTAATTTCTTTATTCTCTTTTTTGGATTTTGTAAGTATAGAAATTTAAAATTTTTAGGTGGGCAATAAAGAGAATGTGGGACCTTCAATTAGTAAGTTTAAATTGCACATAAATAGTTGTTATTTTGAATTTTCATGGGTGTCTAAAAAAAAAATGAAAAAACTCAACTATGGGTAGCCATCATTATCTCCCAGCACTACCCACTATAACCACCACCACCACCACCATTATTTACTATCGTCACCACTCCTACCACAACCACCCACCATCACCATCGACTCTGCCACCACCGCTCACCATCATTGTCGCTGTTGTCGACGAGACACCATCATCACCGTCACTTTCACCACTACTTAACACCACCAATGCTGCCGCCTGTCCCCACCATCACTGCCTTTGTATCCACCACCACTTACCATCATCACTGTTGCCGCCGCCACCATCATATACTATCATCTCCCTTGTCGTCACCATCAGCTCCACCTGCACTAGTACATTTCCTAACAATTATTTCTCACATATATATTAATGACTCTAGATACATATTAAATGTAACATTCCACATCGCCTAGGGGAGTGGATCCTCTAAGCCTTATATGTATATTCCCATCTCTACCTAGCACGAGACTTTTTGGGAGCTCATTAGAGGACGTTGGGCCCCTAAGGGGGTGGATTGTAACATCCCACATCGCCCAGGGGAGTCAATCCTGTAAGCCTTATATGTATATTCCCATTTCTACCTAGCACGAGGCTTTTTGGGGCCTCACTGGTTTCGGATTCCATCGGAACTCTGAAGTTCAGCGAGTTAGGGCATGAGCATTCCTAGGATAGGTGACCCACTGGGAAGTTCTTGTGTGAGTTTTCAGAAATAAAACCGTGAGGGCGTGGTTGAGGTCCAAAGTGGATAATAGAAACAAAACCGTAAGGGCGTGGTTGAGGTCCAAAGTGGATAATATCGTGCCATGACAGAGTTGAGCCCGGGATGTGACATTAAACCCCGTATTTGTATTTTTTTATTCTTTTAGGTACCTAAAAAAAAAAAAAATTTCATGAATTTTAGAAAATAAATTTCTAACATTTCAAATTCCATTATTTTAGAATTTCTTGGAAATCTTAAATTCTTCATCCAAACATTGCTTTAGGTCAAAGGGCCTTTCTCTAAATAGTTAGATATTTCGACTGTGATTTTATTTTTCAGCATGGGTCAATATAAACAATCATTTTGCTTTTGATTTTTTACCTTCACTATTTATGCTTGAGATATGAAAAAAGAGTAAATTGTAACAATTGTTCCTCAACTTTAACTCAATTGGAGCAATGGTCCCTAAACTAAAAATCCATTACTATTGGTCCATCAACTCATCAAAACGTGTAGCTATGGTCCCTCAACTAAAAATTCATTACCATTGGGCCCTCAACTTTAATCCAACTGGAGAAATAGTCCTTCAACTTTAATCCAATTGTAGCAATGGTCCTTCCAACATAAACTAATTTTGACAAAATTCTGGAAGTTGACGAAAATGACCATAACTACATGTTTTGATAAGTTGAGGGATCCCAATTGTAGGAATGGTCATTCCAACGTAACTCGTTTTGACAAAGTTGACGAAAAAAACAATAGCTGCATATTTTGATGAGTGGAGGGACCAATGATAATGGATTTTTAGTTGAGGAACCATTGCTCCAATTTAATTAAAATTGAAGGATTATTGCTACAATTTCATAATGAGGAAAGAGATGAAGAAGTATTGTGAGGGGGACGGAAAAATGAAAACTAAACATTGAAATTTAAAATGGGTTTTGGTTTTTGTTTTTCTGTTTTTATTTGTGTCTTTTGTTTTATATTTTCGTTATTCATTTCTTCAATTGCCCTACTTATATTATGGATTCTATCTCTACTAGACAGATAATTTAGATGTTATCTATAAAGTGATTGCCGAACAGACCCTTAGCTTTTCAATTATATCTCTAAATTAGATCTAGTTCTTGGCTTGATTTCTCATTACATTCTGAAGACTGAATTGTTAGTGGGGACATATTTGTCTGATTTTCACGGGAAAAGAAAGTAACACCCAAACTGGATGGAGGGCTTCGTTTTTTCATCTCATTTTTTCAAGAGAAATGCTAAAAGAATTCTTCTAAAGTGTGACTCTCTATATGGATTCTATTCTACCTCTTTAATTAACGTCAATTTTTGTGCTGATATTATAACAAATTGTGCTAAAAACATAATATGATATAGAATCCATGAAAAGTTTCACTTTTGAGAGTCTCCTTAGCATTTCTCTTTTTTCAAAGGCCTGGATTAGTTGCAAAATGGATAAATGAGTAAATGGACAAATGAAAACTTGATGAAACTCATACGTCACGATCGCAGGAGTGTAGTTATTTTGGTTGGTGAATTGCTCAGCAAATGTTAAGCTAGGCCAGGTTTTTACTGCCCTCAACTTCCAATTTAATTTGGCTTCTATCTTCCTTTACACTTCATAAATAAATTACGGGAATTTAATAGCCAAAATAATTAATTACTATTTCTTCAAATTTCATATGAAGTATTTCCATTTGGCATTCCATGATTATATTAATCATATAGGAGACTAAGGAGAGATGTATTCAAAAGCAAAAGAAAAAGAAAGAATCACACATTGGAGAAGCATTGGTTCAAAAACTTCATACATATATATAAGATAAATACAACCATCACCCACCTAGGTGAAGAAAAACGTAACAAATTAAACTCACACAAATGAATTTTTGAGAAAAAAAAATAAATCAACACTTCTCTCATTTTGTCATCACGACCCAAAACTATGTTTTAAATTCATAACTTTCTCTGTCCATCTCCTTTCAAGAATTATTGTATGTGCCGATTATATTCTCACAACATACAATGTTTGATCCACTATGAAATAGTGAGACTCACATGCATACTGTAAGCGACAATGTTATGTATAACCGGCATATACAATAACACTTATTCCCCATTCAAATGCACCATGCATAAATGCCAAAATCATATACAAAGCACCCATTGAATACCTTTCCGGCATCAAGGTTTCTTGGAACCCTTGGCAGAAGAACACCCTGAGCCAAGTGCGTGATAGTTCACAAACCGGCTAGGAGCCGATGCATGCGTAAACCCCTTCGGCAAGCAACCCTTCACTTCCCTCCCATGAAAAACTTCTTGTTTGGGATTCAAGTCCCGAGGCTTCATGCTCACGTAGCGATCTCGTCCTTCAGTAACCAGAGGCCTCACCATCGTGCTCGGAGCGCTAGATGGGATGTTTCTTGCAGCCATAGAGATGTCAAAACCAGACAACAAGAGTAAGGAACATAAGAGTACAACGGGGAGAAGATAGGTAGACATATCTGGAATATGTTTTGAGTTTTTATTTTTTCTGGTTTGTGAGGGTTTGAAGTATATGGAAGTTTTGAGAGGTTTATATAAGGAGGGGGGAATTGGAAAGGGGTCTTAAATAAGCTCGTGAGTAGCTGAACAATGCAAGAGGTTGCACAGCTCATTGTCTTTGTAATATTAGTGTTGGGGTTGTGGTTGGTACATGCTTCTTTAGACTGTGCAGGAAGGAGGATGTCCGTGAGTTTTCTGTCATAGCACGGTTTGCACTCGGTTTCTTAATATCCTTCATTATTTTTCTCCAAACTAACCTAATGTTTCCCACCAAAAAAATTAAAAATTGAAAATTTTGATCGAGAGCTGGAGGTGCTAAGTGACCACTTCTTTCTGGTGAAAGGGAAACTTCATAGAAGCCCAATAACTTCAGGATTTAATAAGTATTTGGCTATGCACTTACCTTTTGTTATTCGGTAATCACGAGCATAATGAAAGATGAATATGAATTTAACAAAATACATAAGAGATGTGAGATTAATAACAATTTGGATATGATATTTCTTCCTAATTTTAGGTTAGATTTGAATTCAATGCATACTCAAACAAATTAAAAGTTATGTCACTAATTCAAATTATCATTGTATATAGTACTTCGGGCATAACATATGCCAGTGAGCTTGAGGCTTGATTCAAATACATTAAAATGAGTTGAGTTTGCAAGGCACTGATAGCTTAGTTGGTTAAGAACATCATTTCTTGAATCTGAGGTTTCGAATTCAAATCTCCCTCTGTTAATTTTGTGTATATCAAGAGTTTAACTTCTCATGATGATTAAGGAAACGAATGGCTTCGTTAATTCCAAATTTTGTGGATACGGTGGTACACCCATGGGATGAAGAGATTTTTCAGTGTGCCCGAAACACAGGGTAGTACACCATATGTTATTATACAATGAGAGGAATATTTTTTTTTTTTTTTTTTTTTTAAGTATTCCTCTAATTGTATAATAACATGTAGTATCCTACCCTGTATTCTGGACATGTTAAAAAATCTCTCCATGAGTATGCAAGTAGAAAGGCAGCAATGAGCAAATTACTCACTCTTCTAAAGGATCTCATTAACATCATCTACCCATAAGCAATCAACTATTAAATAAAACAATAATTAAAACAGAAAATAGGCCAACTACTTTCTTGGTGAAGATAATTAGGATTTTTATCCACCACCATATTAAAATTGCCTCCCAAACAACAAAATGCTAATGCCTAATATTCATATCAGATTTATGAAACAAGTGGGAAGAAAATATGTATTTTATAAGTTAAGACACTAATGTAAGTTATGAAAGAAAGAATGAATGTACATGCTGCAATCATGAGTTACAACTTTTAATTCGACTATCATGGCAAAATGCCATTCCCGGAAGAGTTGGGTGGGTTTGGTTTTGCTGTCGATTACACAATTAGTTGGTTTGAGAATAGCAGATATCAGCAACTACATTTCACATAAAAGTTAAATCTCTTAATTAATGGTATCAATACAGTAGGACATATTACACTCAATAAAGCTAGAGTAACATTATTTTAATAGTATTACAGGCATCTTTTCTTACCCGCAACTAAAACAAGAGTTTTGATGATAAAATACCGGGCATGAAATGAGCTTTAAACTCGAACATCTAGAGTTTAAACTTTTACAACCCATAAAACAGATGAGGTTACGTATGCATGCATGCAATCACACCGTGTGCATGTGGAGTATTCCATGTTTCAGAAGTAGAAACATTTTTTTGAAATCTAAAAATGTATGACGTTCTTTTTGTTTTTGTTTTGTGGTCGAAACTATTTAGGGCGTGTTTACATATTTGTAATTGGAATGAAAATGTAGAATTGAATTTCAATTGCGGAGTACTCCGGGGTTTACTAAATATTGAAAATAGTAGCGGGGCCCACACAAATTTTGGAATTCAATTCCTTATATTGGAGGAATTGGATTCCTTAGATGTAGGTAGTAATCCAATTCCAAGTGTTATGGGGAATCCGGAATGTGAATCTTCAACCAATTATACCCTCACTTTATTTTGAAAATTCCAACACTACCCTTTGCATCACCAACGGAAATCCATCCTCTGCTATCCAACGCCCTTGTCCAGTGCCACTCCTTCCCTAATCACCGCAACCACTACATATCATCAACCCAACCCAAATCCACTTGCCATGAGATGCCGAGAACTTGAAACAGATAATCTTGAAATCATAATGCAATGGATTGAGAGAGAGAGAGAGAGAGTTATAGTGGCGATGAGGAGTGGGTTTCTATGAACAAAAGGATGAGATTTTGTTTTTTTTTTTTGACGAAAGAGAAAAAGGATAATATTGGTTAGGGTTTCTTTATTTTTTATTTTATTTATTTTCACTCTTTTAATAAATAATTTTTTATTAATTAGTACATAAATAATAATTCAATTTATTATATATATTCTGGATAAGGGCATTTTAGTATTGGATTATATTCCGATTTCGGTAAATTAATAAACAACTTAAACGAAATCAATACTATTTTTATTCCGATTCCAGAAAACTTTAGTAAAGAGTTACTACATGAATCCAATTCCAACTCCTCCCCATTCCAACCCCTCATTAATTTAATTCCTCATCAACTCAATTCCTCTCCTTTTAATTACGGATTAGTAAACTGATCCTTAATGTATGAGATTCAAGTTGATTGAGTCACAGGTCCCATGGGAATATCTGCGCAACTACAAATATTAGATATTTAGAGCACAACAAACACAAAGGACGTCGTGAATACGTCATTAATACGCTTGCTCACGGTAAATAGCCAAATAGAAGGTTTGTAAATGTTACAACTCTATCACTTGTTTGAAAACTTGTTCGGCAACCAATTCAAATGGTCATTTTTCCAAAAAAACAAAGAAAAAAAAAAAAAACAAACCTACTGATTCCAAAGTTAAATTTAAAATTTGGATCTGTTTTTTATTTTCCTTTCTCATTCATCGATTCTGGGTCAAAAAACATGCATGACATTCCCGTTCTAAAATTTGGCATCCATAACTCTTATTGATTGCAAACACGTTTTAGGCCCCATAACCTTCATCATGATTCATGACCTTGGGACTACATTAGCAGACAATTTTTATCACACGCTCATCCTAACTCTGAAAAATGCTACATACTCTTTGTCACGTGCGCTTTTATTATGACCTCAAACCATATACGAAGTTCTACATAAACAAAAACTGAAATAATTACCATTTTTGTTAAAATCAAAACTCAAATGTAGAAACTTAAAATTAAAATTTAAACATTGAAATGATTATCAAACGACTCCTTATGATTAAGAGCTAATTTGGGATTGTGGTAGCTTATTAAAAAATCTGAAACATCAAATGTGTTTGGTAAAACAAAAAAAAAAAGTGCTATTAATGACAACATAAAAGTACAGAAAAGCAGAAGTATGGTAAAAAAAAAGAGTGTTTTTTTTTTTTTCACAGTGAACAGTGCCCATTTAATGAAATTTTAAATGATAAGTATACCCTGCATATTTTACAGAATTACAATATTTGCCCGTACATTATTCTCTTTAACAATTATTATATCACATTCAATACCATATCATTTATAGTCATTTAATATATTCACAACAGTTTTATACAAAAGTTTACTAAACATTCAACAACTTTATTTTACAGTTATTTATTGTCACAGCACAACATAAGTAATTCTTTTTAAAATGACAACAATACCAAACTAAGGCCTAAGTCACAAATGTCCCATTTTCACCAATTTCCGACCATAAATAAATGCACATTTTGAGCCCCAAAATGAAAATGGCATTTCTGAAATTGTGTTCACAACCAAGGCCAACTAACGACCAGACCCAGCAGCTAAGATAAGGTGGTTAAGATAACGGAACGACAATCATATTTTGCCTTACTCGATAACACACAGTAAATGATGGAGCTAGCTGTGGGCAAAATATCATTTTCTTCCCTTCCTAAGATATCCCAAATTTTATTAATTTCAAGCATCATTTCCAAGCTTTATGTATGTATTTATTGTGCACCTGCATATCTTCCCAATTTATGTGTTAATTATATAGAAAGTGAAGTTGTTGATTATTGATTTGCTTTACAATTTTAATCTTAGGCACTCACGGTTGGTAAGCAACTGGTAGACATAGGTTAGATCCGTTGATTAGAGTAGTGTGTTTGCTCTCATGTAGATTAAAGTAGTTTAGATACCGCTCTGTTGTAAAAGAAAAGGTTAATAAGTAAACGTCAAGAAATAATAAAAATGAGGCAAGCCATGAATGGAGAGCGCCCACAAAAGATTGACATTACTGTGGGATTTATTCTGCATTTGTGAGTGATTAGGAAAGTGAGTTCCAATGATTTGGTTATTCCACCAATACCCATACCATTTATAATCTTTATGGAGGAAGCTGGTTGCTGTTGTAAGGGGTTTTCCTAATTAAAACCAACATAAAAGATGGTCCTTTTTTTCTACCGAATTTTTTTCATACAAGTTATTGTTGAGGGGATGCCAATAAATGGGGACACTTAGAACTAATGTTGGTTAAAGAAACTGAGTGAATTGATCTTTCTGGGTTGTGCTTCTTGGTTGGTTTGGTGGGGGGTGAAATTAAGTTGAGCAGCTTTTCTCTGAGAGCATAAGTGCTTCTTTTCAGTAACTTGCTTTTGATGGGTGAAGTATTTGCTTCCTGTACTGATATGAGTTTAGGGATTCTATTGAGAAACGCGGTCTTTAAGTAGACGGGGAGTGCAAAATGTAAGATGGGGTTGGGGTAGCAAGATGGTGAGATTAGAATTTAGGTGAACTTTAGTGTGGCTGGTAGGAAGCAAGGTGGAGCCTGAAACATGTGAAAGCAGTCCATAATTAGGTTCTACCATTTGTGTAAGAACTTGGTTTTTCATTCAATGTTTGGTTGATTTCTCTTTGCACTGAAGCACTCACTTGTATCGTGTGGCTTCCCTGTATTAGTATTGGGTGGATCTGATTGTGTCTAGTTTTCATTTTCTTTTTTTGCTACATATGGTGACCAAAGGTCCAAAATGAAGAACTTAAATTGACACTAAGCGAGGATTAGCAACACCTAATAAATCCTCAATAATCAGTTGCTCACCACTGGGAGGGGGAGCATCTAACAATGTGAGGACCAAACCGCATCAGACCATAAGCCGCAATAGCTCCTTCTGTCCACTCATGACACAACTGACACTGAAAAATCTTATGCAGAAACCAACGGAGAATTCTGTACATTGTTGTCTAGCAATGTGCCGTGTTGAAGATTTTTATTACCTAAGTGTGTGCCGGTTTCTACAGTTTTGAGTAATCTTCCTTTCCAGTTCTATTGGGTTTCGGAACAACTGATATAATCTGTTAATTTAAAGTTAGGGATGGTAAACAATGAATTATCATTAATTTTACAGCATTGTCTTTTTTTGTCTGGATTTGATGCTGGTAAGCTATATTTTAAAACACGAAATCTGCACAATCGGAGCTTCTGTAAGTGTAACTGAAACTTTGCAAATAGTAACAAAGAACATTTCCATCTGTTTGTTCTTTGTCATAATATTGAGGATCAAGATTCTAGTTTCTGATCACTAGTCCATTTTTCTTTTGGCTAAAAAAGAACAGGGCACTAGTCCTGCAAAGGTTTCGTGGACTAGAACTTTGCTCTAAAAATCCCTTAAATACTCCTGTATGGTTGGGAATCCTTGAATTTATGCCGTTCTTTATCGTACGGTTTCAACCATAATGAGATTTCTTCAGCATTAGGTTTGTTTACTTGGTCTAAGCGAGAATCGTATGATGATAAAGCTTATAGCAAGTTAGTATCTTGATTTTGAGACGAAGTTAGTATCTTGATTTCTTCAACATTGCTTGGTCGTATTGAGAATTCATGTTCTTCCATATTTTCATTGAGCTTGATGTGCTTCCATCTCTTTCGTTTCATTGTTTCAAACTTAAAACTTTGTGCTCTGCTTCCCAATAAACAACAGCAATACGCGTGAAAATATCTGGGTTCATGTTTCAATTTCCTTCTTCCCCTTGTTTCTATCAGGCGAAGTATAAGTTTTATTCCTTAATCTAACACCTTAACGTTCTCTTTGTACAATTCAAGTTGCAGTGCATGCCACTTAATTTGGTACTTAGTGTTTGGTTAGGATTCTCCTTTACTAACAGATTTAAGTGCAATGATCTTTCTTCTGATATAGTGTACTTTATTGATTGGATCGTGACTTTTGTTCTTCAGTCAACGTAAAGCCGCAAGAGCAAAGAAGAAGACCATCGTCCTTGGTATCTTCTGCTCTACATGAAACAGTGGCTTCAATAGCAATTGCTGCTGCAGTTGTTGGTACAGCAGCTACGATTCTTGCGAAGAGAACCAAAGCTTCTGAGGAAGCAGAGGCATGTACTTAATTATAAAACAACAATCAGAGCATTACTTCCAGCTAACTAATAATTTACAAAGACAAATTTGTTTCCTTTAAAGAACGGCATTGATAGAACATGTAATAATTCAATTGTGTGCCGACGAAAGTTCTAAGAGGGTAATTATGACCGTGTCACATCTATTTTCATGTGCCTGAGCTATCTATCCATATGAACTCCTTTTCAGAAGTGCAGGTTCCTATGAAAATATGTGAAGCCTGTCGTGGTTCTGGGATATGTCCTGAATGCAAAGGTGAAGGCTTTGTACTCAAGAAACTCTCAGACGAAAGTGCTGAGAGGGCAAGATTGGCTTCTAAGAATATGGCCACTCGATACACAGCAGGGTACACTTTCTTTTGTGTTTCTCTCACATTCCTTCTCCATTGCCCTTCTTTTCTCTCTCGTCCTAATTTGATTCATGCGTAAGTTCCTCCTAAATGGTATCAGGCTTCCAAAGAAATGGAGCTACTGCACAAAGTGCTCTTCTGCACGATCATGACTTGCCTGCAATGGCCGTGGAAAGATAGTTTTGCTCTAACCATATTTGTGCTTTGAATAGAGGAGACTGCGATATGTAAAAGAAAATTCGGCTTGTAGGCTTATACTTCGGAAGATTTAAGTGTTTTCTTTGTTTTGTATTCTTCAACTGCTGAATGCCTTGTATATCAAGTTATGGGTGATGTATATATACTTTTGTAATGACCCCTTATATTTGTAATATCATACAAACACCCCAATCCTCGAATTTCAGTGGTGGTGGGCCTGAGCTCGGTCTCAGATTAGTGATTCGTTCGTATCCTTCTAATTTGATTGAAATACTTTCGACCAAAAAAAAAAAATATGATCGAAGTACATAAATTTAGTTTTTGTATTTATAGTGAGTTTTTTCAGGAGAAAAAAACATTACAACATGGATCCTCGCAGATCCTATTACCTAAGGTATTAAAGTTCAACCTAGCCAAGAACTATCATATGAGGAAAATTAGTAAACTAAATACAAAATTGATTGCTGCTTAGTACTACTATTTAGTGGTATTTATCTTCACTTTGTAAGCGAGAGGTTTTAGGTTCGATTCTTGCTAAAGGCGAATTTGAACCACATTACTGCTAGCCTATTGTGAGGAGCTTAGTCCAGTCCCCACGCCTTTAGAGTGCGTTTGTTGCATCAGACTGTCTCGGACTGGATTAGTTGCAGGGACTACGCTGGACTAGTTTAGTGAAACGTTTGGTGCAATGTCAGACTAAGAAGCAGGAAAAGTACTGTTCACCAGTTTGGTGTTTGCTTAGACTAGGACTACTTTATTGTTCTATTTTAATTGCTTTTTTATTTTTTTTATTAAAGATATTATTAAAATTAACAATATTGGATGATAGTGAGACTCAATAAAAATACAAAAACCAAATTTTTTTGCGAACAAAAGAAATATACATGATTCAAGAGTAGCATTGTTCCAAACATCAATATAACAAAATATTCTCCCAACAATCGACAGGGTTTAGGATGTTTTTCTTAATAATTCACCATTGGTTTAAAGTTGTAGATTAAAATTAAAGGTGTTGGTTTATACTTGTATTTGAGTAGAACGAAAATTGATGTATGACAAGTTTAGTTTTTAACTCAATTGTGAAATAATTACTTGGAATTGCTCTTATATGTATAAGCCAATTTCAATCCATACCATGACAATTGCATTCAATCCCAAGACCACAATGATGCGAGGCACAATGACAAATGGATAGCTGCACATTGATCATTGCTACATTTGGATTCCTAACAAGTAAATTGGCTTGCTCCAACTAGTTTGAAGAAAACTGGTAACAATATGCAAAAGGAAGAGTCATGAACAATTTATGCATTCCTAAGCTAGTAATAACAATAATCATGCTTATGGAATTTTTGTTTTGTCTGATTAAGCACATATATACATATATATACTAGTAATTATACAACATCCTCTATTAACAATATGCAAAAGAAAGAGAGGAGCAATTACTTCATCATTTCATTGCACAAGTCAATCTTTGCCATTGACTGGCTCTCTAAAACATCATTCACTAAACTTTCCTCCAGAATATTTTACAAAATGCTAGTTAACTATAGTATAGCATTCCAAAGTACATCTCCATAATTTACAAAATCCTAGTTAACATTAGCCAAAATATTTCACAGTACAAGGCTAAGTTAGAAGCCATAACCTAAGATTGTACGATTAATAAAATACATCCATGTCAAAAGGTACCAAATAATATACTCATCCGCTTGCTTTGTCGCTTAAAAGCCTTTGGACGAACACTTTCTTGAGTTCTGAATCGATTGACCTGAACACTCCCACATTTTATGGTTTTTCCAAAATAAGAGTCAATACATCAATTTGATCCAAACTAAAAAAAAAAAAAAAAAAAAAAAAAAAAGGAAAATTAATGAGGACATTATATATGTAATATTTACTGTTATTAAGGATGATTAAAATGAAGTGAGTATTATATCAAATTAACTAGATCAAAGAATTCATGATACAAAGCAATTGTGTGTGATATCAAATGAACTAGATCAAAAGAAACGATATACAAAGAATTCTTAAACAACTAACTGCATCAACAACCCATTGTACCAAAATAAACCAGCCAAGTCACAAGGTTAAGTTGAAAAAGTGTAGGCAAATAAAAAACAAAAGTTAACCAATCAAATTGGAAACATATATTTGATTTTCATGACGCTTACTTTTCATATGACAATATCTTCATTATCTGCATCACAATTTTTCTTTTATGTACCAAACTTGAAAATGTAACATTTACCCCTAGAAATCTATGTTAGATTGTGCCCATACATGTGGAAGGCCCCAGCCAGAAAATCACTATATATATATGAAATTTTGTCAGAATTTCTGTTGAATTTTCAAGCAAGAAGGTTATTTAGCTCAAATAGATAGAACTTCGTAGAATTGAATTTTTACATTGCCTAAACAGTTTGGTTTTTCTATAATATCACAGAAGTCATATTCACAAAGATGCAATGCAGACTTTCACACATCCAAGGACTACATTCAATAGATCCATGTCGAAAATTGATCTATGGGTTAAGGACTTATACCTTTACTTCTAGACTCGAGGGTTTTGAGTCATTTGTTACTTGTTTTCCCTTGGGTTCTGAGTATCGGCCACTTCCGTTTATGCTCCTCTTCTCCGCAACCAATAATGGGATCTGTACCACAAAAGAGTTTCAAGAGAACAAAACCAGATGAAACAAAGCCACCAATTGGCAATTACAAGACAATGGGAAAAAAACTAATTAAATAAATAAATCCATAACTTGAAAGCATTTTAGATTCTTAGGTAAACATAAATATTCCAGTTAGATTACTATACATATATCAGTTACTGATGGTTCATTCTCTAAATAGCTTAAACTTAGTGTCCGATGGTTTCTAACGTGATATTGGTTGCAAGAGGTCTTTGGGTTTGGAATCTCCCTACAAATACTTCTAGTTCTAGAGTAACTTGGACCCTGAATTACGATGAACCGCTGTACTTTTTCTTCGATTTGTGATGCAGTATGTGATAAGAAGTGTAAAAACGAAATCAAATAAACATCCAAAAGAGAATTACCAAAAGGAAATCAAGGTAAGTGCTTAACTTTCATAATCCTTGTCATTCTCAATCCAGTCATCGATTCGTGAACCAAGAACATAAAAACAAAAAACTACACAGAAATATGAGAACCTCAAATTCTAATCTCAATTTGACCTAAAAATCAAAACCCTAATCTGTTCAAGTGCAGAGGTCTATGATTGAAATTTTCTCAAATCCAAAAAAACAAAATCAAATAAAGCTCAGTAATATCACAATCTGCAAAACAAATCGACGAAATAAATCAAAGATTTGAAGTTTACCAGACAACTTAGAGCAGATGAGGGCCAGCAGATGCAGATGAGGGAGGGCATAGAGATGAGGGTGAGGAGGACGGCGATGAGGGAGCAGGGCAATGAGGGAGTGATGTGTGATGAGTAGGACGAGCAACGTTGGGGTTCTTGGACGAGTGACTCTCTCGCGGTTTTCTCTCTATCAGAAGGGCTTATGAGTTCGGCCAAAATTGGGGTCCTTCGTTAAGAACTCCTAGCGAAGTGTATAATCCGAGCGAGTCCTATCTAAACTCATTAAACTTAATCCTTGTTCAGAACAAACATGGGACTACACTAGCAATTAGTCTAGTCTAGTCCAGTCTCCCCTAATCCGGTCAAACAAACACACCCTTAGTGTAGATAATATCATTATTTATTTTTTTAAAAAATACAAAACTGATTATGTTACTGTCCTACCATTAGTTGTCTTAGCTTCTTAGATAAAATATGATTAACCATAGCCACTTAGTACTACTGTCTAGAAGTATTCCTCTTCACTTGAAAGTGAGAGGTCTTAGGTTCGAATCTCATGGATGGCGAATTCAATATCAAATTAGCTAGGCTGCCCATTGTGTGGCTCAACAGAAATCCCCCTCCCTTTAGTGTAAAAAGATAGATGTACTAAAAAAAAAAAAAACATGATTAACCATATAATTTGGAATGGTGTGTACTATCCACACACTCCTTTTTACTTCTCACACACTCTCTTAATTTCCGATCGTCGGATTGAATGAATTGAAGAAAATCAAATGACAAAAATTAATAAGGGTTGTGTGAGAAGTAAAAAGGGGTGTGTGAGAAGTAAAATGGGGTGTGTGGATATCACATCCCTTTGGAATTTGACGTAGAACGTGCAAAATGTCTTAATTATGATATATAAAAATTGTCAACCAACCTGAATATCTCAATTATTAATTAAAAACTTGCATTGTAAATTTGTAATGCATTTGACATTATTTGTGACACTTCCATTAAAACTAATTTTAACGTTATCTGTAATCATCCAACGTTTTAATTGGATGTGAGTAGCTTTAATACCCTCCAACAAAATATATCAATACATGATGCGTTAACAGCAGGACAAATTTGAGAGGACTGGTGTTAGAAAATTAATTTATTTTGTAGATCCCAAACTTTCAAAGATTATTATTATTATTATTATTTTTTTTGGAAAAGCAAATAAGGGATTATTCCATACGAATAAATCCAATCGATATTAAAGAGAATTCACTACAGTCACTTTTTGGAGCTCCTCTGTAGAATTCACTCAGGCTATATATGGATGAGGGACTTCTAAGTCTGAAGGAATGAATCCAAGTTGGTAAGAAATGGATCATAAAATTGTAGATTAAAGTGATTAGTTATGCCATTCATAAGCATTACAAAGATATATGTGGGAGAGATTTGCAAATCTCTGCTTGGAAAGTGTCATTTTCAAATACATCTCACATGCATTTCTAATGCTCATAGAGGTCATTACTAATCTCTTCTAATCTTGTATTATATGATCCATTTCTTACTAACTTTAACTCAATTCTTTGCTACTTAGGATATCCCTCATCTAACATAGCCTCAATATGCGCTTCCGACGAGCAATTTCAAGACTCATGCAAATTCTTCGATTACAAGTGGGCAAAGTACAATGTTACAGATTGCATTATTAACCAATCAAAGTGGATCATTTACTAGTTGTATATATATAATTTAGATTTATGCAGCCAAGCATTACTCCAAACAAACAATATTAAAATATAATTTCCTTTGATGTGTGCAAATTCCGAGCCGACTTAATTATTAGGAGTTCATTGACTTTGTTAATACTTGGTTGTCCCTAATACATATGCAAGACAGTTGTTAGTTAACCAGCTGGTTGCAATTTTGAAGGGTTACTGTGATCCCTTCGGATATTCGATGAGACTTTTACTATTCATATCATCGTATGCGGCGACATGGATCACACAAATGTGGAGAATCTTACTCTTGCCCGTTGCCCCTTCATAACCCTTCACAACGTCAACTCCAAGCCTTATATAAATGCCACATTCCCTTTGTACCTTCCTCACACAACACCACAATTCCGTTTAGTACTCTAAGCAGCGTCAAAATCCAAACCCCAAAGCCCGAATTCCGAAGCCCCAAAAATGGCAGATTCAGAAGGTGAACCCGGAAGCTCCATGCATGGAGTGACAGGCAGAGAACAAACCTTGTCATTCTCAGTAGCATCGCCAATTGTCCCAACAGACACGACAGCCAAATTCGACTTGCCAGTCGATTCAGAGCACAAGGCCAAAGTTTTCAAACTATTCTCTCTGGCCAACCCTCACATGAGGACGTTCCACTTGTCTTGGATCTCCTTCTTCACTTGCTTTATCTCAACATTTGCAGCTGCTCCTCTCGTCCCTATCATCCGAGACAACATAAACCTCACGAAGCAAGACATCGGAAATGCCGGAGTTGCCTCCGTCTCAGGCAGCATATTCTCAAGGCTTGTGATGGGTGCGGTGTGTGATTTGATAGGGCCACGCTACGGCTGTGCGTTCCTAATTATGCTCAGCGCACCCACTGTGTTTTGCATGTCGTTTGTGGCTGACGCTGGGGGTTACATAGCAGTTAGGTTTATGATTGGTTTTTCTCTTGCATCATTTGTGTCGTGCCAATATTGGATGAGCACAATGTTTAATAGTAAGATTATTGGACTGGTTAATGGGACTGCAGCCGGGTGGGGTAACATGGGCGGTGGGGCAACCCAACTCATGATGCCTTTGGTGTTTGACATCATCGGTAGATGTGGAGCAACTCCTTTTACTGCCTGGAGAATTGCATTCTTCATTCCAGGGTGGTTTCATATCATTACTGGAATCATGGTGTTGACCCTTGGCCAAGACTTGCCTGATGGGAATCTTGGTGCCTTGCAGAAGAAGGGTGAAGTTGCCAAAGATCAATTCTCCAAGGTCAGTTTCTTTTTATTTTTTATTTTTTATTTTTATTCACTCACTTTCAAAGACAGAATTTTATATAAGTTGATAACTAATTATATTGATGTCTAATTGATCAATTTCATTACTATTGTTCAGGTATTGTGGTATGCTGTCACAAACTATAGAACGTGGATCTTTGTCCTTCTCTATGGCTACTCCATGGGTGTTGAGTTGTCCATTGATAATGTCATTGCTGAATACTTCTATGACCGGTTAGTTTTTCTTCTTTACTTATTTGTTTTTCATTTTTGGGTAACTATTTTTACCGTATTTAACGTTCTCTTGTCATATATATAATATGTTATGTTACCGTACTTTATTAAATAAATTTAATCAAACTGAGAGTTTGTCAATATAAACGCGTCATATTGTCTGGATAAAAAATAAAGTATAATTTCTCGTTTAATATTTTATTTATCTTTTACTGAGGTAAACTACTTACTAACTCAGTGATATCATGATCATTTTAACAAATATAAGCAGTGTTGATTTCCCACCTGTCAGTTGCATTAATTTCTCTCTTTTACCGTACTAATTACGTTTAATTTGTGTTAATCGAATCAACAGATTTGATCTAAAACTTCACTTAGCCGGCATCATTGCTGCATCATTCGGCATGGCCAACTTTGCGGCTCGTCCCTTTGGTGGGTGGGCATCTGATGTAGCAGGCAGGTACTTTGGAATGAGAGGCAGGTTGTGGACTCTCTGGATTCTCCAAACCCTAGGAGGAGTCTTCTGTATATGGCTCGGCCGAGCCAATTCACTCCCCCTTGCAGTCCTTGCCATGATCCTCTTCTCTATAGGAGCCCAGGCTGCCTGTGGAGCTACCTTTGGCGTCATCCCCTTCATCTCCCGACGTTCCCTCGGCATCATATCGGGCCTCACCGGAGCAGGTGGGAACTTCGGGTCTGGGTTGACCCAACTAGTGTTCTTCTCGACCTCAGCGTTCTCAACTGCCTCAGGGTTGTCTTGGATGGGGGTAATGATTGTGTGCTGTACTCTTCCTGTGACTTTGGTGCACTTCCCACAATGGGGAGGCATGTTCCTTCCAGCGTCCAAAGATGTCGAGAAGTCGACGGAAGAGTTTTACTATGCAGCTGAGTGGAGTGAGGCGGAGAAGCAGAAGGGGTTGCACCAAGGGAGTTTAAAGTTCGCAGAGAATAGCAGGTCTGAGCGTGGTAGGCGAGTTGCGTCTGCTCCAACTCCACCCAACACCACACCTTCCTATGTTTAGTCAACAAAGAGAAAGATCGACATGCAAGTGTGAAACACACAATAACAATGAATACTTTTATTTGGACCATCTTAATTAATCATATTTGTAACTCGTACAAGTGAGTTTTACAAATATGAATTTCAACTCTATTATAAGGTGGTACAATACATAATGAGTTAAATTAGGGCATATATATAGTTTCTTTGTACTGAAAATGGAGGCGGTGTAATAGGTTAATAGCGTGTGCTTTTATTCTATATGATGCAGACAAATGCTTTTACTTCTCATAATAAGTTTGTTAAGATCTTATAACACATCGAAACATCCTTTTTTAATGTTTTAGATGGACACAAATCAGAAGATTTTAAGGTCCGTTACTTCATTATTTTAATTTTCAATTTTTACGTCCCGTTTTATAACATTTTTGGTTTTTAGTCTTTTAGTTTCAGCAAATGTAAAATGAAAACCAAAATCGTGATTTCTAAAAAAGTAGCTTTCAATTTTCGATTTTCAATCTTTTTTTTTTTTAAATAAACAATCACCAAACTGTTATGACCCATTGTAGAGAATAAAGGGAGAGGGGACACGGCAAAAGCGAAAGAGGGATGAAGAATAGATTTGAGGAAATTTGCGTGCTATTCCCTAGTCCTTGTGTCTTTATTTATAGTAAACCAAGGAGGATTCCCTGCCTTGCAAGTAATACAATCTTAAAGAAAAATGATATTTTAGTATCCTAAATACAATCTACTAATGATTTACACAATCACACATTTGCTAGAATTATATTCTTAATACTCCGCCTTGAGTGTGTAAATCCTCAAGTAGTTGGCGCATCATATCTTCAGGCAAATTTAGAAGCAATTGATGAAGCCGTCTTGTCTAGTAGGCACAAGTAGTAGATGTGAGTCTCAAAACAAACAAAAAAAATGCATAGGTGGTAAAGCTTACAAAACCTTGCTATGGAAAAACCCAAGGTGGGATAAAAACCCATAGTAAGGAGAAAAGTGGGAAGTCGCATTAAATCAAAACTAAATGTCTTTTGGACGCAAGTAGAAAAGCTCACAACCTTATAATTAGCCCAGGATGGGTACCTCGTCAAAATCTAGTCAAGTAGCAAAAATCTAGTGGGAAAAATGCTGGTAATTGTAGGGGAAAATAGTATATTAGGATCAAGAGAGTATACTTTTAGATACTCCCCCTGAGTTTGACAAAACTTCCAAATGAGAACTACAAGCATTATTAATTGCTAATGAGATGGATAAGCATACCAATTCCTCAGACAAGCATCTAGAAGGTAGACTTCAACGGTAACACCGTGTAGGGGTCAACAAGATTGTCTAGGATCAAATTGCTTGACTTCAATCTTCTCATGCTCTGCTGAGTTGATGTCGAGCGCAATATGTTTATCGTTGACTTCGTTGATGTATCATGTCTTGGTCTAGTTTCTACATTTTCATAGATTGTCATTGGGACTCAACGGTGGATAAAAAGCCGCATATACTTCAAATATGCTCAATAAGAACTCTTAACCATGTCTCATGTGTACTGTAGTGAAAGTGAGTCTTAGAACGATTCGAAGATTTCGCAATCCTTATTGTGGATCTCCAAGATATTGCGGGATCCCTAACAATAAGGATAGAAATTTCCAAATTCCATATCCTATCTGAAATTCCCCTATGTGTGTATGGATAAGTTCGCGTGCGGATACCAGAAACGCCCATTGACATCTGCATCGATAAACCTCTATATATCCAGAGTTTCTTTTTTAGTAATTTGCTTTCATAATTCAGATTTATAATACATAGTGTTCTAACTGGAAAGTTCCAGCACATGCAGATTTTCAGGGCGACATAAAAAAAAACATAAGAAAATCCATCGTCATTAATGTGAAAATTAAGGGATAAATTATACCTTTTATCCCTCTGTCTTGAACCATCTACGTACCACTTTCGTTTTTTTAGTTTCAATTTTGGCAAACTTACTAGTCCTGGAGTTTAATTTGTTAAAATTGACTACGGAATTTGAGGTGGTAGTATGCGCACGTCTCTTGCGTTTGGCATTTTCGATATTTCAAGTTTATTGCATCTAGTCGGACATACGTATTTCGGGTTTGCTAACTTTGTAGGAACATATTCACATTTCACACATCTATAATTTACGCTCTCTAAATCTCCAATTTTCTTAAACTAACTTTGTGATAAAAATTGTGAATCTTAACAGCCATATGACACTTATAAAAATTGTATTAGTTGAGTTAGTTAATAAAAGGATTAAATTGGTTAAGGGTAGTATTGTAATGTGAAAGGTTTCTATAAAAACTATATTGTACAATTCATTGGTCATCTTGTAATGAAAGCTTCTTAAGTTTGATTCTATCTGTCTCTCTATTTTCCCCACTTCTCTCCTTCAATCTCAGATGCTTGAGCTTGAGCTCATTACTGTTAACAGATCTACTTCTTCATTAAATGCATTTTGAAATCATTTTCTTCTAATGAAACTATTATGTTTTAAGGAAAAAAAAAATGCTAGGGACACCATCTTTTTATACTACATTTTGTAAAAAAGAAGAAGACCAACCTTCAACGACCATGTCATGTGTTTCACAAAAGATAGTTTAAAAAAATGGTTTCTCTAGCATTACCCAAACTAAAGAAACCACATTTTGTTACCCATATCCGCTGCGCCAAGCTAACACCATTGCCCATCGCCTCGCGCGATATAGCTTGTCTATTGGCCAGTGTAGATAGTTTAAAAAAATAGTCTCTCTAGCATTACCCAAACTAAAGAAACCACATTTTGTTACCCATATCCGCCGCCAAGCTAACACCATTGCCCATCGCCTCGCGCGATATAACTTGTCTATTGGCCAGTGTAGTTGGGCAATTTCTTCCCCACCCCCCAAGCTCTTTTGCCTGTATCTCATTGATTTCAGCTCAAATGAATGGATCTACTATCGAACGTTATTTAAAAAAAAACTAAAGAAACCACATGTGTAAATTGGCCAAATTGGAATAAAGAGAATTAAACAAAATCAAATTAAAGCTTAAAACTTTAAAGTAAAAAGAAATTATATATATGTGTGTGTGTGTGGTATACAGATCAACTCAAAAGAGGCACACAGTCGTCACTGCCTCCGTTTTCATTACAAGTGAAACATGTACCAATTCGTATGCGATCTTCTTTATAGAGACGACATTCACATATTTAAAAGCAGTTCTCTCTGATTATTCGAGTTCTTCACTTGCACCCATTGATGCATGCATGTGATTAAACATGGGAAGGTGTGGTGTTGGGTGGAGTTGGAGCAGACGCAACTCGCCTACCACGCTCAGACCTACTATTCTCTGCGAACTTTAAACTCCCTTGGTGCAACCCCTTCTGCTTCTCCGCCTCACTCCACTCAGCTGCATAGTAAAACTCTTCCGTCGACTTCTCGACATCTTTGGACGCTGGAAGGAACATGCCTCCCCATTGTGGGAAGTGCACCAAAGTCACAGGAAGAGTACAGCACACAATCATTACCCCCATCCAAGACAACCCTGAGGCAGTTGAGAACGCTGAGGTCGAGAAGAACACTAGTTGGGTCAACCCAGACCCGAAGTTCCCACCTGCTCCGGTGAGGCCCGATATGATGCCGAGGGAACGTCGGGAGATGAAGGGGATGACGCCAAAGGTAGCTCCACAGGCAGCCTGGGCTCCTATAGAGAAGAGGATCATGGCAAGGACTGCAAGGGGGAGTGAATTGGCTCGGCCGAGCCATATACAGAAGACTCCTCCTAGGGTTTGGAGAATCCAGAGAGTCCACAACCTGCCTCTCATTCCAAAGTACCTGCCTGCTACATCAGATGCCCACCCACCAAAGGGACGAGCCGCAAAGTTGGCCATGCCGAATGATGCAGCAATGATGCCGGCTAAGTGAAGTTTTAGATCAAATCTGTTGATTCGATTAACACAAATTAAACGTAATTAGTACGGTAAAAGAGAGAAATTAATGCAACTGACAGGTGGGAAATCAACACTGCTTATATTTGTTAAAATGATCATGATATCACTGAGTTAGTAAGTAGTTTACCTCAGTAAAAGATAAATAAAATATTAAACGAGAAATTATACTTTATTTTTTATCCAGACAATATGACGCGTTTATATTGACAAACTCTCAGTTTGATTAAATTTATTTAATAAAGTACGGTAACATAACATATTATATATATGACAAGAGAACGTTAAATACGGTAAAAATAGTTACCCAAAAATGAAAAACAAATAAGTAAAGAAGAAAAACTAACCGGTCATAGAAGTATTCAGCAATGACATTATCAATGGACAACTCAACACCCATGGAGTAGCCATAGAGAAGGACAAAGATCCACGTTCTATAGTTTGTGACAGCATACCACAATACCTGAACAATAGTAATGAAATTGATCAATTAGACATCAATATAATTAGTTATCAACTTATATAAAATTCTGTCTTTGAAAGTGAGTGAATAAAAATAAAAAATAAAAAATAAAAAGAAACTGACCTTGGAGAATTGATCTTTGGCAACTTCACCCTTCTTCTGCAAGGCACCAAGATTCCCATCAGGCAAGTCTTGGCCAAGGGTCAACACCATGATTCCAGTAATGATATGAAACCACCCTGGAATGAAGAATGCAATTCTCCAGGCAGTAAAAGGAGTTGCTCCACATCTACCGATGATGTCAAACACCAAAGGCATCATGAGTTGGGTTGCCCCACCGCCCATGTTACCCCACCCGGCTGCAGTCCCATTAACCAGTCCAATAATCTTACTATTAAACATTGTGCTCATCCAATATTGGCACGACACAAATGATGCAAGAGAAAAACCAATCATAAACCTAACTGCTATGTAACCCCCAGCGTCAGCCACAAACGACATGCAAAACACAGTGGGTGCGCTGAGCATAATTAGGAACGCACAGCCGTAGCGTGGCCCTATCAAATCACACACCGCACCCATCACAAGCCTTGAGAATATGCTGCCTGAGACGGAGGCAACTCCGGCATTTCCGATGTCTTGCTTCGTGAGGTTTATGTTGTCTCGGATGATAGGGACGAGAGGAGCAGCTGCAAATGTTGAGATAAAGCAAGTGAAGAAGGAGATCCAAGACAAGTGGAACGTCCTCATGTGAGGGTTGGCCAGAGAGAATAGTTTGAAAACTTTGGCCTTGTGCTCTGAATCGACTGGCAAGTCGAATTTGGCTGTCGTGTCTGTTGGGACAATTGGCGATGCTACTGAGAATGACAAGGTTTGTTCTCTGCCTGTCACTCCATGCATGGAGCTTCCGGGTTCACCTTCTGAATCTGCCATTTTTGGGGCTTCGGAATTCGGGCTTTGGGGTTTGGATTTTGAATAGTTTCGAGTTTTAAACTGGATCGAGTTTTGGAACTCAGAAACTGCTTAGAGTAGTAAATGGAGGAGTTGTCGTGTTGTGTAGGAAAGGGGGAGTGTGGATTTATAGAGGGTTTTGAGTTGACCGTGTGAAGGGTTGTGAAGAGGCAAGAGTGTGATTCTCAATACTTTCTGATCCATTCGCCGCATCTGATATGTACAGGCAAAGGCTCATCGTATATCCCAAGGGAAACATAACCTTGCAATTAGCTGGTTATTATAAAGTAGGGGCACATAACTAGAAAAATTCAATACTAATTTTAACCACATTTTTGTTAATCTATTCTGAAGCTTTACTCGCTCCTCTATCCTTTAACGTAAATAATATCGTTTAAAAAAAAAAAAAAAATTAAGTCAATGAATCCTTATTAACTCTGTTGGGGACTCGTACACAATATTGCTGAGGACGTGTACAGATAACACGTTCCCTGTGCTACTGTACATTTATGTTTAACGAAGAGGAAAGATTCTTTGAGAAATGCTGCGTAGCATGGGCAATAACTGTACAAGCAATCATCTGCATGCATTAATAATCTGATTAGGGCTCATTTGGCTCTGTTTTCATAGATAACCAAAAACACAACACTATTTTGTATAAAATTAAGAAACTATTATTAGCATTTCAAAAATTTCATTCTACACTCCTAACAAGTGTATTTTTCTTTCTAATTATAGAAAATTTAGAGTGCAAAGTGAGATTTTTGGGGTGTTAATAACAATTCCCAAAATTAATAATGCTCCTTAATTATAAAACTTCCTATCGCTTTCTAATTATAAAAAATTTAAAGTGCAAAGTGAGATTTTTAGAGTGCTAATAATAATTCTTAAAATTAATAGTGCACGTTAATTATAAAATTTTCTATCGCCTTCTAGAAAAGCACCAAATTACTTCCGAAAGCTCCTTCAAAGATCACTTAGATTGTTAATAGAACTGTTCAGCAACTTGTAGTGCAAACACTATGAGTTTGCTCGAGACTAATTTTGGATGAAGAACTTAATTGTAACCCTATTTACTAAAAGAACATAGAAAGATCATGTAAATAAAACCTTTTTAATTACTGCAGAATCATCTTCGTAATTGTAACAATATATATTAATTGTAATTAGTGTAAGATTCCTATCTAAATAAATATTTTGATAAAACACTATATATATATTGTAATACTTTATACATATCAATACAAAAAGTCATATACCTACGTATTACGCAATCAAATTCAACAAGGGCATTCTTTGTCACTTTAGAACCTATAAGAAGTACTGTCTATCCAGTATTCTTAACTCATCAATTTCGAGCCTTGAATATTCTTAAAGATTAAACTAAGCCCTCGCCATGCAAGTTTCCATCCATCACCGCCAACCCCTATTTTTTATAGGATAGTAATATTTAATGTATACATACATTCTTTTTTATTTTTCACACACCGTTATTAATCTTTTATCATTATTTTTCTTCAATTCATTTGATTTAATGACAGAAAATTGAGATGGATATATGAAAAATAATAATAAATGTGTAAATAATGCTACCTTTTTTATATTCGTAATTATCATCCATGTTAATTCTGAATGTGTTTACTTTTGATCTATATGACAACTAAATTCTTTTAGCCGTTTTGTTAGGTAGTGATTTCCTCATCCATGGTGTTAGGCTAATTAATCTCTGACAGATACATCAAAGTTTATTCTTCTTTGATGACACTTGGAAATGTTTTTGCCAACCGGTTGATTTTTGTGCCCATTGTTGACAGATACATCACTTCTTAATCTCATTTTTTCTAGTTTGATGGGATTTGGATGCACTCATCAGTTTTGGAGACTGAGCCTCCTGAACAAAGCACACGGATCATTGGATTTTGATCTAACGATTATAATTATTGTAATTTTTAGAGTGCATTTTTATTTGTAACTGTTAAATCAAAATATAACGGCCTGTATGCTTTGTTCAGAAAACTCAACCTCCTAAATTCAGGAGAGGAACTAAATACAGTTTGATGGCACTCTGAATGACGCATTGTTCACTGTCAATAATTGTTGATTTTTTTAAGTGATATATTTATTAATAAGATATTTTCAATCTCTAGGAAATATCAACTTTGTACTCTGTTTTGTTATTAACATGTGAATTGTTAACATGATATGACAATCAATTTTCTCAATTTGACGTCAGAACTTGTCAAATAATAGAAAAAAATTACTTATATAGGGGTTATATATTCATGTCAAACATTTTAATTTTCTCAATTTGACATCAGAACATGTCAAATAATAGAAAAAATTACTTATATAGGGGAAATATATTGATGTCAAACATTTTAATTTTCTCAATTTGACGTCAGAACATGTCCAATAATAAAAAAATTTTGACATAACATATTGCTAAACTGTTAATCCACTGAAGGGTACATATCATCGTGCATGCTAGTTATTAGGCACTGATAATGCTTCATCTCATTTTGTGTCACTAATGTAAATGAATATCAATTGTTCTTTGTTTCAATGATGACTTATTGATTAGTATATAGTTTAACATATGTGTGAATGTGTGAGCCTTATATTTTGACATGTACCAATAATCTATTGCAACTTGCAAGTTTAAGGTGACCAAAATGCAAATATTTTAAGCAAAAATATACATGTTCTGCAATTTGCAAGTCAATCAAGGGCTAATGAGATGGATGACCCTTGACATCCATTACAATTCATCACATAAGTAATATTTATATTAAGTTGCCTTACTAATTATGTATACTAACAATTATCAAAATGTGAATTATTGGACAATTATGGCCCACAAAACTCCTACTTATAATTCCCAGATACAGGTCAAAGGTTTCATCGCTTCTGATCGCAAACTATACGATTTTTTTAAACATTTACCGATCGGTTGCCCGAAATGTTTGATGGATACACAAAATATGATTTATTATGCAATACTTAACCTTTCAATTGCTCATAGGGTTCTTTGAGGTCGTTTTTTTAATTTTTTTAATTTTCCTGAAGGGGCTTTGGACAACGCGATTTGGTATTGTTTTATTGGAATTCGTTGGCCATGCGTCGGAGGGATCTGTAATTGTGGCCTTTATTGTTTGTTTAAGAGATACGAAAAAACTATTGTGTTTTGGTGGCCATGGAATATTATAAGAGCTTTTTTGTATTTTGATAAGAACTGTCTATGATAAGTCCATGCATGGATTTGTCAGATCCTACAAGTGAAAGATAAAGAATGTTGCCCGATATCTTTGTTAGTTGGTCTTCCATCGATAAATCCAATAATTCCACTTCATCTGAATTGATATGATGAAACATATAATTCCACTTATATCTTTTTTATATCATTACACACACACACACACACACACAGACAGATATGTCTTCAAACATACGAAATGAAAAGCGGATGCAGGTTATCCAAGATAAATAAGGGCTTGTGATTGAGTAGAATAATTAAAAAGAGGAGAATAGTGGTGGATGATGGTTTATAATTTAATTAACAAGGAATTATAGACTTAAACGGGTTAGCCATTTTCATATTTGGATTCACTTACAATTTAACTACTGGATCCAAACGGTATTTAGATTATCAGATCTAACTTCTTGATTCACATACGATATTCATCAAATTTGAATCTTTATCGATGTTCATTTATTTCGAAATTCGAATCATTATATCTAAGCTCCCTTAATCGAAATTCAAATCATTATGTCTAAGCTCCCTTAATCAGAATCACTCCTAATCGGTATTGCTACAAATCTCTCTAACCTCTTGGTATTGTGTGGTGTGCCCCTTGACATGTGTGACCTCTTGGTTACATTGACATGCTTGTGCTATATACGTCCTAAATGATTTCTTAATAAATTCTTATTACCTTAAAAAAAAGTCAATTACACACAAGTATAATATTTGTGAAGTAATAATTTTTTTTTTAAATAATATGCTATATTAACTTGGATCATAATCGAACCGGATCAACTTAATCCATTTATAATCAGATTTTCGAACCGCTTGAATAAAACCATTTGAGTGGTTTGGTTTCGGTTTTGGTTGAGTTTTACACTAAATGGATAAAACCAAAACCAAAACAAACCGCTCGAATTGGTTTTATTTGGATAGTTTGAATGATTCAGAAGATTTTTCTTGCACATCCTTATTTCCTTTTGCTAAGTACATGACCATCCAGTTTGTGCATTTCAAAATGCATCTCAAACATTCATACCTAATAAAAATATAAAATATATATGATACAAGAAGAGCACTCTTACGAGGGCTAGGACATCGTGCATACTATTGCAACCAAATTTGAATCATCTTCCCGTAGATTATAGTAGTTTATAATATCATTAGAATCCTCTTCCCGTAGATTATAGTAGTTTATAATATCATTAATAAAATTTAAAACCAATCTAATAATGGAAACCCATCCATAATGAATGTATTACAATGATCCTCTTACTTCCCCCATTTTGCAAGGATAAGTACAGACAGTAGGAGTTGACTACTGACGTTACCAAAACAATTGGAGCACAGAATAAAACAAATGAATTATATGCTTGGGAGATAAGGCTTCTAGTTTTAGGTCAAATACAAAAATATTACCAACAATTGCATGCATGTTCCTGCAAGAGTTGCATATATCATTCAACCATATGATATGAAAATACAAGGAGAAGGCTTCCTTTTATGTATAAAGCAGGCATTTTATATTCACAAATGCAATCAAATGATCCTAATCACTTCAAATTAACAATTCTCGCATGAGATCATAACCTAACCAGCAAACTCCACAGTATAGCGAGTCTACGCTGAAGAATACATCAAGTCTACAAAGAAATCGGAAGAAATCAAACCTAATTTCATAAGCTTCTGTGAGGAAATAAGTATCTTTCACCGCTAATGTAGGTGTATTCTAGTGTTCAATTTCTAACTGCTGGTAGTCCCACTTCTTTGAACTGGTTTGTAAAGCACAACTGAAACAAATTTTGAACGAAAGCGATGAGTGAACCCAAGTGCGACCACAGAGCGTGGGGTCTCCCGGTTCTCAATGTAAAGATGGTTGAGTGTCACGTTTTGCGGTGCTGGAAGGGTTCCGGCAGTGTCTGCGCTTGCTGGGTAACTAAGTAATGTCTGTTGCAGATGTGGAGGGACAAGAGGTGGATCCCGTGCCTCGTCTTCATTCCCAGGGTACACGTTGTTGTAACTTGCATCGGGTGATCTTAAAACTTCAAATCCTGCAACAGTTGCTTCATCCTGCACATAAAGTTTTAAGGTTGCCCTATTTTATTTGAGTAGAAAATAAAAACATTAAGGTTCCGAAGGCTTACATAATCATCACCAAATGAGTTGTTCATGTTGAAACGGGAACTAGCAGGCGCAAGATCATCAACAGAGGAAGTATATGGACTAATAACCTGAAAGAAAGCAGCTTACTTCCATGAGAATCATAGAAGCACAGACGAAGGTTATGAACAAATAGGAGTATAATTGCACACCGCACACCAAGAAGAAAGCCAGAAAATTCTACCGTTTACTGCAAAATGTTAAAATCCAGGACAAACAACACAATGGCTATGGAACCCAAGTATGTTACCCAATTTTCACTTTCTGATACCAAGGAAATTTAATCTGATATAGCTATAAAGAAAATTAGAAATCCCAATTTGCATAGTAAAAATCCTTTCAGGTTTAATACAACATGGTGTTAATTTCTGAACCATATAATTTATTTTTACTTTAAATGGAGCCACAACAAAATGAAACTAATGGATAATTTTGTAAATTATAACAAGATAATAAGATTTGCTCTGCGCCATTTACCATACAACTTCTTTTCCGATTCCAACTTATCACAAGGCAAAAGAATAGGATGCTGGAAACCAAATCAAACAATCACTAAAATTATAGAGATGTAACCAGGAAGCCTCTGTTACTTAATGAGGATTAAACAAGTGAGAGACAGAGTGACAAGGGAAGGTGTGGGTTGGGGGTGGGGGTGGGGGCAGTCCTAGGATACGGAGTGTTGAGGGGCAGAGGCGGTCCTAGGATATGTAGTGTTGAGGGGTGGGGATGTTGCTGGAAAAGAGAAGCAGTAGGTTGGTGTTTTTTTTTTTATTAAGTTTTAGTTTTATTTAATCATAGATAAAAAAGAATGTGCCCTTCAAAAATATAGTTTAGGACATAAAAACTAACAGAACTAATGGAACGGACCAACATCAACTGGGATCAAGTTGAAGGGTCAGAGTAAACTACTATTCGAGTTCAAGGACGAAAATGCAACTGAAGGTATAAATCAGGAACCATAGCTACAACTCTGCTGTCAACTTCTTCACATAAATATAAGGTAAGTTATAAGGTACAATAATAAAGACTTTCCTATAATAATAAACCACAATAATATGTGCATCATTTCTTCCATCCAGAAGTGGAGAATGCCTAAATTAAACAAATAAAACAAGGCACATGTGTCCATCATTTGAATAGCATGAATTATGAATACATACAGGATTTATGGATAGATAGGGTTTAGAAATTAAGTTTTGGGGAACAGGATAAAGGATTTAAAGGAATAACCAGATGGCTCAAGGGATCTCGTCCGATTAGTAAAAGAAGGATGAAAACAAAATTAGAGAACATATAAATAAAACTTTGGTGATCACACCCATGGTTTACTTGGCTCAAGAAACCAGGGAAAGAGGGGAATTATGCCCCCCAGAGGAGCTTTACCTCTTATGAAGGAGTTTTCTATGTCAAACTCTGAAACTTTGAAACAAAACAGACCGCTGGCATTGGTACACAACCACACCCACATTTGCAATGGTAGCTACAATTTCAAACTTGTGGAAATTTCTATAGCCATAAATCCTAATTTATGAAAGACCAAATTCAGAAACAAATCCGAACTGAAGAAAGAACCCCAAGGTCACTAGGACATCCCATCCAAGCAAATACAAGATAAAAAGAAAAATGAAACAACTGCATATTAAAAGTTTCTTTGTGTTAAAAGAAAGAAAAGAACAGTAAAATCCCCTTTTCGGTAAGGTTTCTCATCATCAGACTTAACCCAAATCAACACTTGAATGTATCCATTTCTCACCCTCTAAAAGTCTTCAAAGGATGCAGTGATGGACTTCGCTCATCACTGGCACTGCTTCTGAAATAGTGAGGAAGGGAAAAACTTTAATCTTGCTACATAGAATATTCTACAAAAGAAATCACCGCGCACAGGCCTTCTCTAGAATGCGCAAATTTTGAAAAGACAGTGAATGAAAACTCAGAAGATCATACAGATAAAAAATGAAATGAACTGGAATCAGATTCCAGTCATGAAGAGTCTGCTGTGGCCCCACTGGTTCTGAGCTGATTCAACTTCATAATTTTTGTCTGCAAAGACTGAAGGTGCATGTCTCTTTCAGCTGTTTGGCTTGACCGGCAAGCTGCTATCTCTTAGTTTTGTTGTGGGAGAGCCTCATAGTCATCATTTTGAATTTTTTTTTTTTTTTTTTTTTTTTTTTGAAGTGGTCTCCTTAAACACTGCTTCTGTTTTGTAATTTTGTTCCGTTTGTTTGCAATAAAACGTCTCATTCTCAATAAAAGAAAGAAGGTGCATAGATGCCAACCTTCAAGAGCTTAGCCCAACTATAAATGTTACATACAAAATTTCAATAAACAAATAACTGTAAGAGTTGATCATAAAAACATTCTTCCCTTAAGTCAGATAAAAAGTCTTAAACAAATCTCTCACTAGCTTCTTATATCGCCCAGGTACAAAGCATTTCTGTGTTGTTTTAGACAAAATTCATTGATGCGCAGTAGGCATTGCCTCAAACGTGCACTTTAGCAACACATATTCATTTAAAAATAAGTATATAAGGCCTAGTTTCAGCATCGAGAAAGCTTTAGTTCAATTAGAAATCTCTTAAGCAGTTAAGAAAGGGAAATTAGTGGCTTTAATGATAAAGCATTTACTTTTTCTACTTCTTTTGAGATACAATAAAGCAGTTCTTTATAAAATAGATACAGAAGAAACTAGACTAGACATTCAGTGGTTGCATTGAGCTAACACGAGTAGATCGCAATAGAAGGAATGAAGGATGCAGAAAAAATGATGGGAGTTCATAGAGTTATACAGGGACCTTGAAAAAGAGAGCGCACACAATAATCAAACAAACACACAGGTACACTAAACCAAATGATATTGATAAGTAATACACTACACAAAATCTACACAGATTTCCATATGCAATCTTCTAGCAGACTGCATCACATTGTATATCCTGCCATTTTCCCTTTCATATTTTATTATACTCTTCATTACCAAGTTACCAATGATGAAAGCCTCAACATTAAGAAAGCAAAACAAAACTTATGGAGCAATTATTCTAAACTATTACCCCAACCCCTCCAATTAAACCATCTTTATAGCGTAAATATATGACAAAACACACAGACAGTAAGCTCATAAACAACAAGGTATTCACTACAATCTAGAATTCTTGGTGCACACTAAATACAAAAATTTCGAAAGTCCTAAAACTTCAAGGCCTAACATCTAACACAATTTACAATTGAAAAGACATCTTTGAGCCGAAATGAATGCAGAACAAACACACAAACTCACACACAACCGCCAAAAATAGAATTCCTTGAACTAAAGCTAACCTAAATATCCTCAGGAATAGATGCTTTTCTCTAAGGATGGAAACCATTTTGACTTGGTGTTTTCAAGGGTATGCGTGCGAAATCGAATAATGGCATTTCCTTTTCTAGTTCCGCCATACTAGCATTCATCGGCATCTATTGTTACAAATTGAAAGATGAATCTTATTCTTCCTCTTGTTTTAACTATTTTAACATCTAGGTCATACATTATTTCTTATATATGAATTGCAGAAACGAAAGAAGAACCCTCCTACTGGGTTTATATCTCAATACTATCAAAGGGGGAAAATCCATAAGATTAATCAACCACACCAAATATCAATATGCAAGAAATTACATTTCCAATAAGAGACTTACCTGATTGGACTAAAGCTCCAACCCTTAATCACCAATCTATAGCTTCTCAGTACCACTTTCCTCTTGAAACCAATATGCAGAACAATCAATCCACAATAAGTATTTTTGCAGACCCAACACTTAATCTGAAAAAATCAGGCAAACCCAGATAGAATCAAAGGCAACCCATCAGATATTTTACCAAAACCGAACAACCCAATAATCTAAAGACTGCAAATTTCATGGTTAAATCCTCAAAGTAAATGAAAAAACATTAAAGAAGAGCAAACCCAGTTTGGGAATAAGTTCAATTCAGTCGCATAAAAGAAGACCCACAATGGGATTTCGAGGTAGAAGCAAACTAGAAAGCATCCAAGAAAATCTTTACCAGGCGAACAGAGAAAAGATTGAAACTTTATATTGGAAAAGTTTGAAAAGGGGGGCGGGGGCTGTTGGTTGGAGGAAATGGCTGCAGGAAATCCAGCTCGAGGGACTTTCTTCTAGGAGGTTCCGCCGAGGAAAAACAAAATTTTCAAAATCAAAACTGAAACTGTTGAAAATGGTATTGGGTTAATGAATGTTGATATTGAAAACTTGGTAGATATTTTCAATACCCATATAGATTGGATTTGCAATATTGGCACATGAATGAAAACATTGGCAGTGTTGATATGTGGACTTGGAAACGAAGGAGATCATTTTTCAAAAGTGTGTTGTAAATTTTCAGTATGTAATAATACAAAGTGGCCCTATAAATAGAGCACTCCGACTGCTATCAACATATATAGAAAAAAGAAAGAAAGAAAATATCAATAACATCATTATCTATTCATACCTCCTTTATTTGTCATCCTCTTGTGCTATAGTTAGAGTGTAATATTTTACACATGCTTCGCTCTTGTCACTAGTAAATGTTATATCTTTAACTTTGACCTATTTATAACACGTTATCAGCACGACTCTCTAAATATAACTATTCCTCATTTCTCTTCGCTGAAAGAAAAAAAAAATGTTTCCTTTAAGGATTTTACTATTCATCTTTTTCTTTTGCCTTAACTGCTAAATATACCCTCGTGAAGAATTGTTTGCACCATGTCTGCTTTTAGTTCTCAACCTAACAATTACATATATCTTTTATTTCTTGTTTGGTGTAGATCTTGATTACTAATCCAGTGTTTATTTATGTTAATTTTACTGCAATCCAAGATGGTGCGGTATAATCACCCATCTTGAACTGCAAATTTAATCTTACTGCAATCCATGATGGTGCTGTATCATCGCCTATCTTCCAAGGGCTCACTGTAAGGCATTGAGAAATATATACAATCACCAGACAACGGTGATTCTTCCGATGGGTCGCTAAGGATCCAGGATTTCAAATCAATGAATGAGTACAATTCTGCGTTGTTCAGAATTACCTCTTAGATGAAACTCTGTGGGGATACCATTACTGAGAAAGATATGCTGGAAAAGACTTTCAACACATTTCATGCCTCTAACGTGCTTCTCCAGTAGTAGTATAGAGCGTGAGGCTTCACTAAATACAACCAACTGATCTCTGTGCTCCTGATTGTTGAACAAAATAATGAGCTCCTGCTGAAAAATCATCATTCCCGACTACTGGATCTATACTATTCCCAAAAATGAATGCTGCTTCTCTCGAAGTGAACGTCACATCTTCTGGTGGCAATAATCAGAAACGAGGACGTGGCCACAGGCGAAGACGGTGGAATGGGAAAGGCAAGAATCATGGTGTCCAGTTTCACAACTAGGTTTCAAAGCATAATTCCAGCCCAAACTTCAAAAATGTAAATCGCCACAAAGGCAGAGTTCATAGGAACAATGCTCTCAGAAACTCTGAAGGAGCCTACTATAGGTGTGGTGGCAATGGACATTGGGCGCGTACTTTTCGTACCCCAAAACATCTGGTGGATCTGTATCAAGCCTCCCTTAAGGAGAAGGATGTCGAGACCAATTTTCTTGACCATGCTAAACCAATGGATATACTTGATTCAGTATGTGACTTATCAGGGCAGTTGAACGCAACCCACTTAGAGGTCTCCAGACTTCACGGTGGAAAGGGAAAATGAAGTATACCGGTCCGATTGAATCATTGATGTTTGATGTACTTTTATTATGCTGAACTTGTAGTTTAAAAACTAGCATTTCAAATTCAATAAAAGTGACATTTAAATTTCCTATTATAAATTGCTTTTAACTGTAATTCCCTTACTCATAAAGCATGGATAAAAACATAGGAAATAGCAAAGATATTTGTCTTGCAAACAGCGCAACCATGCATACAATACTTCAAGATCGAAAGTATTTCTCTAGATTGATGCTTACAAAAGTAAGGGTAACAACAATATCAGGGCAATCAGATGTGATTGAAGGCTCAAGGAAAGCCCAGATTATGTTACCAAATGGAACAATATTGTCTATACAGAATGTGTTATACGCTACTCGATCTACTCGAAATTTGTTGAGTTTTAAAGATATACGTTTAAATAGATACCACATTGAAACAAAAAGTGCAGAAAATGTGGAGTATCTATACATTACCTTCAATGATACCCAGAAGCGTATATTAGAGACGTTGCGTGGTTTGACGAGTGGATTGTATTATACACACATAAAGAGAGTTGAATCACATACTGTCATAAACCAGAAGTTCATTGATTCAAAAGTTTACATGCTTTGGCATAACCGTCTGGGTCACCTAGGATTTACCATAATGCGTAGAATCATTACCAACTCCAATGGACATCCATTATTGAGCAGACACATTGTTATTTCAAATGATAGCCCTTGCAAGGCTTGTTCTTAAGGGAAGTTGGTAATTAAACCATCACAATTAAAGGTTGATGCTGAATCCCCATCATTTCTGCAAAGAATTCAAGGGGATATTTATGGGCCTATTTAACCATCTTGTGGATCATTTCGATATTTTATAATTTTGGTTAATGCATCTACCCAATGGTCACATGTTTGTCTCTTGTCTACTTGGATTGTAGCTTTTGTTAGACTTCTTACTCAGATAATTAAGTTGCGAGCACAGTTCCCAGATTACTGCATTAAGTCAATCCGACTGGATAACACTGATGAATTTACGTCTCAAACATTTGATTGCATGACACTGGGCATAGATGTTGAACACTCTGTTCCTCACGGTCATACTTATAATGGTTTAGCAGAATATTGATCAAGTAGCTTCAGTTAATAACTCGCACTCTGCTTATGAAAACAAAATTGTCAGTTTCTGCATGGGGACATGCCATCTTACATGCTGCATCATTAGTTCGATTGAGACTTATAGCTAACCACCAATACTCACCAATACAACTCATGTTTGGACATTAGCCAAACATTTCATATTTACGAGTTTTTGATTATGCTGTTTATGTACCTATTTCACTACCACAATGCATTAAAATGGGACCTCAACACCGACTCAGAATTTACGTGGGTTTTGATTTACCATCTATTATTAGATATTTAGAACCCTTGACAGGTGATATGTTTACAGCTCATTTTGCTGATTGTCACTTTGATGAGACTGTCTTCCCGTCGTTAGAGGGAGAAAAGACCGTTCTAGAAGAACGGAAAGAGCAGACATAGGTTGTTCCCACCTTATCTCATTTTGATCCACGTAGCACTCAATGTGAAAATGAAGTGAAAATGATCATTAATCTTCAAAGTATTGCTAATCAAATGCCAGATGCATGTAATGATACTATAAAAGTAACAAAATCACATATACCAGTTGCAAATGCACCTGGAAGAATTAATGTCCCTATTGGACAAAATAAAGTGGCAGCAAATGATTCATCTGGTGCACGCCTGAAGCGTGGTAGACCTCCAGGTTCAAAAGATTCAGCATCTCGAAAGAAAAAGTCGAGAGCACAACTGAATCCAAATGAAATCATTCAAGAAGAAAAAAATGAATGACACATCCACAATTCATGATTATGTACTTTCAGAAAAAGAAAATGTCTTTAATGAGACACATGTACTTGAAGAAACAGAGGTGCATGGAAGTAAAGAAATCTCCATAAATTATGCTTGTACTAATGAATTGTGGGATTGGAATGAAATAATCATCGACGACATGTTCGCATTCGCGGTAGCCACTGAAATCATATTAAGTGATGATCTTGAGCCCCGCTCTTTTGATGATTGCAAATAGAGACAAGATTGGTTTAAGTGGAAAGATTCAATCCAGGCGGAATTAAATTCCTTGGAAAGGCAAAATATTTTTGGACCAGTAGTCCAAACCCCGCCTATTGTAAACCTCGTGGGTTACAAATGGGTATTCACAAGGAAACGCGATGAGAAAAACAAGATTGCAAGATATAAAGCACAACTCGTTGTACAAGGCTTTTCGTAAAGACCTGTAATTGATTATGAGGAGACATACTCCCTTGTAATGGACACAATTACATTCTGTTGCTTAATAAGTTTAGTGGTTTCAGAAAAACTTGATATGCAATTTATGGATGTCATCACCGCATATATATATATATGGAGAATTAGATACTGAAATATATATGAAAGTCCCATAATGACTTAAGTTGCTTGAAACAACTAACAAACCATGATGTATGCTCTCAATCAAATTAAGGTGATCATTGTATGAGATGAAATAATGTGGTATAATCGTCTCAGTGAGTATTTGATTAAAAAAGGATATATCAACAATGTTATTTGCCCTTGTATGTTCATTATGAAATCTAGCTCTGGATTTGTTATAGTAGTAGTATATGTCGATGATATGAACCTGGTTGGAACCCCTGAAAAGCTCGATACAACTGCTGAATACCTGAAAATTGAATTTGAAATGAAAGACCTTGGAAAAACAAAATTTTGTCATGGCTTGCAGATCAAGCATTGTGCTAGTGGAGTTTTGGTGCACCAATCAGCTTACATTGAAAAAATCCTAAAGCGAATTGGCAAGGACAATGCTTATCCACTTAGCATGTCAATGGTCGTTCGTTCTTTGGACATTAAGATAGATCCATTTCATCCAAAAAAAGATGATTAACTGGTCATTGGTCCAGAAGTACCATATTTGAGTGCAATATGTGCTTTATTGTATTTAGCACAATGTATTAGACCAGATATAGTTTTTTCAATCAACTTGTTAGCAAGGTATAGCTCTGCTCCAACAATTCATCATTGGAAGGGAGTCGAAGATGTATTGCGATACATTCATGGTACAACAGACATAGGTCTCTTCTACTAAAAAAAATCCACAAATGACCAGATCTTTGTTGGATATGCAGATGCTGGTTTTCTCTTTCATCCGCATAAAGCCCGCTCACAAACTATATATGTGTAGGCCTAGCAATTCCTGACACGACCCGATAACCCGATACGACACGAGACAAAATTAACAGGTGTTCAGGTCGACACGATAACGAATCGGGTCGTTATCAAGTAACCTGATAAGCACCTGTTAAGATAACGGGTTGATTCGGGTATACACGTGGGTAATACAATACACGATAAGCAGAATGTTATTTTTATAATTTTATAACCCTAAAAAAATACTGTAATAATTATATACATTAATTTAACAATTTTATACCCCTAAAAACTATAATAAATATATATATATATATATTAAATTAACTATAAAGTCTATAATAATTATTATAATTATATATACTATAATAATTATACCCTCAAAATATTAACTATCCATAATAATTATATAATTATATATATATATATTAAATTTTGAATTAAATTTTATAAAAACTATAACAATTATTAATTAATATGCATGATGCATGATGCATCCATTGATTTGATTCCATTCCACTCCTGCCGCCCTTTTTGAAGAAAAATGGAGAGAAAATGAAAATGATAAGAAAAGTTGAAAATGAAACAAAAAAGTGAGAGAATTAGGGAAAGATGCTGGAGGGAAAAGTGAAAATTATAAGAAAAGTTGAAAAGGAAACAAAAAAGAGAGGGAAAAATGAATATTAATAGAAGTGGTGAGAAATTTTTTCTTTTTTTTAAGTTATTAACTTTTTATCACACATATGACATATCTCACTATTTTTATAATGACACACGTGATGTACTACTCTGTGTACCAGTCAATTATACGTACAAAATAAATAGATTTAAATCTACTTAATAAATATATATATATATATATATATATATGTGTGTGTGTGTGTGTGTGTGTATACACACACCATTGGAACTTGATGCGATACGAATTCTCGAAAACTAATTTCAACGATCCCAACCGTCAAACTTGTTTGTATATGCTTTGAGATCACATCAGCAAAAAATCGCAAAAAACAAACATTTAGAGATCAAGTAACGTGACAAAGCTTTTCGACGATTATAAACGAAAAATCACGATTTAACGGTTATTTTAACTTCGATTTTGATGATTTTTTATAGCTACACTCCTTGACCCTATATGAATACAATGAATGAATTCGATCTTCAATTTAAAATATTTACATAAGTAGATACTACAAAATCTTATGTTATACTTGATGAAAATACAAATAAACTCTAAGTGTTAGTTAATCTATTGTTTTTATGGGATACGAATTCTCTTAAATTAATTTCAACGATCCCAACCGTCAAACTTGTTTGTATATGCTTTGAGATCACATCAGCAAAAAATTGCAAAAAACAAACATTCAGAGATCAAGTAACGTGACAAAGCCTTTCGACGGTTATAAACGAAAAATCACAATTTAACGGTTATTTTAACTTCGATTTTGATGATTTTTTATAGCTACACTCCTTGACCCTATATGAATACAATGAATGAATTTGATCTTCAATTTAAAATATTTACACAAGTAGATACTACAAAATCTTATGTTATACTTGATGAAAGTACAAATAAACTCTAATTGTTAGTTAATCTATTGTTTTTATGGGATACGAATTCTCTTAAACTAATTTCAACGATCCCAACCGTCAAACTTGTTTGTATATGCTTTGACATCACATCAGCAAAAAATCATAAAAAAGAAACATTCAGAGATCAAGTAACGGGACAAAGCTTTTCGACGGTTATAAACGAAAAATCACGATTTAACGGTTATTTTAACTCCGATTTTGATGATTTTTTTACAGGTACACTCCTTGACTCTATATGAATACAATGAATGAATTCGATCTTCAATTTAAAATATTTACACAAGTGGATACCACAAAATCTTATGTTATACTTAATGAAAGTATAAATAAACTCTAAGTGTTAGTCAATCTATCGTTTTGATGGGATACGAATTCTCCAAAACTAATTTCAACGATCCAAACCGTCAAACTTATTTGTATATGCTTGGAGATCACATCAACAAAAAATCACAAAAAACAAACATTCAGAGATCAAGTAACCGGACAAAATTTTTCGACGGTTATATACGAAAAATCACAATTTAACGGTTATTTTAATATATTTTTATATGATATAGTATTATTATTTTATTTCTTTTCATAATTATTTTGGTAAACTTCTCATAATTTGAATGATTTTTAATGTTTGGTTTTTCTGTACTTAGTTTATGCGGAAGAGAGTTATGACGTGGAAAACCTTACTGAAAACATCTTCAACATAGCTCTTCAAGGCAATAGATCAAGCCAAAGTTTCAATACAATTTCATGATGATCGATGTAAATTGAAGATTTTGTAGATAAAGGTGTAAACTTTCGAGAAAGACTTACAATCTTGAAATAAAAAACTCTTTTATTTTGCATATCCTTGCACATTTAATATTTGTAATAGATTAGTAGTGTATGTATTATTTTTTTATTAGGCTCTCATTTTCGAGTATAGATATAGTACTTAAACGACAAATGTTTTAATGTTTTGAAGTAATATTTATGTGGCAATGTGACTCGACCTGTTAAAGTGACTCGAAAATATTACTTCAAAACATTAATATTACGACCTGTTAAGGACCCGTTAAGATAACGGGTGTGACACGATACGACCCGTTAAGATAACAGGTGTTACACGAAAACGACACGAACACGACAAACACGACCCGTTTGCCAGGCCTGGATATGTATTCAAGAATAGAGATACAACAATCTCATGGCGCTCAACAAAGCAAACATTAGTTGCTACATCTTCAAATCATTCAAAAATACTTGCTTTACATGAAGCAAGTCATGAATGTTCTTGGTTAAGATCAATGATCCATCATATTCGGAATTCATGTGGTCTACCTTCAAAGATAGACACATCAACTGTCATTCATGAAGATAATGCAGCCTGTGTTGCCCAAATGAAGAAAAGATTCATCAAGGGCGATAAGACTAAACACATACCTCCCAAGTTTTTCAGTGCACATGAGCTTTAAAAGGCTAAAGTTATTGAAGTCAGGCAAATCCGTTCCAAAGAAAATCTGGCAGATTTGTTCACCAAATCTCTACCAAAGTGCACGTTTCAGAAGATAGTGCAAAGTATCGGATTACGTCGACTTACCAAACGGCTAAATTTGGAGAATGCGGAATTAGGGGGATATGTAGATGTATATGTATCAGGGGGAGCATCCATGATACATGCATGTTGTACTTTTTTTTCTTCGATTATGATTTTTTCCATTGGGTTTTTCCTATCAAGGTTTTAACGAGACAACACAAGCATGACAATCCAAGTAAAGTTGTACTCTTTTTCCTTCGTTATGATTTTTTCCCATTGGGTTTTTCCAAGCAAGGTTTTAATGAGGCAACTGATGTTGATATGTGGGCATCCAAATGGGAGTGTTGAAAATGCTAGTGGGTTAATGAATGCCCACAGTTATATTGAAAACCTTGGTAGATTTTTTCAATACCCACATAAATTGGATTTGCAACATTGACATATGAATGAAAACATTGGCAGTGTTGATATGTGGACTTGGAAATGAAGGAGATCATTTTTCAAAAGGTGTGTTGTAAATTTTCAACATGTAATAATACGGAGTTGCTATATAAAAAGAGCACTCTGACTGCTATCAACAGATATAGAAAAGAGAAAGAAAGAAAAGATCAATAACATTATTATCTATTCCTACCTCTTTTATTTGTCATCCTCTTATGCTATAGTTAGAATGTAATATTTTACATTTGCTTCGCTCTTGTCATTAGTAAAGGTTATTTCTCAAACTTTGACCTATTTATAACAAAAACATGCTTTTCTTGGTTTTTTCTCTCCTATTTTTAATACGAAAAGAAAAATTACACTACAAAACTTCTCATGATGGCCATGCTCACTATTTATTTATTATTGTTAGAGTTTAAATTTTAAATTTGTGTAGTGAATAGATACAAAAGTCAAACTTTAAAATGAGCATTATATCCACTTGAGGTGGTGAGCAAAATGCACCTCGAACTTCATCCCTAATTTTAGAATAAAGATAATGCTAAATAGACTATCTATTTAAATCATATTTTGTAATCCATATGATATGATTGTTGACAATTAGATTATTGCTTATTTATAAGAATTTAAGTTTGATTATTTAACAACTTTTGTTCGTTTCTTCGTTCCTTTTTCTATTTTGCAATATAAGAAATATCCCAATATTCTAAATAACACAACTTTTAAACTTTTCATAATTGCAAATCCAAAAATTCAAAGTGTTAGTGTCAGGGGAGTCTCCTATAGCCCATTACGTTTTGTTCTGATTAGCAGCTTAGGAGGCTTGAGCTGTATTAAGCACAGTCACAACAAGCGCGTTATGGACACTGAAACATGGCCCTATGATCTAAAAGTTTCAACACACCATCCGACTTCCAAAAAATTATACAACCTAAGGGTTGTGAATTTTTCAAACCTGGGCTATATACCATTCAAGAGAACAATTGAATGAGTGATCTGGAATTTATCCGAGTGGTGGCTCTAAACTCCGATCCCAAGTACGATTACTTCTATCTCGAATCAGTGTACTAAGTCAAGTGCATTATGCGGCACCATGTGCCTAATGTAGTTCTGAATGAGGCATCTAGACTAGGAAATTCTCGAGAAGAATTTTATTCTAGTGGAGCTTTAATACGTGGAAGTGCCTTAACTAAGCTAGTTTTGTGTAGTCCGATCAAAATCGCCTAGGTACAATGCATAGGGTATGACAAAAGGATTCCAAAGGTGTTCCTGACCCACATGTAAGTGACCAAGTTCCTAATGAACTTTTGTTTAAGATTCATTAGGGATGAACACGCAGTTCCGACTAAGAAGGAATCCCTTTCTTGTTAGCACATTACGACTATTAAAATCCCTTTCTTGGTAGCAACCTAAGTCTCATGACTTAGGCAAAGTGTTCATTGTATTGACAAATGGCATGACTTTCAGGTCTTCCCTAAGATCGAAGCTGGACCTAGTATCATCAGAATTCCAATTCTGAGATTTCAACTCTAGGTGAGTAAGGACAGGAAATGTGGCCTTTTGCACTTTGAACATTATAGGGCGAGTATCTCAACCATCCTTATGTTCATGCCATGCATAGCCGGCAACATACCCTCGATTGTAGCACTGAAAGTATCTTAATTTGATGCTTCCTGGAAAGTTGAATGAATCTTCGTTAGCTTCGTCTAATTCTCATCCTTTATTTGCTAGAATGATTCGGCATGTGCATTCTCTTTCAACTTCGGCTAGCGGCATAATATCTTTAATTCTAATTGGAGAATGGAGTATCCGTATCCTAGGAACTTTGTTCTGCTACCAACACCCGCTCCGCCTCGGCCATGTCTCACTCCAATGTTTATTCCTCCTTGACTCTTGCTATAGCTATAATTCCTCGGTGATCTTGAACAACATAGCCTTAAGGTATTTTGCCTTAATCTTCTCAGAGGTAACCTGATCAATCAGCTTGTTCATTTCCACATTGTGGGCCTCCGTTGCAGTCTACTGGTTCACAAACACCCTCACCAGCTCTGCAAACCTATTATGCAGTTGTCTCTCGAATTGGGCCTTGCCTTCCTTGTAGGCTACTTTGAGCTAGCGAATTTTCTCTGTTGGCTTAAGAGAGCAGTTTTCGTCCATACATAAGCCTATTTGTTACAAGTGTAAGAGAATTGCACAAGCATGTAGAAAACTAAGTTTCACCAAAAAAGAAATGAAGAAAAGGATAACCATATATCGGCCCTCATGGAATTCATGATAAAGTCCTTGAAGGACGAGCGAGCTTCTCTAAAGTCTGTCGGAATAACGACTGCCCGGAGCAACACTTGAGCATGTTCCATGTTGTAAAGTCCATTACCATTAGCAAGAAGTGCAATGCAATCGTAAGTAGGCTTGATGAGTATAGGAGGTTGGATTGATCGTTCAACAACGACCACAGTTGTAGAAGAAGAACCCCCCACTCCAATGAAAGTAGATGACGGCTTAGCCAAACTTCTTATTAAGTGATGTAAATGAATTAGAGCAGGATAAGGTTTAGGAATAAAAATTTCATTTGGAATTGAAGATGGAATAAATTGTTGTTGTTGTTGTTGATGTTGAGGCGACTCATGTTATTGTTGTAGTAATTGTTCTTGCAGCTGCATTAGTGATTGTCGAGACAGATGATCTTTATACTGATGTTTCTGTTGTTCTATAGCTTTGCAGACCAGGTTCACATATGCGTCAATAAGCCCCACACATCCGCTCAGAGAAGTTCAATCTACCTTTTTGATCTTTTCCATTATCTACAAAATTCCAGACTTTCTCTTTTAGAGATGTTCAGGTAGGAATTTCACTAGGAAAGGTCCCTGGCTCGAGCACACAGCTCCCCGAAGAGTTGGCACTTTGGTTGGTTGTCAAGCTCCTTCTTGCTGAGAGGCTGCAAGAAGAGAACAAAGTTAGTTCTGAAATGTGCCTTTGTAGGGCCTTAGGTGTAGGCCTTGAGGCTCACAATCAAAACTAGCTAAGTGCTTAAGTGTGCCACTGTCATCTTAGTATGGTAGATGTAGAACAAGTGTGTTGAAGTCGATTACTTGTGCCCTAAGTTATTTTGACTTCTTGTTATCAAAAAATTGTCGTAGTGAGTTGAGTCTACATTAAGTTCTTTTCTATGCCTTGAGACCAAGGACTTTTAGTTTATTATCTTGTATGCTTTAAAGGGTGAAAGTCCAGATCTGGCTTAAACCATCGGTCTTATTCCCATCCATCTTTTATGATAGTAAAACCACTAAATGAACTAGATCTGAGGACCAAAGGAGCTTCTGATCACCGAAAGACTGGAAATAACTTGAATATATACTATATAATACATCATAATACCAAATCTACTAATGGAAAGAGGAAACAAAGAAAGTCGAGCAAGATTTCACCTTGTCAGGCAAGGTTGAACGTCTTACAGTCTATTCTCTTTGTGATTACAAAGGGTTGTGTGTTTAGAATGGATGGATGGCAAACAAGTTTACACGAGAGAATCATTACAACGCCTCTAGGGGTGATAGCAGAGCTTTAAACTAGACAAAAGATGGCTTTTGTAGGGATGATCCTTAAAAGGATTGAGATTTGGGCTGATTACAGCTTTTAGATGCAAATCTGGCTTGAGAGCAGAGATTGTATGTTTGTTTGTTTGATTGGTTGAGTGTCTTTGTCTCTGGGCCCTGTTTTCCTTTTTATAGGCAATGATCTTGGCTGTTGCAAGCTTTGCCTGAAAGCACTTCAGTGAGTCATCACCTTTTTTACATGTTCTGCTATTTAGAAAGTGCTTTTGGGCTGAGAGTAGATTGAATTCCATTGGTTTGTAAGCACCTAACATTTGCATTAATGAGGGGCCGTCATATTGTCTTTCGGATGGATGGGCTTGGTGTTGGGCCTCGGGCAAGTCTTATTTCTTTAGTTCTTTTGGGCTTTCTTTCCTTTAAGTCCAAAGTCTAAATATTAACCCAAACAGTACACCCTTCAATTGTTGTCGAGCTTGCAACTTAAGGCATAAATAATGATCGAACAACTGCCACCGTTGCACGCCTCTACTTGGAACTTGTGCCATTTTAATGCAACCGTTTGTTTGCCTAAAACCCTTTGTACTTCCCCACAAACACTACTGTTACTCAACCATTCCTCTATATAATCTTCATTTGGTTTCCTTGGAAACATATCCTAGCCATTTCAAGCCTCTGGATTTTTTGCAACTCATTAGAACTCTCATAGTTCAAATTCTTTGGGAATTCATTTTGTTCTTCAACTCTGTTCCCTTGGCTCCAAATTTATAATGGTACCCATAGTGGCTTGGGTTTAATCTCCCTATGAGACTGGTCAGGGGATTTCTACCATGAACCGTTCTCATAATGGCCTTCCTCGTCCTCAAGTAGGCCTTCACACTGAACTCTTTTTCAAAGAGGGATGAGTGCATTCCTTAGGACCGACATGGACTTCTTAGGTCTCAATTGCTGTTGGAAACAACATTCCTAAGAAGAAATCATCTTTTATAATATCTTCAGAAAGGCACACTACTTCTAGCTTCCGTTTCAGGACTTCTATGGCTTTGAAGAGTAACCAAGCAGCCTTAATCGCACCTGTAGATCCCACTCGTGCTGTTATCCACAAGCACAAACTTCCGCATAACTTTTTCTTTCTTGATCACTTCATTATCATAGGTGTATGCTTTAGGATCAACTATCATGACTTTGCCGGCTAAAACAACTCGGTTGGGCTTGAAGGTTCAAAAGATTGGAAGAATTTAAGACAATAAATAGAAGTTGGATGTACTAGAATATATTTAGGAAATATTAGCAATGTTTAGGAAGAGTCGTGCGAAATGTAGACCCATCATTCTAGGATAGCTGCCTTAGTCAAGGATGTAAAACTCATTAAGGCAAGTATGATGTAATTCTCAACTTTTATTGAAATGAAAAATGACTTATTCAATTTACTTTGGCTTACCTTCTTTTCCTAAGATCTGAATTCGATGAGCCCAAAACTGCCTTTAAATTTCATGTAATGCCTACCCTTCTTCAAGGTTGGGTGATATTTCTTAAAAAATTTAGCATTAATTAGATGCTTCTGTAAACTCCCTTCCAAATCTAATAAATAATACCCCCTTTTGTTAAGTACTTGGTTAATAATGAAAGGACTCTCCCAAGTTGGACTCCACTTCCTAAAGCCTCTAACTTGAGCCCCTAAATGCAGAATGGCATTCCATACTAACTCTTCTTTCCCAAAGTTCTTCAACTTCACTTTCTTATTATATGCTCGGGAAACAGCTTTCGTCCCCTCTTGAATTTTATCTAGAGCTTCAATTTAGGCTATATCACGATCTTCAACTCCTTGACACATAGTCTGAATGTACTATTCACTGTGTAGCCCGAATTGATTCTGAATCTTAACAGAACTTACATTAATTTCCATGGGGATGACAACATCTTACCCGAAGGTTAGGGGATACAGAGTAGTTCTAGTTGCTACCCTCTTAGAAGTTCTGTAAGCCCACAAAGTGTCCCCTAACTTCTCATGCCACTTTTCTGGACTATCTGCCACCATCTTGTTAATAATGTTCACCAAGACTTTGTTGCTAGCTTCTGCTTGACTATTTGACTGTGGGTAGTAAGGACTAGATCAAATCATCATAATCTTGAACTTACTTGCAAATTCTTCTACCTCTTTTGAAATAAAAAACGGACCGCGGTCTGTAACAATTATCTCCAGCACCCTATATCGGTCTGTAACAATTGTCTCGGGCACCCCATATCTGTCTAAGATCTTAGTTTCAATGAATTTCTTGACCGAAGTTGAGGTTACGGTCATCACTGCTAAAGCTTTCACCCATTTGGTGAAGTAGTCTATTGCCATAATTATGAATGTGTGCCCTTTGCTAGAAGCTGGATGAATTTGCCTGGTGAAGTCTATCGCCCATCCTCTAAAGGGCCAAGGTTTGACCACGGGGTTTAAGGGTACTGAGGGTACATGTTGGAGAGGTTCATCTTTTTGGCATTCTTCACACCCTCAGGCATAAACTTTGTAATCTTTCTCCATCTTAAGCCAAAAATAACTATACCTACTAAGTAGCCACCTCATCTTGGTTCCCACTTGATGTGCTCCACAGATGCCTTCGTGTACTTCAGCCATTACCCTCATTAATTCCTCTTGGCCTAAGCATTTCAACATTAGTTCATCTGGAGTCTTTCTTAGTAGATTTTCCTCCCACACTACGTACTTAGTTGCTTGTTGTCTATTCTTCTTACTTGTGGGGAAGGAAAGATCTTTTAAATACTGAAGAATAGGTGCCCTCTAATCTTCAACCTTCATTTCTTCAGACATCACATCTAGGCTGAATCCCCTTTCAAAGATGGAAGAGATATTTCTTTTTTGGACCTCTACATCTCCTTCATACCTTCTTTCCTAGATCTACACTCTAGTTGCCAATTGTGCCATCTTATTGGCGATTGCATTCGATCCTCTAGGGATATAGTTGATCGATTTCTCAATGCTCCCAATAGCTTAATAGTTGTGTATATACCAAATAGTAACTTGCCATGGTGATGTGTCTGGACTTGTACTCTCCATTTAGTTGATTGATCACCAACTTTGAATCACCAAATACTTCAACTTCAGTTGCCCTCAACTCTATCAAGATCTCTAGGCCAATTATCAGTGCTTCGTACTCTGTCCGATTGTTGGTAGTCTTTTGATAGTTTGGGAACAATGAATAATAATGGTGAACACCCTTGGGATCAATGATAACAATCCCGGCTCCCACGACCGTTTGCATGCAAGAACCATCAAATTACAGTTTCCAAGAAGTGATCTAAAGAATATCTATTCTTTTTATCTCTTGCTGGATCAATTCTTCTTTGCCCAAGAAGGATTTGCTCGATGGGATCCACATACTGGCTATCTCTAGAGTCCCTGAGACATTGATAATCTTGGTGCTCAACCAAGAAGTCCGTAATTGCTTGCCCATTGATCGCTATTTGAGGCACATACTAAAAGCTGAACTCTGAAAGCGCTAAAATCCACTTTCCAATCATCCCCGTTAGCATTGGTTTTGACAACATATATTTGATTATGTTAGTCTTGGCAATAATGTGGATATGGCAAGGTAACATATAATTCCTTAACTTGTATGTTGTGAAGTATAGAGCCAGACACAACCTTTCTACTGGCGTATATCTTGTCTCTACTTCAGTAAGGATTCTACTAAGGTAGTAGATTGCTTGTTCTTTCTCGCCTTCATTGTTTTGAGCCAACAAGCTTCTTATTGATTTCTCAAAGGCAGAAATATAAAGCTTTAAAGGCTTCATTCTTTGAGGTGGCATGAGCATTGGCGGGGAGGCCAAGTAAGCCTTTATGTTGTCGAAAGCTTCTTGATGTGGTGGGCCCCACTCAAATTCTTCTTTATCTTTCAAATTTAGCAAAGGAGTTAGTGGCTGAATCTTGCCAGCCAAGTTGGCGATGAATCTCCTTAAGAAGTTGATCTTTCCTAGTAGCCACTGTAATTGTACTTTATTGGTGAAATGAGGTGATTCCATGATTGCTCGAGCTTTGTTTTTGTCAACTTTTACACCCCTTTGATGAACAAGGAATCCCAAGAAGTTGCCCGACCTTACTCCAAAAACACATTTCTTTGGATTCATTTTTAGCTTATGGATCCTCATTCTTGTTAAGGCTTGTCTGAGGTCTACCAAGTGCTGGTCTTCAATTTTAGACTTCACCATAATGTCATCAATGTATACTTCCATGTTGTGGCCAATTAAGTCATGAAAAATGGCATTCATCGCTCTTTGATAGGTTGCACCGGTATTTTTGACCCCGAATAGCATTACCAAGTATTCATATGCTCCAACATGACCTAGGCACCTAAAAGTTGATTTTTGTATATCTTCTTTAGCCATTTTTATCAGATTATAACCGGTATTCCCATCCATGAAAGATAAGACTTTGTGTTTGGCAACTGCATCTATAGATAAGTCAGCCATGGGCATTGAATACTCATCTTTAAGCGTGGCTCCATTAATGTTTCTATAGCCAACACAACATCGGACCGCCTTAGTTATAGCTTTTAATATAGGTACAATATTGGCCAACCACTCGACGTACTTGGCAGGTCTAATAAATCCAACCTTCATTAGCTTTTCAATCTCTTCATAGACTTTTTCCTCGATCTCATTTGACCTCCTCCGTGGTGTTTGCTTAATAGGTTTATACCCTTCCTTAATAGTCATTCTGTGTTCTACTAAGGTTGAATCTAAACCTGGCATTTCAGTATAATGCTAAGCAAAACAGTCTTTGAACTCATGCAGAAGGCTGACTACCTTAGCCTGATCCTCCATTTCTAATAAGCCATTGATCTAGATAGGCCTTGGATCTTCCTTAGTTCCCAAATTGATAGTCTCTAAAGGGTCTTGTACTTCTGGTGGTGGCTTACCAAGTTCTACGCACAAGAATTCAACTAACTATAGATTCTCGGGCAAGTCTTATAGTTCGTCTAGGTCATATACACATTCAGCCATTTGAATGGCTGTTTTTAACCCCTTTCCAAAAGGCTCATCTTCCCTCTAACTGCTTGAGGATTCTTCCTGGTGATTTTCAACCCAGCTTTCCCTTTCTTACCTTCTCTCTCTTCCATACACCAACAATCTTTTGATTAAGGACCTAACTATAACTACCTGGTCATTTTTTCTTTGTTCTGACATCACTGGTGTTGGAGAGTTAGGATAATATGGGGTCGGTCCTATTCTTCCCTTGTAAGGAACAACCTTTGTTCCAAAAGCTTTTAGGCCATCAACTTAGTCGAGCGACTGTTCTCATCATCTCCTAAACACTGGAGAATCCTACTGCTAAGATTATAAAAATTGGCTTCTGCCACATTGGCAATGGGAAAGAATGGTTGTGACTCGGCTTCTACCATCTCCCAAAATCCAGGTCTTGGTTCCCCATCTTCATGATAGATAGCCACTTGTTGGTGTAAGGTAGATGGCACAGAGAGATTTTGATGAATCCAATCTTTACCTAATAAAGCTCCATACGTGGAAGTACTGTCTATAACAAAGAAAGCCAACATAATTTGTTTAGAACCCAAATCAACTTTTAATGGCAGTATTCCATGGGTCTTAGTGATGGCTCCTGAGAAACTAGAAACTATAAGATCTGTGGGGGTAAGATCCTCCTCACTTCTGCACATTATCTTCATCTACTTGTATGGTAACACATTCACAGCTGCTCCACCATCAATCAAGACCTTCTTGAAGGGTACTCCTTTCAGATGAACAGTCACATATATGGGTTTGAGATGGTTGACCATGGCCAAATTCGGGCGACTAAATACCATCTTGTCTGTGTATACCTTATCAAGCTCTTTCTTTGTAGGTTTGAGCAAATTCATTCTGCCTACTTCTTCTTTTCCGGTTTCTTCAACACTAACATGTGCCATCATAGGTCATGTTGCTAAGTAGTCACCCTTCATTGTGGAAGGTTGATCATGCTTAGCACAAAAATGGCAGATAAAACATATGTCATGTTTACATGGAAATTGCTCGGTCCAGATAAGTCCTTCTTGCGCCCCAATATGGTTCATGAACTCATCCAACCAGGCATGCGCTTCTTTTGGCAGCATCAGCTCGGGCACCCTTTCTTCCTGAGTTATGCCAAAGTTTGGCAATTGTTATGGAACCTCGTAGAGAGTATCGACCAACAATGGTGTGGGTAACCCCCTCTCAAGTGAGATAGTTCCAAAGCATATTGGTTATGCGCTCCATTTTGGGGTTGACATCATCATCATATCTTCTTGAGCTCTCCTCAAGATTCTGTGTTTCCCAGGATGGTGGTTATGTGGCACATGTTCTCTTTCCCCTTCGGTCTGGCTATTAGCTTTCTTCACTTCCTTTTTGGTCCTCTAATGAAGTTGATTTCTTCCCCCATCACGTACCCTCTCAAACTTTACATTCTCTGAGGTCTTTGAGGCAGCAGGAACTTTCAATGAGTTCATTTTATGTTACCTCTGGACTCTCCTAATCATAGAGGTTCCCATTTCCTTAATGGGCTTCCTATCTTTTCTGACCATATACCATTTCCGCTTGAGTTAGGCAGGGTTCTTCTTTGTAACTAGATTCACGGTTCTCGCCTTTACTTTGACATTTCCACCATTATAGCTTGGTTGGGGTGGCTTCACAATCATCTATCTTGGCACCTTAGCTTCTCTATCCTCTACTTCTTCAGAAGCTTCATAATTTCTAAACATTTTTTACAAGCCCGTTGGTTGAGAGTCTCCTCCCAACCGTTGGGAAACATTCATTGAGGTATCTCTTTTTGCTGCCCGTATGACATTTTTGCGAGTTTTATCTTATTTTTCTTTTCTTTTGATCAACTTCTGATCAATAATGGCTCCTGCTGTTGGGACTTCCAACTCACACTCACATTGGCATTTACTACATAACACCACTCATTTGATTATGGCTGCTTTAGGCTTCTCGGCACCTTGATAGCCCCTTCAGTTGGCCTATCAACTTGCCTTCTTTCTGCCTTTACCTCCTAGATAGCTTTTCATTTCCCCTTTTTCGCCCGCGTTAGGTTGATCATGTTTATTGGGACTTCAGGGAAGAGGTCAGTGTCAATCATCATGTTGGCCTGCGGTTTCTCCAGCAACAACTTTCCCTTTACTATAAGGTTTTGTATCTAGTCCTTGAACTGGACGCAGTTGGTTATAGAGTGATTGAAAGTGTAATGCAACTTGCAATATTTCTTTCCTTTTAGCTCTTTGGGCTTGGGCAATTTTTGGTATTGTCGAGCATGATCACTCTTGCCCAAACTAGCTCTTTATATATCTTTGCAAGCTTCCTCCATTTTGCATCCTCTCCCTTACTGGCCAATGGTAGGGGCTTATAAGGAAGAGGCTTGTCTGCCTTGGTAGGCCCGCCTTTCCCACTGGATTCCCCGATCAACTGGGGCATTCTATACTTCATTCTTTCTGGCCTGCTTTGCCCCTACCATTAAATGGAAATAGTAAGAGGTCGAGCAACTCTGTTTCCAGTATTTCCTCCAACACCGGTACACTAGCTCCAGGTCATTCCTTGTTTTTATTTTTACCATTCTTCTCCTCAAGCAAAGGAAAGAATGGAATAACTGGTTCTTCCTTAGGGCTTGCTCCCTTCACATAGCCATTTTTTGGAGTAAAATACTCCAGATCTAGCATTCTTTGCAAACTTCCTATTAAGGAACAAAGTCTGCTGACTTTTCCCCTGGTTTCCAAGGATATCTTCTCCATACTTCTTAATACTTGCACCATGGTGGCTTGCAATTCTTTATTGGTTACTATTCCCCCTGACTTCTCAGATGATGTTGGGCTTCTCAAGATAGCTGGTCCTTGTAAGGAGGGAACATTCTCTAGGAAGTTTGCCATGCTTGATTTTGGTAGCGCTTGGGGGTATCATGTACTCCGTGTTCCACCTGAAGGTTTTTTCTTTCCTTCTTCTTCTTAGCATACAAGACTAATGTAATCCCACAGGGCATGCCAAAACTATGTTCGGGCAGGAATTTCACTTGGAAAGGTCCCTGGCTTGAGCAAACAGTTCCCCAAGGAGTTGGCACTTTGGTTGGTTGTCGAGCTCCTTCTTGCTGAGAGGCTGCAAGAGGAGAACAAAGTTAATTCTGAAAGGTGCCTTTGTAGGGCCTTAGGTGTAGGCCTTAAGGCTCACAATAAAAAATAGCTAAGTGCTTAGGCGTGCCACTGCCATCTTAGTATGGCAGATGTAAAACAAGTGTGTTTAAGTCGATTGCTTACGCCCTAAGTTATTTTGACTTCTTGTTATCAAAGGATTGTCGTAGATGATTTAAGTCTACATTAAGTTCTTTTCTGTGCCTTGAGACCAAGGACTTTTAGTTTATTATCTTGTATGCTTTAAAAGGTGAAAGTCTAGATTTGGCTTAAGCCATCGGTTTGATTCCCATTCATCTTTTATGATAGTAAAACTAGTAAGTGAACCAGATCTCAGGACTAATGGAGCTTCTGATCACCAAAAAACTGGAAATAACTTGAGTATATACTGTAGAATACATCATAATACCAGATTTACTAATGGAAAGAGGAAACAAAGAGAGCCGGGCAAGATTTCACCTTGTTGGGCAAGGTTGAACGTCTTGCAGTCTCTTCTTTTTGTGATTACAAAGGGTTGTGTGTTTGGAAGGGATGGATGGTAAACAAGTTTACATGAGAGAATCGATACTATGCCACTAAGGGTGATATCATAGCTTTAAACTAGACAAAAAATGGCTTTTGTAGGGAATGATCCTGAAAAGAATTGAGATCTGGGGTGATTCCAGCTTTTAGATGCAAATCTGGCTTGAGAGTAGAGTTTGTATGTTTATTTGTTTTGGTTGAGTGTCTTTGTCTCTGGGCCTTATTTTCCCTTTTATAGGCAATGATCTTGGCTATTGCAAACTTTTTCCGAAATCACTTCAGTGAGTCATCACCTTTTTTACATGTTCTGCAATTTAGAAAGTGTTTTTGGGCTAAAAGTTGGTTGATTTTCATCGGTTGTCACTTTCCTTGTAAGCACTGAACCTTTGCATTAATGAGGGACCGTTATATTGTCTTTGAGATGGATGGATAGGCTTGGTGCTGGGCCTCGGGCAAGTCTCCTTTCTTTAGTTCTTTTGGGCTTTCTTTCCTTTAAGTCCAAAGTCTAAATATTAACCCAAACAAGAGCGCCTCCACACCAAACTTCTTCACAACAACGTTAGACCTCTTTCTCTTCTTGACGTCATCAGGGCTTATCCAGAATGATTGAATGATTGAAAATTTGGAGTAGTGTCTACAATGGCATCCCGATGACGCTCTCTAAGCTAGTCAGGAGCAATCAACCACCTCCAATTGCGGTGCTCTGCATGAATGACCTTGAAAGCTCGATCGATTCACTCCAGTTGGCAGAGTCCAATATTCTTCATGTCATTGCTTAGTTGAAGATTAATCGAAGAAGTGTTCCCAACACGAATGGTAGTGCACTTCTAGTTTCCATAAACCACAAAGACATCTTTGTTAGACTTGGCAATTTTTTACACGACACATAAACGACAAGAAAATAACAGGTTTTGAGTCAACATAATAACTAATCGGGTTGTTATGTGGTCACTTGACAACAACCTGTTAATAACAGGTCCTTATCAGGTTTACACGAGGGTGATACACGGGTAACCCGTTTCGACATGTTAAGAAAAAAGTTACTTTGATGATTTTAATTTTTTAAACTACTAAGAAAAACTTGTATATGTGTATTGTATATATTATTGTAATATTATTCTATATAAATTATAAAAAAAAAAAAAAAAGTTTTATTTGTTTTCTTATTTTTATAGTGAACTATAGGCAAAGAGTGAGAATAAAAAAAATTATAAAATACATTTAAAATAAAAAATATCAAGTAATTAAAATTACCAAACACATTAAAAATTTATAATAATTAATTTACAATTGCGAAAAATGTAAAAAAAAATATGTGTAAACACTCATGATTGGATCCTCTATGCTTTGAGGATGAGTATATTGTAGTTTGAATTTTTAAAACCATACAAACCCTGAGGAATAGTATTTGAAGGGAGTTCAAAATGAATTTTATTCATAATTATTAATGTACAAGTCTAAAAAATATGAAAGACAAATGGTTTTTTTTTTAATGTTTTGAAGTAATATTTATGTGACAACGTGGTACGAATATACTAGTTTAGTATTATGTTTTTCATTTGTTTTTTTTGGTCAAATTATGTTTTTCATTTTCATTATTTATTGATATAAAATATATTTTCCTTAACGCGTAACAGGTCAGATCATATTACTTGATAATTTTAACATGTCGATTTTGAGTCAGGTCATATTACCCGTTTACTTTAACGCATGTTACACGACACGAACACGGAAAACATGACATGAATGCTAGGTCTAATCCTTGTACCAGCTTTTATCATATTGAGGAAAATCAGTAATATAAGTTGGCCACGTAAGGCTAAGCTTGATTGGAAAAATTAATGGCCATTTGAGCTTTTTTCGCATAAAATTGAGCATGCAAAATTTTTGAAGCCCCAAGTCTGCTCTATACCATTCATTCTGTAGGTCGAAGCAGGTGATGATCCGATAAGACGCAGGAGTCAGGTTGTAGAGACCAATGTTGTCATGATTCCCTTCATAAGAGCAAATAAAGAAAACTTCAGACCCAAGTCCAAATACTAGGGGTGGATGTACAAGGACGCTTGGGATATGAAGATTCAGGCGAAGTTGGTTGAGTATTTTAGTCGACCTCCCACCAGACTTTGCATCCGTTTAGAAGATTCCAACCCATGGGAATCCACAGTATCTCATTCTTTTTTGCCACTCCCTAACCATTTGAGGGTCTTAGAGTGAATCATAATTAGCAGCAGGGGCGTGAAGAACACTCAAAGAAGCAACATCTTCTCGATTCAAAGTGGGTTTTCAAAAAAAAAAAAAAAAAAAAAAAAAAAAAGGAATTAAGGGGTGAAGTTTCATACGAAGAAGACAAGAGCTATGGGGAAATTTCTTAGCTAAAGGTTCGGGCTTGGATACTTTGAAAAGTGAAAAGGACGAAAAAAAAAAATCGAAGATATTTGTACAATATATTTTGGAATCATCTTACCTTGAATCCAAATCATCTTACCTCGATATCAACAAATCTGACGATTGAAATCAATTAGGAAGATAAAAGATAGTTCCCCATTCTCCGTGCACATACAACTATGATATTTTCATCATTGTGACATTTATGGCACAACTTTCAAGATTGCATGTCTGAATCTGGAACGTCTCAACTATTTTGCAAGGATTATGAGGCTAAATTACCATGTGTCAAGAAGAATTCAAAAAGGTATGTATTCTGATTTACTCAGAAAAGTGTGGTCTTTGGATAGTTATCCATCCTCAAGGGGAACAACCCTTTAAGATACATGGTTATGGACAATTATGGGACTATTGAATTTTTAGGACCAAGTAAGGCGAATCGAAATAAGAATACCTCAAATGTCCAGTCATGGGCTCAACATCTCCCATCTTAGAGCTGCATAGACGAATCAGCAATGCCAACATCATTCTGTTCCGGGCAATGGGTGAAGTTCGTCGACTTTGTTGACCATGCCTATTCCATAAGATACGGAAACCTGATTTGGTATGGAATCAACCAAGTTTCCTATATTCTTGAAGATTCCTACAATCAAGGGATTTGACGTACACCAAAAGTAATTGCACTCCTAAGAGGATACAATATCTACTCCTAGATATCCTCCGTGATTCTCATGGTTTAATACAAATTCTATATCCTAAAAAGGACTTTTTCTCGACGAGTATAAATACAGCCTTTACAGTTAGTAAAGCAATTATCACATACTATATTCTCTTGCCTACTACTTGAGTTTCAAATATTTTTTACTAACTTTACCATCAAAGAGCCTTTGGCCAGCACCCTACCAGTGTTAAGGTTGTTTACGATTTGTTTGCTAGTTTGCAGGTAGTCGAGTTTGTGCATCTCCATCCTTGTGATGGTGTATGAATTTGGTTCCAACATTGATGTTTGTGGATGATTATTCCAAAATAACCTAGGTTTACTTTCTAGGACAGAAATAAGAAGTTTTCTCAATATTCAAGAGGTTTCAAACTATGATAAAGTCAATCTGGTCTTAGAAGAGACAGACGTGGTAGGGGGAGTACACATCATCTAAGTTTGCACCATTTGAGGAGGTAAATATTGTAGTCTACTTATTAAATAGATATTCAACAACGGTGGTGGAAGGTAAGACACTATTTGAGTCATAAAGTGGCAGAAACCATTGATGAACCATTTGAGAGTGTTTGGTTCAATCTGCTTTGCTTATGCTGCTAGGAGATAAGACAAAAACTTGATGAGTCAAGTAAAGACGCATATTTTTAAGCTATGTCTCACAAAAAAATGGTCTAGACGATACAATTTGAAGAAAAAAGAAATTTGTCATTTGTAGAGATGTTCTCTTTAGTGAAAAATCTCTAAGAGGAATATGTACTAATCAGATTTGAAAAAGAAAATCCACAAAATAAAATGGAAATTGAGGAAGTCCACAAATACTTGTATTAGACAAACATTAGTGATTAAATACTATGTAAAAGATAAGTATGTGATATGTGAGCATGAAAACTAGAAAGGATAAATTATAACTTCATTGACACTTTCACCATGAAAGCACAAGTCTTATTCAATTACAGTAATACCAAAAAGAATGCATATGCTCATGGAGTCAAAACCGATAATAAATCTTCATTAGAAGGATTTCTATATCCTTTGTTTTGGTTAGTTCTTCCAGCGTACCTATCAATCGCACCAATACCTATACCAGCTTCTCTACACCCCTTCATCTTAATTAGGTGGCACGAGTAAAGGTATCATCACCATCGAATGGGCTCAAACATGTCGCTCCATTAGATTCTTGTTCATCTTTTTCGTCATCATGTTCTTCGCCTTCCTTTTCACCAATTGTCTCCATAAATTCTTACACCAAAAACAACATCTATCAAGCCACGTCTTCTCCTTTGAGTGTCACACATTTCCTTGGCAAAAGCAGAAGTATCACTACTCACAACATCTTCATAAATGACTTTCTCAACATTAAATCCTTTAGTATAAGGAATATGGACTACGACTGTGAATTAGAGCTTCCGGCTTCGTCGTCCAGGTGAGTTGGCATAATCCATGCATGAATTGGATCATTGCCATTGTCCTCATTAGGTTAGCCTGTAATTTCAAGAATGTCTATGGAATCATTTTTTGCAAATCATTGACAACTTCATCTCGTAGCTTAAGCTTCATATTGATATAGGAATAAACAAACATTTCTAATTGGTACAAAAAAATATATTAATCAATTTGATTAGTGATTAGACGACGAGTCCATGAAAAGTTTGGTTGATACAAGCAGTCATGTAGGTGACTTGCAATATATGAACACTTTGGTTGTGTGGCTCGAACAAATTCAATTCATTTTTGTTTTTTTTTTTTTTTGGCAAATCGGGGATGTAACTTCTTGTTGATTTTTAATATTAGTACATTTTAATTTACACTTAGTTAACTCACTATATTTTAGCCACTTAATACTACGGTTTAGTGATATTCCTCTTCACTTGTAAGTGAAAAGTATTAGGTTCGATTCTCACCAAAGGTAAATTTGAACCATATTATTGCTAGCTCATTGTGAGGCTTAATTCACTTCCCTTACTGTAGATAATATTGATTGTTAAAAGAAAGAAAAAAAAAACTCACTATATTTTAGGAAAAACTCAAAATTATAATAAATGTTTATTCAATTTATTATTTTAAGGTTGAATGAGTTATTATTTATTCGTACTTACGAATTTATCCTTTGAGATAAATAAGCAAAACATTATTGTTATTATTCTAATTTAATAAATTGTTTAGTCTAATTATATTTTTTGAATTTTGAAAGTTTGCATTGTTTAAGTGGAATCTCAAAAAATAAATTTGCCAGTTATTTGCATTATAGAAGAAAAACTTGTGTGGGGTCACTCCATACTTGCTATGTGGTGAGTTTTGAGTATAACTTTTTTATCACATGATTATTTAAAAGTTCTCATAACTATTGTACACCACAACCAACAACTACATTTCCCCCTTGCCTCCCAGCCCTCTCCTTTCTTTCCCTCATCGTGTAGCAACCTTTCTCACCTACGGGTTTCTTATTTTTCTTCAAAAGAAATTCAAAAAAGATGAAAAAAAAAAAAAAAAACAAACAAACAAACCATTGCAACCAATCAGACCAAGGCAGAGCCAGGAATTTTTATAACAAAAAAAAATGCTTAAGGATTTAAATCTTTATAACCAAAAAAAAAATTGATACTATATTTTTCATAGTATTAGCTAGCTTAAGAAAATTTTCACAAAGTGACCAAGAATTTTCATTATTAAGCAAGTACATGTTAAAATTCAAACAAATCCAAACTTGTACAAGAACCGATGAGGAAAATGATGTAAGAAAAAAGAGATGTGTTGCAAACTATATTATATAATTTTATATAATTAAACTGAAATAATTTAGATTAGTGGACTACATTCGAAAATCAATAAAAATTACATGTAACATCTTATTTTCAACCACAATCTACCTGGGCTATGTAAGAATAGTGAAGTGAAGAAAACCAATATCCATGCGGAAGATGAATCAATGGTTGAATTGAGTGACACTTGTCAAGAGATAACATAAGTTGTCATAAGGTAGTTAGTCTTTAGCTTAGTGGAAAAGCTTTGTAAAAACTATATAACAAACTTTGTAAATCTATTACTTCACTATCAAGAAATACAACAAACTTTTCTTCTCTCTAAGCTTGATTCTCTCTCTCTCTTTCTCTCTCTCTCTCTCTCTCTCTCTCTCTCTCTCTCTCTCTCTATCTCTCTTTTCTTCTTCACTACAATTACTTCTGAATTCTAAGTCCTCTTCCTCAAAACTTTTCTGCAATCTTAACATGGTATCCTCGCCATAGGTGAATCCAACGCTTCCGCATACTTTCTGCAACATATATTTCTCTTCTCAACCCTCTGATTTGTTGATTCTCTATGATTTTCTGGGTTCATCAAATTCCCAATCTTGAAGATACTTGATTGATAGAATAGTGCACATTACCTGTTCGATAAAAGTTCGAAGTGAAGGTTTTTCTTGCTGCTACAACAATGGTCATTGCGGTGCAATTGCAAATTATGCAATCACCAATTACAAATCTCGTCACTACTGTATCATCTTCGGTTACAGTGAAATTGGATAACTCCAACTATCTTGTATGGAGCTTTCAGATAAGTCTTTTGCTAGAGAGTCATGGCATTCTTGGTTTTGTTAATGGGTCCAAGAAATGTCCACAGAGGTTTTTTGATGAGGCAAATCCTGAAGGAATTGAAATAGATGTCTATCAAGTCGAAAATGCATGATCGTGCTCTTATTCAACTTCTCATAACTACATTGTCATCAACTACGATTTCTTGCATTCTTAGAAGTATTAGTTCCCATGCAATGTGGACAAGTCTTAAAGAACGATTTTCTACTGTCACAAAAGCCACAATCTTTCAAATGAAGACGGAGATACAAAACATTCATAAAGGGTTTGATTCCATATCTGTTTATCTACAGAAAATCAAAGATGCAAGAGATCATCTTGCTGCAACATGTGTCTTATTTGAAGATGAGGACATAATCATTCTTGCTCTTAAAGGGATATCGGTTGATTACAATACTTTTTGATATGTTGTTTGAGGAAGAGAAAATGGGATTTCATTGAAAGATTTTAGATCACAGGTTCTTGCTAAGGAAGCCATAATTGGACAGTCTTGTGAGTCTTCTATGAATTTTGGTCTGCAATGGTTGCAAGTACTCAGTCAACAAAAGGAAAAGCTCTTAGTCTTGAACAAATTCCATCTTAATCCCAGGACTTTGATATAGGCTCCTCAAGTCAAGGCTACAATATCAATGAAGGGTAGTTCCAATGGGTATAATTCTAGTCAAGGGTCATCTTCCCAATATGGCTTTGGAAATTTCAATGGCAATTCACTTCATTCTAATGGATATAAAAGGTCTAACTATAAAGGAAAAGGAAGAGGCAGGTTTTAGTACAATAATGGCCTCAATTTTCATTGTCCATCATACAACTCAGGCCCTGGAATTCTTAGCGCCCCAAAACGATTCCAACACACCTGTTCTGATCAACCAAATGAGATTTCTACTTGTCAAATCTACAACAAAAAGGGTCATGTAGCTGCAAATTGTTTTCAAAGGCACAATACATTATTCACTGGAAATGGTACAATCATACAATGTCAAATCTGTTGGAAGTTTAGGCATTCAGCTACTCATTGCTACCACATACACAATTTTGCATACCAAGGGAGACCACCCTCAGTTAATCTCACTATAATGTAAGCAAGTTATAATCCTTATGCACCACTTGAACATTTTTGGGTTGCAAATACTGGTGCCACATCTCACATGACCTCAAAACTTGCAAATCTAAATCTATTTACTCCATATCAAGGAACTGATACCATAACCACTGCTAGTGGTGCAAGTTTGACCATTTCTAGCATTGGCACGTGAAAACTGCAAGCACCTAGTCACACCTTTACATTGAAAAATGTGTTGCATGTTCCTAAACTCTCACAACACCTACTATCTATATATCAACTCTGCAAAGATAACAAATGTAGACTCATATGTGATGATATTTCATTTTGGGTTCAGGACAAAATCACAGGGAGAATACTCCTCAAGGGACTGTGTAAAGCTGGTTATTACCCCATTCCATTTCATTCTCCACAGAAGACATTACTTGCATCAAACTCACATGCATGATATCTATCCAAACCTGTTAATACAAGCTTATGGCATCAAAGATTAGGACATCCATCAAATACAGTTACTTCTGCAATGCTACAACACACAAAGGCTTCTGCATTCATAGACACTTCTCTAACTATTTGTATGATAAGCTCATATTTATATATATTTTACATCAAATTCACTTGTCTTTTCTTAGTTAGTTCCTTATATTTTTTAGCTATTTACTTTGTTTTTATGTTTTCTAGGATTTGTCAAGTAAAGAAAAGAAAAATAACACAAGTGGGATTTTAAGTAACAAATTCGTCAAAACTGCTTGTGCATATCAACTGATTTTTGGAAGCAAGTTACGAACAGCTCAGAATGAATTAAAGAATGAGCCTTATATTCTTGGAAAGCTACGAATGTCTATTTTCTAGAACATTGCGCAGATTGTTAATATCATTTTTCGAGAAGAAGTTATGGCCGTTTTAACACTGAAAGGTTCACAAGAGGCTGAGCAGTTTGTAACTACAAAGAAATCAATAAATCAAATAAATCTAGTAGCCAAAACTAATGCAGTCAAGAACATGCCAGCTGATACATATTCAAATATCAGAGGAAATGGAATTAAAGATGAGGATTAAGTGGGAGTAATTGGCATAAAGGTTGCCCAAAGAGTTACAATTGTTTTACCATTTTCTTTCACTTATTGTCATCACTAAATTGCTATTAGTTGGGGGGGGGGGGGAATAATTAGCATAAAGGCTACGCAAAGAGTTACAATTGTTTTACCATTTTCTTTCACTTATTGTTATCACTAAATTGCTATTAGTTAGGGGGGGCGTTATGGAGAAGAAGATGATGCATAAAGAATTGGTTTAAAAGCAGCGTTGGGGGGAGGAAATAAAGGGCAGTTTTTTTTATAGAAATAATTTTGAGAAAGACAAAAGGCAAGGCAGTAGCATCAGTGAAGGAAGGAAAGAAGAGGATGCCTCAGTCGATTTCTTTCGGTTTTATCTTCTCAAACTCATGTCTATCTTTTGGTTTAATTTGAGAATTATGTGTAACTAAATTTTTAGTAGTTAGGGGCTATTTTGAAGCCCCAAATATGATTGCAGGTTTGTTATGACATTTCATTTGAATTACTTTTATGAATTGATGAAAATTGGTTCACTACTTATGTCAGTGATGAATTATTTATGTGTTTTCTACGGATGCATACTTAGTAAGCATATCTAGGATTCTAATGCTATGAATATGTGTGTGCCTACCCTTGTCGAATGAGGACCTACATATGTTCTAGAGTAGTACTTGTTAATTGCGATTAACACGTGAACCAAATTCTAGGATAAGTAAGACAACGCCAGTATTTATGATGTCTTGTGATGACTCAAACTTTTTTCGTTCTAAATGATATCTACTTGTTAAATCTATGAACACGCCATTCTAGATTGCATGCCAGGGACTAAGTTAAGTTGAAAACGCCATTCTCTTAACATACTACATAAGAAAGAGTAACAGGTTGGATTTTAACATTGAGCCAACTTGAGCATCTTCATCCGAAAATAAAAGGAATTTCAACGAAACATAACATGTTTGCATGATTATTTGGTGGTGGATAGCAATTCCCCTAACTCGTTTTTCTTAATTTGTGAACTATTTAAAATTTGTTTCTGTTTTGTTTTTGTTCGATTTAATTTAAATAGCAAATCAACTCCAAAAATTCCAAAAATTTGTTATGAGTGTAGTTCTGTGTGTCTAGTGTCTTCACATAAAAATTCGTAGACTTTAGATAAGTCTAAGTCGGTCTAATAATCATTTTTCGGTGACTGGTCAGTAGGGATAGCAACCCAGTTTTTGTGACATTTTAAGTAGTTAGATAAAACAATCTTCTACGGGAAAGACCCTTATTTTCATATACTACAATTGATAAATCTTCGTGTTAATAAGGAAAATCAATAGCTATTTGTGTGGTACTTTGTGATGTGCTTTTAATTCTATCATTACACCTTGTTTGGGAGGTAAATTTACAAAATTGTTTTTCTCTTTTCCTGCAAATAAATCTGTAACTCCATTAGAAGTGATTCATAGTGATTTATGAGGACCTACCCCTGTGTTGTCATTTAAAGGGTCTAGGTGCTATGTAAGCTTCATTGATGAATGTACTAGATACACATGGATTTTTCCAATGAGTAATAAAGATGAAGTTTATGCAATATTTGTTAAGTTTCATACATTTCTTAGTACTCAGTTTTCTACAAATGTTAAAACATGTCAAAGTGATGGTGGTGGTGAATATACAAGTCATCAGTTTGAAAAAAATTTAGCATCAAAAGGATTTTTTCATGAAAAATCTTGCCCATATAGCCCAAAACAAAATGGCTTAGCACAGAGGAAACATAGGCACATTTTGGAAATTGCTATTACATTAATGTAAATAGCTAAACTTCCATCCAAATTTTGGTTCTTTGCTTGTTCTACAGCCATATATTTTATTAATAGAATGCCCTGTGTTACCTTAAAGATGCAATTTCCTTACAAGTTGTTGATTGGCAAACTTCCAGTCATTACACATCTAAGAGTCTTTGGATGTGCATGCTATCGTTTACTGAAACCATATATCAGTTCTAAACTACAACCAAAAACAACAACTTGTGCCTTTTTAGGGTATGCAAAAAGCTACAAAGGTTTTATATGCCTAGATGGGAGTACAAATAAGATTTATATCTCTAGACATGTTCTTTTTGATGAAACACAATTCCCATATTCAAAACTGTCATCTGTTACACATAATATCTCAAAACCAACATTTGAGTCATCACTGCATTTATCTGCATCTTCAATACCATCAGTTTCTTTGCATAATCAGGTAACATTACCTTCATCTCATATGCATTCATCCTCATCTTGAGCTTCAGAGTTCTTGAATTAAACATCATCTAGTGCCACAAAATCTTTGACTGCATCTACAACCTCAAAGTTATTGGAAACATAATCATTTAGTGCCTTAGATTCTATTCAAACACCTATGTTACAGACTTCAGATACATATTCAATCTCACCAATCACAGAACCTTACCAGCATGCAATTACACAGTTCCATATTCCTGTTAATCCTAATTTCCAACAAGAAAACTCACTGTTGTTCTGCCTATCTATATGAATCTACATCCAATGCAGACAAGGTCAAAGAGTGGAATTATCAAAAGAAAGGCATATTCTACTTCAGTAGCGGCAAATTCCACACCAACAGAACCAAGAACATTCAAAGCAGCTGCAAAAATACCAGAAAGGCAATCTGCAATGTAAAAGGAAATTGATGTTCTTCATTCTCAAAACACATGGTCCCTTGTTCCTTTTCCCAAGCATAAAAACCTTGTTGGTTGTAAGTCGGTGTACAAAATAAAAAGAAATGCAAATGGGTCAATATCTAAATACAAGGCAAGGTTTGTTACCAAGGGGTATAGTCAAGAAGAAGGTATAGACTATGGAGAAACATTCATTCTAATGGCTAAACCAACAACAATTCGATTGATTCTAGCATTGACAACTCAGTTTAAATGGACTCTAAGACAATTGGATGTCAAAAATACATTCTTGCATGGTATATTTCAAGAAAAAGTATATAAAGAACAATCTATAGGGTTTCAAAGTTCTAACCATCCCTCAAATTATGTCTGCAAACTTCAAAAATCACTGTATGGTTTAAAACAAGCTCCCAGAGCTTGAAATGAAAGGTTTACAAGCTTTTTACCAGGATTAGGGTTCCAAATGTCACAAGCAGATCCCTATTTGTTTGTTAAACGTACATCAGTAGGCATAGTTGTTCTCTTGCTTTATGTTGATGATGTAATCTTCACAGGCAGTGATCTTCAGTTGGTATCAGTTGTTATTGCAGATCTTACCAAGGAGTTTGACATGACAGACTTGGTAATCTTGAACTACTTCTTAGGGCTACAGATACGCTACAACTCTAATGGTTAATTTAGTTGTCTCTCAATCAAAGTACATAAAGGAGTTACTGGACAAAGTTGATTTACAAGACTGCAAACCTTGTGCCACTCCACGTTTTCCCTATCATAGGTTGCTCAAAGATGATGGCAAACCTTATCATAGCCCTGAGCAATACAAAAGCACTGTTAGAGCATTGCAATATCTCACTTTCACTAGACCTGACATAGCTTTCTCAGTTACCCAAGCTTGTCAGTTCATGCACAATCCCATGGAGTCACATGTTATTGCAGTAAAGAGAATAATCAAGTATCTTGAAGGCACTTCCGAGTATGGCATTCAATTTAAATCAGGACCTATTTATCTACAATCATGTAGTGATGCAAATTGGGCTAGCTGGGGATCCAAATAATAGAAGGTCTACTTATGGTTTCATTTTCTTTCTTGGTTCAAATCCAATTTTGTGGGCTTGAAAGAAACAACACACTGTTTCCAGGTCTTCCACAGAGGCTGAGTATAGAGTTAATGATATCACTGCTGCTAAGCTTGCCTAGAAAAGGCAATTGTTTTGTGATCTTCACATTCCATTAACATTGCCATCCATGATTAATTGTGAAAATGTCTCAGCTATAGCACTATCTACAAATCCAGTATTTCATGCCAAATCCAAACATATTGAAATTGACTATCATTTTGTCAGAGAAAGGTTTACAAGGGGAAATCTCCAAATTCAACATGTATGTTCATCGGATCAGTCAGTACCAAAAGATTGTCTGCACTATTGTTATAAAGTAATTAGTCTTTAGCTTAGTGGAAAAGCTTTGTAGAAACTATATAACAGAATTTATAAATCTATTACTTCACTATCAAGAAATACAACAAACTTTTCTTCTCTTTAAGCTTGATTCTCTCTCTCTCTCTCTCTCTCTCTCTCTTTTCTTCTTTACTGCAATTACTTCTGAATTCTAAGTCTTCTTCTTTACTGCAATTACTTCTGAATTCTAAATCTTCTTCCTTAAGACTTTTCTGCAATCTTAACAGGCTATAGCCCAGGGTAGCCCCTAACGTGGCTCCCCCAATAAACTGATCACAAAAGAGAACCCAATCTTCTCTACCACAACCAGACTCATCACAAAAAGTTATTTTTTAATACATTATACCGTATGAATAGTAGATCCGATGGATGTTGATATAATAAATTGGAATTTCTCATAGATGTTACTTTTTCTTTTTTAACGACTAATGCAAGCATCTTTATCCAATATATATTTTCTTCTTCTTTTGGATTTTTGCACAGGGATTTTGAGCAAATTTTATTTTTAACTGGTAGAGACAATTTGTACCATGTTTGTTCGATATAATTCGTGTGATATAAAAAGTTTGGGTTTTCATTTTTGCAAATCTTCTCTCAAGAATAGCAAGAAACCGAGTGAGAGAGAAAAGACTATACATGACACACCCCGACCCAAAATGCTCACCTGGACTCCAAATCGAGTTGTGATGGTCGACACCAGAAGGTTGATGAAGCCATGGTGTAGTGATGTGGAAAATGTGGGTGAATTTAAACCTAAAAGTGCCTAAATGCAAGAGTACGTATATGAGCAGGAATGAACCCATTTCACACGTGATGTCAGAGCATAAAAGTACAATAAAAGTAAAATGAGAATCCTCGTCGGCACAAATGCTTTGCCACTAAAACCTAGAGGGGCGAAAAAACAAAGGTGAGTGGGCCTTAAAATAAAGCTTTGTAAAAACCTTTTCGAAAACATAATAACCTCTCGCCGTAAAACAAGTATAGTTTTCAAAATATACATTGTACGTATAGTATGAAAATATTTACCGTAGCCTGCAATATCTTAAGAATTCAATACGTCATGATATTTCGTAAATAAACACTATAATCACATAAGCTCGCACAAACAAATATATCATATCGAGTGCTCATCAACATATGCTGACACACGAGTTCATGCAAAGGTATTTTGACATGAACAAGACTGGGTGTAATAATGATTTAAGCTTTAGTACTACAATCACGTGAAGACTGACGCTAAGCACGTCACATACGAGTCCTAATTACTTGTAGCAATCTAGGGCATGACTGGCACCTACAATGGATCCAAAGTGAGCATATGGTGCGATGTGAATATACACGTGAAGTTTGGCCTTGGCCCGAGCGAGTACTACACCAGTGTAGCACACGATGAGCAAATAACACAAATAAAATCATGTAGCAGTTAAATCAATAATTCTAGTCAAAATACTATTTATGGTCTTATATATAATTAAGTCAACCCCTTATAGTATGCATACATGCGCGCCCCATAGGATGTAGAATCATTTCATAAATTTCGTCGATGCACTAGTTCTTATAAACGTTAATCTAATCTAGCGTAACGTAGAAAATTCTTTATTAAATATATAAGTGGAAGCTAAATAAATTTATAATATTTAAAAGCAAAGACCCACTCAAAGATACTTGTGAAATCACATCTGTTTGAGCTGGAGAAGCCAAAGTCTCTAATAGTAATAGCACCTAAGCATAATATTAGGACCCATTAGTAAAACTCAGCTAAAACAATCAAATTTGGAAGAAAAAAAAAAAGACAAAAAAAAAAAAAAAAAGTGGGGATTTGGAATCGGGGCGTCAAAATACGTTAAGAAAGGTCCCGGGCATTTTTCGTAAAAAGTCAACGATCAACCGTAAAAAGTCAATCGAACCACCTCGGCGGTCAACTATGTTAAAACTTTGGAATTTCACTAAATGAATGCCAAAAACGAACTCAGGGCATCAAAATTAGCTTATTATAAGGGTTTTTGAGAAAATTTTCGTAAAAGTCAACACAGGAAATATTCCAAGAAAATTCCTGGAATAAATTTCAGGAATATTCCAAATCTAGATAGAACTGGTCGGGTTGGATCTGAGTTGGATACCTTTTTTTTCGATCCAGTCGACCTGGTCCAGGCGCAGATCTGGTCATCGGATTCTGGAAAATTTGGCTGGAGAACAAAACGAGGTTCAATTAACTTCATTTCTCAACTATTTTTCACATTTTACCTACCAAATTGAAGCTTAAGAGAAAACGAATGGAATTATACCAGCATCGAAAAAGCCTGCGACACTCTCGAGTCCACTCGAAAAATCAGGGAAAAATTCTCGTTGTGTTTCTGTGTTCAAACTTCACAAAAAATCCTTAAAATTACTAGAAACTCACACCACATCACGATCCACAAAGATTTTGGGTGGTTTCCGAGCTTACCAACGTCAGAGACGCCGTGAACTCGCTAGATTCTCGTCGGCGTTCATGTGCTGCTAGCACAGAGGGAGAAAAAACACTGAGAGTTTAGGATTGCAAGGAAAAGGAGGAAGTGCGAGGCGTTATGGTGGTGAGGTTCGCTGGAGCGCCGACAACGTGATGGTGCTAGTGCACATAGAGGAGATATGTACAGAGAGAGAGTGCCTGAAAGAGAGCTGAGAGAGATGGGAAATCGAGTGGTCCTAGAGAGTTGAGGATGAGTGACACGTGGCAAGAGAGGAGATGAGAGCTTGTATGGGTGTGGGCTCCATGGGCCAGAAAATTATTAAAACTTTAAAATATCTTACCAGAAAACATTAAAATAATAATATAATAATCATGAAAAATGTATAAAATATAAAATAGTAAATTTTTATAAAAGTTTTTTCAGATTCGTAGTTCTGTAAAACCTAAATCGTAACTCTGATTTTGATTCCGCTTGCACCTACGCATTCATACCATTGAGAACTTCGAGAATACGGTAAAATAATAGCTCCTACACATCATAAAATGACGGTCAACGAAAGCCAACAATCTCGTCTCTAGGGGCATTTTCGTCAATTCACTATTTAAAAATAATAAAAACATAAAATTAGGGACGGATTGTTACAATAGAACTATAGTATAAACTGAAAGGAAAATTTGAGAAGAAATAGAGGAGGAAAGAGAGAAAAAAATGGTTGTGAGATGAATCTAGGTGTAGGACATTAATCAAGAATAAATTAATTATGAGAACTTTAAATATAATTATGTGATAAGAAATTATACTCAAGATTTATCACGTGGCAAATTTTGAATGGTTGGTAGTACGGTACTCTAATTTCTATTTTATTTGTCCTAATGCGTACGTAGTGTTGTATTTGTTATATGGATAATAGATAGTTAAAAATGTCTCTCTTATTTGAAGCTTAGGTGGTCTAATATTTTGTATGTCGCTACGAGAGAACTTTTTAAAACAAAATGTGATGAGAATAATACGAATATTACCTCCTTAGTAGAATACATTACAACAAAGAAATTGTTATTAGCTAAATGAAAAGGAAAATAAACAAATTGGAAACCAGATTTAAAAAAATAAATAATCACTGTTGTTTTTCAAAAATGGCAAAATTTATTAATTGACACACCTAATAAACATAAGACTGTAAAACTGGGACGAAAATGGTGCCAGAAAATATAATCTAACTCATCATATCAAATATGGAAAATTTCTTTTTGTTTAATGTTGGCCAATTGATTTAATTTGAAAATAAAGTTTTTCGCTAAAATACACCAACACTTTTGGGTTCAAACTAATTCTATATTTAAAATTTATATCGTACTTGTTATTTCATGCTAAAAATACAAGTTAACTCCAATCAAAACAAAGGTGCAAACCTACAACAAAATAGCAATGGATTAAAGTCAAGAAGACCATCAATTAGAAGTATCATATCATGCATATCATGTGGGGGAGGTAAGATGCTTGCTGATTTTGGGGTTTATTGTTTGAGTGTCACATACATTTTTATGGCTTTGAAAATCCAACCGTCCCAACCACCATCGCCTAATTAGTATAGTAATATACATATATGCCTAAAAAGTTAAATAAACCAAAACTTAAGAGGCACACTGCCACCACACCGTTTTCTTCTTAGTCTCCCATGTCCATCGACCAAGCTTTAAGTTCCAAAAGTCACGCAAGTGCTTATAGGACCAAACAATAGTTAGGTACCCCAAGACTTTTGTGTTGAGTAAAAGCACACTGCCGCGTCTGCCGGTGGCCCTTCCGTACAATTTCCTTGTGCTTTATCACTTGCAAGCAGTGTGCTTCCCATGTGACACCTTTCCTCTACCTCTCCCTCATGAGTCAGATCATCCCCACATCTCTTCACCTATCTCTATCACTCGATTACTGTAATCAACTAGGGATATCCCAAACTGCAAACTCGGGACCCCATCTTTAATGGAGTCCGACACTACACCTGCAGCTAACTTGTTTCGTTACTAATTAACAACCGCAAAGTTATCCATGGAGTTCACCGTAGCCATCTCTAACACTGATATTATTGAAAATTTCACGTAGATGAAGCAGCAAATGTTTGTAATGATATGTACACTTTATTTTTCTGAGAGATTAGAGAAACAAATGTTTGTAAAGATACAAAAACTTCATTTTTGTGATGATATGCGTAGTATATTTACCTATTGTATTGTATGATCTATATATTGAGTAGAAGTATCCAAAATATCTTGATTATTATTTCACTTGCATTAATTAAGATAGTCTCCAATCTCCATGGTTTCGACGATCCAAAGACTTGTTCTATAATTTCATAAACCCATGCATTCCTAATTTAGAGTCGTTCTCAATATAGTGCAAAGTTTTTTCTTTTGTGATAAATATGATTAAATTTGTCTTAGGATCAGATAAATATGTGTCTCTGTGTGTTTGTATATATATTTATTAACAAACAATATTATCTACACTAAGGGGGTGGGGGAGTGAACTAAGTCTCATAATGGACTTGCAATAATGTGGTTCAAATTCACCTTTGGCGAGAATCAAACCTAAGACCACTTACTTACAAATGAAGAGGAATATCACTAGACTGTAGTACTAAGTGGCTAGGAACGGATATTTTTAGACTAGCTTATTTGTGTAAAGAAATGAGAAAATTTATTTGAACTTATATAATTTCATTCTACACCCAATCTAAACTTTAAATGTGAATTGATTATTTTTATCTAATGTATAATTACCATCAAGTATTGAATGAAATTAACACCAAAATCAAAATTTTCAATAATTAAACTCTTACCATCCCGCAACCTCTTTCTCCTGCATTGTATTATGCTGAAACCCTCAATCGATCTACCTCCTCCTATAGTAACCAAAGCCTAAGATGCTATCATATAGAAAAATAAGCACTTCTTTAATGGATGAATGATGATTTTAAAGTATTTGATCCTCTAAATAATAGATATGAATTGATATCTCACTGTTTTTTTAATTTGATTTCACTTATTTTTGTTTAGGATTTAGTAGCAATTGTGTACTACATGCTAAAATTTGCCCGGTGTGGTAAGGGAAGGTGAAAATCGAGGTCTTGGAGTAGTTGTTTAGGGTCTTTAAATAAATAAATAAAAACTCTATAGATTCGTATGAAGAACCAAGACCCCAAAAAGGTTCTTTGCATTTTACCAAAAAAAAAAATCTATAGATTCGTAAGAAAATAACTCTTAAAATGGTACATTTTTTGAACAACTAACATGGATAATAGTCCCTCTATTATGAGCAACAATTCTACTCAACCTGGGAATTTCATTGAAGGTCTGGATCTAAAAAGAAATTATGATGGCAGAGTGAGACACCTGGGGTCACAACAGCCAGGGAAAAAGAAAAAAACTAGAAGCAGCTTGAAGGCCAATGGGGGTGGTAAAGAGGAGCCGTTTCGTTGGAATGCCTCTTAGGGAACAATGGTTTGTGGTGGAAAAAGCAATCCTGGCGGAGGAAGAGCTCCAAGATGTCCCGATGATAGAGGATGATAGCATATGAGATTATCTGGATGGAGTAGAAAAAGTGGAAATAGAGGCGCTTAAGGTAAGAAAAGCAGGGAAACAAACCTAGGTTGGTGGCGGCTAGCCTCAAACAGCCGCAAAATCACCATGATCTACCTATTATGGAATTGATGTGGTCTTGGGTCGAACAGGGTAGTACGGGCCCTTCATGGGCTAATCAGGAAATATAGCCCTCTGTGATACATAGACCCTCTGTGATATTTCTAACGGAGACAAAAATGAAATGCCACAGACTATAAGGTATAAGAAAGAGAATGGGTTACAACTAGGGATTCAATGTCCCGCCAATTTGTGTGGCGGGCGGGTTGAGCTTATGGTGGCACGAGCCAACTGAGATTCAGGTGGTTTTCTTAACAAAGAACATCATACATACTACCATGAGAGAATCAGGGAATGGTGAATAGATCAAAGTGTCCTAGGTGTATGGCAACCTATATCGAGCGGAAAAGAGAAAGTTCTGGGATCGGCTTTCTAGCGTTTTGCAGCCCACGAAGGACCCCTGGTTTTGCGGAGGGGATATGAATGAATTTCTGTGGGATCATGAAAAGAGCGGTGGACAAAATGACTTCCATACCCATCCCTGCCTCTTGCATGAGTTCATGTCAAATACGGAGCTCATCGACTTGGGTTTATGCGGACCGTAATATACCTGGACAGGAACCAGAAATAATAGCCTGGTCCAAGAAAGGCTTGACCGTGGTCTTTGTCAAAGGAAGCTAGTAGACTCGTTGGCCGCTGACGTCGGTCACTCATGGTATTGTTCGAGGCTCTAATCATTGCCCGATTATTATCAATATGAATCCGACTTAGGCGAAAAAGAGAAAGCTATTTAAACTTGAGGTTTTTTAGCCCTTGGACGAGGGATGCAAGGAGGTGATCGAGAAAGCTAGAGGGTCAAGGGTAAGAGGAGTCGGGTGGATAGGTGGCTAGGTCGCCTAAACTCATGTAGGGGAAATTTAAGAAATTGGAGCAAACAAAGATTCCGTGGGGATAGGGAGGTGATTAAGTCTCATAATTCTCGGTTGGAACAGCTGCAAAACAACTGGGAAGTTCATGTGGAGGAGATCAAAACCCTCACGGTGGCCATTGATAAACTGGAAGAGAATGAGGTGTTATTTTGGCGCCAAAGGTCCCATGTGAAATGATTGAGGGAGGGTGACTTCAACTCCCATTTTTTCCATCAAATTACCATCCAACGCCAACGCTTCAACAAGATTGAGAAGCTTCAAGATAGACTTGGGGTATGATGCGAGGATGATGCTAGTATTAGTCAGATTGTCCATTAACACTTCACTAATCTGTTTACTACTGGGGGTCAGCGAGAGTGGGGATCGATTATCGGATGTGTCCACTGAACTATTTCGAATGAGATGAACTCTTACCTCACAAGACCGGTAACTCTGGAGGAGATAAAGGAAGCTGTGTTTCAAATGGGTGGGATGAAGGCACTGGGATTGGATGGTTTCTAGGGGGTTTTCTACCATTCCTATTGGGATATAATTATGGAAGACGTTAATAGGCTAATTCACAACTTTGCGAGTGGAATGGGAAGCCCCAAAAATCTTAATTCCACTCACATCGTTTTATCCCGAAGTCGGCCAACCCTACATCGATGAGTTAGTTCTGCCCTATTAGCCTATCTAATTACTCCTACAAAATATGTTCGAAGATGTTGGCAAACATATTGAAACCGTGGCTGCCCAGGATTATCTCTCCTTACCAAAATGCCTTTGTGGAAGGAAGAAAAATCCAAGACAATATTCTGGTGGCACATGAGGTATTCCATCTTCTAAAACTCAAGAAGGTTAAAACTAAATTCGAGCTCGCATTGAAGATTGATATAAACAAAACCTATGATCGTATGGAGTGGGACTTACTGCAAATTGTCATGCTTCGGATGAGGTTCCATTGGTGGATTGATATGGTGATGGGGTGTGTGTCCACGGTTAATTTCTTAGTCCTCATAAATGGTCAACCTGGGAAACGTTTCAAGCCATCTCGAGGCCTCCGACAGGGAGATCCTTTGTCTCCATACATGTTCCTTATTGTCATGGATGTACTCTCGAAATTAATTCATGGGGCAGTTAAGGATGGATTTATTGAAGGAATCAGGATTAGCCAGAACGGACCACCCCTATCCCACTTATTATTCGTCGACGACACTCTCATCTTCCTTCAGGCCTCTCCGGGGAACTGTCAGAATATGGTGCAGCTTTTGAATGCCTATTGTCAGGCATTGGGTCAGGAAGTAAGTATGCAGAAATCCTTTATTTTCTTTGAGGTTAATACCCCAACTAGCCTCCGTGATGAAGTCTGCAATATTATGGGTATGCCGCAGATGGATGACCAGGGGAATTATTTGGGCATTCTAATGGTTTAGGGAAAATAGAAAAGGGAGGCCCTAGCGTACGTTAAGGATCGAGTGATGGCAAAGATCCAAGGGTGGAAACATGGATACCTCTCTCAAGCCAATAAAGAAGTGTTAATCAAAGCGGTTAACCAAGCAATCCTTGCTTATCCCATGAATGCTTTCTGCTTCCGCGACAATATACGTAATGATATTGATGTTGTGATTGCTAATTTCTGGTGGGGACAAAAAGGGGGCGAACAGAAGATCCATTGGGTAAGTTGGCAAGCTTTGGGTTTGCCGAAGTAGGAAGGCGTATGTGATTCCGAAACCTAAAGGATTTTAACCTTTCCTTATTGGCGAAACAATGTTGGCGTCTATAACATAAGCCCGAGTCTTTGTGGGCCCGAGTTATTAAAGACTTCTATTTCACCAATTGCTCATTTCTTAATGCTCGTAAAGAGGGGAAGGCCCCTTGGGCATGGACTAGCCTCCTTGCAAGTAGAGAAATTATTGCAAAGGGCTTACACTGGCAGATTATGGGTGATGATCATGTTCGCGATTAGGTGGATTGTTGGGTTATGGCCTTGTGGATGAGACACCTTGGTCCGGCCCTGAGTATTGTGATGGACCCCACAATACAGGTATCCTCCTTAATTGACACTCAATCTCGGACATAGCAGTTGGAGGCAGTTGGAGGCAGTTGAAGGGCAGGTGGCCCAGGGTAATAGACAGGTGATTCTGGATACTCCGATTGGCGCCCTTGAGCAATGGCATCGATTGATTTGGGCGCATGATAGGAGGGGTCGTTATACAATTAAATTAGGGTATCATTAGTCCCATGACCTTAACCGTCGGATGCGAGCTCTCTACCCTTTTCCTATATGGTTGTTGACTCGGGTGTTTGGAAAAGACTATGGTACATGCCTACCCCTCAAAAAATTAGACATTTTATGCGAAGAGCAAGCGCGAGCGCGCGGGGGAAGGGGGGCGCCTTAGTTACAAAGGTGAATCTATTCCGACACAATTGCGCTCTTTCCCCAATCTTCCCCATTTGCTCTGACCAGGAGGAGTCCATTAATTATGTCTTACTCTTATGCCCTTAGGTGGATCGAGTTTGGTTTGGGGGCGCTCTAGGCTTTAAGAATTGTGAAACCCTCAGTCACTACTTTGTCTACCTGGCTTAAAGGTGTATGGAGCAATCATCCGGGGCAAAATGAGGATAAGAGGAAAACATTAGCCTATATAGCGTTTACATGTTGGTCTATTTAGAAGGCTCAGTGCGAGGCAGTCTTAACTTTAAACAACCATCCCGGTGAAAACTATACTTGTTGTTTCAATGGCTGCCTCATCTTTCCTTAAGGCTTGCTCAGGTCATGGAAATACACGAAGCACAGTGACTGATGGGCCCACTGCTTCTCCTGGATGGTCTTCGTGGGAGAATGGGGTGGTTAAAGTGAATGTGGATGCCAGCTGAAAGGGATTAAACTGGGGCTGCCATATCGGCGCTGTTATTAGATACTCCACCTACTGTTGCTTAGCTGTGAGGAGAAGAGAAACTTGGGTTTCTAGTGTGTTGGTAGCAGAGGCGAATGAGATTTTGGAGGGCTGTGTAACGGAAAAACAAAGGGGTTTCGAGAATATCATGGTGGAATCGGACTTGAAGGAACTCATTTCTTGGTTGAACGGAAGCATTGATCAAGGAAACTGGGAGGTCCTTCTGACCCTGTATGAGATTCGAAGAGCTGGTGCGAAGTTCATGTCCTGTGACTGGTCTTGGGTGTCGAGAACAACAAATGGAGCGGCCGATTTTGTGGCGTCGCATGTGGGAGCAAAGATGTGCTACTTAGTCTAGGTTCAATGACCCCCATCTTTGTTTGTTTGAATTCTAAACAAGGATGGCCTACTTTGCCCTCCAACTTAGTTTTTTGCTTCGATGGGACTAAGGTGACATAGGGAAGCCTCCGTGTCTCAGCCTCTACATTTGTCTTGTTTAGTCTGTTGTTGTTGGTCCGTGGTGGCCTTCTGCTCCTCTTTTGGCTTTGGCCCTGGTTATGATATTCTCCAGTTTTCAAAAAAAAAAAAAAATAATAATAATAATAATAATAATAATAATATAATAATAATAATAATAACAATAATGATACATTCAAATATAAACCATAAATATTTTGGGAATCATGTACATTCTAATTGCTGAAAGATATTGCAAATGAAAGCCAATATAGTTTCTTAGTTTTAGCAACTAAGACTACAGCCATGCCAGTTGGTTTAATTGCTGTTTTCCGTGGAGTATAGCCTTCAAAACTGATTCTCACGTGTTTTTGTTTTGTAGGGATGCGAGTTGGGTTTGCTGTATTCACATTCTCTCTACTTCGACGACTTTGTACCTTTCAGAACATTTTTCATTGTCTAACCAGGTTTTTTTTTGCTTCGCGTTAGATTTTGGTTTTTTATTTTTTAACTGGGTGTAAAAACAAATTTACATATTGGATTGATTTTGTAAAGAAAGTTTAGATAGCAAATACAAGTTTAAAGAGATATTAATAGTTCAATTAAAAATAATATGAATATATATAAAGTAAGCTGCAAAATATTGTACGAGTACATGATTACATGACCCAATTGCAGCAGTAGAAGACTGGCAATATCTAAAGTATAGATGTGGCCAATTTAGATCCTTTAAATGTCTATCATCTCTTTATGGCATGCAGCCAACCAAGTACCAAAATTCAACCTGATAGAAAATTCAGAACCAGTGAAAATGCAGCCTGCTTGTGGCCCTTGGGATGGAAATATAATATCTGATTGTATCAGTGCAGCGCACACTTTTTCTTTAGGCTGTGAGAACAATGATATGAAGTAGAAATTTTATCCTATTCAAATCTCATGATGGGATGAATCTCAAACTTTGATTTGAAAAGCATAAAGTAAAATCATTGATTTCCATTTATCGTGAATCGTAGTGTTCATATTAGTCGTACATGACATTTTAATGAAAATCTTAATGATATTGATGTTGGGTACATTTTGGAACAAATCGGATTCGGAAGAACTTTAGTTATTGTATTAGCAATAAGTTCTTAACATGAACTTGAATCATTTTACCAAAGCTCCGTTTAAATTATCAGTTTGGATAGTCATTGCCCAAAAGAAGAAGGAAACAAATATGAATCATTCTGCAAACATATTTTTTTTTTAGTTTGATGATGAATAAGGAATAAAAGAAAAGCAAAATCTGTAGCAGCCACATCATCATGTACGGACACGGCCACGAGGACTTCAGGTGGAGACCTGATGCGAGGAGGGAATATCCGACTATGTCACTTTACACGGGACTTAGTGTTTTCGTATTTTCTTGTTCAGGCATTAAAACGATGATTCAGTTTAGTTTTTTGTTTTGTTGCACACTTTTCTTTTATTTTTCTAATCAAAGTAGTAAAATCAAACGGATGCTCTGCAAGTGGTATTTTACTACAATGATAGAAAGTGTTGAGTCTTTACATAACGGCGTAAGTTCGAATCTTATTGGTAGCTAATCTAAGAGCATCCCCAATGAGGGCTTTATCCTCTATGAGGCTACCACATTTCCAGCCTTAGTAAGCAAAATTCATCCCCAATGAGCCGGAAAATGGGGCTTGATCTACCACTAGGGCTAGCAACTTCTTTTCTTGGGTAATATAAAATCGGGCTACATCTAGCCTCAAAAACCAGTGGGTCCCACAAAAATAGTAGCAACCCATGTGAGCAAAATTCTCTCACTCTCCATCCACTTGCAAATACAGATATACTCTCCCTTTATTATTATTTTAATTCTTTTTTCTTGCTTATTTTTCTTGCAATTTGGCTAATTAATGATTGTTTTAAATTCCATAAAAATTAAAATTTCAAATTGATTTAACGTTCATAGGCATTGATGGGTGAAATTTTCAAATAATTTTTTTCAAAATTGTATGATACTAATTTACCATTTGGTGCTAGGTAAATTGTTGTGTTATACGTGAAAATCAAATTATTTCAAAGGGCAAAGTGGGGGTTTGTTTCTTTCAACGGATGAGTTTGAAATAAGAGAATCTAATCCAACGAACCATTTATAAGCGATGAAATCTAACTTTGTCACAATTTGAACTTTTTAGGTTGAAGGGTTCAATTCATAAATAAAAAAATTAAGATAACACGTCCAAAAATTAAATTAAGAAAAGCTAACACAAAAAAAAAAAATAATAAGAAAAACTAATACAAAAAAATAAAAAATAAAAATCATCGCTTAATCAAATTACTATATAAATAAATATATGTATATATAGCCCCATATAGAGCCTAAAAGATATAGCCCCTCATTGGGAGAGATTCTTTTATAAAGCCCCAAAGATTCCTCAGAGCTCTAAATGGGGCTATATCCACCACTTTTCCAGCCCTATGTAGAGCCCCTTACTGGGGATGCTCTAACATAATCTATCGTTCGAAAAAAAAAAAAACAGATCCTCTCAATTTTTTTCTGGTAAATAAAAAGGTTTAGGGAGAGAGGAGACTACTCCGGGGCTAGAATATAATAGAAACCTCTTTGAAGGCTTAAAGAGCTTAACCCGTTTTTGGTTTTACAAATTGCCTACTAAGATGGATTGCCGTTACCGAAACTCAAACCTAGGCCTTAGTCTAATGAAGAGAACGATACTTACCAACTCAACTAATCTTCATTGACCAACAAATGATCTCATTCATATTACTATAAGTATATATATAATGTACGCAGTAGAAAGGTCACGTGATAGAAGCCGTCTAAAACCTAAACCCTGTACAAGCTAGAAGTATACAGTAGTCTTACCATACATGAGACTTTAAGCTTCACACTCTTCTGTTTTTTACACGAAATCTCAATTTCATTGGTTTTAAAGCAGGTTATGTTTGAGCCTCAACCGGCCATGTACGCAGTTAAGTTTAAATTATCCACATATGTTAGGCTCTAAAGGTTGTCACACATAAGTGGGAGTGTGAGGATGAAAAAAAAAATGTCTCATGTCACATTAGACTGTTAAAATTTTTTTCCATAAACTTAAGGGCATGTTTACTTAGCAAAAAGGAAGAAAAACGTAATGGGAAGTAACGAAAAGGAATCAAATCAACTAAACACTCCCCTCCCCCCACTAGTTTATTTGGTTCATGATTTGAGGTATTTGATCAAAGATTTCATATATATATAGTAAAAACCTAGAAGGAGAAGAAGACACTGGAATAAGAAGATGATATAGTGAGGCGCAAAGAAGAAGATTCCGCAAGGCAAATATTAAATCCTAACTAAGAAAAAGGTTTATGAAGAAAATGAAGAATAAAGGAAGAGGCATACCCTAACTTGGAGATATATAGGAAATAATTGGATTCCAACAATTATTCTAGTAGTTAAGGCAATTTTTTTAAGGGTGGGATTAGACTCATAAGGGACTAGCAATAATGTGGTTCAAATTCGCCCTTAGTGAGAATCGAATCTAAGACCTCTCACTTACAAGTGAAAAGGAATCTCATTAGACCATAGTATTAAGTGGTAGCAATTTTATTCTTTAAACCTCAAATAGACAAAACTCATCACAAATCTTAATCTTAAAATCAAGGGATAATAGTCACTTAGTACTACGGATTGGTACGTAGTATTCCTCTTTACTGGTAAGTGAGAGGTCTTAGATTCGATTCTCGTCAAAGCAGACTTTGAACCACATTATTACTAACACATTATAAGACTTAGCCCACTCCTCCACCCCTTAGTATATAGATAATGTGGTTTGAAAAAAAAATCAAGGGATAATAGGGCTTACTTATGAGTTATTATAGAGGTAAATTGGGTTTGAAAGTGACTTACAAAATTAGATTCATATCAAGTTTTTCCTTTTTTAATAAACACAAGAGAACTCAAAAATCAAAATGATTTCAAGCCTCATTCTTTGGAAGCAACCTCAACTTCTTTCAGTTAACATGATTTCGTTTAGCGTAAGTACTTTGAAACCCTTCAATTAATGTAATCAACCAAAGAAATTGACAATGATATAAAAAGACTGATAATGAGTGGTGCATTAGTCCATAATAACAAGAAAACGATACCCTCATCTCCCAACACCCAATTTACAAAATGTGTAACTACGGCCCCATTGGCTCAGTACTGTACACTCAGCATCTACCAATCAAAATGCAAAAATTGTAAAAACTTGGAGAACCAATAAATCTAGGCTCACCAATGTTCCTTATATGTAACTCCAACAAACCATACTTTCGTTTTACCATCCGTGGTTCATGAGCTTCCTAACTCTGATAAATCTCACGCGCACACACACAAAGGGCCAAACTCATAGGGTCTTCGCTCTAGTGTTAGATCTCAAGCATAAATGAGCTCTTTTTCTCTTTTTATTCTCTGCTTTATCACGAATTTCGTATTCTATTCCTTTTCTCTCTAATCTTAAGGTATTAGTTCTAATTTTCTCCTCCTTTTCAACCTTATTTTCTACTTTACACATTGGATACCAACTGGATTTTCTTCTGAATATGACCAGGTCTGTGGCATCTGAAATGGATTTTTCTTTTTATATAAAAAAATTAATTAAGAAAATTGTGTTTTTGTGGGAATGGATCGATCCTTTGTAGAAACCTGAGCTGCATATCAAATCTGTGAATTATATACAAAATATTGTATCTGTACTCATTGTTATTATTAAATAGTACCTTAAAAGAAGAATAGGGTTTTGTTTTGTGCTTGGGTTAGATTCTTCTCGGGTACCCCTCTTCACGTTAGCATATTCTCGAGGATTGGTTTTATTCCTCCACTATTTTCCTTTCTGAATGTCCTCAAATTTTTCTTTCTAAATATATGTATTCTGCGTATCATTTTCTTGTTAGAATTTACAGTATTTGACTCAAATGCATGGAGGAAATGTATAGATTGACAGTCGTTGTTTGCGGGTGTGGCATCATCAAGATTCACACATGCAAGTAACTGCTAAAGTTCTTTGAAAGTGAGAATCTTGATGATGCTGCATCTGCAATAAACCACTATACAACAGAGAGGAGACTCCACAGTCCACAGTTTTACCTTTTTCACTTCAATGATTTAATTGGTATGCTTTCTATCTACTGTTTCAGGTAAGGGTATTTTTTTTAAAACAAATATTCTGCTTCTTAGTTTTAGAATTTTTTTTTATTTTTGTTAACAGATGGAGCCCATATATATCATCAGTAGTGTTTTCAGGTGTTATATTTATGGCCTCATTAACTTGGCACTGCTGACTGTTGGTAGATCTGTGATTATTCTTCTGAGAAAAGCTTGATTGGGGTACAAGGGTTACCTGAGCAAGTCTGTTTATGCATAGAGAGAGAGAGAGAGAGAGAGAGAGAGAGAGAGAGAGAGAGAGAGATATGAGACTTTGTCTACGGTACTGGGATGAGAAAGGAGAGTGTTGATCAGCCTTGACGATGCTGCGAAGCTTTAAAGCATTTTGAAAAAGGTAAATATTTTCAAACCATTTATATATTTTTAATTTTCCTAATTTGTTTGGTTGGTTTTCAGATCCAGCCATGGACTGTAATCCAAAAAACTGATTTCTAATCTTTTCCAAAAATAGGGAATACATTCCAATAACAAAGTTGTTTGGTAGAATGGTTACTAAAAACAACAATCTTAAAAATGCTAAAAAAGTCCATCATTAGAACTCACAATCAATATTTTTAAAGGGAATTGATTATCAAACTTTGTTTTGATCATGATTATCATTAATTTTACACTCTTTGCTTAATTGTCTCTTAACTGTCTTTCAATTTATTCAATTCAGTCGTCTAGAAAACCGAGAGGAGTATAAATCACTCCCCCTTTGGAAATACGAAGCAATATTGTTAGATTTCAAAGTTGAGTTAAGGTCTCTTCAATATAAAGATGTTTGTTTCCAAACATGAAAATAGTTTCTCAAATTTGTTACTAAACAAATTTTAAAACTTTAAAAGTTCTGAATGCAATTGAAATCTTCAAATTGTATACTCATTTTAAATTTTATTACGTTTGAATCGTTAACCAAATAACAAGCTTGGTTTTTTTCCTTTCTATTGCTGAGAAATAGAAATGTGTGAAAGAAGTTTTAGATTGTCTATATGTGTGTTGTTTTTTTTATTCCACCTGTTTTGGGTGGTGGGTTGATGCAATTTGATTCAATTATTTGTTAATTTCTTTTTGAACAATATTTCAAGTGGTTTCGATCTCCAGCTGTTGAGTATATCATTGAAAATTGGAATCGGATTGCTTTGGTATTCAAAATCTTTGTGGGAACTTGTCTCACATTGTCACATTCTCACTGCCATTCTTGTCTTTGCCTTTACACTTATTTGTGGACCAACCAAAAAGTGAGTCGTCCTCCAACTTAAAACTTGGAGATGTAATTAGAGTAATGCTACACTTACCATCTATTTATATCATTATTTATACTATCTTTCTAATAGAAGAAGAACCCGCTAACACATATGAGTCTCATTAAGGAGATGGTACAAATAGGTAATAAGAGTAGTGTTTTTTATATATAATTAACCTCACTCCCCTCTCATTCATCACTCCTCTCAAGGACATAATATTCAATACTCAAACTATTTTCTCACTTCTTCAATAATAGTAACATCCGATGCTTCACCCTTGATTCACATATTATTGGATCTCAATTAGGCTACGCAATAAGTACTATAATAACATGAAGATATATCTTTAGTCATATGCAAATATCTTCTCTTCGACTGCAGTACCTATTTGTAGGAATTTTTTATTTTCGGATAATGAAGAAAACCTTATGAATCACCTCTATCATCAGGTAGAACATTTTAGGGTTAATTATGCATACATGTAGATATCAATATTCATACATGTATCGAATAAATTCGAGTGATCCGAACTTAAGATTTCCAGCTGCAATGATATGACAACTTGTTTATAAAGCAGTGAACTATAATGCTAGGACCACTGATTTCCAATTCTCACTGTTGAGGTAGGAGTTGATCTTCCCTTGATGCCGAGATCTTTAAACTATTTAATTTAGACAGATCACCAAACCGCAAGAATTCGGAATAAAAATGTACTTAAACCAAAACAATCTTATAGCTAAATATATTTGTGCATGAGTTAGATAAAAAGTATATATGAACTATAACTACCTCACTCTGGCTTATTTAGAGAACTTGCATATAAAACAAATGTTAATGCATTTTCTTTCAACCATTTTCTCTCTTTCTTCCATTTCGTACAAAACACACTTTGCAAGATTTCACAAACACATTCTTCATATAAAACCAACCATTTTCTCTCTTTCTTCCATTTCGTACAACACACACTTTGCAAGATTTCACAAACACATTCTTTATTACATTTACATACATACATACATACATACATACATACATACATACATATATATATATATATATATATATATATATATATATTAACTTCAATGTTTAAGACTTGAATCTAGGCGTTGGTTTAGTTTTTGCTCAAGATAATGAGTCTTAAGTAATTAATAATCATGCACAAGTTAACATTCCGATTGTTCACAGAACTCTGGTCACTGCTCTCTTAATTGTGATTTAAACCGTCCATTAATTACACAGCTTATTTTAATTGTGATTTGGAGAGGTTTTAAAATATGAGGCTGCTATATACTTTAGCATCAGCTAGTAGAATAATGTTAACAGACGACATGTTTTATACGACAGATTAAAAACGGTCGTAGTGTTTTAAAGTACAACGGGTTTTATAATACCGTCGTACATTAGTGACAGTTTATGGTTTATCCTTTGTGATCATTTCATTCACACTTCTTACCCTTTATCTTGGGACTTTTATAGATTAATATTATGTTCCCTATAGTCCTATTACTCCTTTGAGTGTGACTAGTGACCTCTATATTTCTTATTTACACTTCAGCTATAAATCATGCATGCACTTATATCCCATATACGTTCGTGCATTGTTCTTTTGCTTGACTAAACAATTAAGTTATATATGTAGATGCTTGGGTAAAAACAAAAACTCTCAAATGTATGCATGGTCTCATTAATTAAGTGATATATATGTTATGTGGAAAAACATGTTGTGTAACCTTCTACAACATTTATTTGTGTTTACAGCACTCATCATGTAATGAGTTTCGTAGACACAAAAATATATATAATCAGTTGTAAAAGATTTATTATGGAGTCCGAAAATAACATCTCTCAAAGACATATGCATGAGATCACAAATAACCTCTCTAAAAGATATGTGCATGAGATCACAAAAACTCTATCTCTAAGAGATATACATTGGCACTTAAGTTAACAGGATATAGTACATATTATCTATCTTTATATATGTATTTTTTCTGTAATGAGGTTAAAATAAAATTACAGTACTTAGCTTCATGGAGGAAATGGCCCATTGGCAAGCGGACCTGGATCCTCTTCTGAGTTCAGGATGGAGATCCTCCTGAGCAATTCATTCAGGTCGTTGAAATTTGATCTAACGGCTTCAAACAGGGGGTCTCTTTAAAAGTTATAATAATTACAGTCGTTAGATCAAGTTTGAACGGTCCGAATGGACTGCTCATAAGGATCCCCATCCTGAGCTCAGGAGAGGATCCAGTTCCAAGGCAGGCAGTTGTGGTCTCCATGGTTGTACAAGGTGGTCCAACTGATGCCGGCCACTGGGTGTACATGTGGCAGACATGCAAGTGAAGGACCATATCCTTGGGTCGCTTGCATGAGATCTCCTTGGACAACAAAATCCAATATTTTTGCCAAGACAGTAAATTGGTGTTCCAAATGTTCAGCTTCCTTTTTACCCAGAAAACAAAATAAAGAAAATATGCATTAGGATTTAGGAGACAACAAAAACTATGGTGAACAACAAAACATCTAAATATAAATGAAAGAACGCCTGCATCTTAATCCTAATTTAACCTCAACAAACTAAAAAGGCAGAAAAGCAAAAACTTATCAAACAACATGTACCGTAGTGGTGGATCCAAGATGTAAAACAAGCACACACCACTTTCCCCTCCTTACCCACCAATTACTTGTTCTTCTTATATTTTTTGTCAAACAGCTTACCCCGTGATAGTTGTACTAAAATAATACCTCCATGGAAATTCTAGAACATCAGGAGTAGCAAGCAACGGGTGAGTAGGCGAAATAACCTTCACTCGCACATTCGACTCTCACTCTTATTCCTTCTCTATTCTCCTTTTCCACTTCTTTGTTTATAGACGTCGTAGATGTCGATGTTTATGTACAAGAAGCGCCAGAGATGGTGCTATCAAGTGTGCCAACGCCTCTGACTAGAGGCCTAATGTTGTCAACAGAGGGGGAACCTCCTCTCACCACCAGTTGGCCATATCTATATAAATGATGAGTTCATGAGCATGGTTTTCCTTCACTAACAATGCTAAAGATGGGCAGACCTATCCATGACGTACCTTCTTTTTTTTTTGACATTTCTCTATATTTTAGCCATGGAAGATTTTTCTTGTAGTCCATACACGACGGTGCTTCTTATAACCACTAATCACTTCGTTTTTTTTCTCTCGTTCTAGTCAATTCAGAGGACACATAAAAATTCAAATTCGGAAGAGAGAAACCCTTGCAAACAAGTCGGCTTTCTAGTAATCTCGAAGATGAATTTGTATGTGGCAACCTGGTAACTCTAATTTAAAGTTCATGGATCGTCTCCACGCAAACTCTCGAACTATATATGAGCTACACATGTTAACTAGTTGGAAAAGGGGGTAGGTGTTAAAGTTTCAGGGCCGCAATTCTCTTATAATTATATTATTATCTCTACTTAATCATCTGTGGAGTCAATAGATATGAGATTTTTATGCAAAATGTCTCAGTAAAGTAAAAAATAGAACATTTGTGATATAAATTGTGATTTGTCACGTAAAATAACTCCTACGGGACTATTCACTACTAGAAATACAAGTTATAGCTGACAAAGCAAAATTTTGTCGGTACAAGAGTCCTTTCTCAACGAAAATTTTAATTTGTTGCGCCAGACCCAATTTAGAATGCCAATCTTAACCAAGAAAATTAGAACGTTAACCAACGATCATTTTGTAGCCGTAAATTCAATGCCCTAATGAATTTTGTTTTGACGGGTAAACTCTTGCGGGAACTTTTCCCGATGTATTGAAATATTAGCAGACGATGTGAGGCAACAAAGTATTTCATTAGCAAACTGATAAGAGAGGCAACAAAGTGTGTCATCGGTGAAGTGATAATAACTCTACGTGATAAGAACAAACTTATCAAATCCCCAAGGGGCAATCCTAACCTATTTTGTCGGTTCACATCCACCAATTGCCCATGATCTCCCTCCCATATTATTCCTAATCCTATTTGCTCATGATCTCCCTCCCATATTCTTCGCTCTCAGCGCGCCATCCAATTTCACTTTCGTAAGAATTCCTATTTATCTTGTAACAACTTGGTGGGGTCTTTCCCATTCAGAAACAATTTTGACGATCCTAAATCCCTAAATTTCTATATTAGGGTTCTCACACTCTTAACTGACTTTCATCCACTTCTCTGCCTCTATCATCTCTCTCGCTTCTCTAGCTCTCATGATCATCTCCATAATTTTGCAAAAGCAGCAACCACAAGCAACAAGGCTTAACGGTGAGAATATAAGCAAATTATTTAATATATTGCTTATTTATAGTTTGGTTCAAGACCTTTAGGCTACCATTACTTTTTGTTTTGATTTTTTCTTGGTCAGGGCATGTTATTGTTCGACTCTTGTAACTTAGGATGCACTACAAATTAAAGGAAAGTTTTTTATTTGGATTTTTTATGCTACAATGTCTTTGATTTTTATTCTTACTATTGAATTCCAATGCACTGCATATATGTATTTACATTTAACTTAAACTTGGTTCTTTTTTTTTCCTTTTTTATTTTTTTTTTTTTTGTAGATGACAATGATTGGCCAAAAATGGAAACGACCTCTTGTGTCAACAACAAGAATCCCGCCTTTGCCATCCTAGTCATGGTCTATATCTGCTATCAAAGATGTTCCTCCTACTTTTCGTCAAGAGAGGAATAGGCCTAATATTTTGAGGCAGATTTATCTTTCTCGCACACAATCTCATTCTATGGGTGGTGCGACCAGGAGTGATATGCTCCTCACTTAGAGCCAAGAAACATTGATCCTCTATGACCTTGGCGGGAAAACACCATACCTTCTTCGCCCTGTACTCGTTCCCAGACCATAAGTGGTGCTAGCGAGACCTCTTCTTATCAACATCGAAATGCAGCAGGATCCCAGCTTGATGATACTCATAATGATTTACCTACTGAAGCACCTACTAGAAAGAGGAGTGCAGTTCATCGTCGACATGGGAGAAAGAAATTAAAAAAACTAATGTTATATACCATGATGAACAATGTCATTACGTTACACCAATTATAATTGCATATTAATGCCTTTTTGCTTTTCCATTGTAGGTGTTAATGGTTCTATACCAAACTTACCAGATGAAAGACCAGTGCGTGGGGCATGTCGGTTAGTTAAAACCAATCATATTGTTCATATTACACAAGCAAAGATCAAGGTCGTTATTGACCCGGTGCATAGGCGAGCAAATGATAAAGTTGTTCATAGCTTGTTGGCACAGGATATGGGGGCTATTGTTCGCCAACACTGCCCAATGAACACGGCATATTGGAAAAGAATGTTTGACGAGTCGAAGTTAGACCTCGTCTCGAAGATCACTGTGAGTAGAACCATTAATTTAAGACATATAATATCTATAATGACTTGAATTTTACCTTAGAAACACAATGTATTTTGTTTTAGTTTTGGTTTGAATTTTATTGGATTAAAATCACGACTTGTTTTTAACTATCTCAAGTGAACTTCGACTTGGACACCAATATTAAAGAACATGATGACTATGTTGATAGACTCATGTCTAGACGATACAAGGCGTTCAAGTATGAGCTACATGCATAATTTTTAGAGTGGGCATCGGCTGAGAAGGCATTCGCCAATTGTTCGATAGAGATTGACTCAAGACCTGGGGAACCTGGACAGTGGGAGTTTTTATGCAAACATTCTCAATCAGAGAAATTTCTGGTATTGTTTTAGTTAATTCATTCATGCATTTTGTCTTAATTTTTTTGTTAAGTATATGGCACTAGCTAAGAAACTGTTATTGTGTTGTGAAATATAGAAACAATCAGAGGCTAAAAAAAAAAAAAAGCGAGCCCAAAAGAAACATTAATGGTTCTACTCATAGTGATCCCCAAGACGAGGTCTGACTTCGACTCGTTAGACATTCTTTTCCAATATGTTGTGTTCATTGGGCAATGTTGGTGAACAATTGCCCTTGTATCATGTGCCAACAAGCTATGAACAACTTTATCAATTGCTCACCTATGCACTGGGTCAATAACAACCATGATCTTTGCTGGCGTAATATGAACAATATGATTGGTTCTAACCAACCAACATGCCCCGCTCATTGGTCTTTCATCTGGTTAGTTTGGTACATAACCATGAACAGCTACAATGGAAAAGCAAAAAGGCATTAATATGCAATGATAATTGGTGTAACGTAATGACATTGCTCACCATGGTAAATAACATTTGTTTTTTTTAATTTCTTACTCCCATGTCGACGACAAATTGCACTCTTTTTTGTAGGTGCTTCAGTAGGCAAATCATTATGAGTATCATCAAGTTGGGATCCTACTGCGTCTCGATGATGATAAAAAGTTTCCCTAGTACCAATTACGGGTTGGGATTGAATGCGATAAAGAGAGGTTCCACTCGTACCACTTATGGCCTGGGAACGAGTACAGAGAGAAGAAGGTATGGTGTTATCCAGCCAAGGTCGCGGAGGATCAATGTTTCTTGGCTCTAATTGAGAAGCATCACTCCCGGTCGCACCACCCATAAAATGAGATTGTGTGCAAGAAAGATAAGTATGCCTTAAAATATCAGGCCTATTCCTCTCTTGACAAAAAGTAGGAAGAGCAGCTCCGATAGCAGATGTAGATCGTGACTAGGATGGCAGAAGCGGGATTCTTGTTGACACAAGAGGTCGTTTCCTTTTTTGGCTAATCATTAGCATCTACACAAAAAAAAAAAAAAAAAACCAAGTTTAAGTTAAATGTAAATACATATATGCGGTGCATTGGAATTCATTGGTAAGAATAAAAATAAAAGACATTGACACATAAAAAATCCAAATAAAAAACTTTACTTCAATTTGTAGTGCACCCTAAGTTACAAGAGCCAAACAATAACATGCCCTGACCAAGAAAAAATCAGAACAAAAAGTAATGGTAGCCTAAAGGTCTTGAACCAAACTATAATTACACAATATGTTAAATAATTTGGTTATATCTTCATTGTTAAGCCTAGTTGCTTGTGGTTGTTGTTTCTACAAAATTATGGAGATGATCGTGAAAGCGAGAGAGATGATAGAGGCAAAGACGTGGATGAGAGTCAGTTAAGAGTGCAAGAACCCTAATATATAAACCTAAGGATTTAGGATCATCAAAATTGTTTATGAGCGGGAAAGATCCTACCGAGTTGTTACAAGATAGGTTAGGATTGCCTTGGGGATTTGATAAGTTTGTTCTTATCACGTAGAGTTATTATCACTTTGCCAATGACACACTTTGTAACATCCCACATCGAGGGAGTGGATCCTGGAAGCCTTATATGTATATTCTCATCTCTAACTAGCACGAGACCTTTTAGGAGCTCACTGGTTTCGGGTTCTATTGAAGCTCCAAAGTTAAGCGAGTTCGGGCGAGAGCATTCCCAGGATGGGTGGCCTATTGGGAAGTTCTCATGTGAGTTCTCAGAAACAAAACTATGAGTGCGTGGTCGAGGCCCAAAGCAAACAATATCGTGTTACGACGAAGTCGAGCCCGAGATGTGGTAGGGGCTCGAGCCGGGTTGTGACACACTTCGTTGCCTCTCTTATCAATTTTCCAATGAAATACTTTGATGCCTCACATCGTTGACTAATATTTCAATAAAAGTTCCCACCAGAGTTTACCTGTCAAAACAAATTTGTCAGGGAAGCGAATTTATGCCTACAAAATAATCGTTGGCTAACGTTCTAATTTTCTCAACTAAAATTAGCGTTGTAAATTGGTTCTAGCCCAAGTATTCAGCCGACAAATTAAAATTTTCGTCGAGAAAAGACTCTTGTGCCAACAAAATTTTGCTATGTCGGCTTATAATTTGTCGGCAAAATTATAATTTCTAGTAGTGATTTCAATGGAAGAATGTAAAACTTCCACCTTCACTAGAGAATACAAACAAAAACATGAAATTATATATTTTTTAACATCTTAGAAGGTAGCCCCATTAGGGCAACTCCAATGAAAATATGCAAAACAAAAGATGCAAATTGACATTTTACTCTTCAGTGACATATTTTTTAGAATAATCCAATATGAAAATGTGTTTGATTTTACTCTCTATATATCTCTACATGTAACTTGTTTATGGTAGTTAGTACAAGGGTAATGTTAGGAAACCAAAATTTTAAATCAAATGATGTGTCACCAATAGGAAATAAGCACGTTAATCAACGCTTAAATAATTATCTAATCATCAACAATTAACCATATCATTTGGTTTTCAAATTTGGTTTAAAAATTTTGGTCTCCTTAACATTATCTTTTGTACAAATATGAACAAGTAGAAACTCATTACGTTTTGTGAAAACCTTTGACAATCATGCAAACCCTAGGAGTATAGTATTTGTGGGACCATGATTTTTTAGGGTCGGTGTAACATCCCACATCGACAAAGGGAGTGATGTGCCTTATATGTACATGCTCACCTCCATATAGCACGAGGCATTTGAGAACTCACTGGCTTCGGGTTCCATCGGAACTCTGAAGTTAAGCGAGTTCGAGCGAGAGCATTCCCATGATGGGTGACCCACTAGGAAGTTCTTGTGTGAGTTCCCAAAAACAAAACCGTGAAGGCGAGGCCCAAAGAGGACAATATCGTGCTACAGCGAAACCAGTCTGGGATGTGACAATCGGAGTCAGGCAAATCGAAAGTCGAACACCTTAGTGGTCCAGTCATGGACTCAATTGATACAATAGTAGAGCTGCACATACAGAGCAGCAATGCCACCACCATCTAGTTATGGAGCAATGGGCGAAGTTCGACAACTTTGTTGAGATTAATCATTCTTGTTCCAGAAGATACGGAAACATAATCCAATAAGGAATCAACCAGGCTTCCTATATTCTTGGAATCCTTACAATCTAAGGATCGGCGCACCACAAGTAATCATATCCAAAGAGGATTCAATATATACTCCTAGATATCCTTGCGATTCTCCTGATTTAATACGGATTCCATATCCTAAAAAGACTCTATTTCAATTGGTATAAATACCCCCTTCTAGGAGTCATCTCTGGTAACGCAATTATCGCATACTTTCTTGCCTATTGCTTGAGTCTCACATATTTGCTTACTAACTAGATCGTTGAAGAGCCTTTGGTCAGCACACCCCGATCCTTGGCTGCTTATGGTTATTTATTTTTTTTTTTTAGGTTATCGAGTTTGTGCATCTCTACCCTTCACGGCGGTGCGTGAATTTGGCTCCAATAATTGGTGCTTTCATTGAGAATGGACTCATATTTCTCTCTATCAAATCACTATACCACAAGTATGCTTGTAGAAGTAAGCTCTATTAACCCTAACATTGAAATGGTGACAGGAGACAATCCAGTCCCTAGAGCCTCCATCACTCCCGCTGGGAATAATTTGATTCCCAACGTATTCACAACTCCTGGTCTGAGTAACCAAACCCATAACAATCATCACAGAGAACAACGAAGCTCCTGCGACTGGACCTCCCTACACCAAGGAACAGATTTAGGAGACTTTGCTAAAGATCAATGCCTCTGTTGATGAATTACAAAGACCTTATACAACATCTCAGGCAGGGAACCATGCAAACTTCATGGATTTTGAAAAACGGATAAAAGCTCTGGAAAACTTAAGCAGGACCAATTCTTGATTTCTTCTTTTAAACTTAATATTTTATGACTATCAAATGTTAATGCATAGTTGAGATTTATAATCAAATTCATCTTCACTATGCGTTAACATTCAACTATTCAAAGTGGAGATTTTAAAATGACGATGTGTGAGTTTCAAAAGGCAAAGTAGGATCAAAATCGAGTTTTATAGAATAAAATGAGATCAAAATCGAGTTCCAATGAGTGTAGCTAAAATAATCATGTCATGTTACATTTTTACCCATCCATATTAGCAATTTAGTGACTATTCGACAGACGAAACAGAAACATGGCAAAATGAGTTTAGTAAGTAGTGGTAACTTTTGAGTTACACAGAGTAAAGTGAAAATAAAATTGAGTTCCAGGTAACGAGATAAAAAAAGCCAAATTTTACTCCGTCTTTCAAGTAACACTGTAAAAGAAGCCAAAGGAAGGACAAGTAGATAGGGAGAGGCATGGAATGGAATGTTCCAAGGAATGTCTCTTTTATTTTATGTATTTCTAATGTCTTGATTTCCTCACAAACAAGACCGCATCCTTTGCTTCAAGTCCATCTCTCAATTTTTATTTCTTTGAAATTTTGGATTACACTCAGCCATAGCTGAAACTTGAAGAAGTGGTGTGCAAAAAGGAATTGGTAAACAAATATGCCAAGTGAGTTGCTAAAGCTACGTTTTTTACTTTCTTTTCTCGATTTATGAGTTATTTTCTAATTCTCCCGCATCATACTTGTTGCTTGATGCTTGCATGGTCGGAATTGGGACCTAGCCACACATACCCCAATGCCTAATGGACGTCAAAACACAACTAACTAAGACGAAACTGATATCATGATCCCACGTCTCTGGAACCTCTAACGCAAGTTCGGGACATCAGAGCTCGTGACAGTTGCACATGTGTCACGACGCTCAGGACCGAGCTTGCAATCGGATGTCCGGGACCATACCTAGACCTGAAGACTCAACATCTGAGATCGGACTTATGACCTGAGGCCCAATAGTAGACTTGGTACCTGGTGACACAAGGACATGATACCCAAGACAACGGTGGGTACGAGTTGCCCCAAGAATCCATGGTACAAGAGCTAGGGATTGATGCCCATGACCGTGCCCAAGTATCCGAATCCTTAGGTCGAACCCAAGCACCAGACACCTAGAACTACCTTGGTGCCCAATGTCTGAGACCGGGGCTCGGGAACTTGCCACCCATTAGCAGACTAGATGACGCAAGTCCTCCCCTTTCTGGCCTCAGCTACTTGAACAGAGATTGAGCAAACAGCCGGTTCGATCCCTGCTAGAAAGAATCACGAAAAGCAAGTCGGTATTCAACCATAGATAGCGGTAGCATACAACTCAAAAATCTCGAGCTCATGCTATGCATCACATACTGAAACTACTCATAAATCATGTTCTCATTCCACCATAGATTCATAGCATTCCATTCCAACAGCCTAAATAGATAACTGTACAGATAGGGAAGGATTAAGTTAACTAAATACGCTAAAAAGGCGGGCTACACATAGAGAGGAAGAAAAGGACAGTGATGAAGCACTAAGCTCCATCAAAATTCTTGTGTTAGCACTGAGGGGCTCCCGAAAGTATGGGACCCCCGACTAATGACCCATGCCTTCCCAAGGCGGGAATGCTAAGGGAGCGGCGTTTTCTAAATTTCATATTGCCAGAGCACGGTACTGGAAGCTCATTCTTCTCAATAAACAAAGAAGAGTATGGGCATAATGGTTCAGAAAATGACTCGGATCTAGTTCTATGGAAGAGATCCAGGTTCTGGCGATACTTATCCCCTTCTTTATCGGCTGATTGATCCTCCGGAACAGGGAAAATTTTATGATTGGCTCCCCGATCATCACTTCCGAACCAGTATCCATTCTCCTGCACGTCCTGCATTGCTAGGTCATCGTACTCATCATCCGTTTTTGTAGACTCCTCGTCCACCGACCCTATCTGCACAATAGTAAAAAGTTTAAAGTAAACAATTAATTCATGAAAAAGTAAAATCCAAACTCTCATCTGATCTAACCAGGATTGAACAAGTTTAAATATCCAAAGTGCCCCATTTAAATATCCTCATTTAAGATCAGAAGTTTTGTATCATATATCACATATACATATACATTTATACATGTAAGTAAGGACCTTTATTATGACGTAAAAATAGCAACGATCATAATATATTTGATGTGAGTTGATGAATTTTCAATTATTGTGAAGACCTCTTAGGGTTCCAATATAACCTAATAAGAATTTCTAAAAAACCAACTCATACCTCTTCATACAACTGTCTGTCTCCATCATCACTGAGTTCTTCATCACTGCCTGCTTCAGCCTCTTCATCAACCTCTTCGTCGCTTCCATGCACTGAATTGTCCTCTTTCAGCTGAAGGGGAGGAAAACAATGAGAAATCCAAGAAGAAAAGACTAAACTGAACTGATCATTTGAATCTTATTTGTCAACACAGTTAAATTGTTGACCTATGTCACTAATTTCTACGATGACTCATCCGCTGATTTAGATAACTTGTCAAGCAAATCTCAACTTACACGGTGTAAATTACCTACTTAAGAAAACTGATATAGGAGAGACTCGGAAAATTCAAATTGGTGCTATAAGTACCTGTTTGGCAGGTCTCTCTGACATCCGTGGCGAGCTGCAGCAGGAAGAGGGAATACTTCTTCCAATCTCAGTTCCCTCACCCCTCGACTCATCCACACTTCCAGCACAACTCGGACCACCATCACTGGGCCAAGCGCTGATCCCATAGAGACCAAACTGAAGATTCACTTGCTCTGCGGTTCCAATCTCCATCTCAGTCCCATGGCAATATATAGGCTTCCCATTACTATCAACTGAATCAACAGGCCAGGCCTTTGCCACAGATCCATCAGTATTTACAAGAGCCATCAGATGCCTAGACGACCCTTTTCTCTGGATCAACTGAAACATCCCCTTAGAACTCAAAGAATTGGCTGCACACTGGTTTCTGTACTCCTCATCCACTACAGTAACTGTGTTTCTTGTGGGATCATAAAGGTGCTCCCCTGCTTCACGCCTACGGAGGCAGCTAAAGACCGTTGCATGGATAGCTGCCACACTCTTGTCAACATTTGTATTGTTAATTTTGGGGACAAGATGCTTGTCAGCTCGCTTACAGAGATATTCTTGGATTGTCCTGATGTTACGAATATACTTCACATACTTGTTCTTTGTTGGGTCCAGTGTCATATACTTTGCACGGACAGCAAACCGTTCCATGTGTTTGTCCTCATTTGTGATGTATATCATGAATGGAATGATCGAAGGGTGTTTCTTCATAAGCCCCATCTGGAATAAAAATAATTATTTTGAGATGGAAAGGCAACTAAATATAACATCGAAACAACATAGGGAAAGATCATTATAGATACATACCACAAAATTAAGGCTCAAGTGAACACCTTCCACAATAACTGATTCTCTTCGTTCCTCCCACGCAGTGATAAGTCGATCAAGACTGTCAATCACCATCTCACTTTGAGCCTTAAATCCTTCAACAGCCAACTGCTTTGCACTGATCAATTCAGCAGTACTCGAACCGATGTCTGACAATCGGGTATCAGATTTCCCAGAGGAAGAGCCATCAGGCATTCCATCTTTGGGAAGTGAGCGTGGAGTTCCAGCCAATTTTTTGGCTTTCTTTTTAGCTTTGGATTCTGCAACAGCCACTGGATCCAGACACTCCCCTGCATGATAGGTTGAAGCCCATAGCAGAGGGTTTTCTTTTTCATCTACAAAGCTCCTCATCATATGCCGAATTGAGTCAGTAGATATCACAGTTGTAATTCCCAATCTGCTACCCTGCAAGACTTTATGGATTACACTCAAAACGAATACATACCCATAACAGAAAATAAAACTTACATCATACAACACTTAAATGCTACAGACAATAAAAAAACGTAGTAAAAGCACATCATTACAACACTTTAAGACTACAGAAAACCCAAAAGGAAATAATGAAAACAAATAACTAGTGAATTCAAATACCAGCAATGAGGACAAAGTAGATTTTCCACAGCCACTAGTGCCACACAACAGTACAATCACGGATTCCTTCCTTTCCCTGATTCTGCAAGGAGATTATTATCCAAATAAAAATTAGGAAACAAGCAGAAATTCTAACTCAAATGATTGCAACAAAATTGATAATGACTCCACATCACAAGGTCATACGGCAAGACAGAATATTTCCTTTCAAAATCCCAATATTTACAATGATGTTCATCTTCCTATTCCAGCTGCATTACTAAAAACCCTCCATAAATAATCTAGAACTCAAATGATTGGTGCACCACAAAACTAACCAATTATTATGCCACTGGTCCAAAAAAAAAAGAGTTCAAAAATATCATTGTTACTATACAGGTTCCAAAAGATTTCCGATAAATCTTATGGTAGTGTTACCGTAGAAATTTCCACTGTTACGACTTTTAAAAACATGTATATCCATATTTTATTCAAATGCACAATGTTGACACGGCAGGTGAATAAATAATCACAACATAAGCATGCCAGAAAAAGGTAAACTATTCACAGAAAGCAGTTATTAATGCATGTACGTAAGTTCCATTTATTTCCAGTAAAGATAAAAGACTCTTCCGTACCTGCATGCCAAAGCTAAGTCTGCCTGCTGGTTAGGACCAACATACTTGTACTCAGCCTGAGCATCACAAACAACATTTAAGAAGGTTTTTCTCCTAACCACAACAGTCGTGCGTGCTTTGTACAATTCAAATGGTACACTCTTGCTTCTGTCATCTTTCCCTGAACCCAAATGGTTGCAGGCCTCAGATTTACCGGGGGGAACATTTTCTGTTCCTTCCGGAAGCAAGACATTTGATGAACTCTCATTTCTTATCGATTCAAAAACCCGTTGGCTAATCTGATCAAAGAAAAATATGTCTGCCATTAGCGGTTAAATTTGTAAAGTAAAATAAAACATGGGAATCAGTCAAGTAAGAAGAAAACTTTTCAATACACCATCATCAGAAGACTGTTCTAACAATGAACCAAATGACCCACATGAACCCTAATTATATAAAAATAAAGACCATAACTACATCATAAGTTCATAACGTAATAAGGAAATCACTTTGTAAGGAACTAAACTAAAGCGCCACTTGGTACTACGGTCTAGTGGTATTCCTCTTCACTTGGAAGTGAGAGGTCTTAGGTTCGATTCTCGCCGAAGGCAACATTATTGCTAGCCCATTGTGAGGCTAAGCGCCCCCCCCCCTCCCCCTTAGTGTAGATAATATTGTTTGTTCAAAAAAAAAAAAAAAAAAACTACAGCACCAAAGTTATTGTACAATACTGTTTACAAACTAACTACTGGAACAAAAAGCTGATTAGGGATAAAAATTTAATGATCCAATCAGTTAATGAAGACATCGCTAAAACAATGCATTCTTGAATAATGTCAAAACATAAAGCTCCATAGCCGAACAAATAAACCATATACAAGATTAATGGAAAGGGAATATACTAATATATTAAGACAAACACACCCAAAAGGATCTGCTCTGCACATTTCAATGCTTTAAAAAGCATGATCCATGAGATACCCACAGCAAGAAGAAACAAATGATAAAACAGCAAAGAACAGCATGGATTATATTTCAAACCAAAATAGAACATTTTTCAATCAAACCATTTACCCTCTCGCCTATTCCACTGTTTGCACATGTACGCAAAGTTCAAGGGAGTTCTCACACACAACAAACCTAAATGGAACTCCTATTCAGTTAAAATGGTTTCCACTCTCGCTTATTCCACACCACTTGGTACATAACCAAGGTTCAAGGGATTTCTCGCAAAAAACAAACCCTACCCACTTTTACATCCAGATTGAATAAACCAGGAAATACATAAGAAAAATGAGGGGTCGTTCTAAACCAGGAAATTTCGAAATTAAAATTCATCTAGAATTGACAATAAACACTCTTATAAACCTCAACAGAGATTATTGGTCAAAACAGAGAGATCCATCAACTAACAAAATCAACTGTTAAAATGTAACTGCCCAAAGAACCAAAACTTAAGGAAAAAATAAAAAGTAAATGGAGAACAGGATGAGAAAATCATAAGTTAAGATTGTTCAGAAACAACAGTAATCAAATCCTCTACCAGAAGAATAATTTTTCACAGGTCAAGTTGAAGGCGATGCAAGAACAACATAACGGTCACAGCCCACCTTTTTAAGAGCAAATTAATCTGTGATAATGAAATTCTACCCCAAACTATGACTCATAAGGATGACTTTATAGAACGCCAATTGTGCAACCAAGACTAATTCATCGACCAAACGTCTTCCGATAAGCATTTGTTGACCCGAAACTTAAATAATTCTTTCACCTAGAACACGTAACACCACCATGTAACATTCAAGACTTTAAAAATTGCAAAATTCATCAAAATTTCAGAGCACATTACATGCAAACCCAGATCAGCCCCCAGAACCAATAAATTCAATAACAAATCCACAACAAAAACACAACCCAAAAGCCAAAAAGTTCTAAAATTTCACGGAAATTCGAAATTCGAAAACTTTTTCGATACCTTGAAGGCGTGGCGGGGCTTGCAGCCCATGAGTTGCAGAGAGCTTTGCAAAACAGGACGAGTATACCGAAAGGACTCCTTCCCTTTCTCTCTCTTGCCCTCATCGTCCACCACCACTATGTACAGAACCTTCGCCGCCTCAGCCATCTCTGCAAAAATTCAAAAAGTCAAAAAATTAATTTCAAATTACCGAAAACAAAATCACCAAAATCGAAATGCGTATATCAAAATTCAAAAGTTGACAAGGCAATGATGAACCCGTGACGATGTGATGTTGCGAGCACGTGCAAAACATGAAAGGGATGTGTACAGAGAAAACTGGATGCAATGCCGATGAGAGAGAGAATTTGAAGGCAATGTGAAGGGAGAAAGAGAGAGAAACGAAGGCAATGTGAGGAGAGAGAGAGAGAGAGGGGGGGGACCTGGAAGCCGGTGATTTGGAAGAGCGAGGAGGAAGACGACGAGAGCTGTATTACCAGTGTGATGAGGGTTTGGGATGACGATCCGCCATTTTCAAGAGCGCGATCTCGGCGTTTTACTGTGTCTCGGCACTCTCCACCTGCCCCGCCCTCCACGCAGCGCACGCAGCAACCCTCCACGAGTCCCACTCTCTCTCTCAAGGACGCACACTTTCTCTCTCTAAAAACTCCAAAACCTTTCTCTCAACTCACCACTCACCACTCACCACTTTGCAAGGTGGAATGACGATACTGGGCTCCGGTCGGTGCGAGAATTTCAAGTCCTTCGCGTCTAGATTTATAGGGTGGGAGCGTGGGCCCGGGAGCGGAGGTCTCAAGCAGGTGTGAAAAGGGTTAATTTGGGGAACGGTGGGGTGATTTGCGGAGACGAGGGTGTTATTGAGGTGGAGGACATGGTCCACAAGGACAAAGAAGGAAAAGGACTTCAGACAAATTTTTTAATTTTTAATTTTTTTTTTCTTTTCTTTATGTTTTGCGTTATTTTTTCTTTTAGTAGTAGTAGGAGGAGAAAGAATTGAAATTATTTTGTTTTTTTCTAATTTTAAGTTTTTTGAAAAATTCGTTTAGTAATTGCGCTTAGTTTTCGATTGAAAACTGAAACCTAAAAACTAAAAACCAAATTTTTAAAACTGAAAAAAAAATTAAAACCAAAATGGTTATCAAATGATCTGTTTAAAATTAATTTTGGTTTCTAATTTTAATTTCCCGACTTTCCATAACTGATAATATTTCTTCTTAGGTTTTTTTGTTAAAAAAAACTTGTCAAAACTGTTAATCAATCCAGTGAAATCAACGCAACCGAAAACGTGCACTTAAACGTTAATTGAACTTGTTTACCAAAAAAGAAAGGAGAATAGTCATTGGTCTGCAAACTTAACTCAAATTACCATTTGTGAAGTTTTTGAAAAGAAAAGGTAACAAAGTTGGAGCCCACAAAAACATCGGGCATGACAGTGGAGTAAAATATCAGACCAATTGCTAGTTGGTCACAATAATTCTTGATTATTTTAGAAGAGGTAGCTTTACTTGTCAAACGAGAAATGTTGATGACACTTTCAAAAGCTCGTCTTCATAAATTTTATGTCACTACACGTTTTTAATATAATATTTTATAATGTTAATATGAGAATTAACGTTAAATTGTGAAATTGTAGAAAGTTCATGAAGAGTCATCACTTTGAAAGAGTTTGATTAGCGTTTCTCTTTATCAAACTGTGATACTTTGATTGGAAAATTACAAGTCATTTTATGATCTTCAAACACTTTATAGGTTTTTTTTTTTTTTAAAATGGAACACTTTATAGGGTTAAGCAAGGAAGATTACCTCATAGAAAAGGAATTGAAGCAAAACGATAGTTGTTTTATTGTAATACTAAGAAATCAATATATACCAAAAAAATATTCGAGATAACATTTAAGAGGTCTTCCATCCAAGGAAATTTTAATAAAAATATAAAATGTCAACTTATTCACACAAATTGTCACCGTATCAGTGAATTTGAGAACGAAACAAGCTCGAAAACACAAAAGCAAAAGAACACGTCTAATAAAGCGAATTGTCTAAGAATCTTAACCCAATAAATTAGAAAATCTTAAACCGTTGTCTTAATAATAGTCATATCATAAGACCACTTCAAACTCCTAAACAATAAAAAAAGAAAATGATTAGACCAAAACCGGTAAACGAACCAAACTGCCAACCAACTTAAGTCAAGTAACATTTAACAAATCAAAATTTCGTTTTAGATGCGTATTATTTAAATTCTATTAAATTTGTAAAAAAAAGATATATCACAATTATATACTAAGAAAGGAAAGAAGAAAAAAACCAAGGCCTTTGACGAAACGCGCAGACGCCGCGGTATACCAAATTATTTTATTTTATTTTTAGTAGAAGATATGTTATGAAATTAAAGAGTAAAATATATAAATAATAAAAGGCAAAAGCAGAGGAAGAAAACAACAAAAAAGGATAGAAAGAAAAAGACACGGTCGTGAGTGGTGGCACGGTGGTCAAGGAGGGAAACTTTTACTGCAAACTTTGGCGGGTGCATCTTGGAATTCAAAAGTTTCAGCGCCCCATGCGCGCCTTGTTGTGTTCTAATTCCATTCGATCTCATTGATTCCGCGTCCTCGTTTTTAACGAACAACTTTATATATGTTAATCAACGGTGATTTGGAATTTTATAATATGTGGGTGCATAGTGGGAAAACAATTTTGCAATCCCAATTTTTTCTTCCTCCTGCATTTGAAATACCATATCTTGCAAAGCGTTCAAAATGAATCTTACGTTGATAGGATAAGGGATTTTGTATGGGCTTATAAGTAAATTGAGTTCTTCTCATATTGTCAATTGATTTTATGGTGAAACCTTAACTTTCTTCATAGTATCAGAGCAAGCTATTCTTTCAACTCTTTGCAGGGCCAAATTGCTGGTCTGCAATTTGCTTCCTTAAGTTGGAATTTCGAAAAGTTGTCCTAGCTCCAGCTTTAAGAATATTGAATGAACAATTGGGCCTTCGAAAAGATTGGTGTTGGCTCCAGTGATTGAATACGGATTGAGAAGATTGGGCCTTCAAAAAGATTGGCATTGGCACCAATATAATGACTTGACCAATGAGGCGACGTGTTGGAGAATAGAGGCTCACATCAAGCTTATGACAATATAATACACAATTAATATATAAAAGTTTCCACCCCTAATATCACCGATGCCTTTTTGTAATAAAACTGAGTACCTAATTATACGTGATTAAGTTGAGATAATATCAGTTGTGGTGAACAACTTGCTTCACAAAGAATCCAACTCCTCCAACAACACGAGTAGTTGGGTTTCTTATTTTGTGCGGGCTTCGTCAAAGGTTTAGTAAACACACCATTGATTCTTCTACCAAATTTCTTATTGTATGTTACACCAAATATCAAAGTCGTTAATCCTTATAATTATAAGGGTGGAAAAAGGAGAATCGGACCTTGAGAAGTTTAGAATGACAACTAGTCTAACAAACTTATTTATAAACTTAAACAACAACAGGATCTCGAATATTCTACTATGGGATGGAAGTCATGATAATTAAAGAATCAAATGGAGGTCGATCTGGTGGTTTCAAGATTGTAAAAAACGTTATGCACTAGTCATGCAACGCTGCAACAGTTTAGGGTCTAGCAGTTAGGCGGGGGCTTAGGGACTAGGTATATTTAAGTAAATTTATTATATATTGTATAAATAAGTGTTTATTTATACTTAAAAAATACATAATTGTATGAAGTTACATGAATTGCAAAGTAGAATGACTTATAAATTATAAAGTATTAGAACATATTGAAAACATAGGGAACAAGCATATAATGAGTGTTCATCCAAGTATTCAACAAGTCTCTTACAAATTAGTGAACAAAAAAAAATAAAATGCAAAAAATGAAAGTTATCTATATTTTGTATAAGTGAAAGTCGTGACGTAAGCGGGTTAGACGGTGCCTAAGCAGGTCTAAGTGCCTTTTTTTAATTTTCAATTGCCTAATGATTAATCGTAATGGTGATTAGCCTAGCGCTAGACGAAGCCTTGGCAACGCTAATTGAAGTTTTTTTATTTTTTTTATTTATGAAGAAGAAATTTATTAAAGCTTCAAACCTCTAATATAACCGTTTCCAATACAATCAAAACTGAAGGCCTCCCTAGCCGAAAACGGAAGAAAATAATCCCAAATATGAGGGTTGGAGGTCCATATGGGCTAATGCGTCTGCGACGAAATTTACCTCTCTATAAATATGTTTCCAACTGATATGTTGAAACCCAGAAGGCAACCATTTGATATCTTCTATGATAGGTTTAAGATGCCAACGAGGGCATCCAAATATCTTGCACTACCTGGATGACTAGCTTAGAATCTCCTTCTACCATCAACTTCTTCACACCTTTGCGCCTGGCAAACAAAAGCCTTTCCTTTAAAGCAACAGCCTCCACAATCAAAATGGTGGCGCCATTAAGGTTCAACGCCCTAGCATCAACAAGTTGCCCCTCTTCATTTCTAAGAACAAAAGCAGCTTGGGAGGTATCATTAATTGTACTTTGAAATCGTAAGGTGATTTAGCTAATCGAAGACTTTTACTACTGAGTGGTTCACTAGAGGGCAAGATAATTTGGTTTGTTGGATCTACTGTTTAATGGCGCTTTGAAATCGTAAGATGATTTGGCGTAGCGATCTCCTTTCTCTGCATAGTCTCTCATAGTTTCATAAGTGTGAAGCAGCATGGATATCTTTTGAAAAAGTGAAAGCATTCTTTCATTTAAAACCCCACCTTAAAATTTAGCTTTGCCTATATTCAGGTTCCAAACTTCAATGGAACCCATTAATCACGATCATTGCAAGACATTCTATGGGCCACTTATCACGCTTTTTATATTTTGTGAAACTTTTTTAGGAAAATTAATGAAAATGGATTGAAAACTTTGAGTTTTAATGATAAGGACAAAATAAAAGGTAAAGTGAATAATATCAGGTTTGACTTTTTAGTGTAAAAATGTGATTTTTCGTTAAAATGAACAGTACATCGGGTTTTTCATTAAAACTGCCAACTTTTTTTTATTTAATGATGAAGAACATGATTAATTGACGACAAGTATGAGTGCTTAGCAGATATTCCATTATCACGATCATTGCAAGATATTCCATAGAATATCTGCTACCTCATATTTTTAGTACTATATAATGTTGGTGTAAGAATTAACGTTAAACTGTGAGGTGTCATAAAGTTCATAAAGAACCTCACTTTGAGACTCTTCAACATTTCTCCCTTGGTAAAGCGAATATGATTCCACAAATTTTTAAAGCATCTTCGAGGGAAACTCTAAATTTTGTTAAATTATCAAGTAAACAGTACTGAAAAACTGTTTTAGCTACTCAGTTAAACCTTTTATCTTCAATAATGCTCTCTATTTTAACGAATTTAAAATATTTTATTAGTAACAATTCAAATTCAACCAACTCTTTTCTAAAACAACATTCTTAATTATCTCTTCCTTTTCTCCTTGCTCAACAATCTACCCTTGAGTTTTACATTTATTTATTTATTTTTTTTTTATATTTAGCAAGTGAATAGTTGCACTCTAAAGAGTGATTGTTCATTTTGCTATAATAGAGATTCTTTTACCGCATCTCTTGAAGATGAATTTTTTAGATTTGGCTCTTTGGAAGAGAGTTTTAGTTGTTTTATAACATCTCTTGAATATGCTGCTAATAAACAAATGTGTGTGTGTGTATGTTTTTTTTTTTTTAATTCTTATAAAGGGCAATTGAATTCCAAAAGGACATCAAAATTATAAGCCAAATTTTGTAGCAACGTCCATATCTTAGAAGGCATCTTGAAATATGGTTTTTTGATGCCTGCCGAATTTGAGCGATGGACCAATGGAGTCATGGACTTTCGTGAGAACAAGTTAAAGTCAAATTGCAATAACGGCAAGAATTGTTGTAAACTGGTTTTCCATATGGATACTGTTGGATAGATATCAACAATCAATGATAATTTTATATATGCTAATAAATGATGAATGCGAACAACTAACTTAATAGAGTATGAACATTAAATAATATTAAATAATAAAAAAACTAAATATCGAGGCTTGCGTACCGCAATGTCCTTAAAACAGATATTTTGCCCTTACTAGTGCTTGTAGTTCTACGGACGTCTGCTTCGCCAAGATTCAATGATCTAGTTAAAATTCCAGCACCGGAAAACTTAACTTTTGGCCAATTTCTTTGTGGTTCTCTCAATAAGAATGTTTTGGATTGTAGAAGAAGAATTATGTTTTTCTGTATTTTAAATGTCATGCAGATGAATGTATATATAATATGATTATGCATGTTCGCAACAGGTACGGAGAAGGGATGCATCTGTTGGGAGACATCTTCTCATATAGGTGTTTGCTTTCTGCGTTCTTTCACCACACTTTAGACTTCTTCTCATATGTCTACTAGGATTCCGAATCGAGCTGTGATGGCCGACACCTGGAAAGTGACGAAGCCATAAAGTGTAGTGATGTGAAGAATGTGAATAAATTTAATCCTAAAGTGCCTAAATACCAGAGTGCATTGTGAGTGGGAATGAGCCCAATTCACACGTGATGTCAGAGCATAAGTACAATACAGTAAAGTAAGGTGAGAATACCATCGATGGTAATCGTTTACACCAAGATTGCCATAGTCCTCGTCGGTATGAAAACTCTGCTACTAGAACCTGGAGGGGTACAAAAATAAGTGTGAGTGGGACTAAAAATAAAGTTTTAATAAAAACCTTGTGAAAACGTTATAACCCCTCGCCGTAAAACCCGTATAACTTCTAGAAAATAATACTACGTATATACATATGAAAACCAATGCACAAGGTCAGTAAAAACTGAAGTATGCGATGTCATATATTTTAGCATTAAAAGATGTAAGCCAGGTGAAATCAATATAAAATAAGATTCCAGTCGGAGCCACCTAATATGACCTGTACGACTGGACCTATAACTCATCAATATATGCTAGCACACGAGTCGGAACCACCTATTGTGGTCTGTACGACAGGGCTGGGTGTAAATATGTACGCTCAAGTGCTACGACCACGTGAAGGCTGTGCGAATAATCGTGGGTCACCTATGAGTCGGAACCACCTATTGTGGTCTATACGACAGGGCTGGCACCAAATTTGGATCAACGGTGAGCGTGCGGTGCAGGAGGTGAACATCATGTGAAGGACTATGCCCTGGCCTCGGACGGGAGCATTAACACAGAGGTGTAACAATGATAAGCTCTAAATGCATCTATGCATAACAATGTGCAATGCAACCAATACTCACTTGGAGCTTACCTGAGCCTCCATAGCATCATTCAATATAAATACAATTCAACCAGTCAACAAATTAAACCATGCCTCCACGTTCAAAGAAAATCACATCAAAACTACTTGCCAAAACCATCCGTCAATCTCCCCCTACCCTTCAACCCCAACAAGTCCCAGGTTCTTTCTCTCTCTATATCTCCATCTCCCTCTCTCTCTAGGATTCCAATTTTCTTATTTGTTTAATTGGCAATTGGATTCCACATAGGTTTATACATTTCTCATTCATCTATCTGTAATTTGCCAACTCCTTTTAGTTTGCTTTATCTTTTCTTTCTACTTTGTTAATTTGTGTGTGTGTGTGTGTGTGTGTGTGTGTGTGTAATGCAATATTTAAAGTATCACACATTTTAGACATGGCCTAAAGAGCATTTGTGGAAGCTATCATTTATATACATACATATATATATACACACACACATTATAAAAGGGAAAAGACCCACTCACCTGGAGTTCGTGCTACAACTCCCTAACATGAATATCGAGGCGTTACAAACAATCGGCGCTTAGAACAATTATCAAATCATGTCTCCAAATTCTTATCAATAAAACAACTTACATAGCCTATTCCGGAAGATCCGTATGTCGAATTCCTGATCCGTAAGTTTTTAATATCCTTAAATATTACATACTATAACGTATCAAGGTTGGTGACGATCTAACAGTTGGGATCATCGATTGCTATAATAATTAAGTGGCGGACCTTAATGGAACTAGGTTCAAATGACAATAATTCATCAATCGGACTTCACATACGAAATTGGAGAATCAAATTTAGCCTAGGAAAGTCAGGGGATGCCTCAGCCCATGCGCCGCCATGCATGGTGGTGGACTCGCAAGAAAAATCAACTATTTCTAAAAATTACCAAATTTTACAAGAAAGTAGATCACAATGAGGGGAGTAATTTTCATACTTGTGGCTAAGGCCAATTTGGTCGGGAAAAGCTCCAATTTCCCTCGAACCCTTGGGTGTTCTTCAATCCATCCTCAAGTCGAACTCTGACGCCCCAACCAATGCAGGGGCTTTGTTCTTAACCTCAAGGGGAGTCGACCCATTGTGGTGGTCAACCGAATTTGCTTTGGGAACGGCGGAATTGCCGTTTTATACACTAGAAACCCGACGAGCTCATTCTCAGAGAAACCAAAACCAAAACCCATCAAATTTGGGTGGAGATACAAGCTGGAAGGTCACCAAGCTGTATGCAAGTGATAGATGAAGATGGTTCACCGGAAAAAAGCCATTAAAGATGTCTTGCGGAAAATCGGGTCAAAGACCAGGTCTCGGTTGTGAACGGGTTAGGGTCCGGGTTGGCTAAACCTTCCTTCCCTCATTTCTCTCCCTTCTCTTCCTTCTAATTGGCCAGTTTCTTCTCTCTCCTCTTCTAAATAGGCTTCACATCCCTCCTTTCTTTCCTTTACCTCTTCTCCCAACTGTCCATTTCTTCTTTCTTTAAATCTAGGCCACACACATGGCTTTTCATATTAAGCTCCAAAAATCTGGAGCTTTCTAGAAAACAACCAATTTACTAAAATGCCCCCGACTTTAAACGTTAATATCTCCTTCGTTATAACTCCAAATCACGTTCCGTTTGTGCCCATGCTTTCGTAGCAATGAGTACTACGAGGATATGCCAAGAAAATGTGTCTTACGTGACACGACACGGCAGTCAACAAAAGTCAGCACTTTGCCTCAAAGGGCATTTTCGTAAATTCACTTATTAAAATTATATAAACTGTAAAATTGGGAACGGGTCATTACACCGAAGGCCCATCTTTTGATAATTACTTAGTACATCCCAAAGCTCAACCCCAAGGGTGATCCCAATTTTATTCTCCATGGTCCATCACTCTAATCACTTTCTATGAGGGATAAAGCCTTATAAAGTGATGCGACGTTTTGGTGGTGAGTAATGCCGGACAATGAAATTCTACTCAAAATTTCCAATAGGTACTAGGTTATGAGGAATATATACATCGTTCAACACTTTACACTTTTACTTTGAATATATCTTTCCACTGAACTTCTATGTAATATGAATCACAATCCTAAGATTTAAACACACAATTTTTTGGTGTAGACATGATGACATTAAGTATGCGTTCCTGTAAAATGAATGATATAGTATTTGATACCCTTTTAAACATATTATTCGTAAAATAATATGTGTAAACCATCGTCTAAGAACGTAGGCGACTCAATGAGTCTAAGAAGGTTCTCGAATCGAAAGACCAAACAAGAGAAGAATGTAACGTGCCCATTCACCAATGTCGACATAGAGGGTGAAAAGGCCAAATAGATGAACCGGTCATAGACACAAAGAAGTTGCTTGTCGTAGTAGAAACTACAAAGTGCTGGTGTTAAAAAACGAAGAAAAAAAGAAAAGAAAAAGGGAGGATAATTGGAATTGGGACCATGGCAGAGCTTTCTTTCACTAAGACCCGCAGAGCTCTGGTTTCTTAGCACGACGTTGACATGGAATTTTTATGCTGCCGAACCCTATAGGTATCGTTTGGTATGCAGACGGGACGGAACAGAACAGAACGGAATGGGATGGGACGGGACAGGATGGAACGGAACGGAGCGGGAGCAAAGATGCCCTCGGATGGAAACAAGGAGGAAGAAGAAGGAGACGGAGAGGTTATAATTTTGTGTTTCATGGATGTGGAACGAGTCGTTCCAGGGGGGTGAGGCGGAACGAAAATTCACCCAAAATTCGTCCCGTGGAACAACTCGTTCCACCAGTTTTAGCCGCACCAAACGTGGGACGGAACGTCCCGTCCCACGTACCAAATGGTACCATAGGGATGTGGCCTACTCTGCCGAACTGCATGGTTGTCACGTACACTGCAAATGTATGGTAGCGTACTCTGCTAATGAAAAATATGACTATACTTTGTTGTTTACAAGTAAAGAGTTGTTTTTTTTTTCACATCATTTCTTCGTACAAATGTTATAATCAAAATCATTCATTCTTTATCATTATCTAATTATTTTTAAAAACTCATTTAATTATGATATGTTTTAGTCATTCATATTTGTCCAACAAATCAATGATCATGATAACAAATAACATAACGTACTGTTAATTTGTTTGATTTATATAAATGAATAAATAATCACCATATTTTGTGAATTTTTAAAAAATGATCTTCAAATAATAAAAATAATAAATAATCGATTAGGATGTTTATATGTTACATCGTTATTAAAAGAGGAAAGCTCCAATTAGGCAACGACCCACGAAGTATGCCTAATAGTTGATAGAAATTGCTAAAAGCAATAAAGTCATTTTAAAATCTTAAATTTGTTTGTTAAATCCCTTTCAGGACATCAATACCCCTTTGATAACGAAATGAACACATCAAGCATCCAACTACAAAAAGCAATGCCGTGCCTTACCCAATTACTAAGAGCACTGTGCCCACCCTTTTCCAGTTAAGTTTTGATTTCTTTTTGTTTAAATTAGAGTAGTTTAAAATTTCGAAATGTGGTTACTTAGTATTACGGTCTAATAATATTATTTTTCACTTGTAAATGAGAGGTCGTAGGTTCGATCAGTGGTGGAGCCAATGCGGGTACATTGGCATCCCTTGACCCCAATGACCTTGTAAACTTATCCTTACTTCAAAAAATGTGACCCCTGTAGCAGCACAGCAGCACTGCATCAACTTGTAAACATGTCCCCAATAACAGCACCGCAGCACTGCAATAGCAGCACGCACACTGGTTCTGTAAGCTTTATCCCCAATAACCTGTTAAACTTATACCTTTATAAACTTATCCTTAAGAAATAAAATGATTTGTAAGTAATATTTTTTTCATTTAACCAAGCTACGTCGTTTTTACTTTTCACTTTAAAAAGGAAACATGAACTTACACGCTGCTTCTCTATCACAACACACGCACGTCTTTTGGGTTTCATCTACGCATGACTCCTCCACCACAACACAGGCGCTATATCCAAAAGATAGTTCATCTTGCTCAATTTTATCCAACAGATTTTTCTAATATAGAGCTCATACTTCTTGAGGATGCACTTAAGAATTATATTTTTGACGTGCGTTTGCATAATGAATTTTCTAGGTTTAAAGGAATTAGTAGCCTTGCATAAAAGTTGGTGGAGACAAAGAGGGATAGACAATATTCATTGGTGTACTTGCTAGTGATATTAACATCGATTTTACTTGTTATGAAATTCACTTGAAAGAGCTTTTCTAGTAATGAAAATTGTGAAGAATCCACATCGTAATAAGATGGTGACCAATATCTCAATGATAGTTTGGTTGTAGACATTGAGAAATATGTATTTGATTCTATTGATAATGATGTTGTGATACAACATTTCCAAAATATAATAACAATTCATGGACAATTATAATTGAAAGTATGATCGATTTTTTAAAGCTATTTTTTGACCCCATAATTTTAAATTCTTTGCTCCGCTACTGGGTTCTATTTTCACCAAAGACGAATTTGAACAACATTATTGCTCAAATTCGAAATGTAAAATAACCGAACAATATTAAATGCGACAATGGTCAACTACACCAAAAGAGAAACTATATAAATTGAAAACATAGTACATTAAAAGGAAAATGGGACAAAGGAAAGGAAATAGTGGCCAACAATGGTCCATTTTGGTTCGTGGAATAAGCTCTTTAGAACGTTCATTCTCATACACATGGATATGGCATGTGAATGGAAAACATTCAATGTAGTATTTGACAATGATGGGACATGTAAACAAGGAGATACATCCTATGTCACATCCCGGCCTGGGGCGGATCACTTCCTGGGCCCGCTCCACCATCGTAGCACGATATTGTCTGCTTTAGGCTTACCATTCCCTCACGGTTTTGTTTTTGGGAACTCACAAGCAACTTCCCAATGGGTCACCCATCATGGGATTGCTCTAGCCCCCTTCTCGCTTAACTTCGGAGTTCCTACGGAACCCGAAGCCAGTGAGCTCCCAAAAGGTCTCGTGCTAGGTAGAGATGGGAATATACATTTAAGGATCACTCCCCTGGGCGATGTGGGATGTCACAATCCACCCCCCTTAGGGGCCCGACGTCCTCGTCGGCACACCACGACCAGGATTAGGCTCTGATACCAATTGTCACATCCCGGCCCGGGGCAGACCACTTCCCGGGCCTGCTCCACCACCGTAGCACGATATTGTCCGCTTTAGGCTTACCATTCCTTCACGATTTTGTTTTTGGGAACTCACGAGCAACTTCCCAGTGGGTCACCCATCATGGGATTGCTCTAGCCCCCTTCTCGCTTAACTTCGGAGTTCCTACGGAACTCGAAGCCAGTGAGCTCCCAAAAGGCCTCGTGCTAGGTAGAGATGAGAATATACATTTAAGGATCACTCTCCTGGGTGATGTGAGATGTCACATCCTACATTTGGTTTTTGCAGTAATAGAAATCAAACATGGGTGTCCATTATGATAATCTTGCATTGAATATTTTTACCCTTAAAAGGGTAATGCGATTAAATTTTTAACTAAATTTTGCAAATTAAATGATGTTGTTGTTGATGATTGAATTATTACTTCAGTGTTAATTAACATGCTTATTTCTTATTAATGACATATCATTTAGTTTAGAATTTTAGTCTCCATAACATTACCCTATTTAAAAGTCCAGTTTTAAAGATACAACATAAGTGGCCAAGAGTATAAAATGGAAAATCTAAGGAAAATCATGTTTGGAAGATCACATTTGTACTATATTTTCAAGAAAGGTGAGACTTACTTGGATATGTAGCCTACTTCTTTGCTTATGAAAAATATGACAATTCTTTGATGTTTATATGTAAAGAGTTATTCTTTCTTCACATAATTTCTTCGTATAAATGTTATAATTGAAATCATTCATTCTTTGTATCATTATTTAATCATCTGTACAAAAAATTATTTAATTTTGAGACATTTTAGTCATCAATATATGTCATATAAATCGATTGTTATGATAACAAGTAACATTCTCATGATGTACCATCAGAAGCAGAACCAATTAAGTGTAGCTGACCCTTCTGAAATTTTGCATCACTGTAGTAATGTAGTTATTCTTCTAACATTTTGCTAAGTTTGTTCAGCTTTGACCCTTCTTGTGCTGATAATTATTGAATTCCTTACTAAGACTGTTTTGGCTTTTAGTTAAAGTCGATCAAGAAAAGTCTATATATAATAATAACTTTTGGACTGATAATTATCCTACTACACATATATATTGAATTTATTATAAACAGTTATGAGAAATAGTGCAACACTAAAAAAAATTGAGATATTTTACAATTAGAATGATTCCGAGATTATATATTAGTATTAAAGATATATAGTGTTTGTGGATGTGTACTTATTTTTTTTAACACAAATGAGTTCAATTTTTTTAGCATTGATCATTTTTAGTTGAAAGTGAGACTCTCATTGTGTAACTTAGTCAAATCCCTCACCTTGTTGTGTAAAATAAAATATTGTTGTATAAAAAAAATAGATCTTATACTCATGTAAAATTGACTCCCCATTGAAAAATATCTGGCTCCGCAACTGTGTACCGTCAATTGTTTGATTCACATGGAAGAAAAAAATAATCTCAAAATCGAATGAATCTTCTAAGCATAATCTTTACATGATAAAAAAAAATAATTCAAACTAAAACGTTCACATGATAAAATGATGTCACATCGTCGTTAAAAAAAGAAAGCTCCGATTAGGCAAGGACTGATGAAGTTGGTAGCCGGTAGAAATTGCTAAAAGAAATCAAGTCAAATAAAAATGACTCTTCAAATTTTTTTGTTAAATCCCTTTCAAGACATCAATGCCCCTCTCATTTATAATGAAATGAACACATCCAACCAAAAAAAAAAAAGCAATGCAATGTGGGTTACACTAATTGGTTAGAGCAATGTGATCATCTTTTTACACTTGAATTTTGATCCCTTTTTATCTAAATTAGAGTAGTTTAAAATTTCAACGTGTAAAATAATCGAACAATATTAATGTGTGAAAGTGGTCAACTACACCAACATAGAAACTACATAGAAAATTCAAACTTAGTGCATTTAAGGGAAAATGTGACAAAAGAAAGGAAATAGTGGACAATAAAATGGAAAATCTCAGGGAAATCGTGTGGAATTGGATCCCATCAGGATTCACTTTGTGGGTATCATAAGGATCCTCATATCTTAGTCATTCATCGTGTATCAAATAGTTAGAAATCATTTGATTTTTTTTATTTAAAATTAAACACAAATAGTATCTGACGAAAACTGATTGCATGATATACGATGAACAGTTAGGTTGTGGGGATCCCTAGGATCCCCACAAAATAGATTCGGAGAAGATCCCTTTCCATAAATCACATTTGTATTGTATTTTTAATAGAGATGAAATTTAATTGTATTGATGCTACTATTACTATTAGAAAAATGGGTAAATTACACAAAACTATCTTAACTATAGGTCAAACGACATTATCATACCTCATTTTTTAAAATGACAATGTCATACCTCATCTTACGAATTTGTGACAGTGTCAAACCTCTGTCAGTTTTTCTATTAATTTCTCCGTTAAATGCTGACGTAGCTAGAGACGGGGCCCACTCACTAATCCAACTGGATTAAAAAATAATTAAATATATTTTTAATAATTAAATATTAAAAATTAAAAAAAATTAAGAATAAAAAATAATAATAATAATGGCCTAGGGGTGCAGGCCTTCCCTTTCCTCCACTTGCACCAACCTTTTTTCTTCTTCTCTTCGACAACCACCAAACTCTTCCTCGTCCCCCCAACCTTCCTCCACCACCCTTTCTCTCTCTCTCTCTCTCTCTCTCTCTCTCTCTCTCCTCTTTGTCTGGGAGTCAAAGAGGTCGCGCCAATACTTGCCGTCGTAGTTTTTTAGGGCGGCCATGTCGTGCTAGACGTCGAGGAGGCCGTCGAAGTTAGATCGGTAGACGATCTCGTCGAGGGAGTAGGACTCGACGGCAGTAGAGGAAGAGAATGAGGGGTCGGCGTTGAAGGGGATGTAGCGGGCGGAAAAGTGGTGGGAGTGGGTGGTGTTGTGGCGGCGAGGACTTGGTGGCGGCAGAGAAGGACGAGGGGTCGACGTTGAAGGGGACGTAGCGGGTGGAAAAGTGGTGGAAGTGGGGGGTGTTGTGGCGGCGAGCCTTGTCGCGAATGTTGTGGGGAAGGTGGTCGGAGGATGAAGAAGAAGATGAGGAAGACTGCATGCCGCCGGAGTTGGATCGGTAGACGATCTCATTGAGGGAGTAGGACTCAGCCGCAGTGAAAGAGGATGAGGGGTCGGCGTTGAAGATGACGTAGCGGGCGGAAAAGTGGTGGGAATGGGTGGTGTTGTGGCAGCGAGCCTTGTCGCAAATGTTGTGGGGAGGGTGGTCGGAGGATGAAGAAGAAGACGAGGGTGACCGCATGTCGCCGGAGTTGGATTGGTAGACGATGTCATCGAGGGAGTAGGACTCAGCGGCAGCGGCGGAGGAGGACGAAGGGTCGACGTTGAAGAGGACATAACGGGTGGAAAAGTGGTGGGAGTGGGTGGTGTTATGGCGGCGAGCCTCGTCTCGAATGTTGTGGGGAGGGTGGTCGGAGAATGAAGAAAATGACGAAGGAGACCGCATGCCGCCAGAGTTGGAGCAGTAGACGATCTCATCAAGGGAGTAGGACTCGGCGGCGGCAGAGGAGGACGAAGGGTCGGCGTTGAAGAGAACGTAGCGGGCGGAAAAATGGTGGGAGTGGGTGGTGTTGTGGCGGTGAGCCTCGTCGCGAATGTTGTGGGGGAGGGTGGTTAGAGGATGAAGAAGAGGATGAGGGAGACCGCATCCCAAAGAAAGGGTGGTGGAGGAAGGTTAAGGGGACGGGGAAGGGTTTGGTGGCTGTCGAAGAGAAGAAGAAAAAGGGTTGGTGCAAGTGGAAGAAAGGGAAGACCCACACCCCTAGGCCATTTTTATTTTTGTTTTGTTTTTTTATTCTTAGTTTTTTTAATTTTTAATATTTAATTATTAAAAATATATTTTATTATTTTTTAATCCAGTTGGATTAGTGAGTGGGCCCCATCTCTAACCATGTCAGAAATTAATAGAAAAACTGACTGAGGTCTGACATTGTCATAATTAGTAAGATGAGGTATGACATTGTCATTTTAAAAATATAAGATATGATAATGTTGTTCGATCCATAGTTAAGGTAATTTTGTATAATTTACCCTAGAAAAATAGTACAAATGTGATTTACCAGTATAAATTTCTTGCATAATCTCATTACTAATTTTACTAAACACGATAATAGTTTCACATACCAATTTCCTCAGAACCCGCCTACCAAATTAATGAACCTAGAAGACACATAAAATAACCGACAACTTATATGTTTTCTTTTTTCCGCCAAGAAACATTATTTACTTATAATGTCCCATTTCTTTCCTTTTTTTTGTTTGAAAGAAAATATCTTATTCAGACAGCGAAGTTGAACCACATTATTATGGTAAACTCATTGTAAAGTTTAGCCCATTTCTCCACCTTTTTAATGTAGATACTATCATTTATTTTCAAACAAAAAAAAAAAGAAAAAAAAAAGATTAAAAAGCAATAATGTGATCATATCAATTTACCAGATGGTGGTGGTGTGGGATAAGCATCGTGGATCATACAAAGACCATGATGTTTAAATCACATCCGAAAATCCAAATTCCCCAAAAATTATTTTAAAAAAGCAGACAGCGATTTGTGGGAGTGATGTGCATATAACGTTGAGAAAAAAGCAGATTCTATTTCAGAAATTCAGAACCTAGATATTGCTGCTTTTGGTACAAAAAGAAGAAGCACTTATCAATTGCAAATTTGCAATGTGCATGACGGTCGTAAGTCGCTTGCATACCACCATTCAATTTATACGTGCTTTCTTTCTCAACTGTAGAATCGTCGCATATTTTTTAAGTATTTGCGACGGTAGGGATTCAACATCAAGTTGTCAACTTTCAATCCAAAAAAACAAAAAACAAGTTTTCCATTTCATGGATCACATAATGTGGTATTGTTGACCCTAAAAATTACAAAGCCTACGTGGCGCGCAGGCCGAGTAACTAATAAGCTAACTACGTCCTTCGGTCGAATGCGGGGCGTGCCAACTCGTCGGCCGAGCTAGGCCGAGGAGTAAAATTTGTTGATGTTGCGTTGAGCGCGTTGCTGACTTCTTTATCTTGCGACTGCGGCCGAGGAAGGAACAAATCTCGGCCTTTGGATTCTCGAGCCTGAAGACAAGGCTGCTAATTCTACAAAGTTCAATATTAAATTCGGCTCTCTGGGTGCCGAATGTAGTAACCTGGTAACACCTCACTTCGCCGAAAAGGCTAATGAGATGACCTCTGCCAATAAGGATTTGAAAATCCTTCTCGACCGAGACTTGGATAGATAACCAGTCGGCCTCGACGCAGTGCTGTTTATCCAAACTGAAGGTGCTTCGGGAACGGCTGATTCTACGGCAACAGTGCTGTTTATCCAAACTGAAGATGTTCGCCGGTTGCCTTCACAGTGCTGTTTATCCAGACTGAAGATGTGTCGGCGAAAAAAGAAAGGGAAAAATCTCAAGGTGTTTGAGAGGTTTTGCGCAGGGCAATTGTGTGTTGAATTGGAGGTCTTCTCTATGGTGTTCGCAGCCTTGTATTTATAGAAGCAGATGTGTGGTGCGGCTTCACTTGTGTAGAATTTGATTTTAATTCAAACTCAACAGCTAGAGTCTAGGTCAAAGACTTCTCAAGGTAAGCAACAACCTATCTTTTAGATATCATTTATCTTTAAACGATCCGCTGGATATAGCCAATATTAGGCTTAGATAATCCAATATATATTAAGAGATAATATTATGATTAAAACCACAATATTATTCCTTAATAATAATTGAAAATTATCTCAACCACTTTATCATCCAACGGTCTAGAACTTTACTCATCTAACGGCCTTGATTGTATGGGCCGATAGCGTAAATTTAGGTCCAAACATTGCCCCCCAGTTTCCTTGAGCTTCGGCCCATAAGCCGAATGGTTAAGGAAATTAAGTCTTTCCAGCCAGTCAGGAGTACCTCGACCACCTACTTATCAGGCCGAGAGAAACCTGTTGCTGTGTTGAGCCGAGAGAACATGATCCTGGCTTCTTTTGACCAAAGAACAACTCATGGTTGAAGAGAAGTGATAAGCAATCATGAACCAAGGTCGAGAAGAATTAGGGGGTAGGAAAAATAATTTGGGGTCAATAGTTCGGCCGAACTCTCTTTTATTCGGCCGAAGAATTGTATTCGACCAAATAGTTTTGTAAAGTGGGCCGAGGCCAAGAAGAATTGGGTGTAGAACCTATATATATATATATCCCATTGTATTCGGCCGAACTTTCTTTTATTCGGCCAAAGAAATGTATTCGGCCATATTTTCTTTTATTCGGCCATATCGTTTTGTAAAGTGGGCCGAGGAACATTAGCTAGATACGTTTCGTGGCCGAGGAACTTCATTGTCGGCTGAGGTCTTAAAGTGGCCGAAGACCATCATCACATATATATGAATCCAAAGCCACAAAAACAAAATCAAAACTTGGCCCATTGGCTTTGGAATGATGTTGTCGGGCATGCATATTTCTATCACCCTTTTTTTTTTCCCCGGGGGCTCAATGCTCATTGCCCCCCCTGTATTTTCTTAAGTATCGGCCAAGAGGCCGAATGGTTAAGAAAGTAATTTAGCACATGGAAATAAAAGTGGCCGAACCATAAATAGGAGGAGGCCAACGATGCTTTATTCCAAGCCGAGATCTTATAATATCAAAATTCTCAAATTGATTTCGCTCTAGGCCAAATAAAGAATTTTCTCCAAATATTTGTAACTTGGTGAAAATTTTTTCATTTTCAGCCGCCGAATGTGTTGAACAATTATTATGCCCCACACGCATAATTTCGGCTTTTAATTCAAACAACTTAGCCGAATGAGATTTCTCTATATCGGTGTTATCACTAATAATCATATTGATTGGCGTAGTTTCGGCATCTAAAACCATGTCTCCAATTACCATATCAATTGATGTGGTTTTATGGTCCGAAGTCGTGTATCGGTATTGTTCGTCATTGGAACACTCCTCTAAAGAAACATTTTCTGAGTCAATTCTTGGCTCAGAAACTTGAACATTTTCTTCTAGGCCTACCACACTTTCAGTCTCGACCGAAAAAATAGGTGGCCTTTGTTCCTCGACCAAATTAACAATTTTCTTAAGCCGATGTCTGATTACGGCCGAAGCGGAAAATTGCCCCCCAGTCTTTTCAACCAACCATTCCTCAAATGGAATTGATTTGTAGTCGAAAACGTAAGGAAAATATTTTCCATCTAGCCAGGCATTAAATTGAGCCCTGTCTTCATTTACCCATTGCTCTTGCAGGGCAACATGAGCTTTTATTCTCAACATGTAAGCGAATGACTTTTGCAACTCTTTATGGCCACGAAGAACTTTTTCCACTTCCAAAGATCTTTTCCGTTCTTCATTGTGTTTTTTCAATTCCTCTAGGCGCTCGTACAATCGGCTACGTGGAGCCGGATTGGAATCTTGATATATCATATAAACTTCGTAGTTTTAGCACTGGGTCCCACTGGGCGTGCCAAAATGTTGACCCTAAAAATTACAAAGCCTACGTGGCGCGCAGGCCGAGTAACTAATAAGCTAACTACGTCCTTCGGTCGAATGCGGGGCGTGCCAACTCGTCGGCCGAGCTAGGCCGAGGAGTAAAATTTGTTGATGTTGCGTTGAGCGCGTTGCTGACTTCTTTATCTTGCGACTGCGGCCGAGGAAGGAACAAATCTCGGTCTTTGGATTCTCGAGCCTGAAGACAAGGCTGCTAATTCTACAAAGTTCAATATTAAATTCGGCTCTCTGGGTGCCGAATGTAGTAACCTGGTAACACCTCACTTCGCCGAAAAGGCTAATGAGATGACCTCTGCCAATAAGGATTTGAAAATCCTTCTCGACCGAGACTTGGATAGATAACCAGTCGGCCTCGACGCAGTGCTGTTTATCCAAACTGAAGGTGCTTCGGGAACGGCTGATTCTACGGCAACAGTGCTGTTTATCCAAACTGAAGATGTTCGCCGGTTGCCTTCACAGTGCTGTTTATCCAGACTGAAGATGTGTCGGCGAAAAAAGAAAGGGAAAAATCTCAAGGTGTTTGAGAGGTTTTGCGCAGGGCAATTGTGTGTTGAATTGGAGGTCTTCTCTATGGTGTTCGCAGCCTTGTATTTATAGAAGCAGATGTGTGGTGCGGCTTCACTTGTGTAGAATTTGATTTTAATTCAAACTCAACAGCTAGAGTCTAGGTCAAAGACTTCTCAAGGTAAGCAACAACCTATCTTTTAGATATCATTTATCTTTAAACGATCCGCTGGATATAGCCAATATTAGGCTTAGATAATCCAATATATATTAAGAGATAATATTATGATTAAAACCACAATATTATTCCTTAATAATAATTGAAAATTATCTCAACCACTTTATCATCCAACGGTCTAGAACTTTACTCATCTAACGGCCTTGATTGTATGGGCCGATAGCGTAAATTTAGGTCCAAACAGGTATAAATGTGTTAAATAACATTATCATTCTGATATGTAACAAGAATTTTAATGGGTTTGTTTCATCGTTTGATTTTATTTCTTTCTATTTTTACCCTTTAAACTTGAACTCATAATAATTTAGTTTACTAGTTTTTAGTCTATTAGTGATTCTCTTGTTAGAGTAAATGTTGAAATATAGAGAATAATGGTACGACTTGAATCGTTTCCTTAAAATGTTATTTGCCCTCACTCGAATGAGTTTACTAAAGGGTTCTTGGTGAATCACTTCTAAGATACAACAAAGTATGTAATATTCGATTAGCAAAACCGAATTGTATTTCCTTAGAAATAACTAGAAAGAATTGTATGAATGTGATGGAGAGAGAAGAGAGAGCAAAAAAATTGTATAGACAACAAATTTCTGAATGAATTTCTCTTCTACTAATTTACCAATATATAGGAGAAATTGCACCTGTTAGACATATCCTTTGGTTTTGGATATGCCTTCTCGCCATAGGATACAACTGAATTAATATTACAGCAATATGCCAATTCGCATGTCTGATGCAAAGCATCAATTACCAAAGGTTGTGTCTGAACTATGCACTCGTCAGACATGGATCATGTCTTTTAGCAAAGTTTGAAAAGTCACATTGCTTTAATCTGATGAACAGAAACTGTTGGACAAATACCCAACTTCTTCCATACGAATATATTAATGTATTATTAAAATATTCAGCAATTTCTCTAGGTTCAAGTCACTCCGTCCTCATTGATAAAAACTAAATAAAAACTTTGGATTTATTTTCCAATTGTGGTGACGATAGGACTCCTTGGTGTTCCTAGGGGCTCTCCATTGTTAGAGGTAGTTGCCTACCGGCATACATTTGATTGGGTGGGGAGGGTCTTGTGTGCGGCGTATAGAGTGGAATATTGGTGTAAGAGGGGGTGGATTCTAGCTGTGGAGTAGTGGTGGGACTCAAATCAGAAGGTGGTGGGGCATGGGGGATTTTTTGAATCTAAGCCAGAAGGATTAGGTGGTCTGGATGCCAGGACCTAAGACCATCTCCAATTGAAGGGTCCAGAGGGCCAGAGGGTCGAAAATAGTCTGAAAACCATCTTCATCCGAGGGTTAGGCCAGATGGTTCGTGGGCCTCATAGAATTTGAAAAGGCTAAAGGGCTAGCCATATGCAGCCAGCCAGCCAACCCGGGAATTTTTGAAGTAGTGTCGGTTATAACCGATACAAATAGCCTGAATTTTTTTGAAATAAATAGCTATCTGACAGAAGTAGTGTTGGTTATAACCGACACAAATATGGAAAATTTTGAATATAATGGCTAGTTGACGTCAGCTAACCGTTATTTTTTTTTAACAAAATTTTTTAAAATTGTTTTTTTTTTTTAATTTCATTTGTTTCCTATAACTTCCTAAGCCATTATACAACATTAAATAACATTAAATTTAAATAATAAATTATGTTTAGCCTATTGCCCTCGGTTGGAGACGGTTTTTTGTGACAGGGCTAAAACAAGCCCTATGGCCCTTTGGCCCTCGGTTGGAGATGGAAGTAAATATGGTCATGTACTATTCATTAAAATATTAATTTCTTGGAGGGCCAGATGGCTAAAACGAGCCCTCTGGCCAGCCCTGAGTTGGAGATGGTCTAAGACTTTCTCCTGTGACAATTTTAAGGAGTGTGAGACCAAAACTTGGGAGGGTCCTCTATTGTGTGAGTATGGTCGTATGATCTCACTAGTCTGGGAATGATAGAATTTCCCTATTGTTGAGAGTAGGCATTAGTAGTTGAAAAATATCAAATTTATCAACCTAATGTCCATTTATTTTATGTTGCATTTTCACATTCTAATATAGTTTCAGAACATACTAATTATTAATTTTCTCCAACGACCACAAGTGCTTCTTTGGTATCGCTCAAAAATGTGTTTTCCACTTGTTTGATTTGAGTTACGCAACATGTCTTAAGAGGATTATTGTTGTCAACACTTGCATTCTAGCACCTATACGTATGTAGTTTCTATTCATTAAAAAGGAGATTTGTTGAATGATTGCCTTGATTTCCCACCAAGATATATAGAAGTACAATATCCTTTACAAAACCGGATTTTTATTTCTAGTGTGCTAGTCCTAGTGAATTGCCTCGTGGTCGTTTATGACACACCCCAACCTCAATTGAGGCATGCTGGTCGTCACGTGAGGGTGACGTAACCATGTGAGATGTGCCGAAGCGGTAATGATATGAAAATGCGAATAAACAAAAACCACTAACTATCTTACCTTGGACTAGCCTATAAGTACGAGTGAAAGTGATTAGAGTAAAAACACACACAACCAAAGTATAGGTATCGAAGTGCAGTCCAGAAGACTAAGTAATAATTATACAGATCATAAAAGAAACCCTACACTGGTGGATTTCTGTCAGAATCGTCGTGAAGTCCTTGTGAGCTACCGATATGAACTTCTATCTAGAACCTGGAGGGGTGCAAAACAGAAAGTGTGAGTTGGCAAAAACAAAACTTTCAAAACCATTTATCTTTTCAATGTAATAACCCTTCGCTGTAAAACCCGTATAAGTTTCCCAAAAATAATACTATAAACATGTATGAAAACTATACTCAAGAATAACAGAACCATGTGTATGCCATGACAACTATCTCAACCATGAATAAGTAAGCCAGGTGAATTGCACTAATATAAAGTGACATATCAGCTGAAGTCACCTAATGTGACATGTACGGCTGAATTAATAACTCAACGATCAAATTAAATCCTGCACATGAGTCGGAACCACCTATGTGGTTTGTACGACAAGCTAGGTGTAAATAAGTAAGCTCAAGTGCTACGATCATGTGAAGGTTGTGCGAAGTATTGCAAGTCACCTACGAGTCGGAACCACCTAACGTGGTCTGTACGACAGGCTGGCACCTACCTTGGATCCAAGGTGAGCTTGTGATGTGGGAGGTGAACGATTACGTGAAGGCTAAGCCCTACCCTCGGGTGGAGCACTAACACCAGGGTGCAGGATATAATTCACTAAAAGAAATTCATCATAGTCATACACACTACCATCACAACTATCACTATATACTCACGTGAAGCTTACCTGAGCGTCCACGACGTCGAGCAGTGATATGCATAGCTATATTATAATATATACTAATATGTAATGCATATGACATGGTATTTAAAACGTAAAAACCATTTAAATGATTTCTGGGAAACATAAGGCATATATATAACATATATATAACCAAAAGCCCACTCACTGGTATGTAGCCGGGTCGTAACCCCCAAGTCTCGCCTGACTACGCTCGTCCTCTGGAAATGTCTCACCTATATGTGAAACAACTAATTTAACTTTATTTGAAAGCACATAACTATCACTATGAAATAACTTCTCATACATTGCTTAATTGGGGTGTTTGAATATACCATTGTGGCATACTCAAAACCATGTTTTTAGAATAATTTTTCGATGTTCCACGCGCCGGCCAAGGCAAGACCACACGCGCAGCCACGTGCCTGACACGTTGGATGGAATCTTTAAAGCCGTTAAAGAATATTCCGTTAAATAATGGAATATACCGCTAAATATACCTGATGCCGTTAGCTATATTCCGTCAAACTTGACGGAATATTCGCCTTCTTCCCCGGTAGTTCGCCGGATTCCATCGCCGGCCGCTGACTGTGTCACCGGAAACTGGAAAAGATTAAAACCTTAACATCTTCATCATTTCTCAACCAAATTTCATGAAAGTTATATGGATTTAAAACTCTCAACAAGGGGAACACATCCATACCTGTTAAAACTCCATAATCCAACAGAAAATGGCTAGAAAAATCCTTGAAAAACCGATTATTCTGCATACCCACTACCGAGCTTATTTCGACATCCAAACTTAACCAAAACTAGTCTAATGTGCCAAGGAAGTTGAGTAATTACCTTACTAAACCTCAAAACTAACTAAAACGTTCACAATCACGTCGGAGAAAATTCCACCCCTTGCCGGAGCTCGGGTATCTCGAGTTCTACCAGTCCTTTCCTCAAACCAAGGGTATGACTCAACTGGTGAGGTCAAAAGAAGCACGATGATGCTAACCTTACACTCGATCTGTGAAGTTTTGAAAAGATTTTGGGAGTTGTGAGCTCAGGTTGTATGGAAAGAGAGAGTTCGAGAACAAGAGAGTGTGTGAAGGAAGAAGGGCACGTGCGGTGTATGTGTGTGTGACCTTGTTCGGATTGGGCAATTTTAAGTTGCCATAATTTCTATTGGGCTACAACTTAGGGCCACCAATTTGGTCCTAAACAACCCTACAATTTTAATTGGATCCCTAGAGATAGGAAAATAAGGTAATTGGTCCATTGTCTTGGCCTTTTTTCTATTTTCTTAGTCTGCTTATATAATCACCACACATCGTTTCAAGGGCAAAATCGTCATTCCAACACTTTCGAAGATAAAATATATTATAATTCGGGATGGGTCGTCACAGTTTACACGTTCTTCTTTTCCAAATTAAATTTAATTTTAGAAGAAAAACATATATTAATACTAGCACTCTAAAAAACTCATTGTGTACTTTGAATATTTTATATTTAGAAAGAAAAATACACTTACGATGAGTGCATAATAAGTTTATTAAAGTGCCAATAAAAATACCCAAAAATAATCCAACTGACGATATAATGGGAAAAGAGCATCAAAATGAGAAGTTTTGTTTTGTTTATTTTCCCAGCAAATCAAACTCTTGAAGTGTTTTTGTATAAAAAAAACAAAGGCTAACTAGTTTTCACACCCCTTAGATTTGCGTACTTTTCACAATGAGTAATGAAGTTTCAATTTTTCATCATAACTATAAGGTATCGAAATTGTATCAGTTTATATTTTTGATCGTATTGATTGTTTGGTCCTTCAATAAATAATTGGCATGATAAGCATGAGATCTTATGTGGATTAGCATGTAAGCCACATTTGGATCATATTATAGCTAAAATGCTTGAACAAATAAAAAAATATAAACTGATACGATTTTAAAAAATTTAGGCTGCAATGGGAAGACAAAAAAATATAATTAATCCTAAAAATTGGAAAACAAAAAACAAAGCACTTTCTTTTGGACCGATCCACTGAGTCATGGGCCAGGTGGTTGGCAGTCAATAGAAAGTATAGTAATCCAAGTGGCACAGTCACTCACACAAGCACTGAAGCCCAACTTAATTATTTTATTGCATTGGCCTGTTGGTGATTTGTAGAGCCGATTCTTCATAATCTGGCCCGCAAATCTCAAATAATTTTAAGGGACGTTTTGATATAGACGTTTCATTTTTTAATGTTATAAACTAAACATCTATTCATTTTGCAAGTTTGATTAAACATTTTCCCTACAATTTTGATACTTTAATTTAATTTCCTTTTATTTTATTAGAAGTGTATTCACGTTAGCATTCCCTTTTTTCCTCCTATTTTTATGCATCTCTTATTATGATGATTTAAGATTTTTTTATTAAAATATTTATTTTGGTAAATTAAATAGAATGTAACAAAATTCGTTTTTAGGCACGTTAGGTTATATCGGTACGTTTGATTATAATGGTACATTTAGTTACTTGGTACATTTGAATTTTTGGTCCATTTAGCTTCTTGGTACATTTGAATTTTTGGTACGTTTGTTTTCAAAACATAAGTTTTATTACTTTGTCCTAATAACAAGGAATTACTTTAATTAATTTTTTTATTTTATAGAAAATGTGACATCCCACATCGCCCAGGGGAGTGATCCTTATATGTATATTCCCATCTCTACCTAGCACGAGGCCTTTTGGGAGCTCACTGGCTTCGGGTTCCGTAGGAACTCCGAAGTTAAGCGAGAAGCGCGCGAGAGCATTCCCAGGATGGGTGACCCACTGGGAAGTTGCTCGTGAGTTCCCAAAAACAAAACCCTGAGGGAATGGTAAGCCCAAAACGGACAATATCGTGCTACGGTGGTGGAGTGGGCTCGGGAAGTGATCCGTCCCGGGCCGGGATGTGACAGAAAAAGTCATTAATCAACAGACAATAGCCTTTTTGTTAATTCAAAATTATATGATTTATTGTTATTATTTAGCATTTGTTGATAAGGATTTATCTCCGATCAACTAAAAGTTGTTCTAGAGACTTGTCTACTAAAAAACAAGACTATTTGGAGCATTGTGTATGAATCAAACATATTTTTAAATATTCCAAAAAGATGAATATTCATTTTAATATAGTTTATAATTGGGTACGTTTTAATTCAGAGTTGGTACGTTTTCGTTTGACTTTGATACGTTTTCATTTAATGTTGGTACATTTCCATTTGGCATGGGTGTACATTTAGATTTGAAAAGTTTAAATTTTTAGACTTAAATATAGTTGAAATTATTTAAAATATATAACAGATATTTAAATGTAAATTAATTTCAATTAATCTGAAGTAGTTCAAGTCTGAGTATCTTAATCAAATGTTTCAAAAGCTTAATAAAAAACTCAAAAAGCATAAATGTTTAGTCTACAAAAGTCTAAAATGAGGAATCTAATTCTAATTTTCTCTAATTTTAATTTAAGATGTAAATATTTCAGTGACCTAATGTTGATCTTTTCATAATCCAAACCAAGATTGGTGGTGGTTCAAATAATGAATTTTCAATCACAAATCTAACATTTTGTAGCGTATTTCTAACTAATTTAATTTAAAGGATAATGTTTGTGTTTTTTTGTTGTGGAGGCTTACTTGTCTTCTCATTTACGAATTACGATTAACGAATTTTTACCGTCTAAACATTATAACTAGAACTGTTCATTATCTCTAGCATTACTTTAAGATTATATATGGAAGAAATTATTCAATTTGGAGATCTTTCAGCCATTCATATGCATAAAACAGATGGACAGCTCATCATAAGGATGCTATTTGTTACTAAATCTGTTGACTAGTTTAACGCACATGGATGATTACACGATTTCGAAGCTGAATGATTTTTTACAAATATGACCCTCAGATGTTGACAAAGAGAATGAACGATTCTGATTACGATGTTCAGACGATAAAGTCCTTAATTGCAAGTAGGGAAGGAAGTCGCTCATGAGCGGGTCACAAGCATTATCCTAATTGAAATTACTTGATAACTGAAAATCCTTCAACCAAACGTAACATTAAAGTACAATTGCTTGTTCACTGCCCCAACATTATGACTGGATCTGAGACTAAGTCCTACCTGGTCCTACAGGTTGTGTCTGGGGTGAGAGATTTCTAGGTAAGTCAAGAAGAAATGTATTACAAAATGCAGAGAGATTGTATTAGAAACCCTCGGCACGAGCATTGCAAAGGTATGTGGACGAAATTTACAAATCTCTATTTAGAAGAAATCATTTACAAATTTGTCTCACATGCCTTTGTAATACTAATGAAAGTCATTTCTTATCCTCTTAATATTTTCCGTACTAACTTGGTTTCAGTCTCATGAAATTTAGAAAGTCTCTCACTCCAAACATAGCCATAAAACTCCCAACGGGGTAGCATCTCGCTTTTGGAACCAAAAGAACAAATGTGGAAAACTAACAAGTGTTATATGCCTCTAAAAGCATTGAACAGTTCACTTGGCCTCGAAAACTAGGAAAAATAATTTCCACCCTCCCTTCCTCCACTTGATGCTCCTCTTTTGTTCGAATAGCAGAGGATCTAGGAACAAAACGCTACTCTTTTGTTCGAACAAAGGAAGATCCAGGAACAAACAAAGAGGAACGCAGAAGGAGCACAATACTAAAACCCCACGGAGATACTCAGAGAGTGCCAAGCTAACGAGAATTGCTCCAACATAGTGAATCTTCTTCACGGAAGTCTTGTTCGACTGATTTAGGTAAGCACTAATATGACTGCCAGGGGAGCCCGATCTTCGTTTCTTTCGGAACCCCTTCCCCGCCACCTTCCGACCCACGGGAGTATACAATGGAGCAAACGAGAGTGCGGAAAACATTTCCTAAGAACACACAAAGAGGAACGTAGAAGGAGCAAACTTGAGTGCCGAAAACATTTCCCTAAAATCGTCAATCTTTGGTTTAAGAAGTGTCAAACTCTTTATTCCACACTTCAACCATGCCTTAAACACAAAGGACTCCAACACCAACCCGGGTAAAATAAAACAAACTTGTTTCTGCTGCATAAATATGTAGTCAAAGAAAATTAGTGAAAGCAAAGCGAGAGCTTTCAATTTTATCACATCTTTTATTTAGAAACAATCATTGTTGTCAATCCGTACAAAAAGGGCACATTCTTAGTGATAACACAAGTTTTAACAACCGTCTTTGGCCCGAATTCACCGCAGAATCCACTCTACCAAAATTCTGACAATCTAAAAAAACTACATATTACACAGTCATGCCTTGTGGGGCAGCGGCCGCAGCCGACTTGGGCTTAGCCTTTTCCACCACAATGGCCTGAGTGGTCAAGACCATTCCGGCAACCGAGGCTGCGTTCTGCAAAGCACATCTTGTTACCTTTGCTGGGTCGATAACACCGGCATCCACCAAGTTCTCGTACTTGTCTGTCATTGCATTGTAACCAACCTCCCATTCACTATCCCTTATTTTCTCCACCACCACTTCGCCTTCAACTCCTGCGTTTTGAGCTATCAATGCTGCTGGTGCTACAAGTGCCTGCAAGCAGCACATAGATTGAGGTCTTTCTGAAATAACTCCGGTGAGAAGAAAAAAGGCATTAAGAGACCCTCATGGCCCAACCCTAGACACTCTAAGATCCATTTTCAGATTTAAATAACATGGAGAGATACGTATTTGTGCAAAATACTTTTTACGACCTCCCTTGCTGTTCGGAACATTCAGAAAATATTCAAATCAGCCGGAGGGTACCAAATTACGTGCACAGTAGTCTTAAAAAGAGAATTATCATGGAATATAGAAATGAGGTATTATTGTTACCTTCTGGACAATGTCAGCACCTAGCTGCTCATCTGCATCGAGAAGTTTTTCCTTGATGGCAGGAACATATGCTGAGAGATGCACCAAAGCAGCACCACCACCAGGGACAATCCCTTCCTCTATGGCAGCAAAAGTAGCATTCTTGGCATCCTCAATACGGAGCTTACGGTCCTCAAGTTCAGTCTCTGTAGCAGCACCGACCTTTATAACAGCAACCCCACCTGATAATTTGGCAATCCTCTCAGCCAGTTTTTCTGAATCATAAACAGAATCTGTCTCAGACAACTCTTTCTTCAGCTGTGCAATTCTGGCCTGCAACTCATCTTTTGATGCTGCATCAGCAATAATGGTAGTTGAGTCCTTTGAGATTGTCACCTTTCGGGCCAAACCAAGCTGCTCAACTGAGGTGTTCTCAACCAGTAGACTCAGATCACTGGCTTGAAACTCAGCTCCTGAATATATCAAGAAGAAGCCAAATGAGTACCATATCCATGTAAAGTTTGATCACTATTTATTGCACCACTAGATAATAATCATAATATCTAACATATGTAACAAACTAACCAAGCATTATGCTCCACTAAATATGAAGTTAAAGAAGAAGATACAAGATAACTAATTGAACATGAGATATCAAATTTGACTTGTGTTCTTGAAATATAATCTGATAAACTAAGCCATATATTTACCTGTCAAAATCGCAATATCTTGGAGGAGAGCCTTTCTCCGTTCACCAAAACCGGGAGCTTTGATAGCGGCAACATTCAGTATACCCCTCAACTTGTTCACAACAAGAGTCGCCAAAGCCTCCCCAGAGACATCCTCAGCAATTATAAGCAGAGGGGTTCTCAACTGAGTGGTCTTCTCCAACAATGGAATTATGTCCTTGATAGCTGAAATCTTCTGGTCAGTAACCAAAACTCTTGCATTCTCAAATTCAACAACCAATTTCTCAGGGTTTGTAACAAATTGAGGGGAGATATATCCTCTGTCAATCTGTAACCGAAGACAACAAACATCAAGAGATGAAAATCATAAAATACAGAACAGGAAGGAAAAGTTGAACTGCCACTAAAACCAGAGAAAGAAAACACACCTCCATTCCTTCTTCTACCTCGACGGTAGTCTCAAATGAGGAGGATGACTCAATCGACAGGACACCATCAGGTCCAACCTTGTCAATAGCATCAGCAATCATTGTCCCAATTTGCTCATCATTTCCAGCAGAAATAGTTGCGACAGCTGTAAGAAACACAATGATCAATATAAGAATGTGGGGCTTTCAGTAAATTACTTAACAAAATAACCCTACACTCATCAAGCCACAGTACCCTTAACGTCATCACGACCCTTAACAGGCCTAGACTTATTCTCTAGCTCCTCCACCAGCCCTTGTACCGTTTTCTCAATACCCTTCTTTATCGAAACAGGATTTGCACCAGAGGTCACACTCAAGAGCCCTAGCTTGATTATCTCCCGTGCAAGAATTGATGCAGTTGTTGTTCCATCACCAGCAGAGTCATTGGTCTTGCTAGCAACCTAAATCCCACAGTTGAAACATGGTAAACCAATTATTAAAATGTAAATTGGGAAATTTGCGATAGTACAGTACTACTTCGAGGAAATTACTATAAACATAACTGTCAAACCTCTCTAATTAGGGCTGCACCAGCATTTTCCATCGCATCAGGTAACTCAATAGCTCTAGCAATAGTGACTCCATCATTGACAACTTTAGGACTACCATACTCATCCAATACAACATTCCTCCCTTCAAAATACAAAACGCAAATCAATATCAAGAACAGCTCCCTTTCAAAGAGCATACCATGAAAAGAAACCTCTCCATACTAAAAACCATTGAAACAAATTAAAGCGGAGTGTTTTTTCTTTTTTTATTTGGTTACCAACGCACACCAAAGAAATATGCAAGATAAGGAAAGAAGATACCCCTAGGACCAAGAGTAAGGCCAACAGCGTCCGCAAGCTTATCAATTCCAGCCTGTAGCGCACGCCTTGAATGCTGGTCAAAAGCAATTTCCTTTGCAGAGGACTTCACAACAAAGCGACCCCTTGATTGCCTGTAATTCACCCTATTGTTTTGCTGCTGATTCACCCCCCTTCTCAAACTCTGCTAACACCATCAAATCACACCATAGAAATGAAATTACGAAACTAACCAAAGCGAAGGAAACCGAAACAGATTAAACATAATAATCCTCAAATGCAATTAACAAGCAACCAAAAAACACAGAAATCAAAAACCCCAGATTATTAAACTCTGCATTTTCCATCCTTTCCAACGAGAACCAATTACCAATCACAATACTATCCACTAATTCAAGCCTATAGCTACCAGTAATTCACACCATCAACGAAATTGTGAAAATTGAACCAACCAAACAAAACCCAGGCAGATCAAAGCAAATAAACCTCAAATTATCCCAAAATGCAACCCAAAAACACAGTCAAACCAACCCACAGAGCTTAAACCACGTTTGGCTGACAGAAAATGAGTAACCAAAATATGAAGCACCCAAAACGCAAAATTTCAAACACTTCTGCAATAGCAGGCAAGCCAAGGAGCCAGTGCGTACCTGTTTGGGAGAGCAGAGGACGGAAGCAGAAGTAAGAGCGTTGGCCGACGCCATTGTCAGAGCTTCAAAGGTCGCAGCTTTCGTGAGGGAGTAGGAAGAGTGTGAGTGTGGATAAGAGGCTCTCGCAGCTTTTACTTTACTAGGGTTTTGCCGTTTGGGGTGTTATTATTGTTGGGCGACAGAACCGACGACGTTCCAGAACTTTCTCCTACTTCCAGAAACACCACCCCTTGTTGAAGCCTCTTTTGATTTGAGGCCGGATGCTACCGTGCGCCATGAGTTATGCTTTTTAGTTTTTTCTATATTTTTAATTGGGCTTATGTTTTGGGCCCGTCTTCAAATCTCCCCTTCGTAGTTAAATGTAAATAGAGGCACGGGCCTTGAGCCGCACGGTGATTTTTATTTTTTATTTTTTAACAAACGATATTATTTATTTTAAGATTATTTTCATTTCGAGATAAAACTTAAAATATATATTTTAAAACCCTTTCAAACCATCTTCTACCAATGTATTAAAATGATATCTGGGATAAAATATATTTTGGACTGGATTACCCTTAGAATTTAAGTCTGATTAAAATTATTCTGGAGTTACCAAACTGTCATATTTCAATTATTTTTTTGTTTTTCACTTATTATCTAACAACTGTGATCAAATGAGATCAAATCTGATAGTAAAAAAAATTTGATTGCCCAAAATTAAATCTGACATCTAAAATAATGTTAGAAAATTATTTAAATCAAATTTCATGTAAACCTTTATAAATACATATGCATTTGCTTGATTTTTAATTACTTATCGGAATTTAATTTTTTTAATTAAAATATTCATAAAAATAAATTAGAATAACCTACATAAATTTTATTTTATAAAAAATAGTTACCAAAAAAACAAAAATTAGACTAAACTCATTATTTAATAATCTCAGTTAAAATTTTAACACATAAAGGTTGGAGAAAAAAATAAATTTCTAAATTTTTAAGCTTTATTCCCAATAATCGAAGATGGTCTAAAAATAAGGGTAAACTTGTAGACGATAATCAAACTTAAACGGTGAATAAGAAATTGAGAATCCCACTAAAACCCCCAAACAGTCCAACCAATCAGACCTTTCTCTCTCTCTCTCCCCTCCTCTTCCCTCGCCAGCTCTTTCTCCCAGCCAAACAAGCAAAACCCCCAAAGCTCCTCAGGTTTTCTGTTTCCCCATGGCTTCCCACCATCCTCCACCACCCCTCTCACTTTCTTCTCCCACCACTCTTCCTTCTCACCCTCTAACCACACTTCCCTATCCCCACCGTACATTTCCCGAATCGCCACCTTCAACCGATCGCAACCGCCAATTGGACCGCTACATTGCAATCCGTCAGTCGATTTCTCCGCTTGGAGGGTGAAGACGGCCGGTATGAGCAGAGAGCATCTCCAAATTCTCTCTGTTAGGGTTTTCTCTTTGCTCGTTTTCTCCAGCTTCTTCTTCAGCTCGCCTCTGCCCCGAGCGGCGGGGCAGGATTCCGAAGGCCGCGATGGTGGCGGCAGAGTGTATGACCTCGCCACCGAGCTCGTCTTGAGCCGCTACTCCAATCTCACCCATGTCTTCCGTGATGAACTCCTCAAAAAGTTTGGCTTCTGCATCATCGACGTGTGGGTTTGCTTCTATCACTTTGTCTGTGTTTTTCTCTTTTTATTTATATTTATATTTTATTTTAAATTACAAGCAATATTACTATTCGAAGCTATACTATGGGGATGAGAGGGTTTGAACCTGGTCGCAGCAGGAACCTCATCAACCAGGGCAATCCACCACTTTGCATTTTTTTTTTATTATTTTGATTTGGTTATGTGAAAAATTACTTTCTTTTGTACTCCAGAGACGAGGATTTGAATGGGGCTTTCAATTTCTCACAAGATTCAAGCTTCATTACCAACTGTGCTAAAAAAATGGCAGGTACATACAACCTTAGTTATTACCAATGTCTTCAATTTTTAATTTCGTTGTAATAAATGTTACGAATGGTAGGGTGAGAAGACTTGAATGAAATTTCTGCAGCGAAGTGGGATCGAGAAAGCACGAAACTTGAATGAAATTCCATTTTGTAATTGCAGAACAAAGTGTGAGTTCGCCAGAGTGAACTTAGATATAGAGTTTAGGAGGCAATGGGGATATGGTTTTTCTGTTTTCTTGCAAAACTTTAAGGACAGGTTCGGTGTGAAAAGCAGTGGAAATATTACCATATTAATGATAAATTCTAGAAAGTTTTTCATTCTAGTTGAAAAGAAGATCAATTAGATTTGTACTCAGATTTTTACTTCCGTGTTAAACAATAACTTGGTATTAAACATAAATTGTGCTGTGTAAAGCATACTGACACTGACACACTGTTATGCAATCTCCTCTTTCTTGATAATTATATGACCGATTCAATCAGTTTCATTTATCATTTCTGATGATGTTTGTAGGTGGAACGATTGGGGAGGTTTTGGGTCGATTGTGCACAGCCGCAGAAATGCGGATCTACGCTGGTGGTATATTGCAAACCAAGAAGACCACATACTTAAAACCGAACAAGAACTGTAATCTGTCAGCATGGATTTCTGGATGTGAGCCTGGGTGGGCTTGTGCTTCTGCGGAGCAAGTTGAACTGAAAAATCGAACTTATGTGCCTGCCAGAACTGTCGAGTGTCAACCTTGTTGTGAGGGTTTCTTCTGCCCGCAAGGTCTTACTTGCATGCTCCGTGAGTATTTCAAACCTGTTAAATGACTATGTTTTCAAAATAACTAGTGTTTAATACTTGTTAATGCAGTTCTTGACATCTTTGTTTGTTCGTATGTGTTATCTATCTTCTTCCATTGAATTTTATCTATGTTCATGTTAGGCCTGAAACATTGTTTAGTGTTCCATGACTTAATTTTCGTTATTAACTTTTCTCATCTGTATCAATGAAGCTTGCCCAAAGGGTGCTTACTGCCCACTTGGAAAACTCAATAACGGATCTGGGATATGTGAGCCGTAAGTTCATATTCTTTTTGTAACTTTTGTTTTTCACTTCTGAATTCTTTCTACTTTTTGATTTTCCTTATGCTTAGCATACATTAATATTTATCGGCAGAAATATTCCACAGATACAGCTATCAGCTACCTCCTGGGAAGCAAAACCATACTTGTGGAGGAGCAGCTAAGTGGGCTGATGTCGTTAGCAGTAGAGAGGTATTCTGTACCGGTGGATCATATTGTCCGTCAACCATCCGAAAAATCCCTTGCAGTAGTGGGTATAATTATCCCAGAACTTCTAGCACTTGTCCTTACACTAAATAGAGAATGCATCAGTTGCTCACTTTGTTTATACTTACGTGACAATTTCTGCCCATTGCAGACACTTTTGCAGGCAAGGTTCCACAACTGAGGAAGGTAAGCTTCTCTTTTCATGCATGGAATAGAATCACAAATACCAAAATCTCATTTTGTTTCATTAGTTACCAAAAATTGGAAAAACTAAATTAGCAAGGGGACATTTCAGCAACAGCGACCTGCATTTTAGTCCTAAATTTGATAGGAATTATAGGACACATGAATCTTGAAAGAATAACTGCCAATTACTCCTTTTGAGAAGGAAAAAAATGGCTAGTTATACGGTATGGAAGAAGGGAACAATTCCATAGTAGGTGTGCGACTTGTTCATCTGTGAAGGAAGACATAATTTCTAATATTAGCATTTGAAATTCAAATCTTAGAAAATGGTAGAAAAAAATATGCATCTAAAATCAACATGAAACTCATGTCAGAGCAAATATTTCCAGGGCTGGTTCGGTTCAGGATACTAAACCGAAAACTGAACTGAAAATTTTCGAGATAGGATTTTGAATACCTAAACCGAACCAAAGTTTTGGTTTTCCCAAAATTCTCTATACTGAAAGTATTTCGTTTTTTTTGGTTCGGGATTGGTAATGGGCCGTTGGCACATACACAATTCTTTACACAATTTAGGATACTAACAAACTACTAGCAAACTGCTTAAATATAATGTTCATTAGCATCATTACTATCTCTATACTAGCAAACTACTTAAATCAAATTACATGCAACCAAATCCAAATGCAACAAATTAAGTTACAATTCCAATTCAAACTAGATACCTATTCCAATAAAAATTCCAATTCAAAATACCTCAATTCCAATCCAATTCAAAATATCACAATTCAAATTCCAAATTCCAATTCACTAACCATGCAGACTTGCTTGTTCCTAATTAAGTAGATCAAGATTTCAATTCTTGTAATTCAAGGGCCCTGATTGAAGTACACACAGAGACATTAGATTACAATTTAGAACCAACCTCCTGTCTGTAATCTGTAATCTGCATACATACAAATTCCAATCCTTAATTTCGAAATCCTAGTCCCCACTTTCAGAATCCAATTCCAATTCCAGTTCAAAGTAGACAATCCCTAATTTCGAAATCACGACCCCTAAATTTAATACAAATCAGAAACCGTAATCTTGAATTCAAATCAAAGTTGAGAAATGAAATGATTCAGGAAGGTCGCAGTTTCTTACCTTCAGGTTTGTGCAGTGCAGAGAAAATCGAAAGAGAGTCTGAGAGAAGTATCTAGCTGGAGAGAGAAAGAGAGTCGGTGTGGTCACTGGTCACTGTGGTGTGGTGTGGCCAAATTCAAGGACGGAGAATAGAGAGGAGGAGAGAGATTGACAGAATCAGAGATGAAAGGGCGGAGGAGTTGAGACTTGAGAGTAGAGTGAGGTGAGGTCGAGAGAGGGGTTGATTTGGATTCCGTACAGTATTTAAAATTAAAATTATATTATGTTTTATTGGTTCGGCACAGTATTACCGAACAAATCAACATTTCATACTGATTCCCGCACCGAATTTTAGGGTTTCGGTTCGGTCTATTTTTGCTTTGGTTCCTTCTACTGTAATGAATAAAGATCTTTATGAAAATTAGTATCACAATTTTACAATTTGTGTGGGAAATTTTGAAAGGAGTTTTCTGTGGGGGCGCTAGTTAATGGTGATAATTTTGACAAGGTAATTATATTGGACCTAATCCTCAAAAACTTAATCTTCCGAGTTGTTGTCGGAGATACCAATTATGTCTATGTCAAAAAGAGGGTCAACACTAGGGTAGAGTGGTTGCTCCACGAAAGACAAGAACCAAGGGTTGGAAGGGTGTGAGATGACATGAGAAGGGAATGTTTGAGGAATTTGAGTGAAAAATTGTATGGGGAGTGGAGTCCAAGAAAGTTGAGCTTGGGAACATACGGACGTGGGTTGTGAGGTTGAGAGATATGAAAATCCTTGTAATTGTTTGATCACTAGTGGATTTTCAAACTACTCTCAGATAGGCAAGTTTGGCAAGCTGCATAATTTTGGTATCACCTCTCTCGGTATAGTTATTACCTGGATACAACTGCTTGGTTTGCCTGATTTTGTTAAGAGTTAACACAATGCCAGTTTGGAGTAGTATTCTGAACCTTCACAAGAAAATTTACAAGTAACTGGAGACGTTTTTGTAGGTTAATATTATATGATTTTCTTTGCTTCAATTAACATCCTGTTAGATGCCAGATAATGCTTTTTTTTTTTTTTTTTTTTTTTTCCTACAATAGTCTTTTGCTTTTGTGCTTCAAGTCTAGTTGTTTATCGATCCTTTTGAATCTAGTGATAATATCCATTGTTGTTTAACTTGCAGATTGTTTCCGGATGGCGACTTGTAAGTCGCATTCAGAAAATCAAAATATAACTGCATATGGTATCATGATTTTTGTGAGTGGTCTTACTCCTTTAAAATTAAAATGGTAAATGTAAGCTTGTGGAATGACCTATTCATGGAGTGCTTACATTCTTAGCACCCTTCTATAATATGTGTCAAACACAATATTTTCCAAAGAGTTAACAGCTTGTCTCATATGTTTTTCACAATGTTTTTTAGAACATCTGTACTGATGAACCTTCACTGTGAATGCAGGCAGGATTAATTTTCATCTTTCTCGTTATATATAATTTTTCTGACCAAGTTCTTGCCACCCGAGAAAAAAGACAAGCAAAATCCAGGGAAAGAGCAGTTGAAAGTGTAAGAGAAAATGCACAAGTGCGTGAAAAATGGAAATCTGCAAAAGACATTGCTAAGAAGCATGCAGTTGGACTGTCAACACAGTTTTCACGTACATTTTCTCGCAGAAAATCCACCAAGTCAGACCCGCTGAGAGGATTTGGACAGGCTAAACCTGGATCAGATGCTGCCTTGCCATCTATGCCAACCGAGATAGGTGAGCAATCAGCTGGAACATCTAAAGGAAAGGAAAAGGAAAAAAGAAACCTCACACAAATGATAAAAGCAATTGAGGAAGACCCAAATAGTCATGAAGGCTTCAATCTAGAAATAGGAGATAAAAACATTAAAAAGCAAGCACCCAAAGCACCGAAAGGTAAGCAGTTGCATACTCAGAGTCAAATATTCAAGTATGCATATGGTCAAATTGAGAAGGAAAAGGCATTACAGGAGCAGAATGCGAACTTAACCTTCTCCGGGGTCATACAAATGGCTGGTGATCTTGAAATCAGGAAGAGACCTCCAATTGAGGTTGTTTTTAAAGATCTAACTCTCACGTTGAAAGGGAAAAACAAACATCTTTTGAGGTGTGTGACTGGGAAAATATCGCCTGGCCGGGTTTCAGCTGTCATGGGTCCATCTGGGGCTGGAAAAACAACATTTCTTTCTGCCTTGGTTGGAAAATTGAGGGGGTGCACAGTGAGTGGTATGATACTTGTAAATGGAAAGATGGAAGCTATCCACTGTTACAAGAAAATCATTGGCTTTGTGCCACAAGATGATATTGTGCATGGAAATTTGACAGTTGAAGAGAATCTCTGGTTTAGCGCAAGATGCAGGTATGCAACCACTTTGTATAGTTGCTGGTAGTTTTGTATGCGTGGTTGGTTCATTCTCTAACAGCTTAAACTTTGGGTCTGATGGTTTTCTAACATGATATTGGTTGCAAGAGGTCTTTGGGTTTGGAATCGCCCATTCCTAGTCACCTCTTATTTGTTAATCTGATGATGCAGGGTGGTTTTCTAACATTGATATTTAAAGTGCAATGCTTCCAAAACGATCTTGTGAAAATATATTACTTACTAGCATGTACACGTTTAGCATCTATTGGTTTGGTTTGGTTTGGTTTTAATTACTTCATTAAGCCCTAAGATTCATGACTTCAATCTCTGGAAGCAACAATCAATGTATCTCTGGAAGCAACATACAATCAATTGCTTTAAGAATAATAGAATTCTAATAATCTTGGAAGTCGCACTTGGTGTTCTAGGAGTGGTCCGTCGAAAAAGAAAGTGACATTTATATGATTCATAATTGTTCTGTGAATTTGTGAATACACGTCCACGTCCTACCAAATATTGATGTTGAGTCAACTACTAGCTCGAAAGATGTGGATTCTAAAATGAAACAGTAAAGCTTTTAAGCTTCTAAATGTTATTTTTTATACATATTTTTCATTTCTTGTTTGAATTTCGTGTATATACCATGTCTACTATTTTTGGAATCAACCAAGAAATGTTCTTACTTGACATTGTTCTTCTGCTTTCCCTGGTCTCTGGATAGTCTGTATTTTCTGAATTTCAGAGCCTGCATTTTCTCATAAAATTTGTGAAACCTGCATCTCTGTTGATTCATGCAATGTTTCTGCATATTCGAAATATGATCACAATTCTATAGAACTTGGGCTTGTAGGGCTACTTAATAGGCAATATCAAGGACACTGTGATCGGTTTTGGACTGTTCTGCTCTTCTGTTGTTCCCCTTTTTTATTTTGTTTCTTTTCTTACCTCCTTGATCACATTCTTTTACTGGTACTGACATTAGTTCTTCTACTATCATTTTCTTCTGGATTTTTGGTTATTGTAGACTCTCTGCTGATCTGCCTAAACCAGAGAAGGTCTTAGTCGTTGAAAGGGTTATTGAATCTTTGGGTCTGCAGGCAGTGCGGGATTCCCTGGTTGGAACGGTGGAGAAGCGAGGAATCTCTGGAGGTCAAAGAAAGCGAGTAAATGTTGGGCTGGAAATGGTCATGGAACCATCACTTCTAATTTTAGATGAACCCACATCTGGTTTGGATAGTTCGTCTTCTATTTTATTACTGAAAGCTCTTCGACGTGAGGCTCTTGAAGGAGTTAACATTTGCATGGTTGTCCACCAACCTAGGTAATTTAACTTGTCGTAAGTACAAGAATGCACATTTTGAGGTAACTTGTTTATTTTAACATTTGCATGGTTTTTCTTTGTGGGCTTTTAAATCCTTCAGAGCATTCTAAATACTTCAGATAGATATTGAACACAAAGCCTCTCTTTCACATGAAAAATTCACAATGTGTCCCTACATTTTGTATTACACTCAGATAGATATTGATTTGGAAATCATTTTATTAAAATTTGATTTCTTTTCAAGGTTATTTCTTTGGTAGGTAGAAAAGACAATTGGCTAAAGGTTGCGGGACCCGCTTTATTTGTATGCTAGCTTTTGCTTTTATATTAATTTTTTAATCTACAATTTGTGCTCCTAAATGCTTAGGATGTGATTGAATCCTCAGAGAAGGAAAGTGAAAACCCATAACATTTACTACATATCTTTGTAAAACAATGAGCATACATAAAACAAGTCTTGGGAATTGGGGTACCAAACTCTTTGGACCTTTGAAGGAAAAGTAATATTTAAAATTCATTGGAAGTCATTTTTAAGTAGTTCGTTTTCCTAATTGTCTTTTTTGGGTGCTTCAGCTATACCTTGTTCAAGATGTTTGATGATTTGATCCTTCTGGCTAAAGGGGGACTTATGGTGTATCATGGACCAGTGAAGAAAATTGAAGAGTACTTTGGTAGTCTTGGGATTACTGTCCCTGAGCGTGTCAACCCTCCAGACTATTTCATTGATATTTTGGAAGGCATAGTAAAACCAAACACAACCACAGGGGTCACCTATAAGCAACTACCTGTTAGATGGATGCTTCATAATGGGTACCCAGTTCCTATGGATATGCTTCAGAGTGTTGATGGGATGGCTGCATCCGCAGGTGAAAATTCAGCTCATGGAGGAAGTACTCCAAATGCTGGATCCGAGGGACAGTCCTTTGCTGGAGACTTTTGGAAGGATGTCAAGTGTCATGTTGAGGTGAAGAAGGACGCTTTAAAACATAATTTTATAACGTTAAACGACTTATCTGAGCGGACTAGCCCTGGCGTGTTCCAGCAATATAAATATTTCCTTGGAAGGTGGATATTCCATTTTTAGTAATTTTGTTGCCCAAAATATTCCTATTTCTCTAGAGATATTAACCATATGAATATGATGAGTGTCGTACAAATTAGTTGGGTTCTATTATGCAAGGAACATTAAGACCTTGGGGATTGTAACTATAAAGTGGAAAAAGAGCAGGTGGGGATTATGTTTTGCACTGTTGCATATACATATTATGCTAGTAAGGATGGCACTTATCATTTTTTACTTTCCCAGTACACCTGAAAAAGAATCAAGATGCTAAGACGATATTAACATAGTTATCTGTGAAGGCTTAGATGATATTAACATATTAACGCAGTGTGACTGTTACCCCCAGCAGAGTCTATTTTACCCAAAATTTGCAACTGCTAACTTCCTTTAAGATTATAGATTTGAATGTTTCAACTTGATTTGTTGTATTTCTGGATTTAACAGGGCCTGTAAGCAGTGGTTACGAGAAGCTAGAACACAAGCTGTAGATTTTCTGATTTTATTGCTAGCTGGAATCTGCTTAGGAACAATTGCCAAAGTGCGCGATGAAACCTTTGGTGCACTTGGTTATACATACACAGTCATATCAGTTTGTAAGTAAACTACTTTTTGTTTCTTTATTATGCACACTTCCTTAAACTGTCATTGTACTTTATGGTCTCAGATTTTTTCATGATCAACTTGCCTCTATTAGAAGTTATGTACTTTATGGTCTCAGATTTTTTCAATCAGCTTGCCTCTATTAGAAGTTACTGGACCATGCCATTTACATGTATGTAGTTTGTTGAGTAAAAATTAACTTTTGACTAAAATAGAGCTACATACCTGAACTGTTTGGGCCTGAAATATAGGTTTGGGCCGAGACAGGATAACCCGAATTGAAAGGTCATGACTCTCGGACAGTAATGATTCCTCTGGCGAGTTGGCTCTCAGCCCAAAAGAGTGCTGATTCGACCGACTCCCTATAAGAGTAGGACTATTAAAGGATCAGGCTGAGGTGTGGCTTGGTCATGTCGTAAGTGAATTAAAATTGCTAAGGATCATGATAGGTTCTGACAAGATTCGAATTGTTGTAAAGATCAGAATGTATGCTTGATCAGATGAGGATGAATCAAGTGCATAAGGGGACTAGGTTCAGAACCCTGGTTCAAGACAAAGAGGCCGAGACTGGATTGAAATTGAGTTCAGCTAAAGAAGGGATTAAGGGATAAAGAGAGAGTATCCTAAGTAAATGCCGAGTAGGCATAGTCCTGTCAGGCTTCTACCTCGGCAGACCTGTTTATCACAAAGTTCACCTTTATAAATAGAAGAGGTTTTGCAATGTGAAAAGCCCCTTCAACTCAACAAACAATTCAAAACGCTCTCATAACCCTGAGAAAAATACTCACTATCCTAACCCTCTGATCAACACATCTTCAGTTTGGTAAGTAAAAACAACACTATGTTGACAACTGGTGACATCTTGAGCTTGGATAAGTAAACAACACTAGGGCCGTAGAATCAAACGATTCAGGAGCATCTTCAGTTTGGACAAGTAAATAACACCGTTTCTTTTTGGTTCGTTATCTATCCAAGTCTTGGCAAGTGAAGAGTTCTTAATTCTTTCGTCCAAAGAGGTCACTTCATTAGCTTCTTAGTGAAGTGAAGTGTTCTATGATCTGTTACTCTTGTGCACTTCATAGTTCAACATTCAGACGGCTGAACCACGTTCACCATAAAGACACTCATTTCCTTTGAGTGTCTTTGTCCCTACAGTTTGAGACCGATTCGGCGCACTTTTTTCTCATGAATATGGTTGAAGCAGCCGAACCTGTTACACAAGATCTTGATAATTAGCAACCTTGTCCTGAGGTTTTAGAACCCTGGGCCAAGAGGTGTTCCTTCCTCGGTCGTAGTTTCTCAAGTGCAGAAATCAGCAGCCACTCCACACCACCATCACATCTATTCTACTTGCCCGACCGAGCTCGGTCACGAGGTGGCACGCTCGCATTCACAAGGACGTAGTTAGCTCAACAGTTACTCGACCTGATTGCCCCATAAGCTTTGCAATTTTTAGGGTCAACAGTATCTCACCATTTTGGCCTCCCATACTCACTGGAAACCTGACTCTCTCTTTGCCAACCTTTTTATGTCTATTTCCCATATTCTTTTCTAATTTTCGTTGTATTAACAAGTGGTGTTATGGTGAGTGCTTTTCAGCCTATGGCTATGGAAGGTGGGGTAGTTGTTAACGACTGATAGGAAAAAAATTACTGGGCTTTTACTAAACAAATGTGTATGAGGGTAAATTTCTATTTACGTTAACTGAAAACTGTTTGAAGGAAGTTAAACTATAGATCTGAATCATCGATCAAGTGGATGATCGTTTGGATGTGTGTTCTCAATTGACAGTCTGCAACATTCTTGTTAGCACTGGATTTCTTGTGAAAAAAACATTACCCTGTAGTTGTTTGCCTGGCGTTATGTATTTTTGGAAATTGACGTGTTTGACACCCACATTCGTGTCCAATCACTACTCATGCTCGTGTCCTGAAATCATAGCTTTTTACCTAGACATATTTGTAGACATCGAAATTTCGGTGAAATGAATGTTAACCAATAATTAAAATTTCAACGCTTACGTGTCACATAAATTTTACATGTAGCGTGTGACTCAACGAAAAATCGAAATAAATTGGAAAGGTCATCAAATAGGACACGTGTCAATATCTGGCAGAAATGATTTATTTCATCTGATTATTTAAATCCAAAAATCAAGTTTTGGAATTCTATAAATAGGAGGCCAAGGCATTCATTTAAGAAGGGAGGAAGGAAAGGAAGAGAAAGAAAGAAAAGAAGAAGAGAAAGAGGAAGAAAGGAAGGAAGGAAGAAAAAAAGAAAGGAAGAAGCCTTGAAACTCTAAAGCTCTCAAGCAAATCCCGAAGGATCAAGAAAGCTCTCTTCGTTCTTCGTCAAATCCTCCTTCAAGATCAAGCCCCAACGGCCCTTGAAGAACTTCCACCAACTCAAGATCAAGCCCCGACGGCCCTTGAGGAAAGTGTTCATCGTTCATCATCCATTCATCCTAAGATCAAGCCCCAACGGCCCTTTGGATCAACAACCTCAACAAATCCACACATACACTCAGTCTTCAAGATTAGGCCCAAAAGCCCTTGAAGATCCGTTCATCCATCAACCTTCAAGATCAAGCCCCAACGCCCCCCTTGAAGAAATCTAGACACCCAGTCTTCAAGATTAGGCCCAAAAGCCCTTGAAGATCCGCTCATCCATCAACAACCTCAACAAATCCACATATCCAATCAGTCTTCAAGATTAGGCCCAAAATCCCTTGAAGATCCGCTCATCCATCAACCTTCAAGATCAAGCCCAAAAGCCCTTGAAGATCCGTTCATCAACTGTTCATCCCTAGATCAAGCCCCGACGGCCCTTTGGATCAACAGCTCATCCACAAACCTACACCCTACGAAGATAGAATCAGAGGATCAAATTACAAAGAGATTGTAACCCCAAAATCATTAAACACAAAAAGATATTTTGTACACGTATTCTTGTCTCTTGTTTCAGGAACTTTTCGTGTTTACAAATTTGGCACGCCCGGTGGGACTATCTCTACCTCTCATCTCTGTCTCCGTTAAAGATATTCAAGCACAGTCCATGGCTTCAAACAAAGAACAAGTCACGACTATCGGCACTACCTCCATTGAAAAACAGCTGGTTCAGATGAAGGAAACAATTGCAAGGCTGATAAAGACTGCAGAGGAAAAAAACTTGCAAACCGCCGGACTCATCAACCGTCTGGAGGCGCAACATGGTGTCATGGTGAAACCAAGCTCTCTTCCAACTAAGAGGACCGAAGAAGGCTTCAACCCAAATGCCTACGAACTCATGTCAAAGGCTAGGCATGACTTTGCTTCCTCTTCAAATCTTGGAAAGAAGGTTTCAAACACCGTCAACGACAAAGATCGCGACCTCACCAAAACTCAAAAGAAGTTGAAGGAGCATGGTTACGGAGTTGACAACAACCAAAGCACACCTCCAAAATCAATGGCATCAAGCAAGGGACAAGCCGTTCTTGCAACCACCAAGGGAAGAAGCATAAGCACTTCCGCCACGAATGGAGCATCCATTGGCACCACAACCACTCATCAACATGCCGCTTCAAAATTGGTACCGCTAAGCGAGCAAAGGGAACATCAAAGGCGCGAGTCTATCATCAACCTAACCTTGCTGGGGGCACCAAAGCATGCTGCTAAGGCGCATAAGATGACATCCCAAAATGGCCAATGGGTTTCTTCATCAGCACCCTGGATGTCTGAAGGAAAGTCATGCCTATTGGTTGCACAAGTCATGACCATCGGCGTCACCTCTGTTGAAGAACAGCTAGCTCAGATGAATGAAGCAATCGCAAAGCTCACACAGACTGTGGAAGAGAAGAACTTGCAGATTGCCGCACTTGTCAACCAACTAGATGCACTGCCCGACGTAAAAGTCGACCCAAATATTAGCCTATTAAAGAAAGAAGGTGACGAAGAAGAGGAGCCACCAGTGGAGAAAGCTGAAGAGAAGCCGAAGCCAGACCAAGCAATGACATCCATGGGATCTCTCTCTATCCAGCAGCTACAGGAGATGATTGCAAGCACTATCAAGACACAGTACGAAGGAAGCTCGCACGACTCCGTACTGTACTCAAAGCCTTACTCCAAGAGGATTGATGCTTTGAAGATGCCGAGGGGTTATCAGCCCCCAAAATTCATGCAGTTCGATGGAAAAGGCAACCCGAAGCAACATGTCGCCCATTTCATTGAAACTTGCAACAATGCTGGGACAGAGGGGGACTACCTTGTCAAACAGTTCGTGCGTTCGCTGAAAAGTAACGCTTTTGACTGGTACACCGACCTCGAACCCGAGTCTATCAACAGTTGGGACCAGCTAGAAAGGGAATTCCTCAACCGTTTCTACAGCACTCGTCGTACTGTAAGCATGCTAGAGCTGACCAGTACGAAACAGTGGAGAGATGAACCTGTCATCGACTACATAAATAGATGGCGTTCATTAAGCCTGGATTGCAAAGATCGGCTTTCTGAAACCTCCGCCATCGAGATGTGCGTTCAAGGCATGCAGTGGGGACTACACTACATCCTTCAAGGCATCAAACCACGAACATTTGAGGAGTTAGCCACCCGCGCCCATGATATGGAGTTAAGCATCACCCGTCATGGGAAGAAAGAACAGATCACCGACTACAAGAATGACAAAGTTTTGGGGCCCAAGGTGGATAAGGCTGCGTGGAAACCCACCAAGGAAGCAATGACGGTCAACACAACTCCAGTCAAAACCCATACACGAGGCAAGGCGATTCAAACCGAAGCTTTTCGTGATCAAGAGATACGTAGACGCACTTTGAAGGAGCTTGAGGAGAAGACTTATCCATTCCCCGACTCTGACGTGGTTGCCATGTTAGATGACTTGCTTGACAAAAAGGTGATCGACCTACCTGAGTGCAAACGGCCGGAAGAGATGAACCGTACTGACAGTCCAAGGTATTGTAAATTCCACCGCTTCATTGGTCATCCGACGGAAAAGTGCTTTGTGCTAAAAGATCTCATCATGAAGTTGGCTCAGAAAGGGATCATCGAGCTAGATCTTAATGATGTGGTGAAATCAAACTACACCTCCGTCACTTCTGGCTCTTTGAACTCAAAATCTTCACCTCAACCGCTGGGGGCATGCTCCAAAACCATGTCAGTCAAGTCAAGTGAAGTTGAAGGATGGACTTATGTCATTCCAAAGAAAATGCACAAGAAACATAGGTCTCCTCCACAAGTTTACCAATCGGAAAGGGGGCAAAGCAGCTACCGTCAACCTTCAAAGCTACATGAAAGTGTTGAGGATGATGAAGTTATGACACAAAGATCGTCCGTTGCCATCACGATGCGCGATTTCTTCCCCAAAGACTTCTTCAATCACTCAGTCGAGACTCCTTGCTATAAAGATTGCAAGGAATGCCTCTCTAAGATCGTTTGACAAATTCAAAAGCTCCTTGTCTGCACGAGTTGAAACTGCAAAAGACACCAAACGCTCCTGGTCTGCACGAGCATAAAAGGCGACATCAAAAGCTCCTTGTCTGCATGAGCTGAAACTGCAAACGGCACCAAACGCTCCTGGCCCGCAAGAGCATAAACTGTGTACGGCAAAATCATCATCAAAATCATCACTCATTTGAACTACGTTATGACTTGATCTCTTCTTTGGAAGAGTACGTAGGCAACTTGAAACTTCAAAACTTCAAGTACAGTCACATCAAAATAAATAAATAAATGTTTCATTAAAGAAAGTCAATTTTATTACAAAAGAAAAGAAAAGAAAAAAATACATATGTATTAGAAAATATATATATATTCTCTACTCAAAAAAAAAAAAAAAAAAAAAAAAAAAAAAAAAAAAAAACAGAAGGAAATATATACAATATATATACAAATCCAGGCCCCCACCAAAATCCAAAGACAGCTTCTCCCCCATAGCCCAAAATCCGCTTAGACCCTCTAGACCTCAAGGCCCGTGACAAAATATCCACCAAATCAAATGGAGTGCACCGCAGCTCAAGGCCTAAAGAATTCGGAGAGAGAGCCTATCCTCGCCGCCTTCACCGAGTTATCCGAATCCCATCTCAATCCATCACCTCCCCAAACTGTGTTCGAAGACTGCAACTCTTCTTCTTCCTCCGCTTCCTGGGCTGCTATCTCCGAGCTCAGAACCCAAGAAGAAATTAGCAGCTTCTATGGAGGTAGTAATGGAGGAGTTCCAACTGATGTGATGGATGAGTTTCAGCTCCAAGAGCAGCTCTCCTTCCTCAACGATGGCTGTCCACCACCAATGCGCCGATACCGGAACAAGTTGCGCCGCCGCCTGACTTTGTCAGATCGGGCCACACAGAACGGGTTATCGGATCGGATCCGGTGGTGAGTCCGATGGAGTTCCAAAGGCAATTGCAGAGGCTACAAATCGGAGAACAAGATCAGCAAGCTATGTTAAAAAAAAAAAAAACAGTTTCTTCAAAAGAAAATGTGTATATATATATATATATATATATAAATTCCACCATCAGACCCAGCAACGGCAGGACAAGAGTCCCAGCCGGACTCCCAGTCCAATCCGCGGCGCCGGCGATGTGCTGCTGCAGTGGGGCCAGAGAAAGAGGTCGAGAGTCTCCAGGACCGAGATCCGAGCTGTCACCGGTGAGTCCTCTTCGTCGGCTCAAGCGAGGCAAGCTTCGAAGCTGCAGAGGAGAGACAAGTCCTTGGTCCGATCGCCTCCGCCAGCACGGCGTCCACTGCGTCCAAGGGGATCTAACCCAGAAAAAAGGATGTGGAAAAAGCTCTGCGGGGAGCAGACTGTGTGTTCCACCTTGCTTCGTATGGCATGTCAGGAAAAGAAACGCTGCAGTTCGGCCATATCTTGGACGCGTGTCTCGAGTTCGGGATTCAAAGGCTGGTTTATGTGAGCACATATAATGTTGTGTTTGGGGGACAGGAGATTGTCAATGGGAACGAGGCCTTGCGCTATTTCCCTATCGACAACCATGCCGATCCATATGGCAGGAGTTCGCCTTGAAAAAGCCAGAAAAGGTATTGAGAGAGCTCATGGAAAGGACTCTTCTCGTGTCAGACTCCTTCAGGGAGGTCGCTATCCAGAGCTTGCACTATATTTGAGACTAGAGCTACTGGAAGGGGTGGTTGCGTATCATAGTGGCCAGTACGATAAATCAAGGAAGGTGCTGACTTCTGCACAAGAAAAATTCACCAAGCTACAAGTGCCAGATGAAGCTCTATCACCTGTTATGAGCATGGGATTTAAAGAACGAGATTCTAAAAGGGCATTGCGGATGAGCAATCAAGATGTATCTAGTGCTGTTGATTTTCTTGTTGAGCAGAAGACAAAGAGAGCCCAAAAAACGGGAAGAAGATATTCAGCGACAAAATGAAATTATGGAGCAAAAGAAGTATGGGAACTCACTGCTGTGGATGTGCTTGGTGGTTGTGCTCGGTACTCGTGCTCAGTGGCTCTACTCCTTGCTTGTGCTCAATGGTGATGGTGGAGCTTCTTCCTCTGTCTCCTCAAGCTGCCAACAAACCTCAAGCTCCTCACTCTGGCCACCATGATCAAAATCAACGAAGAGCTTCATTGACCGCCGTCAAACGACTAGCCGGTCTTCAAACTCGACGTCTTACACTCTGCCTCAAGATCTGGCTACTTCTGCACCTCCACTGCGGCCTTTGAATGTGATCAACAAAATCAAAGTTTGTCAACTCACACTCAAAGATCTCATCCGTCTGCTTGCCTCTACTGCTGCCTTTGAATGTGATTGACAAAAACAAAGTTTGTCAACTCACACCCAAAGACCTCCTCCGTCTTCTCTCGAACTCGGCCTGGGTTTTCACCCACAAACTCAGCCTTGCAGATCACCATATAAAGAAAAAAAAAATGATGGAATCTGGATGGACAGCACCATCCCAAAAAAAAAAGAAAAAAAGAAAAAAAAATATATATATATATATATAATAAAAACAATGATGGTGCTTCTGGAACCATGTGCAAAAAGAAAAAAAATATATATATATAATAAAAAGCAAGAAAAAAAAAAAAAAAAAAAAAACACAATGATGGTGCTTCTGGCACCATCTGAAATATATATATAAATGAATGGTGGATCAGTGCCACCGAAAGCAAAGAAAATAATATAAATAAATAAATTAAAATAAAAAGGAATGATGATGGACGGTGATGTATATGTTTTATCTGTATTTAGCATAATACACTGAATAAAATAAAGCATGTCCATTAATCTCCAAGAAATTACAAGTGTGTAAAAAAAAAAAAAAAAAAAAAAAAGATGGAGCTTTCACAAAGGATGTTCACGTGAAGCCCCATTACTTGGCAAAACTCTAGAAGCGGAAGGCATCGGAGCAGAAGGCATCGGAGCGGGAGGCGTTGAAGCTAGAGCATTCCAGGCCTCAATACTTGGCCAAACGCTGGAAGACCCAGGAAAAAGGTGCCTCTGGAGGAAAGACGAAAACCTTTGACGGTCACTCTGAATCCGACCTTCAGACTCTTGCAGCTCATCAAGCTTCCTCTTCATGCCCGTCGAATAGTTGTTTGCAAGCACGTGCAAGCTTCTATTCTCATGCTTCAGCTGCTTGATCTCTTGTTTGAGACTTTCCACCTCCGCCATCAAGGATTCAACTTGGCGGGAGCGAGCAAGTAGGCGTTGGCCCATGTTGGACACAGAGCCTGCACACTGAACGCTGAGAGCGAGGGACTCTTGAACGGCCAACTCATCGGACCGTCCTGAAAGCAGCCGACTATCTTCAGGAGTGAGGAGGTTCCTAGCTACAATCGTAGCTGTTGTTGCGTCCTTCATCACAGAGTCTTCACCTGTAAGAGGACCGTTAGAAGATAAAAAAGAAGGGCGCCATACATTACCTTGACGGGGCACAACCGGATCGCTGCTGAGACTCAAATCTAAGCAAAGGTTCGATGAGTTAGTCATTTTTCAAAGGCGTTCAAAGAGAAGGGATGGAGCTAATTCTCAAAAGGCCGGAGACGATTTTCAAGAATGGGCAATTTTCAGAGTGTGTATGTTGGAGTGATCGATACCTCTGTAAAAAGCCAAGCGACACGACCACCGATTCAAAAATCCGGATTTTCCTGCGTGAAGTTCGGCGACGCGTTCGCGGCTTTTCAGAAAACGCGTTCAACTTTGTCAAAAGATATCTGACAAAGTCAAGAACACGTGGAGGCCATCGTCGCAACTACACGTCTTTAGCCGACAAGCGCAAAGTTCGGCAACGCTTTCTCTGCTTTTCAGAAAACGCGTGCAATTTTGTCAAAAGTGGCGCTCGTTCAGAAATCGAAGAGGCGTTGTTCAGAAATCGAAGAGGCGTCGTTCAGATATCGAAGAGACGTTTGTCGACAAGGGTAAAAAGAACAAGACCACCACTTGCTATTAAGAAATCCCTATATGTGTCGACCTTCGTCTCTTATGGCAAGGCAGACCTGAAGAAAATGCCCAACTCTTCCTCACCTCTGAGGGCGCACTCCCAGCAAAGTCTCTCGAAATACACAATTCTTCTTCTTCCTTTGAGAAAACCTATTCAACCTTTGAAGATACCAGATGCCTGGAGTACGGATGACCCAGGAGGAAACGATAGATTGAAGCATGTGCTGATTCATTCACCGCTTCTTCAAAAGCAAAGGTATCTCATATCATTAAGGGCGAAAGCATAGGTATCTCATATCATGCTTTTTCCCTATCTTTTCCTTTGCCCTTGTTCTCACCTGCCAAGACAAGGACAAAGAAAGCAATATGTCGGAACCTCCACTCAAACCAGTTGCCACCAAGGAGTGAAGCACCATTTAAATGCAAAGGTTGCATTCAACTCCTGCATCGGAGGACAAATACTACAAGAAAAGATGTTAAACCTGCATAAGGAAATACCACTTCTACAAAGGGGAGCAAGTAAGGCAAGTGAAAATGATACATCGAAGCATGTGGAGACAAGCATAACAAATATATGTGCTGATTCATTTGCTGCTTCTTCGAAAGCAAAGGTATCTCATATCATGCTTTTTCCCTGTCTTTTCCTTTGTCCTTGTTCTTACTCGCATGGCAAAGTGAAAGAAGCAATCGGCCGGCACTTGGAGTCAGTCTTCCGATCTGGAACCGACTACCTGGAATCTATTCCTGATTGCTTACCTAGTATTGCTCTCGAGTAGTCATCTTCAACGGTTGATACACTGCCAGAGAAGGGACAAGGAAACTTCAATCTTTCCAACCCTCTTCAATACGAATTGGAAAGATTGAACAAAGAAACAAGTCAGCACCTCCACCTTGTACTTGCCTGCCATATCCTGAAACCGCTCGTAGACCTTCGGGGGGAGACCAAAAGAATCTTGCTGCCCAGTTCAAGAGTAGCACAAAGGAAAATCAACGAGCGGAGGAGACCAGAAGAATCCTCCAGCCCAGTTCAAGATCAAGCCTCAATGGCCCTTGAAGAAATCACAAGTCCGATTCAAAATCAAGTGATTCACCACCCTTGAATCAAATTCAACTCCAGATAAAAGGAGTAAGTTCAGACCTTCGGGGGAGACCAAAAGAATCCTGCTGCCCAGTTCAAGAGTAGCACAAAGGAAAATCAACGATTGGAGGAAACCAGAAAATCTTCCAGTCGAACTCAAGATCAAGCCTCGATGGCCCTTGAAGAAATCTCCAGCCCAGTTCAAGGTTAAGCCTGTGGAAAATCAACGATTGGAGGAAACCAGAAAATCTTCCAGTCGAACTCAAGATCAAGCCTCGACGGCCCTTGGGTTGACATCTACATTAAGGGACTTCAAAACGCATCTTCTACACGTGACAAGCACATGTCTACGACGCGCCTTGAAGTGGGGGCATTTGTAGACATCGAAATTTCGGTGAAATGAATGTTAACCAATAATTAAAATTTCAACGCTTACGTGTCACATAAATTTTACATGTAGCGTGTGACTCAACGAAAAATCGAAATAAATTGGAAAGGTCATCAAATAGGACACGTGTCAATATCTGGCAGAAATGATTTATTTCATCTGATTATTTAAATCCAAAAATCAAGTTTTGGAATTCTATAAATAGGAGGCCAAGGCATTCATTTAAGAAGGGAGGAAGGAAAGGAAGAGAAAGAAAGAAAAGAAGAAGAGAAAGAGGAAGAAAGGAAGGAAGGAAGAAAAAAAGAAAGGAAGAAGCCTTGAAACTCTAAAGCTCTCAAGCAAATCCCGAAGGATCAAGAAAGCTCTCTTCGTTCTTCGTCAAATCCTCCTTCAAGATCAAGCCCCAACGGCCCTTGAAGAACTTCCACCAACTCAAGATCAAGCCCCGACGGCCCTTGAGGAAAGTGTTCATCGTTCATCATCCATTCATCCTAAGATCAAGCCCCAACGGCCCTTTGGATCAACAACCTCAACAAATCCACACATACACTCAGTCTTCAAGATTAGGCCCAAAAGCCCTTGAAGATCCGTTCATCCATCAACCTTCAAGATCAAGCCCCAACGCCCCCCTTGAAGAAATCTAGACACCCAGTCTTCAAGATTAGGCCCAAAAGCCCTTGAAGATCCGCTCATCCATCAACAACCTCAACAAATCCACATATCCAATCAGTCTTCAAGATTAGGCCCAAAATCCCTTGAAGATCCGCTCATCCATCAACCTTCAAGATCAAGCCCAAAAGCCCTTGAAGATCCGTTCATCAACTGTTCATCCCTAGATCAAGCCCCGACGGCCCTTTGGATCAACAGCTCATCCACAAACCTACACCCTACGAAGATAGAATCAGAGGATCAAATTACAAAGAGATTGTAACCCCAAAATCATTAAACACAAAAAGATATTTTGTACACGTATTCTTGTCTCTTGTTTCAGGAACTTTTCGTGTTTACAATATTATACTTCTCACCCCTCCTAACTTTGTTTGCATTTCAGCTCTCCTGTGCAAGATTGCAGCTTTAAGAACGTTTGGACTGGATAAGTTACACTACTGGAGAGAGAGCTCTTCTGGCATGAGTAGTTTGGCGTACTTTCTTTCAAAGGATACAGTTGATCATTTCAATACAATCATGAAACCTCTAGTGTATCTTTCTATGTTCTATTTCTTCAACAATCCAAGATCATCCATCATAGATAATTACATTGTTTTGATTTGTCTGGTTTACTGCGTAACCGGTATAGCTTATGCACTGTCCATATACCTGGAACCTGGTCCAGCCCAACTGGTAAGAATTTTTTCACGTTGAGGATCTATTAATCAAATGTATTCATGTATCTGCATGTGTTTTCTTTTTCCAGTTTTAAGCCATTTGTTATGTCGTGCAGTGGTCAGTACTTCTTCCAGTCGTTTTGACTCTAGTAGCAAACTACAACGAGAACAAACTTGTTTCAAGAATAGCTAATTTGTGCTACACTAAGTGGGCTTTGGAAGCTTTTGTCATATCAAATGCCAAAAGGTTTGGAATAACCTGTTGTTTCTACAAAATCATTGTGCATCATCCTTGGAGCAGATATTAGAGCTTCTTGCTTTCTTTTAATTTTAGGTACTCTGGAGTGTGGCTAATCACACGATGTGGTTCACTAATGAAAAATGGATATGATCTCAATCATTGGAACTGCAGTTTAATCTTCCTCATCATCACCGGTATTGTTACTCGAGGGATTGCTTTCTTTTTAATGGTACTCTTGCAAAAGAAGTAGACAAATCATTCTGATCCTTTCAACCCATTCCCTCTGTACATAATTGGAAATCCTTGGAGTCTAAAGATATCGAGAAGTCGTGCAGAAGAACTAATATAGTGGCAACCTGTAGATAAGAGGTAAGTGTGGCATATCCTTTAGGTAGTTCTTCCAGTCTGCAGGCTTAGATAGCAGTGGCATTTTATATATTCAGTGTAGCTCTTCCTCCGAAGGTTTGTAGTTACGCATTTGACGTACAATATCACTTGTATGTTTATGATCTGTATCCACAGGGTTCTGCGTTTTTGAAATTTATGTTGCCTACACGTGTTTGTATGATACTGTTTAGTTGTGTTTTGTTTGAAAGGGTGAAATTAGAATTGGAATGCAATCAAAGAATGAAATTGAGGAACGAAATGTTGGTTGAAATTTTGAATATGAGCTCCGGCCTTGGGGATTGTGGTCCACAATCCACGGTCTTTAGGACTTGAGGCCTGAGCTCGGCATTTGGGGCCTCGGTCCCAAAGATTCATGGGAAGGATGGAGCTCACCCACTTGGGAAAGAAAGGAAGAAGAGAACAATCTTTTGTTTGTTGGAGGTGTCCATTTTAAAGAGGGGGGAAGGGAAGTTCGGGTTGTTTTTGGTATTGACCCTCTTTACCACCATGTATAGAAAGAGGAGAATGTGGACATCTAACATGGTGGTGGTGGCCGTAGTAAGGTGGTGGTGGTTGTGGCGATGTTGAAGTCTTGAAATTTTGGAACTTTGGGAATCTATTACCTCATTTACCTTTGCATTTAACGGACAATTAACAGAAAAAATTGTTTTTGAACTAAATTTGTTAATGGACGATATCATGAAGGTTTAAAACTTAATTTTTTTTTTAAATTTTTTACAGCAATGACTATCTTCCAATTACTTTATCACCACGAGGACCATTTATTTGATTAAACATGATTGACTACTTGTCAAACTACGAAAAATATGATTAACATATTTTGATAATAAGAAAAAAGTATATGACCATTGAGGGTGCAATTTGACAATTTAACAACTTAAATATCTATCCACTTAACTTGACAGATTGTTTCACAAAAGAACATTTACTTATACGTATATTCCGGATTTTATGATTTTTTTCCTTCTAGATATGGTGAAAGTAAAAGTACGTAATTGATCATTCATTCATATGATTGTGTTTACTATTTGCCATAATTATACAAGAGCTTTAGATCTTTGTAATTGTAAGGTATAACCGCTAACCACCCCAAATCCAGAATTGCAAGCTACGCCAAACCCCAAAATTTCCCCACGTACCTCTCACTCCACCACCACCCCCTCTTATTTTCTCTGCATGATGTCCCACCCATAACATGATGAACCTCATCATCGTCATCATCAGCCTGAAAGCTCTCTCTCATCACCATCTTCACTCAAAGTTCTTTCCATTCATCAAATCAAACGTCAACAGCAGAAACAACCAGTAGCAGCCACCCTTATAAAGTCCTCACACCAACACTAATTTGAATACATCCAAAACCTCACCAAAAATACTGCCAATAATATCTTACCCTCTTGGCTTTACGTTGCCTCTTGTAGGCGCTGGAGTTGGCTGAAGTTAAAGGCTTTGTTCATGGCGAGCCCCGGCGACTTGCCCGTTCGCACTCCATCGGAGATTGTAAGTTCCATATGAATCTATGACGCTATTGATCATGTTGTTAAAAATGTTACATAATACATACCATCTGTTGTATCTTTACAATTTATTTTGGTTAGTCTCGAGAGTAGTACTCTTTGTCGCTAGCTATTTCATGATCAATTTCTTATGCATGAGAGTTTGTTAATTCGGAAATACAGAGAAAAAAGAAACTTTCTGGGCAACGATGGAGAGAGCTTGGAAGAGAGGTACGTTGGATGGTATTTTAGTCCATCTCTGAATATTAATATTTGATTAAAGTTGTTTAAACAAAGAGTATCTAGCAATTTGACACCATTAGATTAGCTGTGAGATTTTATTATACCCGGAACATAAGTGGTACATTACGTGTCATAATACAAGTAAAAGAACATTAGAAAAGTTATCATCTCTTTTCTTATATTATAACACGTGTTGTACCGACTCGTATGCCAAAAACATAAAAAAAATCTCCCAGTTTAGTTATTGGCGCTCAAAGCAAGTATATTTTATTAATTTATACACATGAGAGGAGTTACAAATGTATACAAATTCAATTAAATACTTGCTAACATTCACTCTAATAATATGTCTCACGTGCAAAGATAAAATCCACCTGTGTCAGAGTATTTGTCTGAGTTAATTTTTGTGTGTGTGTGTGTGTGTGTGTGTAAAATATATCACAGGAGGACTGAACACTAGCCCATAAAATTTTGCAATCTTAGGGTGATGGGTTCACCTTCCAGGTTTACGTTGGTGTAACTAGGATAGGAAAAGTGGCTAAAATTGATAGTGGTGAAACCATGTTTATGAACACATCATTTTTAGGCCTCCATAACTATTTACCATTAGATTTCTTCAAGCTTTCATGGTTTATCTTTCAAACTTTTGGTTCTTCCAGCTGGGGAGCCATATTTTTCAAAGAGAGTATGTACTTGATTGGATTCCCATGGCCAATTTAGGGCATCTTCTATGTCAAGGAAACGAAATTAAAAATTTTTGAACTGTCACTATTGAAATAGTAGTCGTTACCCAGCATCACCAGTCTCTACTGATATAGCAAACTCATGACCGCTAATCAGTTTCAGTTCGTTCCGCAAAAGCTTGAAGCAATAAATGAGAACCATACCCCTTAGTGAAATCCCTTACCAGCATTCTACAGCAATGAAAATATTACATTTCACCATAATTATATAACTAATTCCGGTAAAGCACCGCACCGCCATTTTTATCAACCAATAATCTTGAACCACTTGAGAGTTAAGACCGAATCATACTGATCAGCCGGGCTCGCATTGAGTTGTAACCTGTTTTATCTGGGGATTGGTTGGGGTTGATTTAGTTTGGTGGGTTATTTTTGTTGGAATTATTTGGTTTGTAACTTGGAAATTGAAAGCTTGAACTTTGAACCCTTATGCGGCTTCTAGAAAGCATGCTATTTGATTTTCTAGGTTTGGCGTGGTATGATCTGATGCTAAGAAAATTGGGTGGCTTTGCCTCTGTAGGGCTGCAGCAACGGAGAAGAAAGAGAATAAGGTTAAGTGGTGGTGGAGAGATTTTTCAGTGTGACCGTCACACGAGGTGGTACACTACGTGTCCTCATATAAATGGTGGGATATGTGTGTTAAAATGTTAATAACTTAAAAATTAAAATTTCCCACCACTTATATAAAAACACGTGGTATATCATCTGTGTTTCCGTCTCAACTAAAATTTTCTCGTCGTGGTGGGACTGATAAAACAAAAGTGGAGTGGTGGGATTCGTTTTTAATTGGTTATCTCCTATTATTTTTCTATAACCTTCAATTTTAGGAAGTTTTAACGAAAAATCCGTGGTACTGTTCACTTTAACAAAAAACCATATTTTTACACTAAAAAGTCAAACCTGGTACTATTTACCTTAAAGTTTTCAAGTCATTTTCATTAGTTTTCCTTCAATTTTAATTAGAAAAAAGGTTGTAGTATCTAGTACTAAAGAAAAACTTATAATTTTGTATAACAAAACAAAAATTTGTAAGTAATTAAGAGGTCTTAAATGTTGAATCTCGTAGATGACAAATTTTGATACTAAATTATTATACATAGTTGGTTCTTTATATAGCTTAGCCCGAATTCCTCACTCATTAGTGTAAACATTGTTGTATAAAATAATAAGTTAAGGAGTTTAAACTTTTCTCTTAATATAAGTTTAGTAGTCTTAAACTTTTCTCACAATCTAAATTTAGTAGTCATATAACGTATCATTCATCTTCTAGACCATGATAAGAGAGTCGCATTGACAAATTTCTTATAGGTTTCTTTGCTTCAAAGAATGCTGAATCAAGAAGAGAGAGTCCATGAGGCTTTGGGCCAAGTCCAGAATCAGAAAAATGGTGATTCTGCTGTTTCTATCCCAAAATTTCTTCCTCCCAAGGTATATTGATCTTCTTCCTTTCAAGCCACCCCATGCGGCTGACTTTTATTTTTATCAGGGAATTTTTTGAAAGTTAACGATTTATACGAAGTTATATTACAAATATTTAAGAATTAATTATAAATCACACGTTAGATACTATATCTTGCATGGCATGCATAATGTATCTTATATGGTTAGATACTATGAGTAAGTCAAGATTAGACATTGGACATTATATATGCTAATGATTTACAATTTGCCAGCATATACACATTGCATAACTCATCACTCACAAATATTCTTCGGAGCAAATAGATAAATTCAAAATTACTAAGACATCCAATTATAATGAAAAAAATATATAAGAATACGGTGATTCAAAGAAACACTAACATGACCGCCATTTAAACTAGCATTGTAGAGAGGACTTTTGGTTTCCATTTTGGCTATGGAAAGACCTAAAATCACCCATATGTCCGATTTGGGTATTTACTTTTGTAAAGATGATCTTCGAAAAAAAGACCTAAACACTAGATAGTTCAAAATGTTGAAGTACAATGGAGTGAGCCCTTCAACAGTGTCCCTCAAACAAACTTGTTTAAGGAATCCCAACTGACTCAACAGAGGATCACTATATATATACCAAAAAAAATATGGAAAACCAATGAAAATGGCTTGAAAATTTTGAGTTTTAAAGATAAGGACAAAATAAAGGGTAAACTGAATAGTATCATGGTTGACTTTTTAATATAAAAATGTGATTTTTCGTTAAAGTAAACAGTACTGGTAACTTTTCGTTAAAGTTCCAAAAAAATTATGATGTTCATAAAATTACTTTATTGTTCTACTAGTATATAACTACTTTATTGTTCGTAAAAGAGTAAATATAATACTGTCTCTATGAGTAATGCAGATGAAGGAGCTTTTGGCAGAGCTAGCTATGGTTGAAGGAGAAATTGCTCGACTTGAAGGCCAAATCAGCCAACTACAACCTGGATTGAAGCATGAACAAGAAGCTACAAAGGAATCAAAACTATCAAACCAATGGCAACATGGAAACCTAATTAGTAACCCCATTCCTCGTGCATCAAATATAGCAATGTCAAGTCCCATGCACAAAAGTGTTAACAATGAGAGCCAGAGAATGGCGTATTATGAGACCAAGGCGTTGCATTTCATAAGTAAAGCTATCAAAGGTGATTATGATCATTTTAACGATCGTAGGCAGAACGAGAAAATTGGAAACTCGAGAGGATTTTCTCATCAGAAAGAAAATTATTTCTATGAGGATGTTAAATTTGGAAATAAGTTTCCGAGAAAAAACGGAATTTTGAGGGCACTCTCGCCCCTACGAGCCCCAAGACCTCCATCACCCAAGGTGTGCCCTAACTTGTTGCATTCCATTTAATTCTGTCTTTATAGTTTAAAAATAATTATTGTATGCGTCGGTTATATGCAACAACCTTTTGTAATAATATGCATGTGGATCTAACTGATACTATACGTGCATGTTTTGAGAGCGAGATTTATTGTGGTGTGTATAACTAGTTGCATCCAAAAGTTATTTTTCCTTTTTTTATTTTATCATGCTAGGTAAAATGGACTACTAATTTTGTTAATTGCATGAGGCCAATCAATTTTCAAAATGTTATGCCCCTAGATACGTATCACTAATTAATCGATGGTTTTTTGTTCTTTTTATTTTTCCAGCTAAAAGAACGTAATCCAGGGATTACTTCAGAACTCCCACCAAAATCTCTACCGGTTCCAACACAATTAGAAGAGAACAGCCATAACTGGCAACCAAACAGGCTCTCTGAGGAAATCATGAAGTGTCTAAACTTCATATACATTAGGCTGCTTAGAACAACAAGAACAATGGAATTAGAGAAGTCAGGCCCCATTTCAAGGTCTGTCAACTCTTCCACAACCTCAAGAAGCTTCAGAGATGATACCGGCGTAAACTCAAAGTCAAACCTTTTGTTACAAAAGGAATCAAGGCAACAAGACCCTTATGGCATCTTCAATGTGGAAGAGTGTATTCCTAGAGACATTGGCCCTTACAAGAACTTGGTTATTTTCACCTCAATCTCTATGGACCCAAAATCCATTTCAGCCTCCAACTCTTTTCCTTTACTAAAAAAATTAAGGTACATAACTACGTATATAGTTGCCACTCAGTACTACGGTATGATGGTATTCCTCTTCATTTGGAAGTGAGAGGTCTTAGGTTTGAATCTCGTAGATGACGAATTCGATACCAAATTAGGCTGCCTATTGTGTGGCTTAACCGAACCCCCCATCTACGTAGTGTAAAAATATCAATGTACTTTAAAAAAAAAAAAAAAAAAAAACTACTTATATAGTCTCCACTACTTCCAAGTTGTTTTTGTCTTTGTGATTGTAACACTATCACATGGTACCAGATCATGACTTTTTTTTAAAAATTATTTACCCTATTATCCTTGTGCATCACAGGGTATTGATGAACAATCTCCAGGTGGTGGATTTGGGGTCCTTGACATACCAACAGAAGCTAGCATTCTGGATCAACATTTACAATGCTTGTATCATGAATGTAAATGTGTAAAAAAAAAATGCTATTAATATTCTGCTATTAATTTTGAATTAAGAGACGTCAGTTTGAATTGTGACCGTTCCTGTTCAAGCTCTCGTGTTGGATTACTGAATTTTTTTCATTTCTCAGGGTTTTCTCCAGTACGGAGTGCCTGCTTCGGTGGAAAAATTACTCACATTGATGACCAAGGTAAGCTCCAAAATTTAGCTGAAATTAAGCATCAAATTGTTATACATATGAAATTAGGCGTTGACTGGCAGAAAACGACTTTAGATATTGGCTCAAAAGTTTATTTTCTTATTAATCTAACGAATAACGAGTGATATTTGATTCAGGCAACTCTAAACATACGGGGTAAGCTTTTAAATGCTGAATCCATAGAGCATTACATTCTGAGGAAGCCAGCACCTTCCAATATGCAAGAGGTAAATATGACTGATCCTATGAATCAAATACATGTTTTATCAGTAGTAATTGTATTAGTATAAAAGATCTCAATATATCATGTGATCATAGGCGTTTCAGAATGGTGACACAGTCGATAAATCCGTTGCTCACGAACTCTATGGTCTCGAGTCCATGGATCCCAATGTCACATTTGCTCTGTGTTGTGGAACTCGTTCTTCTCCTGCGGTAAAATTGCATATAAACGATCTAACATTGCATTTCATTAGCGTGCTATTATCACGATTTTTTTTTTTTTTTCTGGAAAATAACGTTAAGTTTTTTTAGGTGAGGATATACACAGCCGACGGTGTCGTAGCTGAGTTGGAGAAATCAAAGTTGGAGTACCTGCAAGCATCAATTGTGGTGACCAGCTCAAAGAAAATTGTGATCCCAGAACTACTGCTAGGAAACTTGCTTGATTTTGCTGTGGATGTGGACTCACTAGTTCAGTGGGTTTGCCACCAGTTACCAACATCTGGATCATTGAGAAAATCAATGGTGGATTGCTTCAGGGGCCACATTAGCAGGGGCAAGATTAGTACGACTGTAGAGAAAATGCCATATGATTTTGAGTTTCAGTACATACTGGCCATTTAGTCAAGTCCCTGGTTAATTGTCTTGATTTGGTGTTAACTATCATGTATACCAAGTGCGTATATGAATAAATCAAGGATTGGATTATGGATATATTTATCATTATTGCCATTAGTTGAATGTGCCATTTCCACTTCTATTACTTGGACTAGGCATTATAATTATTTCGTTTCATGACTGTCTCAACGTTACTAGCATACACCAAATAAAAGAGTGTGGGTTTATGTTATAATATGTTATACAGTACCTAAGAAATTAAATATTGAAAAGCGCCAACAACACTGCGATATTCGGTTGGATCCGGCAAAGGATCACCATCGTGAAGGCTGAGCCTTTTCCCACTAGCAGCAGGTGTAGGGACTGATTTGACACCATCCATTTTGGTGCGTTTGAGTCTTTCAATAATGTATTTATGCTGGGAAAGAGAGCCCATCAGAGGTGTTAACAACCTCCATGCCCAAAAAATAATGAACATGGCCAAGATCCTTCATGGATAAATGATTTCCCAAATCGCGTATGAGAGTAGTAATATGAGCAGAATTATTTCCTGTACAGTATGAGCAGTATTATTTCATGTAATCAGGATATCCGTCAACGTATATCAAACAAATAATGAGAAAAGAGCCATGAATATAAGTAAAAATTGAAGTATTCGCATGAGACGAACGAAAACCCAAATCCTCCAAATGAGTGAAAAAACATTGAAACCAGGCTCTAGGTACCTGTTTGAGCTAATAGAAAGCCGCGTAACTTGCAGACATGGTGAGGAAATTGAGGATAAATAAAACTAAGAGGGTATTGCATGTACACCTTCTATGATAAAGTCCCTTGAAGAAATGCATTCTGAACATCCAACTGTCGAAAATGCCACTTAAACTGAAGAGACATGCTAAAGTTAAAACAACAGTAAATAATGGCTAAATAGAAACGGTAGATTGTCTACTATAAATGGTCTCTGAGATTAAAAATCAATAGAAATGGTCCCTGAGATTGTCTACTATCCATGATTTTGGTCCTTCTGTTGAAAACTCTTTGGGTAATTTTCAAAGCTTCGTAACTCAATCGTTTCTTAACTAAATTCAACGCATAATATATCAAAATGAAGATAGGAAAGTGTAGAACAAGATTATACCTATTTGGAAACTCAATGGTTGCCGGAGATGGTCGAAAAATAGCTTGAAAGGTGACTGGTCCGTTGGAAAACTGGAAAACTCGCCAGAAACTAGGTAAATTTTAAACATTCATAACTTCTTCAATACTCAATGAAATCAAGTGATTCAAAAACGAAAATCACCTTCTCTGATAAAGTCCCTTGAATAAATGCATTTTGAACATCCAACTATCGAACATGCCACTTAAACTGAAGAGACATGCTAAAGTTAAAACAACAGTAAATAATGGCTAAATAGTCAAAATGGTCTCTAAGATTTACATAATCAATAAAAATGGTCTCTGAGATTGAAAATCAATAGAAATGGTCCCTGAGATTGTCCACTATCCATGATTTTGGTCCTTCTGTTGAAAACTCTTTGGGCAATTTTCAAAGCTTCGTAACTCAATCGTTTCTTAACTAAATTCGACACATAATATATCAAATGAAGATAGGAAAGTGTAGAACAAGATTATACCTATTTGGAAGCCCAATGGTTGTCGGAGATGGTCAGAAAATAGCTTCAAAGGTGACTGGTCCGCTGGAAAACTGGAAAACTCGCCGGAAACTGGGTAAATTTTAAACGTCAATACTCAACGAAATCAAGTGATTCAAAAACGAAAATCATACTTCTCGACGAGACGAAAATAATGGTACCTTTCTGGTTTGTCCGGAAAATGGCTCGAAAGTGGCTAACCATTTTCGGGTTAGAATGTGGGCCTGGCTATAGCGTGTGGGCTCAATGGAAGCGTTTGTTGAATCAAGTGTAGCAGAATGGGTAGACTTGGAATTAGGCTTAAGAGAACCTGTCTTTGACCTTGTCACCATAAAGAGGGATGAAGGAACTGATGAGAAGATAAGGTCGCAACAGTGGGAGGAGGCGGCAAAGTGGCTGGTGATGTAATATTGAGTGGTGGTACATGTAGTGCACCAAGCCCAAATATGCCAATTAATTAATGAAGCATATAATATATGTAATAGTTATAACTAAGAATATGATGTATGATCCACAATAGTGGTGAAGATACTGGGGTAAGAAATAAGTGGCATTTCTGTTAGCAGTCCCACGTCGGTGGGGGTAAAGAAAGGTAATGACTTTAAATAGGATTACCTTACTTTAACTATTACCGATGCTTTTTGTGGTAAAATTTCACACCTGACAGATTGGGCAGGTGGTAAAGTTGGGGACAATATCAGTGTCATTAAAGTGGTCCCCTAGGCCCGTCGATCTAAAAAAATTCCAACATGGTATCAGAGTCCACGGTTACGGGCCCATGCAAGCCAACGGGCTTGTCACTAGGAAGTGTGGGTTTGGAAACAAGCTTGGACTCTTAACATAGAGTCGGCCTCTCAGTTCTTAAGAGTCACTTCCTAAAAAAGATTGAAAACAAGTTTGGACTCCATTGGAGCCAACCTTTGAGTTTCAATTGCCGATGTGTGGATCTCTACTTATGAACCACTAAATGAGAGTCACTTCCTAAAAGAGATTGGAAAGAAGTTTTGGATTCCATTAGAGTCGACCTCTGAGTTTCAATTGTTGATGTGTGGATCTCCACGTGTGAACCACTGAATGAGGTTACAAGTGAGGGGGCATGTTAGTAGTCCTACATCGGTGGGAGTAAAGAAAAGCAATGACTTTAAATATGATTACCCCACTCTAACTAATACGAGGCTTTTTGTGGTAAAACTCCACACTTAGTATCGGTATCGTTAGAGTAAACCTCTCGAACCCATCAATCTAACAAAATTCCAACAATTTCGTGGTAATTATCTTATACTCATGCTGCGAAAACAATTTCAAAACTTGAAAAAGGTAAGGTCATTTGATAATCATTTAGAGATGACTAGGAAAGAATTAGATATGAAGGAAATTCGTCTGTAACATCCCACATCGCTCAGGGGAATGGATCCTGTAAGCTTTATATGTATATTCTCATCTCTACCTAGCACAAGGCTTTTTGGGAGCTCACTGGCTTCAGAGTTCATCGAAACTCTGAAGTTAAACGAGTTTGCGCTAGAGCAATCCCATGATGGATGACCCATTGGGAAGTTCTTGTGTGAGTTCCCAGAAACAAAACCGTGAGGGCGTGGTTGGGGCCCAAAGCGGACAATATCGTGCTACGGTGGAATCGAGCCCGGGATGTGGTGGGGGCCCGGGTCGGGATGTGACACGTCTCTTCTAATCTTACCGTTTTTAGGAGGATTAAAACGGAATTCTTGAAATATGTAGCCACGCAAGCTCCATCAAATTTTATAGAGGTTAACAACAATATAATTAGGTAAGGGGTTGCTTTCAGACTTGAAATAGAGACTCAATTATGTAATATCAAACACAAATTAACAAAAACAAGGATGGAAATTGTAGTGGCATAAATTACAAATTGATGATCCATATTGGTGTCTTACAGAGTTCTAGGCCTTGATTTATTCATTAATTATTTGAGGGATTTTCTAACTTTAATCCTTGAAGAAAATTGAAATTTAAAACAAACCTAGTGTTAGATTACAAATTGATTATAGTCTCTTGATGTGTCCTTAATTCAAAATAATTCATGTATATTTTATTCAATATCTCCCATTAAATATTTAAATTTATTAATACATTTTTGACCAAACCAAAGTTTTTTTTTATTTTTTTATTTTAAATTTATTAATTTTATTTGACATTCTTCAAACTTAATTAATGTGCCTAAATGTTAGTATCGAAATGTATGTACTCAAATGTTAGCACTGAAATGTATTATATTGAATTAATGTATTTAAATGTTAGTACCGAAATGTATGTACCCAAATGTATTATATTAAACTAATGTACCTAAATGTGTGTACCTAAATGTATGCACCGAAATGTATTATAATGAATTTAATGTACCTAAATGAAGAAGACAAAATATATTGTAAAATAAACATTAGTTTATCTAAATGTTTACCGCAAAATATATTACAATGAATTAAATGAAAATTATATAATTATAATGAAATAAAATTAATACATTAAAATTAGGAAGAAAAAGAGAAATAATTAAAACATCAAAAATATAATTAATAAATGAGGTGATTAATGTATCAAGGGATTAAAATTAGATTTTGATCTTACGTATGGTTTTAGTCTAAAAGTCAACTTTGCCAATAATTAAAATGAAGTTTCCTATTTATTTTCCTGAAAATATGACTTTAGCCCCTGAAACTTAATTTTCATTACATAAAACCCAACATAATTTTTTTACTTGATTAAAACTCATTGATTAGGCTCCACACAAACAAATTCATTAACTATGTTTGACTTCACCATTTGTGACATCCCACTTCACTCAGGGGAGTGATCCTCATATGTATATTCCCATCTCTACCTAGCACGAGGCCTTTTGGGAGCTCACTGGCTTCGGGTTCCATGGGAACTCCGAAGTTAAGAGAGTAGCACGCGAGAGCACTCTCAGGATGGGTGACCCATTGGGAAGTTCTCGTGTGAGTTCCCAGAAACAAAACCGTGAGGGCGTGGTCGGGGCCCAAAGCGGACAATATCGTGCTACGGTGGTGGAGCGGTCCCGGGAAATGATCCGCCCCAGGCCAGGATGTGACACCATTGTACATTTTTTGAATGCCTAATATACCCTTAATTACATTTTTGACCTATACAAGTAATTGTATACGGATTAAAAGGTGGATTAGTGATTCTTGAAAAGAGAAATAAGCATTAATATTCATATTGTGATTTGATCACAATATATATATGATATAATTTAACTAATATGTGGGGAATCAATAAATGTGCCTAATAGTTGTGCTAATATATGGAGAATAATTTACCTACTACATAAAGAAATGTTATTTGCCTCAAAGTTATTTTACATATAAATATAGGTAAATTATTTTACACACACATATATAATAATAATATTTTACATATAAATATAGGCAAATTATTTTACACGCACATATAATAATAATAATAATAATAATAATAATAATAATAATAATAATAATAACAACGTGTGCCTTATATATATATATATATATATATATATATATATATATATTAATACATGTAAAATAATTTATCTATAACATATAGAAATGTTATTTTATTCAAAGTTAATTACCTATATTTTACATATAGATATTGGTAAATTACTTTACACATACATACATATGGTAACAATAAAATGTGCCTAACATATGTACTAATACATGCAAATTAATTTAACTACAACATTAATTTACCTATATATGACATATAAATATAGGTAAATTATGTTACAGACCATGATAATAATGTGATGAATATATATATATATATATGTGTGTGTGTGTGTGTGTGTGTGTGTAACATCCCACATCGACTAGGGGAGTGGATCCTGTAAGCCTTATATGTATATTCTCATCTCTACCTAACACGAGACCTTTTGGGAGCTCATTAGCTTTGGGTTCTATCAAAATTCCGAAATTAAGCAAGTTCGCGTGAGAGCAATCACAGGATGGGTGACCTACTAGAAAGTTCTCGTGTGAGTTCCCAGAAACAAAACTGTGAGGGCGTGGTCGGGGCCCAAAGCGGACAATATATATCGTGCTACGGCGGAGTCGAGCCCAGGATGTGGTGGGGACCCGGGCCGAGATGTGACAATATGTGTAATGGTTTATCTACAAAATATAAAAATATTACTTTATTTCAAATACATATAATTATAAGTGGCTAAAAAACGTGAAGAGGAGTAATTAGAATTTAATGCCCATATTATGTGGGCATGATTGAAGCCAAAATTGGAATGTTATGTGTGAGAAAACGTTAGAAGGGTTGTGGCATATGTTGTAAATTATTTGAAGTAATAGGTCATTTAATTTCTAATGTGGCTACATATTTGAATTTTGGGTTTATTTTAGATGTTTAAAGATATGTGAATTTTAATCTAAAAATTACGAGTTGTATAGACTTATATATAAAGAACCCTTTATTTTATTAAGTTCTATAATGGTAACTATAACTAGGCCATGGACCAAGTAACAGGCACAACGCCCAAATCTTTGTTCAGTCCCAAAGCGTCCCACACAGCCGAAGATCCATCAACAATGTTGTTCTGACACGGCGGTTGACCTCCATGCTCCTCATCGCATCCAGCACGCGAATCACATTCGTCAACCACTTTTGCCGTCACACTCTTCCCATTGCTTGCCGTAATTCTTATCATATTAAAACACCTCGACTTATTATTAAACCACCCAGTGGAAAGTGCCACAACCCGCTCGCTGTTGTTATGGTAATTTCCGTCACAATATGACGGGCCACCGCCATCCCCGCCTTGGCTGAAATCGTTGAGAGTAAGGCTGGCTTTTGTGGATGATGTCACAGCTGGAGAGCATGTGTATGTCGGGTATGATTTGCCGTCACAAACTAGAGTTCCTGACGACTTACAGTTGTCAGTCGTAGGAGGTGGTGAAGAGCCGTGTCTGCATTCTGTTGACCCAATATCGGGGTCGTCGTTACACTTGCCGTTGATGCAGATGAGCTGGCCAGCGCAGTCGTCGAGGGTTTTGCATGCGTCATTGCAGGAGGAGATGGCGGTGGACGGGAGAGGGAGGGAGACGACACTAAAGACGATGAGGGTAAGGGGAACCAAAAGCCCTAAATTACTTGCCATTTGGTAATTCTTTTGGAATATAAACGAGTTGGGAGTGAGACAAGAAGGAGATTGTGTGCACTTATATTTATAAGCGAAAAACTTGAAGGCTCATGGGAATGTACTAATATATACTACCTCTTGCAAATAAAAGTATTTTTACAATAATTGAATCCGTTCAATTTTCCAAGTTTCATTTGAAAATATATGCTAATGGTAGAGTCAAGATTTCATGTGAGGAGAAGCTTTTCATAAATTTAAAAGAATGGTAAATAACAATTACAAAACTATTAATCAAAACATCATAATAACATATTCATCAATAATGGTGTATTTGAAAGTGCTCTGAAAATAACTGAAGAAGTTTTTTATGAAGGTGATTTTAGAACTAATTCTTAATTAAAATACAAGTGAATCCTGAAAATGAACATGAAATGCTTCTTGCAAGAAGTACATAACTATTGATTCTCCCAAAATTCACTTACATTGCTTTTGGAACCCATCAACACTTTCACAAAAACACTTTTAGTCATTTTAAAAATACTTCCAAATATGCACAATATTAGTCATTGCATGATAACCTTGTCATCTATGATATTAAATTTAATAGGGAGAATCGCTAAAAAATGCTAAACATTAACACTTAATAATAGGTAAGATAGAGGAAAACAATAAAAAAAAGTTATAGAGAATAAGTCGGATTTTACAAATCTTATTGTTGTTATTAATTTGAATTAGTTGTAGACTTGGAGTCCTACTTAAGGGTTGCAGAGTGAAAGAGAAAAAATCAAAGTAGATGGTTTTTTTTATTTTTTTATTTTTTTATTTATTTTTTATTTTTAAAGTGAAGGTGTGACATCCCACATCGTCTATGGGAGTGATCCTTAAATGTATATTCCCATCCCTACCTAGTACGAGGCCTTTTGGGAGCTCACTGGCTTTGGGTTCCGTAGGAACTCCGAAGTTAAGCGAGAAAGGGGCTAGAGCAATCCCATGATGGGTGACTCACTGGGAAGTTGTTCTTGAGTTCCCAAAAACAAAACCATGAAGGAATGGTAATCCCAAAACGGACAATATCGTGCTACGGTGGGGAAGCGGGCCTGGAAGTGATCCACCCCGGGCTAGGATGTGACATTTGGTATCATCCCACATCGCCCAGGGGAGTGATCCTTATATGTATATTCCCATCCCTACCTAGCACGAGCCCTTTTGGGAGCTCACTGGCTTTGGGTTCCATGGGAACTCCGAAGTTAAGCGAGGAGTGCTCGAGAGCATTTCCAGGATGGATGACCCATCGAGAAGTTCTTATGTGAGTTCCCAGAAACAAAACCGTGATGGCGTAGTCGAAGCCCAAAGCGGACAATATCGTGCTACGGCAGTGGAGTCGGGCCCGGGAAGTGATCCCGCCCGGGCTGGGATGTGACAATTTGGTATCAGAGCCTAACCATGGCCGCGAGTGTGCCGATGAGGACGTCAGGCCCCTAAGGGGGGTGGATTGTGACATCCCACATCGTCCAGGGAAGTGATTCTTATATGTATATTCCCATCCTTACCTAGCACGAGACTTTTTGGGAGCTCACTGGCTTCGGGTTCCATGGGAACTCCGAAGTTAAGCGAGTAATGCGCGAGAGTATTCCTAGGATGAGTGACCCATCGAGAAGTTTTCATGTGAGTTCCCAGAAACAAAACCGTGAGGGCGTAGTCAGAGCTCAAAGCAGACAATATCGTGCTACGGCGGTGGAATCGGGCCCGAGAAGTGGTCCCGCCCGGGCTGGGATGTGACAGAAGGTTTATGTTAAGGGTATTTTATCAAATATTATAAAGATTATTAAGTTTATTCATATAACTATAATAAAATATTAGAGTGAGCGGTGGGATGTAACCAGACCAGGAAGTTGGAAGTTAATCAAAGTAGATGGAGATTTTTTTTTTTTAAATTTAAAAGTGAAGGTTTATGTTAAGGGTATTTTATCAAATATTATAAAGATTATTAAGTTTATTCATATAACTATAATAAAATATTAGAGTGAGCGGTGGGATGTGACCAGACCAGGAAGTTGGAAGTTGGAATTTGGAATAGGAAAGAATAAGTTTGAATTTGTTGCATTGTTGACCAGTAAGTGGAGGATTGTACATATATTAAGTATGATAATAATGGGCATCGGTAGGTAGACTGAATACGTAGGTTAAAATTATAAATTTAAATGATGTGGCATCAATAAAAAATAAGTACGTTAATTAATATTTAAATAATAATTCAATTATCAACTTTGATGTCATTTAGTTTACAAAATTTTAATCTGCAAATTTTGCCTCCCTAATATTACCCGATACTAATAGGAGGGTTGAAAAGAAATGGTAATGCTAGTGAGACTAAATGTGTAGACTAAATTTTGTAAACTAAATAACATGAAAGTTGATGATTATATTAACTTCCATAATATATTCTCAAAATCTATGACATGGAAGTTGATTGGATTATCTTTCACAAAGATAAAACTTACGATTAGAATCTTCCTGTATAGAAGAACCAACAAAACCCATCAATCGAAGGAAACCAGAATCTCCCTATATCGAAGAAATCACAGGCAAGACACTAAGACGCTTGAAGACTCGACGCGCTTTTCGGATTCAACACTCCTGAAGGATGGATGAAAGAGAGAATAGATAACAAAACCCAGAAAGTCGTGGTTGCTTCCGTAGCCACTGCGCCAACCAGCAAGACTAACACCACAAGTCTTCGGGAAGGTGGCATTGTGGATACGTTTTTCTCTCTTGCCCCGTCTCCTACTTACACCATCAAGACCGCTACAGAAAATGGCAGCCACAAATGACCAAATTTATCATATGATGTAAGTAAATTCCAACGTTAGAACTAGGATATGCTTTTCAGCTATGGATCCATTCAGCGTTCACACGAATAAGTAGACCCGAAAGCGAGACGGGCCGGACACGTAAGGCCAATCATGTTTCACGATGCTACGAGTGAACACTGAACAGTCGATCCTTTCCGTAATATGTGTGGTTCAGAGGAGTTTCAAGGATTTTTGAATGGGTAGTGCTAATGAAATTAAATTTAGAGATTAAATTACCAATTTAGGGTTCTTTAGATATAGACCCTTGCAAGTCTTATTTCCTATATAAAAACTCACCTAATTATAAACATCCAAATAAAACCCAAATTTAAAAGTGATTGCCATGTAGGAAAGTAATTGACCTATTAATACAAAATATTTACAACTTGTACCACAATATTCAAAATAAATTAATAAATATTATTGCTCACCTTAATTACACTGAACAAATAATTTATTGCATATTATTACCCCTAACACACACATATATACACATATATACGTTCAAATGTATATAGTATTACCATAAGCTCAATATATATATATATATATATGTATGTATGTATGTATGCATGCACAGTACTACATATATGATCAAACATATTATACTAATTAATCTACCTATATGTAAATTTACGATGAGCAAATAACATATATTTTGTAGTTATTTTATTTTGTATGCATCATCATATATATTGGGCACATTTTATTATTATATGTACAAAATAATGGGTAAAATGGTATTGAATAAAATAATAATTTTTTTATTTTTTATTTTTTTTAATGTAGGTACATTATTTTGCATGTATTTTGCATACATTGGGTTTGCTTTATACGTAGGTAAATTATTTTGCATGTATTTTACATATAGTGGAGAAATTATTTTGCTTTTTTTTTAAGCAATCTAACATTTTAAAATTCGAATAGTAGGTACACTGAATCAAATAACATTTTCTCTAGGTAAATTATTTTGCATGAATTTTTACGTATACCAGCCATGTTTTTTTTTGTTGTTATATATGTGTGTGAAATAATTTACCTACATTTATATGTAAAATATAATTTGTTGACTTAACTAAGCATGTATTATTACATATATTAGGCATGTTTTGTTGTTATTATATATTAGGCAATAAATTTATTGTTTTTTTAATTTTGTAAAACCGTTAATTCTCCCTTACAATCTATATGGAACTAATTGTGTACATCAAACATTCAAATAGGGGTGTTTTGGGCATCGACAATTTTTAAATGTGTAAAGTCAAATATAATTAATGAATTTGCTGATGTGGAATCTAGTCAATGGGTTTTATTTGAGGAAAAAACTTATGACGGGTTTTATGTAGTGAAAATTAAATTTTAAGGGTTAAAGTCATATTTTCTGTTAAATTTATCAACTAAATTATGTGGCATTAATAAGAATGAACATGTTTATCAATACTTAAGTAATAAATCAATCATGAACTTTCACGTCCTTTAGTTTCTAATATTTAATTTATAAATTTTATCTCTCTAACATTACCCTTTTTAAATGACATCATTTTAACGAGAATGGTTGAATAGTCAAGCGGTCAAAATTTTTCTGGTGCTGGTCATTGGGGAAGTTGGGAAGGAAACTCCCCTAATAGGAAATGAATCATTTCCGGATCTCTTCTACCTAATTTTTCTTATCAAACAATACGGGCCCTTGAAATTTAATCTAACGGCTAAAAACACAAGTCTACTCTAAAAGTTATAATAATTTTAGCCGTTCGATCAAATTTCAAAGACCTGGATTGTTTGATGAGGAGGATTAGGTAGAAGGGATCCGGAAATGATCCCTTTCCCCCCCTAAGAGGCCATGGAAGTCTTTAAGCCAACCAATCAAACAACGTCTATCAAGCAACCTTTTACATGGTTAGTTCCCCCGAGCCTTCCAAACTCCCAAATTCCAAGTCAACTGGTGTGTTAAACAGCCAAACTTCCTTAATATGTTATCAACGTTTAAGTAATTAACCAACCATCAAATTCTAAGTCCTTTAATTTTCAAAACTTTGTCTTCAAATTTGCAAACTAAATGATGTGTCACTAATAAGAATAAACATGTTTATCAACGTTTGAGTAATCAACCAATCATCAATTTCCAAGTCGTTTAGTTTTCAAAACTTTGTTTCCAAATTTAGTCTCCCTAGCATTACCCTATTACTCAAGTGTTGATTAACGTGTTTATTTATTTTTTGATGACATATTATTTAGTTTGCAAATTTAGTCTACTTAGGATTACTTGAAAAGAAACGGTTAGGATGGGCCTAAGCCAATCCTCATCTCTTCGTCCCTTCACCATTGATCTACCCTACGATAAAATATTCGAATCGAAAATTGTTTAGTTATCCAAATGTATCAAATAAATAGACGGTTTACCATGAATATGTTATTTGGTATTTACGTTGTCGATTTATTTCATACCTTTGGATGCATAAACGATTCCTAATTCAAATGTTTTTGTAGGGATGATCATCAAATGAAAATTATAAATTGGACGATTCCGATTATAAAATTTATACAGTAAAGACACGTCATTTGCAATAAGTGAGATATGTGCATTCTCTTATAGGGGATATAAAAGTATTATTCTAATTATAATAAGTTGTAAGAATTGAAATTATCGTATTATTTGAAGATGTTACATTATTTTGTTCGAAAGATAACCATGCAATTTGAAATGGGTCTATTGGTTTGCCCAATTTAATTACCCCTACACATTTAGGCTTCAAAATTTCGGAGTCTTTCCGTCCAGGGGTGGCGCCAGTCCAACAAATCCAAGTATATAATTATAAATCTATGTCTGTGATGCCACGCAATTAGTACATATTACTGAAAGGCATGCAACGCCTATGGTGTTAGGTTAACCAAATTTGCCGTAATTGGCTGCTTTCAAAATTGTGGCGGGGATAAAACGCAGGCTGTGGTATTGCTTGTTTATTGTATGGACAACTTTCATCTCCCTTTCTACATGTTTTGTATTAAAGTTTTTTAAGTCTGTTACGTCTTCTATGAGAAATCGTAGAACTGAAAAATCCCACGAACCTACATGTATGTGGCCTCAAACTAGCAACTTAAGATGTACTTTGGGGAATTGTTATACAAAATAATCGTAATTAGTGCCAAATGTGATGTACAACCAAAGACATTGAAATGTACACTTAGCTTTTTCGGCCGCGTATTGGCTCACCTGCAATTTATGGACGGTAGTTTAGTTGAAGCTTTTTCGTGTAACATGAGAAGTTCACCAAATTTATATTTTGGTGGGGTTCAGCTCCTATTTTTATATCTTCCCTTGCTATTACCGTTTCTTATAAACATTCCGCTTTTTCTTGTATTCTTTTCACGAAATTTGGTTTTATGTCATCCCCTCACTGTATTTTTATTTATCTGATAAATTTGATTGGTTTTGGTGCTTGCTGGGGAAAGAAACATGAGAATTTCACGGTTCTAAAAACAGGGTGAAGTCAAAGAGAAAGGGAATGGGCTAGTTTTTGTCAATTGGAGTTGCGTCCACAAATAGTCAGTGGAAAAGACTTTCTATAGTGGTTTGACTTAGGTAGAATGGCCATAGCGAAAACATTCATCCCCTTTTTTGGTCAAATTCTGTCAAATTATCGGAGACAAAGATCCACACATCGGTAACTACATAGAGCCAATGAGACTGACCCTACACGCGGAGGCAAGGAACCCACCCATCACGTGGTAGTATGGGTCTACTCTCTGACTTTGATACCATGTCAAATTATCAGAGAGATGGCCAAAGATCCATTTCTAACAACACCGATATTATCCTCAACTTATTAATTACTACATGTACAAGTATTGGGTTTTATCATAAAAAACTTCAGTATTAGTTGGAGTGAGGTTAAAAATATTTAAATTCTTATTTTCTAAAAAATACGATCGATGTGAGATATTTTAACAAATTTCTACATTTCCCATCACTCTAAACGCATTAGCCATGACCACTTTGAACTGAGTCAATGATTCATTCCCCTTTTTTGGTCAATTCTTCATTTCCCATCACTCTGAAAACATTAGCAATGCGCACTTTGAATTGAATCAATGGGTTTACCCAATTTTTTTTGCTAATATTTTTTTTATTAGGAACTTTAACGAAAAGCTCACAGTATTGTTTACTTTAACAAAAAATCACATATTTACACTAAAAAGTCAATCATGATACTACTCACCTTACCCCTTGTTTTGTCCTTATTGTTAAAATTTAAAGTTTTCAAGCCATTTTCATTAGTTTTCTTTATTTTTTAATCCTTGACTAATTGTTAGGACGGTACAAATAATTAAACTATTTGAGTCCCAACGTCCGTATATATTAAGTTGAAGGACTTGTATATGTGCGTATTTTTACTTTCTAATTTTTACAAATTTCTTTTTCTAAGAGAATAAATATATAAAATTGGGTCAAATGACTAGAAATTTTGACCAGAAGTTGTGGTTTTCATTGTTAAAAATTAACAAGAGGTCCCAATTCGAAATGCGTGTGTGTTTTGTTTTTTCTTCCAATTTTTAAGAAGTTTTGTTTGATTGTTAATTTATACTAGCTAGTAGCTATGTGGGTTGCACAAGTTTTTAGACAGTCATACCAATTCAAGTCTAACCTTCAACAAAGAGTAATACTAAGTAGACTAAATTTGCAAAACATATGACGTGTCACTAATAAGATATAAGCACGTTAATCAACACTTAAGTAATAATCCAATTATCAACAACCACATCATATGGTTTACAAAATTTGGCTTAAAATTTAGGGTTAGTTTGGCAGTGTGATGCTTAAAAAAGAAAAAAAAAAAAACAGTTTGTTAAAAAATCTGAAACATCAAATGTAAAAATTTTTTGTTTAAAAAAAAAAACACTGCTACCAATAACAATAGAAAAGCATAGGAAAGAAGAAGTAGGGTCTACCATCCTTCTAAAAAAAGTAATTTTTTTTCCAAAGAATAATAATCAGTGCTCATTTAATGAAATTTTCAAATGGCAAGTATACCGCCACATATTTTACCAACCTACAATCATTGCCCCTACAATATTATTATATCACATTAAATACTATCATTTTTAGTCATTTAACATATTCACCAGCAATTTATACAAAAGTTTACCAAACACTCAGATACTATTTTTTTTCGTTAAAAGCACTTTTACAAAAAAAAAAAAAAAAAAAAAAAGGTTTACCAAACACTTAAACAACTTTATTTTACAATTGTTTATTCTCACAAAACAATAGAAATTTTTTTTTTTTAATTTTTGAAAAAAGCACATCATGTCACATCCCGGCCCGGGGCGGATCACTTCCCGGGCCCACTCCACCACCGTAGCACGATATTGTCCCCTTTGGGCTTACCATTCCCTCACGGTTTTGTTTTTGGGAACTCACGAGCAACTTCCCAGTGAGTCACCAATCATGAGATTGCTCTAGCCCCCTTCTCGCTTAACTTCTGAGTTCCTACGGAACCCGAAGCCAGTGAGCTCCCAAAAGGCCTCGTGCTAGGTAGAGATTAGAATATACATTTAAGGATCACTCCCCTAGGCGATGTGGGATGTCACAATCCACCCCCCTTAGGGGCCCGACGTCCTCGTCGGCACACTTCCGGCCAAGGATTGGCTCTGATATCAATTGTCACATCCCGGCCCGGGAGCCCGGGGCAGATCACTTCCCGGGCCCACTCCACCACCGTAGCATGATATTGTCCGCTTTGGGCTTACTATTCCCTCACGGTTTTGTTTTTGGGAACTCATGAGCAACTTCCCAGTGGGTCACCCATCATGGGATTGCTCTAGCCCATTTCTCGTTTAACTTCGGAGTTCCTACGAAACCCGAAGCCAGTGAGCTCCCAAAAGGCCTCGTGCTAAATAGAGATGGGAATATATGTTTAATGATCATTCCCTTGGGTGATGTGGGATGTCACACATCAATACCAAACTAGCATGGTCATTCCAGCAAAATTGCTTGGACTTCGCCTATTGCCCCGAACAAAGTGATGGTGGCACTATTGCTCCATATGATCCAACTCCGCTCGAAGTTATTAAGTCCATGATAGGACTTTTGAGATAATTGTAATCCGATCAGCCTTACTCCGACCTTGAAAAATCATGGTTCCATAATGCCCCTAACTATTTATCTAAAAAGTGACCTGTTCCCTTTGAGGATAGATAGTTACCCAAAAACCATGCCTTTCGGGGTAAGCTGGAATACATACCATTTAGTCATATTCCTTTGTTTGGTGATCCGATTCTTTGTTGAGTAGCGAACACACTTCAGATTCAAACGTGTGGTCTCAAATGTTACTATACAAAGATCGCAACAATTATGCATTTCACATGGGCACATTTTGCAATAGACGACCCTTCATTTCTCCGAGTAGCTTCGATCTCTGTATCTATCAATCTTGAGGCAAGGACTCTTTGTATTCAACGGTGAGATTGCCTAGCGCTTTATCTTTAAATAGCTCATTCACGGATAAGACTCTTCACACTTCCTTATTTCTTCCATTCAGTTTGCATCATGGAGCCTCATCGTATGCTTCGATCCTCTCTTCAAACCAGGTCATTCTTTGAACCTTCAATACTTAAATCTCCAAATCAGAAACTTACTTCCACCATATCAATAGCAAGCCAAAATTAAACTAGAATCCCATAATAATCTCCCTTGTTTCTTGCAGTTTGTTCCATAACATTCATCCCCATGTGATATCCTCATCTCCGTTTTCACGCATAGGTTCAATCTCAACAAAGTATGGAGATTCTTTAGAGGGTTCTTTGTTAGAGCCCTCTTTGTCTTCTTTTATGAGTGGACGCCGGTGACGATTGAACTTCATCAAAGTTGATGATCCTGGCCAAGCTTGCATCATAGTCTTCATAGGAAAATTTTCATGTTAGTGGTGAAGGTTTGTCCCCCTCACCCAACAAACAATTGTACTTTTTTGTGCCCTTTTCTTGGGACTTTGATAATAAACATGTGTTTGTATGAATCTTTTCTCCTTTTCATCTTTTGCTTCCTTATTCATGGAATAAAATCTTAATCTTCTAAATATTTACAAAATAAATTAACCTTTAGAGAAAATAAGTGATAGAGCGGAATATGAATAAGTTTGCGAGTATGTGACATCGACAAAAAACCCCTTGGTAATGTTGATTTGGAAAAAATTACCTTCCAAACATAGTTATGAAGTCACAGACTTGTACAAGAAGCTTGGAATCTGTCATCTCACTTCCACTCCTAGATATCCACAATGTAATTGGCAAGCAGAATCCTTGAACAAGATTATTTTGCAATGCTTGAAGAGAAGGGTGGAAAAGAAAAGGAAATGGCTAGAAGAGCTGCCCGGGATCTTTGATAAGCTCATATCTATATATATTTTACATCAAATTCACTTGTCTTTTATTAGTTAGTTCCTTATATTTTTGAGCTATTTACTTTGTTTTTGTGTTTTGTAGGATTTGTCAAGTAAAGAAAAGAAAAATAGCACAAGTGGAATTTTAAGTAACAAATTTGTCAAAACTGCCTGTGCAGGTCAGCTGACTTTGGAAGCAAGTTTCGGACAGCTCAGAATGAATTATAGAATGAGCCTTATATGCTTGGAAAGCTACATATGTTTGTTTTCTGGAGCATTTCGCGGATTGTTAATATCATTTTTCTAGAAGAAGTTATGGCCGTTTTAACATTGAAAGGTTCCCAAGAGGCTGAGCAGTTTGTAACTGACAAGAAAGCATTGAAAGCAATAAATCCAATAAAACTAACAGCCAAAACTGATGCAGCCAAGAACAAGCCAGCTAACACCTATTCAAATATCAGAGGAAATGGAAAATTAAGTGAGAGTAATGTGCATAAAGGCTGCCCAAAGAGTTACAATTGTTTTATCATTTCCTCTCACTTATTGTCATCACTAAATGACTGTTAGTGGGGTGAGTTATGGAGAAGAAACTGGGGCAGCAAGCAAGAAGAAAAAGGATGTAGGTTTCAGCGGCAAAAGAGGGGAAAAAAAAGGTGGAAAAAAAAGATAGAAAAAAAAAGGAAGGAAAGCAAGGAAAAAAGGCAAGGCTACTGCGTTCGGGAAGGAAGGAAAGGAAGGAGGAAATCTTGGCATTCTCTTCTTTCGGTTTTATCTTCTCAAACTCATGTCTTTCTTTTGGTTTAATTTGAGAATTATGTGTAACTAATTTTTAGTAGTTAGGGGCTGTTTTGAAGCCCCTAATATGATTGCAATTTTGTTATGACATTTCGTTTGAATTACTTTTATGAATGGATGAAAATTAGTTCACTACTTGTCTCATTGATGAATTCTTTATGTGTTTTCTACGGATGCATACTTAGTAAGCATGTCTAGGATTCTAATGCTATGAATATGTGTGTGCTTGCCCTTGTCAAATGAGGACCTACATATGTTCTAAAGTAGTACTTGTTAATTGCGATTAATATGTGAATCAATTTCTAGGATAAGTAAGACAACGCTAGTACTTACGATGCCTTGTGATGACTCAAACTCTTTTCGTTCTTAATGATTTCTACTTGTTAAAACTATGAACACAGCATTCTAGATTGCATGTTAGGGACTAAGTTAAGTTGAAAACGCCATTCTCTTAACATACTACATAAGAAAGAGTAATAGGTTGAGTTCTAACATTGAGCCAACTTGAGCATCTTCATCCGAAAATGAAAGGAATTTGAATGAAAAATAACATGTTTGCATGATTATTTGGTGGTGGATAGCAATTCCCCTAACTCGTTTTTCTTAATTTGTGAACTACTTAACAATCTATTTCTGTTCTGTTTTTGTTTGATTTAATTTAAATAGCAAATCAACTCCAAAAATCCCAAATATTTGTGTGAGTATAGCTCTGTGTGTCTAGTGTCTTCATATAAAATTTCATAGACTTTAGATAAGTGTAAGTCGGTCTAATAATTATTTTTCGGTTACCGGTCAGTAGGGACAGCAACACAGTTTTTGTGACACTTTAAGTAGTTAGATAAAACAATCTTCTGCGAGAAAGACCCTTATTTTCATATACTACAATTGACAAATCTTAGTGTTAATAAGGAAAATCAATACTTTGTGGTGTGCTTTTAATTCTATCAATCTTATGTGTATATCAAACAATAGTTCGCAAAGTTAAGGGAGAAAGACCATTCTCCATGGCTTACAGAATAGAAGCCGTCAACCTAGTCCAAGTCACCACTATGTCAAATCTGCATGCCGAAGAATGAACCACTTTGGAAAACGTAGGAATCTTCAAATCCAACCTCGACTTTACGTCAAGAATATACCCAAGTCCGATTGGCCGTCTACCAGCAGCAGATTCAATCATCCTACAACAAAGATGTCAAACCCAGAAGTCTACAAGTAGGGGATTTGATCTTAAGAGAAGTCTTCAAAAACACCAAAATTCCAGGAAAATGCAAGCTATGGGTAAATTGGGAAGGGCCATATAAGATCGTTGGGGTAGGAAGCAAAATAACCTACTATTTGGGATGCATAGATGAGACCTCTGTCGATGCAAATTTCTGCCTTCTTTTGATTAACAAAACTGCACTTGCAATATAATCAACACATTTGGTTAAAGACCAAAAGTGTCACGCATCCAGGAGGAGTAGGGGTTTTTTGGTCAAATGACCTCCGATGCTTAAGTTAGAAACTTTGAGAGAATGAGTGTTTGACTTTTTTGTATAGCAAAAGGCTTCTTGAATTTTGGAGATGAAGTGGGTATTTATAGGAAAGAAGAAAATAGGGGGTCGACCCTCTAGGGTTTATTAGTGGCCAGCCCTTTAGGGTTGTGTTTAAGTGGGAATATTCCAAGATACTTCTGTAAATAATATCTTGGAATAAGTAAATAAATATCCTAAATAAATAATTAGGATTACTTACTTGAAAAATGTCTTCTCTTACTAGGAATGTATTTATGATAGGAATAAAGAATTATTCTATCATAAATACCTTTGACTTTTCTACAGGCAGGGGTGCCTTGAGCAGTCGTGGTTCTCAGCCTGCTTTACCTTAGCTGGGCGTGGTGAATGAGAATGCTCCCTACTCATTTAATAGGGGCAGTCTTGTCTTTCTGGGAAAATAATCTATGTGTTAGCTCCATGATTTTTGGGATTATTTTTAGTTCCACAAATGCCCCCACATCTGCTAGGCTGCTCGTAGGAAAGGGCATGAGGTGTAGGAATCCAAAGCTACATAGGTAGATATGGCGTGGCTGCTAGGCTCTTACGGTTCTAGGTTCGCGAGTTGGTGAGGTGCATGGCCATGGGGCTTAGCGCAGAGCGCTGGGTTTTATGGCCTTCTTTTTAAATTTTTTTTTTTTTTTTTTTTGTTTATTCTTTGAACTGCTTTCTAACAATTTTTCCTTGCGCCATTGTAGGATTTTTTCGAACATGTCTTCCTCCAGTCGCAAGAATGATGAATTTATTCCACTGTTGTATTGCCAGGGTAGATCTGCAAGTAAGCTAGGCTACTTTAAGGCTGCTCATTTTAAGATAGGTTCAGATGAGGAGTTCAAAGACTTCCTCGAGATGTTCAAACACGCAATTTCTTTTGGGATTCACTTGAAGCGGGCCAAGGAAGGTAGCAGCTATGAGCTGTGTGGGTCTAGAAAAGCTATCAAGTTTCATAACTACTACTTTGTGCTAGGTTCACCTTTCCTATGCTCCATGAATTTTGCTCCTGCTCAGTGTTCTCCGAATGCGGTCCAAGTGATGGTGGGGTTCCACAACTTCAGCTGGTTCTTTGACTTGGGCCTGACCACAAACGAGTTTTGGTATTTTCTTTGACATAGGCTACGTCGATGATGTTGGGAGCTGAGGATCCGATGTAGGCTCTTTGATCATTTGAGCAAAGGTGATATTGACTAGGCCAATGAGACCCTAGAAATCAACAGAGAGTGGGAATTCGACTATTGGCTTGAGCTGCGCGTTTCAACTACTTTCATTGATGGTAAGTGGGTTGCTAAGTCTCTAAGTTGCTTTATTCTTTTGTTTAGCTTTTTTCCTAAATTATCATCCTCTATTTATGTGTATTCAAAATTTAGCTTAACTCCCAAGATATCTCTAGATATGAAGAAGGTGTACATTGCTTTGGGTATCCTTGTTGAATATTTCAAGTGCCACTGGCTGCTCAGTCTTCTTTGACATGAGAAATGTGGACTATCGCCAAAGGAGGAGATCAGAAAGATCAAGAATGAGGCGCTAGCTTGTCCGATTATTACTGTGAAGCCTGCTTCTGAAGAAGGCAGAAGAAAGAAGTCAAAGACTTCTACATCTACTGGGGACATGCCTACTGAGAAGAAGCCGAAGACTTCTTCCACTGCTCGCGAGGGTTCGTCAACTATTGGAAATCTCGTGATTGATTTGGCTTATTCTAAGGAGAAGAAAGAAGCTACTGGATTTGAGCTTATGAAGCCCATTGCTCCGAGGGTTGCCAGAACAATCGCCGACAAGATTAGGTAGTGGAGGAGTTTAGCCATGCCCCCTGTGCTTGGGTTTGTTCTGAGATAACCTTCAGCGTCTAAGTTTAATTCGATTCCAGAGAAGCGTGCAGTGGAGAAGAGCGATGATGGTGATTCCACTGCCAAGGCCCGCATTTCTTGTTAAGAATGAAGCATCTACCCACATGAGCAACTGTGAAAAGATTGCCAAACCAACCTTATGGGAGTTTTTTCGAGATCCAAGCACTGTTAAAGCCTGATCTGCATAAGGGCATGGAAGCATGTGCCAAGTTTGTCGATGGAATTAGCAAGGTTATTGACTCCAGTTTCCTTGTGAGGCATGAAGTTCATTCAATGAGGGGTTCCTGCTCACTATGATGCAAAGATTTGTGATCCTGGCAGCCGAGTACACGCATATAGAGTAGGATGACGCCAAGCCTGCTAGTAGCAGAAGCTTGCTCAGTTACCGAGAAAGTTAAAGAGTTGGAGTTTGAACTTGCCTTTTTGAAGAGATTTGATGTCTTTACCTTCACTGCTTTACAGCTTGAGATTGTTCATCAAGAGATCGTTGATTTAAAGGCTCACCAAGAGATCAATGTCCAAGTGATGCTAGTATAGGACCTCGAATGAGCCATTTCAGAACTTCGGTCTTCCCATGATGCAAAACGTAGAGCTGCTAGTAATGCATAATGATGTGGTTCAGCTTAAGAAGGCTACCAGTAAACTTGAGTCCAAGGAAATGGAGCTGCAAGGAATGCTATTTATTATCAAGAACCTAAAGAAAGAACTAGATGAATTGCAGAGTGCTCGTACTGACCTGATTGAGGAGAATAATCAGCTGAAGAGTGAGAAATCCAATCTTAAGCTCTTGCTCAAGTTCAAGATAACTTAATTTTTTTCTAACAAGGACCTCAAGCTTTTTCCTATTTCTACAGAGGGTTTGCTTAAGTTTTTATTTGAGATCGTCATTGGTGGAGCAGCTAAAGATCAGGTTGCCCAGGTAAGAGTAACCAAAAGTGGTGCCGCCTAGGTAAGGGCGGCTAATGACAGTGCTGCCCAGGATAAGACAGATGTAAATGAAATGTGGAAGGTTGATGCTACTAGAAGTGATGTGGCTGCTGAAGATGTCCAAGTTGCTGAAGAGTAGCCTTTTTAGATAGATTTTAGGATTGACTTTCTTTTCCTTTCCTACTCTGCCTTTTCTTTTGCTTAAACTCTGTCGACCTTTGTGCCAGTTTACCAATTTGCTAGGAATTAATAAACTGTTTCTCTTCGTTTTTTTTCATCTTTGTCTCTTTGCTTCACTTCAAGCTTTAGCCGTAGAATAAACAATTGAGTAGGCTGCTTTGAACAAAGTAGTTAAGCCCATCCCCATTACTTTAAGCACCAAATTTGAGTTGTCTAGTATGACCTTCACTTGCTTGAGGCATCTTTCGAAACTTCTAACTTGTAGGGTTGAATGACCTCTGTAGTTGCATGTATCATATCGATGGTCCATTATATCTATAACCACAAGGTCGTTAGGGAAGCGTGCTATTTTTTAATAAGTAGAAGGGTTTGCATGGTCTATGTGACTGCTAATCTAGGCTTAGGACCTCTACAAAGTTGTTAGCCAAATGGTCAATAGCCAAGTGCCTTACTCACAAAAGCAGGCGAGTCTGCATGACCGTTCAGTTGTTAACTTTGATCTTCTAGGGCGTTGAACTACTGAGCTTTGTCTTGCATTGTTGCCTATGACCATAATTTACTTAGTTGGTCATCATTTCTTTAATCATTTGAGCTACATAGCATGCATCACAACATACTAAAGGTTGGTCAAACATGAAATTCTCTACCGTTTCGCATCAAAAGTGCATGGTTTTATGTAATTTCGTGGGCAGTGGTTCAAAAAATGCTTTGCACTTTATGTAACTAATTTCGTAGGCTGCGTAGCAAGTAGCACAGTACTTTAGGAATCAGTGTGAACCCATGGGTTATTCTGCGCTAGGCAGTGTATATGTGCGCTAACTGTTAATCTTTCACAAGATTATGCGGTTGTATAGGTTTAAGCAGTTAACTACTCGAGGCTGTATCGTAGGTAATCTTCCGAAAATCATAGGTTGCTCGTTGAATTGGCAATGGCTTTAGGATTCTAGGGATATGTAGAAAGCGCAAGTTGGTCACATATAAGATGCTTATACTATAGTAAATTTGTGACATCCCGTCCCGAGATTATAAAAAAAAAAACGTACGTGTGAATTGACTATTTTACCCCTAGTTCGTTACATTTACGTTTGGTGTTGTTTTGTGTGGTGTGGCATGTGTTGGACCACACACACACACTCACACACACTGTCTCTCACTCTCCCGTGTTTTGGTGGGCCCTGAGATAGTGGAGGAGACTACTCAGAATGTTCAAGGAATTAAGTCTAACTTGAAAGCGGCCCAGGATCGGCAGAAGAGCTTAGCAGACAGGCATGCTACCGATCGAGTATATAAGGTTAATGATTAAGTATTCTTGAAGCTATCGCCTTGGAAAGGGGTAGTAAGGTTCGGGAAAAAGGGTAAGCTGAGCCCTAGGTACATCAGACCTTATCAGATCACCGAGTGAGTTGGTGAGGTTAATTACAGGCTTGAGTTGCCTTCAGAGCTGTCTAAAGTGCATAATGTATTTCATGCTTCGATGCTCCGACATTATGTTGCTGATCCGTCGCATGTGATACCTCCTCAACCGTTGGAGATTAATCTAGATTTGACGTATGACGAGGAACCGTTAACGATCTTAGATTGGAAAGAGAAGGTTCTGAGGAACAAGATGGTGAACTTAGTGAAAGTTTTGTGGAGAAATCATTCAATCGAGGAAGTTACATGGGAGACAGAAGATCAGATGAGGGATTTGTATCCTAGATTGTTCTTCGATCACTAGGGGTTATATTTGGTTGTTTTGAATTTCGGGACGAAATTCTATTAAGGTGGGTAGGTTGTGACATCCCGTCCCGAGATTATAAAAAAAAAACGTACGTGTGAATTGACTATTTTACCCCTAGTTCGTTACATTTACGTTTGGTGTTGTTTTGTGTGGTGTGGCATGTGTTGGACCACACACACACACTCACACACACTGTCTCTCACTCTCCCGTGTTTTCCTCTCCCTTTGTTTCTTTCCTGTCTCTCTTTCTCTCCCGTGCTCCCATTTCTTCTTCTTCCTTCTGTAAATGTACGGACAACACACCACTCACCCAAACCTTAGTGGATCGAGGAAACCAAGGGCATTTTTGAACTCGTGAAGCTCGTACGAGTGCAACCATACCATTTTCAGGTGAGAAATCCTTCGTTTTCACGTCGATTCGAGGTAGTCCGATTTATGTACTGTTCATGCAAACCTTAAACTAGCATGTTTTTGGACTTTTGAAGCTTGTAGATGTCTTAGTGAGGTCCCAAGGAGCCTCGGAGTGCTTCGTTGGACAAGTTTGGACGTCGGGAAAGCTTGGTTCAAAGTTGGCCGGAACTTTCGAGGCTTTTTCCGGCGAATCCACGGCGAGTTAGGGGTCGAGGTAGGTATGGATGTGTTCGTCTCGTCAATACCTTCATTTTGATATATAGTACGTCAAAAATGGTTAAGAAATGAAGAAGTTATGACACTTTGAAGTTTACCCAGAAATTTCGGCAAAACACCCACCTCCGGCGAAACCAGTCCGGCGACGCGAGAAAGAAGACGCGCGCGTGGGCAGCGCGTATACATGGCGCGTGAGAGCTCCAAATTGAGTTCTAAAAATTGTCACGTGTTCGTGACGTCGTGTAGATCTCCGTGGTATATTCACACACCCAAATTGAGCAACGTATGAAAAAGTTATTGACGAATGTTTGTGTGTGCGTTTAAGTGATGATTTTATAATTATTCCTTTATAGGTGAAACTTGTACGGACGACGAATGTAACCAAACTAGGCGTGAGGGTTACGAGCCGGCTACTTATCAGTGAGTGGGCAGTTATTTTTCAGTATATATATACGTATGCTTGACGTATTCCCAGAAAACGTATTTTAAAAGAAATACGAATTAAATATCCTGTCATATATGCATCATATTTTAATATGTGCATTATCATAATTATGCATACTGTTGCATGGTGCTGAGGAGGCCCAGGTAAGCTACATTTGATATACATTTGATATACGTACAAAATACATTTGATATACGTATGAAATACATTTGGAATACGATTGAAATACTATGGAAATACAATTGAAATATGATTGAGATAGGGTTGGAATATGATTGAGATATTATGCTGATAACGATCATGAGATATGATTGAGTTATGATTGAAATATGATGAATTATACGATTGTGATATGATTGAAATATGATTGAGTTATAGTTTGAGATGCTTAGAGAGCTCATAACCTGCACCCCCGGTGTTAGTGCTCCCGCCCTGAGCAGGGCCCAGTCCTTCACGTGATGTTCACCTCCCCGCACTTCATGCTCAGCTTGGATCCAAGCTAAGTGCACAGGCCTGTCGTACAGACCACATTAGGTGGTTCCGACTCGTAGGTGACCCGCGATTATTCGCCCAGCCTTCACGTGATCGTAGCACTAGAGCGTATATATACGTTACACCCAGTCCTGTCGTACAGACCACTTTAGGTGGTTCCGACTCGTGGTCAGGTTCAGTTATTCAGTTATTGAGTTTGAGATTTGAGCTCTATATGCAGCCGTACAGGTCACGTTAGGTGACTCCGGCTGCCAGATTATATGTTATTGATATGAGTTATGCCTGAGCACTTACATTTCATTATGAGTTTCCGACATGGCATATTCTTGAGCATGAATGATATACCCTTGAGCATGTTTGGCATATTTATACATACGTATATATGTTTATTTTCTGGGAAACTATACTTGTTTTACGGCGAGGGGTTAGTATATTCAAAGAGAAAAGAAGGTTCTGAATAAGTTTGTTTTGCTGACCCACTCAACTTTGTTTTGCGCCCCTCCAGGTTTGAGATATCAGAGCTTGGTGGCTACGAGGAATCCAACGGTGTTCTGACAGAATGGACAAAAATTAAGACTCACCTTTGGGTGTTTCATCTTAGAAATTGTATCTTTAAAGCTTCCGTACTGTGTAAATGGTTACGTCACTCTCACGTGACGGCCAGCATGCCCTCCTTCGGGACGGGGTGTGTCAAAATTATTTTCATAAAATTAAACAATAGATATTGTTTTCATAAAATTAATTTTCATAGTAGGTAAATTATTTTGTTACAAATTTAAAAAGTAGGCACATTAATTTTCAAGTAATTATATTGTACGTAAATTATTTTTGATAAAATTAAACAATAGATATTGTTTTCATAAAATTAATTTTCAAAGTAGGTAAATTATTTTCATAAAATTAAACAATCGATAGTGTTGAAAATAAACACTAAATTAGGTATATTCAAATTGAAATTTATTGTCAAAATAAAATAAAAAAATCCAAATTAATTCCTCCATCTAGAACCATATGTCATGGCTACAAGACCTTGGCAAATTCAATGCACGTGATGAATTAAAACAAAATTACAAGAACTTTCCATGCTGGCTTAGATGGGGTATATTAGGGATCCAAAAAATATAAAACCGGACACACAAACTTAATTCGGTAAGTGGCTTAGTTGGATTCCAAACATTAGGTTTTATTCGGATAAATATTATATGATGGGCTAGACGCTAGAAAAAATGAGTTTGGAGGGGGAAAGTTAAATTTTCAATTAAATAAAGCCTAAAACATATTTATCTAAAACATGTCCAATATGCCCAAATAATTAATCTAATATAATTAGCAATTAATTATATCTAACCATCATTGTGGTTAATGTTGCTAGAACTACCATAGGTGTGTGACCTCTTCTGATTAAACCCATCAGTGAAATTAGTAGAAATATACGTGGACTAGTGATGATACTCTTTTGAACCTTGATTGTAGTTATGATGCAATTATGTTCTTCTATCATCCATATCTTGATCAAGATTTATGTAATATGGAATTATGTCAAATCACATATAGATATCTATATGATCATCATGATGCATCTCGTGTTGAAGGAGTTCGTACATACATAGCTTGATCAACAGTTACTCTGACCAAAGATTTCCGATATGGATCTTCAAGTGGATTTAAGGGAGCTTCTTAGGCAGTCGGTGTTCAGTGAACTTGTTCAACAAACGAGCAATATGTGTCCAACATGCATAGCACGAGACCATGCTAGCCTTAATGCAATATACAGCGAATTTTTTAGGTAGTCAATGTCCAATTGACTTCCCAAACGGCTAATAACTTTATTTAAGGACTAAGTGACTATCAAATACATGGTCTCCCTACCTCAACCTCATTTAAGACATTGCTTCCATACCTTAAATCCTATGGACTCATTCATAGTGTATTATGAATTATATTTTGTCCTAATATTTAATTAATTAATATGGAGTTGTTATATAATATCCAATACCATGAAGTTGGCATTTAGAGCACAACACCGACAACATGATCATGCTTAGATCTATGGTCATTTTGTTAGAGAGAAGTTGAATATCGAGATCATTGTGTTTCCCTTTGTGAAAATTGAGGCAAACTCGAGTAGAATGTTTTTCAACATGCTTGACAAGCTAATCATGCGTGATATCTTTGTTTGAACTTGAGACAGATTGTTTTCGTGTTATATTTTAAGTATTAGAGTTAGTTTCATGTAACTACCAATTTGTACTCCTGTCATATATAGCGAAATGTGTGGTGAAGAATACATGACTAGAAAATTCTCTTATACTTTGTTTAATTGACGGAGGACATAACTGGTGTTATTCTCAGGAAAGTTAAAAGAAGGAAGTGTTATTTAATTAAGAAAAGTGATTGGAGATTTGGTAACTCACGAGTTAAAAGATTATTTGATGATGTCATATCCGAAAGTGAATGTTACTGGTTAAAAGATTATTTATTGATGCCATATCCGAAAGTGAATGTTTTGGAGTTTTCAGGTTGTTCGAATTAATGCTACTTTGGTTTGGCCCGTTAGTTTTGGGCTCGTAACATTTGGATTTGAAAAAAAAAACGACAAAATCTAGAAGACCCATTGATCCCCAATGAGCCCAATCATAATTCACTACAACATTTAACACTTTTCGAGACGAAGGGCAATTCGTCACGTAAAGTGGCATAGCATTGCATTGGAATTTATGCTACAAAAAGTTCGTCGTGCGAGGGTGTTGAAAACAGACTTTGTGCGACGACAACAAAAATTGTGTCACACAAGAATGAACATGCGCGACGACAGAGACGTTGTCGCGCAGAATTTAAGGGAACGAAATGATTTTGTCGTGTGTAACTTGATGCAACAAAATGAGCTGGACGGGATACAATACATTGGACGGTGGATCTGGTAGCTAGCAAGTTTGTGTGATGAATACTTGATATAGGACACTAGTTCACAAAAAATTTATGCAACCAAGCATTTGTTACGCGGTGTCAATTTTTTTAATTAATTTTAACTTAAAAAATAAAAAAATGTTGATACTACTTTATGCGACGAACATGAAGTTGCACAAAAAAAAAAATTTTTTTTGGTTAATTTAATTGTTTTCCTTTTTTTTTTTTTTTTTTTTTTTAGGTTCTGGTTACATAACTTTTTTAAATAATAATTACTTTTTATTAAAATTGCAACTATAATGAATGGAGGGAAAAAAAAGACATTTATATATCAAATAAAAATGTACATACAAGTAAAAAGTTTAAAACTAAGAAAAAAAAGACACATTCTATATATACTAAATCTCAGTGGATTGGCACTGTTCATTAACAGTGTCGTTCCGATTTCGTCCCTCAGTTTCTTCATGGTTTTTCGGCCTTAGTGGGATTGTGCAGTAAATTGGCTATTTTACCCTTCATCATAGGTGTTGCGCGTGCCTGCCTGTTTGCTTCTAAGCGATGTTGACACGTTAGTGTGATTCGAAGAGTTCTCCACCGTTCCTTTTCGTTTTTGGTGAGGAAGGTGCTCGAAGGCTCTTCCGTTTTCTTCCGTCGCTTTTTCCTTTCTTTCCTCTCTGTGCTTTTCTCCCCGCGTCAACCCTTCGTGTTTCCCTGCTTCTCTCGCCGCGTCTATCGTCGATCGTGTGTTGTGTGAAGAGTTTCTTTTTCCGGCTGATTGTACTGTTTCAGGTGGTTTCTCTGCTTTTTTTTTATTTTTTATTTTTTATCTTTTTATCTTTTCTCTGATTGGGAAGAAAATTTGTGTTTTCAGTGTGGTTGTTTAAATTGATTGGGTTTTTTTGTTTCAGGAAAATTGGTGTGCGAATTTTAGGGGTTTTTTTGTACAACCTTGCAAACCCCTGATTAAGGTCTATGAGTTTTTTCGTTCAAATCTTTTCTTATTTTTTTCGATGATTTGTGTGTGGCTGTTCCATCTAATTCGATTTTTCGTTTTAGGAAATCTTGGTCTTCGAGGTTTAGGGTTTTCATCTAGATCGATTGCTCGATCGATGTAAAATTGAAGTCCTCTTTTTTTTTCTCTCTAGAACTCTGTTTTACTGTGTTGTTTCTGTTGCAGGTGGTGGTGTTTGCTTGGTTTTGTGCTCTGGTCTTAGAAATTGAATAGTTTTTTTTTTTTGGTGGTTTCGTGCTATCTTGAACTCCAAGTGGAAAGCCCGGGGAACAGGAAATGGACAATCACAATTATTATTGGTTTTTATATTTAATATTTAACTCAGTTTAATTAATTAAAAAAATTTCATCAATTAATTAGAATTATGTGGTGAAATAATCATATATAATTAAGTTTATTTTTTTATTTTTTATTTTTTTTGTGGGGTGTGTTTTAGCATGTGGATCAGATTTCAAGTATTTTTTAGGGTGGGTAAAAAGGTTGATATAGTTTATTTGTTGCAGAGGATATGAAGAAGTGGAAAGGTACCTGGTGGAATGCGAGTTTTGATGCTTAAGACAAAGAATGGTAACTTAGCTATTTCATTTGCTTTTTGGCTATTTCATTTGCGCTGTACAATGCGTTTTAGTTTTGTTCAACTCATAGATAGTTTAACCCATGATATGTCTTCGCATCGTTCTTGGATATCATTAACTACTCCTTGCAAAAGGTGAAACTGAATATATACAAAATTTTATATTTGTGCATCAATAGATAACTATGACTAATTTAAAGAAATTGTTGCAATTTGGTATCAATTGTGTTTAGTTGTTTGGAAGCATGACTATGTCTGCAAGAGATAGTTCTGAATGAGCTTGAAAGAGGAGTTGCTCTTCATCTGACAATTGCATCGCATGTGAGTAATGTCTTCTGTTTTCGTGTCTAAATTATTGAGAATTAACTTATACAGATGGGGATTAAGTGATTTAAAGACATTGCATTTTAGAATAGGTTTTGTTAATCTACCCTTGGTGGAACCCAGCTGTTGAGAGGCAACCATAAGATAGAATCCACCGGATAGGGCAGTACAAACTGATCAGGTACACATTTTTCTCCAGTTCTGCAAAGTGTTCCCAACTATACAAACCAAAAAATCTATGTTAATATCTCTAATATTTTCTTCTCCATTGCAGAATTATGAGAGTGGTTTGGAATTTGATTATTTCAATTTGTTTTTCTGGATTATATTTCAAGGTCAGTTGCTAAACTCTGTCCTTTGTTATTGGTTTTTGTCATTAGATTATTCTTTGTTGCTTTGGATTTAAGCTATTGTTCAATGTCTTTTTCATATGAGTTCTGCTTTTTGCATTGTTCTTTTTTGTTATTAATGTTGGATTGTTGGCTTAAAAATTTAGAGTGGGTTGCTTTAGATTTTACTTGGAGTAGCTTGCGAATTGATTGCTGGGTTTTAATTTAGAGCACTATCTAATCAAATGAAGGGCCAAGAGTTTCTATTTGAATGATGGTCCTAGATCATTTCATTCGTTCCAGAAATGTTTCTGAATTTGAAGACTTAAAATCCAGACTAAAGAGTAGCATTATCTTGGATTGCCTATCTTAGCATGATGATTTTAAATTACAACAACTTTGAAATTTACATTTGGAGTGTATTTTCATGTACAGGACAAGGTGTGGATTAGATAGCAGGATCTGGTTGGAAGACAAGATTTTGTGAAAGAAAGGGTAAGAAAATGCTGATGAATTTTCTTTGTTGATCTGTGCATGTAAGAGCTCTTACTGATTGTTTTGTTTTCTTTTGGCCATGTAAAGGCTCTGTACATAGAGTTCACAATACATGGATAGTTTTTCTTTGTTCTAAAAATTTTAAGTTCCTATAATTCTTTTCCTGCATTTATGAATTCTAAATAAATGCAAATCATAAAAATAATCACAGTGGATAAAATTATTGGCTTTTATGCACGTAATTAAATCAATTACATGCTCTATTAAGTATGTTTTATATATAGTTGTGGTAGTTGTAAGGGAATGAAATATTTATGCAGATAATTGGTAGTTTAAATATATAAAAATGGAAAATATTTATAAATGGAACACCTAGGATATTTAACATTGTTTTGTTTTGCATGTTTTCTCATGTTAGCACAGCTTTTGTTTATGCACTTTATTCAAGTGCTATTTTTTATTAGTGTTAATTTCGGGTTGTACATCTACATCTAACAATTAATTATTCGTTTGGAATTTGGTTGTTTGTTAATTTCATTACTACCTATTCCCTCAACTTCACCTAAACTGTTCTGCATGTATAAGATTTGTGTTCGTGCAAGTGATTTCAGACAGATTTCAAGCTGGGGTGTAGAGATTTGATTCAAATTGGTGGATTTGGGTAAGAAACTAAGAAACTCTGATATTTTCTTTTGGTTGTAAGATTTGAAATGGACATGCATGTGACTTTCTTTGTGAGATATAAGAAATTGAGAATTTTTTTGTTTATTGTTCTAGGGTGGGAGGGGTATTGATAGATATAAGAGAATTAGTAATTTTAATCAATTTGATAAATTAAGAATAGCGAGTTAGCGATCTACACAAAAAATTTGTTAATAAATTGGTTAATAGGTTTTCATTTCCATTTTATTATTAGTTCTAATGCTTTTGTTTGACTTATGTGTATGATACAATTGATATGTTCTGTGTATATGAGCTTGCTTGAAATATAGCTAGGAAACATCTTTCCATTTTTTAGTAGCTAGGAAACGTCTTTCCTTTTTTTATTTGGGCAAACATTTATTTCCTACACTGTTAACTTTCTTTAATGTTTACTCTGGATTTTATAGGTTCTTTTTAAGGTTTGGCACTAAATTGCTTTTCTTTTCTTGGGTGCAAGGAAAATGAAGGAAGAGAAGGAATTAAATTATGGATTTATCAAACACTTTGTAGATATTCCATGCATTTTTGCAGCTGGAATCTTTTGGTAAATACTTAACCTTTTAATCAAAGCCTATGTATGCCAATTGGTTTTGTAAGTAGCATCAAATAATTAATTGCTTTTTTCTTGGTAAATGCTTAAATGTTTACACTTTCAGTTTAACAGAAAATGATAAATTGAGACAAAGTTGGAACCTAAATTACCTAATAAATCAATATTAGCAAACCCATGAACTTATTTCGTGATTATCACAATATTGTTTCAATATCCTACTTTTGCTTGCAATTCTGTTCTCTCTAGGACATTAAGGTGCATTTTTGGTTTTTAAGTTTCACCGCCAGATAACAACTATTTCATTGTGATCTCTCTGTGAGATTGGATATATGATTGAAAATTTTTGTTAACAAATGTTAATTGTGATTCAATTGTTTTCTCAATCATGTAAGGAGATGCAATCTAACCGACTGTAAAAGATGTCGACCATGTTGATCAAAAAATAGAAACTGCATGTCTGTATTATGACAGGAAATGGAGAGCAATCTGTCTCAGTTTTGGAATGTACTGGAATCAAAGAAGCTAACTCAAGGTGTTAACTTTGAATTTCCCCGAAATATCCTTTTTTTATTAATTATTTAGATGTAGAAATTCTCCATGTTATTTTTATTAATTATTTATTTGGGAGTGAAGTAAAAACTTGTAAATGCGGATTTGTGTTTGTTTGCCCAGATGCTATTTCAAAGCTGGAGGAGGCATTGTTGATTAATCCTAGGAAATATGATGCTCTGTGGTGCTGGGAAATACTTAAATTGCTTGCGCATTATGCACTCCGGACCAGAATGAGGCAAAGGTTCCAAAAGGTGTTATACTGCTTCTAGAAGGCTTTCAACGAGGTACTTCCACTTACAAATTTGTTATTCTTGGAATTTGTAATCCCGCAGCAACGCGCGGGCATTACTAGCTAGTATAATCTATTTGGTCATTAAATGGGGTCGTCTGTGGGTCAGGGTGCGGGTCGGGCTAGAAACCAGTCTGGAAGTCAGGCTACTAGACAGGTTTCGAGTCGATGTGTTGGGGAGGATAACGGTCGGGCTGGTGGACAGGCTTAAAGGTCAACGGGTTATGTGGCTTGGAGGTGGAAGGTGGATGCCATTCGAGTTGAGGGCCTCAACAATCAACGCGAGCTTACTACTCAGGTCAACCACTTAATGCGTCAGTTCAATGACGCTAGGGTCCTGTGGTTGCAATGATGATGAGGCCTCAGTAGCGCGCTGATGAGCCTGCCCCATCCCCGGACAATACTTCCCTAGCGTCCACACGAGGGTCGTATCCAAGGTCTCGGTCATGATTTGAAACCCCGCATTCTAGGGCAGAACCACAGACTCAATAGGAGTGTTCGAGGGAAGCTGGGAGGCAAACTCCTGAAGAATGGGCTGGCTCTTCTCCATCATCGTCGACTATGACAATAAGATAGAATGAGAACGTGAAATAGGAAATTGAATAGAAGTACTTAGGTGCAGATGCTCGGCAAGTTCATCTTCGAGTTGAACATAAACATCCTTAAAAACGTCTATCTCCGGGAATTTAGAACCCCTTGGAATAAAAGCAACAAAAAGAAGAAGTACTTAGTGTTGACTGAAAGTAAGCCATGGTCCCTTTTAACACTTCCCTGCCTATGTGGGTTTGTATCAAACCATCGGCATTTAAAAACGATAATTTGGTAACGGTCTTTGTACAGCACTTGTACGACACTGGATAATTGCCGTAAAACTCAATTTCTATACTTTTGCCACCACCTGAGACATGGACACTGTTGTTTTGCATACACAACTTGTCATCACACTCAGCCCCAAAAAATTGGACGCCGTTAACATGGCAACCGGAGTACAATTCTGCTCGAATAGGACCAAATGCCAAGTTATATAACTCTTCAGTGTAAGCGGGTGAATTGGATGTTTTTAACTAATTTACCTAACAAGATAGCAAAAAATAACTTTTGGTTATAGCCACTTCGAATATATTGATGAAATTACTACAACAAGTTCAATACAAACGCAAAAAATTTACATATTCGAGAAACCACTGAGGAAACAATTCAAGATGCTTCTTCACATATAGATGTGAAAGATAATCCCGCTTCATCATTTGTTCATGCTCATCTAGGTAAATCATTGTCTCATCATAATTGTTTAGCATGAACCAATGCGAACCCTCCATATCTTTTTTGGTAAATGCCTCCCCTCAAACAGGCTCGCCAAAGGGTCGTGCGACTTGGGCAAAAACAGAAAATTTCTCCCTTCACACACCTTCATCATTATTGCACTGAAGACGATTAAAAGTCGTCTAAACATCTTTTAGATACATTCCACAAAATATAAGGGACTCGTATGCAACCCAAGCCTCTATAATGGATCCTTCGGGCTTGGCCCTATTTCGTACACCTTTTTTTAGGTTGCTGAGAAGCCTGGAAAAATACAAACACTGTTAGCAAATAAATTAGATAAACATGTTGTATGATGTTGAATAAACATTTGAATAATGAGTTTATACCTTTCTATTGGGTACATCCATCGATAACAAACTGATCCAGCAAGCAATGTCTTATCTGGCAAGTGAACCATAACGTGGATCATACTTGTGAAGAAAGCTGGAGGAAATATTTGTTCGAACTCGCAGAGGACTTAGACAATATCTTGGTGCAACTGATTAATGTCTGATTTTCACAACGACCTTGTAGTCAATTGGGAATAAAAATACAGACAACAATATAATTAGCTTCACAACATCATTGGGCAATAGGTGCCGAATACCAACTGGAAGTAGACATTGCCGAATGACATGGCAATCATGACTCTTTAGTCCTGAAATTTTTCCGCCTTCAACGTTCACGCAATGGCCAATATTTGAAGCATACCCATCTGGATACTTGACTGAAGATAGAAACTTCAAAAATTCTTTTGTCTTTTGGTTTGAGTGAAAAAAAAAAAAAAAAAAAAAAAAAAAAAAAAAAAAAAAAAAGCAATGAACCTTCTTGTTATGTCGCCATCCCTATTCATCCATAAACGGGGCCGTATTCCCATTCGTTCTAGATCGAGACAAGCTTTAACAGTGTCTTTCATCTTGCCCTCAATATCTAGAATTGCGCCTACCAATGTGTCAAAAATATTTTTCGCAACATGCATCACATCGAGGTTGTGTCTCAGTTTTAGCTTAGACCAATACGAGAGCTCAAAAAATATAGATTTGTGGGTCTAATCCAGATGAGTTGTTGGTCGGGGCCTAGTTACAATTTTCCCAAAAGGATCGAAATCCAAACAGTTAAGTTTTTTAAAATTTGGTCACTGGACCACTCTCTGGGTTTGAGCCGAGGCTCTATTTTGCTGTCGAACTCTTTGTCCTTCTCACGCCACTCATAGTCCCAAGGCAACCATCTCCAATGGCCAAGATAGCAAACATTTCTGGCATGCCAACCAAATATGATGTCATCCTTACAAACTGGACAATGCAAAATAACCTTTAGTCTCCACCCAAAAACCATGGCATATGCCAGAAAATCATTTATTGTCCATGTCACTGCTGCCCCACATTGTGAACATCTTCTCAGTAGACTTATCAAACACGCGAACACCATTTTCCCATAAATATTTTAGCTTATCAACCAACGACCACAAATAAACATCAATAGACTTGCTGGGATCCTTGGTGATCAAAAAGTAATCATCATATATTTTTTCTTGATGCATTTCCAAGGTGGAAAATTATAAGGAAAGAAAATATTAGCCAAGTGTTGTGGTATAGGTTTAGAACCCCGAAAGGATTGAATCCGTCAATGGCAAGTCCCAACCTAACGTTACGAGTCTCAGCTGTAAAATCAGGTTACATCAGATCGAATATTTCCATGCCTCTCCATCTGCTGGATGCCTCATCACGTCATCATCCACCCAACTTTCTTTATGTCATCTCATGTAACTTGCAGTATGCGTTGACATATACAATTGTTGCAACCTCAGCTTTAGTGGCAAATAACGTATAACTTTCTATGGAATATTCGTCGATCTATTTGCAATGTCATTTTGAACCTCAACTCATTACATACCAGGCATTTGTCCAACGCTTTATTCTCCTTATAGAATAATATACAAATATTTTTGCAAGCATGAATCTTTCGGCAAACTATTATCCTTTGGCAGCTTCTCTTGATAACCCCCAACAAATAGTCTAAGCACTGGTTGGAAATTCAATACTTTATTTTTCCATACATCAACTCCACAATGGTCGTGAACACTGAATAGTCTTCACATCCCAGGTATAATTCTTGGTTCGCACTTTTTAACAGTTTTTCATATTGTTCGAAAGCTTCATTGTCCATCGATTCGGGCACATCATCATCCCCTCCTTCGTACGTATTAATTGAGGGAAATGGAAAAGTGTCATTTATAATATTCGTAACTTGTTCGTTAGGATCCACATTTTTCATTCGCGTCACATTTGACGACGAAGCATAGTCTAATTGTTCCCTATGGTGATTCTAAGTCGTATATGTGTCTGTCATCCCATTTCTTAGTAAGTGGAATCGAACATTTTTCAAAAATCTCCTTTAAGGTGTTGTTACACCTCCTACATGGACACTGAATTCTTGATACGAACTCAATAAACTCATTTATTCCATCCAAGTACATGGGTGCACATCTGTTTGGATTCTGTATCCACTGTCTGTCCATAATATCTGCAAGCACAATAAAATTGAAATCAATACACAACTCCAACGAGATATTGTCACCTTATGCCTCCGATTAGGGCCCTAATCCCATTTGGGAATTCATAGTTATGTGATGCAATTTACGACTTCATTGGATTAGATTTCAATGTGGGAAAATTCCAGCAGCATCTCCCTCCAATTCTTCAAGTTGCTGACATAGATATCAAAATACCTATCTGGCACTCGAAGAACGTAAAAAGATGTGATCGAAATTCCCACAATCGAAACCTAATCCTTCAACCATAAACTACGGCCCATAACTAGGCATTCCCAAAATGTCCAAATAATGGGACAATTCAAGAATCAACTGGACCGCAGTCATGCTTTCGCATCCATGCATGAAATCTAACTAATCCTCGAATGGGAGACTAAGCTTTTATTGAAAATACGCGTACAGAGTTAATTACTAGTAACTCAGTACAACACAAAACAATTTTGTACGAGACGTACACTTTTGGTTTTCTTCCAAAAACCAAATAGGAACAATACACCTCTAATTAACATACAAATTAACAACCCTTATTAATTATTCACATCTAATTTGTTGTAAATTCAAATAACTCCTAATTAAAAAACCAAACAATATACCTCTAATTTTGTCATGCACACCAACCATATACACAACAAATTTAATGGCGTTAGTTTGAATTCACAACAAATTTTTGAAATATATAACGGAAACACTTATTGAATACAGTAGTAAGGAAGGATGGCAGAGGCAGCAGCTGCAAAATTTGCAGTTTCTGCCTCTGCACCTGAGGAGTCTGATTATAAAGATGAAGAATTTGTGCGATGAACAAGTCATCACGCAAAACATATAGGTTCGAAATATGACACCAAATATACCCATTTTTTTACCATCTTACGCGACGAACAATTTGTCGTGCAAAACATATAGATTCGAAATATGGCGGTAAACTTAACCGCGTTTTTTACACCCTTTACGCGACGAAACGTTCGTCGCACAAGCGTGTTTGTGGGAGATCGTCGCATAAATTCTATGCGACTAAGTTTCTTCATGCAAAATTTATAGCGATAAAATACGTAATTAATTATAATTAAGAAGTTTACGTAAACATAGATCTTTAGTATCTATATTTACGTAAATTTCATAATTGCAAACTCTCATCCCGCAAAGGTTGTAGCAACAAACATTTTGTCGCGTAAGTCCTTGCGTGACGATCGAAAATTACTACTTGCTTATCGAGACAACAATGTGTTGTCGATATCATGGGTGGCCAACTATAATATCGATAACTTATTCGTTGGGTTCGTTAAGCAAGTGGACAAGTAGAACCATCTACGATAGTTGTTACTGTTTAGTTATTGTTGGGGCTTGACCCAAAGAAACACACCTGTTCTCGAAGTACGTGACATTATGAATGCTTGGGCGAGATCCACTTTCACCTTCGACTTTAATTTTCAGTACAATTATTTTAACTTACCTTATTATAGTAGTAGATTTGTATTTTTGACCTTACAAATGTTTAGTTGAGTCTTTTCCACTTTCAGTTTTAAGTTCAATACTAGTTTTCGACCTCTATGTTAGTATGTACCTATTTTGACGTTATCGTTTTATACTTATCTATTCTTGACCTTACGTTATTATACAATTTTGACTTTATATCTTTATAAAATATGTTTCTACGATTATGTTGATGTGGGAAGAAAGTAGGAGCTTGGAGGCATGAAAGACGATTTTTGCAACCCACTCGCGACGGTGTGGCATATTCTCTTTGATGGAACCACTCTAACTTGATTTCTTCTCTATACATATATCATTTCCTATTTTCGAGTATTTATGTATGGTACGTTATTTCAAATTTTGGGTTGAAATTTTCTTAACAGGGGTAAATTGTTATAACTCATCCCGAATAATTTTACAGATTTTTTATTCAAAGGGTATATTGGTAATTTTCTCTAGATTGGGCTAGATATTTTGAATGGGTTGCTGTTTGGGTCTTATTTGGTGTGCCTAAGGGGGCCTACCCTTTGGTTTTTGTCCCCCCGGCCTAACGTTTCATCCTCTCTCTTCCCTCCTCCCCGTGACAACTCTTGGATCTCTCTCTCTCCCTCCCTCTTTCACTGCATCCTCTCATTTCCCCTGAGCACCACACATGCATACACCTTTACAACGATGACAACACCACTCACCACCTTCACCCTTTAACCCTGCGAGTTCCACGAAGCATGGAATGAAGGAAGGACACCATCAACCTTGCCATATCTCATTGCATCGTGGCTGCGCCATTGTGCACCTCCTTCTCCGACTAACCCTTGACGTAGGTAAGCCCCTAGAATCTCTTGTATAGTGTTTATATGTGAGTTTGGGACAATTTTGAGTTGTTTTGGTGGCCGTTGGATGCATAAAACGACTCGAGGAGTTTTCCCCACATTTCCGTGAGAATGCTATGATTTCCAAACCGTTTTCCGACCAACTCCGACCATGACCAGGGAAACCAAAGGTATCACCTTAATCTACACTTGTTTGTCTCCATTTTGGTAAGTAAATTGTAGGTCATGGTTGAGAATCAGGGTTGATTGGAGCTTCGGAAGCTCCGACTTCCTTCTTCGTGAATCCGGTCTAAAAATCAGGTTGATCCAACCCGATAGCCCAAAATTCGTAACCCAATATGAGCCCAAACCCATAGAACCCAAGTCCAGTTCTAGCTACCCAGCCCAAATCTTTGGGCCAATGACCCCATACCCAACCTTGTAACCCATAACCCTGACCAGCGTGTGAGTGGAGCGTAGGCCTATGCGTGGGGGTGCATGGGTGCATGTCTTGGCCGGTGCGTGGAGTACACGAGCCTTCACGAAAGGTACTATACTCCGCCGCCGTGGACGGTAATGACCACAACAGCGCCAGTGACTTTTTCGGCCAACTTTCCGACGACCCAAATCGGCGCGTGGGGGTACCCTAGGTCCATCCTTATGTTTTTTGACATCCTAAATCTGTTTATGACGTCCATTTTCTGAAATTCAATCTTTACAGTAGAGTTTTATTAATTGGACCTTTTATGTGCTTAGGTGCAATTGTTTATGGTATTTCCGTCTTCTCTAGCTTGCACGGCTCTTCGACGACAAAGTATCTATGAGTGGACCCCTTATAAAATGTATATTTTACTATTAGAAATACATACATGAAAATCATGATTTGTTGGTTACGTTTTATGAAATGTTTATGAGTAAATTGGATATACACTTTATGATATATTATGCTTTATCGACTTTACGTTCTTTGTGGTATATATGATTGATGACTATATACCTACTTATGAACATGGTTTTATGATATGACATCTTAGTTACTGAGCTCCGATTTGAGATATATATATATATATATATATATGTACATTAGAAATATTATGTTAATGTTTTTATGTGCTTACTTAGTGGTTATTCATACGAACTGCCTACGGGCGAATGGTCGTGCCTACGGGCGAATGAAATCATTAATTGGCTTCGGTCGGATGATTTAAGGCCTATGGGCAAATGATACTGCCTACGGGCATAGGTTGCTGGCTTCGGCCAAGAGATGTGCCTTCAGGCGAATGAAGATATGTGTGTGTGTGTGTGTGTGCGTGTGTGTATATATGCCTTGTATTACTACTACTAAGCATCCTATATACGATATATGTCTTATGAAAGGTTCCGTGGCATGCTAGGGTTTTCGGAAAAACCTATTACTTATTATGATATATGAGTTTTCTAAACTTGGGGGTTAGTACTTTAACGATTAACTGTTTTTGTATTACTTATACATCAACTTGGTACACTCATGTTTTGTTTTGCGCCCCTTCATGACTTAGAATCGAGGCGTACAATCCCAGCGTCAAGGCACTCCCACATCGGCATCTTCAAGTCCTCTCGGTGTAGGACCCATCCTTTTTGTTCATTCAATTTATGTTATTCCTTTTTAGTGCCTCGGATTAGTTGTATGCGCTAAAAACGTTCTACAATTGCATATTCATTATAGCTAAATTAACAAGTTTTATTTATGTCAATTAATTGTTTCTAGTTCTCAGGCATCCTAATATGACTTCGTCACCTGTCAGCCAGTACGTGCCTACCCTGGTGTTTGGTGAATATCAAGGTCGGGCGTGTCATTGTCTTTATCTCCTCGGAGACGTCTCTCCAAGACTCCCAATTCACTCCGCATCTGTCACGCACCAATACCCTGACGTCGGCCCTAAACTTGTTCACCATATCCAACTTCTCATATCCTACTAATTCTGCGTAAGTGATTCAGTAGCGGCTCCTAGCAGAAGAAGTGTATCGAACGCATGTCGCAGCTCTCTTCTTTTTCTTGTCTACCAACATAATAAAAACTTATATTAGTCTACTTAAATATTTAATTAATTTACACAACCAATAAAATTTAGTACGTATTACCTTTCTCAGGACCTTCACCTTGAACTCTTTTTGACGAATGACCACTAGAGTTTACCATCGCATACAAAAAAACAAACAAAAATTGGAATAATAATTCAGTGAAAGTAAAGAGTTTTCGGATTAAATTGTGTTGAGACTAAGTGAAACTGTCAATTTAAAGGAATCGTGCAAAACCATGGAGTAAATACCGAATTCAACACTTTGACTAAACAACTGACAGTCTAGTAAATGTGTGAACCTTTGCACAACGAAACATTGGTTGTGCAAAGTGACACACACCGTATCTGTTTTTTGACACCAAAATACAGGCATTAGCGCATTTTTCTGCGAACCTTTGCGCGACGAAATTGTATATTTGTTGCGTTAACCTGTTTTGCGCGACGAGTTTCCTTTCGTCGCCTAAAATTTGGTCGCTCAAATCATTTTTTCTACTGGTGATTGGGACAAATTATGTCATTAAATGTGTTTAATTCGGTTGTAACGTTTTGAGATCTTTGTTTTTATTTTGTTATTTGTTTAATTCCTTTCCTATTTGGATTCCTAAGGACTTTAGGATTAAGTGACATTATAAATAGGTCATGTTGGCCTTAGGTTTGTAATTTTCACATTATTAATTAAAATTCAAGCATGTTTCTCAATTTTTTAAGTGTTCCAAAAATTTATTCAAGGGTGACCACTTGTGATCCTTTTTATCTATAATTTTCATTGTGCCAGTTGACATCGGAGCCGTAGAGCCCAGTTCCATGAATAACGATGGCAAAGTTATCACTCCCCTCACAAGTTTTGCATATTTGAGTCGAAAATTTGTGGTCATGGAAGAATGCATCAACAATCTGGTTTGTACTTCGGTTGAAGAATTTTATTAAAAAGTCACTTATTTTGATGGAATCCCAGCCATCGATAAGTTTTTGGACTGGATTTGGGAATTGTAGCACTATTTTATTGTAAAAGAGATTCTCGAAAGAAAAAGAAGGTGAAATAGGCTTCATTCAAACTTAAGGGTCGTGATACTAATTAGTGAGATGAATTTTAAGAAAGTCGAGGGTGGCAAGGCAAAGATCGAATTAGATCTTGGTGGAAGATGAAGCAATTAATCATGGCACAATTTTAGCTCCGATTACGAATGCTAATTATTCAAACGGTAACATAATAATAATGCAAAAATTGAAAAGGTGTTGAAAACCCCCGTATAGATAATTTTGACAATTATTCAACTATAAGGAATCAAGCTCCAAACATGATTTCAAAAGAATCTGAAATGTGAGGTCGTGATGAAGAACATCAACGGCTTACGGATGTCATAGATCGCCCCGAATATATTGAGGGAGAACAATCAATATTAGAATCTGATACAGAGGACGAGTTGCCTGTTGATCTCCTAGTTGACGAGAAGGTTTATGGCTCACAAATAGTCCTATATGAAGGTCAAAATATATCTTCACAGAAGAAGTTGTCATCGTTGTAGGAGACAAATAAATTTCGTCGAGCCTGCATCAAATCAAATGCACCAACATTCTATGGTAGTTCAACCAAGTGAGTTTCAAATGAAGTTTCAACCAAGTTACAATACGAGTATCGAGACGCTCATGCCAAGTGTATTTATGTAGTTTGTGATGATCATACCCCAAAATACGAGGATACTTGGTTCCATGACCTAGAGGTACACGATTTGATTTTCAATAGAATTTTTACAGCTCAATTCTCATTGTATTACATAATCATAGATATATTGATATACAGTTCTTGTACTACAAGGAAACAATAAAGGACACAAAATATATCCTTCCTAATAAAGGACACATAATATTCACATAATCTATGCATGCCCCTTTTAAAATAGCTCACGTTTACACTCTCCCTCAAGTTGGTGCATAGATATCACACATGCCCAACTTGCCAAGTGAGTCGCTAAATGTTCTACTGCACACAACATGAGTAAGGACATCCGCGAGTTGCTCCTCAAAATTTACAAACAGTATAGATACAATCTTCTTCTCAAGCTTCTTGTTAATAAAATGTCAATCAACTTCCACATGCTTCGTTCTATCATTTTGTACCAGATTGTATGCTATGTCTCTTGCTAACTTATTATTATCACAATATAATTTCATAGTCTCCTTTGGCTTGAACCTAAGACCACAAATAAGTCTATGTAACCAAAGAATCTCACAAACCCCCTGAGCCATACCTCTGTACTCGGCTTCAGATGATGACTGAGATACCGCTTTATGTTTCTTACTTCACCATGTAACCAAATTTTCTCCAACAAATGTGAAATACCCAGGAGTGGAACACATATCAGTCACATCAACTGCCCAATCTACATCAGTAAAAGCTTCGATCTTCAAACGCCCATGTCTTCCATGCAATATTCCTTTTCCTGGTGCAGATTTTAAATATGCTAAAAAACGCATGACCGCAACCATGTGATCCACACTAGGTGAGTGCATTACAACACTCACAACATAGGCAATATCCAGACGAGTATGAGCCAAATAAATCAATCTCCCTACAAGTCTCTGATATCTGCCTTTATGCACCGGTTTTTTATTCGAATACAACCCCAGATGATGTTTTTCCACAACAGGAGTATTCATAGGCTTACACCCTAGCATACCAGTCTCCTTTAATAAATCCAGAACATATTTATGTTGAGACAAGAAGATACCTTTGGATGAGCGAGCAACTTCAACTCGAAGAAAATACTTCAAATCCCCTAAGTTTTTCATCTTGAACTCGGCAGAAAGGTTTCTTTGCAACTTTAAAACTTCCTCATAATCATCTCCTATTATAATCATATCATCTACATAGATAATCAATGCAATCACTTTGTCCTGCTTATGTTTCACGAATAACGTGTGATCAGAATGACTGACAAGACCCATTGTTCTTCATAGCTTGAGTAAACCTATTAAACCATGCACATGGTGACTACTTAAGCCCATAGAGTGACTTATGTAGTTGGCATACTCTGGTCTTCCCACTAGGATCATATCCCGGAGGAAAATCCATATACACTTCTTCTTCCAAATAACCATGAAGAAAAGCATTTTTCACGTTAAACTGTTTTAATGGCCAATCCATATTTGCAGTTGAAGAAATAAGAACACGTACCATATTCACCTTGGCCACTGGAGAAAAAGTATCTTAGTAATTCACATCATACGTTTGAGTATATCCTTTTGCTATCAACCTTGCCTTATATCTATCAATTGATCTGTCAGCCTTGTATTTAATTGTAAACACTCAACGACATCCAACAGGCTTTTTTCGCTTGGGTAGCTCCAACACTTTCCATGTATTGTTCTTCTGTAGCACCAACATCTCTTTATCCATTGCCTTTGCCCACTTTGGATTATAACGAGCTTCCTCCACTCGGGTTGGAACTTGAATAGATTTCATATTATTCACAAAGCTTGACGTCCAGGTGCAAGATTCTGGCATAATATGTAGTTGGTTATGAGGTACTTCACTTTTTATTTTGGAGAAAACCTATCAGGAGGCACACCTCAATTTTACCTTGGTGGTAACTTTTATGTACTTACAACATTATTAAGATTGGTTGCATAATCATCTAGTATACTTACCTCAGGTATACTCATGGGAGATCTAGTGGATGGCATTGTGGAGCTAGAGAGAGGGCAATGTACTAATAGGCTCAATAAGACTCTACTGTGGTTGGGCACTACTCGGTTCAGCAACAGATGGTTAATGGTCATCAATATTCTCGGCAGGGACTAGTTGAAGATCAACACTGCTCTCGGTATGAGCTAGGTGAGACTCTTCCATGTTCTTGGCAGGAGCTGGCCGAAGCCTTGCAATAATATCCTCGGCAATTGTAGGCTGAAAGCCTGCTTTACTGTTTGCGGTGGCAACAGTTCAGTTTTCCTGTTCCTCTACCCTTGAAACACTTTGTTCGAGAACCACACGTTCTCCCACATCTAACCAATCAAGATCACTAATAGTGCTCCATCACTGGTGATCTGAAGTTGGAATGGATGGACTGTAGAAATATTCAGATTCGAAAAAAATAACGTCCATTATCACATACATATGCCGAGTTTCAAGATGAAAACACTTACACCCTTTTTGGTGAGATACAAAACCAAAAAATACACACCGAATAGCACACGGATCAACCTACTATGATGAATTTTCTGAATATGAACATATGCAACACACCCAAATACTGGAGGGGTGAAGGTGTTCGTGGACACCACTAAAGCATGTTGAGCGAGAACTTAAAGAGGTGTTTGAAACCCAACAACTTGGGATGGCATACGATTGATCACATACATGGTATAAGTTACTGCTTCAAGCCAAAAAAATTTAGGCATGGCCGCACCAAGGAGCAAGGCACGAGCAATTTCCAGAATGTGACAATTCTTTCTTTTAGCAACCCCATTTTGTTGTGGGGTATGAGAGCACGTTGTTTCATGAAGGATTCCTTGATCACGAAGAAACTCATATAACTCCAAATTAATATATTCACCTATATTGTCATAGTGGAGAACTTTAATAACAGAAGAATATTGTGTTTTAATCATCTGAGAGAAAGAACAGAACACCATAGCAACATTACTTTTATTTTTTAACACATATAACCAACTCATATGGGTGCAATCATCAATGAACGTAACGAACCATTTAATTCCAGATGAACTAACAACTGGAGACAACCCCCAAACATCATAGTGGACAAGATCAAACGGAAAAGATCTTTTATTCATACTAGGAGGAAATGAGCACGATGACTTTTAGCAAGAATTCATAATTCACAGTGTAAGTCTAATTCACTTATTTCATGAAATGAACTAGGCAACATATGCCTTAAATATCCAAAAGATGCATGGCCTAACTGACGATGCAATAACCATACTTCTTGTAAATTACTAGCACGAGACCCTCAAACTGCATTAGCTCTGCCAGGAACGACGTCATCCACATTGTACAACCCCTCTCTCTTAGTGTCACGCCCAATTATCTCCTTGGTCTGAATATCCTGAAGTAGACAAAAGGACGGATACATTAGTACGACACAATCAAGTTGTTCAGTAACCTACGGTATAGAGAGTAGATGATGTGATAAAGAGGGAACAAGTAAGCAACGGTGTAGAGACAAAGTGGGGGTGAGCTACACGGTGCATGCTCCAAGAACAGGGGTAGTGTAACCATTAGCAGTTGTTACACACTTTCTATAAGATGTTGTCATGTACTAAAACAAATTCTTATCATATGTCATATGATCAGTTGTACCAAACACTACTACGAAACCATTTATTAGTGTCGCTATGATAACTAACAAGAAACGTATATTACTGTCGGATATTAAGCAAAAGCCAACAAAAAATGGATGCAGTGGCGGATATAATAAGTGATAGAATTGCCAACGTCAGAAAATGAATTTTCCGACAGAAAATACTCTAAAACCGACAGAAATTGTGTCAGATATAACCAACAGAGAATATATTAATAATTAATAAATAAGAGCATTCTCTGTATGATAAAACCGATAGAAAATACTCTAAAACCAACAGAAATTGTGTTAGATATAACCGACAGAGAATATATCAATAATGAATAAATAAAAGCATTCTCTGTAGGATAAAACCGATAGAAAATACTCTAAAACCGACAGAACTTGTGTCGAATATAACCGAGAAAGAATTTATTAATAATGATTAATAATAGCATTCTCTGTCGGATAAAACTGACAAAAAATATATTAATAATAAAAAAAAATATAACCCACTTTCTAAATCATTTCTTTCCCTTTCAAATGTATTAATTTCTGCATAACAATAAAGAACCAAGCCATTACTGCTGCTTATAGAAGACACAAAATTCCTAGTTTTTTTTCACTATGCCAACTTGCCAAGATAACCAAACACCATTGTTTGGGCATGAAATCCTAGTTACCTTGTTTGGGCATGAAAGGTAGCTCTCTCCCCATCCGCCATCATCTCCTTGGTTTGTAAGTAGAAAGCGAACACCATTGCGCATAGTCGGACAATTGTAATAAGTTTTTCCAGCAACTGCCAAACCTTTAAGCACAAACTATGCACTATATGTGAAGCAAATTCCCCAAACTCTATACCTGTAATGACTTCCCATATGTAATTAATTTCATTTTCTTTTTACCAAAGTAAATAGAGGATTAGGCGATGTTAGCTCCTCAGTATTAATCTGAATGGTGCCCACAATCCCTATTATCTTAACAAACCTATAGTAGAGAAGTTGAGATAGTTATGAAGATAAGAAGCAACAGCACAAGGAAGACAAAAACCCCACCAAAATGGTTTCAAATGTTGAAGTGTCAAAGAAATGTTTGGAACAAATTTTAAACCTTCAAATGCACAGAGCATACCATAAACCATCAGGGTTTTGTGTGTCTTCAAGATATTGTGCAGCGCAAACAATAAATTCTTCTATCAATCTCTTTCGCTCAGGCTCGCTGCTACAGTTGTGCTCTTGATTCATCTCGATGAGGAATTGACAAGGTCTCTCCTTTATGTTGCTGCCTTTCTTCCTATGTATGCGGGAGTTTCTCATGCTTTGATATTTCTATTTAGGAAAGTTAAGAAGTTTATAATTTCTATTTAAAACATACTGGTGATTGAAGTGAGAAAGAGAAGGGGAGAAGAGAAGGAGAAGGAAATGAGGAGAGGAGAAAAGGGGGAAGGAAGGGGGAAGGGAGAAGGCACCGATGCAAGGAAGAGATTGAGGGGTTTTATTTTGGAAAATTTTCATTACTGTCGGTTATAACTGACAGAAAAAAATGGCGGCAAAATTCCCTCCCAAAATTTTAAATTCCCCACCAAAATTTTGTTACAATTTTAAAAAATAAAATAATAATTGTTTGGTTTAATAAATAAATAAATAAATAAAATGTATTTAAATAGAATATGTTTTTAAAAATTAAATAAATAATTGTCTGGTTTAATAGATAATAGCCCATGTAAAATATGTGATAAAGAAAGAAAAAGATAATTGTACAATGAAAATGTCATCATACAAACTAATTATAATAACCCATGTAAAATATGTGATAAAGAAAGAAAAAGATAATTGTACAATGAAAATGTCATCACATAAACTAAATATTATCTAATCAATACTTGAAAAACATAAATAAAAATTTAGCAGTTATTTTATCTCTGATTTTCATGATTTTTTTACAGCTAGACTCCTCAACCCTATAAGAATGTAACGAATAAATTTGATCTTTAATTTAAAATATTTACACTAGTGGATACCACAAAATCTTATTTTATGCTTGATGGGGAAGAATAACATTAAAAGTGTTTGTTTAATCTACCGTTTTGATGCAATACGCATTCTATGAAACGTTTTTCAATGATTCAACTGTTAAACTTGTTTGTAGACACTCCGAGATCGCATACGTAAAAAATCACAAAAAACAAACATCCAGAGATTAGGTAACAGAACAAAAGTTTTCGACGATTATAAACGAAAAATCACAATTTAACGGTTATTTTAGCTCCGATTTTGATGATTTTTTACAGCTACACACCTCGACCCTATAAGAATGCTTGAATGAATTCGATCTTCAATTTAAAATATTTACACTAGTAGATACCACAAAATATTATTTTATATTTGATGGGGAAGTATAACATTAACTCTAAGTGTTTGTTTAATCTACCGTTTTGATGCGATACGCACTCTACAAAACATTTTTGAACGATCCAACCGTCAAACTTGTTTGTACACACTTCGAGATGGCATACATAAAAAATCGCAAAAAACAAACATTCAAAGATTAGGTAAGAGAACAAAAGTTTTCGATGGTTATAAATAAATAAAATCACAATTTAATGGTTATTTTAGCTCTGATTTTGATGATTTTTTACGGCTACACTCCTCGACCCTATAAGAATGCAATGAATGAATTCAATCTTCAATTTAAAATATTTACACTAGTGGATAAATCTTATTTTATATTTAATAGAAGTATAACATTAACTCTTAAGTGTTTGTTAAATCTATCAATTTGATAGGATATGCATTCTAAGAATCTAAAAAACTAGTTTCAACGATCCAACCATCAAATATGTTTGTATATACTCCGAGATAGCATGTGTACAAAATCGCAAAAAAAAAAAAAAAAAAAAAAAAAACATTCAGAGATTATTCTGGCGACCATCCAAAATTTTGCTTTGTTCATGTCAGCTATATCCGACAAGGCCATGAGTGAAAAAAAAATATTTAAAACATGTGTTTATTTATTTATTTATAATCAATATAACATTTTCAAATAATAAAATCAGATATGATAGAGTACATCAGATCTTCATCTGTGTTTATATGCCAGACAATGTGCTTTGTGATGCATTGAAAAAAATTGTTTGAATTTCTTTGTATCTTGTTGCTTGCCTGTGAGGGAGCATAATCCTTATTACAAAAATGATTGAGCTTCAGATTGTAGTCTATTGTTATTATTCTCTCAGAAAATTTATGGCTCGTGGGAATTGGGTTCATTAAACTTTAGGGTCATGAGTGAAAAAAATAGTCAATTTCTATCGGTTATAACCGCCACCATTAACTTAAAAACCGCCAAAATTGTTAAAAAAAAAAAAAAAAAATTTAAAAGAATTCAAAAATGTTGGCGGTTATAATAATTTTATGGCGGTTGCAGCCGACACTAAATATCCGCCAAGAATTTATATCGGATATAACCGACAAGATTTCATTGTTATCCGACACTAACTGAATGATGTGTCGAATATCTTTTATCCGACATAATGACTTATTAAACCGCCACCATCATTCGACACCTAAAGCTAATATTGTAGTAGTGAGAGTCCTGAATCCAATCTGCATGATGCTCAGTGTCTAAGGCTAAAAGAACACGCCCTATAGTACCTGTGTTGGATGACGAGTCACTAGGATTAGTACGAGTCAACAACATTTGACTTGGATCCCCAAAACTAAGCTCGGCCTCCTTGGTGGGTGGTGTGGCAGTAGCAAGGGAGGCACGGCCGCTACTGGTTCCATTATTTGCTCGCTCTTTAGCATGCAAGCATTTCTTCAACTTCGGAAACTACTCGGGCCCCATGCTTTGAAAAACATGTATCTTCAGTATGACGGGTTTGACCACAGAATGTACACTTCAAATCATCTTTGTTTTCTAGGGTAAAGGGACAAGAATTCGAAGATGAATTGGAAGATGATGGTGGACGGGAAACCACAGGTGGCCGAGACACCTTGGCCACAGATGACGCCCCTCCTTGGTTGCTCACGGTACTCCCACCCATCATGGTGGCATGCCATTGTACTTCACACATAACAACAGAAAACACCTCCTCGACAAATGGTAAGGGTAGAGTTCGTAAAATACCACTATGTACCTTATCAAATATATCATTCAAGCCTACAAGGAAGGCATACACACGGTCCAATTAAATTTCTTCTCAAGGTGTCTTTAAATGGCACATTCCATCTTGATTGGTCGGCGTTGATTCAACTCTTGCCAAACGGATTTGAGATCAGCATTGTATACACCAATAGGACGTCCCTCTTGACGAAGTTGGAACGATTTCACCTTCAACTCATAAATCTATGAAATATCAAACCCATCATAATACGTGTGAGCAAGCTCTTCCCATACTTCTTTAGCCATGCGAAGATGAATTAAAAAAACTCATGATAGTAGGATCCATAGAGTTGATCAACCACCCCTTCACGATTGCATTCCTCGTCTGCCACCTTTCATACTCGGCACTACCTAGGTTCATTGATGCTTCCAGTCATGAACCTTTTTTTATGACGCCCAGCAATATGCATGTTCAAGACCTTGAACCAAAGAGGGTAGTTTGATCCATTAAGTTTCACAGTATTAGGTACGACTGAAGCATCATTCTGAATTAATACTGGACTCAAAACTGGGTTGTTGGTTGGACCATGCGCACCACCCTCCAACTTTAGTCTCAAGTTTTCCTCAGCACTCGCGATCTCGACTCACTGACACCACGCAGCAGCAAAGAAAGCTCGGCACAGCACAGCATGAAGCAAGAACAACCCTTGCAACTTCTACACGGTACACGGCAAGAGCAGGTACAGCTTTTGCAGAAAGATCACAGTAGCAGCACAGCAAATTTTTTTTTTTTTTTTTTTTTTTTTTAACGGTTAATGTTACAGCAAACCTGACTCGGGTGCCAAATAAAACTTTTACGGCTTAATTCTCATTATATTACATAATCAAAGATATATACATACAGTCCTTGTACTACAAGGAAACAATAAAGAACAGAAAATATATCCTTCCTAATAAAGGACACCTAATATTCACGTAATCTATACATGCCCCTTTTAAAATAGCTCACGTTTACAATTTTCATGGGTGATCAATTGTTATTTTCAAAAAATTCCAGGTCAAGTTATTTTCTGTCTAACAATGGTGAAGTTTATGCCCATAACTCACAAGATAAAATGTTTGTTTAAGATGTACGACTACTCTACCCTAAAAAAATGGATATTTATTTGAAGAGAACTTGAGGTTGATTTTTTTTTCAAGTAAAGGTGTGACGGAGGACAGAATTTGTGTTATTTTAGATGCAGGAAAGTTGAAAGAATGAAACATCATTTAATTAAAAAAAAAAATTGATTGGAGAATTGGTAATTCACTAGTTAAAAGATTATTTGCTACTACCATATTCTAAAAGTGGATGTTCTTGACTTTTCAAGTTGTTCAGTTAACCATACTTTCATTTGGCGTGTCTGTTTTGAGCCCATAATATATGGGTTTGAAGACGACAAGATCTGCAAGACAAATTTCTTTGCAATAATGCTAGTCAAAATTTTGATGTGTATTATGTCGTTTAATGTGTTTAATTCAGGTTTTAATATTTTAAGATCTTGTTGTTATCTTGTTATTTATTTAATTCCTTTTTTATTTGGAGTCCTAGGCTTTTTGGGGTTAAATTACATTATAAATAGGTCATTTTCGCTTTAGGTTTGTATTCTTCACATTATTAATCAAAATTCAAAAGTCTTTCTCAATTCTCTAGTATTCCACAAACTTATTCAAAGGTAACCGTTCGTGATTCATTTTTATCTATAACTTTCATTGTGGCATTAATATATATATATATATATATATATATATATATATATATCTTAAAAAAAGGTAGAAGTCAATATAAAATTAGGATGGATTACACGATTTTGAGAGATCATGTTTAGAGGTTGAACTATTTGTACTATTCAAGTTAACTATTTCGATTTAGCACGCTTACTATTAAAAGTAAACAGAAATTTTACAATAAGATTTTACAAGATATAAGAAAAATATTGTCAATTAAGAAAATATAAATTGATGTGAGTAGGGCATGCATGGTGTCATTGTTGGACTTGATCAAACTCGGTATTCTTGTCGGAGTCGTTTGTAATAATTTGCAAATAGGCATGGTCCATGTGAGGTATCGTTTGTCACTTGCACTAAGCAATGAGGCGTAGTCCCAAAAACTACCACGTAATGAAGCAGCATAAGACGTTTACATAAATTAACAACAGACAACCAAAACGGGAAATGTAATGCCATGCAACATAAGCTACAAATCCATAAGCTAACAGCCACTTAGTATTACGATTTAAGAGTATTCTTTTCTACTTATAAGTGAGATATTTTAAGTTTGAATCTTAAGAGTGACAAGTTCACAATCAACTTATTTTCTATATTGTTATATTAAAAAGTAAAACAAAACTTATATGTATTTCCTCTCACGTTAAATTACTTGCATTTCTCCATAGGGAAATGCACATATCTCACTCCTTGTGAATAATGTATAACATAAATTTCATAATCGGAACCGTTCAATTTTTTAATCTTCATTTGAAGATCATATGTACAAAAAATCATTCGAATTAGATATCGTTTAGTCATCAAAATTTATCAAATTAAGCACATAGTGAGTAACATTTTTTTATTACAGACAAATCTTAATCTATTGTAAAATAGAAGTGCATGACCACACGTAAAGTTCAACGTTGTAAATATACTAAGCCACCATGGACAATACTTGTGGTCAATAATACTAGTGGTCAAGGTGCATTTAAATATGTTATCTTTCAGATGCTATTTGCTTTCACTATTTGTGCGCAAAGGAGAATTGCAAATATGCCTTGTGGATACAAATGAAGACCGAACTCCGATGTTCAACATATAACTTCCATATATTTGACATCTGGTTAATTTGTGTGTGAAAATTGTGAGAGCAACCATACAAGCTCTATGACAAACTAGCCAAGAACATAAGATTTAACCAACTAAATCACAATCATCACTCCAAATATACTATGTATATGCAAATACCGAAGTAATATCTGCAACACGTACCTGCAAATTGTTTGACGAATTCTTTCCCATGTGGGTATGCCATTAGGTCATGAGTAAGTTCAACTCACATTCCCAACAGTCTCCTGGACAGTTGCAACCCGCTGGAATGCCCTCTCAGATTCCAAAGCCCAAACTCTAAGCTTCAGATCACCTTGCTCCAATCTTTGTATAATTTCAGCAAGCTTTTCAACTCTGTCAGCCTGTCTAAATAAGTTATAGAACACACAAGACTGCATGTCCCATTTATTTCTAAGATATGAAATTGATTTGAAAAGTTGCTGTATTTCTAAGTTTAACACATATGTTCATGGATGAAGAAGCCATGGACGAATCTACACAATTCCTTCTTCTCTCTGCAAAACTCAATGCTCTCCAAGTTATAGGTAATTGGAACAATAAGAGCGTGTCTTATGAGAGTAGGGCTTGTGGTTTTTATACTACAAAATCTGGATTACCCTATAATAATCCTACAAGGAATACAAGACCAAATCCTTGTACAAGTATGAGTTCTATTCTTAAGCTTATCAACACATAGTTTCAATCCAAACCAAAGTCGAATTAACTCTCATAAACATATTAAGAAACATATTAAGACTTCTTTATAGCAATCTGAAACAATAAGGATTATTACCAAACCGTATGAATCACACTCATACTCTAACAAAAATATGACTGGTTTGGATCTTACAATAATTATCACGTACGTGTGGTTACAAGGGTGTAGCCATTGTTCTGTTCTGTACAAAGACTTTTTGGTTACTAACATTTCAAGAACGGCATGGCTTCGGAATATCATAGTGTGAATATCTAGAGCTATATGCCTATAAAACAAGGGTAATGTTAGAAAAATCAAACTTTTAAATCAAAATTTATAAATTATATGGCGTGGTTATTTCTTATTGATTATATATCATATAATTTATAAATTTGATTTAAAAATTTTAATTTACCTAGTGTTACTCGTAAAACAATAATAAGGAACGTCTAAAGCCAAAAGCCCCCTATGCGTTATCTTTCCAACTGAGCTCTCTCATGTGTGTGTGCTTATTTCTTATTGATTATATATCATATAATTTATAAATTTGATTTTAAAAAAATTAATTTACCTAGTGTTACTCGTAAAACAATAATAAGTCTCTCATGTGTGTGCATATTTTTCATTTAAATTTTGACGAATTTCTGGAAATTGTTGAAAAGTTAATATTAATACTAAATTTAGTATTATTATAAAATTAAATATTAATTTTTATTAAGTGAATGAGAATTAACCATAGGTCACCAGTTTCATCCAAAAAGTATGAACCAATTAATTTGAAAGTGACACATACTTTTAACAAAAAGGTTGGGCCGGTTATCTTCTTAGAATAGGCACGTCAGTTTATGAAAAGGCAAGTCAAAATACATCAACATATGGTGTTTATTAATTCTATTTTTCAGATAACAGTTAGTACTCATACTTAAATAGAGTGTTTATTGAGAGAAAACTATTTGGCTCACCATACTTTGTGGATTTGAGTGACGTTATATTTGTCAATACAATTTTTGAAGCACTAATGAGGGACAATCTTATCTTAAGGACAAAATATAAAATACTAGACTCGATCTCAAGTTTCAAGTTTTTCTAACACATATTCATATGCATTAGTAATGTGTTTGCTTAATAGTTTATAATTGATTTAGTATTTAATTGCATGAATAATTTTTTGTATTTTGTATGTGAGAAATATAACAATTAAACTCTAATTTTTCCAGTACAAACCATGTAATAAAGCAGCAAAAAACAGAAAAATATATAAATAAATTCACAACACCATAGGACTGGGAATGTTATCCGTACAAATCCATGTTCCAAAGAATACTTAGCATACTTCTTTTGGCATCATGGACAATCACATAGAACATAGTCTTTATTTATTCAATTACTTTTGCTTAGTCAAGTACACCACCTTAATTATTTAGGCCAAGGACCAAGTCACCTCCACGATTCCTAAATCTTGGTTCAATCCCAAAACATTCCAAACAGCTGCAGAGCCATCAACAATGTTGTTTTTACACGGTGGTTGACCAGCATGCTCACTGTCACATCCATTTACCGAATCACACTCGTCCACCACTTTTGCCGTCAAACTCCTCCCCTTACTAGCCGTAATTCTTATCAACCTTCCACATCTCGACCCTTTATCATGTTGGAAAATTTAATAATATTATTATTATATTAAATTTATTAATTGAATAGAAATTAGAAAGTAGAGCCTTTTAGTAGAAAGATATGTCTATTTAAATGAAGTGTTGCAACTTTTGACTCTTTATGAATAGTCACATGCTTTCCAAATAGGTATCTCACATTCTATAAATAGGGAATCCCCTTATAATCATTGAGATAGCAATTATAACATTTTTTTTTCCATTGTTTACATTCATATATATAGTGCATTAAATATAAGAGAGTCTTATTAAGTCCATATGAGAGGGTTTTCAACACAATCGTGGTTCATGGAGCCTTGTGATTTGGAGTGCTACTATTACAAGGACGTGGTCATTGTATCTTGGGAGACGTGCGCCAATAAACCATGAGCACCGCAGTGGGGCGTAAACTTGTCTTAAGGACAAAGTGTCTAACACTTGCCTCGACCATATTTTCAGGTTTTTCTAATCCATTATGTTATGTTCGTTTAACATTAATTACTCATGTGCATGCACTACTTTAATATATAATTGCATAAATTATTTCTTGATTTTCCATGTGATTTAATATAACAATTAGACCCTAATTTTTCCAACAATCTTAAGACAAGATTAGTTTGATTGCTATTTTTGTTTTGAGAATAATATGCTTCCGTGACAAAGTAAAGGTTGATCCTAATGGCATGAACTTTGTTTCAGATTTATTCTATCATGTTTTTGTCGTATAGATTAATTTTTGTGGTAGAATAGTCTGTTATGTAGTCTTGGTTTCTTGCAAAATTGTTTGTTTGTATTCTTGCCTAGTTGGTTACTTCTTTGTCGTGCATTAAGTTTCAGTTTGTAAAGTAAGTAATGCTTTGGGAGTGTTTTGTTTACGACTAACTTTATATATAATCTATTTACGACGCCATGAATTCACAACTTTCAAATGATTGTCGATCGAGTGTTTGACAAATTAATTGACAGATTTCCAAGTGGTTGACATGCCAATCGGGAAACGATTACATACATTTACTTTGTATATTGTGAATTGTGAATTGTATAAGAATGTGTTGGAATGAATCCCTATACTTGATGGGTTGATTTTTTGTTTGGAAAAGAAATTCACTATATCTAACTTCATGAAAGGGTTCTCTGGAGAGCCTCCACTGACAAACATGACCCTTCCAAACTATAAGGAAACGGATCATTGATCCCAGTGAGATTTCAAGCAGATGCATAATAGATTTTGGATTTAGTTTGTCCAGAACAATCATGTATCTTCCAAAGTGCACATGCAGATGCATAGACTATGACGAAAAGACATGATCACTTCGTATGGATCATTTGGCCCTTTTCCAAAGGGTAACCATTCCATCACCGTGATGGTGCCATTTCGGATTTTGAGTGGCAGTTTGAATTCTAATAAGTTTCATTTGTGTATATTTGGTTTTCTGAGTTTTGCTTATTTTATGCATGTATGTTGTCTCATGTTGCTATGAGTTTATCTAACTGAACATGGTTTTCTAACGTCTATATATCAATTTATATGTGATTTTTCTTGTGCAAATGAAGCGTAATGCTTCTTGGTAGGGTTGCATGCATGAGAATGGCTTTTGATTGCGTTGACCTATTTTGATCTGATGCTTATTTCTTTGAAATTGTTTTGCATGTGTGTTTTGTTGAAATGATTATTTCAATTGTAGTAGCTTCTCTAACTAAAGGGGCATATGGTGTGAAGATAAAGGTCTATGGATTTGAACAAACGTATTATATATATGGGTTCCATTTTCCCGTTGTAAGTAACCCTAATAGACACATGAGTTTGAACAGATGTGTATTATATATATAGGATTGTGTCTGTTCAAATTGAACAAGACTGTCTCTTCCAAAAGAAAGCACTCCGGCCAGGTTTTGTAATTAATATATACGGCTGATTCAGTGATTTTTGGTTCTTTACCAAAAGAATGGCTGTTACCTTTTGGAAATTACAAGTTTGGTTCTCATTTTAAGAAGTGAAGTATCCAAACCGGATATCACGTTGTGATAAATTTCTGACTATGGTTCTTGTTTAATTTTAAGAAACAAAAGGTCTAAATACCTAGTTGAATGTGAATAGAGTGCTTCTCATAGAAAGGACTTGTGAGGCTTGAAAGCCTAGAAGTGAAGAATAGATAAAGAGAAAATATCTTCACTGGTTCCTACTTCTTAAGTATGATGAAGGAGTAATTGATAGCAATTGAAAAGCAACCACAATGTAACGGAATTGTGTGGGTGCCTTAGCTATTTTGAGAAATGGAATATACTTAAAAAGAATTTAAAAGTAATTTGCTTCTAGAAAGAGATAACGATTACGCTTATAATTGAAGTTTTAAGGTATTGAAAGGTTGGAGATTTTCTAACAACTACCTTAAAATATGGCGGAATGTACCCGAGTATTAGCAAATTACTTTTTGAGTCCTAACATATGTTTTGAAGGACTTAACGTTGGAAAACAACTACTCTCGAATGAAATATAATTTCATAAATGGAAGTGCGCACCATAAGTGATAGTCATCAACCTAGTGGATCCAATTAATTAACGGTTTGATTAGAGAGTAAGTTGTATCATCGAGGGGAATGGGTTCAAAGCCTACATCTTAAGAATCGCCAAAATGGCAACCCAACCTAGCTGACTGGAGATCCCAAGATCTAGGTTCAAAGGGACAACCAAATTGTGGATAATTCAATGGGAGCACTATGGAGATAATCTCCTACTCATGTCCTATGATGAAACAATGCTATCTGCAGCGTATTTAGGATAAACTTTGCTTTTAATGATTCCTATACTTGGAAATAACAAGTCGAGTATTGCAGGATACTCTTAATGGGAAGTCACCTATCTTGAGTGAGGAATGGGGCTATTCCTGTGAGAATTTTTTTAAGGGCTTAGTTCTCTAAAAGCACTCATGAGAAACCAACAATTGTTCAGGGCCAAAATGAACACAATCGAGCAACCACGGGGTGTCTGGAAGGGTATTGTGTGATTATTATTGTCTTGGTTTACACAAACGGCTGAGCAGTTCAAGACATCGCGTTCACTAATTAGCCAAGTAAATATGATAGTAATTCACTACCGAAGGTTCAAATTCAAAAGCCACCTATCCCGATGCAGTACTTTTCCTACTGAATTCTCTCTCTAGTGTATGCATTGTCATTTACGTGGTATTGAGTCAATTTCCATTCATGTGGGGGATTGTTGGAAAATTTAATAATAATATTATTATATTAAATTTATTAATTGAATGGAAATTAGAAAGTGGAGCCTTTTGGTAGAAAAATATGTCTACTTAAATGAAGTGTTGCAACTTTTGACTTTTCATGAATAGTCACATCCAAAGAGGTGTCTCACATTCTATAAATAGGGAATCCTCTTATAATCACTGAGATAGCAATTATAACTTCTTCTTTTTTCCAATGTTTACATTCATATATATAGTGCATTAAATATTAGAGAGTCTTATTAAGTCCATATGAGAGGGTTTTCAACACAATCGTGGTTCATGGAGCCTTGTGATTTGGAGTGCTACTATTACAAAGACGTGGTCATTGTATCTTGGGAGACATGCGCCGATCAACCATGAGTACCGTAGTGGGGCGTAAACTTGTATTAAGGAAAAAGTGTCTAACACTTGCCTCGACCATATTTTCAAGTTTTTCTAATCCATTATGTTATGTTCGTTTAACATTAATTACTCATGTGCATGCATTACTTTAATATATAATTGCATAAATTATTTCTTAATTTTCCATGTGATTTAATATAGCAATTAGACCCTAATTTTTCCAACATATCATACCACCCAGTGGAAAGTGCCACCACGCGCTCACTGTTCGGGTGGAATTTCCCATCACACTCTGAGGTGCCCCCGCCTTCACTGAAATCGTTAAGCGTGAGTTTGGCGCTCGTGGATGATGTCACTGGCGGCGAGCATTTGAATTGGGGAAGGATTTGCCTTGCAATTGAGAGTTCCTGACGACTTACAACTGCCTCCTCCTCCGCCTCCACCGCATATGTGGGTTCCAACATCGGGGTCATCGTTGCACTTGCGGTTAATGCACGTGAGCTTGCCAGTACAGTCGTCGGGAGTTTTGCATGGGCCATTGCATGAAGAAATAGCCATTGATGGGAGAGGAAGGGAGATGATATTGATTAAGATGACGGAAAGAGAAATCAACATTAACCCTAAAGTACTCGCCATTCGAGTTAATCTGAAGTATTAAATAGCTGTTGGGGTAATCTGAGGACGCAGATTGGATGCGCTTATATAGTGAACTTCAGGTAAGGTATCCATTTACTCTTTAGCCGTACGTCTGAGAGGAATGTTTAGAATTTCAGTATAGTACTCGCCAATGAGTTTTGGATATACCTTGATACGTTCATAAAGAATATGACATAAACTTGTATACTTAATAGGAGTACCTATATATTTTATGAAAAACTTGTCTCTTGGGCCACGCATACATCTAATTAATATTAGGTAATGATATATATACATACACACACACCCCACATCAGTTTGATGATTTGATCCAGTTATAGTACTTAGATACGTTTTTCTTGTGTGTATTCAAACGAACAATATGAAAGGGATATGATATTGCATCAAGTTAAGTCCAGCCCTGAGTATTTAGGGATCTTGTGCAAAACTTAGATGGAGGCCTTTAATCTATAAAGCTAAAATGTTAAAAGTTATTGCAACAAAAATAAGTTGTTTGATCGGCCAGGTTTTTTTTCCTTACCTTTAAAGGTCCTAAGTTCGATACACGTTGGATGCGTTTTTGTTATCTCATTTGTTAAGTTTACTAATTTGCAAAAGCTTAAAATAGCAAAGCATTATCACAAGGATATGAACCCAGCACATGGGCTATAAGGAAGAAGAGCTAAACCACTAGCGCTAGAACCGCATATAAGATTGTCTTTTGCTTCTAATCTATTTTATATACATTTGTATACATGTAATGAAAATTTGAGGGCCCTTCTAAATCGAGGACCCTATGCGGTGGCACCTTTTGCACACCCTCAGGGCCGGCTTTGCATCAAGTAGCTCCTAATTTAATCTAATGTTTATGTTTCCAATTGTATAAATATTTTGAATCTCCCTTTCCATATTGGATCACACATAGTTGTGGGTCTCCCAAGCATTTCATAAATATCGAATGCACACGCAATTTACATTAACTCTGATGATCTTAATTAATCATCTCTTATTTATCATGATTCAAATGGTTAGTTCTTATTGCATAAGTGGTTAGGTCAATTTGTCAAGGTGTCTTTTTAGCATTTAAATTCGAATTCCGTTCCTCATATTAGAGTAGTTTAATTAGAACAGCATCCTGTCAAACAGTAAAATATTAGCCCTTATTGTAAAATGTTACCTATTTGACTTGCTAGCATCCATATAGATAGAGTTTACCTAGCTACTTACCTTGAGGGATGGATTTTCAAGTTCCAAGGGATTGAGGTCAAGTAAACAAGGAGTAAACTACAAAAGATTAGATAGGTAGAGAGGATTAAAGGCATTTCATGAGAACCACAAAGGCATGGGAGAGGGATTCACAAATCATTACTTGGAATGAGTCATTTACGAATTCCTCATATATTTCTCATTCCTTCTTTCTAATATACTGTAATTCATTTCTTACTAACCTGTCTCAGTCCCTTGTACATACTAAAAAGTACTCATCGAAACTAAACATAGCCTAAGAGCTTGGAGAAGATTATTGCAACCACACAAAGGTATTGGTGAACAGATCCGAACTCCTATTATGTTTTGTACAATATTTTTGGTAGCTACAACAACGTGAGATGCAGGCTTACAATTAAATTGGTCTAACCCATTAACTTTTAGGATCTTTCTATTTTGAATACAAACGATATTCTACACTAATTTAGACTAAGAAGGACATGAAGTGTTTGAACCCGAGACACAGTAATCAAGACAATCCACTAATTGCTCCTTTTTTATATTTTGAATGCAAGTTTTTTAGGATGAAGTTAATTATTAATTCGATCCTTATTTGTGCAGTAGACTGCAGCCGCCAAGGACTAGCTTCAGATTATCAAGTAAACTAGTTGACAGCTCCATCAAATTATCATTCTTATAATTACTGTAATTTGAATTTTATGTCAAGACTGTTTCGATTGGATGATGTGTTATTCATCAGCAGAGTTAATAATTTTATAGTGTGTTAATATTTGTATCGTAGTCTGACTTTTAGAATCTACTTGTTGGTGAATGACAACAACCTATATATATTAACTCTCTTTTTTGTCAACCAATCATGCACCTATATAAACAGTGTTATATTCAATAAGATCACAATTAAAATTTTACTTAGCATGCATGCGAGGGAAATGGGACAACGAGAAATTAAAAGCATGGACGGACCCATGTGACGGCTCCCTTGGGCTGTAGCCCAAGCCATTTAAAGGAAGCCAAGCCTAAAGTCATGCAATAGCCCACCTCAGCAATTAATTGAGGTTATGACCAATGTAAGTTTACAAAAGCAGGCTGAGTTCAAATTTTCTGCATTCATTTAGTATGTGATCTTTCTGTAATTTTTATTATTGATTGATACGTATTAGATTTATGACAACAAAGTTAAAAATAATTAATTTTATTAATACATGTCCATAATTTTTATTAATTCTATGTCATAAACTTAATACGTGTCAATCAATGATAAATACCACACACAAAATGGGTGTAGAAGTTTGAACTGACATTCAACATTTAAATACAAGATAGAAGATCAAGTCCCAAAGCCACCCATTAGACACCAGCTCCCTGATTCCCAGACTCCCAGACTCTACCTCCATCTCCGCAACACAAGCTCTCTCATCTTTTCTCCGTTTTTGATTGTAAAGATGTTTATTATCATCATAATAAAGAAAACAAGAAAATGTAAAGGAAGAAGAAAAGATTAAAAAAAATAATAATAATAATAATAATGAAAATGGTTTGAAAACTTTGAGTTTTAACGATAAGGACAAAATAAAGGATAAAGTGAATAGTACTAGGTTTGACTTTTTAGTGTAAAAATATGATTTTTCATTAAAGTAAACAGTACCGCGGACTTTTCGTTAAAATTCCCTTAAAAAAAAGAGTTTGGGAATTAATTAGTATGCTTGGTTGACATTAAGTAGTTCATTTTTATTGTTTTGTATTTACTTATTATTATTTAATACTAGAAATACTTACGCTTCAGCTCTTCAAGACTTACGCTATCTTACAAGACATAAAATGCATTGCTTAAACACCTGCACTTTAAAGCAATGGTTAAAATTAAATTAAAGCATTGATTTAATGTTATTTACTTTGGCTGCTGAAAAATAAAAATTATATATCTTTATAGTATTGGATCCCCCTTCGAATAAAAATCTTGTCCCTCGTTAAAAGTCATTTACCACGAATAAAAGAGATCCTATTCTTTCGTTGTAACCAAAGAAACAAGTACAACCACGACAGATGTCATAAAATGTATATCTATGAGTTCATTACATCCACAACCATCCAAACGGAAGAGAATGATATGTGTAGTCTTTTTTCTAATTTGAGTAAAAATATTGGCATATCGATTAAATTACTCCTGTGTTCAATTTTTATGGTCTTGTTGAATTTACTTTTCTGTCTTGGCATGTAACTACTGTCTCTAAGGCCGGCCTAAGGGCTATACTTCAAATTATATGACGTATCATGCTCTATATACTAAAGTGATGGATATATGAATGCTCAAAGGCTTCAAATTAGGTCTAGTTTTCTAACTTTATGCTGTCGCTTTTTTGGATTATTAGGCACCGAGCTCGAATATTAATTGAGTAAGAATTTTCCGCTCTTAGACTCTTAGCATGTAACTTATATATATTAGCGTAACGTTTCTCGCTGAAGATTTACCCATATTCATATTCCATTATACTAGTTCATGATGTGCCTGTAAAGTGTCTAAGCCTTGTTTTTTACACACTTTAACTGTGTCTAAGTGGCAATAGACCCATACGCTTTGAAGCATTGTACATATACCCTATGCGCACACGTTTATAGTCCATTACACTAGTTTATAATGTGCCTATAAAGTATCTAAACCCTGTTTTGGATACACTTTAACTGTGTCTCAATGGCAATAGACACGTACGCTTTGAAGCCCCCTATACGTACCCCTTGCCAAAGACTCACACTTCATAGTCCATTACACTAGTTCATGATGTGCCTATAAAGTGTCTAAACCTTGTTTTGAACTAACTGTTTCTAAGTGGCAATAGACACATAACGCCTTGAAGTACTGTATACGTATGCATTGCCTGGTAATAAGTTTCTGTTCTGCATACAATCAAGATCTTTGCAGGCTTGCAGCGATGGCTTTGCCAATTTCCTTATTTCTCGTAAGCTTTAAATGAATCCTATAAAAAGAGTTCGCCGGTGCCAATTGCTTGATCATTTAGTCTATGTTAAACTTAAATAATATTGTGGGATCTTGTTTCTTCATCTGAATTTCATTGTTCCATTAGAGTATTTTCGCGATTTGATTTATTTTGTTTACTTTAGAGTTTTGGTTAATTATTTAAGTTGATTTTTCGTATCTAACTAATAGAAAATTTTTGGTAAATTAAGGATATTTTGTCAAATCAACCCCTCTACTTAAACTGTGGTTTATTCAATTTAATGAAGATTTTTTCACAGAAGTACTAAAATGATTGACAGTGAACAATCTTAGAGATCAACATGAGAAATTATGACAATCTCATAAACCATTTTAGCTACGAAGCCAATATTAAACTACTAATAGCTTGTTTTAAAGTATCTGGGCATTCCTTCTCATTTTCAATAATTGAGACCATATCCACGACTAAAGTACAAAAGCCGTCGATCAACTCGCACGCCTCCAGAATTTCTTTTCTTATCAGACATTCGATCCAATTACCAGCAGTAGCTGATTCTTGACCAAACTGCGTGATGGTATCAACAATCGTGTTCCTCGTGTTATCAATCTCCTGTTGTTATTCGTTAATTGGGGTATCTTAATCGCCAACACCTTCCGCTCTGTTTTTTTCACATTTTGAGGAGTCGAAAAGCCGGAGTCTCAAGTTCTTCATGAGATTCATGTTGGAGGCTTTAAACTTGAAAGGCACGTAAGAGAACTTGTCACGGTGAGGTGTGAACTTATGAGGGTGGAGGAATATGAGTCAGTCTCTTTCTTGTACAGTTATGTGCAACCTATCTATAGAAATTATAGCTTTAATTTGTGATGTGTATGTTATTGATGCAATGTACAATGGTTCGGGTATATATGAGGAAGAAGACTAAGAAAAACAAAAAAAACATTCCCCTTAAAACAAGGAATAAAACAAGGAATAAAACATGGAATAAAACAAGGAATGAAACATTCCTTAAATCAAGGAACTCATTCCTTAAATCAAGGAACTCATTCCTTAAATCAAGGAACTCATTATTTTCAACACTCCCCCTCAAGCTGGATCGAGGAGGTTCACTGAGCCAAGCTTGCCCAATAACCGATGAAACTGAGATGATGCTAGTGCCTTTGTAAAAAGATCTGCTAGTTGATCATGGCTTCGTGTGAACATGGTCCGGATGATTTGCGTTTGAACTTGAGCTCTGATGAAATGACAATCCACTTCAATATGTTTGGTTCTTTCATGGAACACAGGATTGACAGCAATGTGCATGGCTGCCTGATTATCACACATAAGCATCATAGGAGTAGAACTAGGAAACCCTAAGTCTGAAAGAAGCCCTTTAAGCCAAATGAGTTCACAAGCAGTGGCTGCCATGGCTCGATACTCAGCCTCTGCGCTGGAACGAGCAATTACCTGTTGCTTCTTACTCTTCCATGTGACAAGGTTTCCACCAACAAATGTACAATAGCCTGTGATTGATTTCCTATCAATTGCATTACCTGCCCAGTCTGCATCTGTGTAGCCACTAATGACAGTGGACTGATTGTTATGCATTGTAATTCCTTGCCCAATTGAACCCTTAAGATAACGAAGGATTCTCTTAACAAGGTTAAGGTGATCAACAGTGGGAGAGTGCATGAACTGACTAGCCAAGCTCACTGCATATGTGATATCTGGACGAGTGATAGTGAGGTATATGAGCTTGCCTACTAATCGTTGATAGTAGCTTACATCATGCATGGCTTCTCCATCTATGCTGAGCTTCAGTTTACAATCAACGGGAGTGATAGCAGGCTTGCAGTCAAGCATTTTTGCTTCTTGAAGGAGGTCCAATACATATTTCCGTTGATGTAGAAACAGTCCTTTTGAAGATGTTGCCATTTCGATCCCCAAAAAATACTTTAACCTTCCCAAATCTTTGATAGCGAAAACTTGATGTAGTGAGAGTTTTAATGCCTCAATCTCTACGGTATTATCTCCAGTGATGATAAGATCATCAACATAGATGAGGACCACCAACTTCCCCCTGGTGCCAGTTCTTACAAATAGAGAAGAATCAGCATTACTTCGCATGAATCCAGCCCTTTCCAGAACAGAACTGAGCTTGGCATACCAAGCTCTTGGTGATTGTTTCAATCCGTATATTGCCTTGTGCAATTTACAAACCATGTTGCCTTTAATACCATCATAGCCTGGAGGAGGTTGCATATACACTTCTTCCTGCAGCTCGCCGTGAAGGAAAGCATTCTTCACGTCCATTTGGTAGAGTGACCACCCACAATTGATTGCAACTGATAGTAAAACCCTGATTGAGTTCATCTTGGCCACCGGTGCAAATGTTTCCTTATAATCTACACCAAAGGTTTGGGTGAAACCTCGAGCAACAAGTCTAGCCTTGTGTCTCTCGATAGATCCATCAGCTTTGAATTTAGTCTTGTAAATCCAACGACTTCCAACAGCCTTCTTTCCTGGTGGTAGTTAAACTAGGGTCCAGGTGCAATTCTCTTCCAGTGCACAAAGCTCTTCTTTCATGGCTTGGTTCCATTGTGGGAGAAGAAATGCTTCTTGAAAGCTTCTTGGTTCATAGTGCTTATCAATTTCACTGAGAAATGTAGCATGAGATGTTGAGAACTTACTAAAGCTGATACATTCATTGATTGGATGTCGTGAGGCATATGTAACATAGTCCTGCAACCTAACTGGAGGTTTTCTGATTCGAGGAGGATTTCTTTTAATCACCTGAGACTCTGTAGAGGGCGGAGAATGATCAGAGTAGAGCTCGTCTTCACTCTCACTGGCAGTAATTTGGTCAGTTTGAACTTCTTCACAATCTGGACTTACAATGACTGATCTATTTTCCAACATCGGATAATTAAAGTTTTGAGGGAGTGGGAACATGTCAACTAAATCCTCCCCCTGACTTGTAAAATAGGGATAGTCTTCTTCGAACTTCACATCTCTTGAAACTGTGCACTTCTTAGTGACTGGATTGAAGCACTTGTATCCCTTTTGAGTGGTCGAGTATCCCATAAACACACACTTGGTTGCCCTGGCATCTAGTTTGTCACGGTTCAAGGTTTGGATGTGAACAAAACACACACAACCAAACACCTTGAGATGTGTCAAATCTATTTTCCTCCCCTTAAGAACTTCATATGGAGATTTAAACCCTAGCACACGACTTGGAAGTCGATTGATGAGATAAGTGGCAGTAAGGATGGCAAACAACCAAAATTTCTTTGGAACGTGCATGTGAATCATGAGAGCACGAGTTTTTTCCAAGAGATCTTTATTTTTCCTCTCGGCTACTCCATTTTGTTGGGGAGTCCCCACACAGCTGGTTTGATGTATGATACCCTGAGAACTTATGTATTGAAGCATGTTGTTGGATAGAAATTCAGTGCCATTATCTGACCTTAAAACCTTAATGTTTGATTGAAATTGTGTTTTAACATGCATGTGAAAGTCTTTGAAAATGGTAGGGACTTCACTTTTTGATTCAGTTGCAGGTCCCCATCAACAAATAGAACAAAATATTTAAAACCTTCCATTGATTCAGTTGCAGGTCCCCATACATCGGTGTGTACCATTTCAAAAGGTTTACTTGTCCTAGACATTGAATTACCAAAAGGTAGCCTAGTAAACTTAGAAAATTGACAAGTATCACAAGTAGGATAAGGGTTACAAAAAATTGGAAACAGTTTCGACAAGACAAGTTCAGAGGGGTGAGCTAATCTCCTATGCCAAAGTTGGTTTTCATCTATGGACTTTGATTGAGCTTGAAGAGCCTGAGTGAAACATGCATTCTTGCACAGGTAGTAAAGCCCATTTATGAAGACCCCTTCACCAATCATCTTCATGGTGAGAACATCCTGAAACATCACTTTATTTGGTGAGAAAATAGCACGGCAGTTTAGGGTGTTGGTGATCTTTCCAATTGACAAAAGTTGGAAAGGAAAGGTTGGTACATAGAGAGCAGTGGAAGGTGTTTTTTGAGAGAGTAAGTTTATTTCTCCTTTTCCCAAAACTAAGACATTTTTTCCATTTGCAACAGACACATGTGAGGGGCTTGAAAATTTTTTAAAATGATGTAAATTTGTAACTTTGTTTGTCATATGATCTGTGGCGCCTGAATCAATTATCCAACAATCAATTTCAGTACTAGTTAATAGGGCAGTAGTAAAGGCTTTGAGTATACCTGGTGCTTCTCCCTTTGGAACTTTCTCATTTCCAGCAAGAAATCCGGCAAATTGTCCCAACATAGCTGTGTGACTACCCTCTTCATTGCCTTGACCATGTGTGCCTCCTCCGTGCCCCTTACTTTGTAGGTAAGCTGCAAATTCATTGATCAATGATAATGGATTGGCAGTGAACTCCATGGATCCTTGTGAGATAGTAGGAGCGTGAGCATTAGCAAGTTTTGCCTTGAAATGAGGTTGAAATTGTTGTGAGGACCTTGGTATCATCCTTCCATCTTTGCTGAACTTAGGCTTGAGTTCAGGATGAAGTTCCCAACACTTGTCTTCCTCATGACCAACACCATTGCAATATTTGCATTTTAGATGTGTGTTTCTTCCCTTGTATACCTTGGCTTCTGAGTTCTTGTAATTTGATGCATATGCCCGAGTCTCCGTTAATCTAGGATTGGGATCAACATTCATAACCTTCTTCCTTGCTTCTTCTCGTTGGATAGTTGCACAAACATTGTTGAAGGTAGGCAGGTCTTGACTCATCAAGATGTGACTCCTTAGGTCCTCGTACTCAGAGCTCATACTCCCTAACAGCTGATAAATTTTGTCTTCCTCAGCTCGTTTTAGGAGAATGGTAGGATCTTTGGTATGAGGGAGATATACATCCAACTCATTCCACATGGCTTTGAGACTCCCAAGGTGTTGAACAAATGCTTTCCCTTCTTGTTGAGCACTGGCAATATCCTTCTTTAATTGGAAGACCCGTGCATAATTGTTTTGATTTCCATACATATCCTGCAAAGCTTTCCAAAGATCATGGGCGGAATTGGAGTAGCTAAAAATTTCAGCAACATGTTTCTCCATGGTGTTGAGCAGCAAGGACATGACAAGTTGATCTTTGCAGAGCCATGCATTGTATGTAGAGGAAGAACGATCTGGAGCTTCCACGCTTCCATTTACAAACCCTAACTTCCCTTTGCCTCCGAGAGCTAGTGAAACAGCTCGAGACCAAGGAAGATAATTGAACTCGTTCAAGAGAACTGAACATAAACGTTGATTGGTGTTAACCTCAATGTCTGAGGAGTTTGGAGAGAGATTGTGCCGGGTTTCCTTATCATGGTTGACAGGACTTTCTTCAGTCATGACTTAGACCTTGAAAGAAAGAAAAAATCGCAGCAGCAAGAATGGCAGAGACAGGTTACAAATGAACCTGCGCTGATACCATATAGAAATTATAGCTTTAATTTGTGATGTGTATGTTATTGATGCAATGTACAATGGTTCGGGTATATATGAGGAAGAAGACTAAGAAAAACAAAAATAACATTCCCCTTAAAACAAGGAATAAAACAAGGAATAAAACATGGAATAAAACAAGGAATGAAACATTCCTTAAATCAAGGAACTCATTCCTTAAATCAAGGAACTCATTATTTTCAACACTATCTAAGCTGCCTATATGCTTTTAAACACTATAATTAAAATTTTAGTTATCAAGATGAAAAATTATTCTGATTTCATCCTAAATTCATATGAGCATCTACAATGGACTCCCTAAATGAGTTTCTAATCAAATTATACGGAGAAGTCATAATATTTCATCTCCAATCACACTATCTATTAAAGGGAAGGGAGTGAGAAAGGACCTCCTAACATTAAATAAAAGAGTATGTTTGGAGTTAAAATAACTTGCTAGCCCTTTTAGCTAAAATTTGACCTGAAAATAAAGAACATGATTAGAGATGCTCCGATGAACAGCTTGATTTGCTTTTTTATTTGGGACTATGTATCATGTTTGTGGCAATGCCATATGAGAATAACTTGTATGTTTGTCACAACATTTAACTATTATGACCAGTTTAGGTCGTGCCACTTGGTATTCAAAAGCTCAACATGAAGGACTGGTAGTCTCTTAAACGGTCTTCTTATTCACAAAGGATTATGTTTTCCTCGCAATGCATTCACGAAGTTCCCATATATGCATCTATTTGTAGAAAGATTTGACCAAAATATGAGGTGGTACATTAGGTGTCACTCTACGAATGGTGGGATATGTGTTTTAAAAAGTTAAGAACTTAAAAAATAAAATTTTCCACCACTTGCATAAAAACACGTGATGTATCATCCGTATTTCGGTCACAATGAAAAAATTCTTCTATTTGTAGTCAACAGTAAAGGACAATATTCATGGCGTGTTTACCGACCAGGTTGGAATGAAATGAAAGGAAATCATTCCTGATTGAAAGGATTCCAATGTTTACTATGCATTTGGGAACAAAAATTTATGCGGGGTCCACTCAAAATCAGCAATCCAATTCCTGATATTCCCATAATCAGACTACTGAACAATAGCTAGTATTTGAATTCCAGGACAAAGCCTTCATCCGGAATCAAGTTTTTCTACCCAAAAGACCCTTATCTTCTCCTCCTTCAACCTGCTTCTGTCCCTCTATTTCTGATCTTGGACCAGCAAAGCTTCCCCAATGCCACTGCCATCACAGACTGGGATCGTCGTTGGACCAGACTCCGACTGGCAAGACTTCCACAATAGGTAATTATTGCGCTTCAGTTTGATCTGAACCATGTTGCCAATGTTTATTGAAGCAAAGTTAGGGTTTGACGGAAATGAATTTAGAGCAAAAACTTCAGGCCGCACTGGTGAAGATGAAAGAGATGCAGATTTCGCATCGAATTTGAGAGAGAAGACCTAAAATAATGAAAGGGAAGCAAAGATTCATGATGAAATCACATAAATCGCAGGATCTGTGAAGCAAAAGCCCAGAGCCCTGTCGTATTCTTCATTTTGCTGGAGAACAATTTATATTGATTTTCTTTTATGGTAAATAGTATGCGGTGTGAGGCACACAAGTTTGAGTAGTTTAATTAATAAATATTTCTTAATTTTTTTAGGGTAAATAATTGTATTAGTTTATATATACAAAATAATTGAATAAAATTAAATTTTTGTTTACATACAAGGGTATTTTAGTAATCAAATTGCTTTTGATTCCGATTCAAGTAAATTAGTAAACAGCTATTCTAAAATCTACATCATTCTCAATCTGATTCTAGACAGTTTAGTAAACATCTTCAACAGGAATCTAATTCTGATTCCACCTCATTTCAATTCCTTCTTAATTCAATTCCTCTCAATTTGATTACGGATTAGTAAACGCACCCTTAATTACTACGAACAACTTATATCGTGTCCCTAGGTAGCCACAAGATACTCAGAGCTTCTTCATATTGACGTCAATTTTGATGTGCATATATAGCTCATGATCTCGTCAATACTTTAACTATCAATATGATATTTAGGTCAGTATGGTTAAACTCCAACCAGTTTTTGCTTTTTCCTTCCACCCTCAACCTTTGCCTCTGCTTTCCTTAGGCAAACTACATTTGTCGGTGTTCTGTATTTGAATGACTGTCTGTCGTTGACATAACTAGTCTTACAACATATTAACGATTAATAATCGTTCATGAGAGCACAAAGAATTGGTTGTAGCAATAATCGTTTCGCTACTTTCTATAAAGCTAAGTCAGGGTAGGCGCAAGTCGAGTCAGGTCTATTTTTGGTAGATCCGAATTCGACTTCCCAAGCTCGTTCGGGTTTATATATTTTATTAGTAGAACCGGCTCATTTGGATCCGTTTGATACGGTCTAGTTCGTACGGGTCAAATGGATCCGTTTTCAATCATATGTCGTATAACAAAACCACAATATAAAACAATCTTTATGTGTTCCTACTACGAAAGAATTACTTCTAACAAAACCAATACCAACAAATGTTATAAAAAGATTCTTAAGACTCTTTGTTTGAAGAAGTTTGATCGTTGTTTTACTTCTTAGGATTGGACATAAATAAAATTATCAATCATATGTTTCATTGTGAACCACTAATAAAATGAACTCTTAAACGGTCAGGGCCGACTTACACACACATAAGATATACGAACTCGGCTTTGGACTCAGTTTTACACAAGTCGGATCCAACTTAGACAGTTTTAAAAATTAAACAAGAATCAGATAGTTTTATATCGGGCCAAATAATACTGTCCGAATTCACGAGTCCAAAGACCCATATGCCCATCCCTAGCCTCTGCCTTTCCCTCTTCTTAACATTAACTTGGACTTTGACCTTGCTCTTTGTTCTTTCCTGACTTGTCTTTTGCACTGCATTGGCCTTGCCTTTACCCCTTGTCTTCTTCATCACTACCGTACTCACTACCGCCATTAGCAATAGACTTTGCATCATAATTGTTGTCTCCGTCATCACCGTCATCATTCGTGCTCTTGGGAGCAAATAAAAGGGCACCCCGGGTGTGCTCAAACGACAAACTTTCCCGAGGATATTCATTGAACACCATCAAATTATCGGCTAGATGCAAGTAAAGGTCATTTACCTTTACGCTTGGATCAATCCCCAAAATCACAAAATGTAGCATGAATAAAAGACCTAATTGCAGCAAATCATATCGTGGTATTTATTGAATGCTTTTTTCAGTAATTGTCCATACACCATGAATACTTCTAAGAAAGTACTTCTTCAGTTACAAAAATCGCAATTATTTGGCACTCTTATGTCCGGCACTCTGTCATGTACATTGCAGCTCGGTAATCAGAGCAAAATCATGTTCGGTAAAATTTGCAACATTGCCCATGCCAATAACATTGCTCAGACCAGTGATGTAACTTACCACCTTATTTGCTACTCAACGGAAGATCATTGCATGGACAATTTGACAACTAAAACTTAAACTACTCAAATCCAATAAGTGGCCGAAGCATGTCTCTCGGAACTTATTTTTCATGTCGTCACCGAACTTATTTATGTAAGTCCTTCAAACATGTATCCAACTTTGAATTGTTGTTAATCCGTGCCTAATAAGCCTTAGACTCATGTCGTAAAGCTCTATTTTCGTTGCCATATCCTGATTATAAATTTCATAATTATCACTAACTTTAGATTCTTCAAATAGAGTAAACCCTAACAACATTGAACATGATATTGAACATTGACAATTTTACCATTTGAATAAGCTAAAACGCTTACATGAACTTTTTTATTTATGGACCTCAACTTGAGCAAAGAATGGCACGAAAAAACCACAAGTATCGCCTCGAGACCAATTTTAGTGTCTAGGGTTTAGATTTTCAGCGGAATATGATATTTCCGGGGAAGAAGATGAACATGGTGCAACGGATTGGTAAGATCTATGGTGCGATGTTCAGCTCATTTTTTACCTGTAGATTGTTCTCCATAATCCAACTTTGTTGTTTTGCTTTTCGTTATTTTGAGTATTTTCTAGGTCGGATTTGGGTTGATCCGTCGCAAAATGAGAACCATCCGTGTAAAATGGGAAAAATCTCTACAACAAGCACGTGAGACCCATTTGATTCAAAGCTGTTTATTTTCGATCGTGCAGCTAGCGTTTGCCCGTGTGGCAGTGCACATAAGCTGAGCATTTGGCCACGCGCATAAGAGATTTTGCCGGAGGAATATATAGAGATTTAAAGAGTTGAATCAGGAAAAGCCCAAATCCTCAATTAAATAGTAAGCGGATGCGAAGCTTTCTTGGCCCCAAAACTAATTTAAGCTCGAATGAAGAGAAGAAAATTTTGGGTTGTGCTAGTTGCGTGTCCAAGTATGAATCCTGAGTAAAACTAAACTCAACGATGAGATGATAAGAGTCGAAACAAAATAACCAAGATTTAGTTTCACCCCGCCTCTTCTTAGCAAACCTATCTCTTACATAAAAGTGAAAACAAAATAATCAAGAATTGCTTGTTTTTTTTTGTGCATATGTAATTAGCTACGCATACATAGTTAGAGACCTTTTGTTTCTTTTCCGACCTTAAAATCTCCTACATTAACGACAAGAATAAACTCGTACGTGGTGGATCTTCATGGTAGATAGAATCTTCTTCTTCAACTTATTGCATGTCGGATTCAAACGTTCTTACTGTTGGAAAATACGATTTCACAGTGGTCATATAACAAAATAATATACGATTAATAGATAAGAGTTTTCACTTCTAATAGTAATGGATAATTAAGTTAAGACAATTTAGTAATACTTGTGGTGTACTTGCGTGAGCCTACTAAGTTGATCACCTTATCTCCTCAACTTCTCATAATTTAAACAAATTTCGTGGAAATTATCTTATTATTTATCAAAAAAAAGATTAGAATAAACTCACACTGTTGTGAACAATTACGGCCAACTTTAATTTCACCCAACCTCACTTTTTAATTTTTTATAGTGCCCCGCAATCATGCACTTGGGTAACTTTGTCACCATGGTAAACTCAAGAGTTAAAAGTAGGCACAAAAGGCCAATGCACACTTATTTTTTATCATGCGTGCATTTACCCAATTTAGCAAAACGATTCATCCCTTTCGGATGTACAACAATCACACGGTTCACACCTACACATACACAGGGCCTAAGCCTTTCCAAACATAGTGTTTCTTTCCTCTTTAATTATTTTTCAGTGTTTCCTTGATTTTATGTTTTTTTGCTACAATATCACATGCCCTAGGGTCCCTTTCCTCCTCACTCGATAGTACCCTTTTTCCCTTTAAAGAGACTAATGATGTATTTTGATGTGATTTTTTTCTTGGTTTTTGCATTGCCTTCCCCACCACCCCGCGCCCCCCTTCCTCCTTCTCTCCCTCCCTCCCTCCTGTGCTTTTCTACAACCATATACGAATAGGAACATAGATTTTCTAATTTAGAGATGTCCCACTGCTCTCTCTCTCTCTCTCTCTCTCTCTCTCTCTCTCTCTCTCACATGTATCGAATAGATGGATGCTTTCAAATATTATCAAGCACATGAATGGTCAGTGTGACATGGGAATCATTCATCCTTGCATTTATGAATTTTCATCTTCTCCTTGCTTCTTAGGTATAGAGTTTCTTGGCAAGTGACCATGGCCGATGTCACATCGTACCTAAAACTTTTAATGAGGGCTACCACCTAGCAAACTACTTATTATGTGTTTTGGTGTGACATATTATTATTTTTTCTGCCAATTTGTTAATTTGAGAATATAGTGACTGAATATCTCATGTTAGAGAATTTAACTGAATTTGGTGTCTCATTCACATGGATTTTTTGTCACACGAGAAAAAATTGTTATGAAATGTCTAGGGCCAATTTTCTGATGGATGAGATCAAAACCAAGTTTTCAATTTGAATCCAAATCATTTCATAATATAACTTTTTACCCACAGTTTCAAAATATGTGAATTTTTATATGAAGCTGATCTTGTCTCGGAATTTTGGATGAATGCAGCAATTCAATGCGTGTGTGTTTTTTTGGGTAATGTATTTGTGTATATTTTTAATTAATTTCGTTGTATATAAGTATGTTAATGAGTTTATAGCCTTACAAAGAATGCGATGAAATTATAAAATTCGATTTTATTTTTTCACAAACAACAACGTTAGGGGGTTAAATTGTTAATTAATAGGAAAAAAAAGGATCGAGAGAGATCAGTATGAACATGATTGTTTTCCGCCACTGCAAATATAAAACTTTGATTTTAAATATAATAATAAATTCAGAATGCATTGAAAATTTTGCGTTGGAATAAGTTTGTAAAACTTCAACTAAAATTGGATCAGAATTTCAAATTTTTAGAAAATCTACATATATTCTAATTGTGATCCAACTCTTCGAAAATGTTCGATTTTGGAAATTTTCAAATTGGGAATGGAAGTTTGTTGGTTGAATTGGATTCTCCAATCCAACTTGCATCCCCAAAAATGTTATGTTCAATTTATGAACTGTAATAAAGAATTATATGCTTATTATACCTCATAATTATCTATTTTATCACGTGATGTATTGTTTGGACCCAATTTGCACACTCTTAGCCTATGTACGCTAAATTTTTGGATGAGAGAAACATTAAAGATCAGGAATGGTTTCCAAATAAAGGTTGAATCAATTGCATAATCCATCTCGGTTCATATTTCTACTCAAAGACAATGAGGCTTGGCGGCAATAAAGTTTCAGCCGAGAATAATTTCGAGTATATTTAAAGAATATGTTGAAGAATTGGAACATTATCAAAATTATACCACTAGGTAGACTTGATCATCACAGAATCCACTCATATAAATAGAAGAGCTTCTACAACGAGAAAATCCTCCTTCAACTCAACAAAAAACTCAAGCGCTCTACGTGAAAACTCTTACTCTATGCGAAACCCCTCTCACGCCTCTGAGAAAAACACTAAGCATCCTTTTTAATGCTCAAAACTTGTAGCTTAACAAATTAAAAGAGTAAGCCATTGGTGGGGTTGGGATAGAAACTAAAATGACAAGGACGCAAGGTATATAAGTGGTTCACCCTGCAAAACTGGCTACATTCAATATTTTGCTCAAATTTTATTGATTTCAAGACTACAAATAGCGTCTGGTTTAACACAAGAACTCTTTCTAGAAGGCTTCTTGGTTTCTTCACATTGCTTTGGAGGTTGGCGAAAGCTACTTTGCCTCATTTCTGATTTGTGCACTTGTGGAGAAGATGTATGCTTCTTGTGCAGTTTCTTCGGAATGACATGAGTCCATCCTTCAATTTCACTTGACTTGAAGCATGCCCCCAACGGTCGAGGTGAAGACTTTGAGTCGAAAAAGCCAGAAGTGACGTCTTTCTTAGGGATTTCATCTTCAGTGCCATCCTCTTAGGTTTGAAAACATGAAGATTTGCCAGTGTGGACGATGATGCACCTCCTTACCTTCAGTGGTCCTTTTGTGTTGACCTCCAAGGTTGTTTGGTGCTTCATCCTTGAAGGAATCGAGGTTCGAACGTCGTCTTTTCATGCTAGACCGTCGAGCTTTTCTTCCTTTGGCGTTGTCATCCTCTTTCTAGAAGGCTTCTTGGTTTCTTCAAGTTTTTCCAAAGCCGATCATTGGGGAGGAAAGCTAGCCTTGCTGCTTTGTTTCTTAGGTTTTGACAACCCTTCAAAAACAGAGTTTTGGGGTGTTGGTGTGTTAAGTCGTTTGAACACGGAAGTTCGGTCTTACCCACCAATGAGATCAAGTGCCGAAATTCTGGATTTTGAATGATTCAGCCTATCGAAGACTGACACTCGAATGGGAGGTTTAGGCTCCTCTTGATTTTGTTCAATGCTCACGCTGATGTGTTGAGTGCTAGCGTTCTTCGCTTTGCTTGAAATCTTCACAAGCGCATTTGGTGTGAAGCCAACTCTAGCTTTGTTGTTGTCAACTCCGTAATTATGGTCCTTCAACTTCTTTTGAGTCTCGGTGAGGTCACGATCTTTGTCGTTAACGGTGTTTGAAACCTTCTTTCCAAGATTTGAAGAGGAAGCAAAGTCATGCCCAGCCTTCGACATAAGTTCGTAGGCATTTGGGTTAAAGCCTTCTTCGATCCTCTTAATTGGAAAAGAGCTTGGTTTCACTTTAACGCCATGCTACGCCTCCAAACGGTTGATGAGTCCGGCAGTTTGCAATTTTTCTCCTCCGCAGTCTTTATCAGCCTTGCAATTGTTTCCTTCATCTAAACCAGCTGTTTTTCAATGGAGGTAGCACCGATGGTCATGACTTGTTCTTTGTTTGAAGCCATGGACTGTGTTTGAATATCTTGAACGGAGACAGAGATGAGAGGTAGAGAATGTCCCACTGGGCGTGCCAAATTTGTGAACATGGAAATTTCTGACGACGAACGAGACAAGAACACGTGTACAAAAATAATATTTTGTATTAATGATTTTGGGGTTACAATCTCTTTGTAATTTGGTCCTCTGATTCGATCTCTGTAAGATGTTGGTTTATTGATGTGCTGTTGATCCAAGGGCTGTCGATGCTTGATCTTGAATGAACAGTTCGAAGTTTCTTCAAGGGTCATCGAGGCTTGATCTTGAAGAACAGGGATGAACAGATCGTCGAGGGTTTTTGGGCTTGATCTTGAAGTTGTTGATCTTAAGGGGCGTTGGGGCTTGATCTTGAAGGTTGATGGATGAGCGGATCTTCAAGGGCTTTTGGGCTTGATCTTGAAGAACGGTTGGATGTGTAGATTTGTTGATGTTGTTGATCCAAATGGCTGTTGGGGCTTGATCTTGGGATGAACGGATGATGAACGATGAACACTTTCTTCAAGGGCCGTTGGGGCTTGATCATGAAGAATGGTTGTGCGGATTTCTTCAAGGGCTTTTGGGCTTGATCTTGAAGGTTGATGGATGAGCAGATCTTCAAAGGCTTTTGGGCTTGATCTTGAAGAATGGTTGGATGTATGGATTTGTTGATGTTGTTGATCCAAAGGGCCGTTGAGGCTTGATCTTGGGATGAACGGATGATGAACGATGAACACTTTCTTCAAGGGCCGCTGGGGCTTGATCTTGAGTTGATGGAAGTTCTTCAAGGGCCGTCGGGGATGATCTTGAAGGTTGATGGATGAGCGGATTTTCAAGGGCTTTTGGGCTTGATCTTGAAGAACGGTTGGATGTGTGGATTTGTTGATGTTGTTGATCCAAAGGGTTGTTGGGGCTTGATCTTGGGATAAACGGATGAACACTTTCTTCAAGAGCTTTTGGGCTTGATCTTGAATAATAGATGTGTGGATTTGTTTGTTGATCCAAGGGCCGTCGGGGCTTGATCTTGGATGAACAGTTGTTGAACGGATCTTCAAAGGCCTTCGAGGCTTAATCTTGAAGAACAGTTGTTTGTTGATCCAAGGGCCGTCGGGGCTTGATCTTGGATGAATGGATCTTCAAGGGCATTCGGGGCTTGATCTTGGATGAACGATTGCCTCAAGGATTTGACGAAGAACGTAGAGTGCTTTCTCCATTCTTCGGGATTCTTGGGAATTTGGGGGTTGGATGCTTGAGAGCTTTAGAGTTTCAAAGCTTCAAGGATTTTGGATAGGATTTTGGATGTGTGGGGAGTATTCTCTTCCATTGTGGAAGTAGAGAAATGTATTTGTGAATTGGTTGATTTTAGGATCCTTGATACCTTGATGGAGAAGCCTATTTATAGGCTTTAAGAATGAATCACCACTACGAATTTTCTTGGTGAAGTAAGTGGATGATGTAGGTGAAGTGAGTAGAGGTTGTTGGTGAAGTAAGTGGATGTTGGAGGTGAAGTAAGTGGATGATGTAGGTGAAATGAGTGGAGGTTGTAGGTGAAGTAAGTGAATGATATAGGTGAAATGAGTGGAGGTTGTAGGTGAAGTAAGTGAATGATATAGGTGAAATGAGTGGAGGTTGTAATTTTAATGCATTGGTCAACATTTATTTTACTGAAATTTTGATGTCTACAATTTTACAGTAAGTTTTTTTAGTAGTTTAAAATTATTAAATTTTTTTTTAACGTGTCAAAACAGGTTACTCTTGTGTAAACTTGTTAAGGACTCATTATTAACAGATTCTTATAGTGTGACACGATAACTACCCGATTAGTTATCGTGTTGATTTGAAACTTGTTATTTTCGTGTTGTGTTAACGTTCTTGTAAGAAATTGCCTAGTCTACTTTACACAGATAACTGCTAATGTTTATGCGGCAATCCTACTCATCCTTGTCTAACTAATTCATCACATCATAACGGAAAAGAGATCTTCTCCGGATCTCTTCCATCAAGACCACCGGACCAAGTAATCCGGACCCTTGAAATTTGATCCAACGGCTAAATGTATTATAACTTTTAAATGAGCCCATGTTTCTAATCGTTGGATCAAATTTTAAGGGTCTGTATCATTTAATCTGGTGACCTTGGTGGAAGAGATCCGAAGATGATCTTTTTCCCATCATAACAACTATATCTAACATAAACCAATGAACAAGTGGCGCATGTAAATTTGATTATAATGGTAACTACGCACGCATGTGAGTCAGATTCTCAAGTTCGACTCTTATACATGACAAATTTGGTATTAAATTATTATTATAACTAAAACATTGCACATCTTCAACCCTTTTCGTTTACCAAGAGGATCTTCGTCGGATCCTCCAATCATATACGTTCATCATATATCGTGCGGTCAAAAATCATTGTAAATTTTTTTATTTAAAATTGAATATAAACAGTACTTGATAAAAACTGACAGCACGATGTACGATGAACGGATGTGATTGGAGAATCCTTGGGATCCTCACAAAGAGAATCTAGCGAGGATCCTCTCTCTTTCGTTTAAATATATGATTGTATAAAAAATTATATTTTTTTTTACTTTTATAATTTAGAAACATAATATTTTTTATATTTTAAAATTCCTAACTTTGATTTCACATTATTGATTTTACTTATGTACAAAATTGGTACTTCGGAAAGCATTCTACAAACCTTGTTCATTATTTGCACACTTTACATCCCCTAAACTGTAGACCGAAAACATTTTTGCCCAAGAAAAACCTATATCTTTAATTTTAAAAAGGAAAAGTTCCTAGTGAGTGTTGAAGATATATACACTACACCACACGATGTATAAGTGTCTTCTTCACTCTTCCAGTGGGAGACAAAACTTTTAAGTGGGGAGGAGGGAGGCGTGAAAACAGTCATGTGATTGGCTAATTTCAAACATGATTACACTTTATATCCAATGCTGCAAAGCTATGAAAAGATGGAGACCCCGTAAAACGAACTCATTAATAACTAGAGGAAACTCGATGATCTCTCGGAATATGGAGAGTGAAGTAATATAGCACTATTTCAAAAAGAAAAAAGAAGAAGAAGCAGCAGCAGAAGATAGACCAATGTAGCATGGAATGCAAGGTAGGATTTCTGTAGCTTTCAAAAAGAAGAAATGGTAGGGTTTCTGTATTGACGTGATATAGTGAAGTAGTCATGAATCAATCGCCAGCTATAGTCAGTCAGACATTGTTCCTTTTGTAACGTTTTCTTCATAATTCACAATTCCTACCAAAAGTTCGAATATTTTCCGATTGATACATATTACAGGGTGGATGAAATCACATATCCAGTAATGTGTATGAATAACCCTACAGACATTGAGAAACCAACAATACTGACAGCCAGAAGTTATAACAGAATAATTTATAATCCAAAAATTCGAATATTTTCCGATTGATATATACTCACATAGACTAGTTACAAACTAGACAACGTCCCATGCTGGCATTTTCTATACGAACGCGTTTCTAATCAAAATTAAAAAGCAGTAAAAGAATTAGAAAAAACTCTAGCTAGGTCAAGGTGGTTCTCGTACCTTTTTCGTGTGATTTAAACCTTTTCTAGGAGCAAATTAGAACAACTCCAATGGGTTACAACTCAAAATTTAAGTTTTAAGTCCCCCAAAGCTTCTCCAATCATTGGACTAATAAAATATTTTGGGTTAAAACTTATTTTTGATTTAAATTTAGTCCAATAAATGAGTCGAGGATAATGGTTGAGACCTAGTGTTGAGACCCAGCTGCTGACGTTATGATCACTTGCAGAAGGACCCACCGGCTATATTTTTCATTAGACGACCCACGTGGTTGGATCGTTGGTTGATTTAACTGTCCAGATTCAATTTTTTCTTAAAAATTAAATTTATAATACATTAAGTCTCACGGAATAATCAAATATGAGTAAATCTAACGGTAAAAAAAAAGTCCAACAACAAAAAATTAAATACAATGGCTAAACAATTAAAAAAATTATTTAAATAAACAATTACTCTAAAATTATATAATACTTGTGTATTTGTTCAAACATCTACACAAAATTTCACTTTTGACATACAATTCTTCCTTTTTTTTTTTCTTTTTTCTTTCTATCCACCTATGTATTTGTGATTAAGAATAGGATAAGTTGCCACTTAGGACTATAGTCTAGTGATATTCATTTTCACTTGTAAGTTAGAGGTCTTAGGTTCGATTATTGTTAAAGGCAAATTCGAACCACATTATTTCTAGCCCATTATGAGGCTTAAACTACATTTGTCTCCCTTAGTATATATAATATCGTTTGTTCAAAAAAAAAAAAAAAATAGGATAGGTTGTGTGGTTTTCTATGTTCTTCATGTGTTGTTTATAAGTAAGAATGAGGTAAGTTTGATGATTTTTTATTATTTATGGGAACGTAAATATTTAAATAAAAATATTTATGAAAATAAAAGAATCAATGCAAATTTTATTTTTAAAAAAAATTTACCGGAAAAAATTTGACTAAAATCATTCTTTAATAATTTAGGCCTAAAATTTAGCCAAAAATATTAGAAGAAAAAAGTTATTTTTAAGTTAAAACCTAAGGCCTGTTTGGTATCTTACTTAAATTTTTTTTATCATTTCTCAAAACACTTCTTTAAAACAATTTTCTTTAGAACTTAAAATTTTGATTGGTTTGCGATTTAAAATTTTTAAATTTTACGACTTAAACTAAATAAAGAGATCTAAAAAGAGAGGATCGTAAGAGAGAAAGAAAGAGGAGAGAGGAGAAAAGAAAGTAAGAAATGATTGAAGGAAAGAGAAAAAAGAAAGAGGATCAGACAAAATAAAGAGGAAGATGAGTGAGAGAAATAATCGAGAAAATAAAGAGAGCGGATTAGAGTAGAAACGAAAAATGTTATAAAAAAAAAAAGAAAAATGTTATAAAAAAAAATGAAAAATGTTATAAAAAAAAAAGAGGAGAGAGAAAGATTTGGAGTGAGAGCAGATAAGGGAGAAAAAATAAATGAGTGAGTTTAAGTTTAAAAACTCACTTTTTATGTTTATAGGGAATAAACTATATTTTTTTAGTTAGTCTTGAGTTCAGTTTTTTAAAATAGTCATACCAAACAAGTTTTTAAGGCCTAAAAGTTGAAAATTGTTTTTCAGTTTTAAAAGTTTGATTTAAGTAGAGTATCAAACATGCGCTAAATTTTCTTAATTGAAAATTGAAGTTTTAACACTACTCATCAACCAATTAGAATTATGATCTGGTGGTATTCATCTCTATTTGAAAGTGAGAGATTTTAAGTTCGAATCTCATGGATGGCAAATTCGATACCAAATTAGGTTGTCTATTGTGTGCCTTAGCCGAACTTCCTCTTCTCTTAATGTCAAAAAATCGATGTACTCAAAAATAAAAAATAATTAAAAAAAAACTCTACCGATCAAACTTGATCTTAAAGTTTTAAACTCGATTAATTGGTCATTAAATTTTGTGTTTTCTCCAACTTCAATCTACGAAAACCAAAATAGAACGATATGGATAATGTTAGGATATCAAAATTTTAAATCATATAAATCACATTTGTAAATCAAAATATAATATTAGGATAATCAAAATTTTAAACTAAATTTGATAAACCAAATGATATATTTGTTGATGATTGAATTGTTACTTAAAATGTGGATAATATGCTTATTTCTTATTGATAACACATCATTTGATTTGCAAATTTGGTTTAAAAATTTAGTCTCATAAGCATTACTTTAATTAAATAATGTGTCACTAAAAAGAAATAAACACGTTAAACGATACTTAAATAATAATTTAATAATTAATGTTCATATTATTTAATTTATAAATTTAATTTCATTAATATTACCGGATAATATTATTATCAAACTAATAATTCCTATGATATTTGTGCCTCGTGAACTCCAAAGAAATGATCTAAATATCTCTTGAATTTCTCACAGGCTGAGCTGAACTCGGCCTGCCATCTGATATTCTTCTGTTCGCTACTCCCCCTACGACCACGTGGGTCATCCAGCTACACCCTAACCTGAAACCCCACAGTCTTTACTTTTGATTGGACTGTCACAGTACTCCCCAGCACCAATACCAACAACATCATATCACTTCACCCTTTTAAACCTCTTCTCTGCCGTTCGATCTTAATCAAACGCCTCCCACCACTTTCGCTCCCACCGAGGAACATCTTTATCACCTAGCCCCCACGTCTACACAGCCTTTTGTCTTACCCACATGGATTCTTTCTCTACATTTGCAATTCTCCTCCAACATTGGAACAAGCTTCATACCAAAAAAAACTAATAAAAATAATTTGAAAATTTTAAATTTTAAAAATAAAAATAAAATAAATAGTATCAGAATTAATTTTTTTTAATATAAAAATATGATTTTTCATTAAAATAAATAATAACATAAACTTTTCGTTAAAGTTCTCTTTATAAAATAAGTTTACCGTCAAAATAACGTTATGTAGATATATATACACACAACATTATATATTTAATTTACTTGACATAGTAACAGTTTACACGTACTATTTAAGCGATCATCCTCCCACAACAGTCAAATATACGAGATCAATTCAAATGAATCAGTTTACCGTTACATGACACTTGAAAGATGCAATTGCAACGTCAAATAAAAATTACAAATACTATTTTAAAATAATTATTCCTTAAAAAAAATGTAGAAATCAAACTTACGTTAAAAATATAATTATAATTTGTTCTCCTAACTACAGTAATACGTCATCGGTGTAATACAAATAACGAAACCATGCAAATCATTGTCTGGATTTACATCAACGGTGGAGGAATTGCTGTGGTAATAAACGAGGTCCATGTTAACTGAGAGTCCGAGAGTCAAGAGTGAGAGTGAGGAGAGAGAGAAGAACAGGCTTTCCGTATGAAAAGCTGAGCGATGAGTTAAGTCTTTCGTATTGGTACTCGGTAATAAAGCATTGTCGCCAAGCAAAAGATATCTGACGGTCGACAATCAATTTAAGCTGGCCTGTCGAGGCCATCAGATCACCCTGATCGGGCCCCAGAAGGGGTACAATCCGCAGGTGACGTAATCTCCAGTTGCTCTGTACAGTGTGCTCTATGTCCGCCCCATCGGTGGCTTACACGTAAGATGCTATGTGGGTCCAGTCATCCTACATGAATTAGAGGGCCCAATGAGTAAGATAGGGATTCAGCTTATGAAATAGAATAATGTTAAAAATATTAAATTTGTAGATTAAATTTTGTAAACTGAATGATATAGAAATTGATAATTAGATTATTATTTAATCGTTGATAAACGTGCTTATTTTAAAACACTTATACCACTTAATACTATGATCAAGTAGTATTCTACTCATTTGTAAGTGAGAAATATTAGATTCAACTCTCGTCCAAGGCGAGTTTGAACAACATTATTGCTAGCGATTGTAAGGCTAAACTCACCTCATCCTCCTTAGTGTAGATAATATAGTTTGTTAAAAAAATAAAAATAAAAACACTTATGCAATGCATATATTTATTTTTCAAACGATAGATTTTGTTAAATTAAATATCGAATGAGTTCGAACTCAAACCGTCATACAAGAACTTAGCTTATTTCCATCATTGTGGTAAAGAGCCAATTGCACTTACGCAATATTTTCAATTTTAGGGTTTGGTTTATTTTTCATTTTCTTCTTAAGTTTTACATTGCGCGCTTTTCGTGCTTGAAAAATATGAAAAAGTATATAGGATAAATAATGAATGAATAAAAGTGGTGGGAGGGAGCTAAAAAAAAAATCAATGAATAACGAACAAAAGTATAAAGTAAAAGCCATTCAAAATAGTCTTTAGTTTTGGAAAGTGATTTTTGCATGCTATTGTTGTTCTTCTACTGTTTAAAATTGTCTCTTAATTTTCCTGTGTTTGATTCAATCAAAAAGCATAAATAAACTCTGAATTTGCAATTAGAGAAATGGTGTAAGAATCCTTTGGTTTATTTATTTATTTTGCGCCTCTTTTCTTAACATATTTTTTCAAAATCTCTTTCGCCATCTTTTGTCGACTCTTACTCATCTTTGTTTTCCTCTATACAAAAATAAAAACTAAAATAAACTTGTTATCAGACGGACACTATATATAGCTTATAATTATGAGGTTACAAATTTTTTAAACTTAGGCGAACGAGTTGAGTTTAAAATTCAAAATTAGGGTTATAAGTCATGTTTGACTACCAAACTTTTGTGTTTTTGGTGTTGCGAACATATTTAATGTCTAATTGGGCATCAACAAAATGTTTATTTGAAGAAAGGATTTCCTCCTATAATCAACGTTAGAGAGAGGTTTGTATCTCTCATGATCACCATAGAAAATCTCAACTCTAATACAACATGAGGAAGCGTGACAACAAGAAGAAATAAAACGGCAACCCTAACAATTAAAAAACTGAAATCAATGGAAAAGCACGATAAAGGTTTTAGAGTTTATGATTAAATCTATGAAAGATAACATCCCTAACACTGCATAAAGTTGGTTTTATAGACTACCACAATCCTAGGCTTGCAATAAAAAAAATATAATTAGAAGCAAAATACAAATATAACAAAATGTTGAAAATATCTTCAAAACTTAAAAAATTCAAATTTTGAAGATATTTTCAACATTTAGTATTATGGTTTAATAGTATTCTTATTCACTTGTAAGTGAGAGGTTTTAAGTTCAATTCTCGTCAAATGCGAGTTTGAATCATATTATTGTTAGCCTATTATGAGGCTGGATCCACCCCTCATTTTAGTATTGATAATATCGGTTGTTAAAAAAAAAATATTCAAATTTAGCATTATGCCTAAAAAGTCAATTGTCATAATATATGAGGAGGTTGCACCCATAATTAGATTAAGATCTTCGAAAATATCAATCTCTCATTAAAACTGGAGGTATGGGATTTTTTTTTTTTTTTTTTTTTTTTGTTGGTGTGTGTGTCAATGACTCAATAACCGGATGCAAGATTGGATATTTGATTTTGTCATTTGAATTAAATGCCCTACGTTTTTGCTGATAAATATTGACTTTTTTTCATTTCGAAGAATTTAAGTTTCAATTGATTAGGTCATTTATAGCCTAATTGTTGCTTAAGAAAATTAAATTTCCTTATAATCTGAGCTTTTGGTTTATGTTTAATATAGTTATGTACCTACATTTGTAGAACTATAAGTTTTTTTTTTTAAATTTTTTTTATATATATGTACCTATATTTTTTTTAACAAACAATAGTATCTACAATAAGAGGGCGGGGGAGTGAGCTATGTCTTACAATAGGTTTGCCCTAATAATGTGGTTCAATTTCGCCTTTGACGAGAATCGACCCTCAAACCTCTTACTTACAAATAAAGAGGAATACTACTAAACCATAGTACTAATTGACATATATACGTATATTTAGGTACCTTGAATTTTAAATAGCTATTAATTCGTAGAACTAATTATGATAGTATTTTTTTTTTTCCAAAATGAATTATGGAACGTGTTCAAATTTTCTTATAACGACATTTATAAATAAGAAAATTTGTAGAGTTCATTAATATGATGTGTGCAAATGACATTTTATTGTAGTAGTGAAAAAATAATAAACAGATACTCCATATTTTTAAAGGAAAACTAACGAAAAGTCTAAAAAAAATGCTCTTTTTATGAAAAGTCCTTTTTAAAGATATAGTGAATAGTACCAAAAAAGATATAAATGTGATTTTTTGTTAAAAGTAAATAGTATCAGGAGTATTTTGTTAAACATCTCTATTTTTAATCCGATTTTTTATAATTTCTACATCAAAATATTTTTATAACGAAAACAACATATTAATACATTAAAAAATCTGTTTGAAAACCCATGATTTGACAATACGCTCATAAATGGTGAATAAATAATAATTGCTCAGAGTAGAGAATACTTGAAAAATTATTTAAGCAAAATCTATAAACGGGTAAAATGTTCCTAGCAAAGAGCACACACTTTATGCATGTGAACAATTTCTCTTAATAAATGCATATTTTTTTAATATTACATAATTATTATTTTGTGTTTCTTATATAAATATTGTGTATCAAAACTGAGCAAAGAGCACACACTTTGTGTGTGTTTTCTTGATAATAGTATTAGCATAAAAGCACACACAAAGTATATGAGAAAATTTTATAGGTAAATTATATAAAACTACCTCAACTATTGGGTCAATCATAGTTTCACATCGCATCTTTAAAAAATGTCAATTTCATATCTTATCTTACGAATTTGTGACAATTGCATACCTTCCGTTAGTTTGTCTGTCAATTCTTCCGTTAAATAGTGACATGACTTAAAAAAATTAATAAATATTAATTAAATATTAAAAACTAAAAAAATAATTATTTTTTTTGCATGGGGACCCCCCTTATCCCCTCACCCTTTCTTCCTCCTCTTGTCTTTCCTTAACCCAAAACCAAAACCATCCCAAACCCATATCCCACCCACCCCAACATCTCCCTCCCCCCCACCACTGCTATTTGATGCACCAGCTCCTACAACACCTGCTGCTGCACCCAAACCCACCACCCTTACTTGCCATCGCCACCAGCCACAGACCTACTTCTCTAAGCTCTCGCTATGGAGCTCTACCTCAACACCTTGCTTGACCGGGTTTCCTTAACCCAACTCGTCGACAACCCACGCCGTTTCAAACTCACTCATGGTCGCCATCAAACGGTCACAAGCCAACGCAGCAGTCCTCGATCTCCACCATTAAAGCGAAGCTTCATCACCTGATTTTATCGATTCTCGACGACCAGGTCGTTACTCGAGTCTTCACCTAAGCAAGTTTTTGGAGCTTCGAAATAAAGCTCGCAATTTTATGCCCTTTTTCTCAAATTCTCATATACCTGTGCTCCATAGGCCACCATCCTCTCTTTCTCTGCAACTTAGCCGATTGCCCAGGACACGGGTTATCCGACCCGAACCGTTTTCACTCACGGGGACGAAAATTCAAGGAGAATATGAGAGGTTCTTAAGAGAAACAGAGGGCGAAACTGGTGGCGGTGTTGGTGGTGGCGGGTTGGGGTGGTGAGGGAGGGAGGGAGATGTTGGGGCGGGTAGGATCTAGGTTTGGGTTGTGGGAAGACGGGAGAGGGAAGAAAGGGTGAAGGGATAAGGGGTGGTCCCCATGCAAAAGAAAAAATAATTAAATGATTTTATTTTTTGAGTTTTTAATATTTTATTAATTTTTTTAAACCACGTCACTATTTAACGGAAGAATTAACAGACAAACTGATGGAATGTATGAAATTGTCATAAATTCATAAGATGATGTATGACATTGACATTTTTTAAAGATGGGTATGAAACTGTGAGTGATCCAATAGTTAAGATAGTTTTATGTAATTTACGCTATTTTTTATTTTTGTTTTTGAGATAGAAAGAGAGAAAAAGAGAGTGATAGAGAATGTGGGAGTGAGAAGTTTTTTTTAATTTTTTAAATTAGAGATATGTTAGGATTACATGTAGGTGAGGTTTTGAAAAAAAAAACAGCAAAATTTGATTGTGTGAAATTACATTTCTGCCCCATATTTCTTATTCATGTTTTGTTTTAATTAGAGTGTTAAGCTGGTAATTTCATATGATTTTGGTTGACAATGAGTGTTTTATTAATTAGTAGAAATTAGCATATGAACACACACAAAGTGTGTGAGAAATATTTTTATTTTTGTTTTTGAAATAGAAAGAGAGAGGAAGAGAGTGATGGAAAATGTGGGAGTGAGAAATTTATTTATTTATTTAATTAATTAGAGATATGTTAAGATTGCATGAAGGTGAGACTTAAAAAAAAACAAAATTTGGTTATGTGAAATTAGATTTATGTCCCATATTTCTTATTCATGTTATGTTATTATAATTAGGATTTTGGTTGATAACGAGTGTTTTATTAATTAATAAAGATAGATAAATATAAAATAAAAAAGAAAACTATTTTAGGGCAATGGTACGTCTGTAATATGGAGTGTTTCCTAGGACCACCACATGTTTCCATTTTTTTTTACCTCTCCAACTCCACTAGAAAAGTGGGTGAAGTTTCGGTTCATGGGACCCTTTCTTCCGAATACAATATTCGTGAAACCATTCACGGACGCGAATTTTCTCTCCGTCCGATCCTCTCGCCGCTAAATCCAACGGCTGCGTCGGCTGAGAACTAGTACAATTACCTCAGTACTACTGCCTCCTTGCCTCCCTCCCTTTCTCTCTCTCTCTCTCTCTCTGCCCTCAACGTCAAGGGCCTTTTAACCCCAACTATTTTTGCCTCCACAATAATTGTGCTCTCACCTCCAAACTTCAAAAACTCCACCGCAGACAAAGAACAGGATCCAAGCTCTACTAGGTCGGTCTGAGAAGATCCAAGAAGCAAAAAACTCCACAGGTTTTTAGTAGTTGCTTAATTAATTAACTAACTTTGGTTCAACCTTTTCTTTTCTATCTATAAAGTGTTTAATTTGCCAACTGCAGTTCTTCTTCATTCATCTAGTACTGTGTCATGAAGATGATCTACTTCTCTTTCTTTGTTTTTCACTCCCATGAATTATTTGTAATTGTTTGTAGCAAGTGAATAGTTACCATCGTGTGATTAATTACTAATATATAATTAAGGAAGCAACTGTTTTTGTGTGAATTGTAGCGCACTCAACACTTATATGGATAAGGCTGCGAGTAGGGTTGGCGCTAAAAACTCCATTTTCTGGATCTAAGTTATTATTTTCTTTTGTTGAAGTGATGAAATGGTAAAAAATAGTTTTCATTTTTAAGCGATATGGAATTAGGGTTTCATGGGAAAGAAGACGTTGTACTGTATGGCGATTTTGTTGAGTAATTTTTTTTTTTAATTTTTTTTTTAATTGTTTTTTTATTTTTACGTATGATTTTTAAATGCAGGCTTTTATCTTTATCTTACTCGACTTTTGAATGAGTGGTGGTTAATTGTATGCAGGTTTGTGATTCAAGGTTTTGCTGCCGACAGAGTTCAAAGCTTAACAGCAAAACCACTGTTTGTGGGAAAGTCTCCGCAAGTTCAAAGTTTATCCCTGACAACTACTCAAGGTAAACTTTTACTTATTTTCTTTTATATTTTGCTCTTTTTTATTCACTATTTTCTTGGGGAAGTCATGCATTATTTTCTTGGATTTATTACAGTGCTTGGAAATGGTTTTTTCAGCTTGATTGATGCGGATGCTAGAAGACATGCATGTGTGCTTTCATTTTTGTTGAGGAAACCAATAATATTGGGGCAATTTTTCGAGTTGGAATGCTTTATAATAATTAAGGGGAAAAAAGTAGTGATCTTGGTGAATTTTAGTGGATGGAGATGAGCGGCTTTAGGCAAGAATCACATGTTGCACAGCAAAGCCGGAGAGATAAGTTGAGAGTTCATCAAACTTCAAGCCCATCTCACCACCTCGACAATTTACCCAACAATTCTGGGAAGTTACCACTCCACCCAGGACTAAACCCAGATATTGTGCAAGTTCGAAATGTGAGGAATGCGAATTTGCTGTACGATCCAACAATGTTTTCATCTGAAATGCTTAATTTTTCGATCAATGCAAACGTTCCGTTGTCAGCTCACAGAGACACAATGGCATGTCATGATCAAGATCTAGGTGCAGCTCAGCCCGCCAGTGAGAGTCAGAATTTTGGTAATTGGAGAAGTACTCTTAATCAACCTCAAAGCTTAGATTGGGTGAATACTTACACAAGTGGATATCGGGATGTAGTGCAGTCTAGTTTAGCCAACCCATCTGCTGATCAAATTTCTATTCATCATGTTGCCCAAGAGCATTTGGGAGGAGGAACAATGCATTTTTCGTCTCCTTCGCTGAATTACGTTAATACTCTCCAAGATGTTGTTACTTCAGCTTCTCAAGGGAGGCAGCAGGATCAGCTAGAATGGCTTCAACTGTCCACCAAAGATTTATTGAAAATGAACTTGTTCGCGTTCCAAGCTACAGTAACCCACCAAACACACTGCGGTTCAATAATGGTAGTAATTCTTGGATGGATCGGCAGCCTATCGAGAACTGCCATCGGAGTAGTGGTGGTGGACTAGAATTTAGTATTGCAAAGAGTGTTGATGAAGAAATGAGGACCGGTATGAGTAGTGATTCCAACCAACAAGGGCTGTCGCTATCACTCTCATCAAATCCACCATCTAATAAACTGCCTGTGGCTCAATTAATTGGGTCTCAAGATTTACATGTAAGCACTGATGATCATGATGATCATGCACTTAAGGATCTTCAAAATTCGAAAATGGGGAAATCCTCTGGCGGATACTTGTGTTCCATAACAAAGCCATCTGTTATTAGCAAAGCTTGTGGTAAATCACTTCAGGACATTGTGGGGACTTCTAATACTAGCGTTTATCGGAACACCGGTCCTCTTGGTCCTTTCACTGGATATGCAACGATTTTGAAGAGTTCAAAGTTCTTGAAACCGGCCCAACAGCTACTGGATGAATTCTGTAGGGTTAGTGATTCAAAGCTACTAAAAACATGTGAGGCATCTGAGAGGATGTCCGGAGATGTAAGTGCTTCGGCCTCAGTTTCAATATGCACTGAAGCTGTTAGTGCAATCGAAACTGAAGTAGGTGGCTAAGAGGAACAACTCTGGTGCATCTTTCTCTACGTTTTACGGTTCAAACGAAATTAACAGTGATGGTGGAGCTGCAAGCATATCGTCTGAGTCCTTTCGGCCGAAGTACCAACAAAAGAAAGCAAAGCTCCTATATATGCAGGAGGAGGTTAGTGATGTTTTAGATGTCTCCCTTCTAATTAATTTTTCACCTTTGCAATGAGTAGTATGCAACATTGGATCTTGATAATAATGCGGTAAAATGAGGAGGTAATACTTGATTGGTTATGAGTTGCATTGGAAGAACTTCATGCATGCTATGTATTTTTTAAATGGATTCAGTTAAACCCTTATATGCATAAGTGACTTAACAGTCATTCTGCACTTTTTTCAGGTGTGTTTTTTCCTTATATCTGTACATCCTTGAAGTGTAGAATGAATTTTTTGGAGTGCTAACGTCCGTTAAACAATAAGAATATTTTTTTCTGTTTTTTTAATATTATAGATCATAGGGAAAGGAGTTCTTATGATATAGGTTATGATGTGCAACATTCTTTTGGACATTTTAAAATGAGATAGTTAATATATGAAAAAGCAATTTTTATAGACTTTGTTTCCTTGATAATTGGCTTTTAAGAGGTTTAGAGTACTTAATTGATTAACATGCTTTCTATTTCTCATCCCTAAGAAATTGACCACTGGTTCTGTGTACTTTGCCTAGTGCAGCTAGATCTAGCTTGCGTTTTGTGGGGGGGGGGGGGGGGGGGGGATGTTGTGTGGAGGGTTGGTGATGCATACATAATGGCCATCGTGGGTCCGCGATTATGACATGATTAGAGTTTTACAAGTCATGTTGATTTGATGGACATTGATCCCCCATTATATAATTTACCAGTCTTTAATTCAGGATTATATTGTAACACTTACGGTTCCTGATGACTTAAATATTAGCCAGAGAATGTCATCTTTGTGCCAATTGTGAGATTTGGCAACTTAGTTAGTCCCGGTATCCTCTTGGGGTGAAGACTATCCCACCACATGTTTAGAAATGCAGGTCCTGGACTGTTGATTAACCCCATAAATAGTAACGCAAGTCTTTACTCCATCAGGTTTAGTCATCAGAAAATGACAATTATGTTCCTTAGATGGCCGGTGCGGACACACACATCCATGCAAGTTCTTACGTGCTGATGGCTATGAGCATACAAGTTCTTGCTCACGTACCATTAGATCAATATCCAAATGGCATTTGTTGGCATTTGAATATCAACTGTTGGATTGTAACCCAATGATTGATGAACATTAATGTCATATTAGCAAGTTAATAGGTGATCAAAATTGTATGCATGTGAAGTATAACTCATACTTGGATTTAAGTCTCCTATCTGGCTTGAGTTCTATCACCATTTTCAGTACAAGAATAGCTGTATATTATGATAGCATTTCTCTTCCCCTATTCAAGGTTTGCGAGGGAAGATATTATGGACTGATATATTACACTCTATGACCATTTTATGTTGCTTGAGTTTGTTGTTTCCTTTTGGTTATATACATCTCCAATTGATGATGCATATCAAAGTATAAGTTATCCATGTTGCTCTCTAATTAATGCTTCTCTATATTCAGTAATGAGCTTGAAAACGTTGATTGTTGAAATTAGCTAGTGAGGTTTTGAGTTAATTGTTGGAAGTATAGCTAGTCTTTGTTGACATTCTGAAGGCCTCATTTTGAAGTCATATACTTGATATGTCTTAGGAGAGGAAATATGTCATGTTCACTTGACATGCTTAAATACGGTTTGTTGCATGTAAATACCCAAATAAAAATTATGCTCACAATTAACAACCAGATGATTTTAATAGACAACGGTATTATGTGTTTTTGCCTAAGCATGATGAGAAAGTGAGTTGTACAATATATCTTCTAAATGCTTGACTTCCCCCATTTTTATTTTTACCAGTTTTCGTTTTCTCTAGGTTTTATGCTCATGCACTTTGATTTATCATGTTTTAATAGTAAAAGTACCATGAAGATAAATTTTCCTTTTGCGAGGTGTTTCTAATATGTTGTACTTTGGTAGATTGAACTCTCAAGTCTTCATTTTCATGGTTAATCGCTTTTTCTCTGTATATATAATTACATGTTGATGTAGGCTTCACATGCAGCACGTAGGACACCTAAATAAAAAAGATGCATGTGTTTGTAAGAAAATGTATATTGAATAAATTTTAATCAGGAAAACAAAAATTTGGGATCACCTGCGCACATCTTTATTAGATCCACTAAATTGAAGGGAAAAGATATTTGCATCCTCTTTCTCCCTTTGCACACTTCTATTTATTTATGTCATTTTCTCCTTCTAGTTTATTCAATCCAAAGATCACAAATAAATAAGAATGTGCAAGTAAAGAAGAAGACTCTACATAAATCGCTTCCCAAATTGGACTGTTTTCCCTAATGTCCAAATCATAATTATCAATGGGTTAACACACTCATTATCTTCACTGCATGTGTAGGGCCTTGAGAATTAGCTTGATTTCCAGTTAACAGTTGATACCACTTCTTGTCCAGTCACTTTCTATTAAAGTTGAAAACCAAGTTGTCTTCTTGGAATGGACGACGACCACATTATTTGGTTAAAAAGAAACACCCTTTCTGATTGCTGACATAATTTTCTAGTTGGTTAGCTATCATCCTATTACTATTATTTTTCGTACTTTAATACTCAGAAAATTCAAAACTTTCTGTCTCAATGAATTTGGAATGTTTCTTTTCATTGTGAATCATTGTTCGTCCATCAGTAATATTATTGGTAACACAGTTGTGAATTATCATATTATTAACCATGTCTCGTAGAACCCAAATACAGGGGGCTAATAATGTGATCGCTAAAGTGGTACATGTAATTTTGTACCATTAAGTAAACTTAGTGGATACATGTTATTGATTTGTAAGAAATTATCAACTGATTTGAATTCCCTTTTGGTAACTCTGTTGTGGAGTTGAAGGTTAGCAGAAGGTACAAGCAATATCATCAACAAATGCAAATGGTGGTTGCTTCCTTCGAATCAGTTGCCGGTCTAAGTTCTGCTACACCTTACATATCCATGGCTCTAAACACAGTCGCAAGACACTTCAGGTGTCTTACAAATTCCATCAAGGACCAGCTCAAGCACATAAGGAAGGCTTTGGGAGAGGAAAATATGTCATCCGCTGTAACTGCTGCTGTTACTGCTGGATGCAGTAGTAAAGGTGAAAAAAATTTGGCCAAGCTAAAGTACATGGGCCTAGGTTTTCAAAAACATACGTCGTCTGGCGGTGGGTCTCTTGTGGGTTTCTCTGAACCCCAACAACACGTCTGGAGACCCCAGAGAGGCCTACCTGAACGTTCAGTAGCCATTCTACGAGCTTGGCTCTTTGAGCATTTTCTTCACCCGTACGTACCCATCTCTCTCTCTCTCTCTCTCTCTCTCTCACACACACACACACACACACACAATCGGTCTTTTATTTTCGTGTGTTAACTTTCTCCTTTTTTTTAGGTATCCCACGGACACAGATAAGCACATGTTAGCTACTCAAACGGGCCTATCTCGAAATCAGGTAGGGTCACCTACTTAATATCTAATTGTCTTGTCTTAATCAAGTTGATTTTTGCTGTTTAGTTAATCAAATTGAATATGCAGTTAGCAAGATTTGAATTAAATAAATAGGTAGCCTGTAAGAAAATTAAAGCAAATTAGTAGATAGTCTCATGTCGGTCATGTTCACAGATACGAGACTTAGTTGGGGATCAACATGGCCTTTTTTAGATGTATGTAGGTCTGGAAAGTAGTTATCTTATGGCCATTTCAAGACCGACATACATTTACAAGTACTTACATTTAGGGTTTGTACATTATAGTGTATCCTGCTATGGTTCATTTATAGATGTTTAGCCCATATTTACACTGGTAATTCATAATGAGTTGTGTGCTTACTTCTTCCTTGTATATCAAGTAATTTGCATATGGGTTATGCTGATAATGACATAATTATGAACCATAATGCAGGTGTCAAACTGGTTCATAAACGCCCGAGTGCGCGTTTGGAAGCCCATGGTTGAAGAAATACATATGCTCGAAACTAGAGGAGGCTCCCACGAAGCTGGCCAAGATCCTATCAATAAGGATGGAAATTCTGCAAATGAAGGCACCAGCAGCAGGCCAAACAATGATCATCAACTAAGCATGAATATGATGCCCGATAGGCAATTAGAGTGCTCAGGAGATGCAGAGCAGCAAAATCAGGAGATGAAGAGGTCTAGATTGGAGTGCCAAGTTCCATCAAGCATGGACGGAGGATTGATGGGTTTTGTCCCGTACCAGCGAGGAGGGTTTGAGGCTGGGGGACTTGGAGCCGTGTCCCTCACATTGGGTCTCAGACATGGGGTAGAAAGTGCCCAGCAGCAGCAACAATTGCAGCAACAAGAGGATCAGCTGCGGCGGCAACTTGGAGGTCAAGTGGTACGTGATTATGTGGGGTAATTTACGACACATAAGTAACGGAAAATAAGGAAAAGGTATAGCTCTGCTAGGCTCCCATTTTGGTAGGCCGTGTTAGAAAAGAAACTAAAGATTGGCAATGAAGTATTAGGTTTAGGAGGGGAGGATAAATTGTGACAGAGCTAGAGAGAGGAGCCTGGATAGAATTTGAATGGAGTGAGGGTTCTAAATAACAGTTCCATTATGTGGTAGAATGTTTTCATCACTATTGAAATTTGAAATATCGACAGGTTGTGAAAATATATTGGGACATGAACTATGAGAGTTGTGTGCGTCCTAGCAAATGATCAGAAAAACATAATAACAAACAAGGAAGTGTTAAATTTTTGTACGTATATAAATAATCCACTGCATGCCGAATTCTCAATGGACCTTTGGGGACTTTTTAGATTATTTCTCTTCCCTTGCCAATGAAGAAAATCTTAAATGGGTTTTATCGGGTAATTGGGTTTTTGAGTTTGGAATTACACACATTTGTTGGGCATGCCAAACTAATGGACTCAACCTCAAATGAATAATTTTATCGTGGAAATGATTTCCACTCTTCAATGTTTTACTGTGTACTCGTTGTTTATGTTCTTTGATTTGCTTTTGATTTTTTAATTTTTTTTGGGTATATCGATATTTTTACATTAAGGGGAGGAAGAGTTCGGTTAAGCCTAATTTGGCATTGAATTTGTCATCCACGAGATTTGAATCTAATACCTTTCACTTTTAAGTGAAGAGAAATATCACTAGACTGTGCCACTTTTGATTTGTTAAATCATATTCTTAAAAATTATAAAGAAAATGAAATTGATACTTGTATTTGCAAATCATTCAATCCGTTTCCTAAGAGGAATCCTTTTTATGAATACCGAAAAGGATTGTTGGGGTTACTCACCGTCTGGTTCAGCAATTGGTACTGTTTATATTTCAAGATTCTCATTTAAGTCATCAAAGCACAAATTCAACAAAATAAGAAGAGTGCTAATACTCCCACCTCTATCTTTTTACCCACCTTATATTCTCACTTACCATAAAAAGTTAAAAACGCATAATACTCTCTTTACACCCATAATTATTCCTAGAATGTCCTTGATACATTTTTTCAAATATTTTCCTACGGAAAACAAAAATTGAAATTCAAAACCACGCCACCCGACCCAATTCAATGGCAACCCCCTTCCCACCGCCAGCCAACTTTTTCTATCTAGAAATTTGGAGGAAGAGAGGGCCCTTGACATGGCCCATTTCAATGGGAACGAGGAAAATGAGCGACATTCTCGATCGAATCAATTGTCGTTTCTGGACTGGTAAGGATGATTTGGGTTAAGGTTGAGTTTGTTTATTAGTGGATTCAATTAAGATGGAGAAAAGAAAAGATTAGGTTCGGGATGAGACACCAATACGGTGAAGGATGATTGCCGTCAAATTGGACGAGGTGGGCGTTGTCACATCCCGGCCCGGGGCAGATCACTTCTCGGGCCCGCTCCACCACCGTAGCACGATATTGTCTGCTTTGGGCTTACTATTCCCTCATGATTTTGTTTTTGGGAACTCACACGAGAACTTCCCGATGGGTCACCCATCCTGGTAATGCTCTCGCACGAACTCGCTTAACTTCGGAATTCCTACGGAACTCCAAGCCAGTGAGCTCCCAAAATGCCTCGTGCTAGGCAGGGATGGGAATATACATTTAAGGATCACTCCCCTGAGCGATGTGGGATGTCACAGGCGTGGCTCTTCGCTTTCCTTCTAATTTTCAAATTTTTGTCTTGTTTTTTCTTCTAATTTTAACAAAGCAGCAACTAGAGCTAGTGTGTTGATTGCATCCGCCATTTTTTTTTTCACGACCTCTCATATCCTTCTCTTCAAATCTCTCTTTGCCTTTTGGGACTTCCCCTCCATATTAAAGATAACAGTGTTTTTTTTTAATTGGAAACAAAATGTTGAATTTATGTGAACATTTACTTATCACTCAATAAGAAATAGTTTTACCATTTAATTATCATCCTAAACATTTCATCGTTTTTATTGTGAACAATGTGTACACAAGTCGGCACATTCGTTTATAGGTAATGAGTCTTTTACTTATATTTGTGGAGCAAAAAATTAATATAAAAAATTCTAGAACTGACATGTGGATTTTTAGCTACAAGAGACGAAAATGCCTTTATTAAAATTAAAGACAAAAACTAAACATGAAATGCGAGAGGATTTTTTGTCTATTTTCGATCGATCCATTGTCAGCTTTGATCGATCACCCAGAACTCTTCAACACTTATTCTTTGCTTCTGTCATAAATGCGAGAGGATTTTTTTGTCTATTTTCGATCGATCCACTGTCAACTTTGATCGATCACCCAGAACTCTTCAACACTTATTCTCTGCTTCTGTCATAGTTGAATTGATTGCCACTTCCATATTTGTATCCAACGTTCTAATTTTGAGCCGTAAATCACAACAATCTCCATCTCGGCAAGAAATTAGCAGACTTTCAAATCAAATACAAATTGGGATAACAAATACAAACGCCAAGTGATCACCAAATTCTTTTGAAATTGATATCCGCCATGACTCAGTAATTCCAAATGGCTTCAAAACATGAATTTTTCTCCAGCTTTCTCCAAAAATTCCATTATATAAACTAGAAAATAAGAGCCAAAAAATCTATACAAAGCTCGAAAAAACGAACCGAAAATGTGAACCGAATGAACGTTGCCTCAAAGACATCCAAAGGATTCAGTATTCAAACTCTTAAAATCATCCTCCCGTCGAAATGTTTTAAATATCAAATTTCGCTAACAATGCAGAAACCTTCATAATAACCGACAAACAAAACCCATGCTGACACTAGGTTCTGATACCACTTATTGTACTTTTATGCGTAAGCAGAAGCGAGTTCCAACAAAGTACCAAGTTTAATGTTGTAGGCGAAAGCGAAGAATTTCAACCTTTAGATTTTATAAGCGAAAGAATTCAATGATGTTGAGACTCCCAAGTGTTTTCCCTCTACCAGTATCCACATGAATGAATTTCTGATTGATGAATCAGGAAGACGACAATCTACTAATATCTTCTCCTCAGGTGGTGTGGCGGCAAAGGGAGTGGGTGTTGTGGTTTATTTTTCAATATCTCTGAATTGAAAAAACTAATTCCCCTTTATCTAATTTCTCCTTGCGAATTTTGAATTGTATTCTCACATTAGGTCTAAAGACTCCCTAGGCTTATATAGAGAACAATTCCATAAGCCAATAGGATTACAAATTAATCCTCCACCACACATATGCGCCGCAAGCCCTTGGAGACCTTTAATTGGGCTTTCCACACCTCCTTTGTCACTGGGCTTTAGCCCAATTCGCTTTTATTTTATTTATTTATTTTGATATTTTCTTGAGAATGGACTTCCTTGTTTTATTTTAGTTCAAATAACTAACAATAGTAAGCCCAAACAATTTATATCAAATTTAGTCTTCACCAATGTTGCCATTCGATATTACTCTATTGTGTGTGACCTTGTAGATTCCAACTAAAGCTAGCACTGGCTAATTTGATTAATCTAATTTTACATAATTAGAAACCATTCTAATTCAACCTTGTAGGAATATTCACAAACCGAATAGTAACATCTAGCAATGGCCTATGGCTACCCAGATTAGTTAGGATATGTTTGAATTCATACAACACATATTTTGAACCTAAGTTATGGTTACAATGAATTCAGTTCCTTTGTCTACTATATTTAGATCATATATTTCAGAGCATGAAACTATTATCAAACTTTTATAAATATGATTACCTTGATGTAAGACTTCTAGAGATAGATCATTAAGGGCTACATGATTATTTACCTCCATGATTTCCTAGAAGGTGACAAATTCCTTGTTTTGCATTCATATATCTTTGCATTAATGCACACGATCTCAAACCTTTCACTGTAAGGCTCCACGAGCTTCAAGGTGAGGCCAAAGATCATATTCATCAACACAAGATAAGTAATGATCTCTCAGGTTTAAGAACTAGTTGCATCCATAACCCAAAAGTGTTGTACGATTGGCAAGTAGATAATCTTTCATTCGTACACTTCTATGGTTGGTCAATGATTAGTGAACTCAATCTCATAAATGGTTACCTTTGTGTCTATTTCATGCCGTTACGTGCTTACTATGAGACGCACTACTGAATATGATATTAAATCAACCTTTATGGGTGATCGATAGTGCATTCAATCACCCTATGGCTAGGAACATAATTTAGAACTTAAGATCTGTAGGGTACATATCTCAAGATTGAAACTTCTTCACGATCCCGTCTCTACAATTTAACGTAATTCTTTGACTCATCCTAATCAATAACAAACTTCCTAATCCGCAATTAGGTTATGTGCTTGATTAACGGATGTTCTCACTTGCCCTTGTCGTCAATGACTTGACATTGGGTTGCCACAAATAGCCAATTACATGATGCCATGTCAATTGCTTTTCGAGCATATTCCAACAGCTTCCACCTCTGATTGATCGCCCAGAACTCTTAAAATTCTTCTTCTCTGCTTTTGTCATCGTTCAATCAATTGCCGCTTCCAGATTTGTATTCAACACTCTAATTTTAAGTTATAAATCACAACACTGGGGTATCCTAGTTTGAGATTGCAGTAAAGTCTCAAATAACAAACACTGAAATATAAACCAAATGGACTCATTGCAGAGCATTCTTGTTTCATTAAATGCTTGGATAGGCATTGGAGGCGAAAAAGTGATTATGAGAAAAAATGAGGTAAACGGTAGCTTGGGCTTTATCATTTGTGGGTCCATGGTCAGGCGGCTATAACGTTTGTCCAGCCACTAATTGTGTTGAAATCGTCTGATTCTTGTGAGGAAACAAATTTAGTTTTGATCCCTGGAAAGTTGGGGCATTCAAACTTTCAACTTCTTTTTGACATAGGTAAGGTAAATTTTCAGAATAAATATGAAAAACATAAGAGTATTATTTTCAATTTTGCAGTCCTAAAAGAATACAAAATGATTTCAAGTGTGTTACACGGTTTAATATGCATAATTTAATTAAAGTGGTGAGGTAATGAATTTAGATTAAGATAGATGTAGTCTTCGATTTTCTATCAAGGTAAAAATAAAAAGAGTTGCATGGTATTTTGTGTATTTTTTTTTTACATTAGCATTCTATGTATCTTGAAGGAGGAAAGTAACCTAAATAAAGCTTACCATATATATGTTATATACTTTAGTAAAATTTGATTCAAGTTTCATTTTTTCTGGCATTGAGTTCCTCTTCATCATCTTCGATCTTCCTTTCTAGACTTTAGCTTCCAATATACATTATACGTTTAGTGGCGGAACAAGACTTCCATTAACATATAATACTTTGCGTCATGAGTTTTATTTTTCCTCAAATTTGACATTTCTTTCCCTTCCAAATATCTTGGACAGCCACCGTATCTCAACCATTCCATTATGGAAACATTTTTCAATTCAACATAAAACATGGGAGAATTGCAGTTGTACTTCTCTTTTTGCCCTTTCGGGGGAGCTGCATATATAGAATATAATACAAAATCTGACTATAATTCAACTATTTATTTAGGGACAGGATGACTTAGTGGTTGGAGATGAATTCCATATTCGTATTTCACAAGACACGTTCTGGGTTCGATTTATGGCAGTAGTGAATCGCATGATGGTGTCTAGGAAGAGATTGAAATGTTTCTATGAGTTTTCTCGACCTCTAGAATAGTGGATTGTCGTTACGAAGTAACCAGCTTGTTCCTTTTTGAAGAAAGAAAAAAAAAAGGACATTGCTACTAGTTTAAAAGTCTTAATCAAAGTTGTTATAGAACTTTCAAATATGTAAGAATATTTTAACAGGAACAGAGTTTATAGGCACAATTGTTATCAGATCATATATATACACAAAATTTACTTCACAAACAACAAAGTTACGTATAGGTCTACAACACTGATTTTACATTCGTTAGACATCCCTTAATTTTTTTTTTCATTAATAAATCAATAAAAGTGTAGTTTTTGATTAATGGGAGTCAGGAAATAAAAATTCGGACCTCTTTCACCATTGGAAAAAGAAGTATGTGGTTGAGATTTTATTTTATTTTAAGCAACAATGACATTCATTAAAATAACGCGCAAAATACACAAATCTTAACATAATTGTAAAAACAACTCAGAAGAGCTAAATTAAATTGGACGAAATCTGTATAATCAGCTAAAGAAACTCATGGCACCAAATCAAGCATCACCCGTACATGAGTGCCCTTGGGCCAAAATCACCGAAACCCTGAATTGAACCATAACTCTAAATCATAATTCCTACCACGAATTGAAGTTGGGGTGCCATAGAGCCCTTCACATCTAGACAAAAAGGGACTAACATGGGCGGATTTGGGGAAGAATTAGTCTCCTGTAATTGCGTATAAGAGTTGCATATTAGTAACAAAGAGTCGTCATCTGGTAAAGAAGGTCACAAGCACATGCGAAAATCACACAACATTCTTCAAATTGAGGGTAAAAATAAAGTTAGAGGAAGTGTTTTTGAGGAAGGATTGGGATGAAGGATGTAAGGTGCAAGAGGTGGTTGGGTATTGAAATCTTAGATAAATTATTAGGTAGTACAGTACTATCATGTTACGAGAAAATTTTTATTATGACAGGAACACAAGTGTTATACCATCTGTTTGAATAGAAGTGGTGAATTTTATTTTTTAAGTTATTAACTTTTTAGTACATATGTTCCACCATTTGTATAGTGATATGTGATGTACTAACCCATGTACCGGTAAGATTGAAAAATCTTTTCCGGCCATTTCTTCGTGGGTCAGTGTACAAAACCGTCCTTTCATGTTACTATATTTGTTGGGTTTGTGGTGGTGTGAATATTGACAACAGGCTGCGTATTGTACTACTTATCTGTTTGGTGGATTCTGCAGCTGTGGTTTTTCTCTAGATTATCGTTCAATTCTTTTTATTATATATTTTCTTTGAGAAAATAATAAATACACATAATTTTTAACTTCTCATATACTTATGTTTAATTTAATTTATTCAATATAATGCTTACAAATAAATTTTTTTTTAAGAAATTCAAAAAAATAAAAAAAAAGGTGTGAAAAATCACCTACCTTCCCTCAACTACAAGTTTTGCACACGTGTTTAGACCTTTTTTTTAGTCAACATGTTCTAGGCCCTTTTGGTGGGAACCTTCACAAATACAACAAAAATTTGAGAAAACCTCCAAAATTGCCTTCAAGCCACCAGCCACCAACCACCAAACAAATATTAAACAAACTCGTCAATTAACCCAACCTCCAAGAAAAGTTAGAGTGTTTAAACTTATGATACGAATCTTACATTTATTATTTATTTGTATCATTTTAATTTTGTATCATCTTTCTTTCTAATAGAAGTAGAATCTGTCAACTCATGTAGGTCTCATTCTTATTAGAAAGATGATACAAATGATGATACAAATATATGGTAAAAGTAGCATTTTTGCATGACACATAGATCCACCCAGCACTCTACATATATAAACTCTACACTAATAGTTGTATCAAAGAATCCTCAGCAATGACGTGTATCAAATGGAGTCTACTTTGTAGAAAATTTTGGAGATGAAGGACGAAAAACACCACCATTTTTTCGGGTCTTCTTCTAAATTCTACTTTCATGTAGTTAATAAGGAATTCTCTATTGACTGGCAAATCCCATGAATGACTTCTAGCTGATTCCATTGAAACTGCATAACTACCTGAGAAATTTTGTAGCCACAGAAAAAATTTTATTTGAAAGTCATGATTGCGAAAGGCTTCATTATTTGAAAGTCTTTACGCATCATACTACAGGCTGATGCGTATAAATATGGAAGCAACTGTTCCTATTCCCCATAGGCTCCAAGTGCAGCTCGAAGCTAAAAAATGGAGAAGTTTCCCACCCCAATATTATTTTACAGTTTCCTTTTTGCCTTGGTATTGCTGAATTCTCGCCATGCAACATCTGAAGAAGTTGGTATAAATTATTTGTAATATCTTTATTATATATGCTCAATACTTCCACTATTAGAATCGAAGTAGAGCATATTGTTCTCTTAAGAGTTTCATTAAGCTTTCTTTAATTTGGGTAGTTAAAGTAATGCATTTTCTAAATTAAAATAGGATATTGCTTTCAGCCATTTTTAAACAGTTTTTCTAGTTATATATATATCAACATGCATATAAAATATACATGGTTAAGAATGACAAGGGCTCCAATTGAATTTTTGATTTCCTAGTAAATTTTCTGTTTAAGGTAGTCCATGTTCATCAATGTTACGCACTCTTATCCTTATTAAATAATGTATGACCCCTCCTACAATTTTAAGTCATGTTTCCGGCCATTGGTAGTGCCGTTATGGGATTTTGAAAATTACTTCTCATTTTTGTTAATATTCTTGATGATGCAGAAGATCAGAGGGAGTTTAATTATGAGGAAGACAGTGAGAAGGGACCGCTTCGATGGGGAGAGATACGCCAAGAATGGAGCATGTGCAGCAAGGGATCGATGCAGTCTCCGATTGATCTGTCAGATGACAGAGTCGAACTAGTGTCACATTTGGGGATACTTAAGAGTAACTACAGGCCTTGCAATGCCACTCTTAAGAATAGGGGGCATGATATGATGGTAAGATAAAGATAAAAAACTAGAGATCAAATTTGAAAAATTCTCCTAACACAATTAGTATTACCTTACACTTCAAAGTACCAAGAAAGGTGCACGTAAAGTTGGGGTTGTTGAGGTTTAATTTTCCATTAAGTCTATGAGGAAAAAGTATTCTTACGAATATTAATCGCTTGTTCGATGATTTGTCAATGCAGTTGAAATGGGAAACTGATGCAGGATTTATACTATTAAACGGAACTTTGTATAAACTGAAACAATGCCACTGGCACGCGTCTTCAGAACACACCATCAATGGCAAGAGGTTTGATTTAGAGGTGCATTTGGTTCATGAGAGCGCAACTGGAAATATTGCTGTGACTGGAGTTCTTTATAGGATTGGAGCTCCTGATCCATTTTTGTCATCGGTAAAATATTTAAAACCCTCACTTGGAGTGACCGTACTTTATACTGACTACATTTCCAACACCATCGCTCGCATAAATATAACTCAATTGCATGATTAGGGTTTCACTTGGATCCTCCTATGTGAGAGATATGGTCGGTAAATGTCGTCGAAATTATATACTTTCATTCTTCTCTCTTATGCTTGCTGTACTTATTATTCCTTTTTGTGTTTAGATCATGGATTATTTAGCAGACGTCTCTGATACCACTGAAGAGGAAGAAGTGGTTGGTATGGTTGATCCAAGGCAAATGAAAACAAGCAGCACAAAGTATTACAGATATATTGGCTCACTTACAACTCCTCCTTGCACACAAAATGTTATCTGGACCATTGCTCGAGAGGTTCTTTTCTCTTATTTTATAAACCCTAAAATTTGATAATATGTTCTGGTGTCTACAAAATTTCTGTTCGTTCTAAATCTCACTTAAGTTTTAACTCATCAGGTGAGCACTGTCTCAGAAGAACAAGTGAAATCACTCCGAGTAGCTGTTCATGATGTAAGTTCAATCATGAAACCATTTCAAAATTTCATGTAAAAAAAAAAAAAAAATTATGCATAAACATTGAAAATTCGATGTTATTTTGATTAGATGTACTTGTGTTGAAAATCTTGCAGGACTCAGACACTAATGCAAGACCAGTACAACCCAGAAACAGGCGGATAGTGCAACTTTATAGACAAACAGTAAAGGAAAAGAATTGAATCTCGCTAGAATTATATAGCTTTAAAGTATCACCACCTTTCACTTACAGCAGGTCTTGAAACCTGGAGGAGGAGGAGGAGGAGGAGGAGATATGCAGGGTCTAGTCTAAATAAAGGAGTTGTAATCACTAGGATTACTCTATATGTATGTTTATAGTGTACTCCATTTTCCCATTTATTCTTTAAGTAAAGGGTTTTCCCATTTTTTTAGTTGGGGGCTTGGACCATGTTATATTAATTTTTTAGAAAAACTAATGAAAAAGGTTAGAAAATTTTGAATTTTAACTATAAGGACAAAATAAATGGTAAAATGAATAGTAGCAGGATTGACTTTTTAGTGTAAAAAATATGATTTTTCGTTAAAATGAACATTATCAGAAGCTTTTCGTTAAAGTTCGCTAGTATTTTTCATACATATTGTATAATTATTTAATGTACGGTATTCAATTCATTGAATAAAGGGCTTTACAGATTTATATTCAATATCAACATCTTTAATTCGCAACCAATCCTGCAATAGCCTTCATGAACTACTCCTCAACAACAAATTAGTCACACATGTCCGCACTTCAGTCCTAAAACATGAACAACTCATATTGAGTAATGTGAAATCAAGTGTCAATTGGGTCGATCATGTGAATAACATGCTCTTCCAAAATCATATAGTGTTACATAAGACCTCACATTGGTGGGATTCATATATTCTCGATATCGGAAAGAACAAGGGAAGCTGGAAAACCTTCTAGTAGAACAGTTGGTCCAGGAAACATTTGGAATTTAGTATCAAACGAGTGAAAGGAACAAGTTGTCAGCGTCATCAAAAAACGATAATGCATCTAAAATGTTTAAAATAAGTTTCTTCAGACAATATGTAAATATCTGATGTGAGCAGTGACCTAATGGAATCTGACCATTCACATAAGCACAGTGTAATTCCAATTTTTTCCATGATTAATTTCTGTTATTCCCACTTTAATCCTGCTTTCTGTATATTTTATCATTTTCCATTCCATCGCTCTCTCCGTTTTTTTTTACTTCTCCCGCTCTCCTTCCCTTGCTCTCCTCTGCGCGGCTCTACGCAGTTACGGGTTCGATGCCGAAGTCCGGCGAGTTGCTTCCGGCCAAATGGCAACTAACCGGACCTCGCCGTCACCACCTATCGTCTCCCCTTCATATCAGGAACCAAAACTACTTGTTGCATGCCTTGGATTGGGACGACAGCAGCTTGGGGTTGCCGATGCGTGTTCTCCGTCGGGGGCAGCGGCTTGGGTTGCTGATGTGATTTGGATTTTGATTCTGAACTAGGTTTTGAATTTGAAATGGGTTTTGATTTCTGGATTTGACTTTCGATTTGATATGCAATTGTGGAATTGTGAGTTGGTTTTTCATTTGATCTCTGCAAGTCTGCAATGGTGGGGAATTGGCTTTCGAGAAAGGAAGAGATTTCTAGTGGAAAAAAAAAAAAAAAAAAAAAAACAAGAGAGAATTAATGATAGAATTTTAATAGATATTGATGAAATAATATAATATCATAATTTGTTAATTATCTACTTCTTAGTCTGATATTTTACCAGACAATTCACTAAGTCATCTCCAACCGAAGGTTGGCCAGATGACTTGTTTTAGCCATCTGGTCCTCCGAGAAGTTAATATTTTAATGCATAGTGCATGACCATATTTCTTACTATCTCCAACCGAAGGTCAAAGGGCCATAGGGCTTGTTTTAGTATTGTCACAAAAAACCGTCACCAACTGGGGGCCATAGGGCCAAATATAATTTATTATTTAAATTTAAAAATTACAACAACTTAAATTTAAAAATTACAACTTATATTTAAAAACTACAACTAAAATTTAAAAACTACAACAACTTAAATTTAAAAACTACAACAACTTAAATTTAAAAACTAGAACAATTTAAATTTAATATCTAAAATCATCATTATCTTCATCATCCGCCATTGTAGGAGTATAGTCGGAGGTAAACAACTGCCGCCAGGTCATAATTTCTTTTTTGTTTCCTATCAAAATAGGCCTTACTCATTGAAATGTAATTCGAAGTGTTCATTTCCATATTCTTATCATCCATCTCTTCTTGTGTTGGTTTGACCTGTTCTTTATGCCTACAGTTCCTTTCTTCCGCAGCAAAGACATTTTGCTCCACTATTAATCGCAATGAGGCCGCCACTTCCTGTTGGTGTAATCATTCGTTGCCTTGCCCTTTTCCTTCAACCTTCGGGCCTTGTTTCATCCCATAGCCCTAGGTATGAAACCTTCACCCGAAGACGGATTTTCTACCCTTGTTTGTTGAATGGTAGGAGATCCATCTTCATCCATATCTATAGCTGAGGATGTAGTTCCGAACATCGGTGTAGGACCTAATCTATGTTGAGGTGGGTCTTCAAATAACACCCACCCTTTACAAATTTTTCAACAATCGTGAAACTGAAAGGGTTTTGAGCTGCCCTCCATATACAATTCCTCCGCTTGGCGTACCTAGAAAATATAATTATAAAAATGAAAGGAGATTAACTTATGAAATTAAATGTAATATAATTACAAAAATTAAAGGAAATTAATTTATGAAATTAAATGTAATATTATTAAATATTTAAAATAAATTATGAAAACACTTACTTCGTCGTAATAATTAGCGTTGTTTTCATGTCTACTTGCGGTTGCTAACAGTACTTGATGCCATTTGTTCAAACTTGGCTAAAGATGTTTCTTCCATCTTGAAGAATAACTCTTGTGGTTTTGAGTATTCGGTGGAGTGGTGTCTTCGTAAAACTCCAAGTATGTTTTGGACATACAAGTCCAAACACCTTCACTTGTTTGAGAACTCCCCCTCACACTATCTTTCGACACCCATCTATAAGCCCTACAAGGAGCTTCATCTTCTTTTCGCGTCCAAGCCCTACCTTTAATTGCAGATGAGGTCATTTGAAAATTATTGAAAAAATTGAAGGAAATATTATTGGAAGAGGTAAGAAATGTGAGAATTGAAATGGGGAAAAATTTGTGAGGAATGGTGTAGTAATGGCTTAGGTATTTATAGGAAAAATGAGATTTTTTTAGAATTTTTTAAAAATATTTTGGCCCCAAAAAAAAAAAAAAAACCAACGGTAACTCAAGTCAGCATGACATCAGCTAGCCGTTGCTAGCTGGCGTCACGCTAACGTCAGCTAGTCGTTAGGGTTTGAATGGCAGCCCGACTGGTTGGCTGCTTTGGGTCGGCCGGTTGGCCTTTTGGCCCTTTTTTGTCAAGTGGGGGCCATGAGTTCTTTGGCCTGGCCCTCGGTTGGAGACGATTTTTGGGCTATTTTTGGCCCTCTGGACCTTTCGGTTGGAGATGGCCTAAGTCAGTCCAATTAAAATTAGTCTGGTGCAACGCACACTAATGATTTAACCCTACCACTAGAGGGAGGTCATTGAATTTCTTTACCCTTAAGGGAAATTGAATTTTGCATAATTTGCTCTGCAAAACGTGTACTCAATTGCTAACACTAAGGTAAACTATTTTAGGTTTGGTCCATATTCGAATTATCCCCAATTTTGAAATTTTAGATACTTAATTTATGTTTGTGTTGCATGTTTAAGATTCGTCTTGGGAATAGTTATTTGAGGTTGTACAAATTGGAATTGGTAGGTCGAATTTAGCCAAATTTGGGTAATAACCGTGATCTCTAAGCCTCTTCCTCTTTTCAATTTCTGTTAATTTAGCTCCCAATCGATCATTTTCTTAATTTTTGTTGTCTGTGTTTTGTTTGGTTGCTGAAAAAATGTGAAGCGAAGGAAAGTTTGAATCATTTTCTGTAATTTTGGTTTTCTATGTTTTCTTTTTTTGCTGTTTTGGGTTGTACTGCTGAGTTCCATGTATTTATAGGATGTGAATACTTCGTTTAAGCTAAACATTATGAGATTTAGGGTTTAATGTTTTGCACAATTGGGTATACTTTCCCCGAAATTAAATGGAGATTTGTCCTTGGAAATGTTTACAAAACTACTCTTATGTGCAAGACCAAATCCAATCTGAAGGATGTAAGTTTATAACGTAACATAACGTAACCAAGAATTTTTTTCTGGGTTTTTCTAACCAAACCTTCTCCCAAGGTGTGATTATAGCAAGGTATATTCTCAGCTTTTTGTAAGGAACAAACGCTGAGACCATTTGCATTAAAGATTTCGGACATTGTTTTCGAAAAAAGAAACCTTAAATGGAAGATTGTTATCATATTATACTTTGAATCTGTTGTACAATATGAAATTTACTATTGTAACCTTGCACTAAACATTTGTGGTGAATGAGTTTAGTGCGTACAAGAAATGAAATCTCAAGGTATAACTGATGATCGGCTGGAACTTCTGAACGGTGTTAAAGTTCCAAATAATTTGTAAACAGAACTTTCTACAAATTCTTTATTTCTCATGTTTTGTAAAAAAAATAAAAATAGTTTAATATATTGTAATTAATTTGTTCAATATGCAAATGAATGTAACCCTTTGAATTTTATAAATCTAACTTCTATAACCTCTGTTTTTTAATAGTATATATTTTCAAAATATTTTAAATACCTGCAACATCTTGTAGACACTTTTATGAATTATAAAGTTGTCACGCCCCGATCCCAACATACGTCCATGATCGACACGTGACGTCACCAAATACTCGTCTCTAACATACCCCGCCTCTGGAAAAAGGTAAAACGTAACTTAAGATCCGACTGCATAATTATTCTTTGTAGACTTTATGGTTGCATCAAACATCCTCGTTAGATTGCCTACGTACCTTAAATAGGGATCAAGCCATTCGTAGTTCATTGCCTCAGTACACTCAAACATTCATCACATAAGTCGTTATGTCCCAACAAAATATCACAATGAATATCATGCAATCTTTCAAAGAACAAACGACGAAGCACAATCATATTCTCTCACCATATTTGTCAACAAGTCGGTCATAACAATAACAATGATATCCAACATAATAATCCCACAAGACAAATAACATTTCCACTTCATCCATCACATAAATCATCACGTTCCCACATAAAATCACATTTCATAGCGTGTAACATATTAAAGAATTAACAAAGCACAACATTATTCTCCATAAATATTAATCAACTAAAATAATCATAATAACAACACTCATGTCCAACGTCACTCCACAATCCCATCAATTAATCAATTCATGAATCAAGATGTACAATCTTAGCATTTAATTACGTTCATCAAGCAATGCGATAACAAAACATTTAACGAATTAACCAATAAACATGGTAATTCTAATTTATTTTCACAATATCTATCGTGGGTAATTCCCATCTACTAGAATTTAGGATTCTAAGATCATCTTACGGAATGAACAAGAGCACGGATTCCGGACCACTCAACGGAATCCAACAACATCGGGTTCCAGACCACTCAATGGAACCAAAATATCAAGCGGTTTCTCTTAATCTACCCTGACCTGTCATATGTAAAGTCAATGCCTACATTATGGGATTGGTGCACTCAGATAAGTTGCGCGGCTTGGGTGAGTGACAATAATATAAGCATATGATACAATAATAAAATCAGCCATCAATCACAATTTATAAACCTTGAATATAAATCATTCATAAGAAATCAATACCAAACTTTTGAAAACTCCGAGGGAGTCACCCAGACGTCCAACGGTTCACAACATCTCACAACCATATTCTCATACACACAATGAAAAGTAGGGTTAAAGCGACACAGTTCGGCCGAAGCCTACATCTTTGAAGCTATCTCAATCCAAACTCAATGAAACCCAAGGTGGATACGATCCAGGACCATCACTCAACGAAACCCAAACCAAGATACGATTCCGGACCATCACTCAACGGAATCGCGGAGTAAGAAGGATTTCAGACCATCACTCAACGGAACCCAAACCAAGATACGATTCCGGACCATCACTCAATGAAATCCAAACCAGGATATGATTCCGGACCATCACTCAACGGAATTGTGGAGTACAATGCATAACCACCAATCAATGAAACAACACATGAATCAAGTTACTCAAGTTATAAGGGCTCAACGAAACAAGAAATGAAATAATGAAACGAGGGATGAAATATGTTTTGAAGCAACAAACCCCATGACAATGGATTAACGGTCCACCACCAGCCCTCACCTTTCATCAAATCAAGCCAATCATACAAAACAAACCATATTTCCAATATGCACGTCAAATCCCACTTCATAAAACTACCTCGATGGCTAAATATAAAAATTAACAATTTATAGGAAACATAATTATAAAACCATGTCATATTCACATATATTAAAGTCACTCACATTTCATCATATCATACCATCTATGCAAATCAACCACCTTTCAAATATGCACGTCAAATCACATATCAAGATCATCATCAATACACAAGCCAAATCATGTTTAATAAACACAGGTCTATGGCTAAATATATATATATATATATATATATATATATATAATCACATTTCAATAGAAATCACATTATAAAACCAAGTCATATTCACAGATGATACCAATATAAGAAATCAAGGTAATAAGCATATCACATATGTTCAAGTCACTCTCTAACCAATGTAGGCCCGCTAGACTTCACTTAAGTCTCCCATAGTACTAATTTTATTATTTAGAATGTATCGAGACATGTTGACCACAATTCAACTCTCGGTCAACGATTAGGTCCACCACTCTACGTAATTTGATCTTGAAGATCTGCACATCGGATTTTTGATCCATAACTTCTCAAAGTCCACATTATGCTTTTGGAATAACATACTAAAATTTCATTATGATCCAATGGTCGGATTGTCGTCAATCACACAAACAAGTGGTGGTCCAATTTGATCACCACACCAAACAATTGAATTTTTGGAAACCGAGCTAGACATAGGTTCACAAGGTCACTAGAAGGTATTTGAAACCTAGACAACACTCGTGAACAATCCCATGCACCACCACACGCGGTGGTAGTCAAGATGGATGGTTTAGAAACTCCGAATTTTCAACATTAACTAGATGTGCTCAAATTTACATGGTAGCTAGAGCTCAATAAGAGAAACACTTTTCACAACTAGGCCGATGATAATTTCTAATCGGAAACCGTTCAAATTCACCAGAGAAAACCGGATTTCTAGGGTTCTAAACACTCAACTCTAAAATGAATACGAAAGCACGAACTAAGCATACCAACTCGAATATTATGAAGAGTAGATGAAGTTTCATACCTCACTCAAAGGAAATGGTTGCCGGAATCACCGGAAAAATGATAAAACCGACGGAAAAGTCATGGGCTTTGTGGCTTCGAACTGCAAAGATAGAAAAGAAAATGGGAAATCTAACACTATAGAGATTTAGGGTTCGTCAAGAGCTTTCCATGGACACTAAGATCACCCAAAACGGAGCTCGGATGAAGGAGATACAAGCGGGTCAAATTTGTGGGTTAACGGGTCAAATTAGCCCCTAAAACGGGTGAGCAGCAGCCCTTTCCCATTTTTCAGAAAACATCCCCCTTTTCTGGAGGTTTCACTCCCATTTATAGCATTTTGGTAAAATTACCAAAATGCCACCAACTTCAAACGACCCAAACTTCTTTATTCTGACTCGGAAATAAGATCCGTTTACGCCTACGCGCTCATGGAATCAAACTCTACCTAACCAGTTCAAGAGTTGACCGAAAAGGTCGAGAAAATTAGAAATGACTAAAGTACCCCTCACTTTGTTTTTCTCAAATTTGGAGAATTAACGAACTAGTTCCAATCAAATCTTCGAAATACATCAAAAATAAAATAAAATAATAATTTTGGGGACGGGATATCACAAAACTAAAACATGAACAAAAAATTAATGACGCAGAAAAGTAACTTCCATAAACTAAAACATATGATCAATGTAGAAAACCTATTCAACGAGTGTGTGTGTGTGTGTATATATATATATGTATGTATGTATGTATGTATAATTATGTAGAGGTGAGTTTAATTAGAAGCACGAGAAAGCATATATCAAGCTAGTTAATTACATATTTTAGGCCATTACATTACTTGATGGACAATTTTTATACCCTGATCGGTAACGAACGTGGTTCTTCATTATCGATCAAGTTCTCGATCATACCATTCTCGCGAGGACTTTCATGATGTCATCGATGGATGGCCGATGGAGAGGATCGTCCTCCACACAGGCCTTCGCTAAAACAGCTAAGCATAAGGCCTCTGCAAGAGGATAATCCTCCAACTGTGGATCCATGAAGCTCCGAAGTTGTTCGAGGAAACCGCCTTCGCTAGCACCTTCTCCCAAAAATTTGATGGACTCTTTAAACGACTTCCCATCAATGTCCTCTCTTGCTGAGATGAGCTCAAGCAAAACAACTCCAAATGCAAAAATATCCACCTTCTCAGAAGCTGATCCGTGTAGAAGGTACTCTGGTGCAACCCATCCTTTGTCATTTCCTTCCGAAAATCCCTCAGCCGATATGGTTCCAATGTTCGAAAGCTTTGCCCTCCAATTTGCTGTCACAAAAATGTTTCTAGTGTTTATGTCTAGGTGAGCACAAGAAGGGAAAGTACAACAGTGTAAGTAGTGCAGTCCAGTTGCAATATCGAAAGCTATTTGTGTTCGCCAATGCCACTTGAGAGGACTAGATGGACTAGACAAGCAGCCCCTCAAGCAGCCATTGCTCGGAAACTCAAAAACTAGATAAGACCATGACATGTGATTTTCGCCGTAAGAAACCGCCTCTAAGTTCAAGATATTGATGTGGTTGACCTTCGAATGCACGTCAATAACATGACTCGTGTCCTCAAATCTCATCTGCTTGATCATCACTTCAACATTATTTATTATTCCCCTGTACGCTTGAGAACCAATCTTGTTTTCTTCATTGAAATCCCTTGTTGCTCTTCTCAGTTCTTCTATGCTATAATTGAACAATGAGTACTTCAATCCAGCAAGAATATCAGGCGATAAACATGATGAAATCGGAGAGCTTCTGCCTGTCTGACCGGATTTAAACGGGCTTCTGACAGTTGAACATGAAATTGGAGAGCTTAAAGCAGTAAAGGACATTATCTTCTCTCTCTTCCATTTCCTTAAGGCCCTTCTATACAAAATTACAAATGCAATTAAAGCTGCCAGTAGCAGAGAAAACCCAACAACAGACCCGGCTACATACAATTTCTTGATCAGTTTTGCATTTCTATTAGATTTTTCCACAGAAATTGTGGGAAGAAAAGCAGGAGCTGGAGGGGGAGAATATTGGATGTTGAAGTTTAACACTGGAGCTGCTCTCAAGGGAACTAAAACAGTTGTATTCGGAAACACAGTTTCATCAGTTGCTAAATGATTCACTGATAAAAAATCTTCAGGAGAGATGCCAAACTTCTGGCTCAAGATGACTGGCCCGTCACCTTCTATGAGAGGGTAGGTCACAAGGTACTTCACTCCACTACTGCTAGCTAACTTATCAGGACAAGCACATCTTAGAGGCACATGAAGCTCAGTGCCAACCATAAGCTTGTTTTCTTGGGACATATTTTCCTCCCTGAGTGTAAATGACTTGAGCAAGCCTTCGAAAACCCCACAAGCAACCTCGGAGTATGACGTGTTTTGCAAAACCGTGTAGCTGAAACTTGCCTGAAAATATTGACCTGAGCAAGAACATTTAATGGGAATAATAACTTCCCTACCTGATTTCAGTTCCTCAGAAGGAGATGTGAGATTGTTGAGTCCAAGCAGTTGATCAGAATCCATTCGAAACAAGTCTGAGACATTCGAAACAGTTCGAAAATTTGGGTTGGCTCTGTAGACCAAGAATGTTTGGCAAGAATTTTGGAACATATTGCAAATGTATCTTGAGCCTGAATTGCTAGCCTCAACACCGCAATATGATTGGTCATAGAACTGCTGAGCATAGCTTGAACTTAGGGAAACCAAGATTAGAAGGCAGAGGTAAACCATGGTTTTCTGATATCAGAAATTGTAAATTTAATTCTGTTAGGTGGTTTAAGAAAAGGAGAGGAAGAAATGATTTGGTTGAGATGGGATTAGTTAATTAATTAGTTGATTGCTGATGAGAGAGCTAGCAATGAATGATGGCTACTTGTGTTTTAATATTTGCATGTCCGGCCAATATGCAAGGTGAAAAGCATAATTAAGGAAAAAAATATCCAGAAAATGCCACTAATGGCCGGCTAGAATAGCGATGATCAGATGGGAACACCTTGACATGTTTTTTTCTATGTGTTTTTTGCAATCAAATATCCTCCAATAGTTGTAGTTGCAATTTTTCAATTCAATTTTCTTCATTTTATTTTTTGTTAAATTTGACCAGTTTAGAGAGTAAGATGAAGGTTAAACTCTAAACAATCATGTGGTACAATCTGTCCGCATGTTAAAAAATTAGTGGATTCTTATTGATACTATAACGTAAAATTGAGAAACACAACCCTGTCATTTAAGAAATTTTTGTGTCCACCAGTTGAATCAAGTAGATGTGTACGACCACTCATAAACTCCAATACTAGAATCTCACTTTACTATGAGTTGGTCGGACAACTTAGCATATTACTATATATTAAAAGCCAACAGAAAAGCACTGTTCTTTAATATTGATACTTCTAAATCTATTGTATGCCTATGTTTACTCTTCATTTTAGTTATTCACTTCAACATCATCAATATGGTTAAACGTTATAATGCTATACGACGTTGATTTCATATGCAGCTTTCATTTGATGCCAGAGGGAGTAGTAGAGTTCGGTTTGGTGGAATTGGAGTTTAACAACTTAATGGTAGACGATTAATAGGTAAACATTTTAAATTCTACCAGGTGCATAGACTTGAATTGCAGTTTTATACTTCTGCTATAATTTTATAATTGCACCACAAGGTACCACTATTATTTATAGTTGCACCACAGATTACCATTAAGCAAATACACATTATAGAGTCCAACATTTTTTTTTTCTTCCTTTCTCATGTCCCAGAAGCTGCAATTTTCCTTATTGAAGATGGCAGAAATCCCAACTGCTTGAACAGTACCTGTGGCACACAAATAAGATGTAGCATGGTATCTTTCTAACTATAACGAAATCATGTAGCAATGTGGTACATGGGTGGTCCTGCTTGGTTAATCCGTATTGGGGACCACACCATTTGACACATGCCTATGGTTCTGCTTGGCTAATCTACATTGGAGGACCATACGCATTATAGGAGTGACTCTTCTTGGTTAATTTGCATTGGGGGGCCGCTGCCTATTTGGTTACGTTGTTTCCCATAGGTGGACCCACTTTGTTAATCCACATTGTGGGACCACACTATTGGATGCATACCTATGGTCCTACTTGGTTAGTCCGCATTAGGGACCATATGCATTCTAAGGGTGACTCTACTTCGTTAATCCGCATTGGAGGGTCACTGCTTACTTGGTTACATGGTGCTTATGGGTGTTCCTACTTGATTAATCTGCATTAAGGGACCCCACCATTTGATGCATGCATATGGTCTTGCTGGGTCAATTCGCATTGAGGGACCATACGCATTGTATGCGTGACTCTGCTTGGTTTATCCACAATGGGGGACCACACTATTGGATGCGTGCCTATGATCCTGCTTGGTTAATCCTTATTAGGGGACCATAAGCATTCTAGAGTTAGACTCCCTAAATCAACTACAACCAAGCAAATGTAGTCTTTTCATTCATTTCCGCCAAGCCAAAAATATTCATTTTTCCACATGTCAAAGGTTTGTTCGCTTGGCTTCAGACTTAGCATATGGCATCCCGCACTATATCTCTTCTCTTAATCAAATTCATGTTTACTGAAAAAATGGTGGTGCTATTCATAAACATCTTTTTATCTTTCACACATCTTCTCAATTTTCAACTGTCGGATCAAATAAACTAAAGAAAATCAAAAGACAAAAATTAATCTAACGTATGTGAGAATTAGACTATAACATTTATATGTATTTAACACAATCATTATATGACGGTCGGGTATAATTAATGTAAATATAGGTAGTTAATATATCATCATCTGACAGTCGATATGGTGATTCTATTAAATACATGTAAGTATTGTAGTCAAACCCAAAATTATATAGCTGATATGTTAATATTATTATGCTAAGCAGAAGAAATCTGCAAAGTCAAATGACTTTGATCAAAAATTAAAAACCAATAAAGTTTTAGTCAAAGAACATAATTGAGTAGGGACGGATCCTAATTTTCTGTCAATTTTATCACATGATGTTGGTCTTATTAAATTATGAGACTATCATGTAAGGCTAAATCTTTGACCTCTTCCGTTCATGAAGGGAAGGGAGAGGAAAATGAAACCTAACTAGCTTTTAGGTATAAGGATGAAAGTGGATTTTTTCAAAAAATTCTATGATTTCTTCCTTTCCTCATTTTTTAGTGTGGTGTTATCCACATATGAAATATTTTATATATTAAATTTTAACTTCTGGGATCAGTGAAGATTATTTGAATTGTAGATTAGTGAGATAAGAGTCAACAAAAGAAATACATTTATATGTATTTAACACAATCATTATCTTAACTGCAGAACTATAGAGAGATGGACAGAAATGGGTTGTGATTTCTGAGATGTGAGGTGTGATTTCTTACCCTATTGTGCCTTTATTTAAAATAGTAAGAAGGTAAATTCATTACCAATAAACATTACAATTTAAGTAGGATACTATGTAAAAGATATGGTAGAACCCAATAAGGATTTACTAGAATTTACAATTACATTCCTAACCTAATTAGGACTGCAACACCCCCTTGAGTGTGTAAATACTCAAGTAAATGGTGCATCAGGTCTTCAGTGATGAAGTACGTTTAGTTGATGAAGTCATCGACACAATGAGCGAATGCAAGTCTTAGATCAACAGAATAATGCATAAAAAGGTAAAACTTACAAAACCTCGCTCTGGTAAAATCTTAAAACTCATTATGGGAGAAAACCCCATGTTCTGAGGAGAAACGTGAGAAGTTTGCATTTAATCAAAATTAAATGTCTTCGGGACACAAGTAGAATGCTCATAAGGGTATGATCAGCCTAAGATAGGTGCCTCATTAAAACCTTGTTAGGTTGTAAAAACCTAGTGGCAAAAATGCTTCTAATAATAGGAAGAAAAATGGTCCATTAAGGTTAAGTGATTATACTTTTTGGATCAGTGAAGATTATTTGAATTGTAGATTAGTGAGATAAGAGTCAACAAAAGAAATATGATTAGTTGGATAATGACTCGTGTCTCTAATATGCACAAAAGATGGACAAGTTGTATAATATTTAATCATTAATTCTTGATTAATACATGTATTATGGTTTGATATGACATTCACTAAAGCTTCATTTTAAATTTTCACGTTTTTGAGCAAATCTTCATGATTTATGTCGAAGGCAATAAAGTCATGGTGATGTCAAAAGTGCTACTAATTTAAAATTTAAAGTAACTAATACTAGAATGCATATGTGAGCGGGGTTAAACCCTTATCACACAAGTGATGTCAAGGCACAATAATGTGTAGTAAAAGTAGAGGACACTTATACCATAAGAAGAAACCTCATTTATGTCAGTTTTTTTCAAAAATCCTTATAGTCACAAGAGCTTTGCCACATAACTCTGGTTCTAAAGCGAATGTGAATGGTGCAATGTGAACATACACGCGAAGTTGGTCCTTGCTTAGACTAGTACAGTAATTTGATAAACACTGTGCATATCAAGTAATAATGAGCAGATAGGATGCAATGATGTCATGCCACAGGTTTATGCTTACAAATAAGACAATAAGCATAAGGTGTACATTGATTACTCAAGGTTGTAAAAAACGCTAGGCGCTAATCGTACGACGGACTGGGGTCTAGTGCCTAGGCGGATTAGGGGGATTTACGTAAAAATCGTATAAATAAGTGTCTATTTATATTTTTAGAAAATATATAATTGTATTGAGATACATAAATTACAAAATAAAATAACACATAGATTATTTAAGTAAATTTATTATATATATATATATATTTATTTATATTTATATAAAATATGACTTGTGCGCAAAAGTTTAGGGATACTCTTGGTTTTGTAACGTTTCTTTCTAAGCCTAATATGTTTTACTCATTGTTGGGCCTTACTTTTCAGTTTTCATTAAAAAAGGATTAGGCCTTTGATTTCACATAAAATAAATAAAATAAATAAATAACTTATTCCCTAATTCTAAAAGAACTATCAGCTAACTTTAAAACCCCTAACTCTAACCCTAGCCAACATAGTGTCGTCGCACTTCTTCTTCTCTGTAATTGCAGTTTTACAGAGCTTTCTCTCTCTCCCTCTCTCCCTTTCTTCATCTCTCATCAAATCTTTGATGCTGACTCTTCTTCTACGCACGCGGAAATGGGACAAGGTGCAGCAACATGATGAAATTGCAGCGAGACGCCGAAGATTCACAACCTTTGCAGCAATAGTTTTTGAAGTTACAAAACCGCCCAGAGGTCACCGAAGCCACCTAGCCCTCCCAGGCGGCCGTCTAGGTGTGGCCTAATACCAGCGGTGGGCCACCGTCGAGCGTTTAGACGGCCACCTAGGCCAATTTTTAGAACACTGTGATTACTTGTAAAACTAAACATCGCATGTTACATCAATTATGCATAAAACAATTAGCAAGGAAGCTATATGTATATATATATATATATGTTATTACATAATATTCATAAAATAAAAAGACCCACTCACAATCAAGTGATCGAGTTAAAACTTAATTGCAGGTTTCAGAGGTCCTTGTGACGCGTTTCACCCACTATTCTAAAAATTGGCCTAGACGCTGGATGGTCGAATACCAATCCGATTTGCTCCAAGTCGATCACAAAATCGAAAATATATTAGGCAGACGTCTGAACGAGATTAGGCGGTACTAGGCGGAGCTAGGCAGGGATGGACGAGGACTAGGCGGGGTATGTGCAGAGCGTCGAAATCTGGAAAAAAATTGTTGTAGAGGTTGCGTTCTGCGTTCGATGTTCATGAGGAAGACGACGCGGTCTTTAAGATGGTGGGACCACTATCTTCTCTTTTCCTTCTTATATATATTTTTTTAAACCTCACATCATCTTCTTTTCTGACTCATTTTTCACCAAAACCAATCCTCTTGTATTCTTTACTTTTTTTATTCTTTTTTAGGTTATACTTATGAATCTTTTTTTTAGACCACACCATATGTACTTAAAACTCTCCTCATACATATATTCTTTTTTTTTTTTTAAATAACATGTTATTTAATATTTATTACATATATTATATAGTAAATTGAAATAAATTATATAATATATGATAAATTTACTCAAATTCATTTAGAGCCTTAATTTCACCTAAATACGAAAATACCAATGCAAATTCTAAGCATAAATGTACTTCACATATTTGTACAAAATATAGCTATTGAAAGAACTACATTAAAACGATTGAATTTGACAAATAGATGACAGATTCAAATTCAACATTTGAGAAACCTAAAAAGGGAACTCGGGTTGCTCTATGCGCTGCCACATACGGCACTCACGCCCCGCCACATGTCTAGTCGAGTTGTTGAAAAGTTGGCCATATTCCGCGTAGTCGCTATTGTGGCCCGAGGCAAAGCAGAGTACCTCTAGTAGAAGGAGTGTGTGCTCATGCACTGGCCACTGCGTCTCCGCACGTAGGCCAACGCGCCACGAGTACGGCTTGTACCGACCTTCCCTAACGAGGCCGAGAGTGCAGGTTTTCTAGAAAACTTTCCAGAGCTCAATTCGAGCTCAAATCTGAACCAAAATCAGCATGCAATCTATCAAACCGAAGTTCGTGAAGTAAGGAATAGAAACATAAAGTCCGGCCAAAAGATTGCCGGATACGGCCTAAAAATGGCCTGAAAATCACGTGTCCCTTGCTGAAAAACTAGGGAAAGTTCCCTGAGTTGAAACTGCACCAAATTATACCCATTTTCACATGCAAGACCAGAATCTTACACAAAACAACAATCTAAGGTAATTTGGGTTAGTTTCTAGGTTTACCTTAGTCGTGAACGGGAGAATTTCGCTGGAAAAAATCGAATTCGAAATAAAGTCGTCCTCGGTCCACGTTCGCGCCAGTGAGTTCTGCTCTCATTTCTGACCTTACTGGCTATTAGAACTCGCCGAGATGGCAAAGTTTGTGGTGGATGAAACTCGATGAAGCTCTCAGCTTATCTATAAAAACAAAGAGTAGATAAAGTGAGAGTGAAAAGGAGATGAGAAGGAAAAAAAGGTATGAGAGACGTGGTTGTTGTTTTGGCAGGGGTGTTGATGCTCGCTGGAGTGTGCGAGTAAGGGTAGTGGTTATTTTATGTGGCATCGATTGTGTCTATTGCAATGAGCACAAAGAAAGAGAGATGGAGGCAGATTGTCTGCCTTCAGGTGCCTTTTCCATCCCCTTCTATTTTGTACGGTCACAGTTAAGTCACGTCAATATTTTATATTGATTTTTTTATAAAGATAATAAAACAAAAAGCAATAGAAATATAAAATATTGACGTGGCTTAATCGTAACCATACAAATATGAGGAAATGAGAAAGGCACCTAAACAGGAGAGCAGACAATCTGCCTCCTAGAGAGATAATGGAGAGGTTAGGGAAAGAGAGAGTGAAATGACAATGATAGGTAGATGAGAGTTGGACGGGAAAGAAGGTAGAGATAACAAGAAAGTTGCATAAGAAAGAGGGGAATGTCATGTGGTGGGTCCTAGGGGTAAAAAATAATATTAAAATAATGCAAGTGGCAACAAGATATTTTCATTAATTGTGAATTTACCAATTTGCCCTTATTCTCTAATGTTCCGTAGATCTTCATCGTGACTCTGAATTCTATTTCGCTTACTCCCAAACGTTCATAGCCTCGAATACATCGAGAGTTTGCGTGTGTGAACGGGCCTACATGCCTACTTGTCTAATAAGTTCAACGAATAGGCAATCAATATCACAGTCTGTAGCCCGCATTACCGACAACCCACTGTTGTTGGAATCTCAAGGGTGCAAAATTATCATTTTGCTCATCATTGGAAAATGCGCTTAAATCGTTCGCATGCACGTGTTCTGAAGGACGCTAACTACCTAGAAAGAGTAGAAAAATGGACAAAGAGTGATAAGGACTCAAATGTCCATGTAGGATTTCCACTTAGCTTGCCATGTACATTTTCATAATGTTCCAGCCTCAATGAACAAAATAGGTTTCAATTGGGAAAGGTATGTGACAATCGTTGCATGATTGGCTACAATAAAATCATGTATTTAATAAAATCATCATATGATGGTTCAGATCAAATTCATGCAAATATATATAAATTAAAAGATCAAATTTGACCAAAGAGATGGTGATTGTATTAAGGCCTGGTTTAGGGTTGTGGTGCTTTAAAGAAAACCAACTTATTAATAAGTCTGAAACATCAAATATGCTTGGTAAAACAAACAAAAAAGTATTTTAAAAAAATTTACTGTTAATAACAATAGAAAAACAGCAGAAGAGTCTATCATGCTTCTGAAAAATGTGTTTTTTTTTTAAAGCTTAGTGAAGAGTGCTCATTCATTGAAATTTTTTATCATTTAATATATTTACAACAATTTTATATAAGCAATTTTTCAAAAAAAAAAAAAACATAGCAATGCCAAACTAGCACCAAAGACCGCAACCAATATGTCTATCAAATTAAAGCCGAAAAAAGATTTGGTGCTTCTAATGTTATGTTACTTTAAATCTATAGGCCAACATTGTACTTGATTTACTTTTTAATAAATATAAGATACTTATAAGGGAGTATGATTCTCTTCTCTCTTAATTTCTCTCCCTTTCCCTCCCCTCCTATTTCAACGGTTATGATTAAGCCACGTTGACATGCCCGACCCTGATATTCACGAAACACGAGGGTAGGCACGTGCTGGCTGACACTCGAAGGTGACGAAGCCATATTAGGATGCATGAGAACTAGAAAGAAATAACTAACATAAATAAAATTTGTAAATTTAATTATAATGAATATGCAATTGTGGAACGTATTCAGAGCTTACAACTAATCCAAGACACTGAAAAGGAATAATGTAAAATTGAATGAACAAAGAGATGGGTCCTACACCGAGAGGACTCGAAGATGCCGATGCGGGAGTGCCTTGACGCCGGGATTGTATGCCTCGATTCTAAGTCTTGAGGGGGCGCAAAACAAAACATGAGTGGACCAAGTTGATATATAAGTAATACTAACATAGTTATTCAACAACATACTAACCCCTAAACAACAACATAATAAGTAATAGATTTTTTGAAAACCCTAGCATGTCATAAATTTTTTTAATCAAACATATTATATATAGTGTGCTTAATAGTAGTAGCACAAAGGTATATATATAAACATATATATATAAACAGTGTTCTAAAAAACGGCCTAGGCGTGGTGGTGCCGATGAGATTAGGTCTGAATTGCTAAGAAAAGTCGGGGAACTGTTAGGTGCTCGCCTAGGCGCTCTTAGGCGGCTTGGGCGGTCTAGGTGGCTGTCTAGGCAGCGGTCTAGGGGGAGTGGAGGTTTCCTGAGAAGAAATTCCACCGCTTCAAGTCCCTCTCTTTGTGCATCACCACCTTCTTAGTTGTTGCGACTCGTTCTCTCTGAACTCCATCGAAGAAGAGGAAGTCAGAAGAAGAGGAAACAAGAAAAAAAGGAAAATGTACAGAAGGGAAACGGAAAGAAAAAGAAAGAAGAAGTGGGAAAGATGACGAAGTGGATAAGAAAAAGAAAAGAAATAAAATGACTACAAGTTTCGGTTTTTAAGGCATGAAAAAGGGGTTTCTTGACTGATGTGAGGGATGGGGGGTAAGGGTCACCCCACATGCTTTTTGAAATTGGGGAGGATGCAGATGCATGCACCTCTTCACACAACACATGAGATTTTTATTTTTATGAAAATTAGATATAATCATTCAAAATATTTTAACTAATATGACATATATGTGTGTTTTTAAATTTTGAACTTTGGATACTAGTTTTGCATTTTATTATTTTTTATTTATTATTGTATTCATGAATTTCATACAAGTATAATTTTTTGTAATTGTCAATATGCACTTACTTACAAGATATACAAGAAATTTACCTAAATCCGCTTAGACCGCCTAGACGCCCGACTAGACTCTATCTAGCCGCCTAGGCGCTAGCCCGCCGCCCGACTAGCGCCTAACATTTTTTAGAACCTTGTATATAAATAAATCTTCAATTCGCCCGAAGGCACTACATCTCCTGCCCATAGGCAATATATAAATATCTTATGGCCGAAACCACCAACCTACGCCCAGCCGAAGTCAAATATAAGTATCTTCCGGCCGAAGCCAATATAAATATCATTCGCCTGTAGGCAATATCATTCGCCCGTAGGCCCTACATCACCCGACTGAAGCCAATTAATGATTTCATTTGCTTGTAGGCAGTATCATTCACCCTATAGGCCCTACATCACTCGACCGAAGCCATATAATGATATCATTTGACTGCAGGCAGATCGTATGAATAACTACTAAATAAGCACATAAAAACATTAACATTATATTTCTAATATGTGTGTATCAATCATCTATACCACAAAGAACGTAAAGTCGATAAAGTGTGTCATAAAGCATGAAACTGATTTACACATAAATGTTTCATAAAACATAGTCATAAAATCATGCTATTCATGTTTGCATTTCTAATAGTAAAACATTCATTTTGGAAGGGGGTTCACTCACAAATACTTCGCCGTCGAAGAGCCATGAAAACAAAAGAGGATGGAAACGCCATACACAATTGCACCTAAGCACATAAAGGCACCAATTAATAAAACTATACTAAAACGGTTGAATTGTGGGAAACGGACGTCATAAACGGATTTAGGACGTCGAAAAACATAACGGGGGACCTTGGGTACCCCCACGCGTCGATGCATGCGCCCTCACGCGCCGATTTGGGTAGTTGGAAAGTTGGTCGGAAAAGTTGCCGGCACTGCCGTGGATGACGGCAGACCATAGTACCTTCGGTGGATGCGCGTGTGCTCCATGCGCCGGCCAAGATAAGCGCCCATTCGTAGGCTTACGCGCTACCCACTTGCTGGCTAAGGTTTTGGGTTAAGACAACTGGGTTGGGCCTGTTTTCCTTGGGTTTGGGCTTGTAACTGGGCTGGGTTTAATGGGTCATAATTATAGATTAGGCTTAGTGTTTAGGCCTGGTTCTATGGCCTAAGAACGTTGGGCCGGCTAGGGTTGTGGATCTGGGTTTAGGGCTACCGGGTTGGGTCGACCTGGTTTTCAGACCGGTTCTCACGGAAAAGGAAGCTGGAGCTTCCTAAACTCCGATCAACTTTGATTTTCAACCCTAACATACGATCTACCCACCAAATTGAAGACAACCAAGTGTAGATTAGGATTATACCTTTGGTTTCCCTAGTAGTGGCCGAAGTTGGCTAGAAATCGGCTCGAAGGCCGTCGAACCTCGCCGTACATAGAGAGAGCATGCGAGAGACGTCCGAGGGTTAGTTCCAGTTCAAGTCTCAAGGAAAGAAGCATGACAAACTGGTGTGACAGTGGTAAGGCTCGCCGGTGAGGTGGGCTATGGTGGTGGTGCAACGGTGCACCGAGAGGTATGAGAGCTAAGAGATAGCTCAGGGGAGTTAAGAGAAAGAGAAAAAGTGAGGGAACAAATAAGAGAAAGATGAAGTGTTTGGGCCAGGGGAACAAAACCAAGGGTGGGCCCCACTTGCGCACACAAAACAAGACCCAAAAACAACAATTTAAAATATCTATCAACCCCACCAAAATTACCAAACTACCCCGTCGTTCCAAAATCCGTAAATAAAAATCGAGATGGGTTGTTACACACGCCAACATTTTATTTTGAATTATTTACATAGAGAAAAAAAAAGTGTGAGAGAAAGAGAGAGTAGATGATGGTAATACGAAGGGAAAGAATTCTACTCCACTTTGTATTTTCAGTCTTCCTTTTCAATCTACAAGATTGCACAATAACCAAGAATTTACCTTATCAATGGAAGAAAAATGAAGACTAAATCAAGTGTCATATTTTCAAAAATACCCTTTGCACTATCCTCTCCACTCTCCCTATGTCCTTCTTTTTTTTTTTTTTTTTTTTTTTTGGTATTTCCATGTTTCATTTTGAGAAATAAGTGAATGGATTTTGTTGAGTAAGGCTTTGCACCTGCCGCACACAATAATCGACTGATTTTAAACTCTGCTCATGTTGAGAAATAAGTGAATGGATTTTGTTGAGTAATTTACAAACATGAGCAGAGTTTAAAATCAGTCGATTATTGTGTGCGGTAGATGCAAAGCATGTGAGCCACGTCACACTTATTTAAGCGTTTTAGACTATCTATAAAAGAGATGTCAAACATGCTAATTATGACTAAAAGATATCAAGGTGTCTTCCAAGAGAGATGTCATATATGATATTGCAGCTAAGTTATTTGACTCATTACTTTCTAGCTATCTTTTTTAGCAACAAATAAAGATAGAGTCACATGCCTTTAATTTAATTTTTAAATACACTGGTCTCATTGACAACGAATAAAATGAAAATTAAGATCAATTGTAATTATTTTTTAATAGTTAGTGTAACTATGTGGCCCAAAATATTACACATCTATTGAAAATGAAGAAGATCTAAAAATCTAGCCAAAAAAAAAAAAAAAGAGAGAAAAAGATTTAAAATCTATACTCAATTGGCCACATCAACGATTAAGTAAAATTTTGACATATTATGTTTGACATCTCCTTTGAAAATGCTATTTGCTTAACTTTTGTAAACATGTATTAAAACGACTTAAAACTCTTACAGATATAAGTTCTGACCTGCATATAATCGACACAACTAGAAAATTGTCAACACTATTTTATATAATATGTGTAAATAAAATGATAATTTTTTCAATATTTAATTTTCACCACTGTTTAAATCTTTTATTTTCAATCTAAGCTATTTATTTCTTGTATCATTCATCGCTACATAGTTTTGAATAAAAAATCAATGATATGGGTTGTGACGACATGAACACAATAATACATATAAATAGGTAATTGAACACAACTCGGCTACACCCTATTGTGTGTTGGGAAAACAATCTATCACAGTCACAAAATGGCCATAATTTAATAGTATGAATCTTTGTATTATTATAGTATTATTATTTAATTGATATACATGTTTGGTCAATATGTGTGACGACATAAACATGATAAGAGATGAACACAACCTAGCTACACCTTAATGTGCATTGGAAATTTGGGAAAGCAGCCTGTCACAGTATCATAACATCCTGATTTAATAATATGAATTTATTTTATACTATTATAGTATTTTATTTACTCGATTTATGTGTTGGTCAATATGTGTGACGTCATAAACGCGACAACAGATGAACGACTACACCCTAATGTGCATTGGGAATTTGGGAGAGCAAACCGCCACAATAACGTAACATTCTTATTTAATAATATGAATTTATTTTGTATTATTATAGTATTACCATTTAATCGATATACGTGTTGGTCAATATGCGTTGTTACATGAACACGACAAGAGATAAACACAACCCGACTACACCCTATTGTGCATTAGAAAAACAACCTAAACAAAATGGTTCACAGTCACACAACATCCCAATTTAACATTCAAAATGTCATGCGATGAGAAACGTACATATAATATTACTCTATTAGAACAAAATTGTACAATAATAGCCAATTCTTCCATGCTAATAAGGATCTTCTTTGTGAGGATTCTGCGAATCCACGTATTTTGTTCGTTCATCATACATCGTGCGAACATAAATTATTTTAAATTTTATTATTTAAAATTAAACATAAACAGTACTGTGAACACGAAAAATTCCTGAAACAAGAAACAAGAATACGTGCACAAAGTAATATTTTTGTGTTAATGATTTTTTGGGTTACGATCTCTTAAATTTGGTCATCTGATTCAATCTCCGTAAGATGTAGATTTGTTGATCCAAGGGCCATCGAGGCTTGATCTTGGATGAACAGTTGTAAGTTTCTTCAAGGGCCTTCGTGGCTTTGATCTTGAAGGTTGATGGAAGTTTCTTCAAGGGCCTTCGGGGCTTGATCTTGAATGTTGATGGATGAGCGGATCTTCAAGGGCTTTTGGGCTTGATCTTGAAGAACGGTTGGTTTTCTTCAAGGGCCGTCGAGGCTTGATCTTGAATGAACAGTTGGTTTTCTTCAAGGGCTTTTGGGCTTGATCTTGAAGAATAGATGTGTGGATTTGTTTGTGTTGTTGATCCAAAGGGCCGTTGGGGCTTGATCTTAGGATGAACGATGAACACTTTCTTCAAGGGCTGTCGGGGCTTGATCTTGAGTTCGTGGGAGTTCTTCAAGAGCCGTTAGGGCTTGATCTTGAAGGATGAACAGTTGATGAATGGATATTCAAGGGGCGTTGGGCTTGATCTTGAAGAATGGGTGTATGAGTTTGTTGAGGTTGTTAATCCAAAGGGTCGTTAGAGCTTGATCTTAGGATGAACAGTTGATGAATGGATCCTTAAGGGGCGTTGGGCTTGATCTTGAAGAATGAGTGTATGGGTTTGTTGAGGTTGTTGATCCAAAGGGCCGTTGGGGCTTGATCTTAGGATGAACGGATGATGAATGATGAACACTTTCTTCAAGGGCTGTCGGGGCTTGATCTTGAATAATGGTTGTGTGTATTTCTTGAAGGGCTTTTGGGCTTGATCTTGAAGGTTGATGGATGAGCGGATCTTCAAGGGCTTTTGGGCTTAATCTTGAAGAACGATTGGATGTGTGGATTTGTTGAGGTTGTTGATCCAAAGGGCCGTTGGGGCTTGATCTTAGGATGAACGGATGATGAATGATGAACACTTTCTTCAAGGGCCGTCGAGGCTTGATCTTGAGTTGGTGGAAGTTCTTCAAGGGCCATTGGGGCTTGATCTTGAAGGAGGATTTGACGAAGAACGAAGAGTGCTTTCTTAATCCTTCGGGATTTTCTTGAGAGCTTTAGAACTTTAAGGCTTCAAGGTTTTGGTGTGTCTATTTGTTGATGTTGTTGATCCAAAGGGCCGTTGGAGCTTGATCTTAGGATGAACGGATGATGAACGATGAACACTTTCTTCAAGGGCCGTCGAGGCTTGATCTTGAGTTGGTGGAAGTTTTTCAAGGGCCGTTGGGGCTTGATCTTGAAGGAGGATTTGACGAAGAACGAAGAGTGCTTTCTTGATCCTTCGGGATTTTCTTGAGAGCTTTAGAACTTTAAGGCTTCAAGGTTTTGGTGTGTGTTTGTTGAGGTTGTTGATCCAAAGGGCCGTTGGGGCTTGATCTTAGGATGAACGGACGATGAATGATGAACACTTTCTTCAAGGGGCCGTCAGGGCTTGATCTTGAGTTGGTGGGAGTTCTTCAAGGACCGTTGGGGCTTGATCTTGAAGGAGGATTTGACGAAGAACGAATAGTGCTTTCTTCATCCTTCGGGATTTTCTTGAGAGCTTTAGAACTTTAAGGCTTCAAGGTTTTGGTGTGTGTGGGTTTGTTGAGGTTGTTGATCCAAAGGGCCGTTGGGGCTTGATCTTAGGATGAACGGATGATGAATGATGAACACTTTCTTCAAGGGCCGTCGGGGCTTGATCTTGAATAATGGTTGTGTGGATTTCTTCAAGGGCTTTTGGGCTTGATCTTGAAGGTTGATGGATGAGTGGATCTTCAAGGGCTTTTGGGCTTAATCTTGAAGAACGATTGGATGTGTGGATTTGTTGAGGTTGTTGATCCAAAGGGCCGTTGGGGCTTGATCTTAGGATGAATGGATGATGAACGATGAACACTTTCTTCAAGGGCCGTCGGGGCTTGATCTTGAGTTGGTGGGAGTTCTTCAAGGGTCGTTGGGGCTTGATCTTGAAGGAGGATTTGACGAAGAACGAAGAGTGCTTTATTGATCCTTCGGGATTTTCTTGAGAGCTTTAGAACTTTAAGGCTTCAAGGTTTTGGTGTGTAGGTTTGTTGAGGTTGTTGATCCAAAGGGCCGTTGGGGCTTGATCTTAGGATGAACGGATGATGAATGATGAACACTTTCTTCAAGGGGCCGTCGGGGCTTGATCTTGAGTTGGTGGGAGTTCTTCAAGGGCCGTTGGGGCTTGATCTTGAAGGAGGATTTGACGAAGAACGAGGAGTGCTTTCTTCATCCTTCGGGATTTTCTTGAGAGCTTTAGAACTTTAAGGCTTCAAGGTTTTTTTTTGGATGTGTGGGGAGTATTCTCTTCCATTTTGGGAGTAGAGAAATGTATTTGTGAATTGGTGTTTTGGTGGGGAGTATTTTCTTCCATTTTGGGAGTAGAGAAATGTATTGGTGAATTGGTATTCCTTCCTCTTGATGGAGAAGCCTATTTATAGGTTTTGAGAGTGAATCACCACCATCCATTTTTTTGGTGAAGTGAGTGGATGTTGTAGGTGAAGTAAGTGTGTGAGGTTGGTGAAGTAAATGGAGTTGGTGGGTGAAGTAAGTGGATGTTGTAGGTGAAGTAAATGGAGTTGGTAGGTGAAGTAAGTGTGTGAGGTTGGTGAAGTAAATGGAGTTGGTGGGTGAAGTAAGTGGATGTTGTAGGTGAAGTAAATGAAGTTGGTAGGTGAAGTAAGTGTGTGAGGTTGGTGAAGTAAATGGAGTTGGTAGGTGAAGTAAAAGTGTGAGGTTGGTGAAGTAAATCGAAGTTGTAGGTGAAATGAGTGTGTGATGTTGGTGAAATAAATAAATGTTGTAATTTTAATACCTTGGTTAACATTTATTTCACTGAAATTTCGATGTCTACAAGTACATGATGAAAATTGATCACACAATATACAATGAATGAACACAAATAGTACATCATTCATCGTACATTGTGCCAATTGGACTTTTGACCATTTAAAAGGCAATTGTGTCCTCTTTTGCTTTTCAGCCCAATTTTGTTTGGTTAAATCCGACGGGGCAAAAGGGTGAAAGGACAAAAATTTAAATTACGGTTTCGTCCTCTCCAAGTTAAGACAACTGGCACTGGGAGTCTGCCAGTCTGTACGGCACACTCTCACGCTCTCACACTCCCTCTATGAATGATTAATTCTGTCACCAAAAAAATCAAAAAAGCAGAAAACCAACCGGGCCGCCTCCCCTTTTTGTTTCCCATCCCTCGAATTTTCCCGATAAATATCTCACTTTCTCGCTGGAAATTCGAAAGTAGAAACCCTAGCATTCTCCGATTACTGCCGGAAAATTGAAATTGGGCGCCAAATTCTTCCGCGTTGCTAACGTTTGCGGAAATTTGGGTTGCAAAACTAAAATGGCGAAGACTCCTCCGCCAGCGAAGAGGAAATCCGAGAGATTTGAGATGAAGAAGTCGACGCAGAGCCCGCTGCGGCGGTCGTCGAGGGCGAAGAACCACTCGTCGACTTCGTCTGGTTCGAAATTGTCTGACGGTAAAAGCTCGGCGTCGTCGTTAATGGAGCTGCGGAATAGGGAAGTAGGGAAGAGCCAGAAGCAGAATGTAGTGGGAAAGAAGATACTGGATTATAAAAGTTACAAGGCAATGTTTCTGAAAAATGGAAAGAAGGATAATGCAGCAGGTAACTGGCCGGTTTCTCTCGTTTCTAGTTTTGGCCCTAATTGTGATTTTCTTATAATAATGTATCTGTTTTTATTGTTATTTGTGGTTGTTTTGCAGTAAATGAAAGCAAAGGCAATTGCGAAAAGGTATTATCATGCGCTAAGTTGTGATTTTGTCTGCTTTTAGATTAACCCAAATGATTTTCATCAACCATTGAATTGGTTTAGTTTTGTGATAGGCTGTTGGTGTGTAGTTGAAGGGACAAAATTTGCTTACCGGCTTTAGTTTTGTGGTAGTCTGTTGGTGTGTAGTTGGAGGGACGGAATTTGCTTACCGGCCTTTTTCGTGTTTGTTGTACTTAAATTTTTTTGTTGTTTTCATTATGAAACTTTTGTTAGTTGTTGAAGGTGTTGTGTAGCGGAAAGCGGGAAAGTCAGCCTAAGGATGAAGAGCAACACCTTAGGTTTCAGAAAAAGGTGGTGGAGGGAGAGTACAAACAGTGGACATCTTGTTCCGGTTTGTCTCAGGGGAAACGGAAAAGGGAACAACAGCTTGATGTGTTGTCAGCGATACAGCAAGTTGAAAGTGGTAAAGTTGTGAAAAAGCGCAGGACAGTTGTAAATAGAAATGATGATTCACCCCATCTAAAACCAGGATCAGAGGGAAAATCAAGTCCTGGATGTAAGAAAGGTAAATGGCTGATGTTGTAAAGTAATTTCATTTTTTCATGGTTTTTATTTTCCCAAGAGTTATGGCTTAGTGGAATGTTAGGGTTAGGTTGTCGATTTCTGAGTTACCACTTTTTGCTTCTGAAAGCATCTCTAATATTGCAGGAGCTTCTGTAACTCCAGCAGATATTGTGCCTGATTCTTCTACCAGGACAACTGGTTGTGAAAATACAGTAACGGATGAAAATTGTGCCTCTACTTCTCATAATGTGGATAAAAATGGATTAGAAAAACCGGAGAGTAACCTGTTTGAATCTGAGGAGAGAAGAAAATTGTGTGATGGCCAGAAGAGTCTCCATCTGCTTTTGAAGCCACGGATGTCAAAATTATGTGAAATCCTACAACTTTCTGTATGAATTTGATTTTCTCTATTCTGACATTTACTTTCTATTTGTGTTCTTCTGTGTGGCTTTTCTTTACTCAATATTCCATTAACTTCTCAGTAAAATACAGTTCTCCATTCCATTAACTTCTCAGTAAAATGCAGGAAGATCTGAAGGATACGGTCAGAATGCTTCTTGAATATGTAATGAGTAATCACAGAGTAGATACAAAACCAGCAACAATACTGCAGGCATTTCAGATATCTCTGGTTAGAATTGTCTTCATCCTTCATGCACTTGTGTTTCAGTCTTTTGGCCTTTTTTTTGGGTGCTCTTAAGCAAAGTGCAATTCTTTTTGTTATTGGCATGCTGAACTGGAAATTTCTTAGATGCATGCTTTCTTTTATGTTACTTGCTGCAACACTCATATTTCATTCTGGTATTGATTTTTACTGATATGGTCATGAAAGATCCTGTATGGTTGGATTTTGCTCTGTCTTCCTGGTTTCCCTTACTCTGATGTGTTTTCACTGAAGATAAAATAGCAATGCTTTGATTTTGGCTTAAAATAACTGTGATAAATGATAGCATTAAAATCCATCATGTCTATAGTTTTGTTGCAAAATTGGTTGCATCTGCATGGTAAACGCTCAACCCTTAATTTTTTATTGTCTTTGGCTTCTGCATGCATGTTTGTGTTCAAAATGCCACTTTAACTATTTTTTTTCTTTTCTTAACTGACTTATTGATATCTATAAATCCAGTGTTGGGCTGCAGCTTCATTTCTCAAGCAAAAAGTCAACCACAAAGAATCACTTTTGCTTGCAAAGCAGCACCTTAACTTTACTTGCACAAAGGACGAGGCATACTCTTTTTATTCAATGCTGCAGTGTTTGAAGACAACCTTTTTACTACATACAGGGACTTTTAAGGATGCAGAGTCTCTAAAGTTCGCTAAGTTATCAGGTAAAGGTGCTCTGAAGCACCATTTAAATGCAAAGGGTACACAATCAACGATTTCTAACTTGCAGAAGGTCCAATCAGAGGTCAAAGACTTGACTGTGAATCCAGAATATGTAGCACACAAAGATGTTTCAAAAAGTATCAAAGGAATTCGTAAAAAGTTCAAGAAGAAGATGACAAAACTTACTGAGAAGCATAAAAAAGAGAAAATTGAGTTTTGGAAAAATTACGAGGAAGAAAAGGGGTGTCTAGAAAGAGAGAACAAAACAGAGTTGGCCGTTATTCAATCTTGTTTCCAGATTAATACTTCAATGAGATCAGATAAGCTCAAGAAGTTGGAAAAGGAAATTGAAGAACATCAACAACGTGTGGACATAGATCTTGAGCGTCTTGAGGCACTGCAGCAGGAAGCATTGTATAAGTTGATGGATAAGCAGAAACAATTGTTACAGAAAGTGGGATCCTGGGCACGGCTCAAAATGCCAAATAGATCATCTTCAAATAAACCTGAGCCTGAGTTGGAATGCTCACAGACAAGTGAACAAATTAGAGTTAACAAAGATCTGGATGATTTTGCCTCTCTAAGAGAGCATGATCTTGATAAGATTGTGCCGAGCATGACAAGGGGAGTGATAGGACTGTCTGGAACTCCAGAAGGGAATTCTGATGAAGCTGTAGCATGTAGTGGTCCCATTAGAAAAGTGACGACTCCAACAGGATTGCACAAGACTGTCAGTTCAAGTAATGGTTTGCATAAAGTTGTTTCTACAAGCCCACCTTCATCTGAAGAACAAATCCATGCAGTGACGGTAACCAGTTCAGATAAAGTGGTCGATTTGGGATGGTGTGAGACTGTCAGTTCAAATGATGTCTTGAAGGATTTAGCCTTTGTCAATCCACCTTCATCTGAACAACAAATCCCTGAAAAAGCCTCAAAACATGGGATTGTTAATTCAAGTAATGGTTTGCATAATCTTGAGTCTCTGAGCTCTCCTTCATCTGAAGAACGAACCCGCGTAGTGACAGTAACCGTGCCACCTAAAGATGTAGAGCTGGGTGTCCTTGAGCCTGTCAGTTTGAATGATGGTCTACAGAACCTTGTGTCAGTGGATCTACGTTCATCTGAAGAACAAATCTATGAAAACATAACAGAACATGAGTCTGTTAGTTTAAGTCCTGATTTGCAATATGTTGTGTCTATGAGCCCACCTTCATCTGAAGAAGAATTCCGGGCAGTGACAGTAAATATTCCTGATAAAGCGGTTGGTTCAGAAGTTCTTGAGACTGTCTCTCCAAGGGATGACCTGGGGAATCTTGTCTCTGTGGGTCCAGCTTCATCTGAAGGACAAACCCCTGAAAAAACCACAAAACATGATACTGTCATTTCAAGTCATGGTTTGCATAATCTTGAGTCTCTGGATTCACCTTCATTTGTTGAACAAAACCCTGAAATTCCACAGAAAAGGAGAACAGTGAATTGAACGCTGTGGCATCTGATTGTGCAACTAGGGTCAACCAACAGAATGGAGTGGATATTGCAGCAAATGAAATCTCTTCTGGGAAAAATACCCTGGTAAACTCACCAGCAGTGGAGCTTGTGACAGCCGTTGTGGATGCCTGTTCAGTGGCACTACATCAGGTATAAAATTGTTAGATATTCTCACTGTACGCTATTCACCTTGTTTTGATCATTATTCTCTTGCTGCAAAATGACATTGTGCTTTGTATGGGAACATTGTCTGCACTACTTTTTTATACTATCCAGAGAATTATGAGGTTAAATCTCTGAGATTTATATGGGTTTTGTAAATCTATACAAAAGAACTTTGTTCATTATTCTGTGAGTTTTGTCTTGGTTTTTATGAGGACATGGTATTCAAGCTTGTTAATAAAGTTGATTCTAATAAATGAAATAAAGACAAAAAAGAGTAAGTGGTTTGGCTTTTACTGACACATTTGTAACCTGTCCAGGCACACCAAGACAAAGGTACTCTGTTAGCCACATTGAGAGAAGTTCAATGTGGAGATGCACAAGCTAGAGAAATGCAGAATACTGCCCAACCAGTTGAAATTCCAGTATCCCAATCAGTTGCAACAGTAGCATATGTTCATTCTGATCTTGCTGTGGACAATGAGCCTGTGGTACAAGTGCCACAGCCACCATACTCTAATACACCTGATTGTAATCCTCTTGAGTTATCTTCAGTTGGTGGAATAGAAATTCAGCCAAGTATTGAAGATCATGCCATTGACCAAACTGCTCAGGGTTCATATGAAAATGCTACGAACTTACTTGATCTTTCAGATCAAACTTTTTTGCAGCCTCTGACATTGCATCGGTCTGTTAATATCCCTACTAGTGGATTTGGACAGCTTTTGCCAGACACATGGGCTACATCTGCTACTTATGCATTTAATACTCATCCTATACATGCTGCACCTCATATGGCATATGGGATGCCTCTGACCTCATCCTCTGACCCTCTTCAGTACGAGTTAGAAAGATTGAACAAAGAGACAGACCAAAACCATAAGTCTCATGAAGATATGGTCGGTTTCGAAGTTATTATCTTTTTGTAATTTTTTTTTCCCTATTAAACAAAATATTTTTCTGAAAGACCTTTTTTTTTTTTTTTTTTTTTAACAGAAGCAGCGCCTGAAATCTGATTGTGAAAAGGAGATAGAGGAGGCTACTACTGAAATTCGTCGCAAGTATGAAATTAGATTACTGGAGACTGAAGCTGAATTTCACAGTAAAAAGAAAGAACAGGATGCAATCCGTGACCAGGTTATAAGGAATAAGATTCTCTCCTGGGCTTTCTGTAAATACATGGATCTTATTAGGGCATCGAGTGCATCTGGAGTGCAGAAAGGTTTGAAATTTCTGCATCATACCTTTTGAGTTGTTATTTATTTTCTCTCTTTCATTTTTTTCATATACCAGAGGTGTGGTTTGGATGGTATTTTTCTCGTGGAAGACCAAGAATCATCATTGGGCGTTTCTTTAGCTTTTTGTTTCATTTTGCAAATTACATAATACATTAGCTTCGTCTAATTATAAAGTGTGTAGGTTTTATGTAAATCTGCAAAGTGTTCAGAAAAAGTTATCGTTAGACTTGCATAGGCAAATAGGAGAAGGGGATGGTAAGTAGAAGGTATATGACTACCAACAGTGTTCGTACAGGCTACTGCTAAACCTAATAGAATGCTAACCACCCCCTTTAGGCTTTATTTTTGGAATCTGAATTTTAATTATAGCTTTAAGTGGAATTTGAAATATAGGTAATCTGAACCTCTTGCATGTTATAAATTTTAAACATGTACATGTCTTGATCCGCTTGTATGCCATGAAGGATCATGCAGTCCATGAATCAATACACGCTTTATTCTATATATCAATTACTTTTCTGCATTGCTCTTATGCTCCTCGCCTTTATTCCCCTGGCAGATGGCAATTCCAATTTCGTCCAGCAGCTGCACCAGCTCTCTATGCAGCAAAATGCACAAAGAAGTTCTACAGTTGCCGGTTCATCTTTGGCAAGCCCTCCTGCAGCTAGCCTGGCGACTTCAATTGCACTCACACGCAGCCTCCAGGCAACCCCACCTGCACCTGCACCTGCACCTGCACCTGCAACCAATCCGCATTGTACAGTTCCACCTACACAGACTCTTCCATTTTTGCCTGCTCAATATCCCAGCATTCCAGCAAGACCGCCTCACATTGGTTCCTTCGCTTCCACTGGAATCCCCCGAGGTGGAGGTGATATTCGTGCCCCAGCTCCACATCTCCAACCTTTTAGACCCTCAACATCCATGTCAAATTGGCAGTCACATAGCAACTCTCCTGCAATGTCCCAGTCACTTCCTCATGTGCCACGACTTCCAACCCCCACACAACAATCTCTTCCTTATAATAGGGCTCACCATCCTGAAACTGCAGGAGGATTGTCCGGTCTTCGTTGTAATATATCCGCGTTGGAGTTACTAATGAACAGCCAATCTGGTGCTAACCCACCTGGTATTTTTCCCTCATTGCCGAATTTGGGTTTAAACCGTGACCAATTGCACCTTTCGAGTCCTGCTCCTACCATCGGAAATTGTTTCAACCAAGTACATACTGCTGGACGCACAGATGTAGTTTGTTTATCGGACGATGACTAATCAGTTACAGGATACAGGTTCCCGGTTCTAATTAACGTAGTTTCACCATGTGTCCTTGTTGCTACTGGGCATGGCGCGAGGCTGCGACATGGTATTAGCACAGCTAGAAGTTCTAACAGTTACCTAGCTGCTAGGAGTTTGTATATGCACATTATCAAATGCCTTCTGATCTAATGAATGTAGTTTAAAATATAAATTATGTAGTTTGTACTCTTATCTTTTGCCTGAGCTTCGACGCGTTCCAGTTGGTTTGTCAAAAATTATACTTGGTGGCCAAATTGAACATGGTGGTGGCTAAATTGTAGGCTATTAGGCCATCTTCAGTTTTGCTATGGAAGTAGGCTATCAACGCCGCCGGAGGCACCTAGGGCGGTCGCCGGTCGCTTAAAAGAGATGTATCAATTGCCAACCGTCTCATGGCTTTTAAATTCGCTTGTATTATACACGTTTGTATGTTTTGGTCTAAAATATTTTTGTAAATGTCTCAATGATTTGTTAAATTTCACGTTTTTTTTAAAGTTCAATGTATAATACACTACCTATGTATATTTCACATTTAATATTTTCTTAATAATATACATATCATTCACGTATTTCAAAATAAAAATAAATAAATTTAAAATTTAAAAATTGGCCGCGTATTTTTTTAGTAAAGTGACATTTTTTTATTTATGTATTTACTCATTTCATATTTTACTAAGAAAGAGTTCTATGTGTTTATTCATCACTAATTGCAGTATCCTCTTATCATTATTAATTTTTTCTTTTAGAACTTTTTTATTTTTTTGTCAAGCCAACGTTGTCATGCAAGGGCTCAACACTTTTTCATCACTGTTGTAAAGGGTCACTTGCTTCTTTTAGAAGTTTAGGATCACATGTGTTTCCATACTTATTTATGAAAAGAAAAGTTATTCTCTATCATTATCTAGAAGTTAAAGAATTTTTAGAAAATAATAATTCACCAAATACCCGAACGATAAAATATTTACTAAAAAAAACAATTTTTGTAACTGATACACTTCGGCATGAAATGTTTACATTTGGCGGGTGTACGTTTTATTCAGCATAAATACATTTTCATTTGACGTTTAATACGTTTTATTTGACGTTGGTACGTTTTCATTTGGCCTGTGTATGTTTTACTCAACATAAATACATTTTCATTTGATATTGGTACGTTTCATTTGACGTTGGTACGTGTCATTTGGCGTTGTACATTTTATTCAATATAAATATGCTTTCATTTGACGTTGGTACGTGTTCTTTTGGCATGAGTACGTTTTCATTGGCATGGGTATATTTCTTTTGGAAATATAAGTTTTAATGGGTTAGTTTAGTGTTAAAAAGATTAAAATAACCCAAATGACAACAACTACTAGGTCGGAAAAATGAATTTTAGATAGTTTATTAAAATTCTTAGAAATCAGGTGTACTCAATTAAGATTTTTAAAGAAGTTTATAACATTTTAAGTGTATTCAATTAAGAATTGATTTTAAAAATCTTTTAAAACCAAACCAAACCAAACCAAATGGTTTGGTTTCATTTCGGTTTTAGCCTCAAAATCGCACCGAACCAAACCGCAAAAACTTGCGGTTTTGATTTTAGTTTCACTCAAAACCGCACCAAACCAAACCATGCCCACCCCTAATACATAGGTTCCAAAAGTATCTACTTGATTAATTAAATGACTTTAGTTGGGATTATATGTTTGCAATTTTACTGTTTATTTTTTTTTTTCAATTGAATTGCATAATATATAATATTTGTAATATTGTATTGCCATTAAGAATGCAGGTACAGTGAACTTGAAGTCCATACTTTTAATTTGACCCACAATTTTGGAAAAGTGTCATAGAAACCAAAAGTTTTCTAACATTCACCACAAATGTTGAAACCCAAAGTTCTCTATAATTAATCCGTTTAGACCAAATCATGTCTTAGAACCCGGATGTTCTAACTTTGATGCTTATCCATGTTTATTTCTCATAACACAAATCACAATCTTGTTCTCTCCATTCAGTGGATTGTCGAACTGTAACAAGTTTGATTCCATTGATTTGGATATTTCGGACATAAACTACTTATGTGGGTACAAGACGTGAAGCTCTACTTGACTATCAAGAAGTTGAGAATCCACTGAAGCCAACAATGGCGTGGAAGAGCTAAATAAGCCACCGCCATGCTGTGCATTAAAAAACTTATGCTTGAAGCATAAAAAACGGAGGTACCTTGTTAAGAGGATTCTATGGCTCATTGACTTTCTCTACTGACCTTTTAATTATTAGAGATGATCTTGCATTCATGAATAGGTACAATTATGAAGTTTATAGAATCTGATTGAATTTTTAGTGAAGAAGATTTTTCTCTTCCTTCAATGTCTCTAACTTACTCATGAAGCAACAATGTAGCGAAAGTTTATCAAATTCTCATATTTGCTTAGTACCACGTTACTCGTTGAAAATCACAATAGTGAGAGAAGTACCCCAGTGACTCGGTTGAAAGGTACCTAACTATATAGACCCAACTTCAGATGGTGTCTACCAAATGGTGTGACCCAATTTCAGCTAGAGCCTACTGAAAGGCATGCGCTGCTACGTTAGGGATGTGCCGAATGATATGTTCTGCTTCGACAAATGCCTATTGAATATGCTCATCCAACTTCAGTTAGAGAGTACTGAACATACTAGCCAAGGTTCGACTAGAACCTTCTAAACTCATGGATTTTGATGGAGTTTAATTGATTTGTAGAGATTCCATATAAAATTTTAATTCAATTCCCTTGAAATCTCAGGGGACTAGTGAGATTTGTGAAGACTTAGGGGGGTTTATTCAATTGAGAATTTGAGAGATTTAATGGATTTATAAATCTATGAATTTTTATGGAGTTTAATTGATTTGTAGAGATTCCATATAAAATTTTGATTTAATTCCCTCGAAATCTCATGGGAAGAGGTGAGACTTGAAATGTTATAAACTTCTTTAAAATCCTAATTGAATTGAATACCCCTAGATTCATTAAAACAATTGCATGTCTTCTATTACTGCATTGTTGAAGCCTGCATACAATACTAAAATTCAATCAAGCATGGCTTCAATTACAATCAGTCATGCATACAACATACATTATTACACTCAACTATGCTTCCCTAGGCAGCGAGTCAGTGACAACAGAATTCACATCTACAAGGACCACAACAGAATAATTCAACTTGATGACAATATTAAAATTTAACTTGGAATAAAGTTCAACATTAAAAACCAAAATGCCCTATGGTGCTACTTTAGTACAACCCAATTGAATTGTTAAGTTTATTATTTAAAATTAAAGTTCAAACTTCAAACAAAATTCAACATCAAAATGCGTTATGACATTAGTACAACCCAAAAAATAAACTGTTCATCTAATTCAATAAAAAAGTTTTGGTGTTTCAACTTACTTTGCATCATTCAAGTTTCAAACCTTTGCCTTTCCATTTCTTTTTGCACACTTACTAGCCGAAGGTTTAGGAGGTCTTTGAACTTGTGAACGGGCTTGGGCAGCCGATACTTGGGAAGGCCTTGCACGTTGTAAATTTAAAACCAATAGATGGGAAACCATTCATCCTTGTGAACTAGAACCTTTTTATTGGCTTGAACCTTGTGGTTGTGGATTAATAGTAAGAGCGGCGAGGCTTGAAGTTGATTTGGCCAACTCTAAATAATACAAAATATAAACAATATAAATCACATTAGTTGTTATAAATTTTAAAAAGCCTACAAAAGTAACAAAATATATTGAAAAAGAAAATTAAGAAAGTTTTTTAACTTGACATGATATACTTACCCGATTCAATACTTTCATAGAACTCAATGTGCTCAACCGAAGGTGCATCATCCTCCAAAGTAATAGTGTTATCGCCTTTAACCAATTTTGCATGCATATCAAGGCCTTTACCGATTTAAGAGTTAAAGAACTCCTAGAATATGAAATTACTCGACCTCCGGTGCTAAAAACACTTTTTGATGCCACGGTAGAGACTTGAATAGCAAGAATATTTTTTGCAATGGCGGCCAAGATAGGATACTTAGTACCATTCATCTTCCACCATAAGAGAATGTTAAAATACTTTGTGGACTCTTCTTTTGTAATTTGTACCAAATGATCCAATAAATAAGAGTCCACCTCATCTTTCACCACTTTCTCATCACTTGCTTCAACAAAATGCATCCATTCATCAACAAGATCATCTTCCATTGACGCCATATCAGATGAAGCAGAATGTTGTGCTTGTGAAGGGTCTTTTTTTATGTGTTTTCCACCTTCAACATTTGGGGCATATGCATCATAAAGGGCATGCAATAGATGTTTTACTTCATTAGTTTTCAATTGTGCCTCAAAATCAGAAAGTTTCTTTTTAAAGAGTTGTGTGACATGCCTCAACTTGAACCTAGGATCTAAAACAAGTTCAATCACAATTAGCGGGTTTGATTCATGGTATGAGTTAAAATATTTTCATATTTTGATCTCATGTCGTAAGCCATTGCCTTCAATAATTGCTCTGAAGGTAGACCGACTTGCATATTGGCTTGGGGATCCAAATTATTTATAGCGATCTTTATTTTTATGACATCATGGAAGCCGGTATGAACCGTGGGATGTGTAGAAGCACTTACCCTCAAAGTCACCTCATAGAACATCCATAAAAACTTAACAAAACCTTCCGCCTTGAACCAATCTTCTTCTGTAGGTGGTCCAACCCTTTTCCTCCCATTAGTTTGGCAAGCAATACTCACCCCATCTTCATCTTTTTCATCTTCAACTTCCTTAAAGTAAGCCACAAAGGAACTTTCTACATCCTTCGCCATAGTAGCAAAGACCTTCTTAAACTTCAAGGCAACATCCAACATAACAAATGTAGAATTCCACCGAGTAGGACAATCAAGGCAAACTGTTGCTTTGCACGTCAATTTCACCAAATTCACGGCTTGCCTAAAAAACTCCAATCTTTGTCGAGAGCTCCTCACAAGCCTCACACAATTTCGTATAGCTAAAAGACCATTATTTATCCTTTTCATCATATGACTCACAATCAATGTTCTAAAAAAGAGCCTAGGCACTGGGCAGTGATGAGCCGATGCGTTTTCTTGCAAATCGGTGGAAAAAATCGGATGGGCTCTAGGCAGGCTAGGAGGTGCCTAGGTGGGCTAGGTTAGGACTTGGTGGGGCTAGGTGGTTTTTTTTTTTTTAATGAAATTAAAAAATAAAATAAAAAATCCTATCTAAGTCTAAGTGGTTTAAAATTGTGAACTTGTTGACATGTGTCATCCTACAATACTCTTCACTATAGTTATATAACATATATGCTTAATGTGTTTTTAAATTTTGAACTTGTTGGATACTCTTTTTGCATTTTATCATTCTTTTATTATTTTATCCATGAATTTCATACAAGTATAATTTTTTGTAAGTGTCAATATGCACTTATTTACAAGATATACAAAAAATTTATCTAAATCCGTCAAGGCCGTAGCCCGACTAGCGCTAACGTTTTCTAGAACCCTACTCACAATTATGTTGGTTATGTGAGCGATGCATCATACAAGTAAATACTTGCCACCTAAAATAGCTTGTGAATTTTCCCATCTATTCATTTTTGCCATAAGTTGATCAAAAGCAACTTTATTTGCGGAAGCGTTGTTCACTGTGATTGTCATAACTTTATCTATCCCCTATTCCAACAAGCAATTTTCAATTAACTTTGCAATTATGGTTCCTTAGTGGTTAGGAATAACACAAAATTTTATGATCCTTATGTGCATATTCCATTATTCATCAATGAAGTGTGCAGTAAGAACCACATAATTAATGTTTAGTGTGCTTGTCCAAGTGTCGGTGGTGAGACAAATTATGTGCCCACTTAAGTTTTTCTTCAGAGAAGTCTTCCATTCTTCATACATGTTGAGAAAAGTTCTAACAAGTGTTCTTCTAGAAGACACATTAAACAATGGAACACCAACAACACAAAAAAGCCGAAACCCCATCTTATCAACGGTAGTAAATGACATCTCATCTATGACTACCATCTTAACACATGCTTCTAATACACTAGCTTGTGAAAAGCCAATAGCGACTAGATTGTTACCTTTAATTTTATCCCCGATTAACACTTTTGCTTTTTACATTTGTTCCCCTGATAAAATTTGCAACATTTTTCAATGTGGTGTTGCATAGTTGAGGTGCCATTTACTCTTGGTTCAACTGCACAATCACCATCATTGTTCTTTTTTGGGAAATAATTGCATTTAGCTTTCCTAAGCTTTTTATCTACCCAAACTTCCTCCCCTTTGTCATTGATTGTCTTCACTTTTTTCGTCACATAGTATGTTATAAAATGCTCCCAAACCCAACTACGCTTTCTTGAATCAGAGTTACTTACTTGTGCATCTTCTTCACCTTCAGATTCATTTCCATAATTTTCTGGGTCACCTTCAACTTTTTCTTCATTTTCTAGGTCAATTTCTATTGCCTTATCCTTCGGCTTCTCAAAGGAGTCACCTGTAGAAGAATGAGCAACCCAACTATGTTTGCTGGATTCTTCAAACTTGACTGAAACATAAAAGGCTTTTTAGCCAAAATGATCGCTGAGATTTGCATAACACATCACTTTGGTCCCTGAGATTGAAAATCAATAGAAATGGTCCTTGAGATTGTCCACCATCCATTATTTTGGTTATTCCGTTAAAAACTTCGTTAAGTGTTCCGGAGCTTTTGGCTGGAAGTTTGGGCAATTTTCAAAGCTTCGTAACTCAATCGTTTCTTAACTAAATTCAATCCATAATATATCAAAATGAAGATAGAAAAGTGTAGAACAAGATTATATCTATTTAGAAGCCCAATGGTTGTTGGAGATGGCCGAAAAAAAGCCTGAAAGGTGACTGGTCCGAGGGAAAACTGGAAAACATCGCTGGAAACTAGATAAACTTTAAACATTCATAACTTCTTCAATACTCAACGAAATTGAGTGATTCAAAAATGAAAATCATACTTCTCAACGAGATGAAGAGAATGATACCTTTCTCGAGACCAAGACAACCACTTTTGAGCCGTTTTCTGGTCAAACCACGGCAATTTAGCCATCGGGAAAGGTATCATTCTCTTCATCTCATTGAGAAGTATGATTTTTGTTTTTGAATCACTCGATTTTGTTGAGTATTGAAGAAGTTATGAAGGTCTAAAGTTTACGCAATTTTCGCGCGAGTTTTCCAGTTTTCCTGCAGGCCAGTCACATTTCAGGCTTTTTTCTGGCCATCTTTGGTAACCATTGGGCTTCCAAATAGGTATAATCTTATTCTACACTTTCCTATCTTCTTTTTGACATATTATGGATCGAATTTGGTTAAGAAATGATTATGTTATGAAGCTTTTAAAATTGCCCAAACTTTTGGCCAAGAGCTCTGGGATATTTAACAGAGTTTATAACGGAATGACCAAAATAATGGATGGTGGACAATCTCAGGGACCATTTCTATTGATTTTCAATCTCAGGAACCAAAGTGATGTGTTATACAAATCTAATGGACCGTTTTAACTAAAAAGCCAACATAAAATGAAAGTAAGCAACAACAACAATTAACAACAGTTAAAAGAAATATTTAACAACAAGCACAACAACTAACAACAATTAACATCAACAACAACAAGCAACGTAAATAATCAGTAACATATATATGGTAATGGATGTATAGAAATTATTTATACACAAGCAAGAAGCAACAACCAACCATTAAAAGCAAGCAACAATTAATAGCAAGTACAAATTATTTATGGATGTGTAGAATCTCTCCCCTAATTCATTTTGATTAGCGGCAAACACATGCTATCTTGCTAACTAATTAGTGTCTCACTTTGAAATCAACAATTAACATCAACATCAATGGACAAAAATATTCTAACTTTATATTCTTTTGCAATTCACATTTATCATTTCGTAGTCATATATTCACTCATATTACATTTGATCCAAGTAAAAATAAAATTCCCCTGACATATAAGTGCAATTATTTTTAGGATTTTATGGGAATACCAATCAACAACATTCTGACATTCTGATGTTCATGAACAAAGAAAAATTAAAGACTAACCAACGAAAAACCAAATCCCCTTTTGATTCAAAACCCAACCCTAAACCTAAAACTAAAATTAATCTCAAATATGTGAGTAAATTTAAATAAAACAAGTTATAAATCATAGTTCTTACCATATTAACATTGTGAACTTTAGAGGCTAGGAGCTGGAATGAAGTGAAGGGGAGACCAAGAGAGAGAGAGAGAGAGAGAGAGTTTGGGGTTGCAAATTTCCGGAGTTAGACTGAAGAGTGTGGAGAGTTAAAATGAAAAGGAAGGTTCAAATTGATTCGCGAATATAGTTTGAAGACTGAAATGGAATGATGCGATTTGTGAATTTTTGGAGAACGGAGACCGAGATAGAGAGTAGATGAAGAATCAATAAAGTTGAGCAGCAAATGAGAAATAGTATAGACTAAAAGAAAGAAAAGAAAGAGTTTATGTGGCCATGTTATGATGTGGTTGAGTCCATACTAAATGTATAGACTCAATGAAACAACCAATTAGAATTTAACATTTAATAAAGTTATGCGGTTTCGTTTCTATTTTAGATGGCCGGAACCGAAACCAAACCGTTTTTTCTTCATTCAGTTTGGTTTCAAACCGAAACTGTTTTGAAACCCTAAAACTAAACTGTTCGGTGCAGTTGGATTTCGTTTGTGTTTCTGTTTCGGTTTTCAGGTTCAAGTGCTCACCCTTACTATGCATGGAGAGTCTCGGTCTAAATATAGTTTTTGGGGCTGACATGGGCTACATGCCCTAAAACTTTTTTTTATTTGCTGGGCTATTGTCCAAAATAGTAAAAACGAGCTAAGATAACCTAACTAAAAAAGCAACATGGGTTATTGTTGTTGTTATACTGTAAGCTAGAGTGGTTGCAAACCATGATTCTGTGGTAAAAAGGGAAACATGCCCAATTTGGGCTTAGGTCAGGCAGAACCCGATGGTTAATCCGCTTTAGGAAGCACATGCCTCGGGTTCATTTGGTAAGCACTAACCAAATTTGAATGCCTTACTCGGTATTCCCCAATTGAGGAATTAGAGTTTTCTTCGATATACCTCAGCCGAAGTTGGGTGTGTCTCACTCAGCACACTACAGTCGAAGTTGGGTGTATTCTTCTTTCGTCGAAAAAACTAGACTCGCCATTATAGGTGGTTTCTGGGGTAGTAAGGTCGAGAGTTAAGATTGAGACCGTCATCCTCATCAGGGAGGGTGGTTTTAGGCAAACTTATGGCCACATCATTGTGGGGTTTCAAGATCAATCGGGTTTCAACGGAACCCGTTCGTGAAATCGTCGTTGATTTGAACTACCATAGCTTCGACCTAATTTAGGTCGTCATCTAACCATTCACAAGAAAACATGGTGAACATGAGTGCTTCAAGAGTTGGGCTTTGGTTCCATCGAAGTGTAGATGAGGCGATAAAAAAAAACGTCAACGACGCTGTTTCTATGGGTGTTGTTGCCATGAGTTGCTAGCTTTATTGGCTCGACGACTTGGCTGAGCAGCGACTTCCAACTGCAGCTTGACTGCGATTTTAGGTTTTTCCTTTTTCTTATTCTTTTCTTTTCACAAAATCATCAAATTCACAAGTAGTAATGTATAATAATGCGAACACAATTTAAGCAAAGTTTATAATTCAAAAGTGTAAAAGTTAGGTTCTATACCAAATCTACTATGAACTCACACAATTATAGATTTCATAGGATTCTATACCAAATCTACTACATATTTACATAATTATATCATATAAAATATCTTCACAGCAATCTTTTAATTTAGGGAATTGTTATTGGTACTTCAAAATTCTCATTTTACACTACGTATTTTCTATAGAAAGAAAAAAAAACACTTGAAAGAAGTGCAAAATGAAATTTTTGGATTGCCAATAACAGTTCTTTTAACTTATTGTGTTATGTTTCTATTTATTTCAAAAATTGTACCTTTGTACCCCTATACTAAAACACAAAAATGGAACCACCCATTGGCACTTGAGAATATACCTGACAATGTCTTACACAACCTATTAGCACGACACGTAAATGACACGAAAATAACGGGTTTCGAGTCGACACAATAACTAATCAAGTCACACGATAAGAACCTGTTAATAATGGGTCCTTAATAGGTTTACACGAGAGTGACGCGATAACCCGTTTCAACACGTTGAGAAAAAAATTATGTTGATGATTTTAATGTTTTAAACTACTTAAAAAAGCTTACTATAAAATACAATAACTATAGTGTATATGTATATATTTTATATTAAAATATGTATTATTGTTTTATTATTCTATATAAATTTAAAAAATTTAAGTTTTATTATACTATAGGCAAGGAGTGAGATTAAAAAAATTATAAAATACATTAAAAGTAAAAATATCAAGTCATTTAAAAATAGCAAACACATTAAAAAAATATAATAATTAATTTACAAGTGCAAAATATGTGAAATAATATGCAAACACTCGTAATCGCATCATCTAACCTGTGAGGATAGTACATCACCGTTTCAAATTTTAAAACTATACAAACCCTCATGAATAGTATTTTTATGGGAGTTCAAATAAACAAATATCAGTTCTCTATGAAAATTGAATGGTTTTATTGTAAAAAACATGCAAGGTTTCCTCAACCTCGAAACACAACTCCTTTCATTTTGCACATTCTTGAACATTTGGTATTTTGTAACAATGTACTAATGTTTTTTCATTAAACTCTTATTTTGGGGCATGTAATACTTAAAAGACAAATGTTGTTCTTATGTTTTGAAGTAATATTTATGTGCTAATGTGATATACATATACAAATTTAGTATTATGTTTTCAATTTTTTTTGGGTGAAATTATGTTGTTCATTTTTATTATTTATTAATTTAAAATATATTTTCCTTAACGGATAACATATTAGATTATAATACCTGATAATATTAACAGTTCGATTTGGAGTCTGGTCATATTACCTGTTTACTTTAATAGGTGTTAAACGACATAACCCGTTAAGGCATCGGGTATGTTGTGAAAATGATACGAACATGGAAAATACTATATGAATGTCATATCTACTTCTCAAGGGCAAAATGGTCATAAACGAAAAGATTTCAAATGACGTTTTCATCCCCCACAATGCAGCAGCACGCAACATCACACTGTAGCAATAGAATCTCAAAAGCTTCACGCCTCAGCATTTCTCCTGCCCTTTGCGTCCCTCATTTTCCTCCGAAAATTTCTCGCGGGCCATGATTTCCGTGCGAGGACTGAAGTAAAAGCCCTAGCATTCTCTGATCATCCTAGGACAAAAAAATTTATGGCCTAAGATTTTCATGCAGGTCAGTCAAAATCTCTCGATATTGTTCTAATTTTTGTGGAAATTTTGCTTAATTGTGTACTAGTTTTGGATTGAAATTGGAACTGAAATTGTTCTTGTTAGGGTTTGGGGTTTTGGTTTGGATTATATGGTTTGATATGAAAAATCAAGGTGTTAAAGGTGGGGAATTTCTGGGTTGGTGTAGTTTGTGGCAGGAGATATGCGTTTATAGGGTCATGAGCTATGGCATTGTACTATTAGGATCTGAATCTGCTTCTTTTGAATTTGACCTCTTATATTAGCTGTTGTTTGGTAAGCGATAGGCTAGAGCGAGTTGGGATTAAGGTGCTTAGTTCACACATGAGATTGGTGTGATTTGGGTATGAACATACGGTCACACGTCAGGCGAATGCATGCTTTTGCTTAAGTAGCTGTGATTATCCTTTTTGAAGTGTTTTTATTTTGGTTCAAGGTGCATTGTCAGCTTTATGTATTGCCTAGCTTAAGGGACTGGCATAGTGGCGTGCGTGCTTTTGCTTTAGCAGCTGTGATCAGCCTTTCTGGAGTGCTTTCTATTTCGGGTCAAGGCGCATTGATAGCTTTGTGTGTTGCCTAGCTTAAGGGAATGGCAAAGTGCTGTACCTTCTCCTCTGGAATCTGAACTGATTGACATTGCCGCAGAGAGAATACCATCATTGCCTGTTAGGTAATTGCAATAGTACACTGAGTGGTTGATATAGAAACTGGTGGGGAGGCTGGTTTGATGATATCACTGGTTAGGCCATTTAGGGTTTATGAGAGGAGATGGAAGAAGAGATGAAGCGCTCACATTTTTGCAGTTATGGTACATATTTTATCAGCATTTTAGAAGTCTCCGACATTTAAAGTAGTGCTTTTCCAAATATTCAGGGTTCAAGAAATACTTTGTTAGGACATGCGTCAATTCGAAGTTATAATTGTGATAATGTAGGCCTTTCAGGTTGTCTAAGGTTATCCAATGAGGTTCAAAGTATCTATTGTTTTCTTTTGGCTTACTATCCGTCGATTAGTCTCTCACTTTTTTTATTAAATTGTGTTTCTCACCAATAAAGAGGAACTTCTAGTGGTGTTTATATGTTCAGTAAGTATTAATATACTCTAACCTAAAATACTGTTTGATGGTGTAGATGTTAGATATTCCTGTTTGATGTCACACTATTGTGCTTTACAGATGTCCTCACTCAAAAATATCTGGACATTTTTCCATTGATATACAGGTATAATTATGGCACATGATACACGATCTAGTCGGAAAATGAAGGATGATGAGGATAGTAAGTCAAAAGGGAGGCAAATCAGTAGTAAAGGATCAAGTACTTCAGGTTCTGGAGCATCGGATACATCTGGATTAAGGAGGTCTGCTAGAGAAACATCGTTGAAGAAAAACATAACTTTGGGCCCTTCTATTACTAGGAAGTCTGAAAGACTCGATAAAAAAATTTCTGAAACTCCTCCATTCAAGAGGAAATCCGAGAGATTTGAGAAGAAGTTGACTCCAACTCCACCGAGGATTTCTGATAGAGTCAAGAATCACTCATCAAATTCTTCTGGGTCTAAAAATTCAGAGAAAAGCTCAGGTTCATCATTGATGAAGCGGAAAAGGGAACAAAAAGAGAAGAATGTAAAAGAATTGACAGAGGCAACTCGAGAAGTTAGCAAAAGTGTAGGATCTGGCTGTGTGAAGAACAAAATAAGAAATGCTCAAGCTTATAAGGCATTTTTCATGAAACAAAGAAAGAAGCTTAGAGCACAAGGTAACTGAGTTTTGGCTTTTCTCCCAAGAGTGATTAATTTATTGTTCATGTTTTCTTTTTCGTTGTTGTTTGTGTTTTAAACGGTAGTATTGATTATTCAATACATTGCTCATTCTTTTCTTCTTGAATATTAGGACATAGCGAGGAGCAGAGCAGGCAGAATAAAGTTTCTGAGGGAGGCGGCAATGATTGTCGAGGCACGGTTGATGGGCTTGGTAAAGGCATTGAAGCAGTGGAATCTGATTCCACTGTAAATAAATTTTCAAATGAAACAGTGGAAGATAATCAGGGAGGGGGCTTGTCCCACTCAAGCCCAAGGCCTAGCTGCATGGAGGAAGCTTCTGAGTTTGGAAATGGCGATGGCTTAGAAATTTGTGGTCAACAACCACTGGCATCAGTCCTATAATGCCATGACGAAAGAGATCAGTGATGCACCTGCAAGGGTACGTGTGTATTGCCCTGGTGAGGAACAATTGAAGATGCCAGAGTTGATAGGTCCTACAGTCAATGGAAGTATAGATGATCTCCACATGAGCTTGAAAACGGGTCATTGTGTTACACTCTCAAAGAGAAAAAGGAACATGAAGGATGAGGGTTCTGATTCTTCTGCAGTTAATGGAAGTAAAGATGTCTGCACCTTGATTGCTGATGCTGTCTCCTCATTGCCATCTGGGTCCACAACGGATGCTTCTGTTGGAACTTGCGGTGCATGTTTGAAACGACAAAGGTATTCCTTTGCACAAAATAATCGTATTTTCTTCTTATCTGTTGGTGCTGGTTTCCAAAAGAAATTATATCTACTGGCCATTGAATTAATTTAGTCTGTGTTAGTCCACTGATTTACTTGGAGGCCCAGAGTATTAAAACACCCTTTCACATTTATTACACTTACCATCTTTCCACTTTAGAATCTGTATTTCTGGAATTTACATCCCAGCTACTTCAAGTTTAGATATGGTTGCACATATCCTCCTCTAGAAAGGAGTCAACTAACAGGTAAAGTGTAATCATGAAACAACTACAACAACTAACAGTGTTAAAATATTGTTTGGTTGCTGTTGAATTTATAACTTGCATAATAAAGTGGAGTTTGAGTAAAACTCTCAATATTTTGACAAAAAGAGCTCATTAACACTTGAGCTCATCAGACTTCACCGTTCCTCTCTTTCAAAGGCCTCACATTCCTAATTTCCCAGACATATTGCAGGAATATAAGATTCTTAAGAAAGATTTAAGAGAGAGATAGCACACATTTTATAGAGAGAATATCTCTTGCTACACTGTTTTTTGCTTTCAGTATTTGCTACAAAACTGGTTAAAGTTTATGGTTTGTTTCCTCCCCTTGCGAGATTTTGGGTAATCTTGAATCCCTCTCAAGTTGTTCTGTTCATGGTCTAAGATCAGAGAATTGGGTCTTCTTTTTGCCATCTTTCTTTCTGGGTTTGCTTTAAAAAATTTGTTTGGGAAGAAAGAAAAAAGATAAAGGAGACCAAAAGCTCTGACAAATGATGTAAAATGTGTTATTTTGACTTGGTATGGAAGTAGACTCCTTGTCCCCTGTTTGTAAAATGTCTCTTTTCAGAATATAAAAGCATGGAAAGCAAGCTCCTCCTATTGTTTGTATCTCTTTGGGTTCCTTCCTATAGTTTGTTTACTTCTAAAATTGGATGGAAGACAAGTTAGGTAAAAATAATTGGTAAAGAGGAGTAAACCCACAAGTGTGGCAATACTTTTAGCTGCTGTGATGATAATAATGGGTTTGAAGCATTAGTTGATCCTCTTCCGAGAAAGCTAAGGAAAAAGGTACTAAGAAAGAGACTCAGTGAGAATCAGGAGACTCAGGACAATAATAAAGGCAGAGATCTGGAGTATTTTGGACACTGTTGTGTATGTCATTGTCCGCATAAGTGTTCCTTGTAAACTCTTGTCTGAAATCTGTAAAGGAACTAAAGTTCTATCATGTTATACTGGCCAAATTACAGATGGAAACCAACCGCAAACAAATTCAGTTTTCTATCTAAATTAATTGCAGTAAAGAATTGGCTCGTGAGTACGTATCAACTATAAAGCTAATGCAAGGAGTGGCGAATCACATTCCCCTTTTAGAATGTCTTTGAACCATTGGTTAAACTTGAGTTGAATCTGACTTCCGTTTGAATATTATATATTTTATAAATTTTTTACCTGGGGATACATTTATTGTGGGCTAGGTGATTCTTGCACTATAGGCAGGAGCTGTGCAGACAGAAAAATTTCCACTTATTTTTCTCCCCTCTTTGTGGCTGCCTGAAAGGGCAACTAAGGTGTTTGGACGTGAGAATGAGTGCGGTGTCTTAATTTGTTTGGGTTTATCTGTCAAGATCGCTTCTTGTGTCCCTTGATTTATTGCTGTCTCCTACATTACTGCTGATTGAAGTTTCGAGGTTATACTTTTTTACTAAATGTAACTTCATTTTCCTTAATCCCCACTTGATGGTACTTTGCAACGAATTGCTGTTGGCTACTGGTTATAAGGGTCAACTGAAATGGAATCTCATCTTTTAAACACAGGCTGATCACAGAACCATTTTTACATGGTGTGATATTTTTATGAGTATATATACTTAGCTATTGTCTTAGATTTTGTAAATGTTGAGCAATCATGGTACTCTTATAACATTCTGATTTTGAAAGTTTTGACTGTATCTCATGAGCTATTGTCTTAGATTTTGTAAATGTTGAGCAATCATGGTACTCTTATAACATTCTGATTTTGAAAGTGTGACTGTATCTCATGTGATATTTTCAGGGTGGAAAATGATCCAACGAAGCTGGAGATTTACTCTTGCAGCACAAAATTAAATCAGGAGTTATATAGTACATCAGCAACTGAGGTTGGCGCAACCTTCTTGCTCTTTTACTGCTTTCAAAATCCATTGTTGAGTTCCATCTTATTTGAGTTTGTTTCTCTCAGAGAATGAACATATTTCTCTTTATGGCCTGCCACATTTTTTTCTTGGTTTCCAGTGCTTATATTATGGTAGTTGTACTGTGGTTCGCTTTAATCTCTCTCTTCTTTCTGGTGATGTGTCTCGTTTCATTTCGTGGGGAGGTGTTTCCATGTTTGGTGTCATTTTTTTGATATGGTTTGTAGAGGATCTCTTATCTCTTGCTGCATGCAGAGCTGATGTGATTATAATAGTTAATTAAATGTGGCTACGATGTCAAAAGGAACATTATATTGGATATAGCAATTAGTTTTGCTGTTATACAAACATTGTAAGTTAGTAGAGGACAATGAATTATGAAGCCGACTTGGAATTCATCTTTTGGTGTTAAGGAAATTAGTTATTGTTAATGACGGTTTTGACAGTAGTAACCTTGTAGAAATTTGAAGGGGAAATTTTGAGGAGTTGAGTCTGAAATACTTCTAGTTTATTTTGTTATAAAAAAAAAAAAAAAAATTTCTTATGTTCCTAATGACTTGTTTGTATGTCATTATTTTTATTTTTCCTACGGATATTGTCTTCAGATCGTTGAAATGGAACATTTTATGGGATCATGTCCGTTATGCTGTGGAGATTGTACTTATAAATTTTTTCGCTGTTTTACTGTTTATGTTATTTTGCTTGGATCATTAATAATGTTTGGGGGATGTGAATAATAGTGTCTGTTAGTTGGTTATTTGATTTTGATCCCCCAAATTACTTTTGCTTGTCAAATTTCTAGTTAGCGCACATTACCTAGCTTAAAACCTTATGGTTTTAGTTTCATTTTATGTTTGTTATATCAGCTGTTGATCTTGTAGTGGTTTTTTTCTTTTTCATTTCTCTCAAAAGGTGCATCCGTATAGAGGAGAACTCATAGCTGATAGTGCGACATATGTTCCTGAAAAGCTTAATGGCATGCAGCAAAAGGACTTTTCTGTAGAATTTCAAACAAATGGTGACCAAAATACATGCCTCATCTGTTCTCTTGGTGGGAAGCTCTTGTGGGTAACCTTTTTTGTGACATTTTGATTATTGCAAGTGTCTTTAGTATTAAATGATATGGAAAATCTATTTTTTCCTTTCATTTAGGAGAAACGATAATTATTAAGTCTGAAAACTGATTATAAAGTGCAAAGAATCTGGGGAGAAGGCACCAACCTTCATCCAGATACAAATAGAGCCAAAAAGGCACATAATCGAAGTTAGTAAGACCAATCACCCCACTAAAGTTACTACATCAATTGGTCTATGACTCTATAACATGCAGTGGAAGGCCTTTCTGATGGAGCTTTTTGACGCACCCTACTTTCGTTTTTTCCACATCTTCAACCTCTTCACTCGTACAGCATCCAAAATCTGCCTCTCTTTCACTGAAGCCCACCTTAAGCGCACGAGATTGTATCACTCAGCACTTTTCCTAATCATGAGGCCAATATTTTTACAATAATTTTTTGTAAAGCTGGACACCTGACTAACCTGCCTAAAGTCCATTATGTTTGCTGGACACCGGACTAGCTGGCCTAAAGTCCTTCACGTTTGCTGACACTGTGCCTTTTTAGAATGAGGCATATGTAATGGTTGTACTTTGTATGTGGTTGTACTTGCACATAAATGAACACAACAATATGGAACTTTTTTTCTATAAGCTTCATTGGCATTTGCTTCTATAATGTGTTTTTTGTTCTTAGAATTTGTATTCAATTTCAGGTGCTGTAATGGAAGAGGATGCAGGACAAGCTACCATCTTTCTTGTCTAGATCCTCCTATAGATGATGTTTCTCTTGGACTTTGGTACTGTCCCATGTGTGTTAGAAAAAAGTTAGAATCTGGTATATATTCGCTGTCAGAGGGAATAGAGTCAATCTGGGATGCTAGAGAAGTAGAGGTATCTGATGTTGATGGTATGCAGAAATTATGAGACTTAAGCTTCATCTGTGTTTTGGATTATTTTCTTAAGTTTTTATTTTGTGTTGCTGATCGTTATATGTATGATGACTATTCTTAATAACAAATATCTGGTCCTTTGTTTTTCCTGGTTGACCTGTAGGATTGCAAAAGAGGGAGGAGTTCTTTGTTAAATACAAAGGTCTTGCTCATATTCACAACCAATGGGTACCAAGAAGTACAGTTCTTCTTGAAGCTCCTACCCTTGTGGCAATGTTCAACCGAAATAACCAGGTCCGTTTTTTCAACTTCTGTTTTGGTGGACGTGTTCTGTTATACTTGTTATGTCTATCAATGGAAAATGTGAAACACCATGGGATTGAGATGCCTTTGCATGGATTCAAATTTCTTTTTCTTCAGAATTCAGATCATACACTATAGCTTTGTTAGATGATTTTTCTTTACCCTTAACCTTAAGTCAAAAGTGACCATTACACACCAGCTGCTGTTGGGGAGTTCTAAGATAAATAATTCTTCTTATATTAAGCAGTTTCTTTTTGTTAATTAATGTTCTTCAGGTCACAAGGTGGAGGAAAGAGTGGACAGTTCCACATCGGCTGCTACAAAGGAGATCATTAATGTCTCCTAAGCAGCGTGAAAACTATCTTGGGGAACATATTGGTGATAACTTATTTTGTCAGTATGAATGGCTTGTGAAATGGCACGGTCTTGATTATGATGATGCTACTTGGGAGTTAGAGAATGCTGCATCCTTTGATTCACCTGAGGGTCAGGGCCTTATAAGAGATTATGAAAGGCGCCGGCAGAGGGTGAAGAAGTCCTCTGAAACGGATAAGGTGCCAAAGGCATGAATTATATGAAACCTGGTTCTAGATTTAAATGCATTTCTGTTTGGATTAGTATGTTGAAGGTGTCAGTTTCCTCCACGTTTTACTTGTTTACCAATGAGCTCTAAATCTATCTTATTTGTTTTGAATTAATTTGGAATTGGGAAGTGAGAAGGAACTTACTGGTCGTCTGGTCTTAAGCATGGTTGAAACCGATAATGGAATCTCCAAAATTTGAAGTGTAAGATATTTCGTTTCCTTCTTTGATTGGTGGAGGGGTTCTTTATCATTTTTCTTCGAGTACAAAAGGCTTCTCTGTGATTGATTATAATGGATAACGATCTGTCCTCTCTGTGTGCGCTTTAAAGGATGCTATGTGTTTTCAAAGTTCAAGGGTGGGCTGTCTTGATTTCATGTGTTTTCTGCTTGTTCACTGTCATTTAAGATTTTGAGTATATAGAGTACTTTTGTCTTTTATAAAATTGATTATCCTTGAAGGGAACTTTTTGAGTCTGCATTTTGTTCATATGAGTATGCTTATGACTATACGATTCTTCTGTTGCTAATGCTAGCATTATCTGCAGATACTTGAAAGCAAAAAGTGTTTAACAGTGAATTTATCCGAACTGCTAGCTGGAGATTCATCCAGATTTGATAATTCATGTCTAGAGAACATTAACAAGCTACGTGAGCTGTGGCACAAGGGTGAGAATGCTGTTGTTGTTGATGATAAGGTAAGCTTAGTTTACTTTAGACAGCTGTTTAGATAACATTTTGGTTCACCATTAACATTATCTTCACGTGGGGTTTATGATTCGATGTTCATATATATATTCACATACAGTTGATCTGTTCTACTTGTTTGCTTTCTTGAGAAACAAATTTTACTGTTAAGCAAAATAGAGGACCACAGTGGTGGAAAGTGTTGTGATTTACGTCTCAAAATTAGGATGATGCAGAAATTAGGCTTGCGTTACCTATTTCGTTTTGGTGGCCTATTTGGGTTTGGATTTGACGTCTTGGTTGGCTTACTTGTTTGGTGGAGAGATTTTGTTAATTACCTATTTAATTAGGATTTGGATTTACTTCCAATTAGGATTAGGATTCTCATTGTAACCCAAGTCCTATGCACTATAAATGGGAGTCGGGACCTTAGAGTTAGTTTATTTGGTGTGCCTCAACATTAGCTTGGAGAGTTTTCTCTCATTGGGTTTTTGGTGGAGGTCACTGTTTGGAGTCATGAGTGTGTGGCAAATTCAAGGCTTATTTGTTTTGCAATTTGGTGAGAGTCAATTTGTGAGTTTAAGAGTTCGAGAACAATTTGGGAGAATCTCCTCCTTTTGTTTTGGGTTCTCTACTCGTTTGGTTTAGGGTTTATAATTTGTGGGATTTGGGTTGTGAGAGTTTAAACTCTTTTGTAATCTCTCATTGTTTAGTGAAATTCCTCGCCGTGCTTTGCCGTGGATGTAGGCTGTACACTGAACCACATTAATCCCTTGTGTTCTTATTTTGAGATTGTTTACTTCTCGCTTTCACCTATGACGTTGATATTTGGTACTTTTGTTAGAATTTGCTTCCTCTTGCGCTTAAAAGTACAACAGAAAGATGTCCACTTCATCAAATCATAAATGAAAATAGAACAATATTATTGATCAAAGAGAAAAATGTGTTTAATAACTGAGTAATGCTATTCATACCATGTTTTTGTACCACATTTTCATACCACCTTAGGTTGCATTTGATGCGGACAGCCACATCATTTGAATTAATCAGATTTTTAAATTTAGTTCATTATTTAATAAACTAATAATTAAGAAAAACTAATTAATTAAATGATGATTGTGGTATATGAGGAGTCTTTCTCCTTCCTTTCCTTGGGTTTTGCAAATTTTTCAAATGATGTGGCTGTCCACATCAGATGCCACCTAAGGTGGTATAGAAATGTGGTACAAAAACATGGTATGAATAACATTACTCTTAATAACTCTCTAGGACTCTTTAACAATTGTGTCGAGCCTGTTTTATTTGTGTTGGGTTGGTGTCATGCTTGTGCTAGCACGGCGTATTTTACATCTCTAAATAATTAAAACGGCTTTCCAATATGCTAAAATTAAGGATAAGGGGATATTCCAAAAGTCAGGTGAAACCACTCTGGTACATAAAATCTCAACCACCTCCCTACTATAGTTTTCAAAACTCATTTTTGTTTCTTTCCATACAAATCACCTACGGCACTGTTAGCACACTTCAACTTCCTAAAGCTTTTGCCTTCTTCCCCCCACCAAAAGCCTTGTGTTTCTCACCAACAAGAACTATGCAATTGGTCATTGGAGGAATAGATGATCAGCACATTCACTCCCTCCATTACACCATGGGAGAAGAAGACACTTCAGTTCTCTGAATCAAGTCACTTGTATCAGCTACCGTGAACAACTGTTAAAGTATTTTTACATTAAGAGGTACTCTAAACCTTCCAAATTATAGGAAAGGGTTGGGTATAGAAAGAGAAGGATTTTCACATAATTTTCTGACATATGATTACGGTAAACAGGTTTACATTTTAATTTTCCTACTCTGAAATATGTTATTGTTCTTTTAACTGAAAAGGGTTTGATTAGGGACTTTAGAATGATTTACTATCTTGTTTACGCTCGTCTATTAGCAGCAAGCTGGTGCTTAATGGGAATTAAAGAGAAAACATCTAGTTTTTAGACTAAATCTAGACCTGGTAATGTTTTATGAAGTTGTGAACTTCTTATTAAAAATTGTGTTTTTGCAGGAACGAATTGCGAAGGTGATTGCATTTATTCGATCTTTGCAGTCTGATGCCTATCGGCCTTTTCTGATCATCTCAACTCCGTCTACACTTTGTTATTGGGAGAATGAGTTCTCCCGTTTGGCACCATCTATGAATGTTGTGGTTTACAGTGGAAATAAAGATTTACGGAGAAGTATTAGGTCAATAGAGTTTGATGAGGCTGGTGGCATTTTTCAAGTACTTGTTACCTCACCGGAGGCTATTATTGAGGTATCTTTTTCGCTGATTGTAGGATCCCTTAGACAATAGTGACTTAGTTGTTAAACTGTCTTTTTATTGTGCAGGATAAAAATGTATTCGAACACATACGATGGGAAACTATCATAATTGATGCGTGCCACCACCCTACAATCTCTACACAGTTGGTGCAGATGAAGATGCTACGTACCCGTAAGTGGCTTCTCCTGGTCAGTGGAGTACTTAAGGTTTGTATTTTATTGTCCTCTATGTTAGTATTTTTCTTTTTATTTTTTGGGTGGTGGTGGAGATTGCTTTCTACTGGCTGGCTTATGCAAGGCTAAATATTGCAGGAGAGCAGTGCTGAGTACCTCTGTTTGTTGTGTCTCCTTGATTCTGAAAGCAATTCACAAACTGGTGATCACTTCCTAAGCAGTTGCAGTGATATTATTGTTAAATTAAAGGACAGGCTTTCAAGGTATATTTCTCATGGATGCGAACCTGACTCTCCCAGGTTTAGGGAGTATTGGGTTCCTGTACAGATATCAACTGTCCAGCTAGAGCAGTACTGTGAAAATTTACTGTCAAACTCCACATTAGTTCTCTCATTGGCAAAGAACGATCGCGTTGGAGCAGATATAACTTTATCAAAAAAAGCACTCTATGATGCAACTCTAGCTGCTCGGAAGGTTGGCTGGTTGCACTTTTCTCTAGTATGATGGTTAATCATTGCATGACTTCTGTGTCTTTTCATCATCTACTGTAACTTTTGAATTCCATGTTGTCATAGATTGTCATACTTTTTATTTGGTTTGATAACACCATCCCATCATCTCATTTTGATGTTTCTATCTTTACTATGTTGGCGTGGATATGGTCCTTGTTGTACATACATACATACATACATATATATATACATACATACATACATACATATATATATTTATTATATTATATTATTGAGTTATCCCTTCATTATGTTGATTCTGTTTGGGTAATATAAAAGATGTGGTTTTTGCACCTTTAAAAAGTTAACACTACTAATATAGTTATCTTATGGAAATTTAGTAATTTTAGTTTCATTTAATTTAGTGATTTATAATTCAAGTTGTTTGTATATCGTATACATATCACATCATACACATATTGGAATTAGAAAAGATCTGTAATGACATGTTTTCATTTGTTAGTTTCAACTTTCTCTTCTATTAAGTTCGTTGGATTTTGTTTTCTTATAATTATTGTTGTTTTTTATTTTTAATTTGTGCTTGATAACTTAAAACAAAGGAAGATATTATTTGCATTTGTATGAAGTTTGACTTTCCTTGTGCTTTGTGCAATGGGTATTCAAAGCAAGTGACTTTCCTATGGTTTGCATATTTTCTTCTCCATCCTCCACCACCCTACTAGTTTCTAATTAAGTCGCTTGTATGGCATTTGTTGACAGTGCTGTGATCACCCCTACATTGTGCACCCACCCTTACAAGCCTTGCTTACTAAAGACCTTCAAGCAGTTGAGTATTTGGATGTAGGGATCAAAGCAAGTGGCAAGCTTCAGCTTCTTGACATGATGCTTAAGGAGATAAAGAATCAAAATTTAAGAGTACTTATCCTGTTCCAGGTACGTGATTTGTGGTAATATAATCCTTATTAGAACTGCTGTTCTTAGAATCTTAGTATTATTTGTTATATATATATATTGAATGTGGTAGTTTTGGTCTTGACTTCTTTGGGAGGTTGTTCCCATCCTTTAAACATGTGGAATAAGATAATTTGTTGATTGAGGATTAGCTTCCTATTTTTGAGTTTTTGAGCGTATGATGCATTTTGGTTGGATCATTTGTTGTTGCACTTTCCAGCAGATTTTTCTTTGTTGGCTCGGTTAATTGAGGAAGTAGGTTTATGTTGTCCATTTCGATGTCTTGTAATGCGTTATTATCTGAAAAGCAACAAGTTTGTAGGTGGCAAAGAATAAGAAGATTTTTGAGAATGTTGTGGGTGTGGAGGTGGTATTCTTATGGGAAAGGTGCGCTTTTGGGATTCTTTGTGGGCATCTGTAGGTTTGGAATTTATAGAGATCTCTTTTTCTGTTATTTGGTCAAATTCGAAAGCCTGTGCTTTGTAATTGTGTTTTATGCTTTCTAAAAAAAGAAAAAGAAGAGAACTGTGATTTATGTTTTTTCTCAGAAGCAGACTACTTGGTCACTCAGTTTGTTTTGTTTTTATCTTAAATAAAGTTTGCTTCTTATAGAAAAATCACATGATATATATAAACGGACGCACACACTAAATTATATATATATATATATTTATCTGTGTTTTAAAAAACTAGTTGTTAAGACTCGCCTAGGCTGTTTTTGGGGCGGGGCTATAAAGAAAACGCCTCTGCCCGGCGGGAGTGGGCTATAGACTAGCCTAAACGCCTCAGCAGCCTTGGTGAACTTAGTTTCTAATAGTTTCTTATGACTTTGCAATGCGAACTTGAGAACTAATAATAATAGTCAAATATTTGATTGCTTGGCATGATTGCTTGATTGTTTTACAAAGTATAATATATAATATATGAGTATTATAATAATTTTAGGTACCGCGAGGCTATCGCCTAGGTGAGGCAATCCATGAAACACCTTGGCTTCGCCTTCACCTTTTAAAACATTGATATGTATATATATAAGAAACAATATTTATTCCCTTGAAACCACTGCAGCACTTCAATCAGAAAAGATCGCCCAAAACAAAACATCCTGAACATTGTTCAATAATTATTTTTACTTTGCTTAAGAAACCACCCAAAAAATCAGCTAGCAACAATTTGTACTTCTGTAGTATTCAATAATTATTTTTACTTCACTTAACAAACCACCCAAAAAATCAGCTAGCAAACAACATTTCCGTCCTCACACAGCTTGAGCGACAAGCTCAAAGCCACCATCCAAGAATAAGTAGATGATCTCTAGCTCGCAACTGGCTCCGGCTTCCGCATTTGGATTTGATTATATGTGTTCTCTCTGCCATGTGCCTCTAGATGCACTTTTTCTCTCCAAATAAAGTATTAAAGATGAATGAGGATGTGAACCTGACCAGCCCTGCAATATCAAGCAATCCATAAAGTATGAATTTACTGAGCTTCCTTAATTTATCCAAGGGCCAGAAAAATCAATGATAGACAACAGATATATGGACAAGATATCTTTTTCTTTTTCTTTTGTTAAGAGCGTTATAGTAGGTCCTTTGTTCTGCTGTCATTAAACTCTTGTGACTCGTTAGTGTGCAAATACTAACACAGCAAAAATTTCTGAGATACTTGATGTATTTTGAGGGCACTTTAATCATATAAAGTTTGTATAAATTTGTCTCTCTTTCCTTGAGGAGTTTTATTTGTAGACAGGGATCTAGTTTTATCCTTCTCTTGGTTTATTATTCTTTCTTCTCATCTTCCTTTTTGGTTTTGTCCCTTCTTTTACCAGTCAATTGGTGGTTCAGGAAAAGCTTTTTCTCTCGGCGATATTTTGGATGATTTCCTGCGTCTAAGATATGGTGAAAATTCCTATGAACGCGTCGAATGTGGTGTCCTTCGTTCTAAGAAGGATGCTGCTATGAACATGTTCAACAATAAGGAGTTTGGTAGATTTGTGTTCTTACTGGAGGCTCGTGCCTGTCTCCCCAACATCAAACTGTCATCAGTTGATACTGTCATCATATTTGGTAGTGACTGGATTCCACACAATGATATAAAAGCCCTGCAAAAGATATCACTTGATTCCCAGTTTGAACGTATAAAAGTATTTCGCTTATATTCAACTTGTACGGTGGAGGAGAAAGTTCTGGTTTGTGCAAAACAAGGGAAGATTCTTGATAGTGACATGCAGAATGTGAGCAGTAGTATGCTTCTATGGGGGGCACCTTATCAACTTGATAAACTAGACGAGTTCCATGGCTTTAACACCCCAGCGCCTACTAGAAATATCTTGTCTGAAGAATCACTTCTGAAAGATGTCGTCCAGGAGCTCTTCTCCATACTTCCTCAGCATGGCGAGAACAGTGGCTCATGTAATTACTCTAAGATTTTAAGAGTTCAACAAACTGGAGGAGCATACAGTTCAGAGGTTCCGTTGCTTAGTGAGATGAAAAATGAATATACTGGCGAAGGACAGCCTCTTAGTTTTTGGACAAAACTGTTGGAAGGAAAGCATCCTCAGTGGAAATATTGTTCTGGTTTGTCTCAGAGGAATCGGAAACGAGTACAACCTTTTGATGAGTTACTGAAGAAACCAGAAATTGTAAAAAAACGCGGGAAGGTGGTAAATGGTAATGATGATGCACCCCATCCGAAGCCTGGATCAGAGGTGAAATCAGTTCCTGGATGCAAGGAAGGTAAATGACTGATATTGTGAATTGTTTCATTTTGTCATGGCATTTCTCCAAGAATTATGATGCAATGTCATGGTTCTGTAGAATTGTTGGATCCCATTTCTAGTTTCTTAAAACATCTTTTGCAGGAATTTCTGGGGCTGCAGCAGATAATTTGCTTCATTCTTTTCACCGGTCAACTGCCTGTGCAAATAAAGTAACTGATGAAATTCATGATTCCACTTCAGATAATGTGAATAATCCGGAACATAACACGCTTGAGTCTGAGGAGAGAAGAAAATTGTGTGATGCCCAGAAAAGTCTCCATGAACTTCTGAAGCCAGATATATTAAGACTATGTGGAATCTTACAAGTCTCAGTATGGATTTGATTTTTGTCTACAACCTTTTGCTTTCATGTTTTTGTTCATATGTGCTGCTGTTATTAACTGGTATTTCCATTAATACACCCCAGGAAAATATGGTTCTCTCGTTTAATGATATCTGGGTTACTCACTGCAGGATGCTGTCAGGGTTATGGTCAAACTGTTTCTGGAATATGTAATGAGTAATCACCATGTTAATAGAGAACCAGCGACAATATTGCAGGCATTTCAGATATCTCTGGTTAGAATTGCCTTGCTCTTTCATGCACTTATATAGCCTAACCTTCTCTTATTTGTTGTTGGCATGTTGAATTGCAAAGTTCTTTAATATTACTTTCCTTCAATAATCATATATCTTACTGGTTGTGAATGATTTTTTAAGTATAGACTTGGTATTCATGCTTTTCCTTTTACCCTGAAATGTTCATATGTTGTCACGGAATATGTTATAGTGACTCATTGATGAAAGAATAAATTTTGTTTTCCTTTGCCTAGACATAAGGTAACTTTTATAAATCCTCGGTTCAGTTTTACAAATAAATTTTTTTGAGAAGAAACTATAACAGTTTATTAGAAAAGAAAAGATAATACACAAATAAATAAATTTTACAAATAAATTATGCATTGTATGATGGTGCTGCACTCTGCCTAGCTTGACCTTATCAAATTCTACCCTAAACATGTTCGAGTGATGGTGATGCTTCTGCAGTGCACTTGATTTGCTTACCACCATGAAATGTCACTATTATTATGGGTTGAAAGGTTAAGTTTCTTGTAAAAAGTAAACTAAGGGTGGATATACTTCTATGAAGACAATGTAGTTTGAATATCACTAAATTGTCAAAACTGGTTCATGTTTTCATCCCATTAGGTGATATTAAGAATTTCTTGAGTCAAGAAAAATGCTATCGTTACTCACAGCTTAATTTTTGAAAGAAATAATTGTGTTTAAAATCCATATATCTGGTATTCTTTTTTTATTTTTCAACTAAGCTTAATACTCCACAATTCTTAAGTTAATTTGGGGAAGTTTGGAAATATCAAAAGAGAACGGGGGTGTTGGAGAATTGTGAAGTATTGAGCTTAGTTACATGCAACTAAACTCGAAATCCACATGGTATTTTCTTGTGATTTTCCAATTAAACTCAATACTCCACAATTCTCAAGCATTTCCTTCACAATGTCCGTAGCTGTAACTATGACTGTAACTTCGACCACATATTAAGTACTACCTCTCCTTATTTTTCTGTGTGATGCCAGGTTGGGGAACATCCTTACTTTTATGTGTGCATCAGTGCTTGGTTACATGTGCATGTTCCTTGGTGTTACTTTAACATTTTTTAATCGACTTTCTGATATCTATATTCCAGTGTTGGCTTGCAGCTTCATTTCTGAAGCAGAAAGTTGACCACAAAGAATCTCTTGCACTTGCAAAGCAGCATCTTAACTTCAATTGCAAAAAGGATGAGGCAGAGTATGTTTATTCGATGTTGCGGTGTCTGAAAAGAACATTTTTACACAGTATAGGGGCTTTTAAGGCTGTGGAATCTCCAAAGTTTTCTAATTTATCAAGTAAAGATGTTTTGAAGAATTCAGATGCAAAGGCTTCACAGCCAATAAATTCTAACTTGCAGCATGTCAAATCAGACATTAAAGACTTACCACCAAGTCAAGAATATTTTGCACAAGAAGATGTCTCAAAAAGTATTAAAGAAATTCAGAAAACGCTCCAGAAGAAGATGAAAAAACTTATAGAGAAGCAAAGCAAAGATAATAATGAAGTTTTGAGAACTTATGAGGAAGAAAAGGGGCGTCTAGAAAGAGAGCTTAAAGCAGAGACAATTGTTGTTCGATCTTGTTTTCAGAATAGTACATCAATGAGGACAGATAAGCTTAAGATGTTGGAAAAGAATATAGAAGAAAATAACAACCAGCTTGACCTACGTCTTGAGCATCTTGAGGCCTCACACTTGGAAGCAAGGATTAAATTGAGGGAGATAGGGAAACGATGGGTAGAGGAAGTACAATCCTGGGCTCGTGCTGAATTGTTGGATAGATCACCCTCAAATACACTTAAGCCTTGGTTGGAATGCTCAAGAACTAGTGAATGTCAAAGTAGTGAAGATCATGAAGATTTTGCCACTTTTAGAGTACATGACTTTGACAGCATTCTGCATAGTGGGACAGGAGGAATTAAAGCACCATCTCCAACTCCACAAAGTGTTCCTGCTGAAGCTGTAGCACATACCGTCCCCATTAGAACTGAGGAGACCCCTGCTAGGCCACTTGGTGCGTTACATATGACTTCTGTGGCAGCTTCATGTACTGATTTCATGGGTAAAACTAAAAACAAAGCTGAAAGTTCAAGTGATGTTCAAGAGAGTGTGGTATCTGTGAATCCTTGTGCCAAAGCACAAATTACTGATGGAGGTGCTGCAGGTAATAGGGAGCTGGATGTTCCAGAAGTTGCCTGTTCTACTGATGGCTTTCAGAAAGTTGTCACCTCCAGTCTTCCATTTCAAGAACGGATACCCAGTGCAGACACATCACCCATATACCATGGGGAGGTCAGACTGGATGTGCCCAGAGCAGTCTGTTCAACTGATAGTCCACACCGACCACATCCCTCAAATCTGCGTTCTGATGGGGCTGCATTAAACATGCCTGACAAAGAGGCTCCATTGGGATTGCCGGAGACTGCCTGTTTGAGTCATAGCTTGCAAAACATCGTTTCTGTGAGGGAACCTTCACCGGAAGAAAACCATGTAGGGAAGCGAACCATGCCAGATAAAGAGGTTGAATCAGGAGTGTTTAAGACTGTCAGTTCAAATGATGCACTAGGGAATCTTGTCTATGTGGATCTACTGGCTGGAGGACAGATGCTTGAAAAAGTGACGGAACATGAGACTGTCAGTTCCAGTCATGATTTGCATGACGTTTCTGTGAGCCCACCTCCATCTGAAGGACAAAGCCATAAAGTGATGGTAACCATACCAGAGAAAGAGGTCGATTCAGGAGTGCTTGAGACTGGCAGTTGCAGTGATAGACTGGAATATCATGTCTCTGTGAATCCACCTTCGTCTGAAGAAGAAATCCCTGAAAAATCAACAGAATATGAGCCTGTCAATTCAAGTCATGGTCTCCACAATGTTCTGCCTGTGTCAGCTACCTCTGAAGAACAAATCCATAAAGTGACAGTACACATGCCAAATAAAGAGGTTGATTTGTCAGTGCTGCAGTCTGTCAGTTCAGATGATGGGCAAGGGAATCTTGCTTCTCTGGTTCCACCTTCATCTGATGAACAAATCTGTGAAAAAGCCACTGAAAAAGAAACCAGTGAAGTGGATCTTATAGCGTCTGATAGTGCACCAGGGGCTTACCAGCAGAATGGAGTTGATACTGTGACCAATGGAAGCTCTGATCAGGAAATGCCCCTGGTAAATTCACCTGGAGTGCATCCTGTGGCCTTGGTTCCTGGTGGTTCAGCGACACTGGATCAGGTATTTGCTTGTTGGAATTTGTCAATCTATATGGTAGTCACCTTGTTTTATCTTGAGAATTATGACAAGCTTAGATTTGTAATTTTCCGATGAAAATTTTATATTTACAACATCATGTAAGTGATCCACTATTATATGATTATGTTTTGACTTGGTTTTTTCATGTTAGGAGGAGGTATTCATATTCATTGTCCAATAATAAATTTGTTCTCCAATAAAATCAGAGAGAGAGAGTGATTTAGCCTTCACATACTGACAAATGCTTACCTGGCCAGGCATACCAAGACAAAGGCACTCTGGTAGAAACATCTGATGCAGAGCAAGAAGATGCAGAAGCCAGTGAACAGCAGAATCCTTGCCAACAAGTTGAAAATACAGCACCCGAATCTGCTCCGACTGTAGCTTCCAATTTGTCTAATCGTGAATTGCCAGACATTGAGACTGTAGTGCAACAGCCATCCTATAATACACCTGATAATAGTGCTCCTGAGTTATCTTCAGCTGGTGGAGTCGAAATTCGACCTAGTGAAGACCGTACCTCTAACCAAATTTCTCATGCTTCAATGCATTTTGTTAAGAACATTTCTGATCTTTCAAATCAAACTGTTTTGCGGCCTGTCACATCCTCTACTGGTGAATTTGAACCGTCATTTTCAGACACAAGGGCAACACCTGTTACTTCTGCATTTAATAGTTTTCCTATAAATGCTGCACCCCAGGGGGGATCTCAAGCACATCTGCCTTCATACACTGACCCGCTTCAATATGAATTGGAAAGATTGAATAAACAAACAGATCATATGCTTAAGTCTCATGAAGATGCGGTCAGTTTTGAAGTTAATATATTGTTGTTTATCTATTCTTCAAAGCAAAAACTTGTGCTGAGGTCATTTTTGTCTTGAACAGAAGCTACGACTGAAGGGTGATTGCGACAAGGAAATAGAGGAGGCTGTTGCTGAAATTCAACGAAAATATGAACTTAGATCTCAGGAGGTTGAGGCTGAATTTCTCCTTAAAAAGAAGGAATTGGATTCGATACACCACAAAGTTTTAATGAATAAGATTTTGGCTGAGGCTTTCCGGTCTAAATGCATGGATCTTCGGCCATCAGGTGCATCTGGAGTGCAGCAAGGTAGGAAAACTTCTGAATTGCAACTTTTGAGATATCTGTTTTATCATTCATGCACCAATTATGTAGTTTGGATGGTAGTTTCATTTTCCGTGGAAGATCAAGGATCTTGATTGGATTTTATTTCATTCAATTTTCAATTTCATAATATATCAGTTTCATCTAACCACGACGACTACAAGTGAACCTAATTAAAAGTCAGCCACCCCCTTTAGACTTTCAAAGATTGTGAAATTTATTCTTTGAGAAGTAACCTTAAGGTTTGGACCTTCCTAGAGTAACCTCAAGGTTTGGACCTTCCGAGATTAAGGAGGGATGGTAAGAATTTTAGATTTTAAACTTCAAGCTTCAGATTCCATGGGTTGCTTGGTGGGAGTGCAAAGCCGTAGTAGATGAGGATTTTGGACTCAGGGATAGCTTGGTTCTGAACGTAAGCTAGGTCCGTCATTAATACTTAACTAGGGGAAGGAACAAAAAGAAGAAAAATGGCATGTTAAATGAACAATCAGTGAGGAGTAAGGTTAAAGGATTCGTAAAAAAGGATCCACTCTCAGACAAGGGAGAATAGAGAGAAAAGAAAAGGTTGGGGTGGGGAGAGAGACGAGGGGGAAAATTCAACTTGTCTGTATAAATAGTTTCAATATGATAGGTTACGAAACCACCTTTAGCATAAACTATGCCTACTCTGACAAACTGAATCTGCCTATTTGTTCTAAATGTATAAAGTTTATATTTTTTTGGTGGAAGGGGCTCTGACTTCCCCATCCTTGCAGATTGTGTGCTTTTTTGTCATTGCTCTTACGCTCCTTATTCCTATTTATCTGGCAGATGGGAATTCCAGTGTTGTGAATTCCAGTTTCGTTCAGCAGCTGGTTCAGCTATCTATGCATGATATACAAAGAAATTCTCCAGTTGCTGGTTCATCCTTGGCCAGCACTCCGGCAGCTAACCTGCAGACTTCAACTGCCCCCTTACCCAACCCATCTTCACCTGCGACAAATCCACTTTATATAGCTCCGCCTCAGCAGACTGTTCCTCTTTCAACTTCTCCTATTCCAAGCATCCCAGCAAAACTTCCACACATCAGTTCCATCTCCTCCACAGGAAACTCCCAAGGTGGGGGTATAATTCGTGCCCCAGCTCCACATCTCCAACCATTTAGACCTTCAACGTCCATGTCTAATCAACAGTCACATAGCCACTCCCCCGCAACATCTCCCTCACTTCCTCATATTCCACGTTCTCCAGCCCCTGGACAGCCATCTGTTCCTCATAATAGGGCCCATGAGCCTAAAAGTCCAGGGGATCTGTCAGCTCTTCGTAGTTTATCTGCTTTGGGGTTGCTTATGAGTATGAACTCTCGGTCTGGTGCAAGTCCAACAGGTAGTTCGCCCTCACTCCCAAATTTGGTCCCAAACCGTGACCCGTTGAACCTTTCTAATCCTTCCGTTACAGGAAGTGCTCGTGTGAACCCGGTAAATATAGGTGGACCCACTGACACAGTTTGTTTATCAGATGATGACTAACCAGTTATAAGATACCAGTTCCCATATTTTTAGAAACTCATTTTACCATGTCTCTTTTCTCCTCTGGATTATGCACGGGGGTTGTGACTTTTGACATGCCCTAGGAGAGGCAGGTGTGTCGTAATGCTGTCCTTGCTGCTAGGAGTTCATAGCTGTACATCTTGAGATGCCTGGTGTTCTAACGATGGTAATGTAAATCAAAGTTTGTTCGTACTCTGTTTCGCGCTGCAGCGTAAATTGGTGTCAAGGGCCAAATGAGTTTGTACAACGTTGTCGACAACAGTATCACATTTTTTTACATCTCACCTTAATTGATTAGCATGCTTATTTCCTAAATCCTTTGTTACTTGCTTTCATTTTTCGTAAGACTTAATCTGTTGCAATGAACATTACTATTTGGGTTTAAGGTTTAGGTCATTTATGCAGAGCTCTTTATTTATGCATGTAGTATTGGGAAATTTGGAGAAATAACCAAAACCTTAAACCCAAATGTGTAATAACCAAAACCATGTCCTGAATCTATCCGTCTCTGTATCAAAGTCGTCTCCAGAAAAGAAATTGTTTGGATGATGTTGGCAAATTTTCTAGGGTTCTGTTTAATTTGTTTCGAATTTCGGCAATCACTCTGATCTGCAATGCAATTCAATTCAACCTTAATTTGGCATTGGAATTTAGGGTTTCAAGTTCCATAAGGGAGAAGTCGAGAGAAAGGGAGGTATGTCAGCAGCGATGATCAAGAACACGAAAGAAAAACAGATGATGCTTTTCGTTTTGTAAAGGATTTTAGTAATTAAGAGTATATTAGTACTTTATATCAAAGTCTGGGCATAATTATGATAAGCTTAAATTAATGGTTATAATTCTATACAAGGTCTAGATTTTGGTATTTTTCCAAATTTCTCCGTTACGGATTCACATCCTGGTTGTGTTGTTCGGTACTTTGCACGTACGTGGTCATGGGTTCGCAAGATACTGAAGTTCCGAGCAGTACGCCGCAATGGCCAGCTCTACGTCCTTGAGCCCCTAGTCCAAGCGCCGGAGAGATTCGAAGGCAACCCGTTGTAGAAGTTGTTATCCAACTCAGAAATTGTGCAAACGAGTGGAAATTGCCACCATGCAAGGCCTTGTTCCTTGCTCGATGTATTTGGTCGACCGTCGAATAACTTCAATCTGGTAGCAATCTTGCTTTGGCTTTTGAAGGCGATGAGTTTCATGCGGTTGCTGTGCTTCCGTGACAAAAGAGCAATATGTCCCTTCTGTTTATGCGTCAAATGATCCGTAAACTGTTTGTAGACTACACTTCCAAACAGTTTGCGGATAGTGAGACAAAAAAATAGAAGTAGAATTAACAAAAGATTAAAGAAATAGGAAACTAAATCTTAATCCTTGAATAACTTGAAGTTTAGACAAATCTCGTGTAAGATATTTTTGTTACATTAAATTCATCTAAACTATGAGAAGTAGGGATTCAAATTTGGGTAATTGGTTATTGATGTGAAGGCACATTGCTAACTGTCAAATTATCATAGAGATGGGCCAGTCAAATTATCATAGAGATGAGCTAAAAACTCACTTCCAATAATACCGATACTATCCTCAACTTATTAATTTCCACATGTATTGTCCGATATGTGTGGGTTTTATTACAAAAGACCTTGGTATTAGGTGGAGCTTGTTTAGGATATTTAAACTTCTTTTCTGCCTCATTCTTAGGATGTGAGAAATTTCAACACTAACCACACAACTTGATTAAACTGAGGTTTTTGTGTAAAAAAATGTAACTTTTATATTATTGAACATATTACATATAATAATACTACTGAAGAAACGAAATTACAACCTCTATAAAAAATTGTTACAGATTTTCAATGTCATCAGTTAATTTGTATCTTAATCCATAATCTCTCATCACTTAATAATCAGTTGTTTCTCTTCTTCCCGCCACTCCTGTCATTCTTCCGCCGCAGCCGGCAAATCACAAAAGGAAAATCGTAGCGATCCTTTGAGGCCTTTAGAGCACGGCCGTCAGCACCAATTCATCTAAATCCACCCTCCGTGCTCCTCCAACCCTCGATTCTCCTACCGGGACATTTTTTTCCTCCCAATAGGGTTAGGGTTTCCGTTCTCATTGTAAACCAGATCATGTTCCTTTCCAAGTGCCTTCCCCAATCTTGCGATGGATGCGCAAACCGGTCTTCTTGAACTCGCAGAAGAAATACAAGTCTTGATCTCCTCCATATTCTTCCCAAATCTCCCATGGTTCTTTGAAGTCAAAGAGGTCCTCCTCATGCACATACTCGTCGTGTGGTGGCGGTAACAGCTGACGCTTAACCGCTATCTTGTAGAGAAAGAAACTGATGATCTGTTGGTCCGTGGGTTGGAAGCAGAAAGCATAAGGCACAAGGGGTCCGGCCATTGCAAGCACAAAAAGAAAAGTGAAGTACTGGTTCTTGTTTCTGTATATGTTTGCTTAAGTTTTGATGGGGAGAGAGAGCAAGAGACTAGTGATATTTATAAGCGCTGTGTATAGGAGTAGGAATAGAACAATCTTATTACGAATAGGAATAGGATGGAGGGTTGCTAAGTTACTTGGAGAGAAAGGAATTGGAAGTAACTAGGGTTTCGGAATCTGAACTTAATAAGAAGCTCTCCTTGTCGAATCAGGAAAGGGTGAGCGAGGTATTTCACCAACAACAAAAAATTCCCCTTTGTTTCTGGTTGACAACGGGACCATTGTCAGTGTCAGTGTCTAACTGAATTTAAAATTAAACTGTTTGTCGACTATTAACACGAGACAATTGTCAGTGTCTTTTGGGCCTATATTTCGCCGCTGATAATGAGACCGAAATACAAAAACAGAAGTACAGATGCAAAGTAGTTTCTTGCATTTACACTACCAAAAAAATAATAAAAAACACCCTGCCACACGGAATACTTTTGTCGCGTAAAACATTGTTTTGACGCCTAAAATTTTTTACGACGAAATTCCATTGGGCAAAGCTTGTTGCTCGAAGGTTTATCCGACGAGATTTTGAATTTGTCTGACAATGTAGTTTTGCCTGACTCAAATATTGACGACCATTTCATTGTGCAAAACTACCTTCCTCGGGCGAAGTTTAAATTTACAAAAAAAAAAAAATTTATAAACCTTATTTTACCCTACAAAAGCTTCGTCAAGTAAGCTTTATTAAGAAAAATAAAGGGATCTTTTGATATAGGCGCCTCAGTTTTGAATTTTCTAGATCAAACATTCATGCCTTTAAGTGATTTGATTAAACTTTTTTTTGTCATAATTTTGGTTATATATGCACATTATATTGTAACAAATTTCCTATATCTAGCCTTTTGATTACACTCTCCTCCGTTAGAGATAATTGTTAAAAAAAAAAAAAAAAGTTGGTTAGATTCAATTTATTTTCACAATAATGCTACAATTTAGCAATAATTATCTACGATTTAAGATATTTTCTTTCCAAAACAGTTTAAAATATTTTTAAATCCCTCAAAATCAAACGTACCAAAATAAGTTTTTCTTTTAGTACGTTAAGAGAAAATAGGATTGAGAATAATATAAACGTATCAATACACAATGTGTACAAACTAAAACGTACCAAAATAAAAATAATGTACCAATATTAACTGTGACATCCCACATCGCTCAGGGGAGTGATCCTTAAATGTATATTCCCATCTCTACCTAGCACGAGGCCTTTTGGGAGCTTACTGGCTTCGGGTTCCTTTGGAACTCCGAAGTTAAGCGAGTAGTGCGCGAGAGCAATCCCATGATGGGTGACCCACTGGGAAGTTGCTCATGAGTTCCCAAAAACAAAACCGTGAGGGAATGGTAAGCCCAAAGCGGACAATATCGTGCTACGGTGGTGGAGCGGGCCCGGGAAGTGATCCCGCCCGGGCCGGGATGTGACAATTTGGTATCAGAGCCTAACCCTGGCCGTGGTGTGCCGACGAGGACGTCGGGCCCCTAAGGGGGGTGGATTGTGACATCCCACATCGCCCAGGGGAGTGATCCTTAAATGTATATTCCCATCTTTACCTAGCACGAGGCCTTTTGGGAGCTCACTGGCTTCAGGTTCCTTTGGAACTCCGAAGTTAAGCGAGTAGTACGCGAGAGCAATCCCATGATGGGTGACCCACTGGGAAGTTGCTTATGAGTTCCCAAAAACAAAACCGTGAGGGAATGGTAAGCCCAAAGCGGACAATATCGTGCTACGGTGGTGGAGCGGGCCCGGGAAGTGGTCCGCCCCGGGCCGGGATGTGACATTAATAATATGTATCAAATTAAACGTACTAAAATTGCAAATAAACGTACCAATTAATGGTTTTTGTAAATTCAAACATACCCACAGATAATACATATGTAATGTATTGTACCTAATAATAATTCGTCAACAACTATACTTAAAAAACAGCAAAAAATATAAGTTCACAAAAAAATTGAAAAAATTATACGGAGCTTTTATGTTGATCACCAACTATTTGAAAAAGAAAAAACCATTTGGAAAAAGAAATAATATTAAATGTTTGCATAACCAAAAAAAAAAAACTATGATCGAAAAAACATATTTGGAAGAAGATAAAATATAGTTTAATTACTAATATCTTCACTAAATAAGGAAAAGTGCATCATGCAAATAAAAAAATAGATTTAAAAATTATTTTAATTTAAAAAAATAGAGGTGACTATTGGTGAAAGCACTTTAATCAAATTTTAAAAAGGCACAAATTGTCACATCCCGGCCCGGGGCGGATCACTTCCCGGGCCCGCTCCACCACCGTAGCACGATATTGTCCGCTTTGGGCCCCAATCTCGCCCTCACGGTTTTGTTTTTGGGAACTCACACGAGAACTTCCCGATGAGTCACCCATCCTGGGAATGCTCTCGCGCAATATTCGCTTAACTTTGGAGTTCCCATGGAACCCGAAGCCAGTGAGCTCCCAAAAGGCCTCGTGCTAGGTAGGGATGAGAATATACATATAAGGATCACTCCCCTGGGCGATGTGGGATGTCACAATCCACCCCCCTTAGGGGCCCAACGTCCTCGTCAGCACACACGCGACCAGGGTTTGGCTCTGATACCAAATTGTCACATCCCGGCCCGGGGCGGATCACTTCCCGGGCCCGCTCCACCACCGTAGCACGATATTGTCCGCTTTGAGCCCCAATCTCGCCCTCACGGTTTTTTTTTTGGGAACTCACACGAGAACTTCCCGATAGGTCACCCATCCTGGGAATGCTCTCGCGCGCTACTCGCTTAACTTCGGAGTTCCCATGGAACCCGAAGCCAGTGAGCTCCCAAAAAGCCTCATGCTAGGTAGGGATGAGAATATACATATAAGGATCACTCCCCTGGGCGATGTGGGATGTCACACAAATGTTTAATCTAAATGATATAGAAAAACTGTAGGGGATTGTAATTTTCCCAAAAATAAAATTGAAAATGTACATTCGTCAGGCAAACATTATTTAATATTAAAAAAATTAAAATATATTACACTATATTTAAATGTAATTATATTAATATCATAATATTAACAAAGAAATTATTCATTAATAATGCCAAAGTGTTTGTACAATTATATCAAAATTGAAAACCATCAACGAACAACTTTTCTCGATTGAAAACTGCTTCACTCATCCAACTGCTTTACTCCGGAAGACATACATTTCGAGAATTTAAAAATTCTCAAAATAATCGTAGAGCCAGTGTCACTTGTCCATTCTATACTCCAAACAATAGAGCGGATGGGTCAGAGCTTGATCATGAATTTCTAAAGTCTTGGAGTGGTTGCACAACTCGTACTTCTACTCCATGAGCCGTTCATTTCACAGCCGGGTTATGTATTTTGATACTTCCAGGTCGATCTCGAAATTGTTCTGAGATAGACAAAGAACAAGTGCATTTTTATAAATACATTAATTAAATAAGTAATTATCTCAAATAATTAAGATTGTTAAAAATACTAAATTTAAAAAACACCTTTACCTAGAGTTCTTCCATCAACACATGATTCACCTCGGAGGAGATGTTTCTCCATCTAAAGATTTTCATGGGGCACCTCATGCGGATTATGGCTCCTATTGCATGACTCAACCTTGCATGGACTTCGGGGTGTGCACACAAATGTCGTGGGTTGTATTCAACCTTGACTCTTCCTTCGAACCTTATGCGGATATTACACGATCTCGATATCTATAGGAAAATTGCAAACAATTTCAAAATTCCGAACTTTCCTAAAAATTTCTAGTAATTCGTACAAATTTATAATATATGCTCACTTAATATATATAGATAAAAAATATATTATTTTTCTTAAAATTTTCTAATATTTCCCTACTAATTTATAATATATCTAAAAATTGTAATTAATATTTTCCAAAATTTTGTAATCGTCCAACTTACTCTCGCCCAAACCCATCCATTCCTCACCCCACTTGTCCTCCTAGCATCCCCCACCAACTCATCCTCCTCAACCTATCCCCCACCCTCCCAAACCCGTCAACACCTCAAACCGTCCCCCACCTCCCAAGCCCCCTTCCCCCACCAGAGAGGCTGATGCATTGAGGTACATGAGGGGTCAGCTGACCCCCCCTCCCAACTTCGGTGAACGTCCATAGATAACTTGGGTGCTAACCCTCCGAACTTTGATGAATGTCCATGGATACCTTAGGTGCTGCCCTTTTAAAGATTAGAGTTGGCTTCATACATGCCCTCCAACTGTTTGATAAAATGTCTGAAAGAAGAATGGCTCTTCTTATTATTTTTTTAATAAATATTACTTTGTCAAAACAACATATATAGTTTTGGACCTTGAGTATTTCCATGCCACCAGGACAAGGTTATGATGGAGCTAGTAACATGAAAGGTGAGTTCAATGGTATTAAGTCAAGGATATTAAGAAAAAATCCTTGTGCTTTTTATGTTCATTGTTTTGCATATCAACTTCAACTAGCTCTTGTTGCAGTGGCAAAGGGAAATGTTGATATTGTCACTTTTTTCACATTGGAAAATAGTGTGGCTACTATTGTTAGAGCATCTTGTAAGCATCGTGATGCACTTAGAGAGCAATTACAAAATAATCATATGGAAGCTTTTGAAAACGATTGTCTTATAACGGGCCGGGGTTTAAATCAAGAAACTAGTCTCAAGCTTATTGGTGACACACGTTGGAACTCACGTTATGGTACCTTGATTAGTATCATTTCCATGTTTGGTTCCGTGGTGAAAGTGCTTGAAATGATTGTTGATGATAGTTCCATGGATAATGCAGGAGAAGAAAATAGGTCATTGGGAGATATGCAATCTTTTGAATTTGTGTTTGACCTATTCTTAATGAAATCTATATTGGGGGTTACAAATGATTTGTCACAAGAATTACAAAAGAAAGATCAAGAGATTGTGAATGCTATGACTTTAGTCAAGGTATGTAAGCAACAACTACAAAACATGAGAGAGAATGGATTTCATCTTTTGCTTGATCAAATGTCTTCATTTTGTGACAAGCATGATATTGAGATTCCTAGCATGGATGATGGATATGTTACTCAAGGGAGATCACGGCGTGGAGCTCAAAGAATCACAAACTTCCATCATTATCATGTGGAGCTCTTTGTTGCTATCATTGATAAGCAACTTGTGGAATTAAATACTTGCTTTGATGAGGTAAATACAAAGTTGCTTCTTTGTTTGGTTAGTTTGAGCCCGAATGATTCATTCTCGGCTTTTGATGAAAAAAAAGCTAATTTGTTTTGCTCACTTTTATCCGAATGAATTTATTACTTGTCAACTCTTGGCACTTGAAGATCAACTTGGGCATTATATTCTTGATATGCGTTTAAGTAGTGAATTTTCTCAATTGAAAGGAATTGGCAGTCTTGCAAAAAAATTGGTGGAGACGGGGAGGACTAGAGTATATAATCATGTGTATTTGCTAATTACATTGGCTTTGGTTCTACCTGTTGTTACTGCTTCAGTGGAGAGAACTTTTTCCGCTATGAATATTGTGAAGACTCCATTGCATTACCGAATAGGAGATCAATAGTTGAGTCATAGCATAGTGGTTTATATTGAGAGCAATGTTTTTTCTTCCATTGACAACGCATCGGGGACTATTGTAACTTGTATTGTTATTTGTTCTATAAGTTATGAATGATGGAACTATGGTTTAATTTTTAAGGTTATTATGCGTCTAAGAAAAGCTTGTAAACTTTTACATGTGACTCCCCGAAATATTCTAAGAAAAGCTTGTAAACTTTTACATGTGACTCCCCGAAATATTTTTCCTAGATCCGCCACTGCCTCCCACCCTCCTAAACTCGTCCCCCCCCACCCTCCCAAACCCGTCCCTCCCCAATCTCCCCAATTTTCCAACCTAAATTCTTGTAAAAATTCACACATACAATTCACAAAATCACAACATAAATTACACATTCATAATATAAATCACAAATTCTCATAAAAAAATCACACGTACAATTTTATGGTAACTACTATTGTAAATATTTTAAATTGATGATCTATCATCAAGATATTTTAAATTGATGATCTATCATCATGACCGAAGCTAAACTAGCCGTTAAATTTTGATTTTTCATTTCTAACCGTCGAAGAATTTCTTCTGGTTACCTGAAAGTTTGTTATTTGTGATTTTTGCCTATACAATCTCGTAGTATATACCAACTACATTGATGGTTGGATTTTCAAATTAGTTTCGCCGACTGTGAAAATCCTCGAGGGAATTGGGTATGTAAAAATGTCCTTAAACACTTGCTCGACAAAACTCTTTAACTTTGCTCGAAGAATTGATATTCTAAACCCTTGAAATGTGTACTCAATGAGTTTCTATAATTCCTTCAAGAAAGATTACTTAACCCAACGATATTTGTCGAAATTCCGTTAGGGCAAAAGTTTACTTGTTTAATTGTGAACTTAAATTAAATTAATAGTATACTTTATTTAGTACACAATAATATTACATCAGTGAACCTTTAATCACAGTCGGTATACTTTTCTGCTTCCTCATCCTGACAACATATTATAAGCTAGAAAATCATTAATTGTCTACATAATTCCAGATCACAGAGTGAACATTTCCCCAGTGGACTTGTCATACGTTCGTAGACCATTTTTCCATTAATCTATCAACGGTCACAAATAAAGATCAATTGAACTACTAGGTGATCTAGGACCTGGTTATTAAAAGACTCGTGATCATAAATTCTTTTTTAGTGCACCTCCAGGGCAAGTTATAAAGAAGAATGACCACCACCCAAGTGTAGTACTCATGCAAAAAATTTCCAAACAGATTGAAGCCATCAGAAGCAAGTCTTAATTTGACATTTTTGGCTCCATGACAAAATTAGGATGGATTTATCAAATTATTTCCACGTTTCACCATTTGCCAGACTAGACTATTCAAGAATTAGTTAAATTGTAAGGACTCATACTACGTCTACACGCACATCCATTAGACTCTCATACGGGTCTATGATTTTTTCAATTTTATTATACGAACGTAATCAATATTATTAACTTCATATAAACAGTTATAAAATTTCACACCACGATTTCCTAGGCTAATACTGTACAAATTAAATTCACCTGAGCTACATATATTTTAAATTCAAGTTGTGCCCTTTAAATCTTAATGGAATATTATTAGAATTAATATTGACGCCGAGATCTTTTTATTAGTTACAAATACAAAAACCATGAAACATAGGACTATTCTCAAAATCTTTAACACTAATAACAAATTCAAGGACCAAAGAAATAATTAACCTAACAATTGAATCAAGAAATAAGTTAAATGAGGAGATGAGGAACTTACCCAGTGTTGAACTAGAAAATAATTTGACGGTGATTTATAGTTTTTCTTTTCTTGGGAAAGCAACGTAGCTTTGTCGAAGAGAGTAGAGGGGACTTTTTGTTTTCAATGAATAAGGTAAAATGCATGGGGAGTAGGAAAACCTAATTACGTATTAATTTACCATTTTTACCTTTAGCCTAAAAATAGTAAAACAATATATAAGGTAATAGAAGTATTATTTATGAATTAAGAAACATATTAAGCCACTTAGTACTACGGTCTAGTGGTATTTCTCTTTACTTGTAAGTGAGAGGTCTAAGATTCGATTCTCACCAAAAGCGAATTTGAACCGCATTATTGCAAGCCCATTGTGAGGCTAATCTCACCTCCCTCCCCTTTAGTGTAGATAATATTTGTACAAAAAGAAAACATATTGTCACTCAGTACTACGGTTTGGTAGTATTCCTCTTCATTTGTGAGTGACAGGTCTTAAGTTCAAAACTCGTGGATAGCGAATTCGATACCAAATTAGGTTGCCCATTGTCTGGCTTAACCGAACTCCCCCTCCCCTTAGTGTAAAATATACCGTTGTACTAAAAAAAATATTAAATAATAGCTTTGGCAAAAGTTGGGTGGGCTATTATACCTACAATAAGCAACAATAAGCTCATATATAGATTATTATAGTTGTAGTTTGTAAAACTCCTCCCTATAGGCTACAGCCCATTGTAGTCGTGGGTGTAGCTCTGCCAGTGTGATCAGCCAGTCGCTAGAAATTTGATCAACTGGTCCCAGGAAAAGTTGGCTGGTCGAAAAACGTTGTAGGATTGAATGACAATCATGTAATTAATTTGCATTATGGTGGTATTTATAAAATTATTTTGGTTGAATTTTAGCTAAAAGTTTTCTTAGAATTGATTTAAACTGAAAGATCCCTAATCCTGTTTGTTCTTTTATTTGATTTAACCCTAGCACTCAAGCGTAATTTGGAATACTTTAGGTCCGGTCCTTACTATCTCAATAGCTAGGGTTATATCATCCCTTTCATTTACTACGTACTAATGCCATTATGAAAATGTACACACAATAGAAAAATTACGCCAATCTATTGAGATATGGTATGCTACAAGTGAATATTTGCAAAAAGGAATGAATCCTAATTTTAGGATGACCGACCCTTTTAATCCAGTCCATATGATGTCCTTTTTGGGAACTAGAGAAATGCATCCCAAGTACACCAATTAGTAGGTATGAGAGGATTAATGTTGGATCTACAAAGATAAATGATTGATTTACCTATTCAAAGTAATTTACGTGAAGGACTACCTTTACAAGAAAGACTTTTGTATTCATTGCCTCCCATATGATAGGTCACTTGAGGGAGAGACAAAGAAGAATAAAATAGGACGGATTCGAGTTATTTTCAGCATACCCCATAATACCTTAAACTCTTCCTTAGTTCTACACTAAATTGTAATACCTTTCACTACTTCATCAGTTCATCTACTTTTCGGATACTAAATTAACACTTTATTTCGACAACTAGGCAATAACAATTGCATAATACTTGAATCTCCTTACGAGGTAATACATCACTACTTGTAAATTGCGTATCTTTATTGTATAAATCAGATAATAGAAAATATTTAATCTATTTAATCTTTGTTTGAAAAACATCTCAAAAAAATAAAATAAAAATAAAAATAAAAAAATAAAAATTTGAATCACAAATTATTTAATCCTCCACATGAGATCATCTTCAAATGAAGGTTGAAATTTCAAACAGTTTCAATCATAAACCTATACAGGGAAGATAGTTATTCTCAAGAAGTGGATCTGTGTTGTCCACTCATAATCATAATTGGTATTTGCTTCCTTAGTAGGCTTAGTTGCCTTATATATGTAGCTTATGCATGACACCCTGCCATCACTTCCAAATGTACAGTTACATTGTAGGTGAGAATTTCAAACATTTTGATCTCCTCCACTCAAATGGTAGACATTCAAGCACTTTGAAAGGCAAATAAATTACTATTCAAGGAAAACCAGCTTAATTATATGCACCTCAACTACTCGGATTGAACATTTGGACAAAACCCACTTGCCGTCAAACATGCATTAATAATTAAAATACAAGCCATGACATATACTTTCCCTAGCAGCCACTTCATTTTTCACCTCATATAAGAGTAGGAACTTACAACGAGTACACCATCAACGTGCATGCTAACGATATATTCAGCAATATGTATAAGTTTTTTTTCTTCTATATATAATGTCGCATATTTGACATATATGAAACTACAATGACAATATAATCGTTTCATTTAAATTGTTCTCTTATCAAATGATAAAAAAAGGCAGTATCTTTCACATGCAAAAGTTGTTCCCACAAGCGAACGTGAATTGGTGACCCGGGACAGTGCAGCTTTTTACTCCTTTTAAGGCCACAAATACTTCCATATATATTTGATTCCCTTGAAAAAAAAAAAAAAAAAAAAAAGAGAGAGAGAGAGAGAATAACACTTAATCATGGTTATTGGACAGAAACCAGAAGCCATCAAGAATCCTTTGTGTGGGGTACTCAAGGCTTTTTTGATCTCCCGCCCTTAAATTTACTAGACTTTCTTGAGCAAGTCAACAGGAAAGGTAGAAAAGAAGGCTTTCCCAGGGAACATCCCCTCTTATGTTCAGTTGATTAATAGCCAATTGACCATATTCGAACGGTCCTTGGATTTAACATTTGGAGATTTTTATGTGCAATCGAAGAAACATTTTTTTATATCTACATCTCTCATCACGTTATAAAAATATACACAATGAATAAATATAGATGAATAAGATACATTTTCAATTGCATAACAGAATCTCACGTATTTTCCCCAAAAGTTTCTTGGTACGTCACATATATGCCAAATATGAACTTATGGAGGCGGGCTCTACCCCTTGTTAAAACTTAAGATGCATTGTGCCAGCTTTCACATAAATGATGTGGGATCGTTAAATGTTTATAGGTTCAACACCCACAATGTGAGAGGCAGTTGCAACAATGCGACATCCGCCATTTATAAAGACACTTTCCTTCCTTCTGAAGGCCATGTATGCATGTTACGTTGCCAATCGAGTGCTCACACAGGTGCATACAACAATACACTAATCTTTCTCACGTGAAACTCAACCATTTATCTGATCTCATCCCAAACCGCTAGGTATAGCTGAAATTTATATATATTTCTAAACCTGATTTAAGCAGTGAAACTGAAGAATGCATCTCATATCAAAAATTTGAGAAAATATTAAATTATAGTTTATATTAAATTGTTTCACTATTTTTTTTTTTTTTTTTTGTCAATTAATTAAATTTCATTAAAAGAGAAAGATATAAAAAGGTAAAAACCATCCAAAAAGAGAATCCAAAACAGTCAAACAAAGCCCAAGTCTACATAAAGAAATTACAATAAAGTGGGCCCAAAAGAGGCAGTCCATAGCAATACAAAAGCCAAAAAACCGGAGAACTGATAAAAGAAAACAGCTGCCTCCACCATATTAGCTGCACCATCGCCGCAAAGTTGCCACCACCTAGAAGAAGGACAAATGAACCAAATGGATCAACAGACGATGTGGATAGACACGCCATCCGTGCTATAAGCGCTACCATAATCGTACCAAATAGTGCAAAAAACACTTTAAAAGCAACTAACCACCAAGGAGTGCTGCCAGATAACATCCTTGAAGGAAACATCCAAAGAGTTGAATAGCAGAGGTAGATGGTAGAGGATATGTGATGAGGAACGATACTTAGAGAGAAAAATGACAAATATGAGATAAGTTCAGAGTAAACTGAAACAAAGCTAAGAGAACACTGAGACAGAGGCTCAGACCAACTACAACCGCGAAAAATAGACATAGCAAGGTAAGATAAGGTAAGAAAAAGGAGAAAAGGTTGGGGAATGAGAGAAGAGGACTGAGAATTGAAAGGTTTTGGCTACCACTGACCCCAACCAAAGGATGAGTCGGCCATATTGTCGATACGTTTTTAAAGGTGAGCGAGAGAAGGAGAGAAGTAAAATATCTGATAGTCCTAAATGGTTTTACTCTTAACTATACCAATGCCTTTTGTAACAAAACCAAATAGATATGTCAACTGTAGGTGATTAAGTTGGGATACAAATGGAAGTGTATATGAAAGTGTAGAACAATATTTACTCTCAATGTTCAAGTCCAAATATGATATGTGCAGAGTAACCAGCTAAAAGCAAAAGAATACTGGAAAAATGCATGCAGCGTAGAAAAGTGATCAACGCTAGGGCACCATCAACGTCGATCCGTCATTGATCTTATTTCTTTTCATCAAACGAACAAGAAGAGTCAGAGTCAACTAGCTAAAGCCCCCATTACTTAACAAACAAGGAGCCCTAGTCTCTAGCTAAGCTAGAATTCCATTGATTGTATGACTTATGTGTACGTGAGAGAGAGAGAACTGTACGTTTGTGTGCTGTAATTGCGTGTGTGTAATGGTTTCAATTATACCATTAATGGGCACATAATTTTCTATCAAAATTCTTACGTTTTCTTTCTTGAATTAGTTTGAATAATATGAACATCGCTTTAGTGGTCACACATATGTAAGCACCAATTGTACGTCATTTATTGGAGCACATCAGACTGAAGAAGATAGTCAAACATAATGTTGTGTCTTTATTCTTTTTGTTCTTTTATCGTCGAGAAAAATTTGATAGAACTAAGCAGAGAATTCGAATTCAAGAGGATTCCTTTTTTTTCACAGGACCAAACTATGAGCTAGTTGATTCAAATATTTTGTGTTTCATTATTCTTCTTACCAAAGTTACGGGGCCGGTTCAATAACGGAGGTCTAAGACGAAAATTACAATCCAGCCTTTGTAACTTAATGTGTCTATATAAAGTAATTAAATTCTTTAATGAGGAATAATTAAAAAATATCCAACATTTTTCTGAATTTTCAAGTTTTTGGAGCTTACTCTAGAGGCAAATATGTCATTTGCTGACATGACTCATTCAATGATCGAGTAACACACCCTTTAGTTTCCATCAGGTTGTGTTAAAGATGAGCATATATCTTTGGTTTTGGTTGAACAAGTCATGAGCAATCTCATCTGTGACCCTACTATACATACACATTACACATTACACAGTTTTAATAGTGACGAGGAGGGTTTTACACAATTTTATACTGCGTTCTTACTGTAATTTTGACCAAAAAAAAAAATTGAACTAATTTCTAGCTGTTTTCTTTGAAGGAAAAAACTGACATGAATCACAATGTAGTAACAATTGAGTGACAAGAAGTTATTGACCAAAAACAAAAAGAAATAGGAAGAACAGTTAAAATATAACATGTGTACAAATTTGATGATCAATGTTTTATTTTTCAACCCTTTTTGAGAAATTTTTAGTATGATTGTAACAGTACTTTATGTTTACTAATTTATGTAATGAGAAGTGTATGGACATTTATATATAGACTATATAAACTCTAAAGAAAACAAATCCTTCCTCTTGAATCAAGTTGTTCTCGTACTCGCATTATCATGTGTCATGCATCAAGAACACTCCAAATAAGTTTTTACCTTCGTTTACGGACATGCCAACCCCACTTAGCTAAACCGAAGTGAAAGAATATCATTGGTGTTCGATATTGTGTTCTATCCATCAGTGAAGGCATGGCCCAGTAGGAGAATTTTTTTATCGTGATTGTAACACGGATAGTACACTACGTGTTTTTATATAAGTGATGAGAAATTTTATTTTTTAAGTTATTAACTTTTTAACACACATATCCTACCATTTATATAATAATATATGGTGTACCACTTCAAGTACCGATCACACTGAAAAATTTCTCTTCCAGTAGAGTGGGTTGTGACTTATGAATGGCTATTGTCTGGGGCATAACAACAAACAATTAATGGCCTTCAATTCATGGCTCCATATCTAAGGACCATAATGACAATGACTTATCTTTAATGGGGCCAACTGAAAACGATTCGCATTGCTTAAAGTCTTCAAAGGCTGACAAGATCCTACTGGATATGTCCAAAATCTAAATTAAGCCAGTGAAGGGAAGAATATCTAGCTAACATCATTGTGTTCTGCAGAGCACCACATGAACAAAGCCGATACAAGTTTTATGCCACAGTAACTAAGTATTAACAAACGGGGATGTTACCGAACTCTTTAGTCCAATTTTCTAGTTCTATCTTATCTGTTCACTCTCTAAATATCAACACTACAAAAACAAAGTGAATCAAATTAGAATTCATTTAACTATTAGATGAACGTCATCAAATTTTTAGTGTTTGGATGAATAACATGTTCGTTTATTTGTTGGATTACCATTAATTTTAAATTTGGTTGATTTTGAACAGAATTGATCTTTAAAATGTGACGTCGAAAATACACTGTTCGGTTTGCTTTCCATCATTACAAGATGAAAATAAAAGCCAAAAAGATAAAAAGAGAATGTTCAAACGAAAAATTTGCTAGTACTCCTTCGAATGATTGAAAAATAAAAAATCAGTCAATTCCTCTGAAGCATTCATGTCAATTAAAAGAAGTCTTTCCGTTTATGTGGAAGCCGGCAACAATATTAGGCAAAGCTGCAAAGACCCAAATAAAAGGGATCCATAGGAAGAGAATTTGTTATAAAATGTGACCAGTATGCAGACACTACACTATATACACTATATTGTAAATTTACAATATGGAATAGTTTCAAAATCAAGGCTAGCTAGCTGCGACTAAAAGTCCCACTTTTGATATTCAATTTTGAATATGTTATAAATAGACAAAATGTTCGAACCTTTGTTAGAGAATGAAGTGGAACGGGAACAATGTAATACTTTGTTTAGTTTATTTACTTGTGTTAGACAAGGGGAAATGAACATAAAGAAGAGAGGCGAGGAAAACTCGTACTTTTTACTTTTGCATTATCAAGTTGAAATGACTTAATATGATGATTTGAGAACTGTGCTCTTAATTTGATTATTTGAGCAAAAAGTCTCGCAAAAGCTACATTTCGAATAGACAAGAGGCAAACACGTGACCATCAAGTAGATGCATCAATAAAAACCATGAAATATCGAAATGGTCCACAAGATAGTTGAATAGGCCCACAATTATCTCCTTGAATTCTTTGAAAAAATGATGGGATTCAACATCAATCTGATTGAGATGGTTTAATTACAAGCCATGCAAAGGTTATCATTTGCTACAGAAATATGTCTGTTCAATAACGGTTGCCCATTAGAGTTGGTAATAATCCTGCATCATGGTGGATCCTGGATAAGCCAAGGGTCATACAAAAGCATGTAAATTTTTGGACTAATGAACTTCTGGTTCACGACATTATGTGCTTTAGTTATCTTTATGTATGTACTAGCATATGGGAACACACAAAGTGTGAGAAAATTTTTTTATTTTTGTTTTTGAAATAGAAGGAGAGAGGAAGAGAGTGATAAAGAATGTGGGAGTGGGAAGTTTTTTTTTTTATTTTTTTTTTTTTTAAATTAGAGATATGTTATGATTACATGTAGGTGAGGCTTTGAAAAAAAAAACAGCAAAATTTGGTTGTGTGAAATTACATTTCTACCTCATATTTCTTATTCATGTTCTAATTTAATTAGAGGATTAAACTGGTAATTTTATAGGATTTTGGTTGACAATGAGTGTTTTATTAATTAGTAGAGATAATACAATCCACTCGATAAACCGCGCAACTTCTCCAATATAATGTACCCTTCAGGGTATCATTAGAGATAATGCATAGATTCCACATTATCTGCCTTTCTCGTTTCAATGTAGTATCGTTTAAACGTATATCTTTAAAACTAAACAAATTTCTACCATTTAGTATTACGGACTAGTGGTATTCTTCTTCATTTGTAAGTGAGAGGTCTTAAGTTCGATTCTCCCCAAAGGCGAATTTGAATCACATTACTATGGCTAGCCCAGTATAAGACTTAGCCCACTCCTCCGCTTCTTAGAATAGATACTATATTTTGTTCAACAAAAAAAAAAAAAAAAAAAAAAAAAACACAACAAATCGTGCTCAGGAAAAACTCAACAATTTATTTATAATAAAGGAAACTGCAATGTCACTTTTACAAGCTTCAAACCAAAAGGTTAGATAATGTAAAACATAAAATTGATTTAATCAAACCCATAAACTTTATTTCTCATTTCCACAATGAAGTTACAAACATCCAAATGGGATTGTGTCCATTTGACCAAATAAATCGAACATTAAACCATGTATATCCACCTGATCAGCCTGGTTGATGAAATTAGTCTTGACATACTTTCCTTTGAGTGATGCATGGTAAAGATCTACAAGTTTGATTCATACAAGGTTTTCCTTTATAGCGATTACATTCTTAAAGCTTGAGACTAAATCATTCTTTGGACCCTAGTTATAACTATGAAAATCCTGGGGTTTACCCTTTTCCATTCTATTGACTTTGTGTATGGCCACGTCCTCGTCTGTAGTTACTACCATGAGAGGATGTGGTATTTTTTTTCCAAGGGAAGCAACATTCACTTTTGAGAATCATTGCGTTCTAGTTGATTGGGACTGAAGATTTTTCATCGAGAGCTCATTGTTCTGTTCAACCACGAAGAGTACTGTACTGATATCAACTAACTGTACTCTATAAAACCGTGCTCGCTATATTGTTGTTGCATGAGCAAATTAGAGGCATGAAAAGTACTATTTTTTTTTTCCAGCATGTATGCTTCAGTGACATTATCCTCACAAAGTTTCATTTTGAAGTTGATTCTAAACATTGCAAAAATTTATACCCAGTGACTAACTTAAAATCCTAAATTCGCAAATTTGTCCAGTCATAACGAGCTCTTAGGATAATCACTATTTTGGGTGATTATATCATTCGATTAAGGCATTTCAAAGAGTCAGTGGTTCATGAACCGTCAGGTATTCGCTCTTTAATCCTTCATGGATGTGCTGACAAATAAAATTCATGGCTTTCACTTGACCTTGGGAGGATGCAATGTTTCCTTTTTTAATAGTGCCCCTAAGATTTCCTACCTTGAGATGAATCTTGGCATCTACGACCCATGTAAGGTAATTCTGTAAGTGTTGTCACAAAATCAAGTTTTTCAAGGTTCGTTTTTTTCTTTTTTTTCTAATAAAAAAATGAACATAGGAGAGGAGAGGTAAGAGAAACTTGAGCTATTACTTTCTGCTTTTGATCTTTTTATCTGTGAGGAAAAGTGAAAAGCGATGATCAGAATGTCAAAATATGACCTCATTATATAGGATTTTCTCCAAACATAATTGAGTACATAGTTTATGTATGACCATTAGGATCAAAGAAAGCTACAACACATAGAAAAATGAAAGCCTAACACTGTTTACCCTACAAGCTTAAGATGCAAAGTCTTCTTTGAATAGTAAAACTTTATTCACGTGGGTCATTCATATTTGCAACAGCATAGATTAATCATTATAAATTGTTTGTTTGTCTTTTTTAGCCGGAGCAAAAGTGTGATAGACTCGTAACCTTTTTCTCTATAAGTAGATAAAAAAGGACATAAAATTAGTTTATGCACACAAAAAATGAGCGTGTGAAAATTATTATTATCTTTTAAATAAAACTAGATGAAGTACACACATTGTGTGTGTAAATATATATAATTTATGAAAGAGAGAAGTTTGAGAAAAATGAGAGAGAGAGAAGAAAAAAACGTGGAAGATGTTTAAATTTTAATTTTTTAATTTAAAATTAAACATATTGTATGCTCACATGTGGATGAGGGCAGAAAAAAAAATATTTGTCTGTGCAAAATTGCATTACTATCCAAAATTTTATTTTATGATATAACATCAAATTGTATTTTCACCTTCTTTTAATAATTTATGAAAGAGAGAAGTTTGAGAAAAATGAGAGAGAGAGAGAGAGAGAAATTGGAAGATGTATAAATTTTAATTTTTTAATTTAAAATTAAACATATTGTACGCTCACATGTGGATGAGGGCAGAAAAAAAAATTTGTCTGTGCAAAATTGCATTACCATCCATAATTTTATTTTATGATAGAACATCAAATTATCTTTTCACCTTCTTTTAATTAATAAAAAAATTTGTGTTAACAAGTAGTTTAGATTATGAGCAGTTAGACCCCAATATCAATACTAGTGAATAATGCAGGAGAATCCCATAAACAAGAAGAAATACTTCATGGGACCGTCCTATAAATATAATACATGTCATCTCGATGAAGGCACAATCCTAAGTCACATCATTAAGAGAGACGAATAAATAACCGACGGATTTTCTCGAAAGTTTTATCCCATCAAGATTCAGCAAGGCTGATGACAATCCATTTCTTAAGTACATCAATCTACATCTTATCTTATCTTAACCAAAGTTTTCATTGCAAATGTTTAAAATCTCATCGTTTAATTATTCAAGTCAACTAATGATTCATTACAGTGAGTTTATGGGCTTTTTGTCGAACCAGAATGCAGAGAAACCCATCAGTGACTAATATTATATTAATCTAAGGATTAATTAGTATTATGATTTTCAGAAAGCGATTGGGCTTAATCTTCTAAAATAATAGTCAACTATTGCGGTTTTTGGACTTTGTGATTGAATAACCCATTCCGCCATTGGACTTGATTTTTGTTCTTTCTAATTTTTTTATTTTATTTTTTTCCAATTCAAACCCCGTCATCAAGATTTGAATACATTACACATTATTCATGAGTAATATGAAATAGACATGATGCTTATTTTTAATTCAAATGATAATGACATCATTTTCCAGCTAAGCTATGGATAAGTAGAAGCATTAATTTTGATTAATCAAAGAGTGAAAAGACAAACCTAAACCAACATTGGAGGAAACCCTATGACGGCAGTGATCATTTGGTAGGAAAGAAACTTTGCTTGTAACGTACACTCACCTTTCTTTTTCCTATCTCACTGCTCGTATCAATGGTGGAGTATCGTGTAATTGTCCACAATGTCATTAGTTTAAGATTGTTTGATAATTATTTCGATTTTGGTTTTTAATTTTTGGTATATTTTTGTGTCGTGATAGGAGAGAAGTACACAGAGAAAATGATTGAATAAGAAGAGTGAATGAAGGATAGTGGGAGAAAAATAAAAGAAAGATACAAAGAATGACACATAGAATGAAAGTTAATCACAAAAAAACTAAAAAGTTATGCTTGAAGTTATTTTCGCTTTTGAATTTTGTTTTCATTCATTGTTTCTTCTTTCATCTCTCAAATAACACATTTTTATCCTTTTTTTTTCCTATGGGACCATGAATTTTCAAGAGACAGAGTAAGGGGTATCGAAATACGAATACCTTAAAAGTTTGGTCGTGAACTTAACAACTTCATGTTGGAGCTAGATAAATGGAGCAGTGATGCCACAATCATCCTGTTTCAGAGTTGTGGGTGAAGTTTGACGACTTAGCTGAGATTGACCATACTTGTTCCGCAAGATATGGAACCCTAATCCAGCAAGGAATTAGCAAGTTTTCTATATTCTTTGAGTCCTTATAATCTAAAGATTGGCGTGCACTCCAAGTAATCACACTCTTGAGAATAAGCAATATCTACTTCCTATATATCCTCTGGGATTCTCCAGGTTCAATAAGGATTCTCTATCCTAAAAGGTGTTTACCTCGACTGGTATAAAGACACCTATCTAGGGTTCATCTTTGTTAGCACAATTACTGCACACTTATTATCTTGCTTACTGCTTGAGTCTCATAACATTGCTTACTAACTTGACCATAAGAGAGAGCTTTTGCCGACACACACACCCCCCATCCCCCTGGGTTATCGACTACTTACAGTTGTTTACTGTTTTGCAAGTAAACGGATCTATAAATCTCCACCATTCACAGCGGTGCATGAATTTGGTTCCAACAATTTGTGCATTCATTGAGAGTAAACTTATATTCCTCCCGACAAATCACTCAACCACAAGCACTACACAAGAGAGCTTAGTCAACGCTAACATCAACATGGCAACAGGAGATGATACATTCCCTAACGCTTCTTTTGCTCTCTTTGGATATAACTCAATTCCCGACATCTTAACAACTCTTAAGCAAGTTACCAAACCCCTCATGCTACAACCATCCCAGGGAACGATGAAGCTCCAATCACTAGACCTCATTCTCCAAGGAATAAATTTAAGAGACTCTGCTGAAGATCTATATGTATGTTGATAAATTGCAGAAAGACTACAAGGCTTCATGGCAGATAATTATACTAACTTTTCAACCACAACTAATTCGAATGGCGTAGTCTGGGCAACGACAAGTCCATAGATGACTCATCTCAGAATGCCTCACCATAGGCTATTCGTCGAAGATGATTCTCAATGTAGAACTTATGTTGTAGTATCATTGAACTAGAACTACACCAGTGATTTGATTCTCCTTTTCGGAGATATGTAGGAAATCCTATTCTGATTCAACCACACCCCCTTATCAATTCACCATTCTTTTATGAATAAGAATTTCAGAGTTTGATTATGCTACAACTTTCACATGTTTGTTCATTCTTTCCTTTTTGCAGTGTTGGAGATACCCTAAAATCTCAAATAACATACAACTTTGAAACATCACATAATTGCAAGACCGAATATTAAAAGTGATAGTGTCAGATGTGGGATTTCTTGGAAATTGGATGAAAGAAAATTAGTGTAAATTGTGCGTTTCTCCTTTAACCCATTCCGTAGTGTTTAGTTAGCCGCTTAGAGGCTCAAGTCATATTAAGCACAGTTACAATATGCGGGATACGGGCACAGGGACATGGCCCCTTAACCTAAAAATACAATGCACCATCTGACCTTCATAAAGTTTTTACAATCTAAAAGTTATGCGTTATAACATTCAAACCTGACTTTACGTCATTCGAGGGAATAATCGAAAAAACAATCTAGAATTCATCTGAGTGGTGGCTCTAAACTTCGACCCTAAGGGCGATTACTTATATCCCAGACCAACATACTAAGTCAAGTATGTTATGCGATACCATGTGTCTAAGCAAGTCTGAATGTGGCATGCTAACTAGAAAATCCTCAAGAGGAATTTTATTCTAAAGGTGTTTTCTGACCCACATGTGAACAACTAAATACCTAACGAACTTTTGTCTAAGATATACTGGATGGACATGCAATTTGGATTGTGACGTAATCCCCCTCTCGGTAGCACATTGCAACCTCTAAAATCGTCAAACCCGTAACGGGGCAAGGTGAACAAACAAATGAATTTATGATTAAACAAATCCGACAGAAGACACATGAAATCTGTAGGGCATTCCAGGTATGATTTGACGATTTCTTAATCTTAGTTCGATCAAGGCATTAAAGCAAGTCTGAGCAAAAGATTTCTCATGGGCTTAGTACTCAGTGGTGAAGTAAGATGTTACTTCGACTATCATAGCGATAATCTTTACAAACACTTAGTTTTGAAGGTAATTAACTTTACCTGGAAGGATTTCAAGCTTTGTTCTGGACCTACAAACTTATGTTTCGCCTCAATACTCATCACTCAAAAGTTACCTTAGTTTAGAAAGATTAGCGGACTAAACCATATTCCACAACATAGAAGCAAAGGATGAGAAATCCTAAGTATTATACTTTAACAGGCTTAAAAATCTAAGTAGAACTACTTCGTCAAAGAACAATCAACATGTAAAAGATTAATTCATTCAAAGGAAAAATTGCAAGAACCCGAATCTCACATTGGATCCTTTCATCTAAGTCGATGATTGGAATTAATGAGGAAAACTACAGACAGCTCATCTTTCTTCGTGCACACGCAAATAAGACATATCCATCATTGCGACATTGATGACACGTTTGTCAAGGCAACATGTCTAAATACGAATGTCTCGATTGCTTTGTAGCATCCATAAGGCTCAAGATTCTATGCATCAAAGGAATTAAAATGGTAAGTCTTCTGACTTAGTCCGAAATGCATGGTCTTTGGATGACTATTCTCAAAGAAAACAAGCCGTTTTCAAATACGTAGTTAGGGCAATTGTGGGACCATGATTTTCCAAGGCCGGAATAAGGCAGATCAGGATACGAATACCTCTGAAGTCCAGTCATGAACTCAACAGCTTCTTAGCATTGCTAAATAAAAGCAGTGATGCCACCATCATCTTGTTTTGGAGTAGTGGGCGAAGTTCGACGACTTCACTAAGATTGACCATGCATGCTTGTTTCGCAAGATGCAGAAACTTAATCTAGCAAAAAGTCAACATCTTTCCTATATTCTTAAAGTTCTTACAATCTAAGACTTGGAGTGCACCGCAAATAATTACTCCTAAGAGGATGCAATATCTACTTCATAAATATCCTTTGTGATTCTCCCGGTTTAATATGGATTCTATATCCTAAAAGGTCTTTAACTTGACTAGCATAAAGACACCCATCTAGGGCTCATCTCTTGTGACTCAATTATCACACACTTATTCTCCTACCTACTGCTTCAGCCTCATAATATTGCTTACTAACATGATTGTCGAAGAGCTTTTGATGGACACCACCCCCTTCTTGGTCTTCGGCTACTTACGATTTTTTACTATTTAACAAGTAAAGAATTTGTGAATCTCTACCCTTCATGGCGGTGCGTGAATTTGGTTCCATTATTTCCCATGTATACTCAATTGTACAAACAAATGCAATATTTTTATAAATTCCTTTAAATTTTACATGGATTGTTAGGAATAGTTGAGGTACGAGATTGAAGTGTGGCTTTGTCTGTAGCTTACTTGATCATATATGACATATCACATAAGAGTCACGTTCTCCTACAGTCCATGGTCTGGGAAAGTTATGACATGTAAGATATGTTTTGAAATTACAACAAGAAGATATTAGGATCACATATACAATGAACCAAACAACAATAAACTAATTACAATTAACTTATTTGTAAAAGAGGAATTAGCACTCGCATGTATAAGAATGTCTTCTACTCTCTCCAAACTATATTTTCTTGCTATATGAATATTGTGAGAGCAAAGACAATCCTTTATACACTGATTAGGGTTCCTCTAAAACCGCCTATTATAGTTAATAGAGAGATACATCAAATCACTATTAAATCAAATTGTTTTCTTACTGTAATAAGTCTTACCAAATAAAGATTACGTAATCGGTCACTAAAACTTAAGACTCTATTATTCAAACCATATTGGACTGCAAGTCACTCGAGTATTAAGTCACTTAAATAAGTTACTCAAAAGTGATTTAATTGATAAATCACTAATACTCACAATAATTCTTACATGACTATCCATCATTCAATCTTACTCTAAAGATAGGTTGTCATTTAACATTAGTTATTGTACTTTTTCTTTACTTGTGAATTAAGATCGATCAGTGAATGACAGAATTTTCTTGGACTATAGGGTGCATGCACTTGCGATGGGGCTGTTTACCCTAGGGTAGACGGAGGCTGCCGTATGTAGCCGTCCAATTTTTCAAACGATAGTTATGTCTTTGACCAATGGCCCGGATTCTTTGAAACAATAAGGACAATGCAGTATTCTATGCAGCTAGTAAGAATAAAATTAGTACCAACTCCACGAAAGGATGTTTGAATGGTGTAAGTTATAGAAAATGACTTGGTGGTTTTGTCCATATCACTGTATGCCGACGGCACAATGGGCATGATGTTGATTAAGTGCTTTGACTAATGGGACCTATGAAGCTTTTTAATCAAGTGGAAATTAAGTTACTTGTAATTTTCATGAAACCATCAAAGCACATTAGGTGCAGTTTGACAGAACCACTCGTCTCCCACAAGATCACAGCTAATCCACAAGTAAATCCAACGTGCATGCTGCCGGCTTTGTGAGCTTGTGGAATATATGGATTTGGTATTTAACTATACATGCATGAGTCAGACAGCCAAAAAATAGAAGAAAAACATTTTACTTAATTCAACGATTTTCATTCTGGCCGTGCGCGAAATATTTTATGTTCGATAGAATAATACCTCCAATCAAACGACCATAATAAAGTTTGAAAAAAAAAAAATAGCATTAACAAATTTGAATTTTGATGGTTTTTTATTTACAATTTGTTCTAAAAACTTGGCTTTTAGAATTGAAGTCGTGATTTCCTCTAACAAAGCCAGAGACTAGATCATTAGAACAAACAAAGTTTTAATACGAAAAGGTTGGAACATCAAAGTTGTATAAATATGACTTTTTCTATGAACTTATTATGAGCCGAATTAATGTGTTTGCTTATGCCGTGCAAGTTACAAAGAAGTAAACCATATGTGTCTTTAACCATTTGAGAATCGATGAAAAAAAATTGGTCGTATTAGAAATTGTTTAGTTATATGATTATTTGATTATTCATATTTTTCATTTCCTTTTTATCTGACGGCTTGTTTTGCAAAGTTTAGTTGAGCAAACAATATACAATTTTGATTATTATTATTAGAATTTTGCAGGGTAACAATATAGATGATTATTGTTTGTAGAATTGATACTATGACCACCTATAACAAAGTGGAGACGGCCGGATGTCACTAGAATAAATAATTATTGAAAAAAAAATAATTCTGGAAGGTTGAAACTTCAAAGATGTATATGTGAGTTTTTAATGAGCTTATTATGAGTCGAATATAATGTGTCCGCTTATCCAATGCAAGTATCAAAGGATAAAGTATGTTTTCTAAACATTAGACTATCGCTGCAAAAATTGGTCAAATCGAAAATTGTTTAGCCATATGATTGCTCATATTTTTGTTTTATTTTTATCTTATGACCTGTATTGTTTTGCTTATTTTAGTTGAGGAAACAATTTTGAATTTTGAATTCTTTTTTATAGGATCTTAGGATAACAATCACAGATGAAGCCAATGAAGGCTTACTGGGATTGATGTCCTCACTCAAGTAATTCGTTTGTTAAGTTGCAAACTATAGTTATATAGATATACACGCGTCATTTTTGAAGAAAAGATGCGTACTCAATATCAAGCATACCTTTATACTACTTCTACTCAATATCAAATATTATAGAGTAAAAGTGCTTTTGTTTGGTCATTCAAACTGGAAAAAGGGGTTTTTGAACATTAGTCCTTGCAAAATTAAAATTTAAAAAAAAAAAAAAAAAAAAAAAAAAAAACCTGATGCTAGATTACATATTCAATTTAATCCCTTCAAGTGTAATTTTATCAAAATTTATATTCAATTTTTGTTATTCAATGTGCATTTTTATTTAATCTCTCCACATTAAAGTTTAATTTTATTAATATGCACATATTTAGTTCTTTTAATTATAAATGAACATAAATGAGAAAATATTAAAAGAAAATTGTGATACAAAAATATATAAATACATAATTGTACAGAAATGACTGTGCCGATGTAAGATCCCACATTGCCCAGGGGAGTGGATCATGTAAGCCTTATATGTATATTCCTATCTCTACCTAGCACGAGGCCTTTTGGGAGCTCATTGGCTTCGGGTTCCATCGGAACTCCGAAGTTAAGCGAGTTTGCGCGAGAGCAATCCCAGGTTGGGTGACTCACTAGGAAGTTCACATATGAGTTCCCAGAAACAAAACCGTGAGAGCGTGGTCGGGACCCAAAGTGGATAATATCGTGCTACGATGGAGTCGAGCTAGGGATGTGGTGGGGACCCGGGCGGGGATATGACAATTTGGTATCAGAGCCAATCCTTGGTAAGAAGTGTGCTGACGAGAACATCGGGCCCCTAAAGGGGGTGGATTGTAAGATCCCACATTGCCTAGGGGAGTGTAAGTCTTATATGTATATTCTCATCTCTACCTAGCACAAGGTTTTTTGGGAGCTTATTGGCTTCGGGTTCCATCAGAACTCCGAAGTTAAGTGAGTTCACACGAAAGCAATCCTAGGTTGGGTGACCGACTAGGAAGTTCTCGTGTGAGTTCCTAGAAACAAAACCGTGAGGGCGTGGTCGGGGCCCAAAGTGGACAATATCGTGCTACGATGGAGTCGAACCCGGGATGTGGTGGGGACCCGGGCCGGGATGTGATAGCTGAAATATATAAAATTGACTTTTTTGTACCGAAATATTTGTACCTACATGATTGTACTGAAATATATTATAATGAACCTAAATGTATGTACCAAAATGTATTATATTGATTAATGTACCTAAATGTCAATACCAAAATGTATGTACCAAAATGTACGTACCGACATGTAAGTACTGAAATATAGTATATTGAATTAATGTACCTAAAAGTCAATACTCAAATGTGTGTACCAAAATGTATGTACTGAAATGCATTATATTGAATGTACCTATATGTTTGTATTGATGGATATACCGAAATTTTCAAATATATTAATGTACCTAAATGAAGAACATACAAAATTGTTATCGGAATATATATTATAAAAAAATTAGTTGCCTAAATGTAGACATTAAAATATATTATGATGGATGAAATAAAAATTAAATTTAAATGTAATTAATACATTAAAATAAAAATAAAAAGATAAATAAAACTAATAAATAAACCTAATAAATGAGATGATTAAATGTACTAGAGACTAAAATTGGATTTTAATTTTACACAAGGTTATAGCCTAAAACTCATATTTTTTAAGGATTAAAATGAAGTTTTCTTAAAAAAAAAAAAAAAAAAAAAACGATCTCCCGCCTCTCATGTATAAATATTTTTCTTATCACTTTGCCACTTTCTACTACTACAATGATTGTAACATTAGAATCGTGATACATTATCATTTGAAATCATCTCTATTATCACACTGGGTATAAACTATATTATAATAAAGTTTTTCTTTGTTACTTTTTGGGTTATTCCCACTAAAAAAAACTTTTAGCTCCGTCCCTGATGACAATTAGACGGTTCTGTTGTTGAACCATATGCGATGTGGGGTAGCCTTGAGAAAAATTTTTGCATTAAAATAAAATTAGAAACATCTGTTGAAAAGATTTGGGAGAATAAGAATATAACAAGTATGGGATTCATTAACTACAATATTAGACCGAGTATCTCGCCCTCGTAGCATTTGTGACTAAAGTATGTGGTGCTTGTGCTCTTTCTTTGAATTCAATAAAAGGAGTACTAAATCATTTTGGTAACCTAGACTGCAGTCAACAAAGACGGATAAGAACTTCCCTGCGTATAACACTACATTTCGCATATATATGCACCGGATTCGGGACACAAATTTTTTTACAAAACTTTTTATATAGGTTTTTGTAAGATTTTTTCTACGAATTTCAACGATTGGCAGATCCCTGACATTAATTTTTTACATAACATTTATATAGGTTTTTGTGAGACTTAGTCCGCGAATTTCAACAATCTGGATCGTCTTATCTTTTTAAACATCGTTCATAGATCATCCTTGCAAAAATATAGACAAATCTAAAACCACTAAGACATTTATTTGTAGTGAAAAAAATTGACAAATACGGTTCTACAAAAAACCCTAAACCCTTAATCAACAGTCATATAGTTTCAGATTTAGGTGACTTTTGGTAGACATAATTTTTGACGGAAGACCTTAAAGATAGACGATTCGGATCGTTAAAATACATTACGAAATGAGTCACATATAAACATTTATAAAAAATAATATAAAAAATTGATGTCACCGAACTGTCTCTGTGTGTGTGTGTGTGTGTGTAATTCAGTAGAGTCACAACTCATTCAATTTATACAAAGGAACAGTTCGGAATTTTCCAACAAACAAAAAATATATAGAAATTCATTACAAAGTAAATGAAAAATGGATATTATTTTTATAAAATGCTTTCGTTCACTTGCATTGCATGCGCCTCCATTTTTAGGTTGGAAAATTTGGAATTGATTCATAATTGCTCCTCATAGGTGCATTTGAGATAGATGATCGAAAATTTTCCACGTAAATTATATGCACATGAAACCGCCATATTGAAAGTATAAGTATCTTATGACTCGATTAATTTATAACATTTATCCTTACATCTGAGTTCGATTTTAAATATTGAGAAAGGATGATGCAGGTGAAATTTTTTGTTAAATGTTCTTTTATGAACCTTGTTACCAACAGATTACAATGATACAAACAAAAATACCCACCACAAGAAAGCAACAAAACACCAAGCACAATCAAACAAACACAAGAACACAAGCGTTTCAACAAAACACCAAGCAAAATCAAACAATTAGTACCTATGTAGCTCTTCTATAACTCGTTCACTCATACGTCCTAACTTTATGTGACAAACTTAGCATGATATGGGTGGGCGAATTTGAGATTAAATCTTCTACAATTATTTTGTGTAATCTTTGTGACCTCTATTACTAATTAACAGTGTTAATTTATAACAACAATTCTGCCGTCTGATTCTGTTAAATGAGGAGAGGTTGATTTTCCAAATTTTGAAAAGAACAAAAAAAAAACTTTATTGTCAAATTATTTTGGATCCTCCATCCAAAAAGTAGTTGGATTTATTAGCCGTTGCTTGTGTGAGGCTCCTTCCCTTGTATTGTGTGTGTATTCGTGCAAGTTAACTCCTGTTTCACCTTCCCTCAGCTGATTAAAAAAAAACGGCTGCTGTGGAGCCTCTCTTGACCACTCCAATATCTTAACCCTCTCTCCTGCCCACCTATATACCAAACCCATCCACCCATCATAAAGGTCAATCCAACCCAATAAACACCCCATTTCTCTAAAGAAACATTTATCGAAATCGAAATCCCAAGTTAAATAGTGTATAAATGATATAATACGTGTTATAATAAAGTAAATAATATATTTATATTTAATAATAAAAATAAACGACATGATTGATATGTTATATATTTAAAGTATATTAAAAAAAAATACATGTCTTACAATATGAGACTTTGTAAGTTTATTTGATGGTGGCGAGAAGAGATTAAAATGTCTTAGTAAGTCTACCCAAAACTGGTCAGGACAAGCTAAAATGTCCTAAAATATCTGAGTTTATCTATTTCGAAAGAATAAATTGTTGTGGTGAAACCATCAACTAGTCACCTCTTCAAAAAATAAATAATAACATGAGATTTTAAATAAAATAATAACTTTATGTGACTGAATTTTAGATACATTAAAAATTATAAAAACTAATTAAAATAATTTAAAAATTTTAAGTTTTAACAATAAGGATAAAATAAAAGATAAAATTAATAATACTAAAATTAATTTTTTAATATAAAAATATAATTTTTTAATAAAGTAAATCGTACTGAAAATTTTTCGTTAAAATTACTTACTAAAAATTACTAGTTTCTCTCCCTTTCAATTTCTACATGGTCCTATAAAATCATTTCCTCTCAAACCTGTCAAACACTTATTGCCTCTTTAATATTCCATTTCTTGTTGTTGAGCGCAAAACCGCCACAACATGACACACAACCTCCACACTTCTTCACCTTATATCATGGGCATGGGTCGCAGATTCAAGATCTGAAAAAAAGTTTGGATGTTCACAGAGATTTTGAGCTGAGAAAAAAAAAAAAAACCCAGAAGTTAAAATTTGAAAAGAATGGGAAGCAAATGGAGGAAAGCTAAGCTTGCTCTTGGGTTGAACACATGTCTCTATGTTCCTCAAACCAGAGAGGAGCCGCCATCCGCATCGAACGATGCTGCCGCATCTGTATTATCCGACGCCGTTTCGTCCTCCTCTCTGCTTTCTCCGATGGGTGCTGGCTCCGACTGCCGACCCACCACGCCCACACCGTCGTCTTCCGGTCTTCGGTTGCCCAAAACTGGAACCAAGTCCTCCAAGGTTTGGAATTTTTCTGTTTTCTATGAAAAATTCATTTGCATGTTGAGCTTTTGGCTATTGAATTTGTTGTTGTTTATGCCAATCTTTGCAACTTTGTTCGATTTTTGTGAAATTTTATCATTTGGGTTTGATTTGTTGTTCCATTTGGTGTCTAGATGTCTGTTTGCTATTTGTTGAATATCCATGGTAGATTCTTCGTGAACAGTGAATGAAATTAACTAAATTTTTTCTTTGAACAGTAATTTCGTTTATTTACATGCACTCTATAAAAGGAGAAGGTATAAGCAACATGATATTTGTTAGGTTGGTTAAGAACAGCATCTCTTGTACTCGAAGCCTCGATTTTGAATTCCAGTCTCCCAATATCACTTTCACAAACAAATATTATGTAAAAAAAAAAGATCGTGTAAGTAAAACATATTTATGATACTTTTATAATAATTTACTGGTGATGCTAACTCCTGATCATGATTGAATTTTTTTTCTTATTTCTTTTGTGTATCTCATGGTGTGGGGTATATGTTGGTGATGCTGGTGGGGTTGGTGGGGTGGGGGTGGTGGTGATAATGTGAGATTTGTGAACATGGGGTATTGGTTGTCAGGTTGTTTTCAGCTATTTGCGGAGAGAGAGAGATGAGGAAGGGTTGTGGTTGTGGGGATAGAGAAAGTGGACTAGTCCCCTTCTTTTGGCTAACATTTCATCAGAAAAGGAACCCACTTTACTCACTGAGTCCCTCCTGTACCTTTCCCTTCCTCCAAGGGGAAGTGCTTTGTCTGGTCAGCACAAGTGCACTATTCCGCATACAGACACACACCTCTCTCTCTCTCTCTCTCTCTCTCTCTCTCTCTCTCTCTCTCTCAAGATTGTGGACCCCTTGGTTGAGGTGAGCTTTCCTGCAATGAGCATCAGCAAAAGCAACCAAAGGAGAATTGAATATTCTCTTCTCTCTTAATTTCAATGGTTACTATTAAATCACGTCAATATTTTATATTAATTTTCTATAGACAAAAAGACAAAAAATCAAAGTGTGAGAGGAGGGGAGGGAAGAAGATAGGAGGGGAGAGAATCTTATTCCGAATTGAAGAGGGAATTGAGAGAAGCAGTTCATCATTCTTCTTTTGATGAGCTTCAGTTTTTTTTTCCTTACCAACTTGAATGGTTTATTAGTCTGCAGTTTGCTTTATTATTCTTTGTTTTGAAGAATCATCCCCTTGATCGATGGAATTTCCCGTTGTGTCCTCCACCACCATTTTTTTTGATCATTTGTCATTAACTTGTTTCTTTTGTAGGCTAGCTGATTAAACTAGGGACCCCGTTGATCATAGTTAATTAATTGTATTATTGACCCAAAAAAAGGGTTTATTAATTGGATAAAAGTATCTCGAAATTGCCGACTGTTACTGTACTGTAGATATGGTGAAATCTAATTCATCTTTTTATGCACAAGTGGAGGTGCATGGTTAAAGGCTTTAATATGAAACTGTGCAGTGTTGACCCTTCCAGATATTCACATGCATCAAAGAATTCTGAATGATATTATAAGCCAAGGTTAAGATTCTCTAAATTAAAGGGTTGGATTTGGATTCAAGTATCCAAATGCCAATAGTGGATTTTGAGTTAAAGCTGTGAGGTACTGTTTTAATAATCCATGGTACCTGAAAACTAAGAATTCATGTCCCCAAAACGAAATCTAGATGTTTAAATGGGTGCTTATTTTGTTATTATTATTTGATTGGAAAAGTGCCTGCTCATTGTTCACTTAGACACGGACATGCATGTATAATTCTTGTAAATCCATATTGCACATTCATTTTTTAGGTACTTAAATTACTGATCTTCATAGCTTGCAGTGATAGCTTAATAATTTTCTTGTAGAGTTATCGGTTTCAAGCCCACATGTAGAAGCTTATGTTCAAGTAAATCTAATAAAAGTTATCCCATCAAGTTTTATGTGTAAAATCAAATCGTTCCTTAATCTTGATTTTGAGACTTGTGGAAATACAGTCTTTTCAGCAAGTGATTAACTTTTAAAAATATAAAGTTCTGCATGGATTGTTTTCTTTATAAACTGCAATAACTACATGATGAATGGAATTCTTGAAGAAGAGATTTCTAATCAGTTGTAATATATTGTGAAGAAAGATATATGAAACATAGTATGATCCAGATGAAAAAAAAATCAAGCACTGCAGCATTTAAGTATTTTTCTAGCCAATTCTGTGAAACCCTAGTTTGCGAAATTATTATGTCTTTCTGATATAAATTTATTTTTATGTGTTCTGAATGAGATGTTAATCAGGAAATAAACGAGAGTTGGTTTTTAGAATTTATCCTACATTTCTCCTTCATTGTTAGGTTATATGAGGTGCCTTCTGTGGTCAATTTAAGGATCACTTTTATTGACGGAAGTGCATGCTTCCGTAACTTTAGTAAATTTTTCCTGTGTGCCTTTTTGACATTTTCCGTTGGTATTTCTGAATGTGGTACCAGCCTAAATTGTTCTAACTAGGTTGTTCTTGACTGTAGAGGACCTGTGCAATATGCTTGACGACCATGAAGACAGGACAGGGCCATGCTATTTTCACTGCAGAGTGCTCCCACTCTTTCCACTTCCACTGTATTACTTCTAATGTAAAACATGGAAACCAAATTTGTCCAGTGTGCAGAGCAAAGTGGAAAGAAATCCCCTTTCAGAACCCCGCTCCTGATCTTTCACACGGTGCTTCTAGAATTAACCCTGTTGGTTGGCCCCAAGATGATGCATGGATGGCTGTTTTACGACAAATTCCTCCCCCACGCCTTGATGCAAGCCGACCGGTTTCTTCACTCTTTCACACTCCCGAACCAGTTATATTTGACGATGATGAAAGCTTAGATCAACAACCTGAGATTTCCAACACAAGTGCATCTGTCGAAGATGCTTATGATAACAATTGTATTGGAACAATAGAGGTCAAAACATATCCTGAAGTTATGGCTGTTCAAAGATCAGCCTCTCATGATAACTTCACTGTTCTAATCCATCTTAAGGCTCCTCTTACAAGTGAAAGACATATTAGCAGCAGAAATCAGACACCAGTATCTCAAAATTCTCGTGCTCCAGTAGATCTTGTGACAGTGCTTGATGTCAGTGGAAGCATGGCAGGTACAAAGCTTGCTTTGATGAAACGGGCAATGGGGTTTGTGGTACAGAACCTTGGTCCATCTGATCGGCTGTCTGTAATTGCCTTCTCCTCTACAGCCCGCCGGCTTTTTCCCCTTCGTCGGATGACTGATGCTGGGAGGCAACATGCATTGCAGGCTGTAAACTCTCTGGTTTCAAATGGTGGAACAAACATTGCTGAGGCTCTTCGGAAAGGTACCAAGGTGTTAGTAGACCGCAAGTGGAAGAACCCAGTTTGCAGTATCATACTACTATCTGATGGGCAGGATACATACACTGTCAATAGTCCTAGTGGGATCCATCCACGAACAGATTACCAATCACTTATCCCAATCTCTATCCGTCGCAATAATGCAGCTGGCTTGCAGATTCCAGTTCATGCATTTGGATTTGGTGCAGATCATGATGCTGCCTCGATGCATTCAATCTCGGAAACTTCTGGTGGGACATTTTCTTTCATAGAAGCTGAGAGTGTGATTCAGGATGCATTTGCACAGTGTATTGGCGGCCTTTTAAGTGTGGTAGTGCAAGAACTAAAGGTCAGAATTGAGTGCGTTCACCCGAGTTTGCAACTTGGTTCAATAAAGGCAGGGAGTTACAGAACCAGCATGACTGCTGCTGCAAGAATGGGTTCTATTGATGTTGGCGATCTGTATGCTGAAGAGGAAAGGGATTTTTTAGTGACAATCAATATTCCAGATGATGTGTCTGGTAATGACATGTCGCTGGTAAAGGTTAGATGTGTTTACAGAGATCCCATAACGAAAGATTTGGTGAATTTGGAAGAAGGCAGTGAAGTCACGATCCAAAGGCCTGAAGTAGTAGGACAACTAATAGTGTCAATGGAAGTAGACAGGCAGCTGAATAGGCTTCATGCAGCAGAAGCAATGGCCGAGGCTAGAGTGGCTGCTGAGAACGGTGATTTGGTTGGTGCAGTCTCCCTCCTGGAAAGCTGTCGTAGGGCATTGTCTGAAACTGCCTCTGCACGAGCTGGTGACCGCCTGTGTGTCTCACTTTCCGCCGAGTTGAAGGAGATGCAAGAAAGGATGGGAAACCGTCGTGCATACGAGGAATCAGGAAGAGCGTACGTTTTATCAGGATTGAGCTCGCACTCATGGCAGAGGGCAACTGCTCGAGGTGATTCCACCGATAGCACTAGCCTTGTGCAATCTTACCAAACACCATCGATGACAGACATGGTGACACGTTCACAAACCATGTTGTTAGGGAACCCATCACCACGACGAGCCCTCAGCAGTGCTCAGTCATTTCCGGCCAAATCTAGCCGCGATAATCCTCAAAAGTAGCATTCGCTTCACCATACGTATGTTCTTCATCAATAGACCCTTTTTGTTTCGTTCTTATTCGTTTGCTTTGTGGTTCGGGGAGTCAGGGATATGACTGGGAGACCGATGAATATTGGGTGATTTAACTTTGGGGGAGTATATTTGGTTGTTATCTCATGTATATGAATAAGAACTGGGTAAATGTGAGTAATTGGGGCTCAGATCAATTGTGAAAAATGAGGAGGTGGGAGTTAGGGGCTATGTGGTGCGACCTTGCGTGATGTACATGTGAAGGGGATTTTTTTTTTTTTTTTTTTTTTTTTAAAATGGTTTCATTAGAAGGGGTATAGCCTTGTAATTGTGGGATACTTTGGGGTGAATTATTCACTTGAAGAATTTATGACAATGGTATATCTACTCCTCATTCTTTTCACCAAGTTATCATAGCTTTTAAATTTTGAACCAATAATTAACAAATCTTCTTTCTAACTTGTTCAATTGAGTGAAGTAATTGAAACCTCTGGTTGGGTGGAGGGATTTGAAAGTGGATTTGGATTTTATAATTTGCAACATAAACTATAAAACATGAGGGTACTTGTATTTGGATTGAATAACTAGATGCAATACGTTTGATATGTATTTGAAATAACTATACCCTAAAAAGCCGTTTGAACATTTTATATGCTTTTGTTTTTTTTTTCTTTTCTTCTCTTCATACTCAAATCTCGGGTATATGATGCAATTAGTATTACAGTGTAATGATATTTTTTTTTCATATATAAATAAGAAATTTTAGGTTTGAATCTCATAAATAGTGAGTACTACTATCGTCAACTTTTGGTCGGAATATCTAAAAATTTTGTCATCTTTTGTCCAGGGTTTATTTCCTTTGAGAACCTTATTTCTGTTGGAAAATAGGCCAAATTAATCATTATAACATCTTAAATTACGACATCTCAAATGACTTGTTAGAGGGTGATGCTAAGAAGATTATATTTGATAGACTACACTAAATTAAAATTACTATTTTAAAATTCATAATATAATACATCGTACCTTTATTAGAAAGATAATTAATATATCGTACTAAATGTCTGAATGATAATCATTTTTAATTTTTAGTTTTTAGTTTTTTAGTTTTTACATTTTTGAAAATTGAAATCTTGTTTGGTAATTACTTTCATTTTTCAAATTGAAAAACCGAAAAGTGAAAACTTTTAGCCAATTTTTGAAAACCAAATAAAGTAGTTTTCAACTTTCATTTTCTGAAAATTAAAATTAGTTACCAAACAAGATTTCATTTAAAAAAAAAATTGAAAAATAAAAATGAAATAGTTAATCAAATGGCACCTAAATATGAGAATTTTTTTTTTTTCATGCTTCATAGCATTAAATACTATGAGTATTAGGTGAACTGATTTCTTTGAAATATTACTTTTATTGTGGGTTTGAATGTTCCATAGCATGAAAGTAGAACTCCTAAATACAATCTTCCTAATATTTTCCCTAGCTATAACTATGTGGATTATGATCGTCACACTAAAAAGCCTCTAAAAATGCTCCACCAATGTACATGAAATGCCACCCTAAGGACATACATTTAGAGCATTTTTGCTCACCACACTAATTATGGTGTATGCTTACCATCACTGTTATTGACACACCCCGACCGAGATCAGGGCATGCTGGCCGTCACGTGAAGGTGACGTAGCCATGTGCGCGTGCGGAAGCTATTAAGAAGGTAATATAAAAGTACGAATAATTAAAAACCTAATAGCATACAAAGTACTAGTGTATGTGAGACACAATTCAGAGTAAGTCTACAACAGTCCAAAGGAAAAGATACAACATATGTACACCCGAAGGTGACCCTACAATGGTGGATGTCTGTCAGAAATGCCGGGACGCCCTCTGGGATAAACCACCGAACTTGCTAGACCACTAGAACCTGGAGGGGCGCAAAAACAAAAGCGTGAGTGGGCAAAAACAAAGTTCTTTGAAAACTCTTTAGCAAAATACATTCTAACCCCTCGCCGTAAAACCTGTATACTTCCCAGAAAATGAACATATATACGTATGTATAGATATGTCAATCATGCTTCACATATGCCATTCATGCTCCATAATATGCCACAACATAATCTCATAATCAAATATGAATACTCAAGCGTAATTCACATCAATCACATATAATCTAGCAGCCGGGAGTCACCTAACGTGACCTGTACGGCTGCATCTAGAGCTCCACTCTCAACTCAATAACTGAATCTGCACACGAGTCGGAACCACCTAACGTGGTCTGTACGACAAGCTGGGTGTATTATATATATGTATGCTCTAGTGCTACGATCACGTGAAGCTGTGCGATAATCGCGGGTCACCTACAAGTCGGAACCACCTAATGTGGTCTGTACGACAGGCTTGCACCTATCTTGGATCCAAGGCGAGCATGCGGTGCTGGTGAACATACACGTGAAGGCTGTGCCCTGGCCCTGGGCGGGAGCACTAACACCGGGGGTGCAGATTATGAGCTCTCTAAACCTCTCAAACTACCATTGCATAATAAACAGGAATGCATAACCACATGAATACCGCTTACCTGGCACTTACCTGTGCGTCCACAGCACCAAATACGCATTTATATATATATGTATGCCACTACTAATACATGCGATGATGCGTAAACAATATTCAAATGATGCATGGCATAAAACATATAACCTTTTCTATTTAATTTCTGGGAATTAATATGTATATAGGTATATACGGAAAACAAAAGCCCACTCACTGGTAATTAGAAGGGTCGTAACCCCCTTGCCTCGAGTGTGTACGCTCGTCCTCGGAGAACGAATCACCTATACGCGACAAAGTTACGAAAACATTAATTTAAAAGCACCTAAGCAACTTCTTGTAATAACTTCTCATACATTGCTCAAATTGGACAATTGAATATACCAACGTGACCTACACAACCTCAGGATCACGCCCATAATTTTAGAAAAATTTTTGGACCACGCACGCGCCCCCACGCGCCGGCCAAGGCACGGCCCTACGCGCCCCCACGCGCGGCCACGTGCACTGCACACTGACGGCATCAACTGACGCCGTCAGGAATATTCCGTTAACTGACGGAATATTCCGTCAAATCTAACCAGATTCCGTCACTGCCGTTAGGAATATTCCGTTAGACTTAACGGAATATTCTCCTTTCTTCTCCGGCGAGCCTCCGGCGCCGGCGACGGCGCCGGAAAACTGGGAATTTTCAAACCTTGTTTTCTCCTTCGTTTTTCAACCAAATTTCACGTTCTTTATACCAAAATGAAGCCTAGGACTAGTAGAACAACGTTAGACTAGTTTTAAGGCCTAAAAATTAAAGAATCTCACCTGTCTTCAAGGTCAAAACTCGGCCAACTTTGCACAGGACGATCGTGACGTCCAAATTCACCCAACGAACTACTCCGAGGCTCCTTGGGACCTCACAAACACATCTACAAGCTTAGAATCTCCTAAAACAAGCTAGATTAGGTTTGCATGAACAGTGCAATAATCGGACCTCGTTGAAACGACGTGAAAACATCTATATTCTTACCTGAAAATGGCACCTTTGAACTCCTCTCAGCTCCACGAACACGATGGTGGTCTTAGTTTCTTGATTGGTGAAGGTTTGATTATGCTTGTATGTGTGTCCGTGTGTAGAGGAAGAAGAAGAACTCGGGGAGAGTGAGAGAGAGAGAGAGAGAAAGAAAGAAGAGACAGAGAAGAGACAGGAATGAGGGAAAAGAGGGAGGGAATCCCGGGAGAGTGAAACGAGGTGTATGTGTGTGTGTGGTCCTACACACCACACCATACTACACTAAACTACACGTAAGTTTAACGAACTAGGGGGTAAAATTGTAATTTCACATGTACATTCCGTTAGTTTCGGGACGGGATGTTACAACCTACCCTCCTTAATAGAATTTCGTCCCGAAATTCAAAACAACCACAAATAACCCCTAGTGATCGAAGAACAATCTAGGATACAAATCCCTCATCCTATTTTCTGTCTCCCATGTCGCTTCTTCAACCGAGTGATTCCTCCACAAAACTTTCACCAAATTCACCGTTTTGTTCCTCAGAACTTTTTCTTTCCAATCCAAGATCGTTAACGGTTCCTCGTCGTACGTCAAATCTGGATTTATCTCTAACGGTTGAGGAGGTATCACATGCAATGGATCAGCAACGTAATGTCGGAGCATAGACACGTGAAAAACGTTATGCACTTTAGCCAACTCCGGAGGCAACTCCAACCTGTAAGCTACCTCACCAACTCTTTCTGTGACTATGTACGGTCCGATGTACCTGGGACTCAACTTCCCTTTCTTTCCAAACCGTACAACACCTCTCCACGGTGAAAGCTTCAAAAATACCCAATCTCCGACCTCATACGTTCTGTCCGTAGCACGTCGATCTGCTAAACTTTTCTGTCTGTCCTGAGCTGCTTTCAGGTTAGACCTAATTACTTGAACATTTTGAGTAGTCTCCTCGACAATCTCCGGACCTACTAAAACTCTTTCGCCAACCTCCGACCAACATAACGGAGTGCGACAAGATCTACCATACAAAGCCTCAAATGGCGCCATGCCAATGCTCGAATGGAAACTGTTGTTGTAAGCAAATTCCATTAAATCTAACCGTTGGTGCCAAGCATCACTGAACTGTAACACCGATGCTCGCAACATATCTTCTAAGGTTTGAATAGTTCTCTCAGACTGTCCGTCCGTCTGTGGATGATATGCCGTACTGTAAAGTAGTCTCGTACCCAAAGCTTCTTGAAAAGCTACCCAAAACTTCGATGTGAATCGTGGATCACGATCTGAGACAATACTTACAGGGACACCATGGTATTTCACAATCTTTGAGATAAAAAATTCCGCTAACCGGTTCAAAGAATACTTCTCTCTTACTGGAATGAAATGTGCCGACTTAGTGAGCCGATCAACGATCACCCAAATGCTATCAAAGCCATTATGTGTACGCGGCAACTTGTACACAAAATCCATAGTGATATTTTCCCATTTCCACTCTGGAACGGGAAGCGGCTGTAACAATCCAAACGGTTTCTTTCTTTCAGCTTTAACCTGCTGACAAACAGCACAACTGCTCACATACTCAGCTATCTCCCTTTTTATACCCGGCCAATAGTAAAATGGTCGAATGGTATGATACATTTTGGTTGCTCCTGGGTGCATGGCATAGGCCGAGATATGTGCTTCATCGAGAATTTCCTTCTTCAAATCCGCATTACTAGGCACGAACATTCTACCTTCTAACATCAACATGCCATCAGAATCACGAACTCTGAGATCTCGCCTCCTTCCTTGATCTCGAGCTCGAACAAGTTCTTGAATCTGTTCATCAGTTACCTGAGCTTCAAGCACCCGATCAACTAAGATTGGCCTAACTTGAAAATTAGCAAGCAATGCCACTTCTCGATCTTCTGCTTCTAACCTTACTCCCGTAGCACGCAAGTCAACCAAAAGAGGAATACGACTAGCGTACAACGCATTGATACGGCCATGTGACTTTCTGCTAAGTGCATCGGCTACTACGTTCGCACGACCAGGGTGATAATCAATCGTGCAATCGTAATCGCTGAGCAACTCCAACCACCTCCGTTGACGAAGATTAAGTTCCTTCTGGGTGAAGAGATACTGAAGACTCTTGTGATCTGTGAAGATCCTACACTTCTCTCCGTAAAGATAGTGTCTCCACAACTTCAACGCAAAGATGATAGCAGCTAACTCCAAATCATGTGTAGGGTAATTCATCTCATGGGTTTTCAACTGCCGCGAAGCATAAGCAATCACCCTACCATGCTGCATCAATACACATCCCAGACCATTCAAGGAAGCATCGCTATAAACCTCGAAATCACCACTATCGTCCGGGAGTGCCAAAACAGGTGCATTAGTAAGACAATGCTAGCTGCTGGAAACTCTGCTCACACTTATCATTCCACTCAAACTTAACATCTTTCCTTGTTAACCTCGTCAGTGGCAAGGCAATTACCGAAAAATCCTTAACGAACCTCCGATAATATCCCGCCAAACCAATGAAACTTCTCACATCAGTGACGGTTCGTGGTTGCTCCCAACTCTCCACAGCTGCAACCTTTTGAGGATCAACAAGAATACCTTGAGCAGAAATGATGTGCCCCAAAAATGAGACTTGATCTAACCAGAACTGGCACTTACTAAACTTAGCATACAATTGGTGTTCTCTCAACCTCTTCAACACCAAAGTAAGATGTCGAACATGCTCCGCTTTGGACTTAGAATACACCAGAATATCGTCAATGAAGACAATGACAAATCTATCCAGGTAAGGCTGAAATACCCGGTTCATTAAATCCATAAAAGCTGCTGGTGCATTAGTCAACCCAAATGGCATAACCAGAAACTCGTAATGACCGTAACGAGTCCTGAACGCCGTCTTAGGAACATCATCCCTACTAATCTTCAGCTGATAGTACCCAGACCTCAAGTCTATCTTAGAAAATACACAAGCACCTCTCAGCTGATCAAACAAATCGTCGATACGAGGCAATGGATAACGGTTTTTAATCGTCACCCGATTCAATTGTCTGTAGTCGATACATAGCCTCAAAGTTCCGTCTTTCTTTTTCACAAACAACACTGGAGTGCCCCAAGGTGAAATACTAGGCTGAATAAATCCCTTATCTACTAATTCCTGTAACTGCACTTTCAATTCCCTTAACTCAGCAGGAGCCATACGATAAGGAGTTAAAGAAATAGGATTGGTACCTAGAAGTAACTCAACATTGAACTCCACATCTCGATCTGGGGGTAAACCAGGTAAATCCTCAGGAAAAACATCAGGGAAGTGTCTAACCACTCTCACATCCTCAATTCTGCTAGGAACGGTCTCCTCTAGCACCACATGAGCTAGATACCCCTGACAACCTTTAGACAACAACTTCTTTGCTCGCAAAGCTGAAATAACACCATGTCTTACTCCACTCTGCTCACCCACAAAAGTAACCTCAAGTAATCCAGGACGGTGAAACGTAACTACTTTCCCGTAACAATCAATGTTGGCACGATAGAAGTGCAACCAATCTGTGCCCAAAATCACATCAAAATCGACAATATCTAACGGGATAAGATCAGTGGGCATAACAACACCCTCTACTATCACTGGACATCCTGGGTACATATAATCTACAACACATCTCTCTCCTCTAGGCATAGCGAATTCTAAGTCGTACCCTAGAGGTGTGGGGCGAGGTTGCGTTACTTGAGCAAATGTATGAGAAATAACGGAATGTGTAGCTCCACAATCAATTAAGACTCTAGCAAAATAGCCAATAATGTTTAACGTACCCATTATCAAGTCCGGGTTGTTCTGAGCATCCTGCAGGGAAATATTGTGAATACGCCCCTGGCCCTGCTGTCGTCCACCGCGACCTCTGCTCGCTTGAACACCGCGACCTTGAGCTCCACGCCCCTGACTGGGCTGACCCATCTGTCTCGAAGACCCTGCACTACTAGTAGCATTCTCATTCTGCTGATACTGTCCTCCTTGGTACCACTGAGAACCACCCGTTGGAACTGGAGGATACGGCATGTAGTTGCTGGGATATGGGGGATAACCACCTTGTGAGTACGGGTCCTGGGGGTACTGATACGGTCCCGGGGCATAGGGAACAACATCACCCTGATAGTGGTAAGCACCACCTCTACCTGCTTGACCATAATTACTCGGACCCTGGATTTGCCGAATCGGTGCAGGTGGCGGCATAAAGGTCTGTTGCGGCTTCTGCTGCTGACTCTGGGGACAATTCACCGCTCTATGTCCAACCTGTCCACACGTGAAACAATTACCGCTAATCTGCCTGCACTCGCCGAAGTGTCGGTTATTACACCTACGGCAAAATGGGATTTGGTTTCGACCACCATCACCTTGTCTCTGGCCTCGAGCACCTCCATAAAACCTACCTCCACGTCCTTGTCCAGAGGCACTGAAACCCCCACTAGACGAACTCGAACTGGCACCACCCCTTTTAAAGTTCTGAGTTTGGCGAGGCCCAAGCGACACTTGACTTTTCCCTTTGTCATCTTTCTTTTCATCACTGTCGCTCGACATATTCTCTGAGTCCTCTACCCTCAACAATATCTCATAGAACTCCTGGTAGGACTCGCAGTGAGTAGTAGTGGCCATAGAACGCCATTTCTTCCTAGTGCCCAAGCGAAAACGACGAAGCATCTCCGCCGGATTACCAGCGACATCAGGATAGTAACGAGACAAATCAGTGAACTTACGATAGTACTCGTTAGCCGTCATCTTTCGCTGTTTCAATTCAGTGAATTCCTGTTTCTTACGGTCGATATACTCAGGGGGTACAAATCTCCTTTGAAACACGTCCTTGAAAACATTCCAATCGGTCCTCTGAGCTGGAGTCAACCTCCGAAGTTCTTGTTCCCACCAAGCTGCAGACTCCATCTCCAGAAACCAAGAGGTTGTCTCAACCCACCTTTCCATAGGAAGGTTCCCCTGGTTATGTAACACCCGGAAAGTCTTCTCTAGGTGTTCCAACCAACGTTCTGCGCCTTCGTGACCCTCGTTACCTTTAAACTTATCCAACTTCAAGTTATACATAGTCTCCAGAGGAGTCCTCTGGGGAGGGCGCATCACTGTTTGAAGGGCTGTAGCAATCACTTCCCCCAACTGAGTAAGATCAGGGAAACTAGACTCATCTGAGCGACGTGGTTCCCGACGAGGCGGCATGATTCGGACAGAAGACACCAACTATTAGAATACTCACAAAGACACAGGACTGCCAAACCTAGGCTCTGATACCAAGCTGACACACCCCGACCGAGATCAGGGCATGCTGGCCGTCACGTGAAGGTGACGTAGCCATGTGCGCGTGCGGAAGCTATTAAGAAGGTAATATAAAAGTACGAATAATTAAAAACCTAATAGCATACAAAGTACTAGTGTATGTGAGACACAATTCAGAGTAAGTCTACAACAGTCCAAAGGAAAAGATACAACATATGTACACCCGAAGGTGACCCTACAATGGTGGATGTCTGTCAGAAATGCCGGGACGCCCTCTGGGATAAACCACCGAACTTGCTAGACCACTAGAACCTGGAGGGGCGCAAAAACAAAAGCGTGAGTGGGCAAAAACAAAGTTCTTTGAAAACTCTTTAGCAAAATACATTCTAACCCCTCGCCGTAAAACCTGTATACTTCCCAGAAAATGAACATATATACGTATGTATAGATATGTCAATCATGCTTCACATATGCCATTCATGCTCCATAATATGCCACAACATAATCTCATAATCAAATATGAATACTCAAGCGTAATTCACATCAATCACATATAATCTAGCAGCCGGGAGTCACCTAACGTGACCTGTACGGCTGCATCTAGAGCTCCACTCTCAACTCAATAACTGAATCTGCACACGAGTCGGAACCACCTAACGTGGTCTGTACGACAAGCTGGGTGTATTATATATATGTATGCTCTAGTGCTACGATCACGTGAAGCTGTGCGATAATCGCGGGTCACCTACAAGTCGGAACCACCTAATGTGGTCTGTACGACAGGCTTGCACCTATCTTGGATCCAAGGCGAGCATGCGGTGCTGGTGAACATACACGTGAAGGCTGTGCCCTGGCCCTGGGCGGGAGCACTAACACCGGGGGTGCAGATTATGAGCTCTCTAAACCTCTCAAACTACCATTGCATAATAAACAGGAATGCATAACCACATGAATACCGCTTACCTGGCACTTACCTGTGCGTCCACAGCACCAAATACGCATTTATATATATATGTATGCCACTACTAATACATGCGATGATGCGTAAACAATATTCAAATGATGCATGGCATAAAACATATAACCTTTTCTATTTAATTTCTGGGAATTAATATGTATATAGGTATATACGGAAAACAAAAGCCCACTCACTGGTAATTAGAAGGGTCGTAACCCCCTTGCCTCGAGTGTGTACGCTCGTCCTCGGAGAACGAATCACCTATACGCGACAAAGTTACGAAAACATTAATTTAAAAGCACCTAAGCAACTTCTTGTAATAACTTCTCATACATTGCTCAAATTGGACAATTGAATATACCAACGTGACCTACACAACCTCAGGATCACGCCCATAATTTTAGAAAAATTTTTGGACCACGCACGCGCCCCCACGCGCCGGCCAAGGCACGGCCCTACGCGCCCCCACGCGCGGCCACGTGCACTGCACACTGACGGCATCAACTGACGCCGTCAGGAATATTCCGTTAACTGACGGAATATTCCGTCAAATCTAACCAGATTCCGTCACTGCCGTTAGGAATATTCCGTTAGACTTAACGGAATATTCTCCTTTCTTCTCCGGCGAGCCTCCGGCGCCGGCGACGGCGCCGGAAAACTGGGAATTTTTCAAACCTTGTTTTCTCCTTCGTTTTTCAACCAAATTTCACGTTCTTTATACCAAAATGAAGCCTAGGACTAGTAGAACAACGTTAGACTAGTTTTAAGGCCTAAAAATTAAAGAATCTCACCTGTCTTCAAGGTCAAAACTCGGCCAACTTTGCACAGGACGATCGTGACGTCCAAATTCACCCAACGAACTACTCCGAGGCTCCTTGGGACCTCACAAACACATCTACAAGCTTAGAATCTCCTAAAACAAGCTAGATTAGGTTTGCATGAACAGTGCAATAATCGGACCTCGTTGAAACGACGTGAAAACATCTATATTCTTACCTGAAAATGGCACCTTTGAACTCCTCTCAGCTCCACGAACACGATGGTGGTCTTAGTTTCTTGATTGGTGAAGGTTTGATTATGCTTGTATGTGTGTCCGTGTGTAGAGGAAGAAGAAGAACTCGGGGAGAGTGAGAGAGAGAGAGAGAGAAAGAAAGAAGAGACAGAGAAGAGACAGGAATGAGGGAAAAGAGGGAGGGAATCCCGGGAGAGTGAAACGAGGTGTATGAGTGTGTGTGTGGTCCTACACACCACACCATACTACACTAAACTACACGTAAGTTTAACGAACTAGGGGGGTAAAATTGTAATTTCACATGTACATTCCGTTAGTTTCGGGACGGGATGTTACAGTTATGGTGGCGCCCTAATTAATTCATAGGCATTTGAAAATTAAGAAAGGGTGCCTAGACCTGCTTATGCGTGTGCCTAGATCTACTTAGGCGTCCACTTAGCCCGCCTAGACCCACCTACGTCACGACTCTCACTTAGACAAAAAATCAATAATTTTCATTTGACATTTTTTTTTTCCAATAAAATGTATGAGACTTGTTGAATACTTGGATGAACACTCATTATATGTTTGTTTCACATGTTTTCAATATGCTCTAATATTTTATAATCTATGTCATTTTATTTTGTAATATATGTATCTCAATACAATTATGTATTTTTATAAGTATAAATGAAAACATAATTATACGGTATATACTAAATATACTTAAATCTTCCTAAGGCTTCCGCCTAGATGCTAAGTCCTAGCCCGCCACCAAATTATCGTTTAGCGTTTTTTAGAACCTTGATCGCCATATACCTAATCATTTATCATATGTCATTTCACCTAACTCTAGTTAACTTTCAAATTATATGTTACTTTTTTAATTTGAATAAAAAAATTAACCAAAATTAGTTAAAGAACACGTAATACATAATTAAATGTATAATGAACATACAGAAAAGTTTAGGATTACAAGAAAAAAATGCTCCCACGAAATGTATAATGAAGTGGGACCACCTCGGAAAGCGAGACCGAGCTACCTCAGCGCAGCTCATTATTATGGGTCTCTCTCTGCAAAACCTTCCCACTTTCACTTTCACACTCTCACTGTCTATCTTCAGCTGAAGAAGCAGCGGCATCCAACGGCAGCTTCTTCTCGCACTTAAAAATTGAGCACTTAAAAATGGAGACGCTCTGACTGTCATTCACTCTCTCTCTCTCTCTCTCTCTCTCTCTACATTTCTCCTATATCATCGTTGGATTATCAGATCCGATATGCCTGAGCTCAGAAAGCGGATTCGGTTTCTCAAAAGCGCTTCTTCAGACGCCATTTTCCGACTTCTTTAGCACCAAAGGAGGCACCACAAAATCGCAGAAGCCGCCGTATTTCAGAATCACTTCTTTCTCAAGGTAAAAATCACTTCCTGCGTTTGTTAATTGAATGCCATGCCATTTTAGCTTTTCGATTTTTTTTTCCTTTCTGCACGGATCCGGTGGACCCATTTCAGCTTGTGGCGGAAGAGGGAATTAACTCTGGTTATTGGACACAAATGTATTAAAGATCATTCTCTTGGGTGTTTTAGTAATTAAGTATATGGTACTACTAAGAAATCTATTAACTTCATAGATGAAGTGGATGCCACGTCCCTACTTTGCCTCCCATTTTCTAAGGTTTGATTTTTTCTACACTGTCGTTGGGTTAGGTTAGTTGGTCATAGCAGTATAGCAGTATCCGTATCTTTGCAGCCAAGTTCGAATTCCGAAGGATAAATACTTCTTTGTCACAAAGAAAACAACTTTGATCTTTTTGGAACAAAGTTTTTAATTTTGAAACAACAAATCAAATCCTAAAATTTTGAATGTTGTATACACGAATTTAGAAATTTAGAAACTTGATTTAATTTAACAAATGATGAAAGCTAATATAATAGGCTCGGTTGGTGACTATAATTTTGACAAAAAAGTATAGGTCTTTTGCAGTTTGGGTCCAGTGTTTTCTGAGCAAGCTCCTTCTTCTTGTCAACCAAAAAAAAAAAAAAAAAAGTATAGGTCTCTTGGAAAAGTTTGGTTGGTGAGTAGGGTTTGTGTAGTATTTTCTCAACCGTGGTTTTATTATGTCATCCTTTCACCCATTCACGTTGGCTGAATAAGTAGGGCCCACTATGACCCCAATATTGGGCCCACTTTCCACAGCCGACAGATTGGTAAGGCCCAGTGTGAGCTCAATCTTTGCTCGCTTTACGGACCGAGCAGCAGTACGTGTATGTCTGATGTCTGTCTTTGAAGCTAAGTAAAAGTCTTTGATGAATTATAACCGTTACTTCCCAATGTGAATACAAAAATAGGAAAGCTTTTTTAAATTTTCAACCGTTGGGATGTCTGAAAATTTCCCATTTGAAAAATTTTAGAAAGGCCAGTTAATATTTGAGTATTGAGCCACGGTTGTGAAAAGTAAACAGATTGTGGGGTTTCGTTCGGTAATATTGGATTAGATTTTAGGTGCAGCTGAGGGGTCACTTTCTGATATGGAAAATGGCAGCTTTCAGAGAGGTGGCTGATGGGTTTGTTTTGAGTTTACCATTTTCCAATCCATGTTTTCATGAGCCCCATTTGTCTCTTTCCACGCTATTTGTGTCACATGTCCTTTCGGCATTGTCCATTTTCTAGATTTACTCCATCATTTGTGACGGGATTGCGTATGTTAGACCTTTCTGGTCTTTGTTATATTGGGTTTGCTGTGCTCCAGTTTGTGTACTTGTACTCATGTTTGAACTCTGAAGGAGGGAGTTGCGATTGTTTTGAGTAATTTGAGCTCAATGCTTGTTACTTTTCACTTTGTATTTTGTAAGTCAAGGTAAAGTTCCTATTTCTGTTCCTGCTGCGGTTCTTTACTGATTCAGGTGTGCTGATTTTCCTTAATTCTCTAAAAGCTTTATACTTTCTATCTGTTTGGAAGTCACTTGTTGTAAAGTCTTGTGGAGTTACTGGGAAGAAAGTATATTTTTGTTTGTAGGAATCTTTTGCTTTTGACCTTCTTGTATGCTGTTTGGGGAGGCAGTTTAAATAGTTTAAAGAATGTGGGACTGCTAAAAGCAGTAATGCATTGATGATAGACGGGGGCAGGCGCTCATTTGTTGGGCCAATTTCCGCTTGATCCCCAACCGGCAAGCCTTGAATTTTACAGTCTTTTCTTATTTGATGCAACTCGACCACAGTTACAGATTTTAATGACTAAGGCAATGTGGTTGTTTTAATGGTCACTTCTTCATTTGTGTTTTTAGTTGTGTGTAATTATGAGACTGGGTATAACAATCTGTAACCATGGGTCAACAATAATTTTGTAAACTCGTTTTCGCCAAAATTGTGTGTTGACAATACCACATAGTCGAACTTCATGTTGTACTACATATTTTGCTTGAATGCACAGCAAAGTGGGTTGCATTTACAGTCCTAGGTTATATACAATGATGATTAAATGATTGAGTTTACAATCCTAGGTTATATACAATGATGATTAAATGTATTAAGTCTAGTGCTTAATTGTGCTATTATTTATAATTAGGGTAATGATAATTACAAGTGCAGAAAACCATGGTGGAGAAATCAAGGTGATGAATCTGGACTGGTTTCTCTAACAGTTAGCTTCCAATTTGTTGGCCAACCATGAATTTAACAACACCTGCCTGTCATATTTTCTTCTACATGCTTGCCTAACTTTCTATTGTTTGATTCCGGATTTATGAGAGTATTACATCTGATTTTAATTTTCTTTTCCTTTTCCTTGTGGAACTTACTATCTGCACTGTAAAGGATTTGAATCAAATGGGTGGGACGGTTAGTTGTTTACACCTTTGTGCTTGTTCCACTCAACTTATTTATCTAAAATAAAACTTCATAGTGTTATCACTAGGGAATTTTTTTTCTTGTAAGAAAAAGAAAGTTTTATTAAATTATTTTGATAAGCTATTTGGCTCTGTAAATTGTGTTTATGCCTGAATTGATATAATCTACATCAATAATCAGTGTAGGCTTAAGGATTGAGACCACTGAAGTCTGAAGTTTCTCACTAACCCAATGAAGGTTTTTTTTAATACGATATATTTCCAGTTTGTTTTATATCGAGATCTCTATGACGTTAGTTTTCTAACAATACGTTGTTATGAAGTCACTTATTTCTTTTTGTATTTCACAGCATTTTAGGGAAAACATTTACTTGATTCTTACATAATTGTTGCGCTATGTTTGCCATCAGGAGTAGAAAGTGTATCCAAATCAGTTTTTATTATTTTACTTATGTAATATTCATTTTCGTTATGGATTCAATATGCTGTTGTTATACTGTTCAGGTTAGGATAAATGAAGTTCCAAGTGAAGGTTGCCCTTGCCTGTGTGATAACCTTGATCGTGATTCAGCAAGGTGTTTGCGGTTAGTATTGATTTCTCATTGCCGATATGTTTATGAAAAGATTTATTGATATTGCAATATGGGAAATCCAAGACACGCCTTGCTTGCCTTCAAATCTGGAATTAAGTATGTTGCTTGGTGATATGCGAAACTTATATTTTTCCAACATCCAAATAACCTGCACATATTGTTCCCCTTTTATAGAGTCTTGAGCTTCCATATTAGAAGGGTTACCCATCAAACTTCTTCGTAGTCTCAGTATGATTTAAATAATATATGGAAATCTTCTTTTCATTATTTGTCGTAGCAGATGAGGTTTCCGGTTCATGGAATGCGACTGACTGGACATGTAGATGCTCATATCAAGGAAACGTGAGCTACACTCTAGAACCTTACTGTTCAGCATCCTGTAATTGCAGTAAGGGTATGCTGCTGATCTTAATGCTACAATCACCCAAAAGCTTTACACTTCTTTTGATACACCATTATTTGCCGATAAACTTTTAACAGTTGTTCCTTTCGTCATCTCTTTATATTTGTTTCTGTTTATATCGGACAGAAATAAACGGATTGAAATAACAGTTTCTGGTCAATAGATATTACAATATTAAGTCAAATATATTCTTGAATGCACTTGCTCATTTTTTTTACGCATATTCTTTAAATGTTGTTCACTCAATGTTTAGGTGGAAGCTCTACAAAATTCATATATAAAAAATGCTTCAGTTAAATCCTTGTATGTTTGTGCGTTCATTGCATTGATTAAGAACTATCCCTTATTTTGTGACTGGAATATTCTTTTGTACCCATTTTTCTTGTATATACTACATGATGTATGACAATATAAACTGAATGCCTCTGATTCAGATGCTGGAAGTAATACTACATGGACATGCATATGTGCTGCCAATGGGCTTCCTAAAGTCGCAGCTGACGGTCATGATCCTAATTGTTTTACAGCCTGCAACTGCACTTATGGTACTTTCTCTCTCTCTCTCTCCTCTCTCTTACACAGACACACACACACACACACACACACACACACACACACACACACACCAGTCAACCGATCCACTTTACATAGAACAATGATAAATCATGTTGTTTTTTAAAGCTGATTGCTTTATGGAACCATGGATTTTGATTTACTGTGAGAATCCTGTTTACGGACATCCCATCTTTGACGTATATGTATTGACGCACCTATAATTTATCCCACAAAGAATTTCCAGATTTTTTTTTTACATACATCTGACATTTTGTTATATCTTTGATTTACAAGTTAGATAGACTTTGTTATATCTTCTACATTAATTCTTTATCTGAATTCTGAAGTCATTTGATTGTGACTTGTTCTGTGTTTCTTCTTAACAGGATCTCTCAATGCAGCACAGCCTTCAAAAAATCATTTTTCGAGCAAAGTTGTTGTGATTATTCTTTTAGCATGTGTCATACTCACAACCCTGGCTTTTATTTCCTCGGTGGCATGCTACTTCTGCCGAAGGGCTAAGTGCTCTATTCAAGCGCCAATATTTTCGCCTGATAAGGAATCAAGTTGCAATAGTGCTTCCAACTTAATTAGCTATAAGAGTTCCTCATTGTTTGAGACCAAAATCAATATGGATTCCCCCATCAGTAAAGGCACAGGTAATTTGATCTACGGAGTGTTTTAGCAGAGTTTGTTTCTTAGTCTATAAAAACCAGCTCATCTTTTCAGCCTGTTCATTTCATAGTACTCCTTTAAACCTGATAACTTTTTTTTGTATATTTTTCTCCGTACAGGAACTGCTATAACTATTCTGTTTCATTTAACAGGCTGCTTTACCTCTTGCATATTGAGGAGCAAACCCCGAGCTACACCTGGAGCAATTGTTCAATTTTCATATTTTGAACTGGAAAGTGCAACCAATAAGTTTTCAGATTCCAATCTAATAGGACTTGGTGGAAGCAGCTATGTCTATCGTGGCCAGCTCAATGATGGCGAAGTTGTGGCAGTTAAGCGTCTAAAAGCTTTGAAAGGGCCAGACATGGACTCTGTCTTTTTAACAGAGGTAATACCTCATCTTTCTGTGCGTTTGTTGATATACATCAACATCCTTTTTATTTGTTTCTTAACAGAAGAAATAACTTAATCAATCTGTTCTTTTCTCAGATTGAAATGTTAGCCAGACTTAATCATTTTAATGTGGTGCCTTTGCTTGGCTACTGCTTTGAAACCCATGGAAAAAATGTTGAGAGGTTATTGATATTTGAGTACATGGATAACGGTAACCTGAGAGATTGTTTGGATGGGGATGAAGGGAAAAACATGGATTGGGTCACTCGAGTTTCAATTGCCATTGGAGCTGCAAGGGGTTTGGAATATCTCCATGAAGCAGCTGCTCCAAGAATTCTGCATCGAGATGTCAAATCCACAAACATTCTTCTGGATGAAAATTGGCAAGCAAAAGTAAGATGTTATTATTTGAAACAAGGGAAATAATAATAGGCTAGTTTGAAGCGGATATTTGGCTACGAACACGGTTTACATTTCTCTTTTGGAACTGAAAGATAGCCTAGTTTGAAGCGGATATTTGGCACGCATTTCTTATATTTCTTATATTTGTTATATATGTGCAGATAACTGATCTTGGTATGGCGAAACGTTTAAAAGCTGATGGTGTCCCTAGCACATCTAGTTCTCCAGCAAGAATGCAGGGGACTTTTGGTTATTTTGCACCGGAATATGCTATTGCTGGAAGAGCATCTCTTGAGTCAGACGTTTTCAGTTTTGGCGTAGTTCTTCTTGAGCTTATCACTGGTCGGAAGCCCATCCATAAATCAACCACTAAGGGAGAAGAAAGCCTTGTCATATGGGTATAGAAAATTGCCAACTTTATTACTAGGAACACATATCCATCATTTATTTTGCATGAATTTCCGTTTTGTTACCACGGTGCTGCTGATTAACATGAATTTATTGTAGATAACCAGTTCAGAAATACATCTATGGGTTAATAAAAATTGATGTAGCATGTGAACGTTTTTGTCTTTGTTGTAGGCTATGCCTCGTTTACTGGATAGTAGGCGAGTAATCACAGAGTTGGCGGATCCAGATTTAAATGGAAACTTCCCAGAAGAGGAGATGCAGATAATGGCTTACTTGGCAAAAGAATGTCTACTGTTGGATCCTGATGCTAGACCAAACATGAGTGAGGTTGTCCAAATCCTTTCAACTATTTCACCAGAGAGATCTAAAAGGAAAAACTTTTCTGTAAATCTTTTTCAGGTAATTATCGTACATTGAAATCTTGCCAATTCTTGCTTTTACGCACCTATGTGGTTGATGTCATTTTTTAACTTTTCATATGTCGTCTGGAGGTCATATTGTATGATTTGAGCAATGCGTATAAAACTTGATCTGAGTATTCTTCTGGACAGCACATAGGCATGGATGGCCATAAAGATGCTGAGGAGATAAGGCGAGCGAAATCCAGTAAAGGTTCAGTTCGGTGTTCACTGCCACTGGACATTGACCGTAACCTATGTGCTGAAAGAGACACGCATTCTGTTTCAGATAATATGGAGAGATTGATCCTCTTGACTTCAAATGCCAGGAGTTGTCGTGCCAACGATATTGAGACAGTGGATTTAACTGAGCCCAGGTTGGAGTCTTTTTGCGTAACAAATGGTAAGCCCCCATGACCAGAGCAAACTTGAAGCAAACGGATAGGAAGGAAACCAGATGCTAAGCTTATTTCAGATACTTGTTTGTGGTTGGTTGCTCAAAGAAATCACGAGGAAGCAGCGGGTTTCTGAAGATTTGTTCCTCTATACTTTTTTCTTTGAAGAAAATCATAGTTGTGTATTTGTTTGGTTGTTGTACAGAAATCATAGCTCCAAAATATGTTAGGAGATGAAAAGGAGTAATTCAGTAAATGCAAAAAGATAGTTTTTAAAGCATTTTTGCTCCTGCATATTTTCATATAACCAGCAATTATTTTTCTTACCAAGGAGCTGGTTTCCTAATATCCCATTTATCCCGGAGCAACGCAAAGAAGAAAAAGAAAATCAATGAAAAGGGCTTGAAAATTTTGAGTTTTGATGATAAGAACAAAATAAAGGGTAAAGTGAATAGTATCAAGATTGACATTTTAGTGTAAAAATATGGTTTTTCGTTAAAATGAACAGTACCGTAGGTTTTTTGTTAAAACTTTCAAGAAGAAAACATATGTAATGCTTGAGATAACAGTCGTCTGGCCACAAATGCGGGCTGATTAGGCCAGTTAGCCATGATAGTTTGCCTGTATGTCTGCACCTATGTTTGCAGGCTCATTTCTATAAATTAAAGTAGCGTAAAATATAGTCTTGTAAAAGATAAGAAGTCAAACCCATAACTGCTCTCACATGGTCACTAGACATTTTTCTATTCCCGTGGCATACAGTTGCACATAATTGTTGCAGTCTGGCTAAGTAACAGCTCAAAATGCTAACCATAAATTACACATCTTATTTACTTGATGTAGGGTATATAACCATATTTATGTGGTCTTAGGGTTCTTTTCTTTCATGTATTCAATCATAAATTGTGAGAATTTTTTTATTACTTTCTAGTGAATTCTAGTTTTCTAATCTTAAAGGTCATCATTTAAATTTCCCTTTAGATTTAAGTTGCCTGAAGGGACGTGAGCATGAGCTACTGCCCCCAAGCAATTAAATATATATATATACACAGGTCATTTATGTAAAGGGATTCTAATTTTTTTTTCTTCAAAAGATAGGGATTAGGTATAGGGTCTACTTCACATCAAACTTCAACGATCTGAACCGTCTATTTTGTAAGTCCAGATTCATAGATTATTCTTGCAAAAATTCAATTCAAATCAGAAATCATTTGCCCATTTAATTATCAAGATAAAATTTTATTGTTTTTTATATAACAAAGTATGCGTTAATTTTTTTGAACTCAATTAGATGTCTTAAATATTTTCGATTTGGCTAATATTTTGTAAGGATGATCTATGAGATACAACTTGAAAAATAGACGGTTCAAATCATTAAAGTTCGATGTGATGTGGACTCCATAACTAATCCTCATTTTTATTAAAAAAAAATAGGGATCCATTTAAAGGCTTCTCTTCTCTCTCTCTCTCTCTCTCTCTCTCTCTCTCTCTCTCTCTCTCTCTCTCTCTCTCTCTCTCTCTCTCTCTCTCTCTCTCTCTCTCTCTCTCTCTCTCTCTCTCTCTCTCTCTCTCTCTCTCTCTATATATTTATTTATTTATAAAAATAAGAATACCTTCCCTTAAAGGCTTCATCTCTCTCTCTATTTTATATATATATATATATATATATATATATATATATCCATAATGAGAGAAATCTAATGTTATAAACTTCTAATACTTTACATCAATGCTAAGAGTTACTCGCTTATGTGGGTCACTGTCCCAAAAGATGAAATATATTTTTATAACAACTCTTTCTTTTTTTTCTTTTTCTTTTTCTTTTTATTTATTATATATATATATATATATTTGAAATGGCAATAGTTTCATTGATAAAGCACAATTAGAACAAATTATTCAATGCGATAAATTGTGTCAATTTCCTTGAAAAAGTTCTAGACTAGACAGTTTAATGATTCCAATTAGTAAGTCTTTCCTGCCTTCAAAATGATGGATTGCTGCGACGAAGCCACCCCCTGGTGCTTTTTGTACTATGCAATGTTTTTCATGGTTCTCTTAAGTTTAGGGAGTAGTAGTTGTTCAGATGCACATCCATTTTTGAATTTAACTGCCAAGTGGTGTTAGTTGAGCAAACATTATGCAAATGACTTGGAAGTTCTTCCTTTGAATGGTAGTTGGAAGAGTGTCTGACTTGGCGATAGGTAGCATGGTTTGTTGGATCATATACATATGTATAACGTTTTTCTTTGGACTTCGTTGTTCCTCATCACCTGCCAATACCCTCTACAGATATGGATCCGCCGCCACCAAGCACGCCGCTGCTAGCCACCGCTCCTCCTCCCTATCACCAACCAGGATGCTTGGAATTCTGGTAAGATCTTTTCACTTCAAAAATTTTGGTCTACATCATGTACAATGGAAGTTATTTTCTCTAATGCGGGATAAATCTAGCTGAATTTGAGCATAAGCCAGCTGCCAACCCAATACAAATGGTCGCATCCCGCAAGATTAATTTATCCGCATTGGAGAATTTCTGCATATACAATGCTACTGCATTTTTTGTTTTAAATTTTGGTTTTGATTATGCAGTTTGTGGATTCTGTGCTGCTGTGGTATATTTAAATGCTGCTGCCCTCCACTGTTTGAGCCTGGCCCGCCTCCACCATAGTGCTACATTTTCTTATGACCCTACTTTGTATGAAATTATGAACTGTTTTGTGTAATTGGTAGACTGAAATATTTGCTAGATCTAAACTATTCCAATGTGGCTATAGGTGTTCATGAATCTCTATTTTTTTTTATTTAGTTTTATTTCTCTACTAATTTGTAACTAATAAACTTTACCATTTTTACTGTGTTCGGTTTCTTTTTAATCACAAAAAATAAGCACTGTACTCGTTTGTGACAATGGCTCAGATACCACAAAAAATGAACTAGACTCGGATACCACAAAAAATAACCATTGCCACAACAATTATCACTTTTGTGACAATGGGTTTTTATTATGTCAAACAATAAATTTTATTAGATTAGATGTTAGAGTAGCCATCAACAGGGTTTGAACCCACGCCGTCATGCAATAACTCAACATCTTTCCACCACAATGGTAAATGGTCACTTACCTTTTGTGACAATAATTTGGATAGAACAAAAAAAAAAAAAAATGGTAGTTCATCACAAAACATACCTTGTGAACTCATTCGATTAAATCAATCCTCTACATCCTTGATAAAACATACACTTTGTACATTCAAACATCTTTGGAGATCGAATTAGAGGGTCTAATTTTCTAAGAATATTCGTGTAGTTTGTAATCCTACTTCAAAATGTAAGTTATAATAAATAAAATTAATCGTTTTGATTGACCGAATGATTTTGATATCGAATATCAACCGCCAACACAGCCTACAACCTTGGTTGCCTAAGTTTTCAAAAAAGAATTTGTTTTCAGAAGTCAAAACTATTGTTCGACAATTAGGTACTAAGTTGGACTAGTTTAGAATAGAATAAGTTGAATTGATTTAGTGAAACGTCTGGTGCAGTATCGAATAAAGAAACAAGGTAGGTAATAAAAATAGCATTGTCCTCAGTTTTTGGTATTTGCTCGGACAAAAATTAAATTATTGTTCTATTTTAATTTCTTTTCTATTAAAAATATTTTCAAAATTAGTATTATTGATTTCAACATAATAAATACCCCCATCCAATACTCAATCGACACTGCCATACGAGTAGAGTAATTGCTCAGTCACAGGGAGAAATCCTGATCTCCAATTTTGGATTGTCGAATAATGGCGAGCAATTATCCATGGACCCACAACTAAGTACTACAAATTCCCTATCCTCTTCCAAATCAAATTTAGCAATATAGAAATCATGATACAATGACAGCCCAGCCATATTCTTCTCCGATTCGGTAGCAGGATCATCACCGTCGGCCTTGCCGCTATGGATCCACTAGATTACACTGTTGACACCACCGTCGCTTAGTAACTAAAATTCCCCTTTTGGTCTTTCGAAAATACCTATTTCCTATGCTTCACCGCGGACTAAATTTTAATGACCTAAGACCATCTCTAACCAAAAGGGCCAAACATAGCCCCGTCCAGAATTATAGCCCTGTAAAAAATTATTTTTAAATGAACAATGTCAGGTCATATTCATATGCTGTTTTCAACCGAAAGGACTAAACATAGCCCCATTGATAATTTACTATTTTAACTTTATATTTTAAATTTATTGGTTCATTTAATTAAACTACTGTTGGATGCTTTCAAATCTAGCCGTTGAGTTTGAATCAATTATTGCAACTAAGAAGCTAGGCACCATAAAAGGGGCTAAGAGGAGGGTTACATTTGGCTAGCTTGATGCCTATTTGGCCAAATAATAGTGTAGTGGGCTCTATAGAATTATAGTCCAGCCATCAGTTAAATATGAGTTTTTTGACAAATCATGTCATTTTTTTTGGCTTTTGAACCTTTAAACCTCTTCATTAGAGATTGCTTAATGAGTCCCGAAGTTCACACACTCTCACCTAAGAAGGTGAAATAAACGCACTCTTTGGTACAATTAATGACAGATAGATTTGAATGTGTGGCTAAGAGTGAACGGGATGACTTGTAATAGGCTATTATATTGCAAAATAATTCAAAATTGAGAAGTCGGCAGTCGTGTGTACAAAATGGGCAATGTGCGAATAATATTTTTGAATAGAAAAACACATAACCATCCATCAGCCAACCCCTACTGCCTGAAAAATAGTGGCGATAGGACTGGCTGCAACTTGCGAGTGATTGTAGACTTTGCGTTTAGGCGAATGGGCAGCCGTTTGAGAATATGGGGTTGCTTTGGTTACATCACTGGTTTTAAGAGGGGGGGGGGGGGTGGGTGGGGTGTGGTGTTTGACGGCTGAGAATATGGGGTTGCTGTGGTTACACCACTGGTTGGGGGGGGGGGGGGGGGGGGGGGGGGTTGAGAGAGAAGTGCATGTTTGCTTACTACGCTCAAGTAGTGGTAATGTTCATCGTTCTATTTATTCTTTTTGGATGAGTTTAAATTTTAAGATTTGTGTCTATTCACTACACTGATTTCAAAATTTAAACTCATCCTAACAATTATAGATAGAGTGGTGACATTGAAATTACTATCACTTGAGGGTGGTAAGAAAAAATATTACCAGAAAGAGTTGTGGGGAATGAGAGAGTGTGGGTGTGGGTGGCATCACTCGTGGGTGGGCCTGGCTGCGAACTTGATGAACCCTACGTCAGGTGTCTTGGGTTGCCCCCAAGAAAAACCGCAGGTTTAGGTGCATATTCAATTCCTCTAATAGGCCTCAATAAAAGCCCTAAAGAGTAATAAACAGGGGCAAAGTCCGACCCACCCACTGGTAAACCAACCACAGAGATCAAAACGTACCGTTTGAGGAGAAGGACAAACGAAAAGGCTCGAAGTAGCAGCGCGCACGGTAACACGAGAATGGCCGGGAAAGGAGGAGCAACCCCAAGCACTTACGCGCCGTCTCCGACGACCCAGAAGACCAAATCCCTAATTTTCGGAAACGACGACGTTGATTGGGTCCGCTCCGACGGCCGTGAATTCCACCAATGCCGACCTGCATGTAAGCCTTTTATTACTTCCCCCTTTTTTTCACATAAACTTAATTCCTTTACTCGTTTATTTTTAATTTTGTGGATGATTTTCATGGATTTTCTGTTGTGGGTTGTTGTTGTTTTATTTCTTTTGCATGTCCAAATATGGAGTTATTGAATTGGTTAATCAGCTTAAGCGGGATTTTACTTTTTAATGAATGCGGTTTAGTTTGGTTTAACTTGAATAATCAATCTGTACAGTGTCTTCCTTCTTTCGGTATACTGCTCGATGCTGTTGGGATTTTGTTGCTCTGTTGTATTGATTGGTTGTGATATTCATTCGTGTTAATCCATTTTCGGGGTTCCAAATACTCTTCGGTTCTTTGACTGAATGGGGAGGTACAAATGTATGTTGGCTACCTTGAAAGACATGAAATTTTTTGACATGTTTGAATTTGATGTAATGTGGGATGGATGCGTGTTTGATTTGCTGAAGCTACGACAAGCGCATGTGTAGTCTGCCCGAGTCATGTGGATTAGGAGAGAAACAGAATAGGACTCCTCTAACAAGTTGGTAATCTACAGTTTTCAAGACTGGTGCTGTAAATTGTGCCTCAGGATCAGCTTATGCAGAGTTTGGAAATACCAAGGTCATTGTTTCTGTGTGAGTGTATCTAATTTATAAATACATAATCTGGCTGGCTTTTAGCTCTACTAATTACATTTCTATCATAAGTTCACTGTTTTTACTTCTTTTTTTTCATGAGAGTAAGTGCAACACGATATGATTTAAAATGCAAAGAGAGACGATGAATCGTGTGTGATATTTTATTTGTCTTGGTTGGTTTAGATTTGGGCCAAGAGAGAGTAAGAAGGCAATGATGTACAGTGATATAGGACGCTTAAATTGCGATGTCAGCTATACAACTTTTGCTACCCCAGTTCGTGGACAGGTATATATGTTTGTGTTAATGTATCTTCTAATCCTCTTTTCAACCACTCTTTTTTAAACCACTTTACTAATATTTGAACTCCTGATTTTCTAGGGGTCGGACCACAAAGAATTTTCTTCAATGCTTCATAAAGCTTTAGAGGGTGCAATAATATTGGAAACTTTCCCCAAGACTACTGTGGATGTTTTTGCATTGGTGTTGGAATCTGGAGGCAGTAAGTTTTCGATTGGTTTTTAACATTTAAACTTCTGTTCTTTCTGCCATTGTATGTTTAGGTTGAGGACAAATTATAATTAATATGTAGAAAAGGAATGAACAGAAATAACAGAGTAGAGAATTTGAAGTGGAACAAATAAGATTATACTCCTGCTACGTCAATGTAGATGTTTATGTGTATGTCAATAACATGTAAACTTCTGAATGCGTGTACTTTTTTTTGTTTATTTCTCCTACATAAAAGAATCTCACCATTTGAATGTAAAGGTGCTGGCCATGACTTGCGGTTTTCAGTGCCTTGGACTCAAGTTTGGCACACTAAGGTTTTTGCTTGGGGAAAAATTATAATTGTTTGAAATTACCTCTTACTTAGCTCACGAGCTGACATGTAATTGACTGCTTGTATGAGTTTGATAGTGTCATTATGTTGATAAAGATGTATAATTGATAAGCAATTAGAATTATAGACAGGTCATTTGCGACCAGAATCGAGATATAAGAATGATTTTTACGTTGTTATATCATCGGTGCATTTCTGCCACTGATCATTTGGTTGTGTCTTCATTTGTGCCGTTCAGTTTGTTGTGCATGGTTATAAGCTTTTTCATTTTGGTTGCAGGTGATTTTCCTGTAATCATATCATGTGCTAGCCTTGCCCTAGCAGATGCTGGGATAATGATGTATGACCTTGTTGCTTCGGTTTCTGTGGTATGCACCTGGCCTAGACATGGGGCCTTCTATACTTTTTCTTCATAATCAAGTTTAAATCAAAAATATTTTGTTACTGAATCTCTTACCTTGCTCAACATTTGTTTTTATTTTTAATTTCATTTACTATTGCGCAATCATCATATTTATGCACAAATTGCCCGGTACAGAATATGGAAGAATTGAGAATTGTAAAACTTGAGCACGTGGCACAGTACTGATCACAAAATTCGATCCCTGATCATTACTTTGTATTTATTCTATTCTTATGGCTATTCCACTAAATAGCAAGATTACTGCTAAGTTTTCCCCTTTTGTTTATGTTCATATAGTACAGTACTGTAAGTATTTATTTTGGAGAAGAATTCTTATGATTTATATTTATGGCATTATCTGCTTAAATATCAAGTTGGCATCTGTCACTTTGTTAGATATCTAACATACTAAATTGCTGGCGAGTATATACCTTGGCCTTATTAAGCATTAATTTCTTGGTTTCTTGGAAGATGTTTTCTTCTTTCTGGTACTAGACGGTTTGAAGTCTGCTAAACTGACTCTTACACTCATGCGTGTAAGAAAAATAATTTGCCACTAAAATGTTTATGGCACGGAGGCTGTAAATAGTATGTTGTGCTATCAGCTGTCATTTAGCACAAATTTATGGAAGTTCATAGGTTTGTCTTTAGGTTTACAAATGAAGTGTGTTGTAGTGACGTCCATATCAAAGTTGTTTCCGTCCACTTCGATTGTCGTCACTTATGGTTATTCTGTTTTTGGTGTTCAGTCTTGTCTCGGAAAGAACCTTGTCATCGATCCTATTTTGGAGGAGGAAAGCTACCAAGATGGAAGCTTAATGCTGACTTGTATGCCTTCTCGCTACGAGGTCACTCAACTAACTATTACTGGGGAATGGTCAACCCCAAAAGTGAATGAGGTACGACAGATAGCTGATTTATTCTTTGTAGTATCATATGTTGTTTGATCAAAGAACTTCTGATCGTTATTTCTAGCTGGGAGAATGGTAAAAAGTAGCACTAAGCAATCATGCAAGTTCATCTTTAAGATCTTGTTTGGTTGGCTGTTGCATGCTACATGTCAGTTTCAATATTTTTAGTTGACAAAACTCTTGTCAACGGGGTGGTTATACTGTCAAAATATGTTTTCTAGGTCGATTTCAAGCAACTCTTTGACACTTGATTCACAAATATCCTCGGAATACACTAAAATCCGTAGGAAGCTCATTTCAATAGGCCAATCTGAGGGGTAACATATTTCTGATACGGTTTGACAAAGATGGATGCAGCTTACGATACTAACATAGTTTTTGCAAGTAGGGAATGCAAATTTGCCTGGATGCCTGCGCAAAGCTTGCGGTGATCATGAGGGCATGCTTGAAAGGGACTAATTCGACCTTGGAAGAAACATGAGGGCATGCGCGGAGGGATGTAACCGGTAATTCTACCTTGGAAGAATGGAGGCTTGCAACTTTGCAAGGACTTGATTCTCTATCTTGGAAGAGTTGGATAATTTTTTGTCGATTTTTTATCGTTAGTTTTTCTTGTAAGTTGCAAGCAAAATTGTTCAGTAATCCTAAATTTGACCTTTACTACATATCTTTTCTCCCTTTTTTCTCCAAACATGTCTTAAATTCTTGACATCGAAAAAATTGTCATCAAGCACTCCTCTCTCTTTCAGTAGGGAAAACTGGAAGGCATGTCTAACAACTCCCTCTTTATGTTGGGTTTACTAAAGGCGTTACAAAACCCTATACTTCCAACAGCCCAAAACAAAACCAGTATCTGATTGATCAATTGCTTCCTCATCGGAATTTAAATCAACAAAAACTTTAGTTTGCACTTATTGTTACAAAACCAGTGACCCAATCCAATAATTTGGTACAAATTATTATGCAACAGTTGAAAAAAAATGAAGATTTTGTGGTTGAAAATTAAGTTGCCGGAGAGATTTTTTCAAATGTTGGGTATTCAAGCGATACTTCATATGTCATAAAATAAGTGGAGGAATGATATGTTTTTTCATGACCCTACACTTATTCTATGACATGTGGAGTAACCATATGAAATATCCGTTTAAATACTGATCACTTTAAACAAATTCTCAAGCAAAAAGATAAACGATTAACCGTGCATGTTTTATGTCATATTGGTTCTTCAGTTCCAGCGGGTCGGGCACACGTCTGCGGTGGAGACTCCAGTCCTTTGTTTGGGGTCCATTGCTGTTCAGTTCCAGTCTGTTCATTAACGAATGGGCATTCCAACCCGAAGGACATGTACACCCAATGAGTAGTTATGATTGATTAATGCTAGCACAAGGTTTGTTCACAGTCACCGTCAGAATGTTCTCTTAGTCATTTGGTGATAAAAAAATATATGATTACTAATTTAGAGGTTTGAATCAAGAGCGTGAAATAAATAGATACGCTTTTAATGTTTTATTTTCAATCTTTTTTATATTAAATTCCATAGTGGATGATCATGTATCATTAATTACTAGATGATCAAGAAAACACGGTGACTTCCGATACTAGTATTTTAATTTGTGCAATGAATAGATTATTGCTTTATCAATCCATAAATAATGTCAATGTGTCTTTCTTTTATATATTATAAGAAAGGGACTCAAGCTTGATATCTCTTTTAACAAAACGGACAAAAGTAGAAATAACTAAAATAATGATTAAGGGAAAATTATGATATTAGTATGCTAGTTCCTCTACAAGGATAACCTTCGGAATTGGATAAGCAACCATTCTAATATGGATGTATCTTTGTACCTTAGTACTACGATTTAGTAGTATTTCTTTTCACTTATACGTGAGAAGTTTTATGTTTCATTCTCGTCAAAGACGAATTTGAACCACATTATCATGACTAGCCCAGCTCCTAAGTGTATGGAGCTTAACCCACACCCCACCCCCTAAGTGTAGATAATATCGTTTTTAAAAAAAAAAAAAAAAAAAAAAAAAAAAAAAAAAAAAAACATGGATGTAGCTCTTGATTTAAACCTCTTAATCAAAAAGTACATTTTTATTCGAGTGACACATATACATGAAAGATGTTTTAAATGAACCTAACCGCGTTTTTGAACTGAGAAATTCGGTTTTGGTTCTTAACCACTAATATTCATTGACTCAAACCTCATTGATTTTTAGTTTTTGATGTACGTCCCTTAACATTTTCTACATCAGACTTTCATAATAAATATTTTACATGTCAGCAATATTACATGTAAGTTATATTTGACACAAAATTCAGATTCATTGGTGTCCAATACTCACCTGGTTTCTGTTTAATTTGGTACAAAATTTGAAACCATTTGAATTACCGAACAAGAGATAGCTTACATGTCTGACAAACCATATAATAATGCAGTAATGCACCCTTATCCCTTTAAGCTAGATTTTTTCTTTAATAATTTTTTATACAAGTGATATCAAGAGGTGTGAAACTTAAACCGTGATCGGGTATAATAATAGGGATGTGCTATCCACACACCTTACTTTACTTTTCACACACCCTTTGATAATTTCTGTTCGTTAATCTTCTTCAATTCATCAAATCTGACGGTCGAAATCAAAATGTGTGTAATAATAATAGGGATGTGCTATCCACACACCTTATTTTACTTTTCACACACCCTTTGATAATTTCTGTTCGTTAATCTTCTTCAATTCATCAAATCTGACGGTCGAAATCAAAATGTATGTAAGAAATAAAATAAGGTGCGTAGATATCACACCCCTAATAATAAGTGTTCATAATCCCTTGAACTATTAGTCCCTCGCGTTCCTTAACGCGACTTACCTAATAATAAGTGTTCATAATCCCTTAAACTATTAGTCCCTTGAGTTCCTTAACGCGACTTAATTAGTGTGATAGTGTCATGCATGTGCTAACATATTTTAATAATGATTTGATGCACCTTATTAGCTAGCTTTAAACACATCAATGTGATGGATTAACTAATCTCATCATCTATCCCAAGAAAATAAACAAATAAGAGCAAATATTAACATAACTTGCTTTATTGTAGTCCCATACTTCTTCAAATTTGTACTTACTGTACTTTCAATGTTCGCAAGATCCATAGACATATTTATCATTTATCATTGTCGATTAATACCAAAATCACGATTGGCCACATGAAATTAAATAATAAATACATCTTAATTTATTAAAAATAAAAACAAAAGCATGTTTAATTCCAATGTTGGGTGGTAAGGTGCAGGGCCTTCTACTACATGCCAGCATGTGGGAGGGGTCGAGATCTAGCTGGCTTGTCGGATTAGTCTTGATAATCTTATTTTTATTTATTTATTATTTATTAAGGAATTGTTCATCCGTCATTAAACAAATATTTTTACCTTTTTAAATTAACCCTAAGAGTTGTTTGAATTTATGAATATACCCCACCGGCAATGTATAATATACAGTCAGGGACAGGAAGACGTGGTCAAGTTGTGGGCTGGCCTGATATCCGCCTTTCCACTTACCATTGGCTCAATAATAGTAACCTGGTCTCGCGCTTCTACCCATTTATATTTAATATTAAATTTAATTATCGAGATATGCTGTGGTGATTTAAAAGCTGAAAAATGACTAAAAAAATAAAAATATTTTTAGCATAGTTCTAAGGAAATTTTTATGAAAAGAGTTTGGACTAAGTTTATTTTAACTAAAAATCATGTTATAACTTTATTTAATAAAAAAGACTTAAATTTTAATGAAAAACTCTTAAATTTTAATAAAAAGGATAAAAGAACTTAAATTTTAATGAAAAAGACATAATTTTAATATTTTAAAAAAATTTAAAAAATAAAACTGGCGCTCAAGACCCGTGCGTCCTCACACATACTATTTATGAAACTTACTACACTGTTTATAAAACTTAACAGTACAACACTATTTATGAAACTTATGACATTGTTTATGAAACTTAACAATACTACATTGTTTATGAACCTTAACGGTACTACATTATTTATGAAACTTAATGGTACTACGGTACTACACTGTTTATGAAACTTACTACACTGTTTATGAAACTTAACGGTACTACACTGTATATAAACGTATATTATTTCTTTTGCCTTAAGTAGGTACGAGTGAAATTTACATATATCACTTATATATATTATTTATTATCCACATGAAAATACACCTTACGATATTATAATACTAGATGTGTGTTTGTGTTATCTTGTTTTGTCAAAGGCTAAGTTTGTGAATGGAAGTGACATGTTTTGCAATGCAAGGTTAAAGTTAATTCCAAGTATTGTTGAAGGATATTAGATGGTCAAGCACGCGTGATGTTGGAACAAAAACTTGCTTACCGAGAAAGGTTGTATCTTGTAATATATGAGGCAAGCCAATTTCCTAGAGATTGATGTAGATATTTGACCATCATTTGTGGCGAGGAGTATCATCTTTACTAATCATCTTTGATTTTTATCAAAGACTTGATCACTGCAACGCGAGGAAGAAAGGTTTTTGGTTTGGTGTTTTGGGGGTGGAGGGGATGGAGCATATTGCTCAAATCAATTTGCCTAAATCAGTGTCTGCCTTAAACCCTAGTTATCCACTCAATAAGTAACAGGGGCGGTTTTCCTCAATACATACCCTTGATTTTTGGGCTTAATTACTAGAACTTGACCACTACTATTGCTATCCAGGAATAGATTTCTTTCTATGTTGCTAACAGGTATGGGCTTTCCTATGGTAGTTTCGTTGCGGCTTCTGACCATCTGTTACTTTCATTCCATACTATAAATGGATGAGGGTTTCATACGTAGTGAGGGTTTAGGATTTAGAGACGAGTCGAGTACGTACGTATTTGTACCACCAACCAAACCCAAATGCAGTTCTCTTTCCCTAGAGTCAATCTTATTTTCTTAACTAGTTAAAACAAAACAAAACAAAAAATAATAATAATAAAAATAAAGCAAAAATAATAATAAAAAAAAACAAAAAAATAAAAATAAAGCAATACTGATTAACTATATATAATTGATGGGATTGATATAGCCTGAAAAATTAACAAAAGTGCCAAAGTCAATTGTGGTTGGTGGCTGGGCACGTAAGGACAAGGACTTGCATATGGTAAAAATACACTGTTATAGTGGGATTTTTTACAAATAATATAATTTTTTTTGTTTGATATCTTTGTATGATTCCACAAAATGTTAATTTGACTATATACGCATCTCATACAAGTTGCTCCCGTAAAGGACACACAAAGCCATCGAAGCCTCAACTTTTTTCCTCACAATGTAGAAATTAAGGGCGGATTCTTTGAATTGATTTAGTCCAAGTTCATAAAATTTTGTTGGTGGCTCTCTCTAGAAAGCCGAATGTCAAAAAGTCAATAAACGGGTCACCGTCAAGTGGGTCAAGGGGGCCATATATTCATCAACCTTAAGAATGAGCATCCACTTCGGATATTGTTTGTAAAGATATTAAAGATCCTTTAAGCATATTCGTTTATTGTTTATCATGCAGTAGAAATTATTGTAAAATTTTTATTTAAAATAAAATATAATATTACTTGACGAAAACTGATCAAACAATGTATAATAAACAGATATGATTGAAAGATTCCCAAAATCCTCGTAAAGAAAATTGAAAGAAAATCCTCATTCCAACCTCAAATCTTAAATATTTCGGTGCCGTACGTAATGCCGCGTGGGCCATGGGACAAATATATACAAGAAAATATAGATTCATAGAGCACTAAGAAGTGGAGGGTTTTTCTCTTTATTGTCAAACAAGCTGGCAATTGGTACTAATACAACTCTTGGATAAAGTTGTGTGTTGTTGAATGCAAACATAAATGAAATTTGAAGTGCATTTCTATTTTTCTTTTTAGACTATGGTGAGACATCCATGAGGTTTTTCAATACTCACTTGATTTAGTCATAGAGACTTTTATTTCATGTTTTTTCCATAGCAGAGAGTGCATTAGAATCGAACTTAAAGATCTTTTTCATAATTAGAAAATACAATGACAGTAACAATTAAATATTTTTTTTTCTCCATGAATACTCTTAACAATTATTTTGTTTCTCCATGAATACTCTTAACTCGATTGCTATGGATTAATTCTCGATATTTCGAATTAAAATTTCTCCACATTCATATGTTGCATCTATGTGATATGTGATCAGCAACAGTTTGATTGTATCTTTTTGAAATTGGCAACATCTATTCTTAAAGCTACAAATTATTAGACTATTGGACTCTTTGCCGGGTTAACTATCAAGTTAACTGCTATTTTATGATGTGACACTCGTTGAACTTATTTTTTACTTTTACTAGCGCTAATTTTTGGCACGTGGATTCATGAATGCCATAAATACAAACAATATGAACTTTTTGTCAAAGAAAACTCTAACCTCCTAGATGTATAAATTGTTCACAAATGAATCACGTGACTCACCAATCTTGAGCTCAAGTCATTAAAAACACCCTCATTGATTTTCACGTAACGACGTCTAAAAATACCGTTACCTTGATAATTAGATGAACAAACAAATAAAGGTTGTAACAACTTATAACTTTTAAGGGTTATTAATTTTGTCTTTAAAATATGCGAATCAAACTGTTACTAGTCTTGAACCAAGGAGTTCAAAGTGTAATCAGTTCCTTTTTCTCCGTCCATTGTTATTGTACAAAGCTCAACTTGTTATGTTAAATTAATAGGAAATACCCAGATATAGGATAATTTCTTAATCTTAGGACATAAATAGGACATTTTTAATATGCACACGTTATGCACAATAATCGGACATAAATATAAATTTTCTTACACCTTGAAATGACCAAATTGTCCTCCCATATAAATCGGTTGTGTAGAAATTCCAACCCTCATTTCTCATTTTGTAGAGAGAGAAACAGAGAGGAGAGAGAGAGAGAATCTCTCTCGCCCAATTCAGTTCAAAGAACCTTAACCCACCCATCTTCTTCATCCAAGCTCTCTCTCTTTCTTTCTCTCTCTCAACATTTCGAATATGCACAAGAGCTCTTTCTCTAACCCATCCATCTTCTTCGATTTTTTACCTTTTCATTTGTAGGTTTTGTGAACTGGGTTTTGGTGCGAAATATATTAAGCACACAAATTAAACCCTCTTCTGACAATTGTAGCAAAGTATGTAAGTAGGGATCGTTCAAAACCGGGGATTAGGAGGGATTGCTAAACTCTTGAAAACTGACCTAAGAACTCCAAAACAAAGTTAAAAACACTAATTTGGACTCAAAGAATGAAAAACCAAAGTTAAAACACTAAAACAAAACAAAAACTCAAAACAGCAACTAGAAGACTCAAAACTGCCTAAAAACCACTTTCTGGGCAGTTTTGAGCACCTACACTAATTTGGACGAAATTGGTTGAAAACTTGACTCAAAACACTTAAAAACATGAACCAAAACAATTTCTAACTAAATTGAGACTTCAAAGTAAAGGGGGGTTTGATTTGGACGAAATTAAAGTTGAGAAAACAGATTGCAAAGTAAAACTGATTTTGAAACGTTTTTTGGGTTTTTAATGGATGAAGAACTAGTTAGGGGTTCTTTCTCCACACATGACAAGTATGCAATTGACTCGATTTCCAGTTATTCCTTCATAGAATTATGAATGACAATGCCCCAAATTAACCGTGACATCACTAGTTAATTCCCAAGTTTTCCTTGTGTTATTGAATTGGATGACATCATACGACAACCCAAAGCATTCTTCAAAAGTTCCTTACATGACATCATAATAAAGATACAATCAAAGATCATTACGTTCAATGAAAACTATAAGCATTGACAAAGCACTTGTGACTATGACATCATGACACTTATCCTAGGAATTGAACTTAACGCGATTGTGACTAGCAACCTTCACTACTTGTGAATATAAGTGTGTGACAATTATGTGAAACAAACTTATATTCTAGCATCATATTCATGCAAGCCAATTAAGTGTCGACCCCTAATTAACAAACACAAATACGTTATTACTCGCACAGTTAAGCCAATTGCATTCACGATTCAAGAACTCATAACTGGAATTTATCAAATCAACTTGCACACATAGTTATGGCTTCGAAATCACCCCTAACCAATAGGGGTTTAGCCACTCATGTTCATAGCAAAATGAAAGGAAAATAAATTAAACATTGAAATCATAAAACGAATTACACCTAGAATGCACCAACGACGAAGCTTGAGCATCCAAGAGTCTTTCCTTCTTTCTCCTTGCTACGGCACAAAGGTGGATGGGATGGTTGGGATGTGTTTTAGGATCAGGGATTATGGAATTGGATGGATGATAGGCACGGCAAGGTGTAGTGTTTGGCTGGAATTGTGTTTTTAGGATTTTAGGATGTGTAGAGTGGTGTGGCTAGATGAATGGACGAAAATTGGGTGAATGAGTGATCCCCCCAAGTGCCTTGCTGCAAAGCCTTATTTATAGGGCTAGGAAAGGTTTTGAACTTAGTTGAAACCAAAAGGTTTTTTGTGTGTAGCTTGGACAAGGTAGGAGACAAGATAGGACGGCTAGGAGACAAGGTAGGACGGCTAGTGACGGCTAGGAGACAAGGTAGGACGGCTAGGAGACAAGCTAGGACGGCTAGTGACAAGCTAGGACGGCTAGGAGACAAGGTAGGACGGCTAGTGACAAGCTAGGACGGCTAGGAGACAAGCTAGGACGGCTAGTGACAAGCTAGGACGGCTAGTGACAAGGTAGGACGGACGGCTAGGAGACAAGGTAGGACGGCTAGTGACAAGCTAGGACGGCTAGGAGACAAGCTAGGACGGCTAGTGACAAGCTAGGACGGCTTGTTCTTCCAATACAGAAATTAGGCACCATGTGTGAATAGATAAAGCCTTCTAGAAATAAGGTTTTTTTAGGCCCCCTTGCAGCTCCCTAACTGAATTCAAGCCTTCAAATTTGTCCATCCTCATGCCTCCATGCTTGCACTATCCAATCTTGGCCCAAAAATGCTCTAGAATGCTCCAAATTGCTTCTTTTTGCATACTTTGACACTAAAACCTGAAATTGCACGAAAATGACTTTAAACACTTAAACTAACTAAGGAAAAACAACATAAATGCATGAGAACAAGCCAATTAAGTCGCATAAAAATGCTCCTATCAGGTTTGCTTAATTTTACTTTTTGATTGATGGATTTTTGGAGTTGAAGTGATTGGTTTAGTGTTTCTTGGAGGAGACTCAAATCCTCAAATTTTGATGTTTGATTATTTATTTATTTTATCATTTCTCTTATTTATATGTGGGTTTTCATTTCTTCTGTCCTCTCCCTCCCTTTGCTCCCTCTCTCGATCCAAATTTACAAGCACTAAAATAGATTTTGGTTTTTGTTGCAATTAAATGAAAAAAAAAAAATGTATTAAAGGTTAGTTGCCTTTTGGAGAAGAGATAAATTTGAGGGAAAAGAGAGAAATTAGAGTGGAAAGAAGGAAAAGAGAAGGATATGGACGAAATTGTTTCGCGTACTCGTTCGCTCTTTTCGTATTAAGTTCGCTCATACACTGTATGTACACGACATGCGCATGTTATACTCATAGATCTGAGCTCAATCCAAAAACCTATAGCTCACAGCTCTCTCTTCGAAATTAGAAAAATGACCCTAAACTTTATATAAAGAATCTAAGATTCATTAGTTTGAATTTGGTATCAAATTTGATTGGGTTCAAATATTTCAAAGATTTGAAAATTGCAGCTTGCATGGGCACGAAAGAACCCAACTAAATCAAAGGAAATTGTTTCACGAACTCCTTCGCTTTTTTCATATTTACAGGGCCTACCTTTGAATCAAAGGAAAAAGTAGCAAGTTACGTTAATGCGAAGAGTATCAAAGATGTAAATTGCACCATATACAATATATGCACACCACATGCACATGATATGTACAATACATGCACATGATATGCACAGAATGAGAGAAACTTAAACGGCAACATATTGGTATAGTGGATACAATTAAAACATAATTGTTACGTATATAAGGTTATAGTGGCAGTTTGAAAAGTCTTGTTATGTATATCAACCACCGCTTAACCGTGCACGTGGAAGCCATGATGCTCATTGTCGTTATTTCATGGACACGCATGACCCTTAATGTCCTCTAAATTTTTTCTTCATTTTGTTCACTGAAGCCAACTAGGTTGTGGTCATACTCGCTAAATTTCAGGGCACAACATACGTGCATCATAACTAGTGAATAGTCTCGCTTCTTATATTAAGATGTAGACATGCACACCATATGCACAACACATGCACATTATAGAAAAATTTTCACAAATTTCTGCAATTGAACACTTAACTAGAAATTATTCCATCCTAGTTTTGTAGCACATCCAAACTTGAAATTTATTCCACAACCCATATGCCCTAACATGAAACACAAACCCTAATTTAACTTCTAAGTATTAATTCATCTTACAAACAACTCATTTATTCTATAAATCATTGATGAAGGAACTTGAAACTAAACACCCTACTTTGCTATGTCTGCCAAACCTTTAGTCGTCGGGAAAAAAATGGAACTTTCCAGCCAAAATAGAAAATACGGTGCAAAACCCAGCTCACTCTTTTCACCTTTCTCTCCCATCCCTTTCCTCGAAATCAAAGGTATGAGGTCAACCTAAAACCCAGCTCTTCTCGCCTCTCTTTGGACTTCCCTCTCTTCGAAATCAGAGCTCAACTCAGAAACCCAGAACTCACAGAGCTCTTCGACATCCTCTCTTCCAAATGAGAACATTGATGCAATGGGCTGATGATTTGTAGTATTTATGTGGGTATTTTAGTAATTTCAGTTTTGTGCATGGTGTGCATGGCTTGTGCATGACCGGTTTGTTCTATTTCTGTTCCAAGATTAAGAAATTATCTCATTTTAAAGTATTTCCCAAATCATGCAATTGTATATTCACAATCTCATCTAAATAATTCAGATTAGGAGTTTAATAACATATTCAACGGTCTAAAGGTAAATACTCCCCTCAATCCCAACTTAAAAACCACGCTACAAGACACAGGAAGAACACGTGTCAAGATTCCAAAAGCATGCATATCTAGCGTAGTCAACTCCTCCCGGGATCTTTACAAAAAAGACGAGTAATAATATAGTAAAAATACAGCAACATCTGACCATTAGATTAAAAACAAAATTGCATAAACAAGGCAACGGAAGCATCTTCCTGTCTTTTCTCAACCTTCTCTTGATCTCTGGCTGTCTTGTATCCATTGGCAATGGAAAATGTACTACTAACCCTATTTTTATATTTTGGAATCCAATACGCTAATGAAAATTAAAATAATTATTTCTTTGCTTAAATAGGTTAATACTTCAGTCATTTTCTCAAAATTCCAAAAGTATTCTATGCGGGAAGAACAACGCTGGGGCTTTTCAAGTCTAAAAACTCAGCACCCATATTTTAGATTTTCCATTTTTGAGCTCATTTCTTATTATTTTCTTTGCCCAATATTTTTTTTGGAGTAATACCAATTGGGTTTTGAGCTGAAATCGGTAAGAATCCTGAAAGAGTGATTTCATAGTTTATTGAAGCTTGGCCATGGAAGACAGAAAAGCTTGTAAGTTTCTCTCTCTCTCTCTCTCAAGATTCTTGTGAGTTTTAGTTTTGCATAATATTTTAGTAAAAATTATTTGCCAGATTCCCAGAATGCTGAACCTGTTGCATTTATTTATTTATTTAATCTTGATTTGAATATTGATAGGGTGTTTAGTTTTCAACTGTATTTACTTGTTTTAATTTATTTTGGTTTAATATTTCTATTTAGTTTTTGCAAGTTCAGGGCGCTCTACAATTCTGACACATTCAATTGCTTCAACACAATATTTATAAAGGAATTTTAGGAGGCCTAATTATTTTTATTTTTTATTAATCATAGAATAATCTTTTTTTCCCCTCCTCAATGCGTATGCACAAAAATCTGAATGCAGTATAAGTCACATGTTTGACTTGCACTTTGGGGGTTAGAGTCTTTACAGCTTCATCTCCAAGTTGACATCTTTATTTCACATGTTTCACATGATTCCTGGTGAATGAGTTTCCATGGCTGCAACATCTTCCCTGTTCTTGTGGCTTTGAGTTCATGCCGTGTCATTTTCGGTTTTTATTTTGAAGAGCCTTGATATTTGGATACAGTTGATTCATGGCCTAATATATGTTCGATTATCCAGTGTGTTTTACTACAGATTAATTCTGTTAACTGAAGACAAAGTGGTATTCTTAGAAGATTATCATGGGTTACGGTAATTCAAAATCTATAAGGTACATCTTTTTTCCGATTTCTGTTTCGGTTTCAAGCAAATATTATTTTAGGTCATCTTAGTTTACGTTCCTAAACGATATTTTGCAAATGGATTTCTGTTTTTGTTATGAGTTTTGTAGTCTAATCATAGATCTTAGCATGATAAGCTGGCTTCTAATTTTTTTTTAAATTTTTTTCATTCACATATGAATTTTGAAATTTTCAGATTTCAAGATGATGTTGAACTAGCAAAGCTACCTTCAGTCAATGGGGTTGGTGTGGCAAAGCTTAAGTATAAGATTGATGGGGCACAAGTAGCAGAGCCCTTCGAAAAGGAGGTGTCCCGGAAGACTGGAAAATCGTTAAAGGCTAAAGTTCTGTCCAGGGTCTTTTCCGAGGACTATGAGAGAGTGCAGAAGAAAATATTAGATCCTCGAGGACAGACTGTTCGCCGTTGGAACAAGATTTTCTTAGTAACTTGTTTAGTTTCTTTGTTCGTGGACCCTCTATTCTTTTACTTGCCATCGGCGAGAGATGAATTCTGCATTAGTATTGGAGAACCACTTGAAGTTGTTCTGACATTTGTTCGATCAGTGGCTGATGTTTTTTACATAATCCAAATTTTTATTAACTTTCGTAAAGCTTATATTGCACCTTCCTCTCGTGTATTTGGGAGAGGAGAGCTTGTAATAGAACCTTCAAAGATCGCATTGAGGTACCTACGCCTGGATTTCTGGATAGACCTCATTGCTGCCCTGCCCCTTCCTCAGGTATGTTACTTGAACACTTCTTGTACTAGCCCTATTGAGACAAATCTAATATGCACTAAATTTAGTCCTAAATTTTTTTTTTTTTTTTTCAAGGTCCTGATTTGGATTGTAATCCCAACCCTTAGCGGTTCGACAGTGACAAACACAAAAAACGTCCTTCGATTCATCATAATCTTTCAATACATACCAAGGCTCTTTCTTATATATCCGCTCTCATCACAAATAGTTAAGGCCACTGGCGTTGTGACAGAGACAGCTTGGGCAGGGGCTGCATATAATCTGATGCTATACATGTTGGCAAGTCATGTAAGTATAAAAAAGCTTGTTGCTTCTCTTTTCGGAACTTTGAAAAAGATAGATAGTTGTGCATCTACAGCTTGATCACAAGTAACACTTTATGGCATATAGTGAATGGGTAGACCGAGTGGCTAAACCTAATGATTTTCACTAAACCTTATCTTTCTCCAGCATATAGAAACACAAAAGAAGGAATAATTACAAACCTACATGGTTTTTGCAAAATGTGTTGCAGTTAAAAGTATTTCGGAAACAGATTGTTTATTTTTGGTCCAAGACTTAAATGATTTGTCGAAACCTGAAACGATCATCTGTCATTACTCTACTTATAACGACCAAAATCAAAATTCCTCAATTCCTATTCTTGTATTGAATTAAACTGGCACGCTCATCGTCCTGACCGTCGAACAGACATTTGATGGTTTCTCACCTTTCTTGTACATTGAACAATTAAATATGTAAGCAAAATGTAAAACTGATGTGCCTTGCTGATTTTTTATTTTTCTCTGTGAAAAGGTTTTAGGAGCTTGTTGGTACCTTCTTTCAATTGAGCGGCAAGAATCTTGTTGGAGAAGTGTTTGTGGTCTTGCAAATACGTCTTGCAGATATGATTACTTTGACTGTCGTTGGGCTCAAGACCCTAACAGGAAGTCCTGGTATCAGTCGAGTAATATCACAAATCTCTGTACTCCAGATGATTATAAGTTTGGTATATATGGTGATGCGGTGACATATGATGTTACAACCTCTTCGTTCTTCAACAAATACTTTTACTGTCTCTGGTGGGGTCTAAGAAACCTCAGGTAAGCTATTGTTTCTACAAATATCTGTTTATGATGTGCGTTCACTCATTTCTGATTGATAATTTAAGATAAGTAGATTACCAACTTATGCTCTTTGTAGAATTTTGAGCAACCTATATCTGTAACTTTTTTTAAATCTTCTTCATCAGATGTGTTTGCGAAGGGATTAACAATGTTTAGTGCATGAAAAGCTTAGGTTTTCTGGATAAGTAATTTTAGTTGAAATTTGTGCAGTTCTTTGGGACAAAATCTTTCAACAAGTACTTACGTTGGAGAGATAATGTTTGCTATTATTATCGCGACTCTTGGTCTGGTTCTCTTCGCATTGCTGATTGGTAATATGCAAGTAAGTCGTTGATCAGTGACTTCTCAGTACTTTAAATTGGCTTTTACTAAACAACTCATTATATTTTTCGAAGTTCATATTTTAAAGTTTCGATCACCCTTTATAATTGCAGACATACCTCCAATCCACAACTGTGAGACTAGAAGAGTGGAGGATAAAGAGAACTGACACAGAACAATGGATGCGTCATAGGCAACTGCCTCCAGAGCTAAGACAGTCTGTACGGAAGTATGATCAATACAAGTGGTTGGCTACTCGAGGAGTTGATGAGGAAGCTCTTCTCAAAGGCCTACCCATGGATCTTCGAAGGGACATCAAGCGCCACCTTTGCCTTGACCTTGTTCGACGAGTAAGTGATAATCTGTAACTACAAATAAATTTTTTTTATACTACTGCATAATCGTAATTGTAACCATTACGAATTTTTGTGTATTTTTTTTTTATTTGGTGAACAGGTTCCTTTGTTCGATCAAATGGATGAAAGGATGCTGGATGCAATATGTGAGAGGCTTAAACCTGCCTTGTGTACCGAAGGCACATTTCTAGTCCGCGAAGGAGACCCTGTCAATGAAATGCTCTTCATAATTCGAGGCCACCTTGATTCTTACACCACAAATGGTGGTCGAACTGGATTTTTCAACTCATGCGGTATTGGCCCGGGTGACTTCTGTGGCGAGGAACTGCTGACATGGGCTTTGGACCCTCGTCCAAGTGTCATCCTGCCATCTTCAACGCGCACAGTCAAATCCATCTCTGAAGTAGAAGCATTTGCTCTAGTAGCAGAGGACTTGAAATTCGTAGCATCCCAGTTCAGAAGACTTCACAGCAAGCAACTTAGACACAAGTTCCGGTTCTATTCACATCAATGGAGATTATGGTCTGCATGTTTTATACAGGCAGCATGGCGTCGATGTAAGAAAAGAAGGGAAGCAGCCGAACTCAAGGCTAAAGAAAACCACACAGAAAATGAGCCTGCAAAACTTCCACCTGTGTCGGACTTGGTTACTTACGCTGCAAGGCTCGCTGCAAGCACCAGACGTGGTGCCAATAAGCATTCTGGGGTCGTTGGCTCATTGCAGAAGCCAGCGGAGCCTGATTTTTCAGTTGAGGAGGAATGAATGGAGAATCCATACAACTAGGAACTTTAAAATAGTGTGAATGAATGATCTGTGCTGTAAATTACTTTCTTAGGATATATACGATCAGATTCAGGAGTGCATTAATGTAATTGTATGATTATTTGATTATTTACATTAGGTGATAGGAATGTTTGACTACTCACGACTCTTTCAAGACCTTTTTAGTGTGAATTTTAAGGTGAGGCCAACTATTAGCACATGGTCCAACTTATATAAAAATAAGGAGCAAGTTTAGCAAAGTGGTTTAGGACAGTTGGCTATGCCATTGTGCCTGCTTTCTTAAACCCGAGTTCAAATCCACTTGATGTAAACTGAAAATAGTTCAGATAATATTATCGAAAAGTTAGACAAATAATAACAGGATAAAAACATTTCAACTCGATGCATTTAAAGTCCAACGCAATGTCATTAGTCTCGGTATAAGTAAGTCCTGAACTATACACTATCCTTTAAGTAGGTCACATCACTGACTCCTAGCTCTTAATTTGTCCAGCCTCATTTCTCTTGTCCAGTGTAGGTGATGTTAGGAAATCCGTCATCATTTCCTTATCGGTTACAGGCATTGTAGGAATAGATCAAAATCACAAGTATGGGTTGTAATCATCACTATAACTAAATTATGGGTTAAAGAGATGGCTACAACCTTCCATCTTGTCATCTCACTTCTTGTTCAACCATACTTCTCTTTTTGTCAATGTTTCTCCCTAAAATTTGGGATTTCCTAGCTTGTATATTGTTATTTGTTTAGCCCTTGTTGTGTTCGGTTCTTTATGGCAGAAACCATGTGGTAGGTAGTGGTTGATATCCACTATATTTGTAATTTGTTCTTCGGCTCTTTATAAGAGCTTTGTTCTCTCTCCTGTAAAGTTTATGATCAATATACAAAGCTTGAAATTCAATATGGTATCAGAGCAGTGACCACAGTGGCCTGTCTCTGCATATCTTCTTTAACCTCTTTGTTTTCCATAGCTGGTTCAAATGGATGAGGAAAATCCTCCCAGTCCTGACACTGCGAGCTCTAGTGTTTCACCCACTTCAAATTCTACCGAAGTAGAAGTTAATCCAAATCAAAGACTCAGTTCAGTTTTGCTAATTGAGTTTAACTATCTTCCATGGTCTCGAGCAGTTTCACTTGCTCTCGGTGGAAGATCAAAGCATGGTTAAATGAATGGAACCATTCAGGCACCTGAAATCTCATCGCATTTATATGAGACATGGCTATGCAAGGATTAACTTGTCATGTCGTGGCTTCTCAACTCCATGGAGAGGAAGCTAGCTGCGATCTTTAGCTACTCAGAGTCTTCTTCCCATCTCTGAAAAAATGTCTGCGAGATGTATGGAAATCAAAACAATGCTGGTCGGATATTTCAACTGAAAAGGTTGCTTGCAGGTTTGCAACAAGAAAGTAAGGCTTTGTTCAACACTTGGGTGATATCAAGAGTATGTGAAATGAGCTTGATGTATACAGGCCTCACACCACAGATGTTTCCGTGCTTTTGAAAAGAGCTGAAGAAGATAAGATTTTTCAACTCTTGGCTAGTCTTAGCTCAAACTATGAAGATCTACTTAGTCACATTCCGACAGTGAGTTGCCTTTCTTCTCAAGTGTATGTGCCATTATTCAACGTGAAGAAACTCGAAGGAAATTGATGAATCTTGAAACCAAAAATAGCTTACCTGAGTCTAAGGCATATTTTTCAAACCACAAGTTCTCGGATGATAGAAGAGACAAGGGTAGAAGGTTTGACCTGAAGTGCAAACATTGCAACTATGGTGGACACACTATTGATAAATATTGGATTCTACATCCTGAGCTCAAGCCAAACTTCTAGAAGAACAAGGGGTTCCAGAGAAACTCACAACCATCCTTGTACAAAGCTAATCATGTAGCTTTAGCTGCTCCTTCTTCCTCAAGGTAAAGTTTTGCTTGACTTCACTTCCAATCCAGTGAACTTGATCAACGAGTTTGCTGTCTATTTACAAGGAAGACAAAGAAGTGGAGATCTAGAGAACACAATTGGAACTGAAATTGAAAAACCTACTGCCTTGCTGAGCAAATTTACTGGGTTTCTTACTGATTCTGATCATGAAGGCTTAAGTAAATAGATTCCAGGTATATTGAAAGCTTTCTCCACTGCTTTAAATGTTAGTCTTGTGCATGATTATTGGATAATGGACTCAGGAGCCACATACCATATGACAAATAAATCTTCACATTTACATGACTTCGAAAAAAATGAAAAACTATTCACAAGTGTCAGTAGTAAATGGTAAGGGTGTCTCAATTGTTGGAAAAGAGAAAATTAAGTTGATCTCTGATCAAGTAGAGTCAACAACTTTGTATGTTTATTCCTTTCCATTTCACCTTTTATTAGTATGAAAAATCACAAGACAACTAAATTGTCATGCGTTTTTTTCTTCTGATCAGGTCATCTTTCAGGATATAGTCACCAAGAGGAAGATTGGTGAAGGTTTCTTCCTAAATGGGTTGTATTATCTTTCAAGAGATCTTCCAAAACCTAAGAGTCTTCAAGTCAGCTCAAGCCCTTCTTAGGAATAACTACTTTGGCATCATCGTCTTCCTCATCCCTCAAACCATGTTTTGTCCATTTTGTTTCCCACAATGTGTAAAAGTAGTTTGGAGTGTGATACTTGTCACTTCTCCAAATCTACTAGGTTACCCTTCAATTCCTCAGTGTCTAAAGCTAGTAAATTGTTTGAACTTGTTCATTCAGATATCTGGGGACCTACAATTGAATGTTTTGATGGTTATAAATATTTTGTAACATTTGCGGATGATTATTCAAGGATTACTTGGTTATACATTTTAAAGTGCAAGAGTGAAGTCATGAATGTGTTTAAAGATTTTCATAAACTTGTAACAACTCATTTTGGTTGTCATATTCACACCTTAAGGTCTAACAATGGCACTAAGTACATGTCAAATAACATGTCTCAATACTTAAGTTCCCATGGGATATTTCATCAAACAAGTTGTGTTGGCACTCCTCCACAAAATGGAGTGGCTGAGAGGAAGCATAGGGATTTACTTGAGAAGACTAAAGCCTTAATGTTACATATGAATGTTACCAAGAAGGTTTGGTCTCAAGGGGTGCTTTTCTACTACCTATTTGATCAATAGACTGCCTAGTAGGGTGTTGGATAAAAAATCACCCTGAAGGAAGAAAGATTGACTTGTCTCATTTGAAAATTTTTGGTTGTACTTGTTATGACTTGTCTCATTTGAAAATTTTTGGTTGTACTTGTTATGTTCATGTTGCTTCAATACACCATGACAAGCTTGATCCAAGAGCTAGCAAATATGTTTTCTTGGGATGTTCTTTAACACAAAAAGGTTACAAGTGTTACAATCCATCTTCAAGGAAAATCATTGTCTCAAGGGATGTAAAGTTTGACGAAACTACACCTTTCTTTAAACAATCAGCGGAGGGTTTGAGTCAGGGGGAGAATGCCTTTGAAATGTTCCCTTTACCAAGTCCAACAACCAGTGAGGAAAATATATTCATGTCCACTGACAGAGAACATGAGAATTCTCTAAGTCATGAAGAAGAAACCTTACTGGAACCATCAATTCAGGCACCTACATCCCACTCATCTCTTGATGAACCAGAACCATCACTTGTCTAGCCTCAAGGAAGAAAAAACCCTTCTTATGATTGTCACCCTCCTTCAAGGCTGCTGGATTATGTAACTTACAATGCAAGGTATCATGTTGCTGAGTACCTTTCATACTAAAGGGTGGCACCAAAGCTTGCTGCGTTTCTTAATTCCATATCAAATGCTTCTAAACCAAGAAGTTTTCAGGAGACAATGTAGCAAGATGAGTGGAAGAAAGCTATGAAGGAAGAGTTGAAAGCCTTGGATGACAATAAAACTTCGAGTGTTATCAAGCTACCACCAGGAAAAAAAGGTAGTGAGAAGTAGATGAGTTTACAAAACCAAGTTCCATTCTGATGGCACCTTGGAAAGACGCAAGGCTAGACTGGTAGCTTATGGTTTTACTCAAACTTTTGGGATAGATTACAAGGAGACTTTTGCTCCTGTAGCTAAGATGAACACAATTCGAGTGTTGTTATCTGTTGCAATTAACCATGCATGGCCTCTATATCAAATGGATGTCAAATATAAATTTCTGAATGGTGAACTTGAAGAAGAAATTTACATGAAACTTCCTCCTAGTCATCCTCAATCCAGTGACCCCAAGTTAGTTTGCAAGCTGCACAAATCCATTTACGGATTAAAACAATCCCCTCGTGCTTGGTATTCAAAGTTGAGCTCAGTTCTTGAAGAAGTTGGCTTCAAGAGAAGCAATACAGACTCTTTGTTCGAATTCGTCCTAGTGGGACCCTAATGGTTCTTATTTATATGGATGATCTCATTGTCACTGGTGATAATGCTAGTGAAATTGTGTTACTAAAGAACATTGTGACATCCCACATCGCTCAGGGGTGTGATCCTTATATGTATATTCCAATCCCTACTTAGCGCGAGGCATTGTGGGAGCTCACTGGCTTCGGGTTCCGTAGGAACTCCGAAGTTAAGCGAGAAGGGGGCTAGAGCAATCCCATGATGGGTGACCCACTGGGAAGTTGCTCGTGAGTTCCCAAAAACAAAACCGTAAGGGAATGGTAAGCCCAAAGCGGACAATATCGTGCTACGGTGGTGGAGCGGGCCCGGGAAGTGATCCGCCGGGCCGGGATGTGACAATTTGGTATCAGAGCCAATCCTTGGCCGGAAATGTGCCGACGAGGACGTCGGGCCCCTAAGGGGGGTGGATTGTGACATCCCACATCGCCCAGGGGAGTGATCCTTAAATGTATATTCCCATCTCTACCTAGCGCGAGGCCTTTTGGGTGCTCACTGGCTTCGGGTTCCGTAGGAACTCCGAAGTTAAGCGAGAAGGGGGCTAGAGCAATCCCATGATGGGTGACCCACTGGGAAGTTGCTCGTGAGTTCCCAAAAACAAAACCGTGAGGGAATGGTAAGCCCAAAGCTGACAATATCGTGCTACGGTGGTGGAGCGGGCCCGGGAAGTGATCTGCCCCGGGCCGGGATGTGACAATTTGGTATCAGAGCCAATCCCTGGCCGGAAATGTGCCGACGAGGACGTCGGGCCCCTAAGGGGGGTGGATTGTGACATCCCACATCGCCCAGGGGAGTGATCCTTAAATGTATAATCTCATCCCTATCTAGCACGAGGCCTTTTGGGAGCTCACTGGCTTCGGGTTCTGTAGGAACTCCGAAGTTAAGCGAGAAGGGGGCTAGAGCAACTTCCCAGTGGCTTTTGGGAGCTCACTGGCTTCGGGTTCCGTAGGAACTCCGAAGTTAAGCGAGAAGGGGGCTAGAGCAATCCCATGATGGGTGACCCACTGGGAAGTTGCTCGTGAGTTCCCAAAAACAAAACCGTGAGGGAATGGTAAGCCCAAAGCGGACAATATCGTGCTACGGTGGTGGAGCAGGCCCGGGAAGTGATCCGCCCCGGGCCGGGATGTGACAATTTGGTATCAGAGCCTAACCCTGGTCGCGTGTGTGCCGACGAGGACGTCGGGCCCCTAAGGGGGGTGGATTGTAACATCCCACATCGCCCAGAGAAGTGATCCTTAAATGTATATTCGCATCCTTACCTAGCACGAGGCCTTTTGGGAGCTCACTAGCTTCGGATTCCGTAGGAACTCCGAAGTTAAGCGAGAAGAGGGCTAGAGCAATCCCATGATGGGTGACCCACTGGGAAGTTGCTCGTGAGTTCCCAAAAACAAAACCGTGAGGGAATGGTAAGCCCAAAGCGGACAATATCGTGCTACGGTGGTGGAGCGGGGCCCGGGAAGTGATCTGCCCCGGGCCGGGATGTGACAATTGGTATCAGAGCCAATCCCTGGCCGGAAATGTGCCGACGAGGACGTCGGGCCTCTAAGGGGGGTGGATTGTGACATCCCACATCGCCCAGGGGTGTGATCCTTATATGTATATTCCAATCCCTACTTAGCGCGAGGCCTTTTGGGAGCTCACTGGCTTCGGGTTCCGTAGGAACTCTGAAGTTAAGCGAGAAGAGGGCTAGAGAAATCCCATGATGGGTGACCCACTGGGAAGTTGCTCGTGAGTTCCCAAAAACAAAACCGTGAGGGAATGGTAAGCCCAAAGCGGACAATATCGTGCTACGGTGGTGGAGCAGGCCCGGGAAGTGATCCGCCGGGCCGGGATGTGACAATTGGTATCAGAGCCAATCCCTGGCCGGAAATGTGCCGACGAGGACGTCGGGCCTCTAAGGGGGGTGGATTGTGACATCCCACATCGCCCAGGGGAGTGATCCTTAAATGTATATTCCCATCTCTACCTAGCGCGAGGCCTTTTGGGAGCTCACTGGCTTCGGGTTCCGTAGGAACTCCGAAGTTAAGCGAGAAGAGGGCTAGAGCAATCCCATGATGGGTGACCCACTGGGAAGTTGCTCGTGAGTTCCCAAAAACAAAACCGTGAGGGAATGGTAAGCCCAAAGCGGACAATATCGTGCTACGGTGGTGGAGCGGGCCCGGGAAGTGATCCGCCCCAGGCCGGGATGTGACAACACCCTCAAGCAGAAGTTTGCCATCAAAGATCTTGGGACACTCAAATATTTCCTTGGCATTGAAATGGCAACTTCTAAGGAGGAATGTTTTTGAATCAACGGAAGTATATTCTTGATTTGTTTCAAGAAGCTGATATTGTGGATTGTAAGCCTGCCTCTACACCCCTTGACTGCAAACACAAAATGACCATGGATGGAGAAACACTCACTGACATCAGTTACTACCAAAGGTTAGTTGGGAAACTTATTTATCTTACAATAACAAGGCCAGACATTGCCTTTGATGTTAGCCTTGTGAGTCAATTTATGCATTCTCTAACAATGGATCATTTACAAGTTGTTAAGAGAATGCTGGGATACTTGAAAGGTTTTGTGGGACGTGGTCTTCTGATGCAAAACAATGCTTACACTCACGTCCTTGGTTACACTGATGCAGATTGGGCAGGTAACTCATTGGATCGCAAGTTAACTACTGGTTTCTGTATTTTTGTTGAAGGTAATCTGGTAAGTTGGAAAAGTAAGAAACAAAGTGTGATTGCTCGATCCAGTGCTGAGGCCGAGTATAGGGCTATGATAACTACTTCTTATGAATTATTCTGGCTCAAGGGCCTTCTTTCTGATTTAGGGTTTCCTAGCTCTCAACCAATAACTCTTATGTGTGATAACCAAACAGCCATGCATATAGCTTCTAATCCTGTTTTCCATGAGAGGACCAAGCATATTGAGGTTGACTGCCATTACATCCATGAAAAGGTTCAATCAAAGATCATACCAACTCGTTACACCCCGAGTTCTCGTCAATTTGCTGATCTCTTCACTAAGCCATTGGCGACTGTTGTGTTTCAAGGTCTTTTGTCCAAAGCTTGGATCAATCAATCTCCTCGATCCAAGCTTGAGGGGGAGTGGTGGAATAAATCAAAATTACAAGTAAATCATAGGTATGGGTTGTAATTATCACTATAGCTAAGTTATGGGTTAAAGTGATGGCAACAACCTTCCATCTTGTCATCTCACTTCTTGTTCAACCATACTTCTCTTTTTGTCAATGTTTCTCCCTAAAATATGGGATTTCCTTATTTGTATATTGTTATTTGTTTAACCCTTGTTGTGTCAGGTTCTTTAGGGCAGAAACCATGTAGTAGGTAGTGGCTGATGTCTACTAAATTTGTAATCTGTTCTCCAGCTCTTTATAAGAGCTTTGTTCTCTCTCTTGTAAAGTTTATGATCAATATACAAAGCTTGAAATTCAATAGGCACCAATGTACTTTTGTGTAATAATATTGGAAGAGTTAGAGTTATTAAAACAATTTAGGAACAAGATGGATGGATATCATTATGTCAATTGCAACCTAAAAAAAATTTGTTGAAACAGAAATAGAAAAACAAAGCCTTTTTCCAAGGTCTTCTTTCCTTCACCTCAATATGCTCCTGAATAAAATCCATAAGTTCTCTTAGAAGCATATTATCATGGAGAAGGTATCTGCAGTCACAAACACAGGATATACAATAAATCTTTGTGAGAACCCCTTCATCTATAAGAAGTTGTATATCTTTTTTTGTTTCTCTTTTTTTAATATACCAAAAGCATACGTGAAAGAGGGGACACCTATTCAATTATGGCAATAAAAATCAAGAAAACTAAAAGCAAAAGATAATCGGGAACTAACTTCTTCATGTAAATGTCAAGCATGTCACTGCTTGGATCCTTCATACTCACCTGCACTACACATGGGCTCAAATTACAATAAAAGTAATGTCTATTGAATAACCAGGAAGAAATGTTTTAAAAGGCGAAGGCATAGACGAGGCATTTCATGGATAGCTTGCTTAGGTGAAAGTCTTAACACATGAGGCGAAACCTTATTGGACCTAAATAATTGGGGACTGCTGTGAGTTATAAAAAAATAAGGACCACTATGGGTTGTTAAAAGAAAAAGATAGTGGTAGGTTATTGAAAAAAGAACAGGCAACTGTTGTGGGTTTAAAAAAAAAATAGACTTGGCCAAAACGATGCCGTTTTGGGCTAAAGTCTTTAGAAATACAACATAATAATTTCCTCTTCTTCTTTGTGAAGACGCCACCACACATTGCAACCCTAAGCCCAACCAATAGAGCCTTCGACTTCAATTTCAGGTTGCTAATGGATCTGGGAACACCAGTCAACTACCTTTAGGTGTACCTCGACCACATCTAGGTGAGTTTTAGCCTACTCCCATTGGGCAGAAGTGTTATCACTCCCGCCCTGCCTCCAAAGCCGCCTAGACACACGTCAGGGTGCATTTTTAAAACATTGCTAAATAGTAAACGTATCTAATTCACTAAGATTCTTAATTGTAACATATCATTGCATCTACTGAGTACTCATCATCAACATCGAACTTCAAGGTCCATGTAACAGGGCAAGAAGAAGAGTTAGTAAAACTACATTTGGAATCAAGATGAGTACTGTTATGACTGAAACAAAAATGAATTGTAGCCCTGCTCGCCAGTGGGAGGTTTAGTGTTGTTGAAATAGACAAACATAGGATCGCCTGTATGAATTCTAACTTCCCCAACATGATTTTGAATAAAATTAGCAAATTTTCCACGAGGGATACTAGGAAGGACATAGTACATGCGCGTGATCAGACATACACAATATGCAAGAAAAATAAAGATAACCAAAACGTGCTTGTTATCCTACAATTATGACCTGAACATATATCAAAAGCATAGATGGAAAAAAAAAAAAAATACTAACGATCCCATTATTCCATTTTCCATTGCAGCAAAACAAATGACAACAATTAAAACACTAGGTAGCTGGAAACGCACTTTGCTACTTTGTAATGATTTGAAGCAAGATATGTGTTGGGGAGCCTAGATTTAGCCGCATGTAGCCTTTTACTACAGTCACATCATAGGGGGTCCAATTAAATAGTGTATCTATGCACACATAATGCATACATAGTGCGAACATCAACCATATAAATATATATATATATATATATATGTATGTATGTATGTATGTATGCATATATATATATTATGATTTAGGTAAATTCTTACCTTGCAACCCTTGTAAGAGTTAGTATTCCAAAGGTCCAAAGTACCAATGGTTATGGAATAAATAGTAATTCTTAGAATCATGCATCTGCGAAGAAAGTTCTCTGAAAGTTTCAAACAACGAAACATTATCATCATAAGAAGAAGTTGTCTTCCAAAATAAACCAACAGAGTACAGAGGCTGTTGTATCACAAAGAAGAAGAAAAATTCTGTACATTTACATTATTGCATGAAAATAAAACAATGAAAAATTCGGCCTCCAAACAAAGTGCACATCATGTTTTAGAACTAGGCATTACACATTCCTTCCAGATAGAGGCATAAAAATCCACAATTTGAACTAGATCCCAGAAGGGCCAAAACTCATTGAACTCAGGGTTGAAAGAATTAAAACATCCAAAATTTGACATCGCCACCTCCATGACCACATATTAAAACGGACTATCAAAATAGTCAGGCAGGCACATACATCATATATGACATTGGGAAACTAGTAGCAACAAACATATTTTGACATTTTGTTGTATAAATGATAAGTCGTTATTATATCATCTTTGTGACATCGATATATGATCAATATGATGTCGTTAATGAAAAATGATTATTTCTACAAACCAAATGGCAAAATATGTTTATTGGTGCTCAGGAACTTGTTGTTTAGGGTTGCGATCATGAATTGGTTCTGGAAACAATGTAGTATTCATTGGCTGAACATCTTGGAGAACAATTGGGGGGGGGGGGTGAAACTAAGTTTCTTGATTCACAAGAAAAGATGCATCATATGTTGCAGGAGGCTGTTCGAGATCACTTCCAATTTCTTCAAAAATTGAGCTGCTGTGTTGCACTATTTCTTCTTCTAGATCTTCAATGAATTTTGCATTGTTGGTCTCTTGAATTCTAGTGTGAAAATCAGGACAATAGAATTTAAAACCTTTGGATTTGTCAGCATATCCAATAAACTGGCAACTTAAAGTTCTTGGATCCAACTTCCTCTCTTGAAGGTTGTAACAATGTGCCTTAGCCCTACATCCTTAGACATGGAAGTGATTGAAACTTGGCCTCCTACTGTCCAAGCTTCAAAAGGTATAACTTTGACATATTTGCTTGGAACCCTACATAGTGTATAGTTGGCTATTTTGAGTGCTTCTCCCCACAGAAAAATTGGAAGTTTAGACCTTGAAAACATGGATCGAATCATGTCCTTCAAGGTCCTATTTTTTATTTCTACCACTCCATTATGATGTGGAGTCCTTGGAGTAGTATATTGAGCAATAATTCCTAATGCTTCAAGGTAAGATGCAAAGGCTCCCTTATGTTGTCCATTCTTCGTAAACCTGCCAAAATAATCACCACCCCTATCCAATCTCACTATTTTAATGTTCTTTTCAAGTTGGTTTTCAACTTTAGTTTTGTATGTTTTAAAACAATCAAGAACAACAAACTTTTCAGATGTAGGGAACACAACAATATCTTGAAAAATCGTCAATGAAGGTGACAATATACGAATTTCCATAGATTGTTTTGTTTGGGAAGGGTCCACACACGTCTGTATGTATTATCTCTAAAAGTTGGTTGCTTCTTGTGGATCCTAATTTTCTGGTATTGGTCATTTTCCCTTTGAAACAATCAATGCAAGTTGGGAGCTTTTCAAAATCAAAATTTGGTATGAGATTTTGTTTTGTTAAAATCACAAATCTTTCTTTGGATATGTGGTCAAGTCTTTTGTGCGAAATTGTAGGAGAGTTTCCATTTTGAAATAGTCTCTTGGAACCAATATGACAAACCGTAAAGCATTCATGTAAATAATCACATTGTAATTGCCACATATCAACATGAAGGGAAGCATAATGAAGCAAAGTATCCAATTTATTCGAATGAAAAGTCTTACACTTTCATTGTCTCTAATAAAAGTATAACCATATTTAACTAACTTAGAGTACTGGACTTAAAAAACAAAATGAAACCAGAAGAAAGCTTTAAAGAAACACTGCCAATGGACTCAACTGCTACTTTGCTCCCATTCCCAACAAAAACATTGTACACTTCATTATTTCTCTCCCTCAATTTTGAGAAGCCCTTCAAGGTATTTGTAATGTGAATTGAGCAACCTATATCAAACCACCAACTAAAAGAAGGAACATAAATTAAATTTGACTCAAAACAAACATAAACATTGATTTCATTACCTTTCTTAACAAGCCAATTTTTAAAACCAGTGCAATCTTTCCTTAGGTGACCAACTTCTTTGCAGAAATAACGATGGCTTTGATGCTTCAGGAGTGACTTTAAACTTTTGAGATCGTTTAAGGGGGTTAGTATTTTTAAAAGAATAAAATTTTGAGTTTTTCTTATGCTTACCAGCAGCTACATATGACTGATCAACTACAACATGTTTGCCCTTTGCAGTGTGAACAAGGTTCACAGTCTCCACTTTATCAGTTCGCAGCCTCAACTCTTTCTTTGCACACATGGAAATTAAATCATTGATGTCCCAGGTTTTTTTTTTTTTCTTCTGAGTGTTACTATGCAGGTAAGGAATTTAACGCCATATGCACTAAAAACTGGTTTATCAATGGATGTTCCAAGTTTTTCAGCTTTTGTGCTATGTTTGACATTTTTAGAATGCGTTCTCTCACACTACCAACACCATCAAACTTCATAGATGTCAGTTTTGTGAGAAAATTTCTAGTTTCAGCTTTCTCTGATTCCTTGAATTTGTTTCCCACTACATCAAAAAATTCTTATGCACTGTCACTCTTTGGAATGCCACCTTTCACACTGCTTGTCATGGCCGTCCTCATAATCGTAAGAGTCATTCTGTTTACCTTTTCCCATTAAGCAAACTTCAATCTTTCTTCTGCTGTGCTTGTATCAGTTATTGCAGCAGGTTTGTCTTCTCTTAAGGCCAAGTCAAAATCCATCATGCCAAGAGCTATCTCCAGGTATTCTTTCCACTTCTTATAGTTGGAACCAGTTAGGGTTTCAATGTTGGAGAAGTTAAGAGAAGTCATAGCTGCATCAACCATAATGTTCGTTATTTATTCTCATAAGTTCATCATTAAAATTCCAAAATATGAACAATTAATGGTATCAAAATCATATAATTTCAGTCACTTATTTGGATCGAAGACTGATTATATTAGGATTTGCACAACTGAAATACAAAGTTTCATATATGCGACACAATTTTAACACTTTTGAGCAGATAAAATTGCATCAATATTAATTTTGCATCTCACTTATACACCAATTTAAACATGACTGAATATAAGAATTCTTTAGAATTATCTCAATATATATATTCACCATCAGTTTAATCATTATGTTCAACTTGAACAGATAAATTAAAAACATAATACAAACATTTTTGAGTTGAAATTGATCATGATTCACAAAATAGATTTGTCTGTCAAGTCATTTAGTGACAACAAATCATTTGGTTTTGGTTCTCCAAGGTCTGGAGATACTCCTTCGCTTTCCTGAAGAAATTTTTTGCAGAACATGTATATGTATACATATAAATATGTGTGTTTAAGATGTTAGTTTAATAACATGGTGTATATTTGTAATAGGCAACAATTATATCAGTTTAAAAATGCGGAAGTCTTTTATCAGGATAAAAAAAACTTGTTAATTATATTCTTGTGCTTATAACAATTCTAAACACAACAATGTGTGCTCTGATACCACATGTAAGCCGTTAAAACACTACATGCATAGAACCCCACACACACACGCACGCACACACACATCTATATATATATATTACAACATGCATACGTGAAGGAAGTATGCTTACCTAAAGAAGAACTCGCCATTACTGCAGGAAATGAGAAGAGGGTCTTCTACCCTCAACAGCCAAAAAGTTCCAGCTTAGAATAAGGTTTTGCTTGAAAGGGATAGGTGCTTTGAGTGCAGGGACCTCCTAATATATAGTCATTCATCCTTGATATCAGGCCTATCAACTGATACCCAGATATTTTATATTAATTAGGGTTTCGATATAGTCCTACTTGGTATTGAACTCTTGTCAAAACATAATAAGGCTCATCGAGTATAATTGCATGTTATTATGCTCTTAATCTTAGCCAAGTAAGAACGTGATTTTCTCAACATGATAACTCATAACCTGGGTTATAAGTTTGTCGAGAACAAGAAGTCATTCTCCCTGACACTGACAAACTTACAGGTGACACTTTGCTAACAAGTTTAATGAACCTGGAGTAGGGTTAACTCCTCAGTTCTCTTTAAATAGCCAAAGGTCAACCACTTTATTTTGGTAATCAAGAACTCTTACCACACTCTTATTACTTCCTATAGCCATTTTAACTTAGGCATTGGAGGCCGTTTGGCTAACACCATAGCAGTGTTAATCTAACTCCGTATGTCTCTTTTTTTTGTGTCTGTAGGTTTTCGTCAATTCAATTTGAGGCGAAAATTTTCTCCCTCACAAATCGTAACGAAAAGCGTTTTCATTCCCGAAAGTGCTTTCTACTTCTATGGCTACAATACGACTCTTGTCTGCAAAATTATCAAACACACAAAATATATAAGTATTTACTGTTTCTAGGTTGAAAAATTAGCGCAGATCAAGAACAAAGTCGAGAATTAGGGTTTTGGTAATTGAAGAATTAATCATTCATTTTATTTACACAATTATACTTATAAATCGATTAATCGTTCTCGATTGATCAACAAGTTATATAGAATTTTACATGACAAACTTGTATAGTTGTGTTCCTGTTTTGCTTTGCCTTCTCACTTCTCTTCTATCCGACAATGAATTCGAATTCTGTACATCTTTGCTCTGCGTTTTTATTTTATTTTATTTAAAATTTTTAAATCGGGTACTTTCATACACATCCCACATTTGATATTAACTTTTTCTTTTGCCCCTAATTAAACTTAGACTACACTGACATTTTGTCATCTAGTAATACTCAACCATTTTAGCATAACTTTGAAGGTGAACCAAAATATTAGCGTCTGTACAACTTATGGTCAATATGGTGGAAACCTGGGTTACATATCAATTAAATTATGGATTCCATCTCAGCATTTCACCAATTTAATGAAAATTCAAGTAATTCATTAGATAAATCACATAAATTGATACAATTTTAAAACTTTAGAGTGCAATGTGAAAAAATTGATATCTCATGGGCCATTTAGAAAACCACTTCAAACTTGGAGGTTTAAAATGTAGTTAGCCTGAAAAATAAGGAGTAGTTTTACATTTTTCAAAGAGACGTGCATATTTGTGAAGAGTGTAACGCTTATGTTTAAGGAATAGGCTACTTAGTACTACGGTTTAGTGGTATTTTTCTTCATTTGTAGGTGAGAGGTCTTAGATTTGATTCTCATCAAAGGAGAATTTAAACTATATTATTACTAGTCCATTGTGAGGTTAAACATCACTCTTCCCTTAGTGTAGATAATAGTATTTATTAAAAAATATTTAAGCAATGAGCTTGTTTTGGGCTTAACTTCTAATGCTTTTATTGAGGATCCGAGCTTAGCATCTGGGCCTTGACAAATCTCGCTTCCATTTCAAATACCAAAACATTGTCTAAAGCTAAATTCACTTTATTTTTCTCAAACATGAATTGGGTTGGTTGGCCAGAATAATGTACTTACTCCTATGCACTCAAGCTTGAATCTATTTTTCAGAGTTTAGAGCTTGAATCTCTATCTTTGTAGTGAGAAAATAAAAAACTTAATTTTTGAATAAAGTTGATCTGATGGAAGGAAGAATGAACTTGAAATATGAATTAATTTTGAAGATTCTGAAATGCAATTTCAAAGAATGACATGAAGGCGTTTAACTTGACTGAAACATAGGAAAAGTGATTAAAAGAAACATAAGAATTCTAAAAGAGATTAGAATACGATGAAAAATTTCATGCACTTTCGGAGCCATAATATTTGACTAACCATCTTGAATCAAACTTTAAATAGAAAAAGTAATCAGAAAAGGAAAAGAATAAGCAAGAAACCTAATCAAGGCAGTTCTTCTTCCAGCTTAATTAACCAGTTAATAACTAGTGCTTTTAGTGCACAAATTGCTAACAATGTATGTATGTTTGATTTATTTTTCACTAATGCAATTAGTCGATGACATAAAGTAGATAGGTTTGAGAGATAGGCTTGAGATTGTCTCATGTAGTTTGCTTTTTTGTCTATTGGTAGTTGCTCATACATACTTGAGAGGGTGGTAGACAAATTCATGAGATGAAACATAAATTAAGCTCCAAAAGGCAGACAGCATCAATGAGAAAGGGAAGCAGATCGGTCCCAAAGACTTAGTCAGAGTCCCATATTCTTCCTCTTGAACATCTTAATTCCTTTTGAGAGACATTTTATGGGTCCATTTGTCCCAGTCAGACTACAAATCATTCCTTCTGGTGAGAACCTAGTCATGAAACTATGGACCCACTTTGACCATCGGCCTAGCTTGGTTCGTAGGGAGTGTATCTGGATAGGTTTATGAGCAAAATAAGTATTATTTCACGTCGAAGTTTCTACTAAAACATGTTAAAACCTAAAGGTCGTACTTCAACAAAGTTATAAACATGTAACAAACCCTAATGCTTTTAGAGGTTCTAGTTTAAACAACTTTAATCGTCGTCTAACATTGTATTAGAGTTTTAATTTTCTGAGGTACTAGAATTGAAAACTCAAATTCTTCATGTCTTACATATTTTCGGTTTTATAGCTTGATACGCAATGTTGAATACTCCCTTAAAGCTTTAGACTTTTGACACTCAATGATGGTTTTCTACAATCAAGTTACTTTGAACAAATTAGGTTAGAAGCAATCATATATAACAACAACCCTAATGATTTTACTGTCCGGACTAGCTAGTATTGTGTTCCCCAATAAAAGAGGTTGCATGTCCTTGATTAGCATTGGGATATGACAAATTGAGCTAAGTGAATAAGTGCTTAAGGTCAAATTAACTAAAGCATCCTTATGGCTTTTAAATTATGATACATTTACTATATACAATTTCTTATCGGTAAATGTTAGAGATACCATCTATATAAGTTAAATTTTTATAAATTATATAAGATGGTTGTTGATGAAATTAAATTTTTATAAATCATATGACGTGATTGTTGATGATTAAATTATTATTTAGCTGTTAATTAACTTGTTTATTTCTCATTAACGACACATCATATAATTTATATATATATATATATATATATATAGTTTAAAAGATTGGTCTATCTAACATTTTTCATTTCTTATTAGGAAAAGGAAGATTTATTATTTATTTTATTTTAAAGGAGAAGAAAAAAGGGGGCTGCAGACGTAATTGTGCTGCTTTTGAGAAAAGATGTCACTACTAAAACCTCAATAATCACCCAAGCTTAATTAGTGCTTATTTATTTGTCGAAAGAAGTGCAATAATCATTTTGCCCATGATTAAGTGTTTGAAAACTAACAATTCAAGAAATTGCATCCAGATAATTAATACTACAATTCCTCACCTTTTTTTTTATGCTTGTCGTAAAATTTTCACTCTTCATAAGATTTTTCTCAGCCTAAAATAATAATTACCCGAGGCAAAGAAGAATAACAATCCACCAACAACAAATGATAGCAATACATTTTTGTGTTCAATTTCTCTTGTCCTAATGACCAGCAAACACCGCTACAAAATGGATAAGCCCTACATGTGTTACAACTGATTTTGTCTGCATCTCATCAATTGCTTCTGAACAAAATAAGAAGGGATTGTATTTTTCCTTCATGGGATTCTGACTCAACATGGCAGCAGCCAAACAATTAGATTGCTATTCTCAATTGGACTGCACTACGTATCACATTGTGCATCCCAACATGCCACGCGAGTTTCCTAGGGACAAGTCAATAGCACACTCAATTTCAAAGGTCGGTGATAATATCAATAAGTAGTGAGGGGTATGGTGTATCTGTGTAACATATATAGGTTGATAGGATCTTGCAACTAACAATTATGGAAACACGTTTAAATTTTGAGAAGGCATACGAAACTAGAACTCAAAAAAGTTCTTACCCATCATGCTGCCATGTGAGAAGGCAACAAATTTCAACACCTCAAATTATAACATACAGGGAACGATAATGGGTTGGTGTTAAATTGCATATGTAACATATTTGTTCAAATGCCTTTATGAATCTTATTATCAATGGTTTATGGTAAGAAAACAATCAAACTAACCGCAAGGAAAATGCCAAACCTGTAGAATTATGACTCTTTGGATTGATGTGTGGAAAATATTACAAGGTTATATTAATCCCTATTGAGGTAGGAATTCTACACTAATTGCAATTGGAAATTACATTTCTATAATACATGCTACAATTACTAAGAGGAATCAGAATTAATTAAGGCTAATCTAACACCCTTCCCTCCCCCGAAACTTGACAAGCCTGGTCGGACAAATTTGGAGCAAAAGGAGTCCATGACGATGCTGATGAAGGGTTTTTGTGAGGAGGTTAGCCGGTTGATCGACAAATGGAATATAACAAAACACGATGAATACCAATAACAACTTTTTCATAGACAAAGTGATAATCAAGTTCTACATGACATGTGCGAGCATGATGAATGGGATTAGCTGCAAGATAGGTGGCACTCAGAGTATTACAGTGTAGTCAATCGAACCCTAAGTTCACTAAGAAGGAAGCAAACCCAAGTGATTTTAGCATAGGCATGAGAGTAAGGGAGCAATATTCAAACTCAGCACTTGAGCCTAGAATGATACATGGAGCAAATTATGCTAAATTCAAAAGCTTAAAAAAAAAAAAAAAGACCATGGACAAAAAATTGGTTGCTTAAAAATTGCCAACGACTAAGGAAGAAGAAAGAGTCAGTAAGTTCAGAAATATGGAAGGCAAAACGAGGTTTTATTAGGGATAAAACAGGAAAAATATTTACGGGTTTTTAAAGCATTAAATACTTATTTTGGAGTGTCATTGAAGTCCACATGGCACTTAATGAGGAGGAAAAACAAATTAGAGAAGGTAAATGAAGAACGTAGCTAACATTCCTCACTGAACAATACAATCGAATGATGAGGGCATGTTCCAAATGAGCTGGGAACAAGGCATGTTCGATCACATTCACAAGCATACAATCAAATGATCAACTTGTATGGAATTACGTGCATAGTTTTGCCTTCTCCAATTTGTTTTTCTCTTTATTGAAAACATTGTTGTGGCTTTGAAGCTTTCTCTGATGTTGACCAGCCAAGAAATTAAAAGAAAATAATGTGTCCTCTGTGGACAAATGAGAACTCCGTGGCCACTTTCGTCCGGATTGGAACAAATTGCTTGTCAAAAAGTTGACAACCACTCGACATCCGTAATCACTAACATTTTATGTTATATTCATCTACAATGTGATAACTATTAGAAGGTAATTAAGTTAAAATTAATTAGGTACATAGGTCAACATTCACAAACATAGAATCCCCCGTCAACTACGGAAAAAGGTAAAATCATAAAACAATACTTGGTTGCTCAAAGATGAGTAGGAACTTCTACTTAAAACTCTTAATGTTTTAATCATAGAGTTTTGTGTTTATGATCAGAACCGTTCATACTATAAATCACACTATAAAGATCATCTTTGCAAAAAAAAAAATTAAAACTAAGGTCATTTAGTTAATCTATTGTAGCAAGTACATAGACGGTTTGTAATGCTTTTACCAATTCCGTTCATTTGTTTTGAAACATTTCGATGACTAAACGACCTTAGTTTTAATTGATTTTTTGCAGAGGCGATCTTTATAGGGTGATTTATAATATGAACGGTTCTGATTATAAACACGAAGTTCTATAAATTGACAATGAACAATTTTGAGGAATTTTGAATAGAAGTTCCTACTCATCGAACAATTTTGAGAAATTTTGAATAGAAGTTCCTACTCATCTTTTGATAACCAAGTATTGTTCAAAACCATATGCCAATTTGATAACTACTTAAGATTTAAATCTACTAGAAAGGTAATTAAAAGAAAGTTAAAGACATAAATAGTTAAAAGGTTATTAAAGAAAACTCAGCCTTCATATTAAAGAGGAGGTGCAAAACAATGAAGTACCTATATATCAAGGGTTTGCATTGTTAGCGCCATTAGGTGTGGTTTTCCATGCCAAAGAGTACATTTCCTTATAAAATACCTTTCTGCATGATTGGGACTTCACATGTAAACTTTAAAATAGATTCCAAAGTCTAATAAACGGGAAAAGAAAGAAACAACTTCTTCCAAATAGATTGTCCATACATTTTTGCTATTGTCATGGATCGGTGAGAGTTACTAGTCGATTCCAAATCAATTATCCGCGGACATTATGCATATATGGCAGCCAAAAACTACTCTTGGAGAGTGATGAAGAATTGGTACACGTAGGGAGCTTCAATCCACTCGTTTCTTCTTCCATGGTAAAATAAAAAGAAAGCTTTTTTTAGTTAAAATGATTTTTGAAATTGACATAACTCCGCACTTTGGTTCATAACATATGAAATCGATAGAAGTGGTCCATGGGTTGTTCATCATCTATCATTTTGGTCATTTCGTAAAAAAACTCTGTTAAATAAGGATAATGACAAAAATACCCCTAACTTAATAAACAATGAGCCTAAATGATTTTGACAAAAATTGAGGGTAATTTTGTCATTGTGTTTCTTATTTAACTAAACTTTTCACGGAATAACCAAAATGATTGACGGTGAACAAGCTTAAAAACCAATTCTAGCAATTTTAAATTTCAAGGATTATAGTGAGGAGTTAGACCAATCTCAGAGACCATTTGGTATAAAAAGCTTAAAAAAATTGTCCCCTAGATCCCTCTTACTTTAATAGGCACAATTTGTAACACTACTCCTTCTTGACTAAGTGTATGTATAGTACAAACATTATTAACCCAAAGTGATATAACAATCCGAACTGTTCATCTTTCTGCATCCACTAAAAGATCATGTTTTCGAAAGAGAAAATCTAAAAAAAGATCAAAATCAGGTGAGACGAATGGAGTGTAAACGTAAATGACAATCGACGGTTAAATCTAGGGTTTATGGATTATGGTGTGGAGTTTTGGGGTTGACCCATCTCGAACGTTGTAAAGCTTGTCATTACGAGCGTTTGTATATTTATGTTTTTTTTTTATTGATCACACTTGTACTTTAATTACTATGAATTTTTATTAATTTTGCACTCAAACAAAAATACTATTCATGAGGGTTTAGAGGTTTTAAAAATCCAACGACGATTTAACTATCATTCAATTCTAGATGATGCAATCATGAGAGTTTTTATATTTTTTTCACATTTTTCAGACTTGTAAATTAATTATTATGAATTTTTGTTTTCATGAGGGTTCAGAGGGTTTTAAAAATTCAAATGACGATGTGTACCCATAGTCAAGGTGTAGCGGATGTGATCACGAACAGTTGCATATTCTTTCACATTTTTCACACTTGTACATTAATTATTATGAATTTTCTAATGTGGTTTAGTATTTTATAGGAAAAATCAAATTACATTAACAAATTGATTTTCAAGTGTGAAAAATTTGAAACAAATATGCAAGTGCTCGTGATCGCATCCTCTATGCTTTGACGATGGGTACATGGACATTTAAAATTTTAAAACCCTCCAAACCATGAACAATATTTTTAAGAAGAGTTAAAAATGTTAATAATTCAAAGTAATTTATTCCCAACTATGAAAATGTGAAAATCATGCCAAAGCTCGTGGCCACATCCTCCATGCTTTGACGATAACTACATCTTCGTTCAGATTTTTAGGGTTTAGGGTATGTAGATACTGATTTAGTGTGACATCCCAAATTGCCCAGGGGAATGATCCTTATATGTATATTCTCATCCCTACCTAGCACAAGGCCTTTTGGGAGCTCACTGGCTTCGGGTTCCGTAGGAACTCCGAAGTTAAGCGAGAAGGGGGCTAGAGCAATCCCATGATGGGTGACCCACTGGGAAGTTGCTCGTGAGTTCCCAAAAAACAAAACCGTGAGGGAATGGTAAGCTTAAAGCGGACAATATCGTGCTACGGTGGTGGAACGGGCCCGGGAAGTGATCCGCCCCGGGCCGGGATGTGACAATTGGTATCAGAGCCTAACCCTGGCCACGTGTGTGCCGACGAGGACGTCGGGCCCCTAAGGGGGGTGGATTGTGACATCCCACATCGCCCAGGGGAATGATCCTTATATGTATATTCCCATCCCTACCTAGCACAAGGCCTTTTGGGAGCTCATTGGCTTCGGGTTCCGTAGGAACTCCGAAGTTAAGCGAGAAGGGGGCTAGAGCAATCCCATGATGGGTGACCCACTGGGAAGTTGCTCGTGAGTTCCCAAAAACAAAACCGTGAGGGAATGGTAAGCCCAAAGCGGACAATATCGTGCTACGGTGGTGGAGCGGGCCCGGGAAGTGATCCGCCCCGGGCCGGGATGTGACATTTAGTGACAATGTGGTATGTAGATACTAATTTAGTATGACATTTTTTATTTGATTATTTATTGAAGTAATTTTTTTATTTTGTTTAACGGGTAACTAGTCGGGTTATATTATCTGTTAATTTTAACGGGGCAAGCTCCATTCATTTTAACAGCTTTGACACGATACAAATCATTAAGGTGTCGGATATGTCACCAAAACGATACGAACACCACAAACACGACACGATCACTAAGTCTACCTATAACCACTTGGTACTTTCATAAGTGTTACCATGAGAAATACTGAAAGTATTTCTCTGATCCAAACAAAACATTTTTACATATAATATTATTTTGATTAAATTCTAAATAAAACATACAAGAAAATTTTTTGGTTAATTTTTAAAGCACGTTTAGCAAATTGTTTGTTTTTATTAATGACTCATTGAAATATGTACGGAAAATTCATTATTAACTACCATATTAGAGCATTTCCACCCTATCTAATTGCTACAGCCTGATAATATTTTTCTTCGCTTGGAAATGAGAGGTCTTAGGTTCAAATATCTTGGATGGCAAATTCGATAACAAATTAGGTTGCTCATTATATGGCTCAGCTAAATTCTCTGCGCCTGAGTCCACTTGATGTTGGGCTAACATTGACCACGTTATATATTCTTTTGATGCCAGATTCCTCACCCTTTGACAACCCATCAATCGAGTTGTTGCTCCTTCCAACTGAAGACGACCCATTAGATGAACCAAGCTCTTGAAACTCAAATACGACGCCTAATATGTCCCCCTCCGATGGCTCATCAGACGAGTCATTGTTCCTTCCAAATAAAGACAATGAGCTGCTGCAAGAGTCCTCCGGCTCAAGATGACGATCTTGAGAAAACCTTTTATCTTTGACAAGTCATAGATGGGGATGCAAGGCGTATTGTGGATGAATTGGTATTTATGTGTGGTTGGTGTGGTGTGGGAAAATACAAGTGAGGGAGAAAAGGAGGGGTAGAGAAGACGAGGGGATAGAAAGGGGGAGAGAGTAGGAGGTTTCTAGAGAGAGAATGATTTTTAGAATATTTTTTTAATTTTAATAATTTTTTTAATTATTTATTATTATTTTTTTAAAAATAATTTTTTGATTCTAATTGCCTACCCTGTTTAGTTTATGAGTTAAAGAAACACTTAAACAATTACTATTTACCAAAGTAATAATTGTGTTTGTCCAATTGACGAGGCAATTATTGTCTAAGTGGGTGGAGGTGTACTTACTTTATTTGTAAACAAACTCTTGTATATATTACTGTTTTTACCATTAACAATAGTATAAAAAAATAAATAATGACAAGAATGATGGACTAATCAGGGCTATTGGTGGGGATAAGCATCCTCTCTGAATTTTCTTTGTGGGGATTCAAGAATCAATTAATTGTTTTCATTTATCGTACATAGTGCAATCGGTTTTCGTTAGGTACTATTTATATTTAATTTTAAATTAAAATTTTAAAATGATTTCTAACTACACGATGTATGATGAACAAACACGATTAATTGATCCTCCAGATCCCTACAAAGAGAATCCAAAAAAGATCTTATTCTTATTGGTGGTACATTTGTTGCAAGTATATATTATCCTAGAAAAGCACCTTGACAAAGTAGAGAAAAATAAAAAGGTCAATTGGGCTAAATGCAGTTGAAATCTTGAGTTTTGAACAATGGAAGTAACTTTCATCTTAGTTTGGTGCTTGTGAAAAAATGAGAGTTTGAACCTGTAAAATGATGGCTCGAAATACACAGTCGATAAAGCAACAAGATTCCATATATACTTTTGAATGGCGGTGCAAAGAAAGGGTTGCGAAGATTTTAATGAAACATGACTATCAATAATAAAGTATTGTAGGCGGCTTGTCTTCGATTGGAATATCCTATGCATTGAGCTTAAGCTTTTTGTTAAATAAAAATTTTAGAATCATGTACATTCACAATCAAACATGCATAAAGATGGTTTGAAATTGAAAGCTCTTTCAAAAGGTGCAAACTAGAGAAATTTTCTAGGGCTTGGGTATATATTTTCGATCTCGTTTATGTAAATAATATTATTTTGTTAAGAGATCTCATTTCTAGAGACGCGGTCCTAAATTAACATATGTAAAGCATGTATTGATATATAAAGTGTTGAAAGAGATATTTGAATTGTTTGGAAAGTACTTTTAAAATGACTGAAAAAACTTTTGTTAAAATTGATTTGAGTTCCAAAAACACTAAGTTTTTTTTTTTTGAAAGAACCACCAGATATATGCTTATTGTAGGAAGCACTTAAAATGATTTTTCAGTATTTACTTAATTTTTACTAATGATTGATTTTGAAAATAATTTCACCAAAAACGTTTTCAATAATTTTAAAAGTACTTCCAAACGAGCTTATATATTCCTTATCCGAAAGGACAAGTCTTCCGACAAGCATTGAATTTTCATTTGACAACAATGCCAATATGCAAAGCTTGAAAACACATCCATCTTTCAACCCTAAATTTGTCATCAACTAAATTGGAATTGGCGCATCACTATATTTTATGTGTTGATGCACTAATCATGTTCACCGTAACCAATAGAATACGATCACCATCGCAATATCATTTTGGAAACTTGAGTTTTATTTGATGATTTCAATGTATTCTACCTCTTTGATCATCCTTAACTCTTACAATATGCTCATAACCAAAAAAAAAAAAAAAAAAAAAAAAAAAAGGGTAAGAGAGAAAAACTTTTTTTTTTTTTCTTCCGAAGATTAAATATTTATTAGATACGAATTGAAATGTTTACATCAGAAGTCAGAGAATTAAACAAACCCTCTAGTTCAAAGCAACCCTACGTATGATAGCCCCTCACACACGTGACATAAGACATCACCTAATGCACAACCCTATTACATGCACAGGGAGTGAAAAGAAACTCTTTCAATATGCTATTTGATGATATCCCTAATTTTATTCTGCATTAATCTTACATTTTATTTTACAGGAATATCCTTAAAGAAGTTATTTTCGGTGTCCACGATACAAACCCCTTATATGGACCATGTATATAGTATTGTGGTATGCGATTTTTTTGCATATATAAATATTTAAAGGTTGTTTGGTAATCATTGTTTTAATTTTATGTTTTACGTATTTTTTGTACTTGAGATGTGAGGAAAGTATATAGAGGTAAGGTAGGAGTAAGAAGGATGATAATATAAACAAATAATGAATACAACAAAAGCTTGAAAGTGAAAACAACCTTAAGTAGTTTTTGACTTTAAATTTTGACTTTTTATTTTGAATGAGCCCTAAAAAGTTAAATTGTATATTTACCTTTTTCTTGGACAAAAATTGTATATTTACCTGAAATATAAACTTATAACAGTGGCAGAGCCACCTGAGGGGTCATGATAGGCTCAGGCCCCTTTTGCATCTCCCATCATAGCATGCTGGTTTACAAGACTTTCATAACCAACATTTTAAAACTGCATCGAAGTGTTGAAAGAAAACAAAATCTTACAGGTGAAAACTAAAATTGGGTACTAGATAGAATATCTTACAAATAAAAATTTAACCTTGCACAGTAAACTAGTCAAATGAACTAGCCAACTAGTTTCAAGTTAGTCGGTGATAAAAAGTGCAGCTGGAAGAACAAAACTTAATTGACCAATATGTTCAATTAATCAGAGTCTGCCCATATTAGTTTCACAACAATAATTCCTAAACTTGAACACATTTACATATTAGTTCATTATGCAAATAACAATGACAAAGCAATTATGAATTAAAGTATATTGGATTGACTAGAAAGTTCACCAGACAACGAAGTACAGATTCGTCAATTAATCAAACGCAAATCTACCACTCAAACTTAATTCACTACAAGTTATTCATTCTAGTCAACAACAATTCGGTTCATTGCTCATAATATGCAGTATAAACTTAGTCTCTAACAAATATTGCCTTACACGAGACAGATTCCTTCTGTCTTCATGAAGTGGTAGCTCCTCCTAAGCTCTTCACCTTGTGGTACCGAAAATGTGTTGTTTCCAGTCTCCACAAGATGACAGGTCCTCATGAACTCTTCACCTTGTGGCACCGAGATCAACACACAACAAATGCACATGGTTTAATGACTAGTCAGTTTCTTTAGTCAAACAATTGAAAAAGAAACTGATGAGAATCCTAATATGGGGCTAGTTTAAAGATTTGAACCTTGAAGAAGTTGACCACCAAATTAAATCAAAACCATGAAGACAATGCTACCCTAATATGCAGTGATTGGGTATTTGATGCATGAATATGGTTTTGTGACTTGAGTTTCAATGAAGAACACAAGAGGTAGCTCAAAGCTAAAATCAACTCTTTTGAAAATGTAAAACTCCTAGCCAAAATGAGCATATAAAATGAATTTAAGCAAGCAATTTCAAAGATAGATTTAGAAGTATTAGATGAAGAACATTACCCGTAAAATATGTTTGATACTCCTAGGAGATTTGAGATGAAGATGAAAATAAAGCTCTCAAAACTTTTCCAATCTCAAACCCCAAAAACAAATGAACCCTAGATTGGTCTTCATAAAGAGGGCTGAGTTTCAGACAAGAAAGATGACAAGAAAAGCCACATGTCATGTGCAAAAGCAATCTGAAAAGATATAGGGCTAAAAAATCATTTTCGGGAAAAAGCTGTCAGATGACCTATATGGGTTGTCTTAAAGTGTGTATTCAGCTTGCATGAAAGCAGCGAGAAGTTTTGACTAGACAGAATCAATTGGAAATAATGGCAAGAAATGCATATGTATGAACAAACCTTTGATGTAAGAAGTTAAGCTCTTGAAATGATATTTTCAGTAGCAAGATCCTAAAATAGCATTTTAACCTTAAATCAAATTAGAGCATAGTGGTACAATTTACAACATTTGACAAAGGAAGTGAAATAATAAATCTAGACTTTACAAAAACAATTTTAAAAAGTTTTTGACTTTTAATTTTTAGTTTTTATTTTGTATGAGCCCTAAAAGGTTAAATTGTATATTTACAAACTTATATGCATACATGCATGCATGGTATTTGTAATTTGTAGAACACAATTAATTTTGAGGTTGTATGAAGCAATCCAGATAATTCGAAATTAATGGCATAACTGATGGAAAGTGGGAAGCCGTGAAATTGAAGAAAATGGATGTTCCTAATAATAGGGATAAAATATGATCACGGGGTTAATGGATGTTTGGCAAGTGGAACTAGAAAATGGCCCTATATAATATAAAACCTTTTCTTTCTTTTTTATTATTTGAATAAACAATGTTATCTATACTAATGAGTTAGAGCAGTGGGCTAAACCTCATAATGAGCTAGCAATAATGTGGTTCAAATTCACATTTGGCGATAATCGAATATAAGACATTTTATTTAAAAGTGAAAAAGAATAATATTAGACCGTCGTACTAAGTGACATAAGAACTTTCTTATATCGGCTATATTTGGTCATAATTAATTCATTAGGTAGCCAAAGAAGGGGTATTTACTGGTCGGACATGAAAGAAAGTGGATCAGTTTTTTCCTGAGTTGGAATTCCACCATTCCAAAGTGGTAGTCAATCATATTTACCTAGAGTATGTAATAATAATGTACATGCGGTGCAGTCACGACGTATGTTTCAGATCGTGAGTATTATCATTGGGATATATTTGAACTCGAATTATCGTTTAATATTGTAGCATCAGATGTTAATATTTCAATTCTAGTATGAATGAATTATTTATCTTTGACAAAAAAAGTTCATATTTTGGTCTCAAATATTAATGACCAAATATATCACGACAACTCCAACAAACAAGGACTCATCCTCTCTTCCTAAAGCACAACGGAAAGTGATGATTAAAGGGAAACCTCTTAATCTCTTCTTCCACCAAACAAAGATATATATATATATATATATATAGAAGATTATAAAATATTAGCAAGCCATATTTGACTAATCCTTTTATTTCCGCTCTCTTTTTCTTGCCGAGAAAATAGCTTTAATTCCTCAAGGTTCTTTTCATAGAAAAGAATCATAACTAGATGGATCAGTTCTATGCTTTGAATATTTGTATTCTATGGGTTTTACCCATTACTGTGCACTCACTTTATTAGTTTAAATAAGTTCTAGTTTCGGTTTTAATTTATTCACATTTTTACACCACTTACACTTTTGGTTACATCACCTTCGGATGACGGTCAGCATGCCTCGACTCCGATCGGGGAGTGTCATCAGTGATAAGAATTAGATCGAAATTGGATGCAGGGTGGAGAGAAATAAAGTGAGGTAGGGTTATCTTAAGAGATATGTTATCCACACATGCCCTTTTACTTCATATACACCCTCTTAATTCGTGGCCGTTAGATTGATTGAATTAAAGAAAATTAAAGGACAATAATTAACACCCTTTGTGTGAGAAATAAAAAGATGTGTGTCAATAGCTCACCCCTTACCTTGATATCTTTCTTTATTAGAAGAATAAAAAATGAGAAATTAAATTATGATTCATGATTTTTCTTTCTCGTTAATTGAAACCTTATTTTATTTGTTGTTTAAGGTTCTTTGAATTTTGTCTATTGTTTGAATATTAAACTACTTACATGTCAACATATTTGTTTTTGGATGAAGAATAAATTTATTAAAGCGAAAAACCTCAAGTACAACTGGTACCAGCAAGATCAAAGTTTAAAGTTGGACCGGGAAAGTTTGAAACAACACCATCCCAAATATAGTTTGGCACAACACCAGTCTTCTAAGAACAACTCCAGCGTGGGAGCTCTCACCCCAGGCTATTCACTATTCAATCCACCTGGTGAACAATAACTGCCCTTAATGAACAGTAATCGCCTTTTACATCTCCACCGTTGCACTTCAATAGCCCTGGCAATAGGCAGTAAAATATTAGTATTTTTTTTTATTTATAAAATAATACAAAATAATTTTAATTGTAATTTCGGATAAGATTTTTTATCGTTCTCGTTGCACCACGTGTCATTATCCGAAGTATTATTAAATAATACAAAATAATTTTATTTGTAATTTCGAATAAGATTTTTAATCGTTTTCATTGCGCCACTTGTCATAAAGTCCGAAAAGAAAATTACTGGAATTGCGCCACATGTCATTATCCAACTATATCAGCTTCAGGTTCCATGGGATAGACCAGTTACCAAGAACCGCCTGGATCACTAATCTTGAACCCCCTTCCACTTGAAGATTTGTATAACCTTTTTTGAGAGCAAAAGATATCCCATCCTTAAGCGCCTTAGCCTCTGCCTCCGATATAGTCGCGTCATCCATGTCAAAAGAACCTGCTCCCATAACCTGTCCCTGGTCAATTCTCAATACAAACTCTGCGGTCGCTTTATGAAGACTCACCAACCCATCAAAATTTAGCTTGATGAAATTGGGGTCCCATATGAAAAGGCAATTGCCCTGGATCTCATATGAAAAGGATTAATACCTCTGAAATGTTTATTATTTACATATCAACATATGTCAATTTAAAAAATAAGATTTACTAATATTTCAATTTTTAATTTTTGCCGATATTGTTTTTAGTTTTAATTTGTACCCATAATTTTTAATTTGAATACATACCCCTATTTTTTACTTTAATTTGGTACTATTTTTTTGCTGAATTTATCCATGCTAATTACATGTATTTATTTTATGTTAAATATATCAATAGTTATTTTTTCAAATATATTAATAATTATTTAGGTAGAATTTGTGAACTACAATATTATTCTATTCTTGATTGTTAAGTAATTATTATATTTTCAAAATATTATTTGAATTTTTTTTTTTTTTTTGAAATTTTTCGAATTGGTTTAAATTTCATAATTTGTGAGATATTGAATGCATAAATGCATAAGTTAAATCTTTTAAATAATGCTAGTGTCCTCGATTAAATTAGTTATTTAAACAAACAAGATTTCATTCTAACAATTAGCATATATATAATAAAAAAAAGTATATTATATATATATTCCGAATAAGGGCATTTTAGTAATTGACACACCCCAACCCAGAATGTCCACTAGGACCTCAAATCGAGTTGTGTTGGCCGACACCTGGAAGGTGACGAAGCTATAAAGTGTAGTGACGTGGAAAATACATAATATTTAAACATAAAGTGCCTAAATACAAGAGTGCACTGGTACCCATTTCACACGTGACATCAGAGCATAAGTAAAGTACAGTAGAGTGGATTAAGAATTATACCCTCAGAGATAACCACTTATACTGAGATTTGCCAAGAGTTCTTGTTGATACAAAAGTTTAGCAGCTAAAACCTGGAGGGGCGAAAAATAAGGGTGAGTAGGCCTGAAAATAAATTTTTATAAAAACTTTTCTGAAAACATTGTAACCCCTCGATGTAAAACATATATAGTTTCCAAAATATACTTACTACATATAGTATAAAAATATTTACTGTAGCCTGCAAAATCTCAAGAATTCATTAAGGCACAATATCTCGTAACTAAGGGCATGACATCCAAAATCACAAAATCTCAACAGTACGACTGAACTGATGCTCATCAATCTATGCTAGCACACGAGTCGAAGTTGCCTAATGCAACATGTATGACAGGATTGGCACCTACTTGGATCCAAGGTGAGCATGTGGTGCGGAGGTGAACATACACGTGAAAGACTGGCCCTGGCCCTGGTGAGCACTAACACGGGGGTGCAACAATGATGAGCATACTACAAAAATATAAGCATGCCATAACGATTCAATAATTCTAGTCAACATAATAACATTCATAGCCGTATATATAATTATAGCATCAAAGATTATAAGCATACCTGTGCATCCCGTATGATGTAGCATATTTCATAAATTCCGTCATTTCGCTAATTCTCATAAACTTTAATCTAATCCAAGCGTACGTAAAAAATTCTTTTTCAAATGCATAAATGAAAACTGTCAATCAGATACACACACACACTATAAAAAGGAAAAGACCCACTCACTTGAAGTTCGCGCTACAACTCCCTAGCACGAATATCGAGGCATCATGAACGATCATTGCCTAGAACAAATATCAAATCATGCCTCAAAATTCTTATCGATAGAACACAAAACTTACATAAAACACATCCTCAAGGACATTCTAGAATGATTTGTAACCCATTGACCAAAGGTCAACCATTAGTCAAATGTCAACGGTAAGGTTAACAACCCTACGTAACTCGATCCGGAAGATCCAAACCTCCGATTTTCGATCCGTAACTTCTCAAGAATTTTAATAAGATTTTAGAACATCCTAAAGTTTCGGAACAATTCAACGATCGGATCTCCACCAATCACTAAAATTAACTGGCAGCCGAAGTTTAGATTTACAAACTTAGAAATCCAATTCGGGAAGATCTGTACTTCGGATTCCTGATCCGTCAGTTCCTATGGTCCTTAAATATTATGTATTATAAGATATTAAATTTTGGTGACAATCCAATGGTTGGATTGTCGAATCATAAAATGTCCAAGTGGCGGTCTCTATCAAATCTATAATCATAAGATGAGATTTCGTTAATCGAACATCACATATGGAATCAGGGTACTCAAATTAGTCTAGGAAGGGCGGGTGGGATCTCGGCCCACGCGGCGGTCGGCCGCCCCGACTCACCGACTTGCCAAAAAAATCAACTATTTCCAAAACTTACCAAATTTCATATAAATGAAGATCTCAATGAGTAGAGCAAGTTTTATACCTGTGGAAAAGTCCAATTTGGTCGGGAAAAGCTCCAATTTAGCTCACATCCGTCGGAAACCCTAGAATGGGTGAGCTTCGATTTGCCGTTGCTGGTGCTCCACTGCCCCTACCACCGGTTGGGTTTTCTTCTTGGGTCCAAGGGGAGTCTAATGGTGGTAGAGATCGAGGGAATTTGCACCCAAAATTGATGAATTTCCACCAAGAACAACACGATGCCGACGCCGTTAATTACCACGAAACAGACCTAATCATGTCGAATCTTTGGTGATCAATGAAAGAGTAGGGGCATGATGATGTTTGCAGGTGTTGAACTGTCCTAATTCGCCGGAAATAATGGTGGAGATCGACGGAAAAGGCTCGGGGAGATCCGGGTCGGAGGCTGGGTCACAGTTTGGAAATGGGTTAAGGGAAACGGGTCTTGGTTGTGTGCCTCTCCACTCCCTCTTTTCCCCTCCTTTCTTTTGTTTCTAATTCACTAGCCTTCTATCTCCTCGCCCGATTCGGCCATCTCTCTCTTTTTTCCTCATTCTCTTTCCTTCGGTTTGGCAACAACCCTTCTTTTCTCTGTTCCTTCTCCTTTCCCTCATTTCTCTCAAAATAATCTTAAAATAATAATATAATAATTATAAGAGATATATAAAATACTAAATAGTAATTTTTACAAAACTACTTTTCGGATTTGTAGTTCCTTAAAATTTTAACCATAGCTCTGAATTCAATTCCGCTTGCGCTTACGCGTTCATATCGTTAAGTACTTCAAGAATACACTAAAAAGAATATTTCTAACGTCTCACTATACGTTGGTCAACAAAAGTCAATACCCTCGCCTCTAGGGCATTTTCGTAAATTCACATTTTTAAAGTTTATAAAATCGTAGAACTAGGGATGGGTTGTCACATTAATCATATTGGATTATATTCCCATTTCAGTAATTAGCAAACAATTTATATGAAATCATTACTATTTTAAAATGCTACTCTTATTTGTACACCATCTCTCTAATATAATAAGATCTACATGTTTTGGCCAGCCATACCTCTATTAGAGATATGATCTAAATGATGATACAAATAGATGGTTAGTGGAGCATTACTCATACCATTTTTACTTCGATTACAAAATTTTTTAATAAACAACTTTAAGAAGAATCTAATTTCAACTCGTCCCTATTTCAATTCTTGCTCAATTCAATTTCTCTCATTTTGATAACATATTAGTAAATGAGACAAAAGTTAAAAGCAACTTGGTGTCATTAATGCCCCACATAAGTGGTTGAGGGAAGTGTACAAAGGAAGCCAACTAATTGGGCAGTTAAAAAACTACGGAAAATGATCTTCGTTGGATCCTTTTCCTAGGGATCCTGTGATCTCACTCGTTCATCGTACATCGTGCGATCATAAATCATTTCAAAATTGAAAATTGAAAATTAAATATGAAAAATTGATCGCACAATGTACGATGAAAGGATGAGATCACATGATCCCTAGGATCCATAGGAAAAGGATCCAGCGAGGATCCTTTCCTTTTCTGAAAACTACCACCAATAAAGTGACATGGCAAAATAAAACCCACTCACATTAGAGCCAATAGTCAACACAGAGTACATTGGTCATTCCCACAATAGCTTTTTAATTTCAAATTTAGAAAAAGCTAACATGGTCACGCACTCATGTACGGGGTTTTGTTCACAAATGCACTGGTGCTTCGACGTCGGGGCAAATGCAATGGACAAGAAAAGAACATCAAGGGGAACGTGTCAAAGCAAATACAATGGCTTTGCATTACAGGAGGCCTAAGGGGAACGTGTCGATCAAGGAACACATTAGTTGATTAGTCGATTGCTTCACTCGATTAAATTCAATGCATGTCATGTGCAACAAAATATTGCTTAGCGCATGTTTGTAGGTAGGTCACTGTCTAAAAATCCCTGCTAGCACAGTCCAGGCTCTGTTTAAGCAGTTAGTTATTGTGGATGCAAATTTTCACCTTCTTATTCATGGACAAAATTGCACCAACAAAACAATTAACACATTTGGTCAAGGCCAAGAGCCTCATGCACCCACGATGAATATTTTTTTTGGGGGGGGGGGTGGCTTTGGCCGAAGAACCTCTGATGCCAAAGTTAGAATTTTGAGGGAAAAGTGTTTGGAGAATTAGAGAATTTTGCAAAAGAGTTGGAATTGAGTTTTGGAGAAAATGAGATGTTATTTATAGGGGTATGGCCGGCCCATTTGGGAGGATGGGGATCGGCCACTTGGATGGTTTTTTGGGTGTGATTCATAATTTGTTAGCTAATTAATAAATTAATTGAGTAATAAATCAATTAATTAGCTAATAAATATAATTTGAAAGGAATGATTTAGGGGTTACCTTGTGGAGAAGATTTGATGAGGATGGATGAAATAGGTTTTGAATGATTACCTATTTTGAGCACTTTTGACCTTGATTGAGTCATAATTGTCCACTGCTTGCGCGTAGGAGTTCCAGTATTCCTTGAGGGTAATTTTATCCTTTACACTGTCAATTATTTTTATTTTTTTTAATTGATTACATGGTAATTAAATTTGGTAAATACCCTTGAGGAGGTATTTTTTATTTTAAGAATGATTATATCATAAATAAAGGTATATCATGACACACCCCGACCGGAGTCGAGACGTGTTGGCCGTCACGTGAGGGTGACGTAACCAAATGCGCAACAGAAGTGAAAATGATAATAAAAAATTTTGAATAAATAAAAAAAAAAAACTAAAACTTATCTATACTAAAGATAATACGAAGTGCGTGTGGAAGTGACCCAGTCATGCTACAAACGTTTCATAGCATAGGTATCACAAGTGCAGTCAAACTGAATGAGTACTAATTATACAAACAAGGAGAAGATCCCTACTTATTTATAAAGATGTCAGAACCGCCGTGAAGTACTCATGAGCCACCAAGGATGATCAGCTACCTAGAATCTGGAGGGGCACAAAACAAAAAACGTGAGTGGGCAAAAAAAAAAAAAAGCTTTTGAAAACATAGTTGTCCTTATGAACGTATTAACCCCTCACTGTAAAACCTGTATAATTTCCCAGAAAATAATAACACGTAAGTATATAAAAATAGTGCTTAGAAGCAGTGAAAACAGAGGTATGCCATGTCAAGATGTTCAACAATAAAATGTGCAAGTCAGGTGATACGAATTAATATAGAAAAGTATGCCAGCCGGAGTCACCTAATGTGACATGTAAGGCTGAATCTATAGCTTATCAGGTATGCCTGCACACGAGTTGAAACCACCTATTATGGTATGTACGACAGGGCTGGGTGTAAATAACTGCGCTCAAGTGCTATGATCATGTGAAGGTTGTGCAAATAATCGTCGGTCAACTACAAGTCAGAACCACCTATTGTGGTCTATACGACAGGGTTATGCACCAAACTTGAATCCAAGGTGAGCGTGCAGTGCAGGTAGTGAATATTACGTGAAGGATCGTGCCCTGGCCACAAGCGGGAGTACTAACATTGGGGTGCAGGGTAATGAGCTCAAAATGCATCAACGTATAACCATACACATTACAACTAATACCATCATGATGTACTCACCTGAAGCTTACTTGGGCCTCCGCAGCCTCATCCAATACTCTATGCATAACTATACTAATGCAATACTAACACGTAATGCACACATGACATGGCATTTAAAACATACGTTCATTTAAAATAGTTTTTGGGAATCATAAGCATATATACATATATAGAAAACAAAAGCCCACTCATTGGTAAGTATCAGGATCGTAGCCTTAAGTCTCTCCTGACCATGCTCGTCCTCAAGGTACGTCTCACCTATATGCGAAATAACTAATTTAACGTTAATTCGATATCACCTAAACAAAACTTAGGCTTAATTCCTCATACGTTGCTTAAATGGGGTGTTAGAATATACCAAGGTTTTAAAAAACACTAGGCACTAGTCAGGTGGCGGGCTAGCGCCTAGCGCCTAGGCAGCTCGGCGGGGTCTAGGCAGGTGCCTAGGCGGCCTAGGAGGATTTAGGTAAATTTCTTGTATATCTTGTAAATAAGTGCATCTTGACACTTACAAACAATTATACTTGTATAAAATCCATGGATAAAATGAAAAAAAAAGTATCCAACAAGTCCAAATTTTAAAAACACATTAAGCATATATGCCATATAACTTAAGAAATTTTGAATGATTATATCTAATTTTTAAAAAATAAAGGTAAAAATCCCACGTAGTGGGTTGGGTGGTTCATAATAAAGAAAAAAATTATGATGTGAATATGGGTAGTTCATGGTAATTTATAAAATATTTTTTAGAGATCATATTAATTTATGTTTAATTTAAAGAGAAATAAAGGTGTGAAATATGTGGATGTAGGGACTAAAACCTCATCATTTTTTAAGAGAAAAATCAATATGTTAGGGACTGACAACTTATGGTTTTTTTACAAAAAACAAGCAACTTGACACTTGCTGTCAAAACTTGATTGGAGGGAAACTGAGAAAAAAATTAAATAAGAAAAGTATGCAGAGTGTACGTGGTGCGAAAGGAAGAGAGAGAAAGTTATTTCTCATCTTCATCATCCTTTCATCTTTGCCAAACTGTGAACCAGAAACCCAAAAAAGCAAGAATGCAGTTGATTTGCATTCTTGAAAATAGAACAAAACTAAAATTTCTGGACCGCCTAGGGCACTCAGTCACCCGCCTAGGCCTCCCAAGAGCCACCCAGGTCGTCTCAGCGGCCGCCTAATTCATGCCTCGATTTTGCTCCCGATTTTAAGTTAATGCCCACGGTTGGCCACCGCCCAACACCAAGACGATCGCCTAGGCTGATTTTTAGAACACTGGAATATACCAACGTGATCTACTCAACAACATAACCACCCCCATATTTTTAGAAAAATTTTTGGACGTCACACACGCCCTCACGCGCGGGACAAGCAAGGCCACACTCGCCGACTATGCGCAGGCACGTGCCTGGCACACTGACATAATCCCTAACGGCGTTAGGGAATATTCTGTTTAAAAACTAACGGAGTTACCTGACACTGTTAGTATATTTTGTCAAAGTTAACGGAATATTCTCCTCCTTCTCCGGTGGGCTTCGCCAGAGTCGCCTTCGGCCGTTGTCTATTACGCCGGATTCTGGAAAAATTTCAAACTTCAATATCTTCTTCATTTTTTCAACTAAAATCCCTGAATTTTATATGGATTTGAAGCTCTTGAAGAATAGAACACAACCACACCTATTTGAGGTCCTAAAAACGATGGAAAATGGTCCGAATAAAGCTTGGAAAACCCTAGCCAAACTGACACTTCGTGAATCCTCTTATCCTGACGTCAACTCCACCCTAAAACTACTCTAGGGTCTCTATGGAGTTGATTAAGAACTTCCTTAAGCTTTAAAACTTCGTGGAATGTCCATAATCAGGACGGAGCAATAAAGCACCTCGTTGGAGCTCGTGAGTTCTTGGGTTTCCGATTTCTATTCCTCGACCTAATGGTATGGATGAACTCGTAACCTTGAGATGGGTATGATGGTAGTATCAGTAGGGTTAATCCGTGGAAATTTTGGTAAGTTTGAGAGTGATGGTCGTACGGTGTACGGATGAGGGAAATTTCGAGAAGATGAGGGAGAGGGTGAAAGGTTGCACGTGTGTATGTGTGCATGTGTGATCAAGGGTTGGCCAAAATAAAGGGGTTGGGCTATGGGATTTAGGGTCTAATTAATTGGTCCAAAGGAAATAAAATAAACCCAAAAATTCTAATTGGGCTCAAGGTTGTAAGAAAGAAGATAACTGGTGGATATGAGATAGGCAACCCAAAAATTAAATCCTACCCAATCTCGCTCTTAAATTATCATAATACTTTCATTAGGAATCCAATTCAACCCTAACTTGCATCGACGCGCTCGTGACGTCGAGTACGATTTAATTATGTCAATGAGGAAGATAATTTAAAACTGCATATGTACATCCACGTCACAAAACCACAAGGGCATTATTGTCACTTTACATACTCAGGGATAAAAATATGTAATAATTTGGAATGGGCCGTCACATATCAAATGTTCTAAATACAAAGTTAAGCACACTTTAAAAATATGGACTAGCCAAATAAAAAAATAAAAAACCTAATACAGAATTTAAGCTCAAAACAGAAAAACAACCCTAACTATAATTTGGTAAATACCCTTGTGGAGGGTTTGACACAACATATGCAACATGTTAGTCTAGGAGAAGGAAATTCTCCTCTCCTAATCTTTCTTCCCTTTCCTCCTTTTCTATTTAACGGTTATGATTAAACCATGTCAATGTCTTGTTTTGAAATTTTTATATAGAAAAAAATACAAAAGAAAAAAAAAAAAGTGTGAGGCAAAGAGGGAAGAAGATGATAATAGTAAGGAAGAGAATCCTACTCGGTTAGTTTGAATACTCCAAGTCCAGGGACACTCTTCAAGCACAAATGACTTTGAGTAGGTGAAGAATTTTCTTAATTTTCATATTTTATTGCCTTTTATATTTTCATGCAAAAACTTAACTTACGAAGTTATATGTCCTAGAATTACTTAAGCCGCAAGAAAACATAAACTTTCTTTTGAAACATATAATATAAATAAATAAAATTATAAATGTAACTAAACAATTTTTTTTAGATTTTCATAAAATTTCTTGCAATTTATACTTTAACTTTCATTTCACAACCTACATGATTTTTCTCTGGTATGTGTATCATTCACAATAGAGCAACATATATATATATATATATATATATGTACATATATGTGCATACATACATACATACATACATACATACATACATATATATATATATATATATATATATAATATAAGAGAAGGCACATGAAGACTATATATAGGCATTGTATCATTCACTAATTCGAACCTCAAGAAAATGTAATTACTTTTAACTGCTTTTCCTCTAATCCAAAACCTTTCCTCATGCAAACATGTCCGTATTCATTAGTTTCAAATATATTTATACACGTACAGGAGCGCTCAAGCAATAAAAAGTTAGTATTCTAAGGTAAAACTAATCACTTGTTGTGGAGTTCATTCCGTAATGTATTTTTATCTAACGATTTGAACTGTTTTTCTTTTAAAACATCATGGATAGACCATCCTTACAAAAAGATATACAGATCTAAAGCCATTAAGACATTTTTTTTAGAGAAGAAAATGGACAAATATGGTTCTACAAAGATACCCTAGACACTTAATCCAATGGTCATATGATTTCAGATTGGGATGATTTTTTAGTAAACATGATCTTTGAGGGAGAGCCTAAAAGACAGACAGTTCATATTGTTGAAATACATTACGAAGTGGGTGCCACAAAAACATGTGTAAAAAAAAGTGGTGACATAGATCTGTCCCCTTCTTATTATATGAACCGATCAATTTTTAGTTTACCATTGAAAGAACATATGCAAATTTTCACTGAAATCGGAATCCATTTAGTTATCTAATTGTGGCTTGACAAATAGACAAATACGGAGTTGTGGATAAATAATCAAATGTCCACAATAATACTTAAAGAGCTAAATGATTTCCGATTCGAATAAACTTTTGAAAGGATGATCTAGTAATGGCATTCTAAAATTTGAATGGTTTGGATCATGGTGAGATTACATTGTGGAACAGGCTCAAACAAGTAAATAGCGACATATTAAAATACTAACTGGTGAGCACTTGAGCACTCATGTATATATAGACACATATATTATATATACAACATATATAAAGATAGATATATAGATTTCCCTTCTGTAACTTTGTTCAACAATCCAAACGACCTATATTCTAGTACATATTTCATAGGTCATCCTTGAAATAATTAGACAAATCCAAAATCATTAAGATATCCAATTGTAGTGAAGAAAATAGACGAATACGGCTTTTTAAAGAAACGCTAATATGACAACTTTCTAATTCAGTGGTCAAGTGATATCCGATTTTGATGTGGTGGGGCCTAACCTGCATCGAACTTCAATGATCCAAACAGTCTATTTTTTAAGTTGCACCCCTTAGATCATCCTTGCAAAATATTAGTCAAATCGGAAATATTTAAGACATCTAATTGAGTTCAAAAAAATTGATGAACACTTAGTTCTACAAGAAACAATGAAATTTCATTGTGATAAGGATGATCTATGAATCTAGACTTACAAAATAGATGATTCGGACCGTTAAAATTTGATGTAGTGGATTTACCTCTTTGCTTAAAGGGCCTGTGTGTGTCTATATATATATATACGTGTCACTAAGACAATGAATATGTGTTCTTATTTGTAAGTTTAGAAACTTATATCCCATTAAGGCATTAACTATCTGGTCTTTAATAATTTATCGCTGAATATATATATATATATATATATATATATATATATATCCCATTAAGGCATTAACTATCTGGTCTTTAATAATTTATCGCTGAATATATATATATATATATAGATATAAGTTTCTAAACTTACAAATAAGAACACATATTCATTGTCTTAGTGACACGTGGGTCATAACAAAATTGGCTAATGTGGTGGCCAAGTGATGAATTGATGTTGTGTTTAAAATTCCATGGGATGTCGGCATGTTGCTACTTTAATCATATGATCAAACAATAAAGTTGAGGCAAGTCATCACACTAGCTAGTGACACATCCACTAAATTCTCTTATGCTCGTCAAAGAAAAAATGATATTGTTAATGGTTTTTTTGTATTAATTACTAAAGCAAACTTGCTAATCAAATTTGTAAATATAATATGCCAACTTGAGGTCGGATCGGATACGTAGATGTTCGTGTATATAATATGACAAAAGTGACACAGAGATTTAACATGAAGGATGCAGCTCCAACAATCCAGGCAATGAACAAACCAAAAGTCCATAAAAGTTACCGAGCAATATTATGGGTAGTAAAAAAGTATTTGAAACTTTGGAGTGGAGAGGAGGCAGCAAAGCATTTTTAGTAGGCCAGAGATGGGGATAAGACGGCATGTTTGGTCAGATGAAAGTGAGAATGTGGGGAGATGGAGGGATCTTGTTCCTTTTTTGCAAGTGAAATATAAATGTTTCCTACGCATACAACAACTTTGTCCAGGTAGGAGGGTGGTTGAGGCTACATCTAAGATGGGGTCATGGCTCTCTCATGTGAACCTGCACACAAATCATGTACTTGTTTTTTTTGGTCGAATCATATACTTGTATATATAACAAATACAATTCAACAATAAATTGACAAGTCCTTTTACCCATAGCAAACTGATGTTGTGATTGGTATAGGAATTTTCAAGTATTAAGAAATTAGGCTAAGTTAGTTACAAATATACTACATAACTTTAGATGGAGCGAAAAAAAATGTACTACATGAGCATTACAAACCGACTAAACAAAGAATTTTCAAATAACGCCATTTTCAAATAGTTATTTACAAATATCTAAATCCATTGGATCATGTTATTTCAATCCCTCCATTTGATGTTTTATAGTGCATCATATACTAATAATGTAGCCTAAATACTTTGATATAAAACTGCTTAAGGGTTAAAAAGACTGTAGGTTATACCTAACCCCTCTAGCTAAACAAAACCTAAAAGATATAAAACTGCAAATTAAGCTATAAAACACCAAAAGAAAAGCACATAAGAAACGTGAGACAAACTTGTAAGCAAGAAGACCTAAAAAAATCTGAATGTACTCTTTATCACATTAATTGTTTTGTTGATAGTTTGTTCATATCTACTATTTAATGTGATTCTCTTTTCTATATAATTCTCATGAATGTGATTTGGAATATACTTCCTAAATCATATTTATGGGATATGGCCTGAATCATGTCATAGTGTATTCTCCTTCAATGGTTGAAGGTTCAAGATTCATTGTTGTATACTCACATGCATTTGTAAATGAATCAATGATGCCAACAATGCACAGAGCAAACCCTGGAGTTATGAGGTATCACCAAATGATCAAAGGCGTATCCACAAGACAATTGTCGTGTCTCGGGTGAAATGCCTACTTTGACTAGTGAGTTCTTATATGACATGAGTACAAGAACTCATGTTTGATCGTGTTCAGTAAACTCACTCTTTATTCAGCACCTACATACTTGTCTTGGTGTCTTTCTGATAGGATTAAAAGCACACCACAAAGTAGCACACAAATGTCCTATTAATTTTCCTTATTAACAATAATATTTGTCAATTGTAGCATATGAAAATAAGGTTATTTCCCGCAGAAGATTTTTTTATCTAACTACTTAAAATGTCACAAAAACTGGGCTGATGTCCCTATTGACCAGCCACCGAAAAATAATTATTAAACTGACTTACACTTATCTAAAGTCTACGAAATTTTATATGCAGATACTAGACACACACAGCTACACTCACACAAATTTTTGGGATTTTTGGAGTTGATTTGATATTTAAATTAAATCGAACAAAAACAAGACAGAGACAGATTTTTAAGTAGTTCACAAATTAAGAAAAACGAGTTAGGGGAATTGCTATCCACCACCAAATAATCATGCAAACATGTTATGTTTCATTCAAATTCCTTTCATTTTTGGATGAAGATGCTCAAGGTGGCTCAATGTTAGAACTCAACCTATTACTCTTTCTTATGTAGTATTTTAAGAGAATGGCGTTTTCAACTTAACTTAGTCCCTAACATGCAATCTTGAATGGTGTGTTCATAGATTTAACAAGTAGAAATCATTAAGAACGAAAAGTGACAGCAAAGCACAAGGCATCGTAAGTACTAGCGTTGTCTTACTAATCCTAGAAATTGGTTCACATGTTAATCACAATTAACAAGTACTACTCTAGAACATATGTAGGTCCTCATTCGACAAGGGCAGGCACACACATATTCATAGCATTAAAATCCTAGATATGCTTACTAAGTATGCATCCATAGAACACACAAAAAGAATTCATCAATGAGACAAGTAGTGAACCAATTTTCATCCATTCGTAAAAGTAATTCAAACGAAATGTCATAATAAACTTGCAATCATATTAGGGGCTTCAAAACAGCCCCTAACTACTAAAAATTAGTTACACATAATTCTCAAATTAAACCAAAAGAAAGGCATGAGTTTGAGAAGATAAAACCGAGAGAAGAGAATGCCAAGATTTCCTCCTTCCTTTCCTTCCTTCCCCAACGCAGCAGCCTTGCCTTTTTCCCTTGATTTGCTTCTTTTTTTTTTCTATCTTTTTTTCACACTTTTTCTCCCTTTTTGTTGCTGCAACCTGTAGGTCTTTTTTTCTTTTCTGCTACCACAGTTTTTTCTCCATAACTCACCCCACTAACAGCCATTTAGTGATGACAATAAGTGGGAGGAAATGCTAAAACAATTGTAACTCTTTGGGCAGCCTTTATGCCCATTACTCTCACTTAATTTTTCATTTCCTCTGATATTTGAATAGGTGTTAGCTGGCTTGTTCTTGGCTGCATCAGTTTTGGCCGTTAGTTTTATGGGATTTATTGCTTTCAATACTTTCTTGTCAGTTACAAACTGCTCAGCCTCCTGGGAACCTTTCAGTGTTAGAACGACCATAACTTTTTCTAGAAAAATGATATTAACAATCCACGAAATGCTCCAGAAAATAGACATCCGTAGCTTTCCAAGTATATAAGGCTCATTCTCTAATTCATTCTGAGCTGTCCGCAACTTGCTTCCAAAGTCAGCTGACCTGCACAGGCAGTTTTGACGAATTTATTACTTAAAATTCCACTTGTGTTATTTTTCTTTTCTTTACTTGACAAATCCTACAAAACACAAAAACAAAGTAATAACTCAAAAATATAAGGAACTAACTAAGAAAAGACAAGTGAATTTGATATAAAATATATATAAATATGAGCTTATCACTTTCACACCAATGACTCGAACCAGTCACTATATGAAGAGAGAAGGCATCATATGTACTGATCTTGCCAGATTATCAATGTCTAGTTGGCAAAACTATGATCAAGAACGTTTAGAATACGTGTATAAAAGAGAAAGATATTATGAATTGCACTTCTTTAGATTACATTCTCACTATTACATATCCTTTAGACTTATTACTTAAGCTCACAACATTTAAATGAACGGTTTTGCAATAATCTTTACCTTTAGATTAAACTAAATTAGTTTAATATGTGAAATGTTTTTAAAGTATCTTTTTTTTTAATTGGCTTTTAGGGGACATTTTCAACAAGCATATTCCTCCCTCCATGTAGAAGCAGCCCAACTGATAGCCGAAGCAACCATCTTGTTGTGACGTGAGATACAGTAACTTGCGCATAGCTTTCATTCCTGGCTGATGTGACACCATATGGGGCAGCGACAATCCTCTTCTCCCTCGTTTCCATACTAGCATTGGCAACTGCCTCCTCAGACTTTTTCCAAGGTGTGGAAGATTTTGCACACAAAGATACTGAAATCTCTGCTATCAACCAAGTCATCCTCACAAACGAAAACCACACCTACGATAGGACAACCCGTTGTCCCATTACATGCGAGGAGTAAAAGAGAGGAATAATGAAAAATTTAATACGTGGATTTTTTTTCTCTGTGAATTTTCTACGCAAATCTTGAATTTTTAAAGTTAGGAATTTGTGAGAATTCAAGAAGGGTTATCTCCTATTTATATTGAATCCTTTTGGGGAAAGAAAAGGAAACCTTTTTCTTTTAAGACTTGAAAACCTACCTTGTCTTGGAAGAAAAATCTTATTCAAATAGGAAGTACATCCTCTTTTTTTTCCTACTTAAACACAAGCAGATGTGGGGGAATTTGTGGAGACATAAATGAACCACATCAAATAAAAGGAGGGCATGTAGACCATATGCTCAATCTCAATATGGCAACTTACCCTTAACATCGTGAATAGACCACAAATTTACCTAAAAGGATAGGACATAGTCTGACCTAAGATGATGAGCTTTTATGCTATTAACGGACCATGGGAACTTCGAGCCACACATAGTGCATGTCATGGGCTATCTGGGCCGCCCATGGCATATATATTATGGGCCTTTCAAGTTGTCCATTACATGTTCTACTATCAGGTCATACTCAGTCTAATGATGGCAAGTCACTTACTCTCCAAAGTCTCTCAGAGGGTGTTTGGTGCACATGTGCTATTAGCAACAAGGACTTTAATAATACTAGCTGGCATGACTGCATAAACTGGCCTGCACCATTAAGAACTGCCTAGTCTGGTCTGCAGCCTCCCCTGCTAGCTACCTGTTACAGTTTTTTTTCCGTATCAAAACCCAAGTTAATCGGAGGAAACAGTAATCCCACTTATTACTTAGAACACACTCAAGTTATATTTTTCTCTCCACTACTTTTCTGACTTAGGCATCGGAGGTCCTTTGCCGGACACCCTCCCCCTTTCTAGGATGTTCTTCAATAAGGCTAACGGTGTTTGTTCTCTTGTAGGTGGGGAATTTGGACAAATCAGCCATGTACAAAATTTGCATCCACAACACTAAATCACTATTAAACCAAATGATATTCTACCAAAGCATGTACAATATGTCTTAATAAGGATTTCAAATAATTACGATTTAGGTTTAAGGTTTGTAAAAACAATGTAGGGCGCAACCTCAAAATCTTCAAGAAGTGCTTGAAATGGACAAAATTTGAGAAACATGGTGGTTCGAAAAGGTAAAGAGGCATAAGAATATGATAATTGGCAGTCTAAGGAAAATACACCATTGTTTAGAATAGGCTACATCTCCGGACCAATATTGGAACTTCTCTTTATCAGTTTGTGGTTGCTTTGGAATGCCAGAAATTCTTTTTACTTTGAAAGTATGACGAATGGATGCCGTGGAATTGGAGCGATTGTTCATGGGTCTAATGGTGATCTAGTAGGTGCGTTGTCTATGCCTGCTCCTTCTTTGATTTTAGTCCTTGCTTTAGAGCTTCATGCCATCAAGAAAGGATTGGAATTGGCACTGGATTTTGGTTGTGTCCATTTATAGTGGAATTAGATTCGTTGAGGTCTGTTCAATTAATTAACAAGATGAAGAGTACTTGGCTGCTGATGGTGTTTATGTCGATAGCATTCGAGCTCTTTTGCATGTAAACCAAGTGGTCATGAACCATGTTTCAATGGATGCTAATGGGATTGCACATCGTCTAGCCTGATTCAACCTACAGTGTCGTGAGTTATCAATGTGGGTGGATACTGGTCCGTTGTGACTTTTGGACCTTATCCACGCCGATACTGTGGTGGAGGTCTAAGTTTATTGTGCATGTGAGGCCTCTTTTCCTTCATCGAGTTTTTTCCCACTGGGTTTTGTTCGTCAAGGCTTTTTAGAGGCCATTGATTTGTTTTTCATATGCATGTCTTTGTATGACTTGGTTATTATGAATGAAATTTTCTTTTACCCTAAAAAGAGAGAGAGAGAGAGAGAGAGAGAGAGAGAGAGAGAAAACGCTACAAATCACGAAATTATTTGTGCCTTAGTTGTTTTGGAGTTAATATATAGGTATTTTTGTGCTTTTATATTTATGTTCATAAGCTTTTTACCAAGTCTAAGAGCATCTCTAACAAAGTAAATAAGCTCTTAATTAGAAATTAGGTAGGATTTTAAACAAAATCAACTCCAATTATGCACCCTATTCAACTTTTAAGATAGAAATTTATCTGGAAGCTCCTAAATAAGGGAGGGAGAAATATAGAGAGGGAGAAATGAGCTTCTAAAGACTCTTTATAATTAATGCTAATTTTTAATTATTGTTTTAAATAATTATTTAATTTTGATTGACTAAATTTTGACTCATAATCATTATCTCTCTAAAATATGTCAAAATATGTATCCTCCGACCATAACTCATACATTACAAAATAGTTTTAATGATTCAACTTACCTTAACATGTTGAATTTTGACAATTGAGAGGACGCATTAGCCTATCCAAGAAGTTCGAAGGCCAAATTGGATGAAACAAAAATGTTCAAACTCCAATTTGACACTAGGGGGAATGGTCAAAGCGCATATTGGTTTATTACAAATTAGCGCTAAATATATTTTATACCTTTCAGATTTAAGGTGAATTAGAAAGTTTTAATTTTTTTCACATTGCACGCTAAAATTTTGAGATTGTATTAATTATATGTTTAGCCTACTTGAAAGTTTAATCCTCTATTATTTGACAAATTTTTAATAGTAATATAATACAAATGTGACTTAAATATCAGATCATATTCTAGTGTCATACTCACCATATCATCAATTTAATAAAGAATCACATAGGCAATCAGACTAAAAAAGAAAAAAAATTCATGTCATTTTAATACCTTATAATGCAATGTAACTAAAACGCTGTAATCCGCGCTCACATGATACTAATTGGTAGCATTGTCTAATTATCTTTAATTATCTTTCACCCGACATATATATAATAATACAATTGACAACAAAAGATAAAGTCTCATTCTGATTGGTTGGTAAGATAGATATGCATACAACTCGGGTGATGAAATAAGCCCCGTACTCTCTCTGGTCCGCAAAGGGATGGATGGACCATTGAGTGTGGAACTGCGCGTGCTATTGTACGCCTATATGTTGTACCGTTATATATATGTGCAAACACAACCCCATGAAACGAAATCAAACAACATCACTTCCAAATTCTCAACCTGTTAGAGAGAGAGAGAGAGAGAGAGAGAGAGAGAGAGAGAGAGAGAGGAAAAAGAAGAGACAGATTAAGAGAAACATGGAGAAGGAAATGAAGCTATCAAAATTCAAGAGGATTTGTGTGTTCTGTGGAAGTAGTCCAGGAAACAAAAGCAGTTATAAAGAAGCAGCTATTGAGCTGGGAGAAGAACTGGTAATACTAAAACTAATACTCGTTTTTCAATTTGGGTTTGATTTTTTGGGTTTTCTAGCTGAATTTCAAGTAGGTTGATCTTCATTCTTCTACACACACACACACACACACGCATATACATATGTATATACGTATATAACGGGTTTATGTTTTCAATTGATGCTCTTAAATTGACATAAGCTTATTAGTTTTGACCATTTGCAACTTCAAGCCTCTGCTTCATGTATCTTACTCTCAATCTATATATGTGTATATACATAAAGAAGGCTGGGAATTAACAATGAAATCATTTTATCTATCCTTCCCACTTTCATGGAACAACCAAATGTAGTTTATTTGACTACTACCTCTCTCTCTCTCTCTCATATGGAAATAGGGTAATTCTACTATGATGAGAATTTTATTAATTTGTATTCCCTAATAGCCATCATGCACTTTTATTTTTACTTTTTTCCACTAAAAAAGGTAGAGAACGACTTTTTTAGGGTACAAGTAACAATTCTCGAAAATTATTTCCGGTTACTAAGTATCGTTGTGTGGTTCATATTTTGCAAAAGGTTTCAAAGAATATTGATTTGGTATATGGAGGAGGGAGTGTTGGACTGATGGGGCTGATTTCCCAAGCTGTTTATGATGGTGGTAGACATGTCATTGGGTGAGGATCTTAATTCTTCCTCCTTGCCCTTAATTCTGCTTTTGGTTTTCAACTCAAACTAATCACTTTTGTCATGTTACTGTCTCTGTAGAGTTATTCCCAAGACACTCATGCCCAGAGAGGTATGTTCTCTATTATTATTTTTTCCCGTGGCATTTTACTCTAACACAATATGATGAAAATGACCATACAATACACAACTTGTGTGAAATACACACACACACAGAGACAGAGAGACAGAGAGAGAATTATCTACTTTTCTCTTTATTTTTAAGATTATTTTCGAATATTATTTCATGATGAATTTCTACCTCACCTTTTTTATCTTAATATTCTGGGTTTTTCACATGCCACTTTTGGAGTTGAAGATCGACAGCTAGACTCTCTCTAGCTTAGAAATATGATTGGTACTCCAATTTTTCAGCTTTCACATGTGGAATTGGTTTTGAATTCATCCCTAAATCCACCTGCCCAATCTTGGGTCTTCCGCATTTTTGTCCTTCTCTACTAGCTTTTATATCCCACTAGCAGTTACTCAGATTCTTCATGGAACAAAAATATCAGCCTTTTATACTTGTAATTTTTTGTATTTTCTTTCCCTTTATTTTGAGAAAATCTTAAGTAAATGAGTGGATATTTATTTTTCAAATTTTCTTTCTCTTCCATGTGATTATAATATGTTGATGTGAGAAGATAGACACAAGAGAATGTGGCATTCAAGATTTCACTAATTCTTTTTGCCTTGTGTGGAATTGCTGACTCAAATGATATTAGATTGAGCCCACCACTGTGCACCACTCATGATTGCTTCTCTTTGGAGGAACTGGACCCCTCTGGATCCAAGGGATTTGAGCCCACTAATTAAAGAATCCGGATTATTGAAATTTGATTTAATTACTACAAGGGAAGTCCTCTAAAGTTATAATAATTGTAGCTGTTTGATCAATTTTAATGGTCCAAATTCATTGATTGGGAGGCTCGGATCCTTTTGAATCCGAAGGGGATTCAGTTCCCTCTTTGGCCAACACTATGACAAATCTCTCTCTCTCTCTCTTCCTTTGTGCTTCTTTTTCTACCCAATTTCTTCCGTTTTTACTTTTTTATTTTTATGGGGACCAATTTGTGTGTATTGGCCGAGTTGTCAGATAACTGGAGACACTGTGGGGGAAGTGAAAGCAGTAGCGGACATGCACCAAAGGAAGGCAGAGATGGCAAAGCACTCTGATGCCTTTATTGCCTTACCTGGTTGGTATATAACCTGGCATGTGCACACACACACACACACACTGTATATACACTTCATACCAAAACACCTTTAATAACATACTTATATTTTCATAGTTTACTCAAAGTTCCCTTGAAATACATGAGTAAAAGTTTAAATTGACCATAAAATAACAAAGATAAAATGAAAGAAAATTCAGCAAGAATATGATATATTTTCAGAAGACATAAGTTGAAATGGGCCATATTGTTCATAATTAAAGGTAACAACATCAAGCTGAAAAGAACACTTGGAAATGGAAAATAAGTTAGTCCTACTGTTTAGGATTAAGCTCAATGAGATAATTTCTGTAAGTCTGGATCTCTCATCTCGACTACAATTTGTGTTATCGGATAATGAGAAATACAATACACAACTGTATACACTCATTTAATAAAGTGTAATCTCGAAGCCCTCATACCCTCATGATCCACTTGCCGTTTATTAGATTTTAATTCCCAATTAGAAACTGTTAACCGTTTCATGCTATCTTCTTCCATCTCTCTCTGTACAAAAAAACATAAAGATGAAGGTGCCAGTTGTGGCCTTTAGCAATAAACCATATGTACTTAGAAATCTGCAAAGGTACTGTTAAATGTTAATATATTTCCTGGAGCATTTAGTCTAATATGCTAATTTATAGGGTATTGGGTTTTCATCCATGCATTCGGAGTTTAAAACTCCTACTTTCACTAAATTATTGTAATAGTTTAAAATCCGACCCCTCCTCTTAATAACAATAAGTTAACAAAAAACTGTAATCCTGAAGGGAGAAGGGGGTTTATAAATGGCTTTGGCCAACATTGCAGCAGGAAACTGCCGGTGGTTTAAATTTTAAATAGTAAAAAAAACACACAAAACACTTCATCAAAATAATTAATATATACAGAATTAATTAATTTATATACCTATATATAAAATAAGAAGGTAAAAATGTGAAGCTTTCAAAATCTAAAGGAATACCCCTCTCTATTTAGGGTTTTCAAAATAAAACAATTTAATTCATAAGGATAAGATAGTTCAAGCCATTTTCAATGAAATTAGTATTTGATTTTTTTTAAAGAAAAAACCCCATAGTGGGTGGTTTCATTTTTATTTTTATTTATTTTTGAATAATTACTTCTTTTTTTTTTAATAAAAACTATAAAATTATTATTTTTAGCTTAAGATCTACCAACATAATTTAGCATAAAATGCCAATTGCTATAGGCGACTATAAGGCTAGTCACCACTTAAATCTGACCACTTTTTTAAATACCTAAAAGGAAAAACTTGGAACATTTATTTGAAATGTCTTTGTGAGTCTTCCCGACCTCCGAAAAAGATAGATAATAGTAGCTTGCCACTAGTTGTCCTTTTTTTTTTTTTTATAAAAAAACAAGAAGGTTGACAACCTGTAATGCGGCTACAGGGTTGTCAAGGCCTGATTAGACATAGACAAAAGAAAAAAAAAAAACAAAAAGAATACGAACTCTTTCACCAAATCAACCAAATACCAGATGAAAATGGTCCTTAGTAAGATGTGGCCTGCGCGTGAAATAAGACATAAAAGTTTCACGCTGACTCTTAACCCTTTAACCGACCTGTCCTCCATTTGTTCATCTTTCAATCTTTTGGGATATTTATTTAATTTAGGAGCTGGAACACTTTTTTTCAATCCTATCCTAACTCCTATCCATTTAAAACCCAAGCTCACTACTAAAGTTTGCTAAAAGGGAGCGGGGTTTGCACTTTTGGGCACCGTTTCTACGATGATTTGGGTAGAAGGTGGTGTTGCTATTGTTATAGAATAATTTCGACACTCCGATTTTAACCATCCGCATTCTAAACTGATAGCGCATAGCAAACTAAAGGCGTGTAGCATGCTCTAATAGCTTAAAAGAAGTGGGTCCAGATCACTAAGATATTTTGTCCATAAAAACAAAATCACCAACCTTTTCAGATTAACAAATTAGGCCTACATTTTGGGCCTCAAGTTGAGTCTAATTGGGTTCACTCGAAGCTCCTTTACTTAAAGTGAAAAAGGAAGAAGAGGATTGGCCTCTATTACTAGTAATTGATCATTATTATTATTTTTATTTATTTATTCCCTTTTCTTTGAATGTATGAAGGTGGCTATGGAACTCTTGAAGAGCTTCTTGAAGTGATAACATGGGCTCAACTGGGCATTCATGATAAACCGGTAAAGCCTACGTTTTTGCTTTAATTAATTTATTTATAACCTAGGTACTTAAAGTTACTCGATTAGTTCAAATCCACACCTTTAAAATGAAGAATTGGAGGTCTTATGATCTTGTTAACATCTTCAGGGAAATGTTCTCTTAATAAACTGTTTCAAACTGCGAATTTTTATCATCGATCATGTTGGATGTTTGCCTAAGTTTACATTCCGGATTTCACAATCTAAAAACAGAATTTGGCAAGAAAACTATTCATCACCATTTTCTTTAAATCGTAATCTTTACTAATTAATAAAACTCTCTTTGTCAACCAAAAAATGGTTAAATGACAAATTAGTCTTCTATCACACACAAAAAAAAAATGATGGGCAATAATGTAATTTCACATGTCTAAATTTTACTGTTTTTTATTGAAACCTTACCTACATATATTGTTAAAATACCTCTAATATTAATATATATATAAATAAAAAAATAAGAAAAACACCCCCCACTGGCCCCACGTTCTCTCTCTCTCTCTCCCCCCCTCTTTCCTTCTCATTTTCAAAAAAAAATGTTCATACACAAAAAATGTGTAGGCAAATGCTAGTGTGGATTAAAAATGTCATTTTTTTCAGGTTGGTTTGCTGAACGTGGATGGGTACTATAACTCCTTGTTGTCATTTATTGACAAGGCAGTAGAGGAAGGTTTCATTAGTCCAACAGCACGCCACATAATTGTTTCTGCTCCTACTGCCAAGGAGTTAGTGAAGAAAATGGAGGTAATTAATCAAAAGGTTTTTCCAACTTCTAGTACTTTTTTTTTTTTTTTTTTTTTACTGTATTTGTATGTACTAATTAAACTTGATCTGCATATTTTTTTATTTTTCATCAGGAATATTTTCCACGCCATGAAAGAGTTGCTTCAAAGCTAAGCTGGGAAATTGAGCAGTTAGGCTATCCCCCAATTTTGTAACATTTCAAGGTGAGCATATTATTAAGGACTTGGCAGAAAGCTGAAAGCGGATGGCTTAGCTCTTCGGTGCTGTGCTGAAAGGAATTAATTTTAGATTTTAGATGACTGAAACATTCCTGAACTGGGAATTCCATTTTTCTGTATTTCCCCTTCTGTTAGTGTAAAACTGAAAGAAATAAAACAAAAACTAATTTGACCTCAACAAGTTTTGTAGCCTTGATTAATTATGGTCTTCAGTTTGAGATCTGGTTTTTTTATTAAAACTAGAAGAATTGATGCCCGAGCGTTACGGCGGGTTAAAAAAAATTGTCTTGTAGTTCAAATCTTATCTTAAAGAAGAGCGGTAATTCTTTTTGTTATTTAGATAACGGCATCACATTAAAGCAATTGACATGTAATACAAATAATAGAACAAAATTAAATATTTTAAGAAAGTGACCACAACACAATGTGATTGCATAAGAGTACACATGTAGTATGCGGTTTAATAAGCTTGTTCTTATTGACCATAACTTTGTTTACACATATTGAGAACGACGTCATTTGCACATATACACCGGATGATAAAAGTTCTACACTGAAACACCAACGAACGTACAAATAATATGATTCACACACCTATCTTTATCCTATAAATTAATTTCCCCCTGTCCCTAGAGACTCGAGAGCGAAATGGAGGGTCTAAGCAGATAGAAAAATGATCTATGACTCTAAAGTCTTCTTCATATGGCCAATTATTAGGATTTGCAGGCAAGTATATCGTGTGAACAACCAATTTGTTTCGATTGTAAACCCATTCTTGTTTTCTCTATTTTGTGTCTGGTCAATGTGCCTAGTCTTGGAGCAGTGTCTGAAAATTTAAGTTTAGTTCCTCAAAGTTGTTCTTCTTTTTTATGTCTAACCAATCTCCTTAAATTTTTTACCAAAACTCCTAGGATATGTTATTCACTTCAATCAATTTCTTTCAACATTTTCTTTGCTCTGAATAACAGATAGAATACAACATCAACAACAATAGTACATAGAATTGCATGACGGAGGACATGAGAAAAATATGTAAAGCTTGAAAACCAAACTTTTTAAGAACGTCCATTAAACTTAAAAGAGAATCAAAAGAAAAAACAGATAAAAGAGAGACACATGTTGAAATGCGTCCAACAATCGCATGACTATAATTAAAAACAAAACCAAATATCTAGTGTGCTCGTTAGGGTTTAGGACCAATACCCAAACTCACTTTAGATTCACAACCATATAATTTTTTGTGGCCTTGTTGAAAAGTTTCCATCATCTTTAAAACTATTGAAGAACGCTCCCCTTTCCCTCCCTCTCCCTGTAACAGCTACCCTCACCAAACATGAAAGTGTAAGCCCCCCCCCCCCCCCCCCCCCCCCCCACCCAAATCACCTAACCCTAATTCCTGCAAAAAAAAAAAAAAATTGGAACTCCAAAACTGCCCGGCCCAGCGTTGAAGGGGAAACAGGCCACACATAAAAAGCCCAAAAAAAATGTACAACCCACCCCAAGCAAAAACCTAGCCCCCAAACCAACAACAATTCCGTTAAAAAAATAAAAAAAACAAAACAAAATAGCCAATTGAAATTGCTCTGCAGCTATGCTACAATGCCACCCCTCCCCAACAAACCTAAGGCCCCACCCTTTTTCAAATCTTAAAAAGGATCGTAATTCCCTAAATAAACCCAAATCCCAAATCAAAGTTGCACTATCACCATCACCAAGCTATAGTGCCACCCACAAAAAGTCTATGGAAGTTCAGTTTTAAGACCACATGCAGAGGATTGAAAGGAAAAAATACACATTGCATGAACATTAAAGCAAACATGTAAGGGTCCAGGGTTTAAACCCCAACACCAAAACAAACATAAATGAGTTCACAAAACTGAGCAGCCCCTAAGTTTATCATTCTATGCTTTATTCGAAGACAGAAAACATGCTCTTCAACCTAACTGCACAACAAGCATTGGATTCTATAAAATATTTCTATATTATCCAAAAACAGCATGGACAGAGAAAACACAACATCACATAAAACGACATCAGGCCACATACAGTTTCATTTCTTCATAACCAAAAGAAATAACAAAACACACACAAAAACAAACACAATGCACACATAAACAATGCAAGGGTAACAAATGTAAACCCACACTGTCAATCTGTGATTCAATTTGGATGAACATTAACCACAACAAATCATGATCTCAAAATAAAAAAACCTAAAGCTCATCAGTTCACTGGCATGATAAACAAAAATGGTGCACATAATATAAGAACACCAAAAATACAACTTCATACACCAAAAAAAAGAAAGAAAAAAAAAACAAAAAAAACAAAACTCCTGAAAAGAAAGGAACCTTGTAGCTGTTAAAATCAATATTAAAATGGCACCAAACGCTTTTACGACTACGAGGCTCAACGGCTCTCCGCAGTTAACGTTAACGTCCAGACCGAAGGTGGCGGCTTGGCCTCATAATCTCCCAAGGTCAAACAGTGAAAGCTACCTTTGACATCGTATAACCAAACTATCCGCTCAAACAAACCACGTAAAATTCCACAGACAGAAAACGTTTATTCGCTCTCCTCCTCCTCCACTTAACGTAGCCAACCAGGCAACCATCTTTCCTCTTCCTCTCTCGTTCTCTGTGCCTGAAATTCCTTCAAAACCTGAGCTTCAATTCTTCCTCTCTTTTTTTTTTTCTGGAAAATTCGTAAGGTACGGTTTTCTCAGAAACTTTTGAATTTATATACTTTTTACGGATTTAATATATGAAATTTGTATGTCTATTTGTGATGTATCGTTCGAATTAGGTCACTTCGATTTGCATTTTAAGTGTAAATCGATATTATAAAGGACGAGGTGTATTAGATAGCTTTTACACGTATTGGATCTTTAAAATTTGGGTATATCGCCGAATTTTTGTATAATTTTATCAATCCGTGGAAATTTAATTAGAAATTAATTGTAAATCTTAGTTTTAATCAATGTTTAATGGGTTACTTTGATCAGGTCCAAGAATTCAAGAATTTGAGTTGTTGTTGGATTTAGTCTAGTTTTTCTATATTTCAATTTTAATTAGATTTGAAATGACTACAAGAAAATGGAAAACTACAAGAACTATTACAGTGGTAATATGAACAGCCGAAGAAAAAAAAAATAGCAATTGAAGCATGCAGTGAAACCAAAACCCCACAAAACAGAGAAACACAGTGGATAGCAAAACAATTCACCTTCGAAGAGAAAAACACAGAGGATAGTATAACATAACCAGAAAAAGAAAATGAGCATAAACAGGTCCTTCAAGCAACAAAATAAAAAGAAGACAAAAAGCACTCTCCAATCCCCAAATTCATTAAACCATCACCAACCACAAATGTGCCAGGCCCCATCGAGCCCACCCTGCCCTAATTCCTGCACCTACACCTTTCTCTCTCTCTCTATCTCTTTCAACCCCCCCCCCCCCCCCCCCCCCCCCCTCCGGGGGCCCCCGGCCTACTCTCTCCCTCTCTCTGTAAACCCTCATCAAACACGAATGCGATAGGCCCTCATCGAACTCACCCAACCCTAATTCATGCCCCCATCCCTCCCTCTCTTGCTCTCTCTCCCTCTTTATGCCGCAACCCCTCTCTCTCAAAAACCCACCACCTTAACGGGTCAAGAACAAATGGAATTCCAAAACTGCCAGCCAAGTTTCGAAGCCCAAAGTGGGCCTAAGCGCTGGAGGCAGAAACGGAGCACCCAAGAAAGGCCCGCAAAATGCACAGTCGAGCTAAAGCACAAACCCAGCCCCCAAACCAGTGGCAATTCCCGTAAATAAACTAAATGTCCAATTGAAATTGCACTAGTAGCTAAGCTACAATGTCATCCTTCCCCAACTTTAGACTAAAGAATACTTAATTTTGCTAAATTGATTGTAAAAATATTGTAAAGTCCATTTCGTTAGTTTTCATTCCTCTTATTAGTCCTGCCAGTTAGAGCTTGTGTTAAACTGCAAGGTTTTGCAAAGTAATATTCTTCGATGCAAGGTAATTGTTTGCACTTGAGGTTATGCATTCAAATTTCCCACCACTATTATCTCACTTGTATCAAAATATGTACATTGATAATGTTGTCATTTTCTAATTACATTCGTTTTTTGGAACACCACTTGGTTTAATAAGTTCTTATCGTTAACCACAAATCACAACCATACAAAACATTAGTATAAAAAATAAGAATTGTTACTAATATCAAATTTTGATTTGTTACTTAATAAAGGAATAACTTGTTGATTGCTTTTTTGTTTTTAACTTTTGGTCATTTTGCATTTAGAATTTGATCTTTTTTGTGTTAGAGATAGAGGAAAATACATGAGAAAAATGAGAGAAAAAAGGCACTCAAAATGAAAATTAATAATCAAACAAAAAACCATTTTAAACTGTTTTCACGTTCAAGATTTTGTCCTCATTCTTTATTCTTTATTTATTCCCCTCTCACCACCCTTCTTCATTCCTCATTTTTCTCATATGTTTTCGCCACATCTCACATATTAAAAATAAAAATAATTCAAAAAATTGAAGTAATTACCAGACAAGCTAAATTATTTTCTTTCATTTGGCATCCCATTGGACTTTTTATGAACCAAGGTGGATCAAAAGCTGAAGAAGCAAATAACATGGCCTAGCATTTATTGGATATTATTACATATGGTGGGCTAAGGGCAAAACAATCACCACACCTGATCTATGTCAAGCTTGATAGAGATATGACCACTCGCTTATTTATGTGCTTTAGTTCTCCTCCGAATATTAATTCAAAGATCGCAAACAAACAACGTATAGAAAGTTAAAAAAATTGTGTGAATTTCCCTTCCAATAGAACAGATTGAAGTTAAAATAACGTGACCAGTTTGCACATATAGGTATCATTTGTTAGAGATGATCAACTTGGATAGAATTCTTCACTACATTGTGAGGCATCTTCAAAGAAGAAATGGATGACAACTTCTTTACACGGATGAAAAATTATCCCTTTTATCCTTTTACCCTTTTTTGTGGAAATCATAAATTTCTTCCTTCAAGGTTTCATTACTCTCTAAGTCAATAATCTCTAACAAACTAGGATGTGGTTTCATTACTCTCTAAGTCAATAATCTCTAACAAACTAGGATTATTTTATTTACATTGGCATATTTTTTAATACACTCCATTAAATTTTTTTTAATTAAATAACTTATATATGTCCAAGTATGAGATAATTATTTAAGCTCTAGAAGGTTTTAAAATATTTTTTTTTATATAAAATTAGGGAAGAAATTGTAGATAAAAATGAGAAGTTAAGATGGTAGAGAAAGACAATGTAAACTGTAATCCAATATAGTAGATATTATAAATCACATATGTCATAGATGATCATCCATTTGAGATTTTATACAATTCTCTTTATGCATGCATTAAAGATAGATTTCTTCATAGTCATTAGTGCTCGTGCCTAGGGACTTTCGTTATTTGCCAATTCTCTTTATGTAAGGATAATAATTGCTATGTTATTCTTGATGAATTTGGGTTTTGGGTGCAGGACAAGGCAACAAAGACAATTCTCATGAGAGGAAAGAAAGAGTAGTGGGGGCTTGTATCACATACCAAAGCATCTCTTCTTCAAGTACAATCAGTTGTGGCAGTCTACATCAAAAGCATTTATTGGGCAGTTAATAAAGGCATCCTTGTGGCATCATAGGTTAGGTCACCCTACCAATGAAGTCCTACATATTATACTATCTCATTCTCATATTACCTATAAAAGTGATATAAATAAGCATGTTTGTAGTTTTTGTCTTAAAGGAAAAATGTCTAGCCAAGTGTTTGAATCTAGAACTTTGGGGTCTGTAAAACCATTTGAAAGGATCAGTAGTGATGTATGGGGGCGATCTTCAGTTGTACCAATAGAGGGCTATAGATATTATGTGAGCTTTATTGATGAATGTACTAAATTCACATGGATCTTTCCTTTAATATACAAATCTCAAGTTCTAGAAGTATTTCAATCATTTTATGCTCTTATTCAGACTCAGTTTCAAGCTGTTGTTAAATTTTTCCAATTTGATAGTGGTGGTGCATATATGAGTTTGGCTTTTAAAAGGTTTCTAAGCTCACACGGTGCACTTGATTTCATGCCCATATACTCCCTAACAGAATGACACTGCTGAAAGGAAACACAAGCATATATTAGAAACTATAGTTACCTTGCTTACCATAGCTAATCTCCCACACAATTTTTGGTTCCATGCCTGTGCACATGCAGTTTTTCTAATCAATAGAATGCCTTGTAAATCTTTAAGTATGCAGTCTCCATTTTTCCAATTATTCAAAGTTCACCGTGTGCTACAATCTCTAAAAGTGTTTGGAACAGCAGTGTACCCTTACCTTAGACCTTATAAAACATCCAAATTAGGTGTCAGGACAGAACAATGTGTATTTGTGGGATATGCTCTAGGCTATAAGGGTGTGTTTTGTTATCATAGAGCTAAGAAGGTTGTTTATCTCTAGATATGTGATTCATGATGAGCAGACATTTCCTTTTTTATCAAAGTAGTACTCAAACATGTGCACCAAATGTTGCTGGACAATTGCATAGACATCATGTTGTGATAGTTCCTTATGTTTTACCAGTTCATGCTAAGAATTCACAGCTAGATTCTACTTATTCACAAAATTCCAGTAGTGAGACTTCTGTTTAAGTTCAAGTGAGTTTAGATATACAAGAATCTTCTCAGAATTCACAGGGATCCACAGGTGTTCAAGCAACCTCTCAATTACAAGATTCTCCACCCCACACTACTTTACTCTCTGCACCAACTATCAACTCTTTGTTGCCTGTCCATAACTCAGCTCAAATCGAGGTAAATATTCCTTCTAACCCATTATGATTCAAGTTTAGCAAGTTCTTCATCACAAACTAGTATCTTTAAATGAACATTTTATGCAAACTAGACTAAAGTCTGGTGCAATTCAGAGAACGGATTATAATGCATATTCTGCATGTTCTCCTTCATCTTCATTCTCTGGTGATTTTGCATTCTGTGGATATACTGCATTACTTAGTATTGTTGAAAGAGATGAACCTTCCTCATATAAAGCTATAGTTAAATGTGAAAATTGGAGAGCAACAATGGTGGATGAATTCACAACTTTACAGAAACAAGGTACATGGGTTTTAGTTCCTCCACCTTTGGACAAAAATATAATTGGTAGCAAGTGGGTATACAAAGACAAAAGAGATCAACATGGTGTGATTTCCAGGTACAAAGCAAGGCTAGTTGCTCAAGGGTTCAGTCAAGAACATAGGTTAGATTATGAAGAAACATTCAGTACTATGGTAAGGCATAGTACAATTTGACTTGTTTTAGCTCTTAATGCGTCTCAAAAATGGATTCTTAGACAACTAGATGTGAATAATGCTTTCTTCATGGGGATTTACAAGAAGAGGTGTTTATGAAGTCTTTATATGGTTTAAAACAAGCACCTAGAGCCTGGAATTCTAAGTTTACAACATATCTACCAACATTGGGCTTTGTTGTTTCAGAGTTAGATACCAATCTTTTTGTTAAAACATAAGGTGCTGATGTAGTGATACTTCTACTCTATGTAGATGATATCATTATTACTGATCTAATTCCTCACTGGTGCAACAGATTATTGATTCTTTAGGAGAGGTTTTTGATATGAAAGACATGGGTATGCTCACTTTCTTTTTGGGCTTGCAAATTACATATCCGGAAAATGAAGACCTGTTTATATCTCAGTCCAAGTATATCAAGAATTTGTTCAAAAAGGCTAGTCTAGAATCATGTAAACCTTATTCTACTCTCTGTAAGCCTCACACACAACTACTCAAAGATGAAGGCACACCATGGACAGATCCAACCAATTTTCGAAGTTTAGTATGAGCCCTTCAATATCTCACATTCACTCATCAAGACATTGCTTATTCTGTGAATTGTACTTGTCAATTTATGGCTAAATCTACAGATGTTCACTTTTCTCTTGTTAAACAGATCTTAAGTTATCTTCAAGGCACTGTAGCTTGTGGTCTCACTTACTTTGCATATTCACAAGTCGACTTAACTGTTTTCAGTGATGCAGATTGGGCATCTGATAGTAATACTAGGAGATCTACCACTGGTTATGTTGTGTTCTTAGGCCTCAATTCAATTTCATGGCAATCTAAGAAGCAAGCTGGGGTGTCCAGAAGTTCAACAGAGGCTGAGTACAAAGCCTTAGTTAATGCAACAGTAGACCTAGCTTGGATTAGACTGATTTTAAAAGATTTGCAAGTGTTTTTACCTACTCCTCCTCTGTTACATTGTGACAATATTTCCACATTGGCACTTTGTTCGAATCTTGTCTTTCATACTCGGATCAAACACTTGGAAACTAATTTTCAGTTTGTTAGGGAACGAGTGCAAAAGAGAGACTTGCAGGTTGAATACATTTCAACTAAAGACCAAGTAGCTGAAATTTTGACAAAGGGATTACATGGTTCGCTATTTCTTCATCATTACTGCAATCTCAAACTTGGTTACCCAAGTTGAGATTGAGAGGGGGTATTAACCATGTAAATGCCAAATGGCATGATTTGATGTAAGCCATGTGTTCTGTTGATGTATCATTAGATCAAAGATTGGTTAGAGAAATATTGACCATTGGATGTGAGTTAGTTAGGAGGTTACTTAGTTGTTAAGATTCCTTCTTTGTATAAATAGTGAGTTGGCTCACTTTCTATTGTAATGAACATTCTCTCTCTAGAAATACATGCAAGCTTATTCATTTGCTTCTCTCTCTAAACTCTCTCTCTACATTTTCTTGAGTTCTGTTGCCATTGTTATGAGCTGCTACTAGCTTGCTAGAGCACAATTTATGGACATGAAAGAATGCAATGTCCTTAACAGTTGGCTTCCACATTACAATCCCACAATTTTTTTTTTTTGTACTACAAATCTTTTTATTAAGAACTTCAGGTCTCATTACAGTATCTGGATTCAGAACTTCTAGTTCTTACATATAAAACACATATTTTTTTTAAAGAATTGTTATTGGCATTCTAAAAATCTCATTTTGCACTCTTTACAAATGTATTTTTTTCTCTAAATATAAAAAATTGGAGTGCAAAATAAGAATTTTGGAGTACCATAATAATTTTCTTTTCTTAATATCAAATATTAATGGACAAAGAAATGAGAATACCTAATTCTTAGCATCATTGGACCATTTCTTATCTAATTTAATGGTTAGAAAGCATTTCCTTAATTCTTATTAAAGGTTTTATTTATATGTAATTATTGCCGTGTTGAAACCACCAATTAGTCTTTTTTTGTATAAAAGTACTATGGTAAACAAATCCTATTATGAATGAACGAGAGAACTCTAGCATATATAGATCACGTATTGTAGATAAGTCAACGCCAAACAGAATTTAAACTACAATATTTATTTGTACACCTTATGGGACTAAAGCAGTCCTGAATTGGATTTAGCCAGATCCCTTCAAAATCCTCCTCTTTCTTTAGGCCACGTGAAATACCTCGAGAAATCTGTTAGGTGTTACTCCACTTACATGTACAAATGCCCACTAAGTACGACCAAGAATCATCACACATTGACTAAGAGAAAGGACAAACGACGTAGGGTACAAGGGTATGTACGCTTGTAATTAAATAAAGAACATGCACATGGAGATTCTTAAGACTTTTATAAACTGCAAATTTCTTAGGTATTGTTAGGTCACGTAAAACTAGTTTCTATTCTTGTTAGGGTCTACATTTTATATTAGCTACTTGCGTATTTTAATGATATTATCCTCGACGATATCGTGTACATATATAAATCCAATGCAAGGTCGTGCTAAGCTTTTTGGACTTGCATGCATGGTTTTTATCTCAAAAAATCTCAATGCAATCTACTGAGTAGCACTTAACCTATCATTTGTAAAGAATCAATCTTCTTACGTGAGATATTGTATTTCATCCAGAACTCTTTACAAATATGAGTTGATCAGCTTGTAAAACTAGTTAAGTTATAGTCCAACTCAATTTTTGTACATTTTTGTACATTTTGGTTACGTAGCTTCCACTAACTATATTTTTGTTTACTGTCCAAATCTGATACACCTCATTCATACATGGCTGGAGTCAAAGAAGCGTTTTTTTCTTCAAGATTCCATACTGACAACCACCAATGATGATTTTTTTTTATTTGGTCTAATATATAGGGTTTTGACCTTGGATCATATATATGAAACAATGAAAGGAGAGAATGATTTTTTTTTATTTGGTCTAATATATAGGGTTTTGACCTTGGATCATATATATGAAACAATGAAAGGAGAGAAGAGGAGGGAAGAGGAGGGGGGGGGGGGGATAAAATATGCTTGAAAGTGTCAGAAGTGGCGTATAGGTTTACTAAATTTGAGGTTAAGATCTAATCTAGTGAGAGTCAAATGCATGACGGTTAAAATAAATAAATAAATTGTCAGGGGCCATGAAAGAGGAAAGTTGTATCCATCAAGGCAATCTAACACTTACATTATTAATAATTTTTAATAGAGAGATTTATCAAGAAAGTGAAGTCATATTATTGCCAAATAGTTTCATATTTTAATCAAGTTATAAAATACTAAGAAGAAATTGATGAATATATTGGAAATTATAATAGGATGCATGCTTTACAACGTTTAAAATGAAAGCCATGATATTACAAAACTTGTCTTATTAATCACATAAAAAATGAAGAAAGATCTCAAAAATCAATAATTGATTTTAGGTTTAAGTGAGGCCAAAAATAAAAACAGAACACCATTCCATTTTTCCTATTTTAATGTGAAGGTGAAAGGTGAAGATAAGTTACTTAAATCTCAAAAATCAATAATTTGATTTTAGGTTTAAGTGAGCTACTTATGTATCTATAATTCAAATTTTTAAGCTTGTGCCAATAAAAAGAAGTGTAAATTAATTTTATATTGCTTCTCTTATTTGGCATATAAGTTTTGACCATAATTCACTCATATGTATTATTGAATCGCGTTTATCTAATGAGAAAATTCCTATTAGTTGTTATTGGTCAGATTCCTTAGAAGAGGTCATCCATTTTGCACTCTTCTTATTTGCTTCATGTCATATAATCTTCATATATGGTAGGTGATTAATTTCATCCTATTAAATTATACGGAGGAAGCTCTACCATGCCCTAATTTTTATTTTTTTTATTTTTTTATGATTACATAAGCAGATGCTTAATTTTTCAATAGATAATATAGTAGGGACACAATGCAAACTTTTTTTATTTTTTGGGGCCAATAAAAACACGGAATAAGTTTGAACAAAGATTAAAAGAACAAATAGTGTAGCTGGCTCCTCCTCTTTTCCACCTCCCAAAAAAAAACAAAGCTCCAGAGCAAGCAGGGTTTATTATAACATAATTTCCCCTTAGAAGTTTGAAAATATTCATTCTTCTTTCATCTTTATTTAGGGGAATAATTCGATAGTCCATTGTTGATCGTACAAGGTCAACCACCAATTACACGATAGTGGAGAAGAAATATTTCAATCCTAAACATATTATAATTGCCACCAGAGGTTTTTTTTTTGGTAAATATGGTTTGGTTAAAAGTGAATGAGTTCGAGTGTTTCAAATTTTTATGTTCTCTTTTTTTAGTTCGTTGGTTCGTTGGTACAGATGTTTTATGTTATCTTTTGTTTTTTTTATTTTAACCAAAGTTGAGACTGTTAGTCAATCAATACAGGTTCACCATAATAGCCGCATGTTAACCTGCTCACAAACATCAAAGCATCACAAGAGTGCCATGTGTCCAATTAGTTAGTCCTTTTTTCACAAGAGTACCATGTGCTCTAATTGCATTATTTTAAGTAATCCAATTAGTTAGTCGATTGTGTCACCCATCTATTTTTGTTTCTTCCCTAGTCTATGATTGGTTAGATCAATATCTCATTTGTTTAATTAGGTTGTCAATGGTAAGTCTTCTTGATCTCTTCCTTCTCTTTGCATCCCTATTTCAGGTAGTGGTCGGTTGCTCGATCTGTCGACTTTTATGGTTATGGTCGCTCTCTCCTTCTGTTGAGAAGAGCCTTTTGTAGCAATTATGAATTACTGGTCAATCTTGAATTTAGAGCAATGATAGTTGTTCAAATCCGAGGTGTTTCTATGATTTGTGCTCTTGGCAATGTTCTATGAGAAGAAACTCGACATTTGTTAGAGCCTTGGAGGTGACTTATACCATGGTTTTTTTACCCCATTACTGAAACATCATCAAAGGTTGGTGCAGTTTTTCCTCTTTGGTGTCATTGCGGTGGCTTAAGGGGATTCATACCGTTCGGGCTTTTTTTGTTGGTTAGATTGTGATTTGGCGTATTTTGTCCCGGCAATGGACTGTGAGGACCTCTTCATTATATCTCATAGAACAACTTCTTTGCCTAAGAACCATCGTCTTTTACAGGTTCATTAAAAAGTAATGTAAGGTTTTGTTCTCATGAGCATTATCATTTAGTTTGGTTGGATATGATTCCGTAGTTGAGGTTTTGTATTACCTTTTCATTGTGTTTGTAATCGTGAAATTGTATTTCTTCTTGATGATGTTCTACATTTTATTTGATTAATGAAATGTTTCTGAAGCTGGTTTATACGTTTACTAAATTGAGGTTAAGATCTAATCTAGTGAGAGTCAAATGCATGTCGGTTAAATTTTATTTTAAAATGTCAGGGGCGCATGCGCTTCTGTGAGATGCTTAATTAACAATTATGTCCTCCTCAGAGGAGCAGATGGTAATTAATAAGACTGATCGAAGATAATAAGATTTCTGTGTGTGTTTAGTTCTTTTTAAAGGTACCATGCATGCATGCATGTGATACGTACAATTTTCAAAGTCGAATCATGCCCTTTCATGATGTTCTACATTTTATTTGATTAATGAAATGTTTCTGATTAAAGAAAATGTTTATGATTGAGACTCGTGAATTTAATATAGGGTGGTGTTATTCACACACTCATTCTTACTTCTTACACACTTTTTTAATTTCGTGTTGTCGAATAAAATGAGTTGTAAAAGATTAATGGACAAAAATTAACAATAGTGTGTGAGTTAAAAAGAAGTGTGTAAATAACACTACCCTTAAAATACTAAACTCAAGAATATGAAGAATATGAAAACAATAAAGAATATGAAGAATATGAAGTCTTACCTTAAAATACCCTTAAAATACTAATCATCAATGTCGTCAAAATCACTAAAACAATAAAGAATATGAAGTCTTATCTCATGTGAAGCTTCTGAAACATCGATTTCGTGTTTCATTTGTCAAAAATAATTTTTCTCAATCAACATGTTTGTAGTTTCATTGGTTAGGGTTTTGTTCAATAATGGAGAGTCGAAGAGATTTTGATAGTTGAAGAAGATAAATAATACGTTAAAAGTGATTTGGGGTGTATTTAGAAATTTTTTTTTTTTTTAAACCTAATAAGGTCAAAATTATCATTGTATAGTAGGGTAAATAAATCATTTAATATTAGATTTTAATATGAGGTGCATTCAACATTTTGTGGAATGCTAATATGAAAAGTCTTTCCAATTTATCATAGGAGTTTGATTTTTATAAAATTGGATCAAGCCTAATTTTTTTGGGCCCAATGGGAAAGACTTCAGACGGAGTGAGCAAAAACACTTTTTTTCTTTACTATTATTTTTAAAAGACTTCCGTATGCAAAAGTAAATTTTGTCTGAAGGACTTCCATGTATTGATTAGGTATTTTCTCAATATAACTAGTTCATTTTCTCAACCCTTCTTCTTAACCGAAATGCTCTTTTATCATTTCCAAGCAGTAAATCTATTTTGTAGCACATTGGATGACCAGTGACCAACTTTGTCAAGATGTGAATGAGCAAACGTGTAAGCATAGCTTTCCTCGTTGCAAATGTTATGAAACCTAAAATCCCATCTTCTTCTTAATTATTCAGCTTCTGCAACTCTAATGGCAATTCACCAACAAAAATACGACTTGACCAGTTTATGCAATACAGGAAATTTCTCTCTCTCAATTCATACTTTGCCTTCTAATTTCTAATTTTCCTTGAATAAAGGGTACAAACCCATTTGGATTATCCCCACTGCAAGCAAAATTCGCAGGAATAAAGGTTTCTTGCATTCAACTTGTCAAAGTTCGGCAAAAAACCATTAACAAATTACAGCTTGCTGCAATGTACAATTAGGTATCTTCATATGGTCAAACTATATATATTTCAAATGTACATAAAGATTTGTTTAGTTATTTATGAACTAATTATCTCTATAGTACTCAATCTTTATGCCTCTCATGCACATGCATCATTCTCTGTAAACCTACGCGGCAGCTCTCGTTCACGCTGTGTATGGTGGGGGTTTGAATTTCAGGTTTAGCTTTCGCCTGTTTTGCTGAAGGAGAAAAGCTGAAAAAGGAACTTCTCTCTTATCTCTACTCATTTCCTTCATCATCAAGGTAGCTTGCATGAGTCTTATCTCTACGTTGTCTTCATTTTCCTTTGGACAAATATCAAATAAAAAATAAAACACTAACACATTAGTTTGTATCCTATAAGTTAATGTATCTAGTAGTACTTTTTATTTTTATTTTTCATAATCAAACTAGGAAGTATGAGTCGTAAATCTACATGATACAAGTTCTTTTTCATTTATTACCAACATTTGTTACTAAATGACGTGCAAATTTCCAATTTTTACTTTTTGTGAATACATAATTTTTATAACCGACTAAGACCGAAAACAAATAAAATATTGCCACATCAATTTGTATCTTATAACTTGGCGTATGCACTACTACTCCTTTTTCTTTCCTGGTTCATGAACTCCATGTGTTGACCGTCTTAAGACAAAATCAGATACCAATTTTTCTTGGGAATTGAGATTTTGACAAATTTAATCTCATTAGTTTAGATGTTCTCTGCTATGTGAATTTTTGGGGATTTGGCCAATTGGGTTTCTATAAAGTCCGTTAAACAATGATTATAGACTTCTAAGGTTCAGAATTTGAGGGCTTCGATTGTCTTGTGGGGTCTCAATGGGCAGTACATACGAGACAGACAGAGAGAGAAGGAGAGTGAGAATTTTTTGTCACATAGCAGTGCCGAAAACGCAGGAGGAGCCCTTATCTGCGGCAGCAGAGCCGGCTTTCAACGGTGCCTTAAGGGTGGAAATGTAAGAGTAGTAGTGAAAAGGGAACGCGTCTAGAAAACACTCTTCTTATAACTTAATCCTAACCGTCCGTTTTAATTATATGCGTTTTGCCCCATGTGACCCTTGCTGCATTTTCCATGGGGTGCTTCCCCTTCACTTTTCTTGTACTTTTCCTTCTATACATATACATACATATGGATACATAGATATATATATATAAACACATGACCCCTCAAAGCTTGTCAACACAATTAGGACCAGCTTACTTGAAAGCCCCTTTGGCCTCTCCTCAAAACCTTTTCTAGCTCCTTAAGGTGGTTGGTGGTGGTGAAGTCCAAGTGTTTGATGAAATTTCGTTAATAATCTCAACCTCTACTTGTTTCATAGCTAGCACTCTTAACAAGTTCAGATTTGTTGTTTTTGCTCATTTGGGTTCTTGTTTTTGGTGAGTTTCAAACTTAAATTGCTTCACAAGTTTTTTTTAGCTCAAGATCCAAGGCCGATGAACGATTTATGAATGTGTTTGTTGATGATATTTTTTTTTTTTTTTTTTTTTTTGCAGGTGTGAGATTGATTTGGACTTGAACTCAAATGATGGAAATGCCTCGAAATTCGAACACAAGAAGTGCGGACTGCTTGGAAGGAATGCTAAATGATTATGTGGGAGGGAAGGCCAAGTTGAAGGCTCATAAGAGTACTTCTTCTAGGCTTGTAACTGCTCTCACTTGTCTCCAATTTGCCTTTGCAGTTTATGCAACATTCCTTCTTTACTACATGAGCCCTTCGATCGATTTACGAACCAAACCAGACTTTGCATGGGCTACCAAGATTGCACAACAATGGAAACACTATATAATCCAACCCCACATTCTCAACCACTATCAAGAATCCGCTTCTCTTGTTCAAACCGAAAGCCTTCCAATCATGCCCTCGCTAGTTTGCGAGCATGAGAAGATTGATTTCATGCAGAAGAAGTCCAACGATGCCCAGATGATCAAGCTTAAGACAGAGCTTTACCATGAGGTTTTGGACTTTCAGAGCAAATCCATCGGCACGGAAACTCTTGCTCAGTTGATGGCAATGAAATCGAAGTGGGATTTGAAGGGCCCCAACAGACCAAAAGTCACAGTGATCTTAAACCACTTCAAGAGAAAAACACTTTGTGCTCAGCTGGACACCTTGCTTCAACAAACCCTTCCCTTCCACCACGTTTGGGTGCTTTCATTTGGGAGCCCAAATGAGCTTTCGTTGAAGAGAATTGTCGAAAGCTACAACGATTCAAGGATAAGCTTCATAAGTTCAAGCTATGACTTCAAGTACTATGGAAGGTTCCAAATGGCTCTGCAAACCGAAGCCGATCTTGTGTACATTCTTGATGATGACATGATTCCTGGGAAGAAAATGCTGCAGATTTTGTCACATGTAGCGGGAACGGAGAAGTACAAGAATGCGGTTTTGGGAAGCATAGGGAGAATTCTGCCATTCAGGCAGAAGGATTTTACCTTTCCAAGCTACAGAAAGTTCAGGTCTAAGGAGGCAGGGCTTTATTTGCCTGACCCTGCTTATGATATCACACTGGATAAAATTGTGCAGGTGGACTTCCTTTCCAGTTCTTGGTTCTTGTCTGCAGAGCATATCAAGACACTTTTCATCGAGAAACCCTTCACCTTTTCGACTGGCGAAGATCTACACCTCAGGTACATTTTTGACTGCTTTTCATCTGTTTTTTACAAAGCCATAATATTAACTGCTCCAATATACAGGGCGAGCACACTGCTCTACCCAACTGAACTAACCCGCTTGGTTATTTTCATCTTAGTAGAGAAGTTTTTACCTTGATGCAGGTTTATATTCTTAATTACTACAGAAAATTACTGTTAAATTTGCACGAAATGTTGTTAATTTCAGCCAAGTAGCCAGCACTTCTAAGTATTTAAATCAGAAATTTGATTGGCTTAGCTGGAAATTTTAAACTCAAATCCTATTAGTCATCATATGTTTAAAAAATCAAATTAATTCAGGCATACTTTAGAAAATTGATTTGGAATAAACTGTGAACACAAAGTGTATTTGGCCATTTCAAGTTTTAATTCCGCACTTAAATCAGATTTTCTTTCTAATGGGGATTAATTTGTGTGAAGGAATATAAACACTATTGCTCTAATAATGTGGTCAACTTGTCTGTTGTGGATGTGCATATTAATTATTTTATTTTAATATTTGGTATTTTTGTTTCCTTGTTCCACTAATTGATGTTCTGCATCCGCTTGCTTGTGTCTTGTACTTTACTTACTCCCACTTGCGCATGTCGAAATTTTCCAGATTCCCCTTTGCATTGTGGGATTATTATTTCATTGCATTTGGCTTGGGAGGACATTGCCAACTACAGCAGTCGATTCTTTTGAATTAGGCTGACCAAACTAACAACTAAAATTTCAAATTTTTCCTGCAAAAACATTGGAACATTGGTTACAAGTTAAACTCTGAATATAATTAAGGAGTTTTTGTGGCGCCAAGTCTAGAGTAATGGGTTAGTAACTACGTAGGGCATTAAGGTGACTGGTCGTATATGGAGGGCAGCCCTGTAGAATAGTTCACACACTAAAGCATTTATTTGTGGCTAGAAGTCAGAATTTTGTAATACAAGAATGACGAAAAGAGGTAGTTAGATTTTCATCCTTCGACAAAATTGAATTTCGATCAAACCCAAGTGTTAAAATTTTACTGTTTTCAGAATTTTTTCTGAGTAATCTGTTATCAACCGGATATACAATTCTCAAATTGGATTATATTTAGCCATTTGGAATAGTTTCTGATGGTTACTTTTTATTTTGGTGAAAATGCAGCTATCAGCTTCAAAAGTACAGAAATGCAGGATCATTTGTTCTTCCAGTTGACTCAAATGATAAGGAAACTTGGGGCGACAGTGAACATAGGCTTGCTTATGTGTCCGAAACCACTGTAATTTTCAAAGATATCGTTCAAGTCCGAGATGATCAATGGTGGAAAGCACTATCTACTGGTTATATCACTCAGTGGGCTGCAATGTATCCTCAAAAGGTTGATGCTCTCTTTTATGCTCATTCGGTTGATGAAGTTAAGGCACTTGCACCCCTTCTTGAGAAATTCAGGTCTACCGTTGGCAAGAAAGCTTACATCGCTGTCTCGGGCGGAAGTTACTGCACTTGTGAAGATGCAGCAACTGCTCTCAAGTGGCCTATATTGGTCTGTAGAGAGAGAAGGTTTAAGATATTCGATTTGGCTGTGGGAGCTCTCTCGGGAGTGTCAAACTCGGAGGTGGTAGTGCTGCAAGGAGTGTATGCTAGCATGAAAGGATTGATCAAGATTCACAACCCAAGTGTAGTGATCACAGTGGCTGACATTGATCCTAATGTGAAGAAAGCATTGAAAATGGCGACAGAAACAAATACGAATGCTACAACATTGGTTCTTTTACCGAGGCCTTCGATTTCTAAGGTTCTTTGGATGGCTGATCTTAGAACAACAGCACTGCCAAGTAAGATAAATTGATAGCTTTTAACTCCAATTAAGATAACAAATTTGCTTCAAAATGTATCACTAACTTTCCGTACCATTTCATACTTTCTTTTAGCATGTATCTAACCTACGAATTTCTCGAATGCAGATTGGAACCGAATGCGGATATCCATCAACATCATCACCCAAAACAGAGTTCACTCACTTACAAGGCTGCTCAAATCTCTCAGTGATGCCTACTATCTTGGTGATGAGGTACCTATCAGCTTTAACATGGACAGTAAAGTGGATGAGGCAACTATTAGACTAGTAAGCTCCTTTGACTGGGCTCATGGCCCGAAAACCCTCAAAAGACGAATCATCCAAGGAGGGCTTATTCGAGCTGTCAGCGAGAGTTGGTACCCTTCATCTGACGATGATTTTGGTCTGTTACTCGAGGATGATATTGAAGTCTCTCCTTATTACTACCTATGGATCAAATACGCCCTCTTAGCTTATCACTATGACCCCCAAGCTGTTGTTAAATTTTTCCAATTTGATAGTGGTGGTGCATATATGAGTTTGGCTTTTAAAAGGTTTCTAAGCTCACACGGTGCACTTGATTTCATGCCCATATACTCCCTAACAGAATGACACTGCTGAAAGGAAACACAAGCATATATTAGAAACTATAGTTACCTTGCTTACCATAGCTAATCTCCCACACAATTTTTGGTTCCATGCCTGTGCACATGCAGTTTTTCTAATCAATAGAATGCCTTGTAAATCTTTAAGTATGCAGTCTCCATTTTTCCAATTATTCAAAGTTCACCATGTGTTACAATCTCTAAAAGTGTTTGGAACAGCAGTGTACCCTTACCTTAGACCTTATAAAACATCCAAATTAGGTGTCAGGACAGAACAATGTGTATTTGTGGGATATGCTCTAGGCTATAAGGGTGTGTTTTGTTATCATAGAGCTAAGAAGGTTGTTTATCTCTAGATATGTGATTCATGATGAGCAGACATTTCCTTTTTTATCAAAGTAGTACTCAAACATGTGCACCAAATGTTGCTGGACAATTGCATAGACATCATGTTGTGATAGTTCCTTATGTTTTACCAGTTCATGCTAAGAATTCACAGCTAGATTCTACTTATTCACAAAATTCCAGTAGTGAGACTTCTGTTTAAGTTCAAGTGAGTTTAGATATACAAGAATCTTCTCAGAATTCACAGGGATCCACAGGTGTTCAAGCAACCTCTCAATTACAAGATTCTCCACCCCACACTACTTTACTCTCTGCACCAACTATCAACTCTTTGTTGCCTGTCCATAACTCAGCTCAAATCGAGGTAAATATTCCTTCTAACCCATTATGATTCAAGTTTAGCAAGTTCTTCATCACAAACTAGTATCTTTAAATGAACATTTTATGCAAACTAGACTAAAGTCTGGTGCAATTCAGAGAACGGATTATAATGCATATTCTGCATGTTCTCCTTCATCTTCATTCTCTGGTGATTTTGCATTCTGTGGATATACTGCATTACTTAGTATTGTTGAAAGAGATGAACCTTCCTCATATAAAGCTATAGTTAAATGTGAAAATTGGAGAGCAACAATGGTGGATGAATTCACAACTTTACAGAAACAAGGTACATGGGTTTTAGTTCCTCCACCTTTGGACAAAAATATAATTGGTAGCAAGTGGGTATACAAAGACAAAAGAGATCAACATGGTGTGATTTCCAGGTACAAAGCAAGGCTAGTTGCTCAAGGGTTCAGTCAAGAACATAGGTTAGATTATGAAGAAACATTCATTACTATGGTAAGGCATAGTACAATTCGACTTGTTTTAGCTCTTGATGCGTCTCAAAAATGGATTCTTAGACAACTAGATGTGAATAATGCTTTCTTCATGGGGATTTACAAGAAGAGGTGTTTATGAAGCAACCACAAGGTTTCCAAGACTCTGAGCATCCTGATTATGTTTGTAAGTTAATGAAGTCTTTATATGGTTTAAAACAAGCACCTAGAGCCTGGAATTCTAAGTTTACAACATATCTACCAACATTGGGCTTTGTTGTTTCAGAGTTAGATACCAATCTTTTTGTTAAAACACAAGGTGCTGATGTAGTGATACTTCTACTCTGTGTAGATGATATCATTATTACTGATCTAATTCCTCACTGGTGCAACAGATTATTGATTCTTTAGGAGAGGTTTTTGATATGAAAGACATGGGTATGCTCACTTTCTTTTTGGGCTTGCAAATTACATATCCGGAAAATGAAGACCTGTTTATATCTCAGTCCAAGTATATCAAGAATTTGTTCAAAAAGGCTAGTCTAGAATCATGTAAACCTTATTCTACTCTCTGTAAGCCTCACACACAACTACTCAAAGATGAAGGCACACCATGGACAGATCCAACCAATTTTCGAAGTTTAGTATGAGCCCTTCAATATCTCACATTCACTCATCAAGACATTGCTTATTCTGTGAATTGTACTTGTCAATTTATGGCTAAATCTACAGATGTTCACTTTTCTCTTGTTAAACAGATCTTAAGTTATCTTCAAGGCACTGTAGCTTGTGGTCTCACTTACTTTGCATATTCACAAGTCGACTTAACTGTTTTCAGTGATGCAGATTGGGCATCTGATAGTAATACTAGGAGATCTACCACTGGTTATGTTGTGTTCTTAGGCCTCAATTCAATTTCATGGCAATCTAAGAAGCAAGCTGGGGTGTCCAGAAGTTCAACAGAGGCTGAGTACAAAGCCTTAGTTAATGCAACAGTAGACCTAGCTTGGATTAGACTGATTTTAAAAGATTTGCAAGTGTTTTTACCTACTCCTCCTCTGTTACATTGTGACAATATTTCCACATTGGCACTTTGTTCGAATCTTGTCTTTCATACTCGGATCAAACACTTGGAAACTAATTTTCAGTTTGTTAGGGAACGAGTGCAAAAGAGAGACTTGCAGGTTGAATACATTTCAACTAAAGACCAAGTAGCTGAAATTTTGACAAAGGGATTACATGGTTCGCTATTTCTTCATCATTACTGCAATCTCAAACTTGGTTACCCAAGTTGAGATTGAGAGGGGGTATTAACCATGTAAATGCCAAATGGCATGATTTGATGTAAGCCATGTGTTCTGTTGATGTATCATTAGATCAAAGATTGGTTAGAGAAATATTGACCATTGGATGTGAGTTAGTTAGGAGGTTACTTAGTTGTTAAGATTCCTTCTTTGTATAAATAGTGAGTTGGCTCACTTTCTATTGTAATGAACATTCTCTCTCTAGAAATACATGCAAGCTTATTCATTTGCTTCTCTCTCTAAACTCTCTCTCTACATTTTCTTGAGTTCTGTTGCCATTGTTATGAGCTGCTACTAGCTTGCTAGAGCACAATTTATGGACATGAAAGAATGCAATGTCCTTAACAGTTGGCTTCCACATTACAATCCCACAATTTTTTTTTTTTGTACTACAAATCTTTTTATTAAGAACTTCAGGTCTCATTACAGTATCTGGATTCAGAACTTCTAGTTCTTACATATAAAACACATATTTTTTTAAAGAATTGTTATTGGCATTCTAAAAATCTCATTTTGCACTCTTTACAAATGTATTTTTTTCTCTAAATATAAAAAATTGGAGTGCAAAATAAGAATTTTGGAGTACCATAATAATTTTCTTTTCTTAATATCAAATATTAATGGACAAAGAAATGAGAATACCTAATTCTTAGCATCATTGGACCATTTCTTATCTAATTTAATGGTTAGAAAGCATTTCCTTAATTCTTATTAAAGGTTTTATTTATATGTAATTATTGCCGTGTTGAAACCACCAATTAGTCTTTTTTGTATAAAAGTACTATGGTAACAAATCCTATTATGAATGAACGAGAGAACTCTAGCATATATAGATCACGTATTGTAGATAAGTCAACGCCAAACAGAATTTAAACTACAATATTTATTTGTACACCTTATGGGACTAAAGCAGTCCTGAATTGGATTTAGCCAGATCCCTTCAAAAATCCTCCTCTTTCTTTAGGCCACGTGAAATACCTCGAGAAATCTGTTAGGTGTTACTCCACTTACATGTACAAATGCCCACTAAGTACGACCAAGAATCATCACACATTGACTAAGAGAAAGGACAAACGACGTAGGGTACAAGGGTATGTACGCTTGTAATTAAATAAGAAACATGCACATGGAGATTCTTAAGACTTTTATAAACTGCAAATTTCTTAGGTATTGTTAGGTCACGTAAAACTAGTTTCTATTCTGTTAGGGTCTACATTTTATATTAGCTACTTGCGTATTTTAATGATATTATCCTCGACGATATCGTGTACATATATAAATCCAATGCAAGGTCGTGCTAAGCTTTTTGGACTTGCATGCATGGTTTTATCTCAAAAATCTCAATGCAATCTACTGAGTAGCACTTAACCTATCATTTGTAAAGAATCAATCTTCTTACGTGAGATATTGTATTTCATCAGAACTCTTTACAAATATGAGTTGATCAGCTTGTAAAACTAGTTAAGTTATAGTCCAACTCAATTTTTGTACATTTTTGTACATTTTGGTTACGTAGCTTCCACTAACTATATTTTGTTTACTGTCCAAATCTGATACACCTCATTCATACATGGCTGGAGTCAAAGAAGCGTTTTTTTTTCTTCAAGATTCCATACTGACAACCACCAATGATGATTTTTTTTTTATTTGGTCTAATATATAGGGTTTTGACCTTGGATCATATATATGAAACAATGAAGGAGAGAATGATTTTTTTTTATTTGGTCTAATATATAGGGTTTTGACCTTGGATCATATATATGAAACAATGAAAGGAGAGAAGAGGAGGGAAGAGGAGGGGGGGGGGGGGATAAAATATGCTTGAAAGTGTCAGAAGTGGCGTATAGGTTTACTAAATTGAGGTTAAGATCTAATCTAGTGAGAGTCAAATGCATGACGGTTTAAAATAAATAAATAAATTGTCAGGGGCCATGAAAGAGGAAAGTTGTATCCATCAAGGCAATCTAACACTTACATTATTATAATTTTTAATAGAGAGATTTATCAAGAAAGTGAAGTCATATTATTGCCAAATAGTTTCATATTTTAATCAAGTTATAAAATACTAAGAAGAAATTGATGAATATATTGGAAATTATAATAGGATGCATGCTTTACAACGTTTAAAATGAAGCCATGATATTACAAACTTGTCTTATTAATCACATAAAAAATGAAGAAAGATCTCAAAAATCAATAATTGATTTTAGGTTTAAGTGAGGCCAAAAATAAAAACAGAACACCATTCCATTTTTCCTATTTTAATGTGAAGGTGGAAAGGTGAAGATAAGTTACTTAAATCTCAAAAATCAATAATTTGATTTTAGGTTTTAAGTGAGCTACTTATGTATCTATAATTCAAATTTTTAAGCTTGTGCCAATAAAAGAAGTGTAAATTAATTTTATATTGCTTCTCTTATTTGGCATATAAGTTTTGACCATAATTCACTCATATGTATTATTGAATCGCGTTATCTAATGAGAAATTCCTATTAGTTGTTATTGGTCAGATTCCTTAGAAGAGGTCATCCATTTTGCACTCTTCTTATTGCTTCATGTCATATAATCTTCATATATGGTAGGTGATTAATTTCATCCTATTAAATTATACGGAGGAAGCTCTACCATGCCCTAATTTTTATTTTTTTTATTTTTTATGATTACATAAGCAGATGTTTAATTTTTCAATAGATAACATAGTAGGGACACAATGCAAACTTTTTTTATTTTTTTGGCCAATAAAAACACGGAATAAGTTTGAACAAAGAGGAAAAGAACAAATAGTCTAGCTGGCCCTCCTCCCCCAACCCTTCTCTCTCTTCCACCTCCCAAAAAAAAAAAAAAAAAAAAAAAAAACAAAGCTCCAGAGCAAGCAGGGTTTATTATAACATAATTTCCCTAACTTTGAAGTTTGAAAATATTCATTCTTCTTTCATCTTTATTTAGGGGAATAATTCGATAGTCCATTGTTGATCGTACAAGGTCAACCACCAATTACACGATAGTGGAGAAGAAATATTTCAATCCTAAACATATTATAATTGCCACCAGAGGTGTTTTTTTTGGTAAATATGGTTTGGTTAAAAGTGAATGAGTTCGAGTGTTTCAAATTTTTATGTTCTCTTTTTTTAGTTCGTTGGTTCGTTGGTACAGATGTTTTATGTTATCTTTTGTTTTTTTTATTTTAACCAAAGTTGAGACTGTTAGTCAATCATACAGGTTCACCATAATAGCCGCATGTTAACTGCTCACAAACATCAAAGCATCAAAGAGTGCCATGTGTCCAATTAGTTAGTCCTTTTTTCACAAGATACCATGTGCTCTAATTGCATTATTTTAAGTAATCCAATTAGTTAGTCGATTGTGTCACCCATCTATTTTTGTTTCTTTCCCTAGTCTATGATTGGTTAGATCAATATCTCATTTGTTTAATTAGGTTGTCAATGGTAAGTCTTTCTTGATCTCTTCCTTCTCTTTGCATCCCTATTTAGGTAGTGGTGTTGCTCGATCTGTCGACTTTTATGGTTATGGTCGCTCTCTCCTTCTGTTGAGAAGAGCCTTTTGTAGCAATTATGATTACTGGTCAATCTTGAATTTAGAGCAATGATAGTTGTTCAAATCCGAGGTGTTTCTATGATTTGGTCTTGGCAATGTTCTATGAGAAGAAACTCGACATTTGTTAGAACTTGGAGGTGACTTATACCATGGTTTTTTTACCCCATTACTGAAACATCATCAAAGGTTGGTGCAGTTTTTCCTCTTTGGTGTCATTGCGGTGGCTTAAGGGGGATTCATACCGTTCGGGCTTTTTTGTTGGTTAGATTGTGATTTGGCGTATTTTTTCCGGCAATGGACTGTGAGGACCTCTTCATTATATCTCATAGAACGACTTCTTTGCCTAAGAAGCATCGTCTTTTACAGGTTCATTAAAAAGTAATGTAAGGTTTTGTTTCATGAGCATTATCATTTAGTTTGGTTGGATATGATTCGTAGTGAGGTTTTGTATTACCTTTCCATTGTGTTTGTAATCGTGTGAAATTGTATTTCTTGATGATGTTCTACATTTTATTTGATTCATGAAATGTTTCTGAAGCTGGTTTATACGTTTACTAAATGAGGTTACGATCTAATCTAGTGAGAGTCAAATGCATGTCGGTTAAATTTTATTTTAAAATGTCAGGGCGCATGCGCTTCTGTGAGATGCTTAATTAACAATTATGTCCTCCTCAGAGCAGCAGATGGTAATTAAAGACTGATCGAAGATAATAGATTTCTGTGTGTGTTTAGTTCTTTTTAAAGGGACCATGCATGCATGTGATACGTACAATTTTCAAAGTCGAATCATGCCCTTCATGATGTTCTACAGTTTATTTGATTAATGAAATGTTTCTGATTAAAGAAAATGTTTATGATTGAGACTCGTGAATTTAATATAGGGTGGTGTTATTCACACACTCATTCTTACTTCTTACACACTTTTTTAATTTCGTGTTGTCGAATAAAATGAGTTGTAAAAGATTAATGGACAAAATAACAATAGTGTGTGAGTTAAAAAGAAGTGTGTAAATAACACTACCCTTAAAATACTAAACTCAAGAATATGAAGAATATGAAAACAATAAAGAATATGAAGAATATGAAGTCTTACCTTAAAATACCCTTAAAATACTAATCATCAATGTCGTCAAAATCACTAAAACAATAAAGAATATGAAGTCTTACCTCATGTGAAGCTTCTGAAACATCGATTTCGTGTTTTATTTGTCAAAAATAATTTTTCTCAATCAACATGTTTGTAGTTTCATTGGTTAGGGTTTTGTTCATAATGGAGAGTCGAAGGATTTTGATAGTTGAAGAAGATAAATAATACGTTAAAAGTGATTTGGAGTGTATTTAGAAATTTTTTTTTTTTTAAACCTAATAAGGTCAAAATTATCATTGTATAGTAGGGTAAATAAATCATTTAATATTAGATTTTAATATGAGGTGCATTCAACATTTTGTGGAATGCTAATATGAAAAGTCTTTCCAATTTATCATGAGTTGATTTTTATAAAATTGGATCAAGCCTAATTTTTTTGGGCCCAATGGGAAGACTTCAGACGGAGTGAGCAAAACACTTTTTTTCTTTACTATTATTTTAAAAGACTTCCGTATGCAAAGTAAATTTGTCTGAAGGACTTCCATGTATTGATTAGGTATTTTCTCAATATAACTAGTTCATTTTCTCAACCCTTCTTCTTAACCGAAATGCTCTTTTATCATTTCCAAGCAGTAAATCTATTTGTAGCACATTGGATGACCAGTGACCAACTTTGTCAAGATGTGAATGAGCAAACGTGTAAGCATAGCTTTCCTCGTTGCAAATGTTATGAAACCTAAAATCCCATCTTCTTCTTAATTATTCAGCTTCTGCAACTCTAATGGCAATTCACCAACAAAAATACGACTTGACCAGTTTATGCAATACAGGAAATTTCTCTTCTCAATTCATACTTTGCCTTCTAATTTCTAATTTTCTTGAATAAAGGGTACAAACCCATTTGGATTATCCCCACTGCAAGCAAAATTCGCAGGAATAAAGGTTTCTTGCATTCAACTTGTCAAAGTTCGGCCAAAAAACCATTAACAAATTACAGCTTGCTGCAATGTACAATTAGGTATCTTCATATGGTCAAACTATATATATTTCAAATGTACATAAAGATTTGTTTAGTTATTTATGAACTAATTATCTCTATAGTACTCAATCTTTATGCCTCTCATGCACATGCATCATTCTCTGTAAACCTACGCGGCAGCTCTCGTTCACGCTGTGTATGGTGGGGTGTGAATTTCAGGTTTAGCTTTCGCCTGTTTTGCTGAAGGAGAAAAGCTGAAAAAGGAACTTCTCTCTTATCTCTATTTCCTTCATCATCAAGGTAGCTTGCATGAGTCTTATCTCTACGTTGTCTTCATTTTCCTTTGGACAAATATCAAATAAAAAATAAAACACTAACACATTAGTTTGTATCCTATAAGTTAATGTATCTAGTAGTACTTTTTTTTTATTTTTCATAATCAAACTAGGAAGTATGAGTCAGTAAATCTACATGATACAAGTTCTTTTTCATTTATTACCAACATTTGTTACTAAATGACGTGCAAATTTCCAATTTTTACTTTTTGTGAATACATAATTTTTATAACCGACTAAGACCGAAAACAAATAAAATATTGCCACATCAATTTGTATCTTATAACTTGGCGTATGCACTACTACTCCTTTTTCTTTCCTGGTTCATGAACTCCATGTGTTGACCGTCTTAAGACAAAATCAGATACCAATTTTTCTTGGGAATTGAGATTTTGACAAATTTAATTTTTGGGGATTTGGCCAATTGGGTTTCTATAAAGTCCGTTAAACAATGATTATAGATTTCTAAGGTTCAGAATTTGAGGGCTTCGATTGTCTTGTGGGGTCTCAGGCAGTACATATGAGACAGACAGAGAGAGAAGGAGAGTGAGAATTTTTTGTCACATAGCAGTGCCGAAAACGCAGGAGGAGCCCTTATCTGCGGCAGCAGAGCCCGCTTTCAACGGTGCCTTAAGGGTGGAAATGTACGAGTAGTAGTGAAAAGCGAACGCGTCTAAAAAAAACTCTTCTTATAACTTAATCCTAACCGTCCGTTTTAATTATATGCGTTTTGCCCATGTGACCCTTGCTGCATTTTCCATGGGGTGCTTCCCCTTCACTTTTCTTGTACTTTTCCTTCTATACATATACATACATATGGATACATAGATATATATATATATATATATATATATATAAACACATGACCCCTCAAAGCTTGTCAACACAATTAGGACCAGCTTACTTGAAAGCCCTTTTGGCCTCTCCTCAAAACCTTTTCTCCTTAAGGGGTTGGTGGTGGTGAAGTCCAAGTGTTTGATGAAATTTCGTTAATAATCTCAACCTCTACTTGTTTCATAGCTAGCACTCTTAACAAGTTCAGATTTGTTGTTTTTGCTCATTTGGGTTCTTGTTTTTGGTGAGTTTCAAACTTAAATTGCTTCACAAGTTTTTTTAGCTCAAGATCCTAGGCCGATGAACGATTTATGAATGTGTTTGTTGATGATTTTTTTTTTTTTTTTTTTTTTTGCAGGTGTGAGATTGATTTGGACTTGAACTCAAATGATGGAAATGCCTCGAAATTCGAACACAAGAAGTGCGGACTGCTTGGAAGGAATGCTAAATGATTATGTGGGAGGGAAGGCCAAGTTGAAGGCTCATAAGAGTACTTCTTCTAGGCTTGTAACTGCTCTCACTTGTCTCCAATTTGCCTTTGCAGTTTATGCAACATTCCTTCTTTACTACATGAGCCCTTCGATCGATTTACGAACCAAACCAGACTTTGCATGGGCTACCAAGATTGCACAACAATGGAAACACTATATAATCCAACCCCACATTCTCAACCACTATCAAGAATCCGCTTCTCTTGTTCAAACCGAAAGCCTTCCAATCATGCCCTCGCTAGTTTGCGAGCATGAGAAGATTGATTTCATGCAGAAGAAGTCCAACGATGCCCAGATGATCAAGCTTAAGACAGAGCTTTACCATGAGGTTTTGGACTTTCAGAGCAAATCCATCGGCACGGAAACTCTTGCTCAGTTGATGGCAATGAAATCGAAGTGGGATTTGAAGGGCCCCAACAGACCAAAAGTCACAGTGATCTTAAACCACTTCAAGAGAAAAACACTTTGTGCTCAGCTGGACACCTTGCTTCAACAAACCCTTCCCTTCCACCACGTTTGGGTGCTTTCATTTGGGAGCCCAAATGAGCTTTCGTTGAAGAGAATTGTCGAAAGCTACAACGATTCAAGGATAAGCTTCATAAGTTCAAGCTATGACTTCAAGTACTATGGAAGGTTCCAAATGGCTCTGCAAACCGACGCCGATCTTGTGTACATTCTTGATGATGACATGATTCCTGGGAAGAAAATGCTGCAGATTTTGTCACATGTAGCGGGAACGGAGAAGTACAAGAATGCGGTTTTGGGAAGCATAGGGAGAATTCTGCCATTCAGGCAGAAGGATTTTACCTTTCCAAGCTACAGAAAGTTCAGGTCTAAGGAGGCAGGGCTTTATTTGCCTGACCCTGCTTATGATATCACACTGGATAAAATTGTGCAGGTGGACTTCCTTTCCAGTTCTTGGTTCTTGTCTGCAGAGCATATCAAGACACTTTTCATCGAGAAACCCTTCACCTTTTCGACTGGCGAAGATCTACACCTCAGGTACATTTTTGACTGCTTTTCATCTGTTTTTTACAAAGCCATAATATTAACTGCTCCAATATACAGGGCGAGCACACTGCTCTACCCAACTGAACTAACCCGCTTGGTTATTTTCATCTTAGTAGAGAAGTTTTTACCTTGATGCAGGCTTATATTCTTAATTACTACAGAAAATTACTGTTAAATTTGCACGAAATGTTGTTAATTTCAGCCAAGTAGCCAGCACTTCTAAGTATTTAAATCAGAAATTTGATTGGCTTAGCTGGAAATTTTAAACTCAAATCCTATTAGTCATCATATGTTTAAAAAATCAAATTAATTCAGGCATACTTTACAAATTGATTTGGAATAAACTGTGAACACAAAGTGTATTTGGCCATTTCAAGTTTTAATTCCGCACTTAAATCAGATTTTCTTTCTAATGGGGATTAATTTGTGTGAAGGAATATAAACACTATTGCTCTAATAATGTGGTCAACTTGTCTGTTGTGGATGTGCATATTAATTATTTTTAATATTTGGTATTTTTGTTTCCTTGTTCCACTAATTGATGTTCTGCATCCGCTTGCTTGTGTCTTTGTACTTTACTTACTCCCACTTGCGCATGTCGAAATTTCCAGATCCCCTTTGCATTGTGGGATTATTATTTCATTGCATTTGGCTTGGGAGGACATTGCCAACTACAGCAGTCGATTCTTTTGAATTAGGCTGACCAAACTAACAACTAAAATTTCAAATTTTTCCTGCAAAAACATTGGAACATTGGTTACAAGTTAAACTCTGAATATAATTAAGGAGTTTTTGTGGCGCCAAGTCTAGAGTAATGGGTTAGTAACTACGTAGGGCATTAAGGTGACTGGTCGTATATGGAGGGCAGCCCTGTAGAATAGTTCACACACTAAAGCATTTATTTGTGGCTAGAAGTCAGAATTTTGTAATACAAGAATGACGAAAAGAGGTAGTTAGATTTTCATCCTTCGACAAAATTGAATTTCGATCAAACCCAAGTGTTAAAATTTTACTGTTTTCAGAATTTTTTCTGAGTAATCTGTTATCAACCGGATATACAATTCTCAAATTGGATTATATTTAGCCATTTGGAATAGTTTCTGATGGTTACTTTTTATTTTGGTGAAAATGCAGCTATCAGCTTCAAAAGTACAGAAATGCAGGATCATTTGTTCTTCCAGTTGACTCAAATGATAAGGAAACTTGGGGCGACAGTGAACATAGGCTTGCTTATGTGTCCGAAACCACTGTAATTTTCAAAGATATCGTTCAAGTCCGAGATGATCAATGGTGGAAAGCACTATCTACTGGTTATATCACTCAGTGGGCTGCAATGTATCCTCAAAAGGTTGATGCTCTCTTTTATGCTCATTCGGTTGATGAAGTTAAGGCACTTGCACCCCTTCTTGAGAAATTCAGGTCTACCGTTGGCAAGAAAGCTTACATCGCTGTCTCGGGCGGAAGTTACTGCACTTGTGAAGATGCAGCAACTGCTCTCAAGTGGCCTATATTGGTCTGTAGAGAGAGAAGGTTTAAGATATTCGATTTGGCTGTGGGAGCTCTCTCGGGAGTGTCAAACTCGGAGGTGGTAGTGCTGCAAGGAGTGTATGCTAGCATGAAAGGATTGATCAAGATTCACAACCCAAGTGTAGTGATCACAGTGGCTGACATTGATCCTAATGTGAAGAAAGCATTGAAAATGGCGACAGAAACAAATACGAATGCTACAACATTGGTTCTTTTACCGAGGCCTTCGATTTCTAAGGTTCTTTGGATGGCTGATCTTAGAACAACAGCACTGCCAAGTAAGATAAATTGATAGCTTTTAACTCCAATTAAGATAACAAATTTGCTTCAAAATGTATCACTAACTTTCCGTACCATTTCATACTTTCTTTTAGCATGTATCTAACCTACGAATTTCTCGAATGCAGATTGGAACCGAATGCGGATATCCATCAACATCATCACCCAAAACAGAGTTCACTCACTTACAAGGCTGCTCAAATCTCTCAGTGATGCCTACTATCTTGGTGATGAGGTACCTATCAGCTTTAACATGGACAGTAAAGTGGATGAGGCAACTATTAGACTAGTAAGCTCCTTTGACTGGGCTCATGGCCCGAAAACCCTCAAAAGACGAATCATCCAAGGAGGGCTTATTCGAGCTGTCAGCGAGAGTTGGTACCCCTCATCTGACGATGATTTTGGTCTGTTACTCGAGGATGATATTGAAAGTCTCTCTTATTACTACCTATGGATCAAATACGCCCTCTTAGCTTATCACTATGACCCCCCAAGCTGTTGTTAAATTTTTTCCAATTTGATAGTGGTGGTGCATATATGAGTTTGGCTTTTAAAAAGGTTTCTAAGCTCACACGGTGCACTTGATTTCATGCCCATATACTCCCTAACAGAATGACACTGCTGAAAGGAAACACAAGCATATATTAGAAACTATAGTTACCTTGCTTACCATAGCTAATCTCCACACAATTTTTGGTTCCATGCCTGTGCACATGCAGTTTTGCTAATCAATAGAATGCCTTGTAAATCTTTAAGTATGCAGTCTCCATTTTTCCAATTATTCAAAGTTCACCATGTGTTACAATCTCTAAAAGTGTTTGGAACAGCAGTGTACCCTTACCTTAGACCTTATAAACATCCAAATTAGGTGTCAGGACAGAACAATGTGTATTTGTGGGATATGCTCTAGGCTATAAGGGTGTGTTTTGTTATCATAGAGCTAAGAAGGTTGTTTATCTCTAGATATGTGATTCATGATGAGCAGGACATTTCCTTTTTTATCAAAGTAGTACTCAAAACATGTGCACCCAAATGTTGCTGGAACAATTGCATAGACATCATTGTTGTGATAGTTCCTTATGTTTTACCAGTCATGCTAAGAATTCACAGCTAGATTCTACTTATTCACAAAATTCCAGTAGTGAGACTTCTGTTTAAGTTCAAGTGAGTTTAGATATACAAGAATCTTCTAGAATTCACAGGGATCCACAGGTGTTCAAGGCAACCTCTCAATTACAAGATCTCCACCCAACACTACTTTACTCTCTGCACCAACTATCAACTCTTTGTTGCCTGTCCATAACTCAGCTCACATCGAGGGTAAATATTCCTTCTAACCCATTATGATTCAAGTTTAGCAAGTTCTTCATCACAAACTAGTATCTTTAAATGAACATTTTATGCAAACTAGACTAAAGTCTGGTGCAATTCAGAGAACGGATTATAATGCATATTCTGCATGTTCTCCTTCATCTTCATTCTCTGGTGATTTTGCATTCTGTGGATATACTGCATTACTTAGTATTGTTGAAAGAGATGACCTTCCTCATATAAAGCTATAGTTAAATGTGAAAATTGGAGAGCAACAATGGTGGATGAATTCACAACTTTACAGAAACAAGGTACATGGGTTTTAGTTCCTCCACCTTTGGACAAAAATATAATTGGTAGCAAAGTGGGTATACAAAGACAAAAGAGATCAACATGGTGTGATTTCCAGGTACAAAGCAAGGCTAGTTGCTCAAGGGTTCAGTCAAGAACATAGGTTAGATTATGAAGAAACATTCAGTACTATGGTAAGGCATAGTACAATTTGACTTGTTTTAGCTCTTAATGCGTCTCAAAAATGGATTCTTAGACAACTAGATGTGAATAATGCTTTCTTCATGGGGATTTACAAGAAGAGGTGTTTATGAAGTCTTATATGGTTTAAAACAAGCACCTAGAGCCTGGAATTCTAAGTTTACAACATATCTACCAACATTGGGCTTTGTTGTTCAGAGTTAGATACCAATCTTTTTGTTAAACATAAGGTTGCTGATGTAGTGATACTTCTACTCTATGTAGATGATATCATTATTACTGATCTAATTCCTCACTGGTGCAACAGATTATTGATTCTTTAGGAGAGGTTTTTGATATGAAAGACATGGGTATGCTCACTTTCTTTTTGGGCTTGCAAATTACATATCCGGAAAATGAAGACCTGTTTATATCTCAGTCCAGAGTATATCAAGAATTTGTTCAAAAAGGCTAGTCTAGAATCATGTAAACCTTATTCTACTCTCTGTAAGCCTCACACACAACTACTCAAAGATGAAGGCACACCATGGACAGATCCAACCAATTTCGAAGTTTAGTATGAGCCCTTCAATATCTCACATTCACTCATCAAGACATTGCTTATTCTGTGAATTGTACTTGTCAATTTATGGCTAAATCTACAGATGTTCACTTTTCTCTTGTTAAACAGATCTTAAGTATCTTCAAGGCACTGTAGCTTGTGGTCTCACTTACTTTGCATATTCACAAGTCGACCTTAACTGTTTTCAGTGATGCAGATTGGCACTCTGATAGTAAATACTAGGAGATCTACCACTGGTTTATGTTGTGTTCTTAGGCCTCAATTCAATTTCATGGCAATCTAAGAAGCAAGCTGGGGTGTCCAGAAGTTCAACAGAGGCTGAGTACAAAGCCTTAGTTAATTGCAACAGTAGACCTAGCTTGGATTAGACTGATTTTAAAGATTGCAAGTGTTTTACCTACTCCTCCTCTGTTACATTGTGACAATATTTCCACATTGGCACTTTGTTCGAATCTTGTCTTTCATTACTCGGATCAAACACTTGGAAACTAATTTTCAGTTTGTTAGGGAACGAGTGCAAAAGAGAGACTTGCAGGTTGAATACATTTCAACTAAAGACCAAGTAGCTGAAATTTTGACAAAGGGATTACATGGTTCGCTATTTCTTCATCATTACTGCAATCTCAAACTTGGTTACCCAAGTTGAGATTGAGAGGGGGTATTAACCATGTAAATGCCAAATGGCATGATTTGATGTAAGCCATGTGTTCTGTTGATGTATCATTAGATCAAAGATTGGTTAGAGAAATATTGACCATTGGATGTGAGTTAGTTAGGAGGTTACTTAGTTGTTAAGATTCCTTCTTTGTATAAATAGTGAGTTGGCTCACTTTCTATTGTAATGAACATTCTCTCTCTAGAAATACATGCAAGCTTATTCATTTGCTTCTCTCTCTAAACTCTCTCTCTACATTTTCTTGAGTTCTGTTGCCATTGTTATGAGCTGCTACTAGCTTGCTAGAGCACAATTTATGGACATGAAAGAATGCAATGTCCTTAACAGTTGGCTTCCACATTACAATCCCACAATTTTTTTTTTTTTGTACTACAAATCTTTTTATTAAGAACTTCAGGTCTCATTACAGTATCTGGATTCAGAACTTCTAGTTCTTACATATAAAACACATATTTTTTTTAAAGAATTGTTATTGGCATTCTAAAAATCTCATTTTGCACTCTTTACAAATGTATTTTTTCTCTAAATATAAAAAATTGGAGTGCAAAATAAGAATTTTGGAGAGTACCATAATAATTTTCTTTTCTTAATATCAAATATTAATGGACAAAGAAATGAGAATACCTAATTCTTAGCATCATTGGACCATTTCTTATCTAATTTAATGGTTAGAAAGCATTTCCTTAATTCTTATTAAAGGTTTTATTTATATGTAATTATTGCCGTGTTGAAACCACCAATTAGTCTTTTTTTGTATAAAAGTACTATGGTAAACAAATCCTATTATGAATGAACGAGAGAACTCTAGCATATATAGATCACGTATTGTAGATAAGTCAACGCCAAACAGAATTTAAACTACAATATTTATTTGTACACCTTATGGGACTAAAGCAGTCCTGAATTGGATTAGCCAGATCCCTTCAAAATCCTCCTCTTTCTTTAGGCCACGTGAAATACCTCGAGAAATCTGTTAGGTGTTACTCCACTTACATGTACAAATGCCCACTAAGTACGACCAGAATCATCACACATTGACTAAGAGAAAGGACAAACGACGTAGGGTACAAGGGTATGTACGCTTGTAATTAAATAAAGAACATGCACATGGAGATTCTTAAGACTTTTATAAACTGCAAATTTCTTAGGTATTGTTAGGTCACGTAAAACTAGTTTCTATTCTTGTTAGGGTCTACATTTTATATTAGCTACTTGCGTATTTTAATGATATTATCCTCGACGATATCGTGTACATATATAAATCCAATGCAAGGTCGTGCTAAGCTTTTGGACTTGCATGCATGGTTTTTATCTCAAAAAATCTCAATGCAATCTACTGAGTAGCACTTAACCTATCATTGTAAAGAATCAATCTTCTTACGTGAGATATTGTATTTCATCCAGAACTCTTTACAAATATGAGTTGATCAGCTTGTAAAACTAGTTAAGTTATAGTCCAACTCAATTTTTGTACATTTTTGTACATTTTGGTTACGTAGCTTCCACTAACTATATTTTTGTTTACTGTCCAAATCTGATACACCTCATTCATACATGGCTGGAGTCAAAGAAGCGTTTTTTTCTTCAAGATTCCATACTGACAACCACCAATGATGATTTTTTTTTATTGGTCTAATATATAGGGTTTTGACCTTGGATCATATATATGAAACAATGAAAGGAGAGATGATTTTTTTTTATTTGGTCTAATATATAGGGTTTTGACCTTGGATCATATATATGAAACAATGAAAGGAGAGAAGAGGAGGGAAGAGGAGGGGGGGGGGGGGATAAATATTGCTTTGAAAGTGTCAGAAGTGGCGTATAGGTTTACTAACTTTGAGGTTAGATCTAATCTAGTGAGAGTCAAATGCATGACGGTTAAAATAAATAAATAAATTGTCAGGGGCCATGAAAGAGGAAAGTTGTATCCATCAAGGCAATCTAACACTTACATTATTAATAATTTTTAATAGAGAGATTATCAAGAAAGTGAAGTCATATTATTGCCAAATAGTTCATATTTTAATCAAGTTATAAAATACTAAGAAGAAATTGATGAATATATTGGAAATTATAATAGGATGCATGCTTTACAACGTTTAAAATGAAAGCCATGATATTACAAAACTTGTCTTATTAATCACATAAAAATGAAGAAAGATCTCAAAATCAATAATTGATTTTAGGTTTAAGTGAGGCCAAAAAATAAAAACAGAACACCATTCCATTTTCCTATTTTAATGTGAAGGTGAAAGGTGAAGATAAGTTACTTAAATCTCAAAAATCAATAATTTGATTTTAGGTTTAAGTGAGCTACTTATGTATCTATAATTCAAATTTTTAAGCTTGTGCCAATAAAAAGAAGTGTAAATTAATTTTATATTGCTTCTCTTATTTGGCATATAAGTTTGACCATAATTCACTCATATGTATTATTGAATCGCGTTTATCTAATGAGAAAATTCCTATTAGTTGTTATTGGTCAGATTCCTTAGAAGAGGTCATCCATTTTGCACTCTTCTTATTTGCTTCATGTCATATAATCTTCATATATGGTAGGTGATTAATTTCATCCTATTAAATTATACGGAGAAGCTCTCTACCATGCCCTAATTTTTATTTTTTTATTTTTTTATGATTACATAAGCAGATGTTTAATTTTTCAATAGATAACATAGTAGGGACACAATGCAAACTTTTTTTATTTTTTGGGCCAATAAAACACGGAATAAGTTTGAACAAAGAGGAAAAGAACAAATAGTCTAGCTGGCCCTCCTCCCCCAACCCTTCTCTCTCTTCCACCTCCCAAAAAAAAAAAAAAAACAAAGCTCCAGAGCAAGCAGGGTTTATTATAACATAATTTCCCTAACTTTGAAGTTTGAAAATATTCATTCTTCTTCATCTTTATTTAGGGGAATAATTCGATAGTCCATTGTTGATCGTACAAGGTCAACCACCAATTACACGATAGTGGAGAAGAAATATTTCAATCCTAAACATATTATAATTGCCACCAGAGGTTTTTTTTTTGGTAAATATGGTTTGGTTAAAAGTGAATGAGTCGAGTGTTTCAAATTTTTATGTTCTCTTTTTTTAGTTCGTTGGTTCGTTGGTACAGATGCTTTATGTTATCTTTTTTTTTTTTTTAACCAAAGTTGAGACTGTTAGTCAATCAATACAGGTTCACCATAATAGCCGCATGTTAACCTGCTCACAAACATCAAAGCATCACAAGAGTGCCATGTGTCCAATTAGTTAGTCCTTTTTCACAAGAGTACCATGTGCTCTAATTGCATTATTTTAAGTAATCCAATTAGTTAGTCGATTGTGTCACCCATCTATTTTTGTTTCTTTCCCTAGTCTATGATTGGTTAGATCAATATCTCATTTGTTTAATTAGGTTGTCAATGGTAAGTCTTCTTGATCTCGTCCTTCTCTTTGCATCCCTATTTCAGGTAGTGGTCGGTTGCTCGATCTGTCGACTTTTATGGTTATGGTCGCTCTCTCCTTCTGTTGAGAAGAGCCTTTTGTAGCAATTATGAATTAACTGGTCAATCTTGAATTTAGAGCAATGATAGTTGTTCAAATCCGAGGTGTTCTATGATTTGTGCTCTTGGCAATGTTCTATGAGAAGAAACTCGACATTTGTTAGAGCCTTGGAGGTGACTTATACCATGGTTTTTTTACCCCATTACTGAAACATCATCAAAGGTTGGTGCAGTTTTTCCTCTTTGGTGTCATTGCGGTGGCTTAAGGGGATATTCATACCGTTCGGGCTTTTTTTGTTGGTTAGATTGTGATTTGGCGTATTTTTTCCCGGCAATGGACTGTGAGGACCTCTTCATTATATCTCATAGAACGACTTCTTTGCCTAAGAAGCATCGTCTTTTACAGGTTCATTAAAAAGTAATGTAAGGTTTTGTTCTCATGAGCATTATCATTTAGTTTGGTTGGATATGATTCTATAGTTGAGGTTTTGTATTACCTTTCCATTGTGTTTGTAATCGTGAAATTGTATTTCTTCTTGATGATGTTCTACATTTTATTTGATTAATGAAATGTTTCTGAAGCTGGTTTATACGTTTACTAAATTGAGGTTAAGATCTAATCTAGTGAGAGTCAAATGCATGTCGGTTAAATTTTATTTTAAAATGTCAGGGGCGCATGCGCTTCTGTGAGATGCTTAATTAACAATTATGTCCTCCTCAGAGGAGCAGATGGTAATTAATAAGACTGATCGAAGATAATAAGATTTCTGTGTGTGTTTAGTTCTTTTTAAGGTACCATGCATGCATGCATGTGATACGTACAATTTTCAAAGTCGAATCATGCCCTTTCATGATGTTCTACATTTTATTTGATTAATGAAATGTTTCTGATTAAAGAAAATGTTTATGATTGAGACTCGTGAATTTAATATAGGGTGGTGTTATTCACACACTCATTCTTACTTCTTACACACTTTTTTAATTTCGTGTTGTCGAATAAAATGAGTTGTAAAAGATTAATGGACAAAAATTAACAATAGTGTGTGAGTTAAAAAGAAGTGTGTAAATAACACTACCCTTAAAATACTAAACTCAAGAATATGAAGAATATGAAAACAATAAAGAATATGAAGAATATGAAGTCTTACCTTAAAATACCCTTAAATACTAATCATCAATGTCGTCAAAATCACTAAAACAATAAAGAATATGAAGTCTTATCTCATGTGAAGCTTCTGAAACATCGATTTCGTGTTTTCATTTGTCAAAAATAATTTTTCTCAATCAACATGTTTGTAGTTTCATTGGTTAGGGTTTTGTTCAATAATGGAGAGTCGAAGAGATTTTGATAGTTGAAGAAGATAAATAATACGTTTAAAAGTGATTTGGAGTGTATTTAGAAATTTTTTTTTTTTTAAACCTAATAAGGTCAAAATTATCATTGTATAGTAGGGTAAATAAATCATTTAATATTAGATTTTAATATGAGGTGCATTCAACATTTTGTGGAATGCTAATATGAAAAGTCTTTCCAATTTATCATAGGAGTTTGATTTTTATAAAATTGGATCAAGCCTAATTTTTTTGGGCCCCAATGGGAAAGACTTCAGACGGAGTGAGCAAAAAACACTTTTTTTCTTTACTATTATTTTAAAAGACTTCCGTATGCAAAAGTAAATTTTGTCTGAAGGACTTCCATGTATTGATTAGGTATTTTCTCAATATAACTAGTTTCATTTTCTCAACCCTTCTTCTTAACCGAATGCTCTTTTATCATTTCCAAGCAGTAAATCTATTTTGTAGCACATTGGATGACCAGTGACCAACTTTGTCAAGATGTGAATGAGCAAACGTGTAAGCATAGCTTTCCTCGTTGCAAATGTTATGAAACCTAAAATCCCATCTTCTTCTTAATTATTCAGCTTCTGCAACTCTAATGGCAATTCACCAACAAAAATACGACTTGACCAGTTTATGCAATACAGGAAATTTCTCTCTCTCAATTCATACTTTGCCTTCTAATTTCTAATTTTCCTTGAATAAAGGGTACAAACCCATTTGGATTATCCCCACTGCAAGCAAAATTCGCAGGAATAAAGGTTTCTTGCATTCAACTTGTCAAAGTTCGGCAAAAAACCATTAACAAATTACAGCTTGCTGCAATGTACAATTAGGTATCTTCATATGGTCAAACTATATATATTTCAAATGTACATAAAGATTTGTTTAGTTATTTATGAACTAATTATCTCTATAGTACTCAATCTTTATGCCTCTCATGCACATGCATCATTCTCTGTAAACCTACGCGGCAGCTCTCGTTCACGCTGTGTATGGTGGGGGTTTGAATTTCAGGTTTAGCTTTCGCCTGTTTTGCTGAAGGAGAAAAGCTGAAAAAGGAACTTCTCTCTTATCTCTACTCATTTCCTTCATCATCAAGGTAGCTTGCATGAGTCTTATCTCTACGTGTCTTCATTTTCCTTTGGACAAATATCAAATAAAAATAAAACACTAACACATTAGTTTGTATCCTATAAGTTAATGTATCTAGTAGTACTTTTTATTTTTATTTTTCATAATCAAACTAGGAAGTATGAGTCGTAAATCTACATGATACAAGTTCTTTTTCATTTATTACCAACATTTGTTACTAAATGACGTGCAAATTTCCAATTTTTACTTTTTGTGAATACATAATTTTTATAACCGACTAAGACCGAAAACAAATAAAATATTGCCACATCAATTTGTATCTTATAACTTGGCGTATGCACTACTACTCCTTTTTCTTTCCTGGTTCATGAACTCCATGTTTGACCGTCTTAAGACAAAATCAGATACCAATTTTTCTTGGGAATTGAGATTTTGACAAATTAATCTCATTAGTTTAGATGTTCTCTGCTATGTGAATTTTTGGGGATTTGGCCAATTGGGTTTCTATAAAGTCCGTTAAAACAATGATTATAGACTTCTAAGGTTCAGAATTTGAGGGCTTCGATTGTCTTGTGGGGTCTCAATGGGCAGTACATACGAGACAGACAGAGAGAGAAGGAGAGAGTGAGAATTTTTTGTCACATAGCAGTGCCGAAAACGCAGGAGGAGCCCTTATCTGCGGCAGCAGAGCCGGCTTTCAACGGTGCCCTTAAGGGTGGAAATGTAAGAGTAGTAGTGAAAAGGGAACGCGTCTAGAAAACACTCTTCTTATAACTTAATCCTAACCGTCCGTTTTAATTATATGCGTTTTGCCCCATGTGACCCTTGCTGCATTTTCCATGGGGTGCTTCCCTTCACTTTTCTTGTACTTTTCCTTCTATACATATACATACATATGGATAAGATATATATATATATATAAACACATGACCCCTCAAAGCTTGTCAACACAATTAGGACCAGCTTACTTGAAAGCCCCTTTGGCCTCTCCTCAAAACCTTTTCTAGCTCCTTAAGGTGGTTGGTGGTGGTGAAGTCCAAGTGTTTGATGAAATTTCGTTAATAATCTCAACCTCTACTTGTTTCATAGCTAGCACTCTTAACAAGTTCAGATTTGTTGTTTTTGCTCATTTGGGTTCTTGTTTTTGGTGAGTTTCAAACTTAAATTGCTTCACAAGTTTTTTTTAGCTCAAGATCCAAGGCCGATGAACGATTTATGAATGTGTTTGTTGATGATATTTTTTTTTTTTTTTTTTTTTTTTGCAGGTGTGAGATTGATTTGGACTTGAACTCAAATGATGGAAATGCCTCGAAATTCGAACACAAGAAGTGCGGACTGCTTGGAAGGAATGCTAAATGATTATGTGGGAGGGAAGGCCAAGTTGAAGGCTCATAAGAGTACTTCTTCTAGGCTTGTAACTGCTCTCACTTGTCTCCAATTTGCCTTTGCAGTTTATGCAACATTCCTTCTTTACTACATGAGCCCTTCGATCGATTTACGAACCAAACCAGACTTTGCATGGGCTACCAAGATTGCACAACAATGGAAACACTATATAATCCAACCCCACATTCTCAACCACTATCAAGAATCCGCTTCTCTTGTTCAAACCGAAAGCCTTCCAATCATGCCCTCGCTAGTTTGCGAGCATGAGAAGATTGATTTCATGCAGAAGAAGTCCAACGATGCCCAGATGATCAAGCTTAAGACAGAGCTTTACCATGAGGTTTTGGACTTTCAGAGCAAATCCATCGGCACGGAAACTCTTGCTCAGTTGATGGCAATGAAATCGAAGTGGGATTTGAAGGGCCCCCAACAGACCAAAAGTCACAGTGATCTTAAACCACTTCAAGAGAAAAACACTTTGTGCTCAGCTGGACACCTTGCTTCAACAAACCCTTCCCTTCCACCACGTTTGGGTGCTTTCATTTGGGAGCCCAAATGAGCTTTCGTTGAAGAGAATTGTCGAAAGCTACAACGATTCAAGGATAAGCTTCATAAGTTCAAGCTATGACTTCAAGTACTATGGAAGGTTCCAAATGGCTCTGCAAACCGAAGCCGATCTTGTGTACATTCTTGATGATGACATGATTCCTGGGAAGAAAATGCTGCAGATTTTGTCACATGTAGCGGGAACGGAGAAGTACAAGAATGCGGTTTTGGGAAGCATAGGGAGAATTCTGCCATTCAGGCAGAAGGATTTTACCTTTCCAAGCTACAGAAAGTTCAGGTCTAAGGAGGCAGGGCTTTATTTGCCTGACCCTGCTTATGATATCACACTGGATAAAATTGTGCAGGTGGACTTCCTTTCCAGTTCTTGGTTCTTGTCTGCAGAGCATATCAAGACACTTTTCATCGAGAAACCCTTCACCTTTTCGACTGGCGAAGATCTACACCTCAGGTACATTTTTGACTGCTTTTCATCTGTTTTTTACAAAGCCATAATATTAACTGCTCCAATATACAGGGCGAGCACACTGCTCTACCCAACTGAACTAACCCGCTTGGTTATTTTCATCTTAGTAGAGAAGTTTTTACCTTGATGCAGGTTTATATTCTTAATTACTACAGAAAATTACTGTTAAATTTGCACGAAATGTTGTTAATTTCAGCCAAGTAGCCAGCACTTCTAAGTATTTAAATCAGAAATTTGATTGGCTTAGCTGGAAATTTTAAACTCAAATCCTATTAGTCATCATATGTTTAAAAAATCAAATTAATTCAGGCATACTTTAGAAAATTGATTTGGAATAAACTGTGAACACAAAGTGTATTTGGCCATTTCAAGTTTTAATTCCGCACTTAAATCAGATTTTCTTTCTAATGGGGATTAATTTGTGTGAAGGAATATAAACACTATTGCTCTAATAATGTGGTCAACTTGTCTGTTGTGGATGTGCATATTAATTATTTTATTTTAATATTTGGTATTTTTGTTTCCTTGTTCCACTAATTGATGTTCTGCATCCGCTTGCTTGTGTCTTGTACTTTACTTACTCCCACTTGCGCATGTCGAAATTTTCCAGATTCCCCTTTGCATTGTGGGATTATTATTTCATTGCATTTGGCTTGGGAGGACATTGCCAACTACAGCAGTCGATTCTTTTGAATTAGGCTGACCAAACTAACAACTAAAATTTCAAATTTTTCCTGCAAAAACATTGGAACATTGGTTACAAGTTAAACTCTGAATATAATTAAGGAGTTTTTGTGGCGCCAAGTCTAGAGTAATGGGTTAGTAACTACGTAGGGCATTAAGGTGACTGGTCGTATATGGAGGGCAGCCCTGTAGAATAGTTCACACACTAAAGCATTTATTTGTGGCTAGAAGTCAGAATTTTGTAATACAAGAATGACGAAAAGAGGTAGTTAGATTTCATCCTTCGACAAAATTGAATTTCGATCAAACCCAAGTGTTAAAATTTTACTGTTTTCAGCATTTTTTCTGAGTAATCTGTTATCAACTGGATATACAATTCTCAAATTGGATTATATTTAGCCATTTGGAATAGTTTCTGATGGTTACTTTTTATTTTGGTGAAAATGCAGCTATCAGCTTCAAAAGTACAGAAATGCAGGATCATTTGTTCTTCCAGTTGACTCAAATGATAAGGAAACTTGGGGCGACAGTGAACATAGGCTTGCTTATGTGTCCGAAACCACTGTAATTTTCAAAGATATCGTTCAAGTCCGAGATGATCAATGGTGGAAAGCACTATCTACTGGTTATATCACTCAGTGGGCTGCAATGTATCCTCAAAAGGTTGATGCTCTCTTTTATGCTCATTCGGTTGATGAAGTTAAGGCACTTGCACCCCTTCTTGAGAAATTCAGGTCTACCGTTGGCAAGAAAGCTTACATCGCTGTCTCGGGCGGAAGTTACTGCACTTGTGAAGATGCAGCAACTGCTCTCAAGTGGCCTATATTGGTCTGTAGAGAGAGAAGGTTTAAGATATTCGATTTGGCTGTGGGAGCTCTCTCGGGAGTGTCAAACTCGGAGGTGGTAGTGCTGCAAGGAGTGTATGCTAGCATGAAAGGATTGATCAAGATTCACAACCCAAGTGTAGTGATCACAGTGGCTGACATTGATCCTAATGTGAAGAAAGCATTGAAAATGGCGACAGAAACAAATACGAATGCTACAACATTGGTTCTTTTACCGAGGCCTTCGATTTCTAAGGTTCTTTGGATGGCTGATCTTAGAACAACAGCACTGCCAAGTAAGATAAATTGATAGCTTTTAACTCCAATTAAGATAACAAATTTGCTTCAAAATGTATCACTAACTTTCCGTACCATTTCATACTTTCTTTTAGCATGTATCTAACCTACGAATTTCTCGAATGCAGATTGGAACCGAATGCGGATATCCATCAACATCATCACCCAAAACAGAGTTCACTCACTTACAAGGCTGCTCAAATCTCTCAGTGATGCCTACTATCTTGGTGATGAGGTACCTATCAGCTTTAACATGGACAGTAAAGTGGATGAGGCAACTATTAGACTAGTAAGCTCCTTTGACTGGGCTCATGGCCCGAAAACCCTCAAAAGACGAATCATCCAAGGAGGGCTTATTCGAGCTGTCAGCGAGAGTTGGTACCCTTCATCTGACGATGATTTTGGTCTGTTACTCGAGGATGATATTGAAGTCTCTCCTTATTACTACCTATGGATCAAATACGCCCTCTTAGCTTATCACTATGACCCCCAAGCTGTTGTTAAATTTTTCCAATTTGATAGTGGTGGTGCATATATGAGTTTGGCTTTTAAAAGGTTTCTAAGCTCACACGGTGCACTTGATTTCATGCCCATATACTCCCTAACAGAATGACACTGCTGAAAGGAAACACAAGCATATATTAGAAACTATAGTTACCTTGCTTACCATAGCTAATCTCCCACACAATTTTGGTTCCATGCCTGTGCACATGCAGTTTTTCTAATCAATAGAATGCCTTGTAAATCTTTAAGTATGCAGTCTCCATTTTTCCAATTATTCAAAGTTCACCATGTGTTACAATCTCTAAAAGTGTTTGGAACAGCAGTGTACCCTTACCTTAGACCTTATAAAACATCCAAATTAGGTGTCAGGACAGAACAATGTGTATTTGTGGGATATGCTCTAGGCTATAAGGGTGTGTTTTGTTATCATAGAGCTAAGAAGGTTGTTTATCTCTAGATATGTGATTCATGATGAGCAGACATTTCCTTTTTTATCAAAGTAGTACTCAAACATGTGCACCAAATGTTGCTGGACAATTGCATAGACATCATGTTGTGATAGTTCCTTATGTTTTACCAGTTCATGCTAAGAATTCACAGCTAGATTCTACTTATTCACAAAATTCCAGTAGTGAGACTTCTGTTTAAGTTCAAGTGAGTTTAGATATACAAGAATCTTCTCAGAATTCACAGGGATCCACAGGTGTTCAAGCAACCTCTCAATTACAAGATTCTCCACCCCACACTACTTTACTCTCTGCACCAACTATCAACTCTTTGTTGCCTGTCCATAACTCAGCTCAAATCGAGGTAAATATTCCTTCTAACCCATTATGATTCAAGTTTAGCAAGTTCTTCATCACAAACTAGTATCTTTAAATGAACATTTTATGCAAACTAGACTAAAGTCTGGTGCAATTCAGAGAACGGATTATAATGCATATTCTGCATGTTCTCCTTCATCTTCATTCTCTGGTGATTTTGCATTCTGTGGATATACTGCATTACTTAGTATTGTTGAAAGAGATGAACCTTCCTCATATAAAGCTATAGTTAAATGTGAAAATTGGAGAGCAACAATGGTGGATGAATTCACAACTTTACAGAAACAAGGTACATGGGTTTTAGTTCCTCCACCTTTGGACAAAAATATAATTGGTAGCAAGTGGGTATACAAAGACAAAAGAGATCAACATGGTGTGATTTCCAGGTACAAAGCAAGGCTAGTTGCTCAAGGGTTCAGTCAAGAACATAGGTTAGATTATGAAGAAACATTCAGTACTATGGTAAGGCATAGTACAATTTGACTTGTTTTAGCTCTTAATGCGTCTCAAAAATGGATTCTTAGACAACTAGATGTGAATAATGCTTTCTTCATGGGGATTTACAAGAAGAGGTGTTTATGAAGTCTTTATATGGTTTAAAACAAGCACCTAGAGCCTGGAATTCTAAGTTTACAACATATCTACCAACATTGGGCTTTGTTGTTTCAGAGTTAGATACCAATCTTTTTGTTAAAACATAAGGTGCTGATGTAGTGATACTTCTACTCTATGTAGATGATATCATTATTACTGATCTAATTCCTCACTGGTGCAACAGATTATTGATTCTTTAGGAGAGGTTTTTGATATGAAAGACATGGGTATGCTCACTTTCTTTTTGGGCTTGCAAATTACATATCCGGAAAATGAAGACCTGTTTATATCTCAGTCCAAGTATATCAAGAATTTGTTCAAAAAGGCTAGTCTAGAATCATGTAAACCTTATTCTACTCTCTGTAAGCCTCACACACAACTACTCAAAGATGAAGGCACACCATGGACAGATCCAACCAATTTTCGAAGTTTAGTATGAGCCCTTCAATATCTCACATTCACTCATCAAGACATTGCTTATTCTGTGAATTGTACTTGTCAATTTATGGCTAAATCTACAGATGTTCACTTTTCTCTTGTTAAACAGATCTTAAGTTATCTTCAAGGCACTGTAGCTTGTGGTCTCACTTACTTTGCATATTCACAAGTCGACTTAACTGTTTTCAGTGATGCAGATTGGGCATCTGATAGTAATACTAGGAGATCTACCACTGGTTATGTTGTGTTCTTAGGCCTCAATTCAATTTCATGGCAATCTAAGAAGCAAGCTGGGGTGTCCAGAAGTTCAACAGAGGCTGAGTACAAAGCCTTAGTTAATGCAACAGTAGACCTAGCTTGGATTAGACTGATTTTAAAAGATTTGCAAGTGTTTTTACCTACTCCTCCTCTGTTACATTGTGACAATATTTCCACATTGGCACTTTGTTCGAATCTTGTCTTTCATACTCGGATCAAACACTTGGAAACTAATTTTCAGTTTGTTAGGGAACGAGTGCAAAAGAGAGACTTGCAGGTTGAATACATTTCAACTAAAGACCAAGTAGCTGAAATTTTGACAAAGGGATTACATGGTTCGCTATTTCTTCATCATTACTGCAATCTCAAACTTGGTTACCCAAGTTGAGATTGAGAGGGGGTATTAACCATGTAAATGCCAAATGGCATGATTTGATGTAAGCCATGTGTTCTGTTGATGTATCATTAGATCAAAGATTGGTTAGAGAAATATTGACCATTGGATGTGAGTTAGTTAGGAGGTTACTTAGTTGTTAAGATTCCTTCTTTGTATAAATAGTGAGTTGGCTCACTTTCTATTGTAATGAACATTCTCTCTCTAGAAATACATGCAAGCTTATTCATTTGCTTCTCTCTCTAAACTCTCTCTCTACATTTTCTTGAGTTCTGTTGCCATTGTTATGAGCTGCTACTAGCTTGCTAGAGCACAATTTATGGACATGAAAGAATGCAATGTCCTTAACAGTTGGCTTCCACATTACAATCCCACAATTTTTTTTTTTTGTACTACAAATCTTTTTATTAAGAACTTCAGGTCTCATTACAGTATCTGGATTCAGAACTTCTAGTTCTTACATATAAAACACATATTTTTTTTAAAGAATTGTTATTGGCATTCTAAAAATCTCATTTTGCACTCTTTACAAATGTATTTTTTTCTCTAAATATAAAAAATTGGAGTGCAAAATAAGAATTTTGGAGTACCATAATAATTTTCTTTTCTTAATATCAAATATTAATGGACAAAGAAATGAGAATACCTAATTCTTAGCATCATTGGACCATTTCTTATCTAATTTAATGGTTAGAAAGCATTTCCTTAATTCTTATTAAAGGTTTTATTTATATGTAATTATTGCCGTGTTGAAACCACCAATTAGTCTTTTTTTGTATAAAAGTACTATGGTAAACAAATCCTATTATGAATGAACGAGAGAACTCTAGCATATATAGATCACGTATTGTAGATAAGTCAACGCCAAACAGAATTTAAACTACAATATTTATTTGTACACCTTATGGGACTAAAGCAGTCCTGAATTGGATTTAGCCAGATCCCTTCAAAATCCTCCTCTTTCTTTAGGCCACGTGAAATACCTCGAGAAATCTGTTAGGTGTTACTCCACTTACATGTACAAATGCCCACTAAGTACGACCAAGAATCATCACACATTGACTAAGAGAAAGGACAAACGACGTAGGGTACAAGGGTATGTACGCTTGTAATTAAATAAAGAACATGCACATGGAGATTCTTAAGACTTTTATAAACTGCAAATTTCTTAGGTATTGTTAGGTCACGTAAAACTAGTTTCTATTCTTGTTAGGGTCTACATTTTATATTAGCTACTTGCGTATTTTAATGATATTATCCTCGACGATATCGTGTACATATATAAATCCAATGCAAGGTCGTGCTAAGCTTTTTGGACTTGCATGCATGGTTTTTATCTCAAAAAATCTCAATGCAATCTACTGAGTAGCACTTAACCTATCATTTGTAAAGAATCAATCTTCTTACGTGAGATATTGTATTTCATCCAGAACTCTTTACAAATATGAGTTGATCAGCTTGTAAAACTAGTTAAGTTATAGTCCAACTCAATTTTTGTACATTTTTGTACATTTTGGTTACGTAGCTTCCACTAACTATATTTTTGTTTACTGTCCAAATCTGATACACCTCATTCATACATGGCTGGAGTCAAAGAAGCGTTTTTTTCTTCAAGATTCCATACTGACAACCACCAATGATGATTTTTTTTTATTTGGTCTAATATATAGGGTTTTGACCTTGGATCATATATATGAAACAATGAAAGGAGAGAATGATTTTTTTTTATTTGGTCTAATATATAGGGTTTTGACCTTGGATCATATATATGAAACAATGAAAGGAGAGAAGAGGAGGGAAGAGGAGGGGGGGGGGGGGATAAAATATGCTTGAAAGTGTCAGAAGTGGCGTATAGGTTTACTAAATTTGAGGTTAAGATCTAATCTAGTGAGAGTCAAATGCATGACGGTTAAAATAAATAAATAAATTGTCAGGGGCCATGAAAGAGGAAAGTTGTATCCATCAAGGCAATCTAACACTTACATTATTAATAATTTTTAATAGAGAGATTTATCAAGAAAGTGAAGTCATATTATTGCCAAATAGTTTCATATTTTAATCAAGTTATAAAATACTAAGAAGAAATTGATGAATATATTGGAAATTATAATAGGATGCATGCTTTACAACGTTTAAAATGAAAGCCATGATATTACAAAACTTGTCTTATTAATCACATAAAAAATGAAGAAAGATCTCAAAAATCAATAATTGATTTTAGGTTTAAGTGAGGCCAAAAATAAAAACAGAACACCATTCCATTTTTCCTATTTTAATGTGAAGGTGAAAGGTGAAGATAAGTTACTTAAATCTCAAAAATCAATAATTTGATTTTAGGTTTAAGTGAGCTACTTATGTATCTATAATTCAAATTTTTAAGCTTGTGCCAATAAAAAGAAGTGTAAATTAATTTTATATTGCTTCTCTTATTTGGCATATAAGTTTTGACCATAATTCACTCATATGTATTATTGAATCGCGTTTATCTAATGAGAAAATTCCTATTAGTTGTTATTGGTCAGATTCCTTAGAAGAGGTCATCCATTTTGCACTCTTCTTATTTGCTTCATGTCATATAATCTTCATATATGGTAGGTGATTAATTTCATCCTATTAAATTATACGGAGGAAGCTCTACCATGCCCTAATTTTTATTTTTTTTATTTTTTTATGATTACATAAGCAGATGGTTAATTTTTCAATAGATAACATAGTAGGGACACAATGCAAACTTTTTTTATTTTTTGGGCCAATAAAAACACGGAATAAGTTTGAACAAAGAGGAAAAGAACAAATAGTCTAGCTGGCCCTCCTCCCCCAACCCTTCTCTCTCTTCCACCTCCCAAAAAAAAAAAAAAAAAAAAAAAAAACAAAGCTCCAGAGCAAGCAGGGTTTATTATAACATAATTTCCCTAACTTTGAAGTTTGAAAATATTCATTCTTCTTTCATCTTTATTTAGGGGAATAATTCGATAGTCCATTGTTGATCGTACAAGGTCAACCACCAATTACACGATAGTGGAGAAGAAATATTTCAATCCTAAACATATTATAATTGCCACCAGAGGTTTTTTTTTTGGTAAATATGGTTTGGTTAAAAGTGAATGAGTTCGAGTGTTTCAAATTTTTATGTTCTCTTTTTTTAGTTCGTTGGTTCGTTGGTACAGATGTTTTATGTTATCTTTTGTTTTTTTTATTTTAACCAAAGTTGAGACTGTTAGTCAATCAATACAGGTTCACCATAATAGCCGCATGTTAACCTGCTCACAAACATCAAAGCATCACAAGAGTGCCATGTGTCCAATTAGTTAGTCCTTTTTTCACAAGAATACCATGTGCTCTAATTGCATTATTTTAAGTAATCCAATTAGTTAGTCGATTGTGTCACCCATCTATTTTTGTTTCTTTCCCTAGTCTATGATTGGTTAGATCAATATCTCATTTGTTTAATTAGGTTGTCAATGGTAAGTCTTTCTTGATCTCTTCCTTCTCTTTGCATCCCTATTTCAGGTAGTGGTCGGTTGCTCGATCTGTCGACTTTTATGGTTATGGTCGCTCTCTCCTTCTGTTGAGAAGAGCCTTTTGTAGCAATTATGAATTACTGGTCAATCTTGAATTTAGAGCAATGATAGTTGTTCAAATCCGAGGTGTTTCTATGATTTGTGCTCTTGGCAATGTTCTATGAGAAGAAACTCGACATTTGTTAGAACCTTGGAGGTGACTTATACCATGGTTTTTTTACCCCATTACTGAAACATCATCAAAGGTTGGTGCAGTTTTTCCTCTTTGGTGTCATTGCGGTGGCTTAAGGGGATTCATACCGTTCGGGCTTTTTTTGATGGTTAGATTGTGATTTGGCGTATTTTTTCCCGGCAATGGACTGTGAGGACCTCTTCATTATATCTCATAGAACGACTTCTTTGCCTAAGAAGCATCGTCTTTTACAGGTTCATTAAAAAGTAATGTAAGGTTTTGTTCTCATGAGCATTATCATTTAGTTTGGTTGGATATGATTCTGTAGTTGAGGTTTTGTATTACCTTTCCATTGTGTTTGTAATCGTGAAATTGTATTTCTTCTGGATGATGTTCTACATTTTATTTGATTAATGAAATGTTTCTGAAGCTGGTTTATACGTTTACTAAATTGAGGTTAAGATCTAATCTAGTGAGAGTCAAATGCATGTCGGTTAAATTTTATTTAAAATGTCAGGGGCGCATGCGCTTCTGTGAGATGCTTAATTAACAATTATGTCCTCCTCAGAGCAGCAGATGGTAATTAATAAGACTGATCGAAGATAATAAGATTTCTGTGTGTGTTTAGTTCTTTTTAAAGGGACCATGCATGCATGTGATACGTACAATTTTCAAAGTCGAATCATGCCCTTTCATGATGTTCTACATTTTATTTGATTAATGAAATGTTTCTGATTAAAGAAAATGTTTATGATTGAGACTCGTGAATTTAATATAGGGTGGTGTTATTCACACACTCATTCTTACTTCTTACACACTTTTTTAATTTCGTGTTGTCGAATAAAATGAGTTGTAAAAGATTAATGGACAAAAATTAACAATAGTGTGTGAGTTAAAAAGAAGTGTGTAAATAACACTACCCTTAAAATACTAAACTCAAGAATATGAAGAATATGAAAACAATAAAGAATATGAAGAATATGAAGTCTTACCTTAAAATACCCTTAAAATACTAATCATCAATGTCGTCAAAATCACTAAAACAATAAAGAATATGAAGTCTTACCTCATGTGAAGCTTCTGAAACATCGATTTCGTGTTTTATTTGTCAAAAATAATTTTTCTCAATCAACATGTTTGTAGTTTCATTGGTTAGGGTTTTGTTCAATAATGGAGAGTCGAAGGGATTTTGATAGTTGAAGAAGATAAATAATACGTTAAAAGTGATTTGGAGTGTATTTAGAAATTTTTTTTTTTTTAAACCTAATAAGGTCAAAATTATCATTGTATAGTAGGGTAAATAAATCATTTAATATTAGATTTTAATATGAGGTGCATTCAACATTTTGTGGAATGCTAATATGAAAAGTCTTTCCAATTTATCATAGGAGTTTGATTTTTATAAAATTGGATCAAGCCTAATTTTTTTGGGCCCAATGGGAAAGACTTCAGACGGAGTGAGCAAAAACACTTTTTTTCTTTACTATTATTTTTAAAAGACTTCCGTATGCAAAAGTAAATTTTGTCTGAAGGACTTCCATGTATTGATTAGGTATTTTCTCAATATAACTAGTTCATTTTCTCAACCCTTCTTCTTAACCGAAATGCTCTTTTATCATTTCCAAGCAGTAAATCTATTTTGTAGCACATTGGATGACCAGTGACCAACTTTGTCAAGATGTGAATGAGCAAACGTGTAAGCATAGCTTTCCTCGTTGCAAATGTTATGAAACCTAAAATCCCATCTTCTTCTTAATTATTCAGCTTCTGCAACTCTAATGGCAATTCACCAACAAAAATACGACTTGACCAGTTTATGCAATACAGGAAATTTCTCTTTCTCAATTCATACTTTGCCTTCTAATTTCTAATTTTCTTTGAATAAAGGGTACAAACCCATTTGGATTATCCCCACTGCAAGCAAAATTCGCAGGAATAAAGGTTTCTTGCATTCAACTTGTCAAAGTTCGGCCAAAAACCATTAACAAATTACAGCTTGCTGCAATGTACAATTAGGTATCTTCATATGGTCAAACTATATATATTTCAAATGTACATAAAGATTTGTTTAGTTATTTATGAACTAATTATCTCTATAGTACTCAATCTTTATGCCTCTCATGCACATGCATCATTCTCTGTAAACCTACGCGGCAGCTCTCGTTCACGCTGTGTATGGTGGGGGTGTGAATTTCAGGTTTAGCTTTCGCCTGTTTTGCTGAAGGAGAAAAGCTGAAAAAGGAACTTCTCTCTTATCTCTACTCATTTCCTTCATCATCAAGGTAGCTTGCATGAGTCTTATCTCTACGTTGTCTTCATTTTCCTTTGGACAAATATCAAATAAAAAATAAAACACTAACACATTAGTTTGTATCCTATAAGTTAATGTATCTAGTAGTACTTTTTATTTTTATTTTTCATAATCAAACTAGGAAGTATGAGTCAGTAAATCTACATGATACAAGTTCTTTTTCATTTATTACCAACATTTGTTACTAAATGACGTGCAAATTTCCAATTTTTACTTTTTGTGAATACATAATTTTTATAACCGACTAAGACCGAAAACAAATAAAATATTGCCACATCAATTTGTATCTTATAACTTGGCGTATGCACTACTACTCCTTTTTCTTTCCTGGTTCATGAACTCCATGTGTTGACCGTCTTAAGACAAAATCAGATACCAATTTTTCTTGGGAATTGAGATTTTGACAAATTTAATTTTTGGGGATTTGGCCAATTGGGTTTCTATAAAGTCCGTTAAACAATGATTATAGATTTCTAAGGTTCAGAATTTGAGGGCTTCGATTGTCTTGTGGGGTCTCAGTGGGCAGTACATATGAGACAGACAGAGAGAGAAGGAGAGTGAGAATTTTTTGTCACATAGCAGTGCCGAAAACGCAGGAGGAGCCCTTATCTGCGGCAGCAGAGCCCGCTTTCAACGGTGCCTTAAGGGTGGAAATGTACGAGTTGTAGTGAAAAGCGAACGCGTCTAAAAAACACTCTTCTTATAACTTAATCCTAACCGTCCGTTTTAATTATATGCGTTTTGCCCATGTGACCCTTGCTGCATTTTCCATGGGGTGCTTCCCCTTCACTTTTCTTGTACTTTTCCTTCTATACATATACATACATATGGATACATAGATATATATATATATATATATATATATATATATATATAAACACATGACCCCTCAAAGCTTGTCAACACAATTAGGACCAGCTTACTTGAAAGCCCTTTTGGCCTCTCCTCAAAACCTTTTCTCCTTAAGGGGTTGGTGGTGGTGAAGTCCAAGTGTTTGATGAAATTTCGTTAATAATCTCAACCTCTACTTGTTTCATAGCTAGCACTCTTAACAAGTTCAGATTTGTTGTTTTTGCTCATTTGGGTTCTTGTTTTTGGTGAGTTTCAAACTTAAATTGCTTCACAAGTTTTTTTTAGCTCAAGATCCTAGGCCGATGAACGATTTATGAATGTGTTTGTTGATGATATTTTTTTTTTTTTTTTTTTTTTGCAGGTGTGAGATTGATTTGGACTTGAACTCAAATGATGGAAATGCCTCGAAATTCGAACACAAGAAGTGCGGACTGCTTGGAAGGAATGCTAAATGATTATGTGGGAGGGAAGGCCAAGTTGAAGGCTCATAAGAGTACTTCTTCTAGGCTTGTAACTGCTCTCACTTGTCTCCAATTTGCCTTTGCAGTTTATGCAACATTCCTTCTTTACTACATGAGCCCTTCGATCGATTTACGAACCAAACCAGACTTTGCATGGGCTACCAAGATTGCACAACAATGGAAACACTATATAATCCAACCCCACATTCTCAACCACTATCAAGAATCCGCTTCTCTTGTTCAAACCGAAAGCCTTCCAATCATGCCCTCGCTAGTTTGCGAGCATGAGAAGATTGATTTCATGCAGAAGAAGTCCAACGATGCCCAGATGATCAAGCTTAAGACAGAGCTTTACCATGAGGTTTTGGACTTTCAGAGCAAATCCATCGGCACGGAAACTCTTGCTCAGTTGATGGCAATGAAATCGAAGTGGGATTTGAAGGGCCCCAACAGACCAAAAGTCACAGTGATCTTAAACCACTTCAAGAGAAAAACACTTTGTGCTCAGCTGGACACCTTGCTTCAACAAACCCTTCCCTTCCACCACGTTTGGGTGCTTTCATTTGGGAGCCCAAATGAGCTTTCGTTGAAGAGAATTGTCGAAAGCTACAACGATTCAAGGATAAGCTTCATAAGTTCAAGCTATGACTTCAAGTACTATGGAAGGTTCCAAATGGCTCTGCAAACCGACGCCGATCTTGTGTACATTCTTGATGATGACATGATTCCTGGGAAGAAAATGCTGCAGATTTTGTCACATGTAGCGGGAACGGAGAAGTACAAGAATGCGGTTTTGGGAAGCATAGGGAGAATTCTGCCATTCAGGCAGAAGGATTTTACCTTTCCAAGCTACAGAAAGTTCAGGTCTAAGGAGGCAGGGCTTTATTTGCCTGACCCTGCTTATGATATCACACTGGATAAAATTGTGCAGGTGGACTTCCTTTCCAGTTCTTGGTTCTTGTCTGCAGAGCATATCAAGACACTTTTCATCGAGAAACCCTTCACCTTTTCGACTGGCGAAGATCTACACCTCAGGTACATTTTTGACTGCTTTTCATCTGTTTTTTACAAAGCCATAATATTAACTGCTCCAATATACAGGGCGAGCACACTGCTCTACCCAACTGAACTAACCCGCTTGGTTATTTTCATCTTAGTAGAGAAGTTTTTACCTTGATGCAGGCTTATATTCTTAATTACTACAGAAAATTACTGTTAAATTTGCACGAAATGTTGTTAATTTCAGCCAAGTAGCCAGCACTTCTAAGTATTTAAATCAGAAATTTGATTGGCTTAGCTGGAAATTTTAAACTCAAATCCTATTAGTCATCATATGTTTAAAAAATCAAATTAATTCAGGCATACTTTACAAAATTGATTTGGAATAAACTGTGAACACAAAGTGTATTTGGCCATTTCAAGTTTTAATTCCGCACTTAAATCAGATTTTCTTTCTAATGGGGATTAATTTGTGTGAAGGAATATAAACACTATTGCTCTAATAATGTGGTCAACTTGTCTGTTGTGGATGTGCATATTAATTATTTTATTTTAATATTTGGTATTTTTGTTTCCTTGTTCCACTAATTGATGTTCTGCATCCGCTTGCTTGTGTCTTGTACTTTACTTACTCCCACTTGCGCATGTCGAAATTTTCCAGATTCCCCTTTGCATTGTGGGATTATTATTTCATTGCATTTGGCTTGGGAGGACATTGCCAACTACAGCAGTCGATTCTTTTGAATTAGGCTGACCAAACTAACAACTAAAATTTCAAATTTTTCCTGCAAAAACATTGGAACATTGGTTACAAGTTAAACTCTGAATATAATTAAGGAGTTTTTGTGGCGCCAAGTCTAGAGTAATGGGTTAGTAACTACGTAGGGCATTAAGGTGACTGGTCGTATATGGAGGGCAGCCCTGTAGAATAGTTCACACACTAAAGCATTTATTTGTGGCTAGAAGTCAGAATTTTGTAATACAAGAATGACGAAAAGAGGTAGTTAGATTTTCATCCTTCGACAAAATTGAATTTCGATCAAACCCAAGTGTTAAAATTTTACTGTTTTCAGAATTTTTTCTGAGTAATCTGTTATCAACCGGATATACAATTCTCAAATTGGATTATATTTAGCCATTTGGAATAGTTTCTGATGGTTACTTTTTATTTTGGTGAAAATGCAGCTATCAGCTTCAAAAGTACAGAAATGCAGGATCATTTGTTCTTCCAGTTGACTCAAATGATAAGGAAACTTGGGGCGACAGTGAACATAGGCTTGCTTATGTGTCCGAAACCACTGTAATTTTCAAAGATATCGTTCAAGTCCGAGATGATCAATGGTGGAAAGCACTATCTACTGGTTATATCACTCAGTGGGCTGCAATGTATCCTCAAAAGGTTGATGCTCTCTTTTATGCTCATTCGGTTGATGAAGTTAAGGCACTTGCACCCCTTCTTGAGAAATTCAGGTCTACCGTTGGCAAGAAAGCTTACATCGCTGTCTCGGGCGGAAGTTACTGCACTTGTGAAGATGCAGCAACTGCTCTCAAGTGGCCTATATTGGTCTGTAGAGAGAGAAGGTTTAAGATATTCGATTTGGCTGTGGGAGCTCTCTCGGGAGTGTCAAACTCGGAGGTGGTAGTGCTGCAAGGAGTGTATGCTAGCATGAAAGGATTGATCAAGATTCACAACCCAAGTGTAGTGATCACAGTGGCTGACATTGATCCTAATGTGAAGAAAGCATTGAAAATGGCGACAGAAACAAATACGAATGCTACAACATTGGTTCTTTTACCGAGGCCTTCGATTTCTAAGGTTCTTTGGATGGCTGATCTTAGAACAACAGCACTGCCAAGTAAGATAAATTGATAGCTTTTAACTCCAATTAAGATAACAAATTTGCTTCAAAATGTATCACTAACTTTCCGTACCATTTCATACTTTCTTTTAGCATGTATCTAACCTACGAATTTCTCGAATGCAGATTGGAACCGAATGCGGATATCCATCAACATCATCACCCAAAACAGAGTTCACTCACTTACAAGGCTGCTCAAATCTCTCAGTGATGCCTACTATCTTGGTGATGAGGTACCTATCAGCTTTAACATGGACAGTAAAGTGGATGAGGCAACTATTAGACTAGTAAGCTCCTTTGACTGGGCTCATGGCCCGAAAACCCTCAAAAGACGAATCATCCAAGGAGGGCTTATTCGAGCTGTCAGCGAGAGTTGGTACCCTTCATCTGACGATGATTTTGGTCTGTTACTCGAGGATGATATTGAAGTCTCTCCTTATTACTACCTATGGATCAAATACGCCCTCTTAGCTTATCACTATGACCCCCAAGTGTCCCTCCCAGAGCTCTCCTCAATCTCTCTTTACACCCCTAAGCTGGTTGAAGTGGTGAAAGAAAGGCCTAAGTGGAATCCAACCGAATTTTTCAAGAACATCCATCCAAACACACCATATGTCCATCAGTTACCATGCAGTTGGGGTGCAGTCTTCTTCCCCAAGCAATGGAGAGAATTCTATGTCTACATGAACATGAGGTTCACCGAAGACGCCAAGAAAAACCCGGTTCAAATTCCCAAGTCCAGGACTAATGGCTGGCAAGCTTCATGGAAAAAGTTCCTCATAGACATGATGTATCTCAGAGGGTACGTCAGTCTCTATCCAAACTTTCCGAATCAGGCAAGCTTTTCGACTAACCATATGGAACCCGGAGCACATATCAGTGCCAAGGACAATGTTGTGAAGCATGACAAGTCAGATTTTGAGGTGCCATTGTTGCAGGAAGACTTTAGAAACTTTTTGCCAGGTGGGAAATTGCCTCCAGCCTCAAGGCTGCCATCTTTGAACCTCTTCAACCAACCAGTCTCTCTGAAGGGCCTAAAGGCAGCTGGGGCAAAGTTGGGGCAGGATGTAATTGGATGCAATAATGCCACAGAGATAGTGATGGTTGACCATCAAACAGGTCTGCCATCAAGGTGTGCCAAATTTTAAAAATTAAATTTCTGTTAGTTGATTATTCTTTATTTCTTTATGTAATTTCTGTTTTTATTTTCCTTTTAAACTTTATGTGAGTGGGGTTGGTGCTGAGAACAATTTGGGTGAGTGGAGGAAAAACAGTGCTGAATTAGGTGGTGACTGGTGAAGATAGATTTTTGGCAAGGAAAATTGGGATTGTGTTGCTAATGTTGTAATGCAGCCGAAAGTTGGCTTGTAACTATGTAAGCAAAGGTTTGACAAAAAAAAAACTTTGTAAGCAAGGAAAAGATTGTTCAATGAATGTAAACTCTGCTCTCAAAATGATTTGCTGTCTCACATTTTCATTTCTATTTTTTCCTTTCTCCTTATCCCTGATAAATACGTGATTTTTTTTTCCCCTCCTTATCCCTAAACCCTCAATAGTAAAGAAAACAGCAGTAAAGCCACGTTAAACATAAATAACATCAAAGAAAATAGGTAGATAGAAGATTCAAGAGGCCTATAACAATCAATATATAGAGGAATGAGCCGACTTGATTTTTTGGCATTATAACCACAAAGAAGAGCTTTCGAATTTTTATTCTTTAGTACTTCATATTAAACACATCCATTAGAACTAGTATTTGGGTGTTTCTTTTTGAGATGTACAAGATGAAATTTTCATAAACGTTCTCCCCGTAGGGGGGCAGGGGCAGTGGTGTCCCCTTGATTTACCTATCTCAATAAAATCTATGATTGGTTCGAAGAACGTCTTGAGATTCAGGCAATTGCCGATGATATAACTAGTAAATATGTTCCTCCTCACGTCAACATATTTTGTTGTCTATAGGGAATTAGGCTTACTTGTTTTTTAGTACAAGTAGCTACCTGATTGTGTTCAATATATAATGACTGAAGCTAATTTTGGTTGGTTAATCCGATCAGTTCATCGATGGTCGGCAAGTATGATGGTCCTAATGATGATCCTGCACGTATTTCGCGTGTATCTCACCGACGACTTTAAAAAACCTCGTGAATTGACTTAGGTTACAAGTGTGGTTTCTGGTGTATTGACCGTATCTTTTAGTGTAACCGGTTATTCCTTACCTCGAGACCAAATTGGTTAGTGGGCAGTAAAATTGTAACAGGCGTACCAGATGCTATTCTTGTAATAGGCTCGCCCCTAGTAAAGTTGTTACGCGGAAGTTCTAGTGTTAGACAATCCACCTTGACTTGTTTTTATAGTTTACACACTTTTGTAATGATACTCTAAGGGGTGGGTGGGGAAATAAATTTGGTATCGAACTCGATATTCACGAGAATCGAACCTAAAACCTCTCACTTGCAAGTGAAGATAAATACCACTAGACCATAGTACAAAGTGGGGATATTGATTTCATTCAAGTTCCCACATTTTTTTACTTAAAAACTTGTTGGAACAAAAACTAGTGCATATTTTGGCAAACAGCCACGTGATATAACTAATTTAAGTGTTATAATATGAGTGAACTAGTTTATGTTTTACACTATGAAAGATATAACTCATCAACGTGTTCTAAAAAAGAGTGTTGTTATTCTCATTCCATTATCTTATCTCTCCACCCACTTTTTAATAAAAATTTTAATTACAAGTTTACCTATTTGTAAAATTACCTATAAGGACTTTGAAAGTTATATAATAATAATCGATTAGGCACGAAAAGGTAGTAGGAGCCCTAGACTTACATTGGGTTGTGAAAGAAATGGACAATATAATTTGCTGAATTCACAACAAAGACACAAATGATGGGGATAGAATGTGGATGCCCTTTCCAATTCAAGGATAAGAAGCTAACCGCTGATGATGATTGGATATTGATGGTAGTTATGCGAGTGCATAATCACACAACAACAGTAGTATTTGAAGGGTCATTCATTTGCTGGTAAATTGTCGTCGGAGAAGACTTCGTTGTTGAAGAAATAACATTTCAATTTTCTAGGTATAATAGTGGGTGGATAAATAGTATATTAGAGGTTATTTTAGGAATAATATGGATGGAGAAATATGACATTGGTGTGTACCTAGTAGTTGTCTGAAAATAATGAATTAGTTACCGTTTGGATGGAATTTCAATACTAAATTATTTTTCATAGGCAAGAAGTCCATAGAAAATGACCTTGACAAAACCTATTGCCAACCTCAATAAATAAAATTATTTTAAAAAAATATATATATAACAAATATCAACATTGCAATCTTGTGGTATCCTCTCTACTTGAAGCAAACTATGTTTTAGTAAACCATTAGGGAGATCATATTTTTGTACCACATTAGCGTATCATCTTATGTGACAAAGTGATGTCTACATTCATGTCAATTGATGAATTTATCTCATTGGCTATCAATTGTACCCCTCATTTACCACGTCATATAATACACCAATATAGTATAAATATGTGGCCTCATTTGCCCAACACTCAGGCAAGCCTAACCACGTGTTAATATTTGAGGCATATTATTACAAGCTGATTTTCCTCTCAAATAATAACGAGAGGTGACTCTAATAAGTAATAAAGTTATTCCTCAAGGCAAAAAGTTTCTTTTTTTTTTTTTTTTTTTTTTGTTGAAAATAAACTTCATTAATCAAAAGGAGAATTACAAATTGTGATAGATGGACTTTAAGTCCAAACCAAACATAAAACCGTAACATAAACAAAGCAAAACATAAAAAAAAAAAAATAGACAAACACAATTAAACTGGTGTTTCAAAAAAAAAAAAACACACACAATTAAACTGAGAGCTAATGCCCACAATGACATAGGAGTTACCAAAGGTTATTACTCTTAAAGCCACGCTGTTACTTGAGAAAATTACCACCATGTTCACCTGACATTTGAAAGAGGATTAGAGCATCTTAAAGGGAGGTAGCAATACGGTAGCAAAGTTAGATTGCTATCCCACATAGAAAAAATACATCTCCAACAGAAGTAGGAACTGAATTAGCAAATTGAAAAATTAGCAATTAACTTTGTAGATATACAATGTCGGTTGCTACTTCTTCAATTTAGCAAATTGGGCGCTACACTCTATTTCATTCAAAGGAAGATAGTGATATTCCTCTTCACTTATAAGTGAGAAGTCTTAGGTTTGATTATCATCAAAGGCAAATTTGAATCACATTATTACTAGCTCATTGCGAGACTTAGCCCAATCCTTCACCGTTTAGCGTAGATAATATCGTTTGTTCAAGAAAAAAAATATTGTTTAGTAAAGAGTGTTTTGAAAATAAAATTTGGGTCTCACAAGATGAGATAAACTTAATATATTAATATTTTTAAGATGAAAAATAAAATTTGAAGAGTTGGTTGAATAGTGAATTTGAGTAACAAATTATTAAAATAGCATAAAAGTGCCAAAATGAGTTAGCAAATAATACTTTTAAAGAAAACTTTGTTATCTCTGTTGGAGATGCTCTTAGCATTACTCATATTTGAAAGATTAGTTGCTATTTTTTCAATTTGCTAAGGAGCAACCGATTTTTTTTTTTATTTAAAGAAAATTCAATTGCTTCGTTCATGGGAGATGTGTTTTTTCTTACATGGCATAACAAATGTAACTTTACTACCCCATTATTATCTTTCTTGAAGATGCTCTAACCATGTGTTTAAAATGTCAAGCCAATGTGGTGGTAATCTTCTCAAAGAACCTCGAGGCTTTAATTAGTGATAACCTCATGTTTGGTAACTTCCGTGATACTGCAGGTATTATGACTACTAAACTTTGAACAATAACTTTAGGTTTATTATACTAACACCCCACAAATTGTTGAATAAACCTTATATACTTATCCTCACACCTCACATTCTTAATATACACCTTATATTTTCTACATGCACCCCATATTTTCTATACATCCCACATTTCTCAAATCTTATAAAGCTTTTAATTTGGACAAAAAATGCCGATTGGAATTTTGACAAAAGATGTCGTCTGAGATTTAAAGCATACATGAGTTGTTTTCAATTCCACCATTAAAAACCATGTCTTCTGTTTTTAATATTTGGTGGTAATTTTAGATGTTTAATTCTTCATGTAATCCTTGTGATCCCTAAAAGATGAATACGAACATAGAAGCTTGAATAACGCAGCAAAAGCAAGATTAAATCATTATCGATGTCGTCAAAATCACTAAAACAATAAAAAATATGAAGTCTTACATCATGTGAAGCTTCCGAAACATCGATTTCGTGTTTCATTCATCAAAAATAATTTCTCAATTAACATGCTTGTAGTTTCATTGGTTAGGGTTTTGTTCAACAATTGAGGGTCGGAGGGATTTTGATAGTTGAAGAAGATAAATAATATGTTAAAAGTGATTTGGGGTGTATTTAGAATTTTTTTTTTTTTTAACCAAATAAGGTCAAAATTGCCATTGCATAGTAGGGTAAATAAATCATTTAATATTAAATTTTAATGTGGGATGCATTCAACATTTTGTGAGGTGCTAATATAAAAAGCCTAACTTTATTATTTTTTTTATTTATTTATTTCTTTTTTTTTTAGACTTGTTACGATATGTCTCAAATAATAACTCCTTTTGTTGAGGGGAGCTTTAAAAAATTTCTTCTCACTTACAAGTGAAGAGGAAAGCAACTAAATTATAGTACTAAACGACAATTTTCTTGCATAAATGGAGATCAAGAGCAAAATAGCCATAACTCATTTCCCAAAACAACCCAAGGCCACCAACATCACCAACACTAGTAATCGTGAATAGGCAGGAAGAGAGAAACATGAGAAACACATTTTGGGCTCTTTCGGAAGGACGGACATATATGAGGGGACTTCGTATTTTGGATTAGTTAGGTTTTTTTTTTGGGTAAAACCTTTCCGAAGAAATGAGACAATTTTATTTCAAACACTAAATTACAAACACAAGCCCACATACAAAATAGTACCAGACACACAACTGGACCTCCCAACTAACCCAACAAAGTTAAAAAAAGAGCCCAGCACTATGGACAAAACAAAAGAAGTTTCTCGACCCCAGCATCCATCACTGTAACAGGTTTTCCAATCAACCCAAAACAAATCCTCTAGCCAACGCCAAATCCAATCAAACAGCTCTGCAGAACCCAACCACGAAAGCCCGATCGCCCGGATTGCTCCGATCACCCTGATCTCAGCCAAAAATTGGAAGAAATCTGTGAGAATACCCCAAACGAGACTGCCAACGAAGGCAAACAAGGGAGAAGGAGGTCTTGTATTAAACACCCGAGCCGATGAGTCCACTGGAGCTCTACGCACCCTCTCAAATGATCGCAAAAATTTGCGTTGAAATCTGACTGAAGATCAAATTGAAAGTATTTGGGATGACAAACGTCGAGGAGAGACTGTTTGGGTGAATCAGGAAGAACTGGGGGGAAAGTTAACCAAAAAACTGAGAAACAGAGAGCAAAAAGAAAAGCTTTCCTCCGCCGTCGGCAACGATTTTATACGGTGGGGAGTTCACTCACACAGATGGTGGGAAAGACTCTCAAGAAGAGAGAATGACTCTTACACACGGAGAGAAAATTTTGGATGAGTTATGAAATGTGTCAACAGACACGTTATGAAATGTGTAATTCCTGACTTAGATCCGAATTAGAAATCTCATCCGCGATGCCTTTTAATCGCATCAAATAAGGGCTTAGAAACGAGTCAATTTTAATGTTGAATAGGCTGTCCCATTCGGCCCACCAAACAGGCTACTCTTCTTGATTTGCAACATCACGCATGGTAACTGCGAAATAGCCATCCTTGAGTATGGGGGTGGGAGAAAAGAGAAGAGAACTGAATGGCGCATCATTGGTGACTGCAATATCCGCCATCTCATTTGTAATAATTGTCCTACAGATTTTATTACATGGGCCTAATTAGTTTTTGCCCTAATGTGCCACCAAATAGCCAAGGTCGACATTACGTCTGATAACCATAATGAATGCCCCTACATTACAATTTGAATAAAAAAAAAAAAAAAAAAATATATATATATATATATATATAGTTTTGGTATATGATTTAGAGAAGGAAATAAATAAATAAATGTCTCGATTCGTGAATGCATTGAATAGGAAAATAAAAAAGAACGAAATTAATCAAATTTTGCAAGTATTACTAATTCTATTTGTGTGCCAATAGATTTGAGTATAGAAATTGAAAATGTGACATGTTCATCGTACTTTGGAAATTGTACACCTAAATTGTAATGAAAAATCACGTGGCACGCATAGAAGTAGAGTACAAATAAATCCCATGTAAGTTTATAAAAAAATTGAAAAAATTGTCTACATGAGCTTGCATAATTAGTTTTTGGCCTAATGCCTACCAAATAACCAAGGTCGACATTATGTCCGATGACCATAATGAATGCGCCTACATTACAATTTGAACAAAATACAAAGTTTTGTTTTACGATTTAGAGAATGAAATTATAAAATAAAAAATAAAAAAGTCTTGATTCATAAATGCATTGAATAGGAAAATAAAAAGGAATGAAATTTATGAAAATTTGCAAGTATTACTATTTGTATTTGTGTCCAAATAGATTTGAGTATAGATATTGGAAATGTGACATGTTAATCGTATTTTGGAAACTGTACATCTAAATTGTAATGTAAAATCACGTTCATGGCAAGCATAGAAGCAGAGTATAAATAAAATCCTGTGTTCGTTTAACAAAAAAGAATTGAAATAATTTTCATAGAGACTTTCATTACATAAATTAACCAGCCTAATTACTTTTTGCCCTAATGCACCACCAAATAGCCAAGGTCGACATTACGTTCGATGACCATAATGAATGCGCCTGTATTACAATTTGAACAGAATATATAGTTTTGAGTTATGATTTAGAGCATGAAATAAAAATAAAATAAAATAAAAGTCTCAATTCATGAATGCATTGAATAGGAAATAAAAAGGAATGAAATTAATCAAAATTTGCAAGTAATTACTTTTTTTATTTGTGTCCAAATAGATTTGAGTATAGGAATTGGAAACATGACATGTTCATCGTATTTTGGAAAGTGTACACTTAAATTGTAATGTAAATCACATGGGTGGCACGAAGTGAAGCAGAGTATAAATAAAATAAGCTTGTATGTTTCTAAAAAAAAATTGAAATAGTTGTCGTAGAGACTTTCATTACATAAGCCAGCCTAATTAGTTTCTGCCCTAATGCGCCACCAAATAGCCAAGGTCGGCATTACGTCTAATGAACATAATGAATGCGCCTACGTTACAATTTGAACAACATACATAGTTTTATTTACGATTTAGAGAATGAAAGAAAATAAAATAAAAACGTTTTGATTAATGAATGTATTGAATAGGAAAATAAAAATGAATGACATTAATGAAAATTTGCAAGTATGTCTATTTGTGTCCAAATAGATTTGAGTGTAGACATTGGAAATTTGACATGTTCATCGTATTTTGGAAAGTGTACACCTAAATTGTAATCTAAAATCACGTAGGTGGCACGCATATAAAATCCCTGTGTATATTTAACCAAAAAAATTGAAATAATTGTAGTATAGACTTTCATTACATGAGCCAACCTAATTAGTTTGTGCCCTAATGTGCCACTACGTCTGATGACCATAATGAATGCGCCTACGTTACAATTTGAACACAATGCATTGTTTTGGCTTACGATTTAGAGAATGAAATTAATAAAAATGTCTCGATTCATGAATGCATGGAAAAGGAAAATAAAAAGGAATGAAATTAATGAAAATTTGCAAGTATTTTACTAATTCTATTTGTGTCCAATTAGATTTGACACAGAGAATCCATAGAAATGGAAACGTGACATGTCATCGTGTTTTGGGAAGTGTACACCTAAATTGTAATGTAAAATAACGTACGTGGCACGCATAGAAGCAGAGTTAAATAAAATTCCATGTACGTTTATCAAAGCTGGAGGAGCAAAGCGGGCAAACAAATTGATCAAAACCAACAACTGTAGCCGTGGAAGTGCTGCAAACGCTGTGCCACTGCATTCTCTCTCTCTCTCTCTCTCTCTCTCTCTCTCTCTCTCTGTCTCCGATACGATCTCCGGCCACCGCCGTAATCTCCAAACCCTAGAATCTCCGCAATGCTGTTCATGTTTTTTAAATATTTTTATTCCCAGTTTTCTGATCGTCAAACGAATAGAGAATGTGAATTTTCATTTTCGGGTTTTTTCCATTTTTGTTTCGTTTCATAACGTTCATATGCTGAAATTGAATTTTGTTATTTAATCGAACGTTGGGATCATATGATATGAACTAATTTTAAATAAATTATGGGTTTGATGAAGAATGTGAAATGTGATGTGAGAAATGAGCAGGGGAGAATTATGGTTTTGATTTTTTTTTTTTTTCGTCAATTAATTATGGTATTGATTTGGCTGTGGTTTTGATGTTGATTGTTTAGGAGTGTAAGTTTGGGGATTTGTAGTTTGATAGAAGATTGTGGGACTGAAGAAGAATGCAATATTGGATTGAGAAGTTGCTGAATCAATTGAGTATTTTCTGGGAGTAAGCTTTTGAGTTGAGTCTCAGAGACAACACCATAATGGGCACTGTACACCGCAGGTATGTGCGTATTATCATGATGATCCCGAATACCCGATGCCTCATAAGATTGTTACATTTACCTCAGTTCATCATTAGTTTTGTTTTTCTGAATTTGTTTGATTATTATTTTTTTTTTAATTTTCCAGCGGGTTTAAAAAATCAAATGACAGTGCCAGGCTTATTTTCACTACAAGTTTGGGAGTTGTCTTTGGATTTTTCCTTGGTGTATCATTACCGTCAGTTTCTTTAAACAAGGTATATCGGCCTTCATCAGTATGTGCTTATATCGAATTGGCCGTGTATATGTATGTGATTCGTTTTGAATTTCACAGATTAGGTTACCTTCAAGCCTTATAACATCTCTTGATGTAGCCTTCACCCAATTGCGTAGACCTAATACTCCCCCTTCAAGCAAGAGTCTTGAAGATGAAGGATCAGAGGGTGTCCCTAAGGTACTTATTCTACTTGTTGTACAAGATATTTCGCAATTGTGGCAATTCAATTTTAAATTTTGTGACCGAATCCGTGGTTTTGCATAATTTTGTCTATAATCCTACATTAATTAGTTCCCAAAATGTTTAGGATATGGTGCAGCCTGGGATTCCAGACCGCCATGGTCATAAACATTTATTCATAGTGCTAGCTAGTTTTTCACCCATAATTCATGTCCATCACATTCCAAGTAATAGTCCTTTCATATCCTTTTGTTAATTTTCTGACAGATATATGTTCCAACAAACCCGCGTGGTGCGGAAACACTACCTCCAGGAATTATTGTTCCTAAATCTGATCTTTATATCCGGAGATTGTGGGGTGAACCCGGTGAGGTATGATATCTGATAGGCATAGTGAAAGTAGCTGTACTGCACATATTTTAATTTTCAAAACATTATTAATTTTATTATTTATGGTGTATCCACATTTCTGAATGAGTTAGGATCCGAGGGTTTTGGTTTAAGTAGAAAGGGCGGATTATGGAGATGGGTATTGTAAGGAAAGATTAGTTGGAGGAATATTGTGGAAATTTCTAGTCGAACTTTTTCTGTATGCAAAGCACGATCTTGCAGTAGTAGTCTTACTCTTACATGCCATCTTCGAGGCCGCTATGTATTTTGCATGTTGCTTAATAAACTTGGTCTGAAAAATGCTTATAATGACGTTCTTGAACTCTGCAGGATCTGAAAGTAACGCCAAAGTATTTGGTATCATTTACTGTTGGTATAAATCAGAAAAAGAATATTGATGCAGCGGTTAAAAAGGTTGAAAAATCTGTTATCTCCTTTCTTTTTTTTCTCTTAATTATTGATTTGATGTTCAAAAATACTGAGGTTCGTTCTTACATTTGGTAGTTCTCCGAGAACTTCACAATATTGCTCTTTCACTATGATGGCCGGACTAGTGAGTGGGAGGAGTTTGAGTGGTCAAAGAGGGCAATTCATGTTAGTGTGAAGAGGCAAGCAAAATGGTAAGTCTCAATGGTGCTTTTCATAGTTTAAAGTTCTCATTGTGTGGCTTTTTTCAACTAACAAGCTTTTTAAAATTTAAACTAGTTGTCTTTTTCTTCTTATTGCATTGTCATTTAGAAATGGATCTTTTGCAGCCAGTTGTCATACTTTCCATTGCTTTGTAGGTGGTACGCAAAGAGATTTTTGCATCCTGATATCGTAGCAGCTTATGAATATATTTTCATTTGGGATGAAGACTTGGGAGTAGAACATTTCAATGGAGAGAAGTAAGTTGCATGTCTTTCATCAAACATGGTTTCTCGTCTTACTTTATCCATTCATGTCTTCTTCTCATTCCCTTTTACCTTATTCTCCAACTCATATTCCGTGTGATTACCAGATATATACAGTTGGTCAAGAAATATGGTTTGGAGATCTCTCAACCTGGTCTTGAACCCAATAATGGACTGACGTGGGAGATGACAAAGAGGAGAGGTGACAGAGAAGTTCACAAGTACGCTCTTTCTCCTCTTTCACTCAATGCCCCTTGCCCCCTATACACTGACACTCAAATCACCATGCAGCTATAAATGTTCCATGTATTGGAAATTAATTTCCTTGTGTCTGGATTGATAAACAGGGATACTGAAGAGAAACCAGGCTGGTGTAGTGACCCACTTCTTCCTCCTTGTGCTGCGTATGATCTCTCTCGCTCTCTCTCTAGCACGATTTTCTATGGACATGTATGTTGTTATGAGCATGCATATGGGTCTAACTGTCTAAGATTGTGTGAGTTTTCCTGCTTTCAAACAATATGCATACATCTTGGGTGCTTCTAGAAAAAATTTAAAATAACATGGTCAAACATGAGCTGTATTCGGTCTAAGTATTTACTAAGTTGTTCAGAGGGCATGCTTGTTATTATGGTTATACTTTTCGCAAGATTGAATAAACAACTCTAGCTTGAAGGAAGATTCAGTAGCTGGAAAAGGAGGGAGTTTGTTTTCTTTTAGTACTGGTCTCAGTTATAGTCAGAATGATTCTAACAGATTGACAATTCCATCTGAGTGTTCAGATTTGTGGAAATAATGGCCCCTGTCTTTTCTCGGGAAGCTTGGCGTTGTGCATGGCATATGATTCAGGTATGGTGTATCGTTGTAATTTCTGGCTGGCTATTGATGTAGTCATTTACAACATCTTGCGGATGATATAATCTTCTATTTTGAAGGATTTTTTTTTTCTTTTTAAACTTCCCTGCAATGATAATAAAATGCTTTGTTGTGTTCTTGTAGAATGATTTAGTGCATGGATGGGGATTGGATTTTGCTCTCAGAAGATGTGTAGAGGTTAGCAGTTTCTGCATTTTATTGTTCCTCTCCTTCGTATTTTCTTCCTAGGGTTTTTGCTGCTATGTGATTTTCCTTATATTGCTGGTTGTGTTTCAATTGCACACTTCCAAACCTGCATTTGATGATGCCTCTCACAGTTCCATTTAGTTGTCCTTTTATTGCCCCCCCTCCATTTTTACTAGCTGAAAAATACTTTAAGAAAAGACTTTTAAAACTTTGTTAGTGATACTTATTTCTTTTGCATGAAAATTCAGAGGTAATTTCATTTAATATCTGCAGAGGATTTCCATAAACGAAAAATCACGTACTGAGATTAAGGTGGCAATTGTTGGCTTGTTGTTGAGCATGTGCCAAAAGACTCAAAACCAAGGAACGTGTAAATAGGTGCCAACTTCATTCCAATCCAAGTGATAAAAAATTAAATGCATAAAGTACAAGTATGAAACTTTAGTCAATAGGATTATGCCTAACGTCTTTGTTGGATAGATCATTGACGAGTTCTGCTCTCGATATGAGTGCCTGCGATTTACGAACATATTTATTAACATGTGTTTGAGATGTGGTATCTATTTCTGGAATGCAATTCATCCGGAGTAGTAAAAGTAGGCATGAGATAGCCTGTACCATTCTTGAAGCGTTGCAATTGCTAGATAAGCTAGGCTTCTCTATTCTTAAAAAAAAAAACCCTAATACTTTTGTTTTCTATGCTTTTTTTGTCTCACCAGCCTGCACATGAAAAGATTGGTGTAGTTGATTCACAGTGGATTATTCATCAAGTAATTCCTTCTCTTGGGGGCCAGGTGAGTCATCGTTGGTATCTTTTCTAGATAGAGAATCCATGCATGTATCGGCACATTTATATGCATATCGTACATGGACTATGACCAAAACAAAACTCATACATAGACATCTCCCTTTCCTGTATAGGGTACAGTAATAGTTAAGCAATGCGTACATCTTCTTTGCTTAATTAAGTGTTTAGAATATTATATGAAACATGAAACATGAAACGGTTGATATTTGGTTAGTCTTTTATCTTATATAAGGATTGATACAGGTGTTGATGGGGAAGCATATTAATAGTTTCATGTTTTTTGATGCGATGGTTGCTTTTTTTTTTTTTTTTTTTTTTTTTTTTTTTTTTGTCAAAGCTTTTGACGCGATGGTGTTGGCACTTTGTCTGATGTGAGGTTATGATTGATAAGTTTTCTACTTTTAAATTGGTAACAAGCAATTTTCTACCTTGAAAGACCATTAGCACAGCTGCACAAGGAGGAAGTTATCATATCATTTTGTAGCTACTTGTTTTGTTGCTGTCGTGAATTGTATTAAACCCTTATTTCATTGCTGTAATAAAATAACCTGTTGATCTTGATCCTTCTTAAATCATCATGTTCAGGGAAATCAGGAGGATGGAAAAGCTCCATGGGAAGGGGTACGTGATATGGTAAAATAAGATATCGTACTTTCTTTTTCTCTTATTGCCTTTTAACTTTAGAAGTTTAGCTACCATCTCGATTATTTTCGATAATTTTTTCATGGTTGTGACCATTTAGACTATAATATCCCATGATTTATTGGCTTCCTTTCAATGTATTTACTGGATTAGTAAATCATGCTTTTCCATACTTTCTTCTGCCTTCAAATCCTTACATTCATAATTGTTGGGGGAAAACTGCATAAACCTATTGTGTTCATTCATATGTCATTCAATGATATTTCCGTGATTGTGATTTACTGGTTACTTTTCTTTCCTGGTTCCTTGCAGGTGAGAACAAGGTGCAAAAATGAGTGGGCTGAATTTCAGGCTCGCCTCCTTGGCGCAGACCAGGCATACCTTGCTCAGAAAGGAAGGGGGTAAATATACGCTTATCCCGTTAAACAAAAGCCTTTACCCCCACCCCCACACATCCCTCTGTCTCATTTTGTACATGTTTTCGATCGGCCGCAAAGGAGGGAGGGGAGGGTGTCGGAAGAGTCCAATTCCTATCGTAATGTTTTCTCCCTTTGCTGACATGTATCTTAAACGTCGCTAGTTTTATCAGAGAAGGGAGAAGTTTACCGTCTGAGATCGATTGAGTCAAGTTTCTACCTTGTTCTTTTTCACCAAGGTACAGAAAATTTACCGTACCAGTTTCTTTCACCAAGGGAATTGTGGCCTGCGAAGGGAGTTGCATTCCAATTCTGTATGGATTCTGAAATTAAACTATTTATATACAGTACAGCACATCAATGCCATCAATTCCTCTGCGGCTGCTTGTTGGTTTTGCTTCTTCTCTAAACTGTCACTGGGTTAAAAGGCTGATTCATATGGTAGCGATACGAAACGCGTGTTAAAGAAGATCTAAACTATTATTTAGATATGTTTACGAGTTCGGAGATCAAATGATTAAGCTTTGGTTCATCAAACGATTTATTAAAATCGATTTTAAGGTCTAACTAGCGAACAAGAACTTTTATTCTGGGTGCAAATCGAAAGGAAAGCGTAAAATTTTCAAAGTGTGAAACTCTGAGTGAATTTAAAATAAATTTGTTTGCAGAAAGTAATCGAACAGCTTTAATATTTTTGAACATCTTATATAGAACAATGCTACTGAAGAATCGAAATTACAACCTCTATATAAAATTTAGTTACAGATTTTCAATGCCATCAGCTAATTTGTAATATATCCATGATCTCTCCTCAGCTAATCATCAGTTGTTTCTCTTCTTCTTCCCGCCACTTCTGTCATTCTTCCGCAGCCGGCAAATCACAAAAGGAAAATCGTAGCGATCCTTTGAGGCCGTTTGATCACTGCCGTCAGCACCAACAAGCAGACTATATTCATCTAAAATCCACCCTCCGTGCTGCTCCGACCCTCGATTCTCGTACAGGAACATTTTCTTCCTCCCCATAGGATTAGGGTGTCTGTTCTCATTGTAAACCAGCTTAGTGGGTTGTTTTTGGTTCCAAATGCCTTCCCCAATGTTGCGACGGATGCGCAAACCAGTCGGGGGTAACCTCTCGAGCTCGCAGAAGAAATACAAGTCTTGATTAAAGTGGTCATCTCCTCCATATTCTTCCCAAATCTCCCATGGTTCTTTGAAGTCAAAGAGGTCCTCCTCATGCACATACTCGTTGTATGGCTGCAGTAACAGCTCACGCTTAACCCCCATCCTGTAAAGAAAGGAATGGATGATCTCTTGGTCGGTGGGTTGGAAGCAGAAAGTATAGGGCACAAGGGGTCCGGCCATTGCAAACACAAAAAGGAAAGTGAAGTACGTGCGTGGTTCTTGTTTCTGTATATGTTTGCTTAAGTTCTGATGGGAAGAGAGAGCAAGAGACTAGTGATATTTATAAGCGAGTAGGCGTAGGAGTGGCCGAGTAGGAGTAGGAGTAGGAGTAGGAGTAGGAGTAGGAATAGTATTATCCTATTATGATTAGGAATAGGACGGAGGGTTAGTGAGTTACTTGGAGAGCAAGGAATTGGAAGTAACTAGGGTTTTGGAATTTGAACTTAATAAGAATCTCTCCTCGTCGAATCAGGAAAGCTTAATTATTAGTGAAGTTATTTTTTATTTTTTTGTCAAACGATAGAAAATTAATAAAGTAGGATCCTCTGCTTGTTTTCACGTGGCCGCGAAGGAGATTTGCATTGTGCAGCTTATATATAGATTTCTGTTTTTGCACCTTTACATGTTAATTACTAACATCGAATAATTCCAAAAAAATTGTATGAACGTAGAAAACCGATTTCGGGCACAGTCGAGTACTCTGCCATTAACTGTAGAAAGCATAGTGCTCTTTTGACTGATTTTGGAGCCGTTGGCGATGGAAAAACTTCCAACACAAAGGCCTTCAAGGCGGCCATTGATCATTTAAGCCAGTTTTGCATCTGACAGTGGACCGCAGCGTATTGTACCACCGGGGAGGTGGCTCACTGGAGCTTCAACCTCACCAGCCACTTTACCCTCTTCCTCCATACCGTTTATTCTTGCAACTCAGGTCTGAATTTCTTGCCCATTTTTGTGTGATTTCTTCATTTTTTTTTTCTTCTTATTTTGTATATTTCCGTGTTTGTTTGGTTATATATTGTTAACATCATACGATCAAATTGTTGGGGCTTAAAAAGACTTCACTACTTTGGAGACGTTTATCTCACAAAGAAGAATGTAATGCAGCGGAATTGATAGGTAAGAGAAAGAAAAAATACTCAGAGTATTATACAAGATTTTTATTCACTCACAAACTTAGTACAGGAGGAAACACTCAAACACTCCTAGAAGCTTTGTTGCTTCTTCTCACTTCTCAATACTTGCTCTCTTGGTTGTTACATCACATAGCTTAGCACCTCACCTATTTATAGGCAAGGTTTGCCAACTTTGGCATTGCTAGAACTTTCTAGCTAATGCTTAACAACCACACATCTTGACAAGATTCAAGATCTTTCTACAAAAAGCCGTAGATATTTATGCATGCATTCCACCAACTTGAACTTTGCTAGAACTCTCTAGCATGTGCATAGATCTTTCTTTGTGTATGGACCGGATCAATTGTCTTGGGCCATGACAAGATTACAATTCAACATCCCCCCTTAATCTTGTCTTGTGACGCCGATTGAGTTCCTCAGTGTGATAAAGTCTTCTTGTTTGAGTGGCTTAGTAAATATGTTCGTAATTTGGTCTTGAGACTTCACGTATTCCACTTGCACATCATTTCTTGCAATGCACTCTCTTATGTAGTGATAATGAGTATCTATGTGCTTGCTCCTGTCATGGAACACTGGATTCTTTGCTAGAGCTATTACAGACTTATTGTCGACATAGATCTCTGTTGGTTGTTCTTGTGGCATGCTTAATTCTTTCAGCAACTTTCTGAGCTAGATTGCATGACAAACACATGAGGTAGCAGCTACGTATTCAGCTTCGTAGGTAGAGAAAGTGACAATCGGTTGCTTCTTCGACATCCATATGAATGCAGTGTCTCCCATGAAGAACACAAATCTAGTAGTGCTTTTTTTATCATTGGAATCTCTTGCCTAATCACTGGCGTGCTTATGGGCTTGCAGTCGTCCATTTTGAACTTTTTCAGTATCTCCTTTGTATAGCTTTCTTGGGAGATGAAAATGACTTCTTCGTTCTGCTTGACTTCAATGCTTAGGTAGTATGCCATCAGCCCAATGTCGGTCATCTCGAATTCTTTCGTCATCACTCTCTTGAACTCTTCAAACATGTTTGGATTATTTCCTGTGAAGATTAGATCATCCACATATAAGCACACAATCAAAATATCTTCATCTTTGACTTTGACGTAGAGAGCATGTTCATGAGGGCACTTGATGAAGTTGTTCTCCTGAAAGTACTTGTCAATGCGACTATTCCATGCTCGTGGCGCTTGTTTTAACCCTTAGAGGGCTTTTTTCAGCTTCAGAACTTTGTCTTCATGCCCTTTGATTTCATAGCCTGACAGTTGCTGAATGTAGACTTTTTCTTCAAGGACTCCATTTAGGAAAGCGGACTTCACGGCCATTTGTTGAATCTTCCATTTGTTTTGAGCTGCCAAAGAAATTAGTAATCGTATCATTTCCAAACGAGCAACGGGTGCAAATAACTCATCATAGTCAATTCCAGCTCTTTGACTATAGCTCTTCGCCACTAGTCTCGCCTTGTATCTTTCGACCTCTCCGTTGGCATTTTTCTTTGTCTTGATTCCGATGGCTTTGTGTCCTTTTGGAAGAATAGCAAGTTCCCATGTATCATTTTTCTGGATTGCTTCGATTTCTTCATCCATTACTTTCCTCCACTTAGTATCTTGCAGTGCTTATTAGAAGTTAACTGGTTCACAATCAGCAAAAAGATAGAAAAATGTAGGATTATGAAGTCTTTCCGCTACCTCATAAAGGTTTCATATACTTCTTGTGCGTGGTACTTCTCTTTCATTTAAACTCTCACTTGACGATGCTGATGCTGGTGAATTGCCATGATTGGTTGATGTTGGTGAAGCAAGTAGAGTAGTGGATTCTTGTCAAACCTCTTTTACTTGTGTCATCATCCCTTGTTCATTCTCTTCTTCAAACTGAGGAAAGAAGCTGAGATCACTTGCATGAGAGCCAAAATCCCATTCTCATTTCTTCATCGAACATCACGTCTCGACTAATCACTATCTTCCCATTGTTCAGATTATATAGCTTATAGCCTTTTGAATTTGAAACATATCCGATAAAGATGAACTTCTCACTTTTGTCGTCGAGTTTGGTTCTCTTGTCGTATGGTACCTGTACATGGGCTATGCTTCCAAAAACTCTTTGATCAGAGATACCTGGTTTTGTTCCACTTCATGCTTCTTGTGAAGTCTTTCCCCACACACTTCTTGTTGAAGACTTATTGGATAGGTAGACAACACATGCTACAGGTTCTACCCACAACTCCTTAGGCAATCTCTTGCTTTTGAGCATGCTTCGAGCCATGTCGAGGATAGTTTGATTTTTTTCTTTCCGCCACACCATTTTGTTGAAGGGATCTTGGAACTGTCAAAGGTCGACGAATTCCATTTACTTCATAAAATTCATGAAATTCCTTTGAAGTGAATTCTCCTCCTCGATCAGATTTCATGGCTTTGATCTTGCAACCACTTTCTTGTTCTACAGCGATTTTGAACTTCTTGAATGCTCCAAAGACTTTTGATTTCTACTTCAAGAAATACACCTAGGTTTTCCTTAAAAAATCATCAATGAAGAGAATGACATAATTATTTTTACCCAAAGAGCTTGGTTTTATTGGACCGCACATATCGGTGTGAATGAGCTCGAGTGGCTTCTGGGCTCTTGTGGTCGACTCCTTTGGAAAGCTTTTCCTGAATTGTTTCCCAAGTAAACATCATTCGCAAGCTTGATTAGGGTGACTGATGCATGGTAAGCCTTTCACTATCTCCTTCTTAAACAATAACTCTAGCCCCTTAAAATTAAGATGCCCAAAACGAAGATGCCACAGCCAGGATATGTCTTTGTAACATATCTTAAGACATTTTGCAACATCGTTTTGAATGTTCATGGGAAACATCCTATTCTTTGACATTTTTACCTTGGCAATTAATCTTCCTTTGTCATCTCTAAGAAAAAGGCTATAATTTTTCATGTGAATATCATAACCTCTTTCTAAGAGTTAACCCAAACTCAAAATGTTGCTTTTCATATTGGGCACGTAGTAAACATTTGAAATTACTTGGTGACCGCCATTTTTTAGGGGAATAAGGATGTTACCTTTTCCTTTTACTGGTATTTTGGATTCGTCTCCAAAAGAAACGTTGCCACTCACCGATTCATTGAGCTTTACGAACATGCTTCTTCTTCTGCACACGTGGTTGCTGGCGCCGATGTCAAGGTACCATGTATAGTCTTGGTCTCCATCATTGTTCTTGCATGCTAGTAGCACAATGTCATTCGCTTCTCTCTCTTCTTTCACATAATTGACCTTCTCATCAGGTCTATTGCTTGGAACCCTACATTCCCAAGCATAATGCCTAAACTTTTGACAATTGTAGCATTGAACTTGAGATTTTTCATACCTCAAGTTTGAGCGTCCTCTTCCACGACCTTTCGTTGAGCTTTCTCCTCTTTCGTAGTTGCTATGGTTGTTAAAGTTCCAATCACGTCCACGTCCGTGACCTTGGCCACAAATTCTTTCGTATTGGCTTCTCTCACTGTCGAAGCTTCCTTCTTTCTTCTTTGGCTGAACTTGCATCTTGAGGAGCTGCTCATCATTCCCTTGCCTTTTCTTATGTTTCTCTTCATATGCTTGTAGCGAACCCATTAAATTTCTTCCAAGTTTTTAGTTTCTTCAATCGTCACGACAATGTGCTCAAATTTGGGGTCCAACGAGCCTAATATCTTCTCCATAATTCTAACATCTTCCAATTTTTCACTGTTTCTTTTAAGTGATTAGAAACAGCTAAGACTCTTGAGAAATAATCAAAGATTGATTCAAACCTTTTCATTTGTAGAGATTCGAACTCACCTCTTAATACTTGAAGACAAACCTTTTTCACTTGTTTGGCTCCTTTGTAAAAGGTTTGAAGCTTCCCCATGCTTGCTTGGCAGAAGTTGCACTCGAGACCTTCTCAAAGCCATTGTCATCTAATGCTTGGTAGATAAGGTAGAAAGCCTTCTTGTCTCTCTTTCTTGAATCTTTCAAACTCTCCTTCTGGGGTTGGGACAGAGTAGCTTCATCTTCTGGCTCAGTGTAGCCTTTCTCCATGACTTCCCATACATCGTGTGCTCCCAAAAGGGCCTTCATTTTGATACTCCAATTATCGAAGTTGTTGTTGTCGAGCACTGGAACTTGGAAGGCTGCCATAGCATTGCTAGCCATAGCTCTGTTACCACTTTGTTGGGGCTTAAAAAGACTTCACTACTTTAGAGATGTTTATCTCACAAATAAGAGCGGAATTGATAGGCAAGAGAAAGAAAGAATACTCAAAGTATTACACAACATTTTTATTCACTCACAAACTTAGTACAAGAGGAAACACTGAAATACTCTTAGAAGCCTTGTTGCTTCTTCTCACTTCTCACTTGGCACTCTCACTTCTCACTACTTGCTCTCGTGGTTGTTACATCACATAGCTTAGCACTTCACCTATTTATAGGCAAGGTTTGCGAACTTTGGCATTGCTAGAACTTTCTAGCTAATGCCTAACAACCACACATTTTTACAAGATTCTAGATCTTTCTACAAAAAGCCTTAGTTATTTATGCATGCTTTCCATCAACTTGAACTTTGCTAGAACTCTGTAGCATGTGCATGGATCTTTCTTTGTGTATGGGCCAGATCAATTGTCTTGAGTCAAGACAAGATTACAATTCAACACAAATTTCATGCTTTTTATGCGATATTCTATATATATATATATATATATATATATATTATACGTACAATGCTTAATCACCATTATATCATAGAATTAGCTTACAACTTAGTTCGATTGTAATTACAAATTTACAACCAATTAAGCATATATTTAAGTAACAAATACCTGAATGCATAACGCAAGTATGTGGACATGCTATGTATATATTGTGAGTTGTGATGGTGAAGTTAAATGAAACAGAAGCATATCAACGTAATATGGTCTATATATAATTGGAAAACGTATGGTGATTAGACAATTGTGTAATCAATTTTTCTTCAAATCTGAATTATTAGATTGTAATCTTCCTTGATTTCCTTTCTTTCTATCATACCACCTTTTTCATATAAATTTATGAACTATTTACTATTTACCTTTCTTTATTGAGCTTATTATTTTCCCATCCTAATGAACAGGATGAGTCAGAGTGGCCTCCTCTTCCAGTACTGCCTTCATATGGGAGAGGCAGAGATGCTCCTGGTGGAAGGTTCAGCAGTCATCTTCGGAACAAACCTCACCGATGTGAATTAAGGGTAATAACGGCACAATTGACGGCCAAGGTGTTTCTTGGTGGGAAAATTTCCGCAAGGGTTAACTGAACAACACCCGACCATACATGATTGAGATTATGTACTCTAGTCAGATCTAAATTTCCAATCTTACTCTCCTTCGTGGTTTGTCCATCCCATTTACAGCAGGTTTGACCATTTTTCTAACTAATCCACATAATCAGTCACATCAGCACATGATATTACGTGAGAGTGTGTCCGGCACACTGAAATATTTCCACTATACATAATGTGGCTGACATTGTGGTTTTTATCTTTCAGCAATACAATAATCCAAGGGCTGACAATCCTTGCTCCAATTGACTCTCCCAACACAGATGGGATAGACCCAGGTTGGTTAAGTTGCTTACACTTTGTTCTAGCTCTTGGTCATTAGTTTTTAATTGAAAATTAGACATAGTTAAATAACTATATATCTATCTACAATCCTTTTGTTTGGCTTCCTTTTTAGATTCTTGTTCACAAACTAGAATCGAGGACTGCTGCATAGTCTAGGGAGATGACTGCATAGCAGTAAAGAGTGGATGGGACGAATACGGAATCAAAGTTGGTATCCCAACGGAGCACCTTGTGATCAGAAGATTCACCTGCATTTCACCTGACAGTGCTACCATTGCTCTAGGCAATGAAATGTCCGGTGGAATCAGAGACGTCAGAGCTGAGGACATCACAGCCATTGACACTTAATCAAGTGTAAGTATAAAAACTGCAATAGGAAGAGGAGCTTATGTCGAAGATTTCCATGTAAGAAGGATAACCCTGAAGTCTATGAAGTATGTTTTTTGTATGACTGGCTCTTACGGGTCACACCCAGATCCCGGTTTCAATCCTAAAGCATTGCCTTTGATTACAAACATCAACTACAAACAAGTTGTGGCTCAGAATGTCACTTATTCGGCGAGACTGGAGGGAATTCCTAATGATATCCTTTCAAGGGGATATGCATTTCTAATGTGACAATCACTCTGACTGAGCAGCCAAAGAAATTGCAATGGAACTGCACTGATGTTCAGGGAATTATAGGCAATGTGACTCCAAGGGCGTGCAATTTGTTGCCGGAGAAGCAAGAAGTAGTTGATTGTGCTTTCCCTGATGATAGGTTGGCAATTGAGGATGTTAAGTTAGTGACTTGTTCTGCAAGTACCCCCTTATTCTGAGAGTTTTTATTATGAGTTTTTTTTCTTCTTTTTTTTGCTTTTTAACATGTACTTCCATCATTGCGGATATGGTGACGGGTAGGTCTAAAGTTTATGCTTTGTGTTTGAAACACTACTATTAATTAAAATCAATTTCAAGGTTTAACTAGCGAATAAGAACCTTTATATATTATGGATGTACATTTATATGGAAAACTAAGAAATTAAGAGTAAATTTAACTGGAACAGGAAGAGTATCTAAACGCATAGAAAATATCACTTCCATTAAGTTCCAAGTTATGACAACTGTTAAGTGTTTTAGTGACATTCTTGGTCATAATTTTTTTTAATGGCATGGACAAATCTCATAATTTCCAAACCTACGTGGATTTCTTCCCATTGAATAGGTGTTGATGGAAATCAAAAGTACTACTTCGAAAGCTAAACTTCTCTTTCTTCTGAAAGTGCAGAGTTAGGGTTGCAGACCTAAGACAACAATCTTGGTGCCACGGGATGGAGATTTCTTGTCGAAGGGAGGATGGGACCACGTTACAATAAGTAAACTTTATCTCACATCTGTTTGGAGTGTGGGTGGTTTGTGAGATACTGCTGTTGTTCTCATCACATTTTGCGTCTGCATGCTGCTTATCAATCTGTGCCTGCTCTAGAGAATTGGCTTGTAATCCTGTTGTTTTGGATTCATTGTAACTGGTTCTGTATAACCTAAGTCCTATAGATATGTAATTATTGCATCAATAGTTTTGTAAATTATAAATACCAACCGGTCTTCAAATAATCCATGATCAACTAGCACAGGCTCCACAATGCTTCAAATTATGTTGGAACTCAGGTAGCAGCCTTGGAATTGAATTGATTCATTCAATTTAAGCACGGTTTGCATAGCCATTGATTTAGTTCCCTTAAAATGTGTGCTTTTGTTTTAGGCAAGCCAAGCTTCAGGATTCCCAATTGCATTTTTAAAGACAAAAGGTGCTGTTATCGAGGGAAAAAAGAGCCGAGAGGGCTTAATGGCCCCAATAAAGTGTAGTTGCATTTGAGTTTATGGCATGTGTTTTTGACATTTTGTTTACTATTTCTCTAAGGCCAATAGTAGGCAATGTTTTTCGAATGTAACCAACCTATTGGCATGCACTTATTTTGTTTACTTTGAATATACTGAGCTTGAATGTATGACTTTGGTAAAATACACTTCAAATAATTTAAGATAATTAACCATTTTAGAATTATATCTACTCTTCTTTGTTTTCAATTTTCTTTTTTTTTTCTTTTTTTTTTTTTGAAATAGTTTTGTACATAGCTATATTGATATTGTCTTGGGGATGATGCCACCATAACGGGAGACTAAAAGTTGACAAGAATTTTCTCTTGTTTGGGAGAGAGGGAAGGGCGAGAAAAGAGGAATTTTAGAAGGTTGGGACTAATTTGATCATGAATGCCACGTCATTAAAAGTTGCTTCATGAGATTTGTCCACGTCATTTAAAAAAAATGACAATGAATGCCACGTAGGCACTTGACAGTTCTCCTAACTTCAGACCTAACATAAGAGATATTTCCTATATGTGGGATACTCTTTTAGAATGTTTACAAAGGTTGTGACTGATTTGGAATCACACCAAAAGGTCGAGGGGTTTTACATACTATATCCATTTTTAATTTTACAATTGTTAGGGGAGAGGAAGAGCTTGAAATTATTATAATAATTTAGATAAGTGGAGTTTTGAACCCAGAACTCATAGATAAAAAAACTCAACACTCTATCCACTCAGATATTGAACCACGTGAAATATACTACATATAATAATACTACTAAAGAAACAAAACTACCACATCTATCAAAAATTTTGTTACAGATTTTCAATGTTATCAGTTAATTTGTATCTTAATGCATGATCTATCCTCAGTTAACCAGTTGTTTCTCTTCTTCCTGCCACTTTCGACCGGCAAATGACAAAAGGAAAATCATGGCGATCCTTTGAGGCCTTTTGAGCACGGCCTTCGGCACCAACAAGCAAAGATTACTTCAATCTTCAAAGATGGGTTGCAACCTTAGAAAACTTTGGATTTGGATCTGAAGTTGCACTTGCTCAAAATTGCAGACTTTGCGTCTCTAAGACTGTAAGACAAAAACCCCAAATTTGGGGCCAAACCTCTCCAATTGATGTATTTTGGGGTGGCTATTATGGGATTTTGGGTTTGGGTTGGGAATCTGGGTCTCCTCCCTCACTGGCTGGCGCATGCTTTGGGTTTTGATCTAGTGTGACGCGCCCAGCTATACCAGTTTCTAACGATTTTGATCCAACAGTTCAAATCTTATTTAATTAATTTTAATGTAAAAAACAACAACACTCAAATTTACATCCAATGGACAAAATAATATTTTTAATTTATCCAAATCAGTTCCAACTTCAAACCTCTATAAATACCTATTTATTTATTCACTAATTTATAAATTTTCTCAACAATTTTTTTTTCGGAATTTGATTTTTTTTTTTTTACATCAAAAGTTTGTAAAAATAAAACAAGATAGATTATACAAAAACTAATTTCAAAATTATTAGCAAAAAAATTCAACGAAATACAAAAGTGTAATAAATTATAAAGTTGGAGGTGAAAATTATGGATCACTTACTGTTGGAGGAAAAAACTATTTAACCTTATACGTATAGATGAATAGTTGAATATACGAGGTTAAATTTTAGGATTTCCCACCCTTGAATTAGAGCTAGCCTAATGATATCCATAATTTATAAAACGAGATTAAAAGAGTGAAAAGTGGTGTTGCACTAGAATCATCTGAGACCCGCAACGGCGAACGGAGGAAGAGGTGTTCACTGGAATGGGTATAGAACCCGATAGAATTATGGGATTTATTATATAATATATTTTATTTCGCCTGTGTTTTAATGGACTTAACAATGTTAATTCTCTATTAGTCCAAGACAAGTGTCGCAAAATTAACAAGAAGACATGAAAAGGACATGTATTTTAAGGACAGCAGACCTTCGACCCAAACCCCCCAACCATAGCACGTTGCACACAATATGCACCACCATGAGCAACCATCAAACTCAACCCTACTGATATAAAAGGGTATGCCTTCAACCATGGGAAGTAACGGTTTCCTCGGCCAAAAAATTCTAAACTCTTGAATTCTCATCCATCTTCTAAACCTTGCCTCACACCATACCGGTGTGTTGAGTTCTTTTCTTGATTGCGAGGACAATAACAAAATGACTCTATTTTTGTGAGGATTCTATTACCTATAGTCACACATTATATTTAAACTCAAACCCTCATGAAACAAAGTTGAAGTTGAACACGCCACTAATCAAATGGCCATTGACATCTTAACACATTTTCTTAGTCAATGTTTTACTTAGGAAGTTGGTGACCCTAAAAATTACAAAGCCTATGTGGCGCGCAGGCCGAGTAACTAATAAGCTAACTACGTCATTCGGCTGAATGCGGAGCGTGCCAACTCGTCGGCCGAGCTCGGCCGAGGAGTAAAATTTGTAGATATTGCATTGAGCGCGTTACTGACTTTTTTATCTTGCGACTGCGGCCGAGGAAGGAACAAATCTCGACCTTTGGATTCTCGAGCCTGAAGACAAGGATGCTAGTTCTGCGAAGTTCACAAATCGTCAGCGCCGGATTCGGTCACAATGATTATATTCGTGAGAGTATAAGCACGTCCAATCGACACCAGAATGTACGGACACAAGTATTCAAAGGTGATGTATGTCTTAATGGTGAATGTGGTTCGGCTGTCAGAATGCCGAACTCTGAAACTCACTTATGAGTATCCAATCATAAAATCACTCAACGTTCAATGCGTCGAATGTCATAACTCGTAACACCCTACTTCGTCGAGAAGGCTAATAAGATGACCTCTGCCAATAAGGATTCAGAAACTCTTCTCGACCGAAACTTGGATAGGTAACCAGTCGACCTCGACGCTGTGCTGTTTATCCAAACTAAAGGTGCTCCTCGATCGGCTGATTCTACGACAACAGTGCTGTTTATCCAAACTGAAGGTGTTCGCCGGTTGCCTTCACAGTGTTGTTTATCCAAACTAAAGATGTGTCGGCGGGAAAAAGAAAATAAAAAATCTCAAGATGTTTGAGAGGTTTTGCGCAAAGCAATTGTGTGTTGAATTGGCAGTCCTTCAATTGTTGCATGATGTCTTGTATTTATAGCACCAAATCCTCCTTGAGATCGAGTCAAAATCATATATGGATTGGGACTTCTTGTTCTGTTCCAACTGTACTTCAACCAATCCTACCCTTTTTAGGACTTTGAACTTACCTCCTTTTTAAGGCTATATTCATTGTTGGTCAATAATCCAAATTGCAGTAGGACTTCTTCGACCTCCTTGCTCATCCGAACTACTTCTTCTTGCGATAGGACTCACCCATCCTTGCTGAATGGCCCGGGATCACGAGGCAACCCATATTATATTTGAAATAGCTTTGGGCTGAGCATAAACCTACACTCGGCCCAACAATATTATTTTGGGCCCAAACAAAAGTATACGTTCTAGCTACAATATGATGCTACATTGAGCTAGATGATCAGAAGACAGCACTTAACACTAGCTAAGATTCAAGACTGCAGTACCACGCATATGCATATGACTTTCATATTCATGAAATAAAATGCTTATCACCCCAAAACCCGCATGATGTTTTAAGATTTTGAAAGGTAGGTTTATTTGTCCATTCATATGCATGCCTTAGTGTGTGATGCTATAAAAAGGGGCGAACGATGGGCCAATATTTTCTTTTCTTTACACAAAGTATTTGGAGTAGAACTAAAGTTTCTTCTTCCACCAAACACTAATTGAGGTTGAGAGTGCCAAACAATTTGCTTGCAATTGCAGGTACCTCACCCTCATAAAAGAAACGTTTCAACTCACCGTCCTGGCTTGTTTGCCAAGACTTTAATAATATTTTTCCACCATTGTCATTGGTGTGCAAAGAAGTTTATAAAAGAAAATCAATTTGGTCTAAAACACCCTTTCCCTCCCACCAAATACATACACGATCCGTCAATCGCCAATAAAAAGGTCAAAAAGAATTGACCATGGTAATTTTTGGACTTACGTCATGCCAAAATTCACATGAATTCGATCAATGAGCAAAAGAGATTTTTAGGTTTATTTTTTTGTCAAAAATGGGATTTTTAATTTGGTTAAAAAATGTTTTTTTTTAATTAAATTATTCAAATTTCTTGACCAGGAATATAATGAATCCTATTCATGACGTTTGAGTTAAAAATCATCTACACATATGTAAAACAAATTACATAAGAAATATGAAACACGGTCACATTCTATGGTGAACAAAATTTCATATGTTCATCAAAGACTCTTTTCAACTCACTTTCCAATTAGGATGGGGAAGGTTCATTTTGGAAATTCATATTAATATCAGGTTGACATCTTAACGGTCGTTTTTATTTGACTGTCTGTTGCAAGGTTTGCTTATAGTTGCCGTTAACTTGCTTCTGGATAAACAGGAAAGGAGCATGTTATAAATGAAGTTTTAACGAAACACTTCCGTATTGTTCACTTTTAATGAAAAATCACATTTTTACCTTTTTCTGATACTATTCACTGCACATTTATTTGTCATTTTTCATTAAAACTAAAAAAAAATTAGAATTTTCGTTAGTTTTCCTTATAAATAAAAGATCCCAATATTGTTTTAAATTTAACGACGTTTGGCACCAACGACAAAAGTCATCTAAAATAAAAAGGGTGCAAAACCTTTGCATTCTTATAAAAATCCAATTATTGCCACGACAATACTATTCTATCTCTCTTTTTCTCTCTTTTCCTTTCTCTCTGAGTTCGTGGTTCAATTAAAGCTTGGTCGTTCATATCCAACTCCACCATCAGTTTGTAAAGCTAGGGTTACATATATATGTTTCATTAGCAACTCATAATTGGCACATTTGATCATCTCAAGAGGTTGACCGGTAACCTTGATCACATTTGTTGCAATTGGTTTTCTTTGCTGAGGTTTCTGGGGCTCTTAGACTTCCATCAGGTTTTCTGGTTTCATTAGCAACTCATATCGTCTTTTTTTCTTTTTCCTTATCATATTCTAATCCATTTTTTACTCATAATAGTCAAAGAAGGAACTCTTATGGTCATTTTCATGTTATGATCTCATTAGTTCTACATCTTCCTTTTTTTTTTTGTTTGACCAAGTGATATTACTGCATATAATTCAGAAGTGTGATGAAGATGATGGTGTAAATTAACCAAGTTGATCAATATTAAATTAAGAAGGTAGCTAAAGCTTACCAATTAGTATTATCATTAAATTTACCGTTTACCAATTAGTATTGTCATTAGACCGTGTAGGTTGGCAAGTCATACATTGTATTAAAATTTCCTCATTAGCGTTCTTTAGAAATGATAAGTTTCCAGCAACCGTTCATTAGTTATCTAAATTTCAATTGCAAGCAGCACTTGACATAGTTTGGAAAAACATATCATAATACTGGTACGTAATTAGTTCTCAAAACTATATTATAATCCTCTTTTTCTTTTTCATGATACAATATACATCATCACTGAAGATCATGGGAGAGATGGCTGGATTCCAATTGGGCGTTATTGGTGCACTGTTTCTTTCAGTGGCATCGTCTGTCTCTATTGTTATATGCAACAAAGCTTTGATGAGCAATCTCGGCTTCCCTTTTGGTAATAAATCAATTTTTCTTTTCTCATTTGATAATAAACTAAAATTTTCTTTTGTCATTTCAATTTTTTTTTTTTCTTTTTGTAGCAACAACGCTTACCAGTTGGCATCTGATGGTAACATTTGGCACCCTTCATGCGGCACAACGTCTTAAATTTTTCGAGAGTAAGTCAATTGACATGAAGACTGTCATGCTCTTTGGCATTCTTAATGGTGTTTCCATTGGATTGCTAAACTTGAGCCTCGGATTCAATTCCATTGGATTCTACCAGGTAATTTAATTTAGTTTTAATTTCAGGTCACCTCGAGTGTCATATGTTCTGCACAATTGTCTTTGTTATAACATTTTGGATTCTGTTTTTGTAGATGACCAAGCTTGCAATTATACCCTTTACTGTGTTATTGGAAACTCTTTTCCTCAAAAAGCAATTCAGGTATAATGCATTTTTAAATGCAAGTTCCACAAGTTTATATATATATTTCAAAATTAGTAACCCGTTTACTTTTATCTAATTATTGCAGCCAGAAGATCAAGTTTTCTCTCTTCTTATTAGTTGTTGGAGTTGGAATTGCCTCAGTGACAGACCTCCAGCTCAATTTTGTTGGAACGATTCTCTCTCTTCTAGCCATCGTAACAACCTGTGTTGGACAAATTGTATCCTTCGTATTCTTTATTTTATTTTATTTTATTGCATATCAATTTTTATTTTTTATTTTCCAACTACCATCTCTTTTCGAAGTCTCTTTTGGGCAGGTCATCTGGCTCAGTTGCTTGTAGAACAAGTTAATTCTTAACTAAGTTTCCAATTTAGCTAACAAACACAATACAGAAAAGGCTCAATGTCTCCTCTACTCAGCTTCTCTACCAATCAGCCCCTTTTCAAGCAGCTATTCTTTTTGTATCAGGCCCTGTGGTGGACCAGTTCCTTACCAAGCAAAATATTTTTGCCCATAAATACTCTTCTATAGTATTGGTAGGTAAATTCTCCTTTACATATATTAATTGCAATTTATATTCCATGATTGATTTCAATTAAACATAGTAATTCTTCTTATTTGTAATCTGGCAACATAGATAATATGTCAAATTGATTAATATAAGAGGAATTATGATTATGATTGATAATGTGGCAACATATATATAACATGTTAAGCCTGCTTAAGAAGAAAATGAGCTAATGAAATATGTTCACAATAATGGTTCTAATTGATATAAAATATGACACCGTAACATGTCAACCTATTTAACAAGAGAAGTTGCTCATCTAGATGATAAAAATACATACGATTGAATGTTCTCTTGATAGACTGTTTGATATATTACGTTATCATCAAACAACCAAAATACATTACTGATCAGGTGGATTCTTATTTTAATATGTGGCTTCAGATTCATATAGTTATAAAATTGACAAGAATATATTATTCTCACATATTTTTCCATTATTTTTGGTTTTTGTGTGTGCAGGTATTCATCATACTATCATGCCTGATAGCTGTGTCTGTGAACTTCAGCACCTTCTTAGTAATTGGCAAGACATCCCCAGTTACATATCAAGTGCTAGGTCATCTCAAGACATGCCTTGTTCTAGGGTTTGGCTACACATTACTTCATGACCCCTTCACTGAGAGGAATATAATTGGAATTCTGGTTGCCATTTTTGGGATGGGATTGTATTCATATTTTTGTGCCCAGGAAAACAAGAAGAAACAAGCTGGTGGTGACCTCTCATTGGGATCTCCGACTAAAGGAAAGGATGGCACTCCACTTTCGAGCCAAGATAATGATACCCATGAGGTTAAGAAATCAACTAAGAACTCTCTTGTTTGATTGATAAGAGTTTTAGATCATATGATTTCATGCATGTGTATTATTGCACTCTGAATTTTCAGTCTTATTAAAGTAAGACATTTTGATTGGTGTAAATGGTTTTCTCTTTACTTTTTTGGGTCAGAAAAGGGGATGGGCAAAGACCCAAACCCTTGTCATTGGTGTAAGGTAAAGTGCTCTGCCACTGAGGTGGAAACCCATCAGTTGTTCTATTCTTTGAATTAATAAGTTTACCCTTTACATATCATTTTTTTTCTTCTTCTGTTTTTGTCTCTTATTTTTTTACTTATAATGTGTTTTGGGAAATAGTTTTCGCAGGTCCTTCAATTCTGATTTTTTTTAAATCAAACACGTATAGCTTTAAGACTTTTGATCAAATATTCTTTTACTAATTTTTAATTAAAAAATATGTTCTTTGTTATATTCAATTTACCAATTAATTCACAAATTAATTAATATCACAAAACTACTAAAACTCCTCAACAAGACTCACTCGGATTCATCGGCCTTGGGGATGATTGCAGAGGATGTGCTACAAATTGCTCCTGTTTTTTCATATTTGAAGCTTAATTTTGGTCCTCGTTTGTGTAATGGGATTGCTCATTATTTAGCTAAGTTTGCTTTGTCTTTTAATAATGCACTAGTTTGGACTAAGAAGCCTCCTAATCTTATTCAGGAGCTTCTTCTTCAAGACATATGTAACCCTCATTGAGTTTGCTTCAATATAATCGTTTTCTTTCAAAAAAAAAAAAAAAAATCTTATCTTATAAAAATTTGTTTCAAAAGAAATTTTTACTCAAATAAAAAAGTTTAAAATTCTAAAAAATACAACAAAGATTCTATTCACATCTAATTACAAGAAATGATATATGCACGCACGTATATCTAAATATAACATTCCCAATACCAAATTATTGGTACGTTATATAATATTCCTAAGTTGAGTACGTATTTGTATTTTAGTATGTTATAAAATATTAATTTAGGTGTTGTAGACATAATTTACTGAACAATTATGGAGGCTATAGAGAAATGGGTGCGGCAATAGTAGAGAGAAGAGAGATGTGTAATTGTGAGGTGTGTTCTATTCCACCCCATTATGCCTTTATTTATAGTAGTAAGGAAGGTTAATTCCTTACCCTTTGAGGATTACAACCCTAATAGGATATTAACTACTAAAGGGAATATTCAAAGATATCCATAGATACATTACGATTTACACAATCACATTCCTAATCTAATAGAACTACAACACTCCCTCTTGAGTGTGTAAATACTAAAACAATGGCCCATCAGGTCTTCAACGATGAAGTAAGTACAGTTGATGAAGTCATCGACACAATGAGCGAATGCAAGTCTCAGACCAATGGAAGAATGCATGAAAAGTAAAACTCACAAAACCTCGCTATGGTAAAACCCAAGGTGGGAGAAAACCTCATAGACTAAGGAGAAAAGTGAGAAGTTGCATTATGTCAAAACTATACGTCTTTTGGACGCAAGTAGAAGAGCTCACAAGGGTATGATCAACCCAGGATGGGTACCTCGTCAAAACCTAGTTAGGTAGCAAAAACCCGAAGGGAAAAATACTCCTAATCGTAAGGAAAAAGAGTACATTAAGATCAAGTGAGTATACTTCTGGATACTCCCCTTGAGTTTGACAGAACTTCCAAATGAGAACTACAAGCATTGCATATGAATAGTTAAGTATACCAATTCCACAGGCAAGCTTCTGGAAGGTTGACTTCGACAGTGACGTCGTGTAGAGGTCAGCAAGGTTGTCTGGGATCGGTTTGCATGACTTCAATCTCTTGATGCTTTGCTGATGTAGATGTAGACGCAATATGTCTTTAGTGTTGACTTCATTGATGTATCATGTCTTGGTCAGGTGGATACATGCGACTTAGTCTTCACGGATCGTTGTTGGGACTCAACAATAGATGAAAACAGTAAGTACTTCGAATATGCTCAACAAGAACTCCTAATCATGTCTCACTTATGGCGTAGTGAAGTAAAGTGAGTTTTGGAACGATTCAAAAATTTCGCAACTAAGGTCATATCATGGACTTCCAAGATATTGCGATATCCCTAACGGTAAAGACATAACCATTCGGGGATGTGCCTTGTGCGGGTTTGATAAGTAACATGCGTCAACATAACAAACAAAGCAAGTATCATTCTAAGGATTAGGAGGGTCGGATCCGCTCGAGATGCATTGGGATTTACGCAAATTTGTAGTACCTTCAGGGAACATCTTTAATACCAATTTAATGGTTCTGTGTAGGCGCGGTGTTGCATCTTTACCAATAGATCAACAGCGAAAAAGATGTCATATCTAATGCAATGAGCTAAGTACAACGAAGCACAAAGTTGAACATAGATATGGAATTTCGGATTCCATAACCTCTTCAAATGTCTCATTTGCATATAACGTATAGACGATCACAGGTATACTCAAAGGTAACACATTCAGGGTGTAGTTCGACTCGTAAACCAAAGTACTGTCAAAACAACACTTAAACTTTAGGTCAAGGCATAAACAAGTTTTCCTAAGATCCTTCATCTCAAATTCCGTCTTCAAGTGCGAGGTAGTTTTCTCAAACTCTTCCAAAGTCTTAGTGAGATTCATGTCATTGACATAAACTGTAACTCTAGCAATTCGGAATAAGACTTCATAATTTAACACGTAAGGGCATTCATTTACATCCATGACAGATCAAATAATCACTTAGACGGGTATACCACATCCGTCGGATTGATTCAATCCATAAGTGAACACCTCAAATGAGTTAAAAGAGTGTTCCATGGTTTGGAACTATTTGAACCAGTCTATATAATTCTTCGAGAACTTACATGTAAATCTCCATATTTATATCCCCATGGAGAAAACACTAAACACTTTTCATAATGTTGTTATCAATCACAGAATGTTTGAGAGAAACCTTGCACTGTAAAGCATACATCATATTGCACTATTTCATTCATCTCATAACATTTTCTTTCCCACTTGTAACACAACAAGGCTACCTTGGGTAGTGTAGGAACGATAGGTCCAAAACACATTTTGGTAAGGAATTTTAACCGCGATTGTAATTTCAGTTGTTCAATTAATTCTACATTGTCACTTAATCAACGGAACACAATTCGATATCGTCGTTTTTCATTTATGTCGGTAGCTATCATATAAGTGAAAACATCATCGATGGTAATCTCATTTCAATTCCATCAACTCATCCAAACTAGTATACTGGACCAAGAACTTCAAGTCCCAAGAGTAATCCGGATTAATCTCATGAGATAGAAATGATTTGAGACGACGATTAGTATAGATTCATTGTTGTGTCATGACCTTCCTCATCTAGGGAAGTGAATCCTATGAACCGAGTGATCTGTCATGCTCCAGGCTAAGACATATTGATTGGCTATCCGCCAGTGTAACAGACCGTCAAACAGGGACGTCCAAACCATCCAACAGGGGCAGCACACCTTCTAGGGATGTTGACTCGATGTCAGTTAAACACGTCTATCCTTGTAGTCATGTTTGCAGCTGGTATATGATCTTGTCACTTTAGCTAGATTAGAGGAATGCATCTAGAGCAACTTAGCACACAAATTTGCGCTAAAAGACCCATATTGGTACGTTGCGGCAGTGCAACTTAGCACATGGAATGCACACCCAAATCACGTAAATATGAAGCGTCAAGTTCGTACCCAGTAACCAACTGTAACGTCGAATAAGTTGGGTGACAATGGGCCTCAAGGCAGACCAACATAGTTGCGTACAAGATTGCATAGCCCTAGGCAGAAACCGAAAACTTGGCACTCCGAGCGATCATTTAAGTTGCGCTTTATGATCACTATGTAAGGTTATTTGGGGTGAACATAGGAATTCGATGTTTAATTATAAACCCAAAATACATGCAATACTTTATCAAAAACTGTCGATATAAACTCTCCGGCATTATCCAGTCTCCCAGACTTTAAGGGATAAGTAGGGTGGTAAACCCTTAAAATCAGCCAGGAGGTTTAGCAACAATGTGTGTGGACAAACATGTTCCTAGTATGTCGATTCATCAACTAAAACCATAAGTATTTATATGGTCCGCATTTTGGTTGGATTAGTCCACATATATTCCCTTGAATCCATTGTGAAAAGAGGGTCGTTTCATATCTTGGCAAAGTGTGCTTGTAGGCACAATATCCGTACTTCGGGTAAGAAGATGCGTCATAGCATCATTGTTCAACCTGAGTATCCCAAACGGTTGTGCAAAAGCAAGTAAACTGCTCAATCACAAGGCTCCAGACCGGCCACATGTGGTGTGTTCCCAGTTGGGAGACAACCCATTAGCCCCAAAGCAAAGCTTCAGGCTCATTTTTGGAGGTGGTGCAAAGATATTATACTCTATTTTCTTCAGTGGTTTCATTCATGATCATTGTCATCTTGAATATCCTTTAAAACTCAACAACGCTCTTCCAGAACGGGGAGAATATAAGGTCTATTAAATGGTAATTCAGTACCATTCATACAATGAGGAGCGTGCCAAGGCTCTTAATCAGGTTGGATAGACCTAAAGTCGTTGCTAGAGATGTGATTTAGGTATAAAGTTAGTGTGTGTAGTATCACATTCATCCAGACAACTAACTTTCCCACATTCGTACCTAATCAGGTGTTTAATTGAATTCGATCACATGTTTTAAGAAACTTGATTCAATTAACTCATATTCAAGGACAATATCAATAAGATTATCCATAACGAAAAACAAACACCAAACACCAAACTTGAATCCAAGGACATGAAAAAATGTTCACAAAGTATATGGTTTACTGAGGGGATTCGGCCAACAAGGTCATCCATGTCAAAATTATGCTTTTCCAACGATGTTTGATAGAGCAAAATTAGTTTCACATATTGACTACTAGAATGGTACTCCTCAACAACATTGGTAGAGGCACGAACTGGTGCTTAACTAATGATCTATTACATCCAGACAGAAGTAGATTATGCAGGGTTGAGGTTCAGGAATATTATCCCTTATTCTTGAAGTTTTAGGTCTTAGGTGCCAAGAATCACACTTCGGGCATGATGCCACACCTTGGCAGGCCCTGCTTCTACCATATGTTGTAAAAAAAAACAAACTCGAAATTGGATTGTAAGAAAGACAGACCCAAAATTAGGTTCGATAGGCTCTAGTCGAAGCCAGAAGGGTATGTTCAATAGGCCTCTACCGAAGCAAAGCGTACCATTCGGTGCATCTCTGCCAAAGCAGAGCATGCCCTTGTGTACAGCCCTGCCGAAGCAGGGCATCATCATTCGGTAGGCTTTGACCGAACTGGCTTAAGCCATTAAGTAGACTCTAGCCGAACTAAGTCTATACCTTTCTCTCACATTTGTGGTAGTAATTAGATCTGAGATTGTGGAAAACTTCGACAATGCTGCTTCAAGAGCGAGTTAGAAACATAGAATGACAAGAGAAGTATTCTCTAATCAAAATTCTATCAGATTTATAAACTTTAGAATTATACTCATTCATGGACATAATCATGGTGTGCTTCAGGCAATATCTTTCATGATTAAACAGTCAGTAAGAGCGAGCCAAATAGCCATGAAATCCTCGTTCGGGAAGTATTTCCATGGGTAATGCTTCAGGTATAAGTCGTCGAATGAAGATCATGGTAAAGGCTTATTCAGCTCTTCCATTCCATTGTTGGCTACAATGGTTTCTCAACTTCTTGATAGTCAAGTGGAGATTCACGTCTTGTACCCCCACATAAAATGGTTGCTATTAGAGACGTCCAAATCAGGAAAATCGAACTTATGACGGTTCGACAATCCACTAAATTGGAGGGAACAAGATTGTGATTGGTGCTATGGGAATGAATCATCCATAAGCATCAAAGTTAGAACATTAGTGTTCTAAGACATGGCTTTCATGAAAAATGCCAAGTTTTCATGGCTGTATTTGTTTTATGAAAACTTTGAGTTTTAAAGACACTAAATTTGAAACTACATATTCAATTTAGTTTATTTAGTTCATAAAAGAGAGGTTTCTGCAAAAACACAGAATGCAATATGTTAATTTAAGTTTCTTCGGGAACTCAAGTGTAAGAGCTTCAGGACTACGAAAGGATGTCAACGGTTTAAAGAAGAGAATTAAATTATTGAATCGTTAATATCCAAAAGTGATCTTCAGGTCAATAATTTTGAATTAATTATCGGATTAATGGATTGCATGTCACTTTTAATTAATTCAATATACCAGGACCATTCGAGATAGATCGTAAAAGAAAACTTAAAAAAATTATCTAAGCCCATATGTTATTTAATGTGGGCTGCAGGCCACAGGAAAAAGTAGGCCCAAATTTGGGCTCGGGTTGCCCTCATTGGGTAGCCTAATAACCTACAAAGCAAGCTGCATGCTTGCTGCAATGTCACGGGCCAAAACAAAAAGAAGCCCAAGTGGGTTTGATTCGGGGCACCCCAGCTTTGCTGGGTGCGTGTAATTGCCAGGCAAGACAGTGGCGCCGCCACATATGGCGATGATACAGACCAGACGGAGACCGGGGAAAATTATGGGTTTGTCAGAAAAACCTTTGCACAAAGATGGAGAATGATCTCGACGTCGAAGAGGTTCAAATAAAAATTGGAGATTTGAGTTGAATCTCCAAGAATTCCAACGAAATTGCGACTGGAATTTCGTGGATTTGTCGTCGGAGACGGCTGATTATACCGTTGAAGGACGACTGTAGGTCGTCGGCGGTGATGAGTTTGGACATTGGGCTCACCAGGTGGTGGCCCAAATCGATTCGAGAAGACAACGGCTAGGTCATCGTTCTGGAGCCCAGATTCTGAGCTCCGCGACTTGGCTTTGGCATGGCGCGAGCGAGTGGCTTCAGCTACCGGCGCGGCTTTGCAGCACGGCTTGGCTTGGCTTCAGGCCAGCTAGGCGCAGCTTGGCTCACTGCTTCGGCGCGGCTCAACGATTTTTCCCCTTTTTTGTTCTTTTCTTTTCTTTTTCGAAAAATCCTAGGGGTTAAAAAAAAAAAAAAAAAAAAAAAAAAAAAAAAAAAAAAAAACCTCTAATTGCTTCTAATTTCTTTCGATTCTTTGACTCACAAATTTCACATAGCAAAAATTGTGTAATGCATAAAACGTGTATATATATATATTGACAAATATATGAAATATATGTGTGTGTGTGTGTATTGGAAGGTAAATATAAATGTAAGGGGTTCATGCATTATGGGGAATGTTTTCATGCTTCATGGTCGTTTCGAATATCTTCCTTTATTTTAAAAGTACCTGATTGGCAGAAAACAACAAAAGCCTTTGAATTTGTAAAAGATCCTTCTCGAAAAGCCAGAATTGTATCTCCAATGCGTTATATCACATTCAACACAGAAAAATAAAATTGCATCAATATTATGTAGATCAATTTAATAAAACAATAAATTAATCATAAAAAGAATGCTTAAAACATAATACTTCCCTAATTGAAGAATAAACTCTCTTTAGCGCAGCGTCAAGAGCGTGCTGATAATGTGTTATAGCCATAATTTACTAAACAATTATGGAGGTCATAGAGAGGGGTGCGGCAATAGTTGAGAGAAGAGAGAAATGTGTAATTGTGAGTTGTGTTCTATTCCACTGTTCCACCTCATTGTGCCTTTATTTATATAGTAGTAGGGAAGGTTAATTCCTTACCCTTTTAGGATTACAACTCTAATATGATATTAACTACTAAAGAGAATATTCAAAGATATCCCTAGATAAACTAGAATTTACATAATTACATTCATAATCTAATAGGACTGCAACATTAGGTACATTATGTAATTCTTTATTGGTAATTACCAAGTTATTGTTACGTTGTGTTATCCTAATTTTGATACGTATAAAAATATAATGGTACATTATGTGTAACCCCAAAAAATATAAGTTTTCATATTAAAATGTTGTACTAAAAATATTCTATTAGTTCTTAACAACTACTTCTTGGAATAGGGACTCATATTGTTTTACAAAAACAAAAATGAGAAACAAAAGAAAAGAAAAGGAGTTAGTTCACAGTTTTCTCAATCAATTGATAGACAATTCAAAAGGAATTTCAATTGCTAGACAATTCAAAAATAATTTCAAATGCCATGAATTTAGGAAGATTTCTGTTTTCTTACGAACTCTTATTTTCTTTATTAAAAAAAAAATTATATATATATATAAATGTTTAATTGGAAATTAGAAAAATGGCATGAATAAAGGTAGAAGCACCCTTATTAAAAGTTGAAAACCCACAAATGTTTAGAAAATGTAAATTTTGAATGCTTATGTCTAATTTCCTCTATTTTCTATTTCTTCTTTTCTTTTTGAACAATCTATTTCTATTTCTGGTACTTGAATTGCATAAGTTTGAAGACTGTTGTATCATTATGTAATTGGGCTAAAACTCAAAATAAATGAGAAACCTGGTTAACTCAACTAGACTGCCCATGCTAGAACCTGCACAGGGGAGTAATTTGTCAGTCCAAAATATAGAACCACCCCCCCCCCCCCGGGGGGTTAGCGGAAACACTTGTTATATATAGTACGCGAAGAGTTGTTACAAAATGAAACTTTACATCAAAAAGAGGTACAAAATGAAAATTCCACACACATGCTTGCTTAAACCTAATTTTAGTACTCTCGTAAATCTCAAATATAATTCGCATTGTCTAAATCATAGTGTTAAAGTTTCAAAGAGTCAAATAGATCACTACTAATCACATTCATATGTGTGAGGTTATATACAAAAACTTTCGATTCAGTTAGTAGTAGAAGCATTCAAAATGAAATATATGTTTAATTCAGTCAAGCGTTCGATGTGATGTTTTGCATTCTTTAACACAAAAAAAAAAAAAAAAAAAAAGGTTTAATTTATTGATGATAAAACTAGTATTGAATTAAGCCCTGTAAATGCTTAATGATAGAATTTTTACCATCTATGCAAATAAGGTCAAAATCAAATGAAATACTTACAAGAATACAAAGATATTATAGTATAGATGCTCATGCAAGGTCGTTCTCCTCAAAGACTATTTTAATCATTTATGTAAAAACAATTCCTAATTAACTACGTAGAATTAAAAATTGAGAAAATAGATTTTGAATTTGGGTCAAATAAAAAAATGAATTTTAATTAAACACCAATAGTAAATTGTCTAAATTAACATGATAAAAGAAAAGAGTTTTAAATACCAATATATAAAAGCGCTAGGTTCCACCATCATCTAGCAATTCTATGCATTTTTACCAATTACTTATGATCTACACATGCCACTTTGAAGGTTTGGTTTTCCTAATATATACTCTACTTGGAACCTCCAAAATAGAACATATATCTAACATGTAATCTATCCGGACGTTCGGATCAAATATGAACATAAAAGACTCGTTATGCTTTATGAAAACCCTTTGAAAAACCATGCAACCCTTAAGACATAGTGTTCATCTTAAGAGCTGGTTTGGTATTGTTGTGCTTTGAAAAAAAAAACTGCTTCTGCTGGACTGTGAGAATAAGCTCATTTTTGCTGCTTCACGTTTTCAGCTTTTTTTATACCCACTTTTTATAAAAGCACCTCAATATCAAGTCAGTACTAAGTGAAATTACAATTCTTAATCACAAGAAGCCAGAGTCAATTTCAGAAAACCTTCCGACCAAAATTGCATCAAATTACTTTTCTAAAGATCCTAATGGTGGCTAAGCATTAATACAATTAGATAGTTTAAAATAGTGATCAATAATTCAAATTATGCATGCAATCAATCATAAGCAATTAGATAAAAATTACATATCCATGCTAGGGCTCAAGGCTTCATCCTAGCAAAACGAATTAGTTACGCATATTCATAATTAAAATCATAGAAAATATTATTATAAAGAAAATGATTGAAAACACCTTAATGTAAAAATATGAGAGCCTTTGAAAACCCTAGCAATTCTTTGTTCTCCAAGTCACATAAAAAGGAATGTAGCCTAAAACTGAGAACGGCAAAGCAATATATGCTGCTATGCCATCGCACAAACCCTAAAATGTAGTCTTTTATTCTAACTAGGAAACTAAATAATAATAAAATATCTTAGGAAATAAAGTCTTAATTAAGTTAGGAGAATCTGCCAAGTACTAGCCCAACCACATTTTAGCCTTAAATATCCTCCAAATTCAGCCCATAATTATGACAGCCCGTCCCGGAAATAATTTATGGAAGATGTGAAAAGACGGAATTACCCTTGAGCGTTGGGTGTGTGTTTTGTGTTTTGGAGAAGAAATTGGACCCAATCAGAATAAGTGTTCTTTTGTTTTGGTTGGTTACATTTGGACCATACACCTACACCCACATCATCTTCTTTCATGCTCTCTCTCTTTCTCTCTCTCTCTCTCTATCGCACACACTCTCTCTCTCCTTCTCACTTGTATAGACGGGACTCAAAACCCTTGCAAACGTGACGGATCAAAGTGGAAAATGGTACCTTTGTGTTCGTAAGGACCATACGAGTTCAACCATACCAAATTTAGGTAAGGAATCCTTTGATTTCACGTCAAACCATGAGCCTCTGATTTTTTCACTGTTCATGCACACGTGAAATATTGATTTTTAGGGAATTTGAAGCTTATAGGAAGCTTAGTGAGGTCCTCAGGAAGCTCGGAGTGGTTCGTTGGGTAAATTTGGACGTCGGGAGAGCTAGTTTTGAAGTTGGCCGATTTTTCTCGAATTTCTCCGGCGAGATCCCGTGATCTTTGAGGTTTCAAACATGTATAATGTTGTTCTACTCATCTCCAGCTTTCCATTGGTGCCAATTTCATAGAAAATGGTGAAGAAACAAGTGAGAAATTAAGGTTTTAAAGGTTTTCCAGTTTCCGGCGACTGGCGACTTGCCGGAGACAAAGACGGAATATTCCGTCAGTTTGGACGGAAAATACTGACGCCGTCAGTCAGTTTTAATGGAATCCATTAGAGTTTAACAGAATATTCCTGACGGCGTTAACTGACGTCGTTAGTGTGACTGTCACTTGGCCGCGCGTGGAGGGCACATAGGTCCGTGCACTCGGCTGCGCGTGGGGCCTCGAAAAATTATTTTAAAATTTTAGGGATGTTCGTGAGGTTGAGTAGATCACGTTGATGTATTCAAACACCCCATTTGAGCATTGTATGAGAAGTTATTACCTAGTTTTGGTTATGTGCTTTAATTGACATTTTATAGTTGTTTCGCACATAGATGAGACATATCCTGAGGACGAGCGCAGTCATTCAAGGCTCAGGGGTTACCACCCTTCCACATATCAGTGAGTGGGTTTTTGGTTTTCCGTATATACCTATATACTTGTGGTTTTTCCCGGAAAATGAAATTGAATGTTTATATGTTTTAAAATGCCATGCATAGTGATTACATATTTGTTTATGCATGAGTAGTAACATATATGTATGTTTGGTGATGCAGACGCACAGGTAAGTGCCAAATAAGTTATAGTTTATGGTTGTGATGTAGTAGTTATGTGAGATGCATAGAGAGCTCATAACCTGCACCACCGGTGTTAGTGCTCCCGCCCAGAGTTATGGCACAGTCCTTCATGTGATGTTCACCTCCCGCACCGTACGCTCACCTTGGATCCAAGTTAGGTGCACAGTCCTGTCATACAAACCACTTTAGGTGGTTCCGACTTGTAGGTGACCCGCGACTATTCGCCCAGTCTTCACGTGATCGTAGCACTTGAGCATATTGATTTACACCCAGTCCTGTCGTACATACCACTTTAGGTGGTTCTGACTCGTGTGCAGGTATAGTTAGTGAGTTGTGGTTTACATTGATTGACATTACCTGGGTTACTTACATTGATTGACATTACGTTAGGTGACTCCGACTAACATGTTATTTACATTGATTGACATTACCTGGGTTACTTGCATTTTATGTTAAGGCATTCGACATGGCATATTTCTGAACATGTTTTCGATATATGTGTATATTATATATGTGTATACAAGTTTTACGGCGAGGGTTTAGAACTTTTGATAATGAAATGATTTTGAAAAGCTTTATTTTTACCCACTCACACTTTCTGTTTTGCGCCCCTCCAGGTTTTAGTTTGGATTGCTATTTTGGTGGCTGACGGGGAATCCACGACATCTCTGACAGATTATCACCAGTGTAGGACCACATTTGGGTGTAGTTTAATTAGCGTTTGTTTCTCTGGACTGCACTTAGGTTATTTTGCTCTGACTTTGTTATCACACTTAAACGTGCACTTGTACTTTAACTAGATTATTTAGTAGGTTGATTTGTATTTATTCGGAACTTTTTTTTTTTTTTTTTTTTTTTTTTTTTTTTTTTTTGCTTCCGCATTGTGCACTTGACTACGTCACCCTCACGTGACGGCCAGCACGCCTTGATTTCGGTCGGGGTGTGTCAATAATAGCTTGTTTTGAAGATCAAGACATTCTAAACACATCTCTAAAAGGCCATGAACCCATCAGATGTCATCTTGGGCTCCAAAAACATAATTCAAGCCCAAAACGTCACTATTCCAGCACCGCGCACTGCTCCTTTATTCTATCGCCAGAAAATCACCACTTAGTAGAAAAATATGATATTTTGAACGATCAAGCTAATTGACTCACGAACGTCCTCCAACTAGAATTACTCCAAAATTCGTCCATTTGATCATGTTTTGCTCCAGAAAAAGTTGACAGTCCTATATTGAAAATACAATTCAAAGTATCAAAATTTTTTCAAAATAATAACCAAAATATACTAAGAATATGGTTAAATATATAATATAAAATCTACTCTCACTTAACATTTGGAATAAATAAACACACGTTCAAACATCAAACTCTAGTTCCTCTACGCTAATTGTTTTTCTTTGGAGTAGTGGTCTTGACTCTTGACTAGAGTCTTAGCAAAAATTCATTATGCTTTAGAGTATCGTGTATTCCATAACTTGTAAGCCATTAAATCTTAATCATGATGCTTTATGTAAAAATGTAACCAATAAAAACTCTACAATATGTCACTTTAAGGGCTAATTTAGTATTGTTGTGCTTTAAAAAAAAAAATTGTTTCTACTGTGCTGTGAGAATAAACAGCTATGAAATAAAGCAGTAGAGTGTTTGGTAAACTTTTTTGTAAAAGTGCTTATAGCAAAAAAAGCAGTGTTAAAGTGTTTGGTAAATTTTTATGTAAAGTCGCTGCGACGGTGTAAAATGACTAAAAAAGATACGATGTTCAATATTATATAATAATTTTTTTTATCTTTTCTTTTATTATGACATTTGTAAGATTTATATAAACTATTTATAAACAATTGGGAGAGGATGGAAGAGAGACGTGGCAGGGTTGACGACGAAGTCGACGGGTATAATGTATAATTTATTTAATTGCTAGAGGTCATTTTGGGTATTGGATAAAAGAGCTCCCAGCTTTTTTTTATACCAATTTTTTTCAAAAGCACATCAGTACCAAACCAGAGCTAAACATACAAAAAATCCTCAATCTTGGCTTAAGTTCCAGTTTAAGCAGTTATTTTAGTTGACCTAATTTGGGAAGTTATGTCGTGTACAAAACAAAGACGTTTTAGAGTTAGCTTTCTTGGTCGTATGAGTCTTGTCTTGCATGCCAAACGAGACATGTAGCACTAAAAGATAGGCTAGACTAAACCCCGAACACATCAGCTTACACATTTTTCAAACATTAATGAATCTTGTCTTGCATGCCAGACGAGACGTGTAGCACTAAAAGAAAGGCTAGACTAAACCCCGAACACATCCGCTTATACATTTTTCAAACATTAGTGTTGTTTGTCAACATGCAATATACTAGCATGCCAATTGCCAGCCAAGATAAAACACAATGGATGTATGATTGTGGAGGAAGGTATGGAACATGAATGCCAAAGAAACTCCAATAAGTTGATTGGCAATTGCTCCGAGATGGGCTCGATAGCCTTTGAGCTTGCTAGCTAGCCAGCCTAATCAAGTCAATTCGGAAGAGTCGAGAAGATTGCATGACATTGAATTTGATGTCAAATAGTCAACTATCCATAAAAATCCATAATTATTTATGTAAAGTTGCCCACAAAGCTCTAAAACCTCTAACTATGTACTTGCACAACAGCAACATGTCTTAATATATAGCTGTGCACAGCTACTACAGCACCTACCTACCACATCTCAATGACAAAGGTAAAACAAGGGAGAAATTTCATAGTGAAAGGATCGCACCAACACTTGTTGTTATTCATTCCCCTAAGAAGTTAAATAGTATTCTTGCATCTATAAAGAGCTAAATAATTTTCTTTTTGTTAATTAAAGTTTAGGGGGAGGGGGAGCTAACCCATCTCAAGGTCAGGACATATCACAAGTCTCTTTGAGAACTTATAGAGGGGTTTTAGCTCTTTTTTTTTTGTTTTTACAACTCACCCACCAAGAAGGATTGCTTGTAATGAAACTCAAACCTAAGCTTTGATCTAGCAAAGAGAACGATCATTACCAACTCAACCAACCTTCGTTGGCATCAAATAGTGTTCTTCAAATTATTAAGAAATGGTGGTGCTATCCACACACATCTTTTTACTTTCCACACACTCCCATCAATTTTCAGTGGTCGATCGAATGATTGAAGAATATTAAATGACAAATTAACAGAAGGTGTGTAGAAAGTAAAAAAGAATTTGTGAATAGCATCACCCTTAAAAATTGTGTAACAAATACATTGTTTCTCATTATAGCAATATTACTTATAGCGAGTTATATTAGGTAATGCTTTTCCTTAATTTCCCCAAGTCATTTATTAGACAAAACGTCGCACTTGCAGGTCCTTCGTGTCTACTGGGTTTCAACCAAAGAGGAGCTCAACAACGTGGGGATATTTTGCATTGACGTATATTATATTCGCAATTTCACGCAGAAATGTGAGGCTGTGAGCACAAGTAGCTTCACCTTTTATTACTTAAACGACTTTGATGAACTTAAGAGAAGTAAATGAGAGAGAGCTCATAGGTTGTATAGCTTTAATACGTGAGTTATAGTGTATGTATAAAGGGGAATACGTACTTTGAATTCGAAATAATTGATGCATGCAATTTTAGTGCTTTTTTGGTCGGCTGCAGTTGTTTCCTTTTGCATGTCACCTAAAGAAGTGCATGGTGGACGAAGATTTTGATTGTACATGCATGCGTACACAACAATTTTATAGCTTTTCAAATGCAGATATAGAGGATGTGAAAGTAAACAACAATCTTCATTCACTACAAGAAAAATGAGCTTTGGGTACAAAATAAAGGGCACAATTGAGAATTTTGTGTCAGTTTGACCACCAAAAAGCTTAAACAATTCCCATTCCATAGAGGGCACCATCTATTGTGCCCAATGTTAAAAAAAGCAGACACAAAACACTAATGGGCACGGAAATCGTGTCGAGTGGGATCACATGACAACTTTTTTACTAAAAATGGGCACAAAAAATATTTTGTGTCTATAAAAATTATTTGTCAAAGGCACTATATGTTCTCTCTCGTTTGTCTTTACCTCCACCAGCACACCAATAATTAAAATTTATAAAATTGTGGTAAATAATGGTATGAAGCTGTTTATTACCGTGCAATATTTTAGCCTCAAAATAAGTTAGCAATAATGTTGTTCAAATTTGTTTTTCCCGAAAGCTGAACCTCAGATGTCTCACTTACAAGTAAAGAAGAATACCACTACACCATAGTACTAAGTGGCATGTTTTAGATTTACAAAGGATCATTTCCAGGTGCAATGAATGTTTGTTAGATTCGTATCTTTTTGAATTGCTTTTTGGATTGTTATCTTGTTGCAGGTTTGTTTTTTATACTTGGTGATATGGTTTTTGGTTTTAAAGTCCTACCTGCAGTGACACATAACCAACAATTGTGCCCTTAGGGTTGGTCTTTGTGCAAAAGTTAGTTGGTCTTCAGATAGACAAATGAGTTAATAATTGTAGATTCCTTTTTATGACACTAATGATAGAAATTGTGTCCACTAAATATTAATAAATAATAAATCACTCTACTTCTCATTGGGTCTTCAAATAGAGAATATATTTTAATAATTATAAATTCCTCTTTTCTGACACAAATGTTAGAAATTGTGTCCAGTAAATATTAATAAATAATAAATACTCTATAGCAAAAGAATATGTTGGCACAATTATGGATTTGTGCCTTTATTCTACTATAAAACGTCCACACACTCCCTTACTAATTTGTATATGGAAATTAAGAAGGTTGCTTCATACACTTATGTTTCTTTTGAATTTGAGCAAGTTCTACATCATTGAGAATGGCGGACAGGCGACGTCGTGGAGTTAGAATTGGAACTGAATCTCCAGCATCACATTCGTATATTGCTTCCAACATTACAACAGAAAATTCCACAACGAATCCTCCAGTTCAACGTCCACGACAACCTGTTAATGCCGGGCGCATACCTCGTTCTTTTAATAATCAGTACATTCTTACTACTTTTGCTGATGGTCGCCCTGGCTACGCATTACCCTTCAATAACGGATGCGTACGCGCACCTCAAGGACGTGTATTGCCAGCATGGGCAAACCCAGGTAGGACAGAACAATATCCTGTCAATTTGGTTTCTGCTGAAACAACAACTGAACAGTCTACCAGTTCTGTCGTTATTATTGAAGAACCACGCACTTATCAAGCACAAATTCATCCTAGAGGTCTGTCTCTCCCACAATTGAGCTCGCGAAATATGCAGAATGTTACCGTTGAGATTTTAAGCAGCGATGACGAGGAAAATTAATATATTTTGTATTATGTTATATTTCACTGGTGTACTATGAAAATATAACTATCTTATGCTATGCTGGACTCCTCTTGGGTCCTTTTATCAACTTATGTAGTATTACAATATAATAATATTTTCTCTCTAATTGGCCCATGATATAGATACTCCCAACATTATATATTTTTTGGTTTATAATTATGTTTCCCGATTTATACAAAAAAGAAAAAACAAAAGAAAAACGAAAAGAAAAAAAGAAAAAATTAATAAAAGAACAACGCAAGCCTTTTATCATGCTAAACACAATTAACCTTCGATAGAGCTTCAAAATTAAAACAAAATTGGACTATAACTAATAATGGCTTTGTGAAATCCCATCCTCGGAATTTCACTATTAATTACATATCTCGTTATTTAAATTTGTATTTCACGTTTACATTATTTTCATTAGTTAATTTTAATTCCATTCATTTTTGGAATTAAATCGAATAACTATCGGATTTGAATTTTCGTAATCAATCTTTAAAATTCGTTGACCTTTCAAGTTCACAATTGATGTTTTCAAATAGATCTCGAGACCACGAACGCACAGATGAAAACCATTTGCGAATCCGGATTATAACGGCATAGTTACAAACATTTGAAGTCGTTTCACTAAACTATGGATTTAAATGAATATAAACTCCCACCTTGTGGGAAAGAGGCCATTCATGCCAAAGGGAAGGAACCAATAAGTTATGCTATGCTGGACTCCACTTCGGTCCTTTTATCAACTTATGTCGTATTCCAATATAATAATGTTTTCTTTCTAATTAGCCCTTGTAGATTTACTCCTAGTATATATTTTTTTAGGTTATAATTATGTTTCTCGTCCGTTTCATACCGCAGAATTCAGTGAATTCACAGCGTCGCAACGTAAAGGTTATGAGACATTACCAGTAAACTAAAAGATAGAAGAAATGAAAAAAGAAAATAAAAAAGGAAAAAAAAAAATGCTTGCTTTCATACTTCCCCAACGCCCATTACCAGTAAACTAAAAGAAAAAACAAACAAGAAACCAAAATAAAAAAGGGAAAAAAAGAAAAAAACTTGCTTTCATACTTCCCCAACATAAGGCTTCATACTTCTGCTTCACCAAATCGCACACCTGGCCAAATGAATCATAACTATAAACACAAAAATATCTTTATCCAAATCCTCGTTTTCCTCCAAATCGCACATCTGGTGTGCCTTTCTTCAGGTAATTTCTGAACGGCCGGTGCCGGAATCGCACTGAACTCCTCGTTTTCCTCCAAATCGCACATCTAGTGTGGATGTTCTTCAGGTTATTTCTGAACGGCCGGTGCCTAAATCGTACTCAAGTCCTCGTTTTCCTCCAATTTGCCCAGCTGGTGTGGCTTTCTTCAGGTATTTCATTTTTATATATGTTTTTTTTTGTGTTCTTATTTGGTGGCTCGCTTGGATAATCGAAAACCATGCGAGACAGATTGAATCGTTTTCTGGTACTCAATTGTTTTTTGTGTTCTTAATTGTTTGGTGGAATTTTCTGTGGGGTCTGATATATAATAGGAATAAAACAAGAAGTAATCGAAAAATATGGGAGAGAGATTGAACCGTTTTGTTTTTACGATTTGGCTGGTACTCAATTTGTTTGGTGAAATTTTATTTATGGTCTTGAGGTAACATCAGGGACAAGGTTTAGGCCTGTGACCCTTCCCTTAGGCTGCTTATTGATTGGAAGTTCACAATAGAAACTGTTTTGAAGCTAACAGACTTGCATGTTAAGAGGGGTGTAATGCATAAGTGTAAGTCATGAATGTCAGCTTATCATCGTTCCAATGTTGTATCAATTGTAATGGAGCCAGCATGAGAAAAGTAAATTAGTCACCAATATGTGCTCTTTTTTTTACAGAACTGTGTAATTAGGAAATCTGAGATTGTAACAGAGAAACATGGAGTTTTTAGTTGCGTTTCCTACTAGATTTCTTTTGTAATTTATGTATACTCTGAATCAATTTGTTTGGTGCAATGAATACTTTGTAGTCTGATATATATATTATGAATAAAAGAACAAGTATAAGTCTTTGGCATCATATGTTTGTAGGATTTCAATAGCATGATCAATTAATTCCAAGCACTCCAGCTGTTCCTCTTTCTCTTCCTTTGCTGTAATCGATGAAAGCTTAGCACCAACTTATTCTCGGTCTTGGGCCTCTTCAGTTTACTCACTACGGTATGTCAATGGCTTCTTTCCTGGTCTTTGGGAGACAAAGGCATGACTAATATTTGTATTAGCTGCACTGGAAAGAATAGGGTTGTCCTTCTCATTTTCTTATAAATAGTCACATGACTAATGGGAGGATAAGGGCAAAGCTCTTATGAATGCAATTCCTCTCTCTTTTATCATGTTGCATAAAATTCAAATGATAGAAATGCACTACATAATCCAGTTGCACATGTAACAACTCTCAATATGCCACCAAACAAATGATTTAATAATTAGAGCAAGAGATCAATGACAATCAAAACATTCTCCAAATTCACTTGACTAGCAATTATAGAATTTTAATACGATTTTTTCCATCTCATTAATCTAGCCACAAAACACAAAGAACATGCAATTCCTTTCATTTAAATCAAACATATCACAAGAAAACGTCATTGTCGAGGTAAAATAGGTAGAATAATTTTACGCTTATCATAGCAAACTTCAAATGGAGTTCATTCAAATGAAACAAAATTCTATTCAAAGTAGCCGTTAATGAATAAGGCACTTTAATGTAGACCACATCTGCTTTTAGTTGGTTTGTGATATTTGGGATATTAAGTTGGATCTTTATGAAAGTTTTTGTTTCATTGTCTCAATTCACTAATCTTATTGTGTAATCAAATGTCTTATAAGTTCATACATGCTTGTAGGTAAAGATGAACAAAGAATGGGTGCATCTGAATAGGACAACCAATGAATACTTGATTGGCAGGCGTGCATTCATCAGTAATGCTTTAGATGTTGCTGCCTTCCAATGAATACTTGATTGGCAGGCGTGCATTCATCAGGCGTGCATTCATCAGTAATGCTTTTGATTGGCAGGCGTGCATTCATCAGTAATTCATCAGTAATGCTTTATAGGTAGATAAACACAATTAATATTCGATACAACTTCAAAAATAAAAAAAATAACAATGGAAAGGACAAAGAAACCCAAAAAATAAAAAATAAAAAAGAGGAAGAACCCAAAATACAAGATTGAGTAATGCAAAATAACACATCAAGATAAAGATATTGACAGGGAGAAACAAGATAACAGAACTGAAACAAGAAAAGAGAAATGAACGGTTTGGGTAACGAGAAGAAAAACGGAGATTTAAATCTCTAATCCTATAATTCAGGATAAGATTAACATTAATCACAAATGAAAAAATAAATAGCAATTACTTAATTAATCGATTTAAGGGTAAATTTGGCAATCTAATACAAATAAGCTTATGCGGATAATTAATCATTGGACCTCACCCGAAAAATAAAACAAATTAAGTTGGACTATAACTAATAATGACTTATAAAATTGAACTTATATTAAGTTTCTCCTTCTCCAAATTGGATTCTCCCTCTATTTTTTAAAATTGGACTTCTCCCTCTATTATATTATGTTCCCACCACCAAATTCAAAAACTTGGTTTGCCACAATCTGATTTAAACCCACCTCATCCCAAAATTGTGCCCACTCACTCTTAAAATATTAATTAAAAAAATTAGTAGCTATATTAAAGGGTTAGAAACTGGAAAGCTTCCAGTCCACCATTTCTCATTCTGTCTCACCTTTACTCTCCCAAAATTATAAGACGCTCATTCCAGCTCCTCCGTCCACTTCGAACCCACTCCTCCGTGGAGTCTATCCACCTCAAGGCTACTCCTCTGTCCAGTTCAAAGGCGCTCCTCTGTCCTCTGGTGACACACACCGACACATAAGAAGCCCAAGATACAGGTAAGGTTTCTGAATTTCAATTTTTTAATGGGTTTCTATTCTTTAGGATTTAAGGTCAAGTAGGCTGTTTATTTTGTCGAATATGGTTTATGGTTTAAGGACAGTGGGTTTCAGAGGACAGTGGGTTTGGGATTAAGAATCTAGGATGGGTGCAGATTTTTGGGATTGCAGGTCTCATTGAAATTATGAGGGATTTCCCTACCAGTACCATCCTAGTTGTCTTTCAGATAAGTATCCCTCATAGGGAACATATAGAATAGAGTGTGCGAGTACATCCATCATCCCTGGATCGATCATACTCCTATTACTACGTGACCCTGTTTTTTTTTTTTGTTTTTTTTTTTATTTTTACCATCCATAACGTCGGCATGTTAAATAACTATTTACTAAGGGATAGAGAAATCGATGCGGTCAAAGCTTCACCATGGTGCATAAGCATGATTGCTTTACACCACTACAATAAAACTAGATCTGCTCTACGTGACTATTAAGTGTTCAGATTCCACGGTACTCATATTCATGCCTCTTTTCGTATTTGATGTTGTGGTTCATTGAATGAATGCACAATATAAACTATAACTCTTCTAACACACTACACATTGTGATCCAGCCGTCAATCTTTGGTCTTTCTTTGATGATCACCTCGACAAAGATCACTCAACTCAAAAGTCACATGATGGTTACAGTACATGGTGGCATCATATAGTGTGTTCATCTTTTTTCTTCTATCAATAATTTTATGTCTTAATGAAAAGATTTTGTCACTTTTATTTAAGGATAATTTATGCATGATGATAAAATGTAGATAATTTGAATCGTTATAGAACTTGTTGATGTTACCTATATGTTCATTGGTGTAAAAAAATAGTTCTTGTTGGTGTAAATGAATAGTTCTTGTTGATTACACTTCTTTTGCAATTTGCAATGTAGATGGCTAATATGATGCTTGATGATGATGCATTTTTGGCATCTATGGGAACTCAACCACACTTCCAATTTGGTGTAGTCACCGAAAATGAATCATTTGCAACCAACCAACCCCATGAGACATGTAGTCGACATACGCAATCAAGTGGCTCTACTTCTTTGTCACCCACAACTCGAAAGAGGAATAGGGGAGTTAACAAAATACGGTGGAGGCAGAAGGAGGTGCGAAAAACTGAATTTTAACAGATTTGGTCAAGCTATTTCTCCTCGTGACAATGTGGCCAGATTTGGGCGCTACATAGCCATGTTGGCTCGTGATGGTGGAATGATCCCAATTGATTCACCTGATTGGTGCCAAATAGAATCTTCGAAACTTGATCGAGTGTGGTCATTGGTCCAGGTATTGATGCTAATTTGTAAAATTTGACTTGTTGGATGCTTACAATCTTGTGTCACAACTTCATTATTGTTTATGTAGGCCACTATAGACTGGACAAATCCAAGAGCTGCTGGCAAAGAGGAGAAAGTCAGGGCTATTGTGGAAACGAAATTGCATGATCGTTTCAAGACATGGAGGGCAAAACTCCGTAAGTTGTATTATGTTCCCTTTGAGAACTCCGAGCAGAGGAAGCATTGCAATGATTCTAGGGTAATCCAGACACAATGGCAAGCCTTGGTAGCTTTTTGGGATAAAATTGAAAATAAGGTTTGTAAAACTTTTCAACACTATAGTTACTATACTTCATTAAACCGTAGTTGAAACGAAATATAAGGTTCGATAACATGAGTATTTTCTTTTGTGGTGTTCTTTATTTGTTGTGATCCAGCGGAGATGTGCAACAAATGTCAAGAATCAAAAGATGTTAAAGACGAGTCACACAACTGGGACAACAACTTTTGCTCAAATACGGAATGATTATGTGAGTGGATTCTTGTACCATATATTATAATTTGATGTTGCCATGAATACTTGTTTTACATAGTACTGAAGATAGTCACTATATCTTATGATTGATAAAGATGAACATAAAGTTACAGGAATAATGCTACAAATAGTGAACATAACTCATGATTAACTCATAATCTTAGTCTTGTTTTCATTCCTGTTATAAGTACATGGTTAAAACTTGACTTAGTTTTTGTGATTTGTTCCTCATTTTGTATCATAGGTTAGTTTAGGGATCGTAATGGGATATTTCTTAATTGTGCTTGCACCTGCCTCAAATTGATAATGCATTAACCAAAAAGTAATAATGTCCGAGTAATGGAGTAGTTTTGTCAAAAAGAAGACGTTGTCAAAAAGAAAACTGCAGTTATTCAGGTTAATGCTTGAACAAAATGAAATAGAAAACGAAAGCATTAAGTAGTCATCATGTCCCAATCCTATCAATGATAACTGGATTGATATGCATGCATATTTAATGTACGAGATCAATACAAACATCCAAATGTCTCAAAAACTATATCTCACATTTAATTTTAGTTCAAATGAGTATACATTTGACATAAACTAAAGTATTTTCTTTCTTCCAATTTTTCAGGAACAACGGTTTATTACCCTTATTGATGTTTGTGTTTATATATAGTGCACTATAGTTTTAGTCATTGTAACTGTGATTGTTTAATGATTGTGGTTGTTTTTGGGATTTTTTTTGTGTCTTAGGCTGAAGAACATGATGGAAATGAACCTGATCGTGTGACTTTTTTCAAAATGACACACACAAGAGGACCTAAGCAACTCCCAGTTGATGATGAATCTGCTAGAATGATGGTAATTTGTACATTTTCACTTGACCAAATTTATTTCCAGCAACCTTTAATGAAATTTTATGCATTTACGAATGATTAAGGCTTTTTCAAACAGTTGGCGTTTGAAAATCTGGAAGTGGAGGTTCGTGAGCGTGGTGATGAGGTAACAACAGAGGTTCGTAATAAGATTTATGCAGAAGTGCTGGGCCCGGAGAAGCGAAATCAAGTGCGAGGCTTTGGCCTTGGAGTTGGTTGGGCAGATGTACCAGGAATTGTTACTGAATAGCGAGGTATTTCTAGGGAAGTGAAGTATCTTCGGGAAGCTTATGAAGCTCAGAAACAAGCCACTGCTGCTGCGGAAGAAAAAATGACTCGTATGATGCATGAGGCAAATGAGAAAGCGGAAAAGATGAAAAGAGAGCAAGAAGAAAGCATACAAAGGCTTAGGGCCGAACAAGAGGAGAATTTGAGGTTATCAAAGGTGCAAATGGTTGAGCAATTGAAAGCCATGTTGGCACATGTAGGCATCAACATTGGTTCATTTGGAGTGGGTGCTCCACAAAGTACTTCAACTCAGCAGCAAGGGTGTGGAAGCTCACACGCTCAGATTTCAACGCGTTTCGAAGGTGGAAATGACAAGAATGTGCAGTGTGGACCTCCAATTTCTAGTGCTATGATGCATGAGGACTGCCAAAGTGAGAATACTGGTTAGTTGTCATCAAGCAGCCCTTGTAGATGTGTATTTTATTTATATATTGCTAGTTTAACCATTAGTACGTTTGACTTGGGGATACAAGCTTGGATATGTTATATTTTGTTGTATATAGAGAATCCCGGGTATGTCCAGCATAGGATAACATGTATTTTTTGGTTTAACATTTGGATGGGTTGTATTGTTAGGTTGCATGAATCGGTCTTAGCCGAGAACATGGGTTATGTAATATATTAACTTCACTATTTTAGTGCTAATGTTGATTTATGTTTAGTTTGTAATGGATGATTTGTAAGTTTCTAAATTTAGGTGGAAATTAGGTTCTATGAGCAACCTGATGATTTCCATGTTTAAATAAAAATATCCAATTATGCCACAAATTTTTAATTGTGCTGGAGTTTTATTGTATTTATTAAAATATAATAGTGGCACAATTTTAAAGTTGTGCCCTTGCTTTAACATTTATACAGCAATCTAAGCCTTTAAAATAGCAATTGTGCCCATCTTACACCATACATTCAGTAGCCTTTATTAGAGGTAAGACACAATAAGGGTTGTATTTGTGCTTAGCTTTGGGCACAAAACATCATATTGTGTGCTATAAGTAATGGTGACGCCCATAGAGGGCACAGATACAAACTTAGTTGCTGCACTGTTGCTATTGGTCTATGAGCACAAATATTGGTGCTTTTTGGCCTCAAAAGGCACAATAATTTTTTGTGTGCAGTGCTCATTTTTTTTGTAGTGATTTGGTCTTTTCTTAATTTCAACCTACGTATATGTAAATAAAATCGATAGTTAAGCTATCAACAATTATTATATATATTTTTATGTAAATACTTTGTATATGTTTCATGTAAATAATTTCTGGATAATGTTAGGAATATCAAAATTTTAAACTAAATAATGTGTTAACAATAAGAAATAAACACGCTAATTAACATTTAAATAATAATTCAATCATCAATATCCATATCATTTGGTTTACAAAATTTGATTTAGAAATTTGGTTTTCCTATTATTACTCATATTTTCTACATATCTACGCGCAATGCTTACAACACATATGGTTTCTTATTCTAACACTTATGTTGAATGCTTGTGATTTATTTGACATTTCCGCGGTAGCGTGTGAACTAAAGTTTTACGATAACCTCTCTCTCTCTCTCTCTCTCTCTCTCTCTCTCTATATATATATATATATATATAGGTTGAAAATGAGATGGACAATAAAAATGGTCATAATTGCTGTTGACCTTGCCGCTCCCTCAATCTCTCTCAAATGAAGACGTGAGGGCTGGGTATTCATTGTCTTCAATCTTGGTGACATGCTTAAATCATATAAAACCCACCCTAAAACCACCAATTAGTTTTCTTCAGAGATGAACAATGATTGATCAACCAAATAACATAGCGTGCCTTTTGTCCTTGCAATAAAAAGATACTCTTGTTTCCTGATGGACTAGAAAACTAAAGAGAGTTCAATGTACGAAACAGTATTAAAACCAATTAATTCTTAACTCAACTGTTTTTCTTTTTTCAATGCTTGAAGATGTAAAGGCACTGCGAGTAAGAAAATGAACTTGCAATCATCAACAAGTAAATACCATAACAAGTCACCTCCAACAAAACGTCAATTCTTGAAATCAACAATAAAATCATATACAAAAGAACAATAGTCAGTGCTCTAGATTTGAGGTTAAGCAAGAAATCGACCACAACCACGAAGATTTGTATTGACAGATGGATTAAAGTGACTACACCCAGGAGATGGATATAGTTAAAAGATATGAGACCTATGGAGGAAAAGAGAGGAAAAAGATTGGGAGGATTGCCACCAACCCCAAAGCCTATGACGGCAACACCATCGGTGGCTAACATAACATCTAATCTAACAAATCTATTGTTTGACAAAAAAAAAAAAGCCAAGGGCAGCATTTGGCGGGGGGAGGTTTTTTTAAACTACTTTTCTTCTTCAGGGGCTATATTTTTTTTTTTTTTTTTAATTATTTTCTTGTGGTTTTTCTAGTTGAACTTGGAAGCAATCTAGCTACCATGTTTACTTGTTTTGCTCCATCTTTCTGTATCATTATGTCACTTTTTTTTTTCTTCCATATTTTATTCCTCAAATGGGCTTCATTTGTTTTCAGTTATAGTAATAAGATTAGCCAAGATTGAGCTTTCTAAGAATTTCTACCACCCCACATGGAAAATAGATCACTACCCTTAATTGACACTAATCATTACCGTTTTATTATAATTTGTTGTGAACTCATCATTTTTGGACATTTTACTATTTTAAACTAAATTAAAGAATAGAAATTTTTTAACTCGAGATGCAACATGTCGAAGGAGATCCACTCTCCAGACGACAATCCACAGTACCACTCATTGTTAAGTTCGTTAAATAGTGCTGCATTCCATGAGCACAATCCATGGATATCCAAGCAAGAAATAGTGTAAAAAAAAAAAAGTGATATATATAGCAGTAAAAAGATATTCGTCTCTGTCTTTTTGGCCTGCAAAAAATAATGAACATGTTTTGATTGCGGATGCTTCCGGACTCCCAACGGTACTCTTGGTGACGCAATAGCGACCTCGTTCTAATCTTACAAGGAAACAACAAAATAAGAAGCTTTTGCTTTCATCTTTTTTATTTATGAAGAAAAAGAAACTCGCCTAAAATTTCACCCACCATTTCCCATTCCAACAATTCATGAAGAACACAATTATGGTAAAATTGTATTGAAATAACCAAATTGACCTAAGAGATTCGTTTCATAGGGTAATGCTATGTTTATTTACCATTAAAACTATTATTTTCTTACTTTTCAGAAGTCAATAATTTGAAAGGGAAAAAGTACTGCAATATGGGTATTGGGAAATATACATATATGTACTCTTATCAATGATGGTCTGAAAAATGGACCTGGCTTCTTTACCCTTTCACTTTTCATACACTCTCATTCCTTCGTATTTGTGCGGTCACGATTAAACCACGTTAACATTTTATATTACTATAGTTTTTTATCTTATTATCTCTATAAAAAAAAAACTAATATAAAATGTTGACGTGACTTAACTGTACAAAATAGGAGGAGATAAGAGTGTATGGAAAGTGGGAGGGTACATAAGCCAGATCCCTGAAAAATTGGGACCTCTTCAAGTGAAACATCGAACAGGTCATTTTAGAAATTAACTAGTGTACATCAATATCGTCTTAAGTTTGAATTCCGTTTAACCTCTGTTAATTGGTTTTTTTTTTTTTTTATCACAAACAGTTATGAAATTATATAAGTTTTCATCTTAATCTTTGAAATTTAAGATCGATCAATGTCATCCATAAAATTGACTATCACACATTACAATCATTCTCCCGTTTAAATATCATCAAAGTTGCATAAATTGCTAACTCTATCTCTATTGTACATCAATCAATTCATTCAATAAAATCAGGTTGTTCCCAAAATTTAGCCTTGCATTTTCAACTATTCATCTGTACATATGAGGGTAGTCAACTTTTTCCTCCAACGATAAGGGACATAATTCCCACCCTCAACTTTATAATTTGTTAAACTTTTTTATTTCTTTAAATTATTTGTTGCTAACAATTTTAGAATTAGTTTTTGTATAATCTGTCTTGTTTTATTTTTACCAACATTTTAATGCAAAAAAATTCAAATTTCGAAATAAGAAATTGATAGTGATATATGAGAAAACTTTTTTTATTTTTTTATTTTATGGATTAGTGAGCAAATGGATGAGTATTTTTAGAGTTTTGGAGGAGTTTTGGTGCTAGGTCAGATTTAGATTAATTAGTTAATATTCTTTTGACGATTGGATTTAAATTTGAGCAGTTGGATCTTTTTTATTACCGTTAGAATTGATTGAATTGGATTTGAGTCGTGAGATTTAAAAAGGGACGTAGCTAAGCGAGCCACATTGGGTCAAAACTTAGGAGGTGTGCCAGATATTGGATGCCAATAGTGCTGAAATTTGGACCGTAGAAAGCATGCTTTATGTGCGCTCGCCCGCAGAGACTCGTCTACCATGTTGCATCTGTTGACGGGACCCACATGGGTTGGTCTTCACATGTTGCAGTAGACAAGCTAGGGTCCTCGACCCACTTGTTTCTTTATCCATCTGCGCACCAAGGGGGCCCAAATTTGCACCTCAAACCCAAAATCCCAAAATTCTCACCCCAAAAATACATTCCTATGAGAGGTACTTGGCCCAAATTTTGGGTTTTTTTGTTTCTCGCCCCCCTTGGAAACAGCCTCACAGAACAAATATTACTTCACTGTCTCTCTAAAATTCATTTCCTCTTTTCGTTTTCTCTACGTTTCTCAATTATTTCAATGTTGTGGGGCATTTTTACTCACCACTCTTAAGTGTTGGTAATGTTCATCACCCTACTTATTATCATTAGATGAGTTTAAATTTGAGATATGTGTCTATGTACTACATAGATCTCGAAATTTCAACTCATACAACGGTAATAAGTAGAGTGTGAGCATCACCATCTCTTGAAGGTGATGGGCAAAAATTTTACCATAAGTAGAGTATGAATAGATAGATCCGGCCACCCCATCTCTAAACCCCAACCAGTTTCTACCCCTCTCCAGCCCTTGATCGCCACCTCCCTTACCACCTACAAAGTGAAAATTAGGAGAACCACCTCCGACCACCCCATCTCGACCCACTATTCATACACACCCTTATCCCCATAACATTCCACCATTAAAAAGACCCCAAAGAAAAATATGATAATATTCAAATTGTGATTATAAACAATATATCACTCACTCAATGGTCCAACGCAGTTAGATTTGACTGTCCAACAGTTTCGGCGAAACTCGAGCATGCTAGAAGAACTATGTGGAAGGGGCAGCTGTTGTGTGGCGGGGCAAAGGTTGGGGTTAGGTAGTGATGGCTAAAATCTTTGGGTTTCCTTTTTTTTAGCTGTTGTGTGGCGGGGCAAAGGTCGGGGTTAGGTAGTGATGGCTAAAATCTTTGGGTTTCCTTTTTTTTTTTTTTTTTTTTTTCCGAGTGTAGGAAGAGAATTGTGAGATAAATTTGAAATTTTAATATAAAACTAAGTTGCGTGTAAAAATTGTATGGATTTAAATAGAATTTTCCTTAGACTAATGTTAATTTTGCAAATTTTTTAGCTTGATGTCAAAACCTAAATTCAAAAGAAGAAAATATATTTTGACAACTAACTTTCCACCTTTGAGCGGAAAATACACAAATAACAACAAAAAAACGTAAGTTCACACTCACATTTTCTTGTAGGGGCTTTTAGATCCAGGTCTAAAAATGTAAAGTGTTTTTAGGAGTGAGTCCAGTTATCTAATTATATGTTTTTATTTATTTTATACTCATTTTATATTTTCTAAAAATATTAAAAATCAATTAAAATCTTCTAATATTATGCATTTTCCAACTCCAAAAAAAAATATTTAATATCTTATAACAAAAAAAACTAATATACTAACATAAATTTATCTGCAAAGCATTCTACCCTAACTCAAGTAACAAATATATGAATGTATATAATACCTATATGTGAGATATGAAACCTAATTAAAAGGTAGAAAAAACATAACATACCTACAAGCAAGACACATTAATATGTGACAGGTTGATTATAAAAAACGAATCTGTCATATAGGTAGATAAATATAATTAACATGTGATATATAGGTTGATTATAAAAATTAAAAATAAAACTTATAAATGGGGTTTAAAACAGGAGAAAGAACGAGAAATAACAAAAAGATAAATAAAAAAAAATAAGCAAAGAGATAATTGGGAAGAAATTTGATTTTTATAATAAATCTTATCATTGAACAGATAACTATTGATAATTAAATAATTAAATATAACAAATTGGACTTATTTTAATAAACTGGACTATTCCTACTATTGGCTAAAAAAATTGGACTTATATCAAGTTTCCCCTTTCTTGTATAATCTCTAGTAATTAATAAAATACTCATTGTTAATAAAAATTCTATAAAATTATCAGTTTAATCCTCTAATTAAAATAGAATATGAATAAGAAATATAGAGCAGAAATGTAAACTCTCTTCCTCTCTCCTTCTATTTCAAAAACAAAAATAAAAAAATTTCTCACACACTTTGTCTGTGCCAATATGTTAGTATATAATAATAGAATTTCAAAAGTCCATTCAAATCCAAGGGTAAATAAGTAATTCCACGTACTAATACTATTATTTATTTGCCTGGCAGTTTTTGTCTCATATATGCACTAATTCAGTTGCTTTAACAGAGAGAAAGAGTGGGAAAGAGAGAATCCCACGTACATTTCCAAAGACGAACGCCACGATGCTCTGTATTCAGTAGCTTGAATGAGTCGACAACTTCGGAGGATCACCATACTGCTATCTCATCCGCACTCAAATCTCTCTTTCCACTGCTATTAAACGAGCCGAACCGGGTCTGACTCCGACCCACACACAAACGGAGCCCAAGATTCTGCATGGATGTTGAGATACTGAAAAGTGATCGAATTTGAGAGGTGGGTTTATCGGGGATCGTGGTTAAGCAAAATGGGTATGTCGCAAACCGATCAAAGAATGGAGGGTTGGCTTTATCTCGTTCGTTCGAATCGGATTGGGCTACAGTACTCCCGCAAACGCTACTTTGTTCTTGAAGGCCACTCTCTCAAAAGCTTCAAATCAGTTCCCGTTTCGAACAATGAGGTTCTTGCTCCTCCCTTTCTTTGCCTTTCTAGAAAAAATAAATGACTAGCAAGAGTTAAAGCTAATGAAATTTATCTGCAAGTTTTCAAGTGATTGGCGACTTTTTGGGTTTTTAGTTAGTATTGTATTAATAGAATGGTTTCCGAGTTTTGGTCGTTATTGGCAGGAATGTGCTGTTTGAAAGCCGTTGATGGAGCAATCAAAATTATGCATCGATCATACTGACTTTTGTTGGAGAATGATCTGTTTTTTTTCCCTTTAATTTTCATTGGATCACTATGCAGTTGATTATGTGAATATATTACATTTAAAAATGTATATATGCTTGTGAATATATCTATGCGTTTAAAGTCTGTAACATAATGATAACTGCTTTGGATGAGCATATGAGATACTTGAAGAGTGTTAGAATGCAACTACATCTATGGAGGGCTTCAAACAGTAAGTGTGATGGGGATTATTAGAGTTTCCCCTTAGCTCCGCTTCCAAAGAACATATAAATCTCCCTTTGGAAATACTAATACATTTGGAAAAACTAGACAAGTTTTATTTTGAGGTACAAGGAAATAATCTTCCTGTGAAAACTTGACTGAAAATCAAGAAGTGAGAAGTAAAAAATTGATAGAATTTTGCAAGAACTCATTAGGTAGTTTGACACTTTTGTGGGCTCAGTTGCCTTTTCTTTTTTCTTTCCTTGTACACGCTTTTTCGTACACCCTTGGCTTGCAGAAGTTGGTAATGCCTTTGTTGGAATTTGGCCGTTTGAATCCTACTTTTACTACTGTCCTTTTCATTTAAAGAGCTTTTTGAATTTTTCAATTGGTATATATCATTTGTTGTTTTTAGGATTATGTCCATCATTAACTCAAGAAAAAATGAATTATTTGTGCTTCTGCTTATTTTTATATTAACACAAACTGAATGAGGAACGCTTGAGCTATAATTTGGCCTACAGACAGTTTGAGTGAGAACTGTTTTCTGTCCTTTTGTGATATAGATTTTACAACATTATTAGGTAGGCATAAGTGCAAAAAAGCCTTGATATTTTCCCACATGTTCTGTGTATCAGGATCCTGTAAGCAGTGCTATCATAGACTCTTTCATTCAAGTGACAGACAATGGACGTGAGAGCATTCAAAGAGAAGTATTAGTCTTACAGACTGTCCTACTTTAGCATTGTATTCATATTTCTTGATTATTTTAGCGACAGTGATATATGCATATAACACCTGTTTGTACAACTTATAGGTATTCTTCATTTTCACACTGTATAATACGTCAAATCACAATGATCAACTTAAGGTATGGTAACTATCCTCAACCAATTGTTTCTCTTACAAATTAATGTCAAAATATTGAAAAACTTTAATTTCGTAGTTGGGAGCAAGCAGTCCAGAAGAAGCAGCAAGGTGGATTCATTCCTTTCAAGAGATCGCTTTAAAGGTCTTAACTTTCAAATCCTCAGTATTTGTAATTTACTGTAGATGATTATGCTAAATATGAGTCTAATGTCTATGCATGTATGCAGGGTGGTCCAGATCTAAACGATAATATTTTGCATGGTTCCAATAGCATATGGCAGTCCTTTAGGTGTGATATTTTGTTATCTACTGCTCTTATTTAGTTTTCTTGTTCACCTCATCATGCACATTGGTGTGAGTTTCTTCATTTGGAAGTAACTTTGTTTAACTATGCTTGGCGGCTTTGGTAAACTGGTCGTGGGCTATGGTTTATCTTTGTGGCTCTGATATGATTCTACATTTTCCCCTTTTTTTTTTTTTTTTTTTTTTCTGGGTACTTTTAAAGTATTCATGCACGCAGATTAGGTGGATCTAGTAGCAGAAGTCGCATTAATTCTATAGACTGGAGCCTTTGTTCTTCTACACAAACCGATGCTGTGACAGCCGATGTAATTGCTCCTTCACCTTGGACAATTTTCGGGTGTCAGAATGGTAAGAGTTATTCTCCTCTGTACATTTTGAAGTAGTGAAACTGTGTGCTGAACTTTGTTTATTCTCCTCTCTGCATTTTGAAGTAGTGAATCTGCATGCTGAACTTTGTTACTGTAATACAGGTCTACGACTATTTAAAGAAGCAAAAGATAGGGATTCTCATGGGAAGGTTGGTAGGTTTAATATTCACTACTTGGTTGTATGAAAGATTCGTTCTATTGATTATGTTCCTACCATGAGCAGTGGGACGATTATCCTGCCATAATGGCTGTGGGTGTTGTTGATGGAACTTCAGAAGGCATTTTCCAGACACTTATGTCCCTTGGTCCCTCAAGATCAGAGTAAGTTTGTTGAGAACTTTATGTAGACTGTGGAAACAAAAGATGAGAAAAACTAATCTGAAACTGAAACTATAATTGTTTGAAATTTTCATGCTCAAAAAAGTGTCCAACACAATGGCAATGATGCTGCACAAATCCGAAAATGGAAGCTCCAAAACAAATCCAATATGGAAGCTCAAAATACTTTAATAAAGTCAAACATTATGTTAAAACACTTAAGACCAACCACCCACCCCCCTATACATTGTTAGAAACGATGAGGCATAAACTACACCCTGTGCCTTTGTGTACAAATTGTCTAGGCTTACATCATGATCTCCATCATAACTCCTTAGCCTTTATATTACCGGTGGTTTCATTTGAACGTTGAAGCGGTAACCTATATGATGTAGTGAGTGGTCTGCCTTTTGTCTTTGTATTTACTCCTCTTGACCATATCTGTATTATACATGTATCCATTAATTTCTTATCCAAATTGCCTTATATGAAGCATTTTTGTAATTGAACTTAACAATGATAAACCATGTTGTAGATGGGACTTCTGTTTCTACAAGGGAAATGTGGTTGAACACCTTGATGGTCATACGGATATCATTCACAAGCAGTTATACAGCGATTGGTTACCATGGTCAGGCCCCTGGCCTACAATAATTTTGAATTATGTTCTGAAGCAGTTGTGTAAGTGTTTCTTTTTATAGTTACAAAATCAACATTTCATATATTGCAGGGGAATGAAGCGAAGAGATCTATTGTTGCGGCGTTATTGGAGAAGGGAAGATGATGGGACATATGGTAGTATTGAAATGGTGGTTTTTTTTTGTATTTTGTTTTTTTTTTTTTTTCCTCTTTTGCATTTAATTTAAAAGTATATTGATACCGAAATTAGCTTCCTTTGGTGTCTTCTTTCACAGTTATTCTCTACCATTCTGTGTTTCCTAAGAGGTGTCCACCGCAGAAAGGCTACGTCCGTGCCTGCCTTAAAAGTAATGTATGCTTAGATTTTACATATTTATAAATCGCCTAGACTTTACAAGTGTTTAATATAGGATAGTTGTCCGGAGCTTGGACGTTTAATAATATGAGTAAGAAGCATTGGGGTATTCATTCCTTCAACGAATTTGCGCGTGTGTGTGTGTGTGTGTACTCGCGTACAAGAGTATGTGCATGAGTTGAACTTGATACAGCGTCAACGTGGTAGTATTATAACTTTGGTGCATATTAGTGTGGATAGGTACAACTTTTATGGTTGTGATACATCCAGAGTTGATAAAAACTATATTCTCCTTCCACTTCCTGTTTTAAGTTTAAATTTAATTTGTACAACTGCCTGTTCAAGATTTTATTGTGAGTTCTAGTGGTTATTGCTTAGTGGATCTTTTCGGCTGGAGGTGCATAATTTGAAAGTTAATAATGGAAAGATTTTGAGACATTTACCACTCTTTGCAGGTGGAGGATATGTTATAACCCCTTTGAACCAAGGGAAACAATCAGTTGTGAAGCACATGCTTGCTATTGATTGGAAATTCTGGAAATCTCATCTACAAAGCTCTGCAGCCCGATCTATGACCATCAAAATGCTAGGGAGAGTTGCTGGTATTTCTATACTCTTGATTGATAGAGCTTTATATATTTACAAAGCTCTTCATTGTTTACATTATTTTGAGGTCTACTTATTGAATCAAAAGAATAAATTTATTTGTAGCACTACGGGAGTTTTTCAGAACACAAGGAAACTATTCGTCCTCAGAATTTTCATTGGGAGAGCTAAGGAGAAACTTTAGTTTGCAACAGAATGAAGGGGAAGGTGAGGCTGATGCTCCAACAGTGATTGGGGATGGAAGGACGAAGGAAAATTTTGCTGAAGAAGTAGAAAAAGCACCTTCCGAACATTCTAGTCTTGTTAGCTTGAGTGATGCTTCTGATGAATTCTTTGATGTGCCAGAACCACCATACAGTGATCAATCAGAAACTGACTGGATTCCTGATTTTGGCTCAGAAATGCACTCACAGGTAAACGATGTGGGCATAAATTTGTGACATTTAGACAATCATTCCACTTTTATGCTCCTTTACTTCTACGCGGTTACTAGGTGGTTCTTGTGTGTTGCCACCAATGTTCTCTCTCCCTCTCGTGTATACAATTTTCATAAAAACTCATTTTGGGTCCAAAACATCATCACGTTGACCTCTGTACATAGTCTTCCATAGTTCAGTCCACTACATCCTGCACTGCTCATAACTTGTTATAGAAATCTTGACCTGCTTAGTTACTTGTATTTGTGGCTTATTCTCATGTCTTTTTACCTTCTAAAGTTCCACACTAGTGCTTGTATCTATCTTGTTGGTTTGCCATCTGGATGGTGGACCCACAATTATTTCGTATTCTACTATGCTCTTCACATGTGGGTCTTCAACCTTTAGAGCCCAACATGTGGAATATAAGTTATATAACTTATATTAGGAGGTTGCGGTAGCTGGGATTTTGGCTCAGGATCTTCTGCTTTCGTACCTTGATAAGCTTGTTAGTTTGCTTAAGCGGTTAGGATGTGGACCAACAATTATTTCGTATTCTAAGAGTTTCTAACTTGGCTCTGATTGCACCTTGCAGAACATACATCATCCCAAGTTGTCAACTGCTGCTGGTTTTGTGAAAAGATTGCATGATCTTGCAGGTTATTATGGTGTTTAATATTTTTGTCTTAACATTTTATGCCTTTGTATATCGCCCTTGTTGATTTAGTTTTCTGTGTGATTGTGTGCTGCAGTTCAGAAGAGGGGCTATGTGGACCTACAAGAGATGGCGACGGAAGACATTACCTGCCACTATGGGTCTACCCTTCCAAAAGATTCAGCTTGTAATTTGGCTTCCAGTTGGACTTCAGCAGATCCTTCTACTTTCCTAATTCGTGGCAATAGTCATCTGGAAGACCATAAGAAGGTTTGGACGGAAATGTCTTAGATATAGTTGTCTAGCATGATTTTTTGGAAAAAATTGCTCACGTTTTACAATTATGTTCATCATACCAATTACCAAATGGTTTGCAGTCGAGCTTTGAGGTTGTATATCCTTTGAATGCTGATTTGGGTTGCATGTTCTTGGTATGCTGATTTATGTGTTGCTTTATGATCAATGAATTTTAGGTGTCGGCTGTGAAATTTCTTTCAATATCAGTTTCCTTTAGTAACCATGGTGTTAATAAGCGTAAAGTTTTCATAATAATAGTTTCCAACTGTAGTTCATAGGAATTTCTAATCCAGGGCTCTTTAAATGTTCTTTTTCTTTCTCCTCTTGAATGTTGCTGATACGTCAGTTGGCAGTTGGAGTTTTAACCTGCGTTTCTAGTCCTTATCTTTCACTGCTTTCTTTTGTTCAGGTCAAGGCTAAGGGCACGCTGATGCAAATGGTAGCTGCGGACTGGCTAAAATCTGACAAGTGTGAAGATGATCTTGGAGGTCGCCCAGGGAGCATTGTTCAGGTCTTTATTTAACTGAGGATTTGTGGTTTTTTCTTTAATTCCTAAGATTTTTCCTAGCCAGTTATCACATATAGGGTTAACTGAAAACATAGAATTAAGAAAAGGACGAATGTAATTTACACACTTTTCACAATCTTGTGTTTCTGCAGAAATATGCGGCACAGGGTAGGGGAGAATTCTTCTTCATCGTGAACTTTCGGGTAAAATCCATCTTATATGATTTTTTTTTTTTCTTCCTATTATTACTATTTGCATGTTATTGCCTGTCACCTATCAATATTTACGAAATTATCTGTTTTGACTCAGATCCCAGGTTCAAGCTCAACTACATATAGCCTGGCACTATACTATATGATGAATTCTCCAGTTGAAGATACACCCTTGCTAGAGAGTTTTATCAAGGGGGATGACGCCTATAGAAATTCAAGGTTTAAGCTGATACCATACATATCTAAGGTTGGTACATGCAATGATTGCTGTAATCCTGTTGGAATGGCATACTCGGTCTTCTCCCGTCATCTTGTTGAAAAGAAAATGCATCTTTTACTGGTGTTGTTCAAGTATTTTGATCTCTAACTAAGTTTAATTCTGTTAAACCTTTCTCTCTCCGTCTAACTAAGATCAATTAAATTTTAACTGTTACTTCTGTCCTCAGGGTCCATGGATTGTGAAGCAGAGTGTGGGAAACAAAGCGTGCCTCATCGGTCAGGCATTTAAAATCAATTATTTCCACGGGAAAAACTACTTGGAGGTAAACTTGAAGAAACAATTATTGAAGCAGAAACAATAAAGTACAAAAAACTATCTCAATCATTGGTGTCACGACACTTTCATACCTCATCTTTTAAAATTGACAATGTCATACCTCATCTTACGAATTTGTGTCAATGTTATACCTTCCGTTAGCTTGCCGTTAATTTGTCAGTTAAATGCTGACGTGGCTTGATCCATACCCTATTTTCTATTAAAAAATTTAAAAAATATTAAAAAAACTAAAAACAAAATCATTTAATATTTTTAAATATTAAAATAATAAAGAAAAGTTAAAAAACAAAAAAAAAAAACCTTTTGTCCCTTACACCCCCCTCGCCCCTTCTCTCTGTCCCCATCTTCATCTTCTTCCCTGCTTAATCTTCGAAGAAGAAGAAGGGAAAAAAAAAAAAAAAAACCCCAACCCAATTCGTCCGCGCCCCCCCCCCAACAAAAACAAATCCAACCCCCTACAACCCAAAAAGAAGAAGAAGGAGGAGGAAGAAGAAAAAGAAGAAGAAGAAAAAAAAAAAAAAAAACCCGGATCCCGTTGGCCAGGCCGATTCCGTGGGTGGAGAACCTGGGCGCGGAGAAAATGAGGGGAATGGGTTTGGATTTAAAGAGTGTGGTGTGTAGAGGAGGGAAGAGGGTGGGTGCGGGGGAAGACAATTGGTTTTTTTTTTTTTTTTTCTTTTTTCTAGGTTGTAGCAGATAGGGGGAAGAAGAGGAAAGAAGATGAACATGGGGGAGAAGAGAGAGAGCGCTGGGGGTGGGGGAGGACAAAGCGCGCAGAGAGGAAGTTTTGTTTGGTTTTTTTTTATAACTTTTCTGTATTATTTTAATATTTTAAAAATATTAAATGATTTTTTTTTAGTTTTTAATAATTTTTTAATAGAAAGTGGGTCATGAATCAAGCCACGTCAGCATTTAACTGAGAAATTAATAGAAAAACTAACGGAGATATGATATTGGCAGAAATTCGTAAGATGAGGTATGACATTGTTATTTTAAAAAGATGAGGTATGAAAGTGTCGTGATACCAATAGTTGAGGTAGTTTTTTATACTTTACAAATATTATTGTTGCCTGCATGCAGCCAAATCAAATTTGTAGTAATAAAATGACGTCGTTTGTTCAAATTTATCTAATACATGCTAATTCTGAAATCATTGGCTATCATTCAGCTTGGTATCGACGTCGGATCATCCACCCTTGCCAGGGGCGTGGTTAGTCTTTGCATTGGGTACCTAAACAATCTGGTCATTGAGTTGGCATTTTTAATACAGGTAAACATCCATGTTATCAGTTTGTTTCTTATCTAAAGAGGTAAAGATATTCATCTGCACGTTAAATGTTGCCTAAAATGCACTCTTAACTATTTAGAAAAATCGATTTCCCTTGACAACTTATTCCATTTTTATGCTTGACTTTCGGTGCTTGTTGCTCAGGCAAACACGCCAGAGGAGCTTCCGGAGTTTCTTCTTGGAGCCTGCCGCCTTAACCACCTTGATGCCTCCAAGGCTGTTTTAGTTCAACCGTGGTAATATCCGTATTGTCATACTGTTGAATTGAACATAAAGCCTAGATAATGGAAATTCAGGGCTGGTTCTTCTCTGCAAACTTACTGGCAGAGGTCAGCATCCCTAGCGATGGGCTCTATATGGGGCTAGAAAAGGGTGGATATAGCCCATTTTAGAGCTCCAAAGAATCTTTGAGGCTTTATAAAATAATCTCTTCCAATGAAGGGCTATATATTTCGGGTTTGATTAGGCGATGTTTTTTTTTTTTTTTTTTTTGTTGTGAGCTTTTATTAAGTTGATTTTTGGACGTGCTATCTTAATATTTTTTTTTTATGGACCTTTCAACTAAAAAGTTCAAAATGTGACAAGGTTAGATTTAATCACTTATCAATTGTTCATTGGATTAGATTTTCTTATCTCAATCTCATCCGTTGAAAAAAAGCAAATCCCCACTTCGCCCTCTGAAATAATTTGATTTTTCACGTATAGCACAACAATTTACCTAGCACCAATTGGTAAATTAGTATCATACAATTTTGAAAAAAAAATTATTTGAAAATTTCATCCACCAATGTCTGTGAACGTTAAATCAATTTGAAATTTCATCCACAATTTTAGCCAAATTGAAAGAAAATAAGTAAGAAAAAAGAATTAAAAAATAATAAATAAAAAAAAGGTGAGTATAAGTGTATTTGCAAGTGAAGGGAGAGTGATAGAATTTTTCTCATATGGGTCGCTACTTTTTTTGTGGGACCCACTGTTTTTTGGGGCTAAATGTAGCCCGATTTTATGCTACCCAAGAAACAAAGTTGCTAGCCCCGATGGTGGATCTAGCCCTATTTTCTGGCTCATTAGGGATGAAATTTCTTGCTAAAGCTTGAAATGTTGTAGCCTCATGGAGGATAGAGCCCTCATCGGGATGCTCTTATTCAATCAATTCAATTCGATGTTGGGAACACGGCGTAGCAAGCATTGTAGATTTCATTAGGATTTGATATTTCACCTTTGTAAAGATGGCATTTCTCATTGATGCTCGTTCTTCGATTCATTTTTTTTTTTTGGTTTCATCGTATTATCAAATGTTTCTTGTCTATTGTTTGAGATGATCTTCATAGAATTCACAAATCAATTGAAGTTATTATGAAACTATTAAAATACCAAAATCAGTACAGTGAAATATCTTCCACACAAACCAGTGCTAATTGTAACACCTCTCCTTTCGTAACTCCCTTTCTGCCCCTAATGAGTGCATAAAAGGCATCTATGGTGGTAATATTTTTGAATTTGTGTTGTAAGAATTGTTTTGGTAAACGAAAATGACAAGCAAAATTTTGCATCTTAAAGGTTTGAGAATATTGTCTGGTAGTTCAAGCTAAAAAGGAAAATTGTGAAAAGTGTGTCGAAAATGAAAGAAACAGGAAATATGCGTTTTGTGAGTGGGGTAGTGGTGACAACAATTGCAATGGGAGTCGGGTATGAGCCATGGAAAAGGTTATTCGGGTGGTGGTGGTGACGGCAATGATAGTGGATGGTGGCGGAAATGGTGTTCAAGGTAATTATGGCGGCAGCGGCGGTCCTGCCGATGGCAGTGGTGGAGGAAACGAAGATGTTCAACAATGATGATATGATGATAATGAGTGGTAATTATGACGACTTTTGTAAGATGGTGATGGTGATAGCGATGATACTAGCGGGTGTGGTGGTTGTGATGATCTTGGTAAGGTTATTAACTTGTGATGACATTACATGATTTGTTTGTTTTTTTTTTTTTGAAAACTCTAACTTTGTTTTGTACATTTTTTGAAACTTAAACTTTCCATGAAATTCTCATATTCCATGTGTACATGTTCTAGTGGCTCATTCACACTATCACTACGGTTATAAATACTTTTATTTTTCGTACAGTTATCTTCAATACCTTCAATTAAGATTAACTTTGATAACTGTCATTCATAATTTTTGAACTTATCTCATATTCCATGTGTACATGTTCTAGTGGCTCATTCACACTATCACTACGGTTATAAATACTTTTATTTTTCGTACACTTATCTTCAATACCTTCAATTAAGATTAACTTTGATAACTGTCATTCATAATTTTTGAACTTAGAAATGTTTTCTAACCAAATTAAAGTTAAGTCTCTAACCAAATAAAAATTAAGTGCCAATAAATTAAGGAAACTATTATTAGCACTCCAAAAATCTCATTATACACTCCTTACAAGTGTATTTTTTTTTTAATTATAGAAAATTTAGAGTGCAAAATAAAATTTTAGAAGTATCAATAACAATTTTTTAAATTAATTGTCACCTATGAAATTTAAATTCAAAATTTATTTTGACAACTTGAAGATTAAATTTCAGTAGAACAGGATCATTCAATTAATTATAAAAATATAAGTAGTGGAGTAGTTGTAAAGTTGATGGGTCTCCCACTCCCACAGGATGTATGTAGCACTAAGAAAATGAAAGAAACAATGGCACAAGGAGCATTGCATTAGCATTAGCATGTGACAAAACATCATGTGGGGTGTGGGGATAGGCAGAGGGCTCCACTCTTCTTTGGGCCCCCACCCCCATACAAACACATATCATATTTACACGCACACCAACCAGACCAGAGTACATCAGAATAGAATTATCTCCTTTCTTATTTGAATGGTAACGATTAAGTCACGTCAACATTTTATATTAGTTTTTTTATAAAAGAAGAAAGATAAAATGAAAAATATGAAAAGAAAGAATGAAAGAAAATGAAAAAAAATAGGAGAGAATCCTAGTCCGTGTCCCCATTGTCGAACCATGAGAGCTACACCCTGTGTCGCACTACCAACACCTCTGCCCCACTCTTCCAACTTAAAAACCATCATCTTTTTTCTTAACCTGCCTTTTGGCCTGGGGATATTAGTCATTTTGGCCTTCAGATGTTTAATTAAGCCCACAATTTTGTTCTGCTTAATTAGTTCGATGAAACATTTTCAGTTTAAATTTCATGAACGTCAGTTTGTAAATAAAACAACATAATATCCCTTAACGTCTCGAGATTAAATTTTATGAACGTTAATCTGCTACTATAACAAATATAACATCTCTTACCAGTCTTGAATTTAAAAGTTTTCATATTTATTTCTATTGTAAATGAGTTACAATATTATCAATGTTAATTAATGAATCCTTGAACAACAATGTCACGGTCACCCTGATCAATATAATGGTGGTTGTGTCCTATGGCTATGGCTACCATAACTAGAGTTATAGCCATGGTGCTTATCGTTTACAAGACCAATTATAGTTGGGTCTCGACGTAGCGAATCACGAATATTATGTTTGTTTTTTAAAATATTCGATCTTAATTAGAGTAAAATATCGCTTTGTAATAAGAAGAATGGTGTTCTAAAATTTTCATATGACGAGTTTGCCCCTGGAGACCATACAGCGAAACCTTCCATTTGGAGTCTCGCGCGCGCACAATTATACGGACACATGCACAGATAGATACATCATACACTGTATCTTTTGCATGACCATCCTCACTCACAACCGCAGAGAGTTTGAGAGAAACAAAATCCTGAGAAAATCAGGGTGTTTGGCTGCTGAGAAAATTTGAATCCGGGTGGGACCGACCGGCCTTTTCAGGATCTCGGGAAGGTTCTGAAAGGTGGGGCCCTCATCCCTCATTCATCGTCTTCCGTTTGTCTGCTACACTCCCAACACCGTTTTATGAACACAACACCCCCGGTTTCGATACAGGTATCGAATTTTGTTCCATTGCCCCCTTTTTTCGCTCTCCTTTCTTGTCGTTAGGGTTTTCAATTTTGTGGGTTCCTATAAGTTTGCATATTTCCGTATCTCAGCTTTGTAGTTCCGGAAATGTCTGGTCTTTGTTTTGAATTTTGGGGGTTTGGGTTCTAATCCTGTTTGGTTGGTAGGAAAAGAAGAGATTTTTCTGGGAAAATTTTGCACAAGCAAAGCAAATAGAATTAGTTTAAAGGTGTGCTGATAGATACTCTTTTTTCATTTGATATATATGTTTTTTATTGAACTCTTTTGAAAGATGCCAACTTTGAATATTGTTAAATTTGTTACTTGTAGCAGTGGTTGGAGAATAGGAATAAGGCGTATGGATTTTACTCTGAAATTCTCTATCCTGCTGTTGCTTCTCGGATTCGGTATGTATTGAACACAATTTATGTCTCTTATGCTTGCTCTTGATTTATTCTTTATCATTTCTTAGTTTTTAGTCTTCAAGTTAGCTCTTTTGGTCTTGGTAATACCGTACAATGTAGTTTTTAAATATATGTTCGGGCAGTTTAGGTGGGATTGTTTGGAGATTAACATTATGCAATGTGAACCAATTTGAGTAACAAACGAAATGGCAGACGTGTTGTCTTGAGTAAATCGTTTTTTGGTTACTTTCTTTCTGTTTTCTTTTGGTTCGTTTCGTTGCATTACTTGGGTAGTTATATTGGTCAGGATGCTATTCTTTGGGTTCGCATAACTCATCCACAGCTTCTGTATCAGTGAATGCTTCGCCTTTTACGAATGATTTTGGTCATTGTGAAAGAGTTGTCAAAAAATGGGCCTCTTCTTCACTTGAACAAGAAGTTAAAGAAGACAAACACAGACTGAGGGATTTGCTGTTTTTCCTTCATGTGCCCAGAACAGGAGGACGTACGTATTTCCACTGGTAATTCCACATAAGTCCAACTTTTTAACCTATAGATTGACACCCATAATTTTGACAACTGTATTAATGCGTGGTTTTGGCTATATATACACTTGCAGTTTCTTGAGAAAGCTGTACTATAGCTCTCTGGAATGTCCTCGATCTTATGATAAGCTTCGATTTGATCCTAGGTAAGATACTGTGTTCTCTTTTCTAACTTCTGTTCTTGACATTTCCAGTTCAGTGAGTTCCAGAATTCAAATAATTTGGTTAACAAAGAACCACTAAACTCAAGGTTTATACCATTTTTATAATTGAGCATTGAACTGTTACAAAGGTGTGATAGACTTACAGCTCAGATGTCCTTATGCTAGAGCGGCTAGAATTGTGTTGAGTTAGTTTTACAGGAAGGCTGTTCTTATATGGAAAATAAACTTGGAAAGGGGAAGGGTTTATGATTTATTGTTACAGCATCACTTTTTTTTTTTTGACTGATAGGCGTAAATTTTCATAGAAACTTACTTCACAAGGGTATCATATTTGCTTTCACTAGGCTTGCATTTTAAAAAGTAATGCCAAGCCTGAAGTCAGCAACTAAGTTGGAGGCCTACAGATCTATAATAGTCTGTTGCCCTTTCATTTACCTATTCCTTTCTTAATTTTTCATATATTTGCATTTCTAGTAGGTGTTAATTCTGTACCCTTTGCAGAAAGCGACATTGCAGGTTGTTGGTTACTCATGATGACTATAGCATGATGTCCAAACTTCCCAGGGAGAGAACATCAGTAGTGACAATACTTAGGGATCCAGTTGACCGTGTTTTTAGTACATACGAATTTTCGGTAGAGGTAGCTGCTAGGTTTCTGGTACATCCCAACTTAACTTCTGCAACACAAATGGCAAGACGTATACGTTCAAAGACTAAAGGAGTAAGCACACTGGATATTTGGCCATGGAAATATTTGGTTCCATGGATGAGGGAAGACCTTTTTTCCCGGGTATGTTATTTTGGTTCTGTACTGCTTGGACCTAGTTGACCTTTTTGGTTCCGCAGCTCTCATGCTTGGTATATTTCTGTTAAAGTGCTGTATTTCTCCTTTGCACATTATTTGTGATTGTATTGACTTTTTTGGACAGAGAGATGGTCAAGAGCATAGAGGCTCAGATGATGTTCAGAGCAATGACCCATACAACATGGAGGAAGTTGTGATGCCATTACACGAGTACATCAATGACCCTATAGCTCAAGAAATTGTTCACAACGGAGAAACATTCCAGGTTGTTTATTCTCCTATAGTTTTAGAACATCGTGGAAATTGTTAGTGCTTATTTTTAGTTTTGCTCCATCCGTAAGTTGTGAAAATGCTAGAAAGCTTTGCTTAGAGTCTTAGATACTAAATAGTTGCTTATTTTTCTTAATAATGAGATTCCGCACATAAAACCTTTTTGTTGATTTTTCTTCTACTTTGACTGATTTAATGTTTTTATATTATGATCCAATGTCAATATATTGGCTGCGGTACTGAGATATCAGCCAATATTTTGACCTTGGTGGTACCAACACAGAATCTAGTGTATAAGGGATATCCTTGCACTTTGTTGTTGAAACTTCAGCAATCTTTGGGGGTGTTAAAACTTTTTGAATCTCGACTAATTTGAAATGCTTTAGTAGTTTCCTGAAGCAACTACAGGCAGCTGCTTTTTTGTCTCACTTTTCCTAATAGGCTCCTTCTTTGGGGTAGAAACCTATCACAAGTGGACCCCTCAGTGGCTAGAAAATGATGAATTTATGAGATCTCTTTATGTTGAAGCATCATTACACACACATATGTATATAATACTTTAATTTATTATATGGTTGACTTTCTAGTTCAAAAGGTTGCAGGATTGACAAACAACTCCTATCTATCAGAATCACATGAAGTGCGCCATTGTGTACAGAGGTATAAACATCTTGGTGAACATGTCCTGGAAGTTGCAAAAGTAAGGTTTCCATAGTATTTTGTATAAATGTTTTATCACATAATCCATTTTTCCCTATGGTTGTAATCTGTAGCGATTTGTAAATTTTTCAGAAGAGGTTGGATGATATGTTATATGTTGGTCTCACTGAGGAGCACAGAGAATCTGCAACCATGTTTGCAAATGTAGTTGGCGCCCAGGTGATTTCACAGCTAGGAGGATCAAATTCTAGTGAGGAGAGTGCTACTGAAAGCAAACCCGGTCAGTGTGGCATCTACTTAAAATTTCTGTTATTTAACCTTGTTCAGGTGCAGTACTCTAAAAAAAATGGAGTTGTAGCACAAAGTTGAGAATATTTAGTTTGAGTTTGAACTGTATAATGCCTCAAGCTGCGTTTGGGTATTACCAAATTATATGTTGCATATTGCTTGGGGCAGCATGTTGATTTTTGATAATTGCTATATAGGGTTGATTTACACTATAAACCTGGCATTCATCTTATTTCTCTGCTTGTGCTACAGAACAGAGCTACTCAGTTTCAGATTCCAAGTCAGATAATAATGACCTTCGGGTAATTAGAAAAGGCCATCATCAGTATGTGGATTGCTTCATATTGGAAAATGATTTAGCAGCTTTCTTACTGCTGTTTTTTTAATATGACAGAACAGAACCCTAGATGGAAAGGAAAGTGAGATTGCTTCACCTGAAACTGTTGAAGCAGTGAAAGGAAATGTAAGCCATTTTTCAATTTGGCACAATGATAGTTGATCTGGCTTCCACTTTGTTGACTTTGATCCTCGCTACACATTATTAGATGACTGTGGGAGAGCTTATGAAAGCTTATGAAGACTGCATTTCTAGTTTACGAAAGACCCAAGCAAACCGGCGCACCTCTTCTTTGAAGAGAATCTCCCCCGCAAACTTTACTAAGCAGGTAGCATTAAGTTTCTAGTTTCTTCAAAGTAGATGGTACAATAGATGATGTTTTACATCATTCATTAATGTCTGTGCACAGCATCCATTCATCCTTGTACTCAATTCTCTTCTTGGTTAGATGCACCTGTAATCTATAACATATAGAACCTCTGATTTATCGGATATAAATATTGCAAACCGCATGTTGCCTTTTCTGGTGGAACTATCAAAATAAAAATTAAAAAAACCCTTTAGTTTAAAAAACTGCTAAAGTGGAGAGGAAAAAAAAACACTTATATAATAAGGATAAATTAGTAAACTGAATAATTAAACACAAACTAAGGAGACTACATTGGATGGCCAATTGGCATGCCCTACGTGCCAAGAGGCAAAATACTCAATGGGCTCTCTCTTCTCCTTTTGGATGTCATTCTGACCGTTAAAAATTTACAGGCACGCCTCCAGGTTCCTGAAATGGTCCTCCAGCAGATAAGGGAACTTAACCACCTTGATGTGGAGCTTTATAAATATGCACAAAATATCTTTGCAAATCAACATAAGCGTAATTTTGGCATCACAGTAAGTTTCTTTTTTACAAGGCTAATAATTCCCTATGTTAAATAAATACATATGCATGTGGCAAGATGTGTTAGACTATTTTATAGTGTCTGCTTTTCTCTTAATTTGATAAATTTACAGTCAACCATGACTTTTTTAGTTTTGTCAGACTCAAAATTGGGCTTGGAAGAGAAAATGTAGTTGTGGTTGAAGAAAATACTTTGCGATGTTGTAGGAAATTGAAACCTTTTATAGGCTTTCATGTTTTGATGTTTTACAGGTGGTATCCAACATTAACTTTTAAACTCTGTTATAATGGGGGTTTGGAACTGAAGTAGTAATTGTTGCCGGAAATTGTTAATGGTGGTTTGGATTTAGAATATAGAAAATCCTTCCTGAGGCTGCTTGACCTCAAATCTGTCTTGTGAATTGTATTCAACCAAGCATCATGGTTATTTTCATTATCCAAATCATATCCCTCTGTTTGTTTGTCATGAGAGAGTCACTTGGGTTTATCCCACAATTACAATAACCATTAGACGTTCACTGGGAACCTCTATGTAGTGTCCTTGTTGGGACGTATGTGGTTATTTTCTTTTATGCATATGCGGAGTTCGAGCTTTTATGTATCGCTTTGAAGTGTGGTGATGGCCTTGTTCTTGAACATGTTGCCTACTTGTTTTACATATTCTGTACATAATCATCGAACTGGTCCCGTGCTCTTGCCTTTTTACAAAAACAGGATGTCATTATGATTGGAATGCTTTGGCCACATGGCATGTTCCTGAACATATCTGCTTCATTATGATTGACGTGCGGCGATGGCCTTGTTCTTGAACATGTTGCCAACTTGTTTTACATATTCTGTACATAACCATCAAACTGGTCCCGTACTCTTGCCTTTTTACAAAAACAGGATGTCATTATGATTGGAATGCTTTGGCCACATGGCATGTTCCTGAACATAACTGCTTCATTATTTTGCTTAGCTGTTTACGGAAAACTGAAATTTGTATTTCTGTGTTGTCTGTTAAGGGGAGATGCAGGAAGAAATTTAGCCGTTTTAGCACCCGAAATAATTTGATTGAACAAACTTAGTTCCATTAACTAATGCATCTAAATTGCAGGGAATTTGGGAGAGGATGCAGAACAGCACATATGGCACGAGCATGAAGGTCCTCTCGTTAGGCGGAACTCTTGTTTTACTCCTTTTGGCCTTCTATGTATTTGTTAACGCCCGAAGAAGAACGTCAAAAGTTAAAATATGAATGTATCTTGATAGACTGGAAACATCACACCGGTTTAAAATTATTGAGAAACCTGATGGAAAGAAGGTGTCGCATTTGCTTTAGTTTGCATCCTTTGTGTTTGTTTTATGGGGTTTTGTTAATATAGGTTCAATTTATTAAGGTGGAGGGTTTTCATTCTTTGGTCATTTACCTTCCACACCGTTGTTAATTTTCATCCATTGATGTTTTTCGATTCATTCAATCCGATGGTTAAAAATTAAAAATGGTGTGTGGATAGCACCATCCATCTTTTAACAACTGATGGCAGCTAACGTTTAGCATTTTCTTTTTATACTCAAAAGATGGGAGCTTGGCTCCTAAAGGTTGGGGAGTAGTTACTCATCAATTTACTTCGTGTTGGATTCACAGAATTTCGTGTTTATTATAAATCACTTTGTAAATATCACCTTTTACTAAAAAATTAATTAGAACTAAGTTTGTTAAGTTAATCAATTGTCGCAAATAGATAGACCGTTCATAATGTTATTACCGTATTTGTTTGTTTTTGTATAATTTGATGACTAAGAAAGTTGTCTCTAAGTTTAATTTTATCAACATCTCAAGGGTTACATTGTTAACAACAGATAATGTCAAAAAGTAAGCAGTGTAGACATATATGTTTGGGTGATGGATTTCCAAGTCACGGGATTGAAAGTCAAACTATGAAGAAAATATCACAAAATGTTGTATAGGAGGGTTAGAAAATGCATCATATAAGCACTATAAGGCATATGAGGGGGATAAGTTGAAAGAAGTCATTTGCAAATCCCTTTTATACATATGCCCTTGTAATGTTCTATTGTGCATTTCTTACTTCCTTACATCCGACGTTTTGTGATCAATTTTTTTTTTTATAATTTGGCTTAAAAGTCCATGACTTGAAAATTTCGAGCTCAAATATAGCCCGATGTCGGAAAATGAGCAGTGTAGCACAAATTAAAACGCTCTGCGCATGCTTACCAAATGAACATTTCTAAACTAATCGTTTAGCTTATACATCAACCAACGATTAGCTAATGTTTGTTGATGATCTCTGGCCGTACATACTACTACTTCGACGTACCTTTTTCGCTTCGCATATGGCATTTACATTCTCCACAACATCAACCATAAGTTTGATTACATGGCGTTCCATTTGAGCAAGAAGCTATGTTCTTTTGAAGCTTTCATTCATGAGTCCTCCTACTTAATGTTGCATTAACATGCATAAAAACGCTTCTTTAATTAACAGTCCCGCGCGTAAGTTATATTATATGTGAACGTCTCTTGACAAATCCAAACGTCTAAAAAAATAGATCTAAACAAAAAATTTTGAGTCACGCGTAATGTGCGTTTAGAGAGACCAGTGTTGTATATATAAGGAAGAACTGAAACTAAAACTTGGCGATTGGTTTTGATGGTTTGAAAATACATAAATCATACTTTAGGCATTCAGGTTTGTGAGTGTTGAGATGGTTGCTTGACCTCAAAGGGAGTTGGCTTGGGGATGAGGATACTCTTCAGATCCTCTTTATGAGGATTCTAGGGATCGTTACATCCTAATTGTTCAACGTACATCGTGCGATCAGTTTTTGTTAAGTACTATTTGTGTTTAATTTTATATTTAAAATTCAAAATAATTTATAACCATATGATGTACCATGAACGGTTAAGATATGAAGATCCAGATGGGATCCAAATCCTTGGCTTGGCGACCATCAAGGCTATTTTCATTCTCCAAATATTGTCCTGCCTGTTTGTCCATCACGAGAGCAGTTTGGGTTCGTTGTACAGTAACATTTTAGATGTTCATTTTGTACCTATCTTATATGTCCACATGCACTTGTGCAAACATTGTCGGAAAGTTATTTATTTTATTGTTTGTGAATCTTGTTTATCTGTTTTTTAGGTTTTACCCTTTATAAATATACTTTGTAGTTTAGTATGAGAATTAAGTTAGTCACAATATATTTTTGCAGCTTGTGTAGCTATTTTGACAAATTAGTAAGGTAAATTACATAAAACTACCTTAATTATTGGGCCAATCACAATTTTATACCCTATCTTTAAAACATTTCAATGTCATACTTATCTTCGAATTTGTTGCAATGTCATACCTTCCGTCAGTTTGTCTGTCAATTCTTCCGTTAAATGTTGACGTGGCTTGAGACAGGACCCACTCTCTATTAAAAATTAATTAAATATTAAAAACTAAATATTTAGTTAATTTTTGAATTTTTTACACCCCTTCTTCCCCATCCACCCGTGTCCCCCCAACCTTCCTTCACCGCCAAAACCAGAACCCTACCCGCCCTCTCTTCCTCCATCTCCACCTCCCTCCCATGGCGCTGCTCCCCTTCCTCCTACACACCCATGACCCTCACCAAATTAATCCCTGTAACCAAGCCCTAAATTTCAAATTCTTAGCACTAATCATCCCCTAGCCTGTTTTGGAGAAAGCTTCGGGCTTTGCTCAAGGGTTTGTGGGTTTTGGCTAAGGGGACGGGAGGCAGCTGTGCTTGGGTTTTGGGGTCAAAGGAGAGCAGGTTCGATTGGGTTTTGGTTTGGGGTTCGAGAGAAGAGGCGGGGAGAGACGTTGACGTGCCACAGGGGTTCCCCCCCCGCGGGGGGGGGGGGGGGGGGGGGGGGGGGGGGGGGGGGGTGGTGGAAGCGACGACGGAATTGGCCAAAAGAGAATAGAAGAATGCGGAGAGAATTAGCGGAATCGATCACCTGCAAAAAAAAAATTCTGGATTTTTTTGTTTCAAAATTTGTTTGTTTCTGGGGAGAGAAGAGAAGAGAAGAGTGGGGAAGTGGGATGAGTGGCCGGGGAGGGTTGCGGGGGATGTTGGCGCGGGTGGGATCTAGGTTTGTGGTGGTTTTGGTTTTGGGTTGGGGGAACACAGGAGCGGGGAAGAAGTGTGATGGGGATAAGGGGTGGTTCTCATATTTGTTTTATAAAATATTAAAATGATTTATTTTTAATTTTTTAACATTTAGTTAATTTTTAATCTAGTTGGAATATGAAGTGAGCCCTGTCTCAAGCCATGTCAGTAAGATTGACAGAAAACCTAACAGATGTCTGATATTGTAACAAATTCGTAAAATGAGGTATGACATTGAAATGTTTTAAAGATGAGGTATGAAATTGTGATTGGCCCAATAGTTGAGATAGTTTTGTGTAATTTACCCTATTCTCTTTCAGTTCCATTAACAATGCATTATTCATGATTTTATATTCCATTTGTTTGTCGTCGCACACTTTGATGTTCAATTGACAATTTCTTTCTAGGGTTGGTCTCGCTTGCCCCATTGATTATTGCCCTTGTTTTGAGATATAAATAAATAAGGGGTAAATTACAAAAAATTACCTCAACTATGGGTCGAATGACACTTTCATACCTCATCTTTTTAAAATGACAATATAATACCTCAACTTATGAATTTGTGACAATGTCAGACCTCTATCAGTTTTTCTGTTAATTTCTCTGTGAAGTGCTGGCGTGGCTAGAGACGGGGCCCACTCACTAATCAAACTAGATTAAAAAAATAATTAAATATATTTTTAAAAATTAAATATTATAAAATTAAAAAAATTAAGAATAAAAAAATTAACATGGCCTAAGGGTGCGGACCTCCCCTTTCCTCCACCTGCACCAACTTTCTTCTTCTCTTCGACAAACCCCAAACTCTTCCCCGTCCCCCCAACCTTCCCCAACCCACCCCCATCCCCCACATCTTCCCTTCCCCTACCTCTTCCCATCCCTTTCGAACCCAAACCCAAACCCTAATTCCTCATTTTCAAACAGAAAACCCTAACCTTCCCTACCCGTCCCCCCAACCTTCCTCCACCACCTTTTCTCTCTCTCTCTCTCTCTCCTCTCTCTCCGTGGGCTACCTGCAACTCTTCATGCACGCTGCTCGTTTTGAACCGCGACGATCGGAAAATCTTCGACGCGTTCAATAACGCCGAGTTTCCAATGAGTGAGTTGAACATCATCGAATTCTGGTCCTAGACGAGTATGTACCACCCAACCATGGACATCGCCGAATTCTGATGTGGCGGGTAACGAGCAAGTGCTTCCTCTCGAGCTCGACGAGGACGACGATGGGTTTTTGGTGGCGGAGAATCCGAGATTCGGAATTCCCGACGGCATGAGGCACAGTAGCTTCGTGAGGGAGGATAGGGAGTTCATGGCATTGGGGAGAAAAAATATCTACCTTTCATCAATTTCTGGGCCACCGAAGAGAGAGAGATGAGAGATGAGAGAGATGATGGTGGATGAAGGTTGGGGGGGGGGGGGACAGGTGGGAAGGGTTTCTAGGTTTTGGGGATGCTGCTGTCTAGAGAGAGAGACAGATAGAGGGTCCATCCCACAATTTTATATAAAAAAAATTATTTTTAATTTTATAATATTTAATTATTAAAATATATATTTAATTATTTTTTAATCTAGTTGGACTAAGTAGTGGAGCCCATCTTAAGACACGTTAGCACTTAACAGAAAAACTGACGGATGTCTGACATTGACACAAATTTGTAAGTTGAGGTATGACATTATCATTTTAAAAAGATAAGGTATGAAAGTGTCATGACACCAATAATTGAGGTAGTTTTTTGTACTTTACCCTATTTTTTTTTATACATAATTGAAATGGAATGATGATTAAGTTCTTGGCACGATTTCCTTATCTTTTTCACACAAATAGTGTTTGAATATGATTGGTAAGCTATTACGATGTTACAAGGAAGAAAGTGGATCGCCAAACTAATTAGTCATTTGAAATTTGAGGTTCCATCTTCCCATTAGGATGTTACATTTGAATGTAATTTACAAAAGGATTATGACTAGTAAAAGTAAGTTCACCATTTGGATCTAAGTTGGCTTTTTCCTTGCACTAAGGACAGGGATAAAGAATGAGTTATTGGTACTCTTTCAATACGATATATTTTACCATTCATTAATTACGGATGAATTATTTTTGTTGTACAGTTCCGTTACCATATGAAGCAATATTGTACTTTTAATCCCTGTGTCAAACCGTACATCAAGGCAGAGATGATGGACCCCAAAAAGTACACCCGCGAGAGTTAACTTGAATTAGGATAATTCAAGGAAAAAGGATTTGAATTTTGGTGGCCAAACATTGACCAAAATAATAAATAAAATAAGACCCCAATCGTCGGTGATGAACTATTAAGGCTTATGCAGTGTGAGTGGAGTACTGATGGTACCGGTAATGCTCTGTTGGTATTTAAAAATGAAGGCCCACACGTGACTTTTGCCACCAAACTCATTTGAATCCCTATCACACAATTCACAACCACCGACGCTTATCCAGGTTTAATATATATATATATATATATATATATTTTTTTTTTTATCAAACGATGAATTTTATTATATTAGATAATAGATTAGTATCGATGAAATTCGAATTCATACCATTTTGTAAGTGCTTAACATCTTTCTACCACTGTAGTAAAAGACTATTTGCCAGGTTAAATATATTAGGGTTAATATAATCTTAACGATGACCCAAAAATATATCTTTTTCATTAAAAGTGAACAATATCTGAAGTGTTTCGTTAAAACTTCCAAAAAAAAGAAAACCAATTAAAAGAGATTGAAAACTTTGTTTAATCAAAAGGACAAAAATATGTTCTAAGTGAATAATATCAGCAGTGACTTTTTAAAGTAAAAATGTCTTTTTCGTTAAAAGTGAACATTACCCGGAGTATTTCGTTAAAATTTTCTAATCTTAACAATCAATTATTCTATTTTCTAAAAATAAAATATAATCTTTTCCAATTTTTTTATTTTGAATTTAAAATGTTTTATGATTGGTATTTAGTAATTTTAATTTTTTAAGCAGCATCAAAATTTTGATAAAAAGAAAAATTTGTTGCCGAAGTCCATAACCTGGTTATGTAGCATGAAGGTGTTATGGTCGGACAAAGCAGAGAGAATATACACGCCGGATCTTATTTGTGAGGATCACGGGAATCATTTAATTACATTCGTTTATCGTATATCATACGGTCAATTTCTGTTTATATTCAATTTCAAATAAAAAAATTTACAATAATTTCTGATCGTACAATGTACAATGAATAGATGTGTTGGAAGGTCTATGAAATCCTCATAAAGAAAATCCGGCAAGGATCCTCACTAGACAATGCATAACAAATCTATAGCAATAGTGTTATAAACGAGAGAAACACAGAAGAAAAAAAATGGAAGTGGAAGTGTTCATATTTTGTGACAATAATGATCATTTACTAGTCACATGAGAAAATGTAGTGAGAGAAATAATAATATATTTGATACGGCTGATACATGAAAATTTACTATCACTTATGGTTGAATTAAAGTCTAATTAAAGAACAAAGAAATTCTTGAAATTGAACCAAGTTTGAATGCTAAGTCGCTAACCATTAAAATTTGATCCAACATCATGAGTCAATTGCTTAGGTTTGAGTTCATAAACACTAATAATTGCCTTTTGAACACCAATCCTTGTCGCGGCTCCAATGTGCTTTTCCTTCTACCTACGTTATTGCCACTTAGTTGCTGACTCATTCTTCAAAATTAATCACTAAATCCTAAATACATGATGCTTTTTTTTTTTGTTTTTTTGAGTACATCAATATAATCTTAGCCTCTTAGTTGCTGACTCATTATTCAAAATTAATCACTAAATCCTAAATACATGATGCTTTTTTTTTATTTTTTTTAGTACATCAATATAATTTTACACTAAGAGGATAGAGAGTTTGGTTAAGCCACACAAAGGATAATCTAATTTGGTATCGAATTCGCCATATATGAGATTCGAACTTGTGACCTCTCACTTCCAAATGAAGAGAAATATCATCATACCGTAGAACTGAATAGCATCAAGAGTGTAACTTTTATATATGAAGAGTTTAATAAAAATACTAAAAATTGGTGATAATAATAATAATAATAATACTCTGATAAAAATAAAAAAGATAATGTGGAAATAGTGTTGGCAAAGTAAAATAGTCTGAAACTGGAAAACTTAAAAGTTAAAAGTACGCACGTTATGGGACGTTGACTAATGAACAAAATCTGAATCTGGTTGGGAAGTGAGACCTCACCGTATAAACGCGTGGGGCAGCGCTGCACGTGAACCTTCCTCCCTGGTGAGAGAGGGAAAGAAAACCTAAATTCCAATCTCAGACAAACGCAAAGAGGCTCAGAGCCATCTCCTCCTCCTCCTCCTCCTTCTCCTCTGCAACTCTCTCTCTCTCTCTCTCCTCTCTCTCCTCTCAAGCAACACAGACAGCCACCAGCTCTCTCTTTCACACTCTGGAAGTTTTGACAGGGACAATGACGGCGGTATCCGCTGACGTCACCAAGCTAACGAAGCGTGAGGTGCCAACACTCGCCTCCCTCTCCATCTCTCTCTCTCTCTCTCTCTCTCTCTCTCTCTCTCTATATTCTTTACCATTTCATCTTCTTCTTCTTCGTGAATGAATGAATGAATGTCATGCTTTCATTCGCCGCTTTTAGGGTTTTTCAGAGGTTTGCATTTTCTCTATTTTCTGTTAGCATTTTGCTTTTTATCCTGTTTGGTTCGACAGAAAATGGAATTCGAAAAATGCCCAACATTCCGCTTTCAATTTTCTTCTTTTTTTGAATATTTTTAAATTTAAGTATTCATGGAAAATGTTGTACTGGTGCTGCAACTGTACAATTGGCATGCAATGCGAATTAGCGTTTGGGTTTCTTAAGCATTTCTGATTTTCCCGGCATTTTCTCAGAGGCCAAACAGGGTGCTTCGGGAATTGGGAATTCGAGCGTGTGCAGTTGTAAGATTTTAATTTTAATTTTTTGTTTTTATTCTTGTTTAGCATGGTAAAAGTAAGTTACCCTCTTTTTGTGTTATTGTTTCTGATTCAACATTGATGAGTAAATTAATTGGATAATGAAATGAGAAATGCTAAAGAGACTATTTCACCAATCTGCCACCTCACTGTTTAAGCAGTTTTACTCACCACCGTAACTATGATTTATACTTAACACCATAATTACGGTGAGTTAATCATCTATCATGTGTCATTTTACTTAACTCAGGTTAATTTTCACATTAAATATTGTTTTTTCAATTTTGAACAAAATCAACTAGGTTAAGTGAAAGAACACGTGTAGATGATTAAATGTATGATGAGCATACACCATAGTTTGCAGCTGTGAGCAAAACATGTTTTGCGTGCCAATAATATAAAACATTGTGTCAAAAATATGAGGTGTCAAGAGTCTCATGTTGAGAAAATCCCTTGACATTTCTCGAATTGAGAAATTCAGAGGCCTATTTTGGGTAACCTTCAATTAGTGACGATTTTCTACCCAATTAAAAACGCTTTCCCTCTCTGAATTTATGACCAAAAACCACAACTATTCAATCCCATCCAATCCAATCCCTTGAGATAGCTTTTCCGTTTTGACTTCTTACTGTGATATCTCTTCTTTTTTTGGCATATTTTTTTCGATTTTTTTAGCACTGTATATATAACAAGCAATGCCATGCTTCTCTTGTTTGCCTATACATCTTAATTAATTAAAGAGTTTTCGTAGTTGAATTCTTGCTTCCTCTGCTGTTGGTCTTTTGCCACTGTCAACAGAATATTAGTGACATGGATGGTTCTTTGCCCACTGATGGGGCTTTCAACTACGAGAGCGTCCTCAGCAACGACATCCTAAGCGCTCTCGATTTTCCCATGGAAGACATTGATGACAGTGTCGAAGATAACGATTGGGATACAAAGTTCCAAGACATAGAGCCACCACCGAACATTGATCAGTTGCTTGGTTCAGGGATTTTCAGCTATGATGACAAAAAGAAACATACGAACCTCTCCACTCCGGTGAGTTTATTATCTTATGTTAGGGACATAAGGGTTATTATTCTGTTTGTGTTTTTGCTGTGGAACTGTCCTTGTGTTACAGTATATATGCATGACTCTGTGAAGTTGTTTCGCTTGGCACTATTGTGTTTAATACTTTTCTACTAACGTGGCCCGGAAATTGGTTTCAAGAATTTTTCTTCCCTGCATAACTATTTAGTCTGTCTCTTGCACTGTAGCAATATTTTTGAACAAGAATTTGATTTAGTGATGCGTCATAGGCAATTTTATTCTTGTTTGATGCACAAAGTATGCATAACTAGTTATGGTCGAGTGCTTGATGAATGCACCTAACCCTTTTGTTGTATTGCGAACTTTATGGTTAAGCAAAGTGTAGTGATGATGGATGTATACTTTGAAAGAGGATAGAGGTATGTATATTCCTCAGAGCTTCCATGATATGTGATTTCCTGTTAGGTAGTTGAATTTCTGTGCCTACTCTTGTTTTTCCGTAGGTGAAACTATGTCCCTGCAAATATGACATGTTCCTGAAGGTTGTAAATCATATGTTGTTTTTGTAGCCGTAAAAATCTTGTTAAACGTATATTTTTGTTTAGGTTATGAACTCTTGGACTCACTAAGTCATGGTGAAAAAGACCAAAGATTCATGGTAACATATGTTCTAAAAAGTAGCGTCGGCATTCCAATTCTCTCAGCGGTGTTTTCTTATCTAGCTTATGGATGCTGAAGAAAGGTTTCCATCAAACCTAGCATCAATAGAGCATATTGTTTCTTGACAACATGATATATGAGTATTAGAGTTTAAATTGTAAAAGAATCTGAATGATATATGAAGTTGGTATGGATTTCTCAGAGAACAAATAGAATTTAACAACCAGGCTTGTTCTTGTTGACAAGATTTATAGAAGATAAAACTTATTTCACTTTAGAGAAAACTGCTTATATGCTTCTGCATTTTGTCTCAAAGTAATTTCAGGCTTCCATTCGAAGCGTTCATTTTGAACATCCGTCTGAGTGGTGTTGAATTTTGGATTATCGTATGAATACCCTACGTCTGGATAATGGCTTTGTGGTCCTTCATATAAATGACTGACAATGTTCATGTAGTTGATGGTGAAACAGATGATAATTAACTGACTCTAGGTATTATAGGATACCTAGTTTGTACTTTGTATTTTAAAGATGTGTGTATTTTTCTTGCAACGTTTCTTTTAAAGGAATTTGCGGTTTTATGCTGTTTTAGCCAACAATTGCCAACGTAGGTTCTTCGCTCATCTCGCTCTTTTGTTTTTTATTTTCTTTCAGTATGAACAAATGTATCAACCGCAATTCCCAAGTGTTACATGTGAAACCATCCGCAGCAAAGGTAGCCTTCGCAATGATGACCGTGAAAGCATTGGCTCTTGTGCTGCCCAATTTGAGCCCAAATTTGAAAAGCGCACCCGAAGCAAGCTTTCACGAAGCAGGCGTGCAAACCCTGTTATTTTCAGTACACAGTTCATCCCCAGTACCTCATCCAATTCCTCTGCCACCGAAAACTTGTACCATTGGGATGCTTGTAAATTTGACATAGAATCCTCTCGCACAGAGGATATGTTGAACACTACCAAAAGAAAACAGAAGAAAACGGGAAAGCTCACCACGGATGAACCAGGTGAGAGCCGTGAGGCTAAAAAATGCACGCATTGTCAAGTGACGAAGACCCCTCAGTGGAGAGAAGGGCCACTAGGGCCGAAGACTCTCTGCAATGCGTGTGGAGTTAGGTACAGGTCTGGGCGTCTCTTCCCGGAGTACCGCCCAGCAGCAAGCCCTACATTCGTCGCAGCAGTGCATTCGAACTCGCACAAGAAGGTCATCGAGCTGAGAAGCAAGGGTTGCCAGGAGGCGGTTATCGGGATTTTATCGTCGGCCCAGTAGGAAATTCAGGTAGCAGTAGTAGTAATAGTAGTAGTTGTAGTAGTTGTAGGGGTAGCAATTATTTCATTATATCTTGAAAATGAGAACAGTCTTCTTATTTGAGAGACCTTTCTTTTTGCCTCTGTTTTATTGCTTTCTGTTCTAATTTATTTGATATGTTCTTCATGTACATATGATGGAATAAGAGGTCGTTAACCCTATCGTCAAAATTGCTCGTTACCTCAATGGAGGGAAAAACTTGAAGAAAATAGGAACTAAAATACATTACCAACTGGCTCGTAATTTCCGAGTTCAAATCCTTCTTCCTCCGTCGATAAAAAAAGTTGCAAAAATAACAAAACCGGGGAAGAGTTTGTTGAGGGTTATAATCAATTTATCTTCCACAAGACATTTGACATTCATAATGAGTCTTGTTCCTCTCATTAGATTGGTAAAACTTTGAAGAAAAAGGTTGTGCTATTCACACATCTCTTAATTTTTGGTTGTCAAATGTATGAATTGACGTATATAAATTAACAATAGGTATAAAGAGGAATGTGGATAGCGCTGCTAAAAAAGATTAGATGAATCATGAATGTTTCCAACAATTCGAACTCTTATAAACATAAAAAAACGAGTGTGAAAGTTAAAAAAGTCAATTGTATTTTAAAATTTGAAGGGAAAAAGAAAATCGAAAGTCCCGCCTATAAATAAAGATTTTATAAATTGTTTTGGTGGATTAAATTTACCAAAATTATTCAAATTCAGAACCCCACCTTCCTGTATTGTTTTGGGGTTAAATACTGTAGATACTGACCTAGTTTCACATGGAGTGTTGATGGATGATGATGAGCTGAGTTGCTCAGACCATCAGCTGCATGTGCGGATTATTGAGTTGAGGTGATCCACTTATCAATCTTTGTGCTCAAAATTTCTAATCCGATTTGATTCGAAGCCAATAAGATTGACAACAATAAACTAAATTACTTTCAATTTAGTAACGTTTTTCAAACGATAAACTGATTTTATTCGTGATGAAATGTGAATCGAAACATTAACATAAGCGGCGAGAGATTAAATTACCAAATTGATTTAGTAAAAATTTCACAAACGCTACTTTGATTAAAGGGGTGTGCACATACTGTTCAATTATTGACTCTTGTCAATATACCATTCCAACTCATGTTTCAGTGTTGCCAATTAGTAGTACAGTTTGGTAGTAATACTCTTTACTTATATGTGAGAGGTCTTGGGTCCAATTCTAGCTAAAGGCGAATTTGAACAACATTATTGTTAGCACATTGTGAGGCTTAGTCCACATCTCTTCCAGTAGATAATATTGTTTTGTTCAAAAAAAAAAAAAAAAATCATGTTTCAATGTTAATCTACCACCTCCTTTAATTTATTAAGTGTTTTCCACTAAGCACTCACATATCTTCGACTTTCTCGAAGATAAGTTATAATCGACGAAATTCTTACACCAAGTCATCAAGGAGTCTTGTAGTGTTAAAATACATATGAAAAGTGCTCAAGCTAATGCGCACACACATGATGTGCTTTAATGAAATTTCTAATAAAGATTGATAGAGGTGGTACATCCACACGAAAAGTAGCGTCTGGTTAGTAAAATGGCAAGACTTTTGTTTGGTGGTAGTTGTGAATCCTCATAGCTAAGTAGTCCATGTGGTGTTTGTGAAAAATATGAAAACATAACATAAATTGCGTTTTAAAGCGTACATATAACAAATGATTCTTGGGATAGATTTGCAAATGACTGCTCAGAAGAATTTATTTACAAATTCTTCGTACCTCTCTGTAATACTTAAAAGTGCACTTCTAGTTTCGTTTGTGATTTATGTCTTCTTAATTTATTGTTGTTCTGATGTTGTGATATGCTAGGGATTAAAAAGTGTTAGGTGGCTAATTTTTATTGTCTATAATTTCTTTGTAAATTGACCCCTTAAAAACGCTTGGGCAAGAGACGAGGCTAAACTGGCCCCCTTAAAGAGCCTTCGGAATTAATTTTCAATCGGTGTTAAATAACACTTTAGCCCAGACTAGTTTGCGAGCATTAGGCTTGTAACGGGTTAGGCCATGCGTCAAGGGCTTGGACTACAAACAAACTTCCTAATTTTGTTTCCATTTTTAGCAAAGATGGAGAGAAAGAAAAGGAATCAATTTTCTCTAGTTCACGTTAAAAGTGCACATTTGAGTTACAAATCTGAACAAGATTCGTTAAATTATTTAACTTAACAAGATCTAATGGCTTATTGTTTGAATGTGTAAATAAAATGTTTATTTTTGTTGTGCAGCAAAAGCCATAGAGTGAATGATCCATACCATCTTTGCTTATATTGGGCTCATCAGCCTTCAGGGTCCACAACAACAAAATATACATTTGAACAAAAGCAGTTAGATCATTTGATATAATGAGATCAATGACTTTTGTTCAAATATGTAACTTAAATGTGCATTAGAAAAAGCCTAAGAAAAAGAGAGTGAAAGGTCCATATCATCTTCACTTCTATTGGGCTCATCAGCCTTCAGGGTCCACAACCAAAAACATATATACACACACACACACACACACACACACACACATACACACATTTCTATTCACAAGTAAACCCAACATGAACTAGTATGTGTATGAAATGGTTAATAACACTTTCAAGTAACCAAAAACGCTTTTACAATGTTTTGCAGAATATGAAAGTATGTGTAGATTCTAAAAGAACTTTTCGGTGCTCTTTGGATAAGTATTTGGACGAAGTGTACTTTTTTTAAAAAAAAAAAGCACTCAAATTTTCATGAAGAAAATATACTTTAAATAAATAAAAACAATTCTAACAAAAACGCTAATGACTATAAGCGTTTTCTAGGTGAACACTCAAGAGAGTTCCAAGGGTTCGAACCAAATGGATGCAAACAAATGGATAAAATAGTGAATAAGAGAGCATTGAACATCAAGTACAATGATACGTTGAAGTCACAGTGTCACACACAAAGCATAACAAATTTATTATAAAAAAAAATTTTGCGTGAATTATGAACAAAGAGAGTTTCGACTTTCAACGAAAGTGCATAAAAAAGTAGTTGCACATTTCCATTATGTACTTTCTATGGCAATCGTTTTAAATGCATCTCCTTCGCCCGCACGAGAGACTTCTATGTTAGTCGGAAATAACGGCTTTGTTATGAAAGAGGAGGCTGACTACACCCATTCCTTCACAAGACAAAGCGTAGGCAGCGACCACACAGCCATTTGGCTGGTCATGTGTTGACATACTTTCATGTGTTTCTTTGTGTAACACACATATCATTAAAAATAAAATGATCTCTTTATATGGTTTTTGAGATTGTTCATTGTGAATTATTTTAGTTGTTACGTGAAAATTTTCTATTGAATTAAAGAAATCACTAGTCCAACTGGAGGATTTGATTTGACAAAAATGCCCTCAATTTAACAGAGATTTTTCATAGAATTACAAAATGATTGACAATGACAATCTCAGAGACCACAACTATTGGTTTAAATCTCAATAATCAAAGTAAAGAGTTATAACAATCTCAATGACCATTTTGATTTAAAAGACAAGTTGTATACAATTACGATTGATTATTACGTAAGTTTTAATCAAGAAGCTACACTTTATTCAATTGAATGATTGTATGGCTACTTGGATTTAAAAATTATTAATAAATAAAATTGGAGTATTGGAGCAAGGTTGTTCACGTGTACTCATCAACATTTGAGATTTTCAGTGAATTTGAAAATCAAAGTAACACATCACGTGTCATAAAATCAGTGTAAAAATATTTAAAAAATATATCTTATTTACACTTATATTATATTCTGGATACATCGAAATATCTTTGGCTAATATGTTGTAGCGTATACCAATCAATCTCTGGGCCAAATATTGGCCCCTCCTCCATGGTCCATCACCACTTGCTGAAATGGTCACAACCCTCAAGCAATTGAACATTATTTTCTCTAATATGTTGTGCGAGGGTAAAAGGCTTTTTGTCCAAGGATTTCAAATTTTCCACACGAAATTGAACATTATTTTCTCGGTTGGACAACTGTTTCCTTGATCTTTTTAGGACCAGTATCCATACCCTACATTTACTTTTATAGAACACTTTAGTTAGTAATTGTACAAAGATTAGTAGGGTAAGTTTATTATAGCCTGGATTACCGGATAGTGTGATATGATGTACGCCTTACGGCATAAAATTTCTCTCAAACGTCATGTAATTGATAGCAGCATTATGAAATGTGGTTAGTGTTTCTCCCTGAGGATATTGATACGGAGATTGACATGTAAGTTCTCGAAGAATTACATGGACCGATTCAAATAGCTCTAAACCACGAAACACCCTCTCGACTCGTTTGAGGTGTTCACTTACAAATTTAAGCAATCCGTATACCGTTGAAGTGATTATTTGATCTGTCAATGATATGAATTATGCCCTTGTGTGTTAAACTATGAAGTCTTATTCTGAATTGCTAGAGTTACAGTTTATGTCGTTGACATGAATCTCACTAAGACTCTGGAAAAGCTTGAGAAAACTATCTCGAACCTGAAGACGGAATTTGAGATGAAGGATCTTGGGAAAACTCATTTATGCCTTGACCTGAAGTTCAAGCATTGTTTTGACGGTACTTTGGTCTACCAGTCGAACTATACCCCAAAGGTATTACCTTTGAGTATACCTATGATATTCTATACACTATATGGAAATGAGACCCTTGAAGAGGTTATGGAATCCGAACTTCCATATCTGAGTTCAACTTTGCGCCTTGTTGTATTTAGCTCATTGCAATTAGAAAGGACACCTCATTTGCTGTTGATTTATTGGTAAAGATACAACACAACCTACACGCAACCATTGAATTGGTATTAAAGATGTTTTTCAGCTACCCTGAAAGGTACTATGGATTTGGGCTAATCCCAATGCATCCCGAGCAGATCTGACCCCCTGATCCTCGGAATGATGCTTGCCTTATTTACTATGCTGATGCATGTTACTTATCAAACCCGCACAAGGTAAATCCCATAATTGTTATGTATTTACCGTTAGGGATATCACAATATCTTGGTAGCCAATCCCATACAACCTTGTTAACCTCTACACGACGTCACTGTCGAAGTCAACCTTTCAGAAGCTTGTCTAAGGAATTGGTATGCCTAACCATTCATATGCAATGCTTGTAGTTCTCATTTGGAAGTTCTTTTCAATGCAGGGGGAATATCTAGAAGTATACTCACTTCATCTTAATGTACTTTTTTTTCTCCACGATTAGGATCATTTTTCCCACTGGGTTTTTGCCACCTCACTAGGTTTTGACGAGGCACCCATCCTGGGCTGGTTATACTTGTGTGAACTCTTCTACTTAGGTCCAGAAGACGTATAGTTTTGAATTAATGCAACTTCTCACTTTTCTCCTTAGTCTATGGGTTTTTCTCTCACCTTGGGTTTTACCATAGCGTGGTTTTCTGAGTTTTACCTTTTATGCATTCTTCCCTTGATCTGAGACTCGCATTCGCTCATCGTGGCGATAACTTCATCAACTGTAGTTGCTTCATCGCTAAAAACCTGATGCGCCATTTAGTTGAGTATTTACACACTCAAAGGGGAGTGTTGCAGTCCTATTAGATTATGAATGTGATTGTGTAAATCCTAACATATCTAGGATATCCTTATGGGATTCTACTATATCTCTTAGACTAAATATTATCCTATTAGAGTGTAATCCTATTAGTGTAAGAATTTAACCTTCCATACTACTATAACTAAAGGCACAATGAGGTGATACAACACACACCTCACAATTACATCTCTCTCTCTTCTCTCTGTCTGCCACACCCCCTCTCTTTATTGTCTCTATAATTGTTCAGTAAATTATGCATACAACAATAAATACTTAAAAATCTAATTTAAAGTAATATTATTCTTCACAAAAATTATAACAAAAAAGTAGTGTACCCACATATTATTAAAATATTAAAAAAAAACTATTAATATTTTTTAATACATATAATTAGCATGGGTACATTTAGCAAAATGAAAAATGGGTACAAATAAATTTAAAAAATATGGGTACAAATAAAAATAAAAGTTTAAAAAATATGAGCACAAAAAGGAATTAATATATGGGTACAAATTAAAGCTGAAAAGAAAATTGGTACAATTAAAAAAAAAAGGCTTGCAAAAAAAAAAAATACAAACTAAATATAAAAATATATTATAAAAAATTCAGTCATAAATATAAATATACCAAATGTAACATTTCTAACACTAAATGAATATATTTAGAAACAAAAAGTATTTTATTAGGAAGTGTTATTGGCATTCCAAAAATCTCATTCTACACTCCTCACAAGTGTATTTTTCTTTCCTAATATAGAAAGTTTAAGAGTGTAGAATGAGATTTTTGGAGTGCAGAATGAGATTTTTGGAGTGCTAATAGCAATTCCCTTTTATTATTGAAATAATTAATGACATTTATTAAAATCTAAGGACCTTGATCAAAAATTGAAAAGGAATAAGGTTTTAATTAATGGAGTCGGAAAAATAGGAATGGGAACCTAATTTTTCCTTATTTAATTACCAAATTGATTTAGTAAAAATTTCATAAATGCTACTTTGATTAAAGCGGTGTGCACATACTGTTCAAATAATGACTCTTGTCAATTTACCATTCCAGCTCATGTTTCAGCGTTGCTACTTAACAATATGGTCTAGTAGTAATCTTCTTCACTTGTAAGTGAGAGGTTTTACCACCTAACTGTATTGTTTTAGGGTAGAATACTGGAGATATTGACCAAGTTTCACATGGAGTGTTGATGGATGATGATGAGATGAGTTGCTTAAACTATTTGTTGCATGTGCGCATTGTTGAGTTAAGGTGATCCACTTATCAATCTGCGTACTCAAAAGTTCTAATCCAATTGGATTCAAAGCCAATAAGATTGACAACAATAAACTAAATTACATTCAATTTATTCATGATGAAATGTGAATCGAAACATTAACATCAACGGCGAGAGATTAAATTATCAAATTGATTTAGTAAAAATTTCACAAACGCTACTTTGATTAAAGGCGTGTGCACATACTGTTCAAATAATGACTCTTGTCAATTTACCATTCCAACTCATGTTTCAGTGTTGCCACTTAGTAATACAGTCTAGTGATAATCATCTTCACTTGTAAGCATTGTTCTAAAAATCCCCGTCTAGGCGGTTGGCAGTTGGCCACCGCCCCGATTAATGCCTAGGTGTTTGAAAATTAAGAAAGGGCACTTAGACCTGTTGAGGCGCCCGCCTAGGTTGCAACTCACTTAGACAGAAAATAATTAACTTTCATTTTGCATTTTATTTTTTTCAATAAATTGTAAGAGACTTGTTGAATACTTAAATGAACGGACATTATATGCTTGTTCCCCATGGTTTCATTATGTTTCAATATTTCATAATATATATGTCATTCTATTTTGTGTTTTATGATGTAATTATATATATTTTAAGTATAAAGAGACACTTATTTACACGAAATACAATAGATTTACATAAATCCGCTTAGTCCGCCTCAACACCCGCCTAAATGCTAGGCCCCAGCCCACTGCCCGACTAGCGCCTAGCGTCCTTTTTGTAAGTGAGAATTCTTAGGTTTGATTCTAGCCAAAGGCGAATTTAAACTACATTATTGTTAGCATATTGTGAGGCTTAGTCCAATTCCTCCCAATAGATAATATTGTTTTGTTCAAAAAAGAAAAAAAAAATCATGTTTCAATGTTAATCTACCACCTCCTTTAATTTATTAAGTGTTTTCCATTGAAGCACTCACATATCTTCTGCTTTCTTGAAGACAAGTTATAATCTACGAAATTCTTACACCAAGTCATCAAGGAGTCTTGGAGTGTTAAAATACATATGAAAAGTGCTCAAGCTAATGTGCAACACATGATGTATTTTGATGAAATTTCTAATAAAGATTGATAGAAGTGGTACATCCACACGAAAAGTAGAGTCTGGTTAGTAAGGGCATGTTTGGTACTCTACTTGAATCTAACTTTTTAAACTCAAAAACAATTTTCAAGTTTTAAGCCTTAAAAACTTTATTGGTAAGACTATTTTCAAAAATTGAACTCAAGACTAACTAAAAAATATAGTTTATTCTCTAAAATCATAAAAAGTGAGTTTTTAGAGTTTTAAAATTTAAACTCACTTATTTCTTTTCTCTCCCTCCTCCCCTCTCACTCCAAATCTATCTCTCTATCTTTTCTTTTTTCTCTCTCCTCTTTTTTTTTTTACCTTTTTCGTCTCTCCTCCAATCCACTCTCTTCATTCTCTCAATTCTTTCTCTCACTCATCTTCCTCTCTATCTCGTCCGATCATCTCTCTTCTTTCTCTTTCCTTCAATCATCTCTTACTTTCCTTCCTCCTCTCTCATGTTTCTCCCTCTCCTGCAACCCCATATTTTTAGATCTCTTTGTCTAGTTTAAGTTGTAAGATTTAAAATTTTTAAATCACAAACCAATCAAGTTTTTTAGTCTTAAGGAAAATTGTTTTCAAGAAATGTTCTTAATAAATGTTTTTGGGAAATGATAAAAAAAATTCAAATAGGATACCAAACAGGTCCTAAATTGGCGAGACTTTTGTTTGGTGGTAGTTGTGCATCCTCATAGCTAAGTAGTCCATGTGGTGTTCGTGAAAAATATGAAAAACATAACATAAATTGCGTTTTAAAGAGTACATATAACAAATGATTCTTGGGATCGATTTGCAAATGACTACTTGGAAGACGTTATTTACAAATTCTTTGTACCTCTTTGTAATACTTAGATAGGGCACTTCTGGTTCCGTTTGTGAGCATTAGGCTTTTAATGGGTTGGGCCATGCGTCAAGAGCTTGGACTACGAACAAACTTCCTAATTTTGTATCCATTTTTAGCAAAGATGGAGAGAATGAAAAGGAGTCAATTTTCTCTAGTTCACGTTAAAACTGCACATTTGAGTTACAAATATGAACAAGATTCGTTAAATTATTTCACGTAACAAGATCTAATGGCTTATTGTTTGAATGTGTAAATAAAATGTTTATTTTTAATGTGCATTAGAAAAAGCCATAGAGTGAATGATCCATAGCATCTTTGCTTATATTGGGCTCATCAGCCTTCAGGGTCCACAACAACAAAATATACATATGAATAAGAGCCATTAGATCATTTGACTTAACGAGATCGACGACTTTTGTTATAATGTGTAACTTAAATGTGCATTAGAGAAAGTCTAAGAAAAAGAGAGTGAACGGCCCATATCATCTTCAATTCTATTGGGCTCATCGGCCATTAGGGTCCACAACAAAAAATAATAATAATACATTTATCTTCACAAGTAAACTCAACATGAACTAGTATGTGTATGAAATGGCTAGTAACACTTCCAAGTAATAAAAAACACTTTTACAATGCTTTGCATAATATGAAAATATGTGCAGATTCTAAAAGAACTTTTCAGTGCTCTTTGGAAAAGTATTTGGACGAAGTGTACTTCCAAATACTTTTAAAAAAAGCACTTAAATTTTCATAAAAAAAAATATACTTTAAATAAATAAAAGTAGTTCTAACAAAAACGCTAATGACTATAAGCTTTTTCTATGTGAACACCCAAGAGAGTTCCAAGGGTTAGAACCAAGTGGATGCAAACAAATGGATAAGGTAGTGAATAGGAGAGCATTGAATATCAAGCATAATGATATATTGAAATCACACACAAAGCATAACAAATTAAAAAAATAAATTGCGTGAATTATGAATAGAGAGAGTTTCCACTTTCAACGGAAGTGTATAAAAAAAAGTCCAACGCACAGGACAAAGCGTGGGCAGCGGCCACACGGCCATTTGGCTGGTCGTGTGTTGACATACTTGCATGTGTTTCTTTGTGTAACAGGCATATCACTAAAAACAAAATGATCTTTTTATATGGTCTTTGAGATTATACATCGTTAATCATTTTAGTTATTTTGTGAAAAAAAAAATTTGTTGAAATAAAGAAACCACTAGTTCAATTGGAGGATTTACTTTGACAAAAAGGCACTCAATTTAAATGAGACTTTTCAAAATGATCAAAATTGTCACATCTCGGCCCAAGCTCCCACCACATCCCGAGCTCGACTCCACCGTAGCACGATATTGTCTGCTTTGGGCCCCAACCACGCCCTCATGATTTTGTTTCTGGGAACTCAGACGAGAACTTCACAGTGGGTCATCCATCCTGGGATTGCTCTAGTGCGAAATCGCTTAACTTCGAAGTTTTGATGGAACCCGAAGCCAGTGAGCTCCCAAAATACATCGTGCTAGGTAAAGATGAGAATATACATATAAGGCTTACAGTATCCACTCCCCTGGGCGATGTGAGATGTTACAAAAATGATTGACAGTGGATAATATCAGGGATCACAACTATCGATTTAAATCTTAAGGACCAAAGTAAGGAGATACCAATCTCAATAACTATTTTGATTTAAAAGCCAAGTTGTATACAATTATTATCGGTTATTACGTATGTTTTACTCCAAATAAGAAGCTACATATTATTCAATTGAATGATTGTAGGACTAATTGGATTTAAAAAACTATTAATAGATAAAATTGGAGTATTGGAGCAAGGTTATTCACGTGTGCTCATCAACTCTTGAGATTTTCAGTGAATCCGAAAATCAAAGCAACACATCATGTGTCATAAAATCAATGTAAAAATATTTATAAAAAAAGATCTTATTTAGGTTTATATTGTATTCTGATTACATCGAAATATCTCTGTTTGATATGCTGTAGCGTATACCAATCAATCTCTGGTACAAATATTGGCCCCTCCTCCATGGTCCATCACCACTTGCTAAACTGGTCACAACCCTCAAGCAACCTCTCTGTTTGACTTGTGCGAGAGTAAAAGGCTTTTTGTCCAAGGATTTTCAAATTTTCCCCACGAAATTGAACATTATTTTCTCAGTTGGACAACTGTTTCCCTGATCTTTTTAGGACCAGAATCCATCCCTACATTTACTTTTACAGAACACTCTAGTTAGTAATTGTACACAGGTTATTAGGGTAAGTCTGTAATAGTTCGGATTATGGGGTAGTCCGATTTTATATTAATTAGATTGGTAGGTAAGTAAAAATAATTACACAGACGGAGAATAAGCCTGAGAGCCACATGGAATTAAAGCTGTCAATTTTTTTTCTCGACCAAAATTCAATCTTGACTGTTATTGCTTAAAAAGAAAAATCTCGACCGTTCATTTTTCATATTACTAAGCAGTCCGAACTATTAAAGAAAACTAAGGTTATTAATTTGTTACTCTTATGGCTCATTTGGAAGTGTGCTTTTAAACTGACTGTAAACGTTTTTGGTAGAAATGTTTTTGGAACAAACCTTAATAAAAATGCAAATGAGTCATGGAAAAGCACTTAAAGTGCTTCCTGCAAGAATCACATAACAAGTGTTTTTGGAACTCAAAAACATTTTATTTAAAAGCGCTTTTAATCATTTTAAAATCACTTCTAAAAGAATTCTTATTCTTTAGTTCTAAGACAAGCATTATTCATTGAGTAAAAAAGTAATATCTGCACCTTTTCGTGAGATTGTGCTTATTTCATTATTTATGAATAATATATATTTTATTATATAAATTATAACTCAAACGCAGGCGTCCACGTATTGTGAGAGGTTATGATAACATGATACCTACGTACTATCTACCTATTCATTACTGTCTGTTTTTCTTCCTTCTTTATTTTAATTAAAGGAGGTCTCAAACACGGCACATGATGAAGTCTGTGTCATTATATTGTTGAAATTAGAAGGACTTAATATGGTTTAGGTATACGTTTACGTTAACGTTCTGGTTCAATAATACATATCGATATTGCATATGTTATTATGGTATGGACCGAAGATAATTATATATACATAAATAATATTAAGTTATTAAACTGAGACGTCGCTACCACTGTGTACTGGTCTCTTATATTAGGTGAGATGTTTACATCTCTTTGGGTCTGTGTTGGGTTGGGTCAATGAGTGTGAGTCCGACATTCTTACAAGGACAGAGTGGAGCCGCAGGCCCATGACACGACTCCGAAACGATGTGTCTCAGACAATTGTGGGGTATTCTATTCACCTCCCGATCCTCAGCGTACGCGTGTCGCCAGATCCAGCCTTCAACCCAACTCCACCCAAGCGTGTTTGTTCAGAACTCAAACTAACGACAGAGATTCGTGGATTACCATTTAGTGTGTGTATGCTCATCATTTTATTTATTATTGTTAGATGAATTTGAATTTTGAAATTCGTGTAGTGGATATGAACAAATCTCAAAATTCAAACTTATTTAAAGTAATGAGTATATATCACACTAAATGATGATGAGCAAAAATGCACTCAATATGAGAATCCATTAAAAATTCTGCAGACGTGGCAGTGACAGGTCATCATAAATCACTCAAGTCAAAACTCGTACGACATCTCTCTCTCTGTCAGCTCATCCTCATGGGTTGTCTCTAGCTGTCCAACTCCTCACTCCACCTTGTGATATACGGAAGGAGGTCCAAAGAGCTAAGGGCGCACCCACGGCGCATGTTAGCAAATGCTGGTAAATGACAGCAATAACCCCACAAATTTTATTATTTTATTTTGTATTTTTTGTTCTGAACAACGACAGTCTAACTGGTAGTAGCGTCAGTTGGATTGTCGTTTTTAAGGGCCGAAGACAAAGACAAAGCTGTCGTTGGGTCATTTGGTTTGGACCAATGAAAACCAGAAATTAATTTACTTGGCATTTTATTTTATTTTAAAAAATTAAGTTGCCGTTTGGTGTTCGGATGGAAAAAGAACAAAATTGGAAATCGAAAGGAGGACAACGGTCTCCTTTTTTAGAGAGTTTAAAACATGATATTTGTCTTGTATTGGTGTGATTGTTTGCTACTTTACCAGCTCACTTGATATAAACGTTCATATGATATCCTTGGCCTTCTTCACATGGTGGAAAACCCTACCAACAATCCAGTACGCCCTTTTACGTGTTCAAATAACTCATATTGATTACTTCTCTGAAGAAAAAAAGAGTTTAAATAACTTAACTCCGCTCTAACCAATACCTAGGCCTTTAGTCATAAAACCTCACACCTGGTAGATTGTGCTGGTGATAATTACCAAATCTGAAACAATATCAGTGTTGTCTGAAGTTGTCATTCTACTCGTCTCTCTGAAAATTTCATATTACGTATGGCAAATGTTAAGCTTAACATGTAGACAATAAGCACAAACGGAGTGACGTGGAGTATGTATGACCTTTTAGGCTTCATACATGAAATACATGAAACAACTTACTCTAATACCATGAAGAAAATTGAAGTTCCACTATAAAACCAATTGACAATATGGGAGTGGCCTATCTTACTTATAAGCTTATGTAAGATCTCTCATCTCATTAATATGAACTTCATTCTCAACATCACGTACGTGATTAGTAATTAAATGTGTCACGTAGATGACTCGTAACTAAATGTGTTGAAGGCGGTTTGTTTGGAGAGTTTGTTCATTTTTCATACAATTTGTACATGTTACGTGTTATATTATCATTAGTTAATTACATTCACAATTAAAGTAAATAGTTCGGTTAAACAGACCGACAATATAAGATACCGAAACAGTTTGGTAAGAAAACACATACTGTATCTACGTACATTTAACAAATAATTAATCATGTGAACATATTTAGGTTCAATTAACGTCGGCAACAAAGTTTTTGTTTTTCCTCAATTTAAAACGAAAGGGGTCAATTTGGAGGACCACAGAGAGTAACGAGCTTAAAGAAAAGCAAACAAATCCAGAGGGATGATGAGGACCCCACACTCGTACTATTAGGGGTTGGTTTAGCCTCCTGGCTATGGGGACGGCAATTTGTACGTTAATTGGACCAAACATAAGAAGAATTAATTGTTACAAAAGCCACCTAATTTGATGTTGTCATGCTAAATCTAGTTTAATTTTTCATCAAAAGAATCTAATTTAATTTAGATTAATTGCAAAGGTCACATCATTTACACTTGTTGTCTCGACCTTGTGTTTTGCTATCAATTGGGAGTATGTTTAACCGACCAAATTCATATATCTTTGTCTAAATTTTAACTTCTTTGACTTTTCACAATATATTGATGTATCTAAAGTACCGAATTTGAATGGTTAGATTAAGGTTGTCAAGATTCAAACATGTAAATTTAATCGTTATATGTACTATGACTTATTTTCATACATTGGTACGTTGTTGAATTTTTACTTTAAGAATTTGTAGGTTAAGCTAAAAAGTAAAATGGGTGTCTAAAATCAAAGAAAGTATGAGGTCCGGCATTCGAATCAAGTGTTTGTGAGGGCCTTAGACACAAAACCCCCCATGACCGCCTCCTATTTTAAGGCCAATATTATCTCTTGTAATAGTCTCGCCCCTTCTCACACCACCTCATAGCCCACCACTTTCAAGTTCCTCACACAAGAGTCTCTCCTAAAATCATGTTTAGAGGCTAAGAGGAGAGATTCTTATGTGAAGAACCCAAAGGTGGTGGGCCATGGGGTTGTGTGAGAAAGGGTGAGATCATTACATGAGATAGTGGTGGGTCTCAAAACAGAAGGTCGTGGACCATAGAGATAATGTGAGAGGAAGGTAGTTGGGTCTTTACATAGAGTATTAGTGGATCTCTAAACAGAAGGTGGTTGAGACATGGAAAGATTTTGTGTTTAAAATTCGCAAGAACATATGGTCCGAACGCAAGACTTCAGACATTTTTAGATAAGAGGGGACTCTTTCTTTCTTTCTTTTTCATAGGTGACAATTGAATTAATGTGATTATGAAATCCTACAAGAGGTATCTTATGTGTCGGGATTGATGTTGGTCCTGTTGCTTCACCGGAAGCTTTCAACTTTTCACAATAAATAGATTTTTCCATTACGAGTCTGATGTTGTCACTTAAAAGGATGTTAAAATAGTGTATTACTCTTATTATTATTGTTGTTGTATATATATTTTTAGTCCAATTAATGTAAATATTTTAAATTACTTTAATCTACATCCAGAGTTTCAAATTTAATGCAAATAACGAATATATTGACTTGCCAGCTTTACATAATTTCTATTGACTTCCAAAATATATGAAATCACAAAATAAAAAGTATTCAACATATAAATCATTGAAAAAGAATGTTGGGGATTTACTTATACTCTTGGTAATATAAGCAAAGAAGGTGATAACGATTTATTCCTATTCGAATCTCCATAACTAAAATTCTTATGAATTCTCTTGAAAATAAATCGAAAACGTTTGATTATTTAGTGTTGATGTAATTACATATGAAATGATATGAGGGAAGAAGGATCACAAATGCGGATATTCTTAACTAATTGAAGTACAAGTCATTTGAGAGTTTAATAATTTTTAGAATCTAATAAATAAATATCTATGACGATGTAGTTTTAAAAGCAATCACAATAACAATACCAAACAGAAAATCTAAACTCCTTAATTTAACGTTAAATCTATTTAGTCTTACTATCTTATTGTATTTGAGAAATAAGTGAACATAGCACAAAACATTTTTGGGTAATGATACAACTTAATATTTTAATTAAATGGTTTTGTTTTTAATTGTGGAGATTCTCTAGTCCCCGTCTAAAGTTATACTTAGGTAATGTTGACAAATGTTTTTGAAACGTAGTTGGTGTTTTTCCTCAATTTGCCGTTTTCGTCTTGTAGCCCTTGACAATCAGGCCAGCCTGGAATATTTCAGAACTTGTACCCAAAAGGATTTAAGAAATTGTACGTAAAAAAAGATTTCAAAATTGTACCAAAAAAGGATCTGAGAGGGGTTATATTTAAACCATTTGAGCAACGGCAATTGTTCTGACAGACGTTTGGTACCTAAATAATGGAATGTCAGGGGAGGGCTAGTGAATTACACTATGATAGTTAGAGAGAGATCGAAATGTCTCTGTAAGTCTTTCTTGTTCCCTTAAAGGTGGACCGACATATCGAAGACACCGGTTAATCTCTTTTTAGAAAAGAAAGAAAAAATAATGGAACCTCACACTCAGTGGCGGATCCAAGATTCTAATATAGGGTGGTCCCAATGTAAGACATCCAAAAACAAATTAAGGGAAAATAACATTAAAAAGTTAAACCTTAACTTTTCATCCATAAATCATGGTAAAAACAAAACAAGAAGTTACAAAATCTAAACATATTTTTTTTAACAAAAGATATCTACACCAAGGGAGGAGGGGATGAGTTTAGCCTCACAATGAGTTAGTAATAATGTGGTTTGAATTCACCTTTGGCGAGAATCGAATCTAAGACCTCTCACTTACAAGTGAAAAAGAATATCACTAGATTATAATACTAAGCAACCTTAATTCCCTTGTTCTCTCACATTCATAGTTTTCTATCTTTTACGAAATAAATAAAATATAAAAAGTCTTTTCTTTGGCATGAACGAAGATAATAGTTCTCTAAACTCAGTTATTTTTTCTTTTAAATTATCTAAAAAATGGGCAACTTCCAGAAGAAGAAAAAAAAACAAATTAAAGGTCTTTAAAGTTAGTGGGCTTTTATCACTCTTAAATTCGATAGCCCATAAAGATGTTAATTGAGACGTCCAAAACGACAACGTAGAAGGAAAAAAAAAAAAAAAAAGTCAACGTCTCTTTCATCTTCCTCGTGAGAAAGCTGTTGCAGCCCTGCAATTCCTTCACCTCCTCCATGGATGGACCAGGTGTTGAATGGACTATAACATTATTTGACATTACCTTGGCGTAGGCTATATAGTCTTAGGAGTAGATCTCTCCCCCTGCCGAAACATTTGGAGGGTCCCCGAAGGACCTTCATGGGCATTTTTCTAGCTTTCGGATGGTCTTGCGACCACCTTGGTCCCTCTATGGATCCGCCCATGCTCACACTCTATGGGCATGGGGCACACAAACTAAGCCTGCGTTATAATCACATCTAAACTTATTATATTTCTAGGTAGGCCTAACAATTTTTTGTGTGATTCTTTAAGTTGATACGAAACGATACGAAAATAACAAGTTTCGGGTCAACTTGTAAATGAGTTTGGTCGTTATCGGGCCATCTATTAAAAATCTAATTAGATATCATTTGTCAAATCTAGTTATTAGATATATGACAATTTCTTGCATGATCCGTTAACTTATTAACAAATCGGGTTGTTATCGGGTCACTGTTAAGATCCCGTTAAGATAATGAATATTACAAAAACACGACATACACAACTGGTTTGTTAAGTCTATTTTTGGGGTTGCATAAATTGGACTAGAAGGACTCAACAACCATGAATGAAGCACCAAAAACTCATACCGATCCGTTTTTGTTTCGTATTGTTTTGATCACAACTATGACACAATCATTACTATTGTAAACGAAACCATCGACTCAGATTCAAATTGTAAAATTCATAACAATTCGAAAAACTGAACTTCTTTTTCTTTGTGATTCTTAACCATTAAAACGTCTAGTTTCACATCTAAACTCAAAGTCTTAATCGGAAGTCTCGAAACATTCGACCGTGAATATCGTCTTCGGTCTCCTTGGCTGAACCCTTTTTCTCACTCTTAATTCTAATTGTGACGAGTTCTTATTTATGTTAGATACGTACTTTGTACTCCTAAAAAAATCATATCTTTTAATGGAAAACTAATGAAAAAAAGTTTGAAAACTTTGAATTTTAACGATAATGACAAAATGAAGGGTAAAGTAAATAGTAACATGATTAACTTTTTAGTGTAAAAATATGATTTTTCATTAAAGTGAACAGTACCGTGAGTTTTTCATTAAAATTCTCATCTTTTAAAGGCTTGACCTAACACCTCCATGTGCCTGGTGCACTTAAATCAAATTCACACAAGAAATTAAAAAATTTAAGACAACGTAAAGCAAATTTTAAGATTTATAAAGACAAATTTTCAATTTCAAAAGATAAAATGAAATCAAAATGAAGTTATATGAATTTTATAAAGTAAAGTAGGGAATTTTAAATGCAAAGTAAAGTTGTGTTGCGAAACGTCGCATCACAGTAAAAAATCCCACATTTTTAACCTTTTTACCTACACTTTCACCCTATCAAACCCGCCTCCCGACCAAAACATCGCGGACCCCTACTTCCCCACCAGACACGACCCCACGCTACCGCGCGCTCGTGTACCTCAACATCCATCAACCACGAGCTAACACTTGCACGCGCCGGAAAAATGGCGTGCAAGAAAACACACAAAGGTCGGTCCTAATCCGACGGGCCAGTTAAATGTCGGACCAAGGTTAAAATGGAACAAGAGTGGAGTTTTAACTCAAGGGTTGAGTTTAAGTGTTTGTCACTTCACTGCTGTGATTTCGGAGCCAGTCCAAGTACTATAATTACCACTGTTTGTTCCGGTCCCGATATTTTCCATTATTTTATCGGGATGCGGGATCTTGCCAAGGGACCAAACGACTTTTTGTTTTAGTACACACTAATTTAATTTATTATCGAATTCGTGAAGAATAACATTACATTGTACTAGTGAATTGTTGACTTTTTATTTCAAGTTCTTTGAATTTGCTGAATTTTAAGAAAAACTCCCTTTATAAAGATTTGTTTTGTTTCGGTTCTAGAGAGAGAAGCTCATCACTGTCTTCAGATCTGATTGCGTACTCAGGTGAGAGAGAGAGAGAGAGAGAGAGAGAGTGGGGAGAGAGAGAGAAGAGAGAGAAAAGCGAGGGTAGATTACTGCTGGGTGGTGTAGTGATCTCAGAACTGTGATTTTTTTCTCTGATTTTTTGTTGATTTTTAGTAGGGGTGAAAAATTGGAGTGAAAAGTGAAAACGGAGTGACTTGTTTTTGGTACATTTTGTTTGGTTTGATTTGTATTCTTCTGAAGATTTGGTTGTACCAAAGAAAGGTAAATAAAGGGTGTGAATTCATTGCAGTGATTTGTTTGTTGGAGGTCCACTTTTCATTCACTTTGTTTTTTGCATTAACTTGTTTTGAATCTCTGTGTTTCTTCCTCACAGCATTTACTCACTGAAATCATCAAAAGCCGCTCTCTCTCTCTCTCTCTAAAAACCTCAAATCCTTTTGTGGTCATGAAGTTGAAGCCTTTATATTTATCATTGCCTTGATACAACAGCAACGTTCTAACAACAAAAAAAGAAAACCCAAATCCAGAAAAAAAAAAACCCAGAAATCCGTCGTAGTTTTTTAATTTTTGATCATCTGGGTAGTATTGAAATCGAACCAGAACCATGAAAGAGTCGGAGAAAAGCTTGGATCCTCAGCTGTGGCACGCCTGCGCCGGCGGCATGGTCCACGTGCCTCCGGTGAACTCAGAAGTCTTCTACTTTCCGCAAGGCCACGCCGAGCACGCCCAAGCTGGTGGTGGCGTCGATTTCTTCTCCGCCTCGCCGAGGATCCCGTCGCTCGTTCTCTGCAAGGTGGCCGCCATCAAGTTCATGGCGGACCCGGAAACCGACGAGGTGTTCGCCAAAATTAGGATGAACCCAATTGAGAACAACGAGGCCTTTGCCGCGGACGACGGGTGTACGGAGGCAGATGGGTCGGAAAATCAGGAAAAGCCGGCGTCTTTCGCCAAGACGCTGACCCAATCCGACGCCAACAATGGCGGCGGATTCTCTGTCCCCAGGTACTGCGCCGAGACCATTTTTCCAAGGTTGGATTACTCGGCGGACCCGCCGGTGCAGACGGTGATCGCGAGGGACGTTCACGGCGAGGTGTGGAAGTTCAGGCACATTTACAGAGGTACGCCACGGCGGCATTTGTTAACTACGGGGTGGAGCACATTTGTGAACCAGAAGAAATTGGTGGCTGGAGACTCGATTGTGTTTCTGAGAGCCGAAAATGGCGATCTCTGTGTTGGGATTCGGAGGGCGAAAAGGGGATTAGATGGCGGTGGAGGAAATGAATTGACTTCTGGATGGAACAACAGCCACAGCAGCGGCGGTGGCTCTGGAGGTTGTGTTCTGCCTTACGGCGGGTTCTCTGTATTTTTGCGAGAGGAGGAGAACAAGATGATGAGAAATGGGGGTGGGAATTTGAGTCCCAAGGGGAATATGAGAGGGAAGGGGAGAGTGAGGCCTGAGAGTGTCGTTGAGGCGGCGACTATGGCGGCCAATGGGCAGCCGTTTGAGGTGGTTTACTATCCGAGGGCGAGCACGCCGGAGTTTTGCGTGAAGGCCTCGGCAGTGAGGGCGGCGATGAGGGTGCAGTGGTGTTCCGGAATGAGGTTTAAGATGGCTTTCGAGACTGAGGACTCATCGAGGATCAGCTGGTTCATGGGGACAGTTTCTTCTGTTCAGGTTGCTGAGCCGATTCACTGGCCTAATTCGCCTTGGAGGCTTCTGCAGGTATTTTATTTTTCTGTGATTTTGTTGCTCAACTTGTATTTCTTGTTCAAATTTCGTTTGTTAATTTTGGTTTTTTGTTCTGGTAACTATAAGAATTCTTCAGATTTTAGCTCTTCAAATGTTTCCGAGTGAATCGGAGTGTTTGTTTAGAATTTTAGTCGCCTTATGTGGTTTAGATTTTCTTTTCCCTAGATTATTTTTGTGAGTTTCTGCTTCTACATTCTTGTCTTCCGATATGTGTCATCGACCACCCTCCTTGTGTGATTTGGCTGTGAATGTGGTCTGAAGCACCAACTTTTGTTGCGGTTAGAACAGGTTTCTGGCATGACTCTCATCTCATGGAGTCACATCCCGGCATGATTCGATATGGAAACATGCACACATGACATCGTCATCCTTAAGGCCAAAAATTGCTCGGGAGAATAGTATGAACTCTATATGGAAAGAGACTTTTTAACTCTTATCTCAAGTAGAATACTTTTTATGTCAGTAAGAACTCCAGTGTCTGAGATGTCTGAATAATTTGTGCGTTCTGGACTCAGTTGTTTTATACGTTCTCCACCGTGGTTGATTTGGTGCAGCTCTCTCTGTTTGTTTCCGAATGTTTAAACCGTGTAACCTTCTTGAAATCCTGCCATTTGATCATCTGGCTTATACATTTATTAACAAACCACAATATTACAGGTGACGTGGGACGAGCCAGATTTGTTACAGAATGTGAAATGTGTCAGCCCATGGTTGATTGAGCTAGTATCAAATTTTCCCATGATCCAAATGTCACCCTTTTCACCACCAAGAAAGAAGTTGCGTCTCCCGCAACACCCAGATTTTTCTCTTGACGGGCAGTTAACATTGCCGTCATTTTCAGGCAACCCCTTCGGGCCCAGCAGCCCCTTGTGTTGTTTACCCAACAATACTCCTGCAGGCATACAGGGAGCCAGGCATGCTCAATTTAGAATATCTTTATCAGATCTCCACCTTAATAACAAACTGCAGTCGGAGCTGTTTTCATCCAGTTTCCAGCGGCTCAATCAAAGTTCTAGAATCTCAAATGGCATCAGGGCAGGCCATACAAGCAGCAATGAGAATCTATCTTGCTTGCTAACAATGGGGAATTCTAGTCAGAACTCGGAGAAGACTGATAATGTGAAGAAACACCAGTTTTTACTCTTCGGTCAACCAATACTTACTGAGCAGCAGATTACTCGGAGTTGTTCAAAAGATGGAAATCAAGACAACACTAAGGTTTTCTTTAACGGTTCAGAATCAGCACTTGGGCGACAGTTTCCGCTAGAAAAATCATCTAGCGTTGGGTTCTCATGGCACAAGGATTTTCAAGCTACTGACCTTGACCTAGAAACTGGTCACTGCAAGGTGTTCATGGAATCGGAAGATGTGGGACGGACTCTTGACCTCTCGGCTCTTAGTTCTTATGAAGAGCTATATAGGAGGCTTGCTAACATGTTTGGAATAGAAAAACCAGAGATGATGAGCCATGTTCTTTGCCGAGATGTAACAGGTGCTGTCAAACAAACTGGAGTTGAGCCATTCAGGTATAACTTTTTATCTTCCTTGTCTTGAAATCGTCGTATAACTTTTTATTGATTGGGTTTTTTGCCCTTCTCCTTTTTGCAATGCAGTGATTTTATGAAAACTGCAAAAAGACTGACTATTATAACACATCCGGCCAGCGAAAGTATTGGAAGGTAAGCGGAAAAAAATAGTCTCGTGCTTGATATATTTATTCATCTTCATTCCAATACATTCCCTTCTTTCAAACGCTGCTAAACGTTTCGAACTAATTTTCAATACATAAGAACAGCTTCCTGTGTTTGCCTATAAACTGAGTCGAAAAACTGTGTTGCAGGACGTGGATTCGAGGAATGCAAAATGCGGAAAATGGACTGGGAGCAACTAACAAGACGGGTCCTTTGAGCATATTTGCTTAGTGTAGACTAGCATATAGCATTTGAGACCAGATGCTTGAGAATACTGTGTGTGTGTTGAAGTTTTTCACTTAATTTTAACTAGGAGAAATGGGATATTGAACTCTTTAATTTTATTAAAATGCCTAATGTTTTGGTGAAAATTTTCTCGCCCATCTAACTTGATCTGATCCAAAGTTGCTCACTCATGAAGATCTTAAACAATTCTATGCATTTAGATAAATCAACTAAACACTTTTTAAACGGGATAACGTATCCACAACAGATTTGAGCGCGTTCTGTTTTTTATGAGTCGAACATGAGACTTCGTTCAACTTAATGGATAAGACAAATTGAAGGGAAAGTATGTACTATAATTTTATCGTCATATAATACCAATTAAATATGTTTATTATTAAAAAAAATTGGGGTTGTCTGGCCTGCAATGTCTAGGTTTATGATGTGGTTGTTGGGATTCTTGAAGACAAATGATGAAGGCAACTGCAGCTGCTTGTTGGGATTCGTTTTGAGGAAAGCCAAGTGCTTGGTTGGCTTCCATGATGCCCATGCAGGCATGTTCCTAAGCTTGAATCCAAGTACTACATGTGAACCAGATTCCAACGAATGGTATTCGTACAGATAGACGACTGTATACTACACTTTATCTTTAATTATTTAAGACTAATATGTTCCATTTTCTAAAACGGAAACGGATAAATTGATGTGTCTATTTCTCTTATCATCTGAGTTTTTAAATTTTTTTATTCCTGGACGGGACTAGTTAGCAAGCCAAAATGTTATCTTTGGATTTATTTACATATATACAAGACTTCAAGGCGTATTTGAATGATGAAATTTGTTGCATTTGAAATTGTCATCCATACTTGAAGCTACTTTAGTGCCAAAAGTTACAATGGAATTGATCACTTGGCATTTAGTTTATGACTTTATGGAATTGGCTTTTGCTGTTGTTGGAATAGATGTTCGATTAGCTACCGACCCCAACCATTCTAATTTGAGAGAACCTAGTTTTGAATCTTAATGAATTTGCATTTACTATTTGCCACCACTGCTTTAAAATATTTTAAGAAGTTTGATGCAGCCAAAAAATAATACAAATCATTAACAAGTTATAATCTTTCTTTCCTTCTAGTGGTTCACATATAATAATTTTTTAGGATATATTTTTTTTTTTGCGCTAGTACGATATGAACTCGTAAGCATGTGCGACAATATTACCTAAACTTTTTATTTTTAGTTTTTACAACTTGGAATCTTTTAACTGTTGAAATCTACTACCTACTTTACCATCCATCCATTTTGCCGTTAAAACATGTCATCTGTAGGGATATTATTGTCAATTAACTTTATGGGGTTAACTAGAATCAAATTGGCTCCAAAGTTGACTCAATGTGGTGCCAAAACTGGGAGTTTGTATTGTCCCAGTTCGACAATTCCCTCCATAAGAGTTTGAAAAATTAATAATTGAATAAATTAAGGTGAACCACACACCCACTTGCTTACCTACAAAAAAAAAATCTTGAAAACTCATTGTAAATGAAAGAAAAGATTTTTGCATAATTTTCACTTCAATTCTTCAATAATCGTTGCCAAAATCAACTTCTCCCTTTTCTTCATGATCTGACTTCGACACCGTTAAAAAAAAAGCCCTTTCGTGTTTGTACAAATTCATACTAGCGAGCCCTAGGAAGTGAATAATTGACAAAAAAAAACCTCTATGCAAGGGGCACTTGACATGTTTTAACAACAAAATGGATGAAAAGTAACGTAGATGGTAGATTCCACCACTTAATAGAGTTTAGGTGGTAAAAATTAAAAATTAAAAGTTCAGATGGTATTGGCATACATGCTTGCAAGTTCAGATGGTACTTGTGCAAAATCCCCTTGTTTATAAAAAAAAATCCAATTATTCTGTTTGTGGGTTTTATAGTTGCTGTATTTTGTGTGAAGTATTTTTTCTTGTAAACATTTTTTGATGTGATATTGAAGTATATCTAATTAGGGGTGTAGTCAGTTTGGTAACCGAATCGAACGACTATCGATCGAATATGGCCGGTATAGTAAAAATTGAACCTGATAATGCGTTGCCAGAGTGACCAACGTTCCCAATGAAAGAAATGAGTAAGCAACATGTTACGTAAATGAAATTGAATAAAAAATCACTTTGACACGAGCTTAGTAAGAAGCTAATTGAAAAAATAATTAGAATTTGATATTTTGTTTGCAAGAATAACAATCAGATACAAAGAAAATATAGAAAGAAAAAACCGAACGCATTCATCAGCTCGAGGACCGCCACTGTAGATCACGCGGCAATGGAATGCGGGAATTATACAAGGGTAACCTCGACTGAATGGCGCTCCTTCGTTGTAAATCACAATCTCACACAAAAATAAATATTTCATTCAAATCACAAAAGTAAAAGTTTATACACATGTTAAGTTCTAATTTATGCACAAATAAGATAGATTACGTTAATAAGTCTGGCTACAATAGTACGTATCACTCAGTGAGTCAGTGTATGAGTTTTATGCACAATTTAATTGTTGTAAAAATTTATTAAATTCTTATATACAAATTAAACCATTAATTTACCATTTAGTACTATGATATAGTGATATTCCTCTTCACTCGTACATAAGAGATCATATGTTCGATTCTCATTACAGACGAATTTAAACCATATTATTGCTAGTTCATTGTGAGCCTTAGCCCACTTCTCCACCCCTAAATGTAGATAATATCATTTTTTTGGGAAAAAAAAAAACAGTCTAACCGTTAATTCATCAAATCACTTAGAGTGATACGTACTATTGAAGAAAAATCGGAGATTAGCTTTGGGTATTTCACAATTTAAAAGGAAAATTAAGTATAAAAAATGGGGTGTGATATCCACATATCCCATTTTACTTCTCACACACCTTATTTTCAGCCTTCGGATCGGATGAATTAAAGAAGATCAACAGATATAAATTAACAAGGGGTGTGTGAGGAGTAATTTGGGATGTGTGGATAGCACATCCTTAAAAAATAAACAATGCAATTTTATTTAAAGAAAACTAATAAAAATGAAATGAAAAATTTGAGTTTTAACTAAAATAATAAAATAAAAAGTAAAATGAATAATACAAGGATTGACTTTTTAATATAAAAATATAATTTTTTTTTATTAAAATAAACTGTATCAGAAAATTTTCGTTAAAGTTTTTATTTATTTATTCATGTATTGTGTTGGGATATAACCTGTGGTTGGGGCATTGGGATCTGAAACCCCAGAAACATGCCATGCCTGCCTGCCTGCCTGTAAGTTGGGTCCGGTCACTTGTCAATATTCAGTCAGCAGTCACAGGTTCAATTTTAAGACCACTTTTTTATTTTTTATTTTGTTAATCCCAACAAAATTAAGTACAAAAAATAAAAAATAAAAAAACTGGAAAAATGCACAAGCCCACAGCAACGCACACGTGCAGTGGTCCCAAAGGAGAATTAAGTATTTGGGTTAGTGACATCATCAGGTACGTGCGGTCCAACACTTGGGTGGCCTTTTTGATGCCCGGGCCCCGGCCCCCATTTTTGGCTAATGGATTGATTTGAGATGTTGGGATTGGGATTTTAGGGATTTTAGGGATTTAGGGATTTGACTCCACCCACCCACTCCCTCCTCCTCCACCTCTTGTTTTTCTTTCACAAAAGATAATGTTAGCAGATTAAATAATTAATTGTTAACTAACCGAACAATTAGTGAGAGTCAAATCAGTACCGAAATGTATAAACATGATTACTTTCTGTCAATGCTACAGTAAGGAGCCATTTGCCGCCTCCTGTTTTTACTTGCTAATTCACTCAAAACGATATCATTAGTTCGCTCTTATATATGTACACCTAAAACTCAGTGTCCCAATTCGTTTAATTAATTCAAGGTTAATTAGTCATAGGCTCATAGCTAATTAGGGAGTGTGAGAAAGTGTTGGATTGTTCCGATGAATATAATGTTTCTTGTTAACTAATGCGTCTTGGTTTCAATCATCGTCTCTCGCCTCCCTTTTAGTAAAATGAAAACTAACGAAAAGTGCAAAAAAACTTTCTTTTAATGAAAAGTTATTTTTAAAGGTATAGTAAATAGTACCAGAGAAAGGTATAAACGTGGTTTTTCGCTAAAAGTAAAAAATATTGAGAATGTTTTGTTAAATCTCCCTTTAGTAAACTAGAACTTAATGAGAAAAATAATATCACTTATAATAATACCTCCTCAAAATATTGCTAATAAATAAATAAATAAAAATTCAGTAGAGAGTGAAGGATTTCTCAACTTAATTAGAGTAGTAATAAAAGTAAAGGAAAGTGATTCGCGAGAGTCAAAAAGTCAAATGGTCAAAGGGTGGATTGGAAGAAGAGCCAAGTCATGAATGAATTATACGTGCAAAAACAAAAAAATAAACATGTTTCCCTACATGCATCAGAATCTCTGTTTCTTCTCTAAGTGCAAGTCCACTCTTAAAAAATACGTTGGCATTCAGCCTATTTAATCCACTCAGTAATAGTAATAGACCTTATGAACAGTAAATTGACCAAATGCTTAAAAAAATAGTTTTAATTTCGGATAGGATTTTTTTACCAATCTTGTTACGTCACGTGTCATTATCTGAAAGTACTATTTTGGTTGAAAATGTTGAAAATATTGAAATGTGATGTAAGGTGGAAGATGATTGTTAGGTATTTATGGAAAGAAATTTTTTTTTTTTTTTTAATTTTTCTGAAATTTTAAACAATTTTTATTGAGATAATTAATCTAGACTGTTGGATTTGAAAAAGAATTCAAATCCAACAGCCCATATCACGCCACGTGGCTAGGCGTTGGATTTGAATTTCAAATTTTTTTTACTGTTGGAAATCCAACGGCTCAAAAAACTAACCGTTGGAAATCCAACAATCCAGAATGAGCCACGTGGCATCCGAACCCTTGCACCTGTCGAGCCTGCACATGCGGGCCCCACCAACTTTTTCTTGTCGGAACACGCGTGTTTTGCACGCCCCTGGCACAAAAAAAGTTTAAAATGACCTGTGACTTTAGCATGATGTCACATAGGCTGGACCTTGGCTCAGCACATTTTGGGCCGGCCTATGGGATGGCTTGGGCTGGAGGCCTTTTTGTGGGTGCCGGGCCATTTTGGAGGCTGTGAGCCGGCCTACCCCTTTGGAGTGGACTTGCCCTAATAAGTTCTCAGCTCCAAGGAGCTGGCTGCATTTTCGCTCACCACCTTCAAGTAGTGGCACTGCTAACCACCTTATTTCACGCTAATTGCATAACGGAATCCTGGTTTGGTTCAATATCGGTTATTTCACCGGTACCAATAAAAATAAAAGGACGCTAAAGTAATCAAATGAGAGCGATTTCACACCATCTTTCGAGTTTCAACACTGCGTAAAATGGCAACCAAACCGATTACGTTTGGTGGAAGCGAACCAAACCGAAAAGGCAATCAACACACTGAATTACTTTGCATGCTAATAAGAAAAATTCAATCAAGAGCAAGACAAGGCAGTGACCATCAAAACTGCAGTAGATATGCATAGAATCACAACAATACCTAACCAATTTATACTTAAATCAGTCCGGACGCCACAATGATATAGATCCCACATTACCAATGATTCCAGCCAGAAACGAAAATACGGAAAACATTTTGGGTCTGGGAAATTCCCATACTCGTTATCAGGGAGAAACAAACCTTTCAATAATAAACAATGAGTTAACAATAAATAAACAGAAAATAACCATAACACAACCTACCTTCGAAACAAAAATATACTGTACATGACTGCTGCTGCATAAGCCGCTGACACGCTGCCAACCGAAAATGAGGCCCCTGGCTGCCAGACCCAATTTCAGATTCAACAGCCTTACGAAGGATAAACCCACCATTCACCATTCACTCCAAAACAGTCACTTCCTGATCAACCCTCCAATAGTTGGTGTCATTGAACTCCTTATTTGCAGCCTCACCGTCATCAGGGTTCTCTTTTTCTGGTACCTTCGGCATAATGTTTTTCTTCAATGGCCCTGCCTCCCCTACTATGCCCTCTTTAAGAGCCTGCTCCATAGCCTTCTCAGTACCTTCCAATTCCACACCCACGAATTCAACATCCTCTTCAAACAGTGACGGGACAGCACCTGATCTCTGGCTCACACCACTTCCCACTGACCCTGCAGTAGAAGCAGTGGAGGATGGAGGCGAGCCATTTGGAAGTGTAGATTCTCCACTTGAGTGCAAACTAGCACCAGCATCTGGTGCCACTACCTCGGCTGTTGAAGGATTGACAACTGCGTCATCATGATCCTCAAATGGATTTACACTTGCACCGCCGACTTGCAAATCTGATGATTCACTCCATCCCACCCATTCAGGCAAAGGCCTGTCTCCAAACATGTCATCATTATCAGATGTCTCAAATCTGAAGAAACCCCCCATGTCACTGGAGGCACTTGTCTTCTCGCCATCTGGGTTCATGTTACCACTGTTGCTAAATCCATTCATAAGGTTTCTGTTGGAAATGGACGTGCCATTGACAGTCTCTTTACTCCCGGCCAACTTATCATCCTCCCCTACCACAACCTCATCATCACTACTGCTGTTACCACCAGTGCAGTTCAAGTTTACTTCTTCCATCTCTGACAGTGATGTGCCCACAGATTCACCACCGGTTCTATCATCTTGGAATGCAAACCAGTTGGAATTTGTGAATAAACTGCTGCATTGAGGATTAAAACTATTCAGTATCCACATTAAACATATTCTACGGTGAAGCTTGTAATACACAACACCTGAGCCAATTTTAAGCCCTCATACACTTGGCACTTCAATATCAAGCACTTTTGCACCACAACCAGATATAAAATTTATGACCAACAATTTTCAACCTTGTGGAGCAATAAGTTACGTAGTTCGTACATCACAAGAACATATACAATATATGTTATGTATAAGATATTGTTTGAATTTTTATACATATGACATTACAACTAGAGAGAATTCTTAGACATCAATTGCCAGCCTCATGAAGCAATTAGTTAAACATATTTAATCCATTGCAACGACATATATGATGCCTTATGCGATACTCCACCTTGGAACAATGGAAGATATGAGAATACAATAAAATCTCTTCTTTTTTCTTGCAATATTTTGGTATTTTAGGTCTACAAGTCAAGCTTCTAGTCGCTATATAGTGTCTCCGAAAATGTTGCACCTTATTATAGACCAGTTCTAACTGCTAGTTTGTTGCACAGGAGGATTGCATGCGAACCATCAAGCCTATCAAGCCTTGTTGATTATTGTTTCATTTCAATCATATTGTCTTGAATTGACACTTTATAGGATACTTAATTTTCTAGCCCACCTTTTCACATACAGTAGAACTAGAAGACCTATCAACATGGATGATGTTCAGAAGATAACAATGACAAGGAACACACAAAAGAGAATATGAAAAATTGACAAATTTATAAACCAAAACGAATCTGATGTAAATTTGCAACCCCTTCCGAAGCAATATTTCTCCACTAAACCCAAATTTCAAAGTTAATTTTTCTTCATACAAACAGCAGTAAATAAACAAAAGGTTACAAACTCACCTTCCTTGGTCATCACCAAGACGCAAGGATGATATGACCACTTCAGCAGATTCATCATCAAAGTAGACATCCTGCATTTATAAATCAAACCCCCTCATTCAGAATGTAATTAAACCCAATGTATTAAAAGCGTGAAGCGTGGGCGAGGAGTCCGAGGGATAGCCCAGCCTAAGCGTGAGGCGAAGCCTCACGAGACCAAATTTTTTTAATATATACACTAAGCATACACATATATTATATTAAAAAAAAAAGAAGATTATTAATCAATAATCACCCTGAGCACACACATATATTATAAATACATATACACACATATACACACATATATTATATATATAAAATAGAGGATGAAAAGCACAATGAGCACACATATAACAATGCACGTAGAAGGCACGCATCCTTTATATAAAAAATAAAAATCAGAAAACAAGTCAGAGAGATGATAGTGCAAGGAAGAGGTATGAGGTAGTTAAAATCCTGCCCAAAATTTGGGTTTGGGAGTATTAAAAAAAAAAAAAAATTCCCCTGAGGTGCACCTAGGCGGCTCCGGCGATGCCTTCCGCCCACTCCCCCAAAACAGAGGCGTCAACCCTCAAGCCCAGCCTCACAGAGCACCTAGGCACGCCCTGAGGCAAGCCTTTTAAAACATTGATTAAACCCCAAAAAATAAGATATTAAAAATGCTTACATGGGTTATCTTTTTTCTACTTCCGACCTTTTTACAGAGCTTACTCATGCTTAGATAAGAATAGTTACCATCAAGTACTATATATCAACTTAAAAAACATCAGTGGAAGAAACAAAATTTATTACCTCATCATCTCGATCAAGAGCTCCTTGGTCCTGAAATGCAGAAAACCCAAACCATTAACCCAACAAAAAGAAAAATGGAGGAATAATAAAGGGGAGGACATAGCTAGATACCTCTCCTGCATCCTCATTCCCATATATTTTGTATCTAAAAGCCTGGCTTAGATTATTTGCTAGAGCTGCTACATCATAATCTCTGTCATTCATGTCATCCTCGTCACTATCCCTTGTCCGATCTTGCAAAGCAGTTGGGCGACTGTGCGTAACAAGGAGAAACGTAAGTGAAGTTGACGTTGAGATCCAAAAATATAAGGCTGATGTACAGCAGGGTTAACTCATTGATCATTTTAATAAAGCTCAACAACTATAAGCACTGTGTACCATGAATATATCATAGAATAACAGAAAATAAAATCAAGGACTACATAGTAGATATGAAATGCCATACTTTAAGTTCATAAATAAGGATATATCGATGACGATATTGAAATTCATATCAAATAGCGATTTTTTATTAGAAATTGTGGAAATAAATTGATTTATATGGAATTCACATACAAAAATTAAAAGCATTAGAATCCATCTAAACTAACAGAGAAATAGTAAAAGTTGACATTATGAATTCATGGTGTATTTTTTTTCTTTATCGTCTGAGTGAGTGAGAAGAAAATATAAAGTGAAACAAAAAATGTAAAAACGGATATTTTAAAAATCAAATGCTTGAGCAAATGTCAGTTGTATGGAGAATATGGTAATGTATACAGTATGGTCCGTAATATATTTGAAGAATATACATTGCAAAGCAGATAAATGGAACGACAGCATACCCGCAAGCCCATCGATAAACATTTTCAACTGCATTGCGCTCCTGCAAAACTGTTGTTTGCCACCCATTCCAGTCGCTATTTTCCTAGAAAAACAAGCCAAGCAAAGTTTTATAAGGAAAAACACTAAAAATAAAACTAGCTGTCAAAACCACTAACACCCACTCACGTATCCCAAAATGTGATAACATCATCATAATCTTACCAATATAGAGAGGTAAAGGGCAATAAATTTGAGTTGATAATATATACGAAGACTTTAGAGCAAAGATATGACATGAAATATGGTTGAATTGCTTCACAGAGAAAGAGTCATTTGACAATAAAAGTTACAATTAAGTTCGATCACCATCAAAATCACAAATGAGAAAAATGCCACGATCCAAATATGTATGCTTCTTGTAGTAAACCAAGGTTCAGACCTGCAACCTACCTGAAGGCATGCCTGAACACGGCTTTGGCTGTTTCCCAACTGAATGAGCTTATTAGAAATTCTTGTGATGTGCCCGAGGTTTCCTGCTCGTGGTGCTGATTTTCCAGTAGCAGGTACCGTTGGCTACATTAAGAAAAATTCATTATCAGAGCTTGAAATAAAATCAACAAACAACTAGAGGTAGTCATTGATATGCAAAAATCTAAAACTCCACTCAAGTATAACCATGCTCTCGCTTTTATAATACACCTCGTCCAACAAAGGAACTAGAGGCATTATAAACAAATCAAGAATGTTGAGCATTTAATGTTTTTCTACAACAGTGCACAATTAGAGTAGCCAAGATATCCCCTTCTCTACCTTATTAGCATCACCAGATAGAATGGGATTTTTATCCGTTTGAAGGAACTTTCCAATTAAATCACACTCTCGAAGAAGATGATCAACAATGGCATCACTCTTGCTTTCCAAACATGACGATATTATACTATCTACATGATGATGCAAGGAATTATTGTAAGGGTACCTGCATTAATTAAATAAACACATTAGGTATCTAGTAACAAGTACATCATTCACTACAACAAAAGAGAAGAAAGTGTCCCTTTTTAACCAATACTCAGGACATACACTATTTCAAAATTAAAAATTGAAGCAACAGCTTACTCAAAGAAAAGATCAATGACCCGTTGGATGGTTCCTGAGCTAACCAATTCCTTTTCTGCCTCTTCATTGCCTGATCTCAGTAGAACAGCAATGAACTCCACAATCTGAAATAAATTGCAGAATAGTTGAGAATTGGGAAATTGACAGTTACATTATTCCAATAATTATTAATAATTCTCTTTCTGTAAATTAGGGTGGAAAATTCATTTGACACTTAATTTCTTATCGATTAATAATTCTGCCAGCACAGTACTGAATTTAAAAATCAGTCAACAATTTAGTAGACAAAACAGCCAGATACTACTCAACTCCTGCAGATGTCATAAGAAAAACCAACCTTTAAACGATGCTTTCCAAGTGGAGGCCTCAACTCTCCGTATGTTGTCGGCAATGTTTTCTCATCCCATGACACATTCAAAAGCACAAGCAAGTCGCCTGGACAACCACTTTGAATCTTAAAATCACAATGAAGAAACAGTTCTTTTCCTTTCAGGCAGCTATAACGAAAAAAAATTGCACCCATGACATGGTAAAAGTATCACTGTATTAACAAATCCTAATAGCCCTCGGGTTCTGTACAAATATGAGGCATATTCTAATGGCAGTCCCAACGTGGCAATATTTTTTCCCCTATGATATGAGCCTTTATCATAACCCAAAGCCTTGTCATATTTCAAAGCCACTGTGAGGTTCAATATTCTTTACCCCAAGATACTCCCTTCTACTTTCATGTAGCAACAAAAGGTCAAAGTTATATTAAAAATTTAATAGCAGAGTGAAGATTCAAAATTTATTGTTGAAAACTGCAACTGAAAAACTAAACAATGATGTAACAACAGCAGAATACTAATCAGCGGAAAAAAAAAACACCAGCAGAATTACACGTGCAAGGAAGCTAAAAAAACGCAATTTTGCAATTTTTGGACAAAATTAAGGCATCAGTATTTGCACTCACCAAGTTTTGGCAGCATTGCACTGACGGTATCTGGATTAACAGGGATTGGAGACTCATACATATGTTGGCCCCGAAAAGAATGGAACAAGGGAGAAGAAACTGCTGATCTTTTCGGATCCAACAAAGAGATGCAGACAGAAAGCGAGTGTACAAGACCAGACTTTGAATGTGAATCTTCCAATGCGTGACCAAATATCCTTGTAACAAAACTGCATAAAAGTATTTAAGAAAACTGAAAACCAATCCACATAACATGTACTAAAACGTAATAAATACTCAAAGCCAACCAAAAAAGTGTTCTGATCACAAACCTTGGGCTAGAAAGTTTGTTGGCTAGGGCCGATGGAGCATTTCGAGTTATAGCAGAAAGTGTTTCGGCTGCATTAGCATGAACTTCAGGAGGATTCTGGTCCAAAGTAAAAAAGAACGATGTTAGATAGACATAGAAGATGCACCAGGGCAGCTCTAAAGCTAAGTTATTTAACATTTATTCCAAACTTCTTAAGCTCATGAAAAATGTATGTTACCATTTAGTGTTTTCTCCAATTAAAATTTTAAGTTCAATTGCAGTAGTCTCTCTTTCGTTATTAAATCCTACCAAAAACAATAAAATCATATAGAACTCCAACTAGAAAGGCCAAAGGCATAAAGTTAAGGTGACAAAGTACGCAACACTTTTGATTCTTTGTGTTTCCTGGATCTAAGGAGCAGCACCTTTATGTAACTACTAAAACAGTACACAGACGAAATCCACGTCAAAAGTGGACATACACAGGACATATGAGCATTCAAGTAAGACATTGTTAACATATATGACTCTACTAAAGTGGACATAAACAGATATCCATTAGGTTATGTTGTCAACATATATGACTCTCTACTAAAGGCATCACAAATTGAGGAAGACATTGTTACCATAATGACTAAAGAAACAAATTGTATCCATAATTAAGTAGTAACTAGGGATATGTTTCATAAATAAGTAGATAAGTAAAGATAAAATTCTACTGATCAACAAGAATGTAATATTCCACTTACAGTTGGGCTCAACTTATCTACGATCATTTCAAGCAGATTACTTTCAGCTAACCATTGCATCACATCAATAAAATTGGGATACACATGGTCGTCCGCACCAACAAGTCGAACCAAAACCTGTGCCATGAGAACACCTCATATTGAGTTTCAAAGAGGATATTACATGAAAAAAACCAAAAACTTTGAACTCGATTCTAAGTCTTGAATACCTCCATGATGGATGTAATTCCTATCAAATCAACTAGCTGACGGAAAACATCCTCATGGGCCTGTAGACACCAAGGATTGTAAATCAAAAACTATACACAGACAAACAAAAGATGGATTTCAGGATACCACCCATATTTCACAGCTAAAACAGTTCCCACAAAACTTTGTTTCCAGAACCATGGCATCTGGACTTAGAAGAGCAAGCATTGCAATTAGACAAATGAGTGACATGGATGCTATTGCTGGCAATGCAAAGAGGCAATAGGTCCAATACAGTGCAAAGTACTGGTCCCAAATTAATGCAATGAAGAAAACCAAATTGCAGAAGTTTGAAAATATAAAGATAAACTAACAGAATTACTTACTTGAACATAGTTCATAAGTGGGGCTGTCTTCCGTATCATTAGGCATACAACAACCTAAAGTTCCCACAAAATTTGTCAAGTAACATATTTTGAGACCAGATAAAGTAGGACAAACTGTAAATATCCTCAAAAGTTACCTTGCCAAAATACCCAGCCAACGGGGCACTATGAGGACGATTTGGTTCCAAGAAAGAGAAAAGTAAGTTCATTAGCTGCAATCACAAAATAAGTATATGTCAAAACTAGACAAGATTTTATATATCAAATTCCTTATTCAAGATTAAGATTTGATCATGAATACCTCCTCTTCATCCACCAAAGTCTTTAAGATAACATCAATTTCACAAGTAAAAACCTCACAAGCAATGAAGGGGAACCTAAAGATCATGAGAAAAAAACAATTACTCAAATAATCAAAAGCAAAACTCAAAAGATAAAAATCTCAAACATTATGGAGAGAAATATATAAACATTGTCAAAAGTATGCTTTGTCAAGATGAAATAATACTTGAAGGCTCGTTTGCTTTCAGCATCCTCAGGAGGTTCTTCAACAATATAACGCAATAATTGCTCCACCTGGGCTCTATCCCGTAAACTGAAAACATAAACTTACACAAGGGTATCAATTATTCATCCACAATCAAGTTCCCTATTATAGAAGACGTTTAATTCCTCCAAAAAATCCCAAAAACTGTAAGGAAAGACAACAAATTCTGGTATTGAGCTTAATATATATACAGGAGGGAACTTTGATAATATCAGTAGCAGTACAATCCGTAAAGAGAACATCAATGAGACATTACAAATTAATGAGACGAGTGTTTAAGGCTTTGCATTCTTGGATAATCTCTTCTTCATCCAGAAGCTCCTCTAATGTAAAATTTTCCTTGTCTAGCACTGTCTCCACCTGTACGGTAGAAAATACACAAGAAAAACAAACAAATCAGATGTCATAAAAATAGAAGCGTTGCAGTCCTAAGCAAAGAATCCTACTTAAAACTACAGCAGTCAAACACTGTTACTCATGGTTTATAGCTGGACAAAGAAAAGGCAGCACGGGAACTAGATGCAGCTAAAGAGTGCAGCCTCCAAATCTTAAACCCCATTAAGCAGAAAGCATGAACTTCAAAAGTAGTTCTGTCCCACTACTTCCATAGGTTTCTCAGCAACCAAACAGACGATAATCACAAAATTACAAAATTTGAGCTCCCCCACTTCAATCACAATCTTAATAATCAAAGTCCCCACTTATCCAAACCCCGGCAAATACAGGCGGTAATCGCATATCCCGGAATTACAAAAATTGAGCTACCCAACTTTAATCTCAATCGCATTAATAAAATACCGCTCTTAAAAAGTAAATCCAACCCGAGAAAATACAGCTTACTAAAAATCTACGTTCCATTCAATTTGGGAAACTAATACAGCTACGTCCAATCAGTCTAAACCAGTTTGCAATAAAACCCAATTAAACCAAATTAATAGCAATTAAAAACTCCACACCAGCTAAACTTCTGAATTAGCAAATTGATCAAACAGAACACCACACCAGTCAATTTCGACAAGAAGCAGCTGAAATTAGGTTTCGAAATTAAAGAGATTGGGAAAGAGGGAGAGTTACAGGAGAGGCGGCAGAAGTGAGCTTCCAAAACATGGTGAAGAGAGAGAAAGCAGAGCTGGGAAGTGAGAGCTGGCTTAGATCTGTAAACCCTCGAGGCGGCGGCAGCAGCAGCAGAGGGAGAAGCAGTAGCAAAGTATCCAGGCCGTCGCGGAGCAGGTGGAGGTTTTGGGGAGCAGGTGGGGGAGGTCGGTGGGTCCGGAGCTCGAAAGTCGAAACCCTAGTTTTTGTTTTTTTTTTTTTTTTTTTGAGAGATCGATGAGGAGGAGGGAGCAAAGGCCGTGAAGATCGAGAGTCAGAAAATGAGGGTCAACAACAATAATAAGCTGCGTGAGCAAAATTAATCGGCTCGTTGGCTTTTTTGAACTGCTGATGTAGAGAGAGGGGGACGCAAAACGGCAAAAGTACAAATGGAGGCGAGCGAAATTAACAAATTTTGTTTCGACACAAAAAAAAAAAAATTAACAAATTTTGTAAGAAGAGAAAAATGGTAAGGTTCGATAGCACAATATTTTATAATGTTGGTATAAAAATTTTGATAAAAATATGAGATGATGAAGAGTTTACAAAGAATTCCACTTTTGAAATAATAGCATTTTGAGTCCGTCTCTTTCAAAACCATGATTTTTCAAACTTCAATTTCTAAAATTGTGAGTCCAGCTTCAATGGTAGGTATTTTAGCGGTTAATTTTTTTTAAATTATCTAATTTATGTAGTTACTAAATTTTTTGTTCTTAATTTTATCAGTTCATGCCACTTCGTACTATGGTTTAGTGGTATTCCTCTTCATTTATAACTAAAAGGTTTTAAGTTCAATTCTCGCCAAATGCGAATTTGAACCATATTATTGCTAGCTCATTGTGAGGCTAAACCCACCCCATCTCCTTAGCGTAAATAATATCGTTTGTTCAAAAAAAATAATAATAATAAACAACCTATCTGTTCATTGTTCGTATTGCATACTGTTAAATACCACTGAAAAAAAATTGCTGATTCTTTTTATGTTGTCAATATTTAGTTTTGATCTGTTCAATAATTAATTAGATGCAATTACCCCAATTTTTTTACTCATGTTTTTGTGTAGGTATTTTCTTTATGTTGTTAGTATATATAAAGCCGACAAACTAAAATAGTGAAGGTTTCAATATACCACGAATGTCCTTCTCTAATTAGAATTTAAAATGAGTACACTCAATTAGTAAACGTACGTTAAAAATTCTAAAAAATGAAATGTCACATCCCGGATTGTCACACGCGTTAACTTAGCCCGTAGCAAAAGGCTAGTATGCATATATATACATATACATATACAGAGAGAAGGCAGAAATGAAGTTTTGAAAATATCTAAAGTGCTCCTTTTTTCACTTTTTAAAGAATACAGGTTAATTAAAAAGGAAAAAAAAATGGAAAAATTAAAATAAAACTACCTCATGTGGAGGAGTATGTATGTGAGTGTATCTGTATGTGTATGCAAAAGAGCAAATAGTAGTTTTATTTATTCTTTTAACATATAAATTTAGTTTTAAAAAAAATAATAAAATAAAATAAAATAGTAAATTGTCGCACGCGTAAGCATGTGGCAAGAAACTAGTTTGTTATGATGGTTCTTGAATTACTCTCACTTGATTGATCATTAAAAAAAAATTTAAAAAAAATGAGAATTTTGAATAAAGAAATATGATGATGGATGTGTGTGACCATTTATGTGTATAAAACATGCAATTATTATTATTTTTCTAAATTTATTATTATTGGAAAATGAGGAAGGGTTCAAAATCATTATAAGAAGACATAAATATCACCATATATTGTTCGTTTGGGATCAATGATGGTGAAGTTTGATGTTAGTGACCCCCCTAGGTTTATGTGGCTCTTCTTGTCTTACAAAAAGGCATAAATATAGCATAAAAGTACAACTACTCCACATTTCTAATATGTTTTATTTTAGGAAATTGTTATTAGTACTCTAAAAATCTCATTCTATACTCCAAAATTTCTATATTATGAAAGAAAAATACACTTGTGAAGAGTGTAAAATGAGATTTTTGGAGTGTCAACAACACTTCCCTTATTTTAATTTAAACCAATATCTACCAAAAGTATATATGCACCGTACTTTATCTCTCGTAACATCTTCTATGAGTTTAAGATTTGTATATAAATTTATTCACAAAGAGGAATATAATCGCAACCCTTTAGGTACGACATCATCTTGTGAGGCATGTGTTGACATTATGTAGTTTTTCTTCTATTGAAGTACATACAAAAATAAGAAAACATCTAAAATGAATATAATTAAAGACAAGACAATTTGTTTAGAAAACTCATATTTTGATTACTAACTAGTCAAGAAAGGGAAGAAAAAAAAAAACTAGGGAAATACCTCAAAATGGGACAATTTCTTAATTTTGAGACCAAAAAAATGACAAATCGGCCTTGCACACCATGCGCAAAACCAAAATTACTAAAATACCCACATATAAATGGGTTATTTGCTCCCATTTTCTGATTTTATCTCTCTCTACTCCCTCTCCCTCCCTCTCTCTATCTTCTCACTTTCTCCCTCACGCACTCTCTCTCTCTCCCCGTCTCACACTGTGCACACACGGTACATTGTCATCCCGACCAACACCACCCAAATCGAAGCCACCAATGATTTCATTTCGTCTTCACGAGTCTAAAACACCTAGCCTTGTCATGAATCTCATCCCCGATCATTGGGATTGAAACTCAAGCATGCCGCGAGTTTTTCAGCCATTTTCTTGCAACATGGCAAACAATTGAGGTTCGAGACCACCACTACTGGACTCGTATTGAGGGTGGAAACAAAGCCCATTCATTAAATGTTGGTGTTTTGCAGGATGAATTTTTTAGGATTTGCCCACCGTATGTACACGATATGCACATGATGTGATCACATATCTGAGCCAACCCAAAAAACCAGATGAATTAATACTTATAAGTTAAATTAGGGTTTGTGTTTCATGTTGGGGCCTATGGGTTGTGGAATAAATTTCAAGTTTTGACGTGCTACAAAACTAGGATGGAACAATTTCTGGTTCAAGTGTCTAATTGCATAAATTTGTCAAAATTTTTCCGTAATGTGCATATGATGTGCATGGCTAACTTCATAATAATATTCCAACTCCAAAAACCCATAACTCACAACTCTCTTTTCAAAATCAGAAAAATGATGTCATCACTTGCGACGTCACCACCATACACACTATATGCACACCACATGCACATCATATTTACATTACATGCACATGATATGCACAGAACTGGAGGTTAAGCAACGAGCTGTTTTCTTATTAATAAGAAACTTTAACGACAACCTATTAGTATAATTGATACAATTAAAACATAATTGTTACGTATGTAAGGTTACCGTGGCAGTTTGAAAAGTCTTGTTATGTATATCAATCCCCGCTTAATCGTGCATGTGGAAAACATGATACTCATTGTCGTTATTTCATGGACATGCATGATCCTTAAAATCCTTTAAGCTTTTTCTTAATTTTTTTTTTTTTTTTTTTTGTTGAGGCCAACTAGGTTATAGGCATACTCGCTAAATTTTTGGGGCACAACATACGTGCATCATAACTAGTGAACATCCCCGCTTCTCATATTAAGATGTAGCCATGCACACTATATGCACACCACATGCATGCACATTATAGAAAAAATTTCACAAATTTATGCTATTGGAACACTTGAACCAGAATTGTTCCATCCTAGTTTTGCAGCACGTCAAAACTTGAAATTTATTTCACTACCCATAGGCCCCAACATGAAACACAAACCCTAATTTAACTTATAAGTATTAATTCATCTGAGTTTTTGGGTTGGCTTAGAACTGTGAGCATATCATATGCATGTCGTTTACATACAATGGGCAAATTCTGAAAAGTTAATAAAAAAAACACCAACATTTAATGATTGGGCTTTGTTCCCACCCTCGATGCGAGTCCAATGGTGATGGTCTTGAGCCTCGATTGTTTGCCGTGTTGCTGGAAAATGGCCAGAAAACTCGTAGCATGCTTGAGTTTTGATCCCAATGATCGAGGATGAGATTCGCAACACGGTTAGGTGTTTTGGACTCATGAGGACGAGATGAAATTAGTGGTGGTTTCGGGATGACAGTGCACCATGTGTGCAAAGTGAGAAAGGGAGAGAGTGTGTGAGGGAGGAAGTGAGAGAAGATAGAGAGAGGGAGAGAGAGAGAGAGAGAGAGAGAGAGAGATAAGAAAATGGGAGCAAATAACCCATTTATATTTAAAGGCATTTAAGTCATTTCAGGGTGCATGAAAATCTCATTTATGTCAGATTTTTTTGCATGGCGTGTGTATATTTGAAATGTTCTATTTCTATCTCAAGATTAAGAAACTGTTCTATTTCTAGGTATTTCCTAAAAACCTATAAGAAACAAATTTTGTATCACATAGCTACAGCTCGGTTTCATAAATTTATTTTTGGATTAGTAGAATGTTAGGTCTTAAAAGTAATTTGGTTAGTGCATAATTTTGCTTGGCTTTTAGTCCTTAATAGAATCTTTAGACATAAATGTTTAGGGTATTTCACTTATACGGTATAAGTGGTGTTACCTGCAAGGATCATCACTTCATGTTGTGACAAATTTAAGTACCACTACTCACGTATTTTTATTTAGAACTAAAGCTTCGGAACAAATTTAAGCACCACTACTCACGTATTTTTATTTAGAACTAAAGCTTCGGTTAAGCCTAAGTCTAAAAGGACTAAAGCTCCAATTTTCTCGATATTTTACCTCAATGAGGATGATAAAATTTTCAAAACTTTACCGATGCACAATAATCGTGAGCCAAGTAAAAGTAACGTATGAAAGTAAATCCATGAACGATTGACCTTTGTCAATTTACCTTTAGATTATGGTTATAAACTATACTAACCACTAAATATTCCAGTGTAGTGATATTCTTTTTTACTTGTCAGCATTATGTCTTATATTTGACTACTTTGAATAGCAAGTTCAATACCAACATTATTATTGCTAGCTACTTATGGGACTTAGTTCAAATACAACCAAAATTAACATAAAATATCGTTGTAACAAAACAAAAGTCATGAACGACACCAAAAAAATGTGGTGATGGCCAGGAAAAAATGTAGGGTGGCTGGAGTGGGGTGGCATAATAGATGGGAATGGTGGGGAGGTCATACTTTGAAGGAGGGTGAAATTGGGTATTATTTTTCTTTTACCACTGTATACTTGTACGATGATGTTTGACTTAAAAAGTGACTTTACATGCTTAATGCATGACACTTTACATGACAAATTGGATGAAGTTTAATTAATTTGATGAAAAATCTCACATTGATTATTTTAATATTGTTTGGGATCTTAATCTATTGAAAAAAATAATTTCAAAGGTAAAATTAACAATGTCGAGATAGTTCATAAGGTAAAACGGCACTTTGCCATGTTTTGTTCAACATTGAGTGAGGTTGTTTGGTAGAAGAATTTTTTATTTGTGACAATCAATCTGCCACCTATCCCCATGTTAACCTCATTCATTTCATATAGTGATCAAAGATTAATGGTCACAGCCTTAAAATTTGATATTAACAAACGAGATCAAAACAACATAATAACATTCATTTAGTCTCAACTCTTATTAAATTATCACTTAGTATTACGGTCTATGGTATTCATTTTCACTTATAACTGAGATGTCTAAGGTTCGATTCTTGTTAAAAATAAATTTGAATCACATTATTACTAATCAATTCTGAGGTTAACATTTCTGCAAAAAAGGACTTCTCCCACCCTCTCCCTCCCTGCTTCGCCTTCTCTCTGTAACCCTTGCCGACGAAACCATAATTACCCTTTTCGGTACCACCCTTTCGATCATCCAACTCTTCCCTCTCCGGCATGTCTACACGCGGTCTTTGCTTTCTGTCGGTGCAACGACGTCAGCTCCTTCCCATCCATCGAACCTAAATCGAAACCAACCCCAACCGCTCCTTTCCAAAGCACCCCACTCTTCCCTCTCTCCTCCTCTCTCTAGCATCCCTACCACCTAGCCTCTGATCCAAAGCAATCGCAGCCTCTCCTTTCCAAATTAAAGTTTGGCAAAACGGGTCATTTGGCGGCATCGAAAGCAGGACCCATCGAGGCAACGGCAAAAGCCCAAACCCACAAAGCCCCACCTCTAGATGAATGGCACGACTGTAAATAAAGTAAAATCTACCCCAAAACACTTTCCATGAGTACAATTCGATTTCATCCTTTCCTTTAGACTAAAGTAATTTGACTAAAAAACCTAATATCATTGTACAAATGAATAATATTAGAGAATTTATCATATATAGCTAAAATTTAGAAAGTTTTAATGAAAAGCCTATGATACTGTTCACTTTAACGAAAAATCATATTTTTACACTAAAATAAAAATGAAAATAATTTGAAAACTTTGAGTTTTAACGATAAGTACAAAATAAAAGGTAAAATGAATAGTACCAAAATTGACTTTTTAATGTAAAAATATGATTTTTTTGTTAAAATGAAAAGTACTAAGAATTTTTCATTAAAATCTCTTAAAAATTAAAGAGTAAATATTGATTATATATAAAAAATTGCCATAATATTACGTGTCGGTCTTGCTAGGAAACTGAAAATTAAATCAACAATTAATTACCCCGAAGCCGTCCGTGTACGCGCGGTAGTGAACAGTAGGAAGGCGAGAACAAAAAAGCGGCGAACATGTCAGAATTTCATGTCATAACACAACGAAAAGTCGCTCGCAGCCTCCTCCTAACACCAGAGACAAACCCTCACTTGGTCTCCTGGTTTTCCATCATCCACACCCCCCCCCCGGCGGAACCCAGATCCCGCAACCGCCGGACTCGTTCGATTCAACTGTCAGCCCCGATCCACCATCTTTGACTGATTAACGACCATGGTTCGGACCAATTAAGACCCAGGAGGAGATGAACGTGAGCCATGGGTCGGTTCACCCAGTTGAAGATGTACCCACCACAGATGGGGCCGGCCCGAACCCGCTCCGGGTCCGAATGAAGGATCTTCCGGGCATGCCCGGCACTCCGGGTGGCCTCGTCTTGCGCCTCGCCCAGTTTTTCTTCTCCGCCGCCGCGCTCGTCGTCATGGCCACCACCTCTGACTTCCCCTCCGTCACCGCGTTTTGGTGGGTAGCCGCCACAACTGAACCCATATCTTTTTTTCAGCTTATTTTTTGTTTATTCTTTTAATTATGCTTAAATTTCAATCTGATAGGTTTTTGAGTTTGTTGTGTTTCGTGTGTGGATTTCAGCTACCTTGTTGCAGCTACTGGTTTGCAGTGCTTGTGGAGCTTGTCGTTGGGCATTGTTGACGTTTATGCCCTTCTAGTAAGGCGTTCTTTGCAGAACCATGGAGTTGTGTGCTTGTTCACCCTCGGCGATGGGGTAAGACCAATCGTAATTTCGAGTATTTCCTTTTAGGAGATTTCAGTGTTTTCAACAATTTGGAAATGTTGTTCTTGTTGCTTTTGTTTGGTTTTACTTTTTACATTCAAATTGAAGCATTTTCGAGTTTTTATCAGTCCACCATTTGTGAATTTTACTTGTAAATAGCCGAAAAAGTTATTGCCTTCTTTACCAGCTGTATAACTTTTTAATTAGTATTGGTGAATCTAATTGGTGCTGATAGTGCAAAACATAATGGATCTGATTCTTAGGCTAATTGGACTGGCTGAGAATTGATGACCATTTCTTTTGGGAATCAACGGTGGTTTTAGGAATCAACATAATTGATGACCATTTCGTGAGAACTTTGTCAAAGTAGCATGGTCCTACATTGTCTTATGGATGTTAACTTGCTATTCCTAAGTAGCTAACCAAATATAGATGATTATGTTGGAAACTTAACTAATGTGTGAATTGAAATAAGCTTATATAGTCACCGTTGAAGAATTGATGCGAGTAGAAGGCCCAACATAGTTGGTCAGTGAACTTCTATGAAAACCTCTATCAAATTCATGTCTGAATTGCTTGAAGATTTGATATAGAAAAATATCGGCTTGGTTTAATACTAAATAGTGATACCATGTATAATAAAAGTTGAAAAATCCCATGCGAGTGTACTCCCTTAACTTGCTCTCGATTTCCTTCTGTTGTTATTGTCAACATTTTCTCTTGTTTGCAACATTTTCCCTTGTTTGCTTTTGCACAGTCTCAATTTGGGCATTTACTTATTCGCTATGCTCAATTTACAGAGTCTAAATTGTCAACATTCCCATTGTTTGATGCAGGTGACCTCCACTCTTACATTTGCTGCTGCTTGTGCTTCTGCGGGCATCACAGTTCTCATTGACAATGATCTTGATGGCTGTGCCCGCAACCATTGTGCACAATTTGAAACAGCTACAGCCATGGCTTTCATATCCTGGTTCGCTGCATTACCATCTTTTCTCTTGAATTTCTGGTCACTGGCATCTCGATGAATGCATGTATAATGAAAAAACACTCGAGAAGAGAATGATGACACGAGCCATGTTTGAATGCTAGCGAAGCTTATTGTGTTTTGCATGATTTTTCTTGCCACTGCAATCTGCTTTAGAGTGAAACTTGTACTTTTGTGTGTATAGTTGCTGTGACATCAAATATTCGTGGTCGTGAATGTGGGTTGGTTAGTTATCTTGTCAACTAAACATTTACATGTAGTGTGAAGAGATGTATGTTTTCATGTTATAATAGATTCTATTCTGCCTCAGCTTTTCTTGCGCCTTTCTTTCCGTTCTTTTTTTTGCACTTAGAGTGATTTGGGAAGGAGAAAGCACTGCATTTGTCATTTTAGACATTTAATGTCAGATATGATTCTCATCCTGAGGCACCATCGCTCGTTGGTTGACTGTTTTGCGGCGTTGCCTTGATTTTTGGTTTATAAAAATTGTTATCGCACGTCTGGTCTCTAATGTAACTCTGATATTTAAGGGATGACAGTTGAATACGTTGATTTTCATTTTGACGAAGGAATTTTGACTCGAAATTACATTATTTTTCGATTTCAGTCATTGTGTGTGACCAGAATACCACTTGGTTCAAGCATAGTTCGGGTCAAATTTTTGTTACTTCATCCTAGGTTAATACTCAAATACCATTCAGCACTAGATGGTAATTGATTACTTGATTAGCCTGAGTCTTTCCGTTGAGTGTAATGTTACTTGCCTTGTCGTTCCGGTCTTCACAGCCGATTCCGCGGATCAAAGTATCGGCAGATCCCGAATTCGTGCATCAAAGAATGGGCAGGTACATGGTCGTTGATTGTACTTGCATTCCGCTCGGCAAGCACGGAAAAACTCGTACCCGCATCTACAAACACCATGCATGAAAAAATATAACACGACCACCAAGTGATCAGAATACATGAAAAAACCAACAACAATCTGAAACTCTAATGTATGGCAGGAGTGATATGCATGCACGGGGAAAGGGGGCTCAAGTACGCACCTGGACTGAGTTTTCACGTATTCCAAATCGCCCCCTCTTTCTTTCTGGCCATCGAGGAAACGAGTGGTCATATATTGTCAACTTCTCGCGAGAGACAGCGCCTTGAAGCCAATCATCCGGTGAATACCTCAACTCCGGCAGCCATTGATTTCTACCGAACGAAGAGAGGCAGAAGATACTTGGAGACTTGTTAGTTCCGAACAGCTTTGAATCTCCAATCTGCGAACACGACTCTGAACTGAAACGGATGGTCGACTCTCACACATGCTTTATTTCCAAAGATGCACCGGTTTTCTAGCAGACTCGGCGTCTCTAACAATTTGGAGCAATATTTTATCTTCAATTCGCGGAGGGATGGGAAACGAAATGGCACATTTGTCGAGTTTAAACAGTGACAAACGCAGCTCCTCAAAGCAAGGTAAATCAAATCACTCTTTCTCAAATTTGAAATCTTTCTTCAACAAACTCGTCATGTTTACTTTGATTACTTAAATGCATGTGAGCATAGCAAATTGCAACAGAGTTGCAGATTTTGGATGCTTCAAAGCAAAAATTAAATTAAATTAATTACAAAACTTCTTTTCCTTTCCCACATTTCAGCTTTTCTTTTTTTCTCAAGCTTCTTTTGCGTGTTCAAGCGGAAGAAAGTGAGAGGGATGGAATAAATTAAAACGTTCACACAAAAGACCAGTTTATGAAGCAGAAGGCAAGGCAATGGACAGAGTTCTCGTCTGCTGCAACTACTTTCCATGCAATCGCTTGCTCGTACGATACGTGGCGTCCCATCGTCGACATGCAGATGCCAGCCGGCAAGTATGCAAACCCCTGACAAGAAACAATAAAAGATGAGCTAGGCTACAACGGGAAAATATGGTGGTGGAAAGATGGATGAATCTGATGTAACACATACCTGGTTCATTAGCTTAGCAAAGTCTGCACACAACGTCTTGCGTCCGGACTCATCGAAAATCTTGTCCAATGAGATGTCCTGAAGGGCAACTAATGATGTCTCCAGCATGTCAAGTCCTGCCTGGTTTGCAAAGATGAAAACCGGCATTGACTGCAGAACGAACAATTGCACAGATTACGATCTCCACAGATTATTAAACAGAATGACATGCTCAATTTGCTATGCTACTGGGAAAAAATGATGTAAAGATTGAGCGTGTGTCCGTCATGTGATGTTGCACTTGTACCTTCAATGAACAACACAAAATGGCATCTTGGTGATGCCATAAATGTTTCAACATCGAGTCACCGCCCAAGGAATCATGTCTCAGTAATTCACCCCCAACATGATAACTGTAAGAGATAAAGAAAATGATTCAGAAATCATACAGAAATATGGTGGAATTCTTCCCACCAGATTAATCATGCATGCGGTCTAAAGCATTGAAGTGCATGCCTGTAACTCTGGCAGATCCAGTGAGCCAGTGTTTGAGCTTCAGGTGAGCCGGGAGATAGTTTTGGTCCTACGGACGGACTCAATCCAGATGGAGATATAGCCATCGCGACTCTCTGCACAGATGAAATTACGCTTCGAACATACTGCCGTGCCATGTTTGTGACATTCTCTTGCAGACTATTATCGAACGGAAACTGGAAGGCAATCGTCAATACTGATCGAGTATTGTGAAATGTAGTAAGCTCTCCAGCTGCATTACTCGTTGTTGAGCCCACTTCAAGACTGGATGTCAGATCTAATGTTCGATGTGTATTCAAAGTATCCTTTGAATCACCCTGTATTCATAATTCCATGACATTTATGTTTGGGGAGCCCAAAAACACATTAATATGAATTCCAGTACAGCCCAATGGCTACAACAATATTGATGCATAAGTCTACTTGGTTGAATTATCAGGTAAAACTGACATGAAGCACGAAAAAAACTCAACTGTTTTTGAATCCAGTGGGATAATACGGAAACCAGAGGGAAGCAATGGAGCATCATCTGGAAACATCTCATCAATTGGAGCGAAAACAAGCTCAGAGCAGGCTCCGACAGCATTCTCATCAGCTCCACTACATATCTGTCAATAAAAACAAGACATTTTTTTCGTATGATCAGTACACTAGCAGATAGTACCCCAACAGATAGTGGCAAGGGCAGCAGTAGCTGAACAAGAAGCAGGAAAAAGCACCTGCAAGAGATGAATGTCCCTTGATGCAAAAGCATCCTCTTGAGTGAGAGAATGGCCTTCAAGTCGAACAACTTCAAGCAACTGGAATCAAATTAAGAAGTTAGAAAAAAAAAAGTAAAGGGGGATGGAAAGCACTCCGTAGAATATACTTTCAATTCAACATGACAAAAAGTGGTTGCAATTATTATCCTGTTGATGTAATGTTTCACAACAGAGGTTCATGTGTTACAAAAAAAACAGTACAATGAGAATTTGAACCAATTGAAACAACATACCTCTTCTTGTTCAATTGTGTGGCCAAGTGGCATGATAATTTGTCCCCCGGTAAACCTTGTCGGCCTCATCCCAGGATAAGCATACGCACCTGCTTTCATAGATACGGCGGAGTAGGCATCAACATTGAAATCTGCCCACTCTGAACGGTGCTCCCTCAAGAAACGAACAAGAACAGCAGGGGGCACATTCTGGAGTTGAAAAAGAAACAAGCGCCAAGTTCTCATTAGCTTAATTTAGGGTTTTAGCTGGACAACGCATATAAGCACCCAAACATTCAAGATTTAACACTGATTTCCCCAAATCCAAGACGAAGCAATATTAATAGATGCAGAGGGGACAAAATCATTCTAAATACAGCCCTCCAGAGAAAAGCTAAATGCCTAATTTCAGAAACAACAAAGTGGTAAAGAAGAATCATGGACATTATACTATTTTCCCAGCACAGAAAAGGCCTGCTCAATCAGCACAGAAACTATCATTTTCAAAATTGATGGTCATCAGATTCCAGGCTTACTTGTAGTAACATGGAAGCCTTTGCACAGAGAACACCTCCAAGTAATGCAAGGGAATTGGCATGGTTCGAGGTAGAAGTTAAATTCTTAGTTGAATTGACTGCAATTATAACATCGTCAGCACCATCACAGTTGACCAATGACCATCCATCATCATTGAATCCATTGACAGCATCATTGAAGCCTCTACAAGAAGACAGATCGGTAATTAAAATTTATTTACAAATATAATAGAAAAAGATAAAGAGTGGTTATTAACACTCAAAAAGGTGACCAAGGAATTATACAAACAGATGTATCAAATGAGCAGATGACCAATAAACGAAGAGTATTACCCCACCTGATCAATCTTTGGCTAAAAGTTCGCAGAACAGCTGGCTGCCTGCCCAAACTGTATACCACTTCACCACTTGTCTCTTCAGCTATTTGTCTGATATAGCGCAACGCCTTCACAAAATAAGTTTAGTTAGTACTTCTATTCACAATATAGCTAATCAATTTTGTAGCATGGGGAGGGAAGGGGTTTATTAGTTTATATTTCCATTCTAAAGCCAACGTGCTATAAACACTGGCACACCGCAGCATTCAGAAACTTACAGGTGAGAAATTCTACTTTCCAGGGTGCCTTTGGTTCATATCAAGGGGCTTAAAACTTATTATGTCTAAAGATGTAAGGGAAGATGGGAACTTGGAAAGTGCACTTTTTATACAGAAAATCAGAATATCCAGTACATTGTTATATATATTGCACAGAGGAACGTATCAAATCAATCACAAAGTACTCACAGCAATAGTCATTCTTTGCGCTACCACTTTAGACGATTCATAAAGCGGTCTCAGCACCTCTGGCACACTCCATGCCTGGAATAAGATGAGAAACAATTGAGTTTTCCTAATTAAGAGAGTTACGATAGTAAGAATACAAAACTGATACCTCAAGATTCAGGTGGTCAACAATATGAACGATTGATCCTCCACCCTCACATGGTCGAATCAGATAACCACTAGGAAGCATCGCGCCTCTAACAAACTGTGAAGCAGAAGCAGGATTTGGGCCAGCACCAGAACCGGAAAGAGATCTTTCACACACCTTATAACATAGAAAACAAAATATTTTTACAGCACATTAGGTATCCACTTACAGGAGTACGAAAAAACAGAGACGGAAAGCCAATTTGTATTTTTCATAAACTGGTCTCCACAAAGTATGGCAACATAACATACACCAGAATGCTTACCACAAAACTGGCAACATAATATACACCAGAATGCTTACCACAAAACTGCCATTGTCTAAAGTTGTAGTGTATCTTAGGGTCCAAAAATCCCTTGCAGGAGCCAATGTAGTTGGAGCATATGTCTGAAGCAATTAAATGTCAGTTATTCCTTGGATATAAAAAAAGGTGACTGACCATCATCCAACCGCGGAAAAAAATTAAGTTTCAACAGTTCATTCACCTGTGTATATATAAGTTCTATAGTTCCTCCATTTCCAGCTGTAAACATTGTAAAAACTTCAAGGCTCCGACAGTCCCGGAACCAAGATGGACGATCTTTAAGGATCTCTGCAATCTGTTTATGAATAATTAACTTCAAATCCAAATGGTTCATGAACCTTATCACATGAAAATAAGCCGCCTACAAAAGATGTAGCAAAATTTCTACCATTATCAAATGATGTACATTCTTACCTTTGTAGGCTCTAAACTTACGAGGCCGCAGGCTCTTGCTGCTACTCCACTGCAACTTTGTGAAATGGCAAAGATCCCAACCGAATCCGGACCAGGCTGGCAAACAATTGAATAAGATAATTCAGCACGCATAAGATGTACAACAATTTATACAATTTGATTACACGATTATTTAACAAGGGAGAAGAAAAACAAACTAGTATTTCCCAAATAATAAAAACAAGAAGCAACCTTCATCCCAGGCATCTGGACCCAATCAACAGCAGTTCCTGTAGCCTTGGATAGGAACTCTGCCAATGTCTCCTCCGCTACGGATAGGAGTCTGCCAAATATAGTAAAATAAAGATTAGATTATGTAAACACAAAACAATCACCCTGCCAGTAAATATTTACGTAAGGAATTGGGAAAGGTGAAATTTCATGGTAATAAAACTTACCCTGCAGGGTTATTAGCATCTCTGAGAGAATGCTGAGGAGTTGTCACCACAGAGTCGCAGCTTGCATCAGTAGTTGCAGCTGATGCCTACAAGAAAACCACTTAGAGGTTAAGTTCTAGCAACCACTAAATTCTACGGCAATTCAGTTGGCCATAATAAAATCCATTAAATTGGAATAAAAGCAAAACTTGCAGATGCCATTAATGTGTCTGAAATCTCACAACTTGGCTAAAACATAATAAAATTTATAATAAATAACTGCAAAAGGACAAAATTGACTTCCAATCCCGGACTAAACCAAAGAAAATTATTTTCCTAAAATCTTTAGATAAATATACTTACAGTATGCAATTGTTGGCGCATATATCCATTTTCACAAACAAGCTGAGAGACCTGTTTCTGCAATCGATCATTTTCCTCCATCAGCAGTTTGTTCATTGCCGATAATTTTCTGTTAACAGTCTGCAGTCTTGAGGACTCTTTTCTCTGCTTCTCCCTACACCTGCATACCCAAAAAACAAAATCCCCTTCTTTTTATCCCAAAATGCATAATCTCAAGGCCAAATCAAACACTAAAAACCTTCACTAATTGGAAATTGAATAAAACCCAATTTTCAAATCACCCCAAATATAGAAGAGATTGAGCAAAAAAAACCCGTTTGTAAAAGATAAATTTTAACAAAAAATATATATGGCCTTGAACTTTGATCAAAACTAGGAAGTTGAGCAAAACCCGGTTTTTAAAGTACCCAAAATTTGAACTTGATGCACCCCAAAGGGCAAAAACAATGAGGAAAAAAAAACCAGTTGCCCATCGGTCCTGTTCATATGTACCTGCGGTTCTGGAACCAGACCTTGATCTGTCTGGGCTCAATGTTTGATAAAATGGGGCACTCCCGGATCAACTGTTGCCTGCGCAGAGAGCTCGGCTTCGGGCACTCGGCGTAGACTCTCTCAAGAGCTTCAACTTGCTCGGATGTGTACCGTACATATTTTCCGGCATCGAGGTGCTTGTTTATACTGCTCCCACTGCTGCTCTCTCTGTGGTGAGCCACCGCCATGGCCATTTTCCCGAACCCCAAAAACCAACAAAAGCTCAAAAGCTAATATAGACAACAAAAGGTGGGGAGAAAAGAGAAAGGAGGAAGAGAGAGAGCTCTAGAGACAACTAGTTGGTTTTGGTTTTTCTTTAGATTTCAGAAGGAGCTTAAGGATCCCTACTTTGTAAAGTCCGTCTAGAGAGAGAGAGAGAGAGAGAGAGAGAGAGAGAGAAATTAAGTGTAACCGGTTGAGCAGGACTGGATTTTTGAGCCAGAAGATTCTTGGGTTTGTGTGAACAGAAGATCAATAGCTGCTTGCTTCTTGGTGAAGACCCAAATGGAGTTTTTGGTTTATAATATCAAGTCCGGGTTTTTTTTTTGTTTTTTTTTAATTTGTTCAAAGAAATCTCTGTTATTGGTTGCTGTAACTGAAACTTTGAATACAAGACAAAATTTCAAGCTGTTTTGACCTGAAAGAAACCCACTCCTTCTCTTTCCCAAAAAAAGTCCAAAAATATGACACAAACACAGGAAGCCCACTAATTTTTTTTGAGTTTCCAAAAACCACCACCTCAATCCCTGTCTTTTTTAACACAAAGATCTTTTTTTTTTGTTTTTTCATACAACGAACAAAAGCTTGTTACACAATGCAACCTTCGGCTTGAACAGAAACACAAAGCTCAAAATCATAGTGTTAGAAGAAGGTTAATCTCCAGAAGGATCAGAGAGATGGATGAAGAGAGAGAAACCCTAATCATAATCATCCTAGAGAGAGAAGCTGGTTTTGCCACTTTCCAGAGAGAATATGTGAGAGGATGTTATGGGGTTGGCTTCATTATTTGATTATTTTATCACGGAGACACAGAGAGGAGCTAAAAATACAGTGATCGGAGCTGAGCAGAAACAGTGGAGAATAAAGGAGAGGAGAGAGAGGGAGAGCGTTTATGTGGCACACGTATCGACAAAATTCAGCAGCGGGGAAGCTCCCAAATTTTAATTTTTAAGTAGTTTAACATTGAGGATTATTTATACGATGAATGCTCTTACGCTCGGTGCCATACTCTTCTTTTTTTTTAACTCACGTCATATTATCAGCATAATTATTTTCATACAATTTTTTTACGTTCAACATAAATTTATCAATTCTCATTATTCATTTTTTTTAATTTACTCTAGTTAATGTTAAAAAATTAAAAAGTGTTCTTGAGAAGTTAAAATAAATGTGTTGATTAACGATAAAACTACTTTACTTCTATTCACCATAAAAAAGTTTAAAAATAATTATCTTCCGACCCACTTATATTTTTCAAATATCCCGATCAGTTTTAAGTTCTATATAAAATAACTATAAATAATGATCAAATCTTAGATATTTTAGAAAAACAAATCAGGGTGAGGAATGAAGGGACAGAGCGGTGCAACTTGATTCGTTTCTTATTTTAAGTTTTTAGTTTTTTCTTTTCATATTCATTTTTTTTCTTTTATTTATTTTACGTAAGATTAAATTTAGTATTAAAATTATACAATAAAAAGGGGTGGAGAAATAAAATTAAGGGAGGACAAATCACACATCAGCAGTCAAAGCACTCTATCTGATTTCGGCGCATTTACGTCGTTGTCCCTAGTGTATCTTTGAAATGAGGTCCTAGACCAAAACGCACGTATCTATAGCCTATAGGGGCTGAGTCTCTTCTGTCATATCTCATATGTCTCGGTCAAGTAAACCAAATCTTATCTTGGCAGTAAAAACAAATTTATAAACGGAATTGGATCCCCTGGGCTTGGGCTCGGATCCTTCTGACTAACACATAAGGATTGTTAGATTTTGATCGAATGGAAGATCGTTGAATTTTGATCTAATAAAAGATCCTCTATTTGTTGCTACTATATCAAAACTCAACGACTCTTGTATGTCGATCAGGAGAGGCTTGAATTCCTTTATAAACCATATCTCTTTCAATTAATAAAAATCCATATCTGTCCAAAGGGGCTTTTGTTTCAAGTTTTTCCAAATCTCAATTCAATTTCTTTTATGTACAACGATAGTTTTTACATTAAAGAGACGAAGGGCTTCCGTTCAGTTACATAATAAGTAATTTAATTTGATATCAAATTTTTCATCTACAAAATTTAAATATAAGATCTTTTACTTACAAGTGAAGATGAATACTACCAAACAGTAGTACTGAATGGCAAGTCTCAACTCAATTTTTAAAATTAAAAAACAATTTCACTCTGTTTCTGTCTAGAGATACTTCAAAAATGACTAAAAACGTTTCTAATTATATTACGATCGTTTATAGTTGTCTTTGGTAGAAAAAATTAAAATTGTCTCTGACTCATAAATACTTTCTAAAATACACTTGGGATATGTTTTTTTCGGTAAGCACTCTCCAGTGTTTTTATCTATATATCTATATATAAAGTCAGCACCGAAAATAATAAAGTTTTCAATGTATTAAGCATGTCTTCTCTATTTAGAATGTTAAAATAAAAATAATTAATTAAATATTCAGAAAAATAAAAGATTCATACTTTTTTTTTTGTCAAACGATAAATTTTAGCAACCGATAAGATTTGAACTCACGTCGTCATTCAAGAACTTAATACATTTTCACCACTGTAGTTCTTACTTAGTGGGCAGTTTTTATTGTTTATTTCTCTAATTTGTAGAATAATTATAAAATCAACATTTTAAATAAATTACAAAATAAACTGAAAAAAAAGTGGCAATCAATTGCCACATGCAAGACAAAGGCAAATGACTAGTTTTTTTTACTCATAAATGCTTTTGGATGTCCAAAAAAATTAAAGGTATTTTTTATTCATAAACCCTTTCTGGATATCCGAAAAATTAACATGGCAATTAGGTTAATTCTAGTATTACATTTTCTCCACTTTTGAAATGATCAAAAGAAATAAACTGAGGAAATGGAAAGTTTGTACTAATTTTACATTTTTCTAAGTTTTGGAGATGATTTAAAATATTCTAATTTCAGACATCTTTTTGTTTGTATTTTTGAGCTTTGAATATTTGAAAATTGATGTATTTTGATTCTATCCAATCTTTTCAAACAGAAGATAATCTACTAACATAAATCTACCTGAAAAACATACAACCTAACTCAAGGACATATACATAAATTGATGTAGTGCACGCTCCTCCACGTGCTAAGACGGGAATATACACTATCTCGGGGGCCCAATTGGGAGTGTACTCTGCCCAAACGCTCGGTTCATGGCAGGTTGAGTGGCTGCTTGTCGGGACGCTGCTGGAGAGGTTATTCGTCTGCCCTTGTCCTTCTTCAGGACACCTCGTTTGGAACACATTGCATTTTCGTGTGCTGCAAGAGCTGGTTCACCAAGGTCGTCTGCTGTGCTAGGGCGCTCGTCAACTCTATGACTTGTCAAGACAAGTGTTGTTCACCATTTGGATTGGAAAAGCTTGGAATGAATGTTTCTCCTTGAGCAGTGGAAGTGTGGTAGACTCCGGGAGCGAGATTTGAGCTAGGAAATGTCAAATCCGCAAAAAAATATGGTGAAAATGCTCTTGGTTTGATCATCAGTCTAGAAATTTGGAGTCGAGACGGTCGAACTAGTCCTGGACCGATTTGGGCTGCTTGGAAAGCCACGGGAGCAGATTGAGCTACGAGAGCAGGCTGGGCCACGGGAGCTGGCTGCTCGGTGGGAGCAAGTTGGACCACGAGAGCAGGCTGGGCCACGAGAACAGACTGCTGAGTGGGAATAGGCTGGGCCACGAAAATAAGATACTCGGTGGGAGCAGGTTGGGCCACATGAGTGGGATACTCAGCGTGTGGCACACGTGGATGCGAGGCTAGGGCTCGGCTTGGCAACGCGTTGGGCTTGTGTTGGGCTTGGAGTGACATGGCTTGGGTCATGGCCTTGGTGCCACGAGCCTTAGATGGTACGGCTTGAGCTTGCTTTGGTGGCACAGCTCGCATCGTGGTAGTGGTGCCATGGACCTCGCCGCGGGTGCCCACCGCAGTGGTTCCCATGGTGGAACCTTGTGGTGATGGTGCCGTTCCCCCTAGGATCACATTTAGTCTCGTGGATCGCCGCAGTCCCATTTCTTGAATATTGGAATTTTCACTCATGGAGTTTTCTAAATTTCTAGCCATTGTATTTCTCTTTTTCATTTTATCAAAGAATCTTTGCAAATAAAAAATTCTAATAATAAGAACGTATGAAAAATACAAGTGGACTAGAAAATAGAGAAAAAACCGTTTTATGCGAGAGTCTTCTACAAGTGTGAATTTCAACTCTCAATAAAAACACCAATTTGTGGATGCAAATTTCTTCCTCCTTGATATTGGATAAAATTGCACCTACAAAACAAATAACACCTTCGGTCAAGGCCAAAAGCCTCACGCACCCACGATGAATGAGGGGGGCTTTGGTCAAAGAACCTCTGATGCCAAAGTTAGAATTTAGAGAGAAAAGTATTTGAGAGTTTTAGAGAATTTTAGCCAGAGTGAAGACATAGGTTTTTAGAGAAAAATGGGGTTCAATATGTAGAGCATGGCTGGTCCCCTTTGGAGAAAAGGTGGCCGGCCCTTTGGGGTATTTTTGGTGTGTAATGGGTGATAATTTGTGTAATGGGTGATTAACTGGTATAATGGGTGATTAATTGGTATAATGGGTGATTTAATTGGTGACTAATGGATTAATTAGGAAATAAATCCATTAATTAACCAATTAACCTAATTTTTATGGAATATTTTGAAGGTTATGGAATGATTGCTTTGTAAAGACTATGGAATGAGGAATTATGAAATAATTTTGAATTTGTTACCTTCTTTGGGAACTTTTGACTTGGTTGAGGGATGATTGCTCGCTGCTCGCGCGTAGGAATCCCATTATGCCTCAAGGATATTTTTGTCCTCCTTTATCCAAAAATTCATGTGTAGCACTATGATTATTTTTGGCTCTACAAATTCAATAGAATGTAGATAAAAATTGAATGACCGATTTTATTATGTGAATTCAACTTCTTTGATTGACTTATGAGAAGTTTCTTCAAGCATGGTCTAATATTATTCATTTACTTCAAATATTTGACTTTCTTTTTGTCATTAAAAAAATTATTGAAGAAATTCACGTATATAAATACATTTAGGACGTGTAAATAGCGTGTAACACATCGTGATTTAAAAAAATATCTTTTGCACGCGCTTGAGTACGAGTATGAAGGCTAGTCCATTATGATTAAATCCTCCATAAGCAGGGCCGAAAGACTGTTTTGAAACCATAAAAAGAGGAACAAGGACGACCAGCGGCTTTGAATATGAGTTCCAAGGCAAGTTTCGTTTAATCCAGACCAAACATCATCAAAAGTAAGAGAAAATTAAATTAATAAAACCTAAAATGCATGCTAAAGTGGATTTTTGTTTATTACGAAAATTTGTAGAAATGTTGCTGCTTCGAAGCGGCGGACGGCGCACGCATAAGCCTTTTTGGGCGGTTCTATTTAACCTTAGAGTACCGTAAGATAAACTAAATCAATAGAAAATAAATATATTAGTTAATATTGAAGTAATAATTTAATTATCAACAATTACGTTATATGATATATAAAATTTAAGATAAATAGTTGATCTCTCAAGCATTAGCTTAACATTGGGTGTATTCAATTAGGAATTTGAGAAATTTTAATGGATTTATAAATCCACGGATTTTTATAGAGTTTAATTGATTTGTAGTGATTCCATATAAAATTTTGATTCAATTCATTCAAAATCTCATGGGGAGAAGTGAGATTTGTGGATACTTAAAATACAATACAAAATTTCTCTAATTCTCTTTAATTCCTCAACTTTTTCAAATTCTTTAAAATCAATTTCTAATTGAATACACTAGAATGTTATAAACTTCTTTAAAATTCTAATTGAAATACATTCGAATTCCTAAAGATTTTAATACTCTGTCTTAAAATTTTGATTGAATACGGGTTGAATTTCAGAGAATCACTGAAAATCCAAATTGAATACCCCTAAATTCATTAAAAAAATTAAAATCTCTTAAAATTCCAATTGAATACACCCCCCCCCCCAATTGTATTCAATTGGGAATTTAATTCTTTTAATGATTCTAAGGGTATTCAATTAGGATTTTAAGATAGTTTACTAAAATCCTTAGAAATCCAGATGTATTCAATTAGAATTTTAAAGAAATTTATAACATTCCAAATGTATTTAATTAGAAATTCATTTTAAAGAATTTGAGAAAGTTATAATTAGAATGAATTGGAGAGATTTCGTAATGTATTTTAAGCATCCACAAATCTCACATCTCCTCATAAGATTTCGAGTGAATTAAATCAAAAATTTTATATGGAATCTTTACAAATCAATTAGACTCCATAAAAATTAATGAATTTATAAATTCATTAAAGTCTTTCAAATTTTCAATTGAATACATCTCAAGTACGCTGATAACAAAAAAAAAAATAAATTTGTTTAAAAATTCTTTAATCATATTTGATGCTTTTTTTTTAATTTTATTAAATAAAAAAAATAGGATTTTGGTTATGGCATTTTACTTGCTTTTGGCATGCGCAAAAAGTAGTCTCACGTGCTTCCCATATTCCCATTACCATCCGCAAAACCATGTCATTTTCTTATTATATAAAAATGTATCGTCATAAGAAATCATACTGAAATTGACTTAATTATTGGTTTTGTTCCAGTTTTTTGTGAACAAAGAAGGCAACACCCAATTGCCAAAGTATATAATATACTGCATCAGAAACAACAAGAAGGTGGTATAAAATTAAAATACTATTATTTGGCACATCGGGTTGAAATTAATCTTTTTGGTGCAATGATAGTTTATTTTCTGTTAAAGTATAATATTTAAACAATTGGGATGATCGTATTCAAGGTAAAGAGTTCTGACCTCAAGAAGAATTCGCATTTGCAATTGATTGAATCAATGTGCATCTGTATGCTCTCTCCACGTTGTTTGGCTCCTTATATATAATTATAAAGTTGTCACTGAAAAACAAATAATTTTTTTAATAATGACATGATGTTATTTTATCATGTAAACATTATAATTATATTTGTTTATTTTTGTTAAATCAATATTTAAATATTGTTTTTAGAAAAATTTATTGATTTTAAGATCGTTTATTCACTGTACAACAGACCTCAGATTTATGCTACTTGTTATCATAATCATTGATTTTGTTGGACACATGAATTACCAAACGTTCATCAAATCAAATGAATTTTTCTATAAAATGATATTTACAGTGATAAAGAAAATAAATAATTGTGTTAATGACGTTTGTACGACAAAATGGTATCACGTTGTCATTGAAAAAGGAATTCAATACCAAGACTAATTAAATTTCATGTAGTAACTTAAAAAAAAAAAAAACGAAATCCAGCTCATTAAACTTGGGTATGAAGTTTGTTGTAAGCTCCACGCGCGAGCCAAAGACATTTACCCTTCGGTTTCTTTTATCATATTCCATTCCATTATGTTTTCCGTGTTGGTGAAGCAACTTTTTGACAAGTGTTTTAGCTTCATTCAGACATAAAATGAACGAAATGCAACATTACTTTCAAACTCTGCCTTCAAATACGGCTCATGGGATTCTCTTGCTTTATTACGTTGCCCTAGAGGCTTGCCTTTGCTTTGAACGTAATATGAACAAATTTAAATCAAATTCAGCACAACTTTTTTTCTTTGTTAAATGATTTTTTTTTAATTTTTTATCAAACGATAGATTTTGTTATATTAAATGTTAGATTAGCAATTGATAGGGTTTAAACTTATATTATCATGTAAGGGCTCAACACCTTTATACTATTGTGGTAAAATGCTCATTGCTTTGTTAAATGAATTAAGGAGCCCTGGCTATTCTCGAGTTTATTGATGAATTAACAATTGATGTTTTAATCAAGTGAACTGAATCTCTTAGACTTTAACATCTGACATTGGATGTATTGCCTATTTTGGTATAGTATGAGTTCCTTGGAGGTGCACAATTCGATTCATAGATTAACTCAAGACAATCATATGATTTTAGAGTCGAAATAAACACAAACTATTCTTCTACAATAAGTAATAATTTGTCCGAAGCTTTATCTACATCACATTCACAAACGACGCACACTTACAACTGCTAAAAAAAAAAAAGGAAAAACATATCGAAGATGAATTTAATTAATGCCATTGGCCCATTACTGAAGTGACATGGGCAATTACGAATTTAACACTCCTTAATTTGAACTACTAGGCATATCTAAACTCCACCCCATGAACTTGCATGAGGATCTCGGTTTGATCTTTCAAATGAAAGCCCCTTCGAACTAATGGCCATTAACAAATGTAAATGTCACTAGATCACTAGATCATGCCCACTTTACGATCTGTCCATCCATCCTCATTTTTTAAATTCCACTTGTTTTTGGATAAAGATCGTGGAACAATAATTTGTACTAAAATAATGAGCAAATGATGAAAAAGTTGTTGATTTATCAAATAAAAGATTATGATAAAAAAAAATGCAACGATATGGATGCAAATACACTGTTAGCCAAAAGAATAAAAAAAACAGATACAACATATATATATATATAACCCTGTCAGCCTGGGTATTGCTAAACCTAATGGATCTCTGATGAAAGCACTGCAAAAGAAGAATTTTGTACTCCAAAAACAGCACAAGTTCATAAACGAACAAATCCCGGACGTCTGTGAAAATTTAGAACATGTCATATCAAGAGATCCAACGTGATCCTCTCTACATATCTATGAAAAGGACCTATTGGAAAAAGCTACGAGCATTGCTTTGGCATGTAAATTAATAAAATTCTTGTTAGTTAATTTATAAAATTCCTATTAATTAATAAAATCATTTCGAATTCCGCCGCTCCAGCTCCTGTTTTCGGATCGTGAATCGAATCGTGGTTGAAGCTTAATTCAACAAAAGAAAGCTCGATATTCCAGTCCAGACTGCGGTCTGTCTGCCCAGTATGACTTTGCAATTGCGTTTTCTACCCTTCCAAGCATGCCAAATGAGAATATCATACAAGTAAAGAATATGGAAGAAAAATAGAAAAAGCAAAAGAATTTGACTTTCTGCATTGGAAAAGCTTTTTCATGCTTCCCATATATGGATATGTAACATATGTTGTTGCTGTCATGTTGTGATTGATCAGCTCCGATTTAAGTCCCTCTTCCATGCACATGGAGGGGAAGGGGAAAACCAAGTATATATTCTCCATGTATTGGCAAGATTTTCGGAGCATGATGTGCCTAGCTGATACCTAATACTGTGTTACTATATATATCAGAACCACACATCTAGAGAATAAACCGTATCTTAGGAGTAGTCGCTTTATAATTTTGTCGAGAGGTCATTTTGTGATTATGGTTATTCTTTTTTTTCTAAGAAAAAAGCCTTGTAGCAATTATGACTAACTTCTCAACTCCGGTTTAGAGCGACAACATTCGTTCAAATTTGATGTGTTGCTTTTGTGATTTGTGTGCTTGATAAGAACTATGAAGAGAAAACTCGACGTTTGTGGGAAGTGACTCCTAGAAGAGTTTTCTTCCAGCATGTGCTAAGATCATCAATGGAGGTGCGGTCTTTCTCTCACAGTGTCGTTGCAATGATTTTGAAGGATTCATAGCTATGCCTTCTTGTCGTTTGTTGTTTCAAGATCTTTCAGGTAATGGTGCGATTTTTACTTGTGTGTTTGACGGTGTGTCCAGCTTGTTGGCTTTAGGATTTGTAAGTTTATTTTTCATGTTAGTTAGATGTGGGTCTCTTGTGGATGAGCAATCATATTTCAAAGGAGTTTGTTTTGTATTATGCTGTTTTTTGTTTTGATTTTATTGTCTATCTGCCGCGCAACAGACTATGTCCAACCATATTATGCCTTATAGCATGACGTCTTTTACAAGTTCATTAGAAAGTGATGCAAAGTTTTCTCCACGTGAATGTCATCCTTCTATGTTGAATTTGGGTATTACATAACGTCTTTTAAAATCTTGATTATATGAGATAATCCACGCATGAACTGGATGAAGAACACTGCATTTGCCTCAAAAGCAAGCAAGATGGCCCTTTGACCAAGCTCCTTAGCAATAAATTTTCCCCTAGAACTATGATCGACCTGCAGACCTACAGAGACACACACTTCTTAGTGACCGAAACAAGGTGTGTCCTACCAACCAACTCTATAGCTAAACCCCCTCATGGTCGAAACATGCTTCACTATTTGCAACATCAACTTCACCGTGATCGAGACAATAATTAGTAATTACAAAAGAATGATAATCATATATTCACTACCGAGATAGACTGTCCATTAAAATTCAGGGCGGTCTAAAGATTTTTGAGGCACGAGGTAATGCCAAAAAATGTATTCTCATTTTATATAAGAAAATTATTTGTTTCACATGTAAGACATTGATAAAATTATACTTAGAAAATCATTACAAACCTAATAATTTAGAAACATGGAAAAACTAATTTATTTTGTATCGTGAGAAGGAAACAAAAAAACTTCAGGTTTACAAGTAGATAGATATGAGTTTTGTTTTCCGTCTGAACTTTTAAAGTGTTTTTGTATAAATTGTGAGGTGTTTTTTCTTATTTACTAACCTTGTCAGTATGGGATTAAAAAAATAATGATGTTTTTGAGTCTTTAATTGATATGTATAAGTAATAAATGGGTACTAAATTAAACTTTTTGAGGACACGTCATCTGATTTGCAAATTTGGTCTAAAAATTTGGTCAACGCATTACTCTTTGTTGAAGATTAGACTTGAATTGGAACAAATGTTTAAAAATAATAACTCACATAGCTACTAGCTAATAATTAAAAATAAATTAACAACCAAACAAAAATTCGTAAAAATTGAAAAGAATAAACATGCACTTAGCATTTCGAACTTAAGACATCTCGTTAATTTTAAACAACAAAAACCATTGATTCTAATTAAACTTCTTGATAATTTAGCCAAATTTTATATATTTATACTCTTATGAAAAGAAATTTGTAAAAATTGAAAGGTAAATAAACACATATGGTGTTTTGAACCCAAGATCTCATCATTAATTTCAAACAGCAAAACCACCAATTCTAGTTAAATTTCTTTGTCATTGAACCAAATTTTATAAATTTATACTCTTATGAAAACATATATAAATATAATACCCTAATAATTTTAGTGCCTCCAATTATTTTGGGCCTCGGACGGTCGCCCTGTTAGTACTGGGGCTGGGCGGGGCCTGTTAAAATCGTAATACATTTTTAGTAATAGTATTGTTTTTATATTTTTATAGTATTAAACTGTCAATCAGAACTGTATCTTTTAGATAATAAACCATATAATAATATTTATATTTATATACTTATAGTTAGATTCTAAAAACTGCTAAGCACTAGACGGGAGGCGAGCTGAGCGGGCTAGATGGGCATCTAAGTAGTTCTAGGCGCATTTTCTTAATTTTCAAACGTTTAAGGATTAATCAGGATGGTATCCAACGGTCTTAGAACAATGACTTATAGTGCTCGATTGTCAATCAAGACCATACGTTTAAAGTATATACCGTTATAAAACGTTTATGCCATACAAAACTTTATCATCACCACTAACGATAATGAAATTCTTGTACTCCTTGACGTATGTAGGGTTAATAAGAAAGTAGATTGTACCTATTCAATTCCAAAGTACATATTAAGATTCATGGTTGCAAAAGGGGAGCCATACACCGCATGATATCCTAGGTGGGCTATTGCCTATGCACGCATATATAATACCTGTTTCCATATATAGTATTAGTATCATGGCCAATAACAAAGTCAAATTGGGGATATTTTTTTTTTTCTTCTTTTTTAACTTTAGCTGATGAGATTAACATCCTTCCACTTTGTCCCCCTCCTCCCCCAATCTTCTTTTTATTTCCTTCACACTTTTTTGATACCACGACATCAAGAGGTGAGGATTTAGGTAAGTTACATAGTTTATTAATCATAATAATTTGATTTGAGATCGATATTAACGAGAGCTCAATATATATTTCTTATTTAAAAATAAAAATATATTACCAGACAGTAGTGCTAAATAGGAACACCTGTACTAAGTGGCAACACTTTATGCTTTATTTGTTTGATCTTTGATGTTCTTCTTCGGAATGGGTGGAGGGTTCCCATCTTTCTCCTTTTCCTTGAGCCATTGCTTTTCTCATAGGAAAGGAATATTGCCAGTGCTTCTTAAAAAGCCCTTTTGGGCCCCATCTCCAGTCCAATCATGTGGGCCCATTCTGTCTGCTCCGGCCCATTACATTTTCTCACTATTCATTAAATAAAGACGTTGTTGCGTAAATAAACAGAATGCCGACGTGGCCTTTGCGTTGAGGGGGTTGGTGTCATTGAAGTGGAGACTTGGCCCCACCCCAAACAAGCCACTTTGTCCTACTCACAGGATTTGGATCCCATCCGGATCCAAAAGATTAGAAATTTTTACATTTTAATCATTCATCGTATATCATGCGGTAATAAAATTATTTAAAATTAAACACAAAATAGTACCTAATGAACACTGACCGCACGACGATTAACGATTAAAATGTGAAGATCTTTTATATCTCTATAAAAATGATCAGGAGTGAGGTTCCTCATCCATACTCACAGTTTGAAGTGACACCTCTCTCTCTCTCTCTCACTCTCTCCTTTGAACCTTTGCTTGTTTGGTACACATGAATGTCGTAGTACCCTTTAGTTTACATCATTCCATTCCTCCATGCTCTGTTACTTTCACCATAAAGTTTTAACCACAAATGGATGAACGCCACACATGGTTAGATATTGGTTAGGTGTGTTACTCAAGCAAAGATTATAAGTTACTTCGTTGGAGAGTGAAAAATTATACCACACAACATACATGCACAGTTAATTTTTCTCTTATTTGCCTCTCGTATGTTACTTATGTGATCATTTATTGTTAGAAAAGAAAACTCATCTATACATAATAAGTACTTCTTTTTTATTCGATCGCCTCACAACGATTGGTAATGTACATTGTAAAACTAATATATATCACGATATCTACTTCTTTATGAATCACCTTCAAAGCCAGGCCTGAGAGTAGTTGAATAAGACGACAACTAGGGCCCCAATCTTGGTGGGAGGAATGTTTTTTAAAATGGTATAGATATTATAAATTAATAAAAGTAACCCAAATTCAGCAAATGAGTTGCTGGCGTGGTGGAAATAGAGTGTGTAATCTTTCTTGGTGTTGGCAGTTTGGAATCCGACAGTGTTGTTTATACACATCAATGTACAAAGGATCGGGAGCTAGAGGACTTTAGGGTTCCACTTTGAAGGCTCGCTACAGCCCTTAAATTCTTAGAACCAGTCCATATCGCCCCTTAGGTATTAATCATGTGATAATTCTTACTAGAAATGATTTACGCACACTATTTTTTTGTCTATATTATTTTTACATGGAAAACAGTTCTAGAAGAAGGGTAGCCCACTATTGTTTCACCTTGCGAATAAGCACTATATGACAAAGTCCTTTTTAGGAGCATTGGATCTAGCAATCGACTTTAGCAAAAATGAAAGTAATCCTTTTTATAACTACCTGACTTTAACAACTTTTAATTACTAAACAAAAAAAAAAAAACCATAAACTAGGCGCTTTGATTGATTTTTAACAACCTTTCCTTTTATAAAACGCATAGATCTAAATCCTCACTTTAAAGGGGTCCAATTTAAAACATAGTTCCCTCAAGTTCCCTTACGACCATGTTCTTCTTTTCTTTTCTTATTTCATCGAAGCACGATACATTATTTTTTAAAATTTATAATGCACTCACGGTTTCAAGATATGTTATTTTAAATAAAATTTAACTTAATAAATATATATATAGCATATTTATGTGAATCAAACTTAAAGCATTTTAACGTTAACGAGCCGATGAAGTTTGAGGTAGATGAACTAAGGAAGAGGGAGATACCCAAGCATGCATTAGATGAATGGTACCTACAAGATTTGAAACCAAATCTATTTAGTTAATGTGATTTTGACTCTTAAGGAATCTCAATAAACCTAATAGCGTATTATCTTTCCTAGATAAGAAAACTTTCTACAACTCATTATAAATAATTACGTGTTTATTTTTTTATCATGCGCGTATACGTATGAGATATATAAACTCATAATTATATACAACTCGTGACAATTCGTAGAGACCTATTCATTTCAGATGAAAGTGATATGAGAAGTTTGTCCAAAACCAATTGGTGCACTTTTATAACCAGGCAAAGTGATAAATATGACTTGCAGATTCTGATGCGAACAAAGAAGTGGGTTTGATTTTGTACATTTCCGCTTTGAATTGAATGGATTTCTACATAAATTTATGATCCATGGGATTCAATGGATGTGTTTTACGAAGAAAATTGATGTTACATTATAAAATTAATAGACAATATGAAGAGTAGTCCAACCTTTTATAAACCCTTGCAATGTTTCTCTTTTCACTGATATAGAACTTTTTTTATCTTCACATCCTTACACGCTCCCTTACATATAGCGAATTTTCAAGCCAAACACGAATTAGGTGACGTAAAGCACGTGTGGCTGTTAGGCTTCACACATAGGCCAACCTACTCTAATACCATGAAGAAAGTTAAAGTTCCACCATAAAACTAATTAGCAGCCCAACCTCTTATAAGTCATTGCAATGTTTCTTCTTTCACCGACGTAGGACTTTTTTATCTTCACATCCTCATATGTTAAAGAACATGGACAAATTAGCTGGTGGTGCAAGGACAATATGGTTTCAATAGCAATAAATGACTGAGAATAACCATGCATGTTTTATAAGCATTCATATGGCCTCAATTTTGGTGCATTTTGGTATTTTGGTTCCTACATTTTAAGACATTAAGGACGTGGTTCAAACGGTGGCTTTAAAAGCCTCATGGACGACTTTAACACCTTAAGTCCTTATGTTCAATTTGTTCGTAGTTAAGAACCAATGTCTTGTGGGGATGAAAATACCAAAGACTTGAAGAGTAGCTGAGTTGAATTCATTCTTTTGCTTCTGACATGCTAAACGTTATATTTGACAATGAAGTTGAAAGTCAGAGTACATCGAATAGACGAACAAACATACTACAAAACTGATATAAAAAAAAATTTGGTAAAAAATATTTAAAAAGTGAAAAACAAATATGGAAGATTCTAGTAAAAATGAATATTGAGTTGTGAAGGGAAAATGAAGAAGATGGTTGGACTTTTATAGAATAACAATATTTTTATTTATTTTTACCATTGGATTAATCTTAGCTATTGATTTTCAAACTAATTTGAAATCAAACGCACCAGAATGCGCCACGTGTCACAAGATAAAATTTTCAATTTTTTTACTATTGAAATCCGCATAGTCCAGATACTTTGGTACTTAGAAATCCAACAGTTGTAAGGAAGCCACGTCAACGAGTTGTTGGGCTATGTTAATTTGCTGCAGCAGGCCCCACTGTTGTAGTTTTTGTCTCCCAATTGCCAAAATCGAGTGTGTACTAAACGCGCCTGATAAAAAAAAAATTAAAATAATGGTTGACTTCGGACATCGGCTGCCTACTAGGGCAAGGTCACGCTTATCTTGCTTGACCTTTTAGACAGGCTGGAGTTGGCCCAAAACTTACCCTCGACAAATTGTCCTTGTCATCCACCAACTGGTGGACATGCTCTAATAAGAGCTGATTTTCACATACCCTTTTTCACCTCTCACACATTACTCTGAAACAAAAATAACAAATATAATTAAGGAGAAGCTATAGGAGGACAAAAGCGGTGTGTGGTTATAACTTAAATGTTACTTGTTTCTCAACAATGATCACATAAGGGCTTGAACTAGGGAGCAATAAGTCCATGTCCATAAAGGCCCGATCCAGTACAATGCTGGGCTTGGGAAAACCTTGCCCGTGTTCTTGTGGGAGAGCCTAGCCGGGAGAAGACGAATTTACAGGAAAGGATTCGGCTTTTTTTTTTTTTTTTTTTTGGGTGAACGATTTAGAGTCCTTTTTCACAACGCTCAAATTCAAATGGAAAAAAAGCATGACAAGAGTCACCTAAAAAGAAAATTTCATGGAAAAAAGTGCAGTTGCATTAAGAAAATGATTAGAATGGAGTAAAATATTGATCAGAACTCATGACCTCTTCCGACAAAATGAAGATTGAATCCCACTAGACCGTATTATGGCAATTAATTTGATTCACTTAGACATTGGTATGCGACTATGTGAGGGTGTTCATAAGAAAAGAGCATTAATCCAGCTGCAGTACCAACAAATAGTTTTTTAACAGCCCGTAAAAAGTTACTAGACGGCGTCAATTCTTCTTTTTTCCCTAGAAAAATGATTTTCAAATGCATTTTCTTCTTCCGCACACCCTTGTTCATTTATGTCCCGTGATTCTTTTTTTATTTATTCAATCTAATTGTGTGAAATTAACAAGAGTGTGCAGCAAGAAAAGGGGCATGAAAAGCCTTTCTCCTTTCCCTATACACTTGAATTTCAAATTAACACGTTAAAAAAACGTCTCAAATGACATCAGAAGACGAAGGCAGTCACATTAATGGCAACGCTATACGAAGGGTATTGATTTTCACTCTCGTTTTCTCTGCACTTATTTCCGTGTTTTGATCATTTGATTCATTCAATCTAAAGGCTTTAAGAAACAGGAATGCAGGGGATATCATGCGAATGCGGAAATCACTTCCCTACGCAGAATTAGTAATTTAAGTAACGGGCACAGATACTTTTGAAGAGCATAGATATGAGATTTTCTAATTCTAAACCAACCTCCCAACTGAAGTTTTAACAGAACAAAAAGGGTAGACGATAGCGAAAAGACCGGCAACAGCAACAAAAAAAGCATATAATAAGATGAGAAATATGACAGGACGAACTTCTGGCCAACACAACCACTTATACCTCCCACGGATTAAGTTCTTCCCGACGACCATCAAATTTTTAGTTGTTCCAAGATTTTAACCGTCTTCGATTCCACCAAATCATCGGCAGCTGCTCTTACAGTTTCCTCTACTTGACCTATGGGTTTATTCTGCACACCGGGAGCAATAACAGCAGCAGGATCTTTCGGAATGATTGGAGGATCTTCTTTCAGAATGATTGGGGAATCTTCTTTCGCAATGATTGGAGGATCTTCTTTCACAATGACTGGAGATTCTTCTTTCCGAGTGGTCGGTGGATCATCTTTCTTAACCGGTGGAGCAGAAAATACAGGTACAGCCTGCCTCATTGTGACAGGAGGAGCCACACGTACAGGTGGAATACGCATTGTTTGGCAGGGCATTGCATGAGGTGGCGGAAGTGGTGGTGCTGAGAACACAGGCACTGCTGTTCTTATTGTCACCGGTGGTGCAATTCCATGGCAAGGAGTCCTCAATTGTCTAATGGGTACATAAGGAGCTGCTCCTGCAGCAGGGAATCTGTGGGGACGCATCACACGGCTGTCTAGTGGAGAAGCCTGTGATGAAGCAACACGATTATCATGTGTTGCATTTGATTGGTACCTGCTCCGGGAAGCTTGCTTTTGGCAAATTAAGGGCAGTATTTTTGAGGTGTGAGCAGGAGGAGGTTGTGGACTTGTAGGTCTGCGGTTCTGAACTGGAAACTTCTTTGGAAATAGAATTGGAGCAGTTGGATTTGCCATCGTCATCTTTTCCTTTATACGATAATTGAGCAAGGCTCGTGCTATAGTGATCTGTTCCAGCTCATCATTGTTCTCTGGCTCAGACGAAGAGCTTGCAGTTTCCTTTGCCACTGTCCAATAGAAAACAGGTGATTCAAGTTAAACACAAAATTATTAAACTTAGACCTCGACTCTCATAATTCATCACCAAGTTTAACACATAAAGTTAACCAAGTCCATATATATTTTTTAACGAGAACATAATATGTAAGAATAACTTCAAAGCAATATCGCATTAATTTAATAGCGAGTATCATACGGAAAGAAATGACAAAAAGTCAGAAACTGTTTTATGTCGCCAATGAGAACATTAAAATGCAAGCAACAGATGCAAAATGTTGTTTAATGCACCACATTAGTTCAACTAATTTGATTAAGATGGAGACTAAACTAAAACCAAATTCAAGCAAAGGGGCAAGCATTGTGATCTGAAATTACAAAGCGATGAGATATAAGTCTGACTAGTACACAGGGACTCACATTGTTTCAAAGACGACCAAGCTGCCATTGCTGCATTCTTCTCTGCTTGTTTTTTGTTCTTGGCAGGTTCCCCCGTAAATGTGATTCCAGCCAATTCAACTACCCCGGTGAAAACAGGTAGGTGGCCAAGGCCAGACCTGAAGGTTGTGTACTGCGGCAACGGAGCTCCTACCCTTTGAGCAATTTCCTGCAAGAGGTTCTTGTAAACCCCCGTCTCATCCTGAGCAAAACAAACACCTTATCAGAATCAAGACAACAAAACAAATCGCAAAACGCATTGGACACCAACACATCAAAGCGATAATGATATCGGTAAAAATTACACCGACCCAGTTAAACTAATTACATTTGGTAGCAAAATTTGAATTTCGACAACAAAATTGCCAATGTATCCAACATATTATTGGAAGGGAGGACTGTTCAGGTGTCATATCAATTCGCAACCAACCCGAAAACTGTAGATTAAGCAAGAAAACTAAAACTTCCTCGATGCCTATTAACTCAACTAGAATGCATTTCAATTTCCATAAAAAACTAGACAATCAAATTTCATGAGATCAAATTTCCTCCTAATTTCACCAATACACAAGACAAGTTGCGAAAAGAAAATGACTTGCCCTGTTTTCCCGGCAACCAATCAGGCGGTCAACCAGAAAGAACAGGTTCCATATAGTTGACTCTGGAAACCCACGATTTAATATGACCAAAATACCCCTTTCCGAAGTATTTAATTACTGACATTTCCAGTTCGCAGGGTCGTCAGCTTTTTCAGAATTCAGAGAATCCAAACCGGATTTTAAGAAATCCCCAACGCTATCAACTACAAAATGAAGAGGGACATTTCGGTCATATCGTCAACCTCACCCCAGTTTCCAACCTCAAAAACCTAATCCTGGCCGGCCAGTGATCATTGCGCAGAACAGGCTTGATCACTTACACGGCGCACATTAGCAAACCCCTAAATTTCGAAATTACGGAAAACAAATTTTAATTTTTTAAATTACCGAATTCAGTTACAGAGCTCATCATGTTCACACAGTAACTGATCAGCGAGAAACGGAGCGGCGACCGAGGACCACGCGCGCAAAAACCCTAAAGGAATCCTAACAGCTTGAAGAGAAGGAGAGAGAGAGAACTAACCAGAATCCTAGCGGCAAGAGAGTGAGATGGGCCGCGATTGGAGAGGTAGTTGAGGGCGACCTCGGCGGCGGAGTGCTCGGCCTGGCGGAGAGTGGTGCAGTAGTGAGGGCTTTCGAAGATCTCGCCGTTAAAGTTGACGGTGGCCTTGAACCTGGGCGCGTGGTCCGGACCTTCCCGAATGCACGTGTAGGAAGGCAAGTTGAAGCAGCTCCTTTGGGCCAGCTCTTGCAGCTGGTTCTTGTACATTTCTTCTCCCCTGTACTCTTCTCTCCCCCTCTCTGCGTGTCTGTGCCCGACCCAACTGTTCTCGAAGCTCCGAAGTTGGGTTCTGGTAATGGGAGGAGCCCGGGAAGATCGGATCGGCGCCGATTTTGGGTCGGGTGGAAAGTGGGTTTGGGTTTTTGGGGCCGGCAGGAAATGGGTCGGGTTGAGATCAGAGATTTTTAGGGTTCTTTGGGGATGGGGGTGTGAAATTGAGTTTGAAGAGAGAGAGGAAGGTTGGGACTTTGGAGTTGGGGGATGTGAAGCTGCAAAAAGCAGAGAGAGAAACGGAGAGACGGATAGATGGAGAAAAGAGAAAAAGGTAGGGGGTGGGGGTAATATTTCTGGATAGTGGAGTTTTTCTTTTTGGAAGGTAATTATAAAATATTGGGGAGAGAGAAAAAGGGTGGGAGAGAGAGAAGAGGGGAGAGGGGGGGGGGGGGGGGTAGTTAATTAAATAGTGGGGTTTTAGTACTGTTAGTCAACCGAACGTTAGGCTGCATGGGTTCATTTTTTTTCTTTTTTTTTTTTCTCAAAAATAGAATCAACCAAAGCGAGAAACCTCGCAAATAACCAGTACCATTACAATAAAAAATAAAACTAGGAGTAGCCCGTAAGAGAATAGTCATATCCCGAATATACACTTTAGAGGGGGATGAACTCACATTAACCACGATATCAATCATAAAGTTTGTTTATTGATAAATATGCTTTTAAGTTACCTAATGAAATGATGAAGTCAATTAACGAATGTTTTCAATCGTGTCTTGAGTTCTCCGAGGGATATAACCCTTATATTCCACGGATCAATAACTAATTTAGAGTATTCCTCCACATAAATTTTAAAGAAACCCTTCTATTTTGCAAAGTTGAGTGCATCTCTAAGCGTGGCGCTTCAGCCACCAATACAGTACATTCATTTTATGTTTTCCCCTCTTTTTCTATATTTTCTTGTTTTTCTCTCTTTATTTCTTATTTCTTGTTGTTTTCCTTCTTTTTACTATTTTACATATTCATTTTATATATTCTTATAACTTCAAATTTACCACCAAAACACAAATAAAAACAAAAAATTTACATGTACATCGTAACTATTTGTTTGAGATACTTTATTAAGAAATGATAATTGCACATTATTTTTTTCGTACACACTTTTGTTCAATTTTGTACGTTGTTCTTATTTGATTTATTTAATTTTATAACCATAAATAAAAAAAGAGTTTATTTGAAGAGAAAAAATTGTGTGCAGTTATCCTTTCTCTTTCACTACTCTCAATTAAGTTTGTATTATTTTATTATTATTTACCAACGATATTTCAAGAACATTTAATTTTGTTTCTTAAAAGGGAGTGAAAACGTATAGTCGTTTCGTTGCTCTCAATGAGTGTCTTACATGATTCATATACACTGTATGCTGATGTTGGGGCACTTTTAGGTCAAGGTGGACTGGGGCTTTGAGAACATCCTCTTGACTTCCTTGGTACGTATTCGTAACAAGTCCCGGGATATCTCGAAAGAGTTAGCTTGTCTTAGGAAATACTCCGGTAACATCAACGACTCAAAGCTAGCATGAATGATCAAGATAATGACTTGCTCAAGTGAAGCGTAGTGTGGAAGCTAGAAGATTATCAGTTTACATGAGAGAGAAGGGATTTGCATGGTTGCATGGCATTCTTTGCTAGATAATCTGGGCTTCCCTATGGTGATAGTAAGGTTTCTAATGGCTGAGATGTTTAATGCAAAACTATTACTAAGGTTGCATAGATGGTGATGCTTGGGGCTTGGAGTATGCTTATGGGCTAAGTGGAACTTTTCGGGCTTCTTCCTGGGTGGTTCTCTCTCACTATGTTTTCTTTATCTCCATATATGTGTTCTTCCAATCTCCATTTCTATAATGGTTTCTCCCTTCTTATGTAAGTGAAGGGTTCTTCTCTAAGCTTCAAAGGAATCTCCCTTTGTGGCTTGGTCTCCCCCTCCTTTCTCCCTAGCCCTCATATTATTCCCATTTTGGTGTAAGATAGTTGCACTGTTGAGACCAGCAGTTTGCTTCATCTCGAGAGTCGGCTTTCCCAGGGCGGCCTTCCGCATACGCTACTTCTGGTAGCGTGCCTCATGGCTTTTGCGCTTTGGTTGTTTGTGTAGACTGGGAAGGGAAAATTTGCATTAAATGCCTGACTTGCTGGGCTTAACATGCATTTAATGCAAGAATCTGGTTTAATCCTAACTAAAGGAGTTGGCTTGCTAGGGAAAGGGGTAAACTAAGCTAATTCTATCTCAATGATGCCTGCGTGAAATACAAAGGGTATGGGCTTGGATATTTGGGCCCTTAAGTAGCCCAAAGTCTTCCATAACCCCAATTCCACGTAGGCCCGATAACCTTTTGTAACCATCCACCCCACAATCCACTTGACAAGCCCCGAATAAGTGACTTAGGCTTCGCATGAATTGTGGCTAAGGAAGCATGGCGTGATGAATAGGCATGAGCATGGTGTGAATATCTGGCTTAATCACCGTGACATGGCATGTTTGTAAATATATCCCTCGTCGATCTCGTGCCTTGGCATGTGTTTGGGCTTGAACGTAGGCTTTGCATGACAATTGGACCTTGATACTTGGCTGGCTTGGTGTGTGACATTTTTGGGCCCCAACAGCTGATTATGTGATGATACAACCACTGCATATGAGACACTCGTTGTAAGCAATAAAATGACTATATGTCAGTTATAACCAATGCATGTTAAACACCCCTTATCTATACTCGAACAATAAATATGTCAGTTATAATCAGTGCATGTTACACACCCGTTAAATACAATTGTGTCTGGGAAGATTTATTGTTTGTTCTCGATGGCCAACGCATGTTTGACACTTGTTAGTTGCAATTTGACGATCGTAAAAATGTTATGACTAGTGAATGTAGGATGCACGTTGAGTAAAACTGCAATAGGTAAAATTTTCTCCAAAACAGGTTCAAATTGATTGTTTGTATGTTTTTTGTGTTACTAAACATCTATTACACAATTGAGCTTTATTTCGTGTAGGCGTTCTAAAGAATATATTTCCTTTCGTGGTCCACAACATGTGGAAAAATCAATTCATCTTTCAATATTATTGTTACAAACTTTTAATGATTTTTAGTATATGAATAGTATTTGCAATGCTTAGCAATTTTCACACTCTAGCAATATATACCTCTACAATTAGTCTCCTTGTTTGTAAGATTTCATGTTTTTTTTTTTTTTTTTTTTTAATGGAGTCCGATGAACACACGACTAAGGCATTCGAAAAGAACAATCAAATAACTATCAAAATGCAAACAAACAGACTTCTTCAAGAGCAAAAAGTCCCCAAATTTATTCAACCCATATCTCCAGGAAACTAGAAGGGAAAAAAACTCCAATCATTGAACTCATTCATCTAATTGCCAAAAATGGTAAGGTGGAAAAAAACCCATATCTCATTCAACATACAAGGATCTCCAATTCTTCTTGAGTTCAAGATCGGAGTCGACTGATCTGCGTCTGCTCGGTGCTCACGAGGCAGAGTTCTTTCTTCTGTTCAAAGGAAAAATAAAGAGAGAAAAATATAACGTTACCCGTTTATAAATTAGGGGCTAAAAATATTTTTCTAAAAGGGTAAATATGTTATTAACACTTTTATTTTAACCATATAATACTCGTAGGCATTAACGATTTAACAAGTGGCTGATGAGGGCTATCAATTATTTTAGTCTTGAGTTTTGGATTTCTAATCTTCCTTACATTCCAGCAGAAAATAGTTGGTTGATCAAATGCAACTAGAGTTCTGAGTGCTGTTGAGTATGCTTTCGTGCCTGGAAACTGCAACAGGCCGGCTCACTTGACGGCCTCATACACTTAATACTAAAGGGGATTCACATTGATGCGGATTTTTGTTTCCTGAATTTTTATTTAATATTCTTGCTGAGGATGTAATATTGATATTTGAATTAATTGAATAAAGCTATCGTCTGATAGAAAAAAAAAAAAAATTCAAATCAGACTAGAGGCTAAATGTTGGTCACTTAGTATTGCAATCTAGTGATATTCCTCTTCATTTGTAAGTGTGAAGTCTTAGATTAGATTCTAGCCAAAGACAAATTTGAACTACATTATTGCTAGCATATTGTGAGACTTAGCCCACTCTTCCGTCCCCTTAGTGTATATAATATCTTTAAAAAAAATTTAATAAAATAAAAACTAGAGCCTGAATGTTGCACAACAATTTAGGCCATCTCCAACCGAAGGCTGACCAGAGGGCTAGTTTTAGCCATCTGGTCCTCCAAGAAATTAATATTTTAATGAACAATATAGGGCCATATTTGCATCCATCTCCAACCAAGGGTTATAGGGCTTATTTTAGCCCTGTCACAAAAAACCATCTCCAACTGAGGGCCATACGGCCAAACATAATTTATTATTTAAAAACTACAACTTAAATTCAAATCCAACGGCTAAGTGACGTCAGTATGACTTCAGCTAGCCGTTGTGTCACACCCCGGCCCCAAAATATTTATTTTCGGGAATTAAGTTTGTTGATAGGCCCAAAATAAAACTCTTGTTTATTTAGCCGCCAATAGTCACGACCCTTTAATTAAGTTCCTTAAATCCACAAGTTCTATAACCTGAATTTTCTTATCAAAACATAACAATTTTATTCCCAATTCATTACCCTTTACTTCTCTTAGATCAATTTTTCCAAACTAAGAATAGTTCTTAACTAATTTGTAATTCTTGATTATTTAACCTCGTTTACTTTTATGACTGCATCTAACTTCTTGTTAGACTGCCTATGTACCCTAAACAGGGATCAAGCCATTCGTAGTTTACATATACAAAAATTCAAACCAAATCCAAATATATTCATTTAATCTAACTTATACCACAATCGTTTTAATATTAAAACACAACAGTTAGATCTCAAAAGTATAATTAGAATAATGAAATTTGTCTAAAAACACAATGTCGACTCCCTGGCTGTGCGCCGCTGTGGGTTATGGTCAGCCGCCCCGGCTCGTCGAAAAATTCAGCTATTTCTAAAAATTCTCAAAAATTATAGAACTTAAGATCTCAAAGAGTAGAACAAACTTTATACCTGCGGCCAAGTCCAATTTGACTTGGAAAGCCTTCAATTTGCCTCAAACCTGCCGGAAACCCTATAATTTGGGTGACCTCGATCCATGTCCTCTGGTGTTCCACCGCCCCATCCAAGGCTTAGGACATGTTCTTGGGTTCACAAGGAGTCCATGGATAGTGGTGGTGGTCGGATTTGGCTTCAGAAAATGGCGGAATCGCCGCCAAGAGCTATGGCGCACCCTGCACCCACCGTGCCAATTACACGATTTCCACACCTTTTTATCTTGAGTTTTTGGAATGGATTGGGTAAAGGGGAGGTCTTGAAATGATTTCCCAAGGTTTGATCAACGTGATTCACCGGGAAACCAATGAAAATCACTGGAGAAGATGAGGAAAATGGGTCGGGTCGCCGGGTCCGTGTGATCCGGTGTTCCCCCATCTCTCTCCCTTATCTCCTGGTTCTCTCCTCTCATTGGTCACCTCCCCCCCCCCCCAAATCTAATTCCTTTTTTCCTTTTCTCCTTTATATTCTTTCCTTTCAATCATAGCCGTCCATCACTCATTTTTTCCTTCATCCCAGCCACACACGTGGCACAACTCATTGCTCCAGATTTTCTGGAGCCTTCTAAAATGAAGTAAAATTACCAAAATATCCATGACTTTAAACGTTAATAAATTCTTCGTTATAAATCCGTTTCATGAACGGTTTGCACATACGCGTTCGTGAGATCAAGCTCTATTAAAAAATATAGATTGTGGCTTCGAAAGACATATAGATTTTAAATTATTAATTCCCAAACTTCATAACTAGTTTAATTTAAAACTAAAGTTAAATGAGTTAATATAATTTCTCCAAAAATAACATAAAATCTCAATAATACAAAACCGTAAATTATAATAATTTCTGAAAACAAAACTTTAAAAGTTGTCGATTAAATTCTTCATAACCATAAATCGATTTATTTTCGATTTTTCCCACATATTCACAATTATGAATATAAAATTCATATATTTAAATTTTCAGGGTATTACACGTTGGATTTAATTTTTTTTTTTTTTTTTGCTATAAATAGGATGGATATTGGACTATAATTCACACAACTTTGAATTCAATCTATAAATAGGGTGGATATTGGATTATAATTCACTCAACTTTGAATTCAATCTATTTCAATTCAAGTTTGCAATGAATTCTAACTTTGGATTCTCTTCGGATTCCAACTGGGGGTCCTCATCCAATTCCAAATTGGAAGAAAAATGGGCGCATATGAGACGAGAAGATGAGGTGTGAAATTCCGTTCCCGGATTTCACTGTTATAATCTATGCATTGTTATTATTGAAATTTTATGTTATTTTTGGGAATTTATATTAATTTATTTGAATTTAGATTTTAATTAAATCAGTTGCGAAGTTTGAAGTTTGGAAATTAGTTATTTAAAATTCGTAGATCTTTCGAGGTCACAATTTCTAATTTTGAATATAGCTCGATCCCATGAACGTATAGGCGAAGGTTGTTTGCAAGTCTGGATTATAACGGTATAGTTACGGACGTTTGAAGTTGTGATACTATAGATTTTAGGAATTAGTTAATTCCCACTTTGTGGGTAAGAGGCCAATCAGATATTTGGGTTAAGGGCCAGTTAGTTAAAGGAGGGAACGAACCAATAAAGGGAAGAAAAGAAAGGCTGGGAAATGAGAGAAAGAAGGGCACCCAACCCGGACCCCCATTTTCGACCCAATTCCTGACCCGACTTCGGTCCGCGTCCCTTTTCGTTTTCCGACGCAATTTTGGCCGTTTTTCCGACGAATTGCGAACATTTACCACCACCATTCATCACCTCGGACCTTACTCTCCATTTTACACTAAAGATCGACTAGGTTTTGGCCCCGTATCACGAAGAACGGAACCGTGGGTTCCGGGGACACCACAGCGGCGAATCTGCCATTCCTGCTACGATTTCTTTCAATTTCCATCACCAATGTACTTCCATGGAGCTCAGGAACAATGCCCATTCATTGGTTGGAGCGTCGGAGTCGATTTGAGGACAAGTCAAGAAACCCCCAATTCTAGGGTTCCGGCGGTTTGTGGCCAGTTTGGGGTGTTTTCCGGTAAAATTGGCCTTGGCCGTAGGTATAAAGTTTACTCTACTCATTGAGATCTTCATTCCTGTATATTTTGGTAATTTTTGGAAATAGTTGGATTTCTTCGGCGGCCGCCTGCGGCGGCGCGTGGCCAGGGGGCCGTCGATGTCACTCTTAGGCTAAATTAGATGCCTTGAGCTCAGTTTTGGTAATTGTATGACTTAGGTTGATGGTTGGAACCTAAATTCTCTACGATACGTTAATTGGTAAAAGTGTGAATCAACGATCCGACCGTTGGATTATCACCAAACTTTAACATATGTGATATGGTTATTACCTTGATTTCTTATATTGTTATCATCTGTGAATATGACTTGGTTTTATAATGTGGCTTCTATTAAGATGTGATTATATATATATATATATATATAGCCTTAGACCTATGTTCATTAAACATGATTCGGCTTGTGTACTGATGATGATCGTGATATGTGATTTTACGTGCATATTTGAAGGGTGGTTGATTTGCATAGATGGTATGATGTGATGAAATGTGAGTGACTTTAATATAAGTTAATATGAAATAGTTTTATAATTATGTTTTCTATAAATTGTTAATTTTTATATTTAGCCATCGATGTAGTTATATGAAGTGGGATTTGACGTGCATATTGGAAATATGGTTTGTTTTGTTTGATTAGCTTGGTTTAATGAAAGGTGAGGGCTAGTAGTGGACTGTTAACCATTGTCATGGGGTTTGTTGCTTCGAAACATGTGTCAACGCTTGTGTCATTATTTCATTCTTGTTTCGTTGAGTATTTGTGACTTGAGTAACTTGATTCATGGGTTGTTTCATTGATTAGTTGTTATGCATTGTGCTCTACAATTCCATTGAGTGATGGTTCAGAATCATGTCTTGGTTTGGATTCCGTTAAGTGATGGTCCAGAATCGTATTATGGTTTGGATTCCGTTGAGTGATGGTCCAGAATCGTATCTTGGTTTGGATTTCGTTGAGTGATGGTCTGGGATTGCATCCCCCTTGGATTTCATTGAGTTTGGATTGAGATGGCTTCAAAGATGTAGACTTTGGCCGAACTGTGTCGCTCTAACCCTACTTTTCATTGTGTGTATGAGAATATGGTTGTGAGAAGTTGTGATTGTTTTAGACGAATCGTTGGATGTTTGGGGTGACTCCCTCGGAGTTTTCAAAAGTTTGGTATTGATTTCTTATGAATGATTTATATTCAAGGTTTATAAATTGTGATTGATGGCTGGTTTTATTGTTGTATCACATGCTTATATTATTGTCACTTACCCAAGTCTTGCAGCTTATCTGAGTGCCTGATTTTCCAGTGCACCAATCCCATAATGTAGGCATTGATTTTACATATGACAGTTCTGGGTAGATTACGAGAAACCGCTTGATATTTTGGTTCCATTGATTGGTTCGGAACTCGATATTGTTGGATTTCGTTGAGTGGTCAGGAATCCTTGCTCTTGTTCATTTCCTTAATGGGATCTTAGAGTCCTAAATTCGAGTGGATGAGAATTACCCACAATAGATATTGTGAATATAAATTAGAATTACCATGTTTATTACTCATAATCCAAGTGGGGAATTATATAGAGTTCCTTAGTTAAATTCGTGAAATGTTTTGTTTCGCATTGCTTGATTAACGTAATTAAATGCTAAGATTGTACATCTTGATTCACGAATTGATTAATTGACGGAATTGTGGAATGACGTTGGATATGAGTGTTGTTATTATGATTATTTTAGTTGATTAAATTTCTAGAGAATAATATTGTGCTTTGTAATTCTTTAATATGTTACATGCTATGAATTGTGATTTTATGTGGGAACGTGATGATTTATGTGATGGATGAGGTGGAAATGTTATTCGTCTTGTGGGATTATTATGTTGGATATCATTGTTATGGTTATGACTAGACTTGTTGATAAATATGGCGAGCGAATATGATTGTGCTTCGTCGTTTGTTCTTTGAAGGATTGCATGAAATACATTGTGATATTTTGTTGGGACATAACGATTTATGTGATGAATGTTCGAGTATAGTGAATTGTGAACTACGAATGACTTGATCCCTATTGAAGGTACGTAGGTAGTCTAACGAGGAGGTTAGATGCAGCCATAAAGTATACAAAAAAAAATTGCTATGTGATTCGATTCTCGATTTTGATTCGCCATGTTCCTGAGGCGGGGTATGTGAGAGATACAAGTAATTGGGTGACGTCACGTGTCGATCCTAGACGTATGTTGGGATTGGGGCGTGACATGAGGAGTCTGATGAATAAGCTGGAGTAAGGCGCAATAAACAAAATAGAGCAGCAGCTATGGTTGCGGCCATGGTGTGTCAGCCAATTGAGGAACAACCTTAATAGGGTGGCTCTGTTGCTGGTCGCTCTTACAAACCACGAAACAGAGCGATGACGTATGCCAATATGATGAACAACTACTCAACCCCAACTCAGTGTACACAGAAGAGGATTTCAGACGTTGCTTTCGGATGAGGCATCATGTCTTCGAGCATTTACTTCGTGATGTCCAGCAAGTCAATCCATACTTTTGACAGAAGTGGGACAGAGCAAGCCACCCTTGTTTTTGCACTCTAAATGATGGCATAATTCAATGGATGAAACCCGTGGTATGTCTGAGTTTACATGCCTTGATACTCTTGAACAATTCTATGACACAATTGTTCAGGTTTACAAAGGCGAGTACCTCCGCGAGGCAAATCAAGAAGATTTGGATCGGCTCATTCGCAAAGCTGAAGACCGTGGGTTTTCGGGCATGATAGGGTCATTAGACTACATGCATTGGGATTGGAAGAACTGTCCCATCGGATGGCAATGAGGCTTCTGCGGAAGGTCTAGAAAGCCAACTGTTGTGTTAGAGGCGGTTGCCTCATATGACACATGGATCTGACATGCTTTCTTTGGAGTCCCTGGATCCCAAAATGACATTACAGTTCTTGGGCATTCACCCCTCTTCAATCACCTAACGGAAGGTAAAGCACCTCAACTTGACTACTACATCAACGATCGTCAATACAATATGGGGTATTACTTGGCATATGACATCTACCCAAAGTGGGCAACACTTATCCAAGCAATTCCAAACCTTAGGAGTGACGCGGAAAAGTTGTTTACCTTACACCAAGAGGTATACCAGAAAGATGTTGAGAGAGCTTTTGATATTCTACAAGCACGGTGTAAGATCATCAGCAAACTGGCAAGAGTGTCGAGTCGAGAAAATTTGGACTCCATCATGATGTCTTGCATCATATTACACAACATGATGGTGGAGGATGAGTGAGATAGGTATATTGATGGATAGTTCGATGACAATCAAGATGATCCAAATAGGTCAAGAAGGGCTCATGCAAAAATATATGATGGGTCTAATTTCCTTTCAATCCAAGAACTAGTAGTATCTCTATAAATGAGTATGTGAGGCGCTATAAAATTATACATTCCCGTGCCACAAATAAGTACCTACAACAGGATCTTGTTGCACATCTTTGGGCCAAAAATAGCATGGAGTAGGCATTTAAGTTTTCTATTGTTAAATGTTTTTAAAAATGTTGTTTAAGTTTCATGTTGTTAAATGTTTTTTTTATTTTTATGTTGTTTAATGTTGTTTAGTATTGTTTAATGTTGTTTCATGTTACTTAATGTCATGTAATGTTTAATGGTTTAGAAGTTATAGGGGGAAAAAAAAAAGAATTTTTACAATTTTCAAAACAAATTTTGTTAAAAAAAAAAAAAATTACTTTTAAAATTTGGCCTACCATTCTTGTCAGTTATAACCGATAGGAATACCTAGCATTCATGTCGGATATAACCGACAAGAATAATGCAAAATCTAGCCCCGCCCAAGGCTGGCTGGCTGGCTGAATTGGGCTAGCCAGTTGGCCCTTTGGCCCTTTCAGATTTCGTGGGGCCCACGAGCCTTTTGGCCTAACCTTCGGTTGGAGACGGTTTTTGGACTATTTTTGGCCTTCTGGCCGTCTGGATCTTTTGGGTGGAGATGACCTTAATTTCAGCTATACGTCAATTTGTTCCCCGTGGTTTAGGTTTAGCTTGCTAACATATACACCCAATTTATTTCGATAAATCCTAACTCCATTGATTAGAAAACAATAGCTACCTGTTCTGCATTGATTGGAGAAAACAATAGCTACCTGTGCCATTCCCTTTCCTCTTTTGCATCTAATCCCAATTAATCACACTTTTCAATTGCCATGGCAAATGGATGTGGAATGGTACACGAATCATATTTACAAGCCACATTACTCATGATAATTTTCGTTTGAGTTCAAGACTTGTTTATATAGATGGATCTCAAATAAGGTGTTATTCTCTAAATAAGACATATGTTAATCTTTAAATACGACATACGCGGTGGGTTGAAGATGAATATCTTAATCACCATGGTAATCCACTGTTTTCCTTAAAACGTACGTAATATTTTAACTCTAAATAGTCGTTATACTTCATAGTAATCAATTATATTAATAGATGGTACCATAATTCAACAACATTGAGCATAAGTGATATTTTCTCAAGCTTTAATTCCATCGTTTAACAAATAACCAATGTTCTACACAAAAAAATTCATCTCAAATGAGTTCCATCTTGTAAATGATATAATCAAAATTAGTATTACTTTTCTTCGTAGAGGTCAATATGAATAAGTTTATCTAATGTCAAGTTTGTTATGAACAAAAATGTATTTGGTCAATAACATTGTGGTCAAGGGACATCGATCTTTTTGTATAGAGGTGATGAGGATAAGATAGATTTAAGGGGACCAAAAAGAAAATATTGGCATTAAGATACGTTAAACGTGCGACCCTTCCCTTCCATTTTCTTGTATAATTTTGTATTTTGCTTGATAAGGTGGTGTAATCTTAAATAAAAATATGATGTTCTTCTAATAAAATTAAAAATAGAGTTGTAGTAATGGTTTCTCAATTAAAAACATATTACCATAGGTCTCTCAACTAATCAAAACATGTAGCTATAGTCATTTTCGTCAACTCCATTAGAACTTCCGTCAAAATGAGTCATATGTCATGCACGTGAGGCTGAATAAAGAGGCAAATATGGAAAATTGAATGAGAAAAATTGTATCAATGGTCCCTCAACTTTAATCAAACTAGAGAAATGGTCCCTCAACTTAAACCCAATTGTAGCAATTATCACTCCAACATAACTCATTTTGACAGAATTTTGAAGGAGTTGACGAAAAGAACCATAACTACATGTTTTGATGAGTTGGGGGGGGGGATCAATGGTAATAGATTAAGGAACCATTACTTTAATTTAATTAAAGTTGAAGAACCATTGTTACAATTTACTCTTAAAAATATTGGCATTATGATACGGCGAAATGTGTTGGGGATCAAAGCCTTTTGTCGTGTAGGTTAATATTATGGACCAATCCAAATTGGTCCCTGGTTAACAATTATAGATATTGGGGCCATACATAATAAATACGAAAGGTATTTTTTTTATTATTTAAAATGATTTCTGAAATTGGTATAACTCTTTATTTTGATCTCTGATAGTGAAAATTGGTATAAGTGATTCTCGAAGTTGTCTACTATAAACCATTTTGGTCCTTTAGTGAAAATCTATCAATATTCTTGTTAAATTTTCATGTGAACGACCACGTGACGATCTTTAAAAGCCTATTTTTGTCAAACCAACCCCTCTACTTAAAGAGAATATTGACAATTTTTTTACGAAAGAACCAAAATAATTTATGGTGGACAAACTTAGGAATGAATTCTATATATTTTCATTATCAAAGACCAAAATGAAGATTTACGATAATTTTAAAGATTATTTTAACTAAAAAACAATATTTGTAATCAATCAACTTTTACACACACACACACACACGATTAGTTTTTTTTTTTTTTTTTTGTTTCTTTTTTTTTTCCTTACTTTTTGTGCGAAGACATGAGAAACATCTTACATATGGAATATGGATCTTCTCCGGATCCTCTTTGTGAGGATCCCGGAAATTCGTGAATCGTGTCCGTTCATAGTATATCATATGGTCAGTTTTTGTCAGACCCTATTTGTGTTTAATTTTAAGTAATAAAATTTAAAATAATTTATGACCGCATGATGTACGATGAACAGACATGATATACGGATTTCCGGAATCTTCACAAAGAGAATCCTTATTCTTACATATGAGTACAAATACAGTGGCAATTATCATTTCTAAATTATTATATTCCCTTTTCTAGCTAAAAGGACTTGAATAGTGAAAAATTATCACATTTTGATTTTGTGGAGGAGTAATTTGAGTTCATAAACGAGTGGAGAGGAAAGCATACCCTTATTAAGTGTTCATTGAAAAAACACATTTTCCTTTTTTTGAATTCGCTTTTTAGTTTTGTTCGGAGCAATGTTATTTGAGGACATAAAATTAATACATTTATTGACACTCTGCAATACATGTGAAGTCTACGTCCAATTCTATAATAGACTGTATTAGCAAGCAAGTGTGTTAAACTTATGTGTCTAAATAAAAGTTTTTTATCATATTTTTTTTTATTTTGTATTTTGATTATCCTTGAGCTGCTCAATTACCTTTTTTTTTTTTTTTTGAGAATTGAAGACTAAAAATCTGGATTCGAACTTGAGTATATAAGAGAAACACATTATTCTAGTCAACTTTTTTTTTGTTTTGGGTGAGTCGAGCTATAACATTAGTAAGTAAATATTAGCTTAATCACTGACGGGGTTCGAACACACGCCGTCATGTAAAGGCACAATATCTTTCCACCACTGTGGTAAAGGGCCACTTGTATTGTTCTAGTTAACTTAATTAACTCTAAAATTGTGTTTTCTTTTGAAATAAGTTTATTTGTTTGTTTCGATTTTTGAAAATAGCAAATGAGATTTTTACTTAATTTGTGAGTATTTGCTACCCTGCAGGCATTAAACCTCTGCATTTAAACCTCATGCAGCTGCATCAATCAAAAGCATATCCAGAGAAGAGATGCTACTACTCAGGCAACTTTAATGGCCAAATTTCTTGGCAATGGTGATACTCTTTCTACTCCTCACTTCTTCTATGACATCACTAACATTGTACCTTTTGGTTTCATCATCTTATTAGTTAAAACATCAATGTGTCTTCCATGCTCCATATATGTGAAATTTCTTGCAAAAATCAGTCACATGCCAACATGTTAGAAACACAAAAATGACTGATTTTAGGTAACGGGAGTGACCGTATTTTATGATTGTAACAATTGGTCACAGTATATGATACTAGTCTTTTTTTGGCCATAGCATGCAACTGGAAGACTTTACTAAGACAAAAACTGATTGTCAAGAACATAGAGAAGATAGAGTGTGCAATTGACCATATTTAGTATGAATAGTACATGGTCATTAGGCAGAGCAGGCGGCTCTCCTAGGGTTCCATCTAGGATCCTTGGGCAAGAGGATCGGGTTGGCCCTTGTTAACAACACAATGTACCATCTCCCTTCAGACTTTTAAACAAAAGAAAGAAAAATCCTTTTGTTTTTATTTTGCATCCATGTATAAGTTATTTCTTGAAAAATGATTTTCGGACACCTCTTTTCTTATCTTATATGCACCCGTTCTTATTTATAATTTTCGTGTTGATAATGACGCGTAATTGTCATAGGTCAGGTAATATAATTTTTTATACAATAATAAAAATATGATACATGTAGCGTTACTCCCAATTGTTCCGTGTCAAAACAATGAAACCGAGTGTATGTGTGGCCTCCACAGTCGACACCGGCCAGCCGGTGGTGCACTCTTGGCATGCATGTGTGCTGTCAAATGACCAAAATACCCCTGAATTTTTACAAAGTTGTGCCATTTGTCCAAGGGTGTTATGGTCATGGTACACGGACAAGTAAAAGCGGGGAACAAAACAAAAGAAAAGAAAACAAAAACATAAAACTTGTTTAATCTCCGAAATTGATGATGTTTGACTGACGTGAAATAACGGAAATGCCACTGGCGAGTTAATAATACGTTTGACGAAGGGAGTTGGAAAACGCGGGGTTCGAACCCAAAATACCAAATAAGTCCACAAAGAAGATGGGGTCGAGTAAATGAAAAAGTTTGAAAAAGCCTTCCCACTCAATTAAATTCTTTAACTTTTAAATCTTCTTCTTGTTGGAAGATGATCATGGAATTTAATTACGCATTTAATGATGTGTCATCTTCGAAAATTTATAAAATGATAATTTAAAAAAAAATATTTTGTTGAATCTGGTGAAGGTAAGATGAATTGATGATTTGATCAAAAGTCAATGGAGTCTGTTTATACAGGCATGCAAGGAAAGAAAAACTAGAAAATGATCATACCACCATGTTATAGTACCAATTGAAATAGTGTTTATTTTTTACTAATTGTTTTTGACGGTTTTGTGTGCGGATTCTTTCATGTGGCGGATTATAAAGTGATTAAATTTCTAATTGCGATGATTGAAGTTCTTTCGACTTTGGAATGATGGTTGTATTCCTTTGCTGCTTCTCATGCCCATATATCAACCAATGTTGCGGCATTAGATTGAACAAGCTGACCTTATTTTTTGCTTTTATCTTTATTTTAGGACCCTCAAATTTAATCCAAAATGTTTTCTTGAAGTTTATTTCTTTTCTTAATATTCTAATAAAATTGTTATCGTTTCACTTTAAAATTACTGGAATAATGCCCTTATGCATCATCAGTCTCATTCTTGACTCTATCAAATAGTTGGAATTGTCACACTTTATAAAGTTGTATTGTGACAGCTACTACCAATTCCATTAAACTTTTTGTTAAAAGTTTAAACTCAACGTGTGAAAGGTAACTTTTTTTTCTTTTTTTATTTTTTTATTTTTTTTGATAAATTTTTTCCATTGAAACTAAAATGACTACTTTCAATTTTAGCACACTAATTTTGAATTAAGTAGCAAGCTTTAGTCGCGCGATTTTGTCACTGCGACTGTTGATAGAGCGATGCGATTGTTTAGTCAGGTAGCATTGATTGTATGGCCAATTAACGTGAATCGATCAATTTATGTCTCGCAGTTGTTGGATTAAAGTCCAAGATGTTAATTAACATTTATTGTGAAGCCTAAATACAAATGTTTAATTAACAAAACCCTACTTAATGATGTGAATCCAACATATTGTTCTCTCTAAACAATAGTCAAAGGCACAAGGCCTCACAACCACTTCATTACACAATTTACATCACACCCACTAAAAAAAGTACCCAGAGAGAGAGAGAGAGAGAGAGTAGAAGGGTATGAGTAGAATTCAAGTGGACCACTTTAATTGATGACAGGAGCTTTCAAGTTTCCAATTTTCACAAGGAAAGGGATCCTCTCTGGATCCTTTCCACCTAATCATCCTCATCAAAAAATTCGAGTCATTGAAATTTGATCTAACGGCTAAAAACATGGGCCCACTTTAAAAATTATAATAATTTTAGCCGATCAAATTTTAAAGGCCCGGATTGTTTGATGAAGAAGATTAAGTGGAAAGGATCTAGAGAGGATTCCTTTCCTTTTCACAGAACGACCATTCCTCCTCCATTAATACACCCTTAATTAATTAATTTACTTACTTTACTGTTTAAGTTGCTGTTGCAAAACAAAAGAGTATTTATCAAATATAACAAAAAATTAATCCTTAATTTCAAAAATGCCACTTCCTATAAAATCTATCAAATATATCTAAAATTCTACCTAGATAGACACAAATACCCTCAAATTTAACAATCAAATAAATTAAAGGTTTTTTAGCCAAAATGATTCGTGACATTGATATAACTCCTTCATCTGGTTTTTAACAATTAATGATAATTAATAGTAGTGTTATTGAATTTGTCTATCGTGAACCATTTTAGTTTTTTTTGAATTTGTCCATCGTGATCATTTTAGGTTTTTCGTGAAAACTTTGTCAATTGCTACGTTAGTATGATGATATGGCACCACGTGGGTCTCACAATACATGTGGATTAACTTTAAAAATGATTTTTATATTTAAAACTAAAAATGATATTAGTAAGAAAAAAAAGCGTTGAAGGTATGATTGAAATTATACTGCTCCCACTTACGATAACGGTAGTAGTGCTCAATGTCGATGATGAGAGGGTCGAAGTGGAAAGGATTGTGGTGGTGGAGTGTAGAAGCGAAGGTGAAGTTGGACCGGAGTTTGAGGCGACAGTAACTAAAAAGCTTTTGATTTATTTAATTGTTAAATTTGAGAGTATTTATGTCTATTTAAGTGAAATTTTGGATATATTTGATTTTTTTTATTTATAAAAAATGATATTTTTGAAATTAGGAGTTAATTGTTTGCTATGTTTGATAAATACTCGTTGCTAGTAGAAGAAAGAAAGAAAAATCAGACCTTGTTAAAGGAAATACGCTGCAAAAACCACGCGTGGTGGAGTCAATGCAAAAGGAGGAGAGAGGGCCTCTTGGTCATTGGAGCAAGTTCTGTATGGAGCACAGCGTCTTCAAAGAGGAACAACAATAAGACCAAAACGATCACATTTTCCGACCGTGTCGGTGCTTCTTAGGACATCGACACGGTTCTTCTTAGGCCATCTCCAATGCACTCGAAAGTTTGGACCTCTCCAATGTATCGGTGCTTCTTGGGCTTAACTCACCACTATTTCTGGACTTAAATACAAGCATAGTGGTGTTGCATAACCTAATGTGATAGGCGATAATTCTTGTTACAGATGAACTCCACCTGCCACATAATGTGATTTTATTAACATTAATTAAAGAAGGCGAGTATAGTTAATGGGCATTAATTATGATTGATTAACGGGTTCCGGGATATGCTTATGTATAAAGCAAATATGCCATTTTATAAACTGAGTGCTTCGCAGAAAAGCACTTGAAAATGCTTCGTGAAAAAGCACATGCTAAAAAACTTTCACTCATCTAGAAAACGCTTTTAGCCCTTCCAGAAGGAGTGCAAAACAGACCCTAAATACATAAACTATGGCTTTGGAAATGAATGGCAATCAAGGATCATGATCCTGGATACTCTAAAAGGAATGCCTGTTATGTACCAGAAGAACAAAAAGAAGAAACAAAAACATACAACGCAACGAGTACAAAATTTGCAGAGCTGATTAGGGCATTGTTCATGGTAATTTAATACGTTAACCCTAAACCAATCTACGAAAACAAGGTTTCTCCAAACAAACTAAACGAGAAGAGAAACAGGGCTCAATTTGTGATAGCAGGATGGCACAAGCGACACGGACAAAATGATCCTAAAAGGTCTTGCAAACATTTCAGACCTCAATCCGGGAAAGATAAAAACATCAGGAGACAGAACGGAGCCATTTGCGTGTGAAAAAACTTATAACCGTGTGTTAAAAGGATTCTTTATGCAACTGCTTTTACATCTGTGACAAATGGAAATGCAAACCTTTCGAAGCTGAAGCAACAAAGTGGTAAGTTACGAGCCAACATCACCTGCTAATTCAAATGCGTATGACAAAAATGACGATTCGAATTTTATTAAATGAACAGAACTATGGCACAGGCAGTAGTATTACAGAATATAAAGGGATATCACCATGAAAAGGGGCTTGCTCCTAGCAAAAAAATCTCGTTTTCCACATCTTTTACCCACTGACAAACCCGGTTGCAAGTCTTTATTGCCAATGCCTGAAAACCGGTACGATTATAAGTTGAGAAGGCATCTAAAGAAAATAAACAAAATGCACCTAAGGATAAATCCAAATCAGCTTGAAATGGCTTCTCCAAGAAATATTAATTATAGCCAAAACAAAAATAACATGAGATTAAAATCTTTTGTCAAAGGATAAAAGTCCTAGCCAATTTTCTCCCAGGAGCCCTGACATTCATTTTCTTCAAATTCTTTCACCGGCTTCATTTCACATTATTGCCGTTATTTATTACTTTGCTACAAGTTCGTATCTTCTAAGGTGTTCTGTTTCATGATTTCTCCGTTTGTCTATGAGTGTCTCCAATCCCATTAACTCGGTTTGAGATTTTGTTGGCCAATTGGTAATAAGCAGGTCATACCAAACGTTGATAACCAATGAGTTGATTACGCTTGTGACAAGCTCTAGCATTGCCCATTTATTCTGCTGCTTAACCAGAAACACATTTCAACACCTATCCTATGAGATAAACACTATAATGCCCTTCGGATAAGCAATCATCTTTCTGGCCTTGCATTTAGCCCAACGGTTCCCACAAGTGATAAACCTCATTCAGAAAAACCCCTTTCTTGTCAACTCATCCCTAAATCTATATTCGGTTTATAGAAATGGGAAAACGAACAAATTCGGACGGAAGGACAAGGATTTGCATTTATTCCCCTTCACTGGGCCCATGATTTGCAATTCACTCAACATGGGAGGTTTGGCCGAGAAATGAGGCGGCAGGAGAGGGGGGGGGGGGGGGGGGGGGGGCGGAGGGGAGCGGGATGGGGTGAGCAAATTATATTACTTAACATAAACTGGGACCCACGAATTTTACTAAAAAATTTTCCCTCCCTTTTTTCTAATAAAACCAAACAAGGCAAGTAAAAAGCATCAATTCTTTCCCTTTTATTCCCTTTGGCAGATGTAAAAGTGGACAAGAATTGCATAGTGGAAAAGGGTAGGAAACAATAAAACTTACCTTGTCTGCAAGTGGATCAAAAGCTGCATAAAGCTCAAAGTCCTGGGTGACCCAGCATAGTAAAACTGACAAAACAAATGATCATATAACTCCATCAGGTAAGCATCATCAAGCATGTCAACACAAGTTTGATGTAATCGAAGCAAATGTCAACCATGGTATCCTATATAAAAATGTAATGTGCAACAGTAAAAATGACGCACAGTAATGATCAAGCTTGATTACCATAGGTTTTTTTATTAATTACAGTCATAAATGTCAAGGGATCAACTAACAAACGGCTAGCTGAAAAACTATGACTTCAAAATACCTTGAGTACTGGCCTACTAGATGCTGGTCTTTTGAAAAAACGACATCAATATTCAAGTTTGAAATAGTACAATCATACTTAAAACACCAAAGTTTGGACTATGTAGCAATGAGACTCTGTCAAGAAAATCAAAAAATTTCAGTGTTTCAACTTTTCCTTTCTGCATATGTATGAAGCAGCATGTATTCAAAAGTACCGTAGTTCTCATCTCTTCTAAACTGGGTTTTGTGTGGCCCAATTCCTTTGTCATGCATGGAACAATAAAGCTTCTGGTACGCTCTGTATAATCTGCAAGAAGAAGAATTAATTATCTTTCTACAACAAAAAGTGACATACGACTTCATTGTGGGAGATTCAATTTTATGCTTAAATGTACTGTTAAGATTCAGCTGTCACCTTTTCTGCTGACGAGGACTACTTATTGGTGGTGAGAACTCAGAGGATACATACTGATCCAAAAATATACTCCGATATATAAAATGCCAAAGTCCAGCAGGACCGCCTACGCCAATATATGGTTCCCTGAATCTGTCAGGAGAATCTGTTGGAACTGTATGTTGACCCAAATGAGGAGAAAAAGATCCAGAACGTGGCAAAGGATCAAGAGGCAACTCCTCAACACGCATCCCACCATCTACCATGGATCTCTGAATCTCGCTTAGTACACTGGACTTTAAAAGGACCGATTCAATCCGAATCCTAAAAGATCAGAGACAAAATTATGTAGGGAGAAAAAAAACTGGGCTAAAAAGTTACCAATCTATGAAATGGGCTAGGATGTTGCCACATGAACTCCTACAGCACAAATATCATTTTTTCAAACTAAATTTATTGTATACCTGCAATCCTTGAGATGATAAAAGGCATCTGAACTAGTAGTAAGCAACATCAAGTATGTATCAACCTGCCACAAGAAAGTGTATTTTGTCATGATATTTTAAGTAGACAAGCTTAACATGAGGCAAAGTATATAATGTGTACACTTAAATTTACACAAGTCATCAACCTAAGTGCGACTCACATCAAGATAATGGACATAAGCGTACAAAAATGCCATGGGATTATATCTAGGCAAGCAAATTGGAGAGAAAGATTCAGATGTCCTGCATTAAGACAAAAAGAAGAAATTAATACAACTATTGCAGCAGAAAATGTCTATAAAACATAATCACCCACAATTGAAACCATGGTAGTAGAAAAGAAAGTACCATATACTTTTTGTGTATGATCCTGTGCTTTAAAATGGGACATCTCGTGATTGGAAACTGACACTAGTACATGGGATTGGAAATTGAAACTAGTAGCTGGTTAGTATTTAGTGTATCATATCGTACTAGTTTCAATCCCAGATCCCCTGTAAGTTTCCAAAAGGAAGACATAACGCCTATTCAATTTAATCTACTTGCCTAAATGATTCTGATGCCATGACAAAGTTGGAAAGCAGCAACATGTCATCAGGATGAAGAGAGGCCTTTTGAGCACCAACAAGACTGATAACCTGCAATCCATTTCAAGTTGTTACGGTGCACTAAGTTGTAAAAGATTTTTCAACTGTGCCATGAAAAATATTTTAAAAAAATATTCTTAAAAAGAGATTTCCTCAAGTATTAACATAAGGACAGAACCTTGTGCTTGCACATCAGTATTGTAAAGAGAACACCAGAATCGGCAACATCATGCAATATGGCACCTGCAGCTTGCCTTGTCGCAAAAGCAAGGGGAAGACAAGTGTATGCGTGAAGAAATGTGGCAGGATTCCTGAAAACACAGAAACAAGTAGTAGTTCTATAAGCATCTTCTGCTTTAGGTTTTGTAATTTTAATTTTTGGCATGTGTGAACGGAAATTACATTGGCAGCCTGTAATAACAGGACCAAGTAGAAAACATTAATAGTCATAACACAAACAAATAAATGAGAAAAAAACAGATATATATCATAATTTCAAGATACGATTGACTTTGCTTATGTAAACTTCATATTAAAGAGCATATTGGTCTTACCAAATTTTTTTCTAAATGCTTTTAGAACAAAAGGTTTTTATTCAGAACTTTTATACTATTTCAAAGTGAACAATCAGTTTAAAACAGACCAGGTTAGAAATGATTATAAAATTCAGCCTGGGAAGCAGCCCTTCACATAGATTGGATGATCTGTTACTATCACTACTACAATAGTTCATCACCAAAATAACAATATCTGTAATGTAGGGATACTACTTGTGCTCTTGCAAACATCTAAACATCTAAAAACAGGGACTATCATATGAGTTTATGGGATGGTTTTTCACACCAAAAGAAAATTCATATCCAAGTTAGGCATGCCAAAGGAAGCAGAGAAACAAACCAACTGAAAGAGTGGATGAGGGAAGAGAAGACAATATCTGTTCCTCCAAGCAAAGGTGTCATATCAAACTTCGGATTCTTCTCAAAACATCTATTTACTGACTTTGTAAGAATAAGTAGCATCTGCATCCACATACCGTGACTAATTAAATGAAGTGCAGTTACTAACATAGGCTATTTTTATTCTATAAAAGGGAAAGTACATAAACAATATTCTGGTTATTCAATAAATCACTAACAAATATGACCTAACAGTCAAACATATTAATGCATAAAGAATTTTGCGGAAGGGGAAGATCCAATGCTACCTGACCATAAATAAGTTCCAATTGCACCCTCAAAGACTCGTAAGGCTCTTCTGTACAGCTGATGCACACCAAGTAAATTGGTCCCTTGACAAGAAAAATCACCTGAACATACAAATATTTTTATGCCAATTTAATTTAACTGGTTCCATAAAGATAAGGCCTACAGCTGTGAGTTGATGTACAGTCAAATAATGTCATTCTAGACCTCCACACAAGTAACACCTAGGTATTTTCACGCACATGAACATTATTTTCAAACACTTAAGATATATATTTTAGCAAAAACATAACATATTTCAAGTCATATGAGAAAATTCAAAAAATACAAGCCAAAGGTCCCTAGTCAAATATGTTTTTATAGGATAACATGCAAATATCACTAAGACTTCAACATCTGCCCAAGACTGTCAGGATGGACAACACAGCTCCATCAACTAGTTCAAAACTAAAGTTATCTGTTCAGGGATGGTATACACAAGGACTCATGCAGGATTATATTACCAGGAAAATGAGAAGGCAGTTCTTATGATCATCCTAGGAATCATGGACTGTTAAAGAAGAAATAACTTGACGAACAAAATTTCACAAAAAAAGTAACAAAGCAGACCTGATGCTTCCCAGCCCTAACCAATTTGACATGATCCCCACTGTAAAACAATTAATGAACAAAATCAATGGACGTTTTCTACATAATTCGACTAAAGTACATCTGTAAGAGTAGACAAATAATCAAAATTTAAGAAATTGGAGGAGGGATTCGATTCAGAATGATTGAGACACGTACCCATTCTCCACGAAGGAAATTATGGCTTGTAATGTTGCTGAAAATCCTGCTAGCTTGTGTTCATCTCCATATCTGATATTAAGCAAGTAATTCAAAAGAAGACATAAATATATCACGAATGCAGAATATAGACTGGTAGTTGCACTCTATTTTGCATTTCTTGAAACAGATAGTCGAGTCACCTGAGACAAACCTGGAATATATTGGTTTGCCAGAGTGACTTAGTATGAAAAAGTGCTTCTTTCTCTTTCTCCATGATATGGAAGCATCATCCTGCACTTCAATTATAAATCAAACAGAAACATTGCAGTTATCAATGAAAATCACTTTGTCATCCAAAATAGCAGTGAAATTAAAGGGATTGGTATGGGGCTGAATTGTTTTATGAAGAGAAAAGAAGACACTGATGTGTTTTAATATCGCATAATTGATGACCAAACTTTAAGGACTAAAATACCACAACAATGAGCAATACACTAAGCATTTTAACTTCCTTTCTCTCTTTCAATATTCTCTATTATGCTTTTGTTTTGCAATCTAACAATGTTCAGAGATTTATTTCACCAATCCTAGAACTCTAGAATGCCTGATTAATACATCATACTAATATACAGTAGAAATCAAAGAATTGCATTAAAAAAAAGCCAAGGAAAATACATTAATCTTTTGACAAAAATCTGAAAATGGTATGACAAATCTAGCGAATACACAAGAGACCTGAACCCCACTTTGCATATAGGACCATCCTGCATTCAATACCAATTACTAATTATCTCAGCACATATATACACTATGTTATGTCACTAACCATGCTAGGGAGCAATCTCTTTCTCTATCAGATTGCAATCCAAGGCTTTCAGCTCTGTGACTCAACTATCATTCTCACACTAAACATATTTGATCATATAGACCAAAAAGTTACTAAGATCATAAGGACAAGAAAAGTTATCATTCAACATCTGTATGCCTTAATCAAGTGCATAAGTACATGCTAATATCTAAAATTGAGCAATAAACAATCTATTTACACCTATTTCAGTCAAGAAGAGCACCAAGGTAGCCGTACAACAATGTCTGATACATAGCACCTGCATAAGTAACGTATATCCTACATTTGTCTAAGGCAACTAATTGAAACAACACACCTACCATACAAATCTTCTAACAGTTTGAAATTAGTGAAATACACAAACATACAAATGAATCAAGTCTCGAGCTTTTTCCAATACCATTTCCGAAAGAAGTCCGCAGGGAAATTACCTAACTCTCTTCCCAATTTCTCTCTCAATCATTACTTTATTTTTCAATACTACACTTCATGCACAATTAAAACTCGCTTTACATTCCATGTCTCATAATGACCAAGCAATTCAACCAATGCAATAATTGTCACACAAATTACACGGCCAAGGAGTTGTTAGAACGCAATACCTCATCGATATGTCGTTTCCCGGGCACCCAAGGGGTTTGCGAATCCGAAAACCCATCAGCAATCTCATCGTTTCTCACTTCCAAAATCTCATCAACTCCAGAGCCGGCACCACTACTGGCACTACTACTCCCTCTTTCCCCAGCATACCCACTGCTGCTGGGGCTCGACGGCCCATCAACCTCCAGCTCCGAATTGGTCCTCGCCCACACAATACCACCGCCGATTTCGCCACGTGGCAAGCCCTCGCTCGCCTCCTCCACCTCAGCTAAACCAGGAGCAACCGAATTAGCCCGGACTTCCTCCTCCTCGTTCTCGATCTCGTGGCGGTTGTTCTCCTCGGCCGATCCATGTGCGACGCCATTTGCATGGCTGTCGGCCTCGGACAATGCGAGGGCGGCCAATTGGTCTTCCGGGGGTTTGGGGATAGGGTTAGGGTTTGGCTCCCAGGCTTCGTCGCCGGAGGTCGAAGTTCCCGATTCGGAGGACATGGAGAACTAAAAAGGATTTGGGAATTTTGGTGAATTTTTGCGAATTTTGGTTAGTGAGAAATTAGGGCTCCAATCGAGTGTGCTTAGAGAGAGAGGGAGGAGAGAGAGAGAGAGAGAGGGAGGGAGGAGAGAGAGAGGGGTTCGTCTACCAGTCGTTTGTTCTGTCGTGTCCTCTGCTGCAGATTACTCCATTTCCAACGCGGCACTGACCAGTAGGTGGGGGCTCCGAGATCCGAATTGAGCCTGGCGCGTACTGATACGGGTCGGTTTAGAAAGTTCGGACTTTATACGTTTTGGGTTGGGGCGGGTTGAAGGGATTTTTGGACCAAGCCCAAAGCTTCTCAAAATTGTAAATCAGTTTAACACAATGGGCTTGGCCTCACAATGATAACTAATAAATTAGGTTTTCTCTCCTGCACATATGTGCTGTGCCCGTGCCCCATTTACAACAAACCTCAGCCCTCCTATTATTTTTAGCAAACGATATTACATACATTAAGGAAGAGAGGGTGCGCTCAACCTCACAATAAGCTATCAATAATGTAATTCAAATTCGTTTTTGATAAGAATCAAACTTAAGACCTCACTTACAAGTGAACAAGAATACCACTAGACCGTCAGCGTTCCATTTTTAGGATTTGGACCTGAACTTCATATATTGTCTAGGACATGTTTTTTTTTTTTTTTAAGTACAACGACATATTTTACACTAAGTGGAAGGGTAGTTCGGCTAAGCCACACAATGGGCAACCTAATTTGATATCAAATTCATCATCCAGGAGATTCAAACCTAAAATTTCTCACTTATAAGTGAAGAGGAGACATGTAATAGTGCCATCATCATGCTGGATCTTCCTTACAAGCTATTGCTTGGCTACTTTCCATAATAGGCCTTGATGGGCTTAATGAGGCTGTTGGGCCATGCTTGCCTTGAGCATGTGTAATTCGCGAGCCCAACAAATGATTGCTAGCCTGTGGTTCGTATCTTTCTCGCAAGATTTCGATGAGAAATCTCGTCGAAAGACATCTCCTAATCCACGTGTAATTATCTCATTGAATAGTAAATATAGGCCCTAATAGGGTTCCAAACAACTGTAGGTATATATTTGACTAGTATATGACACAACGCATAAAGATCTCTCATTTAATAGCAATAACATTAGTAAGTTAAATATTTAGTTATTGAGAAAAAGAATTCAGTAGAGTTTAAACTTGAACCAAAATACATAAACATTATTAATTTTCGCTATCGCAGTAAAGTGTCAGCTGATTAATCAAATGATTCAAACTTGAAAACTTATGAAAGAGACATTTAAAAAAAAACGAAAGAGACATTTAAAAAAAAAATGAAAGAGACTAGAGGGCTAGGAGAACGCGGGAACTTAAATAAAACGGGTGCGGGGGCTCGTATAAAGTAAACCCTATATATGTAGTCCCACCACTAAATAATCAACGGTTGAGATCTTTCCAATCTTCTTTTCAAAAAGGAAACTGTTGCCTAAGCTTTTTTAGCCATCCATTCATTTGTGTCAAGACAACGTCGATCCGTTCTTAACGCTCGCTTAATGATGAAATAGTCCTTGGCTTTATTCACCAAGTATTCAACGCCTTCCGTCCTTATTTGTCTATTAGTTATGAGTGTTGCTACTTCCATCCCAATGTCTTATTTCTCCACCACTTCAAATTAAATATTTTGTTTACAAATTTATTCTCGGATTTTTATCACAAATAGTCCATGAAATTGACCATCACCATCAAGATGGTCCCTGAAATTGAAAATCAATTAATATAGTCTCTAAAAATAGGTGTCGTAAATCAATGTGATTATTTCATCACAATTATGTTAAAGATTATGTTAAGTGCTGATGTGGCACATAAATGGATCCCATAAGTCTTTTTTTTTCTCACAAATGATCCTTAAAATTGACCCACAACATCAAATGGTCCTTGAAATTGACTTGCGACATTAAAATGGTCCCTGAAATTGAAAATATATCAATGTAGTCCCGCAAGTAAGTGTCCCAAATCTTTGAAGTAGGTCCTACTAGGAGAAAAAATTTCATTGTGCAAAAAGGTATTTAGACAACTTTTTAATTAATTACTAAACTCGCATTAGCACATAATAAATTTTTTTACAGAATTGTGACGGAATGATCATATTGATTTGCAACACCTATTTTCAAAGACTACATTAAATGATTTTCAATTTTAGGGACTATCTTGATGGTGTGAGTCAATTTCAAAGACTATTGTTATAAAAACACATATATCTTGTATGGCCCATTTATGTGCCACATCAGCACTTAACATAATTTTAAACAGAATTGTGACGGAATTACCACATTGATTTGCGACATCTACTTTCAGGGACTACATTGATTGATTTTCAATTTCAGGGACCATCTTGATGGTGAGGGTCAATTTCAAGGACCATTTGTGATAAAAACTCTTTATTCTCTTGCAAAATGACTTTAAATGACCTAAAAAAAAAAAGAATTTTGACAAAGTAAGACCTAAAATATCTTTCTATAGATAATATAAATTCAATTTTAAATATCAAATATTTATAAAAAAAATAGAGAAAAAAAGGAGGAAGAATACTAGCAGAACCCTGCCCAGATCGTCCCCTACATCCCTTTCCATTCTTTTTCTTCTTCTTCTTCTTCTTCCATATCCACCGGGACAACCACTGCTTTGGTAGTGGTGCTCATCGTCGTCCTCCACTTCTTTCATGCGAAGAAAAAACTCACGGCTAAAACACCCACTACGAACCCACAAACCCATTATTTGCAGGCCAGCCTCCTGCAGATCCGGGAAGAGGCGACCCATGCCACTCCTCCATATGCGCAACCCGACTGGAACGTGTCGCCTTTTCCATACGTCGTGCATGCGACATACTCTCTCGTCCAAATCCAACCCACGACAAACTTCTCCAACTAGGATACAAAATGACATCTCAAACTTTCCCATTGGTATCACCAAAAAATTTCCATTGATAAGTATTACTAGGCCCAATTCATGATTTTTTTCCACAAATTAAAAAAAATTAATTGTTATTTTATCTTTTATTTATTGTTAGGAATTTATAATATGACAGAACTACCCATCTAAACATGGTTGAGATTGTATTTCATTGTTTTTACTTTTAATAGTGGGTGACAAAATAAGTGGGGTGGGGAGATACGAAAAGGGGTGGGCTTTAGTAGCATGGTTGAGATTTTCTTGACTTTTTTTTTTTTTTTTTTTTTTTGAATATCTATGAATGTGAAAGTAATAAATAAATAAATGAAAAAAACACAACTGTTCATGTATTGTTGTTTAATTTAGATACAATGAAGTTTATAAGCAAAAGTGTTGTTTATTGCATTTTTGCTCTTCAAATTTGATCTCGTTAGCATTATTACTTCATTCAATTGGTTGTTCAAATGAGAAGATGTGTATGAACCGAATAAAAATTAAATTCAACTTCGTTGATGAATTGAATATATAACATTAAAAAAAAAAAAAAAAAAAACTACAAAGACGAAATTATGCTACAAAAAAATACACAAGCACGAATATGTCTTTGCATCGACTTGAACCAATTAATGCCTCCAAGCTTGAACTTTAAATTCATGTAGGTATTTTTATTTCTCATAGTATTTTTTGGGTGGCCATTACTTGTTTGGTAGGCAAGCTTCCTTCCTAGAGTTTGCAACTTTAGAAAATAATTGTTGGAGGTATTTTTTTTCTCAATATTTTTTTATAGATTTTTCACGTGAAGGGATTAAGATTTCAGGTGTGATCAAATTGTGTCTTCTTAATTGTCAATATCTGATGTCGGATTGAATTAAAAACCTAACCAACTATCTGAACATGGATAATTGGGATGCCTTGCAACCATCCACTAAATAACCTTATCGAAAAAGCAAAAGATTTATAGATAAAATAAAATTAAAAAAAAAAAAAAACTATATATGTAATGGTGGACAGTCTGCACATTACTCAAATGATAAAAAAAAAATTACATTTGATCTAGGTCTAAAAAATTGATTTGTAATCGGATTTAGTGTGTCCTATTTTTCAACTTTTTTTTTTTAGTATTACAATATAAATATTTACACTAAGAGGAGGGGAATTCGGTTAAGCCACACAATGGGCAACCTAATTGGATATCGAATTCGCCATCCACGAGATTTGAACCTAAAATCTCTCACTTACAAGTGAAGAAGAATACCACCAAACCGTAGTACTTAGTGTCTATTTTTCATCTAATTAAATTTCTTTAATTCAACCAGTGTTCTAAAAATCGGCTTTGCAGCCGCCTAGGCGTTAGGCGGGCACTGAGGCAATCCGGGCGGCGCTTGGGCGGCCTAGGCGAGCGACTGGATGGCCTAGGCGGTCTGGGCGTTTCACTTCCTTTTTTTGTTTTCAAAGTGAGGAAGGAGGAATGCAGAGCACTGTCTGTGTTCTGGGTTTTGAGTTCCGGCGAAGAAGACAAGAGGAAGAAGAAGCGAGAAAATTGAGTTTCTCTCTCTTCAATTCACACCCCACGTGACCATCCATTTCCCACTATTAGGTCTCATTTTTTTCATATTTAATATATTTTAAACTATTGTCCAATTAAAATGGGACACCTAGCATCCTATTTGCTTGTATGCGTATAAAAGAGGGGACATAGCACCTTAAAAACTGAATGTTATTAATGGTGCCCCACCTCCCTCCCTTCTATGCATCCCAGTCTCCCACCCTCCCTTTTATTTTATTTTATTTTATTTATGTAATTGTTTTAAATTGTTGGTTAAATACTTTCTTTTTTTGGTCAAATATTTTGTTTTCAAAGCTAAATGATTTCTAAACATATATTTGGCACCTTTATTCCCTTTTAAATGCACTATAAATTCATATAATCTTTGAAAAATATTTCCTAAAGTACCACAGATTTGTATCATTTGAACTTGTATCTTATTTCATCAAATCCATCAAAGTACTAATGATATATAGTAAATTTACTTAAATCCGCCTAGGCGCTAGGCCCCATCCCATCGTCCGACTAGCGCTTAATGTTTTTTAGAATCATGAATTAAACTTCTTGAGTTATGCATCTTTATTCACATTTTAATTTGAATATTTTTTTTTGAACAAACAATTGAATATTTTTTTTTAACAAACAATATTATCTACATTATGAGAAGGGAGTGGGTTTAGCCTCAAAATGGGCTAGCAATAATATGGTTCAAATTCGTCTTTGGCAAGAATCGAACCTAAGACCTCTCACTTATAAGTGAAGAGGAATATCATTGTACCGTAATACTAAGTGGCTTTTAATTTGAATATTTATGAAGATCTAACTACTTTTCTTAAAATAATTAAAAGAAGCAAGTGGTCCTTTACTACGATGTTGGAGATGAGTGATGCCCTTGCACTACAGCGTGAGTTCAGATGTCACATCCCAGCCCGGGGCGGACAACTTCCCAGGCCCGACTTCACCGTAGCATAATATTGTCCGCTTTGGGCCCCCAGCACACCCTCACGGTTTTGTTTCTGAGAACTCACACGAGAACCTCCCAATGGGTCACCCATCCTGGGAATGCTCTCGCGCGCTACTCGCTTAACTTCGGATTTCCTATGGAACCCGAAGCCAGTGAGCTCCCAAAAGGCTTTGTGCTAGGTAGAGATGAGAATATACATATAAGGATCACTCTACTGGGCGATGTGGGATGTCACATCAGACCTCGTTGGCTCTGTAATCTAACAAATCTATCATTTGACAAAAAAAAAAAAAATAATTAAAAGAAAATTTATATGTCATCGTATGATACCAACAATATATTAATGCTCACCTAATGTTCTCATTTTGAAGACCTGCAAGGTCCTTTTTCATTTGAACCATTAGATTAATTTGATGGTGCACTAATCAATAATCTCAAATTATTCCTGTAACACTTTAAACCCTAACAAAATAATAATCCCGATTAAAAAAAATAAAAAAAAAGTTCAATTGTGAAACCTTTCCATCTTCTTCCCCTACCTGTCTCTATTCTTCTGAGCTTTTTGCATGAGCAGCAGTGCAACACACATCCCCAAGTTATAATTTGTGTTTGAGTACTCGGTCCGAGAGGTCTTTCTCCAAAGTTCAATCATTCAAGAAGAATTCTTCATCTCACGCATGTTTTAGATTCCGCACCACAATCGTCGATGGGGTCCGAATGAGTGGCCTTGCAGACATTTATCAAAATCCCTAAGTTGGTTGGAATTAGGTTACATTGAAGATTGTTGGAACTGCTGTAGCGACAGGTGCATGGTTCCTTTTGAATCTCTAAATCTTGTTATGTTTCTGGTAGGTGTTCTAATAATGTGAAAATCAAATCAAAGTGAAAAACTTATTTCCTTTCCGAAGTATTTGTTTAATTGCAATGTATTTACAAAATCTTCATTTTGTTCCTCTCACCTTTTTCATTCGCAAAAATGGAAAAAAAAATTCAGACGAAGAGGGAGGGGGAGGAGGCAGAGAGAGGGGTGGAGATGGGAGAGACGGATAAGAAAAGAAGACGGAAGGGTTTCACGTGTGGACCCTTTTTTTATTTTATTTTCTTTTCAAGTGGGATTATTATTTTGTTAGGATGTAACAACGATAATTTAAAGATATTGATTAATCAATTGTAACTGTGATAATTTAAGGTTATTGAATAATCCATCATCAGATTAATTTAAGGGTTCAAATGAAAGAGGACTTCACATGTCCTCACATGAGGACCTTTGGTGAACATTACTGACCTACGCTAAAGGTTGATTAAATACATTTAACCTGTGATGGAAGTAGAATATACAAAAATAAAAAAAAAACTTAATCTACCTATCATCCATGAAAGTAGTTCAAAAAAATTTAAACTTCATACGTTTATACATTCATACTACTATATTTGATCAGTGGGGGAGCTACTTGAGGATCAGGAGAGGCCCGTGCCTATCCTGAAGTTTCTTGTGTGCTTTTAGTTGAATACTATGTATTCTTTGACTTATATGCGTTTGCTCCCAGTTAGCTTTATTATATTTCTCTAATTGATAAAAAAAATGTGTTTTACAATAGTTTGTTATGAAACCAAAGCCTTCTATCAACTAGCCTTTCTTAGTTAGTTGACCATTTCGCATGATAGAGTATTGTTTTACTACACATGTATGGAATAAAGGAAGAATTTATCTTGAATTTTTTTTTTTTATAGCTGCAGTTTTGAACCATGATTATTAATTTTTGTTCAACGTCAATGTAGGAACTTATAAAGAAGTTTGGTACTTATGATATAATTATCTCAATCTTATTTTTTCGTGACTCCATTACTCTATTTTAATTAAAAATTTTCTTTGCACTATTAAAAAATGAACCTTTTTTCTCCCATTCGTGATATTACTTTTTGTCAAATTTCTTTCATATGGCTTCAAAGCCCTTCCTGGCTTCGATTTTTGGCTTTGCCATTGTATTTGATGATGTGTATAGTACTTACAACATAAATTAGTTAGTACACTTAACCTATGATGGAGCTAGAAGAAAAACTTGAGATACGGAACTGGGAGTAGGAGAAACAATATTTAGTTTGTCTAGTTAATCCTAAAATTGAGTTAAAGATAATAAAACTAAACTGATGTGGATAATCAACGAATGGAACTAACCCAACAAAGTGGACTGAACCCAATAATGACTTGCATAATTGGACTTATACCAAGTTTACTCATAAAAAGAAGTCTATTTCTGTCACATTCCAGCCTGAGGCGGATCACTTCCCGGGCCGGCTCCACCACCGTAGCACGATATTGTCCGCTTTGGACTTACCATTCCCTCACGGTTTTGTTTTTGGGAACTCATGAGCAACTTCCCAGTGGGTCACCCATCATGGGATTCCTCTAGCCCCCTTCTCGCTTAACTTCGGAGTTCCTACGGAACCCGAAGCCAGTGAGCTCCCAAAAGGCCTCGTTCTAGGTAGGGATAAGAATATACATATAAGGATCACTCCCCTGGATGATGTGGGATGTTACAATTCACCCCCCTTAAGGGCCCGACTTCCTCGTCAGCACACACGCGATCAGGGTTAGGCTCTGATACCAATTTGTCACATCTTGGCCCGGGGCGGATCACTTCCCGGGCCCGCTCCATCACCGTAGCATGATATTGTCTGCTTTGGGCTTACCATTCCCTCACGGTTTTGTTTTTGGGAACTCACGAGCAACTTCCCAGCGGGTCACCCATCATGGGATTGCTCTAGCCCCTTTCTCGCTTAACTTCGGAGTTCCTACGGAACCCGAAGCCAGTGAGCTCCCAAAAGGTCTCGTGCTAGGTAGGGATGAGAATATACATATAAGGATCATTCCCCTGGACGATGTGGGATATTACAATTTCCCACTATAAGAATATTTCAAAAATAATTAAGGTTGTCCATAGGTTAAAGAATTTCCGAGTAGTTTAGAATATCTCTATAATTCAGATTTTTCATTCCAGTAGATTAGATTAATTTAAAACATGCATTACATATGGTTTGAATATCTTGCATTACAAAACTAAGAAGCCTCATAGCAATTGCATTGGAAAATATTTTCTTTTGTTGGTCGTCTCATAAGCATATACATAATTGTCAATTGTTGTTTGTGCGTAAATAACTGAAAGAAATCCAATTGACCTAATTATAAATACGAGTAACAGTAAGACCAAATTTCCCTTCAAACTAAGAAGCCTCGCAGAAATTGCAAACACAAACATTTTTTCAATATACGTACATATGCGCAAAACTTACCTCAACAAAGAAATCGACTCCCCGACAAAACTTGAAAGGCAAAGGAAAAGGCGTAGATTTGACACCTTTGTATTATTATGCATTATTTTTTAATACAAGTCGTTCTCACCAATTTCTTTTTCTGCTTTCTATATCGTGCCAACCCCACCAACACTCAAATAATTAAAAAAAATAAAAACCCACCAACCATTTACTTTCCATTTTTATTTACCAATTTGGCCCCACCACCTGCATTTCTCACCTACCGTTTTCAGACCTCAACCCCAAAAAATTAACCACTTCCATCTCATCCGAAATTAAAAACAACCCAATAACTTAATTAAATTAAGAAGAAATTGGAATTTAATGTTAATTAAAATTTGGGTAAATTACACTTTATCACATCAAGTTTGAGATTTATTGCAACTTCATACAATATCTTCAAAACATTTCACTTTCATATCTCAGGTACCATTTTATTTCAATATAATACATCCGTTACATTTTTCATCATTGATCCGTTAAAAGCTGACGTGGCTAGCATATTTGTGCCATTTGACAAAAAAATAATTTTTTATGCATTTAAAATATTATAATAATTTACCTTATTTAAAAATTAAAAATAAAAAAAAATATAGAAAAACCCAAAAATCGTCTTCCTTACCCATCGGGGTCTCTCTCCCATCCATCATCACCCACTCCTAAAAATCCCATCCCCCATCACCCCTCCTTAAAATCCCCTTCTCAGTCATCTCCTCACTCACCATTTATGATTGCTTCTCTCTCTCTCTCTCTCTCTCTCTCCCCTTCTCTCTCTAGGAGATGAGCTTATCTGCGAAGCCTCAAAACCCTAACCCTTATATCAAGCACTCCTCTCTCTTCTTCGTCCTTTTCCTATCGCCGATCGATTCGTAGAGACGCTCACCGGCGATCTGCTCTCCCACAAAAAACGTAGGAGCTTTGACGGAGGGGGTCAGCTCGGGTGGGATTTTTGGACGTGGCGACGGTCGCTGGGAAGTTGGGGGTCGGTGGGGTGGGGTGTTTGGGTCGCAGGGAAGCGTTTGGGGAAGAAGATGTTTTTTTTTTATAATTATTTTTAATTTTTAATTTGTAAATAGGATACATTATTATAATATTTTAAATGTATAAAAAATTATTTTGTTTGCTAGCATAATTTTGACGATAAATGTAACAGATGTATTATATTGATATAAAATAGTAAAGTAGTAAAGAGCGTCTTAACAGATCAATAGATGAAAAATGTAACAAATATATTATATTGATATAAAATAATAGTTGAGGTTTTAATGAATTAATAGATGAAAAATGTAATAGATTTATTATATTAATATAAAATAATAAATAAAGGAGGAAAATAAAATATTTTAATAATATTATATGAGATTGCAATAAACCTTAAACCGGAAATGGCAAAGTAATATTTACCTTAAAATTTATACCTCCGAGAATTGGAGGACGATTCTCCAATTTGGGATTACATTCGTAAAAACGATCATCTTGATCTCACAAATTACAAAAAAAAAAAAAGAAGCACAAAATACATAAAATTAAAAAAAAAAAAAAAAAAAAAGAATCTAACCAATAATTTCCGTACATCCCCAACCCCCTCTCTCTGTATTTCCTGTTTCTGAAAAATAAATATTAATCCTCGAACCCAGTTTTTTCCCAAATTGCATTTCGGACCCGACTGAGATCCCTCCCTTTCAACGTCCTCCCGACGCCTTCGTGCACCGAGAACGACGCGATTCTCGTTCTCGCCATCTGCCTCGCCAGGAACTCGTGCGGCGGGATCCGCACGCCTCCCTCCACGTCGTCATCGCCGTCCGCCTCGTCATCGTCGCTCCTCCGGTTCTCCCGGTACTCACCTCTCAAGATCTTGGACCAGTCCGGAATGCCGACCGGCAACGACGCCGCCTTGCCGCCGGTCATGTCCGAGCGGTGTCCGGAATCTCCCCGCCGGTTCTTCACTGCCGAGACGCCGCGGGAACTCGGGATCGGTTTGCGGTACTCCGGCGAGTTGGACCGGCCGAAGTTGTAGATGTCCGACTCGTCGAGTTCGAAATCGGACGCTAGGGTTTGGTGGTGGTGGTGGTCGCCGGAGAGGTAACGGTAGTTCGGCCTAGCGTAGTAGCTCTCACTAGTCGCCATTCGGGGGAGGATCAAATCACTGCGTTTTGGTTCGAAGCCCTCGGTATCCTTCTGCGTTTGTTGATTTTGGTTCTGAGAATTGAAGGCGTTTCGATTGGCTTTTATAGAGGTCATCTTGCTGCTTTGGCGCAAGTGGATAAGACTGTCCTCTATCTTCGAGTTCAATCATGGTAAAATTACCTTACTGGCCCCTTCAATTATTATGGGAAATTGACACGTAGGATTTTCGATTTATCCACTCAAGGTGGTTAGGTTCGATCTCGAGGGTGGGCCCGGAATACATTCTTGGTAGAGATTTTTCAAATATCATCTATCCACAAGATAGTACATCATGTGTTATTATTTAAATAGTAAGATATATATGTTAAAAAGTTAATAACTTAAAAAATAAAATTTCTCATCATTTACATAAAAATACGTAGTGTAACACTTAGATTCCTGTCATAATTAAAAACTTTTCCTCGCACTATTCTAATGATGGAGGTTTTTACTCAGGAAAGGGATCCTCCTAATCTACCAAATTCAGATATCCAGATTGTTGAAATTTGATTTAATGATTAAAGTTATTATAATTTTTAGGATAAATTATATTTTACTCCCACAGGTTTTGGTTAAAACATTTCAATTTCATACATTTATTATTATTATTTTTTCAATTCATACAACCGTTAAAAAATCTGTTAAATTATCCGTTAAGTGATGATGTGGCAAATAAGAGGTTCCTATTTGTTGTGACACGTGGCTAAACACTTAATAAAAATTTTAAAATAGTAAAATAATTAATTTAAAAAAAAAAAAAAAAAAAAAAAAACCAGATTCATCTCCCGCACCCCCTTCTTCGTCCTCCCCCAGCCACCTCGAGCCAACCCCTTTCCCTTTTCCCTTTTTCCCTTCTACCATCACCAGCCCCGTCCCTTTCCCCTCGAACTAATTAGAAATTCAATTAAAAAAATTAATCAGATAATTGAAAAAAGAAAAAAAAAAAAAACCTACCTCAACTTCCTTTCTCTTCGTGTTCTTCCATCTCCACCAAATCAGTCATCATCTTCGTCTCCCACCCAGCCAACGAGAACCTTGACGAGGATGAAAGCGAAGACAGAGCCTAGATGTTTCTGAACCTTACCCATCATGGAATTAAATTACTTGGATTAGGGATTTAGGTTTAATTGCAAATATGAAACTTGGATAAATTGGATGCATAAATAAGGAATTTGGGATTCAAGTTGGAGAAGAGGTGCATTAGTAATGGGAAAGGGAAAAGGGTTGGCTCGAGGTGGCTGGGGGAAGACGAAGAAGGGGGTTGGGGAAGACAAGGGATTTCTGGGCTTTTATTTTATCTTTTATTTTTAAAAAACCCTTATTTAATTAATTATTTTAAAATTTTAAAATTTTTATTAAATGTTTAGTCACGTGACACAAATGTGGCAGCCACGTCAGCACAAATGGGCCCTCTTTATTTGTCACATCATCACTTAACGGTTAACTTAACAGATTTTTTAACGGTTGTATGAAATTGAAAAAAAGAAATACTAAATGTATGAGATTGAAATGATTTAAAGATATTGTATGATGTTGTAATTGCACCGAAACCTGAGGGGGTAAAATGAAATTTACCCTAACTTTTAAAGCGAGCCCATATTTGTAACTATTGGATCAAATTTCAATGGTCTGTATTTCCAAACTTGATGAATTAGGAGGAAGGGATATGAAGAGGATCCCTTTCCTTTTATTGGACCCACTGGAATCGCTACATGATGGGATAGGACTCCGGGGCAACAGATTGTTCGCGTAGCGGTCTGTTTGGTATTTGATCCTTTTTGTTAGCCGAACTAACGTATAACGTATTTGATCTTTCGTAACTGTAAACCAGAAGATGGAAAAAAAGGAAATTGAATATATTTTTGTTTTCGATCATTTGCTTTTATTGTTATAAAAAAGGTTTACACGCATTTTGGAATAGGATCTTATTCGTTCGGGAAAAAAAAATGATCGTATTTCACTTTTGTTAATTGTTCTAATATATATATATAAATTAATAGGTTTTAAACAAAAGTTATGTCGGAACATAGTAGAAATCATTAGATTTTTTGAATTATGACATACAGGAATACATACGTTAAATACATCACCATTGTATTAGGAGATCATGATTTTTTTATTTTATTTTTGGATCAATTAGGATATCATGATTGATACTTCAATATTATGTGTGTATGTATGGATGACTTTTTTTCTCAAATATTATGTAAATGTGATGTCCATGTTCACAATTTATTCTATTTATTTCTAACGGATTACGAAAAAGGTTATGCTAGTGTCATGCAAAAGCGAGTTATTTTAGATGCATGGTTGTCACATGAATCCACCACTCCAAATGCTATTACTTACATTTAGTAAATAAACTATGGTTGGTCCATGAAAACTTCATATCTAGCCAAATACCATTTGTTTCCAAGCCGTCGATGACCGCCACGTACATAGAGGGAATTATTAGGGATGGGTTTCAAAAATTAAAAACCGAAATAAATCAAATCGAACATCGAATCAAGACCGAAAAAATCGGAGACGGAGAGAGAGGGATATGATAAAAGTACGGATTGACACAAAACGAGAACAAAACAAGTTTTGTCGCGACATGAATTAGGGGGAGGGGTTCACCTATGAAGAGGCCGAAAGTGGGCCTGTTTGAGGTTCGAGGAACTGCACACGTGTCCCACTACTTGTGTCTAGCCACGTGGCGCGGTTTGGTTTCACTCTAATGCTGGAGCAGGCTGGCACGTGAACTAGGCCCCTACTGCTCCGATCTTGCGCGTCTCTTGCCAGCTGGCCCAATGCCCTCCCGAAACGCGACAATAAAATGTGAAAAATTCCCCGCACGTATCGCGATATTATAATTGAGGGGGACACGTGGAGTTATTAAATTGATTGAACGTTGAACGGCAAAGCAAACCTCACGCTTTGCTTATGAAAAGCGATAGGAACTAGCAAGAAGGAAGAAGGAAAAGGTAAATCCTCAAGTCGGTCCGGACAAGCAGTCTTTTTCTTTGTGGAAATAAAATAAATACATAATTATTGATTGCTAAGATAATTTTTAGAGACGTCTTTTTATTTTTTTACACATTTCTGTTTATTTTTAACTCATGGATTGAATAAATTAAGTTAATAAACGAAAATAAACATAAACGTTTTACCTAGTTTGTAGAAATCATTTTTATTGACTATTGTATCTAACGTTTTTTGTTTATCACACGATATTTTTAAACTACTCTAACTAAGTTCAAACTCGAGCGTAAGTTAACCAATTGCATTATCCTTGTCAGCTAATCTAACTCATATGTACTCGTACTCGTACCTAAGTTAGTTAGCTCCCAAATTCGTTTTGATAAAGTTGAATTTAATTTAGTCAATTGATCTCATTCACATTACTTGTATTATTTGTTTAGCTACCAAATTAATTTGAATAAAGTTGGGTTTAATGCAGTCAAATTCTAGCAGCGGAAGCATAAATTTTGATTCGACCGTTTGAGTTACACAATAACCAATGGGAGATTACGGCCTTCCGGGTGGCTTCCGTGAGACTATTATATTATGATGACTAAAATGTGGTCTAAATCGTCAAATTAACAACAATATTGTTGTTTAACTTTATTGGAGTTCGCAGAAAAGATATGAACATATCTAATTTGAGGAATGTGACTTCAAATTATTGACTGATAATTTAATAATGGAATAATTTTTTAATAAGATCGTACTTTAGTAACATGGTGTTATCATATCTATTAATATTAATCACAACATTTCGCATTGCAAAGTAACTTCATGTATGATTTGATTTCTTTAATTAATTTGTTCTAGCATCGTATAGTTTATAATATAGAGTTTGGTATTGTTTGACAAGAGTTGCGTTAATATTTGGGACGGTATGTTATAAATGGTGAATTATTTTGATGGACAATCTTTATTTTTAACTTATTGGAATTGGTGTGTTGTCAATGTAAATATTTTATGTGATGATTCATATCAAATGTTTTATTTCCTTTGAGGTTTGTTCGTTTGTGTCCATGGCTTGGTTTGCACTTTGCACGGCATAGCTGAAACAATTATTAGGAAAGCTAATTTTGTGGCTGATGTCCTTGATGGACATTGGTCTACTGATGGTTGTTTTTGGTGGAGGTGTCGCTTCTGGGATTTTTGTACATTTTTCTTATCCTAAAGGCTTTGTTTGTAATTTTATTTTCCTATAAATAAATTTAAAAAACAGTTATTAAATACATCATTCCATTGCTTGCATTTATACTAATCCAATTAATAAGACCAAGCCACTCAATGCGACATCCCACATCGCACACGGGAGTGATCCTTATATGTATATTCTCATCTTTACCTAGCACGAAGCCTTTTGGGAGCTCACTGGCTTCGGGTTCCATGGGAACTCCAAAGTTAAGCGAGTAGCGCGCGAGAGTACTCCCATGATGGGTGACTCATTGGGAAGTTCTCGTGTGTGTTCCCAGAAACAAAACTGTGAGGGTGTGCTGGGGGCCCAAAGCGGACAATATTGTGCTACGGTGGAGTCGGGACCGGGAAGTGGTCCCGCCCGGGCCGGGATGTGACACTCAATGCTAATAATTTTTCAGTATGCTGAGAATATGAATCTCACATTTTTTAAAGTATAGACATTGCATGTACTTATAAGTAATTGATTTTATAGCAAAAACTTAACTTGCTTCATGGAACTAGACCAGGTTGCCCCACATGTGAAGTCCAATGGTCACACATGCTCCACGTCACCAAATTTGTGTTGTCCACATGTTAGACTTTAAAATTTGCCGCATGTGAGAGGGCATGGATGGTAAGAATATGAATCTCACATCAAATAAACCTTACATGTACTTATAAATAATTTGTTTATTGGTGATGACGTCTTGTCTTTAATTATGCGATGTTTCGTTTATCATATTCAACCACAATATAATAATTAGAATACTATATACAATTTTCATTAAAAAAATAATTACACTCCAATAATGATGACCTTAATTCAAGACTTGTTTATTTAGGCTACGATCTGATGATGATCAAGTCATATTATATAAGACACTAATCAACCATCCCTATCCTACTATCCTTTGTATACTAATAGCTACGTTTTTTCTCTTCAAAGTGGAAGCCATTTCATGTACTAATTAAAGATCGTTTAGCAATAAGCCAATAACAAATAAAATCAAGCCCCTTAAGACTTAAGCCACTTGCCATAAACTTTTTCGCTGGAAAAATGTAAGTGCAATTTCATAAAAGAGAAGTACTTTTGTTGGAGTACTTGTGCTCCAACTTTTCCTTTTTTATTGGAATAAAATATGTTCCACATTTAAGCTACAAAGAAATACGAGTGCGACATATTTGAACAAGTCGTTCACTTGATGATTGATTAGTGGTTCAAATTGACGATCTAATAACTTAATGCGAGTTTGTACAAATTGGACATTTTTTTTCTTCTAATTAAATCATAAGATATACATGTAAGGGGACCGAATGGGGGCAATAGTTAATCAAACATCATCTTAGACTTATCTAAAATATTTAAGCCCTTAATTAATCATGAGGGACAACAATAATGTGATATTTTGGGTAGTGGGTATTGGATTACCTTAACAGGACTAAAATGGCATCAAAATAGGATCTTGGAAAACATCTATAACTCTACAACAGATTATCCCATCAACAACTAAAGGGCATTACTTCTACTTTGAGATTCAAAGTTCCACCCAAATTATGGGTGATACTATCGACACATCTATTTTTACCTCTTAAAGTACTCTTTTCAAATTTCAGATGACAAATCGAATGAATTGAAGAAGATCAATGGATAAAAATTAAAAGGGTGTGTGAGAAATAAAAATGTGTGTGTGAATAGTATTACTCATATGGATACTAGTGATATTAGTTTTTAGCTTTTTAGCCAAAATGGTATCTGAAATTGGCATAACTCTTCACTTTGGTATCTGAAATTTAAAATCAATAGACGTGGTCTTTAAGATTGTCCACCGTCAATCATTTTGGTCATTTGGGAAAAATCTCCATTAAATTGAAGAAACCACCAGTTCAAGTGAAGACGTTGATTTGACAAAAATATCCTCAATTTAATGGAGATTTTCCCCGGAATGACCAAAATGATTGACGATGGATAATATTAGGGACCACTTCTATCAATTTCAAATCTCAGGGGCCAAAGTGAGAAATCATGCCAATTTCTGGGACTATTTTGGCTAAAAAAACCATGTTTTTTAGTTTTTTATGCAACTTGTGTCATGAATTTTTTCAGTTGTTTATGCAATTTTTGTCTATTTTATTTTTGCCTTTTCAATTTGTTGATTTTACAGTCTCGTTGAATTTGTGTCTTATACAAATGTTTAAAGTATGGTCTAGTGGTATTCCTCTTCATTTGTAAGTGAGAGGTCTTAGGTTCAATTCTCACCAAAGGCGAATTTGAACCAAATTATTGCTAGCTCATTGTGAGGCTAAACCTACCTCTTCTCTTTTAGTTTAGATAATATTGTTTGTTAAAAAAAAAAAAAATGCTCAAATTTTTTTTTTAATAAATATTGTGACAACCCGTTCCAAATTTTACGTTTTTATTTTATTTTAAAAGCGTGAATTTACGAAATTGCCATAGAGGCAAGGACTTTGACTTCCATTGACCATCAACTTGAGAGATGTGGGACTTATTCTTTTAGCATATCCTCGTAGTACTCGTTGGTACGAACGTATAGGCGAAAGCCGTTTGCGAGTCCGGATTATAACGGTATAGTTACGGACGTTCGAAATTGGTTATTCAAGGTTTAGTGTTAATTAAATTAAATCCCCACTTTGTGGGGGTGAAGCCCAATCAGAAATGGAGGAAAGAAAGAAGAGAGAGAGAAAAAAAAAAAAAAAAAAAAAAAAAGGAAAAAGGAAGTGGCTTTCCCGTCCACCCGCACCCACCACGAGTTCCCATTTTCCAAGGCCGATTCCGGCCAACGCCGGTGGAGTTTTTCGATGCCACCACCACCATCTTGAAGCTCTCATTCCCCTCTACAAAACCCACCCAAGAACCACCTTGATTAACCATGGTATGTGGCAGTTTGAGGCCACGAAAGTTGACGAAAATCAATAGTGCTTCGGCCACCCTTTTCGATTTTCCGATAAATCGGCAAAGCGATGGCTGATGCCACCACTTGGGCTTTGTAGTCCATCATCCCAGGAGCGAAACCCAACCAACCTTGACCCCGTTGGACCACCGTAGACGACGAATTGACGTCGGGAAGTTTTAGGCACCCGCCGGCTTTGTGGGCAAAATTGACCATCTTCCGTCCACTTTTGGACTTCATGGCAGGTATGAAAGTTGCTCTAATCACTGAGATCTTCATTTCTGTGAAGTTTGAGAATTTTTGGAAATAGTTGGATTTTTCGGCGAGTCGGGGCGGCCGACCGCCACCCGGGGTGGCCGACCGCCACCCGCGGCGGCGCGTGGCCAGTGGGCCGCCAATGCTATTTTTAGGCTATGTCGAATGTCTTGAATTCAGTTTTGTCATTTGAATGACGTAGGTTGATCGTTGGAACCTAAATTCGTTATAATACGTTACTTGATAAAAATGTGAATCGATGATCCGACCGTTGGATCGTCACCAAAATTGGATACATTATAATACGTAATATTTAAAGATCATAGGAATTTATGGATCATGAATCCGACTTACGGATATTCCTGAATTGGATTTGTAAGTTAGTAAAATAAATGTTCACGACCACTTGTTTTAGGCAATTGGCGGAGATCTGACCGTTGGATCGTAATGAAATTTTAATATGTTATTCTAGAAACATATTGTGGATCGTTGGGAGTTGCGGATTGGAAATTTGATATGCGGATCTTCCGGGTCAAGTTATATAGGGTTGTAAACCCTATCGTCGATCTTTGATCGACTGTTGACTTGTGGTCAATGGGTCTCAAACTATTTTAGAATGTTGTTGAGGTTGTGTTTTATGTGAATTACGTATTCTACGGATAAGAGTTCTGAGATGTGATTTGATAATTGGTTACATGGACCAATCATCCAGGACGCCTCGATGCGTGCGCTAGAGAATCATAGCGTGAACTCCAGGTAAATGGATCTTTTCATTTTTATCGTACATATTATTGAGAGTTCTATCGACACTTTTAAATTGATTAGGTATATTACCTTCATATAATTATTGTGAATGCTTGAAGTACCTATATGAACTACAAATGGCTTGATCCCTGTTTAGGGTACGTAGGCAGTCTAACGAGATGTTAGATGCAGCCATAAAATATTTGAGATAAAAGCCTTGCTTGGGAAATTGAGTAATGCAAAGGAAATTGGTAAAGGCAAGTTTTAGTTTTGTGAATTAGTTAGTTAAATTAGTGTTAATTGGGTTGTCATGGATAATTATCCCTGAAAATAAGTAGTTCGGGAGTAAGGCGTTATTGATTGTACATTTCACACCGTATTGTTTATAATTGAAAATGCTACGACATGGTTGAGTAGTAGATTGCATCATGGTATATCCATATGTATATTACTTGCATATAATTATTGGGAATGCTTTCAAGTGCAAAGGTGAACGCAGGACACCCAGGTAAGTTCAGGTGAGTTTATGGTATTAGTTGAATCGATTGCGTTATAGCATGACTACATTTATGTGTTAGGCAACTTCGATACTGTCGTACTGGTTGCCATGAGTTGCACATGTTATATTGAGATGCATTAAGAGCTCATAAACCTGCACCCCGGTGTTAGTGCTCCCGCCCGTGGCCAGGGCACAGTCCTTCACGTGTCGTATATACCACTTTAGGTGGTTCCGACTCGTAGGTGACCCGCGATTATTCGCATAGTCTTCACGTGATCGTAGCACTTGAGCGTATTTATTTACACCCAGTCCTGTCATACAGACCACTTTAGGTGGTTCCGACTCGTGTGCAGGTATACTTATTGAGCTATTGGCTAGCCATGATTGATGAGATATGGATAAGTCGTACAGGTCACTATAGGTGACTCCGACTTATATGCTAGCCATGATTGATGAGATATGGATAAGTTGTACATGTCATTTTAGATGACTCTGACTGATATATCACTTTGTATTGATTAAGTTCATTTGGCCTACTTATTAATGTATGGTGGAGTTGATGGCAAACCGCGGTTTTGATCATTTCTGAGTATGGTTTGGATATATGTATATATGTTGTTCTGTCCTATAGAAAACGATAAGGGAATTACAGTGAGGGGTTATTACTGTTAGAAAGGTAATAATTTTGGGAAGCTTGGTTTTACTGCTTACTCACACTTTCTGTTTTGTACCCCTTCAGGTTTTAACTACTGAGTTCGTATGGATGAGGATATATAGCTAATCTGAGTATTGGTGGCTACTTTTAAGGGTATGATTCTTACCCACACTACTGTACTTTACTTATGCTCTGACATCGCGTGTGAAATGGGTTCGCTCCCACTTGTAGCGCACTCTGGTATTTAGACACTTTTAGATTCAAATTTATTCACTTTTTATACACTATCACATTTTATGGCTTCGTCACCTTCCAGGTGTCGGCCAGCACAGCTCGATTCAGGGTCCAAGTGGACTTTCTGGGTCGGGGTGTGTCAAATATTGTTGATGTTGATAAAAATAAAATAAAATAAAATTCCACTATTATCACCCTTCAACTCCAATTTATTACTTGTGAGATGGTGATGCTATATTATTGGTTAACAAGACGTGTGAAAGTCTATGTCTACTAGAAGGCATGGAAGGGAAGAGGGTGAAATATGTTTCACTTTCAAGGGCATAAAGTTTGATGTGAGTTGTGGACCCTTGGATTGATAGGTAATGCTGTTTGAGAGTGATAGGAGGGTGATTTCGTTACTTAAAGTGGGGTTGTAACTTGCAACCTTGAAGTTCTTTTGTCTACACACCATTAATTTCCTTTGAAAGTTATGTTTTTGTCAATTGAAATGACCCCAATATTATTAGCTCCCAACACTCTTAAAAAACTAAATGATTTATGTAAACTCATTTTTTAGTTGTGCACAATCATTAGGTCGAACATAAACAAAGGCGTTCAGAGAAAGAAAATGGATGCGGAAATTCCCCTTCCTTAAAAATGACTTGTTTTAAACAATGTTATAAAATGATTCATTTTGGGGTCAAAATGATCAAGAAAATCTATTTCTCTTTTCTCTTGTGAGTGATACGAGCAATAGTGAATGTTAAACACATGATCTTGGATAGAAGAGCGAATTTTGCTATTAGCTACTTGAGTTATAAGCCATTTGCTAATGTAACCCAATTTAAGGTAAAAACAAAGATTGTAAAGATAATTAAGTGGTAAATATGATATCGTTTAGTCATTCAACAATTATCTAATAAATAGATGAACTATATTTTTCACTTAAACATTGAATTTTGACAATGTTAACCAAACTTTTCAACAATTTCTAGTTTTGTTGAATTTTTTGCAAAACTTATCTTTTAAGGATGACCTAGAAAAGTAGATAATTTTGACATTCGATCATCAAACAAATTTACAAGATGACAAAGAGAGGCAAGAAAATAAAATAAATTGTAACTTGCAGCTTCCAAGCTCATCTACCCGCAATTGTTTTCCTTTGAATACGATCACGGCCCAGTGTCCCACATTGAAAGATGACTCTTAAAATTCAATTAAATGATTCCTTTGTAGTTGAAGGGACTTCGATACAAGTAGTAATCGAGGAGAATAAATTAAACAAGGAAGTACGGATGTAATCTCAAAATGCACTTAATCACTTAGAGTTATAAGTTTCTTGGCACGATAACCCAGTTTAAGCCAAGATAATCACGGTAGACCAAGATAATTAAGGCAGCGACAACAGCTGCAAAATCATTTCATGTACTAATTAAAGAACATTTAGCAATAAGCCAATAACAAATTAAATCAAGCATCTTAAGACTTAAGCCACTTGCTATAAATTTTTTCGGTGGAAAAAAGTAAGTGCAATTTCATAAAAGAGAATTACTTTTGTTGAAGTACTTGTGCTCCAACTTTTCCTTTTTGATTGGAATAAAATATGTTCCATATTTAAGCTGCAAAGAAATACGAGTGCAACACATTTGAACAAATCGTTCATTTAATGATTGATTAGTGGTTCAAATTGACGATTTAATAACTTAATACGAGTTTGTACAAATTGAACATATTTTTTCTCCTAATTAAATCATAAGATATGCATGTAAGGGGACCGAATGGGGGCAATAGTCAATCAAACATCATGTTAGACTTATCTAAAATCTTTAAGCCCTCAATTAATTATATCTTTTGTGTAATTTGCTTTTGCAAAGAATTGTTAAAGCCACCTAGGTGCTAGAAATAAAAATCATGAGGGACAACAATAACGTGATCTTTTGGGTAGTGGGTATTGGATTACCTTATGAGGACTAAAATGGCATCAAAATAGGATCTTGGAAAACAACCAACCCTACAACAGATTATCCCATCAACAACTAAAAGGCATTACTTCTACTTTGAGATTCAAAGTTCCACCCAAATTATGGGTAATGCTATCGACACATCCATTTTTATCTCTAACACACTTTTTTTTTCAATTTTTGAACATCAAATCGAATAAATTGAAAAAGATCAATAGACAAAAATTGATAAAGGTGTGTGACAAGTAAAGATGGACGTGTGAGTTGGACTATCCATATGGATACAAGTGATATTGGTTTTTGGCCTTTTAGTTAAAATGGTCTCTAAGATTGGCATAACTCCTCACTTTGCTCCCTAAAATTTAAAATCAATTGAAGTAGCCATTGAGATTGTCCGCTGTCAATCATTTTGGTCTTTCTGTGAAAATTTTTCGTTAAACTGAAGAAATCACCAGTTCAAGTGAAATTGTTAATTTGACAAACATACCCTCAATTTAACGACATTTTTCATAGAAGTACCAAAATGATTGACGGTGGACAATCTCATGAACCACTTTTATCGATTGCAAATCTCAGGGACCAAAGTGAGGAGTCATACAAAATTCTGAGACCATTTTGGCTAAAAAAAAACTATTTTTTAATTGTTTTTACGGCTTGTATCTTGAGTTTTGTTTTTTAATTATTATTATTTTTTTATAGAGTTGTTTATGCCATTTTTATTTGCTTTATTTTTGCCTTTTCAATTTGTTGTCTTGTTGAATTTTTGTCTTATACAAGTGTTCAAGTTCGAAGTTTATTTAAATAAAGGAGTTTTAATTAAAAGGGCTTGGACTAAGTTCAATTTAATCAAAAATCACCTTATACTATTATTTAATCAAAAGAACTTCATATTTAATCATAAGGACACGACTATTTGTTCACTGTGTTCTCATCGACGTTTGCGCAGTCATTCCTGCTTCCGCTTGAAAGAAAGGAGGCTGCTTTGCCGAGTGCCTCTGCTTCAGATGCCCTTGTGTAATGGGTGTGGTGGAATTGAGGTTCTCGGAGGAGATGACCAGATTTTAAGTGAGAGGAGAGGGATGATTGGATTTTTGTTTTTATTTATTTATTTTTGTTTTAATTGTTTACAGCTTTAAAGTTATAACTAAAAATCTGTGTGGAGCTTCCAACCGTATATAGGTATTACATTCCGCATTGGTTAATTCCAAAACAACGTTAAAATTACAACTAGAAATTTGATACTTATGCAAATTTTCAAATAAAACAAAAAATCAAATAGCTAAAATTATATTTTCACAAGTGAAAAAATTATCAACTATAAATTGAACACTTATTATTTTTAGAACTGAATACGGGGTTATCATTATTTTTTAAACAAAACATTGATACTATCACTGTTTCTTAAACTGAACATTGACTATTTCTTAAACTGGTACCATTACTATTTTTAAACTGAACATTGAATATTTGTCCCATCATTATTTCTTAAATTGAGCACCGACTATTTGTCACGCCCTGAACCTGGTATCAATGGCAAAATGGATCATACATCCAATTTGCGAGTAAAGTAAAAATAAAAACAAAAAAGACCTTCTCTTATAAAATAACTTTAAAAATTTTACCGGACGTACAAAATAAATAAAACTCCTTAAACTTTTTGTTTATAAAGTATTTTCCTTTGTTTTGTTGTACCTTAAAGTTGCACCGCAAACGCCCTGTTTATAGTAGAATGTGGCGGCTAAAACTAGCAAACCCAATGAAGCTATCTCAGCTTTAGCCAAGATTACTAGGCGGACACATGCCAAGAAGAAACATGATAAAGTTTGATTGTAGAGGTAATGATAAGGAATTCATGCCACCTATGTAGCTGACTGTCTACCTCCAGCTCGTGCATGCAAATTCAATTGGGAAAGGGATCCTCTCCAGATCCCTTTTCATCCAATCCATCTAATTCGGGATTCAAGCCGTTGAAATTTGATCTAAAGGAGACAATTATTATTATTTTTAAAGAGCTTCCTGTTTGTAGCATTTGTATCAAATTTCAACGACCCAGATTTTGAACTAGGTGAATTAAGTGGAAAGGGATCCGGTGATTTGCATGTAAAGTTTAGACCACCTCCAGCTAATGAAAAGGTGATTGACATGGTTGGCTCCAGATCATCAGAGGATCCTCGTCGAATCCTTTTTGTGAGGATCCTGGCCGGATTCTCTTTGTGAGGATCATGGGGATTCTCCAATCATATCAGTTTATCGTACATTGTGCGATTAGAAATTATCGCAAATTTTTTTATTTAAAATTGAATATAAACAGTACTTGACAAAAGCTGACCGCACGATATACGATGAACATATGTGATTGAAGGATTCCCGGAATCTTCACAAAGAAAGATCCGGCGACAAATCCTCTCTCGATCCTGATCATGCCACATCCTAATAATAGGGTTGACACATCACGAATAGGTTTAAAACCTCTAGCTTAAAGCAAGCCACCTGCCAGGCTACCACTTAGTTTCCCTTCAACTGGAGCTAGAGATAAGAGCAGCTCCAGCGTTTACTGGAGCCTGATGGATAGGCGACTTTTGCAACCTAGTAGCCCTAGCGACGACTTCTAGCCCATGCGGGCGATTGGGGAGGGGGGCCGGAGTGAGAAGCCTGGCACGAATTGGTGGCCCGATAGCCTGATGGCCAGCTGACGTCAAGCCTGGCGCGTGCATAACAAGCGCGTGGGGCGTGTCCCCGGCAACATTTCAGGCTCTAGGGCTCGCGATGCAGATAGTAGAAATGTTACCATTGGTGGCCACGTGGCTTTGTCTTGTCTGTTGGATTTCAACGGTTACTTTTTTGGACCGTTGGATTCCAACGGTAAAAAAAAAATTGAAACCTTTTGCAATATCAGCCATTGGATTTGAGATCAACGGTCCATGTTATTCGCTTTTATAAAAAAAAAAAAATTCACATTAATAAATTTTGAAATGTTATCGTTATGCCTAGGGGTGGTTCGGTATGGGATCCCATACCGAAACCCTTGTCCCGATTCCCAAACCGAAATTTTTGGGAATCCCAAATTCAATACCAATCCCAAACCAAATTTTCGGGAATCCCAATTTTCGGGAATCCCGAAATAATTTCGGGATTTCGGGACAAATCGGGAATCCCGAAATGTTTTTGGGCTTTTGGACTAAAATTTGACATATTATGTTTTTGGGCTAAAATTTGACATATTATGTTTTTGGGCTAAAATTAAGTTTCAATCTACCCACTACCCATTTGTGCACAAAGTTTTTGGGCTAATGCCATCTCACCCCACATTCCAACTTTGATTCCTCCTCCACATAGTTGTAATTAAATGAAAATTTTGGCGGCGCTCATGTCTGAAAGAACAACTATATTGTGTACTCGAAAACAAAAGAAAAAAATTTGAGCTCAACTAATTGCATGCCCTGTACCCACCTTGTCTGTGTATATATATACAATATATGTATACTGATATGTTCATGCATGCATAATGGTCTTTGCTCCTTTGTTTCCTTGATTTGCCTAGGTATGCAGGAAACTAATATCCACATATTAATCACACTAGTGGCTAGGTATGCAGGAAACTAATATCCAAAGATTAATCACATTAGTTGAGACAACTGGAATATAGAAACAAACAAATTGAACAAACAAACATTAGTTATTTAGTTGAGACAAAGATTAATCACACTAGTGGCTACCAATACCATTAATTAAAAAATAATTCTCTTATAATTAAAAAATAATATATATATATATATATAATATTTATTTCTATTCGGTATGGGAATACCGAAAAAATGGAGATGTAATCCCGAATCCCATACCGAAAATTTCGGTTTGGTTCGGGATGACATACCGAAATTTTCGGGAATTTTGGTTTGGGATTTTTTTGGTTTGGGATCGAGATTTTTTCGGTTTGGTTTGGGATTTTTGGGATTTTTTTCCAGCCCTAGTTATGCCACATGGCACAATCTGGAGTGTTGGATTTCAATTTTTTTTTAATCCAAAGGCAAATATTGATTAAGTTAATAAAAAATGTTAAAAATTAATAAAAAAATCCGAAAAAAAATTAAAAAAAAAACTTTTTTTATAAATAACTTCTCATTATCTTCTACCATATACCACAATTTCATATTTTGTCAAATACTTTCAACCACATTCCAATCTTTCTCTCAAAGTTTCAATCCAATTGGTTTCCAACAAAATGACTAATGATGCAGGTACGAATTGAATGCTTCTTGAAGATATTACGTTGTGTTCTAGCTGGGTTGAAGTTGCTCATGATCCGATTACGGGTAATGAGATGCAGTTGCGAGAAATGTGGAGTCTTATTCATACCAATTATCTTGAGAAAATAGGTGGGAAAAGAACCAAAGAATCGATGTGCAGTCGTTGGAGAAAACTCAGCCAATCGTTTAGTCTTTGGAGAGACTCCTTGGCACAAGCTAGTGCTAATCTTCGAAGTGAAGACAATTTAGCGGATCAGGTAACAATATATTATTTATTTGTTTGTACTATACCCAAATTTACATTATAATTATTTGTTTGTATTATTTATTTGTTAGCTATTTTGATTATAATTATTTTTTCTCTCGCATTGTGTAGATACTTCAAGCACAAGCTTGGTATATTGCCAAAACCAAAAACAAAAACAAATCATTCACCCGGTGGGAATGTTGGAATATTGTCAAAGATTGTCCTAAATTTAGAGTTGTGCCTATCGGTCCAGATGTTGTCATGAACATCACCCCTTTACACTCTACGCCCATTCATGACTCGCATGTTCATGAAACCGAAATCGAAGAAACGCCGGAAACGCCCCTTGAACAAGCGTCAGGGTTGACCCGATATCCTATTAGGCTTCCAGGTAAGAAGGCTTCAAAGAGAACAGGGAGTGCTTCCAAGAATGATTATGGAAAATATATGGAAGAACTTACTCGCCAAGGTGAATTGACTTTGGCACGGGAAATGGTTAAATTTAAGGTTGATAAGGCTAGAGAGGAGACAAAAGCTGCAGCTGTTGAGAGATTATTTCAAGCTAATGAGAGAGAAAGAGAGCTACTTAGGCAAGAAAGGGAAGAGCTTAAAGAAGAAAGAAGGGCTCAACAAGATCGTGACATTATAAAGGAGCTTGTAGAGAGGAAGTCACCGAATTCTAAATATTTTTGGAATTCGGAGAAAGCGGACGTGGTGCGAAGGAGACGTGCAAGGGAAGCGAGAGCAATAGGAGATGGTCCTAGCACCACAAAATCGTTAGGTGATGATTTTCCATTCACGAGGGATTAGGGAATTTGTTTTTAATCAGAGCCCATAATTTTCCAATCACTTTGGGTTGTAATTTCTTATTTATTTACTTTATGTTGTTTCCAATATATTGAATTTAGTACTTTATTTAAATTAGGAGTATATTTATTTAATTTGGTAATTTTTATTTAAACTAAGAGAATCTTTATTCAAAGGGCATAAACACACCAAATAAAATTACATAAACATACCAAATAAAATTACAAACACACCAAATAAAAAAAAAACTCACTAAATGAACTTAAAAGACATATAAAATTAAATAAACAAACCAAATAAAAACAAACACACTAAATGAACTTAAGTTTCTTGAGCTTGTTTCAATTCCCACTGGTGCTCTATCAAGTCAATTTGCCAGACATTGTGCATATATGGGTCCTGAAGTGCAATATATCGTTGAATGAGCCTTTCATTGTAATGTCCATCCCTTTGTACTGGCTCGTGTTGCACGTGTTCTTTGGTAGCGTCATGAGCACAATATATTTGTGTTAAGGAATTGTTCATTGTGTCTGGCTCATATTCATCAACAGCATCATAATCATACTCATCTTCTACAATCATGTTGTGAAGAATGATGCACGTCATCATGATGGATCGAAGCGACTTTAAATCAAACATTCTGGCAGTACCCCTAACAATCGCCCAACAAGCTTGGAGGATACCAAAACAACGCTCCACATCCTTCTTACACCCCTCTTGATAGCTTGCAAAGTGTTTTTCCTTTTCACTTTGCGAACGTGGCACTATTTTGACAAACGATGACCACCTTAGGTAAATGCCGTCTGCTAGGTAGTATGGTCCGTGGTACTTATGTCCGTTGACCTAGTAAGTGACTATTGGGGCATTTCCTTGCAGGATATCGTTGAACACTGGGGATTGGGTAAGGACATTAAGGTCATTTTGAGCCCCCGTGACACCAAAAAAAGCGTGCCAAATCCATGTATCAAATAATGCCATTGCCTCCAAAATGATACTTTTTGCTCATTTTCTGTCCCCATAAGCTCTTTGCCATGCACGTGGATAGTTTTTCCAGGTTCAGTGCGTACAGTTGATGCTTCCAATCATCCTAGGAAAACCTCGCATCTTGACGATCTCATTCTTCTTCTGAAGCCTTTGCAAGTCCATCTTAGTAGGTCCTCAGAGGTATTATGTGGTGTAGATAGATTCGATTGCGGAGCAAAACCTTATCTGGGACTCAAGAATGGTTGATTTCCCCATCCTCGCTATCTCATCCACTTGGTATATAGATGCTTTATATGCAAGCATCCGCAAGGCAGCAATAATTTTTTGCTCAGGAAGAAGACCCATAACACTAAAAACATCATTTTCTTGCACAAAGTAAGAATCATGGTTGCAAACAGCAATCATGATTTTGTTGAACAAATGTCGTTCCATTCTAAAACGATATCTAAAGTACGTATTAGGGAATGCACTGTTACATACAAAATAATCGTCCAATAGATATGTACCTCGTCGTTGCCTGCTTCTTTCAATGTTTGCAGAACTGTTGGGTCTGGAGAACTGAGCCACAGCTTGGATGACTCGATGGGCATGTGTGGCTATTTGGCTTTTTGCTTCGTCATTTCTCCTTATACGCTCCTCATCCTCTTCTTCTTCCATCTCATTTTTGCTCACCTGGAGATTGAACATTTCTTCCCCTTGCTTAAACAATTCTTTCTCTTGCTCATCGATTTCTCACAACATCCTTGAAGAAGACATTGTAAGAATGAAGCAGAAACTATGAATAATGATAGAGATTTTGATTTTGGTATGTGATTTCTTAGGATGGATGGTGAGTTATATGGAGGAAAAAGAAATGATTAGGTTGTAGATAATGCCATGTGACATGTTGTTATTCGTTAAAAATCTAATCGAAATCTATCCTTAAAGATTGTAAAAAAATTGTGACACGTGGCGCGACGTGATTGGTTAAAAATCTTATCGAAAATCTATCCTCAACGGTTCTGAAAAGGTAATGACATGTGGCACAACGACATTGGATAAATATCTTATTGAAATCTATCACAAAAATTGTCTTTTCGGATAATGATATATGGCGCAACGAGAACGATTTAAAATCTTATCCGAAATTACAAATAAAATTATTTTGTATTATTTTATAAAATAAAAAGTACTAATATTTTATTGCCTATTGTCATGGCTATTCAGTTTAGGGGTGGAGATGCAAAAGACAATTACTGTTCATTGGAGGCTATTCAATAGTGAGTTGCCCTAGGAGGCCTTTGCAATGCTAGAGTTGCTCTAAGAATATACCTCAAGACGTTAGATACCACACTGCTCACAAAACTATGATACTAATAGAAAATAATAGGGTTTACGTTGAAAAAAATTGCAATGATTATAATATATGTATATCTATTTATATATACTTTCAGAGATACATATAAATAGAGGATGAACTGCTAATTTAGCCCATGAATTATCACTTAGTGAAAACTAGGTCCTTAAACTATTTTTTTTTCAAAAAAATCATCATTGAATTATAAAAATCTACCAATTACATCTTGAAGATTATATTCACAGCTAATTTATTCAATTTTCAGTCAATTTAAGTCACGTTAATTGCATATGATATACCTTAGAGGGTAGATTGGTAGTTTTTCATAAAGAAATAGCATATGGAATTAACTTTGGAGAGTAAATTGGTAGTTTTTCATAAGAAATAGTGCAAGTTAACTTTGGAGGTTAAATTACACATTAGATTTGCAACCTATATGAAATATTAAGGGCTTATAGGTGAGAAAATAACAGTATTAAACTCTAAAGTGTGTCAAATGACTTAAGTTGATAAAAAATTAGATAAAATAGTTTTGAATATAATAATAGGGATGAAATTAGCAATTTTTAATGAATTTAAGGACTTATTTTACCAAAAAAATAATTCAGGAACTTAATTTTCATTGGAGTGAAAGTTCAAGGACTAAATTGGCATTTCACCCATAAATATATAAAAGAAACTCAATAAAACTCTTTTTATTTAACAGGTATTTTTAAAATACGAGGTCTCATACTATTTCTTAAATTGACTATTTATGAAATTAAACACAGGTACTAAACAATTTTTGAAATCGAACACTAATTATTTTTAGAACTGAACATGGATACTATCACTATTTCTGGAACTGAACACTAACAATTTCTTAAGTTGAACACAAGTACTACACTATTTATGAAACTGAATACGAGTACTATAAATGAAACTGAACACGAGAACTATTTATGAAACTGGACATGAGAATTATTTATAAAACTGAACACGGATACTAATTATGAAACTGAACACGAAAATTATTTATCAAACTGAGCAAGAAAACTATTTATGAAACTGAATACGGATACTATTTATGAAACTGAACACGAAAACTATTTATGAAACTGAACACGAGTACTATTTATGAAATTGAACACAAAAACTATTTATGAAACAAAACATAAAAACTATTTATGAAACTGAACACGAGTACTATTTATAAAACTGAACACAAGAATTATTTATAAAACTGAATACGAGTATTATTTAAGAAACTAAAAATATACTAAATACGAACAACGTGCCATTTTTTTTCCTTAGTGAGAATAAAGTAGAAACATACAACATGTTGAGTAAATAAAGAAAGCATATGCCACCACCAGACTTATATTACAAACCTAACTTTTAATTTGAACAACATTACAATTTCCAACACAATAATCAAACTAATTACTCAAATAGAAATCAGGAGTGCAGATCTTCTGTATCGAAAATCATATGTGGCCTCTCATTGGCTTCCCTCAAAATTTACACTTGTCCCTCAATTGATTCAATATAACACTGTTAACTATCCAAATAAAAACTCTGAAAAAAAAAAAAGAAAAAAAGGAAAACAGCACCCCATTACCCAGTCTTCACCTACCAACGCCACTGGCGCACAATCCATTATCAACCCCACTGCGTCCAAAAATGCAAAACCAAAAAACAAGGGAATTTTTTTTTTTTTTAAGAAAAACTAGTGAAAAAAATTAGAAAATTTGATTTTTAACGATAAAGATAAAATAAAATGTAAAGTGAATAGTATCAAGATTAATTTTTTAATGTAAAAATATGATTTTCGTTAAAATGAACAGTACTGAGAGTTTTTCGTTAAAATTGTTCTTGTTTTTTTGGATGAGGAGGGTGAAAGGTCTGCGATTCTTTGTCTGCGAGAAAAACAACAAGGGGCTTTGATTCCACCTGCATTACCAAAGTAATTTTTTTGTCCTCATGGGAGGAAAAGAAAAAAAGAAAAGAAAGGAGGATAGGAAGTTTTATTTGATCGAGGGGATGGCTAAAAAGGGGAATCAGTTTCTGTTGCCATTGCGAATCCATTGCTGGAGCCCCCAATCACCAGTGGTTTCTCAAGCATTTTCTCGTCGGATTCCTCACTGATATGATTATCCAAACTAATCACCCACTTTGACAAATCCAGTTCCACCGAATCAACCTCCATCCCTCCAAATTGAAATACAAACCCTCTCCTGTGACGACGCCCTGTGATGACGCACCACCCTTAGACTACTCAAATTCAACACCCTCGTAGACCTCAACTTTTTTAGCTTTCTGACAGGGGCAAAATTAAACTGACTGAACAAAACTAAACTGACTTAACCTAAAACGTTAGGGGTAAAATCGACAAGTAATGATATTATTTTGGTTGGGCCATTAGTTGGATTGATTTAGCATTGAGCTTTATACTAACTGTTAAATAAAATTATAACATGATTTTTGGTTAAAACTCAAAGTTTTCAAACTCTTTTTATTAATTTTGCTATTAAATAAATATTGTTGATTTTTATAAAAAAATAAAATAAAATAAAACTATCACCCTTCAACTCCAATTATTACTTGTGAGCAGTGTTCTAAAAATCGCCCTAGGCGGTGCCTAGGTGTTCGGCGGAGGTCTCCCAATCCGATTTGGGGGAAATCGTTACAAAAGTCGGTGGGTATCTAGGCGCTCTAGGCTGTGCTCAAGGCGGTTTGAAATTCTTGCCAGCGTTGAAGGCTCTGCAACTATTGATGTCTCGAACTCTCATCGGATCTGCAACTCTAACTCTTGCATTTGCATCGAAACTCCCATCTGCATCCGCATTTGAATATAGCCATGGTTGCTTTGCTAAAGGTTTCTGGAAAAAGAATGAGAGAGAGAGATTTCTGGGATTTTATGTTTCATGGGCTGATAGGAAATAAGAGAGAGAAAGATTTATAGGATTTTGTGTTTCACGGGCTGATAGGAAATTAAAGTGGGAAGATAGTTGTGGAAAGATAGATGTGGCTGTCTATTTACCACGTCTATGTCACTAAGGAATAAGAAATTTATTTTTATATAAAGAAATAAGTGTTGTAAAATCGATGGTGTGCAGTGGAATAAAAGAAACAAGACACAAAATTTACAAAGTTCCTTTACAATCAGTGTGACTGGAGTACGTCATCGGGGCAGCATTGGTGCTTTCATTATATAAAATAATAGGAGTACAAAAATAACTTTCTCTATTATCTCCTCTCTTCTTCCTCTATTTTCTCTCATCTTTCTTCTTTCACAATCTCTTCTGTGAACCTCTTCTTCATCTCTCATTCATTTGATAAGCAAAAAGAACATTATTCACTTTACAAATTTTCCACAAATGAATAGTGAAAATATTGTGCATAAATAGTAACAAATTATTCATGTGGGTCATCCACATTATTCATAACACTCCTCTTTGGATGGCCACAAGTCTTCGATTGACTTGTTAAAATCTTGATCTGTTTTGGATGCTCCCCCTGATTTCAAATCATTTAGGCTGATCGTTGATCCTTCTGCTTCAGTCTCTTAGCGAGAAGAGTTGCCGAAAGAGGTGTTTTACTTGTTGTTAACTTTCCACAGGCTTGTTCTTGAAATGGGTTGAAGGGTCTTCTGCTAGACTTCCTCCAAATGTCTGAATTTACTACTTTTATCTGGAGCTGAATTTGATTCAAGGGTGGTGGACACTTGATCTTGAATCGGACTTATGATTTCTTCAAGGATCGTCTAGGCTTGATCTTGAATGAAATTGGACCATGAGGAGCTTCATGTGACAAGTGATCTTAGGCTTTGTCGAGGATGAACTGGCACATGTTTTGTTGTGCTTGTCTCCACATGTTTCAATATATCATTTTCACTTGCCTTATCTGTTCCCCTTGCAGAAGTGATATTTTTCCTATGCAAGTTTAGCATATTTTCTTGTAGTATTTGTCCTCCGATGCAGGAGTGGAATGCAAACCTTGCATTTGAATGGTCCTTCACTTCTTGGTGACTCATCCATGCGTGGCAGTTTCAGTGTAAATAGCCAACATTATATCAATAGTTGAAGAAGAGTACTCGAGAGCAATGCAAGGTAAGCAACCAGGCAAAGGTTCTGGGCAATCAGTTCCAAATCATGAGCTTAATTCCATGTGGCGACTGATTGCTCTCTTTCCCCTTATCCTGCAGGTGAGAATAAGGACAAAGGAAAAGACAAGGAGATTGCATGATATGAGATACTCTTGCTCTTGTCTCTGATGATATAAGATAATCTTGGTCTGGTGTGACTGGTTTTGAAGAGGCATTCTCGGAGAGGAAGAAAACTGAGTATTTCGAAATGCTTTATTGAAGATGCATTCTTGGAGATGAGGAAGAATTAGGTATTCTTGTAAGTCTGCCTTGTAATGGAGAATGAAGTTCGACATATATAAAGATTTTTTAATAGCAAGTAGTGGTGCTATGCCTTTACTCTTGTAATCAATTGTAGTGTAATTAGAATAGTAAGATTTACGCGTTTTCAACTTTGTTAGATATCTTTAACAAAGTTGCACACGATATTCGGAAAAGCTGAGATTGCGTCTGAAAAATGCCAACGAACTTTATTCAGGAAAATCTGGCTTTTGAAATTCGGAGAGCGGTGCCTCTTCGATCTTTGAATAAGTGGCTCTATTGCTTCTTCTTTTATAGAGACATCAATTGTGTTCAAGAGTATGTTCAGAAAGTTGCTGTCTGTAGAAAATTTCCCTTTCTTGCATTTTTGAGATTTTATTTGACCTCATTTTTCTTTCATCATTTCTGAAAATGGCTTGCCCATCTAATATTTGCTTAGATTTGAGTCTTATGAGTGATACAAACGAGCAGCGTCAGGATAATATATGGCGCCCGTCCTTCTTATCTTCTAATGGTCCTCTTACGGTTGAGGACTCTATGATGAAGAATAACATAACCGCTACTGTGGTGGTTAGGAATCTTCTCACTCCAAAGAATAACAGAATCCTTTCAAAACGGTCTGATAAGTCGGCTGTTCAAGATTCTTTGGCTCTCAGTGTTCAATGTGCGGGCTCTGTATCCAATATGGGCCAACGCCTACTTGCTCGAACTCACCAAGTTGAATCATTGATGGCTGAGGTGGCAAGTTTTAAACAAAGAGATCAGAGGGCTCAAGCACGAGAATAGAGTGTTACACGTGCTTGCAAATAATTACTCGACGAACATGAAAAGAGATCTTGACCAGCTACAGGAATCTGAAAGTTGGATTCAAAGTGATTACCAGAGGTTCGTTGCTAGATTCTGGAGGCAACTGATGTCTTCCCCTTCTGGTGTTTTGTCAAGTACTAGGGTGCCACATGATCAATCTCCAGTGCCTCCCCCTTCTGGGGTATTGCCTAGTATTGAGGCTTCACATAAGCAACCTTTGTGAAGGCTTCTTCCTGTTTGTTTGTTTTAAATCATGTGTATGCACATATCTGTAATTTCTCAGAGATATTAATAGATAAGCTTTATTTCATTCAATGTATTGTGCCAAATACAATAAAGCATATACTTCATTAAAATGTGGTACTTCTGGACCAAATATCAATTTATCTTTACCTTTACGAAGATAAATGATCATTCTTAGTGTCTACATCATTTGAGTATTCAACTCATAATTTTCAATCCATATGATTCTTTAATATCATAAACATCATGGATAAGATTCGTGTTGGCATATTGTTCGATCTGTAATTCGAGACAATATTTCTCTCAACACTTTATAATTTTTCTTGACTTTTCAGGAGTTGTAATTTAATGTCATTAACTCTTACAAGAGATTTTAGTATGTTGCAACAATATCATAATGATAGTACTCACTAAGGCAATTTATACCATTCATTGGTATTAAGTACATATTTTATGATTTACCCTTCGGGGGCTTACTTCATGCAATTTGAATCCTTCAGGGATTTTCTACATTTCATGACACATTTTCCTTTGAGATTTATACAGAGCAATTTGCTTCTATGTATACTTGAGGGATTTACTTATGGAGATATGATGTGGGTGGCTCACAACCCTTCGTATATAATTCTCCATTCATATGAACTCATTTATAACCTTGCGTCATATAATGTGAGTGTATTTCACGGTATTACAAATGCCCATATGTAACCTTCTAGGTTCAACATCTTTTGGCTATTTGTATTGTATTCAAGTATGTAAGTCTATTTTTCCACGTTCTTACAAAATTGTAAAGGAATTGCTTTTTTCTATTTTGACCAATAATTTTGTTGACAGAAAAAGAACGTGACTTAATATCAACACAACTCATTGATGAATTTAGTAGCTACTTATAAAAACCAAAATTACTATTGGTTATCATCAATCGGTGATCCCATATTCTCATGTGCATGCGCATGCATAAAAGCTTTTCATTTCTTTGGATATCCATTGCCTCTTCAAGGGCATTACACTATCTCTTCTAGGATAGTCATAAAGCTCATTTAGAGCGTTATAGAGCTTGGATTTTAATCTTCACTTCGGGAGTTGAGTCATTGGAACCTATACGTCTATCATGCTTCATGCATGAGACATCAACATTCCCATGTCCGCGGATTATCCTTTCTGGGACATATATCCACACGGCGATTGTCATGCTTCTGGCATGCAACAGTTATGATTCGGGAATGTAATTGTTCAGTAGTATCATATTCTTCTTCTTTCAAATGACTAAATCTTATGAGTCTGAAGGTCTGCCACGCTTTAGGCCTGCAACAGATAAATTATTTACTGCATCATTATTTTTGTCCAACAGGGACATCAATTCTTGTAGGCACATTTGCAGCAAGTATATGTAATTTCATCACTTTCGTTGCATCATTAAATGCATCTAGCATTTGATTTGTATATCGTTGCATCATTCAATTATTCTCACTTCGTTTTTATATTGATTGCTTCATGAATCAAATAAGGCAAATTCTCTTCGTTCTTCTGGAACGGTCTTTTCTCATCATTCTTTTGGAATGATATTTTCTCATCGTTTTTCTGAAACAATGTTATTTTCTCCCCCTAATGGTGAGAAAATTGTCTTATCAAAATGATAGTCCGCAAACCACGCAGTAAACATATCCCCAATCAAGGGTTTCAAATGTTGAATGATAGATGGTGAATCAAATTCAACATAAATTCTCAGTTTGTATTGATGCCTTATTTTAGTATGTTATGGTAGTACAACAGGCACATGTATAGCACAACCAAAAACTCGTAAATGTGTAATGTTTGGCTGGTGTCCAAACACGAGTTGTACTGAGAAATATTGATGGTTGGCAACAGGTCTCAACCGAATTAATATTGCATCATGTAAAATGACATGTCCCCATGTAGAAGCTTAGTAATTTCATTTTCATGAGCAGAGCGCGGGTAATCAATTTCATCCGCTTAATAAATATTTCTGCTAAACCATTTTGAGTATGGATATAAGGAACTTCTGGTCCTTATTTAATAGTCTCTAGACTGAGACTCTTATGACTTTTATTACAATTAAGTTGAGGCACTGCGGCACTTTAAAATTACTGTACTCATCAAGGAACTTTATGTCCTGATCTTGAGGATCAAGGGACTTCATGCCCGATCTTTTTGTACGATGGAACTTCGGGTCCAATCATTTTATATGATGAAGATCAAGAAACTGCAGGTTCTGATCTGATCAAGGAACTTTAGGTCCTGTAGATACTCATCGTAACAAAAGATAAGTACAATACGTAAATTAAAGCAATAGGCGGTAATTCCAGCCATAATGCATAAATTGCATTTAAGTAAATAAAGTTTGTGATAAGGGCTTTAATTCAACACCATTCACATAAATTAAAACTTAAAGTAGTAGTCGGTAAAACCGTTCCTGATAAATAAATTGCTTTAAAGTAAATAAAACTTGTGAAAGTGTTTTAAGTTAACACTATTCACATAAATAAAAAGTATTAAAACCTTTTATTTTGCCACTTCTTTTTGTCCTTTTTATTTGTTAATTAAATTTTTTTTTTCTGTCGGCACCAAGTTTCAAAACATTTTCTCACATGTTGTACAATTCCTTTGCCTTTTACCTTTTTTATTTTTTATTTTTTTTCATGCTCATCAGTTCTTTTCCCTTATCACTTGATGATGCACCATCTCCTTTTTTTTATTTTTTTATTATTATTGTCCTTGTGGTGCCATACATATTTCATAAACTTTTAGTGCATGTCAGTATTATACACCAAAAATTCCACTTTACCAATCCTTTTCACACGGTGCCTGAAAACATCATTCCATAATCTCTCCTTCCTTTTTCTTCGTTCTCTGTCTTTACCAGTCTCAAACCCAAGACCATCTGGGTTGTTGTGGAGGTCACACATAACCAATTCAATCCAATAAGGCTACTAGAGACTGGTGTTGTTCTTGCATGACCTAGAGAACATGGCATCGCAAAGCAAGAACTTCCCTATAGGGACATAGATGATAGCGGAGTTGATGGAGGTACAAGAGAGGGAGGCCTGTGTAGAGTTAGTCCTACCATCACCATCTCAGACAACCGAGTATTCATAGGAGTTCTCGAGATTCGTCGAAAATGACGCGATCTAGGTTTCCAAGTCTGATGAGATTCTTCTGGATCTCTGGAAACCAGTTGTCAGGTACAAGTTTTCTTATCTCGTGATGACTACAGGTCGTTGTAAATTTCAATTCTCACCGAAATTTGGTGGGGTGCTTCTTGCGCGGTGGGAGAGACGAAAAATGGACATACCTTTGCTTGTTTTGTTGTACCTTTGTTTGTCCGAATTTATGGTGTTATGCTTTCCACTGACATGAGAGCTTCTCGTGTTGATAATGTGTTGTAAAATCAATGGTGTGTGCAGTGGAATAAAAGAAACAAGACACAAAATTTACGAGGTTCCTCTACAGTCAGTGTGACTGGAGTATGTCCTCGGGCAGTATTGGTGCTTTCATTATATAAAATAATAGGAGTGCAAAAATAACTCTCTCTATTATCTCCTCTCCTCTTCCTTTCTTTTCTCTCTTCTTCATCTCTCATTCATTTTATAAGCAAAGAGAACACTATTCACTTTTCAAATTTTTCACAAATAAATAGTGAAAATACTGTGCATAAATAGTAACAAATTATTTATGTGGGCCATCCACATTATTCACAACAATAAGGTTGTTTATGAAATGAAAAGCAAAGCCCAATCTTGATCAAGAAAAGAAGCAAAGTCCAATAATAATTAAAATATGTGGGTTGAGTCAATGTTATAAAACTAACATAAAAAACCCTAAAAATTTTACAAATATGCTCATATTTTATAATATATATAAAATCCACCTGGGCACCTGCCTAGACCCCGCCTAGGCGCTAGGCCCCTGCTCGCCGTCCGACTAGCGTCTAACGTTTTTTAGAACCTTGCTTATGAGATGGTGTGGTCATGCTATATTATCAGTTAACAAGATGTTTGAAAGTCTATGTCTACTAAAAGGCATGGAAGGGGAAAGGGTGAGATAAGCCTTACAACTAGGGTTTCACTTTCATAAGCATAAAGTTTTGATGTGAGTTGTGGACCTTTGGATTGATAGGTAATGCTATTTGAGAGTGATAGGAGGGTGATTTCCTTAAGTGGGGTTGTAACTTGCAACTTTGAAGTTCTTTTGTCTACGCACCATTATTTTCCTTTGAAAGTTATGTTTTTGGCAATTGAAATGACCCCAATATTATTAGCTCCCAACACTCTTAAAAAGGTAAATGATTTACGTACACTCATATTGTCATTGTGCACAATTAAGAGGCCAAACATAAACAAAGGCGTTCAAAGAAAGAAAATGAATGCGGAAATTCCCCTTCGTTAAAAATGACTTGTTTTAAACAATGTTATAAAATGATTCATTTTGGAGTCACAATGATCAAGATAATCTATTTCTCTTTTCTCCTGATCTTGGATATTAGAGCGAATTTTGCTATTAGCTACTTGAGTTATAAGCCATTTGCTAATGTAACTCAATTTAAACTAAAAAACAAAGATTGTAAAGATAATTAAGCGGTAAATATGATATCGTTTAGTCATTCAACAATTATCTAATGAATAGATGAACCATATTTTTCCCTTAAACATTGAATTACAAAATTTATCTTTTAGGGATGACCTAGAAAAGTAGATAATTTTGACATATTTACAAGATGACAAAGAGCCAAGAAAATAAAATAAATTGTAACTTATAGCTTCCAAGCTCCTTTACCCGCAATTATTTTCCTTTGAATATGTTTTTGGCAATTGAAATGACCCCAATACGATCAAGTCCCAATGTCCCACATTGAAAGATGACTCTTTTAAAATTCAATTAAATGATTCCTTTGGAGTTGAAAGGACTTCGATACAAGTAGTGACCAAGGAGAATAAATTAAACAAAGAACTACGGATGTAAGCGCAAAATGCACTTAATCACTGGAACTATAAGTTCCTTGACACGATAACCCAATTTAAGCTAAAGATAATCGCGGAAGACCAAGATAATTAAGGTAGTGACAACAGCTGCGAAATCAAGATAGTCGCAACAAATGTAGAGCCGAGATAGTTGTAATCTCAGATATTTATGTAGACATGCTAACAGTTGTAGATTTACAACTAGAAAATCAGCAGCACCAGGTTTCTAACACTGATGTGAGTGTGTACTCTTGCGGATGAGTTCACTTTTTGATTGAAAAAAGTACAAAAAAGTCTGTCCTATGTGGAATGACATCAAATCAACCAAGAAAACTTTCAACTAAGGTGAGGTTCGGTAATAAGACCGAAATTTGTTCTAGTTTTAATTTCAAGATGAACGAGGAGTGCTCAACTGAAATTTCAAAACATTCTAATGCAGCAAAATTCTTCAAACGATTAGAAAATACTGAATTAGATTGCAAGTGCACGTACCTAATAGATTAACGATCAAGGCTAATATCCAATAGACAAAAGTACACTGAGTAATTATCAAGTACTGATGAAAACTCATAAAACTCCGATGCGAGATAAAGAGAGTTACCCTTCCTTAATTTGAGGTTGTTGATCACAAAATGGCTGAACGGAGAGTAACAACGGCAAAATATGAAAGGCAAATAGAAGAGTAGCTTACGCCTAGCAGAGTCCATTAAACTGTGGACAAATCCAAGCTGCGCGCGGGTTGCCTTTCTGCCAAGAAGTCAGAGAGTAAAATGGTGTAATGGTTTCGTTCTCTAAATTGTAGACAGCCATATCAAATGGCCTGCGCTCAGGATGTTGAAAATGCAGAAGATCACATGTGTAATATATGGAATTAGGCTGGCACCCAGCAAAGTTTGAAGCCAAGAAAGACATCGAATGATTGTCACCAACAAACAAAGCCTCATCTCCAATGCTTTTGACCTCAACCTGCTCCACTATGGATCTGTCTTTCTTATCAAACACCACCTTGTAAACCTGGAAGCTATCAGTCAAAGTTCCATCACAACCTTCCTTTCGTTTCACAGTTCTTCGAACATGCCACAAGTCTCCCTCGGTTGATTCCACAAGATATGCCTTACGTGCAGACCTTTCAAACACTGAGCCTGTAAGCCGTGTGGCTTTTGGAACCCGTGGATGCTTAATTTTGCTCTTGATATCGAATAACACAATTTTTCCCCGAGTTCCAACTGTATATACCTGGCCCTTATAAAATACAGCATCAGAAATACACGTTATTTCCTTAAATTTGCAACAGGACCAATATGTCTGTCCTGCTTTATGGAAACACAACCTCAAATTCGTTTGGTAAAATAGAACAACCCAATAATCCTTCGGTTTCAAATATGGATCGGCAGACAAGATAACCTTTGGAAGGTAATTCATATACCGATCTTCAGTCATGTAGTTATCTTCTTGATCAGGGTTTAAGTCATAATAATCAATGCCAGAAAGATTAATGGGCGCCACATATTTTCTGAAAGGGTCCATGAGAGTTACGTAAAGGTAATCTAGTCCTTGATCTACCACAGCCAACCAACCATGGCTAGAGCCACAATACTTTTGACCATCACAAACCGATAGCTGAATATTGTTGAAGATGTGTCCTTCATAAACACTGTACACAATGCATTGGTTGGTCTCGCTATTATCCTCTTCTTGAGAAGATTTGGTAGGGATCATGAGCATGGGAAGTACCTTACGCCAGCGTCCCGTTGTTTGATTATACTCTTTCGAAACAAGACACCAGCCCTTGCAAACGGCAGCAAAACGAACATGGTCAATGGGTTCCACCAGCTTATCCAGAACATCAAAGCTTACTGGAAGACTTGCCCATTTCGATGGACAGCCACTGCCATTGATGATGCTAACAGCCTTGTCAGTATGACAAGGCTTCTTGTAAGCCCTAAATCAGTACATGACAATACAAGTAAGAAGCAACCAACAAGAACAAGGGAAGAAGAAGGAAAGAAAAGGCCTGCTATATGAGTGTGTGCGCGCATATGTGAGGAACTCTCGATCCTCCATACACATACATGTACTTTATTTTTATTTTTTTGTTTTGTGTAAACATCCATATAAAAACTCAAAAGCCAGAAATCAATCTGGAGCATTCTTGCACTCAGCAGGTTATTCACAACAAGAGGAAGATTAATAATAATAATATAAAATCACATCAAGCAATCAATAAAGCTGAAGAAGAGAGAGAAAGCAACATTACCCATTGTCTTCGTTCATGTTTTGGTTGGATGACAGTTACGAATCAGAGAGAATTTACCGATGAGAGGGATTATAGAGTGAGTGAGGGAAGTAAAGTGAGAGCCTATTGGAGGGAAATGAAATTAGGGTTTATCATTAGGGCAAACACATATTTGGGGTTTGCGTTGTGGACTTCAACAGTTGTGGGCCAAATTGATTGGCCCTCATACAATATATGCGAGTTCTTTATCTGTATTAGAGGTTGAAAAAAATCGTATATAGACTTGAAAAAAAAGTATTGTGCATGACGGTAACATTTGTTTAATGTCGTACATTTTGAACAAAAGATACATTGTTGGTGATCACTAAAATCAAGGGATTATATTCCTCTCCTTAGTATCTTTCCACTTTCTTCCTTTAGGAATAAACACTTAACTTTGAATCTCGAACTGGTTTTTTCTCCAACCATTACTTACGACTTTGAACAAACTACGTTGATGAACATATTTTATGTGCCTCTCTAAAGTAAGTGAACAAGTGACTTCTCGCGGCACGGTTCAATTCAAGCCAAAGGACATACTTGATTGCTCCTTGGTTGCTTTAGGGTTGAAAACATGACTGATAGCAAAATGTAACGCAACATGTTTTTTGACTCAATAAGCTTGACGAGCTATGATTTTGATACAATGATATCCTACACAAAGGCGCGTGAGAATTTATGTTGAGAGACTCTATGAATCAACTAAAAAAAAATACCACTAAATCTTAGTGTTGTGACAAAATACCACGAACAAAGAAGGCCCATATCCTAAAGACAAATTTATCCTCGAACCGTCGCAGCAAAAGCCCAAATTCGCACACAAAAACCTCTTTGTAAAACTCCGCAAATATCAAGGTCATTTCCGAGAGTTTACAATATCCATCCCCGCAAAACCCTAGCATATAATTCACAGAATTTCCCACACTCCGTCTGTCGCCTCTGTTGGAAACCCTAGCTTTTCACTCTCTGTCCTTCGCCACCATCAGCTACAATGCCGCCAAAGTTCGATCCCTCACAGGTCGTCGACGTCTACGTCCGAGTCACCGGCGGTGAGGTAGGAGCCGCCAGTTCTCTCGCCCCGAAGATCGGCCCTCTCGGTCTCTCCCCAAAGAAGATCGGAGAAGACATCGCCAAGGAGACCGCCAAGGACTGGAAGGGCCTCCGCGTCACCGTCAAGCTCACCGTCCAGAACAGGCAGGCCAAGGTTTCGGTTGTGCCGTCTGCGGCGGCGCTTGTCATCAAGGCCTTGAAGGAGCCCGAGCGCGATCGCAAGAAAACCAAGAACATCAAGCACAGCGGCAACATCTCACTGGATGACGTCATTGAGATCGCCAAGGTCATGAGGAACAGATCCATGGCCAAGGAGCTCGCCGGCACGGTGAAGGAGATTCTAGGCACCTGCGTCTCAGTGGGCTGCACGGTCGACGGCAAGGACCCCAAGGATTTGCAACAGGAGATCGCCGATGGCGATGTGGAAATCCCTCTCGATTGAGCTGCTGCTGCAGTGAGGCTCTTTCTTTTTCTTTAGCTGAATTAAAATTTTGTTTTGAAGTGTATGTCATTTCGGATAATTTGGGGATTAATTTTGAGTACATTGGTCAGATCGTTAATCACTCGTTTGGTAATTTAGATGAGTTGCAAGATTTTGGATCTCATTTTTAGCATGTTGGGTATGTTGATTATGATGTTGTTAGGATTCGGAAGTACATTGGCTTTTGTGTTTTGGTAGTTATAATGCTTTGATTTATTCGCTTTTATTTTGGATTTCCATATGAATGTTCATCTGTTGAATGCAAATTATGTTACTTTTGGTAAATGTTTATCGGCTTAAGAAATCATATGTGGGTTTTATTTGGATTAAATCATATTTTAAGAGTTTGCTGCTGCAAAAGCAGATGTAAGTGAGATGAAACATGAAACTGGGTTTGGCAGTTGAGAGTTGAGCTGAGAAAATGGGCTAGTGTTTCACTATATCATCCTTTTGTGTTCAATCTGTTATTGAATTTTCATAACCTTGGTCGGAGTATATGAAAGCTTTTGTAGGTCGAGGAAATGAACCTTCACTTTTTTTAATCGAAGATTTAGAATCTGGTATATTTTCTAGTTACTGATCCTTCCTCTATAGTCGTAGTTAAGTCTTACTTTGTGTTGTTCTTTGTCAACTGTGCTTTCACATGTTTTGTTTGAACCTCTCATTGAGATTTTTCGTACATATTTTTTAAAACCCTCTTCTCTACACCCCCAGTTGTATTTTAAACTAAAACACTGCACGATTGATTAGTTCAAGTGCAACTTGTCATTTCCCTACCTATTTTTCCATGATTTCTGTTTTTTGTTAAATATTTACTGTATATATTAAAGTTCATTTCTGAAAGCTTTGTCTTGTACAGTATTGCAAAGCACCTCTTGAAGCATTGTCTATGTCTTTGAAGTACTTATACTGTGTTGTGGTGTTCATTTCGCACCTAGAATCCTTGTTACCTTTGTCGGTTTTAAGTTCAAATTTAGTTTAGACTGTCCCACTTACGATGTGATAACCTTAATTTGATGTTGTTTTTTTATTTTATTTTATTTTTTCATCTGGTAGCATGTTTGGAGTGCTGTTGAGAGAATACACAAGACAATGGGTCTCCTAAATTGTCGGCTGCTCGTTCAACATGAGTCTCCTAAATCTACAATGTCAAAATGTATATTATTAGTAAAATTGATTCAAGGGGAAGACATGTTTAATGGTGTAGGTATGCAATGCAGCTTCACATACATTCTGTTTTTTTTTTTGTTTTTGCAGTTTCTTGAACTCGTTCAAGGTCATTGTAAGTTGCAACCCTGGTAAAGATAGAGTTATTTCGATGTTTTATAATGTCATTTTCAAGGAGGGCAACCTCCATATTTGTATTGATTCAAACCATAAAGATATGAATGATCCCTTCTCGCTCTCTTGAGTTATGTCCGGCACCTGGTCTACCATATGGAGCTGGAGGAGTTTTACTAATAAAGCAAAAAGTAATGCAGAGAGATGTTAAGGTTAAATCCCATATAAATAATTAGCAGATATGTATAAGTTTTCACTTGGTTTTGCTCTTGCTTTGATATCTTTAAATATATAGATTGAATTGAAAACTCATGAAAAAACTGGAGGTTTTGTGGGATCTTACGAGTCAGATACCAATATGGAGGTTCCCCTCCTTGAAATGGCCTTGGAAAACTTGGAAATGCCTATCTTTACAAGGGTTGCAAGTTACAACGAGCTCAAGAAACTGCAAAAACAAAAGAGCTGAATGTATCTTGCACCAGTAAAACATATCTTCCCTTTGAACAATTTTGCTAATAAGATGCATTTTGCGACTGTAGATTTGGGAGACTCAAGTTGAACGAGCAGTCGGCAACAGAAAAAAAGACTAAAGGTGCTTTGTCTAGCTATGTATCCAAGTTGATTAGATTAGACTTTCATTGGCAATGTGGTTTCTCCTTTTAGTTCTAGTTATGCATCCAAGTTGATAAGACTTCCACAGACAATGGTTGGATTATTCATGTTTTTGGTATGGTAATTCTTCAAATGTGCACTTTGCACTAGAATCTCGTTTTTGTTTTTTTGGGTGGGATTCGGAGTATTGGATAATGAAACAATACTTGTTTGCATGGATACGTATGTGTCCGATACGTAAAATCAAGCCTTACCTCTGAAAATCATATGTTGATTTTATTGAGTGGACCTTTCTCAAATTTCAAGTAAAATGAAAATCAACGAACAAAAATAAACAAGGTTGTTTATAAGGAGCGGAAAACGTGCTTTGAAGTCATTTCCCAACCTAAAACATACCTTCTCATATAGAAAAGTTCGCTTATTTTGGTCGAACCTTCTAGATAAGGCAGTCAAAACGAAATTCTACTAATTCATGATTAGGAATCAATTTGGCCGAAGGCGATTTTATGTCCCTACCCGAATAATAGGAAGAAAAAAAGGATTGTAGATTCTCATTTAGAATTCTGCTGCTAAAGTTGGGCTTTTGGTTTAATTAAGAGCATGGCCATTTTACCAAAACACAAACGTATATAAACCCCCAAACCCGCTCAAATCTAAATCCACTCAAAAACCCCAATTCTCAAATCTCTTGAAATCCCTTCCCAGCCTCCTCTCTCTTTCTCAACCTTAAAAACCAAAAGGAGAAAGAGAGGCATCCGTTTAGCTAAAATCTTCCCCACACCACAAAAACATACAAACTTCGACATCAAAACCTACGATTTCGCTTCATATTTGCTTAGAAGCTATGATGATGTTATGTTACAAGGTCGCAATGCCGAAGGAGCTCGTGCATACGAGGAAGCCTTGGATTGAGGTTGCACCGTCCCTTCTTGATTTACCATGGAAGGGTTCTAGCTCTCCGAAATTGGAGACGATCGAGGAGCGAGTGGAAGAGTATAATGACGACGACGACGATTAGTGTTCTTGGTCTTGGTTGGAGAAAGACTTGAATTTGTGCTGGAGAATGAAAATAGCGTCCTCGTTTAGGAATTGAATGGGTGATGACAATTATCAGAGATGATAATGGCTTACATTTGTGAGTCACTCGTTGATAATGTATTTGTTATGTACATTTCTGAGTATATTTTTATCGTTGTGCGTAAAGTGTAATCCAACTATTTTATAGTTTATTGAGTTTCCTTTTATTTAATCAATCCTAAGGCAAGAAACAATACAAAAGAAGAAAATGAGAGTACAAAAATCTCACTTTATATTTCGGATTTTAGAACTTATGGACCATTTGATAACCATTTCATTTTTTATTTTGATAACTTGGTTGATAACTAACTTTATGAAATTATTTTAGGGATTTCTAGAGATTCTATGTAAAATTTGAGGGATTTCTAGAGATTCTATGTAAAATTTTGAGTGAATTCTCTCAAATTCCCAAGGAGAGAGGTGATATTTGAGAATGCTTAAAATACACCATGAAATCTCTCCAATTCCCCAACTTTTTAAAACCCTTTAAAATATTTCTAATTGAATCTAGACTTTCAGAGAATTATATGTCTCAAAATCTCAATTGAATACACTCCCATAATTTTTAGATCCCAAAAACTAAAAAATTATTTTAAAATGTAGCCAAATTTTGAAGATCACAAAATTAGCTTTTAGATTTCGGTTTTAGTTATTTAAATGAAAACTGAAAACTTGAAATAATTATCAGACAAGTTCTCAATTTGAGAAATAAAATAAAAATAATTATCAAACAGACTCTTAAAATTACTTGCTCACATTGTAGCATTCCGATCAAGCAAGAAGGGCATGTATCTAAATCTTGGTATATGTTTGGTATACTATTCACCATGTGGCCTATGTGCCTCGTATTCTACATTCTCTTTTTTTACGTCACCATTATAGTAAGAGTTGTTTTCCAATGTGTAATGTTAGTTTTAATTTGTACCTTCCACATTTTTAGTAGCATTCTGGACCTTTCGTTTTTGTACATGTACGATCCATATCGGCCCACAGGCCGAACAGAAAATTAAGAAATATATGTTTTTACATATATTTGAAATAGACCGTTAGCATTAACGGAGTTAGATGATTAATTGGTAGGGAAAAATGAAATCGGTGAGAATCGAACTTACATCAAAATGTATAATATGATCATTATTATTTTTTTTGGTCAAATGATAGTTTTTGTTATATTAGATGTTAGATTAGCTATCGACGGAGCTTGAACCCATGCTGTTTGCAAGGGCTCAACACCTTTTCACCACTGTGGTAAAAACCCACTTGCATAATATGATTGATTTATTTCACTGCGTAAGACATCATTTGCTTTTTAAAAATATTTTTTGTTTTGACAAACAAAGGCTTAAATGTTAAAATAGTTCCTGCGTTTTAGTCATTGGATCAATTTAGTTCCTATGTTTTCAATATAACCGATTTGGTCCTTGTGTTTATCTTTGTTAGTCAATTAAGGACATTTCCATCTAATTTCTATAACAAATTTTTTTATAAATTATTTTAAACATATTTATTTGATTTAGAAAAATTTAAAAATGAAATAAAATTAAAAATTAAAAGAATTTTGATTATTCTTCTCCCTAACATTACCCTCTCTCTTTTCTATGTCACAACCTTAATCATTTTTACAGATTGGAAGCTTTATCTCTTATATGTGTTATTTATCATTGATTTATATTTTTTTGTAAAGAGAAAGGGTAATATATCTCATATAATTTTTCTTATGAATTTTTTAAATGAGATTGAATTAAATGTCCTTAATTGGCTAACAGTGACAAACACGAGAACTAAATTAGCCAAACCAAAAATACAGGGACTAACTTGGCCAACACAGGAACCATTTTGACATTTAAGCCACAAACAAATGTAGGAGAGAAAGGAATTGAATTTAAAATTTTGGACTACAACGTAAATGCATTAACCACTTAATATGCAAAATATGACAAACCTGTCCCTAATTTTATGATTTTATAAATTTTAAAAGCGTGAATTAACGAAAATGCCCTAGATGCGAGATTATTGACTTTCGTTGACCGTTAGTTCGTGATGTGTACGAGCCAATATTTTACCGTATTCTTGAAGTATTCTACGATACGAACGCATGTGCACAAGCGGAAATGAAATTGGAGCTACGATGAAGATTTTACAGAACTATGAAACGTGAAGGGTGATTTAGTAATTTCATATTTAGGGATATTTTGTGTTGTTTTGTGAGCCATGTGGGGCCCACACCCCACTCCTGCCCTGTCCCGTGTCCTCTCCCTCCAACAATCACGGTTCCTTTCTCTTTCAAACTCTCTCATTTTTTTTTTAAACTCTTAGAGCAGTTCCACCCATAACACAAATGCGCCAGCACCCAGTGCATTTATCCACTTAGTGAATAGTGATAGACCCCAATGAATAGTAATATACCAAATGCATCTCCACACCTAACAAAAAATAGCCTAGTCTATTTTATTAAAATATTATTATTATTTATTATAAAATAATAAAAAGTAATAATTTTATTTTTAATTTCTGACTTTATAAAAAATAAAATAATAATATTATTATTAAAATATTTTTATTTTCTCATTCCCACTGCCCCTGCACTTCCCTTCCCATTCATGCATTTCCTTTCCAATCCCATCGCTGCTGTATCTCCACACCAAATGCCACGCCAAATCCACACCACTTCCCTTCTCATCTTCTACACCTCTTCCTCATCCCTACCACCGTCCACCCCTGCGCTTCCCTTCCATTCCTTTCTTAACTTCACCGACTCTTTCCTTTATTGACACACCACTTCATTCTTCTGCCATGCACGCATTCTCAACTACCACGGCCTCCACCCTCTTCCTCCAACTCTAAAAGAGAAATGAAACCCCAAACTCATCGCCTATCCACCTGTCACCATCACCCTACTAAACCCATCACCGGATTCTTCGCCCCATGCCTAAACAAACGCCTCGCCGACCTCGACTACGCCGCCGCCGCCGATCACCATGAACCCCCGGCCCAAAACCTTTATTCTGGAGAAGCAAGTCAGGTTCCGGAATGAGACAGGAATTGTCGTCGGGCAACGCCCTTGACCCAACCTGGTGTGGAAAAAAAAAAAAGGGTGGCTGATGTCACGCTGGCGTCAGATGGGTCGATCTCAAGGTCTGTTAATTTTGGGTTGGCCTGGAGACCAGCTTGGGTTGGGTGCCAGCCAATTTGCTGGGTTGGAAAGGCTTCCTTAGGTGCCGGGCCATTTTTTTGGCTGGGTGCTAGCCTATCCCACGCCCGGTGGAACTACTCTTAGACCATACTCTTGTTGACACCTCACTCCCTCTTACTAAGTTTATTATTTTAAAACTCTCTATCTCCATCATTATCATTTTCTACTTTGAAAACAGAGAGAACAAGAAGGTCATGAACGAACCATGTCATTCCTCCCCTTACTCGTGTGTCTCCTCTCATTGTCTCAGCCTTCCATTTTTTTTCCAACTCTCTTGAACCTCTTTCTCTCTAAAACTCTTTCATCTCAAACTCTCTCTGCACTCTTCGTGAACAGTAACACCGAACCACTACCACACGACCACTCTGGTGAGTTAGACCATCGGACCACCACTGCGCCTTGTCTTTCCTCATCTTTGTTAAGCTCAGACCATGAACATCAAACCTAGATATGGAGCTTGCATTGCATAGTCGCCATTGCCACTATTCATCATCTTATTCGACGAGTTCTCGTTGATTTTGACCAAGGTAAGCATCAGGAACACTCTTTTTCCCTTCCTTTTCAATGTTTGTGGAAGATCTTAGGGTTTTGTACTTATTTTGGTAGGAGTTGGAAATTGTAGGGATGAAGGGGAGACTTCCCCAGATTTCTGGAAAAAAAAAAAATAGAACCGTGACCATTTGGCCACTTTTAGATCATTTTTCCAACCAACACTGATGATAACTTGGCCCCACTTTGGTATGGCTTTGTTCTCCACATTTCTAGCTTCAAATCGGTTTTTGTATCATTGATTTTGGTGGTGAATTGAGCTAGATATTAGCTCTGAAAGTTGGCCCAGAAATTAGGCCGAACCTATGCTTCGCGAAGACGGCGAGTACGTTTGTACTCACAGGCACGTGGGCTCGTGTGGACATGTGAGGATTGTCGGCGCGTATGGCGATTGACTGCCAGTGCAGCAGCGCGTGGAGGAACCCGAGATCTCTCATTAGGTTTCTCGACATGCTGAATTCGAATCCAGCCTCCGTTTTTCGAAATTTGACTGTTTTAAAATAGTTTCTTTATTAGTTGTACTTTGTACGAAAACACGTTTATATGTTACGTATTTACATAAATGGTTTCGTTTCTAGGCGAAATGCATCGCAAGGACTCTCGATGTTACTAGGCGGGTTCAACTCGACGACATGATCTGTGAGTGGGTATTTTCTTTTATATAGTATATATATAATTGTTAGTTTCCATTTATACATTTCATAAAAAGTTTTCCACAATACGCCTAGATTAGTGTGACGTCTATAAGATTTAGCGAATTGATAAAAATTATGATGTTATGCTACATCCTACGGGATGCACATGTATGCGTATTATTATTAATGCCTTAATTATATTTATGGCCGTGAATAATATTATGTTAACTAGAATTATCGAATCACTGTGACATGACTATATTTATGTTATCTGCTCATTGCTCGGGTTAGGGCCAGTCTTTTATGTATATGTGCACATCCCACCATACGCTCACTTTGGATCCATTGTATGTGCCAGTCTTGTCCTAGATTGCTATAGGCAATTAGGACTCGTATGTGCTGTGCATAGCGCCAATCTTCATGTGATTATAGTACTAGAGCGTATATCATTGTTACACCCAGTTTTGTTTATGTCAAAATATCTCTTCATGAACTCATGTGTCAGCATGTGTCGATGAGCACTCGATATGATATGTTTGCTTATGCAAGATTATGTGATTACGGACGTCATGCGCTTATTTGTGAAATATTGTGCCGTATTGAATTCTTAAGATATTGCAGGCTAGGTAAGTATTTTCTTACTATATGTAGTTGTTTAGGCCTAAAATAATATTATTGGGCCGAGTGTGGGTTTATGTTCGGCCCAAAGTTTTTCAATACTACGGGCTGCCTGGCGCCACCGGGTCATTCAGCAAGGATGGTCGAATCCTATCTCAAGAAGGAGTAGTTCGGGTAAGTGAAAGGGTCGAAGAAGTCCTGATACGATAAGGGGTCTTAGTGCAATTTGGATTATCTCCAGCAATGAATATGGCCTAAAAAGGGGGTGAGTTCAAAGTCCTAATAAGAGTAGGATTGGTCGAAGTGGAGTTGGAACAGAACAAGAACTCTCAATCCAGGTATGATTTTGACTCGATCCTAATAAGGATTTGGTGCTATAAATACAAGACATAATGCAACAATCAAGACATCCAATTCAACACATAATTGCCCTGCGCAACGCCCTCAAACAACTTGAGATTTTTCATTTTCTTTTTCCGCCCACACATCTTCAGTTTGGACAAACAACACTGTGAAGGCAACCGACGAACATCTTCAGTTTGGATAAACAGCACTGTCACCGTAGAATCAGCCGACCATGGGGCACCTTCAGTTTGGATAAACAACATTGTGTTGAGGCTGACTGGTTAACTATCCAAGTCTCGGTCGAGAAGGGTTTCCGAATCCTTATTGACATAGGTCATTTTATTAGCCTTTTCGGCAAAGTAAAGTGTTACGAGTTATGACATTCGGCACATTGAATGCCGAGTGATTTTATGATTGGATACTCACAAGTAAGTTTCTGAGTTTGGCATTCTGATGGCCGAACCATATTCACCATCAAGACATATATCACCTTTAAGTACTTGTGTCTATATAGTCTGGTGTCGATTCGACGTGCTTATACTCTCACGAATGTAATCACTGTGAACAAATCCGGCGCCGACAATTCATGAACTTCGCAAAATTAGCAGCCTTGTCTTTAGGCTCGAGAATCCAAAGGCCGAGACTTGTTCCTTCCTCAGCCATAGTCGCAAGATCAAGAAGTCAGTAATGCGCTTAACGCAACATGAACAAATTTTACTCCTCGGCCAAGCCCGGTCGACGAGTTAGCACACCCTACATCAATCGAAGGATGTAGTTAGGTTATTAGTTATTCGACCTGCGCTCCACGTAGGCTTTGTAATTTTTAGGGTTAACATTTTGGCACATCCGGTGGGACGTTGTGTTAAACCTTCAGAGTTCATGACCATTGAGACACGGTCCGTAAAGAAGAAAACAATCATGGGAAAGACAACAACTGACTTACCAGTACAAGGCCCTGGACAAGATTCGTTTCAGGCACAAAATCCCTTCATTGTTGTGCTACCCGAGGCTACAAGTGCAACACGCCGAGAAAAGGAAATTTGTCTTGGCAGATAGCCTCGCAAACCAGAAATTCCCAACCAAACGGCAGGCATTTTCGTCGAAGGAATAATGGAAAATTGCGGTGAAGATGGTGGGGAAGGTTTTGATCAGCCAACTAGGTCGTTTCTTTGAAGATGACTTGATGAACAATCTCGGCAGGTCGAGCACTCGATTGGCTAGAAAATGAATGATTTACTTGACGCAATACGAAGCAATAGTGATACACAGACCAGGATGCTTGAACTATTGGTCAGTAAAGCCTTCGAAGATGGCCACATTAGCCAACCTCGACAGCTTCCCTTTAAGAATGTTTCATTACAAGTCGAGAAAGGATCCGCTCGGCTTCAACCAATTGACTTGGAAAAAAAGAAGCGGATCAAGCAGTAGATTTAATGAGCATGACCAGAAAGTAGAAGCAATATCCGTTAATATGACCGAGGTCCAAAGAATGATCAACTCGGCCTTAAAAAAAAGGCTGAAGTTCCCAAAGTTCATCCATCCGTACCCGGCTTATGTGGAAAAGTTCGAATACCCTAAAGGCTTCAAGATTCCCGACTTCAGTCTTTTCGCTGGAGAATCGTCCTTATCTTCGTTAGAACATGTCGCTAGGTTCACTGCACAATGTGGAGACGTTAATAACGACTTTCATAAGGCTATTTAACTTTTCACTAACAGGTTCAGCCTTTGCATGGTACATCAACCTCCCACCGAACTCCGTCCAGAGCTGGGAGGAATTGGTCGAGAAATTCCATGAACAATTCTATCGACCAGGGATGGAAATGTCTGTTTCATTGTTGGCTAGGATGGCTCAAGCTTCAGACGAATCGCCAATGAAATACTTAACAAGGTTCAAGTTGGCCAGGAATTGGTGCCGAGTACCTCTCTGTGAAGTTGAATTCATCAGAATTGCTCTAAACGGCCTGGACGTGGAATACAAAAAGAAATTCCTGGGGGCAAATATTCGAGATATGTACGAACTTGCTTATCACGTTGAGCATTATGATTATTTGCTCTGAGAGGAAAAAATATCAAAATCTTCATCCCGGGGAACGATATACAAGAATCCCACGATCAGCTACGCATTGGCCGAAAGCGAGGATCCCCAATACGCCAGTGTGGATGCGGCTGAAATAGTGATAGATAAACCATACGTTTGCAAGGCATTAGCTCAAATCAGTCCCAAAGATGCCAAAACCGCTCGGTTTCTGAAGAGATAATTAAAACATCAAAAGTTTACACTTTTGATATCACCAAGGCCGACGTAATTTTTGATTAGTTGTTGGTAGCAAAGATCTTAAAACTTCGACCCGGACATAACATTCCTAAGGCCGAAGAATTGAAAGGAAAAACATATTGCAAGTACCATAATTCAAACAAGCATGCTACCAATAATTGCGTCGTGTTCCGTGATGCGATTCAAAGTTAGAATGAGAAGGGTAAGTTAAAATTTCCTAAGAAACAGATGGCGGTTAATGTCAATCCCTTTTCCTCGACGACAGTTGGTATGGTGGAAGCTCATCTCCCTAAAAACAAAGGAAAAGGGAAGGCCGAATTCGTCACAACATGTTCGTAAGCAGGGTGGTCAGCCAAGACTCAAGATTGGTTTATTTTCAAATGCACCACCCACGGAGTCATAAGGGTCGGCCATTGTTGAACCCATGTCAGGTTCTAGTTCCGAAGAAATTGATGAATTAATGGTTATGTGCGGCCGCTGTAAAACACGAATTAAACCTAAAAAGAACAGCTCCGGCTCCAACTTCATGTCTATCGTCCAAGGCTGCAGTAAAACCTCTGAAGAAACTCGGTGCCGGCGAACGATGGCAAGTGTTTGAGAAACTCGGCCCACATGTACAAGCAAAAGACCCAACCCCAGTCAGATGACATCTTGACTTTCACGAGCCATTCTATAATGAGGATTATTACTCGTGTAACTCTAGCAGTTCGAGTTCATTGGTGGGTTGAAAAACCTTCAAGCCACTTAAGCCATGTGACTAACGTTGGTACAGTTACAATTCTTCAACTGGCATGTACACAGCATTATCCAAGTCTCAAAAACGTCGTCGCTAGCGGATAGATTGCATGGCTTGACGAAAAGAATCACAAGCTAATTCGACTACTCGATGGCAGCCAAAAGAGGCAGCAGAAAGCGACGACGATCGATCTACCGCAACCATTATGGCCGAATTACTTCAAGAGAGAAAGCCAGTTGATTGCGACTTTGAAACCACCATTGAAGAGTCCGAAAAACGCATCAAACTCCTTCTTCGGCTCGAAGAGATGAAAACTCGTCTCGAGCATTTCAGAAAAGAGGCCGAAAAAAGCTTCCCCCGTTACCACCGCAGGAACCGTTAATAAAAGTACGGCGCAATCTGCACCCTCCATTTCTTGGTGGTCATTGAAGTACATGCAAGAATTTCATAAGAAGTATTCTGCCAATGACTTGTATGGATTGCCCAATGCGTGTCAAAAAGCCCTCGACCTAGCACTAACTTGTCCTGATGCTGAATAGATTATTAAAAAAACCACTGATCTGACAATAAAAGCTAGGTTCCAGCATATATGTGAGCCCCGAGTCCTCAGCTTTGAAGTCGACTTATACACAGATATAGACACCATCGAGCTCCATTTTTCACTCGAAGACCTTCAGTACCTACGATATCATTTCGAAGTCTTCTCGGTCGTGTTTCTTTTTGGCCTTATAGATGAGGAGAATCGTGTGGCACGTTTAGATGCATACCTGGACACAAGGAATGCCCGAATCGCCTATGAAGAACGAGCCCGTAAAACATTGCAAGAACAAAATCATTCTTCGGTAATAAACAGGCTCGAGGACGAAAACCAGAATAGAGTAGGTTCAGTCAACACGCCCCAAGCGTAAACACATAATGAGGCGAAAGATAATCCGGTTGAAGACATTCCAAAGATCGATACCACACCCATTAATCTGGAAGACGACAACCAAGACCCGATGGGTCCTCTAGTCCTCGAGCATATGGAAATTAGCATGGTCCATGTCTTACCGGCTGAATTTCAACCGAGAACCCACCAGTCAAATTTTTTGGATGGGACGTAGTCGCCGAAGAAGCAACACAAGTTGATTTCATAGCTACTGAGGAAGATAGGGAAATCAGTAATGGTGACAAACTTAAGGCAGCCTTGGCCGAATTGTTTCCATGCTCTCATTCTGTTAATCTCCAACACCTAAAGTCGTTATACATCACGGCTCATATTGAAGAATACCCCATTTCCAAGGTGTTTGTCGATTGTGGAGCCACAGTCAACATCATGCCGATTTCCATCATAAAGGCATTACGTCGCTCCAATGACGAGCTTATACCGTCAGGAATAACGATGAGCACCTTCATCAGTGACAAGTCTCAAACCAAAGAAGTGCTCCCGTTAGAAGTAAGCGTTGCAGGTCGCAACCATATGACTGCATTCTTTATAATTGACTCAAAGACTGACTATAATGCATTGCTCGGCCGTGATTGGATCCATCAAACAAGTTGCATTCCTTCATCACTATACCAAGTTCTCATCTTTGGGACGACACGTCGGTAGTAGTTCATCCAGTCGATAATCAACCATTCGAGACCAACATGATTCAGGCTCGCTGTTATGACGATCACGTTGGCTACATCACCCTACATGGTTTTAACGAGGAAGGACGGCCAACTCGAATCTCAGTTCAGAAAGCCATCGAGGTAGGCACCGAAATGTACAACAAGATTCAACGAGACTCGGCTTGGTAGGTCTAATTACCAACACCGATGACTGACGCCGTCAAACAAGAAAGGCGTCGGGCTACGGTTTCATCCACCATGGAACATCTGTTGGCTCACTGGTATGCTATTTCCAAACAACCACACTCGAGCATAAACTTAATCAAATTTCTGGCAGAGGGAGATAACGGCCCAGTTTTATCGTTGGACAAAGTTCAGGCCGCACTGGCCAAACTGATGCGAAATATATAAGCACACAAATTAACACCCTATTTTGACAATTGTAGTATATGCATAAGTAGGGATCGTTCTAAACCGGGGATTATGAGGGATTGCTAAATCACTTGAAAACTGACTCAAAAACGTAAAACAAAGGTTAAAACACTAAACTAGACTCAAAGAATGCAAAACTAAACACTTAAAACACTAAAACAAACCAAAAGACTCAAAACAGCACCAAAACACTCAAAACTGCCTTAAAAACACAATCTGGGCAGTTTTGAGCACTTACACTAATTTGGACGAATTTGGGTGATAAATTGAATCAAAACACATAGAAACACAAACTAAGACACTTTCTAACTATATTGAACACTAAAGTAAAGGGGGATTTAGTTTTGATGAAATTAAACAAAGTGCACAGATTGTAATAAAAACAGAATGTAAATACGAATTTAATGAAAATATGGATGGAATGCTAGCTAGAAGGTTCTTCTCCACACATGTCACACTTGCATATAAGATGATTTTCAGTTGGTGTTTCGATGAATCATGAAACTCAACACCCCGGGTTAATTAGGTTCGCTTAAATTAACCTTCAAGTTCTCCTTAAGTTAATGAGTTGGATGGGACAACGCATACAACAATTCAAAACATTCTCCAAAAGTCCTTTACGTGAAAAGCACAATAAAGATACAATCAAAGATCATTAAGCAACATGAAAACTATAAGTGTTGACGAGGCATTCGTTACTATGATGAGCATGAAACTAGTGCCAAGAATTCATTTAACGCGATCGTTTATAAGCGACCTCCACTACTTGTGAATATAATATTGTAACTATTAGGTGAAACTCACTTATATTCTAGCATCATATTCATGCATGAAAACTAAGCGTGCACTCTCAATAAACATACACAAATAAGTTATCAATCAAGCAGTTAAACAAATTGAATCCACAACTCATGAAATTCCAACCAAAGGTAATCAATTTATATTGCAAGCATAAACATGGTTTCGAATCAACCCCCTAGCTAACTAGGGATTTAGCCTCTCATGTTCACAGAAAGAGAAACAAAATTGAAATTAAACATAGAGAACAAAAGATTGATTACACCTAAAACGCCTAACAATTCCACGTTGAATTTCTGCACGTCTAGCTCCTCTTTCTTCTTCTCCTTGCTGCGGCAGAGAGGGTTTAGGGGGGTTTTTGGATATTATTTGGGTTTGGGAATGGATTTAGGGAGGTGAAGGGTTGCGGCAAGGGGTGTGAGTGGTGTAGGAAGGTTAGGAATGGTGGGAAGCTACGGCAGGGATGTAGAAGGTTGATGGTGGCTGCGGATTGAAGGAAGAAGATGGAGGGTTGACTGCGACAGAGAGTGCTTTGTGGCTGAATGATGAAAGAATCATTAAAAGAGACTCCCTAGGGTGCGGCTAGGCTTAGAATATATAGGGTTTCAGAAAATAAAACCCTAGCTTATTTTGGTTAATTAAAATTAAGTTAAAGGCTGCTAGAATTAGGAAATTAAATCAGAAATTAAAAAGGGAATTGGCTGCAAGGTGCGGCTAGGGTTTTATTTAGGAAGGAGCATGTGTTTAAATGCATAAACTAGGACAAAAATGCCCCCTTGCACGGCAAGGGAAGGGGAGAAAGGGAAACCCACGGCAAAGGGGTTTAAGGGGGCTAGAGCCTTTTTTTGTGTCCTAAAGTGCATACAAGGTCTTCAAAGTGGTTGGAAAATAAGGATTTTCAAGATTAGGAAAGGTTACCAAAATGGGAAACCTAGGGTTAACTTTCCTACTTCAAGTAGGAATCCTTGTTGTTCTAGGAATCCATCTTTGATTAGGAATTCATATTTCTTCAAGTCTTCAACTCATTCATTCATCTTTTGCTCCAAAAGACTCTAATTTGCATCTTCTTGCACACTTTGACTTTATAACCTGAAAACACACAAAAGTGACTTTAAACACTAAAATAACTAAGGAAACACAACATAAATGCACGAGAACAAGCTAATTAAGTCGCATGAATATGCTCCTATCACAAACTCAAAGACAATCGGTCCCAAGTCAAATACCCATTAGAAGAAATAAATGTTGGCATAGTCGATGCGCCTCGACCGTTGTTTATTAGTGCGTTGTTGCCGCCCCCCATGAAGGTTGAGCTTTGTAAACTGCTCCATGAGTTTAAAGATTGTTTCGCGTGGAATTATCATGAGATGCCAGGCCTTGACTGAAACCTCGTCGAACATAAGTTACACATCAAAATTGGTTGTAAGCCTTTCCGACAACCCCCTCGCCGATTCTCGACAAAAGTACAGCTCGGCATAAAGGACGAATTAGTTCGGCTTTTGAAAGCCGAGTTATTATGACCGCTTGGTAAGTCGAATGGTTGGCCAATATCATCCCGGTGTTAAAGAAAAATGGAGCCTTACGCATTTGCATCGATTTTCGTAATTTGAATCTGGCAACTCCCAAGGATGAATACACAATGCCAATCTCGAATTTATTAATTGATGTCGTAGCCAATCATGAAATGTTGTCCTTCATGGACGGCCATGCCGGTTACAACCAGATCTTTATCGCTGAAGCTGACGTTCACAAGACCGTATTCTGTTGCCCGGGGGTACTCGGCATCGACGAATGGGTCATCATGCCATTCAGCCTCAAGAACACCGGTGCCACATACCAATGAGCTATGAATACGATATTCCATGATTTGATCGGTACAATTGTAGAAGTTTATATCGATGATGTGGTTGTGAAATCAAAAAGTCGCCGAACGCACCTGGATGATCTTCGGCAAACATTCCTTCGTATGCATTAGTATAATCTCAAAATGAACCCGGCCAAATGTGCCTTTGGTGTATCGGTCGGTAACTTTTTGGGTTTTCTTGTCACCATCGTGGCATCGAAGTTGACGAAAATAAAGCCCGCGCAATCATTAGTGCTCAACCCTCGACGACCAAGAAGAAACTTCAGTCGTTGCTCGAGAAGATAAATTTTCTCCCCCGTTTCATAGCTAATTCGGTAGGCAAAATGAAAGTTTTCCCTACACTCTTGAAACTTAAGGACTCAGATAAGTTTGAATGGTGTGACGAACACCAGGCAACTTTCACGCAAATCAAGGTCTCCTTTACCACACCACCAGTACTAGTACCGCCTCGTTATGGTAGGCCTCTCAAACTGTACATTTCAGCAACCGACGAGTCCATCGGTTGCCTTATCATGCAAGATAACGATATTGGGAGTGAACCAGCTATCTTTTATCTCAGCCAGAATTTGAATTCACCTGAGATCAATTATTCACTCGTTGAGAAACTTTGCTTAGCTTTGTTTTTCGCCGCATCCAAACTTTGACATTACATGCTCCCATCAATTACCCAAGTCATCGTCCAAACAGATGTCATTCGTTACATGCTTACTTGACCTATCGTAAAAGGTCGAATTGGGAAATAAACAATGACATTATCCGAGTTCAGTTTGCAGTACATACCCCAAAAGGCCATCAAAGGATAAGCCGTAGCCGATTTTTTGGCCTAACACCCATCTTCTTATGGATTTAGGGGCAGCGAGGTCGACATCGGTTTAGTCCAAACACAAGACAACTACTGGACGATGCATTTTGTAACACTTCTACCTCAACTGGTGTTGGCATCGTCATTCAATCTCTCGACCACTACTGTTGGTATTTCTCTCTTAAGTTGGACTTTAGCTGTACAAATAATCAGGTCGAATATGAAGCTTTCGTCATCGCGTTTCACGTTCTCCACAACTTACAAGCAACCCATGTTCTCGTCCTTGGTGATTCCGAACTAGTAATTAACTAACTAAACGCCATTTTTTGTTGTATGAGTTGTACTTTGGCGCCCTGTCACATGGTTGCCACCTATTTGGTCAAGTCATTTGAGCGGATTCCATTTGAGCACATTTCACGTGTTCGAAACATTGACGTAGACGAACTCGCACAAATAGCCTCCGGAGCACAACTCACGGTGGTCAAGTTAGGCCGGGTAACACTCACAGAACTGCGATCTTACCCAGCCTTGGTCAATCAGCAAGTCCTCTAGCGCAATCACGTGATACGCATGAGAGTGATGTCTTTACTATCGTTACTAGAGCGAGGAGACCCCGTAGAAGTATGTGCTGTCGAGACACTACCAGACGATTAGAGAAATGCGATTTTACGATATCTCGATAACCTCAACGATAAACATGACCGGAGGACGAGGATCCATGCCACGAATTACGTGTCATACCAGAACAAATTATATCGACAAGGTGATGATGGGTTACTATTATTGTGCTCGGCCCACATGAGGCTGCCTAAGCAATGGTCGAGGTGCACGAAAAGATCTGTGGAGCTCACCAATCTGGGCGTAAAATGCGTTGGCTGCTTCGTCGACACGGCTATTTCTGGCCGAGTATATTGAAGGATTTCATCGAATATGCCCAAAGATGCATACACTGTCAGATTCATGGGCCTACACAGAAAGCCCAGCCGAATTACTCCATTCGGTTACCAAACCATGGCCGTTCAGAGAATGGCCAATGGACGTAATTGGCAAAATCACACCGTCTTCTGGAGTAGTAAAACACGCATGGATATTAGTGGCAACCGATTACTTCACAAAGTCGGTCGAAGCAAGATCATCCGTCGAATTAACGTCCAAAGAAGTATGCAGTTTCATAGAAGAAAATATCATGACTCGATTCGACGTACCAAAAATGATCATAACTGACAATGACACAATCTTTACAGCCAAAGGTTTAAAGAGTATATGGCGAACCTAAGAATTTGACTCGAGCAGTCTACGCCGTATTATCCACAAGTGAATGGGCAGATCGAAGCAAGTAATATAGTTTTGATTGGTATTCTTGAAAAAATGGTAAGAGAGAGGCTAGGGATGTGGCATTTGAAGCTAAATGAAGCATATGGGCCTATCGAACTTCACTCTAATCAGCCACCGGAACAACTCCATATGCCTTAACCTATGGACACGACGCAATATTACTAGTTGAGCTTAGTATAAATTCGTTGCGAGTAATTGAACAGAGTAGTTTGATCAGTGATGAATACAATCAGGCCAAGAGGCAGGAGTTCAAAGATTTGGAGGAGGCGCGACTTGATGCTTATAACTTACTAGTGGCGCAGAAAAAGATTGCCGAGCAAGCCTATAATCAACGGGTTAGACGGAAAACGTTCGGTGAGGGAGAATTAGTTTGGTAAACTGTGGTGCCCGTAAGAATTAAAGACCCCAGGTTCAGTAAATGGTCGCCGAATTGGGAAGGGCCGTTCGTCGTACATAAAGTTCTCGGCAATGGGGCATATCATCTTAGAGACTGGACCGGTTTAATTCACAAATTACCAATCAATGGGAAATTTTTAAAGAAATACTATCCAGTCACATGGGAAATGCAGGAATAGAAGTTCATTTCATTAAGATCATAAAAGAGAATACAAATTGAGTTGGTCGATCAGTTTACATCCAAATGAATCTAGGGCGATGAAGGAAAAAGAGTTTCAAGAATGGCCTTCAACTCCAGCCACCTTACTTCGCCCATTATGATTTCGGCATGCCAGTTCCTCTTATCCATCTTTAGCTGCTCGATCCGATTCATGCTTGCCACGTATTCGGTTAAGCAAGATTTACCGCTTAATTCAAAGTCCTTTGCATGTTCAGAAGCAACTACCGACCTTCGATGTTGGAGTTCGGCAATTTCACGGTCAAGGTCAGCCAGTGTTGGTTTCTTTGCTTTCAAAGCTTCGACTTTTGGGTGAAGAGCTTCTTGAGCGACAGTTGCAGCTTTGAGGTCGTTTTTGGTTTGAAGAGATATCTCGAAAAAACCAAAATATTCTCAAGTTCGTTCTAGGGTGGAAAATGCTCAAGTGACAGCTTCGGTGCTCAATTGACCCTCATCAGTAAGGTCGTTCAGGCATTCCTCCATTGAGTCGAGGCCATTGCATTCGAGGACTCGTGAAGCTAAGAGAGACAGGAGCTCCTGCAGTTTGACCAAGAAGTTTGACTCGGCCGTTAATACAGAGGGCCTAGCTGTAGCTGCCGAATGACCTGCTGTTCTTGAAGTGTTTGAAAGAAAAGCGTCGAATTCGACCTTCGATGAAGGTTGCACATGAAAAGAATTTAGGCAAAAGAGAGCCGGAGAAAAGAACATAACAGAAAATTTGTTATAGACCTGCCGAGAGAAAACTTCGGCCATATCTCCTGGTTCATTGCTCGAACCTAGAAAGCTTAATGGCCTAGCCCAGTGTTTTAGGCTGCTTCTCAATTCAGGCGGCCGATGAAGGTTATCTACGTTTGACGACCATTGGGGTGGCTAGGAAATATAGATAACACCTTTCGGCGCATAGAATTTTCGGTGGAATAAATTTTCAAGCACCTGACATTTAATGTTTTTCGGTTCAGACTCGTCATAACAGGTTTAGCAAGAAAGTAGTTTGAGTCTTACACAAGCCGAAGTCACTTCTTGAAGAGGGAGGTTGAGGTCTTGGTCTTGCGGATGAATCGGTGTTTCCACTGTTGCCTCAGGATCGACAGCTGACCGTTTTCCACGATCAGCTGCAGGCGAATTGATCTGGTTCATTGGCCCAACCACAGAAGAATTGATGGAATGAAGATTAGTTGGTCGAGGGTGACGCTTTAGTTGAATCTCATCACTCTCATCATCTTGGCATTAAGATGGTTAGCAATGTTGAATTTATTGAAAGAAGAAAAATACTAACCACTAAATTATACATCTTCCAGGATGATTGCCGACTGTTTTGGATTTTTGAAAGAAGTTTTCTTCACCGATGGAGCCACATCCTTCAAGATGAGGGCAACAACTGGCTCCGGAGCTGCCGCTTCCTTGACTGGCGGAGCAGTGGCTGGCTCAGCCGGCTTCGGAGCTGCCATTTCTTCAACCAGTGGGGTAGTTGTTAGTTCGATCATGACTAGAGGAACGGGTCGAGCTTCAGGTACCTAGCCAGTTGGAGCTGGTTGCACGACCATGGAAGTGTGTACGACAGGAACAGAATGAGAGACATTAGGAGTGGTCGTTCCTGTCGACTGGTTGGTGGATTTCCTGTTCCCTTTTCTTTGCCAATTTCTTGATGTATTTTGAAAGACAAGGGGCTGCACCTGCTGTCTCAGTTTCTTGGTGAGTTTGTTTGCTTGTCTTGGATGAAGGAATCATTTTTTTCTTGGCCGCGGTTGAAGCCACCACTTCTCCCATTTTCGGCGCTCGGCTATCTGCGAAAGTGAAACCAAGTTAATAAAAATTCGAATGACGGTTTACAAAGAGGAAGTAAAAGTAGCCACATACCTTGAGTCGTCTCTTTGGTTTGGGGAGCAGTAGCCTCATTCGGTCAATCACCGCAGTCTCTGAAGATCTTGTTGATGACCTCTTCGACCAGAGCGCTAAAAAAGTTATGGGTATACTCTTCTTACCAATCACTGAGGGTTTCTGGAATAGTTGGTCGAAGGCAGAATTTTTGGCATCGTTCGTAAAACTCCTTCTTGGCATCCGTGCATTCTCTCTTTGAAGAACTAGATAGGCATCCTCGACTTAGGAGAAAGCGAGAGAAGAGAAGAGGTACCGGGCAGCCCTGGAGGTAGCTGAGCTGTCGAGCGGTGAAATGGGGGTGGTATACTTCCTAGCTTGCTCGACGAGCATCGCAATCGAGATGAAGGTCATAGGTATGCACGAACGATCCTTAGGATTAACGGAGATCAGTATCTTCGTCTGCATTCCATGTAGATGTGGGGAGGTTAATTGATGACGGATATTCTCTGGTCGAAGGGGGGCAACTGAAAACCGAGTACTTCAGTGGGCGAGAAATTAACGATCTTTGGTCGAAGGGGGGCAAAGTAGACCTGCAACCAGAGTTGGAAGACCGAGATGGGCCGTTCTGGTGTGGGTCAATTTTATGGAGGGTCATCTCGGCCAGACAGCGCAAGAGATTAGTAAGAATGGCCGGGCTAAGAGCCAGGGCTTCGACTATTGGACTTGGTACAACAAATAAATTTGTTGTACCAATAGAAAAGGAAGGCTTCGTGTTCTCCTTCCCGCATGTTTTCTTCTTCTCGACCGGTGAAGTGAAGATAAAGGTTGTTGTAGTTGAAGAAGTTTTTGTGTAGTTTTTGAACTTCTTCCTTTAAGGGTGCTTGACCTTTTTCGCTTAACGTTTCGAGGGCCTGTTTATCAAAGAGCGCCTTCAGGTTAAGATTCGACGGATACCCAGAGAGGGTGGCGTCGACTGGTATACCAAAGGGGGAAGTCCCTAAGATGGCGGTAACGTCGAGAATAGTTGGACCAACAGGGCCGAAAGGGAGGACTATGGTATTGGTGGCCGAGCACCAGAAGCTTGAGGCTGCTATAAGAAGTTTTTTGTCCATGACAATTTCCATGGATGAAAGACGAATGACATCGTAAATGCCAAGAGCCTTCTATTGTTTACTGAAGATCCTCTCCATTCGTGCAACCCAAGTTGCCCAGGTTGCAATGGTCGAAGGCTAAGAACCTTGGGGTTTTGCCGAATCCCACTTCGACCATTCAAACCCTTGCAGTAAGGGTGTTAGGCATTGATCCTTGAAAAGTCCAGTGATAGATGATGGTACTGTATCTTTGAAAAGTGGACCAAGGATCTGGTGAGTGGTACTCATATTACTTTCAAAGCGTATGGTCTTGATTGAGCATCGATCAATAATCTTCTCGCATTTGTTGCATTCCTTAGAGAGCTTGGAAACGAAGGAGGCCATTGGAGATAGTTTTGAAGGTTTTCTAAGTAGAGCTTGAGGGTTTCTGGTTTTCTTGAGTAAAAGAGGAATTTTAGAAGGATTTGAAGGCGTCAAGCATAAGGGAAAAAATTTCGATATTTATAGACTTGTGGGAAAGAAAACTGATCGTTCAAAATTCGAAATAAAGGGTAAAATTGACCGGAGAATTCCCTAATCATCACGAATATTCAGAAATTTCAGGTGAAAGGACCGAGGATCTCGTGGGTTGAGGATGCACGATTGTGTGTGGCAGCGGAGTGTGGGTTTATGTTCGGCCCAAAGTTTTTCAATACTATGGGCTGCCTGGTGGCCCTAGGTCATTCAGCAAGGATGGTCAAATCCTATCTCAATAAGGAGTAGTTCGGGTGAACGAATGGGTCGAAGAAGTCCTGATATGATAAGAGGTCTTAGTGCAATTTGGATTCTTGACCAGCAATGAATATGGCCTAAAAAAGGGGGTGAGTTCAAAGTCCTAATAGGAATAGGATTGGTCGAAGTGGAGTTGGAACAGAATAAGAAGTCCCAATCAAGGTATGATTTAGACTCGATCCTAATGAGGATTTGGTGCTATAAATACAAGACATCATGTAACAATCAAAACATCCAATTCAACACACAATTGCCTTGTGCAACGCCCTCAAACAACTTGAGATTTTTCATTTTCTTTTTCCGCCAACACATCTTCAGTTTGGATAAACAGCATTGTGAAGGCAACCGGCGAACATCTTCAGTTTGGATAAATAGCACTGTCGCCGTAGAATCAGCCGACAGCGGGGCACCTTCAGTTTAGATAAACAGCACTGCGTCGAGGCCGACTGGTTACCTATCCAAGTCTCGGTTGAGAAGGGTTTTCGAATCCTTATTAACAAATGTCATCTTATTAACCTTCTCGGCAAAGTAAGGTGTTACGAGTTATAACATTCGGCACATTGAAGGCCGAGTGATTTTATGATTGGATATTCACAAGTAAGTTTTTGAGTTCGGCATTCTGACGGCCGAACCATATTCACCATCAAGATATACATCACCTTTGAGTACTTGTGTTCATATAGTCTGGTGTCGATTCGACGTGTTTATACTCTCATAAATATAATCACTGTCACCGAATCCAACGCCGACAATTCGTGAACTTCGCAGAATTAGCAGCCTTGTCTTCAGGCTCGAGAATCCAAAGGCCAAGACTTGTTCCTTCCTTGGTTGCAGTCGCAAGATCAAGAAGTCAGCAACGCGCTCAACGCAACATCAACAAATTTTACTCCTCGGCCGAGACGGGCCAACGAGTTGGCATGCCTCGCATCAACCGAATGAATTAGTTAGCTTATTAGTTACTCGGCCTGCGCATCACATAGGCTTTGTAATTTTTAGGGTCAACAGTAGTAAGTGCATTTTGGAAACTATACTTGTTTTACAGCAAGGGGTTATTATGTTTTCGAAAAGGTTTTTACAAAGCTTTATTTTTAGGCCCACTCACCCTTCCAGGTTTTAGTAGCTGAGTTTTCGTATCGACGAAGATTCTTGGAAAATCTTGGTATTGGGGATTACCTTCTATGGTATAATTCTTATCATTCTTTACTGTACTTTACTTATGCTCTAACATCACGTGTGAAATGAGTTCATTCCCGCTCACGAGTACACTCTTATACTTAGGCACTTTTAGGTTTAAATTTATTCACATTTTCCACATCACTACACTTTATGGCTTCATCACCCTTCTGGTGTCAGCCAACACAGCTCGATTCGACGTCCATGTGGACATTCCAGGTCGGGGTGGGTCACAAAAAGGTTTTCATCACAAATAGTCCCCGAAGTTCGCCCACCCCTTGAAGATGGTCCCTAAAATTGAAAAACGATCATGTAATCCCTGAAAATAGGTGTTGGAAATCAATGTGGTCATTCCGTCATAACTTCATTAAAATTTCTGTTATGTGTTGATGTGACGCATAATTGAGTTCCATAAATCTAATTAAAAATATTTAAATAATTAAAAACAAGTTTTATTTTTATATAATTAAAAACTTAAAAAACAAAAAAAGAAGAAAAAAGAAAAAATGACTGTTCATCATCTTCTTCCTCTTGTACTCGAGCACTACGGCCCCCACCAAGGTTGAGGGGAGTTATTTAATTTTTAAGGTTTTGTTTTTTAAATTCTTTAAATTCCATTTTCTTAAATTTTTGAAATTTCCTCAGCTTGATTTATGTTTTTCCATCTAGGGTCTTTCTGGGTTCTTCAAGCCACTGGTTCATCTAAGAAAAGAAAGAAGATGAGAGGGTCCATTGGTGAGTTTATTGACATGTACGACCAGAACTCTCTGTGGAGGAGGTGGCGGTGGCTTGGTGCCTATGTGGCAAATCAGAGCAACCGGCGCGGTTGTGCCTTCTTCTTGTTTCCGAACACTGGGGCGATTCATAACCAGCCTCAGTTCTGGGCGATTCATAACCATGGGTCTGACTTTCAATTTCCAACCCAATCCCCTGTCCAATTTCATCTCATTTTTCCACTGAGGGTTCAAGTTGGTGATGTAGATGAATAGTTGCAAGCCTCTTCTTGTTCGATTTCGAGCGGCGCAACCACGGGTGGTGGTTGTTATATCCCACATCGCCCATGGGAGTGGATCATGTAAGCCTTATAAGTATATTCCCATCTCTACCTAGAACGAGGCTTTTCGGAAGCTCACTGGCTTCAGATTTTATAGGAACTCTGAAGTTAAGCGAGTTCGCGCAAGAGCAATCCCAGGATGGGTGACCCACTGGGAAGTTCTTGTGTGAGTTCCCAGAAACAAAACCTTGAGGGCGTGGTCAGGGCTCAAAGTGGATAATATTGTGCTACGGTGGAGTCGAGCCAGGGATATAGTGGGGGCCCGGGCCGGGATGTGACAATTTGGTATCAGAGCCGATCCTTGGACGGAAGTGTGCCGACGAGGACGTCAAGCCCCTAAGGGGGGTGGATTGTTACATCCCACATCGCCTAGGGGAATGGATCTTGTAAGCCTTATATGTATATTCCTACCTCTACCTAGCACGAGACCTTTTGGGAACTTACTGGCTTCAGATTCCATAGGAACTCCGAAGTTAAGTGAGTTCGCGCGAGAGCAATCCCATGATAGGTAACCCACTGGGAAGTTCTCGTGTGAGTTCCCAGAAACAAAACCGTGAGGGCATGGTCGGGGTTCAAAGCGGACAATATCGTGCTACGGTGGAGTCAACCCCGGAATGTGACAATGGTGGCAGGGGAAATATTTAATTTTTAAAGGGAAAATTAAAAAAGAACAACGACGGGATGGGGGCTGTAGTGGGAGGTGAAGAAGATATGAACAATCATAATCTTTTTCTTGGTTTTTTGAGTTTTTAATTATATATATATATATATAAGTTTTTATTTATTATTTAAATATTTTTAATTTGCTTGGCAATATTTAATTAGATTTTTGGGACCCAGTTATGTGCCACATCAGCACATAATAGAATTTTTAATAGAGTTGTGATGGAAGGATCAAGTTGATTTGCGACACTTAATTTCAATGACTACATTGATTGATTTCAATTTCAAAGACCATCTTGATTGAATGGATCAACTTCAAAGATCATTTGTGATAAATAAAAAAAATAAAAAAAAACCTATACAAAATTCATTCAAACAGATAGTCAACAAAAGACACAATACTAAAATGCCTTTTCAATTGTCTGCCAGGTATGATGTTTGTACGAGGCCAAGAACTTCAAGCGAATTAAAGGATACATCATTACTTCTTTATTCAAAGTCTTTAGATTTGAGCTATCTCGAGTCTATTTTATTTCTAATTTCCTGCTCTCTCATGGTCATGAATTTTCTGCAATGAATAAAACAAAAACACGTTTACAAAATAAATTCGGTGGTTCTTTAAGAGAGTGGTAAAAATGCAGAGAGTTTTCTTATTGTGTAGAGTGTTTGAGAGATTGAGGGTCTGAGGGATATGTGGATGTGAGGACCCTTCTTTATCTTAGGGTCTTGTATTTATAGGTCTCTCCATGTCTTGGTTGAGGTTTGATTTGATATTAATTTGGACTTGATTAATTGACGAAAGGGCCAAAACTTGATTTGGACATGATTCGTATCCAATTTGATTTCATCAAATAATGTTGATTTAATCAAATTATATTTGATTTGATCAAATAAATCAATCAACTTCATCCTTAATTCGGCTAATTGTTAGATTTAAATCAAGGTTAATTAAAGATAACTCCTTAATTATTTTCAGCCAAATGTCGACACGTGTCACTCTTGATATCTCATACTCATTCGATTTTGATGAGTCACATGCATTTGTGCAATTTGTGAGACCCACAATTCGTGTCACTTAAGTCCTAACATGTCAAAAATTTAGTTTGTTAGTGAGTATTTGTTTCACCAAAATTTACATGTCTACACAACCATTTAGCAATCACTTAACATTAACATATGGCTAAATGCAAGTGAATTGTAATTCAGTTGGTTAAAAACATTCGTCCTTACATTCGAAATCTCATGTTCAAATCTGACTCCCCATTAAAGTAATGTAAGTTATCTTACCATTTATAATAAAAATTATTATTTAAAAAAATTAAAATATGGCTAAATCGTGTACTAAAAAATTGGAGGAGGCACCGACCAATGAGAAGTCACTTGCAGCCACACAAAGCCAAAAACACAAATAAAATTTTTCTTTCAATTACATCATCCACCCTTCAAGTTTTTGGAGTGTTGCATTTTGAGCCATAAATTCAAAGGGGAAAAAAACCACACAGAGAATATTGAAAGTAATTGAAAACAAAATGCGGAATTGTGGAGAATTGGGGAATGTCAAATTGTCAAATTGTCAATTGGAAAAACAATCCAAATGGGTTAGAGTAATAAATTATATTAGAGTGGGGCGGCCATGGCCCATGGTTGTCAATTCATGGCGTCAACATTTCACCAAAAATATAAATTAAATATGTGGTTTATGTATGGTGACGTTGTCATGAGCTATGTATTTTTGTACGATGTTTGGATCCTAAATTTGTTTTATTTATGGTGTACGTAAACTTGGCTTAGAGCATCTCCACCCTTTTTAGGAGGGTGATGGCAAGTCAAGGGCAAGAAGTGCCCTTATTATGTAGTGTGAACATTAACTGTCATTGTGCGAGTTCATCCATTTGGGAAGATGAAGGGCAAGGGTAATGACGATTACTATTCTTAAATATAATTTTTATATTTATGCCTTATAAGTGTGTACTTAGTAAGTTTGTTCTTTAAAAATAAGACTCCCTATATAAATCCGATAATTTAATTTTAAATACAAGGCAAAACATGGCATTACAAACAAGCAATAATTAATGAAAAAATAAGGTGAAGAAGAAGATTGTTTAACTTTGTAAGTTTGTTAAGTGTTTAATTTTAGGGTTAATCTCTGTTTACTACCCTTAAGTTTCGTGGTTTTCAATATTTGGTACATGAAGTTTTTTTCATCCCAGAGTCATACCTCAAGTCTTAATTTTAGGACATTTTCATACATCCGTTAAGTTTTCCGTTAGAACTTCTGTTAACTGATGACGTGGCGTCCACGTAGACAATAACTGAGCACCACGTGTCAATATGGGCCCACTTTAATATTAAAAAATACAAAAAAAAAAAAAAATTATGGGCCTCAACCCTCGACCTCTTCCATCCCTTTTCTCCAAAGCTTGAGCTTAACCTCCACCACAACCACGAACACCACCACCACCAAGTTTCTGGGCCTAACCTCCTTCCCCATCTCAGTCCCTCTCCTCGTTGCTTGGCGTCTCCATTTTCTTCTATGTCTCTTATATTTATTGTCTTTCAACAAGCTTCAGAAAACCCTAGAGAGAGAGAGAGAGAGAGAGAGAGCAGGAATATGCGAGCCTTTCAGAGCAATCGGCTACACAACCAGCTCCGAATCCACGCTCCCGCCCTCTGCCTCCTCCTCCGCTCGCCTCCCGCCTCCATAGTCCCCAAGTCCCAACCTCACTCCTCTTCCTCTGACCCTCTTTGGTCCACAATCTACAAGATTGGATCCGAATCCCCGATTCAGCAACTCTCCCTCTAACCTCGGCTCTGGCGACATTGACTCCGTCTACTTGGCCAAATTGAAGTCCCCTGGTGGGGCGCAAGGGTGCGTATTTGCGATGAAGGTGATGGACAAGAAGGAATTAATTAGCTGGAGAACGGAAAGGCGGGAGAGGACATGGTGTGTAGAGGAGGAGGGAGGGATGGGGTTAGGGGTTGCGGGGGTCGCTGGTGACCGAAACGACGGTGTAGAAGACAGAAAGGAGGAGGTTGGGGGAGGTTGAAGACGGGTGGGACTTTAAGGCCCATAAACTTTTTTTTGTTATTAAATTTTTTTTTTGTATTTTTTTAATATTAAAGTGGGCCCATATTGACACGTGGCGCTCAATTATTGTCCACGTGGGTGCCACGTCATCAGTTAACAAAAGTTTTAACAGAAAACTTAACGGATGTCTAAAACTGTTCCAAAATCAAGACTTGAGGTATGACTTTGGGATGAAAAAAACTTCATGTACCAAATGTTGAAAACCATGAAAATTTAGGGTAATAAATAGAGATTAACCCTTAATTTTAAGTGTATCATTAATATAGGCCGTTGATTTATCAAATTTTGTTTAAATTAGGTGCACCAAATTATGCCACTTGGCACAATCTATAATATATATATATTTTTTTTTATCTCTGAAAATCCAACACTTCAGATGAAAGGACCGTTGGAAATCTAACGGCTGTGAGAGCATTCCAGGCCAATGCCTACTCCCAACGAGCTCAAGCCCAAGCAATTGTTGCAAGGGTAGTCTAACAAGCACAAGCCCTTGGTCCAATTGCCCTCCCATTTCTGGACCGGTGGAAAAAGTTTTTTGAAACTAAGAACAATTCAACTCAATTGCCTTATCAATCAGCCAATCGACAAAGATGCTCTTACATAAAATACTTAGTAAATATTCAAAAAATTTCTTCATCTAAACAACAACTTAATTTAATCTAGATGAAAATCGAAATTTGAACATAAGTGCAAGGGAGTTGTACATTGTTCTAGTCCATATGTAGATAATTTCGATATATAAAAGTAACAGTAGCTCTTTAATTCTAAAATACACACGGATTCCCTACTTCTCAATCAGAGCGAGGGGAAAATGGATTTTATTTCAAAATGACTTGTACATATTATTATAGTTAGCCACTTACTTTCATGATGATGTAGATTGTTGTGCTACTTTTCCGACATGTGGTGAAAGTCATAAGCATCCACAAGTTGCATCTAACCACACAACCATAGCATTCTCGTCCTTTAATTCTACTAAACCTAAGGAGAATTTACACAAAATTTTAGGATGCATATAATTCTAAGTTAAATTACTTTCATGTTCCAAATTGTTGTGGTACTTTTCGATTAGTGGTTAAAATTTAAAGAGAGTTTACTCAACAATTTTAAGATACATACAAATTCTAAAGTCAAATTACAATACGATATCAACTTAACTCCGAAACCATATTTTTGTCTGAATTTTCTAAAGTTCTAATAAGTCTATTTCTAATTCTAAACTCAACATGTTTTTTGTGTTTGGGTTATAAAATTAAAGGAAAACTAATTAAAAGTACTTAAAAATTTTGAGTTTTAACGATATGGACAAAATAAAGGGTAAAGTGAATAGTACCAAGATTGACTTTCTAGTGTAAAAATGTGGTTTTTGGTTAAAGTGAAAATACCAGAAGTTTTTCGTTAAAGTTCCCTAAAATTAACCTGAATCTTAGGAAAGAAAAACACCATCGGTTCCATAATTGAGATGACGAGTGGTGCATAACCACCATATATGTATACCATTTGATTTTAGGTAGGATCCAGATACGTTGTTCTGGCAAACCGTCATCAGCTAACATATGACAATACATTTAGGAATAAAATATCCATAAATAAATTAATTAAAAGTTTAGAGATAATGGTTCTTTTCCTTTTATTATTGAATTCACAATGGTAGGCTTCTTATTATATATGTGAATTTCCCCAACCTTTACAGGTTCTTTTTCTATTGTTTTTCACAATTGGGGGTTGCATATTTTCCATTTAATTGTGGATGCAATTCTTACCAAAGAAGTTTTCTTTTGGTAAAAAAATTTACATGCACGAAAGCAATAAAGAGAAAGGAGAAGAGAAATCTTTACATCGAATTTACAATAAAAAATAAAAGGGATATGAAGGGATGTGGATATGAAAGATTGCATATGGGAGAAACAATCCTCTCTTGGTAATCTTATACCTCGGTTTTAAGGAATAAGAAGATATGAGATACTTGAATTCCATTTATATTCATTCCTAAGTTAACACATGAACGAGAATCATACACATTTTTTTCAATTTATTGGTTGTTAATAAGCACATGAACAAAAAATGATACTCATTTCCTATAAATCCATCCATCGTAAGTAACCAAAGCAACCAAAAATAAAAAATGTGAGTGTTAGCATTAGACCGTTGGCTACCATTTTTTAGGCTGGATGACCGTTTTATATTTACCATTTTGTTTTCAAGCGCATTATTCTACCCACTACATTTGCCATTTTAAATTGAGTAACATTTGTAAATAAATAAATAAATAAAAAGAACCCTTGTAGGTCTAACAACCACTCTTTATTTGTCTCTAGGACCCTGGGTGATATATTATATCTCTGAAGTGATGAAAGGTGAGAAACTAAAGTAAAACCCTTTTATTTTTAGTAACCGTTGGGGGACAAGAAGGGGACCCATGCAAGCGAAATCAAGCTAGGGATTATGGGCGGCATAAAAATAACATAAATCATTTTCATCATCATGTATTATTTACTTAAACAATAACATAAACATACTTACTTTCGTAATTATTGTTTAGCATACAATCACTCTTATCTGCCCCATATATACCCCTCTACACTCACACCTCTCCATCCACACTCACAATCCCAAACGACATCTCTCTTCTCTCATTCCTCAAAAGCCAAAAGCCACATAATTAGTCACAGAAGCCATGGCAAAAGATGTAGAGGGAGCTGAGCACGGTGAGTTTGCCGCCAAAGACTACCATGACCCTCCTCCAACCCCCTTGTTTGATGCTGAGGAGCTCACCAAGTGGTCTTTCTACAGAGCTCTCATTGCTGAGTTCATTGCCACCCTCCTCTTCCTTTACATCACAGTTTTGACCGTCATTGGCTACAAATCCCAGAGCGAGGCTGACCAATGCGGCGGCGTTGGCATTCTTGGTATCGCTTGGGCCTTCGGTGGGATGATTTTCGTCCTTGTTTACTGCACCGCCGGTATCTCAGGTATGTCTTCTTTTTTTTCTCGGTCCTTAGCATAAATAGATAAAAGTGCTTTTGAAACTTTAGAAGCACTTATGGAAGTGTTTGACAAAAACAGAACTTTTTTTTATGAAATCTCAGAAGCACTTGAAAGAAATTCCTGTAAACATATGATAAGTGCTTTTGGAGGAAGTTCGAGTGACTCTAGGGTTTCAGAAGTACTTGAACTTTTAATAAATTTCAGTGTTTACATTAAAAGTGCTACTAACAAAAACTGTTACGGACTAAAAGCGCTTTATACAAAAGTACTTATAACAGAATCTAAGTCTTGTTCTATGACAATTGCAGGAGGACACATTAACCCAGCTGTGACCTTTGGGCTGTTCTTGGCTCGCAAGGTTTCACTGATCAGGGCAGTGATGTACATCATAGCACAGTGTTTGGGTGCTATCTGCGGTGTAGGGTTGGTGAAGGCCTTCCAGAAGTCATACTACGTGAAGTATGGTGGTGGAGCCAACGAGTTGTCTGCTGGCTACAACAAGGGCACTGGTTTGGGTGCTGAGATTATCGGTACCTTTGTTCTTGTCTACACCGTCTTCTCCGCCACTGACCCAAAGAGAAATGCCAGAGACTCTCACGTCCCTGTAAGCACATCTCTCACTCAATTGTCAGCTATGAGATTTGAACTCGTGGCTCAAATAAATTTCAGACCGAGTGTCACTACACCAAATCATCACTCAATTTTTGGTTCATTTTAGGCAATTTTATTAACTCTACAAATTATTTATCGTCTTAAATTAAGGTCTTGGCCCCACTTCCCATTGGATTTGCTGTGTTCATTGTTCACTTGGCCACTATTCCCATCACTGGAACTGGCATCAACCCTGCTAGGAGTTTAGGAGCTGCTGTCATCTATAACAAGGACAAAGCTTGGGATGACCAAGTATGATCCCTCTCAGTTTTCCCAAAAATTGACTTAATTATTTTATTTTCTCTTATTAATTGGTTTTGTTTTATATCTCAGTGGATCTTCTGGCTTGGACCTTTCATTGGAGCTGCCATTGCTGCCTTCTACCACCAATACATTCTGAGAGCAGGAGCCATCAAGGCTCTGGGATCTTTCAGAAGCAATGCTTAATTAATTAAGCCTTTTAATTTCATCCATGGTTTTCAAATGGAGATGGTGTTTCTAAAGGAATAACAAAATAGAGGAGTGCAAGTCTCTCATGGTCTCAAAAGGAGAAATTTGAAGGGCTGTGGAACTGTAGATAATCACGGCTTTGGGCAAAGAGTGCTATTTTGTATCCCTCTCTTCTTTGTTATCTTTGCTTTGCATGTTTGTGCTATTTTCATTTCTTCTGTGTATTCTTATCTTTTATTTTATTTACTACTTTCTCTTGTCACCTTTTCAAGTGGTTGTGTATTTATATTGATGCCAGAGAAAGCTAATGAAATACGAGCTGTACCTTGTAATGCTTATCCTGGTTTTAGTTTAATGAATATTCCTCAGCACAATTATCAGATTAGGTAGAGTTAATTAATCAGGTTTGAAAATGGGGTCATTTGATTAAGAGATAACGAAAGATACACTTTAACTTAACTTTAGTTAAATGGTGGGGTTTATAAATAAAATTTTGGCTAAATTACACTCTTAATTTGTCTCCATGGTATGAGCACTCCACGTTTCCATTGGTGTAATTTGGTAGAAATGTGATATCATATCCCATGATGAAGCGACGACCTAGCTTTTGTTAGTACATTTCTCTTCTTAACGTTGAAAGAAGTATTGAGTTCGAATCTGATCAATAGATAACTCATGAAATTATATATATTTATTCATCACTTAATCATATAAGAAACTAATTAAATTAAATCCATCGAAAAATGCTAATGAATCATTTGGATGCAGTTTTTTCACCTTGTTTTCTTATCTATCAATCTACGACCTCTCTTTCGAATTGGGATTGTGGGTGTAATTTAAATTTTAATTGCAATAATATAATATCAAAACCAGAGATGAGTTGAGTTCTATACGTTCTTATCGTTTCAAATATTTAAAAGCTGCTGATGAGATTGTTTATATCATATATTTAACTGGTGTTGATAAACATGCCAAAAAATAATAAAGATGCTTTATGTAGCTAGGGTTTTTGTGGTAGTGGTGGTCCTTGGCAGTGAGATCGATGGTGCATTTGATTTCCATTATCTTTGGCATGCAGTAGTTAGGGCCATAGCCTATAGGGACAACACATGTATAATGCATGCCAGGTCATTAGAGCTGAGTTTGTCTATCTTTTTAAAAGGTGGATGATGTTACATGAAATAATTATTTAGAGTTTTTTTTGTAGTGATTATTCTATCTTATCTTCGTCGATATTCTATGGCTTTCTGGTCGTTTTCTGGGGAGGAATAAGTAGGTAATGCTTTAAGCTGCTTGATGATGCAGATATTGCTTTAATTTAAAGACTTTTGGTGTTGGAGTTACGTATGTAATGAGAGAGATGTTTTGCTGCCACTCATGTCACTCTTATTCGTTAGGTTAATTAGAAAATTAATAATTTTTGGGTAATTTAATGATAGTTCATGTCCAAATGTTTATAAGTGAGAGAACAAATATATGAATTTGGATGCAAGAATTAATACTCTTTAATTTACTCATGAATAGAAGTTCGTTATGATACTTACTAATTTTTCGATAAAAATAACCTTCATTTTTTTTAATTGATTGAATGACATAGGCTCATAGCATATGCTGAGGATAATGAATACAAGTATTGTACAATGTCAACTCTTACATACACTATAGACTATTATCTATTTTCGTAAGCAGTGACAAAGCAGCAAATAAATATCATTTAGGTTATACGGTTTGTGATTTTCTTCTTTAAATTATACTTTTTTCTACTTATTTGTTTAAGGTGTTTGGCGAAATAATGTTCTTACTTCATCTTCCGCATGCTTTGCGGTATTCTATGAATAAATTAGACACATCACATGTTTAGTAAATTTAGTCTAAAAAATTGATCTACTTAGCTGTTGGTTTTAAAAACTACCAAGCCTACGTGGCACGTAGGTCGAGTAACTAATGAGCTAACTACATCATTCGGTTATGTGCGGGGTGTGCCAACTTGATGGTCGGGCTCGGCCGGGGAGTAAAATATGCTGATGTCGCGTTAAGCGCGCTACTGACTTCTTGATCTTGAAACTGCGGCCAAGGAAGAAACACGTCTCAGCCTTCGGGTTCTAAAGCTTGAAGACAAGGCCTCTACTTCTGCAAAGTTCACAAATCGTCGGCCCCGGGTTCAGTCACAGTGATTATATTCGTGAGAGTATAAGCACGCCGAATTGGCACCAGACTATATAGACACAAATACTCAAAATAAATGTATGTCTTGATGGTAAATGTGGTTCGGCCGTCGGAATGTCGAGCTTTAAAGTGTACTTGTGAATATTCAATCATAAAATAACTTGGCGTTCAACGTGCCGAGCCTAGTAACCTGCAACGCCTCACTTTGTTAAGAAGGCTGATGAGATAACCTCTACCAACAAGGACTTGAAAATCCTTGTCGACTGAGATTTGAATAAATAACCAGTCAGTCTCAAAGCAATGATGTTTATCCAAACTGAAGGTGCTCCTCAGTCGGCTGATTCTACGGCTCCAGTGCTGTTTATCCAAACTGAAGATGTCGTTGGTTGCCTTCACAGTGCTGTTTATCCAAACTAAAGATGTGTAGGCGGGAAGAAAGAGGAGAATGATAAAATCTCAAAGGTTGTTGAGAAGCTTTGCGCAGGGCAATTTGCATGTTGAATTAGAGAAGGCTTGAATGATGTACTCCCTTCTTTATTTATAGTAGCAAACCCCTCATGGCCGAGCTGGAATCATACTCGAATTAGAACTCCTCAACCTAATCTGATTAGGCCTCGGCCAATCCTAACTTCAATAGGACTCTGAACCAAGTTCTTTAACAAACCAGATTCATCTCCTAATTCTCAGCATCCTCATCCTTAGCCTTAAGACTCCTTGTTGCACTAGGTTTCGACTACCTTACCCTTATCTAAATCAATCCCGCTCGCAATAGGATTTAGCCGACCTTGACTAGATGGCCCATGATGATTGGACGACCCATAACAGGATTCTAAATGGTTATTGGGCTGAGAGCGCCTCTAAACTCGGCCCAAACTATCATTATGGGCCCAAACATTAGCATTAAAATTTAAGGAAAACTAATGAAAAAGACTTCAAAACTTTGAATTTTAACCAAAAGCTATCCTATAATTTTATTTAATGATAAGGACAAGATAATGAAAAAAAAAAAAAAAACCTAAGTAAAGTGCGTGCAATACTTCATCATCGCCTCATTATTCTTCATCTCCTTCTCCTCCATCAACTACTCTCCCTGACAACAATGCCTTTCCTCTTTCTCTCTAACAATTTTATATTTTCCAATATTTTCTTTGTATCGGTATTAGACTACTACTTGTGCATGAATTTAGTCAAATTCGTCCCTTGTAGATTATATATATACATAAAAGTAGGATTAGGAATTTTATATTGTTTTTACACATATGTTATTATATAACTACATATATAATTAATCTTCATCTATCGTTAAATTTCATAAACAATGTAGTACTATTAAGTTTCATAAATAGTGTAGAAAGTTTCACAAACAGTACAAAGTTTCATAAACAATAATGTACTAAGTTTCATAAATAGTTTGTATGAGGACACGCAAGTCCGCGTGTTAGTTTTTTTTTTTTAATTTTTTTTAATATTAAAATGATGTCTTTTTCATTAAAATTTAAGTTATCTTGTCATTTTTATTAAAATTTAAGAATTTTTCATTAAAATCTAAATCTTTTTTATTAAATAAATTTATAACATAATTTTTTATTAAAACAAACTTAACCCAAACCCTTTTCATGAAAACTCCCTTAAATTTACTCTAATAAAAAAAATTGTGTAGAAAAGTTTGGTGTTTATACATGAAACATAACTTTGATGGGCATTCACTATTTTGAAAGCTTCTTTCGGCCAGAGTTCATGTTTCACATACCGAGCCGAGCTCAATGGATTTGAAGTCAAGTTCCGTCATCATCATTCGCATGGAATGGGTTTAAATGTTGCTGTGTCGTCTAAAAGATTGTCAAAATCCCACATTGTCTCGTGAAAGTCATTTTGATCTAACTTGCTCTCTAAGTTCTTTTTTTTTTCTTTTTTTTTTTTTTACGCTAGGGCCTATTCTCGAACTTCTTGTTCTTCGCCACCACCAACATTTAGAGGTGGGTTCGGTTTCATTCGGTTCCGTTTTTTGCCAAAACCGAAACTGAATAGAAACTTTGGTTTGGTTCGGTTCGGTTCAATTTTCTTTCAATTTTATTCGGTTTGCTTTTTTTTTTTGTTTGGTTTTATTTAGTTCGGTTTCGATTTTTTTAATTTTATAAAATTTGATCATTTTTTAATATGGAATTTAGAATAGAGGCTTACATTGGTAGACTAATAATAAGAAAATAGGAAAAGTGGGAAGGTAGTTGTACATATACAAGATCATATAAACCAATTTGATGCTATTAACAACCTCAATTGCACAGAAAAAATGATAACCGTATCCATTCAAAAAGCAAACAAATAGAGAAGCTTTTCAAAGTTTCAAAGCCATTCAAAACTTTCCTCGATAATCAATGAAATATCCTCCCTAATTGAACCAAGTATGCTCCTTGAAAAAGCCCTAGACCTAGTTTCAAACTTGCCAACAAAAGTTTCACAAAAATGGGCATACATTCATAAAGTGTAAAGGGACACGGTTTGGTTTTTTTTTTTTTTTTCGGTTCAGTGTTAGGTCCGATTTTCTTTTTCAGTTTTCAGTTTTTTGAACCCACCTCTACCAGCATTGTCAGTAAAGTGCCAGTCATTCATGGCCGTTGCTTGGCCGAGGGCTTGATCTCTTCCATGCTCCTGATGATCGCATTGTGGCGTTACTACTCACGCTCATCCTCCGGCTCTCTACCAAAGTCTCCCTTGAGGAGTGCAGCAGGATGATGTAGGAGGACTCTACCGGACTACTTCGGTGACTCCGAAGTTGGGAGAAAAGCACACCAGCCAAGGGCTTGGAGCCTTATCCTCCTTGGGCTTCATTGGGCTTCGGCCCACCTCGTTGATCTAATTTTGTACAAGACCAACTGACGTGTCATATCACATAACATTTTCGTACTCTATGCCAATAAACGAGTTCTATAGAAAATAGATTAAAGGGACACCTAAGAAATTGGGATAGATAACCCGTCCACTATATTAAAGGGACACCTAAGGAAGAAATGAAATAATTGTGTCGAACTTGAAGATAGAAAATATATTACTTATTAAGAAGATATTTACATTTTAATTCCTTCTTCAGAATAAAAAATAGTAAAATTAATAGACGTATGTCTCTTCATGTCCAAATTTTTTTAAATAAAAAATCATCCATCTCTACCTCTAATATACCTTGAATTTTACTACTGGATCTATCCATGTAATTTCTAAACACCAAACGAATGGTATTCACGTTTAATGCCGAATGTTGGAAGGATTTAAACTAGTGATATCTAAGTGTTTTGCTTACAAAACACAAAAACAAAGACATGTTTGAAGTAGCCAACAGAATGAGATGTTTATCACAAACAATCAAACTCTTGTGATTTGGAAGGTGCATTGCTCAAACATGTGATGCCCTGATCCAATTAACACGGATCTTGTGTATGCATTAAGTGAAGCCTCAGTGCCACTGTGTCACAGAGAGAGAGAGAGAGAGAGAGAGAGAGAGAGAGAGAGAGAGAGAGTTGAACAAAAAGCTTTGAAAGGGTGTGATGAGTCATGATTGTAATGTTAGAGTGGAGGGTGAGGATAAAATTTTCATTGAGATCGGAACGTGAGTGATATATCACGTGTTTTTATATAAATTATGAGAAATTTTAGTTTTTAAGTTATTAAATTTTTAACACACATATTCTACTATTTGTATAGTGACACGTAGTGTATCATTTCATGTTCCGATCACACTGAAAAAATCTCTCGAGGGTGAGGGAGAAAGGAAATATATTTATTTGAGGTTAGTGAAATTGGCAATGGCATGCGTTTAAACAAGTTCAATAATGTCAAATATCAAGGCCGGTGAAACGCACACAAAGCTTGGCTGCCATTATGATTACAATTATACACATCATGAAATGGATATGAACGCACGTTGCCTTTTCTGTCCCTCCAATCTAAGAAACCTTCATAAAACCACATCCACGCTTGTTTCCAATGGATGTATAATTGTACTTGTACGGTATTACAAGAACAATTTAAATGAACTTTTTTTTATTTTTTATAATGATAATTAAACTAGACTTCAAACTTGATCGTGAAAATTTATTTTTGTACTCAGAAATTCCGTATTCAACTCCCCTTCTCATAGCATCTTTGATAGAGGTATACAAATCAGATATATAAAACCACATCTGTGAGATATAAAATCATATGTCATTATATAAGTGGACAATAAATTTTTTTTTTCCCTCAACTTATATAATTACATATGGTTTAAAGCATCATGTTCCGGACACATTAAAAAATCTTTCCACATATACATTTCATTTTACATTTATGAGATATAAAAATATATGTTTTACTCAATGACGGGGCACAACTTCTAAAAATTGAAAAAAAAAAGAATTTATATTTTTACTTGAGTAATGCTACACTTACCATCTATTTGTATCATCTCTCTAGTAGAGATAAGACCTATCAACACATGTGAATCTCATCTCTATTAAAGAGATGATACAAATATGGTAAGAATGACATTTGTATTTTTACTTACATTGTCTGGCCAATAGGTGTTTTACATCTCGTCCATCGGAGAACTTACCAATAAAACATCCAAACTGCTCATTAGGGATGCTCTTAAAAGATAGAAGGAAGACTTCGAAAACCTAAACAGAAAATAATTAATGAGATGGGTTGAGAAAAGTGGTTTGCATGTGACAACCATGAATTTAATTAGTATGTTAATATGATTGTGAAAACCTATCAATTGAGTAAGGACATAAAGGTTTGGAGAAGATTAATTATATTCCACGTCCCCACTCATGTGTAAAATTAAGGCACTCATTAGTCGGGTCAAGAACTTGGATAGATTAGTGTAAAAAAAAAAAAGCAACGAAATTGACCTTGAAAAGGGTATTTCTAGAATTTAGACATTTTTATTAGGGGATGGGGAAGATCAATAGAGTACACCATGCCACCACCATCATTCTGTTCCCTCCCGGACCTCTTTTTCACAACCAAAATTCTAGTCCAAGCAACCACCACCCCCTCCTAGGATCTTATAAAAGCCACACTAAAGCACCCACAAGTTTCATACAAAAACACTAACTACTACTACTACTACTACTTCATTAGCAAGTCTGAAAAAATGCCTTCAAGGGTTTCCATCTTTCTCTTCTCTTCTCTGACCTTTCTCTCCGTTGCTTTTGCTGACGAGAGAGCCCCCCACGGCCTTGCCAGAGCAAACCCAATGGGAATTTCACCGTCAGCGTATGATTTCTTCAATCCAACGTCACAAAACCCCATTTCCAAAGACCCATGTGTTGCATCCAGTTGCTCACCATTGCATGTGGCAGCTCAAGTGCAAGCAACAGAAGCACACGAGAGCAAATACTCTACATCACAGAAAGGCGGTACGGGATACGGAGCTGCTGGGGTTGCTGGCATTGTGTGCGGTTTAGCATTTGCAGTCTTTCTGGCAATGGGGGCTTACCATGTGTTTGTCACACGCAGATCACATATGAGTCGACCCAACACAGTTCAACCCGATGTATGAAGTTCTCTTCTCACTGCATGAACCATCGTGGCTTGACCAAGCCATCTACAAGACTACAACCCTACTTGGATCTCTCTCTGATCTATCCTCCACTGTATTAAAACCAGACTATGTAGTATGTATCTATAATCATTAGTGACCAGTGCACGGTATTTACTAGTAAAAAGTACTTATTAAATGGTAATTAATTTCGTTCACCTTTCAGCATTCAAGCAACTAAGGAACCAAATGATTACTAACGCAATCCACATTGAGAGCAATATGAAAGAAAATGGAGGTCACAAGTTAACAAGTTAAATGGCAAGTATCATACAATAATGAAAGTAAAAAGTTAAAAAAAAAAGGTTTCATGATTCTGTCCTACAATTTCTAAAAACGTCAACATCGAACTCTTATCATAACTATGGATACAAAAGTACTCTACCTTTGAGCTAGAATCCGCAAACGCTTGTGTCCTCATTTTTCAAAAGGATGAAAGGCATTCCTAAAGTAAACCAAAAGTGTCACAAACAGCAGAAAGGAAAGTCACAGTCAAACCCTAGGTGAGGAATTTGTAGTAACAACCATAAAGCTAGATATATGTTTAGTTAGAAAGCAACTTCCAATGGTCGCAATGGAAGAAAAGAATCAGATGGATTGGTTTGACAATAAGGGCCAAAACCATTCGGGTTCCCTTTTGTGTATTATCTTTCGTACATGTTGAGGTGTCTTGAAAGTCACGAATCATGAAGAGAAAGACAAGCATATTCACTGATATAAATTCAAAAATAAAAATATAGTTTGCCAGCAAAACTATTATGCCTTTGAAATCATGGTCTGGTTGCTCAACATATGCAAAAATACAAAAGTGGGGCAAATTCAGTTTAGCATGTATTAATGTCACGAAAGCAGTGCAGTACGTATATCTACCATCCAGATGAACTAAGAGACTCGATCGCAGGTCGAAATGTCTGGTCCACAGCTTTGTTCCAAAGGTGCGCCAACTCTGCACGAGATTTCCTTCCAAAATGGGCTCTGTAATCTGCAGAAGTTTGAAAGTTGAAATTATTAGAATTCAATCACAGCAAGCTAGGAGCTAAACAATTCAGTGAACATTCATTCTGTGTCAATACACACTTATTGGCAAGTAAAGTTCACAGTTTCCTGCTACATGATAAGTTTGATAGAGAAGACCCAAGAAACAAGCCAAATACGCAAATGCACAGAAGTCCATAACATAAAGGCATAAATCCCAAGTTCGCTTTCGACCAAAAAACATCCCAAGTGCGCAAGCCAAAACAAAAGGGATTCTAAACTCAACCGCTTATTCTTCAACTTTAATGAGCTAAGAATTTTATGATTCACCAACTTCTATTACACAAGCAATAGCTGCATCAAAGAAATTTAAGCTGAAATTAACCTAGTTCAAGTTCATTTTTCCTCCTAAACGCACCTGATTAAATGTTTACGACGCAATAATTCTTCCTATAATATCATTAATGGAAAAGCCAGTATTTAGATTTACAAAAAAAGAACGAAGGTCATTTTGGATTTTGCCTAATAATTATTCCTATAATTAGCAATGAACAATGACAGCTGACCATGAACAATTTCAAGAAAGTAATAACTCTTTTCTTAAAGTAATGGATATTCCGCCAAGTAGATCATTAATCTTCAGTTCATTGATCCTATATTGCAACACAATACTCATAAGTCCGCTAATGTTTTCTATACATAATCAAGAGAATTGCTAACGATTATGACACGACACATTTCAATTGATCCCATTCCCAAAAGCATGTACCATTTTTCGAGAAGACGTTGCTTTCTTTGCTATTACTGCTCAATTAACAAACGTCATATAAGGAACAAACATTTCTATCAAGCAACCATTAAGACCCTAAATTGTAAAAAAAAAAAAAATAAAAATAAAAAAAAACATGTATGTAATGCCTTAGACATTTGTGATTAATACAATGGAATTAGATGTATATGTCGAGCTATACGCCTAACTATGAAATTACAATTGTACATCATCAAAGTCAAAATTTTTCATATCAACACATTCCAATAATCTTCTGATAAGTTACAGGAGAAAGGAGAGACAGAAAACCCATACAATTACCAGCCGAAATGAATAAGTACAGATATCCATCCCCTGATTTTCCCACCGTTTCATTCCCCACATAACTCGTGAATCGCGATCATCGCCAATTCCGTTCTACATCGTTATAGACTTATAGCACAAGACCCTTTGCAAAAGTTTTCTAGTGTTTTAAGAATCACCCCGTTATTGACATGGCCACGTAGAGAAAATGATTATCATATAAAAATAAAATAAGATAAAAATAATCAAAATATATTTCCACAACAAATGAGCCAAGTATGCTGATTAAGCAATCCTAATCCTCCCCAAAAGCTCATCAACAGGTTAATATGACCAATTGGGAAAAGCTACAAATCAACAAGATTAAGACTTTACACACTAAAGCTAGGGTTTTCAGTCGCCGTAACGCAATAACTAGACAAGGAAACTAGTAACTACCTAGGAAACTCATAGAGGTTTGGCGCCGGAAAGGGAGTTGTAGATGCACATGCGCTGCTCGAACATAACGATCCCCGTGAATATGCAACGCTTTCAGATAACAAAATGGCTCTAAGAGAATGCAGTGTTAAAATCTTCGGTTGAGCATTGTTATGTTAGACCATATTTGAGGTGAATACAATCTCAAGAATCTCTATTTATCTTAAAATGATCTTCATTTGAATGCACTATTCGAAAAAGTTGAGGTTTCACTCTAAAGCTAATTTCAACGGAAAAAAGTAATCACACTCCATATAAACTTATTTACAAATTCTTAGCTTTTCAAGGTAAGACCTTGTTGAATATTTGAGACAACTTTTGTTTTTTCAAAAAGTTTTTTATTGTTCGGCTGTTTGGTAAAGTTGTTGTGTAAGAACGTTGTGGTGTGAGAAAGTTAATTTAGAGGTAAACTTCAACAGTAGCTACGATGCTGCATTCATTTTGGCTTTTAAGCAAACCAAATTGAAAAGACGCGGATGAGTTAACGCAATTTTTGAACTACCAAATTAAAGATGTGCAACTCAAATAGTTAAAAATGTTTATCATAAAATCCTCCTCCCAATATATAATGCCTGCGTGAAGGAAAAAAAGGGCTAGAGTACTTCTTTCTTCCATAAAAACCAACTTTTTAAAACAAGGATAAAGATTAGAGTAAGACCAAATTGGTTTATCCTTCCACTTCTCCCAAGTTGAGAAAATGGGGCAGACAAAGTAGGGAAGGCATTTTGCATGTGAGTCCCCTCTGCCAACGCTCGGCAGCACAGCCGCCCAGTGTCATGTGACTGTTGCTGGTTGCGAGATTTTTTGGACTCCGTCTCCATGAACCGCAGGATTATGCAGGACCAGTCCGACAATCACCATAAAACTATTGCAGAATATATTCATTGCAGCGTGACAAACTTTTATGGTGCTCCGAAGTGTCTCATACTTTGGAGGACCATGTGGGAAACCTCCGTTAGAGAAAAGATCTTAACGGCCTTGATGTTGAATTTAGGGTGCTTTAGATTTTGGTCCTTACAATTCATTATTTCTAGATAAAAACCCATCTATTTTTAAAGATGTTGAATTTAGGGTGCTTTAGATTTTGGTCCTTACAATTCATTATTTCTAGATAAAAACTCATCTATCTTTAAAGATTCAGTTTAAGCCCAAATTTAAAATTTGCAAACATATAGGAACACTATTGACATATTAATACAATTTATTTACACTCATGCCACTCATACTTTATGATCCCTTTTCCAAATTCCTAAATTTATGCCAAATGAAAAGTAGTAGAAAAGTGAAATAAAATGAAAAAAGTGTTTGCATTAACCGTATCTATGTCAAACTAGAAAAGTAGTTTTTTTTTTTTCGTGATATATTTTGTAGCAATTTTATCCATATTAATTGGTAGGTAAATTAGTTTGTTCCAATTATTTAAAAAAAAAAAATACTACACCTATTTTATATATTTTGAATCAAATAACATTCCTCTAACTTGTATTGTTATATATGTATTGTTATATATGTTAGACATGTTCTGTTGTTGTATAAACATGAGTGGAACATAATATTTTTGATTTTATACATCAAACTGCATTTCTTTTGATATAGATAAATTATTTTCCATGTACAAGTACTTATGTTAGGCAAGTTTTGTTATTGGTACATACAATATTTTGTATCATTGTAAAGAAAGATGTTATATTACACCCATGGTATAATTGTTGTAGGTTAATTATTGGAAATTAATTAGTAGTTAGGTAATGAACATTTTGCATCATTGGAAATGAACATTTCAAAGAGTAGATAGGTAAATTAATTTGTTCTAATTATATATACAAAAAATTACACTACACCTAGCTATATTTAATTTTTCCAATTATTAAAAAAATTTATACTACACCCAACCAAATAACATTTCTCTAACTTGTAGGTAAATTATTTTTCATGTATTGTTAGATATGTTAGGCACGTTTTATTGTTGTATAAACATGGGTGTAACATAGTATTTTTAATACTATACATCGAACTACATTTCTTCTTAATATAGGTAAATTATTTCTTCTTTTTAATATACATCGAACTACATTTCTTCTTAATATACATCGAATTACACGCATGGTATAATTGTTCGTAGGTAAATTAATGTGCATGTAGATAATGAAATACAATGTTCTAATATATTAATAAACAAAGGATAAATTCAAAAGTATGCAAGAGTAGGGTGAAAAAAATGAATCGAATAGTTTTATGAAAATTCAATACCTTTCTAAAAAATTAATATGCAATAAATTTTTAACATTAATGTCTTTTTTTTTTCTTGTTCCAATATCATTTACTATTTCCTTACCATTAATTGTCTACATCAAGTATGTAATAGGGGTATTTTAGGCATGTGAAAAATGTAAAATGTGTGAATTAATATGAAGTTAATGAATTTGCTTACGTGGATCCTAGTCATTGGGTTTTCTTTGAGTAAAAAATTTATGTAGGGTTTTATATAAAGAAAATTGAGTTTGAAGGGCTAAAGTCATATTTTCACTTTTATAAATTGGGTTGGAAGTTGGATGTTGAAACTTGGAAGAAGTTATAATTTGGTTATACAACCATCTCAAATTTATGAGAGAAACTTAATTACATGCAACTAGTGGAAGTACTCATGTGTAATTAGTTTGGGTTAGTGTCATATTGTCGTCCTAGTTGTATGTAAGTTCTTCTCCAAATTTAGAAGGCAAATTTTTTTGTTTTGCTGCGGATACAATCCCAAATTTGTTCCTACTTTGAAAAATAAAATTACAATTCCGCATTCTTCTTTGAATCTCAAATTAAGTTCACTTGTACATTTAAGATATATAATTGGACAGAACATTTCATCCAAAATGTCTATGTCATTTTTCATTATAATAGTTTTGCTAGTAATTGTTGTCCATACACGTGAGTAACTATCATCCATTAATGAACTATGAGATCTGCTTGCATCAACGGCTAAAATCCACTCTTATTTAAGTGACTGTTCTAACCCATCTCCTCATGGACTCACTACAACTTATATCATGTAAACTCAAAAACCCTTTATATATATCTATCTATAAATAAAGCCAATGGAAAAGGTGAATAGTGATTTTATTGTCAACAAGTTTCAACAAAAATATTTGGACAAAAACGCTCTCAAGACAAAAAAACTTCAAAGGAATCCCAAAATAATGCATCAAATAAGGTAGAGGCATTTTCGTCATTTTAATAGTATTTTTTTAATAATTTATTTTTTTGTGGTTTGTTTGTTTGTTTTTATTTTTATTTTTTAAGTAGTACCTCACAATAGGCTAGCAATAATGTGATTCAAAACATCTTAAGAGGCGTGTAATGCCGGTTATAAAAAAAGTCATTCCCACACTGATAATAATGTGATTAAATTAGCTGGCAAATGATTGTTTTTATTTTTTATTTTTTTTATTTTTAACAAATGATATTATCTACACTAAGGGGGAGGGAGTGGGTTAGCAATAATGTAATTCAATTAGTTGTTTATTAAATATTATTTTCTCTATTTTAAACATGTTCAAAATATTTTAAGAGGCGTGTAATGCCAATTATAAAAAAAGTCATTCACACGCAGATAATAATGTAATTAAATTAGATGTCAAATGATTGTTTTTTCTTAAATGCATAGATAAATGACGGTGTTAAGTTCATATCGTATTACAAACTATACTAAAGAGAACTCAATGTCCTGTTTAGATTAATTTGACGCTTTTATAACAAAACGAAAACGCACATCCTTCACAGAAACGAGAGAGAAAAATGAGAAAGGTGCTATTATTAATTTCTTCAGCTCAAGTTTCTTAAATATCACATTCAAAACCTGCTTGCTGCAACTCCTAAATTTTTCTCCCGATATCTTTTCGAGGGGTTTAAGATTCAAATTTGAGATTAACTTACGATTTTTAATCTCCCTGTTTCTCTTCTATGTGATAACTCTCTCTTTTCTACCACACTCACATAGCATACACTATTGTATTCCTCATAGTTCATCCTTCGAATCGTCTGCGCTGCTGCTGCTCCCTTGGCTTTCTGTTGCAGCAGACCCCTCTGATTTTGGCGTTGATGCTGGCTTCTGGAGCTTGAAAGGGATTGATGCGTTTTTCTTGAGAAACTTGTAGAATGCCACCACTGTACGGTCACAGTCTACGGGAATCTGGTTTATCAAGGAACCAGATATTCTACGTCAGACGCAAACAAGGATGAACAAGAAGATATATGCAGAAGCACATAAGAGAAGAATGCATTTAACAATTCTACATGCCACTTACTGGATCAAAGCTCTTATTTCCCGCTGGGAAGAATAGAAGTGTGGGGAACCCATCAGCCTGCAAAAATTAAAAGAACAGCAATTAACCGCAAAGCTCTTGTTTCTAACAGACATTCAGCCTTTACCCCGAGACGTGGACATTGACTTTAGATATTAAAACCATAAACCTAACACCTTTTTCTTCCAACGAAAATTTTGGCCCCAGAATTCTTGAATAGGCAATTAATATACGCACCCTATCTAAATAACCCACAGCAACTTGACATTACCTTTCCCCTGGGATGCTCATTTGTGGTTCCGTCCATCTTGGCTATAACAATAGAGTCAATGCCTCGTAAATGTTTGGCAAGCTTGTTGTAGGTTGGCTCCAGAGATTGGCAATGCCCACACCAGGGTGCATAAATCTGAGAAGATAATCCTTCAAAACATGAGAACCTTGACAAATTTTAATCAAAAATTTGTTTGTTTCTTATTTTGCAGTTTTACCTCAAGAAGAACATCCTTTGACTCGTCCAAGACAATGTCATCAAAATTATTCCCAACCACTATCTTCACATCCCCGTCGTTCTGTGCCAATCAAATAAGACATATAAATTTGAATAGTGGACCAACACAACAGAATTAGGTGGATGAACAAAACTTAACACTTACAGTTTCAGGAATTGGATCTGACTTGTAGAAAGGTTTAAGTTTGTCCTCAATAAAGTCCTCCCCAAAAGTCTAATAAAACATAAATTCACAAGATACAGTTAGAATGTATAGAATGGAGCGGGCGCGCACACAGACGCAGAGAGAGAGAGAGAGAGAGAGAGAGAGAGAGAGAGAGATGCAACCTTTAAATTAGCCAAGGTCACCTCTCCGTCAAGAACAAATTTCCTACCATCATCATTTCCGGTATACCCAAGAACCTGTTAGGAACAAAATTATCAACTTCATAGCACAAATAAATACTGGAGTATGTAGAATTACAAATATACAACTATGTTTCCAAATGAAAAATAATTTAATTAAATACAAAGGTTTGGAAAAGCTCACTGTTGGAGCTTCACTAGTAACACCAAAATAATCTGAAACTGGCTTTCCGATATCTTCGTTATCCGTTTCCACATATACAAAGATAAGCTGCAAGCAACCACACACACATTATACAAACATAGGTTGCAAGCTCTGTCCTTTTTTAACAAAATAAGACTGCAATGGGTAGCTTAGCGGCCAAAAAGGATCAGATGCTCAGATTATGCAGGTCATATATAGTGGCCACAGAGAACAAATGAAGCAACACATTAGAAGTTAATACAAAATGACCAACCTACTTAAAGGACAAGGTATTTGTTTATTCTGTATCTTTCTATTGAAACAATATTCTGTTAATACGAAGAGATGAGCACAAACCGAAACCACACAATTTAGCAGAGCACGAATAAAAAATCCTAATAATGCCGAGAAAAAGAGTTCCTGGAAATTTTTCAGAAACCAAAGCCCACAAGGATTACCAAATTGAAACTTTACACGACAAAACATCCTCCCCCTGTCCCCTAATGCACTAAAAAAATAAAAACAACACGATGCTGGAACAACAACCACTGTCAGCTTCTCCTTTACACGTGACGCACTAAGAACAAGGTATTTCAAGCCTAGACTGTTTAAAAACCTTTATGTAATTGTTATTTTAGATGCTCTAGAACAATTTCTATGACAGCAACCCAACTCATAGAACATAGCTAATGGTAACCATACCTTTCCTTTGAAAAGTTGTGCAGCCTTTTGAAATTCAGGGAGAGACTTCTCTGAATCTTTTGAAGTGGCAAACAGCAACAGCTGAGTATAGAAAGATTATATGTCAATCAGCATGAAATGTTTAATACTCTGTTGTAAAGCGTTTCTGATTGAGGTCACATCCACAAAGGAAAAAATCAAAATATTTAACAAATTACCTGTTTCTTGATTGTACTTTCAAAAATTTGTGGGGCATTATCCCTAGTAAAAGTGATAACCAAAGGAAGCTTGTTGGCAAAGACAAACTCGGCAATTGCAGATTTATCAAATTTACCATCTGCAGAAATGAGAAACTGAGTATAAAGAAATTCAACCCAAAAACTCTATCTGAGACATCAATGTGATAACAATATAGAAACTAACCAAAATAACTTAGTTTCTCAGCCTCCTTCTTTAGCAGGACCAAAGCAGGGCGCTTAACTTCAGCATCAAGATGGAAAAGTTTTGCCACCTTGGGATCTACAGTTTGGTAAAAGGTGACCTCATCTTCAAGTCTTGAAGCAGCAGCAAGCTCGTCACTCTCAGGACCCTTTGAACATAAGAACAACACAAAATTAGAACAAGTATCAATATCATGGGATATGGAAGACAAATTACAATAGCTAACAAGATTAAATTAGGAGATCTTCTAGCCACCTTTCTTTTCCTTTTCTGTTTCGATAATTCATTTTACATATATCAATTTTATTCCATTAAACAAAAAATAGTGTTTTGCATGCCTCATCAATCACCTATTTCTGAATTCCTATTCTATATTCTGTGTAATTACGGCCAACCAGTGTATTTATGCACATTAATCATAATCTAATACATTATCATAACAATCAAAAGATTAAGAATTTTAGATTTCATAAAAATTTGACAAAAACGGGGCAAAATTATGAAAAAGCAAAAACCATACCACCAGAGAGTTGAGGTAGCCCAAAACGACTTTACTTTCAGCAGTCAAAATACGTTCAGCATCTTCCAATGTGGTCACGTTTTGAATTCCAGGTCCAATCTTTTTCTTAATCCAGGTTACAATTCCCTCCCTGAATTCACATTTCCATAAATTAAAAACAATCCATAAAATTTTAAAAATTAAAAATTGGGCTTTGTAATTTTCATAATTCTATCAAATTAATCAAAACAAAGAAACTCACTTGGTTCTTTGGCCTGTGTAAGGCTTGTGAACACCATCAATGAAGAAGAAGATAGTCGGGAAACCCTCGACGTCGTACTCCTGCGACAGCTCGTTCTCCTCCGTGGCGTCAACCTTGGCCAAAACTACATCTTCGCCCTTGAGCTCCGTGGCTGCCGCCGCGTACTCCGGGTTCAAGGCCTGGCAGTGTCCGCACCACGGCGCGTAGAACTCGACCATCATGAATCTATTCTTCTCCACTGCATCGCTGAAGTTCGCTGCCTTCAAAACGACGACGTCCTTCTCGTCTACCTCTGGCTGCTTGTACGAGTCCTCATGATCGCCACCCTCGTCGAAATCGGAGTAGTTCTCGAGATCGTCGAAATTGTCCTCGTCGTAGTGGTCCGAATCTGGATAGTGCGGCGCGGCGTCGCCGTGGTCAGTGGGCTCCTCGAGGAAGCTGAGATCCTCGTCGTTGTCGTCGGTAGGGTGCGAGTCCTTGCAGAGAACCGAGTGGGAGAAAAAGAGGAGGGCACTGAGTGCGAATGCGAGAACGAGTCGACTCGCCATTCTTTGAGTGAGAGTGAGATCTGGTTTTAGCAGGGGTTTATAGAGGAGGGGGAGGAGGAAGGGAAGACAGGAGAAGTCAACGCCTGGTGCGACGTCGTTTGGGAGGTGTTAAAGAACCGCTTTACCGTTGCAGCAGTTGCTGCTGGATTTGGTTTTTTCAAAGCGTAAAGCATCTTTCCCGTTGATCAGAATCAAGAGAGTTTTAATGAAATATTTTTAGTACTATTTAATTTGAATCTTGAGGGCATTTTTACTTAAAATGTCATTTATATTATTATTTACTTACTATACATTTTTATTTTTTTGGTTAAAATTCAAAATTTTCAATCATTTTTCATTGATTTTTCTTTAAATCAAAGCATTTTGTAGATTGGAAGGTGACTTAAGAAATTACCAAAGAAAAAAAAATGTAACCTGGGTAGTAATTTTTCTTGATAATTTTCCTATTTTAGTGTAAAAATTGAACATATAACTCATCTAGGTATGGTTTGATCAGGATGAACAGTTTAGGCAGTGTTTCGTCCCGAGTAATGTTAGGTAAATTAATTTTTTAGACCAAATTTGCAAACTATTATTGTGTTATCAACTTATCAATAGTAAATAAGCACGTAAATCAATACTTAAATAATAACTCAATCGTCAACAACCAAATTATATGTTTCATAAAATCATTGAGTAAGGAAAGAAAATATCATTTTTGTAAATGACCAATTCAAGTGGTTAATTTTTGTAGAAAACAAGTTCTCTCAATATTCCTGTCGTCGAAAAGCTTTGTAAATGAGCAATTCAAGTGGTTAATTTTTAGGTTCAAATCTAACCTCTTCATTGACTAAAAAAAATTGGTAAATTTGCAACAAGATTTTAAAATCATAAATTGAAGTAGTGCACAAAAATATATGCATGATATAAATAAATGAAATTATTAATTCTATAACCACGAGCTGGTGGCCTAAGTGGTAAATGGCGGATTGTGAGGCTGGTGTGGAAGTCAAACTTGTCACCAAGAAGAGGTTGAAATGCTTTTGTGAGTCTTCTCGGTCCCCGAAAAAGGTGTATAACCGTGATTTGCCATCAGTTATCCCCCTTTTAAAAAAAACAAAAAAAAATATTAATTCTATGTTGGAGATGTGGTTTACACGATCTGCAGCTTCAGTTGCTTGGCATGGAAGCAGCACAATGTTAGCAAAAGCTAAGGATTTTGTAATGGATCTCAAAAAAGGGTCTCTTTACTTCTAACGCAACTTTTGCTATCGAATAAATCCCAATAGAAAATCCTTACAAATGGCTACATCAAATGGAATAACTAACTAGCTTTTGATCTATTGATATTTTATATTCTTACGCATGCAATGTGCTACTTGGTTTGTGAAAATTTGCACAAAAAGTGTGTTGGGTAATTTGGACTACAAACGAATCGTTTCAAATGGTTTGAATTTGTTATAATCGTTCTTGTTGGACCCTCTTCACCAAAAAATTGCTTCATTTAAATGTTAGAATTAATTATATTTTATGCCCTCATGTTTGGGTGCGATTTCAATCTTGTACCTCAAAATTAGTGTTCTAAAAATCGGCCTAGGTGCTGGGCAGAGGTGTGTCAATGCGATTAGGTCCGAATCGTTAAGAAAAATCAGGGAGCTGTTAGGCACCCGCCTAGGCTCTCTTAGGCGGCCTGGGCGGTCTAGGCGGCTATCTAGGCGGAGTGAAATGGTTTCCTGGGAAGAAATTCCAAACAGAAACCCAAAATCGCAAACTCGAATTTAAACTTGAAATTAACATGCAAAGCATGGGTTAAGCTACCTGAGTTTCGAACGGGACTAATTCGAGCTCAAGGGATCCCAAGTTCGACGGGTTCCTCGCCGGAGCTCCACGCTAGAAGCTCAATTTTCAAAGGTTGTAGCTCGATTCCATTAGAGCAACTCTCACCGAGAACCCCTACTTGGATTCTCCTACTTTCCATCACAAAATTTAACATGCAAAGGTACCATAGGGATCCCCAGGTTACGCAGGTCTTGTATTTGGTGGTTTGGGGTCTCAATTTAATTGGAATTTGTTGTGATGGTGCCTGGACCTCTCTTTGGCTATGTGGTTTAGAAAGAAGGCAGAGAGTTTGAAAAGAGAGAGAGAGAGAGAGAGAGAGAGAGAGAGAGAGAGAGAGAGAGAGAAAGAAAGAGAGCAAGCTGTAATCTTAGAGGAAAAGATGGTTTCAACTTTCAAGAGAAGGAGAGAGAGAGAAAAGAGAGAAAGAGAGAGAGAGAGGAGAGAACCGGTTTTCAAAAACAAAAATGGTGGTGATGTGTAAATGATGATAAGAATTGGTGGTTCAGTGTGTAGGTTTAGAAAGAGAGGGAAAGAGTGACGTGAGGGTGGGGTGTGTCTGTGTCAAAGGTAAAGAGAAAAGATGTGAGAGAGGTGAGAGAGAGAGATAGGACCAGTTGATATTAAATGGGGAAGGATGCATGCTCTGACCAGTTTTGGTGCTCCAAATGAAAGTGACACCAACCCAGATAAAATTAAAATCATAAATAAAAGACTCATGCTCGGATCGGTTTTGGCTCCAAAGTTCAAAGTGGACGCCAATAAAATCATAAATAAAAGAGAGAGGATTTCGGGGATGATATCAATGTGTGTGGTTTCATTAAGGGATAACTAGCATGGCTTTCTAGTAGTTTTATTATTAACCACCTAACCCATTACTTCACATTTTTACTTTTATTTTTTTTTTAAATTGATATAATCATTCAAAATGTCTTAAGTTATATGGCATATATGTTTAATGCGTTTTTAAATTTTAGACTTGTTGGATACTATTTTTGTATTTTATCATTCTTTTATTATCTTATCCATGGATTTAATATAAGTATAATTTTTCATGTGTCAATATGCATTATTTACAAGATATACAAGAAATTAACCTAAATCCGCCTAGACCGCCTAGGCGCTAGGCGCTGGCTAGCCGCCCGACTAACGCCTAGCATTTTTTAGAACCTTGCTCAAAATACATTTGCATGTTGGCTAATTGCTAGTTCGGTTCTCTTCCTGCACTTGTGTTTTGGTGGCTCTGTGGTGGTGTTGAGCTTTGGGCCTTGGCTAGTTAGTTTCTTTTGTGTGTTTCTCTTTCGACCATTTGTAATGTTCTATTTCTAAACAAAGAAGCTGTATTGACAAAAAAAAAAAGGGTTAAAACCCATTTTAGTGTTGTAAACATTCATAGTTTAAGTGTGATTGTGTAAATCCTAGATTTGATTTGATTCTAGTTATCCTTTCCTATTACATCTTGTATTCCTTGGGGATGAAGGAATATCTTCTCTCTTTTTACTACTATAAATAAAGGCACAATGTAGGAGGGATAACAACACACATTCCCCTACAATTCTACAAACACATCTTTCTCAATTTTTGTACCCTTGCAGCCGGCCCTATTCCATTTGTCAGATAAAATAGACCACAACACATTATCAACAAGCTCATACCACTGCGCTTAAGAATCTGATGTTGAAGAATTTTTCTGCATCAAACCAGTTCATCCATATCATCACGCAATCAAGTTCTTCCAAAACAAAGGTTTTTATCTTGATATTTTTTGCAGCCCTGATTGCATAAACATTCACCATAATGCATGACCCAACTTTACGTTTTTTGAATTTTAGATTCCACATAAATTGTGTATGCATTATATTCATAATTGTTGAATTATGTGAATTTGATATTTGCCATGAATTGCATCAAATATATGTATATGCATTATACTATTGAATTAAATATACTTTGAATTAAATTATATATGAATTGAATTGAAAAAAAAAACAGAAAAAAAAAAGAAACCGGAACAAGCAACCTCAGTTCTTCGAACCCATGCCCTCGCGCCATTGAACCAGGCCTGCAACTTGGGTGGCCGAGGGCTCCAAGATTGAAACCCAGAGATCCCGACGTCTTCCATGGCGTCTTCCCCTGTCGTAGGTTGGCCGTCAGCCAATCCCCATCCACGGGTCACCATGTTTGATAACCTGAAGCTCGTCCTCGATACCAGTTGACCGAGATTGTCGAATCTCGTCGGAATTTTTTTTTTTAAATTTCCAATTCGTATTACTAGGGTTTTGATAGAACGTTAAGATTTTTCAATCTCTGTTCATATTTGAGGTCTTCATTGACCCATGGACTCGCCCCAAGCACCGTTGTCCCAAAGCACGGCCACCCGAAACGGTGGCGCCAACCTTCTTCCTCGGCGAACACACCCAGCTACGGCTGGGCTGTCTTTGGACCCAACCTGAACCCTATTAGGCTCCATCTCTTGGCATGCTCTCTAATTTTTTGGGCCCCTTGTATAGGCCCATAAGTTGTTTGACCAACCAACCCGCGAAAAAAAAAAAAAGAAAAAAAAAACAAAAGTTTTTTTCTTTGGGCTCGCTTGAAGTGACTCGCGCAAACATAAGTTTTTTTTGTTAAGCTTGCCCGAAGCAGCCCACTACCTAGGCCCGGCCTATTTTTCTTCCCCCTTGGTTTCACTATTTGCGCGCACTTTGTTTGGGCATGTAGCCCCACTCGAGACCAAACCCAACCCAATTTTTGGGCCTAGGTCACACGGATCACATTATTTTGAAGCCACCAGTGGGCTTATTTTTCTTTTGAGCCTCGAGTTTTATTCGCCTAATTATTTTAGACCCAATGGGTTTTATATTTTTTTCAACCACACTTTAATTTGGCCCGAAGTCCAAATAATTAAGTTCAATTATAATTATAGACCTAAAGTTCTATTCTTGCATATTATTGTTGCATTTTTCTGTGTATATATTTGTGTTTGCATGCAGGAATATCTGAACCTGAAGTTCATAATTATTTTGAAACCTGAAGTTTCTTACAAACATGCCTTGTTTGAAAACCTGAAGTTTTCATTTAAAACCATCACCCATGAAAACCCAAAGTTTTTTCATGCAAAATTAAACCAATACATGTCTATTAGAACCCATATGTTCTACTCCTATGTGAATGGATTGATTTTTCTCCATTACACTAACCACATCTTGTCCATCTATTTTGTGATAGGAACATGTCAAATTTGAACAAACTCGACTTCATCGCTTTAAAGGTCTCTGGAAGAAACTACCTCAAGTGGATCCAAGATGTTAAGCTTCACCTCACTGCAAAGAACTTGCGTCCTGCTATTGAAGAAGAGACAGACAACCCTATTGGCGAAGCTGAAAAAGCCATTGCTATGATCTTCATTCGAAGACATATCCATGACGCTCTGCGGACTGAATATCTTGCTGAGGAGGATCCATGTGCACTATGGGTCGCTTTGGTTGATCGTTTTGATCACCAAATGACATATTCTTGCCTGAAGCAAGACATGATTGGCAGCATTTGTACTTCCAAGACTTTAAGTCTGTGAATGAATATAATTATGAAGTTTGTCAAATCCAATCACTCCTCAAGTTTTGTAATGAAACTTTAACTGAAGAAGATATCTTGGAGAAGACTTATTCGACCTTCTCTGCCTTTAATTTTGTCATGCAACAACAATATTAAGCTTAGAAGTTCACTAAGTTCTCGGATTTGATCTCTGTTTTACTTATCGCTGAAAAACAGAATTAGATGTTGATGAAGAATCATCAAGCTCGACCTACTAGGACAACTGATGTGCCTGAAGCACATTATAGCACAAACCAACACCCAAAACACCAAAAGAGACGTGGTAGGGGCAACCATAAGCCATCCCACCAAGGTCAACAGAGTCAAGGCCCATCCAATGAAGGAAACAAAGCCCAGAAGCGCCCAAACCTCGCTCCCACGGCCTCGAACTTCAAGAATAAAGGCAAAGCATCTGAAACCATGGATGCGGATATGTGCTATTGCTGTGGTTCAAATGACCATTGGTCCTGTGTTTGCCAAGCTACTAAGAAGGTTATAGATGAATATCATTCTCGGCGTAAGAAGTTTGAATCAAACTTTATATAAGTGGACAAACCGGAGACTACAAAGATAAAGGTTTTTGACTTTCAAGAGGATACCACCCCTATGGAAGATTAGAATCTTAGACATAGACTTAATTTTTAGTTGAAATAAGACAATGGGGCCCAATTCCACCTAGTGGCCAAACCCCTCCTTTGTTTTTGGTTGATTTTTGAACAATTTTCCATTATATTTGGATTATTTGTTGGTCATTTGTTTTTGGATATTAAGTTTTAATTAATTACCATTCATGAATAAATGAAATTATTTTGAATTGATATTTGTTTTTAGAACTTTTATGCATGTGACCAATTCAAATTAATTTTTCATTCTAGGTATGACTAGTGGGGAAGTTAGTTGTTTGACAGATAGTGCAACCACGCACACAATTTTGCGTGAACGCATCTATTTCACTAACTTCATACCTAAGAATGCACCTCTGACAACCCTCTTAGGCCCATTCAACCTAATTGAATGATACGGTAAGGCACGTATAATGTTGTCCAATGGTACAATCTTGACCATTGCTGAGGCACTCTATTCTCCATATTCCGGAAGAACGTTGTTGAGTTTCAAGGACATTAGAGACAACAATTACCACGCTGAAACCCACGTAGAAAACGGAGTTGAATTTATGTGAATAACTTCGTACGAATATGGCCGGAAGCGTATTCTAGAGAAGATGGAGCATATCCCGAGTGGTTTGTATACTATGACCATACGTCCCATCAAATGCCACTATGTGGCCAACCCTACTTCTGGGACCGTGCATGAAATTACACTTTGGCATGATCGTTTAAGACATCCTGGATGAATAGCGATGTGCCGTACTTCACACTGGCATCCAGTAACCTGAAGTTTAGGTTTGATCCAAGGAATCGTATGTTAAACATGTTTAATGGGAAAGCTTATTACTAAGTCTTCTTATGACAAGATTCATTCGAATCCTCTCTTTTTCTACAACGGATTCAGGGGGACATTTGTGGACTGATTCGCCCTCCCTGTGAATTATTTAGATACTTTATGGTTTTGGTTGACACTTCTACATGTTGGTCACATGTGTGCTTGTTGTCCACAAAGAACGTTGCATTTTCTAAACTGTTGGCTTAGGTTATCAAGCTCAAGGCTGACCACCCTGATTATCAGATCAAATCTATTCGATTGGATAATGCTGGAGAATTCACATCTAAAACTTTTGATGACTACTGCATGTCAGTTGGGTTTGAAGTTGAACATCATGTACCCCATGTTCACACCCAGAATGGCCTGGCAAAGGCTTTCATTAAGCGCTTACAAATGATTGCTCGATCATTAGTCATATGTACCAAGCTCTCGATCGCTACTGGGCAATTCAATATTGCACGTAGCAAAGTCAGTATGCCTGAGGCCTGTTGTGACACAACCATTTAGTGCTCTTCAATTGATTACCAGATACGAACATGACATATTGCATCTACGCGTTTTTGGTTGTGCGGTATATGTGCCAATCTCGCCGTCCTTACATAAAAAAATGAGGCCTCAGCGAAGGATGGGAATCTATGTCGGATATGATTCTCTTTTGATTATTCGTTACTTAGAACCTTTAACAGATGATCTGTTTACCACTCGTTTCGCGGATTGTCACTTCTATGAAACAGTCTTCCCGTCGTTAAGGGGAGATAAGAATGTCAACGTTCTTGAAAAATGACACGAATTATAGTGGATGACTCCCACTTTGCCTCCTTTAAATCCCTGCACCGCTTAGTTTGAAATTGAAGTGCAGTGCATATTAGATCTTCAGAGCATAGCTCAGAGCATGCCAAATGCTTTCACCGATCTAGAGCGCGTGACAAGATCACATATTCCAGCTGTGAATATGCCTGCAAAGATGTATGTACCAAATGTATGATGAACTTCCCTCCTAGAAGCCCGAACTGCTACAAAAGGGGATATCACTAGAGGTGGCGAAACCGACAAGAAACCCTAATTATTGTCGGATTTTGGTAAAAATCCGACATTAAATCGTGCAATGTCGGATAGAGGAACAGACACCAATGCTACCGTCATGAAAAGGGTATTGATGTCTTTTAACTCCCTTAATCCGCCACCAAGAAGCAAAGTAATATAAAATTAAAAAAGAACAATAGCGTCGCTTAAAAGTGACACCACCTGATAATTGAATAAATAAAATAACCACTATAATGTCGCCCATAAGTGACACCACCTAATAATTTTTTTTTTTCTTTCCAGAACTCCTCTTTCTTTTTCATCGTCTTCTTCACCCTTTCTCAATCCTCACCTTCTTCTCTTCACCATTTCCAGTAGATCGACGTTGCTTGCGTCCTATTTTGCTTCTCTGTGTCACCTTCCCCTCGCCTCTTGCATCTCAGATTTCAAAACAAGTATATTTGTCTGTCTCAAGTAGAAAATCAATCAAACCACCTCATTAAACACCCCAAAACCCGATCTTGACCCCCGTCTTACCCATCCCTAATCCCTACTTTTCTTCACCCAACAAAAAACACCATAATGTTTTTTTTTTTAAATTGCCGATTATGCTTTTTTTTTTCTTTTTTTTCTTTTTTAACAGCAATCTCCTAAAAAATAAGAGAATTTATTAGACAAATTTCAAGGTATAAAAAAATAAATCATAAATGAAAGATTTTTGTGATCTCTAACCTCTACCGCTCCATGTTTTGAAAAAGCACTAGAATTGTCATTAATGCATTTTCCAGACGAATCAAATGAAAAAGGCTATTCTTTCCAATTGGAAATTGAGGATCCGCATCTCTGTTAATCTGATCCTTATAAATACAGAAAGAAACAAAAAACAATTAAAAACCAAGAAACAAAAATCAATTTTCAATTTAAGCAAAATACTAGTTAGAATACAAAACTGAAACTAAAATTAATAATCATAATAATTTAAAAATGAACCACCTTCGAACTCTTCATCTTCGAAATGGAGTTCCTCAGTATGTTGATCTTCAAAATGTTGATCCATAGCAAAAGTTACTGGAAGGAGAAGGAGAAAAACTGAAATGGGGTAAGAAAGAGAAGGTGAAGGAGAATGAGAATGGGAAGGAGAAAGACTAAGATTGGGGAAGAAATGAAAGCACGGATGAAATGGGGAAGAAATGGGTTTAAATATGGATACTGAGTTGGCGTCGGTTAAAACTGACATTGATTGCACTGACGTTGAATTAAAAGCCACTGGCATTGAATTAAAAACCAACTTCTGGCACACTTTACTGATATGCACTTCGAATTAAATGAAGGCACTTCCTGACACACTTTATTGAAATTCACGTGGTGTTGGTTTAGATGAAATTTGTGTTGGTTCTAACCGACACCATCTTGTGACACACTTTACGGATGCTGAAACTTGCGTCGAATTAAATGTACTTGGTGTCGGTTTAAACCGACACTAAGTCTGACAGTGACTGCAAACTCTTCTCAATCCATTTCCTCGTGCAAAACAAGAGGGAAAATTCCCGCCTAAATATTTCAAATTATCCATGTCGGCTACAACCAACGTAGACTTTGAAAATATTTAAAAACTTTCATTAGTGTTAGATAGAAGCAACACTAGTCATCTTTTAACCGACGCTAACTTTATGTCGGTTACAAGCGACACAATTTTTTTTTTATGCGACACCACTATTTAAAAAAATATTAAAATCTATGTTGCATATAAGCGACATTAACAGTTTGTCACTTATAACCGACAGTAATTGCGACACCATGTTAAGTAGGTGTTGGAAATGTCTTATCCGCCACTATGTTATATAAAACCGACACCAACTACCGACACCATAAGGCCATTTTGTAGTAGTGCCAGGACGCCAATCTGGGTGATCCACGTACATTAGCGGTTAGCAAATCATTTTCCCCTACACAAAAGCGTGGCAGACCCCTTGGTTCAAATGATTCACATTCCCGGAAGAGGAAACCTATAGCACAAGGTCCCAAAGAGCCTACCTTGAATTCGACTGTCGCTTACTCATTCTATCCAACTTATGAGGAAAAAATAGATTATGGAAACATCCTTGAAGAGACAAATCCTCCTCCTGAGAATCTTGATATTTCGGTCTATTATGCTAGCTTAGATGATGTGTGGCGTAGAAATGAGATGATTGTTGACGATGCATTAGCATATGCAGTAGCTATTGAGATCATGTTGAGTGATGACATTGAACCGCGTTCTGTTAATGAATGTTGACGTAGAATTGATTGGTTAAACTAGAAACAAGCAATCCAAGTCAAACTTGATTCAATTGTGAAACGTAAAGTGTTTAGTCTTATAGTTCCTACTCCTCCACATGTGAAGCCCGTTGGCTACAAGTGGGTTTTCGTTTGGAAATGTAATGAAAAGAACGAAATTGTGCGTTACAATACTCGTCTTGTTGCACAAGGCTTCTCACAACGCCCCGGGATTGACTATGACGAAACTTATTCACCCGTTATGAATGAATGTGATTACTTTTTGCTACCTTATCAATTTGGTAGTTTCCAAAAAATTGGATATGCAGCTGATGGATGTAGTAACCGCGTATCTCTACAGGGATCTTGATACGGAAATTTATATGGAAGTTCCCAAAGGACTTACATTGACTGGTTCAAATATTTCCAAACCCCGGAGCACGCTATCAATTCAGCTGAAGTGTTCATTCAACAGTTTAAAACAATATGGAAGAATATGGTATAACCGTCTAAGTGACTATTTGACCAGTCAAGGATATGTGAACAACGAACTATGCCCTTGTGTGTTCATTAAGAAGTCACATTCCAGATTTACAATTGTTGCAATATATGTTGATGACATGAATCTTATCGGAACTCCTAAAGAGCTCGCGAAAACTCCACGCACCTTAAGTCAGAATTTGAGATGAAAGATCTAGGTAAGACTCGATATTGTCTTGATCTTGAGATAGAGCATTGTTCGGATGGAATCCTAGTACATCAATCGAACTACACCCAAAAGGTGTTACACTGCTTTAATGAAGATAAAGCAAATCCTTCGAGTACACAAGATCCCTTCCGTTCGAAGGAAGATGATGAAGAGATTTTGGAGCCTGAAGTTGCGATGAACACTTTATTGTATTTAGCTCAATGCACTAGACCCGACATCTCCTTCGCTGTTAATTTTTTGGCAAGATACAGTAATGCACCTACACCCAAACATTTGACTGGCGTGAAAGACATCTTCCGTTACCTTAAGGGTACTACGAATTTGGGCTTGTTTTATCCCTATGGATCTTTGAGTGATGCCACACTCTCTGCTTCTTGAGTCGATTCTTGCCTTGTGGGCCATATTCGAAGCTTATGCGATCTTTATCCCGCCGTTGATGTCCTGACGACGATCTTTGAAAACAACGCAACATGCATTGAATAGCTCAAGAAGGCTTACATCAAAGGAGACAACACCAAGCATATTGCACCAAAGCTCTTCTTTTCACATCAACAACAAGAGCATCGAAGATTGAAGTCACGCGAATCCGTTCACAAGACAATATGGCCGACCTCTTCACCAAATCACTGCTGATGACGACGTTTCAGAAGCTTGTTCATGGAATTGGTATGCGTAAACTTTCTGCGTTGTAACATTGCTATTTCTCTTTGGAATTGTGTCAAACTCAGGGGGGAGTATCCTGAAGATACTTGCTTGATCTTAATGTACTCTTTTCCCTACGATTAGGAGCATTTTTCCCACTGGTTTTGCTACCTAACTAGGTTTTAACGAGGCACCCACCTTGGGCTGGGCATATCCTTGATGACTTCTCGTAGACGTTTTTTGACTTTGCATTTCTCACACATTTTTCCTTAGACTATGGATTTTGTCCCTCCTCGAGTTTTTGCGATAGCCTTAGGGTTTTTTAGTGAGACTTACTTACTTATGCAAGTTCCTACCCTATTAAGAATAAGCGTTGTTCCTTAGAATCAGTGCCGACGAGGCGACTTCCTCAACTTCTGCATGATGTTGAGTCTACCTTGAGTATTTTCACACTCAAGGGGGAGTGTTGTAAACATTCCTAGTTTAAGTGTGATTGTGTAAATCCTAGATTTGATTTGATTCTAGTTATCATTTCCTATTACATCTTGTATTCCTTGGGGATGAAGGAACATCTTCTCTCCTTTTACTACTATAAATAAAGGCACAATGTAGGAGGGATAACAACACACATTCCCCTACAATTCTACAAACACATCTCTCTCAATTTCTCTACCCTTGTCGCCGACCCTATTCCCTTTGTCAAATAAAATAGACCACAACATTTAGTACTTTTTATACCTAGAATCTATTTTAGTCTTCCGTTAAGTAAATACTAGCACATGCCTACAAATTTTGTGCCTGTGAACATTTTTTTTTTGTTTTAAAAATGGAAATGAGAGAGGAAGATAAGGAAGAGTGGCAAGAAAGGTTTTTGTTTTTTATTTTTTATTTTTAAGTTAGATACATGCCAAAATCATATGTACGTGTTGTTTAAACAAAAAAATAACAAAATTTGATTTTGTGAAATTGCATTACTGCCTATAATTTTTTTATTTTTTTATTTTTTTTTATTTTTTTATTTTTTGTGATAGAAGACTGAATAGTCTTACTCTCTTTTTGTTGATAAAAGGGTTGTATTAATATTAGTTTAGATTAAAATATTCATTAACTAATTTTAAATTAATAAAAATTATTTAACTATGTAAAACAACTTAAATCAGTAAGGTAAAAAAAATAAAAATCAAATCGCAGTCCAAAAACTTTGAACTTTATCAACCTAATCAATCTGAACTTTTACTATTTTCATTTGATTTATTTACTCAAGAATGTTTGTATATATTATATATTTTTCTTGTGTAATTAATTACAATCGATCGAATTTATAAAAGAACGAAGAGATGACACTGATACAGGGAACTCATTTGAAAAGCTCACTCCCAAGAGTCACAGCACCTATCTCCTCATCAACTTCTATATGAAAATGGCTACTTTCTCTCCCTCGATGGATTCGTTCTAGCACCTCCACAACAATCTGCATCTGCGGCCTTCGTTCGCTACCATCTACACACATCAATGCCAGCTCCATCATCTGTTTTGCAGTTTGCCACGACTTGTCACCTAAAGTTTTGTCAACAAATCTGCCTAAATCCTTGCAATCCTTTGCCTACGAAAGCAAACGGAACTTGATAATGAATGAAAGGGTTGAAAGGGTAACAATATAGGCTGCACTTCGCCTTGTTGCTTTCTTTTTTTTGTTTACAGTAGTGTCACACAAGCAGATCTTATGAAAGAACGAAAAGTCTACTTCTTTGAATGACAAACTTTTAAGTACGTAAAGTCAGTGAAGTTTCATAACTACGCATAAATGCATGTATAAAGATGAAAGCCTGTAAATGCTAGAGTGAATGCATTGTTCAGAACCGACAACTCTCTCTCCCTCTCCACAACCTTTTGATCTCAGAAGGTGCTAGGATTTTCGCTCTACTGCATCTCTCACACACTCTAAATTCTTTCTTTACGAGCTCTTCAATTACGTCACTTGATCTTATCCAAAAAGGATCAGAAAAACCTGCAAGCTACTCTAGGATCTTGAGAATATCCATTATATTAGGGAGAGCTTCAGCCATCATTTTGCTTGCCTTAGAGAAGTGAGGTGTCCATCCACATAAAGACGTGTGGAGTGCAAGAGTGTAGAAGGTGAGGTGTTTTGCATTAAACGCGCCTTTCTTCAGTGTATGAAAAGGAACAGCCAAGTTCCTGATGGCCTATCCCTAAAATGTAAACGATATGGCTCTAAAGAGTAAAGACGGGAGGAATAGGAAGTTATCATTAGGGCAAGATACAGATATATACCTGCAATATTAAATTATCCACTGAGTTCAACTGGTTTCTTGCATTCGCTTCACGTCCACTGACCAATTCCAGTAAGAAGACCCCGAAACTGTAAACATCACTTCTCTCTGAAAACTTCTTTGATGAATCTAACCTATAGGGAAAAAAAGAGTAGATTAGATATAGACATTATCAATAAATCAATCTAAACACAAAAACCATAGTTCTAGAATGAATGATATCTGAAGTTTTTGCTAAATTGATTGTCAGGCATACTTCGTTATTATTGGAAGACCAAGATATCTGAAGTTTTTTTCTTCAAACGAATTAGTCAACTTATAATTCGAAGCAACTTCCACTATAAGAACTAGAGGCGCAACTTGATGAAGCACTCAGAAGCAGATTGCTACTAGCTGCTCAATGTAGTACTAGAAGAAAGTTAAATCATATTACCGTAAATTAATACAATCAACTTCTAATCTTGATTTTGGCACTCAAATGGTTATAGAACTCGACATAAGTTCTGTTAGGGCGGTATAATTTACAACGGGATTCTAGGAGAGGAAAAGAACATCCAGTAGCATTGCGAGAAGTCACTTTCTGTCTTCTAGTTATTAAAAGTACGCATTATTCTGGTGGTGATGCTACGGCAACTAGCCACCATAACGAAGTATGCTTGTCAGGCATATCCATGAGAAAATTTAATTTTGGTTACTTTCTGCTAAATTGACTTAAAGAAGCATAGAATTATAAAATAGAGCGACCAAAGGGTACTGTTAAGTGCTAGATTGTTTTTGCCAATCTAGATCGCTTAACGTGCAAAAATGACCTGCAAGGAATTGATAGAGGAATCTTTGGAGAATAAGCTGGACGAGGAAACTTACTCTTATATTCCTCGCACGCAATTCTTGCACATCAAGTAATCTTGATCGTTAGTGACAAATAGCATTACGGGCACAAAGAGGTGCCATCTGCATCCTACCATCTACCATACAGACTTGCACTTTAAAGATAAGATTACATACTCTGGGTCAACAAAGCAATCAACGGCTGAAGATGAGCCAGCATGATGACCCACTAGCAATTTGGTTAGTCCATAATCAGACACCTTGGCAGTAAAGTTTTCGTCCAGAAGAACGTTGCTTGTTCTAAAATGCATGTGCAGAAGAGGAGGCACCAAACTGCGAAGGTGTGCAAGTCCTTGTGCAAAATAAATGAAAGAGGAAAGTTCAATTATTTTATGCAAAAGAGACTTGCTGAAAGAACTTGAAGCAGGTGATGTACCTTTGGCTGCTCCCAAAGCAATCAATAGCCTTTGCCTTATGCCCAACCTTCCAATAGGCAAACCTTCAGCATCTGCATAATTATGTTGTTAAAGAGGGGGAGAGAGAGAACGAAAAAGAGTGAAAGTGTGTAGAGAGAGAGTACCGTATAGATGATTCCCAACATTTCCATTTGGAAGATAGTCATATACAAGTAACTGTTGAGTAGCATCTTGACAATAACCAATAAGCCTGAGAATATGCATGTGGTTGACACGAGCTACGTGCTTCACCTGTATCGGCTCAAAAGAAGTCAGAATATTAAGAAGTTGCTACGGAATGATTTTCTAGGCACTACCTCACTAAGAAAATAAGATATATGAATAGGAACTTGCATACCTCATGAAAGAAATGATGAAATTGAGGTTCCACCATAAAACCAATTGGCAATATGGGGAGTAGCCCAAGACCATATAAGCACATAGCAAACCTTGTCCCTCACCAATGTGGGACAACTCTCAACACGCCCCCGCACGTGTGGCGGATTTTCAAGCCTACACGTGGACAACAACTGGGTGACGTGGAGCGCGTGTGGCCGTTTGGCTTCACACGAGGACAACTCGCTCTGATACCATGATGAAATTGAGGTTCCACCATAAAACCAATTGGCAATATGGGGAGTAGCCCAAGACCATATAAGCACATAGCAAACCTTGTCCCTCACCAATGTGGGACAACTCTCAACAAGAAATACTGAGTTGGGGCATGTAGGCGTCTCTTGATAGCTACAATAGTCCCATCTTGGAGCAATCCCTTGTAGACCAATCCAAATCTACCTTGGCTTATGATATTAGTTTCACTGAAATTGCTTGTCGCTTGCTCCAATTCCAATATGGTGAGTTGCCTCAAGTTTGGTGCACTGTAAGGAGAATGAGCAACGGTGTAGGGAGATGCGTCCCCTCTTTCCCACTGAACTGAAGGAAATCAAAGAAACCAAATCACCAAACTTACCCAGTGAGCCAAACCACAACCTTAACAGATAGAATCACCTGTTAATATTCCTGTACAACATTATCAATCGAGCATGAAATAACTTCGCATCATTTTCAGTCACATCCTACTGTTACGTCTGCAATTTTTTAATACAGTGTCGATGATAGAGAGTACTTTTATACAAAAGTGACGTACACTAGGACTGAATTCTACGAGACGCACCTCATAATGCCAACTTTGGACCTTCTAGCTAGGATTATTCCCCCCATTTTTTATTCTTTTTGGGTTAATTAGAATGCATAGTGGTTAAATACAGATAATCAAAATGCATAGATGCTTTGCTCCCTTTCCTAGAAGAAACGAATTGATTTATCTTGAGGACCTGTTTGGGAAACATCAACTTGAGAAAGGCATGTCCATATTGTACTAGAGTGGTGTGTGGCCAGAAACTCATTACGTAGCCCAGTGCTCTTTCAATTTTGAAGCCTTCGAAACAGTGTCTGTAAAGTTGTATTGTTCATCATTTGACTCAACAAGAATACGCAAGGCTACTGATATTTCACATGTTTTATGTCGTTCCTCTTTTAATTAACGCTGAAGGCTGAAGGCATATGCAATGCAAGGAATCCAAGAATTCTTTGGCTAATGATCAGTGCAGTTAGATGTTTCCTCATTTGAGTCATTTTACATCCTTTCTGGGACTGAAAATTTCCTCAAATGGTTATGAGCTAACTTACCAGGAGGTGATGGTGCAGATGACACTGTCTCAGATGTTTGCCTAGTTAATCTTTTTACACGCATCAAGCACATGTAAATGAGCATCACTACGATAATCACAAGCAGAGTGGCAACAACTCCACCAATAATTGCTGCGACTTTTGGTTTTGTTGAATGGTTACCATGAACTTTTTCCACAGGTGTGAGTGTTGGAGTTCCATTATCCCCATCAACTATGGCTGCTATCCTCCTGCTTCTTGGTTTATGGTGCCCTTTTTGTAGTTGAATTGAAGAGTGTGTAATGAAAAGTCTTGGAACAAAAGGTGGCAAACTGACTGCGTTAGCCCACAGGGGAACTGAACAGATACCAGAAAACCTGTTGGAAGTATAACATCTAAGGTACCTGCAATACACGTCAAAGCTCAAAAGGTTAGGTCCATATCTATAAGAAAATTATTTTAGACTGGTGGCAGTCTTCATAAAGCTCCTCAGTACAAAAACCGTAAACTTTGTCTCCTCAGTTACATTGGTAGTACTGTAAAACAAAAATTGAATGGGGCTTTCACACAATGTGTTTTATGTAACTAGTTGAACATGATACACTAACTTGGAATCTTGAAGTAAAACCCATGGAAGGTATTGTATCACGATCCAATACAATATACAGGTCCTCGAGGAGCCGGTTTGTAAAACTAGAATGTTGTTACAAACAGGGGATTAACTTTTTGGTCAGTTTCAATATATGTTCAACACAAGTACTGATATGCATTACTACAAAACTTTAATTTGTAGCTAATTTCCTGGCAGTAATCAAGTTATTCGCTATTCGCTTGCGTCTTATATTAATGCTATGAAGGCAACAATTGTTCTACTTTGAATATGTTTGATGAATCATCATATACTATTTACTTCTGCACTGCTAGAGAGAGAGAGAGAGAGAGCTTACAAAGAAACAACACATGGGTCCTTCAGTTTATGACAGTTGACAATTTTCCATTGTGTTAGACAAGGACATCTTCCAATTCGACCTTTGAGTAGTTGTGGGCTTCCACCATCGCTCTTGAAAGTTAGTAGAGCTTCAGCTATGCGTTTCAGAGAGGGAAACAAAACAATAAAAAATCAGCATTCTTCGAAATGGCAATCGCAATGAAGATTAAGCAAAGTAAGAATATGACAGCCTAAACATCATGCACCTTTTGCGTCAATCGCATGCCTAGCCACACCGTTTCGAACATGAACAAAACCGTATCCTTTCAGACCAAAAAATAAATCAATGAGAAGATAAATTACAGCATAGCAGTTTGAAAGGAATTCCGAAATCCAAAACAATTCTAAACACCGTTTACATATTCAAAACAGCATATCAACGAGGAGATAAATTTCATCCTATGACTCAAATAAGGGGCACAAGCAGACGTGACAATAACCAAGTTGGCTAGAGCAACATGCTCTCGCTCTGCACCCAAGTTCGAATCCCCTTTCCCGCTTTTAGATTAGATTAGAATACCGCTCGAATAAAAAATACATAGAGAAAAAGTACCGTAAACTTTGTAGCTTGTTCTGCTGGGTTCCAAAAGATGGATGAGAATAAGCAGAGGCAGCTGTTGCCACCAGAACAAGCGCATTGTCAATAAGCCCAACCTTTCGTTCACACTTGGCAGACAAAATCACAAACATCCCACATCCCAAGGGATTCCCATGGGAATCTCAGAAACATCCGCATGAACAAGTTCAAATCTTGGGAGCTGCTCAAGTCCTCAAAGCCCAGGTAGTGAATGTGAATGATGATAAGTGAAAGAGAAAGTGCTGTGCTTTTCCCTTCGGTTTTTCACATTTCACCTTAAAATAAAAAGCCGCTTTTTCTCACATGGCTTTCTGCTTCTGCTGTTCATAAAATCTAGGATTCTCAGGAAAACAATGAGAACCCCCAAGTTTCAAAATCTTTTAAAGATTGTCGGCCTTTTGATGCGACAAAAAAAGAACAGTGAAAGAGAGATGCTAAAGAGATTTTCAATATACTCTCACCTCATATTTTTTGCACAATATATTATAAGATTGATATAATAATTGACATTAAATTGTAAGTTGTCAAAGAGCTCATAAGATAACTCACTTTAAAAGTCTCCGTAACATTTCTCACAACGAAAAAATAGTACATATATACAGACAAAGATTATTTAACGCAAAGCTAAAGTGTGACTACATGGGTCTGCACTTCATTGTTAGAACATGTTTATTGTTTTTTTCCTTCCACATGTCAAGGAAAAGTCACCATTGCCATAATCAGAGGCGGTTTTAAGGGAGCGAAAAATGCAATCGCACACGGCTCTAAATTTGAGCGAGCTTCAAAAAAAAAAAATTTGTCATCTAATATTTACATATCCTTTGCATTTCTCATAGTGAAACAAGAGTACATATATACTGACAAAAATTGGTTAACACAAAGCTAAAGTGTGAATAAATGGGCTCGCACTTCATTGTTAGAACACGTTAACAGTTTTTTTTATTCCACATGTCAAGGAAGAGTCACCATTGCCGCTGTCTTTTTTCTTCCACAGGTTCCAAATTTGAAGAGGCTCCAAAAAAATTTGCTGTAGTATATGCCTACACATAAACTGTGTGTGAACATTTTTTATTTTTGTTTTTAAAGTAAAAACAGAGAGGAAGACAGTAACAACATCCCAATGGGGGCTTTATCCTCAATGAGGCTACTACATTTGAAGCCTTAGTGAGAAATTTCATCTCCAATGAGCCGGAAAATAAAGATACGTCCACCACTTGGGCTAGTAACTTTCTTTCTTGAGTAGCATAAATTGGATGATTAATGATTGTTTTAAATTCCATAAGAATTAAAATTTCAAGTTGATTTAACGTTCATGGGCATTGGTGGGTGAAATTTTCAAATAATTTTTTTCAAAATTGTATGATACTAATTTACCAATTGGTGCTAGGTAAATTGTTGTGTTGTACGTGAAAATCAAATTATATTAGAGACCAAAGTGGAGGTTTGTATCTTTCAACGGATGAGATTGAGATAAGAAAATCTAATCCAACGAACAGTTCATAAATAATGAAATCTAATTTTGTCAGAATTAGAACTTTTTTTGGTTGAAATGCTCATAAATAAAAAAATTTAAAAAAATTAAAATAACACGTCCAAAAATCAACTTAAGAAAAGTTAACATAAAAAAAAAAAAAAATTATCGCATAATCAAATTACTACATAAATATATATATATATATATATATATATATATATAACCTCATATAGAGTCCGAAAAAAATAACCTTTCATTGGGAGAAATTCTTTTGTAAAGCTCCAAAGATTTCTCGAAGCTCTAAAATTGGCTATATCCATTATTTTTACAACCCCATATAAAGCTCCTCACTGAGAATGCTCTAAGAGAACATGAGCGTGGGGATTTGGGAGAGAGGGGAGTGAGGTTTATTTCTTGTGTTTTGACTTTGTTGAGCTCCCTTGTGCGGGTTTACATCCGAAACAGAATTCTTCTCCCAGAAAAGCAGCCAAACACATACATTATGAATGACGTGACACACAAAATACATTCCAAGTAGGTCCGCATTTCCTATGACATAAGAACGGTTAGTTCTTCAAAAACCGTCTTTCTTGGCCTCTTTCAGTCTTCGCATTTGTTTTCCGTCCCAGATTACCACACAGTATTAAATTATCAGTTGTTCAAAATTTATGAAATTCAAATCATAATGTGTTGCTTTATGGAGAATTGGAAATGATTACGACAAATTGTTATGTGAGATATCAATTGTTAAAGTAAGTAGGTCTCACAATGCGTCAACAGTTGACAGTCACTCATGTGCGGATCAACGATTGCTGCTTGCACTTGCACAACTCTAATAGAGATTCACAACAGGTTTTAGATGTAAGTCTTTGTCAATTTATATAGAAAATGAGCATGTCATGTGTACTTTTTCTTGTGCCATTACATTTTATTAGTTACTAGCCTTCATGCACGCGCTCATGCACATGGAAAAGGCATTTTTTGAATCACAGTGTGCTACACGCGACGTTTTAAATGTATTTATATGCGTAAATTGACAAAGGGAGTCAAATAAAATCAATCTCTATAAAATACATTAAGAATAGAGAAAATAATATTTAATAAACAATTGATTGAATTACATTATTGCTAGCCCATTATGAGGCTAAGCACACCCCCTCCCCCTTAGTGTAGATAACATCGTTTGTTGAAAAAAATAATCATTTGACAACTAATTTAATCACATTATTATTCGCATGCAAAAGACATTTTTTATAACCAGCATTACATGCCTTTTAAGATGTTTTGAACGTGTTTAAAAAAATAATATTAATTAACAACTGATTGAATCACATTATTGCTAGCATATTGTGAGGCTAAGCCCACCCCTCCCCCTTAGTGTAGATAATATCGTTTGTTAAAAATAAAATAAAAACAATCATTTGACAACTAATTTAATGTAATTTAATCACATTATTATCCGTGTGCGAAAGACATTCTTTATAACCGGCATTACAAGCCTCTTAAGATGTTTTGAACATGTTTAAAAATAGAGAAAATAATATTTAATAAATAACTGATTGAATCACATTATTGCTAGCCCATTATGAGGCTAAGCCCACCCCCTCCTCCCTTAGTGTAGATAATATCATTAATTAAAAAAACACGTGTTCGATTTATAACGGAGAAAAACTTGGATAAGCGTGTTTGATCATATCATCCGTTTGATTTATAACACCGTCATTTATCCTTGCATTTGAGATCACGTGTTCGATTTATAACGGAGAAAAACTTGGATAAGCGTGTTTGATCATATACACAACACAAGCACAAAGTTTCTAGTATTTTTTGTCGCATTTTACTCCACAAGATCTTAGAGCTGCGACATTGTCAACATGATAAGACAACAACAAAATTGTGGGCCTTTTTCGGGTCTACAAAATTGTCACCCTTGGAAATTAAGATAGGTTAGTCCAGAAATGGATGTCCATCAAATCTTCTGCACTTATTTTGTGTGTGATTTTTTTATGACATTATTGATTGACACATATTAAGTTTATGACAACAAAGTTAAGAATGATTAAGTTTTTTTACATATGTTAAAAATGATAGAGACCATAGAGAATTCATCCACAAAATGAGTGCAAAGGATTTGAACACAATGAAAGATTTCAATGACATAAAAATGCATCTAATTGGAATTCTAATATTCCCACTATGTTTGGATGAGGGAGATAAACTTGGAATTTGAACAAAAGTCAGAATTTATAAATTGACATGCACCAATTTTTTGTTTGGATTCAAGGACATAAAAATTAAGAATTTCTGTGTGGAAAAAAAAATTTTGAATTTGAGACCTCCAGGCTCCAATTCCCAAGTTTAAATTGCATGTAACTAGGTTTCATTTTCCAATTTATATGAATGAGAGTTTAAAAATAACAAATTCCGTATTCAAGTTCCATTGTTCTTTTAGGTAACCAAACAAAAGAATTCACAAATTCTAGAAAATAAAATTCTGTCATTTCAATTTTTGTTGTTTTGAAATTCCTTAGTAATCTTAGATTTTTGCATCCAAATAGAGTAATTTTTCGGAATCCACTGTAATTTTTTGCTTAGACATGATTAATTTCTTATTAATTGAAAGATAATTCTTAATTATCTTGTGTTATATATAATGATGGGTGGACAGCCATACTAGTCAATGACAAAAAAACCACTCTCTGCTCAGCTGTTCATGACTTAATATATAATATTTTATTTTTTATTTTTTGGTGTGGTAGGTGGTTCTTTGTCACAATGGTGGAAAAATGTTCAACCTTTGCATGATGATGTGAGTTTAAATCTCGTCGGTGACAAATCTAACAAAATCTATCGTTTGACCAAAAAAAAATAATAATAATGCATTTTTGTTTTTCTTTATGTTCTTTTGTCAATAAAAGATAGTAAAGTTTTTATTTATTTATTTTGTAGTTAGTTTTTAATTTTCTATCTATCAATTTCTTACGCGTCCTATCACGTATTAGTGTAATGCAATAACTCGGTAAGCTACGAAACAGATGTTGGGTTTTAATTTGGGAAAGAGAAAATAAATATGTTACAGTATGTCCTTGCAAACAAATTACGTGCATAAATTAGAACCTTTTTAAGGATAATTTCACTGATTATAATTTTCGACTCCTAAGACGAGTAAATTGGTGCACCTCTTTTAGTCTCTATCAAGTTATGGTAGTTATTTCATTGTAATTAGATCAAATAAGAACGCCTTTGATCGTCCATTAGCGTGTAGGGTGGTAGATGTAGAGGGTGTCCGCCTGCTCTTTAGACGCGTACTCAACAACCTAACGGCTCTTTTATCATCTTAAATTGAATCAAAATTAAATCCAAATATTTTGGTGCTAGTTAAACTTCGCAATTAGCGTGTAGGTTGGATTTTAGTAAATTTTCGAGTTTCTCAACGACTATGGACATGGAGGAGGAGATTATCGCTTGCCTTAGGCCATCTCCAACCGATGGCTGGCCAGATGATTCGTTTTAGCCCTCTAAGATATTAATATTTTAATGAACAGTACAGGGCCATATTTGCCTCCGTCTCCAACCGAGGGCCAGAGGGCTCGCTTTAGCTCTGTCACAAAAAACGGTCTCCAACCGAGGACCAAATGGTCATAGGGCCAAACATAATTTATTATTTAAAAACTACAACTTAAATGTTGTTTAAGTTTCATGTTGTTAAATGTTTTTTTTTTTTATATTATATAATTTTTATGTTGGTTAATGTTATTAATATTGTTTAATGTTGTTTCATGTTACTTAATTTAATTTAATGTTGTATAATGGCTTAGGAGGTTATAGAAAAAAATAGAATTAAAAAAAATATGAAATAAATTTTGTGAAATAGAAGTTATAGGAAAAAAAAAATAGAATTTAAAAAAAAATATGAAAAATAGAAGTTATAGGATTTGTAAATAAAAAATAATAATAAAACTGTTAAAAAAAAATATTCAAAGAATTCCTGTCGGTTATAACCGACAGGAAATCCAACATAAACAAAAAAAAAAATGGCCAGCCCTCTAGCCCTCTCCGATTCCGTGGGGCCTTCTCAGATTCCAGAGCCCTCTGACCTAGCCCTCGGTTAGAGACGGTTTTCAGGCTATTTTCGGCCCTCTGGACCTTTCGGTTGGAGATGGCCTTAGCATCAACTTTGAGGACAGCCTCAACCTTGAGGAGTGTTTTAACACCTCCATTCATCTAGTCGGCCGTCTCATCGCCAACAATGAACCTTCTCAAAACGTGGTCAAGGAACTCCTGAGGTCTGCTTGGAATAAAATGAACCTTCTCAATCGTAATAGCATCAACTTTGAGGACAACCTCTACTCACTTGCTTCTCTGCCCCGTGCCCCACCCGTGAATCCGACACTATCCGTCTCAAATATGAGGGACTCCGCATTTTTTGCTACTAGTACGGCCGTCTGGATCATTCCAGGGGATACCCCTGCCTCGCTCTACCTCTGCCTTCCAGCGAAAACAAGTACACGGACTCTCCTTGTGCTCAACCTCTGTCCAGGGTGAACCCTCTCCTCTTCCCCCCCCCCCCCCCCCCCCCCCCCCCCAGACGCATTACTTCTAGCTCTGGCACAAACGACCTGCACTGGCGACGAAAATGGGACAGCTGGGACGACAATTTTTACAGCTTACCTTATGACGATGTTGATGCCCTGGCGAACCGTTTTCTGGCGTCATAAAAAACAAGGAATTTGCCAGTCATAATGATGTGGCAAGTGTCAACAACAAACCCTTGGGGGACAGTCTGAATTCTCTGCCATTTCTGACATGTTGGTTCCCTACTCATACCTACCGAGGACCAATCCTGACACTTCCAATGTTGGGTAACCTTCCACCACACAATCAAATCCCTACCCCCTGATCTCGGCCACGTATGGCATCTGGATAGTTACGGAACCCAATTTACCAATGGCACCCTCATGGGCTTTAGCCTACCCCTATGGGCCTTGTAAAATTATGTGGGCCTACCTTGGGCCTCTGAGAAGGTTAGGGCCAGCCCAACTAACTTCAAGGTATTGGACTGCTTTTCCCCTTAAAACAAAAATCCAGGACTTGGATGAAAGTGCTTATAATCTAGCAAGTCAGATGGTTCGTGAATCTAATGGCGATGGACTTTCTGTGAGACAAAGTCCATCACCTCATGCCAAACAAACAACTGTAGCTCTTAACCCCTCTAACTTTCAGATCCGAAGTCTAGGGGTGCAAAATTCACAAGTGGATATCAGAACAACAACCGTGGTCTCAAGGCAGGTCAATGCGTCTCTTCTACCAGCTCTGGATCAGCTTATAGAGGTGGAGGCCTTTGCGAGGTGGTCATCAATCCATTGAAAGATTTGGTGGAATCAGAGGAAAAATGACTATTGGGAAGAAAACAAAGTCTTTCCTACATGGGACAAGCGGAGACTAACGGGTTTCAGCCCTGCCATCAGTTATGAAAACACTGATTTGGAATTGCTGGGGGCTTGGGAACCTCCAAACAGTTCAAGCGTTGCAGGACCTGATCCGGCAACAAGATCTCACGTTGGTTTTTTATGTGAAACTAAACTTGATACGGGGACTATTATATCTGTGAAGCACAAGTTGGGATTTGATAGATGTTTTGGAGTTCATTCACAGGGCCAATCTAAGGGACTCTGTTTGTTTTGGGTCAATGATATCAACCTGCGAGTTTTTAATTTCTTTGATCGCTCCATTGATTCGGAGATTGTGGGAATTGGGGATACTCACCACTAGCAACTTACTGGATTCTACGGCCATCCTACCACGAATGATCGTCATTTGTCCTGGGACACTCTTTGGGCTCTTGCACCTTTAAGCTCACTACCATGGGTTATCGACGGCGATTTCAACGAGTTACTCCATCCCAACAAGAATGAAAAGGCGCCGACTTGTCCGATCAACCAAATTCTTGCGTTTAGGGAATTTGGGGTGCTCGAAATCAAAAGTTCTAGTTGGGAACATGCGATAATCCCTATGTTGTAGTCACCCAATGCATTACCTGGTGGCAGGAATTTGTGCGTACTAGGGTGGCACAGTACAATCGTAATCTCCAACCACCCCCCTCTCCTAAATGGATGCCCCCCCTCCTCTCCCCAATCGACTCGTTGAAGATGAATATTGACAGAGGTTGGAATGCATTTGCAAAACTCAAGGGTTTTGGTCTGATTATTAGAGACTCTACTGGCACTTTTGTGGCTGCAAAAGCTGGAAATTTCATGGATACTTTCACCCCCTTTAGGCGTAAGCATTGGCATTTCGTTCGGCTTTGGTTTGGGGGTGTTCTAGTAGCTTTCACAATATGATTTTTGAATCTGATTCGCTTCAGACCATTGAAGCATTGCGGGTCACTTCGACTAATCTCTCCATGGTTGGGCAAATTATTGAGGATATCAAGGCTTTACAGTTGACGATCATTGAAGCTTCCTCTTCCCATTCACTCAACGAAGCCAACGCGGTTGCCCATCTTCTAGGTAGATTTGGTCTTACAGTTCCCCATGAATGTATTTGGTTGGACTATCCACTGACCATAATTTTAGATATCCTCCTTGAGGAGTCTCTATCTTAGTTTACCATCTGTAATGACCTTTGTTTAATGAAAATCACCTATTGTTGCATTAAATAAAATAAAAAGAAAAAGCAAAAAAGGTGATACATTTGCAATTAGTGGAAACTCGAATGGTGGATATGCATCCATGATATTTTTATATGTTGTTCTACATCTCTACAAATTTAAAAACTTGTAATTAGATTCCAACTAACGGCAATTTATTTCATTATAAGTAGGAAAATGTTCCGACTAAGGATAATAAATTTGTGAGCTTAGTCTTACTTCATCGAAAGCAGAGGAGATGAAGGATTCAAAAGAAAAATTGATCTGCAAACGGAAAGGAATTAAAAAAGAAATTTGGACCATTTCTCGATTTATGCATGTCATTCTTGCGCAGGAGCCATGCTAATCTTCTATGTATTATTTCAATTTTATTGAATGTCCCCGAAGGGATAAGCTTCCTTTCAGACGGACAGTATATAAAGCACTTATAGACAGAAGAGTCGGTCGATGTAGGACTGCTGCATAAACACGATTTAAAACGCACCCTTTAAAGCGTGGTTCATCACCATAAATGCATAAGTCTTATTACTTGTGGGTCCCAAAACTCACAAGCAGCCCGTCTAGCTCTTCATCAAGGCCAAGCGTTGGGTATTTTACATACCTCTTAGCCTCACTCTCTACCCATAAGATACTTTGTTTGTATATGTTTGCAGAGGTTCGTGAATGAGACTTAGATCTGGTGTCTACTTTCTCGGTTCGAAGTTTGGCTTCCTCCAAGGATGTGACAACAGCGACGATGTGGTCTTGGCTACTGGAGTTTAGGGATTTTTATTGTCTATTTTCTGATGCCTTTGGGCCTAAACTTGAGTAGGTCTCCCGTTGTATATTGGGTTGTTGTTCTCATATTGTTTAGGTCTTTTACTTTCCCTGTAATTGTTTTTTCGATCCTTTTTTAGCCTTGTACTAGTTTTTATCATAATGAAAGTTGACTTTGTGATAAAAAAAAATAAAAATAAAAAACTCGGTTCGTAGAGCGCAATGATCTTAGCGTCCATAAATGCAGAAGTCTTCTTACTTGTGGGTCCCCAAACCCCCAAGCAGCCCGTCTAGCTCAGTTGGTAGAGCGCAAGGCTCTTAACCTTGTGGTCGTGGGTTCGAGCCCCACGGTGGGCGATTATTTTCTTTTTTCTCCTTTCATTTATTTTTTTTGGATTACTTGTTCAAATTAAATTGTAGACCATCTACGTTAGTGAGGTCAATTGGTCGGAACAATTCAACTATATACTCTCTTTCTATATGAATCAGATCAATGGACCAAAATTAATGTGCTCATTTTTTATGGGTTTTAAGTCAATTGACAAGAATAACGTAACGTATTCACACTTTTTTGGACCCAAGTTCGAATGATCATCGATAGCACTTTACCATAAAGAATAACCAAAAGATCTAAACCCTGAAAAACCTTTTGACCGAGAGAGTCTCCATTCATATGAGAACATGGTGAGCAAACCAAAAACCAGACTCAATGGTGAGGCTGAGGTTGAAGGGAGGAAGAAGCTTGCTGGATGAGAGGAATGCCTCCAAACTTGCAGACCATAGTTTGTTCTGAATGTTGTTCAAGATGGGCATCCATGGTTGAAAGAGATTATGACTGCTATTCTGATGGTGCGGGATATGCCGACTGATTGAGGAAACAAGGCCAGGATCCAAGAACAAGCTTCTGCGGGGAGAAACGTCTGAAATGAAGTTTCCTGCAAATCCCGTGCAGCACTTAGATGAGTCGAATTCAATTTCTTCTGTTGAATTTCGCTAGTCAAGTAGCGAGCAAAAGACAAATTATAATGGTGTGGCAAGGCATGTGACAGATGATATAATCTATAGTATCAGATTGCACAATTATGGATTTGCAATTGAAATGAAGCTTCAGAATACTAATGTTTGCAACAATGCTGAAGATTTCTGATGTCTAAGAGACCCAATTAGTCGTTGTCTGTATACTGTAGCTTTATTTCTTCCATTGCTTTTCCATCAGACTCATCTCCTTATAAAATTATTTATAGATAATGTCCGTAGAAGTTAAACCAAGCCATAAATATGATAATATCTGTCCAGATACTCTGACTTCTCCAACAGATTTCATAATCTTAAAAGAAGAGTGACATAAAAGTTGCTCTATCACTTGATACATTAAATTAATAACACATCATACATCACTACGCGATGCATGAATGAATGGTTACCTGAACTGGACTCGGTAGTGGAACAACTCCCTCCAATGCAGCATTCAAGGAAGGGATGCACTGAAACTTTTCAAAACAAAGATGCAAATCACTTCCATCACGATTTTTCTATTAATGCCAACAAAGCAGGTGAATTAATGATCAACTCCATAGTTGATGCATCTGCAGAAAAACCACTCTCCACCATTTCTTGAATAAGTCTCATCGCCCTCGATGTCTCATTGTTATTGATAAACCCTCGGATAATTGTGTTGTACGTGCAACCATCTGGAGAACAGCCTTTCCCTTTCATTTTCCTTAGCAAGTTTTCTGCTTCACATGTTAGCCCCCCCTTACAAAATCCACTGATCATTATAGTATATGTCCTGACATTAGGTTGAGTTCCTTTTGATGATAAACTACGAAAGAGATCCCATGCGTATTCTACTTTTTCAGCTTTGCACAATCCTTCAATAAGAATATTGTAAGTTACAACATCAAAATCCAACTTCTTCCTTTCCATCTCTTCCAACAATTCAACCACCATAGAAAGTTGGTGGCTTTTACAAAGGCCATCCAACAAAATATTTTATAGGTTTGAACATCTGGAAGTTGGCCACGAGCTTGCATTTGAGAGAACAAGTTTTTTGTATCTTGTATTCTTCCCATCTTGCGAAACCCATCCATAAGAGTGTTATAAGTAATAGTATCTGGAACCACTCCCCTATGAAACATTTCTAGAAAAAAGCATCCAGGCATCATCCATGAATCAAAGAGTTATAGGTCGTGACATCTGGGGCAATACCCTTACTCTTCATTTCTGAGAAGAGCTTCAGTGCATCAACAACTAGAGTATCCTTGCAAAGACTGTCAATGACCGTGCTATAGGCAACTACGTTTGGCTTGCAAGCCCCTTCTTCCATCTTCTTAAGCAATTGGATTGCTGCAGTGTTGTTACCTTTCAAGCAATGGCCCTTTACTAGGGTACCGAAAGTAACCACATTCGGTTTACAATTACCACTATCCAACATTTTCTTGAAAAGTGTTGCTGCCTCAGCCACTCTATTCTGGAGAATAAAGCCGTTGATTAGAGTGTTGAAGGCCGCGACATTTGGTTCAAAACTCAATTTGAAGAAGTTTCCCAAGATAGACAAGCCAAACCCCATTTTCCCAAACGACAAAAGCAATTAATGATAATGTTTAGTGTATAAACATTAGGACGAATTCCGGACGCAAACATTCTGTTATTCAACGAGACGACTGTCGTGTAATGCTTCAACTTAGCAAGTTGACCCAACACTTGAGTGAAAAGGACAACGGAAGGCAGAGGACGCCTTTGAAGCATTTCGTCGAACACGTCGAGAGCATCCTCGAGATTAGAGCATGCTCGAGATTAGTGAATTTCACAAGCTGGTGTTGTTGGGTGCTTCTAGATTCGGTCGAGAAGCTCGAGAGTGAAACAAAGCCAAGTAACTGTTGAAGAAAACAACAGAAGAAGATTGAAAAAGACAAGACAGCATACCAAGCCTCCTGCTGCTGCTGCCGCCATAACCAACCTTCAAAAAAGAAGAAGAAGAAACAGCAATCGTTCCCATCATCGTCTTCAGCATTTTAAGTCAGAAAGTTGAGAGCAATTGTTGCTCACAAATCAAAGAGTTGTTGCAGGACTGTTTGTGAGGATTCAGGAGCATGTATTTCATGTTTTGTTCTAGTTCTAGATTTACGCAAATTAAAAATAAATAAACAAATCAACCAGAAAATATGGACTTAAATTGGATAAAACCATGCATGTTATAATCCAAAAGCAATGTTATTTAGGCCCTCAAATCTAAGAACTCTTTATTTTTTTAGTCATTGGTTTATATTCTTTATAAAAAAAAAAGCAATTGGTGGTAAGTCATACTTATCCATCTTTTTTAAAGACCGGAAAGATTCATAGTGTCATTTCAGCCTTTCCCTGATCACAGTCAAATAGACTCACTAATTTGGAGCTGTGATTAGTTTTTTAATGGCATAGAAATGCATCTAATTGGAATTCTAATGACCCAAAAAATATGGACTTAAATTGGATAAAACCATGCATGTTATAATCCAAAAGCAATGTTATTTAGGTCCTCAAATCTAAGAACTCTTTATTTTTCTAGTCATTAGCTTTTATTCTTTATTTAAAAAAAAAAAAAAAAAAGGCAACCGGTGGTAAGTCACAGTTATCCATCATTTTTAGTAATCAGAAATATTCACAGAGGCATTTCAGTCTTCCCTTGATCACAGTCAAGTAAACTCCCCAATTTTTGAGCTTCTAACCTAGTCATTAGTTTTTTAATGGCATAGAAATGCATCTAATTGGAATTCTAATGACCCAAAAATACAAGCTATGGTAAAAGCAAAAGAGTAACTTCGTTAAAACCTTGCTCAACGAGAATATATGCGATTAAATCCCAAACAAAGAAAGAAAAGTATCACAACTCAGTGCCAATTTCATAGTTACTCAATAATGTGTTATTGCATGTTACCTAAAAAATAACGTGTTATTGGAAATCTAGTAAAAAACAAACTAAAAAGAGACAAATATTAATGGCAGTTCTCGAGGCTTTGAGCTAAACAACACGATGTTATTATTCACAGAATGAAGAATGACTAAGTTGTCGGTACCTAATTGAATACATCCGGATTTTTAAGGATTTTTAATAAACTATCTTAAAATTCTAATTGAATACATTTTGAATTTCAGAGAATTATTTATAATTCTAATTGAATACCCCTAAATTCATTAAAAGAATTAAAATCCCTCAAAATCCCAATTGAATACACCCCCCTTAGAATTATCATTCAAGATGTGGTCAAGAATGTTGTATACAATGTGCTATTCTTGGCATTGGAACAAAGAATGTCATCACATAATTCCTGCAGTCATATTCTAAAAATTTTGAGTTGTGAATTTATGATCCATACCCTGTGAGAACTCTTTCAGGGATCGACATCCTACTGTTTCTATGGTGGTTTCAGTTTTTTGTTTGTTCAACATTTGATGTATTAGTATTACAAGTATTAACGAGGATGATAGACAATTCTTACGGGCATACTTTGATTGCCATGAACATGAAATGAAAGCAAACTCTCACAACTGAAGAAAACGGTAGTACAAAACTGGATTTGGTCAAGTTGGCTAGTGTGCTTCGTCCTTTGCATCCAAGTTTGAATTTCCCTCTCCGTAGATTTGTCAAGGTTCGGAACAATATGGTCCATTGTTCTCTCAGAAAAAGGCTCCAACAAGGGAGAAATTGTAAGGTACATACTCGGACCACTTGGCAATTAATATACCACACAAAACCCCCACAGCGACACGCACTTGTGTCTAGTGCCCGCCCTACATAGATGTCCAGACTGTTATTCAAAATCGGGCATCACTTTCCACAAACATCACTAACTAAGCAAGTATGCAAGATCCATTGCATCCAAGTAACTTGGGGAGCTCACCAGTGCTTCACCTGTTTCATGGCTCTTCCAATACATCGTTCGAGTACTCCTTACCAGCAACACCCGATGCTCCATTTGATAACTGGCTTGTGCTGTTGGAACATGAATATGTGGAGTATGTGGAAGCAGGGTTTCCCCGCGAATTCCGAGTCTGTGTAGCCGTGCTACTTCTTATCACCTTGAGGCGAGCCTTTCTACCCTATGGTGGAGCAACAAATCATAATATCTATTAGTCTCTTGTTTAAGGACTTTGACAAATAAAAACAGGGAAATGTCTACTATTTGAAAAGATGACAAATAATTAACTTTCCCATACACTTCTCCAGATGAGAAGCAAACCTCCCAGCCGCGATAGGCCGACCACAAATCATGCACTCAAACACTTCGCTAGCTACAGAAGGATGATTCTGCCCAAATATGTCAACCACGTACTTGCTACTACAGAACCACTTACCGTTAAAGTCATTAGACCTAGTAATGTGTGATTCCAAAAGGTCAAGAACAGATAAATGTAAAATCATCTACACATGGATGAAATGCTTCTCCTTGCAATTTTTTATTTTAATTTTCTATTAACAAGACACTATTCTAAACTACTCTAATTTACGCGGTGGAGGATACGAACTAGGCTGCAAAGGGGAGACACAATGCCGTAACCAACTGGCTTAACCCACATCTCCATCTCAATGCATCTAAACCCATAACAACTCAAAACCCACAAAAATTTTCCAACCCATTTCTCAAACAAATTCAAACCAAAGGTTCAAAATTTCACCTTATTCCAGGTCAGAAACCGCGAAAGCCAAACGCAAAAAGAAGCAAAATGGAGTTGCTTTAAATGTGAAAGGGGAAATACCTGAGCATCGGAAAAAGAGGACTTATCATTTCTTCAATTGGAAGCGACATGGCGGAGCTAAATTGGTCTTATAAACCTACCCAAAATACAGAAAACTTATCAAAATTCATCACCAACCAAAAGAAGAAACCATATTATGTATATTATATTTCCAAAGTTCTATTCAAATTAGAATCATCAATTATCTAAGGTATATATTCTCAATTCTTGTGCGAAGAATGATGATAAGAGAGAATGTAATATGCAGTAGTCCACTAAAGATCTATTACCAGTTCGCACTCGTAAAGAAAAACTTGAAGATGATAATGGCATTGAAAGAAGATGAGATAGTAGGCCACCGTTTTCAAACCACGCCCGTATGACAAAGAACTATATCATCCCGGGGTTCCATCATCTTCCTTTAGAGGAGCATCATCATGCCAAATATGCTTAGGAAATTGATGTGAGCTAACATCTATTGCCTCAGACATTCGCCTCTTAAGTTCCACAATAAGGACACCAATGAAGCCACCATATTCAAACCATATAAGTCAGTGCAGCACATATATGTGTGAATTACACATTCGTGTTTGTAAAGAAACTCATCCGCACCAACATAAAAGCCACCATATTCAAACGAAATAAGAATGATTAAAAAAAATTAAAAAAACACCATCCTCCAAGGGTTACCTACATGATACATCTCTTGCGTCAACATGAAGATCAGTATGACATCGGAAGAATACGAGAAAAGCATGCCATGGCTTTTCACTCATGCCAGAAAGGCCCAGTAATTGATGCAAAGCAACTGTTCCCTTAGGTAATTCGACTTTACAGTTCCACACCACAGCTCGCCACTGCATCCACAAAGCCTACAAATGAGTCTGTCCTGGCACGTTGTACTAACAGCTACTTAGGATTGATTCCACAAGTGTCTTGATAACGAAGGCTGATTAAACAGAAAGCTTTTTTCCACTGATTCACGCAACCGAGAAATGGTAAAAACGGAGGATACAGACCAGTTGAATAATGCATCAATAATACACAAAGAACTGATTTTTCTTTTTTGTACAACTAATACATTTAAAATGACATCATGAAGTACATGAACTATTGAGAAACTAATCTGCAACTTTGATTCTCAAAACTTTCAAATTTTGTTCTTTATTTTATCTGCCCCTCCCCACTCACTCTCCCTCTCTCATTAAAAAGTTTATGTTGGAGACAAATAAAAATAATGAAACGAAAAGAAACATCGGAAAACACCTCGAAAGATTTAATTGCACACATCTTTCCATTTGTCAGCTACGATCTTGCGATCGGAACCACAAGAGCTTAACGTATCTACGCAAGCGTCAAGCTGGAATCTGAATAACGAAAATGAGACAGCATGCCAATGGAAGAGGAAACTGTAGATGCAAGTTTGTGCCTCCTATGTCGAAAGTAGGTTTCTACAGACCAAAATAAGCAGTACGGATGGTTTTTAAGCCCAGGAATAAAACATATTCCAAAAGTGCTTGGTCAAAAAAATGTCAGTTGCCAAAGCAATACATGTTCTATAAGTAATGCCAGGGATAAGTCTAGAGAATAATTCAGAGCAAACAAGATTTAACAAAGAAAATGGGAGAGATGAGAAAAAAATTGCAAAATTTGTTATTTCTGAAACGTGAATACATTATTCGGTTATGAAAGAGTACCTATAAATGTTGCACTTATGATGCTTACCATGCTGGATTGATCCTCTCCATACCATCCGAAAATGTTGAAGATGTAGGGATAATGTGTCTTCCATGCTGCAACGAAACATTTGATCAATACGCTATGATTCTTATATCTATCATGTCTTTTATTTTTAAGACTATTGAAGTTAATCAGATGCAAAAATACCAGAGAGTGAAATGCCGAAAAGCACAAGTTTGTACGAGAGAGCTCATATGATGACTTAGTCATTTATCTGTATGCAGGGAATGTGAGATATCTTGGCCCAATGTTGTCCGGTCCTGTTCTCATACCTCTTCTCCAGGGTGGAACAAGAGTAGATCTCCAAGAAAGAAAGAGATGGTGGCAAACCGTCTTCTGGCAGGAGCTGAAGATTTGGACACTGCGAAATGGATACCTGTTGAAGAGAAGTGAGGTGTTCAAGTCCTTTTCCGTCCAACGATTTCAGACTTGATAGTCCAGTGATGCGGACAGAGTTAAGAGTAGTAGGGAGCAGCTGTTCCTTGAGCAACATTGCCCATATCTCGCCACCAATGCTAACTTGTCTAAGCGAGACAAGTCCTTGCAATCCCCACTCCACTGAAGGCCTCACTCTGTCGCAATTTCTAACATACAAATACTGCAGGTTGGGAGGCAAATGACACAAGATTTGGAAGATTGTATAGGCCCAACGCTCGAAGGGCGGTGAGGGTGCGAATTCGTTCGGGGAATGACTTCAAATTCTTGCATCCATTGACTTGCAAGTGTCTCAAGTTGGGAGTGGGCAGTCCTCTGTCGGGAAAAGACGCCAGATTTGGACAGTCGTAGATTCACAGGTGATTGAGATGGCTTAGGTTCTGATCAACTCCTTCAACAGAAAAGGATTCCAGAATCTCACAACCATTGATTGCAAGAGTTGAAAGTTTGGGGAAAACGCCCAACGGGAACGACCTCACCGAACAAAAACTCTTTTCTATATCCAAATACTCAAGTGATGTCAATTCGGCCATCATCTCATGTGATAGGAACTCTAATGACGACATGGTTGGGCAATTGCTGAGAGTCAAGCGTTCAAGATACTGCATTTTGGGCAAGCACTGTATTGCAGCAAAATTAAAAATGCCAAGTGTGGACAAGAACTTCTTCTCTACTCTCTCTATTAACGGTAACAGACCGGGGCATCCATTAATATGTATTTCTAACGAATTCTGTAAGTAGTCCATGTTAAGACTACTGGTGCTGCTACTAGTAGTGGCCCATTCATCATGCAGATGTAGAAATTCACACCCAGACACCCTAAGTGTTTTCAAGCAAGGAAGACGATTAGGCAAGTATCCTCTCAGCTTCGGACAATTCCTTATTCTCATCTCCTGGAGACACGGAAAGTCTGAACATTGACCTCCACTTGGACTCGGCAGCCAATCCTCCCACTCTGGCATCTCCTCAAACTTTAGCGTCTTCAGAGACTGAAAGGGCTGAATTACAGAAGCTCCATTACGATCACCATAGAACTCATAACCAATCGTCCTAACAAATTCCACCCTTATGATACATAGCTCTTTAAGAGTGGGTAGCTGCCCAAAACTTGGCAAGGACAAACAATACCTACAATACACATGAACTGTATGTTAGAGAACGAATTAGAGCTTTGGTAACGTAATAAACCCCCAAGTGTTTCTGCTGCTAAAGGCAAACCATTGCACTTGCGTGCAATTTTCTTGCCAAGTTCTTCCAAAGTTGGATGTGCATTGTGGTTTTCATTTCTAAATGCATGTTTTGCAAGTAACATCCAACAATCTTCATGTGACAAAGGTTCCAAGTATTGAATGGGAACATTTTTCATGAGAGATGTGACATTTTCACTTCGTGTTGTCACGATGACTTTACTTCCTCTTGCCCCGGAAGTAAAAGGAGTTTGCAGGCACTTCCAATCAAAATATTTCTCATTCCAAAGGTCATCCAACACAGATAAGAATTTCTTTCCCCTCAGTTGTTCTCTAAGTTCAACTTGAAGCAAATTCAAATCTGTCATATTACAAGGTGTTGAAGTGACTGACTCGAGAAGAGTTTTAGTCACCCTAATAGCATCATAATCTTCTGAAACACATGCCCAAGATTTAAGGGTAAAGTGCTCCTTCACCTTGTCATCATTGTAAATGACTCGAGCAAGGGTCGTCTTGCCAACCCCGCCCATACCAACAATGGTGATGATAGATACATTATCCTCGCTTGCATCATCAGAGAACAAGACTTTTGATAAATTTTCTTTATCCTTGTCTCTTCCATATACAAAAGGTTCATGAATCAAGGAAGTTGTTGGAGTTCTTTGTGAAACCTTCCTCCCAACAACTTCTGTCAGACCAAGGGCAACTTTCTATTGCACAAAGTCATCCAGCCTTTGTAATAACCCTTGTATCTCAACATTCATGCTTTGATAAAAATGACTACGAGAAGTAGAGAAGAAGTTCCACACCTTTTTGGTTAATTTCTCGGTTTGACCTTCACCTTCCACCTTGCATCGCAAAGCTTCAGTGTCGATCTCATCCAGTAAGTCCTCCGCGTCAAAGACAGCGTGCTTGAGCTCATCAAGCCATTCTCTCACGGCAGGGTTTGAAATTTGCTTCTCTTCCGCATCATTGAGGACTGCACAAAGGGTGAGCAGCGTCATCTTCAGTTTCATGAGGAGTGGTTCATCCAGCTTCTTCTGTCGGAACAAGTCACCAAAGTCGGTTGAAGCAATGCGCTCACACAGCACCTGGATGAAAGCGGATATAAAAGCATGTCCAATCAAAGCGGCAGCCATTTTTCTCTTGGTTGCCAAGTTTGCTAATAGCTCAATGAAGAATGAAAGGCTTTTTAGATTGTAAAATATATGCATCCCAATTTGTAATGAACTTGTGATTGATGATCAGTTGACCGAAAAAAAAACACTTCTGATTGGTCGATCTCTTGTAATCAACCTTTGAATAGTCATGAACAACAATAACTTTTGAAACTTTCAAAGCTCAACTGGGGAAAACTCAAATTCTAGGTAAACCTACCTCAACTTGTTCTAATCCTTATGCCAAATATGAGTTTTAACCCAAAACTCGTTTTTTGGCCAAATTTAAGCCAAAATTTTTCCTTAAGTTTGTAGGATGACCCACCATATATGAGTATTTTTTTTAGTTTTATATTATAAATTCATTGAATTCAATAATTAAGATCTAATATGATAAAATCCAATGGTAAAAAAAAGATCCAACAATCCAAATGTAAATCGGCCAAACTAATTTTTAAAAAATGTTTTCATGTGTTTCATATTCTTTTATAGTGTTCCACAAGTTTCGTAGTGTCGATTTAATGATTTTTTAATATTTATCGGAATCTAAATATTTTTAAGTTAAATGTTAAAAAAATTAAATTAGGATAGACTCTATTTTTTTTAAGTTACTTTAAGAAAAAAAAAATATTCTAAATTCATTCTTTTATAATCTCGGACTAAATATTTAGGTTAGAGTAGAAAAATTATTTTTGCCAAGTGACCCTTTTCCAGCGTGGGACTAATCTAACAAAATCTATCGTTTAACTAAAAAAAAATTGTTTTGGGACTAAAATTTAAAATTTCCTTGGTTAAAAATGGAACCACCATCTTTTACTCTCTATATAAATGACGCCAAAACAAAATAAAAATATTACATAAACCCCAAACCCAAAACTTGAAATTCCAATTTCCTTTTCCTTTATATTCTCCACGCTTTCCACGCTTCCAGCAAAACCCAACTTCCATTTCCTCCGCATTTTTCTAGATCCAGTGTATCGCTCCTCTCCCTGCTTTTTTACTCCACCTACGTGTCCAGATCTGAATCCGCCTCTTCCCTTCCCCTTGAATCTCGGCCGTCTCCTTTTCCCTTTCCCGAGGTCTCCCCTTTTCAAATTCAGATCTCCTCCACTCCATTTCAAAACCGCTTCCCAAACTCTCAATTTCCTCGCTTCTCACTTTCCAATCAGATCCACATTTTCTTGGGAAACAAATACCTCGAAGCGCCGCCGCCGCCGCCGCCTCCTCTTTCTCCTCCTTCAACAATGGCGAGGTTCATCGAACTCCTCTCTGCTTTGCTTCTTGCATTTCTCCTAGTCCAATTCAGCACCGCCGCATCCTCTTCCTCTCCGCCAGTGCCCTCCCCGACTCCGTCGCCGCAACCCGCTGCCGATTCGCCGTCTCACATATCTCCATCGCCGATTTCCCTCACTCCATCTCCGTCCAACACACCGGCGCACTCACCAATTCCTTCTTCTCCTCCCGCGCCGCCGCAGTCGACTCCATCGTCGTCGCCTGACAGCGAGCCTTCTGTTCCCGCTCCGGCGCCGTCGGATCCTAGCGACAACAACAATGACATGAACGCCGACGACAACGGAGCTGAGAACTCCTCCGGGGGAGGAATGAGCGGGGGAAAGAAGGCGGGGATCGCGTCTGGAGTTATCGTCGGAGTCGGTTTGGTAGGGCTCGGAGGATTTGTGTACAGGAAGCGTCAAGATAACATACGTCGATCTCAGTACGGTTACGACGCCAGGAGAGAGTTTCTCTGAAGAAACACTCAGTCGTCTTCTCATACGCAAAGCTCTTCTACTTCTAGAGGTTACTGTGAAGTCGTCAATTTTCTGGTATTAATTTCTCGTAGTTTGTTTTGTTAAATTCTGGGTTTGGTATATGATTGAATTGGGGTTTTGCGACGGTGAAAAAATGGTGATTCGATTCTTGATTCTTTGGTGCGTCGGTGGTGGTGGTGGTGGAGTGGTGATAGGTAGATTTTTTTTTTTATTATTTTCTTTTTAATTTTGGGCGTAAAATACTTGATATAATAATTGAATTTACAGATTCAGAGTTAATCCTTTTGCTTTTTTTTTTTTTTTAATTTATAATATCAAGTTTTTAATTACTGAGAAAAATGAAGAAAAAAAGATCTGATAAGTATCTGCCATTTTAATTGCGATTTAGATATATAATGTGATAATTTGATTCAGTTTATCTCGTTAAATATCGTAAATTAATTGAATACAGTTTATAAATAATTGATAAAATACAAGTCAACTCAAGTTTTGGGAAAATTGGTTAAGATGGAAATATTTTGAAACGAGTGATTTGGATTTGATTAATAACTTGAAATTATAAGGTATTTAGAATTTGAAATTTGGTACTTGTTATTTAAATATTCCTTTTAAATTAACATAGAGAGTTGACAAAAAATAGGATTGCGGGTAACATTTGGGGAATGTTCTGTTTGCTGGAAAGAAAAATGTCGACTTTGTGCCAAAAAAAAAGAAGAAATTGTTTGAAAAGTGAAAACTTGCCCAACTATAACTTTTCCCTCCTTTTTTTTCCTTCTCTCCTTTTTATGCTTTGGTGGCTTTTACTTTTGCTTCTGCATCTTTAAAGTACAACCTCTTCTGTGCGCAAAAGAGCCCTCCGGTCGAAATAAATAGGGAAATCGATTAAAATGATCATTTTTTATATTGGGTCGGTTTGTTGGTAATGGATCTCTTTCATTTAGATCACCGAATCAAGTAATTTAGATCATTTAAATTTCATCTAATGATAAAAAATTATTACAACTTTTAAGGAGTCATAACAAATGTGGCCGTTAGATGAAATTTGAAAGGTTCGGATCATTTAAACTGGTGGTCTTGATGGAAGAGATCTTATCTAAAGACAAAAAATTATTACAGCCTTTAAGGAGTCACAACAGGTGGGCCGTTGAATAAAATTTGAAAAGTACTGATCATTTGATCTGGTGATCTTGATAGAAGAAATCTAGAGAGAGAATCCCTTTCGATCGTTAATATATGTTTGAAATATTGTCAGTATTTGTTTTTAGATCAATTTAATAATAAATCAATATTTTATTAAACTTCAAGGAAATTTTACAATTTATGTGGCCAAGCAAAAATGCACCTGCTTTTTATCATGGGCATTGATAATGGTACAGATACAGAATTGATAATGCATCGACCAAATTCCTCGCGTAAGAAATGTTAAAACTATCTTTAATTGAGATGTCAAATTTTAGATGGAAATGCTGCTATGTATATTTGATATAAAAAATTATTCCAATCGAAGTGTTATTTGCTGATAAGATTTGAATACTTTGTGATTAGGTGTTAAATTTGAAGTTAATATTTTTTGATTAATTTTAGTGCTAGACCTCTTATTCCATTAACATTTCAACCATTTGTTTCAACAATTTTTTTTTTTTAATAAATACAACCTTTTAAAGCTCTATATTAATAAGAACATAAAATTTAAAAATTCGGCTTGAGAAGTATAAAATCTTAAATAAGATTTCAAGTTGTCATGTCAGCTATCAATTGTAATTTGACTGTTATAATGTTAAATAAGATTTCAAGTTATCATGTCATCTCATGTTTTTAGCACAATATTTTATAATGTTAATATAAAATTAACGTTAAACGTAAAGTGACAGAAAACTCATAAAAAATGAAAGAATATCTCCTTAGCATTTCTCTCCTCACGCATGCTAGTCCTTGCAAGTTATAAGTGGGAATGGAATGCCACTGACTTGGTACAAATTGTAATGTATTTCACTTCAATCAATTTTGTGTCAATATCGGTGATAAATTTGGTACTTAAGTGCGGAGCATTTTCTGACTTTTTGGCTCTGTCAATGTCGCCAACTCATGCCAATGTGTTAGACTATTTAGTGCTATTTCCACAATATGATTTGCACAGAAGTGCTATTTGATTCAGTTTTCCAATATTTTCTTGTTGAGAGAGGATACTCGTCGGATTATCTTTGTGAAAATCTCGAAGATCCTTCAATCATACTCGTTCATCGTATATTATGCGGTCAATTTTTGTTAGGCACTGTTTATATTCAATTTTAAATTAAAAAATTTACAATAATTTCTAACATTACGTTGTACAATGGACGAATGTGTATTGAGGATTCCTTGTGAGGAGCCAGCGAGGATCCTCATTCGTGGGAATTAAGATGTGAGCAACCCACCAATTAAATTGGAACACAGTGAAGCGTTGAGGCATGAGAAATGATGACATTACATCCACCTTTTTGTGCGTGTTTTTGTGGGGTAATTGGTTGCTGTTGGGAGTCAAGTCAAACGCAATTTAAACATGGCTCACTTTAACTCGAATGGAATGGAATGTACAGCAACATAGCCCAACAAAGTTCCAACCAAGTGTTGTTTCGTCAAAACGAAAGGACATAGTGTACGCAAAATATTACTTGTTGGAGTTGTTCAATGCCATGACGCTGTGTGTTGAGCAAGGGAAATTTCGTAACTACAGAACCGGCTAAACCTAAGGTTTTAATTTGGTAAAATGGCTACATTGTTGTTTTGTATATTCCATGATGAACGTTTTACACGGTGCGCTGCAAATCGGTACAAATTCTTGCATACATGTACGGCAATACATATTCTTTCAGCTCAAGTCATCATTTACTGTTTTCATCTGTGGGTACATGCGCGTACAACATACTGGGGGACAACTCTCTCTCTCTCGAATACCCTCTAGTTTCAATCTCTGGCGATTAGAGATTACCGGCTTTTACTCTTCCGCAGGAGGGTCAACCCAGCGGCCGTGATCTTTTATTAGCTGGATCAAGGCATCGGTTGCATGCTCCATCTCAATTCCACGCTTCACCACGGTCTGAAACACAATTCAACCTCATATCAGGTTCACCCGTGTTGAAGATTGGAAACAAATCGTTACAATGACTCGTAAATAAGGTATTTTGGAACAAATAATATCACAATCAATTCAAATGAACTTCAAGAGCTGCTTTTCTACTTCTTGATTTTATGTTCTTCCAATTAAACCGATAATAAATTTCACGCTGGACATACCTTCCCAACATAGAGGTCAATCTTTCCAGGAGCACCGCCAACATAGCCAAAGTCTGCATCAGCCATCTCCCCGGGTCCATTCACAATGCAACCCATGATTGCAATCTAGCAAAGGAGATAGAGAATGAATTGCACCAAACCATTGGATAACTAAATATGAAAGGCAATCACCATTCACGATCATTTAGTTAAAAGGGAAATAATAAGGTAGTTACCGAAACACCAGGCAAGTGTGATGTCTTCTCTCGTATTTGTGCACTTATTTCTTGAAGATCAAACAAAGTTCGGCCACAGGATGGGCACGAAACATACTCCTGAAATGAGATATAGGCATGTACAAAGATTGTTTTAGACCATCATCTCTTCGTGATATGTCAAATTCAGGTATATTTTGTAACAAAACTCCCTACCGTCTTTGTATTCCGCATTCTACATCCTTGTAGTAAATTGAATGATGTGTTTCTAAGGAAATCAAAGTCCTTGTCTGGGGCTTCCAATAGGAGACCATCTCCAAGTCCATCTACTAAAAGGGCCCCCGCATTGGTACCAGCACCAATAACCAAGTCATCCCTGCACAAAGTGGAATTAAGCCAGATAGTACTATTACCATGGATCTCCGGCAGAGAGAAGAGTCGATCATGTAAGTACCTATGGATTCCACTTGGAAATTGAATATGGTGTATTACAGGAAAGTTTAGAGCATTGTCTCCCAGATACTCGAATAGCCTACAGCAACAGACTTCATATTATCAGAAGGAAAGATGTGTGCAACAATACAGGAAGTTAAACCATGGACTCTCAATTAGCAATTAACGGCCCTACAAGAAAGGAGAAACAAATTTCATATTTGTGTGTAGGGCCTAGGAAAGCACCCTTCTACATTGGAATTCTTATAATGTTGATTTTATTTTGATAGTGAGTTATACGAGTTATGACGTCATTACCTCCTTGCAGCATGCACTCGGCTTATTTTATCTTCACCGAAGGGCAGATCATGGAGAATCATTGTAGCATCAATGCCTTTGAGAATATCCAGCACTTCATAGGGTTCATCACCACGTAGTGAGACCACCAAGCGTGTACCTGCAAGGTAATTAACTCACAAAAAGAAATAGACTATAAATGATAAATCAGGGGTAGCCTCCAACATGTACACATAAAAGAAGGGATATGTTCAATTTAACATCAGAACTCAAATCCATAACAAAGCTTCACCTTCTGGCAAAAGCTTGTATGCACAAGTTGATAACTCCTTTGAATTTACCAGAACCATGGCATTGGGCAATGGCTTTGTTAGCTGTTCTGACAATGGTGTTATAACACCCATACTTACATCTATCAACCTTTTGAGAGCTAGCCGCTGATCATAATACAAAGAAAACTGTCAAATTATTCTTGTTCTTGCAAAGAACTTAATGCTCAAGCAGCATATTACGAAATAAGTGAATTGTTGGGGGATGATGGGGGGAGCAAGAGGGATTATTTTCAAAAGTACCGAAGAAAAGTGCAGCACGGTTCTTACAGAATCAGCATCATCGAGAGTTGGAAGTTGTCTCAATAAGATCGAGTCAACTGTTGCAAGATCCTATATCGACAGAACTAACCATATCAACGAAAATCCCAGTAAACCTACATAATGTACAATATATAGTTTAACATGGATTAATAGTAGACCTTAAATGGCATTCCCAGAATGAGTTTTGCTGCTAGTGACTTGTACAGGAGGTCTGGTGTCTATAAAAAATGCAAAAAGGTCAGTGTACTTTCTCCACCCAACAAACCCCCCCTCCCTCTCAAGGGGAAAAAAAAGAACGCAAGAAAATGGAATAAAGAATGTATGGTTTCAACGGTACCTTCAAGTGATCAAGGGATACTGACATGAGAACAGATCCATCACGGTGCAGGACACCTCTATAATCCACCTCTTCACCCTGTGTTTTGACGACATCATTATCTCTGCTAAAGAAAAAAAATATGAAGCACAAAGTGATTCAATATCAAGATCTGGATTGACCTCCTTTTGCATTGGCAGTTGACCAGATCGACGCTGAAAATCAAAATAATGTCGGTGCTTCTCTTCAAATGGAGCCTGATACAAATAATGCCATCAAGAAAGGTGATTAGACTTTCAATTCCTAAAACAGAGTGATCAAGAATATTAATCAACTAACAGGATATTGTAAAATCCTACCACTCCTTGCTGAAGTTCAGCTGCTCTCATACCAAGGTTGGCCAATCTTCGGCAGGGATCTATCTCCTCCTCCGGTGCTTCAGTAAGTGAAACCCTAATTGTATCACCCAAGCCATCCTTCATACAAAATTCCAGAGTTCCATTATGGCTAGACATGATTTATAAATGTAATGCTTCGTGGCATTAATATTAACTTCAATCTATTGAATGAAGTGCAGGATCACATGACACACACAAATAGGCGAACCTACCATCTGTCATAAGCACAGTTGCAGTATGAAAACAAGTATTCTTAAAGCCAGCTTAACAAATAGCACATTAGTGGCACATAAATCAGAATAATCCCTACAATGTTTACTAGTCGATCACAACAACTCAACAAAATGATTCGAACTGTACCTGAAGAAGGGTTCCAATACCAATCGCAGATTTCATTCGCCCATCCTCACCTTCTCCAGCTTCAGTAACTCCCAAGTGCAATGGATAATCCCAGCCTTGAACATACATTTCAGCTACAAGCAGACGATATGCCTGGACCATTATAACTGGATTGCTTGCTTTCATTGAAAAAACAAAATTATGGTAGTCCAACTTCCGGCAAATCCTTGCAAACTCAAATGCAGATTCAACCTGTTCAAGGAATGACGTGTCAATGACACCTGATGGATTTGTAGGCACATCAAACAAGCTTGAACTATTTTCAGCAAAGATAATTTGCTCACCATTCCTCTAGGGGAATCCCCATAATAGCTCATTATACGATCTGAAAGGCTCCCGTGGTTTGTGCCAATACGCATTGCCCTTCCATACTTCTTACACTTTTCAACCAATGGAGTAAAAACCTGAGTTGTTGAGAACAAAAGTTAGGGCATGACTGTATCAACATGATTGATACACAACAGTAAAGGTTTTATACTTTACAAAATATTTGCCTCTTTAATCTCCTTATTTTATTTTCTTCATATCAATTCACTTTTTTTTAAGGAAGTTACATATCACACATAAGTATCAAATTTTAAGGAAAAGCTACGCCACATGATATTCTCAAACGTAAATGTGTGTTTTTAACAGTGAACACGAGCAGAGGCCATATACTCATAGATATATGCTTACCTGCTCAATGTGCTCAAGTTCTTTCTGATAGTCGTCTTCCGTGTACTCTAGCTTCTCAAACTGGGCCCGTCTATCAGCTGTAATACGACACCTAAATGAGTCCACAATCATTCTATTCAAATAAAATAAAACAGAACCATTGAACAATGAACTGTGAACTGTATACCAAAATTTCCAGGGTTGACACGAATTTTGTCAAAGCAGTCAGCGACTCGCAGTGCAACAGTAGGAGCAAAATGAATATCTGCCACCAAAGGTATATCATAACTGCACATATAGATCGAAACATGGTCAAGCCTCATACAACATAAGAGGTAAATATTTAAATACCCACTGGAATTACAACAATGAAACCTACTTTTTCTGCACGAGGGAATTTTTAATTTCAAAACAAGCATCTGCTTCTTTCCTCCCCTGAACTGTTATCCGAACAATATCTGCTCCCTTATCTGCTATTCTCATTACCTACCAAAGGAGAAATTTGATATGCCAACATTCTGAATCAGGCCCAGAGATATCATAGATATACAGATTCGGTCAATCCACTTATATATAAATGAAGAAATGAGGGAAGTAACAAACCTGTTCAACTGTAGCAGCGACATCCTTTGTGTCAGTTGTGGTCATTGTTTGAATCCTTATGGGATGCTCACTACCAATACCCACATTTCCAACCATAACTGTGCGTGTTTTCCTCCTGACAGTTTTATGTACAGATTCACAATACTTCTGCCGAGGAACTACATTGAACAAGCCATTTATTAGACGATATGAAAGAAACTTTATAAAGGTAGAAAGACACACATACTTAGGCTGATATATACTACCTCACATTCCATTGCGTTTCTCGGAAAACTGAAGAAAACTTAAAAAGAAAGAACAATGCAGGAAAATTACAGCCAGCTAATAATAACTACCGATTATTTCTTGTTCAGCATTTCTGAGAAACCAGGAAACAAGGCAAAAGAAAACACAGTAATCTGCTTTTACTTTCACCCGGTTTCATGGCAGCCAAAAGTAATTTCAAGGAAAACACAACAGATGCATTAAAACAAAGGGCTGAATAAACCAATTAGGGAGTTCAACAACCTAACAAAGGGCTGCCTTCAGATGCAGGCTTGAGCTCGGCAATATCCGACCCTGGATTTGAGTTTTGTATCACTGAGATTCTTGTTCTGCCAGACTTGAACCTCTTCAAATCAGAAACCCTCACAAAATCCATACTTTTAGCAAACCCGAAACTCGAGTCCCTGCCTTTCAGACCCGTAAAGGAAGCCGGTACAGCTCCTGTCGCCATTTCCACAACTGCAAAGCTCTACCCTTCACAATTCAAAAGCACAATTTGCTAGAAATTCTGTTAACTCATCATTTTATACATCAAAATTCAAAATTATCATGTCAAGACAAGAACTTCGATTAAACATGAACCAAAATATAAACAAGAAAAAGAATTTGTGGGGTTTCAAATTCACTCTTTCTTTAAGCTGAGCAGCTAAAGAAACTTAATAAAAATGATCTTCTTCATAAATTTCTCAGCTCTCCCAGAACCCAAAACACTAAATTAATCCAACACCTAATCACATTCAAACCAACTGAATTCTCTACTTTCCTGAGCAAATTTTGCATAAAATCACAAGAGAGTGAGCTCAAAAGGATGCTCAATTGGTGGACACGTGGTGTGCTGGTGATTGTGCTAATGGGTCTTTTCTGTTTACCTTGGGAGAAGTGTGGAGATGATCAGTCAGAACCACTCAGAGTGAAAGGGGAAGAAGAAGAAGCTATGGAACTCCCGAAGTTGGAAAATTTGGAGGTGAGATGGGGAGTGAGAGAAGAGAGTTGTCGTCAAAGGAAGGCCTCCCCAACAAACGGATTTTTGGAAGTTTGTTTTTCAATGGTTGAATTTGTACCATTTGTGGATTGTCTGGGATGGAAAATATGGACAAAACCATTTCTTTTTTTTTTTTTTCATAAACAACAAAACCAGTTTTTTTGGTATCTATTTTTCTGGTAAATGTTTAATCTTGGGATCTAATCAGTAACCATACAAAGCAGGAAGCCATTAATAATTGCGTGTGCTATTCTTTCTTTGTGATTTTCAGCCTTCCTCTTCCACAAGACCTCAACATAAGCCTGAGCCATTTGTTTAGAGAAGTGTTATCCACACATTATTTTTTACTTCCTACACACGCTTTGTTAATTTCTATCTGTTGATTTTCTTCAATTTATTCGATCTGACGGCCGAAAATTAAAAAGGTGTGTGAGAAGTAAAAAAGGTGTGTGGATATCACACCCCTTTGTTTATTGCATAAGATCGAGGGTAATGTTAGAGAGACTAAATTTTTTTAAAGTAAAACTAATGAAAATGACTTGAAAACATTGAGTTTTAACGATAATAACAAAATAAAGGGTAAGGTGAATAGTACCAGTATTGACTTTTTAGTGTAAAAATATGATTTTTCGTTAAAGTGAACAGTAACGAGAGCTTTTCTTTAAAGTTTCCTTTTTTAAACTAAATTTGCAAACCAAATGATGTGATTGTAAATGATTGGATTATTAATTAAGTGTCGGTTAACATGCTTATTTCTTATCAGTGACACATCATTTGGTTTTAAAATTTGACATTCCTAGCAGATTTAAAATAATAGAACTGTCTAATGTTTAAGGACAACTTTTGTTTTAGAATATTTGGCAACTTTTACACCGACCGTTGGAATAAAAATTTCTAAATCCGTCACTAAACAAAAGAATGCCTAATTTCGGGAGAACGAATGAGCACGAGTTCCCAACTTTTTGATGCCAAAGAAGAAGCACAACAATTGGGAATCTAGTATAAACCGTTTTGCCTTATATTCTGTCGCGGGAAGACAAACGACTTCAAGAAACTAAACTGCTGGCCTTCCAATTCAAATTGCTGCCCACGCGCTTCAGGACACGCGCTAGTCTACTCATCTAAGCCTTTGAACCAGAATCGGCGGCTCCGAAAGTTTAAACATATAAGTAATGTTAAACAGATCAAATTTTGTAAACTAAATAATATGTCAACAATAAAAATAAGCACATTTATCAACGTGTAAGTAATAAACCAATTATCAACTTCCACGTCCTTTAGTTTTTCAAAACTTTGTCTACAAATTTAATTTATCTAGCATTACATTAAACAAATATTAAGCTCACTTCTTGTAATAATAACAAAATCTCCAAAAGAAGTGGAAAACACATTCGGATTATATATTTGTACTTTGTTACGTTGAAATAGAGTTACGTTTGAAATAATTAAATTATGAACTTATTATAACCGTAACTCTTCTTCCATTATCTCTCACCGATTGGCCTAACCTCTAATGATTGAGTTGCGCGTATTTGATACGTCATGTTGGTTTGTGAAGAAGTGAATCATATTGAGCTCGAATCGTGTTATCATATTGTTAAGTTGTCATCCCTGATGAATCCGTCCTTTAAACTATTGTGTTTGTGAATATGACACCCTCCATTTACAAATTTGACAGCATATTATAAGGAAATAACTTTGTACTAAAAAAAAAAAGCCCTGAAGGTGAAGCATCCAATATTCCATCGAACATGGTTTGTCCACGAGGCCTAGAAGCGAAACGACGTCGTCACTAGTATCTTCCTAAGAAGGACTTGCACGAAATGGATTCAGGGTCACGTGGCATCCCCGTATCTAATAATACATTACCAAGTGCAATTTTTCTCCAAACCTCATCGATATCTTCAGACCATATAAAATTAAAAAAATAAGTAGAATTCTACAATCACAAATTCGCTTCAATTCCAGATTATGTGTATATATCGTCGATTCATACCTAACAGCTGCCCAGGTCACAGCCACTAAGGCATGTAAAGCATGGAAGTTGCCATGCATGCGGGTTTAAGTAGCTGTTCCTTCTTCCTCAAGAGAAAACCTTTCGAGAATTGCAACAGTTTCGTCTCTCGCACTGCAATGGCAAAGCAGGGAATATTTATACCACCAGACCCTAGTTGTACTAAAGCACGAATTAGCATGTCCAAAGCAAAAGAAACGAGGATATAAAGAAGACATATCTAATGAGCAACAAACGGGATTTTGATCCATCAAAACAATCCTAAACATATTTGCATTTCAAATTTGGAGAAAAACTATAAATGATTATTACCGATAGCTATCCCGCCAATTTTGTTAAATTGAACAATAAAAGGCATCATTAGACCAATTATTAGTTTACTACGTCATCTTTTCGTATGTACTGAGTACTAGACAAACTTCATAAGATTTCCCAAAATTAGAATGCATTGATGAGATGAAAATACACCATATGTAATCCTTCAGCTGTACCTCATCTCTACTGAGTCGCTAACTATTATTTCCTTAAGGACTTCTTCTAGATTTAAACAACAAAACGACAACAATAATGTCATATATTTTGCAGCCATTCACATCATAGAAAAGGTAGTGTAGTCAACTGAGATTCTTACCTTCCGGGTCGAAGAATCTTGTACTTGTCGATTCTGGTGAGGTCCACAACTGTTGAGCCTGCACGGCCTGAAGGAAGCACACCACCATTGTAAACGTACGCACAGTGTTCCCAGAGGTTCTCAAAATCTTTGATGGAAACACTACTTGGCTGCCCACTCAGGTTTGCACTTGTAAGGGCCAATGCACTCCCCAATCCGCGTGCAATGTCCCTGATGAAGTTACAGTCAGGTACTCGAACTCCAATACTATGCAATCCTGGGTTTAAAGACTTCTCAAGAATGCTCGACTCCCCTGCAAAATACCCAAACTAGCTTTTCTTACTCAACACTGAATGTGTAAGTGAAAAAGCCGAAACGAAACCAACCCTAATGATATCCAGCATCAATCAAATGGTAGTGTCTATCAGAGAGAACTCTTATAATTTGTGTTCTTACCTCGGCTTAGTACAAGAGTAACGGGTCCTGGAAGGAGAACCTCAAGCAAGCCATGGGGCAAATGGTCTGTGACAGCAAACCGCTCAATGTCCGAAACATCCCCAACACAAATTGCAAGAGGACTTGTATGCTTACGTCCTTTAATCTCATATATCCGATTCACTGCTTCCAATGAGCTGAATAATTCTCCACCATTTCAGAAAAACAATAAATTAAAAAGATAATCTTTCTTATAAATCATCATAACAAAAATAAGATCACTATACCGATATCGAGAAACAGAAAAACAGGGCTTTAGACACTGAGGCATTTAAACAAACAGGTGGAGTGCATTGGGTTGATTGCCATACCAAGCATCACATGCTATGCCGTAGAGCGTATCGGTGGGGACGGCAATGACTTTTCCGGCTCTGAGAGCTCCTACGGCCTCTTCAGCGTGAGCTTCAGTGGCCGGCCAGACCACCCCCAAGTGGGTTTCAACGCCCCCGTTGCTCTTCTCCAAACTCCAAGCCATCTTCTTCGCAACGCAGCGTTTCAATCTACTGGTGTTCACTGTTGGCTCTAAATTACCCAAATTGCGCAAGCCTGGAGAAAAAGAAGAAGAAATAGCTAAGTTTGATACGTTTGTTTTCTTACTCTGTGAGAGAGAGACTGACTGACTGACGGTGGTGAGAGAATACAGAGGAGAAGCTGTGGAGGGGGAGAGCGGAGGAAGAGGAGGAGGGAAGCGAAGGAGAGGCGAGTAGGGGAAGTCTGGCTGCGATTCTTGTTGGAATGTTCATCCCTCTGCGCTACTCTGCTCACTCGTTTGTCCTGTGTCTTCCGTCAACGATGAGCACGGGTCCACCGCATGCCCATTTTCTTTTTCAAAAATTTTATTATGATTACCATAAACATGAGAATTTGAAACTATTACATTAATTTAAAAGGTAGAGCATTTCAAATTCAAGACGTATAGATAAATTTAATATTTTATTCATTAAGATATTGTACCACATGTGATGACCATTTACATAAGGGTAATTTATAAGTTTGATTTCTTTTGTCTTTTTCTCAAAGTGGTAAACAAAAATTAAATTTTAGAACGTTAAATGATGAAATTTGAGTTTTAAAATTAAAATCAAGTTAAGTGACACTGCAAAAAACAAGCCTTTATATTATGATAATTTTTTCGATGTAAGCGATAGTTTGTACTTTGTAGCAAACAAATCTAAACGGAAGATGGTTCGAGCTCTAATATTCCCTAAAGAAAAACCTTAGCCGTTGGGGAGAAGAAACCTTAAGAAAAAACCTATCGTCGCCGGCCCCATTTTTTTGCCTAAGGGTCGGCATCATTCCATTTTTATCCCTTCTATTTCTTTTCCGGTTATTAGTAGCGTCGTTCTCTCATTTTTTTTTTAGGAGAGTGTTTGTGTTTGTGGTTGTGGTCACTACTCCTTTCGAAGAGGAGAGCTTTTGCAATGGTTATAACTTACTGCTCAACTTCAGATCTTAGAGTAATAATTGTTGTTCAAAATTAAGGTGGTGATTTTGTAGTTTGTGCGCTTGTCAAGGATTGCGGGGGAAGCTTGACATTTGTTACAGGTGACTCATAGTAAGGTTTTTTGCGACGATTGCAAGATCATCAATGGGTGGTGTGGTATTTCCCTTGTAGGGTGTTTCAGTGGTTTGAGGGATTCACAGTCATGTTCTCTTGCATAGTCTTTAGGTGATGGTAAATTACCTTGTGTGTATTGACGGAGTTGGGTCTCGCTCGTAGACTTTAGACCTTGTGAGCTTATTTAGGAAACGAACCTATGAAGAGTTTATTTAGTATTGTCATTTTTTTGTTTGTTTTGTTTTGTTGTCTGTTTGCCTGGCAAAGAATTATGAGGACATCGTCGTAATGTCTCATAGTATGCTTCTTTACCGAAGGAGCGTCATCTTTTGCAAGTTCATTAGAAACTGATGCAAAGTTTTGTCCTCATGAGTGTATCTTTCTGTTTGGTTCGATGTGGTTATGTGGAATAGGTTTTGTATTGTCTTTTTGTTGCGTTTGTAATTATGGAATTATATTTTTTATCGACGATTCTCATTCTATTTGATTAATGAAATATTTATTACCTAAAAAAAAATGTTTCAAGCTCAAGTGTAAAGGGGAAACATATTGTTCTAGCCACTTAACTAAGCCGAAATGTGAAGAAAAAAAAAAAAAAAACTCTTGTTAGATAGTTGTCACGCTATTAAAAGAATATTGAGTTGCGTTAAAAATAATATTACTTAAGTCTTGCTTGACATATAGATGCTGTTCTAAAAGATCTGAACGCTAGGTGGTTGGTCACCACTCCAATTAGTTCCTAGATGTTTGAAAATTAAAAAAGTGTACTTGGACCTGTTTTGACATCCGCCTAACCCCCCTTAGGCACCCATGTAGGTCGCGATTATCACTTAGACGGAAAATCGATGAATTTCATTTGGCATTTTTTTTGTCAATAAAATGTGAATACTTGGATGAACACTTATTATATGTTTGTTCCCCATGTTTTCAATATATTCTAATACTTTATAATTTATATGTTATTTTATTTTGCAATTTATGTATCCCAATACAATTGTGTTTTCATTTCACTTTTTTTTCTTTCAATAAAGTGTGAATACTTGGATGATCACTTACTCTATGCTTACTCCCCATGTTTTCAATATGTTTTAATACTTTATAATCTACATGTCATTTTATTTTACAATTTATGTATCCCAATACAATTGTGTTTTCATTTTGCATCTTTTTGTCAATAAAATGTGAATACTTTGATGAACACTTATTGTACGCTTGTTCCCCATGTTTTTAATATGTTCTAATACTTTATAATCTATATGTTATTTTATTTTGCAATTTATGTATCCCAATATAATTGTGTTTTTTTAGGAATAAATAGACACTTACTTGTACAATATACAATAAATTTACTTAAATCCGTTTAGTCAGCCTAGGCCCCGCCTAGCTGCCTAGGTACTAGGCCCCACCCTACCACCCAACTAATGCCTAACCTCTTTTAGAACTTTGCATATAGATCTAAATTTATAATTAATCTATTTGAGTTGACCCTATGATATAAATTTATTATTAACATGTTATAATAATGATTGGCAATATGGTTGATATGTCTTACTTCTAATAAATATTAATTAAGAAATAAATTCATGTGTTATAATTTGAGCAAAATAGTAACTTACGTAACCATACTCTAGTTACACCGATTGTTCCTTAAAATGAGTCGAGTTAACTCAACGAGTCGAATACTATTTCTGAGTAACATGGTAGATCGAATCTTTTATTTATTGGTGAAATAAACGTTACAGTTATACATAATCTAATTTTTCTAATGTCGAAGTGACACGTAAAACACATGAGGTTCTTGAAACGGACTTTCCTTGAAACTTACCCTGACAATTAGTGTGACCATATCTCTCTTGTGGTTATCCATTCCAAGGCCCTACTCTATAAATCATCTTTCCCAGCAATATGAGAAATCACATTTCTTATTGCACTGTAACCTAAGGTGTATGCTCACAATACATCTATCAATTGACACGTGTCCGTTCAATTAATCTTGGTTAATTTCTTTTTAAAATTGAAAAATTAATATTTAATGTGAAAATTAACTAGAGTTAAATGAAATGACATATGTCAATTGATATGGTAAGCATACACCATAGTTATTACGGTGAGCAAAAATGCTCCCATGTAACCTATACCCATGGATTGGTGGTGCTTAAGTCCTTTGTTAGAACTTGTGCTGTTTATCCAAGTTCGTAACAATTCCTGGAAATGGGTGGCATGGGAGGAAGAAGAAAAAGTAGATGCTGTCGCACAACCTCTGGATCCTAGAATTTTCGGACGGCTGCGATGTCGATGCTGCTATTCTTCACCAGCACATAGCTTGGCCTCTGAAGTGATGAAGAGCAGCTATCTGTGCGATCCTCAAGGATCATGACTTCAGCCACCGTCCACGACCGAGCATAGGGTATGTGTTGTTTTCGTGATGGCGATGAGCACCTACAGAAGAAATTTTTTGAGATTTTTGCTACCTGTCGTGTACGAGATTTAAACTCAAGACGTTCTTCAGGAACATAAAAGCTTGAATGCAACTAGACAAAATGAGCGCGTGCTTGATACAACAAATTTTCTCGTTGTCCTTGTAGTTTATCATGGTAAACAAATTAGAAGTAAAGATTTGATGTTTTACTCTTTTGTTCCAAACATAGTAATAGAATTATAAAAGTCATATTAGAGTCCTGGACAATTAAGTAATGGAATACAATTTTTATTCTTGCTCTTTTTGTTACACTTTTGGACGAAACATAATACATTTTTTATGGGAGATGTTATTAATACTAAAAAAATCTCATTTTACACTCCTTGTAAGTGTTTTTTTTTTTTAATTATAAAAAATTTGGAGTGTAAATTAAGATTTTTAGAGTACCAATAGCAATTCTTTTTATGTAAAATACAAGTTATTCATCTGGAGATATATAACAATTTTTAGAGAAAAAGAAAAACGAAAGTGCTTTCTCAGGTAATTATATGAAGCATTTACAGGGTTATAGTTTTGCCTAAAGTGAAATCAAGGTGTAGTTACTAATTCAACTTTTAAAATGGATTACGATTTTACATACAAGGCATGCACCCCTGTGGCTATTTGGTTTTGAAATTAATCAAGATAATTAATTCATTTTCAAATAAAAAATTTAAGATCCGGTTGATATTCTATCAAAAAACTATATTTTAAGAATATCCCTTAAGAAAAAAAAATATATATATATATATATTTTTTAAATCTCAAAATTTTAAAACTTGTTTGGTTAAATTACTAGCACGAAGTCGGAGGGGAGAGAGAGAAGAGGGGCAGCAATTGGAGAGAGAGAAAAGCAGCATAAATTGGAGGACAATGATTGTCTGCCCTCTCATTTCCTGTGCCCTCCCGTACACTCCTGTTTTGTGTGGTCACGGTTAAACCACGTCAACATTTTATATTATTTTTTTTATAGAGATAATAAGACAAAAATGAATAGTAGAGACAGAAGACAAACAAACAAGAGGACACAGAAGGACACTGGAAGTGGGAGGGCAAACAATCATTGTCCTAAATTAAATAGGAGAGACAGAGGGTGATGAGAGAGAAAATTCGGACATCGGAAGAAATTGGAGATAGTTAGAGTTTTGTTGAGTTAAAAAAATTCAACAAAATCTCACTTTTTGGTTTTTAACAAATTATCTATGTTTTTAAATTGATCTTGAGTTTAATTTTTAAAAATAGTCCAACTAAACAAAAATAAGTACGCAAAACTCGAAAAGTGTTTCGAAATTTTAAAAGTTGAATTGAGTTCAATATTTATAAAAGCCTATAGCCCCAGCCAACTAAACGTTTTCCTTAATCTTTAGGGTTGGTGAATTTTTCTAATTATTGATGCCACCAAATGTCAACTTATTAATGAAAATGCTACCGCTTTTTTTTTTTTTCATTCTTATTTTTATTAGATGGTTTTGTTTAATAAAATAAAGTTGTGAGACACTGAAGCCTTTTTATTCATAGTTTTCCTTAAATTCGATAAGCTTTTTAGTTAAAATGGTATATGATATTAGTATAACTTATTACTTTAGTTTTGATATTGAAAATCAATAGAAGTGGTCCTTGAGTTTTTAGCTTGAAACTCAAAATGATATGTGAGCTGACCCACATCCATCTGAGTTTGATCCACAAGTTTTGAGTGTTAACATAGGTCATTCATTTCTCAATTAATTGCTGTAATCGTCACGCCATTGATTCCTCAAATGAATAGGCTATTCATTTTTCAATTAATTAGTCCAACTGATTCTACCCATTGAATAATTTGACAGATAGTCACACCACTATATAAAGGTGGTTATGCCATTGTAACACATTACAACAATTCTCCAATAAAATTTTGTCATTCACTCTCAAGGTACTTCCTTCTACAATACATTATCAGCACTTTTGCTCTACAGCCCCTTGAGAGTTTATTCTAAATGGGGTTCCTCTATCTGCTTAGGAATCTTATGCATGACTTTATAGACCCACAGAACCAGCCTAATTTGGAGAGAGCTCACTATCAGATATGAATATGACATCAGTTTGGAGACATTGTATCACAATTTATCCGCACGCACAAGTCACTGAACGCATCATCTTTAGCTGAACTGAATTTCTCATAACATATGACCAACCAAATAATTTCAAATCAAAGAAAATTACGTGATTTTATGCCTGAGCCAATTTGCTCAACCTGGGACGTAACCGCAAGCCAGGCTGCTAGAGTTAGAGACTTGAAGCTATCAAGATTCAAACCCACAAAGAATTTGTAACTTCTAACGCCATACAAACAAAAGGGGATTCAATCGTTCAAACAGAAGCCCTTACGTGCAAAGATGAATTCTCTTAATCATTTGACCTACAACACATTTGCAAATGAAAAGATCTATTTCACTAGGAAAACTACTGGATGCATGGTGGTGGACAGCACCTTTTCTCACGTCACATTTTCTAGGAAAACTCCTTTCAATGATATCATATTTCAGCAAACATATTACGCTGAAGAAATTTTTTGCCGAACTAAGCCCGTGATCGTTTCTTTCAGTTCCACTTGAGTCTTCATTTTGTCGAAAGAAGTCCTGAGTTTAAATCTCTTTCATGTCATTAAGTAAAAACAAAAACAACAAACTTATCTTTGGCAAAAACTAGTACACATGGTAATTGCTTCCGGCATAAACTCGGACACATTACCATGTGGCTCTTCTTACGAGTGAAGGTTGGAGTCCTGACTCCAAGGACCGCGCCTCGTCTTCAGTTAGCTGTCGAGGTCAGAGTCCAAAAGAATCAAGGCTCAGGCGGATTACTAGCGGTGAGAAGATTGGAAACCAACCCTCCCACGCCACCGACAGCAAACCTGCCGGAAGGCTCTAGGATCCGTCTCTACTTTCCCTCTTCCTCCCATGCCACCCATTTCCAAGAATTGTTATGAGCTTGGATAAGTACCGCAAGTTCTAACAAAGGCTTTAAGCACCAACTCATCTATGTTGCTTGTGCTTACAGTGCAGTACGAAGTGTGGATTCGCATCCTGTTGGGAAAGATGATTTATATAGAGCAAGACCTTGGAATGGATAAGCACAAGAGAGATAAGGTCACATGAATTATCAAGGTAAGTGTCGAAGAAAGTCCGTTTTAACTTTGAAGAATGATGCATGTCTTATACGTGTAGCTTCGACATCAGAAAAGTTAGACTCTATGTAACCATAATGTTTATTTTGTTAATTTCATGGTAAATGGTGAAGAAAGTCCATTTTAAGAACCATGCATGCCTTGTACGTGTTGCTTCGGCATCAGACGAGTTGAATCAGTGTAACTGTAACTTTTTTTCATTAACTTTCATTGTAAGTGACGAAGAACCTCCGTTTTAAGAACAATGCATGCCTTGTATGTGTTGCTTCAACATCAGATAAGTTGAACTCTGTGTAATTGTAACATTTTTTTCATTATCTTTCATGGTAAGTGATGAATAACGTCAGTTTGAAGAACCATGCATGCATTATACGTGTAACTTTGACAAAAAAAAAAAAAAAAAGTTAAACTCTAAATAACCGTACGTAACATTTGTTTGTTCAAAAAAAAAAAATAATAATAATAACCGTAACATTTATTTTATTAAGAATAATACTTGCGTTTCCCCCATTATAAAGATGAGCTCATTTCCCTACTTACAAATAACATATCTTCACCCCCTAGAAACTTCATAATTAGAACAATTTAATTTCCTAGTTTTCATTTGAAGATCATCCTTACAAAAAAATTATTCTAATGGGAGATCGCTTAGTCTTACGTATTGAGTAAATCAATGGTGTAGGTACCAAAGTAACATATTAATGATGAATTATCCATTTATGTGATACATATGAATGACTAAACGATCTTTGAGAAAATAATTTTGTATAGAAATGGTCTTCAAATAAAGATTAAAAAGTTGAACGTGTCCAATTATAAAATTTCTACGTGATGATATGTTATTTGTGGCCCCGATCATTTAGGTACGATTTGGGGGAATGCAAACCAAGGCAAGTGTCGAAGACAATTCGTTTAAAGAACCATGCATGCTTTATATGTGTAGCTTCGATATCATAAAAGTTAAACTCTGTGTAACTGTAACTTTTATTCACCATTGAATAAATAAGAAACACTCGATCTGCGGTGTTACTAAGTATTCAGTTCATTCAACTCATTTTAGGTCATGGTGCCAACTCAAAGATTAATTAATGCACTTGATTCATGTCTTTGAGCAATATTTTTCTTAGCTCAACCCAAAACCAACAAATTATGACTTAAATAGTTATTCCATTAATAATTTTTTCTCTTCAAACAACACAAGATCATTGTCTTGGGTTTTCATAATATTGTAGATGCTAAAGTATTTAGTCTGGGAATTAAAATGCTTAAACTTTTAAGAGCCACCATTAAATTGAATTTGTGTTCTTAGCAAGGTAGCATTTAGTTTTTCCTTTTGTGCAAATTAAAAGGAAAACGTAACACTAAATAATTTCAAATTGAAATTATAGAGATCTCAGCACAGAACATTGATATGTTCTTAATAACTGTATATTATAATTGTATTGATGGAATTTGCATGCAGAAATTAACCATGTAGGAAGTACAAAACCCTAACTTTTATAAATTGTTTAGATAACGCGTAGTTGAACTAGGAGGTCAGACGAGAAACTAATACTTCATTTGCTCTAACAACAATACGTCTAATTACTCACTACTTGGTACCACCACTGCTATCTTGAGGCTATACAATCTCAAATCTTGTATTAAACATAGGAAGCATACAAAATTCCAGGATATTTACAAAAATTATCGAAACTCATATCTCCGCTATAAGCTTAAACACGTGATGTCAGCCATTGATGACCTTACAATAAAGATTGGACTCCTGTGTGAATTTATGGTTCCTGGGAACTGCTCTAGTCATGTGACTCATGTCGACAATTAGGACATCTGACGTTGCTCGGATGCAGTTTGCCATCTTCTTCTCCATCTCAAGGACTCGACGATGATGGAACTCCCACTCATTGCAACTCCCAACCCGGCAAATGTTGCGAGGAGAATACAAAGAACTGCTTGCACGCGGACCTGAAGCCACAACATAATGCAAAAGTATTTAACATTGGCATAAGATGACAGGACTTGGAATGCTACATTTATTTCAACAAGAAAATCATAGATAATAAGTGTAGCATATTGACTTCAAATAAACGTACATCACAGGATATGGGATACTAGTTGTTCAGAAGGGATTGAAGGTCCAAATAATAGCACAAAGCCATTTCTTAGTGTTCAGTGTGGTGCAAAAAGTTGATCGATATTTATGATCTGATTTATAATATGCATAAAAGTTTGTAAGCCACACTGAGAGCAGCAAATTATAAATAGGAGGTCGTTTGGGTTCCACTTCGATTACAAGAAAAGTGCGGAATGAACCTAAAAAAAACAAAGAAAAGATAACTTGCTGCAGAAAGAGCTTCTTACCAACGAGTAAAATATATGTGCAAATAGAACCACCAGAGCAAACTGAACCGATGCATAAACCCAGACAAATCTTCTTTGCACTGAACACAGAAGATTCAAAAGTTAGGGTAGTGAATCAACAATCTATAAGTCGGAATTTTGATCTTAAAAGAATATGATAAAAATTCACTGCCACGGTTGCACGAAAATATATCATGGCTTTATATTCTAATATTAAATGATTGCTCTTGTAGTTTCCTTCGGGACGATGCATGTTACAATTCCTTGTAACCTATAAACTCAGAACGTGTGTTTTTCACACCACAAATGAGCACTCGAAGATTGCACAACTTAAGGAGAAAGGACGATTGTCAGCCTACCCATGGTTGATGAGGTCATGGATGAGAGGAGACCCAGTACACATGAAAATGGAAGAGAGATGGCAATTGCTCCAGTACCCATCTTCTCCACCTGCAGTGAACATGCATATTATGAAGGAGGCAGAAATATAAATTGACAACTCCGCAGTTTTGATTTCCAATCTTACCAGGAGCTGCTCAAGAAAGCAAAAGTAGGCAAGCATGCTGACAATGACAAGCACAGGCACTTCCTGCCAAACCCTGAAAAGATATGAACGAACAACATTAGCGCATGAATGTTTTTCTATGGATCATTTTTTTCAGCGAGATTCTTTTATTGAGCTTATGGGATGCAAGATAATTAAACAAGCATGTTTGTTTGTGAGGCATTGAACAATGAGAACTCTAAAAATGCAAACCCACTTGCCTGTTCCCATTAGCATCTTCCTGCCCATATAAACTTGCACCAGCATTTCGAGCTCGAACACTTTGAATTCGTAATAGAGTGACAGGCAGGTTTTGAACGTCTTGCTTACACACATCACAGGTCTTGTTACCTTTGATGCTAAACCATTTAATAGCACATTCTTGGTGAGCCAGAGCAAGTTCACCTTTGCAACTGCATTCCATTTTGAGAGTCTCACCCCCTTCACACAGTTCCACAAGACAAATTCTACAGACGGCCTCTTCCTCAGATATGTCTTCACCATTATCATCATCTTTCCCTGAACCATGAGATCAATAAGATCGAGTAAGAGTTAACATAATATCCTAAGTAAATTTTTTATACAACAAAGTTATAAGTCAGAAACGTTATCATATAAAACTTGATCAGCAGTCAGTGTTTATAACATAATCGTAACTAGACAAGAAAGATACCAGCATCTTCTGTTGGGGAACTAATTGATACATCATCTCCTTCCTTGACTCGAGGAGTGGAAGGAAATACACGAAAAAATGAATCCATCCTCCTTAAGTTCACTTCTTTATGGTTGACTGGGACTGAAAGTGAGCGAGCTATCTGTCTTTTGGATTCTTTCCTCTGTAAGATAAAAAGGAAACAAGCCTTTGTAATAGTAATACACATGTTTATACATGGACATGACTAAGACGTTAGGTCATCTCCAACCAATCCGGCCAAAGGGCCATAGGGTTAAAAATAGCCCGGAATGACACGAAAACTGTCTCCAACCGAGGGCTAGGCCAAAGGGCTCGTGGGCCCTACCGGGCCAAAAACACCAAACCAAGCCAACCGGCTGGCCCAAATGAGCCAGCCAGCTAGCCCCAGGCTGGCCAAAATTTCAAATGCCAATGCTTACCGACGTCATGCTGACGCCAGTAGCCGTTGGATTTGAATTTTTTTTTTTTTTGGAACAAAATTTAAAAATAAATAATAATAATAAATAATAAAATTTTAAATTTAAGTTGTAGTTTTTAAATTTAAGTTGTTGTAGTATTTAAATTGAAATAATAAATTATGTTTGGCCTATGGCCCTTTGGCCCCCTCGGTTGGAGATGGTTTTTTGTCACAGGGCTATGTTTGGCCTATAGCCCTTTGGCCCCCTTAGCTGGAGATGGTATGAAATATGGCATGGCACTGTTCAATAAAATATAATTTCTTGGAGGGCTATAAGGCTAAAGGGAGCCCTCTGGCCCTCCTTCGGTTGGAGATGGCCTAAGAGCAAGTAGATTTGAGCAGCAAGATAATGGGGGTACTCATAGAATTGGAAGGAATAGATGCTAGGGTACTAGATGAGGTTATAGTTCTAAGATATTCTTCACATGTTTGATGGCCTAGTTAACATGTATGCTATGTATGTACTAGTGATTAATTGAACAAGAACTTGAACACATCTAATGAAGCTACATCCGTAATGCTAACAACCACGTGGTGGTGGGTTGATCAACTAGGTTAGATTAGACATTCTTGAGCAATAATGTCCAGAACTTACAATTGAATTCAGAGAGCCACCAACACTTCCGCCGTGTGCAGATTCTCGGAGTGCAAGTGCCATTGGAGTTACAGGTAGGGATGATGTTCTCTTCATCTTCGGTGTGAATAATTTTGTGAGAGACAGTGACCTTGAGATGGAAGCTTTTTCCCGAACTCCTGTAGAAGAACCTTCTGAAGCTAGGTTGGAAGCCTTCTCCGCATCAGCAGTACTTCGATACTTGAAGCTTAGTTTTGGTAAAAGAGATTTTATAGATGATTTGCCTTTAGCTGAAGAGGGCCCTGGCGATCCACTCATTCTTCCATCTACAGAACCAGGTGTCAAGAGAAAATTTACTTTCCTAGGAGTGGGACTCGGTGTTGGAGGCATCTTTATTGCAACAAAATCCTGAACACAATCTTCGGATGGTCTCGTGGGTATCTCCAGGTGGAGATTTTGTCGCTTCCATGGATGAACTTGGGGTGCTTCTTCAGCAACTACTACTGAATCTTCAACCTGAACAAACGAGGATATAGAATGAATTGAAGAGGTTGTAAAATATGAGCAGAACGCAACACAGTATTTATTTTAGTTGCCAGCTTAGCAATCTTTTCTTGTTTCAAGTTTTTCAATAAATTAATCTGATTATACAAGATAGCAGTTCCGAAGACAGAAGTAACCAGCTGTATCAGATAGAAGTGTTGTATTAACTCATACGCTTGTTTAGAACCTACATTTTTGTATCCATTACTCGAAAATGTCTTCCAAGTCTTTTATGTAGTATTCTTTTTGTAGGCAGAAATTAATGAGGGAAAAAGAAAACAGCTTGATCCATGAAAGATAATGGTCACCATCACAATCAGTAATATCTGATGTACTTGATCATTTTTTTCTGAACTAGATTTAAATCTATTTCCTTATATCATTTATATACCAAGATTCCAGTTTCAAAGGTAAGTCATATATATCTCTCTGTCTGTGTGTCTGTGTGTGCAGGCAGCTGCATGAGAGGGATCCCCGTGGTTTGCAAGCCATGGGGATCACTTGTGGGGCCTAATCTGCAGTGTAGTTCAGTGAAGTGGATCGTTTAATAACTGAACATATACCAGAAAACTTTCACTACTATGAATTTCTAATATCAGCCAATCTCACAATTCAAATCCGATACATTGTAACTTTAAAATGTTCGAACTTAGAGATTAGTAGTAATACAACAGGGGTATGTTTAAATGCACAACTGCTAGGTATTTAACCGTAGTCTCTATTATCGAAAACACATAAAACAATTTTATCATTTGATTTAGATTCACACACATGTGGCAGTCAAACACTCACATTTGTACTGAAAACAACATAAACTGGATGTTGCTAAGATTATTGAGAGACATTAAAATCTCCACCACACTCATTTCGGCAAGACACCCGCAATTTTTTCTTCAGAGTACGAAATGTTAATCCAGTTTATTTACAGGATGTTGATTTGAAAATAATTGCACATGATCATGTTTAGGGAACTAACACATCAGGTCTGTCTTCGGCTCATTTCAGTAAGTAGATTGTACACCCATACAACTTTAATAACTTTTCTTATCAAAATTAAAAGAAAAAACTGCTATTGCATCACTGAAAAATTAAAGTTACAACTGTTGATTTGTAGGCAAACTTTACATATTTGACAACTGGATTAGACATTAACAGTACAAATATGGTTTTGCAGTTTTGTGCATGATCTCTACCAATAATATTGTTTCAAATTGGTCATACCAATCAAAGAAAATGCGGCGAAACGGACGATTTCTTGACACCGTAATGATTCACAAACCCAGTTGTAGAAATCCAAAAGCATAACAGAATTAACAATCAAATTGATCCCAATAACTTCCTGTTTATTTTTTCTTTGGCTTATGAACAAACAGAGAACAAGAGCATCGGAAAACAGATGATCCAAGCAAAAGACATGAAACAAACAATCAATTAATCATCTGAGGTACGAGTAAACATACTTACAAACTAGCTCATGATTAGCTCAAAACACAGGGAAAATGGCTATTGCAGAATTACAAAGTGAGTGAAATTGTAAACTGTAAATAGTAAATAGAAGCAGAAAGTTTGTACCTTGTCAAGTGGCACGTCAACTTCTCCTTGCCCCTGGCATGAACTTTGACCATGATCATGCTTTTCTTCCTCAGTTCCCATTCTCTCTCTCTCTCTCTCTCTCTCATACAATCCCACAAACCAAACAAAACCCAATTCAGAACACCCTTCAAACAACAAGCCTATGCATCCCAATCTCAAAAATAAACCCAAAAAAAGAGAAAAAAAATAAAGAGATTAAAAGGAAAAAAAAGAGAGAAATTGGAATTTTGAGTTATGGAGATGTAGGTTTCTTGGGGTCTGAGGGAGGGTGAGTGGAAGGGAAGGAAGGGAAAAGCAAGTAGGATTGGTGAAAGGAGAGGAAAGGACACTTGGAGATGCTGCTGAATGCACATTTATGGCAAAAGGTAGTGGGGGGTTGGAGGGGGGTGGCCTACTCTGCCTACACTGCCTCTCTCCACTCTTTCCTTCCCTCAGCAGTGAGTGTCACATTCATTGTGCGCGCGGGGGGGGCTTTTTTGACACGCTAACTCCACCCCCTCGTCATACGTACTTTGCTTACTTTAACAATTTTTTCTTTGACCACTCCGATCTATCCGAAAATCACCCCTAATTACTCCGATACTATTTGGGTGAGGAACTTTAAAATATCAAGAAATTTAAGTATAAGAAATAGATCATAAAAAATAAGATGTGGAATTATCAAAAAGCATGTGAGAAGGATTTTCAATGAATACTTGAAAGGAGGAAATGTGGTGGGGAGCCTTGGGCCTCGGTGAGAGGGTCAGAAAGGTGCTTGATTTCTACTATGACATTAACCCTCTTCTTTTTTATATGGCACTCGGTCGGCTGGTTATGTTTTGTTACATATACGCTAAATCAGTGTCGCGTGAATAAACAAACGTTATACAAGCAACAAATAAGCATAATGCGACCGGCGTGATATCAATTTTGTTCGGTGTGGAATAAAAACAGTTCACAGTATCACGTCAGAGAATAATTGTTAAATTAAAATGAGTTAATAGTAACTAATTTTAACTTTAAAGTTATTTTTGCTCACTTTTAAAAGAGAGATGCCAATGGTCCAATACAGTCTAAGACTTTGTTCTTTTTCTTAAAAGGAGGTTGGTTTCATTTTAGTTTGTCACAAGAACTTGGTGCGTCTGTTAAAGTTGTTGGGTTCAGAATTCATCCAATCCTCATTGAAGTGGAGGTGCATTTTGGTTGGACCTTTCAGAATCTCAATTTTGCTACTTTAAATACCATGGTCGGTGCTACTATTTTAGAACATGGTTTCATACAAATGAATGAATATACGCTTATTGACATAAATCTTAAATTTGACCTTCAACCAATCAATTTGAGTGTGTGTAAAAGAGGCATCCAATAGGAATATTGGGTTTGAATTTGGGATTAACCCTTAAACATGGATCTTGGTAGCCTTTTATCCTAATTTTATTCATTTAATTACACATTATTTATCGTTGTGAAGGAGTTTATACTAAAATAAATGTTTAATATCCAAACTTTGATGTGCAAATCTCTTTCTCATCATTGCATTATGTTACAAAATAACAAGATTTACTATGATTATGTTTCTAGTGTATTAATTCTGATATCCACTTATATTATAACACGTGAATTAGTAACATTAATAATAATATAAGAACCGAAAAATTAATCTTCTCGAGATGACATTGCCTAGAAAGAAACATTTCTCCTAACCTGTAAGTTAAACTTAACTTATTTTTACAATGAATAGTAATTTGCTTGGTGGGAAGAAATCATAAGGGAGGAGAAATGGCTGCACCGAGTAATAATAGAGCACCTGGCGGCAGTGATGGTAAATAAGATGACTTACAGAATCATAAAAGTATCACATCAGCACGGTGAGTGATGAGGGCACTAAGCCTACTAATTTACAAAAGCCACAGTTTTGTTTTTATTCCCAATCTTTTTAACATTATCTCATATTAATTGTTTACAACTTTCTTAGGTAGTTAATGCATTCGTAATCAAAGTCTACAAAAATCTTAATTAGAAACCCCAGCACTTCGCTTTTCCCTGCAGTGCTTTTATAAAGGGCCTCTCAAGCTCCAGTTTCTTGGGCGGGAGACCCTGCTTTTCAAAGTTCCATCTTCCTTGCTGGTTAAAAAAGCACTTAGACTTGAGTCAACAGTCTCTGTTGCTTCCCTAACATGATTAAGACATTTAATCTACATATTACTATTACGCTATATAGACATAATAGAGTTCAAATGTTTGCATTCTTATTGATTATTATTTATTAGAGACGAGCTTGAGGCAGTGTTTTATGATAATTATAATCTAATACAATTCATGTAGTCAGTTAAATGATAAGTATTTTAAGAATAAAATGAGGTAATCTCGGTTACAACCGAATCTTTCTCTTGTGTTAGACGGTAAACTTGATTGAGGAAAAAGAGAGAGAGAGGCTTTGATAAAGTTATGGGTAACCTAGTGCGTAGTATAATCCAAATCAATCATACTTGCGCCTTTCTCACGGTGGTGGTGCTAGTTGTTGTTCTCACCACAAATATTATCACAAATCATAAATTAGAGATCATCATATGTCGGAAGAAACAAGCCTACCAAGTGCCACGTGCCTGCTTAAAGTCCGAAATGGCTGCTAAACAAGATAAAACAATGATTTAAATTGAAAAAGTGAAACCCAATGGAGCTTCCAATTAAACAATAATGTTCCAAACCTAATTGAAATTATTGAAATACTCCATCATACGAAGGACTTTCATGTAACAAGGTGTTATTGTGATAAGTTAATATTATTAGAATAAGTCAATCACATATAGTTATATTGAAAAGTTAAAATGAATAGCAACGTATGATTCATTTAAAATGTTATATTGAAAAGTTAAAATGAATAGCAACGTATAATTCATTTAAAATACTGTTTGAATATGACTAATAGTTATTTAATACAAACTCCAAAGTAAAAATTTGTTATGCTTTTTCCTCCTTTCCAGTACAAATTATGCGGGAGGTATCCTTAGCTGTCAGCGGCCAATGAATTTAAAAGAAGAGAAAGCAAAAGAGAGAAAAAGAAGCATGAGGAAAAGCAGTATTCAAATATCATAATCGGAACTCTATGATCATCTAAAGACCATCCTTAAAAACATTCATTCGATTTGAAGAATATTTAGTCATCCATATAAATCAAACAAATTAACTGTTCATCACAAAGATGTTATTTGTTATCATAACCCATCATTTTCTTCAATACATGAATTGTTAAACAATCTACAAAATGAATAAATTTTCCTATGCATGCCCTTTAAACGCTGATAAAGAGGATGAATAATTTTGAATATGACGTTTGTATATTTAAATGATTTCACTCCTTCATTAAATGAGAAATAATGGTTGTAGTTTAAACGGCCCAAGCCAAATATTATGTTGTTGAATTAACCATCCAGTCACATCGTTTTTTATCAAAAGTGTGAGATTTCTTTCCTCTTGGATTTCTTTCCTAATAGGACTCCACTGGAACATCGTTTTTAAAGGATGGCACATCTCATAAGGCTAGGCCATTGAAGTTTGGACATGTAAAACACTTTTGGGACGCCACCTCCCAGCTCCTCTCACCGTCAAAGAGCAGTTGGTCGTTGGATCAATGTGCATAGGTGACACTAATTCAACAAATGAAAATATGCACTCGTGAAAAACGAAAGTCTATCGAGCATTCAAATACTTCAACGCTACAAAACTGGTAGATGCTAATTGAAAACTAACTGTAAAATTCTGTCAAAATTTTGTTAGTAAACGAAATAAATTATTTGTTGAACCATTCAGATTGTTGTGATCAGCTGCATGCCTACCTCTCAAGGAGCATTACTAATTCACAGTGTACGGTATGTGGGAAAATGTCGACAGCCATTGCTTTCACAGGACGGAAAGGCTCTGAAGCAGGCATAGACTTGGTTCTGTGCCGTGCTAGGCCAGCACTGCCCATGTTTCTCCATGCTCTGTTGTTCTTGTTCTTGTCGATTTTCTCAGGAGAAGGTGTGCAAAGCTCGATCGCATTTGCCACCAACGTTTCAGGATTGCAGGAAATGTAGCTATACCAAATAGGAAAAGAAAGTCAGCTTCCGGTACTGAAATAAATGAAGGCAAAAAAAACACGGCAAAGTATGTGAACTTACACAAGCTTCCGTAGATCAGCATGAGTCCTCAGTGCTTTGATCACCTACATATTTCAGACCAATCATCAGGTTCAACAGTCTCGGGAAATATATTGTCACAAACATACAACAAAAGCTACTAAACATATAGACATTGTTGATGCTCACGTCAATAGCCAATATCAAATCACAGTCCTCAATCAGAGAAAACCAATTAGGAAATGTTGTTCAGCGGTAAACATAAACAAAAAAGAACATAATTTTTGCATAAACAGTTTACTAGATTTCAAAAGAAGTAAAAAAGACTATTTAGAACCATGGAAAGACGATTACTCCGAACATTTCCAGAAGTGAGCCTATTTTGTGAGTCGAAGGAAAAAAAACCCACAACTGCAGTATTTAACACCAGTTAATGGATAAGAAATTTTGACGCACTCGTAAAAAGATGAGCGTATTTGATAAGAACAAGAAACAGCTTGTAGGCTACCAGTGGAAGGGTCTCCAAAACTTCTGAAAAACCACTCATTCACTTCAACATGGTTCACTAGACAAATTTGCTACCTCCATATACTTTTCAGTCTTTGATATTCTGATCAAAGATTTCAAGTGGGCAAGCTAGCCCAAACAAACCTGACCTTTTAAAAAAGGTTAAAGTTTTCAAGGCTCGCATGGGCCAAACTGAAAATTTACCAATCAAATTCACATGCTGGTTGAGCAAACCATGAGTCAAAAAGGGTGCAAAATTTTCAGAGATTCATATGGAATGCACCAGAGTGTTACTCACAGTGGGGTGAAGTCCGTTTCGTGGAGGATCAACAATAGCAACAACATTACTGAAACATTTGACTGGAGTTTTCCCCTTTTCAGAAGTGCAACTGCTTTGAGGTTGGCTTCTCACTTCCTGCTTGTCAATTTCTAAACCCTCAGATGCAGTGTCAAGCTCATGGCTTGAACTCTCCTCAGGGTTGGGTTTGTTGTCCATTGAGATTGCTTTCTCACCCTCGGTAACTATAACTTTGTCACTACCTTCAGTGACATGATCGTCTTGTTTCTGAGGTGCAATTGCGTACTCTTCCAACAAAGACCGCATCACATCCTCTGCCTGTCGTTTCACAGATGACAATAATACAAAATAAACATTAAAAAAAAAAAAAAAAACTTTATTACCTCAGCTACCTTACTCAAAGAAACTGCAAATTCTACAAAAAAAAAAAATAATGAATTGACTGGAAGATAAGAAATAGTATAGGGATTTATTATCTCCAATTTTCTTTCAAGGGTGTATTGTATTTTTCACAAGATCCAAAGGCGCAATGGATAACGTAATATAAATCACAACCCGAATTCTCACCTTCGCACAGACAAATCTACAGTTATTTATGTCATTAATTTCAGCATTCCTACGAGCATCTGAAACCGCAGAAGCATTCATTTCAATGCCAACAACCTGGAAAACATTCGTAGGGAAAACAGTCTTAGTCCATAGGGGGAAAATAAAAAATAACAAGTTTTTGTTTTCATATGCAGATGATATGGAACCTGACATTCTGACAGAGTTATAATTTTTCTATCATTTACCGACTCTAAAAGAAGGGCACGGACTGATCAGTTTATTTATGAAATAAAACTGGTTTCTGTTTCCTTCTCTGTGTTTCATGATGAATGATGAGGACTGAAAAGTTCATAGCACCAATATAATAGGCATACGTTTTTCAACTTTATAAGATACTCTAACCGCTCCAAAAGGGGGAAAATGACAAAAAAATGAGAATCAGGATTTCGAATATTACCATACCAACATGGTGTGCTAAAGTCAGCCCAATTGTTCCAGTCCCACAACATACATCAAATAGCAAGGTATCAGGACCCAACTGAGCCCAATCCCCCGCAAGCGAGTAAAGCTTCTCTGCAGCAGGGGTATTAACCTGCAGTAGAGTTGGATTCAGGAATAATTAATATTGCGAGGAAAACTCTTTTCAGATGAGCTGATCAATATAGCAAGCTGATGACCAACCTGGAAAAAGGCTGTTGGTGATATACAGAACTTAAGATTGTTTATATAGTCATGAATTTTTGGTTCTACAACATTGTCAGCAGACTGCGTTTCGGAACCACCTTCAGCTTTAGGTATAGATAATGAGCGCAGTGGAGCATCAGCTGGAGCTGCATTCGATATTCCTTGGTGATCCTGAAAAAAGGGTAAACCATGATACTGAGCACAACACATTTAAAAACTGAAGAGACAATATTGCTCTATCATCAATTAAGGGGAGCAACATATTCTCTTGGTAGCAGTCTGTCATGAGACTAAGGCATCATCGAGTCGAATTCAGCCATGACATTCTTACTACCTTCAGCTGGGATAAGTTTATAACAAACCTAGACTACAAGGATTTTGTACCTGGTTATCAAAAAATAAGGATTTAGTACCTGAATAACTAAAAACATTAGTGGCAAAGATGGAGAGCTAGCAGCAGCTCCTGCAGCAAAAGCTTGAGCCAACCTCTCATATTCACTGGTTATTTGTGCATCATCAAATCCGCTACTGGAAACCTATGTACAGAGAGGGTGAAAACATCAAAATTACAGTTACATGGTTTTACCATTCAATTTTTTTTTTAACTATAAAAGAAGGCTTATAGGGGAAAATAAAGAAAAGACGCATGTAAATCCTGATGCAGGTTCGCACACACTAACCTGAACAATAAGCATGACCTCCATAATATTGGCCTCACAATGTTCAGAATCAGTAGCAATGCCTGGTTTCCTCCCTTCTCGAACCTTAGAAGAAAAATCACGAGACAGAATATTCAGTGATTGGGAGAACAATATTACTTATCAGGTGCATATCAACAGTATATGAGCATTGGGTACTTCGAAAGACAGTGATACTTGTCATACAAATTTTTTTCCAAGTATACCCTCTATTTTACAACACCTACCGTCAATTGGCGCCAGAATCCAATATTCTTAAATCTGTTCCAAATTGGTAAACTTGAATGTTGCAGAAATTCCTGAAATATTGAAGCATATTGGGAAGAAATTCTGGAAACATTTGGGCAGTCAAAGGGTTCTTCAACTGCTGTAACACCCTCCCTGGAAATATTTAATTTAGTGAAAAATCTATTCGAAGAACAAAAAAAAAAAAAAAAAAAAAAACAACAACAGAAAAGTCTATTGACAGTGAATTACCTAAAGTTTCCAAGCATAAACCCCACAGTAATTTTTCCCTGTAAAGAATACCCAACCGAAAATTCACACTTGTTCCGATATCCTTTTACAACTGGGGACGCTAGTATACCCTCTAAACTGCAGGGAAGGCCACCTACAATCATCAAAATGCAAAGGGTGAATCCCTAGTCAAATTTTGTTGCAAGTACAACGGAAAAATTGGAGCAATCAAGCGCTTTGACCCACTATCATCTCTAAAACATTAATAAAACAATCAAATGAGTTTCAATAAGTTCACAGGTAATGTATGAAGATTACCTATCTCCCTAGACTTGAGTATCCATTCTGGAAGTGGAATACCATCAGGACAAGCTTTACGAGCGTTCCTCGTCTGCAAAATAAAAGTTGCACCAGTAAATAAGTCATTTTTCGGTGCGTGTGAACAAATTTATAGATGCTAATAATAATACCAAAAATTACGATGTTAAAAGAAATAATATAAACAAGCACCACTGACAAGTCTTTTGAGAATCTGCATAAGAGAGCTCTTTTTATGCTCCAACTGATCATCATAAGACATATGAGCTAGGGGAGTCACGACTTTCCGGGCACTTCGTCCAGTAAGCCCATCACCATCCTCAGCCCCATTTGCAGTCATAGAGTCTTCCACATTCTCCCCATCTAATCCAACACCTGGGATTTGAGGTGCCATTATCGATTTCGTTCTCTTTTCGAATGATCTGGGAATGACATCCGCAACCTTCATAACTTTGTTGCCAATCGATATTCCTTCCAGGTCCTGCCACATAGAGATTTTCAAGTGACAGTGAACATGTCAATTTGAACACAATAAAGTTTGAAATTATATGTTTGTGCAAGTCAGGGGATACCTTCACAGCATTTTGTAATTGCTCTGCATTCTCAAAACTCACAAAACCTAAAGCCATGCCTTTCTTCTTCTTCGCCGACTTAAATCCGACTCCCTGCAATGCACTACCAAAAAATCACAATCCCAAACTTCGAAATTCGAAACCCGAAAAATAAAAATCACTAAGAAAAATACTTGCCTTCTCACTGAGAAATTCTTTCAGTTTCTCGGACTTCCAATTCCTCGGCAAATGCACCAGGCACTTGCTCAGCTCGGGATCCAAACCCCCAGCATCGCCGCCGTCTCCGTCTTCATCGATGGCCTCCGTCATCATCACATTGTCCAAAGCCACGCACCCCTCAATCTCCTCCTCCAACTTCTGCTTCTTGGCGCGCTCGGATGTCGGGTCCCACGTGTTGTCGGGTCGGGGACGGAGCTCCGCCTCGCCGTGTGCGTAGCGGCACTCGCTTCCGTGGCCGCAGGTTTTGGCCTCGCGCCTGAAAAAGGAGCAGAGGCTGGTCTTCCATAGAGGGGGCGCGGCGGAAGGGTTTTGGACGTCGTCGTTAACCTCTCGCTTGCGTTTGTCGCCGGATACGACGTCGTCGGGCGGTTGGGTTGCTGGGTCCTGTGGCGGTTGGGGTTGATCGGTTGAACCGTGCCCGTTGAGTGGGGATGGTGGGTTTAGGAGTTCAGTTGCGGACGGTTCGGCAGTTGGAGTTGGAGTTGAAGACATTGCGAAAGTAATGGAGTTGTCTGCTAACTTGGAGGTCAAGTGGTTCCTTGTACTTAGGTTTGCACTTTGTAACTATATTTATGTAATTTGGGAAAATTTTTGAAATGTTAAATAAACGCACATCTTTTTAAATTTGACCAGTTAACTAAATTTCAAAGCGATTTGTCATATTAATTTTTCAAAATTATTAATTTATCATCTCATAAGTTTAAGAATAAGTTGCATATGAATTTTGTTAAGTGTTATTTCGATCATTTCAATACTTCACTTTCTTTCTATTAAGTTATCTTCGACAAAAATAATTCTAGATTTTTTTCAAAATAAATAATTGATCTCGGATATGATGATTTAACGGTTTGACGTTAAGAAAAAGGGAATAACATACACTCACTTTTGTATTTCTAAGTGAATGCTCAAAATATAGTCACTTAAAGTTAGATGATATATTCATATTAAAATGTTTGAAAAAAAATCTTCAATGGAAGTTATGTGTAAAGCACATGACTTATTTTGAATGGAAAACCAACAGAGTCAGCATAAGATGACAACTTAATGATTCAGAAAGTTGGTATGATAAATCGCTTAAAATTTTTAGTTCATATGAAATTGACAGAGGCGTATAAGTTTATATGACATTTCAATAATTTTTTATGTGATAACTAAGTTACGTACAACTATATCCAATATTTTTTTTAAATATATTATTTCTCTTCAAAAAAAAAAAATGTTTTACCTGCGTACTTCGTTGCTATTTTATTTCATGTAATTGCTATACGGGTGGATTACAAATTTGAGAGTGTCTAAGTATTACAGAGATTACCCTTCAAATTGAATATTTATTTTTTTTAATATTTTAAAAAAAAGAATACTATTTACACAAATCTAAACTCTCTATTAATAAAACTATCTTTGTCAACTAAAAGATGATAAAAATATTATTTAGTCTTCTATTACAAAAAAAAAAAAAAACTAATAATATAATTTCACAAATCCAAATTTTATTGTTTTTATTAAAGTCTCATTTAAAGGTAATGTTAAGATATATCTAGCATAAAATAAAATAAAATAAAAAACCTCACTCCCACAAGAGATTTTTTAGTGTACTCGGAATACGAGGTGATATATTATACAATTGCTGAGATGTTTATGTTAAAAAATTAATAACCTAAAGAATAAAACTTTCATCCACTTATATAATGACACATAATGTACCCATCTGTGTTCCAGGCATAATGAAAAATTTCTTCACCCCACTCACATTCTTTCTCCCTGTTCACACACAAAGTGGAGGGAGAAGATAGGGTTAAGCAGACTCCATCTCGCATCATCATTGAGATTTGAAAACATAAAGTCGTCCAACAACCATTGTCCTCAACGAAATTTGAACGCATGAGCGCATCAAAGAAAGTGAGATGAGATGGAATTTCAATTCGATATCATATAAGATATATAATACCCTTGTTTTCTGAAGAATCTCAACTAGCTTGAACATTGCCATCACACAAAGTACAAACTGAAGAATCTCAACTAGCTTGAAGATATATAATCAAAAGGAAAACTAATAAAAATGACTTGAAAACTTTGAGTTTTAACGATAAGGATAAAATAAAAGGAAAAGTGAATAGTATCAAGTTTGACTTTTTAGTGTAAAAATGTAATTTTTCGTTAAAATGAACAGTACTCTTCAATCCGGGTTTTCGTATATCCACCCCAACGGTGAAAAAACTTGCACTCTAGTCGAGCTCACAATGATCCGAACCATCCACAATGGCGTCAGTAGGAAAAACAACAATGGTTAACACAAGTTAAAAGTAAATAAAAATGCATTCTGTTGAGACACGACAGTGTCGCTACTAAACACTGATCACTGTGAGGAATTTGCCAACTCTACATGTCTTCCTCAAATACAAGGAAGCTGAAGCGTGGCGCCAGAGTCATCCGCCCCACGCCTCATGAAAGGGAAAACAAGGGGTTTCTATAAAGGAAAATAGAATACAAGTATAATTGGCAATTTTATTCTTTTTAAAAGTATAGCGCAACTATTTTCTCAACTCGCTCACATGTGATGAGATCCGTACGATTCTGACATCTGTGTTGGACTCATCGTATGTGAGAAAGTCGGGTCATGTTTTATCTTTTCTAGTATCGTTTTCTATAGGATTGATTATATGGAGTTTACAATATGTAGTTGATAGCATGCTATCCTGAACTATGTGCTCAATTGTTCACCTTGATTTCCAAGAGTCGGTCAACTGGTTGCCTACAGACGGGGCATCTGTTTGTCTGGAACCTCAGAACCTTGGCACAACCACTGCACATGCACTGCAGTCAAAAAACAAAATATTAGCCAGAAGAAAAAATCAAGACATACCTTACTCATACTCAGATTACAACGCTAGTATGCAGCTCACAAGATGAAACACCAACCAAAATACTGTAAATATCGGATAAAGATAAATCCTGCAAGGGAGTTATACAAAGTGGATTTTGGCCCATACGCAACACTCCTTTATATTTCTCTGTGGGAAAACAATGTTTTGTGGGGCTAAATGAATGTCTGGAGGAAAGCGCGAGGGTGGAGGGGGACGATGCATTTTTTCAGCCACAAAAGTTATGAAAGTTAGGGACGTCTCCAACAAACTATGCAGTTCGAGTGGAATTGTGTGGAGGTTTATAAGGATAGAACTTAGATTCAATATCTCTTGTAAGCAAAAACAAAATAGTACTTCAATAAAACGTGTCTTCATCCAAACTACAAATAGAAGACGAGGTAAAGAATAGAATCTCTACGTACCATGTGCCGGCATGGGAGGACAGTTGTGTCTCGAGGTTCTGACAAGCAAATTATACATTCTTTGCCAGAATCATTTCCATTTTGATCATTTTCAACTGAATTCCCAATACCAAAGATCTCCTGCAGCTCGTACCTCATACCATTCACCCACAGTATCTGCTTCATCACCCGCACTTTGTACTCCCCATTCTCCTTCTTTTCAAACACCGCCTGGGTGATCTGAGAATTCCCAGCGGAATTTCCATCCGATTCCTGCTCACCATCATTCAAGGGGAAGGATTCAGCCTTCACCACAAGAGGATAAACTTCTACGTCACCCTCTTTTGTTAACCCTATGTCCTCAAACACCAAGAAGTCAATCCCAGTTCCGGAAGGTTGTCTAAACTTTTGACCAAGACCTTTCTCAAAAGGCACTGTAACAGATTTAAGCAAGCTTTCCTTTGTTGCTGTCAGTTTACAGTCTACATCTTCTTTAGCAAAAAACATAACTGTCATGCTGTGGCACAAAAAGGGGAATAAATAAATAAGTAAAAGGATCACATATAGAAGAACCATCAAATGAATGTATTTAACAACGGAATGGTTAACAGCATCATATGAAGGGGTTTAACAACTGAATAAGAAATTTTAGACGCATAAGTACAGAGGTTATGTTTCATTTCTTATTTCTTTTAGCGCAAAACAAACAATTGATTATTTCCCATCAAGAAATATTAGACTCTCATCGTCTCCATGTCTGTCACAAATAACGTCGACAGATTTGTATGTCATTTTACACCAGGGCACAAGCCTCATAACTTCATTTAGTAGTTCATCTGCCTTAGGCCCTTAACCTCTATCATTAGACAATTGTATCAAAGTAATAAGCTTGACGGTTGAGCTAAGCTATATGTTTCCTTCTTTGGTCCAGTGGAAAAACCTATGTTTTTAAAAAGTTGACTTGACTATGGCAACTCGCAATGAAGAGGCATGTATATATTGCCTAACACAACCACTAAGTATCACCAATAAACCGCACAATCAGCTCGAAACAAATTCAACCAATCTAATGTCATCAACGAACTACATCTTTTCAAATCCTTAGTCAAACATCACTGCTCCAATGATCAAAGCATACGAAAAAATACTCTCATAAAACAGGCGTCCATGAACTCAAGAAATTTACCTTCCGGGCGCAGCAGCATCAAACGTGAAAGCAACAACGAACCTCCCGGGATTCTCCTCATCCGGCTCAACCCTCAAAGAGTCTTTCTTGATATTCACGTCATTCTTAATGGTGACCGTCTTCTGATGTTCCACAAAGGGAGCACCCTGAGGGGGAGGAGGGGGTGCACCGAAAGGGAACTGCCCGTGAACCCAATTGGCGGGAGTGGGGCCCATGTAGACCCCGGTGCCGTGAAAAGACTGCGGATACGGGACCGGCACAGGCGGCGGCGGGTGGAATCCGGGGTATTGGAAGAACTGGGGCGGATTTGGGTTTGATCCATTTGGATATAGAGACGGGTATTGATGGTACTGGGGTGGATTGGAGTCTGGTCCGTTGGGATATTGAGATGCATGAGGTGGTGGTGAAGCAGCAAAAACATGAGTGCCCCCAGACATTTGGGGTTGCGGGCGGTGCCTCCGGCGACCCCCGGAGGTGGTGCTTCCAAAATTTCCCATTTTCTCTATATTTGGAATTTCAGTTTTCACTTTTTTTTGTATTGAACAATAAAAAAAAACCTTCAAATTTTGAATCTTTCGTTTGGCAGATGAGAAACCTGAAGAAAAGATGCAGTGAAAATGTTGGAATTTATTAATTTTTAGATCAGAAAATCATTTCCATCAATCACATACGATCAAATTCACAAAACAAATTAAGAAAATTAAATTATGACGAAATCCAACAAGAAAAATGATAAATGAGATTGAAATGAAAAGGAAAAACGCACCTTGAGAAATTCTTGTGGATGTGTTGTTTGCATTCTAGAGAGAGAGAGAGAGAGAGAGAGAGAGAGAGGGGAGAGAGGAGGTTGAGATTTTTGAATGAATGAATCTGGAAATGGGATATTTGGGGTGTCTGTCTGTCCACCGACCCAACTAGCGACAACGTCCTACGTCCACCGCGACAACCTTGGGAAAGAAAAGATACGCGTAAACTTTCTTCTTCTTCTATTCTTGCTTCAAGTGCCATCTCACCGTGTATCTGGATCAATCCTAAATTAAATTGCACTATTTTGTTTTGGTTTGTTTTTGTTTATTTTTGTTAGATTAGATGTTCGATTACCTACCAGCGGGATTTGAACTTATGCCGTCATACAATGGCTTAATACATATTCACTACTGTTGTAAAATGTCACTTACTTGTTTGCTTTTTTGGTTGGTAATGAAAAAGTTTCTGCTTTTGTTCTTTGCAAATTACAAAGTTTGGATGCGAGAAATAAATTTGAATTTAGACAAAAGTCGAAATTTAGAAATCGACATACAATAACACTTGGAATTTCATTTCTCTAATTTCCAAGTTTAAATTTTATGTAAATAATTGTCACCTCCATATTTCCGTAAGTGAAAGCATAAAAAAAAATACAAAATAACTCAACCATGAGTGGCTGCCACCGCCACCCACCGTCATCATCACCATCACGACTACCACCACCACTACACACTGCTGTCTACCACACTGTTGCCGATGCCAACACCCACCATCATCCCCACCATCTTCACCACCACTACTAGCATATTTCCTAACTATTATCTCTCATTTTATATATTAATAACTCTCTATGCACTTTGAAATTTCTTTTAGAAGATTAAGCAAACAAGAAGTTCACAAAGTTTTTAAAATAAAATTTAATCATTCTTGCAGTCCTATTAGATTAGGAGTATGATTGTGTAAATAATTTTAAATAATTTTAACCTGAATGTTATTATTATTTTTGCTTCTACGATTAACCTGTTTGGTCTCAATCTATTAAATTAATTAAAAGTGACATGCAGTCCATTAATCTAATAATGAATCCAAAATTATTGACCTAAAGATCACTTTGGACATTAACGATTCAATAATTTATTTTTATACTTTGAACTGTTGACATACTTTCATAGTAATGAAACTCTAACACTTGAGTTCCTGAAGAAACTCAAATCCACTACACTTAAATCAACATATTGCATTCTGTGTTCTTGCAGGAACCTCTCTTTTATGAACTAAACGTTCATGAACTAAATTGAACCTGTAGTTTCAAATTTAGTGCCTTTGAAACCCAAAGTTTTCACAAAACAATACACATATGAAAACCCGACGTTTTTTTCATGAAAACCATGTCTTAGAACTCGAATGTTCCAACTTTGATGTTTATGGATGATTCCTTCCCATAGCACCAATCATAATCTTGTTCCCTCCAATTCAATGGATTGTCGAACCGTCACAAGTTTGATTTTCTTGATTTAGACGTTTTCTATTAGAAACCATTTTATGTGGGGTACAAGATGTGAATCTCCACTTGACTATCAAAAAGCTGAGAAACCATTGTAGCCAACAATGGCATGGAATAGATGTATAAGCTTCCGCCATGATCTTCATTTGAAGCCTTATGCCCGAAGCATTACCAACGAAGGTAGCTCCTGAACGAGGATTTCATGGCTCTTTGGCTCGCTCATATGGACCGTCTAATCATGAAAGACATTGCCTAAAGCACACCATGATTACGTCCATGAATGAGTACAATTTTGAAGTTTATAAATTCGATCGAATTTTGACTAGAGAATAATTTTCTCGTCCTTCCTTGTTTCTAACTTGTCCCTGAAATAGTAGTGTAGAAAGCAGGATTTTACTTAATTCTCGGATCTGATTACTACCACAAACATGAGAGAAAGGTATAGACCTAGTTCGGCTAGAGAATACTGAATCCAATTCGGGGTCTGTCTCTCTCACAATCCAATTTTGAGTCTGTTTTTTACAACATATGGTAGAATCGGGGATCATGCCCAAAGCATGATCCTTGGTACCTAAGACCTAAAACTTCAAAGAATAAGGGATAATATTCCCAAACCTCAACCCTGTAGAATTTACTTCTATCTTGATGAAATAGATCATTGGTTATGTTCTACCAATGTCGTTGAGGAGTACCGTTCTTATAGTCAATATGTGAGACTAATTGTGCTCCATCAAACATCATTGGAAGAGTAGAATTTTGACATGGATGGCTTTGTTGGCCGAATCCCTTAGTAAACCATTTACTTTGTGAACATTTTTCTATGTTCTTGGATTCAAGTTTGGTGTATGTTTTACTTATGGATAATCTTATTGATATTGTCCTCGAATATGAGTTAATTGAATCATGTTTCTTAATACATGTGACCGATTCAATTAAACATGTGATTGGGTATGAATGTAGGAAAGTTAGTTGTCTGGATGAATGCGATACTACGTACACTAACTTTACACCTAAATCACATCTCTAACAACGACTTCAAGTTTATCCAACCTGATTAAGAGCATTGGCACGCTCCTCGTTGTATGAACGGTACCGAATTACCATTTAAGGGACCTTAAATTCTCCTTGTTGTTGAGTTTTTAAGGATATTCAAGAGAACAATGATCATAAATGAAACCACTAAAGAAAATATAGTGGAATATCTTTGCACCACATCCAAACATGAGCATGTAGCTTTGATTTGGGGCCAATGGGTTGTCTCCCAACTGGGAACAAGCCACATATGGCTAACCTAGAGCTTTGTGATTGAGTACTTTTACTTGCTTTGGCATGATTTTTTTTGGGACACTTAGGTTGAACAATGATGCTACAACACATCTCCTTACCCGAAGTAAGGATCTTGTGCCTAAAAGCACACTTTGCCAAAGCCCACTTGTTGAGAAATTTGATTTCTATATCATTCCTCGCAAAGATATGAAACGACTCTCTTTTCACAATGGATTCAAGGGAATATATGTGGACCATATAAATACTTATGGTTTTGGTTGATGAATCAACAAACTGGTCATATGTTTGTCCACACACATGGCTGCTAAACCTCCTGGGGTTCACCACCATACTTATCCCTTAAGATCTGGGAGACTGGATAATGCCGGAGAGTTTATATCGACGGTTTTCAATAAAGTATTGCAATTGAACATTGAATTCCCATGTTCACCCCAAATAGCCTCGCCTAGCAATCATAAAGCGCAATTTAAATGATTGCCCAGATTTTGGTAAACGTACCAAGTTTTCAGTTTCTGCCTAGGGCTATGCAATCTTGTACGCAGTTATGTTAGTCCGCCTTGAGGCCCATTGCCACCCAACCTATTTGACGTTACAGTTGGTTACTAGGTAAGAACCTGACGATTTTCGTATTTACGCATTTGGGTGTAGATTCCATGTGCCAAGTTGCACCACCATAATGTACCAACATGGGTCCCCAAAGAAGGATGTGAATCTTTGTCGATTATGATTCGCCTTCACACTAGCTCTCTTAGAGCCTTTGTACGTGATCTCTTTATCGCTCATTTGCCGGTTATCACTTTAATGAGACAGTTTTTCTGCCGTTAGGGGAAGATAAGAATGTCAACGTTCTTGAAGAACGGTGCAAATTTGCATGGATGTTGCCCACTATGTCTCATCTCTATCCTCGTACCGCACAAGTGTGATAAACAAGTGTGATGAATTCTAGCTTTCAGAATTTTGCTCTAGATGCATTCTTTTGATCTAGCTAAAGTGACAAGATCATATACCAGCTACAAACATGCCTGCAAGGATAGACGTACTTAACGAATGTCGAGTCAACATCCCTGGAGGGTGTGCCGCCCCCGTTGGATGGTTTGGACGCCCCTGTTGGACAGCCCGGTACAACGACGGATAGCCCATCAATCTGTCTTGGCCTGGAGCACGACAGATCACTCGGTTCATAGGATTCACTTCTTTAGGAGAGGAAGACATGGCACAACAATGAATCTAAACTCGATCGCTATCTCAAATCATTTTCATCTTATGAGATTAATCCGCATTACTCCCGAGACTTGAAGTTCTTGGTCCCTTATACTAGTTTGGATAAGCTAAATGGAATTGAAATGAGATTACCATCAATGATGTTTTCATTATATGGTAGCTACCGACATAAATGAAAAGCGACGATATCGAATTGTGTTATGTTGATTAAGTGACAACGTAGAACTGATTAGACAACTAAAATTATAATCCAGGTCAAATTCCTTACCAAAGTGTGTTTTGGACCTGTCGTTCCTACATTGCCCAAGGTAACCCTGTTATGTTACAAGTGGGAAAAGAAGCGTTATGAGATGAATGAAATAGTGTGATATAAAGCACGCCTTACGGTGCAAGGTTTCTCTCAAACATCTTGTGATTAATAGCAACATTATGAAATGTGGTTAGTGTTTCTCCATGGGGATACTGAAGAATTACATGGACTAGTTCAAATAGTTCCAAACCACGGAACACCCTTTTAACTTGTTTGAGGCGTTCACTTACAATCCGACAAATGTGGTATACCCGTCTAAGTGATTATTTGATCAGTCAGGGATGAATTATGCCCTTGCGTGTTAAACTATGAAGTCTTATTCCAAATTGCTAGAGTTACAGTTTATGTTGTGGACACGAATCTCACTAAGACTCTAGAAAAGCTTGAGAAAACTGCCTCGCACATGAAGATGGAATTTGAGATGAAGGATCTTGGGAAAACTCATTTATGCCTTGACCTGAAGTTGAAACTTTGTTCTAATGGTATTTTGGTCTACTAGTCAAACTACACCCTGAAAGTGTCACCTTTGAGTATACCTATGATCGTCCATACGTTATATGCAAATGAGATCCTTGAAGAGGTTATGGAATATGAAATTCCATATCTAAGTTCAACTTTGCACTTCGTTGTACTTAGCTCATTGTATTTAGACAGGACATCTCCTTCTCTGTTGATCTATTTGTAAAGATGCAGCACCATACCTACACACAACCACTGAATTGGTATTAAAGACCTATCCTGAAGGTACTACGAATTTGGGCAAATCAAATCCCAACGCATCTTCAGCGGATCCAACCCCCCTGATCCTTGGAATGATGTTTGCCTTGTTTGTTATGTTGACACTGGTTACTTATCAAACCCGCACAAGGAAAAATCCCTAAATGGTTATGTATTTACCGTTAGGGATATCGCAATATCTTAGAGGTCCACGATATGACTGTGAACACGAAAGATTCCTTGAAACAAGAAACTAGAATAACGTGTACAAAATAATATTTTTGTGTTTATGATTTTGGGGTTACGATCTCTCTCAAATTTGGTCCTCTGATTCTATCTTCGTAGGGTGTAGGTTTGTGGATGAGTTGTTGATCCAAAGGGCCGTCGGGGCTTGATCTAAGGATGAACAGTTGATGAACGGATGAACACTTTCTTCAAGGGCCGTCGGGGCTTGATCTTGAATAATGGTTGTGTGGATTTCTTCAAGGGGCTTTTGGGCTTGATCTTGAAGGAAGATTTGACGAAGAACGAAGAGAGCTTTCTTGATCCTTCGGGATTTGCTTGAAAGCTTTAGAGTTTCAAAGCTTCAAGGATTTGGGGAATTCTCTTCCAATTTGGGAGTAGAGAAATGTATTTGTGAATTGGTTGATGCTTGATACCTTGATGGAGAAGCCTATTTATAGGCTTTGAGAATGAATCACCACCACAAAATATTTTTTTCCTTTCCAAGCACCATTGCCTAATTTTCCCACTTAATGCAATATTGAAATTGAAGTGGTGTAACTTATGGCCTAATTTCCCACTTAATACCATTTTAAACTTGAAGTGGTCTAACTTATGGCCTAATTTCCCACTTAACACCATTTTAAACTTGAAATGTGTATGCTTTTTCATTGCCCAAATGAGAAAAACTTGCTTTGATCCGTAATGGATTGAAGTGTGCTTGCCTTGTCATTGCCCAACATGAGAAGAAAAACTTGTTTTGATCCTCAATGGATTGAAATGTGCTTACCTTGTCATTGCCCAAATTGAGAAGAAAAAACTTGTTTAATCATCCAAGGGTATTTCTTCCTATTTTGTTGAGTCACATGCCATGTGTACAATTTGAACGGCACGTGGCGTATGCCATGTATGCCCTGACATGTCAAAACTTTAATGCGTTGGTGAACATTTGTTTTACTGAAATTTCGATGTCTACAATGACCTTAGTTGCGAAATCTTCAAATCGTTCCAAGACTCACCTTACTTCACTACGCTACAAGTGAGACATGGTTAGGAGTTCTTGTTAAGCATATTCAAAGTACTTGTTATGTTTTCATCCATCGTTGAGTCCCCACAACGATCCATGAAGATTATGCTACATGTATCAACCCGACCAAGCCATGAAACATCAACGAAGTCAACACCAAGATATATTGTGTCTACATCTACATCAGCATATCATCAGGAGATTGAAGTCATGCAAGTAGATCCCAGACAACCTTGCAGACCTCTACACAACGTCACTGTCGAAGTCAACCTCCAGAAGCTTGTCCGAGGAATTGGTATGCCTAACTATCATATGCAATGCTTGTAGTTCTCATTTGGAAGTTTTGTCAAACTCAGGGGGGAGTATCCAGAAGTATACTCACTTGATCTTAATGTACTCTTTTTCCCCACAATTAGAAGCATTTTTCCCACTGGGTTTTTGCTACCTAACTAGGTTTTAACGAGGCACCCACCCCATGCTGATCATACCCTTGTAAGCTCTTCTACTTGTGTCCAAAAGACGTATAGTTTTGACTTAATGCAACTTCTCACTTTTCTCCTTAGTCTATGGGTTTTTCTCCTACCTTGGGTTTTACCATAGCGAGGTTTTGTGAGTTTTACTTTTTTTATGCATTCTTCCGTTAATCTGAGACTCGCATTCACTCATTATGCCAACGACTTCATCAACTGTACTTGCTTCATCACTAAAGACCTAATATGCCATTTACTTGAGTATTTACACACTCAAAAGGGAGTGTTGCAGTCTTATTAGATTAGGAATATGATTGTGTAAATTCTAGTAGATCTAGGAATATGTCTTATATTCCTACTAGGAGTTTATTACCTATTAAGAGTTGTAATCCTAAAATGGTAAGGATTTTAGCTATCCTACTACTATAAATAAAGGTACAATGGGGTGGAATAAAACATACCTCAATTACGTCTCTCTCTTCTTTCTCTATACTGCAACTTCCCTCTCTCTCTAGCCTGTATAATTGTTCAGTAAATTATGCCTACAACAGTCATTTCAATTTCCATTATTTTAAAATTCATTAATCCTTATTAATCTTAGATTTATTCATTCAAACACATATAAATTTAAGATACGGAATACTATATCTTATCCATATATCACTTCTCTTCCGTTTAGGGATTCTACATTGTGTTAGGATTGGGGAACTTTATTTTTCAACACACATTCTCACTCCGTAACTTTTTTCAAGAATCTGATAATATCTATTTTCAATTCATCATTCGTAGGTTATTTTTGTAAAAAAAAAAAAATCAGATATATCCAAAACTATTAAGAGTAGTAAAGAAAATGAATAAATACGATTCTGTAAAGAAACACTAAAATTATTAACATTTAATGCAAACGGGAATATAGGTGATTTTTGGTAATGTATTTACATGTTCCATTCAACTTTAAGTTAATGATGCTAGTGGAATTTCAGAACTTGGAAAATGCCTTCTCTTATGTCGGCAGATTTGGAAAATGCCTTCTCTGACGTTTTGTACTCCTCGCCTGGCAAGAGTCTCGACGACAACTTCAATTTGTGACGAGGAGTACTTATATGTGAATGATGACTTCGATAAATTTTGACAGTTCAGTCAAGGATGAATTTTGAGAATGGGAAATGGCTAATTTTCAAAAATTTCTTGAAAATTGTAGGTAAGGTTTCAATGGGGGCAAGAAATAGCTAATTTTCAAACTTTTCCTACAATATGTAGTCATTTGACACCCTCACTCAATCATTTTTCTTGCATAAACTTGGATAAGCTCAATCAAACTCTCGTCATGAGATTTAAACTCTAGCCCTTCTATAACAAAGTGAAAACAGGTGCCGCTAGACCAAATGGCTTGGTGGTAGACAATTAAGGAATCACTTACCATTTACATGTCTCATAAATTGTTCAACTACCAAGTATTCATCCTTTCCTACGATGGCATATAACAAAGTCTCAAACATATCAAACACAATCTTCACTTTTAACTACTAATGTCATGCCTCGATCCCGATATACGTCCAAGATCGACGTGCTACAGTAGACTGTTGGGGGATGCCAGGAAATACAAACTGGAATACTGAATTGAAAATAACAATAGTTACAATTGTTTAAGGAAAAGTACAGGGGTCACCTAACACTCCAAATTCTCTGAACTCTGTCTGCTACCCCAAAGCTCCTTGTATCTACTAAAACCTGCACAATCGCTCCTACACCATGGGAATGGTGCACCAGGCAAACAACTACCCGGATAAGCTGCAAAACTCGTGTGAGTGATAATAATTCAACGTATGTGATAATATTAAAAACCATCAATCGATCACGGTTATAAACGTCAAATATAAAATCATATTTTATGAAATCATCATCAAGTCACTGAAAATCCTGAAAGAGTCACCCAGACATCCAACGGCTCGTCTGAAACAAGTCACAAAAGCTCACAACCATAAATTCATATAATACAATGAAACATAGGGCTAAAGCGACACAGTTCAGCCGAAGCCTACATCTCTGAAGCTATCTTAATCCAAACTCAATTCAAAGAATCAACAAAGCAATTAATCTGGTTCCGAACCTCTCAACAGAACGATAATACCAAATGGGATTCCGAACCACTCAACGGAATCGCGGAGTAGAAAGGATTCTGGACCTCTTAACGGAATCCGAGTGGATACGATTCTGGACCTCTCAACGGAATCCAGACGGAGCAGGGAACCGGACCACTCAATGGAACACTAGCGGAAACTTAGTTCCGAATCACTCAACGGAACCGAGCGGAAGGCCAACAACCATAATGTACAACGGCTCAAAGAAACGAGACAAGGCACAAGTTACTCAATTTACAAAAGCTCAACAAAGTGAAACAAGGTACAAATACTAAATTTAGAACGAATCAACGAAGCGAGAAATGAAATAATGAAATGGGTTATGAAACAAGCTTTGAAGCAACAAACCCCATGGCAATGGGTTAACGGTCCACTACTAGCCCTCACATTTCATCACACATGCCAATCGTACAATTTAAACCATATTTCAAATATACACATCAAATCTTATTTCATAAACATAAATCGATGGCTAAGTATTAAAAATAACAATTCAATAGAAAACACATTTAGAAAACCAAGTCATATCCACATAGGATAACAATTATGAAAACAGGGTAATCACCAATATCACATACATTAAAGGCACTCACCTGGAGTCCGCACTAACGCACCCTAGCACAAGAATTGAGACATCACGCACTATCGTCGCCGAAAACAAATTACAAGTCCACATTTAGATTTCCTTCGATAATTCACATACTCAAAAACTCTCATATGCCTGCCACAACAACATTTAATGAGAATCAAACCGTCGTTCAAAGGTAGGGTCCATGATCCTACGTCACTTACTCCATAAGATCCAACCACTATATTTTCGATTCGCAAGTTCCTAAGGTCCATAAATAATACGTACTATAATGTATCAAAGTTTGGTGACTATCCAACGGTCGGATCGTCGATTGCTATAATGTTCAAGTGGCGGACTTTAAAGAAATTTTGCCGGATTCTACAGATTTTGCAGATTTTCTGAGCAATCTTTAGAACTCCATATCTCACCCAAATTCGACCCATAATGTACCAAAACGAAGCTAGGGAAGTGTAGAACAAGATTATATCAGGTTGAAGTCCAAATGGTGGCCGGAGGTGGCCGGAAAATGGCCTGAAAGAGGGTTGTCCGCGGGAAAAACTGGTAACTCGCCGGAATTTCTGGGCAAACTTTAAACGTCCGTAACTTTGTTAATGCTCAACGAAATCAAGTGACTCAAAAATGAAAATCGTAGTTCTCGACAAGACAAAGACAAAGAGATTGGTACCTTGCACATCAGCTAACTCACCGTGTTTTGGCCGGAAAATGGTCTAGAAGGTCACGTTTTCGCCGGAAACTGGGCAAACTTTAAATCGTTAGAACTTTCTCATTTTTCAACCAAATCACACGATCCAAACATGAAAATTTATCTAATCAACGTGAAGAATCGATTTATGCCTGTTTTGAGTTCAAAAGATGGCTGGAAATTGCCTGAATTACGCCTAGAAGTCTCGGTCCAAAACCTTGTTCTTTGAACTCGAGGTTGGGATTCGTTTTCAATGGAACAAAACTCAAAACTGGGTTTATTTGGTGAAGACATGCAGATAATGGTGGTTTTGGTGTTCAACAAGCTAAAATTTTTGGTGATGATGGTGGTTTGTTTCACTGGGAGAAAAGGGAGAGCCGAGAGAGAGTTAGGGACTTAGAGAGAGTGAAGAGTTACGGGAAAGAAGAGGAAGGAGAGAGGGTTCTAGAAAAGTGGGGGTGGCCCATGTGGGACTCATCCAATGATCAGACAAAAATATCACACGTTCAACTAATTATCAATTTACCAAAATATCCTCGACGTTCAAAACCTCATAAAATCTTCGTTATAATTCCGAATCACAATCCGTTTACACCCACGCGTTCGTATCAACGAGTACTATCCAAATGTATAAAGAGAAGTGGAACGATACGTAGGGATCAAATATGCTGTAAATATAAAAGCATCGCAACTAAGAATACGAAATACGGAATACGTAATTTTAAACAGTGAAATCCAGGAACGGGATTTCACAACTACTCTGCCAACCATAGTAACAAAAAAGTTTTGGATTGTCATTTCTTTTCAAAGAGGAAGAAAAGGGTTCAGACATATCGGTGGAATGCAAATACGAAGTAAGCATGGAAGAAAACAACAGATGTCAAAGTAACTTGAAGAAAATGGATAAACTGAGATAGCGTAACAACAAAAAATTGAACAAAAATTATGTAAAAGTCAGCGTAAGGCAAGTTAGCAATGGTTTTTTATTTACTGGGAAAAAACATTGAAGATTGAAAATCCAGATGAATATGGAAAATAAGATGTTGATCCAGGAAAAGAAGATACGTTAAACCAGGAAAGTCTCACTGAAGAAATATATGCTCTAAATGCAAAATTCACATCTCAGTACCTAGACAAAAATACATCTTGACCACAATGTAGAATACCTCAACCTACAAGCTAGTAAAAATATCAAGCACACATCAAAATTTAACAAATTGAAGAAAAAACTAAGTTCCCAAGTACAGAAATGGCTAACGAATTTAAATTAAATGTACGGAAATCATCCTTAGTTTAGGTTCATGGCGACATGTATCTCACATTGTAGGCTTCTAGAATAAATACTAGGATCTAAATCTACACAGAAAATTGCCCAGAGAATATCTAGATAGAAACTATAAGTAACAGACGTGTGTGCGTGTGCCTGTGCCTGTGCATGTGCAAACAAACGGTGATATGCTTCTGCCATGAAGTTTGACATATTATGTTCCCAAACTATCAATCTGGAATACTGCTGAAGCAGATTCTCATTTAGGAGCATAATTTTTTGACTAGATATCTGCTAGCAAGGGAATATTACCCTCTAAACAAAACTGAATATGTATTGACACATTTCTGAAGCACATACAGTAAGGCTAAACAAGAAGCTGATAGATTTCGACCCAAAAAAAAAAATCAAGAAGCTGATAGGTAACATTTCATTATCTTGGTCGAGAAAACTGTAAATTGTGACAAAAAGAACATTATCAACTATCAAGCATCGAATTTATAAAAACAAATCATTAGACAATAACGCTTTCAATTTATTAAAATAAACAATTAAGCTGTAGACGAGAAACACAACTTGAAAAATAAATAGGAAGCAGCATACTACCCATGTGTCCCTACTTCGATCTTTTTGGAGCAAATCTTATGCAGGATCATGGAAGTATGAAACATCTCCAGATGCAGGCATGTTAAGAGAACCAAATTCTGAGCCAGGGAAATGCTATCTCAGCAACAATTAATCCTAGTCAATCAGATACATGCACAAGGAACCATCTGGGAAGGGCCACGTCAGATCGCAGAAACCAGTAACATTCTTTTGTGTTAATCTAAAAAGAATCTTCAACAACCCATAACTGCACAGTTGTACACAAACACCCCAACGTGCTCTTTCACACCGATAACTTTCCAATCCAAAGTGCCATTCTTGATCCCTGACTTCGGAGACCATGAGTTCAGAACAATACCTTCACCTTCGGGACCTCGTTGCCCACCCACGACAAGAAGTTCCTTTCCACAAGCCTTGAAGGCCAGGCCCCAGCCATTTGAAGAGTCAGCCCTCACTGGAAGTCTTCCTAAAACATCCCAGGTGTTCTTCCCCTTGTCATACTTCTTCACCATGTTGGTTAAATACTCAACTGCATACAATTGGTTATCAACAACTGCACAAAGAGGAGGAGCCTGTGCAGCTATATTGACAGATGGATACATACCCTCAATTTTCCTCCATTTCCCCGTCTCAAGATCATATTCCTCCCCACAAGTCAGTGAATCATTAGGACTTGACATTCCACCCATAACGTAGAATTTGCCATCCCAGAAAAAACCAGTACACAATCTACGTGGTGTGTGCATGTTGGGTAGCATCTCCCACCTACCCGATACGGAATCATATATCTCTGCTGATTTCAAAACATTTCCATTCCTATCACTCCCACCCGCAACAATAGCAATTGAACCAAGGCTACCAGACCCAAACAAACAGCGGGGCTGGTTCATTCCCTGACATTTTATCCAGCTACGATGTATTGCACTATACTTCCAAAGAGCAAAATCCAACAGTTCGCGGCCAAAAACCAACAACTGACTTCCTACAGCTAAAGACTCCTTATCCGCATGATTGAAACACTCATCACAAGGCATCTTAGGCAATGTCATCCATTTCTTTCTCACTGGATCAAATGCCTCCCACCCTCTTAAATCACACACCAGATACACCCAATGCTCCACAATTCCCAACTGCTCCCTCAACCCATACAAATACCCACTTTTAATTAACTTATTAAACCTTGTATTAATACATGACAGCGAAGCATAATCCGATCTAGAAGCCCAAGCAAGGCAATTCAAAACTACATCGTCAACAAGACCAGGGACAAGCGAATCACTTGATCCACACCTACGACGACCATCACTCATTCTCCCCTTCAAATTCGAAATAACATTTGCTCTCTCATCTTTTTCTTCTTTCCCATACTGAGCCACCGGGGAAGGCATGTTTCTCATGTTAACAAAACTTCAGTATATCCCAATCAAAACTCCCAAACAAAAAACAATCTTTATACAGGTTCCAAAAAAATCCCTACTACACAAATCTCGAATCAATCAACCCCCGATACCCAAAAAACAAATCCTTTCTTTGCAGGCAATTGATTTCCGTTGATTTAGTCCTTCCTATCAATCAAAGAAAAGTCAACATTCCAAGGCAAACTCCATTCTTAATTTCTATATCGAAAACGAAATTCGAACAATCTCAAAGCCATCCCCAATCGGATTCACAGTACAAACAAATATTGCAAACAAAATGGTTCAGAAATCTGCTTATTTCACCAAACGATCGAGAATTCCAACAACTTTTTCTCGGATGATTTCCGTCAATCCAAACACAAAAATCTGCATATTCACAAAATCAAGCACAAATTCAATACCAAAGACACAAATTTTACGAAAGAAAAAACACACATCATCAACAGCAAGCAAACAAAATCAATAAAACTATGCACAGAGCTAAGGTCCGATCCGAATCGGTAGTGGTTCGGATCTCGCCCAAAAGAGCTGAGAAAAACAACAGCTTCAAGGAATAAAGACGAAAATAAACGAAATGTTTGCGTACCTGGAAAGTGAGAAGAATCGATTTCGGATCTCAACAGTCAGGTCGCCGGCGAGTTTGGCCGGAAATTTTCCGTCGGCATATTGCCGGAGTCCGGGAGGGAGAGAAAGAGATGAGGAGAGCGAGGAGAGCGTGAAAGAGGGTTGAAGTAAGTCATATATAGCTGAGCTGAGGACAAAGGTTGGGGTAGATTTTACTCTGAATATAAAAAGACTTAAATGTCAAAATCGTACATATGTTTTATCCTATCGGTTACTTTGGACCTTATGATTTTAAGTTGGTCGAATTGGTACCTGTTTACCTTCATTAACCAATCTTAAACAATCCAATAAAGAACCGGTAAATTGAGATGTGCCTTGCCCATGTGAGTATAAATATATAATTCCACCATATGCTGATTAAATCCATGTAAGTTTAGATAATTGATGACAACGTCGCGTAAATGTTTTCTTTGTTTTCCATGTGAATAGCAAACTTTGTCAAGAGTCTTTGCTATATATTTTTTTATACAATCATATTTTACTTTGAAGTACAGTAATTTTTTTCGAAGGTAAATTTCATTACCAACACAACAAATATACATAATAGAAGGATCGACTACAAGTTTAGCACAAAACAAGATATGAGCCCTCCAAGCAAAACAAAACCCAAACAGCTTCAAGATCCTTGTTGTACATTCACAAGCTTTCATGAATAACTCGTTAAATCCAATAATACTTTAGGCATACCCAAACTGGAGTGTGACATGTTGCATCATCAAATGATTAAGAAGGTATCTATAACATAACCATAATGTCTCGAAACGTATTAAAAATAATGAAATAATGCCCGATCGTGTCATCATTTATTTGGACAAACGATAGCGCTAGTAAGTTAAATTGTTAAATGTTAAGAATGAAGATGATCAATATAGATCGAACTTATATCAAAATACATAAAAATTATTACTTTTAGTCACTGCAGTAAAATGTCATATGAAACATATCAAATGCAAAACTATATTTTTGTATAGCATGATCCAATTCTTTACGACTTTGAGGACCATAATATTCTTGTAATCCATAGCAAGGAGCCGCATGGACTTTTCTTAAAGTTACAAAGCACACGTTTCTCTGTCATTCCTCAAGATAATCGTCAAATGTGGATAAAGTGACCCTTTTGCAGTTGGTCAAATCTGAATGGCAATCTTTGGTCAAATTACGCATGGTAAACTCGGCAACCATAGCAAGCAGTCAATATGGCGGCGTTGAGTGGGTTTTGAAAATGATGGTAAAAAGTAACTCGTTACTCAACCAGGAAAAGAAATCCTCTCTAGATTCTTTCCTTCGGATCCATTCATTCAAATCCATCTAATCATCTAATTTGAATATTTGAAATTTGATCTAACAGCTAAAGTTATTATAATTTTTAAAAGGGCCATTGTTTGTAGCCGTTTGATCAAATTTCAAGAATCTGAATTGATTGATTGGGTGTATTTGGTAGAAAGGATTTGGTGATGATCCATTTTCCTCAACCAGCTAAACAACTACCACATGTACAAAAACTTTACAGTCACCCATATTAATCTGTCACAAAGCGATAGATATAACAGATTTGTATTATTGACTACAAAAGGCCACTGCCGAATAGTGAGGTCACATAAAGTTATCGCAGAAGCGAAATCACATAAAGTCGCCACGAAAGTGAAACCACATAAAATCATCGTAGGTAAATGAGACCAGATAATACATCCCTCAACGCCAAAGCCATATCTAGCCATTGAAGCAGCACAACCACAACACTCATTAGGCAAGATAACAACCGGCTACATCATGTGATCACAAAATATATTTTAAATAAATATTCCTCTCTCTAGGACAAGCCAATTAAGTACAATGAGCAGCTGTAACCAATGGAAAGCATACAAGTACAAGAAACTCATCAAAATGTCAAAAGACGCAGCCTTTTCCATGCAAAGTACAATTTGGAGGGTGCCAAAGCCACCATAACTTTTTTTTCTCGGTTGGTAAATAGGTCGGGCACGAACGAAATCCACTTATTAATTTCTTTTCTTTTTTTTGGAAACTTTTTTCAATACTCACTCCAATTGCCAATAGGTCGGGCTAGATATTTTTCTACCTCTTGCATTCTCTTGTAAAACTTCCGTTTAAACAGGGCGAGAAGAGAATATTTCATCGTATATAATCGACACTCGCTAGTATATAAGTAACATGCATCTTGCTACTCTATTAATTTTTATCCAATAACCTAAACTTGATGTGTAATTTTATTCACATATTAACTACCTGATTGCATGAAAGTGTTAAAACATATGACCTCGAGTAATTTATTAGCAAGCATATATTGCTTCTAATTATTAGAAAATAAAGATGAATTCAGAGCATTTTAATGGGCTCCTAAATGAGCTCTTAGCTAAAATATAGGGAGAAGTAGGAAAATTTCATCTTCAATCATACTATCATGCTCCTGGAATTGCAAAATTTCTAAAAGCTTCTAAATTTAGAATTTTTTTTTAAAATCCTTCTTAAATTTTAGTTAAGAGCTCATTGGAGATATTCGATGATTTTGATATACAAAAACATTATGTGAATGTGAAAAAATAAAAGAAATATTCAAAGGAAAACTTTAGCAATGACTCATGAACTATAGACCTTCCACTTAACTTAACCCAACGAACATTCGATTTGGTTTTGAGCTAAACTTATTTTCTACTAACGATATGTCACAATTTTTCATAATTCCATTAAGTGTTAAGTACATAACCAACTTTTAGAGGCATATGAATTCCACAATTTATCATAAGAACTAAAAAGATTTAAGAGCTATCAAGACGAAATTGAAAATTCGAAGTTCAAAATGGAACAAAATTTATAATTCAGAGAGCTAACCTTTACTTTGGTCGAGTAACTAAGAACTAGTTGACGAAGTTATCCTATTATTTGAGTGACAATAATTATTTTTGGGTGAAAATAAACTATAAAAATACTAAAAAATGGGACAAAATCCTCTTTGTTTTAATTTTCTTTGTATAATCAATATTTTGGAATTAGTATGTAATTCTTGTGGATTGAGGAGTGATGGGAAATAGGATTCCCTCTAGATCGTCTTTGTGGGATATAGATGATCAATCAATTGTGTTTGTTCATCATATATCGTACGGTTAGAAATTATTTTAAAATTTTAATTTAAAATTAAATATAAATAGTACCTAATAAAAACTAATCGCACGATGTACGATAAACAGACATGATTAATTGATCTCTGAATCCCCACAAAGATGATTCGGAGAAGATCCCTGCCCGAGTGATGGGCATGGAATGGGTCCATCGGAAAGTATATCTGTATTGTATGCCCTTACGGTTCTTTTTCTCATTCTATGCCTACATGTTAGAAAACCCCAGTGGTTTTCATTGATCCGAAGTATCTTCTACCACGCATGCAGATGGTCCCACTACATGTGGTTACTACTTACTGGTGTACCTGCACCACATCAGATTTCCCATTTCCACACCAGATTTTACTTTTAATCTTTGAGAGTTCTCAGAGAATTTCCGTGTAGGCAAATGAAATAGGCAAAATTGTACTATAATTGTTGACATGACAAATTATCTACTCAACTACCTCATTAAAAAAGCATGTCACTATAATAGAATATGAATTATTTTTGCTAATTATGTTATTTATCACCATTCGATAAGTTCAAGTAATGAGATCTGTGTAATACCTAAATATAAACATCAAAAATTAAGCTAAACCAATGACGATAAGTACGGATGCAAGCATTAACAACGCTTGAGGGTGGTAATAAAAAATACACCTAATGGAGTTGAGCAAATCAAGTAAGCAAATTTTATTATTTTATTTTCATGCTTACGTGGCTTATCAAAATGGGGTTGACTACCCATTTCCCTACTCCATTGGAGATTCTTTAACTACAAGTGTAAGTTAGATAGGAATATCCAATTCCGATCAATTTGAGCTGTCACGTCCTGATCCCGACGTACATCCAGGATCGACATGTGACGTCACCAAATACCTGTATATCTCACATACCTCGCCTCCCGGATATGGACAAAGCATAACTCAAGATTCGAATCGCATAGTACTTTTCCGTATACTTTATGGCTGCATCTAACCACCTCGTTAGACTGCCTAGGTACCCTGAACAGGGATCAAATCATTCGTAGTTCATCCTTCACTACACTCAAACAATCATCCCATAATTCACTTTTTTTTTCAACATGATACCTCCATCCACAACATGTATATCAAATAACCAACGAAGCACAGTAATATTCTTAAGCCACATTGATCAACTAAAATAATCATAATAATAACAATCATATCCAATGTCATTCCACAATCCCGTCAATTAATCAATTCATGACTCAAAGATGAATGATCTTAGCATTTAACTACGTTAATCAATCCATGCGAAAACCTGTCATTTCACGAATTTAATCAAGAAACTCTACATAATTCCCTACTTGGATTATAAGTAATTAAACATGGTGAATCAAATGAATCTTCACAAGGTCTTTTGTGGATAATTCCCATTCACTCAGGGTTCTAGACTAACCTTACGGAAATGATCAAAAGCAAGGATTTCAGACCACTTGATGGAATCCAAAATATCTAGCAGTTTCTCGTAATCTACCCAAATCTATCACATGTATAATCAGTGCCTACATCATGGGAATGGTGCACTGGGCAAATCAGAACTCGGATAAGCTGCGAATCTCGGGTGAGTGACAATGATAAAAATATGTGATAATCAATAAAAAGAAAGACCATCAATCACCGTTTATAAACCTCGAATATAAATCATTAGTAAGAAATCAATATCAAGTCTCTGAAATCTTCGAAGGAGTCACCCAGACATCCAACTGCTTTTCTAAGTCAAAACACAAAGTTCTCAAAACTATAGTTCATGAAAACACTAAAAACTAGGGCTAGAGTGACGCAGTTCGGCTGAAGCCTACATAAGTAACCAAACAGGAAGTGGCCCGTATCGCGGATTAACCAAGCAGAACCACCCCTGTAGTAACCAAGTAGGCAGTGACCCCCTATATAGGATTAACCAAGCAGAGTCACTCCTACGCATCTATTAGGCAGTGATCATCTATCGTGGATTAACCAAGCATGATCACCCTTAAGTATGTATGGCCATAAGGATCGCCTATCACGGATTAACCAAACACGATCCATAGAAAATATGGTCCTCTATCGCGGATTAACCAAGCAGGACCAAGATAACCAAGTAGGTAATGAGCCCCCATCACAAATTAACCAAGCAGAGTCACACCTACAGAACTGTTAGGCAGTGATCACCTATCGCAGATTAACCAAGCATGATCACCCCTAAGTATATGTGTAGTGTATGGCCATACCAAAGATATAAGGATCGCCTATCGTGGATTAATCAAGCATGATCCATAAATAGTATGGTCCCTTATCGTGGATTAACTAAACATGACCATCCATGTACCACTATTACATAGTGCAGACTCGATGTCACCTAACCCTGTGACACTAGGGTAACGGTCATCTACTAGCCCTCAGTTTAACAAACATTTCAATATGCACTTCAAATCACCTTTTCACAAATATTTCCAATCCATGAATGAAATCACATTTAAAAAAAATAGATCGATGGCCAATTATAAAAATCACATTTATAAATCCAAGTCATATCCATAAAGGATACTAATATAAGAAAACAGGGTAATAACCATATCACATATATTAAAGTCACTCACCGAGATAAGCCCGTAAACCCTCACTGAGTCTTTAGTAATACTAGTTTTTGTAAGTCAAATGGTTCAAGACCTATTGACCAAAAGTCAACTCTCAGTCAACGGTGGGGTCCATACCCAAGCAATTTAATCCGGAAGATCCATACATCACATTTTGAATCCGTGACTTCCTAAGGTCCACATTATACTCATGGAACAACATGCTAAAATCTCATCACGATCCGATGGTCAGATCTCCGCCAATTACTAGGATTAGGTAGCGGTCAACAATTTATTTTACAAACTTAGAAATCCAATTCGGGAAGATCCGTAAGTTAGATTCCTAATCTATTAGTTCCTAATATCCTCAATTATTATGTACTATTACGTATTTAAGTTTGGTGCTGATTCGACGGTCGGATCGTCAATTCATATAATGTCTAAGTGGCAGTCTCTATTAAAACTATGCTCCAACAATGAGATTTTGTCAATCGGACTTCACATATGGAATTGGGGTATCAAATTTAGTCTAGGAAGGTCAGGGAGTGCCTTGGCCCATGCGCCGCCACACACTGCGATCAGCCGCCTCGACTCGCCGGAAATTTCAACTAACTCCAAAAATTATCAATTTTTTCACAGAATTGTAGATCTCAATGAGTAGAGCAAGTTTCATACATGTGACCAAGGCCAATTTGGCCAAGAAAAGCCCCAATTTAACTTAAACCCGCCGAAAACCCTAAGAATAGATGGCTTTGATCTGTCACTTCCGGTGCTTTGATGCCCCTACAATTGTTTGGGCTTTGTTCTTGGGCTCAAGATGATGCTATAAGTGGTGGTGATCAAAGGGAATCATTTCAGAATTGGTCGATCGATGGCAAGGGACCCCTACACCCATTGGTGCGGTTTTCACAATTTCAAAGCCATTTTCATCAATTTTTAGGGTGGAATAGGTAGAGGGAAGGTCATGGAGTGTTTCCCAGGTGGTTGCTTGACATGGTTTGCTGGAAAAATCGATGAAAAACCGTCGGAGAAGGGCAAAGAAACCGAGTCTAGTCGGTGGGGAGGAACCGGGTCGAGGGAGGTGTGGGTTCCCCTTCTTCTCTCCCCCTTCCTTTCCCTCTTTTCTTCTTTTTCTGATCGGTCCCTTCCTTATCCCTTCTCTCCCTTCTATTTCTTCCCTTCCATCATAACCATCCATCTTTCTCCTTTCTCTTCTTTTCATTTCATCCCAGCCACACACGTGTCACATCTCTTTGCCCGAGCCTTCTAAATGAGGGCCAAATTACAAAAAAGTCCCTAACTTTATACGTTAATAACTCTTTCGTTATAACTCCGTTTCATGAATGGTTTACGCCTACGTGTTTGTGAGATTAATCTCTATTCGAAAATATAAATTGTGACCTTGAAAGGTCTACAGATTTTAGATAATTAATTTCTGAACTTCAAACTTCGTAACTAGTTTAATTAAAATCTAAATTTAAATAAATTAATATAAATTCGTGAAAAATAATATAAAAGCTTAATAATACAAACACGTAGATTATAACAGTGAAATCCAGAAATGAGATTTCACATGAGCTGAAAAAGTTTCAAACTATTCTATCTGATTTAAATCCAAAACCGAAATTTCAAAATATTTGAAAAAAAAGACAGGAATTAGATAGCAATTGGAATTATTTGAATATTCTGAATCACTTCGTAAAACAAAAATGTAACATCCCGTCCCAAAACTAACGAAACGTACATTTGAAATTACAATTTTACCCCTAATTTGTTCGTTTACACATTAGTGTTGTGTTGTGTGGTGTTGTAGGACCACACACACTCATACCTTCACTTTTCTCCCGGGATTCCCTCCCTCTTTCCCTCACTATCTGTCATTCTGTCTCTCTCTCTCTCTCTCTCTCTCTCCCCGAGTTCCTCTCTTCTTCTTCTTCTACATACGGACATACACACAAACATACTCAAATCTTCACCAATCGAGAAACCAAGACCACCCTCGTGCTCGTGAGACTGAGAGGAGTCCAGTGGTGCCATTTCCAGGTAAGAACTTTGATGTTTTCACGTCGATATCACCATGGCCGATTTGAACACTGTTCATGCAAACCTAATCTAGCTTGTTTTAGGAGATTCTAAGCTTGTAGTTGTGTTTGTGAGGTTCCCAGGAGCTTGGGAGTGTTTCGTTGGACGAGTTTGGACGTCGGGATCGTCCTGTTCAAAGTTGGCCGAACTTGGATTGTTGTTGCAGGTATGATCTAGTGAGTTTTAGCTTGTAAAAGTGGTCTAACGTTGTTCTACTAGTTCTAAGCTTCATTTTGGCGTTTAAATCATGAAAAACGGTTGAAAAACGAGAGAGAAATAGTGAGTTGCAGGTTTTCCGGCGACGGCGTTGGCGACGGCGTTGGCGACGGCGACGGCGACGGCGCCGGCGTCGGTGACAGACTGGAGAAGGAGACGGAATATTTCGTCAAAGTTGACGGAATATTCCTGACGCCGTTAACGGCGTCCGGTTAAGTCTAACGGAATATTCCGTCAGTTTAACGGAATATTCCTGACGGCGCCAGTTGACGCCGTCAGTGTGCATGGCACGTGGCCGCGCGTGGGGGCGCGTAGGTCCGTGACTATTCAGGCGCGTGGGGGCGCGTGCGTGGTCCAAAAATTATTTTAAAAATATGGGTGTGATCCTGAGGTTGTGTAGAGCACGTTGGTATATTCAATTGTCCAATTTGAGCAATGTATGAGAAGTTATTACGAGAAGTTGGTTATGTGCTTTTAAATTAACGTTTTCGTAGCTTTTTCGCGTATAGGTGATTCGTTTTCCGAGGACGAGCGTTCACACTCGAGGCAGGGCGGCTACGACCCTTCCACTTATCAGTGAGTGGGCTTTTGTTTTCCGTATATACCTATATACATTTATATTCCCAGAAATTAAATAGAAAAGGTTATTTGTTTTATGCCATGCATCATATGAATGTCGCTTACGCATCATCGCATGTATTAGTAGTGGCATACATATATATATGTGTATTTGGTGCTGTGGACGCACAGGTAAGTGCCAGGTAAGTGGTATTCATGTTTGTATTTCTGTAGCAGTTTGAGATGCTTAGAGAGCTCATAATCTGCACCCCCGGTGTTAGTGCTCCCGCCCAGAGAGGGGCAGAGTCCTTCACGTGATGTTCACCCGCACCACACGCTCGCCTTGGATCCAACTAGGTGCATAGCCTTGTCGTGCAGACCACATTAGGTGGTTCCGACTCGTAGGTGACCCGCGATTATTCGCATAGTCTTCACGTGATCGTAGCACTAGAGCGTATATATTACACCCAGTCCTGTCGTACAAACCACGTTAGGTGGTTCCGACTCGTGTGCAGATTCAGATATTGAGTTGAGATTGGAGCTCTATATACAGCCGTACAGGTCACGTTAGGTGACTCCCGACTGCCAGATTATATGTTATTGATGTGAATTACGCTTGAGCATTTATATTTGATTATGAGATTCTGTTGTGGCATATTCTCGAGCATGAATGGCATATTGTGAGCATGGATGGCATATTGTGAGCATGAATGGCATATGGTGGAGCATAATTGGCATACCTATACATACGTATATATGTTCATTTTCTGGGAAGTATACAGGTTTTACGGCGAGGGGTTAGAATGTATTTTGCTAAAGAATTTTCAAAGAGCTTTGTTTTTGCCCACTCACGCTTTTGTTTTTGCGCCCCTCCAGGTTCTAGTGGTCTAGCAGGTTCAGTGGTTTTTCCCAGAGGGCGTCCCGGCATTTCTGACAGACACTCACCATTGTAGGGTCACCTTCGGGTGTAATTATGTCGTATCTTTCCTTTTCGACTGCTGTAGACTTGCTCTGAAATTGCGTCTCACATACGCTAGCACTTGTTTTAGTACTTTGTATGCTAGTTTTTAATTATTCATACTTTTATATTACTATCTTAATAGCTTCCACACGCGCACATGGCTACGTCACCTTCGTGTGATGGCCAGCATACCCTGATTTCGGTCGGGGTGTGTCAAAAAGCTTGCCTAACTATTACATATACTCAATTATGTACTTATAGATTATTGATTATAGGAGATGCTTCATGCGTTGTTAAAATGATTCTATTTTCTCAATTACAAATCTCTTAATATATTACATACAAAAATCAGCACTATAAAACATATATTATATAGAGACCAGAGGGAGCCATGAAGATACTCTTGATTTTGGTATAGATCAAAGCCATGCAACACCCATAGAAATTCCAAAATTAATCCAATTCTTAAAATTATCGTCTTGAGTTTATAAAATTTTGAAATTTCAATTCCGAAATTGGAAATGATATTCTTCATTTTCAAAACCTTTTTTTTTAAAAGAATGGGAAACATGTTTTTCTGAAACCGAAAATCATCCCTAATTCTACATCATTGTGGTACGTTCGACCGAAAAAAAAAAAAAAAAATACATGCCTAACATCATGTTTGTTCAAATTCGCCTACCTTCGAGATCTCAAATTTGAATATCTCTCGCATATAATTCATATAAAAAATTAATAATGTATATTATATATGTCCTTGTCTTCTTCTTCAACTCCTTTGTCATGCTTTATCTTTCTTCTTTTAGAAATTGTGGCTGATCGCCACGCCATGCCAAATTAGTAACAAAAGATTAATAATTCAAAAATGCAACTCAGCTTGACGATGTTCCAGATTTCTTTTAGGGTTTATTAGGGAATTTTAACGAAAAGTTTTCAGTATTGTTTTCTTTAATGAAAAATCATATTTTTACATTAAAAAGTCAATCATGATACTATTCACTTTACCTTTTATTTTATCATTATCGTTAAAACTCAAAGTTTTCAAACTTTTTTCATCAGTTTTTCTTTTATTCTTTTGTTGTGTAAAGATTTTTGTTTGAAAATCACACCACTACTACAGCCTACATCCTTAGCATGCGACTTTGAATGATTCCGGGTGGTTTGAATAAAAATGAAAACAAACAAAACTTCCTATCAAATAAGGAGTCAAATTAAATGACAGGCATGCAACCTCTAAAATCTTGTTGTCTTTATCTCTCTCTTTAATTATGGAGAATGACTTGTATTGCATGGGTACATTGAAGAATGTTAATAGTCAAAATATGATTTGTTTTGGCCCAATCTCTCTTGCGAGGAGCCAAGCTCAAAGCTCAAAAAGAATAAGGTAGCACACACTTTGTCAAAACGAAAGCGAATTGGCTTTGAGGGGAACAACAACTGCAAACTGCTGCTAATACCCTTAGGTTGAGGAGCAAAGTTACAATCACGCTACTATTCTGTTTCAATAATATAAGAATTTTTTCCCTCTGTGTTCATGTTAATAAACATAGGATACTAATAACGATGTATTTGTACCCGCACCATGCAAATTGCTCTTCTCTCGTCAAATTTAGGCTATTAGTTTTGTCATCATGCATGAGCCATTCATATTTTATCATCAATAATATTTGTAACCAACTCCACGTGTTGTCGGTTGTGCTTTGCTTTCATGCTTTCCGTTTTCCAAAGGAAGAAAAAGAGACTCAGAAAATGAGGCGTGTGGAATAATTTGACATTAGGGAGACGTGGAGAATGTGATGTGTTTGTTGGCTTAATATTTCAATAATTAATTAGTCTGCTAAGTCAAAAAAGCAAACTAAACCATCAAACAAGAACTTCAGAGCTGCTAGTGGCATTCATTTTGTTTGTCTTTTGTTGAAAAAAAAAAAAAGGAAATAATTGGTGGAGAGCATGAATCATATGGTTCTTTATTGTTGTATTTTGTTGAAATTTAGAAATAGTTTTGCACATACATCTGAATAATCCTTGGTGGTAAAGTATAATAGTCTTTTAGCACGTTTGATGTTGTTTTTAGAAAAACTAAAAGCGTTTTCAGACAATTAAACATGCTTCTTACAATATAAAAATAGAAATGTTTTTACTTTGATTGCGAAGAAACCGATCTTTTGATAGCCGAACACTTTTCTATGCGTTGTTTTACCCCAGAAGGAAATTAGCCCCGAGCTTTTGACGGGCCAGCCCATTTTTGTGTGTTGGCTTTGCTCCTTCCTCAAGTAAGAAGGAAAAGTGGTGCGCCCTAGCAAAATCGATTCCTATAAAAGCACTTCTAAGCAGAAGTACTTCTTAGAAGAGAATTCCCAATACGACCTCATTTGACTTGTTAAATTCCTGATTAGGGTGAGGATATAAAGGGAACAAATTCAAATGCCACTCAACATGGTAACCTTTATTGCCCAAGGGTAATGCTAGGTAAATTAAATTTGTAAACCAAATAATGTGCTAGCAATAAGAATTAATCACGTTAATCAAAACTTAAGTAATAATTCAATGATCAACAGGCACATCATTTGGTTTAAAATTTTAGTCTACTAACATTGCTCACTGCCCAAACAATGAAGGTTCAATCATCTTTCTTTCAAGTTTAGCAGTTGGAAACCAAATCCAATCCTGAAAATTTGTTTCTCCGGTGGGCTATAACTCTAGGCTACATCACTTGTTAAAGAACACTCTTAATACAACAAATAATAAAAACCGATAGCATGAGTGAATTTCATTTATGAGCCTTTCCTCAAAATGCATACAAAAAATACAACAAAAACAAGAAACAAACATACAATGCAAATATATATGTACAGCAAAATCAAGAAATTGTTTCTACACCACACACTAATCTAATCAGTTTGTAGTGGAGAAACAAATTCTTTTTGTTTTGAGGAAAATATTGAACATAGTATTTAGTTACAAGTTGTTTAATCAAAATCAACTACCTTATATTATCTTCTTAAAATATTTTAACGAGAGAAAATTCTATTCCTTCTTTGAATACATGAAGGAAAGTGATATTTACATATTGATTTTTACGTCTAGACAACTTTGTTAATTTTTTGTTATTGATCTTCTTCAATTCATTCAATTCGACGATCGAAAATTAAGAAGAGAGTGTGAAATACATTGGCAATGAATTTCATTGACCCACAAGGTTGTACTTCCCTAACAAAGTAGGGTAAGGTGGTAGGTGTGCCTTTGGTTTTGATGATGAATGGGACTGCTGTTTTCAGGAATCACCATAAGCCAACGGGAACGTTGACCTATGGTTATTTGTGGACAGAGAGTCCATCTCGTTGTTTCACTATGAATTATATAAGTGGTTAATTAAACCACAATATTTTTCTACCGAACATTTAATTAAACCACAATGGTAAAGTGTCACAATTACACCACATCTCATCCAAACTATAGCTAATGACCCTAAACTATTGATGCGAGATCATTATCGCATTGTGATAAATTAGTCAAGAGTTCATGAATTACATAAAATTTTGAGCTTATTGGGATTACGATTAATTAGATTTTTTTTTTCTTCTTTCTATTTAGTTTAGGATTTCTTTCCTGCGATACGGATCGTAGGATCATACCTTGGCGAGAGGGATGTGAAGCCCGTGCAATCCTGAGAAGAAGTTATGGGAGAGAGTCTTGTTGTTATGTTTTGCCGAGTACAAAATTGATGGCACAGTTGTTTTTGCCGTTCGTTCTTTCGATTTGAGCGAATTGTTATCTTCATCGCCCTGCAAAGGTAGTTTACGCGTAGCATGGTTTGTTCATGGCACCGATCTTCCGGTCCACATGGGTTGCGGTGCTTATGGCAACCGCATTGTTATGGCCGGCGGTGTGAGAAGCAGATACGACCCCGTAAAAGGCCAAATGAGATACCATCCATGCAAAGATGTCTGGTATATTGATACGCGTAAGTTGGGCATGCAAATGGAGCCAACCTTAATACAAGGGAAGTTCCAGCCTTTTCGCTCTTTCTTATCGCCCCATTAGCCTTGCTGGTGTCCACTTCGTCCCCTCTTTTGAGGTATTCTCGGCAGAAATCGGACGCTGGTCTGGTTAGATCCGCCGGAACCTCCAGTTTTGAAGCCGTACTATCCAGGCCCAGAAGAGTGTGGCAGTCCTATTGCATTCGACCATGCAATCTTTGTCTCGTCTTTATATTCTAAAATGTTTTACTTCGACATGGCGGATGACAAAAACGAATGGAAAATGTGCTCCGATCACCTTCCCCCCTCACACAAGTAGAAAATCTTTGATTTTGCCCTCTACTTATGCAACGCCATGTTGGACAAACTGCAGCTGCCACCAGACGTCTTACCTCCGAATCTCTGTGGATCAACAAGAAGTCATAATTTTGTCCGTCTAGAAGGACAATGGTGGCTATAAAATTCGAGTTTTCCTTGTGTGACGATTTGTTGCGTGCTACATACCACGTGTTGCAGGCCGTATTTCTATCAAGTAGGTTGTACAAATGTGGCAAGTGTAGCAATACTTTTCCAAAGGCAGTTCCAAACTTCAAATACTTTTAAATTACAAAGCACTTCCCAAGCACTTTTCTAAAGAAAGCGCTTCCTGCACATTGGTTGTAGTGTCTACGGCAACCAGATTGTTTGTGTAACAAAAATTAGCTTTGTTTCAGGCACTAGCCGATACAAAGAAAAGCACTTTTAAGCAGAAGTACTTCCTAAAATAGATCCAAAGTGGCCATTCATTTGACTTGTGAGATTCTGGATGAGCTTATGCAGAGATAGGAATGGTCCACTATTCAGACCGGATGAGTTGTTCTATAAAACCAAGTGAACCAGAGGAAAAGAAGCAACACAAAATACACAACAGAGAAAAAGGTTCTGTTTCTCATTTAGGTACTCCAAAAACGATAAGTTTCCAAGGGCCGGATGCAGTATAACTTACAACACCATTTTCTCACGAAAGTCATGACAATTCCGAAAATCCAGAGTAAAGTCATGACAATACCGGAACAATTTTTGCAACTGGAAAACCAAAATTGGAAAGCCGAAACATCTTGCCTCCTTTTTCGGTCAAGGCAAGGCGTGTTCCAGGCTTCCAGAAAAGTTTCTTTGAGACTTGGTTTTGTCACGATTTACCTCCCTTGCAGTTGCAGATAGTTTCTTTGAGACTTGTTTTTGTCACGATTTACCTCCCTTGCAGTTGCAGATCATAGAGCAAGCACAAGGAGAGAAAATATAAGGAGCAAAACCTAAGTTTTCTACTGTACAATAAACAAATCCAACCTAAACACTCTAGTCAGTATTGGTTATGCTACACTCATCTTTCATCCCATTAGATTCCTCTCGCAAACTCTTACCCTTGCACCAACATGAATACTGAGGTATCGGCCCATCATCTCCAATAACCCAAGTATGCTCTGCGACAGCCTCCAGTGTCAACCTCATGTTTGGGTCTACATAAGATACAAACGGGGGGGAAGATGTGGAGGAATAAGGATGACAGAGTTGCAGAAAAACTGAAAAGCACCAACCGTAAATCAAAATATTGCTTGTCACCAACCTTTGCAAAGAAGACCTTCAAGTAAATCTTTTAACAGTGGGGTCATATCATCTGGAAGTACTAAAGGGTTATTAACAATCTGCAAGGAGAAAGTTCCATTCAGATAAGTTATAGGGGACACCATAAACACCGGCTAAAAACTTATGACATACTTAGGTTTTGCATAGGAATACTGGTGTCTTCATACCTTGTCATATGTATCCTGAAGTGTGTCTCCAAGGAATGGGTATTGTCCCAATACCATACAGTACAAAGTAACCCCTACTGCCCATGTGTCAGCAGCTCTACCGCGATAGGTTAGCCCTGTTGATCAGAAAATAATTGTAAGGTACTAATCTTCCTGAGTTACTAAACTATAAGATTTTCTATCATCATACTTTTAACTTTAGCAGTCGGATATCAGATCAAAACCTGGAATCTTCTTAAACTTAGACTCAAGATAATGGAATAATTCATGGCCAAATAACTTATAGTTGAAAAATCAATAATAGCATAGGCATACTCATATGACTTCATATGATTAATTAGCCATCTAAGAACACAAAAAAAAAAAAAAAAATTATACAATATTATTTTCTTATGAAATGACACTGAACAAGGTTTGGACTCAAGTATTACTTGAGGAAGTTAGAACAATAACCACTAGGATATCCCCTAAGGAATAAAAATTAGATGTGTGTATGTAATATAAACTGAGATTCATATCAATTTTAGACATTTTTGTTTTGTTTTTATGGATCTGAACTCAATTGCAATTTGCAGATACCTATTCAAGTCCACATTTAAATCTAATAGGCACTGATCAAGCTATACGTCAAATCAGGTCAACCGAGAACTCGCACTCGAAGCAGATGGGTACTTTTTATATGCCATTTTTCTTTATTCACTGCAGATGGATATTTACTTGTTTTTTTAATTAACCGCACGCTCACGCTAGATAGATTGAATCCAGGAGCTTCCACCAGTTCTCTTGAGGAGGAGGATGTGCCCTTAGGCCCAAAAAGGCCACTGGAAGACCTACTTGCACATTTTTATATCTTGCAAAAAAAATTTGACCTATCTTATAGCAATAAAATCTAACCTAAACAACATTCAGGTGCAGTAAAAACAGGAGTTCCTGGAGATCGCCGCAGCTCGTCATGATCATCCTGCATGAAGCCAATACAACACTTAATTGTAACTGTGAACTATTATTACTCCAAATAACATGGCTTAAACAAAAGTAAAAAAAAGAACTAAACAGATAAAATCAGAAAAGTAATTTATTGCTCTAACCCTATGTTTGGATAAGGGACTTCAAAGTTCCATGAAACTTGGGCTAAATTCCTTAGGCTAAGTACCTTCAAAGGTGTCATTATGAAAGTCCTTTGTTTAGTGCATAGTTTTGTAGTGCTTAAGTAGTTCATTGGTAATCTTCTTATATTGCATTTTTACCAATTGACTTAAAATTTCCTAGACTTTGAAAGTCCCCCACGCAAACATAGGATTACAAGGTAGCAATACATCCACAACAACAATAAACTCAAGTCAATGACAATTATACAGCAAAATAGCTCTTATGGTCTCCTTCAGCAGAATTGAAATAAAGAAAAATCTTAGAGTGTCTAAACTGTACAACATTCAGAAGTTCCATTACCTCAAAAACCTGACTGACACTAAAATCCCCTATCTTCACCGTACCATCGCGACTAACCAACAGATTATCAGGTTTGATATCGCCATGCACTATATTCTGTTGTCAAAGGAACCACAAGAAAATCACAACAGTAAAAATGGAAAACCAATGTGCATTAAAGTGAGATAGATATCATATGTGGTGGAAAAAAACTACAGTGCTGTACGCGTAGTCCTGTTTTTCTGGGATAATCTAAATTGTTGTCATGCATTCGCACACAATGGAACATCAATCATAGTTATAAAATAAATATTCAACAGTTTTAACAATCAAATAGGACAATGCACAAGAACTACCTAAGAGGGACTACCCCAAATACAATATACAAAAACAAGTACCCTAATGTAAAGAGCAAAAAGCAATGTTCTGTGACTCAGAGAACTCAACTAACAGTTTTAACAATCAAATAGGATAATGCACAAGATCTACCTAAGAGGGATTACCCCAAACACGATAAAGAAAACACAAGTACCCTAATGTTAAAGAGTAGAAAAAGCAATGTTCTGTGACTCAGAGAACTCAACTAACATCCCCAATTATAGCGTACGTGTGTGTGAAAAAAGAGTTGTAATGTTCTTTCTATTTGGCTTCAGCTGTTTCTATAACCAATGCAAGCTAGTAAGCGCACATACGTTGACACTAAAAAGGGTTGAATTCTGTGCCTGCTATATTAAGATGGTTTTATTATTCACATGAAAATTAAATAAAATCCTCCACGTGTTAACCACCAGAAATATGGCCAAATGGATAAACAAGGATTAAACTTATTTCCTTTACAATATGTATCCCCATCAAAAGCAGAAAATAGAGAAGGGCTCGGCCAAGCATATATATGGAACTGAATTTTAAAGATCATACATGAGCGTGGAGGTACATTAGCCCTGAAACTATATCCCGCAAGTACTTCCTTGCAGTATGTTCTTCTATGCCACCTGGTGGACCAGAGCCCTCACAAACCCAATTGCCTTCAACATATTCAAGAACTGATAACAGAATATGAAAAAGAAAAAGAACAACTTGCAGTTAAGCATGGGCCTAAACAAATGGTATTGGTAACATTTAACACTAAAGCATAGTGATTATTAATTAGTCTAAAGTCCCCTCGCCATGGAAATATGATTTCTTTTCCTTTTTAGTTATGTCCGTTGTCTAATAGAGTTTGTAAGGTTTAATGTCACCTTCAGTGATGCACATGCTTATTTATATGGGCTGATTGTATCAACTTGGAAAATTACCAAGAAAACCATTGTCATTTTCTAACAATTAAAAACACTAACCAATCCTTTCACCTAATTAACACTAATATCACACCGTTTCTTTATCTTGTTTTCTTCTCAAAATTTAACATATTATGACCTTTTGACCTTTCATTTTATTTTATTTTGCCGTAAAATTTGTAATTTTTCAAAATATGAGGAATAACATATCTGTTATGTGATCATGAAAGTAATCCTAATGTGAAAAAGTGAACTATATTGCATTAGGATAATCTCACAAACACAAGATATTCACTTTCTTTTTCCAGATAATTTTTTACTTACCATGTGTCTTATTCAATACATCTCCATGTATGTTGTCCAAAAATACAAACTTTGTAAAAATATTGATACTTCAATCTTCGAAATAACAATAATAATGTTGATGAGAAAAATTAAGACATGACAATGGTGTCCTTTAATTTTGGCAACTGGGTCATATTTTTGTTGATTTTTTCGTACTTGTATGGTGAATTTCTGTAGCGACTCAGACGTATAAAAATTAAAAACCACCAGAGTTTCCAGAAAAATCTTGTAAGGGACCACATTCTAAAATCATTTTTCTTTTTGAGATAAGTTTGGAACAGCATACATCATCGCCGGATCAAGCAAATAAGTTTATTGAGAGAGAGAGAGAGAGAGAGAGAGAGAGAGAGAGGCAGTTAGTACCCATGTAGAAATGATCTATTTCTGGGTCATCAATCACCTCAATGAGATTAACTATGTTAGGATGGTGCAACATTTTCATAATATGAACCTGTATGGTAAAGGAATACAGTATTAGTGAGCATTCATCAATAGAGTGAATAAAAATTGAATCCCTAAGTTATCTTTCATTAATATAAAAGCAAAACAATCAAACCCGAAAGTATAACAAATGTTAGGCTCTAGTAGAGTAGAATATGCAGCATTGTTGGCCAACTAGAACAACATAAATATAAATTACAGACCCAAGATATGCACACAAATAAACTTATATGACACCTGAACAAGAAGAAATAAAAGAATCTAGAAAATATAATAGTCATAATCTACAAGGCAACTGTTTAAGAGTTCCCATTATGAACCTAGAAATGTACTCACACAAGAAGACATAAAAGGCATACCTCACGAAGAACATCTGTCATAGCTGTCTCTGAAGGTGCAACTCGAAGCTTTAATAAATGAGATTTATGAAAGGCCTGCAAAAATTCAACTCATTTAACCTTTATAAGAAATAAATAAATAGCTCATATCATATATTAACACAACCAAATCTCTACCTTGAACATACCAAGAAAATACTAAATACTATCTTAGCCTTTATCTAAGCAAATTAGTTTTACAAAGTTATCATCAATCAAAACTGTTTTTCATCTACTGCACAGAAATTTCCTAGGAGCAGGAAAAGCACTTTTCATGACTAGAGTGATCTCTTTCATCCAAAATGCTGAAGCCAGAAATTTAAGACAAAGAAAAACTACCTTAATTGCATAATGCTGTCCATCTACAAGGCTTCGATACAGAACCTGTTGCACATGTCAACACAAAAGGAGTGAAGAAACATTTCCAGTAAGCAGTAGGGAGAAAAACCACTATCAGTGACAAAAATTACCACTTTTCCATAGCTTCCTGCACCAATCTTACACTCACGAACATACTCATTGACCATCTTATTCCCATTTTCATCCTGAAATTGCATGCAAAAATGTATAACTGGTATGAGAAGTGAATTTGAACCTAAACCTATGGTACCTTGTACCCCAAAAGAACATAAAATATTTACCTCTGTGCGAACAACTTTGCAGGTTTCCTTCACAGGGCTTGGCCTACAAATCATTCCATTCAGTTCTCTGATGTGTAGAATCTCCTCAGAACGATTACCGTAGCATTGTGGCTCACTTTCATCAGCGTGAGTAGTTCTTGTAACCTCACCATTATATGAACCATCATCATCATTGTCTATATCATCATCCAACAACAGCTCCTGGGAACAGTGATTATTAAATCCATAATTAGGCATTGGTTTCCGCTTGGGTTTTCTGATGAAGCCAAAGCAACTGCAGCAGCCCATCATTCTAGCAAGAGAGGAACTCTTAAGGAACATTAGAAACTCAATATTTGTAGTAATTACTATAGCTCCCACCAACAAACGAAATGTTTTCCAGAAGCCTGCACAAGAACATATCAAATAATTATACAAATCATAGATTTCATGACTGACATATATATGTAACGCGTCCACACACACACACATATATGTAGTAACTTTAACATATTAGCCTTCACAAAATTCAATTAGAACTGAAACAGAAAGTCAGAAAGAAAGGTTCTTGTTTGACCATCAATTTGTTTCTGCAAAATCATATCAAGCAACAGCCAAACCAAGCCATTCTGTTAGAATTTCTTGTTCTTCATTTAACATTTCAGATAAGTACATTCCAAATTCTTCTTCATGTTAAACTAAATACTAATTCTGAATGGGTGAAAATCTACCGTACCAATCACAATTTAACAACTTGGGTTTGTGGCAGTGAATCCAAACCTGAGTTTACAGAGGGAGAGGAGAGGGCGTCAATAGCCCGATTGAACTCTGCTATTCAAGTGGATGCCATTCAGCCAAATGAAAGAAACAGCTCGCGATATTGAAGCCATCACGATTCAAACCCAGCATCGCGATGACTCCAGTTTATATATCCTCCAATGCAGGCTGTAACCCACACCTCCCCCAACCAAAAATACGTTGACCCTGTCCGAAATTACACAAAGACACAGAATTTCAATAATTTAACATCAAAATTTAAAAAAAAAAAAAAATCTAACAATAAAATAAAAAATTAACAATATAGCACACCCCATTAAACAAAGACAGCAGAAATTTACAAAAGGACAGGTTTGCGTGGAACTCTCAGACTACAATCATCACATCAAGCAACACATCGATATACTTTACAATAAGCAAATAATACAAATAAAAAAACCCAATTCTACCATTTATATTTCAAATGAAAAAAGGGGTGTGATTGATAGAAAATCCAAACTTTTTAAATCTCAATACTTTTCACTCCATCAGAAATCAACCCAATTTGGAAAATCAAAGAATTCAGAAAACCCACAACGAAACAGAAAGAAGAAACAAAATTTGGGATTAAAAACCCTAAATTTGGAATCAAGGAGGATGAGATTGGAAAAGATTTACCTGAGAAAGAGAGGACTCCGGAACGGAAACCCTAGATATGGTGCAATCGCGAGAACTGAATTCTCCCCAGGGTAAGGGGTAGGGGTTGGGAGGAGGGAATTTGAAAAAAAACCTGAAGGCAGGAGAGCAAATTGGGGAAAATTTATTTGGCAAGAAAGATGGGGTTATTTGGGAGTGTGCATATATAGGAGGGGCAGGAGTGGGAATATAAAAGTGCTTTTGCGGGAAACGCGCTTCCGAAGAAGCAGTAGGGGCTGTAAAAATGGTGGCTTGGCTTATGGTTCATCGGGGAAGAGAGAAAATTGGAAAAATATGGAATGGTAGGTGGGGCAGGTGAGCGACCGTTACATGTCATTTTCTTGAAGTTCTGAGTCGGAAAGCGACTCACGTAGTACGGATAGATTGTCATTACAGCATTTCGGTGGAAGTCATGCGGAGGAAAAAATTTACACCTAACAATGCATGATTAGACTAAAACTTCACATGAGAGTCCGTTTTATAGAAATCTTCTTTTGAGCCAAAAAAGAAGAGACACACTTTGATGGAGAAAACCTTATTTAGTGAAGAAGTTTAGAAGAGGCCGCAATTTGATCCTATGCTGCAATTCATTGATATAGATTGTGTGGAACAATCTATCGATCTCAATCCGTTTCCATCAACAAATGGCTTAATTATAACAGTGGTCGCTGAATTTATCCTGAGTTTAGTTTTAGTCTTGAACTCTCATTTAATTTTTTAGTCCATAAACTTAACAATGTATTGTATATTGGTCTTTTTCACCGTTGCCGTCCATTTTTCCATTATATTTAGGGGCATATTAGGAACTTCATCCAACATAACAATGCATTTAGCCACTTGAGAGTGAGATTGTTTCGTAGAAGTCTTTTTCTTTTAAGCCAAAAAAGAAGAGACACACCTTGATGGAGTAAACCATTTTTAGTGAAAAAGTTTAGAGGAGGCCACAATTTGATCATATCTTGCAATTCATTTGATGTAGATTGTGTGGAACAATCTATCGATCTCAATCTGTTTCCATCAATAAATGGCTTAATTATAACCATGGTTGCTGAATTTTATTTCTAATTTAGTTTTTGAACTCTTATTTAGTTTTTAATCCTTAAATTTAACAATGTGTTGTACGATTGGTCTTTTTTACTATTGCCGTCCATTTTTCCATTATATTTAGGGGCATATTAGGAACTTCATCCCACATAACAATGCATTTATTAAACCAACACACGCCACATGAGAGAGTTTGTTTCATAGAAGTCTTTTTCTTTTAAGCCAAAAAAGAAGAGACACACCTTGATGGAGTAAACCATTTTCAGTGAAAAGGTTTAGAGGAGGCCACAATTTTTTTATCATATCCTGAAATACATTTGATGTAGATTGTGTTGGAACAATCAATCGATCTCAATCCGTTTCCATCAATAAATGGCTTAATTATAACAATGGTCTTTGAAAATTATCCCTAGTTTATTTTAGTCTTTGAACTCTCATTTAGTTTTTTAGTCCTTAAACTTAACAATGTGTTGTATGATTGGTCTTTTTCACTATTGCCGTCCATTTTTCCAGTATATTTAGGGGCATATTAGGAACTTCATCCCACATAACAATGCATTTATTAAACCAACACACGCCACATGAGAGAGTTCATTTCATAGAAGTCTTTTTCTTTTAAGCCAAAAAAGAAGAGACACACCTTGATGGAGTAAACCATTTTCAGTGAAAAAGTTTAGAGGAGGCCACTGTTTTTTTATCATATCCTGCAATACATTTGATGTAGATTGTGTTGGAACAATCAATCGATCTCAATCTGTTTCCATCAATAAATGGCTTAATTATAACAATGGTCTCTGAAATTTATCCCTAGTTTATTTTAGTCTTTGAACTCTCATTTAGTTTTTTAGTCCTTAAACTTAACAATGTGTTGTACGATTGGTCTTTTTCACTATTGCCGTCCATTTTTCCAATATATTTAGAGGCATATTAGGAATTTCATCCAACATAACAATGCATTTATTAAACCAACACACGTCGCATGAGAGAGTTCATTTCATAGAAGTCTTTTTCTTTTAAGCCAAAAAAGAAGAGACACACCTTGATGGAGTAAACCATTTTTAGTGAAAAAGTTTAGAGGAGGCCACAATTTGATCCTAGCCTGCAATTCATTTGATGTAGATTGTGTGGAACAATTGATTGATCTCAATCCATTTCCATCAATAAATGGCTTAGTGATAACAATGGTCGCTATATTTTATCCCTAGTTTAGTTTTAGTTTTTGAACTTTCGTTTAGTTTTTAGTCTTTAAACTTAACAATGTGTTGTATGATTGGTCTTTTTCACTATTATTGTCCATTTTTCCATTATATTTAGGGGCATATTAGGAACTTCATCCCACATAACAATGGTTTATTAAACCAACACACGCCACATGAGAGAGTTCATTTCATAGAAGTCTTTTTCTTTTAAGCCAGAAAAGAAGAGACACACCTTGATGGCATAAACCATTTTTAGTGAAAAAGTTTAGAGGAGGCCACAATTGGATCCTATCTTGCAATTCATTTGATGTAGACTGTGTGTAACAATTGATCGATCACAATCCGTTTCATCAATATCAAATGGTTTAATTATAACAATGGTAATTGAATTTATCCGTAGTTTAGTTTTAATCCTTGAACTCACATTTAGATTTTTAGTTCTTGAGAAATGAGAAGAAAAAAAAACCTTAAAAAAATCAGATATTTTTCCTAAGAAAATTGAATACATAGGAATTTGTTTTTCATAGTTCAATATGTGATTTGTTAGTTGTTTAAGTCTAGCCCCAGTTCGATCTCCTATCAACTTTGAAATCACTTTGCCTAATATTTACAAGTTGCTAAAGTCCAACCATTTTCATTTTGTACTTTTATAGTTCAAAGTTCATTTTGTTTTAAGTTGTAGATATTAATTTATAAATTTTTATTTGCTTTTTAGCTTCCTTTTATTCTTTTTTGAAGTTTTAAGTTGAAGTTCCTAATATACCTCTAGATTTAACGAAAAAAAAAAAAACGATGAGGTTAGTGAAAATGACCAATGGTGCAACACATTGTTAAGTTCAAGAACTAAAAAAAACAAATATGAAAGTTTATAGACCAAATTTAAACTAGAGGTAAAGTTTGTAGAACATTACTAAAATTAACCTATATCAAATTTATTTCACACCTTGATAAGATATATCCCGAAAAAACGAAAAGTTACGATAAAAATATATGAAATGCGTGTAATGCATTCGTGTTTCACGTAAATAATGTGAAATCTATTAGAACTCACGAGTAATAAATTCGACCATCAACATTATAACAAACGAGCACATTACGCATTTTTATGTATAATTTACATTAAAGTGTTAGGGTTTCAAGTAAATAATGTCAAAATATTGTTTACTCTTTAATTTGTATGAACCGTACGTAGAGCAATTTGTGCTCCATCCATCCACTTTAGGCCATCTTCAACATAAACATAACTCCGTCCAAAATTATAGCTTTGCAAAAAAAATCTTTTTATGAACAATGTTGGGCCATATTCATATACCATTTCTAATTGAAGGGGCTAAATATAGCCCCTTGATTTATTAATTTAAGTTTTAAATTAAATTTATTGGTTAATTAATTTAACTACGTTGGATGGTTTTAAATCTATATGTTGAATTTGAACCAATTATTGCAACTAAGATGTTGGGTGTAAAAAAAATGGCTAAGAGAGACCAAATAATGACTTGGTGGGCTCCATAGAATTGTAGCTCAGCTACTGGTTAGAGATGAGTTTATGAGCAAATCAAGTCATTTTTTGACTTTTAGACCTTTAACCCTCTTCATTGGAGATAACCTTACTACCCATAGTTCCATGTTACATGGTAGTGTATTATGGGAGCACGGGTGTTTTTTGTATATAAAGTGTTACTTAAAATGAATATGTATGAGTCAATTTTCACTTGTAAGTAAGAAATTTTATATTTGAATATCATGAATAACAAATTTAATTTGACACCAATTTATTCTTCCCAACCATATTAAACGTTGGCGGTGAACAATATGTTTCTACAAGGAACGTTAATGCCATTTTATTGATCTTCTTGCGACCCTTGCTAGGTAATTAACATTAATTGCAAGGTGTGAAGAATTTCTCCTAGTGTTGGTAAAGAATTATACTGAAAAGAATAGTACTTGGTTACCCAAAGGATGAGTAGGAGTTCCTACTCAAATATGTTTATTGTTGATTCATACAACTTTGTGTTTATTCTTGGAAACGTTGATATAATAAATCACGATATAAAGATCGAGCTACAAAAAATCAATTAAAATTAAGGTCGTTTAGTCATCGGATTGTATAAATTTAGATGAACAAAAGTGGTAAAAACATTCTGAATCATCTATGTAATTGCTACAATAGATTAACTAAACGACCTTAGTTTTAATTCATTTTTTGCAGAGATGATCTTTACAAAGTGATTCATAATATAATGGTTCTGATCATAAGCATAAAACTCTGCGATTCGAACATGAAGACTTTTGAATTGTAGTTTCTACTCATCCTTGAGTAGTTAAACATTGTTCACTGAAAAATCTAAGGTTATTGGGAACCATTTTTAAAATGACTGAAATATTTTTTAATGAAAATATTTTTGGGTTTCAAAAACACGAAAGTACACCAGTTATATGCTTCTTGCATAAAACACTTCAAATTCTTTTTCAAGATGCACTTGAATTTTATTGATGATTGATTTTAAAGGCACTTTCATTGCCACTTGGTACTACGGTCCTCTTTACTTATAAGTGAGAGGTCTTAGGTTTGATTTTCACCAAAGACGAATTTAAACCACATTATTGTTAGTTCATTGTGAGGCTAAAGCCCACCCTGTCCTCTTAGTGTGTTTGTTAAAAAAATCAGACACTTTCATTAAAAACGTTTTCAGTCATTTAAAAAACACTTCTAAATACATCCTAATACTCTCATGCTTACTTCAAATTCTCACTAAGGCTTACACATTATCTTTCTTCCTTTTTCATATTTTCATAAATATTTCCTTATTTTTTTGTTCAATTTTTCTTCAGAACTATTAAATAATGCAAAAAATAAATAGTCATAATAAAATTAAAGAAATACTTTTATTTTCTTACTTGTCAATATAATGGATAAAAAGCCGGACGATCCCATAGAGAGGACTACTAAAAGACAAAACCTCTTTTTCCCAACAATCCCACCGGCACTAGGTTAAACCATGGATTTCCAAGAACTACTAGAAAAAATAAATAAATAAATAAATAGGCGTGATGAATGACCTCATTATTCAAGAGGGCTTTGGACAAAAGTATAAAAAGGAAATTCCACTTATCTGATAGGTAAATTAATATCAGTTTGACGAGGATAAGATTAGGTTTGACAAATTAAGGTTGAAGAAGTATATGCTAACGCTAATATATGGTCAATTGATAAGTCTTTGAATAACTATTTAATTGTTTTTTTTTTTTTAAATCGAAAGTAACTATCATGGTGGAAAGTGACCAATGAATTATTAAAAGGGAAAATTAAAATGCCCTACATCTTTTCTATAGTTGTTAGATTAAGCATTTATCCCTTTTAAAGATTTGATTAATGTGCTTCAATCAATTGTCACCTCAATAATTTTCTATTTATTTAATTTCCATGTCATTAATTTAAATGCATTTATATAGAGGCATAAGGTACCTTAACAACTAATTTCCTATAATATAGAAATTTAATTTCGTCAATCCCCTTCTACATTAAATGACATTTTTTAATAAAATAAAATAAAAAATTAATTAACTAATTCCTCATTTAATAAAATTTCTTTCTATTAAAATTGTCTCAATAAAAGTCTTCAATACGTATTTTTTCCTGTCTAGATATATAAAAAATACACTTAAAACTTATGGTACATTTGAGAACAAAAGTATTGACTTTTGGTATGTTTAGATTTCAAATGTACCAGGAAAACAAATGTACCATAAAACCAAATGTATCCATTGTTATGCAACCTTTTTGGTACGTTTAGATTTCAAATATACAAAGAAACCAAATGTACCAAAATTTCAAATGTACCATAAAACCAAATGTGCCCATTGTCAGGTAACCATTTTGGTACGTTTAGATTCCTATTGTACCAAAAGACCAAATGAACAAAAAAATCCCAAATGTACCACAAAACCAAATGTTTATATCAGATAACCATTTTGGTACATTTACATTCCAAATGTACCGAGAAATACAAAAAATCAAATCCACTATAAAACTAAATGTGTCCATATTATAGGTAACTAGACGTAGCTATATAATCAAACAAATCTTTATTATGATTTGGGTCTTCTAAATAATAAAATTTGACAATTTATTTTTAATAAATATTCTACTATATTCACAAAAAGGTAAAAATTATAACAAACAATAAAAAAATGCATAGAGATGGATAATAAATGCATAAATATGGGGATAATAGGAAAAGAAAGAAAAAAGAAAATGAAATGCCCAGGATAAGTCGTGAAAAACTAAAATTCTAAACAAAATTGAACTTATGTGAAAAACTGAAATTAATAACCAAAATTTTAGGAAAATGTTTGATCAAATCTTCAAAAGGAGTGTATGTTTAGTCTAAAAAATTAAAAAAACGAGGCACCTATATCAAAATGCCCCAAAAAAAAATACCGAATATTCCAAACCGAACCGAAAAAATCTCGAAACCAAACCGAAAATCCCAAAAATTTCGGTACCCAATACTGAACCGATCCCAAACTTTCGGTACGGGAATTGGTTTTTGGATTGGTCTTGAAATTGGGATTCTTGAAAACTTTGGTTTCGGAATCAGGACATGGTTTTCGGTTTTGTATCCCATACCGAACAAGCCCTACGAGTTCATAGTACTTTACGAAATACTTTTCAGTGGTTGAATGAATTTATATGGAGTTTAGAAAAAATAACGGTGTCAAACATATGGTATAAAAATATTAGTTGAGTAATACATCATCCTTTTGTGTAAATAATATCTTTTGTTCAAAAAAGAAAAATACACCATTCCTTTGCTAATTAAAATGCTAGGGTGACAGAACGTGGTTAAAAAAATGAGAGTTTGTTACTGGGAAATGGAGAGAAAAGTCTCTCTTCTTCGTTGTAACCAAGGTTCAAGATGGTTTCTCTCTTCTACCAAATGTCTAGATCATTGGGTGGTCCTCGAAGGTTCTTACAGATGCTTTTTCAGACGTCCGGGTGGTCCCCGAACCACCTGGGTCCAAGAGTGGATCCGCCCATGGATGGGATTTAAAATTTTGATTTGAGAGGTCAAATTAATCCATTAGGAGAGTAACGTCTGAATAGAAGTTTTCTGCAAATCGTGTGCGGCAGTGAGAAGAGGCGAGTTCAATTTCTTCTGTCGATTTTGGCTGGTTTGCTAGGGAGTGAAAGAAAAATTGGGATGGTGTGGCAAGGCATCTGGTAGGCGGTATGATCTAGCACTTGAGATTGCACAATTATACGTCTGAAAACAAACTTCAGAATACTTGAAAATAAGTAAGTTGGTTTCTGTATACTGAGAGATAGCCTTCTCTTCTTTCAATATTTATAGGGCACATAGAAATTTTTTAAAGGGATCTTTTGATATAGGCGCCTCAGTTTTGAATTTTCCATATCAAACATCTATGCCTTTTAGTGATTTGATTAAACTTTTTTTTGTCATAATGTGGTGCTATATGCACATTATATTGTAATAAATTTCCTATAATCTAGCCTTTTGATTACACTCTCCTCTATTAGAGGTAATTGTGAAAAATAAAAAAAAAGGTTGGTTAGATTCAATTTATTTTCACAATAATGCTACAATTTAGCAATAATTATCTACGATTTAAGATATTTTCTTTCCAAAATAGTTTAAAATATTTTTAAATTCCCCAAAATCAAATGTACCGAAATAAGTTTTTCTTTTAGTATGTTATGAGAAAATAGGATTGAAAATAATACAAACTTACCAATACACAATATGTACAAAATAAAGCGTACCAAAATAAAAATAATGTACCAATATTAACAATATGTATCAAATCAAATGTACCAAAATTGCAAATAAACGTACCAATTAATAATTTTTGTAACTTCAAACGTACCCGCAGATAATATATACGTAATGTATTCTACCTAATAATAATTCGTCAACAATTATACTTAAAAAAAAAAAAGCAAAAAATAATAATAATAATAATAATTTCACAAAAAAAATTGAAAAAATTACATGGACCTTTTATGTTGATCACCAACTATTTGAAAAAGAAAAAACCATTTGGAAAAAGAAATAATATTAAATGTTTGCACAACAAAATTAAAAACTGTGATCGAAAAAACATATTTGGAGGAAGAGAAAATATAGTTTAATTACTAATATCTCCACTAAATAAGGAAAAGTGCATCACGCAGATAAAATGATAAATTCAAAAATTATTTTAATTTTAAAAAATAGAGGTGAGTATTGGTCAAAGCACTTTAATCAAATTTAGATGTTTAATCTAAATGGTATAGACAAACTGTAGGGGATTCTAATTTTCCCTATTTTTTTCCCACCCCTGTAAACTCGTAGTCGCTTGCACTTTCATCTCATACCATCAAATTCACTAAAATGCTAAAGCAAAAATGTTGATATTTTTGTATGTTATATGTTGAATAATAAACCTAATTAAAATAATAAACCTCAAATTCTCAATACTAGTATATTATTTTGTAAGTGTAATTTAAATAGGCACTTACTTGTATAAAATATAGTAAGTTTACTTAAATTCGTCTATTCTACCAAGGTCTTTGTCTCCAGGCGCATAGGCACCCTAGCCCGCCTAAGGCCATCTCTAACCGAATGAGGGCCAAATGACTTGTTTTAACCCTTTAGCCCTCCAAGAAATTAATATTTTAATGAACAATGCATGGTCATAGCTTGAATGAAAAACTTTGTGCTGCAATATAAGTGCACTCGGTGTCTTAGTGTTACCACAAATGCAAACTACTATATATTATATATAACTTCAACATGTGGCTGAAATTGTTTAGCCAAGCAATCTTTAACTTTGTGATGGCCAAACTTCTTTAAACTATGCAAAAAATAATCATAACTTTCTATCATTGAAACCATTAAATCCCTTCACATATAGACATGAATGCCGTTCATACTTATTCGGAATTTTCAAGCAAAGACAAAAAACTGAATCAATAATGCATGTATAAAATCCAAAGTAGCTATTATAGGTATTGCTCGTAAAATATTATGGATAATTGGTTAGTAGGCCTACTGAGCTATATGGAGTTCAAGAGTACCAAACCCATACGGCACACAAAATTTGTCTCACAAGTACTTGACCACCGTAATAAACATAATCATCAGTAGGGCAAATTTCATGTATAATCTCAATTCACATTCTCAATACTAACATAACCTTAAAGCAAATGGACGCAAATGAACTGTTCAACACACATGAAAATCATCATTATTAACATAACCTTAAACAAAAGTGCTGTTAAACTATCAGGAGCAAATCAGTATCCCCAGGTAGCCAAATTGCTCTCGGACTGTTGGTTGTAGAAGTAGCCAGTCATAATCCTTCTAAAACTTCTATAGTATTTATCAGATTAATTATGTAAGCTTCTCCCATTTATATTAGAAACTTAAAAAAATGATAAATAAAATCAAGGAAATAAGAAAAATTCTATTTCTAATGGAAATTTGTGCAATAAAGTTTTGTGTTAAAGAAGAAAAACAGTGTATCGATTAGGAAGAAAGCAGGCACATAGGATTTAAGCCACAAAAGCCTACTTACCAGATGCATCCAGTAAATCAACCATTTATACCTTGAGGTCAACTGCCACTGCCACTTCCTCTTATAATAAAAGCCAGGCACAGAAGAAGTTTTTATCCCACCAATCTATTTCGCCCTTCACCTAATACATAGGGAGGGCGATTTATGAACAAAATGCCATTTGAGAGATATGAAGATAGAAAGAGACAGAGACAAAGACGGGCTAGCGAAAGATAATAATTCTTGGAAGGCAGAGGTTTCAAGTAAAAGAAAATTAGCCCACTTCCTCATTCAGCAAAAAAAAAAAAAATTTACAATCATTATCCAGGGCAACCCCCATAAAAAACCAAGGAATGAGCTTTTGCAGTCTTGCCATTTTGTCTGAGGAGTACCATTAATGTAAACAAGCAGTCTTACCTCCTTGCAAAAGGTGACAGTCGGTATAACAACAATATGAACAGACTTCGGCTGCAATATGAACAACAATATGACAACAATATGAACAGACTTCGTGTGCATCCATGGAGCCATACATTAGATACATGACTCAACACAAATTATTATGGCGGTTTTCAACCTTGAAAACGAAAGATTCAAAGTCATCCCACTCCTAAAGATTATGCTTAAGGAATTTGTTGTGTGATCGATAAGCTTGGAAATTTATTGAAACGGAAGTGTGTTTGGCTCTAATAGGTGACAGGCAGTTGATGCAGATGAATACAATGGAATTATGGATTTTGAAGGACTACCAAAATCAGGTGTGGGTTAAGCAAACTATCATCTTTCCCTTTAGTTGGAGGCAGTTAGGATACCCAATTCCTTTATATATGATTCACGCCGGTGAGCACCTCCTCATCCAATATTCGAGATTACTCTGGCAAGACTCGACAAAAGCATAAGTGTTTTTCTAGAATTGATACTCCAGAATGATATTCGGCTGAAGTTACTCTCTAATTATGATGACAAGATCGTTCCTTAAGGTGAGATGACTTATTTCCTTTTCAAGCTTCAATTCAATGTTTTTTTTTGTTGAATGTAGCAATTTGAATGTTACGTCCTCAAATACAAATTAAGTCGAGATGTGACGTCTTGCAAAAACTGTCATCTCCCGATGTTTAGTAAACTGGGATGATTCAGAAGTATACTTTGCTTGTTCATAATTACTGAAATGTTGATTTTAGTAATGCTATTTGTTGCTGGAAGTCAAACTCCACAGCCTCTTGTACAAGTTGCTTCTTTGGACATTGGCTGTCATGCCCCGTGGTGAACTATATATTTTTACAAAGGATAATATATTAATTAAAAAAAAATTGCTTCTACAAAAGGAAGAAGCCGTGCAAAACATGACTTCATCAACAAAAGAAAACATGCAGTCGGCTACATAATAAAAAGGGGGTAAAAAAAATAAATGAGAAAATATGTGTTTCATTGCACAAAAGAAGATGACGTGCAAAACATGAGCCCCCCATTTTTTCTGCAACAAAAGACGTGGAGGACTGGAAACAATTGGTGGGAGAAGTTAAGAGAAAGTGGTGGAGTACAATGCATGACCTCTATTTTGCCTCATGTAAAATTCTAGGGCCTTCCTTGGATGCCTATAAATAGGCACTAGCTGAAATTGAGAGAAAGAAAAGAAGCAACGAAGTATTGCCGGAAGAGAAGACGAAGTAATCCGTTGCCGGCGATTCCAAACCAAGCCTTTCAAGGAAGGAGAGCAAACTATAAGCAACAATCAGAAGGTACAAAACCTATGTTTCTTTTCTCTTCATATTCTCTCTAGTAAATTTATTTTGCAGGCAAGTGTTGTCTTGAGTAAACTTTAGTCAGCAACAAGAACCTATACGCTAGCAACCCCTGCGTTCCTCTATGCCTGCAAAAACCTCAGGAGTTGTAGCCGCGAAAAGAAAGCTGTGCTCCCATTAAAAAAGATACAGAAAGATGCTTCCAAAAATTCCAGGACCTACTCGTCAAGCATTTTCTCGACTAAGCATGTCTCTATGTAGACACGGAGGTGCTGGAATGTGATCTGTATGGACGGTCAGATCTATAGAATTTCTGATTTGAATTATAATACTTCAAAATCTCACATATGTTCAGGCCTTACGGGAAGGCTTTGATATATACACCACAACAACCACTTTACAGATTAAACTGTAAGTGACAGCATGCACACACATGCCGCAGCACCATCTATACACCTTTACACATTAAACTACTAGGTAACAGCACACACACATGCAGCAGATAGGTAACAGCACACACACATGCAGCAGCACCATCTGCTGTCTTCTGACAGCACACATGGGAAAATGCTTTAACAGTAACCAAGCACGCATGGGAAGACTTCGGACAGCACACATGCACATGCACATTCCTTTCCCTGCTGTTCATGAGTCAGCAAATGCTTGCTGTGCTGTCTGTACAGCTTGGCCTGCTGTCCTTCTTCCAATACTTGGGTTAACAGCCCCCCGCAAGCGAACAGGTGGGGGAACAACTGGAAGCTTGGAGACAAGAAACTTAAATCGTGAACAAGAGAGGCCTTTAGTAAAAATGTCAGCAAGCTGGTCTTGAGAACACACATAACTTACTACGAGCTGTTTTCGAACCACCTTTTCACGAACATAATGGTAGTCGACCTCCAGATGCTTAGTGCGCGAGTGGAAGACTGGATTGGACGCCAGGGCAATTGAGGAAATGTTGTCACACCAAATGGTTGGTGGAACCAAATTTAAATGAAGATCTTTGTAGAGAGACCTTAACCATGATAATTCTGCAGCAGTATAAGCTAACTGGCGATACTCCGCTTCTGCACTCGAACGTGAAACGGTCTTCTGCTTCTTTGAACTCCAGGAGACAAGATTAGAACCCAAATAAACACAGAAACCACCCGTAGAATGACGAGTATCAGGGTTGCCAGCGTAATCTGCATCCGAATAAGCTGTCAACGTAGCAGTTCCTGGTTGATACAGTAAGCCATGATTATATGTAGCCTTTAGATACTGAAGAATTCTCTTGACTGCCATCCAGTGTGTGTTTTTCGGGGAATGCATAAACTGGCACACTTGATTCACAGCGTAGGACAGATCAGGTCGTGTGATGGTGAGGTACTGGAGCGCCCCCACAACACTGCGATACATCTCTGGTTTGATGTAATGATCGCCAATATGAGCACTCAGTTTTTGACCAGACGACACAGGAGTAGAAATAGGTTTGGCATCTGTGAATTTTGTGCAAGTGAGGAGATCCAGTGCATATTTAGACTGACAAAGATGCATGGCATCACCATTATACTTCACTTCAATGCCTAAGAAATAACTGAGCGGTCCCAAATCTTTCATTAGAAACAAACTACCAAGTTTCTGAATCAAATGAGCCACCTGGCGTGGATTGTTCCCTGTTATAAGAATGTCGTCGACATAAATTAACAGAATAATATATATACCCTGCCTGTCAAACACAAAAAGGCTGTAATCACACGTAGATTCCTCAAACCCTAGTTGAAACAAGAAATCAGAGAACCGTTGAAACCAAGCCCTAGGCGCTTGTTTGAGACCATAAAGAGATCGATGTAGCTTACATACATGATGAGGAAACTGGTTGTCAATGAAGCCTGATGGTTGTCTCATGTAAACATGTTCATTTAAGTATCCATGCAAAAACGCATTCTGCACATCAAGTTGGCGTACAGGCCACTTCTTTGACACAGCAAGACTCAAGACGAGTCGAATGGTGCTATGCTTTACCACAGGGCTGAAAGTTTCGTTGTAATCCACACCAGCTTTCTGATGAAAACCATTGGCAACTAACCGAGCTTTATGTCGCTCAAGAGTGCCATCAGCGTGACGTTTAATTTTAAACACCCATTTGTTGGGTAGCACATTCATTGTAGAATTGTACGGAACTAAGCTCCAAGTTCCATTTCTTTGTAGTGCATTAAACTCCTGCGCCATAGCTTCTCTCCACGCCTCATGTTTGACTGCCTGACTGAAACAGGTAGGCTCAACAAGAGAGTTATCAAGTGCAACATGCATAACATATTTTGGATTTGGTTTGTGAACCCCTAATTTAGACCGTGTAGTCATAGAATGTCCAGTATCACTAGGGACAGTGGGTTGCACACGATGTTCAGTTACTAAAACTTGCTCATTTGATGATAGTGAGGGTCCTATAGATAGGTTAGGGTCTAAAGGTAGGTTGAGCTGTGATACAGGTTCAACCATGGATGGTGGATTAGTGGGGTAATGGAAAGATAGGTAAGATATGAGGGAAAAAATTGTTACCTTGTTCGTCGACACTGGCAGAAGGAGATGTGAGTCCCTTAAAAGGGAATGAGTCCTCGTCGAATAGAACATGGCGAGACAAATAAACTCGTCTTGTGGTCATGTCCAAGCATCTGTATCCTTGATGGTTCAAAGAATATCCAAGAAAAACACAGGACTTTGATTTTGGTTGTAACTTGTTTTGCGTGTATGGTGTTAGCCATGGAAAGCAACGGCAACCAAACACCTTCAAAAACTCATAATTGGGTTTTCTTTGAAATAATTTCTCAAACGGAGATGTATCAAATAATACACGAGTAGGTAATCGGTTTATTAGATATGTGGCAGTTGAGCATGCATCAAACCAAAACGTAGTTGACATGAAAGACTGAGCAAGCATAACCATGGCAGTTTCGACAAAATGTCGATGTTTTCGTTCAGCTAAACCATTTTGTTCAGGATGTTTAAGGCAAGAAAAACGTTGAGAAATACCATGAATATCAAGAAACCTTTGAAAAGAATGATTCTTATATTCACCACCTTCATCACATTGAAGAGTTTTTATGGATTTGTTAAACATATTTTCAACTTTGGCTTTAAACTTCACAAATATCGCAAAAACTTCAGATTTTTGTTTCATGGGAAAAATCCATGAATATCGCGAATAATCATCCACAAACAACAAATAATAACGAAAACCTTCGTTAGAAGGAATTGGAGAACACCACACATCTGAATGAATAAGTTGCAAAGGAAATTGAGACCTAGACTCGGACAATTGGAAAGGTAATTTAGTACTTTTACCTAGAGGACATGACTCACAAAAGCGTACATCAGAGGTACCATGAATTGGTACCAATTTTTTTGAAATTAAAAACTTGATTATTGGTTTTGCAGGATGGCCAAGACGTGCATGCCACTTTTGAACCGACACTCGAACTCCCACACATGCAGTAACAGAATGCTTGAGACAGCCACTGCCATTTGGAAATGGGTACAACCCATTCTCACATCTCCCTCGGAAAAGTGTCTTCCGTGTCTTGAGGTCCTTTACAAGGAAAACATGGGGAAAAATAAGTAAGTAACAATCATTATCTAGGGTAAACTGATGAGCAGAAAGGATATTAGTGGAGGCAGTTGGGCAATGAAGAATGTCACGTAAAACAAATGAGCAAGATTTAGTTTGAAGTTTACTGGAACCATAATGTGCAATTGAGATGCCCGTGTGATTACCTACACCTCCTACTCCTTCATTCCCGTGATACTCTTTGGGATTGGCCAGATTGTGAATGTCAGGAGTAATGTGTGCATTGGCTCCTGTGTCTAGGAGCCAAGAACCATTCTGCTGTTTGTTAAGAGTAATTGGTGAAGAAGTCATGGCCGAGAGTCGTTTGGCCGGAATTCGTCCTTCAAAGGCAGTGTTCATGCGCTGGTAGCAATCCAATGCAGGATGGCCTGGTTTACCACATATCTGACACACAATTCTATCACCACTAGAGACAAACCTTTCGCCAGTACCTTGATTATTCTGCGAAGCATTGTAATGGCGAGGATTGGGACCTCGTTGAGCACCACCACGATGTGAGTAGTTCCCGCGTCCACCACCACGAGAACGACCACCCCCACGTCCTCGAGAAGCCACGAAGGCATTAACAGTGGCTCCTTCAACCAACGGAACATTGTGTTCCACCATTCTCCTTTCTGTTGTCAGCAGCAAGGATTCAAGGGCAGGATAAGTGATAGGGTTGTCACGAGCTTGTGCTGCGCTCACAGTCATCTCATACGCTGGTCCAAGATTATTCAACACAATCTGGACCAGTTCATCATCACTCATAGGTTGCCCAACAAGAGCAAGATTGTCAGCAATCACATTCATGCGATCAAGGTAATCCGCCACAGAGAGATCACCTTTTTTGGTCTGCAACAATTCATTCCTTAGAAACAAAATACGATTCTGAGACGTGGATGCATACCTTTGCTCCAGAGCTTCCCAAGTAGTTCGAGCAGTTCTTTTGCTTGCCACCACAGACAAGACAGACGCAATCAGAGATCCATTAATCCAGCTAAGGATCATTTGATCCTTTTGCACCCACGTTGTGTACGCAGGATTCACGGTTGTCAAACCAGCAACATGTTTTGGGGGACACACCAAGGTGCCATCAACATACCCCATCAAGTCCCGGCTTTTTAAAATAGGGAGAATTTGAGCCAACCACAGTGGGTAGTTGGTTCTATCAAGTTTGATATTGACGATAATGGAAAAAGGTTGAAAGGTGGTGGTTTGGGGGTTAGGGTTGATAGCAGGGACATTGTTTCCAGCCATGGAAGCGATGATGGACAGAATAATAGGTTAGGATCTTTGTCGTTAGACAAAAAAGGCTCTAGAGACCATATAGAATTTCTGATTTGAATTATAATACTTCAAAATCTCACATATGTTCAGGCCTTACGGGAAGGCTTTGATATATACACCACAACAACCACTTTACAGATTAAACTGTAAGTGACAGCATGCACACACATGCCGCAGCACCATCTATACACCTTTACACATTAAACTACTAGGTAACAGCACACACACATGCAGCAGATAGGTAACAGCACACACACATGCAGCAGCACCATCTGCTGTCTTCTGACAGCACACATGGGAAAATGCTTTAACAGTAACCAAGCACGCATGGGAAGACTTCGGACAACACACATGCACATGCACATTCCTTTCCCTGCTGTTCATGAGTCAGCAAATGCTTGCTGTGCTGTCTGTACAGCTTGGCCTGCTGTCCTTCTTCCAATACTTAACAAGATCTACTCGTTAAGCATTTTTTTGGCACAGCATGTCTCTACAGAGACACGGAGGTGTCGGAAAATGATCTTTACCGGGATGGTCAAAATCTGCTGGTCAATAAATTTTCTAGGCGGAGACACGGAGGTGCCGGAAAGTTGATATCTCTACACCAAGTGTATTCGAGACAAAGAAAGAAGAGGAGTTCCAGACCACAAACGTCATATTCTCTTCACCAAAGCCTTAGATGCAACGGAGGAGAAACCACAAAGCAACTTCTGTAGACAACAAATATCACACACCGGTCCGTCAAGTGCAGCTTCAAAGTTCCAAGCTTAGTCCCTATGAGAAAGGCAGGAAGGAAGCAATATATACCAAGATACACAGAATTCACAATTTCGAATTATACAGAGAAAAAACCAAAGAAAGCACAAAAATAAAGAGGAGGACAAAAAAGAAGAAACTCGAGAAGAAAGAAACTGTTCTCTTTGTACATTCTAGTCTTTGGTGTTTTCTTTGCTGCTCATCATGGGTACAAGACATGGAGGCTACCTTTCTATGTAAGAGTTCCACCAAAAGATTTTTGTGCTAGGAATTCGAAAGAGAAGGAAAAGTGAAGATTGTAAAGTCTGCAAAAGAAAGCTACAACAGGGAATAAAAAAAAATAAAGGAAGTTGTCTTCTAAGTTGCTAGAAGATTTGACGCAAACACAAATAAAAGATGAGATGGAGACAAAATGATAGAACCTACAAGTCAAAAGCAAAGAAAGAAATAAGTTTTCATCAAGGAAAGCTTTGTACAGTACTTGAGACAACGATGCTGTAGCAGCTTTGATGTTCTGGCTTCGCAGCTTCAATAGATGTTCTTCCTTCTTATTCCACCGAAAGCCTTACTATTAAGAAAAGGAGAGTTGATTCCAAAGTAGTGGAGGATTGCAGTAAAAGACCCAAAAAGGGCAAGTGTGCTGCAGGGAAGTCAAAGACCCCCTGATCCTTTCACATGGTTGATTCAAATGGGCAAACTCCTATGAAAGACTTGAAGTGGATACAGGATGAAAAAGATGATAGTATCCTGGGTGGTGATTTCAAATTACGGCAAAACCTCAGCCTGGTCGTTCAAATAAATCCTCTGCACAATGAAAGAAATAGGGCAATCACATGATGGTTCAAAGGCTGAAAGACCCAACAATTAAAAGGGTGTCATCTGTTCAAAAACCAAAAAGACGAAGGTAATTCTACAAAGGCTTATCAGTACTCCTAAACAACAAATACAAGACCACCAAGGAGCTACAAATGAAATTAGTAGATAACTCTAAACTGATGTTGTTGCGGAATAAAATCTGAAGCAAAGCTTTCAAATACGAAGCAAGTTGAATTCAGAAAACAAAGCTGCCAGTCAAAAGGGGTTCATACTGATTAACAACTAATTGGTATAAATTTCCAAGTAAAGTCAATGGACATGATTTCCAAAGTAAATTTGTCCGTTGTATCAGTTGGCATATAATTGATACAAAATTTCTCCAAAGTCAAATCCAAATCCAAATGGCATAAAGCCGCTCCAAATACTAAATGGCACAAAGCCACTTCAAATGACATGAAGTCACGTTAAATGGCACGAAGCCGCGTTAAGTCTCAAATGGCACGAAGCCAAAAAGCACGAAGCCGCTTCAAGCTCCAAGTGACTCAAACTTCTCACTTGCAAGAGCCTAAACTGTGTAAGGCATCAAATGCTCATTGCCTGAACAAGTTCAAAATTGCACAAGGCATCAAATCCAAACAAAGACATTTTGAACTACGCCAGCTTGATTCCACCAAGGATACATAGGCAATCTAGAGATTCAATCTAGATGCAAAAGCACAAAGACAAAAACTCCAAATCGAATCCCTGGTTCACCTCAACCACATTCACCACAAAATTCAAATCGAATCCTTGGTTCATTCAACCAAATTCACCAAATACAAAATCCTTTTTTAGTGAGTCATTCCCTCATTAACAAAACCCAAACCCAAATCCAAGGAACTACGAGTGACTTGATCCCTCGAGAGGGTATGTAGGCAATCTAGGGCTCGACCTAGGTGCAGCCACAAAATCAAACAAACACCCAAATCCCCAAGTTACGATTTATTCATATTGGAATCAAAGGTTTTTCCTATTTAACGAAGGATTGTAGTTAATAGACGCATTGTCTAGAATGGGTCGAACTCAAATTAATAAAGCCCTCTTTGGAAAAATGAACGAGGGTGAAATTGTGTCGAGTGAATTATTTGTTGTACAATTTTTGCTCAACACCCCGGATTCGGCCCAAAGTAAATCCGAGCAGGTGACAATTCACGTTAGTTTTAAGAGCAAAATGTAACTACTTCCAAGTCTCCAAAATCATAAGCAATTTCATTACCATTCTTATAAATAAACCTCAAAGTGAAACTACGAAGTTTCAAATCTAGAACAAAGGTATAAAATATCTAATGTACACAATTTTTATTTTTAACATAAACGATAGAGAATTTCATTGATTAGAACAAATACATACAACCAACGTTACATCAAGGTGCCAAATGAGTGTAATTCTCCAGTGACCAAATATCTTTGACCTGGAGATAAATTCACACAAATTCGTAAATATGGAAAACCCCTACACGAGTACCACCACACAACAAGAACCATAAGCAACCAGTGTAGATCCTCTATAAAGATGGCGTACGTAATAGACCTAACACTGGAGCCACAAAAGTCATCGCAAGAATGAGGCTATAAACAACTCAGCGCAGCCTGCTACGCAGGACAAAACAATACAAAATGAAAAACTACCTAGTTAATCCGAGAATAGAACCATCAACTGACAAGTCTTCATGGTGAGGACTAGGCCTGGCAAACGGGTCGTGTCTGTCGTGTTCGTGTCGTTTTCGTGTAACACCTGTTATCTTAACGGGTTGTGTCGTGTCACACCCGTTATCTTAACGGGTCCTTAACAGGTCGTGTCACTTTACCCAACGGGTAAAGTAACCCGACCCGTTATGACCCGTTAAGAAAAAAATATATTTTTTTTAAATTTGCACATACCACACATTGCGACATAAATATTACTTGAAAACATTAAAACATTTCTCGTTCAAGTACTATATCTACACTCGAAAATGAAAGCCTAATAAAAAAAATAATACATACACTACTAATCTATTACAAATATTAAATGTGCAAGGATAAAGAGTTTTTGTTTTTAAGATTGTCCCGTTACTTGATCTCTGAATGTTTTTTTTTTGTGATTTTTTGCTGATGTGATCTCCAAGCATATACAAACAATTTTGACGGTTTGGATCGTTGAAATTAGTTTTGGAGAATTTGTAAAACGATAGATTGACTAACACTTAGAGTTTATTTATACTTTCATTAAGTATAACATAAGATTTTGTGGTATCCACTTGTGTAAATATTTTAAATTGAAGATCGAATTCATTCATTGTATTCATATAGGGTCAAGGAGTGTAGTTATAAAAAATCATCAAAATCGGAGTTAAAATAACCGTTAAATCGTGATTTTTCGTTTATAACCGTTGAAAAGCTTTGTCCCGTTACTTGATCTCTGAATGTTTTTTTTTTGTGATTTTTTGCTGATGTGATCTCCAAGCATATACAAACAATTTTGACGGTTTGGATCGTTGAAATTAGTTTTGGAGAATTCGTAAAACGATAGATTGACTAACACTTAGAGTTTATTTATACTTTTATTAAGTATAACATAAGATTTTGTGGTATCCACTTGTGTAAATATTTTAAATTGAAGATCGAATTCATTCATTGTATTCATATAGGGTCAAGGAGTGTAGTTATAAAAAATCATCAAAATCGGAGTTAAAATAACCGTTAAATCGTGATTTTTCGTTTATAACCGTTGAAAAGCTTTGTCCCGTTACTTGATCTCTGAATGTTTTTTTTTTTGTGATTTTTTGCTGATATGATCTCCAAGCATATACAAACAATTTTGACGGTTTGGATCGTTGAAATTAGTTTTGGAGAATTCGTAAAACGATAGATTGACTAACACTTAGAGTTTATTTATACTTTCATTAAGTATAACATAAGATTTTGTGGTATCCACTTGTGTAAATATTTTAAATTGAAGATCGAATTCATTCATTGTATTCATATAGGGTCAAGGAGTGTAGTTATAAAAAATCATCAAAATCGGAGTTAAAATAACCGTTAAATCGTGATTTTTCGTTTATAACCGTTGAAAAGCTTTGTCCCGTTACTTGATCTTTGAATGTTTTTTTTTTTTGTGATTTTTTGCTGATGTGATCTCCAAGCATATACAAACAATTTTGACGGTTTGGATCGTTGAAATTAGTTTTGGAGAATTCGTAAAACGATAGATTGACTAACACATAGAGTTTATTTATACTTTTATTAAGTATAACATAAGATTTTGTGGTATCCACTTGTGTAAATATTTTAAATTGAAGATCGAATTCATTCATTGTATTCATATAGGGTCAAGGAGTGTAGTTATAAAAAATCATCAAAATCGGAGTTAAAATAACCGTTAAATCGTGATTTTTCGTTTATAACCGTTGAAAAGCTTTGTCCCGTTACTTGATCTTTGAATGTTTTTTTTTTGTGATTTTTTGCTGATGTGATCTCCAAGCATATACAAACAATTTTGACGGTTTGGATCGTTGAAATTAGTTTTGGAGAATTCGTAAAACGATAGATTGACTAACACATAGAGTTTATTTATACTTTTATTAAGTATAACATAAGATTTTGTGGTATCCACTTGTGTAAATATTTTAAATTGAAGATCGAATTCATTCATTGTATTCATATAGGGTCAAGGAGTGTAGTTATAAAAAATCATCAAAATCGGAGTTAAAATAACCGTTAAATCGTGATTTTTCGTTTATAACCGTTGAAAAACTTTGTCCCGTTACTTGATCTCTGAATGTTTTTTTTTTTGTGATTTTTTGCTGATGTGATCTCCAAGCATATACAAACAATTTTGACGGTTTGGATCGTTGAAATTAGTTTTGGAGAATTCGTAAAACGATAGATTGACTAACACTTAGAGTTTATTTATACTTTCATTAAGTATAACAAAAGATTTTGTGGTATCCACTTGTGTAAATATTTTAAATTGAAGATCGAATTCATTCATTGTATTCATATAGGGTCAAGGAGTGTAGTTATAAAAAATCATCAAAATCAGAGTTAAAATAACCGTTAAATCGTGATTTTTCGTTTATAACCGTTGAAAAGCTTTGTCCCGTTACTTGATCTCTGAATGTTTATTTTTTATGATTTTTTGTTGATGTGATCTCAAAGCATATACAAACAAGTTTGACGGTTGGGATCGTTGAAATTAGTTTTGGAGAATTCGTATGCCATCAATCAAGTTCCGTGTGTATGTGTGTGTGTATATATATATATTTATTAAGTAGATTTAAATCTATTTATTTTGTACGTATAAATTATAATTGACTGGTACACGGAATAGTACATACATCACGTGTCACGTGTGTCATTATAAAAATAGTGAGATATGTCATGACAGTCATGTGTATGATAAAAAGTTAATAACTTAAAAAAAAAAAAAAAATTTCTCACCACTTCTATTAATTTTCATTTTTCCCTCTCTTTTTTGTTTCCTTTTCAACTTTTTTTCTTATCATTTTCACTTTTCCCTCCAACATCTTTCCCTAATTCCCTCACTTTTTTGTTTTATTTTCAACTTTTCTTAACATTTTCATTTTCCCTCCATTTTTTTTTTCAAAAAGGGCGGCAAGTTGGCAAATGGCAATGGTAAGAAATTGATTATTGAAATTTGAGAATGGAAACAAATCACATATGAGTCCTGACGCATCAAATTTCAATGGATGCAAAATCATGCAAATATGCAATTCATGATCATGCATATTAAATTATTAATTAATAATTATTATAGTTTTTATAAAATTTAATATATATATATATATATAATTAGTATAGATAGACTTAATATTTCGGGAGTATAATTATTATAGTATATATAATTATTATAAATTTTATAGTTAATTTAATATATATATATATATATTTATTATAATTTTTAGGGGTATAAAATTGTAAAACTAATGTATATAATTATTACAGTATTTTTTTAGGGTTATAAAATTATAAAAATAATATTCTGCTTATCGTGTATCGTGTTTACCCACGTGTATACCCGACCCAACCCGTTATCTTAACAGGTGCTTATCGGGTTACCCGATAAGACCCGATTCGTTATCGTGTCGACCCAAACACCTGTTAATTTCGTGTCGTGTCGTGTCGGGTTATCGGGTCGTGTCAGAAATTGCCAGGCCTAGTGAGGACAAACCCGCTTATAGAGAGATTTATAGCAGCCATAGTGGGACAAACCACCATAGATGACGCTAGGTAAGGTAACTTAGTCACAGTTGGCCGAGTAGTGCACATCTATTGTGGAAAACAAGCCGTGTGAGATGTATCTGACCACCACAACCATTAATCCTTACCCAAATCACAAATAATGCCCAAAATCAGAGGGCATATCTCGAATTTAGGAAGAAACTCCAAAAAAATCGAAGGGTTGTTAGCAAAAATGGTGGGAAAAGGAGAGGGCGTTGGGCATCTCGGGGATCGGTGAAAAAGAAAAATGGCTGACGGGGGCAAGCGGACGCGCGAGACAGATTGGGGGCAAAGGGAAAAATTGTGAAAGGGGTCACTGATCAAGGGAGGAGAAGGAGAGGCAAAAACAAGGTGTGGGTGCATGGCAAAATTGAAGGAGAAGGAGAGAAAAAAAAAAGTATGGGTGTAGGGCGAAATTGAAGGAGGGGAGTAGGGGATAAGGAGAATGCAAGATAAAAAGGGTGGAGAGGGCTACCATCGACCTCAAGCCAGAGCGGAGAGCTGGCAGCGGTGATGCCAAATCTAGGGTTGAAGTGGGTGAGTGAGAGGATAAGGATCTAAATGGTCACGAGAGGATTTGATGTGGGATAATAATGTACACAATGTTGTAAAAACAGTTAAAAAAAAAAATCTAATCTCTTCCAAAAAGAACCATAATCTTCAATAGCTCTTCAATACATAAAAAAACATGTCAACTTCTTACCCAAGCTAATCTGAAAGGAAATGTAAACTGAAATGAATACACAATCAAGGGTGTTGAATTCAAAGACTGCAATACAATGGACACAAGAATTACAAGAAATCAATGAATCAATAACAATACAAACATCTCATGTAATTCATCATCTATATATCCAATGAGGCCTTATTCCGATATTGATTTTACATTTGTCATCCTTTCTGCAGTTTGTTTGCAAGAGGGAACGATGAAGCTACACTCCAGAATGTTAAGATAGTTGAAGAAGAAGATAGAAGAGAGAAAGAAATGAGAGGTTGAGAGAACAATCTGTATTTTGTTATTCCTATTTCTGAATAATGAGCACTCTGCTTTACAACTTCAGTTTTATATCTCAATACCCCAATCTCATCAATCTAATCAATATAGCTAACTAAATAATCTAGGATTGTGACAAGTGTCAACAACCCAATACATCACATTCTTCATTAGACTCCTAACATCCCTCCTCAAACTCAAGATTGGGGCACCCAATCATGAGGTTGAAGCATTCAGGTTGTCAAAAAAACATCAATGCAGAGTGTAGACAACTCGTTGATGAAGATCTGTTGTTGTTACTCCAGCCACTAGTAGAAACTTAAAAAAAAACAAAGGCTTTTAGCATGAACCATGAGCTTTGGCAATCTAAACTCTTTTTGGATAGTATTCCTTGCAATTGGAGAGTGGAGTATCTGGTCACTGCTGCACACATAGTTTGCAATAAGAAAACCTCCTAGCATCTGGAGCTTGTATTTTACCACCATTATATCGTGTATACCATAGTACCCAAATCAACGTAGACTTGGTGTCCCCACCCTTATAAAAAATTCTCATATGGTAGCCTAACTGAATATCAAATATACTTCCACCATTACATAACCGAAGTACATAAAATCCTCGGAACTCATGTACAACAGTTTGAGTAAGAACACCAATTTTCGCCTTGTTGTCAGAGTTAAGAATTGGAAATGTCACTTGAATACACGGTTGTAAACCCACTGAAATCAACTGAGAGTCTGCACTTGCCTTGTCAATACATTCCAAAACTTGTTTTTCCTGCATCAGTTAAAAACATTTCATCTTCTGAAACAATGAAGTGAGAGAGAGAACCAAACTTGCGATCATAAGCTGTATGAATGTCAACATTAGAATTGCTCTGTAGGTGTTTCATGATTTTGCAGGATGACTAGACACACTAGTTTGAGTTGTTGATCCAATGTGCTTTGACATGATTCAGGGGTTGAAACTGAAGATTAAGCATTATGTATGTGATAACAATCAGCATCAAAATGATCATTCTGTGAACAAATTTGATGTGTAGGAAATTCAGTGGTAGAGAATTAAGATATGGAGATGGAGGTGAGCCAAGAACTCCTGGTGAAAATTGAGGAAGAGACTTGTAGATATTAAATCTTTCACCATTATTGTAACGAAACCGACCTTTACCACAATTCTTGGACTGAAAATTCCTATAAGCACCATTATAACCACCGGCATGTTTACCATTGCTCAACTGACCACAAATATAACCATTGTAAGCCACATTATCATAGCTAGATTGGGCTGAACTACAATTGGATTAAGCATGATAGCCACCATTGTAACCAGCAACACTATTACCATTTATATTACTTGATTGACTAGCATGAAAATGAGAGCTAGAGAGAGGAAAGGAATAACCTTTTATCTCAGATTTAGATACAACAGCAGACAAAAAAGGTGGCATTGGAACACAATCCACAATGGCTTCCTCAGTGAGCAATTGTGCATGAAAATCCTCAAGTGAAATGACATTCTCACGCCCTCTTATTACACATTTAAATGTGTTGTAGTCTACAGGGTGTCCAATCAAGGCAATGATCACAATGTCTTCATTAGGAAATGTAACACCAAGAATAGAAAGTGCATCCCTTGCTTCTATAATTCTTCGAAGATACTGGGAAATTGAATCAGATCCTTTCTTAATGTTGTACAAATCAGTCTTTAACGTGATGATACTAGTTCTTGTGATTGGTAAGAAAATTTTGTTTTGAAGACGAACCCACATCTCTTGAGAACTCTTGCTTCCAATCACATAAGAAATCGCAGATGAAGAAAGTGTTGCAGTAAGTAACAACATCAAAGCATGATCATGCATTTTCCACACTTTAAATTCATCTAATTCTGGTCTGGCAAATGACTCATATATGATTACAGAATGTGTAGAGGTTGCTGTGTACTGAGGAGGACAAGGATTCGATCCATCAATGAATCCCATAATGCCATGACCTTGTAGCATCATCTTCATCAAAAAATGCCACTGCAAGTAGTTGGAGTCATCTAATTATATACAAACAGAGGAAGAAACAGATGGAATCAACGATACAATTGGGGATTGCAAAAGTTGCAATTATGCAGCTGTAACCATAACTTTTGTTGTAGAAATGAACAACCCAATACATCACATTGCAGATAGAGCAGAGAAAAGAAAAAGAATCTTGATCAAGAATCAAGAAGTCGAACAAGAAATCAATCGAAGTATAGAAGAAATGAGCGGAACCATGTTGTTGGTAATTAGCCCATTCAACTTGACTGAAACCCATGTTGAAACGGATGAAAAAACAAACACCTGGTTGATCAGCTTTCTTTGAGGATAAAAAACAAACACCTGGTGTGCAAGAACTTGCAGAATGCAGAATGCAGAACGCACAGAACCAAGAAAATCACAACCCAGAAAATCAGAAAGAAATCACAGAGAGATCATAGAAGAAAGAAATAGGTAGCGGAAGCAAAGAACCAAGGATCGAAAAAGCTTGCAACGAAGCTTATTCAGCGATGATACCATGTTAAGATAGTTGAAGAAGAAGATAGAAGAAAGAAAGAAACGAGAGGTAGAGAGAACAATCTGTATTTTGTTATTCCTATTTCTGAATAATGAGCACTCTGCCCTACAACTTCAGTTTTACATCTCAATACCCCAATCTCATCAATCTAATCAATATAGCTAACTAACTAATCTAGGATTGTGACAAGTGTCAACAACCCAATACATCACATTCTTCGTTATACTCCTAACACGGAAGAGTAGACTCTTTCTGAAGCAAGAACATTGGATTTTGATTTCACAATTTCAAGAGAGCACTTTCCATCACGCTCTCAAGGACAAGGTTGGTTTCCTTGCTTCCTTTTATCCAACATTTACTTGGTTCAGTGTGATGTGTGTGCTATGTCAAACAACTTAAAGCAAACATCTTATTAATCACTTTTCTTTTCTTTTGCAGATGTATCATGCCCTGATTTGTAAATACAGGCTATTCTCGAGTTAGGATGTAAACACATCTTAATTATAAGTAACGAAAATCTATAAGCAAGATATGATGAGAAATAATAAAAATGACTTATTTATAACAAATTGTGTTATATATAATAAATGCTTGAGTTCATCGGAGCTTATGCATAATATTTATCAAATATCATTGTAAAAGGAATACTAATTTACAACTGGTTTGCGGATGAAGTAGGCATCTAAACAATAATAATTAATGTTGTACCATACTTCATTAATTCCGAAACTACCGAGCACCGGTTAACTTAATACATTCAGGGACCCACTGAAAGATTCATGTTGAGGCACCACTGTCAAAGCACAAGAGTTTCTCTTCAACCAAGAGGCCAATCACAACGCTATGCGTGTCAACATCAGAATAAAACTCCTAGAGTCCCACATCGACCATAGACAGATGCTGAAAACTCTCCTCAACTACAAAAGGAGACTATTCTCCTACAATTGATCCCTAATACCATTATTGTACTTAAACTCATCATTCGAACTCACTAGTAATGATTATACTTGAACCCATATGTTGTGTAAACCCTTCTTTATTAATGAGAACTTCTTTATCCCATGGACATAGCCCAACTTAGGGTGAACCACGTACATCTCATAAATAGTGTTCGGTTTCATAAATATTGTTCAGTTTCATAAATAGTGTCTGTCATGGACGCATGGGTCCTGCGCGTCAGGTTTTTTATATTTTCTTTTTATATTAAATTGTGTCATTTTCATTAAAATTTAAGTTCTTTTGTCTTTATATATATATATATATTAAAATTTAAGAGTTTTTCATTAATATTTAATTCTTTTCATCAAATAAAATTATAGTATGGTTTTTATTAAAATAAACTTATTCCAAGCCCTTTCATGAAAACTCCCTATATAAAAAAAAAATGCTTGAGTTCATTGGAGCTTATGCATATTATCAAATATCATGGTATAAGGAGTACTAATTTACAACTAGTTCGCGGATGAAGTAGGCATTTAAACGATAATAATTAATGTTTGTATCATACTTCATCAATACTGAAACTACACAGCATTGATCAACTCAATATATTTAGGGACACACTGAAGGATTTGTGTTGAGGCACCAATGCCGAAGCACAAGAGTTTCTCTTCAACTAGGAGGTCAATCATCACGCGACACGTGTCGACATCATAATAAAGTTCCTATAGTCCCACATCGACTACAAACGGAAGCCAAAGACTCTCCTCAACTATAAAAGGAGACAATTCTTCCACAATTAACCCCTAATACTAGTATTGTAGGTAAATTCATCATTAGAAGTCACTAATGATGACTATACTTGAACCTATTTATTGTGTAAACACTTTGCTATTAATTAGAACTTCTCTACCCCGTGGACGTAGCCCAACTTATGGTAAACCACGTACATGTTGTGTTTGTTTTCCTATCTCTATCTCTTTACATGTTAACCTTATTAGGTGATCGGAGCAACCTTGTGAAGGTCACAAACTTGACACTTTACGTTGTTCCAAAGTCTAACTGATTATGTGCATCAACAATTAATATATAGAAATTTTTGCACCCGTGCTTGAAAATCTACAAATTTTTTTACTCTATGTTCAAGACCTTCTCCATCATCTGGATAAATTAACAATTAGACGTTGAACACAACTTAGACTCAACATTTTTCTTGTTGCATGAAACTAAGGAATTGTAATGCAATGTAATTAAATATTAATAACCAAACGGTATTGAAAAATACGCAAGCTTCAACATAAATGAGATGAGGTATGATATTACAATATTTAAAAAATGGGGTATGAGATTGTAGTTGAATTCACAGTTGAGATAATTTGATGTAATTTACCCTAAATGTTAATAACCACTTGGCATTGAAAAATCATGCAAGCTTCAACAAAAATGAAGTTTCTTCCACCCAAACACCTAAATATTAATAACCACATAACAATTTTTAATCTTCTCCCGACTTCGTCTCTTTTTCACTCCACCAAACACTAGCGAAGTTTTTCTCGTGTGCTGAAGTGTTTTGTATAGTGGAGCTCAGGTTTGGAGGCTGAATCGCTGAAGATGATGCGGGCAACAATTGCTTCTTCTTCTTTGAAGGTTGGTTATTGTAAACCGAATGTGGTTACTTTCGGTACCCTTTGCGCCAACGGTAACAACACTTCAGCAATCCAATTGCTTAAGAAGATGGGAGAAGGGGCGTGCAAGCCTAACATAGTTATTTATAACACGATTATTGACAGTCTTTGTAAAGATACTCTAGTTGTGGATGCATTGAACCTCTTCTCAGAAATGATGAGTAAGGGTATTGCTCCAGATGTCATGACCTATACCTGTTTGATTCATGGAGTTTGCAAATTGCAGGATTGGAAAGAAGCTACAAGATTGTTGAATGAAATGGTGAGTAAACATATTTATTCCAAATGTGCGCACCTTCAGTGTCATGGTTGATACATTTTGTAAAGAGGGGATGGTCCAAGAAGCAAGGAGCGTGGTTGAAATGATGATTCAAAGAGATATTAACCTAGTACGATTACTTACAGGTCGCTTATGGATGGGTATTGTCTGCGAGGAGAAATGGACGAGGCGAAAAAGGTTTTTGAAGTAATGCTTAGCAAAGGCTGCATGGTCGATGGTCGTAGTTATAACATATTGATAAACGGCTATTGTAAGCTTAAAAGGATGGATGATGCCCGGATGCTTTTTCTGGAAATGTCTCATAGGGGAATTGTTCCAAATACGGTTACGTATAGTACTCTTATTGATGGATTTTGCAAGATGGGGAGAACACAAGATGCAATGAACTTGTTCTTTCAAATGTAAAAACCAACAATTTCCCAAGGCAGTTGAATTGTTGGAAGAGACGGAGGGAAAGAAGTTGGATTTTGATATTGTAACATACAATATTCTTATTCAAGGTTTGTGCAGAGCTGAAAAAGTTTCAAATGCATGGGATCTCTTTCAGAGTTTGTCATTAAAAGGAATTCAACCTGATGTCAGGTCATATAATATAATGATTTGTGGATTTTGTAATTTGGGGGGGGGGGGGGGGGGGGGGGGGGGGGGGGGGGGACATCATGGGCGGTGAGGCTTATTCAAGAAATGGTGGAGAGAGGTTTTTCTGCAGATGCATCAACTGCGGAGTTGATCGTTAATTTATTGTCTAAAGATGAAGTAGATCCTGCTTTGTTTGCATTTATAGAAAGTCTGCAATGAAACTAATTTGCATCTTTGCAGTTTAGACAAGTTTCAGGGCTTCCTTCCCGTGAATGCCGAGGGTGTTGTTCCACTGCTGTGTCCAATTCAGGTAGCCATTCATTCATGTATCGCCTAGTGATGTATGGTATGTGTTATTAATCTAATCTATCAAGTGATAAAGCAAGTTTTATGTTACACTTTTAAGATGATGATACCTGCAACCACTCATCTAGTAAAATACTCAAACAAACAGCCAATTAGAACACAACACCTTCAAAAGTACAATGAGTGATTATATTACGTACTTAAATTTATTGTAGCAGTTGGTGTTGTTTTGGTGTAATGTATAATTCATATCCACAAGGATCAAGAAAGAAGTTGAGATTACTCTTAACACACGTGATTATGCGTGATGTATTTTGAACTTAATACATGGTTTGGCTAACAATGTACATAATTTGCTAGGGTGGACAACTGCTTGCATCGAGAATGAGTGATTATATTAGGTACTTAAATTTATTGTAGCAAAGCTTGTATTGGCGTTATTTTGGTGTAAGAGCAATTTCAGTGTTGCTAATCTCCCAAGTGAATAGTAATTGCATTTAATGAATAGTAATTGCACAAGTGCATCTCCATCCCTAAATTGAATAGCTCATATTAAAATATTATTTTTAATAAAATAATGAAAAATAGTTTTATTTTTAAATTCTGATAATATAATAAAGATTTGTTGACAGTATTTGAAAATATTAAAGTGTGGTGTAAGGTAGAATAACATGGTTAAGTGTTTATAGATGAAAAGTTATAAATTTGTTATACTCTTTTGTTATAAACTTCTTGTTTAAGTGTGGTTGTTAAATCCTAGATTAGATTAAATTCTAGTTATTCTTTCCTGTTAGGACTTGTATTCCTTGAAGGAGAAAGAATTTTTTTTTCTCTCTTATTACTATAAATAAAGGCACTACGTATGGGGAATAACATATCCTCTACACAACCCTAGAAACACATCTCTCTCTATATTCTCTTTGTGCTGCCGGTCCCTTCTCCCTTGTCAGTTAAATATAGGTGGCAACGTGTTATCAGCACGCACCTACCGCTGCGCTTAGACCATTTACAAAAGAAATGCCAAATTATAAGAGTCAAATTACAATTGATGGCTAATGTGGCAATCTAAAGCCTTATGTCAAATTTTGTAATTCTCCAACTGAATTGTCAAATGTTATTTTATTATTTAAATAGAGCTTTAAATGATTGTAATTATTAAAAAAAATGTTGAAATAAATTTTTTATTGGTTGTTAGTGGAAGAGACCTCCTATTAAAATGATTTTAAAATAAATTTGACCTTGATGTCAAATTTGACATCAAATCACTAAGCCTTCAAATCCAGTCAACAAATAACATTTCGGTTGGAGAGATTTTTTATGTCAAATATGCACAGTGGCATTTCACCTAGGATTTTGACATCTCTTTTGGAGGTGCTCTTACGAATTTGACGTGGAAGTTTTCCGCATCAAACCAGTTCATCAATATCATCACGCAATCAAGTTCTTTCAAAACAACGATTTTTATCTCGATATTTTTGCAGCCCTGATAGCATGAACATTCACCATAATGCATGATCCAACTTTACGTTTTTTTTAATTTTAGATTCTACATAAATTGTGTATGCATTATATCCATAACTATTGAATTATGTAAATTGATTATTGCCATGAATTGCAACATATATCATGCATTAAATTTATATGTTAAATTAATATGAAAAAAAGGGTTTCGTAAAACCCTAACATTGCCGGCTCTATGTCGTGCTGCCGTGCAAGCCGCTAGCACCAGGCCAGTAACCTGCGTCGGCCTGGCGAGCCCAGCTTAACCACGGATTACAAGGTAGCAAGCCCATAACCAAATGGTGCGTTTTAGGCGCCATCGTCCTTATCTGAAACCCTCAGCCTGAAGCCCAGGTCCCCCCCTCGTTGATTTTTTTCGACGAAAACACAATTGGTAGTCATGTGATTTAGATAAAACTCATCGTTTTCCAGAAGAATTTCATGAGTTTTTCATAGGATTCACTCGAATCACTTTGGTTATCACTAACCCCAACGTTGATGTTCAACCTCCTTCGTCAAATCTTGGTTCTCCAATGAATCACGGCTTGCACCAACCATGAAACACTGCATGAAATGACACAGTTGACCATCTCCGACAGATCCTCACACCTAGCGCCGTTAGGATGGCCTAAAGATCCAAAATCGAGTCTTAACGGGGCCTCAAATTCCTTTAGTCCATCTCGCACAACACTCTTTTGTTGGGCCTGGTTATGCCCATAACCTTGATCCACATCACTAGCCCTTTAGGCTTTGTTAATAACCTGGCCCGAGAACTAGTTGAGCCCTTCTGGGCTCTTGCCGTCTCTCCCATGCACCGTGTCACATATAATCACAGCCTTTGTTGGTGCATGTGTGTTTGTGTCGCACCGGATCTTAACCCAAGTGGCTGTTGTGGTTTTCCTACGCTGCGCCTATGCTTTGGGCTTGGCCTTTTTGCAGTCTACCCAAATTTATTTTGGATTGATCAGCTCGTGCCAAACCCTCAGCCCAATTTTTTGGCTTGGACCACGGTACAAATTTACTCAACCCACCTGCAGGTTTATGGTCCCTGTTTTTGGACCCCGAGTTTAATTGTTTAATTTTTTTTAAACAATTTGGGTTTTATAATTTTTCACCCACACTTTAAATTTGGCCTGAAGTCCAAATAATTAATTCAATTATAATTATAGACCTAAAGTTCTATTTGCATATTTTATTGTTGCATATTTCTGTATATATATTTATGTTTGTCAGCACGAACATATGAACCTGAAGTTCATAATTGTTTCTAGAAACATGCCTTGTTTGAAAATCTGAAGTTTTCCTTAAAAACATCATCTATGAAATCCCGAAGCATTTTCATGTGAATTTAAACCAATACATGTCTATTGGAACCTGAATGTTCTACTCCTATGTGAATGGATTGATTTTTTTCTCCATTAAACTAACCACATCTTGGACATTTATTTTGTGATAGGAACATGTCGAATTTGAACAAACTTGACTTCATCGCTTTAAAGGTCTATGGAATGAACTACCACAAGTAAGTCGAAGATGTGAAGCTTCACCACACTGTAAAGAATTTGCGTTCTGCCATTGAAGATGAAACAGATAACCCGGTTAGCGAAGCTGAGAAAGCCACTTCCATGATCTTCATCCGAAGACACATTCATGATGCACTGCAAACCGAGTACCTTGTTGAGGAGGATCTACAAGCACTCTGGGTCGCTTTAGCTGATCGCTTTAATCACCAAAAGGACATCTTCTTGCCTAAAGCAAGACATGACTGGCAGCATTTGTGCTTCCAAGACTTTAAGTCTGTGAAGAATCTGATCACTTTTCAAGTTCTGTAACAAGACCTTGACCGATGATGATATCTTAGAAAAAACTTATTCAACCTTCCCTACTACTAATATTGTCCTGCAGCAACATTATAAGGCTCATAAGTTCACTAAGTTTTCAGATTTGATCTCTGTTTTACTTCTTGCTGAAAAGCAGAATCAGCTGTTGATGAAGAATCATAAAGCTCGACCTACTGGTGTGCTTGAATTACATCATAGCACAAAAAAACACCCAAAATGCCAAAATAGGCGTGGTAGGGTGGCCAGAAGCTACCCTGTCAAGGTCAACAGAGCCTAGGCCTGTCTAAGGGAGGAAACCGAGCCCAGAAATGCCCTAATCTCGCTTTTAAGGCCCCCAAACTTCAAGAATGAGGGCAAAGTGCTTGAAACCATGGATACAGACATGTATTATCGATGTGGTTCAAAGGATCATTTGTCCCGTGTTTGCCGAGCTCCCTAGAAGGTTGTAAGGTTGTAACTGAATATCATTCTCGTTGTATGAAGTTTGATCAAACTTTGCGCAAGTGGATGAACCAGAGAGTACCAAGATTGAGTTTTCTGACTTTCAAGAAGCTATTACCCTTATGGAATTTTAGAATCTTAGACATAAACTGTTTTTCTAGTTGAAATTTAGACAATGGGGCCGAATTCCACCTAGTGGCCAAACCCCCATTGTGTTTTTGGTTAAATTTTGAACAATTTTCCTTTATGTTTGGATTATTTGTTTGTGATTTGTTTTTGGATATTAAGTTTTAATTAATTACCATCCTTGAATACTTAAATTATTTTGAATGGATTTTGTTTCAAGAACTTTTATTCATGTGACCAATTCAAAGTAATTTTTATTTCTAGGTATGACTAGTGGGAAAGTTAGTTGTCTGGTAGATAGTGCAACCACACACACAGTTTTGCATGAACACATCTATTTCACTAACATCATACCTAAGAATGCACCGTTGACAACCCTCTCAGGCCCATCCAACCTTATCGAAGGATACGGTAAGACATGTATAATGTTGCCCAATGGTACAATTTTGACCATTGATGAGACACTTTATTCTCCACCTTCCGGAAGAACGTTGTTGAGTTTCAAGGACATTAGAGATAAAAATTACCACGCTGAAACATATGTAGAAAATGGAGTTGAGTTTTTGTGCATAACTTCCTACGAATATGGCCAGAAACGTATTTTAGAGAAGATAGAGTGTATCCCAAGTGGTCTGTATACTATGACCATAGGCCCTATAGAAAGCCACTATGTGGCCAACCCTACCTCTAGGACCGTGCATGAAATTACACTTTAGAATGATTGTTTGGGACACCCTGAACGAACAACAATGCGCTATATCTTCAAATCATCACACGGGCATCTACTAGCCCGAAGTTTAGGTTCGATTCAAGGAATCACATGTCCAAACTACTCCATGGGAAAACTTATTATTAAGCCTTCTTATGACAAGATTCGTTCAAAACCTCTTATTTTTCTATGAAGGATTCTGGGGGACATTTATGGACCGATTTATCCTATATGTCGACCATTTAGATATTTTATGGTTTTGGTTGACGTTTCCACACGTTGGTTACACATGTGCTTGTTGTCCACAAAGAATGCTACATTCTCCAAACAGTTGGCCCAGGTTATCAAGCTTAGGGCTCACCATCCTGATTATCCTATCAAATCTATTCGATTGTATAATGCTGGAGAATTCACATCTAAAACTTTTGATGACTATTGCATGTTTGTTGGGGTTAAAGTTGAACATCCAGTACCCCATGTTCACACCCAAAACGACCTCGTAGAGACATTCATTAAGTGCTTACAAATAATTGCTCGATCACTGGTCATACGTATCAATATTGCACGTAGCCATGTTGGTTCGCCTGATGCTTATTGCGACCCAACCATATAATGTCTTTCAATTGGTTACCGGTTACGAGCCCAACATATCACATCTGCGCATTTTTGGTTGTGCGGTCTATGTGCCGATTTCACTGTCTTTATGTACAAAAATAGGGTCTCAGGGAAGGATGGGAATCTATGTCGAATATGATTCTCCTTCAATTATTCGTTAGTTAGAACCTTTGATAAGCAATCTATTTATCGCTCATTTTGTGGATTATCACTTATATAGGATAGTCTTCCTGTTGTGAGGGGCAGATAAGAACGTTAACATTCTTGAAGAATGACGTGAATTATCGTGGACGACTCCCACTTTGTGTCATTTAGATCCATGCACCGCTCAGTCTGAAACTAAATTGTAGTGTATATTAGATCTCCAGAGCATAGCTCAGAGCATGCTAGATGCTTTCACTGATCTAGCATGAGTGATAAGATCACATATTCCAGCTGCAAATGTTCCTACAAAGATATATGTACCAAATGTATGATAGACTTCCCTTATGGAGGCCCGAGACGCCACTTTGGTCGATCGACGTACATTAGTGGCTAGCCAATCATTTGCCCCTACACACAAGTATGGCAGACCACTTGATTTAAAGGATTCATACCCCCGGAAGAGGAAACACACAACAGATGCACTTTAAAAGCCTACCGTGAATTCGAGTGTCGCCTACTCATTATATCCAACTCATGAGGAAATTCTAGATTACGGAAGCGTCCTTGAAGAGACAAATCCACCTCCCGAGAATCAAGAGATTTTGGTCCATTATGCTAGCTTAGATGATGTTTGGTGTAGAAATGAGATGATCGTCGACAATGCATTAGCATATGCAGTAGCTACTAAGATCATGTTGATCGATGACATTGAACCTCATTCCGTTAATGAATGTTGAAGTAGAACTGATTGGTCAAACTGGAAACAAGCAATCCAAGTCGAACTCGATTCGCTTGCGAAACGTAAGGTGTTTGGACCTATAGCTTGTGCTTCTCCATATATGAAGCTTGTTGGTTACAAGTGGGTTTTCATTCGAAAACGTAATGAGAAGAATGAAATTGTGCTTTACAAAGCTCGTCTTGTTGCGCAAGGCTTCTTACAACACCTCGAGATTGACTATGACGAAACTTTTTCACCCATTATGGATGTGATTACTTTTCGCTACCCTATCAGTTTGGTAGTTTCCCAAAAATTGAGCATGCAGCTGATGGACATAGTAACTGCATATCTCTATGGGGATCTTGATACGAAAATTTATATGAAAGTTCCCGAAGGACTTACATTGACTGTATCAAATGTTTCCAAACCCCGGAACATGCTTTCAATTCGGCAGAGACGTTCACTTTACGATTTGAAGCAATTCGAAAGAATGTGGTATAACCGTCAGAATAAGTATTTAACTAGTCAGGGATATATGAACAACGAATTATGCCCTTGTGTGTTCATTAATAAGCCACATTCTGGTTTTGCGATTGTTGCAGTTTATGTCGACGACATGAATCTCGTTGGAACTCCTGAAAAGATCGTAAGAACTGTTGCGCACTTGAAGTCAAAATTTGAGATGAAAGATCTAGGAAAGACTTGATATTGTCTCAGTCTTAAGATAGAGCACCGTTCGGATGGAATTTTAGTACATCAATCGAACTACACCCAGAAGGTGTTGCACTGCTTTAACGAGGATAAAGCAAAGCCTTCACGTACTTCTATGGTCGTTCGATCGCTAGATGCAAAACAAGATCCCTGTCGTTCGAATGAGGATGATGAAAAGATTCTAGAGTCTGAAGTTCCTTATCGAAGTGCGATATGCGCTTTATTGTACTTAGCTCAGTGCACTATACTCGACATCTCCTTTGCTGCTAATCTTTTGGCAGGATATAATAATGCACCAACACGTAGACACTAGACTGGTGTTAAAGACATCTTCTGCTACCTTAAGGGTACTATAGATCTAGGTTTGTTCTATCCCTATGGATCCTTGAGTGATGCCGCACCCCTTAGCTCGAGTCGATTCTTGCCTTGTTGGTTATTCCGACGCAGGATACTTATCTAATCCGCACAGGCACGCTCTTAAACTGGTTATATCTTTACTGTTAGAGGCACCACAATCTCTTGGAGGCCAACTAAACAGACCTTAGTTGCCACTTCGTCTAACCATGCTAAAATTCTTTCCTTATACGAAGCAACTCGGGAATGCTTTTGGTTGAGAGCAGTTATGGGCCATATTTGAAGCTCCTGCAATCTTTACCCCATCATTGATGTCTTGACGATGATCTATGAAGATAATGCAACATGCATCGAACAACTTAAGAAGAGTTACATCAAAGGAGACAACACTAAACACATTGCGCCGAAGTTCTTCTTCTCACATCAACAACAAGAGCATAAGAAGATTGAAGTCACGCAAATCCATTCAGAAGATAATCTGGCCGACCTCTTCACCAATTCACTACTAAATGCGACATTTCAGAAGCTTGTTCAAGGAATTGGTATGCATAAACTTTCTGAGTTGTAACATTGCTAGATCTTTTTGGAATTGTGTCAAACTCAGGTGAAGTATCCTGAAGTATTCTTATTTGATCTTAATGTACTCTTTTTCCTACAATTAGAAGAATTTTTCCCACTGGGTTTTTGCTACCTAACTAGGTTTTGACGAGGCACCAAACTTGGGTTGATCATATCCCTGATGACATCCCGTAAATGTTTCATTTGACTTTGCGTTTCTAAAGCATTTTTTCTTAGACTATGGATTTTGTCCCTACTCGGGTTTTTACCATAGCCAATAGGGTTTTTTGTGAGACTTACTTCCTTATGCAAGTTCCTACCTTATTTGAGAATAGCGTGTTCCAAGAATCAATGCCGACAAGTCGACTTCCTCAACCACTACATGATGCCGAATCTCCTTTAGTATTTACACACTCAAGGCGGAGTGTTATAAACTCCTTGTTGATGTGTGATTGTATAAATCTTAGATTAGATTTGATTCTAGTTATTCTTTCCTATTAGGATTTGTATTTCTTGGAGGAAAAGGATTTCTTCTCTCTCTTATTACTATAAATAAAGGCACTGCGTAGGGGGAATAACACATCCTCTACACAACCCTACAAACATATCTCTCTCTATTCTCTCTATGCAGCCATCTCCCTCTCCCATGTCAGTTAAATATAGGTCACAACATGTTTTGTATGGGATCTCTTTCGTAGTTTATCATCAAAAGGAATTCAGCCTAATGTCAAGGCATATACTATAATGATTAGTGGATTTTGTGATGGGTGGCTAACATGTGAAGCAGAAAACTTGCCAAGGGAAATGGAAGTGAGCGGTTGTTCTCTAGATGGTTGCACATACAACACAATTATCCGAGGGTTTTTCAATAACAATGAGACATCAAGGGCAGTGGATTATCCAAGAAATGGTGGAGAGGGGTTTTTCTGCAGATGTTTTAACTATGGAGTTGATCGTTAATTTATTATCTAAAAATAAAGTCGATCCCGCTTTGTTGGCATTTATAGAAAGTCCGTGATGAAACTGATATGCATCTTTGCAGTTTTGACAAGTTTCTGTGCTTCCTTCCCTTGAATGCTGCATTGGAGGGAGTTGTTTCGCTGCTGAGTCCAGTTCGGGTAGTCATTCATTCATGCTTCGTCTAGTGATGTATGATACGTTTTAGTAATTTAATCTATCAAGTGGCAGAGCAACTTTTATGTTAATCTTTTAAGATGATGAAATATGTTGGAGAAGCAGAGTACCTGGACTGCTATGAAATTTGTAAACGCATTTATGGCTTGGTTTAACTCCACGTTTATTTTTTTGGTAATAATTCTGTTAAGCATATGAGTCTGATGGAAGAAGCAATGAACGAAATGATAGCTACAGGAGTAGGACTCAATCCATTTTTAAAATTCCGCACTTACTCCAACACCAGATACGATATAGACATCTGATCAAATAAAAAAATAAAAAACAAAAAACCAAATAATATTTTATTTTAATATTTTATAACAATTACACAAATGAACATGGAGATTTAAGTGGTTCACCAATTTGGTTACATTCATGAGGGTTTGTTTGCGTTTGTATTTCACTACATAAGATAATCTTACAAATCGGTTACATCCATGAGGGCTTGTTTGCGTTTGTATTTCACTACATAGTATGTGGTGTTTGCGTTTGTTACAAGACCATATTAATCTACTTTGTTTTTCACTGGATCATAGTTTGTGTGTTGATAATATGTGGCATAAATTAATAAAAATGCTACACGAGAGAGAGAGAGAGAGAGAAACGTTTACAGAAACGGTTTCAGTAGGAGTTGCAATAGCCATCTGCAAATATAAAAAAAATGTGATTAATAAGATGCTCTTTCCTTAAGGTTTTTGACATAACACACAAACACGTATCACACTTACGAAAGGAACAAAGTAATGTAAAAGCAGTGTAAAAACACTAGATAAATTTTAATGCAAAAATGATATAATTGTATATCATGATAAAAATAGACATGAAAGTGTGGATAATGACGACGACAACAGTGGCGAGGGCAATAGTGGTAGGGATGGCAACAATGACGATGGTGACGGTTGTGGTTGTGGTGGCAAAGTGGTGGTTGTGTTTATGGTGGTGGTGGTGGTTGTGGCGGCAACAATGGTTGTGGCAGTTGTGGTGGTGGTGGTAATCGTGGCGGTATGGCTGTGGTGGTGTTTTGTATTGGTGGTGGAGATGGCGCGACTGTGGTGTGGGCCATGTGGTGGTGGTGGCAACAATGGTGGTGATAATGGCAATGGTGGTGTAAGAGGTTAGTGTTTATAGTGGTAGGTGGTGGACCGGTGGTGATCAATTTGTTCTCTAAAGATAAATAATATCATTCTTTAAAACTAATGGGCGTGTTGCATGAATTAAAAATAAGGAAAACAAATGAAAAGGTCTTCAAACTTTTGAATTTTAACCAAAAGTCATGTACTAACTTTATTTAATGGTTAGGACAAAACCCACACTAAACCGGCCCAGTAAAGTTGGCCCAAGCAAAAAAAAAATTTATCGAGCTTCCAATTTTACCCCTAATGTCAAGTCTTGGCCCGTTTATTTGGTCTGTTTCCTTTATATCTTCTTCTCCGTCCAAAAATAGGGGTGTGCTATCCACACACCCCATTTTAATTCTCACACACCCCTTGATAATTTCTGTCTATTGATTTTTTTTTTCAATTCATCCGATCTGACGATCGAAAATTAAAAGGGTGTGTGAAAAGTAAAATGAGGTGTGTGGATATCACACCCCTAAAAAATACAATACTCTTTATGATTTCTTTTTACAAATTTCGGTGAGATGTGGGTTGTTTTCTCAAATTTCAGTCCATTGAAGTTGAAGTTGAAATTGATTGCGAAGTTGTCAAATGCATATTTTAGGCTGTTCGACTCCAACATGCTCATCAACAACATCACGATGGTGATATGCTTGGATGATTACCATTCCCTAGACAGGTTTACCATTCCCTAGACAGGACAGGGAGGAAGAAGAAAGGAGTGACGATGCTAGACCCATGAGCTAACGACTTCGATCTTACGCTAGACCCAATAACCTACCTGTTTTCAGTTTCATAAATAGTCAGTTTTAGTGTACTCGTTCTCAGTTTCATAAATGGTTAGTTTCAAAAATAGCGTACTCGTTTTCAGTTTCATAAATAGTGTACTCATGTTGAGTTTCATAATTAGTGTACCCATTTTCAGTTTCATAAATAGTACTCATGTTGAGTTTCATAAATGGTCAATTTCATAAATAGTGTACCCGTTTTCAATTTCATAAATAGTATACCTGTGTTGAGTTTCATAAATAGTGTAAACATTTTCAATTTCATAAATAGTGTACCCATGTTGAGTTTCATAAATAGTTAGTTTTGTAAATAGTGTACTTGTGTTGAGTTTCATAAATAGTTTAGTTCTTGGGTTTAGCTAACTAGATTAAAGCATTTGTGATTTTTGCATGTCTTTTTTCTTCTTTAGCATTCGTTATTTTCATTCTCTTTTACTTTATTCAGTCTAAAAATTAAAGTTTTTCTCCAACATTCTATTCTTTCAATTTTTTTTTTAAATTTATTCAATCTAAAAGTCAAAGATAAAACCTCAAAAGCCGTTTTCCGAGAAAACCAAACCATTTTCCTCTTCATATTAACGTGACAAATACGTTATTTTATGTTACAAGCGTGCATTTGTCATGTCACACTAATTCATAAAAAAGGATAAATTACATAAAATTACCTCAACTATTGGGCTAGTTACAGTTTTATACCCCATCTTTAAGAAATGTCAATATCATACCTTATCTACGAATTTATTACAATTTCATACATTCTGTCAATTGTTCGGCAATTCTTCTGTTAAATGCTGATGTGGCTTGAGGCGGGATCCACTTTCTATTAAAAAAATAATTTAATATTTAAAAAAATTAATTAAATCTTAACTAAAATTAAAAAATTAAACCCCAAAAAAAAAAAAAAAAAACTTAAACTAAAAAACCAAAAAAACCCACCCACACCTAGATTTTCCCCATCGACCGTGTCCCCCTAGCACGGATTAAGAACTTGACGAAGAAGAAGAAGGTTCGGGGAGAGTGAGATAGAGAGATAGAGAGACTGTGGGAGAAAGAGAGATCGAGAATCGACAAGAAAGAGAGAGGGAGTCCCGACTCTCTACATCACCTGTGACCGCGACATCCACTCTGCCAACCCTTTTAGCCGACGAAACGAGCGAGTTCCGGTTACACCCTTCTACGACTCGGTGAACTCGGCCACCGATTCCATCCCCGCTGTCAACTTCCTTGATGACCGTTACTTTTCCGACGTTGACGGAGAGATCGAGGCGAGGAGGGAGACGTCAAGCGGTCACGCTCCCCCGATTCGAGAGGGAGGAGATCGAGAATTGACAGGAGAGAGAGAGGGAGTCCCGACCCTCTGCGTCACCTACGACTGTGAGAATGGGGTGGTAAAGGAAGGTTTGGGTTAAGGGAGGCCACGGGGACAAAATATATGAAATTTTAATAAATTCGTAGATGAGGTATGACATTGACATTTTTTGAAGACAAGATATGAAACTGTGAATAGCTTAACAGTTGAGGTAGTTTTATATAATTTATCTTAAAAAAAATATTGAGCTATAGTGCCACACCAATCAACTAGCATTGCTTACCATTCCCTGTCAAAGCACCTAACCTTCTCTCTCTCCTCTCTTTCTCTCTCTCTCTAGGTGAGTCTGATGACAGACAGGAATAGTGGGGCAGCAGATCTTGGAAGCTCCACCCTTATTTTTTTTTTTAATAATAATTTCAAATGTTTTTAAACAATTATAAAAAAAAATAAAAACAAAAAGCCAATCGTCCCTCTCCCCTTACTGAAAATCTGGTTGTCTCCTTTGAGATCTACTGCACAATTGCAGCACACCCACTGCACAATTGCATCGCGGACACACTCGGCAGTCGGCAAAGCGGTCTGCCTTTCTTTCAAGCGGAAGCGGGAATGTCTGCGCAAACGTCAGTGAGAACGGAGAGCTTGATTGCGGGAGATCCGTAACATACTGCAAACTCAAATCCTTCACTCCTGCCGTCGATCCTCCAAAGGGTCCCAATTTCCATTCAATGTAGTTTACTTTCATCCTCACCTGAAAGCTTCCAGTCCCAATTTTCATACCCTTTATTTTACTTTCCTCCGAATAGGATTGTTGGAGAACAATTCAGAAATAAACAAAAATAACAGAAATAAACAGAACTTGAAATTCTAATATTTTATTTACCAAATATACTTGACGTGCAGAATGAAATTATACAATAAATACATAAACTAATATAATCAATGATACTAACTTGATCACAGAAGGTAGAGGCTAGCGTAAAAGCTATGTCCTTCGAACAGTATTTTCGTCCCACTCTTGTGCTTGTGGTTCTACAACGTCTGCTCGACCAGGATACAACTACCAAATTCTACAACTTGCACTAGATTATAGAACTCTAACGAATTGCTTTGTGTGTTTACTCTCTGGAAATTTTATACGGAAGATAAGAAGGAAGAAAACATGATTCTTACTTGGATACTGTGATTATAAATATATAGGCTGTTTCATACCCTTTTAAATACCTGTTCAGTGTATTTGAAAGCACACAACTCTTTCTAATAGCTGTATCTTTTAATAAAAAAGTACAACTCTTTCTAACAGCTGTGTCTTTTAATCAAAACGTTTTTTAATTAATAAATTAATTAAAAAACTTAATTGTCTTGATTCAAGCCTAATCCTTGTCTTGATTAATTAATATTAATTGTATTTAGGCTATATTATATTCAAGCCTAATCCACATAACCATAAGGGCCAAGCTTTCAATCCATTTCCAAATAGTCCAAGTTCTAATTACTAAGAAAAGGAAATAAGCCTATATAAAGGCTTGTGAAATTTCCGAACGCTTCATCTAAAATTGCCCAGCTCCTGCTGACACCTCGTGGTCTTGGGTTTGAAAGTTGGTGTGCTTCTGCGGCTCTGTTGTTGCCATTGAGTGTCACTAACAAAACCAAAAAAAATTCTTAACGAATCGGCTGACGGAATGGTTTTCCGTTAGGGGCAAGAGTTGGAAACTTATTTATTTCGTGTTGGGTTTTTAACTCAGCCCATGTGTGTTTTCAATGCTTGTGAGGCCTCATAAAGATTAACTTTGTCTTTATGATCAAACATGAAGTCATTTTTGTTAAATAATATTATAGGATGGTTTTTGGTTAAATTAAACTTAATATAAGTTATTTTCCTTAAAATTTCTTAATAATTAATGTTGTACCATACTTTATCAATTCCGAAACTACTGAGCACTGGTCAACTCAATAGTTTAAGGGATTTGAAAGATTCATATTGACGCACCACTGCTTAAGCACAAGAGTTTTTCTTTAACCAAAAGCCCAATCACAACGCGACACGTGTCAACCTCAGAATAAAACTCCTAGAGTCCCACATCGACCACAAGTGGAAGTTGGGGACTCTCCTCAACCATAAAAGGAGACTATTCTCCTACAATTAATCCCTAATGTCATTATTTTACTTAAACTCATCATTAGAACTCACTAATGATGATTATACTTGGACCTATATGTTGTGTAAACTCTTATTTATTAATGAGAACTTCTCTATCCCGTGAACATAGCCCAACTTAGGGTGAAACATGTACATTTTATGTTTGCTTCCGTATCTCAATCTCTTTACATATTATCCTCAGTAGGTGACCAGAGCAACTTTGCGAATGTCACAAACTTGACATTTTATATTGTTCCAAAGTCTTACTAATTTTGTGCATCAACAATTAATATATAGTAATTCTTGCACCCGCACTTGGATATCTACAAATTTTTAGACTATATAATATATATTTAAGACCTTCTCCATCCTCTGGATAAATTAACAACTCCAACGTTGAACACAACTTAGACTCAATGTCTTTTTTGTTGCATGAAAATATTGAATTGTAATGCAATGTAAATATTAATAACCACATGGTATTGAAAAATCATGCAAATTTCAACATAAATAAAATAAGGTATGATATTGTAATATTTAAAACATTAGATATGAGGATGATATTGAAAAATCATGCAAGTTTCAACATAAATAAAGTTTCTTCCACCCACACACTCCACCTCCACGGCTATTTTTAATCTTCTCCCGACTTTCTCTCTTTTTCACTCCACTAAACACTAGCGAAGTTTTTCTCGTGTGCTAAGTGGAGCTCAGATTTGGAGGCTGAATCGCTGAAGATGATGCGGGCAACGATTGCTGCTTCTTCTTCTTTGAAGGTTGGTTATGGCAGCAGAAGCTGCACCACCAGACTGAGACTCAAACTCAAAGATATGCTGCCTTGTCTTGTTCAATCTTCTTCTGTTGTTGTTTTCTTCAACAATTACTTGGCTTTGTTTCACTCTCGCACTTCTGAATCGACCGAATCTAGAAACACCCAACAACACCAGCTTGTGAAAATCACTAATGTGGAGGATGCTCTCGATGTGTTCGACGAAATGCTTCAAAGGCGTCCTCTGCCTTCCGTTGTCCATTTCAACCAAATCTTGACTCAACTTGCCAAGTTGAAACATTACTCGACAGTCATCTCATTGAATAATAAAATGGGTATTTCGGGAATTTGTCCTGATGTTTATACTCTAAGTATTGTCGTTAACTGCTTTTGCCATTTACACCAAATGGGGTTTGGTTTGTCAGTCTTGGGAAACTTCTTCAAATTGGGTTTTGAACCAAATATCACGACCTACACCACTCTAATCAATGGCTTTATTCTCCAGAATAGAGTGGCTGAGGCAGCAACACTTTTCAAGAAAATGTTGGACAGTGGTAATTGTAAACCGAATGTGGTTACTTTCGGTACCCTAGTCAAGGGCCTTTGCGCGAAAGGTAACAACACTGCAGCAATCCAATTGCTTAAGAAGATGGGAGAAGGGGCTTGCAAGCCTAACGTAGTTATTTATAACACGATTATCGACAGTCTTTGCAAAGATACTCTAGTTGTGGATGCACAGAACCTCTTCTCGGAAATGACGAGTAAGGGTGTTGCCCCAAATGTCAGGACCTATAACTCTTTGATTCATGGAGTTTGCAAATTAGGAAATTGGAAAGAAGCTACAAGATTGTTGAATGAAATGGTGAGTAAACATATCTTTCCGAATGTGTGCACCTTCAATGTCTTGGTTGATACATTTTGTAAAGAGGGGATGGTCCAAGAAGCAAGGAGCGTGGTCAAAATAATGATTCAAAGAGATATCGAACCTAGTACGATTACTTACAGTTCGCTTATGGATGGGTATTGTCTGCGAGGAGAAATGGACGAGGCGAAAAAGGTTTTTGAAGTAATGCTTAGCAAAGACTGCATGGTCGATACTCGTAGTTATAACATATTGATAAACGGCTGTTGTAAGCTTAAAAGGATGGATGATGCCCGGATGCTTTTTCTGGAAATGTCCCATAGGGGAATTGTTCCAAATATGGTTACTTATAACACTCTTATAGATGGATTTTGCAAGATGGGAAGAATACAAGATGCACATAACTTGCTCTCTCAAATCCAAACTTTAGGCCAACTTCCAAATGTTCGAACGTATAATATTTTACTGGATGGCCTTTCTAAAAACCAACAATTTCCCAAGGCAGTTGAATTGTTGGAAGAGATGGAGGGAAAGAAGTTGGATTTTGATATTGTAACTTACAATATTCTTATTCAAGGTTTGTGCAGAGCTGAAAAAGTTGAATATGCATAGGATCTCTTTCAGAGTTTGTCATTAAAAGGAATTCAACCTGATGTCAGGTCTTATAATATAATGATTAGTGGATTTTGTAATGGGGGGCTAACATGTGAGGCAGAAAACTTGCTAAGGGAAATGGAAGAGAGAGGTCGTTCTCCAGATGGTTGCACGTACAACACAATTATCCGAGGGTTTTTCAATAACAACGACACATCAAGGGCGGTGAGGCTTATTCAAGAAATGGTGGAGAGGGGTTTTTGTGCAGATGCATCGACTGCGGAGTTGATCGTTAATTTATTGTCAAAAGATGAAGTAAATCCTGCTTTGTTGGCATTTATAAAATGTCCGTGATGAAACTGATTTGCATGTTTGCAGTTCTGACAAGTTTTTGGGCTTCCTTCCCTTGAATGCTGCATTGGAGGGAGTTGTTCCACTGCTGAGTCCGGTTCAGGTAACCATTCATTTATGTATTGCCTAGTGATGTATGATATGTGTTATTAATGTAATCTATCGAGTGATAGAGCAACTTTTATGTTACACTTTTAAGATGATGATATCTGCAACCACTCGTCTAGTAAAATACTCAAACAAACATCCAATTAGAACACAACACCTCCCAAAAGTACAATGAGTGATTATATTACGTACTTAAATTTATTGTAGCAAAGCTTGTGTTGGTCTTGTTTTGGTGTAATGTATAATTCTTATGCACGAGGATCAAGAAAGAAGTTGAGATTACTCTTAACACACTTTCTTATGCATGACATATTTTGAACTTAATACACACATAAATTGTTTGGCTAACAACGTACATAATTTTCTCTGATATATTGGTCGAATAGGGTGGACAACCGGTTGCATCGAGAATGAGTGATTAGATAAGGTACTTAAATTTATTGTAGCAAAGCTTGTATTGGCGTTATTTTGGTGTAAGAGTAATTGGGCAATAGGCAATTCAATCTCTAAGTGAATAGCAACTACATTTAATGAACAATAATTGTCCAAGTGCATCTCTACCTCTAAACTGAATAATCCAGGCAATTCATATTAAAATATTATATTTTAATAAAATAATAAAAAATAATTTTATTTTTAAATTCGGATAATAATAAAGATTTGTTGAAAGTATTTGAAAATATTAAATTGTGGTGCAAAGTGGAATAACATGGTTAAATATATATAGAAGGAAAATTATGATTTTTAATACTCTTTTGTATTCATAATTAATTTTTTTTCTTTATAATTTTTTGTATTTTAATTAATTTTTATAATTTTTTAATGGGAACTGACGTCACCGTGACACACATACATAAGCCAAGGGCTAGGCTAGGTAATTCTGGCCTAGGGGACTAACAGGGCTTTCCCATAGTACATTGATCTTAGGAGGGCTGGAGGAGATATTGGCGGGGGAGGAGATTTAATATCACCTAGGGGATAGTATCACGCTGTAAGTGCTCTAATGTATAATTTTTATGCACGAGGATCAAGAAAGAAGTTGACATTACTCTTAACACACGTGCTTATGCATGACGTATTTTAAACTTAATCCACACGTAAATTGTTTGACTAACAACGTATATAATCTGCTTTGATATATTGGGCGAATAGGGTGGACAACCGCTTGCTTCTAGAATTTCTCTCTTTCAAAAGAACTAAACGATCGTAAGAAGCCATTTAAATCACATGTAAAACTTTTTAGTTAAGATTTATTTAGAAAAATGATTGATTGACAGTAAGAAGTCAAATATTTTTCGAAAGAATTGACTCAGCCCGAGTTTTCCAAATTCCACTATTGAATAATTAGTTTATCGTACTTGGCCAAAAAAAAAGATCGAGTTTACTTTCATACTTAGGGGTGGTTTGGTATGAGATTTCAAACTAAAAATGAGATCCTGAATTCCAAATTGAAAATTTCAGAATGGGAATTTGAAGATCAATCTCGAACTAAAATATCTGTATTCCCAATTTTGGGATTCCCAAAATGTTTTTAGTATTTCGGGATGGATCAGGATTGAATTTTCTAATCCCTAATACCAGTATTGTACTTAAATTCATCATTAGAAGTCACTGATGATGATTATACTTGAACCTATTTATTGTGTAAACTCTTTGCTGTTAATTAGAACTTCTTTATCCCGTGGATGTAGCCCAACTTAGGGTAAACCACCCATGTTGTGTTTGTTTTCCTATCTCTATCTCTTTACATATTATCCTCACTAGGTGATCGGAGTAACCTTGTGAAGATCACAAACTTGACACTTTACATTGCTCTAAAGTTTAACTGATTTTGTGCATCAACAATTAATATATAGAAGATTTTGCACCCGTGCTTGAATATCTACAAATTGTTTGACTATATATTCAAGACCTTTTCCATCCTTTGAATAAATTAACAACTCAATGCTGAAAACAACTTAGACTCAACGTTTTTCTTGTTGCATGAAACTATGGAATTGTAATGCAATGTAAATATTAATAACCACATGGTATTGAAAAATCATGCAAGCTTCAACATAAATGAAATGAGGTATGATATTACAATATTTAAAATATGAGGTATGAGATTGTAGTTGAATTCACAATTGAGATAATTTGATGTAATTTACCCTAAATATTAAAAACGACATGGCATTGAAAAATCATGCAAGCTTCAACAAAAATAAAGTTTCTTCCACCCAAACACCTCCACTTCCACATAACTATTTTTAATCTTCTCCCGACTTCGTCTCTTTTTCACTCCACCAAACACTAGCGAAGTTTTTCTCGTGTGCTGAAGTGTTTTGTATAGTGGAGCTCAGGTTTGGAGGCTGAATCGCTGAAGATGATGCGGGCAACGATTGCTTCTTCTTCTTCTTTGAAGGTTGGTTATGGCAGCAGAAGCAGCAGCACCAGACTGAAACTCAAACTCAGAGGTATGCTGCCTTGTCTTCTTCAATCTTCTTCTGTTGTTGTTTTCTTCAACAATTACTTGGCTTTGTTTCACACTCGAAACACCCAACAATACCAGCTTGTGAAAATCACTAATCTCGAGGATGCTCTCAATGTGTTCGACTAAATGCTTCAAAGGCGTCTTCTGCCTTCCGTTGTCCTTTTCATTCAAGTGCTGGGTCAACTTGCCAAGTTGAAGCATTACTCGACAGTCATCTCCTTGAATAACCAAATGGTTGTGTCAGGAATTCGTCCTAATGTTTATACTCTTGAGTATTATCATTAACTACATTTGCACCAAATGGGTTTGGTTTGTCAGTCTTGGGAAACTTCTTCAAATTGGGTTTTGAACCAAATATCACGACCTACACCACTCTAATCAACGGCTTTATTCTCCAGAATAGAGTGGCTGAGGCAGCAGCACTTTTCAAGAAAATGTTGGACAGTGGTAATTGTAAACCAAATATGGTTACTTTCGGTACCCTAGTAAAGGGCCTTTGCTCGAAATGTAACAACACTGCAGCAATCCAATTGCTTAAGAAGATGGGAGAAGGGGCTTGCAAGCCTAACATAGTTATTTATAACACGATTATTGACAGTCTTTGCAAAGATACTCTAGTTGTGGATGCATTGAACCTCTTCTCAGAAATGATGAGTAAGGGTATTGCTCCAGATGTCATGACCTATACCTGTTTGATTAATGGAGTTTGCAAATTACAGGATTAGAAAGAAGCTACAAGATTGTTGAATGAAATGGTGAGTAAACATATTTATTCCAAATGTGTGCACCTTCAGTGTCTTGGTTGATACATTTAAAGAGGGGATGGTCCAAGAAGCAAGGAGCGTGGTCGAAATGATGATTCAAAGAGATATCGAACCTGGTACGATTACTTACAGGTCGCTTATGGATGGGTATTGTCTGCGACGAGAAATGGACAAGGCGAAAAAGGTTTTTGAAGTAATGCTTAGCAAAGGCTGCACGGTCGATGGTCATAGCTATAACATATTGATAAACGGCTATTGTAAGCTTAAAAGGATGGATGATGCCCGGATGCTTTTTCTGGAAATGTCTCATAGGGGAATTGTTCCAAATACGGTTACTTATAGTACTCTTATTGATGGGTTTTGCAAGATGGGGAGAACACAAGATGCACTGAACTTGTTCTTTCAAATGTAAGCTTTAGGCCAACTTCCAGACATTCAAACGTATAATATTTTACTGGATGGCCTTTGTAAAAAGCAACAATTTCTCAAGGCAGTTGAATTGTTGGAAGAGATGGAGGGAAAGAAGTTGGATTTTGATATTGTAACTTACAATATTCTTATTCAAGGTTTGTGCAGAGCTGAAAAAGTTGAATATGCATGGGATCTCTTTCAGAGTTTGTCATCAAAAGGAATTCGACCTGATGTCAGGTCATATAATATAATGATTTGTGGATTTTGTAATTTTTTTTTGGGAGGGCGGGGGCGCCGCGCTAACATGTGAGGCAGAAAACTTGCCAAGGGAAATGGAAGAGAGAGCTCGTTCTCCAGATGGTTGCACGTACAACACAATTATCTGAGGGTTTTTCAATAACAACGACGCATCAAGGGCGGTGAGGCTTATTCAAGAAATGGTGGAGAGGGGTTTTTCTACATATGCATCAACTGCGGAGTTGATCATTAATTTATTGTCTAAATTAAACTATTTGCATCAACTGCGGAGTAGATCCTGCTTTGTTTGCATTTATAGAAAGTCCGCAATGAAACTAATTTGCATCTTTGCAGTTTAGACAAGTTTCAGGGCTTCCTTCCTTTGAATGCTGCATTCGAGGGTGTTGTTCCGCTGCTGTGTCCGGTTCAGGTAGCCATTCATTCATGTATCGCCTAGTGATGTATGGTATGTGTTAATAATCTAATCTATGAAGCGATAGAGCAACTTTTATGTTACATTTTTAAGAAGATGATGTCTGCAACCACTCGTCAGTAAAATTCTCAAACAAACAGCCAATTAGAACACAACACCTCCCAAAAGTACAATGAGTGATTATATTACGTACTTAAATTTATTGTAGCAATTGGTGTTGTTTTGGTGTAATGTATAATTCATATGCACAAGGGTCAAGAAAGAAGTTGAGATTACTTTTAACACACGTGATTATGCATGATGTATTTTGAACTTAATACACACGTAAATGATTTAGCTAACAACGTACATAATATGCTATGATATATTGGTCGAATAGGATGGACAACTGCTTGCATCGAGAATGAGTGATAATATTAGGTACTTAAATTTATTGTAGCAAAGCTTGTATTGGCGTTATTTTTGTGTAAGAGCAATTTCAGTGTTGCTAGGCTCCCTGGGCAATAGGCAATTCAATCTCCCAAGTGAAGAGTAACATCATTTAATGAATAATAATTGCACAAATGTATCTCCACCCCTAAATTAAATAACCCAGACAATTCATATTGAAATATTATTTTTTAATAAAATAATGAAAAATAATTTTATTTTTAAATTCGGATAATATAATAAAGATTTATTGAAAGTATTTGAAAATATTAAAGTGTGGTGTAAGGTAGAATAACATAGTTAAGTATTTATAGAAGAAAAATTATAATTTTGTTATACTCTTTTTTGATATAAACGTCTTGTTTAAGTGTGATTGTGTAAATCCTAGATTATATTTGATTCTAATTATTCTTTCCTATTAGGACTTGTATTTTTTGGAGAAAATTTTTTTTTTCCTCTTTTATTACTATAAATAAAGGCACTACGTAGGGGGAATAACATATCCTCTACACAACCATACAAACGCATCTCTCTCTTTCTCTCTATATATTCTCTTTGTGCCGCCAGTCCCCTCTCCCCTATCAGTTAAATATAGGCCGCAACGTGTTATTAGCAGGCTCCTACCGATGCGCTTAGACCATCTCCAAAGGAAATGTCAAATTATAAGAGTCAAATTACAATTGATGGCTGATGTGGCAATCTGAAGCCTTATGTCAAAATTTGTGATTCTTCAATTGAATTGTCAAATGTTATTTTATTATTTAAATAGAGCTTTAAATGATTGTAATTATTAAAAAAATGTTGAAATAAAATTTTTATTGGTTGAAATGTTAATGGAATAAGAGACCTCCTATTAAAATGATTTAAAAATAAATTTGACATTGATGTCAAATTTGACATCAAATTGCTAAGCCTTCAAATCCAGCTAGCAAATAACACTTCAGTTGGAGAGACTTTTGATGTCAAATATGCACAGTGGCATTCCACCTAGGATTTTGACATTTCCTTTGGAGATGCTCTTAGAAATCTGATGTGGAAGTTTTCTGCATCAAACCAGTTCATCAATATCATCACGCAATCATGTTCTTTCAAAACAACGGTTTTTATCGCGATATTTTTGCAACCCTAATAGCATGAACATTCACCATAATGCATGATCCAACTTTACGTTTTATGAATTTTAAATTCTACATAAATTGTGTATGCATTATATCCATAATTATTGAATTATGTAAATTGATATTGCCATGAATTGCAACATATATCATGCATTAAATTATATGTTGAATTAATATGAAAAAAGCGGTTTCGTAAAACCCTAACATTGCCGGCTCCATGCTGCGCCGCCGTATAAGCCGCTAGTATTAGGCCAACAGCTTGCGTCGGCTTGGCAAGCCCAGCCTAACCACGAATTACAAGGCAGTAAGTCCAGAACCATGCAGTGCTTTTTAGGCACCATCGTCCTTATCTGAAACCCTCGACCTGAAGCCTAGGTCCCCCTTGTCGATTTTTTTTTTACTAAAACACAATCGACAGTCATGTGATTTGGACAAAACTCATCGTTTTCCAGAAGAATTTCGTGTGTTTTTCATAGGATTCATTTGAATCCCTTCGGTTATCACCACCCACAACGTTGAGGTTCAACTTTCTTTGTCAAATCTTGGTTCTCCAATGAACCACGACTTGCACCAACCATGGAACACTGCATGAAGTGGCACCGTTGACCATCTCTGGTAGATCCCCATACCCATCGCCGCTAGGGTGGCCTAAAGATCCAAAACCAAGTCCTAACGGGCCTCGGATTCTTTTGGTCTATCTCGCACAACACCCTTTTATTGGGTCTGGTTATGCCCATAACCTTGATCCACATCACCAGCCCCTTGGGCTTTGTTGATAACCTGGCCCGAGAACCAGTTGAGCCCTTCTTGGCTCCTGTCGTCTTTCCTATGCACCATGTCACACATAATCACCGCCTCTGCTAGTGTATTTGTGTTTGTGCTGCACCAGATCTTGACCCATGTGGCTGTTGTGGTTTTCCTACACTGCGACACATCGGATCCCAGCCTCGTTGGGGTATTCGTGCTCCCCACCACGCCTAATCAATGCCTTAACTGGGCCTATGCTTTGGGCCTGGCCTTTTTGCAGCCCGTTTACTGCTACTGGCCTCACATCCCAAATTTATTTTTGACTGATCAGCTTGTGCCTAACCCCAACCTAGTTTTTTGGCTTGACAAATTTACTCAACCCACCTATGGGTTTATGGTCCCTGTTTTTGGACCCTGATTTTAATTGTTAATTTTTTAGACAATTTGGGTTTTATAATTTTTCACCCACGTTTTAAATTTGGCCTAAAGTCCAAATAATTAATTCAATTATAATTATAGACCTGAAGTTTTATTTACATATTTTATTGTTGCATATTTCTGTATATATATTTGTGTTTGTCTGCAAAAACATATGAACTTGAAGTTCATAATTATTAACCTGAAGTTTCTAGAAACATGCCTTATTTGAAAACCTGAAGTTTTCCTTAAAAACATCACCCATGAAAACTCGAAGCTTTTTCATGTAAATTTAAACCAATACATGTTTATTAGAACCTGAATGTTTTACTCCTATGTGAATGGATTGATTTTTTTCTCCATTAAACTAACCACATCTTGTCCATTTATTTTGTGATAGGAACATGTCGAATTTGAACAAACTTGACTTCACCGCCTTAGAGGTCTATGGAAGGAACTACCTCAAGTGGATCCAAGATGTGAAGCTCCACCTCACTGCAAATAATTTGCGCTCCGCCATTGAAGATGAGATAGACAACCCGGTTGGAGAAGCTGAGAAAGCCACTTTAGTGATCTGCATCCGAAGACACATTCATGACGCACTACAAGCTGAGTACCTTGCTGAGCAGGATCTACAAGCACTCTGGGTCACTTTAGCTGATCGCTTTGATCACCTAAAGGACATCTTCTTGCCTGAAGCAAGACATGACTGGTAGCATTTGCGCTTCCAAGACTTTAAGTCTGTGAATGAATACAATTCTAAAGTTTGTAGAATCCAATCACTTCTCAAGTTCTGTAACAAGACCCTGACTGAAGAGGATATCTTGGAAAAAGACTTATTCAACCTTCTATATTACTAATATTGTCCTATAGCAACAATATAGGGCTTAGAAGTTCACTAAGTTTTTGGATTTGATCTTTGTTTTACTTATCGCTGAAACGCAGAATCAACTGTTGATGAAGAATCATAAAGCTCGACCTACTGGTGTGCCTAAAGTACATTATAGCACAAACAAATGCCCAAAACGCCAAAATAGGCGTGGTAAGGGCAGCCAGAAACCATCCCGTCAAGGTTAACAGAGCCCAAGCCCGTCTAAGGGAGGAAACCGGGCCCTAAAACGCCTGAATCTCACTCCCAAGACCCCAAACTTCAAGAATAAGGGCAAATTGCCTGAAACCGTGGATGCGAACATGCGTTATCGTTGTGGTTCAAAGGATCATTGGTCCCGTGTTTGCCGAGCTCCCTAGAAGGTTGTAACTGAATATCATTCTCGTCATAAGAAGTTTGATCAAACTTTGCGCAAGCAGATGAACCAGAGAGTACCAAGATGGAGTTTTCTGACTTTCAAGAGGCTATTACCCTTATGGAAGATTATAATCTTAGACATAAACTATTTTTCTAGTTGAAATTTAGACAATGGGGTCGAATTTCACCTAGTGGCCAAACCCCTCATGTGTTTTTGGTTAAATTTTGAACAATTTTCCTTTATGTTTGGATTATTTGTTGGCGATTTGTTTTTGGATATTAAGTTTTAATTAATTACCATCCTTGAATACTTAAATTATTTTGAATGGATATTTGTTTCAAGAACTTTTATGCATGTGACCAATTCAAATTAATTTTTATTTCTAGATATGACTAGTGGGAAAGTGAGTTGTCTGGCAAATAGTGCAACCACGCACACAATTTTGCATGAACACATCTATTTCACTAACTTCATACCTAAGAATGCACCACTGACAACCCTCTCAGGGCCATCCAACCTGATCGAAGGATACGGTAAGACACGTATAATGTTGTCCAATGGTACAATTTTGACCATTGATGAGACACTTTATTCTCCACGTTCCGGAATAACGTTGTTGAGTTTCAAGGACATTAGAGATAATAATTACCATGCTGAAACATATGTAGAAAATGGAGTTGAATTTTTGTGCATAACTGTCTACGAATATGGCCAGAAGTGTATTCTAGAAAAGATGAAGCGTATCCCGAGTGGTCTGTATACTACGACCATACGCTCTATAGAAAGCCACCATGTGGCTGGCCCTACCTCTGGGACTGTGCACGAAATTACACTTTGGCATGATTGTTTGGAACACCCTGAACGAATAGTGATGCGCTATATCCTCAAATCATCACACGGGCATCCACTAACCTGAAGTTTAGGTTTGATTAAAGGAATCGCGTGTCAAACCTACTCCATGGGAAAGCTTATTATTAAGCCTTCTTATGATAAGATTCGTTCGAAGCCTCTTATTTCTCTACGAAGGATTCTGAGGGACATTTGTGGACCGATTCACCCTCCCTGCCGACCATTTAGATATTTTATAGTTTTGGTTAACGCTTCCACACGTTGGTCATACATGTACTTGTTGTCCACAAGGAACACTGCATTCTCCAAACTGTTGGCTCAGGTTATCAAACTTAGGGCTCACCATCCTGATTATCTGATCAAATCTATTCGATTGGATAATATTGAAGAATTCACATCTAAAACTTTTGATGACTATTGCATGTTGGTTGGGGTTAAAGTTGAACATTCAGTACCCCATGTTCACTCCCAGAACAATCTACACTTGAATATCCACAAATTTTCAGACTATATATATTCAAGACCTTCCCCATCCTCTGGATAAATTAACAACTTGACGCTGAACACAACTTAGACTCAATGCTTTTCTTGTTGCGTGAAACTATGGAATTGTAATGCAATGTAAATATTAATAACCACATGGTATTGAAAAATCATGCAAGCTTCAACATAAATGAAATGAGGTATGATATTATAATATTTAAAATATGAGGTATAAGATTGTAGTTGAATTCACAGTTGAGATAATTTGATGTAATTTACCCTAAATATTAATAACCACATGGCATTGAAAAATCATGCAAGCTTCAACAAAAATAAAGTTTCTTCCACCCAAACACCTCCACCTCCACATAACTATTTTTAATCTTCTCCCGACTTCGTCTCTTTTTCACTCCACCAAACACCAGCGAAGTTTTTCTCGTGTGCTGAAGTGTTTTGTATAGTGGAGCTCAGGTTTGGAGGCTGAATCGCTGAAGATGATGCGGGCAACGATGGCTTCTTCTTCTTCTTTGAAGGTTGGTTATGGCAGCAGAAACAGCACCACCAGACTGAGACTCAAACTCAGAGATATGATGCCTTGTCTTGTTCAATCTTCTTCTGTTGTTGTTTTCTTCAACAATTACTTGGCTTTGTTTCACTCTCGGGCTTGTACATCGACCGAATCTAGAAACACCAAACAGGACCAGCTTGTGAAAATCACTAATCTCGAGGATGCTCTCAAGGTGTTTGACGAAATGCTTCGAAGGCGTCCTCTGCCTTCCGTTGTCCCCTTCACCCAAATCTTGACTCAACTTGCCAAGATGAAACATTACTTGACGGTAATCTCGTTGAATAAGAAAATGGGTGTTTCGGGAATTCGTCCTGATGTTTATACTCTAAATATTATCATTAACTGCTTTTGCCATTTACACCAAATGGGGTTTGGTTTGTCAATCTTGGGAATCTTCTTCAAGTTGGGTTTTGAACCAAATGTCGCAACCTACACCACTCTAATCAGCGGCTTTATTCTCCAGGATAGAGTCGCTGAGGCACAGAACCTCTTCTCAGAAATGACGAGTAAGGGTATTGCATCAGATGTCATGACCTATACCTCTTTGATTCATGGAGTTTGCAAATTACAGGATTGGAAAGAAGCTACAAGATTGTTGAATGAAATGGTGAGTAAACATATCTTTCCAAATGTGTACACCTTTACTGTCTTGGTTGATACATTTTGTAAAGAGGGAATGGTCCAAGAAGCAAGGAGCGTGGTCGAAATGATGATTAAAAGAGGTATCGAACCTAATACAATTACTTACAATTCGTTTATGGATGGGTATTGTTTGCGAGGAGAAATGGATGAGGCGAAAAAGGTTTTTGACGTAATGCTTAGCAAAGGGTGCATGGATGATACTCATAGTTATAACATATTGATAAATGGCTATTGCAAGCTTAAAAGGATAGATGATGCTCGGATGGTTTTTCGAGAAATGTCTCATAGGGGAGTGGTTCCAAATACTATTACTTATAACACTCTTATTGATGGGTTTTGCAAGATGGGAAGAATACAAGATGCACATAACTTTTTCTCTCAAATGCAAGTTTTAGGCCAACTTCCAGATATTCAAACGTTTAATATTTTACTGGATGGCCTCTGTAAAAACCAACAATTTCCCAAGGCAGTTGAATTGTTGGAAGAGATGGAGGGAAAGAAGGGAAAGAAGTTGGATTTTGATATTGTAACTTACAATATTCTTATTCAAGGTTTGTGCAGAGCTGAAAAAGTTGAATATGCATGGGATCTCTTTCGTAGTTTGTCATCAAAAGGAATTCAACCTGATGTCTGGTCATATAATATAATGATTAGTGGATTTTGTAATGGGCGGCTAACATGTGAAGCAGAAAACTTGCTAAGGGAAATGGAAGAGAGCGGCTGTTCTCCAGATGATTGCACGTACAACACAATTATCCGAGGGTTTTTCAATAACAATGAGACATCAAGGGCAGTGAGGATTATCCAAGAAATGGTGGAGAGGGGTTTTTCTGCAGATGCTTTAACTACGGAGTTGATAGTTAATTTATTGTCTAAAAATAAAATTGATCCCGCTTTGTTGGCATTTATAGAAAGTCCGTGATGAAACTAATTTGCATCTTTGCAGTTTTGACAAGTTTCTGTGCTTCCTTCCCTTGAATGCTGCATTGGAGGGAGTTGTTCCGCTGCTGAGTCCAGTTCGGGTAGCCATTCATTCTGCGAATGATTCAACACCCACCTACCAACCCACACCCACGAGGAAGACAACTGACTTAGCAGAATGGCGAGCTGTGTATACTGGAAAGAAAGATAAGCTCAAGCTCATGGAATTATATAAAGGTTGAAAACGGAAGTCGGAAGCGGAAGAGACAGAGAAAATGATAGATAATTAGATATCAGAAATAACAGAGAAGCATCTCAATCAGAATTCAGAAATGGGAAGAAGGGAGGAACTGAGAAGGTTTTAGTATTAGGGTAATTTAGTCTTTGGAACATAAATTTTGGTTAGTTTTATAAAAAATAGAGTAGGTCATATTAAAATACGTGTTCTCTGAATTGGCTATATTTCTAAATTTCCCTCGAGCCTTTATGTATTGGTTTTACAAGGTGGTGGTGGTAGAAAAAGTAGATGTTGGAAATTATATATTATATATTATAGTATATAATTTTAATAATTGAATGAAAAATATTGTTAACCAATTTCTTAGAAAGGTTATGTTGTTTAGTTGTATTCCTTGATAAGTGATGTATACTTATAGATGAAAAGTTACATCTCTTTGATAAGTAGAAATTTGATTATATATAAACCCATGAAACCATTGGTATTAAATATAGAAAATTAGAGTTAATTTTTACTCTTGAGAAATAGGGTTTCCCCACTTTGTTTCTCTCATGCTTCGTGAGTCAAATTCCGAGTCGTGTCTTGAGAGTATGGAATATATAAAGTTCGCCAGAGTCCGAAGATTGAAGTGCTTTGACTTCGGATTATAGATTGTTGAATCCTGGGAGATGGACGCCTACCGAACTACAAGCACAAGAGTAGGGGCGAAATTCTATATTTAGGACATTGCATTTATGCAAGCCTCAATCTCCAAGTTTGTCAGTTATTCTAACTTTTTCTCTAGTTGTTTATATTAATCTCATATATAATTGATGTCGTGAATTTCTTTATGATTATTATCATTGGAATTATATTGTTATTTTTCATATTTTCTAATATTGCTCCAACAATCTAAAGATAGAACCTTTTTCTCTTGCATTGTTGGAGAATATGACTCTAATTAATAGAAGTTAAAATGAATAAGATTGAATGTAGCTCTAAACACTAAGAAGAACAAACTCTGATCTTTCTTTGAAAGATTTGTGGGGCGGAGTTTTATATGCATATTGATATATATTAGTAGAATTATATCTGTATGTTGTCATACTAGTGTTAGTTGCATCATACGTTTTTGAACTTCTAATTTATATATACTAGAAGATGTCCAGAGTGTTCTTTACGGAGAAATTAACAAAAGAATGAGTATTTGTTGATGAGTCTGGCATCATATCATAATGCACGCTGCTTGTTGTATATTCAGTATACAAAATAGAGAAAGATCAAGTGCCAATGAAGGGACTGGTGGTGAATTGAAGAAACATTGGAATTGATACAATGATCAGTATGCAAACTAGTGGTGCTGTTTGGGGTAAAATGAAGTTCCAAATTTTTGGAAAACTATTTTTCCTTGTGTCAGTTATATGCTTGTTGTGTTTTGTCGTCTGCCGTATCTCTAGAGATGGCATCCTTTCATACCCAAAATGAATAAAGGGAAAGGGATACCCTCTTTGCTAAACGTTGGAAGGGCATCATGACTTCCACCACCGTAGTTAAATTAAGAATGTTATGAGGCAATTTGGATATAGGTTTTCTTTCAGATTTTGCAATCTGAAAGTTACAACTCTATATGAAGGGGTGTAAATCATGATAAGTGTCAATGGAAATCAATTACATGGTATTTGTTCCAACCAATTGGTTAAGACTGACGATAGCATGAACGATGATTTTTCCCAAATATATTCATGAAACAAATGCAGAGCAATTCAATGTTTGGTTATGTATTTCCTAAAGAAATATTAGTGGATTAAAATGATATGCCTTGTGAACGTTAGCGTTGGATTTGAATGCAACCATGTTTTAAGGATTTCCTTTTATTACTACCAAAAGATGTATATCCTCTTTTACCGAATTGTGTCTTTGGGGTAGTTGAAACGATGCACCGCTTGGCATCATTTGATGAAAAGGCATTGGAATTTGGTTTAGAAGATAGATATACAAAAAGGCCATGATTCAGAGAAGATTAAGTCTTGAAATTATTTAAACGAGGAACAACATCAGTGTTTGGATAGTCAACGTGTGGACCTCAATAAAAGTGGACATACTTTCATGCTGCTCTAAAGAAGTGTGCATTTCCGAGAAGAGGGAAATGTCATTGCAACCAATCAGTTAAAGTGTGGGGGTCTTTCGTAAAAGGAATGATGAGACATTGAAAAAGAGGCTTATTGAGTAAGCATGCACAATTGAATTAGACAAGGTCATGCTTATTAAGTAAGCATATGAAATTGAATGTACATAGCCATTGGGTTCCGTTATTCATAGCTCAGAGCATCCACATGTACTAGATGAATTCAATGATGTTAACTAATTGAATTTTTTACAATATGAAGTCAAAGTACATAAATGGAAATATATGCGGTTACATAAGGAAATCAATCCTCAATTAGAGGTGTACTGGATACGAAGCATATTGACTTCATATACTGTGATGGTTTGTCGAATAGTATAAAGTAGAATGTCTAAATTGAAAAGAGTAATTTTAGATAAAAGAGATAATAAACAATATATTTTATGATAAACAATTTTTAAGGTATGAAGAGGTTAGAGACCTTCTTACAAATACCTTAAATGTGGGGGAGTATGCCCAAGTGATAGCAAATTACTTACTTAAGTCCCAACATATACAGTTGAGGACTTGACATAGTAAACAAACTATTCTCATATGAAATATAATTTCATAAGACGGATTGTGCACGCCATTAATGATAGTCAACCTAGTGGTGAATCCAATCATTAAAGGTTAGACTAGAGAGTAAGTTGTTCATCGAGGGGAATGAGGCTAAAGCCAACATAACTAATGAATTAGCCGAGCGGAAACCTAACTTAATTGATTGCAGATCCCATGGTCTAAGTTCAATAGGCAAACTGGTTGGGCATGATTCAAAGAAGTTAACACACTATATACCTCATTCCTATGATGGAAGAAGTGTGTTGTCTGCAGAAGTTTAGGATGTATATTTATACTTAATGACAATGATATCTTATAAATAAGAGGAATATTGCAGAGTATTCTTAATCAGTGGTCACCTATGTGAGAGTAGAAGTGGGTCGCTTCTATGAGTATGAGATGGCTAAATTCTCTAAAGCTCTCATGAATCCGGGATTTGTTCAGGACCAAAATGAACACAACCGTATGAACCAGAATATATTAGGATTAGTGATGTGTGTTGCTTATTGTCTCGGTTTACTACTGCGGTGAACAGTTCAAGATTCTATATTCACTGCGTCACCAAGTAAATCCGATAAGTATTCACTAGGGTAGGTTCAAGTCTAAAAGACACCTCTCCCGATGCATCTCTTGTCCGTCTGTACTCTCAAATTCTTCCTAATTTTTCATTCATGTGGGGGATTGTTGGAAATTATATATTATATATTATAGTATATAATTTTAATAATTGAATGAAAAATATTGTTAACCAATTTCTTAGAAAGGTTATGTTGTTTAGTTGTATTCCTTGATAAGTGATGTATACTTATAGATGAAAAGTTACATCTCTTTGATAAGTAGAAATTGGATTATATATAAACCATGAAACCATTGGTATTAAAAATAGAAAATTAGAGTTAATTTTTACTCTTGAGAAATAGGGTTTCCCCACTTTGTTTCTCTCATGCTTCGTGAGTCAAATTCCGAGTCGTGTCTTGAGAGTATGGAATATATAAAGTTCGTCAGAGTCCGAAGATTGAAGTGCTTTGACTTCGGATTATAGATTGTTGAATCCTGGGAGATGGACGCCTACCGAACTACAAGCACAAGAGTAGGGGCGAAATTCTATCTTTAGGACATTGCATTTATGCAAGCCTCAATCTCCAAGTTTGTCAGTTATTCTAACTTTTTTCTCTAGTTGTTTATATTAATCTCATATATAATTGATGTCGTGAATTTCTTTATGATTATTATCATTAGAATATATTGTTATTTTTCATATTTTCTAATATTGCTCCAACAGTAGATAGATTACAATTGTTTGGGTTTTACATTTGGCAAGAGTAGACTCCATCTGAAGCAACATGGGATTTTGATTTGATTATTTCAAGGGAGAGCATTTTCCATCAATCAACAAGAAGGGTGGTTTATTCCTGAGTAGAATCTGTTGTGGAGGATTAACGTACTGAATCGCTGACTTAGAGATGATGATGCGGGCAACGATTGCTGCTTCGTCTTCTTCTTTGAAGGTTGGTTATGGCAGCAGAAGCAACACCACCAGACTCGGACTCAGACTCAGTCGTTTGCACCAAACGGGGTTTGGTTTGTCAGTCTTGGGAAACTTCTTCAAATTGGGTTTTGAACCAAATGTCACGACCTGCAACACTCTAATCAACGGTTTTCTTCTCCAGAATAGAGAGGCCGAGGCAGCAGCACTTTTCAACAAAATGTTGGAGAGTGGTAATTGTAAGCCGGATGTGGTTACTTTCGGTACCCTAGAAAGGTTCGTGAACACTACAAGTCGAGGCCCGTAGGCACTCCTACTCTAACTTCCGCAAACTTCCTCTTATAATCTCATTTCATAATTCTACATATATAAAATAAACAAAAAGCACAACTAATCAATCACATTATCAACTAACAAGACCATATTAATCTGCTCTGTTTTGCACTGAATCATAGTTTGTGTATTGATAATATATGGTATAAATTAATAAAAATGCTACACAAAAGAGAGAGAGAGAGAGAGAGAGAGAGAGAGAGAGAGAGGAAACGTTTACAGAAACGGTTTGAGTAGGAGTTGCAATAGCCATCGGCAAAATATTAAAAAAAAAATTGTAATTAATAAGATGCTCTTTCCTTAAGGTGTTTGACATAACACACAAACACGTATCACACTTACGAAAGGAACAAAGTAATGCAAAAGCATTGAATATAATCTTTCCAACATAAGTACATATATCTCAAAAACATCTTCATAGCATATAGTCATTCATCATATATACTACAAAGAAGTGTAAAAACATGTTCATAAGTAGTATATAGTTATCCATCATATATACTACAAAGAATATAAGTTCGATAAAGTATGGTATTCCAAAATATTCTTAGTAAAGCATGATAATAATAAAGTGTAAATATAATTTACTCATAAAACGTAACCATTAAATCATGTTTTTCATGTATGCATATCTACTATTAAAACATGCATTTTAGAAGGGGTCCACTCACAGATACTCCGTCGTCAAAGAGTCGTGCGAAATAGGAATGACGGAATCACCGCTAATAAATGCTCCTAAGCACATAAATGGTCCAATTAATAATACTATACTCAAAAGATTGAATTTCAGAAAACGGACGTCATAAACGGATTAAGGACGTCAAAATTAAATTAGAAGGTGTCCCAATCGAAACCTGAAAAAGTCAACGGTAACGGTCAACGGTCAGCGTTGATCGGAAGTCAATGGTCAATGGTCAATGGGTCCGGATCAGTGGGTTGGGTCATAGGCCAGATCAACCAGGTCAACCAGGTCGAGTCAACTGGGCTGGGCTGGGCTAAGGGCTAGTGGACCACTTCCATGGCCCAAAAGCCTAGGGTCACTTGGGTTTTTGGGCTTGGGTTTAAAGGGCCTGGAGCCTGAAAGCCCGGCCCAAAGGATTTGATTGGGTTGGCTTAGTGGGCCAAAGCCCATAGTTCTAAACGGCCCTAAGGCTCGGGTCCGAAGGTTTAAAAGGGTTACTAAATGAGTTTGGGCTTTGGGGGTATTGGGTTGGGTTTAGGGCTTAACGAGCCTAGGTTTGATGGGTTAAGGGTTTTGGGTTTCCAAGTGTGGGTCAACTAACCCGTTTTCGTCAAGAACAAAGACTGGACCCTCCCGAGCTTCGGTCGACGCCGATTGGCCACATTAACCTACGATTCAGCATCTAAAATAAAGATAGAGATGAGAGGGGGTGTTTGGTACCTTTGATTCGCCGCGAAATGGTCGGAGGTGGCCGAACGTGGGTTCGAACACTATGGCTCGCCAGGGGTTCTCTGTGTTCCACAGAGGTGAGAAGAGAGAGAGAGAGAGAGAAAGTGCTACCATGGTGGTGAGTATGGTGGTGTCGCGTCGATGGATTTCCTTGGGTGTTGGGGTGTCTGGGTGTGTGGGTGTCGATCGGGAAAGGGAGAGAGTGAGCTACGAGAGAGATTTACGAGTGAAAGGGAGAGTGCTCGAGGAGAAGAGAAAGAAGGAGAGATAAGGTGAGGGTTTGCCACGTCGTAGGCAGAGAAAAGAGGGAATTTTAGAGAAAATCTAAAAAGTAGATCCGGATTGGTTAGAGATATAGTGTAGAATTGTAATTTCATAAATTGTTAAAATAAATGTAAAATTACAATTTATTTGGGGATGGGGTTTCACAGTGGGTATGGCTGTGGTGGTGTTTGTATTGATGGTGGTGGTGGCGCGACTGTGGTGTGGGTCGTGTGGTGGTGGTGGTAATGACAATGGTGGTGTAAGAGGTTAGCGTTTGTAGTGGTAGGTGGACCAATGGTGATCACTTTGTTCTCTAAAGATAAATAATGTCATTCTTTAAAATTAATGGGCGTATTGTATGAATTAAAATATTCATTAAAGGCTCAACTCTGCTTTTTAGTAAATCAACCTTTAAAAGCAACCTACATGCTGCTTTTAAAAATTCTTGTCTAAAGGCCATTACTTTTAAAATAAGCAAGATATTTTGGCTTTACCAAACATTTTTTACTACTTAACTTTAAAGTGAAGCAGATTTTGGTGAAAAAAAAAAAAGAAGCAAACCAAACTTGGCCGTAGTGGGTGACCATTTTGAAGTCATTAGACAAGAAGTTAAGTATTGCAGAGTTTGCCTACAATCATTCTGTTAGCATCAGACCGTGTCCTTTCTATATTGTTTATGGCTTAATTCTGTGAGCAATAGTTGATCTTGCTCTTGCCCCAGTCATGAATAGAATTAGTGGCAACGCTGAAATTTTTGTTGACAATATCAAGCAGGTCCCTAGCATGACTCACAAGCACCATCATGAAACAAGTCATAAATACAAAGCTCATGTAGATTCTAAAAGGCAAATGGTCGAGTTTGATGTGGGAGATTTTGTTTGGGCAGTTTTGATGAAGGATTGTTTTTTAGCTAAAGATTATAACAAATTATGTGCAAAAGAAGATTGGGCCATATAAAATTCTTGAAAAGATTTACCCCAATGATTATCGCCTGAAGTTACCAAGCCATATTTGTGCTTCAGATGTATTTAATGTGAAACACCTCATACTATTCAGAGGGGACATCGACTATACTGGACATGCAAATTTGAGATGAATTCTCTCCAACCCCAAAAGGATGATGCAAATTTGTTGGCCAGTGTATTTATGCAGCCATAGGGTAAAGTAAAAGACTAAAACCATTCAGTAGCACTTATAGGAGCCATCATTAGCACTTAATAACAGCCAGGGCATTATGTAGTTTTCAGTTTTCTATGATTTACTTATTGTCTTATCAATTTCTGAATGTATGCTAAAAAGTGAATATAAAACCCACTTCATGCTGGAAGGTGGGGCAGATTGGATTTTTTATTACGAATGAAATATTGAAAGAGTTTTCTATGTCATTTTAGTGCCTCTCTCTTACGAGATTGTTTAGCCTTTGTTTTGAATTTTTATGTATCTCCTTACACTGGGAGATAGTGGATCCTATATTTTAGTTTTCATTTCTTTTCACTTTCACTCTGCATCAATCGCCCACACAGAAAGACAAAGAAGTGAGGTTACAAACATATTAATGCCATTATATTGACCTCATAAATTGGTGAAAGGTGAAATAGTTCACTACTTCCGTAGTTCAAAACTTCTCCACCCAAAAAGTCATTTAGCCTCTCTGTGGATTCTTTAAAAATGCAACCTGTGTCATTCACTTACTAACCTTAACTCTGTTAACTCCTTTGTTATTCCCAAACTCTCTGTTAACTGCTTTGTTATCCCCTAAAATTTTGAAGAAAAAAATTTTCCAAGAAACAACGAGTACTGGAACTTATCACGACCATGATTGCATTAGAGTTGTCGACCGGCTTCTCCTACGAGTTCTCAAAGGATTCATAAGGCGGGGTGTCGAGCAGGTCAAGGGCTTCAAATCTGATTTACATAACTGAATCGCTTACTTTTTCATTATATATATGTTATTTACAGGATGTACAAAATTTTTTGAGGCCCCTCTAAAGTGAGGGTCCTGGACGGGCACCTACATAGACTACCCTCAAGGCTGGCCCTGAGTACATATCATTGCCTATTTTGCAACCACAGGTGGATATAAGCATGGATATTGTTTTGGGTTTGCGTCACACTCAGCATGGTGTAGACTCAATTTTGGTGGGGTCAATTGATTTTCTAAAATAGCTCACTTTATTTGCCTGTAAGAAGACAACAGATGCTTCGAAAGTTGCTGAGCTATTCTTTCATAGTGCCGACTTCATGAATTACTGAGTTCAATTGTTTCTGATCAAGACACAAGTTTTGGAGTCATTTTTAGAGAAGCATGTGGAGATTAGCTAAACTCATATGAACTTCAGCGGTACCTATCATCCTCAAATTGACGGGCAAACTGAAGTTGTAAATCGGTTATTGAGAGATCTTTTTGTGACATCCCACATTGCCCAGGGGTGATCCTTAAATGTATATTCCCATCCCTACCTAGCACGAGGCCTTTTGGGAGCTCACTGGCTTCAGGTTCCGTAGGAACTCCGAAGTTAAGCGAGAAGGGGGCTAGAGCAATCCCATCGGGATGTGACATTTGGTATCAGAGCCTAACCCTGGTCGTGGTGTGCCGACGTGGACGTCGGGCCCCTAAGGGGGGTGGATTGTGACATCCCACATCGCCGAGGGGTGATCCTTAAATGTATATTCTCATCCCTACCTAGCACGAGGCCTTTTGGGAGCTCACTGACTTCGGCTTCCGTAGGAACTCCGAAGTTAAGCGAGAAGGGGGCTAGAGCAATCCCATGATGGGTGACCCACTGGGAAGTTGCTCGTGAGTTCCCAAAAACAAAACCGTGAGGGAATGGTAAGCCCAAAGCGAACAATATCGTGCTACGGTGGTGGAGCGGGCCGGGGAAGTGGTCCGCCCCGGGTCAGGATGTGACACTTTTGCTTTGCTAAGGATTAGTTTGGAATTGTTGTGCTTTTTTAAAAACTGCTTCTACTGTATCTTAAGAATAATCAGTTGCAAAATAAAACTATTGAACATTTGATAAACCGTATTATTTACAATGTTATGATTATGAAAAGTAGTGTAAAAGTGTTTGATATATTTTAAGGAAAACTAATAAAAAGGACTTTAAAACTTTATTAAGTTTTAATGATAAAGACAAAATAAAGGGTAAAGTGAATAGTACCAGGGTTGACTTTTTAGTGTAAAAATGTGGTTTTTCGTTAAAATGAACAGTATCAGGAGCTTTTCGTTAAAGTTTCCTATATTTTAATGTAAAGTGATATAATTGTATATAATAACAAAAATGAACATGATTGTGTGGAGATGACGACGAGAACGATGGCGAGGACAATGGTTGTGATGGTGGTAGTGATGCCACTAAAAGGGTGTGGTGTTTGGCTGAAAAGGTAACAATAGTGGTAGGGGTGACGACAACAACGATGGTGGCGGTTGTGGTTGTAGTTGCAGAGTTAGCCTACAGTCGTTTTGTCAATTGTAGCATTAGACAGTGTCCCTTCTATATTGTCTATGGCGTAATTCCGCGAGCACCAATTGATCTTTCTCTTGTCCCAAACACGAAAAGAATTAGTGGCAACGTTAAAAATTTTGTTGACAATGTCAAGCAAGTCCATAGCATGACTCACAAGAACCTTCTCAAAACAAGTCAAAAATACAAAGCTCATGCAGATTCCCAATTCTTATTTTAATTTTGTTGTCTTTTCAGTTTTTGAATGTATGTTACAAAGTGACTGTAAAACCCAATTCTTGCTAGAATGTGGGGGCATATAATGAAATATTGAAAGAGTTTTCTATGTCATTTTAGTGCCTTTCTCTTATGAGATTGCTCGACCTTTATTTTGTGTTTTTAGGTATTTCCTCACAGTAGGAGATACTATATCCTATTTCTTTTCTCTGTCACCCTACATCAATCGCCCACACAGAAAGACGAAGAAGTAAGGCTGCAAACATATTAATACCATTGTATTGACCTCATAAATTGGTGAAAGGTGAAATAGTCCACCTTATGCCTTGGGCGAAATACACGTGCTACAATGGCTGGGACAGAGTGTTACGATCCCGCGAGGGTGAGCTAACTACAAAAACCTGTCCTCAATAGCCAGAATCGCTAGTAATCGCTAGTCAGCCTATGACGATGAATTTGTCTAGGGCCTTGTACACACAACCCGGCACACTATGGGAGCTGGCCATGCCCAAAGTCAGTTCAAATCTTCTGCACCCAAAAAGTCATTTAGCCTCTTTGTGGATTCACTTACTATAACCTTAACTCTGTTAACTCCTTTGTCATTCCTAATCTCTCTGTTAACTCCTTTGTTATCTCCTAAAATTTTGAAGCAAAAAAAATCCAAGAAACGAGCGACGAGTACCGGTGAACTTGTCACGACCATGATTGCATTGGAGTTGTCGACCGGCTTCTCCTACGATTTCTCGAAGGAGTCGTAAGGCGGGGTGTTGAAGGCTTCGAATCGGATTGTGGAGTGGAATTAGAAGGGCGAGTCGGCGTATGCTGAGTCGTCGGAGTTCAAAGACTAGGACTGTTTCATGTTGGAAATGGATTCCTGGGGAAGGTTATCGGGTTTTTGGGATTGGGGTCAGGATTTCTTTTGGCAGATATAAAAGTTTTCCGAGAGTTTGTTGGAGTGGGAAAAAGAGTGTTTGGAAATTGGGAAAATGAGAGAAAGTGAGAACAGAAGTGATGATTGGGAATAGGCGAAGCTATAGAGGGACAGGGAGTGGTGGCCGTCCTTTCCCTCGCTGGAAATCAAGCCTTGAGGTGAGATTCCACCCCTCTGCTTATTGCTACTGCTGCTTTGCTGTGCACTGTTGCGGCGCTGCGCTGGGTTGCGATGGGCAGCAAATCACCCTTCTTTTTAAGAAACCCAGGTCAAACGACGTGGTTTTGGACCTGGAATGAAAAAAGAAGTTAAATGAAACGGTTCGTTTCGTTAAAACGAAGAACAAAACAACAAGGGACCCACTAGGAGCCTAACTAAAAAGAGTTTGTACAGATAATATACGTTTTTTTTAAATACATACGATATTATCTAAACTAAAAGGTGTGAGAATGTAATATATATACACGGATGTGAAAAAAAAAATGTTTCCTCTTGTAATATGATTCGACTTGTTGTATTATTAGAATGTTAATCACAGCTGAACTATTAATTGTCTATGTAATCTTTATTTGAGCTTGGATTTGTCTAAAATAATAACACAATGTGCCATACGCCATTATGGTTTTTTTTTTTTTTTGAACAAACGACATTATCTAGTTAAAAAAAAAATTGTCACTTGAAGTGGTCTCATGGAGCTCATTCCTTTCAATTGTAAATCAACCATCTCAAAGAAGTTGTGAATTTAAGCTTGTGGGAGTTACAACTTCTTATTTGAAGAGGCTGTGACTAGAAAAATAACAGGAAAATAGTGACGTCTTAATAAAAGTTAGTCATTAAGGTGGGATATATTAAGTAATTCCCCTCACTAGTAAATGTTGGAGAATCCGTACACTTTCATTGAAATGGTAGATTAATGATTGCGTAATAGTATAGTTGTTGATATTGAGAGATATATCTTTGTTTTTATTGATAATGAGCTTATTATATGATGTTTTCATAACATAAAACATCGTCATCAACTATTATAACTTATTTGTATTGATAAATTAATAACGACATTAATATTGTTTACCGTCTAAAAGGATTTGGTTGTTTACATTTGTTTGAGAACATTTACCTTTCGAAAGTTAGTCCCTCCTCCCAACAAATCCTGGCTTCGCCACTGGGATCGCATTGTGATGGTTGGATTTCTGGGATTGGGGTTGGGATTCATTTTGGGGTATAAAATTTCTCGGGAGTTTGATGGAGTGGGAAAAAGAGTGTTTGGGAACTGAGAAAGTGAGACAAAGTGGAGTGAGCAGATAAGTGATGAGTGGGACTTCGAATTCTCCACGTTGGAGTTTGTTTCTTGAATTTTTTTTTTTTTAAAAAAAAAAAAAAATTAAGAGATAATAAGGTGTTAATAGAGGTTTTGGGCCAAGGAGTTAATCGAGTTAAGGTTAGTAATTGAATGGACACGTGTTGCATTTTGAAGGAAGCCACATATAGGTCAAATAGCTTTTTGGGTATATAATATTTGAAGAGAGAATATCTTCCTCACCTTTTGGAGAGAAGGGATCTTTTGGTTTTTAAATAAAACCAAACCAATTAGGTTTGGTACGGATTCGATTCGGTTCACGGTACTTTTGGCCCAGACCTTTTGGAGAGAAGGGATCTTTTGATATAGGCAAGACTTTCCATGACCACGACTTTTTGCGGTTGAATCAGATACTTCCCTCCATAATTCATCCTGTCCAAAACTGCTTCTGTATAGTGGATCTCAGCTGTGGAGGATTAACGCACTGAACCGCTGACTTGGAGATGGTGAAGATGATGCGGGCAACGGTTGCTGCGTCTTCTTCTTTGAAGGTTGGTTATGGCAACACCACCGGCAGACTCAGACTCAGAGGTATGCCGCCTTGTCTTCTTCAATCTTCTACTGCTGTTGTTTTCTTAAACAATTACTTGGCTTTGTTTCACTCTCCGTCTTCCAAATCGACCGAATCTAGAAACACCCAACAACACCATCTTGTTGAAATCACTAATGTCGAAGATGCTCTCAATGTGTTCGACGAAATGCTTCAAAGTTGTCCTCTGCCTTCCGTTGTCCCTTTCAACCAAGTCTTGACTCAACTTGCCAAGTTGAAACATTACTCGGCAGTCATCTCCTTGAATAACCAAATGGTTGTGTCCGGAATTCGTCCTGATGTTTATACTCTGAACATTATCATTAACTGCTTTTGTCGTTTGCACCAAACGGGGTTTGGTTTGTCAGTCTTGGGAAACTTCTTCAAATTGGGTTTTGAACCAAATGTCGCAACCTTAAATATTCTAATCAACGGCTTTATTCTCCGTAATAGAGTGGCTGAGGCAGCAGCACTTTTCAAAAAAATGTTGGACAGTGGTAATTCTAAGCCGAATGTGGTTACTTTCGGTACCCTAGTAAAGGGTCTTTGCACAAAAGGTAACAACACTGCAGCAATCCAATTGCTTAAGAAGATGGAAGAAGGGGCTTGCAAGCCTAACATAGTTATTTATAGCACGATTATCGACAGTCTTTGCAAAGATACTCTAGTTGTGGATGCACTGAACCTCTTCTCAGAAATGAAGAGTAAGGGTATTGCCCCAGATGTCTTGACCTATAACTCTTTGATTCTTGGAGTTTGCAAATTACAGGATTGGAAAGAAACTACAAGATTGTTGAATGAAATGGTGAGTAAACATATCTTTCCAAATGTGTACACCTTTAATGTCTTGGTTGATACATTTTGTAAAGAGGGAATGGTCCAAGAAGCAAGGAGCGTGATCGAAATGATGATTCAAAGAGGTATCGAACCTGATACGATTACTTACAATTCGTTTATGGATGGGTATTGTTTGCGAGGAGAAATGGACGAGGCGAAAAAGGTTTTTGAAGAGATATTTAGCACAGGATGCATGGTCAATGCTCGTAGTTATAGCATATTGATAAACGGCTATTGTAAGCTTAAAAGGATAGATGATGCCCGGATACTTTTTCTGGAAATGTCTCAAAGGGGAATTGTTCCAAATATGGTTATTTATAACACTCTTATAGATGGGTTTTGCAAGATGGGAAAACTACAAGATGCACATAACTTGTTCTCTCAAATGCAAGCTTTAGGCCAACTTCCAAATACTCAAACTTATTCTATTTTACTGGATGGCCTTTGTAAAAACCAACAATTTCCCGAGGCAGTTGAATTGTTGGACGAGATGGAGGAAAAGAAGTTGGATTTTAATATTGTAACTTACAATATTCTTATTCAAGGTTTGTGCAGAGCTGAAAAAGTTGAATATGCATGGGATCTCTTTCGGAGTTTGTCATCGAAAGGAGTTCAACCTGATGTCAGGTCATATAATATAATGATTAGTGGATTTTGTAATGGGGGGCTAACATGTAAGGCAGAAAACTTGCTAAGGGAAATGGAAGAGAGAGGTCGTTCTCCAAATGGTTGCACGTACAACACAATTATCCGAGGGTTTTTCAATAACAACGACATATCAAGGGCGGTGAGGCTTATTCAAGAAATGGTGGAGAGGGGTTTTTCTTTAGATGCATCAACTGCGAAGTTGATCGTTAATTTATTGTCTGAAGATGAAGTAGATCTTGCTTTGTTGGCATTTATAGAAAGTCCGCAATGAAACTGATTTGCATCTCTGCAGTTTAGACAAGTTTGGGGGCTTCCTTCCCTTGAATGTTGCATTGGAGAGTGTTGTTCCACGGCTGAGTCGAATTCAGGTAACCATTCATTCGTGTATCGCCTAGTGATGTATGATATCTGTAGCAATTCAAAATCTTTACAAAAGTAACAGAATCAACGAAATACAAACTTTCATTTGCTTCCTGCAACCACTCGTCAAGTAAAATACTCAAACATGCAGCCAATTAGAACCCAACAACTCCCAAAAGCACAATGAGTGATCATATTACGTACATAAATTTATTGTAGCAAAGCTTGTATTGGTGTTGTTTTGGTGTAACGTATCATTCTTATGCATGAGGATCAAGAAAGCAGTTGAGATTACTCTCGACACACGTGCTTATGCGTGACGTATTTTGAACTTAATACACACGTAAATTGTTTAGTTAACGTATATAATCTGCTCTGATATATTGGGCGAATAGGATGGACAACTGCTTGCTTCGAGAATCTCTCTTTGAAAAGAACAAAAGGATCGTAAGAAGCCATTTAAATTACATGTAAAATTTGTTAGTTCACATGTAACAAGTCAAATATTTTTCTAAAGAAATCAACTCAGCCTCAAGTTTTCCAAATTCCACTATTGAATAATGAGTTTATCGTACTTGGCCATAAAAAGATTGAGTTTACTGTCATACCATTTATGTACAATCTGGTAATAAAAAATGAGAATTATTATGGGAATTGCTATTTTAACTTATCAACTTGCACTTTATTAAGACTCATTTAGAAGTGCTTTTAAATAATTAAAACCATTTTTTTTAAACAAACAAAATGTTCCAAGGTTCCAAAAATACTTCAATTGCTTTTTCACGATTCACTTGTATTTTCACTAAAAATTGGTTTCAAAATTATTTTCACAAAAGTGTTTCTAGCCATCTTAAAAGCAGTCCCTAAATCATCAATACAACATTTTTAAATTCTCAATAACATCTCTTACGAAACAATGTCTAACGTCTTTGAAAAAATTCGCGAAGCCAGTGAAATCTTAAAGTGTTTTTATTTATAAGAAGACTGATTGATTCTTAAATATTCTTAAGGGGAAATGAGATTTTTAATGATTGGAAATGAAGAACAAGCAAAAAAATAAACCAATTGAGGAAGAAAATTGGAAGAATTGGAAATGTTTGGCCCTTTCAGCATGAACATGACCTCTTAACACTGATTTTTTTTATATCATACGTCAAAAGTGTAAAAGTGGATAATCACATTTTGAGAAGTTTAGTACTGAATTATCGTGCTTTAATGCACAAAAGTTGATTTTGTGAAATTCGTCATAACTACCGTGAAAGGAATTTCATTGTTGATAATTTGGTTTGTTTGGGTTCAGATTTTTTTTTAGCAAGCTCTACCTTCTTGTCTTGGCTTACTAGTTGCATATATAGTTGAGGTCTCGTGGCCTCGTGATATTCTTGTATAATCTTTCCTTATCCTTCAGGATTATGCCCTATTGTCAACAAAAAAAAAAAAGGTGCATTTGTGTGTGTATGATGAATTGATTTTATATTATATATTTTACCCTATTTTTTGTATATTTTGGTGAAATTTTTATACTTTGATTTATTATTCCAATGTATGACTTGTGACTTCCTCTTGAGAAAAAGTGATCAAATAGACAAATTTAGGAGTAATTGGTAAAACTACATAAAATTGTTTAGGTGACGGCTGAACCTAAGTGTCTCATTACTCATATTTTATCAAACTAGTGTGTTGTTACAATTTGTTTTCCAAATTTTTTAGGAAAATACCCCAAAATAGGACAATTTCTTAATCTTGGGACATAAATAGGATAAACCGGCCATGCACAAGCTATGCACACCATGCACAAAACCGAAATTACTAAAATACCCACATATAAATGGGTTATTCCTCACTCTCTCCCCCATTTTCTGATTTCTCTCTTTCTCTACTCTCTCACCCTTCCTTTCTCTCTCTCTCTCTCTCTCTCTCTTCTCTCACCTTCTCTCTCTCTCTACTCTCTACTCTCTCCCTTCCTCAGATCTCTGAGCTTCGATTTTGAAGAGATGAAAGTCCAAAGAGAGGTGAGAAGAGTGAGCTGGGCTTTGGGTTCACCTCATACCTCTAATTTCGAACAAAGGGATGCGAGAGAGAGGTAAGAAGAGTGAGCTGGGTTTTGTACCATATTTTCTGTTTTGGCTAGAAAGTTCCATTTTTTCAAGCAACTGAAGCTTCAACAGGTATAGCAAGGTAGGGTATTTTGTTCCAAGTTCCGTCATCAATGATTTATGGAATAAATGGGTTGTTTGTAACATGAATTAATACTTAGAAGTTAAATTAGGGTTTGTGTTTCATGTTCGGGCATATGGGTTGTGGAATAAATTTCAAGTTTTGACATGCTACAAGATTGGGATGGAACAATTTCTGGTTCAAGTGTCAAATTGTAGAAATTTGTGAAATATTTTTTTGTAATGTGCATGTGGTGTGCATGGCTACATCTTAATATGAGAAGCGGGAATGCTCACTAGTTAATTATGATGCACGTATGTTGTGCCTCAAAATTTAGCAAGTATGACCACAACCTAGTTGGCCTCGGCTAAAAACAAAATTAAGAAAAAACTTAAAGGACGTTAAGGATCATGCGTGTCTGTGAAATAACGACAACGAGTATCATGTTTTCCACGTGCACGGTTAAGCGGTGGTTGATATACGTAACGAGACTTTTCAAACTGTCATTGTAATCTTATATACATAACAATTATGTTTTCATTGTAGGGGAAACTTGAAATAGGTCCAATTTTATAGCCCAACATTAGGATTAGTCCAATTTTTAGTTAGTTTTGACTTAGCTCCAATGACTAGGATTCCATGTCAGCAATTTTTCTGATTAGGTTGATTTTTTTTGCATTGTTATTACTATTTTACCCTCCTGTAGATTTTGCACGTTCTCCATATATTTCCCACGTTTTAAATTTTTATCAGAGTTCAAATTCATTGTTCAGTGGTCTTTCATCTTTCTCCTAGATTTCTTGATAACAATTTTTGAATTTGAATTTCTTATCAATCTATTTTTAAGGAAGGCTTAATCACTTTTAACTTTCTAGTAACTTTCTATACAAATTACATGTGTTTATACGTGCAGATTTCTTCAGAAGACCTATTCTCTAGGTACAATTTTTATGACCGTGTTTTTCCTTCGTGGTTTGTCGATACTCAACCTTCTCCATCTATCAAAGGACTAAAACACAGCAGATTGAATGCCAATTAGCTTTCAAGTCAGGTATATTATAATTGTTTTCCACTTTATTGTTGTTTGCTGTGCGAATTCAAACATGAAGACTTTATCCTAATCCTCCTAATCCCTTTCTATCATCTCTCATTGATATGCTTCCTTCTCTTTTTATTTAAAAAAAAAAAAAAAAAAAAAAAAAAAAAAAAAAACCAATGCATAGAAGGTGTTTGATGTTATGCCTCTTTGAAAAGTGTACTCTTTAATTTCCGGTAGAAATTTATTGTTCTCTTATTGTCACTATCATAGCAAAAGGAAGAAATTCATTGTGATTGGAGTTGTTTCAACATTATTCCTCATTTTCTTGATTTTGGGCATTCTTTGGTGGAAAGGTTGTTTACTTGAAGCTGTTTCCACCGTTTTTCCAGAAGCACCACATGCATTTTGCATATTTCATTTGAAATTGAATATACAAAGTAAATATCCAAAGCAGATGGGTTCTAGTTATGGTGAAGTCGTTGCTAACCTGTTCCAAAATGTTGTTACGCTCCATCCCAACTTGTGTTCGATCAGGAAATGAAAACTCTCATCAAGGATGGTGGTACAATAATTCAGAAATTTTTGCATAACACACCTAAAGAAAACTGGTCCAATGCATACTTCAGGGGGAAAAAAATATGGTGAGATGTGCTCTAATATTGTAGAATCCTTCAATTCTTGGATTTTGGATGAACGCAAGATGCCAACTTACCAAATGATTGATAACATACGTGTGAAGTTGATGGAGATGAGTTCTGATAGGCAACGTGAAGCCGAAAGATGGACCTCACCAATATGCCCAACAATGGATGACGAAATGATGAAAATGGTTGAAGTTGGAAGACATTGGAATGTGTGTCGTTCAAGTGAACATATTTTTGAAGTCAGAGATGAGTATTCTGTCATGGTGGACTTACAAAGTCATAATTGTTCTTGTTATCAATGGCAAATTAAAGGGTTCCCTTGTGCACATGCTTTGGCAGCTTTTTTGAAAGTTGGAGGTAACCCATATGATTATGTCGAAGATTATTTCACAACAGATTTCTATAAGTCTTCTTATTCATATCCCATTATTCTTGTACCTGATATTGAAAAGGATGAACAATCTATGAGTCAGGAGTTTGTGATAGAACCCCCATTGACAAAGAGGCCCCCAGGTAGACCAAAAGTTAAAAGACTAAAATCTATTGGGGAAGAAACATGCCCCAACAAGTGCAGTAGGTCTGGTGATGCTACACGCCACAATCGGAAAACTTGCAACGCCCCTATTTGACATACATCTCCATTGCCATTTGGAATATATTTTTTTTTTCAAATATATGAACACATGTTTTTTTTTATTTTTTATTTATTTATTATTTTTTTTATCAATGTAATAAAATGATGCCTTCGACTTTTTAGTTTACTCATATTCTTCTTTTTTCCATTATCTACTTACATGTCATATGACTTATGCAATCTGTGAAGACTATATATTTATTATGCTATCATTGTAGAATATGACTTTTACATTCACCATTAGTTGTACAGATATATTATTGTTTGGGACGGTTTTAAACTACCTAAGATGTAGGAAAATTACCGACATCCATTTTTTACCAACAATTTGAAAGTACCTATCCTTATACAATTAGAAAGTATATTTACGAACTATGCCCAGATAATGACAAAATAACATTATATGAGATTACAAACAAATCTTATTGTGCAATCAATAAAGGGAAACATGAAGAATATCCCCTTTCAATTGAAATTGAAATTAAAAAATAGATACAACAAAGCATATCTCAGTTCACATAACACCCAAACTTACAATACCAGTTCTCCAGGTATACCGGGAAGCCAGAATCAGATCTTCGCTTATTCTGTTTTCATCATATACTGGGAGAAAATTTATAGCTTTCATAGCTTCATACGGATTTAGGATTCAAAACAAAGTTTCCGCTGGACACGGACGCAAACAAATTTGAAAGATGGGAGGATAAGGTTTTTGAATAAACAAAGAGATTAATCTGCAAGAGACCTAATAAAGGGGTCTAATGACAATTGTTGTAATTTTGTTGGTAAATTATGTGCATTTTAATTGCTGACATGGATGATTGTTGTACTTACTAGCCCCCACTTATGCTTATGTAATATAAGTGGATTCCATTCAAAACAGGCTTATAAAATTGGACCCATATCAAAAGACCCCTTAATTGTATCCATTATACCAATATGTTGCCGTTAAAGTTTCTCTTGTTCTGTGTATATCATGTGCATATACTGTACATATTATGTGCTTGTGGTGTGCATCTAGTGTCTTATGTGTAGATGGTGTTTACTTTGATACTATTCGCATTAATGTAGCTTACTACTTTTTCCTTTGATTCAGAGGCAGCCCTGCAAATACGAAAAAAGCGAACGAGTTCGTGAAACAATTTCGTTTGATTCACTTAGGTTCTTTCGTGCCCATTCAAACTGCAATTTTTCAAATCCTTGAAATATTTGAACCCAATCAAATTTGATACCAAATTCAAATGAATGAATCTTCGATTCTTCATATAAAGTTTAGGATCATTTTTTCTGATTTCGAAGAGAGAGCTGTGAGCTATGGGCTTTTGGGTTGAGCTTAGATCTGTGAGCATAACTTGTGCATGTGCATGTCCTGTGCATGTCATGTACATACAGTGTATGAGCGAGCTTGATATGAAGAGAGCGAACGAGTATGCGAAGTAGTTTCGTCCAATCATTCTCTCTTCCTTCTTTCCACTCTGATTTCTCCCTTTTCCCTAAAATTTATCTCTTCTCCAAAAGGCAACTGGCCTTTAATACATTTTTTCCATTTAATTGCAGCAAAAGCCAAACCTTATTTTAGTGCTTGTGAATTTGGATCGACAGAGGGAGCAAAGGGAGTGAAATGACAGAAGAAATGAAAACCCACATATAAACCAGAGAAATGGTAAAAAATAAAAAATAAAAAATGAAGAATTTGGGTCCCTTCTAAGAAACACCAAACCAATCACTTCAACTCTAAAAATTCATCAATCAAAAACCAAAATTAAGCAAACCCAGTTCAGAAAACCTACGAATGAAAAGGTAAAAATCGAAGAAGATGAGTGGGTTAGAAAGAGAGCTCTTGTGTATATTAAAAATGTAGAGAGAAGAGAGATAGAGAAAGAGAGAAAGAGAGAGAGAGCGCTTGGATGAAGAAGATGAGTGGGTTAGGGTTCTTTGAACTAGAATAGGGGGAGAGAGATTTTCTCTCTCCTCTCTATTTCTCTCTCTACAAAATGAGAAATGAGAGCTGAAATTTATAGATAACCCATTTATATGGAAGGACAATTTGGTCATTTTAAGGTGTAGAAAAAATATTATTTCTGTCCGATATGGCATATGAATGCCGTGTGCATATTTAAAATGTCTTATTTCTATCCCAAGATTAAGAAATTGTCCTATTTCTAGGTATTTCCCAAATTTTTATGTGACTATCGATTTCTTCTTAATTGTTTTCATTAAAACGTTTTTCTTATTTTAAATTGTGAATTCAATCTTTTCTAAACCTTGTTTCAAATAGTTAATTAATATTTGGTTTTTAAACTAAATTATTTCAAATAATCACTTTGGAGAACGACCTTGCATAAACATGTTTCCTACAACTACTTTGTACCCTTGAAAGCATTTGTAAGTATTTTGTGTGATTTTAACTCCTTTTGCACATGTGGTAAAAATCATATCAAGAAGCCGACGACATTGCCAGAGATTGTTCTTAAATAATTTGTGTTTTACCATATTCTTGGTTAATTATTTTTGTAAATAGCTTTTAATTAAATCATTTTTTTTTATCACAACAAGCAAAATTTGAAAGCCAAATCGGATAAATGATCCCTGTGGTCATAAGGTATTCAGAAGATAGTCCCTGTGCTAAAAAAACTCGGATTTAAACCCCTGTGGTGTACTCCGTTAGCAAATTTAGTCCAAAAGTTATTTTTCCGTTAACTATCTGTTAATACATAGGTAAAATTGTACTTTGACATGTGCATCTTCTTCTTCTTGCATCTCCCCTACGCAACCCCCAAACTCACTTCGCGCATCTCTAAGGGAGAAGGCAAAAATTTCACCCTTCTAGCTAACATTATCACTACTTGATAACAGTTGCATACAAAGTTTTTGAACAAATACCATCCTACATCCAAGACCTTGAATTACAAGAGAGATTTTTGTCATTCTCATAGCGGCCAAACAAGGAGTTTCACGAGGCATGAGAGAGGTACACTGAGATGTAAATGAAATGTCCACATGCTGGCATTGACACAGACACATAGATGAGCATCTTTTTAGTGGGCTAATCCTACATCTAAGAGCCATGTTAATGCATCAACTAGAGGATCTTTGTTTTCTAAGTCCGGGTGGCGTTTGAAGTATTTGAAGTATTTGACAAGATGACCAGGGAATCTGAATAAATGGGCAATGGAGAATTTGTTGAATTATTTGCATTGGAAAAGTTTTGTTCATACTTGGTCGGGTCAAAAGTAATTGTTTACAGTAATCATGTTACCTTGAATTATTTATTGTCTAAAAAGGATGCAAAACCAAGGTTAATTTATTGGTTCTTCTACTTCAAGATTTCAATTTGGAGATTAATGGTAAGAGTGGTAGTCAGAAAATCGTGATTAATTCTTCCAATGGTTGAAGGGATTCACTTCCATTAATTAGTGAAAGCTTTCTAGATGAATAGCTCTTTGCTGCCCATAGCAGTGCACCTTGGTTTGATGACATTGTGAATTATTTGGCAAGGGGAGTTGTAAATACATACTTAACGTTTCAGCAAGGAAATTTTTTTTGGCGAATGCAAAGCATTATTTCTGGGATAAGCCATATGTTAACACTCAAATTATAAGGTTAACAAACTTAATTAAATCCCTTGTAATGGGCTTATGATATGGACTGAAATGAAATGGACTCAAAGATATAAGTGGTTCATTCCTCAAAACTAGGCTAAATCCTTCATAATTTATTAATTTTAAGAAAATAACGCTCGGCTCTTACAATCTTCTTTTCTCTCCTATTCGTCTGACCCTCATATTGAAGGTCTTCATCTCTGTATATAGGCCTTTCAATCTTGGAGTCTCTCAAAGTGTCATTTAATGTGCCAACAACTTGTACTAACTCACTAACACCATTCCACCTATTCAGCCAGGCTCTTGTCAATGACAATTTTGTAGTCCGGTTAGTGAGTTAACCGTCCCACTTGGACCTTGGTTAATTCGCCCCATCATAGGCTTCTATTGCTGAGTGCGAGCCGCCACATAGTCCAAGTTTTCCTTAACCTGCCACTGTGTCCTTTTCATCCCAGGTAATGCCTCTAGGCAACCTTTCCGCTCGAATGAGCGGTCAGGCCATTCAACAAGTATTGGGATCTGGTGCAAGCAACCGTCCAAGCATTTGTACGAATCCCTCGGTCGACACCTTGGTCTTCACTTTTACTGTTGATGCGTAGCACACTGTTGCTGGCGCCTAATTGCCTCTGATCATTCCTACCCCTTTAAGAATCGGGAACTTCATCATTGACATCCTTTGATTAATCGTCACCTCCATCTCGATAAGAAACAGTCGTCCAAAGTTAACATTGTAAGTTGAAGGGTAGTCCAGAATTGTGAACCTGGTTGTTAAGCTAGCCCTTCTAGGATGACCCTCGATTGACAACGTAAGGTCCGTTTCTTCGACTAGGTGTACTAGAATGTCCCTAAACAATATAAAGAGTTCTATGTTTTTTCACAAGAGATCCCTGTTGACCTCTAGCTGATCGAATGTCAAAAGAATATGACATTTACAGAGTTACTAGTGTCAACAAAGACTCGCGTAATTTCACAGTTGGCTATCTTTGTTGAGATGAGCAGGGGGTCATCATAAAGTTGCAGAACTCTGAATCCATCATCTTCATTAAACATGACAAGCTATTTTGACAATCTTTTCAGCTTCAAGGGTTGGCTTACCTCTCCGACTAAGTAGAAATTCGAAGCTGCTTAGCACGACACCCGAGCATAAGCCTTCTTATCTTGGTTAGAATTCCCTACTAGTGAAGATCATCTGGACAAAGTTTAGATCACCTTCCTTCTTACCAGATCATAATTTGCAGTGGCACCCGATGCCAAGGGAACGCTTGGGCTGGGCCAAGGAACAATGGCCAAGTATTCTGTAAGTTGCCATCAAACGAGCGCTTAAGATCTATGCAATTGTCAACAACGTGGTCGTGGTCTCTCTGATATCGACAATACTTTTGGTATTATATCTCCGACTACAAAAATCATTTTCACCCTTCGAATAGTAGGAGCTAACGTTCCATAAAAGGGAACATCTCCCTCTAAGATGTATTCATGAGGGTATATGACTTGTACCTGTCATATCACTCCGAGTGACTCTATGTGTTGCGCTGGTAATTCTCATACTTTTTTTCATTTTTGGCAGGCAGTCATACACAACTTCCTGATTGGCTTTAGGCGACATGCTTGTCCTTAGCTGACATGCGTGACCTATTAATCCTTGTTGTTGTGGCAATTATCTATATCCTTGTTTTGTTAATCTTTGTCTTGTTAAGTTACTCAGCTTACGAGTAATTGGTTGACTCATGGAGCAAATTCTTGAAAGTCTCGAGGGGATTCAGAGTCAGATAGAAGTAGAAATCGCCGCCAGCAAATCCCCCATGAGGGCATTATTTCGTCGCCTCGTCACATCCTTTGTATCTGGTGTACTCTTTGAATCTGGATATATAATCTCTCAGTGTTTCATTCAGACTCTGTTTCACGCAGACAAGACTAGTCGGTGTGTATTGCCTCTTAAAGATAATCACACAGGTGTCCAGTAAAACCTACCTCAATCCCAAGAAAGAGGTATGGACACTGGGGCTATTTGCTTGAACCAATCCCAAGCAGCTCTATTGAGGATAATCAGAAATAGCTTACATTTGGTGGAATGGTTGTATTCTTAACCCTTGACAGCGTATATAAACCCATAGATGTGGTTATACAAATCAGTATGCCCTTCGTAGCTTTCCATCTTGAGCGCTTCAGTGTCCCTGCTTGTCGGCTTGTTGAGTAGCTCCTTGGAGAATGGCAATAACATCTCATCTTCACAATAATCAGGGTTCTTTAGTTTGGACGATTGCTTAATGTCTCCAAGCTGATACCACATGTTTTTTTTATTTCCTAACCCATAACTTCTCTCAAGGTGCTTCTCAAGTGATGGAGACGGATCAGAGTTCCCATTGAGCCTCCCAGTGCTTGCTCGACAGTTGTCGCCCCTTCGTCCCGAGCGTCATACTCTACTTAGAGCTTTTTGTTAATGACTTCACGAGCATCTTCATCTTCGCTCCTGACATCTTAAGGAGAGGACGAGCGCTTTACTTGGATGTTCTGTCAATTTTCTTGTTCGTCTAGTTGATTTGTATCAGTAGGTCGTCATACTTTTCCTGGAGCAGGGTATTTTGGACATGGAGAAGGTTCCCTACCTCATTCATCTCTCCGACATCAGCAAGTATATCATTCATTTTCTCTTCCAAGCTAGCGAGTCAAGCCCTCTCTTCTCGTATTCTTCTTCGAAATGTCGTCCTGGGCCTTGCAAAATATAGGATCATCCATCGTGTAGTCACTGTGTATCATTTTTAGACATCTGGGTAACTTTTTTTTTGTCTCATTCGGCTCGAGTGCTTGGGGCAACCTTTTATGAACCCTTGGGCCTTGCACTCCTAGGTCTTTCCTTGAGCTTGCGTCGTTAAGTGGGCCAGTGGTCTTGAATTTCCTTTAAGGTACAATTTTTCCGCATTTCAATATTCCAAGAGCTATTATCAGTGATGTAGGTAAGCACTTCTTGAATAAAGCTTTTGATGCACTCCTTGCAAAATATGGGATCACCCATCATGTAGCCATTGCATATCATACTTATACGTCTGGTCAAGTTGAAATCTCCAACAGAGAGATAAAACGCATCCTAGAGAAAATAGTCAGCTCCACTCGCAAGGAGTGGAGCTTGAAATTAAACGATGCTCTACAAACGTACAAAACAACATATAAAACTCAGATTGGGATGTCTCTCGTACGACTCGTCTATGGTAAAGAGTGTCATTTACCTATAGAGCTAGAGCATAAGGTGTACTGGGCTATCGAATAGCTAAATTTAGCCTATTTTTATGTGGGTGATAAGTGTAAATTGCAATTCAACGAGCTAGACGAACTTTGTATTGAGGTATATGAAAGTGAGAAGCTCTACAAGGAGAAAACTAAGACGTTTCATGACAATCAAATTCAAAAAAGAGTTGAAACCAGGGCATTAAGTTTCGTTGTTTAATTCAAGGTTGAAGTTGTTTCCAGGGAAGTTGAAGTCCCATTGGAACAAGCAATACCGGGTTACTAACGTTTATCCTCATGGGGTTGTCAACATTATTAATGAGTAAAGTGCTAACACATTCAATGTGAATGATCACAGGCTAAAACCACACTTAGACCACCAGACTTCTGCTACGTCTAGCTATAGACGTTACTATAGTGCTTATTAAGAGGCATCCCAAAAAATCCAAAAAAAAAAAAAAAAAAAAAACCAGTTTGCTTTCGATAATACTAGTTTAAAATTTTGTATTTTTAACTTTATATTTGTTGACCCTAAAAATTACAAAGCCTACGCGGCGCGTAGGTCGAATAACTAATAAGCTAACTAAGTCTTTTGGTTGAATGCGGGGCGTGCCAACTCGTCGGCTGAGGAGTAAAATTCGTGGTTGTCGCGTTGAGCGCGTTGCTGACTTCTTAATCTTGCGACTGCGACCGAGGAAGGAACACTCTCGGTCTTTGGGTTCTAGAGCCTGAAGACGAGGCTGCTAGTTCTGCGAAGCTCACAAATCGTCGGTGCCCGATTTGGTCACCGTGATTATATTCGTAAGAGTATAAGCACGTCGAATCGACACTAGACTATACGAACACAAATACTCAAAGGTGATGTATGTCTTGATGGTGAACGTGGTTCGGCCATCAGAATGCCAAACTCTAAAACTCACTTGTGAAAATCCAATCATAAAATCACTCGGCGTCCGATACGACGAATGTCGTAACTCGTAACACCTTACTTCGTCGAGAGGGCTGATAAGATGACCCCTGCTAATAAGGATTCAAAAACCCTTTTCGACCGAGACTTGGATAGGTAACCAGTCGGCCTTGGCGCAGTGCTGTTTATCCAAACTAAAGGTACTCCTCGGTCGGTTGATTCTACAGCAACAATGCTGTTTATCCAAACTGAAGGTGTCCGCCGATTGCCTCCACAGTGCTGTTTATCCAAACTGAAGGTATGTTGGCAGAAAAAGAAAAGGAAAAATCTCAAGGTGTTTGGGAGGTTTTGCGCAGGGCAATTGTATGTTGAATTCCATGTCCCTCCTTGTTGCATGATTTCTTGTATTTATAGCACCAACTCCTTGAGATCGAATTAAACCCCTATCTGGATTGGGAGTCCTTGCTCCGTTCCAACTTTGCTTCAAACCACCCTACTCCCATTAGGACTTTGAACTCACCCCCCTTCGGGGCTTTGTTCATTGTTGGTCGAGAATCCTAGTTGCACCAGGACTCCCTCGACCCTCTTTACTTATCCGGGCTATTCCTTCTTGCGATAGAACTCGACCATCCTTGCTAAATGACCCGGGATCATCAGGCGGCCCATAGTATTTTGACATAGCTTTGGGCCGAGCACAACCCTACACTCGGCCCAACAATATTATTTTGGGCCCAAACATTGCCCCCTCGCTTCTGAGGTCATCGACTGCCAATCTTTGGTCGGATTTCAACCTTGAAGAAGCGGAAACATCTTTTGCTTTTTAGACTTAACTGTTCTTGATAACCATTACCATGCACATTTATGGGATATGATTGCACTATCCTCGTTACTCCCGACGTACAGCCACGTGTCGGCTCTCTACCGCTCCTAAAAACTTTCAATCATGGCTCTCGAAAACGTGCGCCTGTCGAAGCGTCTCTTCCTCATTAATGCCTTAAAATCACCGCCGCACGCAATTGTGCGTCCCAGATCCTTGAAAACCTCGATCATATCCTTGCAAGTTCCCAAAATATCCGAAATGATTAGGGCCATTTCCCGGTTAATTTTCCCCCCAATTCAAACTCTAGTGCTTTCGAATACCAAACGTTTGATCTTCCTTCTGAAACGCCTATAAATACCCAAATCTCTTTCATTCGTATCCCACGCCTTCAGAGATTTTGAACTCTTCCTTTCGCCATTCCTGCTTGCTCAAACCACGCACCCTCAAGCTCATCTCTTCTAAACCCCCTTTTCAAACCTACACAAATCATTTACTCCTTATCAATGGCCTCCTTCATCTCCAAGCTTTCCGACGAGTGCAACAAATGCAAGGACTTCATCGACCGGAACGCCATCAAAACGCTACGCTTCGAAAACGACTTAGCCACCACTCACAAAATTCTGGGGCCACTATTCAAAGATGCAGTGTCGTCGTGCATCACCAACCTCCTCAAGGAACAGTGCCTGGCACCCTTGCTGCAAGGGTTTGACGGTCAAAATGGTGTTTGGCACGGCCCCAAGGAGCTTGATCCTCGACCACTGCAGCCTAGGCCGCCTGGGTCGACCGAATGAGAGCATTCTTCAGCAAAGAATGGGAAACTCTCAGCATTCATGATGCCATCATGCTCTCGACCATAGAGATCACCATGGATAAAGAACTGCTCATGGCGGCCCTGAGTTTATGGTGTTCGGCTACCAACACCATGATCCTTCCTTTCGGCCCTCTCGGCCCCACCGTCCTTGATATCTCAGCTATCCTTAGGACTTCCCCGTCTGGTCTCCCAATCAATACTGCCCTTTTCGGATGCCCCTCACATCTCGACCTCAAAGCGCTGTTCGACGAACGGGCCGTCGAGATGCTCAGCCGAGGAGATTGAGAGTCTCAGGAAGGGAGAACATGAAGCCTTCATGTTCTACTGGTACAACAAATTCATCTGTTGTACCAGGTCGAACAATTGTTTGGTTGAGAATACGCCGGTGGCTCAGGCCCTGGCCAACGGTCACTCCTTGGCCAAGGACGCCTTTCTGGTTCCTTTGAGAGGGAGTGTAAGACGACAGAACAGGAGTTTCAGGACAAGTGTAAAAAATTTCGACTCCGACCGACCGTTCCTAAATCTCTAGGTACTGACACCTTTGGGGACTGGTGGGAAAAGTACACCCGTGACTTCTTCAGCATTTCGGCCGAAGATGTGGTGAGTAAAATCTTCGGCGACCGCCCCAGACAAGCTCCCCCAGCCCAATCTAAAGAAATGACCCAAGGTATATTGTCTTTTCGCCCTTTGTACTTCAATTACTTGCCCCCTGTTACTAACTACTTCGCCATCTCAAGTGGTCGTGTGTTGAGACGGGCGGAGGTGGTCGCCGCGGCGGTGGCCCAGAAAAAATCGGTCCCCTTGAAGAAGAACGTTATTATTGGGCAAACACCGTCGACCAAGCGCCCCCATTAGGACGCCGAGACAGGGGATGACGCTCCTCGCCCTTCCAAATGCGTTAAGAAGTTGGCGAAAAAGGGGGAACGGGAGATTCATGTCTCTCCTTCCGTCCCGGCTGCCCAGGCTTTGGCGGACCACCTTCCTTCGATCGTCCCCACGACTGGGGTTATGGCCCATCCGGCCGCTGTACCAGTTGCAGCTTTGGAGCCGGCCATTGCGCCTGTCTTAGGGGAAACGGCTGCACCCGTTGAGGCATCCCCCATCCAGCGACCGACGGTCATTCTGGAAGAGGTATGATTCCACCGCTGACCTTTGTTTATTTAATTTTCCAGTTGTAACAAAAGTTTCCTCAGGATGATGAGAGCGACGAGAGTGACGAGATACCGCTGGAGCGTCGCTTTCGACTAGCCAACTCTCCTCCCGTCAATCCTTCCCGCGTGGTCGAGGCAGCTGTCCGACCGGCTCCTCCTCTGGCCGATCGTGGGAAGAGGCCCTTGGCCGAGCTTGAGGTGACGGTCGAAACACCGCTTCATTCGCACAACATTCCTCCACAGGAAGTGTCCTCGGCCTTTGTAATTCTTACTTCTTTTTTTGTTGATTTTATCATGACGCACCTGTACTTAAAAGAAATATTAAATGTCAGGTGCCGGAATGTTCATTTCACCGACAATTTTATGCGCCGACAGGCGTTGTCTATATTTCCTGGCCACCGTCGTGGCCATCAAATGTAGATAACCTCCATCGGCCGCATGAATTGAAAAGCGATCTTAGGCACTGAGCTCGGCCATTAAGTTATCTAGGTTCGAGCAATGAACCAGAAGGCATGGCCGAGGTCTCCTCCCGGCAGGTCTAAAAAAACACTCCCTTTGTCATGCACTCCCATTTAAAAACACATTCCCGTTGTTATGCATTTCACATCTTTCCTTTTACTGACATTTTACTTTCCTATGCAGCCTTCATGGGAGGTCGAGCTCGACGTCTTGATTGCGACTACCTCGGGGACGGATGGCTCTTCCACGCCCGTACCAAGAACTTCTGCATCCACGGCCGAACTGAATGCCCTCGACAACCTGCAGGAATTGCTGTCTCTATCGGCGTCGCAAATCCTTGAGCACCAAGGCCTCGACTCCGCAGAAGCATATCTAAACGATCTAGCGTCAATTAAGCACCGAAGCCATCACTCGAGCTTCTTCCACTCTGGAATGCACTCGAGAGTATTTCAGTGTTTTCGAGAGAGTTCTCCGGGCCGAAGATGACCTGAAAACCGCGATGGTCGTTCAGGAAGCTTTGCATCCACGGGTCGATATGCTGAAGGCAAAAAAAGATGTGCTGGCCAACCTTGACCGCCAAATTTCGGAACTTCAGAATCGTAGGTCGGCCGTTGCTTCTGAGCTAGCGAGAGACTTCGAGTCGGGCGGAAAGTTCTGCCTGACTGAATATATTGCTAGTGTGCGGCATGTCGAGCAGCTAAAGATGGACAAGAGGAATCAGCAGGCCAAGGTTACTATGGGTGAAGTGAGGTGGTTAGAATTAAAGGCTGTTCTCGAAACTCTCATTCCTTCTTCACCTTAAGGGTGTTTTAGCTGTAAATAGGTCGATCATATGTACTTGTATGCTCGTTTTTACGAGCTTGTTAATGGAACAGTCTATTCTTGCATTTCCCATGTGATCGGATAGTACTTTTTTTATAAATTTTCCATTAATCAGTAACTTGTGAATTAAACCGGTCCGCTCTCTGAGATGATACACCCCTTTACCGAGAACTTTGTGAACAATGAACGGTCCTTCCCAATTCGGCGACAATTTGCCGAACCTGGAGTATTTGATCCCGACAGGTAACACCGTTTGCCAAACCAATTCTCCTTCGCCGAACCTTTTTTGTCTGACACGTTGGTTATAAGCTCGCTCGGCGATTTTCTTCTGTGCTATTAATAAGTTACCCGCGTCGATCTGACTTTCTTCTAAGTCTTCTAATTCTTGTCGCATGGCTTGACAATATTCGGCACTAAACAAACTACTCTGCTCGATCACTCGCAATGAGTTTATACTTAGCTCGACTGGCAACATAGCATCATGTCCGTAAGTTAACGCGTAAGGAGTTGTTCCAGTGGCCGATCGGGGGTGTAGTCCGGTATGCCCATAATGCTTCGTTTAACTTTAAATGCCACATCCCAAGCCTCTCTCTTACCATTTTCTCGAGAATACCGATTAATACTTTATTGCTTACTTCGGCATGCCCGTTTGCCTATGGGTAATATGGCGTAGATTGCTCAAGTCGGATATTCAGACTTGCCGTGTATTCCCTAAACGTATCGGCCATGAAGATTGTGCCATTGTCGGTTATGATCGTTTCAGGCATGCCGAATCTGCTCACAATATTTTCCTCAACGAAACTGCAGACTTCTTTGGCTGTTAATTCAGCATATGACTTTGCCTCGACCCACTTAGTGAAGTAATCGGTTGCTACTATTATCCACGTGTGTTTTGCCGCTCCCGACGATGGTGTGATTTTGCCGATTACATCCATTGCCCATCCCCTAAACAGCCATAGTTTAGTAACTGAGTGAAGTAATTCGGCCGGGGCTCTCTGCACTGGTCCATGAATCTGGCATGGTATGCATTCCCGTGCATATTCGATGCAATCCTTTAATATACTTGGCCAGAAGTAACCGTGTTGTCGAAGCAACCAGCGCATTTTGCGTCCTGATTGGTGAGCTCCGCAAATTCCTTCATATACCTCGGCCATCGCTTGGGCAACCTCCTGTGGGCCAAGGCACAATAATAGTAACCCATCCTCACCCTTTCGGTATAATTCATTTTGGTATGACATGTAATTCGTGGCGTGAACCTTCGTTCTCTGGTTGTGTTTCCCATCGGGGTTATCCAGATATCGTAAAATCGTCTTTCTCCAATCGTCCGGTAGTGTCTCGACGACACATACTTCTACGGGGTCTCCCCGTTCTAGTAACAATGGTAACGACATCACCCTCGTGCATATCACGTGATTGCACTAGAGAGTTTGCTAATTGACCAAGGCTGGGTACGATCGCAGAACTATGGGTGTTACCCGGCTTAGCTTGCCCCCCGTGAGTTGTGCTCCGGAGGCGATTTGGGCGAGTTCGTCGGCGTCCATGTTCCGAATACGCGAAATATGCTCGAATGTGATCCGTTCAAATTACTCGCCCAAATAGGTGGCGACTATGTGATAGAGCGCCAAAGTACAACTCATGCAACGGAATACACCGTTGAGTTGGTTAATCACTAGTTCCGAATCACCGAGGACGAGAATGCAGGATGCTCGTAAATCGTGTAAGATGTGAAGGCCGATGATAAAAGCTTCATACTCGACCTGATTATTTGTACAGCTGAAATCCAACTTGAGAGAGAAATACCAGCGGTAGTGGTCGGGTGATTGAATGGCAATACCAACACAAGCCGAGGTCGAAGTACTGGAACCATCGAAATGCAGAGTCCAGTGGGTGTCGCGTGTTGTGATTAAGCCGATTTCGATGTCGCTGCCCCCAAAACCATACGGAGAAGGGTATTCGGCCAAGAAATTGGCGAGAGCTTGGCCTTTGACAACCTTTTGGGGTACGTACTGTAGACTGAACTCGGATAAAGCTAGTGTCCATTTCCCAATTTGGCCTTTGACGATAGGCTGAGTGAACATGTAACGAATCACATCTGTTTGGGCAATGACCTGCGTAACAGATGGGAGCATGTAGTGCCGAAGTTTTGATGCGGCGAAAAACAAAGTTAAGCAAAGTTTTTCGACGGGTGAATAGTTGAGCTCCGGCGAATTCAGATTACGGCTGAGATAAAAGATAGCTTGTTCACGCCCAACATCGTTATCTTGCGCGATGAGACAACCAATGGATTCAGCGGCTGCCAAAATTTACAGTTTGAGAGGTTTGCCGCGACAAGGTGGAACTAGTACGGGTAGTGTGGAAAGGGATACCTTAATTTGCGTAAATGCCTTTTGATGTTCTTCGCGCCATTCAAACTTGTCGGAATCTTTAAGTTTGAGGAGCGTAGAGAATGCCTTCATTTTGTTGGCCAAATTGGAGATGAAACGACGGAGAAAATTTACCTTCCCGAGCAATGATTGGAGCTGCTTCTTGGTTGTCGGGTGTGGAGCGCTAATGATTGTGCGAGCTTTATTTTCGTCGACTTCAATACCGTGATGGTGTACCAAAAACCCCAAAAATTACCAGCCGATACACCGAAGGCGCACTTGGCCGAGTTCATTTTTAGATTATTCTTGCGCATGCGGAGGAACGCTTGCTGCAGATCATCCAGGTGCGTTCGGCGACTTTTCGATTTCACCACCACATCATCGATATAAACTTCTACGATCGTACCAATCAAGTCGTGAAATATTGTATTCATGGCTCGTTGGTATGTGGCACCGGCGTTCTTGAGGCCGAATGGCATGACAACCCATTTGTAGGTACCGAGTGCCCCAGGGTAGCAGAAAGCGATCTTGTGGACGTCGGCTTCAGCGATAAAGATCTGGTTGTACCCAGCATGGCCGTCCATGAAGGACCGCATCGCATGATTGGCTGCAGCATCAATTAGCAAGTCTGAGATTGGCATTGTGTATTCATCCTTGGGAGTGGCCAGATTTAAGTTACGGAAATCGATACAAATGTGAAGGGCTCCACTTTTCTTTAACACTAGAACGATATTGGCCAACCATTCGACGTACCGAGCGGTCCTAATAAACCTGGCTTTTAGAAGCCGAACTAATTCTTCCTTTATGCCAAGTTGTACTTCGGTTGAGAATCGACATGGGGGTTGTCGAAAAGGCTTACACCCGTCCTTGATGCGTAACTCATGATCGACGAGGTTGCGGTTAAGGCCTGGCATCTCATGATAATTCCACGCGAAATAATCTTTAAACTCATGAAGCAATTTATAAAGCTCGACCTTCATAGAAGGTGGTAGTAACGCGCTAATAAACAATGGTCGATGATCATCGGCTGTGCCAACATTGATTTCTTCCAATGGGTCCTTCACCTAGGGCTGATTGTCCTTGAGTTCGGCTAGTGCGGCCTGAACTTTGTCGAAAGATAAAACGGGGCCGTTATCTGCTTCAGCCAAAAATTCGATTAAGTTTATGCCAAAATGTGGTTGCTTGGCAATGGCGTACCAATGGGCTAGCAGACGTTCCATTGTAGCCGCAACCGTGGCCTGACGCCTTTCTTGTTTGGTGGCGTCAATCATCGGCATCGGTAATTAAATCTGCCAAGCCGAGTCTCGCCGAATCCTGTTAGACAGTCTCGGCGCTTACCTCGATAGCTTTCTGTATCGATATTCTGGTCGGCCATCCATCCTCGTTAAAACCCTAGAAGGTGATATAGCCGACATGATCGTCGTAATAGCGAGCCTGAATCATGTTGGTCTCAAATGGTTGATTATCGGATGGGTGCACTATGACCGATTTGCAGTCCCAAAAGATGAGAACTTGGTATAGTGATGAAGGAATGCAACTAGTTTGGTGGATCCAATCGCAGCCGAGCAATGCATTATAGTCAATTTTGGAGTCAATTATAAAGAATGCCATCATGTGGTGACGACCGGCAACGTTGACTTCCAACGGGAGCACTCCTTTGGTCTGAGACTTATCGTCGATGAAACTGCTCATTGTTATCCCTAGCAGGATAAGCTTGTCATCAGAACAGCGTAATGCCTTCATGACGGACATCGGCATAATGTTGATTGTGGCTCCACAGTCGACAAACACTTTAGAAATGGGAAGTCCTTCAATATGAGCCGTGACGTACAACGGCTTTAGATGTTGGAGATTAACCGAGGGGGAACGGGGGAATAGTTCGGCCAAAGCTGCCTTAAGGTTGTCGCCTTTTCGGAATTCTCCATCATCGTCGTTTGCGACAAAATCCACTTGTGTTGCTTCTTCAGCAACTACGTCCCCATCCAAGAAATTTAACTGAGGGGTGCTTGGTTGGAACTCAGCCGGTAAGACATGGACTATACTGATCTCCATATGTTAGAGGACCGAGGGACCCATCGGGTCATGGTCGTCGTCTTCCACAGAAGTAGTCATAGTATCCGTTGTCGGAGCATCTTCAATCGGACTTCTTAGTACCTCGGCAAGAACCGGCTCCTGAGGCGTGTTGACCGAGTCTATCTTATTTTGGCTATCTTCCTCGAACATGTTTACTGCCGAAGACTTGTTTCGTTCTTGTAGTACTTTACGGGCTCGTTCTTCATAGGCGATGCGGGCGTTCCTTGTGTCCAGATATGCATCTAAACGCGCCACCCATTTTTCCTCATCGGCCGTAAGGTCGAAAAGAGATACAGCCGAGAAAAATTCGAAATGATATCGCAAATGCTGAAGGTCATCGAGTGAAAAAGTTAATTCGACAGTGTCGATATCCGTGTAGGGATCGACCTCAAAGCCGAGGACCCGAGCCTTCCTTATATGCTGGAATCTAGCTTTCATTGCGAGGTCAAAGGTTTTTTGGATAATTTCCTGACACGTCTTGGGTAGTCCGTACAAGTCGTTGGCGGAATATTTCTTATGAAACTCCCGCATGTACTCCAAGGATTCACCGAGGAATTGAGGGTGTAGATTGCACCGTATCTTGATTACCGGTCCTAGAAGTGGTAGCAGAGAGAGTTTCTTTTCGGCCTCTTGTCTAAAATGTTCGAGACGAGCTCTCGTCTCTCCATGCCGAAGAAGGAGCTTGATGTGTTTCTCGGATTCTTCAATGGTAGTCTCAAAGTCACGAGCAGCTGCCTTTTGTTTGTGTCTGTGGGCCGAGTCTCTCAAAGACTTAGCGTCGTAGACCATTACTAAGTTCCTGTGGCGATTTTATAAAGGTCGTGGATGGTGGTTCTAAAGTTGGTGCCGAAGATTTCCTCTTTTTAGGTTGAATTGGTGTTTTACAATGGCCGCATAAAATCATTGATTCATGAGTTTCTTCGAAACTCAAACCTGACATAGGTTCATCGATGGCCGGCCCCAAGGGCTCCGTAAGTGGTGCATTTGAAAATAAATCAATCTTCAGTCTTGTTTGACCATTCTGCTTACGGATATGCTGCACCGGGATGTATTCGGCCTTCCCTTTTCCTTTGTTTTTAGGAAGATGAGCATCCACCATACCAATTGTTGTTGAGGGGAAGGGATTGACATCGACCGCCATCTGTTTCTCTGGGAATTTTAGCTTTCCTTTCTCGATCCAATTTTGAAACGTGTCTCGAAATACAACACAATTATTGGTGGCATGCTTGTTGGAATTATGATACTTGCAATATATTTTGCCTTTCAACTCTTCGGCCTTAGGGATGTTGTGTCCTAGCTGAAGTTTGATGATTTTCGCTACCAACAATTGGTCGAAAATTGCATCGGCCTTGGTGATATCGAAAGTGTAAACTTTCGATGTTTTACTCATCTCTTCAGTGGCTGAGCGGGTCTTGGCGTCTTTGGAACTAACTTGAGTTACACATTCGATGTTTTACTCATCTGTTCGGCGGCTGAGCGGGTCTTGGCATCTTTGGAACTAACTTGAGCTAATGCCTTGCAGACGTAAGATTTATCTATCACTATCTCAGCCGCGTCCACACTGGCATACTGGGTGTCCTCGCCTTCAGCCAATGCGTAGCTAACCGTGGGATTCTTATATAATGTTCCCCGGGATGGTGACTTCGATATCTTCTCTTCTCGGAGCAAATAATCATACTGCTCAACGTGTTGAGCAAGTTCATACATATCTCGAATATTTGCCCCCAAAAACTTCTTTTTGTATTCCACGTCCAAGCCATTTAGGGCAATTTTGATGAATTCAACTTCAAGGAGAGGTACTCGGCACCAATTCCTGGCTGACTTGAACCTTGTTAAGTATTCCATTGGAGATTCGTCGGACGCTTGAGCCATCCTAGCCAACGATGAGACGGACATTTCCATCCCTGGTCGATAGAATTATTCATGGAATTTCTCGACCAATTCCTCCCAACTCTGGACAGAGTTTGGTGGTAGATTAATGTACCAAGCGAAAGTTGACCCTGTTAGTGAAAAGTTGAACAGCCGTAGTTTATGGAAGTCACTATTGACGTCTCCACATTGCGCCGTGAACCGAGCCACATGTTCTAACAAGGATGAGGACGATTCTTCGGCGAACAGACTGAAATCGAGAATCTTGAAGCCTCGTGGGTATTCGAACCTTTCTACATAAGCTGGGTATGGATTGATGAATTTTGGGAATTTCGGCCCCTTTTTTAGGGCAGAGTCGATCATTCTTTGGACTTCGGTCACATTGACGGATGTTGCTTCTCCTCCCTGGCTTGGTCCGTCAGATCTATTGAGTGGTCCACCTCTTTTCTCTAAGTCAATTGGTTGTAGCCGAGCGGACCCTTTCTCGGCTTGTACTGGGACATTTGTAAAGGAAGGCTGCCGAGATTGGCCGGCCTGGCCATCTTCAAAAGCTTTACTAACCAACAGTTCAAGCATCCTAGTCTGTGTGTCGCTGTTGCTTCGTATTGCGTCTAGTAAATCATTCATTTTTTGTCTAATCTTCTACTATTCCTTCAACAAAAATGCATGCTGTTTGGTTAGGAACTTCTGGGTTGCGAGATTGTCCGCCGAGACAGATTTTATTCTCTCGGCGCGTCGCACTTGTAGCCTTGGGCGGCGCAACAATGATCAGATTTTTCACCTGATGCAAATCCTGCCGAAGGCCTTGCACTGGCAAGTCAGTTGTTGACTTTCCCATGAATGTTTTCTTTTTCACGGACCGTGCCTCAATGGCCATGAACTCTGAAGGTCTAGCACAATGCTCCCACTGGGCGTGCCAAAATGTTGACCCTAAAAATTACAAAGCCTACGCGGCGCGCAGGCCGAATAACTAATAAGCTAATTAAGTCCTTCGGTTGAATGCAGGGCGTGCCAACTCGTCGGCGAGCTCGGCTGAGGAGTAAAATTTATGGTTGTCACGTTGAGCGCGTTGCTGACTTCTTAAACTTGCGACTGTGAACGAGGAAGGAACACTCTCGGACTTTGGGTTCTAGAGCCTGGAGACGAGGCTGCTAGTTCTGCGAAGCTCACAAATCGTCGGTGCCCGATTCGGTCACCGTGATTATATTCGTAAGAGTACAAGCACGTCGAATCGACACCAGACTATACGGACACAAATACTTAAAGGTGATGTATGTCTTGATGGTGAACGTGGTTCGACCGTCAGTATGCCGAACTCTAAAACTCACTTGTGAAAATCCAATCATAAAATCACTCGGCGTCTGATACGCCGAATGTCGTAACTCGTAATACCTTACTTCGCCTAGAGGGCTGATAAGATGACCCCCGCCATTAAGGATTCGAAAACCCTTTTCGGCCGAGACTTGGATAGGTAACCAGTCGGCCTCGACGCAGTGCTGTTTATCCAAACTAAAGATGCTCCTCGGTCGGCTGATTCTACGGCAACAGTGCTGTTTATCCAAACTGAAGATGTCCACCGGTTGCCTCCACAGTGCTGTTTATCCAAACTGAAGGTATGTTGGCAAAAAAGGAAAAGGAAAAATCTCAAGGTGTTTGAGAGGTTTTGCGCAGGGCAATTGTATGTTGAATTCCAGGTCCCTCCTTGTTGCATGATTTCTTGTATTTATAGCACCAACTCCCTGAGATCGAATTAAACCCCTATCTGGATTGGGAGTCCTTGCTCCGTTCCAACTTTGCTTCAAACCACCCTACTCCCATTAGGACTTTGAACTCATCCCTCTTCGGGGCTTTGCTCAAAGAAAATTTTTTCTAGCAGAAACTTCTATTGCGAAAAAACTAAGGACTCGTTTTGATGTGCTTTTAAAATAACTAAAAGCGCTTTTAGAGAAAATGTTTTTGGGTTCCAAAAGCACTTAAAGTGCTTTTTGCAAGAAGCGCCAGTTATGTGCTGCTTCCAGGAAGCACTTTAAGTGCTTTTTCAAGATATACTTGCATCTTCACTAAAGATTGGTTCTAAAAATATTTTCACCAAACGTGCTTTCAGTCATTTTAAAACCACATCCAAATGAGCTGTAAGTTGATAAAAACATGCCATTGACTGAAAAACTTTGGCTTTTGTAGGTTGCAATCAAGACAAACAAGGCGGCCCTATATCTTAAGACATGCAAGGAAAATAAAGTAAAACTGGATACTGCATCCGGCAGCAATTCATTCATTCACATTAACCACAGCAGTTCTAAGGCTTTCATATTACAGAAAATGTAAGCAGTTCAAAGCAATCGAATTTCACGCGGAGGACAGTCAAAACAGACAAGCAGATATAGGGTCCTAGCCTATCATTGAATTGCTAAGTCTTTAAGGTCTCATCCTAATCTTGTTTACCTAGAAGTTAACTCCTGTGCATGTTTCTAAGCAGTCATAGCAAGCAGCAGTGATAAAGTGGATTTTTAGAAAGCATACCAGGACAATTCTGATGAAGTTTCTACATTTGGACCGACTCACTAATGAATCATTTCATTGTAAAGTCTTTTTTGTTCTTGTTTAAAAATTCATGTTCAATACCTAGACATCCAGAAACAACCAATTACAATCAAAGGGAGAAGGAAAGTTGGAATATAATCGCGAGTGATGAAATATAAAAGGACTCACTTAGCAGCAGAATGGTGTTTAGAACTGCAGGGTCCGGAAAGGGATTCATTGTGTGCTTGGCTTCATTAGACAAGACAGTATGCTCTTTCTTCAAATCCTAAAGAATAAGAACAATTAGTGAATTTGCCGAGAGATTCAAAACAGAAAGAATATACAAATGCTTCCAATCACTTTCTAAGCTTTCGTCAAATCAGTGATCCTCCACAAAACTGGAAGGACCATCTGACATGGAGAACCTTCTTGAGTTCCGTTCGACGTGCGACTGTCACCAATCAACTCAGAATCTCCCTCGATGGATTTGGTAGCAATATCCGAAGTGCATTATGAAAATAATGTTATAATTAGAGCCCGACTTCAACAACCACTCAAAAGTTAACATTTCCATTTTCTTACAACTCAACTACTCAATTGAAATTCACAATGTAACAGTTCAGTTGAAAAAGTTCCCAATTTTTATTACGAAAGTAAAGAATAAAAAAGCCAAGAATTGCAGAAACTACCCACCTTTGTCCCTCACGTCACTCTCCAATTGGGTTGTAATCGTCTCTAGGGCTTTAACTGAAGAAAAAGAGGGATGAAATCGAATCAGAAAATTTCACAATTCTACATTTTCTTGGACCGAAAGTAAAATTAAAATTATAAGAAGCAGTAACAATCGAATCCGAACCTCAAATTCAACATTTCTTGTAATTCAAAAAATTAAAAAGAGGGGAAATTGAATAAAATAAGACAAGAACACGAACCTGCTTCAGAGCTTGAAGAGGGCTTGGAGTCGTGATCTGGAACGAGGTCTTTTCATTTTTTCAGAAAGATTTCCGCCGTTTGATCTGAATTAAAGCGCAAACATTCGCGATTATTACCTTCCACAGATTTGACAAGAAATTAAATAAAAAACAAGAAATAATTTGATAGAGAGAGAGAAAGGAGCGTACCTTCCACGGATTCGGATCACAGCAAAAATGCGAGTTCTAGAGAGAGAGGGTTGTGAATTTTGGGGAGAGAGAGAGAGAGCATTTGTTTTTAGGACCAGAGGGATTGTGAGCGTAAGGTTTTGATTGCATTGAAGTTTGAATTAAGTGAATCTGACCCTTGGTTTAAATGTAAGCGACCAGGGAGTTCTTTCTTTCTAACGGCTATCAAAATTTTCTCCTGGACCAGGGAGCCCTTGGTTTAAAGACCCCAATCTACATACAAGGCGTTTCAGCACGTAGAGGCCCTCTCAACATTGAATTGTTTTAGTATACATCAAAAGTTTACATTTAAATTGCACATCTGACCAAGAATCATTAGATTCCGTTAAGTTAAAAGATCTATCGACTCTCGTTCAAATGTATAACTAAATGTGTACTAGAGAAAGCCTCATCTCATCACCGGTTCCTCTCTCAAGCATGAGCCCTGTTTTTTTTTTTTTTTTTTTTTTTTTTTTTTTTTTTTTTTGTCAAATGATAAATTTGTTAGATTAGTCACTGACGGAGTTTGAACTCACGCTGGCATGCAATGCGCTCTTAGAATATGGCGCCCTTGGGGCTTTTTATTTGGTTGTATCGAAAGGCCCAATGAATTAGGATTTCTCTATTGGGTTAGGTCGTTTCGGGACAAGCAGATCATTTATGATGAAAATGATGGATTCAACACTTTTCCATCATTATAGTTACATGCCCCACTAAATGTGTATATTAAAGCTTAATGGGCCCACATGATCTCGTGGAAAAAGGCAAAAACTAAAGGTTGATGGGCCCAACCTGATATTTGTTCTCCAAGGTTTCACTACCCAACCCACTAATAATAAGAATTTGGATTCTAACAAGATTCTTTTTGTGAGGATCTTAGGAATCCTCACATCCTATCCGTTTATCGTACATTGTGCTGTCATAAATCATTTTGAATTTCTTTATTTAAAATTAAACACAAACATTACCTAATGAAAATTGACCATACAATGAATGATAAACGGATAAAATCCCTAAAATCCTCACAAAAAAGATCCGAAGAGTATTCTCATCCTAATGAAGAATACCATCATTCCAGAATCAAATATTTCCAATTTGCAATGTGATTGTCTAGTGGAACGAAACACCGACAAAACATGAATGTATTGTTTTTTACCCATAAAAAATTCGAAAATTTTACTCAATTATCCTACCATTTTTTGCATGGATTTTTCTTGCAAATATGCCTTTTAAAAGAAAAAATTATTGTTATTAAGGGAAAGGAAAAGGGTTCAAAATTATTACAACAATTTTGGAGAGGGAAGAGTTTTAAACTCAAGATGTATTGGTAGAAACCAACACCCTATGCACTAAGACCTTAGATGACATACAATAAAAGGAAGGACAACTCTGTTGGAGATCGAATCTTAATCATGCCCCTTAATTCTTCTTTTATTTACTTAGTCTAATGAATTAAAATGGGTTAATCATATTAACACCCCCTAAGGTTTTTCATGTTTCACAAAAACCCCTCACATTTGAGAAATATCACAAATACCCCTAGAGGTTTTAATTCACTTTCACAAAACCCCTTTAAAGACAGATATACCCTTCTAATTAATTACTTAAAATAAAAATCTTTATGAATAAATAAAATAAGTCTAGAAAAATGTTAAATTAACGAAAATTACATGAAACACCATTAAATAAAACAAAAGAAACCCTACGAAGCCATCTACTTATGAGATGCTTCAAGATCAGCATTCTTTTCAAAGGATCTAGTACCTGTCCTTAAGTCATCACCACAAATGGATAGCAAGAACATTCCAAAATCCCAACAATGATGCCGCACAGACCGGTACCAGCCTAACACGTTTACACGACAATCAGCCAAATTATCCATTGTTTCTTAGCCACGATTCAATCAGAATCACCCTCATTAAGTGCAGAAAACCCGCAAACCCAATATGCACAGACCATTTTTATATTCATACACCCTTCAACCCGTTGTCATTTATCGTGGAAGATTTCCCTCGCCAGCCTCTGCAACTGCTTCTTCAACTCCGCCGCTTTGGCCACTGTCGTCATATCATAGTGGAAAACACCCGTCTTTGCAATTTTGATTCTTTTTTTTTTTGTATTTTGGTGGATTTTTTTTATTTCTGGGAATTAAAAATGATCAATGAAATCTTTATTTCTGTAAATTATAAACAATATTAGAAGAAGTTTTCGTTGTCGTAGTATATGTTCTTCTCCGTTCTACTTCCATTCTCGCAAAGAGAGTATGAATCAGACCAACAAAATATATCGAGAATAATTATGGAACTTGAAATTATTGAAGGAAGCCACCAGTAGTTAAATACCAAAACCAAAAACCCAACACACACGTATCCCAGAACTCAAAGCCAAGAAGAATTCTACAATTTGGCCATTTTTAATGTTTAATGTGATTCTTGTTAATTTGATTTCTTTTTCTATTTATTTATAAAGATTTTTTATTTTAAGTAATTAACTACATGGGTATATACGTCTTTAGAGGGGTTATGTGAAGGTGAATTAAAACCTCATGGGTATTAGTGATATTTATCAAACGTGGGGGTTTTTATGAAAACACGAAAAACCTCAGGAGGTGTTAGTGTAATTAACCCGAATTAAAATGAAACATGAGAGTGTAACAACCAAGTGAAATGTTTAAATAACTAATGGCATGTCTGTATTAAAAGCGAAGTAAGATGAAATTTGAAAACCGAGATCCGATAGGTAACGGAGGAGTGGTCCAACTCTCCAAACTTTTGGATGTGCGAAACTCTTCACATTATGATATTAGATCTTGGTTCTGCCTACGTGTGAACCTAACGATTGTACGTCTCCAGTGTCACTTTATTTGTGTTGTGAACGTGTTTTACATAACCAACCAGATTAATCAACTTGAAATCTTGAAATGACCAGAATCTGTAGAGACTGGCAGATCAAATATAAGAAATATAACTAGAGAGTAAAGATAATGATTAGTTTACATACAACGAGACCAATACAAAGACAATTTGTGTAGTGCACTAGTTATGTGCTTATTTCAAAAAGCACTTCAAGTATTTTTTTCAGAATGTACTTAATTTTTATTAATGATTGATTCCAAAAGCACTTTCATCAAAAACACATCCTTATACTCTCATGGTTACTTCAAATTCTCACTAAGGTTTTTTTATTATCTTCGTTTTTTCTTTTCATATTAAAATAATGCTAGTACTACAATATTCCAACTTAAAACAGAATATTTCTTTACTTTTTCTCTAAATTTTCTTAAATAGTTTGCATTATTTAATAGTATAAAAAATGAAAGGTTATGATTGACTTAAAGAAATACTATTTTCTTCTTTATAAGCCTTCAAGAAGTACATGCTAAGGCTATAGGACCGAATTGATAAGCCTTTGAACTACCATTTGATGTCGTAAATGATGTGAACATGCCCCATCAATTATTAAATTTACCAAATTGAGTCTTTATATATTTGTTATACAAGTGGTAGATAGATTACCCTTCAACCCGTTGTTTTTTATCGTGGAAGATTTCCCTCGCCAGCCTCTGCAACTGCTTCTTCAACACCGCCTCTTTGGCCACTGTCGTCGTATCAGAGTGGAAAACACCCATCTTTGCAATTCTGATTGTTTTTGGTTCTGTATTTTGGTGAATTTTTTTTATTTCTGGAAATTAAAAATGATCAATGAAATCTTTGTTTCTGATAAATTATAAACAATATTAGAAGAATTTTTCGTTGTACTTCCATTCTCGCAAAGAGAGTTTGAATCAGACCAAAAAAATATAACAACAATAATTATGGAACTTGAAATTATTGAAGGAAGCCACCAATACTTAAATACCAAAACCAAAAACCCAACACATGCGTATCCCAGAATTCAAAGCCAAGAAGAATTCTACAATTTGGCCATTTTTAATGTTTATTGTGATTTTTTTAATTTGATTTCTTTTTCTATTTATTTATAAAGATTTTTTATTTTAAGTAATTAACTACAAGGGTATATACATCTTTGGAGGGTTTATGTGAAAGTGAACTAAAACCTTAGGAGTATAGTGATATTTATCAAATGTGGGGGGTTTTTATGAAAACACAAAAAACCTCAAGAGGTGTTATTGTAATTAACCCGAATTAAAATGAAACATGAGAGTGTAACAACTAAGTGAGATGTATAAATAACTAACGGCATGTCAGTATTGAAAGTGAAGCAAGATGAAATTTGAAAATCGAGATCCGATAGGTAACAGAGGAGTAGTCCAACTCTCCTAACTTTTGGATGTGCGACACTCTCCCCATTGTGATATTAGATCTTGGTTCTGCCTACGTGTGAGCCTAACAACGGTACGTGTCCAATGTCACTTTATTTGTGTGGTGAACGTGTTTCACTTAACCAACCAAATTATTCAACTTGAAGTCTTGAAGCGACCGAAATCTGTAGAGGCTGGCAAAGCTAACATAAGAAATACAACTAGAGAGTAAAGATAATGAATAGTTGACATACAATGAGACCAATACAAAGACAATTTTTGTAGTGCACCAGTTATGTGCTTCTTTTAAAAAGCATTTCAAGTATTTTTTTCAGAATGTACTTGACTTTTATTAATGATTGATTCCAAAAGCACTTAAATCAAAAACGTTTTTTTTTTTTTTTAATTATTTAAAATACACTTCCAAACACACCCATATACTCTCGTGCTTACTTCAAATTCTCACTAAGGCTTGCATATTATCTTCTTATTTTTTTTAATATTAAAATAATGCTAGTACTACAATATTCTAACTTAAAAATAATATTTCTTTACTTTTTCTCTAAATTTTCTTTAATAATCTGCATTATTTAATAGTATGAAAAATGAATGATAATAATTGAATTGAAGAAATAATATTTTCTTCTTTGTAAATGATGTGAACATGCCCCATCATTTATTAAATTTACCAGATTGACGTTGCTTCTGTGCATCATTTGTGGCATTATAACCAATATTTATGCAGGATCGAGTCTTCGTATATGTGTTTTACAAGGTGGTGGTGGTAGAGAGATTACAATTGTTTGGGTTTTAGATTTCGCAAGAGTAGACTCTATCTGAAGCAACATGGGGTTTTGATTTCATTATTTCGAGGGAGAGCATTTTCCATCACACTCAACAACAAGGGTGGTTTATTCCCGAGTAGACTCTATTGTGGAGGATTAACGCACTGAATCGCTGACTTAAGATGCTGTTGATGATGCGGGCAGCGATTGCTGCTGCTTCTTCTTATTTGAAGGTTGGTTATGGCAGCAGAAGCAGCACCACCAGACTCAGACTCAGAGGTATGCTGCCTTGTCTTCTTCATTCTTCTTCTGTTGTTGTTGTTTTCTTCAACAATTACTTGGCTTTATTTCATTCTCCAGCTTCTATATCGACCGAATCTAGAAATACCCAACAACACCAGCGTGTGAAACTCACTAATGTTGAGGATGCTCTCAATGTGTTCGACGAAATGCTTCAAAGGCGTCCTCTGCCTTCCGTTGTCCCTTTCAACCAAATCTTGACTCAACTTGCCAAGTTGAAACATTATTCGGCAGTCATCTCCTTGAATAATAAAATGGGTGTGTCGGGAATTCGTCCTGATATTTATACTCTGAGTATTATCATTAACTGCTTTTGCCATTTGCACCGGATGGGGTTTGGTTTGTCAGTCTTGGGAAACTTCTTCAAATTGGGTTTTGAACCAAATGTCACGACCTGCAACACTCTAATCAACGGTTTTCTTCTCCAGAATAGAGAGGCCGAGGCAGCAGCACTTTTCAACAAAATGTTGGACAGTGGTACTTGCAAGCCGGATGTGGTTACTTTCAGTACCCTAGTAAAGGGCCTTTGCGCGATAGGTAACAACACTGCAGCAATCCAATTGCTTAAGAAGATGGGAGAAGGGGCTTGCAAGCCTAACATAGTTATTTATAACACGATTATCGACAGTCTTTGCAAAGATACTCTAGTTGCCGACGCACTGAACCTCTTCTCAGAAATGACGAGTAAGGGTATTGCCCCAAATGTCCTGACCTATACCTCTGTGATTCACGGAGTTTGCAAATTACAGGATTGGAAAGAAGCTACAAGATTGTTGAATGAAATGGTGAGTAAACATATCTTTCCAAATGTGTACACCTTTAATGTCTTGGTTGATACATTTTGTAAAGAGGGAATGGTCCAAGAAGCAAGGAGCGTGATCGAAATGATGATTCAAAGAGGTATCGAACCTAATACGATTACTTACAATTCGTTTATGGATGGGTATTGTTTGCGAGGAGAAATGGATGAGGCGAAAAAGGTTTTTGAAGAGATATTTAGCACAGGATGCATGGTTAATGCTCGTAGTTATAGCATATTGATAAACGGCTATTGTAAGCTTAAAAGGATAGATGATGCCCGGATACTTTTTCTGGAAATGTCTCAAAGGGGAATTGTTCCAAATATGGTTATTTATAACACTCTTATAGATGGGTTTTGCAAGATGGGAAAACTACAAGATGCACATAACTTGTTCTCTCAAATGCATACTTTAGGTCAACTTCCAAATGTTCAAACGTATAATATTTTACTGGATGGCCTTTGTAAAAACCAACAATTTCCCGAGGCAGTTGAATTGTTGGACGAGATGGAGGAAACGAAGTTGGATTTTAATATTGTAACTTACAATATTCTTATTCAAGGTTTGTGCAGAGCTGAAAAGGTGGAATATGCATGGGATCTCTTTCGGAGGTTGTCATCAAAAGGAGTTCAACCTGATGTCAGGTCATATAATATAATGATTAGTGGATTTTGTAATGGGGGGCTAACATGTAAGGCAGAAAACTTGCTAAGGGAAATGGAAGAGAGAGGTCGTTCTCCAAATGGTTGCACGTACAACACAATTATCCGAGGGCTTTTCAATAACAACAACATATCAAGGGCGGTGAGGCTTATTCAAGAAATGGTGGAGAGGGGTTTTTCTGCAGATGCATCAACCACGGAGTTGATCGTTAATTTATTGTCTAAAGATGAAGTAGATCCTACTTTGTTGGCATTTATAGAAAGTCCGCAATGAAACTAATTTGCATCTTTGCAGTTTAGACAAGTTTCGGGGCTTCCTTCCCTTGAATGCTGCATTGGAGGGAGTTGTTCTGCTATTGAGTCCAGTTCGAGTAGCCATTCATTCATGTATCGCCTAGTGATGTATGATACGTTTTAGTAATTTAATCTATCAAGTGGCAGGGCAACTTTTATGTTAATCTTTTAAGATGATGAAATATGTTGGAGAAGCAGAGTATCTGGACTGCTATGAAATTTGTAAACGTATTTATGGCTTGGTTTAACTCCTCTTTTATTTTTTTTGGTAATAATTCTGTTAAGCATATGAGTCTGATGGAAGAAGCAATGGAGGAAGTGATAGCTACAGGAGTAGGACTCAATCCATTTTTAAAATTCTGCACTTCCTCCAACACCAGATACAATATAGACATCTGATCAAATAAAAAAATAAAAAAACAAAAAACCAAATAATATTTTATTACAATTACGCAAATGAACACGGGGATTTAAGTGGTTCATCAAATCGGCTACATCTACGAGGGCTTGTTTTCATTTGTATTTCACTATATAAGATAATCTTACTGAAATGTTGGTTTAATGATGCTATTTGTTGTTGGAAGTCAAACTCCACAGTAACACGGTGGCGATCAGACACCGGAGAGGTGATGGAGACAGACTGTGTTGGTTGCCTAGATCATTTGGGATGTTACAATTACACAAATGAACACGGGGATTTAAGTGGTTCACCAAATCGGCTACATCCACGAGAGCTTCTTTGCGTTTGTATTTCACTATATAATGCCATGAAAAGTGATCTAAAGTGTATACATAACGTAAAAGAAATAGATGATGGGGAGAGAGGAGAAATCTTTCTTGTTGGTGTGTTCTTCCTTCGGTAACTCGGTTCTTGCTCTTCCTTAAAGGGTTGGCTGAACTGTCTGCGTCAGGATATAGAACATCTTTGAAATTGACGTTGAAAGGTTCGTGAACACTACAAGTCGAGGCCCGTAGGCACTCCTACTCTAACTTCCGCAAACTTCCTCTTATAATCTAATTTCATAATTCTACATATATAAAACAAACAAAAAGCACAACTAATCAATCACATTATCAACTAACAAGACCATATTAATCTGCTCTGTTTTGCGCTGAATCATAGTTTGTGTATTGATAATATGTGGTATAAATTAATAAAAATGCTACACAAAAGAGAGAGAGAGAGAGAGAGAGAGGAAACGTTTACAGAAACGGTTTGAGTAGGAGTTGCAATAGCCATCTGCAAAATATTTAAAAGAAAATGTGATTAATAAGATGCTCTTTCCTTAAGGTGTTTGACATAACATACAAACACGTATCACACTTACGAAAGGAACAAAGTAATGTAAAAGCAGTGTAAAAACACTAGATAAATTTTAATGCAAAAGTGATATAATTGTATATCATGATAAAAATGAACATGAAAGCATGGGCAATGACGACAACAACAGTGGTGAGGGCAATAGTGGTAGGGGTGGCAACAACGACGATGGTGGCGGTTGTGGTGGCAATAGTGGTGGTTGTGTTTATGGTGGTGGTGGTGGTTGTGGCGGCAACAATTGTTGTGCCAGTTGTCATTGTGGTGGTAGTGGTGGTAATGGTGGTGGGTGACACATCCCGATCTCGATGTCCGAGGGACATTGGGATGGTCACGTGCTGGCCAACACCCGAGGGTGACGCAAGCCATTTAATGGATGCATATGCTGAGAACATGTGAAACATGCACATAAATTTCGCTTGTAACTACACAAAGTAATATTCAAATATAAGTCTTACAAAATACAATAATAATATTCAATTGCCAACAATGAATATAATGATAATGCATGACATGTTCAGAGCATACAACTTATCCAGAGTACAAGCGAAAGGTAAAATAGAGAGGTGTTATTACAATAGATGTCAAAGCAGAGAGGATGATATGAAATCACTGGTAGGAGAATGCCTCGTAGCTCGGATCGTACGCCTCGTTCCTATGTCCTGAGGGGGCGCAAAACAAACATGTGTGGACCAAGTTGATATATATATATATATATATATATATATACACATATATATAATACTGAAACAGTTATTCAACATACTAACCCCCAAAGTTTTATGAAAACTCATAGCATAATATGTAATAGGTTCTTCGAAAACCCTAGGATGCCATAAAACGTTTCATGAAACATATATCGTATAATGTGCTAAATAATGGTATCAGTATCTCACGACCGAAGCCACCAACATACGACTGGTCGAAGCCAATATAAGTATCTCGCCCGTAGGCAGAACAGTGACCACTAGATATGCACAAAAACATTGAATATAATCTTTCCAACATAGGTACATATATCTCAAAAATATCTTCATAGCATATAGTTATCCATCATATATACTACAAAGAACATAAGTTCGATAAAGTATGGTATTCCAAAATATTCTTAGTAAAGCATGATAATAATAAAGTGTAAATATAATTTACTCATAAAACGTAACCATTAAATCATGTTTTTCATATATGCATTTCTACTATTAAAACATGCATTTTAGAAGGGGTTCACTCACAGATACTCCGTCGTCAAAGAGCCGTGCGAAATAGGAATGCTAGAATCGCCGCTAATAAATGCAACCTAAGCACATAAAGGGTCCAATTAATAATACTATATTCAAACGATTGAATTTCAGAAAAAGGACGTCATAAACGGATTCAGGACATCGAAATTAGCCTAGAAGGGTCTCGACTGAAACTTGAAAAAGTCAACAGTAACGGTCAACGGTCAGCGTTGTTAAAAGTCAATGGTCAACGGGTCCGGATCAGTGGGTCGAGTCACAGGCCAGATTAACCAGGTCAATCAGGTCGAGCTAACTGGGTTGGGTTGAGGGCTAGTGGGTCACTTCCATAGCCCAAAAGCCTGAGGTCACTTGGGTTTAATGGGCCTAGAACCTGAAAGCCCGGCTGAAAGGATTTGATTAGGTTGGCTTAGTGGGCTGAAGCCCTTAGTTCTAAACGACCCTAAGGCCCAGGTCCAAAGGTTTAAAAGGTTTATTAAATGAGTTTGGGCTTTGGGGGTATTGGGTTGGGTTTAGGGCTTAATGGGCCTGGGTTTGATGGGTTAAGGGTTTTGGGTTTCCGAGTGTGGGTCAACTGACCCGTTTTCGTTTAGAACAAAGGCCGGAGCCTCCAGAGCTTCGGTCGATGCCAATTGGCCACATTAACCTACGATCTAGCATCTAAAATAAAGATACAGACAAGAGGGAGCGTTTGGTACCTTCGATTCGCCGCGAAATGGTCGGAGCTGGCCGAACTTGGGTTCACCGGGGGTTCTTTGTGTTCCACAGAGGTGAGGAGAGAGAGAGTGTGTGCTAACATGGTGGTGAGTGTGGTGGTGTCACGTCGACGGATTTCCTTGGGTGTGGGGGTGTCTGGGTGTGTAGGTGTCGATTGGGAAAGGGAGAGAGTGAGCTACAAGAGAGATTCTCAAACAAATGTAAACAACCAAATCCTTTTAGATAGTAAACAATATTAACGTCGTTCTTAATTTATCAATACAAATAAGTTATAATTGTTGACGGCGATGTTTTATGTCATGAAAACATCATATAATAGGCTCATTATCAATAAAAACAAAGATATAGCTCTCAATATCAACAACTATACTATTACGCAATCATTAATCTACCATTTCAATGAAAGTGTACGGATTCTCCAACATTCACTAGTGAGGGGAATTACTTAATATATCCCAACTTAATGACTAACTTTTTAATGATTGGAAATGAAGAACAAGCAAAAAAATAAACCAATTGAGGAAGAAAATTGGAAGAATTGGAAATGTTTGGCCCTTTCAGCATGAAGATGACCTCTTAACACTGATTTTTTTTATATCATACGTCAAAAGTGTAAAAGTGGATAATCACATTTTGAGAAGTTTAGTACTGAATTATCGTGCTTTAATGCACAAAAGTTGATTTTGTGAAATTCGTCATAACTACCGTGAAAGGAATTTCATTGTTGATAATTTGGTTTGTTTGGGTTCAGATTTTTTTTTAGCAAGCTCTACCTTCTTGTCTTGGCTTACTAGTTGCATATGTAGTTGAGGTCTCGTGGCCTCGTGATATTCTTGTATAATATTTCCTTATCCTTCAGGATTATGCCCTATTGTCAACAAAAAAAAAAAGGGTGCATTTGTGTGTGTATGATGAATCGATTTTATATTATATATTTTACCCTATTTTTTGTATATTTTGGTGAAATTTTTATACTTTGATTTATTATTCCGATGTATGACTTGTGACTTCCTCTTGAGAAAAAGTGATCAAATAGACAAATTTAGGAGTAATTGGTAAAACTACATAAAATTGTTTAGGTGACGGCTGAACCTAAGTCTCTCGTTACTCATATTTTATCAAACTAGTGTGTTGTTACAATTTGTTTTCCAAATTTTTTAGGAAAATACCCCAAAATAGGACAATTTCTTAATCTTGGGACATAAATAGGATAAACCGGCCATGCACAAGCTATGCACACCATGCACAAAACCGAAATTACTAAAATACCCACATATAAATGGGTTATTCCTCACTCTCTCCCCCATTTTCTGATTTCTCTCTTTCTCTACTCTCTCACCCTTCCTTTCTCTCTCTCTCTCTCTTCTCTCACCTTCTCTCTCTCTCTACTCTTTACTCTCTCCCTTCCTCAGATCTCTGAGCTTCGATTTTGAAGAGATGAAAGTCCAAAAAGAGGCGAGAAGAGTGAGCTGGGCTTTGGGTTCACCTCATACCTCTAATTTCGAACAAAGGGATGCGAGAGAGAGGTAAGAAGAGTGAGTAAGAAGAGTGAGCTGGGTTTTGTACCATATTTTCTATTTTGGCTGGAAAGTTCCATTTTTTCAAGCAACTGAAGCTTCAACAGGTATAGCAAGGTAGGGTATTTTGTTCCAAGTTCCGTCATCAATGATTTATGGAATAAATGGGTTGTTTGTAACATGAATTAATACTTAGAAGTTAAATTAGGGTTTGTGTTTCATGTTCGGGCATATGGGTTGTGGAATAAATTTCAAGTTTTGACGTGCTACAAGATTGGGATGGAACAATTTCTGGTTCAAGTGTCAAATTGTAGAAATTTGTGAAATATTTTTTTGTAATGTGCATGTGGTGTGCATGGCTACATCTTAATATGAGAAGCGGGAATGCTCACTAGTTAATTATGATGCACGTATGTTGTGCCTCAAAATTTAGCAAGTATGACCACAACCTAGTTGGCCTCGGCTAAAAACAAAATTAAGAAAAAACTTAAAGGACGTTAAGGATCATGCGTGTCTGTGAAATAACGACAACGAGTATCATGTTTTCCATGTGCACGGTTAAGCAGTGGTTGATATACGTAACGAGACTTTTCAAACTGTCATTGTAATCTTATATACATAACAATTATGTTTTCATTGTAGGGGAAACTTGAAATAGGTCCAATTTTATAGCCCAACATTAGGATTAGTCCAATTTTTAGTTAGTTTTGACTTAGCTCCAATGACTAGGATTCCATGTCAGCAATTTTTCTGATTAGGTTGATTTTTTTGCATTGTTATTACTATTTTACCCTCCTGTAGATTTTGCACGTTCTCCATATATTTCCCACGTTTTAAATTTTTATCAGAGTTCAAATTCATTGTTCAGTGGTCTTTCATCACAATTTTTGAATTTGAATTTCTTATCAATCTATTTTTAAGGAAGGCTTAATCACTTTTAACTTTCTAGTAACTTTCTATACAAATTACATGTGTTTATACGTGCAGATTTCTTCAGAAGACCTATTCTCTAGGTACAATTTTTATGATCGTGCTTTTCTGATAGGAGCATATTTAGGCGACTTACTTAGCTTGTTTTCGTGCATTTATATTGTTAATTCATAGTTGTTTTAGTAGTTTAAGCCATTTTCGTGTGTTTTTAGGTTCATATGGCTAAGGAAGCAAAAAGATGCATTTTGGAGCATTTTGGAGCAAAATTGGACTTGGAATGGATAGCTTATGTTTGGAGCAAAAGGAATGGACGAAATTGAAGGATTCCTAATCCATTGCAGCCACATGCACCCATAATCATTCACACCTTGCAGCCACATGCATTCACTCTTCATAAATCAGCCACATGCACATTCAATCATTCACACCAAAACCTTGCACATGCAATCCCTTTAATTAATTCAACCTAGCTGTCATTGCACATGCATTCACTCTTTAACCCACATGCATTTCCACCCACATGCACTCCCATTCTTTAATCCATTCAGCCACAAGACATTATCATTGCACCACATTCAGCCATTCCATCTCCCATTTCAGATTGCATTCCAATCATTCCAACCAAATCACATGCACTCCCACCCTTTAAATCACATGCATTCCCTTCATAAATCAGCCACATGCACTCATAATCATTCAACCAACCTAGCTGTCATGTTTCCCCTTTCATCATTCCCTCACATTCTTTAATTCAGCCAACACATGCTTACACATGCATTTCCAACCCACATGCATCCTTTAATCATTCAAACATGCAGCCACATTCCCTCCTAGCTGTCATGTTCCCCCCATTTCACCTATAAATAAGCATGCATTACACCTCAATTCATTCAATTCGTCCATATTCAGAAAATCATCCAAAACACCACCAGAAATCATCCCCTTGTGCCGTGAGTATCCCTACTAATTCAAACACCACTCCAACCACTCCCCATCCCTCCAAAACACTTCACACTATCCCAAAACTCACCTTAGACCTTGTGATACAACAACGAGGAAGAGAAGAGTGCCTAAACGTTCATACAATTCAAGTTTGAGTTGTTGGAATGTTTAGGTGTTTCTTTGATCTCAATGTTTAAATTCAATTCTCTTTGTTTTGTACGTATGAGGAATGGAAGAGAAGAGTGCCTAAACGTTCATACAATTCAAGTTTGAGTTGTTGGAATGTTTAGGTGTTTCTTTGATTTCAAAGTTATGAGGAACTAAACCCCCCCTTGGCTAGGGGGGATTCGAAATATATGTTTATGCTTGCATTTTGATTTGATTACTTCTAATTGCGTTTCATAAGTTGTGGATTCAATTTGTTTAACCGTTTGATTGATAACTTATTTATGTATGTTTATTGAGAATGCGCGCTTAATTTTCATGCATGAATATGACGCTAGAATATAAGTGAGTTTCACCTAATAGTTACGAACTTATATTCTCAAGTAGTGGAGGTTGCTTATAAACAATCGCGTTAAACGAATTCTTGGCATAAGTTTCATGCGTATTCCATAGTAACGAATGCCTCGTCAACACTTATAATTTTCATAGAGCGTAATGATTCTTGCTTGTATCTCTATTATGCAATCATGTAGAGGACTTGTGGGGAATGTTTTGGGTTGTCGTATGCAATCATCCAATCCAATAACGTTAGGAAGATTTGAAAGTTAATTTAAGCGGACCTAATTAACTTGGAGCGTTGAGAATTCATGGTTTATTGAAATGCAATTGGAAATCGTTTTATTATGCAAGTGTAACATGTATGGAGATGAACCCCTTAGCTATTCTATCATCCATTCATTCCATTTCATCAATTTCATATTTACATTCTGTTTAATTACAATCTGTACATTAATTAATTCGTATAAACCTAAATCCCCCTTTACTTTAATGTCAAATTAGTTAGAAATCAATTTAGTTTGTGTTTTTAAGAGTCTTGAGTCAAGTTACAACTTAATTTCGTCCAAATTTGTGTTTATACTCAAAACTGCCCAGAAAGTGGTTTTTAGGCAGATTTGAGTGTGTTTGTGCTGTTTTGAGTCTTTTAGTTTGTTTGAGTGTTTTAAAGTTTAGTTTTGCATTCTTTGAGTCTAGTTTAGTGTTTTATATTGTGTTTTTACGTTTTTGAGTCAAATCCAAGTGATTAACAATCCCTCCTAATCCCCGGTCCAGAACGATCCCTACTTATACTTTGCATTGTTATTACTATTTTACCCTCCTGTAGATTTTGCACGTTCTCCATATATTTCCCACGTTTTAAATTTTTATCAGAGTTCAAATTCATTGTTCAGTGGTCTTTCATCACAATTTTTGAATTTGAATTTCTTATCAATCTATTTTTAAGGAAGGCTTAATCACTTTTAACTTTCTAGTAACTTTCTATACAAATTACATGTGTTTATACGTGCAGATTTCTTCAGAAGACCTATTCTCTAGGTACAATTTTTATGATCGTGTTTTTCCTTCGTGGTTTGTCGATACTCAACCTTCTCCATCTATCAAAGGACTAAAACACAGCAGATTGAATGCCAATTAACTTTCAAGTCAGGTATATTATAATTGTTTTCCACTTTATTGTTGTTTGCTGTGCGAATTCAAACATGAAGACTTTATCCTAATCCTCCTAATCCCTTTCTATCATCTCTCATTGATATGCTTCCTTCTCTTTTTATTAAACAAAAAAAAAAAAAAAAAAAAACCAATGCATAGAAGGTGTTTGATGTTATGCCTCTTTGAAAAGTGTACTCTTTAATTTCCGGTAGAAATTTATTGTTCTCTTATTGTCACTATCATAGCAAAAGGAAGAAATTCATTGTGATTGGAGTTGTTTCAGCATTATTCCTCATTTTCTTGATTTTGGGCATTCTTTGGTGGAAAGGTTGTTTACTTGAAGCTGTTTCCACCGTTTGTCCAGAAGCACCACAAATTGAATATACAGAGTAAATATCCAAAGCAGATGGGTTCTAGTTATGGTGAAGTCGTTGCTAACCTGTTCCAAAAATGTTGTTACGCTCCATCCCAACTTGTGTTCGATTAGGAAATGAAAACTCTCATCAAGGATGGTGGTACAATAATTCAGAAATTTTTGCATAACACACCTAAAGAAAACTGGTCCAATGCATACTTCAGGGGGAAAAAATATGGTGAGATGTGCTCTAATATTGTAGAATCCTTCAATTCTTGGATTTTGGATGAACGCAAGATGCCAAATTACCAAATGATTGATAACATACGTGTGAAGTTGATGGAGATGAGTTCTGATAGGCAACGTGAAGCCGAAAGATGGACCTCACCAATATGCCCAACAATGGATGACGAAATGATGAAAATGGTTGAAGTTGGAAGACATTGGAATGTGTGTCGTTCAAGTGAACATGTTTTTGAAGTCAGAGATGAGTATTCTGTCATGGTGGACAAAGTCATACTTGTTCTTGTTATCAATGGCAAATTAAAGGGTTCCCTTGTGCACATGCTTTGGCAGCTATTTTGAAAGATGGAGGTAACCCATATGATTATGTCGAAGATTATTTCACAACAGATGTCTATAAGTCTTCTTATTCATATCCCATTATTCTTGTACCTGATATTGAAAAGGATGAACAATCTATGAGTCAGGAGTTTGTGATAGAACCCCCATTGACAAAGAGGCCCCCAGGTAGACCAAAAGTTAAAAGACTAAAATCTATTGGGGAAGAAACATGCCCCAACAAGTGCAGTAGGTCTGGTGATGCTACACGCCACAATCGGAAAACTTGCAACGCCCCTATTTGACATACATCTCCATTGCCATTTGGAATTTTTTTTTTTTTTCAAATATATGAACACATGTTTTTTTTTATTTTTTATTTTTTATCAATGTAATAAAATGATGCCTTCGACTTTTTAGTTTACTCATATTCTTCTTTTTTCCATTATCTACTTACATGTCATATGACTTATGCAATCTGTGAAGACTATATATTTATTATGCAATCATTACTAAACCTTCCAAATCAAACCTATATATAACAAGCAGCCATAAGATGTTAAATTTTATCCTACCTATCAATTTGGCTTACGATATAAACTACCTATCCTTGTAGAATATGATTTTTACATTCACCATTAGTTGTACAGGTATATTACTTTTTGGGACGGTTTTAAACTACCTAACATGGAGGAAAATTACCGACAACCATTTTTTAATAGATTATGTTTGCAAAAATTTGTCTAAAGCAGAAGTTATTTAACTATTTGATTGTTATTGTGAACATTTCATTGTGTTTTTAGCAACACTATGCTTGTCTAGTTTTACTGTCACAATTTTTTTCAATTAAACAATAATGTCAAATTTACTCTAGTATTGCTATTATGGAAAGACATTATTGTGAAAATATTGATAAAATAAAAATCTTAAGGTATATTAATTTGGGGAAGAAAAAATTCCAACATGTAGCAAAAAATCCCACTTATATTGTATTTAAACAACCTAACATGTAGGAAAATTACCGACAACCATTTTTTTATCAACAATTTGAAAGTACTTGTTCTACAGGTATACCATATGACCATGTATGAAACTGAAATCTTCCGAGAAGTTACAATACCTATTCTACAAGTATACCTATCCTTGTAGAATATGACTTTTACATTCACCATTAGTTGTACAGATATATTACTGTTTGGGACGGTTTTAAACTACCTAAGATGTATGAAAATTACCGACATCCATTTTTTATCAACAATTTGAAAGTACCTATCCTTATACAATTAGAAAGTATATTTACGAACTATGTCCAGATAATGACAAAATAACATTATCTGAGATTACAAACAAATCTTATTGTGCAATCAATAAAGGGAAACATGAAGAATATCCCCTTTCAATTGAAATGGAAATTAAAAAATAGATACGACAAAGCATATCTCAGTTCACATAACACCCAAACTTACAATACCAGTTCTCCAGGTATACCGGGAAGCCAGAATCAGATCTTCGCTTATTCTGTTTTCATCATATACTGGGAGAAAATTTATAGCTTTCATAGCTTCATACGGATATAGGATTCAAAACAAGGTTTCCGTTGGACACAGACGCAAACAAATTTGAAAGATGGGAGGATAAGGTTTTTGAATAAACAAAGAGATTAATCTGCAAGAGACCTAATAAAGGGGTCTAATGGCAATTGTTGTAATTTTGTTGGTAAATTATGTGCATTTTAATTGCTGACATGGATGATTGTTGTACTTACTAGCCCCCACTTATGCTTATGTAATATAAGTGGATTCCATTCAAAACAGGCTTATAAAATTGGACCCATATCAAAAGACCCCTTAATTGTATCCATTATACCAATATGTTGCCGTTAAAGTTTCTCTTGTTCTGTGTATATCATGTGCATATACTGTACATATTATGTTCTTGTGGTGTGCATCTAGTGTCTTATGTGTAGATGGTGTTTACTTTGATACTATTTGCATTAATGTAGCTTACTACTTTTTCCTTTGATTCAGAAGCAGCCCTGCAAATACGAAAAAAGCGAACGAGTTCGTGAAACAATTTCGTTTGATTCACTTAGGTTCTTTCGTGCCCATTCAAACTGCAATTTTTCAAATCCTTGAAATATTTGAACCCAATCAAATTTGATACCAAATTCAAATTAATGAATCTTCGATTCTTCATATAAAGTTTAGGATCATTTTTTCTGATTTCGAAGAGAGAGCTGTGAGCTATGGGCTTTTGGGTTGAGTTTAGATCTGTGAGCATAACTTGTGCATGTGCATGTCCTGTGCATGTCATGTACATACAGTGTATGAGTGAGCTTGATATGAAGAGAGCGAACGAGTACGCGAAGTAGTTTCGTCCAATCATTCTCTCTTCCTTCTTTCCACTCTGATTTTTCCCTTTTCCCTAAAAGTTATCTCTTCTCCAAAAGGCAACTGGCCTTTAATACATTTTTTCATTTAATTGCAGCAAAAGCCAAACCTTATTTTAGTGCTTGTGAATTTGGATCGAGAGAGGGAGCAAAGGGAGGGAAATGACAAAAGAAATGAAAACCCACATATAAACCAGAGAAATGGTAAAAAATAAAAAATAAAAAATGAAGAATTTGGGTCCCCTCTAAGAAACACCAAACCAATCACTTCAACTCTAAAAATTCATCAATCAAAAACCAAAATTAAGCAAACCCAGTTCAGAAAACCTACGAATGAAAAGGTAAAAATCGAAGAAGATGAGTGGGTTAGAGAGAGAGATCTAGTGTATATTAAAAATGTAGAGAGAAGAGAGATAGAGAAAGAGAGAAAGAGAGAGAGAGCGCTTGGATGAAGAAGATGAGTGGGTTAGGGTTCTTTGAACTAGAATAGGGGGAGAGAGATTTTCTCTCTCTCTTCTCTATTTCTCTCTCTACAAAATGAGAAATGAGAGCTGGAATTTATAGATAACCCATTTATATGGAAGAACAATTTGGTCATTTTAAGGTGTAGAAAAAATATTATTTTTGTCCGATATGGCACATGAATGCCGTGTGCATATTTAAAATGTCCTATTTTTATCCCAAGATTAAGAAATTGTCCTATTTCTAGGTATTTCCCAAATTTTTATGTGACTATCGATTTCTTCTTAATTGTTTTCATTAAAACGTTTTTCTTATTTTAAATTGTGAATTCAATCTTTTCTAAACCTTGTTTCAAATAGTTAATTAATATTTGGTTTGTAAACTAAATTATTTCAAATAATCATTTTGGAGAACGACCTTGCATAAACATTTTTCCTACAACTACTTTGTACCCTTGAAAGCATTTGTAAGTATTTTGTGTGATTTTAACTCCTTTTGCGCATGTGGTAAAAATCATATCAAGAAGCCGACGACATTGCCAGAGATTGTTCTTAAATAATTTGTGTTTTACCATATTCTTGGTTAATTATTTTTGTAAATAGCTTTTAATTAAATCTTTTTTTTTTATCACAACAAGCAAAATTTGAAAGCCAAATCAGATAAATGATCTCTATGGTCATAAGGTATTCGGAAGATAGTCCCTGTGCTAAAAAAACTCGGATTTAAACCCTTGTGGTGTACTCCGTTAGCAAATTTAGTCCAAAAGTTATTTTTCCGTTAACTATCTGTTAATACATAGGTAAAATTGTACTTTGACATGTGCATCTTCTTCTTCTTGCATCTCCCCTACGCAACCCCCAAACTCACTTCGCGCATCTCTAAGGGAGAAGGCAAAAATTTCACCCTTCTAGCTAACATTATCACTACTTGATAGCAGTTGCGTACAAAGTTTTTGAACAAATACCATCCTACATCCAAGACGTTGAATTACAAGAGAGATTTTTGTCATTCTCATAGCGGCCAAACAAGGAGTTTCACGAGGCATGAGAGAGGTACACTGAGATGTAAATGAAATGTCCACATGCTGGCATTGACACAGACACATAGATGAGCATCTTTTTAGTGGGCTAATCCTACATCTAAGAGCCATGTTAATGCATCAACTAGAGGATCTTTGTTTTCTAAGTCCGGGTGGCGTTTGAAGTATTTGACAAGATGACCAGGGAATCTCAACAATGGGCAATGGAGAATTTGTTGAATTATTTGCATTGGAAAAGTTTTGTTCATACTTGGTCGGGTCAAAAGTAATTGTTTACAGTAATCATGTTACCTTGAAATATTTGTTGTCTAAAAAGGATGCAAAACCAAGGTTAATTTATTGGTTCTTCTACTTCAAGATTTCAATTTGGAGATTAATGATAAGAGTGGTAGTCAGAAAATCGTGATTAATTCTTCCAATGGTTGAAGGGATTCACTTCCATTAATTAGTGAAAGCTTTCTAGATGAATAGCTCTTTGCTGCCCATAGCAGTGCACCTTGGTTTGATGACATTGTGAATTATTTGGCAAGGGGAGTTGTAAATCCATACTTAACGTTTCAGCAAGGAAATTTTTTTTGGCGAATGCAAAGCATTATTTCTGGGATAAGCCATATGTTAACACTCAAATTATAAGGTTAACAAACTTAATTAAATCCCTTGTAATGGGCTTATGATATGGACTGAAATGAAATGGACTCAAAGATATAAGTGGTTCATTTCTCAAAACTAGGCTAAATCCCTCACAATTTATTAATTTTAAGAAAATAACGCTCGGCTCTTACAATCTTCTTTTCTCTCCTATTCGTCTGACCCTTATATTGAAGGTCTTCATCTCTGTATATAGGCCTTTCAATCTTGGAGTCTCTCAAAGTGTCATTTAATGTGCCAACAACTTGTACTAACTCACTAACACCATTCCACCTATTCAGCCAGGCTCTTGTCAATGACAATTTTGTAGTCCGGTTAGTGAGTTAACCGTCCCACTTGGACCTTGGTTAATTCACCCCATCATAGGCTTCTATTGCTGAGTGCGAGCCGCCACATAGTCCAAGTTTTCCTTAACCTGCCACTGTGTCCTTTTCATCCCAGGTAATGCCTCTGGGCAACCTTTCTGCTCGAACAAGCGGTCAGGCCATTCAACAAGTATTGGGATCTGGTGCAAGCAACCGTCTAAGCATTCGTACGAATCCCTCGGTCGACACCTTGGTCTTCACTTTTACTGTTGATGCGTAGCACACTGTTGCTGCGCCTAATTGCCTCTGATCATTCCTTCCCCTTTAGGAATCGGGAACTTCATCATTGACATCCTTTGATTAATCATCACCTCCATCTCGATAAGAAACAGTTGTCCAAAGTTAACATTGTAAGTTGAAGGGTAGTCCAGAATTGTGAACCTGGTTGTTAAGCTAGCCCTTCTAGGATGACCCTCGATTGATAACGTAAGGTCCGTTTCTTCGACTAGGTGTACTAGAATGTCCCTGAACAATATAAAGGGTTCTATGTTTTTGCACAAGAGATCCCTGTTGACCTCTAGCTGATCGAATGTCGAAAGAATATGACATTTACAAAGTTACTAGTGTCAACAAAGACTCGCGTAATTTCACAGTTGGCTATCTTTGTTGAGATGAGCAGGGGGTCATCATGTGGTTGCAGAACTCTGAATCCATCATCTTCATTAAACATGACAAGCTATTTTGACAATCTTTTCAGCTTCAAGGGTTGGCTTACCTCTCCGACTAAGTAGAAATTCGAAGCTGCTTAGCACGACACCCGATCATAAGTCTTCTTATCTTGGTTAGAATTCCCTACTAGTGAAGATCATTTGGACAAAGTTTAGATCACCTTCCTTCTTACAAGATCATAATTTGCAGTGGCACCCCATGCCAAGGGAACGCTTGGGCTGGGCCAAGGAACTATGGCTAAGTATTTTGTAAGTTGCCATCGAACGAGCGCTTAAGATCTATGCAATTGTCAACAACGTGGTCGTGGTCTCTCTGATATCGACAAAACTTTGGTATTATATCTCCGACTACAAAAATCATTTTCACCCTTCGAATAGTAAAAGCTAACGTTCCATAAAAGGGAACATCTCCCTCTAAGATGTATTCATGAGGGTATATGACTTGTACCTGTCATATCACTCCGAGTGACTCTATGTGTTGCGCTGGTAATTCTCATACTTTTTTCGTTTTTGGCAGGCAGTCATACACAACTTCCTGATTGGCTTTAGGCGACATGCTTGTCCTTAGCTGACATGCGCGACCTATTAATCCTTGTTGTTGTGGCAATTATCTATATCCTTGTTTTGTTAATCTTTGTCTTGTTAAGTTACTCAGCTTACGAGTAATTGGTTAACTCATGGAGCAAATTCTTGAAAGTCTCGAGGGTATTCAGAGTCAGATAGAAGTAGAAATTGCCGCCAGCAAATCCCCCATGAGGGCATTATTTCGTCGCCTCATCACATCCTTTGTATCTGGTGTACTCTTTGAATCTGGATATATAATCTCTCAGTGTTTCATTCAGACTCTGTTTCACGCAGACAAGACTAGTCGATGTGTACTGACTCTTAAAGATAATCACACAGGTGTCCAGTAAAACCTACCTCAATCCCAAGAAAGAGGTATGGACACTGGGGCTATTTGCTTGAACCAATCCCAAGCAGCTCTATTGAGGATAATCAGAAATAGCTTACATTTGGTGGAATGGTTGTATTCTCAACCCTTGACAGCGTATATAAACCCATAGAGGTGGTTATACAAATCAGTATGCCCTTCGTAGCTTTCCATCTTGAGCGCTTCAGTGTCCCTGCTTGTCGGCTTGTTGAGTAGCTCCTTGGAGAATGGCAATAACATCTCCTCTTCGCAATAATCAGGGTTCTTTAGTTTGGACGATTGCTTAATGTCTCCAAGCTGATACCACAGGTTTTTTTTATTTCCTAACCCATAACTTCTCTCAGGGTGCTTCTCAAGTGATGGAGACGGACCAGAGTTCCCATTGAGCCTCCCAGTGCTTGCTCGACAGTTGTCGCCTCTTCGTCCCGAGCGTCATACTCTACTCAGAGTTTTTTGTTAATGACTTCACGAGCATCTTCATCTTCGCTCCTGACATCTTAAGGATAGGACGAGCGCTTTACTTGGATGTTCTGTCAATTTTCTTGTTCGTCTAGTTGATTTGTATCAGTAGGTCGTCATACTTTTCCTGGAGCAGGGTATTTTAGACATGGAGAAGGTTCCCTACCTCATTCATCTCTCCGACATCAGCAAGTATATCATTCATTTTCTCTTCCAAGCTAGCGAGTCAAGCCCTCTCTTATCGTATTCTTCTTCGAAATGTCATCCTGGGCCTTGCAAAATATAGGATCATCCATCGTGTAGTCACTGTGTATCATTTTTAGACATCTGGGTAACTTTTTTTTTGTCTCAGTCGGCTCGAGTGCTTGGGGCAACCTTCTATGAACCCTTGGGCCTTGCACTCCTAGGTCTTTCCTTGAGCTTGCGTCGTTAAATGGGTCAGTGGTCTTGAATTTCCTTTAAGGTACAATTTTTCCGCATTTGAATATTCCAATAGCTATTATCAGTGATGTAGGTAAGCACTTCTTGAATAAAGCTTTTGATGCATTCCTTGCAAAATATGGGATCACCCATCATGTAGCCATTGCATATCATACATATACGTCTGGTCAAGTTGAAATCTCCAACAGAGAGATAAAACGCATCCTAGAGAAAATAGTCAGCTCCACTCGCAAGGACTGGAGCTTGAAATTAAACGATGCTCTACAAACGTACAAAACAACATATAAAACTCTGATTGGGATGTCTTTCGTACAACTCGTCTATGGTAAAGAGTGTCATCTACCTATAGAGCTAGAGCATAAGGTGTACTGGGCTATCGAACAGCTAAATTTAGCCTATTTTTATGTGGGTGATAAGTGTAAATTGCAATTCAACGAGCTAGACGAACTTTGTACTGAGGTATATGAAAGTGAGAAGCTCTACAAGGAGAAAACTAAGACGTTTCATGACAATCAAATTCAAAAAAGAGTTGAAACCAGGGCATTAAGTTTCATTGTTTAATTCAAGGTTGAAGTTGTTTCCAGGGAAGTTGAAGTCCCATTGGAACAAGCAATACCGGGTTACTAACGTTTATCCTCATGGGGTTGTCAACATTATTAATGAGTAAAGTGGTAACACATTCAATGTGAATGATCACAGGCTAAAACCACACTTAGACCATCGGACTTCTGCTACGTACCGGACTTCTGCTACGTCTAGCTATAGACGTTACTAAAGTGCTTATTAAAAGGCATCCCAAAAAATCCAAAAAAAAAAAAAAAAAAAAAAAAACAGTTTGCTTTCGATAATACTAGTTTAAAATTTTGTATTTTTAACTTTATATTTGTTGACCCTAAAAATTACAAAGCCTACGCGGCGCATAGGTCGAATAACTAATAAGCTAACTAAGTCCTTTGGTGGAATGTGGGGTGTGCCAACTCGTCGGCCGAGGAGTAAAATTCATGGTTGTCGCATTGAGCGCGTTGCTGACTTCTTAATCTTGCGACTGCGACCGAGGAAGGAACACTCTCGGTCTTTGGGTTCTAAAGCCTGAAGACGAGGCTGCTAGTTCTGCGAAGCTCACAAATCGTCGGTGCCCGATTCGGTCACCGTGATTATATTCGTAAGAGTATAAGCACGTCGAATCGACACTAGACTATATGGACACAAATACTCAAAGGTGATGTATGTCTTGATGGTGAACGTGGTTCGGCCATCAGAATGTCGAACTCTAAAACTCACTTGTGAAAATCCAATCATAAAATCACTCGGCGTCCGATACGCCGAATGTCATAACTCGTAACACCTTACTTCGTCGAGAGGGCTGATAAGATGACCCCCTCCAATAAGGATTAGAAAACCTTTTTCGACCGAGATTTGGATAGGTAACCAGTCGGCCTCGACGCAGTGCTGTTTATCCAAACTAAAGGTACTCCTCGGTCGGTTGATTCTACAGCAACAGTGCTGTTTATCCAAACTGAAGGTATGTTGGCAGAAAAAGAAAAGGAAAAATCTCAAGGTGTTTAGGAGGTTTTGCGCAGCGCAATTGTATGTTGAATTCTAGGTCCCTCCTTGTTGCATGATTTCTTGTATTTATAGCACCAACTCCTTGAGATCGAATTAAACCCCTATCTGGATTGGGAGTCCTTGCTCCGTTCCAACTTTGCTTCAAACCACCTTACTCCCATTATCACTTTGAACTCACCTCCCTTCAGGGCTTTGTTCATTGCTGGTCGAGAATCCTAGTTGCACCAGGACTCCCTCAACCCTCTTTACTTATCCGGGCTATTCCTTCTTACGATAGGACTCGACCATTCTTGCTAAATGACCCGGGATCATCAGGTGGCCCATAGTATTTTAACATAGCTTTGGGCCGAGCACAACCCTACACTCGGCCCAACAATATTATTTTGGGCCAAAACATTGCCCCCTCGCTTCTGAGGTCATCGACTGCCAATCTTTGGTCCGATTTCAACCTTGAAGAAGCGGAAACATCTTTTGCTTTTTAGACTTAACTGTTCTTGATAACCATTACCATGCACATTTATGGGATATGATTGCACTATCCTCGTTACTCCCGACGTACAGCCACATGTCGGCTCTCTGTCGCTCCTAACAACTTTCAATCATGGCCCTCGAAAACGTGCGCCTGTCGAAGCGTCTCTTCCTCATTAATGCCTTAAAATCGCCGCCGCACGCAATTGTGCGTCCCAGATCCTTGAAAACCTCGATCATATCCTTGCAAGTTCCCAAAATATTCGAAATGATTAGGGCCATTTCTCGGTTAATTTTCCCCCCAATTCAAACTCTAGTGCTTTCGAATACCAAACATTTGATCTTCCTTCTGAAACGCCTATAAATACCCAAATCTCTTCCATTCGTATCCCACGCCTTCAGAGATTTTGAAATCTTCCTTTCGCCATTCCTGCTTGCTCAAACCACGCACCCTCAAGCTCATCTCTCCTAAACCCCTTTTTCAAACCTACACAAACCCTTTACTCCTTATCAATGGCCTCCTTCATCTCCAAGCTTTCCGACGAGTGCAACAAATGCAAGGACTTCATCGACCGGAGCGCCATCAAAACGCTACGCTTCGAAAACGACCTAGCCACCACTCACAAAATTATGGGGCCACTATTCAAAGACGCAGTGTCGTCGTGCATCACCAACCTCCTCAAGGAACAGTACCTGGCACCCTTGCTGCAAGGGTTTGACGGTCAAAATGGTGTTTGGCAAGGCCCCAAGGAGCTTGATCCTCGACCACTGCAGCCTAGGCCGCCTGGGTCGACCGAATGAGAGCATTCTTCAGCAAAGAATGGGAAGCTCTCGGCATTCATGACGTCATCATGCTCTCGACCATAGAGATCACCATGGATAAAGAACTGCTCATGGCGGCCCTGAGTTTATGGTGTTCGGCTACCAACACCATTATCCTTCCTTTCGGCCCTCTCGGCCCCACCGTCCTTGATATCTTAGCTATCCTTAGGACTTCCCTGTCTGGTCTCCCAATCAATGCTGCCCTTTTCGGATGCCCCTCGCATCTCGACCTTAAAGCGCTGTTCGACGAACGGGCCGTCGAGACACTCAGCCGAGGAGATTGAGAGTCTCAGGAAGGGAGAACATGAAGCCTTCATGTTCTACTGGTACAACAAATTCATCTGTTGTACTAGGTCGAACATCTGTTGTACCTTGGCACTCAGTCCGGCCATTCTTGCCAATCTCTTCCGTTGTTTGGTCGAAACGACCATCAACAAAATCGACCCGCATCAGAACAGACCCCTCTAGGTATTCCAACTCTGGCTGCAGGTTTATTTTTCCACACTTCAGCCCGAAGTCCCCGTTTTCTAGCCTACCGCAGCACTTGGTCCTCAACTGGCCTCTCGACCGACGCCTCCTCACCGGGCTGACTAAGTCCTCAAACACTTCTTCGGCCTAGACGTTCTTTCTGACGACGAGTTCCTGGTGTGCCGGCATCAGAAATACCCCGCCTCGATCAGGCTTCCGAAGACAACATGGGGTGAGGCCGAGGATGCTAATCTTCGTCAACACTGGGGGTCGTTCGTATTGACTCGCGACCTTCCCTTTGGTTGCGACGCCCGCCGAGCTAGTTGGGAGGGCTACTATCCTTATTTCGTCGCCCGGCAACTTGGTTACCTCCAAGGTTGCCCAGTACCCTTGCTCTCTTCTCATTCCCTCTTAAGTCGAGGACTCCTTTCTGGTTCCTCCGAGAGGGAGTGTAAGACGACAGAACAGGAGTTTCAGGACAAGTGTAAAAAATTTCGACTCCGACCGACCGTTCCTGAATCTCTAGGTACTGACACCTTTGGGGACTGGTGGGAAAAGTACACCCGTGACTTCTTCGGCGTTTCGGCCGAAGACGTGGTGAGTAAAATCTTCGGCGACTACCCCAGACAAGCTCCTCCAGCCCAATCCAAAGAAATGACCCAAGGTATATTGTCCTTTCGCCCTTTGTACTTCAATTACTTGCCCCCTGTTACTGACTACTTCGCTATCTCAAGTGGTCGTGTGTTGAGACGGGCGGAGGTGGTCGCCGCGGCGGTGGCCCAGAAAAAATCGGTCCCCTTGAAGAAGAACGTTATTACTGGGCAAACACTGTCGACCAAGCGCCCCCATTAGGACGCTGAGACAGGGGATGACGCTCTTCGCCCTTCCAAACGCGTCAAGAAGTTGGCGAAAAAGGGGGAACAGGAGATTCATGTCATTCCCAGTGACACCACGGGAGCAATCCACTCCTGCTGTTTCTCCTTCCGTCCCGGCTGCCTAGGCTTCGGCGGACCACCTTCATTCGATCGTCCCCACAACTGGGGTTATGGCCCATCCGGCCGCTGTACCAGTTGCAGCTTTGGAGCCAGCCATTGCGCCTATCTTAGGGGAAACAGCTGCACCCGTTGAGGCATCCCCCATCCAGCGATCAACGGTCATTCTGGAAGAGGTATGATTCCACCGCTGACCTTTGTTTATTTAATTTTCCAGTCGTAACAAAAGTTTCCTTAGGATGATGAGAGCGAGGAGAGTGACGAGAGTGACGAGATACCGCTGGAGCGTCGCTTTCGACCAGCCAACTCTCCTCCCGTCAATCCTTCCCCTGTGGTCGAGGCAGCCGTCCAACCGGCTCCTCCTCTGGCCAATCGTGGGAAGAGGCCCTTGGCCGAGCTTGAGGTGATGGTCGAAACACCGCTTCATTTGCACAACATTCCTCCACAGGAAGTGTCCTCGGCCATTGTAATTCTTACTTCTCTTTTTGTTGATTTTATCATGACGCACCTGTACTTAAAAGAAATATTAAATGTCAGGTGCCCGAACGTTCATTTCACCGACAATTTTAGGCGCCGACAGGCGTTGTCTATATTTCCTAGCCACCGTCGTGGCCATCAAATGTAGATAACCTCCATCGGCCGCGTGAATTGAGAAGCGGTCTTAGGCACTGAGCTCGGCCATTAAGTTATCTAGGTTCGAGCAATGAACCAAAGGGCATGGCCGAGGTCTCCTCCCGGCAGGTCTAAAAAAACACTCCCTTTGTCATGCACTCCCATCTAAAAACACATTCCCGTTGTTATGCATTTCACATCTTTCCTTTTACTGACATTTTACTTTTCTATGCAACCTTCATGGGAGGTCGAGCTCGACGTATTGATTGCGACTACCTCGGGGGTGGATGGCTCTTCCACGCCCGCACCAAGAACTTCTGCATCCACGGCCGAACTTAATGCCCTCGACAAGCTGCAAGAATTGCTGTCTCTATCGGCGTCGCAAATCCTTGAGCACCAAGGCCTCGACTCCGCAGAAGCATATCTAAACGATCTAGCGGTTGATGGTCAGTTAAGCACCGAAGCCATCACTCGAGCTTCTTCCACTCTGGAATGCACTCGGGAGTATTTTAGTGTTTTCGAGAGAGCTCTCTGGGCCGAAGATGACCTGAAAGCCACGATGGTCGTTCAGGAAGCTTTGCATCCACGGGTCGATATGCTGAAGGCGAAAAAAGATGTGCTAGCCGACCTTGACCGTCAAATTTCGGAACTTCAAAACCGTAGGTCGGCCGTTGCTTCTGAGCTAGCGAGAGACTTCGAGTCGGGCGGCAAGTTCTGCCTGACTGAATATGTTGCTAGTGTGCGGCATGTCGAGCAGCTAAAGATGGACAAGAGGAATCAGCAGGCCAAGGTTACTATAGGTAAAGTGAGGTGGTTAGAATTAAAGGCTGTTCTTGAAACTCTCATTCCTTCTTCACCTTAAGGGTGTTTTAGCTGTAAATAGGTCGATCATATGTACTTGTATGCTCGTTTTTACGAGCTTGTTAATGGAACAGTCTATTCTTGCATTTCCCATGTGATCGGATAGTACTTTTTTATAAATTTTCCATTAATCAGTAATTTGTGAATTAAACCGGTCCACTCTCTGAGATGATACACCCCTTTGCCGAGAACTTTGTGAACAATGAACGGTCCTTCCCAATTCGGCGACCATTTGCCGAACCTGGAGTCTTTGATCCTGACAGGTAACACCGTTTGCCAAACCAATTCTCCTTCGCCAAACATTTTTTGTCTGACACGTTGGTTATAAGCTCGCTCGGCGATTTTCTTCTGTGCTATTAATAAGTTACCCGCGTCGATCTGACTTTCTTCTAAGTCTTCTAATTCTTGTCGCATGACTTGACAATATTCGGCACTAAACAAACTACTCTGCTCGATCACTCGCAATGAGTTTATACTTAGCTCGACTGGCAACATAGCGTCATGTCCGTAAGTTAACGCGTAAGGAGTTGTTCTGGTGGCCGATCGGGGGTGTAGTCCGGTATGCCCATAATGCTTCGTTTAACTTTAAATGCCACATCCCAAGCCTCTCTCTTACCATTTTCTCGAGAATACCGATTAATACTTTATTGCTTGCTTCGACCTGCCGGTTTGCCTATGGGTAATACGGCGTAGATTGCTCATGTCGGATATTCAGACTTGCCGTGTATTCCCTAAACCTATCGGCCGTGAAGATTGTGCCATTGTCGGTTATGATCGTTTCAAGCACGCCGAATCTGGTCACAATATTTTCCTCAACGAAACTGCAGACTTCTTTGGCTGTTAATTCAGCATATGACTTTGCCTCGACCCACTTAGTGTCCATTTCCCAATTTGGCCTTTGACGATAGGCCGAGTGAACATGTAACGAATCACATCTGTTTGGGCAATGACCTGCGTAACAGATGGGAGCATGTAGTGCCGAAGTTTTGATGCGGCGAAAAACAAAGTTAAGCAAAGTTTTTCGACGGGTGAATAGTTGAGCTCCGGCGAATTCAGATTATGGCTGAGATAAAAGATAGCTTGTTCACGCCCAACATCGTTATCTTGAGCGATGAGACAACCAATGAATTCAACGGTTGCCAAAATTTACAGTTTGAGAGGTTTGCCGCAATAAGGTGGAACTAGTACGGGTGGTGTGGAAAGGGATACCTTAATTTGCGTAAATGCCTTTTGATGTTCTTCGCGCCATTCAAACTTGTCGGAATCTTTAAGTTTGAGGAGCGTAGAGAATGCCTTCATTTTGCCGGCCGAATTGGAGATGAAGCGACGGAGAAAATTTACCTTCCCGAGCAATGACTGGAGCTGCTTTTTGGTTGTCAGGTGTGGAGCCCTAATGATTGTGCAAGCTTTATTTTCGTCGACTTCAATACCGCGATGGTGCACCAAAAACCCCAAAAAATTACCGGCTGATACACCGAAGGCGCACTTAGCCGAGTTCATTTTTAGATTATTCTTGCGCATGTGGATGAACGCTTGCCGCAAATCATCCAGGTGCGTTCGACGACTTTTCGATTTCACCACCACATCATCGATATAAACTTCTACGATCGTACCAATCAAGTCGTGAAATATCGTATTCATGGCTCGTTGGTATATGGCGCCGGCGTTCTTGAGGCCGAATGGCATGACAACCCATTCGTAGGTACCGAGTGCCCCTGGGTAGTGAAAAACGATCTTGTGAACGTCGGCTTCAGCGATAAAGATCTGGTTTAACCCAGCATGGCCGTCCATGAAGGACAGCAGCTCATGATTGGCTGCAGCATCAATTAGCAAGTCTGAGATTGGCATTGTGTATTCATCCTTGGGAGTGGCCAGATTTAAGTTACGGAAATCGATACAAATGTGAAGGGCTCCACTTTTCTTTAACACTAGGACGATATTGGCCAACCATTCGACGTACCGAGCGGTCCTAATAAACCTGGCTTTTAGAAGCCGAACTAATTCGTCCTTTATGCCAAGTTGTACTTCGGTCGAGAACCGACATGGGGGTTGCCGAAAAGGCTTACACCCGTCCTTGATGCGTAACTCATGATCGACGAGGTTGCGGTCAAGGCCTGGCATCTCATGATAATTCCACGCGAAATAATCTTTAAACTCATGAAGCAATTTATAAAGCTCGACCTTCATAGAAGGTGGTAGTAACGCGCTGATAAACAATGGTCGATGATCATCGGCTGTGCCAACATTGATTTCTTCCAATGGGTCCTTCACCTCGGGCCGATTGTCCTTGAGTTCGGTCGGTGCGGCCTGAACTTTGTCGAAAGATAAAACGGGGCCGTTATCTGCTTCAGCCAAAAATTCGATTAAGTTTATACCGGAATGTGGTTGCTTGGCGATGGCGTACCAATGGGCTAGCAGACGTTCCATTGTTGCCGCAACCGTGGCCTGACGCCTTTCTTGTTTGGTGGCGTCAATCATCGGCATCGGTAATTAAATCTGCCAAGCCGAGTCTCGCCGAATCCTGTTAGACAGTCTCGGCGCCTACCTCGATAGCTTTCTGTATCGATATTCTGGTCGGCCGTCCATCCTCGTTAAAACCCTAGAAGATGATATAGCCGACATGATCGTCGTAATAGCGAGCCTGAATTATGTTGGTCTCAAATGGTTGATTATCGGCTGGGTGCACTATGACCGATTTGTAGTCCCAAAAGATGAGAACTTGGTATAGTGATGAAGGAATACAACTAGTTTGGTGGATCCAATCGCAGCCGAGCAATGCATTATAGTCAATTTTGGAGTCAATTATAAAGAATGCCATCATGCGGTGATGACCGGCAACGTTGACTTCCAACGGGAGCACTCCTTTGGTCTGAGACTTATCGTCGATGAAGCTGCTCATGGTTATCCCTGACGGGATAAGCATGTCATCAGAACAGCGTAATGCCTTCATGACGGACATCGACATAATGTTGACTGTGGCTCCACAGTCGACAAACACTTTAGAAATGGGAAATCCTTCAATATGAGCCGTGACGTACAACGGCTTTAGATGTTGGAGATTAACCAAAGGGGAACGGGGGAATAGTTCGGCCAAAGCTGCCTTAAGGTTGTCGCCTTTTCGGACTTCTACATCATCGTCGTTTGCGACAAAATCCACTTGTGTTGCTTCTTCAGCAACTACGTCCCCATCCAAGAAATTTAACTGAGGGGTGCTTGGTTGGAACTCAGCCGGTAGGACATGGACTATACTGATCTCCATATGTTAGAGGACCGAGGGACCCATCAAGTCATGGTCGTTGTCTTCCACAGAAGTAGTCATAGTATCCGTTGTCGGAGCATCTTCAATCGGACTTCTTAGTACCTCGGCAAGAACCGGCTCCTGAGGCGTATTGACCGAGTCTATCTTATTTTGGCTATCTTCCTCGAACATGTTTACTGCCGAAGACTTGTTTCGTTCTTGCAGTACTTTACGGGCTCGTTCTTCGTAGGCGATGCAAGCGTTCCTTATGTCTAGATATGCATTTAAATGCACCACCCATTTGTCCTCATCGGCCGTAAGGTCGAAAAGAGATATAGCCGAGAAAACTTCGAAATGATATCGCAAATGCTGAAGGTCATCGAGTGAAAAAGTTAATTCGACAGTGTCGATATCCGTGTAGGGATCGACCTCAAAGCCGAGGACCCGAGCTTTCCTTATATGCTAGAATCTAGCTTTCATTGCGGGGTCAAAGGTTTTTTGGATAATTTGCTCATCAGAGTACGACAGTGCTAGGTCGAGGGCTTCCTGACACGTCTTGGGTAGTCCGTACAAGTCGTTGGACGAATATTTCTTATGAAACTCCCGCATGTACTCCAAGGATTCACCGAGGAATTGAGGGTGTAGATTGCACCGTATCTTGATTACCGGTTCTAGAAGTGGTAGCAGAGAGAGTTTCCTTTCGGCCTCTTGTCTAAAATGTTCGAGACGAGCTCTCGTCTCCCCATGCCGAAGAAAGAGCTTGATGTGTTTCTCGGATTCTTCAATGGTGGTCTCAAAGTCACGAGCAGCTGCCTTTTGTTTGTGTCTGTGGGCCGAGTCTCTCAAAGACTTAGCGTCGTGGACCATTACTAAGTTCCTGTGGCGATTTTATAAAGGTCGTGGATGGTGGTTCTAAAGTTGGTGCCGAAGATGTCCTCTTTTTAGGTTGAACTGGTGTTTTACAATGGCCGCATAAAATCATTGATTCATGAGTTTCTTCGAAACTCAAACCTGACATAGGTTCATCGATGGCCGGCCCCAAGGGCTCCGTAAGTGGTGCATTTGAAAATAAATCAATCTTCAGTCTTGTTTGACCATTCTGCTTACGGATATGCTGCACCGGGACGTATTCGGCCTTCCCTTTTCCTTTGTTTTTAGGAAGATGAGCATCCACCATACCAATTGTTGTTGAGGGGAAGGGATTGACGTCGACCGCCATCTGTTTCTCTGGGAATTTTAGCTTCCCTTTCTCAATCCAATTTTGAATCATGTCTCGGAATACAACACAATTATTGGTGGCATGCTTGTTGGAATTATGATACTTGCAATATATTTTGCCTTTCAACTCTTCGGCCTTAGGGATGTTGTGTCCTAGCTGAAGTTTGATGATTTTCGCTACCAACAATTGGTCGAAAATTGCATCGGCCTTCGTGATATCGAAAGTGTAAACTTTCGATGTTTTACTCATCTCTTCAGTGGCTGAGCGGGTCTTGGTGTCTTTGGAACTAACTTGAGTTACACTTTCGATGTTTTACTCATCTCTTCGGTGGCTGAGCGGGTCTTGGCGTCTTTGGAACTAACTTGAGCTAATGCCTTGCAGACGTAAGATTTATCTATCACTATCTCAGCCGCGTCCACACTGGCATACTGGGTGTCCTCGCCTTCAACCAATGTGTAGCTAACCGTGGGATTCTTATATAATGTTCCCCGGGATGGTGACTTCGATATCTTCTCTTCTCGGAGCAAATAATCATACTGCTCAACGTGTTGAGCAAGTTCATACATATCTCGAATATTTGCCCCTAAAAACTTCTTTTTGTATTCCACGTCCAAGCCATTTAGGGCAATTCTGTCGAATTCAACTTCAAGGAGAGGTACTCGGCACCAATTCCTGGCTGACTGGAACCTTGTTAAGTATTCCATTGGAGATTCGTCGGACGCTTGAGCCATCCTAGCCAACGATGAGACAGACATCTCCATCCCTGGTCGATAGAATTATTCATGGAATATCTCGACCAATTCCTCCCAACTCTGGACAGAGTTTGGTGGGAGATTAATGTACCAAGCGAAAGCTGACCCTGTCATTGAAAAGTTGAACAACCGTAGTTTATGGAAATCACTATTGACGTCTCCACATTGCGCAGTGAACCAAGCCACATGTTCTAACGAGGATGAGGACGATTCTTCGGCGAACAGACTTAAATCGGGAATCTTGAAGCCTCACGGGTATTCGAACCTTTCTACATAAGCTGGGTATGGATTGATGAATTTTGGGAATTTCGGCCCCTTTTTTAGGGCCGAGTCGATCATTCTTTGGACTTCGGTCACATTGACGGATGTTGCTTCTCCTCCCTGGCTTGGTCCATCAGATCTATTGACTGGTCCACCTCTTTTCTCTAAGTCAATTGGTTGTAGCCGAGCGGACCCTTTCTCGGCTTGTACTGGGACATTTGTAAAGGAAGGCTGCCGAGATTGGCCGGCCTGGCCATCTTCAAAAGCTTTACTAACCAGCAGTTCAAGCATCCTAGTCTGTGTGTCGCTGTTGCTTCGTATTGCGTCTAGTAAATCATTCATTTTTTGGCTAATCGACTGCTCGACTTGTCGATATTGTTCATCGAGTCGTCTCCGAAGAAACGACCTAGTTGGCGAATCAGAACCTTCCCCACCATCTTCGTCGCAATCTTCTACTATTCCTTCAACAAAAATGCCTGCTGTTTGGTTAGGAACTTCTGGGTTGCGAGATTGTCCGCCGAGACAGATTTTATTCTCTCGGCGCGTCACACTTGTAGCCTCGAGCGGTGCAACAATGATCGAATTTTTCGCCTGATGCAAATCCTGCCCAATGCCTTGCACTGGCAAGTCAGTTGTTGACTTTCCTATGATTGTTTTCTTTTTCACGGACCAAGTCTCAATGGTCATGAACTCCGAAGGTCTAGCACAATGCTCCCACTGGGCGTGTCAAAATGTTGACCCTAAAAATTACAAAGCCTACGCGGCGCGCAAGCCGAATAACTAATAAGCTAACTAAGTCCTTCGGTTGAATGCAGGGCGTGCCAACTCGTCGGCGAGCTCGGCCGAGGAATAAAATTCATGGTTGTCACGTTGAGCGCGTTGCTGACTTCTTAATCTTGCGACTGTGATCGAGGAAGGAACACTCTCGGACTTTGGGTTCTAGAACCTGGAGACGAGGCTGCTAGTTCTGCGAAGCTCACAAATCGTCGATGCCCGATTCGGTCACCGTGATTATATTCGTAAGAGTATAAGCACGTCGAATCGACACCAAACTATACGGACACAAATACTTAAAGGTGATGTATGTCTTGATGGTGAACGTGGTTCGGGCGTCAGTATGCTGAACTCTAAAACTCACTTGTGAAAATCCAATCATAAAATCACTCGGCGTCTGATACGCCGAATGTCGTAACTCGTAATACCTTACTTCGCCTAGAGGGCTGATAAGATAACCTCCGCCATTAAGGATTCGAAAACCCTTTTCGGCCGAGACTTGGATAGGTAAACAGTCGGCCTCGACGCAGTGCTGTTTATCCAAACTAAAGATGCTCCTCGGTCAGCTGATTCTACGGCAACAGTGCTGTTTATCCAAACTGAAGATGTCCGCCGGTTGCCTCCACAGTGCTGTTTATCCAAACTGAAGGTATGTTGGCAAAAAAGGAAAAGGAAAAATCTCAAGGTGTTTGAGAGGTTTTGCGCAGGGCAATTGTATGTTGAATTCCAGGTCCCTCCTTGTTGCATGATTTCTTGTATTTATAGCACCAACTCCCTGAGATCGAATTAAACCCCTATCTGGATTGGGAGTCCTTGCTCCGTTCCAACTTTGCTTCAAACCACCCTACTCCCATTAGGACTTTGAACTCACCCCTCTTCGGGGCTTTGTTCATTGCTGGTCGAGAATCCTAGTTGCACCAGTACTCCCTCGACCCTCTTTACTTATCCAGGCTATTCCTTCTTGCGATAAGACTCGACCATCCCTGCTAAATCGCCCAGGATCATCAGGCGGCCCATAGTATTTTGACATAGCTTTGGGCCGAGCACAACCCTACGGCCCAACAATATTATTTTGGGCCCAAACAATATTATATTATATTTTTTGTAAAAATTGTTAGCTATGAAAATTCTTGTTTGCCTAACAATATTATTTTTCAAGATATACTTGCATCTTCACTAAATATTGGTTCTAAAAATATTTTCACCAAACGTGCTTTCAGTCATTTTAAAACCACATCCAAATGAGCTGTAAGTTGATAAAAACAGGCCATTGACTGAAAAACTTTGGCTTTTGTAGGTTGCAATCAAGACAAACAAGGCGGCCCTATATCTTAAGACATGCAAGGAAAATAAAGTAAAACTGGATACTGCATCCGGCAGCAATTCATTCATTCACATTAACCACAGCAGTTCTAAGGCTTTCATATTACAGAAAATGTAAGCAGTTCAAAGTAATCGAATTTCACGCGGAGGACAGTCAAAACAGACAAGCAGATATGGGGTCCTAGCCTATCATTGAATTGCTAAGTCTCTAAGGTCTCATCCTAATCTTGTTTACCTAGAAGTTAACTCCTATGCATGTTTCTAAGCAGTCATAGCAAGCAGCAGTGATAAAGTGGATTTTTAGAAAGCATACCAGGACAATTCTGATGAAGCTTCTACATTTGGACCGACTCACTAATGAATCACTTCATTGTAAAGTCTTTTTTGTTCTTGTTTAAAAATTCATGTTCAATACCTAGACATCCAGAAACAACCAATTACAATCAAAGGGAGAAGGAAAGTTGGAATATAATCGCGAGTGATGAAATATAAAAGGACTCACTTAGCAGCAGAATGGTGTTTAGAACTGCAGGGTCCGGAAAGGGATTCATTGTGTGCTTGGCTTCATTAGACAAGACAGTATGCTCTCTCTTCAAATCCTAAAGTATAAGAACAATTAGTGAATTTGCCGAGAGATTCAAAACAGAAAGAATATACAAATGCTTCCAATCACTTTCTAAGCTTTCGTCAAATCAGTGATCCTCCACAAAACTGGAAGGACCATCTGACATGGAGAACCTTCTTGAGTTCCGTTCGACGTGCGACAGTCACCAATGAACTCAGAATCTCCCTCGATGGATTTGGTAGCAATATCCGAAGTGCATTATGAAAATAATGTTATAATTAGAGCCCGACTTCAACAACCACTCAAAAGTTAACATTTCCATTTTCTTACAACTCAACTACTCAATTGAAATTCACAATGTAACAGTTCAGTTGAAAAAGTTCCCAATTTTTATTACGAAAGTAAAGAATAAAAAAGCCAAGAATTGCAGAAACTACCCACCTTTGTCGCTCACGTCACTCTCCAACTGGGTTGTAATCATCTCTAGGGCTTTAACTGAAGAAAAAGAGGGATGAAATCGAATCAGAAAATTTCACAATTCTACATTTTCTTGGACCGAAAGTAAAATTAAAATTATAAGAAGCAGTAACAATCGAATCCAAACCTCAAATTCAACATTTCTTGTAATTCAAAAAATTAAAAAGAGGGGAAATTGAATAAAATAAGACAAGAACACGAACCTGCTTCAGAGCTTGAAGAGGGCTTGGAGTCGTGATCTGGAACGAGGTCTTTTCATTTTTTAAGAAACATTTCCGCCGTTTGATCTGAATTAAAGCGCAAACATTCGCGATTATTACCTTCCACGGATTTGACAAGAAATTAAATAAAAAACAAGAAATAATTTGATAGAGAGAGAGAAAGGAAAGTACCTTCCACGGATTCGGATCACAGCAAAATGCGAGTTCTAGAGAGAGAGGGTTGTGAATTTTGGAGAGAGAGAGAGAGCGTAAGGTTTTGATTGCATTGAAGTTTGAATTAAGTGAATCTGACCCTTGGTTTAAATGTAAGCGACCAGGGAGTTCTTTCTTTCTAACGGCTATCAAAATTTTCTCCTGGACCAGGGAGCCCTTGGCTTAAAGACCCCAATTTACATACAAGGCGTTTCAGCACGTAGAGGCCCTCTCAACACTGAATTGTTTTAGTATACATCAAAAGTTTACATTTAAATTGCACATCTGACCAAGAGTCATTAGATTCCGTTAAGTTAAAAGATCTATCGACTCTCGTTCAAATGTATAACTAAATGTGTACTAGAGAAAGCCTCATCTCATCACCGGTTGCTCTCTCAAGCACGAGCCCTGTTTTTTTTTTTTTTTTTTTTTTTTTGTCAAATGATAAATTTGTTAGATTAGTCACTGACGGAGTTTGAACTCACGCCGGCATGCAATGCGCTCTTAGAATATGGCTCCCTTGGGGCTTTTTATTTGGTTGTATCGAAAGGCCCAATGAATTAGGATTTCTCTATTGGGTTAGGTCGTTTCGGGACAAGCAGATCATTTATGATAAAAATGATGGATTCAACACTTTTCCATCATTATAGTTACGTGCCCCGCTAAATGTGTATATTAAAGCTTAATGGGCCCGCATGATCTCGTGGAAAAAGGCAAAAACTAAAGGTTGATGGGCCCAACCTGATATTTGTTCTCCAAGGTTTCACCACCCGACCCACTAATAATAAGAATTTGGATTCTAACAAGATTCTTTTTGTGAGGATCTTAGGAATCCTCACATCCTATCCGTTTATAGTACATTGTGCTGTCATAAATCATTTTGAATTTCTTTATTTAAAATTAAACACAAACATTACCTAATGAAAATTGACCATACAATGAATGATAAAAGGATAAAATCCCTAAAATCCTCACAAAAAAAATCCGAAGAGTATTCTCGTCCTAATGAAGAATACCATCATTCCAGAATCAAATATTTCCAATTCGCAATGTGATTGTCTAGTGGAACGAAACACCGACAAAACATGAATGTATTGTTTTTTACCCATAAAAAATTCGAAAATTTTACTCAATTATCCTACCATTTTTTGCATGGATTTTTCTTGCAAATATGCCTTTTAAAAAAAAAATTATTGTTATTAAGGGAAAGGAAAAGGGTTCAAAATTATTACAACAATTTTGGGGAGGGAAGAGTTTTAAACTCAAGATGCATTGGTAGAAACCAACACCCTATGCACTAAGATCTTAGATGACATACAATAAAAGGAAGGACAACTCTATTGGGGATCGAATCTTAATCATGCCCCTTAATTCTTCTTTTATTTACTTAGTCTAATGAATTAAAATGGGTTAATCATATTAACACCCCCTAAGGTTTTTCATGTTTTCACAAAAACCCCTCACATTTGAAAAATATCACAAATACCCCTAGAGGTTTTAATTCACTTTCACAAAACCTCTTTAAAGACAGATATACCCTTCTAATTAATTACTTAAAATAAAAATCTTTATGAATAAATAAAATAAGTCTAGAAAAATGTTAAATTAATGAAAATTACATGAAACACCATTAAATAAAACAAAAGAAACCCTACAAAGCCATCTACTTATGAGATGCTTCAAGATCAGCATTCTTTTCAAAGGATCTAGTACCTGTCCTTAAGTCATCACCACAAATGGATAGCAAGAACATTCCAAAATCCCAACAACGATGCCGCACAGACCGGTACCAGCCTAACACGTTTACACGACAATTAGCCAAATTATCCATTGTTTCTTAGCCACGATTCAATCAGAATCACCCTCATTAAGTGCAGAAAACCCGCAAACCCAATATGCACAGACCATTTTTATATTAATACACCCTTCAACCCGTTGTCATTTATCGCCTAAGATTTCCCTCGCCAGCCTCTGCAACTGCTTCTTCAACTCCGCCGCTTTGGCCACTGTCGTCATATCAGAGTGGAAAACACCCATCTTTGCAATTTTGATTCTTTTTTGTTTTGTATTTTGGTGGATTTTTTTTATTTCTAGGAATTAAAAATGATCAATGAAATCTTTATTTCTGTAAATTATAAACAATATTAGAAGAAGTTTTCGTTGTCGTAGTATATGTTCTTCTCCGTTCTACTTCCATTCTCGCAAAGAGAGTATGAATCCGACCAACAAAATATAACGAGAATAATTATGGAACTTGAAATTATTGAAGGAAGCCACCAGTAGTTAAATACCAAAACCAAAAACCCAACACACACGTATCCCAGAACTCAAAGACAAGAAGAATTCTACAATTTGGCCATTTTTAATGTTTAATGTGATTCTTGTTAATTTGATTTCTTTTTCTATTTATTTATAAAGATTTTTTATTTTAAGTAATTAACTACATGGGTATATACGTCTTTAGAGGGGTTATGTGAAGGTGAATTAAAACCTCATGGGTATTAGTGATATTTATCAAACACGGGGGTTTTTATGAAAACACGAAAAATCTCAGGATGTGTTAGTGTAATTAACCCGAATTAAAATGAAACATGAGAGTGTAACAACCAAGTGAAATGTTTAAATAACTAATGGCATGTCTGTATTAAAAGCGAAGTAAGATGAAATTTGAAAACCGAGATCCGATAGGTAACGGAGGAGTGGTCCAACTCTCCAAACTTTTAGATGTGCGAAACTCTTCACATTATGATATTAGATCTTGGTTCTGCCTACGTGTGAACCTAACGATTGTACGTGTCCAGTGTCACTTTATTTGTGTTGTGAACGTGTTTTACATAACCAACCAGATTATTCAACTTGAAATCTTGAAGTGACCAGAATCTGTAGAGACTGGCAGATCAAATATAAGAAATATAACTAGAGAGTAAAGATAATGATTAGTTTACATACAACGAGACCAATGCAAAGACAATTTGTGTAGTGCACTAGTTATGTGCTTATTCCAAAAAGCACTTCAAGTATTTTTTCAGAATGTACTTAATTTTTATTAATAATTGATTCCAAAAGCACTTTCATCAAAAACACATCCTTATACTCTCATGGTTACTTCAAATTCTCACTAAGGTTTTTTTATTATCTTCGTTTTTTCTTTTCATATTAAAATAATGCTAGTACTACAATATTCCAACTTAAAACAGAATATTTCTTTACTTTTTTTCTAAATTTTCTTAAATAGTTTGCATTATTTAATAGTATAAAAAATGAAAGGTTATGATTGACTTAAAGAAATACTATTTTCTTCTTTATAAGCCTTCAAGAAGTACATGCTAAGGCTATAGGACCGAATTGATAAGCCTTTGAACTACCATTTGATGTCGTAAATGATGTGAACATGCCCCATCAATTATTAAATTTACCAAATTGAGTCTTTATATATTTGTTATACAAGTGGTAGATAGATTACCCTTCAACCCGTTGTTTTTTATCGTGCAAGATTTCCCTCGCCAGCCTCTGCAACTGCTTCTTCAACACCGCCGCTTTGGCCACTGTCGTCGTATCAGAGTGGAAAACACCCATTTTTGCAATTTTGATTGTTTTTGGTTCTGTATTTTGGTGAATTTTTTTATTTCTGGAAATTAAAAATGATCAATGAAATCTTTGTTTCCGATGAATTATAAACAATATTAGAAGAATTTTTCGTTGTACTTCCATTCTCGCAAAGAGAGTATGAATCAGACCAAAAAAATATAACAACAATAATTATGGAACTTGAAATTATTGAAGGAAGCCACCAATACTTAAATACCAAAACCAAAAACCCAACACATGCGTATCCCAGAATTCAAAGCCAAGAAGAATTCTACAATTTGGCCATTTTTAATGTTTATTGTGATTTTTTTAATTTGATTTCTTTTTCTATTTATTTATAAAGATTTTTTATTTTAAGTAATTAACTACAAGGGTATATACATCTTTGGAGGGTTTATGTGAAAGTGAACTAAAACCTTAGGAGTATAGTGATATTTATCAAATGTGGGGGGTTTTTATGAAAACACAAAAAACCTCAAGAGGTGTTATTGTAATTAACCCGAATTAAAATGAAACATGAGAGTGTAACAACTAAGTGAGATGTATAAATAACTAACGGCATGTCAGTATTGAAAGTGAAGCAAGATGAAATTTGAAAATCGAGATCCGATAGGTAACAGAGGAGTAGTCCAACTCTCCTAACTTTTGGATGTGCGACACTCTCCGCATTGTGATATTAGATCTTGGTTCTGCCTACGTGTGAGCCTAACGACCGTACGTGTCCAGTGTCACTTTATTTGTGTGGTGAACATGTTTCACTTAACCAACCAGATTATTCAACTTGAAGTCTTGAAGCGACCGGAATCTGCAGAGGCTGGCAGAGCTAACATAAGAAATATAACTAGAGAGTAAAGATAATGAATAGTTGACATACAATGAGACCAATACAAAGACAACTTTTGTAGTGCACCAGTTATGTGCTTCTTTTAAAAAACATTTCATGTATTTTTTCAGAATGTACTTGACTTTTATTAATGATTGATTTCAAAAGCACTTAAATCAAAAACGTTTTTTCTTTTAATTATTTAAAGTACACTTCCAAACACACCCATATACTCTCGTGCTTACTTCAAATTCTCACTAAGGCTTGCTTGCATATTATCTTCTTCTTTTTTTTAATATTAAAATAATGCTAGTACTACAATGTTCTAACTTAAAAATAATATTTCTTTACTTTTTCTCTAAATTTTCTTTAATAATCTGCATTATTTAATAGTATGAAAAATGAATGATAATAATTGAATTGAAGAAATACTATTTTCTTCTTTATAAGCCTTCAAGAAGTATATGCTAAATGATGTTGTAAATGATGTGAACATGCCCCATCATTTATTAAATTTACCAGATTGACGTTGCTTCTGTGCATCATTTGTGGCATTATAACCAATATTTATGCAGGATCGAGTCTTCGTATATGTGTTTTACAAGGTGGTGGTGGTAGAGAGATTACAATTGTTTGGGTTTTAGATTTCGCAAGAGTAGACTCTATCTGAAGCAACATGGGGTTTTGATTTCATTATTTCGAGGGAGAGCATTTTCCATCACACTCAATAAGGGTGGTTTATTCCCGAGTAGACTCTATTGTGGAGGATTAACGCACTGAATCGCTGACTTAAGATGCTGTTGATGATGCGGGCAGCGATTGCTGCTGCTTCTTCTTATTTGAAGGTTGGTTATGGCAGCAGAAGCAGCACCACCAGACTCAGACTCAGAGGTATGCTGCCTTGTCTTCTTCATTCTTCTTCTGTTGTTGTTGTTTTCTTCAACAATTACTTGGCTTTATTTCATTCTCCAGCTTCTATATCGACCGAATCTAGAAATACCCAACAACACCAGCGTGTGAAAATCACTAATGTTGAGGATGCTCTCAATGTGTTCGACGAAATGCTTCAAAGGCGTCCTCTGCCTTCCGTTGTCCCTTTCAACCAAATCTTGACTCAACTTGCCAAGTTGAAACATTATTCGGCAGTCATCTCCTTGAATAATAAAATGGGTGTTTCGGGAATTCGTCCTGATATTTATACTCTGAGTATTATCATTAACTGCTTTTGCCATTTGCACCAAATGGGGTTTGGTTTGTCAGTCTTGGGAAACTTCTTCAAATTGGGTTTGGAACCAAATGTCACGACCTGCAACACTCTAATCAACGGCTTTCTTCTTCAAAATAGAGAGGCCGAGGCAGCAGCACTTTTCAACAAAATGATGGACAGTGGTAATTGTAAGCCGGATGTGGTTACTTTCGCTATTCTAATAAAGGGCCTTTGCAGGAAAGGTGACAACACTGCAGCGGTCCAATTGCTTAAGAAGATGGAAGAAGGGGCTTGCAAGCCTGACATGTTTATTTATAACACGATTATCGACAGTCTTTGTAAAGATACTCTAGTTGCCGATGGACTGAAGCTCTTCTCAGAAATGGAGAGTAAGGGTGTTGCCCCAGATGTCAGGACCTATAATGTCTTGATTCATGGAGTTTGCAAATTACAGGATTGGAAAGAAGTTACAAGATTGTTGAATGAAATGGTGAGTAAACATATATTTCCAGATGTGTACACCTTTAATGTCTTGGTTGATACATTTTGTAAAGAGGGAATGGTCCAAGAAGCAAGGAGCGTGATCGAAATGATGATTCAAAGAGGTATCGAACCTGATATGATTACTTACAATTCGTTTATGGATGGGTATTGTTTGCGAGGAGAAATGGATGAGGCAAAAAAGGTTTTTGACGTAATGTTTAGCAAAGGGTGCATGGTTGATGCTCATAGTTATAACATATTGATAAATGGCTATTGTAAACTTAAAAGGATAGATGATGCCCGGATGCTTTTTCTGGAAATGTCTCATAGGGGAATTGTTCCAAATATGGTTACTTATAACACTCTTATTGATGGGTTTTGCAAGATGGGAAGAATACAAGATGCACATAACTTGTTCTCTCAAATGCATACTTTAGGTCAACTTCCAAATGTTCAAACGTATAATATTTTACTGGATGGCCTTTGTAAAAACCAACAATTTCCCAAGGCAGTTGAATTGTTGGAAGAGATGGAGGGAAAGAAGTTGGATTTTGATATTGTAACTTACAATATTCTTATTCAAGGTTTGTGTAGAGCCGAAAAAGTTGAATATGCATGGGATCTCTTTCGTAGTTTGCCATCAAAAGGAATTCAACCTGATGTCTGGGCATATAATATAATGATTAGTGGATTTTGTAATGGGGGGCTAACATGTAAAGCAGAAAGCTTGCTAAGGGAAATGGAAGAGAGAGGTCGTTCTCCAGATGGTTGCACGTACAACACAATTATCCGACGGTTTTTCAATAACAATGACACATCAAGGGCGGTGAGGCTTATTCAAGAAATGGTGGAGAGGGGTTTTTCTGCAGATGCATCAACTGCGGAGTTGATCGTTAATTTATTGTCTAAAGATGCAGTGGATCCTGCTTTGTCGGCATTTATAGAAAGTCCACAATGAAACTGATTTGCATCTTAGCAGTTAGACAAGTTTCGGGGCTTCTTTCCCTTGAATGCTGCATTGGAGGGTGTTGTTCCACTGCTGAGTCCCGTTCAGGTAACCATTCATTCGTGTATCACCTAGTGATGTATGATATGTGTTATTAATTTAATCTATCAAGTGATAGAGCAACTTTGATGTTATACTTTTAAGATGATATCTGTATCCATTCAAAATCATTACACAAGTAACAGAATCAACGAAATACAAACTTTCATTTGCTGACTGCAATTACTGCTCAAGTAAAATACTCAAACAAACAGCCAATTAGAACACAACACCTCCCAAAAATACAATGTGTGATCATATTACGTACATAAATTTGTTGTAGCAAAGCTTGTGTCGGTGGTCTTTTGGTGTAATGTATAATTCTTATGCATGAGGATCAAGAAAGAAGTTGGGATTGCTCTTAACACACGTGCTTATGAGTGACGTATCTTGAACTTAATACACACGTAAATTGTTTAGCTAACAACGTATATAATGTGCTCTGATATATTGGACAAATAGGTTGGACAACTGCTTGCTTCGAGAATTTCTCTCTTTGAAAAGAACCAAAGGATCGTAAGAAGCCATTTAAATTACATGTAAAATTTGTTAGTTCGAAGGAAATTGACTCAACCTCGAGTTTTCCACTATTGAATAATGAGTTTATCGTACTTGGCCATAAAAAAAGATTGAGTTTACTGTCATACTATTTATGTACAATCTGATAATAAAAAATGAGAATTATTACGGGAATTGCTATTTTAACTTATCAACTTGCACTTCATTATTTTAAAGACTTATTTAGAAGAGCTTTTAAATAATTAAAAGCGTTTTTTGAAAGAAACAAAATGTTCATAGGTTTCAAAAACACTCCAACTGCTTTTTCACGATTCACTTGCATTTTCATTAAAAATTGGTTTCAAAATTATTTTCATAAAAGTGCTTTTAGCCATTTTAAAAGGAGTTCCTAACTTAAGAAACAATGTCTAACGTCTTTCAAAAAATTTGTGAAGCCAGTGAAATCATTAAGTGTTTTTCTTTATAAGAAGATTGATTGATTCTTAAATATTTTTAAAGGAAAATGAGATTTTTAATGATTGGAAACGAAGAACAAGCAAAAAATAATGCAATTGGGGAAGAAAATTGGAAGAATTGGAAATGTTGGGCCCTTTTAGAATGAACATGCCCTCTTAACACTGAATTTTTTATATCATACATCAAAAGTGCAAAAATAGATAATCACATTTTGAGAAATTTAATAATGAATTGTCGTGCTCTAATGCACCAAAGTTGATCTTCTGAAATTCGTCAACTATTGTGAAGGGAATTTTGTTGCTTATAATTTGGCTTGTTTGGGTCCAGGTTTTTTTTAGCAAGGTCAACCTTCTTGTCTTTGCTTACTAGTTGCATATATAAATGAGGTCGTGGTCTCGTAATATTCTTTCCTTATCTTTTAGGCTTATGCCCAGTTGGTTTTTTTTGTTTTTTTTGTATTTTGTTTTATTTTTTTTTATTTTTTTATGTATGATGAGTCGATTTTATATTATGTATTTTACCCTGTTTTTGTATATTTTGATGAAATTTTTATACTTTGATTTATTATTCCAGTGTAAGACTTGTGATTTCCTCTTGAGAAAAAGTGATCAAACAAACGAATTTTGAAGTGATTCTGATTGGAAGACGTTCGCAAGTCTTTCAACTTGTTCGTAACAAAGTTTTAGATTTTTGTGCCAACTAATTAATTTATGGCGAATTAATAAAGGATCAACGCATGAAGCTGGCAGATTGACATTTTATGCTTAATTGGACATTTTGGTGCACCAGACGATGTTTTCTCGATTTGTACCTTTCTACAAAGTTGTTTAGAACCTCTCAAGTTTTAAACAAATCTCTTGTCCCCATTTTGGAGGTGTTTTGGGCCCTGAACATGGCATATTTGTGACTAGGCAACTCTAGCATATTTGTGTCCTAGTTTTTAGAAGATATTTTCTAGGAAATATTTCATTGCTGAATAAATAGATCTAGTCAACCATTAGGGTTCTCTCTATGCGATTTTGAGAGAGAATTCGGCTAGAGCTGTTGGAGATTTGTAGATTTTGTAATCCAAGGTGTTTTCAATTTTTTTTTTCCTTCTTAATAATATTTTTCTTGATTTTGATTATGAATATGCATAACTAATTCATTTTTCTAGGGCGAAGCCACAAGGGTTAACATGAATATACGGACTTTATTTAATTGTTTATGATATAATGCATGCACACTTTGAATTATTGATCATTGTGTTTAAATTGTCTTTATGTCTTAATAACTAGTTACCATTAGAATGTTTAGATAAGTAATTAGATGCAATTTCAGTTAGAAGGTCACTTTGAAATTGACAAATGCTTTTTTGTGGTTAATAATTGTAATTTCACTTAAGGCGAGTACCACGTCTTAAGGGTTGATGGTTTTCAAGGGTTTTCACAAAGCGTAATGAGTCTTGCATGTTTACATTTGATAAAAATGCTACAAAAGGATTGCATATTTGATATACATTGTATTTGCCGCAAGTAGAATATGCATTAGGAAAACTAACATTCAAGTTGCATGCGCAATTCATAAGTAATTGGTAAAACTACATAAGATTCTTAAGGTGACGGCTGAACCTAAGTGTCTCTTTACTGTTATTTTATCAAACTAGTGTGTTGTTACAATTTGTTTTCCAAAATTTTTTGGAAAATACCCCAAAATGGGACAATTCCTTAATCTTGGGACATAAATAGGACAAATCAGCCATGCACAAGCTACTAAAATACCCACCTATAAATGGGTTATTCCTCACTTTCTCTCCTCCATTTTTTGATTTCTCTCTCTCTACTCTCTCTCTCCCTTCCTCTCTCTTCTCTCACTTTCTCTCTCTACTCTCTCTCCCCTCCTCTCTCTTTTCTCTCACTCTCTCTCTCTACTCTCTATCTACTCTCTCTCTCTCTCCCTTCCTTAGATCTTTGAGCATAGGCAAGCGAGAGCGATGTGAGAATAGTGAGTTGGGTTTTGTACTATATTTTCTGTTTTGGCCATAAAGTTCCATTTTTTTTCCGTGACTAAAGCTTCGACAGGTATAGTAAGGTAGGGTGTTTAGTTCCAAGATCCTTCATCAATGATTTATGGAATAAATGGGTTGTTGTAACATGAATTAATACTTAGAAGTTAAATTAGGGTTTGTGTTTCATGTTGGTGCATATGGGTTGTGGAATAAATTTCAAGTTTTGATGTGCTATAAGACTGGGATGGAACAATTTCTGGTTCAAGTGTCCAATTGCAGAAATTTGCGAAATTTTTTTCATAATGTGCATGTGGTGTGCATGGCTACATCTTAATATAAGAAGCGGGAATGTTCACTAATTAATTATGATGCACGTATGTTGTGCCTCATAATTTAGCGAGTATAACCACAACCTAGTTGGCCTCAACGAAAAACAAAATTAAGAAAAAACTTAGAGGATGTTAAGGATCATGCGTGTCTATGAAATAACGACAACAAATATCATGTTTTCCACGTGCATGGTTAAGCGGTGGTTGATATACGTAACAAGACTTTTCAAATTGTCACTATAACCTTATATACATAACAATTATGTTTTAATTGTATGCACAATACCAATATGTTGCCGTTTTTCTGGTTCTGTGCATATCATGTGTATGTATTGTGCATATTATGTGCATGTGGTGTGCATATAGTGTATTATGTGTAGATGGTGCATATTTACATATTGGATACTCTTCGCATTAATGTAGTTTACTACTTTTTCCTTTGATTCAGAGGCAGGCGTTGCAAATACGGAAAAAGCAAACGAGTTCGTGAAACAATTTCTTTTGATTCACTTGGGTTCTTTCGTGCCCATTCAAACTGTAATTTTTCAAATCCTTGAAATATTTGAACCCAATCAAATTTGATACCAAATTCAACATATAATGTTTAGGGTCATTTATCTAATTGCGTCATTTTTTCTGATTTCAAAGAGAGAACTATGAGCTATGGGTTTTTGGGTTAAGCTCAGATCTGTGAGCATAACATGTCCATGTCCTATGCATGTTTTGTACATACAGTGTATGAGCGAGCTTGATACGAAGAGATCGAACAAGTACGTGAAACAGTTTCGTCCATATCATTCTCTCTTCCTTCTTTCCACTCTAATTTCTTCTTTTTCCCTCAAATTTATCTCCTCTCCAAAAGGCAACGGACCTTTAATACGTTATTTCATTTAATTGCAGCAAAAGCCAAACCTTATTTTAGTGCTTGTAAATTTGGATTGAGAGAGGGAGCAGAGGGAGGGAAAGGACAAAAGAAATGAAAACCCACATATAAACCAGAGAAATGGTAAAAAATCAAAAATCAAAATTGAAGGATTTTGGTCTCCTCCAAGAAACACCAAACCGATCACTTCAACTCCAAAAATCCATTAATCAAAAAGCAAAATTAAGCAAACCCAGTTCAGAAAACTTACGAATGAAAAGGTAAAAATCAAAGAAGATGAGTGAGTTAGAGAGAGAGCTCTTGTGCATATTCAAAATGTAGAGAGAGGAGAGAGAGAGAGAGAGAGAGAGAGAGAGAGAGAGAGAGAGAGAGAGAGAGCGAGCAAGCTTGGATGAAGAAGATGAGTGAGTTAGAGAGAGCTCTTGGATGCAGAAGATGGGTGGGTTAAGGTTCTTTGAACTACAATTAGGGGAGGGAGATTTTATCTCTCCTCTCTATTTCTCTCTCTACAAAATGAGAACTGAGAGCTAAAATTTCTAGATAACTCATTTATATGGAAGGAAAATTTGGTCATTTCAAGGTGTAGGAAAAATCTTATTTATGTCCACTTGTTGTGCATGGCATGTGCATGCCGTGTGCATGTTTGAAATGTCCTATTTATGTCCCAAGATTAAGAAATTGTCCTATTTCTAGGCATTTCCCAAATTTTTTATGTGATTGCTGATTTCTTCTTAATTGTTTTCATCAAAACGTTTTTCTTATTTTAAATTGTAAATTCAATCTTTTCTAAACCTTGTTTCAGATAGTTAATTAAGATTTGGTTTTTAACATAAATTGTTTCAAATAATCACTTTGGAAAACGACCTTGCATAAGCATTCTTCCTACAACTACCTTGTACTCTTGAAAGCATTTGCAAGTATTTTGTGTGATTTTAACCCCTTTTGCGTAAAAATCCTATCAAGAAGCCGGCGACGTTGACGGAGACTGTTTTTAAATAATTTGTGCTTTACCATATTATTGGTTAATTATTTTTGTGAATAGCTTTTTATTAAATCATTTTTTTTTTCTCATCGCAGCAAGCAAAATTTGAATGGTCAAAACTTGTTCACAGAGGATATCACTTGAACAGTTTGATCCAGAACCTGAACAAACGGGCACTTAGGAGAGACGCAAGGATAGTAATTTGGCATAGGAACCTCCTTCCCGAGGGCTTTCCTACATTATTTGTTTGCAGATTTTTTAGAGGAACCAATGGCGTTGGTATTACTAACCTTTCATGGACCGGCCATGCAGAGAACCATTGAAAACCTGTGCCAATGATGTCCCGAGCTGCATTATGTATATAGGAAGAAGACGATACTCTCGAGATCAAGCACCATATGCTTGAAATTTTAGTAACCTTTCATGGGATGCCAAATGAGGATGCAGATATGCACATTATGAAATTTTTGGTGGTGGGATGCAAGAATATTTTGATCATGGGCTCTTCGGCTGAAACTATTAAGCTTCATCTTTTTCCATCTACTCTAAAGGAGAAGGCAAAAACATTGCTATTCACCATTCCGGCTAACGGTATCACTACTTGGCAGCAGTTGCATACAAAGTTTTTGAACAAATACTATCCTACGTCCAAGACCTTGAATTACAGGAGAGATTTTTGTCATTCTCATAGCGGCCAAACAAGGAGTTTCACGAGGCATGGGAGAGGTACACTGAGGTGTAAATGAAATGTCCACATGCTGGCGTTGACACAGACCCACATATGAGCATCTTTTTACCGGGCTAATCCTACATCTAAGAGCTATGTCAATGCATCAGTTAGAGGATCTTTGTTTTCTAAGTCAGCTAGGGTGGCGTTTGAAGTATTTGACAAGATAGCCAGGGAATCTCAACAATGGGCAACAGAGAATTCGTTGAATTATATGCATTGGAAAAGTTTTGTTCATACTTGGTCGGGTCAAAAGTAATTGTTTACACTATTCATGTCACCTTGAATTATTTGTTGTCTAAACAGGATGCAAAACCAAGGTTAATTTATTGGTTCTTCTATGTCAAGAATTCGATTTGGAGATTAATGATAAGAAAAGTAGTGAGAACATGGTGGGTGATCATTTATCGCAATTAATTCTTCCAACGGTTGAAGGGATTCACTCCCATTAAGTGAAAGCTTTCTAGATGAATAGCTCTTTGCCGCCCATAGCAGTACACCTTGGTTTGATGACATTGTGAATTATTTGGCAGTTGTAAATCCATATTTAACGTTTCAGCAAAGGGAAAAATTTTTGGCGAATGCAAAGCATTATTTCTAGGATGAGCCATATGTTAACACTCAAAATTATAAAGTTAGCAAACTTCATTAAATCCCTTGTAATGGGTTTATGATATGGACTGAAATGAAATGGATTCAAAGATATAAGTGGTTCATCTCTCAAAACTGTGCTAAATCCATTGTATAGCTCATAATTTATTGACTTTAAGAAAATAGCGCTCGGCTCTTACGATCATTATTTTCTCTCTTATTCATCCGACCCCCATATTGAAGGTCTTCATATCTATATATAGGCCTCTCAATCTTGGAGTCTCTCAAAGTGTCATTTAATGTGCCAACAACTTGTACTAACTCACTAACACCATTCCACCTATTCGGCCAGGCTCTTGTCAGTGACAATTTTGTAGTATGGGTTTTTTTAGGTCTAAGCGAGTTAATCGTCCTACTTGGACCTTGGTTAATTCGCCCCATCATAGGCTTCTATTGTTGAGTGCAAACCGCCACATAGTCCAAATGGCACTTGAGTAGTTTTACCCTTGGAGACTTGTCCCATAAAGATGTCAGTTTACCCACGTGGTTCATGCAGTTGGACAACTCTTTTTTTATTTCGTCCGACTATAGTGCTCGGGGAAACTTTCTATGAACCCTTTGGGCCTTAGGCTCCTAGGGTTTTCCTTGGGGGTGAGCCTAAAAGTGACCAGCGTTAACAAGTATCATAACTCCTTGGTCAAGGGTTCCTCATCAGAAGGTTCGTCGTTTGTTTCTGGGGAATGGTCTTTCTCTAGCTACGCGAAGAAGACTTAGAGCATGTTGCCGACCAGGCAGCCCTCAGCGAAATGGGAGTCGAAGGCTTTCCCAATGCATCCGAGCGCTGCGCATTACAGTTCCCTACGCTCGGTAGTATGTGCTTTGAAGACGTTCTTTCGCCTATCGAGTCGGTGTCCTGCTGACCCGTTTCACTATAACGCTTGTGAATAATGTCGATCATACCCATATCATCATAACCCAACCGTTGTTAGAAAAGTTGGCACATCTATATAGCATCCCTTCTGATGTCATCCTCAGACCACCGGTTACGGGGAAAAACTTAGCCGACTGCCACATGATTGGGTGGCTTTCCACCCCTTCCTTCATCATATCATGGCCTACACTGGTTTAGCTTCCCATAAGTCAATCACAATAATTTTCGCTTCTTCCTTAGCGTGTATGTGATTTAGAGGGAGTTTTTCAAACTAGCCTTGCTCTTATCCGACACTACTAGAAACTAAGAAACAGTCATAGCCAGGTCAGATTCTACCACATGCTCGGCTTTTGTCTACTATTTACGGACAATTCATCAAATCAATGACCCTACAAGAAGAGCTGGTTCCTTATAAGCGGCAACTGGGGAGCTTGACTAAGTTAGAAATGATAGACGCTCGAATCGCAAGGTGCTTTAGGATTAACTTGCTCAACTCTTGTTTATTATTTACGGACAGCCGATCAAATCAATGACCCTGTAAGAAAAGCTGGTTCTTTGTGAGCAACAATTGAGAGAGCTCAGCTAAGGTGGAAGTGACAGGCACTCGGGTTGCTAGGTGCTTTAGGAATAAAGGTTCTAATACATACCATGCCTCATTCGTATCCTAGTGTCTCGTAGTTTGTTATGAGTTTTCTAACTTAAATACAACTTCCCACTTTTTCTATGTAGTTGACTGTTCTCAGCAAATCTCCTGCTTCGAGAAGGAAGAGCTTTAGTTGGCAGTCGTCACTTTTTTGCCTTCTAGAGAAATTTACATTGCCACTATCCTAAATGACTTTCATTTACGAGCGATTGGTATTCTAAGAGATAAATTGCATAGTCTCTCAGTACTTGTCTATCTGAATAGACTCACTTCTACTTGTTCATTTCTGACTTCTTCGTACTTTACAGAAGAAGAGATGAATAAAATGGACAAGGATGTTGAGCGGAATGCCCGCCAAGCTATGGGATAAAATAGTGCTCTATGCAGAGCTCGCAAACAGCCAACTGGCGATCACTGCCTTCCCTCTTGGTTGGTGCATAGTACCCTTTTTTAAGCATGAGCAAATCTTCGGGCAAGGCATGGCTGCTAATGGGCCAAAAGCCCCATTTCCTAAGAGACCGGTGGTCAGCGCCTCTGCTTCCCTAAGAATAGAGAGGTTGGGTATGACCGCCATGACAGTAGCTCGTTCGAAAGACACCTCTATCCAAGAGATCGACTCATTCTTGAAGGTTTGCATGAGGATCTTTCACGAGGTGAGTGTCGTGGATGACATAGCGCGAGCCGAGGGGAACACCTTTTCCTTGAAGAAGCAAGTAGCCTCGCCTTTGATCTGCAGGCTGGAGTAAGTTCTTCTTCCCATTTCACTTTCTTATGCTACGGAACTTCTTTTCCTTTGTTGATTTCCATAGTATTTTCCTGCGCAGGCTCTCTTTTCTCAGTACCGGGCGATCTGACACCTCTTCTCTAAACCAGGCAGAGTGTTCAAACTCGAGTGAGACCTGAAAAGGCTTCAGGATGCCTTGGTAACCAAGAAGACGGAGCTCAGGGCTTCTAGTTGCTTTGGAGCTGGGTAAGGCTAAAGATACCGCTCGGGTTGAGGGGAAAACGAGCCAACTCTTATGCTTCCGGCCGACCCGTCGAGTGTTCTTGCTGATCAAGCTGACCCAGTAACTCCACACTTAACAGCCGTAGACTCCTTGGATGTCGACTACGCAGCAGTAGACGACATGACCAAACCAGCCGTAGACTCTTTGGTCGTCGATCTAGCAACCGCAGCTGGCAAGAGACCAAACCGCCTCCGTCAACATAATTTTTGTGCTTTTAGTTTTTAAGTGTTTTGTGACAAAACGAAAAATTTTAAGTTTGTGATAATTTTTTCTTTTTATTGGACAAGGTCTTTCAGGGGTTAATTTTAAATATTTTTATGAAGCGTATTTTGCTTTATCTTTTAACATGGTTGGGTGTTTGATAAGGCATGGATTATTCTGAGTCATAACAGTGATGATTGGTTTAAATTTTTGAGTAATTAGTGATAAGACAAATGTGTTTTTGCAAGCTTTTTAGTGTAATAAGGGACCAAAATGCCTTTACAACATTTTGCTGGCTTCTGATCCAAAATGCCAACTTCTTTCAAGTCGAGTTCTTCCAAAAAAACGTTCGCGTTCACCTTCCTTTGAGCGGCCTCAACTGACACACCTCAACCTGGAATGTCCACCTGGACTTCGAATCGGGTTGTGCTGGCAGACACCCAGAAGGTGACAAAACCATAAAGTGTAGTGAGGTGGAAAATGTGAATAAATTTAAACCTAAAAGTGCATAAATGCAAGAGTGCGCATGTGAACAGGATTGAACTCATTTCATACGTGATATCAGAGCATAAACATAGTACAGTAAAAGTAGAATGAGAATTATACCATCAAATGTAATCTCATATACCAAGATTTGCCAAGAATCCTCGTCGACAAAGAAGCTCTGCCACTAATAACCCCTCGTTATAAAACAAGTATACTTTTCAAATATAACATACTACGTATAATATGAAAATACTTACCGTAAACAATACAATCATTGAAAATGCAATACTTCATAATATTTCCGCATATAAAACATATAACACCTGCTAATCACAATATCTCAAATAAACGAACGTATTCTATCAAGTGCTCATCGATGTATACTAACATACGAGTTCATGTAGAGGTATTCTGACATGAACATGACTGGGTGTAATTTGATAGTACTACAATCACGTGAAGACTGATACTATGCATATCAAGTACGAGTCCTAATTGCCTATAGCAATCTAGGACAACATTGGCACCTACAATGGATCCCAGGTGAGCGTGTCGGTGTGATGTGAGCATACACGTGAAGCCTGGCCCTGGCTTGGACGAGTATAAACATCAATGTAGCATGCATATGAGCAGTAATATAAATATGATCATACTACGAAAATTTGGTAATTCAGAACAATAAATAATAATATTTGTAACCTAAATATATATGTACATCGCGTCAAAATATGTATAAACATGCATCCTGATAGATGCATTATTTATCACATTTTCATGTTAATTATCCCTAAGTTTTGCTAAGGAATTGGTCTTAAAAGAGACTTATTACTTTCCTTTTCTCTGTTTCAGCCAATCTGCGCATGCAGGACGTTTTTGGTAATAATTCGACTTTCCGGAGGAGTTTTGATGTAAGGTCAATTGGAGAAAGAAGCTAAGAGGCAGAATATCATTGTATCCAAATTTCATAATTTTCCATGAAGCCAAACGTTCTAGTTTTCCAAGTTAATCCCGCAGAAGTAGTTTTCCCGTCAAAACTGCACAGCTGTAGGAGAATGAAGATTTGAAGGCTTTCCCGATTTTTCCTAGTGGCATGTGATATATATCTGGAAAGATAAGAGATAAGTTTACGTTTCCCATATTTTTAAAGAATTTTCCAGAAGATACCCAAAACTGGTGTGAAAAACAGATGACATTTCCCAAGTCAAGAAGGATTCTTTCCTAGTTTATGTCATTAATTATTTAGGAGTTTGTTTTCGTTTAGGATAGTTTTTATCAGATTTTTGAGGGTTTTACTAGAATAAATAGAGGGCCTTAGGCTATCTAGAGGGGAAAAAAATACACAGAATTTGTCCAAAGTGCAGGAAGGAAGCCTAGCGTGTTTTACCATTCTTTTTCGGGTTTTATCTTCTTCTTTGACTTCTTTTGTAATTTTTATTATGACTATGTGTAACTAAACTACTTTTCTAAGGTTTATGATGAAGCCATGACATGATTATTCCCGAAGCATCTTGTTGATTATTATCTTATTACATGCCATGTTTAGTTCTTAATCTTTGTGCTTAATCTATTCTAGTTTCGAATGTTCTTGTGACTGGCCATCATTGTGAACTTGTTTCTAGATAATTAGATAAATCTAAGAGGATAACCTATCAATTAGGTTTATTGGAACTAAGATTAAGAAGAGTAGAAAAACTAGTGAGGATGACCAATATCAAACTAGTCCTACTTGGTTGACATAATTCTTAAGTGCTTAATGGGTTTTTATGTGTTTAACTGTATGTGTAACCAATAGGATATAGTTGTCACATAGAGATGCACGAGTTGATGTCTGACCACGGATTAATTCATATTTTAGAAAGAACAACCTCAAGTATTAGCATGGTAATTGGAGAGTAATCGGCTTGAAGAAAAGGGAATAGGATTGTTATTAGTGGATTCATGACCTTAGCCTTTCATCACTTTAATTTCTTTTAGACTTTCATTTGTTGTGTGTTTTCATCATTCATATTCCAGTTTAATTTTAAATTGAAGTTTTAATTATTTTTCATCATTAATTAATCAATCATTTTTTTCCTAGTCGAGCTAAGTTTCACGTAATCAGCTGGTTGAATTGGTATTAAAAGCAATCCTTGTGGGATCGACCTCGTATTTGCATTTATTTCTACAATTGATTCGTGTGCTTGTGAGTTTAATTTGGTTTAAGTTAATCTATTATTTAGGTTAGTTTAAATATACATCGCATCCCATAGAATTCTTGAGCATTTCATAAATTTCGTCAATACGCTAATTCTTCAAACGTTGGTCTAATTAAGGTATAACGTAGAAAGTTCGTTGTTAAGTATATACGGAAACTAAATAAATATATAATATTTTAAAGCAAAGACCCATTCACAAATCATGTCGTCGGGTCGAACCTACCTCACTGGCATTGAAGATTCTTGCAATGCGTTTCACCTAAAAACGAAACCATTTACATAAATATAACGTACTAACTTGTATATGGATGTGAAGTTGGGAAAGAGAGGAATCAATATATACCTACATAGGACCAACTCGTGGCCGAAAATATCATCTGAAAATGATCGAATAGTCATTGATTTTGCCAGAATCTGGGGAACTTTTCCTTCCAGTGGTGTTTCTGTATCAAACTTCACCAAATCAGACATCATGCATCTTAACATTGCTTCTAAATCACGAAGGAGGAATGGCAGAGGTGACCCAAGGCTTACCTTGGTCGAAACACGAGAACCTGTTAGGAAAATAACACAATGTGCACAGACGATGAGAGAACAGACGAGAGAAAGAGGTGCTGAGTTGGGTACGTGGAGGTGGTGACTTTCTGGTAACGCTCGACGTTGCACAATCTCAGTGCTTGCCGAGGAATGAGGGAGAGAGATGAGAGTTAAAATAAGAGAGAGAGTGAAAGAAATGAGAGTTGAAAGAAAGAGAGAAAGAGAGAGAGATCTGGGAGATTGAGGGACACGAAAGAGAGGGAAAAGTTGGGTGTGAGCTCCACTGGCTCACCAAAAAAGGCCACAAAAGACAAAACAGAAAATACATCCCATGAACATGAAATTACTAAAACACATTTCCAATTCGTAGTTCTGTAAAATTTTAACCGTAACTCTGATTTTAATTCAGCTTACACCTATGCGTTCGTACCATCGAGTACTTAGAGAATATGATAAAATAATAGTTCATACGCTTCACAAAATAACGATCAACGAAATCAACAATCTTGCATTTAAGGGCATTATTGTCAATTCACTCTTAAAATTAATAAAATCGTAAAATTAATGACGAGTTGTTACATCAACGACTAGTTGTGGGTCAAGTTTTGTACCATTTGTCATTTCCGATATTCTATCATTTATTCTCCATCTTCTCGACTTGCTTGTTTCTAGCTCTGAGCATTTAGCCACACGTCGTGGTCGTTGTGAAACTCTTCCTTTTATTTTTCCTACTTTGGTGTTATCCACCTTAGACAGGCTAAAAGAGTCTTTCCTATAGAGAGACAGGTTAAGAAAGTATTTCCTATAGAGTTTAATTAACGTGTTAACTGATGCTCGGAGTAAATGCTTCAAACTGGGTCTTCCTTAACCTTCCTCCTTGTTCTTTTCATCCCAGGTAATGCATCTGGGCAACCTTTCCGCTCGAATGAGCAATCAGGCCATTCAACAAGTATTGGGATTTGGTTCAAGCAACCCTCCAAGCATTTGTACGAATCCCTCGGTCGTTACCTTGGTCTTCACTTTTACTATTGACGCATAGCACACTCTTGCTAGCACCTAATTGCCTCTGATCACTCCTACCTCCATAGGAATCGGGAACTTCATCATTATCATCCTTTAATTAACTGTCACGTCTATCTTGAAGGGCAGTCTAGAATTGTGAACTTAATCGTTAAGCTGGCCTTTCTAAGATGACCTCCGATTGACACCGTAAAGTTTGTTTCTCCGATTAGGTGTACTAGAATGTCCCCAAATGATATAAGGGGTTCTATGTTTTTGCACAAGAGATCCTTGTTGACCTTTAGCTAATCAAATGTTGAGAAGAAGATGATATTTATAGAGTTACCAGTGTCAACAAAGACTCGCGTAACCTCACAGTTAGCTATCTTTGTTGAGATGAGCAGGGGGTTATCATGGGGTTGCAAATGAATCCATCCTTGTTGAAAATAATGAGTTCCTTGATTTAAGGAATGTTTTATTCCTTGTTTTATTCCATGTTTTACTCCTTGTTTTAAGGGGAATGTTTTTTTGTTTTTTCTTAGTCTCCTTCCTCATATATACCCGAACCATTGTACAATGCATATATGAAATATACATCACAAATTAAAGCTATATTTTCTATATGGTATCAGAGCAGGTTCATTTGTAACCTGTCTCTGCCATTCTTGCTGCTGCGAATTTTTCTTTCTTTCAAGGTCTAAGTCATGACTGAAGAAAGTTCTGTCAACCATGATAAGGAAACCCGGCACAATCTCTCTCCAAACTCCTCAGACGTTGAGGTTAACACCAATCAACGTTTATGTTCAGTTCTCTTGAACGAGTTCAATTATCTTCCTTGGTCTCGAGCTGTTTCCCTAGCTCTCGGAGGCAAAGGGAAGCTAGGGTTTGTAAATGGAAGCGTGGAAGCTCCAGATCGTTCTTCCTCTACATACAATGCATGGCTCTGCAAAGATCAACTTGTCATGTCCTTGCTGCTCAACACCATGGAGAAACATGTTGCTGAAATTTTTAGCTACTCCAATTCCGCCCATGATCTTTGGAAAGCTTTGCAGGATATGTATGGAAATCAAAACAACTATGCACGGGTCTTCCAATTAAAGAAGGACATTGCCAGTGCTCAACAAGAAGGGAAAGCATTTGTTCAACACCTTGGGAGTCTCAAAGCCATGTGGAATGAGTTGGATGTATATCTCCCTCATACCACAGATCCTACCATTCTCCTAAAACGAGCTGAGGAAGACAAAATTTATCAGCTGTTAGGGAGTATGAGTTCTGAGTACGAGGACCTAAGGAGTCACATCTTGATGAGTCAAGACCTGCCTACCTTCAACAATGTTTGTGCAACTATCCAACGAGAAGAAGCAAGGAAGAAGGTTATGAATGTTGATCCCAATCCTAGATTAACGGAGACTCGGGCATATGCATCAAATTACAAGAACTCAGAAGCCAAGGTATACAAGGGAAGAAACACACATCTAAAATGCAAATATTGCAATGGTGTTGGTCATGAGGAAGACAAGTGTTGGGAACTTCATCCTGAACTCAAGCCTAAGTTCAGCAAAGATGGAAGGATGATACCAAGGTCCTCACAACAATTTCAACCTCATTTCAAGGCAAAACTTGCTAATGTTCACGCTCCTACTATCTCACAAGGATCCATGGAGTTCACTGCCAATCCATTGTCATTGATCAATGAATTTGCAGCTTACCTACAAAGTAAGGGACACGGAGGAGGCACACATGGTCAAGGCAATGAAGAGGGTAGTCACACAGCTATGTTGGGACAATTTGCCAGATTTCTTGCTGGAAATGAGAAAGTTCCAAAGGGAGAAGCATCAGGTATACTCAAAGCCTTTACTACTGCCCTATTAACTAGTACTGAAACTGATTGTTGGATAATTGATTCAGGCGCCACAGATCATATGACAAACAAAGTTACAAATTTACATCATTTTAAAAAATTTTCAAGCCCCTCACATGTGTCTGTTGCAAATGGAAAAAATGTCTTAGTTTTGGGAAAAGGAGAAATAAATTTACTCTCTCAAAAAACACCTTCCACTGCCCTCTATGTACCAACCTTTCCCTTCCAACTTTTGTCAATTGGAAAGATCACCAACACCCTAAACTGCCGTGCTATTTTCTCACCAAATAAAGTGATGTTTCAGGATGTTCTCACCATGAAGATGATTGGTGAAGGGGTCTTCATAAATGGACTTTACTACCTGTGCAAGAATGCATGTTTCACTCAGGCTCTTCAAGCTCAATCAAAGTCCATAGATGAAAATCAACTTTGGCATAGGAGATTAGCTCACCCCTCTGAACTTGTCTTGTCGAAACTGTTTCCAATTTTTTGTAACCCTTATCCTACTTGTGATACTTGTCAATTTTCTAAGTTTACTAGGCTACCTTTTGGTAATTCAATGTCTAGGACAAGTAAACCTTTTGAAATGGTACACACCGATGTATGGGGACCTGCAACTGAATCAATGGAAGGTTTTAAATATTTTGTTCTATTTGTTGATGATTTCTCTCGAACAAGTTTTCTATATCTTATGAAATCAAAAAGTGAAGTCCCTACCATTTTCAAAGACTTTCACATGCATGTTAAAACGCAATTTCAATCAAACATTAAGGTTTTAAGGTCAGATAATGGCACTGAATTTCTATCCAACAACATGCTTCAATACATAAGTTCTCAGGGTATCATACATCAAACCAGCTGTGTGGGGACTCCCCAACAAAATGGAGTAGCCGAGAGGAAAAATAGAGATCTCTTGGAAAAAACTCGTGCTCTCATGATTCACATGCACGTTCCAAAGAAATTTTGGTCGTTTGCCATCCTTACTGCCACTTATCTCATCAATCGACTTCCAAGTCGTGTGCTAGGGTTTAAATCTCCATATGAAGTTCTTAAGGGGAGGAAAATAGATTTGACACATCTCAAGGTGTTTGGTTGTGTATGTTTTGTTCACATCCAAACCTTGAACCGTGACAAACTAGATGCCAGGGCAACCAAGTGTGTGTTTATGGGATACTCGACCACTCAAAAGGGATACAAGTGCTTCAATCCAGTCACTAAGAAGTGCACAGTTTCAAGAGATGTGAAGTTCGAAGAAGACTATCCCTATTTTACAAGTCAGGGGGAGGATTTAGTTGACATGTTCCCACTCCCTCAAAACTTTAATTATCCGATGTTGGAAAATAGATCAGTCATTGTAAGTCCAGATTGTGAAGAAGTTCAAACTGACCAAATTACTGCCAGTGAGAGTGAAGACGAGTTCTACTCTGATCATTCTCCGCCCTCTACAGAGTCTCAGGTGATTAAAAGAAATTCTCCTCGAATCAGAAAACCTCCAGTCAAGTTGCAGGACTATGTTACATATGCCTCACGACATCCAATCAATGAATGTATCAGCTTTAGTAAGTTCTCAACATCTCATGCTACATTTCTCAGTGAAATTGATAAGCACTATGAACCAAGAAGCTTTCAAGAAGCATTTCTTCTCCCACAATGGAACCAAGCCATGAAAGAAGAGCTTCGTGCACTGGAAGAGAATTGCACCTGGAGCCTAGTTCACCTACCACCAGGAAAGAAGGCTGTTGGAAGTCGTTGGATTTACAAGACTAAATTCAAAGCTGATGGATCTATCGAGAGACACAAGGCTAGACTTGTTTCTCGAGGTTTCACCCAAACCTTTGGTGTAGATTATAAGGAAACATTTGCACCGGTGGCCAAGATGAACTCAGTCAGGTTTTACTGTCAGTTGCAATCAATTGTGGGTGGTCACTCTACCAAATGGACGTGAAGAATGCTTTCCTTCACGGCGAGCTGCAGGAAGAAGTGTATATGCAACCTCCTCCAGGCTATGATGGTATTAAAGGCAACATGGTTTGTAAATTGCACAAGGCAATATACGGATTGAAACAATCACCAAGAGCTTGGTATGCCAAGCTCAGTTCTGTTCTGGAAAAGGCTGGATTCATGCGAAGTAATGCTGATTCTTCGCTATTTGTAAGAACTGGCACCAGGGGGAAGTTGGTGGTCCTCATCTATGTTGATGATCTTATCATCACTGGAGATAATACCGTGGAGATTGAGGCACTAAAACTCTCACTACATCAAGTTTTCGCTATCAAAGATTTGGGAAGGTTAAAGTATTTTTTGGGGATCGAAATGGCAACATCTTCAAAAGGACTGTTTCTACATCAACGGAAATATGTATTGGACCTCCTTCAAGAAGCAAAAATGCTTGACTGCAAGCCTGCTATCACTCCCGTTGATTGTAAACTGAAGCTCAGCATAGATGGAGAAGCCATGCATGATGTAAGTTACTATCAACGATTAGTAGGCAAGCTCATATACCTTACTATCACTCGTCCAGATATCACATATGCAGTGAGCTTGGCTAGTCAGTTCATGCACTCTCCCACTGTTGATCACCTTAACCTTGTTAAGAGAATCCTTCGTTATCTTAAGGGTTCAATTGGGCAAGGAATTACAATGCATAACAATCAGTCCACTGTCATTAGTGGCTACACAGATGCAGACTGGGCAGGTAATGCAATTGATAGGAAATCAATCACAGGCTATTGTACATTTGTTGGTGGAAACCTTGTCACATGGAAGAGTAAGAAGCAACAGGTAATTGCTCGTTCCAGCGCAGAGGCTGAGTATCGAGCCATGGCAGCCACTGCTTGTGAACTCATTTGGCTTAAAGGGCTTCTTTCAGACTTAGGGTTTCCTAGTTCTACCCCTATGATGCTTATGTGTGATAATCAGGCAGCCATGCACATTGCTGCCAATCCTGTGTTCCATGAAAGAACCAAACATATTGAAGTGGATTGTCATTTCATCAGAGCTCAAGTTCAAACGCAAATCATCCGGACCATGTTCACACGAAGCCATGATCAACTAGCAGATCTTTTTACAAAGGCACTAGCATCATCTCAGTTTCATCGGTTATTGGGCAAGCTTGGCTCAGTGAACCTCCTCGATCCAGCTTGAGGGGGAGTGTTGAAAATAATGAGTTCCTTGATTTAAGGAATGTTTTATTCCTTGTTTTATTCCATGTTTTACTCCTTGTTTTAAGGGGAATGTTTTTTTGTTTTTTCTTAGTCTCCTTCCTCATATATACCCGAACCATTGTACAATGCATATATGAAATATACATCACAAATTAAAGCTATATTTTCTATAATCCTCTTCATTAAACATGACAAGCTATTTTGACAATCTTTAAAGCTTTAAGGGTTGGCTTACCTCTTCAAGTAAAGATGCGAAGTTGCTTAGCACGACACCTAAGCATAAGCCTTCTTATCTCGATTAGAATTCCCTGCTAGTGAAGAGCATCTGGACAAAGTCTAGATCACTTTTCTTCTTACCAGATCAGAATTTACAGTGGCACCCGATGCCAAGAAAATGTTTGGGCTAGGCCTAGGATCTATTGGCTACATATTCTGTAAGTCGCCATTGAGCGAACGCTTATAAGTCATCCTTAAGATCCATGCAGTTGTTGACAACGTGGCCGTGGTCTCTCTGATACCAACAATACTTTTGGTATCATCTCCCCGCCTACAAAAGTCGCTCTCACCCTTCGAGTGGTAAGGAGCTAACGCATCACAAAAAGGACATTTCCCTCTAAGACGTATTCATGAGGGTATATGACTTGTAACCATCATGTCGCCCGGAGCAACTCTCTGTGTTGGGTTGCTAATTCTTATACTTTTTTCTTTTTTGACGGGCAGTCGTACACAACTTCCTAATTGGCTTCAGGCAACATACTTGTCCTTAGCCGACATGCTCGGCCTATTAATCCTTGTTGATGCAGTAGTTATCTATATCCTTGTTTTGTTAATCCTTATCTTGTTAAGTTGCTTAGCTTAGGAGTAATTGGTTGACTCACGAAGCAAATTCTTGAAAGTATCTGGGGAATTTTGAGTTAGATGGAAGTAGAAATCGCCACCAGCAAATCCCCCATGAAGACATTATTTCGTCGCCTCATCACACCATTTGCATCTAGTGTGGTCTTTGAATCTAGATATATAATCTCCTAGGGTTTCATTCAGACTCTGTTTCACGCAAGCAAGACCAGTCGATGTGTACTGCCTTTTAAAGATGATTACACAGGTGTCCAGGAAAACCTACCTCATTCCCAAGAAAGATGTATGAACACTGGGGATATTTGCTTGAACTAATCCCAAGCAACTTTACTGAGGGTAATCGAAGATAGCTTGCATTTGGTGGCATCATTGTCCTCTCAACCCTTGATAGCATTTATGAACTCATAAAGATGGTTATATGGATCAGTATACCTCTCATAGCTTTCCATCTTGAGCGCTTCGGTGTCCCCACTTGTTGAGTAGCTCTTTGAAGAATGGCAGTAACATCTCATCCTCGAAATAATCAGGGTTCTTTAGTTTGGACGATTGCTTAATGTCTCTAAGCTGATACCGCATGTTTTTTTAATTTTCTAAACCATAACTTCTCTCAGGGTGCTTCTCAGGTGATGAGGACCAACCAGAGTTCTCATCAAGCCTCCTAGTGCTTGCTCAATGGCTATCGCCCCTTCTCCTGAACGTCATCATCTACTCATAGCTTATTTTTGATGACTTCACGGGCATCTTTGTCTCCACTCCTGACATCCCAAGAAGAGGATGAGCCATTTACTTGCATATCCTGTCAATCTTCTTGTTCGTCTAATTGATTTGTATCAGGAGGTCATCATACTTTTCCTGGAGCAGGGTATTTTGGACGTAGATAAGGTTCCCCACCTAATTCATCTCTTTGGCATCAGCAAGTATGTCATTCATTTTCTCTTCCAAGCTGGCAAGTCAAGCTCGCTCTTCTTGTCTTCTTCTTCGGAGTGTCGTCTTAGGCCTTGCTAAATATAGGATCATCCATTGTGTAGCCACTGCGTATCATCCTTAAACATCTGGGTAACTCTTTTTTTGTCTCAGTCGGCTTGAGTGCTTAGGGCGACCTTCAACCTTTGGGTCTTGCACTCCTAGGTTTTTCCTGGGGCCTACACCATTGGGTGGGGCAATGGTCCTGAATTTCCTCTTAAGATACAATTTTTCCGCATTCCAATATTCCAAAAGCTATTATCAGTGATGTAGGTAAGCACTTCTTGAATAAACCTTTTGTTGCACTCATTGCAAAATATGGGATCACCCATCATGTAGCCACTGCATATCATACTTAGATGTCTGGGCAAGTTGAAGTCTCCAACAAAGAGATAAAACGCGTCCTAGAGAAAACAGTCAGCTCCACTCGCAAGGACTAGAGCATGAAATTAAACGATGTTCTACGGGCGTACAGAACAACATATAAAGCTTTAATTGGGATGCCTCCATTACGGCTCGTTTATGGTAAAGAGTGACATCTACCTATAGAGCTAGAGCATAAGGCGTACTAGGCTATCGAATAGCTAAAGTTTGCCTATTTTTATGCGGGTGATAAGCTTAAATTGCAACTCAACGAGCTGGACAAACTTTTGTAATGAGCTATATGAAAGTGAGAAGCTCTACACGGAGAAAACTAAGGCGTTTCATGATAATCAAATTTAGAAAAGAGTTTAAACCATGGCATAAAGTTTTGTTGTTTAATTCAAGGTTGAAGTTGTTTCCAGGGAAGTTGTAGTCCCATTGGAACGGGCAATATCGGGTTAGTAATGTTTATCCTCGTGGGGCTGTCAACATTATTAATGAGTAAAGTGGTAACACATTCAATGTGAATGATCACAAGCTGAAACCACACTTAGACCATTGGACTTCTGCTACGTCTAGCTATAGACATTACTAAGGTGCTTATTGAGAGGTAGCCCAATTTTCTAACCCTAACTTGAAAAAATCCAAAAAGCTTTCGATAATACTAGTTTAAAATTTTGTATTTTTTTACTTTATATTTATTTTATTTTTTGTAAAAATTGTTAGCTGTGACAATTCTTGTTTGCCCAAAGAGTATTTTTAATTCGAAAAAAGCATTTATTTTGTTGGATAAAATTCTTATTTTTTCAAAGAAATTTTTTTTCGCAGAAACTTCTATTGCGAAAAACTAAGTTGATAAAAACATGCTATTGACTTAAAAAACTTTGGCTTTTGCAGGTTGCAATCAAGACATACAAGGCGGCAGGCGGCCCTATATCTAAAGTCGTGCAAGGAAAATAAAGAAAACTGGATCTTGCATCCAGCAGCAATTCATGCATTCACATTAACCATAGCAATTCTAAGGCTTTCATATTGCAGAAAATTTAAGCAGTTCAAAGCAATCGAATTTCATGCAGGGCTAGAAAAAATTCCCAAAAATCCCTAACCAAATCAAAAAAATCCCGATCCCAAACCGAAAAAGTTCCATACCAAAATTCCCAAAATTTTCTAGATGAAATACCGAACAGATCCCGAAATTTTGGTACGAGATTAGGTATTGTGTACTCAATTTTTTAGTAATCCCATACCGAACCAAAAATAAGCATTATATATATAGCAATATAATTGGTGTGGTCTATGGGTAGCAACCATAGCCATTTTTGTTACTTATTTTATTTGGGTTGCATGTTAATTTAACTTGGCATAAATGATTGCTATTTCAATTTGTATGAAATTTGGGAATACCAAACCATCCCAAAATACCTAAAATATTTCAAGAATCCCGAAAATTAGGAATACCGAAATTTTGGTTTGGGATTTCAAATTCATGTTCCAAAAAATTTCAATTTGGGATTTGGGATTCCATTTTTGGTTTGGATCCCATACCAAACCACCCCTATAGAGGACAGTCAAAACAAACAAGCAGATATGGGGTCTACCCTATCATTGAATTGCTAAGTCTCTAAAGCCATTCCTAATCTTGTTTATCTAGTAGTTAACTCCTATGCATGTTTCTAAGCATCAAGGTTCTAAAAAACGCTAGACGCTAGTCGGGCAGCGGGCTGGTGCCTAGCGCCTAGGTGGCTAGGCGAGGTCTAGGCGGATTTAGATAAATTTCTTATATATTATATGAATGAAATAAATTTACTATATCAAATGTAAATAATTATTGACTAATATGGTATTTCTTGAAGAACATACATATGTGAATGTTTTATGTACATATATAATATGTTTGCCTAGGGAAAAAAACAAACTATTATCTAAATAATTTATAATTTATATAACATATATATATATATATATATATATCCCAGACTTTTAAAAATATAAAAAACCCACATAGTGGGTGGTTTTCATAATTAAAACCATCAGCCGTCCACCTCACCTCTTTCACATCACTCGTCCACCTTGGGTGGTTTTCATAATTAAAACCATCAGCTTTTGACCTTGGATTTGATATCCCAGTCCTCTACTTGCGCCACCATATATTGAAATGTTTAAGTCTCTCTCTCTCTCTTCACACTCTCTCTTCCCTCATCTTCACATAGACGAGCTGCAGTAATTTGTCTGGGCTCTGCTACTACGTACGAGATCGGAAGTTGTAGATCCATTGCAAAAATTGCAGCAAGTTTGAGATTTGCAACAAGATTCAAACTGCCTAGACTGCCGCCTAGCCCCCTCAGGCGCCTAGCGAGCGCCTAGGTGGCCGCCTAAGTCCTCCCCGCCTAACTAAATGTTTTGGTCTAAATCGGATCGGAGCTCCACCGCCCAGCACCTAAACAGCCGCCTAGGTCGATTTTTAGAACACTACTAAGCACAGTCATAGCAAGCAGCAGTTATAAAGTGGGTTTTTAGAAAGCATATCAGGACAATTCTGATGAAGCTTCTACATTTGGACCGACTCACTAATCAATCACTTCATTGTAAAGTCTTTTTTGTTCTTGTTTCAAAAAATTCATGTTCAATACCTAGACATCCAGAAACAACCAATACAATCAAATGAAGAAGGAAAGAATATAATCGTGAGTGATCAAATATAAAAGGACTCACTTAGCAGCAGAATGGTGTTTAGAACTGCAGGGTCCAGAAAGGGATTCATTGTGTGCTTGACTTCATTAAAGAAGACAGTATGCTCTCTCTTCAAATCCTAAAGAATAAGAACGATTAGTGAATTTGCCGAGAGATTCAAAACAGAAAGAATATACAAATGCTTCCAATCACTTTCTAAGCTTTCGCCAAATCAGTGATCCTCTACAAAACTGGAAGGACCTTCTGACATGGAGAACCTTCTTGAGTTCCGTTCGACGTGCGACTCTCACCAATCAACTCAGGATCTCCCTCAATGGATTTGGTAGCAATATTCGCAGTACATTATGAAAATAATGTTATAATTAGAGCCCGACTTCAACGACCACTCAAAAGTTAACATTTCCATTTTCTTACAACTCAACTACTCAATTGAAATTCACAATGTAACAGTTCAGTTGAAAAAGTTCCCAATTTTTATTACAAAATTAAAGATTAAAAAAGCCAAGAATTGCAGAAACTACCCACCATTGTCGATCACGTCACTCTCCAACTGGGTTATAATCGTCTCTAGCATACATTAAAGAGGCCCTCTCAACACTGAATTGTTTTAGTATACATCAAAAGTTTACATTTAAATTACACATTTGACCAAGAGTCTACATTCCGTTAAGTTAAATGATCTAACGACTCTCGTTCAAATGTATAACTTAAATGTGTACTAGAGAAAGCCTCATCTCACCACCGGTAGCTCTCTCAATTACGTGCCCCCTTTTTTTTGTGTTTATCAAACGATAAATTTGTTAGATTAGCTACCGACGGAGTTTCACCCCACGTAGTCATGCGATGGGCTCCTAGAATATGGTGCCCTTGAGGCTTTCTATTTGATTGTATCGAAAGGCCAAATGATTGGGATTTCCTTATTGGGTTAGGTTATTTCGGAACAACCAGATCATTTATGATGAAGATGATGAATTCAATACTTTTCCATCACTATAGTAATGGGCCCCGTTATATGTGTATATTAAAGCTTAATGGACCCACATGATCTCGAGGAAAAAGGCAAAAACTAAAGGTTGATGGGCCCGATTTGATATTTCTTCTCCAAGGTTTCACCACTCAATCCACTAATAATAAGGATTTGGATCCCAACAAGATTTTCTTTGTAAGGATCTTAGGAATCCTCACATCCTATCCGTTTATCGTACATCGTGCTATCACAAATTATTTTGAATTTTTTTTATTTAAAATTAAACACAAACATTACCTAATGAAAACTAACAACACAATAGATGAGAAACGGATAAGATCCTTAAGATCCTCACAAAGAAGATCCGGAGAGTATCCTCGTCCTAATGAAGAATATCATCATTTCATAATCAAATATGGAAAATGTTATCGGCACTCCAAAATTTTCATTCTACACTCCTCACAAATGTATTTTTCTTTCTAAATATAGAAAGTTTGGAGTGTAGAATGAGAAATTTGGAGTGCCAATAACAATTCCCTCAAATATCTCCAATTTGCAAAGTGATTGTCAAGTGGAACGAAACACCCACAAAACACGAATGTATTGTTTTTTTTTTTTTTGTCCCCCATAAAAAATTCGACAAATTTACTCAATTATCCTACCATTTTTTGCATGGATTTTTCTTGCAAATGTGCCTTTTAAAAAAAAATAATAATAATTATTGTTACTAAAGGAAAAGAAAAGGGTTCGAAATTATTACAACAATTTTAGGGAGGGGAGAGTTTTAAACTCGGGATGCATTGATAGAAACCAACACTCTATCCACTAAAATCTTAGATGATATACAATAAAAGGAAGGACGACTATGTTGGGGATCGAATCTTAATCATGCCCCTTAATTCTTCTTTTATTTACTTAGTCTAATGAATTAAAATTGGTTAATTACACTAACACCCCCTGAGGTTTTTCGTGTTTTCACAAAAACCCCTCACTTTAAGAAATATCACAAACATCCCCTGAGATTTTAATTCACTTTCACATAATCCCTTTAAAGACAGATATATACTAGTAATTAATTACTTAAAAAAATATTTATAAATAAAATAAGTCTAGAAAAATGTTAAATTAACTAAAATTGCATGAAACACCATTAAATAAAGGGAGTTTTAACGAAAAGCCCACAGTACTGTTCATTTTAACGAAAAACCACATTTTTACACTAAAAAGTCAATCCTAGTACTATTCACTTTACCTTTATTTTGTCCTTATCATTAAGGCTCAAAGTTTTCAAGCCTTTTTCATTAGTTTTCCTTTAAATAAAACAAAAGAAACCCTATGAAGCCATCTACTTATGAGATGCTTCAAGATCAGCATTCTTTTCAAAGGACCTAGTCCCCATTCTAAAGTCATCACCACAAATGGATGAAGAACATTCCAAAATCCCAACAACGATGCCACACAGACCGGCCACAGCTTGACACATTTACACGGCGGTCAGCTAGATTATCCATTGTTTCTTAGCCACGATTTGATCAGAATCACCCTCGTTAAGTGAAGAAAACCCTCAAACCCAATGCATAGACCATTTATATATTAATACACCCTTCAACCCGTTGTTCTTTATTGTTGAAGATTTTCCTCGCCAGCCTCTGCAACTGCTTCTTCAACATCGCCACTTTGGCCATTGTCGTCATATCAAAGTGGAAAACACCCGTCTTTGCAATTCCGATTGTTTTTTGTTTTGTATTTTGGTGGATTTTTTTATTTCTGGGAAATTAAAATGATCAATGAAATCTTTGTTTCCAGTAAATTATAAACAATATTAGGAGAATTTCTTGTTATCGTAGTATATGTTCTTTTTCGTTCTACTTCCATCCTCGCAAAGAGAGTATGAATCAGACCAAAAAAATATAAAGAGAATAATTATGGAACTTGAAATTATTGAAGGAAGCCACCAGTAGTCAAATACCAAAACCAAAAACCCAACACACACGTATCCCAGAATTCAAAGCCAAGAAGAATTCTACAATTTGGCCATTTTTAATGTTTAATGTGATTCTTTTTAATTTGATTTCTTTTTCTATTTATTTATAAAGATTTTTTATTTTAAGTAATTAACTACAAGGGTATATACATCTTTAGAGGGGTTATGTAAAAGTAAATGAAAACCTCAGGGGTATTAGTGATATTTATCAAACGTGAGGGGTTTTTATGAAAACACAAAAAATCTCAGGAGGTGTTAGTGTAATTAACCTGAATCAAAATGAAACATGAGAGTGTAACAACTAAGTGAAATGTATGAACAACTAATGGCATGCCAATATTGAAAGCGAGGCAAGATGAAATTTGAAAACCGAGATCCAATAGGTAACGGAGGAGTAGTCCAACTCTCCTAAGTTTTGGATGTGCGAAACTCTCCATATTATGATATTAGATCTTGGTTTTGCCTACATGTGAATCTAACAATTGTACGTCTCCAGTGTCACTTTATTTGTGTTTTGAACGTGTTTCACTTAACCAACCAAATTATTCAACTTGGAGTCTTGAAGCGATCGGAATTTGCAGAGGCTGGCAGAGCTAACATAAGAAATACAACTAGAGAGTAAAGATAATGAATAGTTTACATACAACGGGACCAATATAAAGGCAATTTGTGTAGTGCATCAGTTATGTGCTTCTTTGAAAAAATATTTCAAGTATTTTTGGAAATGATAGATAATTAGATATCAGAAATAACAGAGAAGCATCTCAATCAGAATTCAGAAATGGGAAGAAGGGAGGAACTGAGAAGGTTTTAGTATTAGGGTAATTTAGTCTTTGGAACATAAATTTTGGTTAGTTTTAAAAGAAGCAGAAAAAGTAGGTCATATTAAAATACGTGTTCTCTGAAATGGCTATATTTCTAAATGTCCCTCGAGTCTTTATGTATTTGTTTTACAAGGTGGTGGTCGTAGAAAAAGTTGATAGATTACAATTGTTTGGGTTTTACATTTGGCAAGAGTAAACTCCATCTGAAGCAACATGGGATTTTGATTTGATTATTTCAAGGGAGAGCATTTTCCATCACTCAACAACAAGGGTGGTTTATTCCCGAGTAGAATCTGTTGTGGAGGATTAACGTACTGAATCGCTGACTTAGAGATGCTGATGATGATGCGTGCAACGATTGCTGCTTCTTCTTCTTCTTTGAATGTTGGTTATGGCAGCAGAAGCAGCCCCACCAGACTCAGACTCAGAGGTATGCTGCCTTGTCTTCTTCGTTCTTCTTCTGTTGTCGTTGTTTTCTTCAACAATTATTTGGCTTTGTTTCATTCTCGGTCTTCTAAATCGACCGAATCTAGAAACACCCAACAACACCGGCTTGTTAAAATCACTAATATTGAGGATGCTCTCAATGTGTTCGACGAAATGCTTCAAAGGCGTCCTCTGCCTTCCGTTGTCCCTTTCAACCAAATCTTGACTCAACTTGCCAAGTTGAAACATTATTCGGCAGTCATCTCCTTGAATAATAAAATGGGTGTTTCGGGAATTCGTCCTGGTATTTATACTCTGAGTATTATCATTAACTGCTTTTGCCATTTGCACCGGTTGGGGTTTGGTTTGTCAGTCTTGGGAAGCTTCTTCAAATTGGGTTTTGAACCCAATGTCACGACCTGCAACACTCTAATCAATGGTTTTCTTCTCCAGAATAGAGAGGCCGAGGCAGCAGCACTTTTCAACAGAATGTTGGACAGTGGTAATTGCAAGCCGGATGTGGTTACTTTCGGTACCCTAGTAAAGGGCCTTTGCGCGAAAGGTAACAACACTGCAGCAATCCAATTGCTTAAGAAGATGGGAGAAGGGGCTTGCAAGCCTAACATAGTTATTTATAACACGATTATCGACAGTCTTTGCAAAGATACTCTAGTTGCCGACGCACTGAACCTCTTCTCGGAAATGACGAGTAAGGGTATTGCCCCAAATGTCCTGACCTATACCTCTGTGATTCATGGAGTTTGCAAATTACAGGATTGGAAAGAAGCTAAAAGATTGTTGAATGAAATGGTGAGTAAATATATCTTTCCAAATGTGTACACCTTTAATGTCTTGGTTGATACATTTTGTAAAGAGGGAATGGTCCAAGAAGCAAGGAGCGTGGTCGAAATGATGATTCAAAGAGGTATCGAACCTGATACGATTACTTACAATTCGTTTATGGATGGGTATTGTTTGCGAGGAGAAATGGACGAGGCGAAAAAGGTTTTTGAAGAGATATTTAGCACAGGATGCATGGTTAATGCTCGTAGTTATAGCATATTGATAAACGGCTATTGTAAGCTTAAAAGGATAGATGATGCCCGGATACTTTTTCTGGAAATGTCTCAAAGGGGAATTGTTCCAAATATGGTTATTTATAACATTCTTATAGATGGGTTTTGCAAGATGGGAAATCTACAAGATGCACATAACTTGTTCTCTCAAATGCAAGCTTTAGGCCAACTTCCAGATATTCAAACGTATAATATTTTACTGGATGGCCTTTGTAAAAACCAACAATTTCCCAAGGCAGTTGAATTGTTGGACGAGATGGAGGAAAAGAAGTTGGATTTTAATATTGTAACTTACAATATTCTTATTCAAGGTTTGTGCAGAGCTGAAAAAGTTGAATATGCATGGGATCTCTTTCGGAGTTTGTCATCAAAAGGAGTTCAACCTGATGTCAGGTCATATAATATAATGATTAGTGGATTTTGTAATGGGGGGCTAACATGTAAGGCAGAAAACTTGCTAAGGGAAATGGAAGAGAGAGGTCGTTCTCCAAATGGTTGCACGTACAACACAATTATCCGAGGGTTTTTCAATAACAACGACATATCAAGGGCGGTGAGGCTTATTCAAGAAATGGTGGAGAGGGGTTTTTCTGCAGATGCATCAATCACGGAGTTGATCGTTAATTTATTGTCTAAAGATGAAGTAAATCCTGCTTTGTTGGCATTTATAGAAAGTCCGCAATGAAACTAATTTGCATCTTTGCAGTTTAGACAAGTTTCGGGGCTTCCTTCCCTTGAATGCTGCATTGGAGGGAGTTGTTCCGCTATTGAGTCTAGTTCGGGTAGCCATTCATTCATGTATTGCCTAGTGATGTATGATACGTTTTAGTAATTTAATCTATCAAGTGGCAGAGCAACTTTTATGTTAATCTTTTAAGATGATGAAATATGTAGGAGAAGCAGAGTATCTGGACTGCTATGAAATTAGTAAACGTATTTATGGCTTGGTTTAACTCCTCTTATTTTTTTTGGTAATAATTCTGTTAAGCATATGAGTCTGATGGAAGAAGCAATGGAGGAAGTGATAGCTACAGGAGTAGGAATCATTCCATTTTAAAATTCAGCACTTCCTCCAATACCAGATACAATATAGACATCTGATAAAAAAAAAAAAACATAAAAAACAAAAAACCAAATAATATTTTATTATAATTGCACAAATGAACACGGGGGTTTAACCGGTTCACCAAATCGGCTACATCCACGAGGGCTTGTTTGCGTTTGTATTTCACTATATAAGATAATCTTACTGAAATGTTGGTTTAATGATGCTATTTGTTGCTGGAAGTCAAACTCCACAGTATCACGGTGGCGAATAGACACTGGAGAGGTGATGGAGACAGACTGTGTTGGTTGCTAGATCATTTGGGATGTTACAATTACACAAATGAACACGGGAATTTAAGTTTTCACCAAATCGGCTACATTCACGAGAGCTTGTTTGCATTTGTATTTCACTATATAAGATAATCTTGCAAATGCAATGAAAAGTGATCTAAAGCGTATACATAACGTAAAAGAAATAGCTGATGGGGAGACAGGAGAAATCTTTCTTGTTGGTGTGTTCTTCCTTCGGTAACTCGGTTCTTGCTCTTCCTTAAAGGGTTGGCTGAACTGTCTGCTTCGGGATATAGAACATCTTTGAAATTGACGTCGACAGTTTCGTGAACACTACAAGTCAGAAAAGGATCCTTGCCGGATCATTTTCCTGGGAATCCCGTAATCGTGGCTGTTCATCATACATCATACAATCAGAAATCATTTGAAATTTAAAATTTAAAATTAAATATAAATTGAATCTAACGAAAACTGACCGCACGATGTACGATGAATGACTGATCACAGAATCCGCGGGATCCCCGAGGATCCTTTTCCCTACAAGTCGAGGCCCGTAGGCACTCCTACTCACTTCCGCAAACTTCCTCTTATAATCTCATTCATAATTCTACATATATAAAACAAACAAAAAGCACAACTAATTAATCACATTATCAGCTATATTAATCTGCTCTGTTTTGCACTGAATCATAGTTTGTGTATTGATAATATGTGGTATAAATTAATAAAAATGCTACACAAAAGAGAGAGAGAGAGAGAGGAAACGTTTACAGAAACGGTTTGAGTAGGAGTTGCAATAGCCATCTGCAAAATATTAAAAAAAAAAAATGTGATGAATAAGATGCTCTTTCCTTAAGGTGTTTGACATAACACACAAACACGTATCACACTTACGAAAGGAACAAAGTAATGTAAAAGCAGTGTAAAAATACTAGATAAATTTTAATGCAACAGTGATATAATTGTATATCATGACAAAAATGGACATGAAAACGTGGGCAATGACGACGACAACAGTGGTGAGGGCAATAGTGGTAAGTGGCAACAACGACAATGGTGGCGGTTGTGGTTGTGGTGGCAATAATGGTGGTGGTGGTTGTGGCGGCAACAATGGTTGTGCCAGTTGTCATTGTGGTGGAAGTGGTGGTAATGGTGGCGGGTGGCACGCCCCAATCTCCATGTCCAAAGGACATCAGAATGGTCACGTGTTGGCCGACACCCTAGGGTGATACAAGCCATTTAACGGATGCATATGCCAAGAACATGTGAAACATACATATAAATTTCGCTCGTAACTACGCAAAGTAATATTCAAATATAAGTCTTACAAAATACAATAATAATATTCAACTGCCAATAATGAATATAATGATAATGCATGACATGTTCAGAGCATACAACTAATCCAGAGTACAAGTGAAAGGTAAAATAGAGAGGTGATATTACAATAGATGTCAAAGCAAAAAAGATGATATGAAATCACCGGTAGGGGAATGTCTCGTAACTCGGATTGTACACCTCGTTCCTATGTCTTGAGGGGGCACAAAACAAACATGAGTGGACCAAGTTAATATATATATATAATACTGAAACAGTTATTCAATGTACTGACCCCAAACTTTTATGAAAACTCATAGCATAATATGTAATAGGTTTTCCGAAAACCCTAACATGCCATAAAACCTTTCATGAAAAATATATCGTAAAATGTGCTAAATAGTGGTATCATGTATCATTATCTCACGGCCGAAGCCACCAACCTACGCCTGGCCGAAGCCAATATAACTATCTCGCCCATAGGCAGAACAGTGACCACTAGATACGCACAAAAACATTGAATATAATCTTTCCAACATAAGTACATATATCTCAAAAACATCTTCATAGCATATAATCATCCATCATATATACTACAAGGAAGTGTAAAAACATGTTCATAAGTAGTATATAGTCATCGATCATATATACTACAAAGAACATAAGTTCGATAAAGTATGGTATTCCAAAATATTCTTAGTAAAACATGATAATAATAAAGTACAAATCTAATTTACTCATAAAATGTAACCATTAAATCATGCTTTTCATGTATGCATTTCTACTATTAAAACATGCATTTTAGAAAGGGTCCACTTACAGATACTCTATCGTCGAAGAGTCGTGCGAAATAGGAATGATGGAATCGCCGCTAATAAATGCACCTAAGCATATAAAGGGTCCAATTAATAAAACTAAACTCAAACGATTGAATTTCGAAAAACGAACATCATAAATGGATTCAGGATGTCGAAACTAGCTTAGGAGGCGTCCCGACTGAAAGTCAACAAAAAGTCAACGATTAGCGTTGATTAGAAGTCAACGGTCAACAGTCAACGAGTCCGAATCAACAAGTTAGGTCACGGGCCAGATCATCCGGGTTGAGTTAGCTAGGCTGGGCCAAGGGCTAATAGGCCGATTCCATGGCCCAAAAGCCTGGGGTCACTTGGGTTTTTGGGCTTGGGTTTAATTGGCTTAGAGCCTGAAAGCTCGGCCCAAAGGATTCGATTGGGTTGGCTCAGTGGGCCAAAGCCCTTAGTTCTAAACAGTCCTAAGGCCCGAGTCCGAAGGTTTAAAAGGTTTACTAAATAGGTTTGGGCTTTAGGGGGGTCATTGGGTTGGGTTTAAGGCTTAGAGCTGGTACAGCCCGAAAGGCCTGGGTTTGATGGGTTACGGGTTTTGGGTTTCCAAGTGTGGGTCAACTGACCCATTTCTGTCAAGAACGAAGGCCGGAGCCTCCCGAGCTCTGCTCAACGCTGATTGGCCACATTAACCTACAATCTGGCATCTAAAATAAACATAAAGACAAGAGGGAGCATTTGGTACCTTCGATTCACTTCGAAATGGCCAAAGGTGGCCGAACTTGGGTTCAAACACTACGGCTCGCCGAGGGTTCTCTGTGTTCCATAGAGGCAAGGAGAGAGGGAAAGAGAGTGCTACCACAATGGTGAGTGTCGTGGTGTTGTCGCCGATGGATTTCCTTGGGTGTGGGGGTGTCCGGGTGTGTGGGTATTGATCGAGAAGGGGAAAGAGTAAGCTGCGAGAGAGATTCGAGAGTGAGAAGGAAAGTGCTCGGGAAGAAGAGAAAGAATGAGAGATAAGCAAACAGAGAGAGGAGGAAATTTCAGAGAAAATTTAAAAAGTAGATTCAGTTTGGTTAGAGATATAGGGTAGAATTGTAATTTCATAAATTGTTAAAATAAATGTAAAATTACAATTTATTTGGGGATGGGATTTCATAGCGGGTATGGCTGTGGTGGTGTTTGTATTGGTGGTGGTGGTGACGCGACTGTGGTGTGGGCCGTGTGGTGGTGGCGGGAACAATGGTGGTGTAAGAGGTTAGCGTTTGTAGTGGTAGGTGGGCTGGTAGTGATCACTTTGTTCTCTAAAGTTAAATAATATCATTCTTTAAAATTAATGGGCGTATTGCATGAATTAAAAATATTCATTAAAAGCTTAACTCCACTTTTTAGTAAATCAACTTTTAAAAGCAACCTACATGCTGCTTTTAAAAGCTGTTGTCTAAAGGCTATTTTTAAAATAAACAGGATATTTTGTCTTTACCAAACATTTTTTACTACTTAACTTTAAAATGAATCAGATTTTGATGAAAAAATAAAAAAGCAACACCCAAACTTGGCCTTGGTGGGTGACCATTTTGAAGTCATTAGACAAGAAGTTAAGTATTGCAGAGTTTGCCTACAATCATTCTGTCAGCATCAGACTGTGTCCTTTCTATATTGTTTATGGCTTAATTCTGCGAGCACTAGTTGATCTTGCTGTTGCCCCAATCATGAATAGAATTAGTGGCAACGCTGAAAATTATGTTGACAACATCAAGCAGGTCCCTAGCGTGACTCACAAGCACCTTCACGAAACAAGTCATAAATACAAAGCTCATGTAGATTCCAAAAGGCGAATGGCCGAGTTCGATGTGGGAGATTTTGTTTGGGTAGTTTTGATGAAGGATTGTTTTTTAGCTAAAGATTATAACAAATTATGTGCAGCGGAAGATTGGCCATATAAAATTCTTGAAAAGATTTACCCCAATGATTATGGCCTGAAGTTACCAAGCCATATTTGTGCTTCAGATGTATTTAATGTGAAACACCTCATACTATTCAGTGGGGACATCGACTATACTGGACATGCAAAGTGATCACCACCGCTGACTTAGAGATGCTGAAGATGATGCGGGCAACGGTTGCTGCTTCCTCTTCTTTGAAGGTTGGTTATGGCAACACCACCAGCAGACTCAGACTCAGAGGTATGCCGCCTTGTCTTCTTCAATCTTCTACTGCTCTTGTTTTCTTCAACAATTACTTGGCTTTGTTTCACTCTCCGTCTTCTAAATCGACCGAATCTAGAAACACCCAACAACACCAGCCTGTGAAAATCACTAATGTTGAGGATGCTCTCAATGTGTTCGACGAAATGCTTCAAATATGCACACCTTCAGTGTTACAAGGTTGTTGAATGAAATAGTGAGTAAACATATCTTTCCAAATATGCACACCTTCAGTGTCCTGGTTGATACATTTTGGAAAGAGGGGATGGTCCAAGACGCAAAGAGCATGGTCGAAATGATGATTCAACGTGATATCGAACCTAATACGATTACTTACCAATTTGTTTATGGATGGTTAATGTAGCATTACAATTTGTTCAGTAATGCTAATGTCATTTGTCAACGATTTAACTTTATGTCATTCTATTATTGATGCCTAATGTCACAACTGAAGATATACGTCAAAAGGACCATAATACAGACTTCTTAAAACTGCAAGGTCCTCGAGCGAGTACGTTCTCCACTGCCCTCGTCTTCATGTTTTTTTTTTATTTTTTATTTTTTTATTTTTTTATGAACAAACGATATTAACTACATTAAGGGGATGAAGAAGTAGGCTAAGTCTCAGAATGGGCTAACTGCTAGCATAATGAGGTTCAAATCACCTTTAAGTATGAATCGAACCTAAGACCTTTCACTTACAAATAAAGATGAGTACTACTAGATCGTAATATTAAATGACGTCTTCATGTACGTTTAAAAAAAAAAATAACAGAACAAAGTCAAATCTTCTATTAAAAGGAATAAATAATGCTAGGTAGACTAAATTTGTAGATTAAATGTGCAAACTAAATGATATGTTACTAATGAGAAAGAAGCACGTTAATCAACACTTAAGTAATAATCCAATTATCAACTCCCGTGTTTTACAAATTTAGTCTATCTAATACTAGCCAAAAGGCATTAGAATGTTATATAAAGGGTGCATTCCCAGCAGAAAATCAAATTAATCCAGTAAATTGGACCGGTCTACTCAATTCGGTGCAGTTTTGTATTTGTACTTTTTATGAGTAAACTATAAAATTGGTCCCTAAATTTACACTCTAGTTTAGATTTAATCGTGGAGTTAAAAATTCATGAAATATTGGTCTTTTTGTTCCTTTTATTTTTGTCAAAATCAAACTCGATAACAAAACCAAAATTTTCTCAATATGCGTATTCCCACTCAAATATTTCTGCTTGTTTTCTTTGGGATCTGGATTTTTTTTTTCTTTATTTAGCAAAAATTTCTTGTCTAGTTGGAAGAATTTGAAGTTTCAAACCTATAGGAAATTGTCTTGAAATGATTTTAACGAATCGAGTTGTGGTTGACTCTCTCAATTTATAACTTTATGTCACGGGCAGTGTGTTGTCCTATTTTCAAAGGCGAAATAAATATCCTCAATCTGGTAATGTTGGTTTCACAAATATCAGTTTGATTTCAATGTACAAACTACAGACCCGTGATTTTCTTTAAGAAGGCTTTTAACATATAGACCCACTTGTTTTCTATTTTTTATTGTTCTCCTCTCATTCAAATTTCGCATTGAGCTTTTGATATATGTGTCCCATTACTAATCCAATGAAAGAGGATATTCAAAAAAATAAAGATCAAACAAGGATCACTTTTTTATTAGGGAGGTAATGATTTTTTTTTTTAATTAGGGGTTTTCCTTGAAAGAACAAACTTTTTAAATTTATAAATAAATATATATAAAAAAATAGTTAATTTGATGAAGAAAGAGTCGTAATAAATGTAAGGAAGAGGGATCTTTCACCCAATAGCGAAGGGTTTGAACTAAGATTTCCAGATAAAAGAGTACTAGTATATCTGATACATAATTTAAATGTGGGAATTTGTCCTCTAAAAAGGAAATATTGAATGAATTGATCGTAACTTAGAAGATTTTACGATTTATGTCGCCTTTAAGAAAGATACTAATCGTAGGAAAAAGGCGCAATTTTTATTCTTAATATTTACGTCGGGTTAGTTTTCAAATTGCTTAAGATTGTAATTGTATGAATTGATCTAATAAAGGGCCTTTGCGGGAATTAAAGGTGACAACACTGCAGCGGTCCAGTTGCTTAAGAAGATGGAGGAAGGGGCTTGCAAGCCTGACATAGTTATTTATAACACGATTATCGACAGTCTTTGCAAAGATACTCTAGTTGCCGATGGACTGAACCTCTTCTCAGAAATGAAGAGTAAGGGTATTGCCCCAGATGTCATGACCTATAACTCTTTGATTCATGGAGTTTGCAAATTACAGGATTGGAAAGAAGTCACAAGATTGTTGAATGAAATGGTGAGTAAACATATATTTTCAGATGTGTACACCTTTAATGTCTTGGTTGACACATTTTGTAAGGAGGGGATGGTCCAGGAAGCAAGGAGCATAGTCGAAATGAAGACGCAAAGAGATATCAAACCTGATACTATTATGTACAACACGCTTATAGATGGTTGCTGTTTGCGAGGAGAAATGGACGAGGCGAAAAAGGTTTTTGACGTAATGCTTAGGAAAGGGTGCATGGTCGATGCTCGTAGTTATAACATATTGATAAATGGCTATTGTAAGCTTAAGAGGATAGATGATGCCCGGATGCTTTTTCTGGAAATGTGTCATAGGGGAATTGTTCCAAATTTGGTTACTTATAACACTCTTATTGATGGGTTTTGCAAGATGGGAAGAATACAAGATGCACATAACTTGTTCTCTCAAATGCAAGCTTTCGGCCAACGTCCAGATATTCATACTTATTCTATTTTACTGGATGGCCTTTGTAAAAAACAACAATTTCCCAAGGCAGTTGAATTGTTGGAAGAGATGGAGGGAAGGAAGTTGGATTTTAATATTGTAACTTCCAGTATTCTTATTGAAGGTTTGTGCATAGCTAAAAAAGTTGAATTTGCGTGGGATCTCCTTTGTAGTTTATCAATAAGAGGAATTCAACCTGATGTCAGGACATATACCATAATGATCAATGGATTTTGTAATGGGGGGCTAACATTTGAAGCAGAAAACTTGCTTAGAAAAATGGAAGAGAAAGGTTGTTCTCCAGATGGTTGCACGTACAACACAATTATCTGTGGGTTAATCAATAACAACGAGACGTCAAGGGCAGTGAGGCTTATTGAAGAAATGGTGGAGAGGGGTTTTTCTGCAGATGCATCAACTACAGAGTTGGTCATTAATTTATTGTCTAAAGATAAAGTAGATCCCGCTTTGTTAGCATTTATAGAAAGACCTTGTTGAAATTTATTTGCATCTTTGAGGCTTTGACAACTTTCGGTGCATCCTTCCCTTGAATGCTGCATTAGAGGGAGTTGTTCCACTGCAGGGTCCAGTTCAGGTAGCCATTTGGTCATGCATCGACTAGTGACGTATGATATGTGTTAATTGAATCAATCAAGTGGTATAGCAAATTTTATGTTACTCTTTTATGATGATGAAATATGTTGGAGAAGTAGAGTATCTGGACTGATATGAAATTCATAGACATATTTATGGCTTGTTTAATTTCTCCTTTGCTTTTTGGTGATAATTCTGTTTATGACATTATCTATTAATACTTTTGAAAGCATAAGAGTGATGGAAGAAGCAATGGAGGAAATGATAGTTACCAGCGGAGGACTCAATCAATTTTAAAAATTCTGCACTTTCTCTAACACCAGATACAATATACATCTGAGCAAATGATGCATCCGAATTCCATCGCGGAAGGAACAGTCTTTAGCCGATCAAACGCCGTCTTGCGTAATTCTATCTGCACTATAAATGTTGAAAGAAGAGAAGGCCATCTCTCAGTATACAGAAGCCAGCTTACATATTTTTAAGCATTCTGGCAAGGAAGAGTATTCTGAAGCTTCTTTTCAGACGTATAATCGTAATGACTTGGGAATTGGATACACATATATCATCATTCGACGTAGGAGTTGCAATAGCCATCTGCAACGTAAAAAAAGAAAAGTGATTAATAAGATGCTCTTGCTTTATGGTGTTTGACATAACACACAGTATCACACACACATCACACTTAAGCAAGAGGAGGGGAAGTTTCAAAAACTCAACATCATATCCATTAGGATATTGGATACATGGGTAGAAATTAGGGGTGGGCAAACGGGTCTTGGACCCGCGGATCGGGGTGGATCTTTGCGGTTAGGGGCGGGTCCAAAAATTACAAATAAAAAACGGGGCGGGGCGGGCCCGTTCCTAATGAATAACGGGGTGGGCCGGTTCTAAATATTGGGAAAAACGGGCCCCCGGCCCGGACCGTTTATTCCCTACAATGATTACCCTCTATTGTCTATTAGACTATTACCCTCTCTCCCTTATTCTCATACCTAATTCGACCCTCACCCTCTTTCTTTCCGCTATCTCAATCTCTCTCCGTTCTCTCGATCTCCTCCCTCCCTCTCTGTCTCTCTCTCTGTCTCTCTCTCTGTCTCTCTCCATCTCACCTCCAACTCACTCACCGTAAACCATATGCGCCACAAGCAACCGTCCACAAAGCATCACCAGCTGCGCCACAAGCCGCCGTCCACTCCCTTCTCTCTTTCCTCCAATCCTGCGCTTGAGCTGCCATAACTCTCACTCTCTTTGGACACCTCTATCTCCGATCTGTGCAGCTCCTAGAGGAGCTCGATGAGAGGTTTCAGACGCTGTGGAACGAGATAAGGATCTTGGTCGGGTCGGGCTTATCCTGCAGCGATTTGAGTCTGTGTGGGGGACAAGGCTCGACAAGCGAGTTGAATTGCTTGGAAACGGCCAACGGATGAGGGTCTTGACGTCGGACAGTTGGAGATCGAGTAGAAGATATGGAGGATAAGCGCTTCCAGGAGGTGACCATAACCGGAAAGAAAAAAAAGAAGATTTGTGGACCCGTCTAGAACCAGCTCGTTTCAAACAGGCTGGGTTAGGTCCGGTTCTAGGGATCAAATTTGCAATGCCCGGCCCGTTTCCCTTTTAAGCGGGTCCGGTTCGGTCCCTTCAAATTTGGGCCCGGTCCGGCCCATTCCCACCCCTAGTAGAAACACACGGTTGTCCAGTCGGAGATTGGTGGAATGTTGGGAGGTGGGAAACAATGTAGGGGTCATGTAACTGATAAGGAATAACATTTGGTATTAGAGCACAATTTCGTTCTATTAAGACCATGAAGGAATTAGTCTGCCATATATATATATATGAAAATGCTAAGGAGATTTTCTCAAAAGTAGGACTCTCCATGAATTCTCCGCCACCTCATATTTTTGGCATAATTCCAACATTACAAAGCATTGTGCAAAACACATGAGGTAGCAAAATTATATTTTAAGAGAATCTAAAATCTACTTTAAAACTATTACAATAATTTAAAAAGAGAGTTTCAAACTCGAATTCTTTAAAAACCAGGAATAGCACTCGATATTTCCTAGCGAGTAGTGAACCCATGACCTTAAACGTGTAACATTTTACTACGCAAACAACTTAAATATTCATTAAAAAGGGCAAGAAGTGGAGCCACTCAGGAAACGAGAGGCGCAGTGCGCTCAATCGCTTTACGCCTTCTCTTTTTCCCTCGACTCTCTACATAATAAAAGCTCCGTTTGTCGTATCGTCAGCCCAATTCCCCGAGCCGTCGAGCAAAAATGGCCCTCGTCGGCGTGCTTGCTCTTCAGGGATCTTTCAACGAACACATAGCAGGCACTCCATTTTTGCCGCCCGCCCCCTCTCTCGCAGCATATGTATTCGATATATGATTTTGCTGACTGTTTGTGTGTTTGTGTGTGTTGTAGCTCTGAGAAGGCTTGGGGTGAAGGGCGTAGAGATAAGGAAGCCGGAGCAGCTTGAATCTGTGGCCTCCCTTATAATCCCTGGAGGCGAGAGCACCACTATGGCTAAGCTCGCTGAGTACCACAACCTGGTCTCTCTCTCTCTCTCTCTCTCTCTCTCTACACTTCTGGGTTTGTGTCATTTAGTACTTTTATGTATGTTAATTCTTGGGTTAATGTGTAAATGACTGCTATAGAACTTCAATTTCCAGGTAAAACGTTGTATAGTTTTGATATTTAAGTGATTAAATTTGTAATTTTTAAGAGAAACAAAAGGTAATGGGTTTTGTTATAATAGTAATTGTGGGTTAGGAGAGCTATTAACCAAGCATGAACAATTTCGGTTTGCCTTTTGTACTAAAACTCCAACAGAGGGGATAAATAAAGGAGGAGAAACTAGACTATAACCTTATTTGATTGAAAAAGCAAATGACTTTGCTAAATGTAACCACCACCTTTTGTTTCTTTTTTGCACAAAAGGAATTTTGCTAAATATTTGTACAGTGTCTAATTGTTTATACACTCTAATACGTTTTTGGCTTACCAAATGGTTAGGAATTCGGACATTTTCTACGTTTTCATATTTGGTTATCATTTCTGCATTTATTTTGTTCACAGTTTCCTGCTTTGCGCGAGTTTGTTAAAATGGGGAAGCCTGTTTGGGGGACCTGTGCAGGTCTTATTTTCTTAGCAAACAAAGCTACAGGTTCGTTTCCTTCTTTCTTTTCTGCTATGAATCTTCGAATTTTATTTTGCTTCTTCAATACAAATGAAAGTAACCAAAAGTTTAACTTTATAATTGAGACAAGTTGCATGTTTTTCAGGACAGAAAATAGGAGGACAGGAACTTGTTGGCGGCCTAGATTGCACTGTTCACAGAAACTTCTTTGGCAGTCAGGTAATGCACTGACTTCTGTATTCTCTCAAGTTAAGCATGCTTTATCAAGACAGATATGCCGTATGCAGCAAAATGATGAGACACATGTTGCATTAGTAAATTTGTCAGTATTTACCATGGTAAGAGTGTCCTAGAGTTTGTGTTCAAAAAAAAAAAAAAAAAAAAAAGACAGAAGGCAATGAGCTGGCTCTAGCTAGTTAGCAATTGCCTCAAAGCTATGAAGTACCTTTTTCTTTCTTTTGAGGTCTTCGAAACGGATTGATCGCCAAGGTACAGGAGGGTTTCGATTCAATAAAATTTTAATTGATGAGTGATAAAGAAAACAAATTATACATGGCAATACTATTAAATCAAAATATTATATGACAATAAACTCGTTTTATGTAGAAATTTTTATTCACTAAAATGTTTCCCACTAATGTGATATGTTGTCAAGAGGTCTATAATTAAACAATATTTTTGTTTACCATGGTAAGAGTGTCCTAGAGTTTGTGTTAAAAAAAAAAAAAAAAAAGGTCCTAGACTTCTTTACTTTGGAAAGTTCATAAAAATAGAGTTGTACGCGGCGCAGAGTATTTGATTGGTTGAACTGTGTTTGAATATCATTTCTGTTACCTGTAGTCTCATCTGTAAACTATGTTCCTGTGCTTATTAATGGGAAACTGTGGATTCCATAGTTCTAAATTTTTGAAGGTCACACATTCATGTAATCTTGAAAGTTGTGCACGATATTGGACCTGGATGATGTTTTAGATTATGATGAAATATAGGATGTATATAAGAAAAAAAAGAAAAGACATCCACTATTTCTTCACAAAAAACCACATCACTGTCTTATCTAAGGAGTCCAGTGGTGGTTATTTTACTAGCACAGACATAAAAAGAGAATAAAACACTTGCATGAAACTTTATTCATGTGCTTTTATGTGTACTTCATAGGGTTTGTATTTGGAAAAAAGAGCATTGAGCTAATGGACTACGATATTGGCTCCATTACTTATATTTTTGGTGTCATCTGGAGGAGGTCAAGCACTTGTCTAATGACTAGATATTATTTTGAAACTAGATAAAGGAAAGGAGAAGGGCAAGAGGGGCTGGGATAATACATACGTATTCTTGGTGGAAAAAGAAGAAGTTATTTTAGATGGGTGTAGCGCACCCAAACCACCACTTGGGTACATACCTGGTTTTAACGTTAAATAGATAAATAAAAAAGGAACAAGAGCTATGAGGAACTGACCTATTTAGGGAACTGTCTGTTGGAACACATAAGTTTACGTAATTTTGATATTCTGTGTGGTAATTGTTTTGCTTTTCCTAAAACACAAACTTACAGATTCAGAGCTTTGAGGCTGAACTAGCAGTACCAGAGCTTGCTTCTACGGAAGGTGGTCCTGAAGTATTTCGTGGAGTTTTCATCCGTGCTCCTGCTATCCTTGATGTAGGACCAGAAGTTGAAGTGCTGGCTGATTATCCTGTCCCGTCCAATAAGGTGTTGGATTCAAATTCCACAGTTGAAGCTCAAGAGGTTTGTGGTTCTCTCCTGTCTATAGAATTTTTTACTGATTATACTGTTATATAATCAGTCTTTAGTCAAGCCTCATTTGTTTCGTTTAGGTTGGCAGCTTCATTTGCATCTTCAGTAACCATATTTCCTTGTAAACCATAAAACATCCAATATGTAACAGGTGGGTAAGTTCAACCAGCTCCGTCAGTGGTTGGCGGTTCTATTATTTGTGGATAGGGTATATAGGATTTGCTTTCGAAGAAGTTGAAAAAATCAGGTTCATTTCTTCTAAAATAGGGTAGTTAGTTTGCAAGTTCATGATAGCCGAGCAAGCAAGTTACAGTCAAAAGGACATTTTCTTATACGAGAAGCTGTAATTTACTTGTGGTCTTGTCTTAAGTATATGTCTATGATTGAAAGCTGTTGACTACAATCAGACTAGAATAATTTGATCTGTTCATCTTCTCGCTTAGTTTTGGTCTCTTAGAATCACCACTCACAAACCTGGTTCTGCCATGTGTTTATAACACTTATTGTGTAGTTAGTTAGATTTTGCACAGAAATATATCGTCCGTAACACTGATTCTGCAGTATATATCAAAAGACACTATCAAAGCTTCTGTTCTGGTGTGCAAATATGCAGTTATATTGCTCCACAAAACCAGATCATCATTCGTCTAAAATGAAATTGCCAATGACGGCATGCTGCTGGAATATATTAAGTTCGTTTTTACCTTCTTGTTGCTATTTTCTTATTACTTTTTGACATTCCAGGAGAATCCTGTGTCTGAGAATAAAGTGATTGTAGCAGTTCGACAAAAGAATTTGCTGGCGACTGCCTTCCATCCTGAATTGACAGCAGACACTCGATGGTAAATATGCTTACTCTGTCATCCATTCTCCGAAATTCACACGAGGCTCTAAATATTTAAAATCGCAGGCATAGTTACTTCTTGAAGATGTCAACTGAAACCGGAGAAGGAGCCTCAAGTAGCATCGTTGCTGTTGGAGCTGATCTAAGTTTAGACCAACAAACAAAGATTGACCTCCCTATATTTCAATAGTGGCCCAGATAGAGAATTGTTATGGTTTATTCCCTGCAGTATTTAGATTCCTTACTTTATAATGTCTGTTAAGGGTCTTTGATGGTGGAAAGTATTCTTTCAGATGAATGGTTTAGTTCTAAGGAAAACTAACGAAAAGTCCAAAAAAACTTTAGTTTTAATGAAAAATGACAAATAAAGGTGTAATGAATAGTACTCAGGAAAGGTAAAAATGTGGTTTTTTGTTAAAGTGAACAGTTCCGGGAATGTTTCGTTAAAACTCCCATAGTTCTAAGGTGGATAACAAGTTCTGCATTTCGGATGGTTGTATATACAAAGCTTCCTTTCAAATTCCAAATTACCATCTTCCATTTACCTAGTACTGTATCATTAGGATCTCAGCCTGGCCTTTTAACTGCAATTACTGTTTGTATTATATCGTAAGGTTGTCCGTCTTCCCTATATAGCTGGTCGGACAAATGTTGTCGCTAGAACCGACCCTGCGATTACACATTTGACACACGTCACAGACAACACAATTACTGGTGCAACTGATGGGCCTCGCATGTATAGATGAGTCAAATTATCAATTTGCCCTTCATTTTGTTTGCTTGTAAATTCTGTGTTATAACTTCATTTTGTGAACGGTTTTTCGCCTACGCGTTATGAGATTTGGCATGCAATGACATTAGTGAACGATACTGATTTGTTGCGTATTTGGCGTACCTTAAATGACTCACACAAGCCATATTTCATTAAGATGTGTATGGACGATGAATTGTATCCTATGCTATAAGTAGGATGAACTGTTTTAGTGTGTGAAACTTTCATTATTGTTTTAGCAATACAGTAATTTTATTAAGTCAGGAAGTCCAATTGCATCTTCCCTTATTTGCATATTTATAAGTTCTAGAATATCTGTTTCTTTTAGGTCACAAGAATCTATCCATTTCAAGCACCATTTGTTTTGCAATCAATATATCAAAACTCTTTCATTACCTGTTGCATTTTTGAATAGGTACTAATAGGGGTGGGTGCGGGTTGGGTTGGGTTGGTTTTGGGCTAAAACCAAAACCAAACCGACCTAGTCGGTTAAGCCAAAATTGCAAACCGAAACTGATCAAGTTGGGTCTAAAACCGATAATGTCGTTTAACCAACAATGGTAGGTTGGTTTGGGTCAATTTTCAGTTTGTGTGAACACTAGTTAAATTCAAAGTTTAACATTCAAACATTCTTAAAGTTACAAAAAAGAAATTCATCAAAGCTCCAATTTTTCAAAATATTACAATCCAAAAGTTTCAAAAGATCAAAAGTTCCAAAGTTCAACAGATCTACTGGAGAAGGCAGTACATATAGATACTTAAATATTACGTTCAGACATTCTTAAAGTTCAAAAGTTTTACTGGAGAAAGCATTACATATAGATAATTAAGAATTGAAGTCCCAAAAGTTCCAAAAGTTCCATACTTCCATGCCTCTGGGAACTTTCCCAGCACTTCCTACACTCCAGCAATCTACCCATGTAATAATTATGTAAACACAGAAGCATAAGCTTTGCACAAGAGTTCGTAAAACTACCACGTTTTGTTTTGTTGTGGTAGGTACATGGTATGCCTATTATGATTAAAACAAATAAAAGCAAACACACGGATCAGTTTGGTTAACCGATGTCCAAGAATTATAAGAATTGCTCATCAAACTGACCTTAGTCAGTGCGGTTCGGTTAACTCACCGAATAGAAAACGATAAAAAAAAAAAAAAAAACCAAACCAAACTAAACCGTCGGTGCGGTTTGGTCGGTTTTGTCAGTTTTTTTTTTTTTTTTTAATTGCCCACCCCTAGGTACTAATATTCAGTAAGTGTTAGTGTAACAAACATTTCATAATTAGGCATATATGTGTTAAAAAATCAACAATAAAAAAACCATCCCATCCCATCCATCCCATAAACATTGTACCAAACAATAGACAGAACATAGATACACTAGTCATTTAATCTTCTTGTCCATTACGCCTAGTGTGTACAAACGCAGAACAGAACAACTGTCCCCTTCAAGCATGTGCATACCAAACGTGGCACTAAACCTCTGTTCTATCATGTTCCATTCTATTCCATTATGTTCTCCATACCTAACTCTACCTAAGTGACAGAAAAATATCACCAACCACGTCACAATTGTTGCCCAATCTAATTCAACCCCATAGATCTCTCTCTTCGCAACAATTTATTGTCATGCAATGGTTCGGTTCAGTTCGATTAATTGTATTTCAACTCACTTGTATATAATTGTAATCGTGTTTTTACTCAGAAATAAGTTTTTCGTATTTAGAATCCAATCCAATCCAACCCATATCGGTTGAGTTGGTCGGTAGACCAAATGCCCACTATTTTGGCAAAAAGTAGCATATGTAATGTCGGTTAGGTCTTCAAATAATATAATTTTGGCAAAATATTAATGTCACATGTTTTCCCTCATAGAAAAAGGAATCCATTCAGGATTTGGACATCAGTTAAAAAAAGGGCAGTACTTGGAAGCATGGACTATGACTATATATATGTATATGTGTATATATAGGTTTGGTTGCCAAATTCTTTGCAACACTACTCTGCTAGCCTTGCCTTCTTTTTTCTCTTCACACATGGATTCCAAGTATGCACTGTGTTTTCTTCTCATTCTTCTCTCTTCAACTTTCTTTGTAACCACTCAAGCTGTCCAACCATATGAACAAGCAAACCAATCGAAAACACCGGGAATCAACGCCAGTTTGGTCTCCGGTGTACCTTCTGACAAAGGGTATCACGCCATGGCACTAACCCTAAACACCATTCTTGATGCTGTGATTCTTCCAACCCTAAACATAAACCCTAATACCACTCTTACCCTCTTTTGCCCTCAAGACAAAGCTTTCTTTAACCCCAAATATCCACAGCCTCCGTTGACACTCGAGTACCATGTTGTAGAGGACTTCTTCGATCCGGCTTTCCAAACCCTAAGGTATCCAGAGTATGACGTGACAAATTTGAGAGAGGATTCTTCTCAAGGATTTTTCGGGTGGCCAGATGCAGCTGGGATCATTAGTTGGTTTCTCTTTCTAGCACTGCTTGCTGGTTTCATCACTCGATCACGTATTTCTTGTAATTAGCCATATAACGATGGAGAATATGAACCTCTGCCACTTCATACTATGATTTAGAGGTTTTTTTTTTTTTTTTTTTCACTTGTTCGTGAAACACGTTGATTGTTGCTTATTTCACTTGTTTGTTAGCTTGCCTAGTTTTGAGATTGACAGAAGTCCGAGACCGCCATTTTGATGCAACTCCGCCATATTTCATACTCGATGAGCTAAGGTCATGAAGAACACAAAAGAAACATAACAAACAAGACTAACTAAATCGCGCACTCAGTAATCTGTGAGAGAGTGCGGGAAATTTTAGGCCTTTGGAGAAGAAAAGAAGATGAAGGCAACTAAGGCAATGTAATCACACCGCACAATCCGAATACAAAAACCAGTTCAAAGTACAGGACGAGCAGCATCTGATGGCGGAACTGGAACGACTTCTCTTCGAAGTTCCTTAACAACAGCAGCCAATGCCTCAGGGTTGAGACCCAAATCGCATAATGCAATGAGGATGGAGAGGGTGTGACGATCAAGCCCCGTGTCAAGAATGTTGGACATTTGAAATGCTAGTTCAAGAGATTCCCGGGCAATTTTTGCAGCATCCGCATCCATATTAATAAGCTGAATAAATGAAAAGAAAACAGTATTAGTGAACCCTCAATGATTAAAAAGAAATAAACAAGTTCATCATAATAATTCAATAACATTACAACCTATCAAAACACTCTTAGTATTCCTTTTCACCTCTTCAACAAGAATACACATGTACAAACATACTTGAGCATAAATCATTATAAACAAACTCAAAGGTACAAGATTTCATTAATACGCAGGAGAGATGACTTAGTGATGCCGCCGCAATGAGCCTTACTCAAAATGCATACAACAACCGAAAAGACAACAAAACCAGGAAATAGCGAGATTTAAATACGGAAGCATAATCAACTTATTGGATTGATCCAAGCCTTTTCTGTCATCAATTTAGGATTAATCTATGCCCTTGATTAGTTTAAGGCATTCAAACCATAGGGAAACTGAATTTTCTAAACAAGTTAGAAAAATTGATTGCACGGATTTTTCTGATTCTATTTTAATTTTTGAATTACTGGTTTCAATTGGAATCTGTTCTCTTGTTTGAGACGGTCATTGCATTTCCATATTCCACAATGTTCTCAAAATTCATTTCGTTTCTATGAGATGTCTGCCTATCAGGTGCATAAACAATCTGTACACAGAGACAACAGACGACTTAGCTTGAGGAACTTTTGGTGTTTGGGGTACAATGGACGAACAGCTAACTCATTGCTTGAGGTTGGGTGTCATCCGGACTACTATTGCGAAGCAACAACACAGCAATAAAATTGTGGCATGTAATTCACTTTGAAGTCCTTTTCTTATTCTGTTTATCTTCTTATTGTTTCCAAGCTTTTGTCAGAATAGCATTGCATTTCATTTCAATTCGATTTTTCACAACACAATGATTATTTACTAAGAACACCGAACCTACTGGGGATCGGGTTGCTAGGTCCATGAAACTACCTAAACCCCCAAAACCAAACCCAAGAAACAGGTTAGTACTTTGCAAAAAACAACCCCAAATTGAAACCTCTGTTAATGTGGGCATCCCTAACTCTAGCATATTTCAACCAATTAGAAGTATGAATACATAAAACAACTCTGCAAACACAAGAAACCCAGTAAATTTCGAAATTAAAAACCCTAATTTAAATCCTAAATCAAACTCCCAAGTTAAAACACCTAAATTAACAACCCTAAACGAAATATTTCTTTTCAAATTAACCTCCAATCGATACCTTGTTGCAACTTTTGGTTATGCTTGACGTTGTGTTGTGAGAGCTGAGATGAGAGCTTCCAAATTTGTGGGAGAGGTAGCAGCAAAGGTAGAGCCAGCAAAAAGCCTGTTTAAAATAAATAAAAGAGAAAAACCATAAAATTATAGGAAGAAAAAAGAAGAAGAAGAAGAAGAAGAAGAAGATGAGGAAGTTACCGACTGAAACAACAGTAGTTACAGAAGCGAGAGGGAGAAGGAAGAAGAGCTACTACCTACATGGTGCGATTCGTGCCAAAGAAGAAAGGGAACTCGGGCGTCAACTTGTCAGCTGGGATGGGCTGGGCTGGGCTGGGCTGGGTTATACATTCTTTTGTCCCGTTGGCCCATGTACTATTCACTCCAAGTTTCTCTGTCCATCATTTACTTTGAAAAGGTTCAATTTTTAATTTTTAATTTTTAATTAAATTTTTTTGGTCAAGAATTTTTTATTAAATTTACTGCAAGAAATATTGCTATTCTAAATAAAATTAAGGGTGAAGTGCATATTTAGTCTATGAACTATCACTTCAATAAAAATTAAGTTTTTGAATTATTTTTTGGTAAAATAAGTACCTAAATTCATTAAAAATTGCTAATTTCATCTTTACTATTATCTTCTAAGTTATTTTATTCAATTTTTTGTCAATTTAAGTCACTTGACATACTTTAGAGTATAATACCATCATTTTCTCGCCTATAAGCCATTGACATTTCATATATGTTGCGAATCTAACGTCTAATTTACCTTCCAAAGTTAACTCCATACACAAATTTTTATGAAAAATTATCAATTTACCCTCCAATGTGTATCATATGCAAGTAATGTGACTTAAATTGATAGAAAATTGAATATAGTATCTTCGAACCTAATATTAGGCAGATTTTTATAATTCAAGGATTGATTTTTTTAAAAAAATAATTTATCAACTTAATTTTCACTCAGGTAATAATTTAGGAAACAAATTAGATAAATTGGGTTATCTAAATATGAAACTTGGTGGGTTGAAGAGGAAGTCCACCTGCGTAATTCCTCACTTTTTTTATTAATTCAATCGTGGAGGCATACGATACTGAAACAGCTACAGTTTGATAGTGTGCTTCTACACGTGGGTTAACCATAACTACTAGCATTTGGATTTGTCTGCAGTACGCGTAAGGGGAGTGAAACTCTTGCTCTAATATGAATAAGATGATCATTGCTCCACATGACAAGTTAAGAGATTAATACTTACGGATTTTTAGTTTAACATGTTTAAAATTATTGCTCTATATGTGGAAATATATAGTTTAGGACTATTGCTCTATTTTTCTTTTAAAGTTATAAGCTTTCCATATTTAATTTGTAGCAAAATAAGATGTAGCCTTTATTCTATTGAAATATCTCACATTGGTTGTAGAAATAAAGAAAGAAGAGTTCAAATATCTTAATTTCACACCATCTAACACCAAGGTCTTTTGTGATAAAAATTTCATACATGTCGAACTGTACTAGTAGTAATTAACAAGTTAGAGACAATATTGATGTTGCTAGAAGTGCATTTAGCCCGTCTATTTGATAATTTGACATATTCTACTACATCTCGGAATCCAATCAAATCCTCTAAAGTCATTGAAACTGATCAAAATATATTGTTTTGGTTAATTTGAACAGATAATTCTCGATGGTTGATATTCAAATATTCTCTCCCGTGAGAAAAAAAAAATGTATCTTCTATTGTGTATCAATGTCAACCAGGTTGCAGTTGACGCTAATTTAGCTATGGAGTCTTACATTAGGTATTGACCAATACATTGGAGAGTATAGTTGTACAAAATAACTTTACGTTAAAGTCTACCAAATTAGTTATGCCTTGCAAAACAAGCATTTCTAATTTTCTAGGGCTTAAAGAGCATCTTCTATGAGCCTCCATGGAGAATAGTTGTTTTGAGTACTAATATATTTCTTTCTTTACACACACACACACACACGCACATATATACAGAAAGAAATGCTAATGTGAACTGGAAAAAGAAAGAAAGCTAATGCTCTATACAAAATGCAAAATGCTTGCACCACTAAAATTTGAATTGATGCAATCGAGGTTTTAATAAAAATTCTTACCGTTTAAAAAGTTCGGATTTTTTTTTTCTTTCAAAATTTTAAGTTTATTTTTTTCATTTAAATATATAGTCAAGGTATCTCACTGTAATTTTTATGGTGAACTCGTTTTATGCATGCAAGTGGATCCAAATGTGTTCATAATTTAGTTCGCAATGTGATTTGTACGCTAGTTATAATCATCACTTGTTAATGTGAAGAATGTAACGGTGTTTTGAATTAAATAAGTTTAATACAATGGCAAAAAAAAAATTAAAACTTTTACTACAACCTTCGCATGCAAATTACAATTTCGCAGTTGTTGACGATGTTCAAATGCTCATATTGTCTAACTGCATATCCAGACTACAAAATTAACTGAAGCAAGAATCAACTTGTTCAACGGTAGATTTATGGCCGGACAGTAAAAGGATTTATCAATATAAAAAAACAGTTGATAATAGTTATTAATTTTAGTTGTTCAAAATGAGGTGAGTAAATATGAGTGTATAATAGGTGGGTAAAGAAATATCCACCCTGTTAACAACTGATAAGGCTTTACTAACCTCATTGTGTAAACTAATGTTAGTAGCTATTGTCAAGTTTTCTTGTAATGTATGTTAACTACATTTCCCATAACATAGAATTCGAATAAATTTTCTTCTCCAATCTGTCAACAATCGAATAGTCCTAGCAAGAGAACATTTTCCATACATGTACCTTTACGAATCACTAATTCAATTATTAATCAATGGCAACCCAACCAGGTAGTGTTTGTCGTATTCGTGTCATTTCTGTTATTTGACAAAGCATATTGTGTTTGATTCGTTATCTTAACGGTGACCTGATAACAACTCGATCTATTAACAGGTTGACCCAAAACCTGCTATTTTCGTGTTGTTTCATGGAGCATTAACGGATCGTGCAATAAATTGTGAGGCCTAATGAGTAAACTTGGGAAAATGGGTTGTATTTGTCATTTTCATGTCATGTTCGTTATCTTAATGGATCATGTCTTATCGTGTCAGACCCGTAATCTTAACAGGTAACCCAGTAACAACCCAATTTGTATTTATTCTTGCGTCGTTTTGTGTCAATTTTAATAGATCGTGAAATAAATTGGCAAGCCTAAAATTTATTACATACACAAGTGAGAATCATGTTACATTAAAGTCCACTAAATTATCATGCCTTGCAAAATAAGCATTTTCTAGGGCTTAAAAAAGAGCATCATTTATGAACCTCCAGGGTAGAATAGTTGTTTGAGTATATATAATGTACTTTATTTAATTCATGAAATAGGAGGCAAGAATTAAGCTCCTCCCTCGTGGAGTGGCTGGCGGTGGCGGTGAAGTGTTCTTACAGTACTGGAGCTGAAGTGCTTTAATATTATGTGTATTCTGATGACAGTCTAAAACGTCTCAAAAAGTTTCTCAATCTTTAATATGATTTTATAAATGTATTTCTAACATATTTGCTAATCACATTGATCGATCGATCTCTCATAAAAATGTAACTCATCCCCCAACTTGTTATACGAACTCATTTATGGAAGTCGATCCTAATATTTTTTTTTTTAATTAGTATTATTATTAAGAGAAAGAGGGAAAATTTTGAAATTATTAATTACAATAATTTAAGGAAATGAGAGTTTCGAACCCCGAACGCATGTAAAAAGCCAATATATTATCCATTGGAATATTAAACCACGTACAGGTTCATCCTAATATGACAAAAAAGAACGCTTTATATGACAACTTTCACATGCAAATTACAATATGTTTTCAAAACTCATGCCGAAAGAAATGCTAATGTGAACTACAAAAGAAGAGAAATGCTAAGCAATACACTAAAAACAAAATTAACAAATCGAGGATTTGTAGGTTCCTACCGTTAAAGTTCTTAATTTTGTTTACGTTTCAAGTTTATTTTACTCATTCAAATAGACTTATCACATTTTTCATATAACTTTTTGTGCATGCAAGCTAATCCAAATATGATACATGAACCAAAATGTTGTAAGCAAATATATCTAGTATATCAAGTATCATAATACAAGTAATTGAAATTTTTTATTTCAAATATCAACCACTTTTATTATGAAACTTTGTATACTAAGCCGTGTTCCTGCACAATAAAAAGTTTCTCAACAATGTGATAGTGTTTGGGATAGAAAACTTTTATTATGATGACAAATATAAATAATAGAGAAGACTTTTCTTGCAGCTTTTACATGCAAATTTCATTATTTTTTTCGGGAGTCGGCCATTTTGTCCCTCGATAACGACGCTTTGAGGAAGCCGAAAGAAGTGCTAATGTGCATTGCAAAATACACAAATAAAAAATTAGAAGCAATCCCAATGCTTAGCCAAAACTGCTGGTTCTAAGCTGTTTGATTACATGAAGAAGCAATATGAGCACAAGCATTAAGTCGAATCCCAAGGCTAATGCTAGGGTTCCCTCCCTCGTCCCTCCCTTATATAATCTCTTGTCGGACCCTTCTTTCCCATCAATTCTTCAGCTCACAACACAAACTACAATCAACAGAAGGAGAAGAGAAGCATACATATTTGGCAGCCAGAAATGGCGCCTACGATTACAATGTCGCATATTTTGGTGGCTGTTTTCGTCGTCCTTGTTTCGATGGAAGCCGCCTTGGTTATGGGGCAAGGCAATGGAAAAGGGAACGCAAATGGCAAAAAAGCCGATGAGGCTAATTACGACGTGTTGACACCACTGGGATCCGGGCAGGAGCGAGGGTTCTGCAAAGCAAAGGGGGCTTGCTATTACAAGACCCTTACGTGCCCGTCGGAATGCCCTCAGAGAAAGCCGAAGAAGAACAAGAAGAACAAGGGTTGTTTCATTAACTGCGGTAGCAAGTGTGAAGCTACTTGCAAGTGTAAGCCATTTCACCCTTCTTCTTTTTTTCTTTCAATTAACTATGTAACTGACAAAAAGAATTTAACTAGATCATATAGTTTGAAACTTTTACTAAAACTAGATCTTCTTTTCTTCTGTGCAGATAGGAAATCCAAGTGTGACGGATACGGCTCTCTGTGCTACGATCCTAGGTTTGTTGGCGGTGACGGTGTGATGTTCTACTTCCATGGAGCCAAGGGGGGAAACTTTGCCATTGTTTCAGACACCAACCTCCAAATCAACGCACACTTCATCGGGACTCGACCAACAGGAAGGACCCGGGATTTCACATGGGTTCAGGCTTTCGCAGTGATGTTCGACTCTCACACCCTTGTCATCGCAGCAAAGAGGATCTCAAAGTGGGATGACAAAGTTGATGCTCTCATGGTAAAGTGGGACGACAAAGTTGTTACCGTCCCCACTGATGGAGATGCTGAATGGAGGACTAACGGTGAAGATAGAGAGGTAGTAGTGGAAAGAACCGATGACACCAACTACGTTAGGGTTACAGTGGCCGGCCTTGTGGAAATGGACATAAGGGTTAGGCCTATCGGAGAAAAGGAAAACAAGGTTCATAACTACCAAATACCAGCTGATGACACATTTGCTCACTTGGAGACACAGTTCAGATTTACCAATTTATCCGATCTTGTGGAGGGAGTTTTGGGCAAGACTTACAGGCCAGGTTACGTTAGTCCGGTCAAGGTCGGAGTCCCAATGCCAATGGCAGGCGGGGAGGACAAGTACGAGACTTCATCCCTCTTTTCGCCTCTCTGCAAGGTTTGCAGGTTCCAAAAACAGCCTGAGCTTGCAGCTGCTGGAGGAATTGCTCAGTACTGATCAGTGATCAGTAGTAATAAACACTTTATTTGAGTATTTTGTGTAATTTGTTAGCATTTCAAACATGAAATTAAGGAATAAACAAATAAGGGCTGCAAATTAAGCTTGCCTATGACATATTTGCTATGCTACTTGTAACCCTAAACTTGTAAACTTAAATTTAGTGTGCTTATTATCTAAACTAAAGCTTTTGATTAAAACTTGTTCATTATTTTCTATAGATCTAGGCAGAGAGAAAATTGATGTGTGAATCTTGTCTTGCAAGTAACCTTGCTTGATTGTAGGGATGGCAACTTCCCTGTCAATTTCAGGCCCCGAGGAACCACCTGAATGGAACACCTGACACCGATAGGTGTAACATGTCCCGTCCAGTTTATCGGAAGTTAGGATCTTCATCAAACCGAGAGAGAGAGAGAGAGAGAGAGAGAGAGAGAGAGAGAGAGAGAGAGAGAGAGTCTAATATATTTGAGAATTTTATTAATATTCAGTAGCCTCCTTGAGAATGACATTATTCAACTATAGAGAAACTTGGGGATAACAAGTTAACTATATCCCACAAGAAATTTTCAAAGCCAGGAGCGATGTCTATCTACAGGATGCTTCAACTGCTAAACTCTTTGCTACTCCTTTACATGGGTCACCGAACGTTTTAACCGAGACTTCAATGCTACAACTCTTGGATCCAACGCAAGCCTGTTCAAAAGGTAGCACTTATCAGTAAAACAATGTGAATCGATAGTAAACAAAGAGGACACAACAGTTGGAGGTGCGAAGAATTTTATCAATGTAGCAAGCAAGATCATACCTTCTGTACAATGGATAGAGCGCTAGTGCTCTTGCACTGGCCATGGCTAAAGCTCCCACAGGTCCCGTGAGGTTTTCCGTAACTTGCAAATTTGATTGAAGAAATGACCTGGTTAGGAAATGGGCACTCTAGTGATAGCACAGGCCCTAACTTCCTTCCCGCTTTTGAATCTGAACTCCACGTATCTACAGGCGACGGGTGAGACTCTGATACATGTGAGCACAAACTTTCAATCTGTCTTGTAGCAAAAGATATCTGCGTTGGATCACCCCCAATTTCCTCAAACAGGACAAGAGTATTGCCACTTGGTTTCAACCATGAACGAGGCACGTGGTACCTGTACGTTTAGTGATATCAAATATTCAGAATCAAAGTTTCAATTCAAGTTTTTCTCTTAGAATCTCTAACGCTTACAATTCCTGAGATGGCTTTCCACAGTTCTTTCTGCATTTGTTGGAGTCATAAGGTCCTCTGAAATTGCAAGAGTCAGGGCAACCGCTAGTTGGAGCATTGTTGGTCGGCCAGTACCGCCCAATGCTTTGTCCGTTCACCCATGCTTCACCCTTTCCCATCCCTGTAAAGTCTAGTGCAACAGGGTTACTGCCATCAGGAGCCTTAAATGTTGCCTGAATGAGAAAGAACACTTCTTCGGTTAGTATCTAAATCATGAGCAGCCAAGACTTGAGGAAACCCACATCACTCAGAATGCACCACATCCAAGCATGAACACGCAAGAAAATACAACACATGCACCACATGTAGCAGTATTAGAAAGGTTAAATACTTTTTGTCCCTGCAATTTCTCCTCAAAATCACATCGTTTTTCACCACCTTTACCCTTATACATAATTATTATGCTAAACGTTTACCTTGTACCATGTCAAGGGTTGTTTCTTGGGTAAGGTAGGTTGTGAAATCCACTGAGAAGAACTTCCGCTGGAAAAACCCGAGTCTTCCCCTTGAAGTCCAATCTGCAGCCGCAATGATGAAGACGACAAACGGAAAATTGTTAGACTTCGTCCTATGAAGGTACGCCATTGCTTATTCAGATTGAAGAACTTGGGTGTTTTTCTTTTTGCTTTTGGTTTTTGAAATTTCAAGTTATCAGGGAATTGCAACAAAACAAAATAGGAAGACTGACCTGATAGGTCCACCGCTGAGATGAGAGATCAGTGGTAGTGCCATTTTTCAAGCCCTTCAGCTGAACAGGACCAGTTATTCCGGCACCTGATTTGTCAAAGAAGGCTCCATAGTTCTGATTGAAAAATTGATGTACAAAAAACAATCCGTGGTCAGAAATTGACCTTAAAGCATGGCATTCATTTACAAAAACTGCACTTCCAGAATATAATAAGAAATAAGGTGAAACCTGAAGGCCAATAGTCAAACTCAGAAGATCTATTGTGTTCTTCCCAGATGCAAATGTGACAGGGATATCCACAGAAATTTTGCCAGTGTTAGCAGTGATGATTCCTCTCCCTGAAAAGAATCCAACTAAAACATAAATACAAGAGCAGAACAGTTGTAAAGTTGAGCCAGAACAGTTGCAATAGTTCAAGCAATGCACTAAATACTTGCCAATAACTCTCATTCAGATCTGAAATTCACAACTGTGAAGCGTGAACCTTATCATCAGGCTTGTCTTAGTATCTAATCTTTGGTATTACAGGAGGCTTTTCCGAGAAAGAAATAAACATAGAACCACTATATTTTGAGATTAAAACCTCATTTTACATGGTGCCTTATGACAGGTATTCTGACATCTTCTATTGCAACACAGTAAGCAGAAACTATGTTTAGTGTTCTTATAATCTATAAAACAGAATGGCATAGGGAATTTAAAACTCAGATTGGACAGCAATGTTAGCATAGTCGCGTTCAAAGCCCTATCAGATTCTCAGCCTTGAAGGCCTGCATCTCCAAACTACAAAGGTTTAGGGATAATAAAATTACTGGTTTCCTTCGTAGTTTCCCAAGACATGTAACGTCTATTTACCAGGTAACAAATATTGCCGCTAGATCAAGACCAAGGAAGAAGGGCCAGCAATCAAATTATAGCCACACTAGTTTATAACTTATACATCACCTGCAGGCTTTCCAGTTAATAAATGCATGAAGGGCATGGCCAAGTGATTCCACATGAAGAATGGTTTGAGATCCATCTTGAAGGAATGTGTCAGAACTTGCGACATCAATGCTGCAGAATTTGTTTAGAAAACGGATTAAAGTCTTGAAAGAAATCAAGACAATCGGATGAAAGGAAATAAATATATTCAAAGTTAGTAACAAAGAATTCGTGGATTTCCTACCTTAGAGAGTACCACAAATAGTCACTTTTGTCAGCTGTGGTGTTTATTTGCTCCAACAATCCAACTCTGGTAAATGCATCCTTCTTTGAGATACCCACTGGTTCATTTATCCAACTCCAGCCTGAGCCCAATGCTTCAGAGGAATCGGTATCATCTATCACTGAGTGATGCATGAAGCTTGGAATCATGGCGGCAGAGTTAATCTGTCATGATAGATTATATAGTTTGCTTATAAGACGATTCCAATGAAAAAAGAAAACATAACATTGTTTTGAGCATAGTACTTATTATATATGAAGGCTTCAATAGAAAATACTTGCAATATCCCTCTGAAATGTATACCAAATATGACATACGAGACACACTAAACAACAGGATTGCATATATAGTATTTTTGGAATAAAACCCTCAATGGAATTTGGAATACACAGAGATATACAAAGTAGGGACCGATATTTTCAAGTGGTAAATATAGAACGTTGTGAAGATAACTCATCTCTTGACCAGACCAAGAAAAGGTAACCATAATATATTATACAAATATTCTGATACTCTATATTCTAGACCTGAAGAAATAAATATGGGTAATCTTCTCCAAATACATGCAAGCACAACGCGATAGAAGATGGGGAGGCAAACCTTTGCAGTGTTAAGCACTACATTTTTACAGTCTGGTAAGATGCTCACAGACCATGCAGGCAAGTGATAAGAATTTCCATTGAAAGTCACAGTGGCATCAGATTTGGTGTCAGAATTAGCAAGAAACGCAGCACATGCTGATCCTGTTTTGTAAACAGTTGCCTGAAGATGAGAATAAACAAAAAAGAAAATAATGTTAGAAAAATCATGTTGCAGGACATTCACCTAGACTGGTAGAATACCACTTCATTTCAGATATACAAAGCATACAGGTGATGACTAGAAGCCACAGGTCATCTACGATTACGTTTTGGAGATCCTAAGAACTAGTTTTGGAGCTAAAACCATCCGGTTTTTTTCCTTTGCAATAGTTTTGCAGCATCAATTTTAAGAAACTTCATCCACAAATACTTCCTTTTAGATATTCTAAAATGAATACTAGGAAGTTCAGATATTCCATAAATTTCTTCTCAGATATTCAAACGTGAATAACATGTATGTTCTATTGCTTCACCAGTAATGAACAGGTATGGGTGATCAATTCCACGATGGATATGGCTATACGGGGGGCATGCACTTAGACTGGAGGACCTAGGACGGCCTAGAAGTTTATGTAACATTTCTCATCATAGCCACGAATAGGACAAAAGATACTCTCTAACACTGAGTAAAAACACCATACCTCACCGTTTGGACCAAAAGAAGAATATTTTGGGTCAGTGGCCACCATCGCTTCTTCGCAAAGCTTTATGGCCTTATGCACATCTTTTAGGTGACCCCACTTAGGCTGTCTAAGAAGTCCTGCAACATGAAAAGGTTGAATCGATTAATGATAAGCCATCCATGTTATATGCATTGATGTTTTTAATTACTGTCTCTTCTCATTATAAAAGTATATCGTAACATTATAACCATTGCCTATACCCTAAGCTTCGTGTTGACAGAAGCTGCAATTCATTTATATAGCACCGATGAGCACACAGTTCTATATGGTATATACATACAATAAGCAAATATGCCTACATCATGAGCAGTAGTAAAGCAATAATACAGGGATACTAGACAACATACCATACTCATCAATTGGAGCATCATAGTCATAGCTGGTAGCAATAAAGGGTCCACCAGTACTCCGCCCAAAGTTAGTCCCGCCATGGTACTGTTCAAGAGCAACAGAGAACAAATCACTTCATATTTTCTTCCTAGTTTCTGAAATATACTGAATTTGTCCTAAATCATGACAGTCCCCTAAAGTTATGCTAAAATGTTAAAAACTCCAGAGACAACTGCAGTACCATATAATAATTTTGGAAAGTTCCACCTCGCTGAAAGAAGCGTGCTACGGCAAATGCAAGGTCTTCCACTGGTCTCTGAGGCACAGCACCACCAAAGGAAAGAAACCTAGTGACCGCAAATATTTTGAAGGTTACCAATAAAAGAGCAATCAAATACAGATACTACAGGTGATGGCAGAAATTTATTCAAATTTTCAGAAAACTAGCTCAAAGTACCAACAAAAAAAAAACAGATTAGATCAACAAATTACCATCCACTCCAATTCTCAGTCCACATTTTGGGTCTCTTTTCAGGAAGTCTTGGGGTCCATTGGTCACAATAAAATCCATTGCAAGTGCTGATCTGCGGGTAGTTATACAACATACGAGTTGAGTAAGGAAAGCACGGTAAGGGTGCTGTGTTCATACAAATGAAACCTGACTACAAAAGCCTCACCACAGATGGAGGAGCATCGTCTTGCTGGCACATGACCCAAGGCACCCCCGTATCCAAAGACACAGCCATGTCTGCTGCCCACTTAATATAGGTTTGGGCAGCTGCCCCGTATGCTCGATCAATGTTTCCATACTCGTTTTCAATCTGGCATAATTGAAACAGCACTTAATCCATAAGTCATATTGGAATATTCTCAAAACCACACACATTGGGTAAATTATAAAAAACAACAACAACAAAGCCTTTTCTAACTAAGTGGGGTCAGCTATATGAATTCTAAAATGCTATTGCGCTCAGTTCTGTGAGGGTAAATTATAAAAAGAAGTAAGAAAATTTAAACCTGAGATAAAATGATCGGTCCGCCCTGAGATGCATAAAGCTTCTCCTTCTTCATCATATCAACAATTTTTGCCGTGAATCGCTGCATTTCTGCCTGAACCACATAAATTCAAATAAAACACTGAAGTTGAGAAAACACCGAGAAACGAAACACAAACACACAGAGGCAGCTGGGATAAAGTGGAGAAGAAGAAACCTTGAACGGCTCATTGTCCGTTCGCAATTGAATTCCGGGTATGAAATGCAACCAAAGAGGAAAGCCACTGTTGGAAAATTGAAACACAAACACAATCACACAATAAAACTCTTCAGAAAGTAGTAAAAAAAAAAAAAAAAAAAAAGGGCTGATCATCATAAAAGCAACTTCCTTTTCCTATTTCTCCAAAAGAGAAAAATGGAAAAGACCAATTAAAATTCAATTAAATTCATAATACCCGTAGTTCCATTCTGCGCACACATAGGGACCAATTCGAAGGTGCACATAAAGGCCAGCTTCTGCTACTGTCTTCACAAATTTAACCAAATCTTTTCTTCCCCCAAAATCGTACTGCAAAAATTGAATAGTCCACCAGTCACCACCATCACAACAAAGACAAAATGCGAAGATAACCAAAAGCACAAAAAACACACTGCGTCCTGGATTCAAATCATTCCCCTTACTCTTATAATAAAACACGATAACGAAATAAAAAAAATCATGGGTTTTCACTTTTCATGATTTCTTTAGCGTTTGTGTCTCCTGACCAAGAAAAGCAGTAATCATTGCAATGAACTTTTAGTCTTCGTCTTCGCACATTTTCACAGAAACCAAACGGCGTCGCATTGGAAATGAAAAAATTCAGCAAATGCTAGAAGAGAGAGAGACCTGGCCTCGAACTGCTTCGTGCAAGTTCCAGAAGACGTAGGTCTCGATCACGTCCAAGCCTCCGTCTTTCGATTTCTGAATAAGGTCCGGCCACATCTACAACCAAACACACACACACACACACACACAGAGCAAAATTCAGACAGAAAAAAAAAAAATGGTAAAATGGAAAAATGAGAGGAAGAGAAGTACCTCGGGGGTGCTGCGAGGATAGTGAATGGAGCCGGACACCAAAACCCTGCGCTTCCCGTCAATCACCAGCGCTCTGTGGTCGTACGTCACCTTCGCGCAATACGACGCCGTCGCCAGAACTCCGAGCACCAAAACCACCACTAAAATCCTCATCTTCTTCAACCCTGAATTTTGAGGTCGTTTCTGTGTAGAATCCTTCTTTTATAAAATTTCGTTTTCGGAGTGCGATTTCTTAAAGCAATGGTTAATCAATTAAACAACAGTTTCTAAAAACGATTGCTGGATTTCTTGCAGCGTTTGCTTTGCATTGTTGCTTAATTTTTATTCCTTGTTTATCCGTTTGTATTTTGGCTCGCTTTGGCCGCTTCCTTAAAACGACGCTTCGAATCAAAGCGGTGACATTGTGGAGAACGTCATCGCTGCCGTCGTCGTCCTCGTCTGCTTCTGCCTTCTGGCTTCTGCTTTCTGCTGCTGCTGCTCTCTAACTGGTAATACTCAGTGAGCTTAAAAGAAGTAAGTGATTAGGATTTGGATGGATAATAAGCGCGTTAAAATGCTGTTGCTGTCGATGCGGGGAACTCATCGGGCGTTGCCGGGCTCATTGAAAGACTGGCGTGTCGCGTCTCTGTGTACGGTAAAGCGGAGTGGTAATTATTTATGACAGCGACGGAAAGGTTTTTACTTTTTCGGTAAAAATCACCTAAAAGGTGAAAAGTAAGCGTAATGCCAGCCGGGACCGTTTTGTATTTTAGTAGCAGGTGGTGCATTGGCGGAATTAAGATTTCCACCGTGATCGTTCGAATAGACGAAGGAAAAAAAAAAAAAAAGGGGGAGAATCCTACTTTGGATTCATAGGAGCTGGCGTTTCAGTTATGCGTTTGTTGTGTCATGCGTGTGAACGTTGGACTGCCAAAGGAAAAAGAAATATTTAAAGTCAACAGAAAATCTCGTGAACGAGAGAGATGAATGGACGAGGGTACGGGATTTGGATTCAATCATTGAAATTATTATTCCCGATTATTGAATTAATTTAGAAATCTTGTTTAACGTCGTAAATTTAAAGATCAATCATCATTTTTTCGTTTTTAATAATATAAGAGTTATCTCGTCATACATTAATAGCATATTAAATTACTAATATTTCTCTTCATATGGCACTATTATCGCATAAGGTGATAACATATTATAGTTTCTGCAAAATCTCCAAAATTCAAATTATTATACTAAGAATTAGTGATTACTTTTAGATCAAACGGTCATTGAACTTGCACAACTTTTTCAATTTCTCACACGCTCTCTTTACTTCAAACTATTTGTTTCGTTTCATTATTCAATTTATTCAATTCGATGGCTAAATATAAATACGAACGTGCCATGTTAAAAACAATGTGTGCAAAATTATCTCCTTAAATTCTAGAATATTCTTTCGTGTTTCAGCAATACGAGATGGGATTAGAGTTTTGCTACAAACCCTAGCATTATTCTTAATCTATTTTCATTTAATAAACTAGAATTCAAAATTGAGCGCAGAAATGCATACTAACAGAAACAGACTAATTTCAATTCACATATACCACGTATGTGTTCTTGATATAATAATGGTCATCACTTTCAAGTCCGTGTTCCAAACAGTAGCTGCATCATCCATATCATTTATGTTTTTCTCTTTCCTTTTCTTTTTTTTTATCAAAAATATCATTTATGTTATCCATTTGTTCGATTGTGTGATAGGTATTTTTGTCTGGGGTTTTTAATCCAACTTTAACTTTAGCATGGACAGCTGGTAGCTAGTCCACAGCTTGGCATGACTTGCAAAAGTGTGATGGTTTGCCATAGGGGTGGGAATCAAATTGATCGAACCGACCGATCTGAATCATATTGAACGTTTAGAAAATTAAAACTCTTGAAATGTTGAACGTTTTTATTTATGTGTTGAATAGATTTAAAATGATCGAATCAAACAGAAACAAATCGAGTAACACTGATTTGGTTTGAACAATGATTCAATAGTGGTATTGAATCAAACTGAGCCAAACCGAATCGTTGAATACTAGTTGATTTAGTTATATTTTTTTTGTAACAACCCGAATCAAATCGATCTGTGCCCACTTGTAATTTGCCACATCAATGCTTGCCAATGAAAACTAAAAGCCACAGTTGAAACGTTTGAATAGGGTAGTTTTGTAGCATTATTATGGTTCAAGTGGAAATCCCAATAGCTAGTGGGAAGGTTCGTCATTCAGATATTGTGACAGCTGCCCAAGTTTGATGAGGCTATTGTTCTAATTTGTCATACATTCTCAATTCACAAAAATACAAAACAATTACTGTATAATACTAAAGTAACACGCGTACGTAAATGGAGTTTATACAGTAAAGTTTGTATCATTAATAAGTACAATGCATGTTATCACAAAAGCAGATTGTAACATAACGTGACGGTCATGCAGTATATACGTCTCATCCAAAATTAGATCCAACGCATGTTATACCTCGTCCAAAAATTACTCCACATCATCCGTAAGTGTTGCCTCACTTAACTTAAAAAAACCAGTCGCTAATGAAGCTCACTGCAATCCCTTATATAGCCCAAAATAACCCACCAAATTATAGTGGTGCCATGTAAAAATCAACACAAGCGAGCACAATGGGGGTGTCACAAAATCATTCAAGGTACCCGGATTCTAGAAAGAATGATGAAGCACATATAAAGATGAATTGACCTGTCACTTAGTATTACACTTTACTGATATTTCTCTTTACTTGTAAGTGCAAGGTCTTAGGTTCGATTCTCATAAAAAAACGAATTCAAACCATAGTATCGCTAACTCATTGTGAGGCTAAACTCACACCCTCTCCTTTAATATAGATAGTATCATTTTTTCTAAAGAGGAAAAAAAAAATACAAGAAAAAATAAAAGAAAAGATGCATTGACCTTTATGTTCTTTAGGTTGGTCTACTGAGAAAATGATATGTACTTTGGGGCGGTGCATGCGCGCAGCGAGTGCCATAAAATGGTCCAAAACCTACTTAGTACTGCATCATATCTGCATCGTTGATAGTATTGGCAAACCATATGCACCACTAGTATATAAGTCCTACCAGCATTTCAAATTAAATTAAACCACTAACAGGTGATATTTCAGTCTGATAACACAATACTTCATATTAATCTCGCTTCATATAGTATTTGTATTATCGGATTAGGATGTTTACTCGGTCCATCTAAATTATTCTCCAAATAGACCCACTCCCTCTAGATTATTTCAGCGTTGAAAGAGTCTCGTAACTGAACAACTTTTTGTACCGTTGTTTATTCTCCAAATATGGACAGTTGACCTAGTATTTTTTTACTAGCTACACACCAAAATAGTAGGCACAAGGCACTATTGTGATCAAGTAGTGGGCATCGTATAAGTTAAAGGCTCCATTGGTATACAAAGGTTTGAGGAAACTATAGCAATGGTCTTTTAACTTTAATTTAATTGGAGTAATAGTCTTTCAACTAAAAATTACATGACCATTGGTCCCTTAACTCTTCAAAACGTGTAGCAATGGTTCTTTTCGTCAACTCCATTAGAACTTCCGTCAAAATGAGTCACGTACCACACACATGAGGCTGAATCAAGGGGCAAATATGAAAAAAGAAATGAGAAAAATTGTAGCAATGACCCCTCAACTTCTTAACTTTAACCCAATTAGAGCAATGATCCCTCAACTTTAACCCAATTGAAGCAATGATCCTTTCAACGTGACTTATTTTGATAGAATTCTAACTAAGTTGACGAAAAGGACCATATCTACACGTTTTGATGAGTTAAGGGACTAATGGTCATGAAACCATTGCTACAATTGGGTTAAAGTTGAGGAACCATTGCTACAATTTTCTCACAAAGGTTTTAAAGAAGCAACATATATTTGGATAAAGTTTTATATGCATGCCGTTTAGGAAGGGAAATCAACCAATCACTTTTAAGTATAGAGATAAATATTCTTAACCGCTTCATTTGCATTTAGCACTCACCATTAACAAAATAGAATCATCTATTCATGCATTGACGTAGTAATATTTTGGGGAGTACCTACAATCCTACATGCCCCGTGATATTCAATGCTTTAGATCCCAATGTCCAAATCTCGCTGTACATTTAATTTGGTCCGAGTGCTAGTTGGGTTTTAGATGGTGATGGCTTCTTTTTAAGGGGACTGGGGTCAATAAGGACGACAGTTGGAAGCTGTCTCAGACAAGCACATTGACAATTTGACACAATCACATGCCCTGCTAAGTTGCCGAAACAGATTATTCAAATTAAGAATAATCTCAACCTAATTCTTGTTTTAGGTGTACGCAGTCCAATTTGGTCTGTTACACCTCAAAAACCAACAAATAATATAACCAGGTTGTTTGGTGTTAGCTTAACTTGTCGCAATCGGTTTTGTTTGGATTGGTTTGGTTTATTAATTTTTGTAATTTCTAGCCATTGTTCTACATGGAACATGAAGATGAAATTGTTTTACGTGGTCAAATTGGGTTTTTGAGTTCATAGAATGACATGGCATGTGGTAAAGAATCCATAGTATTTTTCAAAGGATGAGTTTTTAGTGAAATTTTTGTGTTGGTAGGGCGTAGGCCGTACGATGGTCATGAGGCTCAAACCAGGCATGTGGCCGACGCAAGGATCGAGCAACCGAGTCTAAGTTGGGAGGTCTTAAGATACGGGTTTTGAGTCGAATAGTTAAGATACCGGATCATTTCTCCTCTTCACTCTTTTTATTTGTTTACAGCAACAACAACCAAGCTTTATCCTCATGGTTGTATGATTTCTAGAACGTCAGTGCGTTCGGTTGTGAATTTAATACTTCAATTTTACTTTTGTCTATGATTATCGCATTGTTATGAACACTGAACATTAGCACATTAGCACTCTCATGGTTTGGTTGGTTCATGATTCGTGAGGTCTTGCTTTTACATGCTGCATAGAAATCAAAACGGGGTTCGCATCTCGTTTTCCTCTTGAAATGGAGCTGTCCTGGCGCTAAATCCTCCAATCGTGCTATGTAAGCAATACCCGTTTTTACCAGAGCAACAAGGCTCCAGTTTGGATTGTCCAACGATATGAAAACTTCGAGTGCAGAAGATTTTGTTAGGAGTGAAGAACCTCCGCTTTGATTTTCCGTTGTGTTTTAAAAAAGCCCGCTTCAATGTCACTTGGAACTAAAACGTTTTATTTTTACTCCGCCGTTGTTTACGCTGTCTGATCCACAACCGGTTATGTTCATAGATTATGTTCCGGAGAAAGTAGAAGCCGAGGATGCATTGGCAAAGAGAAAATTAGCCGAAGCAAAAGCAAGGTAGGGGTTTCGGAACATGCTAAATGGAGACCGCTAAAAAACTTACAACCTTGTACCGTTGTACAAAGTATTGGATGCACTTGTTCTTCTTCCCTTTGCAAGTGCACAAAACGTGCATGAACTTTGTTCCATTCTTCGACTTAGCTCATGTTAGTTTCCAAGGACAACATTTTCCCCCGCGATGAAAACGTCGGAGGTTTTAGGGGCCGGTCGTTAGACGGCAGGCCAGCTGGTGGAGTTGGACTTGAGTTCGTCTCCCCCGTTTCCCCAATATACTTATGTTTACATCTCACAGTAATATGAAAACTATAAAGCTCCTGTTAGACACCAAAGCAACCGAACTTTCATATGAATCACATCCGGAATATATACCGATGCTAGTTTAAAACAATACGCTCTGGACACCGTTGCAGGCAACTCCGATGTCGCTTTTATTTTGGCCCTGGTGACCATTTCACAAAATCATATTATCTTAAGTAGTCACAAGGAAAACGAAAAGAATCTGCCCCCGCCAACGCAAAACAATGGGCATTTGTACATGTATTGTGCTATAGATAAGCAGTCAGCACCATGTGAATATTGTGAGTTTTAAGCTGTAAACCTACCTTTGCAAAAACCTAAAAGCGATACAATTATACCATGTGCGTCTCTCTCTACCCCCTCTTTGCTTCTTATCTAAAAGAAACCGTCGTTTCGTCACCATTGAGCTAGATTACTTCCTCTGTGCATAAGCTTTGACCAAAGCAAATTCAATTACCTGGTATGATACATATGGCAATCTGAAGGATCAGAGTGGCTGAAAGCGGCATAATTACAGGTTCAAACAGCGATTCAGCTCTATGGAAGGTTACCCCGAATTGACTGTTTTTTGACATTTCCTTGAAACTAAAAGCACCGCCTTTGCCTGTCAGTGGTTGTTGGTCCTCTGAACTAGCACCGAGCAGGGTATCCATGCTGTTTCGATTACTTTCACTGAATGGCTTGCTTTTAGATGGTTCTGTGTAACCTTTGCCTGTGAGTGGTTGGTCCTTTGGACTAACACCTAGCAGGGTTTCTGTGTTTGACTTATTTTCAGGTTCGCCAGGTCTCATCCAAATTTTTACATGCCCTTCCCAAGATGCAGTGAGAATAGTTTCCTCTGTGAAAACTAATCCGGATAGGGGCTCAGAATGAACGCAGTGAGACACTAGTGGGGAGAGCTTTGGAATGTCCCGCATGCTGGGAGCAGGTTGAAGAGTGCCAATGGGGTGAACGCTGTCCCAATGGGATGACTGGCTACCTGTGCTGAACGTTGGAGATCCACCAAGTGAACTTCGGCGAAGTGGCACTACAATCTCATCCATTGGCAGGTCCCATAGGAGCAATTTTGTGTCCTGTAAGCACACGTATCAGAGGTGGAAGTAACCAGACAAGCAAAAACTCATTGGCACAGATAAAAAAAAAAATCACATCTGAAGCAGAAAAATATTTCATGGACCAATTTTAGCCTCATAAAAATATATCATGCCCCAACTTCTCTCTTTGAAAATCTCACACCTAGCCATTGAATTTCTTTAATTGGACTTAAACAATTGTCTCCAGGAATAACAAAAAAGAAAAATCCGATAGCTAAAGATATTTGATACTAACCAGCATGAGAAAAACTTAAAAGAATATGTAGCTTAGCTGTGTGATGGAGAGGAATTGGTACTGATAAACATTCGGTCATCAACAGAAAAAATATGAAGATAAACGTAAGCCCTTAAATGATTTTTTTTTTAAACATGTTAAGCATGGCATATCATCTCAGTGTTTTCTTAGGCAAGGACGAGAAGGGGAGAGCAAATACCTGACCCACAGAACCAAAACGGTACACAATATTTTCTTCCGCATCATCTGAACTTGGTGGTGACCAATATGAATCAAACGCCACACCACTAACCTGCAAGCATAAGGGCTAAAAGGTGTGAGATGTCCATGAGTTATGCTAAATCAAATGAGGGAAGGAGGGAGAACTCAACGATTATGCACAAAGGTTTGCTGGAACTGTACCCATGAGTTGTGCCCTTCACCCCAAGCTACTACTTTTCTATCTTCCATGCTCCATACAGTAACGAGATCCTCTTCTCCTCCTGTCAAAATGTATTTCCCATCCGGACTGAGAAACAACACATAATGAAGGTCAAATAAGAACATCATAATGTGTAAACACATTCAGTTTGACGAAAATTCGTATGAACATCATGTGGAACACAAGTATAACTTTCTGGATATACTAATGGCAGGAATTTGGCCAGTATAATCATGTATCAATGAAAAATATATATTTTAATTTTTTACCTCCACGCGCAACACAGAAGAGCACCATAATAACTCTTAGCACCGAATACTAGCTGTTCTTTTGAGTAGTCAAATACTCGCAAATATCCTACATGTAGCACCTAACATCAGTACCAATTAACAGATACGCTCATACACAGAGTCACAAGGGTAACAGATTGAGGAATACCATCTCTACCGACTGTTGCCAAATTTGCCCCATCTTCTGAGTAAACAATGCTGTTTATTGCACCTTGGCAAATATGCCATCTGGAAATTGGATTACTCTGCAGATAAACCATAAAAAAGAAAACGGGGGGAAGAAGAAACAAAAAGGAAGATGATAAAAACTTTTATATTTGGCTCTTGTATAAGGTTTAGGAAATAACAAAAGTTCCAATGATTAGCCAAACTGCATAACCTATATGGCGGTATTGCAGCAGCTCAAGCGAAAATGTGGCAAAGGTAGGTTAATACGCAGTGGCAGTAATAATAATATTATTTGACCTTGGTCATAATGGTATGTACTTTAAAAGCCAATCCTTTACATAAGCAGAAAATTACGTATAATAATGCTTTACTTAACACGCGAAGAAATTTTATACATTGATATTACCTTACTGGATCTTGCATGAGCCACCGAAAATTGAGTATGATCCTTTATAACTGGGAAAGAAGAATCACCAGCACTTTCCTTACTCTAAAATGAATTAATGCTGATTTCAGTTCATGAAGTAAGGAAAACACGAAAACCAGGAAAGGATAAATAGCATTTGAAACAGGAAAAATTAAAGATCAAGGCTTGCCTTCTCATACACATACAAGTTTCCATCAGCATGAGCAGCAACAAAAGCACTGCTACCTTTGGGAACCCATGCGACACTGGCACACCGACTGTTAAAACCAAATAGTTAGTTTGTGCATGATGACTGCCACCAAAACAGAAACCACTAAGCACAGTCCAACAGCCATAACGCCCTGCACCCCCACAAGTCATTTGGTACGTTGCTTTGTAACGTTATATCAAGCCAACAGCTATGGTACTTTTCAAGAGTGATCACAATTTATGATTACATTAGCAAACTTATTTGATATGTAACAACCACATTCTGCTTCTACTATGGTATGTATTTCCAAGGTACAGAACTAAACTGTAAGATCAATGAAAGTGGGAATTTTCTGGATAGGGAACTCACAGCTCCACTTACACAAGAAGTGTTAATTTGTTTATCTACCTTATCCAAATTTATTCCTTGGTCCACCCCGTTTCCCCGTAACACAATCAAGATTATATGCACACCAGCAGGCAGCAGTGACAATATGCATTCCTGACACCTTTTTTCATCAACAAACTTGTAGTACATAGATAACAAAGCAGAAGGAGATGAGGCAAAGTTGAGTCACAATCTTGCCTGCTAGTGACAGAACCTTCTTTGTTATAATGATGGGCACCAACAAGTTTCTTTCCAGAATCTTGCAATTGCTGCCTCAAAGACGCCGAATAAACTGCAACAACAAACAAATTAACCAAGTCACAAACGGCCTCCTCATCACCAAAACCCCATTCAATCACACACAAACAAGATTCCTTACTATCTCCGGAGCTCAATCCAATAAGCAAGTCATGCCCGTCTTTGGCCTCGGAATCAAACGCGTGGCACACCGGATTTGAATTGCCGAATTGCAAAGCCTTGATAGGATCCTACAAACAAAATCCCGAAAACCCTTTACACAGATTCCCAAAAAACAGAAACCCAATTATCCAAACCGCACAATAAAAAACCAATCCAACCCCAAGAACACGGAAAATTACCTTATCGGGCGAATTGAGATCACTGATATAAACAGTATCCCCAACATTGAATACCAAAAACGACCCTTTACTACCGAGATTCGAGTTAACCGTGTGATGGGTCCCATTCGACCCGCCGAAATTAGCATACCTACTACTCCCATTGCTGGTTCTGCTATATCCACTCCCTCCCACAAAGCTCAGAGCTTTGCCCCCATTTCCCCCCAACAGCCTCGCCGCCGCCGACCGCACTCCGGTGGTGCTGAAACTCGGCGCCAGCGTAGGCTGGCCGCTAGGCTTGTCCTTGAGCTGCGCTACCGTCACCTAAAATCCACAAACAAACACTGACTACTCCGAGTCAACAGAGACAGCGACAACGACAACATATCTAAGACAAGCCGATTAATTCGGGCCCTGCTTCGATTAATCCTACATTAAATTCGTTTTTTTAGTTTTTGGGTACCTGAGAAATTGTCTTGGCGTACGAGTACGGCAGGAGGTTGGGCGGCCGAGTCTTCTCCGAGTGAAGCTTGTATCGGCCTTCTGGGGTTTTGAAATACGCCTTTATAAGCGACTGGGTCTGGGAATTCGTCGTTGCAGACGAAGAAGACGACGTCGTTTGCAGCGTCGCAGTCGTTGACGATGATGCCGACAACATCGGGTTCAGGCCGTTTTTGTTGTTGGAGTAGCCGTTGTTGAACATCGTCGTTGGAATTTAGGAAATTTTACGGTCGCCGACTAACAGAGCGAGACAACATCGTCGAGTGTTTTTTTTCCTTACTGGTTATTTGGTCTGCTTTTTGGGGAGGAGGGATCGGGTGGTGCGCGGGGTGTTGGGGTTTGGAGCGTAGTTGACTTTCGGGTTTGGACTTTTCGGAGAGGAGATGCAAATGGAGGTGGTCAGTATTTGGGACGATAAGGGCGATTCCACGTGTTGGCTGGCTGTGAAGTATGAGAAAGTTGAAGAAATGGACGGTGATGCTAAGAGCCCTTCCACCCCCTAACAAACGTGCTAGTCCAAAGTCTATTTTTTAGGCCACCCCACCTAGACCTGGTTTGGTACTGAGGTGATTCTGAAAAAAGCTGGTATCAAAATAAGCTGGGAGCTGTTTTTGTGTTTGGTAAACATTCAGCTTCAGCTTTTTTTCACAGTTTTGGGTGAAAAAAAACCAAAAACAAGAAGCTGCAAAACCCAGCTTTGAAAAATCGGTTTTTTTTCACATCTGTTTTATATAAAAGTTTACCAAACACTATAATACTTCTTTTTTTTTCAAAAGCACTTTTACAAAAAAGTTTACCAAACACTCTGCTACTTTATTTCACAGCTGCTTATTCTCATAGCACAACAGAATTAGCTTTTTTTAAAAGCACATCAATACCAAACCAGCCCCTAATAGGCTAGCCCAAAATAAAGGCCAGCTTTGAGCATAACACACAATGAACTAAGTAAGAGATAGGCCTACATGATGTCAGACTGACGTCAGCACAGTCAGGTGAATTTCTTTTTTTTTTGCCGCTGGCGCGTGGGATACACACGCAAGTGGGCACACGTTCCAACATTAACAAAAAAAAATGTCATAACCTTACCGTGGGCCGCGTGTCCACTTTTGGATTTCATTTTTTTAAAATCAAACGGTTCAGATTAATTAACTTAATAAAAAAGTATTTAAAAATACAAAAAAAATAAAAGATTTTTTTTATTTATAAATACCTAACCATCTTTCACAAAAATTGTACTTTCAAAAAATGATATGTAGGGTGATAAGATTAGTTAAAAATTATATCCGAAATTAAAAATGAAATTATTTTTTATTATTTTATTAAAAAATAATAATAATATTTTAATACGAATTGACTAAACTCTCGCCCAGCTCATTTTTTAAGGGTAGAGATGCACTTAGCAAATTACTGTTCATTGGAGTCAATTACTATTCATTTGGGTAGATTAAATGGGTCCATTAGAGTAAATTACTATTCATTTAGGTGGATTAAATGGATTTTGGGCCATCTCATTTTTTAGAGGTGGAGTTGCTCTAAGAGTTGCTATTTAGAGTTAATATTATACTTCCATTAAGTATAAAATCTTAGTGTAAATAGTTTAAATTGAAGATCAAATTTATTCATTGCATTCTTATAGTATCGAGGAGTGTATTTGTTAAATATTATTAAAATCGGAGCTAAAATAACCGCTAAATTGTGATTTTTTGTTTATAACCGTCGAAAACTTTTGTTCCGTTACGTAATCTCTAAATGTTTGTTTTTTACAATTTTTTACGTATGCAATCTCGGAGTGTGTACAAATAAGTTTTACGGCTGGATCGTTGAAATTATTTTCGTAGAATACATATCGTGTCAAAAGGGTAGATTAAACAAACACGTTAATATTATACTTCCATCAAGTATAAAGTAAGATTTGTGGTATCCACTAGTGTAAATATTTTTAATTGAAGATCAAATTTATTCATTGCATTCTTATAGGGTCGAGGAGTGTAGCTGTAAAAAATTATTAAAATCGGAACTAAAATAACAGTTAAATTGTGATTTTTCGTTTATAACCGTCGAAAACTTTTGTTCCACTACGTAATCTCTGAATGTTTTTACAATTTTCTACGTATGCAATCTTGGATTGTGTACAAATAAGTTTTACGGTTGGATCATTGAAAAAAGTTTCGTATAATGCATATAGCGTCAAAACGATAGATTAAACAAACACTTAGAGTTAATATTATACTTCCATCAAGTATAAAGTAAGACTTGTGGTATCGACCAACGTAAATATTTTAAATTGAAGATCGAATTCATTCTTATAGGGTCGAGGAGTGTAGTTGTAAAAAATCATCAAAATCGTTATAAATGTCGAAAACTTTTGTTTTATTACCCAATTTCTGAATGTTTGTTTTTTGTGATTTTTTACGAATGCGATCTCGGAGTGTGTACAAATAAGTTTGACGGTTAGATCATTGAAAAAAGTTTCGTAGAATGTGTATCGCGTCAAAACAGTAGATTAAATAAACACTTAAAAGTTAATGTTATACTTCCATTAAGTATAAAATTAGATTTTGTGGTATCCGCTAGTGTAAATATTTTAAATTGAAGATCAAATTTATTCATTGCATTCTTATAGGGTCGAGGTGTGTAGCTGTAAAAAAATCATTAAAATTAGAGCTAAAATAACCGTTAAATTGTGATTTTTCGTTATAACCGTCGAAAACTTTTGTTCTGTTACGTAATCTTTGAATGTTTGTTTTTTACGATTTTTTATATATGCGATCTTGTAGTATCTACAAACAAGTTTGATGGTTCGATCATTGAAACTAATTTTGTAGAATGCATATATCCGTTAAATTTGCATAAAATTTTAAGTGGGAAGAGTAATTTGTGCTAAATTTTTATTTATGTTTTTCAAGTATTGATTAGACAATATTTAGTTTGTGTGATGACATTTTCATTGTACAATTATCTTTTTGTTTCTTTATTGCATATTTTACATGGGTTATTATCTATTAAACCAAACAATTATTTATTTAATTTTTAAAAATGTATTCTATTTAAATACATATTATTTATTTATTTATTATTAAACCAAATAATTAGCATTTTATTTTTTAAAATCGTAACAAATTTTTTTTTGGGGGGGGGGGGGATTTAAAATTTTGGGAGGGAATGTTGGCAGGATTTTTGTCGCCTTTTTTTTTTCTATCGATTAAAACCGCCAGTAATGAAAATGTTTCTGTTAGTTTTATATTTTAAATTATGTTTCTGTCCGTTTTAACCGACAGTAATGCAATTTTCCAGAATATAACCCCCTCATTACACCGGTGCCTTCTCCCTTTCCCCCTTTTCTCCTCTCCTTATTTCCTTCTCCTTCTTCTCTCCTTATTTACTTCCAGTTGAACACTTGCAGCCAAAGTTCAGAAGGTAACACTCTTGCTCTCGCTCTTTCTCTCTCCTCTCTCTCTCTTTCCCTCCTTCTATCTCTTTCTCTCTGTGTCTCTCATATGGGGAACTGTGGGTACGAATTTAAACTAGCTAAAATTTGTTAGTAGTTGGATGTTGTTGGAAAACTTGAATAATTTTGTGTTGCTTGTTTCAGTGGGTTGGATGCTGTTAGTGGTGGTTCTACGAGCGGATGTGGTCGCTTAGAACGGTTAGCACAGCCTTATGGTGCTGATGCTGCTCGAGACACCTCAAATATGGCCAGCGAGGTCACGAAGTATAGGAGGAAGCGGAGGAAAATTGCTGCTGAAGGTATATGTGTGTGCTAGACATGAGTTCAAGCACATTTATTTAAGATAACTGTAAGAAGCAAACAATAATGGGTGTTGTTTAAGATATATAGTCCATACAAATTTTTCAAGCACATTTATTTAAGAAGCAAACATGTTGTCATCAGAGAGGAAGGATTTGAAACAGGTTGAATATGGAAAATGCAGAAAGTGCAGTGAATGCAGTGAATATGGAAGAATTTGAAACATGTTGTCAAACCATGTTGTGTTCAAAGAGAGTCTTTGAACTCTCTAAACCATGATGCTCTTAACAGAAGGAGGATCCTGAGGTGATGTTTAGTATGGAATGCAGAAAGTGCAGGGAATGCAGTGAACATGGAAGGATTTGATACATGCAGAAACAGGTTGAAAATGCAATGAAAGCAGCGAATATGGAAGGATATGGAAAATGCAGAAACTGGTTTATATATTTTTTTTATTATTAATATATTTTCTGTTGGTTTTATCCCACATAAATGCTATTTTTTTAGTTATTATTAATATATTTTCTGTCGATTTTATAGTATTTTCTGTTGGAAAATTCATTTTCTGACGCTGGTAATTTTGTCACTTATTATATCCACCATTGCATCCATTTTCTGTCGGATTTTGCTTAAAATCCGACAGTAATATACGTTTTTTGTCGGTTTTTGGACCGCCAGTTATAGATAATTTTGTAATAGTGCACCCAAGAACCACTTAATTAACCTCTGTATGTGGCGGTTTGAGGCGACGAAAGTTAACGGTTCTCACGGTGCCCCGACTACCCTTTTTGATTTTCCGGCAAAACGGCAAAGCGATGACCAATGCCACCACTTGGGCTTTGTAGCCCATCATCCCAGGAGCAAATCCTAACCAACCTTGACCCCGTTGGTCCACCGTAGACAACGAATCGACGCCGGCTTTGTGGGAAAAATTGACCATTTTCTGTCCACTTTTGGACTTCGTGGTAGGCGCCAATCATTCGGGACGCCTCGATGCGTGCGCTAGAGAATCATAACGTGGACTCCAGGTGAGTGGATTTTTTTCCTTTTTATCGTAGATATTATTGATAGTTCCATCGACACTTTTAAATTGATTTAGGTATATTATCTTCACATAATTAATGTGAATGTTTGAAGTACTAATATGAACTATGAATGGCTTGATCCCTGTTTAGGGTACGTAGGCAGTCTAACGAGACGTTAGAAGTAGCCATAATATATTTGAGACAAAAACCTTATTTGGGAAATTGAGCAATGTGAAGGAAGTTTGTGGAAATGTGAAATATAACCTTATGTTTTTGGTGGTTAAATGTTGGTCATAAATCAATGTGTGAGTCATTGAGAGAGTGAAGTAAAGAATCGTAAATAATGATGGTTAATTAAACTAATATTTACTTGGACTTGTTCCCGATAATTATTCCTGAAATAAATAGTTCGGGTGGGGTGTTACAGATTAGCATTTTTTGCCATGTTAGGTGTACATGGTACTGCATATATGTAGTACTTTAGGACATATCCTATGTATACCTTGAGGAATTACTGTGAAGCTTGAAGTGCAAAGGAAGAGGATGCCGTACAGTTGGAAGTTATGGTGTTACTTGAAATGATAGCATGACATTTCATCCGACACTTCGACTTGTGCCTAAGTGAATGATTAGGTAACATGTCGTAGAGGTGCTCTGAGTGTACAGTTTATGTTGAGATGCATTGAGAGCTCAAAAACCTACACCCCGATGTTAGTGCTCCCGTCCGTGGCAAGGCATAATCCTTCATGTGATGTTCACCCGCCGCACCTTACGTTCACCTTGGATCCAAGGTAGATGCACAGTCCTGTCGTATAGGCCATAATAGGTGGTTCCGACTCGTAGGTTTGACAGGGGGGATTTTATTTCGAACAGTCTTCACGTGATTGTAGCATTTGAGCGTATTTATTTACACCCAGTCATGTTGTACAGATCACTTTAGGTGGTTCCGACTCGTGTGTAGGTATACTTATTGAGCTATTGGCTAGCATATTAAGTTATTGGCTAGCATGTTGATGAGCTATTGGCTAGCATCTTATTGAACTTTTGGCTAACATGTTGATGAGCTATTAGCTAGCATGTTATTGAGCTATTGGCTAGCATGTTATTGAGCTATTGGCTAGCATGTTGATGGGCTATTGGCTAGCATGTTATTGGGCTATTGGCTAGCATGTTATTGAGCTATTGGCTAGCATGTTGATGAGTTATTAGCTAGCATGTTATCGAGCTTTTGGCTAGCATGTTATTGAGCTATTGGCTAACATGTTGATGAGTTATTAGCTAGCATGTTATCGAGCTTTTGGCTAGCAGGTTGATGAGTGATTGGCTAGCATGTTATTAAGCTATTGGCTAGCATGTTGATGAGTTATTGGCTAGTTTGTTGATGAGTTATTGAGTCAGCCGTACAGGTCATGTGAGGTGACTCCGACTAGCATGTTGATGAGTTATTGGTTTAACCGTACAGGCCACAATAGGTGGATCCAGCTGACATACCATTTCATATTGATTTAGTTCACCTGGGTTACTTATCTTGTTGAGATATTTGACATGGTATATCTGTGAGACTGTTATTTTGGTTATGGTTTTGAGTTATAGTCACGCTGTTATTTTCTGGGAAATTATACAGGTATGCCTTTGGTAATTGAAATTGATTTGGAAAGTTTTGTTTCGCTCACTCATATTTTCTATTTTTGCACCCCTCCAGGTTCTAGCAACAGAATTCCCTATCAACGAGGATTCGTGACACTTTTCAGTACATATGTCTTCTTATGATGGTATAATCATTATCTTATCTTACTGTACTTTACTTATGCTCTGTATCACACGTGAAATGGGTCCAGACCCGCTCATTATGCACTCGTGTACTTAAGCACTTTTAGGTTTTAATTTATTCACATTTTATGCACTATCACACTTTATGGCTTCGTCACCTTTCTGGTGTCAGCGACTCGGCTAGCACAGCTCGATTCGGGGTCATTGTGAACATTCCGGGTCGGGGTGTGTCATATGACATTGTCAATTATAAAAGATGAGGTATGAAAGTGTTGTGACACCAATAGTTGAGGTAGTTTTTTATACTTTACCCTATTTATATCTCTCGACCAAAAAAAAAAAAAAAAATCAATAATATGTTAAATAGAAACGTGAGTCAAATTCTAAACCCTTAGAATGGCATTTTCATGGTTGACAAGTGCAAACAAATTTGAGTTAAGTTTCTGTATGTGTATGCAAACATACATAGAATGAAAGTTTTGATTTAATGGAGGCTTAATCATAGTAAATGTGGTTAAGACAGTGTCTCTTCTCTCTTCATCTATTTCGGTATTAGCTAAATTCAAATTAAATATCAAGTTGGACTTATGTTTAAGAAAAAAGTACTATGCAAGGAAACACACTAAGCGTAACTAAATATTTTAGGATAGGTTACAAATTTTAAAAATTGATTATAATACTTACATGTATTTAATACAATTACTATCTCAACTGTCAGATAATAATTGTATTTAAATATATATATATATATATATATATATTCACATGAATCTTTTTTACCATTAGATGATAATTGTATTAAGTACATATGTGAAAGTATTGTAACAAAATCCAAAACTTTATTGGAAGATGGGCCTATTACTAAGTAAACGTAGGGAAGATTACATATTGTCCTAAAGCTTATCTGTTTTAGGATATTAGAATCCGGGTTTGACTTTGAGGGTTTAGGGAATTAGAAGGTCCGTTAAGTTTTGAGGTTGATCATTTTGGATTTAGGCCTCTCGATGGTTGGATTGGTCATTTCATGTCATTTTAACTAACAATTCATTTGACTTTTCAATTGGTACTTAAATTAAAAATACGATATTTATTTGTTGGTATGAAAATACAAGCTCACGTTTCAAATCCCCCTCCCCATATTTAAAATCAAATTAGTCTGTTGCTCGAATAAAAGAATTCTCTACTTTAATTATATACTGTAACTATATATATCTAATGTTAAGATGGGCAATAAATTATAAATTGCTTCAATGAGACACATAAAAAAAAAAAGAAATTTCAGAATCAAAAGTGCCAATGTCAACTGATATATCTAGGTGAGGCCCCAGCATCCAAAAAGAAAATAATAACAAAAATTTAAGAAAACAAAAGGAAAATAGTAAGATTTGTGAAGGTGACCTACTTGGAGCAATCATCAACACATAGCAAGGGATTTTTCATCCGAGAGGTTGGCCAATAGGGATTGTACAACTTGCATAACTTCATCGATAATCATCATGTTCTGGTAAAAAAAAATGTCATACTTCTTCCTTAAGTTTGTGGCAAGCAAATCATATGCATATCTTCTTCCTTTTTTTTTTTTTTTTTTTTTAATTTTTTTTAGAGAGGAGAATGCATATCTTTATCTGATTTCATGATATTCTATTATTTTATTTTGCAAACAATAAATTAAATAATTATATTAAGTCCATTTAAATTATAGGAAGTTAGATTCGAACTTGTTGAGAGTGAAGGACATTGTTGTTTAGCTAACTTGACTAAATTTATATATGCTTTCATGATATTGTATTTTATTTTTTAATTAATTATTAAATTTAGCCTAAAGTACATGCACATATAAGTGAAAACAAAGTAATCATGCACTTAATAACTAGCTTTATTTGCCCACACCCACCTGATTTTCCCTCTGTTCTTTTCCTTCTTTCCCCAGCAAACTAGTAGCTATGACACCATAATCTCACTCTACATTCATTCTCTCTCCATCTCAAGAAAATAAGACATGCTAACTACTAAGGTTGTACAAACGATCAAAAGATTAACCCTCTCTCACCTAATCCCACCTCTCCCACCACTAATATAAACCCTCTCCTGTCCTCCAAACTCATATCCAACATTTGTGTTCAAAATATAAAACACATCCCACACCACACTTAAATATGATGAAGCAACAGTATCAGCCTCTCTTCTCACTCACACTCCTAGTCATCTTCCTCTCCCATTGCACCAAAACCCTAGGCCAAGGCCCTGCTGTTGCCCCGGCAACCACCAGCCCGGCGGCCGTTCCGGCACCACCAGCCGATGCCCCAGCGCCACCAGGCCCAACCAACATCACCAAAATCCTTGAAAAGGCAGGAGGCTTCAACATCTTAATCCGCCTTCTAAAAAGCACCCAAATCGATAGCCAGCTCTATAGCCAGCTCAACAACTCCAACAGTGAACTGACACTTTTAGCCCCGCCCGACAGCGCCTTCTCAAACCTCAAAACTGGCTCCCTCAACTCGCTCACTGATTCACAAAAAGTCGAGCTCTTGCAATACCATCTCATCCCAGATTTTCTCACGACCCAAAACTTCCAAACTCTGAGCAATCCGGTGAGTACCCAAGCCGGAGACGCATTCGAGTACCCGCTAAATATCACCACATCAGGCAATGCTGTGAACATTTCAACTGGCCTTGTCAACACTTCAATCTCAGGCACTGTCTACTCTGATGGTCAGTTGGCTGTTTACCAAGTTGACAGTGTGCTCCAACCCTACGGTATTTTTGCTCCCAAGACTCCGCCACCGTCACTGGCACCCGCTCCTGCAGAAGAGAAGCACAAGAAGAAGTCTTCATCTCATGAACCTGTTGCTGAAGTGAAGTCTGGTGCTGTGCCTACACCGAATATCCCCAAGATTAATGGCATTGTCTCTATTGGAGTTGCATTAGCTGCTGCAGCTATAAGCTTTTTGTGACGAAACTGTTTTGTGCCCACTGCCGTTGAATAATTCTTATACAAGCGATATTGCAGGTGGGGATTCGAATTCGGATTGAATATGAAGGATAATGATGAACACGTAAGGTGAGGGGTTTGGAATAATGTTGTGTCTGGTAGACTTATTACCATTTTTATGCATGCCAGTTTGTGATCATATATGAGAGCAATGCCTTGTAATTAATGGATTTTATGGGGTTCTTGTTCGTAATTTGCTTGTTCTTTTGTACTGTATTTGTTGATAATTTTGTTTTGTTCTATTGTTATGCTAGCTTCATTGTAAATTCAACAAGAAAATTTGTGTTTTCATCATTCATTTTCCCCCTTAATTTGGACTACATTTTCTAATTTAATTATTTTAGGATAAAATTTATCATGTATGCTAGCTTCAGCTTCTGCCAAAGCAAGTAATTAAGTTAATTTGTAAGCCATGACGCATTGGCATTGACTTTTGCCGGATTTGGCAAATACTATTGACGAACTGGTAAGAGGAGCTTTTAAGTTTGTCAACTACTAGTTCTTCCTAAAACGATCCAGTTCTTTAATCGTGTCTAATGACTTCAAATTATTTCTTACTCTAACCTATTGCCTATAAGGACGCATAAAACAAAAAATCCATTTGTTCCAAACTTTCATCTCAGGATTCTCATTCTTCAAGTTCCATGGGAAAAACAATTATCTAAGTATAATACGTGCGTTCCTCCCATGTGAGAATGCATATATTCTACTATTTGCAAACAACACATGTTCACTGTCTAAATTTATAATCAGAACCATTTAATTTTTTTTTTTATGTGAAGATTATCACTAAACAAATCATTTCGAGTCGGAGATTATTTATGCATCCAAATGTATGGAACATATCGACGTTGTCACTTGGTAGTAACATATTCATGATAAATCATTTATTTATTTAATATATTTGGATGACTAAACGATTGCTGATTTGAATGATTTTTTGTATAAATAATCTTCAAATTAAAATTAAAATATAAAATAATTTCAATATAAAACTTAAACGATAAAATACGTTATTCGCATATACTGAAATATGTACATTTACTCCATAGAGGAATGGAAGTATTATTTAATCTTGAAAAGCTCTTAGCTAGAGACCCACATAGATACACTAAACATGACAAGTTTTAGGCTGGGACTTGAATTGCTAATGTCTTGTCTCTTCATATCTGATGACGTTGTCTTAGGTCAAGGTTAGTTTCGGCGAATCGTCATCTAGTTTTGTTCGTTTGAGGTGAAGCTGTTTTGTCATGGTCCTTCATCCTTAATTAGAACGGTTCTTCATGGCAACAAATGGTGCCCTTGGTATTTAGGACTATGTTTGTTGTTTTGTCCTTGTAGTAAGTCCAGAAAACTCGAGTTGTCTGTATGTTTAGTCTCACTGTAGGTGAGTCTGAATTATTAAGTGTACACTAGCATTGTTCTAAAAATTCTCGTCCAAGCCCTGCTTAGGAGCTAGACGGCTAGTCACCACTCCAATTAATACTTAGTTTGAAAATTAAGAAAGGGCACCTAGACCTGCTGAGGCGCCCACCTAGGCAGCCCAGACCCGCCTAAGTCGCAACTCACTTAAACAGAAAATAGATAACTTTCATTTTGCATTTTAATTTTTCAATGAATTATAAGAGACTTGTTGCATACTTAAATGAGCACACATTATATCCTTGTTCCCCATGTTTTCATTATGTTCCAGTACTTCATAATATATATGTCATTCTATTTTGTAATTTATGATAAAGTTTTATATATTTTAAGTATAAGAAGACTCTTATTTATACAAAATATAATAGATTTACTTAAATTTACCTATCAGCCTAGGTACTCGCCTAGCCACCTAGCCGCCTAGGCGCTAGGCCCCAACCCGCTACATGACTAGCTCCTAGCGTCTTTTAGAACTTTGTGCACTAGTAAGAAATATATGGTGTTTATGTCAATTTATAGTTGATCTGTATTGATGACCCTTATCAGATTGGTGGCTAATCGAAATTTTTATCTATGGTTGATTGTGATCCTTTCTAAATCATGTAAGCTTTTATGTTAAGATTAGTCATTGGAGATTGTTTAACCATATTTAACATCAGCTAAAATCTTATAATCTTTTCATTTGAGTATTTTTATTTTGCTCATTTTAAAGAAAATAATTTTTTTAAGTGTGCCTCATCATCATTTGGTAACTAAATAACGATATAATTAATAATGATTCGTTTCTTTAATTTTGTCTGAACTAATTGTATACTTGTATGGTAAATGATGATCATCATGATTTCCCTCCTCATCAAGCATGTACACTTTAACAATACTTCAAGTATTCAGTTGGTTAGAAAACATTCTCTGTCTTGCTGATCAAGAAACTAAAAGAAGAGAAACTATCAATGATTTCCCTCGTTAACATCAGGGATAACTTGGAAATTCCGCAAGCCATAAAGATTGACGTTAATCTCACATCGATTTGACATGCACGAGGTAGACATTGAAAATGTACTATTCTGATCTATTCTGATGAATCATATAGTTTAACTACACCAAATAATTAATTAAATGAAGTGTGTAGAGTTGTTCATGAAATTTAAAAAAGAAAAGGCCAAATATTTTTTTTTCATGTGGTGGTACATCAATTTTAATGTGATTTTTGTTGTGAAAAAGTTGTTAGCTAAATTTCCATGGTAAGCTTCGTTAACAATTGAGGTACAAACCTAAACTTCTGTTAGTCTTCCATTAAATAAACAAGATAAAGTCATCTTTGTAAGATCAAATTATGAAACCTATAATACTATGGGTTCTTGTGTCGATTATATGTCGTTTGATTGCTTGTTCGCTGCCTACAGAGGGTGAATTAGGGGTCGACAAATTGTTCGCTGCCTAAAGAGGATGAATTAGGGTTCGACAAATAATGACACTGGGCAGTGGCCAAAGCCATTATTCCAGCTAGAGAGGATGACGTAGTGAATCTTCCTTCATGTTTAGAGCTTCCCGTGAAGAAGCAGAGGCAAAGTAATTCATTGCAATGTCGTACATCTAGTACATATTCTGTCAAATTGGTCGTTAATTAATGATATGGAATAGGTGTGTCCCCCTTTTTTGTTGGCTAAGATGCCAATTATGCGTCAGGTGGACAAGAAGAAATTATTTTTATTTTATTTGACAAAGAAAATTAAAAAACGCTTAATTGATCAACAACACCCAAAAAACAAAAAAAAAAAAAAAAATCTAATTTTACATGCCAATGAATTCTCGAACTTGAAGCTTCAATCTTTACCAATGGTTGCTGCCTCGATACTATCTTCGTATCTAGAAATGGCGGTTGGGGCGGCCTTCATGCTCGTGCTCACCAACTGCGCCTTCGCTGACTCTCCCTTTAGAAGCTTTCTTCTTCTCAGCCTCCTCCTTCCACCGCTCCGCTGGACCAGAACCTTAATGCAAAATTGGAACCTCAAGTTCGTATTTTTGGTCGGTTGTTAATAAGGGGTCGTCTTCATACTAAAGATCGTTAATTTGACCCCTCTTGTGCTTTCTGTCACATAGAGTTAGAGTTATTAATCATCTTTCTTTCATTTTTTTTTTTTTTTGTGTCTTTCTCTTTTGCTTCTTTTGTCTGGCTGCATCTTCATGATTGTCCGAGGCCTTCTGTGTCTAATGATTTTTTGGATTGACTGACTAGTTTTCATCATTGGGATCCCTCTTTTGAAATTGATCGAAAGTTCCTTTGCAAAGTTCTTATTGTTTGCTGGCAAATATAGGAATCTGGAAACCATCTTTTGTCAAGGAACGATAACCCGCACCCCATTAGAGTTATTAGAGTTTCTTCCAAATTTTAGTCAGACTTAAATCTTGATCATATTCCTTTAAGTAATCCTACCGAAGTGACTAACTCTTCTACATAGTTATAACTTTTGCTTCTAGTTGGGTTTGGTGCTTTCTTTTTGCATAACTCAGCAAGAATATTTTCAGTTTACTGATTTTTCATATTGATCTTGAATGACGTGATTTATCTGATAGAGAAAAAAAGAAAAGGCATTCAACAACATTTATATACATGTACAACGGGCATTGGGAATCAAAGAACAACGCCTTTGGAGTACAAGAAAGTACATATATTCAAGAAACAAAATATTTGACGTCCAATGAATCATATTTAGGAAATACAACTTTATTAAGGATAAGCAAGTAATTTTAATAACAACACCTCTACTAAGTAATAACCTTACTAAAGTTATAAAATTGATTTGGTCCCAACTTTATGACTTTATAGAGGTTTTACTGTATTTTTTTTTTCAATCACCAACCACAAGGGACCAATACATAACACATGATCCTTTTCGACCCTAAACAATACAGACTTAAAAGAGGCTCAATAAAGGCCCAAAGGAAGAAAAGAAGACCAAGGACAAAAAAAGAAAGGAAGAGCAAGGACAAAAAAAAGAAGGAAAGACCAAGGGCCCATGGAATAAGAAAGGGCACCTCAAGCGCTACGGACGACTACTCAACGGTTTGATTTTCCTACGAATAAAGAAGCTGGTGGCAAGTTGGCATACTGACAAATTTATAGTACAAAGGCCAAAGAGCAGGCCTACTTGGACACCAACCTCAGGCAGCGTGTTGGTCATCAGCGAGAGCAGAAGCCTATGAAGGGACATAAAAGTTGTCAAAAGCGCTCAGGCGTGGGTTTCCTCAAACTCCAGGTTCAAGCAAGGCACTTGGTACACATAACATTGGCCTACGAAAACATGCATTTAGACTTGGACGAAGGTCACTTCATCACCACGTGTCAACTAAGGGATAGAAAAGTAGCTGGCAAGTCATGTTTACGCACTTGGTTCATTAAATGCGAGAGCGGTAGAGTACTTAAGCCCACAAAATATTGGGGCTCACTGAGGGCCTATATAAGGGGAATGAGTACCTCTTATATGGGTTAGACACAAGAGTGAAAAGGAAGGTTAGACTATACCGAGCGCTTCTTGTAATCTTTATTTAATATATACAAGCATCTCAATGGATGTAGCACAATTTTAGGGATGAATGTTGGGTTGTTGACTATTTTAGTACATGTGTGCAGAAGTGTGGCAAGGTGACGTAAGCATATATAATCCAATTTACATGCATGGTTAGTGAAACTTTGGATTCCGTTTAATCTTATTAAATTAATCCACATGATCTAGGTTAATCGATGTGCTCGTGTTCTTGTAAAATAATTTTAAGAACACATGCATACTTAAAATTAAATTTAGAATTTCAACTTTTAGATTTCATATAAATATGAATTCATTGTTGAGGCTCCCAATTGTTAGCCCTCTATTAGTATACACACGAATAAATCTCCGGTTGGTGAAACATGAAGACAACAAACTGTTGGGTCCTTCTCCTCCAATAGGTGCAGCGGCAAGGGTAAGATTGTGTGGTGCTTTATTTTTCAATTTCTCTAAACTGGAAAACCTAATTCCTTTCTCTCTAAATTTTGATTTCACAATATGTAAAACCACACACAAAGTCTGAAGACCCTTTAGGCTTATATATAGAACAATTCCATAAGCCAGTAGGATTACAACTTAATCATGCATCTTTTACCACACATATGCCGCAAGCCCTAGGGAAACCCTTCTTGCCCTTGTCGCACCTTTCCTTTGCCACTGGGCTACAGTCTTATTCGCTCCCTATTTTATTTATTTAAGTTATTCGGTTTTCTTCTGGACTAGGCTTCCTTATTTTATTTTGGTACATTAACCAATAATAAATAGAAGGGGCAATGAATAATTTGATTAATCAAACTAGTCTAATTTACATAGTCAGAAACCATTCTAATTCAACCTTATAGGATTATTCATAAACCGAATAGTAACATCTAGCAATGGCTTTCGATTACCAGATTAGTTACAATATTTTTGAATTTATACAATACATATTTAGAACCTTAGTTATGGTTACAATACAATTCAGTTCCTCTATCTACTATATTCTAATAGAGCATGGAACATTTGTCAAGGGTGATGCTATCCACACACCCATTTTTACTTCACACACACCTCTCTCAATTTACGACTGTCCAATCGAATAAATTGAAGAAGTTCAAGGGACATAAATTGACAATGGTGTGTCGGAGGTAAAAATGGGTGTGTGGATAACACCACCCTTTGTCAAACTCTAAGCATGAATGTGATCAAATGATCCCGAAACTCACACTATAGGATTGCACTATTGTTTGAGAGCTTTTAGGGGAGACCAAAGATCACATTTATCAACATGAGATAACAGTGCGTTAGGTCTAAGAACTAGTTGCATCCATTAATCAGAAGTGTGGTACAATTGACAAGTAGGTAATCATTCATTCGTATACTTCTATAGTTGGTCAATGTTCAATGAGTTTGATCTCCTAGCACCTTTATGTCTATTTTATGTCACTACATGCTTACTCTGAGACATATTATTGCATACGACATAAACCGGCCTTTGTGGATGTTCGATAGTCCTTTAGATCATCCTATGGCTAGGAATATAGTTTAGGACTTAATATCCATAGGATACATAATACGTTTATCAGTATTGAAACATTTTTGCAATTCCGTGCATACTACTTAAGTTATTCCTTAGACTCATCCCAATAACTAATTCCTTAGACTCATCCCAATAACTAGCGAAGCTTGTGTAAACCACCATCAGGAAAAAAAAAACCAAAAATTAATGCTAGAAGCTCTAACAGGAAGAGACAACAAACTTGCACAACAAACTCAAGTTAAGTTGCTACAACTTATTTTGATTTAAAATGGTCGAGCTGAAAAAAACGAAAACCTAAAAGAAAAGTTCTACAACAGTTGCGCTTGGGAGATATGTGTTGCTCCTTATTTTGACATAGATCTCATTACTCATTGTAATCACTTAGATATGCAAATCCTAGCCATATGCCGCCATCACCTCAACCATTGTTCCACTGTTCGGGCACAACTGCAACACCCCGCATAGATTAAGGTGACCTATCCGGCTCAACTATCAAAATTCTTGGACTCAACTCATACCTTGCTAGAGTTGTCTAGATCTAACAATTTAATTGGGATTCAAGACAAATGGCGTTCCACCACGAGAAAAGCTTGCTAAGACCAAGAGAATGGTAGGGGTCACACAAGGCTGCATGTTGATGATATAGATGTGGCCGAAATCCCTGGCACATGTGGTGAGGGAGAGACGTCCTTCTTGAGTGAGAAATAGCATCTTTTGGTCTTTTTCTACATTAATTTTCTAGACACCAACGGTATTTGATAGTTTTGTAGGTGATATTTGAGATCAATTTAGTTTTTTATTGAATGGCACTTGATTGATAATATAACAGTTTCTTTAAAAAAAAAAAAAAAAAAAAAAAAAAAAAAAAAAAAACTATTTGGATTATACAAAACTAATAAAAAGAGGCCAGGATATTCTTATTTTGTCAGGGATAAAAGACTGGATTAGAGTGATGTATTATAAACAAATAGGAAGAAGATATTTTTGTTATAAACCACAAGCTTGTTTGTCGAATATAACAATTGCCAAACATTCACGTTAACCTAACAATTAAACATTACTAATTACTTGGGAATGCAAATTACCTCAAATCTAGTAAATAAAGTAGAACCAACTCCATTGTCATTGAACTTTTTCTGAATCAGGCCCACACCAACGTACATTAGATTCCCTTGTTTGAAATTGATGGTGGCAAATGTTGACACTGAGAAAAGGCAGCGACATCGGTCACAACTCACAAGCAAATATAACACATGTTAGGCTTTAGCGTTTATCAAATGAAAAGAAAGACAAAATAAAATCTACAACATGCATGCAGGGAGGGTCCCTATTCCCTCCTCCCTCTTTTAAACCCATGAATTCTCTTTTTGTTAGGTCTCTCCCAACCTGCACTAGCGCGCGCTTTCTCTCTCTCTTTCTCTCTCTCTCTCTCTCTCTCTCTCTCTCTCTCTCCACGGGTTGACTCACTTTATAGAGTCCAACTCAGACTCGTTAGCCTCCTAATAATCTACTTTCCATTGGTATTCATTTCGTCTAAAACTCTAGTTATAGGTACAACAAAGTCTTTCTTAGAATTATAATTACCTTGTAATTGATGTCATTGATGCCGACTACTGGTAGTAGTACTAGTGTATTGGCTCAAGTCACTCATAGAAGCTAACTTTGCTAGCTCTTGTTGAAAGAAAGGCACTCCGCCACCAAATATTGCATCACCTCCTCCCACTCCAAGAAAGTCTCTAGTTAAACTGCTTTGCTCACTTGTTCCTTGTCTTGTCATGGCTGCTGCTCCAGCTGGCATCATCAAGTGTTTGTTGCTCAAGAACAGTGACCCATCTTCAATTGTGGCTCCTTGAGTTGACGAGGAAGACATAGAATTCACCAAATCATTGAAGTTCAAGGTGGTGTCGTTGAATGTTGTAGCTGGGTTGTTGTTGTTGCTGGTTGTAGATCCCATTCGAGCTGCTTTTTGCAGAAGTGCTGTGGCTGACATGGGTTGGTGGTGGTGGTGGTGGTTCTGTTTGTTATTGTTGTTATTATAGAAAGAGGTGCTAGTAGTAGTACTTATTGTTTCAGAGAAACTCCCTTTGGATTCTTCGTCCTCCTTAAGCACTCCCCGCAGTAATGATGGTGATGACATAGAGAGATTGTTGGCATTTGCAAATGATGATTCTTCCACGAACTTGTTATTGTTGATGAGCCATTGCATCTGAGATGATGACGATGATCCAAACATGTCCATTGATGCCGTTTGCAGCATTTCAGGTATAAAAGCATTGGAACTGAGATGATTGTTGGCTGCTAGGTGGTCAGAGCCAGCAAATTCCGGTTGAAACATTGGTATAAAATGTGGGATTCTTTGTGGTTTATGGGTATTATTGGCAATAGACCCATTCATGAAGCTTGGATTGATATTACTGGTAGTTGGAGCTGAGCAGAATCTTGCACTTTGCTCAGCTGCTAAAGCATCACAGAAGGCTCTGTGTGTTATGAAGCTATCCTTCCTGTTTAACAAAATTTGGTCAACAAGCTGAAGAGTGTAACAGTGCATTATAAGCATGTATAAAGCACATTTGAGTAGTCAGAGAAACTTAGTAAACAAATTATATTATGCTCGAGTGTATGGCAATGTAATGGAGTAATGAATAGTTGAATATACTCTTGAGTATGAATGGATGAATATGCTTAAAAAATTAAATGAACAAGGATCTGGCAGTCGAGGATCCCGTGTATGGTAGATACCCGGTGCAAACTAAAAAATCCCGCAGATTGGATGAGTTCAGCAGTACTCGAAACATACATGAAAAAATCGTACACTTGAGGAATCATACAGGCATTAAATTCAAATAGAACCCCATAAAAGTTTCTACGTGAGAGCATTAAATGTATATTCTCTCCCCAAATTAATCATATAAAAGGAGGGAATTTGTAAAGATAGGAAGTGAGAGATTAAATCGGAAATAAACAGTAGTACCTGGAAAAGAGTGTTCCACAGTCACATCTATACTCTCTAGTCCCACAAACCTTGCTATGTGCCTTCCAATCTGATTGAACTGCGTATTTCTTTGAGCACTTCTCGCACTTCCACTTCTTCTCGCCGTGCTTTCGGCTGAAGTGCTTTTTTATTCCGGTGAGGTCTCCGAGCGCTCGCGATGGCTCGTGGTGCACGCAGGACTTTTCTGGGCACACGTACACCTTCTTCCGAATCACTTCTGTTTTTGATCTTTGTTTGAGCTTCCATGGAAGGTTGTGGCCACGTCGGTGAAGCTGCAAGTTCTGGTCTCTCTGGAAACCCTTGTTGCAAATTTCGCAAACGAATCGGTTTGTGGCCATTAGGGATTTTGGGGACATAGCTATCACTTCTGCATCTGGATCTGCAATTGAGTAGAAGTCCCATCAAACATAATATGAAAAAAGAGAATAATTAACAAAAAAGGAATATTGATGAATATACTATTCGAAGCTAAAGAATTGTATGAAGATGCAAGGTAGAGATGAAAACACACTTGCCTGGTGTTCCAGGTAAACTTCTCTTCCTTTTGAGTTGATTATTTGTATTAGGGTTAGGGTTAGGATTGGAATCGGGCTCTTGAGCAAACCCTGTGATGATGGATGGAACTAAACGCGCATCTTCGGACATCATCTGGAAGTTGAGCTTATCAGTAGTAATGGGTTGTGTTATAAACTTGCGAGACCAGCAAAAGTAACAACAGAAGGTGCAATACCCACTAAAACAAATTTAAAAAGTTAAAAAAAAAAAAAAACAAAAAGCTTACTACTCTGGAAGACAATACAAGAAATCTCAGTTTTTGTGTATTGAATCCTTGAGAACAAATTAAGAACTTCAGAATCAAGCTATTTTGTTTTCTGGGAAAAGTCCTCGCTTGCACTTGGAAGTAAAAATACCAAACGGAAAATGAAGGCAAAAGAGAATATTTCCTCTCTCTCTCTCTCTCTCTCTCTCTCTCTCTCTCCTTATCAAATACGGCTGCTATGTCAAAGTCGGTCAGCCATAGACTCAGCTGGACCGCTAGAACCCATTCGCTCCTCTCTTTTTTTTCAATATATGTCTACGGTATATAATAATTGAAATAATAATTTACAAGAGAAGTGGACAAGTTTCTAAAGATGAAATCAAGTTTTGATTTGAAAAGGTTAAACCCTAAAGAAAAGTGAGTTACCTTTACAGCCAGCAATTCATAAGGTAAAAATCATTACGCTATAATTGCATGGGGACCATGAAGAGAGAGAGAGAGAGGGTGGTGCCGCCCGTGAGAGCTGAGTGGTCGCAGAGAGAGTTGGGGACCCATGAAAGACTGTCAGTTACAGTGAGAAGGGGAAGACAAGAAATGACTGGTACCGCTTGACATGTCGACCAAAACCCACGAGACACTACCTTCACCCTTCACACACGTACTACCTACACTTTTCTCTAGAAATTCGCTCCTCTCTCTCTCTCTCTCTCTCTCTCTGATTCTCTCTCCTCTGGTGGCTTTAGCTATATATGTTCACGGAAAAGGATATCCGCCGGATTATTTTTTTAGAAATTCTGTAATCGTGTTCATTTATTGTACATCATATGATTAAAAATTATTTAAAATTTAAAATTCAAATATAAATAGTATCTAATAAAAACTAACCGTACGATATACGATAAACGGATATGACTGTTGGATCCTTAAATCCCTCATTTTCCATATGTTCACATTTACCAACCGGAACTGAGAATATTTCCCCATTTTGACTCAGTCTTACTTGCGCTTGCGCTTGCGGTAATAGTGGTGTTCTTACATATACCGTATTTATCGAAAGCTGGTTTTGTTCGACAAAAAAAAGGATAGCTGGTTTCGTTAAGCAATCTTAGAAACGATGAAAATCTCGTACAGCATTAAGCTCAGATGATTTTTTTTTTTTTTCTTTTGGTGTCTAACAGAAACTTACAGAGACCCCTTGGGATCCAAGGTATTAATCAAAGTTGTAAGGGTGTTTAAAAAAGTGTAGAAATATTCGCTTTTGTTTCTTTTTCTTTTTTATGAACATTTAGTATATTGTTGAATACACTCCTCATAAGATTTTGCTTTCAGAGTATTTACTTAAGATTTTAAATGAGTTTATAAAACATTACTAGTTTGTTCAAAGAATAAAAAAATAATTGCAAATTAAATTCACATCTAACCATTTGTCTAATGAAGTAAAAATTAAAAAAAGTTAAGGTTCTACCATAAATCAATTGACATATAAGGAGTAATCCTACTACTTGTAAGCTCTTACAAGATTTGGTTCATCACCGATATGAAACTTTGTCCATCACATTCGAACAAAAGATGATTGCGGGATGTATAATTGAAATCTTTAAAAGGTAACATATTTTGGTCCCACTATTCAGAGATTCAAATCCTTTCGTCCCAGAACATACCTAACTTTTTGATAGTACAAGAAAGATGGAAAACGATGGAGGAGCGAAGCCTCATCAAAGTTTTGATAGTTTTGCTTACGTATTTATGAAGGATCATGCTAAAAAAAATATATTCAAAAGGTGTGTTTGTTACAGTGAATTATCTCTAACTAGACTAACTTCATATATTAAGTTAGATTGACTTGATTTAAACTAAGCCGTATAAGAATTGTGAAATATTTGGTTTGAAAAAAATACCCAAATGGTTTTCTATCACAATCGGCCCATAAATAATCAGACCCGAAAGAGAGAGACCCAGAAATATCCAGTTTTGTAAGCTACCACAAACCCAGCACCAACTGCAGTGCCTCATAGAAAATTTTGGGCGCTAGAACAGCCGTTTCCTGCCGGGGGAGTAATGGCTGCAACGCCAGAGTGGTGGGAATCATTTTTGGGGGCTGCGGCGGAAAACTCCCTTGTAATCGGCCTCGGAATCCTTCTTTGATGTCCACGACAAGACGCAATCTGCAGAATTGACCTTCGCAACACGGATTTGTGATTAGTGAGAGAAGAAGAGAGAGACGTATGTAGAGGAGTGGGGAGGTCGTCGACACCGTTTCCTTGTTAGTCCAGCTTAATATTAATGACGCGTTTACATAACTGTAATGAAAATAAGAGGAATTGAATTGAGAAGTAGTCATAATCGAATTCATGGTGAAACTGTTTACTTAAATATTCTGGAATTGGAATAGAAATGACACTAATTCCATAAAGCTGTTTATTAATACAGCAGATTGGAATGTAAACCAGTATGATTACTAAAATGCCCTTGTCTCAGATCAAATATTTTATATACTTTTTTTTTTAACAAAATTTGATATAATAGTAAAAAAACAAAAATTAAATTGCTTTTTTATTTCATAGACACACTAAAATGATTTTGTTTATTTATATAAATTTACGTATTTACTTTAATATTTAAATTTTCTCGTTCAAGTTGTAGTTTCTTCTCTTTGGCATATGCATGAAGTTGTGCATAATGTGAATGAGCATGGAAATAAAAAAAAGTAGGGAGTTGTGCATAATTAAACTAGGGTTAATGAGTTTATAAAGGATAGTCTTGGAAATAAAAAAAAGTAAGTGAGGGCATAAAGGGAACAAAAATGTCATTCCGATTGCCCAAGCAATCAGGAATCCAAATACCATGTTAATCTAAGGAATCCAAATCCTCCAAATTTTGGGATTGAATTCCAAATTTTTGTGTGGGTCCCACCTTTTTTTTTACTCCCCAAGTTTAGTAAACAAAGGTATACCCCGTAATTGGAATTGAATTCCGATTACGGTTACGTAAACTCGCCCTAAGTGAAAGTATGGGACTAGATACTAAGTTTTAGTGAAGCAGAGCGCCTAATAGTCGAGGTGAGTCTCGTTCAGTCTAGCCCAATACCATACCAAATATAGGATTATAATCCTAATTAAGCCAATCCCTCCTAAGCTAATGAGGTGTAACAGACGCACCCTAAATTTCTAAGTGATATGGTGAAGACTTTTTTTTTTTTTTGGACAAAGAGTATATTACATTACTAACAATTACAAGTACAACAAAGCCCAAAAACAAGTTAAGTCACCAAAAAAAAAAAAAAAAAAAAAGTAGGAGACGGGCCACAAACATACGGAAGACAAAGCCCCAAAACCAACATGGAGCCCAGCGCACACAAACAAACCACATGGAAAAACCAATAAGAGGTTGGACAATTCCCGGTTTTATGGTGAAACTTCAACTTTCTTCATGATATTATAGCAAGTTGACCCATATGTGAAGCTCAATGGCCACACGTTTTCCACGTCTACCAATTCGTATAGTTCACATGTTTGGCTTGAAAATTTGCCACATGAGAAATGACTTGTGAGGATGTGAAGATAAAAGAGTTACATCCTCACAGTTCTGTTATCGCTAAAGAACCTTAGAAATGGGGCTGTTCTATTGATGGGAAAATTGATATCACTACAATTTTGGAAAAGCCATGGAAAATAAATATCTTCGTACTTCATGTCATCATTATAAGCTGTTGTTAGAGATATGTTCTAATTCATGAGGAATTTGAAGAGAGTAGCTCAAGGTTGAAATGACGGAAAATTGGATTTTGTTTCGATGACTTGTAAGTCACATGACACAACACATTCCAAGATTATTTTAGGACTTTTTTTGGTCATCACAGATTTACAGCAATAATGTCATGGCTTTTCTCTATAAAATCTTCCACCACATAGAATCCCAATATATTGAAATGTGACTAAAATAAAAACCAGATCTTGTAGGAACATGATATATGGTTGAAACCCAAAAGATTCATAAGAAAAGCTAACTCATATGAAAATCTGTCAGATGCAATATATTAATTTATTTGTTATTAGACATATAAGAGACATAATGCTAATATTGGAAGACAACACATTAAAAAAGGGATGTAAAACGCAAGTGAAAACACGTGAAACATTGAAATTGAGAAACTGAAATTCGTATGGTGTGCTCAAGCGCCCAAAACTTAACAATTTCCACTTGAGCGTTTCTCATCCGTTCGAGCGCCCTGGAGGTGAAACTTTAATTAATTACTACAAAAGAGTTAACGTCTTGAAACATGCTCCAAAATTTCATGTAATTCTAAGCACTATGTGCATCATATCAAGTTGAGATGCGTAATAATGAATATGACTAATCCAACTATGAATGCATGCATGATCTCTTAGCCAACTTATCTTCCTAAACTCGAGATTATAACTTAGTTATCGTAGATAACGAACACCTGTTAAAATTTGAGCCTTGATCTCCATCTCCAACAAAAAATAGCTTGAGAATAACCAACCTTAACATCTAATACCTAATTTGCTTATGTCCTTGATTACACACAAACGGTTTTGGCTAGGAAAGCATCAATTACAATAGATATGCTCTAACAATGTTATGTTATTGTGAATATTATTGTTGAAGATTGATAACTTTTGGTCTGAATGCATATCATATCATTAATTCAAAGTATTTCAAACTTGTAATTCTCATCCATATATCTTGCGATTCAGATCTTCTGCTTGGTTTTTCTCTGCTAGGATCTCCTTGCCCTTTACTCTCCACATGCTAGCTCATTAAAAATTCAATCTAACAGATTTAGAGTTGACACATCATCTTTCAAAACGAAAACCCTATTTCCCCTTAATTAAAATTTTTAATTTCCGCATCTTAGTACTAAGGTCTAGTGGTATTCATCTTCACTTATAATTGAGAGGTCTTAGGTTCGATTATCTCCAAAGACGAATTTGAATTATATTATTGCTAGCCCATTGTGAAGTTAAACCCTACCCCCTCCCCTTTAGTGTAGATAATATCATTTGTTAAAAAAAAAATAATTTCCTTATTTGAAAGTAATAATAATTTTGAGTACATCAATATTTTTACACTAGAGGGAGGAGGAGTTCGGCTAAGTCACACAATGGGTAGCTTAATTTGGAATCAAATTCGTCATTCACGAGATTCGAACCTAAGACCTCTCACTCTTAAACTAAGAAGAATACCACTAGACCGTAATACTAAGTGGCAAAATTAAATAATAATTAACATAATCAAATTCCTAGTTGAAGACTTGAAGTAACGTGAAATGTCACGTTCTCCTGCCGTCAATCTCCTTCTTCATGTTCATTGTTTCCCCAAAGCTTTCCCTTCTCCCCAAAATCTTAATATTGCCCCCTAGAGTTCAACAATTCGATTTAGTAGTGGTGGTAAATCTTGCATATTGACCATCTCAGTCAAAATTCACCTTGAATTCTTGTATTGCTTATCGCGAATTTAAAAACGTATTTGTGAGCTTAATCATCTAATTCTGGATTATTTAATCAATGACATACATGTATCCAAAATATAATCATTATATTATTGGTTTGCTATTACAAGCACAATTCCTAAGTCGTCTATTTCATGTCATTGGGGAATGATTTTGAGCATACAACTTCTCTTGGGTTACGAAATGTTTTAACCATTTTATTCATTGTAGTTCTGCTTGGGAGATGAATATTGATCACATACATCATCATAATTAGTTTGGTTGAGGTTAATTTCTAACCAACAAGTAATTGTGTACACAAAGATGGTCCACCCATCAAAATTAGGATTCAAGTCGATTTGTTTTTAGTTATGCTCATGTTTACCGTAATTTTTCAAATTGTCACTTTAATGAGATACTATTCCTGCTGTTAGGGAAGAAATGACAGTTTCCAAGGATGTCGGGAATTAACATTGATACATCCGCTTTTGTCTCATAAGTGACATACATAGATTAATCTATTACATGCTTGAAGTATGATAGATATATAGGTTCTAAATTTTGAATTTTCCATAAGTGGAGTTAATAACATTCAAGCCCTATCGAAACTTTCGCTTCAAGGGAGGTTGTGATCCAATTGTCTAAATAATTCATCTTAAGATGTTTGTCCTACAAGTGACACTGGTAGTCTGAAAGGCATTAGTACCCAATCAATAAGATACACATCATACACTTATAAGTTAAGAATGCGCATGCAAAATGAGAATTGTTGGATGACAAGTTGATGATGAATTTAATGTTATAGTAGCTATTCATATCATCAAGGGTTATATATAATCAAGTTTTCCATTAAATGTCAACAAATCATAAAAAGGTTGCCCAAATGTGAATTTTTTTTTTTTTTTGCAAATACTACTTTCGAGAGCCATTGAAAAACATGAAATAAGTGAACCTACAGTATTAACCCTAAATGTTATTAGTCTTAGGTATTTGTAATGAAGTGAAATTAAATCGCTATTATGACATTTATATCCTCTGACTGTAGATAGAGCCACATATAAACACAGTGTTTCTTTAAACGTGAGACCTATGACATGTGTTCAAAGCTCTCGAAGCGATTTATTAAAGTATAGAACATGCCACGAAATTATTTATCAAAGATTTTAATTTAAGAGCATGATGCTCAAAGTATGTACTCTATACTTATTCTACATAAATTTATGTAATTGTTACTTCGAACCGAATTTATATTGTTGCAACATACTTTTGAAAGCGTTCACATTTTTGTAGAATTACTGATAGCCTATCAGACTATTTGTATATATGGCTTATATTCGCGATGGAGTAAAGTTGCTCCTAGATTATTTCAAATCCTAGATTTTTTATTTATTTATTTTGTGCAAGAATACAAATAGCTATTGTCAACTCCTGATAAACTCTAATACTTCCCGAGGACAAGCTTTACTAAAGTTCAATTGTTGAAAATGAATGTTTGTCAATATCAGACTCAACAATGACGACATTCGAATCAAGGCTTACTATTTTCAAGGGGAATTATTCACCAAAGAGAGTTATTCGTTAGGGGGAGTCTTATGCTATATCAAATTAAATTGAGTGCACTATTCTTCCTTTCGATCAGGCTTTCATCTGACTGGATTTTTTCTGGAAAGGTTATAGCGATGTATCATTATTCTTGTCCAACACGTTAGCAATATTTCATAAAACATTGCGCTTGATTTTTCTCCTTCACTCAGGTTTTGTCCACTGTGTTGTCCAAGCAAGATTTTATCAAGGTAACTACATTGATTGGTGAACTTCCAAGAAAAGTGTTGTAAATATTATTTATTATATATGAACTTTTGGGAGTTATAACCTTTTTCTATGTAAATCCTAAGTTTATAAATATGCACTCTAATGAGAAGGAAAGAATACTATGATTTCTCCTACATTTTCTCTTTTGTCTCTCTCCATTCTCTTTTACTCCATATTTTATTTCTAACAATCTTAATTAGCAATGTGATCTTAATCTATCAATTTTTATCAACTTAAGTGTCCCCACATGCACGTTCATTATAACAATTTTTATTTTTTTGGACAAATGAGTGTTAGTGGTTAAATTGTTAAATGCTAGTGAGAGGATATCAATTGGTGATGATGGAACCTGCACCAGGTGAGTAGACATCATTGTTCTCCTCCATTGCGATAAAACAGTCATTTGCCATAAAAATAAAGGAAAACTAATGAAAAGGACTTGAAAACTTTGAGCTTTAATCAAAATGACAAAAAAGTGTTGTAAGTGAATAGTACCAGGTAGTAACTTTTTAGAGTAACAATATCATTTTCGTTAAAAGTAAACAACATCAGGGAGTATTTCGTTAAAACTCCCTAAAAACAATTAGATAAGGCTACATATGTATAATATATTGTTTATAATGACCGGAAAGTTATATTATATATATTTGCCCGCAAAATCAACAAGAAGCTTAGACCTTAATTCAGACATAAAAGGACAAACACACCTTGGATTCGCTATATTGCATATTTATTAATCGATTTGAACAAGGTTCATCATCGTATGTGTATATATATAAATGCATGAGGAACAAATCTTGTATACAACAACAGATAGAGTTCGAGAATTCATGTACACGTCGAAACAAATTTAGACCTGGGTTTCATCGGTGCATAAAGTCTTCTCTTTTAATTCTAATATCCCAAATGGGTATCGAGAGTTGGACTCCCCAACTAAATTACTAGCATTATGAACCTCATGCCCATGCACGTACCTATACGGTCCGTGATAGATTTGCATGCAAGAAAGATCGACATAAGGAATTTACCAGCCTTTTATTTTAGGTTGTGTAGCATTTACCTGGTAAATAATAATTAAATAGTGTACTATAAATGATTGGTAAATAAACAATAAGGTGCGTACCATATTTACTATTTCCTGTTCAATTTCCCTACCACATTTTCATAATAACATGACTCTTTCACTTGTATAGGGGTGAAGAGAAATCTGATATGATAAAATAGCAGAGCAATAAAAGAACAACATTTTTATAAACCTATTGACTAGGTTCCTGGGTAATTGGATTTTTTACTGTGCCAACTTTATCCTCTTAACTTTTTACTATTTTGTCAACCCAATATGATGTCGATATTATCATTCTGGATAAAAGTGGGAAGTCGTTCGTTGATCTCTCACCAAACTCCCCCCTCCCCCACGAATCTTCTTCAAAATCTCCATCTTAACCAAAAAATGTAAATAAAAAGTCAGATTTACAAATATAAGATAGAAATCCCACATTTATATCTTACATATTTTACATATCTAAAATATGAAATATGAGTTATATTTCAATGAAAGAGATGTAAATTTGAGATTACTTTTTTTTTTTTTTTTAGAAGAATTTGAGATTACTTTTTCCTCCTTGACTAGCAGAGCTCACCTCCTAAAAAAAGTGGGGAAATATATATTTTTATATAAATCTTTCGGGGAAGATGGATAATTTAGATTCTATATATCATTTCAAGGCATTTTGCATCTCCAATTAAAGATGGTCTTAGAAATGCTCTGATAACAACTAACCATTATCTGCTGACTCTTAATCTACCTTATAATATTTCTCTTTCCAATGTTAATTTTTTTCTTATTATGAATCCTTATAAAGATAGAAGATCATTTAACATATAATGTGATACCTTTTTTTTATTATTCAACTGGGATTTTGAAGGATTTTAATTCTTTTAATGAATTTAGTTGTATTTAATCAGGATTTGAAGTGATTTTTTGAAATTCAATGTGTATTCAATCATGATTTTAAGATAGTTTATTAAAATCCTTAGAAATTCGGGTGTCTTCAATTAAGATTTTAAAGAAGTTTATAATATTCCAAATGTATTAAATTAGAATTTGATTTTAAAGAGTTTAAAAAAGTTGAGGAATTAGAGGGAATTGGAGAGATTGCTATTGTATTTTAAATATCGACAAATCTCACCTCTCTTTATAAGATTTCGAAGGAATTGAATCAAAATTTCATATGGAATATCTACAAATCAATTAAACTTCACAAAAATCTATAAATTTATAAATTCATTTAAATCTCTTAAATTCTTAATTGAATACACCTCCTAAGCCGATCGACATATCAACTTTTGTGAGATCCTATGTGCATGTGAGCAACGTTATCACATTCTTTCCGACCATATAATGCATAACCAGAATTTGTCTCTGTAATTTCTGACGATATTTTATTAAATAAATACCATGAGAAAATTTGAATAAACGACAAGTATCCTACCTAGTTCTCTTATGGAGGAATTTCATATATTATAAAATGTTTTCATGCTTTACAGCTATATATTATACTGAATTATAAGTATATTGTCGCTGACTCATGATCATCATGTACTCTTAGGAATAGGCTGAAGAGTAAGACGCTCAAATCACATCTGCGGACAAGGAATGTTTTAATGGCCGAAAGATACTGTTTAGCGTTTATACTCCGGTGGCATTAGATTATTTTTAAAGGAGATGTCAAATTATAAGATAGTTGATTTGGCAATCTGAAGTCTTATGTTAAATTTTGTACTTCTCCAACCGAACTGTCAAATATTATTTTATTATTTAAAAAGAGTTTTAAATGATTGTAGTTATTAAAAAATGTTAAAACAAAATTTCAATGGGTTGAAATGTTAGTGGAATAAAAAACCACTATTAAAATGAATTAAAAATAATTTGACATTGATGTCAAATTTGACTCCAAATCACAAAGTCTTCAAATTCAGTCAACAAATAATACTTCGGTTGGATAGAATTTTGATGCCAAATATGCACAATGACATTCTACCTAAGATTTTAACATCTCATTTGAAGATACTCTTAATGTGTCTTTGCCATAAAGTGGACTGCTTCTCCATGAAGCTTGGTTCGGGCAAAACTATGCAGAGAAGTGTTGACAGAATCTATTGATAATCCGATTCAAAAAATTTAGAACCATACAATGTTGCATGCGTTGACAATTTAATAATATTTTGTCATAATCCGATTAAGTCCAGCCAGAGTCCAGCCAATTTGGAGCACAATTGGGTTTTAAAACAGATGGGAAATAGTTTTATTACTCCCTTGAACTCAAGCAAGGAGAAATTTTTAGTGTGTCGAGAGCGTAGCTCGAGTACACCAAATGACATAATATAATTTGTTGATTTTTTTTTTAAGTTTCCAATCAATTATGTTTTTACATTTGGTGTACCGGGCCATATTTTATGCACACTTAAAAACCTCTCCCAAGCAATAAACAAAGAATCTTAATAAGCTATGGTGTACCAGACCATAACGAAAATGATCAGTGCACCAAATGCCATAATATAAGTAGTTTAAAGTTTTTTTTCTTTTTTAAGTGTTCAATAACTATTTGTATTATAACATTTGATATACATAATTGTGTTCCTGATACCGTGAAAAATCTCTCTCTTCGTTCTTACAAGTTACCCACATGAGCTACTGATTCCTACCGTTTTATCAGCCGCGTTATCCCCCAATAAATATTCCATGCATAATCCGACATGCAAATTACCTGTCATAACATTGTCTTTAACTAAGGTAAATTACATGGAAACCTACACTTTACTGAAACCTTACTCAACCAAAACTAATTCTGATTAGTTTTTAATTGATGTTAATTAGCTACGGGCCTGAGGACCAATATTATCCGAAAAGGTTGGTCGAAGAATGTAATATTCCAGCATGAAAATCCAAACAGGTATAGCTGTCTCGAAGTCTTTTGCTTTGGAGTTCAAACATTTAATTACGTAACACCTTCTTTTGGTTTAACTATCTCACGTAATGTGCATGGTTGGATGAAGATGTCAAACATAAAATACAAGCTGGATGATTGAAATGAAAGAGTACATCAGGTGTGTTGTGTGATCATCATACGCCGCTAAAGCTAAAGAGAAAATTTTATAGTACACCAATAAGGCCAACAATGCTTTATTGCACAGAATGTAGTACCACGTTCAAAAAAAGCGTGTAGCGGATATGAGAATGCTTCGCCGGATATGTGGGCACATGAGAAAGGACATGATTAAGAACGAGGATGTTCAAGGTAATGCAGGAGTGGCCACAATTGAAGATAGGATGAGAGAAAATTGGTTAAGGAGGTTTGGACATGTGAACCGAAGGCTTACAAATGGTCCGGTTAGAAAATGCGATTATAAGATAGAAACTCAAGGCAAAAAGGGTAGATGAAGACTTATGAAGTACTTGGAGTTAATATGAGACTTGGTGCAAAACCAAACGCAATGGCTTTCTAGAATTCCTACAGCCGATGCACTTGGTGGATAAGGATTTTTTGTTGTAACTTTCTCACGTAATGTCCGCATCTGCATGAAAAATGCACATAAATAATGCCTCTCACACCATTTCCTATTCCATCTACAACTGTTTTGGGTTGATATTATCGTTGCTTCTTATTGTATTCCCTCGTTGTCCAAGGAAAAACTGCGCTTTCGATGGAGAAAGAACCCGCATTCACGACTTCTTCAACTCTGCAATTGCCTCCTGGTTTCAGATTTCATCCGTCAGACGAAGAACTCATTGTTCATTACTTACGAAACAAAATGATTTCGTATCCTCTTCCAGCGCAGGTTGATCACGGAGATCGATCTGTATAAGTATAATCCGTGGGATCTACCCAGTCAGTACTGAAGCATTCACTCATTTCATTCCTCTGTGGTTAATCCTTCGATTTGGATTACACAGTAATAGCCAAGTGTATATGTTTTTTAATTGTTTGTTTCATTACTTGGCCCTTTTTTGCAGACAAGGCTTTGTTTGGAGAAGATGAGTGGTACTTTTTCAGCCCGAGGGACCGGAAGTATCCGAATGGGGATAGGCCCAATAGAGCAGCAGCTTTGGGTTATTGGAAGGCTGCTGGAGGTGACAAGCCAATTCTCACTTCTTGTGGATCGAGCTGATAGGAGTGAAGAAGGCTTTAGTCTTTTACACAGGTCGAGCTCCAAAGGGAGTTAAGACAGAGTGGCTCATGAACGAGTATAGACTGCTTAACAGTACGATTAACCCCTCAAGGTCAAAAGGTTCTATGAGAGTAAGTGGATAGAATGAGATACTGCGAGTGCATATTATATATATGTATCTCAAAACGATGGAACAAACCAGTTAAAAGGCATACGCTTACTAATCAACCAGTACATAAACTGTACTTTGTTTCACACGCAATAAATGCTAGCATCAGTCCCTCACATGTACGCATGCTGATAACCATTGATGAGAGTAATCCCCACACCCATCAACTGTTTAGAGTCACCATGCTCTAACAACTTCTCGTGCAAACCTAGCTATTCCCTTAGAGTTCAACATACTTGATCTTGCCTTGTACTATAACAACTGTGCTTTTAAAGGTGAAACACAGATAGTAGAGGTACTAAACTTTTAACATCATCAAGAACCTTGCTTCAGTCCATGCTTCGATTTAACTATTTAAGCCGTCTTCATTTTTTTTTTTTTTTTTTTTTTTTTAACTACGACTCAGTCAGTTATCCAGTTCATACATCGACTTTGATCAAAACAATGTGACCAAAGGCAATAATATAAAAATGCTTCTTGTTGTAACAGTTGGATGATTGGGTACTATGTCGAGTTCAACAGCGAGGAAACACAACAAAGAACACATGCAACCCTCAAGACATCTACAACACTGAATCTTGGAGGTGCCTACCAAAAGCTGGGCCGACACAGCCTACAGATCCAATCCATCGTGCTGATTTAATCACAGATTTTCTATACAAAGACTGTCGACTATTAGCTTTCATGCTCGCCGGTCAAGCTCCATCACCGATAGAGACCAATTCAAGTGCGAGCTTTCAAGGGAGAAAAGATAGCTGTGAAGTCGGTTCAAATAATAAGGTAAAATCCACAATATCAGTTTCTTCTTCGGGCATTAGTTCCACCCTAAAAAGGAAAATTAGAGAAGAAAATACGAAAGAAAATCTCTTTCCACTGATAACTCTAGAAAGCAAGAACAAAGATGGGAATGTTCTGCCTGGCAAGAGACTAGCAGCTGACAATGTTGTCAACTGCTACATACCAAACCACTTGCAAAATGACATACCTAAAGCAAATCCAACGGTTCCCGCCAACTTTGAGGAGTTTAATGAAATGTCCTTCCTAGCTACATACTTCAAGTAATGAAGTCTTTGATGAAAGCTATGTGCCTTAACGAAAGAACACATTCGGGAGGCAATAGTTTCAGGCTGTACAGCATGAAGTGTAAGCAAGGTGTAAAAAGCATGGTATCGATTTGGCCTCTAGACTGGATGGTAAATATCAGTTCAATAATCTACATTTGTTGCTAGTTAACTCTGTTTATGTCGAGAATGCTCTCCTGGTCGGCGATATTACCTGCCCTCGTAAAAATATCTATAGTCGCATTCCTATGTACGAAAGTTTATGCTTGATCAAGGATGGGGATAAAAGAACGAAATTAAACACTTCTCAGATGTAATAATATGAATGGATATGTAAACTAGAATTGTCGAATACTTCAATAATATCAGTAATTATTATATAAGTTCAGTTTGTTTGCCTTTCATTGGTTTATAAATTCTTTTACTACTAACAATATGGATTTGGATCAAGATAACTTTCTAACTACGCATTGTAAAACTATATAAAGTCAAATTGATGCTCAGTAAGTTCATTGAATGACAAGTACATACATAAATAAACTCTAAACTACAAATTTTCCACATGTTGGCAGAAAGGCCACCATGATGAGCAAGAAACTATATATAATCATCTTCAAGTAGCTAGATTAGATAATTAACGTTGTACGTAAACGGAAACTGTTAAAGTGATACAAGCAAAGCCTTGAGAAATGGAAGAATATAATACCACACCAGATATGGTCCGATAAGCTGCTGAAGTCCTTTTAAAGTAACTTTATCGCAGTATACTGCAAACAAAACAGTAGAATATCTCATTTACTCGAGGAAAGTAAAGTCTCCAATAAGAAAATTTGAACTAGTATCATATTTAAAGCATTCGGAACACGCAAAACCAGTACTTAGACAACCCCATGAAATAAATGTGGCCTAAAATGTTTTATGAGTTAGTTTGCAGAACACGAAACCAATTTGACAGAATGTTTAACTCTACGTCAGCAAGTGTTTATGCTTCTTAGCATTTGGGGTACTACGTACGAGTTTAGGTTTTCTCAGTAAAAAGACAGGGATAATACTTACTTGTATAGATAGAAGGCAATTCCCAGAACAATACAAAGCAAAATAATGTCGATGCAGAAATTTCGGCTCGACCTCACCTGCAAAACAAACCAAGTTTCTCATTATTAGAACTATGCCTGTATGATGCAACAATTAAAACTGATCATTACGGTCAGCGTACAATTACCTTGATTAGATTTTCCTTAAGCCTAACATTATTACTTTTTATGTCAGATGTAACCTTGTCCACCTGTTGTAAAAGCATCAAAACTCCGTCACCAAGTAATGAACTAATAAGATCTTTGCAACATTATTCTCCCAGGTATCATTGGAAAAATTAGAATTCTAGTTAGAGAAGAAAATCTCACCTTTGTATCTATCTCATCAATTAGCGGGACTTGTCGATCCATTTCCTGAACATATTGAAACATCGATCAATGTCTGAATTCGTCTAATAAGAAAACGAAACAGAGTTATGTGCATCAACCAACCTCATGCATATCATGGGCCAAATCTTTCAAAGTACCCAATCCTTCAGAGATGATATCTAGACCTTCATCCTGCACAAGTGAGCAACTCATCAATCAAAATAACAGCAGCGATGTACCGCAAGACAGTCACAAGCAACTGTCTGACAAAATAACTTTCTTTAACCTCACAGAACATATGTAAAAGAAACTAAATAATCAGGAACGTTATATGCCTGTTTCATTTTCCGCATTTCATACTCCTTCCTGAACTGACTCGATTCTTCAGTTTGCTGGAAAAATTCACTTTCAAAGTTCCCATCTGAATTGTAAGGAAACACATTAGTATTCATAATCTATCAAAAGGCCACATTCATTGAAAACTATAACACCAGAAAAATAAAAAAGGAATAAAAATCATTGATTACCTGATGAATCAAATTTGATATTTTTATGGGATGCTGAAGTTCCCCATCCCCCTGCTTTTTTGGCTGCAGCTTCTGTCCCATCTGGAATCTCCTGAATCCTCTCAGGCAGTGTAAAAACCAGGTCACTACGTGTTTCTAGTTCTTCAGGGGATAGCCCTTTAACCTGTTATTAGACCGAAATACGAATATGTCTTTACAGATAATTGTGGTGTTGAAAATCAATACTAAGAAGTATGATCCAAATTCCCTTATGTTTATGTGGGTGTGCGTGTCTATTGGTCTAAGAAGTTCACGCAGTCACACTATGGCTTCCAAGTGATATACAAAGGCTATATGTTCGGCACACTCTTAAGGTATAGTAAGAACCATGCCTACGTCAATTCATGCTCTGGCGTTGTGGGAAGGATATTCTCACGTAGTGCAACTCATAATGTACAATCCTATGTAACTCATTATGTAGCTTTTGGATTTGGTCATGTTGGTTACATTTGCGCTTTCTATTGTCAAACCGAATCCACAACAGCTACCAAAAAGTGCAGCGGAAACATCATAAGCGGGGTAAATGTTAGGAGGTAGTGCCAATGCAGGGTGAAACATGAACATTAGATACAAAACGAAATGGTAATAGAGACAAGAAGAAATTAGCAAAAAGAAGGGGATAGGCCCCTTTCAAAACATTGTATTTGCTCCGAGAATGCGGAGATTGTAAAGCACGACAGAAAAAATGAACTCCTAAGAAACTCAGAGAAGCAAACCCATTTCAAGAAAAAGAAGCAAGTTCATGACAAGTCATCAGAGTAAAGAAGCTGATGAGTTAGATTCTATGCAACCCCTTAAGAATTCATCAAAACGGGGTTAACTGTGGAGTCCCAACTCTTATGCCAATGGTCTCAGAACAGAAGTTGTATATAAAGGGGAAAGGCAAGATCTCATGGAATTTATCTACCGAGGTTACAGTTGTCTTGTTTTGCCTTGTCGCTAGGCAACCGTATTTGCTTCTACTGTGTCTTCCTAGTCTAGTTCCCTGTAGGTTCTGCAATGTCGTTGACAACACTCTTGTTTTGTTCCTTTACTCCAAGAACCACACTCTTGTTTTGTTCATCTTGTGCATTGTTGATAGGCACACGTACAGTAACAGTCAGGCTCAATCCACACCATTTTTCCAAAACCAAGAAACTACCGACTTTGTCGACCATAAGAAACTATTGACCAGCCATCAGATAAGAACGTAACATCAATTTGGAGGTATTCTTTCTTTCTCACACTTTATCCGAACACAAAATCTCAATCTTACCAATCATCATTGGCTGCATAGAAAATTTTCATATCATTTAAACCCATCAAATCTCTTAATTTTCACACATCTTTCAAAATTTATGATTCGTCCACGGTAGGGTCTATTGAAGAAAATATCACATATTTTTTGTAAGTATTCATTTTTAGTCTTATCAACACACAATTTAGTTTTTTTTTTTTTTTTAGTACATTCATAACAAAGACTTCCCTATCTAGAACAACATCACAAACTTTGTTGTTTTCACACCGGGAGGCTCTTAACAATATTTAGGTTATGAAAGAATATGAAAAAAAAAAAAAAAAACTTTGAATCCCATTTGAGGAGGGGAAATTGATAAATATTTTTATGATTTAGAAATCTATATAATTTTATTATATATTATAAATAGAAAATAGAAATCTATAAACTATAGATTATATATTTCTATATATATATATATATAATTTAGAAAAGTATATTATGTCGTTTCATACATTATCGTACAATAAGAAGCTAATACCATATAATCCTCTATTTTATAAAAATAAATAAAATCCATATCTAATTACACATATTCCCTAAATTCGTCTTAATTAATAAGTAAGCTTGAAACTTAAAAATAAAATAAAATAGATGAATTGGATTCTCTTCACCTTTTTCAGAGCCAACTTGCGCAGCTTAGGAAGTTCCTCCATCAACCGAGCCTTGGTCCGACGAATCTCCACATACGTCGCAACCGCCACAGCCCGATTACTCTCCATCGTAGCCTTCTCGGCTTTCTGCACATTCAGATACAATCAAACAAACACCAAAACTCGTACATTTTCTCACCAACCAAACTCAATTAACAATATCGAAGGAGGAAGCGGGAACTGCGAACCAGATGAGTGGCTTGGATTTCGTCGTCGACGCGGGCGTAGTGACGGGCGAAGGCATCTTCTCCGGCGGGATTGAGGTCGCGGTGCTTCTCGACGTCGTACTTGTCGTATTTCTTGCATATTGAGTCGACTCGGGAGAGAATGTCGATCACGCTCATTTTCTTCGTTTTCTCTCGGAATCAAAAGAGAAGGTTGCTGATGCTGCGTTAGAGAGAGAAAGAGATAGGGGAGAGAGAGAGAGAGTCACGTCTCGTTCAGGCATTGCGCCTCTCTCTCTCTCTCTCTCTCTAACTCTCTCTTTCTGTCTGCGTCTGAATTTTCGGACGGTTTTTTCCATTTTTGGAAAACCAGGAAGGAAGGGCACGACAGCATGGACTAATTGGCCGTCTTTTTGGCGGGTACGCATCCAATTGGCTATTTCGGGTCCCCACCCTTTTTCCTTTTTCTATTACTTACTTCATTCCCTCGTGTCGGCCCATGACCAGAGACAATATTTGGGCCAAAAACAATCAAATCATAATGGGCCTAACTCTCATGAAACCATTATCAAGTAACCATCATTGGAGAACGGTGAAACCATGAATATGACTGGGAAGTTGTACGGGATTCTATCCTATATACACATTTATATTTTGAAAGAATGAATAGGTTTATTTTAGGATTGTGATTTTTACGCTCTCATTTTTTTTTCTGTGGCATTCATTTCTCGGTTCTTTGGTTCTACTTTTATGACATGTTTACTTACTAAGATTAAGAAACCAAAGTATGGATATTATACTTATTTATGACAAATCTTTTGTTTTTAACACATAGGATGAATTTAAAAAATAAAAAAAAGAATATGGGCTGAAAATTTTAGGTATTGCGTAAGTGGCCTGTAACGCAGTTAGTTAAGACTGGAAGTCCTGTTTTCGAATCCCCTCCCCCTTAATTTAACAAAAATTTAACTATTGTTGTAAACATTGGTGACTGGCCACTAAATAATGTGATGGATGACTGTACCAATCACTTCAAAGCAAAGAGGACAAGTGGGAATCTTATCAGTGGGAGTGAGCTGTCCAACAACTTTCAGTGCCCTTACTTCCTATATAAATACAAGACATCCTATGCATGAAGTGAGAACATCACAGAAATATAGAAGCCACAAGGCTCACGGAAGAGGAAGAGAGAAAAGAGAGGAAGAGGAGAGGAGATAATAGAGAGAGTTATTTTGTACTCTTATTATTCTAAATTATAATGAAAGCACCACTGCTACTCCGAGGACGTACTCCAGTCACACTAACTATAGAGGAACCTCGTAAATTTTGTGTCTTTTTTTATTTATTCCACTGCACACATCGTCGATTTTACAATAACTATTGTTTTGTTTTTTTTTTTTTTTTTGGGGAAAGGTTACTTTATTGTGTTTGCATAAGAGAAGACCCAAATACTAATACACAGACCCAAAAATGGACCCCCCCCCCCCCCCAACACCAAAGTAACCAAGAGCCCAAATAACATTGTGAGCCCAAAGCATAAAAAACAACAAAGCAAATCATAAGCAACGAAGCAAACCCTAGCAGTATCAAACCACTGCCACCAATGAAAAGCCACTTACCCACCAACAAAAACAAAGGTCGTCCCCAGCACACTCCTGAAAACAAGCTAAACACAGCCCCCGACATAGAATCCCAAAACAAGGCTTCAAACACTGCCATCGAATCCCACAATGGTAGCAACAACAAATTGAAGGAAGCTAGCGGGAAGAAGCAACCCACTAGCAACACTACCATCAAAGACAAACCTAAAGAAGGAGGTGGTGTGAACACCCGAGCGAAAACTCTATGCACCTGAACACATTATACTATTTTTTGTCAAAAAAGAAAAAGGACACTTTAGGCATTGTACCCATTGCGCCATATCACCCATATATACATTATACTATTTTTTGTCAAAAAAGAAAAAGGACACTTTAGGCATTGTACCCATTGCGCCATATCACCCATACCTATATATGTAAGCAATCGTTGCCCATTATTCAAAATGCATGATGATTTTTTTTGTAAACGCCAATAACATCTCTCGTTTTTTTCTTTGGCAAAAAACTTGGGGTTTGGCGGTCAACAATTGTAAAACTTTAATGTCAACGGGTGGATATCTCGTATCCAAAACCTAGCAGTTCGTCATGCGAAACCTAATGGTCTCAAACAACTCGATTTTCTCTCATGAACTATTTTTGTCAATGGATGTTAGTATGATCCAGCACTTGAGATAATGGGTAAAATCGAAAAAATAGATTCACACGTAACCAAATTCTGAAAAGTCGGTACCAATTTTAAACGTAATCCTGCAGCCAGGAAAAGCAACAAACAAATTAGCAATTGAAGAGTAACACAATTGATGAAAGTAACCATCCAAAGTCCTCTCACTGAAAACGCTAGAGGTATAAAACATCTTACACCTCTAGTGTTTCCTCATAATACAACCAAGTGTTATGCCAAGCACTCAAAAACTGATTCCACAAGTCAACCCGATTCTAATAACCGACTGATACAAACTGAAAATATTAAGGCAACTCAGATGCAGTTACAAACACAACTAATTAGCACATCTCGACAAATAAACAATAATGGCCAAGAGGAAATTGTTTTCCTAACCCTGCGAAGCAAAATTAATTTATATGTTTTCCGAACCTTCAACCTACAACATGTCGAAAGCTTCATATACTCTTGATCAAGATTGTGCGAAGCCAAAACAATTTTTGGTGTCTTATGACTAGCTTCAACCACTCAAGCTATGTGCCCAAAGGAAAAAACTTCAACCAAGGAGCTTCGACCAAAAAACTTCAACCAAAGAGCTTCAACCAAGGAGCTTCAACCAAAACCCACAAGGAAAAAAATTTTACAAACAAAAAGCTTCAACCAAAAACTAAAAAATGCCTTCAACACTCTTGCTCAAGAGTGGAAGCAAAATCTATTTATGTGGTTTAAGAAGCTTCAATCACTCAAGTTACATACACAACAAAGGAAAAAGTTTCAACCAAATTTCTTTTCTCACTAAGAAATAAGGAATTGAGCTTAAGAAAAAAAAAATACTTGGGCTACATCCAAAAAACAAAGGAGAGAATTTTTTAAGTTTTTTTCTTCAATGACTCAAGAAAATCAAGCCACCTCCTCCAACTATACTCCTCACTTGGAAGTTTCGTAATTAGTCAAGGACTCGGATTTTGCAACTCCCCAACCAAGAAGCTTTCCTCACTTAGGAATTTAGGAGGGCATGTTTGTACCATATTTCACCAATCCCGAAATTGCCGAGCACCGGTCGACTCAATACCTTCAGGAACTCACTTAAAGGTTCATGCTGAGGCCCCTGCTGAAGCACACGAGTTTCTCTTAAATCAAGAGACCAATCACAACACGACACGTGTCAACGTCAGAATAAAGCTCTTAGACTCCCACATCGACCAAGGAGGGAAGCCGAAGACTCTCCTCAACTATAAAAGGAGACATTTCTTCCTACAATAAGGGACTAATGTCATTATTATACTAAACTTGTCATTAGAACCCACTAATGATGATTATGCTTGAAGCTATGTATTGTGTAAACTCTTCACTATTAATGAGAACTCCTCTACCCTGTGGACGTAGCCAAACTTAAGGTAAACCCCACGGATGACTAATCCCCTTCACTAAATCCTAACAATCAATTGTATTTTTATTCAAATTAAAAATGATACCATGGAGGAATGTAACTTGATACCAAAAGTAATCAGTAGTCTTTACATAGTTTGCACATATCACAAAACCCAAAAAGTCTACAAAACAATGATCTCTAATATTAAACACAAAGCTCACCTCATTCTAAAATCTTTTTTATAGAACGATCAAGGCAAATAATATCACCCTTCGAACACATATACTTGAACTTTAACTTCTCTGCGTCAACAGATATTCTATTTGTTCTGTACTCAACAAGCAACGTCTGTCGCAAGTGGCCCTTTACCACAGTGGTGGAAAGGAGATGAGCCCTTGCATGATGGCATGGGTTCAAACCCCGTTTGATGGCTAATCTAACAAAATCTATCGTTTGACCCAACAAACACGTCTGTCAATATACTAAACTACTGAGACAGGGAGGGGATCGACAGTTATGAAATGCGGAACCCTGTGGATAAACTGAGCCCCAGTCCAAACTTCTGCAATCCTTCTAATGAAAATATTAACAGAAATGGGCATTCATTCTGTAACAATCTTATGAAACCCTCTTAATAAACAACCTGATACCTTCTAATCAAAGTCCCAATCATGGGCAGGAAAGAAGCCTAGTTATTGTTGGTTACAAACAAACCCTTCACATTTGTTGATCATTCATCAATTCTTAAGATTTCACCCCAAATGGATCAAGGGCATGTTTTCTGAGCATACATCAGTAGTCAATGCATTGCAAAGGAATCCTACTTATTTTCTGAAGCGGCGATAATTAGCGGATATCATATAGCAGATAAGAACCATCTTTCCGCATAAAAGAGATGCAAACAAAAGGGAGATGCTTTTGTGAATCAAACAGGTTTATATGATATTATCAACTCGGTCAAGAACAAAGCACCAAACAAGGAACATTTCAGCAAAAGAGGGCTTGCATGCAATCACTAAACATCTTTCTCTAAAGGCTCTATTCCCTTTTTCTTTGGATGCCCTTTTTTCCAATTCCAATTCTTATTAGCAAAAGTCCACTCACTTTATCTAACTATGAATTTCCCAAATTTGCACAATTCAGTTTTCCGTTAAATCTCCAAAATTTCAACAAATTCAAAACTATTGGATCCTCAAATTCTCAATCATTCAATGTAACACTTCAAAATTCAAGGCTAAAAGTCACTTCATTTCGATCCAAACACAATCCAAGATCCAACAGATCCAAACTTTAAACAAAAATTGAAACCCTAACAACATCAACCCTGCAAAAATTTACAGAGCATAGCGAAAACAAAACATTCGTATCATTGAATTACCGACTAAGTTCCAAATGCGAACCCGATTCGAACCAGGACCCAGAATTCAAGCTCCGCCACCAGATCGGTGGAGGTACAGCTTGCCGAACACATGAAGAGCCGTAACGAAGCCGATGAAGCAGAGGCTCATGACGAGGACAACAGTCGGGGTGATCTTCAAGCCAGGAGCGTCGTCCGTGTAGAATCTCAGCATGTTGTTTCCGGCACCGGACCCGCCTCCGCCTCCGCCGATGCTTCCGGAGCTGGTGGAACCTCCAATACGACGACGACGCATTCCGGCCGTCGCGGCAGCCGAGCCCCTCGGAGCCATGACGCCGGGGCGCGAGGTCGCAGAGGACGACGTCGCTTGCGACTGAGATGAACCTCGAGCCATTGTTAGGACAACACGAAGAGAGCGTGAGCAACGAAGAGAGAGAAATTGAGCAAATGAAGAAAATGTAGGGAGTGTAATTAATGTGGACAAAAATATGATTAGGGAGTGTATTTACTTCTTTAAGCTGAATTATGGTTGGGTTAGTTAAACTGTGACGTCGAAAATAAATATGGATCGCCTCGGGAAAGACACTGAAATTATGTAATGTTTGGAATGCTAAATTTGCAAACAATGTAATGTGTTACTAATAAAAAATAAATACGTTAATTAACACTTAAGTAATAATTTAACTATCAACTACCACATCATATGGTTTACAAAGTTGATAAATGCTATGGGACTCTAAAAAAGTGGGACTCGTCATAAACTTTCCACCACCGTATAGTTTAACGTTATTTCTCATGTCATCATTATAAAATATTATGTCAAAAATATGATTTGACAGAGAATTCATAAAGAATTCAATTTAGAGAGTTTTCTTAGCATTTTATCTACAAAATTTGGTCTAAAAAACTGGTCTCCTAACATTACCCTGGTTGGAGAGTGCATTTTCCTCACCACCCTATTTATATTGTTAAATAAGTTTAAATTTTGAGATTTGTGAAGTGGATTGGCACAAATCTCAAAATTAAAAACTAATCTAACGATGATAAATGAGATGTGAGCATCACCATCACTTGAAGATGATGGGTAAAAATATTCACATTATTGGATACTATTATTGACGCTCCACAAATTAATTATGGACTTCTTATAGGAATATATTTTTTTATAAAGTATTTAAGTTCTAATAACAATTTCCTAACTATTTGATTGAATAATAAATCGATCAAATTATGGTCAAGGCACATTTATATGTGCTCGAATTTAGAAGGGAATTTTAATGAAAAACTTCCAGTACTGTTCATTTTAACGAAAAACTACATTTTTACTCTAAAAAGTCAATCCTGGTACTATTCACTTGCAACACATTTTTGTTATTTTCATTATAACTCAAAATTTTCAAGTCATTTTCATTAGTTTTCCTAAATTAGAAAGCTAGTAGGCTATAGTGCCAGGTTTTAGGAGAGATTTTTCTCTATGTTTGGAACATGAATTGGTATACCACCCATTATAATATAAGTGGAGAGAAGTTCATTTTTTTCAAGTGTTTCGTCATTTGTGTTATGATGTAGTGTACCGACTCGTGTTTTGGGTATGCTATATAATCTCTCAAGTTTTAAGGGTAATTTGAGTTGTGTTAGTTTGATCCAACTTTTACCTGAATGTATTGGTTGGGTCGATGCCTCATCATCCTTTGCAACTTAATCCTTATTTGATTTAAAGACGGAACTCACTCATGTCTTATAGCGAACACACAAAAATGTGTGTTAAGGGACTAGTATTTCAACGAGTTAAGACACTCCAATGACGGAGCCAGAAATTATTTGGTGGATGGGCTAAACTAAAATTATTAGTACGAAATCAAATGGTTAAATTTTTTTATTACTTACAAAAATAAGCCTAAAAACAATAATTTAAAGTAAGAAATTTAATTCTGAATAAATCAAGTTTCAACTAGATTTAACAAATCAAACATTTAAAGTTGCAACTTATAATAGAAAGAAACATACATCATCAATCTTGTCATAACAACCTAACAAATAAAAAGAAAAAAAAAATACCCATTCAAGTTGTGCCCTTCAATCCTTAATGAAATTGAAATCCTTTGTTATTTCATCTGAATCAATCTTTTCGGCAAGCTATTTTTCAATGTAGACAACCATTTAATCTGCTAGAAATTCACTCTTCATCTTGTTGCGAAGTCTTATTTTAATAAAATTCATTACTGAAAAAGCTCGTTCAGTGAATGCAAAAGGTATATCACTCTTTAATTTATCACCATCATCTCTTTTTTTTCTAAAAAATGAATCAATAGTTCTTAACCTCTTCATCGAACATACGTTGCCCTAACAAATTGAACAACAACAAACAAGTTTATATAATAAATTATATTTCTAAAAAATCTATCAAATAAAAAATATATTAATTTTGAAATTGAACTTTTCCAATACAAACTCTTAAAATTCAAACAATAAACAAATAAACTCATCAAGAATTAAGAATAAAGTAGTCAGAAACTTAGCTATTGATGAGAAAAATCATTAAACTCTTACAATTGTAGGCTCAATATCCGTGAATTGTACATGAATGTCACCGAAGCTTTCTAAAAAGTGAAAAAAATCTACTACTATTATAGCCAAAAGCCAAAAATACAGTCTTAAGAAACGTGTAAGTACTCATAAAAATGAATAAAAGAATAAAAGTTAATAATTACTACTAAAAACCTAGAACCGTGTGTGATTACTCCCCATGAAACCTAAAATAATAAAATACTAAAACCTAGCTTTTAAAACCGTGTGACTACTCCCTAGGAAATCTAAAAATAACAAAATATTAAAACCTATAGACTACTCCCTAGCAAACCTGGAAACATGTTCATAACTTTCACTGAAGTAAACAATTTATTTAATATTTTTTAACTCTTTATTTTTCTAAAAGTAATCTTAGTGTCATAGCTTTTACTTATTGAGTAGGCTATAATAATTAAAAACAATAAAATATTATGTGCCCTATCAATTGAAGTAAACAACTAAAATTCACTACAAAAAAAAAAAAAATGAGCACTGCGCACAATAAATTATGTGTGCCCCTTGAGGTCAAAAAGCACCAACAATTGTGTTCATAGACCAATAGCAATAGTGCAACTACTATCTTTGTGTATGTGCCCTCTATGGACGTCACCATTGATTAGAGGGCACAATACGACCATGTGTGCTCAAAGAGTTGAGCACAAATAAGGTTTTCTTTTTGTGCCCTGTTCTGACACCTGTGTCAGATGTCATTTCAGATTCATGTTAGCACAATTTTTGTAATTGTGCCCTATCAATTAAATTAAAAATAACAAATTCGAAATACCCTACAATCTAAAACAAACATTTGAAAATGTATATTCATCCTTTCAGGCAGTCATCCTTCAGGTGAAGGTGCCTATGCTCTACACGCCATCCACAACAGTACCACACGCAGCGACAGTGCGACCTGCAGCCACGCCAGGGGTTTCAGAGTTCGTTTTGGTCCAAAACACAACCATTTTCAACAATTCAAAAGCTAAAACAAAGCTACAAAGGTAAGTATTTGAAACTTACCTTCTTCAAGGCCATTGGGTGGCTAGTGATAGCCTAAAATCATAGCCTTCGCTGGAAATAAGGGGAATTTGTCCCCTGAGTTGAAACTGCATCCAAACTTAACCAAAGCAGGCATGCAGTGCACGAAAACATCTCTAAACAACTTAAGGAACCTAACTAAGGTGTTTTCGAGACTCACCCATACTGGATTCGACATAAAATCTCGTCGGGGAATTTTTTTTTTTTTTTTTTACAGAAGCAAATCAAGCAATAGATAACTTAATAGATCCTAACAAACACATACAATGAAATACATACATCTAGGTGTTAGATGGGTATATTCTTCAGTAACTAATTTCTTAATTTGAAGATAAAGCCGACTGATTCGCAAATAAGGAACTATACGGCTACCACAACAACTCACAGAAGCAATGCAAACAATATGAAACAAAACTATGGACAAACTACCTAATTCGAGAATGAAATCATCAAATCATCAAGTCTCCATTGTGAGGACAAAGTTGCTTCTAAAGCGATCTATAACAGCCACATAAGGAAGAACCACCATAAATTTGTCTTGATGAGGCAGCTCAAATGTCGTACAAGACACCCATGTATTATTTTAGTGTCCATGTCCAAGAAGGAACACTTGAACAGGGAGTTGGGGGACTTGTTAACGCAGGGTCCCCTTCGACCCCTAAAGTGGTATCAGCTTGGGAAACTAATGCCCATGGGAAGAAAGAACAACCGAGGCCCAAAGGAAGAAAGAAAGACCGAGGCCCCATGGAAGTAGAAAGGGCACCCTCGAGTGCTATGGACAATCGCTCAACATTCTGGTTTGCCCGCCAAATTGGCGGCAAGTTGGCATACTGGTAACTTTATAGCACAAAGTCCTAGGAGCAGGACTACTCGGATCCCAACCCTAGGCCGCATGTTGGCGATTAGTGAGAACATAAGCCTATGAAGGAACATAAAGGCTATCAGATCAACCACTCATGTGTGGGTTTTCTCAAACCCGAGGTCCGAGCAAGGCGTTGGGTACACGTTGGCAGATGAAGACATGCATTTAGACCTGAACAAATGTCACTTCACTCCCACACGTTGACTGAAGGATGGAGTAGTAGCTAGCAAGTCATGTCTATATACTTGGCTCATTAAATGCGAGGACGGTGAAGTATTCAAGCCCAAAGACTTTTGAGGCTCACTAAGAGCCTATATGAGGTGGAAGAGTACCTCTTATGAGGGTCGGAAAAAAAAAGAAAAGAAAAAGATTAGATCATAGCCGAGTGCTCTTTGTAACCAATTCTCAATATATATACGAGCACCACAATTGACGTAGCCTAATTTTGAGAGGTGAACTGCTTAATTAGTCCTTCTTGTTAAGTTGCTAATGTCTTAATCTTGAGCACACCAAGGGCCAACTGCACTTGTCTTTGTTAACCTCCCAGTTTTGAGTGCTAACATTAAGTTATTAATTAATCCATAAATTAATAAAATACTGATTATTGATTATTATTTAATATTTTGCTGAATAAAAGTATTTCCTTGGTCTCACGGCTATTAATTTATAGAGATTTAATTGTAGTACTAATAGAAAATGATAGTGCTATCTACACACCCATTTTTTTTTTCGCACACATCTTTCAATTTGTGACCGTCAGATCGAATGACTGGAAGAAAATCAATGGCAAAAAATTAACAAGAGCATGTGAGGAGTAAAAATGAGCGAGGAAATAGCACTATCCATAGAAAATCACCAAAAGTCATCAACTGCATATATATTGTGAGAGGCAAATATCAGCTCTTCAAACAGAATATTAATGCTATTTGGCATTCAGGATCGTGACTTTGTGCGTAAGATTTAGGGGCATTTATTTACAGAAAAATGCTATAACATAAAGGCACAATAAAACAATTGAGACAGTCACTGTATGTGTATCTCCATCCCTGCCAAATAAAAAGCAAATCAAGAGCATAATTGAGTAAAAAAAAAAAATATATATATATATAACACTATTAGGCAGGATGCAAAATGTGTGGCTTCAAGCATCTCCATTCTCTCCGATAATTGCGTCATCGTCCTTGCTATCATCATTGTCACCATCATTGCCGATCTCTAATGCATAATGCAACAAATTTTCGAGCTATTGTATACGTTGCCTCTTGTCAAATGAGAAGTCTTTCGACCGCTCCATGTTAATTTCTTGTTGTGTTCGAGCAGGTTCCATGGTAGTAATACTAGTATTAGTTATTGTAGTTTTCCCATGAACCGAATTTTGTTCATTGACATCAACCCTCTCACGGTCTACATCTCCCATTTCAATATGGTGGTGGTAAGAGGATGAAGTGCCATCTACATGGAGGTGGTGTGAGGGGGAGGGTGATTCGTTGGCCCAACGTTCACCCTCGAAATTTGATCTTCTTGGTGATGCATGGAAACTATCCACTTCGCTCCGATAGTTCCGGAGGAGGTAGGCGGGGGACGTGTGGTGGGATGGAGTGGCTGGTCTGCTAGACATTGGGGTTACGGAGCCTTTGTTCTGCTTTATGTGCTTCCTGGCGGTGTGATGCCAGTTGCGTAAAGCTGCGGCTACTCTTTCATTGAATATGGTTGGTTTCATGGTTGAGCCCATCTGCACAAATCAACATATAAACTCAAATATTAATTTCAAGATTTATTCAATTCAGTCATCGATATAGTGAAAACATGTTTATATGTGCGATTCAGATTCACTCGGACAATGATATATAAGAACAAGTGTCATATACTGACAAACTCATTCATAATCATACGACTAGAACTTAGGACCTGCTCTTTAAAGTAAAGATTGAATGTCATTACGACTAATAGCTCACGTAAATTCACAAATTAGATCAATTTGGTTCTCATTAAAACTACGTGGTTGCTCAATTAAATCTATGAATTGATGATCATATATTTAGATCATTACCTGTGTGACAAGGGCATAGAGGGGGAGAGTGACATAACTGCAGAGAATCTGTATGAGGATCCTGAAAATCGCCACCGTTAATTGTGTGTTAGAACAATTTTAACGGTTAGGAAAATAGGAAATAATTAAGAGTTAAGTCCAAGGAAGAAGTGAGACTCACCCCATTGAAACTCTGATGATCACGTCCTCAGTGTGCTCGTGAAAACAAGATTTCAAGCTAAATTCATACTGAAATGCCAAAAATTATCAGATAATTAGTATACTATTTCACTTTTCTTATTTACTTATCTAATAAATCTCAGATTAATTAACCAATTAATTAATAATTAGGAAAATGTAACTTACCCAACTCCATGCAAAGAAAGCAAGCTGGAAGGCATTCTGATATTGATAAAAAGATAATGCAAAAGGATCAGTGTATATGTATATATTTAGGGTTTAGGAACTCTAGGAATTAATTAACTAAGTTCGTATTAATATAATTTAAAGTACTGAAAACTCTGTTAAAATTATTAAGGTACCTGAAAGAGAACAAAGTTGATGAGGTAGAGAATGAGACGAGGGCGGTTGAACCAAAAGAGATGATCACCAGGTTGAACCACAGGAAGCCCCTTTACAACCTCTCCACTTTCTTGAATTCGAAGACCCATTTTTGTGATGATCACCTGTAGCTTGGTACCCACCAAGAGAATGATCTGAACGTCCAAGTGCATTTTCCACTGTTAGATCTATCCATCTATCTATCTTGTGGTCCCACTATTATATTATGATTACTTGGTAGATTATGATGAGGGAAGAGATTTTACTTACGATCAATGGGATGAACGGTAGCCAAAGATAAGAATACCAGCCTGTCCAAACGAAATTCAAGTAAGCTTAATCATATAAGTAATGTTGAAACATTTAAGAGTTTAAAGTGTAAGTGTTATGAGTTGAACATATATAATTTAGTAGGTGAAGATGTGATGAAATATATGAGTTTACTCACCGTGAGTATTAAAAAGTAGGAATATCACAGCAAAGAACCAAATTGGAGGACTGCAGTTTGAAACAAAGAAAATGGAAGTTTATGTCAACAAACAGTGAAATAAAAAGGACAAAAAAGTAGAAGAAAACACCAACTCACTAACCTGATTCCCACAACCACCTTGAAATCCTCTTCAAGTGATCTGTTTATGTATTTTTGGAAATTAAAATTCTGATGGCTTTGGGGTGCCAAATGTGCCTGAAATATTGTTGTGCAATATGTTATTGGTTACAAAATATAATTATTATTTATCGCAATCTTATATGTCATAACCAAGCATAACTTCATTGAATCAATACATTAATTATATTAATTTTTTTTTCCACACATTGTATGAACGTGTACGTAATAGTTGTCAATTTGTGAAAACAAGGCGTAGAACTTTTGAAATTTCATCACCTGGGTAGATTATGATAAAGCACTTACCATGATAAACCCATGCCGCAAGGTTAAGTAATCCACTTTGGGAACGGACCTTACAAATTGTCTAAAAAAACAAACCTGCAAATAGTATAAAATAAATAGATGGTAAGGCAAAAGAAAGAAGAGAAAATGCTTTTCAAAAAACAAAAGCTTTATATGAAGACCTAGCTAGGAATAGAAATTCTTATGAGAAGTCTCGAACTTCCACCATTATTGCTTATTCTGTGACACATGAAGATCTTCTGTAGCTCACAATTTCGTGAAATATGAATAAAATCAAATTTGGTGTCCTTTGTAAAAGTCAAACTATCAGACAAAAAAAGGAGGAAATTGTCCTGTGCATGGGCACCTCCCAGTTCATATCTATAGTGGCAAACTTAGACCGTCGATGCCGCATGGCATGACGAATTAAAATGAAGCCAATTTGTATTGCCAAAGCTTTCTTATAGAATCTCATTATTTGTATACACAATTCAGAAGAATATCTAGAAGGCTAGAAGGGTCTTCATCCTTATATTGACTTCAAAAGCTAAAATCATAGATGAATGCTTGAAAAAAGCGCTTTTACAAAATAACCAAAAAGCTCTTTCACACCATTTTTTCATAAAAAAAAAAAAAAAAAAAAAACACAGCTTTCACACCATTCGTATTTGTAAAACCACTTAAAGGGATTCTTGTTTATCAAAACAAAAAAAAAAAAAAAGAGAGAGAAAGAAAGAAAAGAAAACAACTTAAAGAGACGACTCTAATATATAGGCTATACCCTAATCTTGGTGTTTGGCTTTTCTGAATATCTCTTGCATGTTAATATAAATTTTAGAAGAGATCTATCTGTACACTAGGACCCTACTCACACTCCTACAATATTTGTATACTTCTGCAGTATGTTCCGATAACATACAAAATGTTAAATGGCACATTATAAAAAGTGAATGCTAAACAGTCTTGTCTATCAAGAGTACTGTTCTAAAAATTTCCGTCCAGGCATCAGACGATTGGCCATTACCCAGATTAATTTCTAGGCGTTTGAAGGGTGCCCAGACCTACCTAGGCGCCTGCTTAGGCACCACCTAGATACTGTTAGGTCGCTACTCTCACTTAAACAGAAAATACATAACTTTCATTATACATATTTTTTCAACAAAATTATAAGAGACTTCTTTAGTATTTCGATGAACACTCACTATATATTTGTTCCTCATGTTTTTAATATGTTCTAATATTTTATAATCTATATGTCATTCTATTTTGCAATTTATATATCTTAATACAATTATATATTTTTTTTTAAGTATAAGTAGTCATTTCTTTATATGTTATATAATAGATTTAATTAAAATAACAAAAAAAAAAAACCGTTTAGGCGCTATAGAATTAGTGTATGCATCCGTTTATAATAACATTATTGTTACTTGTAACTTACTTAGTTGAGAGTATTATCTTAGCATCACCAGGTTCTTGAGTTACTGTCGTACACCTTGTACAAAAATTTCAACAACTTTATCAAACTTCTATCAGGCCTTAAGCTTCTTATTAACCCAATGGCCATTCCACGATCATTCTCCTTGGCAGCTTTAATTTTCTTATTAAATGACAAGTTAGTTAGAACGTAGCGTCATTCTATTGTGCTAATTAATAAGAGAAAACATTGATTAGTGACACATGACCAAAATTACCAAGGGAACTCTAATTCTTTTCGTAAAAATAAACTTTAGAAAGGAGAAGTATTACTGAATCAGGGTTTAATTAAGAAGGAAAGATAGAACAAATAATCGAATCGAACCCTACATACTTTTAGCCACTCTTTGAAAAAAGTGTTAATACTCTGACATGCATTACGTATTACTACGTTTATTTTATAGAAGTTAAATTTGAAGAGCTGAGGAATACTATATTATGCATATCTTAAGAGCGAGATCAGTTAACCTTTCGTTGTTGTAAATTTTTCTAGTTACTAAACCTCCACAAGTCCACATCATTCTAGCCTTATAATCTTAATTTTCTTTGTAATTATTTTTAAATAAACCTATTTATGTTACAACAATCACTTGATTATTATTTTTCGTGTGTACATGTGAAATCTGAAAAGGCAGTGTATTTTTATGTCATGTGAAAAGAATTATTGCTTCCTTGACTATCAACCACTAATCAAATAATAATACTAACATAAGTTTCCACGCAACTAACAATTGTTAACTATTTAGATTCTTTATTGTTTGATAAGAAAATGAATAAAAAAAATATCAATGTGGAAGTCAATCTGATGGCGAATACTAAATTCACCACAAAAAATTCATGTAGCAAGAAACAAAAATTTGAAAGTATTTAAGCCATTAGGGTTAGCCTAGCAGTGAAAATGGACATTATAGGGCATAGAAAGTACGTAAGTCAATGAGGTTAGTATAGTAAAGAAGGTCGGCAGGATAATAGATAGGAGTAGATTAGGTTTAGAATTCAACGCAATTCAATTTTAACCAAAATATTATTTTTGTTATTTTGAAAGATTTCAATAAGAACCAGGCGATTAATAATGATGTATATATTAACATTTACATGCCATGCATGCATAAAATGCACAGTGATAACTATTTTACTAACATAAAGGATAAAGGGAAAATGAGTGGCTAGAGAGCTCTTACTATCCACATAAGGAAAGGTGTTTTGGTCCAGTAACTCATATGCCTCCTCCCAAAAGATGTGTCCCTTGCAAACCTGAATCTCTCTGGGTCTGTCGTAAACGCAACACACGCGAAACAAAAGTGTTAAATAATTGAATGACCCATTGACTTTGAATAATTTCATTTCATATATTGTAGTTGAACTTTAAAAGTCACAATTAGAGACTACAAGACTTAAATAATCCATTATTTCATTTAATTAATTTGGATGTTTAGAAATTTTTGGCTCTTGGAGATTATTTATTAATTTGCAGTACCAACCATGCGAAAATTGATATTCAGCTGTTCTTGTTTCCTTTTCCCACCGCTTCCAACTTCCCATCTGAACTCACCAAATAGTCATCATAATCAATTAATTTCCATTGATTATAATTAATTAAAAGAGAAAAAGAAAGATCAGTTAATTAATTGTAAATTGATGTACCTTGGCTCTTCCTAAAGCCATTGTGAGAATGCAATAAAGGACATGGAAAACAGCCAACACGAAGATAAAAATGTGCAGTTGATGAATACCATCCGCAGATATAAAAGGTACTTTACCCTGCAAAATTTGAGTAGACATTCTATGAGCCTTAATTCCTACATTATAAGCAAATATTTATGTGTTTGATTCATTCCTAATTAGTTTCTGGTTTGCATTTTGAAACTGCTTAGAGATCAAGTTTAATTCACCAACTCGGTTTCTTGTAAAAACCAAATTGATTCCGATTCACCTCTAATTTATATATCTGCATAGACTTGTCTGATAACTATAAGATATTACGTGGACTTGTCTGATAAGATATACTGGTTTATTTATATAATATAAGCAATGCTAGCTGATAAATGTCTACTTTGTTTATTGAGTGCATCCGAAGGAAAAGTCTAAAATACAGAATTTGTACATCATGATAATTATTTATGCTGGGTGAATTTTTTGAATAATTAACAATAGTTTGTTTAGGTGCTAAACAATTCTCCCTTTTATGAAATAATGAACAATAGTTTGTTTTAAGTACTAAACAGTTTTTTCCTTTTTATGTTGTATCAACAGTTCAATAAAAAACAATGAGTATCAAAAGAAAAGGAATTTCCCTTTTATGCCGAGGCCCAACAATGTACCTTGGCCCATTTTTTATTCTAGGAACAAAAATAGAATTGAAAAAAAAATTTGTAGATTAAAATAAGTGGTGAACGTTCGTAGTTCCTACCTTTGCTGAACATTTGTCGGTGCCAGCAGCAGCCAGAACGCGGCGTGAGCCACCACCAGTCTCGTTAAACAGAGAGAGCAGTTTCCTGCTCGGGGTTTCATCCACATACTCCAAATCCTCTTCCTTATTCAATTTGTATTCTTGCTTCTTGCCACACGGATGCCAAGTGTTGCCAATTTTCTGTGATATGCATATGTTTGATATTGGTCCTTGTCCCACAGTTAAGAGCAAGGATATGAACCCCAATAACATAAGCTCTATTACACCCACAAACACAGATAAAACATAGGTATTAGCTCAATAATCTCAATATGTTAACTCTCACTAAATTAATTAACGAGCGGGAAATGATTGCTACACCATTTTTCTCCTCGGGCACAACGCTGATTATTTATAGCCTTTTGATCGGAAAAACAAAGAATCAAGACACGAAAAATAGACCGGCTGTACATAAGGAGAAAAGTGGTGTCCATAAATCATTTCCAGTTAAACAGTTAGTCCATGATTTGACATGGGTTTTACCTGATTTGATCTTTTCTAGTGCTTCGTAAAGGGCGCTTTTGTGTTTCTTCTTTAACCACTGCAAAAATGGTGAAAGAATTAATGTAATGAAATTCAAACTCAGGAGAGTAAACTAATGAAGAACCAGAAGTCGGTCTAAGCACCCAAATTAATGAACTTTCAGTTGAAGTATGATTTTTACCTTTGCTATAAGTTCGATTATGTGTTCAATGATTATTGAAATCAAGACCAAAACAAAACAGACTACAGCAACAGCCCACGTCGGCGTTTGCTCTAACGATCTTCCAGACGTTGCCGCTGCCATGTTTTCTGGATTAAGTTGCCCAATTGACAAAGAAGAATGAAATGAAACAACAGAAGTTATCGAATCATGAATATGTAAGAGAGAGAGAGAGAGAGAGAATATGAAATGAACAGGTGAAGGTAATAGAGATGTTGCGGGTGTTAAAACGAGTTGAAATGAACTCAAGGAAAGAAGAATAGAAGGGATTGCAGTGGATAATTTTGACTTTTGAACGCGTAAGAGAATTCAGAGAGTCTCTACTTGATCTGTTAAAAAAAAAAAAAAAAAAAATATATCAAACACAGTTATATTTGATCGAATAATAGTCTCCCCACCCCCCTCTTAATATCTCTGACTGAATAATGTCCCCCCTCCCCCCCCTCCCTTTACCCTTTGCAATCATGCACTTTTTTGTCATTTAATTTCTAAACTTTTGTCTACAAATTTAATTTTTTTAACATTATCTTTTATTTTATTAAATTAACTGCCAAATAAACTTTCTTAAAATTGAGACTTTCTATGAATTCTACATTACATCATTTTTTAGCACAATTTCGTGTCAAGATTTTTAAACATTATGTTAAAAAGATAAGGTAGAGGAGAATCCCATTTTAAGATAGTTTACTTAGCATTTCTCTCTCTTTTTCCCCCCTACATACAACAGTATATATTAGACCTGACATTCGTATCGTTTTTGTGACATACTCGATATCTTAACAGATTGTGTCGTGTAACACCCGTTAAAGTAAACGAGTAATATGATCCGTGTGATATCTCATTCCCAAAATCAGTATTTTATTTTATTTTTGATGAATTTGGGAGATTTAACTGAAGTTAGTTCGTTAACTTCTCCGATTTCAACAAAAGTGAAGTGAAGGGTATTTTTATCATTTCAAATCTCAACCTTTTTGATCAACTCTTGAGTTGTTTAGATAGACTTTAATTTCACAAGCGCATAGGCGCAAACAAATCTCAATTCCGAGTTAAAACGAAGTAGTTAGAGTCATTTGAAGTTGGAGACCATTTTGATAATTTGCCCAAGATGCTATAATTGGAGGGAAACCTCCAGAGAGTTGGGAAGGTTTCTAAAAAAAGGGGACGGGTTTGATTCTGACCCGTTTTGGGGTGAATTGGACTTGTTAACCCGCAAACTTGACCCGCTTATATCTCCTTCATCCGTTCTCCATTTTGAGTGATCTTGGTGTCCATGGAAAGCTCTTGACGAGCCCTACATTTTTGTGGGTTTTCTGGCAGTTTTGTCATTTTTCCGGTGATTCCGGCATCCATTTCCTTTGAGTGTGTATGAAACTTCATCTACTCTTCATAATCTTCAAGTTGGTATTTTGGTTCTTGCTTTCGTATTCGTTTTAGATTGGGTGTTTAGAACCCTAGAAACCCGGTTTTCCCGGATGAATTTGGATGGTTTCCGGTTAGAATTTGTCATTGACCTAGTTGTGAATAGTGTTTCCCTTGCTGAGCTCTAGCTACCATGTAAATTTGAGCCTTTTTGGTTAAGGTTGAAAATTCGGGTTTTCTAAACCCTCCACCTTGGCTACCACCGCGTGTGGCGGTGCGTGGGACCGTCCACAAGTGTTGTCTAAGTACCAAATACCTTCTAGTGACCCTGTGAACCTATACCTAGCTCGGTTTCCCTAAATTCAATTGTTTGGTGCGGTGATCAAATTGGACCGCCACTCGTTTGTGTGATTGACGACAATCCGATCGTTGGATTGTCGTACAATTTTGTGAGCACCCTAGTTATTAGTTTTTGGACCTTTGAGAACTTATGGATCGGGAATCCGATAAGCGGATCTTTCGAATTGAATAACTAGGTTTGTTGACCTTAGTGGACTTACCTTATCGACATTTGATGTTCTAGTCAACGTGCTTTACTCTAAAGTGTCGTTTATCTTTAGTTTGTTGTTGAGGCTTGATGGAGCTTAGTTGGCTCATCTCAATGATGCGTCATTCCCGGTTGACGTTTTTCTCGATTTACGTGCAAGTGGCACTTGACCTTGATTTGTCTGTCAATCTTGTTAAGTTTCCTAAGTGAGGTTTTGTGTGTTGTATTAGGTTCCTGGAGGCGGAGTTGGTGGATCCGAAAGTGCAAATAACCTAGGTGAGTGACATTAATATTATATGATATGATGTAGTGTCATTCCTACACAACTTTGGGTTGTGTGATGACTAAGAATGCTATCGGAAGATGTGTGGTGAGACTCGAAATTGATTAACCATTCCTATGCATATAATGAGGCATATGGTGGTTAAATTATAATGTATATGGAAATTGGACCCTTGTGATTACTCAAAAATGATGAAAGGCGAGTAATGAGTCACAATCTGAAGAGAATTACAGAATAATATTGACGGTGATGATATTGACAGTTGATATGGTATACAGAAGAAATGTCATGTGTGGACGTAGCACTACTTTGACATTTAATCATCATTTATTTTCACATATGTTGTATTATTGTCACTCACATGAGTTTCGTAGCTTATCCGGGTTTTGCTTTGCCTGGTGCGCCATTCCCACGACATAAGGTTATTTTGCAGAGTAACGGGTAGTGATTAGATGAGAAGATTGCAGGTGGTGTAGCTGTGTGGGCAGTGCACTAGAGTGTAGGATTGCCACCCTTTGTTGTAAGTTATTCCGTTGAAGTTTTGATGTATATTATATGTATGAGTCTCAATGACTCCTTGTATTTTATACTGTACCGCTACTGTCCTTCCGTCACGTGTCCATTCCGGATGTATCTCGGGATCAGGGCATGACAACCCAACCTGAAATCGACCCATTAATATTATCAAGTAATATGACTCGACCTGTTACCCGTTAAGGAAAAATATATTTTAAATCAATAAATAATGAAAATGAAAAACATAATTTGACCCCAAAAATTTGAAAACATAACACTAAATTTGTACATGTATATCAGGAGTTGCGTTTCAAGGTGAAGGAAACCTTGCACATCATTTACAATAAAACCCTTCAATTTTCATCAATCATCAAGGGACATGATATTGGTAAAAATTCAAACAACGATGTACCCATCCTCAAAGTGTATTGTATGCGATCATGAGCATTTGCATATTTTTTTTTTTCACATTTTTCGCATTTGCAAATTAATTATTATTTGTTTGGTTAATGTGTTTGGTGTTCTTTTTTATTTTTAAAGAAATGATATTATCTACATTAAGGAGAGGGGTATACGTAGCCTCTCAATGAGCTAGCAATAATGTGATTCAAATTCGCATTTGGCGAGAAGTGAACCTCAAATTTCTCACTTACCAATGAAGATGAATACTAGTAGACCGTAGGACTAAGTGACGATGTGTTTGGTATTTTAAAATTACTTGATATTTTTATTTTTAATGTGTTTTATAATTTTTTTAATCTTACTCATCGCCTATAGTATAATTTAAAAATAAATAAAACTTAAAATTTTTAAATTTAACAATAATACAATAATACATATTTTAATATACAATATATACATATATATTATGGCTATTGTATTTTATAGTAAGTTTTTTATAAGTAGTTTAAAAAATTAAAATCATCAAAATAACTGTTTTCTTAACATGTCGAAACAGGTTACTTGCGTGTCATTCTCATGTAAATCTGTTAAGGACAGGGTCCTTATTGTATGACCCTATAACTACTCGATTAGTTATCGTGTCGCTTCAAAACCGTTATTTTTGTATCGTTTACGTGTCATGTTAAAAGATTGTGTAAGAAATTGTCAGGTCTAGTATATCTACATGAAAGAACATGAGTTTTGGTTAGTCACACAATGAGTCAGTTTTAATATTTAGTATCAAGTTTGTCATTCACAATAGTCGAAACCTATCATTTCCTATTTACCAATAATAAAAAAAATCCCTAAATCGTAATATTAAGTTTTATTGATTCCAATATTGATTGCCACCTCTAATCATTGCCCCAGAGTCAACCCTAGCTTAGAATTTCTTTAATATGAGGAATATGTAATTCTTTTTGTTTCCCAACCTTTGGATCCACAATCCAAGGGTCCAAAACTGAGGACATGTACAAGAACATTTCCGGTCTCCTGGAGAATTAAGATGGTATAATATATTACAGAAACAGCCGAAATAAAAATGTATGGTTCCTATTTTCGCGTATGCTATGAACAAATTGACTGACTCATGACAGTGACAGGGTTTAACAAATCATAGAACAAGTGGCAGGTCAATAATGCATATTATATGTAAAAAAATTAAAAAATTATTGCGTGCATTATTGACTTGGTCCGTCCTGAATATATCCGCATAAACCTACAATATTTTATATATATTCACAGTTCATACATATGATTCTTTCTACTTCCTGCGGTAAGTTAACAATACAATTGATCGGTTTTCTCATTATGCCTGCTATGATGCTATCTGAGATGACCTTAAATTCGTTCTTTTAATTTTTTTACCTGAATATAGGACATCGAGAAGCTTAGCCTTTAATTTCATATAGAGGAAATTTAAGCGTTCTCCTACATAAATGCATGAAGAAAATTTTGAGTAGACTTTGAATTTTTCTAATCTCAATAAAAGAAAAACTATGTCATGGTATTGGAATACAACGACGTTTTATAGTTAATTAACCCATGGTGCTTATATTTTGGAATTAATATTACTTTTATGAGATCAAATCAAAAGAAATTTTAATAAAAAAATCAATAATGTACGATATGTACATAAGGCTGACATACTAAACGTAACCAAAAAGTCACACACACCAAAAGATACATCACATTTTCACCATTACAAACTCATGAAAAATGTAATACAATTCTTCAACCATGGAGGACTCATCTCTAATCATCAGGATTGATAATACTCGTGAAGATTGAACTTTGGAAGTTGTAGAACTATAGTAATGACACCACAAGAAAAAGACCCTACCACACTCCAAATGTACTACAAGTGCCAAAAGGATCATCTCCGGATTCTCTTTGTGGGGATCTTGGGGATCCGTGAATCGTGTCCGTTTATCGTCATTGTATGGTAAATTTTTGTCAGGTACTACTTGTGTTTAATTTTAAATAAAAAAAATTTAAATGATTTCTGACCGCACGATGTACGATAAACGGACACAATTCACGAATCCTTGGAATCCTTACAAAGAGGATCCGGATTCCTACATGTGGAACTCAGTTTCCTTTATTTTATTGTATTCTAGTTCTTTTTCCTTTTACAATGTGATTTACTCTAACGAAAATTAATCCAAACTTGGGTATAAGAGGCGAGCTCACTACTATGACCAACTGCCTTAACTTATATTTGTAATTATATTTTAGTTAATATGGCCATTTTAACTCACCATGCTTTTAAAACAATTGTGATGACCCACCTTGGAATTTACCGAATTTTCTTTTCCGAAAGTGGAAAATGATGACAATGCCCTTGTAGGTAAAATTGAAATCCTATGCGGACGTTTGAGCTCAGGGGTAATTTACTTCCTTTCTTGTTGTAATCGTGTAATACTTGTTGCTACGAATACATGACATGCAAACTAGACCCAAACTGATTTATAAAGAAGAAAGTACGTTCGTTTCTAGTTCGATAACAACGGGTAAACGGCTCACCAGATTTTAGCAACATAGACAAAGGCAGACAACTCATTGGAGAAGACAAGAGAATATGTCATGAAATCTAACGAAATATTCCTAATGACGTCAAGTACCGTTATTGTTTTCCATTAAAGTTAACGGAATATTCTGTGAAATTAATGCAATATTCCTTATGGCTCAGCCGGCTTCGATCGCATTTGACCTTTTTCAATCGGCTCAGACCGGTTCAGTCGGTTCGGATCAGGCAACCAGCCCGTTAACTTTGACTGTTGATTTTTGTTTTTTAGAATTAGCATTGGGACCTCTTCTAAGGTATTTGACCCGCTGATGCCATTTTCGCTTTATGTTTCTACAAATTCAATTGTTTTAATGGAGTTTTGCTAATTGTTCCTTAATATTCTTAAGTGCAATTATTATTGGTGACTTCGTCCATTCTAATTTGAGCGGCTACGACCCGACTACGTACAAGTGAGTGGGTTTTGTTTTCAAACATATTATATATTTATATTTGCCACAAATGCTCGATAAATTATTTTCTACATCATGCCATGATTATACTTATGTTTATAAGTATTATTGTAGTGTGTGATTTATGAAACAATCATTACATGATCATACATATTTTATCTACTCATGCATGCCTACACTGGTGATTTGTACTTGTTCAGGCCAGGACCAGCTTCATGTGTATGTTCACATCGCACTGGTGCGCTCAATTTGGATCCATTGTAGGTGCCAGCATGTACTAGTCTGCATTAGGCAGTTGCGTGTTATATGTGACGCGCTTTGCACCAGCTTTAATGTATGTAGTACTAGAGTGAAAATCATTATTACAACCATCCTGTTTCATGTCAAAATATTCTTGCATGAGCTTGTGTGTCAGCATATGTTGATGGGCATCCAATATTATGTGCTATATTATTAAGATATAATGGTTTACCTTATTACTAAAATATATTTCTGACATTCACACAAATTAGTGTACGAATTCTTACTGTAGTTCGTAACATAATCCATCCTACCTAGATGTGAATATTCTTACTTTTACTGCACTTATATCTATACTCTGACATTACATACTCTGTAATATGTGTTCATCCTGCACCGCGCACACTTTCACTATTAGTTTTAATTAGCATTAGACTTCGATTTTAATTTATTCACACCATTTAAACATCATCAACACTTTATGGCTTTGCCACCTTTCATGTATTGGCCAACATGCTTCGATTTCTAGTGTCTAGGTGGACATTCCAAATCGGAGTGTGTCACCTTCCTCCACCAAGGCTCTTTATTTTAATTAGCTAATTAATCAAAAATTCATCTTATTTTCTTACATGAGGTTCGTTGCACCCATTTGGTTTATGATTGGTGACAATTTGGCCATTGTGGAGCCTAAAATAATCCTAAAAATCGACATGTGGATTTTTGCTCAAGAAAGACAAGATTGCTCTCATTAAATGGGCAGGCTTCTTAGATACTCCCACACGCAATTCACACCCCTAAAGGTTTCAGCAGTTGAATACGATTGCCCACAGCTCACTTGCACTTGGCAAAGAAAAGTGAAAGCATTAAAGATAATGATTAATTACCCAAATCCTATCTTTAATACATTCCCAATTGAAGATTGACTCCATTCAAGTAAGTAATCCCAATATAAATCAATTGGGGATAATTATTCCATTATCTCAAGATATTATTTCCTATTTAATATCTTGAGAATATTTCTCCATAAACCTTGGCCAGTAGGATGCCGCCATGTGTAGGGTAAAACCCTAACACTATGGCTGGCCCTCTCCTTATATATATATATATATATATATATATATATATGTCCCATATTCTACCAAATTTTAGAAGACTTTGCTACCCTAAAAAGCCCTAAACACTTTATTCTTCTTAAAGAAACTAACTTAGGCATCAAAGATCCATTGGCCTAACCCACCCACCTCGTTGGCACGTGAGGCTTAGGTCCTTGATCAAAGGTGTTGATTGTTTTGCAGGTGCATTTTTGTCAAAACTAAAGACGACGAAAATTTGTATCGACAGTTGTCGTGATGCCGCAACCCGACAGCTACGACAAGACCACCAGCCCACGACCCAAATATCGGCACCACTACCCTTGTAGCATTTTAGCCCTCAAAACCCAGGGTAGGAGGCCCAGGTCCACTTTTTGGCCCATGGGCAGACGGCCTAAAGCTTGGCAATTGCCACAGCAGGCCCATGGCATGAGGCCTAGCCTACAACAACGTCAGGCCTAGTTGCACAGCAGGTTCATGAGAGCTCAGTAGAGCTGGCCCAACCAATACAAACAGCCCACGGGCAGGCCGCCCAGGCTCAGCTTGTTGCCAGCGAAGCTGAGCCCACTACAATCCGAGCCAAAGCTTGCGAAGAATAAGCCGCAACCTAATGTATAGCGCAGGCCCAACGTCAGCTAGCCCACGCATGACCCTAGTTCGTCCCCGCGTACTCTCCGACCATCCAGTTGGGTTGGCCCACTTCGCGACTTGCTCCGGCTACCCGGATCGTGGCCCAATCCAAATTTCGACCACCAGTCCCGTGATCGACCCAGGGTTATTTTCACCCCACTTTTCTGCAGAAATGCCCGCTCTAGGCTCAAGCTTTGTACCTGCAATCCACTACACTTCCACTACACATGGAGATGCCCATTATCTAGACTCTTCTAATCCGAATGGCAAGAACCACCTACCCAACAGGTTGACAATTTGACAAGCGCCTTCGCGCAACAGACCACTTTGATGAACCTGCTTCTTAAGCACATCGAGACACAACGTGCCCCAAACGAGGTGTCCTGAAGCAAGACAAGGGCGGAAGAACGTAACTCATTCTAATGACACCCCGACAAAAAGCTGCTCAACCTACCACGGACTGTGCGTTCGGGTAATGTGCACTCTCGTTTAGGCTCTCGAGAAAACGTCTTCTTCGGCCTAAATGAGCAGAGAAGCGTTCATTCCCAACTCAGCTCACGAGTCAGTGCCCATTCGAGGTTGGGTCCACACTTCGACAAGTACTCAAGATATTATAGACGAATCGTTTACAAAAGGCCATGCCCACAAGAAGATCCTCTTGCGAAGCTGCGGAGTAAGTAGCCACATGGCAGACCAAGGAGAGCACGAGAGCAATCTAGCTTAAGTTCCACTAGCAGCCCCCACCAAGTACGATGATGAATAACACAGAATGAACCACGCTCACCGCAATTATGGCATAGACGAGTATGACATGTCAAAGAGCAAGATGGACCAGTAGGTTAACACTGAAGGCAGCTGGAGGCTCAACTGCCTCACCAGGCGTAAATCCAGGATGAAGTACAAAGGCTCGTAGCAGAGCAGCCGCGCAGATTTCAGCGTATTGATATTACCGACGATACCCTTCGTAAAGAAGTGGCTAACATGAATAAGTCACCGTTTACAGATGAAATCGAGTAAACGGAGCCACCGCGGAAGTTCAACCCATCACATTTCACCTTGTTCAAAGGAGATGAAGATCTGGACAGACACCTTATGCACTATTGAAACGCCATGACCCTCTATGACAACAATGACGCTTTCATGTGCAAAATCTTTGACACACTCAAAGGCGAGGCTCAAGATTGGTTCCACACCCTGCTGCCACGTATAATCCAGACTTTCAGCGAACTTTCCTTAGTTTTCACTAAGGAATATTTGTCATACCGCTTGATCAAGAAGAAGTCTGACCACTTCTTCAACATAAAGAAGGACCCGAAAGAGTCACTCCGCATATACATCAAGAGGTTCAAGGTGGAGAAGGCGAAGATCATCGGATGCAATGACAACATTGCAAGCTCAGCCTTTCGGAAGAGGCTCCCAACAGATCACCCATTTTTCAAAGAGCTAATTATAGGCAATAATAACTTGACCCTGATAGATTCTTATGCTTTAGCAGAAAAACATTCCCTTTAGGATAAGGCCAAGCATTTCTAGAAGCCACATGAGCAGTTGCATAAAGACATAGAACCAACTTAAAAGAAGGTGAGTGATAAACTGCTCAATGACAAAAACAAGCCAAAAAGCAGACACAAGGACCAGACGTACACCAAATTCTTAATCCTGATCAACCAGATCCTTCACGACCTTAAGGACAAGCTGTGGTTCAAGATGCCGCAATACATGAGGGGGGACACCTCCAAGATGGACCAGACGAAATACTTCACATTCCACAAAGGTCCGGGGCACGCAACCAACGACTGCACCACATGGATGAATTATCTTGAGAAGCTCATGAAGGAAGGCAAGTGCGACTAGTATGCCGAGAAGCCAGCTGCCCGACTATAGCGAGAAGCAGACGCCGATGCCGAGCCCTCAGCCAAGACAATCCAAATCAACGACATCTTTGTCAAGTTCGAGCATTTGGGGGCCATCAACAATTCCAAGAAGAGGAAGATCCAGCAGGCGAGATCTGTCTTTCAGGTTCAAGCCATAGATGTTGTACTTGGACCAATCATTGGCTTTACTGAGTAGGACGTTGAGGGAATATACTTTCCCTACTACGACGCCTTGGTGATTTCTATTCAACTAGCCCATGCCATCATTGACAGAATTATGGTGGACAACAGCAGCTCAGTCAATATCCTACAACTGTCATTCATCTAGAAGATAGGCTTGGAAAACACGATCAAACGCAAAGCAGAAGTCTTGATCGGATTCAACAGACTTACCTCAATTACCATTGGCACAATCACGCTCGACATAACCAACCTTTTAATTGTCTCATCGGAGACCTACATGAATGTCAGCGACCCGATCACCCCATAACTAGATTTTGGGCCGACCATGGCTAGTGAAGATTGGAGTTGTGACCTTGATCAAGTATCAGAAAATCTAATTTAACAACCCGGGAGGAGCAGTCGAAGAGATCAAAGGTGGCCAAGCCATGTCTAGGCAATGTACTGTGCAAGTTCTCAAGGAGACGAAGAAGAAGTCTTTCACCCTAACAGTACCTATCTGGGTATACACTTCCATGCTTTCTAGTGCAAAAGGGTAAATTAATTCCCCGACACCCATATGGGGATGCTCTCCAATACGAGAGGGTAAACTAATCCCTCGACACCCATATAGGTACGTTCTTCAGTGCGAGAGGGTAAACTAATTTCCCAACACCTATCTGGGTCTGCTCGCCAGTGCAAGAGGGTAAATTACTCCGTAATATCTAGACGTGGATGGGTTGTACGACTACTTAGTTTCCCATGAATGCATCGACTACCTGTGCTGGACGACTCCCAGAAATGTCCACAATAAACTTTTTCCTAAAAAGACTTAGCCTACTGAATAATTCAATTTTGCGGGAGCCTGGGTCTTTAACCGGAAGAGAGGCTAAGTATAGGATCCCTGCCCATGAAAGAGTTCGCGTGACTAGATGGTCTATCCTCGATGCGCAAGTTTTCATGAACGTAACTCGGCTATAAAGTGTTGTAATACTAGTTAAGGGACATGTGAAATCAAGTTACAATCGCTACCCTAGAGATCTTATCGAGCTACGTGCAGCTTCGAAGATCAAGGGATCATCAACTCGGAAGAATATGGCGTTTGAGGCGCGATTCGGCCTACACTTTAAGCTTAAAACACCTTCGAAAGCCAGGGACGACACCTAAGTGGTTACGCCGGCTGTCTGCTTCTGTAAGCAAGACGCCTAGCCAACGACCCAACAGTTGGCAGCCCAAGGTAATCTGTAAGCCGAGACTTACAACCCGTTTGCTTATTTAAATTCATCGTTTCCGGCCGATGGTATACGGTTTAAGTTTTGCAAGCATTAAAGCCGAAATGTATAACTATAGCAACTACGCAGACTCTTCTGCTTTCTACGAGCAGCACAAGTCTGGCCGCTGGCTCTATAAGTTAAAAAGTTCGCAACATGCCTCGAGAGGGCTATGGTTCGTGCAGCCACGAAAGCCGAAATGTACGATTATAGCAGCTACACGGACTCCTTTGTTTTCTATGAGAAGCACGTGTCCGGCCATCGGCTCTATAAGTTAAAAATTTTGCAACACACCCTGGGAGAGCCAAGGCTCGTGCAGCCGCTAAAGCCAAGATTCACGACTATAGCAGCTACGCGAACTCATCTGCTTTCTTCGGAGGCTACGAGTTTGGTCACCAACTCTATAAGTTAGAAATCTTTCATTTTTTTCCTCTTTCAGGTGAAGCTCCTGGAGCATCAAAGTCGAAACTAAAACCTAAGTGACAATGTGGGATCGACTACTTCATTGAAGCAGCTCACCTAGCCGCCCGTCCATTGGTAAAGTTTTGCAAAAGACATGGCGAAATATAAGGATGAAGCAAAGCAAGGAAAGCTGCTTATTAAATTTCTAGCAAATTGATAAATCGGCTCGAAGGCCAACAAAGTTCAAATAAAGCAGAATGAAAAGGAAAATAAGAAAATTCCTAAGTTTAAGCAAAAAGACTACTTATTTGCAGCCTGCGCAACCACTGGTCCCTCGACTGCCATGCCATCAGTAGCCACACCGTTCCTAGCAACCAAAGCTTTCATCAGCTCATCCTCAACCGCCCCTGCCTGGACTACCTGACCCTTAGTTGCTCCACCAAAGGCAGCCTCAAATGAGAAGTCAAGCAAATCAATTGGAGAAATGGAGAAAGTCTCGAAGTTCTTCTTGGAAAACTCATAATCCGACAGCTTACCTTAATAATGGTCTACATAGCCAGAAATCAGCCTGACAAGAAGCAAACGCTACTTCATGACTGACTTTGTCATTCTTTAGCTGCACATTCTCCTCAATAAGCCCAGTGTGAGCATCATACAGCTCACTTAGTTCCTTTTTCATGTTCTCACTAGCAGATAGCGCACCTTATAGATCCATTTCCTTGGACTCAAGCTTACTGGCAATATCCTTGAGACGAGACACTTCAGCATGCATGAAGACAAACTCCTCGTCCTTGGCGAAACAAGCAGCGTAGCCCCGAATTGATTCTTTCCTTCTCTTCTATAAACTTCCAGTAAGAGGAAGGCTCTGAAAGAGAGGTAACTATTAGACGTTACGCGAGTCCCTTAACCTCAGGGTCCTTAACCACCGGTGCAACACGATTGACTTTCTTCTCTGCAACTTCCAACATTGCCTGAGTCACACCAAGCTTAGCCTTCAAATGGGCGACCTCCTAATGAGCGATCTTCAACTGCATAGAAGTGAGGGCAGAGGCAGAGACATCATACCCTTTTAAAAATGACGAGTTCAAATTCAAGCTTCTCGATCTTTTCAACAGCCAAACAAAGCTAAGCCGTCAACGCCACTTCGGCCTCCTTAGCATAGTTGACAGCATCTTGATCAATACGCATAGACTTAGATACCAGGATCAAAGTCTTATGCATTGTAACAATCAGGGATGACCTCCTCCAGTAAATAGGACGTTTTGCAAAAGAGTCTAAGCGGACAACAACTTTCCCAACACTATCAACAAACTTAACGCATGATTTAACGTCCTCAAGCAGGTCAGCCTTCAAGAGCGAACAGATTTCAGGAAACTCCCAGCTTCAGACTTGATAGATCTCTCACAACTACCCATGCGAGCAGACTTCCCTTTCTCAACAGATGAATCAGCCGCAACGAATGGATGAACATGCCTATGCGCCACCTTAGCAATAGAATCCATCATCCCACTCTTCAAAACGGCAATCCTCTCAGAAGTCGAACTAGGCTTAGCTCTTGACGCGCGCTTCGATATAAACCCAGACATCGGGGGCACCACCGAACCTTTTTGCTGGGCAATCCTCTTAGCAATGATCGTGGCTACCTTCGGAGCAACAGGTTTCATAGGCTCAGAATCAACGATCATTTTTGTCCCCTTAGGAGAAGTCAAATTGATGACAAGCTTCTCAGCAGCAGAAGAAGTCATTGGCTTCTTTTTAGCTGAAGACTCACAAGCAGGTGTGGAAGATCTTTTATTTCCACCCTCATTGGCAGCAGGCTATGTAGTAGTGATCGGACGAGCAAACGCTTTATCCTTTATCCGCCTTATCTCTTCCTTTGGAGGCAGCCTGCCTTTCTCCCGATGAAGAGGACTAAGCAGCCATCGCCACTCACGGTACTCAGCAAGAATGCCCAAGGCGATGTGACTTTCTTCATATTCGCCGAAGTTCTTGGAGTTGAGCCAAATTCCAAATCTACACAAAGTAAGAAGGACGTTCAGTAAACTGAAGTCGTAGAACAGCTCAACAAAAATTCCAGCAGGCCAGTAATGAAGCATTTCACTTACCACTGATAAAGACAGTTGAAACGCGCAGCTCAGGAAATGAGTTAGATTCCCACTCTCTACTTACCTCAAAGGTATCTCTCGCCCACTCATGATCACCTTTGTAGGAAGTAACAAACAGCCTTTGGCAAGATCGCAGTTGCCCCACACCTTCCTTGTGGCCGATTTCAAAGAAGTACCATAACTCATTTACGGTCAAGCCAAGATCAAAGAACCTGCTCAAGTTTGAGAACCCCACATCTCTCTCGCGCTCAGCGCACCTAATAGGGCCCAAGGCCTTTCGGGCCAACCTGCCTGCAGGAGAGACTAGGCCCTCGGTCTCTCTCCTTCTGCCCACTATAGCAGGCCCATGCCTACTCTTCCATGCTTGGCCCACACCAAGCTCAAACCCAGATGGGCTAGAGCTTCATGGTTCACCCCAACCCCATACCCCAGAGCACCTGTCACCTTGGCCCGAGCCAAGCCGAACACAAGGCCCACGCCAGTCGAGCTCAGTCACCACACCACCGCCGCACGGCAGCCCCGTGGCATCCTTGCCATGTCACTCAAGCCTCCTCGACCCTTGCCGAGGCAATTTTTCAAGTCCCAAAACTCCCAAAAAAATCAAGAAGAAGAAAATTCAAATTTTTTCTTACCTTGGTGCATCACGAAGAAGAAGAACAACAACGAGAGATGACTCTTTGCAAAGGCAAGAAAAGAAGAAAGTTAGGGGAGGGGGAAAAAAATTTCCTTTGGCTTATCTCTTCCTTGTTGGAATGATGATTGTTCTCCAATTTTATTTAATCCCCTGCTTAAAGCAGAATTAAATAGGTATTGGGGGCAATTGGTTTCCTTTTACTAGAATAAGTCTATGTACAAATCAAGAAAGGAGATAAAGTTCAAACTGGGAAACAATTCTACAAGCCTATGCAGCTTGGGATTTCTACACCTACTGCCCTTTTTCCTACATGCAGCCCAATAGGTGTGGGGGCATTTGTGAAGCCTAAAATTATCCCAAAACTTCTAGAAGCAACACGTGGACTTTTACTCAAGAAAGACAAGATTGCCCTCATTACATGGGCAGGCTCCTCAGATACTCCCACGCGTAGTTCACACCCCTGAAGGTCTCATCAGCTGAATACGACTGCCCACAACTCACCTACCCTTAGCAAGGAAAAGTCAAAGCATTAAAGATAAGGATTAATTACCCAAATCCTATCTTTAATATATTCTCAATTGAAGATTGACTCCATTTAAGTAAGTAATCCCAACTTAATCAATTATGGATAATTACTCCATTATCTCAAGTTATTATTTCCTATTTAATATCTTGAGAATATTTTTCCATAAACCTTGGCTAGTAGGATGCCGCCATGTGTAGGGTAAAACCCAACACTATGGTCGGCCCTCTCCTCCTATATATACCCCATATTCTACCAAATTTGAAAAGCTTTTGCTACCCTAAAAAGCCCTAAACACTTTACTCTTCTCAGAGAAACTAACTTAGGCATCAGAGATCCATTGGCCTAACCCCTGCTTCCCCCACCTTGTGGGCATGTGAGGTTTAGGTCCTTGATCAAATGTGTTAATTGTTTTGCAGGTCCATTTTCATCAAAGCTAGAGACGATGAAAATTTGCATCGACAATCATCTTCCTAAAATAAATAAAAAACTATAAAAGTTACGCTAGTTATATCATTGGTTTATTCATCAGTCCAATTGTGAATTCAACAATTGTATTTTGACATAGCACTAATCGGTTTTGTTTGCTTAAATAGATAACCCATGTTGAATAACGGATGTCATTTGGACAAAAAATAAGACTTTTTTCTTCTTCTTATAAATAAAATCATAACTTAAATAAGACCTTTTTTTCTTCTTATAAATAAAATCATAACTTAGAAACTGAAAAAATCCCTCGTATGCGGCATAAAGCAGTGAACTTGATAGTCATGCATGCTTTATTAACAATTTTGTAACCGCGCAAGTGAAGATTGCGCTGGTGCATGGTTTGGGTCTTCTTTTCCAACTCATTGTATATCGAGTTCAAATCCTCTCACCTCCATTTAGTGTAGATTAGTGTAAAATATTGTTTATCATTAAAAAATAATTTGTAACTACTTGTAACTTTAGAGTTATTTGTCAAATTTTAAAAAATACAAATACAATTTAGTTTGTTGCATAAATATCAACAATCAATGATAAATTTATAGATGCTAATAAATAATAAATGTGAACAACTAACCTAACAGAGTATGAACAACAAAATAATATTAAACAGATAAACTAATGATCGAGGCTTGCGTACCGCAATGTCCTCAAAACAGATATTTTGCCCTTACTCAGTGCTTGTAGTTCTACAAACATCTACTTCACCAGGATTCAACGATCAAGTTGGAATTCTAGCACCGAAAAACTTAACTTCTGGCGAATTTCTTTGTGGTTCTTTCAGTAAGAATGCCTTGGATTGTAGAAGGAGAATTATGTTTTTTTGTGTTTTAAATGTCATGCAGATGGATGTATGTATAATAGGATTATGCATGTTCACAACATGTATGAAGAAGGGATGCATCTGCTGGGAGACATCTTCTTAAAGGGGAGTTTGCTCTTTGCGTTCTTTCACCACACTTTAGACTTCATCTGAAAATATGAGTTTGTTGGTAAAAAATAAATAATTAATTAAATCCAAAAGTAATTAAAAATAATTAATTAAAGAATTTATATATTAATTATCAATTAATTAGCATACCCCAAAGTCCAAACCCAAGGTTGAGCCCAATTTTATTCTCCATGGTCCATCAATCCAATCACTTTCTATAAGGGACAAAACCTTATAAAGTGAGTGAACTTTTTGGTAGTGACTAACATGGGACAATGAAATTCTACTCAAAATTTCCAACAATACCCCACATTTGAGTTGAATTTCATTCAAACACCACCAATTTACTTATAACACCCCACATTTGAATGCAAATATAAATGCAAATGTATGACTAGGTTGCCTAAAAATGAGAGATAATAGACATGATATGGATCAGGTGAAGTGTCTTTTGGACTTGAACTTACCCTAGTGAAAACATATTGGGTTTACTTGGTGACGCAGTGGATGTGAAAGATCTTGAACCGTTCACCACAATAGTAAACCAAGACAATGTGGTACACATATATCACGTCTGCCACATGTCAATTCATACGTTGTGTCAATTTTGGCCATGAACAGATCCTGAATTTCGTAGGAGCTTTAGAGAATTTAGCCATTTCAATTCTCATAAATGCGGCCCCATTTACTCCTATATAGTTGACATTAATTAAGAATAGTCTGCCATATTCCTCTTGAAAACAAGATATTAATGTCATTAAATGTATAAAACATAACCTCTCAAACTTCAACAGACAACACACATTTTATCATAAGAATAGGTAAGTGGTGTGTTCAACTTTTGAATCAAACTTAACCAATTTGCCTATTAAACTTAGACCATGGGATCTCCAATTAGCTAGGTTAGGTTTTCACCCAGTTTGATTCATTAAATTGGCTTGAGACCAATTCCCCTCAATGTAAATAATATTTGCTCACTTGGTAGGCTTTTTGTCAAAAGGATCATCTATATTTTCCTTTGACTTTACATAATCAATGGATATTATTTCATTGGAGAGCAATTTCTTAGTCGTATTAGGCCGACGCCTGATATGTTGTGACTTTCCAAATACATGACTTTTAGCCCTTAATTGTGCGGCCATACTGTCATAATGTATACATATAGCAGTTACAGGCTTTGGCCATATTGGAATATCTTCCATAAAATGTTTGAGCCACTCGGCTTCTTCTCCAGCCAAGTCTAAAGTTATTAACTTTGACTCTGTGGTGGAACGAGTTATACATTTTTGTTTAGAGGATTTCCAAGATATTGCTACACCTCCCAAAGTAAAAACATATCCACTTGTCGACTTGGATTCTGTAATGTCAGAATTCCAACTAGCATCACTAAAGCCTTCTACAACAAGTAGATACGTTGTGTAGTGTAATTTGTAGTCAAGCGTATTTTTCAAATATCTTAACACTCTTACTAAAGCATTGGGTTTGGGTTTTGGGGTGTACTAATTAATTGATAATTAATATATAATTAATTATCAAAAGATGGGCCTTGGGGCTCTTGGGCTTGTGCTCTAATAATTAAATTCTTTAATTATTTATTTTTAATTAATTTCATATTTATTTTTTACCAACAGACTCATCTTTTCAGATGAAGTTTGAAGTGTGGTCAAAGAACATAGAGAGCAAACACCCCTTTGAGAAGATGTCTCCCAACAGATGCATCCCTTCTTCATACCTGTTGCGAATAGGCATAATCCTATTATATATACATCCATTTGCATGACATTTAAAACACAGAAAAATATAATTCTCCTTTTACAATCCAAGGCATTCTTACTGAGAGAACCACAAAGAAATTCGCCAGAAGTTAAGTTTTCTGGTGTTGGAATTCTGACTTGATCGTTGAATACTAGTGAAGCAGACGTCCGTAGAACTACAAGCATTGAGTAAGGGTGAAATATCTGTTTCAAGGACATTGCGGTACACAAGCCTCAATCATTAGTTTATCTATTTAATATTATTTCGTTGTTCATACTCTGTTAGGTTAGTTGTTCGCATTTATTATTTATTAGCATCTATAAATTTATTATTGACTGTTGATATTTATCCAACATAGTTATATTTCTCTTCACTTGTTTATAAGAGGTCTCATGTTCGAGTTATGTGGATGACAATGACGTATAATATTTGTAGTCAGTTCGATACCTAGTTATGGCTAGCACATTGTGTGGCTTCGCTGAATCGCCCTTTCCTTGGAGTAAATATATATCATATCTCCTTAGAGTAGAATATATCCTCTCTCCTTGGAATAGAATGTAATGGATATCACTTACATCTCACATGGGAGAATGCACAGATCACATGCCTTGCGAATAACATTGTGAACACGAAAGTTCCTTGAAACAAGAAACAAGAATAACGTGTACAAAATAATATTTTTTGGTTTGATGATTTTGGGGTTACGATCTCTCTCAAATTTGGTCCTCTGATTCTATCTTCGTAGGGTGTAGGTTTGTGGATGAGTTGTTGATCCAAAGGGCCGTCGGGGCTTGATCTAAGGATGAACAGTTGATGAACGGATGAACACTTTCTTCAAGGGCCGTCGGGGCTTGATCTTGAATAATGGTTGTGTGGATTTCTTCAAGGGCTTTTGGGCTTGATCTTGAAGGTTGATGGATGAGCGGATCTTCAAGGGCTTTTGGGCTTAATCTTGAAGAACGGTTGGTTTTCTTCAAGGGCCGTCGAGGCTTGATCTTGAATGAACAGTTGGTTTTCTTCAAGGGCTTTTGGGCTTGATCTTGAAGAATAGATGTGTGGATTTGTTTGTTGATCCAAGGGGCCGTCGGGGCTTGATCTAAGGATGAACAGTTGATGAATGGATCTTCAAGGGGCGTTGGGCTTGATCTTGAAGAATGGGTGTATGGGTTTGTTGAGGTCGTTGATCCAAAGGGCCGTTGGGGCTTGATCTTAGGATGAATGGATGATGAATGATGAACGTTTTCTTCAAGGGCCGTTGGGGCTTGATCTTGAATAATGGTTGTGTGGATTTCTTCAAGGGCTTTTGGGCTTGATCTTGAAGGTTGATTTGACGAAGAACGAAGAGAGCTTTCTTGATCCTTCGGGATTTGCTTGAAAGCTTTAGAGTTTCAAAGCTTCAAGGATTTGGGGAATTCTCTTCCAATTTGGGAGTAGAGAAATGTATTTGTGAATTGGTTCATGCTTGATACCTTGATGGAGAAGCCTATTTATAGGCTTTGAGAATGAATCACCACCACAAAATATTTTTTTCTTTTCCAAGCACCATTGCCTAATTTTCCCACTTAATGCAATATTGAAATTGAAGTGGTGTAACTTATTGCCTAATTTCCCACTTAATATCATTTAAAACTTGAAGTGGTGTAATTTATGGCTTAATTTCCCACTTAATACCATTTTAAACTTGAAGTGGTGTAACTTATGGCCTAATTTCCCACTTAATACCATTTTAAACTTGAAGTGGTGTAACTTATGGCTTAATTTCCCACTTAACACCATTTTAAACTTGAAATGTGTATGCTTTGTCATTGCCCAAATGAGAAAAACTTGCTTTGATCCGTAATGGATTGAAGTATGCTTGCCTTGTCATTGCCCAACATGAGAAGAAAAACTTGTTTTGATCCTCAATGGATTGAAATGTACTTGCCTTGTCATTGCCCAAAATGAGAAGAAAAACTTGTTTAATCCTTCAAGGGTATTTCTCCCTATTTTGTTGAGTCACACGTCACGTGTATAATTTGTACAACACGTGGCGTATGCCATGTATGCCTTGACACGTCAAAACTTTAATGCATTGGTGAACATTTGTTTTACTGAAATTTCGATGTCTACAAATGCCCCCACTTCAAGGCGCGTCGTAGACATGTGCTTGACACGTGTAGAAGATGCGTTTTGAAGTCCCTTAATGTAGATGTCAACCCAAGGGCCGTCGAGGCTTGATCTTGAATTGGGCTGGAAATTTCTTCAAGGGCCATTGAGGCTTGATCTTGAGTTCGACTGGAAGATTTTCTGGTTTCCTCCAATCGTTGATTTTCTACAGACTTAGTCTTGAACTGGGCTGGAGGATTCTTTTGGTCTCCCCCGAAGGTCTGAACTTACTCCTTTTATCTGGAGTTGAATTTGATTCAAGGGTGGAGAACACTTGATTTCGAATCGGGCTTGTGATTTCTTCAAGGGCCATCGAGGCTTGATCTTGAATTGGGCTGGAAATTTCTTCAAGGGCCATTGAGGCTTGATCTTGAGTTCGACTGGAAGATTTTCTGGTTTCCCCCAATCGTTGATTTTCCTTTGTGCTACTCTTGAACTGGGCAGCAGGAAATTTCTTCAAGGGCCATTGAGGCTCGATCTTGAGTTCGACTGGAAGATTTTCTGGTTTCCTCCAATCGTTGATTTTCCTTTGTGCTACTCTTGAACTGGGCAGCAGGATTCTTTTGGTCTCATCCACTCGTTGATTTTCCTTTGTGCTACTCTTGAACTGGGCAGCAGGATTCTTTTGGTCTCCTCCGAAGGCCTGAGCTTACTCCTTTTTTTTTTCTGTTTCTTTGTTCAATCTCTCCAATTCGTATTGAAGAGGGTTAGAGGATAGCTCAGCATATGCAGTTGTAGCTTGTCTCCACATGCTTCAATGTATCATTTTCACTTGCCTTACTTGCTCCCCTTTGCAGAAGTGGTATTTCCTTATGCAGGTTTAGCATCTTCTCTTGTAGTATTTGTTCCTGATGCAGGAGTTGAATGCAAACCTTGCATTTGAATGGACCATCACTTCTTGGTGGCAGCACAAGTTTGAGTGGAGGTTCCGACATATTGCTTTCTCTGTCCTTGTCTTGGCAGGTGAGAACAAGGGCAAAGGAAAAGATAGGGGAAAAGCATGATATGAGATACCTTTGCTTTCGCCCTTGATGATATGAGATACTTTTGCCTTGGTGTCATTTGTTTGCAAGGGCATTCCTGGAGAGGAAGAAAACTGAGCATTTTGAGATGCTTTGCTGGGAGTGTACTCTCGGAGGTGAGGAAGAGTTGGGCATTTTTTTTTTTTTTTTTTTGTTTGCAGGTCTGCCTTGCCATAAAAGATGAAGGTCGACATATATAGGGATTTCCCAATAGCAAGTGGTGGTACTGTTCTTTTACCCTTGTCGACAAACGTTTTGATCCCGCAAATCCGGCTTTTTGAAATAGTGACGACTCTTCGATCTTTGAATACGCCTCTTTGATTTCTGAACGACGCCTCTTCGATTTCTGAATGAGCGCTTCTTTTGACAAAGCTGCACGCGTTTTCTGAAAAGCAGAGAAAGCGCCACCGAACTTCGCGCTTGTTGGCTAAAGATGTGTAGCTGCGATGATGACCTCCACGTGATCTTTTGACAAAGTGGCACCCGTGCTCTGAAAAGCCGAGAAAGCTCGCCAACCTACGCCGGAAAATCCAGCTTTTGAGATTTGCAGAGCAATGTCTCTTCACTTTTGACTAAGCGGCCCTTCGATTTCTGAACCAACACCTCTTTGATTTCTGAGCAAGCGCCTCTTCGATTTCTGAGCAAGCACCTCTTCTTTTTTTATAGAGGTATTGATCACCTCTAACATGCACACTTTGAAGGTTGCTCATTCCTGAAAATCATCTCCGGCCTTTTGAGTTTTAACTCCATCCACCCATCTCTTTTAACACCTTTGAAAAATGGCTAACCCATCGAACCTTAGCTTAGAATTGAGTCTCAGCAGTGATCCGGTTGCGCCGCGTCAAGGTAATGTATGGTGCCCGTCTTTCTTATCTTCTAACGGTCCTCTTACAGGTGAAGACTCAGTGATGCAGAATGCAACAACAGCTACAATAGTAGCTAGGAACCTCCTCACACCAAAAGATAGTAGGCTGCTTTCAGGACGGTCCGATGAGTTGGCCGTTCAAGAGTCCCTCGCTCTCAGTGTTCAGTGTGCGAGCTCTGTGTCCAACATGGGCCAACGCCTGCTTGCTCGGTCTCGTCAAGTGGAATCACTGATGGCAGAGGTGGAAGATCTTAAGCAGGAGATTAAACAGCTTAAGTACGAGAATAGAAGTTTGCATGTGCTTGCAAATAACTATTCGTCGGGCATGAAGAGGAAGCTTGATGAGATGCAAGAATCTCAAGGTCGAATGCAAAGTGACCGTCAAAGGCTTGCGTCTTTCTTCCAGAGGCACCTTTTTCCTGGGTCATCCAGCGTTCCGCCAAGTATTGAGGCCTCGAATGCTCTATCTCCGATGCCTCTTGCTCCGATGCCTTCTGTTCCGATGCCTCCTGCTCCGAGAGTGTTGCCACGTAGTGGGGCTTCACGTACACATCCTTTGTGAAAGCTTCATCTTTTTTTTTTTTTTTTTTTTTTTTTTTTTTTTGTACACACTTGTAATTTCTCGGAGATCAATGAACATGCTTTATTTTATTCAGTGTATTGTGCTAAATACAGATAAAACATATACATCACCAAGATGTGTTTTTTCCCTTTTTTTTTTATTTATTATTTTTTTTATTTTGATGATGTGACTGTACTTGAAGTTTTGAAGTTTCAAGTTGCCTACGTACCCTTGGTTGAGGAGGGATCAAGTCATGACGTAGTTCAAATGAGTGATGGTTTTTTTTTTTTTTTTTTGATGATTTTGCCGTACACAGTTTATGCTCTTGCGGGCCAGGAGCGTGATACATGGAAGACTTGTGCTGCTTGAACTTGTATTTGTCGCAAAGCTCGTCCACGAGTCGGTTGGAGAACTGTTTTCCGTTGTCAGTGATAATGTAGCGAGGCACCCCATATCGGTGGATGATATGCTCCTTGATGAAACGAACAACAGTTTCCTTTTTTACTTCCCTTAAAGGGATGGCTTCAGCCCACTTGGAGAAGTAATCTGTTGCAGCTAGGATGTAAGCTTCCCCTGCAGATGACTTTGGCGTAATTGGTCCTACAACGTCCAATCCCCATGCGTCGAACGGCCATGAAGCAACTGTAGGGTGTAATGGTTCAGGCGGTTGATGTATGAAGTTGGCGTGGAATTGGCAGGCTTGGCACCTTTTGGCGTGTTCCAGGCAGTCCTTCACCATGCTCGGCTAGTAGTAACCCATTCTTTTAAGCCGGAAATGTAGCTTTGGTCCAGACTGATGTGCCCCACACACACCTGAATGTGCTTCTTCCATGGCTAGATTAACTTCTTCCTCACCTAGGCATCCCAGGAGCACTCCTTCAAAAGAGCGTCGATAGAGTGTTCCTTTGTAGTAAAGGAAGCGAGGTGCTCGTCGACGTATTTCGGAACGGTGTCTGAGATCATCTGGAAGCTTTCCGTGCTCTAAGTAGTCGATCAGCGGCTGTCTCCACTCTTCAGCATCGACTGGAAGTACTGAGATGACATTTGTATCATCTAGTGACATTTCATTAACGAGCGGAATCACCCATCTTTGGAAAACTGGCACGTCTGCAACTTCATCTTTTCCTAGTGTCATACTCGAGGCTAGATTGGCGAGAGCGTCTGCCATTTGATTTTCCTTTCTTGGCACATGTTCCAGTGTCACAGCTTCGAACTTTTGTAGGGGGTCGCTAGCCGGAAGTATGGGACGAGATCATCTTTCCTCACCTCATATTCAGTTAAGAGTTGATTGATTATGAGCTTGGAATCGCCATATACCTCAAGAGCTGTGATTTCCATGTTGATCGCCATTTGTTGCCCGATGATCAATGTTTGGTACTCAGCAACATTGTTGGAGCATAGCTCATTCAGTTGGAAGGAGTAAGGTAGTATTTGCCTTTGTGGCGACATGAATACTACTCATGCCCTCGCTCCGTCTGCTCGTGCAGATCCGTCAAAGAACATCGTCCATGTTGGGAAGATGTCGACGTAGAACACCTCCTTGTCAGGCAAGAAGCGTTTGGTTGTCACCTTTTAGGCTCGTGCGAACGAGGAGCTTTTGTTGTCACCTTTTAGGCTCGTGCGAACGAGGAGCTTTTGTTGTCACCTTTTAGGCTGTCACCTTTTAGGCTCGTGCGGACGAGGAGCTTTTGTTGTCACCTTTTAGGCTCGTGCGAACGAGGAGCTTTGGTTGTTGTTGTGGATTTGTCAAGCGATTTGGGAGAGGCGTTCCTCGCAATCTTCATAGGAAGGAGCCTTGACCGAGTAATTGAAGAAGTCTTCTGGGAAGAGGTCGCACATTGTGATGGGGATGGACGATCTTTGTGTTGAAATTTCATTATCTCCAACACTTTCACATTGTTCTGGAGGTTGACAAGAGCTATTTTGCCCCCTTTTCGACTGATAAACTTGTGGACAAGATGGTTGCTGCTTGTTCAATTTCTTCGAAGCGATCCTCGAAAGGCATTCCTCACAATCTTCATAGCAAGGAGCCTTGATCGAGAAATTGAATAAGTCTTCGAGGAAGAAAAGATCCCGCATGAGTGATCTTTGTGCTGTAATTTCATCATCCTCAACATTTTCATGTAGCTTTAAAGGTTGACGGTAGCTGCTTTCCCCCCTTTCTGATTGGTGCACTTGTGGAGAAGACATATGTTTCTCGTGCAGTTTCTTCGAAGCGACATGAGTCCATCCTTCAATTTCACTTGACTTAGAGCATGCCCCCAACAGTCGAGGTGAAGACTTTGAGTCGAAAGAGCCAGAAGTGACATCTTTCTTAGGGATTTCATCTTCAGTGCCGTCCTCTTGGGTTTGTTGGCATGAAGATTTGCCAGTGTGGACGATGATGCGCCTCCTTACCTTCAGTGGTCCTTTTGTGTCGACCTCTAGGATTGCTTGGCGCTTCATCCTTGAAGGAATCAAGCTTCGAACGTCGCCTTTTTCTGCTAACCCATCGAACTTTTCTTCCTTTGGTGTTGTCTTCCTCTTTCCAAAAGGCTTCTCATTATCTTCAAATCTTTCTGAAGCTGATCGTCGCAGAGGAGAGATAGTTGTGTTGCTTTGTTTCTTAGGCTTTAACAACCTTTCAAAAACAGAGCTTTGGGATGTTGGTGCGCTAAGCCTCTTGAAGACAGAGGTTCGGCCTTGACTACCAATGCGATTAAGCGCTGAAATTCTGGAGCTTGAATGGCTCATCCTATCGAAGACCGACGTCCGAGGGGCGGGTTTAGGCTCTTTTTGGTCTTGTTCAATGCTCACGCTGATGTGTTGAGCGCTAGCTTTCTTCACTTTGCTTGAAATCTTCACGGGTGCATTTGGTGTGAAGCCAAGTCCAACTTTGTTGTTGTCAACTCCGTAACCATGCTCCTTCAACTTCTTTTGAGTTTTAGTGAGGTTACGTTCTTTGTCATTGACGGTGTTTGAAACCTTCTTTCCAAGATTTGAAGAGGAAGCAAAGTCATGCCTAGCCTTTGACATGGGTTCGTAGGCATTTGGGCTAAAGCCTTCTTCGGTCTTCTTAGTTGGAAGAGAGCTTGGTTTCATTTTGACGCCATGCTGTGCCTCCAGACGGTTGATGAGTCCGGCGGTTTGCAAGTTTTTCTCCTCTGCAGTCCGTGTGAGCTTTGCGATTGCTTCATTCATCTGAGCTAGCTGCTTTTCAATGGAGGTAGTGCTGATGGTCATGACTTGTTCTTTGTTTGAAGCCATGAAGTGTGCTTGAATATCTTGAACGAAGACAGAGATGAGAGGTAGAGATTGTCCCACTGGGCGTGCCAAATTTGTGAACACGAAAGTTCCTTGAAACAAGAAACAAGAATAACGTGTACAAAATAATATTTTTTGGTTTGATGATTTTGGGGTTACGATCTCTCTCAAATTTGGTCCTCTGATTCTATCTTCGTAGGGTGTAGGTTTGTGGATGAGTTGTTGATCCAAAGGGCCGTCGGGGCTTGATCTAAGGATGAACAGTTGATGAACGGATGAACACTTTCTTCAAGGGCCGTCGGGGCTTGATCTTGAATAATGGTTGTGTGGATTTCTTCAAGGGCTTTTGGGCTTGATCTTGAAGGTTGATGGATGAGCGGATCTTCAAGGGCTTTTGGGCTTAATCTTGAAGAACGGTTGGTTTTCTTCAAGGGCCGTCGAGGCTTGATCTTGAATGAACAGTTGGTTTTCTTCAAGGGCTTTTGGGCTTGATCTTGAAGAATAGATGTGTGGATTTGTTTGTTGATCCAAGGGGCCGTCGGGGCTTGATCTAAGGATGAACAGTTGATGAATGGATCTTCAAGGGGCGTTGGGCTTGATCTTGAAGAATGGGTGTATGGGTTTGTTGAGGTCGTTGATCCAAAGGGCCGTTGGGGCTTGATCTTAGGATGAATGGATGATGAATGATGAACGTTTTCTTCAAGGGCCGTTGGGGCTTGATCTTGAATAATGGTTGTGTGGATTTCTTCAAGGGCTTTTGGGCTTGATCTTGAAGGTTGATTTGACGAAGAACGAAGAGAGCTTTCTTGATCCTTCGGGATTTGCTTGAAAGCTTTAGAGTTTCAAAGCTTCAAGGATTTGGGGAATTCTCTTCCAATTTGGGAGTAGAGAAATGTATTTGTGAATTGGTTCATGCTTGATACCTTGATGGAGAAGCCTATTTATAGGCTTTGAGAATGAATCACCACCACAAAATATTTTTTTCTTTTCCAAGCACCATTGCCTAATTTTCCCACTTAATGCAATATTGAAATTGAAGTGGTGTAACTTATTGCCTAATTTCCCACTTAATATCATTTAAAACTTGAAGTGGTGTAATTTATGGCTTAATTTCCCACTTAATACCATTTTAAACTTGAAGTGGTGTAACTTATGGCCTAATTTCCCACTTAATACCATTTTAAACTTGAAGTGGTGTAACTTATGGCTTAATTTCCCACTTAACACCATTTTAAACTTGAAATGTGTATGCTTTGTCATTGCCCAAATGAGAAAAACTTGCTTTGATCCGTAATGGATTGAAGTATGCTTGCCTTGTCATTGCCCAACATGAGAAGAAAAACTTGTTTTGATCCTCAATGGATTGAAATGTACTTGCCTTGTCATTGCCCAAAATGAGAAGAAAAACTTGTTTAATCCTTCAAGGGTATTTCTCCCTATTTTGTTGAGTCACACGTCACGTGTATAATTTGTACAACACGTGGCGTATGCCATGTATGCCTTGACACGTCAAAACTTTAATGCATTGGTGAACATTTGTTTTACTGAAATTTCGATGTCTACAAACATCTTCATTGTAAAAATTTCACATTCGAAATCTTTCAATTTTGTAATGTTCATTTAAAGATTTGCACGGATATGATCATGAATATGAGTCTTAGAAGCCCATTATTTTGGGTAAATTACAAAAAACTACCTCAACTATTGAGTTATTAACAGTTTCATACCTCGTCTTTAAAAAGTTTCAATGTCATACCATATCTTTCGAATTTGTTGCAATGTCATACCTTTCGTTAGTTGACTGTTAATTCTTCTGTTAAATGCTGACATGGCATGAGGCGGGGTCCCTTTTTATTAAAAAAAAATATTAAAAACATAAAAAATATTAACTAAATATTAAAAAATTTAAATTTAAAAAAAAAAAAAAAACCAAAACCAGAGCCCAACCTGCAACCCATCCTCCACCTCCTCCGCGCACCCATCTTTCCCATCTTCCCCATCTTCCCCATCTTCCTTCCCCTCCACCTGAGCCCAACCTGCAACCCAGAAAAAAAACAAAAAAAAAAAAAAAAAAAAAAAAAAAACCCATCTTCTTCTTCTTCTTCTTCTTCTTCTTCTTCTTCTTCTAGGTTGCAGGTTGGGTGGGGGAGAAGGGGGTTGGGTTGGTTTGGGGGGTGGACGAACTGGGTTTGTTTATTTATTTATTTATTTTTCCTTGTTCTTGTTCTTGTTCTTCTTTCTGGGTTGCAGGGGGTTGGGGTGGGAGGGGGGCGGGGAGACAAATTGGGTTTGGTTTGGGTGTTTTTTTTTTCTTTTTTTCCTTCTTCTTCTTTCTTCTTTCTGCTGTCATGTCCTATTACAGTACTGGTCTCAATCGTAGTGTTGCCTTTGACAAGCTGGTTTTAGTCTACGTACACAAGGATGGAAAGAAGTCTCGGGAAAGAAGTCTCGGACAAACATATGGCTGGAAAGAAGCTCCTGACGTCTCCAACCAAAGTTTGTCTAGGTTCATTCAGACAAATGCGCAGCCTTGTACCGTACGTCGGTTAGTAGAATTTTGGGAAAATGCATGCTACGCAGAATGATGACCGTGGAAAGCACAACGATTTAGAATTTTAGGCCGTTTGACCATATATGAAATAGGCTTCACCTAACTGCGACCTGATGATTGCCTTGTCTTGTTTGTGGGCTGCCTAGAAGCCAGACATTATATATAATACCAAAAAATATATAAGCAATATAAAAAAAATGGACAGATCTATGACACAACTTTCTTTACATAACTTTTGACACATGTTTTTGCGAGCCTATTTCATAATGGATCATGTTTATTAAAAATTACTCAAATCTGAAACCATATAACTGTTAAGCTACATGAAACAGATTTTTAGACGTCCATAGAAAGATTATTGCTAATCGCAATGACTGAGGGTTTAGGGTTTATGAATGATGTTCTAACATATACAAGGTTCGGATCGTTAAAATACATTATGAAATGAGCTCTACAAAAAGTGTGTCAAAAGTTATGTAAAAAAAATAGTGTTACGGATCTACCCCTTATAAAAAAATATACATAATTCAATATATGAAGCAACTAAAAGTGAAAATAATTAAACCAAGAAAAAAAGAACCATACGGTTGACCACAAATTCAACTATACCTTCATTATAGTCATTCATCTTCGGAATAGAAAACGTTGCTAACTTGTGCATAACCATATTGGTTGGAATGGACTTGCTCTTTTTTATGCATATAAGTTTAAATCTCTCTACTCACAATTTAGATTAAAATAAAATATCTCTAGTATTAACAAAATGTTTCCTACTTAAATAATAAGTAATTAAATATGCCTCAGTAAGACGTTTCACTCGAATCACTAAAATAGTCATCAAGAGAAACACAAATTTTAACCTTATACATTGTTATTTTTTGTAGCATCCGTAGTAACGTATCATTAGCAGCGACGTGCCCATCTGGGTATACAATTTTCAGACTACTTACATATTACATTATATACGACCTTCTAGGAGTTATCCACAATGACCTTACATTTTTGTCTTCCTCCGTTTAATGTTGGAGTAATGTTAGAAAATATGAAAATAACAAAATAAATTCTAATCATTAAGAATAATCATAAATATCACAAACCAAAATACTACAACAATAAGTGTGTATACAATCAAAGTAAGCAACAGAGAAAGTAAGAAGTATAACTAACAAACTTGGAGAATGAGATTTGTATAAATGTAATTTGGTAGGCGTTCGTTCCCAGGATTTAACAATCTATAATCCGAAGTTGAAGCACCGTAATATTCCGACTCTGACGAACTTTATATATTCTATACTCTCAAAACACGAGTTGGAATTTGACGAACAAATAATAAAAGCATTGGAGAAAACTCTTCTCATCTACTTTTAGACGAGTGAGATGCTTGAGTTTATATAGAACTCAAACCACTCCTTTTAAAACACTGTGATTGTTGCTTAATGTTCAAACGAATAGATGCAACTCATGAATTTAAATTTAACTAAAACACTTGACTCTTATTTTCATTCACACAAAAAATAAATATTATGATACTATAAACATACAATTTCCAATATCTAATTGGGTATGATCATATTTATACGAAGGTATAAGGTTTGTATATAAGAACAGTGTCACATCAAATAAAAATAAAATAAAAAATAACAATTTTGGGTTTAAAATTTATACAACGAAAATTACACTACTCATAAAAGGTAAGATAAGTGCAGTCTTACAGATAGATGATTAAATGTGGTAAATTCTAGAGTTGGATCCAAGCACGCGTGCAATATGTGGAATGTGAGGGTGCGTTTGTTTCACCTCCTTAGGAGGGATTGGCTTGGACTATCTTAACCGGGATTATTATCCTATATTTGATAAGGTCTTGAACTACAATAAATGGAACTCGCCTCGACTATGAGGCCCTCCCTGCTTCCCTAAACCCCGTTATCTAGTCCCATACTTTCACTCGGTATTAAGCGGGACTAAAAGAAAACTGAGGCCAAGATCCAGACCCCAGCTTTTGCTTGCTAAACAACGACTTCCAATCCTTGGGCTTCCTTCTTCTTCTGCGGTGTCGTCACCATGGCCAGCAGTCACCGTTGCTTGTTCTTCCTTTTTCCCAAAAAAAAAATCCCAGATGGCTAGCTTTGGGGATGAACAAACTTTGCTTTCTTCTTCTACCCATCTCTAAAAAACCCTTTTCTCTATTTCAAATAATGCTCAAAGCTTCTTTCTTTCTCGATCGACACTTTGACCAACTCGCCAGAAAAAGAAAATCAATAAATTGGAAAAATCAACGGAGTCAATAAGATAATGGATAGAGATGATGATTGATTGGTTGTACAGATTATAGAGTTCAAAGGAAAGATGGGAAGGATTTGGCTTTTGGAGGAAAAAGAGAGAAAAAAGAGATAGGATGGAGCTAAAAAGGGGAGAAGAGGAAAGAAATTTCCAGAGAGGGGCAGAGTTTTTTAGAAAAAAAAATGTTGACTAATAGTAAAATATTATTGGAAATGTATTAAATAATATAATATTATAGTCTGTTGATTATCCTGTTTTCTAGTCCAACACTACACCAAACGCTTTTCTAAGTCAGTCCAGCTTAGTCTAGTCTAAGCCAATCTAACTTAGTCCCTGGAGCTAGTCCAGTCCGAGATAGTCCGGTATAACTAACGCACCCTAAGGGGCTTACAGTGGAGGTTAGATGAAGTATAGAAATGTTAGGGTATGTTTGGTGTTTTATCGTTTATTAATTAGTTTTTTTTTATTTTTTCTATTAGCTAGCTAGAGATAAGGATGAACATATGGAAAAATGATGGATGAATAATGTGGAGTAAAACATGATACTAAAATTTTGAAGTTGAAGCGTGAACTTTTACTCGTAAGTGATGAAGATGCTCTTATTAAATTGGCGGCCCCACAAAGATTCTCACGCACATCCTTAAGGACTTGAGTAGCCGACTACAATCTCATCAAGCTCTCCTACCTATTGGAAGAAAAGTCAAAGGCATTAAATATAGAATTAATTACTAAATCATATATTTAATACATTCATGATTGAAGATGAACTCGAAAAAGTAAGGAATCTTCATTGCAATCAATCAAGGATACTTTCACCATCATCTCGAAATATAATCTCATAATTAATTATCTTTCGGATTATTCCTTCCTCATTCATCCTACAGATAACACACATTGGCCAATGGGAAACATGTAAAGCAAAACCCTAACCTTATGATTGGTCACCTCCCTATAAATTAAACCCTATCTCCAACAATTTGTCCTAAGCTTTTGTCATGCAATTAAACCCTAAACACTCACTCTTTTTCAAAGAAATTGACTTAGGCATCAAAGGTTCATTAGTCAAACCCCTTCCCCCGGGCCTTATAGGTGCATGAGGCTTTGTCTTTTATCACATATATTTATTTGTGTTGTAGGTACCAGTTTGTCAAAACTACGACAAATTGTTGATACCACAAGTTGGTGGTCATTAAGAGCCCGATTTAACACTACAAAAAAGGCTCTCGCATTCACTTTCTGAATTTTATGTAACATAAAATTTCTCACACCCTGGCCCTGCCTGAGCTGCGATGACGCCCATTATCAGGCAACCCATGTTGCCATGTCACCTATTTGGGCTCCAGCCTACCAGTCCCTTATTGCCCCGCTGCAGCAATAAGAAGAAGGAAACTATTTTCTACTCTTCACGGGGCAAGCAAAGAAGAAAATTGACGAAAAAGGAACAATATCCTCTTATTTTCTCTTTTTCTTGTTTGGAAGAAAATTGCTCTCTAGGTTTATTTAATCCCCTACTTAAGATAGAATTAAATGAATTCTACAGCAGTTGGATTCCATCTCCCAAAAGACATTTATTACAAGTTTGAGCTCAAAATCCAATGCAGTCAAAGAACCCATTTTTGGTAGACTTACTCAACCTGGATTTCTACACTGCCCGCACCTCCTATGTACAACACAGCAAGTGTGGGGCATTTGTAGATCCATAAATAATACATAGTTGACACGTAGAATTTTACCCACAAGTGACAAATATGTCCTCATTAAACTAGTAGGGCTCACAAAGATTTCCACACGCAGTTCAACATCCCTGAAGATTTGAGCAATAACTACAACCTCATCATGCTCTCCTGCCCATGGCAAGGAGAAACGTCAAAAGCATTAAAAATAGAATTAACTACTAAGTCATATCTTTAATATATTCCTAATTGAAGATTAAATTGAACAAGTAAAGAATCCTCATCATAATTAATCAAGGATACTTTCATCATTATCGAAAGATATTATCTCCTAATTAATATCTTTGGGATTATTTTTCCTCATCCATCCACCTTAGCCAATGGAAAGTCGCCATGTGTAGGGCAAAACCCTAACCCTATGGCACTCACTCTTGTTACGCAATTAAGCCCTAAGCACTCACTCTTTTTTTAGAGAATCTGAATTAGACATCGTCGATCTATTGACTAAACCCTTCCTTCCATCTTGTGGGTAAAGGCGTTTATTTGTTTTGTAGGTACAAATTTGTCAAAACTAAAGACGATGGATTTTTGCTACCACAAATAAGGGTAGTGAAAGAAAATGAAAGAAATTTGTATAAAAATATAAAATGCTACATAAAATAATATTACAATTAACCATTTTTAGTTGTTTCGGGTAAAAAAAAATTTGCTTCCTCCGATATCCTTATATTCCTCTATCATCTGATTCACCGTCTTTTCTCCACTCTTCATCTCTTCCTCTATTCATTTCTTCTTTATCTCTAACGAATAAAAAATTTAAACTTATATAATTCAACGAAAAAAAGTTTAGTAAATTGGCATTTTAGCGAAATGGAGAGCAATTCAATATAGAATCTCGTGTGTAGAGTTAAATTGTTTTTAATTATTTGAGTTACAAGTTATTTGCAAAAGATGATCATCTATGTTATTGCTAAATTGTTTTGTTTGGGATATGCCTAACATAATTACCTATTTTGGACATTTAAACTAGGGTAATGCTAGGGAGAGACCAAATTTCTAAACCAAATTTTGTAAACCAAATGATGTGAATGTTGATGATCAGATTATTACTTAAGTGTTGATTAATGTGCTTATTTTTTATTGGTGATACATCATTTGGTTTGCAAATTTGGTTTAGAATTTTGGTTTCCTAGCATTATCCTTTAAACTACACAGATAGGCTAAATTGTAACAAAGGTCCCTAATCTATACCACGAGTTTGGTTTTCGTCCCTTAGCTCTAATGATAGGTTCTCTCATCCTCGAGCTATGTCATTTTTGCACTAGTAGTTTTTTTCGTTAACTCGGTCAACTTTTCTATTAAGTTAAATGATAATATAGATTTTCATCCCAAAAAAATAAGAAAATAAAGATTTTAAAGAGGAAGACAAGGATTGGAGAGATTTTTCAATGTGCCGGGAATATAGCCTCATACGCCAATTGTACAATACAAGTGGTTAAATACTTAAATAAAAATTCCAACCACTTTTATTATAATACTTGATATACCAGCTCGTGTTCCTAGAACACTAAAAAATTTCTTTAGAGATTGAGGAAGAACTCCTTCTTAAAATACCTCGTGACTTATTCACAGAAATTCGTACTTATAATCGGGAACTCCTTTGACTAAACAATCTTAGTTTTAATTGGTTTTTTTTTTTTTTTTTTTTTTTTTTTGTAGGGATGATATTCACATAGTGATTTATAGTATGAATCTTAAGTATGGAATTCTGTGAGTAGGTCATGAAGTATTTTGAGGAGGAAATCTTCCTTAACCTTAAGGAGCCAAACGCTTCACTTTTTAAAAAGAATTAGATTTGTTTATGTATGAAAAGGCTACTATACTCTTAAATTTAACGGAAAAGAAGGCAGATTTGATCGAATGACTATTCATGCACGGCAGAGTTAAGTTGGAAGATGGAATAAACTAATATAAGAATTCAAGGACGAAAACTATGAGGCAAAATTCAAAAACCAAACCATTGGTACCACACACCCTTATAGATAATATAAAATCATAGTAGGGTTATTATTTCGCATCCCAACTCAATTACATGTAGGATTTAATCGTACTATCTTATAAGTCCTCAATGAGAACAAGTACACCTCAAAGCATCTAGAATGAAATCTCCCCCAGCCTAGAGGGCATCCCCCTTACCCACCATAGCCCATCGGTGGTTCAACTGGACCACCATACAAGCCACATCTGAATAACATTTCACGCGTTTTCTTCTCTTTTATTTCTTTCTTTTTCTACAGCACAAAGCACGTTTTCAGTTGATTTCCATTTGACCCATCAAATCCTAGTTAGTTAGATTTATAGCATCTTGCTTTTTCAAACAAAGGTAGTATTTCTCTTGGTTTTTTCCAGTTCAACTGGTTTCCATGCATCTTTCCATGTGGTGGAGTAGTTTCTAGATATATTGGGAACCAAGTCGGATCATAAGAGTCGAACTCTTTCTATGAACGAAGAAAGTGATCCACTATTAAAGTTACGTATAATACAAGTCCGAAATCTGGTCAGTTGATGAAGCTATGAATTATAAGACCCCTTTTTGTGTTTTCTGGCATATCAAATCAGGAAAAAAAAAATGTCTACTTGTTTGATTTCTTCAAAATTTGTACCACCCCTTCTCACAAGGGATTGTCTCAATATATAATTAAACCAGTGTACCAAGAAATTAAGTACGTCTTCACCGATAGAAAATGCGGCTTAAAATAAAAATCCTTTAGGAGTGTGGCAGCTCGCTAAAACATGCACTATAAGTTCCTCTATGAGATTTTGCGTCAATTTGATTACGTGTGAGGACACAGAATCCACAATTGGTCCATGTCATCCTAATTTAAATTTGATCTCTAAACTTTCCCTTAGTCCAGTTTAGTTTAACATGATTTTTTACGGAGGTTAATGGCAAGAACATCAGATGACATTTAGCAACCATTTATAAACTATAGTGAAAATTTAAGGATCAAATCAAAATATTTTAGTCTTTGAATAAATGGCTCATCTCTATATCTATATCTTCTATCTATATGTAAAGGGACAAGGTAAAAATGGTGAAACATTCATAATCCCAAAACTGCCCTCTTCCATTAAATTTTTCAAATAAAATATAAAGGGAGAAGGAAAAAAATGGTGAAACATTCATAATCCCATAATTGCCTGTCTCCCATTAAATTTTCAAAGAAAAAAAAAAAAAAAAAAAAAAAACCAACCCACAGAGTGGTTAGTAACCAACTTTTGTATATCACAAGTTAATTGTATTTTTCTACCTTTTAGTTAGGTTTCATATCTCGCTAATAAGTATATTACCCATTTACGTATTTGTTCCTTAAGTTAGGTCGTATGTTCTTGAGGTGAGTTTAATTATGCTAGTATATTAGTATTTTTGTTAACAAAATATTGTATAGATTAAAAATAAACCAATTTTAAATATTCAAAGTTTAAAAATACGAACAAAAAATGCATGGAATTAGACAATTTTAGTTATTTTAATAGTTAAAAAAATGTAAAATTAATATATAAAAAATAAAAGTGAAGAAAATGTAATACTGAATTTAACCTAATAGCATGTTGATTTTTTGGACCTAGATCTAACGCCAAAAAAAAAAAAAAAAAGAAGCCATTAATGCACTACTTTGCTCTTTGAATACGCCAACGTGAAGAACAATTAAAGGTGGTGCAATATTTGTTTTATATTTTCATAGAGACGATTATATTCCAATTACAACAAGGGCAAAACTGCTGCACCATATGGAACATGATTCTTAAGGTCTGTTGCAGGGAGCCGATTCAAACTACTGCGCCATATCAATTTTGAAATGCTATCAATTCTAAACTGTATAAAGGACATAGAGGGAGAGGGGTCGGCGGCAACAGAGAGAAAATAGATATGTAATTCTGAGGTGTGTGTTGTATCACCCCGCTTATGTCTTTATTTATAGTAGTAGGATATGTAGAATCCTTACCCTAATAGGATTACATCTCTAATAGAAATTAAACTACTAAAGGGAATATACAAGATACTCCTAGATACACTAGGATTTACATAATCACATTCCTAATCCGATAGGACTGCAACAACTTTATTATTTTTTGAGATATATTATTATTTTATTTTTTTTGTTTTGTGTTTTTTCAAATAAAAAATATAAAGAGTCGGTAAGATAGAAAATTGGTGTGTTTAAGGTCATCTTCAACTGAGCCGGCCAAAGGACCATAGGCCATGTTTTGGCTCGAAATGAGAAAAAAAACTATCCCCAATGGAGGGCGGGGCCAAAGGAGAAAATGACCCATGGGGCCAAAGAGGAGCCTCATGGCCATTGGGTTAGACAAAACCAGCTAGCCAGTCAGCCATCCTGTTTTGGAGGGCCCAATCTGTCACAACCCACTTGCTAGCTGATGTCAGCTAACCGTTAGATTTTGAATTTTTTTAGGACGAAATTAAAAAAAAATAAAAACTCGGATTTTTTTTTTCTATAAATACCTAAGCTATTTCTACACAATTTCTCACATTCTTTTTCGCCCTTCCATACTATCTTACCTCATTTTATTTCAATTCTTGACAATCTTTAAACTCTTAATTTGTTGTAATCTTTAATATCTAAGTTGTTGTAGTTTTAATATTTAAGATGTATTTCAATTAAGTTGTAATTCAATTAAATTGTGATATTTGAATGAATGGAGCTTTAATGAAAAGAGTTTCAGCTAAGTTTAATTTAATAAAGAACCATCATATACTATTATGTAACTAAAATGACTTCATATTTAATCATAAGGACAAAACTAATCTATATCAAACCCACAAACATTTAACACACATGTGCTGAACTAAAAGCCCAAAACGAAATGATTCTTTTTTCCACCTTTGCCCCTAACAACAATGCTATTCTGTCAGCCAATTCTGTTGGAAATAAACTTCTCTTTATTTACAAGTATGCCATTATGTCAGCCAACTCTCTCTCTCTTTCTTTTTTCTTTTGGTTGTTCGTTCTCTCTTCAAGTTTTGCCTTTTTTTTTTCTCTCTTCTTGTTTTCTTCTTGTCATCCCCCTTCCTCCTAAAAGAGGAGGGGAGGGGGGGGGGGTAAAACTCAACGTGAGTGAAGGGGAGTGGCCACCTCCTTAAACCATTTTGCACGTTTAAAGAAAATGGGAGCAATTGCTTCCCCAGTTTCTTTTATGATATATATAAATATATTATTTTATTAGTTTATTACTTATTTGTAATTAGGTGGTTCATATTCTTTTGTTGATCAATTTTCACCCTTAATTTTGCTTATCACTTAGAACCCACTTTCCTAGAATGCAGAAGCCACTTCCATTGGAAATTATCCCTGTTTCATTTTCAGTTTGTGAGTCTTTGTAGATTTGCCAGTGGAGTCTCAACTCTTGACGGATAAGCCAATGGTCTTGTAGATTTGCCCGTAAAGCTCCCGTATTTTCACTGGCTCGGATCACCACCTTCTCCTTGTTATTTGCCTTTACCGGCAGTGTTGTTCGTGGCTTTGTTCTATCCTAGCAACAACCTGAAAACAAATCAACAAAAAATGCATTGATATCGTACTAACAATTTGATACTTTACATCTTCAAGTAAAAAAAAAAAAGAGATCAAATAGCTACAATATTTCCCCAAGTAAACAAAATTATCAATTATAAACATTGAACACTAACTATTTCTCGAATTGGATAGGGGTACCGATACTATTTCTTAAATAGAACGCTAGTATTATTATTATTTCTTAAACTGAACATTCACTATTTCGTAAATTGAACACGGGTATTATCATTATTTCTTAAACTGAATACTTACTCTTTTGTATATTGAACATGTGACAGCCCGTCTCGGACTCTTCGTATCGTAGGGGTGAAACAACGGTTTTGCCCCTAGTATGTTTGTTTCGTTGTGTGGTCGTTTTTGGTTTTTGGTTGGTTGATTTTGGACCACACACACACCCACACTCATTTTTCTCTCTCTTTGCCCTGTCCTGGGTCCCTCTCTCTGTCCCTTTCCTATCTTCTTGTACGGACAACACCAAAAACCCTTGGAATCGTCACGGATCGAGGAAACAAACTACATATTTGTGTTCATAAGGTCCTTAGAAGTTCAACCATACCCATTTCAGGTAAAGGAACCTTCATTTTCACGTCGAACCCGAGAGGTGTGAATCGGGGTATTGTTCATGCACACGTTAATTCTTATGTTTTTGGGAATTTCAAGCTTGTAGAAAGCTTGGTGAGGTCCTTAGGAGGCTCGGGGTGGTTCGTTTGAAGGTTTTGGACATCGGGATCATGAGTTACAGGTTTGGCCGGAGTTGGTGGTGTTTTCCCAGCGATGTTCCGTTGGTTTTAGTGCGTGAAAGAGGTAAGGATTTGTTCCTCTTGTTGTAAGCTTCATTTTGGTACCAATTTTGTGAAATTTGGATGAAAAACGAGTGAGATACGAAGTTTAGAATTTTTCCCGGTTTTCAGGCGACGGCGATGGCACTGGAGTTTGGCCAGAGAAGATGACGGAATATTCTGTCAGTTTGGACGGAATATTCCTAACGGCGTTAACATAATCAGTTAGACTTAACGGAATATTCCTAACGGCGTTAACTGACGCCGTCAGTGTGCCAGACACGTGGGCGGCGCGTGTGGTCGTGCCTTAGCCGGCGCGTGCGGTGTCAAAAAATTATTTTTAAAATATGGGGATGTTCATGAGGTTGTGTAGATCACGTTGGTGTATGCATACACCCCATTTGAGCATTGTATGAGAAGTTATTTCGTAATGTTGGTTATATGCTTTAAAATTAACGTTTTTATAGTTGTTTCATATATAGGTGAGACCTATCCCGAGGGCAAGCACAGTCACTCGAGGCAAGGGGGTTACGACCCTTCTACATACCAGTGAGTGGGCTTTTGGTTTTCCGTATATACCTATATACTTGTGTTTTTCCCAGAAAGTGAAATGAAACGTTTATATGTTTTAAATGCCATGAATTGCAATTGCATATTTAATTATGCATCATTAGTTTCATATATATATATATATATATATATATATTTGGTGCTGCGGACGCACAGGTAAGTGCCAGGTAAGTTATGGTTTATGTTTATGTTCAGTAGTGATTTGAGATGCATATAGAGCTCATAACCTGCACCCCCGGTGTTAGTGCTCCCGCCCAGAGTTGAATACAGTCCTTCACCTGATGTTCACCTCCCGCACCACACGCTCATCTTGGATCCAAGTTAGGTGCACAGTCCTGTCGTACATACCACTTTAGGTGGTTCCGACTCGTAGGTGACCTGCGATTATTCGTCCAGTCTTCACGTGATCATAGCACTTGAGCGTACTTATTTTACACCCAGTCCTGTTGTACAGACCACTTTAGGTGGTTCCAACTCGTGTGCAGGTATAGTTAGTGAGTTGGGGATTTTAGCTCTAGATTCAGCCGTACAAGTCACGTTAGGTGACTCCGGTTGACAGATTACATGGCATTGATTGGCATTATGCATCTTATTTAGAGGCATTTGGCATAGCATATATCTGAGCATGACTTATTTATACGTATATATATTCTATCTTCTGGGAAGTATACAGGTTTTACGGCGAGGGGTTAGAACTTTATTTATGAAATGATTTTTGAAAAGCTTTATTTTTGCCCACTCACGTTTTCTGTTTTGCGTCCCTCCAGGTTTTAGTTGGCTAGCACTTTTGGTGGCTCCCCAGAGGATTTTCCCGGCTTATCTGACAGATTATCATCAGTGTAGGACCACCTTTGGGTGTGTTTATGTAGTGTTGTTTCTCCGGAACTGCACTAGGTATTCCGTGCTCTAAACCTTGTTTTCACACTTACGCTTGCACATGTATGTTATTTACTTTGTGTATAGCTAGGTTTGTATTTATTCATACTTTTATTATTATTTCTTAGCTTCCGCACTGTGCACATGGTTACGTCACTTCCACGTGACGGCCAACATACCCTGATCTCGGTCGGGGTGTGTCAGAACACAGGTATTATCACTATTTTTTAAACTTAACGGTAATATTATTATTATTTCTTAGACTGAATACTAACTATTTCTTAAGTTGAACACTGACTATTTTTAGATTTGAACACAAGTACTGTCAATATTTCTTAAACTAAACACTAACTATTTCTAGAATTGAAAACTGACTATTTATTAAATTGAAAACTGGTACTATCATTATTTCTTAAACTAAATACTAACTATTTTTTGAAATTGAACAAGGGTACTATCACTATTTCTTAAACTGAGTACTGATGCTATCACTAATTTTAAAACTAAACACTATTTCTAGAATTGAACATGTATGTTGTCACTATTTCTTAAAATGAACACTACTATTATCACTATTTCTTAAATTGAAAACAGATATTATCACTATTTCTAAAACTGAATACTAATATTATCATTGTTTCTGAAACTGAATACTAGTATTATCACTATTTCTTAAACTGAACACTGACTATTTCTAGAACTCAACACTGATACTACACTATTTCTATAACTGAACATTGACATTACCGTTGTTTTTAGAACTGAACACTACCACTATTTCTAAAACTAAGTACTAACACCATTTGTTTTATAACATTCATACACCAGTTAGTACAACGCTCTATGGAAGAGCTGAGTATAAATTCTTAGTTAATTTGAAAATACGAAGAACATGCTTGACATACATGACATGCAACAACCGTATCTCCTGATAATTCGATCAACATTAATGTTCTGAGATTTAACCATGGATTTGTGATTTTGTATACCCCTAATTAGTACATTTCGAAAATAACTTGTACTTGGTAATATTACAAAGATAATGCTTACATTCGCATGAGGTTTCATCACCAAGTCCAACTACAGAATAGTATAATGCAGGTATTTATACTAGTCTCAACAAATTTAAAAAAAAAAAATAATAGCATTGAACGGAAACTTAATGCAATGCGGGTTATCGGTGGAATCCAGCAACAAATAAACAATTAAATTACAACTTCTAGAGAAAAAGTTCAGAAAAGATGCAACCCATTCATACAATATTTGTACAATGAGCAGAGCAAACTCATCAAAACACAAAAATAGCTGCAAGATATCAGAATTCACAGTTAAGGAACCTGATGACTGATTGGTGGGTTATTAAAATGTTATTTCATTGCGCATGAAAGGCTAAAATTGAATAATTAAAACAATCAAGATTCACGGGAGAGAAAGGATAAGGAGCAGCGGAGGAGTTACCGGAAGGTGGAGGAGGATGACGAAGAGGAGAAGGGAGAAGTTTTTACACACCACAGAGAGACGAGTTTGAGGGGCAAGGGACACATCGACAAGGAGACAAGAATTCGAACCGACTATGGAGACGACTTCCGTGGGCACATAGCTTAGAAACTGCAGTGTATTTACTATTAAGTCGTCAAAACTGACGTTAAAGACAAAGACAGGCATTAGGGGTAAATTCGGAAGCTTGATAAATTATTTTGTTTGGGCTGGTTTGATATTGGGTTTTGTTATAACCATTAAATAAAGTTACTATATGGTTTTAGGTTAAAATTCAAAGTATGAGAGTCATTTTTAATAGTTTTCCTTTGAATTAATGTCTAAGTTGTTAACATGCAAGTAAAATTAAAATATTTAATAACATGAAACTTAAACAACATTTAGCGACATGCATCACTTGAAACTATATCCGAAACATTATTGAATTATATAAAAATAAGAAATATGGAGGCTTATTCATTTAGCGGCAAGTAACACTATGGTAGTTTAATTCAATTAACCAATAAATAAAGAACAAACTTAAAATAATAAATTATTGAGGAGGCTAAAAAATAGCCCTCTTCGGTTCGAGATGATATATAAATATGGTTTGACACTGTTCATTAAAAAAAATTCTTGTAGGGCTATAATCTAGACGGGGGCTAAACATAACCCTTTCGGTTGGAGATGGCTTAAAGGACCTATCACCAGAGGCTTCTACGAATGTGGGGTTTGTTTGGGGTTTTGAAAAAACGACGATTTGTTGTTTTGTGATTTTATAGCTTGTAATGTTGTTTTGCGTATGATTTTGAATGAAGTGTATTATATTTAACTTTTTAATGTTATTTTTGTCTATAAATTTCTTGACATTTATTATTAAAACCTCCCGAGTTTGAAATCATAGATCCACCACTGAATGTGGGGTTTGTTTGGGGTTCGGGAACCTTCGGTTGCGTTGGTCTAATGACTCATTATTGGAAACTCAAGTAATATTCCTTTCTTTAAAGAGAATTTGTTTTTTCTTTTTCCCTTTTGTTTTTTGTTCTGGAAGAAATTATTAGAACAAACAAAGTGTTGGAAATAAAATAGGCATTATAAATAGGTAAAAGTGAGATAGAGAATCTTTCTTAAAACAAAATAGACATGAAAGTAATGTATCATATTGTTTACTTTCGTAACTATATCAGACAATAAAAATAAAAAGCAATACAAGTTCTTAATCGCAATTTAAAATTCGAACTATACATGCAAAACCAAGTCGGCAAGGTCGGGGGCTAAATTTTCTTATAAACGTTACTCGTAGGCCATGTTCATAACTTCATATAAATAGTTGTATAATGTCACACTTCCAAATATCATATTAATTTCCTGAAAGATACAAGAGCAAACAAAATTATGTGAAGTTTGAAATACGGCATATTGTTGACACGTGAAATTTAATGTACATGGTCCATATTGTTGACATGTCAAGTATTTTTAATTTCCAATGGTTCATCTTGATAAGAATGGTCAGCTGTTTTTGGAGAAAAAATCAAACTTAAATGCCAGTGTATAGAAAAAATAAATAAAACTTTGAGGACAATGGATTCGGTCCAATTACTTTTGTGTCGAATAAACTTATTATGTATTACATTATTGCTAATTTATTGTGATATTTAACTTACATTTTCTATTTTAATGTAAATAATATTCTTTGTTAAATAAAAATAAATAAATAAATAAAACAATTTATCTACCTCAACATCCCCCCCCCCCCCAAAAAAAACCCATACGTGCGGCTTGATTTAGAAAAAAAAAAAAAACAGGTCTTCATTTTGTATTTCCAAGTTGTAACCCAAGTTGAAGCTAGAATTGAGAATTGACTTTTCAAAAGAAAGTGGCTCAAGTAACCAAGTAAAGAATCTCTTAGAAAAAGTGACCAATAAAGAAGAAACTCTTTGAAATCACTAAATAATCATGAAACATCTCCGATTTTGAGGAGTAATTTTTCGGTGTACCCGGCACACCAAATTTTTTTGGTGTACCCTCACTCATAATGGTGAGGGTGCACCAAAAAAATTTGGTGCACCCTCACTTTTTGTACACCAAAAAAATTCTAATGAGTGAGGGTACACCAAAAAAATTTGGTGTACCCGGTATACCTAAAAATTTTTCGATTTTGAGAGTACTTTAAAAGAAAAATTGAAGGTGGTAGAGTTAAAGGACCGTACAAGTATTGCAACTTAACCATTTGTTTAAAGGAATTTTAATAAAAAACTTTCGGTATTGTTTATTTTAACAAAAAATCATATTTTTACACTAAAAAAACAATCCTCGTACTATTCATTTTACCATTTATTTTGTCATTATTGTTAAAACTCAAAATTTTCAAACCATTTTTATTTGTTTTCCTTTTGTTTAATTATCTTTTCCTTCTGGTTTGCTAATGAAAAGCTATCTTATAAATATGGGTTTTAATTTTAGTGGGTATAAGACTATAAGTGTTTAAGTCTTGGTAAAACTACAAAATATAACCGTTTAGTTATGCAATCATCTTGGTAATGTGTTAATAATACGTGGTGTTCTTTTTACTTTCAATCAATAAAATAAAGAATTACTTTAAATTAATTTGTCCTTTTTCCATTCTATGATTTGTTAACATAGTATAAAAGTATGTTCAACCTCTAAAGGTTACAACCGCTCTTGTTTGGTATCGATTCGGTTCTCATTTCTTCTTCTGTTTTTTTTTCACATAGGGGTTTTTCTTCTTTCCCTCTAGTCTTGTTTCATGGAAAGTTCTCAATTTTTATTCTTCGTTTTTGTCTTGATATTGCTTTCCGGACTGTCATTGAACCCCCACATCTAGCCAAAAATAACCTGTAGAAAGAAGCGCGGATTAGTGGAAGATTTCCAACTATCCAACTATGCATAATAACGGTTAAGAGTTGCATAATAGCAAATAAGAGTAGTCATCAGACAAGGTTGACCGAAAGCACATTGAACTTGTTAATATCAAATGCCAGGATGCCAAGAGAAAGAGGGAGAAACTTGCTTTTTCCTCTCCTCTGGCAGCTGGTTTATAACGTGAATTGTTTGTTTTTTTAGGTCTTTATTCAAATATTGTTTTTGCATAAATTCACCTAATTTGAAAATCGTTTCATTGTTTGATTATTGTTATTAACATTTCATTGTTTCTCGACAACAATGAGTTCATTAATTTAATTGGTCACAATTAGATAAGTAAAATGCTTTCAATTGGAGTGAATTTTAGTAGGCATAATCTTTGAAAGATGACCAAAAATAATCGGCTCATATTATATAATATTATGGAATACGTTAAAACCAATGATTAACTTTAGAATAACTTGCCAACTAGTTAAAGCTAATCTCAAACAGTATCTAACCAAAATAAAGAGGCAAAAAAGAAGGGGCTTAGGGCTTATGGTTTTTTTGGACGAAAAGAGCTTTTGTTTTTGGGACGAAGAAAAGGGGCTTATGTGAAGGCCCAGTTAATGATGCCAGCCAGTTGCCGTGTGACAAAAAATAAATGAAAGTGGTCAACTAAAATGTACTCCACCCCAGTCCTCCCGAACCTCTCCGTCATCCTTTGCCGTTTCCTTTTCGCCCTCCACCCTGGCCCTACTAACTCTCATTTGCTGTCAACATGGCTGCTTTCGATTGAGTATTCTAACCGAGCTCTTGTGTCTACTACCCATCCCGAAAGTGAATCGTCGCTCATTCAGTTGAAGGTGTGTGAAACCAAGATATTGGTTCCGGCACGAAGCTCTGCCCCGCCTTCTTCTTTGGTTTTGGATTTTTGTCTTGATTTGCTGGCATTGGAACTATGTTCTTGCTTGTCTCCATGGTGGTGGATATAGTTGTGAAGTTTGGCTGCTCCAATTGTTTGCAGGTTGTTTGGCGGTAATTTTGAGTTTTGGTGTTGCCCTAATGTTGTTTGTTTGTGGTTTAGCTTTATTTATCATTTGAGGATTTTGGATATCTGTATATGGTACAACCTAGGGAGCATTTGTCGTCTTGTGGCGTGAAATTGGCGATTGTGTGTGGTTCGCTGCCTTTGGGTTTCGAGCTTCTACGGCTAGTCATCCCTCACATAGGCTTCTAAGGTTTTATCTACTAGCCACTTTCAAGCCTTTATTGGTTGGGCCATTTAGGAGTTTGGGTTGAAACCCCGTATGCATTTCTGTTATTTATCATTTTTGTACTCGCTGCAAAAATGAACTATTAGATGAACTACTACTTACTCATATTTTATTTGCATCAGTTGTGTTCTTTTTATATACTAGTCTTTTTTAGGATCATTGTCAGTTATTTTATATCAATTTGGACTTTGTTTAATGAATTACTCTACTTTGAAAAGAAAAAAAGAAACCAGAAACTCTGCAAATAGATTAACTGCTACTTAAATTGAAAGAAAAAGGAGAATCCAAAATAGCAGACAAATAGAAAATGGAGAGCTTATTAGATAAATTGAATGTCAAAACCATATTACAAACTTCAAAAGTAATTGAATGTCAATCTGAATATCTGATCATCCGCACATATCCTGCTCCAAAACTAATTGAATGATAACCCTAGCGAATCAGTCACTGTAAGTAGGTGAAGTTTCAACATTCAAGCCAATTGAAAAGCACCAAATGGAACCATAAACTCTAAGCGATCAGAAACGAAGAACGAAGCTGGATATTAGTGAAGAAAATGAGGGATTGTGATCGTGCTTTCAATTTGAGTATGAGGCTTCCATCGAGCTTACGATTTCAAAACTCTTAAGACTCGATCGTCAAGCTTGATATTCTACATAGGATATTCATACGTGCTATGGGAGGTAAGTTTTGTAGTAGCGATGGAAAATTAAGAAAACTAATGAAAATGTTTTAAAAATTTTGAATATTAACCAAAAGCCATGTAATAACTTTATTTAATGGTTAGGACAAAATTCAATAGTAAACAAACCCAATAAGACTAGCCTAAAAAATGTAATTTATTGAGCTTCCCATTTTACCCATGACTTCAAATGTTTCCCGTTTATTTGGTCCGTTTCGCTTAGGAAAGGTGTATAGAGCTCAGTTTCATGAAAGATTTTTCAATGTGACCGAAATACGGGATGGTACAACATATGTTATTATACAAATAGTAGGTATGTATATTAAAAAGTTAATAACTTAAAAAATATAATTTTTCACCCCTTATATAAAAACACGTGGTGTATCATCTGTATTCCGATCACAATAAAAAATTTCTCTAGATTCATGTCTGTAATTTTGTCATTTGATCAGCCCATTCCGATCTTCTTCTCCGTTAAATCAATGAGCTCCCATTTTGATTCTCTGGTTCTCCGACTGACCAGGTAATTTTCTCTTCCTACTAAATTAAGATACAACTCCTCTCTGTCTTCCCTTTCCAACGATCTTTTCGTTTCATCACAATTAGTAAAGTCGGAACAGGAATTCAGATCTTTTCATTTCACCACAATTCCAACACACGCATCGACAACCACCAACTCTGAAAAATGGCAATGGAAATCCTGATGCATGTGATAAACAGATGCAGATCTTGCTTGGAAAGAAGCGGAGATGTCGTTGTACGACCTAGACGACACGCCCTTGCCGAATCTAGCTTCCGTCGAAGAAACCTAGCGGAATTGGATCATGGCGCTGTACCTGAGGTGCAAGAATTGCAAAAGGCGACTGCTGAGGGGCGTTCAGACACAAACCTGCGTCTTCTGACAGCAAGGACCTCCCTCCCGACCCTATCAATTTCCAAGATACTTTTCGGTACCCGTGGCTGCTCGAGTACCTGAGCTTAAGTCGATAGGTATACAACTTGATATTCTATCTTTTGTTTGGTTGATGAGAAAATTGAGATTAATTAAGATGGGGAAATAAAAACTTTGTCTATGTAGCATTCTTCAAATCCCAAGCCTTTTGACATTGCCTTGCACAAACCTTTTACAATCCCTCGCAACCCTTTGAAATACTCTTCCAAAGCGTCACTGTTGAAAATAAAAACCACAAAATTAATGCAAAAAAATAAAATAAATTTCGTTATTCTTTTGTCAAACGAGAGAGGGAGTGAGACACAGTGGCAAGGTGCCAAATCCTACTTTCATCAAGTGCTAGCTAGTTTTCTATGCATGTGTAAATCTGTGTTTTGTTTCCTTAATTTTAATTTAGAACAGAGAATTCGATCGGACATGTGAAGTATAATACTATTATTTTATAGCATTGCAAAGGGCGGCTGCTGAGGGGCATTCAGACGCTGACCTGCGTATTGTACGGCAGATAACACTGTAAGGGCCTCCATCCCGACCCCATCAATTTCCGAGATAATTTTGGGTACCAGTGGCTGCTCCAATACCTGAGCTTAAGTGGACCGGTATGCGACTTGATTTCAATCTTTTGTTTGGTTGACGAGAAAATTGAGATTAAGATGGGGAAATAAAAAAGTGAATGCTGTTCTTGTGTTTGGTTAATGGAAAACTAGAAAGAAACGGAATTTAAAAGAAAAAAATCATGAGTTTTTCTTTTGATTAATCTTGTTGAGGTATTAAGCTGAAATTCAATTATTCAAGCGCTCTTAATTTACGTATGAAATCTGAATTATGGGTTTAATTTGTATTTTCTTAATTTGTTCATATGGATTTGCACTTTTAATTGCGAGGCTATTCGGGAAAACAAGAGAGAAATGGTTAATGCTACCATAGATAATATATATATTTGTAGCTCTGCAGTTCCCTTCCAATTGATGCGTCTACCTGACTTTACCAAGACCTATTGCAAAGGTTAGTTGAATTTCTTCTTGGTTTGTTAGTGGAGTTCTTGCTTTGTAAGAGGATCTCTCCAGAATTTCTTCTTGGTTTGTTAGGGATTATGTGTAACTCCTTAGTAATATTGGTCTTTGTAAGTATGTGTGTTAATGTCAAGACTGCAATTGGAGGATTAACATTTTTTATTCCTGTTATTAAGGGAGCTATTTCACAGGACTACTCATGGAAAGAACTGTAATAGCCAGATGTTTGGATTAAAACTTGTTAGTAAACTACAATCAAATAATTGGAAGTCGAACATTCAGAATCTAAGTGGTAAATGGCTTTTTGATAGTTGCTTGTCTTTGTTTTCATAGTCAGTAAGATATAGATTATACAGGTTGCTAATGCTACCAATGATGTAGCCCATAATTGTTCTAAATCCAGTATGAGGTGTCAGGAATATTCCCATCATGGGCGTGGTCCAGTGGATTTCTGCCGTGTCCTATTAGGAGAAGGTTCCATCCAAATAAGGGTGAAGCAGTCGAGTCCTAATGCAACAAGAAATTATCAGAACCTAGGAATACTTCGAATCAGAAAAAATGCCTAGAATCAAGGGCTGAATCTGAGTGATTAAGTTGTTCGATTCAGAGTCATGCAAGAGTCAGGTTGGCCGAGATCTATTCGGATTGGGTTAAGGAATTCTAGTCCGAGTGAAACTCTACCTCGGCTATTGAGGAAATTGCTATTATAAATAGAGAGGGGAGTGCATCATTGAAACCCCTCCAAATCAACACACAAAACTGCCCTACGCAAACTCTTGCTCTAAGCGAAACCTCTCAAAGACCTTGAGATTTTTATTTTCCTTCTTCCCACCAACACACCTTCAGTTTGGACAAATAGCACAGTGGTGGCAATCAGCAGCGCGCCCAACGCCACATCAACACTCATTCACTCCCCGACCAAGCTTGGATGACGAGTTGGCAAGCCCTACATTCAATTGAATGACGTAGTTAGCTTATTAGCTATTCGGCATGCATGCCACATAGACTAGGTAGTTTTTAGGGTCAACAAAATCCTAATGTTTGTTTCAGTCATCTTTTCTTTGCATTAGTTGAAACAAAAAGCTTTGACATGTTTTCTTTGTTTGGACTTGTCAATTACGAACCAAAGTCACCCTGTCACAATTAAATATTTGTGAATAGTTAGTTTCAGAAATAATATATGTGTTCAGTTTCAAAAATAGTGTAATACCGATGTTGAGTTTCAAAAATAGACAGTTTGAAAAATAGTTAAGTGTCCAGTTTAAGAAATAGTTATAGTATAATGTTTAGTTTAAAAAATAGTTATAGTATCTATGTTCAGTTTAAAAAATAGTGTAGTACCTCATGTTTAGTTTAATAAATAGTGTAATACTCGTGCTCAACTTAAGAAATAGTCAATTTCAGTTGTCGAAGCCTTTTTCATTAAAGTTCCCAAAAATAAACTAAGCAAAAGCGCATGCAAGGTGCATGCCAACTTGGGTTTTGTTTTAAAAATAATCAGTTTAAAAAATAATGTAGTACTCTGGTTTAGTTTAAAAAATAGTGTGGTATACCGTATATGTGTTCAGTTTCAGAAATAGTCAATTTTCAGTTTAAGAAATAATGATAGTAGTAGTATTCAATTTAAAATTAGTGATAGTATATGTGTTATGTTTTTTCAAAAATAGTAAATATTCAGTTTAAGAAATATTGAAGTACACACATTCAGTTTCAAAATTAGTCAATTTAAGAAACAGTTAGTGTTTAAGTTAAAAAATAGTCATGTTGAGAAATAATTAGTATTCAGTTTAAGAAATAGTAAAAGATGGAGAGAGTGTGTGTGAAGGACATGCAAAGTCCCATGCATTAATTTTTTATTACTTATTTTATTTATTTATTATATTTCACTTTTGTCTAATTATTAAAATTTAAGTCATTTTACTAAAGTTTAAGCAATTTTATTAAATAAAGTTATTAAATGATTTTTTTTGTTAATAAAAAGTTTACGGAAGTCTTTTCATTAAAGTTAAGAAAAATAAAGCTTTCATGAACTTGGGTTAAGTTTATTTTAATAAAAAATCATGCTATAACCTCTTTTTTTAATGAAAAAAAACCTAAATTTTAATGAAAAACCTTTAAATTTTAATAAAGATGATAAAGGAGCTTAAATTTTAATGAAAATGACACGATTTTAATATATAAAAAAAAAACCTAACGCGTGGGATTCGCACGTCCATCATAGATAATGTTTATGAAACTAAACGGTACTATACTATTTATGAAACTTAACTGTACTACATTGTTTATGAAATTGAACGGCACTATACTATTTATTGGTCTAGATTCATAAATAGTGCCTAGTTTTTGGTTCACTTTCATAAATAGTGCCTAGTTATTAAGTCACGTTTCATAAATAGTGTATAGTAGTTGATACGGTTTCATAAATAGTGTCTCATTCTTGGTCCAGTTTCATAAATAGTGTCTAGTTTTGTTGTCCACTTTCATATACAGTGCATAGTTATTGGTCATGTTTCATAAATAGTGTCTAGTTCTTGGTCCTGTTTCATAAATAGTGTATAATAGTCGGTACAATTTCATAAATAGTGTCTCATTCTTGGTCCAGTTTCATAAATAGTGTCATAGTGTCTCTTTCTTGGTCCATTTTTTTGTTCAGTTTTAGAAATAGTGTCTTCTCTAGTTTCGATGCATCCCATGGTATGAGCAACAACCACCTTCATGATGGTGATGATGGTGGTGATGCCCATGCCCATGACGTTCTTCATGAGATACCCAGCCGTTCCTCCCTTCTTTTTCACTTTCTCTTCATGAGATACCCAAATCAAACCCAACCCTTGATACAAAGCTGCAGAGTTTTTAATTACTAGGAGGGTTCCACTGCATAATTGGGATGAAAAATCCATCGCACGATCACAGCTTGGGAAAAGATTTGATTAAAAAAATTGTAATTGTACATATATTGTACTTGATTGCCATACAACCTACTGTCATTTTTGCTTATATATTGACGTAGGAAAAGCCAAGGGAGTCTCGGGAAGACGGGGGATGATAACCTAGGATTCACTCAACCAGGGGCAACAGAGCTCGTTCACGTCACTAATCGTGGATTCTCAGGTTATATCCCTATAGAGACGTGAGTGATTCAGTCCCCGCTCTCCGTCTCCCCTGGTTGAGCGATTTTGATGTGGGAGGTAGACTTGGAGAAAACAATTTGAAACCATTAATATGCTTTGAAATAACAAAGGTTTTGTATTTTAATTACTTAGGAATTTGTTAAATTATCTTGGGAGTTGTAAGCATGGAAACTTAAAGTCTATTAATCTGTACACGCTTATAAATATTGTACTAGAAAGTCTTGAATGGCAGACTTGAATGAATTAAAATTGTACTTACGTTGTGCATTTGAAGAAAGCAATTTCTTCTTCCAAAATTAAGCATTTGGCTTAGTTGTGTGAACGAATCCATGATTAGCGACGATAGCGAACTCCGTTGCCCCTGGTTGAGCGAATCCCAGATTATCATCCCCCGTCTCCCTGAGACTCCCTTGGCTTTTTGTGCGTCATATATAATTAGAATGGGGTTCTTAAAATGAAAGTTATTGCCCCTCCTTTGTGTCTAATCCTTATTTCTGATATTCTGCTTCTCTTTTAACCCGATGAGATATTTGAGATGCTCCTGTCGTAAATTGTTTTAGTATAGTCCCAATTTTGAACTAATTTAAAATAAAAGATCAGTTTAGCCTGTGGAAGCTGTAGCTATATATGATTATTCGCAAAGTGAAACGCAATACAATGTAATGTCTTGTTTTTGCATATATATAATCAACTACAGCATCAGCTGCTACGGCTGAAGCGGCGGCGGAGTGGAAGCACAAGGCAAGCGCGTTCTCTCGCATAAGCTTTCCTGAGAGAGAGTTGAGCAAGAAGCGGAAGGCCTTCTTCTTCCTCCACTGCTTCTGCTGCCATTGCTACTCCGGTGGTGTGAATAATCATCGGCGCATCACTATCACAAGGAATCGTCATCGTCCTTGGCGCATGGGTTTTACGACGAGTACAACTCGTCTTCGACGGCCAAGGCTGCGAGCAGCGGAACTGGAAGCAGAAAGACTGATCAGTGTTGCTTCCATGGAGTATGAGTCGAGCGACGACAATCTGCACTTCAAGAGCAAGCCGTCGAGGTACAAGGCGTCGCCGCCGTAGGACGCCGAGCAGGAAAAGCCCTCCAGGCACTCGAGAGGAGGCAGGGATCAGGATAGCAGGCAGAGATACTTTTTTGGGGAATGTCGAAATTGGCTTTCTCCGAGAACGACATCGTGAGCATCTTTGTCTGCTGGGTAGACACCTTTTGAATAACATATGTGAGCTTCTTTGTCGGTGGTAGGCATAATTGTAAAAAAAAAAATGAAAATTTGATTTCTAACAGAATTGGATGACAGAATGGGGTTTCCATTAAGGGCAATGGCTGAAAAAAAAAATTATGTCGTTTTAGGCTTTTAATTCAGAGTTGATAGGTTGTGCTTTATTTGATACACACATATGCATATATCTAATCCCCTTTCATTGAGAGATCCGTCAGAAAAGCTTATTTGGGGATTTCTCGTAGGACCAAATTCCCAATGGATCTCTATTAGTCATTTCTTCAAAAGATTATCTCTACCAAAAGCCACAAAAATTCGAAATCATATGATAGTTGGATAACTAACTAGTAGTCAGTTTAGTGTTTTTTTTTTTTTTCCCGAATCATTTTAGTATTTTTTTGAAGAACTATATTCGTCTGTTTTCTTCACTACAATTGGATGTCTTAATAGTTTTGGATATTTCTAACTCACTTTTTACAAAAATGATCTATGATGATGAACTAAAATATAAACGATCTGGATCCTTGAAAAAATGTTATAGCTTATTAGTACATCTAGCCTTCAACAAGACAAGTTGTACTCTCAAGCCTCTTCGTGTATCTAAAACTTGATGACGACATTTAAACGTTTGTAAGTTACTTATGGAAAAGAAAAGGGAGTTTTAACAAAAAACCCATGGTACTATTCACTTTAACGAAAAACCACATTTTTACACTACACTTAGCTCTTTCGTATATAGTTTGAGTAGGTATGTATGTATGTACATACGTATCCATGTACGTACGTACGTATGTATGTATGTAGGTATGTACAAGGATTGAAATATCGGCCGATACACCGATATATCGATGTTTTCAACTGTCGATACCAATACTGGGGGGTAAAGCCATATCTTCCCCTATATCGACGATATATCCCTAATAAGTGCGATATCTCCGATATTTTGCCGATATTCTCGATATTTCCCAATACCTATAACAAAACCCAAAAAAATTCAAAAGTTTTGAAGCAAATTGAAACCCAAAAGATTTTTTGGAGGTATGTGGGCAATGATTAGATATGTGTGAAGGCTTTTGGCAATATCCAATTCAAAAGATTTTTTGGAGTATCCATTAATTATTACCATAAAGAATCTATGCACAATGAATTGAGGCGACATACGCGTCTTGGTCTGACTATCCCATGTATGGGAGGACAGTAGGGAGCTCAAGAGAGACATATGTGCACCATGTTCAAACATGGCTTACAGACTGCTCGGGTTACATGACTTGGTATGACTATTGTATGAATCTAGATGGTTGTTCCTCATTGTTTGAACCTCATAGGAGCTCTTCATTTATGTAGTTGGACACTTATCTAAATTGTAATCTAATGTTTAAACAAACTATGGATTTATGCATGGTTTATTCATTCTAATAAACATTTTATTAGAAAACTTTTCGTTAACGCGCTTTACATACCACTTATATTTCATCATATGTATATCTTATTATTAGTAAATTTTAAGTTTTATTTGTTCAATACATTCATTGATAATGTACATAACATATATGAAGGTTTTAGACCAAAATTATGTGTTTCAATGCTTATATCTATCATTTTTGTTGATTTTTTCCCGATATCTAAAACAATGACAATATATCCCCCGAAATATCAGTAAATTAGAGGCCCGATATTATCTGCACGGCCGATATTTTAATCCTTGGGTATGTATGTATGTAAAACGTATATAATTGTCAAGTCCATCAATCATAAAGTTTAAATACTTAATCTTGTATGTGCAATTCTGATTTGGATCTTTTTGCTTGTTGTGGCAAATAAATGACCTATTAATTAATAAATCATGTCACTCTCGCCATTTTAATACTTCATAATCCGGTATCATCAAAGAAACAAATTATAGAGAAGAACATTACTTTCGCCAATTTGACCGACTAGCGATGCCAATGAATTTTTTTTTTCAAGGGGAATCATCTTTTGAAAATTTCAAAATGTTTCATTCATTAATATTCAAACCATTCAATCTTGGATGGTTGCATAATATGTATATTTCTATTGGGTAATGATAGACAATATATAACACCAGCACAACAAATAAGAAATGAATTTTCGTGGTGTCTTCCCAAAAATAATAATGTAATGGGGGAATGTGGATCTACATTTTGTACCTCTAACATTTCAAAGAGAAAACATACACGGTGATTGGAATGAAGTCTTGCCTTGATCAAAATAAGGAAGATATTTGGAAATGCTCTTTACGAAGGGATACAATAATTGAGCCCAACTCTCATCCATCAACTTTGAGGGGTTAAGAACCCATACTGGGAAAAAAAATATGGACTTTACTTTTTGTTTTCTAGATAACTATATAAAAAAATTTGTTCAATATAAGATTGTAGACAATATACTACAGTTTAATAATATTTTATTCACTTATAAATAGGAGATCTCATATTCAAGTTGCTTGAATGGTGAATGTAATATCTTATGATTATGATTGTCCTACTAAGTAACTTAGTCCAAATGATGACAATGAACATTTTCTTAATAATAGCGGATATTGTGTAACTTAGTCTAAATGGTGAGTCGCCTTTCTCGTTCTCTATTTTTTTCTATTTTTTTTTAAGCAACCGTCTGGTGGCTTCACTACTGCAGTTCACCCTTCAGAGGTTGAGAAAACTCACAGAGGCATTTCAGCCTCCCCCTGACCACCATCGTATTCACAAGCCAGAAATCAAACCCAGGATGTGCCGTGTGGAATACGGGCTTGAAATTCTTCCTCAACCACTAGGCTGCCCCGTGGTGGTTAGTCGCCTTTGTCGTTTACTTTACCTTAAATTAGGCAAGTTGGAGTTTTCTCTCATAGTCATGTCCATGGGCGAAGCTACATTAAAGCAAAGAGGGGTGATCACTCTTCTAGTCATCGGAAATCCCCATGAAAAATCAAGAATTCGCTCCTCTAACCTTGCGCAGAAAGTGTTTGATGAAATGCCTGAATGTAGGTTGTTGTCATTGCTTTTACACTGCGTGTGCCATATTCAATTCAGTCAAGTTATTTGAAATTTTTAGGCCACATGTTTGACACAAATTATTCTTCTTAAAATTCACTACAAATCCGTACGAGTTTCCAAAAACATCTCGTAAAGTATTACGAGCTCGTAATCACTTAAACTTTTATCTCATACTATCATATTCACCAAAATATTAAGGAAAGTCTATCAATTTTTATATATTATATGTTAGAAACTTGCGTCTTTTAGAGCCTTGCTCATTATACAAACACACGTAATGGAATTATAATATAAGAAATGGTGCTTATCAAGGATTAAAATATCGGCCATGCAGATAATATCGGGCTTCCAATTTACTGATATTTCGGGGGATATATCGTTATCGTTTTAGGTATCAGGAAAAAATCAACAAAAATGACAGATATAGGCATTGAAACACATAATTTTGGTCTAAAACTTTAATAGATGTTATGTACATTATTAATGAATGTATTGAACAAATAAAACTCAAAATTTACTAAGAATAAGATATACATATGATGAAATATAAGTGGTATGTAATGCGCGTTAACGAAAAGTTTTCTAATAAAATGTTTATTAGAATGAATAAACCATGCATAAATCCATAGTTTGTTTAAACATTCGATTACAATTTAGATAAGTGTCCAACTACATAAATGAAGAGCTCCTATGAGGTTCAAACAATGAGGAACAACCATCTAGATTCATACAATAGTCATACCAAGTCATGTAACCCGAGCAATTTGTACGCCATGTTTCAACATGGTGCATATATGTCTCTCTTGAGCTCCCTACTGTCTTCCTATACATGGGATAGCCAGGATAAACCCAACTAGTAGGTCCATAGTCTGTTTCATCATTTTGAGCTCCATAACTAGTTCCACTATAATCAGACATGACATACCCATAGCCATCATAAGATTCATTTGAGTTAGTACTAGGTCTAGTTCTTATGCTCATAGATCCAAAACTGATCGCCATGTCATCTTCAGATGGATTGATTGGTTGGCTTCTTTTCCCTGAGTATTGTTTCCCAATTGCGCCAATGTCTGGTCCAGCTTCTCTGCATCCATGATCCTCATCTTGGGTGGCATGAGTAAAATCAGCCTCGATAGTAAATAGGCTATATTGACTTCCTTCTTCATTACGTCCTGATCCAGCATTACTTCCTCCATCATTATCTTACAAATTGGATGAACTTTCCTTTCTACTAGTACTGGCATCGTCTCTCAAGGGATGTCTTTGACCTTGTCGAGTGCCAAGCATATCCCTTTCAAATGATGAAGTATCTCCACTCCTAACATCTTCGGATATGACTCTATCAACATCAACTCCTTCTTGGGCAGCATGTTGTGCTATATCGAGAATATCGGCAAAATATCGGAGATATCGCACTTATCGGGGATATATCGTCGATATAGGGGAAGATATGGCCTTACCCCCCCCCCCAGTATTGGCATCGACAGTTGAAAATATCGATATCGGTGTATCGGCCGATATTTCAATCCTTGGTGCTTATATCCTCCTTCGAATATTCCGGTTAGTCCAAATCCTCCTTCGAATATTTTGGGTAGTCCAAATCCTCATTCGAATATTTTGGTTAGTAAAAATCTCTATTCGAATATTCTAGATGGTTTTCAATAAAGTAAAGTCACTTACTTGAATGAAATATTGTCCAATCTTCCTGCATACCAAGTCTTAGACCTTGAATGATTGTCTATATTTTCTAGGACCTTTTACCCTTTACATTTTGCCTCTCTCCTCGACAATTCCAGACTTCGCCACTGGTCATATCCATGGTGTTTTGGATAAACAACTTTGTCTCTCTTGAAACATCGGTTGAGTCGTTGAAAGCTCATTCAATAATTCTCGTTCTTTGGCATCCTCCTTTGTATCCTCGGGTCAAAATGAATATGGAGGGCCTTGCTAAGGGTAACTCGAGTCCTGCAGCTTATGATGGGATTTTTTAAGATTTGCAGGTTAATTTGGTTGTGGTTTCTTCAAGAGTTTAGGGTATCTCACTTCTTTCTATGCAAGGCTTCCAGCCATCATTCTTGATATGTAGTTGGATCATGTGTGGAGATAGAAGAATTTGTGGCTTGAAAGTGATTTTTCATGTGATCTCTTGCTTTGCTTCTAGCTCTTTATTTTAGCTAATTACCTACTATTATAATTTTTAAAATCCCCCCTATCGTTAGATGCTAATACTTTTCATCTAACAATTTATCTATATTTGTCCATGCATATGTTGTCCAAGTGAGAGACATCTGAGAAAAAAGTCATTTTGTCCCTAACTCATAACTACAACAATTTCTACCTTTCTTCCCTTCCATCTAATCCTTAGGGACAAAATTACTTGTTTACTGTCGAAAGTTTCTCATGTGCACAACATGTGACAAAAATGACCTAATGTTAAGTTGAAAAATTCAAAAATCTATTTTGTAAGGGAAATTGGGCTGAGATTATAAAAGTTTAACAAGAGTAATCAACTAAAATAAAAGTTTAGAAAGAAAAGTGACAGTGTCTTACAAGTTCATGGGACAAACTGACGAAACACAATAACAAGTGAGACGATAACTGCCTTTTTCTAGAAATATTGAAAATATATGAATCAAACGTGAAAATGTTTTAATTAGCTAAGAAGAGTTTATGTGAATATATATTCTTTATAGACAAAATTTTCTAGACAACTTTCCAATGAATTTGATGGTGACTAAGCACGTCCAAGTAGTGTAAAGAATGGTCAATACTTAGGTCCACTAACTCTTCTCTTATGAACAATGTAAAAAGTCGCTTGTTGGAAATGCTTCAAATTAAAACAAGAAGACGTGTCGCGTGTGTTGCAATATTGATGGCCTAACCAGTCAAAGTTCTGAGTATAATATGTAAGTAATGACTGTGAAATAGAGACATGAGAATTTGGCCGGCCTTTGATCGAGTTGCGGGGTTCCAGAGTAGAGCATATATTAATATGCCGCAAGGTGTGCATGGAAGTCATGCGACGTAAACAAATTCAAACAGATGCTTCCGGCCAAAAACGGATGACCAAAAAACTGAAAAATCGTATAGTGAAGGTCGCATTCTCTAATATGAGTATTTTTTTAAATCCATTTCTTTTTTCTTTTCTTTTTCTTTTTTTTAAAATCCATTTCTTTAATATGAGGGTTTTTTTCAATATGAGTTCAGGCAATGTCTTTTTTGGACGCGATTTAGTAGCATTTATCAATTGGATTAGTCCTTCAATATCAATTAGGATGATTCTTTTTGGACGACACGCTTTCTGATACATTTTTAATTGTATGCTTTATACTCTGTTAGGGTATCTCCAATATAAAAATATAAAATTGGAAATGTGAAATGATGTTTACCAAATCCTCTCTGGACCATTTTGGTGAAGATCCTAAGAATTCGTAAATCGTATCTATTCATCGTACATCGTGCTATCAGTTTTTGTCAAATTTTGTTTGTATTTAATTTTAAATAAAAATAGTTAAAATAATTTCTGACCACACGATGTATAATGAACGGATATGATTCACGGATTTCCGGCGAGGATCCAGATTCGATGTTTACCATCTCCGATGACATCTTTTTAAAAAATATTTCAAGATGTACACATTTTTTGTTCCATTGATAAGTTGCAAAGTCCTCAAATGTTAAATTTGTTGTAGATCTAATTTACTGAATAATATAAAAGGTATAGAGAGGGGGTGTGGCAGCATAGAGAGAAAGAGAGAGATGTGTAATTGTGAGGGGTGTGTTATGTCATCACATTGTACCTTTATTTATAATAGTATGGGAGGTAAATTTCTTTTCCCAATAGGATTACAAAATATCTAGTTTAAAAGATATGGTAGAATCCCATGGTGATATTCTAGATATGTTAAGATTTACACAATCACATTCCTAATCTAAGGATTGCAACAAAATTTACATTTTTATTTTTTTGATATGAAAAGTAAACTTCATTAAAACAAAAGATGGTTACAGGCCAACACAAAGGAAGGCAAAATAACTCAAATACATTGGGCGAAACCATATACATAAAGCCTAGCCCAATTAAATAAGTAAAAAAAGAAACTCAACTCTCTAATCTCTGACAGCAGAAAGCAATGTCCACCGTGGTCACCACCACAAAAGTCATGCCACCAGCTGCCAAAGCTGCAACAGTAAAGGAAACGACAGAGTGGTGAAACCGACCAAGACAACACCGCACAAAACTACCAAACCCACAACCAAAAGCACACAACATCCAAATTTCTTCACCAAAGACGCAGAACCAAAAAATAGTTACCAGATCCAAAACCCATTCACCAATCCCTGCAAATATATACGAACAAAGTAACTCATGGATAGAAGGTGAGGCTAAAGGATTATGTAAAATACCCTTACTTTGCTCGTAACCGCAGAGCACTTGGCCTCGAGGGAAATTCGACATGCCGGTTGGGGGGGGGGAAATAAGGGATCCGTCTTGGAGTCCGCAGATCAGAGCAAATGACAAGGTGGGAATGGAATATGAGGAAGAGAGGCATAAGGAAAAGATGAGGTGAGGTGGAGTTTTGGGTTTGGAAAGTAATAGTCAGAGGAGAGGGAGGGGAGTAAAAGAGGGACATGAAGCTTAAAGGTGAGACAAACTCACGGGAAAATTGGAGACAAAGTTCACATAAGCTAAAAAAAAATCTCAGGAGAAATTTGAAAAAGAGAGAAAAAAAAAAAAGAAGAGAAGGACAGAAAGAGGAAGGAGAATTGACAAGGTAGCCACCAGCACCCAAGCCAAAGGCTAGGGCTGGCGGCAAAGATGATTGCAGATTGAAGAACTAGAGAGAATTTCACAAATTTTCTAAGGAGAGAGAAAGAAAGAAAGAACTGCTATCCCTCCATTTTCATCTAAAAGTTACATTCTTCTTATTGGAATTCTGTTCATCAAATTTTGAATCTTAATTTTTCAACTTCAGTGGCGGGGCCACTCAAACTCTTTTGATAATTTTGGGCTCCTCTTTTATACAGTTTTGAATTTCATGTTGTTTCTGATACATTAAAAAATTTATTTTTTTTGAACAGCCAGTATTCAACAAGGGGCGCGAGGAGCTGCGCAATACCATCATTTTCTATGTACTGGGAGATGGAAAAAAAATGGAAATACAGATTAATTTTTTCCATTTTCCAGTGAGTTGTGTATTTTGCATCAACAAATTTCAGCTTACTGTGGAGTTTTTTTAAAAAAAAAAAAAAAAGTACACTGTTCATTTCGAAATAGTTTCCATCTCTCATTGGAGATACTAATTAGAGGGTGTGTATTTATGTGTCCTTATCATTTTATTGTTTTACTTTTATAAACAAATCAATTCCGTTATTTAACAAAAGCCGTAAGTTAATCCAACCTATGGTAAAACGAAACCTAACTAAACCTACAAAGACCATATTATGTCATCGGTCTATGCAAAAGAAATAGTTGAAGGAATAGAGTTTTAGACTGTTGGATAGAAGAGCAGTTAAAGATAATTTTTTAATATTATTGAAAGATAATATTGTGATCTTCTTAATCATAATAATTCACTCTTAATAATGTATTAAACTGTCTTGATTTTCTTATTCTAAATAAATGAGATGCAAATTATATCTCCGGAAGTAAACGGTACAGTTAAAGTTGATGTAGAGAATAGTTTGAATGGATGATGATGACTACATTCTGGTCATCAAACAAGACCAGCACGTGGTAAGTCGTGGTATTTGTGATCACCAAAAGAAAAATAAATTATTGGGCGGATGATATGATGGTGATTAGCTTGGTTTTTGGTAATGATGTAACAACTTGTGGCCTGGATAGGATTGGCCTTTGGTGGCGATGTGATAATATACGCTTTAATCTATGGCACACGTTTCATTTCGCTGAGTAGATCTAATAATTTTTTATAGGATCTGTTAATACGACACGTAAATAACATGAAAATAATAGATTTTCTATCGACACAATAACTAATTGAGTCGTTATCAGGTCACACAATAAGAACCCGTTAATAACGGATCCTTAACAGGTTTACACGAAGGTGACACGCAGGTAACCCTCGTACCAAGAAACATAATATGGATTGATGAGAGAGGTGTGCTTGCTGGAATCATCAAGTAGCATTTGAGGCGGTGGAGGTGTTGATCCATCAACTATGTCGATGAGATTGTAGCAACGAAAAATTGGAGTGAACAAAGCACTCCAAGTTAGATAATTGGTAGTTGTGAGCTTAATCAACACCATGTATCCAATGTTCTAAATCGTGACGGAGGAAGTGCTGAAGGAGTGATCGTGATAGAGGAAGTCATCGGAGGAGGTTGATGAACTTGAGCTGTAGAATCAGAGGAAGGAGCAGCAGAATTCGTCATTGATGTGAAAAGCTAGGGTTTTGGAGATAGAGAAAGTGCAAAGATCGTGATCCCAATCACTGAGAAAGAAGGAGGAAGAAATTGTATCGAGGCTCAGCACGCACCATATCCTCTATGTTTGTGTACGTGTTCTTTTCTTAATGAAAATCGTTTTTTTCCTCAAAATTTGCCTGTTTTTTTAATTATTATTATTATTATTTTTTTGGATAAATTACATTTTACCACCTCAGGTTTGCGGTCTATTTCAATCTCATACAATATCTTTAAAAAATTTCACTTTCATACCTCAAGTACTATTTTATTTCAATATAATACATCCGTTACATTTTCCATCCATTGTTCCGATAAGAGCTGATGTGGCTGCCACATTTATGTTACGTGGCTAAAAATAAATTTTTTATGCATTTAAAAATAATTAATTAAAAAATAAAAAGCACCCAGAACCCTATCCCTTCTAGTTCCCCGCAACCCCCTCCACCCCTCTCTTCGACAATCTCCAACTTCTCGTCTCCAGCCTTCGCCTTCTTCTAACACCACCAGGACCACCACTACTACAATTAGCAGATCCACAACCACCACCACCACCGATCAGCGTTCGTTCGGCCTCCTCCTTTCCGTCTCCATCAGTTCGGTTCTTCATCGACCATCGCTTGATCTTTCCTAACCATCATTCGAACCGATCCATCGCCGTTTCCATGATAACCAGATCGATTTTGATGCCGAAAAAGACCTGTATGTGCTCACTAACGTCGCATCCGGGATCGTTTCGCTGCAGCCTCCGTAAGAACCAAGGAGGGAGTCAAAACACCGGATTTTTTCCAGTTGAACAAGTTGAATATGCGTAGATCCGCTATGATGAACTCGCTGGTTCGAATCAGTGGGGTCGAAGGCGAGTGGGTGAAGTGAGCCTTGACCGCCCTAATTCGGCCTTGCGCTCACCAACAACAGTGGAAAGCTGGGTTTCAATTGAACTTCCTTGGCGACCCGCTCCACTCGAAAACCGTCGAAGTGGTGGATGTGGTTTGGAGAACTCGGGGAGAAATCGGAACTTAGGAAACCAGCTGGACGGCGGCGGCGGGTTTGGGCTGAGCCTTGACCAGGGAGTGGCGGCGGGAAGTGAGGTAGAGGGAGAGGAGGAAGAGGGTGATTGCCCGGATCCCCTTTTCAATTTTATTTTTTTTGGTTGAGTTGGCAGGTAGATGGATATCCACGTGTGCAAGCTTTGGAGGGAGTGGGCTGACGTGTAAAGGGATCCATTACGGCCACATCAGCTCTTAACAGACTAATGAATGAAAAATGTAACAGACGTATTATATTGAAATAAAATAATAGATAAGGTATGAAAGTGAAATTTTTTAAAGATGTTGTATGTTGTTACAATAATAGACTTCAAACCTAAGAATGTGTGCAACTGTAATTTACATTTTTGTTTTTTTGGGGGAAAACTTGTCCGTCTCTTATTTTGGCCGAAGCATCTAGTCAGTTGCGTGCCGTGGTCAACAAAAGTGAACACATAACATCGATATTTGATTTTGATTATCCACAGTAACATTCATGTCGTGATGCAGAAAAGTAGTTCCCAAATAAATGGAACCACCTGCCCCAACCACTTCCACATATGGACGTATTTGCAGCGCGAAAATATGGGACCTAAATCTCCAACCAAGAAAAAAAGTGGGACTCAAAATCCCCATTAAACAAACCTTTATTATATAATATAATAAACCGTGTCAAATCAAGTTTAATGGATACAACTTTCACAAGGCGCAGCTTTGCTTGGACTTGAAAGTCACAGCAGCGTAGAAGATTTGAACATTTCATCCCCATCTTCTCTATTTATTTCAGGTATTTAAATGAACAACCTTTCTGTGTGGTTCTTTCATCTCTTCACTGACGACTTTCACAAGGCGCAGCTTTGCTTGGACTTGAAAGTCACAGCAGCATAGAAGATTTGAACATTTCATCCCCATCTTCTCTATTTATTTCAGGTATTTAAATGAACAACCTTTCTGTGTGGTTCTTTCATCTCTTCACTGACTCCTCCTTTGATGCTGATCCAGTTTTCCCCAAGAAAACACAGAAATTATGGCTTCGGCAGGATCAGCATCCAGCCGTTCACTTCAAGACACCCCCACCTGGGCTTTGGCAGCAGTTTGTTTTGTGTTCATTTTTCTCTCTCTATTTATAGAGCACTTGATCCATCTCATTAGCAAGGTATGTACATGTTACCTTTTGTAAGATATTACCATCAAGCTTGTTGAAAAGAGTCAAATGGTTTTTGAAACTGGTTTCACTAATTTCAAACTTTCTTTAATTTGATCATGTATTTTGATGCAGTGGCTCAAAAAACACAGAAAAACCGCCTTGTTCGAGGCCGTAGAGAAGCTCAAATCAGGTAAGTTATTTCTGTTTGCTGATTCATTAGAAAAAGAACTCAGAACCTATCCTAATTCTGAGAGTATTCTTCCCACGTAGGCAGTTTATGCAGAATGTATGTTCTAGTTGGTAATTTGACACAATTTGCTGAATCAAATTTTTTATTTTTTTGGTGCAGTGCTTATACTCCTGGGATTTATGTCACTAATTTTGACAGTATCACAAAGATCCATATCCAAAATATGCATACCCACAAAAGTTGCATTCACCATGCTTCCCTGCAGAAAAAATGCACCAACAAAAACCACCAAAGCACTTGGTTTTGAGCAAATACCAATAGAAAGAATGCTTGCAGCAGCCGATACCAGTGAAGATCACTGTGAATCCCAGGTATGTTATTAAGTATTTTGCTTTTATTGATATATTTTTGCGATGAAGAGGGTAGTTGTTTTTCTCTTTTAATTTAGTTTTATTATTTAATTAAAAGGAAATTTGGGTTTGCAGGGAAAGACCTCATTTATATCTCAAGGGGGGCTCAATCAGCTCAACAATTTCATCTTCGTCTTGGCAGTTATGCAGATTGTGTATAGTGTTCTCACCATGGCTTTAGGAAGGGCCAAGGTATGCATTTCCAATTTTTCACTCTTTTTCTTTTGTATAACATTTTTTTTCCACACATTGGCATCGTGCGAGATCAGCAATCTTTAGAGTCCAAAGCATGTATCATGCAAAACAGTCGATCGTTCAATAATTGTATGTGAACAACAGTTTGGGTGTTTATAGCTCTTCCGTCGCCCAACTCTCAACCATAATCCCACCCGATGTTCTCCAAACCACACCCCATAACAATGTCCTCACCGACAGTTTGGGTTTGAGAATCTGGTTGTTAAAAATAGTAGAATCCCAATTAAATTTCTACAAATTGACTTTTTTTTTTAGATTTTGAGAATGCATCCCAACCTGAAACTGAAAAGAATTAGGTAACAATGTCCTTGTTTCACATGGAAAATTTTCACGTTTGGGTGTGTGAAGTCAATTTTATGCCCCCCACGAGGCAGCCGGGGGGAGCTTTGAGCATTGAAAGGCAGAAAAAATGCATCAAGATTCGGATCATGTGTCATGTCATATAGTCAAAGGAAAAGTATATAATTTTTCAAATTATTCTAATCCTATTTGTGTTACGTATGTATTATCTTACTACATGTTAATTAATTATAAAAATATTGTGGCAGCCACTTCAATTTGTTGTCTTCTAAATCTTTAGTCGAAAAAAATAAAACATACATCCAGAAGAAATGTTAAGGAGACTCTTAAAATGGGACTTTTCATAGATTATATGTCACCTCACTGTTTAACGTTAATTCTTACACCAATATTATAAAATGTTGTGCCAAAAATATGAAATGGCAGAAAGTTCATGAAGAGTCTCACTTTTAAAACATTCTCCATTGCATTTCTAATATTCTAGTGGCTTTTTTTATTTCCTTGTAATAATTTATTAATTTATAACTAATTGGTTACTCGGGTAACTTGTTTAACATTGCGTTCAAACAAATTTACAGATGAGGCGTTGGGAAGCATGGGAAAAAGAAACTCAGACAGTGGAATACCAAGTGGCAAATGGTATGATAAACAATGACATAAAATTCTTAATCGTTTTAGGTGTAATCTTAATTTGTTTAATTTGTTCCATAATTCAATTTCAATAAAGTACAGCAGGTAATTCAATCTTCTTCTTTTTTCAATACTCAACTTCTTTTGGGTATAGATCCTAATCGGTTTAGGTTTACAAGGCAGACTACATTTGCTCTTCGACATATGAGTTCTTGTACAGGAAGAGGAACCACTGCTCAACTGTGGATTGTGAGTTGATTTTCTTTTCACTTTAATTATTGTTATTATTATAATCATAAGATTTTATGTTAACATATATGTGGTTGTCCTGAATCATGATGAGTTTTTTGATCATAATTAATTATTAAATTGTTAATTATGTATTATGCAGAGGTGCTTCTTCCGGCAGTTCTTTCATTCAGTGGACAAAGTTGACTACCTCACTTTGCGCCACGGTTTCATTTCAGTGAGTATATATAAATAGACAAACAAATAAGATATAAAAAATATATCATTCTGTTCAATGTTAATTAATTGGTTCTCATTTCTCATATCTCAGTAGTTTATATCTCAAGTATGTTTTGCACAAATTTTGCAGACTCATTTGTCCACAAACCACAATGCATTCGATTTCCAAAAGTATATACAACGATCACTGGACAATGATTTTAGAGCTGTAGTCGGAATCAGGTTGCCGCTTGTTATTTTTATTAAATTTTAATTAGAAAACCTGAGTTCATTAAGGTTGCTAATTATATCTACAATTAATTTAGTTTGTTCATGTTGGCTAATTGTGTGTTTGTGAAATCCATTACTTGGCAGCCCTTTCCTATGGTTTATTGTCGTCATCTTCATCCTCCTTGATGTCCATGGTAATTAAGAAGCAATCAATTAAGTCCTTAATTTGCTTATTCAACCTAAATAATTTCTTTAGTTTCTGGTTGTTACTAATTAACTATATGAACTTAAACAGGTTGGCAGGTGTATCTCTTGGTATCATTTGTGCCACTAATTGTATGTACTAAATTTTAAACTAGCTCTTTCTAATCAAGGTTTTACTTTACTAATTCTTGTAGTAATTAAGGGCTAATTAAGAATTATGTGTTCGTAGATAGTTCTAGTTCTTGGAACCAAACTGGAAGTAGTAGTAGCAAACATGGCTCATCAACTTCATGATCAGCATCACGTGATTAAAGGAACTCCTCTGGTGCAACCAAAAGACAGTCACTTCTGGTTCAGTCAACCACAGTTCGTCTTGACTCTTTTACATCTCACTTTGTTTATGGTAAATACTCATCTTCTTTCTTAACTCCATATGAGTACTAATGCATAATTAATCATCTCAGTTATTACTATGATCAAATTAACTGACATGATTTCGTCTTTGCAGAATGCCTTTGAACTTGCTTTCTTTATATGGGTCACGGTACGTGTTATTAATTTCCACTTGTTCGTTATTTAGTTAGAAATGTGTTATCTTGACAAACATTTTGTTATTTTTATCATCTTCTCTATCTAAACTAATAAACCATTAATTAGATTAACCATTACCTGAATATATATATATATATACACACATATATATATGTTATTTATTAGATCGACAACATGACAATATAACACGTCAGATTGTTTGATAAAAGTACACTACTCCAGTTTAGTCGATCGATATAGTACTCGAGATAAAAGTTACTTTGTTCTAATGAAAATTAAGATAAAAACCAACTTACCTCTCCTTTCTTAATTATTTTCAGATGCAATTTGGGATACACTCCTGCTACCATGAACACATACATATTATAATCGTACGAGTGGTTTTAGCGTAAGTACCAACGCTCATCTTTGAATCTTCCTCTATTTTCTCTCATCATCTACATATGTACACTCAATTTTGCACGTCTGTTATTGTACAAATCAGATGCTACTTAGCATTAATGTTCCACTAAAAGTAAATGGTTGACGAATTTCTGTAGGGTGACGGTTCAAGTGATGTGCAGTTACATTACTCTTCCCCTCTATGCTCTAGTGACCCAGGTAATGCATGCCTTGACTTGCATATGAGCATATAGTTGTTTTCTCTTGTCAGATATTATGTATTGCCATGCATCAAACTATCAATATGAATCACAGTCGAATACAATCGAATCGATCAACTGTTAAAAACTAACAGCTTGATAGTGTAACATATCATTTGATAAGAATATAACCCTCGACATTGTACACCTAAACTCAGGTTATATATGCATGCAGATGGGATCAAATTTCAAGAGTGCAGCAGTGCTTGAAGAGCAAACAACAAATGTTATAAAGCAGTGGCACGCTGACGTGAAGAGAAAGAGGAAAAATAAATCACACTGTTCACAATCTGGTCATGACGAAAATTCGTCTAGAATCATGAATTCCCCTGAATTCTCTTCACATCGTCCCCAATTAACTTTCGCCGAAATGAACCAGAGCCATCCTAGAGAAACTGAGAATTTTCATGATAACCAAGAAATTGTTGAGGATCATCAAGAAGGGCTGGCCAAAATGAAATTGAATTAGCCAGCAATGCGTCATCTAGTGAGGTACATATAGGAATGCCTGAGGTCATCAGAACACAAACTTAATCCTTTTTGGCAAAACCAAACAAGTGTGATAAATAGGTTAGCCCATTAATTAGAGGATTGGAGTTTCTCGATTTAATTTTGGCATACCCTGTATATACCCATTATAATTAGAATGCTTTGTTAACCCATTATCCTATATATCTTGTTTTTAAGGTAATAAGTATTTTATTCATCAAATGAAACCAAGAACATCATCCATCAACCATACAATTCCATGATTACGAACGCAATAGAAAGACAATACAAAAATCCCCACATAACTACATTTCACCAAATGGAACAACAATGCTTACGAGGGCAAAACCTTGCATCAATTTTTGATGAACTTGTAAAAGACGACGTTCATTCGGCAAAGAAGCCATGCTATGAGACACCATGGCGATGTCCTCATAGGCTTAACGAAACCACACAAAAATAATAGGCACAAAAGCTTTCCTCCTGGAGAAAGAGAGTGACCACAATCACAACCACAAAGACTCTTCTCAACAAAGCAAGAGAGTGACCACCATGAAAAAAAAAAAAAAAAAAGAAATAGAAGGAAGGGATCAAGAAGGATTGTTGCCGACCTAAGGTCAAAATTAGGGTCGATGGTCGTGGGTTTTCTTTGATGTTTTTTTCCTCATGTGGCTAGGTTTTTTTTTTTTCCTTCTTGATCACCATCCTTATCTCCTCTTTCATTCTCTAAAGAACCCAAAACCCACCTTCTACAGAACCAGGTTGTCAAAAATTGCAGAGATGAGTTGCAAATGGTGAACGATCAATGATGCAGATGCCTGCATATGGTGAATCAAAAATTGCAGAAGCCGCCTGGACTGCTGACTAGAGCTGCATATGACTGCCTAAAGCGCCTAGGCCTCCCAGCTTTTGTAAATGTCTTGACCAAAATCGCAGTAGAGCATTGTTGCCTAGTGCTTAGGTGACCGCCTAGGGCAACAAAAAAACATTTGTTAGAGGAATCAACATGTAGTACAACATATGAGACGAGTAATGTCCTTTGCCAATTTACGACAATTAATCACTATTCAATGAATCGGCCTAGGGGCTAGCCGATGGAGCGCCGCTGAGATTTAGGCCAAATCATTCAGCAAAATCGAGTAGGAGTGAGATGCCACTTAGGCGCACTCTAGGAGGTTTAGGCGGCGATCTAGGCAATGGTTTTTTTTTTTTTTTTTTTTTTAACATTGGCTCTCTCGTCTTTGGTCACAATTACATCTCTTGTAGATGATGCAAGATTTGCTGAGAGAGATAAGGAAGGTGGGAGGGAGAGTGTGAGTGAGAGAGAGAGAGAGAGAGAGAGAAAGAGAAGGTGGGAGAGATAGTGTGAGTGAGAGAGAGAAAGAGAGAGAGAGAGAGAAAGAGAAGGTGGGAGAGATAGTGTGAGTGAGAGAGAGAAAGAGAGAGAGAGAGAGAGAAAGAGTTTAGATGGGAAATTTACAATGATGGTTGTGTTGAAAATCTAAAATTTGGGAGGCGAGAGGAATGTGAAATGTTGAGAAGCAAAATTGGACGGGAGAGAGAAAGTGATCACGTAAACAACGTTGATCTACTAGAAATTTGACAAAAAATTGAAATTAATTATTGGGAGAGTGAGAAATAGTGAAGAGAAGAAGGTGATGATTCAAAGAGAGGGAGGGTAAAGAAGGAAGTGAATAAAAGAGACTGAGGCGACTACTTCATTTTGTAAAGAAAAGAAAAAAATTCAAAACAATCCCTGAACGTTCATCCATCATGAATGCTCATGATTGAAGAATCCCAAGGATCATGAGGAAATGAATCTGGAGAGGATCCTAGTCCACGTTTTATTTTCTTTTTTATAAAAAAAAGAAAAAAGAAAAAAAGACCACACTATATTATGTACTTAAAAACTCTCACATTATATTATATATTTAAAAGAAAAACATATTATTCAATGCTTATATATTATATGTTATACAGTAAATTTAATTGATTTATACGATATATAATAAATATACTCAAATTTCCTTAGTTTGCCTAAGCCTACCTAAGTGCTTAAATTCAAAGGCCCAACCTGTTACACAATTAGTGTCTATTATCTTTTAAAATTCCGCAATTAATACTAAGGCCCACCGGCCCAAAGGCATACTGAAAACACCAACCATTTTGGTGTGGAAATTGGAATCAATCAATCAAATCTTGGTGCGACACAAAACATATAGTTAAAGTTGGAGACCCACTTGTTAAAGAAAATTATTAGAAAACATGTTGGTGCTTAGTTTTCAGCCTTATTTGACTCGGATAGTTCCAATTGGGACACCCCGTTGGCCCACTGGCCCCAACAAACATGTGTGCATTTTTGTTCACGGCTCTAAAGTTATGGTAATATTCATCACTATATTTATTATCATCAAACAACTTAAACTCATTCAACAATAATAAATAAGGTGCTAAACTCACTATTATTTAAGGATAGTAAGAAAAAAAATATTTCCATCTAACATAGATTACAAAACCTACCTTAGCTTTTGGGTAGTAATTAGTCCAAGAAAAATGCAAGAGATAACCTTTCTTTTTTTCTTTTTTTTTTCTTTTTTTTTTTAACAAATGATATTATATACACTAAAGGGGGGTAATAAGAGTAAGTTAAGCCTCACAATAGGCATTACTAGTCCAAGAAAAATGCAAGAGATAACCCTTTTTTTTTTTTTTTTTTAACAAATGATATTATATACACCAAGGGGGTATAAGAGTAAGTTAAGTCTCACAATAGGCTAACAATAATGTAGTTCAAATTCGCTTTTGACGAGAATCAAACCTAAGACCTTTTACTTACAAATGAAGAGGAATATCACTAGACCGTAGTGCTAAGTGGCAAGAGATAACTTTTAAGTAATTGTGTTTTTTGTTATTTACAATTTAAGGATCAATATTAAATATAATAAGTTATTAGCACTACAGTCTAAGATAATATTCCACACTATAAATATAAAGTTTTGTATTCGACTTATATATGAATGATGAGTTCGATAATTGATTGTCATGATTTGTAGATTAATTTCACTAACATCACATTAAAATTCTCATGAAACTCTCTGAGATTTGAGAAATTATACTAACCCCTACTAAGATTTTAAATCATTTTCACACAATCGCTTTCACTGAAAGTTAAAGAAATTAGTAAAAAAAAGATCTCTTAAGGATAATTTACACTTAATAGTTATAATTGATGTTTTATAATTTTGGTGATGAGTTTTAGTTATGAAATTGATTATATTTTAAACTGAGGATGAAGTATAGTTGACTTGTTTAATTTTTACGAGCTCAGGTTAAGTTTGGCTTGCTTCTTATACGAATCGAGCTCAACGTGTCTTAAGTTTTTTTAATTTTTTTTTGAACAAACGGTATTATTTACACTAAAGGAGAGGGGGTGGACTTAGCCTCATAATGGGCTAACAACGTGTCTCAAGTTATTTATTAAATTTAGTCAATTTTGTCTTACAGTAAAAATGAGTAACTTGGCGATACATTTTAATTATACAATATATAATATAAAACACAAACAAAAAAATCAAACACATTACTTTTTCTTTATACAAGAGAGTTGGGTATTTGGCTAACCTACACAATAGTGACTACTGTTTACAGTAGTTTAATGGTTTTCACATACTGAACGAATGATCAGTAGGTATTGAGAAAATAATGGGATTGTTTCATATGAGTCCCTTAAGAAGAAGGTCTAAAAATGTACTTATTTTTGTAGCGATAAAACTCTACGAGAGTCACGTAAACGTCTTTTCTTATTAATATGATGATCGAACCTAGTGGGGGCAAGGTCATGCTTGTAGTTTGTTTAGAAATAAAAGAAGATGAGGATATAATATCAAATCTCTGTTATAAAAAAGAAAAAATAAAAAAGAAAAAAACTAAAGTCAAATTGAAGATAACTAATCCAAACTTTGAAAAAACGTAAACGCAATTTATCAAAATCAAAATCTCAAATATGATCTTTTCATTGCAAATTTCTTACATATGATTTAGTTCAAGTTGTCTAATAAAATAGACAAGATGCTCACGAGTTATACGAACCAAACACACTAATGTCATTCAAGCTTGGTATATTCTTATCGAGAGGAACGTATATTTCTTTCACAAGTCAAAACAAGCGCCAAATCCAATACAAACTCAAGTCATTTCAAAGCAATTTACAGCCCTAGTTAAAAAGGCCATATTAATTAGTTTTTGCACTGTGCCCCGTAATATAAATTCCCCTGCATGTATGACTCGGTCTCTTCTGCACACACACACACACCACCACCACCACGCATCACCTAAATCGCGGTCGCTTTAAAAGGGCTCAATGGTTCCTACATGTTTGTCGAGTACAAGAGCATCTATCCATTGCATTCGTTTGATGTTATTTGATGTATCAGCATAATATAATTTTTCTTTTTGTTTAGGGTTTGTTAAGTACTATGTAAGAGAATAAAAACAAAACCTTTACCATAATAATGTAGTTTATAGGATGGAACACGGTACCAACATGTAGCTTTTGGTATTTTCCAAAAGAAAAATAAATAAATAAACATGCATATAGCTTTTGGTTGCAGCATACCGGACCAGCCAGGCCAAAATGGCCCTTTGATATTCAACCATAAACTCGATCGTCCTTTAAAGGGATCAGCTGCCAACAGCTGTGTGGTTCTCTTTGCAACATATTATTATCCGGAGTTACTTCTTTTTTGTAGTATATATATAATATCAAACTACATTTTGATGCTGAGGTTAATGACAGTTCCATTGTTTTAAATTATAGGTTTTTTAGTCAAAATGGTTTCTGAAATTTGCATAACTCCTCACTTTCAATAGAAGTGGTTCATGAATTTGTCCACCATAAATCATTTTGGTCATTCCTTAAAGAATCTCTATTAAATAAGGATAAAATGATCAAAATACTCTCAATTTTTGTCAAATCATTTTTGCCCATTGTTTATTAAATTGAGGGTATTTTTGTCATTTAGTCATTATTTAACATAATTTTTCAAGGAATGACCAAAATAATTGATGGTGGACAAACTCAGAGATCACTTTTATTGATTTCAATTCTCAGGGATCAAAGTGATGAGTTATGCAAATCTCAAGGATCATTTTAACTAAAAAGCCTACATTATACGAAAATAACAACTGCAAAGGAATGAGGATAAATTGGAACTTTTAGAATCTTTCTAGGAGTATATACATTATATATGCATATTGAATTTTCCAATGCTTTCAGTAACTCAGAAAAAAAAAAATGGTAAGAACAAAAAGATATCCATAGTCAGTGGCGGATTAAAGAAATATTCTTTAAAGAGTGAGTGAGAAAATAGCGTGTACAGTGTGCATTTGAACAAAAACAACACGTAAAATGTTTAACGATACATTTGTTTGAACATCATCTCCCGAGTGCTACGCGTTTGTCGATTAGTAATATAAAAAGATAAAAAAAAAATATTTATACGAAATAGAAGTAGCTATTTACCATTAAATAGTTTTATGTTTCACTACAAGGTAAAAAAGATTTGTAATATAATATAGGGTTAATATCAGTTTACTACCTTGAAATTTTGTGGTTTTCAACATTTGGTACATGAAATTTTTTTCATCCCAGAGTCATACCTTAAGTCTTAATTTTGGGACAGTTTCATACATCTGTTAAGTTTTCCGTTAGAACTTCTGTTAGCTGATGATGTGGCGCCCATGTGGACAATAACTGAGTACCACGTGTCAATATGAGCCACTTCAATATTAAAAAAGCAAAATACAAAAATACAAAAATACAAAAAAAAAAAAAGTGGAAAACCTCTCGTCTTCTCCCCCAACCCCCTCCCTTCCTTCCCTCTGCAACCTGCACCCTCTCCCCCAGCCTTCCTTCACCACCAGTCTCCTCCAACCTTCCCCTACCTTCTTCGTTCTTCCCTCTGTAATCTCTCTGAAATCCCTACAAGCCTAACCCATGTGGATATTTCTCCTCCTACCACAATTTCTTCCCCACTCCCTTTTCTATCTAAAATCCCTTTCTGCAACCTACAATCTGCCATCTCCTCTAACACACTCAAATTATAATTCGTAAAACCCTAATTTCTATCCATTTCTCTCTCTCCGCTGCTCCAGAAAACAAAAAAAAAAAAAAAAAAAAAAAAAAAGAAAAAGAAAACCCTAATTTCCATTGGCAAAGAGAAGAGAACAATCGGTGTTGTGAAGGAATCAAAGATCGAAGTTGGGGAGGCGTAGATGCATGTTGTAGGAGTGAAGGAAGGAAGGTGGGGGTTCCTGCACTTCATATTGCAGGTTGCCCAGAGAAAGGGTGGTGAAGGAAAGTATGGGGCTTCACGACGGGGGTTTTGGTGTTTTGCTTCTTGTTGCGGGGGTCACCAGCGACCAAAATGATGGCATAGAAGACAGAAGGGAGGGGGTTGGGTGCAGGGTGCAGGGGGTTGGGGGAGGTAGAAGACGGGTTGAGTTTTTTTTTTTTTTTTTTTTTTGTATTTTTTTAATATTGAAGTGGGGCCATATTGACACGTGGTGCTCATTTATTGTCCACGTGAGCGCCACATCATCAGTTAACAAAAATTCTAACGGAAAACTTAACGGATGTATGAAACTATCCTAAAATTAAGACTTGAGGTATGACTTTGGGATTAAAAAAACTTCATATACCAAATGTTGAAAACCACGAAACTTCAAGATAGTAAACTAAAATTAACCCTATAATATATGTGAGTTGCTTTGGTTTTATTATTTTGCTTTACTTTTTATTTTATGGAGATAGATGCTTTGGTTGTTATATTGGTAGGACTGGGACAGGAGAGGTGGGGTCTTAAAAGGAACTCCTTAAGCACAATGATTAAGTAAAAGATAAAAAGGTAAATTGTCGTTTGATCTCTGAATTATAACGTCAATTGAACTTGACTTCTTTATTTAGTAAATTAACCTACTAAACTTTTAAAAATTGGCCAATAAACCCCTTTATTCAAAATTTTCAGATTCGATCGTTCATATCAAATTGAAGGATGTATTCTCATGCAAATAAGAAAAATACTTTTGAGAGTACCAAAAGAATTTTCAAAATTAAGAAGAAAATAAATAAATAAACCACCCAGATAATTGAACAGCGACTTGTGGCTGCGGGTGGGGAGGTGGATTTAGGAGTGGTTGCTATCACTTTTTATTTTATTATTAGGGTTTAGATTGAAGAAAAGTTAACAAAAAATTGGAATCTCTCTTCAAATATGACGGTGAGTGGTGAATTTTTCAATTTTGTAAACTTTAAGTCCTTAATTTTCAAAAAAATAGTTGAGGGGCTGAATTTCAACTGACGTTATAGTTCAAGAGATCAAACAACACTTTATTCAAGATAAAAATAGGGCAAAATCATCTTGTTCTTCACACCGTCGACTTTGCATCTTCTGCTTCCAGGTTTCATTCACAGAGAAAAACTAGGTTGCCTAACTGTCCTTTACATATCTCTATCCCAAACCAAGGGGTCTTTTTTGAACTCATAGTGTGCACGAAATGCCTACTGCCTAAACGACCATGGAGTCAACCAAGGCTCTCCCAATCAATTATCCAGCGTTCATGGGGTCAACTGACCCACTTTGACCCACCGTAGATCCGTCCCTGACCATAGTGTGCACCACTACCACATCGAATGCTTAATGTGCGTTATAAACTCTTAAGTTAAAGTAAGTTTAAGAGAGATAGCTTCAAATATGGTGGTTCCCAGAGAAGAATTAAGAGCTACTGAGATGTAATAAAAAGTTTGAACGTTAAGACCACTAGTAAAAAAAATCCTTGCGCGACGAAACACACATCGTCGTGCAAAGTCTTGCGCTATGAAACTTTGCGCGACGAAATTTTAAAGTTCGTCGCGCAAAGTCTTGCACTATGAAACTTTGCGCGACGAAACACACATCATCACGCAAAGTCACTTTGCATGACAAAACCTTAAACTTCGTCGTGCAAAGTCTTTACAAAAATAAATAAAATTATTTTTTAAAAATCTTTGCGCGACGTAATCCAAATATTTCGTCGCCTAAACCAATTTATTTTCATTTTTTTATTTAATTTTATATTACAAATTTTAAAATATAGTTATTTTCATAAGTTTTTTATTATTTTTTAAAACTTTGCGCGACGATTATCAATATTTAGTCACCTAAACCTTATTTACTTATTTTTTTTATTTATTTTTATATTTTCTATTTGTCGATGAAAATTTTTGTCGTCTTCAGTCTTGACGAAAATGCGCTTGCAAAACAATGAACACCTTTTATCAAAGACTTAAGCCTCACATGCCCACGAGATAGAGGGGGTTAGGCCAATGGATCTCCGATGCCTAAGTCAGTTCTTTGAGAGAGTAAAGTGTTTAGGGCTTTTTTAGGGTAGCAAAAACTTCTGGAATTTGGTAGAATATAGGGTATATATAGGGGAGAGGGCCGGCCATAGTGTTAGGGTTTACCCTACACATGGCGGCATCCTATTGCCAAATGTTTTATGGAGAAATATTCTCAAGGTGTTAAATAAGAAATAATATCTTGAGATAATGGACTAATTATCCTTAATTGATTTAAATTGGGATTACTTACTTGATTGGAGTTAATCTTCAATTGGGAATGTATTAAAGATAGGATTTGGGTAATTAATCCTTATCTTTAATGCTTTGACTTTTCCTTGCTAAAGGTAGGTGAGTTGTGGGCAGTCATATTCAGCTGCTGAGACCTCCAAGGGTGTGAGCTTCGCGTGGGAGTACTTGACGAGCCTGCCCATTTATTGAGGGCAATCTTGTATTTCTTAAGTAAAAGTCCACGTGTTGCTTCTAGGATTTTTGGGATTATTTTAGGTTCCACAAATGCCCCCACACCTGTTAGGTTGCATGTAGAAAAAAGGTAGTAGGTGTAGAAATTCCAAGCTACATAGGTTTGTAGGATTGTTTTTTGAACTTGATCTTCTTTCTTGATTTAAAGATAGACTTCTTCTAGGAAAAGGAAACCGATTGCCCCTAATACTTATTTAATTCTACCTTAAGTAGTGGATTAAATAAATTTGGAGAACAATCATCATTCTAACAAGGAAGAGAGAAGCCAGAGGAATTTTTTTCCCTCTCCCCTAGCTTTCTTCTTCTCTTGCCCTTGCAAAGAGTCGTCTCTCGTTGTTCTTTTTCTTCTCCATGCTACACCAAGGTAAGAAAAATTTGACTTTTCTTCTTCTTGAATTTTCAGGAGTCTTGGAACTTAAAAAATTGGCTCGGCAGGGGCCGAGGATATGCGAAACAAGTGGTAAGAGTGCCACGGAGCTGTTGCATATGGTGGTGCGACGCGGGAACTAGCTGGCATGGGCCAGGTGATCATCTCGGCTCGGGCTAAGATGGCTGAGTGCGGGGAGGCTGGCTTGGGCCGGGCCTTCAAGGTTGCTGGGCACAAGCCCGTGCAGGGAGAGGTGAGAGAGTAGGAGAGACCAGCGTGGGTCGGCTCTCGGGTCTTGGTGGCCTGGGCCTGTTTCCTTAGAACGATGGGCGCGCAAATAAGAGGGGGAGATGAAGTGCGAGCCTCCCCCCGTATTGGGTCGTGTTGCGAATGAGAGGGCTGGGCTGTGGGGCCTGGCACTGGGGTGCTAGGCTTATGGTCATTTATATATATATATATATATATATTTTTTTTTTTTCTTCGTACTTTTTGCGGATACTTTAAGATGTCTTCCTTCAATTGCAAAACTGATGAGTATCATCCACCTTTGCACCGTTAAGGTGGTTCTTCCGGCAAAATGGGCTACTTCAAGGCTGCACATGTCAAGATCAATTCCGATAAGTTGTTTCGGGACTTTCTCGAGACATACAAGCATGCGATTCCGTCAGGGGTTGGCATCAAGCGAGTGAAGGATGATAGCGGCCATGAACTTTGCGGTGAAAGTTTCACTGCTAGGAAAAAGGCTATCAAATTCCATTCGTATTATTTCGTGTTGGTATTTACTTTTCCCATGCCACGTCTTTTCCAAGAGGTGATCTGCTCCACGAAATGCACGCCTACTCAATGCTCTTCAAATGCAGTTTGTGTGATGGTGGGGTTCTCGAACTTGAGCAGGTTCTTTGATCTTGGCTTGACCATAAATGAGTTTTGGTACTTCTTCGAAATTGGCCATAAGGAAGGCGTGGGGCAGCTGAGGTCTCGCCATAGACTGCTTGATGTTTCCTGCAAAGGTGATCATGAGTGGGTGAGAGACGATTTGGAGGTTAGTGGAGAGTGGGAGTCTGACTTTTATCTTGAGTTGCGTGTTCTACCAGTCTTTATTAGTGGCAAGTGAACTGCTTCGTTCCTGGCCTGCTTGAATTTTTGTTGAGTTGCTCCATGACTTCAGTTTAATGATTGTCATTTTTACTTTGTGTAGATTCAGAATTTGGCTTAACTCCAAGAACTTCGGCATATATGAAGAAAGTACACATCGCCTTGGGTATTCCTGCTGAGTACCGTGAGTGGCGCTGGCTGTTCAATCTTCTTCGTCAGGAGAAATGCGGGCTGCCGTCGAAGGAAAAGATAAAGCGGATAAAGGATGAAACACTTGCTCGTCTGATTGCTGTTGTAGGGCCTGTTGCCAATAAAGGTGGAAGGAAGAGGTTTTCTTCACCTGCTTGTGAGCCTTTGGTTGAGAAAAAGCCAAATACTTCTTATGCTGCTTGCATGGGTTTATCTACTGCTGAGAAGCTTGTGATCGATTTGACATCTCCAAAGGGGACGAAAAAGTCCATTGAGTCTGAGCTTGTGAAACTTACTGCTCTGAAAACGGCGACAACCATTGCTGAGAGGATTACCCAGCAGAAAAATTCGATGGTGCCCCCAATGTCTAGGTTCGTGTCGAAGTGCGAGTCGGGAGCTAAGTCCGGTTTGGCTTCTGAGAGGTTCGTTGCTATGAAGAACGGGAAGGTGGATTCTGCTGCTAAGGTGGTGCATGGGCCTGTTCCTCCTCATGTTGCGACTAATTAGTCTGCTGAGAAAAGAAATCTACTCGTACAGGCAGTTGTGAGAGATTCATTGAGTCTGAGGCTGAAGAGTTTCTCGAGATTTGTGTGCTGCTACAGGGCTGACCTGCTTGAGGATGTTGATGCATACGCCAAGTTCGTTGACAGTGTTGGGAAAGTTGTAAACTGCTTAGACTCTTTTGCGAAATGTCCTGCCTACTCGAGGTCACAGCTTCAATCTTCACTAGCCAAGGTTGGCCCAATATCCTATTATGGAGAAATGGGTCGCTGACGATCATGAAGGTCTGCGATGAGATAATCGGTAGGCTGGTTACGTCGAACGTGATGGTGCCAATAGCAGTTAAGGTAACTCCATTAAATTCGGTCAAAACCTCCGCTTTGCATTTGATCATGCTTTCCAAGCCCATCTTCTGGATGACTAATAGTTGTCGACCATAATTCTGTCAACAGTGGCGTGTGCTAGTTGAACAGAAATCATCAAGGTGTCGTCGTGGGGAAAGTCTACCGTCTCTGCATCCTGCTCGGTGAAGCCGACGATTGGTTCAGGTACAACATCTATAGCTTAAACCTGAAAGACCAATCTCACTTACTGAATCTTCTTTTTCTTGGAACTATTGGTGGCCCCCAAATGCTCGGACTTGGCAAATATGTCGTTGATTCGGATCATATTGGCTGGGGGTGCAGAGTCGACATCTGCTTCTCACCTGGGCTGGGTAGCTAGCTTGTCGACATACTTGTCGCACTTGCTTTCGTTTATGAGCTTCTTAAGGTACATCATCCATGTGATGCACTTGTTGGTTGTGTGCCCGAAACCCAAGGTTCTAAAAAACGCTAAGCACTAGTCGGGCGACGGACTGGCGCTTAGCGCCTAGGTGGCTAGGCGGGGTCTAAGCGGGCGCCTAGGCAGTCTAAGCGGATTGAGGTAAATTTTTTGTATATCTTGTACGTAAGTATATACTGACACTTACAAAAAATTATACTTATATGAAATCCCTAAATAAGATAGTAAAAGAATAATAAAATGTGTATCTAACAAGTTCAAAAAATCAATAGCACTTAGATGCTATGAATTGATAGGCTGACAAGCTATGCTGTTTTAAATGAGAAAAAAATTATTAATAACACTTGATGATGGATGAACTAATAGCCATTTTACTTTAAGAAAAGCAAGATGCTAGTTGTCTAAACTTGAATGGACAGAAACAAAAACAAAAACAAAAAAAAAATTAAAAAATTAAAAAGTGATCACATGGGTGTGGAAAGAAGAGAGAGAAACTAATTTTCTCTCTTCTTCCTCTTCAAAAGAACACAGACCAGAAGCATTCATCCTTTCTCAAGTTTGAACACAGAAAAAATTGAAATTCCCAGATCGCCTAGGCCACACAGTCGCCCGCCTAGGCTGCCCAAGGGCCGCTCAGGCCGCCTCGGCGCCCACCTAATCTCTGTCCCGATTTTGCATTAATCCCGGCGGTTGGCCACCGCCTAGTACCTAGGCGGCTGCCTAGGCTAATTTTTAGAACACTACCCAAACCTCTATGGAATGCATAATACTTTGTCTGGTCCATCTTGGAGGTGTCTCCCCTCATGGGTGGCGATATCTTGAACCACAACTTCTTGGCTTGTTTTTGTCATTGGACGGTTTATCACCAACCTTCGTCTGAGTTGGCTATGTGTCTTTACACGGCTGCTCAGTCGACTTCTGGGAGCGCTTGGCTTCATCCCAAAGGGAGTGCTTTTCTGCCAAAGCATAAAAGTCTGCCAAGTCAAATTCTCGCCCATGATCAATTATCTTAAAAGTGAGTTATCTGCTGGGAGCCTATTTCGGAAGGTTGAGCATGCAATGCTATCATGGCATCCGACAATCTTCACATTCTCCGCCTTGAACCTCTTGATGTATGTGCGGAGGGATTCTTTCGGGTTCTTCTTCATGTTGAAGAGGTGGTCAGACTTTTTTTGATCGAGCGATATGACGAATATTCCTTAATGAAAACCAAGGAAAGTTCATTGAAGTTGCAGATTGAGCATGGTAGCAGGGTGTGGAACCAGTATTGCGCCTCACCTTAGAGTGTCGTGGCAAAGATTATGTAAATGAGAATGTCATTGTTGGCATAAAGGGTTATGACGCTTCGGGAGTGCATCAAGTGTTTGTCCAGATCTTCATCTCCTTTGAACAAGGTGAAATACGGCGGGCTGAACTTTCACGGTGGCTCTCTTTGCTAAATCTCGTCTGTAAATGATGACCTGCTTAGGTTGGCCACGTCTCTATGAAGGGCATCGTCAGTGGTATTAATGCGCTGGAATCCACGTAGCTGCTCTGCTACAAGCCTTTGTACTTCCTCCTGGATTTACACCAGGTGGGGCAGTGGAGCCTCCAGCTGCCCCCAATGTTGACTTGTTGGACCATATTACTTTTCGGCATGTCCTGCTTGTCTGTGCCGCGGTAGCAGTACATGTGGTTCGTTTTGTGCTACTTGCCATCGCGTTTGGCGGGGGCTGCCAATAGAACTTGAGCTAAACTGCTCTCGTGCTTTCCTCTACCTGTCATATGGTTGCCTACTTCAATGCCTCGCAGGAAGATCTCCTTGTGGGCCTAGCCTCGTACGAACACTTCATCTGGAATGTCTTGAGTGCTCATTGAAGCGTGGACCTAACCTCGAATGCGCACTGACTTGTGAGCCAAGTTAGGAATGAATGTTTTTCTACGTATCTAAGCAGGGGAAAACGTTTTCCCGAGGGTCTAAACGAGAGTGCATACTGCCTAAATGCAGAGTTTTGTGGTAGGCTGAGGGACTCTTTGCCGGGATTTCGCTGGAATTAGTCACATTTTTTCACCCTTGTCCTGCTTTGGGACACATCGTCTGTGGTGCTTTGCATCTCTATGCGTTCGAGGAATTAGTTCACCAAGGTGGACTGCTGCGCAAAGGCGCTCATCAAATTGGCAACCTGCTGGGGCAGGTGGTGCTCACCATGTAGATTGGAAAAGTTTGGATAATAGGCGTCTCCATGTGTGGTGGAAGTGTAGTGGATTGCAGGTGCAAAACTTGAGCCAAGAACGGGCATTCATGCAGAAAAGTAAGGTGAAAATAACCGTGAATCGATCGTGGGACCGATGGTCAGAATCTGGATTGCCGGAGGTGGCCTCGGATTGGATTGGGTCATGGGCCGAGTCGCTGGAGCGGGCACGAGGTGAGCCAACCCGACTGGGTAGCCGGGCTATACGTATGGGTGCGTTGGGCTCGCGTGTGTGGCGGTTGGCCTTGGGCCTGCGCTACACGCTGGGTTGGTGCTAACTTTTCGCTGCCTTGCACGGGATTGGGTCCTCATGGTCGTTAAGTTACGATGTCATGGCCTGCTGGCTGGGTGGCTTCGGTTTGGGCCTAGTTGGGCTGCCTGGCTGGCAACAACTGCGTGGTTTAGGCTCGAGTTTGGGCCACTATGTAGCAAGGCATGTTGCTACAGTGGGCTGGGCTTCCTGCTCTATGCCTTTTGTGGCAGCTGGTGTGAGTTAGGCCTCCTGTCTGTAGCCTGTTAGTGCTCTAACAACGCGGTGGGCTGCTGCAGTGCTCGCCTGGACCTCGGCTTAGGCTATTGCTGTTGTGGTGGTCCTTGCCATGGGTTGCAAGGTGGTGGCCACAACGGTGGTGTGGCTCCACGGTAGTAGGGCTCCTCTCGCCATCGCGTTGAGTCTTGAGGATTACCGTTGTGAGGCTATATCCTCGTCTCCACTCTCAAGTCCAAATCCTTGTACATACGAGGTTTTGTTCGTCGTGGTTTCTGAATTTCGTACCATTGTTTCCTTTCTTTAGGGATTGATCAGGAAACTTTTCTAGGAAAAAATTAATTGATACGACGTATAAGAAATTCAATGTAACAGAAAATTCAAGGAACTAAATGAAAAAGGCTTCTTCGAGTATTTGAATCAGCTCTCAATGAAAGCACCAATTTGTCGATGCAATTTTTTGCCGTCTTTAGTTCTGACAAAAATGCACCTGCAAGAAACTTAACACCTTTGATCAAAGACCTAAGCCTCATGCGCCCACGAGATGGGGGAGTTAAGCCAATGGATCTCCAATGTCTAAGTCAGTTTCTCTGAGAGAGTAAAGTGTTTAGGGCTTTTTTAGGGCAGCAAAAGCTTCTAAAATTTGGTAGAATATGGGATATATATATATATATATATATATATATATATATAGGGGAGAGGGCTGGCAATAGTGTTAGGGTTTTTCCTACACATGGCGGCATCCTATTGGCCAAATGCTTTAAGGAGAAATATTCTCAAGGTATTAAATAGGAAATAATATCTTGACATAATGGAGTAATTATCCCTAAATGATTTAAATTGGGATTACTTACTTGATTGGAGTCAATCTTCAATTGAGAATATATTAAAGATAGGATTTCGGTAGTTAATCCTTATCTTTAATGCTTTGATTTTTCCTTGCCAATGGCAGGTGAGCTATGGGAAGTCGTATTCAGCTGCTGAGACCTCCAGATGTGTGAGCTGCGCGTGGGAGTACCTGAGGAGCCTGCCCATTTATTAAGGGCAATCTTGTTTTTCTAAAGTGCAAGTCAATGTATCGCTTCTAGGATTTTTGGGATTATTTAAGGCTCCACAATATTGTTAAACTAAATTATTTGTTTATTTTTTATTATTTTCTTTGCACGATGAATACACATTTGGTCGCCTAAACCTTATTTATTTATACTTTAAATTGTAAAATAAAATTATTTTCTTTTTTATTATTTATAAAAATTATTTTTATAAATTTTGCGCGACCAATGCTTCGTCGCATAAAAACTTTGTGTGACCAATGCTTTGTCAAGCAAAACTCTAAAAATTTGGGCAGGCACCAAAAATGGGACATAGGAAATATTTTTTTAAAAATTTTATCAAGACTTTTCGTGACTAATATTTCGTCGCGCAAACTTGTATTCTTCGTTGAACAAATTGATAGGGTTTTTAAAACCAAAATAATTCCTCCACAATTTTCTCAATGTCTTTCTCTATTCTCTTAACTGTCTTCTCTCTTTCCTTCTCCCCAAATCCAACCCTCTCTCTCACACTTACTCCTCTCACTTAATCTCTCTTCTCTCCCTTCACTATCTCTCACTCTCACTCTCACTCACTCTCTTATCTCTCACTATCTCCTCTAATTCTTTCACACTCACTCCTTCCTCTCATTCTCACTCACTCTCAATCTTGCCAAAAGGTATATTCCCCCCAAAGGGTGAGTGGGCCTAAAAATAAAGTTTTGTTAAAACTTTTTCGACAACATAATAACCCTTCGCCGTAAAACAAGTATAGTTTCCAAAATATACATTCTACGTATAGTAAGAAAATACTTACCGTAGCCTGCAATATCTCAAGAATTCAATACGACACAATATTTCGTGAGTAAACACATGACGTCTGTAATCACATAATCTCGCATAAGCAAACATATCATATCGAGTGCTCATCGACACATGCTGACATACGAGTTCATGTAGAGACATTCTGGCATGAACATGACTAGGTGTAACAATGATATACGCTCTAGTACTACAATCACGTAAAGACTGGCGTTATGCGCATCACATACGAGTCCTAATTGCCTATAGCAATCTAGGATAGAACTGACACCTACAATGGATCCAAAGTGAGTGTATGGTGCGATGTGCACATACACGTGAAAAATTGGCCTTGGCTCAAGCGAGTACTAACACCGGTGTAGCAACGATGAGCAGATAAAATAAATATAGTCATGCCATAGTGATTCGATAATTCTAGTCAACATATATTATTCATGGCCGCAAATATAATTAAGACATCCCACACATACATGTGCATCCTACAGGATTCAGAATAATTTCGTAAAAATTTCGTTATTTCGCTAATTCTTAGAAACATTAGTCTAATCTAGGCATATGTAGGAAGTTCTTTTTCAAACGTATAAATGGAAACTAGATAAGTATATAATATTTAAAAGCAAAGACCCACTCACAGATACTTGGGATGTCACATCCATTCGAGTTAGGAAGCCAAAGTCTCCGATAGTAATCGCACCTAAGCATAATATTGGGACCCATTAGTAAAACTCAATTAAAAGATTTGAATTTGGAGAAACGGACGGTGGATTTGAAATCAACGCGTTGAAATACACTAAGGAGGGTCCTGGGCAATTTTCGTAAAAAAGTCAATGAAAAGTTAACGGTCATGCCTAAAAAGTCAATCGAGATGCCCCAACAGTCAACTACGTTAAAACTTTATAATTTCACTAAATGGATGCAAAAAACTGACTCGGGATGTTGAAATTAGCCTATGAGGATTTTCGAGAAAATTTCGAAAAAGTCAACATAAGGAATATTTTAAAAATATTTTAAGGAATATTCCAAACCCATTTCAGAAATGGATTGGGGCGAATCCAAGTCACGAATCTGGGCTTCCTTTACCTTCCTTTTTTTTTTTTTTTTTTTTTTTTTTTTTTTTTCTTTCCGATCCGGCCACTAGTTTTTGTGAAAAAGAAAGCCAGAATTTCACCGGCTCCGATCGACTCCACAACTCGACCAACTCTAGCAACCTAATATACCAAATTGAGGCTTAAAGGATGAAGAATCGAAGTCTACCATTACAACTCCTGGCCGTGGACGGAGTAGGCCGGAAAATACCTGCAAGTTTCTCGGATTCGCCGGACATCTAAGAAATAGCTTTTCCAACTTGATGTATGTACCCATGACCACCAAATCAACCATATAGAACCAAAAATCAAACCAGGACTTCAAAAGGAAGGGATTAAGAGTACCTTGAGTTTACCTTAGTTGAAAAACCCAGAAATTTGTCGGAACAAAAATAAACCTTCCAAAGTTGAGCTCGGGTTTCCACCATATGGGTTTGAGATTGAAGGTTCATTCTTGCTTTTCTCGTTTAATGGTGAAGGAAATGACAAGACCTGTTAGTGGTTGGCGCCATGGTTCATCGAAGGATAGCAGCTCGATGGTGCTGCTCTATGTGCTTCAAGAGGATAAGGGCAAGAGATGAGAGGGAAAAGAGGTAGGGGAGAGTTTGAAAGAGAATGAAGTAAGGTGAGCTGGCAGAACATGAGTGGAGGAAGAGTTGAGAAAAATAAAAAAATGATAGTTCTGAAATTGGGAGACACGGGAGAGAGGGGGAGAAATGGTGTGTAGGCCTCGTTGGCTCACAAAACAACACACAAAGAATATCTCCCAACAGAAATCACCAAAATGCCCATCACGTTCGTAATTCAGAAAAATCTCCATCGTAGCTCCAAATTTGATTCCGCTTCTGCGCACGTGTTCATATCGTCGCGTACTATGCAAATACGCTAAAAGAATGAGTCATATGTCTCTCTAAACGATGGTCAAGGAAAGTCAAAATCCTTGCCTCAATGGGCATTTTCATCAATTCCCTCATTTAAAATTAATAAAATAGTAAAATTAGGGACGGGTTGTCACATTTAGGGTCGAGTATAAGGTGAGGGGTGGAGTTTGGGATTAGATTTGGGGTATAACAATTTTAGGGGAGATTATGCCAATTTTTTGGTATTATTTTATGTTGTTGTTTGTTTTTTTTTTTTTTGTTATTTGACCATGTTTTTTTTTTTTTTGTAGGGAATTGTCGAGATTTTGACGGCTAAAGTTGAAGATTATGACACTATCAAACCATATATGTAACGCCCCGCCCCGAAATATTCACTTTATTTCGGGAAATCATAATATTAGTGATAGGCCCAAACTAAACTCTTGTTTATTTAGCCGACAATTTTCACGACTCTTAATTTAAGTTCCTTAATTCCACAAGTTCTATAACCTTACTTCTCTTAGATCAATTTTCTAATCTAAGAACAATCCTCAACTAAACTGTAATTTTTTATTATTTAATCTCACTTTTTTATGGCTACATCTAACGTCTCGTTAGACTGCCTACGTACCCTAAACAGGGATCAAGCCATTCATAGTTCACATTTCCAAAAATTCAAACCAAATCCGAATATATACATTTAAATTCAACATATACCACAATGGTATTATTATTCAATCCACAACAATTAGATCTCAAAAGCATAATTAGAATAACGAAATTCGCATAAAAACACAATGTTTGCTCCCTGGCCATACGCCGCCGCACCCGCCGTCGCGGGTGGCGGTTGGCCGCCCTGACTCGCTGGAAAATTCAACTATTTCTAAAAATTCTCAAATTTTACAGAAATGTAGAGAAAATCAAGGTGAACAACTTTTATACCTGGACTGAAGTCTAATTCGGCCAGAAAACACCTGAATTTGGCTACAAACCACGAAACCCTAGAATTTAAGTATTCTTGGTTCGCCTCCAAAACATTCCCGATGCCCCAACCAATGCTTGGGGTTTGTTCCTGAGGTTAAGGGGAGCTTATTGGTAGTTGTAATCGACGAAATACCTTTCAAAAATGGCTAATTTCCGTCGTGCACCCATTAAACCCGCCGGTTTGTTCTAAAAGAAATTGAGGCTATTTCCCCTAAAATCTTTGGGAAAATTGAAGAGAAAGGATTTAGGATATGCTTATAAGTCTTTTCCCGTTGAAATGCCCCAGAAAACGGTCGGAATTGGAGGCAGAGATCAACAATTTCCGTTAGGTTGTCGTCTGGTTCATGGGTCTGCCTGTGACCCGGCCAGCTAGGCTTCCCTCTCCCCTTTCTCTCTTCCCTCATTTCTCTCCTTTCCTCTCTCTCCATTCACAGCTCCCTTTTCTTTTTTTTCTTTTTTTTTTTTTGTTTCCTTTCTTTTCTCTTCTCTCTCTTTTTCGACCCCCCCCCCAAAAAACCACAGCCACTATATGGCTTATCTACACAAAACTCCAACAAAATCTGGAGCATTCCAGATTTCAGGGCAAAATGACTATTTTGCCCCTATCTTAGTTCGTTTCTATTTCCTTCGTTATAACTCTGTTTCACGAAGGGTTTTCGTCTACGAGCTCGTAAGGTCGTTTTCTTTCCCAATATGCCAAGAAATCCGATAAAATATATGAGGATAAAATACATCCTCGTAAATTACGTTCAGCTAACTAGGGCATTTCCGTCATTTCACTTATCGACAAAGAAAAACCGACGTAAGTTATAAAAAATTTCCAGAAATTAAACTTTAAAATTTCCTAATTCTATTTCCATAACCATAAATAGATTTATTTTCAATTTTTTTTCCACATATTCATAATTATGAATATATAATTCATATATTTAAATTTCGAGGGTATTACATTCACCCCCTGCTAAGCTTATATTTATATATATTTTATATGAAATTCACTTGTATTTTCTTAGTTAGTTCCTTATAGTTTTGAGTTATTTACTATGTTTTTTGTTTTGTATGATTTGCCAAGTAAAGAAAAGAAAAATAACACAAGTGGAATTTTAAGTAACAACTTCGCCAAAACTGCCTGTGCAGGTCAGCTGACTTTGGAAGCAAGTTGCGGATAGCTCAGAATGAATTAGAGAATGAGCCTTATATTCTTGGAAAGCTACGGATGTCTACTTTTTGGAGCATTTCGCGGATTGTTAATATCATTTTTCTAGAAGAAATTATGGCCGTTTTAACACTGAAAGGTTCCCAAGAGGCTGAGCAGTTTGTAACTGACAAGAAAGCATTAAAAGCAATAAATCTAATAAATCTAGTAGCCAAAACTGATGCAATCAAGAACAAACCAGCTGACACCTATTCAAATATCAGAGGAAATGGAATTAAAGATGAGGATTAAGAGGGAGTAATTGGCATAAAGGCTACCCAATGAGTTACAATTGTTTTACATTTCCTCTCACTTATTGTCATCACTAAATGGCTATTAGTGGGTGAGTTAAGGAGAAGAAAATGATGCAACAAGAATTGGTTTAAAAGTAGCATTGGGGAAGGAAGGAAAGAGGAGGCCTCAATTAATTTTTTTCGGTTCTATTTTCTCAAACTCATGTCTATCTTTTGTTTTAACTTAAGGATTGTGTAACTAAATTTTTAGTAGTTAGGGGCTGTTTTGAAGCCCCGAATATGATTGCAAGTTTGTTATGACATTTCGTTTGAATTACTTTTATGAATGGATGAAATTTGGTTCACTACTTGTCTCATAGACGAATTCTTTATGTGTTTTCTATGGATGCATACTTAGTAAGCATATCTAGGATTCTAATGCTATGAATATGTGTGTGTCTGCCTTTGTCGAATGAGGACCTACATATGTTCTAGAGTAGTACTTGTTAATTGCGATTAACATGTGAACCAATTTCTAGGATAAGTAAGACAACACTAGTACTTACGGTGCCTTGTGATGACTCAAACTCTTTTCGTTCTTAATGATTTCTACTTGTTAAATCTATAAGCACACCATTCTAGATTGCATGTTAGGGACTAAGTTAAGTTGAAAACGTCATTCTCTTAACATACCACATAAGAAAGAGTAATAGGTTGAGTTCTAACATTGAGCCAACTTGAGCATCTTCATCCAGAAATAGAAGGAATTTGAATGAAACATAACATGTTTATATGATTATTTGGTGGTGGATAACACTTCCCCTAACTCGTTTTCTTAGCTTGTGAACTACAATCTATTTTTATTATTTAAAATCTGTTTCAGTTCTGTTTTTGTTCAATTTAATTTAAATAGCAAATCAACTCCAAAAATCCTAAAACTTTGTGTGAATGTAGCTCTGTGTGTCTAGTATTTTCATATAAAATTTGGTAGACTTTAGATAAGCATAAGTCGGTCTAATAATTATTTTTTGGAGGCTGGTCAGTAGGGACAACAACCCAGTTTTTGTGACATTTTAGGTAGTTAGATAAAACAATCTTCTGCGGGAAAGACCCTTATTTTCATATGCTACAATTGACAAATCTTAGTGTTAATAAGGAAAATCAATAGGACATCAGTGTGCTACTTTGTGGTGTGCTTTTAATCCTATCACCCCCCGTTAAAATAAATCTCTTCCCAGAGATTCCAACTCTACGAGATGCACTATTCTTGAGTCTTGTTGGTGTGAGTTATGACATGCATTGTGGTTGCATTTATTCATATTTTTAGGAATAAAGTGACATTCATGTTTTATCTCTGAAATACAAATATAAATTGTATTATGATTGTGGTGCAATTTCCTTGATAAATATGAAAGTTTTGTTACTAGGAACCATAAAATGAGAATTTATATTAGTGGGTTGCAAATTTAGTTTTAATTTTTTTTCCGTTAACCAGTGAGTGTGAATGGAAATTTTCCATGAATTTGGTTGAAATTTTTATGTTTGTTTTTCCAATCATAAAGTTTTGGCTGGAAATTTATAATATTTATGTTGTCAATGTGAGAGAAAATAATTGGACCACTACTAGTTTATTGGTGCTCCATTTTCTGCACAAATTGCTACCTCTTGACATATCAGAGTGCATTACGTGATGTCATGATCAATTTGGGTGCATGGAATCCCACAAGCCTTATGCTCTTTTTATTTTCTTCTCAACTTGAAGGATATTTGACGTTTTAATCAAATATACATTACGGAAATGAAGATTTAAACTTGAATGTGGAAAGAAGAATATTAGCTCCAATCAATGTGATTGTGCCTGCATGTGAATTGTTTGGATTTTGCTATGAGTAATTAAGTAAATTGCGGAAATGAAGGAAATCAGAGAATGAGATTTTGATTTCATTCCATGATAACAGAAATTGCGGATCTTTATTTTAATATAGTGGCGAGTAATGATGATTGAAATTCCAATGATTTTGGTTGGAATTTTTGCTAGTTGATTTGTCGATTTTAGTGGTTTGGCTTGAAATTGTGATATTTATTTGGCTGTGAGTTTAGTTTGGGTCTGTCACTAATATTATGATTTCCCGAAATAAAGTGAATATTTCGGGGCTGGGCGTTACAATATCCCTTGCCAATACCACCACAATAGACTTGTATTAGGATTTTATTATTGTACTTTGTTAATTTATGGGTACATTTTGAATATAATATATATTGTGGATAATTTGATCACTATTTTTCATATGTAATTTTAAATTAAAGTAATTAAAAAAAATTAAATCAAATTAAAAAAGTAAAAAATTCGTAAAATCTAGGGCTACCAAATATTTTGTCACGCAAATAATTAACATAATTAAATTAATATAAGAGAAATAATAAAACAAAAAAGTCAAAAACCTTGCGCGAAATATTAATTTAATTTAATTAAAAATTAAAAACCAAAAATCTTTGCGCGACAAAATATTTCATCGCGCAAAGTAGCTTTGTGCGACGAAGATTAATTTTTGTCGCGCAAACTCTATCTTCATAAGCTTTGCACGACAAACCATGCATGACCAAAATTTTGTCGCACAAGCTTTTATGCAACGAAATTATACTTTGCGCAACAAACTTATTTCATCGTGCAAAGTATTTTTAGTAGAGTCTAATTGCACTGTATTTCGTTGTAGATTATACCCAAAAACAAAGACAAAATTTAAAAACATTTAATCATTAGATTAAAGGGTTGTGATTTTAAGGTTTTATTTATTTATTTTATTTTTTTGAATATCATGTTCGTCTACACTATTTCATTGCAATTAAATATCTTAATAGTTTACAAATTGTCAAATGATTACGAAGAGTTTAAAAAATATACATTGGATGCGTAACCACCTCAAAATGTACTCATGAATCCCCAACAAAAGGGACTACTCATGAACTTGTTCATGAATAATAGTGATATGTGTCGTCTGTAGCCGATAATGTGATTATTATGGTTACGTTTCCTTTGAATGTATAAAGATACAGATAAAGGATTGTCGCATTGTTTTGAGTTTTTTTTGTTGCTGTATGCACATCAGGATCAGATGTTAGTCTAACATTTGATTAAGTGATTGGGTTTAGGTCCCACTTTGCTTTTGTTTAATATCCTTCATTTGTCATAATTAAGATAATCTTAGCTCCAAACAACAAGATCTTCTCATCTATAATCCGGCTTTAAGAGTTGTAAATTATCCATAAAACATGATGACTCTGTGGTGACCTTTCCGTCACCACTCGCAGCTGGACTCTGTGATGCTCTGATCGCAAGCTGGTAATCATGGGGATACCATTTGCCCCCTAAATAGGCCCCGCCAAGAACATTTTTAATATCAACCAAGGTTCCTTGCCGCTGGTGTGTCGGTGTGTGTGGCAATGCAACATACACTACAAGAAAATATGTGAGGCAACGATTAGAAAAGGCAGATATATTATGTCCTTTTTCAATGTATTTTTTTTCTTTTCAAAAAGGCGACCTAGACTGTCGTGAGGAACTCTCGTGCACCATGTTGTAAAAAACATTAACGTCTTTTTCTCTTATTTCATGTGCAAGTTTTATTTATTGGATTGTTCTTATAAAAAAATTTGTTGATTGTCATGTGAGTAGAGAAATAAAACGATATTCATATATACAACATATTGCATGTAAGTATTTTGTTGAATTGTCCCATACATCAATCTCCATGTTGTTCGTTTTCTACTCAAGAATGAAAAATTCCTTAATTTCCCGTATTTGATCTTAGGAAAATAACTAAAAATTGCCATGTATTTCCTTTCCCAATGTGATTGTTGCTTGAATTGAAAACAATTTATTTAATTTTCTAATTAGAAGTTCACAAACTTTAGAAATAAACAACTTTAGGGTTTTGGTTCAGAGGATGGGGGGCTGGGAACATGTTCTTATCACGTCTTTTGGTTTTTGTTTCTTGGCTGGAGATACAAACCATTAACATAGACGGATCTTGAACCCTTAAAGCATCTAATTTACATATTTGACCTATTTTCTCTCTTTCTTTCTTTTTTTTTCCTGTCAAACAAATAAGAAAACAAAATCATCTTTAAACAAATATATAGTGTCACTGGCTTGTTTATACGTGTTTCTCAACTAGATATTGATTCTTCTCGTTGTTTTAATTACATGTTATCATTGTGTTGACTCATAACCTATTAACAGAAATATGACTCTAAAACTACAAAGATTATGAGTGAAGTAGAAGAGTAGAAATGATTCTCAGATTTCTTAGTAAAAGTGAAGAAGTCTAACAAAAGCTTTCTTACGTCCTATGGAAGACTAAGTGGCTATATGTACTCACAAGTCACAATCACAAATACAATATTACCCTCTAACCTCCTTACTCAATTACCATCTTATCCTTCTTAACAACCTCAACTCTAACTACCTTTCTCTTAACTAACTTTGGTTAATACTCCCCCCTTAAACATAGCTGGGGAAAGGCCCGAGCTATGGTTGGAAGTTGTCTTGACCCTGTGATGAATCTGCACTACTTTCTGATGCCAACAGAGATTGATGGCTACGGAACACCCTTGTCTTGAAAGCACCCAGAGTAAGATGAAGGCAGTGTTTGACAAAGATTGGACTGTGAAGACCCTTAGTAAAAACATCTGCAACCTGCTCATCAGTTGGTATGTACTGTACAGAAATGTCACCTTTCTGGACTTTTTCCCGAACAAAATGGAAATCAATATCTAAATGTTTGATCCGAGAATGAAATACTGGATTTGAGCACAGAGCCAAAGCAGAAAGATTATCACAATGAAGTTTAGGTGGGAGTGGAAGAAACTGATACACATCTCTGAGTAGTGACCGTATCCAATATACATCAGAGGCACAGTGAGCTAAAGCTTTGTATTCAGCTTCGGTTGAACTTCGAGAAACAGTAGCTTGTTTCTTGGACTGCCATGAGACAGGATTAGATCCAAGAAACACAACAAAACCAGTAATAGACCTTCGTGTATTAATATCTGCTGCCCAATCAGAATCAGAATATGCAATAATGGTAAAATCAGAGGATCTGGTATATGTTAAACCACAGTCTAAAGTGCCCTGCAGATATCTCAGGATGCGCTTCACCAGATGCATGTGCATATCTGTTCGATGAGTCATATATTGACACACAACATTAACAGAATGAGCAATATCAGGACGAGTGAAGGTGAGGTACTGAAGGGCTCCTACAAGACTGCGATAATGAGTAAGATCAGCTAAAGGAGTGCCTTCATGTACAAGTAACTGAGAGTGAGGCTTAGATGGGGTTGATGTGGATTTACAAGTCTCCATCCCTGCTTTCTTGAGGAGCTCCTTAGCATAATTGGACTGTGTGACCAGTAACGAACCATCAGAATTATAGTGAATTTGTAATCCCAAGAAATATGTTAATTTGCCCATATCCTTTAATTCAAATACGTCAGCAAGATCAGTGACAACAGATTGAATCTTAGATGAGGATGAGCCTGTGAGAATAATGTCATCAACATAGAGAAGAAGGACAATAACATCCCTATCATTAACCTTCACAAACAAACTAGAATCAGATAAAGCAGTTTGAAACCCAAGTGCAGGGAGAAAGCTTGTGAATTTGGAATTCCAGGTCCGTGGTGCCTGTTTAAGCCCATACAAGGACTTAACCAATCTACAAACATGATGTGGAGATGTAGGATCAAAAAACCCCTGTGGCTGCTTCATATATACTTCCTCCTCAAGATCACCATGAAGGAAAGCGTTCTTGACATCCAATTGCCTCAGATGCCAGCGAAAGTGTGCTGCCAAAGCAAGAATGACCCTGACTGTAGTATGCCTGACCACTGGACTGAATGTCTCAGAGTAGTCCAAGCCCTCCTGTTGACTGAACCCTTGGGCCACCAATCGTGCTTTGTACCTTGAAATGGTGCCATCTGACTTCCTTTTGACTTTATACACCCATTTACTCCCAATAACTTCCCTATTTGATGGAAGAGGAACTAGTTTCCAAGTCCCTTGAGCCTTTAAAGCATCAAATTCCTCCTGCATTGCATGTTGCCATTGAGGAACAGTGGATGCAGCTCTAAAGTTTGTTGGTTCTTCAACTGCCCCAATGTCAGCAAGGAAGGAGAAACCACATGAATCCATGGAAGTATTCAAGACCAAAGCAGAGTCCAGTTGCAAAGAAGACAATTCAGGAAAATGTGCAACAAAAGTAGAGTAATCCTTTCTTGATATAGCCCCTGTTTTGAGCCGTGTTTGAATTCCAGTAGGGACAGTTGATACATCACCATTACTAGCCAAGTCATTAGAGGGGGATAAAGGAAGAATTACCTGTAGTTGTGCAGGATCTAGGACAGGAAGCAAGGGAACTGTACCAAATGAAGGGGAAAGAGTAGGTGTTGATGCAGATGGGGATTTAAATTCCTGTACTTCTGAGTCTTGATGTAAAGAACCAGATTCATGAGGAGAAACATTAGAAGATATAGTGTGCTCAACTGAATGGCTCATAGGCATAGGTACAGGAATAAACACAGGCACAGATCAAAAACTGGTATTAGCAGACTGTACTTCTTGTTCTGACTTTGAAAGATTCAGGTAAGGAAACATAGTCTCATCAAACAGCACATGTCTTGAAATTATAGACTTTCGATTTATTGGGTTATAACAAACCACCCCTTTGTAGCCCATTGAATAGCCTAAAAAAACACACAGTTCAGACCTTGACTGCAATTTGTGAGCATTATATGGCCTTAACCATGGATATACAGCACAGCCAAACACTTTCAAGGACTTGAGATCAAGATGTTTAGTATAAAGTCTATAATAAGAAGACTCCATAGAATTAGATTTGCATGGCATTCTATTGATAAGGAAAACAGAATGAGCACATGCAAAATACCAGAACTCAATTGGTAACTGAGCTGTAAGCAGTAAAGTTATTGCAGTCTCGACAATGTGCCTATGCTTTCGTTCTACCAAACCATTCTGTTGGGGGGTATATGGACAAGAGAGCAGGTGTTCTATCCCTTTTGTACCAAGACAGGTTTTAAATGAATGACTGACATACTCCCCACCCCCATCTGATTGTATACATTTGATAGATAATCCAAACTGTGTATGAATGAAAGTGTAAAAGTTGACAAACACAGAAAAGAAATCTGATTTATTGCACAGTGGGAAAATCCAAGTATACCGTGTGTATTCATCAAGAAAAGTTACATAGTATCTATATCCTTCTGAGGACTTTACAGGAGATGGCCCCCAAATGTCTGTATGAACCTTCTCAAAAGGAGAAGTACATTTATCAATCCTAGAAGAAAATGGAAGTCTTGACATTTTACCCTTGACACAATGAGTACATATACTATTCTTAGCATCTACATCAACTGATATACCAGACTGTTTCAACATCACAGCTATTACTTCATTTGTAGGATGACCCATTCTTTGATGCCAGAGACTGGATTTTACCATTTGTCCAAGAAAACCAAATGACTGCTGAACTGCAGAGTGCACTCCCTTTGAACTTTTGACCATAGGAATTTGAAATAATTGTCCTGGTCTACTCTTTCCTTGGTACAGAATTTCCCTTGTCTTCTTGTCCTGCACAAAAAACTCACAGTCATCACAGATGAACCAGCTATGATTATCAGCACAGAGTTGTTGTACAGATAATAAACTTCTGGAAATACGTGGAACATGCAACACATTTTTAAGAACAAGATCACTAGAATTAGTTTTCAGAATTGTGGAACCAGTATTAGCAATAGATAACCCTGTGCCATTGCCAACAGTTATGGTGTCGGAACCTTGAAATGGTGTAACTTGATTGAGAGAATCAAGATCGGCAGTGATGTGATGAGAAGCTCCAGAATCAACTATCCAAGCATCATTAGGACTAAATTCTGTTGAATGTTGTGCAGCCATATCATTGAAAGAAGGGGGTGGTGGTTGGGCTTGATAAGCATAGTTACTTCTGTGATAACATTCCAGAGCAGAATGACCCCTTTTTCCACATATCTGACACTCAACAATGAAACCTGGTGATGGCATAGTTGAATTCCTTCGAAAACAGTTCACTGCAGTATGCCCCCGTTTATTACATATCTGACATTCAACCACCACATTAGATCGAGTATCAGTGTTTCCAGACCACACATGAGACCCATTCTGTCTTGCAGTATTAGCTGGAAACCCAGAAGAACTACCAGAGTTAAAAGATTTGCCTTTATACCCACCATTTGACTTGAAATTGTTGTGACCTCTGTAGCTTGACCCATGGAATGACTTATGTCCAAACTGAGGCAGTGGACCAGTATTAGGACTCATAAAACCAAAACCATAAGAAGGTGGATAAAATGTTGAAGGATCAGGAGGAAATGGTTGGGAAAAATGCTGAGGAAATGGCTGCAAGTATGGTTGTGATGCAGGAGGGACTGGTGGGGCAGTTCCAGGATAAAGAGACTGAGTTATAGTGCCCCCAGTAGTGGAAGGAATATGGCTATGCTCTGCAGGATGAGATGTGGAACCAGACCCAGAGGAAGATCCAACACTAGAAGAATTCATACTATGAACATATAAAGCTGACATATTTTGAGACAACAAGTTTATCTCACCCTCAATTTCCTTCTCAGCTCCCAACAACTGTGCCTGGAATTCTTTTAAAGTAATAGAAGACTCCCTAGCCAATATCACAGTTCTTATAACAAAATACTCCTTAGGCAAACCTGCCAAGCCAGCAATTATAATGTCATTATCAGAAATTAACTCACCAGCTGCAGTTAATTGATCCCTAATATTCTTCAATTGCAACAGATATTTATCAACAGTATCTGTACCCTTTTGAATAGTATGCAACTCAGTTTTAAGATGATTCACCCTAGACTTAGAAACTGACGCATACCTATCCACCAGATTATTCCAAGCCTCAAAAGCAGTTCTACATCCCAAAACATACTCCATAGCCTCATCTGTAAGAGTTGCCAGTAACAAGCTTAATAGCGCCATATTCATCGACTCTCATTCAACATAACCCGATGTAACCTCAGATGCTATCCCTGATTCTGCATTAACCACATACTTCGGTGGACACCCTATTGAACCATCAAAATAGCCAAAAAGTTTATAGCCTTTAGGAACTGCCTGAAACTGAAACGCCTATTTGACAAAATTATCATCCCGTAACTTGATAGTTAACATTCCCAGTAAATTCTCGACTTTAAACGATGAAGACGCCATATCGAGACTCCAATGCAGTAAGAATATCACACAACAAACAAATGCACACCAAGAAATACTCAAATCTTGATTTCTGAGGAGACTGACACTCCAAGATTCACAATGGCACAGGAGAATGATACTCCAAGACCCAGAAAAAAAACAAGAAACTTTCTTCAATACAGACGGCAAATCTTAGAGAATGATACTCCAAGAGATACGGAAAGAATACACAGAAAGAATGATACTTCCTGAAAACAACAGATCAAGAACGAAAACAAAACCAAACCCAGATCTCATACAAAACACACCGATCACGATTTCATAACATCCACATACTATTGCATTACAAACAGAAACAATGTCACTTGATACACAACGCAAAATCCCCAAAATCTAAAGCTTGTGCGATTCCAAACGCCAGAAACCCAGTCGTCTGACCTCTGATCGCCCAGAACCCACAACGAATAATAGCGGAAGATTTCTTCAGGATCGGAAATGGCGATAAACCAAGACCGGCGATGATACCATGTTAACAGAAATATGACTCTAAAACTACAAAGATTATGAGTGAAGTAGAAGAGTAAAAATGATTCTCAGATTTCTTAGTAAAAGTGAAGAAGTCTAACAAAAGCTTTCTTACGTCCTATGGAAGACTAAGTGGCTATATGTACTCACAAGTCACAATCACAAATACAATATTACCCTCTAACCTCCTTACTCAATTACCATCTTATCCTTCTTAACAACCTCAACTCTAACTACCTTTCTCTTAACTAACTTTGGTTAATATAACCTAGTTAGATTCATGAATATTGAACTTTTTACATGTATTCATTCCGTGTGTTCTAACAGTTTTAAACATGAGGGAGAGAGAGAATCAACCACCAATGCAGCATGCTTGCTTGTTTATCTACTTTTTAGTTCTTTTTTGGAGGGGGGTGGGTGGTAAATTTTTCTACTTACTAGTTGCTATTACAGTAGGGTCACACCTGGTGATATTATACAAAGCCTTGGGCACAGAGAGAGAGAAGAAGACATGGACATATGAGAAAAGGGTACGATGAATGCGGGCAACAAAATAAAAGATGATGATCATGAAAAAGCCAAAAAACTAATTAAAGTCGATAAAAAAACCTACAACATCAACAGACAAACACAAATTGATTAAAGTCGAAACAAACAGTACTGACTGCTGCTGGGAAAGCAAGAGATCGACTGATGATCAATTAATTAAATTAGTGTTTATTTTTTATTTCAACCTTTTGTCAAGAAGTGAGTGGAAGCAGCAAAAAAAGTGACCGGCATAACTCTCGTGGGTTTCTCTTTAATCACTCTTCTCTTTCTTTTTTCACTTCTGCAGATAAATAAGCCATTGACTGCCCTGAGATCTAAGCTGATCACCCGCATGCACACAAAGACTTACTGCAGGCACAAACCACACCTTATTTTTCACTGAAGTTTGGACACTTGGGGCTGTGACTTTAATAAAGTCATTCTAATTATATTAAGCGACAAACTTTGGTGTGACATCTCAATATCTGAATCATGGTGTTATCCAGCTTTGAATCTTTTCTTTTCTCTCTTCTTATCTCAACATATAACACACACGCACACACCAAATTATCACTCTACTACACAACACAATGATATTCACTTTCCCTTTTTCTCATTCAACTTTCTTTGTGAAAGCTTTAGAAGTAATGAAAAATATGAGTTTGGAATGCAGAATGACAATCGGAGAGTGTGTTGTGTTATCGATGTACTTGATACTCCATGTGGGATATTTGTTTGAAAAATTAACTAGTTATCGATTTGGTTTATTCTTATGTTATATTATTTTTGTGTTTGTTTCAAAACTAGATCTTTATATAAATACACTTATTGTAACTTAGTAAAATTAATTATGGCAAGATGTAATTTTTTCGGATTGTGTAACTTTCTTAATAATTTTGTAGCTAGTGTTCTTTATTTTTGTCTATGGAATAAGATTCATAGTTTGTAATTCATTTTTCTTTTTTTCTCGTCCTTTGATTTGTTTAACAACATTATTGTTACTATTGTTAACTTCAAACGCTAAATTGTAAACGAAATAACTAACTAATAAGTGTGATATAATTGCATGGGTTCGAAATTTCGAATACATTAAAAGAATCCATTATATCCTTCTCTTCACTCTACATCCATGCGTGCAACAAACTGAATAAAGGACGTACATGGTTAGATTTTTTACTTCTGTGAAAATGACCATGTTTTGCATAATGGTTTTTCATTTTTGGATTAACGCTTAAACCCCGAGGTTCTCTGTTAAATTAACTACGTACACTTTTTGACAAAAGGTTTATCACCTCTGAAAAAAAAAAAAAAAAAAAAAAAAAAAAGAAGACAAAATGGAAGTGCAGAATTGTTTCATAACTAAAGTTTAAACATATTTTTCACACAAAAAAAATTGCTGAAACACTGTCTTTTTTAATCCTAATTTCTTATGTCAGGTGGATTATGATCTTCTTAAATGATTAAAGCCATCCTCAGGGTTCCATATGGACACAGTATACATGCAAAACTACAGTCGAATTTGACTATCAAACCACAGCATCATCGTTATTAGAATAGGTAAGCTGAGGCTGTAAAATATATTTTCTTTTATTTTTTTCTGTTTTAGGTTCTTGAGCTACATCCTGATGCGGACCAAGCCGATCCAATCTGGTATTTACGTATTCCAAACCCAAACAGAGAGACAAACAGTGCATGTCATGTCCATTTCAAGGTTGTCTTTTATCCCAATTCTTGAACACGTGAACCCTTTGAGATCATCTCCTGACCTAAAAGAAAAAAGAAGGGGAAGCATCTCAAATGCAAAAAAAGCACATTTACTTTGATGCCCTATAACTAAATTAGGGTTCAGTCTCAAGTTGAAGATAAGAACTTAACATGTAATTATTGGTTTTCTCCTCTCCTCTCTTCTTTTCATTAGGTGATTAGTTACAAAGGGGCGGATCACTTTGGGGCAAGGTGGGTCAATTGACCCCTCTAAGCTTAGAAATCCTCCACGTAAGAGTTGGGTGCTACATGTCCTTGAAAGTTGTTCTCCAACTGCGACGAATTTGACGAATTTGTCTCTATGGGCACTAAGAAGTGTAGCTGCTAGCCTCATGTCTTCGTGGGCATTGCTATGAGTCTTTCAATAGGCTCACTCAACATATGTTGGCAGCTGTCTACATGCTCGCTTAAAAGCTATTGACATCAGTCCACATGCTTGCTCAAAAATTGTTGGCATTTATCGACAGGCTTATACAATATGACTTGACAAATGATCTCAAGCCTACCAAAGCTCGATGAAATGCCAATTGCATAATATTTGGTCCAAAAAATTTACACTCTATGCACACTAATCTTATTGACCCCCCCCAAAAAAAATTTCCTAGATCCACTACTGCAAATACATACGAGAGAGGAAGAGGGAATGCAATATTAAACTTTTTACAACTAAGTTTTTCCCTAATTATCATATCCAAATCCGTAACTAAACGCATACATATGATTGCATATCATGTATAAATTAGTTTTTAAGGGATAGAGAGTTTTTCATACGATGCTTCTGGTTGAAGACAATGGAGTAAATACAAACCTCCGTATAAGATGCCCTAAATGGTTTCCATTGTTTTGGTACGTAGTAATTTTTCTATTCTCCGGAATGGAAAAGGAGCTGTGGCTGCCATTGTTTGTCCATTACTCGCTACTCATGCATAGAACTCTCCTTCCACATTTGGACTCAAATGAAGACTGAAGATATACTAGCAAGTAGCAAAGCAAGTTTTCAAAAACAATGCTTGCACGGAGTAGTAGATGAGAAAAGGTGCTATGTGCTGTTGGTATATATTGTAGCTACCTTTAGTTAATTTCACTTCATCTTGTCAAATTATATCCAGTCGTAATAAGATACCGAACTCTTTATGCCTAGATGTCAAACCTGAGACATTTAACATACAAACAAAGAAGATCTAGTGAAGCACTAGACTGTAGGACTGTTTTTTATGATATTCACAATAAAAATTAATGTGTATTTTACATAAGAAAACATATCTCTACAGAAAAAAGAAAAAAAAAAAAACAAAAAACAAAAGTTATGATATACGTATATATTGTCAAGGGTTTTTGAACATTAGTCCTTGCAAAAGATTAAAATTTAAAAAAAAAACCTAGTGTTAGATTACATATTCAATTTAATCCCTTGAAGTGTACTTTTATCAAAATTTATATTCAATTTTTTTATTTAATATGTATTTTTATTTAATCTCTCCACAGTAAATTTTAATCTTATTAATATGCACATATTTAGTTCTTTAATTATAAATGAACATAAATGAGAAAACATAAAAAGAAATTTATGATACAAAAATATATAAATACATAAGTGTACAAAAATGACTGTGCCAAAATATATAAAATTGACTTTTTTGTATCGAAATATTTGTACCACATGATTGTTACGAAATATATTATAATGAACCTAAATCTATGTACCGATACGTATTATATTGAATTAATGTACCCAAATGTCAATACCAAAATGTATGTACCAAATTGTACGTACCGAAATGCATGTACCGAAAATAGTATATTGAATTAATGTACCTAAAAGTCAATACTCAAATGAGAGGTATTAGGTTCAAACCTCGTGGATGGCAAATTCGATAACAAATTAAGTTATCCATTGTGTGGCTTAACCAAATCTTCCTCGTTTTAGTGTAAAATATATCATTGTACTAAAAAAAACACTCAAATGTGTGTACCAAAATGTATATACCAAAATGCATGTATATGTTTCTATTGATGAATTAATGTACCTATATGTTTGTATCGATGGATATACCGAAATATTCAAATGTATTAATGCACCTAAATGAAAAACATACAAAATTGTTATCAGACTATATATTATAAAAAAAATTAGTTGCCTAAATGTAGACATTAAAATATATTATGGTAAATGAAATAAAAATTAAATTTAAATGTAATTAATACATTAAAATAGGAATAAAAAGATAAATAAAACATCAAAATATAACTAATAAATGAGATGATTAAATGAACTAGGGACTAAAATTGGATTGTAATCTTACACAAGGTTATAGTCTAAAACTCATCTTTTTTAAGAATTAAATTAAAGATTAAAATGAAGTTTTCTACCAACATATTCATCTCACGCCCCTTTGGAAAAACACCGTTCCAAACATACCAATATTAGTACTTATGGTAAGTAAATGTTCAAACAACTGTTCAAAGTTCCTAGAGATCCTTTTAAGGCTTGCTAAAACACCCGTTGTCTAACTTGACTTATCGCCCCTTGTTATTTGTTGTCTTTTGTCTTGTTCTCGGCATATTCCGAAATTGTGAATTGTGTACCGATATTCTTCTCGTCAGGTTTCTTAACCTCAATCTTTCTTTCTTCTTTAGCGATGGATATATGGCAGTGACTGGCGTTCTTCGCCATCCATTGGCAACAAATAGTAGTTTTGTGGTAGCAGCACTCCCAGCTAGGGTTAGGGTTGATGCAATCCTATAGGCTATAGGAAAATGTAGTTTATATTCCCTCCTGTTTAAATAATGTAAAAGTACAAGGAAAATTTTGTAAAAATTATTTCTTCCTTTGCACACGTTATTGTTTTTGTACATGATTTTATTTACTTTATACGATTTAGCAGTAAAAGATGAGCGTGAGGTGTGGTGTGGAGAAAAAAATGTTGCGTTGAAATCTATTTCTAGGTACAAGTGATGAGTGTGGATGTTTTTTTTTAGCTCTTCTATAATTAAGTGGTTAGGAATGCAAAAAATGAAAATTATAAGTGACTGCATACTTAAAAAATTACAAATATTTATGTTATAATATTTATTGTACTGAATCATGTACACGGCACACCGAAAAATTTATTGCCCAAGATGGGGGACAACTTTGTAAATTTCCGTGCGTTGCCCATGTAAGTCTCTCCGTAGCTAAATAGGATGGCAGTCTAGTGAATACGAAAACGCACGAGGGTAAATTCGGTACATCGGTAATCGAGGAGCGAGAGAGAATGTATGTGTGACAACTTTGTAATTTACGTATCGCAAAAATAAAATGAGGCAGCACCAAAAGCGCAGGCCAAAGACACCAGAATCACCTCCACGCGCTCTTCGCTCGTGTCAATGCCTCTAGGTAAACTTTGTCAGGAAAAGTGTATCTCACGCGCGGGAAATGGAGCGCGGAAGGGGCGGTGGTGGGGAAGACGGAGATTTTTAGGGTTGATGAGACTTGAGATACAAAGAAGAGTGGGACTGTGAAAGGGTAGGTCACTCATAAGTCAGTGGCTAAATCGGATAATGTTAGAGAAATCAATTATTTAAATTAAATTTTTTAAATTATATATCATGATTGTTGATGGTTGAATTATTATTTAGAGATTCTTTTTTATTTATTTATTTAAATTAGGGACAAGCTAAGAAGACTCACATAGTCATTTTAACTTTCTTTGACCACAAGTTTGACTTCCACACAAGCAGTGAATCCAAAATCTCTAATTTTTAGTTTGAAATCTCGTAATCCGTCATTTATCATCTCGTAGTTAACGTATTTATTTACTATTAATAACATTATATCATTTATAAAGTTAATCTAAAAAATCAATCTAACAGTACTCCCGACAGTAACAACACCACTCCCACCATATTTGCTGCCAAAAGGTCCAAGGGCCCCTCCTCTACTTCCTCATTTTGCATCGACAACTCTCTCTCTCTCTACTTCCATAAAATGATATGTCCATGACCTCTTGTCAATGCCATCTCTCTCTCTCTCTCTCTCTCTATGACCTCTTGTCAATGCCATCTCTCTCTCTCTCTCTCTCTCTCTCTCTCTCTCTCTCTCTCTATGACCTCTTGTCAATGCCATCTCTCTCTCTCTCTCTCTCTCTCTCTCTCTATACTTCCATAAAATGATATGTCCATGACCTCTTGTCAATCCCAAGATTCCGATTCCACCCGTTCGAACATCACTAGTCGACATAATTTTACTATATAAATATTATAATTCGAATTGTTTATTTTATTTATCATTAATATCTAATTATCATTTATTTATGTCAAACAAATTACGACTATAATAAAAAGTAAAATCTTCACGATTAATCGTCTACATGTTTGATTCATGTGAATACCTAAATTTTATTCAAATCAAAAGAATTATTATTGATATGATCTTTAGAAGATGATAAGATGAATGAGTGGTTCGGATTATTATCTTTGGACAATAAAATAATATCACTTCATCATATATTAAGAAAAGACTCTTTAACCGTAAGAGATTGATCTTCAACTAAATAGTCTAAATCATATAGCATAAAATCGAAAAAGATCACTACTTAATTTGGTCATTTTCTTAAGACAATTTACACAAAACTTTTGTAAAGAAAAATCCAAATGATTTTTTTTGTTTGTTTTTAGTTTACTAGTAGTTTCATTTTGGTATGGGAAATAATAACCATGCACTCTTTTTCTCTTTATTTATCCTATTTAATATGTATTTGTTGTTTTCGTTCAATTTGTCATATGGGTAAGCTAAATTATCCGTGTTGAGCACTTGCATTAGTAAAAGTATAATGCTTGGAGACCAAATTTGTTAAACCAAATTTACAAACTAAATGATATGGTTGTAGATTATTGAATTATTGAGTAAATGTCAATTAACATGTTTGTTTCTTGTTAGTGACACATAATTTGGTTTATAAATGTGGTCTTCCTAGCATTATCTCCAAAATTCTCATTGTACACTCTAAACTTTTTATATTTAGAAAGAAAAACACACTCGTAAAGAGTATACAATAAAATTTTTGGAGTGTCAATAATAATTCTCTATTTTTAACTCTATTTGATTTAGCACGACTATTTTCTTAAAAAAAAAAAACATTCGTTTACTTGCTTACTTTAAAGAGCGGAGGATAACTTTGAAGCTTTTTTTTTGTCTAGTAAGGTAGTTTACTCACTATAACGAGTAAGGCTTTACTTCATGGCTTTAAACTTTAAAGTTGCCAACTTGAACCTAAAGTTTTGGTCTTCATTGCTCCACGTACTTGTTTAGTTCTTAAATAATCCATATAGATTGGATAGGAGGAGGTTATATTTGTTTAGTCTTCTTCATAAGAAAGATAAATTACAACAAAAACGCACGAGGGCATCCTTCTCCAAAAATGTCAAAGGAAGAGTACTGTAAAACATTGGATTTGGAACAGTAACAGAAAGTAATTATGTTTATGCATTCTGATGCAGCTTGGATCCCCATTGATCTTCTTCCTCTCTAACAAAACACTTTCTTGAAATCACTTATTCAAAAGGAAAGCAAAACATGAACAAGGGCATGACCTTCAAAATGGAGAATAATAAATTCTCCAACATTGCAAAACACAACGCTCATTTTGTCAAAATTAGCGTAATTTTCAAACTTCCGTTTTCTCTTTCTGCATATCTTCTTATTTCTCTCTTTGATTTATTCAATCCAAAGACGATAGAAAAAAATAAAACTACAAAACAAAACGAAGCATACAAAAATCTCTCCCCCAAAAGAGGCTACTCTTGGTCTCCAAATTTTCGTTTTTGTTGTTAAAACTTTGTTTAATAGGATCACCATTTTGTACTTTTATTGAATTTTGAAGTTTTTTTTTAACAATCCATATTTACATTAAAGAGAGAGGGAGGCTTAGCCTCACAATGGACTAGTAATAATATGGTTCAAATTCGTCTTTTGCGAGAATCAAATATAAGATCTCTCACTTACAAATGAAAAAAAAAACCCACTAGATTGTAATACTAAATGGTAAATTTTAAAGATTTTTAAATGAAGAAAATAGAAAATGAATGAAAACCCCTTTTTGTCTTTTCAATGTATTTTCTTGCTAAAACCTTCCTTTTGTCTTGGTGGAGGGCCTCACCTACGTCCTTCATACAGTAAAGGAAAATTACTAATTAAAACGAAAAAGATAAAGCCAAAGGCAGAGCAAAAGCAGAGAGAAAGAAGAGAGAGAGACTGTGTGGGTGGGGGGGACAGGCTAAGACAGTACATTACCAACACTCTCCACCCTCCTCTCTCTCTCTCTCTCTCTCTCTCTCTCTCCTCCCCTCTCTCTCTCTCTCTCTCTCTGTCTTCTGTTATACAGTCGAAGTCGAAAAGCCATCACCACATTGGCTTTTTTTTGCCTTTTGTTTCTGTGTTCGTATGCAATTGTCTACGTCTACTGCTGCTTCTGCTCCCTCTTCTAACTACCTGTAAATGGGGGGGGAGGAAATGGAATCATACTTTGAATTCCTTGTTATCATTTGATAAACCACTTCTTCTTCTTGCTCTTCTCTCTCTCTCTCTCTCTCTCTCTCTCTCTCTCTCTCAGCTTTTCTCTCTCCTTCACTCTCTGAAATTTTCCTCCAAGCCAAACATGATTTTCTTCTTTTCTGTTCATCTCCTCTTTTTGCTTTCTGGGTTCCCTTCAAAACATCAAAACTCCTTGAAATGATTTGAATTTCGCCTCCCCATTTCAAATTTCCCCTTTCTGCTTTCTGGGTTCTCCTCACTTCTCCCATTTGGTTACTCATTTTCTTGTTTTTTATTATCTTGTCAATTTTTCTTTTGGGACTGCTTATCTGGGAAGCACTTTTTCTTGAGTAATTCTGGGGAACATTCATGGAAATTGATCTGAACCATGCAGTGAGGGAGGTGGAGAAGAATGCTTATTGCAATGGGGATTGTGGCGGTGTTTGTGTTTATTGCTTGTCCTCTTCAACTTCTTCATCTTCTTCCAATTCATCCTCAGCTCCTGTGGCTTCCTCAATTTATCTGGAGCTTTGGCATGCTTGTGCTGGCCCTCTCATCTCACTCCCCAAGAAGGGGAATGTGGTTGTCTACTTCCCACAAGGCCACTTGGAGCAAGTTGCCTCCTCCTCTCCTTTCTCTCCCATGGAGATGCCCACCTTTGATCTCCACCCTCAGATCTTCTGCAAGGTTGTGAATGTCCAGCTGCTTGTGAGTAACCTTTCCATATGAAACTCCCAACATTGTATTTAATTTGTTATTATTTTCTCAAATGTTTTCTGGGTATTTAATTTGGTTATTGAATTTGTTGCTTCTTGAATTAACAGGCTAACAAGGAGAATGATGAGGTCTACACACATGTCACCTTGCTTCCTCAGCCTGAGGTATGATTGTAATAAACAATGAAATTTGGAGTGGAGTTGTTCTATTTAATTCTTTACTTTTTATTGTTGTGGACTTGAAGTTTCTGTTGGAATGCTATTTTTTCGTAGTGGCTGCTCAATTTTATCGGTTTATAGCGGTTCTAATTGGGATGTGGATTTCGGGTATTCTGTAGTTGGTAGGAACAAATTTGGAAGGGAAAGGGCTTGAAGAGGTGGGAGTGGATGAGGGGGATGGGGATCACCTACAAAATCAACCCCTCACATGTTCTGCAAAACGCTTACAGCTTCTGATACCAGTACACACGGAGGGTTTTCCGTTCCTCGGAGAGCTGCTGAAGACTGCTTTCCTCCATTGGTATGAATAAATGCATTTATATTTCTCTGTTTTCCATCGAAGGTTTTTCTATTTGTATATCTTTTAATAGAGTTCTTTTATCGGTAGGACTATAAACAGCAGAGGCCATCTCAAGAACTTGTTGCAAAGGACCTACACGGGGTAGAGTGGAGGTTTCGACATATTTATAGAGGTAAATTATTTAGAATTCTCTATCGGTTTGATTGATAGTTAATTTGGTATGATTCTGAGCGTATTACTCCTCAGGTCAGCCAAGGCGACATCTGCTTACTACAGGATGGAGTATTTTCATAAGCCAAAAGAATCTTGTAGCGGGGGATGCTGTGCTATTTTTGAGGTAACTGCAATTAATTGACTATTTTAGTTTCAAATTGATCATGGCTTAGGAATCACTCAAATTTGTTTCTCTACCTATTCAAGGGCTATCGTCGATCTTTTAACAGGTGAGAAGCAGCCAAAAGTAGACCTTTTGCCTGAATGACGTTAATGTTTGATTCTTTCGGAGATTTCCTTGTGAAGAGCTATTAATAATTACTAAGGATCATAAAAAGTGTTGATTTGCCATATTGTAGTTGGTTGAGTATACATATTTATTTTTCTCTGTAAAAGAATCTCTACTGCTGGAATGCAAATACTTTTATGTCCAAAGGTGAAAATAGATTTCCGCACATGATAGGATGTAGACTTATGTTACGTGTACTGCGTACTATTAGGAAAGAATATTATGTCTTTGGAACAAGAATAATTTAACTTCTATGAGAAGCTAAAAGTTTCCTTGATTTTGTTCATTGTCTGGTGACCTCGGTAACTTAAATACTTTACAATGGTCTTTGTAGGGGTGAAAATGGAGAGCTGAGGTTGGGAATTAGAAGAGCTGTTCGACCTAGAAATGGTCTTCCTGATTCTGTTGTAGGCAACCAGAATTCGTACCCCAGTGTTCTTTCTCTCGTGGCTAATGCGATATCCACCAAGAGCATGTTTCATGTATTCTACAGTCCAAGGTACTAGTACAATACTATTCCGCTTTACTTTTTGGTGATGTTAGTTTTGACACAGTTTTTATGAACCCTTAATATACTGTGCATTTTCATACTTAAACATTTTTCATTTGATCACTAAATGTGGCGTATCTGTACGATTGCACATTTTTTGTGTACGATCTAAATATGCTTGTACTGTTCTCGTGGTAAAGAAGCACAAACTATAGAAAACAAGAACTTGACGTGATTACTTAAATAGGGAGATGACGTTAATAAGTTAGTACACTACTTTGTTAATACGGTTCCATAAACAAGTACGGCAAGTGCTAGTAAGTTGGGGCATTTCCACTTTTGGATCTCACAACAGTTGGCATGAGTTACACGGAAAGCTACCGATAAATCTAGTAATCTTTTAACTTCAGAATCTACCAACTTGTTCGTCCTGTGTTTTGTGCAAACCGTTCTTTTAGGGTTTATTCTCTTTTGACGAGGCTTAATTATGGTTACTTTCATTCCATTGTATGCTTAATGGAAGTAACCTCTCTTTCCATTGCTCAAATCATCTGTCAAAAACAAAAACAGATTTTTTTTTTTTTTCACCAAGATTCGTGAACATGCATGGACGGGGTTACGCATTTACAGAATCTTTTTAAATTTCTGTGATGCAGGGCAAGCCATGCAGAATTTGTCATTCCCTACCAAAAATATGTCAGAAGCATCGCTAATCCGGTGACTATGGGGAATAGATTCAAAATGAGATTTGATAGGGATGATTCATCTGAAAGAAGGTATTTATAAGTTTGATTCAATGGCATGGCCTGCATGTTTTCCTTGTTAGACATTTTATTGACACAATACAGATTCTGATTTCTTGTAGGTGTAGCGGTGTAGTGACTGGTATCACCGACTTGGATCCGTTTCGATGGCCAAACTCAAAATGGAGATGCTTGATGGTATGCTTCGTATTTTATCTTCCTTTTTAAAACCGATAATGAATTGCATGCCGTGTTATTCTGAGAGAGAGAGAGAGAGCTGAATTATTGAAATGCGTCTATGCATGCATTGCATATGCACTTCGTGTAAAGAAATGACAGGTTCACAAACTGTAGTTCAATTATTGCAGGTGTTGCATTTACACCTTTATTTGTTACGTTACCAGGTCAGATGGGATGAAGATATAGGAAATGATCATCAAGAAAGAGTCTCGCCGTGGGAGGTTGATCCTTCTGTTTCTCTCCCACCTTTGAGCATCCAGTCTTCTCCAAGACTGAAGAAACTGCGGACAAGTCTGCAGGGAACCCCACCCGTCCACTCCATCACTGGTACGAAACTTCCCAATAACATCGCAAGCATTTTTTACATCATCATTAGTCCTCAATATGTGAATTTTCTTGCAGCTGGAGGGGCTGGGTTTAAGGACTTTGAGGAATCAGTTAAATCCTCTAAGGTCTTGCAAGGTCAAGAAAATATAGGTTTCATATCACCCCTCTACGGGGGTGATACTGTAAACCGCCCGCAAGATTTTAAGATGCATGCTTCGGCACATCTAAGTCTTGCATCAAATGCAACACAGAAGGCTAGTATTGATGAGCTTATGAGGGCTCACCGCACCCCCTACACAGGATTTGCGGAATCAGATAGATTTCCAAAAGTCTTGCAAGGTCAAGAAATATGCCCATTGAGATCGTTGACAGGAAAAGCAAATTTCACCCTGGGTGATTGGGAATCCAACAATGGTTGCGCACCTTTCAACGTTTATCAACCGCCCAAACCAAATTATTTCTCTCTAGCTTCTGGATCCCTTCCAAATATGTACTTTCCTTATGGTGACATTCACAGAGCTGGCCAAGATCCCACAATGTGCTCTAATGCTACTAACTTAGCCAGAGAGAAAGTGCAAATCAACCCATATTCTATGCAGATGGGAGTTGCGAGAAATGAAGTTGGAAGGCCAAATAAACCTAGTGAGCATAAGACACAGGAGAGTACTTCTACCCTTCCCGCTTTAGTGCCAATTCCAAGAAATCCAAATGATAAAGACTATAACGGGACTGTTACTGGGTGTAAACTTTTTGGTTTTTCCTTGACTGGGGACAATCCCTCTCCAAACTCTCAGAGTTCCAGTAAGCGGAGTTGTACAAAGGTAAGCTATTGTAGCCCTCAAGTTGGACTGTAAAATGCCATGCCTAGGACATCTTTGCCAACTGATGTTACATATATTGAGTGAAGGTTCACAAGCAAGGCAGCTTAGTGGGAAGAGCCATTGATCTCGCAAAACTGAATGGCTATGGTGACCTGCTGACCGAACTGGAGCGGCTGTTTGGCATGGAAGGCCTTCTTCGAGATTCTGATAAAGGATGGCGGATCTTGTACACTGATAGTGAGAACGATATGATGGTTGTTGGGGATGACCCATGGCAGTACGTCTCTCTCTCTCTCGGAAAGTAGAATTTTATATCTAGTTCTGCATTTATTAACTTTTGTTTTAAGTTTGTTAACATAAATGTAGCTGTAAGTTTTGTTTCTGAACAATTCATACAAGTGCTTTTTGTATATGACCTTTCGGAAATGATGTGTTCTTGGTGCAGTGAGTTTTGCAATGTGGTCTCCAAAATCCATATATATACCCAGGAAGAAGTGGAGAAGATGACCATCGGAATGATCAGCGATGATACTCAAAGTTGTTTGGAACAAGCGCCAGTCATGCTTGAAGTGTCAAAGTCCTCATCCGTGAGCCAGCCGGATGCTTCTCCGACGGCTGTCCGGGTCTAAAAATAATGAAATTCAGGGTGGTCATTGTGATGTTGTAATCTTATATCTGCATATGCAAATAATGCACACCAGAACCTAATTATGTATTTGATGGAGTTCCTAGTCCTATGTTATGTAGTTGCGGTTGTCTTAGTCTTGAAAACGAGACATGTTTGGCCTTCCGGAGATTGACGTCTTTCCGATTGACGTTTGATTATGTAGTACTGTAACTTTTTATGAGTATAAATTGTTGATGTGTGCTATTATTCTGTAGGTTTCCAACATATTGGAGAAGATGAAAGGATTTCTAGTAGGGTTTCTTTAGGATGCTTCCCTCCACATCAATGATTTATTCATGACTTTGGTTCAAACATTAAAGATTATGCTGTCTCTAACTGAACATTACAGAGATGAAACGAAGTCTGGAGTCTACGACTGCTGAACCTCGCTACCACCACGGGTAAATACAAGTATGGTTTGACAGCAAAAGTGAAAAAGTAATGAAATTTCGTAACTTTTAGTGTTTTTATTACCCGAAGAACACTGTGATTCTCGTTTTCTGATCATGGATGCACCAGTTGCTACGATCCTTCGTGATTCGGCATTCGGGAATGTGCGAGTGAAAGAAACTCAAATGGCGGACTGCAACACCCGGTGTATCTTGAATGCAGTGCCCGAGAGGCGAGAGCTGCAAACATTTCAGCTCAGTAATTGAACATGTGCATTCTGATCTCACTATCCCAGCTCCGATCTCATACAGTTCGGCATCGCGAAGGAGACAGGCCAGTTGGTTACTCATTTACATAACCATTACCACCTAAACATTGTATAGCCTGCAACGTTCAAATAAACTTGTTCACGGCACTTGTAAAGTTATCATGCACAAGCTCTCATCTGTTTGTTACAAGCATATGGATATACAGATCCCAGTTCTAGTTACGAAAAACCTCTAGGAAAAAAAATCACATGAACGAAAATTCGCAACTTTATTAAGGGCATTCGAGCAATATGTAGAAAACTAGTCGTCTGGCCAAGATAAGACTAAATTGATTGGCCCGAACGAGGCTTATGTTTGAGTAGAAAAATTACACATCTGCAGAAGTAAGTGCAGAATCTTTTACCTGCAAAGCAACCTGCGTGGCTCTTTCAGCCGTACATAGTATAACTCCAGCACAATCCTGAAAATGAGTACCTTGAAGAGTTATTGTTTGCAAATGCTAACAGCTTGTAAGATCACTTACTAAAGTGAAAAAAAAGAATTTAGAATCCCCAACAGCAGTTACAGCACCTTAGGGTCAATTTTTCCATTGTCACACTCCCTGGCAACAGAATACACGTAGGACCTGAAAACGAAGGGAGGAGAGAAAGAAAGAGACGGATAACTCTGTTACCATTTGAGTATTAGAAGAAAGAAAAAGCAGTCAAAAAAAGGAATACGAATCCTTTACCTTGATGATTGCAAACAAGTATAAATGTCAGCAAAAGCAACTGACCAAAGTTAAGTTGGCTTCTGTACACTGAGAGATGGCCTTCTCTTCTTTCAATATTTTATAGTGCAGATAGAAAAATGTTTAGGCAAAGATGGAATTCGTATATTCTTCATTAAATCACATTGGACATCGTTTGAGCGGATACAGACTGTTCCTTCGTGATGGAACTCGGATGCCTCGTTTGATCAGATGTGTATATTGTATCTGGTGTTAGAGGAAGTGCAGAATTTTAAGAAATGGGTTCAGTCCTCCTCCTATAGCTATCATTTCCTCCATTTCTTCTTCTGTCCGACTTATATCCTTGATAGAATTATCACATAAAAAACAAACGAGAAGTTAAACCAAGCCATAAATATGTCTACGAATTTCATATCAGTCCATATACTCTGCTTCTCCAACAGATTTCATCATCTTAAAAGAAGAGTAACGGAAAAGTTGCCCAATCACTTGATAGATTAAATTAAAATAGCACATATCATTCGTCACTATGTGATGTGTGAATCAAATGGCTACATGAACTGGACTCAGCAGTGGAACAACTCCCTCCAATGCAGCATTCAAGGGAAGGATGCACCGAAGGTTGTCCAAACTGCAAAGATGTAAATCAATTTCATCACGATCTTTCTATTAATGCCAACATAGCGGGTGAATTAACGATCAACTCCATAGTTGATGCATCTGCAGAAAAACCCCTCACCATCATTTCTTGAATAAGTCTCATAGCCCTTGATGTCTCGTAGTTATTGATAAACCCTCGGATAATTGTGTTGTACGTGCAATCATTTGGAGAACAATCTCTCTCTTCCGTTTCTCTAAGCAAGTTTTCTGCTTCACATGTTAGTCCCCCATTACAAAATCCACTGATCACTATAGTATATGTCCTGACATTAGGTTGAATTCCTTTTGACGATAAACGACGAAAGAGATCCCATGCATATTCAACTTTTTCAGCTCTGCACAAACCTTCAATAAGAATATTATAAGTTACAATGTTAAAATCCAACTTCTTTCCCTCCATCTCTTCCAACAATTCAACTGCCTTGGGAAATTGTTGGTTTTTACAAAGGCCATCCAGTAAAATATTATACGTTTGAATGCCTGGAAGTTGGCCACAAGCTTGCATTTGAGAGAACAAGTTTTGCGCATCTTGTGTTCTCCCCATCTTGCAAAACCCATCAACAAGAGTGTTATAAGTAACCGTATTTGGAACAACTCCCTTATGAGACATTTCCAAAAAAATCATCCGAGCATCTTCTATCCTTTTACGCTTACAATAGCCATTTATCAATATGTTATAAGTACGAGCATTAACCATGCAGCCTTTGCTAAGCATTATTTCAAAAACCTTTTTCGCCTCGTCCATTTCTCCTCGCAAACAGTAACCATCTATAAGCGTATTGTACGTAATTGTATCGGGTTCTATATCCCCTTGCGTCGTCATTTCGACCAAGCTCCTTGCTTCCTGGACCATCCCCTCTTTGCAGAATTTATCAACCAAGACATTGAAGGTGTGCACATTTGGAAAGATATGTTTCTCCACCATTTCATTCAACAATCTTGTAGCTTCTTTCCACTTCCCTAATTTGCAAACTCCATGAATCAAAGAGGTATAGGTCATGACAACAACTAGAGCATCTTTGCAAAGAGTGTCGATGATCGTGTTGTCGACAATTACGTTAGGCATGCAAGCATTTTCTTCCATCTTATTAAGCAATTGGATAGCTTCAATGCTGTTACCTTTCAAGCAATGGCCCTTTACAAGTGTGTTGAAAGTAACCACATTCGGCCTGCAATTACCTCCCTCCATCATTTTGTTGAAAAGTGCTGCTGCCTCAGCCTCTCTACCCTCACAAATAAATCCACTGATTAGAGTGTTGAAGGTCGTGACAAATGGATCAAAACCCAATTTGAAGAATTTTCCCAAGATAGACAAGCTAAACCCCATTTGGTGCATATGGCAAAAGCAATTAATGATAATGTTTAGAGTATAAACATTAGGACAAATTCCCGACACAACCATTTGGTTATTCAAGGAGATGACTGTCGAGTAATGCTTCAACTTGGCAAGTTGACCCAACATTTGAGTGAAAAGGACAACGGAAGGCAGAGGACGCCTTTGAAGCATTTCGTCGAACCCATTGGGAGCATCCTCCACATTAGTGATTTTCACAAGCTGGTGTTGTTGGGTGCTTCTAGATTCGGTCGATTTAGAACACATTGCGAGCATCCGCCAGTTTTTCCCTTGTATTGGGATAAGAAATCCAAATTTCTCTTCAGGTTGGTACTTACTAGCATATGCTTGCTTAATTAAACATCATCAGTTGGGAGAAGGCACAATTGTAGTGTTTTACTGATCTTTGTTTCAGTGAAGGATGCCACTGTGGGATTTCATATTGCTTCTGTGCCACGGGATCACGGTTGAATATGTGGGGATTGCCCGGGGCATGCATCTTAGTTCTTCAGCCCTGAGCATCCTCCCTGTTATGGATTCAGAAATGGAAGACTGACGGAGCCAGACTTTACTTGCATTTGCCTTCTTCTTGCATACATTACCAACAGGACTCGCGAACCTGCACATCAACAACTCAAGGCATTTGTTTCAATGGTGAACTTGCCAGAGAGGACTGTTCGAAGCTTATTTAATGTTGTTCGATGTTGGACGATTCTGCAGATGATTGACTTGCGCTGTTTGGAGATTATGGAGATTATTCCACCTCTTTCAGTCGGCAGATGATTGAGTTTGATACCTGCAATCCGGCATCTCCATAGTCACAATTTGGATTCCGTTTGGATGAGATAATTAAGAAATGATTTGGATATGACAAAATGAATAGATTAGATTAACAAGAAAAACTATTCAATGTATTTTATATGGATTTCACTAAGTATTATTGTAAGGAACGTAATATTTTCGAAACTGAAATAATGAGATTGAACAAGTCAATTTTAATTCCATTTCTCCTAAATAAATGTGTTGTTTCAACTCAAGCGAATGGAAGGACATTACTTATAGAAGAGGACTTATCAACTACAAATTCATCAGCTTATGAAAGGACCCTACAAATTTCATATCAGTCAATACTCTGCTTCTCCAACAGATTTCATAATCTTAAAAGAAGAGTAACATAGTTGCTCAATCACTTGGTATATTAAATTAATAACAAATATCATACGTCACTGGGCAATACAAAGATGCAAATCAAATTCATCATGATGTTTCTATCAATGCCAACATTGCGGGTGAATTAACGACCAACTCCGCCGTTGATGCATCCGCAGGAAAACCCCTCTCCACCATTTCTTGAATAAGTCTCATAGCCCTTGATGTCTCGTTGTTATTGATAAACCCTCGGATAATTGTGTTATATGTGCAATCATTTGGAGAACAATCCCTCTCTTCCATTTCTGTAAGCAAGTTTTCTGCTTCACATGTAAGTCCCCCTTTACAAAATCCACTGATCATTATAGTATATGTCCTGACATTAGGCTGAATTCTTTTTGATGATAAACTAAGAAAGAGATCCCATGCACATTCAATTTTTTCAGCATTTGAGTCAAGATTTGGTTGAAAGGGACAACGGAAGGCAGAGGACGCCTTTGAAGCATTTCGTCGAACACAGTGAGAGCATCCTCCACACCAACCTGCAAAAGAAGAAGTAATCGCAGCCCGTATAATCTTCAGCAGCTCCAAGTCAGCGAGTTGAGACTCTCTCACAAATCAAAGAGTTGTTGTAGAACTGTGTTTTTGCCCTATGTTTCCCATTTTCGAAGTTAACAGGATCTCTTGTATCTTCTCTTTTATCAGTATATACATGACAGAGTATAAAATAGGTGCCGCGGATGCAGGTCCATTGAATTAGAAATATACACAATACTTAACTACTTAAAGATGAGTACGAATTTCTACTCAAAATTTCTCAAAATTATTCGTTGTCAATTTATAGAATTTCGTAATCAGAATGTTCAAATTATAAATCATCCTATAAAGATCTCTTCTATAAAAAATCAATTAAAAATAATATTATTTAGTCATCAAATTGTTTGAAAACAAATGAACAGTATTGGTAAAAGCATTAGGAACAGTCTGTGTATTTGCTGAAATAGATTGACAAAACGTCCTTAGTTTTAATTTATTTTTGCATAGATAATCTTTACAGTGTGGTTCATAATATGAACCGTTCTGATAATAAGTACAAAACTTTATAATTAAAATACTAAAATTTTTAAGTAAGAACCCTTACTTATCTTTGAATAGTCCAGTATATCTAGAAATATAATCTGAAATGAAGAGATGGATGCCTATCAACCCATCCACCTTGAGATTTTGATACATTTTCTGTGGCCTTTGGGTCGGTACACGTTTGCCAGTATGGCCAGCCCTCCTGTATTAATGTACTACTGATGGGATGCATCTGAAAAAGCAGCAGCATCACCCACATACATGGAAGGGGTTCCTCCTTATTAGTAAGTTCTGAAATTCAGATCATTAAAATTTGATTCAACAGTTATAAATAGATGATTACTTTAAAAGTTATAATAATTTTAACTGTTGAATCAAATTTTAACGCTCGAATCCCCAAACTTATGGATTAAGAGGAAGGAATCCGGAGAGAATTCCTTTCTCACATACATATATTCCAATAAAATCAAGATAGTTGATTTCGTTTGACTTATTCAACCGAATGATCAAAATTTAAGATAGGTGTGTGAAACAAAAAGAGACTTCTGAAAATCAACTCCCTATATATATATATCGTGCAAAAGATATTTTTTGAATCACGACTTGCTACACGCGACTATACATTTTTTTAATCACATTATTGCTAGCTCAATGTAAGGTTAAGCTCATCCCCTCTCCCTTAGTGTAAAGGGTTATTATACAAAATGGTCCCTGAGATTTGCATGGTCAATAGAAATGGTCCCTGAGATTGTCCACCATCCATGATTTTGGGCAATTTTCAAAGCTTTGTAACTCAATCGTTTCTTAACCAAATTCGACTCATAATATATCAAAATGAAGATAGGAAAGTGTAGAATAAGATTATAGATATTTGGAAGCCTAATGGTTACCAGAGATAGCCAGAAAATAGCCTGAAAAGTGACTCGTCCGCCGGAAAACTGGAAAACTGGAAAACTCGCTCGAAACTGGGTAAACTTTAAACATTCATAACTTATTCAATACTCAACCAAATTGAGTGATTCAAAAACAAAAATAATACTTCTTGACGAGACGAAGAGAATGGTACATTTTTGAAGGCTAAATCATCGTGGATTGGTTAGACAACGGCTCAAAAGTGGTTAACCATTTTCGAGTTAGCCACTTTCGAGTAGTTTTCCGGTCAAATAACGGCGAGTTAGCAGTAAAGAAAGATACCATTCTCTTCATCTCGTCTAGAAGTATGATTTTCGTTTTGAATCACTCGATTTCGTTGAGTATTGAAGAAGTTATGAACGTGTAAAATTTACCCAGTTTCCAGCGAGTTTTCCAGTTTTCTCGCGAACCAGTCACTTTTCAGCTATTTTCCAGCTATCTTCGGCAATCATTGGGCTTCCAAATAAATATAATCTTGTTTTACACTTTCTTATCTTCATTTTGATATATTATGAGTCGAATTTGGTTGAGAATTAATTGAGTTACGAAGCTTTGAAAATTGCCCAGAGAGTTTTTAACGGAATGACCAAAATCATGCATGGTGAACAATCTCAGGGACCATTTCCATTGATTTTCAATCTCAGGGAGCATTTTGTATAATAACCCTAGTGTAAATAATATAGGTTGTTCAAAAAAAAAAAAAAATCATTTGACAACTAATTAAATCACATTATTATGCATGTGCGAAAAACCTTTTTTATAACCGGCACTACGCCTCTTAAGATGTTATGAACATATTTAAAAATAGAGAAAATATATTTAATAAACAACTGATTGAATCACATTATTGTTAGTTCATTGTGAGTTACTAATTATAAATAAAAAATTGCACAAAAAATTAATTATAAAAAACACTATTTATATGACAAAAATATCATTGCATTATTTGATGCATTATTATGGGCTGCTATTGAACTTTTTTGTTTGTGGGGCATGATTATCCCATTATTTTTTGTGAAGCCCATGACCCCAAATGGGGCTACTAGCATTATATAGTAGTATAGATATTCTCGAAGAGGAAGTATATACACTCCCACATGTATGCAACAGCTGAAAGGCAGTATAAGTAATTTACACAAGACGACACACTAATCATTATTATTTTTTTTTTTGAACAAATGATATTATCTACATTAGGGGGAAGGGGTGAGCTTAGCCTCACAATGAGTTAGTAATAATCTGGTTCAAACTCGCATTTGATAAGAATCAAACTTAAGATCTCTCACTTACAAGCATCGTTTAAAATTTCTTCGATATGGTCATTCTATGGAAATATCCAATAAATCAGAGAAAGGTATGGAAATGGGTGTGAAGTCTAAACTTCACCTCATATCGGAGAAGCTCTTAACGTTTAGTATGAAATCGACATATATTGTCAATATTTTTGACACATGTTTTAAATATCGGAGAAACTCTTATATTTCGTCCAAACCAATGTTTGACAATACTCAAAGTTTCATTTTAAATTTTCATTATTTCCATTGAAAACAACCGATATCTATGTCGATATTTGATATATCCGTTGATATTTCCACAAAATTGCATATTGATATTGTGGATGCAAATTTCTTCCTCTTTGATCTTGGAAAAAATTGCACCTACAAAACAATTAACACCTTAGATCAAGGCCAAGAACCTCACGCGCCCACGATGTTTTTTTTGGGGGGGGGGGGGTGTGGCTTTGGCCGAAGAACCTCCGATGCCAAAGTTAGAATTTGGTGGGAAAAGTGTTTGAGAATTTTTGAAAATTTTAGCAAGAGAATTGAAAGTGCACTTTGAGGAGAATGATGGGGTTTAAATAGGAGAGTGGCCGGTCTCCTTGGGTGAGAGAGGACCGGCCACCTAGCTCCCTTTGTGGGCTAGATTCTTGATTTGTGTTAAATTGGGAGTCATGGAATAATTACCTAATCAATATAATAAAAAAAGGGAAGATTTGGGAAGTTACCTTGTGGAGAGGATTGGATGAGGATGGATGAGATAGGTTTTGAATTGTTTGCCTATTTTGGGCATTTTTGACTTGGTTGAGTGATGATTGCCTGCTACTCGCGCGTAGGAAGCTCGGTATGCCCCAAGGGTATTTTTGTCCTCTTATACCCAAAAATATACGTGTCGCATTGTGATTATTTTTGACGCCACAGATATTTCCACATATACTGATATTTTAAACATTGCTTACAAGTAAAGAGGAATATCACTAGACCGTAGTACTAAGTGGCACACTAATAACTATTAAACAATGTTACAAATAGAAATTTGAAAAAATAGTCAATCTAAGGGGCACTTATTAAAATATAACCTTTTTAATTTTTTCAAATTCTTATAAATATAACTAAATTGATGTTCAGAAGACTTAGTTATCTTTAGACTAAAACTCTCTCTTCCTCCCAATTATTTTTTTACTATGAACTCCCTCGTATGCCTATTGTTGAACCATCAGGTTCAAGGCATCACTGCACTACTTTGTTATCTCTACTCAAAATCAATTAGCAGATGCCCCCACACTTTTGTAATATGTGAACATTTTTCATTCTTACTTTAAAAATAGAAAGAAGAGGAAGGGAGAGAGAGAACGTGGGAGTGGAAGTGGAGGAGTGAAGATAGGTTTTTGTTTTTATTTTATATTAGATATATGTTAAAATCATGTAGGTGAGGCTTCAATAAAAATTCACACATTTGCAATTAGTGGAATAATTGTTGGAGACTCAAATGGTAATGTGCAAGCATGATAACTTTTTATGTTGTTCAACATCTCCACGAATATAAAAACTTGCACTTATATTCCAACTAACGGCAATTTGTTTAGTTACAAGTTTATAACCAAGAAAATGTTTTGACCTAGGATAATAAACTCGTGAGCTTAAGTCATCTCCAATAGAAATGACTAAAGGTCTAAAAAATAAATAAATAAATAAATAAAAAGTCAAATTTGCCCAAATATCCATCTTCAATGTTTGGCTAGACTATAATTTTATCGAGTCCACCAAATTTTTTTTTTCTTTTGCCAAAATGGCATCGGGTTGACCAAGTGAAGCCCCCCTTCCAGCCCGTTTTTAAGGGCCTAACTCTTCTGCTACATAAATTAATTCAAATCCAAAGGCCAGAAAAAAAAATTGATAGTTGAGAGGCATCGTTTGTGTGGAAACGGATCCTCTCCGGATCCCTTCCCCCAAATCCACCCAATCACTTAATCTGGGCTCTTGAAATTTGATCTAACGGCTACAAACCCTTGATTAGGCCAAATTTCAGGTTTAAAAAAAATTGTGTCTAAATCCAAAAAACTTGATTAGCCTTGGTTGTTGTTGATTGTATGATGAAATTTTTTAGCTAAGCTTCTAGCTCCAAACCCTTGATTAGGGGTGGGCACGGGTCGGGCCGGGCCCAATTTTGAAAGGACCGGGCCGGACCCGGGTGCAAACGAAACGGGCCAGGCCGGGCCGGGAACAACATATTCTAATATAGGAACCGGACCTAACCTGGCCCGGTTGAAAAGGGCCGGTTCGGGCCGGGTCCTCAAGTTCTTTGTTTTTTTTTTTTATCCCGAAACCTCTACCTTCCTCGACGTCTCCACCTCCCTCGGCCAAGGCCACGCCATCCATCAGAGTTGAAACGGCCACGCTATGCCCAAAAGACCTCGTTTTGTGAGCTCCAGTCTACAACGGCGTAGAGAGCTTCCTCTATAACTCTCGATCTTACATCTCACAAATTGCACAGCCACCGTCCATCCTTCCACTTCTACCTTTGAAACCCTAAGGTCGTAGCTCTCTCTCTCAAACCCTTTCAACTCTTGGCCCCTATTTCTCTACACATCCGTCACTCTGCGAGCTTAGAAACCTAGAACCCACCTCCATCAAACCTACAACCCCCACACATTGGAGCTAGGAAATTAAAACCCAGATAGTGAGGTTGGTGTGAGCACTGTGAGGTGAGGGGAAGACGATTAAGAGTTGGAGTCCAGGGAGTCCAGGGAGAGGCAATGGAGTGAAGGGAGTGATTCTGGAACCTTGAGGAAGCTAGAGTTGATCTTGAAACTAACGGTTGAGATTGGATGATAACTTATCATCCAATATGGGCCATTCATTATAATTAGAAACAGGTCGGTCCGGGTACCCGTTTTTCTACACTTATGGAACTGGCCCGAACCTAAAGTTTCAAAGCCCGGCCCGGCCCGACCAATTTCTCTTTTTAAAAATTAGGAACCGATTTGTACCCGCCCCGTACCTGCATTACCCATCCCGACCCGCGGTTCCTATACCCGTTTGCCCACCCCTACCCTTGATTAGATTTGTCTAATGCCAAAGTGACCCATAGTGCACGTGGATCCTCCTCAGCAAGGTACTCAGTTTGCAGGGCGTCATCAGATGAAAATCATAGCATTGGCTTTCTCAACTTCGCCAACTGGGTTGTCCGTCTCATCTTCAATGGCAGGACACAAGTTCTTTGCACCACTTAATGTTGTTGCCATAACCAACCTTCAAAGAAGAAGAAGTAATCGCAGCCCGCATCATCTTCAGCAGCTCCAAGTCAGCGAGTTGAGACTCTCTCCCAAATCAAAGAGTTATTATTTAGAATAAAATTCTCTTCCTCCCAATTATTTTTTTGCTATGAACTCCTTCATATGCCTATTGTTGAACCTCCATGGTACATTCACCGCTGCTCTATTCTGTTATCTCTACTAAAAATCAACTAGCATATGCCTACAGTACAGAATTTTGTATATGTGAACATTTTTTTTTTATATTTTAGAAATGGGAATGAGAGAGGGAGAGAGAACGTGGGAGTGAAAGTGGAAGTGTGAAGAGTGATATTCCACTTCACAAATAAGTGAGAGGGTTTAGGTTCGATTCTTGTCAAAGACGAATTTGAACCATATTAGTGCTAGCCCACTCTCTCCACCCCTTTAGTGTAAATTGTTGGAGAACAATTTAGAAACAACAAAATAACATAAATACAGAACCAAAATACTTATACTTTATTATTCAAAAAAAAAAAAACAATACTTGCAATACAGAATGCAATTACACAATAATTACAAAAAATTAAAATGATACTAACTTGAATAAATTGAACATAGAGGCTAGCGCAAAAGCTATGTCCTTCGAATAGTATTTCCGTCCCACTCTTGTACTTGTGGTTCTACAACGTCTGCTCGACCAGGATACAACTACCTAATTCTACAACCCGCACTGGATTATAGAACTCTAACGAATTGCTTTGTGTTTACTCTGTGGAAATTTTGTACGGAAGACAAGGAGGAAGAAAAGATGATATTTGATGGAACTGAGAACTCCAGTTATATAGGCTCTTTCATACCTCTTCAAACACCTTTTGGATGTATCTGAAGCTATAAAACTCTTTCCAAAGAGTTGTGTCTATTAATCAAAATGTTTTTAATTAATTTAATTAAAAACTTACTTCAAAATTAAAACTAATTGATCAGATTAATTTTAATTCCTTGGCCCTTGTCTTGATTAATTAATATTAATTAATATTAATATTATAGTATAATCATCAAGCCTAATCCACACAATTAGTGATCCAAACCTCAATCCTCATTCCAAATGGTCCAACACCTAATCACTAATAAAAAGGGCTTGACCTATATAAAAGCCTTTGACAAATTGTTGTTTGCCGATGTGGGACAATGGGGAGCTCAAAACTCCATCATAAATAATATCATTTGTTCCAAAAAAAAAAGGAACAAAAAGAAGAGATTTTTGCTTTTTGTTTTATATTTTTCAATATTAGATATATGTTAAAATCATCTGTAAGTAGAGTTTCAATGAAAAATCACACATTAGCAATTATTGAAATAATTTTTGGAGACTCGAATGGTGATGTGCAAGCATGATAACTTTTTATGTTTTTCTACATCTGTGACATCCCACATCGCCCAGGGAAGTGATCCTTAAATGTATATTCTCATCCCTACCTAGCACGAGGCCTTTTGGGAGCTCACTGGCTTCGGGTTCCGTAGGAACTCCGAAGTTAAGCGAGAGGGGGGCTAGAGCAATCCCATGATGGGTGACCCACTGGGAAGTTGCTCGTGAGTTCCCAAAAACAAAACCGTGAAGGAATGGTAAGCCCAAAGCAGACAATATCGTGCTACGGTGGTGGATCGGGCCCGGGAAGTCGTCCCACCCGGGCCGGGATGTGACAATTTGGTATCAGAGCCTATCCCTGGCCGGAAATGTGCCGACGAGGACGTCGGACCCCTAAAGGGGGTGGATTGTGACATCCCACATCGCCTAGGGAAGTGATCCTTAAATGTATATTCTCATCCCTACCTAGCACGAGGCCTTTTGGGAGCTCACTGGCTTCGGGTTCCGTAGGAACTCCGAAGTTAAGCGAGAGGGGGGCTAGAGCAATCTCATGATGGGTGACCCACTGGGAAGTTGCTCGTGAGTTCCCAAAAACAAAACCGTGAGGGAATGGTAAGCCCAAAGAGGACAATATCGTGCTACGGTGGTGGATCGGGCCCGAGAAGTCGTCCCACCAGGGCCGGGATATGACAACATCTCCACGAATTAACTTGCACTTAGATTCCAACCAACAGCAATTTGTTTTGTTATAAGTTTATAACCAGGAAAATGTTCCGACTGAGGGTAAAAGAAACTCGTGAGCTTAGGTTATCTCCAATAAAGAGGGCTAAATGTCCAAAAGCAAACAAAATTGGCCAAATTTGATCAAACATCCATCTCCATTAGATGGCTAGGCAATAATTTTATTGAGCCCGCCAGATTTTTTTTTTTTTCCCTGGCTAAGTGGAGCCCCTCTTCCAGCCCGTTTTCTGGGGCCTAACTTTTCTATTGCATAAATTGATTCAAATTCAAAGGTTAGAAGACAACTGATAGTTGAGAGGCATCGTTTGTATCACTAGGTGATCTAAGAAACACTTGGTTACATTATAAACTAGGAGCTAGACAATTGTTTAGCATATAGGGGCGTTTATATCAATAAATTTAAAGAATAAATTGATAAATTATTAAGAAGGTTATGTTTAGATCTTTTAGTTGAAGATGATGTATGAATGGTAATATTAGGAAGACTAAAATTTTAAATTAGATGTGCAAACCAACACTTCATTCATTTTAAAAATAATTTCTTATATGGCTATAATTTTAAACGAGACTATATTTGACCCTTTCGGTTGGAGTTGATCTTAGTCTTGCTTCACAGAATTCTGACGAGAAGAACCCTAGGTATCATTCCGACAAGGAGAAAAAAAATTGTAAGGCCTAGATCAAAGAGCCTTTGGACCAAAGCCTCATTACTTGTGGGTCCCAACCCTCACAAGCAGCCCGTCTTGCTTAGTTGGTAGAGCGCAAGGCTCTTAAGTCTTAACCTTATGGTTGTGGGTCCCACGATGGGCGTTTCCTTTTTTTGTTTCCTTCCCAGTTAATCATTTTTCTGATTGCTTATTCACATCAATCGGGATTAATGTGCTTTTTTTTACAGGCTTAAATATCATATTTACACTTTTTTTTTGGACCTAAGTTCAAATAGTCATCTTTAAAATTGACATGTTTAGCTACTGCTTGTTAATCTCTCAGCATTACCCTTAGATGATCGATATTGAACACAAACCTCGGACATTACATTTTGTGGTTATACCACTTGGTCCCAAGTGACCAATCATATAAACCAACCTCCATCTCCAAAACATCGCAAAAACTCTCATTTTGTTAGTCGTCTTGCTAACTCTTTATCGTCAATCCCGACTTGCCTAATACAGAAGATGAATTTGTTTGGGATACTTCACCTACTGGTTTTTTGGTAAAGTTTTTTCTATTGGATTTGCTTCAGCTTTGGCTCTGTGTCAAGAAATCAAATTGGCACTAGGACTAAAACTCTCAAGATTGGAAGTTGACGGTGATTCAAATACCATGGAATATCAGTTGAAGGTGTTTCAAATTTAGGACATGTTTATGATCATTCTTGTGTTTCGTTTCTGTGAAGCCAACATGAATGCCGCGAGGGGTGGATTGTCATAGTAGATACGGTATTCCTCTTTTACGTCATTGTGCGTGCAAACTATATCCCTTCCAGCAGTCTGGATGAATTTAGTGTAGATTACTGTCTAGGGGTAGATTGTCATAGTAGATAGGGTATTCCTCTTTTACGTCACTGTGCGTGCAAACTCTCTCCCTTCCCGCAGTTTGGATGAATTTAGTGTAGATTACTGTCTATAAGTCACATGCTTAGGCTTAGTACATAACAGGAACTCGATAAGAATTTGACATAAACACTAATTTAATTAGGTAGCCGAAAGGTTGGAAATGAGACTGATCCTTCAATATTCAAATAACCAACCATTTCAGTTCATATACATAATACCTTTTTGGCTTCGATTTTGAGCTGGTCCTCTGAGTGTGGTAAGCATAAAGGTTTCGGACGTTGTTTGCAACTGAGAAGTTTTCTGCAAATCTCGTGCAGCATTGAGATGAGGCAAGTTCAATTTCTTCCGTTGAGTTCGGCTGGTTTGGAAAGGAGTGAAAGAAAAATTGCGATGGTGTGGCAAGGCAGCTGGTAGCTGATATGATCTAGCACTGGAGATTCCACAATTATGTGTCTGAAAATGTGTAAGTTGGCTGCTGTATACTGAGAGATGGCCTTCTCTTCTTTCAATATTTCTAGTGCACATAGAAAAAATATTTAAACAAAGATGGAATTCGTAAATTTTTCGTTTAACCACGTCTGACATCGTTTGATCGGATTAGACTGTTCCTTTCGTGGTGGAATTCCGATGCATTATTTGATCAGATGTGTGTATATTGTATCTGGTGTTAGAGGAAGTGCAGAATTTCAAAAAAATTAATCGAGTTCTCCACCTGCAGCTATCACTCATATCCATTAAAATTATTTATAAATAATGTCCTTAAAAGAATTATTACCAAAAGAAATAAAGGAGAAGTTAAAACAAGCCATAAATATGTCTAAGAATTTCATATCAGTCCAGCAACTTTGCTTCTCCAACAAATTTCATAATCTTAAAATAGCAACATAAATGTTGCTTTATCACTTGACAGATAAAATTAATAACAGATACCATACGTCACCAGGCGATGCATGAATGGCTCCTTGAACTGGACTCAGCACAGGAACAACTCCCTCCAATGCAGCATTCAAGGGAATGAAGCACAGAAAGTTGTCAAAACTGCAAAGATGCAAATCAGTTCCATCACGGACTTTCTATAAATGCCAACAAAGCGGGATCGACTTTATTTTTAGACAATAAATTAACTATCAACTCCGTAGTTAAAGCATCTGCAGAAAAACCCCTCTCCACCATTTCTTGGATAATCATCACTGCCCTTGATGTCTCGTTGTTATTGAAAAACCCTCGGATAATTGTGTTGTACGTGCAATCATCTGGAGAACAGCCGCTCTCTTCCATTTCCCTTAGCAAGTTTTCTGCTTCACATGTTAGCCCCCCATTACAAAATCCAGTAATCATTATATTATATGACCAGACATCAGGTTGAATTCCTTTTGATGACAAACTACGAAAGAGATCCCATGCATATTCAACTTTTTCAGCTCTGCACAAACCTTGAATAAGAATATTGTAAGTTACAATATTAAAATCCAACTTCTTTCCCTCCATCTCTTCCAACAATTCAACTGCCTTGGGAAATTGTTGGTTTTTACAAAGGCCATACAGTAAAGAATTATACGTTTGAATGTTTGGAAGTTGGCCACAAGCTTGCATTTGAGAGAACAAGTTTTGTGCATCTTGTGTTCTCCCCATCTTGCAAAACCCATCAATAAGAGTGCTATAAGTAACCGTATCTGGAACAACTCCCTTATGAGACATTTCTAGAAAAATCATCCGAGCATCATCTATCCTTTTATGCTTAGAATAGCCATTTATCAATATGCTGTAAGTACGAGCATTAACCATGCAGCCTTTGCTAAGCATTATTTCAAAAACCTTTTTAGCCTCGTCCATTTCTCCTCGCAAACAGTAACCATCTATAAGCGAATTGTATGTAATTGTATTGCGTGCTATATCCCCTTGCGTCACCATTTCGACCACGCTCCTTGCTTCCTGGACCATCCCCTCTTTGCAGAATGTGTCAACCAAGACATTGAAGGTGTGCACATTTGGAAAGATATGTTTACTCACCATTTCATTCAACAATCTTGTAGCTTCTTTCCAATCCTGTAATTTGCAAACTCCATGAATCAAAGAGGTATAGGTCATGACATCTGGGGCAATACCCTTACTCGTCATTTCTGAGAGGAGCTTCAATGCATCAACAACTTGAGTATCCTTGCAAAGACTGTCGATGATCGTGCTATAGACAACTAAGTTAGGCTTGCAACCTCTTTCTTCCATCTTCTTAAGAATCTGGATTGCTGCAGTGTTGTTACCTTTTGCGCAAAGGCCCTTTACTAGGGTACCGAAAGTAACCACATCCGGCTTGCAATTACCACTCTCCAACATATTATTGAAAAGTTCTACAGCCTCGGCCTCTCTATCCTCAAGAAGAAAGCCGTTGATTAGAGTGTTGAAGGTTGTGACATCCGGTTCAAAACCAAATCTGAAGAATTTTCCCAAGATAGACAAGCTAAACCCCATTTGGTGCATATGGCAAAAGCAATTAATGATAATGTTCAAGGTATAAACATTCGGACGAATTCCTGACACAACCATTTGGTTATTCAAGGAGATGACTGTCGAGTAATGCTTCAACTTGGCAAGTTGACCTAACACTCGAGTGAAAAGGACAACGGAAGGCAGAGGACGCCTGTGAAGCATTTCATCGAACACATTGAGAGCATCCTCAGCATTAGTGATTTTCACAAGCTGGTGGTGTTGGGTGTTTCTAGATTCGGTCGATTTAAAAGGTCGAGAGTGAAACAAAGCCAAGTAATTGTTGAAGAAAACAACAACAGAAGAAGCTTGAAGAAGACATGGAGGCATACCTCTGGTGCGGGTGCTGCCATAACCAACCTTCCAAAAAGAAGCAGCAGCAGCTGTTGTTGCCCGCATCATCTTTAGTGAGTCAGCGAGGCCGTGCGTAAATCCACTTTTCGGAAAACTTTTGCTGAGGAAGATATACTGAGGAATGAATCTGCTTCAACCTGTTAGCAGGATTAACTTGGCTCGCTCCAAAATCCCAACATATTGGAATCAATTACAAATGAAAAGGAGAGAGCCAAATTTAGAACCCTTGAACATATATTGACAAAACTCGCATATAATTTCAAGGGACATAGGGATTTCAAATATTATTATTTATCATCCCATTTTATTTTATTTGTATAAGATTGATATTCTAAATTGAATTTAAAAAAAAAATCATACTGGAACTTAGACCTGGCAATTTATTACACGACCCGTTAACACGACACGTAAATGACACGAAAATAACGGGTTTCGGGTCAACACGATAACTAATCGGGTCATTATCGGGTCACACGATAATAACCCGTTAATAACAGGTCCTTAACAGGTTTACACGAAAGTGACACGCGGGTAACCTGTTTCGACACGATAAGAAAAATTAGGAACCGACTTGTACCCGCCCCGTACCCGCATTACCCGCCCCGACCTGCGGTTCCTATACCCGTTTGCCCATCCCTACCCTTGATTAGATTTGTCTAATGCCAAAGTGACCCATAGTGCACGTGGATCCTCCAGTTTGCAGGGCATCATCAGATGAAGATCATAGCATTGGCTTTCTCAACTTTGCCAACTGGGTTGTCTGTCTCATCTTCAATGGCGGGACGCAAGTTCTTTGCACCACTTAATGCTGCTGCCATAACCAACCTTCAAAGAAGAAGTAATCGCAGCCCACATCATCTTCAGCAGCTCCAAGTCAGCAAGTTGAGACTCTCTCCCAAATCAAAGAGTTATTATTTAGAATAAAACTCTCTTCCTCGCAATTATTTTTTTGCTATGAACTCCTTCTTATGCCTATTGTTGAACCTCCATGGTACATTCACCACTGCTCTATTCTATTATCTCTACTAAAAATCAACTAGCATATGCCTACAATACAGAATTTTGTAAATGTGAACATTTTTTATTTTTAATTTAGAAATGGGAATGAGAGAGAGAGAGAGAGAGAGAGAGAGAGCGAACGTGGGAGTGAAAGTGGAAGTGTGAAGAGTGATATTCCGCTTCACAAATAAGTGAGAGGGTTTAGGTTCGATTCTCGCCAAAGACGAATTTGAACCATATTATTGCTAGCCCACTCTCTCCACCCCTTTAGTGTAAATTGTTGGAGAACAATTTAGAAACAACAAAATAACATAATTACAAAACCGAAATACTTATACTTTATTATTCAAAAAAAAAAAAAACAATACTTGCAATACAGAATGCAATTACACACAATAATTACAAAAAATTAAAATGATACTAACTTGAATAAATTGAATGTAGGGGCTAGCGCAAAAGCTATGTCCTTCGAGCAGTATTTTCGTCCCACTCTTGTACTTGTGGTTCTACAACGTCTGCTCGACCAGGATACAACTACCTAATTCTACAACCCACATTGGATTATAGAACTCTAACGAATTGCTTTGTGTTTACTCTCTGAAAATTTTGTGCGGAAGACAAGGAGGAAGAAAAGATGATATTTGATGGAACTGAGGACTCCAGTTATGTAGGCTCTTTCATACCTCTTCAAACACCTTTTGGATGTATCTGAAGCTATAAAACTCTTTCCAAAGAGTTGTGTCTATTAATCAAAATGTTTTTAATTAATTTAATTAAAAACTTAATTCGAAATTAAAACTAATTGATCAGATTAATTTTAATTTCTTGGCCCTTGTCTTGATTAATTAGTATTAATTTATATTAATATTATAGTATAATCATCAAGCCTAATCCACACAATTAGTGGCTCAAACCTCAATCCTCATTCCAAATGGTTCAACACCTAATCACTAATAAAAAGGGCTTGACCTATATAAAAGCCTTTGACAAATTGTTGTTTCCCGATGTAGGACAATGGGGAGCTCAAAACTCCATCATAAATAATATCATTTGTTCCAAAAAAAAAAAAAAGAACAAAAAGAAGAGGTTTTTGCTTTTTGTTTTATATTTTTCAATATTAGATATATGTTAAAATTATCTGTAGGTAGAGTTTCAATGAAAAATCACACATTAGCAATTATTGAAATAATTTTTGGAGACTCGAATGGTGATGTGCAAGCATGATAACTTTTTATGTTTTTCTACATCTCCACGAATTTAAAAACTTGCACTTAGATTCCAACCAACAGCAATTTGTTTTGTTATAAGTTTATAACCAGGAAAATGTTCCAACTGAGGATAAAAAAAACTCGTGAGTTTAGGTTATCTCCAATAAAGAGGGCTAAAGGTCCAAAAGCAAACAAAATTGGCCAAATTTGATCAAACATCCATCTCCAATAGATGGCTAGGCAATAATTTTATTGAGCCCGCCAGATTTTTTTTTTTCCCTGGCTAAGTGGAGCCCCCCTTCCAGCCCATTTTCTGGGGCCTAACTTTTCTATTGCATAAATTGATTCAAATTCAAAAGTTAGAAGACAACTGATAGTTGAGAGGCATCGTTTGTATCACTAGGTGATCTAAGAAACACTTGGTTACATTATAAACTAGGAGCTAGACAATTGTTTAGCATATAGGGGCGTTTATATCAATAAATTTAAAGAATAAATTGATAAATTATTGAGAAGGTTATGTTTAGATCTTTTAGTTGAAGATGTTGTATGAAGGGTAATGTTAAAGAGATTAAAATTTTAAATTAGATGTGCAAACCAATACGAAACAAGCACGTTAATCAACATTTAATTCATTTTAAAAATAATTTCTTATATGGCTATAATTTTAAACGAGACTATATTTGACCCTTTCGGTTGGAGTTGGTCTTAGTCTTCACAGAAATCTGACGAGAAGAACCCTAGGTATCATTCCGACAAGGAGAAAAAAAATTGTAAGGCCTAGATTGAAGAGCCTTTGGACCAAAGCCTCATTACTTGTGGGTCCCAACCCTCACAAGCAGCCCCGTCTTGCTTAGTTGGTAGAGCGCAAGGGTCTTAACCTTATGGTTGTGGGTCCCACGATGGGCGTTTCATTTTTTTGTTTCCTTCCCAGTTAATCATTTTTCTGATTGCTTACTCACATCAATCGGGATTAATGTGCTTTTTTTTACAGGCTTAAATATCGTATTTACACTTTTTTTTTTTGGACCTAAGTTCAAATATTCATCTTTAAAATTGACATGTTTAGCTACTGCTTGTTAATCTCTCAGCATTACCCTTAGATGATCTATATTGAACACAAATCTCGGACATTACATTTTGTGGTTATACCACTTGGTCCCAAGTGACAAATCATATAAACCAACTCCCATCTCCAAAACATCGCAAAAACTCTCATTTTGTTAGTCGTCTTGCTAACTCTTTATCGTCAATCCCGACTTGCCTAATACAGAAGATGAATTTGTTTGGGATACTTCACCTACTGGTTTTTTGGTAAAGTTTTTTCTATTGGATTTGCTTCAGCTTTGGCTCTGTGTCAAGAAATCAAATTGGCACTAGGACTAAAACTCTCAAGATTGGAAGTTGACGGTGATTCAAATACCATGGAATATCAGTTGAAGGTGTTTCAAATTTAGGACATGTTTATGATCATTCTTGTGTTTCGTTTCTGTGAAGCCAACATGAATGCCGCGAGGGGTGGATTGTCATAGTAGATAGGGTATTCCTCTTTTACGTCACTGTGCGTGCAAACTATATCCCTTCCAGCAGTCTGGATGAATGTAGTGTAGATTACTGTCTAGGGGTAGATTGTCATAGTAGATAGGGTATTCCTCTTTTATGTCACTGTGCGTGCAAACTCTCTCCCTTCCCGCAATTTGGATGAATTTAGTGTAGATTACTGTCTATAAGTCACGTGCTTATACTTAGTACATAACAGGAACTCGATAAGAATTTGACATAAACACTAATTTAATTAGGTAGCCGAAAGGTTGGAAATGAGACTGATCCTTCAAAATTCAAATAACCAACCATTTCAGTTCATATACATAATACCTTTTTGGCTTCGATTTTGAGCTGGTCCTCTGAGTGTGGTAAGCATAAAGGTTTCGGACGTTGTTTGCAACTGAGAAGTTTTCTGCAAATCTCGTGCAGCATTGAGATGAGGCAAGTTCAATTTCTTCCGTTGAGTTCGGCTGGTTTGGAAAGGAGTGAAAGAAAAATTGCGATGGTGTGGCAAGGCAGCTGGTAGCTGATATGATCTAGCACTGGAGATTCCACAATTATGTGTCTGAAAATGTGTAAGTTGGCTGCTGTATACTGAGAGATGGCCTTCTCTTCTTTCAATATTTCTAGTGCACATAGAAAAAATATTTAAACAAAGATGGAATTCGTAAATTTTTCGTTTAACCACGTCTGACATCGTTTGATCGGATTAGACTGTTCCTTTCGTGGTGGAATTCCGATGCATTATTTGATCAGATGTGTGTATATTGTATCTGGTGTTAGAGGAAGTGCAGAATTTCAAAAAAATTAATCGAGTTCTCCACCTGCAGCTATCACTCATATCCATTAAAATTATTTATAAATAATGTCCTTAAAAGAATTATTACCAAAAGAAATAAAGGAGAAGTTAAAACAAGCCATAAATATGTCTAAGAATTTCATATCAGTCCAGCAACTTTGCTTCTCCAACAAATTTCATAATCTTAAAATAGCAACATAAATGTTGCTTTATCACTTGACAGATAAAATTAATAACAGATACCATACGTCACCAGGCGATGCATGAATGGCTCCTTGAACTGGACTCAGCACAGGAACAACTCCCTCCAATGCAGCATTCAAGGGAATGAAGCACAGAAAGTTGTCAAAACTGCAAAGATGCAAATCAGTTCCATCACGGACTTTCGATAAATGCCAACAAAGCGGGATCGACTTTATTTTTAGACAATAAATTAACTATCAACTCCGTAGTTAAAGCATCTGCAGAAAAACCGCTATCCACCATTTCTTGGATAATCATCACTGCCCTTGATGTCTCATTGTTATTGAAAAACCCTCGGATAATTGTGTTGTACGTGCAATCATCTGGAGAACAGCCGCTCTCTTCCATTTCCCTTAGCAAGTTTTCTGCTTCACATGTTAGCCCCCCATTACAAAATCCAGTAATCATTATATTATATGACCAGACATCAGGTTGAATTCCTTTTGATGACAAACTACGAAAGAGATCCCATGCATATTCAACTTTTTCAGCTCTGCACAAACCTTCAATAAGAATATTGTAAGTTACAATATTAAAATCCAACTTCTTTCCCTCCATCTCTTCCAACAATTCAACTGCCTTGGGAAATTGTTGGTTTTTACAAAGGCCATCCAGTAAAGAATTATACGTTTGAATGTTTGGAAGTTGGCCACAAGCTTGCATTTGAGAGAACAAGTTTTGTGCATCTTGTGTTCTCCCCATCTTGCAAAACCCATCAATAAGAGTGTTATAAGTAACCGTATCTGGAACAACTCCCTTATGAGACATTTCTAGAAAAATCATCCGAGCATCATCTATCCTTTTATGCTTAGAATAGCCATTTATCAATATGTTGTAAGTACAAGCAATAACCATGCAGCCTTTGCTAAGCATTATTTCAAAAACCTTTTTAGCCTCGTCCATTTCTCCTCGCAAACAGTAACCATCTATAAGCGAATTGTATGTAATTGTATTGGGTGCTATATCCCTTTGCGTCATCATTTCGACCACGCTCCTTGCTTCCTGGACCATCCCCTCTTTACAGAATGTATCAACCAAGACATTGAAGGTGCGCACATCTGGAAAGATATGTTTACTCACCATTTCATTCAACAATCTTGTAGCTTCTTTCCAGTTTCCTAATTTGCAAACTCCATGAACCAAAGAGGTATAGGTAATGACATTTGGGGCAATACCCTTACTCATCATTTCTGAGAAGAGCTTCAATGCATCAACAACTTGAGTATCCTTGCAAAGACTGTCGATGATCGTGCTATAGACAACTAAGTTAGGCTTGCAACCTCTTTCTTCCATCTTCTTAAGAATCTGGATTGCTGCAGTGTTGTTACCTTTTGCGCAAAGGCCCTTTACTAGGGTACCGAAAGTAACCACATCCGGCTTGCAATTACCACTCTCCAACATTTTATTGAAAAGTGATGCAGCCTCGGCCTCTCTATTCTTAAGAAGAAAGCCGTTGATTAGAGTGGTGTAGGTCCTGACATCTGGCTCAAAACCTAATTTGAAGAAGTTACCCAAGACTGACAAACTAAACTCCACTTGGTTGAGATGACAAAAGCAATTAATGACAATGGCTAGAGTATAAACATTTGGACGAATTCCGGACACAACCATTTGGTTATTCATGGAGATGACTGCCGAATAATATTTCATCTTGGCAAGTTGAGTCAAGATTTGGTTGAAAGGGACAACGGGAGGCAGAGGACGCCTTTGAAGCATTTCGTCGAACACATTGAAAGCATCCTCAGCATTAGTGATTTTCACAAGCTGGTGGTGTTGGGTGTTTCTAGATTCGGTCGATTTAAAAGGTCGAGAGTGAAACAAAGCCAAGTAATTGTTGAAGAAAACAACAACAGAAGAAGCTTGAAGAAGACATGGAGGCATACCTCTGGTGCGGGTGCTGCCATAACCAACCTTCCAAAAAGAAGCAGCAGCAGCTGTTGTTGCCCGCATCATCTTTAGTGAGTCAGCGAGGCCGTGCGTAAATCCACTTTTCGGAAAACTTTTGCTGAGGAAGATATACTGAGGAATGAATCTGCTTCAACCTGTTAGCAGGATTAACTTGGCTCGCTCCAAAATCCCAACATATTGGAATCAATTACAAATGAAAAGGAGAGAGCCAAATTTAGAACCCTTGAACATATATTGACAAAACTCGCATATAATTTCAAGGGACATAGGGATTTCAAATATTATTATTTATCATCCCATTTTATTTTATTTGTATAAGATTGATATTCTAAATTGAATTTAAAAAAAAATCATACTGGAACTTAGACCTGGCAATTTATTACACGACCCGTTAACACGACACGTAAATGACACGAAAATAACGGGTTTCGGGTCAACACGATAACTAATCGGGTCATTATCGGGTCACACGATAATAACCCGTTAATAACAGGTCCTTAACAGGTTTACACGAAAGTGACACGCGGGTAACCTGTTTCGACACGATAAGAAAAATTAGGAACCGACTTGTACCCGCCCCGTACCCGCATTACCCGCCCCGACCTGCGGTTCCTATACCCGTTTGCCCATCCCTACCCTTGATTAGATTTGTCTAATGCCAAAGTGACCCATAGTGCACGTGGATCCTCCAGTTTGCAGGGCATCATCAGATGAAGATCATAGCATTAGCTTTCTCAACTTTGCCAACTGGGTTGTCTGTCTCATCTTCAATGGCGGGATGCAAGGTCTTTGCACCACTTAATGCTGCTGCCATAACCAACCTTCAAAGAAGAAGAAGTAATCGCAGCCCACATCATCTTCAGCAGCTCCAAGTCAGCAAGTTGAGACTCTCTCCCAAATCAAAGAGTTATTATTTAGAATAAAACTCTCTTCCTCGCAATTATTTTTTTGCTATGAACTCTTTCTTATGCCTATTGTTGAACCTCCATGGTACATTCACCACTGCTCTATTCTATTATCTCTACTAAAAATCAACTAGCATATGCCTACAATACAGAATTTTGTAAATGTGAACATTTTTTATTTTTAATTTAGAAATGGGAATGAGAGAGAGAGAGAGAGAGAGAGAGAGAGAGAGAGAGAGAGAGAGAGAGCGAATGTGGGAGTGAAAGTGGAAGTGTGAAGAGTGATATTCCGCTTCACAAATAAGTGAGAGGGTTTAGGTTCGATTCTCGCCAAAGACGAATTTGAACCATATTAGTGCTAGCCCACTCTCTCCACCCCTTTAGTGTAAATTGTTGGAGAACAATTTAGAAACAACAAAATAACATAATTACAAAACCGAAATACTTATACTTTATTATTCAAAAAAAAAAAAACAATACTTGCAATACAGAATGCAATTACACAATAATTACAAAAAATTAAAATGATACTAACTTGAATAAATTGAATGTAGGGGCTAGCGCAAAAGCTATGTCCTTCGAGCAGTATTTTCGTCCCACTCTTGTACTTGTGGTTCTACAACGTCTGCTCGACCAGGATACAACTACCTAATTCTACAACCCACATTGGATTATAGAACTCTAACGAATTGCTTTGTGTTTACTCTCTGAAAATTTTGTGCGGAAGACAAGGAGGAAGAAAAGATGATATTTGATGGAACTGAGGACTCCAGTTATGTAGGCTCTTTCATACCTCTTCAAACACCTTTTGGATGTATCTGAAGCTATAAAACTCTTTCCAAAGAGTTGTGTCTATTAATCAAAATGTTTTTAATTAATTTAATTAAAAACTTAATTCGAAATTAAAACTAATTGATCAGATTAATTTTAATTTCTTGGCCCTTGTCTTGATTAATTAGTATTAATTTATATTAATATTATAGTATAATCATCAAGCCTAATCCTCACAATTAGTGGCTCAAACCTCAATCCTCATTCCAAATGGTTCAACACCTAATCACTAATAAAAAGGGCTTGACCTATATAAAAGCCTTTGACAAATTGTTGTTTCCCGATGTAGGACAATGGGGAGCTCAAAACTCTATCATAAATAATATCATTTGTTCCAAAAAAAAAAAAGAACAAAAAGAAGAGGTTTTTGCTTTTTGTTTTATATTTTTCAATATTAGATATATGTTAAAATTTTCTGTAGGTAGAGTTTCAATGAAAAATCACACATTAGCAATTATTGAAATAATTTTTGGAGACTCGAATGGTGATGTGCAAGCATGATAACTTTTTATGTTTTTCTACATCTCCACGAATTTAAAAACTTGCACTTAGATTCCAACCAACAGCAATTTGTTTTGTTATAAGTTTATAACCAGGAAAATGTTCCGACTGAGGATAAAAAAAACTCGTGAGTTTAGGTTATCTCCAATAAAGAGGGCTAAAGGTCCAAAAGCAAACAAAATTGGCCAAATTTGATCAAACATCCATCTCCAATAGATGGCTAGGCAATAATTTTATTGAGCCCGCCAGATTTTTTTTTTCCCTGGCTAAGTGGAGCCCCCCTTCCAGCCCATTTTCTGGGGCCTAACTTTTCTATTGCATAAATTGATTCAAATTCAAAAGTTAGAAGACAACTGATAGTTGAGAGGCATCGTTTGTATCACTAGGTGATCTAAGAAACACTTGGTTACATTATAAACTAGGAGCTAGACAATTGTTTAGCATATAGGGGCGTTTATATCAATAAATTTAAAGAATAAATTGATAAATTATTGAGAAGGTTATGTTTAGATCTTTTAGTTGAAGATGTTGTATGAAGGGTAATGTTAAAGAGATTAAAATTTTAAATTAGATGTGCAAACCAATACGAAACAAGCACGTTAATCAACATTTAATTCATTTTAAAAATAATTTCTTATATGGCTATAATTTTAAACGAGACTATATTTGACCCTTTCGGTTGGAGTTGGTCTTAGTTAGGCCTGGCAATTTCTGACACGACCCGATAACCCGACACGAGACGACACGAAATTAACAGGTGTTTGGGTCGACACGATAATGAATCGGGTCTTATCGGGTAACCCGATAAGCACCTGTTAAGATAACGGGTTGGTTCGGGTATACACGTGGGTAACACGATACACGATAAGCAGAATATTATTTTTATAATTTTATAACCCTAAAAAAATACTGTAATAATTATATACATTAATTTTACAATTTTATACCCCTAAAAATTATAATAAATATATATATATATATATAGATATTAAATTAACTATAAAATTTATAATAATTATAATAATTATATATACTATAATAATTATACCCCCAAAATATTAAGTCTATCTATAATAATTATATATATATATTAAATTTTATAAAAACTATAATAATTATTAATTAATAATTTAATATGCATGATCATGCATTGCATATTTGCATGATTTTGCATCCATTGAAATTTGATGCGTCAGATGTGATTTGTTTCCATTCAAATTTCAATAATCAATTTTTTTCCATTGCCATTTGCCAACTTGCCGTCCTTTTTGAAAAAAAAAATGGAGGGAAAATGAAAATGTTAAGAAAAGTTGAAAATAAAACAAAAAAGTGAGGGAATTAGGGAAAGATGTTGGAGGGAAAAGTGAAAATTATAAGAAAAAGTTGAAAAGGTAACAAAAAAGAGAGGGAAAAATGAAAATTAATAGAAGTGGTGAGAATTTTTTTTTTTCTTTTTTAAGTTATTAACTTTTTATCACACACATGACTGTCATGACATATCTCACTATTTTTATAATGACACACGTGACACGTGATGTATGTACTATTTCGTGTACCAGTCAATTATAATTTATACGTACAAAATAAATAGATTTAAATCTACTTAATAAATATATATATATATATACACACACATACACACACACGGAACTTGATTGATGGCATACGAATTCTCCAAAACTAATTTCAACGATCCCAACCGTCAAACTTGTTTGTATATCCTTTGAGATCACATCAACAAAAAATCATAAAAAATAAACATTCAGAGATCAAGTAACGGGACAAAGCTTTTCAACGGTTATAAACGAAAAATCACGATTTAACGGTTATTTTAACTATGATTTTGATGATTTTTTATAACTACACTCTTTGACCCTATATGAATACAATGAATGAATTCGATCTTCAATTTAAAATATTTACACAAGTGGATACCACAAAATCTTATGTTATACTTAATGAAAGTATAAATAAACTCTAAGTGTTAGTCAATCTATCGTTTTACGAATTCTCCAAAACAAATTTCAACGATCCAAACCGTCAAAATTGTTTGTATATGCTTGGAGATCACATCAGCAAAAAAATCACAAAAAAAAAACATTCAGAGATCAAGTAACGGAACAAAGCTTTTCAACGGTTATAAACGAAAAATCACGATTTAACGGTTATTTTAACTCCGATTTTGATGATTTTTTATAACTACACTCATTGACCCTATATGAATACAATGAATGAATTCGATCTTCAATTTAAAATATTTACACAAGTGGATACCACAAAATCTTATGTTATACTTAATGAAAGTATAAATAAACTCTAAGTGTTAGTCAATCTATCGTTTTACGAATTCTCCAAAACTAATTTCAATGATCCAAACCGTCAAAATTGTTTGTATATGCTTGGAGATCACATCAGCAAAAAATCACAAAAAAAAAAACATTAAGAGATCAAGTAACGGGACAAAGCTTTTCAACGGTTATAAACGAAAAATCACGATTTAACGGTTATTTTAACTCCGATTTTGATGATTTTTTATAACTACACTCCTTGACCCTATATGAATACAATGAATGAATTCGATCTTCAATTTAAAATATTTACACAAGTGGATACCACAAAATCTTATGTTATACTTAATGAAAGTATAAATAAACTCTAAGTGTTAGTCAATCTATCGTTTTACGAATTCTCCAAAACTAATTTCAAAGATCCAAACCGTCAAAATTGTTTGTATATGCTTGGAGATCACATCAGCAAAAAATCACAAAAAAAAAACATTTAGAGATCAAGAAACGGGACAAAGCTTTTCAACGGTTATAAACGAAAAATCACGGTTTAACGGTTATTTTAACTCCGATTTTGATGATTTTTTATAACTACACTCCTTGACCCTATATGAATACAATGAATAAATTCGATCTTCAATTTAAAATATTTACACAAGTGGATACCACAAAATCTTATGTTATACTTAATGAAATTATAAATAAACTCTAAGTGTTAGTCAATCTATCGTTTTACGAATTCTCCAAAACTAATTTCAACGATCCAAACCATCAAAATTGTTTGTATATGCTTGGAGATCACATCAGCAAAAAATCACTAAAAAAAAACATTCAGAGATCAAGTAACGGGACAAAACTTTTCAACGGTTATAAACGAAAAATCACGATTTAACGGTTATTTTAACTCCGATTTTGATGATTTTTTATAAATACACTCCTTGACCCTATATGAATATAATGAATGAATTCGATCTTCAATTTAAAATATTTACACAAGTGGATACCACAAAATCTTATGTTATACTTAATGAAAGTATAAATAAACTCTAAGTGTTAGTCAATCTATCGTTTTCAAGTACTTGAACGAGAAATGTTTTAATGTTTTCAAGTAATATTTATGTCGCAATGTGTGGTATGTGCAAATTTAAAAAAAATATATATTTTTCTTAACGGGTCATAACGGGTCGGGTCACTTTACCCGTTGGGTAAAGTGACACGACCTGTTAAGGACCCGTTAAGATAACGGGTGTGACACGACACAACCCGTTAAGATAACAGGTGTTACACGAAAACGACATGAACACGACAGACACGACCCGTTTGCCAGGCCTAGTCTTAGTCTTCACAGAAATCTGACGAGAAGAACCCTAGGTATCATTCTGACAAGGAGAAAAAAAATTGTAAGGCCTAGATTGAAGAGCCTTTGGACCAAAGCCTCATTACTTGTGGGTCCCAACCCTCACAAGCAGCCCCGTCTTGCTTAGTTGGTAGAGCGCAAGGCTCTTAACCTTATGGTTGTGGGTCCCACGATGGGCGTTTCATTTTTTTGTTTCCTTCCCAGTTAATCATTTTTCTGATTGCTTACTCACATCAATCGGGATTAATGTGCTTTTTTTTACAGGCTTAAATATCGTATTTACACTTTTTTTTTTGGACCTAAGTTCAAATATTCATCTTTAAAATTGACATGTTTAGCTACTGCTTGTTAATCTCTCAGCATTACCCTTAGATGATCTATATTGAACACAAATCTCGGACATTACATTTTGTGGTTATACCACTTGGTCCCAAGTGACCAATCATATAAACCAACTCCCATATCCAAAACATCGCAAAAACTCTCATTTTGTTAGTCGTCTTGCTAACTCTTTATCGTCAATCCCGACTTGCCTAATACAGAAGATGAATTTGTTTGGGATACTTCACCTACTGGTTTTTTGGTAAAGTTTTTTCTATTGGATTTGCTTCAGCTTTGGCTCTGTGTCAAGAAATCAAATTGGCACTAGGACTAAAACTCTCAAGATTGGAAGTTGACGGTGATTCAAATACCATGGAATATCAGTTGAAGGTGTTTCAAATTTAGGACATGTTTATGATCATTCTTGTGTTTCGTTTCTGTGAAGCCAACATGAAAGCCGCGACGGGTGGATTGTCGTAGTAGATAGGGTATTCCTCTTTTACGTCATTGTGCGTGCAAACTATATCCCTTCCAGCAGTCTGGATGAATTTAGTGTAGATTACTGTCTAGGGGTAGATTGTCATAGTAGATAGGGTATTCCTCTTTTACGTCACTGTGCGTGCAAACTCTCTCCCTTCCCGCAGTTTGGATGAATTTAGTGTAGATTACTGTCTATAAGTCACATGCTTAGGCTTAGTACATAACAGGAACTCGATAAGAATTTGACATAAACACTAATTTAATTAGGTAGCCGAAAGGTTGGAAATGAGACTGATCCTTCAATATTCAAATAACCAACCATTTCAGTTCATATACATAATACCTTTTTGGCTTCGATTTTGAGCTGGTCCTCTGAGTGTGGTAAGCATAAAGGTTTCGGACGTTGTTTGCAACTGAGAAGTTTTCTGCAAATCTCGTGCAGCATTGAGATGAGGCAAGTTCAATTTCTTCCGTTGAGTTCGGCTGGTTTGGAAAGGAGTGAAAGAAAAATTGCGATGGTGTGGCAAGGCAGCTGGTAGCTGATATGATCTAGCACTGGAGATTCCACAATTATGTGTCTGAAAATGTGTAAGTTGGCTGCTGTATACTGAGAGATGGCCTTCTCTTCTTTCAATATTTCTAGTGCACATAGAAAAAATATTTAAACAAAGATGGAATTCGTAAATTTTTCGTTTAACCACGTCTGACATCGTTTGATCGGATTAGACTGTTCCTTTCGTGGTGGAATTCCGATGCATTATTTGATCAGATGTGTGTATATTGTATCTGGTGTTAGAGGAAGTGCAGAATTTCAAAAAAATTAATCGAGTTCTCCACCTGCAGCTATCACTCATATCCATTAAAATTATTTATAAATAATGTCCTTAAAAGAATTATTACCAAAAGAAATAAAGGAGAAGTTAAAACAAGCCATAAATATGTCTAAGAATTTCATATCAGTCCAGCAACTTTGCTTCTCCAACAAATTTCATAATCTTAAAATAGCAACATAAATGTTGCTTTATCACTTGACAGATAAAATTAATAACAGATACCATACGTCACCAGGCGATGCATGAATGGCTCCTTGAACTGGACTCAGCACAGGAACAACTCCCTCCAATGCAGCATTCAAGGGAATGAAGCACAGAAAGTTGTCAAAACTGCAAAGATGCAAATCAGTTCCATCACGGACTTTCTATAAATGCCAACAAAGCGGGATCGACTTTATTTTTAGACAATAAATTAACTATCAACTCCGTAGTTAAAGCATCTGCAGAAAAACCCCTCTCCACCATTTCTTGGATAATCATCACTGCCCTTGATGTCTCGTTGTTATTGAAAAACCCTCGGATAATTGTGTTGTACGTGCAATCATCTAGAGAACAGCCGCTCTCTTCCATTTCCCTTAGCAAGTTTTCTGCTTCACATGTTAGCCCCCCATTACAAAATCCAGTAATCATTATATTATATGACCAGACATCAGGTTGAATTCCTTTTGATGACAAACTACGAAAGAGATCCCATGCATATTCAACTTTTTCAGCTCTGCACAAACCTTGAATAAGAATATTGTAAGTTACAATATTAAAATCCAACTTCTTTCCCTCCATCTCTTCCAACAATTCAACTGCCTTGGGAAATTGTTGGTTTTTACAAAGGCCATCCAGTAAAGAATTATACGTTTGAATGTTTGGAAGTTGGCCACAAGCTTGCATTTGAGAGAACAAGTTTTGTGCATCTTGTGTTCTCCCCATCTTGCAAAACCCATCAATAAGAGTGCTATAAGTAACCGTATCTGGAACAACTCCCTTATGAGACATTTCTAGAAAAATCATCCGAGCATCATCTATCCTTTTATGCTTAGAATAGCCATTTATCAATATGTTGTAAGTACGAGCATTAACCATGCAGCCTTTGCTAAGCATTATTTCAAAAACCTTTTTAGCCTCGTCCATTTCTCCTCGCAAACAGTAACCATCTATAAGCGAATTGTATGTAATTGTATTGGGTGCTATATCCCTTTGCGTCATCATTTCGACCACGCTCCTTGCTTCCTGGACCATCCCCTCTTTGCAGAATGTGTCAACCAAGACATTGAAGGTGCGCACATTTGGAAAGATATGTTTACTCACCATTTCATTCAACAATCTTGTAGCTTCTTTCCAGTTTCCTAATTTGCAAACTCCATGAACCAAAGAGGTATAGGTAATGACATCTGGGGCAATACCCTTACTCGTCATTTCTGAGAAGAGCTTCAGTGCATCAACAACTAGAGTATCCTTGCAAAGACTGTCAATGACCATGCTATAGGCAGCTAAGTCAGGCTTGCAAACTCCTTCTTCCATCTTCTTAAGCAATTGGATTGCTGCACTATTGTTACCTATCATGCAAAGACCCTTAACTAACGTGCCGAAAGAAACCACATTCGGCTTGCAATTACCACTCTCCAACATTTTATTGAAAAGTTCTACAGCCTCGGCCTCTCTATCCTCAAGAAGAAAGCCGTTGATTAGAGTGTTGAAGGTTATGACATCCGGTTCAAAACCAAATCTGAAGAATTTTCCCAAGATAGACAAGCTAAACCCCATTTGGTGCATATGGCAAAAGCAATTAATGATAATGTTTAAGGTATAAACATTCGGACGAATTCCTGACACAACCATTTGGTTATTCAAGGAGATGACTGTCGAGTAATGCTTCAACTTGGCAAGTTGACCCAACACTCGAGTGAAAAGGACAACGGAAGGCAGAGGACGCCTGTGAAGCATTTCATCGAACACATTGAGAGCATCCTCAGCATTAGTGATTTTCACAAGCTGGTGGTGTTGGGTGTTTCTAGATTCGGTCGATTTAAAAGGTCGAGAGTGAAACAAAGCTAAGTAATTGTTGAAGAAAACAACAACAGAAGAAGCTTGAAGAAGACATGGAGGCATACCTCTGGTGCGGGTGCTGCCATAACCAACCTTCCAAAAAGAAGCAGCAGCAGCTGTTGTTGCCCGCATCATCTTTAGTGAGTCAGCGAGGCCGTGCGTAAATCCACTTTTCGGAAAACTTTTGCTGAGGAAGATATACTGAGGAATGAATCTGCTTCAACCTGTTAGCAGGATTAACTTGGCTCGCTCCAAAATCCCAACATATTGGAATCAATTACAAATGAAAAGGAGAGAGCCAAATTTAGAACCCTTGAACATATATTGACAAAACTCGCATATAATTTCAAGGAACATAGGGATTTCAAATATTATCATTTATCATCCCATTTTATTTTATTTGTATAAGATTGATATTCTGAATTGAATTTAAAAAAAAATATTCATACTGGAACCGTACATTAACCATTTCGTTTTGAGTTTTTTTTTTTTTTTTTTTTTTGACATTTTCAAAATCTGAAAGTTTTTGTTGAAATGTTGTTTGGTAACTAATTACCCATTTGTTAATCTCAAGAAATTGGGACTTAGTACAGTGGAAAATTCTTGGCACTTAATACCATAGCCTAATAATATTCATCTCCTCTTGTAAATTAGAGATTTTAAATTCGATTTTCGTCAAAGGTGAATTTGAATCACATTATTGTTATTCTATTGTGAGGTTAATTATTCTATTGTGAGGTTAAGCTTACTACATCCTCCCTTTAATGTAGATAACATCATTTGGGCTACCAATAATATAATTCAAATTTACCTTTAGCCATAATCGAGTCTAAAATTTGTCATTTACAAATAAAGAGAAATACCATTAAATTATATTTGTTTAAATTTTCAGCAATAAAACTATTATCAAAGAGTAGGCTAACTTAGTATGAAGCAACCCAAAAATTGTATTTATGAAGTTAATGCATAACCAATTATGCAATGCATTTATAGATCTCTTTTTGCTACAACGTGATGGGCTCTCAAATTGTTTTTGCTTTAATGATGGATTCTCAAATCTAAATCTTCATTATTTGAAAGAGAAGAGAAACAACATGGAAACCACCTCATAATTCGAAGAACAAATAAGATCTTTGCTTGACATTATGTATTCGTGAAGAGTGTAGAAAATGTATGGTGTATATAAAAAATGTGCAATGTATGTTGCAAGTGTGGGATGAAAGTGTAATATGGAAATATACGAGTGTAAATAAATTTTAATAAAAAAAACAAGGGAGTTTTAATGAAAAGAGCTTGGGCCAACAAATATTTAACCAAAAACGATCACAAAATATTATTTAACCAAAAGGGCTCAAAGTTGAATAAAAAAACCATCCAAAACTATTGTCCACGGGTCAAACTTACAAGCCCAACCTGTTACAAATTTACACTTCTGTAAATACCCCTAAATGATTCGATATTGTCCTAACTCTTCATCGATCTCAACCCAGCACGAAACGCCCATAATAACTCCATGTCTTCCTATCAAATCGACTTCCCCCATTTCAAAAACAACCAAATCAAAGTTAAATCAGAGTTGAAAAATGAAGCATTCATCTTAACAAAGCCGTCAAAACAAGTTCAAAGAAGTTAATGGCAGAAGCCGACGAAAAAGTGTATGGAAAAAAAAAAGAACCAAAACATAAAACTATTTCCGGAGAATCCAAAACATAACACTGTTTTTAGAAGAAAAAAAAAATCAGATATAGTGTTTGTTTTGTCTGTGCATAAACAAACACTGTATCATGAAAGAAAATAACCAAAATCCAAAAACAGTGACTTAAATTCCAAAAACAGTGACTTAAATTTCAGAAATAGTGACTTAGATTCCAGAAACAGTCTATGTTTTAACCCTTGACTGTTTCTTTTCTTTCTTGCATCAGTTGATTATATTTAAGAAACAGGGTGCTTATTTTGCTTTGAATCCAAATACAGTGAATTTCACTATTTATTTTCTAGCTTACATTTAAGAAATAGTGTGTCTATTTCATTTGGATCTAGACTCAGTGGCTTAAATTCCAGAAACAATGACTTCGTTTCCAGAAACAGTTTATTTTTACAGTCCAGAAACAGTGACCCGTCATTATTATTGAATAGCATGCAGATCTTAAATTTATTTTCTAGAGAAACAAACGATAAACTCTATTGACGAAGAAAATTTGAAAAACAATACCTCAAATGCACTATGAATAATTAGTTTTCCTAAAACACAAATATAAGGTCTATTCAACAATATCTGAAATATTAAAATAACAAGCCATAAAAAATAAAAAAACCCATTGGTTGTTGATTGTATGATGAAATTTTTTAGCTAAGCTTCTAGCTCCAAACCCTTGATTAGATTTGCCTAATGCTGATTTTATGCAGTATAGTGTTCATGTTAAATGTAGTTTGAACAGTTCATGGAGTGAGATTAGGTTAAATTAGAAAATGTGCCCGAGCGTTGCTGTGGGACTTGAATGCATCACCTTGAACTGCATGAATAAGATACATTTTACCTTAATGAAGAAAGGGATAGATGAGTGAATGCGGCAATTGATACGTACTTATTATATCAATTACTATGACTAAATGACGCATCAATTCCATCATTATGCAATAAAAAAACATAGGGCTAACGAATATGATCAATCATTCAACATTCTTCCTAGGTTATCCAATCTAAATGACAAAAATGGCTAATTTCGTTGACCAATTAACCGGATTAGCTAACACTTCCTAAAGAGATATTCTTCATGCTTCACATCTCTTAACTGGAGCTGTAACAGAATTCTAGCATTGTATCCCAAATGCTATTGAATTGGATGACGAAAATGCAGAATTTCTAAATAGCTCATCATATATTTGTGATTTGTGAATGAAGGTTTTGTATTCATGAATAACAATCATAAGCTCAACAATTATCGTGCTAAGTAATTACCAATCACATATTTAAAATCTAGGCATAAAAGCTTTAGAAAGATAAATAAAAAATCGATATAACTAAAGGGAATTGTTATTAGCACTCCAAAAATATCATTCTACACTCCAAACTTCATATATTAGGAAAGAAAAATACACTTGTGAGGAGTGTAAAATAAGATTTTTGGAGTGCCAATAACATTTGCCTAACTAAATAGGCTTTGAATATGCTATCAGGGCACATGATTATATACAAAGTGAAATCTGTTTTCCATGCAAAGAATCTTTTCGCTCTCCGTTCAAAACTTTTGATACGTTTTATTTAAAATGGTTTCTGGAATCGGTCATCTCACAGGGTATTCTAACTCTCTTTTTCATTCATTTCACGCAAACCAATTATACATTTAAAATAGGGCTTGAATAGCCTAACATAAACTACACGAAAAAAGATTTAGAACTTGGTTTAGCGGCTGAAAAGAATTTGTGCCTCCAAATACAAATGCTTACCCATAACCTAGAATTTAAAATTAGCATTTTGTGGCATTAGGATGTGAAAATTGAAGCGGCAGGTGGCAGCAGTGGTACCAAATTACAATTCTAAATCTAGTAACAGAATCCGGTTGATAATTAACCCAGAATATAAAATCTAAATAAGTTAAGAGCAAAAATCACCTCAAATCTTTGCTTCTCTTGTAATTTGGTATTGTGGGGTTGACTTGTAAACGGTAGATAAAGTCCTGAAAACCGAGAATGAAAAGCATTCTTTCAGTTAACCAAAAAGCATTCATAAACGGAGTAAGACATGTAAACAAAAAATAAATCTTGGAAAGCAGACATAAACAAACTTCAACCACAATTACTTTAATACATATTTGGATACAAAGGAAAATTGAATTTATTAAATTTTGATATAAAGAAAATTAACTAATGCAGGAAGAACATTTGTGCCTCAATAGCGTGAGAAGTACTCAAAACAAACTTTGTGATGTGCAAACAGAAAATGATCATGCTCTCTAACCTAATGCAAGAAAAACATTTGAATTCTTCCATGATATCCATGTTTTGCACATTTAAATATTTATATACCAATTGAGAATAACAATTTAAAGCCCCCACCCACCCCTTCTCCCCCGCTCGAAAAATTCACCTAAAAACCACATTAACCGCCACAGTTTAAGAATCCAGATTACATTTTTCAACAAAAAAGAATCAGCCTTCAATTATTAGACTAAATATTGATTTGCAAACACAATGTAGCAAAAGAGTTGTTCATCAATAGCCCATTTTGGATTATAGGAAGTCCATTCAAAGGACTGAAAAAACATAAATGAAAATATTCAAGAACCAACCTTTTTTGGAAACCACTGGTTCTAGTCTTGTGATCTTTGATTTATTTAGTGAGAACCAAATTAATCTGAAATAAAAATAAACCTGTTTGTTAAATCAACTCAGAATTCAAAACTAATATAGATTGACAGTGAAAAAAGGTGTTCGCACACACATAATGTAATACACACGTGTAATATACAATTGAGTAAGATACTTTGATGCCATGTGGATCATTAACTGTTCCCTTGAGCCACAATTTTATTTGAATTAATGTACTAAAGATTAATGCTATTTACATTGAAAACGTCGAGTAGATTGTTATATCAAAAGATTTGACCACACAGGTAGGCCATGCAGCTTTGGATTGATATTAGTACACTTACATACAAAAAAATTATGAAATATTGATTGGTTGATTAATAACGTTAATGAAGATTCTTGTTTTTGGCGTGTGTCAATGAATATTGTTTTGTTACGTCATTTTATTACTTAACATTATTAGTTAAATTTAAATACATAATGTTATGATAAAATGATTTAAACTTAACGTAATTGGTAACAACATACTAAGTTTCTAAAAACAACATTGAACTTTAAGTTTGATGTGAGGATTATGTTGAATTTAAATCATGGATCTCTGCTCTAATCTGTGTATGACACATAGCATACACATTTTAAAACAAACAATAACAATCACAAAAGAACCAACAGAGTGATGGCATAAAAATCTCAAGCATGTGGCATCATCTGTCCATGAACAAAAATCAGATGTATCATGTATTTTAGAGGAACAGATAACTGAGAATTCCATTCACAGAGTCACCACCACAACAACAAAGAATAGAAGCATGAACAAAAACGTGCAAAACACATACAGTGTGTTTTTTGCAGATAGGTTGCAACATTGAAAAAGCAGCAACGCAGGAGGAAAAAGAGAAATAGAGAGCCAGGTGGTAGCCAAAAGAGAAAACCCGAGTTATTAATATCTTCTTAGCTCTCCTAATTTAATAATTTAGACTCAAAATAAATTCAAATAAACTAAAAAAAGGAGTTGGAATCAAACTAACCTCCGTTTTCTATATGCAGCAAACTGCATCTTGTTTTTGCCTTCGTTAGCAACATAACGTTGGCTCTGTACACACCAAAAAAACACGGTAAACACCTCATTCATTACTAATAGCCATTTCAATTAATTTATTATTTAGAAAAAAAATTTCAACGATTCCGAAGCTCAAACAAAAATTACAGGAGAAAATTGAGATTATATGCAATTGTATGTCAAATAACCTGAAAAATACCATATATCCAATATTAAGTGCATACACCTATAAACTAATCTTTATATATACTTTAAAATAATACTGATCAATGTAATCTAAAACATTGAAAACATTATCATACAATTAAAGAATAACGATACAAAAAAATTTATTTCCATTATTTTCAAATAACTTTCAGGCAACAACCATTTCTTTTATCCCATTTGTCCAACACCACCCGCATTTCAAACAAAAAGGAAGAGTTTAATAACTAATAATTTCAGGCACTTTCCAATTCTTAGCTAGCATGATAAAGACCATGGATAATTTATTGTGTCCATTTTCCTGCCATCTTCAGTGACTAGAAACTGAAAATTTCTTATCAAATGTGTTAATGCTGCAATATATAGGATGACGGAGAAATTTCCATTGAAGATTGGTTGAGGAAATTGACAGTGCCACTACTTGCCTTTGGAAAGATGTCTTTTCTGGAAACCCTTTCAAAGTCTTTAGGATCCGAAAACTTGTAATCGATTATAGTGTGCCTAAAATCAAACAATGACCTTCACAAAAACTAATTCAAAAACCCTAAAACCCTAAATCCCTATACCAGAAATTCACATAATAAAAAAAAACCCTAATTCATAAATTACCTAGTGTTTTCGACAGCGGTTATGTGGCGGCGGTGGTCACGACGGCAGTGATGGGGTGACAATGGTGAATTGTGATGGTCTAAGCTGTATAACGGCAATCGCACGAAACCACAACCACCTTTTCAAATTCTGAAATATCCATCAAAACATAATGAGAGGAAATCAAATTTGAAAAACAAAAATATAAACTCCACTGATACAAATAAGAAATACAGAGAGTTACGAAACACATAGCACGGTTTAGACAACCAATCTGATTTAACCACAAAATGTAATAGTAACCTATTACAATAATATTTATAGCCATTCTATATTGTAAGCACCCCCTTCCTAAACTATGTATATAGACATTTTTAGCTTGAACGATAACAATAATGTTAAAAAAAAATAAAAATAAAAATAAAAAAAAGTTAGCAATCCTCGGTTTTAACCAAATTTTTGAACCACATGTGTCGAGTAGGACACAATAGTGGTTCATAATTATAGACTGAAACGCACAATTACTGAGTTGAAACACAACAATATTGATTAGTTATTCGTAGTGGAGTATTAAACTCACTGTTCTCTGTCCGGGGATAATTCGAGAGGCAGAAGCTAATTTCAGAGTTCGTTCTTCTCCATGTGAATACCAGATTAGTGTGGTTTCATCCTGTTAAAGATATGAAAAATGAAGCTATTGAAGCAGTTAAGATATCTAGTAATGATCGTGGAGATGCGCAGCAGGAAGATGTAAGATAAAAAACTTATTAGTATGAAATGAATCCAATATCCTAATGTAAAGGAAATTACTCACAGTAGAAATTCTGAATGGACGAAGTTTTGGCTTCCCTTTCCGGCTATAGTTGATTAACTAGGAACCTTTTTTTAATGCAATCAGTGCCTTCATAGAGAGAGAGAGAGAGAGAGAGAGAGGAATATTAGGTGAAAAGTATTGCCAAATCACACAGTTATCAAAATCTTGAATATATATGTTTTACCATATCAAACATCATTTGCTGGATTCTACTAAGAGAAAATCACTTAAAAACGTGGTGGCCATTCTAACAAAACGAACTCAATTAACCCAACATCTTAGTAAGTTATTAATCAGAAATATTAAAGGATATAGAGCAGATTAATGCATAGCAGTTATGTATGCAAGGAATACATAATGGTGTCTTCTTGAACTCTTTGCAGCGAACTTGAGCCATTTGGTTAACAAATGATGTAAACATAAATTTCTATACCACATCACAACAAATGACAACATAAACATAGAATACCAGTTCTGTATACATACCAGACAACAAATGACATAAACATAAAATTTACAAATTACTTACTTTTCAACTCCAGGAAACCGATTTTTGGCTTAATTTTCTCAATGTCGAATACTTATGATGGGCTTTCCAGTGACAACAGCTGGTGAGTGACCATGAAATTTGGAGTACTCATCCAACATCCATGCCATGGTCTGAACATAGGTGCCCATATCGGGTGCAGGAACATCAGTATGAGTTCCAATGAGGTCATGGATTTTCTGAGCGAAGACGCGAGTCAGACGCTCCAACTCGCTCAAATCTAAGTCCCTGGGGTTGCATCCGATTCTACCCTTGGCTCCACCATATGGAATGTCGGCCACAGTAGTCTTCCAGGTCATGAGTTGAGCCAGGGCATTCACTTCATCCGGATCAACCTTTAAGAAAACAAACCAACAACAAATTCGATACAGAATCCACCAACATAAGACATACATTTCGCTAAGCTCCTTGGGATTTTATCCCCTGTGATATGGTCCATATTAGCCTGCTTCTTCATCGAAACCGACTTCACAAACACCTTCTTCTTTTGTTTTCAAATTTTCAGAAACACAACAATCAACTACGTTTCTGAGAAAATCAACAAAAAAAAAAAAAAAACCTCTTTGATTCAGTTTTCCAACAACCAAACAGAACCTAAAAATTTCAAGCTTACATTTTTGAAGCGAGCCATGGACAGCGTTTTCAGCTCCGTAGCTTTGTGATTAATTCTGCAAAAAATTATACGCATTTAGAGTAGAGAGAGAGAGTGAATTTATGCTAGGGATTCGTCAGATAATTAAAAATAATTGAAAAATTAAACAAAATTACCTTTGGACGTTTAGGGTTTTGGGGGAGCTCTATCTCTGCGTGAGGTTTTAGACGAAGGAATGTGATGACTGAACGCGCGAGGCAAATTAGGTTTGTTTATTAGGCGCATCCGAACCGTCTAATCATACTAAGGAAATCAAGATGCATCCAAAACATATTTTAATATGTGCTTTGTTTTGATCTAGTCAGTGAAACATATTTTGGACCGTATTATCTAAGACTTGCTGAACAGAATGAATATACCAGCTCCATTTCGTATGGCACTTCCCTCTCCACCACTGCCACTCTCAGTACCTGTGCCACTTCCACCTCCTCCCCCACTTCTAGCTGAAAAGCCTCGCTCAACTGATTTATTGAGTGAAGAGTCAGAAATGGAATCTTCAGATGAGGTAACTTCATAGATTGACAAGTCTTCTTTTGATAATGATTTTTGCTTATTGTTCTGTAAGTTTGCGTGCATGTTTACATGAGAGGGAGAGTGGTAGCATGGTTTCTGGAGTGAAAACAAAGAACAATTTTCTGTCCCCCCTCCCTATCCCTCCTTCTCTTCAATGAACCAAAAAATAAAAAAAAAGTCATTAAAGCTTCTGGACCACATATAAAATTTCTGAGAAATTATATGTGTTCCAAGTATAGTCTCCACCCAATTGTGGAGGTTTAGAACCAGAGACACGCCAACTTTTGTTCACTTAGTTCCCAAAAAAGTTCAGGTTATTTCATAAAACTTATTTCACTTGAAAGCGTTCAAGAAGAATGAAATTTTAATTGATCTCCGCACTTGTTGAGTGGGCATTGAACTAGACTTGTGAAATCATTTCATGTTTCTTCAATTTTATATGTCCAAACATCCTCCTTTGTATTATTATGTCAAAAAACATGAAAATTTTACTCTAGCTGTCAAATTTTCTTGTTTCTTTATAGTTTGTACATCCTTCGAGACTTTGAATTGAATGTTTTCAGGAAGTCAATGACAAATCCTATAGCAGAGCTTCAAGTGGACGGAAGTGTCTTAAGCGGGAAGCTATTGTTGGTCCTGCAGTGGATAAAGATGTAGCTCATGAAGATGTTGGATTGAAATCGGCTACTCTTATCCCAAAGGAGATTCCAATGATAAAAAAGAAGAAGCCTATCGTACAGGGCTTTTAATCTTTTTCTATGGGAAGAGGTTATTTACTTTTCGAAATGAATGGTCACCTTTGTAGGGTGTTCTCTTAAGCCGAGCAATTTTTCATATAGTCTTCCTGGATTTGTTGCAGATAAAAATTGCACCAAATGTTGTTACTAATGAAAATAAAGATGATGGCATTACTGAAGACTCAGAGCATCTAGAAAATGAGAGTGCAGATATCAACGCTTTTGCAACTGCAGAAGAACTGGAAAAGTTGCCACCAGAAGAAATATTATCACTGCCAATGTTTAAGGTACCGATTTTGATTTGACAATTTGGCTCTATTTTGGTAGGCGGCTTTGCTGTATCGAGTCTGAAGTGAATCAAGTGATGCCTGGTCATAAAAATTATATGAACTTTGAGGAAAAGTTTTATGCGACTTATAAAAAAGATATTTAATACGGAGATCTCACATGGAATCTGCAGAACTATGCAGCTGGGAATGCTGCCTTGGTGTTGTATATAAAGAACTTGGCAAAGGACATTGTTGCCGATAACTTCTACTACATATTTGGTGATCTCACAATCCTGATGAACTCTGTGTAACTAATTTTCGTTTTCTTTAAACAGTATGTTAGAAATTTTAAGATCTGTTTGGTACTCTACTAAGTAGAGTCTACTTGAATCCAACTTTTTAAACTCAAAAACAATTTTCAAGTTTTAGGGCTTAAAAACTTGTTTGGTAGGACTATTTTCAAAAACTGAAGTCAAGACTAACTCAAATATATAATCTATTCTCTAAAAATGTAAAATGTGAGTTTTTAGAGTTTTTAAACTTAAACTCACTTCTTTTTTTTCTCTCCCTCCTCCCCTCTCTCTCCAAATCTCTCTGTCTTTCTCTCTCTCTCCTTTTTTTTTTTTTTACCTTCTTCAAATCCACTCTTTTCATTCTCTCGGTTCTTTCTCTCACTCATCTTCCTCTCTATCTCGTCCGATCCTCTCTCTTCTTTCTCTTTCCTTCAATCATCTCTTACTTTCTTTCCTCCTCTCTCCTCTTTCTTCCTCTCCTGCAACCCCCCCTCTTTTTAGATCTCTTTGTCTAGTTTAAGTCAAAAGATTTAAAATTTTTAAATCGCAAATCAACCAATTTTTTGAGTCTTAAAGAAAATCGTTTTCAAGAAATGTTTTGAGAAATTATAAAAAATTTCAAATAGGATACCAAACAGACCCTTAGTTCTCTTGACATTTTTTTGGTGTCCACAAATGGCAGAAATCACTCCAATTCTCCTTGTCCAAAAATTGTAAAACTGATTAAATTCCTAACATACTGTAATACCATTGCTATGCCTTAGGGTCATTATTTGGAAGCATTGATGCAGCCAAATCTGGTCTCAGCGTGAAGCTCATGCAGGTGAGAGGTATGTACTTGGATAGACCTGTCCTATTAAGTTAAACAGAGCCATAAATATGTCTATGAATTTCATATCAGTCCAGATACTCTGCTTCTCCAACAGATATCAATTTCATCATCATTGAAGAGTAACATAAAAGTTGCTCTATCACTTGATAGATTAAATTAATAACACATATCATTCGTCACTAAGCGATGCATGAATGAATGGGCTACCTGAACTGGACCCAGCAGTGGAACAACTCCCTCCAATGCAGCACTCAAGGGAAGGATGCACGGAAACTTGTCAAAAACTGCAAAAGATGCAAATCAATTTCATCACAATCTTTGTATCAATGCCAACAATGCGGGTGAATTAACGATCAACTCCGTAGTTGATGCATCTGCAGAAAAACGCCTCTCCACCATTTCTTGAATAAGCCTCAATGCCTTTGATGTCTCGTTGTCGTTGATAAACCCTCGGATAATTGTGTTGTACGTGCAACCATCTGGAGAACAGCCTTTCTCTTCCATTTCTCTAAGCAAGTTTTCTGCTTCACTTGCTAGCCCCCCACTACAAAATCCACTAATCATTGTATTATACGTCGTGGAATTAGGTTGAATTCCCTTTGATGATAAACTAAGAAAGAGATCCCTTACGTATTCAACTTTTTCAGCTCTACACAAACCTGCAATAAGAATATTATAAGTTACAATGTTAAAATTCAACTTCTTTTCCTCCATCTCTTCCAACAATTCAACTGCCTTGGAAAATTGTTGGTTTTTACAGAGGCCATCCAGCAAAATGTTATAAATCTGAACATTTGGAAGTTGGCCACTAGCTTGCATTTGAGAGAACAAGTTCTGTGCATCTTGTGTTCTCCCCATCTTGCAAAACCCATCCATAAGAGTGCCATAAGTAACTGGATCTTGAACAACTCCCTTATGAGGCATTTCCAAGAAAAGCATTCGGGCATCATCTATCCTTTTAAGCTTACAATAGCCGTTTATCAATATGCCATAACTACGAGCATCAACCATGCAGCCTAGGCTACACATTAGATCAAAAACTTTTTTCGCCTCGTCCATTTCGCCTCGCAAACAATAACCATCCATAAGCGAGTTGTAAGTAACCATATTAGGTTCAATATCTCTTTGGATCATCATTTCAACCACATTCCTTGCTTCATGGACCATCCCCTCTTTGCAGAATGTATCAACCAAGACACTGAACGTGTGCACATTTGGAAAGATATGTTTCTCCACCATTTCATTCAACAATCTTGTAGCTTCTTTCCAATTTCCTAATTTGCAAACTCCGTGAATCAAAGATGTATAGGTAATGACATTTGGGGCAATACCCTTACTTGTCATTTCTGAGGAGAGGTTCAGTGCATCAACAACTAGAGCATCCTTGCAAAGACTGTCAATGACCGTGTTATAGGCAACTAAGTCAGGCTTGCAATCTCCTTCTTCCATCTTCTTAAGCAATTGGATAGCTGCAATGTTGTTACCCTTCAAGCAATGGCCCTTTACTAGTGTGTTGAAAGTAACCACATTCGGCTTGCAATTACCTCCATCCATCATTTTGTTGAAAAGTGCCGCTGCCTCAGCCTCTCTATCCTCAAGAAGAAAGCCGTTGATTAGAGTGCTGTAGGTCGTGACATCTGGTGCAAAACCCAATTTGAAGAAGTTTCCCAAGACAGATAAACTGAACCCGATTTGGTGCAAATGGCAGAAGCAATTCATGAGAATGTTTAGAGTATAAGCATCAGGACGAATTCCGGACACAACCATTTGGTTATTCAAGGAGATGACTGCCGAATACTGTTTCAACTTGGCAACTTGAGTCAAGATTTGGTTGAGAGGGACGACGGCAGGCAGAGGACGCCTTTGAAGCATTTCGTCGAACACATTGAGAGCATCCTCGAGATTAGTGATTTTAACAAACCGGTGTTGTTGGGTGTTTCTAGATTCGGTCGATTTAGAAGCTCGAGAGTGAAACAAAGCCAAGTAATTACTGACGAAAACAACAACAGAAGAAGAAGATTGAACAAGACAAGGCAGCATACCTCTAAGTCTGAGTCTGCTGCTGCTGCCACAACCAACCTTCAAAGAAGAGGAAGAAGCAGCTGTTGTTGCCAGCATCATCTTCAGTGAGGTAGCGAGTGCTGAGGATGATTTATGGAGGAATGAATCTGCTTCAACCTGTTAGTAAACTCAAAAACAATTTTCAAGGTTTAGGGCTTAGAAACTTGTTTAGTAGGACTATTTTCGTAAACTGAACTCAAGACTAACTCAAATATATAATCTATTCTTAAAAATGTAAAATGTGAGTTTTTAAAGCTTTTAAACTTAAACTCACTTTTTTCTTTTCTCTCCCTCCTCCCCTCTCTCTCCAAATCTCTCTCTCTCTCTCTCCTTTTTTTTATTTTTTTTTTTACCTTCTTCCAATCCACTCTCTTCATTCTCTCGGTTCTTTCTCTCACTCCTTTTCCTCTCTATCTCGTCTGATCCTCTCTCTTCTTTCTCTTTCCTTCAATCATCTCTTACTTTATTTCCTCCTCTCTCCTCTTTCTCCCTCTCCTGCGACCCCCTCTTTTTAGATCTCTTTGTCTAGTTTAAGTCGAAAGATTTAAAATTTTTAAATCGCAAATCAACCAAGTTTTTGAGTCTTAAAGAAAATTGTTTTCAAGAAATGTTTTGAAAAATTATAAAAAATTTCAAATAGAATACCAAACAGACCCTTAGTTCTCTTGACATTTTTTTGGTGTCCACAAATGATAGAAATCACTCCAATTCTCCTGGTCCAAAAATTGTTAAACTGATTAAATTCTTAACATACTGTAATACTATTGCTATGCCTTAGGGTCATTATTTGGAAGCATTGATGCAGCCAAATCTGGTCTCAGCGTGAAGCTCATGCAGGTGAGATCTCTTGATAACCTTTATGCTTCCAAGTCAACCTTTGTTCCTTTAAAAATTCGATTAACTGTGCTGGCTTAAGTTACTCTCTTTGTACATCAACGATAGCTGAAGTATTTGAAGATTTCATTCCTTATAAAATATCTGTGGCATGTTATATAATATTGAAATCCAGTTAGGATCTTTTGCGGATCTTTGCATCTGCATCAAGTTTTGCTTACGATTCAAGCAGATAGATGCAGTCCCTTTGTTATCTTGATGTTGGTTAAAATTACTCGTGTTATGCCATTGTACCTTTGTTGCGGAATCTAGTAAATGGGTATGTGTTCAAGGGCAAACCAATGATCATCCAATCTGGCCGGAATCCTGTAGCTGGGAAACCGAAATAAAATGATCAACTATCTGGGGAGGTTCTGAACCATAGATTTTAGTTCTTTCTCTTGCCTTGCATCTATGAGCAAGCTGCACTTTCCTCGCTTTTGTGCCATTTTTAATGACATCTTACTTCTCAATCCGCCATGTTAACAGTTTACTGAATTTTTAATCACCTTCAACATTGCGGATAATCAGCACTCACAGTTTGCCAACATCAATAGATTTATATCGTGCAATCGTGTTTTTTCTTTTAGAAATTGGCTGGGAGTGAGGTTTTCTGCAGCACTTCTCGAGCACGAATGGTGCAGTAGAAAGAAGCTGTAATATGTTGCTACCCATGGAACTAAAGTGGACCGGGAGCTGGCGGTTCTGAAAAGGTTGAAGGTACATGCCCAGATGGTCTCAACTTGGCATCCTGCATCAGCTTAAAAGTTCTGTATCAAAATGCGTACTTTTTCTCACTCATTCATGCTGTCTCCAACACCAGCGCGATCAATTAACTTTAGAAGAAGGTGCATGCAAGGATTTTTTGCTTCCTCTCTAGATGATTCGACTTGTCTGAGCCTTCGATGCAAGGTACCAAGTTGTGATTAGTTACTCAATATGTTGCATTTCATTTAAGTCACTAGAGGTTTTCTAGAAAACCCTAATGACCATGGCAACAGCCATTGTATTGTAGCTTGACCGAAACAACTGAGCCATCAAAGTTAAGCCCAAATATGATCAGAAGAAGACAGCATTATGTGGTAAGCGGAAGGAGGAGGAGCGCAGCATTACAAAACAAATTCCGACCTCTTACCAAAAAAACCGTAGGGTAACGTTTCTTACACCTCCTTAAGAGGGACAAGACTAAGTGGGACTATAATCCCATGTTTGGGGTAGTAAAGGATTCAGTTAAATGAGGCTAGCTTGGACTCGCCCGCCTCGCTGTGTCATTATCTAATCCCAGCCGAAAGCTCGGTATTAGCTAGGATTATGTCACCACATCTTGTCTTCCCCAAAACCGTCTCAAGCAGTCCATCTACAGTGACCACAGCCGCACCACGGCCTAAAATCTTAGAATCCGGTTACCACCGAGTACCCCTCCATCCCAATTGCCGCTCCCCTCCCCTTCCCAAACCCCGTTCTGCAGATTGTGTGAGAAGAAATAATGAGTTTTTTTTCCAAATTTCAATTACCAAACAGAGCAAAAATTGAAAAAATCAAAAGAGGAGTAAGGGGTCTGTGTTTGAAAGTAGGAGCACTTTGCGTCTTCTGTTATGGGTTTTTGGTTGAAAGGGTGAGGGTATTGAAGCAGAGCAATTTGTGAGTGCTTATTTTTTGTTTTGTTTTGTGGACGGTAAGAGATAATAAGTGTAGACATCAAAATTTCGGTGAAATAAATGTTGACCAAAAATTAAAATTTCAACGCTCACGTATCACATAAATTTTACATGTAGCGTGTGACTCAACGAAAAATCGAAATAAATTGGAAAAGTCATCAAATAGGACACATGTCAATACCTGGCAGAAATGATTTATTTCATCTGATTATTTAAATCCAAAAATCAAGTTTTGGAATTCTATAAATAGGAGGCCAAGGCATTCATTTTGAGGGAAAGGAAAGAAGAAAGAGGGAAGAAGGAAGAAAGAAGAGGGAGGAAAGAAGAAAGAAGGAGGAAAAGAAGAAGAGAAGGAAGGAAGAAAGAAAGAAGCCTTGAAACTCTAAAGCTCTCAAGCAAATCCCGAAGGATCAAGAAAGCAATCTTCGTTCTTCGTCAAATCCACCTTCAAGATCAAGCCCCGACGGCCCTTGAAGAACTTCCACCAACTCAAGATCAAGCCCTGACGGCCCCTTGAAGAAAGTGTTCATCGTTCATCATCCGTTCATCCATCCTCCTTCAAGATCAAGCCCCAACGGCCCTTGAAGAACTTCCACCAACTCAAGATCAAGCCCCGACGGCCCTTGAAGAACTTCCACCAACTCAAGATCAAGCCCCGACGGCCCTTGAAGAAAGTGTTCATCGTTCATCATCCGTTCATCCTAAGATCAAGCCCCAACGGCCCTTTGGATCAACAACCTCAACAAATCCACACATCCAATCGTTCTTCAAGATCAAGCCCAAAAGCCCTTGAAGATCCGTTCATCCATCCTCCTTCAAGATCAAGCCCCAGCGGCCCTTGAAGAACTTCCACCAACTCAAGATCAAGCCCCGACGGCCCCTTGAGGAAAGTGTTCATCGTTCATCATCCGTTCATCCTAAGATCAAGCCCCAACGGCCCTTTGGATCAACAACCTCAACAAACTCATTCTTCAAGATCAAGCCCAACGCCCCTTGAAGATCCATTCATCAACTGTTCATCCTTAGATCAAGCCCCGACGGCCCTTTGGATCAACAACTCATCCACAAACCCACACCTTACGAAGATAGAATCAGAGGACCAAATTACAAAGAGATTGTAACCCCAAAATCATTAATACAAAATATTATTTTGTACACGTATTCTTGTCGCTTGTTTCAGGAATTATTCGTGTTTACAATAAGTTAGGGTTTAAAAAATTATTTTAGTCTATAGCTTAGTCCGATAGTGCACGGAACACTCCACTATTTTTATTCCAAGATCCCGAATATAAACGAAGGATGAATTGCGTCTGATTTTCATACGATGCTGCCTCCAAATATGCGGTGGTCTCTCACGACTCTCACCCAAATGTATGACCTGGCTACTGTCACAGGTACTTGTTTTTCGAACAATCATCTACACTACAGCTACCGTGGTGGCTTTTGGGAGTCTGGGATGCCTTCATCAAACGTTGCAAAAGAAAAAACAATAGCGTTTGCAGTACAACCATGAATCTGAGAGGTATGTACTTGGATAGACCTGTCCTATTAAGTTAAACGGAGCCATAAATATGTCTATGAATTTCATATCAGTCCAGATACTCTGCTTCTCCAACAGATATCAATTTCATCATCATTGAAGAATAACATAAAAGTTGCTCTATCACTTGATAGATTAAATTAATAACACATATCATTCGTCACTAAGCGATGCATGAATGAATGGGCTACCTGAACTGGACCCAGCAGTGGAACAACTCCCTCCAATGCAGCACTCAAGGGAAGGATGCACGGAAACTTGTCAAAAACTGCAAAAGATGCAAATCAATTTCATCACAATCTTTGTATCAATGCCAACAAAGCGGGTGAATTAACGATCAACTCCGTAGTTGATGCATCTGCAGAAAAACCCCTCTCCACCATTTCTTGAATAAGCCTCAATGCCTTTGATGTCTCGTTGTCGTTGATAAACCCCCGGATAATTGTGTTGTACGTGCAACCATCTGGAGAACAGCCTTTCTCTTCCATTTCTCTAAGCAAGTTTTCTGCTTCACTTGCTAGCCCCCCACTACAAAATCCACTAATCATTGTATTATACGTCGTGGAATTAGGTTGAATTCCCTTTGATGATAAACTAAGAAAGAGATCCCTTACGTATTCAACTTTTTCAGCTCTACACAAACCTGCAATAAGAATATTATAAGTTACAATGTTAAAATTCAACTTCTTTTCCTCCATCTCTTCCAACAATTCAACTGCCTTGGAAAATTGTTGGTTTTTACAGAGGCCATCCAGCAAAATGTTATAAATCTGAACATCTGGAAGTTGGCCCCTAGCTTGCATTTGAGAGAACAAGTTCTGTGCATCTTGTGTTCTCCCCATCTTGCAAAACCCATCCATAAGAGTGCCATAAGTAACTGGATCTTGAACAACTCCCTTATGAGACATTTCCAAGAAAAGCATTCGGGCATCATCTATCCTTTTAAGCTTACAATAGCCGTTTATCAATATGCCATAACTACGAGCATCAACCATGCAGCCTAGGCTAAGCATTAGATCAAAGACTGTTTTCGCCTCGTCCATTTCGCCTCGCAAACAATAACCATCCATAAGCGAGTTGTAAGTAACCATATTAGGTTCAATATCTCTTTGGATCATCATTTCAACCACATTCCTTGCTTCATGGACCATCCCCTCTTTGCAGAATGTATCAACCAAGACACTGAACGTGTGCACATTTGGAAAGATATGTTTCTCCACCATTTCATTCAACAATCTTGTAGCTTCTTTCCAATTTCCTAATTTGCAGACTCCGTGAATCAAAGATGTATAGGTAATGACATTTGGGGTAATACCCTTACTTGTCATTTCTGAGAAGAGGTTCAGTGCATCAACAACTAGAGCATCCTTGCAAAGACTGTCAATGACTGTGCTATAGGCAACTACGTCAGGCTTGCAATCTCCTTCTTCCATCTTCTTAAGCAATTGGATAGCTGCAATGTTGTTACCTTTCAAGCAATGGCCCTTTAGTAGTGTGTTGAAAGTAACCACATTCGGCTTGCAATTACCTCCATCCATCATTTTGTTGAAAAGTGCCGCTGCCTCAGCCTCTCTATCCTCAAGAAGAAAGCCGTTGATTAGAGTGCTGTAGGTAGTGACATCTGGTGCAAAACCCAATTTGAAGAAGTTTCCCAAGACAGATAAACTGAACCCGATTTGGTGTAAATGGCAGAAGCAATTCGTGAGAATGTTTAGAGTATAAACATTAGGACGAATTCCGGACACAACCATCTGGTTATTCAAGGAGATGACTGCCGAATACTGTTTCAACTTGGCAACTTGAGTCAAGATTTGGTTGAGATGGACGACGACAGGCAGAGGACGCCTTTGAAGCATTTTGTCGAACACATTGAGAGCATCCTCGAGATTAGTGATTTTAACAAACCGGTGTTGTTGGGTGTTTCTAGATTCGGTCGATTTAGAAGCTCGAGAGTGAAACAAAGCCAAGTAATCACTGACGAAAACAACAACCGAAGAAGAAGATTGAACAAGACAAGGCAGCATACCTCTAAGTCTGAGTCTGCTGCTGCTGCTGCCACAACCAACCTTCAAAGAAGAGGAAGAAGCAGCTGTTGTTGCCAGCATCATCTTCAGTGAGGTAGCGAGTGCTGAGGATGATTTATGGAGGAATGAATTTGCTTCAACCTGTTAGTAAGATTTTGTTTTTCCTTTTAGTTTGCTTCCTTCAAAAGAATTGTGTGTTGGGTCTTTAAACTCCGACTATTTCTGTTATAAGTTTCATCTATTTTTTGTCATTTTTTTTAACAAACGTTATTATCTACTCTAAGGAGGGGTAAACTTCAAAATGAACTACCAATAATATAGTTCAAATTTATTTTTTATGATAATTGAATCTAACAAGTGAAGAGAAATATCGTTAGACCATTATTTGGTTTTGTCGACATCCTTTTAGTTCCACGATAACAACAATACAGTAAAATGAAACATTGTAAAAATATTTCTAATTACGAGGCCCACTTCAAAATGCCGATGAATTAAAAACAATTACAGTTAAGAGGAGAAAGCCAAATTTAGAGCCATCCAACAAATTGAAGGGAAATATGATTGAGCCCTTCGTTGGTTGCTATATTAGAGTTCATTTAGAATAAAATTTTATTTATAATATTTGACAAAACTCACATATAATTTCAAGAAACTTATTTAGAAGAAAATTTTTCTCATCAAGTCAAATTGTCAAATTCGCACAATAGAGATTATTATGCACTCGTAAGTTTAACTCTTATAAATGGCAAGTTCGATACCAAATTACTGATGACCCATCCATCCCGCAAATATCTTTGCGTCCAAAACCGGAGTTCAAATTAGCTGGACCTTGGGGGCCTAAAAATAATCCCAAGGAGATAAATTAGGCATCAAACCAGCCGTCCAAGTCGTCAAACTTATAATTATTACAGAACAATACTGCTAGACCGAATCGCTTGCGTCCCAAGCTTGAAACCGTTGAATTTCCACCCAATTGTGGGGATATCATAAAGCCTTCGGATTTTTACACAACAAAATGACATCCGATGACATATTGCATAAAGTTGGAATAACCGAACATGAAACTCAATTGCAATCCAAATACAATAAAACATATAAGTTCTTTTGGGTATAATTTCTATGTTGCCTCACCAGAAGTCAGTGTTCTACTATGATCTCAGCAACCATGACTTAAAACGTCGGCCATCGGAGCGACGCACAAGTGCCGATCCCCTGTACTTTAAATGGATCTCTATAAGTTAATACAAATATCATGCCCCGACAGTAAAGGACACACCAATAAAAAGTCAGTAATATCAATTTTCAAAAAATGACTATCTATATAAAAAATCTGAAACTGGAGTCAATATTTACAGGCTATTGCTTCTCACTATAAAACCGAGCCGAGGCAGCTACGTTTTATTTCTTTGACAGGGTTTCCTCCGCCACGTCCCAATTTTTCGGATTCAAATCACAATCTCCTGTACAATAGCAGCATCGGACCTGCAGATTGTTAACGAGAGGAACACGAAGAATCCTGGTGCCATCACAAGTTTTGTAACAATGCAGTCGATTTGGATGCCTTGTATATTTGTATCGCTTTCTTCTACCTCGGATGCCCAGTGCAGCATCTAATGCTTCATCTCGTCAGGAACCAAATGTCTGTCAGCATTCTTCCAATTAAACCCAAAACTAGATTATTCTCTGGCTCAATCATAAGAGATTACTCCAGGATCAGCTTTCAATCCCAGGGAGATAAAACTAAAAATAAAAAAAAATCCAATAACCTTGTTCTCAAAACAAGCTCCAGTTCCTCTATTCAGAGTCCGAGTCAATAGAAAGATATAATCGCGGCCTCACAGAACGTTTTTGGCGAGGAATTGGAAAGGACTATTTGATCTTCGCCTACTTGTCCTGTCAGATCTGCTACCGTCATTCATGCCGAGAAGCAAAGAAGCTGCAAAGGGTACAACAGTGAGCCTATTAATCTTTTTGATTGAACTGCAAAGAATGCCAAATAAGGGCGGGACAATTTCCACACACCTATATTGCTATACCCAGTCTCTTTAATAAGGTTATCGACTTTACAACTCTCTCTGCGGGTTTCCTAAGAGAAAGATAGCAATATTACAAATGAAGACAAAATAAGGTTACCCCTATGATCTCTGATAACCACCAGTTATGGACTCTGAAAATGTTAAACAGAGATGTGCAAAGAAAATTAAATGTGATTAGTCTCTGATGCGATTATATCCCCAGAGTCTCTATCAATTCAACTTGCCTTGGTGAACATTATGAACTTCACGCTTTTCAAAGCTTAAGAGTGAAGGATGCAGACAGAGTAAGCAACAAGCTTGGAAAAGTTAGGTCCTATCTGAATTGCAGATTTTAGTTCCATGGTGTTCGTGAACTTGAACTTGTGATTCCACACATGGTTTAGCTTGAAGAAGCTCAATAGACCAATTTCATTACTCAAACTCGTGCATATATCTTCTGAGATAGCACTCAGCATATATCAGTGAAACTTAAAGACAAAAAAGGAGATTCTTAGAACCTGTTATAGCACGTTATTTATTTAAAACACACAAATGCTCAATGAAACTAGATGTTACTGTATCCCACATACTAAGCATGTTTATAATATGTATATTTAGTTCTTTCTGGTTTTTTACACGGTCGTAAGCAAAACCAAGATCAATTTAAAAGAACCACCAAAATCTAAAGACTTAAGTAGAGACAGAAAATGAACTCTGCACGTGCTTAACGACAAGACTAAGGTGTTTGATACTGTTTCACTGGATTGAGATGAGCTGGTTCACATCAAATTACACGAATGTACTATACAAAGGAAGAAGTCAGTCGAACTTTCAACCACTAAAATAAGGTGAGACCTCTAAGACTCGGATTGACTTAAAACCTTCCAACTATTTGCAACAATTTTAGCGAGGCCACCCAAATCAAAATATATATAACAAATGGCTTGGATAAATTTTCAGGTACTTGTAATCCTATATCATTTGTTTAACAATAAAAATTAGTTTTCTTTGTAATCTAGTTTTCTGCTTCTTAGAGACTCTGAGCATCAATAGTTGCAAAAGAATAAAAAAGTAAGAAACTAACTTTTGCTGATAAAAAGGTATTTGAAAGTTCAATACAAGGCTACGTAATAAAACTATATCTAAAAGAGCATTATTGGTACTAATTAAACAGCCTGAAAGCTTAGCCACGTTGAGGTAAGGAAATGGGTGGAAGCAAATTCCATATGCAGAGTCAAAAGTTTACATTCAACTTTTGCTAAGAGTGGAATTATACTGACTAAATATTTTAGCTTTTCTTTCAAGACTTGAGATATAGTTAAAAGTCAATAACCTCATTCAAGAAGCAATACAAGGATTCAGAAATAGCACCTGCCTGAACTATATATAGTGAATGTGTTGCAACTCTGATGCTAATCATGAACAATCTAAAAGTCATTTGCAACAAATCTATCAAAAGAGAACAAACCTGTGTCAGCCAAGAATCCATGGCACCTTCTCTGGATGGCATTTGCATTCTAGAATTCAAACCGGTTGGAGTTGCAGGCGCCCCATTGATGCCACTGGCGTCACCCCCAAGCCTAAGAGATATCCAATCATCAGTGTGGACACCATTTGACATATCAGCTTGATCTCTCAAATCAGAATGAACTGATGCATCCGATGGTCTTGTGGGAAGAAATATTTGAAGAGAAGGGTCATCACCAGGAAATGCCATTGGATTATCAACTAAGCCACCGTTCATGTCAGCATCTGAATGTGCAACAGAAGAATCAAGTCCTAGTGTAGCAGATCCCATGGTAGTTTCTGGAGCCAAAGTGTATCCATTCATGGATGTGGAACAATTGATGGAACTATGCTGCAGACCAGCTAGGGTATCTGGTACATCTGCCTCAGAAGTAAATAACTGGAACCCGGCACCAGATTGAGTTCCAGGAGCTAATGGTGGCCAGAGCGGAATAAATTCATCATCGTTGCCAAAAAGACCCAAGCATGAGTTTCCACCAGTTCCAAGTGTGTGATCTTCACCATATGAATCAGCAATTCCAGAAGGCGTCACAGGAAAACCAAGCCCAGCAGCATCAGTTCTGTCATTCCTATAGATGGTTCCAGAGGGCATTATATCATCATCAGAATCACTTAGTACAATAACTTCTGCGTCTCCTACTGGTGCAGAAGGATTTTGTCCTGAAAATCCATATGCTGAATCAACATTCAGAGAAAAAGAATCCATCTCAATTCCATTGTTGGTAGAGAAATCAAAGTTTCCACCACCATCCTGATTTACACTGGCATCTTCGCCATCCCTACCACTTCCAGTGGCACTGCTACTCATTGGGATAACTTTTAGCTCATGGTCTGCAAACTGCTCTTGTAATCTATTACCAGAAGAAGTGTTCATATCTTCAGGTTTGCTGACTTCCCAAAAGCCATTGCGATTCTTCCTGATTCCAAGTTTCAATCCAGGATGAGCTTCTGAAACACCTTCCTGTTTGACCTGCTTCAACACTTCCGTTTTTGGGATACTTTCTCCTTCTGTCGGGACACTAAGTGTACCATCAGGAAGGTGCCACTGCCCAAGTTCCCCAAGCTCCCTGCGATCACTTTCACTTTTAGTCTTAACTCGCCAAGACCCATCAGGCTTCACCTCAATCTCTGCTACATCCTCTCCACAATACCTCATCTGTAACAACCCCACGAAACAAAAAGAGAAAACAGAAAAAAAATAAAAATAAAAAGAAAAAAAGGATAAATCAGTTAAGTGATACTTTAGAACCACAGTATTATGTAGTGCATAAAAAGGCATTACCTTTGAAGTGATACGGTTGAAATAAGGGTCAATAATGATATTCTCCAGTGCATAGTTCTTGAGACAAATGGGGCATTGCCACTGCAATCACAAACCAAAGCTTGCTAAACAAACAGAATTAAAAACAAGGACAAACAAACTACGTCTTTCATTTTGCATAGAGGCTTACCTTCCTTGAACGTTGATTCATTTCCACAAAAACGTCAAGATCAAAACAGCCCATGTGAGGGCAGGGCTTGAATCTCCCAGCAACCTTCATTCTTGAACCACTCATCTATAAAATACATGCAGAAAAATACCAATTCAGTTCCAGAAACAACTAGCCGTTAAAAACAAGGCATGAAATATGTTAGTTGACATAAGAAAACTTGTCTCTGGACTATTCATTTCCTGTACAAAAATAATTCATCTCCGGACTATTCATTTCATGTACTACAAAAAAATAATTCAACATGAATTCCTACAATATCAAAGAAATAAAATTGCAACATATAGAAGATATGTGTTTGAGTTAGAACAATTAGTGTCAGCACGTTCCAACAAATAAAAGATCGTCCCGTCACTAGTAGGGGTGCTATTATCTGTTGCACCACATGGGAACTTGGAAAGCACTAACAATTAGCCTAACATGCAACATAAAGATGCACTCCTGATATCGAAATTACAAGAATCTGAAGAAGTTAGCAGTCCCTTGGTTATTCATATGCTTGGAAACTAAGCATTCTTGAAGCCATGAGATATTAATTGCACACAGCATCTTAAGCTCATACACAAAAATTAAAATTCATCGAATTATTCCATAATGCATCAGATAAGTGAGTCATATTTCCCAACTGTACTTCAACTCCTAATATAGAAGTGAGCATTTCATCGCACAAAAGGTAAGTTGGGAAGACAACTTACCGGACAACGTAGATTGACAGTAAAAGAATCTGCAACAACTTCCAAATCACTGTCACTATCATCATTATCCATTGCAGTCCCACCACCAACACAACGACACACACGAGCAAGCGCATCTTCAAAACCCTCACCATCAGACTCCTTGGGAATCAGGTTGAGAATCTAGAAAAAGTAAAATTTAAAAGACCCACTAATATAATAAACGCCATGGAAAACCAATAACAGAAAGCATACGAAAATTATACTTACATATCAACAAGTACTGGAATAATATAAATGATCAACTCTACGACAACAATAATAGTCCAGTAAATTATGAGATTGAGCTCAAAAAGTTAATCATGTACAAATTCCTGTTTCAGGACATTCAATTAAGAAGATATTTGTTGTGTTTTTATATATTGAGAAGATTGTTGGCAATTCGACAACAGCATAATTCGACATTATGGATTTGACTTCTCCCTCACCAACAATCTTCTTCCAGAAGTTTCTTTTTCCGGTTACAAGTTTTACAAGCATATGCTAAGGAAACTACAAGAGCATAATGCAAGCTCAACCACCCAAAGAAACAAAATCAATAGATAAGACATCAGTACTACCTGTTGCACTGTGCGTCTCTTCACAATACGAACCCCTAAGCAGAAAATGCGGGCATCGCATCCTGTTAAGGAAATCTTATTAAATCCGTCTTTCGTATATGGTGTGATCTGACAAAACAACATGAAGTACACTAAGATACTAACACAAACAACTTATTTAAGTGTTTTGAATTACAGAGCAATCAGAAAAGGCCCTGCAGTCAGAAGGCAAGTAATCTCATCTAAAATAGAGAGGGTCCAGCACACAGAACAAAAACTGACAACTAAAAGCTAATAATTGCCTAGGAAAAAACTCACAATGGGACCATCATCACGACCGTTGGCTCCAAGAAGTTGAGAGCCAGGTCTATTGATTGCACGAACAGGCATACCTGCAAATTATACAGAACAATCTCCAATAATACACAGCACATTCAAGTGGATATACACTGAAAAAAACATATTCCAAAGCAGCTTCTTTAAAGACGAGAGTCAAGATTTTAAATTAAGATAAAACTCATCAATCTATGTCAAAATTTGAAAATAACCATACCATTGACCTGCAGATCTGCATATTGCGGCCATTGCATTCTGAATGCTACTTTGTCATTTAAAAGCATACACCAAACCTGCATTATGATGTCAAATGACCAATCAATGATTTAGTACTATATAAAGCCAATGATTCGCCAATCTTCAAACAATACACTAACCAACCTGAACATCATATTCTTGTTTAGACAGCAAGTCCTTGTCTACTCTTGTGAGTTGAAACGTTTTCTCCACACTTTGCACTGGATTCGAACTGGACAATTGGCAAGGGGATGGGGAATAAATATCAGATGCAAAGTAAAGCATCAAAACATGGATAAATGTGCAAATATTATCAAAAGGGGTTTGCTTGTCTATATGTGAGAGTGTACATAGATACTTGACACTCATAAGGTTCATTCTACCTGTTAAAGAAACCTTCGAAGTCTTCATATTAAATCAAAAGAAAACTACTCTCAGGTTACAGGATGTTTACTCTTTTGAATATGCTGATTCATAATGGTATTACGAAATTCGAGTGAAATAACAGTGCACGCACAGTTATGGATCATATTTATGATGGCTAGGTATCATACACAATGCAATGTCATGTTCAGAACGAACTTAATTGTTGCTGGAATTAGAATGTTATTGCTCAGAGCATGGGCGCATAGTACATTCATGAGAAATAACTATAAAAAATTAAACATGGTCCACTCACCCATCAGCTGGACTATTTGTAACATGCAACTTAACAGGCTGTAAAGGATGTTGAATTGTTACCCAAAACCTGAATAAAAATAAAAAACAATTAAGCCAAAAAACAGAAGAAACAAATGTCATAACATAAAAGGGGGCAAAGTATTTGCAATGTTGAAATAAAACATAAGCTAAGTGAGGCAATAGTTATTACATAAAACAAATAAAGCGAAAGAACTCATTCAAACCAAAATACCACAACCTGATATAAGTAGAAATCATCACATAGCCTTAAATCCTAGTCACTGAGTTTGACCCACCATACTGAAGTTACTAGTTAAAATAGGTCCAGTTTCAAAAATGTCAAGATACACCAAATATAAAACACACATTAGCATGCCAAAAGCCATGCCATCACCATAATCATTGTGTTGGGACTTGGGACCAAGATGAATCTCTTTGGCTACTTATCTGGAACTGAAGTCATATCGTCTTTTAAATCATTACCACATAATGATCTTACACCCCCTCAATTCAATTCAATGTACACTTTGCCTTTCAAAACGGCACCTTACCACCAATTAATCATTGTAACTAGTTTATTATTCAAGTGACACTCAAAATTTTATGCAAACAATCATAAAGAAATATGTTATGGACACAAAGTGAGACCTAATTTTTTGTTTGAGCAAAACTTCAGAACCTTTTATAAATATTGAATTTTTCAAATGGTACATAAACTGTGTAGAGCAGGTTATAAAGGTCATAACCCAAAAAAATAAAAATCACTTTCACTATGTTAACATCATCATATTAAGGATATAGCCCAATTTAAAATGGGAAAGAAGTTAGCAAAAAGGATTTGCATGTATAAATTAAACAAATTCCCCAAGGTCCCCAAAAAGCAAAACAATGACGAAGAAAAAGAAGATGGCTTGGCTAATGGTTACATGAATAATTAAAAATAAAACATACGAAAAATAACCAAGCTATAATCACTTTTTTATAACAAGAAAATACTGGTGCTACATACGGATCAGCCCGACTTAGTCGACAGAGTTCACAATAAAATAATTCAGGAACTGGTGGATTGCCTTCCATAGGTTTCTCTGGAACTATAACACAACCCATGTGTTGCCATACTTGGCATCTTGGATCTTCACACTGCCATTAAAGGTGCAGTAAAGTCATTCAAATAAGAAAGAACAAAAACCATAAAAAGGGTGCAGTAAATGTGTTCAAATAAGAAAATGGTTCATGTACACAATTGTAGTCAAATGATAAAAGGATGGGACAAGGAGAAGATTTGTGATTAATCAAACATGCTAGAACCTAAGGGACTTAGGAAGAGAATATGAAAATTTGTAGGATACCTTAATCATTGACTCTGTTTCTAATGAATTCCCACAGAGACAGCGAACCTTGATAGCTGACTGATAGGGATCCTCAATTTCGCCTCTTGTTTTCACATTACTACTATCAGAGATGCATTGTCCCTTTGATGCTAAATCAGGGGCACCAGAAATCTGCATTTTTCTGGAGAAAACAGAAAAAAAAATACTAGTCAGGGGACAAAAGCAAAGTAAAATACATAGTCTGAATAAATAGAGAACTATATATAAAGCACATCTGAGGACTTCAGCTCTACATTCAATATACTAGACAACAAAGGAAAAAAAAAGGCAAAGATAAGTCCATCCCTTCAATAAAATAAATGCAACAAATGTACGGCATATGAGGACAAACCTATAGGTGTGATCTACAAGTTCTGCCACCTGTTCCTTTCCAACTGCATTCTTTTTTGCCCACATTTTAGAGACTGGAGATAAAAGTGAAAGTTTTTAATGATCAAAACAAAGAATTGGAAACATAACCAAAGAATCAAAATAATGCAGACATATCATGGTGTCACAAACTAAAAGTAGTCCCAAAAGAACCAGACCAGAGAAAGATTAAATGAAAACACCATCATTAGAAAATGGTTTGGAGCATAGAAGCTAAAGGCCTGTTTGGCACTGCTTTTGGAATAGCTAAAAACGCTTTTAGCAGAATTTGGCAGAAATAACTAGAAGTACTTATGTGCAATAAAAACATTTTTAGTGCTTTTCCTTTGTGCTTCTTCTTGAGGAAGCATTTCCAAGAAGCACTAGACATTTTAGTAAATATTGGTGTTTCTAACATATGCGCTAAAGAGCAGAGAGCTTCCGACAAGCATTCCCGTACAGGCCTAAAACCAAAAAGGTCGAGAAGTAAATTTCAGTGCACAGGAAAAAGGAAATGATACCTAGGTTCAAAAATATGGATATCAAAAAAACTATCCAGATTTAGAATGACTTGAATCTCTATCAGGAATACGTCTCAAAAATTGAATTATTGGATGACAACCTTTAACCGAAAGCTGATGGTTAAAAAGAACTGTGGATAACATATAACATCATTAGTTTTACAAGATTTATAAATAAAATGTCTTCAATGGTTTTTGAACCAGAAAATGTGCTTTGAGGGAAAAAAGCAGTTGCAGTCCTAACTCTAAGACTCTTAAGAAACAAGATACATGATCCCCGAACGTTTCTAGGTCAGCCAAATAGAAGACAAACTGCAGATGAAAGCCACTTCTAATGCTGCAAAAAGATAGCATTATGAATGCTAAAAAGATGTAGCATGCTCATTAACATAAAATGTCATACGAAGTACATCAATAACTTGTGACCCAATCAATTCTCATCTCCTATGCATTTATTATAGAAGCCAATTAAGAAACAAATACTTCTAATATCTTATCTGGCTGGACAAAGAAAAGGAACTATGCAATATGTACACTAGGTTCCCAACATATAAGCTACATTTATAGCATACAGGACTGTTACTGTAGGCTTGTAGCATTAAATCATCTGAACCAGGAAAAAAAAAACAATTGCTATAGAACCATTTACCTTGTTCATCAGAAAGAATGGCCAATATCCGGTCAACAAGATCCTGCATAATAGATATTCGTAAATCAGACAACGACGGCTTTCTCTTATGCCATTCATCTCAAAATCCTTGTAAAATGCTTTACAAGATACCATCGTAGAAGTTAAGCCAATTGTTATGCAATGAACAGGATCCTATTACACAAAAATTCCAGCCAAAAAGGTATCCAAAATAATTTGACAGATCCATGCAGTCAAATGACAGCACAGAAAGGAATAACAAAAGTACATACAAAATACTCGTAGGTGAAACCATCCATCTTGAAAGTTGCAAATATTTTTATAGAATTGACAGTTACACTCTTAAGTGATCAAATAATGGGGAAAATAAGAGAGGGGAAAATAACTAAGCAACTTTTGGTAGTCATTGAGACTATCATGCATCCCAGTATACAATGATAACTCTCCATAACATATCAATACTGCACAATACATACCAAGGAAGATTCAATCCAACCTTGATAAATACACCTAAATTAGTATGTAGAATATAACAGGACCTCTTTTCCTTTATAGGAGTATTGACAAGAACAATGGAACCCTACATCAACATAAACCCCTGTGAACTCAGAAATTATGCCACAGAGCACAAAATGCAGTGCAAAGTTGAGTACATAAGTAATATCCCTTATATAAAGGAATGAAGAGGTGAGCATGTAGATGATATCCACAACTTACAGGAACCCGACATCACATCACAGGGCGGTAATTCTAGCATCTTACCTGCTTCTTCCCCTGCTTTGAAAGACCTAATTCAGTGAGAACATCTTTGAGCTCTTTTATTCGAAAATATGCCAATTTTTCCTGCAATGATAAACAAAAATTCTAAGTTGAAAATGATATGAATTTCACAAGTTGAATATATGAAAGTCTCAATGTATCCAGCACAAGCAAAATTGTGCCTGCAACATGCATTTCAAACAGTCTCAATGAATTAAAAGCTGTGAAGGATATTTTAACCTCAAGAGGAAAGAAATGGGACATGAAAAAAGAAAGTAAAACTTATAACCGAATATGTAACTAGATTTGCTACTCTTTCTTAGAAGGTAAATCTCCACCATCCAACAATTACTTGCTAACTTTTCGTGATCAACTGTATTCAAATGTCTTTGCTTCTTCGCATTCTCTGCTTCAAACTACCCAAACTCATTCTTCTTATCTCATCCATTAATACCTTATGCAAGTCACACGAACAACACTAACGATAAAATTAACCAAAAAAAAAAAAGTTGTCATTTGAGACATACCCGACTACATTATATCATCTACTAATTGAATGACAGAAAATCTAAGTGACAAACACCTCAAGCTACTTATATGAGCTTATTTCCACTGATGCATTCAATAACACCGCTTGCGTACTAGTGACTGCATTCACCAAGGTAAATTCGCAGGTAAAGCAAACATTCTGAGGCTAATGTTCTACCACATGCCAAAACTCCACCCATTACAAAATTGCATCATCCATCAAATTACATAAATAATCGCCGCAAACTCGACTTTTTCCAGCAAATTCAGCAACTAATGCACCAAGCATAAAAAAAAAACGTAATCAAATCGAAAAGAAACAACTAAAATACCTTGCAACTAGCTACCAAATCCATTTTCTCCGCCAAAAATGAAGGCCCAGAAAGTACAGAATCACCTCCGGACCAATAATTTAATCAACCACCAAACCAGAAAAACGAGCACATAGCCTCCACAGGGACCGATCTAACCACCTAAAAAACCCCAAAATAATTAAAAATTAAACCATCTCAAGTTCTCAACTGATAGTCCTGAATTGAACAATCGCAGGAAAAAAACAAAAAAAAAAAACCCTAAAAATTGAAATATTACTTTCTTGATCGAATTGGGGGAGGGAGTCTAGGGTTTTTCCCAAACGCCGACTTTGCGATGCTGCTACTTGTTCTTCGTCCCTGTAATCGTTTTTGCGTTTTTTTTTCTTTTTTGACCGAAGACCCCCAACCAGAACCAATCCCCACAATTACAATGTTCGGATCTATCGCCGATTATCCAATCCGGTTTTTTTACGGGGACGCGTCCGGGTTCGGTTCCGGTGCGCTCACGTGTACGTTGTGTACCGCGCCCGCATTTTAGCCTCGGGCAAATTCGTACGGTGTGGACTTATCGGTCTGGTCCAAGGGGGGCCCAGCCCGCTCTGATCTTGCCACGTCATCGTTCAAAATTGAAATAATTAATCCTGTGTTTTTTAAGTAATTTGATTTTAAAATTAGTAAACCGTACGATTAGGTGTCCATCAAAGTGGACCGGGAAAAAGCATGCACGAGAGAATCAGGAAAGAAGGAGGAAGGAGCACGAAACCATCGCCTGTGGGTCCCGCAGAGTACCAATTTTTCTTCTGCAAGCACATGTATGAATTCTTTTATTTTTTTTTTTTGGATAACTTTGTTTATTTTAATCAAAGAGTTAAAAAGAGTACTGAAAATTTGAAAGGCAGATGGGAAACTCCGAGAGGCGAGCTGGGGCCCGCACCATGGAATGGGAAAATCCGTCGTGTGGGGAAGAGATCGACTTTATCGTGGCTCAATCAAAGGTGAGATTTTCGTGTTTTCAGACTTAATGTGTAACATTATATATCATTATATAATTAGAATGATATTTCAAAAAATCATTTTTTTCTGTTGTACGATGATAAATAGTGTTTCACCTTGTGGTTAGAGCACAATGAAAATTTCTTCATTCAAAGAAGTTTCTATTTTACAAGCAAAATTTTTCATTCACATAACTTTGTGTTCATGAGCAAAATAATGAGTTGATCAACTGATTAATATTATAAATTATTTTGCATATATCATTTCAAAAAAATTAAGGTCGTTTTGTCAAATTCTTTTATCAAATTCCTTCATCTGCTTTTGTACAATTTGATAAGCTTGAAACAAATTTTACAGAGTAATTTATTATTTCGTGTATGGACAATTTTCAGAAAAATATGTTGTAATATTAACAATTCGAACCATAAGTATGACGTTTCAATAACCAAGCACGAAGTATTTTGATAATGAAGTACTCTTCATCATTTGAGGAGTGAGTTCCCTTTTCTAAAGCAACGAACTTAGAAAATGTTTCCAAAATCAAAAAGAAAATACATCCGTCCAAAATGTAAAAGCAGCCCCACAATTTGTTTTGGTAAAGCAACAACTTGGAGGGCTAATGAATTTGAGATTCTGTACAAAATTGTTTTGTTAAATATCTAACTTCTTTGACTTTTGACTAGATAACTTCGATATGATTGTACTGTTTTCGATGAGATTACTGTGTAGTGAAAAGTAAGAAGGAAAACGTTTACAAAAACGCTATGTTTGGTACGCAAAAAGGAATTCAACAAATAAAAAGTTTCTCATGTTTGGCAACAATGGAAAAGGTGGTAAGAAATATCATTTTTTATATATATAATGGCATATTTAGTCCTTGATGAGGACAAATTTATTATAAAAATATATAGCAATCAATGCTTTTCATGTTTGGTGAAGATATCCACTTTCCTGCCGCTATGTACCCGTGACCTAGTAAATCGTTTCTCAAAGTATGGACTTACTTGGTGTGAAAGCCAGACTTATAGTCAAAGAAGGCTAAAATGTCTCTATGAATCTTCCCAACCTTCGAAAATAATGAATAATCGTGACTTGTCACCAGTTGTCCCTTTTTTAAAAAAAATAAAAAACATGAACTTACCAACCATGAAAAAAACAGCATTTTCCCATTCCAAAACTCTCTTTCTCACATACCAAGCGTAGTCAAAACGCTTATGTCTCACTTATGTATACATTTATCACATCAAGGTACCAGAGAGAACTAATTTGCAATTAGAAGCCCTTGTTTATATATAGTGGTGGCCACCACTATAGAAGAAGAGTACAATGGTCGGGACAAAGGATCGCGATCCCAGGAGGGTGAGCTAACTCAAAAAACTCGTTCTCAGTTTGAATTGTAAGTTGCATCTTGCCCACATGAAACCGAAATCGCTAATGTAGGTTTCATTTGATGTAAAGGATTAGTTGGAATACAAAACATTACTTTTCAAGGTGTTGAAAGATGAAATATAAAGAAGAAATCTTATTATTCCAAGAAGAGGATGAGAAGGTTAGCAACGCGAGGGTGGAGGAGCCCTGGGCTGTCAGTACAACTTCACCATTTACAATTTGCATGACAATTACTAATCGCTTTTTTTTTTTTTTTTTCAAAATGATTAAATTGAGTAACAATATTTAGTCTTAGTAAACACTATTCACATGAAAGTAAAATAAAAAGCAGTACTACGAAGGTTCAAAAAGATATGAGAAAGTGAGAAGATTGTACTGTGTTTCGGTGCAAGAAATGAAGAAGATGGTTGAGAATTTATAGGCAAAATTTTTTTTTCCATTTTGTATTTTTAATTTTATGTTCCTATGTTTAAAACTTTTTTTTCCAAGTTTTTTTTATTTTAAATTTGTTAAACTTGTTCGTTGGACTTGTTCGTTGGATCCTATGATCAATGGAAATTAACACAACTCAGTGATCCACTTGTACTAATCATTGGAGGTGCCCTATTTTATAGAGTATTGATTCTCTACCTTATAAATTCATCTTCCTTTTTTTTTTTTTATTATTATTATTTTTTTATATATATACAAACGATATTATCCTTACTAAAGGAGAGTAGACTAAGCCTCATAATTGGCTAGCCATAATAATGTGGCTCAAATTCGTCTTTTGACGAGAATTGAGCGTAAAACCTTTTACTTACAAATGAACGGTTACTATTGAGCCAGTACAACTTTTTGTGTTCATTTTTTTATAGAGAGAAAGATAAAGAAGAAAGTGAGAGAAGAGGAGGAAACAAAAGGGGACGAGATTTCGAAGGAAGAGAATCATGCTCTCTAATTTTTTAACAGATGTAAGCCCCCAACAACAAAAATTGGCGTCTCACCTCCTCTCACTGCGTGACTAACGTCAGCTTGACGTCACCTCCCCTAGGTAAAGGCCTAGGCAATATCTACATGGGCTGTTAGTCCAGCTGAAGTTGACCCACCAGTTACCTAGCAGCTCATGGAAGGATGGAACTACTACAAACGACTCAAATTTTCCAACATTGTCGTTAAAACTCACAATTTCTTTTAACGTCGAAGACAAGTTAATTTAACAAAAACGCCCAAATTATTTGAATTGGGCCGGGCCATATCTTATAGTTGGGCTTAGAATTGTAGTCCAATTCCACCAACTGTTCCTTAATTCAATCCGAGTAATGTTTCGGGTCGCGATTTCTTGAGCAGAAGGAAAAGGGAAAAAAAGTCTTTATGTACCTCACTGAGCTTCAGAACGTCTAACGCTTTCTTCTCTCTGCGATCTCACAAAAAAAGCTTCGGAAAGCAAAGAACGAGTGTAAGTTTCAAGTGCCCATTTGATTTCACCACCCAGATTGTCGTTTAATTGCTTGGATTTAACATTTGAAGGGTTTTTTTCGAGCAGTTAATGGAGTCGAATCAATCCAAACCCGGCCTGCTGTGCAATCCTGAAGGCTCTCAGAGAACCCTGTATGTGTTCTAATCTCTCTCTCTCTCTCTCTCTCTCTCTCTCTTCGTTTTCTCTATGTTTAATTTCAACAAATTCTCTGTATTTTTTTTTTAATGTAACAGAGATTAGGGTATTTTGGGTGGTGGGGATTTAGCTTTCTGTATGATGTTGTTTCAATTATTTACTTTTAATTTTTGTGTGTTTTTAATTTTTAATTTTTTTTAATTTTTGAACTTCTTGAAGGTACCCATATGTGACTGGTACATCTGTTGTGGCTCTGAAGTACAAAGATGGAATCTTGATGGCTGCTGATATGGGAGGTTAGCTTCTAATTCCTTCACATTGCATCACAAAATAAAGCTTTAATTTTTTATTTGATTGAACTTGTTGGTCAGTTTCTAGATTGAAAATTGATGATGTTAGTGCTGTGTATAACTTTTTTCTGGTGTTTGTTGGAAGGCGGGACTCTTTCCCCCTTTCTCTTAGCTTCTTATCAAGTTTGTTATGGAATTTTCGTAGTTGTTCTTGTACGCTTATTCTCTTTGTGCCAATTTATCTTGAGCAGAAATAGTTCAAGTTAGAGTCTTTTCAAAGTACGGTATATTAGTTTCTGTGTTATTATACATAATGCCCATTGTTAGCAGTTAGATCCCTACAATGCTGCAAGTATCGGGGAGAATTAAAACAAGCACAGAGTATGTGCAGGACAATGGGATATCTTCAATTTCCTCCGCATGTTTCAGGAAGCAAAGTTAGGCAACTTAGGTCCTAACAAGCTATTTATTTATTAAATCAAAGGATAAATGGTTGTTTGTAGTTTGCATCAATACTGTTTAAAGTTATCAAGAATGTTGCAGACTGTAAAATTCCTTTTTGGGGGGTACATAAACAAAAGGGTATTCTTTATTTTGTTTTTGTTTTCTTCTTCCTCTCTTCTTGCTGACTGCCAGTTTTTTGCACTTATTGTAACTGTTAACAGTCTTTGTACCATGTCATGTATTCTCTATCTCATTGTTTTTATGTTATGGCCCATCTTTTTATCATTAATATTCATCATCTCTTTCTTCTTCTTTTTTATGGTTGGAGGTCTAGTACTTCATGATGCAAAATTTAGACACCCATGCATGCTCCTTTTGTGTCTGTTCATCTTTCTTAACAGTATCAAAATGATGGATTTGTTGATAGGTTCTTATGGGTCTACCCTGCGATATAAGAGTGTGGAGCGAATGAAGCCCGTTGGAAAGCATTCTCTTCTTGGTGCAAGTGGAGAAATAAGTGACTTTCAGGAGCTATTACGTTATCTTGATGAACTCATGTAAGCATTCCTGATTAAGGAAAATTATGAAGATGACCATTTAGCTACCTTTCTTAATGTTTTCATTGCGTTTTTTTTTTTTTTTTTTTTTTTTTTGCTGTTTCTTTGTATCATTTGCAACAGTTGGTTAAAGGATTATTCATTTTGAGTTTTCTGGTTGTAGCCTATACGACAACATGTGGGATGATGGGAACTCTTTGGGACCGAAAGAGGTACACAACTATCTGACTCGTGTGATGTACAATAGGCGTAACAAGTTCAATCCACTGTGGAACTCTCTTGTCCTTGGTGGAGTAAAAAAGGGACAGAAGTATCTTGGCATGGTAGGGCTCTTTGTTTCCTTCCCTTAACACTCTGTAGCATGTTGTATGGTTTTAGAACATATGTTTTTTTTTTTTTTTTTTTTAACTGAATGAGTTGACTTAGTTACTTGTTATATTTTTATTCTTATCCAGGTTAGCATGATAGGCGTGAATTTCGAGGACAATCATGTAGCAACTGGGTTTGGAAATCACCTTGCACGGCCTATTCTTCGTGATGAGTGGCATGAGAACTTGACTTTCGAAGAAGGTGTAAAGCTGCTGGAGAAATGCATGCGTGTCCTTCTCTATCGTGATCGGTCTGCTGTGAACAAGCTTCAGGTAGAGTAATTAATTATTGTTATTTGCTCTTATCATTTAGTATCCTTTGATACTAACAATTTTAAAGTTATATATTCCGTAATTTTGGCTAACGATTCCTGAGAGCTTTCTTATGCATCTATCTGTTTATTTTCTTTAACTGGCATATAAGCCGCCTGTGTGTCATCTTTTATATTCAACACTTATGAAACCTGATAAGCCATTTTCAATAGATTGTTCTTTTTGTTGCTATTGTCATCCGTGTAAGTACTAGTTATTTTACTGATAATAGATTGGGCTTTAGCCCTGGAAATTGTTTAAAGTGGGCAAAGAGGGAACTATTACTTGTTATTCTGATGAACAGGACTGCATGGTTTTGATTTCAATTTTGGTTTGATTTCGTTTTCCTATTTCTACCCAACAAGTTTTCTAATATATGTACTTTCTGTAAAATACATTGTAGAATGAGGTTCTTGGTAAAATTTAATCATAGTTACTATATACATATTGAAGAAAGTATTTAGGTGATGGTGGTCCTTTTTAGAGGAAAATATTCTTCTTGAAAACCCCATTTGTCAGATGTGTGCAATATGCTTATGAACATCACATTATTTTCATTGTCACCTTCATCTCCGAAGAGGCGTTGAAGGTTGGTGGCATATGTTTGTGGATTTAGTTAGATGCCAGACAATAGTACTACCAACTTCCTATGGATTCCTTTTTCAATTTTTGAGTCCTGGATGCTAGCTACCTTGTATGTCCTAACTCTTCACCAAGTGTAGGAAGTGTTCTATTTAAGGTTGACAAAATATGTAATAGCTTTATTTCTGCATGTCTATGTTTCCTTACTCTTTCAAGTTGATTTTATTTGTAGAGGCCTAGTGGAAAATTATTTGCCTTCGGAACTCAGGTGTCATTAATAAATCAAAGATTTCCTCCAAATTTCACTTTTATGTTAGTTGAGTTTGCATATATTCTCTTACATTAGTTGGCGTAAAGAATTCAGTTTTTAAAATTAGTCATACTCTTATGAGCTGAACCATTGGAAAGCAACAGTTCAACCTTTTTAAGACTTCCTTACTGAGTGGGGGAAGTTGTTAGCGCAGAAAACTTTGATCTTTATATAGGTCTGTGAATAAAGTGATGATTGCACACATTGGATAACTGTGTGAACTAATAGTTTGAAATTAACACAGTAGTTGCAAAGCCAAAAAAGAAATGCAGCAATTTGTCTCTGGACGGTTCTTGATAAATATTGTCCGCTGTAAGGGTGGAGTTTATTGTCTTCCTTGTAAGATGACACTTCTTAAAATTTGAAATTGCAGATATCTAAGATCACTGAAGAAGGCGTGACTATCTCGCAGCCCTACTCTTTGAAGACTTTCTGGGGTTTCTCCGCTTTCGAAAATCCAACACTGGGAGCTGAAGGATCATGGTAGCTGGATAGCTACATATCTTCGGAACTTGAAACAACCAGCATGGAGCCAAGTTGAAATTTGTTGTGTTTCTACGGTTGGAACTGTGAACTTGTAACATTGTTGACACCCGGGAATGTATTTCTTGGTGGCTGGTTGGTGTTGAGAAACATGTTAGCGATAATACATCGTTGGGTTTTCTTTATGTTGGTGTTGCAGCATCCAACAAGCATGAACGTATTGTAGTGATATTTAAAGCATTGTGTGCTTATTTTGAATTATTTGGGAAAAATGTGGTTTGAAATTCATATATTTTGTTAATTGTGAATCTGAAGCGCTGATCAAGTTTATTCGTAAATAATGCATGGTCCAAAAGCCCCGACAATACATGTAAATAAGTAGAGATTATCGTAAACCCGTGATAATTGAGAGATTGCAGATCGTAGTTGGATATTGTGTAGAGAAGTGATTTTCGCACACATTCCAGATTATCGTTGCAATGGATTTACAAAGCAGATCAGTAAAATAGATGCTTGCTTCCAAATCTTGTGGATAACACGGGTAATATAATAAAGGTAAAACAGAGTACAAATCAACCATCAAAATTACCAACTAGAAACCCCAGGAGTTGGTTGGCAACTTGGAGTGTTGAAATTGTTGCCACCCAAGTTTGACTCCCACCCAACTCCAAAGAGGCAGCTCGGGACGCTAGTGGAGTTTGATTGATAAGACGACTTTGGGATGAAGTGTAAACAAGACATAGGATGGTAGACTCCTGTCTAGCTGTTGCACAAATTGTGGGCCAATTTGTGCGGCCAAGGTTTGCCGTCATTCGTCTTTAGTGTACACCAACTTCAGAGTTTCTCGAGAGTGCACAGAGGAGGGGAGAATTTGTTAAAAAAAATGAAAATGAAAACCAACTGATTCTTCTTTTTCGAATGTTGGAAGACATTCTAAATTCGAATCACCTATCCCCGCTAGTCACAAAAAGAGAAAACCAAAATATTAGTTCTAATAGAAACATTTGGTAACCAAGTTTTATGCAGCTCTTCTTCCAAGCTTTGGAAGTGCAACGAACCATATCGAATTAGGTTGTGTACCTGCAAAACTAAAACTACATATTTCACAGTAAACAACAAACATTATGGTTAAGCACGAATTGAAATAATGAGTAGAACCTTATTTTCATCTGAATCTCTGGTTGCCAATTTGCCATGGCAGTGGTTTTGGTGCACATACAATGCAAGGTTTCCTATGCAGGAGAGATGACGCCGTCGTTCCAATCCTAATACTAGGAACATGGCCGTCGGCGTCATCTCTCCTGCGTAGCGAACCTCTCGAATATTCGTTACTCTCCCCATATCCATGGCGGCGTGGTCAATGGCGTATGAGCTTCTACTCTGCTTCAGTATAGAACATGGTTTTATATATACAAACATATTTATCCAGACTGCCTCCAGCCATATATCTATTAAACATAGATAATATACAAATATATACAATCTATCCTAAATCCTATATATATACAAGGGATCCTCATTTTTTCAAAAAAAAAAAAAAAAAAAAGATTAGTTGTGGGACTCACTTCACATTAAATTTCAACAATTTGACCAGATTATTTTGTAAGTCTTGATTCATAAATCATTCTTACAAAAATTCAACTCAATTCAGAACCATTTCCTCATTTAATTGTCTCGATGAAATTTTAATGTTTTTCAAAACATAGTGTTCGTCAATTTTTTTTAATTCTATTAGATGTATCAAATATTTCCGAATGGGCTAAATATTTTGCAAATATGATTTATGAGGTGCAATTTAAAAAATAAACAGTTTGGCTCGTTGAAATATGATTCAAGCATACTTTTTTGTGTGGCTGGTGGAATTAAGTGCTTAAATTGTCAAATAAACAATTTATGAGGTCACCTGTGGTACGTCAGCACTCGGCAGTGCTATATAGACCATATAGTAAGAGCTATTTTTATGTCTGCCTTCTCTTGTCAATTAGTGAAATTTCATATTGCTAAAATACCAGAGGTTGCAGCGGCATGAACGTTGCACTAACAAGCAAATTGGTGCATGAGTTATGATCGCTTCAATAATTGAAGTGCTAGCTAGTGCGGGAGAGTTTCAAATTCCAAACACTAAATGGCGAATTACAGTTATGAGTTAAGATCGCTTCAATAATTGAAGTACTAGCTAGTGTGGGAGAGTTTCGAATTCCAAACACTAAATGACGAATCACAATCTAACATGTGTACATAATTAGCTTAATAAAAATACAAAATAACACATTTCTACAAACGTATCAAGTTGTGCTTGCGTGGAGGAACGCTTCTTATCTGCACAATGAAGTCCAAGTAGCAACTCAAACTGTTAAAAAACTAGAGACTTGGATTATCTCCCTTCTATTTTTGTCTCCTCCCATCCCTGCCTTCTAATTTAGACCATTCAAAAGAAATATGATGTCTTTGAGTTATGCCACCCAAAAATAAGAGGAGGGAGAATCCTCATTGGAAGGGAGGACTTGTTGGCATGGCACGTCAAATTATACCTCATGCTAACTATTGCCCTATTGCCTCCCGGATCCTGGCCTCTTTGTTATGCCTTACAAAGGATAGTTCAAGTGCTTTGCTCTTGCTCTTAATTTGCGTTTTGCAATTTTGATATTATCAAGTTCAACCGAGATGAATTACTGATATATTTTTGTAACTCAGTTAGTTAAAAGTATTTACGAATGCATTCAATGTATAGAGTTCAATTCGGACCCCCAGCACTATATCACTTGTGTAAAAAAGAAACTGAATTGAAATTACTCATGGTCCTTAATTTCATTGCAAATCAATCATATATAATTGTTGTTTTCATTTATGATGATGCAGACCTCCAAGAAGGTTTGGACCTCACAGGTTTGTTTCAGCAGCAAACAATAATAGCAGATCGAGCATTAACAAGTGTGACCACTCTTTGGGCATTTTTGTGGTGCTGGGTGGCTGCACTGGTGGGTGATTGGGAAATGTGGGACATTAAAGGTTAACTGTGAAAATGGAATACGTGAATCGTATCCGTTTATCGTGCATCGTACGATCAGAAATCATTTTAAATATTTTTATTTAAAATTAAACACAAACCGTACTTGATAAAAACTGACCGCACGATATACGATGAACAAACATAATTAATGGATTCTCAATATTCTAAAAAGGATTAGGAAAGGATCCTGTTGGATGAAAATGATGAGATTCGACCGGCAAGTCATGCGTATGCATATAGAGGCAAAAGACCAACTGCCCACTGTAGGGGTCACCTTTCTGTTGCTCCCAAAATCGACCAAGTTGAAAGTTTTTAGCCATTTAGCTATTTAGTGTGATAGATAATTCATTATTCAATCCAAATCAATGATGCACTAGGTAATTGATCAATCAACACTCAATCATCAACAACCACGTTATTTGTTGGTCTTAATAATGTGTGACTAATAAGAAATAAGTATGTTAATCGACACTTAAACAGTAATCTAATAATCAATAATCACGTCATATGGTTTACAACATTTGCTTTAAAATGTTGGTCTCTCAAGCATTACTCATCCAATAATTACGATCTAGCCACTGTTACATGTTGGTGTGGGCATCAGGTCAACCAAATCGGCCAATCCGAACCATAGTAGCAGTTTAGTTTGTTATTTTCCATTCTGCACTCTCCATCTTAAATTCTAATTAGGCTTATCACAAATGATTCATAAAAATGACCAAACTCATTATTTTGACCTCACAATTTAAAAATCAATAAATGTAATTTAACTACCTCACATTAATATAGTCTCTGTTAATTTGTTGACGTTGCACATAAGAGTAGGCACACATTAAATGCAAATTGAGCTCAGCTCCCATAAAACCTTCAATCGTCGACCTTTAATGGCACAATGTCCAAATGAAAGAAATCCAGTGAGAAAATGAAAGAACCCATATGCTAGATTGGGGTAATGAGGAAGCAAAGGTGCTGAAGCAGAAAGTGAACGAGAATAACATGTATACATCGTTCTAAAAATCGTCCTAGGCAGCCGTCTAGGCACTAGGTGGTCTGCTTTGATTTAGTGCAAATCGTTTCGAAAAATCGGTCTAGAGCTAGGTGGTCCTAGGTGGCAGCGGTTTGGTTTTTTTATTTTTTAATGATTAATTGTGTGCTTTTTTTCTTTTTTAGTTTCATGGTGGTATACTTATGGAAATGGCCTGCCTAATTTGAAAATGATAGATTGACTACAAGTTCATCCAATTGTGAAATGAACTGGAGCACTTTTGAGGGATATATGCAAAGAAAAGAAATGAACTAGATACAACAAGATTAAATAATTTGGTCTAAGCCTAATCCAATTCAAGGATCATGAACAAGAAGAATTTAGTCAATCATATCCAATGCAAGGATCATGAACAAGAAGATTTTAGTCAATCATCCAAGAATACTCATCATTATGATTATATGCTTACTTTTTTTTTTAAATATTGAACTTGTTGGATGGATATACTTTGTGTATTCTTTTACTTCTATTTTTGCATTTGGTCATTCTTTTATTGTCTATACAAGTATAAGTTTTTTTTTTTATAAATAAGTACTTATTTACAAGATATACAATAAATTAACATAAATCCACTTGGACCGCGGCTATGTCTCTGCCCGCCGTCCGACTAGCACCTAGTGTTTTTCAGAACCTTGCATGTATATATACGTAAAGAGAGAGACTGCAAGCCTCACATGTACCTTCAACAACACAATTGCCGCCACCGGAGTGGAGCTTGGCTTTTGGTGGTTGGGTCTGGCAGACGGCGGATGGGGCAGGAGAGATGGGGCTAGCCTTTTTTTTCTTTTAAATATCCAAAAGATAATTTATTTATTTTTTCGTTGCCACATTAGTAACAAACAAAAAAATTTAATAAATTTAGACAGCACGAACTAGATTTATGTGAGGTAGTCAAATTCAGAGATCACATAAATTGATTTTCAAATTAAGGGGAAAAATGATGAATTAGATCAATTTCAAAATCATTTATGACAAAACCTTTATTAGTTTGTTCAATCTACTTGCTACTCTAATAAAATTAACGGGTAAGGAAACTTACAAATTTTGCATGAGAAAGAGGAAAAACTCACAAACTTTGCACACACGGAGAGAGAATAGAAGAAAAGAGCAGACTGAGAAGATAGAGAATAGAGTCGAATAGAGAGAAGAGGGAAGAAAGCGAACAAATGAGGGGGCTAGTCCATCATTTCTGGTGAAAACATAAGGGATGATTGACACACCCTGACTAAAATCAAGGCCTGACGGCCGACACACCTTGATTTTGGTTGATACTGGGAAGTTCTCGTGTGAATTTCTAGAAACAAAACCATGAGGGTGTGGTCGGGGCCCAAAGCGGACAATATTGTGCTACGGTGAAGTCGAGTCCGGGATGTGATAGGGGCCCGGATCAAGATGTGACAATGATTGATAACCATTTAGTTTTCAGTTTTTTAAAAATTGAAATTTTGTTTAGAAACTATTTTTAGTTTTAAAAAAGTGAAAATTAAAAACCAAAAAGTAAAAACTCAACGCCAAAATTTGAAAACTAGAGAGAGTAGTTTTCACCTTTTGAAAACCGAAATTAGTTACCAAACAATATTTTAGTTTTCAGAAAAGTGAAAACAAAAACTGAAAACTGAAATCTTATTTGGTAACTACTTTCATTTTTCAGTTAAAAAAAAAAAGGAAAAATTAGGTTCTCATCTTTATTTTTCCTACTCCATTGATGAAAACCTTATTCCTTTTCAATTTTTTATCAAGGTTCTTAGATTTCAATAAACGTCATTAATTATTTCAATAATAAAATATTTTTTATTTCTAAATATATTCATTTAGTATTAGAAACGTTACATTCTGTATATTTATATTTATGGCTAAATTTTTTATCATATATTTTTATTTTTAGTTTGTATCCATTTTTAATTTGCAACCCTTATTTTAATTTGTACCATTCTTCTTTTCAGTTTTAATTTGTACCCATATATTAATTCCTTTTTGTGCCCATATTTTTTATATTTTATTTGTATTTGTACCCATATTTTTAAATTTATTTGTACCCATTTTTGATTTTGCTAAATGTACCCATGCTAATTATATGTATTTATTTTATGTTTTAAAATATATCATTATTTTTTTATTTTATAATATGTTAATAATTATGGGTACATTATTTTTTTGCCATAATTTTTGTGAAGAACAATATTACTCTAAAATTGATTTTTAAGTATTTATTATATTTTAATAATATTATTTGAATTTGTTTAAATTTCATAATTTGTGGGACATTAAATGCACAATGCATGAGTTAAATCTCTTAAATGAGGCTAAGGACCTCAATCAAAATATTTAAACAAACAAGGTTTCGTCTAACAATTGTGTTGATTAGGGATTGGAACCAAAATGACCCTTAAAAAAAAATTGAAAACTCAAAAAAGTAGTTTTCATTATTTAAAAAAAAAAAAATTAAAGTAGAAAGAAGATTTTAGTTTTCATATTTCAATAAAGTGAAATAAAAATGAAAACGAAATAATTATCAAACGGTTTTTAAATAAATGATTCATGGCCACTCAATTTGCATGAACGTTCTTTAAATAAATGATTCATGGCCACTCAATTTGCATGAACGTTCTAGATTGAAGTTCCAGATGGGATCTAAAAAGAATCCTAGTCCATTCACTTCAGGAGATGAAGATACTTCATCTTGTCGGTCAGGTCAAAGACTTCCTTATATGTTATCCTGAGCAAAACCTTTAGCTGGTAGTTTGACCTTTTCCTCAACGGACTATATATTGAGCAACGTGGTGGTTAACCACGCTGGCTCCATCGATTAGCAGCTTCACTTCCACCTCCGATCTTAGTAAAATAGAGAAATAAGTAAGCTCGGGCATAAGCGGCACTCGAAATCTATTAAACAGCGCCAAGAACAAAGCCATGAGAGAAACTACTGATGATTGCCATGAATGTTGCCCTCGATGATGTGTAGTTGGTGTCGATCAGTTGGTTATGGCTCATGAGGTTTTATCAGCATATCATTGTTTTGCATAGCAAAGAGGAGACATAGGATTAGTTACAGTGATGGTCCTTAACTTGTCCCCGAGTTTTATAGCTGTCTTTGAAGTTTTCTCTTGTCGTTTTACGGTTCTTAAACTCTTTTTGGTGTGGTGGTTTAGTCTTTGTCGTTAACTCCATCTATTTTTTGTTAAGCAAGACGTTTTAAATTTGAATCTTATTTTTTGTTGTGATCCCTTGAATTCTGCTCATCCAATGCCCGTTGCCCGTAACATTTAATGCTACGTAACATGGAAGTTAAACCCACTTTTAAGAATAAAGAAGTTAAAATTTTTGTTTTGTTAAACGTCTTGGATACAAAAAGTCCTACATACCCCTACATGTGAAATTTGTGAATTGGCGCTTTCTATATTGTTACTGCAGAGTATAGGCATGGAGAATGCTGAATGTTATTTCCAGCAATGGAGCAACTTAGGCATTATAATATATGAATTCACATCCAAAATGAACGGGTGAGATTTGGCAGAACATGTACAACATCGTAAAATAAATAGGTGAGATTTAAAGAAATAGATCTTATACTTTCATCAATTTCTTCCGTTCCATTAATATCTCGGTGCACTTAAAATCACGAATATTGGACCTCCGAGACCGAAAGTTAGGATGCTTTATGTGAAATTAAATCAAGATTTCCATCCTTGTCTTGTTTAAATTTACTTTCAGAATGCAATGTTATTATAATTAGACGTTGCTGTCGTATGTTTAACAATGCCATTGCATTACATTATCAGGGGAAGAAGATGACCCGAAGACTTTTGAGAAATAATGCTCATGTTACAATTTAGGATGACCGTTTCGGCCGAAACATACAATAATGCCATCAAGTTCCCCTCTTTCCAGAGAGACAACGCCCTGGCCGAGATGTACGCGAAGTAGTTTCTGCAAATGATTGACAACGGAATGCAGCCAGATTCCGCTACATAAACCTTTCTGATGGAGGCCATTTCTTGCCAGGCGGACAGTAAGGCGAAGACAGTGGAGGAGGCCCGAGAGTTTCTGAAACAGATTCAGCCTTCAGGATAAGGGGATTGTGCTTAACAATGGTGATTATTTTGGGTTCCACAACCGCCTCGAAGAAGCAGTCGATATGCTATGATTGTATGACGATGCCACCAAAACCACCGAGGAGGAGACGAAACAAATCTTCCTCAGCCGGCGCGCTGATAGAAGTTGAGTCATGGAACTGGAAATGAATATGTTCAATGGATTGGTAGAGGATGGCTTAATGGATGAGGCCTTGAAGCTCTTTAACCCGATCTTTGAAACGGGCATATAGCCGTTGGAACTACGATCGGGTCAAAGAGCAAGTGTAGTTTTATCTACTAATCCTTCCTCTTTTCTTTCGTTACTGATTGCCAGCCTTCTTGATTTTGAAGAATGTCATATATGGATCTGCTATTCCTGTTACTTTGCAACCGATCGAGTTTGAATTCCGCGACTCAGAAATTATACTAGTTTAAGATATCGCGTTGTTAAGAAACATTCTGATACTGTTAATTTGTAATATTACATTGTACCGTGTGTTCTAGTTTTGTACACCTCAAGTTTGGGCTTTGCTCACACATTTGTTTTTACTTGTGAACGATCTTAACTAATTAAATATCAACCTGTTCACTCGTTAAAAAAAAAAATGTGCACACAAAATTTCCACCTTTAGTTTGCTTCATTCTTTATAATATCTTTACCTTCTGATATCAAATTTTATAATTTTATTTCTGACTTTCGGATGGATCCGGCCGTACTCATTGCTCAAGGTTAATTATGAAATTATTTTAAAATTGTTAGATGATTAAACAATTTTTAAATTTGGTCAATAGACGATTTTGATTATAAATTCACATTGTTAAATAAGAACGAGTAGCTAGCATTTCTAATATAAGTATTCAGGGTTTAGTAGTTGCAAATTAAACTTTTTGGTAACCAAGTATGGAAATTAGTTATGCTCTTTTATATTTTGTACCAAAACTAAACTGATTTGAATCGAAAGTTTCAATATAAGTAATAAGGGTTTAGTAGTTGCAAATTAAACTTTCTGCTAACCAAGTTTGAAAGTAATTTGTGCTTTTTTTATGTTTTATACCAAACTAAACCGATCCGAACCGAAAGTCTCAATATAAGTATTGAGAGTTTACTAGTTGCAAATTAAACTTTTTGCTAACCGAGTTTGAATATTATTTATGCTTTTTTATATTTTATACCAAACCAAACCTATCTAAACCGAAAGTCTCAATATAAGATTGGGTAAATAACGTTGACACATATGTAAACCGAATGGAACTTAATATCGTATTTAATACAAATTAACGATTTCACCACACATGATACCCTCTTATTGGAATTCAGAATATTGCTAGTTTGATATTATACCAACATATTTAACCCACATGGGAATTACACTTTTACAGTGAGTCGGAAAATTTGAATGTAATACCAATATATTGAACTCATGAGGGTGATATATTGAACTCATAAGTGTGATATCAATATATATGAACATTCTTTAACTATATTGAAAATATAATTTAAGAATGTTCATTTTTATTAAGATTTCAAGTTCGACTCTCCCAACCGAGTTGTTTGGACCTCCTCTTTTCACAACATTGGACTGCTCTTAACATATACATTGGGCTTATTTTTTAGGTCCAAATTACATCAAGCCAAATGTTGCCTGGTACTCAAATGGCAAAGGAAATGAGAGTCCATGTCTCTTACCATGTGGCACAATCTCCATCTTAACCTGCACAGTAAATAGCGAAGGACCCAAGAATGCTTCTTGTATTTGCTATGCTCTTCTTCTTCACTGTCTGTCCCCTTTCTGCAATTAGATAGGTCATAGATCCAGCCGACTTTTGCATTTATTTCATCTTTGGAGCCTCACCAACTCAACTCCTCTCCATCCCTCCCTATATTATAAATCCCCATCCCAAAATTCACCAAAAACACATACAATAATTTCTCCCAATAATTTTCTCCTCACAGCCATCCAAAAAAAAAACCCAAAAAAAGGAAAAAAGAAAGAAAATGCAGTCCATGTTTAACCTCCATGGCAGCTTTGGCCTTCCTCTCTGTGTTTCAGGGATAACCCATCACCATCTCACCTTTTCTAAGGAGTATAAACTTCTTTTCTCTCTCTAAAGCTCTCTCTTTCCATTTTTCAGAATATATTATTGGGTTTTGATTCTTTTTTGTGGGTGGTTTTTGTTTTAGGATGGTAGATCATGATCGCAGGAGGGAAGCCATGAGAAGGAAGAGATCACAAGCCAGGGCAGCTCTGCATGCAAATCAAGAAGTAGGTTTTGAAATTAGAAGTGAAAGAGTTGCAGAAGAAGAGATCAAGTTTGATGATGGTGGAGATCTAGCTACTGCACTACATGATCTGTGTTGCAGTTATTTGGCTTGTACTGCAAAAGCTGCATAAGCTTTTTAGCTTAGCTTAAGTTAGCTTATTAAATTTAATCTTAATTAATATTATGTGTTTTATGAACCTACTTAATTTGGATTATGAATTAATGTTAAATGATATATGAAGGATTTGATGATTTTTTATTTTTATTTTTTAACATATATTTGGATTTTTTATATTATTTTTATTTCGGGTCAGATTTTGGAGTTTATGCTTGATCAGGGTTTTTTTGGCGTTTTTTGCTTTATGAAGTTTTGGGTTATTTGCCTTTGATTTGTCGTTCTTCTTGTTTGCTGGTTGCTTTTGGCACACTGTTGTTGTACCATTGTTCAAACAAAGAACGATCATCTTGACCATTAAACAAAGCAAAGAACACTCGTCACATGAGCATGAGCAATGCATCCATCCATTCATTCATCCATCCATGTTTTGAATTTGATCCAATTTCAAATTCTTACGTTGACCATAAAAAGAAAAGTTTATAACGAGGTGATTTTTACACCTTTTTTGGACTTTTCGTATGTTTCTTTCTATTCTGGTTTTTATTCAAATATTCTATGAGATTTGAAATCAATAGAAGTGATCTCTGAGTTTGTTTATTATCAATTATTTTGATCATTTCGTGAAAAATCTCTAATAATTAAGAACTAAGATGAAAAAAATACCCAAAAATTTAACGAACAATGGGCCGAATGATATGACAAAATTAAGGGTATTTTTGTTATTTTCTCCTTATTTAACGAAAATTTGTCATAAAATGTCCAAAGTAATCAACGGTGGAAAGACACAGGCTTCAGTTATATCAATTTTAAATCACATGGACCAAAGCGAAAAGTTATGCCAATTTAAGAAATCATTTTGGCTATAAAACCTTTTATTTTTGTCGTCGGATTGAATAAATCAAATAGAATAACATACAAGATTGAGCAAGGGTGAGTAAAAAACTAAAAACAGTGTTTGTTTATCATTTCTCAAGCTAGTAAAAGTGAATCTAATCTGCATCCGAAATCATGTATTTGATTTAATTACTCCTTCTTTATGCAAGAACTAAAAGTAAAATCTCGATCATTTGTCTGCAAATCATTGAAAAACTTAGAAAGGAAGATTATATGACAATGGATGTCCCACATACTTCCTTAGAGTCCCCTTCTCTCAAGGCATCAGCTTTTCAACCATTTGTAAGTTTGTCTGCAAATCATTGAAAAACTCAGAGAGGAGATTATAGGACAATGGATGTCCGACATACTTCCTTAGAGTCCGTTTCTCTCAAGGCATCAGATTTTCAACCAATTGTAAATTTTAGTTCTCTTATCCTTTTCTATGGGTAGAAATATATTTCCTCTTATCCTTTTCTATGGGTAGAAATATATTTCATCTTTTCCTTTTGTTTTCGATTTTCATTCATGTGAGGTTTAAAGCTTGGCTAAGCAAAAGGAGGATGACGAGAGTCCAACTCTTGACGTGAGCATAGAAACCACAAATGCTCTGGTACTAGTTAAAATTATTAGCATGGATTCGTTTATTTTTTAAGACGAGAATCAATGGATTAAAATATACGAAATCTAGTAATCCAAGTGTTATATCCAAGAATTATATTGATATATACATATATATATACATATATATATATATATAGAACCGATCAAAGGTCATTTTGAAATTAGTTATGAAGCCGATACGAACAAGTTTCACAGTTAAAAGATTCGAGCTCATATGATTATGGATTGAGAATGGATTGCATGAAATCAAATTTCTTGTTATATGATAGCTTAGGGGTGGAGTTGGAGTACGCTTGAATTCAAGCTCCTAAAGCATTAATTTCATGTGTCCTAGAAGAAAAGAAAAGGGTTGGTCCAAATAATAATTTGATTACAAAATAGTTGCATTATTTTTAGTGGTTGCCTATTTTGGTCCTTTTATTGAAGTTAGTCTTTAAACTTTCAAAAAATATGTTAAAAGAGAGGATAATTGTGGCATTAGCTATAAAAGTTGATAGATTTAATCATGAACGCAATTCAATTTAGTTGATTTTTTGTTCGAACAGATTATAGTGTCAGCTGTGTTAGCAAGAACATTTTTTGCACGGATAAAAACCAAGTTGATACGGCGTTTCGTAAACTAGTATATCAGTGAAACGACTCAACAAATGGAGACATGTGTAAAAAACAATATGTAAATCATATAATTCAGTCTTATCCCTTACAGCCAATTGTTTTCTAAAGTGAAAAATTAGTTTTATTTGTTCAGTTAGTTTTTTTTTTGTTACTAAAAGTTTAGGATGAGGGGACACTTATAGAGGGGTCTTAGCAATTTTTTGGTTTTTACAGATTGCTCACTAAGAGAGATTCCCGGCTGAACTCGAACTTAGATATTGGTTTAGCGAAGAGAATGATCCTTTTCAATTCAATCAACTCTCGTTGGCGGGTTTAGTTAGTTTAGTGTTGAATAAAGAAACAGTTCCAAACTAAATCGACATATTTGAATATGGTGGATATGTCTGTTTTGCAACATAAATGCTTACTCCACGGCAAAAAGCGTCAATAAGTTGCTTGGCAGCATATTTACGGTAGACTGGAAAAATAGATGATTTACTAAAATGTCGTTCTAAAATACTTACGTGCTATTCTATCAATTTTTATAGCGACTTTCAAAAATTTAGGAAACAACTTTGGACAAAATAAAATTGGAGGACCAAGAGTTTTTTCTTTTCCCTTTTATTTTGTATTTTTGTTTTTTTTTTGGTTTTGAGGAGGAGGAGGAGGAGGGGAAAAAAAGGTGTTTGGGGGGGGGGGGGGGGGGGGGGGGGTGGGGTTTCGGGTGGGGTGAGTTGAGCAACTTGATGATTAGTTTCTTGGGGGTGGTGGGACTTTGGGACAATCAACATGTGGAAGACGTGAAGTATTGGTACTTGAATTTATACCTATACGAGTTACGGTTTAATCTTTTAACTCGTATTTTAGTTTGTGTGGTCCTTCAGCTGGACCACTTCCGCCCCGCACCATTAGTCCTCCCGTCAACTTTTTCACTTCCTTCGTCTATTTAAAAAAGTTTTTTAGATAAAATAATATTCTAAGATTATTTATCAAATTAAGGTTTTTTTTGTTATTTTGATCCTTAGTTAATAGAAAATTTTTACGGAAAGACGAAAATGATTGATGATGGATAAACTTAAGAACCGCTTTTATCGATTTCAAATCTCAAGTACCGAAGTAAGGAACTATGCAAATCTCAGGAACTATTTTGACCCAAGCAACAAAAATGCAAAAGAAAAGAGCAAAGATTCCCGACCCAGAGTATGTTATAGACTCAACCACAAATCTGTTGAATGCATGTAGCTTGCTTACTCTCAGCCACTTGTTAGAAGAAGGAAATCCCTTGACTTCACTTATGCCCTTATGGGCCCTATGCAGTACAGAAAGCAAGTGAGGCAGCCTAAGATTCCATTTGAAGTAAGGTGACAGGATTCGATGTTTCATTTTTCATGCATTATTGTTAACCAACTCCATATCCAGTTTTTAAGTTAAGCTAACGAGTGTATTGGGTTCATAAGAAAAATATCAGATTGAAATCTCAAATCCATATCATGTTAATTTACGTTTGATTGAAATCTCAAAAAATATCATAATATAGATTTGATATAACGATAACATAAGTGTTATAACAATTACAAACTTGATATAGCAGTTGAAACTAAAAGAAAAGAATGTCGAAAACTGACAGTATGAAGAGATAGTGGCTTGCAGATATATACTATTCAAGTTCATGCTCATAGACGAGCCATTACTTTGTGAGATTTATCTCCTTTTGTAAGGATTAATGCGTAAACAAAAAAATTTAGAAAAAAAAAAAAACCTTCCTTAATCCTATCCGCGTTGTTGCAGTGTCTGTTTCTCTCCTCTTCTCACATAATTAAATGTGAACAGAGACACATATACCATGGAGGATAAGGAAGTGTTTTCCGTACTCGCATGCATGATTGTGGGCCAAAATTGCCAACAATTAAGTGTGAGGATGACGGATATAGTTTGTGATGGTTTTTCCTTACCATAGTATTAATTTAAAAAACCGGGATCACCTCCGGATCCCCTCTACTGAGCAAACTGAGCAAAACATCCTATCCTTCCATTTTTGATCTTGTGGCCAGAAATAAATTTAAATAGTAAAAAATTATCATGCAAAAGGATGAAAATGGAAGGTTGTGATGTTTTGCTCAATTTGCTCAGGAGGGGATCCGGAGGTGATCCCAATCCTAATTTAAAACGGTGGTTCTTAGATCGCAATCATCTGATGGTGACTATTAGTAAGAAAATACTCTGAATCCCTTTCGAAATTGTTTGACACAACTTTTCATTTCTTCCTTCAACAACGGATTTATCCATTACAATTTAATATGCAGTAGGGATACCCAATTGCCAATTAGTCCTGTCAAATTTTTTTTTATATTTTCTAGACCTGAAACCTAATAGAAATGTTCCTTGATCCTTGAGGTCTTGTTTGACCCCTTGTATAAGACTATCGTATAATATTAATAATACGAAACAGATGTTTGATAAGTCTCGTATTAAATAAGTACCGAATTATTTAATTTAGCCCCACCAATTTAATACCCCTCCCATCCGCTTAACTATCCCCTCCAAAACCTTGGTATTATTAGTCGGACTCATGCCAAAGAAAAATCACGCTCTCCTTTTCTCCAACCTATCCTGCCATGGGCGTCGGTGCATCACGACCTCCGATCAACCCGAAGTAGATACAAACAGAGATCCAAAGGTAGCAGATCGATCAATCCACACCAAGCATATAAGAATAGAGAACCAAAGATAGTTGATAGAAACCAAGTGGGCATCACGACCTCCGGTTCTGGTCATCGCGACCTCTGCTTCTGGGTATCGTGCCCTTCGTTGACATCTACGGTGACAGTTAAAATATCTGGGTTTGTGGCTTAATTGCTAATTGATTTTGTTGATGTGATGGGATTAAATTCAAATCTAATCCCCTGTAAGAGAATGAGTTGCATGAAACGAGTTCGATCCAATAATATATAGTTGTGTTTTGACCAAGCCATCACTACAACGATAAACCCATTCCACATAAAAACATTCTATAACATTTCCACATAAAAACATCGCAGACCGACCACATCCACCGCAGTCAGAGCTTGCCGGAGATTTTGAAGTTCGGGAATCAGAGATCATATAATTACACAAGCTGATTCAAATTCATATAAAAAAAGGCAAAAAAGAAAACAAAAAAACAACTGGAAGAAGCGAACATGCGAAGTAATTAAAAGATATTTAATAGAAACTATGTTTTTATAGCGAGAGTAGCAAGAACCAAGTCGCAAAAGCTTTTAGCCGCTCCGGGAAGAACCCAGAGCACCTTGACTCTCAACAGAGGACATAAAAGGAAAACACTAGCAGCGCCACCGCCGGTCAAGCACCCAGTTCTGATAATGCATACCTAACGACGACACCGACACCAAATTACGCAACCAGCAATCCATAGAAATACTAATAGAGAAGTTTTTACGGCTAATATTATTATTAAGATGATAGAAGATTTCGCCTGCGGAAATCTGTTGAACCAGTGCGGTTCACTTCTTCTTAGCTGCGGCCTTGGTGATCTTAGCTCCAGTTGGATCCTTCTTCTCAACGCTCTTGATGACACCAACTGCAACAGTCTGGCGCATGTCCCTCACAGCAAAACGTCCGAGCGGTGGATACTCAGAGAAGGTCTCAACAACCATGGGTTTGGTGGGAATCATCTTCACAAATCCAGCATCACCATTCTTCAAAAACTTGGGCTCCCTCTCAAGCTCCTTGCCAGATCGCCTGTCGATCTTTGTAACGAGCTCAGCAAACTTGACAGCAATGTGGGAGGTGTGACAGTCGAGAACTGGAGCATATCCCTGTCCAATCTGGCCGGGGTGGTTCATAATGATGACCTGAGCGGTAAAGTTGGCAGCCTCCTTTGCGGGATCATCCTTGGAGTTGGAAGCAACATACCCACGCTTGAGATCCTTGACAGCAACATTCTTAACATTGAATCCAACATTATCACCTGGAAGGGCCTCCTGCATAGCTTCATGGTGCATCTCAACAGACTTGACCTCAGTAGTCAGACCAGTTGGGCCAAAAGTCACCACCATACCAGGCTTAATGATACCAGTCTCAACACGTCCAACGGGGACGGTACCGATACCACCAATCTTGTACACATCCTGAAGTGGAAGCCGGAGGGGCTTGTCTGAGGGCCTCTTGGGCTCGTGGATCTGGTCAAGAGCCTCAAGAAGGGTGGGACCCTTGTACCAGTCAAGGTTGGTGGACCTCTCAATCATGTTGTCACCCTCGAACCCAGAAATGGGGACAAAGGGAATCTTGTCTGGGTTGTAGCCAACCTTCTTGAGATAGGACGAAACTTCCTTCACAATTTCATCATACCTTGCCTTTGAGTACTTGGGAGTGGTGGCATCCATCTGTACACAATAATCGACACTGTGAGTCATGAGTTAAAACTGCTTGTGAAATCACAGCATTAATAGCTGACACCCAATACGCATTAAAATATCATCGCCATACAAAATTCAATATATCACTGCAATAAAAAAAAACATCGAAATACCAATACCATTTAAGATTTGAAACACATTTGACACAAGATATATAAGGTTCACCTTGTTGCAGCAGCAAATCATTTGCCTGACACCAAGAGTGAAAGCAAGCAAAGCATGCTCACGGGTCTGACCATCCTTGGAAATACCGGCTTCAAAACCTCCAGTGGTAGAGTCAATGATGAGAATGGCACAGTCAGCCTGTGAGGTTCCAGTAATCATGTTCTTGATAAAGTCACGATGTCCAGGAGCATCAATGACAGTGCAGTAGTACTTGGTGGTCTCGAACTTCCACAGGGCAATGTCAATGGTAATACCACGTTCACGCTCAGCCTTAAGCTTGTCCAACACCCAGGCATACTTGAATGACCTCTTGTTCATCTCAGCAGCCTCCTTCTCGAACCTCTCAATAACACGCTTGTCAATACCACCAAGCTTGTAAATCAAGTGACCTGTGGTGGTCGACTTCCCAGAGTCGACATGGCCAATGACCACAATGTTGATGTGGAACTTCTCTTTACCCATGATGGATAATCAGCAAGAGAACTGAAAATTCAAACAGATAACCGAAAGTCAATCAGTCACTTAGCTTTGATGAATTACAACATCATCAGATTATGATCACTCGTCGCCAAACAACAACATATTGCATGAAAGATACAACTAAATCGATGCAAAGATTATCAAAATACAGAGTCCTTCAGATGTTCCTAAAGATCAGCGATCATATCTGCACATCTTTACAGGTCTGAAAATTCAACACTGTTGACAACAGAGAAACAATTTCTTCTGCAATTTAACAAAATACGAAGGGGAAAAATAAAGTTTCAGAAATTCCACAAATTAACCAAGATTATTAACAAATAAATTAATAAACAATTAAACAATATTAAAACAAAATCAAGATTATTACAATCTTAATGTAACACATGCGTGATTGTATCCAATCAGCAAATAAACAAACATTAAACCATATATTTTCTTTTTTATTAACGTAAAAAAAAAATTAAAATAATACTTTCCTGTAACTATCTGAACAGACGAAACAGACCCAGAATCCAAAACCCAAATCAAATGAAAATTAATAAATAAATTCCTCTAACAGTGTCAGATAAACGAAAACCCTAAAACCCACATGCAATTCACACAGAAATCAAGATCTGATCACAAATATCAAACAAAAACCACAACCCAGTTCATCAATTCATCAGTGAACGAACAAAAAAAAAAAAACCCATAAAAATTTCAAAATTTTCAAAAACTTGCAGGAAATTAACATCTAAAAGGATCAAAATTAAATCGAACAAATAGAATCGCACAGAATTTAATTAAATATATTAAAATCTGCGACAAAGAGACAAAGATCTGAGCAAACCTGGAAGAAACAGACAAGAGCGACAGGAAGATTCAGGAGCTTTCTCTCGACGACTTTCAGAGTGTGAAGAGCGAGAACAGCAGAGGATAGCAAATGTGAGAGCCTCGTGAATTTTAAATAGGGGGAAATGGGGCTTCTGTAGGGCTAGGGTTTTACTCTCCGCCTTTGGATGAGCGAGGATTTGATCTGACGGTTGTGAGTGTTTGCTTGAACTTACATAATGTGCTGCCCTGGCATGTTCAAAAAAATTTCGGTAATCCGGATTCACGCCTTTTCCGCAAACGACATCCTTCAATATTAATATTTTAATAAATAAATTGCTTTTTTCCGCTGACGGCATCCTGCAATATAAGTATTTTAATAAATAATTACAGATGATCATAACCTCCCTGAATACAATTATGATTATCCACGGGTCAGCGATCCAATGGTAAGGACTCCGAAGCTTCCTTCAATCACTACAAAAAAAAACGTGTGAGGTCTCAAGTTCGAAATACACTGCTAGCATGGAAGCTAAATTTGTGTACAAGAAGAAGCTGAAATCCTTTTGTAAATCTGCTCCCAAAAAAAGAATGAATAATCGTAAGTATTTGAGGTTTATGCTATATACTTTTGGGATAACATTTTAGTGCGATTGTAATACCGTTATATATTTTTAGTTATAATAATTTTCTGTTTATATAGGACTGTCATTATTGTATTACATAAGAAATGATTTAATAAAGAAGAAAACAAATAAAAAAAAGTACTCATCTTTTTACTTCTCATGAGAAACTAGACTTGTGTACAAGAGAAGCTGAAATACTTCTGTAAGTCTTTCTAACCCCCAAAAAGAATAGATAATCGTAACTATTTGAGGTTTAAGCGATATACTTTTGGGATAACATTTTAGTGTGATTGTGATACCATTATATATTTTTAGTTAAAATAATTTTCTTTTTATATAGGATTGTCATTATTGTATTACATAAGAAATGATTTGATAAAGAAGAAAACAATAAAAAAAGAACTCATCTTTTTACTTCTCACACGTTCTTGTTAATTTTTATTATTTGATCTTTTTAATTCAGTCAATCCGATGATCACAAATTAAGAGAGTGTGCATGAAGTAAAAAGAATTGTGTGGATAGTACACCCCAAATACAATTGTATGACGTTGTAGCGAGTTTATGGACTGGGCCAGAAGTATTGGGTCCTTACAAAAATTTAGATCCATCGCGAATGTGGAATTAGATGGATGCATGTATAGCTCACCTTATAAGGAGTTTGAGATACAAAAAAGAAAGTGACATTTACACGTCAATTTTTATTTTTTACATACTTACTAATTTTTTGTTATTGATCTCTTTCTATTTATTTGATACGATTGTCAAAAATAAAAAGTAAAAATCGGTGTGTGAATATAATTATCTTGCAAAAATTGCACGTCAACAAATTGACAAAATAAAATAAAATATATAATGAATCATTATATAAAGGCCGTTTGCAATGAAATACAAGACATGTTGTGTTTTGAATGTGTATGCACAATGCAAGTTAGACATTTTTGGTGTTTGTTGAAAGTTGACCATTGGTCAATCTCTTTAAAATCTTGACATAGGATAAATATTTTTTGTTCATCTCTTTAAAATCTTGACATTTTTTGTGTGTATTCATCTTTACTTATTAATGAGAGGTCTTAGGTTCGATTCTCGCAAAAAACGAATTTGAACCACATTATTGCTAACTGATTGTGAGACTTAACCAACTCTCTCACTCACTTAGTGTATGTAATATCCTTTGTTAAAAAAAAAAAAAAAAGTAATTTTCCTAAAACCTATGAACTCAAAATTTGGTGGAATAGATGAGAGAAAGATGGTGGAGGCACAAAACTAAAGTGAGAGAAGGAGGTAGTAGGATTATTTGGTGCGGGAGATCAAATATGAGTGCAAATCATAATAAGACTCAAAGAGATCGATATTCTTCTTCACTACACTATAAAGTAACAATATTCCTCTTTAATTGTAAATCAAAGTCTTAGTTTGACTCCCATTAAAACAAGTTCGGTATTAATCCCCCACGACAATATAGTAGATCAAATTTTTAAGGGTAAATTACATTTTACCTTCTCAGGTTTGGGGTCGATTTTAATTCGTTACAACATCTTTAAAACATTTCACTTTCATACCTTAAGTACTATTTTATTTCAATTTCATACATCCATTAGAAAATCTGTTCAGTAAACCGTTAAGTGATGACGTGGCAAATAAGAGGTCCCCATTTGTGCTGACGTGGCTACCACATTTGTGCCACATGACTAAACACTTAATAAAAAAATTAAAAATTAAAAACAATGAATTAAAAAAAGAAAAAAGAAGGCAAAACCCAGTTTGTCTTCCCCACCCGAGCCCCCAACCCAGAATCCCCCTCACGCTCACACTCCTCACCGCCAGCGCCTTCCTCCTCACGCTCACACTCCTCACCACCCTCACCGAAGCGCACAACATCACATGCTGACCCTCCTTCACTCTCCTCACTCTCTCTCGATCTAGAACCCCAAACCCCCCAAAATCCCCAGTTCTCGACCTTCAACCACTACCTCACCCTCACCCACCTTGCCGCGGACATCATGACCGCACCACCATCACCGTCTACGCCGTCGACAACTGGGGAATATCGGCCCTTCTCTCCAAGCATCGGTGGATATATATATTTTTTTTTTGGTTGCAGGTTTCATACAAATAATCTGGGTTTTTTGGGGTGGGGAGGTGATGGGTTGGGTTTTTTAGATGGGAGGGGAGGTGAAGAGAGCGGAGGAGAGGGAGAAAGGATCGGGGAAGATGGTTTCAGGGATTTTTTTTTTTTAAATATGGTAAATTATTATAATATTTTAAATGCATAAATTTTTTTTTTGCCACGTGGCATAAATTTGGCAACCACGTCAGCACAAATGTGGCAGCCACGTTAGCTTTTAACGGACTAATGGATGAAAAATGTAACCGACGTATTGTATTGAAATAAAATAATACTTGAGGTATGAATGTGAAATATTTTAAAGATGTTGTAAGGAATTGAAATCGATCCCAAACCTGAAGAGATAAAATGTAATTTACCTAATTTTTAAACTAAATTTGTAAACCAAATGACATGTCACTAATAAGAAACAATCACGTTAATCGACATGTAATCAACACAATCCAATCATCTATAATATTATTTGGTTTAAAATTTTGATATCCCTAACATTCCTCTAAAAATATCGAAAAATAAACAATTGAAACGCATCCATTGAATGTATTGTTGGTTCATATTTCTTGAAAGTGATTTGTACTGTTATGTCTTGTTTTCTACTGAATTAAAATACTTATAAACAAAAGCTGCACCAAGCCATATTGACGAGTCCAATGCGACCAATTTTTCAGTATGAATGCCCCACCGTGAAGCCTAAAAGTCATCACCGAGCAGAACGATATATAATATGCTTCCTCTCTATTAATTGAATAAATTAATTAATAGTGAATTGTCAATGACACAAAACTTTCAGGGGCAATCTCCCAATTGTGCAAACTAAAATGTCCAGCAACGGAGATTCAGATCCTTTACAGATCTGTGTCTTCGAATCTTGCGGTCATTTTGGCCGTTGGATTCAAATCATGCAGTCAAGAATTAAATTAATTAATTTAATTAATTTAATTGTCTTCAGATCTTTCTTCTTATGAGTCTTTTCTCCCGAATCTCACAACACCGTTCAGTCAACCACCTAAGTTTGTGTATGTGGTTCAATTTCCTTCAATTTTGAGTTGCAAATCCTCATCTCTTCTCCCTCCTTTCCTTCTGCAGTGGTTCCTCTGTCGATTCTAACTTACAACAAGTACTAAAATAGGGTTTGGCTTTGGCTTTGGCAGCCAATTAAAAGGGAAATTTTTAATCGAAGAATATAAGTGATATACCACGTGTTTTAATCGAAGTGGTGGAAAATTTCATTTTTTAAGTTATTAACATTTTAGCACATATATCTCATTATTTGTATAATGACATGTGATGTACCATCCTGTATACCAGTCACATTCAAAAAGAAAAAACAAGTATTAAGGTTCAATTGACTTTTGGATAAGAGACAACTTTGACAGATGTAAAAAGAACTACAGTTATCCTAGCCGCGCGATCTACTTCAACGGCTAGGATTAATGTGTTCGGAGGATCCGGATAGAAGGGGATCCAGAGGATCCGAGTCCTTAGAACGGTGAGTTTTATTCTGATGTGAGCTTCTTCCCATCATCTCAACAACCAAACTCGTCTTTGCCACTTTCCAGGTAATCTTCTTCCCAACTTCTTTTCATTTCCTCAAGACCTGTTTGGTTGCCGAGAAAGCCAAAAAAGAATTAAAGGAATAGAAATAATACAAATAGTAATCTGTATTTTGTTTCTCTTTCTTCTGCAAACTGTTGCGATCAATGCTTCTGTATTGGCTAGGTATTCAAGCATTTTTCATTATTTTTTATTTTAATTTTTTAAAGCTAAGCGTCTGTTATTTCGTATCGGTTTCGGTATAAATTGCGCATTGTTCACCCCCTTGTTTCAGTCAGTTTTCAGAGTAATGCTGGAGAATTTTGTAATATGTGGATTTTGGATTCTGGGTTAGCTTTATTTTGTATAATCATATAGAAAGGTCTAATTTAAGTCAGGTTTTCTAATCATTTCATTTTATTTTTTTTGTTTTCAAAAAATTTATGTTTGATGATGAAGGGCCATGATTTTTTTCGTTTTATCTGTTTTCTATCTTTAAAAGTAATTGTCTGATTGAGCCTTGATGATTTGTTTTCTTGTGATTTCAGTTTTCAGGCTAGAAGTTCATAATGCGTAAGGTGGCACAACCAAATTAAGAAGTGCAGTATTGCGAAGCTTGGTACTTCGATCTTACGGTAAATCATTCGGTAATATGATTTCTGTTCGTAGATATTGCTTTAGAAAGGATGTTCTTTCATATAGTTTGAATTCCATCACTAGCACATTGAGGCCTATACACTATTTGATTCAAACCCAAATTGACCCAGTTCCCAAAATCGCTTCAAATGGATATTTTGGTGTATATGAGCGGTTTTTGCTGTATAATTTTTACTCGACCAAGCCCCCATCACGATCGTTTAGAAGGAGAGAACGTAAAAGATCGGAATCCAATAGATCAACTCTTGATGAAGTCCAGTTTCAAAGGGCCTTATCCCAGTTGTTGCCTAGATTTACACCTGAAGAACTTTGCAATGTTATAACTCAGCAAGACAATCCTTTTGTGTGTTTAGAGTTGTTCAACTGGGCATCACAACAGCCACGGTTCAGACATTATGTTTCTACTTACCACATTATGATAAAGAAACTTGGCATAGCTAAAATGTATCAAGAAATGGATGATGTTGTCAACCAAGTGCTTGCTATTTCTTACATTGGTTCTGAGGCGCTTTACAATTCCATTATCTATTTTTTCACGGAAGCTCGGAAGTTGACTAGAGCTGTCAATATATTTAAACACATGAGGAATAGCAGAAACATGGAGTGTAGGCCTTCAATCAGGACGTACAATATTCTTTTTACAGCCTTTTTGAGTAGGGGATCTAATTCTTACATAAATCACATGTATATGGAGACAAGCAGGTGTCTGTTTCGGCAAATGGTGGATGATGGGATTGAGCCTGATATTTACTCTTTGAATTCTATGATTAAGGGGTACGTACTATCCCTTCATCTCAATGATGCACTTAGAATATTCCATCAGATGGGTGTGGTCTATAAATGCACACCAAACTCATTTTCCTACGATTATCTCATCCATGGGTTATGTTGTCAAGGCCGAACAAATAATGCTAAGCAGCTGTGCAATGAAATGAAGAGCAAAGGGTTTATGCCGAGTAGTAAATCATACAACTCACTTGTGAATGCTTTGGCTCTTCATGGAGAGGTTGAGGAAGCACTGAAGTATCTGTGGGAGATGATTGAGAATCGAAGATCAGCTGAATTCATTACTTATAAGACAATACTTGATGAAATCTGCAGACAAGGAAGGGTTGGCGAGGCTATGAAGTTGTTGAAGGAATTCGAAGAGAAAGACCTTCTGAATGGGCATGCCTACAGGAAGCTTCTATATGTGCTTGAAGATGACTATGGAGATCCAAATGCTGATGCTCAATTCAGGTAGTGTCATTGATCACCTGCAAGCACATTTCCCATTTACTTTGATATTATCTAGAACAAATTTACCAGACTTCCAGTATTTTAGTCTGGGCTGTCTAAATTAGAGCCAGTCTATAAGTGATGGCAGTTGGTGTGGTTAAATTCTTCTGCGTTGGTTGTTGATGCGTGCATCGGCCAAAGTGGATATGAAGACACAATTCGACTAATTTTTAAATCTTTTGTATATATCTGTTTTCCGCATATTCATTTCATTGTGATTAGAAGTTATAACTGTCAGTATCAGTCACTTGTAGCCAAGTTGAATATATATTACACAATCTTTGTAACAAATTTTTGGTGAAGCTTTTTTTATATCAAATAAGTGTACCTGTTGGAACTGGTTGAGTCTCTACCTTGTTAACTGAGAAGTATTCTTAATGTCTTATCTTGAAGGAAAGCTATTAGTTAGCATCTTTCGATGTGAATAGAATCTGATCCAGTGTTTCCTTTTGTTGTTGCAGATAAACACGTTTTACAAGTTACCCCTCTTATTGTTGAAGTTAAGCCGGTGCATCAATACATTGTGTTTGATGATTACACAAAATGTTGCCATTTGGTCGAAAATCGTTTCAGGAAACAATAACATTTTAGCCCACCTCAAACAGTGCTGTTAAGAAATCAGCACAGCTCACTCTCCGAGAACTTTCTGCTGAGCATGTATTCACCAGCATCTCTTCCCTTTGAACATGCTCCCGTGGCATCGTGCTCGTCCAAGACAAAACCCAGAGAACTAGAAGATTCTTTGCTCAATTGGTACAAGAGCACCACCATACCTCCCTCAGAATCCAGAGACTCACTGGTCAGTCCCCCCGACATTCAATCTATGATTTGTTTCTTTATGTTGCCAGAATTCTCAACTGTTTGAATGAATTAATTACTAAATAAATAGTTAAGAATAATGCGAGTGATTGTGGCAGAGAAGGCGAAGAATGATGCCACTAAGAAGGGCTGTGAGTGTGGCAGAGCTTCTGGTGGAAGCAGTGAACGTGGGGTGGAAGCAGTGAACGTGGGGTGAAAGAGTTGTTTGTAAATGAGAAACGGATCGATCTTGAAATTCAAGCATGGACTGCCACCATTTCCCAATTCGGCAAACGGACTGATCAATGGCTCTCAGTCATGTGCTCTATCAACACTGCCATTAAGGTTCATATAACTTCTAAGGAACAAAATAATAATTAGCTTTTGAGAAATGTGAGCTATAGTCGCAACCAAAGCCACACGGGCATGCGTCATGCTCCTGTCCATGACATAGCTTTTTAACATTTTCTTTTTGGCAATAGCTGTGCCGAAAATTCTGAAGTTCTTGAGAGTGGAATGTGCTAATAGTTCCGACTCTTTTGTGGGTTTGTGTCGTAGGAAATCGGAGACTTTGAGAAATGGATGAAGATAATGGAATTTGATTCACAAAGCATCAATGCAGCCATCCACAATATTCACCAAGCATGATCTCGCAGGTCACAGGTCACAGAAAGTTGTCGAGATTTGCTTTACAGACATTGTGGATGAACGCTTATGACTATTTTGTCGGCTGTCGTCTTGTTGAATCTCACATGTTCATGATTCCTCTAGCTGTTAATCGGAGGCCTGGTAAATACACGTATGTCATGTGATTTTACTTGTTTAATTATGAAGTTACTGGATTGGCATACCCAAAAAGTTGTACTCCGAACTAGATGCATTCTAATTGAGGGAAACAGATTTGAAGAGACCACATGCGGAAAGAATTTTGTTCTGAGGGGAGGGGGCAGAAGTTGGGTAAATAATTGCGGATTTTTTCATTAATTCTTTTCCCATCTCTTGACCTTGATTAATTTTTTTGAAAATTTATCTATAGTATTTCGGAAATTACAGTCGACCCCACTTAGTGGATAAGGATTTGTTGTTATTTTGTTTTTCGGAAATTAGTTCTAGAATCCTTCTAGTGAATTATTTAAACAGACTCCTAAGTTACCTTTGATAGGACCTTTGATAGGGATTAGGGACCCTTAACCCTGCTGGATTCCTTGTTCAATACCAACATAGCAAACTACCCCTAATATTTAAGTTGCTGGAAAAGTCAGTTAATTATCTTTTGGAGTGAAAACCCTAATAATTTAGTTCTCTCTCTACAGGAGAATGAAACACCAGCTGAGGGAAAACCCTAACAACCTTCCGTCCGAGATCGTACGCGAGATTCTTTCATGGTTGCCGGTTAAGTCCTTATGCCGCTTTGAGTGCGTCTCAAAGCCATGGCGTTCTCTAATCGCAGACCCCAAATTCAGCACAATGCTCTTCAACAAGGCAATCAAAGACAAAGACCGTTTACTCTGCCAAAGACGAAGCGTCATAGTTACTGATGTGGCACATAATGGACTCAGTCCATGCACCTCGACGAGTTTCTCGATCATAATGATACCGATGATCAGAATTTAGTATCAGCCATCGAGCACGAGTATGTTTGTAGCGAAGTGTCGGGTATTTTCGTTTCCTTGTTGTGTTCCTGCAACGACTTGTTATGCATGTTGTGTGACTCAAGGTTATATTTGGTTGACCCCTCCACCAAGGAAACAAAGAAATTGCCAGAATTATCGGAATTCAGTCAAGGTATATGGGGTTGGATTTGATCGTTCCACTTATGAACACAAGGTGGTTGTGGGAATCTACAATAAACACGATCGCTTAACCAACCCCTTCATCGACGATTTCGATGAAGGTGTTGTGTTTAGTGTTTTTACGCTGGAAACCGATTCTTGGAGAAGGATTGAGGGACTGTTTCCGTACATTACTAGTCAACAAGGGATTATGCTGAATGGAGATCTCCATTGGTTTGGGGAAAGACTCGAAGATCAGTCGCAAGTGATCGTTTCCCTCACTCTAACGGGGGAGGAGAGGGTTCGAGAAATTCCACTCCCACTTGAATGCGATTCTGTTGAAAGTATTAAGAGGAAGATGAAATTGGGAGTCTTCAGACACTGGTTATGCATAACGCATCATTCTTATCCTCGTGGTGGAACATATAACGAGTTTTGGGTCATGACGGAATATGGAGTGAGCGAGTCTTGGACTAAAATGAGGGTTTCCATCCCATATTCGACGTTAAAACATTCCGGTTTCTGGACAGAGTCTCATGATTTGATGGTGTTCGGAGAACAGTTAATCATGTACAATTTTAATGACGAAAGCCATCGGAAAATCAACATTAATGGAATCGGCAAAGTTGGTCGTGTTTTTACATGCTTGGAGAGCCTTGTTTTACTCAAACAACGTCAAAGAAGTAATTTGAAGATTGAAGCGTAAAGAAAGATCAATCGTTTTGCTTTTGTTTCATTTTTCTTTTCATGGTTTTGGTTTTCTTTTGAATATGCTATAGTCAACATTGGACAAAGGGTTCTAATAGCTATTAATTTCCAAGTTTAGATTTATATATATATTTTTTTAATTTTTTTCTTTCGCTGGTCTTTAGTACTATTACACACTCAAGCACTAATCAGTTTGTGACGTTAACCATTTATTTGGATCTGCTCCACAATATATCTCAATGAACATATGTTTTAGATCATTACTGAAAGATCATTACTTTATAAATTCATTCCAATTGAAAAGTGAAGGTAATTGGATTCGGTAGGTTTGACAAATTGGATGGTATTGGGGTCGGGTAGAGAAGTATAAGAAGAGGAAGACGTGATGAAAGAGGAGACAAAAGGAAGAGAGAAAAACCTAGACCGAAAAGGATTGGGACAAACCCTAGGACCTAGTTAGGCCGATACCATATAGAAATATTATTCTTTGATTGTTTATGTGTATAATGTTTACAATATATAGAATATTACATAACCTTAAGCGGTTGGAATCTAAATTATAATCACAGCCAGTTGAACTATAGTATAAAAAAGCATATATTAAAAATAAGAATTCGGAGATGATTGTGATATTTTGACACGTAGATATATGGCCATGTTCTCCTAAACCCACGTAATTAAAATTATGGCCACCCATCGGTCAATCTTAGTTGGCGACTCACTTAATATGCTATTAGCTTTCATGCACGCGACTTACACGTTTTAAATGTATTTATATGCGTAAATTGACAAAAAGAAGGTCAACTATTTGAAGTAAATGAATAATCTTAGATCATGCTAAAAGAAACCTCTCATAAACCAATTAAAGCAGCTGAATCCACATAATAAAATCGGTTCCTATTGAATTTATATTAAGAATATAGAAAATAATATTTACTAAACAACTCATTGAATTACATTATTGCTAGCCCATTGTGAGGGTAAACCTATTGTGAGGCTAAGCCCATCCCCTTCCCTTAGAGTAGATAATATCGTTTGTTACAAAAAAAAAAAAAATCATTTGACAACTAATTTAATGACATTATTATCAGCGTGCGAAAGATTTTTTTTATGACCGGCATTACAAGCCTCTTAAGATGTTTTAGACGTGTTTAAATATAGAGAAAATACTATTTGATGAAAAACTGATTGAATCACATTATTACTAGCCTATTGTGAGGTACTAATTATTAAAAAAAATAAAAATCTACATAAAAATTAATTATTAAAAAAACACTGTTTAATTAACGAAAATACCCCTGCCACATTTGATGCATTATTTTAAGTTGCTTTTAAAGTTTTTTGTTTGAGGGGTATTTTTGTCCAATTATTTTTGGTGAAACTTGTGACACCAAAAAATATTGTTCATCAGGCCCTTGGGTTTACATATAAAGATCAAGGGATTCAAATTTGGAAGAGGATCCTCTCTTGAGCTCAGGATGCGGAACCTCCTAACCAGTCCATCTGGACCGTTCAAATTTAATCCAACGGCTCCAAACAGAGGACCTTCTAAAAGTTATAATAATTGCAACCATTAAATTAAATTTGAAGGGTCCAGATGGGCTGATAAGGAGCATCCCCATCCTGAGCTCAGGAGAGGATCCTCTTCCTTGAAATTTGGCCACGAATTGCAACGAGTCTCTTACGTTTAAATATTTTTTTAAATTGCTCTACTAGCATTTAAAATGCCGCTGTAGCACAAAAAATTGGTTTGAGCATTGTTTCACAACAACCGGGTTCGAATCCCGGCAGCAGAAATCGTTTTTGTTATTTATTTCTATCATTAAATTTTTTATTTATTTAAAGGGAATTGTTATTAGCACGCTAAAAATATCATTTTACATTCTAAACCTTATATAATTAGTAAGAAAATTACACTTGAAAAGTGTAAAATGAGGCTTTTGAAAAAAGGCTGAGTTCCACTATAGGGTCAAAAACAAGAAGGCTTGGAAAGTAATGGGCTTGTGAATGCCTGCAGGTTCCTGCTTTCCGGTAGCTTTAGCAAAGGAAGAAAGCGTAGAGGCTTCCAAGCCATGAATCCTCTTCGACCTTTGGTTCTTTTGAAAGTGCGGAGAACCTCTTGGGCAATGGTTAATCAAAAGATAGATGGGCGGGTTAGAGCTTGCTGGTTAGCTGGGCGAAAGAATATATAGATCTATTTAGAAAGAAAAATAGATCTATATTCATATAAAAATCAAAATGATGGGTCCGAACTAATAGAAAGCATAAACACCTCTACACATTCTTACAATAAAAAAACGTTTTTTTTTTCATTAGAGGCAGTTGAATAGCATCAATTAATGAAACTTTTATATTGACAATCTTAACCCTATTTTTTCTTGCTAAAAGCACTTTTACCATATAGTATATCCAACATTTGTTTTTTTTTTTTTTTTTAAAAATCTTTTCACAACGGTTTATTCTTACAACATAGCAAAAGCAAGTTTGGAAAAAAAAAAAAAATACAGCAAGCCCAAACTAGCCATAATTGTACGTTCCTTGTACTCTTTTCCCTCTCAATTAATTAGGATTTTCTCCATAAACATAATTAAGGAGTACCTAAGTAACAAGACTACTGATCAACCGGATATACGTTGATAATTTCGAATCCAAACAATTGACACTCACAACGAAATCAGTTTAAAACACACACTAATCAAATTAGCTGCAAATAAACGTTCATAAATACGCCTTTTAGCAATTGAGACCACAGTAGCTGGTGAATAAAACGATTAAGAAGAACAGGAAAATTTGATCAAAGCATATCATTAAACCTGACAAGCTAAGCTGCCTATGTCTACGCTTGTGACTTGCGATTTCTCTTTTCCTCGATACCCGACTGAGAAAATCTATGCCGAAGAATTTCCAAAACCTCTTCCATTTTCACGCCTTTACAGGCCAGCAAAGCCATGCCATGATAAAGTACATCTGCCATCTCTGAGGCAGCACGCAGCCTGTCTTCGTTCTCCTCAAGTGTTCGGCATAGCTCATCCGCCTCTTCCCTGGGATGAGAAAGAAAAACCGTGAACAGAGGCTTACAAGTGAAAATACAGAAGATAGCTCATTTTGTAATATAGTCTTCGACAATGAGGATAAAATCATAACTAGAACCACCCAAAAGCCTGCATCCGATATTAACAAGCATATTACTTAATGAGAAGTTAAGATACCAAGCAAATTTATATCATTCTGACTAAAGTCTGAAACCCTACGACATTTTGAACATCTTACCTGATTTTTGAGCACAACAACTTCTCATCAGATAGTAGACGCCGAGTCCACGAGGGCTTTCCACCCTGTGGAACTTCTAATTCTTCTTTTCGCTTGGCAATTGTCGATTCTAATGAGTACAAGGTGGTCAATGCCAATTTATGTTCTTCCTCCTGTCACAAATCATCTAAATCACGTACAAAACAAGTAATTTGATGCTTGATAAAAATATGTAGGTTACTATAATCGATTAAATGTTGAAAACCTGTCGGTGTTTCAACAAATCAAGCACTGGGGTGTAATAGCACGTCTCTGAGCCTGTGTGGCAAGTAGGTCCATCAGGCTTCCCAAGGTATATTATCTGAGAAAAAGGTCTGAGTTAAAGTAGTTGAGGATTAGAAAATGGGTTCCAACTAAACTAGCCAATGACATACGGAGTCTCGGTCACAATCAAGGAAGATTTCTTGAACATTAATGAAATTATTGGAGGTCTCTCCCTTTGTCCACAATGTTGATCGCGACCGACTGTAGAATGTAGCCTTCCGGGAGGAAACTGTCGTAGCCACTGCTTCCCTGTTAGCAAAGCCTTGCATCAAGATGGCTCCTGTGTCAACATTTTGAGCTATGGCAACCGCCAAACCTTTCTCATCCCATTTTACACTGTCTAACACTGTTTCAACCTGAAATATTATTGGTGGATGTTATAATCTCCTCCATTTACATTTTCTATCCTGAAAATGGGAAGAGGAAAAAGACGGCATCCAAAATAAACTAAGTGAAGATGCATACATTACATCTATTGGCACTACAGTCTTTGTCACGATATGAGAGTGATTCGTAACAAGTTTAGCACATTTACGAAACTAAGTGAAGATGAATACATGTCATCTATTGGCACTACTTGTAGGTATATGTTTTGTACATTCAAGGAAAGGGGGTTGCTCTCTAGAGTCCAGATGGGGCTCAAATCAAATATCAGGAAATGACAAACTACGTCAAATTTCCTTCTGTATAATTCTTAGTAAACACCTATTATGAATAGTGAATGATAGGAACTCCATAAATATAGAAAAATTAAGAAGACGAAACACAATTTTTCTTTTTACTGAATCATGTAGTGCCCTGTATGGTAGAGTTGCATTTCCGAAGAACATGGGTTAAGTAAAAATTTAGGGCTTGGTTAAGCAGTATTACCACTCATTCTGAAGGATGATTCATGCTAAGTCACAAGAACAAAATGAAGCAGTGTAATTCAAAAAGAAGATATAACAAGGCTATCTTTATCATCAGAAGCAGCTAAAGAAGGGGTGTTGCGGTTCTATTCAGTACTGATTTCTGTAAATGCTGATGGGTTTATCAAAACATATTCAAACAATGAAGAATCCTTCTGTAATTTCTCTATTCAACATCTCGATTAGAAATATTTCGAGTAAAGAATGACAATCAACATTAAGTTAGTGAAATAGGTACCTTTGATTGCAGATGGAGGTCCCTGTCAAAGTTGCTGGTGGAGGAAGCATAAACAAGAGAACTGCTCTTTCTACTGAAATTGCTTCTACCATAGTGATACCGGTTAGAAACGGAAACGCGGCAAGGGGAAGAAACTCTCACAGATTGCAGAAAATGCAAATGTGGAATCGCCATTCACATCAACTTTCCTGAGACATAAATACAAGATGAAGCCATTTGTCACCATAAAGGAACAATGGAAATAAGAAAATAATATCAATTACAAACGCATCCCCAATGATACCTAGGATTGAAGAAATATGCATGAGTCTGCGAAAATTAAAATCTTGAGAGGAATTAAGACAACGGAAATTGTATCTGCAATAATACAATAGATAAATCATGAGAGTTATGATAGAAATATGTGTGTGTGTGTGTGTGTGTGTGTGAGAGAGAGAGAGAGAGAGAGAGAGAGAGAGAGAATACCATAGCAGAGAACTTCTCCAACCAGTCCCTTTCTGATTCTTATGAATCCCTAAATAAAAAAGAGAAGTTTATAATAATTCTTTATAGGGTCCTCTCCTCAGAAGCTAACTTAATTCTGTGTTGTACATTAAAAAAAAGGGGAAATCGAGCATTGGTTTAACTTAGTATTCATCTTGTCAGATCTTGATTCACATGAAACGAATACAGTTCCACAAAGGATTCATGTTGGGGTGATGCAAAGATAGAAAATTATATGATTTCATATTCTAATCACCCATATCGACTGTAGTTGGAGTGGGATCCATATCAACAGCCACATAATCAATCTTTCGGGAACCAATAATATGAACGACAAATCAATGATCAATAACGTATAGATATGGATCCCACTCTAGCTATGTATATTCCATAATCACCCAATAAGAATATTCAGCACATCAATGTAAGTTTTTTTGTTCCATAACAATGCAGAACCAAACCTCCTATAGTCCTATGAAGGGGGTTTTGATTAAACCGGTTCAAATCTACTCCGAAAGTTCAAACCTTCTTGCAAAATGTGCTCACAACAACATCAGTAGCTGCCTCCCTATAATTTATAAGCATATTTGAACACATTTTTACAAAATTCCCATCAAGTTTCTACTGCAAATTTAAAACCCAGGCATATATTACTTCAAAGCTCCAAACTTTACACCACTTAATTACTCCAAATCCAAAGCAACAACATTAATCAATTTTTTCTTCCAAAACCCATGATTTTTTATCGGGTACCAATGAATTCTTCACAACCCATGCATTTGCAGAGCTTTTTTAGTAAATTCAAAACCAGCATTAATTGGTGGGTGAATGTGAAAAAGGAAAAAAACTAGGAACAGAATCCATTTTAGTAACATGTATTCATACCTCAAGAATCTGAACAGAACTAGAGTAAAAAGGGAGGCGTACTTGGTTGCTGCCAGGGCTGGGCATGGGCCGAGCCGGGCCCAATTTTGAAGGAACAGACTGGACTAGAGTTTAAAAAAAAATGGATCGGTCCGGGGCGGGTACAACAGATTTTAAAACAGGAACCGGAAACGGGCCGGTTTGGTACGGGTACATGGGTCCCCCTTTTTTTTTTTTTTTGGGAAATAAAAAACACAATTTTTACAGATTTTACAGTTTTACAGCACCCTAAAGAAGCATTACGATGCCAGACTAAGTTAATGTAACTACATAGCAGCTGATCTTCAAACTAAGTTAACCTAACTACAAACAGAACAGACCACAGAATCATAACACAAGACTACTAAAATATAGGGCTGCATATGTTTTATTACATTGTGAATGCCTTCTGACATTGGTCAACAGAACTATAGGGTCACAGGATCTTCCAGTTCCTAAAGAAAATAAATAATGCCTAAACAGGAATGCAAGAAGCAGAGGGAAAAAGGAGGAGCATCTTAAAAATAGGCTCAACCCTGAGAAAAAGGAACAGCAGCTAACAATAGACTCAAATTAGACACAGAACAGGAAATCCACCATATAAGTTCTAAGCATTAACATTCTGGTTGCCAACCAACCAGTCGGTGATTATTTGATCTCGTGCAATGTATAAATGATGTCATGCACAAGATGAGGATAATGAATTTAAGCAGCAAGTGTGGTTTCAAGACAAATCAGTCCAGAATATAAGTTCTTAAGGCTATAAAATGATGAAATTTACAGAAACCAACCTCAAGAATCTGGCGCCACTCTTTTCCAGACAGCTGCAAGAGAGAAACGATAAAAATGTATGAGTTACTCTTGACCATCTACATTTATCAGACCAAAATCAATAGTGGGTACGAATGGTTAAATGAATACAGTGGGAAGACTAGTCCTTTCTGGTTCAGTGTACTCCACCTTATCTTCCACCTTCGCCTACAACAAAAGAAATAAAAATAGCCTAACTTAACCAACCCTTGAAATCTGCCCTAGGGGTCACAAGAAACACAATCATCCTATCCAAGCACATGGCAATAACTCCAACGAAGATGCAAAACAGGGACTACCCATGTCACAGATTCATTAAACACAAGATCAGAGTAATAATGCCAACTCTAAATTGATTATGGATTTTGCAACTAAACTAAAGACGAGAAGTTAAAGGATCTGAGATAGTACTCTGAATCAGTAACAATACAACTGACGTATTTTTGGGAATCAACATCGCTTCATCAAGATACTCTGAAATTACAAAACATAGCTCGTAAAGACCATAAAATATTGTAATGATATAATCCATGAGAGCAAGGATAAAAGCTACCAAAATTTGAATCTCCACATCACAACCCACAATTCCCAGGAAGTTCTAGTCAGATTAACCATTCCTAAAGAACCCAGATTTCAACCTCACACAAGCTGTCCCCACTCAGATTGACTCACTTCACCAGAGATAATGTGGTGGTCGACGATTTTACCACTCAATCAGACACACTCACTCTCATACAACCTGTCAGTACCCATATCTGTGATTAATTTCAACATGTTCAGAAGGTAATAACTAAATCAGAACCAACCTTCATTGGTCTGGGCATTGTTGACGACGAGGTCATAATCAACAGAGTCGAGCCCGGGGTGGTGGAGGAGACGACGAGGCGAGACGGCCAGAGAGAATCGAGTCGAGTTCGAGGACTCCAGTGACAGAGTCGAGCTCGGGAGACCTAGGTCCTAGGGTAAAACTAACGGTTCAGATTTGCTGGTAGGTTCCTTTCAATCTCGTCCGTCCATTGCAATTACAAACCGGCCGGTCCGGGTATCTGTTTCTATACTTCTGGAACCGCCCTGCTCTTAAAATTTCAAAGCTCCGCCCCGTCCAGCCACGTTTCTCTTTTTAAAAATTAAGAATGGGCAGTACCCGTACCCGTCCCGAACCTTGATTACTTGTCCTGACACACGGTTCTTATACCCGTTTGCCCACCCCTAGTGGCTGCTAACCTTTGTTTGCTAAATATTGCTGAACGTTTGCTGTTGTTGCTCAAGTGGTGCCGTTTTACGGAAAGGATTTTTTCAAATCTCTTCCACCTAATCCATTAATTCGAACCTTTGAAATTTGATCCAATGGTTAAAGTTATTACAACTTTTAAAGGAGCCCATGTTTTTAATCGGTTGATCAAATTTCAAGAGCCCGAATTGATGAATTTGGTGAATTTGGTAGAAAGGATCAGAGAGGATCCTTTCCTTGTTTTACGACAATACAAAGCGTTATATATCACAAAGGAGGCATGTGTGCAAAAGAAAAAATAAAAAGTGGCACGTGCGGTTTGTTACGGGATCCACTAGATTGGCCTAAACCCAACTTTTGGCCCAAATACGTTTTGAATTGAAATAATTACCCAGAAAATTGATCTCCACACCAAATCCCAAATGTTGACATCTTAGTGCCAATTCTACCCATAATTAGTCTAGTGGTTTTTTCATTACGTATGAGTTTGATATTTTAGACCATCTTTAATGGAAATGGCAAATTTCATTTTTATAGCTGCTGTCACAAAAAAGAATTCTGTAAGTCTTCATATTCCAACCAAGTGATTTGAGAGAGATTTGGTGCAAGAAGGATGTTAAGCGGATGACACTTCTTGGATGGCGTTTTATGGTCAAGCTAGGCAAGGTTTCTTTTCTACCGACTTGATCTCGTTATGGCATTTGGCATTTTATGCAGAAATTCTTCAGTGTGTTAGGAACAGAGATAGATATCACGTGTCATTATATAAGTGGTGAAATTTTTTATTTTTTAAGTTGTTAATTTTTTAACAAAAGCATCCCACTATTTATATAGTGACACATGATGTATCATTGTGTTTTGAGCACACTAAAAATTCTCTTGTATTTTATATTTCATGGTTATTGGCACATCTTTGTTGACTTCTAGTGAGTAGGTTTTCGAGTTAAAACTTTTGCTTTTCTTTTTATTTGATCTTTATTTTTTTTTTTGTCAAACTATATATTTTGTTAGATTAAATATTTGATTAGTTACTGACAGAATTCAAACCCCATACCGTTATGCAAGAACTCAATAAGCAGGAAATACGAAATACGAGAGAAGTAAATAAACATAATGAAATGAAAGGACAAGATGGTCATTTACTGAGAAAGAAAATGCGAAAGAGCGAAGTGGCAACATCATGTGTAAACATTAGGGCATCACCATACTCGCAAGCCAGCCGCAGTGCTAAGTAAACGTTACAACCGTTAGATCAAATCCCCAAAATCTAACGGCTCAGAAAGAAACCCTAACGAAACTGACGCTGCACTCGCTCCCCTTTAAATCCCCGAGCTCCTCACTGTGATCTTCCTCTCCTCTATCTCGCTCCTGATTACAAAGTCTGCGGCGAGAGAGAACCCCCTACCATCTTTCACTCCTCGATTACTTAAGGTTAGCATTTCTGCTTCAACTTTTATGGCTTCAAAATTCTTGAAATCTTCTCGGTTTGCATGTTATCCGATTTATTGAAGTGAATCAATGATCTGGGTTTTGGTTATGGATGAATATTTGTGATTGGATCTGTGGGTTTGTGTTGAAAATTTTCATTTGCGTTCGTGGGTTTTGAAGAAGCTGCATGTGGGTTTCTTGTGTTTTTCGTTTTTTTTTTTTCCGAAAATGTTTGAGGATTTATGAACTGGGTTCTTGAATGTGCATGCAAATCCTTTAGCTTCTTGTATCAGATGCGGGAAGATCTAATCAGATTTGGGTTTATCTTTTTTACTATATTAGGCTTCATTATCTGGTTTATGGATTTATCAGTTCCATGTGACTCGTTCCCTTGAAGCAATATTAATCGTGTTGCTTTCCATAAATTTTTACCTCGAATTTTCCCTTGTTTATTTGAGGATTATTGGTGCAACTAAACTTTTTCATAAATTAATTTCGAAATTTGTATTTAAAACGTTTAATTTTGTTACATTTAGAAATATTATGCATTTGGGTTCAGTAAATTGATTGCAACATTGATGATTCCTACAGACCTGTAATGATTTGCGGATGTGATCGCAGATTTAAGAACATCTAAGGGACTGAGTTCAATTTTCTCGTTTGTTTAGGAACACTGTAGCAACTAACTTTTTGGTTTTGCATGTTTTTAAATTAAATTAAAATTTATCTTTGTTTCTTTTAATTTGTAAATCCTAGTAAATATGTACTTATTTTGTGGTAACTGTGATGATTCCTTCAGACCTGTAATGATTTGCGGTAATGATCGCATATCTAAGTACATCTAAGGGACTGAGTTCAATTTTATATTTCCATAAATACTTGTACATTGTTGATTTGGATTTAATTTCATATAATATATGCTGTCTGCCTAATTGTTTGATGATGAATTGGCCACACTGAGACGATTGTATATTTCATTCAGGCTAATTGCCTGTTGTGTTTTGATGATTGCTGTTTTCTGTACTTTCAGATAACTTGCTGAGATCCCATCATGGGTAAGGAAAAGGTTCACATCAACATTGTGGTCATTGGCCACGTCGACTCTGGGAAGTCAACCACCACTGGTCACTTGATCTACAAGCTTGGAGGTATTGACAAGCGTGTCATTGAGAGGTTCGAGAAGGAGGCTGCTGAGATGAACAAGAGGTCATTCAAGTATGCTTGGGTGTTGGACAAGCTCAAGGCTGAGCGCGAGCGTGGTATTACCATTGATATTGCCTTGTGGAAGTTTGAGACTACCAGGTACTACTGCACTGTTATTGATGCTCCTGGACATCGTGATTTCATCAAGAACATGATCACTGGTACCTCCCAGGCTGATTGTGCTGTCCTCATTATTGACTCCACCACTGGTGGTTTTGAGGCCGGTATTTCCAAGGATGGTCAGACCCGTGAGCATGCTCTGCTTGCTTTCACTCTTGGTGTCAAGCAGATGATTTGCTGCTGCAACAAGGTGGGTCTTATACATTATTTGTGGACATTTCAGTCGTTATGATTGTACTTATTTGTGGACGGTTCTAACTCATGTTTCATTATTTCTGAATTTTGCAGATGGATGCCACCACTCCCAAGTACTCAAAGGCAAGGTACGATGAAATCGTCAAGGAAGTCTCATCCTACCTCAAGAAGGTTGGGTACAACCCTGACAAAATTGCCTTTGTCCCCATTTCTGGATTTGAGGGTGACAACATGATTGAGAGGTCCACCAACCTAGACTGGTACAAGGGACCAACCCTTCTTGAGGCCCTTGACCTGATCAATGAGCCCAAGAGGCCCTCAGACAAGCCCCTCCGTCTTCCACTTCAGGACGTCTACAAGATTGGTGGCATTGGAACTGTGCCTGTGGGACGAGTTGAAACTGGTGTTGTGAAGCCTGGTATGGTTGTGACCTTTGGTCCCACTGGTCTGACCACTGAAGTTAAGTCTGTTGAGATGCACCATGAAGCTCTTCAGGAGGCTCTTCCTGGTGACAATGTCGGGTTCAATGTTAAGAACGTTGCTGTCAAGGATCTGAAGCGTGGTTATGTTGCTTCCAACTCCAAGGATGATCCTGCAAAGGAGGCTGCCAACTTTACCTCTCAGGTCATCATCATGAACCATCCTGGGCAGATTGGAAATGGTTACGCTCCAGTGCTGGATTGCCACACCTCTCACATTGCTGTCAAGTTTGCTGAGATCTTGACCAAGATTGACAGGCGATCCGGTAAGGAGCTTGAGAAGGAGCCCAAATTCTTGAAGAACGGAGATGCTGGTATGGTTAAGATGATTCCCACCAAACCCATGGTTGTCGAGACCTTCTCTGAGTACCCACCTCTTGGACGTTTTGCTGTAAGAGACATGCGCCAGACCGTTGCTGTGGGTGTGATCAAGAGTGTGGAGAAGAAGGAGCCAACTGGTGCCAAGGTGACCAAGGCCGCAGCCAAGAAGAAGTGAAGTGTTTTATGTTATTGTCCGCCCTTAGCTAGATCAGTTTTGTCGAATGTCGTATATTTTCCATTTTTGTGCCTACTCTCAGAGTTGGACAGGTTTTACAAGTTTTACATCGTAGCCCTCATGCCTTGCTGCAAGGATTGTGGAGGAGCTGAGCGGCTAGAAGCGATTCTGGTTGCTCGGCAAGCTGTGTTGAATGCTATTCGTTATGGTTTTTTGTTGGTTTATACATTGAAATCGGTCGTGTAGTTGGTTATTGGACAATTTGTATTAATGTTTGCAATCGTTGTTAAACTTGCTTCTCTTTTAAATTTGTGTCTTTGCTTTAGCTTTTATGTTTTCCTTGCCTACTCCTTTGCGACCAGAACAGAAATATAACTTATTGTTCTACGTCAATTGTTTTTGACATGCCTTTTCGAGTTGAATTTTAGGTGTGCCGAGTTTTTATGCGGTGAATGCCACTCTGTGTGCGGTATTACTTTACTCTGCAATGCTAAGATGAAGTTGTACATGTTGCTTTTGATGAAGATAATAGCAATCTTTTGGTGTTCTCATTGAATGCGATGAGAACATCTCTTGTAACGCGATTGCATCATATCCGTTTTCCAAAACATCTTATAAATCCAAACATGAACATGAACATTCCAAAACATCTTCTAAAACATCTTGTAACGCGATGAGATCAATTTAAATCAGTAATAACTTAAACATGGACACTTCCACCAACCTAACCAACACCCAAACAAAATATCCCGTGAGAATTACTACCTGAATTTCATTTATGAATACAAGCTGCTCTTCCCCGCGTACGTATCAGTTGTAGTTAGCAATTGCCCCACTGGAGTTGTCATCCCGAGTCAAAATTGTTGTGCCCGAACCCACTACTGAAGCTGAGTCGATGTCCATAAAAGCATATATTGGTACATACACATCAATTCCTGAGGAGCAGTGGGATTAATATTTCCCAAATCATTCTTTGCAAACAATTATCTCGAATGTTTTAGATTTCACAATTTGCTTTCGCAAGGTGTCTACTTGATAGCTTACTACAACTCTTTATCACTGTCAAGCTGCGCCTTTGTTGCTGCCTTTTCAGCTTCGTCCAAGACAAAGTTCTTTAGAGAGTCAACATCCCTCGGCCCTGATCATTTGTACAAGAAACAATAATTAGGTGAGATACCATACTATAGAAAGTCTACTACATTACTTCAAATGAATCCATAGCACGGGTACACAGCCACCGGGTCATCCCATGCCAATAATGCAACGCCATGTGGAGATAAAATTGCAGATGACATTGTACATCGGCACAGGACGCCACGGTTGCGATGTACCTGTTGCCGACACCTACAGATGCAATTTCCATCATCTAGATATCACCATGTTTTGCTTATGGGACCTGAGTAGTTTACGTATATTTTGAAACCTAGGTATTTGACTATAATCTGAGGTATCATACGTCACACGGAAATAATAGTAATTGTTTTTCTTAACCATGGCCACCAATCTAACAGTAAACAGAACTAATATCACCTTGTTCATACTAAACAAGGCCAGCCAATATTACGTGTGTAGGTGGAAAGGGAATTGTAAGATATTGTCAAGAAAAATAGTAGATTATACTATGAAGCACAAACCCTACTTACTCATCTTTAGCAATATTTAATAACACATTTATTAATGTATTAGAGTAAGTTGTATTTTGTAGTGCTGGAAGGAAAAGATGATACATATGAATTCTTACTCTTAAATTCAATGTCATAGATTAATTGTTTATTTTGTTTCCTTAACACTATTATTTGGTTCCTTGCTATATTTCTTCATTTATTTTTCACAAACCTCTTTGAACGAGCACTTCATCACCTAAAACGTCTTGCGTTAGTTGTTTTTATTTCATTGTAATTGTCCAACTACCTCACTAAACAAAATGAAAACAACTAATGTAAGACATCTTTAGGGGTGCTACATGTTAGGGTTTCAATATTAGCCAATGACATTTCGTCTATTTTGTTTTATTTTTTTATTTACATCTACATACTATTGTTCATCAACTTCAAGTATAAACTTGCACCCAAAATCTCATATTGTTTGACGAATGCATAAATAACAATCTCATACTGTTTTACGATTGCGTCTATAAAAGTATGTAGATACTATTGTTATGATGTGCGCACACGCACAATTTATAAAATAATCACTTAAGAAATATAAAAATATCTAAAGAAACACATCTTTGGGGCGCGTAGTGCCTGTGATGCAAAAAATGCATCTTGCACGCATGTATAATGTAAAAATGCATCTCGCACGCGCTCACGCGCGTGTGGAGAGGCTAGTACTACATAAGCCAAGGATCAGTCACCAAATATTATCTCTATCACCACTGTACTAAACAAAGCAGCCAAATCTTTCACAGGTACACACTAAAGACAACACCACTCAAAACATTCTTGCAATTTATATCTCACATTCCTCCTCCACCAAAAAAGAAAAAAGGCTGCAATATTACCTCTTTCAATGTCAGACGTAGCCAAATGTTAGGACTTCTTAATTGTGATGGATTTCCAGTGTTGTTATCATACATCTAAGATGACAAGTTGTTGGAAGATGAATGATATTACAAAAATAGCAGACGTGATGGCCAATTTATATTCCCAAAATAAATTATAATGATTTCCCGAATGAATCTGTATCGAATGAAAATGAATATGCAAGCGCTAGTGATCTGAATAGAAAATAGATAGATATGAACAATTTCTTATTCTCAGAAGTTATTACTAACAGGCACTTTAGGGGACGGTGGATCATGTAAATACGTGCCCAAGCCCGCGAGGAGCTTGCACTTGAAATCTATTTCCTAGACAAGGCCCTTAAACAGGAATTTCATAGAAATCGGAAGCGCATTTGTTTAGATTACAATGTGATCGTATAAGTGATATTAGTAAGCCTGAGTAGATCAAATAGAAAAGATTTTATGCAGCCCAAAGATGACTATGGATGAAAACACAACTGATATAGCAGAAACGAAATTCAAATCGCACCTTGATATTTTGCAACTTCTTCACCATCATAGAATACTTTAAACGTAGGATATGAATGAATGTCAACTTTTGAACATACTGGTTTACTCGTACTACAATCAACCTCCCCAACCTCTATTTCGTCTTCACCTTCCATTGTCTTCCCAAGGTCCTCCCACAATGTACCCAAGTTCTTACTGAAACCAAATGTTATCATTACCAGTAAGAATAACAATCCAACAAATCTCGCTGAATCATAAACTCGGAAGATGTGAGTAACTTACCAATGTTTACACCATGGCACACAAAATTTCACAAACCATGCCGTGTCCTTCTCCTTCACCTACGAAAAACGCATACGCAAATAAACAATCAGCAAGGTGATCAAGGAAAATACATTTCTAATTAGCGAGCATGACATATCTTTCCAAACTCCTACCTACTTAATAAAAAAAACATACATTTCTTATAAAACTCAACCCATAAAAAATTTCACTTCAACTTCCAGTCCGATTTCGCAGACTCAGTCGCCATTTAATTCTGTCACCGATACGATATCAAAACACAATTGACAAAAAGGGAGAAACTAACTAGGGATTAGCATTGATAAGACCACCAGGGATTGATGAGTAAGGAAAACTATGACCTGGTTAGGGCTTAAAAACCCTAACTATATATGCTTGCGTGTAGAAATTGAAAAATTGCATCTCTGAAATTATTTAGATTGGATCTGTGAAACTGAATGCAAATCAATGAAGAATTTGAAGGGGTTTTGTAGTTGTTACCTTGTCGGAGAAGGTGTCAGCGGTTAGGGTTATAACCTCGGCTTCGGTATATGTTGTTAGAATTGGAAGAAGAAAGAGAAGAACTGAGATGAAAACTAGAGAAGCAGAGCCGGCTTTCATCGCTGCTGAAAAAATTATAACAATTTTCCGTGAAAATTAGATTGACGGACGAAGCTATGTCAAGTTCTCTCCCGGCTTCAGTTTCGTACCAGACACATATACCTAACGTTTTCGCTTTGCACTTGGCCAAAAGGAAAAGCATGCCTTGCACGTGACTCTGAGATAGCGCGTCTCGTTTACTACTCCATAATTAAAGTGAGACGAATTGAATTGAAAAGAAGTTGAAATATGATGGAGTCAGAATTAAATTCTTAATAAAATTGTTTACTAAATTTTTCTAAAATCATAGTAGGAATAATACTCATCTATATAATTCATATAGAGAGACATAAAAGTGTACAATCCCGTCAAAATATGCGGTTATTTAAGGATCAATTCCTCTAGCAGCACAAGCCTGGCTTTTTTTTTTTTTTTTTTAGGTTGAAAGCTAACTGTTGACTAATTCACATAAATGAAAATGAAAATTAATGTGATTGGTAAAATGCTTTTGTGCAAAGTAATTTATATATGTTTTATTTTTTTATTTTTTATCACAAATGGATTGAATTAAATGACACAGAAAAGGGCCCAGCAAGAACAAAGAGAGGGCAAAGAAATATCGATGCCCATATCCACCACCTCCCCGCCTTCAGCGCCACCACTACACACGCTCTCATATAAATTCTTTCTGTACCTCCACCAGTTTTTGTGAGAAAATATATTGTCATGAAGATGTAAGGGTGATATCGTGGGAATAATACTTAGGTACTCAAATTTCATATACTCATTTTTTGATTTGGCTCAATCAAAAGATGTCACGTGTTTCTTATTTTTAAAGTTCAGAAAAAATGTATTATTTTTTAAACAATAAAATATGTGCTAAAATATTATTGGGCCAAAATTTAAGGGATTGTTATTGGCACCCTAAAAATCTCATTCTACACTCCAAACTTTCTATATTTGGAAAGAAGAATACACTTGTGAGGAGTGTAGAATGAGATTTTTGGAGTGCCAATAACACTTCCCAAATTTAGAAGTAATTACCGAAGCATTACCCAGGTGATGGTGGTGCTCATGGTGTCAGGAGGAGTGCGATTCCGCTTCTTCCCACTCCAATCCCCTTTGGTAAACACACCATGAACGTCGAGAATGCACCGAGGGCTTCCCTTTCTTTTTCTTTTTTGATTGAAAAGATGGACTTCTCATTGAACTAAAGGAACAATACATGAGAACAGCATTAGTATAGATAGCTAGCAGCTAGACAGCAGCATTCATACGGCTGCACCAACAGACTACCTATTGTACTCTTCATAGAGCAGGGCTACAATAAGGCAGGAGGCTCTTCGAACCAAGAGCGGTGTGCCAGTGCCACTTCACTTGCTTGACGACGAACATGGGTAGGGAGAGCTCCAGATGATCCCAGCCACCAAAGCCTTAGCATCTTCTACAATTGGTCCAACATGGGACGAATCAGGAGAAGCCTCTTACAAAGCGGCAACGATCTGGAGAGAGTCGCTTTCTATCAAAACGTTGTGTAAATCCCTTCCTGTCGCCAAAATAAACCCTTCTCTAGCCACCAACGCCTCATTCTGAAGAGGGGAGAAGACGTTTTCCGACTTCTGATACGAGCAATATCAAAATCAACTTGGTTAAGGCTAGAGGCTAGAGACAGGACCCGGTCCTTTATGGACGTACTAGCTTCACCTCTCGGCGGAGGCCCCAAAGGTGACGCTAACCAAGCAAACATGGCATAAGGACAATGTCGCATCAAATGAATCACACTCTCCCTGCACTCCGCAAATAACACAAGTCAAATCTGTACCAATGTGCCTTTCACTATGTTCGTACGAGTTGGAATTATGTCACCGCAAAGTCTGCCAGGCTCATCCGTTATCCGTTTACAAAATCCCACTCGTCCATTTCACACTGCATCAAGGATTTTCAGCGCCCAACAAAAAAAAAAAAAAATCGTAGAGCAAGCAATTAGGATAGGCACCAAACAGAAGCAGAAAGTCCTACAGTTATCATTAATAAGCAACTCCTTCGCAAAGGTCCCAGAAAACCACCACAACTTTTATCCCAAAAAAAAAAAAAAAAAACAAGTACAAAAGATAAAAACATGAACAAATTAAAAGCTCCTAAATAAGCCTGAGAAATAGAAACTCCACAAAACCACTCTTTATTCACCACCCAGAGTCTCTCAATCGAAACCCGTGACACTCTTGATCGCCTCTTGGACCCTGTCGAACCTCTCAAACCTTCCCTTATCCTTTCTGTCATCCTCCCTTCTCTCTCAATCGAACCTTCCCGCATCCCCCCTTCTCTCGCCCTCTTCCGGATGCTGCTGCCTCCTCTCTTCCTCCTCCTCCTTCGGCGGCTTCCTCTCCTCCTTGTACGGCGGTGCTGCTTGTGCCGTAGGCAAGATCACTGCCTCGCGCTGAGCATCAACAAACCTCCTCAACCGGTCTTCAGTCACGCCGAAAGCAGCTGCAAGCTCGGGTCCTTTGAGCTCCTGAAGAACAGACGCCGCACCAACCAAAATCTGAGGCCTATTCTTCCGCGCCGAGGTTGTGAATCCAAACAACTCGAGCGGGCCGGTTCTTGATGCGATTTGACAGAATGGGAAGTACCTTGGCACCCAAAATACATCACCTTCTTCTATGTTGGCATTCATGGCTTGTGTCCCATTTGGGAACACAATCTGTAGTGTTCCGGAGCCTCTCAACACAATGCCGTATTCTGTCGCTCTCGGATTCACATGCGGTGCCATCATTGACCCAGCGGTAAGGTTGACAAGGTAAACGCCGATGTCAGAGTGTTTCAACGGTGAGTAATCAGAATCATCGAGCTGCATGCTCCATCCGTAGTCGTTTCTGAAGTCGGGCTTTCTGTCGTAGAGGTTGTAAGAGTCTGGTGATTTTCCTGTTCCCTTGCCCTTATCGTAGTCATCTCGCCTCCACTTTTTGTCGTTTGAATCAGCGCCAAAAACTGAGTTCAAGAGCTTCCTCCATGACCATGTTTCTGATTTGTCTTGGTGATCATCTTGTTGGATGTCAAACATACTCTTCATTTCTTGAAGTCTGTCTTGCTGTTTCAGCTGGAGGAATTTTGACCAGACACTTGGCGAATAAGATTCGGGCACAAAGACGATTGGACCTTGTTGTTGACTTGTGAACATCTCTCTTAGTTCTGATGATGTGACCTGCAGTATTGGACACACATTTGTGTCTTTAACTTTTGGTAAACAAATTTGGCTTCTAGGATTATTGTTAATCATAGAGAAAATTGTGCACACCCAATTGTAGTTTTGGTATCCAAATTAAAAATCCATTCAAATTAGTATCTGTAAGTTTCGACAAAAAGTGTCACGTTGGTTCTCACACCAACTTACGTTAGATTTTTAGTCAAAATTAAACATGTGAAAGTGTGCACGAGTCTCCTTTAAGGGACAAATTGGAAAAATCAACCACCATTTCACATATCACGTGCTTAAATTTGATTAAAAAATGTATTCCAGAGTTGGTGTCACATATTTTGTGAATTTCAGATATCAATATGAACAGATTCTTACTGAAAATATGATGATATATCAATAATATGTAGCAATTTTAAATTTAGGAATTGATCATCATAAAACTGTGATGTGCTTACATTGAAGGCATTTGCAAGTACTTCACGGTCAAATCCAGCAATAATAGACTGTGGGTTGCTTCCTCCACCAATGAAGAAGGACTGCATTATTTTCAAAAACACCCAAATTAGTTATAGATACTGAAATGTTGAACTACCATAACCCTAATTAAGAAATTTTAATTACCATAACCCTAATCTGTTATGTACCTGCAAACCCATTCCCAAACTCTCAGATGTGTCAATGCTGCAAATGATGTGAACCCTCTGGCCCTCTCCAGCGTTCACCAAGTAAAATGGAGACCCAGCTGGAATTCTATACACATCCCCTGTCTTCAATCTCCTCTCTCCCAATTCATCTTTGTAGATCAATCCCACCTTTACTTCTCCTGCAAGCAAACAATTATAATTCATGTTCCACAACTCATAAGAATCTGATTCAAAAGCAATCCATCAAAGGGAATTTTGTTCACTAAAAAAATTGGAAGTCCTACTTTCCACAATTGCATGGATAAAATTCAAGTCACAAGACTAAATGCAAATATCCACCAAAAACAAAGTAAATGTAATTAATTAAGAAAATAAATAAATATTAGGATTCCATTGTCTACTCACTCACCATTTTGGAAGTCCCACATTGTATACAATTGCATACATCTAATTAAATTGAAAAACATTTGAGAAAATTATTTAAATTCAAAAAGTAAAATCAACTAACTAAGAAGAAACCAGTTAAAATTAAGTAGATGCAATCCATCAAAGATGTGATCACTCGCCAATTTGGAAGTACCAATTGCACAATTTGCATGCATCCGCTTCAGTTAATTAAGAAATTTAAACCAATTTTCATTTAAAAAAAAGAAGAAGAAGCAAATAGAGCAAGGAAGATTAAGCAACTCATCAAAGAGTCGATATCATCAAACAAGGATTCGTAACACCAAGTATCGGTAGCCGCCAGGATTGGCTGGTCTGCCCTCCTAGTTTTATCACTGATCTTGTCCTCGAGGACTGTTTGTAATGGATCCTTCTTGATGGGGTTGGGGCTGTTTTGGCCTCGCCTCTCTCAATGAAATCTACCATCGTTTCGATTAACAAAAAACTATAAATTTGTAAGACCGCATATTGGTGTTGATGTCGATCTAAATGGTATCATTCACTCACTACTTTCAAAGTAAACCAGTTTGCATCCTTGCATGCATTCGCAGATTAAGAAAAAAAATCTTCTTAATTAGTGATTAGTAATAAGATTACCTCTGCAGAGAAAGAGGATGAGATTGGAGTCGAGATACTGAGGAATAAAGAGAGACTTAGGCTCCATTGTAATAAACCCAATATGCATGGGCTTATCAACAACCCTACTGCGCGCACTCATCACCACTCTCATCTCTCCTGCTGCAGTTTTCACTACCTGCTTTGCCTGTGGCAGCAAAAACCAACCTTCTTCCGATTCTTCCCCTCCCGATTCCGGATAATGCCCCTCCTCCTCTTCCGGCCTCCTCCTCCCACCGCTTTCCTGCTCCTCCCTCCAATCTTCTTTCTCCTCCGTCCCTCTCCTCCAACCTTCATCCTGATCACCAGTGTACCCCAGCGCTACTGAAACTCCATAGCACATCACCAGCATCAGAACCACAAACGTCATCACTTTGTTTCCCATTTTTTCTTCTGTTTTGCTTTCTCCGTGATGACCTTTCTGTGAAGCCATTAGATTAGGCTGAGGTCTGGGGTTTATATAGAGGGGAGGGAAAGAGCATGGGGACGCGTGTCGGCCATGCAGAGTCTATGCGGTTCGCTGGCGGTTTACGGCTTAGACACACTTGGTGTTTGAAAGAGAAATATTCGAACACAGTGTGAGAGTGTGAGTCTGATAGACAGACATCAGTTCACGCCTTTTAAAAAGGAAAACCAAACCTTCAGAAAATTTTCATTATGATTGGAACAGTATATTACGTATTTTTATATAAGTAGTGAATTTTTTATATTTTAATTTATTAAATTTTTAATATACATATCAAATCATTTGTACGATAACACGTAATTACATATCTTGATCACATTGAAAAATATCTTCCAACCTACTATCTACTCGTTCTCTTAAAAGAACAATTCTTTCTTTGTCGAAAGCTCAAAAAACAATTCGGATTTTTTGTTATGAGTAATGCATTTCTTGCATCATCTTTTAGTAGAGTTTATTCTAATTTTAAAATCTCAGTAATTTGTTCATTATCTGTGTGTAGATATCAATCTCCATTGATTTATAGGGTCATCACGGTTTGACATTTAGTTCATTTTTGTTGTCCTTAAGAAATGGGGAGTAGCCGCTTTTAACTTTTAGATTCAAATATATAGTTGGATATGACTTTGTATTTGTCTTTAGAATAGTATATTTTACTTTTTAACATTTCAGTGTGTTATACCATATATTGAATCTCAGTATCTGGACTTTACTAATTAGATGGATGACAAAAATGGCCTTTCTAGCCTCTGTGTACGATGTAACCCTCATTAGTCATTTACATAGTGAAATCGAATTAACATCAGTGTGGATATAATCCTAAGTTGGTGTGAACCACGATATATCATTGTGTTCTTATGTGTATGTATGATTTACAGTCGAATTTACGTGATCGACCCGATTTTGTACATCAACATAGTGTATTAGAGATCTATAAATATGATGCAATTTATGTCATTCACAGTGCATACAAAGTTAAATTTAACTTTTAACTTTTAATTTACGTTTTAAAAAGGGATCGAGTCACATATAATTTTTGCATCATCAATTATGGTGGATGCACCTGCGACTCTATAATACTTTCGACCTATATAACTCCAAAGTCATATATGACTCTAACATTAGTGATGCATGAGAGAGATTGATCAAGTTTGCAGGCAAATATAACTTTTGACTCAAAATTTTAAAAAGTATAGTGCCTATTCGCACACTTATTTTTATTTTCCATGCGTTCTAGTTAATTTTTAGTTATTGGTCTTTTTAATTTATTTGACCAGACAGTCGAAAATTAAGATGTGCAAGAAGTAAAAATGAGTGTGTAAAACTTATGTGGGATGAGAACTTGAGAGTAAAGTTACCATCAACACTAAGTGCTTATTTGGAAGTGCTTTAAAATGACTGAAAACGCTTAAAGAGAAAATGTTTTTGGGTTCCAAAAGCACTTGAAGTGCCTCTTGGAAAAAACACTAGTTATGTGCTTCTCCCATAAAACACTTCAAGTGATTTTTAAGGATTTACTTGCGTTTTTACTAAGTAGTGATTCCAAAAACATTTTCATCAAAAGCGCATGCAGACATTTTAAAAGCACTTTTAAACAAATCCTAACCCAATGATTCAATCCCATATGTAGAAGTTGCCCAATTAAAAAGGGTATATAAGGAGTATCTAGTGGGATATTGTCTCGACGGTAGCCCTTCTCCTTTGGCAAGATTTCGGGCAGCAAGGGCTCGTATTAATTCAATGACTCGATGCTATCACCTGGCTCTAATACAATTAATACGAGGTCTTGCCCACAGGAAACCAACCAAGTTGCAATGTTGCATAGTGGAACGCGGCTCTAATACGATGCTCATAGCCTCATATACCATCCCAAGATTCCCAATGCTGGCTATTTTTCCAACTTGCAATTTTTGAGTCTTAACATTATGAATTCGTTTGGAATTTCTTTTGCAAGAAGCACTTAAACTACAAAGTTTTTATTAACATTCTGAAATTTTTACTAAAAGTTTATGTAAGCAATTTTATAGAAAAACACTTTGAAATGCGTATTGAAGAACCATCATTTGGTTTTTTTAAAAACATGTTAAAAGCATTTATAAGTCTTTAAACGAAACGTTGCTAAAAACGCTTTTGATTGTAAAAAATTACTTATTTCTATTTTAAAAGGTACCCGAAACGGGCCCTAAGAGCATCTCGAGAATGAGATATAAATATGAAATGTTTTTACGTCTCACTTTGCATCTCTAAAGAGATAAAAATATGTGGTTTCATTTATTTTTCTCTCTTTAACTTACGGAGATTACCCTAAAGATAGAAAAGAATGTGAATATATATTTTTATTTACATCTTTCCGGTGAATAGTAAGGATATTTCACATTCTGTTGCTGAAGAGGCCTCTGACAAAGAAAAAGTGTAAAATGCTTAGAGCCTGTTTGGTATCCTATTTGAAAATTTTTATCATTTCTTAAAAATTTTCTTGAAAACTCAAAAACTTGATTGGTTTGCGATTTAAAAATTTTAAATTTTACGACTTAAACTAGACAAAGAGGAGGAAAGAAAGTAAGAGATGATTGAAGAAAAGAGAAAGAAGAGAAAGGATCGGACGAGATAGAGAGGAAGAAGAGTGAGAGAAAGAAGAATGAAGAGAGCAGATCGGAGAAAAGATGAAAAAGTTAAACAAAAAAAGGGAGAGAGAAAGAAGAAAAGACAGAGATTTGGAGTGAGAGGGGAGGTGGAAAAAAAAAAGCGAGTTTAAGTTTAAAAATTCTAAAAACTCACTTTTTTATAGTTTTAAAGAATATACTAGAGTTAAGTCTTGAGTTCAGTTTTTAAAAATAGTCATACCAAACAAGTTTTTAAGATCTAAAACTTGAAAATTGTTTTTGAGTTTAAAAAATTGGATACAATTACATCTACAACCCATTTGCTAGTTTCGTTGGCCTTTTCTCTCTCAGTCCCTCTCTTCAGTTCTCCATGATGCATTTGTTTCAAGTGATGCATTTTGTTCTCGCATTCCCAACTTTATGCATATTGCTTTTCCAAACGCCTAATGTTCTGCTTGGAGATTTTATATTTTCATTTGTCTAGTTTTCGACCGGCAATGTTTTTGACTTTCATATGAATAATAAATCATCTGTAGCTTTGGGAATCTCGCGGGTCCATCCTAGCAAACATTTGATAACTGGGTGTATCTAATGTTTTGTGGAAATTTATGCCTGCCAATTGTTTGTGACAATGCCTAGTACAAGCAACTTAGGAATGATATGAGGAAAAAAATGAAGGCTTTCACTTCAGTCTAGCAATATACGCGAAAACTAATTTGCCCATTGTTGGAGCTTGTGTTTTATGTGGGACTTGGAGTCCCACATCGCCCAAACACTCCTTGAACATCATCTTTATAAGTGAATGGACTCACTTATAGTTTTAATTGATTTGGGCCAAAGCCATGGATCTTGGGCCTTAGACTTGGAGGGTTTGGGTGCATATATTAAATGTCAAAGATGGGCCTTGGGGCTCGAATGGACAAAAAACCCAAGTATCATTTTTACGTTTTTGATCTTTTCATTCAGTTTTTTTTTTTTCTGAAATGATAAAACCGATCATTTATGAACGGTTTCAACTGCTCGTTTATGCTCTTGGGCTCGGATGGACGAAAAACCAAGTATCATTTTTACGTTTTTGATCTTTTCATTTAGTTTTTTTTTCTGAAATGATAAAACCGATCATTTATGAACGGTTTCAACTGCTCATTTATGAACAGTTTCAACTGCTCGTTTATGCCATTATATATGGCTGTCGGATCAGAAACAAGAAAATACATCTTCCATCAAATTCTTCACAGTTTACAGAGAAACACCACAACTAATTCGCCAAGAATCCGAGTTCGAGTGCAAGAACTTGGATTAGATAGTTGTATCCTGCAAGATAGACGTCCAAGGACTGCTGCACTGGTGTAGGGACGAATTTCTGTCTTAGGAGATTGCTTCTGCAAGCCTCTATCTTCAAGAAACAAGTCAGTGATTTGTGATTTTATATATAACCTCATTAAGTGTTTATGTTCTAATATATTGTGTTTGTCGTTGAGTTTTTCCATTTGAAATAAAACTGTGCAAATTGTTATATAATATACACTTGACATTTGATTGGTTATAACAATCTAAGACAGAAACTTCTCATGGATCAATCAAATGTTGGTGTCGTCAAGCAACACGTTGAGAAACCTGAGAAGTTCAAGGGAGTTGATTTCAAACGTTGGCAACAGAAGATGTTGTTTTACTTAACAACTCTGAACTTGAGTCATGTGATTACTTCTGAGTCCCCCAAAGCACCAGAAGAGGGAGATATTCCTGCCGAAATTCTGCAGGCTATAGAAGCCTGGACTCACAGTGAATTTCTATGCAGGAACTACATTTTGAATGCTCTAGATGACTCTCTGTATGATGTTTATTCATCATATAAGACAGCGAAAGAACTGTGGGAGTCTCTGGATAAGAAGTACAAGTCTGAAGTGGCAAGTTCCAAGAAGTTTGTAATTGGAAAATTTCTGAATTACAAGATGAGTGACACCAAGTCTGTTGTCAAGCAAGTTGAAGAACTCCAAGTGATTGTTCATGAGTTAGATGAAGAAAACCTTGGTCTGAAAGAAGGTTTTGTGGTTGGCTCTATCATAGAGAAACTGCCTTCGAATTGGAAGGACTTCAAGATTTATCTGAAGCATCTAACTGAAGACATGAGCATGGATCAGTTGATTCTCAAACTGCGTGTGGAGGAGGATCATCGCAAAAATGAGAAGTATGATGTCTCATCGTTGGAGGCAAAAGCCAATGTTGTGGAAGGAGGTGACTCGCACAAGGCAAGGCACCATCAGAAAAACAAAGGCAAGGATGCTGCAAAGAAAGCAATGACTGCTGTGAAAGGGAAAACCTTCAAGAAAATCAAAGGAGGTTGCTGGGTTTGTGGAAAGACAGGTCATAGGGCAAAGGACTGCCGCCACAAGAAGGATCAGAATTCTGGAAGTTCCAATCAAGCAAATGTTGTAGAAGACACGTTTGTTGCTGTTGTCTCTGAAGTCAATTTATTGACTAATTCAAATGACTGGTTTGTTGATACAGGAGCAACAAGGCATGTGTGTGCTGATCGAAATTTATTTGTTACTTACCAATCTGTTGATGGTGGAGAAAATCTGTACATGGGAAATGCAACTGCGTCTGCCGTTGCAGGGAAGGGAAAAGTGACGCTCAAACTCACTTCCGGAAAAGAGCTTTCACTTACCAATGTTCTGCATGTTCCAGATATTCGTAAGAAACTGATTTCTGGATCACTTCTGAGTAACAAAGGTTTCAAAATTGTGTTTGAATCTGACAAGTTTGTAATCACCAAAGGTGGGATGTATGTGGGAAAGGGTTACCTGGTTGAGGGGCTCTTCAAAATGAATGTACTTTCTGTTAATGCTATGAATAATAACAAGCCAAGTGCTTCTTCTGCTTACTTGATTGAGTCCTCTACATTATGGCATGCAAGATTAGGTCATGTTAATTTTCGTTCTCTTCAAAGAATGGTTAACTTAGGCCTACTGCCAAAATGTTCCATGAACAAAGTATCTAAATGTGAGATATGCACAGAATCTAAATATGCAAGACACTCATATAAATCAGTGGTAAAATCCACTAGACAAAAGAATAAAGGTCTTAAGATCGGATATAGGTGGTGAATACGAATCTAATGACTTTGCAGAATTTTGTTCAACACATGGAATAATACATCAAACAACAGCACCATATACTCCTCAACAAAATGGAGTGGCTGAACGGAAAAATCGTACATTGAAGGATATGATTAATTCCATGTTGAACAGTTCTGGTGCACCACATACTTTATGGGGTGAGGCACTCCTTGCTGCAAATACGATTTTGAACCGAATTCCACATAAGAAGACTAATCAATCTCCTTATGAAATCTGGAAAGGTAGGTTACCTACATATAAAACCTTGAAAGTGTGGGGTTGTCTTGCAAAAGTTCAAGTGCCTCTTCCGAAGAGACAAAAACTTGGACCAAAAACAGTGGACTGTATATTTATTGGTCATGCCAATAATAGTTCGGCATATAGATTTTTGGTTCATAAATCTGAAATTGCAGACATTCATATAAATACTATACTTGAATCTGCAGAAGTTGAGTTCTTTGAGGAAATTTTTCCTTATAAAGATAGGTCATATGTTTTGAACAAAAGAGAACATGAGGTTACTACAAGAAATGATGACAATAATCATGCCTCAACTTCGAGAGTTCAAATCCAAGATTTGGAACCACGAAAGAGTAAAAGAGCAAAAATTGCAAAGGATTTTGGTCCTGATTTCCTCACTTTTGTGACCGAAGAAGAGCCTCAAACTTATAAGGCTGCATTAGAATCGTCTGAAGCACCTTATTGGAAAGAAGCTATTCAAAGTGAAATAGAATCCATCATGCAAAATAATACATGGGAATTGGTTAATTTGCCTCCTGGAAATAAACCAATAGGACACAAATGGATTTTCAAGAGGAAATTAAGACCGGATGGTACCATAGACAAGTATAAGGCTCGTTTAGTTGCCAAAGGGTATCGTCAAAAAGAAGGACTTGACTACTTTGACACTTATTCACCAGTAGCTAGAATAACATCTATAAGGTTATTAATAGCTATAGCGTCTGTGTACAATCTTGAGATACATCAAATGGATGTCAAGACTGCATTTCTAAATGGTGAATTAGATGAAGAAATATATATGGATCAACCTGAAGGTTTCATTGTCAAAGGTCAAGAAAAGAAAGTTTGTAAGTTGATTAAGTCTTTATATAGACTCAAACAAGCGCCTAAGCAATGGCATGAAAAATTCGATCATAATATGATTACGAATGGATTTGTAATCAATGAAAGTGATAAATGCATTTATGTTAAGAAAACGAAAAATGCTTGTGTTATTGTATGTCTATATGTTGATGACATGCTTATAATGGGAACAAACAAAGATGTGATTAACTCCACAAAGAAAATGCTAAATTCTAGTTTTGACATGAAAGATATGGGATTAGCTGATGTGATTCTTGGAGTTCGAATTCTAAGGAATTCAGATGGATATGTCCTAACTCAATCACATTATGTGGAAAAGGTTCTAAAAAGGTTTGGACATTATGATTGTAAACCTGCAGTAACTCCTTTTGATCCCATTCATAAACTTACTAAAAACGAAGAAGAGAGCGTATCTCAATTGGAGTATACCCAAGTTATAGGTTGCTTAATGTACATTATGAATTGTACAAGACCTGATCTTGCTTATTCAATAAGCCGACTAAGTAGGTATTCAAGTAATCCTGGAATAGATCATTGGAATGCTTTAATAAGGGTATTAAGATACTTAAAGCATACAATAAACTATGGTTTGCATTACACTCAATATCCCCCAGTATTAGAAGGATATAGTGATGCAAATTGGATTTCAGGGAGCACAGACAGTAAATCCACAAGTGGATATGTATTTACACTTGGTGGAGCAGCTGTGTCATGGAAATCATCCAAGCAAACATGTATAGCACGTTCGACAATGGAATTAGAGTTTATAGCCTTAGATACAGCTGCTGATGAAGCTGAATGGCTTAAACATTTTCTGGAAGATATTCCATTCTGGCCCAAGCCTGTGACTGCAATATGTATACATTGTGACAGCATGGCTGCACAAGGTCGAGCCAAAAATGCTGAATATAATGGGAAGTCGAGACATATAAGGCGACGACATAAAACCATTAGACAACTACTCAAGAATGGAACTATTTTCATTGATTATATTAAATCTAAGGAGAATATTGCCGATCCTTTGACAAAAGGCCTATCCAAGGATCAAGTGACATTTACATCGAGGGGAATGGGTTTAAAGCCAACTCAATGAGTTATAACTTGACGGAAACCTAACCTAGCTAATTGGAGATCCCATGGTCTAGGTTCAATAGGCAAACTAGTTGAGGAAAACTCAAAGTAAACAACACAATATCTTTACTCATTCTTATGATGGAAATCTGTGTGTTGCCTGTAAGACGAAAAGGGTGAATAACTATTCTTAATAATGCTAATATCTTATGATTAAGATGAATAGAACAGGATATTCTTTATTAGCATTACCTATATGAGATTGATGTGGGGTCGCATCTTTGAGAATTGGTATGGCTACAATTCTCTAAAGGTCTCATGAAATCAGGATATGTTCAGGACCAAAATGAACTCAACCGTATGAATTGACGTGTGTTCAGATGTGATGTGTGTGATACTTATTGTTTCGATTTTACTACAAAGAATGATCAGTTCAAGATAGTAAATTCACTGCTTCATTAGGTAAAACCGATAAGTACTCACTAGAGAAGGTTTAAGTTCAAAAGACACCTATCCTGATGCGTATCATATCTAAGTTATCTGGAAGTACATTACTAATGTAGCTAGTATCTTATTTTCAATTCAAATGTGGGGTATTGCTAAAGTTTGAATAGAAAATGTGGGGTATTGTTGGAACTTGTGTTTTATGTGGGACTTGGAGTCCCACATCGCCCAAACACTCCTTGAACATCACCTTTATAAGTGAATGGACTCACTTATAGTTTGAATTGATTTGGGCCAAAGCCATGGACCTTGGGCCTTAGACTTGAAGGGTTTGGGTGCATATATTAAATGTCAAAGATGGGCCTTGGGCCTTGGGGCTCGGATGGACGAAAAACCCAAGTATCATTTTTATGTTTTTGATCTTTTCATTCATTTTTTTTTTTTCTGAAATGATAAAACCGATCATTTATGAACGGTTTCAACTGCTCGTTTATGAACGGTTTCAACTGCTCATTTATGAACAGTTTCAACTGCTCGTTTATGCCATTATATATGGCTGTCGGATCAGAAACAAGAAAATACATCTTCCATCAAATTCTTCACAGTTTACAGAGAAACACCACAACTAATTCGCCAAGAATCCGAGTTCGAGTGCAAGAACTTGGATTAGATAGTTGTATCCTGCAAGATAGACGTCCAAGGACTGCTGCACTGGTGTAGGGACGAATTTCTGTCTTAGGAGATTGCTTCTGTAAGCCTCTATCTTCAAGAAACAAGTCAGTGATTTGTGATTTTATATATAACCTCATTAAGTGTTTATGTTCTAATATATTGTGTTTGTCGTTGAGTTTTTCCATTTGAAATAAAACTGTGCAAATTGTTATATAATATACACTTGACATTTGATTGGTTATGACACCAATGATCCTGATTCCTGAAACATTACGTGAATTGAAGTTTTGAAGGTGTACTTTGATGGTGCAAGTGTACGCATACACTAGATTAGTATGCCAAGACCTGCATTTTCCATTGAGAGGACAACACTTACCTGGTAAAGGCAAAAATGAACATAACTTTGTTGGGGTGCTACTCTTTCGGACAGCGTTTATAAACCCTTTACAATAATGCTCAGCCGGAACTTACTCTCAGTCAACCTACCTTATTTGAGAGGTTTTTTGTCAGCACCAGCTAGTTTTCTTGGAACTGGAGATACATTAAAGCAAGCTAGAGTATTCACGAATGAAGATGTCATAGGGTACTCAAAAGTGAGACATGACTATAATCATCTGCATTTGAATTCTGAGTCTGCTCGAAATGCTGGATTTGAAGATCGACTGGTACACAGGATCCTTGTTACTTCTCCGGTCCCAAATATCGTATCTTCTCATTTTGTAAGTCTGATGCTTTATAATTTTTATCCTCTCTTGACTTGGTGTTTTAGATAATTTACATTACAACATTTTATCTCATTATTGGGAGAAGGGCTATGCAAAGAGGAGGCTTTCGGGTTGCTCCGAACCCAATTTTGAGGATTCGGGTGGTTTGAAGAGTGCTCAGAAGAAGACTCAGGTGGCTGAATCGTTTTTGCGCCGGTAAAGGAAGAAGGGCTTGCTTGTCACCGACATTACTGGCAGTGTATGGAATTTATTGGCTTTCGGATTCTTTTTTTGAGGTTTTTGCAAAATTGGTTTCGCTGTATGTTTGTAAATTTTGAAACTTTGTTGTTTGGTTTGGTTGTTAATGATATGGTAATGGATTTGGATGGTTACATTGATTGTTTGAGTTTGATTTTTGAATTGTATAGCGACGATATTGCAATGTTTTCTATGCAATAGATTGATTTAAATTTGCTGCTTTTCTTTATGACACATCAATGGTGTATGAGTGTAAAGCAAAATATTTGATTTAGAAATTTGAAATTTGAATAATTTTCAGTTGGAAAAGTGAAAATGAGGCGGAATCAGATTGAGTATCCCCATTTCTCCGGTGTGTGTTCACAAATGCTTCCAATTTCCACATATGGTCGTCAATTCCAGGTAGTATTTGTAATGGGCACAGTGTAGTTGTAACTATGAATAAACAACTTCTGTAATCTGAATGCTATTATTACTTTGTGAGAGGTTTTAGTTTAAGTTTTCTGTCCGTCCAACTTAATGATTTCAAAAGATACTTGAACTAGATCTGTTCCCCTTACATGTCACTGACAGGAATGGTGTGAAAAACAAATGGAGTTTGTTCTCCTTGTTGGCAAGCGAAAAGAGAGTAAGGCAATGAAAGCTGGTGTTGCTCGCCATGCAAAACTTGAAGAAGAGGTAAGCATTCAAAAGGTGATTACTATTTGGGGTTTGGGGTTTTGTCCTGCATGAATTAGCCGATTCCTATGGTAGTCAAGTTACAATTTGGTGGTGAAGTTACAATTTGGTAGTCATGTTGAAATAGAATTCAGCTTTCGTTAGACGAAATGTAACCTTTTTCTTTCTTCCCAAGGTACAAAGCACTTTTCCATACCTTTCACGTTTCCTATGAACATTTACAATCTGATTATATTTTTGGGCAGGTTGTAAAAAGAGCTAAAGTTCGTGTCAAATTGATTGAAGATAAATGGGATCCGAAGAGCAGGTTATCAGGTTGGTCTGAACCCAATATCGAGGATGCTGGAGGTTTGAAGAGTGCCCAGAAGATGACTCGGGTGGCTGACTCGTTGCACCTGTGTAGGAAGAAAGGGTTGAGTGTCACGTACTTTACTATCATCGACATTGAAACCATGGTATATGGTTGTTTTTTCGAGATAGTATTTGCAATGTGCCGGTGTAGTAGTAACTATGAATAATTAACTTTAGTAATCTGAATGCTATTATTACTTTGCAAGAGGGTTTAATGTAAGTTTTCTGTCCATCCAACTTAACGATTTCGAAAGATATTTGACCTAGATCTGTTCTCATTACATGTCCATTATAGCAATGGTATGACAGAAACATGGAGCTTGTTTTCCTTTGTGGCATGCAAGAAGTGAGTAAGGCTATGGAAGCGTGTATTGCTCGCCATGCAAAACTTGAAGAAGAGGTAAGCATTCAAACAGAGTTACGATTTGGTAGTATTTGGGGTTTTGTTCTGAATGAATTAGCCGACTCTTGGCATTTTAAAATCATAGTTCTGTTTGATAGTCAAGTTACAATTTGGGATTTCATAAAGTTGATATCATCTTGAACTAGAATTCAGCCTTTTTTTAGATGAATGGAACCTTTTTCTTACTTGCCAAAGTACAAAACACTTTTCTATACTTTTCGTAGCTGTTTGCACCTAAAATGTGCACCATTTCACTTATTTGGGGTATTTGGGTAAAATATGGCATTTGGTGGATTAATGTGCAAGAAGGCTAACTTGGAAAGATATTTGACTGCAAGAGGGTAGTTTGACATTATTATATTGTTTTTCCTTATTGTATGGGTGGTGGAGGTTTGCCAAGAGCTTTGTTTAAACAACAATTGCATGTTTTCCTAATGCAAGTGGATGGGAAGACAGTACAATCTGACAAAGGATACATGGTGAAAGAGGCTAACTTGCTTCTTTTAATTAATAGTTTATTACAAGTGGTGAACATGTGGTGGAAATGCAAGTTCCCCTTTTAATATTATTTCACGAATCATTGCTGACAACAACAAAAAAAGACCTGTGGAATTATTCAATGTTTGAAAAGATAAGCAGCGTGCTTCCCTGACTTCAATTATGGTTCAAGTAAACGTTTGTTCATGTTGAAATACTTGGTACTATACCTTTTGGAAAGACACTGATATGACCGTCTCTGATTCAGATACAAGTTACAGAGAGACCATTCATTACTCGGTGAAGATGAGTTTGCACATGACTGATTGGATCAAAAGTCAAATTCAGTGCAGACTCGAGTTCTTGCGAGGAGAGCGAGAAGCCAGATGCACTCCTAAGGAAGAGCGATGGAAATGCCTGTCCTGTCAACATTCCCATGACTGCCAAGATAAAAAAGCAGACTATAATAGTCCACCAAGTTGGAGAAAAGCACCTGCATTGGTTATGTTTCAATCAGCATCCTATATACAAGGGTACAAGAAGCACAAATTTTTAGAGTTGCTTCTTTTTTGGGGGTAATTGCTGTGCTGGATTTGAGCTTTAGGATGTACATTGAATGTATCGTTTCTGTTGTTTCGTCAAACAGATATTCTAAAATTCAGTTGTTTTGTACTGAAAGTTATAGGATAAAATAAAACAACAATGTTTACGTCAACGTTTACGTTTACGTCATAGGATAAAATAAAACTCTGAACCCCAACGTTTACGTCATAGGATAAAATAAAACAACAATGTTTAGATGGGTGTAAGTAAAACGGTGTCGTTTTAAGGATTGTTTGGTTTGATTTCCAAACCACTGAAATTGAAACCGAACTAACGGAATTCGATTCAATTTTTTTTCAGCTTACTATAGTGTTCGGTTCGATTTTTTTCGATTTTTGAACCCACTCCTAGGCTGATGTCAACTCAATGACTCGATATATTTACCTGACTCTAATACCAACTATTACGAGCTCTAGCCAATCGGAGAACAACCAAGATGCATAGTGAAACTTGGTTTGGCTCTAATATCATCCCAAGATTCCCAATGCAGTCTATTTTCTAGTATTCAACATCTCCGACATTAAGGATCCATTTGAGATTGTTTTTTGCATAAAGCACTTATACTAAAGTACTTATATACTAGCACTAGATGAAGCCCACACATAAAAAATTTAAAAGAAAAAAAGTACATGGAAGAAAGATAAGTTGGAGAGAAATGTAAAAGAGAGAATATGGGAGTTTTTTTTTTTATTTTTTATGATTTTAAAATATAGCTATGTTTTGTTGACATGTGGGTTAGAAAAGAAAAAAAAAAAAATTTTGTGCGAAATTACTTTAATGCTCATAATTTTATTTTGATATTGTTTTTTTGTCAATAGATTTTGTGAAATTAGATGATAGATTATGATTTTATTTTTTTTAATTATTCATGGAAGAATATAATAGTATTTTCCTTAGTTTTTAGTTGACAAATCCTCTTTGTAAGGATCATGAGGATCCTCAAATCGTGTCTGTTCATCGTATATCATGCAGTCATTTTTCATCAGGTACTATTCATATTTAATTAAAAATAAAATATTTAAAATTATTTCTGACCGTATGATATACGATGAATGGACACGATTTGAGAATCCTTAGAATCCTCACGAAGAGGATTCGAAGGGGATCCTCATTCGATAAAGAGTACTTGAAAATATGCATTGAAGAACCAACATATCCTTTAAAAAAAATTGTTTTTACATCTTTCAACCCAACGTTGTGAAAGCGATATTGGTTGTAAGAAATTATTTAACCATTCATGAAATTATCCAAACCGGCGCTAAACAGCGCGCCGCTCGATTCCGACCTTCATTTTCCTCTACCCTCTGCTATTTTTCCACATCCATGATTCTCTTCAACCCATTTTCGTCCTCTCTCCAATGGTTCCGACATCTCTCAATCGCACAATTTTCCAACTTTGCAACTGTCTCCTTTCACCGCTTTTTGCAACTTTCTAGGAAGGTGTAGATGTTGGATAACATAAATGATTATGATCATAATACGTATGTGAATTCAATTAATTAGATAATACCCAAATACATCAAACACATATATCAATACATAAAGCAGTAAAAAGGATATTTACCAGGTGAGAAAAGTGACGAGTTCAGAAGGAAATTTTTTTTTTTCCCGAAGTAATTCTAGATGCAAACCCCTAATCTCAATCGTTTAAACCACAATGCTAAGTCATCGGAGGTACCAAGAAAACAATTACACAAGCAAGAAAGCGCAAAGAATATTGAATTTTGATTCAACCTTTAAGAACCCTAATTTAAAATATTTCTATGTAGACTGTATTCCTATAAAATGAATAGAAAATCTGTATGAAAAGACATGGTCTATATTGTAATACAAGTTTCTTTCATTTTACCCAAATATAAAAAAAAAAATAAGGTTTGTTCTTCCCAGTAAGAGGAAGGACGGCCTCAGAAGACTCAGATACATTTGAGTTTTATCACTATCTCAATAATATGGGATAATCAAGCAATGTAGGCAAAATATGTTTTAATCATCACCTGCCTAACTCAATCACGAAACACCATAGAGATACGTATTATGGATAATCAATGCATACATGCAAACACCTTTTCGTTAAATTACGAAATTAATAAATTGCGATAATTGATCACACAACCAAAATAACAACACATACAAATTCATAGGGTTTTCCACGACACTAGAGATGCAATTTATGATTTTTGTTGTTGGATAATATAAATGATTATGATCATAATACACATGTAAATTCAATCAATTAGATAATACTCAAATGCATCAAACACATATATCAATAAATAAAGCAGTAAAAAGGAAAAAGGTAAAGAATGATTTGGCCTATGATATCAAGAGAGGCATGCTGTCACTGTCCTAAAGTCGTAGACGCCTTTCTACGTGCTGGTTATAATGGCTATCTACAACTCCAAGATACAACACTTGAATCTCACAGAGTATCTAATCCATAAGCACGATTAAAGTAGACGGGGTGCCACGTAGTGATCAATTGCCCATTGATGATCAAGATGACTAGGAAGATAATAAGGATTATATATGAGTACTGTAGTAGGAAGAGAAGAAAAACATTTGAACATATGTTAACCTCTGTTCTGTTTGAGGAGTTCACTATTTATAAAACTCTATAATGTCTTCTCTAATGAATATGACTCTTCATATTTTTGTTTAAAATAATAATAAATAAAGTTTTGAATCTTTAATAAAATAAAGTAAATAACCAATAGTAGAGCTCTAGCACGAGTGATCACACCACCACCTTTCATTTGTGCACTGTTGTAGGCACTAGGGGTGGGCAAACTGGTCTAGGAACTGGAGGGCGGGCCGGGTCTTGCCAGTTCGGGACGGGTACGGGACGGGTTCAAGTTTTGTAAACTCAAAACGGAACGGGCCGGGACGGGTACATGTAATTGGCGGGGCGGGGCGAGTTTAAATTTCTGAAAAACCGGTTACCCTAACCGGACCGGACCGGACCGTTTTCACCGTCCATTGTTTGGAGATTAAATCTCTACCGTTCATTTCTACCACTCTGACACTCGCCTCCTCTCTGGACTTTTCCAGGATCGATCCTTCTCCCTGAAGAGGGATTCATCCTCTCTCAAGATGGACTCTCACCTCCCACCGCTCACTCCTCCTCTCGTTGAAGCTACGGCGGTCTTCATCGGCGCTACCACTACCCCATCTTCTCCGCTCACACCTCCTCTGATTCAACGCACTTGACTTAATCTTTACCTCGTTCACTCAGCCCGAAGACGACTCGGTCCCGACTACCAGGTCAACTCGCCCGTTCGACGACGACGGTTACCTGGGCTACGACCCCCGACTCTCCTCCAGCGATCGACCGATTCCCCAATATTCCACGGCTCCGCCGCAGACGACGCTTTCGCCACTCAGCCGGCGTTGGAGGCCTTCTCTCCTCCCTCGATCTACGCCGAATCGAACGGCCAGGGCTTTGATGGAGGGTTTGGCAGGTCCGACGATCCGATTTTGCCGCCTTCGTCGGCGATGTTGCCTGGGGAGGGCTTCGTTCTCAGAGAATGGAGGAGGTAGGGTCTCGAATTCTGATTGTTTTCGATTGGACCGATAGTTCTGTATAGCAATTAAATTTTGACTCTTATGTGCAATTTAGTTGAAAGTTGTTGGTTTTGATTTGGCTTGATCTTTCTGTTGCTGAGAAATTGAGTGGAAGTTGTTGTTTTGATTTCAGTAACTTTCAAGAATTGCATGTGTGGTGATCAGTAATCATCTTTCTGATATCAAATCTTTATGAATTTAACGTGCCGATTGTTCGTATAAGAATGTGGAGCTGAATTCGAATCGAAAAAAGCCTCATGATTGTTGTCAATTTTTAGTTATTGACTATCAGATCGTCGATTCGGTCTCCTGATTCAATCTCAGTGTGGAGCAGCAAGAAAGATGAAAATAGAGGAACTTCTGAAAATTTCAATCTCCTGCTTTATCTCATTATGCCCAAACCGAAAAAAGAAGAAGTAATTGGACCTGTGGACTCATCCCGAATCGGCTCGTTTGTAACGGGCCGGGTTAAGTTTGGTTTCAAAATTCAAAATCCTTCTACCCGGTCCGGTCCATCCCGTTACGTTTTATACGCGTACGGTTTGGTTCCTTCAAATTTGAGCCCGGCCCGACTCGTGCCCAGCCTTAGTAGGCACCATTACTTGTGGAATGTATATTCCACGGGTTTCCTTTCCTTGGCGGCTGCAGATTCGAGTTTTGTGGTTTGGTAGAGGAGAATGGAATCTTCTTCATTTCCAATTTGTAGGATTTGTTTGGTTGGATCTCCAGTGGTTGCAAGAGTTGTTGGTACATGGTCGGGCGTCGACTGATTTCCAAGGGTTTTTGGGCTTTCTGTTTGTACGCGCTCAAACTTTGGGTTGGGCTTTTTCGTTTTGGGGTCCATATTTCGGTTCTTCGTTTAATTGTAATTAGGCCTCTCTTTGTACACGTTTGCTTTGTTGGTACTGAATTTTTCCTTTGACAACAAAAAATTATAAAAAAAATAAATAAATAAATGCAAGTAGCAGCCCATTTGCTGGTTTCGTTTACTTTAATTCTCTCGCTCTCTGTACTCCAAAAAAAAAAGACCGCAGCGATGCATTATTATTATTGCAGCTAATCAGGTAATATTCTGCATGGAGATTTTATTTTTGCAACAATTTAGTTTTCGACTAGCATAAATCATATCTGTGTCGAATTGGAATCTCGCGGGTGGATCCTAACAAACAATTTGATATATCTTTGTTTTGTTGAAATTTATGCCCACCAAGTGTTTGTTACAATGCCTCGTACGAGCAACTTCGGAATAATGTGCGCAGAAAATGAAGGCTTCCACTTCACCCTAGCAATTTATGCAAAAACAAAATTGCCCATGATCCTGAAACATTGTGTGAGTTGCAGATTGATGGTGCAGGTGTGAGCATATATTGCAAGTGGATTAGAAGACATTCAAACCTGTATTTTCTATGGAGAGGAGGACAATGCTATTCTGGTAAGGCGTAGAATCAACGTAGTTTTGACGGGCAACTACTCTGTTGGAGAGCGTTTAGAAACGGTTACAGTTATGCTTGGCCGGAACTTACTCTCAGTCAACCTACCTTCTTTGAGAGGTTTTTCATCAGCAGCAGCTGGTTTTCTTAGAAGTGGAGATACATTGAAGCAAAATAGGGTATTCACCAATGAAGATGTTTTGGAGTACTCAAAAGTGAGTCATGACTCTAACCCTCTGCATTTAGATTCCGAGGCTGCTCGAAATGCTGGATTTGAAGATCAACTGGTTCACGGGATGCTTGTTGCTGCCCTGTTCCCCAAGATCATATCTTCTCATTTTGTAAGTATGATGCTCCATAATTTTATCCTCCCTTCTCATGACTTGTTGATATGGTTCATTTGTAATATACAGTAATCCCATGGTTCCTAAAAATTCTGTCATTGGCTCATCGGCATGGAACATTTCTTACATTTATCGCTGAACATTTTCCTTTTTCGGTTGCATTTGTCGAGAACCCAAGTTCTAATTCCTTGATTTTGTTGTGGTGTTTCCAGCCCGGGGCTATATATGTTTCCCAAAGCTTGCATTTCAGGTTGCCTGTCTATATTGGAGAAGAGATAGTTGGTGAGGTACAAGCAACTAACATAAGAGAACAGAAGAACAGATATCTGTAAGCCACCTCATTCCTTGCCAAAGCAATTCTTCTACAGTTTGTATAACTTAAACAGAGACCGACTTAATTGGTTTTTGACTGTTTGGTTCAGAGTGAAATTCAAGACGGCATGCTTCAAGAATGGTGCTACCGCCATTGACGGTGAGGCTATGGCCATCGTGCCTACACTGGCTGCAGAACAAGCGAGTACTTTGGAATGACAGAAAGTCGGTTCAGGCCTACAACACTGACTTGCTATGAAATTAGACACTCAGCATGTGAAGTTAGCATGCTGTAAATCAATTGAAGCCTTCCATTTGTTTGTTTGTTTCGTTTAGGCTAATGAGCCATCCCAATTGCTTTTCTTTGAATAAAAATCAATTTTTTGAAAGCAATTTTCGCACACCCTTCGGTTTTTGAACAAGTCGAAGAAGAATCAAGGGGCGTAAATAAACATCGAAATTGTTTCCTGCATTTTACTTTGCTTAGATGGTTCTCCAGAGTTTGATTGTAATTACAGTTACTACGGTAGCCGAAGAGCCACCGAGGGGAAGAATGTCTGCATTTTACTTTGCTTGGATGTTCCCGAGAGTTTGATTGTAATTACAGTTACTACAGTAGCCGACGCGCCGCCAAGGGGAAGAATGTCAAAAATGCAGTGTCAACATTTCTAGGGTCATAAAACTTGGAGTTGCAGCTGCGCAATCATCCCGAATCATGTAAACAGATACGAGCGATGCAACCGCGGCTAAACACCCCTCAATTGGTAAAAGCTGATGAAGCTACACAGAGAGACTTCAAAATTTTAATTGCCTTATGTATACAAAACCTCTGAAAAGAAATCAACTCAACAAAATTTCCTTTTCCTCATGGCATACAAAATATTCTCCTTCACTTAAGCAGTTAGGTTCTCTCTTCATTGAACACCCGCATCGTCAAATGAAATTTCATTCTAATCATATGCCGAGCTCAATCTGGCCCGGACCGATCAAACCTCAGTAAAATTCCAGCGTGCCATCAATGGTGGCAGGTGGGTCAATTGCAATGCAGGTAGCTTTCCCCTCTGAATGCAATTGGGGTAAGTTGTTGGCATCCTTGGCCGGAACCCCTTCTGCAGTCCATAAGGTGACATGCGGCCACTCATTTTTAGACACTACTCTTTCGCCTTCGACAGACCCAAGGCTGGCTTCAAATGCAGCCATTTTATCCGAGAAGAAAAGCTTAGTTATATCCACAGGGACCGTTTTGTGAAGGAAGGTTCCGTAACTAGCCACGGCAGTAACACCATGACTTCTCTTGTGTGCAAGAGTAACATGAGCCTTGTCAAGTTTATCCAAATGCTTGTCTTTGAGGAAAGCTTCGGCTTCACTATGTTTTGCAGCCAACTGCACGAAAAGAAAAAAAGAAAAGAAACACGAGACAGATATGTCATCATAATCTCACTGCATAAGTGATGCGACTACGAAAAATAATTGAAAGCGAACATTAACTTACGCTATCAAGCAGACCACTGACTTCCATAACAGGCAGGCTAACGGCAGCAAAGACAATGGCGCCGAACTTCCTCTTCCCAGTATCTGGAGTTTTGTACTCACCTTTGCGACTTTTTTCAGCTGTTCTGACACTTCCTTTACAGCAGACTCAAAAGGAACCTGAGGTCATTAAGATTGCACAAAAAGTTTATTTAGTGATCTGAAAAGTTAATGGTTCATCAAGTAAATTCCAGAGACGTTTAATATAATAGAACTGGAAAATGTGGAATCAACGGCTCATAAGGTAAAAAAGAATATGCAAAAATGATACCGACCTGAACAGAATTAAGATACTCAGCATTGCCAAATAAAATATCCCGCAACTGTTTCTCCCATTTAGTCCACTCCTTTGCATAGGTTCCCTTGGTCGACTCCAATCTGAGTACAGGTTTACATGCAAGGAGGTAAGGTTTTCCCACATGAAAGCGGACACAACAGAGGTTAAACGACTAGGAAAATTCTAATTGTCATGCTACTATGGTACGCTGTACGCAAACAGCTAAAAGCTTAACTTCATTGAAATTCCAATTAAGTAGGAAACGAAAATGAAAATGAAATAAGTATCTCCTGTGGTGGTCAAATCTCATTTCATGTTATAGTGTCCAAATGGCTAACCTTCCATGTTTGGCGGTGTGAAGCTTGTATAGATTTATTCCCTCCTCCAGAATATTCTTCACGGGATCAGGTAATGGATTCCTGGGTATGCAAAATCAATCCCATGACATTAGTGTATTGCAATGCAAGAGGGGACAAATATAAGACTTCACATTTTACACAAGCAAATCCCCATAAAGTTAATGTAACTGCATGGCTAGAGAGGAAAGATACAAGCTTCATACAAACAAATAATATACCTCATCCTATGCTTTTCATATGTTATGGAATCAACCACACAAACCAATTGGATTATCTTTTCCTCTATCCATAACACAGTTTTTTAGAGAGTCTTATAAGGCAGTAAGGCAGTGAACACAATCTTTTAATTCATTAGTAAAATAAAAGGAAACACACACACACACACACACACACATATATATATATATGTATGTATGTATGTATGTCTGTGTGTGTGTGTGTGTGTGTGTGTGTGTGTGTGTCACTAAATACTTTTCGTTGGAGATTACTCATATGAACTGAGAATTCCCCTTAATCCATATAGTAACTACAATCCACCCACCCATAAATTAAGGCATGCAAAGAGTGCTCCTAGCAAAAACCCCTGCCTTACCAGGTGCGTGATTTAAATTACTAGGAACAGTTTTCCCCTCATATTTATCATTATCAAATATAGAGAGCATTACAGAAAACAACCAATACGAGAGGTCTCAGGAAACAGAAACTACCTATCAGACTTCAGCAATGGCATCTTGACAAGCGAGCCAAAACGCTCAACTAATTCCCCATCAAACTCTTGGCGACTCTGAAAAATTTAGACAAAACCAAATTCAGAAAAATGTAATGAAGTTAGGTGCATCTATAGAGCATGGACCAGAGTACATAATTCATGCCTTGCCCTCGTAAAGGTGATAGAACATTAGCAGCACATAGCCAGCATTTGGAGATTCCTTGTCAAGGTTTCCCTTCAGAAATTGAGAGCATGTAAGTATGCAAATAAATATAGGTGTCTCAGATCTATGAAGAAAAAGAACATGAGAGAATAAAATGCATACTGGATGATTAGCACGTTGAAGCACCCGAGACATGAAAATTGCTAATGCATCAAGAGAAAATGGATTTGAATCGGTTCCTGCAAATTAAAAGATCACAATGTAAAAGCATATCCAATGGCCTCAAAATCATTTCCTAACTGAAGTACATTCCATTCATCTTTAACTACACTACAAAGTGAACTGGAACACAACAAATAACAGCCTCAGGAGCAACAGAACCTTCAGAATCAGGCACAACTGGAACCGCGGAGGCCCTAGTGCTGTTGCACATGTGTTCAATCTGCAAAAGAGAGACGAGAAAAATGGTCAGTGTAATTATGATAAACACAAATCAGTTTCGGTTTGATAATTAATAAACAGTTTAATCAAAAAAAAAAAATCATTCATATCTGGAGATCTTTTTCATGATTCCTTTCAATCGAGTAGCCACCAATCTTGTTGGACAAGACGTCCTTTTTAGTTCCTTTGGGTTACCATTTTGGGTTTTATTGTTTGTTTCCGGAACATCACCCCATTTAGGGTTAAAAGCAATCCACTTTTGCTTATTAGTCCTACAGAAAGTGACTAGCACTAAGCAATACAAGTTTTGGTTAGGACCTTGGGCTACAGATCAACCTCCACATGTCTGCATGGAACACTACTTCTGGATTCTCATGAATAGATTGTAGAACAATTCTTGAAGTGAACCCCAAAAGAAAATTACCTGTCTCCATACTTCTTCATTTGGGGCATTCTTGTCTGCAAGAATTATGGAATATGGTTTTTTCTTGCGCTCTTCAGCAACCTTCTGCCAATATTTTCCTGTTAAAAGACAATAAACAAGTAATCTTAATGTTAATAAGTCCTCCAATAATCTTTTGACGTACTAATTCATTAAGCATCTTGACAATAGGATACCAGTGGATCTATTCTAAAGGATACAGAAGTTTCGATATGAAGGTACGAACAGTATAATGAGAAGAAGCCTATTAAATTCTACGTATTTTTAACTTCCAATGTTTATAGAGTTTGAGTCCAACTTCAACCAATTGGCGATGGGTGGAGAGTACTAATATCTTTTGAACTACCGTGCAAGGCTTCACTTTCCCAAAGTGGGACAGTACTCTCATTGGAGGTAATAAAAGATATGAACAATAAATGAGAAGAAGTCCTCAAATTCTAGATATTTTGAACTTGTCATGAAGCTCAATCATATTGCGTAGGTAAATCCTTGCATAAATTCAGCACCATGGTCAAGGATACCTATGATATGCTGGGATGACCTGATCAGATTCTTACATAGAAACTGCTAGTTGAAGGATGATGAAGGATAACTATATTATGAGTGCATGATGAAGAAACTGCTAGAAACCTTCAATGTCAAAAAAAATGTAATTTGAAGTGTTCACAAGAGTTGTATTTCTAGGTGCTTCAACAACAAAATTACCTTTGATAAGATCACCCATCAGGCTTTGAATTGGTCGATCGTCTCCCATTCTTCCCGGGTCTTGAAGTAGTTCCGTGCATAGTGCTGACTTAGCAGAACCAGGTAGTCCTGAAAATTCCAAGCCAAGAAAGAAACATCAGGAAATGCATAGAACATATGCTTTGACTTCCATAAACCATTACCAAAGAGGGGATAAATAAAAATATAAGAACCCAATCATATTCACCGTCAAAACAATTATAAACACCCATATGTAAATATAAAAGCAAATACCCATCAAGAGATATTCAGATGCACAAGGGCACACTGCCAAAGAAGTATAAAAAGAGAAATATCGAAATGTTAAACATGGAAGGTGATGCTTCCCAAGTAACAAAAAAGTTGCACGATGTATAAGTATATACAAAGAGATATCTTTCAAACGTTGTTTATTGTATTCATGAGAACTTTCCAACGTTTCAAAACTCCATCGATTTGACACAATCTTACCAGGAAAGAATACAATCAGACCCTCAGCCTTTGGGATAGTGTCCCTGCCTGAGGCACTGGGGCTTGATGGTGCAACCTCCTGCTCCCTCTCAAGATCACCCTCTTCATCTCTTCCTCCCTCAACAATGGCCAGGAAATCTTCAGCCCTTACAAAGTTTCCAGCAGATCCAATGAGAGACTGATTCTGTGGACTGCGTTTCGCATACTGTTCAAGAAAAGGCTCAGCCTCACTGAGGTAAACTGATGATGAAAGTGGTTTGTTTCCACATTTCCTTCGTATGTACACAGCCCTGAGCATGAAGGAACAAAATTCTACCAGGTAAGAGATAATCACAAAAGTCATAAAAGCAAAGAAAATAACAGAGTAATGTTACACAAATCACCATTCATCAAGCATCTTTCTGAGTTCCCTCTTCTTTGGTTCTGAAGTATTCCATATTTTCATTTGCCTGTAATGACAGACGCAAAGTATAAATGGTTAAAAAAAAACAAGATTTTGTGGTACTAGCATGCTAAAGAATAAGAAAAGCACTATGGGGTCTCTTTCACTGCAATAAATAACAACCACACTAGTTTATAACACCATATTGCTCATGTCTCCACTTAAGTAACATCTTTTCCAACCAAAAAAAAAAACTTATGTAACATCTTAATATATGTGTGATAAATAATGGTGACTAGTGACTAAAATATACTCATTTTAAGATGTAAAATGTAAGATAACCTGAGAACCTCACCTCTCGTAATAGGTCTTGTAAGCAGCTGTACCTTCTTTAAAAAGAATTGACAAACCATTGCGAATCAAAAAGGTTCGCAGCTGCAATGAAAGATAAGCAGAATCAATATTTAATTCTTTGAACCCTTGTATGATGATTCGAACATTGATTGGTACACATTACATCAAAAGTAAATCGAATGAATAAGTAATATGCTCATAGAGAAAATGAAGAAATCAAGAGATGTAGTACCAAATGATAACTGTCGGAAAGCTTAAGTTGTTAGTATATGATATGAGTGAACAAATTATTCATACTCTGACACACCACCGCCATGCATGAGTTCTCTCCACCAATAAAAACTACAAAACACTCTACCCAACAAAGGAAAAGAGGAAACAATTGGAAAACAAAACAGCGAGTTACAAGATCCAGTAGACAATTGGTACTTCAATTCAACAGTTTGTTTCTGCCACTTCCATTTTCTTATTTAATACTTTACATCCACCATATACCATATTAAAACATAGCTAGCCTACTAGTATTTTCATTCACTTTAATCCCTTCAATAAGGAACACACTAGTTGCACTATTTTGCTTCAGTCGCCATACAGAATTTATGTAAGAATTCATTATTGTCAGTAAAATATTTTAGCTGCTATCCATTTGATTTAACCTTGCTAATCCAGAGGATATAATCTTGATTAGATACTATTATTATAATAATGTACCACCTTCATAGCCATTTTCAAACAAAAGAAAGGTCTATTTATCAGCCTTATATGGTGAAAAGTATTCTTCTAATAAATTTGACAGGAAAAAGAGAACAATCACCATACTATTTTTGCTTCCTTGAGGGAATTTTATGATTACATACTATTCTACTAGGATAGGACTACATACCTTGTATGTAAGAAATTTCAGTTTTATCATTAAGTTTGCATCTTCGTCAGCCAATCCATATTTTCCAGGCATACCACTGTTACCATCTTCCACAATGCTGCTTTTGCCTTTTGCGATCTCAGCAGCTCTCTCCTTGCTTGCCTTGAATAAATTAATGTCAACAAAAAAACCTACAAATATTAAGTGTATCAGATTCAGTACTGAATAAACGACTCAAGAAAGCAAAACAAAATATAAGGCAAACCTATTCTTCCAAGGTGTGATATATGCTTGCATCATTCATTAAAAGACACATGCATTATAGAAAGGTTCACCGAATGTTATGGGGGCTTATAGTTAAGAAAAAAGCAATGAAAGATTGATTCTCGACCTTCAGTCTAACCAGACTTATGCCTCACTTGTACCAAGATGACACCAAAAAGATAAAATAATATCATTGAAAGGTTAAACAAAATAAGAACCAAAACCCTATGTCCAATGTGCATACTTTCAACGACCATTATTGAGTAGACAATCTATAAAACATGTCCATTGTCCAGTACAGAAATAAATATTAACTGGTTATAAGCGTGAATTTTTCCGCTCAGCAAGGGTTTTTTTTTTTACCTCGATATAAAGGCCACAGTCCTGGCTTAGACCTGAAATGCACCAAAACGTATGCTCAATGAACCCAAGACGTGTAAAAAATAAAGTAAGAAGAACAAAAATATAAACAAAAGTCTAGCATTCAAAAAGAAATCTCAAAATAACATAATAGAGATTAGAGAGTGAATTTGAAAAATACCTCATCTCTTTCTGGTAACGCCTGAACGCAGAGTCACTATGGACATGGATGACCATTTTATAGAAAAGGTTGTCATTTGATATGGAATCAATTTTGTGGTAGTCATGGTAACATTTAAAGGCAGCAGGAAAACGCTTTTCTTTCATTAAACGAATCATTTCCTGATTCAATAAATAGAATATTATTTACAAAGGGATAATTGTAGATCAAAACTAGCAGTTCACAGTGGATTGTATGTAGTAAACCATTAAAAGAATATGTGGACAGAGATGCATGCATTTAAGATTGACTGGATATATAATTTTTTTAATGGTCGACGATTGACTGGATTTCGTCTGTAAAATTTTGCGGACGCTATTATTTCAAGAAGATTGAAATGAAGACTAGAATGACCTGCAATTTGGTGGTAGAAAAATCTGCAGGATGAGATTGCAAAAGTTTTGATAGCACAGATTTATCTGCGTTTCTGGAATGGTTGTCACCAGCTCCAACTCCAAACCAGTCCGAATGGTCAGGGCAAAAAGAGGAGCCAACACCCTCAAGAAGCGCTTTTATTTGCTGCATGAGGATTTCAGAAAAATTATTTAAAAATAGTACATCTACATTCTAATATTGTTGATAACAGCAAAGCAATAGAAATCTCATATCCAAACAATAACTATAACCTGCTTTTCACTCGACCTATTTGCAGCACAAATATCTCTTGCGCTCGGTCCCAAATCAAGACCCGCTGAAACATAGAGTAAACCCAGTGATGATCTAAACAATGAAAAGAAAGCTTCAAAACTGACTAGCATTCCCATGGGTCAACAAAATTATCTTCAAGAGGGAAGTAGGAAGAACTTTTTGAATGGATTGTTAAGACCAGGCAAGTATAGCGCAAGGCAAAAAATTGTTTGCATCATTAAATGTAATGGAATATATTTGGGAGATCAATGGAAACAAATTAACATGCAACAACAATTTCAACCTTTTGTTAGCAGAAAAATTCATTTAGGTACCAAAAAGGGAAAGAGAGACAAGAGTTTAATAAGTTTCAAGTGAATGTTGTGGCTGAATTGGAAGAACAACACACCCACAAAAAAAACTCCAGGTTAAAGTACCTATAATGCGCCCCCCCCCCCCCCCCCCCCCCCCCCCCCCCCCCCCCCCCCCCCCACAAAAAAAAAAAAAAAAAAAGATGAAGAAGGAAACATCATACCTCCATCCATTGGTGGAGGAGGGAAATCTTTCAAGACTTTTTCCATATGTTCTAAGCTTTCCTGGCTTACAATACGAGCAACAATGCCCTCTAAGATTTCACCCTGCTCCTTTACATGATCTTTTGAACCTGCAAACAGTATTACAATCGAGTTCCAAACATCACAAATACCTCTTGAAACCAGTGTCCAACTGGGGATAACACAAAACAAACAACAAAGGAAATGGAAAATCTCATTAACATGTTCACCTTTCGGATACACAATCATCAATACCCATTTTATTCTAAATTTATTAACAGTATTCATGTTCCGAATAATTTTGTTCAAAAGCCTCTTTTTCAAGTGATTGACAAAGCTTTAGTGTTGCAATATACTATAAACACAATGCTTCTATAACTTCGGTCTTCATTTTCCCCTTTATCCTACAAAGGTTGTTTAACAGGCAATACTTATGAAGAGGTAAGCTAACAGGCATCACTAGAAGTGGGAATCGAAATTAAAGCAAATTCGCTGAAGAGTTTACCTGGTATAGATATATCTGCAACTTCATTAAGAGCCATGCATACAGGTGTTGCAGTTCCTTCTTCGCAGAGAGCATCAAAGGCAGCAAAAAATGATGTCACTGACTTCCTTTTGTAATACACAAAGAAAAAGATTCATCAGGACTTCATTAATGATAAAATTGCAATAACTATAACAAATCAACTGTCCTAATGCAACTGCTCCTTTGAAATACCCGAAGATTGTACTAACTTTAGTATCAAGTAACTGCCTAGACTGAAAGCAAAGAAGTTATTATCTTTCAAACTTAGTATGACTAGAAAACATAACTGCCATGACCATAACCATTCGTGTGACATGGAAATTACTGGTTGTCACCTTGTTGAGAACAGCCATACATGATTTGTTGGTAGGCGCCATTTTCTACAGAAAGCAATTATCTCAGGGGTTGAGTAGAACTTTGGCTTTCCATTGCCCAAATCTGTGACTGCCGTCACCACAGCTGTTTAATAAATAAAAAATCACATGAGCTTGAAAATCTTTTTGCGAATATTGAGAAAAGGCTTACCCATCACTTGAATCAAATACAAGTGATGACAAGTGCAATCAGCTACAATCATGGTTCCTTATTCTGGAAATTCAAGAAACAATAAACGACAAAATTATCCTAAAAGACAAACATGTTTAGAGTCAAATTTTAATATAATTAAAATGGGCATTAATAATATATGACGCACTGGAAAAGCCAGGGGAGAGACACCATGCATCTGACTTTACAGAGTACTTTAACACAATCCACAGGAAAATGAATTATAAAATAGTAACTCAGTACCAAAATCTTCTTTCGGGCGTTGTCCATGGTCTCCTAGAACAGCAGTTACGAGTTCCATTGATATGCACATACGATTCCTCTGAAATAGTGACCAACAGAAAAATTAGGGGAAGGGAGTAAGAAGATTTATTCAAGCATAACCACCGGTGACTAAGTTATTAAATAAACAAATTTAGAAAAGGCTGAAGTCTAAATTCAGCCAAAAACCAATACTTTGATAAAAATAGTTAGCCTCTCTCGAGAATAAATTTTTTTATTTTTAAGAACTATCACAGTCAACCTTAGATTTGACTAAACAAGCACAGAAAGGAAGAAATTTATAGTTATTAATGAAGATCAGTTTTCTTTATGTTCAGGTTTCTCATGTGAATAGAAAACCTCAAGGAAATCATTAAACTCTTCTTGCATTTTTGGTGCTTCACGTCCCCATGCCTCCCGAAACATCCGTCCAAGAACAAATACACCTACAGCCGTATATCTGTAGTAGAAATAGAATATTCAGCAAACCACGACTAACCTCTATAAATAAGTACAGAACAAGGAAGAAATGCAGACATAGTGGAAACATTCAACACATTAAGTTTCAAGCAAATGTTTTCCTCGATCAGATTTTTTCTCCAAAATGGTTCCAGAACTTGCTCTGTAATCAGATTCATTTGAGTATTCCAATTAGTGATAAAGTGGAAACATCCAACAAATTAAGTTTCAAGCACTGGTTCCAAAAATGCAGATATAGTGGAAACATGCAACACATAAAGTTTCAATCAAATGTTTCCCTCGATCAGATTTTTTCTCCCAAAATGGTTCCAGAGCTTGCTCTATAATCAGATTCATTTAAGTATTCCAATTAATGATGACATAAGCAATAGAACAAATTTACTTAATAAAAGTTTACAGTTAAGAAATTCGTGTATTGTACAAATTACGAACAGTATTCTAAGGAATACAATGTCCTTTTGCTTGTGCACTGCACACATCAGGCCCTTCAAGACATGAGGTTAAAAAAGAAACTACAAGATATTTAACACAACTGACTCCATTGATCTTTTCGTTCATTGAGTGAATTGAACAATTAAATAATATAAAAAGGATGGGAAGAAATGGTCGTCTTGTGCATACATATTCCCAAAGCTGTTTTTGGCATATGCCCCACCATTATTACCGGCGTACATAAAAAGAGACCCCGAGTGTTTAAGTGAAACCTGCAAAATGTTTCATAGTCAATAAATTCTTCATTTGAAGATTAATTTAGTAAAATAAAAACAAATTGAATCAACCAGAAAACTGTAAATCTAAGCAAGCATAAGCAACTGGAGGCTTCCCAACTCTTACGAGAGAGTAAGAATGATTGCTAACATGAAGGCCAACAGGTAAAATGTCCATGCAGCAAGAAAGCAATTCAATAGCTCATAAAACACCCTTACCTCCAAGGTAGCCAAGCCGTTAGATACCATCTCTATCATCCTTGTCCTAATCTGAATAAAGAAATAGTCATCAGACAAGTATTCAGATAAGATCCAAGAATAAATAAACAATGTCATCATTATCTAAAGGCAAGTAGCCATTTAATCACATCACTATTCTATAAAATATGAGAACATTTCTATTTGTTTTCCTTGGCTATATAACGTAATCCAGTGACGCAAGCACATGCTAGTTGTTGGAGAAAAAACCTGCATAGCGCTATTGATGTTGGTAATTCCCATACAAGAGACACAAATGGATAAATATATTTGAAATTGGAAACGCATGAAGAGAAATATACCTCCCCATCTGTCTTCTCATTTTCAAATTTGGGATAGAAAGTAGCTCGTATTTGCACCTGAGCATAGGTGGAGTTGTCCACAGTAAAATTTTCCAACAGATTACCATTGAACAGCTTACTTAAACCAACTCTGGTTTTTGGAGCTGCTGCTCGTTGAGCTCCATTTCCCTGGGTTCCAACTGTACTTTTATCAACATTTGATTCAACTTCTACCGCCTTAGCTCCGCTCACTGTCCCATATGATTTTGGCATCCAAATTCCTTTCTGCCCTTGAACTGGACCCTGATTTGCCAATTGGACCTTCCCAAACTGTGTGGGTTCAACTGAAGGATTGGCCTGTCCATTGCCTCCAGTAAGACTCAACTCACCAACTCTGTAAGTGACAGCTGCTGGAGAATCCCCAGTGGACGTGGACGGGCTGTCAGTCTTTTGCTTTTGTGTCCACTTTTGTTCTGTACACCCACCCCTTTGCTGCAAAGTAAACCAAACATCCCAATCATACACTTAAGCAAGGCAATGTTCAACTAAAGTAAAAACAACCAGTCTTCACCACAATGTATATAGGCCGTGAGGCTCTTCACTTTATCAGGAGGCAATGTCATTACAACTCCTAAACCGGGACCAGAACCGCATTAAGATATATACAATCACTCCCGCGCAATGTATAATACTGCTATAATTTTCCTACTACTACAGAAGAATACCAAATATTTATATGGGCCGAACCAAGTTTTCGCTGAAACTAATATCACACTACAGAAACAACGATACAGTCCCGAAATACCACCCCGAATTACAAAGCTAAATTCATCCAATTTAACCATAATTGGCGAACGATCAACTTCCACAGCAATAATAAGCAATCTCCGCCAAACATTTACAAATGGAGTGCATAACAACACGGTTCGAAATTCACAAATCGCAATTAACCGATTCGCAACAAAACGTTTCGGCCAAGAAAATTACTCAGACGACGATCAACAAACCGAAACCGCCACCAATCAAATTTATAATCATATTCAAAGTAAACGAGCTGCAAAAAAAAAAAAAAAAAAAAAAAGAAACAGAAAATGATCGCCGAAATATACAAAAACAGCGTAAAAAAGAAAAGTCAAATTAAAATAAGATAAAATTGGTACCTGGTTGTAAGGCATGGTGGAATGGGGGAGAGAGATGGAAGAGGAGAGAGAAAGCGAGGGAGGGAGAAAGCCAGGATGGGCGGAGGAAGGAGAGGAGGAGCGGAGCAAGAGGAAGGTTCCGGAAACGAAGGCGGACGAAGACGAGAGGGGAGGAGTGAGAGCGAGAGCATAGATGATTCTCTGCGACGCCCACATATGATTGCTACACTGGACGTGCCACCACTATACGGTTCTATATATATATATATGAGAGAGACAGAGAGTTTCCTAGAGAACGAATGCGGATGAGGCTGATGAGCCCGCCAAGTGGACGAGAGAGAACTTCTAGGTAGCAGCGACCGGGTTCAGGGGAGAGGCGCAATGAGTTTTGGTGTTCCGCGAAACACAATATTGTGAATGGCGGTATTTCAAAAGGAAAATTTTTAATTTGAGATTTAATCAAAAAGATAAAAATGTGTTGTAACTGGTAAGTGAACCCTTAAAAAGGAATTGTAGCGATCGTCTCTCAATTTTAACCTAATTAGAGTAATAGTTCTTCAACTAAAAATTTATGATTATTAGTCCCTTAACTCTTTAAAACATGCAACTATGATCATTTTCGTTAATTCCGTTAGAACTTTCACCAAAATGAGTCACGTGTCACACAAGTGAGGCTGAATAGAGGGGCAAATATGGAAAACAAAATAAGAAAAATTGGATCAATACTCCTTCAACTTTAACCCAATTAGAGAAATGGTCTTTCAACTTTCACTCAATTGGAGCAATGATCCCTCAACATAACCCAATTGTAACAACGGTCCTTCCAACATAACTCATTTTGACGGAATTCTAACTAAGTTGACGAAAAGAACTATAGCTGCACGTTTTGATGAGTTAAGAGACCAATTGTTATGAATTTTTAGTTGATGAACTAATGTTCTAATTGAATTAAAATTAAAAGACCATTACTATAATTTTTTCTATTAAAAAAAAGTGCTTAATTATCAGCCGCATGTGGTTTACAAAAATAATTTATAAATTGATTTCTCAGGCATTTTTTTATTATAAATTGTCCCATTTGATCCAACATTAAAATAGACTGATAAGCACAAATGAGTTAAGTCAATTATAGAGGGACATCTTAAGCTCAATAAATTCATAAACTATATCGATTAACCCGAGGAGCTTCTAGATCGAAACTCAGATACCGAGGAAACCAATCCCATCAAACCTGTTGCGGTGGAAGATGGCATCCATAACTAGGATCGGCGGCTGTTAGGGTATGGAAAAGCTGAAGAAACCAGCTTGAATGAACTAAAATCAGAAGGTTGAACTCTCACACACCGACATTACAAGACAACATCTCATCTACCATGACAATTTGATCACGGGCATTAAGAGTCCATTGTAAAAAATACAAATTTACCATGGGCATGGTGAGCACGTGGTAACTAACAAATTTTTATCATAAGCAAACTTTAGTCTGTGGTAAAATATTAATTAATAACCACGTGCAAAGTTGCATGTTGTAAATATACTAAGCCACCACGCGTAATACTCGTGGTTAATATGATTAATATCCATAGCAAGCGCCGCCCCCCCCCCCCGGGCGGCGGCTAGCCTTTCTCACTTTATGGCTTAGAAATTGGTATGCAAATATTTGGACGGATTTTAGGGTTATTGTTTTGAATTTGATTCTCTATATTCTCACTCAAATTTTGGAACTTTGCTCTTGTATTTTAATTTTGTATTGTATTTGTTCTAATACTGTTGTAGTTCAGGTGCCATCATATGGTTAGTAAAATTGAAGATGTTTCCCTCAATTTCATTAAATAACCTAAGCTTGAATAAATCTTGGTAACCCATAGATTTGAAATATGTCCATTGTGATAAAAAAATCAGTGGGATGATCCACTTTGCTTCTTAGGTATGTGTATGGGTATGTCTTGTTCTGATTGAGATGTTAAGGGAAAAGCTCCAGTGTAATAAAGAACAGTTTGTATGAAGGTCTCGCTATCTCTCGCCCGCTCTATATGTAATTGCATCCAATTACTTAGATGTAAATAAATGGCAATCCTGATTTCAAGTTGTTTTCTTATACGTTCAGGTTATGGGTGCTTAATGAATGGAGACGCAGATGGTGGCTACGAATGGTGCGACTCGTGTTCATGGCTTCTCAGAAAATGTATTTGCCTTATCCATGTTTTTTTAATAACGGGCATTACTTGTGGTAAATAAGTAATCCACAACGGCAATTGTGCCCGTGGTAAATTTCAACCTACAACGGGCACTGTTTGTGGTTACATTATATTTGACAACGGGCATAGCTCGTGGTAGAAATTGAGACTTTTTATCACATCCAAATTACTAATGGGGACAATGTTTGTGGTGGATTGTAATCTATCATGAGCATTCATTGTGGTAGATGAGCATTTTTCTTCTAGTGCGGAGAGAAACTCTCGCGCTAACGGGAGAGAAAACTCCATTAACTTGCTAAATTACCTTATTGCAACTATTTTACACTCTTCATTGATCTCTTGGTCAATTAGTTAACAACTCTGGCTCGGTCAAGTTGCCGTCTTTGTTGCCGTCAAATGATCGGAAGATCTCGCGCAGCTGTGTCGTCTGCTCCTCCTCCATTATTCGTCGCCACCATCGATTTATATTGTTTGCTTCTAGTGCTAGGTGCTACTCATGAGCTTGCATGACTAAGTTCACGAGAGAAAATTAGGGACGAGGATCCTCTCCGAATTCTCTTTGTGAGGATCTCTGAGACCCTCCAATTACGTATGTTCATCGTATATCGTATGATCATAAATCATTGTATTTTTTTTAATTTAAAGTTGAATATAAACCGTACCTGAAGAAAAATATATGCACGATGTACGATGAACGAATGTGATTGAAGGATCCTCAAGATCTTGAGGATTCTCATTTAGAAACAAGGACTTTGATTAATTAAATAATTAATTAAAAAAGATTAGTAGCCTCCTACGTCATCAATAGTCGCTTTGGCCGAGTGGTTAAGGCGTGTGCTTGCTAAGTGCATGGGGATCCCCCGCGAGAGTTCGAACCTCTCAGGCGACGATTTATTTTTAATTTTTGTTTAATTTTTTTCGACCATGGTTGTGGTGCTCTATCTATAGGATCATATAAATTGGAACAGTCAATATTTGTAGGGATTATGTTACATTCACAACGTGGCCATGCAAAGCTTTTTTTATCATTGTCCAAAAACGTAACAAGAAACTAAAAGTAAAAAGCACGAAACGTCTCATGATAGGATGATGAGGCAATGCCGGTGATGTAGAAAAACATGTTTTGCCATAAAAAGTATGTACACACATATTGTAAAACACATTGTGTACATATATATAGTACATTCATCAATATTAACCAAAAGTTACTGTACCATAAAACATTTGGTAAATTCTTCAAATTGAAAACATGGGTACATTCTTCAAAATCATGAAAAATAATAATAATGAATTCTAGGCTTAATAACATTAATAAATTTCTTTGAATAACTTCACGTGAATACATTTTCAAATCAATGAGAAAAATGTACCCATATATGTTTTAAAAAATAGATTAAAAGAAAAGTGAATAGATTTTACATAAAAAAAATGGGTATGTTTTACATTAAAAGAAATTGGTATATTTTACATATAACAATTGGTATATTTGAATGGGTATGTTTAAGAGATTAAAAAAAATTGAAAATCGATGATGGTGTTGTTAGCTTTGTACAGTTTGTAATTCTTTTTTAATATGTGATTATTTAAAAAAATGTATTTATAGTAAATTTCCAATTTTGTGGGTTTATATATATATATATATATATATATATATATATATATATTTTTTTTTTTTTCTTTTTTTTGGAATTTTTTGGAATTTTTTTTTTATAACGGGCATTACTCATGGTAAATAACTAATCCACAACAGCAGTAGTACCTGTGGTAAATTCCAATCTACAATAGGCATTGTTTGTGGTTACATTACATTTGACAACGGGCATAGCTCGTGGAAGAAATTGAGACTTTTTATCACTTCCAAATTACTACCGGGCACAATGTTTGTGGTGGATTGCAATCTATCACGGGCAATCACCGTGGTAGATGAACATTTTTCTTCTAGTGCGGAGAGAAACTCTCACCCTAACGGGAGAGAAAACTCCATTAACTTGCTAAATCACCGTATTGCAATTATTCTACACTCTTCATTGATCTCTTAGTCAATTATTTTACAACTCCGATTCGGTCAAGTTGCTGTCTTTGTTGCCGTCAAACGATCGGAAGATTTCGCGCAGCTGTGCCGTCTGCTCCTCCTCCATTATTTGCCGCCGCTGCCAATTTATATTGTTTGCTTCTAGTGCTACTACTGGTGCTACTCATGAGCTTGCATGAGTAAGTTCATGAGAGGCAAATAGGGAAAGACCATGATGAAATTTATGTTGGAAGTATGCCCATAAAGCCACTCATTTGATGTAATAGCTTTTTTGGAATACTTATTGTGTTAAACTTTTATATGTTTAATAGAGGGCAAAGCTTATTGTTAATCACTATTTATAGTATCTTGTGTTTAAGCAATAAGGGAATCCAAGGAATGTATTTGATCTAAGAGACAAGTGATTTAAGTTAGTTAAATTAACAGGACCTTTCTCTTATGTTCATTCCTAAAACGTTCCTAGCCATAGGATTGCCAATTGGGCATTGACAATCCGCTAAGGTTAGTATGTGTTATGTCGACTCAAGCGTGAGTATGAACTAGTCTCAAGTCATTTGGTGTTGGACACTAAGGCAAACACATAGGTGCTCGAAAGAGTAATCGAGTACACTGAACAACGATCAAACGAGAGTTCGAACATACATGTCATGTGAGAACTCAATAGTTGCAATATGCAAAGTAGTCCTTTGACCTGAGGCATCATTGATGTCTAATGGTTAGGTCCTTGATCTTTGATTATGTCAACGGCATTCCATTGGAGTGTCCACGGCATTGTTGGGGTCAAGCTATCTAGTCATGTAGGCATATGAATGCACAACAAGGGATCTCTAACCTTCCATGGTGGAAGGAGAATACTCTAAGATATGATTCGAGAGTCTTTGGCCAAAGCATATGAATATGACTAAGGAAGCTTGTTCCAAATCTTATTCAATTGAATCATATAGAGAAGTATCACATTGGATAGTAGACATGAAACAAACTATCACTTAAACAATGTGATTAAGAGTATTGTATTAGAGAAGGACCGTATTGCATTGTAGTTGTAACTGGATAGGTTCTCCAACCACCTCTACTTAGCTTGGGTAACCATGACATGCTGCTAGGCGTCACCCATGGTTTGTGGAAGCCCTAAAGATTAGCAAACACTAATTTTAAGGGAGAATTGAAATGTGGTTTCAATTCACAATCGATCGTTAAGAGTAACATCGCCCACTACCTCGCTAATTGGAACCTAATGGATCGTACACCGAGTAAGGATATAAGTGAAGAAATTATATGAAATGGATAAGCAATTAAATGGTTTAATTGAAGAATGGTCAAAATTAATTAAATAGTTAATTAATTATACGAAACATTCGTATTGGACGTTTAAGTTAGTTTTGGGCTTCGGGGCACAAAAACGTTTTGGTCCACAAGGCCCATTATGTTTAAGTTGTATGACAACTAAAACAAAATGGGCAATTAAGCCCAATAACAATATATGGCCGGCCATAAGGGTGGAGGGTAGTGAACTTGGCTTAATTGCAAGTTTGCCACTCCATTGTGAGGTGGTATAAAGACATCTTTATAGCCATTTCATCCTAAGGGTTTTCTAATTGAATTTGGGTGAAACATATTCTCTCATTTTCTACATAGAGGCCGGCCACTTAGGGGAGGAACATCTAGCAATCTTCTTCTTCCCTAAGTCATCCATTTCATCTTCACACTACATCTTTGGTGTGGAGACTTAGAGACACCAAACCTTTGGTGTTTTTGGAGAACAAATCCTCAAATCCTCAAAGAAGAAAAGGAGCACTAAAAGGGAGGAAATCACAAGGAAGATCCAAGGAGCAAGGAGGTGACTTGAAGGCCCTCCACTTGGGTGAATCCCTTGTGTAATCAAGGATGAGCTTCAAGGGTAAATAATCTCTAAATTCTTATTCTCTTTAATATTGTTAAAGAGTCTTATGGTTCACCATATACTAGGCTTTGAAAGTCATGGGTTTTATGAATTGTTTTTTAATGCATGCCTACTTTAAAGTGTTATTAGTATGCCTATGTATTCAAATGTTCTTACATGTTCTTAGCTAGGACAAAATTTTTCCTTCAAGTGGTATCAGAGCCTAGGCCTAGTTTATGGTGGATCCTTTTGGGTTTTGTGATTTTTCATATTTTGTGATTTAAGTGTTGTAAATGTTACAAGCTTTGTTCTTGCTTTGAATATAAATTTTGCTTGAAAATTTAGCATCTCAAATGTTGTAGATGTATTTCATTAAAGCATGAATAATGGAACTAAAAGTTGGTGCCAAGTGTTTTGGGATTTTCGGCCAAATCCAAAGGGTAAGTTTTTGGGTTCTTGTTAGCCTTGTTAAAATAGTTTTAATGTGCTTTTTGGAACCCCTAAGTACCCTAGGATATTAACCCTCTTTTGAGTTGTGAAAATTTGAGTTTTTGGTGAAAGAAAACATCCATGGAGCTATTATGAGTTTTCAGGTATGTTCTTCATATTTCTTGAAGTTCTTATCAAGAACAAAAAGTTTTGAAGTTTTGATTCAAAAGTTTTATGTTTTACATAAAGTTTTGATTATTAGTTGATGGGTGATGATTATTGGTGAGAAATGATTAAATGGCTTTAATTATGTCAAAGATATATTTTTGAATATTAGTTGATGGATGATGATTGTTGGTAAGAAATGATTAAATGGTTTTAATTATATCAAAGATATATTTTCTTTTCAAACCATCCCCACCATCTTTAATCTCACCCACCAAAATCCACTTACAAAATTCTTTTTATCAAAAATCTCTATAACAACTATCCTTGGCCGGCCACCCCTCTAGTGGGGTGCTTTTGTGCAATTAAATAAAGTTTTGATACTTTTGTGTATTTGTATTTTGGCCCAAAAGTTTGTGTTTTTGCAAAATGGCCCAAATAAAATGAGAACAAAAATTGTTTTGTCTCTTTAATGAGAATTGGATTTTCATTATATTTAGTTTCATTTAAATCAATTCTATGGATCCAAAAACCAATTGTTTAAAGTTTTTTTCTTAGTTAATTTAGTTAATTAAGAAAAGGGTGATTATGAACCAAAGGCCTCGATAATTGAGCTATGTGATTGGCCGATTTACATTATGAATGATTGGGTTTTAAGTAATGTAGATTTGAATGTAATTTGATTAATTCAAGTTGTTGTAAAGGGCATAAGCCCATTATTTGTTTTGTAAAAGGGCATAAGCCCTTCTTATTATTTCATGTATTCCTCTTTGTTTATATGTATGCAAATTGGAATAGTTGGGTCCAACGCCCAATAGGAAATAACGGTTTAATTGGATTAAACGCGTAACTAAAATCAACAACTATCTACCTTAAACCCAAGGTCCAACACAAGGCTCGTGTTGGATCAAATCAAACGGTTCATAATCATCCTAAAACCTAATATGACTATATAGTCCATATGAGGATGCAATGCGTTCGTTAGTAGTTCCATATAGTCTCGCTTGTTTCAACGAAACAGTAGGAGTATTATATGCTACTAAATCATATTAACTTGGACCAATAGTTATGATAGGGCCATGTCCTTTTAATATGATTAAAATGTTTTTGATGTAGCCCAAAACTACTCCCTCAACAAACGAATATTAAGTTGATAAACGAGAGATGTTTTGAACATTTCTTCGTAGGCCTTCCACCGTGGTGGGCTCCAATCGTTTGTGACTCATGCACCGGCTTCACCCTATAATGGGGAAGTACAAAGTATGGGCTTACATCCAGGAGGAGTCCATAAACATATGATGAGGTGAGTGTAGACAACGAGTATGACCAACATGATATAATTCTGAGGTTGTGCTTGAACCTCTACATAAACTAAGCATGGTGGGAATAACTTAACTAAGTGCAATGGTGCCAACATGATATAATTCTGAGGCATTCATTCTCTAGAGGCCAAACTAGATGGGTAATTACAAGAGTTGTAAATGACTAAAGTGTTATTCTCTCATCATTATTTTTGCTAACCAACATGATATAATTCTGAGGTGGGCTTGGTAATAGTGAGTCTCCCATACCCCGCTAAGAGTTCAACATAACTCTCGGATTCTATTGAGGGATATGGAATTTGCCAAAAATAGCGGGTGGTACTATTTGATTCAAGACCCAATCAAGTAGTTAATCAACAATCTAATACGATTTCTGTTATGTTATGTAGTTAACGACATGCCTAAACTACTACCCACCATTATACTTGACAAAATGGCCTAAGACTTTTTCCTTGCATATCTCTCGGATGATTTCACTAAGTTTATTGTAAACTATAAAGTGAATAGATTCGATCATACTTTTAACGAGATGATTGACATGTGCTGTAAATTTGAAAAATGTTTCAAAAAGGACAGTGGGAGTGAGAATGCAAAAACAAGGAAGAGGTTACATAAGAAGAAGGCAAAGAAATCCAAAGGAACATGCTTTCATTGTGGAAAGGATGAACGTTGGAAGAAGAAATACAGGGTGCGCATTGCGAGCTTTATGACACGAACTTTTGAAGAGACTATTTCGGTCATAGAAAGTGCTTTTACAGTGAGCTCCAATTCCTGGATATTTGATTCAGGCGCTAGTCAACATATCTGTAATACGATGCAGGGACTAGCAGAGAGCAAGACACTGCGCAATGGGGAGATAGTTGTGCGAGTTGGGAACGACACTAAAATCTCTGCAAAAGCAATAGGCACCTATATGCTTAAACTACCCTCTGGGGAAGTCTTGGAACTTAAAAATTGTTTATATTTTCCTTCATGTATAAAGAATTTGATTTCTATCTCTAAACTTTTACGAGATGGGCACTCAGTATTGTTTGACAAAATGAGTTGCACTTTATACTTGAACGGTCGTATTATCTCTCATGGTAATATGATAGAGGGACTTTTTCACCAAGAGACGAATAGTGGTTTGCACTGTATTGAAAGCGGGAATACCTCAAAACCCAAAAGGGCTAGAGAAGAAGTTAATCAAGAAAAGATGTGGCATCTTAAACTTGGACATGTGAACCTTGATAAGATTCGCAAGATGTCGAAAGACGGATATTTCCGCCCGTTAGGTAATGACCAGATGGGTACTTGTGAATGTTGCTTGAAAGGGAAGATGACCAAATCTCCATTCACTGGGAAAGGAGAGCGTGCCACTGAAATTCTAGGGTTAATCCACACTGACGTATGTGGACCTATGTCTACTACGTCGAGAGGAGACTTCTCCTACTATATCACATTCACCGACGATCACTCTCGGTTTGGCTATGTGTATCTTATGAAGTACAAGTCAGAATCCTTTGAAAGGTTCAAAGAATTCAAGAATGAAGTTGAGAAGCAAACTGGGAAACAGATAAAGATCCTAAGATCAGATCGAGGGGGTGAATATCTGAGTAATGAATTCCTAGATTATCTCAAAGAGTGTGGAATAATATCACAGTGGACTCCACCGGGAACTCCACAACTTAATGGAGTTTCTGAAAGGAGAAATCGAACCTTGATGAACATGGTTCGTTCTATGATGAGTTCCGCTGATCTGCCAGTAACATTCTGGGGATACGCTCTATATACAACAGCTTACTTGCTTAATAGAGTACCTTCCAAATCAGTTTCACAAACGCCCTATGAGATATGGCATGGAAGAAAGCCAAGTCTTAATCACATTAAGATTTGGGGTTGTGAAGCATATGTCAAGAAGCTTGAAGCTACTAAGCTTGAAGCGAGATCAGTAAGGTGCTATTTTGTGGGATATCCTAGAGAAACTATGGGATATGAGTTCTACCATCCTGACGACCAGAAAGTTTTTGTCGCCAGAACTGCTAAGTTTCTAGAGGACGAATTTGTTCTCAAAGGAACTATAAGTAAAAAGATGGAAATTAATGAGATTAATGATGAACCACAAACAAGCACACGACATGTTGACAACCCTGTTCCTGAACCCCTAGCTCCACGTAGATCTGAACGGGTTAATAAGCCACCTAGGAGGTATGGCTTAGACAAAGACTTTGGGGAATTGTACCTTCTAGGTGACAATGACACAAAGGAAGACCCTAGAGACTACACTGAAGCAATGTCCGACATTGATTCAAAGAGATGGCAAGAGGCCATGAAATCCGAGATGGATTCCGTGTATCAAAATCAAGTCTGGACTCTTGTAGACCCTCCAGAAGGTATAGTACCTGTTGGAAACAAATGGATCTTCAAGAGGAAAATAGGCGTTGATGGGAACGTGGAGACTTATAAGGCTAGACTAGTAGCCAAGGGTTACAGGCAAAGAGAAGGGATTGACTATGAAGAAACCTTTTCTCCTGTAGCCATGATTAAGTCCATTCGAATTTTGCTTGCTATAGCTGCGTACCATGATTATGAAATCTGGCAAATGGACGTGAAGACAGCCTTTCTGAACGGCTACCTAGAGGAAGAGCTTTATATGGCTCAACCCGAAGGTTTCGTGTCCAAGTCTGAAAAGACTAAGGTATGCAAACTTCAGAGGTCCATTTATGGACTTAAGCAAGCCTCCAGGAGCTGGAACATTCGTTTTGATACTGAAATCAAATCGTTTGGTTTTACTCAAAACGAAGACGACAATTGTGTTTATCAAAAGGTCGTTGGGGAAGCAGTTGTATTCCTAGTGTTATATGTAGATGACATATTACTATTCGGGAATGACACTGCAGTACTTTCTTCTGTAAAAGTGTGGTTGTCCAAAACCTTCCACATGAAAGATTTAGGAGATGCATCTTATGTACTTGGGATAAAGCTCTATCGTGATAGATCCAGAAAATTAATTGGATTATCCCAATCTATGTACATTGATAAGGTGCTAAGTAGGTTCCAGATGGAGCAATCTAAGAAAGGTATTCTTCCTGTAGGACATGGAATTCATCTTTCTAAGTCCATGAGACCTAAGACTCCTGAAGAGATACGGCATATGAATATGATTCCTTATGCTTCCGCCATAGGAAGTCTTATGTATGCCATGATATGCACAAGGCCTGATATCGCATATGCTGTGAGCATTACTAGTCGATATCAATCTAACCCAGGATCAGAACACTGGGCAGCTGTCAAGACGGTCCTTAAGTACTTAAGAAGAACTAAGGACATGTTCCTCGTTTATGGAGGAGCGACAGAGTTGCGAGTGGAAGGCTATACAGACGCAGATTTCCAATCTGACGTCGATGATAGAAGTTCCAACTCCGGATATGTATTCACTCTAAATGGTGGGGCTGTCAGCTGGAAAAGCAAGAAACAAAGTGTAATTGCTGATTCCACGACAGAGGCTGAATATGTGCGCTGCAGCTGAAGCCGGCAAAGAAGCGTTCTGGATGAAGAAGTTCATCAATGAGCTTGGAGTGGTTCCAACCATTACATCACCAGTAACTTTGTACTGTGATAATAGTGGGGCGATAGCTCAAGCCAAGGAACCCAGGGCACATCAAAAGAACAAGCATTTTGATAGGCGCTTTAATATCATTAGAAGATATGCTGCCGAGGGGAAAGTTAACATCCTCAAAGTTGCTTTAGCCGATAACGTAGCAGATCCACTGACAAAGCCAATGTCTCAAATCCAGCTTGACCGTCATATAGAAAAGATGGGTATTAGATACATGGGAAGATGGCTTTGAGTGCAAGTGGGAGATTGTTGGAAGTATGCCCACAAAGCCACTCATTTGATGTAATAGCTTTTTTGGAATACTTATTGTGTTAAACTTTTATATGTTTAATAGAGGGCAAAGCTTATTGTTAATCACTATTTATAGTATCTTGTGTTTAAGCAATAAGGGAATCCAAGGAATGTATTTGATCTAAGAGACAAGTGATTTAAGTTAGTTAAATTAACAGGACATTTCTCTTATGTTCATTCCTAAAACGTTCCTAGCCATAGGATTGCCAATTGGGCATTGACAATCCGCTAAGGTTAGTATGTGTTATGTCGACTCAAGCATGAGTATGAACTAGTCTCAAGTCATTTGGTGTTGGACACTAAGGCAAACACATAAGTGCTCGAAAGAGTAATCGAGTACACTGAACAACGATCAAACGAGAGTTCGAACATACATGTCATGTGAGAACTCAATAGTTGCAATATGCAAAGTAGTCCTTTGACCTGAGGCATCATTGATGTCTAATGGTTAGGTCCTTGATCTTTGATTATGTCAACGGCATTCCATTGGAGTGTCCACGGCATTGTTGGGGTCAAGCTATCTAGTCATGTAGGCATATGAATGCACAACAAGGGATCTCTAACCTTCCATGGTGGAAGGAGAATACTCTAAGATATGATTCGAGAGTCTTTGGCCAAAGCATATGAATATGACTAAGGAAGCTTGTTCCAAATCTTATTCAATTGAATCATATAGAGAAGTATCACATTGGATAGTAGACATGAAACAAACTATCACTTAAACAATGTGATTAAGAGTATTGTATTAGAGAAAGACCGTATTGCATTGTAGTTGTAACTGGATAGGTTCTCCAACCACCTCTACTTAGCTTGGGTAACCATGACATGCTGCTAGGCGTCACCCATGGTTTGTGGAAGCCCTAAAGATTAGCAAACACTAATTTTAAGGGAGAATTGAAATGTGGTTTCAATTCACAATCGATCGTTAAGAGTAACATCGCCCACTACCTCGCTAATTGGAACCTAATGGATCGTACACCGAGTAAGGATATAAGTGAAGAAATTATATGAAATGGATAAGCAATTAAATGGTTTAATTGAAGAATGGTCAAGATTAATTAAATAGTTAATTAATTATACGAAACATTCGTATTGGGCGTTTAAGTTAGTTTTGGGCTTCGGGGCACAAAAACGTTTTGGTCCACAAGGCCCATTATGTTTAAGCTGTATGACAACTAAAACAAAATGGGCAATTAAGCCCAATAACAACATATGGCCGGCCATAAGGGTGGAGGGTAGTGAACTTGGCTTAATTGCAAGTTTGCCACTCCATTGTGAGGTGGTATAAAGACATCTTTATAGCCATTTCATCCTAAGGGTTTTCTAATTGAATTTGGGTGAAACATATTCTCTCATTTTCTACATAGAGGCCGGCCACTTAGGGGAGGAACATCTAGCAATCTTCTTCTTCCCTAAGTCATCCATTTCATCTTCACACTACATCTTTGGTGTGGAGACTTAGAGACACCAAACCTTTGGTGTTTTTGGAGAACAAATCCTCAAATCCACAAAGAAGAAAAGGAGCACTAAAAGGGAGGAAATCACAAGGAAGATCCAAGGAGCAAGGAGGTGACTTGAAGGCCCTCCACTTGGGTGAATCCCTTGTGTAATCAAGGATGAGCTTCAAGGGTAAATAATCTCTAAATTCTTATTCTCTTTAATATTGTTAAAGAGTCTTATGGTTCACCATATACTAGGCTTTGAAAGTCATGGGTTTTATGAATTGTTTTTGAATGCATGCCTACTTTAAAGTGTTATTAGTATGCCTATGTATTCAAATGTTCTTACATGTTCTTAGCTAGGACAAAATTTTTCCTTCAATTTACTGTCTAAAGATAGAGTAGATACCACTTTGTTGGCATTTAGAGAAAGACCATGATGAAATTGATTTGCATCTTTTTAGTTTTGACAAGTTTCAGTGCATCATTCCCTTGAATGCTACATTGGAGGAGGGAGTTGTTCCACTGTCGAGTCCAGTTCAGGTAGCCATTCGTTCATGCATTGCCTAGTGATGTATGAATAACGAAGGTGGTGCTCTTCATTGTTGACTTGTTTCACGGCTTTAAGCATGCAAAACTTTCATGCTCAGTACTTCTCATTTTTGCATCAAATAACGTTTTCAATTGCCACTTAATACTACATTTTAGTAACATTCCTATTCACTTGTAAATAATAATGTCTTAGATTTGAACCACATTAACATGGCTAACCCATTGTGAGGTTTTGCCCACTTTGTCTCCCTCTTTTGGTGTAGATAATATCGTTTGTTAAAAAAAAAATTATTTAATTTTAATGCAGTATTGTATGTTACCAAAAAAAAAAAAAAAAAAACTGACCAACTGGTGGCTTTGTCATGACATTCCATCATTTCGGAGGTCAGAAAGACTAACAGAGGTATTTCAGCCTCTCCTGACCTACAAGAAGTGTAATGTGAAATACATGCCCTTATTTCTATATATAATTGTAGGGGAGGACATAAAAATCATGGAACTGAATCGAACAACGGCATAATAAACTGGAAAAAACAATGTTGACAAAAAAAAAATCAACTAACGTTCAAAAATCGGACCGAACCGTTGATATCCATTTCAGTTTTCATCTTGGTAGAACCTCAAAACCAGATCGAACCGTTTATTCACTTTTTAAAATATCTTATTCACCTGGTTCGTTTTATATATAGACTCAAAGAAATTTAATTCTGACCAAACCTAAAATCATGACAAAAAAGAATCATTCTTTTCGTTGGTTTGTGTATTTATTTTCAATTTGCGTTAATCTAAGAACTAGAAAAAAAAGGTGAAATTCATGCGCTTAAAATCTCACAAGGTCTTACAACAATTAGAGATGCTGAAGATGATGCGGGCAACGATTGCTGCTTCTTCTTCTTTGAAGGTTGGTTATGGAAGCAGCAGCACCAGAGGTATGCTACCTTGCCCTCTTCAATCTTCTCCTGTTGTTGTTTTCTTCAACAATTACTTGGCTTTGTTTCACTCTCGAGCTTCTAAATCGACCGAATCAAGAAACACTCAACAACACCAGCTTGTGAAAATCAGTAATGTTGAGGATGCTTTCAATGTGTTCGACGAAATGCTTCAAAGGCGTCCTCTGCCTCCCGTTGTCCCTTTCAACCAAATCTTGACTCAACTTGCCAGGATGAAATATTATTCGGCAGTTATCTCCATGAATAACCAAATGGTTGTGTCCAGAATTCGTCCAGATGTTTATACTCTAGCCATTATCATTAATTGCTTTTGTCATCTCAACCAAGTGGAGTTTAGTTTGTCAGTCTTGGGTAACTTCTTCAAATTAGGTTTTGAGCCAGATGTCACGACCTACACCACTCTAATCAACGGCTTTCTTCTTAAGAATAGAGAGGCCGAGGCTGCAGCACTTTTCAATAAAATGTTGGAGAGTGGTAACTGTAAACCGAATGTGGTTACTTTCGGTACCCTAGTAAAGGGCCTTTGCGCGAAAGGTAACAACACTGCAGCAATCCAGATTCTTAAGAAGATGGAAGAAAGAGGTTGCAAGCCTAACTTAGTTGTCTATAGCACGATCATCGACAGTCTTTGCAAGGATACTCAAGTTGTTGATGCATTGAAGCTCTTTTTAGAAATGACGAGTAAGGGCATTGCTCCCAACGTCATTACCTATACCTCTTTAATTCAAGGAGTTTGCAAAGTAGGGAAGTGGAAATAAGCTACAAGATTGTTGAATGAAATGGTGGAGAAACATATCTTTCCAAGTGGGCACACCTTCAATGTCTTGGTTGATACATTCTGCAAAGAGGGGATGGTCCAGGAAGCAAGGAGCGTGGTCGAAATGATGACGCAAAGGGATATAGCACCCAATACAATTACGTACAATTCGCTTCTAGATGGTTGCTGTTTGCGAGGAGAAATGGACGAGGCAAAAATGGTTTTTGAAGTGATGCTTAGCAAAGGTTGCATGGTTAATGCTCGTAGTTATAACATATTGATCAACGGCTATTGTAAGCATAAAAGGATAGATGAGGCCCAGATGCTTTTTCTGGAAATGTCTCGTAAGGGAGTTGTTCCAAATACGGTTACTTATAGCACTCTTATTGATGGGATTTGCAAGATGGGGAGAACACAAGATGCACGTAACTTGTTCTCTCAAATGCAAGCTTGTGGCCAACTTCCAAATGTTCAAACGTATAATATTTTACTGGATGGCCTTTGTAGAAACCAACAATTTCCCAAGGCAGTTGAATTGTTGGAAGAGATGGAGGGAAAGAAGTTGGATTTTGATATTGTAACTTACAATATTCTTATTGAAGGATTGTGCAAAGCTGAAAAATTTGAATATGCATGGGATCTCTTTTGTAGTTTATCAAAGGGAATTCAACCTAATGTCAGGACATATACCATAATGATTAGTGGATTTTGTAACCGGGGACTAGCAAGTGAAGCAGAAAACTTGCTTAGAGAAATGGAAGAGAAAGGTTGTTGTCCAAATGGTTTCACGTACAACACAATTATCCGAGGGTTTATCAATAACAACGAGACATCAACAGCGGTGAGGCTTATTCAAGAAATGGTGGAGAGGGGTTTTTCTGCAGATGCATCAACTATGGAGTTGGTCGTTAACTTATTGTCTAAAGATAAAGTAGATCCCGCTTTGTTGGCATTTATAGAAAGACCGTGATGAAATTGTTTTGCATCTTTTCAGTTTTGACAAGTTTTCCTTCTCTTGAATGCTACATTGGAGAGAGTTGTTCTGCTGCTGAGTGTAGTTCAGGTAGCCATTCATTCGTGCATTGGCTAGTGATGTATGATATGCGTTATTAATTGAATATATCAAGTGATAGAGCAACTTTTATGATACTCTTCTTTTAAGATTATGAAATCTGTTGAAAAAGCCGAGTAATGGGGCTTAGACTTTTCGATTGTTATTTGTTGACGTGCATACATGGGCTTTGCCGTTTTCTTTCTTGCACGTAAATATTATTTAACTTAAAACATGTATAAAGTATATGGGATACGCAGATAAGATTGGAAATCACATTTCAGTGGTTTCAAGCACTGCCTTGTTCTCAAATATACTATAGGATTATGAATTACTTCATTTGTTGAAAGAAATATTTCTTTTGTACATTTTCTATCTATTTTACATACAGGTATAGGTGTTGGTTGCCTTGTTGGTAAAGCAATTCATTTTCAGAAACTTTCTTGTGTTTGAGCTGCGTAACATATAAGTGCTTGTTTCATTTCTCTGATCTCCAGCTGTGAACATATAAGTGCTTGGCTTTGTATTCTTCAATAATTACTTGGCTTTGTTTCACTCTCGATCTTCTAAATCGACTGAATCTAGAAACACTCAACAACACCAGCTTGTGAAAATCAGTAATGTTGAAGATGCTTATAACACTCTTATGGATAGGTTTTGCAAGATGGGAAGAATACGAGATGCACATAACTTATTCTCTCAAATGCAAGCTTGTGGCCGACTTCCAAATATTCGAACTTATAATATTTTGCTGGATGGCCTTTGTGAAAACCAGCAACTTTTTATGGCAGTTGAACTTTTGGAAGAGATGGAGGGAAAGAAGTTGGATTTTGATATTGTAACTTACAATATTCTTATTGAAGGATTGTGCAAAGCTGAAAAAGTTGAATATGCATGGGATCTCTTTCGATGCTTACCATCAAAAGGAATTCAACCTAATGCCAGGACGTAAAATACAATGATTAGTGGATTTTGTAATGGAGGGCTAATATGTGAAGCCGAAAACTTGCTTAGAGAAATGGATGAGAAAGGTTGTTGTCCAGATGACTGCACGTACAACATAATTATCCGAGGGTTTATCAATAACAACGGGACATCAACTGCGGTGAGGCTTATTCAAGAAATGGTGGAGAGAGTTTTTTCTGCAAATGCATGAACTACGGAGTTGGTCGTTAATTTATTGTCTAAAGATAAAGTAGATCCTGCTTTGTTGACATTTATCGAAAGACCGTGATGAAATTGTTTTGCATCCTTTCAGTTTTGACAAGTTTTGGTGCTTCCTTCTCTTGAATGCTACAGTGGAGGGAGTTGTTCTGCTGCCGAGTGCAGTTTAGGTAGCCATTTATTCGTGCATTGGCTAATGATGTATGATATGTGTTATTAATTGAATATATCAAGTGATAGAGCAACTTTTATGATAATCTTCTTTTAAGATTATGAAATCTGTTGAAAAAGCCGAGTAATGAAACTTAGACTTTTTCGATTGTTATTTGTTGACGTGCATACATGGGCTTTGCCATTTTCTTTCTTGCACGTAAATATTATTTAACTTAAAACATTTATAAAGTATATGGGATACCCAGATAAGATTGGAAATCACATTTCAGTGGTTGCAAGCACTGCCTTGTTCTTAAGTATACTATAGGATTATGAATTACTTCATTTGTACGTTTTCTATCTGTTTTACATATAGGTATAGGTGCTGGTTGCCTTGTTGGTAAAGCAATTCACTTTTGATATTGTAAAGCACACTTGGTAATGAATTACCATATACAGTTTACGCAGGAATCATTTTCAGAAACTTTCTTGTGTTTGAGCTGTGTAACATGTAAGTGCTTGTTTCATTTCTCTGATCTCCAGCTGTGAAATCAAGTTGTAAAATTTTACGTCTTCTCTTGATTTACAGATGAAAGGAGAATGAAAAGTGTGGAGATGGGTGGTGCTCAAGAGTTCGTGCATATGTTGGGGGCCGCTAAAGATGACAGCACAAGGATGGAGGCTTTGAAAGCTCTTACCGCTCTATCACCCTCAGGTCCAGACATTTTCATTCACAGTTGGTACTACGTGAACCTATGTTTATACCTTGAAATTTTGTTAATTTTATAAAATAGGTGTGTATCAACTTAAATTCCGGGATGCTAATGATAAGCATCTTACATTACTATATTTCCTTATTTTCCTCCTATTTTTGCATTTTATGTGGTTTTAAATTGTGAACTTGTTGTATATGTGTCATCCTACAATACTCCTCACTATTGTTATATGGCATATATGCTTAATGTGTTTTTAAATTTTGGACTTGTTGGATACTCTTTTTGCATTTTATCCTTCTTTTATTATCTTATCCATGGATTTCATACTAGTATAATTTTTGGTAAGTGTAAATATGCACTTATTTACAAGATATACAAGAAATTTACCTAAAATCTACCCCGACTAGCACCTAGGATTTTTTAGAACCTTGATTTTTAGTTGATGAACTATTGTTCCAATTGAGTTAAAATTGAAAGACCATTACTACAATTTTTTCTATTAAAAAAAAAGTGCATAATTATCAACTGTAAGTGGTTTACAAAAATAATTTATACATTGATTCCTCTAGCATTTTTTTTATTATAAATTGTCCCATTTGATCCAACATTAAATAGACTAATAAGCACAAATGAGTTAAGTCAATTATAGATGGACATCTTAGGCTCGATAAATTCATAAACTATATCGATTAACCCGAGGGGCTTCCAGATCGAAACTCAGATACTGAGGAAACCAATCCTATCAAAGCTGTTGGGGTGGAAGATGGCAACCACAACTAGGATTGGCGGCAGCTAAGGTGTGGAAAAGATGAAGAAACCAGCTTGAATGAACTAAAATTAGAAGGTTGAACTCTCACACACCGACATTAGAAGACAACATCTCATCTACCACAACAATTTGATCACGGGCATTAAGAGTCCATTGTAAAAAAATACAAATTTACCACGGGCATAGTGAGCACATGGTGAATAACAATTTTTTATCACAGGCAAATTTTAGTCCGTGGTAAAATAGTAATTAATAATCACGCGCAAAGTTGCATGTTGTAAATATACTAAGTCACCATGCGTGATAATCATGGTTAATATGATTAATATCCACAGCGAGCACACCCACCGTGGAGTGTGCCAGCGAGCACACCCGTCGTTCACAATGCATGCTTTGTGTTGGAAATGCTGAGGATTAGGAGATTCTCCGGCCGAAGTCTATGAAGCAATGGGTGAATTGATGGGTCGACTTAACTCACTTTTACGAAGGGAGGAGATGTATTGGAGACAACGGTCACGTGTCCAGTGGTTACAGGAAGGGGACAAGAATATGAAGTTTTTTTATTTGCGGGCGTTAAACCATAAACGGAAAAATAATATAAACGGGTTGAGGGATGCGAATGGGGTATGGTAGGATTCAAGGGTTGGCATTGAAGGCACGGTAGTGGGGTATTTTCAGAATATTTTTCGTTCTCAGGGCGTCCTGGATCGTGCGGTGTAGGAGGTTACAGGGGCATGTTCACGATGTGTTACTACTTAAATGAATGAGGAACTGTTGAGACCTTACTTGAAGGAGGAGATCCGGTTTGCACTCTTCCAAATGCACTCGTCCAAAGCTCCGGGACTGGACGATAAGTCACCCCTATTTTTTTAGAAGTTCTGGCATGTTGTAAAGCATGATATGGTGAATGTTGTTCACTTTTTTCTCACATTTGGAAGATCACTACGGGAGGTTTGTTTCACTCATGTAGTCTTGATTCCTAAGGTGAATCAGCCGTATGAGATATCACAGTTACGACCGATTAGTTTGTGTAATGTCATATATAAGATTGAGGCAAAGGTGATTGCGAATCGTTTGAAGAAATTTTTGAATATAATAATTTCTCCGTATTAGAGTGCTTTTGTCCCAGGGCGGTTGATTGCTGATAATACTTTGGTAGCGTTGGAAATAGGTCATTATCTTCATAACAAACGGTGGGGTCATGAAGGTTCTTTTGCTCTCAAAGTGGATCTTAGTAAGGCCTATGATAGGGTGAAGTGAAACTTTTTGGAAGATGTGATGTTGAAGTTGGGGTTTGATAGTCGATGGGTGTCGGTGGTGATGATGTGTGTGAAATCTATGTCGTACTCCTTTTTGGCCAATGGGGAAACATATGGGTATATGGAGCCTTCTCGTGGTCTACGTCAGCGTGATCCGTTATCTCCCTATTTATTCCTCCTTTGCATTGAGGGTTTATCGGCACTTATTGTGTATAATGAGCAAATGAGAGTTCTTAGCGGGATTCGGATTTGTGAGGCTGAGCCTAGTATCCATCACTTATTGTTTGCTGACGACATTTTCTTGTTTGGTAAAACCAATCTGGATGAATGCGCTGTGGTCCAACGTATTTTAGGTGTTTTCTCCCAAGCGTCAGGGCATGAAATAAACTTGGGGAAGACTAGTATTGCGTTCAGTGCTAACGTGCATGGCCGAGAGCAGCAAGGGCTTGCCAATTTTTTGGGGGTCCAATTGGTGGAACGACATGTGCATTATTTGGGCCACTCTACGTTCGCGGGTAAGAATAAACGCCAAACTTATGCTTATATCAAAGAACGAGTCCACAAGAGGTTGAGTAGTTGGAAAGGGAAGTGCTTAAGTGGAGTGGGACGTGAATTGCTCGTGAAAGTGGTGGCTCAGGCACTGCCTACATATGCTATGAATTGTTTTGTGCTTCCAAAGACTTTTTGTGATGAGTTACATCAGTTAATGGCTCGGTTTTGGTGGGGCAGTGATCTGGACTCGAGGAAGATTCATTGGCAATCACGGGATAAGTTGTGCATTGCTAAACCGGAAGGTGGTATGGGGTTTTGGAATCTTTATGCTTTTAACTTGGAGGTACTGGCAAAACAAGGTTGGCAAATTGTCCAAAACGTAGAGTCCTTAACGGCAAGGCTATTTAAGGCTAGGTATTTCCCCAATACTTCTTTTTGGGACACCCTTTGTTCCCTCGTCTTCTTCATATTGTTGGTCTAGCATACTCAAAGCTAGAATGGTGTTGGAGAAGGGCTCGAGATGGCTGATTGGGGATAGGGCTTCAATGCGGGTATGGAGGAATAGGTGGGTGCCACGACCCTTGACATTTTGTCCCATAATGATGCCGCCTCCATCTCGAGAGGATATGAGGGTTCTGAGCTTATTGATGTGGAAAGGAACAAGTGGTGTGACGCTAAGTTGACTGAGTATTTTAAGGAAGAAGACAGGGAGCATATTCGTGCTTTGCCCATTAGTTATCGGCTTCCATCTGATAAACTAATCTGGCATTATAATGACTGGGGTATTTTCACAGTCAAGAGTGCTTATTGGGTTGCATGGAATTCTATTAAACCACTGTCACTAAGTGCGTCTTCTTCAGCTTCTGCAGGAAATCCGTTTACTCTTTTATGTAAAGCTATATGGAATGCCAAAGTCCCACCGAAAGTGAGGAATATGGTGTGGAGGACTTGTCATAATATTCTCCTGACAAAAGAGAATTTGTCTAAGAAAGGTTTACATCGGATTTGACGTGCATTTTCTGTAATGGAGCATCGGAGACAGTGGTGCATGTTCTCAAATAGTGTCATTTTGCTAGAGCTACATGGTTTGCGGCCCCATGTAGCTTTCTGGTTAATTCCGTCCCTTGTGGATCAGTCAATGAGTGGTTTTTGTTGTTGTTACAAACTAATCATTTTGCTTTCAATTTCATTTGTATGGTGGTTTGGCATCTTTGGCAGGCGAGGAATGATCAAATTTGGAGTGGAAGCAAGAGGCCCCAGGGGTTGTGGTGCAACGTGTTGTGGCATGGTTGCAGGAATTCTGGGCTGCGGCAGATCTTGTACTTACTGCTCAGCAACAGACGGCTCGTACTCGGCAGGGGGAAATGGTTTGATGCCTAGGGTGGTGGCGGAATATTGGGTGAGAGAGAATGTGGAGGTTGCTACTAAATTGCAGGTTGAGGTGGGTAGGGCTGGTGTGGTAATCCGTGACGCATAGGGAGCTTTTGTGGTAGCAACGACACGCTTTCTTCCCTTTGTTTCCTCGACTCTCCAAGCTGAGTTGCTAGCGATTAAGCATGAAGTGGAGTTGGCTATCAAAAGGTTCAAGTCGAAAGTGACTCCTCCCAAGCAATTTCCATTATCAATACTTGTGTGGATCATGATTCGGTCATGGATTTGCTATTGGGGGATGATTTACATAGTGCAGCTTCGTTTACTGCTTCGAAGTTTATTTCTATTTTTAGGAATAATAATGGTATTGCCCATTGTTTGGCAAATGTAGCAGTGTCAAGTGGGACTCGTTTAGTTTGGATTGAGGAGCCTCTGAGTGTTATTTTGGATCTTCTCATCCAAGAAACAAAGTAACTTTTCCAAGTTAATGATATCGTCTTTCCTTAAAAAAAAAAAAATATATATACGCATCGCCTTTTTATTATCTACCATAAACATAACGTGTGGTACAATCATTCATAATTAAAAAAAACAGAGAAGGCGGGACACCAAATTTTGAAAAATTTTGAACATATTTGAAATTTGACAAGTTCACTTTGCGCACTCTCTGCCTTCTCCATGCCCCCATCTCTTCCACTTTATCTTCCTTTCCCTTTTTTTAGTTTGTTAATTTTTGTCCTCTCTCTTTTTCTCCCTCTCTCTTAGAGCACTTCCACCGTGAGAAACCCTCCCCAGGCTATTCACTATTTAATCTACCCAGTGAACAGTAACTGCCCTTAATGAACAGTAACTGCCTTTTGCATCTCCATCGTTACACTTGAATAGCTCTGGCAATAAACAATAAAATATTTTTTTCTCTCACCCAATCCATCAAACATCCCTATCACCCTTTCCCTTTTTCTCCTCATTTGACCGGTTCTTCCTCTCTCTCTCTCTCTCTCTCTTTTTCTTTCTGTCTTTCTTTCCCTTTTTCCCCTCATTTACCTTTTTCCCTCATTCCACCATCATCATCTCCCCTCCTCTTTGCTTTCATTCCCTCCCTGCTCGGTTTCTCCTTCTTCCCCAATCTTCGTCTTCCTCTCATCTTCTCTGCTTTCATTCCCTTCCCTTTCTCTTCCACTTCCCTTCTCTCTACACATAGCGATAGCTGCTTGCCGGGACTAGAATTTCTCCCTAATTTTTCACGACTCGTTCTAAGTCCCAGCCATCAATCCTGAATAGTGATTTCAATCCGCTGATTCTTTTTTTTATTTATTAATTTTTTGCTTGATTTATTTGCTGCCGATCGAATTTGATCGTATATGCGGTGGTTTTAGAACCGTAATTTTATTGGAAAATTTAGTTTAATTTAATTTTTTGAAATTGATTATGTATAGTTGATGTTTTTCGTTCGAATTGAGGGTTTGTGTGTGTAGATCCAGGTCAAATGAGGGGAAGGAGGACGAAGAGATGTCAAGGTCGGCGCATGCATCGATGCCGCACATCAGCCACACGTCACACAACCCTCAGGCTCTCGGGTTGTCGATTCCTACCTGGCCTCTCGCTCGGGGTTGCTTGGGCTCGCTCGCCAGCACACGCTGGACTTCATCACTCGGGCCCTTTGGCCCTGTTCCTGTGCCTGTCCCTCGGGCTGGAGCACACGGTGGAAGTGCTCTTAGTGGCTTCCATATCTACTCCAATCCTATGTCCCCACTAGCACCCCTGTTCATACTTCTTCTCAAACCTTCTTCATGTTTCCCGATTCGTCCCTTTATTGATGCAAGAAGAACCCTTCTTCCTCCTCCGAGCCAACTCAGCGGAGATGGGACTCTACGCACCAGAATCTCTTCAAAACTGCCATCAAAAGCTTTGTTTTTGAAGCAATTTTCCCCAATTTCGTTTAAAACCTTATAAATTCGGCCTTGGTTTCACCCTTTTTCTCACCTCCACCGCTCACTATCTGTCTGTCCATTGCTACGCTGTCACTCCATCGATTCGTCCGTCGCTCCGTCAAATCTCATCGCTTTGCCAGCCAATAGGAAGAGTTTACATTTGGATGAATATTCCTTTTTTTTTTTTTTTTTTTTTTTCGGTTGGGTAAGTTTGATTTTCATTTGTATCGTTTTTTTTTTTATATTCCTTTATTAATGAGTCTTTGATAATAATTTGTCGCAGTAACGTATTTCTTGTTCAAAAACTACCCCTAGCTTATTCTCTCTTATGAATGATGGTGGATGACGATTGGGTTGCAGGGCAGTTTGCATTTGCTAGCCTTTCTCACTTTATGGCTTAGAAATTGGTATGCAAATATTTGGACGGATTTTAGGGTTAGAGTTTTGAATTTGATCCTCTATATTCTCACTCAAATTTAGGAACTTTGCTCTTGTATTTTAATTTTGTATTGTATTTGTTCTAATACTGTTGTAGTTGTAGTTGTTTTGTTGGTTTGATCGCAGCTACCATTTCCTCAACTTAACTAGTTCATGGGCCATCATATGGTTAGTAATTTGAAGATGTTTCCCTCAATTTCTTTACCTAACCTAAGCTTGAATAAATCTTGGTAACCTATATATTTGAAATATGTCCATTGTGATAAAAAAAAATCAGTGGGATGATCCACTTTGCTTCTTAGGTATGTGCACGAGTATGTCTTGTTCTGATTGAGATGTTAACGGAAAAGCTCCAGTGTAATAAAGAACAGTTTGTACGAAGGTCTCTGTATTTGTCGCCGGCTCTATATATAATTGCATCCAATTACTTAGATGTTAATAAATGGCAATCCTGATTTCAAGTTGTTTTCTTATACGTTTTGGTTGTGGGTGTTTAATGAATGGAGATGCAGATGGTGGCTACGAATGGTGCGACTCGTGTTCATGGCTTCTCAGAAAATGTATTTGCCTTATCCATGTTCTTTGCCTATTCATTATATATATTTTTTGTTTTCTTCCTTTATATGTATTTTGAGGTGCACTCGAGTCTTTTCTCACACTATGCTTTATTGCTTTATTTGAATCTTTTCTGCAGTAATGGCAATTTCCCTTGTTCAAGCTTCTGCCTCAAGTTGTAATTCTACCTCAAGGTCAAGGACTCCAAGATCCTTCTCTTTGGTGGCTCACTAAATAACTTCAAGAAACTTGGTTGAAATGGTAATTCCCAACTTCAAGTAATTGTTTATTTAGTACAAGTATTGCATATATTTTGACCGATGGCAGAATTCAAGTAATGCTTTCGTTAGTTTTGAGTTTGTTTGTTGTTGTCGGTGCTTATTGATTTTCAATACTACTGCATGTTTGTGATTTACATTGTTTATAATTTCAGTTGTTCATAGGTTAACGACAGTTCATAGTATTAACTTTCAAAGGCGTTTGGAGGTGTTCAAGGAAAAGTGAAGTCTTTCAACTGACAATTTCCTTGTTGTTTGAGGCCTAGTTGATGCTTCATGTGTAGTTTGATATTTCCTAGTATAAATCAATGGTGGTGTTGTTAGCTTTGTACAGTTTGTAATTCTTTTTTAATGTGATTATTTAAAAAAATTGTATTTATAGTAAATTTCCAATTTTGTGGGTTTATATATATATATATATATATATATATATATATATATTTTTTTTTTTTTTTTTTAATAACGGACATTACTTGTGGTAAATAAGTAATCTACAACGGCAATAGTACCCGTGGTAAATTCCAATCTACAACGGGCACTGTTTGTGGTTACATTACATTTGACAACGAGCATAGCTCGTGGTAGAAATTGAGACTTTTTATCACTTCCAAATTATTAACGGGCACAATGTTTGTGGTGGATTGCAATCTAAGATGGACATTCACCGTGGTAGACGAGCATTTTTTGCTTCTAGTGCGGAGAGAAACTCTCACCCTAACGGGAGAGAAAACTCCATTAACTTGCTAAATCACCTTATTGTAATTATTTTACACTCTTCATTGATCTCTTGGTCAATTATTTTACAACTCCGGCTCGGTCAGGCTGCTATCTTTGTTGCCGTCAAACGATCGGAAGATCTCGCGATGCTGTGTCGTCTGCTCCTCCTCCATTATTCCTCGCCACCACCGATTTATATTGTTTGCTTCTAGTGCTAGTACTGGTGCTACTCATGAGCTTGCATGACTAAGTTCACGAGAGAAAAATAGGGACAAGGATCCTCTCCAAATTCTCTTGTGAGGATCTTCGGAACCCTCCAATCATGTCGGTTCATTGTACATTGTATGATCATAAATCATTGTATTTTTTTTTAATTTAAAGTTGAATATCAACCGTACCTGAAGAAAAATATATGCACGATGTACGATGAACGAATGTGATTAGAGGATCCTTGAGATCTTGAAGATCCTCATTTAGAAACAAGGACTTTGATTAATTAAATAATTAATTAAAAATGATTAGTAGCCTCCTAAGTCATCAACAGTCGCTTTGGCCGAGTGGTTAAGGCGTGTGCTTGCTAAGTGCATAGGGATTCCCTGCGAGAGTTTGAACCTCTCAGGCTTAAAAAAATTGAAAATCGATGGTGGTGTTGTTAGCTTTGTACAGTTTGTAATTCTTTTTTAATATGTGATTATTTAAAAAAAAAATAAATAAATTTCCAACTTTGTGGATTTATATAATTTTTTTATTTTTTTTTTTATAACGGCCATTACTCATGGTAAATAACTAATCCACAACGGCAGTAGTACCTGTGGTAAATTCCAATCTACAATAAGCATTGTTTATGGTTACATTACATTTGACAACGGGCATAACTCGTGGTAGAAATTGAGACTTTTTATCACTTCCAAATTACTAACGGGCACAATGTTTGTGGTGGATTGCAATCTATCACGAGCATTCACCGTGGTAGATGAACATTTTTCTTCTAGTGCGGAGAGAAACTCTCACCCTAACAGGAGAGAAAACTCCATTAACTTGCTAAATCACCGTATTGCAATTGTTTTACACTCTTCATTGATCTCTTAGTCAATTATTTTACAACTCTGATTCGGTCAAGCTGCTGTCTTTGTTGCCGTCAAACGATCGGAAGATTTCGCGCAGCTGTGCCGTCTGCTCCTCCTCCATTATTTGCCGCCGCTGCCAATTTATATTGTTTGCTTCTAGTGCTACTACTGGTGCTACTCATGAGCTTGCATGAGTAAGTTCATGAGCGGCAATTAGGGAAAGACCATGATGAAATTTATTGTCTAAAGATAGAGTAGATACCACTTTGTTGGCATTTAGAGAAAGACCATGATGAAATTGATTTGCATGTTTTTAGTTTTGACAAGTTTCAGTGCATCCTTCCCTTGAATGCTACATTGGAGGAGGGAGTTGTTCTGCTGTTGAGTCCAGTTCAGGTAGCCATTCGTTCATGCATTGCCTAGTGACGTATGAATAACGAAGGTGGTGCTCTTCATTGTTGACTTGTTTCACGGCTTTAAGCATGCAAAACTTTCATGCTCAGTACTTCTCACTTTTGCATCAAATAACGTTTTCAATTGCCACTTAATACTACATTTTAGTAACATTCCTATTCACTTGTAAATAATAATGTCTTAGATTTGAACCACATTAACATGGCTAACCCATTGTGAGGTTTTGTCCACTTTGTCTCCCTCTTTTGGTGTAGATAATATCGTTTGTTAAAAAAAAAAATTTCAATTTTAATGCAGTATTGTATGTTACAAAAAAAAAAAAAAAAAAAAAACTGACCAACTGGTGGCTTTGTCATGACATTCCATCATTTCGGAGGTCAGAAAGACTAACAGAGGTATTTCAGCCTCTCCTGACCTACAAGAAGTGTAATATGAAATACATGCCCTTATTTCTATATATAATTGTAGGGGAGGACATAAAAATCATGGAACTGAATTGAACAACGACATAATAAACCGAAAAAAACAATGTTGACAAATAAAAAAAAAAAAAAAAATTAACGAACGTTCAAAAATTGAACCGAACCGTTCATATCCATTTCAGTTTTCATCTTGGTGGAAGCTCAAAACCAGACCGAACCGTTTTTCACTTTTTAAAATATCTTATTCACTTGGTTCGTTTTATATATAGACTCAAAAGAAATTTAATTATGACCAAACCTAAAATCATGACAAAATAGAATCATTTTTTTCGTTGGTTTGTGTATTTATTTTCAATTTGCGTTAATCTAAGAACTAGAAAAAAAACATGAAATTCATGCTCTTCAACTCTCACAAAGTCTTACAACAATTAGAGATGCTGAAGATGATGCGAGCAACGATTGCTGCTTCTTCTTCTTTGAAGGTTGGTTATGGAAGCAGCAGCACCAGAGGTATGCTTCCTTGCCCTCTTCAATCTTCTCCTGTTGTTGTTTTCTTCAACAATTACTTGGCTTTGTTTCACTCTCGAGCTTCTAAATCGACCGAATCAAGAAACACTCAACAACACCAGCTTGTGAAAATCAGTAATGTTGAGGATGCTTTCAATGTGTTCGACGAAATGCTTCAAAGGCGTCCTCTGCCTCCCGTTGTCCCTTTCAACCAAATCTTGACTCAACTTGCCAGGATGAAATATTATTCGGCAGTCATCTCCATGAATAACCAAATGGTTGTGTCCGGAATTCGTCCAGATGTTTATACTCTAAACATTATCATTAATTGCTTTTGTCATCTCAACCAAGTGGAGTTTAGTTTGTCAGTCTTGGGTAACTTCTTCAAATTAGGTTTTGAGCCAGATGTCACGACCTACACCACTCTAATCAACGGCTTTCTTCTTAAGAATAGAGAGGCCGAGGCTGCAGCACTTTTCAATAAAATGTTGGATAGTGGTAACTGTAAACCGAATGTGGTTACTTTCGGTACCCTAGTAAAGGGCCTTTGCGCAAAAGGTAACAACACTGCAGCAATCCAGATTCTTAAGAAGATGGAAGAAAGAGGTTGCAAGCCTAACTTAGTTGTCTATAGCACGATCATCGACAGTCTTTGCAAGGATACTCAAGTTGTTGATGCATTGAAGCTCTTCTCAGAAATGATGAGTAAGGGTATTGCCCCAAATGTCATTACCTATACCTCTTTGGTTCATGGAGTTTGCAAATTAGGAAACTGGAAAGAAGCTACAAGATTGTTGAATGAAATGGTGAGTAAACATATCTTTCCAGATGTGTGCACCTTCAGTGTTTTGGTTGATACATTTTGTAAAGAAGGGATGGTCCAGGAAGCAAGGAGCGTGGTCGAAATGATGACGCAAAGGGATATAGCACCCAATACAATTACGTACAATTCGCTTCTAGATGGTTGCTGTATGCGAGGAGAAATGGACGAGGCAAAAATGGTTTTTGAAGTGATGCTTAGCAAAGGTTGCATGGTTAATGCTCGTAGTTATAACATATTGATCAACGGCTATTGTAAGCATAAAAGGATAGATGAGGCCCAGATGCTTTTTCTGGAAATGTCTCGTAAGGGAGTTGTTCCAGATACGGTTACTTATACCACTCTTATTGATGGGATTTGCAAGATGGGGAGAACACAAGATGCACGTAACTTGTTCTCTCAAATGCAAGCTTGTGGCCAACTTCCAAATGTTCAAACGTATAATATTTTACTGAATGGCCTTTGTAAAAACCAACAATTTCCCAAGGCAGTTGAATTGTTGGAAGAGATGGAGGGAAAGAAGTTGGATTTTGATATTGTAACTTACAATATTCTTATTGAAGGATTGTGTAAAGCTGAAAAATTTGAATATGCATGGGATCTCTTTTGTAGTTTATCATCAAAGGGAATTCAACCTAATGTCAGGACATATACCATAATGATTAGTGGATTTTGCAACCGGGGACTAGCAAGTGAAGCAGAAAACTTGCTTAGAGAAATGGAAGAGAAAGGTTGTTGTCCAGATGGTTTCATGTACAACACAATTATCCGAGGGTTTATCAATAACAACGAGACATCAACAGCGGTGAGGCTTATTCAAGAAATGGTGGAGAGGGGTTTTTCTGCAGATGCATCAACTACGGAGTTGGTCGTTAACTTATTGTCTAAAGATAAAGTAGATCCCGCTTTGTTGGCATTTATAGAAAGACCGTGATGAAATTGTTTTGCATCTTTTCAGTTTTGACAAGTTTTCCTTCTCTTGAATGCTACATTGAAGAGAGTTGTTCTGCTGCTGAGTGCAGTTCAGGTAGCCATTCATTCGTGCATTGGCTAGTGATGTATGATATGTGTTATTAATTGAATATATCAAGTGATAGAGCAACTTTTATGATACTCTTCTTTTTATGAAATCTGTTGAAAAAGCCGAGTAATGGGGCTTAGACTTTTCGATTGTTATTTGTTGACGTGCATACATGGGCTTTGCCGTTTTCTTTCTTGCATGTAAATATTATTTAACTTAAAACATTTATAAAGTATATGGGATACCCAGGTAAGATTGGAAATCACATTTCAGTGGTTGCAAGCACTGCCTTGTTCTCAAATATACTATAGGATTATGAATTACTTCAGAGGTTTTTCTGCAGATGCATCAACTACGGAGTTGGTCGTTATTTTATTTTGTAAAGATAAAGTAGATCCCGCTTTGTTGGCATTTATAGAAAGACCAGGATGAGATTGTTTTGCATCTTTTCAGTTTTGACAAGTTTCGGTGCTTCCTTCTCTTGAATGCTACATTGGAGGGAGTTGTTCTGCTGCTGAGTGCAGTTCAGGTAGCCATTCATTCGTGCATTGGCTAGTGATATATGATATGTGTTATTAATTGAATCTATATGTGTTATTAATTGAATCTATCAAGTGATCGAGCAACTCTTATGATACTTTTCTTTAAAGATTATGAAATTTGTTGAAAAGCAGAGTAATGGGACTGATATGAAATTCGTAGACATATTTATGGCTTGGTTTAACTTCTCTTTTATTTTTTGGTAATAATTATCTTGAGGAGATTATGTATAATTAATTTTAAAGGATATGGGTCTGATGAAAGAAGCAATGGAGGAAATGATAGCTACAGGAGGAGGACTCAATCCATTTCTTAAACTTTGCTCCAACACCAGATACAATACACATATGATGATGCATCCGAATTCCATCATGAAAGGTACAATCTGTATCCGATCAAACAATGTCATCTGTGATTAAACAAAGAATATACGAATTCCATCTTTTCTTAATCATTTTTCTATCTGCACTAAAATATTGCAAGTTCACCATTGAAATAAATGCCTTGAGTTGTTGATATGGAGTTTAACAAGTCCTATGGGTAATGTATGTGCAATAAGAAGGCAATTGCAAGTAAATGTTTGGCTCCGTCAATCTTCCTTTTCTGAATCTAGAACAGGAAGGATGCTCAGGGCTGAAGAATGAAGATGCATGCCCTGAACAATCCCCTCATATTAACAGGTGCAGGCGTTGAGTAAATTTCAATAGTGCTGGCACGATAAACAGACTGGATGACAAGTAAAAGACCAGCAATTTGGAAGAGATCAATTTGGCATAGATGTGGAGTTAATCATTACGGTTATGCCTTGTCCCAACTGACGGTGTTTAATTAAGCGAGCATGTGCACGTAACCTGAAGAGAAAGTTGCAATTTCATATCCCAATACAAGGCAAAAACCGGCGGACTTTGCCATCCAACTGCGAGTACTACAAGCTCCTGGGTGAATAGCAGAAGGGACACCTGATACAACGGCTATGTACTTCTCAGGAAGCCTTTCCTTCCGAAAACGAGGACCAGCATAAGATGTTGTAAGAATCTGGATATCTTTACAGATTACTACCGTGAATGAAGAATGATTTGAGTTTGCAACTATTTTAACTCTAGTGATCCAAGAGACCTGCTGGTTTGAAGCTCGATGCATAAGTTGACATATCCATTGGTGGTATAGGCTTGGAAATGTAAGGCTCCCTTTTTGTTGGATTACTATTATGACCTCGAATTACAAACCCTTAGCATGAACAAAACCATCAAAGCTAATTTTAAAAATGTATAGATTAGCCAGATAGAAATCAAGTGAAACGCTAATGAGATTCTTTCAAAGTGAAACTCTCCATGTATGCTCCGAACAGTGCTCTCCGGAAATTTCACAAGTCCTGTTGGTAATATAAATTTGTGAATGGTAGGATATTACTATTTTGACCGTATTTTATTAGGTAGTTGTCTTTAATTTTGTTCGTCAAATAGGGATATTGAAGGTTGAGAGCTTTACCCTTCTTGTTTTCAAACTAAGAAGAAAAACAAAATCGCGCTAACAGGTTGAAGCAGATTCTTTCCTCCACAAATCATCCTCAGCAAACGTTTTTCGAAAGAGGATTTACGCACGGACTCGCTGACTCACCGAAGATGATGCGGGCAACAACAGCTACTGCTTCTTCTTCTTCTTTGAAAGTTGGTTATGGCAGCAGCAGACTCGGACTCAGATTCGGAGGTATGCTGCCTTTTTCTTGTTCAATTTTCTTCTGTCGTTGTTTTCTTCAACAATTACTTGGGTTTGTTTCATTCTCGAGCTTCTAAATCGACGTAATCAAGAAACACCCAACAACACCAGCGTGTGAAAATCACTAATGTTGAGGATGCTCTCAATGTGTTCGACGAAATGCTTCAAAGGCGTCCTCTGCCTTCCATTATCCCTTTCACTCAAGTGTTGGGTCAGCTTGCCAAGTTGAAACATTAATCAACAGTCATCTCCATGAATAACCAAATGGTTGTGTCCGGAATTCCCAGATATTTATACTCTAACCATTATCATTAATTGCTTTTGTCATCTCAACCAAATGGAGTTTAGTTTGTCAGTCTTGGGTAACTTCTTCAAATTAGGTTTTGAGCCAAATGTCACAACCTACACCACTCTAATCAACAGCTTTCTTCTTAAGAATAGAGAGGCCGAGGCAGCAGCACTTTTCAACAAAATGATGGAGAGAGGTAATTGCAAGCCAAGTGTTGTTACTTTCGGCACCTTAGTAAAGGCCCTTTGCATGAAAGGTAACAACATTGCAGCTATCCAATTGCTTAAGAAGATGGAAGAAGGAGCTTGCAAGCCTAACGTTGTTATCTATAACACGATTATCGACAGTCTTTGCAAAGATACTCTAGTTGTTGATGCACTGCACATCTTCTCAGAAATGATTAGTAAGGGTATTTCCCCAACTATTGTTACCTATAACAAATTGATTCATGGAGTCTGTAAAATAGGGAAGTGGAAAGAAGCTACGAGATTGTTGAATGAAATGGTGTGTAAACATATCTTTCCAAATGTGCACACATTCAGTGTCTTGGCTGATACATTATGCAAAGAGGGGATGGTCCAAGAAGCAAGGAGCGTGGTTGAGATGATGATTCAAAGAGGTGTCAAACCTAATACAGTTACTTACAATTCGCTTATGGATGGTTACTGTTTGCGAGGAGAAATGGACGAGGGGAAAAAGATCTTTGATCTAATGCTTAGCAAGGATTGCATGGTTGATGCTTATAGTTATAACATATTGATAAACGGCTATTGTAAGCGTAAAAGGATAGATGATGCCCGAATGCTTTTTGTGGAAATATCTCATAATGGAGTTCCTGATACGGTTACTTATAGCACTCTTATTGATGGGTTTTGCAAGATGGGGAGAACACAAGATGCACAGAACTTGTTCTCTCAAATGCAAGCTTGTGGCCAACTTCCAGACATTCAAACTTATTCTATTTTATTGCATGGCATGTGTGCAAACCAACAATTTCCCAAGGCAGTTGGATTGTCGGAAGAGATGGAGGGAAAGAAGTTGGATGTTGATATTGTAACTTACACTACTCTTATTGAAGGATTGTGCAAAGCTGAAAAGGTTGAATATGCATGGGATCTCTTTCGTAGTTTATCATCAAAAGGAATTCAACCTAATGTCAGGACATATACTATAATGATCAGTGGATTTTGTAATGGGGGACTAGCAAGTGAAGCAGAAAACTTGCTTAAAGAAATGGAAGAGAGAGGTTGTTCTCTAGATGGTTGCACGTACAACACAATTATCCGAGGGTTTATCAATAACAACGAGACATCAACGACAGTGAGGCTTTTGAAGAAATGGTGGAGAGGGGTTTTTCTACAGATACATCAACTGCAGAATCGATTGTTAATTTATTGTGTAAAGATAAAGTAGATCCCGCTTTGTTGACATTTATAGAAAGACCATGATGAAATTGTTTTGCATTTTTTCAGTTTTGACGAATGATAAGTTAATAATTTATGGAATGATAGAGCAACTTTTATGGTATGATGAAATCTGTTGGAGAAGCAGAGTATATGGACTGATATGAAATTCGTAGACATATTTATGGCTTGGTTTAGCTTTTCAGTTATTTTTTTGTGATAATTTCTGTTAAGGAGGAGCAATGGAGGAAATGATTGGAAAGTAGAATTCATGAACACTACGTTAATCTAAACAACATAGTCGATGATTGGAACCTGGGTTCTACGGGGGAGGGCACACCTCTCTCTTGAAGATGGTCTTAGGCCATCTCCAATTGATCCGGCTAGAGGTCCAGAGGGTTGAAAATAAACTGAAATGACACGAAAATCGTTTCCAACTAAGGACTAGGCCAAAGGGCTCGTGGGTCCCACCAGTCCAAAAAAGGAGAAAAGGGCTGGCCAGAGGTCCAGAGGTTGAAAATAGACTGAAATGACACGAAAATCATTTCTAACCGAGGGCTACGCCAAAGGGCTCGTGGGTCTCACCAGCCCAAAAAAGGAGAAAAGGGCTAACCGGTTGGCCCAACCCAGCCAACTAGCCAACCCCAGGCCGGGCCAAATTTTTTAAACCAAGGGCTAGTTGATGTCAGTTATTGTTGGATTTGAATTTTTTTTTTTTGGCCAAATTTTTTTAAAAAAAAACATCCCATTTTTTCCCTATAAGTACCTAAGCCACTCCTACACCATTTCTCACATAATTTTAATCATTCCATACGATCTCACTTCATTCTATATCAATTCTTCACATTCTATTTTCTTACCTCTTCCAATAATCTTTCCTTCAATTTGTTTCAATAATTTTCAAATGGCCACACCTGCAATGAAAGGTAGGGCTTGGACCCGAAAAGAAGATGAAGCTCTTTGCAGGGCTTATAGAAGATAGTGTGAGGGGGACTTCTCAAACAAGTGAAGGTGTTTGGACTCGTGTGTAAAAAAAAAAAAAACTATGAGTTCTACAAAGGCACCACTCCATAGAATACTCGAAACAACTAGAGTTGTTCTTCAAGATGGAAGAAACATATTCATCCAAGTTTGAATAAATAACATCAAGCACTGTTAATGGTCGCAAGTAGACATGAAAGCGGCGCCAATTACTGCAACGAAGTAAGTGTTTTCACAATTTATTTTAAATATTTAATTATATTACATTTAATTTCATAAATTAATTTCCTTTAATTTTTGTAATTATGTTTTCTAGGTACGCGAAGCGGAGGAATTGTATATGGAGGACAACTCGAAACCCTTTTAGCATCACGGTTGTTGGGAAATTTGTAAAGGGTGGGTGTTATTTGAAGATCCACCTCAACATAGTGTAGGTCCTACGCTAGTTTTCGGAACTGCATCCTCAGCTGTAGATGGGGATGAAGATGGATCTTCTACCATTTAAGAAACAAGGGTAGAAAATCCATGTCCGGTGAAGGTTCCATACCTAGGGCTATGGGACGAAACAAGGCCCAAAAATTGAAGGAAAAGGGTAAGGCAAATGATGATATCACCTTTCAATGGGAAATGGAAGCCTTTTGCGATTAATGGCGGACCAAAATGCCATTGCCGTGGAAGAAAGGAATTGTAGGCATAAAGAATGAGCCAAACAAATACAAGAAGAGATGGATGATATGAATATGCAAGGGAACACTTTGGATTACATTCCAATGAGTAAGGCCAATTTTAATAGGAAAAAGAGGGAAATTATGACCCTACAGCAGTTGTTTACCTCCGACTATCATCCTACAATGGCGGATGATGATGATGATTTTAGACTTTAAATTTAAGTTGTTATAGTTTTTAAATTTAAGTTGTTGTAATTTTTAAATTAAAATAATAAATTATGTTTTGTCCTATGACCTTTTAGCCCCCTCGGTTGGAGATGGTTTTTTGCCACAGGGTTATGTTTTGTCTTTGGCCCTTTGGCCTCTCAGTTGGAGATGGTAAAAAATATGGCTTGGCATTGTTTTTTAAAATATTAATTTCTTGGAGGGCTATAGGGCTAAAACGAGCTCTCTGGCCCTTATTCTGTTGGAGATGGCCTTAGTAATCCTGTCAAATTTGGGAGTTCTCGCTAAGGAGTTCTAGCTAAGGGGTTAGTCGGAGCGAGTCTAATTTAATCTCATTAGACTTATGTTTCCTGTGTCTAACAAACACGGGAAATATTCACCTATTTGTGTGAATCCTCAATTTTTGTTTTCAAGACTACCGGTTTCAAATAAAAAATTATACGGAAAGTCGAAGGCTAGTTCCAAATTCCAACCTTGCGCAAAGTGAACAACTAGTTTTTTTTTTTTTTTTTTGAACAAACGATATTATTTACACTATTGCGACAAACTAATCTTGTTTGAATGCAATAGCAGCTTGTTTGTTTTTAATTTTTGAAATTAAAAAAATCCTTTCAATTTTAATATTTTACTCTTACATTACACAACCTTCTTCTGTTTCAAGAGTTATATTTTTCTGCTTTTACGTCCAATTATTTTTTATGACGCCTTCGAGCACAGTGAATGAGTCGGTTTTCACCAAAAATAGGGAAATCACTCGTTATTAACCGGATGGTTGCGACCGGAATTCGTCCTGATGCATTTACTCTAGCTATTGTCATTAATTGCTTTCGTCATTTACACCAAATGAGTTTCAGTTTATCTGTCTTGGGAAAACTTCAAATTGGGTTTTGAACCAGATCCCGCAATCTTCAACTCTCTAATCAACGGCTATCTTCTTGAGGATAGAGAGGCTGAGGCAGCAGCACTTTTCAACAAAATGATGGAGAGAGGTAATTGCAAGCCTAATGTGGTTACTTTCGGCACACTAGTAAAGGGCCTTTGCTTGAAAGGTAACAACACTGCAGCTATCCAATTGCTTAAGAAGATGGAAGAAGGAGCTTGCAAGCCTGACATAGTAGTCTATAGAACGATCATCGACAGTCTTTGCAAGGATACACAGTCTTTGCAAGGATACTCTAGTTCTCAGAAATGACGAGTAAGGGTATTGCTCCCAACGTCATTCCCTATACCTCTTTGGTTCATGGATTTTGCAAAGTAGAGAATTGGAAAGAAGCTAAAAGATTGTTTAATGAAATGGTGAGTAAACAAATCTTTCCAAACATGTGCACCTTCAGTGTTTTGGTTGATACATATTGTAAAGAGGGTATGGTCCAGGAAGCAAGGAGCCTGGTTGAAATGATGATTCAAAGAGATATCAAACCTAATACAGTTACATACAATTTGCTTATGGATGGTTACTGTTTGCGAGGAGAAATGGGCGAGGCGAAAAAGGTTTTTGAAGTAATGCTTAGCAAAGGCTGCATGGTTGATACTTGTTGTTATAACATAATGATAAACGGCTACTGTAAAAGTAAAAGGATAGACGATGCCCGAATGCTTTTTGTGGAAATGTCTCATAAGGGAGTTGTTCCAGATACGGTTACTTATAACACTCTTATGGATGGGTTTTGCAAGATGGGGAGAACACAAGACGCACAGAACTTGTTCTCTCAAATGCAAGCTTGTGGCCAACTTCCAGACATTCAAACTTATTCTATTTTATTGCATGGCATGTGTGCAAACCAACAATTTCCCAAGGCAATTGAATTGTTGGAAGAGATGGAGGGAAAGAAGTCGGATTTTAATATTGTAACTTACAATATTCTTATTGATGGTTTGTGCATAGCTGAAAAAGTTGAATATGCGTGGGATTTCTTTTGTCGCTTATCATCAAAAGGAATTCAACCTAATGCCAGGATGTATAATACAATGATTAGTGGATTTTGTAATAGAGGGCTAATATGTGAAGCGGAAAACTTGCTTAGAGAAATGGAAGAGAAAGGCTGTTCTCAAGATGGTTGGACGTACAACACAATTATCTGAGGGTTTATCAATAACAACGAGACATCAACGGGAGTGAGGCTTATTCAAGAAATGGTGGAGAGGGGTTTTTCTGCAGATGCATCAACTACGGAGTTGATCGTTAATTTATTGTCTAAAGATAGAGTAGATGCCACTTTGTTGGCATTTATAGAAAGACCATGATGAAATTGATTTGCATCTTTTTAGTTTTGACAAGTTTCGGTGCATCCTTCCCTTGAATGCTACATTGGAGGAGGGATTTGTTCCACTGTCGAGTCCAGTTCAGGTAGTCTTTCGTTCATGCATTGCCTTAGTGACGTATATGTGTTATTAACTGAATTTATCAATTAAGATTATGAAATCTGTTTCTGAAGCAGAGTATCTGGACTAGTATGAATTATGTAGACTTAATGGGGGTGGGGAGTGAGCTAAGCTTTACAATGGGCTAGTAATAATATGGTTCAAATAAATTGTTGATGAGAATCGAATCACAGATTTCTCACCTACAAAGGAAGAGAAATGTCGTCAAAATTCTAGTACTAAGTGGTTATACAACGTTTTTCAATTTCAAGATTTAATTTTTCGTTTGAAGGGCTTTTATGTCCAATTAGTTAAATTGCATATCAATAGAACTTTGATTGTCAACTAAAATTTTATAAAATTAACAGTCTAACCTACTAATCAAAACTGAATAGAAATAAAAGATATGGGCCGCAATGTAATTTCACACAAATCAAATTTTGCTGTTTTTTTTAAAAAGTAATGCTACACTTATCACCTATTTACACATTTGAATCATCTCTCTAATAGCGGTGGGGCCATCATCACATGTGGGTCATATCTCTGTTAGAAAGATAATACAAATATGTGATAAGAATATCAATTTTATTTTTTGAAGTTTCACCCATGTGATTCTAACATATCTTTTACCCACATGATTCTAACATATCTCACCAAACGTCAGCATCTCCTCTTTCTTTTTGTGCAAGGAAAGGGATCCTCTTCAGATCCACTTTGTGAGGATCCGAGGGAATCCCACATCCTAGCTGTTCATCATACATCGTACGGTCAATTTTCGTCAGATATTATTTGTGTTTAATTTTAAATAAAAAAATCAAATGATTTCTGACCGCACGATATACGATGAACAGCTAAGATGCAGGGATCCTAGGATGGGATCCAATTCATTTGTGCAAAACCCTACAATTGTAAGACTTTAAGAAATTGTTACATACAATTATAAGAAAGTTTGCTGGAAGAGGAAGAAGAAAGAGAAAAAAAATGAGAGAGTGTGAAATACCAAATATTTCTGTTTGCCCCTTCATGTTTTGCATTTCTTTCCTCAACCGTTGCACATTGGCTTTTATTTTTTTTCTTGGAAGCTGTAATTTCCTTTGTTTATTAATTTTACTTTTCATTAGGTTAGAAATTTTAGCAATAGTATGCTATTGTGATGTATTTTGAAAGGCTAAAGACAATTCTATGCATGTTTGAAGGAACAATTTGAGTTTGTCAACCATTATCTTAATCATACATGTTCGGTTTTCTCAATGGTAATCTTAATTGTTCATGTGTTGTACTATCTTGCTTAACTTGACGCCTTATTATTTTATCGTTTTGTTGTAACTTTCAGTTTGCCTTCATATTTTTGGTGCACAATTACCTAATTAGTTTGTAAATTTGACACTTGACTTAGGGCTATATCTTTACTAATTAATAAAACACTCATTTTCAACCAAAATCTTATGAAATTACCAGTTTAACCTTCTAATTAAAACAGAATATGAATAAGAAATCTCTACTAATTAATAAAACACTCATTGTCAACCAAAACCCTATGAAATTACCAGTTTAACTCTCTAATTAAAATAGAACATGAATAAGAAATATGGGGCAGAAATGTAATTTCACACAACCAAATTTTGCTCTTTTTTTTTTCAAAGCCTCATCAATATATGATGTTAAAATACCTCCAATATTTATTTCAAAAAAATAAAAATAAAAAATAAAAATATCAAAAACAAAAACCTCCCACTCCCCTAGGCCTGGCAATTTCTGACACGACCTGATAATCCGACACGACACGACACGACACGAAATTAACAGGTGTTTGGGTCGACACGATAACGAATCGGGTCGTTATCGGGTAACCCGATAAGCACCTGTTAAGATAACGGGTTGGTTCGGGTATACACGTGGGTAACACGATACACGATAAGCAGAATATTATTTTTATAATTTTATAACCCTAAAAAAATACTGTAATAATTATATACATTAATTTTACAATTTTATACCCCTAAAAATTATAATAAATATATATATATAATATATTAAATTAACTATAAAATTTATAATAATTATAATAATTATATATACTATAATAATTATACCCCCAAAATATTAAGTCTATCTATAATAATTATATATATATATATATATATTAAATTTTATAAAAACTATAATAATTATTAATTAATAATTTAATATGCATGATGCATTGCATGATTTTGCATCCATTGATGTGATTTCTTTCTATTCAATAATCAATTTCTTGCCGTTGCCAACTTGCCGCCCTTTTTGAAAAAAAAAATGGAGGGAAAATGAAAATGTTAAGAAAAGTTGAAAATGAAACAAAAAAGTGAGGGAATTAGGGAAAGATGTTGGAGGGAAAAGTGAAAATGATAAGAAAAAGTTGAAAAGGAAACAAAAAAGAGAGGGAAAAATGAAAATTAATAGAAGTGGTGAGAAATATTTTTTTTTTTTTTTTTTTAAGTTATTAACTTTTTATCACACACATGACTGTCATGACATATCTCACTATTTTTATAATGACACACGTGACACGTGATGTATGTACTATTCCGTGTACCAGTCAATTATAATTTATACGTACAAAATAAATAGATTTAAATCTACTTAATAAATATACACACACACACACACACACACACGGAACTTGATTGATGGCATACGAATTCTCCAAAACTAATTTCAACGATCCCAACCGTCAAACTTGTTTGTATATGCTTTGAGATCACATCAACAAAAAATCATAAAAAATAAACATTCAGAGATCAAGTAACGGGACAAAGCTTTTTAACGGTTATAAACGAAAAAACACGACTTAACGGTTATTTTAACTTCAATTTTGATGATTTTTTATAGCTACACTCCTTGACCCTATATGAATACAATGAATGAATTCGATCTTCAATTTAAAATATTTACACAAGTGGATACCACAAAATCTTATGTTATACTTGAAGAAAGTATAAATAAACTCTAAGAATTGTTAGTTAATCTATTGTTTTTATGGGATACGAATTCTCTTAAATTAATTTCAACGATCCAAACCGTCAAACTTGTTTGTATATGCTTTGAGATCACATCAGCAAAAAATCACAAAAAACAAACATTCAAAGATCAAGTAACGGGACAAAACTTTTCAACAGTTATAAACAAAAAATCACGATTTAACGGTTATTTTAACTCCGATTTTGATGATTTTTTATAACTACACTCCTTGACCCTATATGAATACAATGAATGAATTCGATCTTCAATTTAAAATATTTACACAAGTGGATACCACAAAATCTTATGTTATACTTAATGAAAGTATAAATAAACTCTAAGTGTTAGTCAATCTATCGTTTTGATGAGATACGAATTCTCCAAAACTAATTTCAACGATCCAAACCGTCAAAATTGTTTGTATATGCTTGGAGATCACATCAGCAAAAAATCACAAAAAAAAAAGGGGAAACTTGATATAAGTCCAATTTTTTGAGCCAATTGTAGGAATAGTCCAGTTTATTAAAATAAGTCCAATTTGTTATATTTAATTATTTAATTATCAATAGTTATCTGTTCAATGATAAGATTTATTATAAAAATCAAATTTCTTCCCAATTATCTCTTTGCTTATTTCTTTTTATTTATCTTTTTATTATTTCTCATTCTTCCTCCTACTTTAAACCCCATTTATAGATTTTATTTTTAATTTTTATAATCAACCTATATCACAGGTTAATTATATTTATCTACCTATATAACAGATTCTTTTTTTATAATCAACCTGTCACAGATTAATGTGTCTTACTTGTAGGTATGTTATGTTTTTTCTACATTTTAATTAGGTTTCATATCTCACGTATAGGTATTATATACATTCATATATTTGTTACTTGAGTTAGGGTAGAATGTTTTGTAGATAAATTTATGTTAGTATATTAGTTTTTTTGTTATAAGATATTAAATATATTCTTTTGGAGTTGGAAAATGCATAATATTAGAAGATTTTAATTGATTTTTAATATTTTTAGAAAATATAAAATGAGTATAAAAGAAATAAAAACAAATAATTAGATAACTGGACTCAGTCCTAAAAACACTCTACATTTTTGGACCTGGATCTAAAAGCCCCAAAAAAAAAACATTCAGAGATCAAGTAACAGGACAAAACTTTTCAACGGTTATAAACGAAAAATCACGATTTAACGGTTATTTTAACTCCGATTTTGATGATTTTTTATAACTACACTCCTTGACCCTATATGAATACAATGAATGAATTCGATCTTCAATTTAAAATATTTACACAAGTGGATACCAAAAAATTTTATGTTATACTTAATGAAAGTATAAATAAACTCTAAGTGTTAGTCAATCTATCGTTTTGATGGGATACGAATTCTCCAAAACTAATTTCAACGATCCAAACCGTCAAAATTGTTTGTATATGCTTGGAGATCACATCAGCAAAAAATCACAAAAAAAAAAACATTCAGAGATCAAGTAACAGGACAAAGCTTTTCAACGGTTATAAACGAAAAATCACGATTTAACGGTTATTTTAACTCCGATTTTGATGATTTTTTATAACTACACTCCTTGACCCTATATGAATACAATGAATGAATTCGATCTTCAATTTAAAATATTTACACAAGTGGATACCACAAAATTTTATGTTATACTTAATGAAAGTATAAATTAACTCTAAGTGTTAGTCAATCTATCGTTTTGATGGGATACGAATTCTCCAAAACTAATTTCAACGATCCAAATCGTCAAAATTGTTTGTATATGCTTGGAGATCACATCAGCAAAAAATCACAAAAAAAAAAAACATTCAGAGATCAAGTAACGGGACAAAGCTTTTCAACGGTTATAAACGAAAAATCACGATTTAACGGTTATTTTAACTCCGATTTTGATGATTTTTTATAACTACACTCCTTGACCCTATATGAATACAAAGAATGAATTCAATCTTCAATTTAAAATATTTACACAAGTGGATACCACAAAATCTTATGTTATACTTAATGAAAGTATAAATAAACTCTTAAGTGTTAGTCAATCTATCGTTTTGATGGGATACGAATTCTCGAAAACTAATTTCAACGATCCAAACCGTCAAAATTGTTTGTATATGCTTGGAGATCACATCAGCAAAAAATCACAAAAAAAAAACATTCAGAGATCAAGTAATGGGACAAAGCTTTTCAATGCTTATAAACGAAAAATCACGATTTAACGGTTATTTTAACTCCGATTTTGATGATTTTTTATAACTACACTCCTTGACCCTATATGAATACAATGAATGAATTCGATCTTCAATTTAAAATATTTACACAAGTGGATACCATAAAATCTTATGTTATACTTAATGAAAGTATAAATAAACTCTAAGTGTTAGTTAATCTATCGTTTTGATGGGATACGAATTCTCCAAAACTAATTTCAACGATCCAAACCGTCAAAATTGTTTGTATATGCTTGGAGATCACATCAGCAAAAAATCACAAAAAAATAAAACATTCAGAGATCAAGTAATGGGACAAAGCTTTTCAACGGTTATAAACGAAAAATCACGATTTAACGGTTATTTTAACTCCGATTTTGATGATTTTTCATAACTACACTCCTTGATCCTATATGAATACAATGAATGAATTCGATCTTCAATTGAAAATATTTACACAAGTGGATACCACAAAATCTTATGTTATACTTAATGAAAGTATAAATAAACTCTAAGTGTTAGTCAATCTATCGTTTTGATGGGATACGAATTCTCCAAAACTAATTTCAACGATCCAAACCGTCAAAATTGTTTGTATATTCTTGGAGATCACATCAGCAAAAAATCACAAAAAAAAAAACATTCAGAGATCAAGTAACGGGACAAAGCTTTTCGACGGTTATAAACGAAAAATCAAGATTTAACGGTTATTTTAACTCTGATTTTGATGAATTTTTACAGCTACACTCCTTGACCCTATATGAATACAAAGAATGAATTTGATCTTCAATTTAAAATATTTACACTAGTGGATGTGGATATCACAAAATCTTATGTTATAATTTATATACTTAATAAAAGTATGAATCAACTATAATATTAATAATTATATACCTTAGTTTAATAATTTTATATCCCTAAAAAGTAAAAACTATAATAATTATATATATTAAATTAAATTTAAAAATTGATGACCATTGGATCGGCTGAGATTAAAAATTGATGACCATTGGATCGGCTGAGATTAAATTTAAAAATAGCTTTGTTGTGCACACGAGATTGGCTATTTGGAAAAGGAGGCAATATATTTTTATATGGTATAGTATTATTATTTTATTTCTTTTCATAATTATTTTGTTTAACTTTTCATAATTGAATGATTTTTAATGTTTGCTTTTTCTATACTTAGTTTATGCGGAAGAGAGTTCTGACGTGGAAAAGCTTACTGAAAACATCTTCAACATAACTCTTGAAGGCAATAGATCAAGCCAAAGTTCCAATACAATTTCATGATGATCGATGTAAATTGAAGATTTTGTAAATGGAGGTGTAAACTTTTGAGAAAGACTTACAATCTTAAAAACAAAAACTCTTTATCCTTGCACATTTAATATTTGTAATAGATTAGTAGTGTATGTATTATTTTTTTTATTAGGCTTTTATTTTCGAGTGTAGATATAGTACTTGAATGAGAAATGTTTTAATGTTTTGAAGTAATATTTATGTGGCAATGTGTGGTATGTGCAAATTTTTAAAAAATATATTTTTTTCTTAACGGGTCATAACGGGTCGGGTCACTTTACCCGTTGGATAAAGTGACACGACCTGTTACGGACCCGTTAAGATAACGGGTGTGACACGACACGACTCGTTAAGATAACAGGTGTTACACGAAAACGACAAGAACACGATAGACATGATCCGTTTGCCAGGCCTACACTCCCCCCACGTTCTCTCTCTCTCCCTCTCTCCTTCTCAGCTTATAAAAAAAATGTGTTCATACACATAAAGTGTGTAGACAAATACTAGTGTATGTAACTCACACAATTCGGACATGGACAATTGTTGAATACTTGTGCTCTTCATTGCTGACTCGTTTCACGGCTTTAAGCATGCAAAACTTTCATGCTCAGTACTTCTCACTTTTGCATCTAATAACGACTTCAATTTCCACTTAATACAACAGCTTAGTGATATTTCTCTTCATTTGTAAGTCAGATGTCTTAGATTTGAACCACATTAATATGGCTAACCCATTGTGAGGTTTTGCCCACTCCCTCCCTCTTTCTTGGTGTAGATAATATCGTTTGTTAAAAAAAAATATTATTATTCAGTTTTAATGTAGTACTGGTAGCTTTGTCACAACAGTTCATTCTTTCGGAGGCCAAAAAAATTTACAGAAATATTTCAGCCTCTCCTGACCACCATCATGTGATTCACCAATGTCAATAATTGAAATCAAGACGTGTCATATAAAATACGGGGCTTATTTGTATATATAATTGTCGGGGTGTTCTTCTTCATGCTTATATTGTCCCAACAAAAAAGCATCATTTTTTTTTTCGTTGATTTGTGTTTTTATTTATAATTGGCGTTAATCTAGAACTAGAAAAAAACATGAAATTCATGCTCTTCAACTCTCACAAACAGTCTTTAAATTACTCTTTGATTTGTGAGCAACTCTCAACTCGCTGACTTAGAGATGCTGAAGATGATGCGGGCAACGATCGCTGACTTATGGAAGCAGCAGCACCAGAAGTATGCTGCCTTGCCTTCTTCAATCTTCTCCTGTTGTTGTTCTCTTCAACAATTACTTGGCTTTGTTTCACTCTCGAGCTTCTAAATTGACCGAATCTAGGAACACTCAACAAAAAACTAGCTTGTGAAAATCTGTAATGTTGAGGATGCTCTCAATTACTTGGCGTCCTCTGCCTTCCGTTGTCCCTTTCAACCAAATCTTGACTCAACTTGCCAAGTTCAAACATTATTCGGCAGTCATCTCCTTGAATAACCAAATGGTGTGTCTGGATTTCGTCCAGATGTTTATACTCTAGCCATTATCATTATTTGCTTTTGTCATCTCAACCAAGTGGAGTTTAGTTTGTCAGTCTTGGGCAACTTATTCAAATTAGGTTTTGAGCCAGATGTCATGACCTACACCACTCTAATCAACGGCTTACTTAGGCTGCAGCACTTTTCAATAAAATGTTGGAGAGTGGTAATTGCAAGCCGAATGCGGTTTCTTTCGGCACATTAGTTAAGGGTCTTTGCATGAAAGGTAACAATAGTGCAGCAATCCAATTGCTTAAGAAGATGGAAGAAAATGCTTGCATGCCTAACGTAATTGTCTACAACACGATCATCGACAGTCTTTGCAAAGATGCTCTAGTTGTTGATGCACTGAACCTCTTTTTAGAAATGATGAGTAAGGGCATTGCTCCCAACGTCATTACCTACAACTCTTTGATTCACGGAGTTTGCAAAGTAGGGAGGCGGAAAGAAGCTACAAGATTGTTTAATGAAACATATCTTTCCAAATGTGCACACCTTCAATGTCTTGGTTGATACATTCTGCAAAGAGGGGATGGTCCAGGAAGCAAGGAGCATGGTTGAAATGATGACGCAAGGGGATATTGCACCCGATACAATTATGTACAATTCGCTTATAGATGGCTACTGTTTGCGAGGTGAAATGGACGAGGTGAAAAAGGTCTTTGAAATAATGCTTAGCAAAGGCATGGTTAATGCTCGTACTTATAGCATATTGATAAATGGCTATTGTAAGTGTAAAAGGATAGATGATGCTCAGATGATTTTTCTGGAAATGTCTCATAAGGGAGTTGTTCCAAATACGGTTACTTATAGCACTCTTATCGATGGGTTTTGCAAGATGGGGAGAACACAAGATGCACTGAACTTGTTCTCTCAAATGCAAGCTAGGGGCCAACTTCCAAATGTTCAGATTTATAACATTTTGCTGGATGGCCTCTGTAAAAACCAACAATTTTCCAAGGCAGTTGAATTGTTGGAAGAGATGGAGGAAAAGAAGTTGAATTTTAACATTGTAACTTATAATATTCTAATTGCAGGTTTGTGTAGAGCTGAAAAAGTTGAATACGCAAGGGATCTCTTATCGATGGGTTTTGCAAGATGGGGAGAACACAAGATGCACTGAACTTGTTCTCTCAAGTGCAAGCTTGTGGCCAACTTCCAGACATTCAAACTTATTCTATTTATTGCATGGCATGTGTGCAAACCAACAATTTCCCAAGGCAGTTGAATTGTTGGAAGAGATGGAGGGAAAGAAGTTGGACTTTGTTATTATAACTTACAATATTCTTATTGAAGGATTGTGCAAAGCTGGAAAAGTTGAACATGCATGGGATCTCTTTTGTAGTTTATCATCAAAGGGAATTCAACCTAATGTCAGAACATATGCCATAATGATTAGTGGATTTTGTAACCGGGGACTAGCAAGTGAAGCAGAAAACTTGCTTAGAGAAATGGAAGAGAAAGGTTGTTGTCCAGATAGTTGCACGTACAACACAATTATCCGAGGGTTTATCAATATCAACGAGACATCAATAGCGGTGAGGCTTATTCAAGAAATGGTGGAGAGAGGTTTTTTCTGCAGATGCATCAACTATGGAGTTGGTTGTTAATTTATTGTCTAAAGATAAAGTAGATCCCGCTTTGTTGGCATTTATAGAAAGACCGTGTTGAAATTGTTTTGCATCTTTTCAGTTTTGACAAGTTTCGGTGCTTCCTTGTCTTGAATGCTACATTGGAGGGAGTTGTTCTGCTGCTGAGTGCAGTTCAGGTAGCCATTCGTTCATGCATTGGCTAGTGATGTATGATATCTGTTGAAAAAGCAGAGTAATGGGACTGATACGAAATTCGTAGACATATTTATGGCTTGGTTTAACTTCTCTTTTATATTTTGGTAATAATCATCTTGAGGAGCTTATGTGTAATGAATTTTAAAGGATATGGGTCTGATGAAAGAAGCAATGGAGGAAATGATAGCTACAGGAGGAGGACTCAATCGATTTCTTAAACTTGTGCAGTTGCTCCAACACCAGATGAAAATTACAATACACATCTGATCAAATGATGCATCCGAATTCCATCATGAAAGGTACAATCTGTATCCGATCAAACGATGTCAGATGTGATTAAACAAAGTATATATGAATACCATCTTTTCTTAATCATTTTTCTATCTGCACTAAAAGACTGCAAGTTCACCATTAAAACAAACGCCTTGAGCTGTTGATGTGGAGGTTCACGAGTCCTGTTGGTAATATATGTGCAATAAGTAGGAAATGGCTAGTAAATGTTTGGCTCCGTCAGTCTTCCGTTTCTGAATCCAGAATAGGGAGGATGCTCAGGGCTGAAGAATTAAGATGCATGCCCCGAACAAAGTCGACATATTAACAGGTGCAGGTGTTGAGTAAATTTCAATAGTGCTGACACGATAAACAGACTGGATGACTAGTACAAGACCAGCAATTTGGAAGAGCTCAAATTGGGATAAATGTGGCGTTAATCATTACAGTGATGCCTTCTCCCAACTGACGGTGGTTAATTAAGCGAGCATATGCTAGTAAGTACCAACCTGAAGAGAAAGTTGCGATTTCATATCCCAATACAAGGCAAAAATTGGCGGACTTTTCCTTCCAACTGCGAGTACTACAAGTTCCTGGGTGAAAAGCCGAAGGGACACCTGATACAACGGCTATGTACTTCTCAGGAAGCCTTTCTTTCTGAAAACGAGCACCAGCATTAGATGTTGTAAGAATTTGGATATCTTTACAGTTTACTACCATGAATGAAGACTGATTTGAGTTAGCAACCATTTTAACTCTAGTGAACCCTAGAAAGTGTGGTCGTTCTACCTCTCAGAGTGATCCAAGAGACCTCCTGGTTTGAAGCTTGAAGCATAAGTCGACATATCCATTGGTGGTATAGGCTTGAAAATGTATGGTTTCTTTTTATTGGATTACAAACCCTGCAGCAGCATTGCCATAATACGATGAGCATGAATAAAACCATCAAAGCTAATTTTAAAAATGTATATATTAGACCATCTCCAATAGTGACCTAAAATCTAAAAATATTTAGCCTAGAAAATTAGGTTTTAGCCCAGAAACAGCTTTTCTGCTCCAACCCTTATGTCCTAAAATTTTAGCCCGAGATTATCAAAGAATAAATTAAGGCTAATTTTTTTTAAATTAACTTTTAGAAAAAAAAAAAATTATATAGACTATCCTCAATTAATTATATGAACATTTTAACCTAAAAATATTTAAATTCCGATAAATTTTGAAAAATCACTAAATCAATACATGAAAATCATGATAAACCACATAAACTTAATACAAATGACATTTAATAAACCACATACACTTAATACAAATGACAGTTAATAAAACACATAAACTTAAAAATAAAAAATAAAATAAAAATAAAAGACAATTAATAAACTACATAAACTCAATACAATCGAAAACTCATAAACTTAATAATGATATCCACCATCTTGACTTGGTGATGGACTTGGGTGATGGTCTTGAGATGAATCATCATCTTGAAATATACTCCTTGTGGCATTCCTTTGTAAAATGTTCTTTTGCTTACCACGTAAGTATTTCTTCCTCTCTGGAGTGTATTTGTCGAGGTCTTTCATCATCAAATTAATTTCGAACCTTTCTTGCTCCCTATCCCCTTGTTCATTCATGGCCAAACGCATTTGGGACGATTCTTCTTGCCGAGAGATATGGTTTTTGTTCATTCTTACCATTTCGCTAGCAAATTGTGCATGCATCGGATCTTGGGACTTCCCTTTACTCTTTGCATCCCTTTGCTTATCTCTAGCTGGGGGCCTTGTAAAAGAAGATGTTGGGGTCATTTGTTCGACACCTTCATTGTCGGCAAAATTCACACCTTCATTGACCTCATTTGGGGGTTGGGCATCACGATGAAATAATCTTCCACATTGTTGGTTCGCATCGGTTCCTCATCTCGGACAATCCTTGAGGATGTTCCAAGCATGATGCAACTTAAAAGCTTGATTTTTTGGTGTAGTTCTTGTCTTGTAAATTGCCATTGCTTTGTCTATCACATCCCAGCCCGGGCGGGACCACTTCCTGAGCCCGACTCTACCGTAGCACGATATTGTCCAGTTTGGGCCCCGACCACGCCCTCACGGTTTTTTTTTTGGGAACTCACACGAGAACTTCCCGATGGGTCACCCATCTTGGGAGTGCTCTCACGCACTACTTGCTTAACTTCGGAGTTCCCATGGAACTCGAAGCCAGTGAGCTCCCAAAAGGCCTCGTGTTAGGTAGAGATGGGAATATACATATAAGGATCACTCCCCTGGGCGATGTGGGATGTCACATTGTCACCCTATGCAACAACTGCATAAAAATAATTAGTTGCAAAATACTATTATGTTCATGACAACTAAAATATCAACAAAGAAACTCACAATTTATGAGGTGCCCCTTCCACTAGGCATGTCAACTATGGCTTTCTCCAAGCTTCCCTTCCACAAAGTGCACGCTTTGTTGATAATCTTCCACCGATCATAAACACCACCAACTTCCCTTCGACCGGCGTTGGAGTTTTCATGGAACTTATCAATGATTTTACCCCACAAAACCTTTCTATTTTGATTTGTGCCGACGGCACCATCTTCGCTAACAGAAATCCATGCCAAACATAAGGCAATATCTTCATCAAAGGTCTAATTACGACCTCTAACATGCTCTTTTGCCATCTTGAAAAATTTGGAAATGAGAAGAAATGGTAGAAAGAAAAATTGGAAGCATTGTAGGAAAAAAGTGAGTTTTGTGTGGATGTTTGAACAAATACATAGGTATTTATAGAGTTTTTGGTTTAATTTTAAGTTAAATAATTTTTTAAATTATTTTAGCCGTTGGATTTAAATTTGGACCTTTAGATCTTTTTTTTTGCCGTTAGATTTGATTATATTCAATCTAAGCCGTTGGTGGGGCCCAATTTGCTTTATGGCCTAAAATTGGGCCAGTATTTGCCCTCCATTTGAGTTTTAGGTTTTAGGTTAATTTTAGGTCATGGTTTGGAGTGGATTTTTTTGGGGGGGGGGGGGAAGGGAAATTTTATGTTTTAGCCCACCATTAGAGATGGTCTTAGCCAAATAGAAATCAAGTGAAATGCTAATACGACTATCTCAAAGTGGAACTTTTCATTTACGCTCCGAGCAGTGCTATCCGGCAAGTTTACCATTGAAACAAATGCCTTGAGTTGAAATGCAGGATCACAAGTCCTGTTGGTAATATATATTTGTGAATGGTACGATATTACTATTTTGACCTTATTTTATTAGGTAGCTGTCTTTAATTTTCTTTGTCAAATAGGGATATTGAAGCTTGAGAGTTACCTTTCTTGTTGTCAAACTAATAAGAAAAACAAAATCGTGCTAACATGTTGAAGCAGATTCTTTCCTCCACAAATCATCCTCAGCAAACGTTTTTCAAAAAGAGGATTTAAGCACGGACTCGCTGACTTACTAAAGATGATGCGGGCAACAACAGCTGCTGTTTCTTCTTCTTCTTTGAAAATTGGTTATGGCAACAACAGACTCAGAGGTATGCTGCCTTGTCTTGTTCAATCTTCTTCCGTTGTTGTTTTCTTCAACAATTACCTGGGTTTGTTTCACTCTCGAGCTTCTAAATCGACAGAATCAAGAAACACCCAACAACACTAGCGTGTGAAAATCACTAATGTTGAGGATGCTCTCAATGTGTTCAACGAAGTGCTTCAATGACGTCTTCTGCATTCCATTATCCATTTCCCTCAAATGTTGGGTCAACTTGCCAAGTTGAAACCTTACTCAACAATCATGTTGTTGAATAACAAAATGGGTGTCGGGAATTCATCCTAATGTTTGTACTCTAACCATTACCATTAATTGTATTAGACGATATATGGTGATTGATGCTGCATAAGCTACCCCACTGATGCTACATATGGATATTAGAAGATATAGGGTTATTGATGCAGCCAGATTTTATGTTCCCTTTTTCCATGGGATTCTCTATTGAGTCTAATCCCTTAATTTGAGGAAGATTGACATCTAGGTGACTTGTTGATAGTTGTGGGCTAGCTAATTGCTGCACTTCCTTAATTTAAGGAGTGATAGCTTTAGGGTTTACCGAGTTAGTAGGATTTGCCAAGGTAGGGTTGCTTGTAACCTTCTACCTCATTATATATCCCCCATTGTACATTCAATCATTGTATGAAAAATACATTGAAACTTAAAGCTAAAATATCCACATGGTATCATAGGGGGTTTTGACGTAACCTGTCTCTGCCATTCTTATTGCTGCGTTATTCCTTTCATCTTTGAGCCATGGCTAAAGAAAGTTCAGTAAATCGCAATGAAGAATCTCAGCATAGCCTTTCCCCAAATTTCTCAGACGTTGAGGTTAACACCAATCAACGTTTGTGCTTAATTATCTTCTTTGGTCTTGAGCTGTTTCACTAGCTTTCAGAGGCAAAAGGAAATTAGGGTTTTTCAATAGAAGTGTGGTGGCTCCAGATAGCTCATCGTCAACATACAGTGCATGGCTTTGCAAGGATCAGTTTATCATGTCCTTACTCCTCAAAACTATGGAGAGACATGTTACTGAGATTTTCAGCTATTACAATTCGTCACTTGATTTTTGGAAAGCCTTGCAGGATATGTATGGAAATCAAAACAATTATGCATGAGTTTTTCAACTTAAGAATGACATTGCTAGTGCCCAATAAGAAGGAAAGGCATTTGTTCAACACCTTGGGAGTCTTAAGACCATGTGGAATGAGTTGGATGTTTATCTCCCTCATACCACAGACCCTACCACTCTCTTGAGCTAAGGAAGACAAAATCTATTAGCTGTTAGTAGGCCTGGCAAACAGGTCGTGTCTGTCGTGTTCGTGTCGTTTTCGTGTAACACCTGTTATCTTAACGGGTCGTGTCGTGTCACACCCGTTATCTTAACGGGTCCTTAACAGGTCGTGTCACTTTACCCAACGGGTAAAGTGACCCGACCCGTTATGACCCGTTATGACCCGTTAAGAAAAAAATATATTTTTTTAAAATTTGCACATACCACACATTGCGACATAAATATTACTTGAAAACATTAAAACATTTCTCGTTCAAGTATTATATCTACACTCGAAAATAAAAGCCTAATAAAAAAATAATACATACACTACTAATTTATTACAAATATTAAATGTGCAAGGATAAAGAGTTTTTGTTTTTAAGATTGTAAGTCTTTCTTAAAAGTTTACACCTCCATTTACAAAATCTTCAATTTACATCGAACTTCATGAAATTGTATTGGAACTTTGGCTTGATCTATTGCCTTCAAGAGTTATGTTGAAGATGTTTTCAGTAAGATTTTCCACGTCAGAACTCTCTTCCGCATAAACTAAGTATAGAAAAAGCAAACATTAAAAATCATTCAATTATGAAAAGTTAAACAAACTAATTATGAAAAGAAATAAAATAATAATACTATACCATATAAAAATATATTACCTCCTTTTCCAAATAGCCAATCTCGTGTGCACAACAAAACTTGAACTGTTTCTGGTAATAATGAACTACGATACTGATCTAGTACTCCACCCCTAATACTAAATGCAGATTCTGATGCAACAGTTGAAATGGGAATCGTTAACACATCTCGTGCTAACTGAGAAAGTATCGGATAATGAAAACGCTCCATTTGCCACCAAGAAAGAACATCTATGTCTACTTTTCTATCTATTCTTTTATCCTCCAAATACTTCTCCAATTCATTTTTTTCAATCGAACTTGAACCATCATAATTATTATCAAAATCATACATCATAAAAAAGCATGCATCATATAGGGTCAAGGAGTGTAGTTATAAAAAATCATCAAAATCGGAGTTAAAATAACCGTTAAATCGTGATTTTTCGTTTATAACCGTTGAAAAGCTTTGTCCCGTTACTTGATCTCTGAATGTTTTTTTTTTTTGTGATTTTTTGCTGATGTGATCTCCAAGCATATACAAACAATTTTGACGGTTTGGATCGTTGAAATTAGTTTTGAAGAATTCGTAAAACGATAGATTGACTAACACTTAGAGTTTATTTATACTTTCATTAAGTATAACATAAGATTTTGTGGTATCCACTTGTGTAAATATTTTAAATTGAAGATCGAATTCATTCATTGTATTCATATAGGGTCAAGGAGTGTAGTTATAAAAAATCATCAAAATCGGAGTTAAAATAACCGTTAAATCGTGATTTTTCGTTTATAACCGTTGAAAAGCTTTGTCCCGTTACTTGATCTCTGAATGTTTTTTTTTTGTGATTTTTTGCTAATGTGATCTCCAAGCATATACAAACAATTTTGATGGTTTGGATCGTTGAAATTAGTTTTGGAGAATTCGTAAAACGATAGATTGACTAACACTTAGAGTTTATTTATACTTTCATTAAGTATAACATAAGATTTTGTGGTATCCACTTGTGTAAATATTTTAAATTGAAGATCAAATTCATTCATTGTATTCATATAGGGTCAAGGAGTGTAGTTATAAAAAATCATCAAAATCGGAGTTAAAATAACCGTTAAATCGTGATTTTTCGTTTATAACCGTTGAAAAGCTTTGTCCCGTTACTTGATCTCTGAATGCTTTTTTTTTTTTTTGTGATTTTTTGCTGATGTGATCTCCAAGCATATACAAACAATTTTTACGGTTTGGATCGTTGAAATTAGTTTTGGAGAATTCGTAAAACGATAGATTGACTAACACTTGGAGTTTATTTATACTTTCATTAAGTATAACATAAGATTTTGTGGTATCCACTTGTGTAAATATTTTAAATTGAAGATCGAATTCATTCATTGTATTCATATAGGGTCAATGAGTGTAGTTATAAAAAATCATCAAAATCGGAGTTAAAATAACCGTTAAATCGTGATTTTTCGTTTATAACCGTTGAAAAGCTTTGTCCCGTTACTTGATCTCTGAATGTTTTTTTTTTGTGATTTTTTGCTAATGTGATCTCCAAGCATATACAAACAATTTTGATGGTTTGAATCGTTGAAATTAGTTTTGGAGAATTCGTAAAACGATAGATTGACTAACACTTAGAGTTTATTTATACTTTCATTAAGTATAACATAAGATTTTGTGGTATCCACTTGTGTAAATATTTTAAATTGAAGATCGAATTCATTCATTGTATTCATATAGGGTCAAGGAGTGTAGTTATAAAAAATCATCAAAATCGGAGTTAAAATAACCGTTAAATCGTGATTTTTCGTTTATAACCGTTGAAAAGCTTTGTCTCGTTACTTGATCTCTGAATGTTTTTTTTTTTGTGATTTTTTGCTGATGTGATCTCCAAGCATATACAAACAATTTTGACGGTTTGGATCGTTGAAATTAGTTTTGGAGAATTCGTAAAACGATCGATTGACTAATACTTAGAGTTTATTTATACTTTCATTAAGTATAACATAAGATTTTGTGGTATCCACTTGTGTAAATATTTTAAATTGAAGATCGAATTCATTCATTGTATTCATATAGGGTTAAGGAGTGTAGTTATAAAAAATCATCAAAATCGGAGTTAAAATAACCGTTAAATCGTGATTTTTCGTTTATAACCGTTGAAAAGCTTTGTCCCGTTACTTGATCTCTAAATGTTTTGTTTTTTTTGATTTTTTGCTGATGTGATCTCCAAGCATATACAAACAATTTTGATGGTTTGGATCGTTGAAATTAGTTTTGGAGAATTCGTAAAACGATAGATTGACTAACACTTAGAGTTTATTTATACTTTCATTAAGTATAACATAAGATTTTGTGGTATCCACTTGTGTAAATATTTTAAATTGAAGATCGAATTCATTCATTGTATTCATATAGGGTCAAGGAGTGTAGTTATAAAAAATCATCAAAATCGGAGTTAAAATAACCGTTAAATCGTGATTTTTCGTTTATAACCGTTGAAAAGCTTTGTCTCGTTACTTGATCTCTGAATGTTTTTTTTTTTGTGATTTTTTGCTGATGTGATCTCCAAGCATATAAAAACAATTTTGACGGTTTGGATCGTTGAAATTAGTTTTGGAGAATTCGTAAAACGATAGATTGACTAACACTTAGAGTTTATTTATACTTTCATTAAGTATAACATAAGATTTTGTGGTATCCACTTGTGTAAATATTTTAAATTGAAGATCGAATTCATTCATTGTATTCATATAGGGTCAATGAGTGTAGTTATAAAAAATCATCAAAATCGGAGTTAAAATAACCGTTAAATCGTGATTTTTCGTTTATAACCATTGAAAAGCTTTGTCCCGTTACTTGATATCTGAATATTTTTTTTTTGTGATTTTTTGCTGAAGTGATCTCCAAGCATATACAAACAATTTTGACGGTTTGGATCGTTGAAATTAGTTTTGAAGAATTTGTAAAACGATAGATTGACTAATTCCCTCACTTTTCGTAAAACGATAGTTAATAACGTAAAAAAAAAAAAAAAAATTTCTCACCACTTCTATTAATTTTCATTTTTCCCTCTTTTTTTGTTACCTTTTCCACTTTTTCTTATCATTTTCACTTTTTCCTCCAACATCTTTCCCTAATTCCCTCACTTTTTTGTTTTATTTTCAACTTTTCTTAACATTTTCATTTTCCCTCCATTTTTTTTTTCAAAAAGGGCGGCAAAGTTGGCAAATGGCAATGGCAAAAAATTGATTATTGAAATTTGAATGGAAACAAATCACATCTGAGTCTGACGCATCAAATTTCAATGGATGCAAAATCATGCAAATATGCAATGCATGATCATGCATATTAAATTATTAATTAATAATTATTACAGTTTTTATAAAATTTAATATATATATATATAATTATTATAGATGGACTTAATATTTTGGGGGTATAATTATTATAGTATATATAATTATTATAAATTTATAATTATTATAAATTTTATAGTTAATTATTTATATATATATATTTATTATAATTTTTAGGGGTATAAAATTGTAAAATTAATGTATATAATTATTACAGTATTTTTTTAGGGTTATAAAATTATAAAAATAATATTCTGCTTATCGTGTTTCGTGTTACCCACGTGTATACCCGAACCAACCCGTTATCTTAACAGGTGCTTATCGGGTTACCCGATAAGACCCGATTCGTTATCGTGTCGACTCAAACACCTGTTAATTTCGTGTCGTGTCGGGTCGGGTTATCGGGTCGTGTCAGAAATTGCCAGGCCTAGCTGTTAGGGAGTTTGAACTCCGAATACGAAGACCTAACGAGTCACATATTGATGAGTCAAGAATTGCCCACCTTCAACAATGTATGTGCAACTATTCAACGAGAAGAAGCAAGGAAGAAAGTGATGAATGTTGAGTATAGATCAAGATTGACTGAGACTCGTGCATATGCCTCAAACTACAAGAACTCAGAGGCAAAGGGGTACAAGGGAAGAAATACACACCTAAAATGCAAATACTGCAGTGGTGTTGGTCATGTGGAAGACAAGTGTTGGGAACTTCATCCTAAACTCAATCTTAAATTTAGCAAAGATGGGAAAATGATACCAAGATCCTCATAACAATTTCACTCTCAACCCAAGGCTCAACTTGCTAATGCTCATTCTCTTACTGTCTCATAAGGATCCATGGAATTCACTGCCAATCCATTGTCACTCATCAATGAATTTGCAGCCTATCTTCAAAGTAAAGGACATAAAGGAGGTTAACAAGCTCAAGGCAAGGATGAGGGCAGTCATACAGCTATGTTGGGGTAGTTTGTCGGCTTTCTTGCTAGAAATGAGAAGGTATCACGAGAGGAAGCACCAGGTATACTCAAAGCCTTCACTACTGCCCTATTGACTAGTACTGAAAATGATTGTTAGGTAATAGATTCAGGCGCCACAGATCATATGACAAACAAAGTCACAAACTTGCATCATTTTAAACGTTTTTTGAGTCCTTAACATGTTTTAGTTGCAAATGGAAAAAATGTCTTAGTTTTGGGCAAAGGGGAAGTAAACTTACTCTCACACAAAACACCCTTCATTGCCTTATATGTACCAACCTTTCCTTTCCAACTTCTGTCAATTGGAAAAATCACAAACACTCTCAATTGTTGTGCTATTTTCTCACCAGATAAAGTAATTTTTCAGGATGTGCTGACCATGAAGATGATTGGTAAAGGGGTTTTCATAAATGGTCTTTACTACTTGTGCAAGAATGCCTGATTTTCTCAAGGTCTTCAAGCTCAATCGAAGTCCATGGATGAAAACCAACTTTGGAATAAGAGATTAGCTTATCCCTCAAAAGCCGTCTTGTTAAACCTATTTCCACATTTTTGTAAATCTCATCTTACTTTTGATACTTGTCAAATTTCTAAGTTTACTAGACTACCTTTTGGTAATTCAATGTCTAGGACAAGTAAACCTTTTGAAATGGTACACACTGATGTATGGGGACCAACAACTGAATCAATTGAAGGTTTTAAGTATTTTGTTCTATTTTTTGATGACTTTTCTCGAATGGGTTTTTTATACCTTATGAAAGAGTGAAGTCCCAAACATTTTCAAAGACTTTCATCTACATGTTCAAACACAATTTCAATCAAACATTCAAGTCTTAAGATCTGACAATGGCATTGAATTTTTATCCAACAACATGCTTCAATACATAAGTTCTCAGGGCATCATACATCGAACCAGTTATGTAGGAACTCCCTAACAAAATGGAGTAGCCAAGAGAAAGAATAGGGATCTCTTAGAGAAAACTTGTGCCCTTATGCTTCACATGAATGTTCCAAATAAATTTTGGTCATTTGCAATCCTCACTGCCACTTATCTCATCAATCGACTCCCAAATCGAGTGCTAGAGTTCAAATCTCCCTATGAAGTACTCAAAGGTAGAAAAATTGATTTGACACACCTCAAGGTATTTGGATGTGTTTGCTTTGTTCACATTTAAGCCTTGAATAGTGACAAATTAGATGTCAGGGCTACCAAATGTGTGTTTATGGGTTACTTTTTCACCCAAAAGGAATATAAGTGCTTCAATCCAACCACTAAGAAGTGCATTGTGTCAAGACATGTGAAGTTTAAAGAAGACTGTCCTTATTTCACTTCCAAAAGAACTACTACAAGTCAGGAGGAGGAATTATTTGAATTATTTCCATTCCCTCAAAACTTTAATCTTTCTGTGTTGGAAGAAAACTCAGTCTCTGTGATTTCTGATGGAGAATAAGTGCAAATTGACTCAGTCACTATTAGTCTGATTCCTGCTAGTGAAGAGAATGATGAGTCTCACTCTAATCCCTCTCAACCTCTCACAGAGCCTCAGGTGATTAAAAGAAATCCTCCTCAAACAAGGAAACTTCCAACTAGGTTGCAAGATTATGTTACTTATGCCTCACGGCACCCTATCACTGAAAGCATCAGTTTTCGTGAGTTCTCTACATCTCATGCTGCATTTCTCAGTGAAATTGATAAACATTATGAACTAGGAGTTTCCGAGAAGCATCACTTCTCCCACAATGGAATCAAGCCATGGCAGATGAGCTTTATGCACTGAAAGAAAATAACACCTGGAGTTTAATTCAACTACCACCAGGAAAAAAAGGCAGTTGGAAGTCGTTGCATTTACTAGATCAAATTCAAGGCTGATGGAAACATGAAAAGACACAAAGCTAAACTTGTAGCTCGAGGTTTCACCCAGACCTTTGGGGTATATTACAAAGAAACATTTACACCTGTGGCCAAGATGAATTCCGTGAGGGTTTTACTTTTAGTTGCTGTAAATTGTGGGTGGTCCCCCTATCAAATGGATGTGAAGAATGTTTTTCTTCATAGAGAGTTACAAGAAGAAGTGTATATGCAGCCTCATCCCGGTTATAATGGTCTTGAAGGCAACATGGTGTGTAAATTGCACAAGGCAATATATGGATTGAAATTATCCCCAAGAGCTTGGCATGCCAAGCTTAGTTCAGTACTCGAGAAGGCTGGTTTTATGCGAAGTACTGCTGATTCCTCACTATTTGTAAAAACTGGTACCGGTGGGAAATTAGTGGTTCTCAGCTACGTGGACGATCTCATTATCACAAGAGATAGTGATGTTGAAATTGAGGCACTGAAACGTTCACTACATCAAACATTTGCTATCAAAGATCCAAGGCAGCTCAAGTATTTTTTGGGTATTGAAATGACAACATCTTCAAAGGGGCTATTTTTACATCAACGCAAATATGTACTAGATCTTCTTCAATAAGCAAACATGCTTGACTACAAACCCACCATCACTCTTACGGATTGCAAACTGAGGCTCAATACAGATAGAGAAGCCATGCATGATGTGAGTTATTACCAACGGGTAGTAGGGAAGCTTATATATCTAACCATCACACGTCCAGACATCACATATGCAGTGAGCTGGGCAAGCTAGTTTATGCACTCTCCCACTATTGATCACCTTCATATTATTAAAAGAATTTTGCGCTACCTCAAGGGGTCAATAGGGCAAGGAATCATCATGCGCAACAATAAGTCCATTACCATTAGTGGCTACACATATGCAAATTGGGCAGGGAATGCACTTGATAGAAAATCTACCACAAGCTATTGTACATTTAGGGGGGGTGGGAATCTTGTTACTTGGAAGAGTAAGAAGTAACAAGTAATTGCTCATTCTAGCGTAGAGGTTGAATATTGAGCCATGGTAACCATTACCTGTGAAGTTATTTGGCTTAAAAGGTTTCTTTCAAACTTAGGGCTTATTCCATCATTTATGTCCTTTATGTACGATAATCAAGCAGCCATGCACATCGCTGCCAACCCTGTGTTTCATGAAATAACCAAACATATCGAAATGGACTGCCATTTCATTAAAGCTCAAGTTCAAACTTATGTCATTAAGACTATCTTCACACGAAGCCATGATCAACTAGTAGATCTCTTTACCAAGGCACTGGCATCAGCTCCATTTCATCGTTTTTTGGGCAAGCTTGGCTCAATTAATTTCCTCGATCTAGCTTGAGGGGGAATATTAGACGATATGGAGTGACAGATGCTACATAAGTCACCCCACTGATGCTGCATATGGATATTAGACTATATAGGGTGACTGATGCTGCCAGATTTTATGTTCCCTCTTTCCATGAGATTCTCTATTAAGTTTAATCCCTTAATTTGAGGAAGATTAAGATCTAGATGACTTGTTGATAGTTGTGTGCTAGCTACTTGCTGCACTCCCTTAATTTAAGGAGTGACAACTTTAGGGTCTACTGAGTTAGTAGAATTTGCCAAGGTAGGGTTGCTTGTAACCTTCTACCTCATTATATATTCCTCATTGTACATTCAATCAATCTATGAAAAATACATTGAAACTTAAAGCTAAAATATCCACAAATTCCTTCTACCATTTGCACCAATTGGGTTCAGTTTATCTATCTTTGGAAAATTCTTCAAATTGGGTTTTGCACCAGATGTCACGACTTGCAGCACTTTAATTGGCTTTCTTCTTCAAAATAGAGAGGCCGAGGCAGCATCAATTTTCAATAAAATGTTGTAGAGTGGTAATTGCATACCAAATGTTGTTAGTAAAGGTCTTTTGCATGAGAGACAACAACATTGCAGCTATCCAATTGCTTAAAAAGATGGAAGAAGGGGCTTGCAAGCTTAACGTGGTTATTTATAACATGATTATCGACAATCTTTGCAAAGATACACTAGTTGTTGATGCACTGCACATGTTAAAAAGGATATCTCAGATTGATTAGTCATACATTGTAAATTATTCATTAGTGATTTACTTCCTTATTTAACCCTCAGTCAGCCTTAATTATAGGTAATAGAGTAGGATCGTGATATACATTGTGTATATAAGAATGTAACCTAGTTTTGTGAATAAACAAGAAAGAAATTCCATCATATTGGGTTCCTTTAGATGGTACCATAGTGATCGAACTGGGAAAAACACAAAGCAAGAAATACAAACCCTAGCAAGCATAGCCATGGGCGACAAACCAGACAAGTCAACCTCTTCAGACATGACTTTGTATCAGAAGTGGGAAAACCCTAATTGCCCACTCCACCTTCACCACTCGGATCAACTCGATGCGATCCTTGTGCCGCATCCGCTAGTGGAAGAAAACAAATTAGGGCTTGTTGATGGAACTATCAAGAAGCCAAGTGATGAACATATTGAAGAACTAGAACAATGGAATCGATCCAACAACCTGGAGAAAACGTGGTTGCTTGGTTCCATGTCAAATGAGATCTCGTGAAGTGTCATACATTGCAAGGATGCACAACAAATGTGGCTCAACTTGCAAGAGAAGTTTTCTCATGTGAACATCGTTCAATTATTTCATATAGAGAATGAAATCCATGACTGTGTGCAAAACAGCATGACAGTAAGCTCTTATTTTACTAAATTTAAGAGTTTTTGGGATGAATGTGATGTCTTGTGTTCGATCCCATCATACCGTTATGAGACAAAGAAGGAGATAATGTCATATGTCGAAACTCAGAAAACGATGAAGTTCTTCATGGGCTTAAATGACTCGTATGCTACGGTTTGTAGCAACACTTTGTTGCTTGAGCCACTGCTTACTGTAAGCAAGGCCTATGCACTTGTCCTTCGACGTGAGAAACAAGCCGAAGTCTTAAGTGGAAATAGCACTATCCAACCAGAAGCTGATGTGTTCACTGTGAAGTGCGTTGGTTGCGAGACTGAATCCGAAAACAGTGGTTAGTGTTGTGGAAAGTGCAACAAAACAAACCACAGTACAAAGAACTATCGTTCTCATGTTAAGTGCACCTTTTGTGGCTGGAAATGTCACACCTTTGAGTTCTGTTGCAAGAGAAAAGTAGCTGCAGAAAATGAGTCAAGTCATTCATTTTCTTCCAAAGCTAACCAGGTTACATCACATGAAAAAAAATGAGGTGATGCCCAACTTTCCTTTCTCCCACGAGGATTGCAAGTAAATCCTTCAAATGTTGAGCAAAAATAAGTCTTCCTTTGGCAATCAAGTCGGTAATTCCTCAAACGTTGAAGAACTTTCAGGTAAAGCTTTCTCTTTTACATATAATAGGAAGAAAAATATATGGATCCTGGATAATGGTGCTACGAACCACATAGTTTGTAGCCCTGATCTTCTCACGCATTCAAGGCATGTTGAGAATCACACTATTGAATTACCAAATGGTTCCTTTGCCAAAGTCACCCATATTAGACAAATGATCTTCTCACCCAATCTCATTCTTGATAATGTCTTAGGCGTACCACCTTTTAGGTTAAATTTGATAGCTATCAACAAATTAGCCTATGAATCTTTATATATCACCATTTTTCTAAACCAGTTTTTATGTCATACAGGACCTACGCTAGGGGAAGATGATTGGGACGGGAATTGAATGGAAGGGGCTCTACTACCTCGACCCACCAAAGAAAGGAACACACAACCACCTTCAAGTCACTTCTCCTAGCCTTTGGCACCAACACCTTGCACACCCTTCTCAAAAAGCTTCCTCATTATTTCCTTTTTCCAATAATAAGTCTTGTGATTCCAATAATTGTTTGATTTGTCCATTAGCCAAACAAACAAGATCATCTTTTTTATTAAGCTTTATTTCTAGTAAATCATGTTTTGAGTTAATACATATTGATATTTGGGGTGGCTATCAGGTTGCGTCTCTTTCAGGTGCCAAATATTCTCACTATTGTAGATGATCATACTAGGAGCACATGGTTTTATTTGATGAAGCATAAATCAGATACAAGAGAACTCTTAGTCCAATTTATTCACATGATCGAAACTCAATTCAATGCTAAGGTCAAAATAGTGTGCAGTGATAATGACCTTCATTTTAAACTTGCAAGTTTCTATGCTCTCAAAGGAATCCTACATCAATCTAGTTGTGTCAACACACCCCAGCAAAATGGTGTCGCCAAACGTAAACATCGGCACTTAGTTAATGTGGCTAAAGCATTACTCTTCCAAGCTAGTCTTCCAAAATGTTTTTGGGGGGATGTAATTCTTGCTGCAGCATACCCTATCAATAGGACACTAACACCTCTCCTTCAAGGGAAAACACATATGAAAAACTGTTTCATAAGGAACCAAACTATTCCCACTTAAGAGTCTTTGGCTATTTATGTTTATGATTTGCATTCACTCATGCACAACGACCTTCCAAATTTGATCCCCGTGCAAGTCGTTGTATTTTCCTTGGCTATCCATATGGTCAAAAGGGTTATCGATTATTTGATCTCACACTTAAGAAGGTTTTTGTGTCATGAGATGTTATGTCAAGAAGGTTTTTGTCTCACTGGATGTTATGCTTTTTGAGGATCAATTCCCTTACCAAAGTCATGATCTTTCCACTGTGCCACACTCCACTTCATATCATCCCATTTCATTTTTGCCATTTCCTAACCCCCCTTCTTCAGCCAATCTCTCAAGGGACACTTCTCCTAATCCTCCTAGCCACCCTAGCATCACATCCCAAGATCCTACTTCTCCACCACATCCCTTCCCAACCATGGTTACTTCCCTCTACAACTCACCTTTTACAACACTGCCCAACCCTCCACCTTCACCTCCACAACCACTTTTTGCTGACCGTGTCTCTCATCCTCTTCGACGAGGTGATGCGTGAATTATACGCACACAAATTAAACCCTCTTTTTGACAATTGTAGTATAGATATGTAAGTAGGGATCGTTCAGGACCGGGGATTAGGAGGGATTGTTAATCACTTGGATTTGACTCAAAAACGTAAAAACACAATATAAAACACTATACTAGACTCAAAGAATGCAAAACTAAACTTTAAAACACCAAAACAAACCAAAAGACTCAAAACAGCATCAAAACACTCAAAACTGCCTTAAAAACACTTTCTGGGCAGTTTTGAGCACTTTGAGTACTTTGGACGAATTTGGGTAATAACTTGAATCAAAACACTTAGAAACACAAACTAAGACACTTTAACACTAAACTAGACTCAAAGAATACAAAACTAAACACTTAAAACACTAAAACAAACCAAAAGACTCAAACATCACCCAAAACACTCAAAACTGCCTTAAAAACACTTTCTGGGCAGTTTTGAGCACTTTGGTGAATTTGGACGAATTTGTATAACAAATTGAATCAAAACACTTATAAACACAAACTAAAACACTTTCTAACTAATTTGGACATTAAAGTAAGGGGGGATTGAGTTTTGGACGAAATTAAACTAATTGCACAGATTCTAATTAAAACAGATTGTAAGTATGAATGTGATGGATTGCTAGCTAAGGGGTTCATCTCCACACATGTTACACTTGCATAATAAAAAGATTTCCAATTGCATTTCAATAAACCATGAATTCTCAACACCCCAAGTTAACTGTGATGCACTAATTAACCTTCAAATCTTCCTAACGTTATTGAATTGGATGATTGCATACAACAACCCAAAACATTCCCCACAAGTCCCCTACATGATTGCATAATAGAGATACAAGCAAGAATCATTACGCTCTATGAAAATTATAAGTGTTGACGAGGCATTCGTTACTATGATTGCATGAAACTTATGCCAAGAATTCGTTTAACGCGATTGTTTATAAGCAACCTCCACTACTTGTGAATATAAGTTCGTAACTATTAGGTGAAACTCACTTATATTCTAGCATCATATTCATGCATGAAAATTAAGCGTGTACTCTCAATAAACATACATAAATAAGTTATCAATCAAACAGTTAAACAAATTGAATCCACAACTTATGAAACGCAATTAGAAGTAATCAAATCAAAATGCAAGCATAAACATATATTTCGAATCCCCCCCTAGCCAAGGGGGGGTTTAGTTCCTCATACGTACAAAACAAAGAGAATTGAAATTAAACATTGGAATCGAGGAAAAGAAACACCTAAACATTCCAACAACTCAAACTTGAATTGTATGAACGTTTAGGCACTCTTCTCCTCCTTTTCGTTGTAGCACAAGGTCTAAGGATAGGTTTGGAGGGATGGGGAGTTATGGATGGTGTAGAATGATGTGTTTAGGATAGGGATGGATGTAGAGGACCTCAAGGCTTCTTTTTGGGCAGAAAATATGAAGAATGGTGAAGTATGGATGTGTTATAGAGAGGGGATGAATTTCTGGCGTGAATGGTGAATGAATTGTGTATGAATGGGAATGAATCCATTGTGGCTGCAATGGATGCTTATTTATAGGTGAAAAGGATGGAATATGACAGCTAGGAACTTGGTGGAAATCTGGAATGGTGATGGGAGATGCATGTGGCTGATTTGTGAAGGGAATGCATGTGGATTAAAGTGGAATGACAGCTAGGTTATGATGATGAATGCATGTGCAAAGTTGGTTGAATGATTATGGGTGCATGTGGCTGATTTATATGAAGGGAATGCATGTGGAATGAATGTGTGAATGATGGCAGATTGTGTATGTGAATGATTAGGGTGAATGTGCATGTGCTTTGACAGCTAGGTTGAATAAATTAAAGGGAGTGCATGTGGCTTGGCTGGAATGATTGGAATGCAATCTGAAATGGGATGTGTTGGTGTGAATTTCTGGTACAAAGGGCCTCCTTTGGTCTTCAATTTCGTCCATCCACTTGGCTTCAAGTATATGCAATCCATTTAACACCCCAAACTACTCCAAAATGCACCAAAATGCACCCTTTTGCATACTTTGCCCTTAGAACCTGAAAACACACAAAAGAAGCATAAAGGACTAAAATAACTAAAGAAACATAACGTAAATGTACGAGAACAAGCCATTTAAGTCGCATGAATATGCTCCTATCAAATACCCCCACACTTATCTTTTGCTAGTCCTCGAGCAAAACAGAAAGAAAAACAAAACAAAACGAAACGAAACAAAACAAGTAAAACACAACCTAAACCTTCCAACAATCGTCTTAGGGATTTCCAATGCACATGACATGTTAAAAATCATCATTCCCACAGATTTTAGTCATCTTCACACTTAATTACATTCTTAATCACAGTCACCACATACTATTTCACAATTAAGCATTTAAAACCATGTTTTGAATGTAGTAACATGCCTTAGAGAATTTGCTCAATTCCTCACAAGATATGCACTCAATTTTTACTCAGATTTTCTGACTACACACCCTACACTAAGTATATGTGAGAAGATTGATGTAAACATGAAACCGAACACTCACATATATGTATCACAAAGAACGCAATTTCTGGAGTTAATAAGCATGTTTAGATATGATCTCATGAATGGAATGCTACTACTTAGACGCGAGAACCAGTGACACCATATGCTCATACCAAGTTCAAACTCCACAAATTGAAACACATAACACTCAAGATTGAAGTCACGGGTTGTAATGGGGTTCGGGGCGTGTGGATAACAAAGAAGGGATATGGAAAACAAAGGTTCTTAAAGAAATAGTGAGCAAAGCACTTGAATCAACTTAGAATTCACTTTTGAATGAAAACTCAACTTTTGAACAAAAAGGGAGAATTTAGACAATTTACGGCCAGAATTGGTGTTTTGGACCCTTTCTTCAATCACTCATTCTTTCATTTTTTTCAAGTTTTTTTTTTTTTTTTCTCTTTCTTTCTTTCTTTTTTTTTTTTTTTTTCTTTTCTTTTGAATCTCAAAACATACATAAACACTTAAACATTCTCTCCCCCACACTCATTTTCTTTCATAATGTAACTCAAAAGGAATTCAATTAAGTCATGCTCACTATCTTTTAAGAACAAGGGTGGGGATTGTCCTAAACTAGGCTAGGTGATGAAAATGTGGGTAAACACAGAATAAAGGCTAAACAAGGCTCAACGGGGTTAAAACTTACAACATATACGAAATATGGGAAGTAAGGCTATTTGGCTATGGTGGTGGTCACTACACAACTTCTTCTTGAATATGTGTTATGCAAATCAATAACATGCTTTGAATGAAATGGGCATGAGTTCTAGCATTTGGAACTATATGATGAAACGCCTTCTAAGTAGTAACCAAGCAAAGAATAATGAGATCATGCAACGACTTTAGAAAACAAGAAATCACAGATTATACTCTCCAAAGAACGTTATAGGCTCAAGTCTCTCAGGGTTGTAGCGTTTGTTTGAGTTCCTTCCTTCAAGCATGTTACAAAAACGAATTTTTCTTTTATGATTGCATGTGAAGTCATACATTATAACCATAACCAAGCCTATACCAAGAGTAAATCAAACTTTTCTCCATGTTTATAACTCTTTTTAACAGTCATGCAATTAGAAACCAAATCCTTATCATTGTGTTGGAAGGTGACTTACGACACAAAAACGACTCAAAACACTCTTTTTAGGCTTTTCAAAACATGTTTTTCAAATTTTTATGTGATTTTCAGAGTTATCAGAACAAAACATACTAAAACACTCTAAAACAACTTAAAAATACCTTAAAACAGCAAGGAACAACATTTGAAGTTATGGGTGATAAAATCCCACGAATTTGCATCAAATATACTTAGTTACCCCCCCACACTTAAATCACACATTGTCCTCAATGTTTTAAGCATAGATTTACATAAAACATAAGTAAAAACACAAACAACATTTATACATGCTAAACATGGCAGAATGTAACTAACAAAGAGAAGAGTTTAGGGACGCAAATCTGGAATTGGAGTGCTTTCTCGGTCTTCCTTTGTTGAATGCATGGGTTGATCTTGGTGATTCCACAGGCTTACTCTTGAACTGGGCTGGAGGATTCTTTTTGGTCTCCTCCACTCGTTGATTTTCCTTTGTGCTACTCTTGAACTGAGCAGCAGGATTCTTTTGGTCTCCCCCGAAGGTCTGAGCTTCCTCCTTTTATCTGTTTCTTTGTTCAATCTCTCCAATTCGTATTGAAGAGGGTTAGAGGATAGCTCAGCATATGCAGTTGTAGCTTGTCTCCACATGCTTCAATGTATCATTTTCACTTGCCTTACTTGCTCCCCTTTGCAGAAGTGGTCCCTTCTCTGGAAGTGTATCAACCGTTGAAGATGACTACTCGAGAGCAACGCTAGGTAAGCAATCAGGGAAGGGATTCCAGGCAGTTGGTTCCAGATCGGAAGACTGACTCCAAGTGCCGGCTGATTGCTTCTTTCACTTTGCCATGCGAGTAAGAACAAGGACAAAGAAAAGGACAGGGAAAGAGCATGATATGAGATACTTTTGCTTTTGACCTTGATGATATGAGATACCTTTGCTTTTGAAGAAGCGGTGAATGAATCAGCACATGCTTCCATCTACCGTTTCCTCCTGGGTCATCTGTACTCCAGGCATCTGGTATCATCTTTGGGGAAGAAGAAAAAATTGAGTATTTCGAAAGGCTTTGGTGGGAGTGCGCCCTCAGAGGTGAGGAAGAGTTGGGCATTTTCTTCAGGTCTGCCTTGCCATAAAAGATGAAGGTCGACATATATAGGGATTTCCCAATAGCAAGTGTTGTTCTTTTACCCTTGTCGACAAACGTTTTGATCCCGCAAATCCGGCTTTTTGAAATAGTGACGACTCTTTGATCTTTGAATACGCCTATTTGCTTTCTGAATGACGCCTCTTCGATTTCTGAGCAGGCGCCCCTTCGATTTCTGAACGACGCCCTTTCGCTTTCTGAACCACACGTAGTAGTGCGGATGCGGCTCTTTTGACAAAGCTGCACGCGTTTTCTGAAAAGCAGAGAAAGCGTCGCCGAACTTTGCGCTTGTCGGCTAAAGATGTGTAGTTGCGATGATAGCCTCCACGTGTCTTCAACTTTGTCAGAGATCCTTTGACAAAGTTGAACGCGTTTTCTGAAAAGCCGAGAGAGCGTCGCCGAAATTTACGCAGGAAATTCCGGCTTTTTGACTCGGTGGACGCATCGCCTTGGCTTTTTATAGAGCTATCGATCACCACCAACATACACATTCTGAAGACTGCCCATCTGTGAAAATCGTCTCCGGCCCTTTGAAATTTAACTCCATCCAACCCTTCTCTTTGAACACTTTTGAAAAATGGCAAACCCATCGAACCTTAGCTTAGAATTGAGTCTCAGCAGTGATACGGGCGCGCCGCGTCAAGGTAACGTATAACGCCCTTCTTTCTTATCTTCTAACGGTCCTCTTACAGGTGAAGACTCAGTGATGCAGGATGCAACAACAGCTACAATAGTAGCTAGGAACCTCCTCACTCCCAAAGATAGTCAGCTGCTTTCAGGACGGTCCGATGAGTTGGCCGTTCAAGAGTCCCTCGCTCTCAGTGTTCAGTGTGCGGGCTCTGTGTCCAACATGGGCCAACGCCTGCTTGCTCGGTCCCGCCAAGTGGAATCGTTGATGGCAGAGGTGGAAAATCTTAAGCAGGAGATCAACCAGCTTAAGTACGAGAATAGAAGTTTGCACGTGCTTGCAAATAACTATTCGTCGGGCATGAAGAGGAAGCTTGATGAGCTGCAAGAATCTCAAGGTCGAATGCAAAGTGACCGTCAAAGGCTTGCGTCTTTCTTCCAGAGGCACCTTTTTCCTGGGTCATCCAGCGTTCCACCCAGTATTGAGGCCTGGAATGCTCTACCTCCGATGCCTCCCGCTCCGATGTCTCCTGCTCTGATGCCTTCCGCTCCGATGTCTTCCGCTCCGAGAGTTTCGCCACATAGTGGGTCTTCACGTACACAACCTTTGTGAAGGCTACATTCTTTTATTTTATTTTATTTTGTTTTATTTTTTTTTTTTTAAATCAAACGGCATGGACTTGATCTTTGAATGGAAGGTGATACTTGAAATGATTCGGTAATGGTTTAAATTCTAAAGTGGGTGCCTGAATCATTAACAACATATTAGTATAAATCAAAATTGAAATTCGGGGAGGTGGCTTACCTGTGTGCTCCGACATAAACTCAAGAATAAACACCCCTTCGAAAGTTGTAAGACTAGAAATTTCAGCTAGATTTGGTGTTTTGAGCGTTATGACTTGTCCTGTGTCATCAATCATGGTCTGACTACTCATTATTCGTCCGAAGTCGTCAAGGAAGTTTCATAGCATTACTAGTCTATGTTGATGATGTGTTACTCATAGGAAATAACTTACAAGAGATTGAACAGACTAAGCAATTTCTTTCCTTACGTTTCAAACTAAAGGACTTGGGGCATCTTAAATACTTCTTGGGGATAGAAGTTGCAAGATCAAAGAAGGGAATCACTTTATGTCAACGCAAGTATGCGTTGGAAATATTAGACAATACTAGTTTCCTTAGTGCTAATCCCTCACGGGTTCCTTTGGAACAAAATCTGTCTCTCACACAAATAGGCGACTCGTGGGTAGATTAATTTACTTGACCATCACAAGGCATGATCTAACTTATGTCGTTCATGTATTGAGTTAGTTTATGGATAAACCACGGCAGCCACACCTTGAAGCAGCTCACAAAGTTCTTAGGTACATCAAACAAGCTCCTAGACAACGAATATTTCTACCTTCCACAGGCTCATTGCAATTACAAGCATTTTGTGACGCTGATTCGGCTAGATGTAAAGACACTAGAAGATCAATAACTGGTTATTGCATCTTACTTGGTCAAGCACCAATCTCTTGGAAAACAAAGAAACAAAGTATTATGTCTCATTCCAGAGCAGAGGCAGAGTATCATTCTATGGCCACTACGTGTTGTGAAGTCACATGGTTGAAGAACATTTTGAAAGATTTGAGAGTAAACCATGCACAACCTGTTATGCTATTTTGTAACAATCAAGTAGCTTTACACATTTCTTCAACTCCGGTATTCCATGAACGAACAAAGCACATATAGATAGACTGACACGTAGTGCGTGAGAAGATTCAAGGAGGGATGGTGCGAACAACCTATATACGAACAACAAATCAACCAGTTGACTTGTTTACCAAAGTGCTTGGTTTGGTTCAATTTGAAACATTGCTTGACAAGTTGGGTATTATCAATATACACTCCAACTTGAGAGGGAGTGTTAAAAAGGATATCTTGGATTGATTAGTCAAACATTGTAAATTATTCATTAGTGATTTACTTCCTTATTTAGAGTAGGATCGTGATATACATTGTGTATATAAGAATGTAACCTAGTTCTGTGAATTAATAAGAAGGAAATTCCATCATATCGAGTTCCTTTAGAGCACATCTTCTCAGAAATGATTAGTAAGGGTATTTCCCCAACTGGCGTTACCTATAACACATTGATTCACGAAATCTGCAAAATAGGGAAATGGAAAGAAGCTACGAGATTGTTGAATGAAATGGTGTGCAAACATATCTTTCCAAATGCGCCCACATTCAATGTCTTGGCTGATACATTATGCATAGAGGGGATGGTCCAAGAAGCAAGGAACATATTTGAAATGATGATTCAAAGCAATATTGAACCTGATACGGTTACTTGCAATTCGCTTATGGATGGTTACTGTTTGTGAGGAGAAATGGACGGGGCAAACAAATCTTTGATCTAATGCTTAGCAAGGATTGCATGGTTGATGCTTATAGTTATAACATATTGATAAACGGCTATTGTAAGCGTATAAGGATAGACGATGCCCGAATGCTTTTTGTGGAAATGTCTCATAAGGGAGTTGCTCCAGATACGGTTACTTATAACACTCTTATGGATGGGTTTTGCAAGATGGGGAGAGTACAGGATGGGCAAAACTTGTTCTCTCAAATGCAAGCTACTGACCAACTTCCAGATGTTCAATCTTATAATATTTTGCTCGATGGTCTTTGTAAAAACCACCAACTATCTATGGCAGTTGGATTGTTGAAAAAGATGGAGGGAAAGAAGTTGGATTTTCATATTGTAACTTACAGTATTCATATTGAAGGATTATGCAAAGCTGAAAAAGTTGAATATGATCGGGATCTCTTTCGTAGTTTGTCATCAAAAGGAATTCAACCTAATGTCAGGACATATACTATAATGATCATTGGATTTTCTAATTGGGGGCTAGCAAGTGAAGTAGAAAACTTGCTTAAAGAAATGGAAGAGAGAGGTTGTTCTCCAGATGGTTGCACGTGCAACACAATTATCTGAGGGTTTATCCATAACAAAGAGACATCAACGGCAGTGAGGCTTATTCAAGAAATGGTGGAGAGGGGTTTTTTTGCAAATGCATCAACTGCGGAATTGATTGTTAATTTATTGTCTAAAGATAAAGTAGATCCCACTTTGTTGGCATTTATAGAAAGACCATGATGAAATTGAATTGCATCATTTTAGTTTTGGCGAATGATATGTGTTATTAATTTAATTTATCAAGTGATAGAGCAACTTTTATGTTACTCTTTTAAGATGACGAGTTATGTTGGAGAAGCAGGGTATATGGACTGATATGAAGTTCGTAGACTTATTTATGATTTGTTTACCTTCTCTTTTGCTTTTTGGTGATAATTCTGTTAAGGATATGAGTCTGATGGAAGAAGTAATGGAGGAAATGATAACTACAAGAGGACTTGATCCATTTCTTAAACTTGTGCAGTTTTGCTGTAACACCAGATACAATATACACATCTGATCAAACGATGTGATGTGTAATTAGAAGGATATGCGAATGCCATCTTTCAGTACACAGACACCTAAGCATTTGGTCTCTCAGACATCAGAAATCTTCAGCATTGTTGCAAACAAGTATCTGAATCTTCATTTCACTCGCTACTAGACAGCCAAATTCAACAGAAGAAATTGAATTCGCCTCATCTAAGTGCTGCCCGGGATTTGCGGGAAACTTCGTTTCAGAGGTTACTCCCCGCAGAACCGTAGATGCCCATCTTGAACAACAGTCAGAACAAACTATGACCTGCAAGTTTGAAGGCGTTCCTCTCATGAAGCAAGCCTTTCATTCTCTCTGCATCACTATACCTTCCAACACCAGCAAAGATGTTGGACATAAGCACTTAGTCCCCTCCGTATCCTCGCTCCATCTCCAGTATCTTCTTCGTCACCCTCTCACCCATCTCCACATTACCATGAAAGCTACAAGCACCCAAGAGCGTCCTCCAAATCACAACATAAACAATATTGCAAGGAATCTTCAAAGCCATCTTTTGTGCTTCTTCTATACTCCCCGCCCTCCTTAGCATATCTATTAAACACCAGTAGTGCTTGATGTCCAGTGCAATTTCATATTCGTCGATCATCTTCCCAAAGTTCAGCCCCTCATCAATTAATCCTCCATGGCTGCAAGCATTGAAAATACTCAACAATGTCACTCAATTCGGTTTGAGACCAACTTTCTCCATGCTTGTAAAATTCTCAACAGATTCTTTCCCGATTCCAAGCATTGAAAATACTCAACAATGTCACTCGATTTGTGCATCACCCGACCCGATGTACTTGTTTGTCACATTCTTTCCTTCCAACAACGGATGCTGTGGGAGGTACAATTTGTGTACTTGTTTGGACAAAATATTGTACATAATTCAATCACGCCCTGGTCCTTTAGTTCGACATTCATTTATTTGAAATGGAAAGTAGAATTCATGAACACTATGTTAATCAAAACACAGAAAATATTCACTTATTTGTGTAACGAACGGATTGCCGGTTTCAGGTGAAAAATTATACGGAAAAGTAGAAGACTAGTTCCAGATACCAACCTTGAGCAGCGTGAAAAACTAGTCGTGTTTTTTTTTTTAACAAACGATATTATCTACACTAAAAGGATGGGAGAATGAGCTAAACCTTATCATGGGCTAGTAATTATCAATAATGTGTTTCAAATTTGCCTTTGACGACAATCGAACCTAAGATCCCTCACTTACAAATGAAGAGAAATAACGAAAAACTAATCGTGTTTGGATGTGATAACTTCTTGTTTGTTTTTTACTTTTTAATTTTTGAAATTAAAAAAATCTTTTCAATTTTACTGTTTTACTCTTACATTACACAACCTTCTTCTGTTTCGAGGACCCAGATACTCTTTGGATCCAATGGAACTGAGCTTAATGATTAAATAATCTCGACCGTTAAAATTTGATTCAACAGCTATAAACAGGAGGCTCATCTAAAAGTTATAATAATTGTAGCCGTTGAATCAAATTTTAACGGTCTGGATCATTTGATCCTTGAACTCAGTTCCTTTGAGTCTAGAGGAGATCCAGTTCCCTGTTTCAAGAGTTGTATTTTTGTGTTTGAAAGGCTTTTATGTGCAATTATTTTGTATGAAGCCTTTGAGAATGGTGAATGAGTCGGTTTTCACCAAAAATAGGAAAATCACTCGTTGTTAAAGCTAATCGAAAAAAAAAAAAAAAGTCGTGCTAACAGGTTGAAGCAGATTCTTACCTCCATAAATCATCCTCAGCAAAAGTTTTTCGGAAAGAGGATTTACGCACGGATTCGCTGACTCACTGGAGACGATGCGGGCAACAACGGCTGCTGTTGCTTCTTCTTCTTCTTTGAAGGTTGGTTATGGCGGCAGCAGCAGCAGACTTAGACTCAGGGGTATGCTGCCTTGTCTTCTTCAATCTTCTTCTGTTGCTATTTTCTTCAACAATTACTTGGCTTTGTTTCATTCTCGCGCTTCTAAATCGACCGAATCTAGAAACTCCCAACAACACCAGCGTGTGAAAATCAGTAATGTTGAGGATGCTCTCAATGTGTTCGACGAAATGCTTCAAAGGCGTCCTCTGCCTTCCGTTGTCCCTTTCAACCAAGTCTTGACTCAACTTGCCAAGTTGAAACATTACTCGGCAGTCATCTCCTTGAATAACCAAATGGTTATGTCCGGAATTCGTCCTGATGCTTATACCCTAAACATTATCATTAACTGCTTTTGTCGTTTGCACCAAATGGGGTTTGGTTTGTCAGTCTTGGGTAACTTCTTCAAATTGGGTTTTGAACCAATTGTCATGACCTTCAACACTCTAATCAATGGCTTTATTTGTGAGGGTAGAGAGGCTGAGGCAGCAGCACTTTTCAACAAAATGATGGAGAGAGGTAATTGGAAGCCTGATGTGGTTACATTCAGCACACTAGTAAAGGGCCATTGCTTGAAAGGTAACAACACTGCAGCTATCCAATTGCTTAAGAAGATGGAAGAAGGAGCTTGCAAGCCTGACATAGTTGTCTATAGCACAATTATTGACAGTCTTTGCAAGGATACTCTAGTTGTTGATGCACTGAACCTGTTCTCAGAAATGACAAGTAAGGGTTTTGCTCCCAACGTCATTACCTATACCTCTTTGATTTATGGAGTTTGCAAATTACAGGATTGGAAAGAAGTTACAAGATTGTTGAATGAAATGGTGAGTAAACATATCTTTCCAAATGTGTACACCTTTAATGTCTTGGTTGATACATTTTGTAAAGAGGGAATGGTCCAAGAAGCAAGGAGCGTGATCGAAATGATGATTCAAAGAGGTATCGAACCTGATATGATTACTTACAATTCGTTTATGGATGGGTATTGTTTGCGAGGAGAAATGGATGAGGCAAAAAAGGTTTTTGACGTAATGTTTAGCAAAGGGTGCATGGTTGATGCTCATAGTTATAACATATTGATAAATGGCTATTGTAAACTTAAAAGGATAGATGATGCCCGGATGCTTTTTCTGGAAATGTCTCATAGGGGAATTGTTCCAAATATGGTTACTTGTAACACTCTTATTGATGGGTTTTGCAAGATGGGAAGAATACAAGATGCACATAACTTGTTCTCTCAAATGCATACTTTAGGTCAACTTCCAAATGTTCAAACGTATAATATTTTACTGGATGGCCTTTGTAAAAACCAACAATTTCCCAAGGCAGTTGAATTGTTGGAAGAGATGGAGGGAAAGAAGTTGGATTTTGATATTGTAACTTACAATATTCTTATTCAAGGTTTGTGTAGAGCCGAAAAAGTTGAATATGCATGGGATCTCTTTCGTAGTTTGCCATCAAAAGGAATTCAACCTGATGTCTGGGCATATAATATAATGATTAGTGGATTTTGTAATGGGGGGCTAACATGTAAAGCAGAAAGCTTGCTAAGGGAAATGGAAGAGAGAGGTCGTTCTCCAGATGGTTGCACGTACAACACAATTATCCGACGGTTTTTCAATAACAATGACACATCAAGGGCGGTGAGGCTTATTCAAGAAATGGTGGAGTGGGGTTTTTCTGCAGATGCATCAACTACGGAGTTGATCGTTAATTTATTGTCTAAAGATAGAGCAGATACCGCTTTGTTGGCATTTATAGAAAGACCATGATGAAATTGATTTGCATCTTTTTAGTTTTGACAAGTTTCGGTGCATCCTTCCCTTGAATGCTACATTGGAGGAGGGAGTTGTTCCACTGTTGAGTCCAATTCTGGTAGCCATTCGTTCGTGCATCGCCTAGTGACATATGATATGTGTTATTAATTGAATTTGTCAATTAAGATTATGAAATCTGTTGTTCAAGCAAAGTATATGGACTAGTATGAAATTTGTAGACATGTTTATGACTCGAACACCAATCCATGAGATTGCCTCTGCTTGCTTTACTAATCCTGCAAATATGCATATTAAGTGACAATTCAGGTCAGATATAAGAGTCCAAGACTAGTTCCCAATTCCAACCTTGCGCAGCATGAATAACTAGTCGTGTTTGAACGTGATAACGGCTTGTACATTTTACCTTCTCAGGTTTTGGTGCAATTACAACCTCATACAACATCTTCAAAACATTTCAATCTCATACATTTAATATTATTTTTTTCAATTTCGTACAACCATTAAAAAAATCTGTTAAGTTAACCGTGAATTGATGATGTGGCAAATATGGGATCCCTATTTGTGTTGATGTAGCTGCCACATTTGTGTCACATGGCTAAACATTTAATAAAAAATTTAAAATATTAAAATAATTAGGATAAATTACACTTTACCACCTCAGGTTTGAGGTCTATTGCAACCTCATACAACATCTTTAAGAAATTTCACTTTCATACCTCACGTACTATTTTATTTCAATATAATACATCCTTTAGATTTTCCATCCATTGGTCTGTTAAGAGCTGACGTGGCTACCACATTTGTCCTAACCTGACTGCCAAATTTGTGCTACGTGGCCGTTTTTTTTTTATGTATTTAAAATATTATAATAATTTACCCTTTAAAAAAAAATTATGTATTTATGCCATGTGGCTGCCATATTTGTGCTGACCTAGCTACGACTTTTGTGCTGACCATCCAAGAAGTCTCTGGCGAGATCTCCGACGAATGTGAGCTCAAACTCGACACCGAAGCGGTTTTGACGAGGAGGCACGGGTCTATGAAGACGAACCAAGTTGCGATACAGGATGGCGATGAGGTGGAGGGCCGCACTGGCTTGGATAAGAGCTTCGGGTTTTCCAAGCACATTGGGAACAAGTATGAGATGGGAGAAGAGGTTGGGCGTGGGCATTTTGGGTACACTTGCAAAGCTACGTTCAAGAAGGGTGACCTCAAGGGCCAGTAGGCCGCCGTCAAAGTCATCCCCAAAGCCAAGGTTTGCAGTTTCTTAGTTTGAATGGATTTACTAACCAATTAAGCTGTGGAGGAGGGGTTGCGGAGGTGGGGTTGTGGGGGTGGGGGTTGCAGGGGAGGTGGGGGTGGGGTGGGATGTGGTAGGTTTTTGGATGGGTGGGGAAGTGAAGAGAGTGGAGGAGAGGGAGGTAGGTCGGGGGAATGGGCTTCTGGGTTTCAATTTTTTTTTTTTTTTATGGTAAATTACATTTTACCCCTCAAGTTTAGGATCAATTTCAATTCCTTACAACATCTTTAAAACATTTTAATTTCATACATTTACTTATCATTTTATGTTAATTTTATACATCCGTTAAAAAATATGTTAAGTAAACCGTTAAGTGATGATGTGGCAAATATAGGATCCACATTTGTGCTAACGTGGCTGCCAAATATGTAACACGTGGCAAAAATAATAATTTTTTAAGCATTTAAAATATAATAATAATTTACCCTATTATTAAAAATAAAAAAAATAAAAAACCTCGACCCTTTCCCCTTCCCCACAACCCAACCCCTCCTTCCACGGCTTCCGACCTTTCTGGTATGGTGGGACCTGTCATTGGGGTTGATCTTTCGGGATCCGGGTTTGAGTGACCCGGAGAACCATGTGGAGGAGGACTCGTTGAAGTGGTAGCCGATGGAGGAGTAGGAGTGGGAGGGGAACCGGAGGAGTTGATGACAAGGGTGGAGTGAAACAACATGGCAGTCTTTTCTCCATCGTGGGAGTTGCGCAAGGGGCTCTGGACGTAGTAGACGGGGCGGCAACCTGAGGATCTGGTGGGGGACAACGGTGCGAGGCTGGTCACCTCAAAGTCGGTCTTAGCATGCATTGTGGCGGAGGTTGGATTGTTTGGTGGTGGATTGGGATGATTTAATGGAGGGTGATTTGGAGCAATATTGTGTGAGCTGAGCTCAGTTGCAATGAAAAGGGGGAAGATGGGTTGCAGGGGAGAGGAAGGGGAAGGGGTCGAGGAAGATGTTTAGGATTTTTTTTTTTTAAATAATAGGATAAATTATTATTATATTTTAAATGCTTAAAAAATTATTAATTTTTACCACGTGGTATATATTTGGTAGCCACGTCAGCACAAATATGGATATCATATTTGCCATGTCATCACTTTCTAACAAATGTATGAAATTGAAATAAAATGATAAGTAAATGTATGAAATTGAAATGTTTTAAAGATGTTGTAAGGAATTGAAATTAACATCAAACTTGAGGGGTAAAATGTAATTTACCCTTTTTTTTAGGGTAAATTACACTTTCATACCTCAAGTTTGAGCTCTATTTCAATTCTTTACAATATCTTTAAAACATTTCATTTTCATACCTTAAGTACTATTTTATTTCAAAATAATACCTCCGTTACATTTTCCATCCATTGATCTGTTAAATGTTGACGTGGTTGCCAATTGTCTGCCACGCGGCAAAAATAATAATTTTTAAATTTTTATAAAAAAACCTGAATTTTTACAAAATAATAAAATTGAAACTATGTGACCTACATCTGCAAGAAGAAGAAGGAGGGAGGAAGGAAAAAAAAAAGAAAATTGAAACTATCCTTCCCCCCTCCCCAGTGACCCACATCTGCAAGAAGAAGAAGAAGAGAGAGGAAGAAGGGGAAAAAAATTGAGCGACCTGCATCTGCAGTAGGAAGAAGAAGAGGAAGAGGAATGAGGAAGAAAAGGAAAAAAAAAACCAACCGCCCCCCGTCAGGACCCTCCTTCAGTGCCCTCCTCGCGCGACCCTCCCCCTGTTCCACCCTTCCGCCCCCCCCCCCCCCCCCCCCGGCCACGACCCTCCTCCCGTCCCCCTTTCTCTCTACGCGACCCTCCTCCCTCCGTAATTTGGTGATTTTCAGTTTAGGTGAGTTTTGAAAATACTAATATTTTGAGTTTGAGATGATTTTTGAATTGGTTTTATGGTAGATGGGATTTTCGGGGGTGGGTGATGGGGGATTTTTGGGAGGGGTGGCTCGAGTGGGATTTTGGGGTTTTTTTCTTTCTTTCTTCCCCCCTCTTCTTCTTCTTCTTCTTGCAGATGTGGGTCGTTGGGGTTTAATCCACTTTCTTCTTCTTCTTCTAAGCAACTCGATCCAAAAATCCCCTGATCCCAAAAATCCCCCATCACCCCTTCCCCCCCCCCCCCATTCGCCTACTCCTTCCTCTCCAAATATAGGGGATGGAGGCCGAGAGCCTAAGACAGAGTAGACTTGAGAAACGAGAACTTCTTGATCATGCAGATGTCGATGACGAAAATAAAGATCGAATGCGAGGTGGGTTTTTCAATGGACGAGTCATACTCAATGGTGGTGTACTAGGGGAAAAGCTCAACGGGGAGGTTCTCGTTGGAGATGGAGGTGTAGTGGGGAGGAAAGTGGTTACGGGTGAAGCAGAAAGGGCAGATCCAGATCTTGGCGGTGTAATAGACGGTGGAGAAGGGGTTGAGAACGAAGCGGCAATGGAGGGGCCGGGCATGGAAGGGAATGGCTTGATCGAAGTGTAGATGGCGGAGACTAGGACTATGCTCAGGCAAATATGGGGTGGGTGATGGGGATGGGGATGGAGAAAGGGGTGGGTGCTGGGAGTGGGAGAAGAGGATGGGCTCAGGCGGGGAAAACAAAGGGGATTTAGGGGTTTTTTTATTTTTTTACTTTTCTTTAATTAATTATTTTAATATTTTAAATCTTTTATTAAGTGTTTAGCCATGTGACACAAATGTGAAAGCTATATCAGCACAAATGAGGACCCATATTTGCCATATCATCACTTAACGGTTAACTTAACAGATTTTTTAACGGTTGTATGAAATTGAAAAAAATAATAATAATACTAACTATATGAGATTAAAATGTTTTAAAGATGTTGTATGAGGTTGTAATTGCATTGAAACCTGAGGGGGTACAATGTAATTTACCCTTTCTTTTTTTTACAACTCTTACATTATAAAACTTATTTTCTTTTTTTTTTGTTTTTCGAATAAACGATATTATGTACACTTAACTGGTGGGGAGTGAGCTAAGCCTCACAATGTGCTAGCAATAATGTGATTCAAGTATGCTATTGACGAGAATCGAACCTAAGACTTCTCACTTACAAGTGAAGAGAAATACTGCTAAACCGTAGTACTAAGTGGTTATACAATGTTTTTCAATTTCATGAGTTTAATTTTTTGTTTGAAGGGCTTTAATGTCTAATTAGTTAAACTGCATATCAATAGAACTCTGACTATCAACTAAAATTTTATAAAATTAACATTCTAACCTACTAATCAAAACTAAATAGAAATAAAAGATATGGGCTGCAATATAATTTCACACAAATTTTAAAAGGTAATGTTACACTTACCACCTATTTGCACATTTGAATCATTTCTCCAATAGCGGTGGGGCAGCCAACGCATGTGGGTCATATCTCTGTTAGGAGAAAAACTTATGTGAGGCTTGACTTGCCGCTGGACTTCGCTGAGTAGCACTACAATCCACTCAAAACTCTCCACGTGGCAATTCTGAAATATAATCTCTTATCATTTTTTTTATATTTAAAATTCTCATAATTATTTTTCACCAATTAATATATTATATATATCAATCTAATGTTTCCATTTTTTTTCTTCTTTCTCCTTTTTTATCTACTTTCCCCCTCTTTTTATTTCTTCCCAAACTTCCCTTCACTTTTTTTTTGTCATTCTCTTCACCATCTCTCCCAGTTATGGTTCTTGCTTTTTATGAAATTCTGCACTTTTTTATTCAAAAAATTTCTTTGCTTTCTTTCCTCCTCCTCTCTCCAAAGACAAACATTTCTTTTCCCCCATTGTTTCTCTCCTCTCTATAAATACCAAAGTGCACACTCCAGATTATCGAATTAATTTTTTCATAACCTATTTTTTATCTTTCATTTTATTTGGATCATAGTAGCTTTCTATTTTCAAGAAAGTACATCTCTATCAAATATAATTAAGAAGAAAAAAAAAACCCTAATACGCCTATATATGTGGGTTATTCATGTCAAGTTCACATGATCAAAGCAACTATTGTATAAAGAATGAAAAGAAACTTATAGATTCTTGGTTGCTTTCCATGGTGTTGATTTTTTTTTTAATTTTTTAATTTTTAAGGAAAGCAAGAAACAAAACTGGAAGAGAAAGGAGTGGGAGAGAGAGTACTAAAGACCTACGGCAAAACAAACTAGAGGGAAATTTGGGAAGAAAAAAAAATAGGGGGAAAGAAGAAAAAAAAAGAGGAAACATTAGAATTAGTAGAAAACATAATTATGAAAATTTTAAATATAAAAGAATGGAAAAAGATTATATTTAAAATTTGCCACGTGGCGAGTTTTGAGTGGGTTGTAGTGCCATTTAGCGAAGTCTAGTGATAAGCCGAGTCCCACACAAGTATTTCTCCTCTGTTAAAGAGATAGTACAAATATGTGGTAAGAATAACAATTTTGTTTTTTGAAGTTTCACCCACAGATTCTAACATATCGTTAACATTATGTTTGAATAAAGAAATGATAGGATTTTATTTTCTAAATTTGTAAATTTTCTTGTTTGGTTAACCTAAAAGAACAAGGAAATTGGATATGGAATTTGTTATTTTTAAACTCTCAATCATGGAAATTGGAAAATGACACTTATTTATATGGAATTTAAACTTGGGAATTGGAGGTCCCAAATTCCAAGTTTTTCTTCTAGGCGAAAATTCTAAATTTCTATGTTTATGAATCCAAACGAGGGAATTAGTGCATTTCAAATTTTAAATTATAACCTTTACCCAAATTCTAAGTTTTTCTTCCACGCGAAAATTCTAAATTTCTATGTTTATAAATCCCAACAAGAAAATTAGTGCATGTCAATTTATAAATTTTAATTTTTATCTAAATTTCAAATTTATTTTCTTCAGCCAAACGTAATGTAATATTAAAAATAAAAAATAAAAAATAAAAAATAAAAAAGCCTTTCTTCTCTCTGCTCTCCCATGTCTCCCTTCCTTCCATTCTACACACATTATGTGGGCATAAGTTAGTTTTTATTAAGTTTTTTTTTTTTTTTACTTTTTCTTTTATGAACAAATGATATTATTTACATTAAGGAAGATGATGGACTTAACCTGAGCTAATAATAATATGGTTAAAAGCGAGTATCGAATCTAAAATTTGTCATTTACAAGTAAAAAGAATATCATTAGATCATAATACTAATTGGTTTTTTTTAAGCCTTTTAGAATAGTGAATGAGTCAGGTTTCACCAAAAATAGTAAAATCATGCTAACAGGTTGAAGCAGATTCTTCCCTCCATAAGTCATCCTCAGCAAAAGTTTTTCGGAAAGAAGATTTGCGCACTGATTCGCTGACTCACTGGAGATGATGCGGGCAACAACAGCTGCTGTTGCTTCTTCTTCTCTTTCTTTGAAGGTTGGTTATGGCAGCAGTAGCAGACCCAAACTCAGAGATATGCTGCCTCGTCATCTTCAATCTTCATCTGTTGTTGTTTTCTTCAACAATTACTTGGCTTTGTTTCACTCTCGAACTTCTAAATCTCCCGAATCTAGAAACACCCAACAACACCAGCCTGTGAACATTGTAATGTTGAGGATGCTCGCAGTGTGTTTTTGAAGAAATGCTTCAAAGGCGTCCTCTGCCTTCCGTTGTCCTTTTCAACCAAATCTTGACTCAACTTGCCGAGTTGAAACATTATTCGGCAGTCATCTCCTTGAATAACCAAATGGTTGTGTCCAGAATTCGTCCTAATGTTTATACTCTAAACATTATCATGAATTGCTTTTGTCATTTGAGGAAAATGGGGTTTGGCTTTTCTATCTTGGGAAAATTCTTCAGATTGGGTTTTGAACCAATTGTCACGACCTTCAACACTCTAATCAATGGCTTCATTCGTGAGCATAAAGAGGTTGACGCAGCTGCACTTTTCAATAAAATGATGGAGGGAGGTATTTGCAAGCCGGATGTGGTTACTTTCAACGTACTAGCAAGGGGCTATTGCTTGAAGGGTAACAACACTGGAGCTATCCAGTTGCTTAAGAAGATGGAAGAAGGCGATTACAGGCCTGACGTAGTTGTCTATGACACGATCATCGACAGTCTTTGCAAGGATACTCTAGTTGTTGATGCACTAAACCTCTTCTCAGAAATGACAAGTAAGGGCATCGCTCCTAACGTCATTACCTATACCTCTTTGATTCATGGATTTTGCAAAGTAGGGAATTGAAAAGAAGCTACAAGATTATTGAATGAAATGGTGAGTAAACATATCTTTTGTCACATCTTGGCCCAGGCCCCCACCACATTCCGGGCTCGACTCCACCGTAGCACGATATTATCCTTTTTGGGCCCCAACCACGCCCTCATGGTTTTGTTTTTGGGAATTCACACGAGAACTTCCCAGTGGGTCACCCATCCTGGGATTGCTGGTTAGGCTCTGATACCAAATTGTCAAATTCTGGCTCGGGCCCCCACGACATCTCGAGCTCAACTCCACCGTAGCACGATATTGTCCACTTTGGTCCCGACCACGCCCTCACGGTTTTGTTTTTGGGAACGCACAAGAGAACTTCCTAGTGGGTCACCCATCCTAGGATTGCTCTCTCGCACTACTCGCTTAACTTCAGAGTTCCAACAGAACCCGAATCCAGTGAGCTCCCAAAAAGCCTCGTGCTATGTAGAGATGAGAATATACATATAAGGCTTACATGATTCACTCCCTTGGACAATGTGGGATGTTGCATCTTTCCAAATGTGTGCACCTTCAATATTTTGGTTGATACATTTTGTAAAGAGGGGATGGTCTAGGAAGCAAGGAGCGTGGTTGAAATGATGACGCAAAGGGATATTGCACCTGATACAATTATGTACAATTCACTTATAGATGGTTATTTTTTGCGAGGAGAAATTGGCAAGGCAAAAATGGTTTTCGAAGTAATGCTTAGCAAATGGGTATTGTAAGCGTAAAAGGATAGATGATGCCCGAATGCTTTTTCTGGAAATGTCTCATAGGGGAGTGGTTCCAAATACTATTACTTATAACACTCTTATTGATGGGTTTTGCAAGATGGGAAGAATACAAGATGCACGTAACTTGTTCTCTCAAATGCAAGCTTTAGGCCAACTTCCAAATATTCAAACTTATTCTATTTTACAGTATGGCCTTCGTAAAAACCAATAATTTCCCAAGGCGGTTGAATTTTTGGAAGAGATGGAGGGAAAGAAGTTGGATTTTGATATTGTAACTTGCACTATTCTTATTGAAGGTTTGTCCAGAGCTGAAAAAGTTGAATATAAGGGAAATGGAAGAGAAAGGTTGTCTTTCAGATGGTTGCACGTACAACAAAATTATCCAAGGGTTTATAAATAACAACGAGACATCAACGGCAGTGAGGCTTATTGAATAAATGGTGGAGAGGGGTTTTTCTGCAGATGCATCAACTACAGAGTTGATCGTTAATTTATTGTCTAAAGATAATGTAGATCCCACTTTGTTGGCCTTTATAGAAAGACCGTGATGAAATCGATTCCGCATCTCTTCAGTTTTGACTAGTTTCGGTGATTCCTTCCCTTGAATGCTACATTGGAGTAGGGAGTTGTTCCACTGCTGAGTCCAGTTCAGGTAGCCATTCATTCATGCATCGCCTAGTGACATATGATATGTGTTATTAATTGAATATATCAAGCGATAGAGCAACTTTTATGTTACTCTTTTAAGATGATGAAATCTGTTGGAGAAGAAGAGATTGGCAAATCTTACGAGCCCCAAGAACCGAAACAGCCGGAAACATGGCTAGAAGTGTAATCCGAGTAGGTTCAATAAGATCTTCAAAAACCATTTTAGGAAACAAAGCAACAGCCTTCTGGGGCTGATTCATGCGCGAGTACGCATCAATAATAGCAGTACAGGACACAACAGTAGGCTTCGGCATCTGATCAAACAGAGACAAAGCCAATTTAAGCTCCCCCCATTTGCCAAACCATGTATCATGACATTCCAAGTGACAGAATTCCCCTGCGGGATTTCATTGAACACATTGAGAGCAAGCGCTAACAAGCCACAAGCAGCATACATATTAATCAGGAAATAACGATAGGATTCGTGCATTACCCGAGAGGTTAGGGTTAGCTCAAGAAGTGAGAGCGGGTGGGAGAAATGATAGAAGAAGAAGACAATCAATCATTTGGAGGCACTAAATGAACGAAAATTTGAGCACCCGATTGAAATTCAGAACGAAATGATTTCTTTGTATATTTTTGTTCTTGACCAACAGTTCCTCCCAAAGACATACTCCGCTGGAAACCCCCTATTAACATCCCAAAACTCTGAGCAAGAGAATTAACACGATGCTTTTAACTTTTCTTTCTTTTCTCTTTATCCTTTCTGTTTTTTTTTCAGCTCTACGAGTAACGTAGTAACCCTATGATATATACATTGTACCTCTCTGAAGTAAACTAGAGCAATCATGCCTCGGGTAGTGCCGGAACAGAATCACCAAGCGTCACCTCTTCGTCCTGCTCTTCAGTATTACCTTCAAGAGGTGTTTCATCCACTTCTGCTGTGAAGTTCAGCGGCCCTTGTGGTGTTCCAAAGAGTGTAGTGAATATCTGTGTATGGCATTCGTCACAAAAGTAGATGTAGGTGAAATGGCCCTCGTATGGAAGCTTATCTGTAGGAGTTTGAGACCCTCTTGTCTCATATTGGTCAACAATATTTTTTCACTAGCCTTTATATAGACTTATTCCTTTTTCTTAATAATTAGAACTTGGACCATTTGGAAATGGATTGAAGGCTTGAGTCTTATGGTTGTGTGGATTAGGCTTGATGATTATACTATAATATTAATATTAATATGATTATACTATAATATTAATTAAGTTTTTAATTAAATTAATTAAAAACGTTTTGATTAATAGACATAACTCTTTGGAAATAGTTGTATCTCTTTGGAAAGAGTTGTATAGCTTCAGATACATCCAAAAGGTGTTTGAAGAGGTATGAAAGAGCCTATATAACTGGAGTCCTCAGTTCCATCAAAAATCATCTTTTTCTTCCCCCTTGTCTTCCGTACAAAATTTTCAGAGAGTAAACACACAAAGCAATTCACTAGAGTGGGACGGAAATACTGTTCGAAGGACATAGCGTTTGCGCTAGCCTCTACCTTCAATTCATTCAAGTTAGTATCATTTTAATTTTTTGTTACTATAACATAATTGCATTCTGTATTACATGTATTTTTGAATAATAAGGTATAAGTATTTCGGTTCTGTATTTTTGTTATTTTATTGTTTCTAAATTGTTCTCCAACATTATCTACCTCAGCTCCTTGTAAAATCCAGTGAACGAAATCAATCATCGATGGTGGGACCACCTTATCGTCCATCCCCTGTCAAACATTGGAGGAGAATGGTCTGGATTAATACAAAATTCAACAGGAAATTAATACCTCCGATGAAAAATACTAAACGCTCTGTATAGTTTGAATGAAGCCATTATAAGGCGAGAGATTCGTTGTGGTTACAAGGAAACAACTATCAACAGAAATCTGTCTACGAGTATGTTACGCCATACATTACTTTCTGAACCTGAGACGAATTTCACATTCTCGTAGCAGAAATCTTCCCTCGACGAACTTAGGACAAGTAGTAATTCAAACCTTTCTTATGTTAGCATGAGGAAGAGCAACTCAATTAGAACAATCCTGTCAAATGACTGATCTCATTGTTATCGACGAGTCTACTCAACATATTACCTCGTCTTCTATCAAAAGATTCCAAGTATCTCAGCAGTAAAAGTATCGATAGCTCAAACAAACATGTAAACGATGGAGATGCTTCTGACCTGCCATATGTGTATTGGGCCAAAGAAGCCAATGTATTCTTCCTGAGCTGAGCTGAGCATGGACTTAATCCAATTGAGCACGCCTTTCCCTTGTTCTTTCTTCTGCAATTTGAGGTCTGCAAGGCTGAAACCCCAATTTGACACTTGCAAAACAGCTTCCTCCACGAAGGGTTTCGAAATTCTCTGCCTAATTGATTCTTCTGCATCCCTTTGCCAGAATTCTTCGTAGATTGGGTCCTCCATCAGAGCTTTATCCTGGAGAACAAAATGAAAACTCATACAGGTAAAACAATAGTCATTGTGGTAATCATTTAACACAAACAAATGGGAGCCGAATGATATGGAAACCGTGACAAGTGAGGGATGAACCATGAAACACTTTCTGCATTGTTAGAAGAGAAGACCTCCAAGACCGGATCAGTCTCCAGCTTATACAAGGAACATATGCATTTGTTGTAATAATCAAAATTTAGTTGTAAGATTTGTAAATATTTCAATCTGTAAACAAAATGTTGATAATGATCCTTACCCTCTTTCCCAGTGACAATGACAGCCATTTATCGATTTGTCCGTGCTTTCCAGACAAGAAGCTTCTGTGATAGAAGTAAGAAAGAAATCTAGGAAACCTCCTTGCCAAAAATTACAAAAAAATTCTGCTTTGCGTCCACTTCCCCCAGGTCATGCGTCTCTCTTCCCTGTTCATGATTGAATCGTACGGATTCACCATTGGAGCAAACATGGCTGCACCTGTTAAAGTGTAACCTGCCATCATTACAACTATAGTCATCATTGCCATAAAGGAAAGACAGCAAGGGTGTGCACTCTGGAAAGGAATGTTGCATGTGATTGCTGACTCCTGGACAGCAGGGAGGTCATTTACTTTGTATTATTGCTGCATGTGTGCTGTTGCATCTAGTTACAAGGGTGTAAAGCTTTCTTTGTATTGTGTATTAGAAAGCCTTATGGTAAGGCTTTCTATGCAATGAAATGTATTACAATTCAAATCAGAAAATTTAATATGGTATCAGAGCAGAATTAATCAGAAAATTTATTGTGTGGTTGATTCCAGCCATGGGTACGACCAAAGCCCGGATGGAGACAAGCCAAAAGCCTCCAGTCCATTTTTTATTCACGTTCTCGTCTCCGATGGAGACAATCGTTCTACTTGGTGTAGATCACTTTCTGATACCCAATATCAACAAATCATCTCCATTATGAACAACAAGAGGACTGGGCAGCCAACTGCTCTTTAAGCCAATGTTGCCGGCAATTCATCGGTTTTGTCTAAACTCCCAGATACAACATGATCCGCATTCAACATTATATTGGATTGTGGATAGCGGGGCAACCGATCACATTTCTCATCTATCACCCAGTCATAATAAAACTACAACACAACATGATTTTGTTGGTTTACAAAATGGAGGACAAGCTGCAATTGAAAGCTTTGGGTCTATTAAATTGTCATCAGAGATATTTCTTGATGGAGTTTTACATGTGCCAAAATTTTGTGTGAACTTATTGTCTATGAGCAAATTAACTCGGGGGTTGAAATGTATCGTGATATGTTATCCGGATTTTTGTGTTGTGCAGGACATGGATATGAAGAGGACAATTAGCTTGGGCAAGCATTTTAATGGGCCTTACTACCTCACACCAAGCCAAAATCCTCACCTAGTTAATCATATTAACCGCACCTCAGGACTTTGGCACCAATGTCTTGGACACCCATCATCAGCCCCTCTTCACTCTTTATCCCAAACCATCCCAGAAATCATATTTGATTCTAATTATGCATGTTTGTGAGGTTTGTCCTTTAGCAAAGCAAACTCGCTTATCTTTTGTTTCAAATTCCATAAAATCGGTTGCACCTCTTGATTTGATTCATTGTTATATTTGGGGACCACACAAAATTCATACACACATCGGAGCACGTTATTTCCTAACTATTGTAGATGATTTTACTCGCTTCACATAGGTTCATCTCATGCGTTTTAAATCCGATACACAAGCATTGTTGAAATCATTTTTTTTCCTTGGGTCAAAACACAATTTAATCGTGAAATTACAGCTCTACGTGCCGACAATGGGGGTGAATTTGTATCGATGCGTGCATTTTTAGATGCTCATGGCACCATTTTTCAACATACTTGTGCTCACACTTCTCAACAAAACAGGGTGGTTAAGTGCAAACATCGGCATCTTTTGAATGTTGGCCGTGCATTACGCTTTCAGGCCAATTTACCTTTAAAGTTTTGAGGGGAAAGCATACAAACCACTTTTTATCTAATAAATCGTCTTCCTACACCCTTACTTTCATATAAATCTCCCTATGAACTCTTGCATGGCACATCACCCGAATATTCTCATCTCCGGGTTTTTGGGTGTTTATGTTATGCTACCAATCTTACTCCCTTGCACAAGTTTGACACACGTGCACATTGTGGTTTTTTTCTGGGATATCCCCTTGGTCAAAGGGGTTATCGAGTCTATGACCTTGATAGCAAGCAAATCTTCACATCTCATGACGTCGTTTTTCACGAGCACATTTTTCCTCTTACTACCTCACCACCAGAAAATCAACTAGATTCCCCTGTATTACCCATTCCTCATGATGACCACGGTTCTAAAAAGCAAGCTAGGCGGTCGCCTAGATGTTGTGCGTCAAGCTACGGCCGCAATTAACGTTCAACAAATCAGCAAGGGTATTAGGCAGCGCCTAGGCAGCCGATTGTGCGGGCTAGGCGGCCACAACAACGGACTAGGGGGTTCTGTTAAAAAAATATATACAGATCATTGTTTAACAGCATTGCCTAAAAGATGAGGCGTTCACATAATATTGAAGAAAGAGAACGAGAGAGCATGAGGGAAGAGAGAGCGATGCAGAATTAGAATAACAGATATGCAATTGTAGGGATAAACAAGAAATTGACCTGGACAGTTAGGATTTCTTCGATCGAGCATGCAATGTTTTGGAAGATTTCTTCAATGCGCTTGACATTTTAGGAAATTTTACAAAGGAAAAAGAAGATGGTGGTGCAGGGAAATTTTACAAAGGAAGAAGATGGGCGAAACAATTGAAGGCGAGGAAGAGGAAACAGAAAAGATAAAGGCCTTCATGATTTCCAAGGCATCAATAACCCATCCTTTCTCTTTGACTGGTGTCCACTACTTTCCACTATTAATTACCCACCTTCAGTCTCCAATTAATTACCCACTACCAACTTATAATTATAATAAAATAAAATAAAAATAGTTACCCTCTCCACTAGTAAATATGTTGTATATGGGTAATGTTAGTTTTGTTAGAGAGACTAAATCTTATCCATGGATTTCATACAAGTATAATTTTTTTAAGTGTCAATATGCACTTATTTGAAAGATATACACGAAATTTACCTAAATCGCCTAGGCGCTAGGCGGTAGCCCGCCGCCCGACTAGCGCTTAATGTTTTTTAGAACCTTGATGATGACACATATTCTCCTTTAGTCTCAGCCCAAACACCCACACCATCAAATCTAAATCCACCTATAGACCCAACAAATTCCAACTCTCACATAGACAACACAGAAAATCTCTCACCACTCGTCCCATAACCTGCTTCACTACCACAACCCGCCCCTCCACCCCATTCCGCTTTTCCTCCACTTCATTGTTCTGATTGAATTAAACATCCACTTGCTCGTTTCAGTGACTATTAGACTCATCATGCTGCTTTGCTCATGCCCAGCGCCGTCCTTTCCTCCATGTTCGGTACGCGATATCCGCTTCAACAATACGTCTCCTACTCTCGTTTATCTCATGCTCACCAATCATTTGTGCACAACATATCTCACCTGGTCGAACCAGCTTCTTATGAGCAGGCCTGTCTTGACCCCAAATGGATTACAACCATGAATTCTAAGATTTAAGCTCTTGAAGACAACCACACCTGGTCCATGTTTCCTTTGTCTCCTAATCAACGATCCATTGGATGTCGAAAACACGGTTAGAAGGGGAAGTGATTATCACACCAAATGGTACCTAAACGAAACTTCACTCGTGGAAAATTCACTTTTGAATTGGGTGTTGAAAGCATGGCTAGAAGCAGAAGTTCGGACAGAAAGATCATATAGATTTACACAGGGGTACATCTCGAAAACAAGAACCAACCAAAAGGGGTTTAGGAAATAGGCCAAATGAAAAGGAAGGAGCATCCTCTCCAGATCCTCTTTGTGAGGATCCCGAGGATCCTCCAATCAAGTATGTTTATCGTACATCATGCGGTCATAAATCATTGTAATTTTTTTAGGGAACTGTTATTAGCATTCCAAAAATCTCATTTGGCACTCCTCACAAGTGTATTTTTCTTTCCAAATATAGAAAGCTTGGAGTACCAAATGAGATTTGTAGAGTGCCAATAACAATTCCCTTTTTTTTTTTAATCTAAAATTGAATATAAGCATAACCTGACGAAAATTGGCCGCACGATGTATGATGAAATGATGTGATTGGACGATCCCCGGAATCCTCACAAAGAGAATCCAGAGAGGATCCTCATTCAGGAACAAAGACTTTGATTAATTAAATAATTAATTAAAAAAGATTAGTAGCCTCTTATGTCATCAACAGTCGCTTTGGCTGAGTGGTTAAGGTGTGTGCTTGCTAAGTGCATGGGAATGCCTTGCGAGAGTTCAAACCTCTCAGGTGACGATTTATTTTTAATTTTTGTTTAATGTTTTTGGGCCATACTTGTGGTGCTCTATCTGCAGGATCATGTAAATTGGAACGGTCAATATTTGTAGAGATTACTTTACATTCGCAACATGGCCATGCAAAGCTTTTTTATCATTGTCCAAAAACTTAACAAGAAACTAAAAGTAAAAAGAACCAAACGTCTCATGATAGGATGATGAGACAATGTTGCCAATGTAGAAAATCATGTTTTGCCATAAAAAGTATGTACACATTATAAAACATATTGTGTACATCTTTACATATAAAGCCAACAATCCTTTGAGGTCACAAGCTTCACCAAAAATTTATTTTTGGACAAAAATGCTCCCAAAACAAAAAATTTCAAAAGCAACCCAAAATAATGCTAGGGTATTTTCATCATTTTAATAGTGGTTTTTTAATAAATAATTCTTTTTGTACTTTTGTTTTAATTAGTACCTCACAATAGGTTAGCAACAATGTGATTCAATCAGTTGTTCAATAAATATTATTTCTCTATTTTTAAACACGCTTATAACATCTTAAGAGGCGTGTAATGCCGGTTATAAAAAAAGTCTTTCATAAGCGTATAATAATGTGATTAAATTTGTTGTCAAATGATTGTTTTTTTTAACAAACGATATTTTCTACACTAAGGGAGATATGGTGGGCTTAGTCTCATAATGGGCTAGCAATAATGTGATTCAATCAATTTTTTATTAAATATTATTTTCTCTATTCTTAATGTAAATTCAATAAAATGTAGATGGAAATTGAAAGACCGATTTTATTATGTGAATTCAGCTACTTTGATTGGTGTGTGAAGCGTTTTTTCTAGCATGATCTAAGATTAATCATTTGCTTCAAATATTTGACTTTCCTTTTGTCAATTCACACATATAAATACATTTTAAAACGTGTAAGTCACGTGTAGCACACTATGATTCAAAAAAATGCCTTTTGCACTCGCGTGAGCACGTGCATGAAGGCTAGTATATATAGTACATTCATCAATATTAACCAAAAGTTACTATACCATAAAACGTTTGGTAAATTATTCAAACCAAAAACCTGGGTACATTCTTCAAAACCAAGAAAAATAATAATAATGAATATTAGGCTTAATAACATTAATAATTTTTTTTCGAATAACTTGACATGAATTGTCACATCCCGGCCCGGGGCAGACCACTTCCCGAGCCCGCTCCACCACCGCTTTGGGCCCCGACTACGCCCTCACGGTTTTGTTTCTGAGAACTCACACAAGAACTTCCCGATGGGTCACCCATCCTGGGAATGCTCTCGCGCGCTACTTGCTTAACTTCGGCCCGGCCCGGGGCCGACCATTTCCCGGGCCTACTCCACCACCGTAGCACGATATTGTCCGCTTTGGGCCCTGACTACACCCTCACGGTTTTGTTTCTGGGAACTCACACGAGAACTTCCCGATGGGTCACCCATCCTGGGAATGCTTTCACGCACTACTCGCTTAACTTCAGAGTTCCCATGGAACCCGAAGCCAGTGAGCTCCCAAAAGGCCTCGTGCTAGGTAGGGATGGGAATATACATTTAAGGATCACTTCCCTAGGCGATGTGGGATGTTACAATCCACCCCCCTTAGAGGCTCGACGTCCTCGTCAGCACACCACGGACAGGGTTAGGCTCTGATACCAAATTGTCACATCCCGGCCCAGGGCGGATCACTTCCCGGGCCCGCTCCACCACCGTAGCACGATATTGTCCGCTTTGGGCTTACCATTCCCTCACGGTTTTGTTTTTGGGAACTCACGAGCAACTTCCCAGTAGGTCACCCATCATGGGATTGCTCTAGCCCCCTTCTCGCTTAACTTCGGAGTTCCTATAGAACCCGAAGCCAGTGAGCTCCCAAAAGGCCTCGTGCTAGGTAGGGATGGGAATATACATTTAAGGATCACTCCCTTGGGCGATGTGGGATGTTACATGAATACATTTTCAAATCAACGAGAAAAATGTACCCATATAAGTTTTAAAAAATAGATTAGAAAAAAATTGAAATTTACAGCTTAACTATCATTGTATTGCATAACTGAAAATATATATACAAGATACAATCATTGTTCTATAAGGAAACAATAAACAATAAAGGACACAAACATATATCCTTCCTAAAACATGACTCTAATAATTACAAAATATTTACATTCCTTTTCTACTAAATATCGACTTATTCCAATACTCCCCCTCAAGCTGGAGCATAGATATTACTCATGCCCAACTTGACAAGCGAGTCATCGAACCTCCTACTAAACACGACATGGGTAAGAATATCTGCAAGTTGTTCCTCCAAGTTCACAAACGGTATTAACATAATCTCCTTCTCCAACTTTTCTTTGATAAAATGTCTATCAACCTCAACATGCTTAGTCCTATCATACTGTATTGGACTCTCAGCAATTTCTCTCGCGGACTTATTATCACAATACAACTTCATTGCCTCTTTTTGTTTAAAACCGACACTCTAAAACATGACTCTAATAATTACAAAATATTTACATTCCTTTTCTCCTAAATATTGACTTATTCCAATAAATAAAAAAATAAAAAAAGTGAATGGATTTTAAATAAAAAAAATGGGTACACTTTACATTAAAAGAAATTGGTACATTTTACATGTAACAATTGGTATATTTAAAAAATGGAAAAATTATACAAATAGGTATGTTTAAGAGATTAAAAAATTGAAAATCGACTAGACTTGATGAGACGCCCCGATCCCGACATGAATTCTTGTATTTCAACCAGAATGTGACAATTCAAAGAGAGAAAGGTTTGCATAACTGCGCCAAATGGCACAAATTCGAAGGTTGTGACTTCCAACTGACGTCATGACAGGCACACTACTACAGTAACAGAAGGTCCTAAGTATGTTCTGAACAAACCTGGCTCTAATACCAACTCCGAAGTTAAGCGAGTTTGCGCAAGAGCAATCCCAGGATGGGTGACCCACAGTGAAGTTCTCGTGTGAGTTTCCAGAAACAAAACCATGAGGGTGTGGTCGGGGCCTAAAGCGGACAATATCGTGCTACGGTGGAGTCGAGCCTAGGATGTGACACTCAATGTTGTGGTAATGGCAACAACCATGGTCAGCGTTTTCTGATGAGAATGAGTTGGATTTTGGAATAGCTACGGACTAAGATTTAAGGGGTGGGGCCCAATTTTTTATTTATAATTTATTTTTTAATCAATGCGGACAAATTTGACTGTTATATCAGCAAAAAGGTGGGATCCATAGTTGACACATCATCTCTTAACGGTCAAATTAACTAATGGATGTATGAAGTTGCAATCAAATAGTAAATAAAGGTATGTGATTAAAATGTTTCAAAAATATTGTATGCAGTTGCAATTGACCACAAACCTAAGGGAATAAAATGTAATTTACTCGAAAAATTAATAAGAGAAACCCATTAGACGTCAGCCTCCCATCTCAGGCGGCGATTTATTTTTAATTTTTTGTTTAATTAAATAGTTAATTAAAAAAGATGAGTAGCCTCCTATTTCATCAACAGTCGCTTTGGCCGAGTGGTTAAGGCGTGTGCTTGCTAAGTGCATGGGGATCCCCCGCGAGAGTTCGAACCTCTCAGGCGACGATTTATTTTTAATTTTTGTTTAATTAAATAGTTAATTAAAAAAGATGAATAGCCTCCGACATCATCAACAATCGCTTTGGCCGAGTGGTTAAAGTGTGTGCTTGCTAAGTGCATGGGGATCCCCCACAAGAGTTTGAACCTCTCAGGCGACGATTTATTTTTGTTTTTTGTTTTTTGTTCTTTTTTTGTTTTTTTGTTTTTTTTTTTTTTGCCATGCTTGTGGTGCTCTATTTGCATGATCGTGTAAATTGGAAGGCCAATATTTGTAGGGAGTATACGTTAAGTTTGCAACGTGGCCATACAAAGCTTTTTTTTATCATTGTTCAAAAACTTAAGAAACTAAATGTAAAAACAACCAAACGTCTCATGATAGGATGATGAGACAATGTTGCCAATATAGAAAATCATGTTTTGCCATAAAAAGTAAGTACTCACAAATATTATAGAACATATTGTGTACATATGTATAGTACATTCATCAATATTAACCAAAAAATACTGCATCATAAAACGTTTGGTAAATTCTTCAAACCCAAAATATCAGTACATTCTTTAGAACCACGAATAATAATAATAATAATAATAATAATAATAATAATAATAATAATAGATATCATGCCTAATAATATTAATAAATTTCTTCGAATAACTTGGCATGAATACATTTTCAAATCAACGAAAAAGATGTACCGATATAAGTTTAAAAAAATAGATTAGAAAAATATGGGATCCACAGTTGCTACATTATCATTTAACGGTCAAATTAGCAGATTGATTAACAGATGTATGAAATTGAAATGAAACAATAAGCAAATGTATGTAATTGAAATGTCTTTAAAATGTTGTACGAGGTTACAATTAACCACAAATATGAGAGAGTAAAATGTAATTTACCAAAAAAAAATTAATAAGAGCAACACACCAAACGTCAGCATCTCCTCTTTCTTTTTGTGCAAAACCCTACAATTGTAAGACTATAAGAAATGGTTACACACAATTATAAGAAAGTTTGCTGGAAGAGGAAGAAGAAAGAGAAAAAGTGAGAGAGAGTGTGAAGTACCAAATGTTTCCGTTTGCCCGTTCAGGTTTTGCATTTCTTTCCTCAACCGTTGCACATTGGCGTTTAATTTATTTTCGTAAGCTGTAATTTCCTGTGTTTATTAATTTTACTTTTAATTAGGGTTAGAAAATTGAGCAATAATATATTATTGTAATGTATTTTGAAAGGCTAAAGACTCTTCGGTTCTTCCTTCTCTTGAATGCTACATTGGAGGGAGTTGTTCTGCTGCTGAGTGCAGTTCAGGTAGTCATTCATTCGTGCATTGGCAAGTGATCAAGCAACTCTTATGATACTCTTCTTTTAAGATTATGAAATCTGTTGAAAAGCAGAGTAATGGGACTGATATGAAATTCGTAGACATATTTATGGCTTGGTTTAACTTCTCTTTTATTTTTTTGGTAATAATTATCTTAAGGAGATTATGAATAATTAATTTTAAAGGATATGGGTCTGATGAAAGAAGCAAGGAAGGAAATGATAGCTACAGGAGGAGTACTCAATCCATTTCTTAAACTTGTGCAGTTGCTCCAACACCAGATACAAATTACAATACACATCTGATCAAATGATGCATCCGAATTCCATCATGAAAGGTACAATCTGTATCCGATCAAACGATGTCAGATGTGATTAAACAAAGAATATACGAATTCCATCCTTTCTTAATCATTTTTCTATCTGCACTAAAATATTGCAAGTTTATCATTAAAGAAGTTTACAACATTCCAGGTATATCCAATTAGAATTTGAATTTAAATAATTTGGAAGAGTTGAGGAATTAGAGGAAATTTGGGAGATTTTACAATGTATTGTAAGCATTCACAAATTTTACATCTCCTCATAAGAATTCGAGAAAATTGAATCAAAATTTTATATAAAATCTTTATAAATCAATTCAATTTCTTAAAAATCCGTAAATTTAAAAATCTACAAATTCCCAATTGATTACACTTTCTATTGTGACTGGTGCGATCTGGTAGTTGTCTTTAATTTTCTCCGTCAAATGGGGATATTGAAGCTTGCGAGCTGTACCCTTCTTGTTTTCAAACTAAGAAATAAAACAAAATCGCGCTAACAGGTTGAAGCAGATTCTTTCCTCCACAAATCATCCTCAGCAAACGTTTTTCGAAAAGTGGAGATTTACGCACGGACTCGCCGACTCACTGAAGATGATGCGGGCAACAACAGCTGCTGCTTCTTCTTCTTCTTCTTCTTCTTCTTTGAAAGTTGGTTATGGCGCAGCGGACTCGGACTCAGATTCGGAGGTATGCTGCCTTGTCTTGTTCAATCTTCTTCTGTCGTTGTTTTCTTGAACAATTACTTAGGTTTGTTTCACTCTCGAGCTTCTAAATCGACGGAATCAAGAAACACCCAACAACACCAGCGTGTGAAAATCACTAATGTTGAGGATGCTCTCAATGTGTTCGACGAAATGACTTCAAAGGCGTCCTCTGCCTTCCATTATCCCTTTCACTCAAGTGTTGGGTCAACTTGCCAAGGTGAAACATTACTCAACAGTCATCTCCTTGAATAATAAAATGGTTATGTCGGGAATTCATCCTGATGGTTATACTCTTAACAATTATCATTAATTGCTTCTGCCATTTGCACCAAATCGGGTCGGTTTATCTGTCTTTGGAAAATCCTTCAAATTGAATTTGGAACCAGATGTCACAACCTACACCACCATAATCAATGGCTTTCTTCATCAAAATAGAGAGGTCAAGGCAGTGGCACTTTTCAATAAAATGTTGGAGAGTGGTAATTGCAAGCCAAATGTTGTTACTTTCGGCACCTTAGTAAAGGCCCCTTGCATGAAAGGTAACAACATTGCAGCTATCCAATTGCTTAAGAAGATGGAAGAAGGAGCTTGCATGCCCAACGTAGTTATCTATAACACGATTATCGACAGTCTTTGCAAAGATACTCTAGTTGTTGATGCACTGCACATCTTCTCAGAAATGATTAGTAAGGGTATTTCCCCAACTGTCGTTACCTATAACACATTGATTCACGGTGTCTGCAAAATAGGGAAGTGGAAAGAAGCTACGAGATTGTTGAATGAAGTGGTGCGTAAACATATCTTTCCAAATGTGCCCACATTCAGTGTCTTGGCTGATACATTATTCAAAGAGGGGATGGTCCAAGAAGCAAGGAACATGTTTGAAATGATGATTCAAAGCAATATTGGACCTGATACGGTTACTTGCAATTTGCTTGTGGATGGTTATTGTTTGCGAGGAGAAACGGTTGAGGCGAAAAAATCCTTGATCTAATGCTTAGCAAGGATTGCATGGTTGATGCTTATAGTTATATAACATATTGATAAACGGCTATTGTAAGCCCAAAAGGATAGATGATGCCCGAATGCTTTTTGTGGAAATGCCTCATAAGGGAGTTGTTCCAAATACGGTTACTTGTAACACTCTTATGGATGGGTTTTGCAAGATGGGGAGAACACAAGATGGGCAAAACTTGTTCTCTCAAATGCAAGCTAGTGACCAACTTGCAGATGTTCAATCTTATAATATTTTGCTGGATGGTTTTTGTGAAAACCACCAACTCTCTATGGCAGTTGGATTGTTGAAAGAGATGGAGGGAAAGAAGTTGGATTTTAATATTGTAACTTACAATATTCTTATTGAAGGATTGTGCAAAGCTGAAAAAGTTGAATATGCATCAACGACACTGAGGCTTATTCAAGAAATGGTGGAGAGGGGTTTTTCTGCAGATGCATCAACTACGGAGTTGATCTAATTTATTGTCTAAAGATAGAGTAGATACCACTTTGTTGGCATTTATAGAAAGACTTGATTTGCATCCTTTTAGTTTTGACAAGTTTCAGTGCTTCCCCTTGATTGCTACATTGGAGGAGGGAGTTGTTCCACTGTCGAGTCCAGTTCAGGTAGACATTCGATCATGCATTGCCTAGTGACGTATGATATGTGTTATTAACTGAATCTATCAATTAAGATTATGAAATCTGTTGGTGAAGCAAAGTATATGGACTAGTATGAAATTTGTAGACATATTTATTCAATCCATGAGATTGCTTCTGCTTGCTTTACGAATACTGCAAATATGCATATTAAGTGACAATCTAGGTTGTAGATAAGAGTCCAAGACTAGTTCTTAATTCAAACCTTGCACAGCCTGAATAACTAGTCGTGTTTGAACGTGATAACTGCTTGTTTAACCTTTTTTTTTGTAATACTATTTTACAGCTCTTGCATTATAAAACGTTTTTCCTTTTTTTTTTTAATATACGGTATTATGTACACTTAACAGGTGGGGAGTGATCTAAGACACAATGGGCTATCAATAATGTGTTTCAAATACGCTGTTGACAATAATTGAACTTAAGACTTCTTACTTACTAGTGAAGAGAAATACCACTAAACCGTAGTATTAAGCGGCTATACAATGTTGAAATAAAATAGTAAGTAAAGGTATGTGATTAAAATGTTTCAAAAATATTGTATGCGGTTGCATTTGACCACAAACTTGAGGGAATAAAATGTAATTTACTCGAAAAAGTAATAAGAGAAACCCATCAAACGTTAGCCTCACATCTTAGGAGGCGATTTATTTTTAATTTTGTTTAATGAAATAGTTAATTAAAAAAAGATGAGTAGCCTCCTACATCATCAATAATCGCTTTGGCCAAGTGGTTAAGGCATGTGCTTGCTAAGTGCATGGGGATCCCCTGCAAGAGTTCGAACCTCTCAAGTGACGATTTATTTTTTTCAAATAACTTGACATGAATACATTTTCAAATCAACGAGAAAAATGTACCCATATAAGTTTAAAAAAATAAATTAGAAAAAATTGAAATTTACAGCTTAATTATCATTGTATTGCATAACTAAAAATATATATACAATATACAATCCTTGTTCTATAAGGAAACAATAAACAATAAAGGACACAAACATATATCCTTCATAAAACATGACTTTAATAATTACAAAATATTTACATTCCTTTTCTCCTAAATATTGACTTATTCAAATACTAATAATTACAAAATATTTACATTCCTTTTCTCCTAAATATTGACTCTCCCCCTCTAGCTGGAGCATAGATATTACTCATGCCCAACTTGACAAGCGAGTCATCGAACCTCTTACTACACACGGCATGGGTAAGAATATCTGCAAGTTGTTCCTCCAAGTTCACAAACGGTATTGACACAATCTCCTTCTCCGACTTTTCTTTGATAAAATGTCTATCAACCTCAACATGCTTAGTCTTGTCATACTATATTGGACTCTCAGCAATTTCTCTCGCGGACTTATTATCACAATACAACTTCATTGCCTCTTTTTGTTTAAAACTGAGACTCCAAAGTAACTTCCGTAGCCAAAGAATCTCACACAAACCCTGTGCCATACCCTTATACTCGACTTCAGTAGAGGACCGAGATACCACGTTTTGCTTCTTGCTCTGCCAAGTAACCAAATTACCTTCAAGAAATGTAAAATACCCAGATGTAGACCTTCTATTAGTCACATTACCTGCCCAATCAGCATCAGTAAATCCCTTAATCCTCACATGTCCATGACATTCATACAAAATTCCTTTACCTAGGGAAGACTTCAAATATGCCCAGATTCTCATTACCGCCGCCATATGATTCACACTTGGTGAGTGCATAAATTAACTAACCACACTTACGGTGTAGGCAATATCCAGACGAGTGTGAGACAAATAAACTAGCCTTCCCACTAGTCTTTGATATCTACCTTTGTCAACTGGTTCCTGATCTTTATAAATCCCCAAATAATGTTTCTCTACGATGGGAGTGTCCACAGGTTTTCAATCAGGAGGAACACCACGATTTTGCCTTTACGGCAACTTATATGTACTCACAATATTATCTGGATTAGTTACATGAGCATTAGTGGTACTAACCTCAGGAATATCCAGAGAAGACACATTGGGTGACATTATCGAGCTTGATAAAGAGGGGGTTGTGGATTCGGTAGCTACTAGTTGCTGGGATGGCGTTACTAGTTCGGGAGCTTCCTGTCGACATTCTGCATCATACTCGGCAGGTTGTTGCCGACAAGACTCAAGCTTTTCGGTGCTCAGTGGCTGAATGATACTCCAATTCTCAGCATCTTCTTGCTGAGAGCCTTGACTGTCTCCTTGCCGAGAGCTTTCACAGCTTTCATTTTCAACAGACACTCCCCCTAAGCTACATATTTCCAACCACTCAAGATCACCAACACTCTTCTCCCCCTGGTGATCAGAAAGGGATGGAATTGAAGCATAAAAATATTCGGACTCAGAAAAAGTAACATCCATGGTCACGTACATATGGCGAGTTTGAGGATAGTAGCACTTATACCCTTTCTGTTGAGGAGCAAATCCAAGAAAAACACACCGATGAGCACATGGAACCAACTTACTACGATGAATCTTGTGAATATGAACATAGACGACACACCCAAACACACGAGGAGTAAGAGTATTGGTGGACACTATAGAAACAAATTGAAATTTACGGTTTAATTATCATTGTATTGCATAACTGAAAATATATATACAAGATACAATCCTTGTTCTATAAGGAAACAATAAACAATATAGGACACAAACATATATCCTTCCTAAAACATGACTCTAATAATTACAAAATATTTACATTCATTTTCTCCTAAATATAGACTTATTCCAATAAAAAATAAAAATAAAAAGTGAATGGATTTTAAATAAAAAAAATGGGTACGCTTTACATTAAAAGAAGTTGGTACATTTTACATATAACAATTGGTATATTTTAAAAATGGAAAAATTATACAAATAGGTATGTTTGAGAGATTAAAAAATTGAAAATCGACTAGACTCAATGACACGCCCCGATCCCGACACGAATTTGTGTATTTCAACCAAAAGGTGACAATTCAAAGAGAGAAAGGTTTGCACAACTGCGCCAAACGGCACCAAATTCGAAGGTCGTGACATCCAAATGACGTCATGACAAACACACTACTACAGTAACAAAAGGTCCTAAGTATGCTCTAAACAAACCTGGCTCTAATACCAACTTCGAAGTTAAGCGAGTTCACGCGAGAGCAATTTCAGGATGAGTGATCCACTGAGAAGTTCTCGTGTGAGTTCCCAAAAACAAAACCGTGAGGGTGTGGTTAGGGCCTAAAGCGGACAATATCATGATACGGTGGAGTCGAGCCGGGAATGTGTCACTCGATGATGTGGTAATGGCAACAGCCATGGTCAGCATTTTCTGGCAAGAATGAGTTGGATTTTGGAATAGCTGCGGACTAAGATTTAAGGGGTGAGGCCCAATTTTTTATTTATAATTTATTTTTTAATCAATGCGGAAAAATTTGACTGTCATATCAACAAAAAGGTGGGATCCATAGTTGACACATCATCACTTAACGGTCAAATTAACTAATGGATGTATGAAGTTGAAATGAAATAGTAAGTAAAGGTATGTGATTAAAATGTTTCAAAAATATTGTATGCGGTTGCAATTGACCACAAACCTAAGGGAATAAAATGTAATTTACTCGAAAAATTAATAAGAGAAACCCATCAGACGTCAGCCTTCCATCTCAGGCGGCAATTTATTTTTAATTTTTGTTAAATTAAATAGTTAATTAAAAAAGATGAGTAGCCTTCTATGTCATCAACAGTCGCTTTGGCCGAGTGGTTAAGGCGTGTGCTTGCTAAGTGCATGGGGATCCCCCGCGAGAGTTCGAACCTCTCAGACGACGATTTATTTTTAATTTTTGTTTAATTAAATAGCTAATTAAAAAAGATGAATAGCCTCCTACATCATCAACAGTCGATTTGGCCGAGTGGTTAAGTTTTTTGCTTGCTAAGTGCATGGGGATCCCCCACGAGAGTTTGAACCTCTCAGGCAACATTTTATTTTCATTTTTTGTTTTTTTTTTTGTTTTTTGTTTTATTTTTTGGCCATGCTTGTGGTGCTCCATTTGCATGATCATGTAAATTGGAAGGCCAATATTTGTAGGGAGTATACATTACGTTTGCAACGTGGCCATACAAAGCTTTTTTTTATCATTGTCCAAAAACTTAAGAAACTAAATGTAAAAACAACCAAACGTCTCAGGTTAGGATGATGAGACAATGTTGCCAATGTAGAAAATCATGTTTTGCCATAAAAAGTAAGTACTCACAAATATTATAGAACATATTGTGTACATATGTATAGTACATTCATCAATATTAACCAAAAGTTACTGTACCATAAAACGTTTGATAAATTCTTCAAACCCAAAATATCAGTACATTCTTTAGAACCACGAAAAATAATAATAATAGATATCATGCCTAATAATATTAATAAATTTCTTCGAATAACTTGGCATGAATACATTTTCAAATCAACGAAAAAGATGTACCCCTATAAGTTAAAAAAAAAAATAGATTAGAAAAATATGGGATCCACAGTTGCTACATTATCATTTAACGGTCAAATTAGCAGATTAACTAACAGATGTATGAAATTGAAATGAAATAATAAGCAAATGTATGTAATTGAAATGTCTTTAAAATGTTGTATGAGGTTACAATTAACCACAAATATGAGAGAGTAAAATATAATTTACCAAAAAAAATTAATAAGAGCAGCCCACCAAACGTCAGCATCTCCTCTTTCTTTTTGTGCAAAACCCTACAATTGTAAGACTATAAGAAATGGTTACACACAATTATAAGAAAGTTTGTTGGAAGAGGAAGAAGAAAGAGAAAAAATGAGAGAGAGTGTGAAGTGCCAAATGTTTCCGTTTGCCCGTTCAGGTTTTGCATTTCTTTCCTCAACCGTTGCACATTCGCATTTAATTTATTTTCGTAAGCTGTAATTTCCTATGTTTATTAATTTTACTTTTCATTAGGGTTAGAAATTTGAGCAATAATATATTATTGTGATGTATTTTGAAACGCTAAAGACGCTTCTATGCATGCTTGGAGGAACAATCTGAGTTTGTCAACCACTATCTTAGTCATATAGGTTCGGTTTTGCTCAATGGTAATCTTAATTGTTCATGTTTTGTACTATCTTGCTTAACATGACGCCTTATTATTTTCTCGTTTTGTTGTCATTTTCAGTTTGCCATCAGATTTTTGGTGCACAATTACCTAATTAGTTTGTAAATTTGACGCCGACTTAGTGCTATATGTATTTTAAGTGAAGAACGAAGTTGAAGTTTGTAACTCACACAATTCAGAAATGGACAATTGTTGAATACTGGTGCTCTTCATTGCTGACTTGTTTCACGGCTTTAAGCATGCAAAACTTTCGTGCTCAGTACTTCTCACTTTTGCATCTAATAACGTCTTCCATTGCCTCTTAATACTAATAATATTCACCTTTACTTGTAAACGAGATGTCTTAAATTTAAACCACATTAATATGACTATCCCTTTGTGAGACTTTGACCACTTCTTCCCTCTTGATATAGATAATATCGTTTGTTAAAAAAAATAAAAAAATGTTCTATTAATGTAGTATCATAGGCCGGAAAGATTTATAGAGGCATTTCAGCCTCCCCTGACGACCATCATGTGATTCACCAGCGTCAAGAATTGAATCCAAGAGATGTCATATGAAATACGGGCCCTTATTTCTATATATAATTGTAGGGGTGGACATAAAAATCATAAAACCAAATCAAACAACGACGTTATAAACTGGAAAAAACCATGTTGACAAAAAAAGTCAACTTACGTTCAAGAACCGGATCAAACCGTTCATATACATTCCGATTTTCATCTTGGTAGAACCTTAGAACCAGACCGAACCGTTTTTTTTTTTTTTTTAAATATCTTATTCACTTATATATAGACTCAAGCAAATTTAATTAAGTCCAAGTTAAAAATCATGATAATGCTTTCACTTGCTCTGCTCATTTGTTAAAATCATAATAATGTCTTTTCTTATCGTGGATGTTCTAAAAGAGGGGGTTCAAAACCTAAATTTTAAGCTTTAACGCAAATGTTGAATAAAAGAGATTTAACTGTAGTAGTTTGAATTATTTGAGACTTGGGCTTGTTCTTCTTCATGCTTATATTCTCCCAACAAAAATGAATAATTTTTTCTCGTTGATTTGTGTATTTATTTTCAATTTGCGTTTATCTAGAACTAGAAAAAAACATGAAATTCATGGTCTTGAACTCTCACAACAACTCTTTGATTTGTGAGCAACTCTCAGCTCGCTGACTTAGAGATGCTGAAGATGATGCGGGCAACGATTGCTGCTTCTTCTTCTTTGAAGGTTGGTTATGGAACCAGCACCACCAGAGGTATGCTGCCTTGTCCTCTTCAATCTTCTCCTGTTGTTGTTTTCTTCAACAATTACTTGGCTTTGTTTCACTCTCGAGCTTCTAAATCGACCGAATCTAGAAACACTCAACAACACCAGCTTGTGAAAATAAGTAATGTTGAGGATGCTATCAATGTGTTCGACGAAATGCTTCAAAGGCGTCCTCTGCCTTCCGTTGTCCCTTTCAACCAAATCTTGACTCAACTTGCCAACTTGAAACATTATTCGGCAGTCATCTCCTTGAATAACCAAATGGTTGTGTCCGGAATTCATCCTAATGTTTATACTCTAAACATTATCATGAATTGCTTTTGCCATTTGCCCCAAATGGGGTTGGGTTTGTCAGTCTTGGGAAACTTCTTCAAATTGGGTTTTGAACCAAATGTGCGACCTTCAACACTCTAATTAACGGCTTTCTTCTTAAGAATAGAGACGCCGAGGCTGCAGCACTTTTCAATAAAATGTTGGAGAGTGGTAATTGCAAGCCGAATGTGGTTTCTTTCGGCACATTAGTTAAGGGTCTTTGCAAAGGTAACAATAGTGCAGCAATCCACTTGCTTAAGAAGATGGAAGAAAATGCTTGCATGCCTAACGTAATTGTCTACAACACGATTATCGACAGTCTTTGCAAAGATTCTCTAGCTGTTGATGCACTGAACCTCTTTTTAGAAATGACGAGTAAGGGCATTGCTCCTGACGTCATTACCTATAACTCCTTGATTCATGGAGTTTGCAAAGTAGGGAAGTGGAAAGAAGCAAGGAGCGTGGTTGATACATTCTGCAAAGAGGGGATGGTCCAGGAAGCAAGGAGCGTGGTCAAAATGATGACGCAAGGGGATATAGCACCCGATACAATTACGTACAATTTGCTTATAGATGGTTACTGTTTGCGAGGAGAAATGGACGAGGCGAAAAAGGTTTACGAAATAATACTTAGCAAAGGCTGCATGGTTAATGCTCGTACTTATAACATATTGATGAACGGCTATTGTAAGTGTAAAAGGATAGATGATGCTCGGATGATTTTTCTGGAAATGTCTCATAAGGGAGTTGTTCCAAATACGGTTACTTATAACACTCTTATGGATGGGTTTTGCAAGATGGGAAGAATACGAGATGCACAGAACTTGTTCTCTCAAATGCAAGCTTGTGCCGACTTCCAGACATTCAAACTTATTCTATTTTATTGCATGGCATGTGTGCAAACCAACAATTTCCCAAGGCAGTTGAATTGTTGGAAGAGATTGAGGTAAAGAAGTTGGATTTTGATATTGTAACTTACAGTATTCTTATTGAAGGATTATGCAAAGCTGAAAAAGTTGAATATGCATGGGATCTCTTTCGTAGTTTATCATCAAAGGGAATTCAACCTAATGTCAGGACATATACAATAATGATTAGTGGATTTTGTAACCAGGGACTAGCAAGTGAAGCAGAAAACTTGCTTAGAGAAATAGAAGAGAAAGGTTGTTGTCCAGTTGGTTGCACGTACAATACAATTATCCGAGGGTTTATCAATAACAACGAGACATCAACAGCGGTAAGGCTTATTCAAGAAATGGTGGAGAGAGGTTTTTCTGCAGATGCATCAACTACGGAGTTGGTCGTTAACTTATTGTCTAAAGATAAAGTAGATCCCGCTTTGTTGGCATTTATAGAAAGAACGTGATGAAATTATTTTGCATTTTGACAAGTTTCAGTGCTTCCGTCTCTTGAATGCTACAGTGGAGGGAGTTGTTCTGCTGCTGAGTGCGGTTCAGGTAGCCATTCATTCGTGCATTGGCTAGTGATGTATGATATGTGTTATTAATTGGAGCTATCATCTTTTAAGATTATGATATCTGTTGAAAAAGCAGAGTAATGGGACTGATATGAAATTCGTAGACATATTTATGGCTTGGTTTAACTTCTCTTTTATTTTTTGGTAATAATTATCTTGAGGAGATTATGTAGACTTAATTTTAAAGGATATTGCAAGTTCACCATTGAAACAAATGCCTTGAGTTGTTGATATGGAGGTTCACGAGCCTGTTGGTAATTGCAAGTAAATGTTTGGCTCCATCAGTCTTCCATTTCTGAATCCAGAACAGGGAGGATGCTCAGGGCTGAAGGATTAAGATGCTTGCCCCGAACAATCCCCTCATATTAACAGGTACAGGTGTTGAGTAAATTTCAATAGTGCTGGCACGATAAACAGACTGGATGACTAGTAAAAGACCAGCAATTTGGAAGAGCTCAATTTTGGCATAAATGTGGCGTTAATCATTACAGTTATGCCTTCTCCCAACTGACGGTGTTTAATTAAGCGAGCATATGCTAGTAATTACCAACCTGAAGAGAAAGTTGCGATTTCAAATCCCAATACAAGGCAAAAACTGGCGGACTTTTCCTTCCAACTGCGAGTCTGCGAGTACTACAAGCTCATGGGTGAAAACCAGACGGGACACCTGATACAACGGCTATGTACTTCTCAGGAAGCCCTTCTTTCCCAAAACGAGCACCAGCATAAGATGTTGTAAGAATCTGGATATCTTTACAGATTACTACCATGAATGAAGACTGATTTGAGTTTGCAACCTCTTTAACTCTAGTGAACCCTAGAAAGTGTGGTCGTGCTACCTCTCGGAGTGATCCAAGAGGTAGGCTTGAAAATGTAAGGTTTCTTTTTATTGAATTACTATTATGATCTCGAATTAGAAACCCTGCAGCAGCATTACCATAATACCATTGGCATGAACAAAACCATCAGAGCTAATTTTAAAAATGTATATATTAGCCAAATAGGAATCAAGTCAAACGCTAATTAGAATCTCTCAAAGTGGAACTCTGCATATACGCTCCGAACAGTGCTCTCCGGCAAGTTCACCATCGAAACAAATGCCTTGAGTTGTTGAAATGCAGGTTCACAAGTCCTGTTGGTAATTAGGAGTGTATTCAATTGAAATTTTGAGGGATTTTAATTCTTTTAATGAATCTAGGAGTATTCAATTAGAATTTTAAATAATTATTTGAAATTCAAAGTATATTCAATCAGGATTTTAAAATAATTTATTAAAATCCTTAGAAATCGGTGTATTCAATTAGAATTTTAAAAAGGTTTATAACATTTCATGTTTATTCAATTAGAATTTGGAAAAGTTGAGGAATTAGAGGGAATTAGAGAGATTTTGTAGTGTATTTTAAACATCCACAAATCTCACATCTCTCTATGAGATTTCGAGAGAATTCAATCAAAATTTTACATAAAATCTTTAAAATATGTTCAACTCCATAAAAATCTATAAATTTATAAATCTATTTAAATCTCTTAAATTACTAATTGAATACGCACCCTAAATTTGGGAATGGTACGATATTACCGTTCTGACCCTATTTTATTAGGTAGTTGTCTTTAACTTTCCCCGTCAAATAGGGATATTGAAGCTTGAGAGCTTTACCTTCTTGTTTTCAAACTAAGAGGAAAAGCAAAAGTTAACAGGTTGAAGCAGATTCTTTCCTCCATATATCATCCTCAGCAAACGTTTTTCGGAAGGAGGCTTTACTCACTGACTCGCTGAAGATGATGCGGGAAATAACAGCTGCTGCTTCTTCTTCTTCTTTGAAAGTTGGTTATGGCAGCAGCAGACTCGGACTCAGATTCGGAGGTATGCTGTTTTGTCTTGTTCAATCTTCTTCTGTTGTTGTTTTCTTCAACAATTACTTGGTTTTGTTTCACTCTCGAGCTTCTAAATCGACGGAATCAAGAAACACCCAACAACACCATCGTGTGAAAATCACTAATGTTGAGGATGCTCTCAATATGTTCGACGAAATGCTTCAAAGGCGTCCTCTGCCTTCCGTTATCCCTTTCAACCAAATCTTGACTCAACTTGCCAAGTTGAAACATTATTCGGCAGTCATCTCCTTGAATAACCAAATGGTTGTGTCCGGAATTCGTCCAGATGTTTATACTCTAGCCATTATTATTAATTGCTTTTGTCATCTCAACCAAATGGAGTTTAGTTTGTCAGTCTTGGGTAACTTCTTCAAATTAGGTTTTGAGCCAAATGTCACAACCTACACCACTCTAATCAACGGCTTTCTTCTTAAGAATAGAGAGGCCGAGGCAGCAGCACTTTTCAACAAAATGATGGAGAGAGGTAATTGCAAGCTTGATGTGGTTACTTTTGGTACACTAGTAAAGGGCCTTTGCTTGAAAGGTAACAACACTGCAGCAATCCAATTGCTTAAGAAGATGGAAGAAGGAGCTTGCAAGCCTAACATAGTTGTCTATAGCACAATCATTGACAGTCTTTGCAAGGATACTCTAGTTGTTGATGCACTGAACCTCTTCTCAGAAATGATGAGTAAGGGCATTGCTCCCAACATCATTACCTATACCTCTTTGATTCATGGATTTTGCAAAGTAGAGAATTGGAAAGAAGCTAAAAGATTGTTTAATGAAATGGCGGAGAAACAAATCTTTCCAAATGTGTGCACCTTCAATGTTTTGGTTGATACATTCTGCAAAGAGGGTAAGGTCCAGGAAGCAAGGAGCGTGGTTGAGATGATGATTCAAAGAGATATCAAACCTAATACAATTACATACAATTCACTTATGGATGGTTACTGTTTGCGAGGAGAAATGGACGAGGCGAAAAAGATTTTTGAAGTAATGCTTAGCAAAGGCTACATGGTTGATACTTGTAGTTATAACATAATGATAAACGGCTACTGTAAAAGTAAAAAGATAGATTATGCCCGAATGCTTTTTGTGGAAATGTCTCATAAGGGAGTTGTTCCAGATACGGTTACTTATAACACTCTTATGGATGGGTTTTGCAAGATGGGGAGAACACAAGATGCACAGAACTTGTTCTCTCAAATGCAAGCTTGTAGCCAACTTCCAGACATTCAAACTTATTCTATTTTATTGCATGGCATGTGTGCAAACCAACAATTTCCCAAGGCAGTTGAATTGTTGGAAGAGATGGAGGGAAAGAAGTTGGATTTTAATATAGTAACTTATAATATTCTTATTGATGGTTTGTGCAAAGCTGAAAAAGTTGAATATGCATGGGATCTCTTTCGTCGTTTATCATCAAAAGGAATTCAACCTAATGCCAAGACATATACTATAATGATTCGTGGATTCTGTAATGGGGGGCAAATATGTGAAGCGGAAAACTTGCTTAGAGAAATGGAAGAGAAAGGCTGTTCTCCAAATGGTTGGACGTACAACACAATTATCCGAGGCTTTATCAATAACAACGAGACATCAATGGGGGTGAGGCTTATTCAAGAAATGGTGGAGAGGGGTTTTTCTGCAGATGCGTCAAATATTGAGTTGATTGTTAATTTATTGTCTAAAGATAGAGTAGATGCCACTTTGTTGGCATTTATAGAAAGACCATGATGAAATTGATTTGCATCTTTTTAGTTTTGACAAGTTTCGGTGCATCCTTCCCTTGAATGCTACATTGGAGGAGGGATTCCACTGTCGAGTCCAGTTCAGGTAGCTATTCATTCATGCATCGCCTAGTGACTTATGATATGTGTTGTTAACTGAATTTATCAATTAAGATTACGAAATCTGTTGGTGAAGCAGAGTATCTGGACTAGTATGAAATTTGTTGACATATTTATGACTCGAATACCAATCCATGAGATTGCCTCTGCTTGCTTTATGAATCCTGCAAATATGCGTATTAAGTGACAATCCAGGTCGGAGATAAGAGTCCAAGACTAGCTCCCAATTCCAACCTTGCGTAGCCTGAATAATTAGTCGTGTTTGAACGTGATAATTGCTTGTTTAACCCCTTTCTTTTTTTTCTTTTTTTTTTTGAATAAAAGATATTATGTACATTTAATGGATGGGAAGTGAGTTAAGCTTCACAATGGGCTAGCAACAATGTGGTTCAAATACGCTGTTGACGAGAATCGAACCTAAAACTTCTCACTTACAAGTGAAGAGAAATACCGTTGAACTGTAGTATTAAGTGGTTGTACAACTTTTTTTCAATTTCAAGAGTTTAACATTTCGTTTGAAGGGCTTTTATGTCCAATTAGTTAAACTGAATATCAATAGAACTCTGATTGTCAACTAAAATTTTATAAAATTAACATGCTAACCTACTAGTCAAAACTAACAGAAATAAAATATAATTTTACACAAGCTAAAGTTTTCTATTTTTTAAAAGGTAATGCTGCACTAACCACCTATTTGCATATTTGATTCATCTCTCTAATAGCGTGTGGGCCGCCAACGCATGTGGCTCATATATTTGTTAGCAAGATAGTACAAATATATTGTAAAAATAGCAAATTTGTTTTTTGAAGTTTCACCCACATAATTCTAACATATCTTTAACATGTTTGAATAAAGAAATGATAGGGTTTTATTTTCTAAATTTATAAATTTTCTTATTTGGTTAACCTAAAAGAAGAAGGAAATTGGATACAGAATTTCTTATTTTTAAACTCTCAATTATAGAAATTGGGAAATGACACTTATTTATATGGAATTTAAACTTGGGAATTTAAGGTCCTAAATTCCAAGTTTTTCTTGTAAGCAAAAATTCTAAATTTCTATATTTATGGATCCAAACAAAAGGATTAGTGCATGTCAATTTATAAATGATGACTTTTACCCAAATTCCAAGTTTTTCTTCCACGCAGAAATTCTAAATTTATATATTTATGAATCCAAATAAAAAAATTAGTACATGTTAATTTATAAATTTTGATTTGTATCCAAATTCCAAATTTATTTTCTTTATCCAAATGTAATGTAATATTAAAAATAAAATAATAAAAAAGTCTTTCTCTCTTTTCTGGTCTCTCCCATGTCTCTCTCCCTTACATTCTACACACGTTATGTAATTTTTTTAACAAACAATATTATCTACACGGAGAAGATGAATGAATTTAGTCTTACAATGAGTTAGCAATGATATGGTTCAAATTAGTTTTTAATGAAAATCAAACCTAAGACCTTTTACTTATAAATAAAGAAGAATATCACTATACCTTAGTATTAAGTAATTGAATAAGAATATCACTGCTAAGTATCATTGAGAATAGTGAATGAGTCAGTTTTCACCAAAAATAGGAAATCATGCTAACAGTAAAAGCAGATTCTTCCCTCCATAAATCATCCTCAGCAAAAGTTTTTGGGAAAGAAGATTTGCGTACGGATTCGCTGACTCAATGGAGATGATGCGGGCGCAACAACAGCTGCTGTTGCTGCTTCCTCTTTCTTTGAAGGTTGGTTATGGCAGCAGCAGCAGACTCGGGCTCTAATCAATTGAGGAAAATGGGGGTTGGCTTTTCTATCTTGGGAAAATTCTTCAAACTGGGTTTTGAACCAATTGTCATGACCTTCAACACTCTAATCAATGGCTTTATTCGTGAGCATAGAGAGGCTGATGCTGCTGCACTTTTCAACAAAATGATGGAGGGAGGTAATTGGAAGACGGATGTGGTTACTTTCAGCATACTAGCAAATGGCTATTGCTTGAAAGGTAACAACACTGGAGCTATCCAGTTCCTTAAGAAGATGGAAGAAGGCGATTACAGGCCTGATAACACGATCATCAACAATCTTTGCAAGGATATTCTAGTTGTTGATGCACTAAACCTCTTCTCAGAAATGACAAGTAACGGCATCGCTCCCAACGTCGTTACCTATACCTCTTTGATTCATGGATTTTGCAAAGTAGGGAATTGGAAAGACGCTACAAGATTATTGAATGAAATGGTGAGTAAACATATCTTTCCAAAGGTGTGCACCTTCAATGTTTTGGTTGATACATATTGTAAAGAGGGGATGGTCCGGGAAGCAAGGAGCGTGGTTGAAATGATGACGCAAAGGGATATTGCACCTGATACAATTACGTACAATTCACTTATAGATGGTTCGTGCGGGAGTATGCTTCACTAATAGCAGTACAGGACATAACAGTAGGCTCCGACATCTGATCAAACAGAGACCGAGCCAATTTAAGCTCCCCCCATTTGCCAAACCATGTATCATGACATTCCAAGTGACAGAATTCCCCTGCGGGATTTCATCGAACACATTGAGAGCAAGCGCCAACAAGCCACAAGTAGCATATATATTAATCAGGAAATAATGATAGGATTCGTGCATTACCTGAGCGGTTAGGGTTAGCTCAAGAAGTGAGAGCGGGCGGGAGAAATGATAGAAGAAGACAATCAATCATTTGAAGGCACTGAATGAACGAAAATTTGAGCACCCAATTGAAATTCAGAACGATATGATTTCTTTGTATATTTTTGTTCTTGACCAACAGTTCCTCCCAAAGACATACTCCGCCGGAAGCCCCCTAATAACATCCCAAAACTCTGAGCAAGAGAATTAACACGATGCTTTTAACTATTCTTTCTTTTTCTCTTTATCCTTTTTGTTTTTTTTAAGCTCTACGAGTAACGTAGTAACCCTATGATATATACATTGTACCTCTCTGAAGTAAACTAGAGCAATCATGCCTCGGCTAGTGCCGGAACAGAATCACCAAGCGCTACCTCTTCTTCCTGCTCTTCAGTATTACCTTCAAGACGTGTTTCATCCACTTCTGCTGTGAAGTTCAGCGGCCCTTGTGGTGTTCCAAAGGGTGTAGTGAATATCTGTCTATGACATTCGTCACTAAAGTAGATGTAGGTGAAATGGCCCTCATATGGAAGCTTATGTACCGCAGCTCCTGGTAAAATCCGGTGAATAAAATCAGTCATCGATGGTGGGACCACCTTATCGTCCATCCCCTGTCAAAAATTGGAGGAGAATGGTCTGGATTAATACCTCCGATGGTCTGGATTAATACCTCCGATGAAAAATACTAAACGCTCTGTATAGTTTGAATGAAGCCATGGTATGGCGAGAGATTCGTTGTGGTTACAAGGAAACAATTATCACCAGAAATCTGTCCACGAGTATGTTACGCCATACGAGAGATTCGTGGTGCTTTATCTGCAGGATCATGTAAACTGGAACGGTCAATATTTGTAAGGATTACGTTACGTTACGTCCAAAAACTTAACAAGAAACTAAAAGTAAAAAGAACCAAACGTCTTATGATAGGATGATGAGACAATGCTGCCAATGTAGAAAATCATGTTTTGCCATAAAAAGTATGTACACGTATTATAAAACATATTGTGTACATATATATAGTACATTCATCAATATTAACCAAAAGTTACGATACCAGAAAACGTTTGGTAAATTCTTCAAACCGAACACATGGATATATTCTTCAAAACCGTGAAAAATAATAATAATGAATACTAGGCTTAATAACATCAATTTTTTTAGAGAATAAACATGGCAGGTTGGGGCGGGACGTGTGTATTTAGGGGCGGGCCGAGTCCTATTATTTAGAATAACAAGGCCCCAGACCAGCCCGTTCTAAACATAATGGATGTACTCTTCTGCTGCTCCATCTCTCTTAGAATCCAGACTCTCCAGAGTCCCAGACCATCCACTCCTGTCAACCTTTGCGACTCCGTACTCGCTCTTCTCACTGCCGTCTCTGTTAGACAAATAAGGAATATGGTTGGAGTCCTTGTGTAATTGTATATAATATTATTCACTAGCCGTCCTACAGCCGTTCTACCTTGTCCTACCTACACACTAGCCGTCCTACCTACACACTAGCCGTCCTACAGCCGTCAAGTCGTCCTACAGCCGTCCTACCTTGTCCTACCTACACACTAGCCGTCCTACAGCCGTCAAGTCGTCCTACAGCCGTCCTACCTTGTCCTACCTACACACTAGGACGGCTACCTTGTCCTACCTACACACTTGTATCATGTATATATATCCTTGTAATCTTGTAGAGAAAGATAATGAGAAAAAAAAAAACCATTCTCTTCCATTTGCATTCTCTTCCATTTTTTTCCACATTCACGTATCAATAACAAATATATTTTTTAGCCTACATACCTTTTTCTACATGGTATACAGAGTAGGTTTATAACCCTAGCCCTAATTTTTTTTTCGGCAGCTTTCTCTGCCGTTCCCATGGCTGACTCTTCTTCTTCCGATGGTGTTTTTTCCCTTCATCATTCCGACCACCCGAATCTTGTCCTTGTATCCAAGAAGTTGAATGGTGATAACTACACATCCTAGGCCCGTGGCATGCAGCTTTCCTTGAGTGCCAAGAATAAACTTGGTTTCATCACTGGCGATATCCAAGAACCTTCTTCCTCCGACGACCCTGATGCTCACGCGGCTTGGCGTCGTTGCAATGACATGATTCTCTCTTGGCTTCTGCATTCCTTGGAACCTGACCTTCAAGAATCTGTGCTTTTTTCCACCTCTGTCCAAGCTGTATGGGATGATCTTCGCGAACGCTTCTCTCAGAGTAATGCTCCACGCATCTTCCAACTCAACCGGGAACTTGCTACAATTTCTCAAGGTTCTTCTTCTATCTCTGCCTATTTTACTCGCCTGAAAGCTCTCTGGGATGAGCTTGCTTCTTATAATGATGGCTGCACGTGCTCTTGCAACGCCAAGCATGACCGTCAACAACTCATGCAATTTTTAATGGGCCTCAACGAATCATTTGCTGCTGTTCGTGACCAGATTCTTTTAATGAATCCCCTCCCCACTGTTCGTCAGGCATGTTCCTCGGTGTCTCAAGCTGAAAAACAACGCTCCCTGGGCGTCCTCTGCTCTGTCGATCAACCTGCTGCCATAGCTGTTCGTGGCTCGTCCCGTCCCTCCTCTGCTCGTCCTCCTCTCCACTGCACCTACTGCAATTTTGATTATCATACCCGAGACACCTGCCATAAACTTCATGGCTATCCCGTTGGCCATCCCCTCCATGGCCAACCGTGGCGACCACCGTGCCGTGCCACTGCTTCCAGTTCTTCCCGCAGCCATGCACCTTCCAGTCCTCCCCGGTAGCCACGGTTTTCTGCTTCCCGGCCCCATAATTTCACCCAGGCCCATCACGTGCAAGGCACCCAGGCCCCCGCCTCCTCTTCTACTCCAGCGACCCACCAAGTGCACGGGGCCCAGCCCACTTTGCATGACTTGCAGCTTGCCATGCCTGACCTCTCTGCCGAGCAGCACTCCCGTGTTCTAACTGCTCTACGTGACACCACCACCCCTCCTCAGGCCAATGCCGTGCTCACTACTGATTTTGCCCAAGGTTTGTTACCTGTCACCTCTCGTCATGGTCAATGGATTCTTGACAGTGGTGCTACGGATCATATTACTTCTTCCGCCTCATGTTTGGTTAATCGTTCTCTTTCACATTTGCCGCCTGTTTCTTTGCCTAGTGGTGCTTCCGCTCCCATTACTTTTACCGGCACTCTTCCTTTAAATTCATCAGTTACTTTGAAGGATGTTTTATGTGTCCCTAATTTCTGAGTGGACCTTTTATCGGTTGGTAAACTTACAGATGGATTATCGTGTTCCATAACCTTCTTTCCTTCTTGGTGTGTTTTGCAGGACTTGGTTTCGAAGGCGATGATTGGTGTGGGCAAGCGACGTGGCGATCTGTATTACCTTGTGGCCCTTACCTCTTCTCTCCCCACCCGTCAACCTCTCTGCAACATCATTACCATCCCCTCCTCCCTCTGGCATAGGCGTCTTGGTCACCCCTCCTCCACTCGTTTGCAAGCTTTAGCATCTAGCTCTCTTAATTGTCCTTTTGATTCTAGTCATATTTGTGATGTTTGTCCGTTGGCAAAACAAACTCGTCAACCTTTTCGTTTGAGTTCAATTTCATCAACTTTCCCTTTTGCTTTAATTCATTGTGATATTTGGGGCCCGAATCGTCAATCTTCTCTTTCTGGTGCTCATTATTTCTTAACCATTGTGGATGATTTTTCTCGCTTTACGTGGGTCTTCCTCATGAAACATAAATCCGACACTCAACAATTAATTAAGGATTTTTTTGCTTATGTCACTACCCAGTTCCACACTACCATCCAATGCATTCGTACTGACAATGGTGGTGAATTTTTATCTCTTCGTAGTTTTTTCTCTGATCATGGGGTGCTTTTACAAACTTCTTGTGTTTATACCCCCCAACAAAATGGCGTTGTTGAAAGAAAACATCGTCATCTTCTTGAAACCGCTCGCGCCCTTCGTTTTCAATCCCATCTTCCTATCAAGTTTTGGGGGGAATGTGTTCTTACCGCTACTTATCTCATCAATCGTCTCCCTACCCGTCTTCTCCATCATAAATCCCCATTTAAGGTTCTCTTTTCGCAAACCCCATCTTATGACCACTTCCGCGTCTTTGGTTGTCTGGCATATGCCACCTCTATCACTCCCACCACCAAATTTTCCCCTCGGGCTCATCGTTGCATTTTTCTCGGTTATCCTCATGGACAAAAGGCCTATACCCTTTATGATCTCGACAATCACCGCATTTTTACTAGTCGAGACGTCATCTTTCATGAAACTACTTTCCCTTATGCCGTTTCTCACCCTCATATCCCATCCTCTTCGCCTACCCTACCCATCCCACCCCCTCTGGACTTTACATATAACCCACCCCTTCCTGCCCCGACGCCTCACCCTCCTCCACCTTCCTCCCCTTCCACACCTCCCACAGATTCCCTTGCTGTCCCATTACCCGTTCCTCCCCATGCCCCTTTACCCACGGACATCCCTACCCCCCCTCCCCCACTACCTACCAATCCTCCCCTTCCCCGCACCTCTTCCCGTGCCCATAAACCTCCATCCTATTTAAAAGACTACGTTTGCTCGCAGGTGATTCTGCCATCCCACCCATCTTCGACTTCGCAACTCGTGTCTACACAAGGTACGCGATATCCACTTTGTAATTTTCTCTCTTATCACCGTTACTCTCCCAGGCATTTTTCTTACATTAACTCTGTCAGTCGGACTGTGGAGCCTTCCTCCTTTGTCGAGGCTGCCACTGACCCCAATTGGCAACGTGCTATGACTGAGGAGCTTCAAGCTTTACATGTTAATGGTACTTGGACTTTAACTTCCTTGCCCCCTGGCAAAATTCCCATTGGTTGTAAGTGGGTGTACAAACTCAAGCACAATTCCGACGGCTCTATTGACTGCTACAAAGCTCGTTTGGTTGCTAAAGGCTTCACTCAGGCTGAAGGTATTGATTATCATGACACTTTTTCTCCTACTGCTAAGATGATTACGGTGCGTTATCTTCTTGCTCTTGCTGCTAGTCAGTCTTGGTCTCTTCATCAGCTTGATGTTAATAATGCTTTCTTACATGGTGACTTACATGAAGAAATCTATATGTCTCCTCCTCCTGGTCTTCGGCGACAGGGGGAGAATCTTGTGTGTCGCCTTCACAAGTCACTTTATGGTCTTAAGCAGGCTTCTCGCCAATGGTTTGCCAAATTCACTAGTGCCATCATTTCTACCGGTTTTCAACAATCCAAAGCTGACTATTCATTGTTCACTAAAAAGTCTGGTATTTCTTTCACAGCTTTGCTCATTTATGTGGATGATATTGTGATTACAGGCAATGATGCTAGTGCCATTAATTCTCTGAAGTCTTTTCTTCGTGATCATTTTCGGATAAAAGACCTTGGTGATTTAAAATATTTTTTGGGTATTGAGGTTTCTCGTTCCAAACAAGGGATTTATATTTCTCAACGCAAGTATGCATTAGAGATTCTCAAGGACTATGGTTTTTTGGGAGCACGACCCATTGCTTTTCCTATGGATGACACAAAATTATCTGATAAAGGAGAACTTCTCAAGGATCCTGAAAAGTATCGACGATTAGTAGGTCGGTTAATATATCTCACTATCACTCGGCCGGATATCACCTATTCTGTGCATGTTCTAAGCCGTTTTATGCACGAGCCAAGGATATCTCATATGGATGCTGCGCTTCGTATTGTTCGTTATTTGAAGGCTACTCCAGGTCAAGGTTTATTATTTCGTTCTGACAACCAGACCAAGTTAACTGCGTTTTGTGATTTCTGATTGGGCAGGTTGCCCTATCACTCGCCGTTCGACTACTGGGTATTGTGTATTCTTGGGCGGTTCTTTGATTTCTTGGCGGACGAAACAACAGAAAACCATTTCGCTCTCTTCAGCAGAGGCGGAATATAGGGCCATGGCAGGTGCTTGTTGCGAGATAGTTTGGCTTCGTTTTTTGTTGAAGGATTTGAACATTCCTTTGGATGGTCCTTCCATTTTATTTTGTGATAATCAAGCAGCATTACATATAGCTGCCAATCCTGTTTTTCATGAACGAACTTGTCACATTGAGATGGATTGTCACTTTATACGAGATAAGATTGTAGATGGCACAATAGAGACCAAGCATGTGGGTACGGCACAACAGTTGGCAGACTTGTTTACCAAACCTCTTGGGAAAGAAAAGTTTTCGGGTATGTTACGCAAGTTGGGAGTTCTTGACATCCACTCTCCAACTTGAGGGGGAGTGTTAGACAAATAAGAAATATGGTTGGAGTCCTTGTGTAATTGTATATAATATTATTCACTAGCCGTCCTTCAGCCGTCCTACCTTGTCCTACCTACACACTAGCCGTCCTACAGCCGTCCTACCTTGTCCTACCTACACACTAGGACGGCTACCTTGTCCTACCTACACACTTGTATCATGTAGATATATCCTTGTAATCTTGTAGAGAAAGATAATGAGAAAAAAAAAAAGCATTCTCTTCCATTTGCATTCTCTTCCATTTTTTTCCACATTCACGTATCAATAACAAATATATTTTTTAGCCTACATACCTTTTTCTACAGTCTCGACCACCACGATGGCACCACCTGTCTCTCCTCCTGGACACATCCCAGAGAACCTAGGTCCCAGAACCACGACGACACCACCCATCTCTCCTCCTCGACGACATCACCGCCGTCGCGATCACCAACAACACATCACTGCCAGCGCCCGATGAGATGAGGTTCTTCAATTTCGATGTATTATTACGGCCGATGAGGTTCTGCCTTTGATTGGTTTTTGATATGAAATTCAAACCTAATACTTTTGAACTATAGTTCATGTTCTTATAATAGAGTGCTTAATGGAGTTTTTTTAGTACAGACTCTATATGCCGAGTGATGAATCTCAAAAGCGGACCTTCATACTGTTAATTATTATTTGTTAAGCGATTAATCATGTGGGGTTCAAATTAGATGGCTGAATTCTTCGTTCAACTGCTATGTCTCCTGTAAATATGACCAAAGCTTGTCCAATGCCATAAACTGCTAATCCGGCCAGCACCAGCAATTCCATTCTTTCATGAAATTATTCATGTGTTTTCGAAGATTTGTTGATTTACTCTCTAGTGATAATAAGATTTGTGAAAAAGTTAGGAGTTTGTGACCAAATATTCCTACCATTTATTTGCAGCACTCCCTTGTGATAATAAGATTTGTGTTGCTACAGTGCAGCTGTGCAATGCAGTTTATAAATTGCAAAAAAAAAAAAAAAAAAAAAAAAAAAAAAGAGTTGGACCCGTGGACCCGCCAAATTCAAAATCCTTCTACCCCGCCCATTCCGCACCGTTACTGTTTAAAACGGGTAAGGTCCGGTTCCTCCAAAATCCGGCCCGGCCCATGCCCACCCTTAGAATTAGTTGGATCTGGAATAGCTACGGACTAAGATTTAAGGGGTGGGGCACAATTTTTTATTTATAATTTATTTTTTAATTAATGCGGACAAATTTGACTGTCATATCAGCAAAAAAATGGGATTCATAGTTGACACATCATTACTTAACGGTCAAATTAACGAATTAACTAATGGATGTATGAAGTTGAAATGAAATAGTAAGTAAAGGTATGAGATAAAAATGTTTCAAAAATATTGTATGTGGTTGCAATTGACCACAAACTTGAGAGAATAAAATGTAATTTGCTCGAAACATTAATAAGAGAAACCCATCTAACATCAGCCTCACATCTCAGGTTGCAATTTATTTTCATTTTTTGTTTAATTAAATAGTTAATTAAAAAAGATAAGTAGCCTCTTACGTCATCAACAGTCGCTTTGGCCGAGTGGTTAAGGCGTGTGCTTGCTAAGTGCATGGGGATTCCCCGCGAGAGTTCGAACCTCTCAGGCGACGATTTATTTTTAATTTTAGTTTAATTTTTTTCAGCCATACTTGTGGTGCTCTATTTGCAGGATCATGTAAATGAACGGCCAATATTTGTACGTTACGTTCGCAATGAACCAAATGTCTCATTATAGGATGATGAGACAATGTTGCCAATGTAGAAAATCATGTTTTGCCATAAAAAGTCTGTACACACATATTATAGAACATATTGTGTACATATATATAGTACATTCATCAATATCAATCAAAAGTTACTGTACCATAAAACGTTTGATAAATTCTTCAAACCCAAAATATGGGTATATTCTTCATAACCACGAATAATAATAATAATAGATATTAGGTTTAATAATATTAATAAATTTCTTCAAATAACTTGACATGAATACATTTTCAAATCAATGAAAAAGATGTACCCCTATAAGTTTAAAAACTAGATTAGAAAAATGTGGGATCCACATTTGATACATTATCATTTAACGGTCAAATTAGCAGATTGACTAACATATGTATGAAATTGAAATGAAATAATATGCAAATGTACATGATTGAAATGTTGTATGATGTTACAATTAACCACAAACATGAAGGGATAAAATATAATTTACCCAAAAAAAATTAATAAGAGCAGCCCACCAAATGTCAGCATCTCCTCTTTCTTTATGTGCAAAACCCTACCATTGTAAGACTTTAAGAAATGGTTACATACAATTATAAGAAGGTTTTCTGGAAGAGGAGGAAGAAAGAGAAAAAAATGAGAGAGAGTGTAAAATACCAAATGTTTCCATTTACCCGTTCAGGTTTTGCATTTCTTTCCTCAACCGTTGCATATTCGCATTTATTTTTTTCTCGTAAGCTGTAATTTCCTTTGTTTATTAATTTTACTTTTCATTTGGGCTAGAAATTTGAGCAATAATAAGCTATTGTGATGCATTTTGAAAGGCTAAAGACGCTTCTATGCATGTTTGAAGGAACAATCTGAGTTTGTCAACCACACTATCTTAGTCATACAGGTTCGGGTTTTCTCAATAGTAATCTTAATTATTCATGTTTTGTACTATCATGCTTAACTTGACGCCTTATTATATTATCGTTTAGTTGTAATTTTCAGTTTGCCTTCAGATTTTTGGTGCACAATTACCTAATTAGTTTGTAAATTTGACACCTGACTTGGTGCTATATGCATTTTTAAGTGAAGAACGAAGGTGAAGTTTGTAACTCACACAATTCAGACATGGACAATTGTTGAATACATGTGCTCTTCATTGCCGACTTGTTTCACGGCTTTAAGCATGCAAAACTTTCATGCTCAGTACTTCTCACTTTTGCATCTAATAACATCTTCAATTGCCACTTAATCTTACGGCCTAGTGATATTTATCTTCATTTATAAGTGAGATGTCTTAGATTTGTACCACATTAATATAACTAATCCATTGTGAGACTTTGATCACTCCCCCTCTTGGTGTAGATAATATAGTTTGTTAAAAAAAAAAAAAAAATGAGTTGTTCAATTTTATTGTAGGTGCCCAACATGAGCAATTCCACCTGAAGCACTAGCTAAGTGAATGGAAAAAAGATAACCAGTTGACGAGACACAAGGATGGGTGTAGTTGATATTGTATGTTTGAAAAAAAGCTGGCCAATTGGTAGCTTTGTCACGACGGTTTATCCTTTCAGAGGCTGGAAAGACTTATAGAAGCATTTTAGCCTCTCCTGATCACCATCATGTGATTCACTATTGTCAAGAATTGAATCCAAGACGTGTCATATGAAATACGGACCCTTATTTCTATATATAATTGTAGGGGTGGATATAAAAATCGTGGAACCGAATCGAACAACGATGTAATATACCAGAAAAAACCATGTTGACAAAAAAAATCAACTTACGTTCAAGAACCAAATCGAATTGTTCAAATCCATTTCGGTTTTCATCTTGGTAGAACTTCAGAACCAGACCAAACCGTTTATTTATTTTTTAAATATCTTATTCACTTGGCTCATTTTGTATATAGACTCAAAGAAATTTAATTAAGTTCAAGCCTAAAATCATGATAATGTTTTCATCTGATATGTTCATTTGTGAAAATCATAATGATGTCCGTTCTTATCGTCGATGGTCTAAGAGAGGAGATTTAAAACTTAAATTTTAACGTAAATGTTGAAGAGAGTTTAAAAGATGTTTAAATGTAGTAATTTGAATTATTTTAAAAGTAGGCTTGTTCTTCTTCATGCTTATATTCTCCCAACAAAAAAGAATCATTTTTTCGTCGATTTGTGTATTTATTTTTAATTTGCGTTAATCTAGAACTAGAAAAAAAAAACATGAAATTCATGCTCTTCAACTCTCGCGAGCAGAGTCTTACAACTCTTTGATTTGTGAGCAACTCTCAACTCGCTGACTTAGAGATGCTGAAGATGATGCGGGCAACGATTGCTACTTCTTCTTCTTTGAAGGTTGGTTATGGAAGCAGCAGCACCGGAGCTATGCCGCCTTGCCTTCTTCAATCTTCTTCTGTCGTTGTTTTCTTCAACAGTTACTTGGCTTTGTTTAACTCTCGAGCTTCTAAATCGACCGAATCCAGAAACATTCAACAACACCAGATCGTGAAAATCAGTAATGTTGAGGATGCTGTCAATGTGTTCGACGAAATGCTTCAACCAAATCTTGACTCAACTTGCCAAGTTGAAGCATTATTCAGCAGTCATCTCCATGAATAGCCAAATGGGTGTGTCTGGAATCCGTCCAGATGTTTAGTTTGTCAGTCTTGGGTGACTTCTTCAAATTAGGTTTTGAGCCAGATGTCACAACCTACAGCACTCTAATCAACGGCTTTCTTCTTAAGAATAGAGAGGCCGAGGCTGCAGCACTTTTAAATAAAATGTTGGAGAGTGGTTAATGCAAGCCGAATGTGGTTTCTTTCAGCACATTAGTTAAGGGTCTTTGCACGAAAAGTAACTATGATGCAGCAATCCAATTGCTTAAGAAGATGGAAGAAAATGCTTGCATGCCTAACGTAATTGTCTACAACACGATCATCAACAGTCTTTGCAAAGATGCTCTAGTTGTTGATGCACTGAACCTCTTTTTGGAAACGACAAGTAAGGGCATTGCTCCCAACGTCATTACCTATACCTCTTTGATTCACGGAGTTTGCAAAGTAGGGAAGTGGAAAGAAGCTACAAGATTGTTGAATGAAATGGTGGAGAAACATATATTTCCAAATGTGCACACCTTCAATGTCTTGGTTGACACATTCTGCAAAGAGGGGATGGTCCAGGAAGCAAGGAGCGTGGTTATAATGATGACGCAAGGGGATATAGCACCCGATACAATTACATACAATTCGCTTATAGATGGTTACTATTTGCGAGGAGAAATGGACGAGGTGAAAAAGGTTTTTGAAAAAATGCTTAGCAAAGGCTGCATGGTTAATGCTCGTACTTATAGAATATTGATAAATGGCTATTGTAAGCATAAAAGGATAGATGATGCTCGGATACTTTTTCTGGAAATGTCTCATAAGGGAGTTGTTCCAAATACGGTTACTTATAGCACGCTTATTGATGGGTTTTGCAAGATGGGAAGAACACAAGATGCACGGAACTTGTTCTCTCAAATGCAAGCTTGTGGCCAACTTCCAGACATTCAAACGTATAATATTTTGTTGGATGGCCTTTGTAAAAACCAACAATTTCCCCTGGCAGTTGAATTGTTGGAAGAGATGGAGGGAAAGAAGTTGGATTTTGATATTGTAACTTGTAATATTCTTATTGATGGTTTGTGCAGAGCTGAGAAAGTTGAATATGCGTGGGATCTCTTTCGTCCCTTACCATCAAAAGGAATTCAACCTAATGCCATTACGTATAATACAATGATTAGTGGATTTTGTAATGGAGGGCTAATATGTGAAGTGGAAAACTTGCTCAGAGAAATGGAAGAGAAAGGCTGTTCTCCAGGTGGTTGGACGTACAACACAATTATCCGAGGGTTTATCAATAACAATGAGACATCAATGGGAGTGAGGCTTATTCAAGAAATGGTGGAGAGGGGTTTTTCTGCAGATGCATCAACTACGGAGTTGATCGTTGATTTATTGTCTATAGATAAGAGTAGATGCCACTTTATTGGCATTTATAGAAAGACTATGACGAAATTGATTTGCATCTTTTTAGTTTTGACAAGTTTCGGTGCATCCTTCCCTTGAATGCTACATTAGAGGAGGGAGTTGTTCCACTGTCGAGTCCAGTTCAGGTAGCCATTCGTTCCTGCATCGCCTAGTAACGTATGCTATGTGTTATTAACTGAATTTATCAATTAAGATTATGAAATATGTTGGTGAGGCAGAGTATATGGACTAGTATGAAATTTGTAGACATATTTATGACTCGAATACCAATCCATGAGATTGCCTCTGCTTGCTTTACGAATCCTGCAAATATCCATATTAAGTGACAATCCAGGTCGGAGATAAGAGTCCAAGACTGGTTCCCAATTCCAACCTTGCACAGCCTGAATAACTAGTCGTGTTCGAACGTGATAACTGGTTGTTTAACCTTCTTCTTATTATTATTATTTTTTAATTTTACTATTTTACAGCTCTTGCATTATAAAACGTTCTTCCTTTTTCTTTCTTCGAATAAAAGGATATTATTTACACTTAACGGGTGGGGAGTGAGCTAAACTTCACAATAGACTAGCAATAATATGTTTCAACTACACGGTTGACGAGAAATAAACTAAGACTTTTCACTTACAAGTGAAGAGAAATACCACTAAACCATAGAACTAAGTGGCTATACAACGTTGAAATGAAATAGTAAGTAAATGTATGTGATTAAAATGTTTCAAAAATATTGTATGAGGTTGCAATTGACCACAAACTTGAAGGAATAAAATGTAATTTACTAGAAAAATTAATAAGAGAAACCCGTCAAACGTCAGCCTCACATCTCAGGTGGTGATTTATTTTTATTTTTTGTTTAATTAAATAGTTAATTAAAAAAGATAAGTACCCTCTTACGTCATCAACAGTCGCTTTGGCCGAGTGGTTAAGGCATGTGCTTGCTAAGTGCATGGGGATTCCCCGCGAGCATTCGAACCTCTCAGGCGACGATTTATTTTTAATTTTAGTTTAACCAAAAGGTACTATACCATAAAACGTTTGGTAAATTCTTCAAACCCAAAATATGGGTACATTCTTCATAACCACGAAAAAAATAATAATAATAGTAGATATTAGGCCTAATAATATTAATAAATTTCTTCGAATAATTTGGCATGGATACTTTTTCTAATCAACAAAAAAGATGTACCCATATAAGTTTAAAAAATAGATTAGAAAAATGTGGGATCCATAGTTGATACATATCATTTAACGGTCAAATTTAGCAGATTGACTAACAAATGTATGAAATTGAAATAAAATAATAAGTAAATGTATGTGATTGAAATGTTTTTAAATGTTGTATGAGGTTACAATTAACCACAAATATGAGAGGGTAAAATGTAATTTACCCAAAAAAAATTAATAAGAGCAACCCACCAAACATCAACATCTCCTCTTTCTTTTTGTGGAAAACCCTGCAATTGTAAGGATTCGTTTGGATGTGCTTTTAAAATGACTAAAGCACTTTTAGAGAAAATGTTTTTTGATTCCAAAAGCACTTAAAGTGCTTTTCGTAAGAAACACCAGTTATGAGCTTCTTCTAAGAAGCACTTTAAGTGTCTTTCTAGAATTTACTTGCATTTTTACTAAGGATTGGTTCTAAAAACATTTTCACCAAACAAGCTTTCTGTCATTTTAAAAGCACACGAACTTCTTGACGAGGTAGTCTCCCTCTGTTATAGCATTGTTGCAAGTTTCAATGAAATGGGTAATATGTTCTTTAGGATTGCCCTTTCCATCGAATTGCATGAACTTTGGCGGCTGATAATCCCTTGGCATCCTCAAGGCGTTAAGTGACAATCCAGGTCGGAGATAAGGGTCCAAGACTAGTTCCCAATTCCAACCTTGCACAGCCTGAATAAGTAGTCGTGTTCGAACGTGATAACTGGTTGTTTAACCTTCTTCTTATTATTATTTTTTTTTAATTTTACTATTTTACAACTCTTGCATTATAAAACGTTTTTCCTTTTTCTTTCTTCAAATAAAAGGATATTATGTACACTTAACGGGTGGGGAGTGGGCTAAGCTTCACAATAAACTAGCAATAATACGTTTCAACTACACGGTTGACGAGAAATAAATTAAGACTTCTCACTTACAAGTGAAAATAAATACCACTAAACCGTAGTACTAAGTGGCTATACAACGTTGAAATGAAATAGTAAGTAAAGGTATGTGATTAAAATGTTTCAAAAATATTGTATGAGGTTGCAATTGACCACAAACTTGAAGGAATAAAATGTAATTTACTAGAAAAATTAATAAGAGAAACTTGTCAAACGTTAGCCTCACATCTCAGGTGTTGATTTATTTTTATTTTTTGTTTAATTAAATAGTTAATTAAAAAAGATAAGTACCCTCTTACGTCATCAACAGTCGCTTTGGCCGAGTGGTTAAGGCGTGTGCTTGCTAAGTGCATGGGGATTCCCCGCGAGAGTTCGAACCTCTCAGGCGACGATTTATTTTTAATTTTAGTTTAATTTTTTTCAGCCATGCTTGTGGTGCTCTATTTGCAGGATCATGTAAATTGAAAAGGCCAATATTTGTAGTGAGTATACGTTACTTCAACGTGGCCATACAAAGCTTTTTTTTTTTTTTATCATTTCCAAAAACTTAAGAAACTAAATGTAAAAAAGAATCAAATGTCTCATGATAGGATGATGAGACAATGTTGCCAATGTAGAAAATCATGTTTTGCCATAAAAAGTATGTACACACATATTATAGAACATATTGTGTACATATATATAGAACATTCATCAATATTAACCAAAAGGTATTGTACCATAAAACGTTTGGTAAATTCTTCAAACCTAAAATATGGGTACATTCTTCATAACCACGAAAAAAATAATAATAATAGTAGATATTAAGCCTAATAATATTAATAAATTTCTTTGAATAATTTGGCATGGATACGTTTTCTAATCAACGAAAAAGATGTACCCATATAAGTTTAAAAAATAGATTAGAAAAATGTGGGATCCATAGTTGATACATATCATTTAACGGTCAAATTTAGCAGATTGACTAACAAATGTATGAAATTGAAATGAAATAATAAGTAAATGTATGTGATTGAAATGTTTTTAAATGTTGTATGAGGTTACAATTAACCACAAAAATGAGAGGGTAAAATGTAATTTACCCAAAAAAAATTAATAAGAGCAACCCACCAAACGTCAACATCTCCTCTTTCTTTTTGTGGAAAACCCTGCAATTGTAAGGATTCTTTTGGATGTGCTTTTAAAATGACTAAAGCACTTTTAGATAAAATGTTTTTTGATTCCAAAAGCACTTAAAGTGCTTTTTTAATTTTACTATTTTACAACTCTTGCATTATAAAACGTTTTTCCTTTTTCTTTCTTTGAATAAAAGGATATTATGTACACTTAACGGGTGAGGAGTGAGCTAAGCTTTACAATAAATTGGCAATAATATGTTTCAACTACGCAGTTGACGAGAAATAAACTAAGACTTCTCACTTACAAGTGAAAAGAAATACCACTAAACCGTAGTGCTATGTGACAACCCGTTCCAAATTTTACGTTTTTATTTTATTTTAAAAGCGTGAATTTACGAAATTGCCCTAGAGGCAAGGACTTTGACTTCCGTTGACCATCGACTTGGGAGATGTGAGACTTATTCTTTTAGCATATCCTCGCAGTACTCATTGGTACGAACGTATAGGCGAAAACCGTTTGCGAGTCCGGATTATAACGGTATACTTATGGACGTTTGAAATTGGTTATTTAAATATTTGAATTCCCACCTTGTGGGATTAGTGGACCAATTAAATTAAAGGGACAAGGAACCAATTAGAAGAGGGAAGTGAAGCTGGCAGCCAATCAGAAAGAAAGAAGAAAAGAAAAGAAAAAAAAAAAAAAAGGGGAGGGGGGGGGGAAAGCTTCCCGTGCACCCATACCCGCACCACCGCGAGTCCATTTTCCAAGGCCGATTCCGGCCAACTCCGGTGGAATTTTTCGATGCCACCACCACCATCTTGAAGCTCTCATTCCCCTCTACAAAACCCACCCAAGAACCACCTTGATTAACCATGAGATGTGGAGGTTTGAGGCCACGAAAGTTGACGAAAATCAATGGTGCTTCGGCCACCCTTTTCGACTTTCCGGCAAATCGGCAAAGCAATGGCCGATGCCACCACTTGGGCTTTGTAGCCCATTATCCCAGGAGCAAAACCCAACCAACCTTGACCCCGTTGGACCACCGTAGACGACGAATCGATGTCGGGAAGCTTTAGGCACCCACCGGCTTCGTGGGCAAAATTGACCATCTTCCGTCCACTTTTGGACTTCGTGGCAGGTATGAAAGTTGCTCCACTCACTGAGATCTTCATTTCTGTGAAGTTTGAGAATTTTTGGAAATAGTTGGATTTTCCGGCGAGTCGAGGCGGCCGACCGCCACCCGCGGCGGCGCGTGCAGCACGTGGCCAGTGAGCCGCGAATGCTATTTTTAGGCTATGTCGAATGTTTTGAATTCAGTTTTGTCATTTGAATGACGTAGGTTGATCGTTGGAACCTAAATTCGTTATGATACGTTACTTAATAAAAATGTGAATCGATGATCCGACCGTTGGATCGTTACCAAAATTGGATGCATTATAATACGTAATATTTAAAGATCATAGGAATTTACGGATCGGGAATCCGACTTACGGATCTTCCTGAATTGGATTTGTAAGTTAGTAAAATAAATGTTCACGACCACTTGTTTTAGGAAATTGGCGGAGATCTGACCGTTAGATCGTAATGAAATTTTAATATGTTATTCTAGAAACATATTGTGGATCGTTGGGAGTTGCGGATTAGAAATTTGATATGCGGATCTTTCGGGTCAAGTTATACAGGGTTGTAAACCCTACCATCGATCTTTGATCGACGGTTGACTTGTGGTCAATGGGTATCAAACTGTTTTAGAATGTCGTTGAGGTTGTGTTTTATGTGAATTACGTATTCTACGGATAAGAGTTCTGAGATGTGATTTGATAGTTGGCCACAGGGACCGATCATTCAGGACGCCTCGATGCGTGTGCTAGAGAAGTATAGCGTGGACTCAACGTGAGTGGATCTTTTCCTTTTTATTGTGCATATTATTGAGAGTTCTATCGACACTTTTAAATTGACTAGGTATATTACCTTCATATAATTATTGTGAATGCTTGAAGTACCTATATGAACTATGAATGGCTTGATCCCTATTTAAGGTACGTAGGCAGTCTAACGAGACGTTAGATGCAGCCATAAAATATTTGAGGCAAAAGCCTTGCTTGGGAAATTGAGTAATGCGAAGGAAATTGGTAAAGACAAGTTTAGTTTTGTGAATTAGTTAATTAAATTAGAGTTAATTGGGTTGTTAGGGATAATTATCCCTGAAAATAAGTAGTTTGGGAGTAAGGCGTTATTGATTGTACACTTCACACCATATTGTTTATAATTGAAAATGCTACGACATGGTTGAATAGTAGATTGCATCATGATATATTCATATGTATATTACTTGCATATAATTATTGGGAATGCTTTCAACTGCAAAGGTGAACTCAGGACACCCAGGTAAGTTCAGGTGAGTTTATGGTACTAGTTGAATCGATTGTGTTATAGCATGACTACAGTTATGAGTTAGGCAACTTCGATACTGTCGTACTGGTTGCCATGAGTTGCACATGTTATATTGAGATGCATTGAGAGCTCATAAACCTGCACCCCGGTGTTAGTGCTCCCGCCCGTGGCCAGGGCACAGTCCTTCACGTGATGTTCACCTCCCGCACCTTACGCTCACCTTGGATCCAAGGTAGGTGCACAATCCTGTCGTACAGACCACTTTAGGTGGTCCCGACTCGTAGATGACCCGCGATTATTCGCCCAGCCTTCACGTGATCGTAGCACTTGAGCGTATTTATTTACACCCAGTCCTGTCGTATAGACCACTTTAGGTGGTTCTGACTCGTGTGCAGGTATACTTATTGAGCTATTGGCTAGCCAGGATTGATGAGATATGGATAAGTCGTATAGGTCACTATAGGTGACTCCGACTTATATGCTAGCCAGGATTGATGAGATATGGATAAGTCGTACAGGTCATTGTAGGTGACTCCGACTTATATGCTAGCCATGATTGATGAGATACGGGGATAAGTCGTACAGGTCACTGTAGGTGACTCCGACTTATATGCTAGCCATGATTGATGAGATACGGATAAGTTGTACATGTCATTTTAGATGACTCTGACGGATATATCACTTTGTATTGATTTAGTTCATTTGGCCTACTTATTAATGTATGGTGGATTTGATGGCAAACTGTGGTTTTGGTCATTTCTGAGTATGGTTTGGATATATGTATATATGTTGTACTGTCTTATGGAAAACGATACGGGTTTTACATTTAGGGGCATGACTTTTAGAGAGGTAGTAACTTTGGGAAGCTTGGTTTTATTGCTTACTCACACCTTCTGTTTGGTGCCCTCCAGGTTTTAGCTGCTGAGTTTGTATCGACAAGAATCTGTGGCGAATCTTAGTATTGATGGATATTTTTGAGGGTATGATTCTTACCCACATTATTGTACCTTACTTATGCTCTGACATCGCGCGTGAAATGGGTTCACTCCCACTCGTAGCGCACTCTGGTATTTAGACACTTTTAGATTCAAATTTATTCACTTTTTATACACTATCACATTTTATGGTTTCGTCACCTTCCAAGTGTCGGCCAGCACAGCTCGATTCAGGGTCCAAGTGGACTTTCTGGGTCGGGGTGTGTCATGCTAAGTGGCTATACAACGTTGAAATGAAATAGTAAGTAAAGGTATGTGATTAAAATGTTTCAAAAATATTGTATGAGGTTGCAATTGACCACAAACTTGAAGGAATAAAATGTAATTTACTAGAAAAATTAATAAGAGAAACTTGTCAAACGTCAGCCTCACATCTCAGGTGGTGATTTATTTTTATTTTTTGTTTAATTAAATAGTTAATTGAAAAAGCAAAGTACCCTCTTACGTCATCAACAGTCGCTTTGGCCGAGTGGTTAAGGCGTGTGCTTGCTAAGTGCATGGGGATTCCCCGCGAGAGTTCGAACCTCTCAGGCGACGATTTATTTTTAATTTTAGTTTAATTTTTTTCAGCCATGCTTGTGGTGCTCTATTTGCAGTATCATGTAAATTGGAATGGCCAATATTTGTAGTAAGTATACGTTACTTCAACGTGGCCATACAAAGCTCTTTTTTTTTTTTTTATCATTTCCAAAAACTTAAGAAACCAAATGTAAAAAAGAATCAAATGTCTCATGATAGGATGATGAGACAATGTTGCTAATGTAGAAAATCATGTTTTGCCATAAAAAGTATGTACACACCTATTATAGAACATATTGTGTACATATATATAGAACATTCATCAATATTAACCAAAAGGTACTGTACCATAAAACGTTTGGTAAATTCTTCAAACCCAAAATATGGGTACATTCTTCATAACCACGAAAAAAATAATAATAATAGTAGATATTAAGCCTAATAATATTAATAAATTTCTTCGAATAATTTGGCATGGATACGTTTTCTAATCAACGAAAAAGATGTACCCATATAAGTTTAAAAAATAGATTAGAAAAATGTGGGATCCACAATTGAGACATATCATTTAACGGTCAAATTTAGCAGATTGACTAACAAATGTATGAAATTGAAATGAAATAATAAGTAAATGTATGTGATTGAAATGTTTTTAAATGTTGTATGAGGTTACAATTAACCACAAACATGAGATGGTAAAATGTAATATACCCAAAAAAGATTAACAAGAGCAACCCACCAAACATCACCATCTCCTCTTACTTTTTGTGGAAAACCCTACAATTGTAAGGATTGGTTTGGATGTGCTTTTAAAATGACTAAAGCACTTTGAGCGAAAATGTTTTTTGGTTCCAAAAACACTTAAAGTGCTTTCTGCAAAAAGCACCAGTTATGAGCTTCTTCTAAGAAGCATTTTAAGTGTCTTTTCAGAATTTACTTGCATTTTTACTAAGGATTGGTTCTAAAAACACTTTCACCAAAAACGCTTTCTATCATTTTAAAAGCACACGAATTGCTTGACGTGGGCAATATGTTCTTTAGGATTGCCCTTTCCATCGAATTGCATGAACTTTGGCGGCTGATAATCCCTTGGCATCCTCAAGGCGTTAATATTTTTGGAGTAGGGCTTTGAGTACAACACGAAGTCATGAGAGCTTCCTTGGTACTGCATCTTGATGGTGCTAGTGATCATCTCTTGCAGCTATTGGATAAAGAGAGATCCCATGAGCAATATTGCTTAGTCCAGCTTCTTTTCGACTTTCTCCACCAGAGCTCTTTCTTTTTATCGGTTTCCTCGTTTGGTGGGTCAACCTTCGGGTTAGCTTTGTCATCGTGCTGCGCTTCCAGACGGTTGACAAGCATAGCAATTTGCAAGTCATTCTCCCCCACAATCCTTGTTAGCCTTGCAATTGCTTCACTTATTTGAGCCAACTGCTCATTGATGGAAGTTACGCCAGTAGTCTTGACTTGCATGGCTACGGGACATGAGCTGCTTAAGTCGACATCAGAAGCCAAAGACTCAGAGTAGCTTATTGGACTTTCTTCCCTTGGCGCCTTTAGCGAAGCCAGGGTGATCACAGGTTCGTGCCTCGGGTGCTCTTGCTCCTTCGACAGAGTTGATGGACGGGTGGAAGGCATGGCAGAGAGAGTTCTTGCCTTGCTTCAGGATGTAACGCCTAAAGTGCCACCACTTGCAGCAATGATGCCCTTGTTCTTTGCGTTGGTAACAGGAACAGCTTGATCCTTCCTTAATACCATTTGTGTGTGTGTGTGGTTTTTTTTTTTTTCGCAAATTTGAAGGCATAGATGAGAGGCAGAGATATCTCATCGAGCGTGCCAAATTTGTAAACACGAAAATTCTGTATCAAATGAAATGAGAACACGTGTACAAAGTAAATTTGTATTGATTTGAATTTGTAGGTTACAATCTCTTTTTACAAGTTTTCCTCTGATTTAGTCTTCAAATTTGATGTAGATGCGTGATTATTGATCCAAGGGTCGTGATGACTTGATCTAGGATGAATAGTTGAAGGATTACTTTAAGTTTTGAGCTTGAAACGGTGTGTGGATGGTCTTCACCTCAAAGCTACGGCAAAGGGTAGTGTTTGATGCAGGATTTCATTGCTTCAAGGGTCTTGGGGACTTGATCTTGAAATGAACGTTGCTACAAGTTTAGAAGCTTGCAACAAAGTCTTGAAGGAATCGGCACAAGCACTTGTTGATTCTTCAAGGAAGTGCTTCGATTTTGTTTAAGAGAAAGCTTAGGCTTTGGTTAAATGTTTTTCGAAGAGAGCTTTGGCAGTGTATTAGTCTTCAAAGATTTGGTAGAGGTTCTTCTGTGTAGAGATTTTTTCGACCTTTATGCTTATGGGAGAACCTTGTATTTATAGGGTTCTCAAGGCTTGCCTCTGGGTGGACTTAGCTTTGATTTATGACCTAATTTGTCCATGGGAGAATTTTGGCATGTTTTGTGTCTTAGTTTCAACCACTTTACTCCCTTAGCAGAAATTATGAGGCCTTGTTGCCTATTTTGTGAGGAATCTTCAATTCTTGCTTATTTTATGAAGATGCCTTATGTCACATCCCGGCCCGGGGTCCACCACATCCTGGGGCCGCTCCACCACCGTAGCAAGATATTGTCCACTTTGGGCCCCGACAACGTCCTCACGGTTTTGTTTCTGGGAACTCACACGAGAACTTCCCAATGAGTTACCCATTATGGGAATGCTCTCGTGCGAACTCGTTTAACTTCGGAGTTTTGATGGAACCCAAAGCCAGTGAGCTCCCAAAAGGCCTCGTGCTAGGTAGGGATGGAAATATACATATAAGGATCACTCCCTTGGGTGATGTGGGATCTTACAATCCACCACCCTCAGGGGCCCGACATCCTTGTCGACACATCACGGCCAGGGTTAGGCTCTGATACCAAATTGTCACATCTCGCCCGGGGTCCACCACATCCCGGGCCTGCTTCCTCACCGTAGCACGATATTGTCCGTTTTGGGCCCCTACTATGCCCTCATGATTTTGTTTCTGGGAACTCACACGAGAACTCCCCAGTGGGTCACCCATCATGGGAATGCTTTCGCATGAGCTCGCTTAACTTCGAAGTTCCAATGGAACCCAAAGCCAGTGAGTTCCCAAAAGGCCTCGTGCTAGGTAGGGATGAGAATATACATATAAGGATCACTCCCCTGGGCCCAGGGCGATGTGGGATCTTACACCTTAACTTTCTTTCTGGTTTTAGGACCAATCTAGACCTTTTTGCCGAATTTAAGGGAGTTTTCTCCCTTGTGCCAATTTTTAGGGAGATTTTATATTTCCTTTGCTTGATTTGTGCCACATGTCATTAATGACTTGTCCATTTATGATGAATCATATGTCACATGGAGCTTTGTTATGCATCATTTATATACAACGAAATTTACATGTCTACAGGGTAATTACTTGATCCCTTGTACAACTGCTATAGTTGGAAAAATTACATGATCCCACGTAATTACTACAAACACCACCACACGGTATGTATAATCAACTGCGTGGTATATGTAATCAGCCTACGTTTATCGTATGAGTAGAAAACAAGTTTAAAGTGCGGATGAACCTAAACCACAAAACGTGGGTTTTATTCTAATCTTTAGACTCCCTGCAGTTTGAATTTTATCAATAGAGCAGTTTATTTTAATCCAATTTCCATAGCATATTTTAGTGAAAACTAAAAAAATTTCAAATTAAACCCTTTAACCAGCATGCGTAAGCAATTTTTTAAAACATTATTTGGAAACAATCTGCTCAGTTGTTAGACAAGATTTAATTAATTCGAAATTATCTCCGTAATTGTAGTATGTATTATAGAAATATACGATAATTTTTCCTTGTTATTAGTATAAGATTCCTACTAAATAGGGATTAATATAACCCATATATATTGAAATATTTTCTAAACATCAATGCAAGAAGTCATAATTCTACCTGATATCATTTGTCTAGGTTTTCATTCTCTTTGATCCTGGTTTTCATTCTTCTCTCCCGGTTCAATATAGTACATTAACAAAAAAAAAATAAACATCAAAATAGTTTATTTTCGTTCCCCATTTAGGCCTCGTTTGGCACATCGTATAAGACACCGAACAATACTAATAATATAGTACGGTGTTTGGTGTTCGTTTGTATTAAATAGCCACCGGATTAAATAATCTGAGCCCACCTACTTTATACGGTGAAAATCGGCTTGTTTATCCTCTCCAAAATCACGGTACAATTTAGTCGGGCGCTCTCTCCTTCCTTTCCAAACGCAGCCGCTCTCTTTTCTCCAGGTTAGTCTTCTCACACCTTCTTCTTCTTCGTTTGAATCCCTGTTCATCTTCTCATTTTTCTTCTTCTTCCCAGGTTCCCCTCCCTCTGTTCTTCTTCTTTGTTTCCCCTCCCTTTGTAATTCCCCCTCCTTCCCACAAATCCCATAACCCAATTCCTCCGCCAGCTATCCAACTACCCCGATGATTTTCGATGACGCTGCATCAATCAATCCCGGTCACAACACACTTCACAGAGTTGGACAACCCGACGGAGACGGTAGCCCACTGCAAATCTCCTCGGTAACACCCATCGATTATGTTCCGCCGTTGCTCTCTTCTTCACCATTATTGCCAGCAATGGCAATTTCTCCTATCAAGGCACATTTGAACGATTTGTTGGCAACGACAATTCCAACCAGCATGCAAGGTTTTGTTTTTCCTCTAAGAAACGCAGGAACCACCAAAATTGCAGCCCTCTTTCCACTTGCAGAGCAACACACCAATGATTCCATCAACCTTAAGGAGTATGGAAATTACTAGAGCTTCAACTCAAAGATTATACGCCTCTGTATGCTTCCCTCAATGCATACGAACACCACAAAGCATAGACATGAGGTATTGACATCCTTGGTTTTCAATTTTACAAAATGGAAGGACAAATGGTGTTGGATTTTGAAGTTTATTTTGCCATATTATACTAATGTTATTCTAATCATATCTGAAGACTTCTTGACTAATAAATGTGGATGGGTTAATTGGTATCTTGTGGGAAAATTTTTGAAAAAAAAGATTGTTATGCATTTGTGGGGTTTTCAAATTTTCAATAGGAATAAATATGAGAAAAGTTCAACAAACAAACAAAGATTTGTCAAATTTTTTTTTCTTCCATTTTCTTATCATATTCAATACCAAACATAGTATAAATAATATGGTAATTAGTCCGATACTGCACCAAACACGAGACTAATTTAGTCAGTATTATCTAGTGGCTATTTATCCTATCCGACAGAAATAGTTAATACAGTCCGAGTTGCCAAACGAGGCCTTAAGGTCTACATTAGGTGCTTTACTATTTCTTTCTTCCCCATCAAACTTCCAGAGTATCCTACGATCGCTCCATCATCAATCCCTGCGTCTCTCAAGCATCCATTACCCTTTTCATTTCTTCTTGTTTTATGTGTCTCCTCCAAACGAAGCCTTCCCTTATCCGAAGCTTTCCCTTTTATCCTTTAGTTGCTTCAAAGTTCCGTTTTTGTTTTTCTTTTTTTATGGCATCCCCTTAACCTTTAGTCCAAACAGCATGCAGTCATGGCCCTTTCACAACATTCAGCATGGCCCATCAACATGCAGTCGTGGCCCAGCAGCAGCAGCTCACATGGCTTGGGCACCCATATGAGAATGTGAGGACAAAGTCCCACATTGGTGAGGACCAAACTATATAAGAGTTTATAAAATTTTGGACTACTCCTTATATTGTTAATTGATTTTATAATAAAACCCTAACTTCTTCAACCTAAACCTGCTATTGTTGGCCTTTTAGGCCTTCCATGGTGTTATCCATGCTATACCTCTCAACACACTCATGCCACATGTCCTCACACGCCCCATAGGCCCGATACTGCTCATGTCCTCGCCGAAGTCCAATTTACTCTTCCGTCTAATCCAAAATATTATTTTGACATGGAAATTTCGTTGCATACAACAGATGCATCGCAAAGCTCCACGTGGCATATGACTCATCATAAATAAACAAGTCATCAATGACACGTGGCACAAAGCAAGCAAAGGGAGTACAAAAGCTTCCTAAAACTCGACCAAAAGGAGAAAAGCTCTCCTAAATTTGGCTAGGGGATCAAATTGACCCTAAAATCGGAAAGAAAGCTAAAGGCATCTTCATAAAACAAGTAAGAATTGAAGATTGCTCACAAAATAAGTAACAAGGTCCTTAAATTCGGCCAAGGAGTAAATATGGCTGAAATTAATACACAAAACATGCCTAAAATCATCCCAAGGGCAAGCCTTGAGAAGCCTATAAATACAAGGTCCTCCCATAAGAATAAGGTTCAAAAAATCCCTACACAGAAGAACCTCTACAAAACCTTTGAAGACTAATACGCTGCAAAAGCTCTCTTCAAATAACATTCAACCAAAGCCGAAGCTTTTTCTCGACCAAAGCAGCAGCACTTCCCTGAAGAATCAATAAGCGCTCGTGTCGATTTCTTTAAGACTTTGTTGCAAGCTTATAAACTTGTAGCAACGTTCGTTTCAAGATCAAGTCGCCAAGACCCTTGAAGCAACGAAATCCAACATCCACACCATTTTTGCCGCACCTTGAGGTGAAGACCATCCCCACGTTCGTTTCAAGCTCCAAACTTGAAGCAATCATTCCGTGATTCAACCATCTACATCAAATTTGAAGACTTAATCAAAGGAAAAGTTGTAAACAAAGATTGTAACCTACAAATTCAAATCAATACAAATCTACTTTGTACACGTGTTCTCGTTTCATTCGATACAAAATTTTTGTGTTTACAATGCTGTAACTAATGAAGTTTAATGTTGTGCTGACTATAGAAACATTAATGAGGCCACACCTAAAGATGAATACCCCATGCCCATAGCCGACCTATCCATAGATGCAGTTGCAAAACACAAAGTCTTATATTTCATGGATGGGAATGAGGGTTATAATCAAATAAAAATGGCTAAAGAAGATATACATAAGACAACTTTTAGGTGCCCAGGACAAGTAGGAGCAAATGAATACGTTGTCATGCCATTCGGGCTAAAAAATGCCGATGCAATTTATCAAAGAACAATGAATGCCATTTTTCACAATTTAATTGGGCATAGCATGGAGGTGTACATTGATGATATAGTGGTCAAGTCTAAAATTGAGGAGCAACACTTGGAAAATCTCAAGCAAGCCTTAACCAGAATGAGGGTCCATAAGTTGAAAATGAATCCAAAGAAATGTGCTTTTGGAGTTAGATCGAGCAACTTTTTGGGATTCCTTGTTCATCAGAGGAGAGTGGAAGTAGACAAGAATAAGGCTTGGGCTATAATGGAGTCACCTTTTCCTACCAAAAAGTACAATTGCAAAGGCTACTAGGGAAAATCAACTTCTTAAGGAGATTCATTGCTAACTTGGCGGGCAAGATTCAAACGTTGACTCCTCTATTGGGTCGAAAATACCATAGCCCAAAATTGGGCTGGGTGTCGTGAGCAAAAGAGCTTGAAAGTGGGCTGCAGGCCACAGGTCTAGGGGGTAAGCCCAGCCGTAAGGGCTGGCGTGTTGGGCCAAAGGCGGTGGCACGGGTTCAAGCCTAGCAGACGCTAGCTTGTAGACTAGCACACGGGAGGCCTAGCTAAAGCTGAAGCCTTTATCTTTGGGCTGGGGAAAAGACCCAGTCAACCGAGCTGGTTGGATGGCTATGGGCCAGAGCAACACAAGGCCCAGCAAGCATAAAAGCTTACTGGTAGTTGGGCCAAGACAGTTTAGTGTTGCGTAGGCTTCAGACCCTGTCGAGATTGAACCCAGGCCGATGCTTGATTGCTGTGATGGTCAGCTGGGCTTCAGGCCAGCTACCTTGTCGACAATGGTGAGGTGTGTGTGTCGCACCATGTCCAATTTTCCCTTATTTTTTTTTTTCGACATGCGTAAGGTTTTACAAACCTTAGATTTGCTTCTAATTTATATATATACTTTGACTCACAAATTCCACATAGCAATTTAATTACGTAATGCATGAAACAAATATATATCTATATATCTATGTGTGTGTATATATTGACAAATATATGAATATATACGATATATATATCGTAAGGAAAATATAAATGTATAGGGGTTCATGCACCATGGGGAATGTTTTCATGCTTTGTAGACGTTTCAAATATCTTCTTTTATTTTAAGCGTACCTGATTAGCAGAAAACAAATATAAGCCTTTGAATTTTGTAGAAGATAGCCTCCTCTTACGATCCGTCAATTCCTCAGCTTCTGGCAAGAACGTGCTGATAACGTGTTGTAAGCCTATTTGATTGAATGATCTTAGGTCTAGAAAAAGAGGGGGCTGGCGGCAATTAGAGAGGGGAGATAGTGATTTCATTGTGAGGTGTGTTTGACTCACTCTATTGTGCCTTTATTTATAGTAGTAGGATAGGCAAAAACCTTTACCTTTAGGATTAGAACATTTAATAGGTAATCAACTCCTAATATGAATATAAGATACATTCTCATAGCTACCAGGATTTGCACAATCACATTCTTATTCTAAATATGACTACAACACATGTCAATTTATAAATATGATTTTTACCCAAATTACAAGTTTATTTCCTTTGTTCAAATATAATGTAATATTTAAAATAAAATAAAAATTAAAAATAAAAAGCATTTCTCTCTACTCTCCGCACTCCCACGTCTCCCTTCCATTTTATACACATTGTGTGGGCATAAGCTAGTTTTTATGAAGGGATTGGGATCCTATTTGGATTCAAATTGTAGAGATTTTAGGAGTTCTTACATTGTAATTGTTTATCATACATCGTATATTTATAAATCGTTTTGAATTTTTTTATTTAAGATTAAACATAAATAATACTAAACGAAAACTGACCATACGTACAATAAATGGTCGTGATGTGGGAATCCAAAGAGGAACCTTTTAGAATAGTGAATGAGTCAGTTTTCACCAAAAATAGGAAAATCATGCTAACAGGTTCAAGCAGATTCTTCCCTCCATAAATCATCCTCAGCAAAAGTTTGTCGGAAAGAAGATTTGCGCACGGATTCGCTGACTCACTGGAGATGATGCGAGTAACAACAGCTGCTGTTGCTTCTTATTCTCTTTCTTTGAAGGTTGGTTATGGCGGCAGCAGCAGACTCAGACTCAGAGATATGCTGCCTCGTCTTCTTCAATCTTCTTCTGTTGTTGTTTTCTTCAACAATTACTTGGCTTTGTTTCACTCTCGAGCTTCTAAATCGCCCGAATCTAGAAACACCCAACAACACGGGCCTGTGAAAATCGCTAATGTTGAGGATACTCTCAATGTGTTCGACGAAATGCTTCATTGGCGTCCTCTGCCTTCCGTTGTCCCTTTCAACCAAATCTTGACTCAACTTGCCAAGTTGAAACATTATTCGGCAGTCATCTCCTTGAATAACCAAATGGTTGTGTCCAGAATTCGTCCAGATGTTTATACTCTAGCCATAATCATTAATTGCTTTTGTCATCTCAACCAAGTGGAGTTTAGTTTGTCAGTCTTGGGTAACTTCTTCAAATTAGGTTTTGAGCCAGATGTCATGACCTACAGCACTCTAATCAACAGCTTTCTTCTTAAGAATAAAGAGGCCGAGGCTGCAGCACTTTTCGATAAAATGTTGGAGAGTGGTAATTGCAAGCCGAATGTGGTTTCTTTTGGCACATTAGTTAAGCGTCTTTGCTTGAACGGTAACAATGGTGCAGCAATCCAATTGCTTAAGAAGATGGAAGAAAGTGGTTGCAAGCCTAACGTAGTTGTCTATAGCACGATCATCGACAATCTTTGCAAGGATACTCTAGTTGTTGATGCATTGAAGCTCTTTTTAGAAATGACAATTAAGGGTATTGCAACAAATGTCATTACCTATACATCTTTGATTCATGGAGTTTGCAAATTAGGAAATTGGAAAGAAGCTACAAGATTGTTGAATGAAATGGTGAGTAAACATATCTTTCCAAATGTGCACACCTTCAATGTCCTTGTTGATACATTCTGCAAAAAGGGGATGGTCTAGGAAGCAAGGAGCGTGGTTGAAATAATGACGCAAAGGGATATTGCACCCGATACAATTACATACAATTCACTTATAGATGGTTATTGTTTGCAAGGAGAAATTGGCAAGGCAAAAAAGGTTTTTGAAGTAATGCTTAGCAAAGGCTGCATGGTTGATGCTTGTACTTATAACATATTGATAAATGGGTACTGTAAGCATTAAAGGGTAGATGATGCTTTTTCTGGAAATGTCTCAGAGGGGAGTGGTTCCAAATACTATTACTTATAACACTCTTATAGATGGGCTTTGCAAGATGGGGAGAACACAAGATGCACAGAACTTGTTCTCTCAAATGCAACCTTGTGGTCAACTTCTAGACATTCAAACTTATTCTATTTTATTGCATGGCGTTTGTAAAAAGAAACAACTTCCAGAGCTAAAAAAGTTGGAAGAGATGGAGGGAAAGAAGTTGGATTTTGATATTGTAACTTGCACTATTCTTATTGAAGGTTTGTGCAGAGCTAAAAAAGTTGAATATGCATGGGATCTCTTTCGTTGTTTATCGTCAAAAGGAAATCAGCCTAATGTCAAGACATGTACTATAATGATTCGTGGATTATGTAAAAGGGGGCTAACAAGGGAAGCGGAAAACTTGCTAAGGGAAATGGAAGAGAAAGGTTGTTCTTCGTATGGTTGCACATACAACACAATTATCCGAGGGCTTATCAATAACAACGAGACATCAACGGCTGTGAGGCTTATTGAAGAAATGGTGGAGAGGGGTTTTTCTGCAGATGCATCAACTGCGAAGTTGATCATTAATTTATTGTCCAAGGATAAAGTGAATCCCACTTTGTTGGCATTTATAGAAAGACCGTGATGAAATTGCTGAGTCCAGTTCAGGTAGCCATTCATTCATGCATCGTCTAGTGACGTATGATGTTTGTTATTAATTGAATATATCAAGTGATAGAGCAACTTTTATGTTACTCTTGTAAGATGATGAAATCTGTTGGAGAAGAAGAGCATATCTACTGATATGAAATTCGTAGACATATTTATGGCTTGGTTTAAATTCTCATTTATTTTTTGGTGATAAGCAAGTGATTGGCAAATCTTACGAGCCCCAAGAACCGAAACAGCCGGAAATATGGCTAGAAGTGTAATCCGAGTAGGTTCAATAAGATCTTGAACAACCATTTTCCGAAACAAAGCAACAGCCTCCCGGGGCTGATTCATGCGCGAGTACGCATCAATAATAGCAGTACAGGACACAACAGTAGGCTCCGGCATCTGATCAAACAGAGACCGAGCCACTTTAAGCTCCCTCCATTTGCCAAACCATGAATCATGACATTCCAAGTGACAGAATTCCCCTGCGGGATTTCATCGAACACATTGAGAGCAAGCGCCAACGAGCCATAAGCAGCATACATATTAATCAGAAAATAACGACAGCATTCGTGCATTACGCGAGCGGTTAGGGTTAGCACAATCAATCATTTGGAGGCGCTGAATGAATGAAAATTTGAGCACCGATTGAAATTCAGAACGATATGATTTCTTTGTATATTTTTGTTCTTGATCAACAGTTCCTCCCAAAGAGGAAACCCCCTAATAACATCCCAAAACTCTGAGCAAGAGAATTAAAACGATGCCTTTAACTTTTCTTTCTTTTCTCTCTATCCTCTCTGTTTTATTTTTTCAGCTGTACAAGTAACGTAGTAACCCTATGATATATACATTGTACCTCTCTGAAGTAAACTAGAGCAATCATGCCTCGGCTAGTACCGGAACAGAATCACCAAGCGTTACCTCTTCTTCCGGCTCTTCAGTATTACCTTCAAGAGGTGTTTCATCCACTTCTGCTGTGAAGTTCAGCGGCCCTTGTGGTGTTCCAAAGAGTGTAGTGAATATCTGTCTATGGCATTCATCACAAAAGTAGATGTAGGTGAAATGGCCCTCGTATGGAAGCTTATGTACTGCAGCTCCTGGTAAAATCCGGTGAACGAAATCAGTCATCGATGGTGGGACCACCTTATCGTCCATCCCCTGTCAAACATTGGAGGAGAATGGTCTGGATTAGTACAAAATTTAACCGAAAATTAACACCTCCGATGAAAAATACAAAACGCTCTGTATAGTTTGAATGAAGCCATTGAATGGCAAGAGATTCGTTGTGGTTACAAGGAAACAACTATCACCAGAAATCTGTCTACGAGTATGTTACGCCATACATTACTTTCTGAATCTTCCCTCGACTAACTTAGGACAAGTAGTAATTCAAACCTTTCTTATGTTAGCATGAGGAAGAGCAACTCAATTAGAACAATCCTGTCAAATGACTGATCTCATTGTTATCAAGTATCTCAGCAGTAAAAGTATCGATAGCTCAAACAAACATGTAAACGACGGAGATGCTTCTGACCTGCCATATGTGTATTGGGCCAAGGAAGCCAATGTATTCTTCCTGAGCTGAGCTGAGCATGGACTTAATCCAATTTAGCACGCCTTTCCCTTGTTCTTTCTTCTGCAATTTGAGGTCTGCAAGGCTGAAACCCCAATTTGACACTTGCAAAACAGCTTCCTCCACGAAGGGTTTCGAGATTCTCTGCCTAATTGATTCTTCCGCATCCCTTTGCCAGAATTCTTCGTAGATTGGGTCCTCCATCAGAGCTTTATCCTGGAGAACAAAACGAAAACTCATACACGTAAAACAATAGTCATTGTGGTAATCATTTAACACAAACAAATGGGAGCCGAATGACATGGAAACCATGACAAGTGAGGGATCAACCATGTAATATTTTCTGCATTGTTAGAAGAGAAGACCTCCAAGACCGGATCAGTCTCCAACTTATATGAGGAACATATGCATTTGTTGTAATAATCGAAATTTAGTTGTAAGATTTGTAAATATTTCAGTCTGTAAACAAAATGTTGATAATGATCCTCACCCTCTTTCCCAGTGACAATGACAGCCATTTATCAATTTGTCCGTGCTTTCCAGACAAGAAGCTTCTTTGATAGAAGAAAGAAAGAAATCTAGGAAAACTCCTTGCCAAAAAGTACAAAAATTTTCTGCTTCGCGTCCATTTCCCCCAGGTCCTGCGTCTCTCTTCCCTGTTCATGACTGAATCATACGGATTCACCATTGGAGCAAACATGGCTGCACCTGCAAGTTAAAGGTCACTACGGATTATCAAAACACCCATAGCTTAAAATTTTTGCCCATAATTTTGCAAACCTTTGCAATACTTGGAAAGCTTGCAAGGAACATCATATAGAAGTGACATTGATACCTGCAAGTCTATCAGGAATGTATCTTAGTGCTGCCCAAGCATGCATGCTTCCGCTCGAGTATCCCACAACCCAAAACTTGTCATTGACACCAACAGCATCGGCTAAGAGCAACATATCCATTGCTGAAGATTCAAGGTTTCTGTCGGGATGAGGATCACTCTCTCCGAACCCAGGAAGATCATACGTCAACAAGCGAACGCCAAACTCTTCTAACAGGGAAGGCTTAAGTCCAGGAATTCCTAAGTTTCAGAAGAATGTCACAAAAATAAGCAGATGCATTCATGCGACAATGAACATGGACGATAAAGCAGATGCAGTATGTTTTTGTTTTCAACATCCAAAATGTACAACCTGCAAGCCGAGATGATAGGAAAGAATGCGGAGCAATGATTGAAAATCTAGCTCTGTTAGCTGGAACACCTTGCTCCTTGTATGCCATGAATCTACCATCTGGAAGCATTACACGGGCAGCCCTTGGTGGATGAATGTGCATCTTCTTAATCTCGGGCGCAGGACTAGAAGGAGTAGCTTCGGTATTCACATACAACACTGGAAATTGGTAAATTCATGTCAGTAAGATCCATACTTATTTCAAAGACCAAATTATTACTAAGAAATTGGAAAATGACACCAAATATGCTATATGAAATTTTCCCGGAAATTTTCCAGGATTTCCAGAATATTCTGTTTGGTTCTCGAGAAAGGAAATAGGTCATGCAGTAAATTAGAGCATTGCAAAATGAAATTTCAGGTCCTATTTTCCTTCATTTTCTCAGCATCCAAACACAAGCTAAACATTTCAACAAAAACTCGAGTCAGAAGATTTTCCCGTTCATATCTTGAAAAAAAATATAAATTAAATAAAAATTCAAAACTCATAACAAGCACAAGTTATCCAACAAAAAAAATCTGTTAGTCCTGAATTTTCTCAGCAACCAAACAGCGGATAAACGACCGCACACAACACACACCTGCAAAAGCAAGAAGCGAGACCAACACGATCACCGACCAAGCATGAATCGGGTCCTTATCCTCCGGCAGATACTCGTTCACGAACCGCAATTTCCTGCGAAGCTGCGTCACTCTCTTCCCCAAGTACGACCCCCTCACCTTCCCCAAGCTCCTCCGCAACACCGAGTCCCGATTCCCTAGGCTCTGCCGCACTACATCCCTGCACCCTTTCCCGAACTCCACCGCCATCTCCGCCGCCGCTTTCGAGAACTCCCGCACCAGTCCCCCCAGCGTCTCCGGCGGAACCGGCTCGCTCGCATTGTGGCTCATAGCCACGCCACCCGGAACGGCGCCATACACTGCCCTTCCCGTGCTACTTCCACCCCCGTTTACAAGATCATTGGGTAGCCACGGCCTGGGCCGGCCCGCGTAGAATTCGGGTTCAGTGTCCGGCTCCGACATTGAATCACAGAGCAACTGCGGCCAACGAAGAAATGGAAGAAAAAATGGAGAGTTGAAAATTGAGAGATTAGTTTTTGAAGAAAAAATTTAAGAAAAAAAAGGGAAATGTGGGTAGAAATTGAGGGTGGAAAGGTTGAAAACGAAAGGGTGAGAAAAAGTGGAGTGCGAAAAAGAAAGCGGGTGGCCTTTTTGGTTTCTTGCAGTTGCAGACTTGCAGTGGAATTTTCGTGTTTGTTTTCTGGAAATTTCATATTTTTACTCTTGTTTTTATTTGCTTTTTATTTTTGTTTTGCGCAATCTTTCACCTAAACTTTTCGTTTTACATTCTCGTGATACTGCAATAATATTACTAGATTAAATTTAAGAAGTTTTAACCAAACGATTCTGATAACATATTTTATCGAAAAATCATATTTTTACTTTTAAAATCAATCTTGACACTATTAACTCACAACATATTTTTGTTATTTTCGTCAAAATTCAAAGTTTTCAAACATTTGTCATTAGTTTTTCTTTAAATTTATAAATTAAATTTTATAGAATAAATGATTTAGTTTAAATTTTTAATCGTTCTTTACCCATTTTTTATTGATGGAATTTATTTCCGTAATTTTTTATGGGTTGTTTTTTGGATCGCGTGGGATCGGGTGTCGTGGGCAGTGAGGAATTGGTAATTCTGGTTGGGCCAGCAGTGGGTCTGAGGTAGAGATTAACGGTGGAAATCCGTTTTGTCAGTGCGTCAGCAGAATAATACATAGCGGAAGTGGCGGTTGGTGGGGCGGTAACGACCATCATCTGCCTTTTGTCGCCTGCACACAATCTCTCTCTCCTCGCGATCCTGATGATCTCGTTTCTTTCAGAGCCAGCGCCAACGCCGGCCACGTCTTTGGAAATATTCGAAAATATTAGAACGTTGGTGCTCCAACTTCAACGGCTCAGATTTTCACAATTTGTATCAATCGTTCTCGTCTGGATGACTTTGTTAAAATTTACATTTGTAATAAATAAAAAATCAGTTGTAAACAAGTGGTCGAAGTTCTAACGGAATTATGTAAAATGATTAATATTCTAACAGGTTTAAAAGTCAATATTTAGTAAGTCAAGTTTGGAATCAAAATTCCAATTGAAGTGCAAATGATATTTTACTACAATAACGAAAAACAATAATGCTATGTAAGGGTGCACGGGTTTGGTTCTCCCTGATCTCCCTCTCTCTAAGATAATAATAGTAATAGTAATTTTTTTTTTTTTTTTTGATTGGTGAGTTTAGTCCATGGCTTGTGAAGTCGTTGTAATATGACTACAATAGAGTGGTACCAAAAAGTAAAACGCGGACAATAGCTTAGTTTGATATTTTGGTGATCACCAAGACACCACAAATTCATCTGATAATGTTCATATAACTCTATTATCTATTCCTAAACAACATTTTATTTCAAATTAAAAATTGGAGGTCTTGGGTTTGAAACCCACTTCTTCTCTAGAAGCCAGACTTGTGGGCAGATGGAAGCTGAAATGTCTCTGTAAGTCTTTCCGGTCTCCAAAAGGAGTGAATAATCGTGACTTATCCAATTTTTTTTTAATGCTACCGTGTTGTAGTTTACGATATGTACCAGATATTAAAGGATAAGGATTTTTTATTTTTATTTAGTCAAAAGAGTCTAAAAAAATTCAACGGTTTAAAATCTCAGTGCATAAGAAAAAAACCTGGTGCACAATATAAAAACCCGTATGTAAGACACCATGTAAAATGTTTGTTTGCACCTATGTTAGCCTATGTGAATTGATTAGGAATTTATGTAACATGAGAATTTTTCTTTTAAGGTTGTAAAATGGGACTTGCAAAATGATGTGTTTGGGTTCATATTTGTAGTTGCTAGGTTAACCAGTCTACCATTCTTTACTAGGGTATATAAATCGACCGTAATCTTTTTATTTTTTTGTATTTAAAAAAATAAGGGATATTATATACACTAAAGAGAGAGGATGGGCTTAGCCCCATAATGGGCTAGCAATAAACTAGTTCAAATTCGTTTTTTACGACAATTGAACCTAAGACCTCTCATTTACCAGTAAAGAGGAATACCGCTAAACTGTAGTACTAAGCGGCAAATCGACCATAATCTATTTAAAAGTGTTTCTTTGAATGAGAATTTGCACCGAAGATGCAATACTACCATGGTCAACGCCGGTCCAGGAGGTAGGCCACAAAGAGCGACCGGCATGGGCTCCAGAAAGAATTATCTTATTTAGAGTACCTACAAATAAAAATTTTAGTCCTGGTAGAAAAATAACCATATTTGGGTGTGAAGGTGAGAGGGGACACAAAAAGGACAGAGATAACGAAAATGGCAGCCGCAACACATTTAGGTATTATGGAAATTTTACAGTGACAAGGACCTAATTTAGTATTTGCTCTAGGGCCGGCCCTAACGAAAGTATATGAAGTCGAGTTACTAAGGGAGATGGGGAGTTCGGCTAAACCACACAATGGATAACCTAATTTGATATTGAATTCATCATCTACGAGATTTGAACATAAGACTTCTCACTTCTAAGTGAAGAGAAATACTACAAGAATTTATCTAAGCTGAGTGGCTATTACCCGAATTTATCTAAGCTTATGAGTATAAATGATGTTCAGAATAGGCCAAATATAAACATACAAACGGCATTAGCACAATATTCTCGTTTCTAGCTTTTGAATCGAAAGGAAAACAAACTAACGCAATCAGTCACGCATCATCATTTTAATCTAATAATCAAAGCTTAAGATAGAGAATGTAAATTATCATTCTCTTCCAACAAAAATAGACAAAGAATGACATCACTAGTAATATAATTGACGCATACAATAATCTGGACATGTAGTGTCTCTTTGCCTATATGCGACTCATATGTAAAAGTAACTTATTAAAATTACAAATAAATAAATTTCTGCATACACATTAAACTCTAATTTGCTTGCAAGGAGAAATGCCTCCGTGAGTCTTTCCGACCATCAAAAATATCTATTTTCTTCTTGGTTGCACGGATACTCAAGTAATTTTATGCTTAAGCGAAAGGGAAGTGATTATCACACCATTTTTAGTCTCTTGCACGCCCCTATTTAATCCCGGTTGTTGATTTCATATGAATTATTCAATTTGATGACAATAAATAAAGAGGGTTGTGTGAGAAATTAAAAATAATGTGTGAAATTCTTTCCAACTTTCAAAGAATTTTTTTTCAATTAAATCAAACTAAATTTATGGACGTTGTTTGATGAACATATAAATATTGAATATTTTTAAATTCAGCAATAATGTAAGCATATTGTGGCTTTGAAGTTGTCACTAAAAAGTGAGAGTCCATCATAGAACACTCAAATTTCAATCTTGTTAAATCCTGCTCAACACATAAATGGAATCATAAAGACTTGAAGAGCACTGAAAAAAATCAGCAAAAGTGTGGTAGTAGCACTAGCACACGACAGCGATGACACTTCAAAAACTTTTGGGCAAACAAGGCCCCATGGAAGCTTGGTGGTGGAATCAATCATTTTGGTGGTTTGGTGGTCCTCACTCCTATAATATTACTAATCTTATCAAATAAATAATACTACACAATAATAATAATAATAATAATAATGATTGACCGACACCACATCATATAGATTGGAAGAATCTAGAATCACACCTACAGGCTACATCTACATGTGAGAATCTCTCTCTTTATATTTTTGGGATGCATATATATTGGTTGATTCGTTGTTTTTATCTACTAAAATTAGTTTTACATACATTCACACATGGATACAGAAAACTAGGGCACACCAACCAACCTATCATTTGGGGGTGGTTTTTTTTTTTTTTTTTTTTTTTTTAAGAACCAGCTTGTGGCTTTACCATGACATTTCATCCTTTTAGAGGTCATGCAGACTCACAGAGAGACATTTTAGCCTCCTCTTGGCCACCATCATATGATTCACTGGCACCAAGAATAGAACCCAGAATGTGCTGTGTGAAATACAAACTTGAAATTCATCTCTAACCAATGAATCACCCCGTGGTAGTTACATCACGGTTAGGGTTCAACCATGCCAAAATTGTTGAAGTTGAAAGGTAGGAGAAAGAGCTTCCAGGATAGGATTGATGGGATCCATAGGGAAAGAAGGGGGAGAACTAGATAGAAACGATAAAACTAAAACATTCAATATTTTCATGGTTCTCAAATGAGTAGCAAAAGACCTAAACACATACAAGCGGAGGAAACTACAACCCTGGATATCTAAATGGGCTTATTGTACTTAAACGGGTCAAGCCCAAAAGATAGGATCTTAACAAGGAGACCTCGTTTGGTGTCTATGATTGAATTGAATTAGATAATTCACTAACTTTATTGAAGCAAGAAAATGATGTAACTTCCTAAATTTCGTAACGCTGAAGGTCAAATAAAGTTTCCTCCACAACTAATCCCTTTTACCTTCAACTTGGCATCCGTCTTGATTCGGCATATAGATTGACCAGAAGACAGAATTGATCTCAAAACATAAAGAGGATGCACGCTAAATGCAAGAGGAAAACATAATATGCCAAACATTTACAAAAATTGGGCAATGTATTAGATTAGCATCGCCAATTTTGGTCCTCTAAAACCGTTCTCACTCATCTTACACCAATCTTTTTTCCATACCAAATAACCAAAACAACGGAAAAGTGGAAAGCACAACAACTATGACTATTGGCTCAAATATTCAGTTATAATCTCACAAGAGAGAGTCATGGTAATCCTGATCATCGCTGTGGCTGTTCACGTATGATGTTACGCTCATCCCAGATTTTACATTTACATGTTGCTTTCTTGTTCTTCCATTCAGCACCACAAGTATAGCAAAACTCGTATCCACATCTACAAAGACAACGCAAGCATGGACAAACCGCAAGGATTGGTGTAAAGCGAAAAAATATCAGCACGCAGAAAACAAGAAGAGAAAACTTTTCTATTGCAGGTAAAAGAAGAGAAAAGACAGTTTGCAACTAGTAAGGGAAATATGTAAGAACGTAAATTAGATCAGCACGCATAAATAGGCTCTTGTAGTCAACTTGCTAGCAGCTAGATCATCTTGAGTTCACTAACTATATATTTTGTTTATCCTTTTCTCGTTTCATTCCCCTCTCAAAAAATTGCTAATATAATGTAAGATCACAAAAACAACACAATTAAAAGATGAGTCTGAAAGGAGGCGAGAGGAGGGAAGTAATACCTGCAAGTTATGTGGTAACAACCTTCTGCGAGTTCAACCATATTGCTGCACTTGGTGCACTGACGCCAGTGTTTCTTCTTAGCCAGTGAGTTCAGCAATTGATCTTCTGGGCGGGGATTGGGATTTAATCGCTTATAGTCATAGCAGTTCATATTGAAGTGCCAAGGAACCTTGCAATTGATACAAAAATAGTAAAGACATTTCTTGCATCTCCTGGCTCCAGATTGCTCAGCACCAACAAAAGAAGTTTTGGTATATTCTAAGACCTCATTGTTAGACATTAATGCAGAACACTTCGGATTTGGGCAATAAACCTTGTCTGTAACAGGAATAGCAGATTCCTTGATTCTTTGGCTAATAGCCTCAACTAGCTTAGGTGCCAAGAATTTTGCGCAGCTATCAATATTCACCTCAGTTTTACAGCCTTCATGAGGGCACCCTGCCACCATCCCATTCAGAAACTTTACTTCCACATGTTGTTTCATACAAGAGAAGCAATACCTATGCAGACAACCATCGATTGAAAACATTTCAGCAACATCGATTTCTTCAAAGCAAATTACACAAGTCTCCTTCAAACTCTTTCCTTCACTCGTTTCTGCCTGCCAGGTGATCTGAGAAACAATAGCCTCCCTTGCAATCTTAAGTGCAAACTTAATGTCGCTACGAGCCACAAGAGAAGGGCTGCAATATTCAAATTTTTTCTGTAGAAGAGCCACTTGATTAACTAACGTTGCAACCTTGCTATTTCCAGGTTGCACTCTGTTTGTGACCTGTATTCGTAAGATGTCAATCATCTACACTAGTGCCACCACATCGGAATTTTCTGTTAAACCATGCTTTATTCATAAACACAAAAAACAACCATCATATCAAACACATGGGTTTTCTGGATATGCTTCATTGATGAGAGTTACGTATAAAATTCTAACATGTTGATTTGAAACTAGTAACTGGCTTTAACACACAAGAGCAGCAAACAGAGCACAATGTTCAACATGCCAATTTGAAACTTCAGGATAGGGTTTATCAAAACAACTGTTAATTCTCCTCCCAAATCCCAAATATCAAGTTGCTTGAGATTAGACCTTGCAGCTTCTGCAGCTAAATTAACAGTCCCAATCACTTTCACAAATTAAGAAGCAACATTTGTTACCTTGCACTTAAACCAATTAACCCAACCGAACCACTTAGCTAAAGACCGACAAAGCAAATCACTACGATTGAAATCCCGGTTCAACAACTACGGAGTAAGACTAGAAATTGTCAATTCAATTACCTTCGTCACACTTCTCACTAAACCCACACAATGTGGCAATGCTCCATATACCAAAATACCCAATAGTTAGTTCATACAACCAAAGATTGCAACAAGCCAATAAAGTCTAACACTGTTGTCTCCAACAAAAAACACAAACTTTCACCCAATAATTCCAAACAAAAAGCCCAAAAAATATTAAATTAAATTCACAAAACAAAGAGATTAATAATTAAAAAGCGATTGTTTAATTGCTAAAACTCACATATTGGTAAATCATGTAGTCATCACAGAAAAAGGTCACAGCTTCCAAGTCAAGAGTGAGAGCTTTGTTAAGCCCTTCAATGATGGCCTCGAGCTCCGCCGCCTCATTGCTCAGCACGACGCCGTCAACCACCGCCTCCAGATTCTTCCTCGCCTCGAATATCAGATTGTCCATCGGGTCGCAGATCGCGACACCCACCCCGGCCACCACGGACTTGACATCCCTAACCATCTCCTCGCTCACCAAACCCTTGCAATACAGCCTCAAATTCTCAGTCTCCACCACCACCGCAGGTTTTGACGATGACGCGCCGTCCGTACAGTACGGACGCTCGTAATACTCGCCGTGCTGGGCCCAGTAGTCCTCGGGCACGTCGCGGAGTTCGACGGCGAACTTTTGATCGTGAATCCGACGGCTGAGATCGCCTTTCGCCTTCATCATTTCCAATACCGTGCGTTCGTGGTCCTCGCGCTCCTGAGCGAATCGCTCGACGTCCTCGAGCATCAGAGCGGCGGCTATGTCCAAGACGGCGTCGTATGAACATTCGTGAGGCGGCGACGGAGCTGGAGAGTTGTGCGAGCTCGAAGAGGGTACGAGGGCGAGAGAGGCGGTCATGGCTTCCTGCATTTGGAGCTTGAAGGCCATTTCGAGGTCGGAGGCTAGAGTTTGGGCCGCCATGAGCTCTCTGCGTTGCTCGGAGAGAATATTGTCGAGGTCATCTCCGCCCGTACAGTCATCCATGATCGGCCTCTTTTCGGGGTCGGAGTCTAGAGTTTGGGCCGCCATTAGCTCCCTGCGTTGCTCGGAGAGAATATCGTCGAGGCCGTCTCTGTCCGTACGATAATCCATGATCGGCCTCTTTTCGTGATCGGAGTCTAGAGTTTAGCCCGCCATGAGCTCTCTGCGCCGCTCGGAGACAAGGGTGGCAGAGTGGTTGTTTTTCTTTTGCTGCTGAGACTGGGTTTGTATTTGGGGAGTTAAAGCGACAGAAAAAATCAAGGGGGGGGAAAAGCGGAACCTTGTTAGGGAAGGTGGGTGAGTTTTTTCAGCCACGTGTCTTGTAAAATTACTTTGACTAATGTTGACTAACCCTTTAAACAGATTTTTATTCTTTTATACCCTAGCATATTGTAATTTGTTGTAAAATCAGCGGGGTATATGTAGTGAAATAAATAAAATAAAACATAAAATTTATGAGATTCTTCTATATTTAGTGTGACTAAAATACGTTCTTAGAATAACAGTGATATTTTCATTTATAATATAAAACAATAGAAATACAAAGATAATTCTCACTATTTTTTTTTTCTCTCTTTCTTTCTTCCTTCTGTTTCTGCCGTATGGCTTCTTTGTACAGAGCCGGTGTGTTCCTGTGTGTTCCTCTTTCTTATTCATAGGCAAAGGAATGATATTTAAAAAACCATAGTGCTGCTTTTGTGCAGCCACCATATTTGGTCCCCCCTTTTTTATTGGAAATTTTAACGAAATATTCTTTGTATTATTCATTTTTAACAAAAATAATATTTTTACTCTAAAAAGTCACTTATGAGACTATTCACTTACAACACATTTTTATCATTTTGGTTAAAACTCACAGTTTTCAAGTCATTTTCATTAGTTTTTATTTTTTTTATTTGCCACCACATTCATCCTCTTTGTTGAGTGGGCATCCATTCATTTACACACTCTCCTTTGGATGACCACAAGTCTTTGATTGACTCGTTAAAATCTTGATCAGTTTTTTATGCTCCTCCTGATGAGTATCTCCTCCTAATTTCAAATTCTTTAAGCTGATGCATATCAATGTCATACTTGAACTTCTGTGGGCTTATCATTGATCATTCTGCTTCAATCTCTTGCATAGCAAAGTGGTGCACAATCTTTCTGATCCACATATGGCACATTCTCAAATGGAATATGTCTTTACCATTGAAGACACCCCAATATCTTGGAGGTCGACCAAGCAAACTCTAGTTGCGACTTCTTCGAACCATGCTAAGATTCTCGCCTTGCATGAAGCCTCGCGTGAATGCTTTGGGTTGAGAGCAGTCGTGGAACATATTCGAAGCAATAATGATCTTTCTACTGTCATTGACCTTCCTACGACGATCTTTGAAGACAATGCAGCATGTATCGAGTAGTTGAAGAAGGGATACATCAAGGGAGACAACACCAAACACATTGAGCCAAAGTTCTTTTATTTTCACCAGCAACAACACATCAGAACATTGAAGTCAAGCAACTTCGTTCCCAGGACAACCTGGCCGATCTCTTCACCAAGGCATTACCCAAGTCTAATTTTCAGAAACTCGACCAAAGAATCGATATGCGTAAATTATCTGAGTTGAATTGCTTATAGTTCTCTTATTTAAAAGTTATGTTTGAATTGCTTATAGTTCTCTTAGTTAAAAGTTATGTCTAACTCAGAGGGAGTATCCCGAAATATACTCAGTTGATCTTAATGTACTTTTTTCCCTAAAATTAGGAGCATTTTTCCCACTAGATTTTTGCTACCTAACGAGGTTTTGATAGGTTACCCATCATGGGATGATCATACTCTTTGAGGTTCATTACTTTCGTCCCGTATGATGTTTGTTTTAGACATTATGCATACTTCTCACTTTTCTCCTTAGTTTATGGGTTTTGTACCCCCTTAGGTTTTACCATAACGAGATTTTGTGAATTTTACTACCAATGCATACTTTCTTTAATTCAAGACTCTCATTCGCCCGTTGTGCCGATGACTTCATGAGCTAATCTACTTCATCTGTTGAAGACCTAATGCAATGTTTTGTTTGAGTATTTACACACTCAAGAGGGAGTGTTGCAATCATATTTAATTTAGGAATGTGAGTGTGTAAATCCTAAAGTATTTCGGATATCTTTAGAAGATTATCTAGGGTTAAATATTATCCTATTAGAGTTGTAATTCTATTAGGGTAAAGAATTAACCTTCCTTATTACTATAAATAAAGCACAATAGGGTGGAAAACAATACACCTCACAATTAAATCTCTCTACTCTGTCTCTCTTGCCACTAGCCCCCTCTACCTATTCCCTCTAGAATAGTTCAGTAAATTAGGCATACAACAAATATATTATTGTATGAAAATAAAATAAAAAAGACTCAGAGTATTGACTTGTTATGGTTTTCAATGTATGAAGTTTGAATGCAACTTTTATTCGCAAGGAGAATGTTGTTTACCTCTATGATAGTAGATCTCGTTGGGTCTCTAAAACTAAATTGAATTGGATAATTCATTAAATTAAATAAATGTGGAAGTAAGAAATGGACATAACTTCTAAATTTTGTCATTGAAGGCAAAAGTTGAATGGAAGGCTTTGAAATTATAAGTTTCCTTTACAGCTAATCCGTCTTTTACTGTTCAACGACGTGGAAAAATTCAGCCGTTGACATTCATTTCTTCATACATGATAGATTGAAAAGGCCTGTTTTACAGAAATTCTGGGCCACTGGTAAAGACCGAACCACGTCTATTGGTCCGGCTAACAAAGCTCGGATCTTCCAATTTATAGGGCCAATTATCCTAGGACCGGGCCAAGCATCGGCCGGCCACAACTCATCACAGCCGCTCATGTTTAAGCTACAAAAATGAAAGGCTGGGATTTGATTTCATTTGGGGCATGCTCACTTGATGCGCACAGTAATGTGTGCAGGATAGAAAAGCCATGTATTAATGTGCCAAACATTAACAAAATGAAAAGAAAAGGCTAAAAAAAGAGACTATTAGCCTAAATATTTTCAGTTGTAATCTGACAAAGCCATATAAATCATGATCATCGTCGTGGCTGTTCATCTATAATTGGTTGTGCTTGCCGTGGCTGTTTACGTTGAACTGGCTGTGCGTGCCTTTGCTGTTCACGTATAAATGGCTGTGCATGCCTTGGCTGTGCTTGTCTTTAAGTGCAAACTTAATGTCACTCCGTGCCACAAGAGAAGGAATGCAATATACAAATTTTCTCCGTAGAAGAGCCACTTGATTGACTAACGTGGCAACCTTGCTGTTTCCAGGATGCAATCTGTTTGTGACCTGTATTTATAAGATGTCAATCATCTACGTAAGTAGCACCAAACAGAATGTTCTGTTATGCTAAGCATGCTTTATTCAATAAACACGACTAATGATTGTCATAGCAAAGACATGGATTATACTACGGATAACAAGAAAAATAAATAAAGAAAACATCAGAAATCCGGTTTTCTAGGTAGATTTGTTTCCTTTTGGATGAACAAAATACATAATTAACAGAAGCAGCAAATCTTGACAGAATACATCGCCAAGAAAAGATAACAAATTTATTACAGTAACAAAATCATCCACCTGCACGAACGGCATTGCTGATAGTGTAATACGAAATTCCAACACACTGATACTAATAGTCGGCTTTGTCACAAACTTCAGGACAGGATTATCAAAACAACTATTTGTTCTCCCAAATCTCAAATATCAAGTTGCTCGGGATTAGACCTTGCAGCTTCTGCAGGCTAAATTTAACAGTTCCAAACACTTTCAAAAATTAAAGAGCAGCATTTGTTACCTTGCACTTAAACAAATTAAGCCAACCGAACCGCTTAACTAAAACCCGACTAAGCAGATCACGACGATTGATATCCATGTTCAACAACTATGGTCCAAGGCTAGAAATTGTCAATTCAACTACCTTTGTCACACTTCCCACTAAACCCACACGATGTGTAGTGGCAATGCCCCACATACCAAAATACACACCAGTTCATACAACCAAAGATTGCAACAAGTCAACACTATTATCTTTAACTTTCACCCAATAATTCCAAACAAAAAGCACCAAAAAATTAAATTAATTCCCCAAAAAAAGCAAGCAGATTGATAAGTAAAAAGCGATTGTTTAACTGCTAAAACTCACATATTGGTAAATCATGTAGTCATCACATATTGGTAAATCATGTAGTCATCACAGAAAAAGGTCACAGCTTTCAAGTCCAGAGCGAGAGCGTTGTCAAGCCCTTCAACGATGGCCTCCAGCTCCGCCGTCTCATTAACGGTGCGGTCGTGGTCCTCGTGCTCCTGAGCGAACCGCTCGACGTCCTCGAGCATAAGAGTGGCGGCCAGTTCTAATATGGCGTCATTCGAGCCGTCGTGGGGCGGCGACGGAGGCAGAAGGTTGTGCGAACTCGAAGCCGAAGCCGACGAGGGTTTGACGGCTAGAGAGGTGGTCATGGCTTCCTGCATTTGGAGTTTGCAGGCCATTTCGAGGTCGGAGTCTAGGGTTTTGGCCGTCATGAGCTCTCTGCTCGGAGAGAATGGTGTCGAGGTCGTCTCCATTCGTACGAACGTCCATGATCGGGCGGTGGAGACGAAAAGTGTTTTTTTTGTTTTTTTTTTTTTTTTTGGAGTGAAAGTAGATGAAATGTGAATCTCGTCAATTTAATAAGAACATTCCTGTCTTCTTCGAGTAAAAGTTCACGTGTCAGCTTCAGAATTTTTTGAATTATTTTGGCTCCACCCACATCATATGATTTACAAAACATGATTTAAATAGATGGTCCCTTAGCATTACCCTAAAATTACGGTTCATGATTTTGATTTTTCTAAAAGGCATTATTGCCATTTTAGTCCAGACATCCTAAAATCAAAGATTTGTTGTGCAGATCTGTGAAGTTTGAATATTAAACTGTAATTCCTCGAGACAAACCAAATATTGAACCTTATATGCTTGGAAAGATATGGACGTCTAGTTTATGGAGAATTTTACAGTTCGTGATTCCAATATTTGTAGAGACTTTATTGCTATTTTAGTGCAGACAACGTAGAATGATACTTTCTTGCGAATTTGTAACTACTGTTGAAGTAAAAGATGCAATTCAAAGGGACATACGAAGAGGGCACAAAATATAAGAAACTCCACAATCACCAATTCTTGTTTCTAAACTCTAAAAAAAATTGAAAACAAACAAGAAAAAAAACTTGCATAAATCGATTCATGGTTTAGTTAGAAGATTCAAAACTTCAAAATCATAATCCATGGATCAAAAAGAGTTTGTTTTTCTTTATGAGAGCTCTTGGTTTTTGTCAGGATGAACGTAGGATAAAGATTGCTAATGATGAGGTTTAATTATTGAGTGTGAGTTTATTGATAAATTTTAATTTTATTGTAATTTCATTTTGTACTTGATGACAATTATGCAATAGGGTAAAAAAGACAATTTAAAATTAAAATTTAAGTTGGGGTGTAGAAAGAAGTTTTATAGGTTCAAATAAAATTTCCCAATGCTTATCAGAATTGGTGAAGATGGGTACTTGCCAGGCCAACCACATGTAGAGTTTGCCCTGACACGTGTCAACATCCAATTGGCCAAAGTAAATCATCCGTAAGATGGATGAGGAAAAAATTATCCCAAAGATATTATTTAATAAATAATATCTTGAAATTATCTTGTAATATCCTTAGTCAAATATAGTTGTTCTTCAAATAGGCGAGTATTAAAGATAAGATTTAGTAATTAATCACATCTTTAATATATTTGACTTTTCTCCTCATCATGGTCAGGTGCTCGATGAGATTGTAGTCAGCTGCTCGGGTCTTTAAGAATGTTGAACTACGCATAGATTAAAATATGGGCCTCACCAATTTAATGAGGCATTCTTGTCTTCTTCGGAGAAAAGCTCATGTGTCAATTCCATAAATTTTTGCATTATTTTTAGCTTCATACACGTTATGATTTACAAGATATAATTTAAATAGATGATCTCTCCCTAGCATTACTCGGTCTACATACAAGCATGTCTCCCTAGCTTTTTCCTTACATAAAATGATATTAGTACATTTCTTTTTTTAACAAACAATATTATCTTCATTAAGGAGAAAGGGGCTTAGCCTCACAATGGGCTAGCAATAATGTGATTCAAATTCACTTTTGGTGAGAATCGAACATAAGACCTCCCATTTACAAGTAAAGAAAAATACCACTAAACCATACAACTAAGTGACAATTCTTGTGATTGAGGGAACAACTAAACTAGAATAAAAAGATAAAATGCTAGAAACGTTAACAATGAGCTGAAATGAAAGAGAGGGATCCAAGTGATGAAGAACGAGACCATAAAAAGGAGGTTTGGCTCCCATGCTGCACGCATGTTTTAGCAGTTGAATTTAACTTTCACAAGAAGTAAATCTTCTATTTTCAGTTGCAGCTATTCACGTTTTCTATTGCACGTATTACTAAAGAAAACTGGCAGAAAAGGCCTTTCAAAATAAAGGATTAGGTTCTCTCTCCCTTTCTCTACCCTCATATTTAAACAATTACGATTAAACCATGTTAATATTTTATTTGAATATTTTATATAGAAAAAGGACAAAAAGAAAAGAGTGAAAAAAGGAATGGAAATAGATGGTAATATAAGCGGAGAGAAACCCTCGTGGACACGCAATTGGGAACAAAAAAAATAAAACAATTTGTTGACACTTCAAACACCATTTTTTCCCCCTTTCTGCGGGTTACTTCGTACGAAGATTACCAGCCATATTTTTGTTTATCAGTAGTAATCTGAGTTAGAGTCGTAGCAGTCACAGTCGCGGTCGCAGTCAGAGTCACAATACTCCTCTTCATCTTCCTCATATTCGTCACCAAAATCTGTAGCATTTTCCGCATAGAAGTTCTCGTCTTCCTGACCTTGCTCCAACCATTCATCCTGAACGTCCTCTCGAACCTCTTTCTCATGAACCTCATCTTCATAGCATTCGCAGTCAGAGTCACAGAACTCCTCATCTTCCTCATATTCTTCATCAATATCTCTACCATCTTCAGCAGGCAAGATATGCTTCTCTTCCTGAACCTCCTGCCCACTTTCATCTTCATATCCGTCTTCTTCTGGGCCTTCATCCTTAACTTCACCTTCATATTCATCTTTTTTCAACTCCTGAGTATCACTATCTCCGTCAAACAAGATATCATCTTCAAACAAAACTGGGCATAAACATGCTCCTGTGTAGTCTGTAGACTGTCCACAGTCATTGCAAAACCCAGGAGCATGTCTGCAAAAGCAATAACAGCACGAACATGATTACCGAAATGCCATAAGCATAGTTACTTGCAAACTAAGTGAATACATCTTCGATAGATTTCAATTACGATAAGCATAATACCGAGAAAAACGCAGATCTCAAACGATGGTACAGTCTGAAACACACACAACACACAACATTATAAAACATATTCACTATGACGTTATTTATGAGCTCAATTGTGGCAGTGCAGGCTCTTTTTCACTGTATGTTCTCCTTTCTATACAATAATTAAGAGATGGAAAAGCCTTGTGAACAAGCAGTTGAGAATCAAAATAAAGAAATTCGATTCATACTTTCCACAATATATATTGACATAAATATTATAAAATATGTTCCGAACAGAGAAAATTTGAGGTAAGGCCTCTTTAGAGGGCGATGTTATTAGAACATTATGACCGAGTCAGAATCATAATACCCCTCGGAATCTGACTCTGACACATCCTCTTCATCAAAATCAAAATCTTCATCATCTTCATCATGCAAAATATTACCCTCATCCCACAGTGGGCATGAGCACGTTGGCTTTTTGTCTTTCCACTCGCCTCCACAATTATAACAAAACTCATGCCCACACCTGCAAAAGACATCAATGCATTAGGATGAGTAATAAAATGACGTAGATAGAGCCGCTTGCAAACTTGATACAACAGCTTTCAAATTTTCTATTACAATATAATACAACAGTTTTCATATAACAGCCAAAGGTATGACCTTTTAATTTTCGAGTTATGACATCAATAGTGCGTGCAACACCTCAAAGACAGAAACAGATTGTAATGCTACACTAAATCTTATTCTCTCAGGTTTTTAGTTTACTGAAAATAATATTAAATAGTAAATACCTGCAAGTCATGTGGTAGCAACCTTCAGCTAGTTCAATCATATGGTTGCACTTCACACACTGGCGCCACAGATTCGTTGAGGCAAGAGACTTTAGCTTTGTATCTTCTGAGGGACAAGGATTCAACCTTTTGTAGTCGGCGCATGTTCTGTTTCTGTGCCAAGGGACTTTACAATTGATACAAAAAAGGCACTGACATTTCAAGCATTTTCGAACTCCTGATAGTTCCACATCCCGCGATTTCACGTCTTGTAAAAGTTCACGTTTTGACATTAAAGCGGAGCACCTCGGGTTCGGGCAATAAACTTTCTCTGTGGCAGGAATTGAAGCTTCCTTTATGCGTTGGCGCATAGTCTCCACATGTTTAGGTGTCAAGAATTTTGCACAATTATCAACAGTAAGATCAGACTTACAGTCTTCATGAGGGCATCTAGGAATCATCCCATGAAGCAACTTCACCTCTACATGTTGTTTCATACAAGAAAAGCAATACCGATGCAGGCAGCCATCAACCGAAAACATTTGGTTAACATCAGTAGCTTCCAAACATATCACGCAAATCTCATTCACATTCTTGGAGGTGATAGATTGTGCAGGCTGGTTAGTCTGAGACTGAGAATCTATTGCATCTCTTGCTAGTTTAAATGCAAATTTAATATCAAATCGGGGCACAAGAATTGGATTGCAAACTGTAAACTTTGCTTGAAGGCTCTTAACCTGACTGACAAGCATTGCTACCTTGCGCTGCTTTGCTGTCCATTTACCAGTTATCTACATATGTAAAATACATATTTAAAATGCCAACAAAGCTCCATTTATGGGTGTAAAGAGACTCAAGCATAGTAACTAGCAGATCCAACATTCTTGGTTTCGACATAAATAAAACAACATTGCTTATGTCATATCATAATTCATAACATATTCCATTCTCTCTAATAAGTTCAAACCATAAAGTCCATAATCAATTATAAGACAGACGAATAACTAAGCAAATGCTGAGAACACAAAGAAAATTTCTCACAGTGAATTTGTTCAATCAAATTTCATTAAGTGCATCTGAAAAATGAAGGTTCAAACTATTGTCCAGGATAGGAGATGAAAATTCACACAACCCACATACAATTCCAAGAACATTGCAACTATAAAAAATAACAAGTTGCATCTTTTATTCGTCTTTCGCGAAAGTTTTATTAAAGGTCAGTGTCAAATTCCATAACCAAATATAGCATAGAAGCTTAATTAAGCAAATACTAACAAAACACAACTAAACTTTCTCAGAGTGAGTGCATTATCCTGTCCACCATGGATACTACACATTCCGTTATCGAATTTCGAAAGTTTATTAGTGTTCTAAACTTCTAAGATAGAACAGTACTGAAACGCAAAACCCACAATTCAATTCCTAAAATTTACCACAAAAACTACATTTCATCAAAAACCCACAACAGAGACGCAGATAAAGAGAAGAGAGCAACTCACAAACTGGAAAATGTGCCGATTCTCACAGAAGAAGGTGAGGCGCTTCAAATCCAAAGCAAGTGCAGCATTCAGCCCTTCGATCAAGGCCTTCAACTGGGCCCCACTGCCGCTCGTCCCGGTCCCAATCAGCGGCTTCCTGACCTCGAGCAACAAATTGTCCCTCGGATCGCACAGCGCCACCCCAATTCCTGCCAGTGCCGCCCTCTCCTTCCCAACCCTTTCCTCGCTCACCAAACCCTTGAAGTATAGCCTGAATACGCTCTCGCTCTCGACGCTCTTCGCCGACGCTGACGACGAGGATGATCCTTCGCCGAACGGCTTGGAGAAGAATTCGCCGGACTCCTCCCACTCCTCCTCCGGAATCCTCATGATCTCCCTCGCGACCTGATCGTCGTGAATCCGACGCTCGAGATCCTCTCTGGCTTTCCGCATTTCGATCTCGCTCTGCTCGCGGTCTTTCAATTCCTGCTCCAGCCTCGCGAGTTCGCCGGACTGGATGGAGACGACGGTTGGAGTGTCGGGGATGATCGGAACGGCGTCTTTTTCCAGGGATTGGGCGGAGGAGGAGGAGGGTTGGAGGGTGAGGGAGGCGGCAAGGGCCTCTTGGAGTTGGAGGTGGAAGGCGAGATCCATGTCGGACTCTAAGGCTTTGGCTTCCATAAACTCGCGGCGTTGCTCGGAGACCGAGACGAATACGTCGTCGTCTTCGGGTGAGACTCTGGTTGCCATGTAGACTGACAGAGGGATGAGTAAAGGGGGTGTCGTTGCGTCGGATAATGGGTTGATGTTCGGGGGTTTTCGGGTGCAAAATTTCGGGTGCTCCGGAGTATCGATTTTAATGTTTTTTTGGGGCTTTTTGTTGGACTTGGATCCCAAGAAGAGCATTTTCTATTTCATCTAACGACTATAATTATTATAACTTTAAAGGGTTTCTCTGTTTGTAACCATTGAATTTTCATTCAACGGCCTCAAGTCTTTTAGTCCGGAGGATCCTCTCCTTGGGCTCAAGAGAGGATCCTCTCCTTGGGCTCAAGAGAGGATCCAAGTTCCTTTTTGTTGTAAAATTTGATCATTTGTATTGTAAAGTTTGTTGTTGATAAAGTATGTTGTCCTTGGGTCAAAATTTCAACATACCATATATTTCGAAATATTTAAAAAAGCTCTAATTTGTATCCAATACTCGGAGTACTTAAAAAAGTTCTGATTTGAAATAGTAGAAGTTTTATACTTTGTAACGGTTAGATATTTGTTTAAAATTATTGAAAGTATCGTACGTTTTGGTAGCACCATTCAATTTCTATTCCTTCCTCACTAGCCACAATCATGGTTGTACTGCTATTCTAGAATGGAAATGTTTCACTTTCGGAATATTCGTTGTCTTTGAATTATGTTTTTGATGTAGAACGATGTTAAATTTGAATCTTCTCTCTCCTTGCCATAGGCAGGGGCATGAGAGTTTGATGAGTTGTAGTTAGGTGCTCACGTATTTAGGAATGTTGAATTGCACGTAGATTAAATATGAACTTCGTTAATTTAATAAGAACATTTTTGTCTTTTTCAAGTAAATGTCCACATGTTATCTTCATAATTTTTCGAATTGTTTTGGCTCCACCCACATCATATAATTTACAAAACATGATTTAAATAGATGATCCCTTAGCATTGCCCTAAAATTACGGTTCGTGATTTTGATTTTTCTAAAGACATTATTGCTATTTTAGTTCAGACATACCAAAATCAAAGATTTGTTGTGCAGATCTGTGAAGTTTGAATATTAAACTGTAATTCCTGGAGACAAACCAAATATTGAGCCTTATATGTTGGGAAAGATCTGGACATCTAGTTTATGGAGAATTTTATGGTTCGTGATTCCAATATTTCTAGGAGACGTTATTGCTATTTTAGTGCAGACAACATAGAATGATGCTTTCTTGCGAATTTGTAACTATTATCGAGAAGTAAGACCATCTCCAAAGGAGATGTCAAATTTTAAACATAAAATTTGAATTTGATAGCCTATGTGGCATTTTTACATCTTTTAAAATTTTACTCAAATTAAATTATTATTTTATTACACAAATTTTTTTTTTTCATAATTGCTATTATATATTTTATATTTTTACATATATAAATAATTTGATAATAGAAATTCATATGACAATACTAGTCCCAGAAATTCATATGACCTCTACCTCGGAGATCATCCACTCGAACCCAGAAACTCCTTAGCCCCAAATCTCTACCCTTCCCTCAACATGAAAGACCTCTACAAAAATCTATTCCTCGAAAACCCTAACCCTACCTACCAATACCACCCCTCTACTCCGCCTACAGCATCGGCTCCAACCAAGTCGGTGACGAGATCTAGTGGCCTCTGGCTAAGGACGAAGGTGCCATCAAGCTCGACCACTTGCATTACTTCTTCTCCCTCTACACCCTGCCAAATTCTAACTCCAGGCCCAAATCGGACCCGAAAGCGAAGACGAACTATTTGGACAATTTTTTGAACTACAGATTGATGATTGCGTCGAAAGGGCAGGAGGGATTGGCGAAGGAATTGGATGGGATTTTGAAGAGTTACTGCAATTTTTCGATTCAGAAGATTTCGGATAAGGCAAAGAAAAAGGGGGAGGCGTTGGACGATGCCCAGGTGCTGGAGACCTCGTCGGAGGAGTTGAGCTCGGAGAAGAAGGAGTTGAAGAAGAAAACAATAAAAAAAATATTTAATAATTAACTAAAAAGCATTTGACGTTGTTGTCAAATTTGCCAACAAGGGGGAGATATGTCAATCTATGTCATGCCACATCAGATTTGGCTTTTCGGTTGGAAATCATTGTTGTTGTCTTTTGTTACTGTTATTGCTGATTTGAACATTTTAACATCTCCTTTGGAGATGCTCTGAAAGATGCACTTCAAAGGGACATACGAAGAGGGCACAAAATATAAGAAACTCCGCAATCATTGATTCTTGTTTCTAAACTCTAAAATTTTTTGAAAACAAATGAAAAAAACTTGCATAAATCGATTCATGCTTTAGTTAGAAGATTCAAAACTTCAAAATCATTATCCATGGATCAAAAAGAGCTTGTTTTTCTTTATGAGAGCTCTTGGTTTTGGCCATGATGAACAGAAGATAAAGATTGCTAATTATTGGGTGTGAGTTTATTGATAAATTTTAATTTTATTGTAATTTCATTTTGTACTTGATGACAATTATGCAATAGGGTAAAAAAGACAATTTAAAATTAAAATTTAAGTTGGGTGTAGAAAGAAGTTTTATGGGTTCAAATAAAATTTCTCAAAGCTTATTATAATTGGTGAAGATAGGTACTTGCTAGGCCGACCACATATAGAGTTTGCCCAGGCACGTATCAGCATCCAATTGGCCAAAGTAAATCATCTGTAAGATGGATGAGGAAAAATTATCCCAAAGATATTATTTAATAAATAATATCTTGGAATTATCTTAATAATATCCTTAGTCGAATGTAGTTATTCTTCAATTAGGAAAGTATTAAAGATAAGATTTAGTAATTAATTATATCTTTAATATATTTAACTTTTCTCCTCGTCATGGTCAGGTGCTCGATGAGATTGTAGCCATGCTTGAGTCTTTAGGAATGTTGAACTACGCATAGATTAAAATGTGAGCCCCACCAATTTAAGGAGGCATTCTTGTCTTATTCGGGTAAAAGCTCACGTGTCAACTTCATAAGTTTTCGCATTATTTTTGGCTCCACACACATCATATGATTTACAAAATGTAATTTAAATAGATGATCTCTCCCTAGCATTACTCGGTCTACATACAAGCATGTCTCCTTAGCTTTTTCCTTATGTAAAATGATATTAGTACATTTTTTTTTAACAAATGATATTATCTTCACTAAGGGAGAGGGGGGTTTAGCCTCACAATGGGCTAGCACTAATGTGGTTTAAATTCACCTTTGACGAGAATCAAAGTAAGACCTCTTACTTACAAGTAAAGAGGAATATCACTAGATCATACTATTAAGTGACAATTTTTTTATAATAACAAAACAAACACATTGTACAAGTGATTGAGGGAACAACTAAACTAAAATAAATAGATAAAATGCTAAAAACGTTAATGATGAGTGGAAATAGGGGTGGGCATAAAAATCGCCAAACTGGAAAATCGAATCGAACCGTGACAAAAAAAACAGTAAAAAATAGCTTTGACCAAAAAAGTCAAAACTGGAACAAAAACATAACCAAACCGTTTCAAATGGTTCCGGTTCCAGTTTGGAAATATTAAGAACCAAAGGAACCGGACCGAACTGCTTTTAATATAAATTATTGTTTTATTATTATTTTTATATAAATAAGACATTTTTCCAAGAATACTATATGCATAAGTGCAATATTTTTCTTCACTTCTCTCCCCCTCCTTTGTTGTTTTATCACTTTTCTCCCATACATTCTTTTTCTCCATTCTTTTTCAATATATTATGCATTATGTACATTTTAGTTTTAATTTAAGATCTACACTTTGGTCTTGATATGATATTTTTTATCTTTTGATTTATATTTATATGCACACTTTCTGTCTTCCCGTCACAAATTTTGTAGATCTAGTAGTGGAAACTCAAATTTACTTGAATTGTGGTTGAAATGTGTTTGATATTAGAAGTAGAAAATTAGAAAAAACATATATATATAATTTTGGTTAGAACCGTAAACCAGCATGAATGGAACCAGAACCGTCATGAACTGAACCGTACGATTTTAGTAATAAATTTAAGCGGAACCGCACTGAACCGAATCATTGAAATTTTTCCGTTCCGGTTCCATTTTGATGGTGAAACTAGACCAAACCGAACCGTACCCACCCCTAAGTGGAAATGAAACACAGGGATTAAAGTGATGAAGAACGAGACCATAAAAAGGAGGCGTGGCTCCCATGCACGACACGTGTTTTAGCAGTTGAATTTGACTTTCACAACAAGTAAATCTTCTATTCTCAATTGTAACTATTCACGTTTTCTATTACACGTATTACTAAAGAAAACTTGCTGAAAAAGCCTTTCAAAATAAAAGAGTAAGATTCTCTTTCCCCTTCACTTCTATTTAAACAGTTACAATTAAACCACGTCAACAATTTGTTTGAATTTTTTATATAGAGAAAAAGACAAAAAGAATAGTGTGAAAAGGGGGGACGGATAAGGATGGTAATATAAGGAGAGAAAATTTTACTCCCAAAATAAAAGCTTTTTTTTCCAATATAAAAGCTCTTGTATGTATTATGCTTCCTTTTATCTCCCAATTCTTTTCTATTTTTTCATCTCTGTTGAATGAGGATCCTCTCCGGATCCTCTTTGTGAGAATCGTAGGGATCCTCAAATTGTGCATGTTTATCGTACATCGTGCGGCCATAAATCATTTTAAATACTTTTATTTATAATTAAATATGAATAGTACCTAACGAAAACTGGTCGCACAATGCATAATAAACGGACACGATTTGAGGATCCCCAAGATTCTCACAAAGAGAATCGGGAGAGAATCCTCATTCGACCACTTCCTCCCTCTCTTATGTACTAAAACAAATCAAACCGGACTGATCAAACAGAAACCCTCATGGACAAGCAATTGAGAACAAAAAGAAACAATTTGTTGAGACTTCAAACACCATTTTTTTCCCCTTCTGCAGGTTACTTCGTACAAAGAATACCAGCCATTTATCAGTAATAATCTGAGTTAGAGTCGTAGCAGTCACTGTCGCAGTCGCAGCCAAAGTCAAAGTACTCTTCATCTTCCTCATATTCATCACCAAAATCTGTATCATTTTCCGCATAAAAGTTCCCATCTTCCTGACCTTGCTCCAACCATTCATCCTGAACGTCCTCTCGAACCTCTTTCTCATGAACTTCATCTTCATAGCATTCGCAGTCAGAGTCACAGAACTCCTCATCTTCCACATATTCTTCATCAAGAACTCCACCATCTTCAGCTGGCAAGATATTATTCTCTTCCTGAACCTCCTCCTCCCCGCTTTCATTTTCAAATCCTTCCTCTTCATATTCGTAGTCAGAGTCCCAATACTCCTCTTCATCTTCCTCATATTCTTCACCAAAATCTGTATCATTTTCCGCATAGAAGTTCTCATCTTCCTGACCTTGCTCCAACCATTCATCCTGAACGTCCCCTCGAAGCTCTTTCTCATGAACCTCATCTTCATAGCATTCGCAGTCAGAGTCACAGAACTCCTCATCTTCCTCATATTCTTCATCAAGATCTCTACCATCTTCAGCAGGCAAGATATGCTTCTCTTCCTGAACCTCCTGCCCACTTTCATCTTCATATCCGTCTTCTTCTAGGCTTTCATCCTCAACTTCACCTTCATATTCATCTTTTTTCAACTCCTGAGTATCACTATCTCCGCCAAACAAGATATCATCTTCAAACAAAACTGGGCATAAACATGCTCCCATGTAGTCCGTAGACTGTCCACAGTCATAGCAAAACCAAGGAGCATGTCTGCAAAAGCAATAACAGCATGAACATGATTACCGAAATGACATAAGCATAGTTACTTGCAAACCAAGTGAAAAGATCTTCGATAGATTTCAATTACGATAAGCATAATACCGAGAAAACGCAGATCTCAAACGATGGTACAGTCTGAAACACACACAACACACAAAACATTATTAAACGTATTCGCTATCCTAGTGTGTCCACTGTAATCATCAACTGTACGTTATTTATGAGCTCAATTGTGGCAGTGCAGGCTCTTTTGCACTGTATGTTCTCCTTTCTTTACAATAATTAAGAAATGGAAAAGCCTTGTGAACAAGCAGTTGAGAATCAAAATAAAGAAATTCGATTTATACTTTCCACAATATATTCCGAACAGAGAAAATTTGGGGGAAGGCCTCTTTAGAGAGGGGGATGTTAGAACATTATGACCAAGTCAGAATCATAATACCTCTCGGAATCTGACTCTAACACATCCTCTTCATCAAAATCAAAATCTTCATCATACAAAATATTACCCTCATCCCATAGTGGGCATGAGCATGTTGCCTTTTTGTCTTTCCACTCGACTCCACAATTATAACAAAACTCATGCCCACACCTGCAAAAGAGATCAGTGCATTAGGATGAGTAACAAGATGACGTGGATAGAGTCGCTTGCAAACTTGATACAACAGCTTTCAAATTTTCTATTACGACATAATACAACTGTAAAGTTCTGTGTATGGCAATGTGTGACAATTGGTTTACTTGAGGAACAAATCACTTGACTATTAAGTGATGTGCAATTCGAGTAAATTAAGAGTCCTAGTTAGGTAAGAATTGTGGAGTCTTAAATCATTGCAGCTAATCTAGGAGAATCATCTAGAGGTTCAAATACAAAGATATTGCATCATGATAGGACTCAATCAAGGTGATAGGGTTGACCTGCTTAGCTATTAATAGGCCGCCTAATAAGGAACCCTAATGATATATAAATACTAGGTTAAGTCTCTCCTTCCATACGTTGAATTCCTCATAATTCTAAAATCTATTCATATAGTAGAGCGATATTTTGGAGTATTGGAAGGAGAAGACAACCTAGAGTTCATCAATGGCTTCATCTTCATAATCATATCTTCCGAATTCTACAACTAAGTTCAATATAATTAGTCGATTTCTATTTCATATTGATTTGATTTATTTATGATCCTAATATCTTGTTGTTGTGATTTAAGAATATGTCTTACTTGTGGTATCAGAGCCACACAACAAACTTAGGGTTCGATTCACAGGTAATTTGATTAACTGAAGATGATCGACACAAGTGAAGCATAATTTGTGTTTATTGTTTGGTTGGCTATTTTGACTATTCGATCTTGTGAGACTTCATAAAGATGCTTCCGCAATTTTGTATCACTTGAGTTTGCAATTTTGTTTAGGGATTTAGGTCCAAACAAATTGAAATTGAGCATGGAAAATAAAAGGAAAATAATTTAACTACACGGTGAATTTGGAGTTCATAATTAGTCACCGGCTAATTGTTTTTTTTTATTCTTCCTTTGGGTAGATTATGGAGTTTTCTTGAGTATACAGGGTTGTCTTCTTTTTCCACAATAATTGTCGTTGTGCTGCAGAGAAGGATGACAACACGGATTTATGTTTATTGTATTTATTAATTATATTGCTGTATTGATTTCATGATTAATTAAATCTGTTGGAAGGAAACTTTTATTGGGGCTTTCAATGAATTGGATTATTTTCGAACCATAAATCTGGCAATTCTGATGGACTTTAGTTATTTTGATAAATTTGAAATTCATGGACCTTATTTATATGAGTAGTTCTGGGCTATCGATTCTTAATTGAGATTTTGGGGAGTTTTTTCAACGGCATCGTAAATCTTTTGCAGACTCTTGTTTGGTATAAGTGCATATTTCGTATGGCTGATAGACATTCTAGTTTTTGATAGACTTCCCTAACTTCAAATTTTATGAAATTCGGTCATATCGTAATATTAAATGGACTTTAGATGCTAGTATTTTTTCACGTTTTTTGGACAAGAAATGGATTTATGGTAAATTTTTAAGCGAGATACCCAGTTGCTGGAATTCTGCAGACTTCTGCATTATAGTGTGTTTGTAATATTATTTTGATATATTTATGTAATTGATAAATTCATGAAATTTTGGTATGATATACAGTGAGATATTTATTTTAAATCTGGAAATTTTCATGAGCATTGGTTTGAAAATGGATTATTGGTGAATTTTTAATCTCGGGACTGTCCTACAGAATTTATGCTGTTTTTGCAGCAAATTCCATTTCGATTTTATTTTTAGCCCACTTTTAAAATCGAAAAAAAAAAAATCATGGAATTTTGGGTGACAATAGATTTACATGTCTACTTTATTTCTGGAAATTTTTATGCATATTGGAGAAGAAAAAATTGAATTTTTGGTGAATTATTTAGTCTCCGGTATGTAGTGCAGAATTTTTGTCGTTTCTGCAGCACATCCCATTTCATATTTTCTTTTAGTACACATGTAAAGTCTCAAAAATTATGAAATTCTGGGAATTAACAGATTTGTATGTTTACTTTATGTTTGAAAATTTTCATGCATATCGGATGAACAATGAATATTTGGTGAATTTGTAATCTCAGGTCTGTACTGAACATTTTCTGCAGTTTCTGCAGCACCTCTCTTTTCAAATTCATTTTTGGCTCGCTTAAAATTTTAAAAATCATTAAATTTTGTGAAATAGTAGCCTTATGTCTAGTGCATACCTAAAAATTTTCATGACAATCGAAAGAGAATTTAGTTTTTAGTAAATTTGCAAACTAAAGTAGTACTGCTAAATTTTGGTACTTCAAAACTAGTTTTGATATGTGATATTGTTTCACTGAATTGTACACGTCTATTGGTACCGATTATTATACAATTTATGGTTCTAATATGTCCTTATTTTATGCAAATTCTCAATACTAATGAATTTTATAGACAACACCGATTAAATTTTGATTTAAAGATGTATTGGTTTGATTTGCTTAACCCAATGTTTTGTTTGGTCATCAATTATGATTATGATGATAATTGTATTTTGAGAGAATGATACACCTCGATCGAAATCAAGGCATGCTGGCCCTCACGAACTGTGAGGTCGTGGTCAGGGCCCAAAGAGGACAATATCGTGCTACGGTGGAGTCGAGCCCGGGATGTGATAGGGGCTCGAGCCGAGATGTGACAGAGAAAATTGGAAGGTGGCATCAGTTTACTAATTGATCATTTTGGTCTCTATCGAATAACTGAATAACCATGTTTCCTCTTTTGAGAACTCTATTGTTCAATGTCAATAACGACATTCTTTTGTGTTTGATTAATCTTTTGGGAATCATTGAATATCCAACAAAACGATTATTTTATACTGTTCTAAAGGATTATTTTGAAAAATCAGCATTCTAATTTATATGGTGAATATTTTTGTCCCAATGGGAATTTCAGAAAATCAATCACCAATTATAAATTAGTATTATAGCAAATCATAAAGTACTTCTAACATATTTTCATCTGGCCAAAGCTGTTGAAACTATATGTATTTTGTGTATTTTATGTTTTGGCTAGCTATGCAGATATTTTCTTTGCATGATTAGTTTTTGCCCAAAGGTGTGATAGGAGCATATTTAGGCAACTTAGTTGGCTTGTTCTTGTGCATTTACGTTGTTATTTCTTAGTTCTTTAAGTGTTTTAAGTCATTTTCGTATGTTTTCAGGTTCTAAGGGCTAAAGGAGCAAAGAAGTGCATTTTGGAGCCTTTTGGAGCACTTTTGGGCCAAGAATGGATAGCTTATGCTTGGAGCCAAAGTGTTGGACAAAATTGAAGCCTTGTATGCACTTTAGAACATAAAACAAAGGGCCTAGCCCAATCAAACAAAGCCTTAGAACCAGAAATTCCCATACCAACACCAAAACACAACCTTGCCATGCATCACATGCATTTCCAACACTTCCCCTTTGTGCCGTGCCTTCCCTTCCACTTTCCAGCCACATTCTTCCACTTCCCACTTCATCATTACACCACCATTCATTCTTTAATCCACATGCATTCATCATCATTCACCCTAACTTCAATTCACATGCAAACACATGCATTTACACCACCAAAAATCCCATTGCTGTGCATTACATTCATTTCCAGCTTCCCCCCCTAACATTTCCAGTTTTTCTTCATCATTATTCCCCCTACATTCCACCTAATCCACATGCTTTCCCAACAATATAATTGAGCCAACACATACACCCATCACCCAACACTTCCCCTTGCCGTGGCCTTCACTCACATTTCCAGCTTTCACATGCACACACATGCAATTCCAGCACCAACATTCCCCCTTTGCCGTGTACCCCTTATACATTCCACCTAATCCACATGCATTTCCAACCTAGCAACACCCCTTTAATCATTCTCCTAGCTATCATTCACATGCTCTCCCATCCATTCTCTCCCTATATAAACCACACACACTTCATTCATTTGTCATTCATTCACTCTCCATTCTCATTACCACACACAAACACAAACACTTCATCCATTGCCGTGATATCCCCCTTCCATTTTCCACCATCCTCCTTCCATTTCCACCACTCCCCATCCCTCCAAAACACTATCCAACCATCAACCTATCCTTAGACCTTGTGCCACAACGAAGAGGAGGAGAAGAGTGCCTAAACGTTCATACAATTCAAGTTTGAGTTGTTGGAATTTTTAGGTGTTGCTTTTCCTCGATTACAATGTTTAATTTCAATTCTCTTTGTCTTGTACGTATGAGGAACTAAACCCCCCTTAGCTAGGGGGTGATTCGAAATACATGTTTATGCTTGCAATATGATTTGATTACTTCTAATTGCGTTTCATAAGTTGTGGATTCAATTTGTTTAACCATTTGATTGATAACCTATTTATGTATGTTTATTGAGAGTGCACGCTTAATTTTCATGCATGAATATGACGCTAGAATATAAGTGAGTTTCACCTAATAGTTATGAACTTATATTCACAAGTAGTGGAGGTTGCTTATAAACAATCGCGTTAAGTAAATTCTTGGCATAAGTTTCATGCAATCATAGTAACGAATGCCTCGTCAACACTTATGGTTTTCAAAGAACTTAATGATTCTTGCTTGTATCTCTATTATGCAATTCATGTAGGGAACTTGTGGGGAATGCTTTTGGGTTGTCGTATGCAATCATCCAATTCATTAACTTAAGGAAAACTTGACGGTTAATTTAAGCGGACCTAATTAACCCGAGGTGTTGAGAATTCATGGTTTATTGAAAAGCAATTAGAAATCATTTTGTATGCAAGTATAACATGTGTGGAGATGAACCCCTTAGCTAGCCTCCCATCCATTCATTTCCGTCAAATTCGTATTTACAATTTGTTTTCTTTACAATCTATCCATTCTAGTTTAAATTCGTCCAAACCTCAATCCCCCCCCCCCATATTTGTTTAGTCTTAGTCTTAATCTATCTTATTTTGAGTTTTGCATTCTTTGAGTCTAGTATAGTGTTTTAAACTTGTTTTTACGTAACTGAAGTCAAATCCAAGTGATTAACAATCCCTCCTAATCCCCGGTCCAGAACGATCCCTACTTACATACTTACTACAATTGACAAAAAGAGGGTTTAATTTGTGTGCGTATAATTCCCGCATCAAGGTGTAACAATCATGCAATTTGGAGTTGGTTCGATCCTCCACAACTCGACTACTTCCATGATGAATCTTGCAGAATCGAGAATGAGTAGGTAAATTTGCCAATCTTTTGCCCTAAATTTCTGTGAGTTCTAAATTGGATTAAAATTATTGTTGAAAAATTGATGTTGTTGAGATACCTATGTGTTTACTTTAATGTACTTTGTTTTAGAATTAAAACATAAATTTTGAGTTTGGATTCTCTTATTAGGTTTCTTTTTAATTTTTGACCTAATCTTTAACACATATGTGTCTTCTCTCATACACTAAAATAAATTTTGTAGCCATTGGTTTATCTAATCACTTGTCACTTTTAGATTGATTAATAATGTTGAGATATTGTTCCTTATATAAGCCTAATTGTGATGCATATAGATTGGTTTATTAATCACTTGTCACTTCTCTCATACAGTTTTCATATAACAGCCAAAGGTATGACCTTTTAATTTTCGAGTTATGACATCAATCGTGTGTGCAACACCTCAAAGACAGCAACAGATTGTAATGTTACAACAAATCTTATTCTCTCAGGTTTTTAATTTACTGAAAATAATATTAAATAGTAAATACCTGCAAGTCATGTGGTAGCAACCTTCAGCAAGTTCAATCATATGGTTGCACTTCACACACTGGCGCCACAGATTCGTTGAGGCAAGAGACTTTAGCTTTGTATCTTCTGAGGGATGAGGATTCAACCTTTTGTAGTCGGCGCATGTTCTGTTTCTGTGCCAAGGGACTTTACAATTGAGACAAAAAAGGCACTGACATTTCAAGCATTTTCGAACTCCTGATAGTTCCACATCCCGCGATTTCACGTCTTGTAAAAGTTCACGTTTTGACATTAAAGCGGAGCACCTCGGATACGGGCAATAAACTTTCTCTGTGGCAGGAATTGAAGCTTCCTTTATGCGTTGGCGCATAGTCTCCACATGTTTAGGTGTCAAGAATTTTGCACAACTATCAACAGTAAGATCAGACTTACAGTCTTCATGAGGGCATCTAGGAATCATCCCATGAAGCAACTTCACCTCTACATGTTGTTTCATACAAGAAAAGCAATACCGATGCAGGCAGCCATCAACCGAAAACATTTGGTTAACATCAGTAGCTTCCAAACATATCACGCAAGTCTCATTGACATTCTTGGAAGTGATAGATTGTGCAGGCTGGTTAGTCTGAGACTGAGAATCTATTGCATCTCTTGCTAGTTTAAATGCAAATTTAATATCAAATCGGGGCACGAGAATTGGATTGCAAACTGTAAACTTTGCTTGAAGGCTCTTAACCTGACTAACAAGCATTGCTACCTTGCGCTGCTTTGCTGTCCATTTACCAGTTATCTACATATTTAAAATGCCAACAAAGCTCCATTTATGGGTGTAAAGAGACTCAAGCATCGTAACTAGCAGATCCAACATTCTTGGTTTCGACATAAATAAAACAACATTGCTTATGTCATATCATAATTCATAACATATTCCATTCTCTCTAATAAGTTCAAACCATAAAGTTCATAATCAATTATAAAACAGACGACGAATTAAGCAAATGCTGAGAACACGAAGAAAATTTCTCACGGTGAATTTGTTCAGCCAAATTTCATTGAGTGCATCTAAAAAATGAAAGTTCAAACTATTGTCCAAGATGGGAAATAGAAATTCACACAACCCACATACAATTCCGAGAACATTGCAACTAAGAAAAATAACAAGTTGCATTCTTTTATTCGTCTTTCGCAAAAGTTTTATTAAAGGTCAGTGTCAAATTCCATAACCAAATATAGCATAGAAGCTTAATTAAGCAAATACTAACAAAACACAACCAAACTTCTCAGAGTGAGTGCATTATCCTGTCCACCATGGATACTACACATTCCGTTATCGAATTTCGAAAGTTTATTAGTGTTCTAAACTTCTAAGATATAACAGTACTGAAACGCAAAACCCACAATTCAATTCCTAAAATTTACCACAAAAACTACGTTTCATCAAAAACCCACACCAGAGACGCAGATAAAGAGAAGGGAGCAACTCACAAACTGGAAAATGTGCCGATTCTCACAGAAGAAGGTGAGGCGCTTCAAATCCAAAGCAAGAGCAGCATTCAGCCCTTCGATCAAGGCCTTCAACTGGGCCCCACTGCTGCTCGTCCCGCTCCCAATCAGCGGCTTCCTGACCTCGAACAACAAATTGTCCCTCGGATCGCACAGCGCCACCCCAATTCCTGCCAGTGCCGCCCTCTCCTTCCCAACCCTTTCCTCGCTCACCAAACCCTTGAAGTATAGCCTGAATACGCTCTCGCCCTCGACGCTCTTGGCCGACGCTGACGACGAGGATGATCCTTCGCCGAACGGCCTGGAGAAGAATTCGCCGTACTCCTGCCATTCCTCCTCCGGAATCCTCATGATCTCCCTGGCGACCTGATCGTGGTGAATCCGACGCTCGAGATCCTCTCAGGCTTTGCTTGCGGTCTTTCAATTCCTGCTCCTGTTAGGGTCTTGAAATTCGTGAATGCTTAATCACTCAGTGCCTCATGCAGTATTGGCCGGAAGGATCTATAAGCAGCTGGGGTCCAAATGCTGATACACTGGTTGGATGATGTTCCTGAGAACGGCACATGGGAAGACTACTTTGAGTTCAAGATTAAGTTTCCAGATTTCAAGCTCGAACCTTGAGGACAAGGTTGTCATAATGGGTGAGTGATGTTAGGGTCTTCGAATTAGCGAATGCTTGATCACTAAGTAATTTGGTTGTTAGCCTTTATTTGCTTGTTTTGTCATTGGTTGTTAAAGTTGTCAGTGGAATGTTGAGCTGGCACTTTGTGGCCCAGACGCTTTAAATGGAGCAATGGCTTCTTTGCTTTTGTAACGGTTATTTGAAAAGGAAAATATTGGAAGTTGTCGAATGGATATTAGGGTTTCCTGCATGGTTGAGGTCGGTTTCTCTGTGATAAGGTGTCAACTCCCTTAATTCAAGGAGTTGGTATTTAGCTTCCCAAAGTGATTTGTAAGGATCTCAAGGATGGGTTGTCATCCTCACTTTAGCTAAGTCATGGGCTAAAGTGATGGTCTCCACCCTACTCTCTTGTCTTCCCATACCTTGTCTTTTCCCTTACCTCCTAGGTCTACCTTCTTGCTTGTAGGAGATTCTTTACTTAATTAAGTTGTTTTGCTTGTCCACGGGTATAAGGGCAGTTTCTTAGGGATTGTGTTTCGTCTACTTTTCTGGTAGCTTTTCCTCTTGATCCTCTATAAAAGTGATCTTCTTTTTCTTGTAACTTTTTCATAATGAAATATACAATTCACCTTTGAAAAGCAACATGGTATCAGAGCAGGGAAATTAACCTGCTTCTGCAATACTGCGTTCCAAGAGTATTCAATCTCCAAAATGTCTGAAGAAAATCCGTTAGCATCAAAAGCTGATAGCTCCCTGAAGCTTTCCTCCGTAAATGTGCATGAGGTGGATGTCAACCCAAATCAAAGGTTAAGCTCAGTCATACTAAATGAGTTTAATTACTTGCCATGGTCAAGAGCTGTGTCTTTGGCGCTGGGTGGCAGGTCCAAGTTAGGGTTCATAAATGGAAGCATCAAAGTACCTGATACTTCCTCGCCAAACTATGAATCCTGGCTTAGCAAGGATCAGCTAGTTATGTCATGGCTCTTGAATTCCATGGAACGAAAGTTAGCTGAAATATTCAGCTACTCAAAATCCTCGTATCAATTATGGGAAGCAGTCAAGGAAATGTATGGTAGCCAGAATAATGCTACTCGAGTTTTTCAATTAAAGAAGGACATCTCTGATCTGCAACAAGATGGTAAGCCGTTTGTGTAACTCCTAGGAAGCATGAAAAACATGTAGAACAAGTTGGAAATCTATCGTCCTTATACGACCTATGCAGCACTGCTACAAAAGAGAGCAGAAGAAGACAAGATATTCCAACTCTTGTCCAGTCTTGACTCAACATATGAAGATCTACGATGTCACATGCTTATGAACACTGAACTACCTTCCTTCACAAACGTGTGTGCAACGATTCAACGTGAGGAAGTAAGGAGGAAAGTCATGAACATGAGTACAATGTCTAATGTACCTGAGGCTAGGGCATATGTAACCAACGAAAGAAGGTACAAAGGAAAACATCCTCACTTAAAGTGTCAACACTGCAACAATACAGGTCATGTTAGAGACACATGCTGGATTTTACATCTAGAATTAAAGCCTAACTTCATGAAGGACAACAAGGGCATACAAAGGGTGAATCGTACTCCATATCGAGCAAATCATGCGTCTACCTCCATCTCCAATAAGTTAGATCCATTCAAGAACTTCACGGCAAACCCAGCAGAACTCATGAATGAGTTTATGTCGTACATTCAAGGCAAGAAAGGAGGTGCTGGAATTGATCGTACAGATAGCTTGGAAGAAGGGACCTTGACAGCAATGCTAGGCAAGTTTACAGGTTTCTTGGCAGACACAAAACCTGTACCCCAAGAAGACACGCAAGGTATTATGAAAGCCTTTAAAACTGCTCTCAAATTAAATATGTTGCATGATTTTTGGGTTGTAGATTCAGGTGCCACAAATCATATAACCAACCATATGTCTAAATCTCAAAAGTTTGAAAATTTGACAAAGCCTTCTCAAGTTTCAATTGCAAATGGAAAGCATGTAAAGGTTTTAGGAAGAGAAAAAAATTAAGTTGATGTCTGATAAAATTGAGTCAGTAGCTTTGTATGTTCCTTCCTTTCCATTTCAACTTTTATCTGTGGGAAGGATCACAAATACCTTGAATTGCTTAGCCATTTTTTCTCCTCACAATGTGATTTTTCAGGATTGTGCCACCAAAAAGACGATTGGTGAAGGGTTTTATTTAGATGGTCTCTATTACATGTCAAAGAGCAATCCCAGAGGGTTTCAAGCCAAGTTCGACTCCATTCACGATAATCAATTGTGGCATCAATGTTTAGCTCACCCTTCCTTACCCATTTTGTCATCTATATTTCCAAACTTAGGAAAAGATGCTATTTTTTGTGAAACATGCCACTTGTCTAAGGCCACTAGATTACCTTTTAACTCTTCTCTGTCTAGGACAAGTAAGTGTTTTGAACTAGTTCATTTAGATGTATGGGGACCAACTAGTGAATCTTTTGATGGCTACAAGTATTTTGTGACTTTTGTGGATGATTTCTCTCGAGTCACATGGTTGTATCTTCTAAAGTCTAAGAGTGAAGTTGTAGAAGTGTTTAAGGACTTCCATAACCTTGTTAAAAACCATTTTTCATCTCAAATACAAACCTTACGATCTAACAATGGCACCGAATACATGTCCCATATCATGAAACAATATTTGAGCACTCATGGCATCATGCATCAAACAAGTTGCGTTGGAACCCCTCAACAAAATAGGGTAGCTAAACGTAAAAACTGTGACCTACTTGAGAAAACAAGAGCATTAATGCTACAAATGAATGTACCCAAGAGGTTTTGGTCCTAAGGTGTTATGGTAGCTGCATATATCATCAATAGGTTACCTAGCCAAGTATTGGAATTCAAGTCTCCCCTAGAGGTCCTGAAAGGAAGGAAAATTGATCTCTCACATCTTAGAGTGTTTGGTTGCATCTGTTTTGTGCATGTTCAATCTCAACACCGAGATAAATTGGATCCTAGAGCTGCTAAATGTATCTTCCTTGGTTATTCATCTACTCAAAAGGGATATAAGTGTTATAATCCCCAACTAAGGAGAGTGATTGTGTCCAAAGACGTTTGATTTCATGAGACTAACCCTTTTTTTGACAAGACAAGTGAAATCATAGACCAAGGGGATGGCATCTTAGACCTGTTCCCATTACCAAAAATCGAACCTGAGGGTCTACAACAACGAGAGCTCAGTCATGTCAACACTGATGCTTATCTCAATGAAGATAACCATGAAGGCCCTCACCCTGATGGTTGCATGCACGATGATGACAGCTATAACCAAGAAAACCTTCAAAGTGTGGCTGAAAATTTGAACGAGAGTGAGCCAACTCTCCCAGAACCTCGACGTAATCCTCGGCGTGATAGGCAGCCTCCCACAAGGTTTCAAGACTTTGACATATATAAACTGAGGCATCCAATATCAAATTATGTGTCGTATCGAAAGGTGACTCCATCACATGCTGCTTTTCTTAACACCATCTCCAATCACAGTGAGCCTCAAAACTTCCATGAGGCTAATAATCATGATGTGTGGCAAGAAGCAATGAGAGATGAACTCAAAGCTCTAGACCAACACAACACCTGGATCATCACCAAACTTCCAAAAGGAAAAAGGGCAGTGGGTTGCAAATGGATTTATAAGATCAAGTTTAATTCAGATGGTTCAATTGAGAGGCACAAAGCCAGGCTAGTGGCTCGCGGATTCACTCAAACATTTGAGGTGGACTACAAAGAAACATTCGCGCCTGTTGCAAAAATGAACTTAGTTAGGGTGTTATTTTCTGTTGTTGTCAATAAGGGTTGGTCTATGTATCAAATGGACGTGAAAAACGCCTTTCTACATGGTGATCTCGAAGAAGAAGTCTCCATGCGATTGCCCCCCGGATATCCTCAAAGTCAGGACCCTGATTCGGTGTGTAAGTTACATAAGTCTATTTATGGACTGAAGCAATCACCTCGTGCTTGGTATGCTAAACTAAGTTCAGTTTTTCATAGTGTTGGTTTCAAAAGGAGTGGTGCCGATTCGTCATTATTTGTTCGCACTGGAGCTGGTGGAAAATTAGTTGTGTTGATATATGTGGATGACTTAATAATTACTGGTGATAATGCTGCAGAGATCTCCAAACTCAAACAGTCACTTCAACAAAGATTTGGGATTAAAGACCTTGGGGTGTTGAAATATTTCCTTGGGATCGAAATGGCATCTTCTCATAAGGGTTTATTTCTTAATCAACGGAAATATGTCATGGATCTCCTCAAGGATGCTAATATAAGTGATGTTAAGCCTACCATTACTCCTCTCGATAGCAAGCTCAAACTTAACTTGGGAGGCACTCCACTCTCGAATATCAGCTCCTATCAGAGGCTTGTTGGTAAGTTGATCTACCTAACGATCACCAGACCAGATATCTCATATGCAGTAAGTATTGTCAGTCAATTCATGCACACTCCCACCATCGAGCATTTGAACCTTGTAAAGAAAATCTTACGTTACTTGAAAAGGTCTATTGGTCATGGTATTCTCATGACAAAGAACGACTACACTCACATCATGGGGTACTACGATGCAGATTGGGCCGGCAATGCCATCGATCACAAGTCCACTAGTGGTTACTGCACCTTTGTTGGTGGAAATTGGTCACTTAGAAAAGTAAGAAGCAAACTGTCATCGCCAGATCCAGTGCCAAAGCTGAGTATCGTGCAATGGCTTCAACATCATGTGAATTAATCTGGCTCAAAGGTCTTTTGTGTGATTTAGGGTTTCCTGAAACCCTTCCTATGTCCCTATTCTGTGACAACCAAGCTGCCATGCATATAGCATCCAATCCCATGTTTCACGAACGAATGAAACACATTGAAGTTGACTGCCATTACGTTCATGAATAGGTGCAATCGCAAGTAATTCAGACACACTACACAAGAAGCTCCGACCAATTGGCCGACATTTTCACAAAGCCCTTAGCTTCTCATCAGTTTCAGCGGCTTCTATCCAAGCTTGGATCCATCAACCTTCTGGATCCAGCTTGAGGGGGAGTATTGGAAGTTGTCGAATAGATATTAGGGTTTCTTGCATGGTTGAGGTCGGTTTCCTTGTGATAAGGTGTCAACTTCCTTAATTCAAGGAGTTGGTATTTAGCTTCCCAAAGTGATTTCTAAGGATCTCAAGGATGGGTTGTCATCCTCACTTTAGCTAAGTCATGGGCTAAAGTGATGATCTCAACCCTACTATGTTGTCTTCCCATACCTTGTTTTTTCCCTTACCTCATAGGTCTACCTTCTTGCTTGTAGGAGATTCTTTACTTAATTAAGTTGTTTTGCTTGTCCACGGGTATAAGGGCAGTTTCTTAGGGATTGTGTTTCGTCTACTTTTTTGGTAGCTTTTCTTCTTGATCCTCTATAAGAGCGATCTTCTTTTTCTTGTAACTTTTTCATAATGAAATATATAATTCACCTTTGAAAAGCAACAGAAAATTATTAAAAAAAATATCAAGCACATTTTTTGTGCTCTTTCATTTTGCTTATCTTCCATTACTGCAACTTGTTAAGGTTGAGCTACCGGATTTAGGTATACTCCAGGACTATTTGCAATCTACACCTCACCGAGAGGACTTCACTTGCGCCTTTTGCCACCAATTTGGCCCCAGTGACTTCGAAGATAGTGCTGAGGCTCTCTTTAAACTTCGACAGTCAGGTACACTGCAGGACTATATACTCGAATTTCACCAATTGGCAAATCGCACCTTTGATCTTGGTCCAGTTCTGCTTAAGAGTTGTTTTATTGGTGGCCTTAAGCATGAACTTATGTATGATGTCAAGTTATTGCGCCGTAACATTGTGCATGATGCTATTGCCTTACATGTTCAATTGGATGCTAAATTTGTTGCTTTAAAATCTGGTTATACCAAACCTACTCCCACTTTTCGATCCCCTACTACCCCTACTCTTCCACCACCACCGCATCAAGCACTAAATTTCCCTATTAAGAGGCTTTCCCCTAAGGAAATTCAGAAGAAAAAAAACATGAAATAGGGGATTGTTGGTTTTGTGATGATAAGTGGAATCGGGGGCACAAATGCCATACCAAACATTTATTTATGCTTGACCTTGTACAACCCTAAAAGAAGGTAGATACTAGCCTAGACGACCTTCTACTAACCCTTAACCTAATGGAGCTCAGTGAGTGCTTTTTATGGCACCTCTGCTAAGCAACCTATGCACACTATGAAAGTGGAGAGGCTACTTAAAGGACACAGTGTTACAATTCTGCTTGATTCTGGCAGCACCCCACAACTTTGTTGATTCTCAATTACTTCAAAAACTGGGTTGGAAACCTTATACCACTTTTGCCTTTGAAGTCATGATTGCAGATGGGGGGAAAACTAGAGGTTCATGGTATTGTCCTAGCACACCATTGTCTCTTGCAGCATATACTTGTACTGTGGATCTATATGTCATTCCCTTGGGGGGCTGTGATATTGTCTTGGGAGTACACTGGCTATCTTCCATTAGTCCAGTCTTATGGGATTTTCAGTTAATGACACTTGAATTCCACAAAGATAATGTGCAGTACAAACTTGTTCACAATTAAGGAGCTTTACCCTTGATTTAAGAGGTTTCCCTGCAACATATTGACAAGGAAATGCACAGCTATAATCTTGGGCTATTCTTATATTCCTTGGAGTCCAAGAAATTATAAGCTTGTGATCTCAACCAAGCTTAGCTAAGGGACTTGCAGGATTTAATGGGACACTTCTCTTCCATTTTTTTTCCTTGCCATCTCAATTGCCACCTTCCAGGCCCCATGACCATCAAAATTTTCTTGTCCTTGGTGCTAAACCAACCAATATCAGGCCCTATCATTATGGCCTTCTCCAAAAAATCAAAATTGAAAAGGCAGTGCAAGAATTACTAGATGCTGGCTTTATTAGGGCCAGTCACAGTTCCTTCTCTTGTCCAATTCTTTTAGTCAAGAAAAAATAAAGAACTTGTAGGCTTTTCATGGACTATATGGAACTTAATTCCATCACCATCAAAGACAAGTACCCCATACCCCTTATTGATGATCTCTTAGATGAACTCAGTGGTGCTTAGTATTTTTCTAAGCTAGACCTCAGGTTTGGGACCACCAAATACTTATGCATCCCTCCGACATAGAGAAAACATCATTTAGGACTCATAAGGGGCACTATGAGTTCCTTGTAACGCCTTTTGGTTTAACCAATGCACTTGCTCAAAACCTTATGAATGATATCTTTAAGCCTCACCTGAGACACTTTATTTTAGTGTTCTTTGATGACATTTTGATATATAGCAAGTCTTGGGAGGATCACATATATCACTTGCAGGTTACTTTCAATTTATTACAGCGGCATCATCTCTATATAAAAAAGCATAAATGTGCATTTGGACAAAACAAAATTGAGTACTTGGGACATATTGTCTTAAGGAATGAGGTAGAAGCTGACCCCTCCAAAATTCAATCAATCTTGGACTGGCCTATTCCCACCATTGTCTGCACTTAGAGGTTTTTTTAGGACTCACAGGGTACTATAGGAAATTTGTTCCAGGGTATGACAAGATCTGCCATCCATTACACCAGCTCACTAAGAAGGACAATTTCATATGGACAACTGAAGCAACCAAGGCCTTATAGACTCTTAAAGAAACTATGTCATCTCCACAGGTATTGGGATTACCTGATTTCTCTCTAACATTTGAGATTGAGTGTGATGCATCCAATGTATTAAAAGCGTGTGGTGTGGGTGAGGCGTCCGAGGCGAAGCCCGGCCTAGGCATGAGGAGATTAATTTTTATTTTATTTTATATATGTTATATATATATTATACATATAATTGTATAGAAAATAATACTAAGTAAAATAAACATCCATTTTCAATTTTTCATTCAAATTCATTGTCATTCAAAAGATAATATCATCTAAATTCATCATTCAAAGGTAATATCATCCAAATTCATCATTCAAAAGGAAATACAAATGAAGAAAACAATCATTCATCCAAGTCCTCTTCATATAAATCAAAATACAAATAAAGATATCAATCATTCATCCAAATCCTCTCATCTAAATAAAAGGCAACATCATCCTCTTCATTGCCAACTCTAGATGAACTTGTTGGGTATGTCAACGATTCATCAAAAGAATCTTCCGAATCATACTCCACATTTCTTCGACTTGAGGATGCTTCATTACACTATTTTCTTTTGTATGTAATAGGCTCGCGAGGATGAGTAGGCTCACGAGCAGAAGGAGGAGGAGAAGACTCTCTAGGCTCTCGAATGTATGAGCCACCTTCATAAACTAGGGGTGGCACATTCCTTACGGCCTCAACATTATACAATAACTTATCCTCAAGCCGTGCAGGATCTTCGAGAAGAACGAGATCTTCTATCTCCGTTATCCATTCATCATCAGAGGCAATTTCTTCCACAACAATAAGATCATATTTCTCCCTCCTTTTCTTACTTCTCTGTTGTAAAGCCAAATTGTACTTGACATGGGCTAAAAGCATTAAGCCTTTTGTGTTCAAGCCTATTCCTTCTTTTTGTATGAATTTACAAATAAATCAATTCTATTATTCAAGTCTAATCATCTTAAGAAAAAATGACACTTAAGATACTAATAATATATTTACTTACCATGGAAAATGTGCTCCAATTCCTCTCACATCCTGACGCACTACAAGTAGGGCTTAGAACTCGGATGGCAAACTTTGTTAACTCGGGTGTTTTATGCCCAAAGCACTCCCACCAAGACACTAAAAAAAACAATATTAGTAAGGTAAGTAATTTAAGGGTTATGATAAAAAGATATTAACAGTTGACTAATTAAATCTTACTTGGTGTTCGCTTTTTCCTAGTTTGCATAGCCATAGAATATGCAAATGGACCACGCTTATCATTATATAAATCCAATTGAACATCGGCATCTTCACGTTCTTTCCCTTTCCCAAGCATTCTATCCATGCAAGCAAACAACCCATTTCGCACTTCATCAGTATCTGAGAAATTATCCTCATACCGAAATTGTGGGTTTAAGTAATAACCCGCTGCATGTAGTGGTTGATGAAGTTGATCGTCCCATCTACGATCTATCTTTCTCCAGATAGGCATACATTTTTTCTCCACTTTGTTAAGATTGCTTACAATTTTATCTTTTACAGCATCCATCAACTCATATATAAAACCCATGGAGGGTCTCTCCTCTAAATCAACCTCTCTCAAAACGCAAACAAGAGGAAGAACACCCTTAATGCAAAAAGAAACTCGACCCCAAAACTCACGATCATGTAACAGATGATGCTTACCCAACTTTGCTTCATTGGATTTTGCATAGGTACTTTCCGACCATTCTTGATAGGTAAACAAAGCAACAAGATTTTCCTTTTGCTTTTGTAAGCTTTGTAGTGTAAGGAAAGAAGTGGCAAACCTAGTGACCACAGGACGAAGAATTTCTAAATTGTTGGTGTATTTTCTCATCAAAGATAGTACCCATTGATGCCCATATAGATACTTTGAAATACACCTAGCACGTTTGAGCCTATCATCAAACCATGTCATCTTAGAAATATCTTATAGCATCAAATCAATAACATGAGCCGTTCATGGAGTCCACCACACCTTTTTTTTCCTCTCCATAAGTTTTGCCCCGCATTCTTGTAGTTCGAAGCATTGTCGGATATAACTTGAACCAAATTCTCCCCCTCCCCCCTCCCCAATTTGTTGAATAACATCATCCAAATAGCCATACAACAAATCTCCATTCTTCATAGAGGCCGACGCATCAACCGATTTTAAGAACCAAGTACCTTGTGGGCTATTAACAAGAAAGTTGATTAAACACCTACTTTTACCATCCGACCAACCATTCGACATAATAGTGCAACCATATCTCTTCCAAACCTTTTGATGTTCTTTCATCATACTTTGTACATCCTCAACTTCTTCTTTGAGCATCCAAGTTCTATATTCATGGCTTGTAGGAGCATCAAAGCCGTGACCAAAATTAGATACCAATTTCATTGCATTAACATAATATTCATTGTTTGCCGCATTGAATGGAATGGCACTAGTGTAAAACCATCGCACAAGTGCTCAGAATGCTTGTCTTCTTTCCTCTTTTTTGAAAGGTGTATTCAATGTGGTTTGACGAGCTTCCGATATAACATACCTATCAAGTGGTCCCTTTGAAAGAACCGGTTTGTTGTGAATGTGTGGCACTCACACTCACACTCCCACTCCCACTACTTACATATGGTGTCCTGGTTGTGCCCATATCTACGCTTTCACTTTCTTTTCCACCACCGCGACACAACTCATGGCTAGCTTTCCTCTTTTCTTTAGTTCTCATAACATTAGCAAAGCATTCTTCCTTCACATTAGGTGGGATTTTTCTACAACTTATCATTCCTCCTGAACTTACACCACCCAAGTGATGTTTGAATCTATAAATTGAACCTATGCATTTGTGGTTACAAAAAACCAAATAGAAGTGCTTGGTGACAGGATCCAAATCTTTTTTCTTAAAAAAAAGGGCAAACAAGGCGCTTGAGACGCCTTAAGGTGCACCTCTGCCGCCTACCCGTCTCCGGCGAAGCCTTTCGCCCACTCCAGCAAAACAGAGGCGTTAGCCTCACTGCCTAGCCTCAAAGGTGCCTTAGGCGTGCCCTGAGGCTAGTTTTTTAAAACATTGGATGCATCTGATGTTGGTATTGGTGTAGTGCTCCAACAACAAGGGAAGCCAATAACTTTCACTAATCAGTCATTAGGACCTAAAAATCAGGCCTTGTCCATCTATGAGAAAGAGTTAATTGCTATTGTGCATGTCATAAAACAAATGGCAAAATTACCTGCAAGGAAGACATTTTATTATAAAGATAGATCACAGAGCCTTAAGTACTTCTTGCGTCAGAGAGCAAATACCCCATTCCAGCAAAAATGGGTCTTAAAGTTGTTTGGGTTCGATTATGAGATCCATTATAGAAAGGGTTCTAAGAATTTGATAACTAATGCCCTTTCTAGGCTCTAAGACCCAACTAATCAAAATGATGGAGTGGAAGTAGAACCAGGTACAAATATGAACTACCTAGATATTTCTTACCCCTACTTTAGGTGGTTAGATGATCTAACAAGGAGTAATGAGAAAGATGACTGGATTCAGTCTAAAATACAATCCCTCAAGACAAATTCTTCTTATCCTACTACTGATGATAATAACCACAAAATCCAAGGTTGATAATGGCCTTCTTAAGTACAAGTCAAGAATGGTGCTTAGCCCTACATCACCATGGAAAGCAAAAATTATGAATGAACTTCATTCCAATCCTGTTGCAGGGCACAATAGGGTACTAAAGATATATCAAATAATCAAAAATGGTTTTTATTGGCAGGGTCTCAAGAAGGATATCAAGGCTTTTGTGGCAGAATGCCAAATATGTCAACAGAATAAGTACGAGACAATATCACCACCTGGACTATTTCAACCCTTGCCTATTCCCCAACAGATTTAGAATGAAATAAGCATGGATTTTATTGTTGGGTTACCATTGTGCAAAGGAAAGTCAGTGATCTTTGTAGTAGTGGATAGGTTCACTAAGTATGCTCACTTTGTAGCCTTGTCACATCCCGTCACTGCTGCCTCAATTGCTTAGGTTTTTGTGGACCACATTTTTAAACTCTATGGTATGACTTTTACCATTGTAAGTGATAGGGATCCCATATTCTTAAGCAATTTCTGGAAAGATTTCTTTAAGCTGCAAGGGACTAACTCTACATGAGTTCAGGTTATCACCCTCAGAGTGATAGACAAACTGAGGTGCTCAATCGATGCTTAGAAACCTATCTCAGGTGCTTTACTAGTACTCAACCTAAGAAATGGGTGGAATGGCTCTCATGGGTAGAATGGAATTATAACATTTCATATCATTCATCCTCCAAGTTTACTCCATTTGAACTGTTGTATGGATACCCTCATCCTATGGTGGTTTCTTATGAGATTGGTACAACCAGATTGGATTTAGTGGAGCAATGTTTGAAAGATAGGGATAAAATCTTGTCTGGTCTTAAGAGCAACTTGGAAGTAGCTCAACACAAGATGAGGATACAGGCAAATAAGCACAGGTCTGAAATGGAGTTCTCTGTTGAGGATTTTGTGTACCTTAGGCTTGTCCCTTACCAATTGCAAGCCCTGAATGCTCACTCATTCCATAAACCCAGGTTTTATGACCCCTATGAGATTGTGAAAGAATTAGAACAGTAGCGTATAAATTGAAACTGCCTGAAGGAACAAAAATTCACCCAGTCTTCCATGTCAGTTGCTTTAAGAAACACTTGAGAAATTTGGTTCAACCATCACCTGTGTTACCTGATGTAAATGAAGGTGGGTTATCATACTCAGTGCCTCATGCAGTATTGGCTCGAATGATTTATAAGAAGGGAGAAGCAGCTGGGGTCCAATTACTGATACACTGGTTGGATGATGTTGCTAAGAACGCCACTTGGGAAGACTACGATGAGTTCAAGATTATGTTTCCAGTTTTCAAGCTTGAACCATGAGGATAAGGTTGTCATATGGGGGGAGTGATGTTGGGGGTCTTCGAATTAGTGAATGCTTAATCACTAAGTAATTTGGTTTTTAGCCTTTATTTGCTTGTTTTGTCATTTTGTTAAAGTTGTTAGTGGAATGTTGAGTTGGCACCTTGTGGCCCAGACACTTTAAATGGAGTAAGGATCTGGATCCTCTCCTGAGCTAATGGAAAGGATCCTCTTCATCAATCATTGTGGGCTGTTGGATTTTTATCCAACGGCTACAAACAGGGGGGTCCCTTTAAAGTTATAATGATTGTAGCCGTTAGATAAAAATCCAACGGCCCACGATGATTGATGAGGATGATCATTTCCATTATCTCAGAAGAGGATCCAAATCCATGAAGTAATGGCTTCTTTGCTTTTGTAACGGTTATTTGAAAAAGAAAATTATTAAAAAAATATCAAGCACACTTTCTATGCTTTTTTTCCTCCTTTCGCTTATCCTCAATTACTGCAATTTGTCGAGGTTGAGCTACCGGATTCAGGTTGGTGACTTGGTAGTTATCAGCTCTAGCCTCGCGAGTTTGTCGGACTGGATGGAGATGACAGTTGGAGTGTCAGGGATGATTGAAATGATGTCTTTTTCCAGGGATTGGGTAGAGGAAGAGGAGGGTTGGAGGGTAAGGAAGGCGGCAAGGGCTTCTTGGAGTTGGAAGTGGAAGGCGAGATCCATGTCGGACTCTACGGCTTTGGCTTCCATGAACTCGTGGCGTTGCTCGGAGACTGAGACGAATACGTCGTCGTCTTCGGGTGAGACTCTGGTGGCCATGTAGACATACAGGGAAGAGTAAAGGGGTGTGTCGTCGTGTCGTATATATAGGTTGGTGTTCATGGGTTTTCAGGTGCTCTGGAGTACCTATTTTAATTGTTAAACAAAGATCTAACGGTCACAATTTTCATTATATTTTGAAGTATTTAAAAAAGCTCCAATTGGCATCCAGTACTCCGGAGTACTTTAAAAAGCTCCGATTTGAAATAGTGGATGTTTTATACTTTGTAACAGTTAGATATTTGTTTAAAATTATTGAAACTATAGTATCTTTTGGTAGCACCATTATATTTCTATTCCTTCCTCACTAGCCACAATCATGGTTGTACTTCTGTTCTAGAATGGAAATGTTTCTCTTTGGGAATATTTGTAGTCTTTGAATTATGTTTCTGATGTAGAAATGTGTTAAATTTGAATCTTCTTTCTCGAATGATAAAAAAAAAAATGGTAATACCAGACCTAGTACCAAGAATTTAATATGAATTGCTCACATACCCTGCAACATAATAAAATCATTTTAAAAAAGGTCTAAAATGTTGTTTCCGGAAAGCAAGCCAAACTGGAATTTCATGGGGGAGCCAAGGGGTTTAGGGTTTTTGAGTTGTAATTTTTTTTGTATCTCATGGTGAAGGGTTTAGGCATGTTTTGTTGGTGATAGTGTTTAGGGTTTAATTTCAAATTCTATGGTGCTACGCAGAAGCGAATCAACACAGAGACCCGAGTGGTCCCATGACCTTCCAAATTTCGGGAGAAACACCTCTTAGTGACTATTGGGGACCTTCCAATGGGCTGAGCGGTGTTGGTGGATAGGTCATTTACCATGGATGTGCAAGTATGAGGTTATAAACGAGGAAGGAGAGGAGGTTTTAATTCTATTTCTTTTTTAACGTTTTGAGCCAGGTCATTTTAAAAAGAGTTAAATAAAAAATTAAAAATAAAAAAAATAAAAAAAAAAAAACTCTTTCATACAGGCTACAAACCCAAGAACTATTTCTGACTTTCCCAATGTTTAACTCCCAAATTAATTTGTTCACTTAGTACTACAGTCTAGTAGTATTCCTCTTCATTTGTAAGAGAGGGATCTTAGGTTCGATTCTAGCCAAAGACGAATTTGAACCAAATTATTGCTAGCACATAGTAAGACTAAACCTACCATCTCCCCTTTAGTGTAAATAATATTGCTTGTTAAAAATAAAAAAATAAAATAAAAAAAATAAAAAAATAAAAAAAATAAAAAACTCCCTAATTAATTTTACAAACCCAGTATCCCAGACACAATATGTAACCTTCCAAATCCCCCAACACAATATGCAACCTTCCCAATCCCCCATCCCGCCAGTCACCACACCACCACCTCTCTCTCCACTACCACTTGCCGTGCCACCGCCGAATTCAATTTTCTTCCAAATTCATGTAAGTTTTTTAATCTTAACTCCTAGTCCTAATTTATAATTTTAAAACATTTAAATTTATGTGTATACTTGTGATGTGAACCAATTTTATCTTTTGAAATTCATTATTGCGTTATGATGTTGGGGACATTTGTTGGTTTTTGCACATGTGAGCTTAATCTTGATTTATTCATATGAATTAAATTTAGAAGAAATTAGAAATGTGAACCAAATTCAATAGAAATTGATGATGTTTAGAAAGATGGTCGATCTTGGAACTTTTACATTGGATTACCCAGCATTCGAATTCTGGATCCGCCACTGGTGCTCTTTTATATCTTATATATAGTGTTGTATGGATAACCATGACTTGTCACCAATTATCTCTCTTTTTGAAAAAAAAATGAAAAGTAAACCTAATCCAGTTCGCTAGAGTTTAATTCCATTTAAAAAATATTTCTATTTATTTCATATAAAATAAATAATTAATTAATTTTGGATATAGTATAATGATGGGATTATCGTGTGATGGGGAAGAAAGAGTACTGTGGATGATATCTCTGAAAATTATATGTTGATTGCATAATTAGTTGAGTATGCAATTGCATCCAGATTCGATGTTGCAACTCTAAGGTCATTTACTCACTTTTCACGTATGCATATAGGTTCTTCGCATTTAATCTATATTACAACCCCTATTTCATGTAGCATGCAAATTTAGATTCGATTTCTAGTGTTGGTGGATTACACGATGGTGGCTAAGGGAGGTTGAAATGCCTCTGTGAGTCGTCATGTCCCTCAAAATTGTGGACTGCCGTGGCAAAACCAACAGCTAGTCTCTTGACGTTAGTGAATCACACGAAGGTGTTCAAAGGAGGCTGAAATGCCCCACTGCCGTGACGAAGCTGCCAACTGAACCTCTTTTTTTTATTATTATTATTATTTTTTTTTTTAAGGTCATCAATATACTCATTTACTCCTATTTGATTTAAGAAATGTTTTTACTTCATGATTTTATTATTTTTTATTTTTTTGGGTCGAAACTTTGCTTCACGATTGACTCTCAATACAAACAATATTGGAAAAGCCCACTGAGCATAAAACTTGGTCTGCTTTTGGGTGCTTTTCTGAGCCTTGGATCTGATAACCCAACTCTCTTTCATTTAAGTAGGAAAATGAAACGGGCTTTTGAGAATAGAGATGATAAAGTGGCTTTGCAGTCCACCTTTCAATTTCATTACGACTCTACGATGGGAGAAGTTAAACTTGGAAAGCTAAACCTCGTTTTAACTCATGAATTTTAAAAAGGCTATAGCAGTCACAGGCGGATGTTGTATTTACATTTATTTTTTTATTACTTTCGAGCATAAATAGTAACAAATAGTGCTAAAAATGGTGGTAGCTCTACATTTACACCGGAGATGCTCATGTCCTTCATCAAAATAAATTGATTTCTCACCTCGTCATGTCCGAAATTGATCAATCAACTCGAACTATTCGGGGCAAATTGGTTGATTGGTCTGGTTTAATGGAAGTTTTGTCCTCCCCTAGCCCTAGGTACAAATGACACCACTTCATTCAACGTGGGAAAAAAAACTGTTCATGGAAAATTCCAAAGGGTCAACTTCAATTTTATGTCCATTTGTGTTAGTTTTCTAACTTCAGTTACCTCACAGACGGATATGATATACTGATATATACAAATCAGATATTGCTTTGGACTAGTTCACTATTTTGAAGTTTCTCATACCATTAATAGAGATTGTTATACATTTTATCAATTGATTTTCCTAATAAAGGGTGTATTCTGTTGAGATTTTGAGGACTTTTAATTCTTTTTTTTTATGGAAAAATTAAAGAAAAAAATAGAAATACTTTAATGAGGGTTTATTGATATCTTTAAATGTGATTGTATATATGGCGTGTTACGTAAGCCATACTTTTTTTTTTCTTTTTAACAAACGATATCTAAACTAAGGGGGTGTGTGAGTTGGCTAAGCCTCACAATGGGCTAGCAATAATGTGGTTTAAATTCGCCTAAGACCTTTCACTTACAAGTGAAGAAGAATATCACTAGACCATAGTACTAAGTAGCAAACCGTACCTTATTATGCAAGATGAATGTCCATAATCTAGTGTGAATTATTGATTTGTATCGATTTTGTAAAAAAAATGATAAACACACACCGTTTTTAATTTCTCACACATTTATGTTTAATCATGTTCATTGTTTTCTTTTGATTTATTCAATCTGATTGTCATAAATAAACTATTATGAAAAACTAAAATGAGTGTGAAATCAACTCCCTTGTATCAATCTTATCCCTTTAGTCTCAAGCAAAATGTTTAGTTTGAATTCTTTGACTTCTACATTGTAACCAAAAATTGGTTAAAAATCTTTATTTGACAAACCTATGATTCTATTCAAGATACCCTGCAATCCTTAAAGTTTTCCTCTACTATAGTGGACCTGAAAATGACGATGTTTCAAAAACAGTTGATAGCACAACTTAAGTAGTCGTAACACCATCCCATGAAATGAAAGTTTAGTTATGAGAAGTATAACTAACCAAGTTGTCCCACATGTGAAGCCCAACAATCATACGTGCTCTACATCATTCCGTTGTGTTGTCCACGTGTTAGGTTTAAAAATTCGCTACACGTAAAATGGACATGTTGAGAAAAATCTCACATTAATTTGTGAAAGGATATTTCATGGGTTTATAAGTAAACTAAGTTACACTCCATATGTTTTAAGTAATTTAATGGTGAAACTGAAGCCCCGACTTTTTTATGTCTCATGGAATGACGGCCAAATCCCAACGACGCCCCACCAACCACACGGTGTTTAGCAATCAACATAATTTGCAATAACGTCGGGGATCTCTACACTTTATCACCTTAACCCTTTTTTTGGGTCTGAACACTTATCACCTTTAACTCCTGAGGTGAGAAAAGAAGGTTCAAAAGCCTCAAATGACTGCAAAACTCAGATAGTGGCTACCTATGCGCATGCACACCGCAGATAAGGTGTAACCACAAGACTCAAAAAGCTAGAGAATGAGAATAGAAAGGAGACTTTTAGATGTACAATTTTCGGGTTACGGGCGCAACGTAGCCATTTCTTTATCTTTTTCTTCTACTCGTGTCTTTATCATTTTTCTCTCTTTACATGGGAGAAGAGGAAAAGAGATAGTGTCAGCGTAGGAGAATCCTCTTAGGATTCTCATAGGCTAGGTTTTGTAAATATATGTGGGTTCGGGATTACTTGTACTCTAAGTCAATTGACTTGTATATATATACGTGTGTATAGATAGAAACATGAATGCATTTGCACTCGTGACAATGAAGTATATTATGTCTTTAGAGCTTTTACATTCGTTAACTTAACGAGAGAGATAAAGACAAATATTGGTGCATTGCTGCTTTCTCCTTTTGGGGTCGTTATTCATTAATTATATGTGTGTGTGTGTGTGTGTGTGTGTGTGTGTGTGTATGCACATTTCAAGTCCTAGTTCCCACATTGCAACATTCTCTTCAGTAGCAGTTGTTTAGGCAATGCATTTTTCAAACGATATGGATAAGACTTGTACAAATTTTGACTCTTTCAGTATCTTTTTAGTTTGAGTTTGTCAATCTTTCCTTTCGTTAATCACTGAATTAAATATAGCAACTAAATGCGGATTTGTCTATTAATGCGTTCGATCATTCTTGTCTATCAGTCTCCAACTTCAAATATTGGTGCAATCTGACCTCTTAAAATCGGATACGTACACACCTAATACCACTATATGGGCGCCAATGGGAAATGATGTAGATTGATCTGATTAAACCCATCATAATCTATAGTGATAAAGATTCTTCTTTTTACGATCAAGATTTAATAGATGGTGCCACATGAAATCTATAATTTCTTGAGCAAATAATTAAAATATTGAGATGATGAGTCATAAATAGAACTACAGGTTATGTGTGTCATAGCTAGGGTTTCATCGTGCACATAAAAATGAGCCACGATAGATGAACATACCTCATAACTCGCACGGTCATTTCTCTTTTCTCATGATGCTCAAGGATTTTTTGGGTATAACAATTTTAATTAACCACATTTTCGTTTCCATTTCTCTATTACACCATGTAAGAATTAGCACGTTCAATTAAAAAACAACTGACTATGAAGACAAAGACTCAAAATGTTCTAAACACGGAAAATTCTCAACAAAGACTACTCGAATGTATACCATCCTTACCTTTTTCCACTAGTCAACTACATAATTGCAACTTATCTACCACTAAATCCATTATTATCTTCTCTTCGTTTTTTTTTTTTTTGTTTCTTTTTTTTCCCACTGGTTGTTGGGTGCGACAAAGTTTACCACGTACAAATTGCTTGTACAGAAGAATTATTGTCATCATAGTGAAACATGCAATTTGAAGGATTAGCATTGACTTAGGGAACTCATTATTTTAAGTAGCTCTGGGGTTTTGTTAATTAATTTGATTCCCCCACATTAAGGTACAAATTTGGGTCAAAAAAACAGACTTTGTTCCCGCTCCAGCATAGAAAATAATGGCATGTTGGGTGAAACATAGATATGTTGTCTCTCGAGGGAAAAAAACATCCAATAGAACATCGAATTGGTTGCCGACAGGTGACAATCTTTGGTTGGTTTGCTTCTGTTGCTTAGCTGAGAATTTTTGTTAGGGTTCATCATCAGCTCACGTGGGGTGCACATGAGTTGAATTATGCGTCCAAAAACGCGTTTAATTAGGGGGATCAAAGCCATGATTACCATTTTTATTAATTACTATCAATGAGGGAATAACACATTGACACGCGGCAATGACCCACAAAAATGGGGGTCCCCTTTCTGTGGATGAAATTCTTCTGCATCATTGTCTAGTGTAGAAGATGTGACATTTTAACAAACATATGGGGAGACAGTAATAACTAATATGAACAACACTTAGTGAATTATTGGCTGTGTGTCACTCTTTGGGACAGTAAAATGTAAATATGTGATTGATGCATACTAATCATTGATTATAGTGATGGAGGATGCAAAATGTGTTTGAAGGATTGTTTTTAGAGTAATGGTAGGTTGATCAACTTTTTAGATTAAATGTGTAAATCATGTGATGTGTTATTATTATCTCAGTAGAAAATAAACATCTTAATCAACACTTAAATAATAATTTAATCATTAACAACCACATCATATAATTTATAAAATTTAATCTAAATGATTTGTCTTCCTAACATTATCCTTTTTTAACATGTTATGATTTAGAGGTAGGATAGCATCATAGCAACATATTCTTTCTATTTTTTTCGATTCTCTTCTTATTCTATAATGTTGTGTGATGATTCAAACAATTTCGTTATTTATCGCTCTGAAAAATCAATCAAATCTGAAATTGTTTACTCATCTAACAGTTACACCATGTTATTCACTTAAGCACTTAAATTTAACAATGTTAATCAAACGACTAAACAATTTCTAATTTTATCTTGATTGTCATGCAACATTGCAAAACAAAAAAGAAAACCGAGAAAGTAAAACAAGAAAGCCTAACTGAGAAGGCCCTAGCATCAAGAAAAACTCAAGAATAGTGGGGTCAAATTGCATATTACTCAAAGATTGCCTTTATTAGTGAGAAGATTTGATCAGTTATTTGCAGCAACCTAACACATATATACATTTCACAATATTGTTAGTTTGATGCATCAAGTTTCATTTCAGTTGAATCTGTATTGGAAAGCCATAATATATAGGACCACATTGCCCAACGGAGGCTATTTAGAAAGTAGGAACAGACCTGATGCTGAAATGCTGTCTATTCTCAAGGATTTTTCTAGAGAGTCAAATTGCCTTAGAGACATGACAATAATCTGGGTACAGATGCTACAAAATCATTCCTATCCATGCACAACTTAGATAACAATTTCCCATCTCCACGTAATTACATTTACCGCTAATGAGTGCAGATAAATGTATAATTTTGAATTAATTTATGTTCAAAAGAACAAAAGTTCCCAACTTAAAAAGTAATTCCGAAATTCTAATTCCATCAGTTGATTAAATATGTTATTGCAGTAAAGAACTTGTAATTCAAGTGATTATGAGTATTTATCTATGCACCTGGTGTTGTACGTTTGATCTCCCCTCCTTTTTTATTCTTCAAGAACAGTAAAAAAGACATGTTGCTGAATATATAATGACCCAAGTTGTTATAGACATGTAAATTTCCATGATAAACACTCACCAATACATTAAAATTTCGACATGACATGCTTACGTGGCATGTGCCATGTGTGTCACAAATTGTACACATGACACGTGACTCATTAAAACCAGACGAGTCATCAAGAGTGACACGCGTCAATATTTGGCGGAAAGTAATATAGGAATTATCTTTATTAATTCTTTAATTAATATTAATTTAAATCAAGTAAATTAATTGATTTAAATTTAGGGTTAAACTCTGTTTACTATCCTCATGTTTCGTGGTTTTCAACATTTAGTACATCAAGTTTTTTTCGTCCTAAACTCATACCTAAAGCGTTAATTTTGGGACAGTCTCATACATCCGTTAAGTTTTCCATTAGAACTTCTGTTAATTGATGACGTGGTGCCCAATCATTGTACACATGGGCACCACATGGACAATTACTGAGCGCCATGTGTCAATATAGGCCCACTTTAATATTAAAAAAATAATTAAAAAATTAAAAAAAAAACTAAACAAAAAAAAAAAAAAACAAATAAAACAAACAGTTGTCCTCCCTCATCCCTGCAACCTCTTCTCCCTTGCTCCGTCCGTTCTTCTCCCTCTCTTCTCTTCTCTACAAGAACCCACAAAGCCCTCATACCAGCTTAGAATTTACACCAAGAAATCAGTACAAAAAAAATATTGGAGCTCTGCTCCTTCTATCTTCCTTTTCTCGCTGCTCCTTGCGACTCTGCCTTGGAGTCCCGTGTTGCTGCCCCACCCTTCCCGACCCCCTCCCTTCTTTTCCCTCCATACCTTTCCCTGCACCCACCTCCCCGCACACCCCTTATCCGTCTACCCCGCTCCCTCCCTTCTCTCCTCTGCACCCACCCAATCTCTTCCCAACCTCTACACCCACCCATCTACCCTGCTCCCTCCCTCTCTACGCACATTCCTGCCTCCCTGGCTTGAAATAGAACCCAACAATTCCAACAATTCCACACACCATGGCTTGAAACAGAACCCAGCAAATCCAAATCTAAATCTAAATCCCTCTCTGCAAAAATATCCCTAAACCAACCCAAAACATGTGACATCCCATCCCCAAAATTAGTATTTTATTTTATTCTTGACATATTTCGGAGATTTAATTGAAACTAGTTCGTTAATTCTCCAAATTTGAGAAAATCAAAGTGAGGGATACCTTAGTCATTTCTAATTTTCTCAACCTTTTCGGTCAACTCTTGAGTTGGTTAGGTAGAGTTCGATTCCATGAGCGCATATGCGTAAATGGATCTTAATTCCGAATCAGAACGGAGAAGTTAGAGTCGTTTGAAGTTGGTGGTATTTTGGTAATTTTACCAAAATGCTATAATTGGAGTGAAACCTCCAGAAAAGGGGGAGGTTTTTGGAAAAATGGGAAAAGGGCTGCTGCTCACCCATTTTAGGGGCTAATTGGACCCGTTAACCCACAAACTTAACCCGTTTGTATCTCCTTCATACGAGCTCCGTTTTGGGTGATCTTGGTGTCCATGGAAAGCTCTTGATGAGCCCTACATCTTTGTAGTGTTAGATTTCCCATTTTCTTTTCCATCTTTTCAGTTCGAAGCCACAAAGCCCATGACTTTTCTAGCGGTTTTATCACTTTTCCAGTGATTCCGGCAGCCATTTCCTTCGAGTGAGGTATGAAATTTCATCTACTCTTCATAATCTTCGAGTTGGTATGCTTAGTTTATGCTTTCGTATTCATTTTAGAGTTGGGTGTTTAGAACCCTAGAAATCCGGTATTCTCCGGTGAATTTGGACGGTTTCCGGTTAGAATTTATCATTGGCCTAGTTGTGAAAAGTGTTTCCCTTGTTGAGCTCTAACTACCACATAAATTTGAGCTCATCTAGTTAATATTGAAAATTCTGGGTTTCTAAACCCTCCACCTTGGCTACCACCATGTGTGGCGGTGCAAGGGACCATCCACGATTGTTATCTAAGTACCAAATACCTTCTAGTGACCCTATGAACCTATGTCTAGCTCGGTTTCTCGAAATTCAATTGTTTGGTGTGGTGATCAAAATGGACCACCACTTATTTGTGTGATTGACGGCAATCCGATTGTTGGATCATCGTACAATTTTTTGAGCACCCTAGTTATCAGTTGTTGGACCTTTGAGAACTTACGGATTAGAAATCCGATGTGTGGACCTTCTGGATTGAATAACGTTAGATTGTTGACCTTAATGCACCTACCTTATCAACGGTTGACGTTCTAGTCAACATGCTCTACTCTAGAGTGTCGTTTATCTCTAGTTTGTTGTTGAGCCTTGATGGAGCTTAGTTGGCTCATCATGATGACCTTTCGTTCCTAGTTGATGTGTGTCTCATTATATGTATTTGTGGCACCATATTGAGTTATACTTATTTATTAAATGTGCTTTCTATTGATGTGTTATTTTTATTTCTGGCCATCGATCTATTTTTATTAAGTATGATTTGACTTGTGCATTGGAAATATGGTTTGTATGGTATGATTGGATTGTTGTGATGAAATGTGAGGGCTAGTAGCAGACCGTTAACCTATTGGCATGGGGTTTGTTGCTTTGAAACATGTTTCACCCCTCGAGTCATTATTTAATTTTTTATTTTGGTGAGTCTTTGTAACTTGAGTAACCTAACTTGATCCATGTCATGTTTCATTGATTGTTGTTATACATTTTACCCTGCGATTCCGTTGAGTGATGATCCGAAATCATATACTGGTATGGATTCTGTTGCATGGTGGTCTGGAATCCCTTCTACTCTGCGATTCCGTTGAGATGGTCTGGAATCGTATCCTGGTTTGGATTTTGTTGAGTGATGGTCCGGAAGCCCTTCTACTTCGCAATTCCGTTGAGTGATAGTTCAAAATTATATCCTGGTTTGGATTCCGTTGAGTGATGATTCGGAATCCCCTTGGGTGTCTTAGTTTCGTTGGGTGGTCCGAAATCCCCTTTTTCCAGAGATGTAGTCTTCGGCCGAACTGCGTTCCTTTAGCCCTAGTTTTTAATGTATATATGAACGATGGTTTTTGGGAATCTTGTGGTTTGAATTGGAAAAACAGTTGGATGTTTGAGTAACTTCTACGGAGTTTTCAACGACTTGATTATAATTCCATAAAGTATGATTCTATACTTGATATTTATAGATTGTGATCGTTGGTTTATTTTTATTGAATATCACATACTTGTATTATTGTCGCTCACCTGAGCCTTGCAGCTCATATGAGTGCCTGATTTGCCAGCGTACCATTCCTATAATGTAAGCATTGATTTTACATGTGACATGTCTAGGTAGATTATGAGAAACCGCTTGATATTTTGGTTCCGATGAGTGGTCTAGAAACCGATGTTGTTGGATTCCATTGAGTGGTCCGGAATCCTTGCTCTTGTTCATTTCTGTAAGGTTATCTTAGAATCCTAAATTCGAGTGGATGGGAATTACCCACAATAGATATTGTGAATATAAATTAGAATTACCATGTTTATTATTCATAATCCAAGTGGGGAATTATATAGAGTTCCTTGGTTATATTCGTGAAATGTTTTGTTATCACATTGTTTGATTAACGTAATTAAATGCTAAGATTGTGCATCTTTGATTCACGAATTGATTAATTGACGGGATTGTGGAATGATGCTAGATATGAGTGTTGTTATTATGATTATTTTAGTTGACTAATGTTTCTAGAGAATAATATTGTGCATTCTTAATTCTTTAATATGTTACACACTATGAATTGTGATTTTATGTGGGAAACGTGATGATTTATGTGATGGATGAAGTGGAAATGTTATTCGTCATGTGAGATTATTATGTTGGATATCATTGTTATTGTTATGATTAGACTTGTTGATAAATATGGCAAGAGAATATGATTGTACTTCGTCGTTTGTTCTTTGAAATATTGCATGGAATGCATTGTGGTATTTTGTTGGGAGGTAACGACTTATGTGATGAATGTTCGAATGTAGTGAAGTAATGAACTACGAATGGCTTGATCCCTTTTTAGGGTACGTAAGCAGTCTAACGAGGATGTTAGATACAACCATAAAGTCTATGAGGAATTATTACGCAGTTGGATCTTAAGTTATGTTTTGCCTTTTTTCAGAGGCGGGGTATGTTAGAGATGGGTATTTGGTGACATCAAGTGTCGATCCTGGACGTATGTCGAGATTGGGGCGTGACAAAACCCATCAACTTTCTGCCCGCCAAATCCAAATCTAAATTAAGCAGTGATGTGGTTTGTCCCGCGAGTCTACACTTTTCCGAGATCTCCGACCGCCAACGGAACTAGGTTTGTTTTTTGGGTGACAAAGGGTCTGATGTCCATCATCTTCAGCACCTCGATGACGTTTCTGACCATCAACATCCTCAGCTTGTACGGGCTGTATATGATGGCGAAGGTGTGCAATCCAGGCCACCACAAGTTGGTGAAGCTGGTTGTGCTTGGGATTTGGCAACTGTGGTCGAAGTAGGAGTCGTGGTGGTGGGAGCTCGGGAACAGGGGAGCGACTTGCAGACAAAACCCTAACTATTTTTTTCTAGCTAATTTGTTTCAGAAGAACACATATTTGTTTTTAATTTTTAATTTTTTTTTAAAAGGAAGGGTAGATGGGTGCAGAAGAGAGGGAGCGGGGTAGATGGGTGGGTGTGCAAGGAGGTGGGTGCAGGGAAAAGAAGGGAGGGAGGAGGTGGGAAGGGGTCGGGAAAGGTGGGGCAGGATGCCCAAAAAAAATCCATGTGAACCCCTCTGAAGAAAAGAAAGAAGAAGAAGAAGAAGAAGAAGAAAAATTCCACATGGATCCCTTAATGACACGTGGCACCCAGTCATTATCCACATGGACGCCACATCATCACTTAACGGGAGAATTAACAATTTGACTAACGGATGTATGAGATTGTTCTAAAATTTACACTTTAGGTATGACTCTAGGACGAAAAAAACTTGATGTACCAAATGTTAAAAACCATAAAACATGAGGGTAGTAAACAGAGTTTAACCCTTAAATTTAACACAAATGAAATGTCGAATCGGGGGAGATTAGCCAAATCAATGATGAAATGTGATTGATTTATTTGATCTAAATCGAAGATTATTTGATGAAATCAAATCACGAATCAAGCCCAAATTAAGTCCAAATCAATTTTGGTTCTTTCGTCAATTAATCAAGACCAAATCAAGCCTCAATCAAGACTTGGAGATCCTATAAATATGAGGCTCCAAGACAAATAAAGGCCCTATCTCAGAAACACATTCTCACACTCAAACTCCCAAACACTCTACACACTTAGAAGACTCAGAAAACTCTCTACATTCTTTGCCATACTCACGAAGAACCATCAACCACCAAAACACATGTCGGTTCCTCCATCACCACAAGCCAAATCCTTACGCCATGACGAATTCGAGATCAAGTCACTTCGACCTTCGGATCAACAACTCTACACATACATTCTACAACCTTGGAGATTGAATCAGACAATCAAAACTTTGTATCAGAGATTATAATGCCTAACTTTTATTAATACAAATTATCACTTTGTACATGTGTTCTTATTTCATATGTCGCTGAAAATTCGCGTTTATAGTTGCAAAACAAGGTTTATGGGCTTAAAAGTTGCTATAGAGAAAGATGGTCAAACCTCAAAAGCATCAATTTTTAAGTGATTATAGTAGGTGACCGAAAAGTTTGTTAAAACTTGAATTCACTAATAAGATCAGCATACAAATGGACTTAAAACATAATTTTCTTTTTTCTCTCCAATACGGAAAAGATTACATATGGACTAAAAGCAAAAGACCCACCTAGCTACTTTGCCTCCAACAAGCTTAAACAAAAGTGACTAGATGAATCCCAACTTGGGATTTCCCTCCCTTTTGTTCAAACACTGTGGATCTCTCCACTACTTAATTCCTACTAGAGCTACCCAATTAATTAATTATTATTATCCTTCAACTTCTCCTTGGGAGAATTTCATTAGATTCATAGAAACTTTTTTTTTTTTTTTTTTTTTTTTTTTTTTTTTTTTGCTATGGATATATAATTATTAATATTAATTTTTTTTCTCTAGATATTCATGTCCAAAGTGGTTCCCACAATGAGCCTAGAGTGGTGGAATCATCAAGGAAGCCTAAGTTGGTCTGGTTGCCGCCGTGAGGATTGGTGGCGACGAAGTTGTGATCAAGTGATTGTGGAGGAGATCCTTGCTCGGAATTAGGGTGCGACATTTCCATGCAAATCAGAGCCACAAGGTTGGTTTGCTGGCATTGCATGTTGACAAGCTCAGCCTGTGCCTTGGCCAGTTGTGCCTGCAGCTCATTCACTTGCTTTTGCAAGTGGCAGATTGCTCCAGCACACCCATAAACTGGGTCTCTAATTCTTGCACTTGCCTCATAAACCATGCTGCTCACTGCATCGGCTCGTTGAGATTCTGGAAGTTCCTGTTAAAAAAATTGCATGCTCCTTTTAGTTTATACATATGTTTACAATTAAAAATGGGGTATCCACAAATTTAATAAATAAAAAACTTTTTTCTCAACTCTCTTGTATGAGGTGAAATTCATGATAATGTGGGACAATACATGATCCACCTCATAAAGAAAAACTTGTATAAGAGCAGCCGGATCACGTATACTATCCGACTGCTCTCATAAAAACACAACCCCTTGGATTTAGTTGCCATATGCTAAAGATTTCCTACACCTCAAAACGTTAAAGGAATAGTGACATATAGAATATTGATTTGTTGTTAATTGTGAAATTCTTTCTTTTAGCAGTTTTTTCTTCCTTGTTAGGTTGCTATCAGAATAATTTAGTCAGAGTAGTTGATTTCCATTTGGTACGTCTGTCTACGTATGTGTGTGAACAACCCCTAGACTTTTCAAATATGGATGCAAACTAACATAATAGTATTTCATGAAAAATGAACTACATATAATATGTTTATGTTGTCAGATTATAAATATAAATTACATATTTAAATAAGAATAATTTTCTCTCTAAATTTCCGGTCTAACTGTAAAACGTGAGTTTGAACCCTTCCGTATTTTGAAAATATTTCCAAGGTCTTAGACCTACTTTGACCACTACTCTTGTTTTTGGACATGATGAAGAAAAGTACCTGCAAGAACTTGATGATATTGCTTGCCCCAAAGACACGATGAGCTATAGTAAACTTGACTGGCTCAGAGGGAGGAAAGTAAGGGGCCAAAACGCACTTGTCTGCACATCTTCTCCTCAAGATTTTGCATGCAGCACAAGGACTTATAACAACTGGTGGAGATGGAGTGGGAGTTGGGGTTGGAGGAGACGATGGTGAAGAAGAAGGAGGAGGAGATTGAGACATAGTTGATGAAGTGGTTGTGTAATTTGTGTTCATTGTTTCAGTACTGCACTCCATTGCAGCTCAAGCTTGAAGCTTTGGTTTGGACTTGGTATATGCTGAGAGAGAGAGAGAGAGAGAGAGAGAGAGAGTGGTGAGCTGAGGTGAGGTGGGGTTTGCTTGAAGCACAAAGTGAGGGTATAAATAGGGAAAGTAAAGCTGGGTGAGGTATCATATGACGTCAGCTGTTCAATATTATTGTATTTAATTAGGCTGCGGCTTCTGCCGCCAATATAATGATAGAATCAAATTTTTCTTTCTAATTAAGCAGTTAGGTTTGTGTGCTACGTCATTAAAAATGTGAATTCCATATTTGTTATGTCATCATTTAACAATTGATTTAATAGATTATTTAATGAACATTGAAATAAAGTGACAAGTAAATATATGAAATCAACATATTTATATATTGTATGAGATTGTAATTAAACATAAATCTAATAGTGCAAAAAGTAAACCCCACTTTTTGTTTGCTTTTGGATTATTTGGAGGAAAATACTCGTGTGCACGTTTGAAAATCTCATCCTCTATAGGAGCACTTCCACACCATCCCCACCCCCCCCCCCCCTCCCCAAAAAAAAAACCCCACCCAAAATAAAATAAACCCACCCCATCCCACCCAATAGGCTGGCCCAAAATGGAGACCAGTTTTGAGCCCAGCATATAATGAACTGAGCAAGAGATCGACCTACATAACGCCAGACTGACGTCAGTCATACGAATTTCTTATTTTTGCCACTGGCGCGTGGGATACACGCGCGCGTTCCAGCATTAACAAAAAAAAATTGTCAGAATCTTACCGTGGACCACGTGTCCACTTTTGGGCTGTTGGATTTCAATCCAACAGTCCAGATTAATCAACTTAATAAAAAACTATTTAAAAAACATAAAAAAAAAAAGATTATATATATATATGTGTGTGTATGTGTGTATATATATATATATACCTAATCATTTTTCACAAAAATTGTACTTTCCAAAAATGACACGTGGAATGACAAGATTGGTTAAAAATTATATCCGAAATTAAAAATAAAATTATTTTTTAGTATTTTATAATAAAAAAAATAATATTTTAATACGAATTGACTAGACTCTTGCCTAGCTCATTTTTTAAGGGTGGAGAAGCACTTGGCTAATTATTATTCATTTGAATCAATTACTATTCATTTGGATGAATTAAATGAATTTTGGGCCAGCTCATTTTTTAAGGGTAGAGTTACTCTAAAAAAAACCCCAGTTTACTGTGGAGTTTAAAAATCAAAATTTGCCGCATACAAACAATTCAATAACCTCCAAAGTCCTTCAGACATATTAGTATTTTAAGAAATAAATAACTTAAAATTGATTTTGTATTTTTTGCATTTACACACTAAATCTTCAGTGCTAAGCACCAAAAGCCTTCTTTAGTGTTAAAATTGTTTAGTAATAAAGTGAATCAAATTTTACTTTATTTTTTTTGTTAATTAAAATATTGGGCGGTTGGGTTTAGTCAAATGGTTACAGAACAAATTAAGATTAAGAACTAATACAGAATGAAAATCAAGTCAACAAAAATAGGAAAAAAAAAAAAAGAAGCAAAGAGGCTTTTTATTTTTGTCACTTAGTACTACGGTCTGGTGGTATTTCTCTTCATTTGTAAGTGAGAAGTCCTAGGTTCGAATCTCGTAGATGGCGAATTTAATACCAAATTAGGTTACATATTGTGTGGCTTAACTCAACTTCTCCCCTCCCCTGTGTAAATATTTCTTTGTACTAACAATAAAAAAGAGGTTTTTTATTTCTAAAGCCCTCTCCTGGACTAGGATTGTCCTCTCTTCTTGCCGACGGCCGTTGTTTTCACATGCAACTTTTCTTCCAAACTAGCTAGTGTTTCTAGAATTTTGGCTTTAATATCTACTTTTCCTTACCCGGTCGAGCAATCAAATTTAAAGAACACGTAAGAGGCGGGGGAACGTGCTTTAAACTCAAACGTCATAAATAAAATTCTCACGGATACAAAATTTTAGGAAATTTATTAAGAAGTGTAGTTTGTGGATGAATGTACATATTTAAAGTTTGTGGATGTCTGATCTTCAATGGCTTTGATTTTTTTTTCATGTTTTTTCCTTGCATAAGTAGATGGCCGGCGATTAAGGAACAAGTAAGAGATGTAAGATGAATTTGAAACTCGGATGTCAAAGATTAAATCTTCACAGATGCAGAAATATTGGAATTTACTTAAAGACGCGTAATTTGTAGAGGAACTATATATATTCAAGGTCTAAATCAAGGTCTAAATCAAGCTCTTCTCTCCGATGGAAGAATTTTCTCCTTAGCCAAAATAGTCTCACAGGAATTTTTGAATTTTTGTTCTATCTCAACAAATTCTTTGATTATTGCCTACCTTTTCAAGTTCAACTTTTCTAATGGGAAAACTCGATCCCTCCCTTTCTGCTCCTCCCATTTTCTTGGACGTCAGTCGTATATACTATATGGTACTGTCATTTCAAAGAAAAATATACAATACACAAATAAGTCATATTTGCTGTAATAGTAAATAGGTTTGAATGGTAGTGATATATAGTTTTTGATTTGACATGATAAACACTGGCTAGGCTACCATCCATCACTAACAGTTTTTTTTTCTTTTCTTTTTTTTTTTCACGATTCACATTATTCTATCATACAATATGACTTTCACAAAGAGGACTTACATGAAATGAGTTCACCACCAAACAATATCCTCTATCCAATAATACATTACTATGTAAAAGTTTTTCTCAACATGACAATGACAATGTATTATTGAATTAGGATGCCACATAACGGTAAACATGTTACATATAAGTTGCTCTTGACTTTCACTAAAAACTATATATGAGAAAGAGGGAACAAGCTTATTAAAAAAACCTACAGTTTTTCCTTTCTTGTCTAGCATATAAAATTACAAATTGTGGTTAACCAAAACCTATATCGAGATGGTCCACACTTGAACTAATTATCATTTAGCTTTTTTCAGGGTGACATGTGGTAGAGATGAAGATAAACGAGTTAAAAAAGTAGAGTTTATTTGGTGAGTGATTGTGCCTTATGAATACACTGAGACAGTGCTAGCTTTCTACTTCTCTAACCACCGCCTAATGACCTACTCATCTCGTTGAGAACGACCCAAGTATCACGATGTAGCTAATTAAGTGCTCATAAACCTCAAAAATCTTTAAGTAATGTGTGTTTTTCTTGATTTTTTCACGTAAACACGAGTAACGTTTGAGTCTTGCTTAAATTTTGTAAGTGTAAGAGAAGCAATCACTAATATAATCAGTATCTGAAGCAGTGAACCCACATTGTAATCAACTTATCTCAATAACTCTTTTTATTATTATTACAGGGAATGAATGATTCAAAACTATTACAATAATTTAGAATAGAGTGAAATTTCGAACTACGCATGAGTGGAAACTCAACACCCTATCTCAATAACTCTTCTTTTTTTAAAAAAAAAAAAAATTATTTCGAACGAATATGCGCGAAAGTATAAATCCAATAAAAAGGAGTAAGTTGGTTGATAAAATGTCTCTTTAGGAAAGGGCATTATTTAAGTTTGAAGAAAGGAATAGAGATAGGGTTGGGTATGGTTGGTAGGGAGCCGGTCAGCTCGTTGCACGCATGAAGTGAGAAAAACTCTGGTAATCTAAAGTCTTAAGCTGCCATTGACGATTGTGATCTCTTCATCTACGAGATATAAATAGTCATTTTAAATTAACATAATTCGTTTCTTAACCAAATAATTAGATTCTTTTTAAGGCTCTTAAATAATTAATATTTAAGTGACTCGTCAGTCTGCCAGTTCTTAATCTTCTACTTTGCAGTGGAAGCAGTTGGACTTGTGTTTGCTTTCATCCATCTCCATCTCCTCCACCTCACCCCACTAACAACTATATTTATTTTTTTCTCTTCAAGAGTCTTATGCGTGTGGACCTTAACATATTCCAACATGTACTTTTATATAGTTTGCTAGCCATTTGAACTGCCACACAAAGTCCGGATGAAAACAATGAGTTCAGACAAAGTCCGGATGGAAACAATTGAGTTCATATTAAGCTGGCATTAAGCCCATGCAGACCGTAAACGTAAGCGGATTTTTACTCCCATAAATTTGTGAAACATTGAATATTCAGCGTTGATCATTGACAAATCGTTTTCTTCTGCTAAGATAATGGACGCATGCTAGCTAGCTACTACATAATTTTGTCATATGTATGAGAGGAGTTTAAGGATATCATTTTGATTGCCATAATCTTAAGAATGAAAAAAGTATTGCGTATGTATCTGGTACAATGCGCGATGAGCTGATATATTATATCATATTTCACAAGAAATATAATTTGTGTAAATTTGATACACCACATCAGCATGCATGCTACGCAATATATAAGATACATAACTGAATAACAAGAGTAAGTATTTATCCCTCAAAATGGTAATTATGTAAAATATTGGTAGTAGATTTGGTTATGCACAAAATCAAACAAAAAGATACAGCCAAAATGTGATATGTAAGAAGCAATATGAAAACTCAGTGCTTTTTGTTCCGGTGGCTCAATGACAGAGCGGAAAGCAATCCTCCCCGCCATCCATAACTCTCTATCAAATCTCAATTTCATAAAGATTGTTTTGATTTCCATTAAGTGACATGGTACAAAAATATACCTCACCACGAAAATCTTTAGCGACAATGTATCAAAAAGCAAAGGCAAAGCAAAGCACTTCATGGATAATCTTGAAACGTGAGGCGATAGTTTCATGGAACTTAAAATTATTATAATGTTATATATATATACACATATATATATATATACTTTGTAAAACAATCAAGTAAGCATGCCAAGCAATCAAATATTTGGCTAGTATTTCTCTAATTCACATCGTATAGTCATAATAAACAAATAGAAACTAAGAAACATAAAATTAGCAATTTTCTTGAGGAATTGGATCCTTTCCCAGGCAAATCCTCGGGATCCTCCTAATTCATTAACACGGGTCGTTGAATTTTAATATAACGGCTACAAACAGAGAAATTCTTTTAAAATTATAATAATTATAACCGTTAGATCAAAATCTAACGGTCCATGTTATTGAGTCGAGAGGATCCCGAAGATTTACCTCAAAGAGGATCCAATTCCTTTTCTTGATAGGCCCATCGAAGAAAACGCCTAGGCTGGTCACAATACTAATTTTTTTTTTTTTTTTTTTTTTAACATTGAGTGATATAGATAAATGCATGCTACGACAATCCAACGGCTTGGATTGATTCTTGTCCAATCGAACGGTTGGCAAAAGTTAAGAACTTGGGAATAGGGGAAACCGGCTAACTCAATTGCAAGTAAAATTGGGGCCACTTTCTCTCTCATCTCTACTTCTGTTTCCTCTCTCTCTCTCTCATGTCTCTCTCTCTTTGCTTCTCTCGATCCCTCTTTTGCAGATGGGTCACAGACGTAATAGAGCACCACCAGCTTCGCCATCAGACTTCCACCACCGCCACTGACCACAGTAAAACCCATTGAAATCACCGACGACCAGCCTGTTCCCATGATTTTGTTTCCATTTTCCTTCAATCTTCCTCTCCAAGTTCAAATCTAATCGATCCAATTCCAGTAAAGTGGATGAGGAATTAAAGACAATCCTCTTCAATCTATCCGCTGGTGGCCGACCCGATCGGAGCCCACCGTCACCTCTACCCCAATTTGGTGGTGGGAAATACATGTGAGTTTCATCTTTGTTAGAAAGATGCATTCATGTTATAAAAGGAGAGTTATTTATAGAAAGCCATCTGTGTTTTTTTCTTACAAATTAATGTGTTATGGTATTGATGCTAATTTTCGATAAAATCTTTAAAAACGAGTTATAAATTGAGCATGTGGTACAATTACAATATTGACAAGGAAAACCAAACCTAAAAGTCTAGACTTCGCATAATTCTATTTTAATAAAACTATCGTTCTCTTTCAAAAACAAAATGTCCTACTTAATTAATAGTTTTTCTTCAATAGCACGTAGGTGATGAATTAGACAGAAAATGAATGAGTGAGATTAAAAATAAAAGATTTAATGAATAAGAAAATAAAATCAAATAGCTAAAACACTTATAACAGTTAGTATTACTACGTCAACTAAAATACCTGTAGTACTCGGTACTGCTACCTGGCCTTAAATCCACACCCTTAATTTGAGTTAGAAACACAGTGTATTATTGCCAAGGGGAAAATGTACTCCATTAGATTAGTCATGGCGGTCGTAAGAAGAATCTCCGTAGTGCACTTGTGCTATACGGCATTGGTAATTTGGGCATTCAATTAAACCTCATTTTCCTTGCTCTTCGTACATTGAATTATTTTAATTAGGTTGAATACTTCTTAAATGCAATTTCAACATGAACACTTTAATCATTTTGGGGGTTCTTTGACAACATCCGACGACCCAGATTAGTTTCATCCATGGACATTCCATGGGTAGGGTTTGCATGGTTAGGTTGCCGTGCTCTTGAAGGTAGGGCACCCAAAAATTGCTCATTGCATTTACGCCATGTGAACAATACAAATTTAGACCATGACCAAAAATTCTCTTGAGACTTGACCAAAAACAATCTTAAAATTTCAGTTGAGAGACAATCGAAGCTTGTAAACCTCATTAATATGCACAGGCTGTCACTGGGAGACCCACTAATTTTAAATTCCGAACTAAAATCAGTCAAACTCTTACAAAATAAAAGAATAAATTATAGTAATAGTCTCGTAATTTGAACTCAATTGGAACAATGATCTCTCTCATTGGTCCCTCAACTTTAATCAAACTGAAGAAATAGTCCATTAACTTTAATCCAATTGAATCAATGGTCCCTTAACTTTAACTCAATTGTAGCAATGATCATTCTAACATAACTCATTTTAACAAACTTCTGACGAAGTTGACGAAATTGACTATAGCTACACATTTCGATAAGTTGAGGGACCCCAATTGGAGCAATGGACATTCCAACATAACTTATTTTGACAAATTTCTAATGAAGTTGACAAAGAGGACCATAACTACACATTTTGATAAGTTGAGGGACCAATGGTAATGTATTTTTAGTTGAGGGACCATTGCTCTAATTTGATTAAAATTAAGGGACCCTTGTTACAATTTACTCAAAATAAAATTATTTATATTGCATTGCCTACCATTTCACATAGAAGAATAGATGGATAACGTGGCACCCATTTTAGTGTGCATGAAACACAAAGTGGTACGCCACACATTATTATCTTGAAAAAAAGAAAAACTTTTCTCCAATTGTATAATAACATTTTATGTATTGTCCCGTGTTTCGGCACACTGAAAATTTTCTCCTTCCTTTCAACTACCATATCAAAATGGTGTGCTTTCTATGCTTATATACATACGATTTTTGAATCTGAAGATTGGTTGGTGAAGGGAACAAGTACTTCCCGCCAGGAGAAGTAGAGTGAACTTCAATCAAGAAGGTTTTCACCCCCAAAGGGAGAAACACGAGGGAACAGTCCAGCCTATCCTTCCTTTGCTTGAATTGGACTAAAGACCTCGAGAACGCTTGCTGTGAAAAATTCACAAATTCGTTCACTTACCAACACTAGTTCATATCTTACCTTTGAATGCAAGCAATCACGACCTCCGGTATGTAAACATCTCTAAATAAGCCATTAAAAACTTATGATATGGCCATATATAGAATATACAGGCAGTACTATACCTAACAAACCTATAGATATATATTTTCTTTGTTACTTTCAGTTTTTAGTATTGGCATTCTATATTTCTATGGCTCGATAATTTACGAGAACTTCTTTCGATATATTTTGAAATATTCCAAGTCAAGTAGGCATGAAAATAAATTTCTACGTGTCAAAATATTAGAGGCTAGCATTACAGAAGATTTGAAGCCGTGGTTAGCCTGTCATTTCAGCCCTTTGGCGAATATGGCATAAGCAAAGCTATATTCCATCCTTAATTCAGTACTTACGGCCTAATAGTATTTCTCTTTACTTGTAAGATAGAAATCTTAGATTCGTTAATTCCCAAATACAAATTTGAACCACATTATTGCTAACTAATTATGAAGCTTTGCTCCACCTCCTCTTTTTTAGTATAGATAATACTGTTTGCTAAAAAAAAAAAACCGCGCCCATTATTCTTACCGTGAAAGAAAAGTTGGGTTTTACTTTTGAAAAACCGAACATAACCAAAACCGTTATATATTATAATTTGATTTGCCGCGCTTTTTCGGGGCAAAACCGGTCCAATCAAGACAGTGCCCATCACTAAGAAATGGAGTTAAGAAATGATTGAAAATTACGTAGTAGTAAGTGAAATGCCTTTTCAAAAACCATGTCTGGTGTCCTCAAAGTCTTTGGAGAATGTCCTAATTGACAATAACTCGGTTGAAGTAGGTTCGGTTGGGCTTGACCGCAGTGTACACAAGGATACAAATACAAAGTATTCCAATGCAGCTAAAGTCTCTGAACCGTTAAATATTATATCAAACAATCACTTCAGCAATTATACAACCAAGAAAATTAAGGCCATGAGCTCACACACCGGAAATGGATAAAGGAGTGAAGAATTCCAAGCATTTCTAAGTGCAAACATAACCAACAGCCTATGGCACTAGACTCCTTTCCCGGATCAGCTAAATTCAATATCGATTGACAGTGCCGAGAAAATGGCCGATTAGGTCATCTAGTTCTGGTCACTTTGGGTTGGGAAAGACTAATGGTTATGATGGAAACACATGACTGAGGACATGGCAGCGATAAATGTGTTATAACATAAGCGGACCAATAACAGATACAGAGAGATTTTTTTGGCAAAAACGAAGAAAAAAACAACCACAATCATTACATTTGGAAAAGTTTTAGGTAAAGGTTCTGTCTAGATGTCTTTTAAACACCCATGTCTTGTTTATCAACTAGGTTCATGACTGAAATGCTCAATCAGATATAAAAGAAAAACAAATTCTGCTGCTACACATATACCAAGTGTTACTAGCTCAAGAGAATTCCAAAAATGACCAAGGTCAGTTAACACACCCGTGACCAAAGAAACGTTAATGTGCCACGCCAAGAGCGTAAAATGTTTGATCAGAAGCGATGTGGTGGCCGATAGGGGGGCAGGGTAATGGTAAATCTATCCTCTCCTAAGAACCTGTCTCGGGTCTGAGCCTAGGCAGAAACACCAATATGATATGTCCAAAACTGGATTCCTGAAAACTGTGGCTGTTAACTACCGTTTCAAGATATAATGAAGCTACAGAAACAAGTAGAAGTTTGAATATATCTGAAGCACGATGTAGATAATATTCACTTTCTCATTAATGCAGAAGCTTTCTGATGATTTTGCTACGCTATAGAGCAGTTTGAAAAAGTATATGTCCGAGCAAGATAACATACAGCACAGAATAGCTATCCTACAAACAGACCATTATTGTACCACCATCGAACTAATCTATGATACACACACCAATGCCTTAAAATCCCACATTATAGCTATCCAAAATTTGTAATTAAAGCTTCCACATAAGGGGAGGGGAAAAAAATTGGATTTGGGAAAATTTTGGTAAAAATATTAACTCAACGACAACCTGTTCATAACAACATTAGAGGATACATATACTAGAGAGAAAATAAAAAGAGACGAAGAGGAAGCCCAACTGTTTACCGGACAATCTGGGTCAGCTCAGAGGGAGGAAGTGACTGACTGCAATGTTTTATCACTCCCAGCTTTGTTCTCATCCTCAAAGAAGTCCTGCAGTGCAATCATCTTAATAGTGCTAGACTTTAAGCTCTTTATTGCTTCTGCAGTTGACAAAGCTCCGGCAATAGTTGTTATTACTGGAATCTTGTAAGCAAGGCCCGACCTCCTCAGTTGCCGTCCATCAATCTGATCAAGTGCATCACCCGAACTTGTGATCACCATTAACTGGATTTGGCCATTAGCAACCATATCAGCGGCATGAGGCCGTCCTTCATGAAGTTTGAGCACTCGTTCCACTGGAAGTTTTGCTAATTCAAGAATATGTGCTGTCCCAGAAGTTGAAACAATCTTAAATCCAAGTCCCAAAAAGGCTTTGGCAATCTTTTCAAGATGAGGTTTGGTCATATCATTTAAGCTGAGGAACACAGTGCCAGTAAGTGGCAGCTTCTGCCCTGCAGAAATCTGAGCCTTGGCGAATGCAATGGGAAACTCGTAATCAATACCCATCACCTCCCCAGTACTACGCATCTCAGGCCCCAGCAACACATCACATCCTGGGAACTTCTCAAATGGAAGAACAGCTTCCTTTACTGATACATGTGCAGGAATGACCTCTTTTGTGAAATTTAGATCATGAAGAGACTTCCCAGACATGACAAGAGAAGCATATTTAGCCAATGGATGCCCAATCGCCTTGGACACAAAAGGGACAGTACGGGAAGCACGAGGGTTTGCCTCAAGTAAGAAAACGTCTCCAGACAAGGTAATTGCATACTGACAGTTCATCAGCCCACATACATTCAGCCTCCTAGCCAATTTTGTAGTCCATGTCCTAATTGTGTCCAAGCAAGAAGCAGGGATGGTTTTTGTTGGAATCGAGCAAGCAGAGTCACCAGAATGGACTCCAGCCTGTTCAATGTGCTCCATTATCCCACCAATGACAACGTTCCCCTGAGAGTCAGCAAGTGCATCGACATCAATCTCAATGGCATCAGATAGATACTTGTCAATCAACACAGGGCGCTCTGGGTCCACTTCAACAGCATTTTCGAGGTAGGTCGCAAGTTTTTTGTCGCTATATACAATCTCCATGGCTCGGCCACCCAATACATACGAAGGCCGGACAACAACTGGGTACCCGATGTCCTTAGCGATGGCAACAGCATCAGCTTCACTCCTGGCAATACCTCCTTTTGGTTGTTCAATCTTTAACTCATTAAGGATTGTATTGAACTTTTCCCTGTCCTCAGCATCATCTATGGAAGCCGGCGAAGTACCCCAAATGCGTACATGTCCATTCCCACTAGCACATTCAGGCTTGTTCTCATCTAGATACTGCTGAATAGGAAGAGACAGCTTCAGCGGTGTTTGACCTCCAAACTGCACAATGATACCATCAGGTCTTTCCAGATCAATTATATTCAGCACGTCTTCGACAGTCAGTGGCTCAAAATATAGACGGTCACTTGTGTCATAATCTGTGGATACCGTTTCAGGATTTGAATTCATCATAATTGTCTCATATCCTGCTTTCTGTAGAAGAGAAGGGAGAAGCAGCATATCAATAGAGGATTTAAGCAATTTACATGTCTTAAATGCATAGGCACCATCTATTCATCAAATATATAAACAGCAGGTAAACTTTTAGATTGGAACCTATGATTGCACAGGAGAAATATACGTAACAGCAGCCAATGTATAACCCTGTTTGCATGTATGTGCATTAATCACACAGGAGGAATTCCTTGTTCCATTAAGTTCATTGATGAAACATATGCACCAAATTTAATAGAACTATATTAGATAACAGATACATGATATTGCAACTCCAGATTTCTTATCAACTGCCACTGACAATGAAGTGTATCACACCCACCGCCCCCAAGTCTAAATCCCATTGGCATCTTGCTACAGCAATCCAATTGCAGTTTTGAAGACAAAAAGGTCTGACTGCTCAATTTGTAACTGCCTAATTCTGCGATCCTACTTGCCCAAAAATAGTGCATGATTCGTGAGTAGGATCTATCACTATCATGACTAATACATCTAAAACCAATTGCATTCAGCTAATGCAGCCCAGTAATTAAAAGTTAAAATATCTACGTGTTGCTTAGGAACATAGGCAAGTGGGCAATAAACATATCAGAGACAAACCTGAAGTGCAAAGGACGTATGGCAACAACAGTAGTCAAACTCGATCCCTTGACCGATTCGATTTGGTCCTCCACCTAAAATCAAAACCTTCTTACTTTGGGTGGGAGCTGATTCACACTCATAGTCATAGGAAGAGTACATGTAAGGAGTATTGGCCTCAAATTCTGCAGCACAAGTATCCACCCGCTTATATGATGGAGCAACACCTAGTGATAGTCTCTTCATCCTGACGTCTTTTTCAGAGGATTTAGTGGCAAAAGCTATCTGTTTGTCACTGAAACCTCTCTTTTTCACTTCGTAGAACTCATCCTTTGTTAAATCAGACAAGTTTCTTGCCAGAAGGTATTGCTCCACATCTACCAGCTCCTTAAGCTGTGTGAGGAACCATTTGTCAATGAAACTCAACTCATGAATATCATCGACCTTCATACCCCTCTTCATTGCAGCATATATGGCATGGATACGCTCTGGGTTAGGGACTCGGAGGCTATACTTCAATTGTTCCCAATCCCAGTCAAGCTCCTTAATTTTAGCACAGCCCCATCCAGAGAAACCACATTCCAAAGATCGAACTGCTTTCTGAAAAGACTCTTGAAACGTGCGACCCAGCGCCATTGACTCACCAACAGATTTCATTTGTGTAGTCAAAATTGGTTGTGAACCTGGAAATTTTTCAAATGCAAACCTGGGAATCTGTACGATTCAATACAACGTGAACAAGTAAGAAATGGCATACAAACCAGGTCTAAAAATGCATGGATAAACAGAAATGTATTTCTATCAATGTAATGAACAACGACAATGATTGATGACGTTCCTCCATGCATAAGTAATGGTGATTTAGCATATAATCCAGGAAGCTGATGAACAATGATTATCTAACATTTGAATAAAAAAAGCTTAAGCCCCATGATCCCGCCTAAGGTCTAACCATTGCATCATCGCTAACATGTGACTAAACAAGTATAAAGCACAACGTGTTTAATCAGTGTCTAATTAGAGTACTGTGTAAAGGGTAATGAAGAAGCACTTGCCTTGGTTACTACATAATCTATGGAAGGCTCAAAGCTAGCCGGGGTCTTCTTTGTAATGTCATTTGGTATCTGATCCAATGAATAGCCTACGGACAACTTGGCAGCCATTTTCGCAATGGGAAAGCCGGTAGCTTTGGATGCCAAAGCCGAGGAACGAGATACCCTCGGGTTCATTTCAATCACCATAACCTCACCATCAATGGGATTAACGGCAAACTGCACATTGGAACCGCCACATTCCACTCCAATCTCCCTTATGATAGCAATGGAATAGTCCCTCAGCCGCTGATACTCCTTATCCGTCAAAGTTTGAGCCGGCGCCACAGTGATAGAGTCCCCGGTATGAACCCCCATTGGGTCGATGTTCTCAATGGAGCATATAATCACCACATTGTCAGCCAAGTCCCTCATCACCTCAAGCTCATACTCCTTCCATCCCAACAACGACTTCTCCACCAAAACCTGAGACGTCACACTCGCAGCAATCCCTGCCTTACAAATGTCCTCAAATTCTTCTCTGTTATAAGCAATGCCACCTCCAGTCCCTCCCAAAGTAAACGCCGGCCTAATAATCAACGGAAACTCTCCAATTTTATTTGCAATTTCGATACATTCATCCAGTGTCGTGGCAATCCCTGATGGCGGGGTTTTCACACCAATGTTCTTCATGGCCTGCTTGAACAAGTCCCGGTCCTCTGCTTTTTTGATGGCCTCCAGCTTTGCCCCAATCAATTCCACTCCGTATTTAGCCAGAGCCCCACTCTCGGCCAGCGCCACAGCCAAATTCAGCGCCGTCTGGCCGCCCATAGTTGGCAATAGAGCGTCGGGCCGCTCCTTCTCGAGAACCTGCTCGACCAGCTCGGGCGTCATCGGCGTAATGTAAGTCCTGTCGGCTAAGTCAGGGTCAGTCATGATCGTGGCCGGGTTGGAATTGATCAAAACGACCTCGTATCCATCCTCCTTCAGCGCCTTGCACGCCTGAGTCCCAGAGTAATCGAACTCGCAAGCTTGCCCTATCACAATCGGCCCGGCTCCGAGAATCAGAATCTTCTTAATGTCCGTCCTCTTCCCGAGCTTCGGCGGCGCCCCATCTTTCGCGGCAGCAGCCCCATCATTAACCGAATCGCACCGGACCGAGTTGACTCGGCGACAACTCGTACGGTTACTGAAAGTGGCGAGCTGCGACGGAAATGATCGGAGGCGCAGAGAAGGAACGGCAGCGTTTCGCGCTTCGAGCTTCTTGGAGTAGACGACGAAGCGGAAGCTGTTTGGTTTCGACGAATAAGGCTTGGAGTTGCCGAAGATTGAAAGCTTCGGGGAGAGAGCCTCGCTGTGGCTGAGGCAACGGTCCATTTCTTCTGTTGCCGGAAATAGAAGCTGTCACGGTGGAGGCTCAGAGGTTAGAGAGAGAGAGAGAGAGAGAGAGAGAGAGAGAGAGAGAGAGGGGAGAGAGAGGGAGATTGGGGAATTAGGGTTTTGGGATATCCAGTTTTGTTGTGCTATTGGAAGTGTGACACAGTGACTGGAGTTTCGGAGTATTTGTTCGTTCGCTGGTGAGGAAGGACAATGCAACAGGACAGTGTGGCGACGCCTGAGATTTTAGGGTTTTTGTTTTGTCAAAATGATATCAAATGCTTTTTGTTTTGCTTTTAAACTTTAATTGGATTTGGGCTTTGTCCAAGAATGGGCCCATAATCAGACGCTAGACACCCAACAATTACCCATTTGAGAAAGTGTGATCAAGTCGTTAAGTAATTCACGTGTTACAATATAGATATGGATGAGAGAGTTGACATGTCATCATATACTTAAACAATAATTTTAATAATTAAATAATCTAAAAACTGTATGGGGGTGTTTGTTTTTCTTCACTAAAGTTCACTGGACTAAGGGTTAATCCAATCCCGTGTTTGTTCCACATAGGTCTTAAGAGTTAATAAGACTAGCTCTCACTTGCCCCGACTAAAATAGGGCCTAACCAGTCTTAGCTAAGCCCCCCAAATACCATGGGATTGCTAATCCCGTCTCCAAACTTGCGTAGGACAATCCCATGCAGCAAGTCTTGTGAATTGTAAATCTGCAAGAATGCTTTTGGGCGACTCCGTTTGCCAACCCATGTCCAGATCTGAAACCTAGCACCACCCACTGCCTAAATCTCAACACCAAAATTCAAAAACATATATGCAAAACAATAACAACAACAATCCCAATAGCAAAATTCTTCCTTATTCTCGAAAATTCCCAGAAAATTTCTAAAATTTTTTCCTTTTCCCCAGAAAATTTCAAAAAGAATGGATAGAGAAAGGGAAAGAGTAGCTTTGGGACAAAGAGAAATGGAGAGGCAAAGAGGGAGGGGAGAGTAGCATGGGGACAATTTGCAAGAAAAATGATTTGAAGGATGTTGTGTTGCAGGAAAAAAGATGAAGAAAAGAAGTGATGGGGGACAAAACTAAAGAGGAAGAAAAGGGAAGAACTCTCTAGAGCGAGATGTGAAATTCTGCTTTAGAAATAAAAAAGAAAAAGCTTGATTTGTAATACAATATTATTGAATTAATAATAAAATATTATTAGATGTGTATTATATAATATAATAATATAGTTATTAATTATCTTGTTTTTTAGTTCGATACTGCACCAAACGCATCACTAAGTCAATCCAGCTTAGTTCAGTCTAAACCAATCTAGCTTAGTTAGTCCAGTCCGAGATAGTCTGATACAACAAATGCACCCTATATGTACAAGAGTTGTGTATGGACAGTTTGGAATTTGGTATCGAAGCTCAAACTCAAAACAGAAAGTAAAATCTTTACATAACGGCTATTATTCATAAGGAAAGACAAGTACATCGAAATCACGTGATAAGAATTAGTCACAAAAAGTAAAGTACATCATAATCACGTGATAAATGTGTTAAGATTAGGAGATAGAACAAGAGATACAATCATTACAAGACATATTTAGATTCTCTCCTCTATAGTGACATGTCGTGTGACAGAGAGATGGCAAAATATAAACCATTTCATCATTCAAATTTCAAACAATAAACCCTAAATTGCAACGCAATTCAAGAGATACAGTAAATTTATTAATCATAAACCCTAGTATGTAAGCCACGTATTAAATCTTTGCCATACATTGAAATACTACACCGAAGAGTTGTGGTCATTCACGGGACAAAAACTTAACCTATCTAATGTCCTAGATAGTAAACTCGTCTCTCTTTATATCTCTTTAACTGCATGAATAGTCAGACAATGATCATGCGACGAGAGAAATTGAGAGTGATATGTACAACATGTTACACGGGAGTCCCTCTACATCCACAGACCTTTTTTGGTCCGACGTTCATGCATCATTTAAAACACAAATTTTTAAATCATCATGCATTAATATTAGCAATGGGAATAGTTCAAAACAGTTGCCAACTAAAGGCAAAGAATACCCAACAGAATGGATCAGTTCACTAAATTCAACACTTCCATTCTCAAGAACCCAAATCCATAGAAGAAACACGGTTAATCTCTTTCTAGTTTTGTTTGGCTTCAATTTTCTTCTTCTGCCACAGTCGGTCTAAACCGCCGTCAGCATCTCCCCGAAGAATAAAAAGCGAGACAAAAACTCAGAAGCGGAACTAACAATCTTCGTAATTGCAACTGTCTGAATTAACTGGCATATAACCAAACCAGAGTGTAAATGCAGAGTAGAATTAGACAACTGCGTAAAACAGGCATGTCATGAAAAGTGTTGAAACGAGGGAAAGAAGGAGAACCTGAGCGCGGACGTAACCACATAGAGCGAAAGTGGAGAACTGGCGAGTGTAGATGTCATGTTCGTCCAGATGACCAACGTTAATCTGAACGGAGGCGTGGTCCTTTGATGTAATCAACCTGTTGGTCGCCGAGCTGTATCCACAGATCACATAATTTTAGGAGAATACTTCATATCAAAATCCCAAAGACAAACAATGATATCAATCAGAGTATTCATTACACCGGATTGAATGCCATTTCCTAGGAATGTAAAGCTCACTGATAACGCCCTCTTCGTTCTGCATCTTGGTCGACGAAACGACCACAACAGCAAAACAAAATCCAAATTCCCACAAAGCTAAATTGGTTGCTGAGAAAGATATCAAAAATTATGATTGTATGTGTAAACATTGTGTTCAAGAATCTAAACCGTCAAATTCTAAAGCTAAATTGTTTTTAAAAAAAAAAAAAAACAATCTAGCAAAATTACATATCCGAAAGTCGAAATGCATAGCAACGTTCCATCATAAATACAATAATCTCCACCTGTTCAAGCATAAATGTTTGTCACTTGATTAGAGTTTAGTATCTTGCAGACTATAAACTCCATACAAGTTGCAGAGACCCAAATGGCTACAATTTATGGGGCAATACGACCCACCATAAAATCAAACTTTTGAAGCTATAACGATAGTTGTGGAAGTATCATTCAAAAAATGCCAAGAGACATTGCCCCACACACACACATATATATATATATATATATATATATATGTATATTATAATGGAAAAAGAGTGCAAGGAACAAATGGCCTTGAGCTGTGCGGGCGTTTGGGGTCTGACGGGTTCTTGTTTCCACCCCCAAAATAATGCAACTAATCATTACAAATTTGACCCGAGAAGTCTTTGGTGTTTGTTTGACTTTCGTACTTAGTTTTGGTTTTGGGGTTTCATTTCTGCCGTGGACAACATGGTATTTTACTATTTGTAGGGGTGCAACTTAGGTTAGAATGTCAACATGGCTTCTAAACTAATTAACCTTCGTAATGGGTTTAGATTTATTTGGATTCGAGTTTAAATTGGGTTCAATTCGTCCGAGTTTGAGTGTTTCTCAGCTTTATTATCAAGCTAAATCTTGTAACTTCTTATTTTTAAGATTTTTGAAAAAGTAAACTAGTGTCTTACCTCTTGAACTATAATATCTGTAGGAGTTCACTTAAGTTATATTCAAGTGGTAAAATGACAATTTACTCTTTTTTAAAAGGTAAAACCAAATAACGTTAATACTAGTTAAAATTCAATTTCGTAAAATCATGTAACATTTAAAGTTCAATTCCACAAATCAATATCCACAAAGAAGTGAAACCAAAAAGTGTCGAAACCAATTGTTAAACCATTCCAAAAATACAATTAAACTACAAAGCTTCAATCAAAGAAAACTTAAAACGACAAAATCATTAATTGGGTTTCCAAACAAGTTGAGTAAGGACGGATTTGAGTTGATGTGATCAAAGTTGCACTTTTAAATATTCGTCTCTTAAATGTTAACAAAAAATTTGTTTGTATGCTCATGCAGGGTGACAAAAATCTTTTTTTTTTTTTTTTGGTCGTTTTTACTTCTCACACATTTTTTGTTAATTCTTATCCGTTGATCTTCTTTAATTCATTCAATTCGATGGCTGAAAATTAGAAGGGTGTGTGAGAAGTAAAAAAAGATGTGAATATCACCGAGTCGCAATAGGTGGGTTGCTAACTAACTATAAAAAAATGCCTAAAGAAAAATAAAATTAGACTAAGGTCCAGATCTAAGAAATAAAACCGCACTACAATATATAATCGGGTTTGTACTAATTTCTCACCTTAATTTATTAAAATTTGAACAAAACCAGTATGTTATTAGTAATTTACTTGCCTGCTGTTTGAATTTCAAACCAATTCAAATTAGACCATGCCCACCTCTAAGGTAATCTCCAACCGATCTGACCAGAGGGTCATAAAGTCGAAAATAACCTGAAATGACACGAAAACCTTCTCCAACTGAGAGTTAGGCCAAAGGGTTTGTGAGGGATGGCCATCTCCAGCCAGCCCACTTTTTTTTTTGGATAATTTTTTTTGACCAGCCCCTTTTTTTTTTTTTTGGACTATTTTTTTTTTTAAAAAAGTTTTTATTTTTTTCCTACACCATTTCTTATATATTTTTCACCATTCCATATTATCTTACCTCATTTCTAATAATCTTCCTATGTCCAAAAATCTTATTTTAATATGATAGTTTAATTTAATTAACTATATTAATTCAATTAAAATAATAAATTATGTTTGGTCTATGGTCCTATGGCCCCTCGGTTGAAGATGTTTTTTTTTTTCACAAGACTATGTTTGGCCTATGATCCTTTGGCCTCTTCGGTTGAAGATGGTATGAAATATGATCTGACACTGTTCATTAAAATATAATTTCATGAAGGGCTATGGGGTCAAAGAGAGCTCTCTGACCCTCTTTCGGTTGGAAATGACATAACCTCCTCTTATGAGTTACCCAACAAAACTGATAATCAAAGGAATAATCTCCTTAAATCCATGGAAATATTTCCCCTCCCTTGGAGGATGATCATTTGTTGAGGACAAACAATCAAAATTAGAGCTAATTGATTCCCATAGTGCAGTCTAGACAAATTAAAAAGCAATCGCAAACGTATTCACACAAAAATTCGATTCATCGACATATTAAACCGTATTTTGAGATGATGCACAAATAGAACCCCGATTTATATAAAATAGCCGGAGACAAATAAGCATGCGACAACACTGCCGGATAATTAGTGATAATATAAACAACAAAATTAAAGCAAATGCTTCCTAGTTGTGGTTGCTGTTCCCCCTCTAATCACATTACTTAAAGAAAAGAAAATCCAAAAAATATAAAAGAGGAAATACTGCCGACTTGAACGATGCAACGTGGTGTAATTGTCAAGCAAACAATATAAAATAAAATATTCAAATCCAAAAAAACAATCAAGAGGATTTTAACAAAACACTTCTGGTACTGTTTACTTTTAACGAAAATGATATTTTTACTCTAAAAGGTCATTTTTTTTATACTATTCACTTACAAAACCATCAACAAAACCAAATTTGTTCTTTGCGCTAAGGGCAATACGCATTGAACGAGACCATGTGCTATAATTGTTTCCAGTAAGTAGAGTGGAAACAAGATGCATCCTTGGATTATCAGAGTGATGAATATAGAAAGGGCTTGAGGGATCGTTCGACACCTCAACCGACTTGGAGTCTCCCAAGAAAAACCGAAGAAAAAAAACGAAGAGAAACCAAGGAAACAAAAAAAAGTCCTACGATCTTGGACTCTCTGGTACCATCTTAAGAATAGAATGGCAGTATGAAAAATCTTCTGTATTGATCACTGAAATATACAAGCTAGGCTAGAGTTCTTCTACAAACTATAAAGATACAATCACATCCTGTAATTCCTACAAATTAGCTAAGTAAATATTTTTACAAAGGGAAAGAATAAATCGTTGATAGTCAACGATCACCATGCTACCAAATAGGAAGGAAATCATTCATATCATAACAACTATAAAATCAAACTTTTGAAGCTATAACGACAGTTATGGAAGTATTATTCAAAAAATGCAAAGTTGCCATTTTAGAGCATATACTTTTGAAGCTGATACATACACACACACCCAAACAAGTATATATATAAAATGGAAAAGAGATTGCCGATAGGATTCATGAAGATTTAGAATGTACCAGAAGAGTAAGAGTTCACCTTTGGCAACCGTCACAGTGGAGGTGGTGGCGGCGGCTGCCTCAAGAGTGCAAGGAACAAATGGCCTTGAGCTGTGCGTGCGTTAGGGGTCTGACGGGTTCTCGTTTCCACCCCAAAATAATGCAACTGATCATTACAAATTTGACCCCAGAAGTTTTTGTTGTTTGTTTGACTTTCGTGATTTAGTTTTGGGGTTTCAGTTTTGCCATGGACAACATGGTATTTTACTATTTTTAGGGGTGCAACTTAGGTTGGAAAGCCAACCCAGTCTCTAAACCAACCTTCACAATGGGTTTAGGTTTTCTCGGGCTCGAGTTTAAATTGAGTTCAATTCACTCGAGTTCGGGTGTTTCTCAGTTTTTTTATCAAGGTAAATGTGGATGCAAATTTTGAAGGAAGATTTGTGAAAAATATGTTCATTTAAGCAACATCAATAGCATGCAATTAACAATTAAAGGCGGAATCATGCTTGTATGCACTTAAAAACAAAACATTTACCCATGAAATTCAAAGCCTAGTAGATAGGTGAACCAAGACTCAACTCAAACTTAAGTGAGTTGAGAAATCAATACCTTTGTAGATTCCTCTTTGCATAAGCAAAGGCTAATCACCCAAAGAGAGGGCCTTCATTTCTTGCATCTTAGATCCATGGATTTGGATGGATGAAAAGGTTTCTCCAAGTTCCCAAAATTGAGAACCTCTAATGATTCATCACCAAGGCATAATGAAGAAGAAATGAGTGACCTTGGAGGAGTTTGATTGCTAGATGATCCCTCCAAGGTGGCCGAAATTTTTAGAGAGAAAGGAGAGCTTGTGTTCTCATCCTTTCCCCAAAAACAACCCTTTGTAACCCTAAGGATGAAATGGCTATAAAGATGTCTTTATACCACCTCACAATGGAGTGGCAAACTTGCAATTAAGCCAAGTTCACTACCCTCCTCTAAATGGCCGGCCATATGGGATTTATTGGGCTATTTGGGCCTTTGTGAATCATTATTCATTAAGTTGTCATACAACTTAAGTCAATGGACTTGACGTTCGAAGCCCATTGGGCCTTAAGGTCCAAAACTATCCCGAGGTCTTCAACGAACTTATTCGTTTGATTAATAATCATATTAATTAATCCTTGCCATAAATAATTAAACCATTTAATTATTCTTACTCATCTCCGTTGAATCTTCAATCTCTGCCTTACACGGTGTACGATCCATTAGGTTCCTTTTAGCGAGGCAGTGGGCGATTCAAACTCTTTCAAATCGATTGTGAATTGAAACTCACTTTCAATTCTCCCGTTAGTGATAATACACTTTTAGGGCTTCCACAAAACATGGTTGACGCCTAGCAGCATGTCATGGTTACCCAAGCTAATCAGAAGAGGTGGAGAACCTATTCAGTTTTAGGATTACAAATGCAATACGGTCTTTCTCTAATACAATACTCTTGACCACATTGTTTGGTTTGATAGTTTATTCATGTCTACTATCCAATGTGAGTCTTGTGCTTATATGATTACCTTGAATGTGATTTGGAACACATTCCTAAATCTCATTCATACTTTGGCCAAAGATTCTTAATCATATCATAGAGTATTCTCCCTCAAACAGTTTGAAGGTTAGAGATCCCTTGTTGCGCATTCACTTGCCTCCATGGCTAAGTGGCTTAACCCCAACGATGCCATGGACACCCTCCTGATGGAGTGACTTTGACATAATCAAAGATTAAGGACCTAACCACAAGACAACTGTGATGCCTCAGGTCAAAAGACTAATTTGCATTATCCCAACCATGAGTTCTCATGTGACATGAATATGAGAACTCTTCATTGATCGTGTTCAGTGAACTCATTCTCTATTGAGCACCTACGTACTTGTCTTGATGTCACACACACCAATGACTCGAGACTAGTCACTCTCCCTGAGAGAAGACATAGCACGTACTGATCTTAACGGACTGTCAATGCCCAATTGACAATCCTATGATCAGGAACGTTTAGGATGTGTCAACGAAAGAATGGTCTCATGAATCTAACTTCTTTAGATCGCATTCTTCCAATCACATATTCCTTGGACTTATCGTTTAAGCATATAACATTTATATGAGACGGCTCAAACAATAATCTTTGCCCTTTACATTTAAACTACATTAGTTTGAAATGTCCGTAAAGTATCATCATATGATTGGTTTCATGGCACATTTCCAACAAATTTCCGTATTCTTCTTCTTGGACAAAATTGTACCTACAAAACAATTAACACCTTAGGTCAAGGTTAAGAGCCTCACACGTCCACGATGAATGGGGGGGCCTTTGGCCGAAGAACCTCCGATGCCAAAGTTAGAATTTAGAGAGAAAAGTGTTTGGAGAGTTTTTTAGAGTTTTGGAGGATTGTGGAACTAGTCTTTCAAAGAAGATGGAGTCCTATTTATAGAGCATGGCCGGCCCTTAGATGTTTTTTGGGGTGTAATGATGATTAATTTGGTAATTAATGGATTAATTAGGAATTAATCCAATAATTAGACTAATTAATTTAATTTATATGGAAGGTTTTGAAGGTTATGGAATGATTTCCTTGTAGAGGATATGGAGTAAAGATGGATGAGATAAATTTGAACTTGTTACCTATTTTGGGCACTCTTGACTCGGTTGATGGATAATTCTCCACTGCTCACGTGTAGGAAACCCGGTGTGTCTCGAGGGTAATTTTGTCCTCTTTACCTAAAAATCTACGTGTCGCCTCTTGATTATTTTTGGTTCCACAATAAATCTTTTAACTTTTTATTTTCAAGATTTGTCAAAGAGTAAACTAGCAATTTTACTTCTTGAACTATGACATTTGTTGAAGGGGTTCAACTTAAGTTATATTCAAACGGTAAAATGACAATTTACTTCTTTTTAAAAACAATGGTAAACCAAATAACGTTAAAATTAGTTAAAATTCAATTTCGTAAAATCATGTAAGACTTAAAGTTCAATTCCACAAATCAATATACACTAAAAAGTGGAACCAAACAGCTTCCAAACCAGTTCAAGTTAGACCATTGCAAAAATACAATTAAACTACAAAGCTTCATCCAAAGAAAAATTAAAACGACAAAATCATTAATTTTCCAAATGAAAAATAGCCACAATCTTAAAGTATCATGTCAAAAGATATGCATCACTTATATATGTTTATATATTTTGAAGCGGGATGCATAATTTGTTCAAGGGAGAATTTGTGTCAGAAATCGTGTTGGACATATATGAGCAAGGCATCATCCTAACCAAACTTATTACTCAATTCTAACTTGTCTAAGTGGGTTTAAATCAGATTGAGTAAGGACGAATTTAGTTGATGTGACCGAAGTAGCACCTTTAAATATTTGTCTCTTAAATGTTAACAAAAAATTTGTTTGTATGCTCATGCACGATGATGAAAACCCAACTTTTCCTCTGAACTTGTATCCTAAGTTATATCTATAAATTGTGAGACTAACTAACTAAAAAATGCCTAAAGAAAAAAAAATATCAGACTAAGGTCCAAATCGAACAAACAAAACTGCACCACAATAATCGAGTTTGTACTGATTTCTCACCTTAATTTATTGAAATTTGAACAAAACCGGTTTGTTATTAGTAATTTACTTGCATGCAGTTTGAATTTCAAACCGGTCCAAATTAGACCGTGCCCACCTTTACGCCTCCTCTTATGAGTTACCTAACAAAATTGATAATCAAATGAATAATCTCCTTAAATCCGTAGAAATATTTCCCCTCCCTTGGAGGATGATCATTTGTTGGGGACAAACAATCAAAATTAGAGCTAATGGATTCCCATAGTGCAGTCTAGACAAATTAAAAAGCAATCGCAAACGTATTCACACAAAAATTCAATTCATCGACATATTAAACCGTATTTTGAGATGATGCACAAATAAAACCCCCCATCTATATATTATAGCCGGAGACAAATAAGCATGTGACAACACTGCCGGATAATTAGGGATAATATGAACAACAAAATTAAAGCAAATGCTTCCTTGTTGTGGTTGCCGTTCCCCCTCTAATCACATTACTTACAGAAAAGAAATCCAAAAAATATAAAAGAGGAAATACTGCCGACTTGAACGATGCAATGTGGTGTCATTGTCAAGCAAACAATATAAAATAAAATATTCAAATCCAAAAAAAAAATCAAGAGAATTTTAATGAAACATTTTTTGGTATTGTTTACTTTTAACGAAAATAACATTTTTACTCTAAAAAGTTACTTCTGATACTATTTACTGACAACATCTTTTTATCATTTTAATTAATATTTAAAGTTTTCAAATCATTTTTATTAATTTTTCTAAAAATCAAATGCCAAAAATATACCCTTTCTATTTTCTTATGAACGGAATCGACACCGTTTGACGGCAAAACGCGTGTCTAGAACCTCCAGAAAGTCAAAAAGGGGAATCCCATCTAGTCTTCCGACGTTCATTGACTCCGTTTCCTTGGTCGACTCATGCTAAAATGCGCTGGGGGCTGAGTTGGTGACGTGCCTTTTTATTACAAAGGCAACGGTGGAAAGAAATAAGCAAAATCTAATTTCCCTGCACTTTGCAAAACCAGAAAGATATCTCCCTCAATCCTGCTTTGCTCAAGCAATCCTCCTCTGACTTCTCTCAAAATTCTGCTTCTGCTTCTGCTTTCTGGGTTCAAATTCTGCTTCTGCGTTCTGGGTTCTGTCTGTTTTGTGCCACGTTTGAAGCTGAGGATCACAAATTTGGTGGAATATTTGAAGATTTAAGTCGGTGGAAAATGGTTCTGATTAAGGAATTGTATCCTTACTTTTATATTTTCGCTTAATTATGTTATCTGAATTATGGGTTTGAATTATTTACCATTTTATCTGTTTGCTGAGAAAATGCCATTTGAATTTCATTTATGTTGTTCTAGCGTAGATTTTTACTTGGGGTGATGGCAGATATTGGATTAAGACAAAACTGAGCAAATTAAGGGTGTTTAAATGTGTTAATCTGTTACAAATTAAGGGTTAGTTTGTGAATGAAGAACAATGAACAGGAAGTCAAAGTTCCAATCTTTTCTGTTATTCATGGGGGTTTATGTCCCTCGCAAAGCGGGAGCTTTGTTAGCTTGGGGCCGCCCTTATTCTTATTGTTCTTTGCGTATTTAGCTAATTAGAACTGAATGCTACTTAAAGATGTTATCTTTAATTTTTCTGGTAAATTTGTACGACTTTTGCAATACAAAAACTATGTCCCCTTTCTTTTGAGTTTTGAGGTTTCCTTAACTCTTGTCTTTTCAACTGGGGACTTGCGTGAAGTCGTATTGTCATGCCCGTGTCATTGGAAGAGGTAAATGTAGTTCAAGAGTTCATGATTCTGTGTTCTACTAAAATTTTAACGAAGCGATTAGTTTTGTTTAATTTTCATTTGTAAAAGAACTGTGGTGTGATTGTTAACCACATATTTGAATGAACTGCAGTATCAAGTAGCCCAGACGTACATGGTCATGAAGATGCAGAAACAGAACACGACCAGTACCGAAGGGGTGGAAATAGTAGAGAGTAGACCCTTTGAAGATGATGTATTTGGAAAGGGTCACTACAGTTCTAAAATTTATCGTCTGCAAAGGTAAAACCGGTTCAAATTTGTCAGTTTAAGTTTCCGTCGCTAAATTGTTTATTTGATGATGTTGAAAACTTGAAGTTTGCTTCTTCAGTTGAAAAATAATGTATTTTGGTCCTGATTTTACCACAGCATTGTACCACCTATGTTCCTACATATATGGTGGCCTCACTGTTTGTTTACTCTCTTTTTTCTGTGAAGTGGATCATCTGTTAATACCGTTTCAATTAGACGTGTATGTTATGCATTCCAAGGTTACTTATTCATTCATTTTCTTATTCCAGCAAAGCTCCTGGTTGGCTTACCACTTTTGCACCAGCAGAAGCTCTCATCATGCAAGAGGAAGCCTGGAACGCATACCCAAGATGCAAAACAGGTTTTCCAAGCGTTCTTTAAGTCAATTGTTGTATACCTTGTTTTTTAACACACTTCGAACTTATTCTAATGGGGATTTTGGTTGACTGCAAATGTATGGCCAATGGCACAGTAATTAAGGTAAATTTTCTTGTCCATCTCTGAAAACAATTGATACTTCATCTCTTCTTGGACTTTTTTAAAATCAGAAGCATGATCTTGTTTTGGGATTTTGCAGTGCCCATACTTCACCAAGTTTCAGCTGACCGTCGAAACTGTTCACAGAGCTGACAAGGGCCATTCGGATAATGTAGGTTTCTAGAAAAGTTTTCTTTTTGTAGCCCGAATTTGTAATTTAATGACTTCATCATCCTCTTTACAACCTAGGTTCACGGTCTAAGCAAAGCACAATTAGCAACTAGGGATGTGGAAATTGTTGATATTGCTTCATCAGCAAGAGATTACTGGAGTTACATAGTTGGCACTAACAACACAGACTTATCTCAATTTACATCAGCGAAAACTGGACGTGGTCCACTTTTAGAGGAATGGCAGGTTGGAATATGCCCCACCAGTAGCTTAATCTTATTGTGTATTACTTTGTGCTTGAATATTTATTTATGAGATGGATAAGATGTTGCATTCTGATTATATTTATCTTAGAAACTTCTCTATCTAGCTTTCAACCTGTTAATTATTACTTATAAATTTCAGGATAAGTCGGATCCAGTTATGACAGCCTACAAACTGGTCACCATTGATGCACCATATTGGGGTTTTGGCAATAAACTTGAACAAGCTTTGCTATTGGTAGGCTCTCTTAGATTTTGACCGTTATCATTTATTATTTTTGTTATACGTCTTTTGGTTATGACGAACGTCTTCTATAACACAATAGCTACACAAATGGCAGCATCGGTTTGTTTTTGTATGAAAAAGACAACCAATAAGTTAGAAGTAAATTTCTTTTTATAGTTCAGGTTTGTTTTTGCAGCAGAATGAGGCAATGTTTACTTTTGTTGGAAATAAAAAATAATGATACGGTGGAAACAACGAGACCAGAATATACCTTGACCGGTAGTAACCATTGGTTATGTAATCCAAACTTCCACTTGTCAATTTTCTATATGTCCCTAGTCACAGACATTTCTAGAAACTTACATTATGTCTTTTTCTTTGGGTTGGAACTATACCAAATCAACCTTCTTGATGAAATTTCATCTCTATCTGATTGGCTTTAGAACAACATACATATGATGTGAGTAAAGCATTAAAACTCCAGTGGAAGTATCAGAAGATTCATATCCTCTAAAAAGCTAGTAAACTGTGTTTGAGGTCACCTTGTCCTCGTCTGCACTTCTTCTTTTCTCTATTAACAAATATTCGCTTTCTCATTTTCTAAGAAAGATTCTAAGCGGAGTGAAATTTTAAGTTTATATTGGTTTTCAGTTTCACGTTTATATGAAGTTTTAGTTCATTTTATTCTATTATACTTTTAACTGTTACTAACCGAGATACTTTTTATAGGGTGAAAGGGCTCTTTTCCTAGAAAGCCATCGGAATTGTTTTTCTTGGATCGATGAATGGTTCGGAATGACAGTTGAACAGATACGTGAAAGTGAACGACATAGAAACTCAGAGGTACGAAGGTTCTAGACAACAACTCATTCAAAAGATGTTTCCAATGTTCAATGAAGTTATTGCTTATAATGCATTTCTTTCTATATTTCATTACCTATCCAAAGAAAAATAAAAAAAATGAAGCCTGCATATGGATTATGATCAACTTATCCATGTTTTGGTGATAGAAAATCACATTTTCACAAGCCAAAGTTACTTTTATTCCCTGTAATTTACTAATAGTTGCAATTTGGGATTCTGGGGCATCTAAGCAATTTGGAGTAATGTCAACCTTGTAATTTTGAATTGGTTTCGGTCACACAAATTGAAGATCATAAGTAATAGATTGGTGCAACGTCTAATCTTTTCATTTTAGTTCTTCTTACTCATTGTTTCCAGTCATTCATATTAATTTACCAGAAAATGAGTCATTCAGTTTGGATTTAGTGAAATGTATCAGCTTTCTTTTGAGTGTGGTTCTTCTGTGACAGTCTGGTTAGTTTCCGCGCAATCCCAGTCTTCTGTGCTTGGCCAAATTGCAAACTTCTGTTATATTTTGAAATTGAACCTTGCAGTACAAGTCAATGTTGACTTACTTCCAAACCAATGATACATCATCAGTTCTTAACGACTACTATTCCATGCTGCAGACCCGGGAACTTGGGAGGCCAACTTTGGTGAAGAGTCTAGAAGATTTTGACCAGAGATTATTACCTGAAAGTGAAGAAATTTATAGCGGGCAGAGAGCTCAACTTTCAACTTAAATCCATGGAGTTCCGTTGATATGGAGCAAATTCTTTATAGGTGTGCTGCGTTCGACAATAATCACGTGCATCCATCGCATAACAGTAGGCCTCACCTGTTTCGTATTACACTGCCGGTTGTGCTGCAGAAATTGTATGTGACATGCCCGGGTTGGAATAGTTTTCCTGCTGATTTTGCGGCATAAACATGACAGAAAGTATAGCACACTTACATGTAGCATGCCCGGATAAATTATCAAAGACAGGAATACCCAGCATGGAAATTTTCTGTTACCTTTAGAAAGAATTGTGCATCAAGAATGGTGGAAGCACCACATTCATAATTTGGTTGCATTCCAAAATACACGCCACATTTACAAATGATAAGTTTATATACTGAGAAATGCTGCAACGAACTCGTGCAATTTTCATCAATTTCATTTGGGGAAGGGTAGGGATTTTCGCACTCTCAGTTTCTCCTTCTGTGCTTCTCCCTTGTTTATGTACGTTAATTCTCCTTTGATTTAATCAATTATAAGGCTAGAAACAAGGGGATGGAGCATAGAACGAGAAAAAGAAACAAGGGGAAGGAGTCTAGAACGAGAAAATGGGACTGAAAATCACTTCTCTTTGAGAAACAAATGACGAACAATAATTTATTGATTCTTTCTTTTCTATGAGAAACAAATCAAACTATCACAGTCAAATTACTTGGAGGAGTTAAAACTCTCCCGAAATTCATAAAATGCGAGTATCAACAAGCAAGTTAACCAGTTCCCCCTTCACTCATCGTTCGATTCGTAAGGAAGTTGATTGAGATCCAAGTCTAGTTTTTCAGGAACTATATTGATATCACCGTCTTTTTCATCCACCGGTGCTACTTCTGCTGTCCCCGGAGCATTTTCCACTGGCATTCTATAGTTGTGACCTCTCTTGTGGCCTCCCAGAGCCTGACCTGTTGAGAACTTGCAGGGGCAGATGTTGCATACAAACTGTTTGGTCTCCTGCTCCACGGCTTCAGCTTCTTCTGCTCTTTCAAGTGCTTGGTTACTGGTAGCACTAGAGCCATTGTAGTTTCCCCTTTCAGCATAAGTAGCACCAAATTCTTGAGTTCTTCGTGGAATCTGGTAGCGGGCTTGGTCGAGTAAAGCCGTGTCTTTGATGGGCTTTTTACCTGTTTTTGAAACTGCCTTCATCATCGCCTTCTTCGACTTCACCCTCCAACTAATCTCATCAGCGTTCTCATCATCGTCATCTTCTTCCACAGAAACCTTTTCTTTACCTCCAACACTTAACTTATTCGACACAAAAGACACACTCCCAGAACTTCTACTTTTCTCCAAAGTTTTATTACTTCTACCATCAAGTTTCAGCTTGATCTTCAATGGAGTATTGCCTTTGTATCCACGAGGTGACTCTTCTATTGCCTTCTCTGATGCAGATTCACTAACTTGGTCAACTGCATACTTACTACTGAACCCCGTTTCATTCACGTCACTCATCGCTGCATCTGATCTTCTGAATCTAAACTCTTGAGGCTTGCTTGAAATCTGGTTGAGGGTTTGATCAAGCAAGCCAATATATTTTTTGAGTTTTGTACCTCCAAAACTTTTACTTCTCTCCATGGTAATTTTCTTACTACTTCTACCATCAAATTTGATGTTCTTGGATGAAGGGTTACCTTTGTATCCAACTGGTGACTCTCCTATTAGCTTTTTCCCTCCGAATTCACCAACTTTGTCTTCACAATTAGGATCTCTTTGATTAGCAATCCTGCGTCTTTGTTCGATCTTCTTCCAGTTTACTAAAAATTTTGCTGCATCGTTGTCTGTCTCTATGGTGTGATCGGAAAAACTACTATCACCATCACCATCATCATCACTGGAGTCATTTTCGTACGAAGAAGATTTGCTCTCTTCCGAAGGAGGCTGAACAGCCCCCGGAGGTCTCACACCTTTCCAATCTCTTTCGCGGTGGAGTCTCATGTGTCCGTGCAAGGATTTGATTGATGGAAAATCCTTTTTACAAACATAGCACGAGACTTCACTGCTGCTGCCGCCTTCATTGGAAGCAACATGTTTCTTCTTCGGCTTAAACAATGCTTTGTTCTTCTTGGGAAGAAGAGATTGATTAAAGTGAACTTTTCTGTGACCTCCTAAAGCTTTTCCATTTTGAAATATCTTCCCACATTGCTCACAAACCCGATCTCCGCTTCGATGATGAACAACGTCACTGTCTAGCACTACTTGTTTACCCTTATGATCAACATCGTCACTTGCCGGAACTTGTTCTTCAATCTCTTGTGAATGCACATCATCATGATCCACGATTTCTTGATTTTCTTCTTCTTCTTCTTCATGATCTTCTTTTAGGCGCTTGTTTTTGTCTTGGAAGTCTTTCATGAAGAATTAGAAAATCAATCCAATTTTTTTTTTTTTTTCAGCTAAACTGATAGAAGGGTTGAGTTTCCCTTTTGTATTGGATTAGGGTTCTCACTAGAGAAGCTGGTTGTATAACAAACTCTATGATTGAGACCCTATCAAAAAGTTTCAAAACCCTAATTGATTTTCTCTGAATTCTGGCTGCTTTTGTTTATTGGTTTGTTTTTTGGAAGTAAAATAATCGCCCCGATTAATTAGTGGAAATTAATTAAGATATGATATGGAGATTAATTTGTGACTTTTAGGGGTTTGGCTGAAATCTCTGATGATTATCCCCTCCAATTATGAGTTGTGTCTAGATTAGTATGTTTGAGTACCCGATAAGTTTGCTGTAATTAATCAGCTGGGGTAAAATGGGGTAAAAAAATTATTGTTGGTTGGGAAGATAACTGCTGGGGTTCAATTGTTCAAATAGGACTCGAGCAACTTTTTGTTTAATAATCTTTAATTGGTTAAAGATTAGTCCTAGTGAAAATTCTAAGTTGGTTTTTAGTAAGGAATGCTCCGCCCTTTTTTTTTTCCAGATATATAAGTTAATTGTAATTTGTTTATAATAATTCGGTTTACTGAATCTGTGATCTTAATGTCATGTTGTTGTGATTGCAGAATATATCTTACTTGTTAGCTTGGATCATGACAGAAATTTGAGTTATTATGTGTGCCTCCTAGTGGATTAATTCCCTTTTGGTTTGTGGAAATGAATTGGTGGGAGATCAATTTCCATATGTTTCAAGGGGATGAGAAATGAATTCATTTCTTATATTTGGTAAGTTGGAAAAGTAAATCAAGAAATATCATTGTATTTCCTTTCCCATATGTTTGGTCTGTTTTCTTTGATACGACCCATGTTTGATTTGTGCAACAATTGGAAACAAACCATCTGAAATCAGTATAGGAACGAAGGAATTGGTATAGGAAGAAGTCATTCGCATTAAAATGTTAACTAACCATTTGAAATTATTAATTTTAATGAATCAAAATCGTACTGATTTCCCAATATAATTTGAGAGGTTTATTCTCATGATCTCTGTGTAATGTGATTTAGTGATAGACCTAAACAATGAATTGCTTCGATCATTATGCAACATTATAAACTGGAAAACAAAAGGTGGAAAGCCAGCTAGGATTTCTTAATTTTGCTAAAATATGCATGTGTATGTTGTATATAATGCATGATTGTGTGAGAAAAAGAGATGCAATCCCTTCTTTAAGAAATAAGGAGATTTAAAGTTGGTAGCTACCATCTTTTCTTTTGGATACCTCTTTATTTTTATTTATTTATTTTTAAACACACGATATTATCTACATTAGAAAAGAGGTAAGTGTAGCCTCACAATAGATTTTTTGGATACCTCTTTTATGTAGGATTTTTTATGGGATACTTCGTCTAGGAAAGAAATATTTGTTGAGAATCCAATAATAAATGGCTATTTAATTTGGCTGTGGACCAATTAGGATTTTTTATTTAGAAAAACTAATAAAAATGGTTTGAAAACTTTGAGTTTTAACGATAAGGACAAAATAAAGGGTTAATTGAATAGTAACATGATTGACTTTTTAGTGTAAAAATATGGTTTTTCGTTAAAGTGAACAGTACCAGGAGCTTTTCGTTAAAGTTCCTTTTTTTTTATTTTGAGTACATCAATATTTTTACACTAAGGGGAGGGGGAGTTCGACTAAGTCACACAATGGGCAGCCTAATTTGGTATCGAATTCGCCATCCACGAGATTCGAACCTACAACCTCTCACTTCCAAGTGAAGAGGAATACCACCAGACCGTAGTATTGAGTGACATGGACCAATTAGGATTTAACCACAATAAACCCTGTTGGAATTTAACCACAATAAACCCAGCTAATTGACTTTCAATGTTATGGTTAAACCCGGCAGTTTCTTACACGACACGAAAATAACGGGTTTCGGATCAACACGATAACTAATCGGGTCATTATCAGGTGACCCGTTAATAATGGGTTCTTAACGGGCATACACACGGGTAACACGTTGGTAACCCGTCTCGACCCGTTAAGAAAAATAAATTATAATTTTAAAGTTTAATTACTAAAAAATTTATTATAAAATACAATAGTCATATTGTATATATTGATATATTCTATATTAAATATATATTTTTGTATTATTATACTATATAAGTTAAAAAAATTAATTTTTATTCATTTATTTATTTTTATTATGAGAGTTTCTTATTATCATTGATTGGATAAATTTTATTTAACATGTTGTTGTCCAAAATTAAAATCAACCAGTATAGTATTAGTATAGGCAATAAGACATCCCTACAAGTATGAAAAATGTGAAAAAATATATAAACACTCGTGATTAATCATTCCTCCACGAATAGAAAATGGTTACACTTACATTATCGTTTAGATTTTTAAAACCCTCCAAACTGTCATGAATAGTGTTTTTTATTTGAGTGTAAAAGTAATAAAATTAATAATAATTATTGTAGAAGTGTAAGAAATGTAAAATATATATATACACACACACACAGTCACTCGTAGTGACAAGCTTTACAACTTTCGTGAAGGGGTCAACTTCAAAATTTGACACTATAATCCATAAACCTTAAATTTGTATTTAACTGTCGATTGTCGTTTAGGCTTTATTCTTTATATTGAATTTCATTTTTAAAAATTTTCTTTTTTGAAAACATGATCTTCTGGGAGATGTAGGAAGATGAACGGTTCAAATCTTTAATATGAGTCGATGTTATATGGTTTGTAGAGACTTTATAAACACCAAACAATATTTTCACTAACGGTAAAACTCTGACCACAATATCAACGATCTGAACTGTTCATCTTCCTGTATCCTCTAATAGATCATGTTTTCAAAAAATAAAATCTGAAAAAATAAAATTTGGTGAGAAAAATGAAGCATAAATGTAAACAACAATCGACAGTTAAATTTTGATCTATGATTTATATGATTATAGTGGCACATTTCAAAGTTAAACCCTTCACGAAAGTTGTAAAGCTTGTCATTCCGAGCGTTTATATATTTTTTAGTCTATATTTTTCACACTTCTACATTAATTAAAAAATTATATTAAAGACTTTACTTAAACAATAGCCATAGGATAAATGAGAAGAGAGTGCTAATGTAGAAAGCCTCACTGAAAATATCATCAATATAACTCTTGAAGACAATATATCAAGCCAAAGTTCCAATACCATTTCCCATAGTGATTGATGAAAATTGAAGAGTTTGATTGTAAGAAAATGTGCAAGGTTCCAAACCTTGAAACATAACTCCCTTAATTTTGCAAATCTTTTGTAATGTTCTAATGTTTATTTATTTATTATGCTTTTGTTTTGGGTATGTAAATATGTAATACTTGAAGGACAAATACGTTTTTATGTTTTGAATGTGATAATATAGTATGTATATACTTATTTAGTATTATGTTTTGCATTTGATTATTTATTGGTTTAAAATATATTTTTCTTAACGAGTAACTGATCAGGTCAAATTACCTGTTAATATTATCAGGTCGATTTCGGGTCGAGTCACTTTACCCGTTTATTTTAATGGGTGTTACACGACATGACCCGTTAAGATATCGGGTATGACACGAAAACGACACAAACACGGGAAACGACACAAACACGGGAAATACGACACGAATGCCAGGTTTAATGGTCTCAGGGTTTGGTGGTCCAGCTTGGATCAGATTTGGTACTTTAAAGTAGTCAGGTTAGGATCGGACAGGATAGGCATTGAGTTTTGTCTAATGTTAGGCTAGTATTGATACAGTTAAACTGTAGCTAACTTTTGTTCAGTGATGACTCTATGTACGGGAAGAACAAAAATCACTCATGTTACGCTGAAAGAAGTCTTGTACAAAAACAATCACATCCAAACCAACATTATCCCAACTGCTTTGGAAATCAAAGATTTTGGACAAACCATATCATCTTGGACCCATTAAACAACTCCTTCACGCTGATCATATGGCGTCACCACAAGCTGAAGCACAAGCCCTCTAATACTAGTGTTAAACAACAATCCAAGATAATGTAGAATGTTAGGATGATATTGTCTAGTTGTTATACCGAGAGGATATTCCTCAATGTACTCTGGTGGGTATAGCCGTATAGGCCGATGCTTTACAGTGAGTACATTCGTCAAACCGGACTCAAATGGACAATAAAACTTGGGTTGCAATTCGCCAATGCTAAACGAGTCAATCAGTCGTCAGTAGTGATATTGCTGATCATCACCCGGTGGTGAAGTTTCCTGCTGCAGAAATATTTTCTGCTCCAGCTTCTCTCTTTCCACCACTAGATTTCCTAACTGAAGAAAGTTGAGGTTCCACCATAAAACCAATTGGCAATATGGGGATTCATTCTTAACAGCACACCCCACCCCACCACCAAAAACACCAAAGAAAAGTGCAACACAAAGAGATTTGTGTTTGGTGCCTCAAAGACTGATGCTCTCAAGTCCAAAGCTGCTAGCTCCAGCGTGCCAAAACCTACGTCTGTTGAAGTTATGCCCGCCTCATTTCGAAATGCACAATAGAAGCATTGAGATCAAACTCGGGTCTTATAAAGCAATCCATGTGGTGACAATCAGTGAATATGCAGGAAATACTGCGATGACCCTTGGCTGAGAAAATTTTAATGGGAAGTCTAGTGGGGTTGTGTATGGCAAAGAAAAAAAATCAGATATTAGTGACCGTCATCCTCAAGTAGCCACCGATGATAATGATCTTCAAAGCTTGGTTGCTGAATTGGGGAAAAACATTAAGGAATTTAAAGAAAAATATGGTACTGGAGTTAGTGCGGACGAGGCACTTGATATGTTCAGAGTTTGGGAACCTCATCAATAAGGATGATATGGAGAGTTATGGTTACAACACTACGTTCAGAGTGCCCTTTTATGCAGCAGATTTCGGATGGGGAAAACCATCATGGATTTTATCAACAACGCGGAAATGAAGAGTGTAATTAAGTTCATGGATGCCAGAGATGGAGATGGCAATGACATAGAAGCGTCATTGACTTTCAAGGATGAAGACATGGTCGTAATTGAAAACAATAAGGAGCTGCTTGCATATGGGCCAGTCCATTACAGAATGAGGTTATAAAATTATCAATTAATCATAAGAAAGATGTTACGTTGCTAGATGACCAAGAAATGTATAATCACTCACAATTAGATTTGATATATTTTTGTTGAACAAACGATATTATCTACACTAAGGGGGTGGGGGAGTGGGCTAAGTCTCACAATGAGCTAGTAATAATGTGGTTCAAATTCACCTTTAGCAAAATCAAACCTAAAATCTCTCACTTACAAATGATGAAGAATGTCATTAGATTTGATATCAAGGATGAATAATAAATGAATGTGGTTTTAGTGTTTCAATCTCAACCCTTAATATCAGTGTGACATCCCACATCGCCCAGGGGTGATCCTTAAATGTATATTCCCATCCCTACCTAGCATGAGGCCTTTTGGGAGCTCACTGGCTTTGGATTCCGTTGGAACTCCGAAGTTAAGCAAGTAGCGCACGAGAGCACTCCCATGATGGGTGACCCACTGGGAAGTTCTCGTGTGAGTTCCCAAAAACAAAACCGTGAGGGTATGCTGAGGGCCCAAAGCGGACAATATCGTGCTATGGTAGAGGAGCGGGGTCGGGAAGTGGTCCCGCCCGGACCGGGATGTGACAATTTGGTATCAGAGCCTATCCCTGGCCGCGTGTGTGCCGACGAGGACGTCGGGCCCCTAAGGGGGGTGGATTGTGACATCCCACATCGCCCAGGGGTGATCCTTAAATGTATATTCCCATCCCTACCTAGCACGAGGCCTTTTGGGAGCTCACTAGCCTCGGGTTCCATGGGAACTCCGAAGATAAGCGAGCAGCGCGCGAGAGCATTCCCAGGATGGGTGACCCATCGGGAAGTTCTCGTGTGAGTTCCCAAAAACAAAACCATGAGGGCGTGGTGGGGGCCCAAAGCGGACAATATCGTGCTACGGTGGTGGAGCGGGCCCGGGAAGTCGTCCCACCCAGGCCGGGATGTGACAATCAGACCCAAAGGTGAGTGACTATCGTAGACTTGATTAAATATGATAAATATGGATGCCTAAACTATCTCCGATTTGATTATATTTTATAGATATTATCATTAACTGAGAACTAAAAAAAGAAATGATTCTGTGACAACCCATCCCAAATTTTAAGATTTTATAAATTTTAAAAGATGAGTTTACGAGAATACCCTAGGGGTGAGGGTATTGATTTTTGTTGATCACTATTTTATGACGCGTATGAACTATTACCTTACTGTATTCCAAAAGTGTGTTGGTAAGGATTAGTATTTATTCTTTTATTCTTTTATTTTTGGGGGGTTATTATTTTAAGGAGGTGGTGAAAAAATCAAAGGGAAGGAAGGAAAAGGGGGACGGGCTGACTAATGGCAGAAAAGAAGAGGAGAAAGTGGAGAGTTGCAGGAGGGAAAGGAGGAAGATGGGAGGAGGACCAATCAGAAAAGAAAGAAAGGAGGGAAGAGGAGAGGAAGGGAAAAGAGGGGGATCAGGACCCCATTCTTGGTGACCCGACCCGATCGGCGCCACACACATTTCCGGCGGGTTTTCACCCTGTTTTCCGGTGAATTACATCAAACAACCACTTGGAAACCCCTCTATAACCTTCCCTCTTCCAATTATACCCCAGAAATCATAGATTTTAGCATGGAATTCGGGAAACATCGCACCGGTGGGTGCGGCGGGTCTTGTGTTGATTCTCCCATTTCTGAATCAATTTCTTTCAATTGCCACCATCAATAGACTTCCCTTGAGGTCTGGAACAAAGCCCATTCTTTGGTTGGGGCATCGGAGTTGTTTTGGAGATGAATTAAGAAAACCCAAAACAAGGGTTTCCGGCGGTTCGTGGTCAATTTGAGGGGTTTTCCGGCCAAATTGGCTTGGCTGTAGGTATAAAGTTTGCTCTACTCTTTGAGATCTTCATTTCTGTAATTTTTGAGAATTTTTAGAAATAGTTGAGTTTTTCGGTGAGCTGGGGCGGCCGACCGCCACCCGCGGTGGCTAGTGGCGGCGCATGGCTAGAGAGCCATCATTGTGTTTTTATGCGAATATTATTATGCTAATGATACTTTTGAGACTAAATTGCAGTGGTTTGAATAGTAGTATGTTTGTAGTATTTGTTGGATTAAATGAATATATTCGAATTTGGTTTAAATTCTGGAATTTGGACCTACGAATGGCTTGATCCCTGTTTAGGGTACGTAGGTAGTCTAACGAGACGTTAAATGCAGCCATACAATAATTGGGACAAAAGCCTTGTTTGGGAAATTGGACAATGTGAAGGAAATTGGTAAAATGTGAGTTTTAGCTTTATGTTTTGGTGGTTAAGTGTGGTCATAAATCAATGTGTGAAGAATAGAGGATTGAAGTAAGAAATCATCAGTTTTGGTAAGATAGTTAAACTAGTGTTTAATTTTGGTTTGTCACCGATAATTATTCCTGAAAATAAATCTTTTGGGAGTAGGGCGTTTTTGATTGTGCATTTTTACGCCAAGATATATATATATATATATATATATTTGGAAATACTATGAAATGATTGAGTTTATTGATGGTAGTGATGGTAATGAGTATACTTGTGTTGAGATGTATTGAGAACTTATTATTCTTGGCTTATTCATAGGTATGATTACTTGCATATAATGATTGTGAATGCTTTAAAGTGTGAAGGTGAGTTTATGGTATTAGTTGAATCAATGGAGTTATGGCATGACTACATTTATGTGTTAGGCAACTCCGACACATAAACTTGCACCCCGGTGTTAGTGCTCCTACCCGTGGCCAGGACACAGTCTTTCACGTGATGTTCACCTCCCGTACCTTACACTCACCTTGGATTCAAGGTAGGTGCATAGGCCTGTCATACAGACCACTATAGGTGGTTCCGACTCTTAGGTGACCCGCAATTATTCGCACAGTCTTCACGTGATCGTAGCACTTGAGCGTACTTATTTTACACCCAGTCCTATCGTACAGACCATGAGAGGTGGTTCCGACTCGTGTGTAGGGATGTTTGATGAGCTATGGATAAGTCGTACAGGTCACATGAGGTGACTCTGACTAGTATGTTGATAAGTTATTGGTTTAGCGGTACATGCCACAATAAGTAGATCCGGCTGACATAGTACTTGGATATTTGATGAACTAGGCTCAGCCGTACAGGTCACTTTAGATGACTCTGGGTAGCATACCATTACATATTGATATAAATCACCTGGTTTACTTATTCTTTGCTGAGATATCTGATATGACATATTGTGGTTTTGTTATGCTGAGTTTGGTATTAAGGTATAAATAACCTGGTTACTACCTTTGTTATGGAAATGGTTTTTGAAAAGCTTTGTTTTCGCTCACTTACATTTTCTAGTTTGAAACCTCTAGATTCTAGTAGCAAAGTTTCTGTATCGTTGAGGATTCGTGGTACTCCCTAGTATAGGTGGCTTTTTATGTTGGCTTGATTATTAGATTAGCTTACTATATTTTTACTTACGCCTTGTATCATATGTTAGAAAAAGGGAAAAAAAAGGGGGGTCCATAACCGCTCACGGGGTATTCGTGTATTTAAGCACTTTTAGATTTAATTTATTCACATATTTACTCTCTATCACAATTTATGGTTTCGTCACCTTTCGGATGTCGGCCAGCACAACTCGATTCAGAATCCTAGTGGATATTCCAGGTCCGGGTATGTCAGATTCTGATTAAGAAGTTTATATGGTGGAAATACATTAGTTGCAATGTACGGACATATTTTTTTTACTCATCAATCCATGTCTCTAAAACGTTTTCAAAGAAAAAAACAAGTCTCTATAAAAATTATTTCTTCTTTACATGTGGGGAACGAATTTTACACAAGCATACAATTCACTATGGTATTCTTGCAACCTAGAAAGAAAAGACAAGTGAGAGACCTTGTCACACTATTGTGGTGTGAGTCAAAGGCACTTTGATGTCTGGGTTAAACTTGAGTTGACTATAGGAAAATGAATTACCGACTATAGGTTTCTTAGAGCATCTCTATTGGAATTCCTAAATTTGGGACAACCTCCGTATAAAATGGGTATAAAACAAGGGAAGTGGGAAGTGTTATTAGCACTCCAAAGATCTTATTTTACACTCCTCACAAGTGTATTTTTCTTTCCCAATATAGAAAGTTTGGAGTGTAGAATGACATTTTTGGAACGCTAATAACAATTCTCTAAAACAAATGTAGGGACAAAATGAATCTCAAATGGATTGAAAAGTGAGTCCCTACAATACAGGGACTCACCAAATACATCCGAACCCACCACCTTTATTGCTGCTGTGCAATTGGAGTTCAGTGGCCAGAATTTGAACTTGGAGTTGATGTATGTTAACGTTGAGAATCAATGTATTTTAAACTAAGTATTAAGTTAATGTTTTGTTCATTAGGTATTGAATCAATGTATTGCGTTTAATTAATAGTAAGCTATGCCATCTTTCCTGTAAATTAATATATGATCCCTAGTTTTTTTCTTTTATTATGTGCCCAACTACGTACCTAATCAATTTGTAAGGATATAATTTAATAATGATGTAATTCTAGGTTTTTTTTTTTTTTTCTTTTTTTTGGAGAAAAAATTTGGTGTCAGAATTTGAATTTTTGTTAAAAAGTTCACAAAAATATTTTATGAGAACGTAATGTTAAATTAATTCAAAAAGGGTTAACATAAACAAAAAAAATGTGCTCCTAATCAAATTATCACATAAAATCATAAAAACCTCAAATTTCGGGATTCCACTATAAGAACTCCCATTGTAGGCAATATTGCTTTAGGGACATAAAGATTATTTTTAAGTCCTTAAATGAGTACTCAAAAGTGGTGGTGGGAGTCCCTAAATAGGGACTCCCATTGGAGATGCTCTTAGTTAAGATATAATTACCTTCACATGAAAATGAACATAGGATGATTCATTAGGGCATGCGCGGTGCTCTCTAAGTAGTTGGTTTGAACCTTATGTTATCCCACTCATTTGGTCCACAAAGTATGACTATGGGAGACGTGATGAGGGACACCAATCAAGAGTCTCGTTTAGGGATAGCTTTTAGGCTTTTTGGCCAAAATGGTCCCTGAGATTTACATAACACATCACTTTGGTCCCTGAGATTAAAAATCAATAGAAATTATCCTTGAGATTGTCCACCATCCATTATTTTGGTTATTCCGTTAAAAACTCCGTTAAGTGTCCTGAAGCTCTTGACCGGAAGTTTGAGCAATTTTCAAAACTTCGTAACTCAATCGTTTCTTAACCAAATTCGACCCATAATATATCAAAATGAAGATAGGAAATTGTAGAACAAGATTATACCTATTCAGAAGACCAATGGTTACTGGAGCTGGCCAAAAAATAGCTTGAAAGGTGATTGGTCCGCTGGAAAATTGGAAAACTCGCCGGAAATTGGGTAAACTTTAAACGTTCATAACTTCTCCAATACTCAACGAAAACAAGTGATTCAAAAATAAAAATCATACTTCTTGATGAGACAAAGAGAATGGTACCTTTCTTGATGGCTAAATCACCGTGGTTTGGCTATAAAACGGCTCGAAGTGGCTATCTTGGTCTCGAGTTAGCCAATTTCAAGCCATTTTTTGGCCAAACCACGGTGAATTAGCCATCAAGAAAGGTACCATTCTCTTATTCTCGTTGTGAAGTATGATTTTTATTTTTGAATCACTCAATTTCGTTGAGTATTGAAGAAGTTATGAACGTTTAAAATTTACCCAGTTTCCGGCAAGTTTTCCAATTTTCCCGCTGACCAGTCACCTTTCAAGCTATTTTTCGGCTATCTCTGGCAACCATTGGGTTTCCAAATAGGTATAATATTGTTCTACACTTTCCTATCTTCCTTTTGATATATTATGGGTCGAATTTGGTTAAGAAACGATTGAGTTACGAAGCTTTGAAAATGACCCGAACTTCGGGTAAGAGCTCCAGGACATTTAACAGAATAACCAAAATAATGGATGGTGGACAATCTCATAGACCATTTCTATTGATTTTCAATCTCAGGGACCAAAGTGATGTGTTATGCAAATCTTAGAGACCATTTTGACTAAAAAGCCTAACTTTTAATAGCAGGATGACCTATGTTTGGGCCATTATTATATGGATCATTATCTCTTGAAGATCTTGTTGTTTGGGAGCCCTTGTGGGCTCGCGGAATCCTCTATTTGGGCTTTATTTGGCTTTCTAAGCCCACCAACTTTGTTGATAGAAAGTGGCACAATGCCTTGGTTGGCCATCATTTAATGCTCACTCCGCCACACGAGAGTTAAGTATAAGCGAAACCTTAAAGGCAATTCTGTTAACTAGGTCTATTTTAGTACACATGGCATCCCTTTTGAGGATAGTGAAATTGGGTTACCATAACATCAGAAAAAGTGAAAGAGTATGAAACCAGATCCCCTCCGGACTCAAATAAACTGAACTTAAGGATCAAATAAACTGACTACAATTATTATAACTTTTAGAGAGCCGCCCTTTTTGTAGCTGTTGGATCAAATTTCAACAGTCCAGATTCTTTGCTCAGGAGACTCAGTTTATTTGGGTCCAGAGGGGATCTGGTTCCAAAGAGTATACCACGCCTAAAGAATTACTTAATATGTAAGTGAAATAAATAAATAAAATAAAATCTAAAGAATTACTTATAAGATACTTATAACATAATAATTATGACATAACAAATTAGAAATTAATCTATTAGGTTAGACTGCAAATATGTGATTAAAATTATCGAAACTATATCATTATCGGTGTATGAGATGCACCGTATATTTGGACAATTAGATTTGCATGGCTGAATTTTAATAGCCTCAATTTAGCTACTCAAAAACTAGTATCCCCTATCTCAAACCTAAATAATTGGGTAATGTTTAGGAGACCAAATTTTTTAAATCAAATTTACAAACCAAATGATGTGGTTGTAGATGATTGAATTATTAATTAAGTGTCGATTAATGTACTTGTTTCTTATTAGTGACACATCATTTGGTTTGCCAATTTGGTTTAAAATTTTGGTCTCCCTAGCATTATTCTAAATAATTTAAACATAATAATCTATGAGTGACATTATTTAATTTCACGCACCAAATTATAACGAGAAATTATCGTTTATAGTCAAAATTTATGTCTTAAATTCAAAATTGTCAGTTTTTATAAAAACTATCATTTATAACCAAAACCTCACATCAATATACCAAATTACCCTCAAAATGGAAAACAAATGCCAAAGAGATTCTCTTTGTGTTCTTTTTCATTTTAGGGTTTAACTATTTTCATATCTCAATTCGAATCCGAAAAGATAGAAAGAGGAGCCTGATGAAATTAAACATTTATAAAAAGATATTTATTCTAATGGAAATTAAGTCAATCAATATATCAAATTTCATTTCTTAATTTACAAGCCTACAACGAAGATCATGATAAAAATTTCACATAACTACAATTTTTGAATATTCTTGTGTGATAATTAATTGATATTTCTTAGAAAATTTTGTTAGAACTATTAACTTCTGGATATTTTTTAAATAGTATTCGGCAGGTAATTATTTTTTATGAAACTGCGATTGCATGTTCTTATGCATTCTGCATATGATCTCTTAAGTAGAGGGTAACCCAAATTAGGCATTTAATTAAGGGAAATTGAGCATAATATAAACAACCGGTGAATCAATTTTAATAAGGAAAAATAATGAAAAAAGCTTGAAAACTTCGAGTTTTAACGATAAGGACAAAATAAAGGGTAAAATGAATAGTACTAAAATTGATTTTTTAGTGTAAAAATGTGGTTTTTCGTTAAAGTGAACAGTACCACGGGCTTTTCGTTAAAACTCCCATTTTAATATGGATCTGTAAAAGGAAAAAACAAAAAGAGGGAGGCGGAGGAAGGTCTTTGCAGCAAATCTGGAAGATGAGAATATTTTAGATCGATTTTATGGTGATTAGCTTCTTCTGTGAGGAGAATCATATATATGACGATTCAAATCCAATGTCTAAGAAAATTGATGTTGTTGCTTATGGATCCCAATATGGTAGCATTGTTACTGGGGAACAACGATGCTTAATTAAGTTTCGGTTTTAGGTGTAATTAAGTTTTAATTTTGAGGGTAGTTAGATCTATTCAAGTGAATTTTTGGCTATATTTGAATTGTTTTGTAAAAACTGACATTAATGAATTTGTGTGCTAAATTTTGGCTATAAATGATAAATACCCAATTATAACCTTCTCATTATCCAAGAAGATTTATACAATTATAACATAATAATCTGCCGAGAAATACACATGATAGTGCCCGTACTACCCGCACAGGCTGCAGTGCAATTGGTCATTTCGCCAGTATTGGGCTCGGCGGCAAAGAAATCCTTCTACGGGGCTAGGGTAGTAACCTAGGGTTAGGGTTTAAACTGGGAACAAGGAACAAAGGGAAAATAATGCAGATGAATCTGTATATGAATCAATGTCCTTTAAAATTTCTAGTAGAAGATAAAATAATGCGGGTGAAGAATAGGAGAGGGGTGTGATGATGCTCACTCTAAACAATATATTCTCTCTAACACATATAATTTGTGAATCTGTGATTAATTAACAAAATAACTCCCACTTAACAAACTTGACCATATTTTTCTAACCTACTAGCAGAAATGCAGCTACACCCCAGATTTAACGTATTTCCTGGCCTGAAAACGCATCAATTGTCCTCCAAACTATAGTACTGTGCACTAGTATCGCCCTCAACGTCAAAAAGATTTGTCGAACGTGACCCTACCTCTTCTTTTTTTCGATCAAAAAAAGAGAGGGCCAACATGAACAACTAACAAGGAACTAATCAAAGTCTACTTATTTCATGACTTGGAGGTGAAGGACATGGCAGCCCAAATACATAAGCAAACCAAGTGATGCAATGCAATCAACAAAATTGCCCTTCTTTGTGTTGAGCTCTAAGGCCTCGTTGGATAGAAATGATTAACTTGGATAACACTATTCATTATATTGAAGGCATTTTGAAGCGAGAAATGGATGACATGTTTCTTATTTTGTCCAAGTTGAAGATTACTCATGAAGAAAAGTTGTCCTTTTAATTAACCTACCATTTTTATGGGAACTAGGAGGGATATCTTTTCTCCATGAGCAACCTTCAACCTAGACAATACGGAAGTTCTCATCCATTTCTTCATTTAAAATGACTTCAATGTAATGAATAGTCCCATCCAAGTTAGTCCTCCCTATCAAATGAGGCCTAAAAGTACCCCGTTCATTAGAAGCTTAAAGGATGAAGAACATCATAGCTAGACTGATTGAGCAAAACTGCTAGCATCTAATAATATATACCAGATAGAGGATGAAGAGCAATATATAGCTAGACTCATTTAACAAAGCCAAAGCAACCTTAGCTAGAATTAAACTCAATTAGAAGGGAGCTTCTTGCCTTTTCTTTAATGAATACAAGTATATAATATTAGACCCTAATACTGTTCATACTGTACATTGCATCCGCAATATGTACATCTACAGAATATGCTAGAACGACCACAATTTTGTATTATATTTTCATATCATAGGATGAAATTTGATTACATCTCAAAGTTTATTTTTAGCAAGGCCTAGCTATTTACACTTTGTACCCTCAATGTTTAATTAGCACATACTGGTTTCCGCAGTTTAAAAATAGCAAAATGAAACCCCCAAAAAATTACAAATTGTTGCAGCATCGACCCTTAATTATGTTGGGCTGTTTGGTTATATGCTGACGTGAAAAAAATTGAGGGATATTAGTGAAGACAAATCAGAACTAGTGAGGGTTGATAGGGATTTTACCACCTGCAAAAGTGGGGATAAAAACACTTAAAAATACTTGCAAGAGTACAAGATTGTCGTAGATACCGACTCAAGCAAGGTCGTTCTCTACAAGAATTGAATGAATAATTTATGTTTAAAACCAACTCTTAATTCAATTATTGAAAACAAAGTTTGGAAAATGTTGATTCTAGAATTTAATATAATAAAAACGAATTTTAAAATAAAATGATTAAAGAAATTAACTAGAGAACAATTTAAAGAAAGTCAATTTATAAAACCTAGGTTTCAGCCATCACCCTAACAATCCTACGTAGTTCTTCTAATTCCTTATGAATTACACATGCATATTTTGAAGGTTAGGTTTTCCTAAAGTATGCCCTACTTAGAACCTCCAACATAGAACTTATATCTAACATGCAACCCGTCCATGGCGTCCAGATCGAATGTGAACATGCAAGACTCATTAAGTTTTGTGAAAACCTTTTGAAAAACCATATAACTCCTAAGACGTGTCGTCCATCCTAAGTAGTTACACATATTAACCACAAGAAGCCAACGCCAATTTTAGGGATAGCCCTGTGCCAAAATTTCATCAAATTACTTTTCTAAATATCCTAATGGTCACGAATCACTAAGACAAATAGATAGTTTAAAGCACAGTGATTAATAATTCAAAACTTGCATGCATAAATTCATAAGCAATTAAATAAAAACTACATATTCATGCTAAGGCTTAAGGCATCGCCCTAGCAAACGAAACTAGTTACTAACAACCATAAAACAAGATATTATTAAGAATATGGATAGAAAACACCTGAAAATAAACTTGAATCGTCAAGGCTCTCTAAAGCCAAAGTATTGCGTTCTCCCCCCCCTTTTGTTGTGTTGAGAACCCTAATGGCTAACAAGCCTTATTTATACTACTCTAATTAAAATCCTCCTAGCAAAAGGTCTTAGAATAAAACTAGGAAACATAAATGATAAAACAGAAAATAAAAGGTTTCCTATTTGAACTAGAATTCGGAGTTCTTAGAAAATCACACTTTTGACTGACTAAATCAACTCCGATTTGGTCCCAAAAGGTCTCTTTTTAAAGCCGAAGACGTCCCCTACAAGTTCTCAAAAGGAATCTTCATCAAAATATACTATCTTGACCTACAAACTACTCAAAACGTCCAGAAATGTCAATCTGAGAAAGCTGCGCGCTGGGCCTTAATTTCATTGCCACGATCAAACGGCCTAGTAGAAAATCTGGAATTTTGAACAATCATCTTGAAAGGCACACGAACATCCTCCAATTGGAATCACTCCAAAATTCATCTGTTTGATCACGTTTTGCTTCAGAGAAAGTCGAATGTCCTACATTGAAAATACATAACAAAGTATCAAAATTCTACCAATATAATTACCAAAATATACTAAGAATAAGGTAAAATATATAACATGAAATCGACTCATCAAGGATATTGTTTGTTTCAAGAATAATGTGCTCCAATATTGCCAAGGAAATTTAGGAGACCCCACTATTTGAGTTCGGATTCTCGCTGGATCCTCTTTGTGAGGATCCCAGGATCGGTAAATCATGTCCATTCATCGTATATCGTACGGTCAGAAATTATTTTAAATATTATTATTTAAAAATAAACATAAATAGTACTTAACAAAAATTGACTACACGATGTATGACGAACGGACACGATTCACAGATCTCCAGGATAGGATCCTCACCAAAACGATCCGGAGAGGATCCTGTTGGCCACTATTGCATATGTGCATCGAAAAAAAGGGAAAAGGATCCAATGATCCTTTTCCTAGGGATCTTAGAGATCACGTGATCGTAACCGTTCATCGTGCGATCAGAAATCATTTCAAAATTAAAAATTTTAATTTTAATTTTAGCTACAGTAAGCTCCCTTCCGAAAAAAAGGTACAATAAGCTGTTTGGGTATAGCAAAGTGGGATTGGCTGAAGAGTTACAGTCATTTTCATACACTCAGCTTGAAGTGCAACACTAAAAGGATGAGTTCGAAAGTGGCAGTTTTGGAGCTGTTTACAAAGAAATTGTGTTTTGTTACGGTTAAGAGACAAGAGAAAGTTGTTTCGAAAAAGCGAGGGAAATCAAAGGTGAAATCGGTACAGTTGGAGGAACTCATCACAAAAATTTGGTTTCTGTTTCGAGGGATCCCAAAAGCTTATTTATTATGAATAAATGAACAATATGCTCACTTGCACATCTTCTTTTAAGGCTGCAGCCATTCCTCGACTGAGAGTAGGACTGTACGAATTGGAGCACACTTTTGTTGGAAAATTGGAACATCAAAAATACCCTGTCTGTTTAGATCTGATTTATTCTAAACATGTGGAAACCTGGACATCAGAAAATAATTCTTTACGTTAACCTAACGGAAGAGTTAATGGTGTAACGATTCGTAACTTAATAGTCTTATTTTTCTATTCTTAAAACTACAGGAATTAATGTATTTCAAACATCAAACCTTTAAAGTGCAAAGTGCAATTTTTCCTACAATTAATTAGAATAGTTGGTACATCTTGAAGCTAAATACATAACCCAAGTGTAAAACATTATTTAGCACTTCTCGAAGTATCACTTTGGTGTTCCACCTCCAAAATCACAATCTAGTGAACAGAAAATCTATTAGGGTGTGAGCCTCTTACAATTTAGTAGCTAGTGGGGAAAGTGAATTGCTCGTATGGCCAATTATCACATTAAATAATATGATAACCCTAAATAATATATAGTATTACCTTTTGTTGTCTACTTATTTTCATCGATTGTGTGTATTACAAATTAATAAATACGACGTGTAGGTATTATCTACTGTGATGATGATGAATGTATGAACACATTCCCCTTCTATTCTCATTAATCCATACATATATAGGAAACCATGCCTACATGTTCTATATATACACAGGATATGAACATTGCACTTGGCCAACGCAGTTAAAAGATAAAAGAGACTGCTTAATACTACAGTTTTAGCAAATTATGGGGTCCTTGATTTAATATACAACTTCAAGAATCACTCAAAGTTGGTATATTTTTGGCCACTCACTCCATCATCTCTTCCTTGCCCACGCACAAGCTATACATAAGGAAACTCAGATTGTAAAACCAACTGGAAATATCACAACCTAAACATAGAATTATTGAAAAAAAGATGAAAAACAAGTTAAGTACTGCCAATCATGTTGAATATTATCAAACAGACTTATAGTCTTATAATAAGTGAGCAAAATTAAAGCTAAGGTATGATAATTAGCCTTGATACACTGTTATAATAACAATGTAGGGTTTGTTTACACAGCTAGTCTTTCAGCAGATGTTCCATTCTTAATCTAACAAGAAGGTACGAATTTCGGTCCCGTTAATAATCTTTTCGTTTTTTATTTTTAGCTTTCATTTTGTAACAGTAGACATATATAAAGTGAAGATAAATAAAAGAAATGAGGATAAAATGGGAAGAAAAAATAAAAACAGTTTCTCATAGGAAAAAATTAATATTAACTAACAGAGAACAAGCACAACCAAGTCCAATACAATCAAAATTATAGGGCACTCCTAGGACAACTAGGAATAGTCCTATGTAAAAGTAGTTGCAACTCGATTTGTTTTCGAAGTTTTTCCCATGAGTAATGTTAGGAAGACTAAATTTATAAATTAAATAACATGAAAGTTGATGAGTAGATTATTACTTAAATGTTAATAAACGTGCTCATTTCCTATTGGTGACACATTATTTAATTTGCAAATATAGTCTATAAATTTAGTCTTCCTAGTATTACTCTTTCCCCATACATTCGCATTCGCTTCTCTTTCCTCTCCTTTAAGACCACTTCCAGCATTGGCTGGAGCTCGGGGGACAGGCCAGCAAACAGGGTCCGATAGCTCGGCCTATTGACTCCAATGTGTGGGAGCCCGAGGGCCAGGGCAGGCCCGAGCACCAGGCCTGTCACGAATTGCCAGCCCGCGAGCCCAAAGGCTATCTGACGCAAGGCTAACGTTAGCCCCTTTTTTTATTTTTTTCTGTCAGGCACATGCACTGCACCCGCGTGGGGGCACGTCACCAAACATGTTTTCAGCGAATGGGGCCCACGACGCAATTTCAAATTGTTACTGTATGGGAAGCCACGGCTTCCCATGGTCCGTTGGATCTCAAGGCAAGAAAATGTGGACCGTCAGATTTGCTACAGTAGAAAAAATAAAAAAATCTTATTTAATATCAACCGTTGGATCTAAGATCAACGGTTGATATTATTCTCCTTTATAAATAAAAAAAATAGTTTTAAAATTCAAAAATGTTACAGTTGTGCCACATGGCACAATCTGGAGTGTTGGAATTCAATTTTTTTTTAAATCCAACGGTAGAGATTAATTAGTTTGAATAAAAAAAATTTAAAAATTAAAAAAATGAATAAAAATCAGAAAAAAAATTTGAAATTTTTTTAAAAATCTTATCCGAAATTACAAATAAAATTATTTTGTATTATTTTATAACTTTTCGGATAATGACACGTGGCGCAACGAGAACAATTAAAAATCCGAAATTACAAATAAAATTATTTTATAAATAAAAAAAATACTAATATTTTATTGCCTATCATCAGGGCTATTGAAGTGCAACGGTGGAGATGCAAAATGCGATTACTGTTCATTAAGGGTAGTTACTGTTTATTGGGTGGATAGCATAGTGTATTGCCTGGGGGATCCGGAGGGTTCCCACACTAGAACTACTCTAACAAAAATGACATGAAAACTAACGCAAAAACTTAACAAGCTCACCAAACAGGTCTGAAATTTCAAAATTTCAATTTTTTTTTTTTCTGTATAATTCATTGCCTCCTGAAATTAGATTAATTAAAGATAAAAGCATATGGATTAATATCCAATTAAACTGGAGTCGGAGCAACTCACCTTCCTGAAACCTAATTAGTCTCCTTAGGCTTGTTCACCTGAGGAGGAATAGTCGCATCAGAACGCTCACGCTCTTTTTCCATGGAAGCCATTTCCGCTTTATACCTTTCATATAAAAGTTTCTTTAGCGAAATTCCGCATTTGTACCCGACCGCAGACTGGCTCACTACTGGCTCACTAATCTCTGGTGAACGATCACGAACTCGACTTTCTCTCCCTCTTTTGTCAGTCTTTACCCACTTGAACGAGAAAGTTTCTGCATTAATTGTACCTGATGGCTTCAGTCTCATCGTGTCTTTGGCTAAACCAACACCATTATCATCATCATTTGTCCATTCAAATGAAGAAGAAGGAGGATGAGGAAGAGGTTGTGGTGGTGGTGGTGGACAAGTACGCTGCATGATTTCGTTCACGGAACAGTACTTATTAGGGTGCTTAAACTTGTACCTTTTTCTGTTGTTGTTGTTGATGGGAAGAAGAGGTTGGCGAGAGTGATCATTTTCTTCTGAAGGTACGCCATTGTTTTCGTCCCCGCTGCTGGAGTCATGAACGCGTTCATTCAATTGGAGGGACTTGTTTCTCGCATGGCAGTTCTTCATGAGGAAAATGAAAATCCACCGGAGAAGGAGAGAGAGAGAGAATTCCGTTTTCTGCTGTGGTAGGAATTTGGGGGAATTGGGATATTAATTAGGATTTCATTTAATTTTGTTGGGGTGTCTGATGACGTGGCAGAGCGGTTATGCAATGTGTCTTGTTTTTTTACAAGAGTAATCTTATTCATACTATGTTTTTGTACAACATTTTCATATCACCTTAGGTGACATTTGATGTGAACAGCCACATCATTTGAATTAAGGGGTTTTTGTATCTAGGTCTAAAAACATAGGTAGTTTTTAGGACTAAGTCCAGTTATCTAATTACATATTTTGATATCAATTTTGCCCCTTCAGATAAATATATTTAATTTCTTAAAATTTTTTTTTATCATTTATTCAGTTTTAAAATTTTGAATGTTTAAATACTTAAACTAAAATATTATCTAGTAACTACCTACGATTTATGAAGAAAACAAAACCGATATAATCTAGTAACTACCTATTGTATAGGAAGAAAAATGCTTTATACCTACAAAGCAGATATAATCTACCTGCAAAACAAAAATAAACTACCTATTGTATTGGAAGAAAAATGATGGGAACCTACATGACGGAACATAGAAATATAAATATGATATGATGTATCTCCATTAAAGGAACGAATTTAGAGAGAAGAACACAAAAATATCACCCATGAAAAAAAGAGACAAAAAAGAGGAGGATTGATTCCATGATCTAACAGAGAGAATTGTTTGGAAGAAGGGAAGGAGGGGGGATGAAACGGACTGGGGGTTGAGGTGATTATATGCCTATAGCTAATCCTACAATTAAGGAATTAGTTAAACCACAAATAATCCCATAATTAAGAAATTTTGTGTATTTACTATAATTCATAAGTCTAAGGGGTAAATATGGTATAAACCACAAATAAGCATACGTGGAATCTCAATTATTGGACCTATTTCAATGGAGTGGACTCATCCTACTAATGGCTCACAAAATTGGATTTATATCCAGTCATCCCTTGAATTTAATCAGATTTTTAAATTTAGTTCATTATTTAATAAACTAATAATTAAGAAAAACTAGTTAATTAAATGATGATTGTAGTATACGAGGAGTCTTTCTTATTCCTTCTTTGGGTTTTGCAAATTTTTCAAATGATGTGACCGTCCACATCAGATGCCACCTAAGATGATAGAAATGTGGTATAAAAACATGATATGAATAACATTACTCTTTTTATAATTGAAGTAGAATTCTCTCCCCTTCTATTCTTATCTCCTTCTATCCCTTCTTCTCACATATTATTTTTTTGTCTTATTGTCTCTATAAAAAAATCAATATAAGATGTTAACATATTAAATCATAACCGTTCAAATAGAAAGAAATATAGATTAGAAGGGAAGAGAATCCTCCTCCTTTATAATTAATATGTTGGAACTCTACCCTTAATGATTGGTTATTATTTAGAAATTTTTTTATTAGAAAAGTAATAATCATACACCATTTGACCAAAAACGCATAATTTTTCTCTTTACACTATTTTATGCTATTAACCATAAGATTAAATAAATTAAATGAAAACAATGATCAGGATTAAATAACTGTGTATGTGAGAAAAATAATGTTACGTGTTTAACATTGGTGTTTTTATTATTGGTTTTTTTTTTTATTAGCATTTCACATAATGTTGAATACACCAAGCTTAAAATTTAATGATAATGACTTATATAAATCTCATAAGGTTTCCAAAAAAAAAAAAAAATTGAATACACACAAGTCACTTTTAATATGTATATTCTGAGATTCTTTATCTTTTTCAACTCTCCAAACCACTCTCACGTTTCATTGTAGAACAAAAACATAACCATAAAACTACAAACACGTTGATTAAAAAAATTATTTTTGATGATAAGCAAGCTAGAGCACCTACTACTTTCTCAGCGCCATTACTATGAGCTAGCAGAAGTAATACTTCTTTACGAAAATGCACCCTGCATAACAAAACATGGGGCAACCCCTACAGAAAAAAAGAACATCTGTTAATAGGATTATTTATTCAATTGCTTGCTGTATAAATGCAGAGAGTGCAGAAACACATGCAAATAGGATCAAACAATTGTTGGCATCACATTGTCTAGATACTATTAAGTTGATGTATGACGATAGTGTGTTTAGGACAATGAAGCGATAGAGAAATAGAAGAGATCTGGACTCACACCGGGCTTTGACATCAGACCAAATGTGTATTGGAATCGCTTCAATAGAGAAATTAGAAAAATTCCGGCATCACACCGGCCTTCAGCTTCACATCGAAGGTGCCTTGAATGACTTTATGTATTTGCACATATGATGTGAAGAGTGTGAGGTGTATGTAGAAAATATGGGTGTATAAAAAATGTAAGGTGTATGTTGAGAGTGTGGATTGTGAGAGTATTATGAGAAAATATGTGGGTGTATTAAAATAAAATTTTAATTGTAAAAACAAATGTCGAATGTATTCAATAATATGTGGAGTGTTGATATATATAAAAAGCCTTTATTATTTTGACAATATGTGATATCTTTAATTTCCAATATGAAAAATAGAATTTTAACGAAAAGCTCCAGATATTGTTCACTTTAATGAAAATCCACATTTTAACACTAAAAAATCAATTCTGGTACTATTTACTTTACCCTTTATTTTATCCTTATCGTTAAAACTCAAAATTTTCAAATCCTTTTTATTAGTTTTTCTTATAAAAAATTCAAACTTGTGCGCAAAATGGCACACTCACTGTACCTGAACAATTGGCCTATCCATATTTGCGTTTATTTTGAAGTTTATGATGATGGCTTGAGAAGCAATACAGTTGTCGTACATGGTCATATAAATTGGAGCAATCTTGTGGTAGTGCAGAGTCATGTATATCACATCCCATCAATCGCATTCATAGTGCTATGCAGTTTTGGAGAAACCAAAAATGGCATTTTGCAACCTAAAGATTTAGTTTAGAAATACGAACCCCGATCCTCTCCGGATCCTAATAATCTAAGTCTAAGAATCAAACGATCCGAGTTGTTAAAATTTGATCTAATGGCTACAAATAGGGGGTTCCTCTAAAAGTTATAATAATTGTAACCGTTAGATCAAATTTCAACGACTTGAATTAAATGATCCTTGAGCTCATATTATTGGGATCCGAAGAAGATCCGGGTTCTAGAAAAACAACTAACTAGCTCTCGTTTACTGGTACTTGCTTTATTTTTTGGTTGAAATGGCAAGCCTGAGCCCCAGCAAAATGGAAAAAAAAAACGGGTACTTTCTTTTTCAATGTCAAAAGGATGTCAAGTTTGAATCTCCGCAGAGCATAGTGAAACTTGGGAGGGTAATGTTCCAGTACCCTAGCAGCCTTTTGTCACATTACGCGTACGGTGGCGCCTTTTGAGCTGAATTTCCATCGAGTACCAGATGCCAGTAGATGAATGGATGCTTGGGAGTGTTATCCGAAATTGTAAAGGTTGTTTAAACTCAAGGCTGCTATATAGGGCCATTTTACATGGGAATCTTTCAGGTCAAAGCACAGAGCTAGTTGATTGCTTTAACTGTATGGTTTTGTTGTCATGAAGCGTTATCTCTAATTATTATTTTTCTCATTTAAGTCCCAAATTATACCGATATTGATCTGAAAGACTCATCTTCCAATAAAACTACAATCTAGTAATATTCACCTCTACTTGTAATTTATAGGTGTAAGGTCACAAGTTTGACTCTCATAAATATTAAGTTCAGTACCTAATTATGATTGATTAATTGAGTGTTCGGCCCAGATCCCCTTCGTCATCATCTTTATATCAATAGACAAAAAAGAATAACATCTTGTAAATAAAAAAGTTTTTTTTTAAACGAAAAAAAAGTATTTTAATTGTAGAAAATATAATTTCTACATAATAGAAGGATAAATGTAGTATAAACTTAAGGTTAATTGTATTGCACGTACACAACCAAAACATCGAACATACTCAAAACGGAGTTGGTGCCGCTTGAGTTTGTAGAAATACAGGTACGAACTATTGTATTTAGCAGTTCTTGAAGTTTGTTGTTCCATCTCCAAAACTTGTCAGTTTTGTTCTTTTTGGGTCAGGTAATATTCCAATGTCCTATCGCACATATCGATATATTCAGAGGCCGAGCTAGCATCAAAGTGTCTTATTTGCTAAAAGTAAATGAGGTTGGAAGCAAGATATATAAGATATAATTAAATAAAATTGTTATTAGTATTTCAAAAATTTTATTCTACATTCTTTATAAGTATATTTTTGTTTCTAATTATAGAAAGTCTGGAGAGTCAAATAAGATTTTTTTGGAGTACTAATAATAACAAGTTATAATTATTTATTAAGAATGTGATAGTAAAGTATTTAATAATAATATGGTTCAAATAGTATGATTTTATTTGTATGTATGAATAGTAGTGGATACAACCACACGTCTTATTATATTTCCTTTTAGAAAAAATTAGGATTTGGTCCTTATCCATAAATGTTTTTTTACTGAAACATTAATAGTTTTAAATTTTCTGTTGAAGTCTTTTGACTTTTGTATATGTCAAATTTTTAAGTTTAATCAATTTCTAGGTCAGATTTTCTTTCTTTAACTCAAGAAACACATTTATTCATTTCCGTTTTTGTTCTTGATTCTGTTTAGGATAGTTAATTTATATGTAAGGGATTTTATTGTTGTTCCATATCCCTAATATCCTCTCTTCTTCTTCTTTTTTTCTTTTTTTTTTCTTTTTTTTCTTTTTAAGAAGAAGAAACGGTAGCGGATTTATTCAAAGACTTAGAAAAGCATACAATCATCAAGGAGTGTCACAGATTAAATCCGGGTGCTCCTCATACCAATAATTAGGAAAATTCGACATTATAGCCAACTTGGCTACTTTATGCGCCACACAATTGGCAGATTTACGAACCTGGCAAACTTTTGACTCCACAAATCACTTTAATTTGAGATTTGAGTACAAAATTTTATAGGTTTGAAGAATTAAGTTATTCTTCTCTAGCTCTTTCGTTGTGTCTGCCTAGATACTCATGGCTAGGCAAATTTTGGAAGATGTCATCCGGTACTTGAATAGGCAAAGATTAAAAGAGGTGCATCTGGTATTTTTCTTCTTGACATATACCATCTTAATTGGATTGAGTACGTGTTGTGTTGTATGTTTGTAACCCTCATCGGGACAAGATATATGATTTCATCTACTTTTGAATATTTATTTTATTCTCATTTTTCTTTTGGTTGATTTCAATTCATCTTTTATCAAGATTGTGGTCACTTTCATGCCTCTTTTGTTTGGGCCTTAATTTGGGATTGTTTTAAACGTAATTATGTTGAGGTTCATTTTGTTTACTTGTAATTGCAACAAATGACAACCATTATTCATGCTATGCTTGCATAAATGACGTCATATATGTATGTAAGTCCTTTTTGGAAATTTTGTTTAAATTATTTGGCGAAAAAGATAAATTGTTAAAGAAAAACAATTATGTGTTGATTGTGTTTGGCATAACGATTGGCTTAAATGCATCAAGAAGTTAAAACACATATATACTTTGAGTCAAGTTGAAAAATATTTTGGCTTCAATATAACATTTGAGTGTAAAAGTGAAGCTCGCTCCAACAACAAGAAGATATTGTATTCCAACAAGAATAATAACATTTTAAGTTTGATCCCGATGTTTTTTCTTTCAAAACACACATATACTCAAACGTTAACCATTTATCATTTTTGGACTCAAATATAAGAACATATACTAAATCATTATAGATAGATCCAACGATCGCGACAAAACTTAGAGGAGATGAGTTTTTTTATTAACCATTTAATTTTCGTTATCGACTCGAAACAGCTTAACCTCTAAGTTTCTAACACTGATCAATATGCATCTGAACAAATCTTGTATGCAGATAATATAGTTAAGTGAAAAGTTGAATAATCAATGATGGTGATATCATGAAAATTTCTACTATGTTAGACATTTTTCACGACCGTTGAATGGGCTTAACTATAATTTTGAATGGCAGGGACTAAACAATCATTCCGAAATAAAATTTGAGTATGCTTAGTGGATGCCATTTGGCATATAATATATGCTGATATCCTTTGTTACTTAAAGTGCAAGCAACCGAAAAGTAAATTTCCTACAGATTATGGAATCAATGGGACGTAACACTTTTGCACATTTTTATATCGAATGAGTGGCTACCATAGTGCCATATCATGTGAATTGATAACCAAGTGCGATTCTATATTGTTTTGGGAAACGTACTACCAACCTACACGTCGCCCCTTTTTTGTTACATTATCAATGGGTTTTGACTATCTTAGCACCACTTAAAATAGGTTGACATTAGAGAGATCAGATCACTGTCTCTCTATCTTAATTATGACTGATATATATATATAAATGTATTAAATTAATGATAATAAAATTAAGAAACGTTAAGTTTATTAAACACATGTTAGTCAATGGTCACAGAAAAACTATAACTATTTGGGGTGCAAAAGGTTTAATCTCATTAGAGAAGCCAAATAGGTGGCCTCTCTGTGGTCTAACCATTGATTGACATGTTTTTATAAACTTAATTTTTCTTACCTTTATTATCATAAATATATCATTCATGATTAAGACCACATCCATTTTGAACACAGAAAATTTGATTTTTGGACTCCTTTATATCAATTAAAAAGAAGTTTAACTATCAACTGCCATATCATGTGATCCACAAAAAATGGTCTAAAACATTAATCTTCCTAGCATTTTCCCTTAGAATGTGTTTTAACTAGTTATACAATTAAACTATGAAACGAGAATATCATTTAACAAGTTTACTCGAGTTAGAGAGTGTTGTTCAGATATGAACTTGTTCATATTTTTCAATTTGTTATATAAACTAAAATTTTAAGCAATTTGTCAAACCAACTTTACAAAATCATTAATTTGTTTTCTCACCCTAATTCTGTTAAATTTTACATCCAGTATAAGTCATGTGCGAGCATATGACTTGTGCTTGGGGTTATTTAGGATATTTTAACATATTTTCACAAGTTTTTAACTTTTCTTTAGTACAAACACTTACACTTTTTACTTTTCTTTAGCACATATGCATCTACAACTCAATTTATGGCACAAAAACGTCAACTAGTTTCTCATTTATAAAGCATGTGACATGCTAAAATGTAAACTCCCACTTGTGTATCATTACATATTTGGAATAACCAGAAGAGAGTGCATTGCATGATCATTTCATTCCTATCATATCAAAAATATTGTTCCATTGCCTGAGAAACTCTACAGTTTTTTGTCGAATACAACTTAATAAAAGGGAAGTGAGGTATTAAAATCACCGAAACAACCCTAAACACAAATCATGTGCGATGCACATGGCTTATATTGGATGGAAAACTTAACGGAGTTAGAAGAAGATAACAAATTAATTATTTCAAAACGTTGGTATGACAAATTGCTTAAAATTTTAGTTTATATAACAAATTAAAAAATACATACAAGTTCATATAACATTTAAAAAAAAATTCCCAATAAGTATTCATTTGGCAACACAATATGGTAAAAGAACATTGTTCTTTAGCAAAACGAGATCCTATGCCAATGCTATTGCTATCTCATGGGCGAGATTTTGATACGAATTTAATCATTATTTTCTAAAAAGGAAAAATCATCTATGGTATTTTAATCAGACATTGAAATTCAAACGAAAGGATTACTTTATTTACGTAACAAAAAAACAACGAACCATGAGCGAAAAACAGAAGAGTATTTGTTGGTGATACAGTCTAAAATGAATGAAAAAGGTCCCAATAATAATTTAATGATTTGTTCTTTTTTTTTTTGTGACGATAATTTTTCTTACTCCCAAGTATTATTATTTTGTTAATACAACAATATAATTAAAACAAAATTGAAATATTTGGTTTAAATCAATAATGGCTCAACCATAATATTTGCTATCACTCGCATTTACGAGAGACAAACTTAAAAACAGTAACACATTTGGATGAAGAAGATAAAATTGAAATTTTGACAAAAGTCAAAATTTATACATTATCATGCACCAATCAACTTGTTCGGATTCATAAATATAGAAATTTAAAATTTCCGTGGAAAATAAAAACTTGAAATTTGGAACCTAATTATGAAGTTTAATTAAATTTCATGTAAATAACTGTCACTTCCAAATTTTTATGGGTGAGGGTTTAAAAATAGCAAATTCTGTATTCAAATTATATTGTTCTTTTAAGTTAATCAAACAAGAAAATTCACAGATTCTACAAAATAAATCTCATCATTTTAAAAATTTGTAGTAATCTTAAATTTTCTCACTCAAACAGCGTGTAACTTGCAAATGGAGAAATCAGGGTGCAATATAAGATAGTGAACGCCTAATTATTTGATTACCCAAGTAAATAACGACCCTACTAATTAAAAAATTAAAGCAAAAAAAAACAAAAAAGGTCAACTTTTCAAAGTTGAATAAATACCAGGAAATATCACCAACATTTCTCCGGCTTTCCTCTAAAAATTAAAAAATAAAAATAAAAAATCTCAGGCTTCTTTTACAAAACACCAAATAAATCTCACATAAAAAATTAAAAATTGGGCAGGAAATCTCGTTCTTGTCCGAAAAGAAGCTCAAAATCCAGTGGCGAATCCGTCGAATCAAACAAAAACCAAAGGGCAATTCAGGTATTCCATTTCTACCTACACCTCCCGGTACTCGACGCGTGACCGCGCCTTCCCAAACAAAAGGCCGCGAGTCCACTGGAAAAGCACTATAAAACCCCCCAGCTCACGAAACTCTCAAAATTCAAAATATCCACCGCAAAAGCTCTCAGGAAACCATGAATTTGCGGAGCGGGTTTCCGCTGCTGCACCAGCAATTCAAGGCGCTGTTCAGCAAGAACCTCCTCCTCTCATGGCGGAACAAGAGGGCCACATTTCTCCAGCTCTTCTCCTCCTTCTTCTTCATCTTCCTCATCTTCTGCATCCAGAAGGCGATCGACGCGCGCAACGCCTCCTCCACGGCGTTCGAGAGCGTCGCCAATCCTCCAGCCCTGGCCGCCCCGCCGATCCCGCCGTGCGAGGACAAGTACTACATTAAGATGCCGTGTTTTGACTTCGTCTGGAGCGGAAGCGACAGCGCGAGAATTCAGAGAATCGTCGGCGCTATTAGGGATAATAATCCCGGTAGGCCGATTCCTTCGGGTAAGGTAAGGAGTAGGAGTTTGAATTTTCGTTGCCTTGTCTCGTGTTTGGCTAGCGAGAAAATGGGAGAGAAAAATGTTGCAGCTATTTTTGCTTTTCTTTTTTTAGTTTCTAAATTTTTCTAAATTTTAATTGTGGAAATGATAAAAATTTGATATTTCTTGGCCACGTCAGCTGTGCGAGAGTTTAATTGGGTCTTGCTTGAGATTTTGACTATGGGCATATTAATTTGTTTAATTTAATGGAGTTGCTTGTTTGATTTATGAGTGCACATACCAGATTTACAAATAAATGAGATTCAAAGTTATCTATGTAGCGCCAAGACAACTGATAACGTTAGTGAGAAACACTTAAAAGGATCAAACTTTTGACAAATAAAAATTTTAGTAGCGTTATTGTTTTTGCTTATTCGTGCGCATTTTATATTTTTTTTCATTGAATGTGAAAATTGTATGAAATTATATGATGATGCTGAAGTATTCATTTCTGAAATGTATGAGTTCAGTGGAACCTTTTTTTTTCCTTGGGTTATATGTACTGCAAAGAAACTTTTCAAAATTGTAATATGAAAAAAAAAAAAAAAAAATTAGGTTTGGTGGTTGATAAATTTAGGCTAAATGGAGGGGAAAAAAATTGGAATCTTAATCCTTTTTGCTTATCTTTGTAGGTGGGTTCAGAGAGTTTGTGTTATGTTTTGTTCATGTGCATCGTTTGTTGTCTAAACAAAGTGATGATTGGTATGGTGTTAGTATGTTGTTTTCGTTGCAGGATCCTTGAAAATCCAAATTTAGCATAAGAAAGTCTGAATATCAAAATATCGGATAGTAACTCTTGTCGTGCTGTTTATTTGTGAAGGTCAAATCATTTAGGACACCAGCTGAAGTGGATGCATGGCTGTATAGTAATCCTATGCACTGCCCAGGAGCTTTGCATTTTGTGGAAAGAAACGCCACTGTTATCAGCTATGGCATACAGACTAATTCTACTCCTGTTGCAAAACGAGGGCAATATGAAGATCCCACTTTCAAATTTCAAATTCCGCTCCAGATTGCTGCTGAGCGTGAAATTGCACGGTCTCTGATTGGAGGTAATAGGTTTTGTTTCTCATAGTTCTTTATTGTTTGCAAAAAGCCTTACTTACATGATTTTAAGCTTGACCTTGGCTCTCACATAATGACTTGTCAGATCCAAATTTTAGCTGGTTCGTTGCATTCACGGAATTTGCACACCCTGCAATGGAGCTTTTCTCTGCGTTGGACACAGTAGGACCGACCTTTTTTCTTGCAACTGCCATGTTTGGTTTTGTGTTTCAAATGACTTCTTTGATCACAGAGAAAGAACTAAAGCTTAGACAGGTGATGGATCTAAAGCAGCTTTATGTTAATGCGTGTGATTCTGTCCAGTTAAATGGGTTTAAGTATTACTGCAGTGTTGTTCTTTTGCATTATCAATTAGTTATAATGTTTTATCTTGTTTTGGCCAACAGGCAATGACAATGATGGGTCTCTATGATACTGCATACTGGTTCTCATGGCTCACATGGGAGGGAATTATTACGCTTCTTTCATCACTTTTCATCGTTCTCTTTGGAATGATGTTTCAGTTTGATTTTTTCCTTAACAACAGTTTTCTGGTCTTGTTCCTTGTCTTCTTTCTTTTCCAACTCAATATGGTAAGACTGTTTTTTGTAAATACTTGTTTTGATTCATTATTGTACTTGCTGAAATGTTTTTAAGAAGCAATCCTTATAATAACCTCTAATCCATCCATTCTAACATTTCATGCAGCTTGGTTTCGCCTTTATGTTGTCAGCCTTCATAAGCAAATCATCATCATCAACAACTGTGGGGTTCTCTATATTTATTGTTGGTTTTATGACCCAGGTAAGATTGTCAGTTCAACATTTTGTATTACGGGTTGTTAGTTTAATGGTATTCATAGCGAATTTTTTCCTTGCAGCTTGTTACAGCGTTCGGATTTCCGTATTCTAATAGTATCTCCAAGACCTACCGAATCATCTGGTCATTTTTTCCACCTAATCTTCTTGCCAAAGCTCTACAGTTACTAGCTGGTGCAACATCCACTCCTCAAGATATTGGGATTAGCTGGAGTAGAAGAACAAAGTGTGCACCAAATGATGATGAATGTGTTATAACAATTGTATGTAAACACATTGATCCTCAAACTCCAACACATACAATAGTTTATAAGTCTTTTGATTGTTTCTAATAATTAATACTTTCATTTAAACTTTGATAGAATGACATATATGTATGGCTGGTGGTCACGTTCTTCCTCTGGTTTGTACTGGCTATCTACTTCGATAATATCATCCCTAACATTTCTGGTGTGAGAAAATCGGTGTTTTACTTTTTAAATCCTTGGTACTGGTTTGGGAAAGGTGGAAACAAAGTGAAAGGTAAATAACACTGGAAATTCAGGTTGTGCTTGAGTTTGTGTTGTTAGATGATATTTATGGCGATGTTTTTCCTCTTTTTCATAGAGGGCGGCATTTGCAGTTGCATAGGTTCAATTCCATCACAGGAGCAACTTACTGCAGATGATGAAGATGTCCTTGAAGAGGAGAACATTGTAAAACAGCAAACTAGGGAGGGCATAGTAGATTCAAACGTTGCTGTTCAGATACGTGGCCTTGTCAAGACATATCCAGGAACCACCAAAATTGGTTGCTGTAGTTGCAAGAGGACTTCATCTTACCATGCCCTCAAGGTAAAGAACCTTTTCTGACTTTTTGTATTTAGAAAAAAGTTGAGACTGAAAGGACATCTTGTATCACTTAGCTGCGTAGAGGAATTGCCTTCTGAGCTAAACTTATGGATATTTCATGATTTTCATCAGCCATCATTCATATTGTAATGCTTGAGACAAAGAATATAACGTAGACACAGCGTATCTGATCAGTTTTCTTCAATTAAATAATGTAGTAACAATGGATATCTTTTGAATAACCTTCAGGGTTTATGGGTGAACTTTTCCAAGGATCAGTTATTTTGTTTACTTGGACCAAATGGAGCTGGAAAAACCACGGCAATCAATTGTCTAACTGGAATCACACCAGTGACAGGCGGAGATGGTAATACTATTCCTTCGTTTTTTTAGTTTATTGATAAAGCAATTCTGGGATGAAATCATTGATAAAATTATAAACTATATTGTTAACAGCATTGATTTATGGATATTCTGCTCGAAGCTCGGTCGGCATGGCAAAAATTAGAAAAATGATAGGAGTTTGTCCGCAGGTGAACTGCTCTCCCTCCTTACACAAACACACATAAACGCGCGCACACAAATATTAAAAAAATATGCAAATTACATAGTTTTCGTCGTGTTGCAGCAACTCAATGAAATATTTAGACTTAAAATCCATCAGTGAAATATTTAGACTTAGAATCCTTATGTTGTCTTTGGTCGTAGTTCGATATTCTGTGGGATGCATTATCTGGCAAAGAGCACCTCCACCTGTTTGCTAGTATCAAAGGCTTGCCCCCATCTTCAATCAAATCGGTATGTGCTATGCTAATTAAAGGAGTAATTCTTCCCAGTATTTCACATGCCTTCTTCGATAGTGTTTGAATTCTTGGTATACTAAAGATGAATCCTCTTCTGATATGTAGGTTGCTAAGAAGTCATTGGCAGAGGTGAGGCTCACTGAGTCAGCCAAAATGAGAGCTGGGAGTTACAGTGGAGGAATGAAACGTCGCCTGAGCTTTGCGATAGCCCTCATTGGTGATCCAAAGTTAGTCATTTTAGATGAACCGGTATGGAAATTAGAATTTTTTTCCCCATTATATTTGAAAATAAAGTTCAGAGATTACATAGGACATCAGGACATAAATCTGCTCTGAAGATTAGCCCTGAATTAACTGATATAATAATCAGACCTTTATTTAAGCTGCATGCCTAGAATCAACCCTTATACTAAATGACAACTATCAGCCTATACCAACGAGAAAAAGTTTATCTAGACACTCGACATTTATATGATTTAGTTTATGATCTGCAGACAACTGGTATGGATCCAATAACAAGAAGGCATGTGTGGGACATCATAGAGGATGCGAAAAAAGGGCGTGCAATTGTCCTTACCACTCACTCGATGGAAGAAGCTGACATTTTAAGTGACCGTATAGGAATAATGGCAAAGGGTAGGCTCCGTTGTATTGGAACTTCAATCAGGCTTAAGTCCCGGTTTGGGACTGGTTTTATTGCTAATGTGAGCTTCACTGGAAGCACCAATGGACAAAGTTCTCCAAACAGGGATGCAGTTACTACACCTCACCATGAGGCTGTGAAGCAGTTCTTTAAAGATGTATGTTAATTTGTGAAAATGATTTAAAACTTTTTTTACACAGAAGGGTTAATTTCTAACAAGGGAAAAGTTTCGACAGCATTTGGATGTTTTACCGAAAGAAGAGAACAAGGCCTTTCTGACTTTTGTTATTCCTCATGACAAAGAGGGGCTTTTGAAGGTAATCATTTCACTTTCTACTTTCTTGTATATACTCGATTAAATGAAACTACTATGAATGACTTGTTCTTAACAGAAGAGTCTCAGTTACGGAGTCTGCAGTTTTGCCACTGTTCTTATTCCTTTGGATTTTATAATCTTCTGCAGAATTTTTTTGCGGAGCTACAAGACAGAGAAAGTGAATTCGGTATATCAGACATCCAACTTGGTCTTACAACTCTTGAAGAAGTTTTCTTGAATATTGCGAGGCAGGCAGAGCTAGAAACTGCCACAGCCGAGGGGAGGTTGGTCCCTCTCACTTTAACATCCGGAGCCTATGTCGAGGTAAGCACAATTTCACTCCCTTTGTAGTACTCCGTAGCAAGATACACTGGCAACGACAATAAAAGCTGGCATAAGTTCATGTCTTCCTCCTTTACGCTAACTTATTTCAATGATTTGGCAGATACCTGTAGGAGCTAGGTTTGTGGGGATTCCAGGGACAGCTTCCGCTGAAAATCCAAGAGGGACTATGGTAGAAGTTTACTGGGAGCAAGATGATTCCGGTGCCCTCTGCATATCTGGCCACTCACCTGAAGCTGCAATACCACCTAATGTCGAACCAATGTCTTCCTTGGCTCCAACTTCACGCAGAAGCAGCCGGTCACGACAAGTTCGTGGAATTGTGATTCACCCGGACCAAATCAGTAACACTAGTCCTACTGTTAGTTAACAAGTTACTAGAGGTACATTTTCTTTTAGACATTTACAAAGTACCATCAGTGGAAGCACATAGACATTTTACAGTTATTTTTAAATAAATGATTGAGAAATTACACGTAAATTACAATTTGTCGAGAATCTTATTATATACTACTGTCTTTCAAATATTCGAAGTTCAGAAACAGCCTTTAATTTTGATTCGGTTAGGTGGAAGGTTGGCCATCGTTTTCTTTTTCTTAGAAAACAGAGGAGAAACTTGTAGGATGTTGCCTGCAAGAAAAGCCAGAGCAGATTATTTAACGTATGACGATGAATTCAAACTTAGAATTTGTCGATTGTTTAGAGACCCTTGACCTTTTGGTTGCTTGCTGACTAAACAATGCCCATTAATTCACGTTTTTTTGTAAAAAATACAAATGTTTTATTTTTTTCAAAATATTTTTCGTAAGCATTAATTTTTTTTTTTTATAATGTATTTAGAAGAGAATTTACAATTTATTAAGCAATAAATGTATATTTAGTAGAATATTTAAGCTGAAAAGTAAAAAAAAAAATAAGAATAGTATAGAGATGTTAAAATGTATATGTAGTGTATATTTTTATTTTTTATTTTTGGAAAATATTAAAGATGTTAAAATCACCTGTAGGTGAGGCTTATACAAAAAATAGCAAAAATTTGTTTTGTTAAGTAGGCTTTCACACTCTTTTGGTTGGTTCTATTAATATACTTTTCCGTTCAAATATCTTTAAATTTAGGTTTTAAATCGTTGATTACAAGTGTTTAAATATGAATTATAATAGATTTTCTAGGGAAAAGTATATTTTGAAGAGTATGAATACGATAGTTTGTTGTAGTCGCAAAAAAAATTAACAAAATTGTACAAAATGATTCAAATTATTGGGGTGCAGAAAGTAATTCGTGAGTTTGTGGCACCCCAAGAATTTGAACCATTTTGGTACATTTTTGTTAATTTTTATAAATTTCTCTTACCACTACAATAAACTATTATTTTCATGTTCTTCAAAATATATTTTTCAATGTGTGAAGCTCGACTCGTTTTCTAAGCACACGAGAGTTCACCTCATTCTGCGAGCGCGTAGCCCGCCTCATCATGTGTGCATGTGTTCTTCTCATTCTACACGTGAGGTGTTCGCATTGTTTTGCATGCTAGAAACCCGCCTCATTTTGCGTTCACAGAGCTCGCATCGTTTTAGTGTGCACGAAGCCAGCCTCATTTTACATGAAAAAGTATATTTTGAAAAGCATGAATATGATAGTTTGTTGTAGTGGTAAGAAAAAGTAACAAAAAAGCACAAAATGATTCAAATTCTTGAGGGTGGCAGAAAGTCATCGCATGACTTTTCTGGCACCCCCAAGAATTTGAATCATTTTTATTAATTTTTATTTCATTTCTCTTACCACTACAACAAACTATCATATTCATTTTCTTCAAAATATATTTTTCCGTGCATGGCCCAACTCGTCTTCTAAGCACCCAAGAGTTCGCATCGTTCAGCGTGCGCAGAGCCTGCCTCGTCATGTGTGCCCATGTTCATCTCGTTCTGCATGTGAGGTGTCCACATTGTTTTGCATGCTAGAAACCCGCATCTTTTTACGTCCACAGAGCCCTCATCCTTATGGCGTGCACTGAGCCAGCCTCGTTTTCCATGCGCAAGGCTGACCTCAATTTGTGCGATGTATCATGCCTCTTTTTCTGTGCGCAAGCTCGCCTTGTTTTTGCTTGTCAGACGCTCGCCCTATTTTTTGTGATCAGAGCCCACCTTGTTTTGCATGTCATGATTCGCCTAATTTTGCATGTCAAGCCCACCTAGCACCCATGTCTTTTGACAAAAAATGCAAATTTTTTATTTTTGCAAAATATTTTTCCTGAGCATTAAATTAAACTTTATAAGGAATTTGGAAGTTGTTTTACAGTTCATGGACCAACAAAATATATATTTAGTAAAATATTTGAGTCAAAAACTAAAAAAATAAGTGAAAAATATAGTAGTGAGACCCATATAATTGTCAAATCGGGTTCGATGCTCAAGAATCTCAACAAAAAGTCTCACCTTAGTTTTCAAAACTTCACAATGAGGCAAAGGTGAAAATAAACAAATTGAACAGTAATTTATGTACGAATTTGCAAAATCGACAGAAAACCGTGAGTTATCCACGTTCCTTTGTAAAAAAATGCAAATTTTTTATTTCCTCGAAATATTTTTTTAAATTTTTGTGTAAAAATTAGAGATGTTAAAATCACATGTAAATAGAAAAATTTTGTTTTGTTAAATAGTCTTTCACCCTCTTTTGGTTGACAAAGAGAGTTTTATTAATATACTCTTCCATTCAAATATCTTTAAATTTAGGTTTTAAACCCTTGATTATAAGTGTTTAAATACGAATTATAATTTGAGGAAAAATATATTTTGAAGAATATGAATATAATAGTTTATTGTAGTTACAAAAAAAATACAAAAATGTACAAAATGATTGAAATTCTTGGGGTGCCAGAAAGTCACGCGTGTTTCTGCCACCCCAAAGAATTTGAAACCTCTGCAAAACTAGTTGTGAGTAGTAAGGATAATCTCCCATGAATCTAGTAGATATTCATGGCATCTGGTTCGGAGCTCCCAAACGCAGTTATTAGCTTTCAGAGATACTTTCGAGGATATCCGCGAAGTCTCTGAAGCGCTTCAAATGTGTATGCAAGTCTTGGTCATTTCTCACCCGCAACCCTTCCTTTGTAAATGCCCATCGAAAATTCTACTGCGACAAGCAGAGTCACCTCCTCCTCACCACCTGGGACGAACCTACGAGACAACAACACTTCTCCATAAAAATCAACCAAGAAGGAAGTCCAACTCTTGTCACCCACCTTCTAAAACTTCCAATACCGCCAAGCAAGAATGTTGAACGTCTCTACGGAGCGCTGAGCATCAGTGGCTTAGTCTGCCTTTACCTTTCTGACACCTTGTACACCATTCAAACGGATCACAACCATCCTGTTCGAATATTCAATCCTTGCACTCAAGAGTGTATAGTTTTTCCTCATGATTCACCTGCGTACCGCACCATCCATGTTACGCACCACTTTGGGTTCACTCCCCTCACGAACGAGTGTAAGGTCCTTCAAATAAAAAGGTTCCAGCCTCTAAAATCGAGAGGGGGAATGAGCTTTATGTTTTTCAAACTAGGTACAAGTTCATGGAGGCGAATAGAGGTAGATATTAACGATCTCCGATTCGATCCGCTGAAGTGCCAATTTGGCAGGAGAACCGTGTTCTCCATGGAGCCATACATTGGATGCATGACTCAACACAAAATATTATCGCGGTTTTCGACCCTGAAGACAAGAGATTCAGAGTCATCCCATTCCCAAAAGATTATGATTACGGAATTCATGGTATTAACGATAAGCAAGGTAATATATTTGAAACGGAAGGGTGTTTGCCTCTAATAAGTGACAGGCAATTGAATCAGATGAATACAATGGAATTATGCATTTTGAAATGACTACCAAAATCAGGTGTGGATTAAGAAAACTATCACCCTTCCCTTTAGCTGGAGGGAGTTAGGATACCATATTCCTTTCTATACTACTCACAACGGCGAGCTCCACCTCCTCCAATCTTCGAGATTATGAGTTTTAGAAGTGAAAGTTTTTTTTTTTTTTTTCCAGAATCGATACTTCCGAATGACATTCGGCTGAATTTTCTTGCTAATTATGATGACAACATCGTCCCCTTAAGGTGAGATGACTTATTTCATTTTCAAGCTTCAATTCAATGTTTTTTTTGTTGAATGTTGCAATTTGGTTCATTTGCTAAATGTTTTTTTTTTTAACATTTATTCAACAATTATCGTCTATGAAATATGATCATAGAACTTCCCGACCAAGTGGAGGCTTTTGGTGTCCAATTATATTCGTCCACTTGGCAATTAGACCAAAAGCCGAAAATTGAGAGTAACCAAGTCCAAAGTATAATCAAAGAACATTATGGAATCGGTCCCTGACAAGTGAAATGTTTGAAAAAATAGTGTTTGAGGCCCTGAGGGTTCTGGCTAGAATGAATTTTGCTTCAAGTTACGTAATGATTTCGCTTTTCTTAAGACTTTATTTGTCATCATTTATACTGTATTTTGAAAATTCTTCTACATGAAAAACTTGGATAAATACTTTGGATACTATATGAATAACTGTCTGCTTTTGGCTCTTGTTTTGGTTTCATTTGTATCCATCAACTTATTTTTCCAATGTTGTAAAAAATAATGCCCCTAATTTGCCATGCTAACTGATTAAATTTTGGGTCAAACGTAATACAGATGGTAGTGTAAGAGGAATTCATCAAAATTTTGTGGTGGGTACCTTCTGTCTATGTGTGTTCATCACAACAACAAAAAATTAGAATGATGAACTTGTTCTCTGTTTGCACTTGGATTGTTTGATGCAATGTTGTGGTGGGTAATTTTTTTTTTTGTTTTATGTCAATCAATGAGTGCATTTTACTGCTTTTCGGTTACAAATTTTGTTCTTATGTTCTCACTCATAACGTCCACGAAATTCTTTGGTGGGTACATTTGGCTGCTTTTGGGGTCTCAAATTTTGTTCTTGTTTCGACTCACAATGAGTACTGGGGAGTAAATGGCTTCTTATACCCTAACTAGTCACAAGAAATAACGAGAATATCCTAAACAGTATCTTTATCCCTTTTTTTTAAATGCATTTCCAACAAAGTTTTTATCGAGCCCCATAAACTATGAAGGCTCCATATCTTCCTGAGTACTTAACTTCATATACTACGTTAATGAACATTTTACTTTTTCTTTATATAACAGAAAGAAAAGGAAAAATATATATATATATCTTGACAAATTGACATCAAATATTAAATCAGAAGTAGTTTTATCTGTCGTTGTTTTACCCTCCAAAGGTTTTAAACAATTCAACAAAAAATGAAAACATAGCTGAAGTGACATTTTGTTGTCTTTTTTAATGATACAAGCGGACGGACCAAAGCAGCTTACTGTATGGCCTGTATTCCCAACTAGATTTTGTCATTTCTTTATATCCTCTTACTCTTCTTCTGATACGAACCAGGAGCTGCATCGATCAGCCGATAACTTGCATCCTAAGAAAGTAGTACAGAATATAGATCAATATACATGGAATGATCAACTGGTCCAGAGCTCCCCAGCCAAATTACATGCTTCGAGATACTCCCAAGGCTACCGTCTAAGGGCTAGTTTAGTATTGCTGTGCTTTGAAAAAAAAAGCTGCTTTTATTGTGCTGTGAAAATAAGCAGCTGTGAAATAAAGCAGCAGAATGCTTAGTAAACTTTTTTGTAAAAGAGCTTCAAATGCGTATGCAAGTCTTGGTCCTCTCTCACCCACAGCCCTTCATTTGTTGAGGCCCATCACCACTTAGGATGCAACAAGTACGCTTACCTCCTCACCACTTGGGACCAAGTCACAAGCCAGCAACACTTCTTCTCCTCAGAAATCGACCAACAAGGAAGTCTTACACCCGCCACACATGTTCTAACCCTTCCAGCGCTGCGAACCAATGGATGTCCCTATACTGCATAAAGTATCAATGGCTTGGTATGTCTGTACCTTCAAGTAAGGTCCGTTCACAATACTTGAATTCCCAATCAAATTGATCATGGAAACCCAGTTCGCATATTTAACCCTTGCACACGAGAGTCTATTGCTCTTCCCCACACTTCATCCGCATCTAGCACAATCTATGTTACGCATCATGTTGGGTTTAGTCCTCTTGCAAACGAGTACAAGGTCCTCCAAGTGCAAAAGTTTGTCCGTGCTGGGTGTGGAAAATCTGATGTATATTTCATGTATGAAAATGGTTTACAAGATCAACCATAAATAGAAGTGGAATACTAGACAGAAAGTAGAGGAAAGGTGCGGACTGAGATGGCAGCTCAGCAAGCATTGAGATGGCAGCTCAGCAAGCATAATTGAAGCACTATCTCTAACTTAAACTAATACCTAGCTTTACATGATGAGGGAACCTAGCCGAAAGTAAGAAAGTAAGATGACAATGAGTACAATGACAACTAGACAACCCTACCACCAATAATAATAGATACTTCAATACTCCCCCTCAAGCTGGATCGAGAGTTCTTCTGGATCCAAGCTTGAAGAGAAGACGATCAAGTTGTGCAGAAGGCAGAAGCTTGGTGAACACATCGGCAAGTTGATCACTGGAGCGAACAAATACAGTTTGTAATAGCTTGGACTGAACTTGGTTGCGAACGAAATGACAGTCAACCTCGATGTGCTTTGTGCGTTCATGGAAGACGGGGTTGGCAGCAATATGCATTGCTGCCTGATTGTCACAGTGAAGAAGAATTGGTTTGGAGGAGATGATTTCAAGATCACGTAGCAACCTCTTTAGCCAAATAAGTTCGCATGCAGTCGATGCCATTGCACGGTACTCAGCTTCTGCGCTTGACCGAGCTACAACAGATTGCTTTTTGCTTTTCCACGTAACGAGATTACCACCAACAAGAGTGCAGTAACCAGTTGTGGATTTGCGATCAAGAACATTGCCTGCCCAATCAGAGTCTGTGTATCCTTCAATGGTGAAGTGTCCGTTGTTTTGCATGAAAATCCCAGTAGATATTGAGCTTTTCAAGTATCGAAGGATCCTTTTAACTAGTTGCAAATGATGAGATGAGGGAGAATGCATGAACTGGCTGACAAAGCTAACAGCATAAGCAATGTCAGGTCGGGTTATAGTCAAATATATAAGTTTTCCTACCAACCTTTGATACTCCGATACATTTTCAAACTGGATGCCTGAGGTTTCATCCTTGAAATTTGTTGGTAGTGGTGTTTTGGCAGGCTTGCAATGCAACATATTTGCTTCTTCTAAAAGATCTAGAACGTACTTTTGTTGATTTAGAAACAAACCAGTTGGAGATTGATCCATTTCGATTCCAAGAAAGTATCGAAGTCTGCCAAGATCTTTGATTTTGAATGTTGAATGTAGTGTGGCTTTGAGGGCAGTTATTTCTTCTGGATTATCTCCCGTGACAATAAGATCATCCACATAAACAAGTACCACCAATCTTCCATGCATACCAATCCTAGTGAACATTGAAGAATCTGCATTGCTTCGTTTAAAGCCAGATGACATAAGAACAGAACTGAGTTTTGAGTACCAAGCCCTTGGAGATTGCTTGAGACCATAAATAGCCTTGTGAAGCTTGCAGGCTATTCCTTGTTCCTTTTCTCGTTCATGACCAGGTGGTAGTCGCATGTATACCTCTTCTTCTAACTCTCCATGTAGGAAGGCATTTTTTACATCCATTTGATGTAGAGACCAGTTTGAATTGATAGCCACCGAAAGAAGCACTCTAACTGTGTTCATCTTTGCCACAGGTGCAAAGGTTTCTTTGTAATCTACTCCGAAGGTTTGTGTGAAGCCCCTTGCAACTAACCTTGCCTTGTGCCGCTCTATGTTTCCATCTGAGTGAAATTTGGTCTTATAAATCCATCTTGCCCCAACCACATGTTGACCTTTTGGCAGAGAAACAATGCTCCAAGTTTGATTTTCATCAAGTGCCTTCAGTTCTTCAAGCATGGCTTGCCTCCATACAGGAGATTGGTGTGCCTCTTCGAAGGATCGAGGCTCAGAATTTTGGGACAACCTGGTCACAAAGGCAGCATGAGATGAAGAGCTCTTGCTATGAAAAACCATTTGTCCAATAGGATGTCTAGGCGTGTAGATTTCAAAATCATCAAGCCTGGCTGGAGGTTGTCTGTTTCGAGAAGGATTCCTTCGTGGAGGAGGAGGTTGTTCAAGTTGAGGCTCGCTCCTTTCGAGAATGACTTCTTCATTATCTGCTTCTATATTTTCAGAAGCTGGCTCTACTTCAACATCTTCATTTTGTGGTGTTGACAGCCTTGTATCACCAAGGAAGAGAGGAGTAGGAAACACTTCATATGAGGACTCCCCCTGAGATTCATCATCATGCATTTGAAAAAAAGAGTGAGTTTCATCAAAACGCACATCCCTGGATACACATACCTTTCTGGTCTTAGGATCGTAGCATTTGTATCCTTTTTGGGACGTTGAGTAACCTATGAATGCACATTTGATAGCCCTTGGATCAAGTTTATCTCGGTGAATGGTTTGAATGTGCACATAGCATACACATCCAAACACACGGAGATGACTTATGTCAATTTCTCTCCCCTTGAGAATTTGATAGGGAGATTTGAACTTCAAGATTCTGCTAGGAAGGCGATTGATGATGTATGCAGCGGTTTGTACAGCTTGAGACCAGAACTTCTTTGGAACTTTTGCTTGTAACATTAGTGATCGTGTTTTTTCAAGCAAATCTCGGTTCTTTCTTTCTGAAATGCCATTCTGTTGTGGCGTTCCTACACAACTTGTTTGTTGCAAAATTCCATGCTCACTTAAGTAAGTTGTCATGATTTTGGAAGTGTACTCAGACCCATTATCAGACCTTAAGATGCCAATTTTAGAGTTAAAATGATTTTGAATTAACTTATGAAAACTTTTGAAACACTGGAAAGCTTCATGCTTGAATTTAAGTAAATACACAAAAGTAGTTCTAGAGAAATCATCAATGAACGATATGTAAAATCTGTAACCATCAAAGGACTCTAAGGTGGCAGGTCCCCAAATGTCAGAATGGATTATTTCAAAAGCTTTGGTAGCTCTAGAGAGAGAGTGAGGAAAGGGTAACCTGGTGAACTTAGATTTTTGACAAACTTCACAATCTGGAATCATTTTACAGAAACTAGGAAAAAGAAAAGACATAACATGTGAAGAAGGGTGAGCTAATCTCATGTGCCACAGCTGCTCCTTGTTTACAGTGCTTGAGTTTACGTAGAAACTTTTTGGGAAACTTGAAGAGAATTTGACATAGTACAGTCCATTGAGGAAGAACCCTTTACCAATCGTTTCCTTCGAAACTTGGTCCTGGAAAATCACAGAGTGAGTTGAAAATATTGCAAGACAATTTAGCGAATGTGTTATTTTTCCTACTGACAATAGTTTGAAAGGAAAAGACGGGACATGCATGACAAGGGACTCTTTTTGACTTGAGAAGATTTTGAGTTTCCCTCTGCCTACTATATGAACTTTGGTGCCATTAGCTACGGAGACAAAAGAAGGGGTGGAAAATTTTTGAAAATCATTTAGTAAAGATGCATCGTTAGTCATGTGATCTGTAGCTCCTGAGTCAACTATCCAAAAATCACAACTACTACTAAGATCCAAAGCAGTGGAGATAGTTGCAATAATACCTGGCATGTCATTTTGTGACACTGAGTTTGATTGTTCGAGGAAGCCAGCAAACTTGCCGAGCATGGCTGAAGGAGTTTCATGATTTGTTGCTCCTTGTTTCTGTTGCAAGAAGTTAGCGAATTCATTTATGAGAGCAATGGGACTAGAGGAAGAGTTTATCACATTATTGGAGACATTCTCGCAAACAAGATTTCCTCTAGGGGTGTAGGCAGGCTTCATTTGGTTTCTTGGTGCTCTTCCATCGTCATTGAACTTAGGTTTAAGTTCTGGATAAAGAATCCAGCACTTCTCTTTTATGTGTCCAATACCTGTACGACCGATCTTCACACAGTGAGAACATTTTAAGTCTGGTCGTTTCCCCTTGTATGGTCTGGAGAAGGTGAAGGCTCTTGCTTCTGATGGCCTAAAAGTTGATTCTCCAACGACCATGTCTGCGTTCATGACCTTCTTTCTTACTTCTTCACGTTGAATAACGTTGCAGACCATCTGTAAAGTGGGAAGTTCAGGTGTCATTAAGAGATGGCTTCTAAGATCTTCATAATCTGGTCCAATGCTGGCAAGCAACTGGAACACTTTGTCTTCTTCTGCACGCTTTAAAAGAATGATTGTGTCCGTGGTGTGAGGTCTGTAGAGATCCAATTCATTCCATTTTGCCTTCAAGTTGCCAAGATGTTGAACAAAAGAGAGATTTCCCTGTTGTAATTCCGTAAGATCTTTCTTCAGCTGAAAGACTCTCGCAGCATTGTTTAGATCTCCATACATGTCTCGTACGGAGTTCCAAAGTTGGTGAGATGATACTGAGTAGCTGAAAATCTCAGCCATCTTTGGTTCCATAGAGTTTAACAGCCAAGACATGATAAGTTGATCTTGGGATACCCATGCTGCATAATCTGGTGCAGTTGTTTCGGGGATGATGTCATCCCTTTGAATGAATGGAAGCTTTCCACGTCCTCCAAGAGCGAGAGAAATGGCTCGTGACCAGGGCAGGTAGTTGAATTCGTTTAGAAGCACTGAGCTCAAACGTTGAATTGGATTGGTATCCATGGTTTCGTTTTTTGAAGTTTTTTCTGCTGGTATGGCCATAATGACTCAACTGGTTTGGTGGGATTTTCGGAGGAACACAGAAGCAGGTCCAAGTGGAATCACTGCTCTGATACCATGTGGAAAATCTGATGTATATTTCATGTATGAAAATGGTTTACAAGATCAACCATAAATAGAAGTGGAATACTAGACAGAAAGTAGAGGAAAGGTGCGGACTGAGATGGCAGCTCAGCAAGCATTGAGATGGCAGCTCAGCAAGCATAATTGAAGCACTATCTCTAACTTAAACTAATACCTAGCTTTACATGATGAGGGAACCTAGCCGAAAGTAAGAAAGTAAGATGACAATGAGTACAATGACAACTAGACAACCCTACCACCAATAATAATAGATACTTCAATACTGGGAGTATACATTTTATGTTCAATATAATCACACTGGGGATAAATTTGTGGAAATGCATAGAGGTAGACCTTAATAATCTCCCTTTTGATCCACATAGATGCCTGTTTTATGAAGGAAGCGTGTGCGTCAATGGGGCACAAAATATGATTGTGGGTTTCGACATTGAAGATGAAAAATTTAGCAGAGTGATCCAACTTCCTAAAGATTATAATCTTTTTAGGGTTGATCCGTTTATGGTTGAAGTGTGTGGACGTTTGGCTCTAGGCGACAGGGTGCAGTTGACGGGGCAAAATATAATGCGGTTATGGATTTTGAACGACTACGAAAATCAAGTGTGGGTTAAGGAGTCTTTCACTTTTGCCATTCAGTGGAGGGAGTTGGCATACCTTTTACATTTCTATACCATTCACACTGGTGAGCTCCGCGTCCAATTTCCAAGATTAAGTACGGACCAGGTCGACCTTGCGCGTGTGAGGGTGCATCTGTACGATATAAAGATTGAGTTGAGGTTGGGGTTCACTCAGTTTTCGAGCCGTGGCGTGCGTAAAGGGAGCCATGAACCTCTCTCCCTTCTCTCCTCTGCACCTATCCAACCTCTGCACATCCACCTCGCCCACCCAAAATGACGGCATGATGATTCCGCCCCTCGAAATTGATGCTAAAAATGATGCAGTCGACGACCATCGAAGCAAGGGTAATGTTGGCTAGGTTCGAGCTCGGGTTGGAAGTGGAGTCGTGTCGGGGGGGGGGGGGGGGGGGTGGTGAGGGAATGATGGATGTGCGGAGGTTGGATGGATGTAGATGTGCAAATGAGAGAAGGGAGGGAGGGTCCGAGGGGTGTTGAGGAAGAATACACCTTTTTTTTTTCCTTCAAAATTTAAATTATTTTTTTAAATATCCATGTGGGACTCATATTGATACGTGGCGTCTAATCATTGTTCACTTGGACGCCACATCACCAGTTAACGGGAGACTTAACAGCCAGACTAACGGATGTATGAGACTGTCCCAAAATTAACACTTTAGGTATAACTCTGGGACAAAAAAAAATTCATGTACAAAATGTTGAAAACTACGAAATTTAAGGGCAGTAAATTGAGATTTATAGAAGTAGGTTTGAATGAATTCCGTTTCGTACTCTATTGAGATTCTTATGATCACAAAAGATTTCAATTTTTATCCAAAATAATTACAAACAAAAAAAACACATAAAATGTTGGAGGAAACCAAATTTTCCTGTGAAAAAACACTGAGTTGTTGTTTGGAGCTAGTTTAAGCAATGTCCAAGTAGAATATTATTAATGTTGGAAAATATTAGTATTTTATGATTATTTGGGTTTGCTTGTTAGTTTAGTATATGGGCTTAGCTCATCCAAATTAGGGTTTCTAGGTTTTTCTCTTTACGGGTACAACTTGAGTTGGGCCAATCCGAACTCGTCCATGTCCAACCTGACTTTAAACTTGAACAAGTGGGTTTTTATTTAGTTATAACCCACCCGAACCCAACCCAATTTCAACCTGTTCATTGATTAGGTTGAGTTGGGTTGATCATTTGCCCATCCATTCCCAACCCAACCCAACCCGACTAACCAAACTCAATCTAACCAGATTGTAACCCATATTAATTAATGCTCAAACTACACCCAAGTGAACCAAGTCCAAACCAACACGCTTTCTAATATTTTTTTAATAAATTACCCTTTATAATTACCTAAGCTTTTAGGGAATAAGAGGCTTTGATTAGTCAGCCTATATTTGTAGTTTCTAAATCCTAAAGCTTTATAGTAGATTTATGAAATTAAAGTTAGCTAGCTTTGATGCTACTTGGCTTAATTTTTTTAGGAATTCTTGAAAACTAAGTTGTTACAAGATTAAACTTGAAAAAGTTGGGCAACCCGAACACAACCCAAGTAAACCCTAACCCAATTAAACCCGAGTCCAAATGAACCCGAATGAAACCCAACCCAAACCCGAACCCGAATTGTAAAAGTTGGGTTAGGATTGGGTTGACCTTCAAACCTGCCCAAGTTGCAGCTCTAGCTTATAGTTTAGTATAAAGATAAGTTAGTTACGATGTAGTCTCTTAGGATTTTATAGTCGTTTCGGCATTCTCGTTTGTTTAATAATATTCTTTATTATTTTGTAGTCTTGCTCGTTGCATACTTTGATATTCAACTTGGTATCAGAGTAGGTTTGATCATTTGAGATTTAATTTGTTCTTGATTTGAATCAATATGTCTGTTTATGTTATTCATTGTTTATTTCCAGTTTAGATTGTCTTGGTGTAGTTTGAAAAACAAAAAAATTTGGAAGAGAAAAATTGGCATCGTGTTGACCGCCGGAGCCGCGCCACACCAGAGCCAATCTGAAACGTAAGGTCTGTAACCTGATAATTGCTCAAAAGTGATGTCTAATGTGCTTTGATTATACCTGTTACATGTTTTTCTCTAGTAATTTATCAAATTTGTGCTTTAAAAAGAAAATATATTTTCCCAATTTGGAACACCTAGAGCTATTATCAGTGATGGGGGTAAACATTTTTGTAATAAACCATTTGAAGCTTTGATGAAAAAATATGGTATTACTCACAAAGTGGCTACCCCTTATCATCCCCAAACTAGTGGCCAAGTTGAGCTTGCCAATCAGGAGATAAAACAAATTTTAGAAAAAACGGTTAGCCCAAATCGTAAAGATTGGTCTATCCGACTAACCGATGCATTATGGGCTTATCGTACAACTTTTAAAACCCTGCTTGGTATGTCTTCCTATAGACTAGTTTATGGGAAAGCTTGTCGCTTGCCTGTGGAACTGGAACACAAAGCCTACTGGGCTATTAAGATGTTCAATTTTAACTTGGATGCTGCCAGTTTGAATGGAAAACTTCAATTGAATGAATTGGCAGAAATTAGGAATGAGGCCTATGAAAGTTCTAAAATTTACAAGGAACGAATGAAAGTTTTCCATGATAGAAATATTTTGAGAAAAACTTTTGAGCCTTTGCAGAAAGTACTCTTGTACAATTCGAGATTGCATTTGTTTCCTGGTAAACTTCGTTCTAGATGGACAGGTCCTTATGTGGTGAAAAGAGTTTTTCCTTTTGGAGTTGTGGAGGTCGAGGATACAACGAATGGTAATGTATTTAAAGTTAATGGTCAGCAGCTTAAGCCCTTTTTGGAAAGTATTGCTTTGCAGGATGAGACCATTGGTTTGGAGGATCCTGTTTATCAGGACTGATTTGTTTACTCTAGCCCATATTTTCTTTTATTTTTCTCTTTTGTTTGTTTTGTTTCTTTTTCAGTTTATCAATGTGTCGCCAACAAGTTGCTGGAAGAATTTCGAAGCCTTCTTAGACCTTCAGGTGTATTCTTTCCTGAATCTTTGTCTCAATTTAAATTGCGTGTCTTTCTTGCTTATTATTCTTATGAATATTAACATTGAGGACAATGTCAGTTTTAAGTTGGGGGGAGTAGAAGTATGTTTTACTTGCTTTTGGCGACATGTTGAGTTGTTTTTCATTTTATTTTTATTTTATGTAATTTTCGTCCCTTTTATTTGAAAAAAAAAAAAGTAAAAAAAGAAAAAGTCCAATTTAAAAAAAGAAAAAGAAAAAAAAAAGGAAATTTGCATTTTTCTTACTGTTTTTAATTAGATTTTTGTTAGTTTCTCAACCCAATGATCAGATTGAATTGAATTTCATACATGTTAATTAAGGAAATAGTGAGCATGTTTTAATTGAGATGCTTTATTCTCTTATTAGCTCCCTACCTTTTTTATTATTCTTGGAAAAGCAATGCACATAGCCATCTTGATGTGAAACTAATGCATGATTTAAAGATTAATATGTGAATCTGGTGATCTTGTGTAGCCTTGTGAGTTTGTGAGCCTATATGATTGAAACACCATACATCAATCGCTTTTTATTCTTGTGCGTATGATCTCACAATCACATGTGTCTCTAGAACTTGCTTTAAACCTATCGAACATATTTCAATTCATGTGATAAATTGAAAAATGAATAAGGCATTTAGGATATCCACCATGGCCAAACAAGCTAGTGTCCCTGATACATTATCCCTTAGATAACCATTTAAGCCTAAATAAGCATGTTCTTTCATGACCCATGTTCTCCTTACCCATAAAGCTTAAATACTATATCCTACCTCAGTCTATGAAAGTTTGTAGAGCCGAAAAGTCTTGAAAGGAAAGGAGTATATGTGTTTGGTATCTAAACTGACTCTTGTTTATATATTTATATAAAATAAAATAAAAAGAAAAAAAAAAAAACACAATCTTGCTGAAATGAAGTCTGAGACCCAACACAATGAAATGTGGTCTCTAATAGCGAAAAGTGTTAATATGTTCAAAATATTGATAGAGCCACCGAGGATTCAAGTGACTTTTGCAGTCAATTATTTTCATCATGTGCTCTACTAATTTTCATAGGCTCTTTGTTTTCCCATTCCTTTTTCTTTTTTTTTTAACCTTAACCACAAGCCCCATTACAACCTTAATAAAGACCTTTGATTCAAGTAGTCACATGATATTGACAGCGAGTAGGTGGATAAGCAAGCATATGGTGGTATGTTTTTATGAGATCACTTGAATGAGACACATTAACGCAGAAATATTGAGTGCATGAGTCTAAATCCTATGAGAGACTTACTTGTTTTCATATTGAGATTTAAAGAAACTTAGGATCACATTGTTATGGCTATTTCACACACTACACTCCAAAGATATTTGAGAAATTATTACTAATACTAGAATATTGTGGATTCGCTTGATTTATCTTATTAAGGCTCTTGATTATTATGTACACTTGAATAAAATGCTTTGATGGTTATGTAGGGGAACTGATTTTTCCATGTGACTTTTTGTTTTTGGTTTGGTGCTAGAGTATGTTTTCAGTTGCTTGAATTGCTAGAGACTAGCAATAAGCTAGTTGTGGGGTGTGATAATTGCTCAAAAGTGCATGTCTAATGCGCTTTGATTATACCCGTTACAAGTTTTTTTTCTAGTAATTTATCAAATTTGTGCTTTATCATGTATAACAGGTCAAATAGGTTTTATATCTAATTTGTTTTAATTTTTTACTGATGTTATATTAATGTTAATGTGCAAGACTATGAGAATGTTGCAAGGCAATTAAAGGGTGAGGCACAGGACAATAAATTGGTGATTAACTCTATGTCGGTTACCGAAAAGAAATGAAGAAAGGAGAAAGCAAAGAAGAAGAAAAAGAAACGGCCAGCCATTACCATTTCAATATGGCATTAAGGCTTATCAATGATCATTATTCAAAGGGTTATGGGAATTGGCATTAACATATTAATAATGGGTTGATCAATGACCATTATTCAAGAAGAATATGAAGGGAGATTGGCTGCGGCAACATCTCAAATAATCTCCATTTGATTGTTTCCAAAGGGCCCGGCTCTTTCATAATTTTAAACTTTTCTTTTTCTATTTAGTTTATGGAGAACTAATCTCCCTAGCTAAAGCAAGGGGGGAAACCTATATTACGAGTATGTAGTTTTATTATTTCGATTCTATTTTAAAGTTTTAATGTCAATTTTACATTGTGGATTTTCAATGGAATTTCTTATTTATTCTATTTTCATTTTGATGAACGTTGGTTATGATTCATAAGTTTAATCCTGTTTTTCTTATAATTTTGTTTCACATTCATGCTTTTAGTGAATTGAATAAATTAGCAGACTGGTACGATTTCGACGGAATAATTTCTTAATATTTTGTTTAGCCGAAACCACCAACATCCATGACCACCCCACCATCGCCTACATGACTCACCGCCGTCGCACCCAGATCCGTCCCGCATCAATTAGCACTACGTTGTGCACCACCCGTTGCCAGACCTAGCTAATCAACCCGCACCCGACCCATTCATGGTTTGGCACTGCAGTACCCGCTGCCTGAGAGCCACTCACTTGCTGCTCACGTTTGCACTTCTTGTTTGTTAACCGTCGTTGCTGCTACCAAATCGAATCCAGGTTGTCGGTCTTTGGAACTGCTGTTGTTCGAGGCTGGTCTGTTGGCCCCTGTCTTCAATTCTGATGAACCGGAGTATTGTATAATGATGGCCCTTTATTTTGATCAGATGGACCTTTACTTTGATCAATACTTTGATCAGAAGTGTTGATAAAAAAAGACAAAAAATTGTTTGGTTTTTATAAGGCCCACACGGGCAATGCGAAATAATTGACTGGGAAAAGATTGGCATTTTTGGTTTGTCACTCGAGTGCTTGGACACTCGAGTGATAGTAGTTTCTTGGTTCTCTCCGTTTGTTGTTGTAATTGGAATATGGAAATCTCATCCATTTAATGACAAGGAGCAATAATATGTTTTCTTTCCATACTCTTAACATCAGTCAGTCGGAATCAGTTTGCCAGTTAAGCCAAGTCAAGTCACGTTTGCATGTCTACCAGTCTGCCTAACAGAGCCAGTCCACGTTTGCTTGTTTGCAAACCCATGTCATATACCACTATGAGTTTGACGGGGGTGTTGGAAAATATTAGTATTTTATGATTATTTGGGTTTGCTTGTTAGTTTAGTATATGGGCTTAACCCATCCGAATTAGGGTTTCTAGGTTTTTTTTTTCTCTATAAATATAGCTTATAGTTTGTTATGAAAACAAGTTAGTCACGATGTAGTCTATTGGGATTTTGTAGCCGTTTCAACATTCTCGTTTGTTTAATAATATTCTTATTATTTTGTAGTCTTACTCATCGCACACTTTGATATTCATGGTGCGAATTGTGGCCCTTCTAAGTTTTTCCATTGATCCAATTTGTAGTGTGTGCTACTTAAAAAAGTTTTCCACAACCACCATAGAGTACATCCATGTCGGATTCACTAAGTGGTGTATGCTTTCCCAATCAAGTAAGTAGTGCATCCGGCTCAAACAACTAATAAGTGCATCCGTGGAAGATTTGACCCAAACTCACAATCGTGAAATCATGTACATGCATAATGTGTTCAATTTGCAAGAACTTTATAGATGCTTTGAGCCGAATGTACTATTAATGTTAGTGGTTTTAGAGTTTTAGTGTTGATTATCATGCTATAAAAATAAGAATTGATTTTGTATTTTAAAGTCTTAAGCCATATATATAGTTAGTCTGTTAATCGATTAGATGCAGTGAAAAATACCTCAACCCAATATTGATGATGAAACTTAGAGAGAAGTAATATGGTGGTCTCTACTACACACCTGCTTCATTTCGACACAGCCGGGTGTGCATGGACAACAAAATTATTGATGAATACTATGAGACTTGCAACACACACCTAGTAAAATTGATCCCTAAATCTGATCTTAAAATCTTAATTGATTACGTTTTCAATATAACCCTTGAAGTGAACAAAAATAATACACTCTAGATTTAGCCCTCATAGAACCAACTTTACTTTGTAATTCATCCACAAACAACACTTTAAATCGAAAACCACTAACATAACTGACATGGATTGGTCCCCAAACTTAAAAAAAATGAATCAATCCTAGACATCAAATACAGTAGAATCACTAGAACTGAAGAGTAGCTTATGACTTCTACCTATTACGCATTTTGAAAAGAAGAAATCATGAGAGCTTTTACTTGAGTAAAGTTTAATACTGACATCAATTTCTTGAAAGAGAAAAGGAGGATGTACTAACCGAAATTGGAGAGCCTTGTAAAGGGGAAGAGATCCTCTCCGGATCTATACATCGAGATCGCGTTTAGGGATCAAATGGCATTTACATCCACATCTAAGGAGAATATTGCCGATCCTTTGACAAAAGGCCTATCCAAGGATCAAGTGGCATTTACATCGAGTGGAATGGGTTTAAAGCCAACTCAATGAGTTATAACTTGACGGAAACCTAACCTAGCTAATTGCAGATCCTATGGTCTAGGTTCAATAGGCAAACTAGTTGAGGAAAACTCAAAGTAAACAACACAATATCTTTACTCATTTTTATGATGGAAAACAGTGTGTTGCCTGTAAGACGAAGAGGGTGAATAACTATTCTTAATAATGCTAATATCTTATGGTTAAGATGAATAGAACAAGATATTCTTTATTAGTATTACCTATATGAGATTGATGTGGGGTCACATCTTTGAGAATTGGTATGGCTACAATTCTCTGAAGGTCTCATGAAATCAGGATATGTTCAGGTGAACACAACCGTATGAATTGAAGTGTGTCAAGATGTGATATGTGTGATACTTATTGTTTCGATTTTCCTACTAAAAAATGATCAGTTCAAGATAGTAAATTCACTGCTTCATTAGGTAAATCCGATAAGTACTCACTAGAGAAGGTTCAAGGCCAAAAGACACCTATCCCGATGCATATCATATTTAAGTTCCCTGAAAAGACGTTACTAATTTAGCTAGTATCTTATTTTCTATTCAAATGTGAGGTATTGCTAGAGTTTGAATAGAAAATGTGGGGTATTGTTGGAACTTGTGTTATGTGGGACTGCCAGTCCCACATCGTCCAAACAACTTTAACACTACATCTTTATAAGTGAGTTCACTCACTTATAGTTTGAAATGAATTGGGCCAAAGCCATGGACCTTGGGCCTTAGACTTGGAGGGTTTGGGTGCATATATTAAATGTCAAAGATGGGCCTTAGGCCTTGGGGCTCGGATGGACGAAAAACCCAAGTATCATTTTTACGTTTTTGATTTTTGCATTCAGTTTTTTCCGAAAGGATAAAACTGATCACATAAACGGTTACAACCGTTCTTAAAGATAAATATGAACGGTTTCAACTGCTCATTTACGCCATTATATATATGGCTGTCGGACCAGAAACAAAGATAACAATTTCCATCGAATTCTTCATACTTCTTAGAGAAACACCACAACCAATTCGCCAAGAATCCAAGTTCGAGTGCAAGAACTTGGATTAGATAGTTGTATCCTGCAAGATAGACGTCCATTGAATTGCTGCACTGGTGTAGGGACGAATTTCTGTCTTAGGAGATTGCTTCTGCAAGCCTCTATCTTCAAGAAACAAGTCAGTGATTTGTGATTTTATATACAATTTCATTAAGTGTTTATGTTTTGATATATTGTATTTGTCGTTGAGTTTTTTCCATTTGAAATAAAAACTATGCAATTGTTATATATTATACACTAGACTTTTGATTGGTTCTAACACCCCTTTCACAGGCGAAGTGTGTGCGTAAATGGGGCCATACATTGGATGCATGGGACACACAACCCCATTGTGGTTTTCGACAATGAAGACGAGAAATTCAGAGTGATCCCACTTCCTGAAGATTATACTTGTTTCACGCATCTTGTTAGTTATCCCGTGGGAAATATAGTTGGTGTGGGTGGATATTTGGGTCTAATAGGTGACAGGAGTATGAACAAAAATGAAGCGATGGGGTTATGGATTTTAAAGGACTACGAAAATCTGAACTGGGTTAAGGAGAACATCGTTTTTCCTCGTTGGGCAGAGTCAGGGTACGCTGTTCCTTTTTGTACCATTCACACAGATGAGCTCCTCCTCCAGTCTTCAGGGTTGAGCAGACAGAACCCTGCCTACATGAAGGTGATTCTATACAACATGAAGAATGAAAGTTTGAGGAGAAGTGATATTGTTTTCCCCGACAAATGGGCTTATTTGACTCGGACTCGATTCAAGTTGCTTACTAGTTACGAGGAAAGCATTGAACCCTTGATAAGATGAGTCACGAGACATGCCTATTTCATCATCAAGTTTTAATTTTATGATTATTCACGTCTTATGCATTTGTGCACGCATAGTTTTGCAATTTGGCTGGAGAACTTAGGCTTTTCTGGTATTTTTAGGACTTTTCAAGCAAGTTAACCAAAGCAGCTTAAATAGCTGCATAATTGGCATATAGAGATGAATGTAAACTTAGAGCTTGTCAATTCTTTTGACAAAAATTATTAATTATGATGCTCGACTGAAGTTTTTTTTCCCCGATAAAAGGTATAGTGAGAATTTACATTGCAAGAAACGAGTGTGTGAAGGGCATGATCAGCAGCTACAACAACAATGACCTCACACAAATTTTTTTTTTTTTTTTTTTGTTCAAAAAACAACAAAATATTATAAAGTTTTTTACCCAACTAATTAATTATTACTATCCTTCAACTTCTCCTTGGAAGAATTTGGGAGAATTTCATTAGATTCATAGAAACACTTTTTTTTTTTTTTTTTTTTGTTGCTATGGATATATAATTATTAATATTTTTTTTTTTTCTCTAAATATTCATGTCCAAAGTGGTTCCCATAATGAGCCTAGAGTGGTGGAATCATCAAGGAAGCCTAAGTTGGTCTGGCTGCCCCCGTGGGGATTGGTGGCGAAGAAGTTGTGATCAAGTGATTGTGGAGGGGATCAGAGCCACATGGTTGGCTTGCTGGCGTTGCATGTTGACAAGCTCAGCCTGTGCCTTGGCCAGTTGTGCCTGCAGCTCATTCACTTGCTTCTGCAGGTGGCAGATTGCTCCAGCACACCCATAAACTGGGTCTCTAATTCTTGCACTTGCCTCATAAAGCATGCTGCTCACTGCATCGGCTCTTTGAGATTCTGGAAGTTCCTGTTAAAAAAATTGCATGCTCCTTTTAGTTTATACATATGTTTACAATTAAAAATGGGGTATCCACAAATTTAATAAATAAAAAACTTTTTTCTCAACTCTCTTTTATGAGGTGAGATTCATGATAATGTGGGACAATACATGATCCACCTCATAAAGAAAAACTTGTATAAGAGCAGCTGGATCACGTATACTATCCGACTGCTCTCATAATTAAAAACACAACCTCTTGGATTTAGTTGTCATATGCTAAAGATTTCCTACACCTCAAAACGTTAAAAGAATAGCGAGATATAGAATATTGATTTGTTGTTAATTGTGAAATTCTCACTTTTGGCAGTTTTTTCTTCCTTGTTAGGTTGCTATCAGAATAATTTAGTCAGAGTAGTTGATTTCCCTGATAAAGCACTATTAGGCCTAAAGATTTGGTACGTCTGCGTATTTATTTCTAGTGTCTACGTATGTGTGTGAACAACCCCAAGACTTTTCAAATATGGATGCAAACTAACATAATAGTATTTCATGAAAAATGTACATAGAATATGTTTATGTTCTCAGATTGTAAATATAAATTACACACCTAAATAAGAATAATTTTAGGGAGACTTTGGATACGGTCTTTAGTTATGAATATTTTTTTATTTAAACCTTGTTGGTTTTTAATTTTTTATCAAGGTCCATAAAATTAATATGATAATTTATTTCTATGTACATTGCTATATTTTTTAAATTAAAAATTAGAAATCTTAGTTATTTATATAAATGAGATTTTAAATTAAAAAAACCATAGTTTGTGGGATTAAAAATATTAAAATATAAATATACTATTGTGTGTGTGTGTGTGTATGTGTGTGTGTAAACATGGGTACATTCATCAAAATTAACCAAGAAATTAATTGTATCAAAACATGGGTACATTCTTCAAAATCACAAAAAAAAAAAAAAAAAAAAAAAGATATTGGGCTTAATAACATTAGTAAATTTCTTCGATTAAACTTGACATTGATACATTTTAAAATCAAAGAAAAAAGAATGTACCCATATAAGTTTAAAAATGGATTAGAAAAAATTTGAATATATTTTATATAAAAAAAATTGTACATTTTACATATAACAAATTGGTATATTTAAGAATGAGTACATTTTAATATTAAAAAGTTTTACATGAATGGGTACATATAATTAGCATGGGTACATTTAGCAAAAATAAAAAGTACAAATAAAAAAAATACATGAGTACAAATATAAATAAACTTTAAAAAATATGGGCACAAAAAGAAATTAAATATGGGTACAAATTAAAATTGAATAGAAAATGAGTACAAATTAAAAAAGAATTACAATTAAAAATGGGTACAAACTAAAACTAAAAATATAAGATAAAAAATTTAGTCATAAATGTAAATAGACTAATTGTAATATTTTTAACATTAAATAAATATATTTAGAAATAAAAAAATATTTTATTATTGAAATAATTAATAATGTTATTAATACCTAAAGACCTTGATCAAAAATTAAAAATGAATAGAATTTTAATTAATGAAGTAGTAAAAGGAAGGACGAGAACCTAATTTCATCATAATTTTACCTCTAAATTTACAGTCTAATAGTAAAACGATCGTTTGACCTCTTCCGTATTTTGAAAATATTTCAAATCCCAAGGTCTTAGACCTACTTTGACCGGTGCTCTTGTTTTTGAACATGATGAAGAAAAGTACCTGCAAGAACTTGATGATATTGTTTGCCCCAAAGACACGATGAGCTATAGTAAACTTGACTGGCTCAGAGGGAGGAAAGTAAGGGGCCAAAACGCACTTCTCTGCACATCTTCTCCTCAAGATCTTGCATGCAGCACAAGGTCTTATAACAACTGGTGGACTTGGAGTGGGAGTTGGGGTTGGCGGAGACGATGGTGAAGATGAAGGAGGAGATTGAGACATAGTTGATGAAGTGGTTGTGTAATTTGTGTTCATTGTTTCAGTACTGCACTCCATTGCAGCTCAAGCTTGAAGCTTTGGTTTGGACTTGGTATATGCTGAGAGAGAGAGAGACAGAGAGAGAGAGAGCTAACCTGAGCTGAGGTGAGGTGGGGCGGGGCTTGCTTGAAGCACAAAGTGAGGGTATAAATAGGGAAAGTGAAGCTGGGTAATGAGGTATCATATGACGTCAGCTGTTGAATGTTATTGTATTTAATTAGGGTGCGGCTTCTACTACCAATATAATGATAGAATCAAATTTTGATTTCTAATTAAGCGGTTAGGTTTGTGTGCTACGTCATTAAAAATGTGAATTTCATATTTATTATGTCATCATTTAATAATTGAATTAACAGATCATTTAATGAATATTAAAATAAGGCGACAAATAAATATATGGAATCAATATATTTATATATTGAAAGAGGTTGTAATTGAACATAAATATAAAAGTGCAAAAAGTAAGCTCTACTTTTTGTTTACTTTTGGATTATTTGGAGGAAAATACTCTTGCGCAAGTTTGAAATTCTCATCCTCTTTGAAAAAAAAACCCCAGTTTACTGTGGTATAATTTTAAAGTTTAAAAATCAAAATTTGCCACATACAAACAATTCAATAACCTCCAATGTCCTTCAGACATATTAGTATTTTAAGAAACAAATAACTTAAAATTGATCTTGTATTTTTTGCATCCACTAAATCTTCGGTGCTAAAATTGTTTAGTAATAAAGTGAATCAAATTTTACTTTATTTTTTGTTAATTAAAATATTAGGTAGTTGGGTTTAGTCAAATGGTATAAATTATGATTAAGAACGATATTATTCTTATTCCAATGTCTTATCTTCTTACCCATTTTTTAATAAAAATTTTAATTACAAATGTCAGTATGCAAAAAGACTGATAAGGACATTAATTATCTTGTTTTGCTTAATTTAAAAGATTAAAAATAAAAAAAAGTTGGGCGTGGGAGAAGATTTGTTTACGTTAAACCCTAACTTATATTTTCATCTCCTTACATTCAAAGAAAATTAAAAAAAAAAGGTAAATATCAGTTTACTACCCTCATGTTTCGAGGTTTTCAACATTTAGTACATCAAGTTTTTTTCGTCCTAGAGTCATATCTAAAATGTAAATTTTGGGACAGTTTCACACATCCGTTGGTCTTCTGTTAACTAATGACATGGCGCCCACATGTCAATAAGGGTCCCAAGTGGATATTAAAAATATTATATATTATATATTAAATTTTTTTTTTAATTACAAAATTACAACGACAACAAATAAAAAAAATAAAAAAAAAAACTGCTCTTCTCCTTCGAACATCTTCTTGTTCTCCCTCCCTTCTTTAACCCTCCTCTCTCTCCTCCTCGGCACACCATCTCCACTTCACAGCTTTTGGGCCACTCTGCTTTGCCAAAGAGTTACTGAGTCGGAACCCCGAACTCGCCGCCGATCTGGTGCGGGTCAACCCAAAAACCATCCGTCTTCTACCTCTCTCAACCCCCTCCCTTTCTCTTCGAAATCAGTTGCTTTACAGACCCTTCACATCAAAAATCTCAGAAACCTAACACCATTTCACAGTCAATTACCTCATAAACTCATGTGGGTTGTCCTCAGAAGGTGCAATCTCGGCATCCAAGATCTTCAAGTTGCGATCTCCAGAAAATGTGTTGGAACTGTGTTTTATGTGGGGCTTGGAGTCCCACATCGCCCAAACACTCCTTGAACATCACCTTTATAAGTAAATGGACTCACTTATAGTTTGAATTGATTTGGGCCAAAGCCATGGACCTTGGGCCTTAGAATTGGAGAGTTTGGGTGTATATATTAAATGTCAAAGATGGACCTTGGGCCTTGGGGCTCTTGGGCTCGGATGGACGAAAGACACAAGTTACGTTTTTGATTTTTTGGATTCAGTTTTTTCCGAAAGGATAAAACTGTCTGAACAGTTACGTTCAGTTTTTAACAGTTGCATTCGGTTTTCTTTTTAAAAAACTGATAAGCATGAATGGTTGGATAAGTTCACATCATGCCATTATATATAGGGCAATAAAATCAGAAACAAGAATCAATTTTTCCAGATTCATTCCTCCATATTTCGCTGAGAACCACACAATCAATTCGCCAAGAATCCAAGTTCGAGTGCAAGAACTTGGATTAGATAGTTGTATCCTGCAAGATAGACGTCCATTTGAACTACTGCACTGGTGTAGGGGCGTATTTCTGTCTTAGGAGATTGCTACTGCAAGCCTCTATCTTCCTAACCAAGTCAGTGTTTTGTGATTCATTAATTCAGTTTTGTAATTGTTTATATTGTGAGATATATAGATATATATATATATATTGTTTCCTTGTGAAATTATTATTCGAAATAAACTGTGCAATTGTTGTATAATATATATACTTAACATTTGATTGTTTCTAACAAAATGAAGACTCTGTTTTGGCCCTTCTGAGAAACCATGGACTCTTTGAAACCTAAATCTTAAAGGTTTTTAGGTCAGCCCCAAAAATTCTTCTAAATATTAATTGAGGGATTTTGAAAATTACAGCTGAGAAAAGGAAAAGAAATTGAAAATGGTTGCGAGAGATGGGATTCGGATTAGGTTTATAAACTTGGCTCCTTTTCTCCTTCTCTCAGACTTTTCCTGTATTTGCTTTCAACCGAAACTGATTTCAGAAGCATCGGCGGCGGTTAATTTCATAGGATCAAAGGATGGAAGATCATTTTTTGAGATGATTCGTTGTTTTATCTCCCCGCTTCTCTCGGTGCGTATGAGTTACAAAGGAAAGAAGGGAGGGAGGGGGTTGGGGGAAGGTATGAGTTGCAGAGGAACTTTTTTTTTTTTTTTTTTTTTTTTAAATTGAGTGGGTTGGGGGTTGAGGGGGGGAGAGGGTTAGATTTGCACATATGGGTGGAAGTCGAGAAGGGAGGGACGATCGAGGTTGAGGAAGAACAACCTTTTGTTTTTGTTTTTTGTAATTTTGTAATTTTTAATATCCACATGGGATTCTTATTGACACGTGGCGTCCAAGCATTGTTCACGTAAGCGCTACGTCATCAGTTAACGAAAGACTTAACAATTTGACTAACAGATGTATAAGATTGTCCTAAAATTTACACTTTACGTATGACTCTGGGACGAAAAAACTTGATGTACTAAATGTTGAAAACCATAAAACATGAAGGTAGTAATCTGATATTTACTCATAAAAAATATCAATGGACTTAGAAGATGACTTTTTCATTGAAGAGGTGGAAAATGACGTTTCTACGAAAGAGGTAGAAGATTATGTTTCCATTCAAAAGGTAGAAGAATAATTTGTATGTGGGTCATTTAAATTTGTCCATTGTATTTTTGAATTTGGGTTGTCGAATTCTTTTGAATTTGGATATCTCTGTCGTTTCCATTTGAATTTGCAAACCTTTTTATTTGTTTAAATTTTTTAAGAGACAATTTTATAATTCCATATGTATCTATATATTTGTTTGGATCCAAAATTACATCATCGGCCCATGCAATCAAGGCCGTTAAGTAGGCATAGCTCCTAACCGTCAGATGGAAGAAGATACTTTTATTATTGTTAAAAGATAATATTATGGTTTTATCATAATAATTATTTTTTTAATATCTACATCTTCTTAAACCAGATAAATAGAATGAGAATTATATCCCAAACAAGTAGTACAATTCGATTTGATTTGGAATGTCTGACGACACTTGAAAGCTAAAAATGAATTTGAAATTCATTTGATCAGGATGCATGCATGAGGCGTTTAATTATGACGGAGGATAATGATTACTTTTTGGCTAGGCTATGATGGTGAGGAAAGAAGCCTAGGTAGGCTAGGCTATGATGAAATAAGTTCTGATGGGATAAAAATAAGTCAAAGTTGGAATAAAATAGGGTTAGCATACAGAGTCCCTATTTGTCGTCTAGATTCGCATGTGGTCATCATTCTACTTCTCAGAATATTCCATTACGAAGTCTTTGGGTGTAATTGAAATGCTCTGCTTATCGTCTGGGTCGTGCCAAGCAAGAATTGAAACCTATAAATACAGAGGTAGCGGCAACAAGAAGAGCCCTTTAATTTAATATACAAATTGCCATGCACAAACTCTCGCTCAACGCGAAACCTCTCAACAACCTTGAGATTTTTATTTTCCTTTTTCGTCGGCTCATCTTTAGTTTGGATAAACAGCACTGTGAAGGCAACCTGTGACATCTTTAGTTTGGATAAACAGTACTGGAGCCGTAGAATCAGCTGATCAAGGAACACCTTCAGTTTAGATAAACAGCACTGCTTTTCAGCCGACTAGTTATTTATCCAAGTCTCAGTCGAGAAGGATTTTCAAATCCTTATTGGCAGAGATCATCTCATTAGCCTTCTCGGCGAAGTGAGGTGTTACAGGTTACTACATTCGGCACATTGAAATCCAAATTTGATATTAAACTTCGCAAAACTAGCAGCCTTGTCTTTAGGCTCTAGAACCCGAATGCCAAAACGTGTTCCTTCCTCAGTCACAGTCGCAAGATCAAGAAGTTAGCAGCGCACCCAACACGACATCAACACATTTTACTCTCGGCCGAGCTCGGCCGAAGAGTTGGTACACCCCGCACACAATCGAATGACGTAGTTAGATTATTAATTACTCGACCTGCGCGCCACGTATGCTTGGTAGTTTGAGGATCAACAATATTAATGGTTATTTTGAGATTAATAGTCGGTGGGAAAATAGCATTTTAATTTTTTAACTTTTTAAGGTGGGTGGGATTATAACGTGGATGGAAAATAAGACAATGTGGTGAATCTAATAGCTCTCTTATTAAAATATTCTTACTAATAAAATAATGAATTTTCTTATTAACCTTTCCCTTCCCTTGTTAATCATTATTTTCTTCTCCTCTCCGACTCTCCCCCACCTCTCCTTTCTTCTCCTTCGCCGACGAACACAAGGACGAACTTCACTCTCACTTTCCCTCCTCTTTCTCCCTCATCTCAATCATGTCAGATAATCAAAGTCCCGAAAGCAAGGCCAGCTCAAAATTGGAACCTCCCCAGTGTTAAGCTCTTCTCAAAGGGGACGAGCAATTCACTTCTGTTCTTGAAGAGATGATCGTACTTGTAAGTCTCTCGCTGTAGATTAGCCAAGAGCGTTTTTCAGTTGTTTCTTCAATTTTTGTCTAATTTGAATTTGACTGAATCCGGCAATTATGCTATGAACTTAAGTTCTTCCATTCACATTCTACCTGTATAAAATTATTTGTGACTAGTAAGGATATCGCCCAAGAAAGTAGAAGAGAAACATGGAATCAGCTGGCTCCGACCTCCCAAACGAAATTATATGCTGTCAGATACTCCCAAGGGTACCGTCCAAATCCCTGATGCGCTTCAAATGCGTATGCAAGTCTTGGTCCTCTCTCGTCCGCAACCCTTCCTTTGTCGATGCTCATCAAAGCTTCCACCGGAACAAGCTCACTCACCTCCTCCTCACCACTTGGAACAAAGCCACAAGGCAACAACACTTCCTCTCTGCACAAATCAACCAAGACGGAACTCCAACACCCGCCATCCACCTTCTAAACCTTCCAATGGCCAGTGATCATCGTCTCTACAATGCGCAAAGCACCAATGGCTTGGTCTGCCTTTACCTTTCAAACACCTCATCTCGTCATCATACCCTAGCATATCTTGATCCTCCCAATTTCATATTCAACCCTTGCACCCGAGAGTCTATTATTCTACCACATGCTTCACCTACGTACTGTACATCCCACGTTACCTATCACTTTGGATATAGTCCTCTTACAAATGAGTATAAGGTTCTTCAAGTGCAAACTTTCCGGCCTCACCATTCAATTCCAACGGATATGACCTTCATGTTCAAGATTTTAAAATTAGGTACTAGTTTATGGAGGCGCCTAGAGGTAGACCGTAACGATCTCCCCTTTGAACCTCTCCAGTGTCCGTTTGAAGTGCAAAGTGTGTGCATCAGTGGGGCCATGCATTGGATGCATTTGAAAGAAAAGGTTGTAGTGGTTTTTGACATTGGAGACGAGAAATTCAGAGTGATCCCACTTCCTCAAGATTATGTCTGTTTTATACATCGTATTGGTTACCCCATGGGAGAATCAATGAGAAATGTGGTTGAGGTGGGCGGATGTTTGGCTCTAATTGGTGACAAGACATTGGTGAGATCACAGAATATGATGGCGTTATGGATTTTGAAGGACTACGAAAATCAAGTGTGGATTAGGGAGGCTATCACGTTTCCCCTTCGTTGGAGGGCGTTAGGATGCCCCGTTCCATTGCGTACCATTCACAATGGTGAGCTCCTCCTCCAATCTACAGAATTACATGTGCATGAACCGCCGGACCATGTGAGAGTGCATGTGTACAATATGGAGAGTAAAAGCTTTAGGGGAAGTGAAATTGGCCTGCCCTGGACATTTCTTAACGATGCTCGATTGAAGTTAGTTGTGAGTTATGATGATAACATTGTGCCCTTACAATGAGATGCGATGGCCTATTGGATCGTCTGAATCAAATGCCATACATTGGTATGTATTCTGTTTTGCCTGCTGTTTAATCTTATCGAACCTTGTAATTTTGATTGGTCTTGATATGGCCATGTAATGTTCTCTGTAATTTTATTTGGGTTGGTTGTTACAAAAATCTCAAGTGACATATATTTCAGAAGAAAAAAAAAAGTAGATCTTTTTCATGCTACACGAATTTTGACAGAATTATTAACGAATTTGAACCTTGTAAAGTGAGACGTATAAACTGCATAGTCAAATGTTCAAACTTTGAATCGGAAAAAGTGTGAGAAATAGTAACCTAGTGGAAGGTCATGAACCTGCAATTAATATTACTTTCATTTTTTGAATTTTAAAATAAGTTATTTTTGTATTTTTTTGGAGTTTTCAAGCGAGTTCACCAAAGCAGCTAAACTGCATGGTCAGCATGCGCATATAGAAATGCATTCAAACTTAGAACTTGTCTATTCTTCAGATATAAACTATGAACTTTGGATTTCCCAATAATTCCCATACTTCATCGGCCACTACAAAACTAGCTATGAAAATTGTCTCTCAATATAAAGTCTTCCTCTTTTCTAAGTATGCGTGGTTTCACTTTAAGACATTAATCTATCATGCAAAATAGTGAACTAATTGAAGAATGCTAGTTGATATAAGGCTTTGGTTTCACAACAATACTATTGTAAAACACATTTTCTTGTCGATTAGAAAACATAATAAAGCTAGCTAAGAGTAAAAGCACACAAGTCGAAAAATGCAGAGTATCCAACCAAAAGCACACAAACAAAAGCTACAAGGTGAAGAAACTTTAGGATAGGCATGGGCCTCTCCTTGTCCTCAAGTGGCTTCGCCACTGAGCCGAATTGATTGAAGATGAAATGGAGTGAAGAAGACAAAGAGATTCAGCGGGAATTTTCAAGTTTAGCGTCTGAGCTTCGATTTGAGTTCGTGATACATTCCTGGAAAGAGAACGACGCGCCGGTTCAAACACACAATTTTTTTTATATGTACAGGGGATTTTAGCCATTTGAGGATGTTTAGGCTTCCAGCCGCATTTTAAATTATGTTAATAAAAATTGGACTTTTCATTTCACATCCGATTATTGTCATTGTTTGATCCAAAGACTCTTGAGCTCTGATTTTATGTCTTTAGAAGCGTTGACTTCCAATGTAAACTCAACTTTCATCAATATTAATCAAACAAAACCTTTGGATTTCTCTCAAATTCTGGTGGACTGCAGAACTTGTTCTTTAAGGACTTACGCTGGTAATCCTTATTAGCTTTGTATTGTGTCAATTGAGGAGTTGTGCTAATCAAGGACTACTTTGACTAAAAAGTCGGCCATGTAATGTTCTTTGTAATTTTATTTGGGTTTAGGTGTTTATAAAAATCTCAATTGACATACATTTCAGAAAAATTAAAAAAAAAGGTCTCTTTCATGCTCTACACGAATTTCAACGGAGTTGTTAAAGGATTTGAACCTTGTAAAGTGAGACAAATAAACTGCATAGTTAGCATACACATATAGAAATACGTTCAAACTTAGAACTTGTCAATTATTCGGATACAAAATATGAACTTTAGATTTCCCAATTTCTCCATCGGCCACTACAAAACTAGTTGTGACTCATTACTTGTAAGGTAACTTACCCCTTAAAGAAGGAAATCTAGAGTATGGATCAAGACATGGAATCAGCTGGCTCCGAGCTCCCAAGCGAAATTATATGCTCTCAGATACTACCAAGGCTGCCGTCCAAGTCCCTCATGCGATTCAGATGCGTAGGCAAGTCTTGGTCCTCTCTCGTCCGCAGCCCTTCCTTTGTCGACGCCCATCAAACCTTCCACCGTAACAAGCTCAATCACCTCCTCCTCACTACTTGGGACAAATCCACAAGGCAACAACACTTCCTGTCTGTGCAAATCAACCAAGAAGGAATTCCAACAGCTGCCACGCACCTTCTAAACCTTCCAACATTGTCCTTCAATGAACGTCTCTACAATCAAGCCATGTTCCCCCATCACAATCAAGCCAATCGTGATAATCTTCTTCGCATGTTCAATCCCTCAACACGGGAGTTTATTGTTCTTCCACATGCATTTCCCAGGTGCTGCCGTAGTGCCCATTCTCCACATCACTTGGGGTTTAGTCCTCTTACAAATGAGTATAAAGTTCTCCAAGTACAAAGGTTTCAGCCTCGTGATTCTATGACAAGGGGTATGACTTTTATGTTCAAGATATTCAAATTAGGCACAAGTTTATGGAGGTGCATACGGACCTTAATGACCTACCTTTTGATCCTTTCAAGTGCCCGTTTCATAGGAGAAATGTGAGTGTCAATGGCGCCATACATTGGATGCATGACACACAAAATATCCTAGTGGTTTTCGACATTGGAGACGAGAAATTCAGAACAATCCCACTTCCTCGTGATTATAATTGCGCTATACATAAATTTAACTTTGCACATGGGAATATAGTTGAAGTGTTTGGATGTTTGGCGCTAATTGGCGACGAGCAGTTGGCACAACAAAATACGATGGGGTTATGGATTTTGAGGGACTACGAAAATCAAGTGTGGATTAAGGAGACTTTCAGATTTCCCTTTGTTTGGAATGAATTAGGTTACCCCGTCCCTTTCTGTTCCATTCACACAGGTGAGCTCGTCCTCCAATCTTCGAAGTTAAGCAGACAACACCCGAATCATGTGAGACTGCATCTCTACAATATGAAGAGTAAAAGTTTTAGGGAAAGTGAAATTGTTTTGCCCTCCGAATGGGGATTCCAGTATGATACTCGATTGACTTTACTTGCTCGCTTTGAAGATAGCATTATGAAATGGCCTATTTGTTCATCAAGTTTTAGTTCAACGGTTCGGATCGAAACTTGAAGCTTTCAATTATCCAACTCGATTTTTTTTCTTTTTTTTTTTGGAGAAATTTATCATTTTTTTCTTTTTTTACGTTTTTTTTAAGTTTTGTAAAGCTTAACCATGTGGTTTTTGTTATGTCTTCCATTAGTTTGAGTGAGTGTAATATCTACATATAAGAATCAGACAGTTGAGTTTGATACTTATAACCTTATACTACACTAGGATGTATTCAATATGTTTATCACGCATATTTTAATATATTGCACTCATAATTTTAATAAATTAGTATCATACTCAAATTTTACCGCCTATTATTAACGTGATTCTTACACGATTTCAATATATTAGTATCACAAGCCTACTCATAAGTTCGCTAGTTACTAGGTAGGCAAAGTGGTGGGTAACACCCACTGGGTATGCCGTTTCCTGCCAAAATTCGTTTTAGAATGTTAATTGTAGAAAAAAAATTCTTACAAGAAATATAAATTTTGAATCAATAATCTCACCAAAATTGGCTCCTTCGAAAATAATGAAAAAAAGTAATGCTATTAACGCATTTATTTTTATTTTTTATTTGTTTTTTTTTTTAATTTTCAATCATCAATTCAGATAAAATAAAAAATATTAAATACAAAAAATTAATGAACGTGTATAAAAAGTAGAAACGAGACTCTCACGTAAAACTCACCGTTTCGTGAAATTACAGAAATGAAAATTTAAAACAAAAATAGGTCTTCCTCCGTGAGAAAATAGGTCTCCTCCCCCGAGCCGCTGCAATTTTGGCGCCACCGCGAGCAGCCCCGGCCAAACATCCACCATCTCTCCAACTCCAAGGTTTTAGCAAATTGGGTCGCAGACGATTCACGAATAGGATTAATCGACCAAATCGGAAATCTCCAAGGGTTTGCGCGAATTGGGTAACAGTCCTCCCTTCTACTTGTGTTGCAGATTCTCAATTCTGTACAAGGAAAGCCGATTAGCAAAACGGCGCCGCATAAAACTTTGAAGGAGCGTAGTGCAGAAGCTCGAGGACAAACTTCCCAAGTGTGTGATTATTTGAACAATCACATCCACAAGAGAGCTTCTTCTTCGTCTACGAAAAGGTTTGCTTCCCGAATTTTCATTTTTATGTTTTAACAAAAGATATTATGGGTGAAAGAGTAGGTTAAGCCTCAGTGCCTTACAATATGGGTTAGCAATCATTTGGTTCAAATTCGTATTTAACGAGAATTCAACCTAACACCTCTAACTTAAATAGTGGGTTTCTAATACTCTTTGAATCAATTAAAATTTGTAACTTTGCTAAGTGGTGGATTGTTGGTTAGGACCTTCCTCTTCAGCGTATTCAAATCCTTCCCCTTCCGTTTAGCGTAGATTAATCATTAATGTAGAGTATCGCTAATTTTGAATCAGTTTGTGTTTTGAATTTTTTTTATTTTTTGATTATAGCAAATTAAGAACAGAGATTTCCAATGCTGGCAGCAGCAATAAGTTGGTTTTCGGGGCGATAAGTTGATTGTTGGGTGCATGGAGCAATGCTTGTAAGCTGAATTTCAGGGCGATAATTTGTTTGTTGTATTGTGTTTGATCTTGTTGTAGGATCGAATGGGGCCTAGATGGAAAGGAAAAGGTGCGGAAGCTAAAGCACTTGCAGATCCAATGTCAAAGATAGTATTGAAGCTTCAGTCTTCTCTTATCCAATCAGATGCCCGAGGAATCTTATGCGGGAGCAGCGTACTTCTTGCTGCAGAAGAAGAACAAGCCCTTCTCTTTGGTCGTGCCTACTTTGGCCACCCGATTGTTAATGCCGATAAGGATAGGCAGTGGTTTCAGTTGGGCATGGAAGAGGCATTTTTCCTGTGCTATTCTTTAAAGTGCCTCAGGATAGCAGGCGAAGATAAACGCCTGAAGGACGATCAAGAGCTTTGGCAGTGCATGAAGTCCAAAAAAGCTGGATTTCCTGTATTTTACAAGGCGTATTCTCACCTTCGAACCAAAAATTGGGTTGTGAGACCCGGACTTCAATATGGTGCGGACTTTGTTGCTTACCGTCACCATCCGAGTTTGGTCCATTCTGAATATGCTGTGCTTGTGTCATCAGAAGGAGATGCTGAAGCAAATGGGCGATTGAAGGTGTGGTCTGATGTTCATTGCACCTTAAGGCTTTGTTTAGGTGTTGTAAAGACATTGCTAGTTCTGACTATTAGTAAAAATGGTGACGATGATGATTCTCCGTCATGTTTGGCAAACTACACGGTTGACGAGCGCACAGTTACAAGATGGAGTCCGGAACAAAGCCGCGAGGAAGATACATCAGATGATGTGAAATCACAAGCAAGAGAGTAGTCGAAAATGGAACGAGGTCAGTGGTCGAATATAATCGTTTTTCTAATTTTACAATTTCCATGTTCATGTTGCAAGTTAAATGAATGTGTTTCACATCTGGGGAATTCAATTTAGAGTTGATTTTCTGCATTTCAATGTCATCTGTGCAACTTACATAAAAAGAGTAATGCAAACTACGTTTTCCTTCAGACGTATATGTACAAAGTGTGGACACTTTTGCACATCGTCGAGGTACATCACACCCCAACACAACACAACGCCACCACATCAAGCACCTACACTACCGCTTTCCACGTCGTGATTGCAGTTAGTGTAAACAGATGCCGAAGAAAAATCAAGCAAATTGGCATCCTTTTTCCTCTCCAGCAGATGGTCAATAGAGTCTACAAGGCTATAGAGTACCAATAATTCACATATACAGCCAAATTATCGAAATTCAAACCAAATTCATAATGCTCACTTGACTAAGACAAGTAAGTCCTATAAGTGCAACCCCGAAAAACTTAACATAGATTTTTCACATAGTTTTTTCACGTATTAAATTCTCTACCACTAAAATTAGAGTTGGAAAGCACTTGGGTGTGATTTTGTCATCCGAGCCTCGCCATAGGGTTCGTCGTTGTCAATCCGGCGGTTGTTGCGGAATGCTGCACAACCGATCACATAGAAGATAACTAGGATGATCAACACAACAATGTTGACCACAGAGACCTTCCTCCAGCTCTTCCTGATGCTGGCCAAGAGACCGGCTCTGCAAGAATTGCAGGAATAGCAGAGTTGCTGTTGGTCATTGCTCCACAGTGTGCAGTCCTTACTGGTCCCGGAAAAACCTGCTCCGGTGGTCCAGACGGTCTCGTTCACATAGCTATATCCACATTCTGTAGGGGGCTTGCAGCAGCCAGACTGTAGAACAAATGAGGGGGAAATGGTACTTCAGTCATCATATCAATACAAATACACGCTCGCTCGCACGCACACACATATACCGTCCTTACGAAAGAAACGTTTCCTTTTTCTGTGATTTTCAATTACTTTTCCTACATATTTTGCTATGTTTTCCTAATAGCTACAGATTCTAACTTGAGCAAGTGAAACAGATCACCCTTAAGTAATGCCATATACCATACTTACGGTATATAAATAGGCCAAAGAATGATTTCGGTCCTTATAGTTTTGGTTGATGCCATAAATAAAGTTATAGTTCTTTGAAATTATTTCTTTCTTCTCTAGTGATTTTAAAATTGGACGTTCCAACATGTGAGGTATGGAACATGCTCAATAATATCTGAACCGGGAACCTCTTTACGAGGATTCCAGTGATCCGTCAATCTTGTTCGTTTATCGTACATCGTACGATCAGAAATTATTTTAAATATTTTTATTTAAAATTAAACATAAACAACACTTGATAAAAAATAACTACACGATGTACAATAAAAAAACACGATTCACAAATTTTCAGAATCCTCATCAAAAGGAACCGGTGAGGATCCTGTTGCATAATATATGGAACGTTGCATTTTTCCACCAAGAAGTTAAAGACACTTTTTCTTGGTTACACCAATAATGCGTGGACTTAATTTTTTAATGGACAAAGAAAAATATACAAAAAAATAAAAATAAAATAAAACGGAAAGTGCGCCCAAAAAAGATATGGGAAAACTTTATGTCAAATCCAAGTTTGTTCCAAGGTGTACCATTATTATTTCCTACCTCTAAAACAAGTACCAGACAAAATATGAGAAAAGGATGTTTAACCTAAAAAGAAATTCTGTTACCATAAAGATGACATGTGAACCTTCCTTCTTAAAACATTTTATAGGACTCTCTTGACTTCTAAGAGTTGGCTCGAGTTTTAGATCGGTTGGGTTTTTACGAATTAGCTCTTTGTTTAATGATATTTTTCTCGAATATCCGTTATCGGTAAATTACTTTGTATTTTTTAATGAGTGTTAATTAAGTATCTTCAGAGAAAGTGTAACAAGGCTACAAGTGGGCTTTTCTGTTTTTATGCGCAGGGGGGTTTAACTTTAAGTGGTATCTTGTTAACATCACTTCCACTGATGAAATGCAGACACAATTATTGGAATTAGCGATTTTATCGGTTAAGCTCCCCGCCCAGTCCATTGTGCCATTATATCATTGTTGAAAAACTTAGAATTGATATTGACGGTCTAAAAATCTTATAGTATGTTTCTAATAAGTTCATTTACTTTTAAGAATACAAAGAAAATTTTAAACTGTAAATAACAGTACTAAAAGTATTATGTTTTAACTTGGACTTACATGAAGAATTTTATATTATTTTAACTTTTACATGAGCCTATAAATTTAAAAGAATTTTAACGAAAAGTCCGCGATACTGTTCATTTTAACAAAGAATTACATTTTTACATTAAAAAGTCAAATCTGGTACTATTCATTTTATCCTTTTCATTAATTTTCCTTAAATTTAATTGATGGTTTGGGCTAGGAGACACAATGTTATTCCTTTTTTTTGTCAAAATTAAAAAGTTATAAAAAAAAAAATGTGTCGTATGAATAATTGATGAATTTAAGCTCTTAATGTAAATAATTTTGTTTGTTTAAAGAAATAACTGATAAATTTAGAGCAAGATTTTTTTACAAAAGGCAAACTTATTGGTACAATACAAGAACCAATTAAAAGGTGGACTTAACCTCAAACCCCACCCCTGGTTTGTCAGATTGTATCTTCCCTAGCAAATTTGAAGGATCTCATCAATCCATTAAAATCCAAAACCAGATCTACTACCACTAACCCACAAATTAATCATGTCAACTTTAACTTGAATAAAAAACCATTAAACACTAAGTGAAATAATCTTGTCCCATGAAGTGGAACCCTAAATTATTTTTATTTCAACTACTTTCCTCCGTCAAAATTCGAGACTAAGTGTCCCTGAAATTGATCCTTCGCTCAATACTAAAACTTCAACTATTACGAACTTTGGCTTAATCAAGTTGCTTATTTGCTCCCTTTTGGACCCAAATCGAACTCCTTTCCATAATTTAAATAAAGGATCATTTTAGTTCTGATCTCTAATCAATCTCATTGTTAAAATAAAACATTGTTTGTTTAAATAGTTTGATCGAAGTTTCAAGGGATTAAACTTCTGTATTTGTGTATTTAATGTCACACAAATTATGAAATTTAAACCAATTCAAGTAGTTTTTGCACAATATAATAATTACTTAAAAATCAATAATCGAGTAAAATTGTTTTTCACCTATTTCTAGCACACAAAAAAATGCACCCACGTAATTATCAACCTATATTAAAAAAAATATTTGATATATTTTAAAACATAAAGTAAATACATGCAATTAACGTCAATACATTTACCAAAAAAATTATGGGTACAAATTAAATTAAATTAAAAAATATGGATACATATTAAAATTTTAAATTATAGGTACAAAATAAAACTAGACAGAATATTGGTGCAAATTTTAAAAATGAGTATAAATTATATATGAAAAATATTTGTAAATAATTAATAAAGTATTTATCTTTAAATTTGACATATTATAATATGTAAATAATTTAATATTCAAATAATGACATGGACAAAAGTCTAAGAATCTTGAACAAAAAATTGAAAAAAAAAAATTAATAATGAAAACAAAAATGAAGAATGAGAACCGAAATTATCCTTAAAAACAAATTTAATGTAGATTATCCTTTTTTTTTGTAAATAAATAAATAAACCTCCAACGAATATGAACAAAACCAAATAATAAAGTTTTCTTTTTCTTTTTCAATAAATTTTGTTAGATTAGTTACCCACGAGATTTAAACTTATGTTGTTATACAAGAGCTCAAGATATTTTCACTACTGTGATAAAGGCCCTTATCAAAAAATAAAGTTTCTAAATCCCATACAATTTTTTTTTTTTTTAAATAAATTCAGATGCGAAAACGTGAATAAGAATTTAATTATTCACATACCTGGATAGAGTTGAGCCTTCTGCTGTAAAACATGTCAGCAGTCTCAGGCACACCATTCACACTCCTCCCAATCTTTTGACAAGTTTTTGAGTCCCTCACACAAGACGCAATCTTCCTCCAGTAGCCATTATCCGCCACGCGGTCCTTCAGCCAGCCGGAATAGTCCTGCAGGTAGTAGTCCTTGTAAGCCTTATTCGTCAACGACCTCCCGGAGCCCTTGTCAGTGACGGCGTAGGCGAAGATGATGAAGCCGATGAGGGCGGCGATGACGAAGAACATGACGAACAGGTACACCCACATGAGGAAGGTGTTCCTGTAGCACGCACCCGCGAACCCAGCAAGAGAAACCACCATGATTGCGGCCCCTATGACGATGAGCGGCCATTGGAGGAACTTGAGGCAGTCGGTGTTGTTGGCGCGGCTGCTCAGCCAGATTCCTCCGCCCAGTATGGGGATCGAGAGGAGGAAAGTTACGAAATTTAGTAGTCCAATCAAGTGGTTGCTGGTCCTCACCATTGTGGAATCTCTCTTTTTTTCTGGGTTTTTCTTTTTGTCTGCCTTTTTTTCTTTCTGGGTTTTGTATTTTGGAAGGTTTGGAGATTTGGTTTCTTCTGTTTCTGCTGCTGCTCTGCTTTGAAGATACTTAAAGTCCGGATTTTGATGAGTAGTGTGAGATGCAGGTGTCCTTATTTTATAAGGGGTGAAGTGTGATCCGTACTCTCTCGATGCAATGACCTGACTACCCTTGTGTTTTGAATTTGTCCCAAAGTGTTCATGGCAGCTGATTTTCACTCTTTCGAGTTTTCACACGTTTTTTGTTCATAAAATTAAGAACTTAGACAAAGCATCATACATGGTTAAATAAGAGTACGTAAATAAAGAAAAATGTGTTTCTCTTCTCTTGGTCGAATCCGGATCCTCACCAAATCTTTTTGTAAGGATTTTAAAGATCCGTTAATTATATACGTTCATCCGTATGGTAAAAAATTATTTTAAATATTTTTATTTAAAATTAAATGCAAATAGAACCTGACAAAAACTGATCACACGATATACGATAAACGGATACGATCTACAGACCTCTAGGATCCTCACCAAAACAATCCAAAGAGGATTTTGTTGGCTCTTGGTCAATGGTCGATTTCAAATACATTTTAAAAGCATCTTTACTTAAAGATAATAGATTTGCAAATACATGTATTGTTCATATTTATGTGTTTATTAACAGTTAATGAAATGGAAATGTATGTGATTCTCATTGATTTTGAGTATGGCAAACCTAAAAATGAAGGTATGAAATAACTATTGGGCTTTCCTTTTATCCTGTGCTTATTTCCTCTCATCCTCTTCCATATTCATCTTATTAAACATGTCATAAAAGTATATATATTTCACTACTAATTGCACCGAAATCCTTTAAGATAAAACTCTTCACCTAAAATTCATTGGACCTCCTTTAACTCAATAAAACAATGTTTCGCTGTTGAAAGAAGAGCAGTAAGTGCCACTGAACTCAAATCACAAATGGACAAATGTCCAATACTTACTGCTCTTCTTTCATCAACAAAGCACAATTCAACTCAGTGTATCAAATATAAGTGATTAAAGTGTAACAATATCGGTGCGTGATTGGGACTCGTATACACCTGTGGAACTCATTACAACACAAAAATGATGGTGTTTGGGGGCAAAATGGGAAACCCAACGTGTGATAGTCGTGGAAGTGGTTGTTATTATGTTTAGTTTTGCTTAGTATATGATCTACTGTTTGACCTAACTGGATCCAGTTGTGTGTGAAGATATTTATTTGCAATATATTACACAAGGATGACATTTTACGTAATTAATCATATAAACCTGGAAGATATTTTGGGCATGTTTCTGTTCATGGAGATAAAAGTTCATTCCATAAGTATTGATCTCTAGATTTTTATTAAGGGAAATTAATGAAAAAAATTTGAAAACTTTGAATTTTAACGATGATGATAAAATAAAGGGTAAAGTAAATAGTACTAGATTTTATTTTTTAGTGTGAAAATGTGTTTTTTCGTTAAAGTGAACAATACCGTGAACTTTTGGTCAAAACTCTATTTTTATTATGCATTTTTTGAATTGCAAACCGACTCTTTGCAACTATGATCAACAGTATAAATACAAATTCTGTAACAAAATAGTTTTTCATTGTGACAATGCTATCTCGTCGACAGTGTAAACGTAAATTCTATAACAACATAGGTTACTATTACGACAATGATATTATGTCGACAGTGTAAACATAAATTCTATAACAAAATAGGTTGTTACGCGAAGATGAGATTATATTACAAAATTATTGCTCAAAAAAAATTCTTATGTGATGCTGAAAAACAATATACTGGGACCCAAGAGTACCAAATCCATCCTTTGATCGAAGTTGAACACTTGTGTCACGTAATCTCAGCAAGAATTTTGCTCCACACATGAATGAAAAGATCTCGTACACATTCTCATTATACACTAATAATCCGCAAGGTAAACATACCTTCCTTTTTTTTATTCTTTTTGTTGACAAAGAGGCATAAGAATGTCACTAGGTCAAGCGATCATTACTATATCAACAACTAGAAAACGTCAGCAAATGACATAACTACTGAATATTGATCCGTATTTTGGGATGAAAATCCTGGAAATTTTGCATGAGCGAGAGTGATAACGTAGAGAACAAGTAGCATGAGAGTAGGAGTGGCTGATGATGGAATATGCAAAGGAGGAGGGTCCATGATGAAACGTTACTTTTGGAATATGCAAGGGAAAAGAAACTGCCGAGAAAAGTAGAAAGAGGTCGGCAGTGTTGCTTATTCATGATAACGTTCTCATGTGACCTTGTGGTCAAACGCTCCATACTTATCTCTTTATCAATCAAAGGGATGTTTGATAAATGTGACAATTTGGAAACTCTTACGAAAGTTGGCGGAAATTCTACATTATTGAAGAGCCAAGTAAAAGAGGACAAGGCACAGATGCCCAAGTAACAAAAGGATGTCTATAAGCTTTATTTCTTTTTAATAACTCGGACTATACAATTAGTACGGGAAGTAAAGATCATAATTGTACCAAAAAAATATTAATTTTACTTACTTGTCAATCTAATACAAAGCTGGACTAGTAGTTCAAATTGAAGACTTACCCTAACAAGCTCTATTAGAAACTATACTAATAGCTCTTTTTTTTCTTCTTTTTTTCTTTTTATACCTGTACATGAATAGGTTTTAATTGAATTTTATAAATAACAAATTCGATATTAATTTATCATAAAAAGGTCCGCTACAAAGACACACCAATAAGCAGCCGCAGTAAGAGAGCACTCCACCCAAAGAAAAGCCTACAAGAGAAATGGAAGCCGAAGCCCACAAAGAAAAATATGTGATTTTCGTGTTGGTTACAGCCCACTGATTCCCATTCTCAATTAGACCCAAACCAATAATAGCATGTTTACCTATCAAACCAAATAATAATTAGACTATTTTGTTCTTTGTAAAACGAGTATATAATATGTTTGTCACTTTGTTTTGATTCATTTAATTTGATAATAAAAATAATTAATAATGGACAAACTCAAGGACTATTTCGATCGATTTCAAATCTCATAGATCAACGTGAAGAGTTATACCAATCTCAGAGATCATTTTGGCTAAAAAACCAAAATAAAAAGAAATGTGTGGAAAAAGAGAAAAAAAAATGTCTAAAATTTTCGTTTTCCTTCTAATTAGGAATGGATATGCAAGGAATGAATGTCATTTTAGGGTTAATTCCAGATGACCACCTAATTTTTTTTAGAGTGATTCCAAATCAATCCTAATCTTTTAAAACATTCTTAATAAGTAGCAAACGTTTTGAAAACTGAACATATAGTTCACCAACGTTAATTCATGATGGGAACAATTTTAGAACCGTTTTTTGTTTTTTTTCAAGTCATCTATGAAGTTTTGAATCTCCAAATCGACGTGGTTTGGCTAAGCCGATTTAGGGAATTAAAGCTCCAAAAACGACAATTAGTAGAGACCAACTTTAGTATTTGTCCACCTCATCATTTAATGCTAGAAACATCAGCATTTAATGTTGGTAAAGTCATTACTTAAAACTGGTGACCTAACAACCGTCTAATTTTTAAAACGTTAGGTATTTCGTTGAATATTTTTTTTTTTTAACAAACAATATTATCTACACTAAAAAGGATTGGTGGGTTTAGCCTCACAATGGGCTAGTAATAATATGATTCAAATTTGCCTTTGGCGAGAATTAAACCTAAGACCTTTTACTTATAAGTGAAATTTTTTAAAAGGTTCAAACTAATTTGAAATCACCTCTAAAGGTTGAGTAGTCATCCATATTTAACCCATCATTTCAATTCATGAAATATCATTTATTAACTAACATGTAAATAATAAAAAAAATTAAAAAATAAAGCAAGACGATCAGTTATCCACAAATAATTAGGTATCAATTCATCAATGATTTATCTTAAATCAAGTATCATTTTGATTCACGACTTTTCTAATTTTAAATAATAAAATATATCATGATAAAATGTTTTTGGTATTACCTCATTGTTTCTATCACATTAGGATGATTTAATCACAAATATAAAAGTATATACACCCAAATACAAGACATATTCTCTCTAAATTACCATTGTCGAATTTAAAAGGGAAAAAAATGTCATGACGACCAGCACCAATTGGCAACAATCCCCACTGGAATCATATTTATTATTATTATTTCAGTAATAGAATCCCATTCAATTTGAATTAGACAATAACCATGCTACAATATATATATATATATATATATATATAGATTTTTTTTAAAGTTTGACCATTATTAAGGGTTTGAAGAAGAGTTCAAAATTATTACATTAATTTAGAAGAGGGGGTGTTTCAAGCCCTGGATATAAGATCCCACATCGCCCAAGGGTGTGGATCCTGTAAGCCTTATATGTATATTTCAATCTCTATCCAGCACGAGACATTTTGGAAGCTCATTGGCTTCGGGTTCCATTAGAACTCTGAAGTTAAGCGAGTAGCGCGTGAGAGCAATCCCATGATGGGTGACCCACTGGGAAGTTTTCGTGTGAGTTCCCAGAAACAAAAATCGTGAGGGCGTGGTCGAGGCCCAAAACGGACAATATCGTGATACGGTGGAGCCAATCCCTGGCTGGATGTGTGCCGACGAGGACGTCGGGCTCTTAAGGGGGTGGATTGTAAGATCCCAGATCGCCCAGAGGTGTGGATCCTGTAAGCCTTATATGTATATTCCGATCTTTACCTAACACGAGGCTTTTTGGGAGTTCACTGGTTTCGGGTTCTATTGGAACTCCGAAGTTAAGCGAGTAGCGCGCGACAGAAATCCTATGATGGGTGACCCACTAGGAAGTTCTTGTATGAGTTCCCAGAAACAAAAACCGTGAGGGCATGGTCGGGGCCCAAAACGGACAATATCATGCTACGGTGGAGCCAATCCCTGATCGGATGTGTGCCGACGAGGACGTCGGGGCCTTAAGGGAGTGGATTGTAAGATCCCACATCGCCCAGATGTGTGGATCCTGTAAGCCTTATATGTATATTCTCATCTTTACCTAGCACGAGGCTTTTTGGGAGTTCACTGGTTTCGGGTTTTATTGGAACTCCGAAGTTAAGTGAGTAGCGTGCGACAGAAATCCCATGATGAGTGACCCACTAGGAAGTTCTTCTGTGAGTTCCCAAAAACAAAAACCGGGAGGGCGTGGTCGGGGCCTAAAGCAGACAATATCGTGCTACGGTGGTGGAGCGAGCCTAAGATGTGGTGCACCTCAGGTTGGGATGTGACACAAGGCGCATGTAGAAATCCAAAACTTTATCCACTAAAATATTGAACAACATGCTGAATTGTAGTCTTTAACAACTGATACAAAATTAGGTATCAAATGTTTCTTTACCAATATTGTGGTAACCATCAGAATCGCAAATAATAAATGGAATTTACTTGGTTCCTTAACAAATGAAGAGGAGTTCTTCCCCAATTTATTATGTAATCGATTCACGAATTTTCGTGCGTATGATCAAAATTATTCATATTAAAAACTATTTTGTGAAGATTTTAAAGAGGAACTCCTCCTCAATTTTAAAGAGCCAAGCCTACATTTTAATAAAACAAGCTGAAAAGATTACAAACTTTGACCACACAAGATATACTTGGTTATTTACTAAAACCCCTCTTGCAGGAAAATGATTTATGAAACATATTTAATGTCAATGTCGTTCGGAACAATTAATGTAACATCCCACATCGTCTAGGGGAGTGGATCATGTAAGCCTTATATGTATATTCTCAACTTTACCTAGCACGAGGCCTTTTGGGAGCTCACTGGCTTTCGAAGTTCATTGGAACTCCGAAGTTAAGCGAGTTCGGGCGAGAGTAATCCCAAGATGGGTGATCCATTGGGAAGTTCTCATGTGAGCTCCCATAAACAAAACCGTGAGGGCGTGATCGGGGCCCAAAGCGGACAATATCGTGCTACGGTGGAGTCGAGTCTTGGATGTGTCAATTTGGTATCAGAGACGATCCCTGGCTGGATATATGGCGACGAGGACGTCGGCCCCCTAAGGGAGGGTGGATTGTAACATCCCACATCGCCCAGAAGAGTGGATCATGTAAGCCTTATATGTATATTCTCATTTCTACCTAACACGAGGCATTTTGGAAGCTCACTGGCTTCGAAGTTCATTAGAACTCCAAAGTTAAGGGAGTTCGGGCGAGAGTAATCCCAAGATGGGTGATCCATTGGGAAGTTCTCATGTGAGTTCCCAGAAACAAAACCGTGAGGGCGTGGTCGGGGCTCAAAGCGGGCAATATCGTGCTACGATGGGGTCAAGCCCAGGATGTGATGGGAGTTCGGGCCGGGATGTGTCAATTAATATAGTACATGATTTTATATTATCTGAAAAAGTATGACAATGGTAAATTCGTTTTTGTAGATATCCATTTCCATTTCCAGATTAAAAAAAAAAAAAAACTATCCTAGAGGGTTCCAAGTAATTTTAAATTCAGATAAATGCAATCTTAATGCCCAAACCAATATTGGTGATAGTGATTCCACAAGGACCAAAACGTGATTTTCTGAATAGGAAGGCATGGATTGCAATGCTTTTCATAAATGCAAAGAGAAAAAAAAAATACTGTTGGGACATTGGGACTAGACTCTAGTAAGAACTTGGCATAGAGATTGGAGATATGGAGACCTTGAGAGATTGAGTCGGTGGCCACCAACCACACACCTAACCAACCTGAATAATGAATCAAATCTTCATCACATTGTGAAGAACAACACATTCTTTAAATAGATAATCAATAAATTTTCAAGGGTTTTTATCACAAGTGGTTCCTGAAATTGACCATCACCATCAAGATGGTCCATGAAATTTAAAATCAATCAATGTAATCTCTGAAAATAGGTGTCGCAAATCAATGTGGTATTTCCGTCACAATTCTATTAAAAATTCTGTTAAGTGCTGATGTAGCACATAAATGGGTCTCAAAAGTCATTCTTTTTTCTTCTTATAAATAGTCATTGAAATTGACTCGTGACATCAAAATGGTCTTTGAAATTGACATGCGACATCAAAATAGTCCCTGAAATTGAAAATCGATCAATGTAGTCCCACAAGTAAGTGTCCAAAATCATTGTAGTTCTTCCGTCATAATTCTGTCAAAAATTATGTTGTGTGCTGAAGTAACACATAAATGGATCACACAAGTCTAATTAAATTAAAAAAAATTACAAATAGGTTTAATAATTTAATAGTTAATAAAAGGTTATGAACCTAAAAACCCAGTCCTGCAATCACATCCGATCCCAGTCATCACCGTTAACATTTAGGATATCAACATCCTCACAACCTTAATTTTGAAGAGCTTGTTTGGCGCTTTCTTGGTGGTCTGGTGACTCAAAAGACGCGAGGTCTGCCGTGAGATAATGAGGTTATAACCGAGGTGCGTCTATTGTTGGTTGAAAACTATTTCCAAACCTCCTCTTAGGCCTTGGTTAAGCCTTATGCCCTTGAGAATTTATGAAAGTGACTCTATTTGGAGTAGGTCCTATTATAAGAAAAAAAAATTATATTGTACAAAAAGGTATTTAGACAACTTTTTTAAATTAATTATTAAATTCACATCAGCACATAACAAAAAAATTTACAAAATTGTGGTAGAAGAATTATATTGATTTGCAACACTCATTATCAAGGACTACATTCATCAATTTTCAATTTTAGGGACCAGCTTGATGGTGTGGGTCAATTTCAGGGACCATCTTGATGGTGTGAGTCAATTTCAGGGATTATTTGTGATTTTAAAAAAACCCATAAATTTTGTGGGGCCCATTTATGTACCACATCAACACTTAACAGAATTTTTAACTGCATTGTGATGGAATGATCACATTGATTTGCGACCCTTAGTTTTAAGGACTACATTGATTGATTTTCAATTTTAAGGATCATCTTGATGGTGAGGGTAAATTTCAGGAACTATTTATGATAAAAACCCTAAATTGTAACATCCTACATCGCCTAGGAGAGTGATCCTTAAATGTATATTCCCATCTTTACCTAGCATGAGGCCTTTTGGGAGCTCACTGGCTTCGGGTTCTATGGGAACTCCTAAGTTAAGCGAGTACCACCCGAGAGCAATCTCATGATGGGTGACCCACTGTGAAGTTGCTCGTGAGTTCCCAAAAACAAAACCGTGAGGGAATGGTAAGCCCAAAGCGGACAATATCGTGCTACGGTGGTGGAGCGGGCCCGGGAAGTGGTCCCGCCTGGGCCGGGATATGACAATTTGGTATCAAAGCCTAACCCTGGTTGCGTGTGTGCCGACGAGGACGTCGGGGCCCTAAGGGGGGTGGATTGTAACATCCCACATCGCCCAAGGGAGTGATCCTTAAATGTATATTCTCATCCCTACCTAGCATAAGGCCTTTTGGGAGCTCACTGGCTTCGGGTTCTATGGGAACTCCGAAGTTAAACGAGTAGCGCGCGAGAGCAATCCCATGATGGGTGACCCACTGGGAAGTTGCTCGTGAGTTCCCAAAAACAAAATCGTGAGGGAATGGTAAGTCCAAAGCGAACAATATCGTGCTACGATGGTGGAGCGGGCCCGGAAAATGGTCCCACCCGGGTCGGGATGTGACATAAATTCAATTTTCTATGGGCTATGGCAAATAGTACATAATTTAAACAAAATGTGTTAGATATGCACACATGCTTGCCAAGCTAAAATGGAAGAGAAATAGAGAGTAATATTTCTGCCTATAAAAATAGGTTTTATCCAACCGTTATGTATTTTTATTTTTTTTTTAAATACTAGCTAGTCGTTTTGCTACGCTAGTTCACATTTTTCATGTACCGGAAAGACTCACAGGTGCATTTCAAGCTCCCTATGACCCCATCATGGGATTCACCATCGCTAGAATCAAAAAAGAGGTTTTACCCAACCGTTCTATTGGATAATAAAATTCTATATCAAGAAATATAAAAATAATATACAATTTATATGTGAGAGTTCCACTTCTAATATCACCAAGGTTTTTATGATAAAACTTCACGCCTAAAAAGTTTATCAACTTCAACATACTTTCTCTTATGAAAACTCTCAATTACCCTATTCTCATTGTAACATAAATGTAACATCGCTATCATTATAGTGAAAATATAACTCTTGGACGGCGATAACAAAGCCTAGTTAATGATGAACCATGAAAACAAATTGCGTTAATGATTTCATCGAACCAATCTTTGACATCCACAGTTAGTCGTCAAATCTCTATTACCCATGCTAACCACTGATTGAACTAAACCAACTCCTTAATAGAATGTTTACTAATTCGTAATCAATTTGAGAGGAATTGAATTGAGGATAAATCAAAATCGGATTCTTATGAAAGTTGTTTAGGATAGAAAGCAAAAGGTCGCAAGTGAAGCTTCTGGAGAGAGCAATGAAAGAGTGAGACTTGGACCCCAAAGATCCATAATCTGTCTCTCATAGAGATACTTAGATCCAACCTCTAAAAATTCCTTTTTAAAAAGCTAAGAATATCATTAAGGAGAGGGCTTTTGCCAGCTAATCGAGTGCCTTTGCCTTCATCGTTTCCAGGTAGGCTGGGTCAATCATAACTCCCTTGACTGACCTCTTTAATTGGGTCGCAGTCAGCCCTTTGTAGTAGGGTACACTGAGAGCACCTTTCAAGTTAGTTGACAAAGAAAGAAAAAAGGGTTTCATCGTCTTTTTCTCGCTTTCACCTGTGATTGCAAAGGGATTTGAGGCACAAAATTGTTTGGATTCAGAATAGGAATGCTGGTGATTCCATAAAAGTTGTTTACTAAATACTCTTGAATCAGAATTAAAATTTATACTAAATTGCCCACATTCTAAATAAATTAATTTTGGTGCTAGGTAATAACTTAAATTTCCATAACAACAAATACTTATAAATTATAAAAACTTTCTTATAAATTATAGAAACTTTCTACTCTTTATAATAAAATCCATAACTTTTTTGCCACTTTTTCACCTCTTTAAAACCTGATTTTTTTTTTCCTTAAAAAAGATAAATTTTGTTGCGATCTCACTTTGCAATTAAACATTTTCCAAACTGGTATAAATACACCCAAGTCAAACTTCGCATATTATAAAATATTTGGGGTACAATAGATATAATAGATAAAAAATCATGGATTCCTGAATTCAATTTCCACCTCCCGCCACATAATCCAATTCCTCATTTGGAAGAGTTGAATTCCATTTTTCATGTACGCTCCACATAATTTTGATTCTTATATATCTTAATATACACATGAGTAATCCGCACTCAAAATCAGAATTCTTTATTTTTATTCCAATTACAAGTGCGTAAAGGCATCCTCAATGGGAGCTTTATCCTTCATGAGGCTACTAAGAAATTTCATCTCCGATGAGTTGAAAAATGGGGCTAGATCCACCATTGAGACTAGCAACTTTCTTTCTTGGTTAACATAAAATTGGCCTACATCTAACCCCAAAAAAATGGTGGGTCCCACCCAAAAAGTAGCAACTCATATTTTTTAATTCTTTTTGCTTACATATTTTTCTTGCAGTTTGGCAAATTAATGATTGTTTTAAAGTCTATAAGAATTAAAATTTCAAATTGATTTTAACGTTCATGGGCATTGGTGGGTGAAATTTTTAAATAAATTTATTTCAAAATTGTCTAATACTAATTTACCAATTGGTGCTAGGTAAATTGTTGTGTTATACATGAAAATCAAAATGATTTCAGATGGCGAAGTGGGGGTTTGTATCTTTCAATAGATGAGATTGAGATATGAGAATCTAATCCAATAAACAGTTCATAAGTGATGAAATCTAACTTCGTCAGAATTTGGGAATGATTCATAAATAATAAAAAAATTAAGATAGTACGTCCAAAAATCCTCTTAAGTAAAGCTAACACAAGAAAAAAAAAAGAAAAAAAAATCATCGCACGATCAAACTACTACGTAAATAAATAAATTTAGCCAGAAATGGAAAGAAATAACCTCTTATTAGGAGAGTGTTGAAAACATTGGCATTGTTATGAATGCCCACACACAGATTTTTCAATGCCCACAAATGTGATGTAGACTTTGAAAGCAAAAGGATTGTATTTTCAAAATCAGGTGATGTAAATTTCAAAATGTAATAATGTGAGTTGCTCTATAAATAGAGCACTCGACTGCAATCAAAACACATAAAAAGAAAGGAAAGATAAATAACATCAGTATCTATTCCTTCCACTTTTATTAGTTATTCCCTTGTATTATAGTTATAGTGTAATATTTTAACCTGCTTCGATCCTGTTACTAGTAAAGGTTATCTTTCCAACTTTTACCTATTTATAACACGTTATCAGCACGACTCTTTAAATACAACCATTTCTCATTTCTCTTCGCCGAAAGAAAAAAAAAAAAAAAAAAAAGTTTCCTCTAAGGATTCTGCCTCAACTGCTGAATATACCCCCGCGAAGAACTGTTTGCACCATGTCTACTTTTAGTTCTCAACCTAACAGTTACATATATCTTTGATTTCTTGTTTGGTGTAGATCTTGATTACTAACCTAATGTTTATTTATGTTAATTTTACTGCAATTCAAGATGGTGCGGTACAATCGCCCATCTTGAACTGCAAATTTAATCTTACTGCAATCCAAGATGGTGCGATATCATTGCCTATCTTGGACTGCATATCTAAATTTACTGGAAATTTTAGGTGGTGCGGTATAATCACTCACCCTGCTCTGCGTATTTCAATTTTCCTACTATTAGAGTGGTGCAGAATAGTCGCCCATTGTATGCTATGAGAATGGTGCGGTACAATCGCCCTCCTCATTCATCATGTAAATCTCGAGCCAGAAGTTTCGAGTGCTTATCATTTTGGCCTGAAGATCAAAATGAAGAATTTGTAAGAACCAAAAGTTTTAACACTACATCTCTCATATTACATATTATTGCAAGTTCTTACACATCTTAGTTTTCTTTCAGAAAAGAAAATGGCGAACTTGGCAAAGCTTGATTTTGTTGCCCTTGATATTACTGGGAAAAACTACCTTACCTAAGTAGTGGATTTCAAGATCCATCTGAAGGCAGAGAATCTTGCAGAAACAATCAAGGAGGAGAACAATGCATCTTCTCAAGATCAGGCGAAGGCCATGATCTTTATCCGTCGCCACTTTGATGAATGACTAAAAAGTGAGTACCTAACGGTTGAAGATCTGTTAGCTCTCTATAAGGCATTAAGAAACAGATACAATCACCAGATAATGGTGATTCTTCCAAGAGCTCATTATGAGTGGACTCACGTAAGGATCCAAGATCAGTGGCTGAGTATAATTCTACAATGTTCAGAATTAATTCCCAGATGAAACTCTATAGGGAAACAATCATTGAGGAATATATGCTGGAAAAGACTTTCAACACCTTTCATGCCTCTAACGTGCTCCTGCAATAGCAGTATAGAGCGCGAAGTTTCACTGAATATAACCAGCTGATCTCTGTGCTTCTGGTTGCTGAACAAAACAATGAGCTCTTGCTGAAAAATTATCATTCCCGACCTACTAGATCTGTAGCATTCCCAGAAGTGAATGATACTTCCCTCGAAATGAACACCACATCCTTTGGTGGCAAAAATCATAAACAAGGACGTGGCCACATGCGAGGACGGTGGAACGGGAAATGCAAGAATCATAGTGTCCTGTTTCACAACCAGGTTCTAAGGCATAATTCAGGCCTAAGCTTCAAAAATGTAAATCGCCACAAAAGCAAAGCTTATATAAACAATGCTCTCAGAAACTTTGAAGGAGCATGTCATAGGTGTGGTGGCAATGGGCACTGGGCGTATACTTGTCGTACCCCAAAACATCTAATAGATCTGTATCAAGCCTCCCTCAAGGAGAAGGATGTCGAAACCAATTTTCTTGACTAGGCTAAACCAATGGATATACTTGATCCAGTGTGTGACTTATCAGGGCAGTTGAACACAACCCACTTAAAGGTCTCGGACTTCATGATGGAAAGGGAAAATAAAGTATACCAGTCCGATTGAATCATTGATGTTTGATGTACTTTTATTATGCTGAACTTGTAGTTTAAAAACTAGCATTTCAGATTCAATAAAAGTGGAATTTAAATTTCATGTTATAAATTGCTTTTAACTGTGATTCCTTTACTCAGAAAGCATGGATAAAAATTATGGCCATTCTCAAAACATGAGAAATGTCGGAGATATTTGTCTTGCAGACAGCGCAACCACGCATGTAATACTTCGAGATCGAAAGTATTTCTCAAGCTTGATGCTTACAAAAATAAAGGTAACAACAATATCAGACCAATCAGATGTGATTGAAGGCTTAGGGAAAAACCAAATTATGTTACCAAATGGAAAAATATTGTCCATACAGAATGCGTTATACGCTACTCGATCTACTCGAAATTTGTTGAGTTTCAAAGACATACGATTAAATGGATATCACATTGAAATAAAAAGTGCAGAAAATGTGAAGTATCTATGCATTACCTCCAATGATACACACATAAAGACAGTTGAATCATATATTGTCATGAACCAAAAATTCATTGATTCAAAAGTCTACATGCTTTGGCATGATTGTCTGGGTCACCCAGGATCTACCATGATGCGTAGAATCATTACCAACTCTAATGGACATCCATTATTGAGCAGACACATTGTTATCTCAAATGATAACCCTTGCAAGGCTTGTTCTCAAACAGAGTTGATAAGTAGACCATCACAACTAAAGGTTGATGTTGAATCCCCATCATTTATGCAAAGAATTCAAGGGGATATTTGTGGGCCTATTCAAGCATCATGTGGACCACTTCAATATTTTATGGTTTTGGTTGATGCATCTACCCCATGATCACATGTTTGTCTCTTGTCTACTCGGAATGTAGCTTTTGCGAGATTTCTTGCTCAAATAATCAAGTTGCAAGCACAATTCCTTGATTATCTCATTAAGTCAATCTAACTTGATAACGCTGGTGAATTTACGTTTCAAACTTTTGTGATTACTGCATGACATTGGACATTGATGTTGAACACCATGTTCTTCATGTCCAAACTCAAAATGGTTTAACAGAAGCATTGATTAAGCGGCTTCAATTAATAGCTTACACTTTGCTTATGAAAACAAATTGCCAGTTTCTACATGGGGACATGCCATCTTACATGCAGCATCATTGGTTCGATTGAGATCTATAGCCAACCACCAATACTCATCGGTATAACTCGTGTTTAGGTATCAGCCAAACATTTCACATTTACGAGTTTTTGATTGTGCTGTTTATGTACCTATTACACCACCACAACACACTAAAATGGAACCTCAGTGCAGATTGGGAATTTATGTAGGTTTTGATTCACCATCTATCATTAGATATTTGGAACCCTTGACAGGTGATATGTTTACAGCTCCTTTTGCTGATTGCCACTTTGATAAGACAATATTCCCGTTGTTAGGGGGAGAAAATACCGTTCCAGAAGAACGGCAAGAGCTGACATGGGTTGTTCCCACCTTATCTCATTTTGATCCATGTAGCACTCAATGTGAAAATGAAGTGAAAATGATTGTTCATCTTCAAAGTATTGCCAATCAAATGCTAGATGCATTGAATGATGATATGAAAGTGACAAAATCACATATACTAACTGCAAATGCACCTGCAAGAATTGATGTCCCTGTTGGACAAAATAAAGTGGCAGCAAATGATTCATCTAGTGCACGCCTAAAGCGTGGTAGACCACTAGGTTCAAAATATTCAGCCCCTTGAAAGAGAAAGACGAGGGAACAACCGAATCCACATGAGATCATTCAAGAAGAAAAAATGAATGACACATCCACAATTCATGATTCTATACTTTCAAAAAAAGAAAATGTCTTTGATGAAACACATGTACCTGAAGAAACAGAGGTACATGAAAGCAAAGAAATCTCTATAAATTATGCTTGTATTAATGAATTGTGGGATTGGAATGAAATAATCATCGATAACATGTTCGCATTCGCAGTCACCACTGAAATCATATTAAGTGATGATCTTGAGCCTCACTTTGTTGATGAATGCAAACAGAGGCATGATTGCCCTAAGTGGAAAGATGCAATCCAGATAGAATTAAATTCTTTGGAAAGGCGAAATGTTTTTGGTTAATAGTCCAAACCCCGTCTGGTGTAAACCCCGCATGTTACAAATGGGTATTCACAAAAAAACGCAATGAGAAAAACGAGATTGCGAGATATAAAGTACGACTCGTTGCACAAGGCTTTTCGCAAAGACCTAGAATTGATTATGGAGAGAAATACTCCCTTGTAATTGATGCAATTATGTTCCATTAGTTAATAAGTTTAGTGGTTTCAGAAAAACTTGACATGCGACTTATGAATGTCATCACCACGTATCTATATAGAGAATTAGATACTGACATATATATGAAAGTCTTAGAAGAACTTAAGTTGTCTGAAACAACTAATAAACCACGAGGTATGCTCTTAATCAAATTAAGGCGATCATTGTATAGGCTGAAACAATCTGGACGAATGTAGTATAATCGTCTCAGTGATTATTTGATCAAAGAAAGGTATATCAACAATGTCATTTGCCTTTATGTGTTCATTAAGAAATCCAACCGTGGATTTGCTATAGTGGCAGTATATGTCAATGATATGAACCTAGTTGGAACCCCTAAAAAGCTCAATAAAATTGCTGAATATCTAAAAAACGAATTTGAAATGAAAGACCTTGGAAAAACAAAATGTTGTCTTAGCTTGCAGATCCAGCATTGTGCTAGTGGAATTTTGGTCCATCAATCAGCTTACATTGAAAAAATCCTGAAGCGAATTTGGTATGGACAAGGCTTATCCACTCAGCACGCCAATGGTCGGTCGTTCTTTGGACATTAAGAAAGATCCATTTCGTCCAAAATAAGATGATGAACTGGTCATTGGTCTGGAAGTACCATATTTGTGTGCAATAGATGCTTTATTATATTTAACACAATGAACTAAACCATATATAGTTTTTTCGGTCAACTTGTTATCAAGATGTAGCTCTGCTCTAGCAATTCGTCATTGGAAGAGAGTCTAAGATGTATTGAGATACCTTCGTGGGACAACAGATATGGGTCTCTTTTACTCAAAGAAATCCAGAAATGATTAGATTCTTGTTGAATATGTAGATGCTGGTTTTCTCTCTGACCCGCATAAAACCCGCTCACAAACTAGATACATGTTTAAGAATGGAGATACAACAATCTCATGACGCTCAACAAAGCAAACATTAGTTGCTACATCTTCAAATCATTTAGAAATACTTGCTTTACATGAGGCAAGTCGTGAATGTTCTTGGTTAAGATCAATGATCCATCATATTCGAAATTCATATGGTCTACCTTCAAAGACAGATACTCCAACTGTCATTCATGAAGATAATGCATCATGTGTTGTCCAAATAAAGGAATGATTCATTAAGGGCGATAAGACTAAATACATATTTCCAAAGTTTTTCATTGCACATGAGCTTTAGAAGGTTAAAGTTATTGAAGTCAGACAAATATGTTCCAATGAAAATCTGGCAAATTTGTTCACTAAATCTCTACCAAAGTGCACATTTCAGAAGATAGTGCAAAGTATCGGATTGCGTCGACTTACCAAACAGCTAAATTTGGAGAATGCGGAATCAGGGGGAGATACGTATCAGGGGGAGCATCCATGATATATGCATGTTGTATTTATTTCCTTCGATTAAGATTTTTCTCACTGGGTTTTTCCTATTAATATTTTAACGAGGCAATATAAGCATATTTAACACTATATCAATAATCCAAATAAAGTTGTACTCTTTTTCCTTCGCTATGGTTTTTTCCCACTGAGTTTTTCCAAGCAAGGTTTTAATGAGGCAACTGATGTTGATATGTGGGCATCCAAAGAGGAGTGTTGAAAACATTGACATTATTATGGATGCCCACACACAGATTTTTTAATGCCCGCAAATGTAATGTAGACTTCAGAAACAAAAGGATCGTATTTTCAAAGTTATGTGATGTAAATTTCAAAATGTAATAATACGAGTTGTTCTATAAATAGAGCACTCGACTGCAATCAAAACACAGAAAAAGAAAAGAAAGATAAATAACGTCAGTATCTATTCCTCCCACTTTTATTAGTCATTCCCTTGTGTTATAGTTTTAGTGTGATATTTTACACCTACTTTGTTTTTATCACTAGTAAAGATTATCTCTCTAACTTTTACCTATTTATAACAAAGAGATCCTTTATAAAGCTCAAAAGATTTCTCGAAACTTTTAGCAACTACATTGACCAAATTAAAAAAAAAAATTAAAAGAATAGTCACCAAATGTAGTTTGGCGCCTATACATAGTGACCAAAATTTTGAATCCGTGATTAAGTGGGTTCATAAAAAGAAATGGAAAATGACTAAACAATTATACAATAATTAGCCTTGTTTTTCTTCCGAAAAATGATGATGACACTGAATTTCACTTTTTGTCAGAAAAACTTACAGAATCATTTAAATCTCACTTGATTATCATCGTGTGATTTAAAAACGTTAAAAATCAAATCAAGATGTATCATATAAAATACAAACTTGAAATTCATAATCAACCATTAAACCACTCCGCATTGGTTATACAATCCTTAGCTTCAACCAACTAAAACTTTTTCACGTTTTTTAAACCAATAATTTATTGTTCACATTCTTATCTTCAGCTTCTTACTGAATTTGTTTCCCCATTTCTGGGACCTACTACATGAATGCACATGCAAGTAATATAAACTTCGATACAATTATACAAATTGTCCATTTATCGGTATACATGTATTATGTAAATTGTTTTTTATTTTAACGAATTTTTTTTAATGTGCCTGTGAAACCGTGGAAACAATTACGTACCAAAAATGCGAGACACAGAGTGATTAGACATAGAATTTTGTTTTTTTTATAATGCCAAACTGTTCATAGGAGTTTGAAAAACACAAGAGACGGATAATATATCCAACTTCGGACGTAAAGGTCGAATCAAATCCGGTTTTATGATCCTTTTCCCATGAAACGACAAATATGTCCTCCTCTGTTTTCTCTGGCACTGCGGTTTTTAACTTTTACATCTCTCTCTCTCTCTCCCCTCCGCTCCTCTCCTCTCGTACACGCACTCAAAAAACAGTCCACGCTCTCCACTCTTCAAAACTCCCCCAACACACAAAGCACAAAAATATCCAATTTAGAGAGAGAAAGCCTCGAAAACTGCAACAGCAAAATTGGAAGAAGAAGAAGAAGAAAGTGAACAGTTTTCATACTCTTCGGTTCTATCTGCTTCTCTGCATTGTCAAAATATACATCATTATCTCCCACAAGCTCACCAAGTAAGTCACATTTCTCCCTTTTTTTTTTTTTTTTTTTTTTTTTTTTTTGGGTAATTTTTTGTGACCTCTCTCATTTAATCTGTCTTCATTCAGTCATTTGTGTGATGTGAAAATGTGGGAAGACAGATAAGAGCCCTATTTTTTTTTGCATTTTCAGCATTTTGTTTTCTGATGTTTAATGGGTTTTCCGTTTCGAAAATGGGTTTCTGTTTCTTTTTCTTTTCCCACATTTTCTAGGCAACCAAACATGGTTTGTTCTTGTTGTTTATCCTCATAGTTTACTGGTTTTTTATTTTTGTTTTAAATTTATGTTTGTAGAGTCTCAAGGGTAATGATGCTTCTTTTTAACTTCTTTTCGGATGAAATTTGAGCATAAAAAGAAGCTCCTCTGCTGTGTGATACATCACAATCCAGCAGCTTCTCTTTTTCTGCTCAAGTGCTTCAACATTTGCAGGCTTTTCATTGTCTTTTTCCGGCTTCAAAAAAGCAGAATCGAATCTCAAAAAGTTGTTCTGTACAATCAAGTTCTCAACTTTCGCTTTTCCTCTTCAGTTTTATTTAGCTGCATTACTTGCTTTTCTGCAGATTCTGATTCCATTTTTTTATTTTATAGTCGTTGGGTTTATGTTGTCTTTAGATCTGTTTGTTTCTTGGGAAAAAATGATACACTTCCGAGAAAATAGTGTTTTCTTAAAAAATCAAGACACAACCTTTGAGAAAAGAAAACTATTTTTGTGTTCATCAACTTCAAATTAGTCCCCCCATTTCACGGCAGAACTGGAGGAGGCGACCCTTCTTTTTCTCTCTCTCGAATCCGAAACTACCCTTGTATGAAACAAAGTTAACAAATGCTCGTTGTGAGGATTAGGGGTATTTCTGTAATCATGATTGGCTAGCTGTGCTTACAATGATGGATCATGAGCACATGTGGGACTAGTTGCAAGAATTTTTTATAATACGAGCGATGTTGCCACCATAAGCTACACAAAGGAGATAAAAGAGGGCTTGGGCCCGAGACTTTGTAGTGGGTTGAAAGCGATATTACTACGTTAAGCTACGCTAACAAGGGAAAGAGGGTTTGAAACTGACAGTACATAGTGGGTTGAAGGCAATCCACCACTTGCAACTCGGTACCAAGCTTTAATTGGTTTTCGAGATACTATTTTTATTTTCAATTTTTGGGTTGGATAAAATGGTTGGTACGGATATATAGTTGGCACATCTTTGCCATAATGTCTTTCCGTGTGAATGATAAGAAGCACATGTCCCTCATGAACCCGCTTTATTTCTTTGAACATTTAAAACATTGGATTCCCTCGTCCCGGTCTTGTGATCTTGTTTCAACTGTTTCAGGTCTTGGTGGGTCGAGGGCATTCAAGTAGCGAAGCGCAACTTTTGCAGGTAGAAAAGGCAGTTGCATTATGCAGACCCCTAAAGCAAGGTAACTTTCGCTTGCCTTTTTATGTGATTGGCATCTTGTTCTCCTCTAAATAAGCTTGTTCGTGTGTTTGCTTGTTCAAATGCGTCGTTGGTTTGTTTTTTCTGAGGCAGGAGGTAATGATGTTCGTTAATGTTGCATATTTATCTGTATTGCTATGTGTAATCTAATGAGGTTTAGTAGTACTAGTGTTCAGCGATGCTGCAAAACCGATGTCATAGCAGTTTCTCTTTTTTCGTTCAAATAAACTCAAAAGTCCTTGGTAACCATATCTGTCTATCTGCATCATCGTAAAGATTTGGCAACTTGTTGTATCCTTCCTTTGAGGTAACTCTGAGGCCTCTTGACAGCTATACTGCAGCATTCAGGACCCACTGGAGCTATCGAAGGACCATAAAGGGCTCCCCTTGGACCAATTAAGCAACTTTAGTTGCATAAACTCCTCCGGCATTAGATTGATTTATTTGTTGTGAAATTTGTTTATACTTTGATTTTTCGTTCAATGTGGGAAAAGAATATTATCATTACTTGCTATCAGTGTCATTATTTAAAACATCTTACCTAATGAAGGAAATTCATGTCACCATGTTGCATTTGGCAAACTCAAAATTTAACTTTCCTGGTAACCAATAAATCTCATCACAAAATTTTTGTAATTTTCCGCATCGTTCTCTGTGGTCATTGCAGGAAATGTTTTCTTGACTGTGCGAAGTGTGGCAACAAAGTTTATGTGGTTTTCTTGGTCTTGGTTTGTGCGAATTGTTCCATGTTATGTGGGATTATTACTTAAGGATGTTGGCATTTGACGATTTCAATAATTAGGATTCTCAAACTTTGAGTAATTTTTTTAATGGAGAGATAGAATGCAAGTTTTGCTGTAATTCAAACTGGATAGAATATAGAATTAAAACATCGAAGCCGAAAAAAAGGAAGTTATAACTATAGTATGTTCGTTGACAGAAACCCCGGACTGCTTCTATAGTTTCTGAAGCTGAGGATTCCTGTTGCCATTTTGATTACTAGAAGCTTTTGATTGTTATTATTTCACTGATTTTTAATTTTTATCAGAAGTGGCTCCTCTGAAGTGCCTCGAAGGGTCTCTCCTCCTCGAAAGGTCTCTCCTTCTCAAAAGGTCTGCTCTCGAGTTGTTCGCCAACTCAGGCCAACTGCATTGGAGACTGCTGATTCTGCATCTACTTCAAGTCAAGCTAAAAGAACACCTAAAGAAAGAAGCCCAAAAGTCACTGAGCGGCGGTCACCCAGAAGTCCATTGTTTGAGGTATTAACAAACTCCATGAGTCCTGCTCTTTCACAATCTATAGAATGCTGTAACCACTGGAGTGCACAGTGTGTATAGTCTAAACCCTGGGTGGAATTTTTTTTTTCCATCTTAAAGTTATCTGACACAATTTGACACATTAATATGAACTCGTCCTATATCTTTCCCAAAAATTACCTTCAATTGGGTACTTTTTTCTGTTAGTGGCGGGATTTGCAAGTATAAGTGCTTGGATTGCATGCACCGTCTATGTCTTTCTTGAGATAATTTGCAAGAAAAATTCTAGAACTTCATCTCTGTTCTTGACACAGAAGAAGGGCCCAAGTAGAATATCTGAATTGGAATCTCAGATTTCTCAGCTCCAAGAGGATCTGAAGAAGGCAAAGAACCAGCTGCAATCATCTGAATCATGCAAGAAGCAAGCTCAGCAAGATGCCGAGGACTCCAAGAAGCAAGTACTGGCATTGTCTTCGAAGCTCGAAGAATCCCAGCTGCTGCTTCCTGAGCTTTCTATTTCCGAGGAAGCTCGTGTTATCAAGCTTCACAAGATTTCACAAGAAAGAGATCAAGCGTGGCAGTCCGAGCTTGAGGCTGTGAAGAAGCAGCACTCATTTGACTCAGCTGCCTTGGCATCTGCCGTTGATGAGATTGAGAGGCTGAAGGTGCAGCTTGAAGCGGTAGCTGCATCTGAGGCTGATCAAACAAAGCATGCAGAATTAACAAATGCCGAGCTTCAAAGCTTGAAAGAAAACTTGGCAGAAACACTTTCTCTTGTGGAGAACATGAAAACACAATTAAAGGACTGTAAGGCGTCTGAAGCTCAAGCACAAGCAATGGCTAGTGACACCCTACTGCAGCTGGAGTCCGCGAGAACAACAATGGAGGCACTCAGGTTAGATGGCACGAAATCGACAGAAGCTTACAAGTGCATTTCTTCAGAGTTAGATCAATCAAGGGTGCGTGTAAATTTACTAGAAGAACTTGTTAGCAAACTCAAGGCTGACCTGATTAATGCAAGCAGCAACGTTTCACAAAATCAGGGTGGTGACAATGACCTTCAGCAAAAATTTGGAGAAAAGCAAGAGACTATGGAGTCAAACCAAACTGAGGCAGAACTCCATGACTTGAAGTCCGAAGTGGCACGGCTAAGATATACTCTTGAAACTGCTGAGACCAAATACCACGAAGAAAAAATTCAGAGCACCGTGCAGCTAAGAAGTGCTCATGAACTAGTGGAGCAGATAAGATCTACATCTAGTCAGAGAGAGGGGGAACTGGATGCATTATTGACGAAAACCAAAGCTGAAGTTGAAGAGTTGAAAGCCCACCTGATGGATAAGGAAACTGAATTACAAGGCATTGCAGAGGAGAATGAGGGGCTCAATTCGAAGCTTGATAAAAGCCTGTCATGCCAGAGAGAGTATGAACTGGAAAAGGAATTGAAAGAACTAAAAGGGCATGTTACGGATTTAAGGGCTCATTTGATGGACAAGGAAACGGAACTGCAGAGTATTTCAGAAGAGAATGAAACACTCAGGTTGGAAATCAACAAAAGCCAAAGTAAAGTTAACAATGAGGTAGAGGTGGAAGTAGAGGCTGCAAGGTTTGCAGAACGAGAGGCTCTCGTGAAGCTTGGCATTGTGATGGAGGAGGCAGACAGGAGCAGCAAGAAGGTAGCAAGAGTGGCGGAACAGCTGGAGGCAGCACAGGCAGCCAATGCAGAAATGGAGGCTGAACTTAGAAGGTTAAAGGTGCAGTCTGACCAGTGGAGGAAGGCAGCTGAGGCAGCTGCAACCATGCTTTCACCAGGAAATAACGGCAAGCTGATGGAGAGAACTGGATCATTGGACAGCAGCTATAATCATGTCACCGGGAAGTTTGGCTCGCCTGACTCTGAAGATATGGATGATGATTTACTGAAGAAGAAAAATGGAAACGTGCTAAAGAAGATTGGGGTCTTTTGGAAGAAGCCGCATAAATAGAAAATGCAGCCGGGCAGGTTGATAACACGATACATCCATCAATTATATGTGTCTTCCATGTTTGCAAGTATTGTTCTTGCTCATATTTTCTAACTAGCTTTCTAGTTTTCGGGGCATGGCTACCCCGGTTTGTTTAAAAGTTGGCAATCTACTTAGCTTCCATTGCCGGTGTAGTGGCTGCAATGCAGAAATATTTTGGTTCATTGTGATGAATTTTGCTGTTTTATTCGAATATTGATCTTTGCTACCATGAGTGATGGAAGGTATATGTATGTATTGGTCAGGGACAAGATTTACTGTTATGCGAGACAATATTTGATTAGTAATGTATTGGTCAGGGACAAGATTTACTGTTATGCGAAACAATATTTGATTAGTAAAGTGTCTGTTAGTTGCGCTGTTATTTTCCCTCAATTTTTAGGTTCTGTTTGCTTAGTTCCTCTGTTAATTGTTGAACAGTAATTTCCTATTTAAGATTGGCTGTATGAACTTTAAAATGCCACCGCACATGGTTTTATGTCAAGTCTTCCATTAGCTCGAAGTATTCCATGTCTTTTGTTTGAAATTATTCTCCCAAGCAAAATGTGACATTGGATTGCAAGATCACGTAGTTTACAGTTCCTCTTCATTTGGAAGTGAGAAGTTTTAAATTCGAATCTAATGAATAGCAAGTTTGATACTAACTTATTCTTTCTATCCTTGGTGTAGATATATTGTTATAATACCAATTTATTTTCCCATCACATGTTTTAAAGTATAAATTATTATTTACAGAATTTTGAAGTGCACAATTCTGAAAACTTTTGGAATGAAATGGATAACTTCTAAATTTAAGGTAGATATTGAAGGAACATGAAGAAAAAAAATTTCCTTTCTAATCCTATTTTGGGAAAATATTAGAATGTATAAGTTTTCATCTTGAGTAATCTATCTCCTACCCTTAAGTTGGTCGCAGTTTTTCATTTTTATCTTCAATATACCTTGAAAATAGTGTGTCATCCATTCCAATTCAATTATCTATACCAAACGAGGCCAAAAGATAGCCATTTAGTATGAAAAATTTATGAATTGCGGCTAGAACTCCTTGATTCTAGAGGCATTTTTATGTGATCCGGAAATATTGTCACATACTATAATATTGATGAGCGACATAATTGATATATTTCACTTTTAATTTATATTTATAAAAAACAAATACATACAGGTATGTGCAATAATAACATCACATGACAATGTCCTCATTGCTAAAAACTCTCTCAAATCACCAATTCACCATGTGAAAAGCGCCCGTTAAACGAGTAATACACTTTTTAAAATACGTAATAAGTATTTATATGAAAAGAGCTAAGATAGAAACCTAAAAATCAAAATAGAGGTTTTGTGTGGATATTTCCATCACAGTGGGCTTATGTGTTGGAAGCTTATATGAGTTCACTATGAACAGGCCCATTATGTCCGCAAAATTCTAACTTGTAAGCCCAACGGGAAGGCGTGTATTTAAGCAAGCGCGATAAGCCCTTAGGGTTTCTTATTGCTGCTAGCGACCAAGAAGCTCTTCTTCTTCCTGCGGCTCCAAGTCTCTCCCTGCTAATCGCCCACTATCTTCTTGTTCCGTCACCATGGGGTAAGCTTCCACTTCCTTCTTCCTTTCAATCTACTGTTCGCTCTCTGTTTGTTTTCTCTGAAACTGTATTCTCGATTGAATTTGTCGCATAAATCTGCTTGAAATTTCTGTAAATTTGTAAATTATGGTTAGACAAAGTAGCTTAAGGAGGAGATAGATTCTTTTGCGACTGAGATTATATTATTTACTGGAAATTATTAAACCTGTTTGGATCCGAGTATCGAATGTATATATGTTCGTGTTTTGAGGATTATTTCGATTTGTATAGTTTCAAATCATCTGTTTGTTTCGATGGATAATGGTCCTAGTCGGATTACTTTTAGTGATTTTTATTTGGAAGGACAAGCTTTTTTAGTGTTATTTTTTGTGAGGAAATGTTTTTTTTTTAAATATTACGAGAAGATTTATTTTTATGACATTAAAAAGCTGTAATCTTTCAAAGAAAGATTTTCAGTTGAAGGGTTTACAAGTTGGGTTTTAAGTTCTAGAAGATGATATTGTGAATGTATTAATGCAAGTCATTAACTTCCAGTTATTAGACGCCGAGAAAACAAGCTGGTGTTGTACATTTTGATATTTGAAGTGGTTTGTTATTTGATTCTTTGCTTATTCATCATCGTTGCAATAACCAATGTTTCTGTTATAGATTCTAAGATGTTGTAGGACTAAAATGCCTTAACCCTGTTACCAAATTTCTACAGGAAGACGCGTGGAATGGGAGCAGCTCGCAAGCTGAAGACCCACCGTAGGAACCAAAGGTGGGCTGACAAGTCCTATAAGAAGTCCCATCTTGGAAATGAGTGGAAGAAACCCTTTTCTGGATCTTCCCACGCAAAAGGCATCGTTCTTGAGAAAATGTAAGGAAAATTCAGATAGATTCATTTTCTTCCAAATTCCTTTAAAGACGATAAAACAATATTTGGGTGTTTAATTATGCAGTGGTATTGAAGCTAAGCAGCCTAACTCTGCCATTAGAAAGTGTGCTCGAGTTCAGCTTATTAAGAACGGAAAGAAGATTGCTGCCTTTGTGCCAAATGATGGTTGCTTGAACTACATTGAAGAGAATGTGAGTATAGATAGTGGAGACAAAATTTGTTGCCAGAATTTGGCATTCATGTTAAATCATCTTAGCTTCTTTAGGTTTTTTTCGGTTGTACTGATTATTGTGGCTGTTTGCAGGACGAGGTTCTTATTGCTGGATTTGGTCGTAAGGGTCATGCTGTTGGTGATATTCCCGGAGTTAGGTTCAAGGTGGTGAAGGTTTCTGGTGTGTCACTTCTTGCCCTCTTCAAGGAGAAGAAGGAGAAGCCAAGATCTTAAATTTCTTAAAAAATGTTTTATCTGTTGTGCTACTTGGACATTTTGATTTAGAGACAATTTTGTCAGCATTTCATGCCCTTTTTGTTTCCCTTTTCTCCTGCTCCCTTACTCTATGTTCGGATGCTTCTGTTTTAATGATGGAAATTTCTGTGGCTAAATATGATTTTCATTTCCTTCGTAGTGAATTGTTTGTGTTCACCGTTCTTGTTTGTGCGAATTGCGCATTGTTTTATTCCCATTTGGTTCCGTTTGGGTTCTGAGTTTGCGGTTCTGCTCTTGTTCTTAGTGAAATGCGCATTGTTTAACCAGAGCTGTCTCTGAAATTTCAAGAGCCGAAGGGGCCCTTTTATAAGATGGTTTTTCAAAACGAACTTTAGGACAGATTAAATAAAAAGTAGTTTTTCAAAACGAACTTTAGGACAGATTAAATAAAAAGTAAAAAGAGGCATAATCATAATTTTCACTCAATAATCAAATGCACTTCAATCTAAAACAACCAAACAAGAAAAAAAAAGTTTCAAAAACTCTATTTTCAAAGTTTCACTTCAATATATTGTTGTAGACTTATTTGACTGAAGAATTATAGAGAGATTGAGAGAGAGGGTGTGGCAAGTATAAAGAGAATTGGGTGAATTCTGAGGTGTGTTTACTCACCCTCACTGGCCTTTATTTATAGTAGTAGGAGAGGTTAGTTCCTTACCCCAATAGATTCACAACTCTGATAGAATATTATCTCAATCACAACTCTAATAGAATAATACTTAAAGATGCAATATGATAGAATCCCATAAATCCCCTAAGAATTTCCTAGGATTTACACAATCACATTTCTGACTTGATTAGTACTACAACATACATAACATTATTATATAAATAAATTGAAAAAAAAATCGTTTTTAGGTTGTGATCGACATTTCAAATATCTAATTCTGTACTCCAAATTTTTATATTAAAAAAAAAATTACACCTATAATGAGGGCAATGAGATTTTAAAGTGCTAATAAAAACTTCAAATTTGGGGAGTGTGCAATTGCACCTTTCACTCCCTCTCAATGCCCCCACTGTGTTTAACCCCCTTGTGGTGTTCCATTTGGGTTCTGAGTTTGCGGTTTTATCAAAATATATATTTTAACTGAATACGCTATTTGTTTTAAATTAGTATTTTCCTTGTACTCTAGATGTGCCATGTACTCTTTGAATAACAACATCAAGATTTCTTCTCCCCAATTACTTGGAATGAAGCTTCGTTGTTGAAAAATCAGCAGCAGCTCATGTTGCTAGCAAGTCATGAGTGGACACGTGTCCAAATAATTGATTTTTTTAATCATAAATTGAACACGTGTGATTTGCTAGCAGCAAGAGCTTCTGCTAATTTTTTTTCAGCAGCCAAGCTTTGTCCAATTACTTGGGGGATGGGGATGTTATTGTGTGCCTCTCGAGCCAATAATGCCGCGGCATGTGAAAAAATTTAGAACTTAAGGCAGTCCGTCATTAGATTGGGAACCACCGCAGTGGCATAGGTAACTTTCTCTTAGAGTGGCATACATGTTTCCTCTAAGGGTTATAGATTCTAATATTCCTATCCTCAATCTTATTCGATATTGGTACTTCTCGTCGAGTCCCATTCTCCTAACCTCCGTGTTTATTATAATTGTGGTTACTTGCCGTCCAATCTAATTAAACGGTGAAGGGAAAAGTACAACAGCAAAAGTTGAATGACCATTGTTCAGTCTGATACACAAATATAATCAGGTCTTGAATATAGAAGGATGGTTTGACAAAATGTTGGCATCCTAGTCATAATTAGTTAGAGCTCTTGTGCTTTCCACTTTCACTAGCTTTTTACTTGCATAAGTGTGTTCAACTACTTAGTATTACGATCTAGTGGTATTTCTCTTTACTTCTAAGTGAGAGGTCTTAGGTTCGATTCTCGTCAAAAGCGAATTTGAATCATATTATTGTTAGCTCATTGTAAGACTAAGCTCATCCCCTGTCTTAGTGTGTAAATAATATCATTCGTTTAAAAAAAAAACCAAAAAAGTTACTTTTTTCTGCTCTGTTTGTGTGGTTGACCCAACTTCAGCCAACCAATTGGGCCGGAAAAAAGCCCAATAATGAATAAAGCATTTTATCAACTGATTAGTAACAAATAAAGCATTTGATCTATGCCACCTTGAAGGAGGAAAATCCAGCGTCCAACGGAACACTCAAATCACAAGTAGAAGTTTTGCATTTGATCTTTCCTTGCAATTCCAGTTTAAAGGTTTTTCCGATATATAGCTGGAGTAAAATTCTAAATGTTTTCTGGGGATGATTACTGGTGCTATGCATCCAGAGGCTATGCTTGAAAGTATCTTATCCGATATTAGGCGTTTAGAACAACAAGGTCAGTAGGATGGCCTTCATAGGTGGGATTGTCTTAAGCTGGAGTGGTTATTCAATAGCTTGGTTTCTGATGTAAACGTTTCCATTCGAATTTAATCAAATTTCTCTTTTGTTTGACAAAAAAATAAGGTAAAAGTCCTAATGTGGCATTGACAAGTGACAACAAATGTCAACAACAAAAGAGTTAATTAATAATGTTGAAAGCTATTAACCACTTACCCTTGAAATTATTAATATTAAAGTCTTGAACTTAAAAGATTAAAAATTGCTATAGCTAAAGCTGACAATTTTGAAGTGTCATAAAACCTTTTTGAGTTTAAATTCCAAACACGATTATGATTTTCATGGAGTGTTTTGGAAACAATTTCCATCTCCAATACATATAAAGAATTCGATCTTATACAAATTAACAAAACATATTGCCAAAATACCATGTTTTTTGTAATCTGACTTTGTGATGGATACTTTAATTTCACTGGAACATAAGGTGGATGGAGTCTAAGTATGATTTTAGACAGGGCCAACCCTAAAGGTAGTCGAAGTAGGCAAGCCGTATAGGGCTCGCCAATTTTATGTGTGTGCGCGCGCACGCATGCTCGAATAAGACGCGAAATAATAGCTTAATTACTACATTTGCGTCTAAAAAACGCGAGATATTTGATATTTAAGTAGTGTTCGTATATCTTTTTTCTTTTGATATTAATTTTAATGATAATTGATGTAGAAATAAATTTTTTCATATATTTATTTGTACTTTTTATACATATCAATGTACAAAGGATTTGGCATCAGAGAACTCGACCCCATTTCGAACGCTTGCCTTGGGCCCCAAATTCTCAGGGCCAGTGTTGGAAATGTGCCCTAAAACCAATCATATGATGATACTTTACGGACATTTCAAACTAATGTAGTTTAAAGGGCAAACATTATTGTTTGAGCCGTCTCATATAAATGTTATATGCTTAAACGATAAGTCCAAGGAATATGTGATTGGAAGAATGCGATCTAAAGAAGTTAGATTCATGAGACCATTCTTTCGTTGACACATCCTAAACGTTCCTGATCATAGGATTGTCAATTGGGCATTGACAGTCCGTTAAGATCAGTACGTGCTATGTCTTCTCTCAGGGAGAGTGACTAGTCTCGAGTCATTGGTGTGTGTGACATCAAGACAAGTACGTAGGTGCTCAATAGAGAATGAGTTCACTGAACACGATCAACGAAGAGTTCTCATATTCATGTCACATGAGAACTCATGGTTGGGATAATGCAAATTAGTCTTTTGACCTGAGGCATCACAGTTGTCTTGTGGTTAGGTCCTTAATCTTTGATTATGTCAACGTCACTCTATCAGGGTGTCCACGGCATCGTTGGGGTTAAGCCACTTAGCCATGGAGGCAAGTGAATGCGCAACAAGGGATCTCTAACCTTCAAACTGTTTGAGGGAGAATACTCTATGATATGATTTGGAATCTCTGGCCAGAGTATGAATGAAATGTTGGAATGCGTTCCAGATCACATTCAAGGTAATCATATAAGCACAAGATTCACATTGGATAGTAGACATGAATAAACTATCAAACCAAACAATGTGGTCAAGAGTATTGTATTAGAGAAAGACCGTATTGCATTTGTAATCCTAAACTGAATAGGTTCTCCACCTCTTCTGATTAGCTTGGGTAACCATGATATGCTGCTAGGTGTCACTCATGGTTTGTGGAAGCCCTAAAAGTGTATTATCACTAACGGGAGAATTGAAAGTAAGTTTCAATTCACAATCGATTTGAAAGAGTTTGAATCGCCCACTGCCTCGCTAAAAGGAACCTAATGGATCGTACACCGTGTAAGGTAGAGATTGAAGATTCAACGGAGATGAGTAAGAATAATTAAATGGTTTAATTATTTATCTAAGGCTAGGATTAATTAATATGTTAATTAATCAAACGAATAAGTTCGTTAAAGACCTCGGGTTAGTTTTGGGCCGCAAGGCCCAATGGGATTTGAATGTCAAGCCCATTAACTCAAGTTGTATGACAACTTGAATAAAACAAAGGGCTTGAAAGCCCAATAAACCTATAGGCTAGCCATGTGTAAAAGAATAGGGCTTTTGGTCCATTAGGTCACTTATTTGAAGGGACTATATAAAGGACTTTATAGCCTAAAATTTACTAAGGGTTATTTTTGGGGAAAGGATGAGAACACAAGCTCTCTTTTCTCTCTAAAATTTCAGCCACCCTTGAGGAAAACATCTAGCAATCTTACTTCCTCAAGGTCACTCATTTCTTCTTCAATCTTACCTTGGTGTGGAGACTTAGAGGTTCTCAATTTTGGGAACTTGGAGAAACCTTTTCATCCATCCAAATCCATGGATCTAAGATGCAAGGAATGAAGGCCCTCTCTTTGGGTGATTAGCCTTTGCTTATGCAAAGAGGAATCTACAAAGGTATTGATTTCTCAACTCACTTTGTTTTGAGTTGAGTCTTGGTTCACCTATCTACTAGGCTTTGAATTTCATGGGTAAATGTTTTGTTTTAAGTGCATACAAGCATGATTCCGCCTTTAATTGTTAATTGCATGCTATTGATGTTGCTTAAATGAACATGTTTTTCACAAATTTTCCTTCAAGTGGTATCAAGAGCCTAAGTCTAGTAGTTGGTGAATCCTTTTGGGTTTTGTAGTTCATAGTTTATGATTTGAATGTTGTAATTGTTACAAGCTTTATTCTTGCTTCTTTGAATGTAAATTTTGTTAGAAAATTTGCCATCTCAAATGTTGTAGATGTAGTTCATATGAGCATGAATTTTGGAGCTAAAATTTGGTGCCATGTTTTTTGGGAAATTCGGCCAAATCCAAAGGGTGGAATTTTGGGTTCTTGTTTGACTTGTTAAAATTGTTTTAAAGTGACTTTTGGAACCCCTATGTACCCTAGTATGGTTGTATGTTATTTCCCTTAAGTTTGAGTGGTTTTGGGATGTTTTTGGGTGAAGAATGTTCATGGAGCTCTTATGGGTTTTCATGAATGTTCTTCATTGTTCTTGATATGTTCTTGCCAAGAACAAAAGGTTTGGTGTTTTGATTCAAAGTTTTGATTTATTTCATAAAGTTTTTGTTTTGAAATATTTCTTATGTTTAAATATATTAGATATTTATTTTGAAAAATTAAAGAAATTTTAGTGGGTTTGGTGTGTAATGATTTATTCCATTACACACACCCCACTTACAAAAACTTTGAAATTTTTTTTTATTACTTTGCTTCAAAATCAGCTACCCTACTCAATTAGGGTCCTTGTGGGGCTTTCATGCAATTATATAAAGTTTTGATACTTTTGTGTATTTGCATTTTGACCCAAAAGTTTACGTTTTTACGTAAAGGTCCAAAATCACTAAAAGGACAAATTGTTTTGCTCCTTTAATGAAGTTTTATTTTTTTGTGGAAATTTTGGGTTCTAGTTGTAATTACATGAAGTAGTGGACTTTTGTGTTTTTACAAAGTGACCCCAAAAGTTTAAGTTTTTGCAAAATAGCCCAAAAGTTGAGGTTAATTGCACTATGGCCCAAACAAGTTGAGGTCATAGCATTTTGGCCCAAATTAGGTAGAGAACAAAATTGTTTTGTCTCTTTAAATGAGAATTGGATTTTCATTTCATTTAGCTCCATTTAAATCAATTCTATGGATACAAAAACCAAATGAAAATGTTGCATTCAAGTTTAATTAGTTAAAGCGTTAATTAATTAAAGAAAGGGTGATTATGAACCTTAGCCTACGATAATTGAGCTATGTGAAAGGCCGTTTCAAATTTGTTTGAACCATGGGAATGTGTAGATTAAATTTTGGTTGTAATTTGATATGATCAATTGTTGTAAAAGAGCATAAGCTCTTCTTTACTTTAAAGTAATTTGATTTGATCAATTGTTGTAAAAGAGCATAAGCTCTTATTTACTTTGAAGTACTCCTTTCTTGTTTTATTCGATATGCATGAATTTGGAGTAGTTGGGTCCAACGCCCAATAAGACAACACGCCTTAATGTGATTAAACGCGTAACTAAAATCAATCACCATCCCTAGACCGAGATTCAACACTAGGCTCGTGTTGAATCGAATCAAAGGTTCATAGTCATCCTAAGGCCCTAAGGCAACTATATAGTCCATCAATGAATGCAAACCTTATGTTAGTAGTATCATATACTCTTGCTTTAAAAACCGTTTTAAAAGCTTAGTGGGAGTATTATATACAACTAAATCAATCAAATGGACCAATAGTTGTAATAGGACCAAAATGTTTTAATTGGATTAAAATGTATGTTTATATGTGATGAGACCTAAAAACCCTCAACCAAATCAATATTAAGTTGATAAGCGAGAGATGCTTTGAATATCTCTTCGTGGCCTTCCACCGTGGTAGGCTCCAATCGTTTGTGACTTGTACACCGGCTTCACCCTATCATGGGGGAGTACAAAGTGCATGCTTACACTCAGGAGGAGTCTATACGCATATGATGAGGTGAGTGTAGGCAACGAGGATGGCCAATATCATATCATTGTGAGGCTATTCTTGAACCCCTTCATGAACTAAGCATGGTGGGAATAACTTAACTAAGTGCAATGGCGCCGATATCATATCATTGTGAGGCAACATTCTCTAGAGGCCAAATAAGATGGGTACTTGCATGAGATGCAAATGAGTAAGCGTACTCTCTCATTATTATTAATGCTAGCCAATATCGTATCATCGTGAGGTGGGCTTGGTAATAGTGAGCCTCCCATACCCTACTAAGAGTTTCCTCCAAAACTCTCGAATTCCGATGAGGGATATGGAATTTGCCAAAAATAGTGGGTGGTGCTATTTGATTTAAAGACCCGAATCAAATGGCTTAAAATCAATCAATTTATATTCGTTATGTATTTGTTTACCAATATATTTGCAAACGCTATCCAAAACTTGACAAAGAAAAACCGAACGCTTTAATTTCCGGACTTAGTTCTACAATCCCAAAGATTGTCTTTAATGACTTGTAGATGTAACTAAGTAGTCTCATCCTCACAATCTTCCTATTGATAATGTATCATTGGAAGAGTATGTTAGATAAGTCTAACATGAGAAGGACAACACTTTTAATGTCATAATTCTTCAAATACAAATTGTTGTATGAAGAAATAAAAGTTGCTTTGAACAACCCTTAATCAACACAAACTTTAGTGCTTGTCTCTTTGTTACACGAACAAGGAACTTGAGAAGTAAGCACAAGGGCATGGACACTTTATGTGCCATGATTCTTCACTTACAAAATGTTGTATGAAGAAATGAGAGTTGCCTTGAACAACTCTTGAAAGTTTGTTATTATGTTTAGAACATAATGGTTGGTTGACAAAAATAGTCCATTTATATGGACTTATGATGATTTTGAATCATTGAGTGTTGAAGTGTTAAACCACTTAACGAGACGGAAACTAGGCAAGGACTTCACCTTTGTGTCCCTATCCTAATGGTTCACTAAGTTTATTGTAAACTATATAGTGAACAATAACCGCACGCTCTCCAAATCGTTTGATGTGTATAACACATTTGAAATGAGTTTCAAGAGAGATAGTGGGAGTTTAGGGACCATGACTATTGTAATCAAAAGGGAAGTCAAATGAAGAAGGCAAAATAACTCCAAGGGAACAAACTTTCTTTATGAAAGGATGGACATTGGAAGGGGTATTTGCAAGAAATGTCTTGCAAGTGTCAAGAACACACTTTTCGAAGGTGTTGTAATATGTTCTTGAAATAGTTCAAAATAGTTGGTTCTTCTACTTGAATGCATGATTCCGTATTAGTAACTATGTTTTACAATTGTTGTAAAAGTGTGCTAATAAAAAGTAGAAGATTAATGAGAGAAGAGAAAGTACTTCACATTCGGAAAGTGAATAAAATATAGATCTCTGCGAAAACGGATTGTACTTACTTCCTCATATGAACTACCAAAGAAATTGGAAAATACTAAAGATTGTCTTTACATTCCAATTTTAAGGAACTTAAATCCGTCACTATAGTAGAGATGGATAAATGTTTTGTTTGACAAAAACATTGTTCTTTATTAATCAATAAATTAGATTATTGTAAATTGGTTGTCTCTATAGTAGAGATGATGTGGTAGTTTAACTGTTTAGAATACGATGATGCTTAAAACCCAAAAGGTTGCAAGGTAGTGACTAATCCCAACTGAGTTGTGATACCTCTAAAACATAAGTTACGAGTTGGTCATAGATGGATGCTTTGGATCGTTAGATCCGGATCCAATACCTTCTTGTTAAAATTGCATAGAGGCGAAATGTTCGAATCTTTATTCTTTTGGAAAGAAGAAAGAATCACAAAGTTGTTGAGGTTGATTCACTTAGATGTTAGTGGCACTTGTCCACAACATAATACTACTCATATTGTATGACATTCACCGAAGATCACTCTCGGTTGGACTATAGTTTATTTTGAATAAACACAAGTCCGAATACTTTGCAAAAGGTTTCAAAGAATTCAAGAAATGTAAGTAGATGAGTAAGACGTCTAAAGTATTTACCTCCTTAGATTTGATCCAAGGAAAAAGAAACACTTTAGATTAATTTCCTTGAAAAATATCAAGGAAAGTAGCATCATAAGATAATGAATTTCTCCATTAGGAGAAGAATGAACATAAATAAGATTTAGTTCGTTGGACATTATCAATTACCCATATATATATATGATATATACTTCTAAGACATGATTAGTTGTAGAGATTCATCCATCATGGATCTTAGCAAGCTAGTGGGAGCCATAAGCGTCTTATGAGAAAAGATCAATTGTTTGATTTCTCATAAAGATGTAAATGAATCTTTTGTTTACTAGGTTTACAAAAGATTAGTGGGAGTTGATCATATTCTTAAATTTGAATATATATATATATACATGATATATATTAATTTTGAAAATGAAAGGAATTCTTCATCGTTAAAGTTATGACTTTAAACATTCTATAATGATAGAATGTATATGGGAGACATGGTCTATATACATGGGATGGAAATCTATAATGATAGATTTCAAGATATAATTGGATTATATCAATCCCTAAAATAGACAAGAAATGCTAGGAAGTTTCTCATATGATGATAAACTTCAATTAGAATGACAATTCTAGTGAGACTAGGAAGTTGTTCTTCTCAAAGGGAATGTACCCTTTGACTCCCAAAGAAATAATGCGTAAATAGAATCCTTTATGCATACGCAGAAAGGTGATTTATGTATTTCATATTGTATGAAAACATTGATATAAGTCGTACCTAGAACGGTACAAGATGATATCAGTGCAAGCCCAGGATCAGAACCATGGCAACTGTCAAGTGAATCCTTAGGTATTTAAGAAATACTAATGATGGATTCCTCAAGAATGAGGAAGAATTAGAGTAACGTAATGGAAGCGTAAATGTATTAGATTATGAATCTAATCCATCATAGAATATCTCTTCATTATGAATGAAGTGATAATGAGATATCTCTTTATTATGACTAAAGAGATATTTGGGTGGAAACGTTAAAAGTAAATGACTTTAATGTGTTCCATCATGTATGCAAAATATATTGCCATATAGAAGCTTACAACATTGTTGTTTGGATGGGAAAGTTCATTCATGAACTCTCCATTCGGTTCCAACCAGAAAGTGTATGACACTAATGGGGCGATAGCTCAAGCCAGGGAATCAAGGTCTCATCAAGGTCCGAACTAAATGAGAGACTGAACCACATGATTGAGAATCATGTATAATGGTGAAGTCGTTATTCTCAAGGTTGCTTCTATGGATAACATATAGATATCCATTGTTTAGGCCTACTACTCAGCCATTTATGAAATGAATTACAGAAGAGGTACAATCATATGATGACTAAGCTGATTGGCTCTAGTGCAAGTGGGAGATTGTTGGAAATGTGCCCTAAAACCAATCATATGATGATACTTTACGGACATTTCAAACTAATGTAGTTTAAAGGGCAAACATTATTGTTTGAGCCGTCTCATATAAATGTTATATGCTTAAACGATAAGTCCAAGGAATATGTGATTGGAAGAATGCGATCTAAAGAAGTTAGATTCATGAGACCATTCTTTCGTTGACACATCCTAAACGTTCCTGATCATAGGATTGTCAATTGGGCATTGACAGTCCGTTAAGATCAGTACGTGCTATGTCTTCTCTCAGGGAGAGTGACTAGTCTCGAGTCATTGGTGTGTGTGACATCAAGACAAGTACGTAGGTGCTCAATAGAGAATGAGTTCACTGAACACGATCAACGAAGAGTTCTCATATTCATGTCACATGAGAACTCATGGTTGGGATAATGCAAATTAGTCTTTTGACCTGAGGCATCACAGTTGTCTTGTGGTTAGGTCCTTAATCTTTGATTATGTCAACGTCACTCTATCAGGGTGTCCACGGCATCGTTGGGGTTAAGCCACTTAGCCATGGAGGCAAGTGAATGCGCAACAAGGGATCTCTAACCTTCAAACTGTTTGAGGGAGAATACTCTATGATATGATTTGGAATCTCTGGCCAGAGTATGAATGAAATGTTGGAATGCGTTCCAGATCACATTCAAGGTAATCATATAAGCACAAGATTCACATTGGATAGTAGACATGAATAAACTATCAAACCAAACAATGTGGTCAAGAGTATTGTATTAGAGAAAGACCGTATTGCATTTGTAATCCTAAACTGAATAGGTTCTCCACCTCTTCTGATTAGCTTGGGTAACCATGATATGCTGCTAGGTGTCACTCATGGTTTGTGGAAGCCCTAAAAGTGTATTATCACTAACGGGAGAATTGAAAGTAAGTTTCAATTCACAATCGATTTGAAAGAGTTTGAATCGCCCACTGCCTCGCTAAAAGGAACCTAATGGATCGTACACCGTGTAAGGTAGAGATTGAAGATTCAACGGAGATGAGTAAGAATAATTAAATGGTTTAATTATTTATCTAAGGCTAGGATTAATTAATATGTTAATTAATCAAACGAATAAGTTCGTTAAAGACCTCGGGTTAGTTTTGGGCCGCAAGGCCCAATGGGATTTGAATGTCAAGCCCATTAACTCAAGTTGTATGACAACTTGAATAAAACAAAGGGCTTGAAAGCCCAATAAACCTATAGGCTAGCCATGTGTAAAAGAATAGGGCTTTTGGTCCATTAGGTCACTTATTTGAAGGGACTATATAAAGGACTTTATAGCCTAAAATTTACTAAGGGTTATTTTTGGGGAAAGGATGAGAACACAAGCTCTCTTTTCTCTCTAAAATTTCAGCCACCCTTGAGGAAAACATCTAGCAATCTTACTTCCTCAAGGTCACTCATTTCTTCTTCAATCTTACCTTGGTGTGGAGACTTAGAGGTTCTCAATTTTGGGAACTTGGAGAAACCTTTTCATCCATCCAAATCCATGGATCTAAGATGCAAGGAATGAAGGCCCTCTCTTTGGGTGATTAGCCTTTGCTTATGCAAAGAGGAATCTACAAAGGTATTGATTTCTCAACTCACTTTGTTTTGAGTTGAGTCTTGGTTCACCTATCTACTAGGCTTTGAATTTCATGGGTAAATGTTTTGTTTTAAGTGCATACAAGCATGATTCCGCCTTTAATTGTTAATTGCATGCTATTGATGTTGCTTAAATGAACATGTTTTTCACAAATTTTCCTTCAGCCAGCCCTAACTTCAAACACTCCCATCAAATGCGTCAACACACTAATCTTTTTTTTTTTTTTTTTTAACAGACGATATTATCTACATGGAGAAGAGAGTGGGTTAAGCCTCACAATGAGCTAACAATAATATGGTTCAAATTTGTCTTTGGCGAGAATCGAATCTAAAACTTCTCATTTACAAATAATAAGGAATACCACTCCATAGTACCTCGACACACTAACCTTTTGAGTGTGAACAAAAGCATCCATGTTGATAAAAAAGAATAAAATCGTCCATCGCATTTAAGTTCAAACTTCGTACAAACTTTGAGGGGGAAAAAAACAGGTTTCATACTTACAAAAGCATATGGTACAACAAGATTTCGTCTATCTTTGACAAAAACATTGCACAAATGTAACAAATTGGGATGCCTTCACATACAATATAATATGGAAATATTGGACAAACTTTGTAGGGCATGTTTGGCGATCGTGAATAACGACGAATTGTCATCAACGACACCTGTCACTCTCAGCACGACACAATCCAAACATACCAAATCATATAAAATCAAATTGGAGTAAATTGCTGCTTAAAAAATTGAACCATTTGAAAATCTTGTCGCATTTACAATTCAAATGTCCCAGTGAAATAAAATTAATTAATTAATAAAACTATCTACTAAAATAAAAAAAGGAGACGCAAGTCGCACAACTGCCCCAATGGAATTTTCAAATGGATGCTGCGGTGCTGACTAATTCTCACGCCCAAATCCTAACTTAGATTTTGTCTGCTATAATATAAATAAAATAAAAATAAAAAATCGACTAAGAAAATGGTGGTTCATGCAGTCATGCTTCACTGAAATTTGTATTGCTCCGGGAGAAGAGAAACCCTATCAAGTTTCAATTATAATATAATTAATTTATTCCTAGGTAATTTAATATAATCCCGAGATTAAAATATTCCAAGAATATCTACCTGAAAATAAGATGTAATCATAGCAGAATATGTTGAAAACTCCACTAACTCCAAATCCAAAGCCTGTTGCTGCTGCAACTACTTTGGCTTTTATATCAATCAGACAGTTCAGACTGCACAATCCATGAAACATCTCTCTCTCTCTCTCTCTCTCTCTCTCTCTCTCTCTCTCTCTCTCTCTCTCTCTCTCTCTACCAGAAGAGATTTTTCAATGTTACCGATGGTACATCACATGTTCTTATATAAACAGTGATATATGTTTGTTAAAAAATTAATAACTTAAAAATTAAAATTTTTCACTACTTACATAAAAACACGTGATGTATCATCCGTGTCTCTGTCATAACTAAAAATTTCTCCCCTACCAGAAAGATTTTTCAATGCGACCAGCACATGATGTGGTACACCACATGTTATTATACAAATGATGGGATCCGTGTGTTAAAAAGTTAATAACTTCAAAAATAAAATTTTTCATCACTTATATAAAAATACGTAATGTACCACCCGTTTTCCCGTCATAATTAAAAGTTTCCCCTTACCACCGTTTTCTTTGAAATGGATGAATGGATGAATGATTCCTTAGCAAACCTTGCAAGGTTCTTGACAAATACATGGATTCGCTGTCGCAATTAAAATATAGTTCCAGTGGTGTTCAGACTATACAATTGAGTAATATTTAGGAGATTGATGAGGATGAAATTATTATTTATTCGTTGATTAATGTATTTATTTTTTTATTATTGATGACATAGTACATGAATTATTTGATATAAAAAATTAATTAAACAAGTATTTAGTTTTAGTGACGTATTCGGCTTAATAGATATTTATTTGTGTTTAAGAACTGATTCATTTGTCTAATAAATATTCGTCATGGAATGAATTAGTGATAAGAAAAATCACTCGCAAATATGAGATTTCTTTAGTTTACCAACGAAAAAAAGGTAGATGGAAATACAAAAGATATATAAGTTATAACTAATTAGTACAAAACTTAAAAGCACTAAAACTGACATTTAAGTCTGATAATTAAGTGAACAAATTAAATTAAAACCTATGCTTTTCTCGTAGTTTTTGTTTCTTGGTGATCACCAACACACTAAATAAAAAAACCTTGCTGCTCAAGCGTTTTTATTACACGAGGGGAGTAGTGTGCAGAAGTCCATGCTGCCAAGATGAAGCAATCCCATTCCAGCTCTCTCTTCCTGAATCATACTCGTGATTACCATTCCCCACCATGTTTGAATGATGATCTCCACCGTTCATCTGCCATGGAAACCCCCACAGAACTTTGTTGCTGCTCTCACTTTGGCCATTGAACAGTTCTTGCTTCATTGTTGTAACTGTCACTGCTGTGGTGGTTGAGTTGGTGGTGGCTTCTTCAAATGGGTGGTGGATTCCCATTCCGCCACCACAATCTTCCACCTCACCCAAATTCCCATTCCCATTCCCATACCCATAGTTATACAAGTTCTCGAAATTACCATTGTGGGTCTCAAGAAACCCAGTCCTCAGTGCATCAAGAAACCCAGGAGCTGAAGTAGGGTTTCCAAGAATGTTATGATCAGGGGCATTTGTGGGATTTCCCAAGAGAGTAATGTGGTCATGGTCATCAAATCCTAACTGCCCACCACATGATTGTTGCCTTTGGAGCCTAGCAAATGCAAGGGTGAGGTCATTTGAGTCATAACCTAGGGCTGGGAGTGGGTTGGAATTGGGTGTGAGCGGTTGGTCCTGAGCTCGTTTCGTTGACGATGATCTCTTGTTCTTCCTGCAGCCTCCACCCACAGGAACGTTCCTGAGGGTGCCACCTTTGGTCCAGTACCTTCTGCAGGACTTGCAGAAGTACCTGGGCTGAGAGAGGCTGTAGTTGTTGTAGTAACAGAACTTCGTGTTTGTGGAGTCACATCTTGGACACTTTAGGGCTTGTTCTGGCTGAGGCCTGGGCTTCCTGTCTTGCTGCTGCTGTTGGGATTTTGAGCAGACCAGCATGTCCAGTGATTCAGCTGACATTTCCTGAATCATTGATGATAATAAAAAAAAAAAAAATTAGAAAATTGAGAATTTAACAGACAATTACATGTGTCAAGACATGAAGTAATAGTGTAATAGATAAATAGTATATATAAAATATATATTCTAAGCTTTGCTTTTAAGTTACATATGTTGCATTCACATGTATTATACTGGCAAACTTGTACGACGACAAATCTTAACAGTTTTAGACTGTGAATCTGAATTACACATTTAAATAACTCTAGTTGATCAAATTGTGAGTATGAACTCATGGCATGACCTAGAACTGAATGTAATTATTAACAGCAACATAATTTCATGTTTGCTTGCTTTTTAAGTTTACTATTTCACCAAAAAAAAATTCATTATTCCTATCAACAATGAAAATTCAATCCAGAAGAAAAAATAAACTGTAAAAACAGAAACCGACTCTATGTATTTATAGAAAACGCGTTATGAATTATTTAACAAATTAAACATCATTCATAAATAACATAAGACACAACTAAAAGATGAATTATTTTTCTGGAAAATTGAAGAACAACTCGAAGCCAAAAGCCTTCTTTAAGAATTGGACCCAAAACCAAACAGAATCAGCCACCAACTCATAACAATCAAGGTAAATTACATTAATTCAAAACAGAAAAGTAATATAAATAAAAATTTAAAGAAATTAAGGACCACCATCCTATAATATAATTGGAAACTGGACACAACAAAAATGAAAACAGCTTCTGATGAATTCTCATGAAATATCCTACCTGGTGTTGTTGTTGTCCACTTGCCGGATCCATCAGTTCATGCAATCAATCAAACACTCCTCAATTTGCAAGAAAACACTGTTTTTTTAGAGAGAGAGGGATATTGAAGAGTAGAGAGAGAGAAAGTTTTTGGTTTAGGCAGAGAGAGAGGATTCACATGCAGAGTGAGGTAATAAAGAAGCTCAAGTCACCACCCTACCTCTCCAATCCAATATATAACAAAGCAAACCCAATCGAGAGAGAGAGAGAGAGAGAGAGAGATGGGGTTTTGATCCCGTACAAGAAGGGAGATGATCGATGAGGTTGGATATTGGTTTGGCTTGCACGCAGAGAAAGTGTGTGAGTTGTGTGTATGTGGTGGGTGGTTGAGAAAATTCGAGTCCCTCCTCCTGTGCTCTGCAACGGTTTCATATATAGAACGAGGCCACCACAACACGCCTCAGTGTCTCTCCGCTGCGCCAGCCCCCACTAGCCTTAGGCTTTAGCTGCTACTCTCCCATCCCATTCTCCTGTGGGTCCCACTCTCGCGTGGATGCAACTATTTTGCGGGCCCCCTCCACCACTACTTCTACTATTTCCAATTTTTTCATATTACTAACCGCACCTCCCGTCATACGTACATCCACCGCCCAACCCAGTTCCTCGCCTCCTCCTCGAAGTCGTCACTCGTTTTCCTGCAGACTTCTGCTGCACAATCCTCGTGTAAAATTTTATAAAACAAATTTTATAAATTGTTAAAAACCAAGAAAAACAGAGATTTGGGTAGGTGATTCTGGATTGTAGTGGTGAAGGATGAGAGAGGATTCTCACCGAATCTTCTTTGTGAGGATCTTATAGATCTTCTAATCAATTTTTGTTAGGTATTGTTTGTATTTAATTTTAAATAAAAAATTACAAAGATTTATTATCGCACGATGTACGATGAACGAATGTGATTTGAGGATCCTTACAAAGATGATCCGACGAGAATCCTCTTGTGTCAAGGATGGGCCAGAGGACAATAATATACTTTTTTATTCATTATTTTTGGCTTAAACACGAGGATGACTTACATATGTTAGACCAACTCCAATGGTGGGCTAAAAGCCAAATTACCCCCCAAAATTTCCCCCCAAACGCACTCCAACCCAAGGGGAAATTTTGAGCTAAATGCTAAATGCTAAACCAATGCCAAATTCCCCCCGAAATTTAGCTCAGAAATCGGGGTGGACTCTACCCAATATTTATCGGAATTTAAATTTTTTTAGATTAAAATGTTTATAAAATTAATTTACGATAGTCTACATATTTATTTTTTTTAAAATTAATTTAACAAAAACAAAAAAGCCTAAATTCATTCTTTAATAATCCCGGGCTAAAATTTTAGGATAGAATGGTTGGAGTAGAAAAGCTGTTTTTGGGCTAAAAGCTAAATTTTTCGGGCTAAAAAATTTGACTTTTAGCCCAACCATTGGAGATGGTCTTACATGCTCATCCTCTCGTTGTACATACGACATTGTATTATTACATCAAAATATGTAATAAAACTTTTTTTTTCTTCTAATTTTTCATAAATACTAGCAATTGCACACACTTTATATGTTCAACTGAATTTGTTTTTTATTTTGCTATGACTTATCATTAATGAGCACGGTTGACAACTTAAAAAAGAAAAATAAATAAATAAAGGGAAGAGAAGAGGTAGGAGAATGTGGGGAATGTAGAGAGAGGATGAGGGGAGAAAAGTGGGGTTTATCTATTTATTTTTTAATTTTTAAATATGATATGCCATATTTACATGGTTGTGATGTTAGCATAAGAAACAGTAAACTTTATGTTTGGCATAATTACCAAATTGTCCACGTTTTTTTTTGTGTTAGTTCTAGTGAGAGGGTTAAAGTGGTAATTTGATAAAATTTTGGTTGACAAAAAAAGTTTTATTAATATGTAGTTTAAATTAGTGAACTGAGAGGGAGTTAAAACTCTTCCTTTTTTTTTTTTTTTTTAATTTGATATCTTAATTGTAAATAGCTGTTGTCTTTTACTGTGGTTGTCTTGATTGAAGGTTCTTATGATGTGGACCGTATGATGATGCTTGGGACAGGAAAACACTGGTGACTGTGACACACTGACACAAGGAGAGAGAGAGAGTGACGATCTTCATTTTTCTTTTCTTCTTATTAACTTTTTTTAGAAATGCGCATGGTAAGATTTTTTTTGAATTTTTTGACATAATATATTTTAACATTAATTTTCGTGTTTTTGTATAAAAAAATTATGTCAAAAATATGACGTGTCAGAGAGTTTATGAAAAATTAGAGAATCACACTTTCAATAAAATCTATTAGGATATCTTTTCTTTCTTTTTTTGGGTCAAAATTTTTTCTTCTTTTGTGTTTTGAGATAAAAGAGGAAAAGAAATAGGTAGGTAGAATTTTTCAGTTTTTTGGTTGGTCTTGTGGTACTCGTGGTCCAATCTTTTGTTGATAAGTCCTTATCAACCCTAAAAGCAATACCACTATAATTTAACCACCATTATTTTGTACTCTGTACTTGTGTTTACGCCTGCTTTGGCATGTGTGTGTGTATTTATGTCCAATTGTAAGGCAATTATTTGTATTTAGTTTATTCTGTGTGTAACCTTGTTTGAATTGAAAACCCATAGATCAATTTATTGGTAAGTGCATTCCAAATGCAAGATGCAAAATGCTTTGGAATGCGCATTTTACATTTTTTGTTGGTCGAAAAGTTCTCTAATGGAAGAAATATAAAACACTCGTCTTGACAAGCAAGAAGACTTAAATAAAAATGTAAATTTACATTTTTTTTCTTCATGTTTTGAGGTGGACTCAACTGATTAAAGAGAGAAAATTAAATGAGATACTAAATTTACATCTCTTCCACTGGAAGAGAATTAAAATATGCCTCTCCGAGAAATGTAAAATGAGATGTAATGTGGCTTTACATCCTAAATTTGTATCTTCTATTCGAAGAAGTGCTATTACACGCAATACAACTATAATGTAATTAATTCGATTGGTATTATTATGTGCATTGGACGAAAACTTAATGAAGAAGAAAAATGAATTTGACAAGTGGCGGATTGTTCAGGTGAATATGATCTTACTTTTTGTCCCACTCATCTTGCGTTTAAACCCCTTCCTTCTCTTAGTGTAATTTAGAATAAAAATATCACTTATAATTAAGAAAAAACAGAGTTAATTCATGAATATCAAATAAAGACTCATTGGGCAGGACAATGTGTAAACCATGTATATGAGTTTTTCTCTCCCAATATATTTGAGTGCTTTAAATTACCATATTCTTCTTGGTTCTTGTTTCCTAAGTTTGTTTGGGCAAGCATAAATTTTGTCAATGTGATCTTATCATTTCTACGTACGGTTACTAATTTATTGTGTTATAATATTGGACGACATATTTGTACATATTTTAGTGTTTGTTTTAGTTAAAAAAAAAAACACGTGTTACAGAATGTGGTTTTATAACACTAATGTTACAACACGTAAAATCTTTTCGGGCAAATGGAGTCTTATATATCAACAAGCTAATAGTTCATAAACATGAAGACTAAACTTTTATCATAAAAATGTTCGTTGTTGATCAAATCAACGTGATCAATAATTCATATTCACATTCTATAAAACTATATTGCAAGATAACATTTTTCTTAATCCATGCAGCTTTGTTAGCTTAAACAACATCAGCCTGCAAAGGTGCAATATCGGGCCCAGATCAGATCAAATATCAGCTCAACAACCAAATCTTGTCTTTTTGCTATGCCCGATAACTTAAACAAATGTAATTACCATCTGCTTCGATTGAGGAAAGTTCTTGATTTCTGCAACATATATGTATATATTATATATTATATTTATATATATATATATATAATATATATATCATCTCTAGTAAGATTTTTTTGTGTACAAACAATGACATGCTCATCTTAAAAATAAACAGTACAGTTTTCTTTCCTTTTCCCAGTAAAGTGTGAGACTTGCCCGTTTTCTTGAAACCAATGCCTCATTCTTGATGGCTTATATTTGGTACACCGTCTTATTATCACAGTATTGTCTCGATCTAATAGCATGATGTGAGATTAACAAGTGATATTGTGTTATTAGATAACAATGCGCATGGACAACTAATGAAGATTATAATTATACTATATACATGCGCTATTTATGAAGAAAATATATGTATCTAATATTTAATATACGTTCATATTACTTATGCTCCGTATCAAAATATTGTATGAGCAAAAGTGCTCTTGTTATGTCATTCAAACCGAAAAACCCATCTCCCATCTATCATGTATTAATATTTTTTTCATCATTTTGCCACTTTCCACTATTATATTGAATTTTTTGTAACATTAAAATTATGATACATCATCATTTAAAATCGTCCTTATTATCACATTTGGGTATAAAACTATACTATAATAAGATTTTTTTAGTTGTTTTTCGGATGGTCCCTATTAGGAGAAATTTATAGCTCTGTTCCTAACGATGCGACGGTGGACCTAATCCAAATAAAGCTGCTCTTCTCACTCTCACAAAACACCAAACAAATTCTTCTTTTTATTTTTATTTTTTGTATTTTTTAATAGTAAAAACTAATAACATCAAAATCACACATGATTATAAGGCGAGTCTGGATGTTACGTATGAAATTTGAAATCATTTCTTGTCGTTTTCACTCTAGCAGCAACTTTCTTGCTCTGGAATTAAAGTCTAGCTAGAGTCATCATTCCTTAATCTAAATTATTAGCTCACTAATTGGCTTGTTTTATTAAACAAATTTATATTAAGCATCATAATCCCTATTTTGTTATCCACATGCAAGTGATAATCTAACGGTTGATATCCAGCCATCTTTACATGCGTATGGCCCAAGATTCTGGGAGTACTTAGCGGGACACACCATGTTTCCAACCAAGATTTCAATTATAATTTGCATGTTATTATCTGTCAGAAACAAAGTAATAAACAAACAATGATTGAGACCAGTCCATCTTTGGATCCCATGAAACAAGTTTTTGGCTTTAATTGGCTCCAAATTCCATTTCAAGAACATTGATAAGCATTTTTATAATCAATTATAGGCAAATTAGGGTTAAATAGGATATTAATTCGATGGTAAATGTTTAATTTCACACAAATCATGTGGATGGAAAGGAATCCAGGATTTTGAGTGTAATTGTGTATGAGAGAAATAGTAACGGGACTTTTTATATACGTCCTGTTATCTCACAGTTTAACGACAATTTTCGAGACATAATTATAAAATATTGTGCAAAAACATAAGGTGGCAGTAAGTTTATGGAGAGTCTCATTTTTTTAAAGTGTCTCTTCATCATTTCTCTTGTGTATGAATAAATACGTTTAACTGCTTTAGCTGTAAATTTGTATATAATAATGATGGATGATATAGTTGAATGATAATTCTACAAAATATATGACATATCACAAACGAATTGAATGCGTGCAACCAAAAATCTTAGGACCTAAAATCCAACAACTAAACATCTCGTACTATCAACCGGTACCTGCGACTAAAACGTAGTTTTCACAGGTTAAGCAGCATAGCACCTTTGGTGTGAACTGCAAACATCGCGGTGGGGCCAGGGAGGAAATGTGGGGCTAACATGGGAATGAAAACATGGGGATTGATTAGTCAAGTTAGTTGACTGGTCAAATGTAACGGTCAAAGAAATCCTGATGGGGGCAAAATTTAGAAAAAAGAAGTCAAGTGGGATAGGAAACTGTGCCTGCAGGGGCAAAATGTTAGCAAAAAAAAAATTTTGTACTTCAAAATTTTTATTGTACACTTTTTACAAGAGTAGTTTTGTTTTTAAATATAGAAAGTTTGGAGTGTAGAATAAGAAATTTGAAGTGTCAATAACAATTTTCAAAATTAATACCTGATAAATAAAAATAATAAATTAATAATATAGGAGGAGGAGGAAGAAAAGAATCTAGCATGCATTCTCACTCTTGTAGAATCTCTTCGGACTTTTGGGGTTTTGGTTTAAATATATCACGCATTCACATCACACTTGAACACTTTGTTGGTTCAAGAACAATTGGGAATCACAACGTTTTGAGCTTTAGTTTTTAAATGGTGTGACTTTTGGCTTGATATGGCTATGGTAATTTTTTTAGTCATGATTTGGATGTTAATCGATATTAGATTTGTTAAGTTCAACTTTTGACGATTATGTTGTTGGTTAGACCTTGTAAGTCGTTATGAGCTGGAATTTGTTTATGTGCCTCATCAACTAATCTAGCTCACTCAACATCGTTTTCGACATATTTATATTGAAAAATTCTTGTGTTTTGCTTGACAACATTGATTTTTCAATTTAGCACCATATTATTCTCAACGCAAATTATATACAATGAAAGAGGAATGCTAAACATGACTCTTTTTAAAAATAGGATTTTCCATGAACTCTCTATCATCTTACAATTTAACGTCAATTCTCGTGCCAATATTATAAAACATTGTGCCAAAAACATGAGGTGATAGAGACGAGAGTTCCACTTTTGAGAGTCTCCTTACTATTTCTCTACAATGAAACTACGATTTTCTTGCCTTATCTTCTCCAAACATTACCCGTTTTAATTTAAAATATGCAACATACTGTTAATACATGACACCTCAACTCAAAATTCAGTATTTGCAAAACTAATGTGACTTAATCCGTTGATGTCGTTTACCGCATAAGGAATCACTTATTATGTTTTAATAATCAATGTTTTAAAATCTATAAAGATGAGCGTAATTACATTAACTAAAACGAATATGTTGACCCAAATTACATATTAAAAAAAAAAAAAGGAAATACTTAGATTAAAATAAGGAAATACTTTGGAATATAGCTTATTAAAAAAAAAAAAAAAGTTCGAGAGTAATGGAACGGAGTGAAGTTGAAGTGTGAACACAGTAGAGGCTCGTTGCTGGAAATTCCAAAAGCGAGAATAAGAGCCGACTTGGGGAAGCACATAAACAAGTAGGGACAGCTGTGAGTGACATGGTCAGCTTAGGTGGGCTCCACCGGATGAATGTCCTACTCCCTCTTACTCTGACACGTGGCACCACTATTGCGGCTCGTTGACGCACATTTCAGTTTACGACGAAAGCACAGAACAGTCCCTACGCCTCATATGTCAAGTCCTACTCTGCCGCCTCAGTGGGTTTTGCCCGTATGTCCCACACGTCTCCTCCCTTCCCAAGCAAAGGATAATTCTCCACTATTTCTCTTTTATTCAAATTTTTATTTATTTTATTAATACTTATTAGTTATTCAATTTTGGATTTTTGTTCTAGGTTTAATATGTATTGTCATGTGTTTTGTTGTCCTAAGTGATTGTTTGGACTCAAAATAATATTATTGGGCCGAGCTTAGGTTTATGTTCGGCCCAAGGCTCTTCCAAAATTGCTATGGGCCGTCCAGTGGTCACAAGCCGCCCAATTAGGTTGGCCAAGTCCTTTTGCAAGAAGAATTGATCTGGATAAGAGCAAATAAGTCGAATCCTGATACAACAAGGGGATTTCAGAGTTGAAGACGTTGAGGAGACGGGAGTGAACTGGGTTCATTATGGAGCTTGGTTCATAAACCCATTGGAACTCGGGTTGGCCGAATCCTAATCAGATTAGGCTTGGGAGTTTTAGTCTGAATACAACTCTGATTCAGCCAGGAGTAGGTCCGCTGCTATATGTATAGAGGGGAGTGCATTATTGAAACCCCTTCCAATTCAACACAGAAATTGTCATGCGCAAACTTTCGCTCAATGCGAAACCTCTCAACAACCTTGAGATTTTTATTTTTTCTTTTTCACCGACACATCTTCAGTTTGGATAAACATCACTGTGAAGGCAACCAGCGAACATCTTCAGTTTGGATAAACAACACTATTGCCGTAAAATCAACTGACCGCGGAGCACCTTCAATTTGGATAAACAGCACTGCGTCGAGGCAGACTGTTTATCTATCCATGTCTCGGTTGAGAAGGATTTTTGAATCCTTATTGTCAAAGGTCATCTTATTAGCCTTCTTGGCGAAGTGAGGTGTTACAGGTTATTACATTTGGCACATTGAAAGCCGAATTTGATATTGAACTTCGTAGAACTAGCAGCCTTGTCTTCAGGCTCTAGAACTTGAAGGCCGAGATGTGTTCCTTTCTCGGCCGCAGTCGCAAGATCAAGAAGTCAGCAGCGCACACAACGCAACACCAACATATTTTACTCCTCGACCGAGCTTGGCCGACGAGTTGGCACGCCCCGCATACAACCGAAGAACGTAGTTAGCTTATTAATTACTCGGCTTACTCGCCACGTAAGTTTGGTAGATTTTAGGATCAACCGTAACATTACGTGATTGGTTAGAGATACAATTATTATGGTTTTTGTAATGCGTGTAAGTTCTTTTTGTTGTATACACCTTAAAAGAACAATAATATCCAACTAAGATAACATTATTAGTTTGAGATAACCGTTTTTTATATTGCGAGTAAGTACTTTTTTTAGATTTTCTCAGGTACATTGACGGAAAACAATCATTCCAATGCACCTGTGAGTTTATTCCTACCAAATTCTTCCCTACTAACAACTAATTATTAAAGTCATGTTCTCTTAACGTCTTTCTTTTTTAAGGACCTGTGAGGACCAAGATTTTATTAATTTAAATTCAACTGTTTCAAATATTTACGAAACCACAATTATTGGATGAACAAGGGACATCGGTGTGCCAGTATCAACCCTTCGCTTTTGTGATGGTAGAGAAAGATGAGGTTTGGTTGGTTATTTGCCACGTGGAACAACGATGGGAGGTCACGCGGTTCACGAGAGCGAAACAGGAAGACGTCATCACGGGCTGAATGGTTACGAGATTATGATTCGGTAACGGATTGGGTTTTGTCGGATTCGGGGAATGGGCTACCGGTAAAAGTCAATTGCGTTTTTTGGGGTCAAAAGTACAAATTTTATTTAACTTATGAGGTTTTTGGTAACGTATAACTCAATGCATGCGTTGCATGATCTTAAGCTCAATCTTGGTGTATATGCATAAGCATCATACATGTTGATAACCAAATCCATCCCCTTTTTCACAAAAAAAATTGACAAGCTTAAAATCCACAAATCATCGATTCGGTGGCGGAGTTAAAAATTATTCAGTGGGTAACCTAAACTAAATTTATTACTATGAAATTAAATGCTTCATTTTTTTGTTGCCTACATAGAGTTACATAAACTTGAAAATAATAATTTGATGCAAGAAATTAATAGTCTATTTTCTATGCTTCTAGCCTTCAAAAATTTTATATGAATAAAATAAGGAACCGTGTCCGGTATGAGAGTTTTAACATTTTACCTTTATTTTATTTTATTTTAACAAACGATATTATCTACAGTAAGGAAGGGGGTAAGCTTAGCTTAATGTGGTGCAAATTTGCCTTTGGCAAGAATTGATCTTAAGACCTCTCACATACAAGTGAAGAGGAATGCTACTAGACCTAGCACTAAGTGACTACTTTTACTATGAGTATATTTAACATTTATTAACTCCTATTTTCCCTACAAACAGCCTTAAGATTTGTGTTCTAAAAATCAGCCTAGGCGGCCGCCTAGGTGCCGTAGTGACGGTCCGCTGCGATTTAGGGCAAATTGTTTCAAAAAATCGTTTCGGAGCTAGACGGGCTAGGCAAATCTAGGCGGCTCTAGGCGGTTTGGGTTTTATTTATTTTATTAATTGTGTTTTTTTTTTCTTTTTTAGTTTCATTGTGGTATACCTATGGAAATGGTGTACCTAATTTGCAAAGGATGGATAGACTACAAGTTCATCTAATTGTGAAATGAATTGGAGCACTTTTGAGGGGATACATACAAAGAAAAGAAATAAACTACACACAACAAGGTTAAATAATTTAGTCTATGTCCAATGTCCAATCCAATGCAAGGATCATGAACAAGAAGAATTTAGTCTATCATCCAAAAATACTTCTCATTATGATTATATGCTTACTATTTTTTAAATATTGAACTTGTTGGATAGATGTACTTTGTGTATTCTTCTACTTTTTTTTTTGCATTTTATCATTCTTTTATTATCCATACAAATATAGTTTTTTTCTTTTAAGTGTAAATAGACACTTATTTACAAGATATATAATAAATTTACATAAATCTACCTAGGCGTCTAGGCGCTAGACCTTTGTCCATCGCCTGACTAGCGCCTAGCATTTTTTAGAACCTTACTTAAGATTCAAACTTTTCATTTGGTAGGTGTGTTGCAACAATTAAAAATCATTAAATAGCCCAAATGATTAGTGTTTTTAAGCTTAAAAAACCTGAAACTCTCCCTATGCTATAGCCCACCGGAGCCTTGTACTTGGCTCCACCAATGGGTGCATTACACATTCATTGTTACATATGTTGTAAGTAAACATTTTAGTGACGTTTGTTAGAGTTAGTTCAGATTGAACTTTCCATTCAAATTCCCTAAGTATTTAAACTAACTATTGCACTATTACCAAAGTGACTGACGTGGTTTCTTGCTTAACGTGTTTCAATAGCTAGCTAAGAATATTGACTTTGTAAAGATAAAATAGCTCGATTTAGAACTAGCATATTAGAGCCTTACCCCTTTCATGTCTATTATGTTAAAAGACACCAATGTCATATCAAACATTTTTACGTACAATAATATTACACTAAAGAGAGAAAAATTAATTAGTCAAGAATTCGCTGTCCACGAGACATCATATCAAACATTCCAATTAAAAATTCCAACTCGAATAGTTTGGTCTACTCCAAGTCTCCCGACTTATTTTTTTCTATTTTCCTTTTCAATTTTCAAGTATTAAAGTTGTCCATCAAGTTTTAAAGATTTTTTCACGTGATTGAACATAGTTCTTTCTTTAGACGACTTTCATAAAGATGGAGAAGACTACAACAATTAAGAATATCGATGAAAAATAATATACTATAATTAAAATGAGATAGACTCACGTATATATATATTCCCTCGTTTTGTTGAAATAATTAAATATATTTTCTTATACGTTAAAAAAAAAATGTGAGAGCATGGGTAAAGCATATATGGTTTCATTTTATTATGCTTTTGCCATGTGAAACGTCCCTCATCCTCTACAGAGTAGAAATTTTTTTGTGTACTCGAAACAATAGTCCGTATACCACATGTTAAATATAAGTGGAAGGAGTGTATATTTTCATTGTTCTTCACTGATATTACAACATGTGGTACAACGGCTTGAATTTCGATTATATTGAAAAATCTTTCTTTAAAGGAGAAGAAAGCCAAAACACGTTTAAGGAGTCTTTTCTGCAACATTTCGGTTGATCTGATATAGGTCGGACCTCACGAATATTTCGCTTGAGGGAAATGAAAATCATCACTCTAGTTTTGTGAAAAACTTGTCACAAAATGTGCACTTTGCGCAAATATACTGCTAGATAAACACTCAAGGGGCACAAAAGAAAAAGAAGGGAGAATGAATTGGATCATTCTTCATTTTCGAATGCTATCAATCTCTATATTTTTTTTGCAGGTAAAATGAATATCCGTGATTTAAAAGTAATTTTCGTATGAGACACTCAAGAAAACTAATAGATAAGCGTTCATTGATGAGCAAAAATATGTTGAATTCCAATGGCATTTGGTCGGATTCAATTGGTATAGTTAATAATTACAGCAGAATACAAAACCATAACGATACATAATAAAATAAAAAAGGCAATAAGATTTTGCAAACCTTCGATTAGAGTTGTTGAGGAAAGTAACTCATGATAGTGTCATGTCGGGCTATGTTTTGAGAAGGATAGTGTCATGTCCTCTGATATTAGCTTTTGTCCTGGATGACATTTGTGTTGTAACCTCTTGTTTTGGTGGCTTGCTGTTTGTGAGTCGCGGTATATTTTTTTTAAGTGAGAAATCAAGTAGAAATCATGCTTAAATAAAGGCCTTGATTAATTTTTTTCCTTCTTTTGGATGAAATAAAACCCTTATTTCTCTATTTACGGCCGAAAATAAAATAATTTGCAAAAATGAAAATCATCGTATAATCCTCCTAGAAAAAACCACTTCAAACAAATACAACACATGGTGATCAGATCGACCCATTTATGAATTCAAATCCAGTCAAATCAAACCATAGTAAGTACAGTTCAATTCTAGCATACTGTTGAAAACAGATGCTTTTAATATAGTTGGCCTCTTCATTTGTTTAAGTTAGATTCAAGGTGGTTAGATTTTTATTAGCCTTAAGTCGTAAAAGAAAAGGTTTACTCAAAGAAAACTGAAATGTTTTGACCAAAAAAAAAAAAAAAAAAAACTGAAATGTAGTCCTTATCGGTTCGGTATTTTTATTTATTTATTTTTACACAACATATTTACACTAAGGTGTGGAGAATATAATTAAGTTCAAACTCATAACTCATGAGATTTGAATTAAAATCTCATTAATATCTTAATTAAGTAAAAAAAACTTTCATTAAACTGTAATACTAAGTAACCGTGTTTACTGGTTCAGTTTGGTTCAAAAAATATACAGTCAATGAAGCCATAACTAACTTGAACTGTAAATAATCCGGTTTGATTAGGCCGGTTCAATCGGTATGGGCACAAAGTCCATTTGATTTGTTTGCGTTTGAGAATCATAAACCCATAAAACTCCAAGCCCAATATTTGTTTCTTACGAGTTTAAAATAGAATAACGGGATCCGGATATTATATTTGCTAAAACATTTGACTGCCTTTAAAATATATCGAAAAGTATCTCACGCGCTATTAGAACCTTCACAGATTTAAAATTTACTGTTTTATTAGCCTACAGGTGATGTTAAGATAATCTAATATATAATAACAAAAAAACAAAAACAAAAATTTTCCGCTCCCACTCCCATCCACGTCCTCTATCTCTCCTTCCCATTTTAAAAACAAATATATTAAGTGTTCATACACACAAGTGTGTATGCATATGCTAGTTTTATTTAACTTTCAAGGTTTTGACAACGTATAATTCAATAATGCATTGTATCATCTTAGCTCAATCTTGATGTATATGCATAAGCATTATACATGTTGATAGAACCAAAAAACAATAAAAAAAAATGAAAAAGTTAAAATGCATAGATCATCGGTGCAATGCATTACACGTATCATTTTTACTTATGCAGTAAATAAATTTTTTAATGACGCTTGTTAGCGTCAATTCAGATTGAACTTTCCATTCAAATCCCATAGAATTTAAACTAACTAATGCATTTTTACCGTAGTAATTGACGTGATTTCATGCTTAACGTATTTCAATAGCTAAGAATATTGACTTTGTAAAGATAAAATGGCTTGATTTATAACTAGCATATTAGAGCCTTATCCTTTTCACGCTCTATTACGCTCAAAGACACTCATACCATATCAAATATTTCTTATGCAACGATGTATGGACACTAAAGAACGAGAGAAATGAATTGGCTGAGACCTCGCCATCCACGAGATACCATATCGAACATTGCATTTGAAAATTCCAACTCGAATAGTTTGGTCTACTCCAAGTCTCCCAACTTCTTTTTTTCTATTTTCCTTTTCAATTTTCAAGTATTAAAATTGTCCATCAAGTTTTAGAGGGGTTTTCACGTGATTGGATAGGGTTCTTTCATTAGACGACTTCATAAAAAAGGAGAAGACTACAACATTGACTTAAGCATGCCAATGAAAAATAACTAGATGCTATAACTAGTGTGGGTTATTCGGCCACTGATTTTTATGTTTGGGATAGAACTCTTCCTTTGAAAGTCCGCCAGGACTTCCTATTTGATTGTACTCAAATTGGTTGTCGTCGGGGCTTTTCTCTTTGATGAAGTTTTTTTCTATCAAAAAAAAAAAAAAAACAAAAAGAAAGAAAAATATTTAAAGTCAGAGAGACACCCCATTTTTTGAAAAAAAAATGGGGATTAGGTGTGGGGCCCACTCCACATCGAATTTCAACGATCCGAACGTCTATTTTGTAAGTCTCGATCATAGATTATCCTTGCAAAAATTCAATTCAATCCGAAACCATTTGCCTATTTAATTATCAAGATCAAATTTCATTGTTTCTTATAGAACAAAGTATTCATTCATTTCTTTGAACCCAATTAGATGTCTTAAATATTTTTGATTTGGCTAATATTTTGCAAGGATTATCTATGAGGTGCAACTTGAAAAATAGACCATTCAGATCGTTAAAGTTCGATGTGGTGTGAACCCTACAACTAATCCCTATTTTTATAAAAAAAAATTAAAAAAAAAAAAAAAAAAAAAAGGGGATCCCTTCCATTATATGTTTCCTATATATAGGCCATTTATGCAAAGGGATCCCCATTTTCTTGAAAAAAATGGGGATTAGGTGTAGGGTCCATTCCACATCGAATTTTAACAATCCGAACATCTATTTTGTAAGTCTCGATTCATAGATCATCCTTGCAAAAATTCAATTCAATCCGAAATCATTTGCCTATTTAATTATCAAGATAAAATTTCATTATTTTTTACATAACAAAGTATTCGATAATTTTTTTTAACCCAATTAGATATCTTAAATATTTCCGATTTGTCTAATATTTTGCAAAGATGATCTATGAGGTGCAACTTGAAAAATAAATGGTTTGGATCATTAAAGTTCGATGTTGTGTGGACCCCACAACTAATTTCCTTTTTTTTTTAAATGAGGATTTATTCTCTTAAAGGCTTCATATATATATATATATATATATATATATATATATATATATATATATGTAGGGAATTGTTATTGACACTCCAAAAATCTCATTCTACACTCTAAACTTTCTATATTTGGAAAAAAAAAATACACTTGTAAGGAGTGTATAATGAGATTTTTGGAGTGCCAATAACAATTCCCTATATATATATATATATATATTCCCTCGTTTTCTTGAAATAAATAAATAAATTTTCTTTTAAAAAAAGGGGAAATGTGAGAGCATGGTTTCAATTTGTTATGATTTTCCCATGTGGAACGTCCTTTGTCCTCTATAGATTATAAATTTTTTTATGTACTCGAAACAAAAGTCAGTATATCATGTGGCATAATATAAGTGGAGAGAATATATATTTTTTCTTGTCCTTTACTGATATTAAGACATGTGGTACAACAACTTGTATTTCGTGTACATTGAAGCCAAAACACTTTTGAAGAGTCTTTTCTGCAACATCCCCTTTGTTCTCAACTTCTTATATAGGTTAGACTTCACGAATATTTTGCTTGACGGAAATACAAATCATCACTCCAGTTTTGTGAAAAACTTGTCACATAATGTGTGCACATATTTACTGCTAGATAAACAGTCAAAAGGCACAAAAGAAAAAGAAGGGAGGATGAATTGTATCATTCTTCATTTTGGAATGCTATCAGTCTCTATCCTTTTTTAGAAAATGAATATCCGTGATTTAGAAGTAATTTTTGTATGAGACATTGGAGGAAACTAATAGACAAGCGTTCATTGATGAGCAAAAATCGGTTAAATTCCAAAGTCATTTGGTCAAATTCAATTGTTATACGTTGACATCCTGCTAACAACCTGTTTGGGCCCAAAATATTATTTTGGGCCGAGTTTAGAGTTATTCTTAGCCCAATATCATTCATCTAGAATCTAGTTGTGGGTTGTCCAGTAAGGGTTGGTCGAATCCTCTTGCGAGGAGGATTGGTTTAGATAAGGGTGATATAGTCGAAACCTAATGCAACAAAGAGTCTTAAGGCTAAGACTGAGGATGTTGAGAATTAGGGGATGAATCTAGTTTGTTAAAGAGCTTGGTTCAAAGTCCTAGTGAAGTTAGGATTGGCCGAGACCTAATCAGATTAGGTTGAGGAGTTCTAATTCGAGTATGATTCTTGCTCGGCCATGAGGAGGTTTGCTACTATAAATAAAGAATGGAGTACATCATTCAAGGCCCCTCCAATTCAACACACAAATTGCCCTGCGCAAAGCTTCTCAACAACCTGAGATTTTATCCTTTTCCCCTTTCTTCTGCCAATACATCTTTAGTTTGGATAAACAACACAGTGAAGGAACCCGACGACATCTTCAGTTTGGATAAACAGTACTGGAGCCGTAGAATCAGCCGATCAAGAAGCACCTTCAGTTTGGATAAACAACACTGCTTTGAGACCGACTGGTTATTTATCCAAGTCTCAGTCCACAAGGGTTTTTGAGTCCTTGTTGGTAAAGGTCATCTCATTAGCCTTCTCGGCGAAGTGAGGTATTATAGGTGACTAGGCTTGGCACGTTGAACACCGAGTTGTTTAATGATTGGATATTCACAAGTATCTTTTAGAGTTCAACATTTTGATGGCCGAACCACATTCACCATCAAGACATACATCTCATTCGAGTACTTGTGTTCGTATAGTTTGGTGCTGGTTCATCGTGCTTATACTCTTACGAATGTAATCACCATGATCGAACCCGGCGTCGACGATTCGTGAACTTCGCAAGACTAACAGCCTTGTCTTTGGGCCCTAGAACCCAAAGGCCGAGACTTGTTTCTTCCTCGGCCGCAGTCGCAAGATCCAGAGGTTAGCAATGTGCTCAATGCAACATCAACACATTTTACTCACCGGTCGAGCTCAACTGTCGAGTTGGTACGTCCCGCACATAATCGAACGATGTAGTTAGCTTATTAGTTACTCGGCCTGCGCGCCATGTAGGCTTGATAGTTTTTAGGGTCAACATAACCACACCATAATACAATACCGTAATGAGACATAACAAAATAAACAAGGTATTGAGATTTTGCAAATCTTTGATTAGAGTTGTTGACAAAAATCTCGCCTACTTATCAAAGAAAAATCATTCTCAGAAGCATGCTAGTCAATGTTGGGTTAATAGACCACCACCCTCTTTAGAGTTATTGACATGTTTGGAACAAGAATATAGATATGTCCTCTGATAGCTTTTGTTCTGAATGACCAGAGGCAGATTTATTAGAGCAGTTCCACCATGTCTAAGGCCCCTTAGGGCTATCCACTATTTAATCCACCTAGTGAACAATAATTGCCCTTAATGAACAGTAATTGTCTTTTGCATCTCCACTCCTACACTGAATAACCCTGACAATTAACAATAAAATATTAGCATTTTTTATTTATAAAATAATACAAAATAATTTTTTAATTTTTTTCCATTTTCCTATTCCTTTTCCTTTTCATTTTTTTTTTCTAGAACACTCTTATATTTTTCCAGAACACTCTTCATTTGACTGGTTCCCTCACCTCACCTAGCCCTCTCTTTCATTTCCCTTACACTTTCTCTCTATCTCTTTTTATCGACGCAACCATTCCCCCTCATTTTTGAAACCTTTCTCTCTTTAATCTCTCTCATTCTCTTTCTACAGCTCCGAGAGCTCTCATCCTTCCTCTTCTTCGAAACCGAAGCAAATCAAACTAACAAATTCTGAAATCTCAATCCCCTGGATGAGAGGAACTTGAATATATCCTTGCATGCATCATCAGAGCATCATTTGGGTGATCCACCATTGAAGCCGAGAGCTTTAAGCTTCCATTGCTAAAACCTATATGAGGTTATTGCCCTACTTCGATTGCTTGAGTTATTCTCTGGTTTTTGATGTGTTTCGAGTTGAAACCCTTGGGTTTAGTCTCAGCCATTTGTTTGTGGGTGTATTATCACCCTCAGCAACAAACTCCGACAAGAGCCGTTGAGTTCGAAGCCTACTAGGTTTTCATTTTTTAAAATTTTTTATTAATATTTTATATTGTGGTTGACGTCACCCTAACGTCAGCCCACATCACATCCCCTTCGGGCGCTCAGGTCGGAACGAATAACCGGGCGTCTTCCTCGAGCCTGCTCGGGCTCGCTCGCCAGCGCATGCTGGGCTTCATCACTCGAGCTATGTGGTCCTGTTCCTGTGCATGTCCCTCGAGCTGGAGCACACGGTGGAATTGCTCGTAAGGGACCTGGGTGGTATTGGGACCGAAAGTTCGAAAAATGGTTGTGAAGACGTTGGAGAACTACCCACGTCCAAGCAGTGGTGGGGGAGAAAGAGCAACAATGGCTGCTGAGGTTTTGTAGGCAGTTCTACAGAAGGAAAAAAAAATTGATTTTTTTCCTGACTTGCCAAAAGATGTCGTTTTGGGCAAGCCATTAAAAAAATAGGAAATTAGATTATAGTCCCTAAATAAGATATATATTTCATTAAAGTTAGGTGTAAGATTAAATACTGATTTTGGTCCTTTGAGTTTATATATCACCTAAAATCTAGCTAATAATTATTAACTTTAGTTTAGTTTTATTTTTACTATTATAAATTAAAGATTTTTACTTAATGTGTATTCAATATGGGTAAAAAATTGCTTAAGTGGTAACAATGCATATATGTTTATATGCATGTATATAAATTAATACAAAATTTGTGTACCTATCCATATGTACATAAATATATATTCATGTACCGATATATATATATATATATATATATATACATTTGTGTACCTATACATATAAACTTATGTATATATGTGTACCTATATATATGCACCTATATATACATTTCTGCACCTATACATATGAACTTATGTATATATGTGTACCTATATATACGCACCTATATATATATATATTCATGTACCTTTATTATGTATATTGTTTATTGTGTCTGCATATTAGTTTATTTGTTTGGTTTTGTGATTGTCTATATAAATTTTTATATAGTTTAATTCTCATTAGAAAAATATTTTAAAAAGTCTTTCATTTTTTTTTTTAACAAACAAAAAAAAGTTTTCCGTTTTAAATCGCTAAATTTGATTTGTAGAAATAAAAATTCCTATTTTTAAGGCCTAATTGATGATTAAGTTAGGAATTTTAGAAAGAAAATTTGAAAATAATAAAAGTGGGCAGGGGGTATTTAATATGATTGATAATGAGTTTTAAAGTTAGGGACTAAAACTAGATTTATAAAAGCATCCCGGTTATAATGAAAAAATAATAAGTCTAAATGCCCCTTAAAAAAATTTAAATACACGTGCAGCACAAAAGAGATTTGAAATCAGGAATTAAATGACTTGGCACCTTCAGTCCAACTCACATTTTTTATTCAAACAATTTGAAGAAAAAATTAAGTGAGTTTTAACGAAAAGCCTACGGTACTGTTTATTTTAACGAAAAACCACATTTTTACACTACAAAGTCAAACCTGATACTTCATTAGTTTTCGTAAAGATTAAATCCTAGAAGACTTTAAAGGTTCAGACCTCAACTCATCCAACCCAATCTCATTTCACTTTACCATATTCCAATTTCCTAATTGGCTATCATCGCTCCCCACCCAATCGAACTGATTTTTCTAAATTGCAAAAGATTAGTGATCTTCCAAAAAAAAAAAAAAAAAAAAGTGAAAAGGGGTTGCATCGAGTATTTCAATATGTGTATTTCCTTATTAAATTAGCTTTGATTTTACCAATTGCAACACCGTCAGTAGAAAGAGCATTTTTTGTCATTAATATCATTAAGTGTCCACTCCCCAACAAAATAGAGGATCAATGGTTAAATGATAGCTTAATTGTTTACACATATAAATATGTTTTTTCTTGTATTGACAATGAAACTGTCTTGATACATTTTCAGAGTATGAAATCTCATCGTGGACAAATTTACCTTTGTAGCTTGTATGTTGTCTGCACAAAGATTATGAATAAAAACTTGTTGTTTATCATTTAATTTTTTCAAGTTATTTTCATCTAATTTATTTAGAATTTCTATATTAGGATAATCTGATGTTACAATCTTGAATCCACCACCGTGAATGATGTTAGCGGTTGTAACATGTATTTTTGTTCTAGTGAGAAATCAAGTGTTACACACAACTATAAATCATTCACTAATAAAGCCTTTTGAATTATTTATTTTTTGCTCTTTTGAATGAATTCAGCCCTTATTTCTCTATTTAACCTGAAAATAAAATAATTTGCAAAAAAGAAAATTATCATAGAATTGTCTAAAAAAAAGCGCTTCAAAAAATTACAACGTCGACCCATGTATAACATCAGGGTACAACTGTGGTGAATGGGACATGATCAATAGAACTTGGCTGGATCCGGGTTGGGATAGTGGCGCCCATTCCTAACTAGTTTCGAAACTTACAAAATAAATGATTCGAATCGTTAAAGTTCAATGTGGAGTGAGTCCCACACATAATCTCCATTTTTATTAGCCTTAAGTCATAAAAGAAAAGGTTTACTCAAAGAAAATTGAAATGTAGTGCTTATCGGTTCGGTGTTTTTATTTGTTTATTTTTTACAACAATATATTTACACTGGAGAATATAAATAGTTTAAACTTGTAATTCATGAGATTTGAACTAATATATTTGTAATTTTTTCTAAAATAAAGAGAAATATCACTATATTGTAATACTAAGTGACAGTCTTTACCGGTCCCGTTTGGTTCAAAGAATATACAGTCGAAGCCGAACTAACTTGAACCGTAAATAATCCGGTTTGATTAGGCCCGTTCATTCGGTATGGGCAGTTGGGCACAGTCCATTTGATTTTTTGGGCTTTGAGAATCCTTAGCCCATAACACTCCAAGCCCAATATTTTTTCTTGAATTTTAAAAAAGAATAACGGGATCTCGGATATTATATTAGCTAACAAATTTGACCGTCTTTAAAAAATCTCGGAAAGTATCTCAGGCGCCATCAGAACCTTCCCAATCGTCGCGCCATGGCGGCGTCTTCGGTGGAACGATCCGGGATCGCCACAACCCCTTTCCCACGACACGTCGTATCGAAGCGCTTCCCTTCCGATCACTTCCCCAAACCAACTTTGAACTTCGAAATCCGCTCCAGACGCTGTCGTATAGGCCTGGCCCTGGCTTCTCTTCGCTCATCAGACGAAAGCACCAGTAACAGAAATTACGGCGGTGGTCACAGAAACCTGGTTGGAGGCGCTATGGAATTGGAGAGCGCCTTGGAGGACTTCCCTTACGACGTCGAATCAAAAGACATGCACACTCTCCCGAGTACCAATTTCTTCCCGTTGTCATTGTTGTCCATGCTCTGTAATTTGGTGGAAATCGGGTGTCATATTTTTTTATTTCGTTTGTTGCTTGATTCAGGACCTTTGTCTTCGAACCATCTCTCCAATTCGGTCTCTGATGGCTCCCGCCTTCGCGTTGCATATCAGGTAGCTCTATATATATATGAAACAAGCATTCAATTTCAAACTGAAAGGACCCAACTTTTTTTCCCCTTTGAAAGTTAGTTAAGTTGGTTAGTTTGAACAACTGATATTCAAATTTTGACAATTGGGTTTCTTATAAAAAGTAAAACAATTAAAGTTTGATGAACAAAAAATGGATATTGATATTTATGGATGGGTAAAATATCATGATTGCATTATATATAGTATATAGATGTGTATTTTGTGTATGTATATGTTGATAAAATTTACAAAGTGCACCTGTGTAAAAGTAGCTTTATACTTATCAGTTGCTTTTATTTGGTTGGTTTTATTAGAAACCAAGCTTTGGCTGAGCATTCTTCTTATATCGCCCTTGTGCGCCAATTTTACTGTAATTGGAGATGATGAGCTATCTTATCTAAATGTGTATGAAAATTGTTATTTAGTAACTTTTTATTTTGTTATCTAGATAGGATGGCAATAAGGCCGTCGTATGCCACTAAAGCTTAAGGTAAAATTTTATAAGACGGCCAGCAATGCTTTATAGAACGGAATCTTGGGTGGTGAAGCATCAACACGTACATAAAATGAGTGTAGCGGAGATGAGTATGCTTCGTTGGATGTGAGGGCACACGAGAAATGATAGGATTAGGAATGAGGATATTCGAGGTAAAGTAGGAGTAGTCGAGATTGAAGGAAAGATGAGAGAAAATTGTTAAGGTGGTCTGGTTAAAAGATGCCATTGCAAGACAGAAGTTCAAGGCCAAAGGGGTAGAGGAAGACCTAGGAAGACTTTGAAAGAGACTCTAAGAAAAGACTTGTAGTACTTGGATCTAATGGAAGATGTGGCACAAAACCGAGCGCAATGGCATTCTTGGATTCATACAGCCGACCCCACTTGGTGGGATAAGGCTTTGTTATTGTTGTTGTTGTATCTAGATAGGAAAAGTTAGATTGGTAGCGGTGTCCAATTTGAGCTAAAACTTGCTTCTCGTTTATTGGCAAATATGGACGGCTGAAGTCTCACCTATTGTGCCTATTAACTATCTAGAATCTAGATTTGATCTAAATAGCTGAGAAATATATCCTTACTTAAGGCTTTTGTTAAATCTGATCTGAGTGGTTGATTTAGATGAGGGTCATCATCTGGGCTGCACTTGAGAATCTTCAATTCAGGTTCTCAGTAGATCGTTTTTTAGTGTATATATGTGTAAATAATTTGGATAATGCTAATTTTTGGCTTTGGTAATATGAGTCTGGAATTGGTATGAGAATGAAAGTAATTCAATTGTTTTGAGATTGTTGAATGTTGAAATTTTAGGGGGTTCGTGGAGCATACAGTGAATTAGCTGCGGAGAAAGCGTATCCAAATTGCGAAGCAGTGCCTTGTGAACAATTCGATACCGCTTTTGAGGTGCATACCTCAATTTTCTTCATCACCATTGTTTTTCTTATTGCTGGATTAAACTGTGAATCAGCAGTATTACATTCTTTTTATGTTTGCAATATTTGTTAATGAATAAGACAGACTTGGATTATGGAAATAAAATGATCACAAGGCTCTCACTTACATATTATTAAGAGAAATTACATTTATAAAATCTTATGGATGTGATCCTTGTTATGCATTTTTTTTCGTTAACCTGAAGCCATTGGACCTTGCTAAGTCGAGCTACAGGCAAAATGGTTTTCTTTAGGGGCATGATTTTGTGAGAAGTAATTGAATAACATGATTTTAAAAAGTTGGAATCAAGTTGATTACCAAACAGGGCCTAGTAATCGCTCTGTATTTTCAGCCTGGACTCTTCAATCTTTTGCTTCGTAATTTCTTTTCAATTAAACTCAATGCAGGCTGCTGAACGTTGGCTTGTGGACAGAGCAGTCTTACCAATTGAGAATTCATTAGGTGGAAGCATCCATAGAAACTATGACCTTTTACTCAGGCACAGGTTGCATATAGTAGGGGAAGTGAAACTTGCAGTTCGCCATTGCTTACTGGCTAACCATGGTGTTGAAATTGAAGACCTGGAAAGGGTTCTTAGTCATCCACAGGTGTATAAAACATTCCATCTAGATTCTCTGGCCATCTAGTATATTATCATGGTTCTCCCCCATAACTAGTCATATTTCAGGCTCTTGATCAGTGTGAGAACACGTTAATGAAGCTGGGATTGGTCAGAGAAGCTGTGGATGATACTGCTGGTGCAGCAAAGGTAAGCCCTTGATCAGATAGTTGGATAGCTGATTCTCTACTCCAGTAAGTCCTGACGCCAAGTATACCTCATGCGTCATGATATGCCTGTAGGATTTGCTTTTGTTACCAACTCCCTGAAGAATGCGGACTTACATATATAAGCTATAGAATAGAACATCACATTTTATATTCTAAACTAGAACAGTATATTTAGTGAAGTGAAACGAAGTGATTTGGCCAGAAGCTGCTACCACAGTTTTTCATTTTTTTCTTCGCTGAAACTATAATTTGTGGCATCTTTTATGTGGAGCCACTTTCATAACTTTCGGCTGAGAGGGGCCTTCTGGTCCAATACGGTTGGCGTCGGTTGCATGATTTGACGCTATAGATCAAACTACAATCATCTTAATCAAATTTTAGATTAACTATGCTGGCTTTTATATTGATCTGGTTGATGGTGCATTCTATAAATTGTAGCATGTTGCTCTCCACAAACTGAAAGATACAGGAGCTGTTGCCAGCTCAGCTGCTGCAGGCATATATGGTCTGCAAATACTTGCGCATGATATTCAGGTTTGTCTCAAAGAACATCTGGTGTTTTCCTGAATTAGACTTCACTCTAGTGGTAACTTATTTGAAATTTACAGGATGATTCTGACAATGTTACTCGGTTTCTCATGCTTGCTAGAGAACCAATTATTCCTGGCACAGATAGGCCATTCAAGGTTAAGCCCTTTTAAGATTAACAAGTTTTGGCTGTTGAATTGTTGAATTCATTGGTAATCCAGTTCACGGTGGCCAGACCACCTTTTTGTGAACTGACTTTTTTATTTTGTTGATCGCATGGTTATGGAATTTTAGACAAGTATAGTCTTCTCACTAGAGGAAGGCCCTGGGGTCCTTTTCAAAGCTCTGGCTGTTTTCGCTTTGCGTCAAATCAATCTTACAAAGGTAGTTCTTGGGGTTTTTCTTTTCCCTGTGTCTTTTGTGTAGTTTCTTTTGCAAGTGTGTTGCACCTAATGATTGCTTAATTTGTTTTGTTAACCAGATTGAAAGCCGTCCTTTGCGGATGCAGCCCCTGCGAGCGTCTGATGATAGTAACGGTGGATCTCCAAAGTAAATACAGTAACCATCTCAACTAAATTATACTTCCATGTTAATGAAACACACGCTCACACACTCTACGGCATGAATATGATTGACAGGCGTTAATTCCCTCCCCCAATTTGATTTTGGCGCCAATTCATAACTGTTTGATCTACTTAAGAGTTGTCTAGTTTAACCTTTTCTATATTTTCCTGATCACGTCCCATATTTTCGTACAGGTACTTTGACTATCTTTTTTATGTGGATTTTGAAGCATCAATGGCTGATCAGAATGCACAAAATGCCCTTCGGCATCTCAAGGTTTTCGTTGTTTTTCTTTTTCTTTTCTTATGTTTAGGGGGGTTTTAGCTTTTAGTTGAACAATTTCGTTAACCTACGAAGGAAATAAATCTTAACCAATATACATTTTCTTGGCAGGAGTTTGCAACATTCTTGCGGGTGCTAGGGAGTTACCCGATGGATACAAGCATGACATGACCGACTGACCTACAAATGTGTAAGAAACTAGTGAATCTATCATACATATTATACACAAGTTTGAATTCCATCAAGCTTTAGTAGCACCACAAAGTCACAATAAAAACAAAACCGGAACTGCCTACATACCTCTAATCATTGGCTTTACCCCATGAAACTTGTTCACGAGCTCAAGCTGAGGGAAACTTCGCAGGGAACTGGCTACTAGATGGTTTGATCTTCACTATTCTTTTTCATACCGATCATTTGAAGGCGGCACCTACTATTATAAGAAACATCCATTTCATTGTTTTCGTCAGTGCAGTAGTACAATACTATTAAGTTGAAAACTTGTCATGTTCAATATAATTGATCATATGCATCAATGTTTTGAAAATGTTATTGTAACTGCTAAAATATACGTTGTCGTAAAAGGTTCGTGTAGTTTTTGGAAACGGTAAGAAGTTCCATATAATTTTCTTAAAACCTCAACGCAGTTTGATGTAATTTCCCTACAAATATTTATGTCATTCGTGTGGAACGCACCTCAATGTCATTTTCTTCTCATTTCGTTATAGTGAATATCAACCGCATGACGTTTACACCAATTGAAGTGCAAGGGCGAATGCTCTTAACCGATTGAGCTACATGTCACTTGCAATTGCTAGATGTATTCTGCTGAAATCTGTTTGCAAATTTGGGAAAGTAAGTTAATTAAAGCGAAAAAACCAGGATTGCATTATGTTCCAGTACAATCGAATAAATATGCATTCCTTGTGAAAAAACAATTTAGGATTCATTTTATCTGTGAAACGTGCCGAGGCATTGATCACGTTAACATGATAATTAGAAAATGAATTTCCTTTTCACTTGTAAATGAGAGCAGAAATTCGATTCTCGCTAAGGCAAATTTGAACCTTATTATTATTAGCCCATTGTAAAGTTTAACCTACATCTTCTTGTTAGTGCAGATAATAGCGTTTGTTCAAAAAAGGGAAAAAAAATTATCTATTAAACTAAATAACTTATTGCCTTTATAAAGACTAACTCAGAAAACAGAACACAATTTAGTAACTTAATTTATTATTTCCCTATTAAATAATAAACTGTTCTTATTGAACCCATTTCATATGATGGGACTTGCTGGGATAAACTTTGTCTTTACCAAACATCCCACAGCATAAAGAATTCGATGATCACCAGGACCAGTACAAAGCAGATGAGGAGGAGGAGGAGGAGGAGGATGTTGGGGTTCAATTTCACAACCAATGGCCGGAAGAAGTGGGCATGTTCGAAGATTTCCACAAACATCCCACAGCGAAAAAAAGATAAGGAAGATTTCTACAAACATCTTGTAGCAAGCAGAATGATCTATGGTTCTATATGTGTCAAGAACCCGAGACAGTGAAAGCTAAACTTTGTTTTTACCTAAAACAAAATGGTAAACTTTGTCTGTGGATAAGATTACGCTCTCCCCTTCGACTCTCACTTTGTAGGCAAACTTCACTTCACGAGCATGAGACCTCTGATCAGCTCCAGGATCTCGTTTCGCATTGCAGCAACAACAGATGGAGTGACCTGCTCGCGCACATCATGGAACCACAAATTCCGTTCACCTGTGTCTTTATTTCCGTACCAGCTGCATATAACCCTTGCAATAGCCAACACATACAAGCCACAATCATAACCGTTTACTTGTTGCGGTGAATCACTACACTCTTGATAAGTGGGCTTGGTTGCTGAACTGGAGACACTCATGAAGTCAACAACCGCATCATACAGTTTTTTAGCGTGCCTTCTATTCATCCCTCCATTGCTATCATGATGAACAAAGACGTTAGAATCTCTCTCAAATGCAAGTAGGCTCCAGTGAGACCCACCTCCAGCTTCACTCACATCCTCATTGTCATTGACTGGAAAGATTACCAGTTTTTTATCCGGCAAATTAAGAGGTACCAGGAACTCGTGGAGGCCTTGACCAACTGCATTCATCATCCAGAATGCAATTGAAGGTGGAATGAGTAATATCTCCTCAGAGCATGATGACAGATAACTGAAATAAAACTCGATGAGTCGATCATTGAGAAAATACGGGCCACTGAGGATATCCAAGTCTGATCGTCTGAGTACAACATCATTGTAGCTAAGAATCTTTTCATCAGGATTGGGTTTTCCCATTTGGTAGATATCGATTGTGTATTCCTGATCAACCAATCACCAGAAACCAAATTCGGCGATACATAGAAAGCAACGATTCAGTACTTGCGAAACATAGTATCAAATAACGAAAGCAATCCTCAGAAATAGAAGTAATAATAATGGGATAGTAAGACCACGAACACCCTGTGCCAAGTCTAACCTCATAAAAACCGTCCTTGGCAACAAAATACTAAATCTTGAAACACTAAAACTTAATCAAAACAAGGACATACTCACAAACACTTATATTTTCCCAAATTCAACTTCCCGCACAAACTGCATTCAACCCACAACCAAAAGATCCAATGCACCAATCCATTGTTCTTTGCATACGAATGGTAGCAAACATACCAACATATCCTTTGTTACTAAAAAGAAAATCGACGGATTTCCTCAGTGACAAATGAAGGCACAACATTCCCAAATAGTAGCCTGCCCTAAATTGGATCAGGCCAATTTCTTTGTTACCAAGTAAACAAACACCATCGCCTTTCCCGGATTTTGCTACTAATTTCGGGCATCAGATGCTCCTTTTACACTGCTATTCTCTATTCACAAAAAACAACTCAGCAGAAAAGAAACAATGAAACCCAGGATTCGCAATTCGTAAGTCAACTCATATAAACAAAATCAAATTCCAGTATTAACATACAGTTCTTTCGATTCTCAGGATCCGAAAAAAAGGTTGAAAACTAGGAGCATAACATAGCCTAAACCCTACTTACTTGTCTATAGCATTTCACCAAGTAAAATCAACAAAAAGCCCACAACCCCATGAGACCAACTTCACCCAAAACAAATCCCATTGACTCACGGTCGTCACTAAAACCCTTTTTACTACAAACCCAAACCTAACCTAGAGAAATTACCCACATCACAAACAGCTTGGGGTAAACAAATTATCAATCAATTTCAAGCAAAACCAAAAACACAATCCAATTTTCATATTTTCTTCAATTTCTCGAATTCTTTAAACATTTTTTGAGATCATAAGTGTAACAATTCAGGGATTGGTGGTGCCACCATTGATGCGAGCGAAGAAGTCGAAAAGAACGAGAGGAGGAGAGAAGGGAGAAACTTACAGAGTGATTTGAAGAGATAAACGGTCGTGATTGAGAAGAAGAAGCTCTCGCGCGCTCGAATCTTCGTACGGACACAAGGAAAGCGACTCCGATCGATCTGGTAGACGAGCTAGGCAGTGCCACGCCGAGGCCTGCGAATTTGAAAATATAAGCAATTTTATAGTCACTATTTAATTTTATGATAATTATAACTAAAATTTAATATAAAAATACTAATATACCCCTACCATCACCTGCCATTTTTTGTTTAGTTTGTGTTGAAGTAGAGAGAGTACTGGAATTTACCCGATTAATTTTTCACGTCTTATTGTGTTATGCGGTCCGGTCCAGTCCGGTCTGAGTCGGTTGTAGGTCCACATTTTTATCGCACACAATGGAACGGTTGGTTCGTTTTAATGGTAATGTTTGGGATAAATTATATTTTCATACCTCAGGTTTAGGATCTGTTTCAATTCATTACAACATCTTTAAAACATTTCACTTTCATACCTTAACTACTAGTTTATTTCAAAATAATACATCCGTTACATTTTCTATCCATTGATCCGTTAATGCTGACGTAGCTGCCACATATATGTCACGCGGCTGCCAAATGTCTGCCATGTGGCAAATAAAATAATTTTTTTTTAAAAAAACCTGAATTTTCTCAAAATAATAATAATAATAATAATGGAAACCCACAATCCCTTTCGCCCCCTACAGCGACCCACATCTGCAAGAACAAGAACAAGAACAAGAAGAAGAAGAAGAGGGAGGAAGAAAGAAAGAAAAAAACCCCAAAATCCCACCCAAGCCACCCCTCCCAAAAATCTCCCATCACCCACCCCATAAATCCCACCCAAGGTTACATGGATCTACCACAAAACTAGTCCAAAAATCATCTCAAACTCAAAGTATTTTCAAAACTCACCAACACTGAAAATCACTAGATCACGGAGGAGGGTCGCGGGGAGGGAAGGGAGCGGGGTCGAGGTGGGGGGGGGGGTGGGGGATTGAAGGGTTCTGGGCTTGGGTTCTTCTTCTTCCTCCTCTTTTTCTTGCATACGTGGGTCGCTGGGGCGGGGGATAGTTTCAATTTTTTTCTTTCTTTCTTCATCCCTCTTTTTCTTCTTCTTCTTCTTCTTCTTCTTGCAGATTGTCTTCTTCTTCTTCTTACATACGTGGGTCGCTTTTTGGGGGGGGGGGGGGAGGGATAGTTTCAATTTTTTTTTTCTTTCTTCCTCCCTCTTCTTCTTCTTCTTCTTCTTCTTCTTGTAGATTGTGGGTTTCAATTTTTTTTTTTTTAATTTTTAATTTTTTTTTTTGCCACGTGGCAGACATTTGGCAGCCGCGTGGCATAAATGTGGCGCCACGTCAGCATTTAACAGATCAATGGATGAAAAATGTAACGGATGTATTATTTTGAAATAAAATAGTATTTAAGGTATGAAAGTGAAATGTTTTGAAGATGTTATAAGGAATTGAAATAGACCCCAAACCTGAGGTATGAAAATGTAATTTACCCTAATGTTTGGGTTAATGATTTTCAAATTCCAAAGTATGTAGCCAAGAAAAGGATGGTGAGAGGTTAATATAAATGCTTAATTAGATAAATAGTTCATGCAGTTATAGGGTAGTCGAAAGAGAGTTTATGTGGTAAAAAAAATTAGGATTTAAGTTCCTGTGGTGAAACATGTTAGGATTTAAGCGAACATTGAAAATTTTGTCAACTCTTCATTAATTGGTAGTACGCTCACATGTGAGGCAACTTGTAGCCTAACATGTGCGACTCACGTTTTGTTTCATGAAGAAAAACTATAGTTATCCCTCTAATTTCCAAAGATTTTTATGAAGATTAGGGCCTAACCAGAGGGGAGAGAAGAAGTAGGCGAGAGAGCTAGTTCTCTTAGAGTTTAAACTTTTTCACATGGTGCTAGTGGTTTTTGACAAGCTTGAATTATGCTTCTAAGTTCTATCCATGCGTGATTTTCATGTTCTCGTTAGCTCTTTCTATTAGGTTCTTTCCTTCGCCAATTAACACGTCTCCCAACTGGTCGGAACGTACTGAGGAAATGGGGTGGAATTGAAAAATCAACACCGTTGTAACCGAACAAACAAATATCAGAATCAGACAAATAATCTAGAGAGAGCACAACTGTGAGAGATTGAGAGAAAAGAGGGATCAATGATGGATTTCGATGATGGATGACACAATGACCAGACAATGGCTGAGAGTTGGATGAGCGAGTATGTTGCAATGTCGTTGTAGATATAGCGTTATAGGTGGTGTTGCATCTTTTTTTATTTTTTACATTTGTGGGAGGACCTTGAAATTTTGGCTTCGCCAATATGGTTCACATGCTAATAATTAATGAAGAGTTGCCAGAATTTTCAATTTTGGGCTTAAATCCTAACAAAGTTCATCACATTGACTTAATTTCTATTTTTTTTTATCACATAAGCACTTCTAGTGTATTTCTAGAAATAACTTGCATTTTATTAATGATTAATTTAAAAAATGTTTTCATTCAAAATGTTTTCAGTCATTGAAAAACATTATTCAAATGAGCCCTAAGCCGAGTTAGTAGCATTGAAGGTTGTCAACCGCAAGGCGTTGAAGTATGAATAAACTTTTAAATTTAGTACACTTTCAATGCTAATCCTTGATTTCTACTAGCCATTATGAAAGTTCGGGATGGCAGACCAGGACCGCAGTTTAGCCACCGTGGCTCCCACCGCCAACCTTAAAACTCTTTATTTTAAATTGTATTTATTACATAAATAATATAACCAAACTTTTCTACATTATTTTTTAAGGGTGAAATGTCGACTTAATATCTGAATTATCATTTCAATGAAAATTAGGTAATTGAATTAATTTTTGGTAAAATAAGTCCTCAAATTCATAAAAAATTGCTAATATCATTTCTACTACTATATTCAAAGATCTTTTATACAATTTTTATCAACTCAAGTCAATTAACATACTTTAAAGTGTAATATCGTCATTTTCTCGTCTCTAACCCCTTAACATTCATTGTGAATCTAATGTCTAATTTATTCTTTAAAGTTAACTCCATACACTATTTCTTTATGAAAAATTACCAATTTACCCTTCAATGTGTACACATGCAAGTAACGTGACTTAAATTGACAGAAAACTGAATATAATAGCTTCGAATATAATATTAGGGATGTAATTAGCAGATTTTTATAATTCAAGAACTAATTTTTCTGAAAAAATAGTTTAAGGATCTAATTTTCATTCAGGGGATAATTCAGAGACTAAATTATCAGTATACCATTTTCTTTTAATGTACACAAAAGGTAAACGGTTTAACTAAAAAATTTTAGAAAAACTAATAAAAATGATTGAAAAATTTTGAATTTTAATGATAGTAATACAATAAAAATACAAAAATTAAAATTTTAATGTAAAAATATGATTCTTTATTAAAACAAATCTTTCCTTAAATTTCCAACCATATTTTCAAGTCCACGTCGGGGCATTGGAAAGTGATGCGAATTCTCCGATTCTAATGGCAGTTGCCAAGAAAAAAAGCGAAAACCCGCAAATGAAAGCCTCCGAATAACGCACTCCAAAACGCACTCTCTCAGATCACAACCAGAAGAGAGAGAGAGAGAGAGAGAGAGAGAGATTGAGGAGAGAGAGAGGGAAGGGGAATTTCAGATCCAAACGAAGAGTTTCAGATCCAGAGGCAAAAGGAAACGAAAAGCAGAGGACTTTTCTGTTTGGTTGCCGAGAAAATGGAGAAGTTCATCGACAACTTACCAGCCATGGATCTGATGCGCTCCGAGAAGATGACCTTCGTCCAGCTCATCATCCCCGTCGAGTCCGCCCACCGCGCCATTTCTTACCTTGGCGAACTCGGCCTCCTCCAATTCCGAGACGTAAGTTTTCGGAAACTCAGATCCGACTCGCTCTTTCGTGAATTCGGTTTGATTTGGCGTTGTTCAGTGACCGGAAGTTGGGATTTCATTGTTTGCATTAGGATTGATGATAATTTTTGCATCAGCTTGTTCAAATGTGTGTTTTAAGTAGTTGAGTGGATAGCGGGAGTTAGTGATTGATGAACTTAATTTTAGAATTTATGATTTATTTAGTGGAATTCATCTTAAAGTTTTATATTTTCGGGGGGAGAGATTGCGGATTTAGGTTGATCTAAATTGGAACTTACTCACATTGTATTTGATCTCTTTTCGTTCACCTTTTTTTTGGCCGGAAATTCTTTAGATCTCTGTGTGTTGCATAAATTCTCACTGAGGAGGGGTTTCCATGGGGGCCACCTCCTGCATTCCGAGTGGTAAATTCGATAAGAAATGTTTAGTGATATGTTCTAAGTTATAGATTAAGAGACCCTCTCCCTAAAGATAGGAGATTTGATGCCTTACCATCATTGTGCATGACAACTGCGTGTTTTTCTTAATTGGAGTAATTCTCTAGTAAGTATAAGTTCTTGTACTTGTCAATATTGAGTTCGTGTACCAGTTTACTCTACTGACGGTTAAATAATATCGAACTTCGTCTCATTTGAGGGGTTATAATTTTAGCTTTGTATTCCATTTGAGTTGACTATGTCCTTTATGCTTATATCCTATTCTGATTTAGATCACGTTAGCTAACTTCATGTGATTGACAAAAGAAATAAAGTACTTTTGGGTATGAAGGATTGGAACCTTTGCAGCTTTGGCTGAATTGCTTTGGGTTTTTTGGATAGCACCCTCCGTTGGTATAGACTAGTTGGGCTTTGTTTATAACGTGGGATTTCACATATTCCAGTTGCCAAGTTTTATTGATTTTTGGAATTGATTTGTTATGACAAGCCTAGTTTTTCCAAAGGTTTTTTTTGCTGTCATGTAGATGGTTTCCTGCACATCCACATGTATTTGTGGAACTAATTTAAATTATAATATTTTTCCATGTTTTTCTATATTGATCACATAAATAGAGTTACTTGGATTACTATATATTGTGCAAATTAATTTTGTGGATAGTTTTGAACAAGTAGCTATACTCGTTATAGTTCCAAAGGTTACAGGAAAATTGAGGATGAACATGGTCAGTGGTTATTATTTAGAAGTTTGTTATGCTCATAGTTGTAACTAATAAGTGGTTTGAGAGTTTGTTATGTTGTTACCTTTAGAGATCTACTGGGCTTTTGTAGCACCTAACTATTCTAAGACTTCAAATTGCACATTGTCAAAATCTATCTTAGTCATTCCAGGGAACCAATTCTCCATTTTTATGAGTGTGGTGGTATGTCTGGAAATGAAAATGCAAAATTGTGAAACTGAAAGCTTTAAAACATATGCTGTCTGAATTATAAGTAATTTGATATTTTTTTTTCTTGATAAAGCTTCAAACCACGGGTGGTCTAACTGGTAAGTGGCTTGAGAATCTTTCTGATATATCTCTTTGAAGTTAAGCAATGTACCCAGTTTCTGCACTGCTCTATATTTATTTTCTGGTTGCTGCGCATACATATAAGTTCTTCAAAGGAATATGCAATATAGTCCTTTTTTCTAATTTTAGTATCTGCTGATTGTCATATTTCTTTTCCTCTCTTTTTTGGTTTTTGCAGTTAAATGCTGATAAAAGTCCTTTCCAGCGAACATTTGTTAATCAGGTATATACTCGGATTTGATTAGAACTACAATTGCATTGTAATCTGAATATTTAGGACTGCAGCATCTATCTTTCTTGAGTAATGGTGGAAGATTTTGCCAATTTAATATTTCCATGTTTAAATCATTAAATTTCTGATGTTTTAGAGCCTTTATGCTTTCTCTTTTTAGTGTGCAATGTGCATATTCTTAAATCCTGGAAAAGAAAACCTATGGTCCCCTCAACTTTTTGCTCTGTTCCAATCTGTTCTCTAAGAAAAGGATTAGTTCATTTGCCCTGTTTTATGAATTTGTTGCAAAGTGGGCTTTTGTGCAACTTCGTCCAAAATTCTTTAAAAAATGTGCAAGTATAATGCAAGGGATCTAACAGAATCTTGGATGGGGTTGGACGGAAGATCACGTTGCAGAGAATTCATAATATGCAGGGTAATTGACTCAATCTCTTTTTAGGGGATAAAGCGGGGTAGTTTCCAAAGTTGAAGGGGCATAAGTGAAATTCTTACCATATCATTGTAAGTTTACCTTCATTATCCATCATTAAGACTGGATTGTGCATGCCCCCTTTCTTGGTTATTTACCAGAAGTTAGAAAGGTATGGGTGTTACACTAGGAATATTTTTCTATGGTAGTCCTTTTCTCTGCCTAAAATCTGTGCAAATTGCCCCTGTATAGTTGACCTCTATATATTCTCAAAGTGATGAAATTTGGAAGTTGGAATTGAATTTCAGAGAAGCTGGTGATCATAGTTTTACTATTATAATTCTATAGTTGATAGTGATGGATTATCATTAATTTTTGTCCTATATCCTCTTGAGGACTTCTGCAGGTAAAGCGATGTGCAGAAATGTCAAGAAAGCTGCGGTTTTTCAGAGATCAAATTAGTAAAGCTGGTCTACTTTCATCTGTACATCCTGTTTTACAACCAGATATTGACTTAGAGGAATTAGAGGTCTGTTTCTACCTCAGTGCTCTTGCATTTATTGTTAATCTGAAAGTTAAAGTCCGAAATGACACTGACCAATTGAGCCCTTGGTTAGGGAGCATTTGATTATGTAAAACTGATAGTTTGAATTACGTTGCTTGAATCATTTCCAGATACAATTAGCCGAGCATGAGCATGAGCTTATTGAGATGAATTCTAATAGTGATAGACTTCAACATTCATACAATGAACTACTTGAGTTCAAGATGGTATTGCAAAAGGTAACTGGCTTTATCTTCTATCTTCAGTATTCGTGATATATTGCCGGCTTCCCTTTCTTTTTAGTATATTTCATTAGTGTCTCTTGTGCACGTGTTGCATTGATTGAGGCTTGGCCTATGATCGGGTTTTCTCCAACCCCATTTTGTTCATGAATCTCCTATATATTGAATTTATCATTTTTAGAAAAGAATAAATTATAAAACGTTACTCCCTAATTCTAGGTTCAATGCTTTTTCTGTGCCTTCCTGTATGTTGAAGTCACCAATTTTAAAACCGAATCAAATTACAACACCTTACTCTCTAATTCTAATTTCATATACATTTTTTCGGTTCCTTATAAATCTTTATGTGGACAAGTTCAGGCAAGTGGCTTTCTTGTTTCAAGTAATAGCCATGCGGTTTCGGAGGAGAGAGAACTAGATGAGAATATTTACTCAAATGATAACTATGGTGATGAAGTTTCATTACTTGAGCAGGTACTTGTTGATTATGCCTTACTAGCTTTGATGTGCTTTTGGTGCAAAACCTTTTACTATGGTTTCATTTATAATTGATTTTGTATTTTACAGGATATCAGACCTGGCCCATCAGATCAATCTGGTTTGAGATTTGTCAGTGGAATTATTTGTAAATCCAAAGCTCTCAGGTTTGAGAGGATGTTGTTTCGTGCTACAAGGGGCAACATGCTTTTCAACCATGCCCCAGCAGATGAACAGATCATGGATCCTTTATCTACTGAAATGGTTTTTTTTTTTTTTTTTTTTTTCTGCCTCTATAAAAGGATCTATTTTTTATTTATACGTATCTTTCGTGTGCTTTCTCTTAGTTTTTATTATTTGTAGAATGATAATGTCTATGAACTTCTTTAGTAATTCCTTAAAGTTGTGCAGGTTGAGAAAACAGTATTTGTAGTGTTCTTCTCCGGGATGCAGGCAAAAACAAAGATTTTGAAAATTTGTGAGGCCTTTGGTGCGAATTGCTATCCTGTTCCTGAAGATATAACTAAGCAGAGGCAAATAACTAGAGAAGTATGTATTTTGTTAAGAATGTGGGAAATTCTTTTATTTTTAATTTGGAGACAAGTTTCAAGCTGTAAGAGGGAATCTATTTCTTTCGAACATGTTTACAAAACTTTAATATGTTTCGCTGTTCTTTTGCATCTGATGTGTGCTTGATGCATCTTTAGCAACTACACTCCCTTTATTATTTTTTGGGGTGTTATAGCTTATACTTGCAGGCCGTGCTAATTGTAACAAAAGCTCTATTCTGTTTTGCTGAAAGTTCAGGTTTTGGGTTGCAGGTTTCATCACGTCTTGCTGAATTGGAAACAACCTTGGATGCAGGGATTCGTCACAGAAATAAGGCCCTTACATCTGTAGGGTTTCACCTAGCAAAATGGATCAACATGGTAAGAAATTTCTGAAGCTTGTCTCTGGTTAACTGTTATTTCTGACAAAAAATATTGTGCTAATGTATAACTAACGACTGCACTAGTGATTTAGTTTTATCCTGACAACTTTGTCATGTTTTCTACCCTCTCTCCCAGGTAAGAAGGGAGAAAGCTGTATATGATACCTTGAACATGCTAAACTTTGATGTTACAAAAAAATGTCTCGTTGGAGAGGGCTGGTGTCCTATATTTGCAAAACCTAAGGTAACTTGTGTTGCTTTCTGCATCAATTTTTTTTGTTATGAAGTGGGTATAATATATCAAGTCCTATATTTTCAAAAACTGAGGTAACCTGTATGTTTTATGGTTCAACAGATTCAGGAGGCACTGCAACGTGCTACATTTGATAGCAGTTCGCAAGTGGGAGTAATATTTCATGTGATGGATACATTAGATTCACCTCCTACATATTTCAGAACCAACCGCTTTACAAGTGCATTTCAAGAAATTGTTGATGCATACGGGTTAGTTAAAATATGCCGCTCAGACACTTTCTTCTGTTTTTTGAAAGAACATTGTCTTTGTAAACGATGGGTATTCAGGATTAAGAATTACATTCTGTTTGTACACGGTTCACAACTGGTAGGTGTTTATGGTTGACACATTTGGAAGGAAGCCAATGTGCTGGTACAAGTGATTCAGTACACAGAATGGCTATTTTCAGTTGACAGTTAAGAATAGAAATTACCTGCTGTCCAACCTATTAAAGGGTGGAGCTTAGATAGTTAGGGTTTTGTTTAGGTATGGGATGGGAGGGACGGGAAGGTGGTGATTTGCTGCAAGTTATTACTTAACTTTTATTTTACATCTAAACAATCAAATTGTTCTTTGCTCTCATGTATGATGTGAGAACTGAATTTATTAACTTGGTTTGAAAAAATAGCTAAATTCTAGAAGGTGGCGCTTTAAGAACTCATATTAAATCTTTATAATTGATAGCGATCCTAAAAAGTTGTGAGTTGTCCAAGTTATCTATAGTTGTGGTTAAAAAACATAGGTATAAGCGAGGGGATCCATTGTAAATATGATCAGGCAACATTTCCCCTGTTTAGTAGCAGTTATGCTAACATTTTCATGACCTTGTGAAAATTGTAAGTGAATCAATTTTAAAAAATCAGCCCAATTATTGTTTTCTGCTATCACTTCTTGTAAAAAAAAAACCCAATAGTTGTTTAGATGATGAGCAATACTGGAATTATGGTCTAGCAATAGAACTGATCTGTGTCTAATGAATTTGGCAGTGTTGCAAGATATCAAGAAGCCAATCCTGCAGTTTACACTTGTATTACATTTCCATTTCTTTTTGCGGTGATGTTTGGGGACTGGGGTCATGGAATATGCTTATTGGTCGGAGCATTAGTTCTTATAGCTCGTGAAAGTAAACTCAGTGCTCAGGTGCGTCCTTACTACCAGAAAATTGTAATGAATCATATTGATATGGTTATAAATAAATGTTCTTCTAAATGCTTCCAATCATGTACCATTTTCCAGTTCATGACTAGCAGCTGTTACTAAAAGTACATCTTTTGCACTCTCCAGAACCTGTCGAAAGATGTGTTGTAATCCTAGTCACTCTTACTTTTACCCTGAGCTTTTTCACGGCTGCTACTGTTTCTGTGTCAACACAATTCAGCAACATATCATAAAACAGAGCCTGCATTTATTGGGGTCCAAGACAACACTGCAGCCATGGTTTAGTTAGCAACTTAGCACCAATATGATATCTTTACCTAGATTTACATATCCCATGTCTTGGACCATTCTTATAGTGGTACCGATGATAGTGTTAATTAATAAAAGCAGTAACAGCAGTAGAAGTAATAATTTTTTTCATATGGGAGCAAGTAGGATAAGCTTTCATTTCTTATCAGGTGAATTGCTGAAACAATTCCTAGTCCTAATAGCTATTGTTTGAGAGGAATGACCCTAAAAGGACAAGGACTTGATGATAATGCAGTGATCTTTGAACATATGACCTGATGGTTCAATTTCGTCTGAACGAAAATATTCTAGTGTCTCAAATGCAAGCACAAAACATGCATTTAACATGTAAAATAGGAGATTGTATGTATTTCCTAAGTTTATTAACAATAAATTTCGTATTACTTCCTACCAGAAACTTGGGAGCTTTATGGAGATGCTATTTGGTGGGCGATACGTACTACTCTTGATGTCCCTATTTTCAATCTACTGTGGGTTGATTTACAATGAGTTCTTTTCTGTTCCTTTTCACATATTTGGCGGGTCTGCTTACAAATGTAGAGATGCTGCTTGCAGGTAGTCTTTCTATATTAAGTCTTCTACTCTACAATTGCCTTTATGTGTTGTATCTTGTATTAAAGTCACCTTCAGCTGGGTTGTTTAGAACGAGTTTATGTTTCACAGTGTACCACTAATATATTGTTTTAGAGAATTGAGGTTTCTAGAATCCATGTGCTTATACCCCCACTGCCTGTCTGCTCTTGCACTGCTTGTTTTGGCTTAATTACAGATCAATGCTTATAGAATTTTCAATATTTTCCAAATAATCTAAAAATATAAAGATAATAACAAAATTTGTTAATTTAAGTTATGTTTCACCATGGTTTTGGATGGATTGGGGGTTTCATTGCCTCCTCCTCTAGGGGTCATTTCCAGGGTGAAAACGGTCACCCCTTGTTTGATTTATGGGGGTTTTCTCCATCTTGATTGATGGAGTTTGGTTGTGTGTTCTTTTGGAGTATTTGTCTGGTCCATAGTGCACTATTGTTGTGTTCTACAGAATGTCCAACTCGTCAAAGTGCGTCACTGTGGCACCTCCTTTCTTCCCTTCTACAACCCTGCATTTCTGTTAAAATCTGTTACTGACTTTTGATCTACTTAATTATTAACTGTTCTTTGTTGGGCATTTCTGGCGCTCTATTTGGTTGACATATTCTCTGTCACTTTTATTTGTGACTTGAAAACTATCCCCTAGTGTATGATTAATTAATATAAAGACCTTCCTCTGAATAAAACTGACTACTTATCATAAATTTGTCTTCTTTTGAGCAGTGAGGCGTACACTATTGGCTTAATCAAGTACAGAGATCCATACCCATTTGGTGTGGATCCCAGTTGGCGTGGAAGTCGTTCTGAACTCCCTTTTCTGAATTCTCTCAAAATGAAAATGTCAATTTTGTTGGGTGTTGTGCAAATGAACTTAGGAATTCTACTAAGTTACTTCAATGCAAGGTTTTTCAGCAGCTCGCTTGATATAAGGTGTGTCTCTGCTCTTCAAATGTGTTTTTTTTTTTTTTTGTCAGTTTGCCGTTTGTGTTACTTTGAAATGAAGTGCACAGAAGTTTGACTTATTCTGCATCTTGTCGTTAGGTACCAGTTTGTGCCACAGATGATCTTTCTTAACAGTCTTTTTGGATATCTTTCACTTCTTGTTGTCATCAAGTGGTGCACAGGATCTCAGGCAGACCTCTATCATGTAATGATTTACATGTTTTTAAGTCCAACTGATGATCTTGGTGAAAATCAATTGTTCTGGGGCCAAAGACCACTTCAGGCATGCATTCTGCTCCTCTTTTCCTTTACTTCGTATATGCAACTTCTTATGTGGTATTTTATGTTATGGTTAACAAATCTCTGGTTTTGCAGATCATTTTGTTGCTTTTGGCTTTAATTGCCGTTCCATGGATGCTCTTTCCAAAACCTTTTATATTGAGGAAGCTTAATACAGAGGTACTGTGGAGTAACTTGCTTAGGCATCTGTCCTTGAGTTCTAAGATGGCAATGGAATGGAATAAAATTTACTAGTAATTCTCTTTGACGTTTGTGCATTAGTAAATATTTTTAAAATTTGACTACGTAGTGATTAGTATTCTCACTGTTTATGGGGACTCAATTTACTTATGAGAGGTATACTTGTCTTCGACTCGCATAAGTATTTGAGGCAAGACTTAAGGAGCTTGAGAAGATGTGATACTTATGTTTTTCTTATGTTCGTTTTCAGAGGTTTCAAGGTCGTGCGTATGGGATGCTTGGCACCTCAGAGATGGATCTTGAGGTGGAACCTGATTCTGCGAGGCAACATCACGAAGAGTTTAATTTCAGTGAGGTATTTGTACACCAGATGATACACTCCATAGAGTTTGTTCTTGGCGCTGTTTCAAATACGGCATCATATCTACGACTATGGGCTTTGAGGTATACCTATATTTGTTTGTCGTCTTTTTCCGTGGTTTCTTTCATCTATGGGGTCGTTTTCATTTGATATCTGTTATTCCTATTACAGCTTGGCGCACTCAGAATTGTCGACCGTTTTCTACGAGAAAGTTCTCCTCCTTGCCTGGGGGTGAGTTCCAACCCTTTCATTCTTATCATTGCATGCATGTGCATATGAATGCTAGTTCTTCTCCTCAAACCTTTTCCTGCTCTTGGACACACGAAAACTAACCCGGATTGTAGTCTAGATCTACTTACGATATTTTCAAGGGTCACACATTATGGAGCTCCCCCACCCCAAAATCCTCTCCCCGGACCTTAACTACATACTTGCCCTAATCTTACTATTGTATTTTCCTCAGTTTCTTAGCAAGCTTGTAATTTGTCTCACCGTCTTAGAGGCTTGCTAAAGATCATTTCTTTCATCTGGCATAGTAAATATCTTTAATTCTAAATTGGCTTGCCATTCCCCAATGGGACAGAGACTATATTGCATTTGATGCTGCACATATTGGTCAATTTTTGATGTACTTCTGAAAATTTATAACAGGTATGATAGCTTCATTATCCGGTTGATTGGGTTATCAGTTTTTGCCTTTGCAACTGCGTTCATACTACTCATGATGGAGACGCTAAGTGCTTTTCTCCATGCGCTGCGTCTTCATTGGGTGGAGTATCAAAATAAATTCTACCACGGAGATGGCTACAAGTTCAAACCTTTTTCCTTCGCCTCCATAACCGAGGATGAGGATTAGTCCACATTTATACCAGTTTTCTTGTTCTTTGGAAGGAATGGTATATAGCGCAAAGAAATGCAGAGTTCTATCTCCAGCCTGAAATGGAATTTGAGAGAGCGAGCCATATTTCAGGCGGCATAGAGGGGGAAGATGCTCGATTTTGACCTGGAACTGTAAAGTCGTGGCTCATATTCTTTGGTGTAATATTGGTATAAAAGGGTTCCAGATACGAGTCATGGTTAGTTCCCTTCATAGTTGTGTGTACTTCGATTTGTATTCCGTTTATTACGAGGAGGGAAATTAGATTCACAGTTTGTAAAGAGGAGCTGGGGAATCGTCATACCGTGTATCTTTTCCGGTACTTTAGTTTATTTAGCTTACACACATGCACGGTAAGTGCGGATTTTGCTGGGAATTGGTCCTGGATTTTTTACAATTGTGACATTTACAAGTTTATGAAAATCAGAGATTCAAAGGAATTGGTTTTGTAACAGGACTCCAGTTTATTTAACTTGCATGTCGTGTTCGTTAATGGGCCATGCTTGTGTAAGTACGTTAAGAAAATGGATCATGTCATTGTCAACACGATGTGAATAAGAGAAATGATCCAATTAAATCATTTATCTAACAAAAATATTACTTTTACTATCTCTCAATACCAGCATTTGTACTTTCTTTCTAATAAAAATGAGATCGTACGAATATAATAGTTTGTAAATGTAGCATTACGAATGATCCACACTTCCATCACACTTATGCCTCCAGTTAATCGTCATAGACTCGAAGTTGACCACGTGGACTCTTTGGTCATTTCCTCTCAGCAGTCACGTGCTCGCACGGTCTCTTTGTCCCCCGTCCTCCCTATCCATCATTTTGCCGCTCGTCGATCCTTTGAAAAATTGAAGATCCACAAACATTTTGCGGACTCCATTACTCTACTCTGCACACCCATTCGATTCGAACACTTCACCCAACCGTAGCAACTGTCTCCGATCATTCGATCTTTCTAGAAACCCAGAGAGAGAGAGAGGGATGGAGTCTGACGTACTTCTCATCGAAATCGCAGGAGAAGACGACTCGCAGCTTCAATTGCCTCCAGACGACGCCGTTTCAAGCAGCAGCACCAACAAAACCTCCAAAGATGATGCCTTTTCTTCTGCCCGCCTCTCCCAACCCCTTAGATCCAAGCCTTTCGGTTCGGGTTTTCTCTTATACTTCCGTTGAATCCATGCTTCGTCTCTTGTACTTTGTTTTGGCTGTCTACGGTTTTTTTCCCCTTTCAAAATAAATAATGTGGATTCAATTTGACCTCTGATTTGCTCGGTAATGCGAAATTCACCTGCTTATTGATCGATAGTAACAGATATGCAGAAGGCAGCTCTGAAGGTTAGTCTAGCTCAAATAGTTGTGATATGACAGACAGTCGGCGGAAGTTGGATAGAATTCCTGTTCATGAAGACCAAATATCTATGGGACAAGAAGAACCATATAATACTAAAAAGGTTGTTCACATGGAAGAGGTAGAATTTCAGAGGAATGGGGATAAACTTCTTTCACAGAGGGGATCCTGTGAACTATTGGATAAGGATGATAATAGCATGAACGTTGCTTTTGTACTCGCTCCAAGAAGATGCAAGTTCTGTCAACAGTACTTTACTATCATGTGTTGATCAGTGTAGTGGTAATCGTGTCAATAAACTGCATGGGGAACAAGTTGATCTGTCTAAACCTTTGACCTGTGAAGGAGATCAAATGGTATGGGAAAACAGTGGTCGTTTCACCAAGGAATGTCAAACTTCTCAAGAGATCCAGAGCTACAGTTGTTTGAAGGTTGCAGACGTCAGTTCGAAGTCCAAAATTCTAGTGCAACTGACTCTAATGATTTGTATGACTCTAGATTTGATGACCGATCAAATAATGATGGTAGTACATTTGACAAAATGAGTGAGAATCCACATGAGGAAGATGCACAAATCCCGACTTTAAGTGGAAGATTAAAAGATGAAATGGATGAGGCTGACCTGAGGACTTCTGCTCCAGATAATTGTCGGTTGGTGATAATTGATTGTGGAAAAGGAAAGCCTGGACCGCTAGACCTTCCAAATACCTGCTATACCGGAGAACAGGTTTTCGAGGAATGTAGATTGCGCTTAGATGATTGTGTATTGGATGGATTCAGTACTATACCTGAAGAATCCCAGCAGAAAATTACTCTTCGGTGTGTTGAATTAAAAGAAACAGAGGGAACTGGTGTCAGCAGATGTGAATCAGAATTTTCTAAAACCCTTTCTTTAATGCCACCTGCTATGTCAGAATACAGGTTCAATGAGGCAGAAATAGTGAAGTCCAAGGACAATTTTGCTTCAGTGTCGGAAGACAAAGCAATGGTTGAGAGTTACAACCTTGACTCAAGGAATGACTCTCAGTTTAATTGCCAAGATTGTCGTTTGGAGTTGGACAGTGTGGATGAAGTTCAAACCATACGTGCAGTGACGGCTTACAAAATGGATGCCAGTTTCTTGGAAACTGGAGATTTCACGTCCCAGATAAACTTGAATCTGCTAGTTGAAGATACTTCAGGAGAGCCGATTAATTTGATGGGTGATAAAATCAATTTCAGTGGAGAGGAAATTAGTGTGATGAGTGCAAGTTGCTTAAATGCAGAAGATAAGAGTCTTGAATCAGAGTCCAGAGGTTCATGTGAGTTCATTTGAAGGTAGAGAATCTTTTGAAGAGTGCCTTACAGATAATATTGGGAATTGTGTAGATATGAGCTCAAAGGTGAGCGATTTAGGTGGAAGCGGGCCGCAAAGTCCCCATGGTAAGTATAAAAGCTTGGATAAAAGCTTGGATGAAGAAAATAAACAAGTTGATAAAGGTAGTGACATGATTAAGGAACGAGCTCTGGGAGATCTGCGAGAACATACCTCAGTCTCAAACTACGCATGCTCAGCAGTTGTTAATAACGTATATGAAGAACTAGCTGGATGTCCTGAGCTTCATCGTCCAAATTTTGATGTCATACGAGGGTCCCAGGATATTAACCCCGGGTCTTGTTTGAATGGTACCTTGCTTTCAAACAACACTTCCTGTAAGGATTTTGTGGAAACTGTTCACGAGGTTGTTTTTGATGACTATAATGCTCATGGAAGCGAATCAAAGAGTTCCAAAGTAGGACCAGCAATGCATGATTGCACACCAGATTTGGAGGAAAAGGCTGACTACTTACAAATGGAAGTTGCAGAGGATTTTAGTCTTGACTATAAGCCAAGCAACCAAGCTGCTTATCTGGAGTCTGTTTCATCTGCAAAAACAACCACCGGAGGAATTTCAGTGTCAACTCTGGCATTAAATGCCTGGGGAGGAGAATTATGCTCTTCTGTCATTTCTGATCGGACATCATCAAGTGCAAGTATTCTGCAGGATAATGATGTTATTTCATCGATAAGCAATTTAGCTGAGGAATCCGAAATTAATATATGAAATAGAATTTTCCTTGCCCCCCCTCCCCCGGAGAAGATAAGGAGGCAACTAACGAGCTGTATGTTCCAAAAAAGGCCTAGATCAGTTTTATCTGCTTACATTTGTGTCTGTGTTGCCCTTGTGTCCTTTAAGCCATTTGGTGCACATCTTTTGTGGATTGAAAATTCCATCCGAAATTCAGTTATCCCGTCTCTTTTTGCAGTAAGAAGCCGGGGACAGGAGTGATGGGAAGCCAGAGGGCCTTGTAATAAAGCCTCCATCAGATGCTCTTCCATTCTCCGATGAATGGTTAGCTGCACTAGAAGCAGCCGGAGAGGTAATACTTTTACTACTAGTTTTTCATCTGCACACTATAACTTATAACACTCGAACCGCTTTGTTATCCGTGTCAGCATTTTATAACTTTTTGTTTTGACATACCAATTGTCTCCTGGGACTACAACCACGTAGTTCTTTCTTTATTTGTTTTGGATCTTCAAGCGTACGTAACTGTTGCTCTCTTACTTTTTCGAAATCAATGAACTGCAACTTAGTTCTACAATTCATGAATATTCCTTCTTCATTTGTTTGCATCTTTACATAATGTACATAAATGTACTATGTCCTGCTTTTTGAAAGGGAAAGATCGAACTTAAACATAACTCAACATCTCTACACCGTGTGATTATATGAAAATGATCATTTGTCTTAAACGAAAGTACAAATTGTTAAAAAATAAAGGGAGAGAGTTATTCTTGTCCGCTCATGTAACTTTTTTTTTTTCAAACCGGTATCATTACACGCCACTAACCAAATTTAGAAGAGGAAACCAAACCTTAACAAGTAGTTCTGAACTTCGGATTGATCCAATGCCTATGGGTATTGGATGCCTCTATTTCATTTTGACCGAACACTTCGATTATTTTCTAGTTCTCAGTTTTGATACAAGACACATTTTGTAGTCTTTAGCATGATAATAGTAATCTTATACCAAGTGTTTCTGCAGGAAATTTTGACAAAGAAAAGTGGTGCAGTACAAAATTCACCCCCCAACAAATCTCAACCTCAACGGGGTCCATGGTCTCCGGTATGATTTTGCTCCCTAGACGATCCTCTATTCATTGTTTACAGATAGAGAGAGAAACACCATCGTACTCTTTGCACCTTTTTCTTGATTGAATTTTATTCGTAGAATTACAAATGTTCCAATGAACTGACGTGCTTACACTGTATGAATTTCAGGTGAAGCGAAAGGTTAATCATGTAACTGGACCGTTCGATTGTACAAAACATACCAACAATGGCCTCCCTACTTCTCAATAACCTTGGAGAGTAAGAGGAGTCCATCCACCTAATCATTCCATGTCACACTAACTAAACACACCATTCTTTTTCTTCGATCCTCTCCTTTCGTTGTAGTCACTAGCTAACTATCTGTGCAGACACTTTCCACATTATCTTGCTCCGAATACATTCAAAATCTGAAATTTTTTTCATTTCTTACATTATACGACTATGGTTTGCCTGCATTTTATTGATACAATGTTAGCTGAACACAATCATTTGACTCGTATGTACATATTTATAAAGAATTTAACCCCAAAAAGTGTCATTGCAAATTAGATTTAAAGATAACAGTAAAGAATGAAGCAGATTTTAAGCACTTAGTTAAAAGTCGAGTCCACCCGGAATCAAAAGATTACAACGATCATAGAATCACCAATATCTTGTTTTCATGTATGAAGAAACTCTTAAATCATATTGGGACAAGGAGTACGATCGTAACCGCATAACCTAATCAGCACCAGGACACCAGGACTCCCATTGTCGTTAATTCCACACAACTCGAATGCATCTTCATTCTTCTTTATAACAAGGTATTTAGAAAGAACAAAATACAATCTTAATTTTTTTTTTTTTTGAATGTATTATTATGTTGGGGGAGTTTTTTTTTTTGGTCAAGAGATTGAGAGGGAGTTCAGAACTATTACAATAATTTAGTGGATGAGAGAGTTTTGAATTCGGAACGCATGGGTGGAAACCAACACCCTATTCACTAAGATATTAGACCACATGCGAAAATACAAACTTAATTGAATAAGTAAACCTATCAAATAAGTAAACCAAATTCCATAAGGACAATGGAACCTAAATAAAAAGAAAACACAAGCTAATTGAGTTAGTCAACCAAATTCCTTAAGAACAAGGAAACATAAATCTTAATAAAATAACATAAAACAAAATAGTTAAGTAAATTAAACTTTTTCCTTTTTAATTTTCCAACATCCAGCCATGTACTGGAACCCAAATCTGACATAATTAACGACTATTCTGTCGATTACGTACAGTGTTTCATGAAAAAATCTACAACAAAAATAAAATAAGATGAAAGGGAGAAAGGGAAGGCAGGCACAGAAGGATTATGATTAAAATCTTGATATTGTTTGGGAACCAAAATTGGGTTAACAATTTGGGGATTGTAACAGTATCCAAAAGACTGGGGAATACAAAAACCAAAATAAAAAGGAATGTGAATTACCTGTCGATATTTGGATAATAAGGGTATTGAAAGGCTAATACAGTAGTAAAAGTATAAACCCTTTTACGTGGGAGATTTTTATTGGGTAACAGATTAGAGTTTCCCTTTTCGGCAACTATTAGAATTGTTATATAACAAGGTGTGTGGAGAGGGAAAACCTTGCTTATCACTGAAATATCAAGGAGAAAACCTTGCTTATCACTGAAACCCTAACCTGCAGCCCTTTCAAAAGCAAACGCTCCAAGAGCACTGGCACTTGCATCATCATGGACATATCATCTTACAGAGCCTTTGAAGAGCTAAAGCTATTCCATTCCATCGATCGCACAATCTACGTTCGACTGCTGGGTTTACGTTTTGATCCTAACCAATCTAAGCTTGTCCTAGCATTTTGGTATTTTCTGGACACAGAAACTCACTACAAGTTTATGGCGGGCACGTTAGATTTACATGACCAGGACTTGTATGCTTTAGCGTGTGAGTCGATTATCTGCTTACAGTATCTGTATTCAAGTTGCGCTCCTCCGGGGTCAGAGGAAATTGATAGCAAGTTCCGAACACTGTCTCTTCTTCTTCTTACAAAAAATATTCCACTCGAGTTTGTGTTTGAGAACAAGGAAAAGGCCCGGGAAGAGATGAAGAAAGTTATGGACAATGTCTTCGATAGAGCTTTATGGGATATAATTATAGTCCCACCATATCCATATTTGGGTCATATACCCAGTGGTTTCCTGCAAACCAATTTGTTGAATGGTCCAATATTACAACAATGGTTTCAGCATAATTATTCACTTAATCAGCAGGGTCATAATATTGTTGAGGCTCAACCTTTATTGCCACCCCAAGAAGCAGACGATGATGTGCCAGATCAGTATCAACCTAGTGTTGACAACAATGATAGAACTTTATTCTTGACATTCTCAAAGGGCCATCCTGTTTCAAAGGAAGAACTCAAAAGCTATTTAAACTGGTAGTTCTCTCTAGTCTCTCTCTCTCTCTCTCTCTTAATTATTGCAACTTATATTGAATGGTTACACGTCTTATTGCACTGAGGTGCTTTGTGATAAAACCCAATACTTATCAGGCTGTGCAGGTAGTTAATTGAGACAATATTAGTGTGATTACTAGCGGATTGTTGGTCTAATTTGGAAAATAAACAATTTGTATCATCTTAATTGACCTTATCTTGTCGAGTATCAAATTTAAAGATGGCACAACATACGATCAATTTTATATGACTAGGTATATATAGCTTTAATAGTGGTTTATTATTATCAGCTTCAACAATATCTAGATTAACTTTTTTTAACTCGTCATGTATATGCAGGAAATTTGGAGATTGTATAGAGTCAATCTTTATGAAGAAGCCTGTTCATCCAAGTGAACAATCACTGTTTGCTCAAGTTGTTGCTAAGTCTGCGTCAGATGCTACCAGAATTCTTGATAAACCGGACCACGAGGGCAAAGTAAAATTCTCCGTTAATGGAAAAGATGTTAAAGCGAGGCGATCTAAGCCAAGGACAGAACTAGTCACAAGACTGGAAGGGTTCTAGCAGCCAACCCTAACAAAGTACAACCGAGAACGGCCATTGACAAGATAAAGTGGCTGCACTCAAGATTTTTGTCCAGCACAAAGAACAACTTTTTGAGAGAAAAAATAACTTTTTTGTTTTAGTCTGTTGTATATACTACTATACTAGATGAAGTTTTTGGTTTAGGCAAACAAAGGCAGGTTCGTTGTATATGTCTTATTTTTGTTTTTCTTTTTGGCAACTAGTGTATAATATCATTATAATTATATGTTATGTCATGTCATCTTTTTTAAATATAACCTTATATTTACATTAAACGGTAAGAGAATTAATTAATACAAAACAAATTTTACACGTTTGATGGAGGAGTCTTCAAGTTAATTTTGGGGTTTTTCGTTCCCTCTGTTTCTCTACGTTTATGAATTTTTATTTTTGTTCATTATTAAAATAAAAAAAAACTATTTGATTATTTCTGCTAATGATTCTAACCAATATATATATATATATATATATTTGTTTTTGTTTGGGGGGAGGGGGAATTTACTCCTCAACTAAACAAACGACTTGCACTCTATATATGGGGAAGTGGAACTTACTTGACCACGCCGTGCCTATGATGGAGTGACTTATGCATCATGAAGAAAATCAAGGGTGGTGTGGGACTTGGTGGCCCAGATTTCAAATGACACAATTACTCTATAAATTCTACTGCAATCGTCTCAAACAGTTACCAACTTGAAGATAAAAAGGTGTTTTGTAGACACCCCCCTATGGCAAGCGAAGATGATCTATATCTTCTTGGCATCAAAATTACTTGTTAGAGAATTGTAGGACCTGAATTTTCCTTTCTAACATTGGGGCGTGTAGGGGAGCTTTGGTTGCTTAGGATTTTTGTTTAGGTAGGAAATTTAAAATTAAAATATACCTTGTTTATTCTTTAATGAATGGGCATGCCACGTCATCTACCCATATAAGGTAGTTTATGATTGGGTCTAAACGAGGTGTCCTCATCGTTATTCTTGTTAGACTTTTTAGCTAAAATGATTCATGAGATTTGTATAACTCATCATTTTGGTCCTTAAAATTTGAAATCAATAGAAGTGGTCCCTGAGTTTGTCCATTATCAATCATTTTGGTCATTCCATGAAAAATTATATTAAATAAGAACGAAAATGACAAAAATATCCTCAATTTAATAAACAATGGGCCAAACGATTTGACAAAAATTGAGGGTATTTTTGTTATTTGAGCCTTATTTAATGGAAATTTTTCATGGAAGGACCAAAATGATTTATGGTGGACAAACTTAGAGACTGCTTCTATTGATTTCAAATCTCAGGATCCAAAGTGGGGAGTTATGCAAATTTCAGAGACAATTTTGGCTAAAAAAAAAAACCTTCATTTTAATGTATTCTGGATGAGTTAAGATTTGGTCCCTGACTAGAAATTCGTGAATATTGATCTCTAAATTTTCGTCCATTATTTAACAAAAAAAAAAAAAAATCCTAGTTTAATTGTATGTAAGACATTTTTTTAGTCAAATGATAGAAGCTTTTATTAAATATGTGAAACAAAAGATACCATTAGATGTGCTGCCCTATTAAATTCTTGACTAGGAGTAAAAAGAAAATCTATTGATCACAGTTGTTTTTAATAAAATTCTAGTTTAATTGCATATAAGACATTCTCTGGTTAAAATATTTATTACATTCTGAATATTTGTAAAAGTTGGGACATATTAGAGCATCTCCAATGGAGACGTCAAAAGATAAACGTTAAATGTTAATTTGATGGCTGATGTGGCAATGTTAGATTTTCTCTTTTTCCAACCAATATTTTCTTTTTGTTATAAATGATATTTGTAGGACTCATTTTAAAAAGAAATCAATTAAAATAAATTTTCAAGATCTATAATTGGTGCATTAATGGGAACCACATAACAAAATAATTAGAAATTATTTGACATATGAAAACTCATATGTCAATCCACATAGGATTGACATACTAGTTGAAGCTTACTTCTACCTTCAAATTTGATTACATGACATTCCACTTAGGATTTGACATTTTATTTGAAGATGGTCAACTTATAACCCAGATAAAATTTCTTTTAACCACCAACAAACACTAATAACTTATCACGCACTATCAGGGTCAGGACTGCCATCTGCACCCTTTACATTTTGATACTTGTAAAACTTAGCACACACCAAATAATAGCCAAAGTTTATCACCCCCACCACAGCGAGCATCCAATAAACATTGTCCAGCTTGCCGTCGCTTATATTGTTTAGTAACCATCCAGTAATCCTTTGGACCAAATTAATCACACCTGTGCTTAGGTAAAATGAAATCCCAATAATCAATGAGGTCAAAGCCGTCGATGTGCTTCGCAGCGACAATGGAAATTCTTGATAGAAAAATTCAACTTGCCCTGGAAAATGAAATGCCTCTCCAATGCCTATCAAAGTTAACTGTGGGAAAAGCCACAAAGCTAGCATTGGTACAACAGCACCGGGCTGGTCATGGAGATGGTGGTCTTGGAATACTTTAAGCCTTTTCGACTCCACCATTGCCGCAACAGCCATACTGAGAATGTTTAACATGTGGCCTAATCCAATACGTTGTAGGGGCGTTGGAGACCGGCCAATCAACTTCTGCCATGCGGGATATAAGAACCTGTCGATAAGGGAGAGAGAGATGACATTGGAGATTAGAATAATGACTACAACCGAGCCAGGTGGTATCCGAAAATGAGGTCCAAGGTGAGGGTCCATGGTTAGAGCCTGCAGGATTGATAAGCTGGATTGAATTGCTAACGGGGTAGCTAAGAATATGCCTATTGACCACATTGGAAAAATTCTTATAATCGTCTTGAAATCTTCCACCTGTTGCATTGTGCTCAGTCTCCATGGTTTTACAATTGAACCATCTGATCTGATGTCTCCTTCAGTTTTCTGTGCTGCACGGTTAAGAAACCTACATAGAAAAAATAAGGCATCGTATGTCTACAAATACTGTCCAACTTGGAAGATGATCCTCTACTTTTCTCTTTATTTTAATTAAACGAGAAAAATTTAATAGGTGTCTTGCCGACGTAGCAGAATGAGTGGCAAGTTTTGTCTAATTAGAACAAATCATGCAGCTTTTATATATAATTCAAAAAATTATATACATTGCACACTTGAATCTGACATAATACGGCATTCATTATCTCACGTGACATGATACTCTATGTAAGTTTTCTCATTTTATGCAGTTCAATTCATGTTATTTTATTAAAAAATATTGCTTAAGGGAAAAATATCTTTATCTCCTCAGAATCTCAGTTAACAATTTAGGTTTTGAAGGAGGAAGCAATAACTCAAGAGATTTAATTACCACACAACCAAGAACTCAATACGATGAACTGTTAGGTATTGTCTAAATAAGCTGAGCAGATGAGATTTCATAAAATATGGAAATGTATATAGGTAACCCTATAATGTTTGTACCTCAAACTCCTGCTAGATGCTGCAGCCTCCACCCCCGTTACTCCATAATTCCCATAGTAATAATCTTTGCTTTCAGAAGAGATCTGGAGATTCCTTTTCCACGTCGCAGCAACAATAACACGAGCTAAACCCACAAATGGACTCCCTTGTGGCTTATCATATTTATAGAAACGGGTTCCAGACAAGAAAATGGCTATGGCAACTAGGTTGGTGATGACAGCTAGGCCAAATCCCCGTCTATAACCCACATTGTCCTCAAGATAGATAATGACTGTTAGGCCTACTATTGAAGCAGAGTATATAGAAACGAAGCACCAATTAAAGAAAGTTGCTTGGTCCTTACGTCTGTCAAATTGATTAGCACCCAGTATTGCCATGGTAAAGCGGGTGCCTCCCAACCCGATAGATGTAGAAAAAGGTATGTAGGCTAAAAATATATTGATACGTGAATGTGGAAAAAATGGAAGAGAATGCTTTTTTTCTCATTATCTTTCTCTACAAGATTACAAGGATATATATACATGATACAAGTGTGTAGATAGGACAAGGTAGCCGTCCTAGTGTGTAGGTAGGACAAGGTAGGACGGCTGTAGGACGACTTGACGGTTGTAGGACGGCTAGTGTGTAGGTAGGACAAGGTAGGACGGCTGTAGGACGGCTTGACGGCTGTAGGACGGCTAGTGTGTAGGTAGGACAAGGTAGGACGGCTGTAGGACGGCTTGACGGCTGTAGGACGGCTAGTATATTCCTTATTTGTCTAACACTCCCCCTCAAGTTGGAGAGTGGATGTCAAGAACTCCCAACTTGCGTAACATACCCGAAAACTTTTCTTTCCCAAGAGGTTTGGTAAACAAGTCTGCCAACTGTTGTGCCGTACCCACATGCTTGGTCTCTATTGTGCCATCTACAATCTTATCTCGTATAAAGTGACAATCCATCTCAATGTGACGAGTTCGTTCATGAAAAACAGGATTGGCAGCTATATGTAACGCTGCTTGATTATCACAAAATAAAATGGAAGGACCATCCAAAGGAATGTTCAAATCCTTCAACAAAAAACGAAGCCAAACTATCTCGCAACAAGCACCTGCCATGGCCCTATATTCTGCCTTTGCTGAAGAGAGCGAAACGGTTTTCTGTCGTTTCGTCCGCCAAGAAATCAAAGAACCGCCCAAGAATACATAATACCCAGTAGTCGAACGGCGAGTGATAGGGCAACCTGCCCAATCAGAATCACAAAACGCAGTTAACTTGGTCTGGTTGTCAGAACGAAATAATAAACCTTGACCTGGAGTAGCCTTCAAATAACGAACAATACGAAGCGCAGCATCCATATGAGATATCCTTGGCTCGTGCATAAAACGGCTTAGAACATGCACAGAATAGGTGATATCCGGCCGAGTGATAGTGAGATATATTAACCGACCTACTAATCGTCGATACTTTTCAGGATCCTTGAGAAGTTCTCCTTTATCAGATAATTTTGTGTCATCCATAGGAAAAGCAATGGGTCGTGCTCCCAAAAAACCATAGTCCTTGAGAATCTCTAATGCATACTTGCGTTGAGAAATATAAATCCCTTGTTTGGAACGAGAAACCTCAATACCCAAAAAATATTTTAAATCACCAAGGTCTTTTATCCGAAAATGATCACGGAGAAAAGACTTCAAAGAATTAATGGCACTAGTATCATTGCCTGTAATCACAATATCATCCACATAAATGAGCAAAGCTGTGAAAGAAATACCAGACTTTTTAGTGAACAATGAATAGTCAGCTTTGGATTGTTGAAAACCGGCAGAAATGATGGCACTAGTGAATTTGGCAAACCATTGGCGATAAGCCTGCTTAAGACCATAAAGTGACTTGTGAAGGCGACACACAAGATTCTCCCCCTGTCGCCGAAGACCAGGAGGAGGAGACATATAGATTTCTTCATGTAAGTCACCATGTAAGAAAGCATTATTAACATCAAGCTGATGAAAAGACCAAGACTGACTAGCAGCAAGAGCAAGAAGACAACGCACCGTAATCATCTTAGCAGTAGGAGAAAAAGTGTCATGATAATCAATACCTTCAGCCTGAGTGAAGCCTTTAGCAACCAAACGAGCTTTGTAGCGGTCAATAGAGCCGTCGGAATTGTGCTTGAGTTTGTACACCCACTTACAACCAATGGGAATTTTGCCAGGGGGCAAGGAAGTTAAAGTCCAAGTACCATTAGCATGTAAAGCTTGAAGCTCCTCAGTCATAGCACGTTGCCAATTGGGGTCAGTGGCAACCTCGGCAAAGGAGGAAAGCTCCACAGTCCGACTGACAGAGTTAATGTAAGAAAAATGCCTAGGAGAGTAACGGTGATAAGAGAGAAAATTACAAAGTGGATATCGCGTACCTTGTGTAGAACCGGGTTGCGAAGTCGAAGATGGGTGGGATGGCAGAATCACCTGCGAGCAAACGTAGTCTTTTAAATAGGATAAAGGTTTATGGGCAGGGGAAGAGGTGCGGGGAAGGGGAGGAGTGGTAGGTAGTGGGGGGGGTAGGGATGTCCGTGGGTAAAGGGGCATGGAGAGGAACGGGTAATGGGGCAGCAAGGGAATCTGTGGGAGGCGTGGAAGGGGAGGAAGGTGGAGGAGGGTGAGGGGTCGGGGCAGGAAGGGGTGGGTTATATGTAAAGTCCAGAGGGGGTGGGATGGGTAGGGTAGGCGAAGAGGATGGGATAGGAGGGTGAGAAACGGCATAAGGGAAAGTAGTTTCGTGAAAGATGACGTCTCGACTAGTGAAAATGCGGTGATTGTCGAGATCGTAAAGAGTATAGGCCTTTTGTCCATGAGGATAACCGAGAAAAATGCAACAATGAGCCCGAGGGGAAAATTTGGTGGTGGGAGTGATAGAGGTGGCATATGCCAGACAACCAAAGACGCGGAAGTGGTCATAAGATGGGGTTTTCGAAAAGAGAACCTCAAATGGGGATTTATGATGGAGAAGACGGGTAGGGAGACGATTGATGAGATAAGTAACGGTAAGAACACATTCCCCCCAAAACTTGATAGGAAGATGGGATTGAAAACGAAGGGCGCGAGCGGTTTCAAGAAGATGACGATGTTTTCTTTCAACAACGCCATTTTGTTGGGGGGTATAAACACAAGAAGTTTGTAAAAGCACCCCATGATTAGAGAAAAAACTACGAAGAGATAAAAATTCACCACCATTGTCAGTACGAATGCATTGGATGGTAGTGCGGAATTGGGTAGTGACATAAGCAAAAAAATCCTTAATTAATTGTTGAGTGTCGGATTTATGTTTCATGAGGAAGACCCACGTAAAGCGAGAAAAATCATCCACAATGGTTAAGAAATAATGAGCACCAGAAAGAGAAGATTGACGATTCGGGCCCCAAATATCACAATGAATTAAAGCAAAAGGGAAAGTTGATGAAATTGAACTCAAAAGAAAAGGTTGACGAGTTTGTTTTGCCAACGGACAAACATCACAAATATGACTAGAATCAAAAGGACAATTAAGAGAGCTAGATGCTAAAGCTTGCAAACGAGTGGAGGAGGGGTGACCAAGACGCCTATGCCAGAGGGAGGAGGGGATGGTAATGAAGTTGCAGAGAGGTTGACGGGTGGGGAGAGAAGAGGTAAGGGCCACAAGGTAATACAGATCGCCACGTCGCTTACCCACACCAATCATCGCCTTCGAAACCAAGTCCTGCAAAACACACCAAGAAGGAAAGAAGGTTATGGAACACGATAATCCATCTGTAAGTTTACCAACCGATAAAAGGTCCACTCGAAAATTAGGGACACATAAAACATCATTCAAAGTAACTGATGAATTTAAAGGAAGAGTGCCGGTAAAAGTAATGGGAGCGGAAGCACCACTAGGCAAAGAAACAGGCGGCAAATGTGAAGGAGAATGATTAACCAAACATGAGGCGGAAGAAGTAATATGATCCGTAGCACCACTGTCAAGAATCCATTGACCATGACGAGAGGTGACAGGTAACAAACCTTGGGCAAAATCAGTAGTGAGCACGGCATTGGCCTGATGAGGGGTGGTGGTGTCACGTAGAGCAGCTAGAACACGGGAGTACTGCTCGGCAGAGAGGTCAGGCATGGCAAGCTGCAAGTCATGCAAAGTGGGCTGGGCCCCGTGCAATTGGTGGGTCGCTGGAGTAGAAGAGGAGGCGGGGGCCTGGGTGCCTTGCACGTGATGGGCCTGGGTGAAATTATGGGGCCGGGAAGCAGAAAACCGTGGCTGCCGGGGAGGACTGGAAGGTGCATGGCTGCGGGAAGAACTGGAAGCAGTGGCACGACGCGATGGTCGCCACGGTTGGCCATGGAGGGGATGGCCAACGGGATAGCCATGAAGTTTATGGCAGGTGTCTCGGGTATGATAATCAAAATTGCAGTAGGTGCAGTGGAGGGGAGGACGAGCAGAGGAGGGACGGGACGGGCCACGAACAGCCATGGGAACGGCAGAGAAAGCTGCCGAGAAAAAAAAAATTAGGGCTAGGGTTATAAACCTGCTCTGTATACCATGTAGAAAAAGGTATGTAGGCTAAAAATATATTGATACGTGAATGTGGAAAAAATGGAAGAGAATGCTTTTTTTCTCATTATCTTTCTCTACAAGATTACAAGGATATATATACATGATACAAGTGTGTAGATAGGACAATGTAGCCGTCCTAGTGTGTAGGTAGGACAAGGTAGGACGGCTGTAGGACGACTTGACGGTTGTAGGACGGCTAGTGTGTAGGTAGGACAAGGTAGGACGGCTGTAGGACGGCTTGATGGCTGTAGGACGGCTAGTGTGTAGGTAGGACAAGGTAGGACGGCTGTAGGATGGCTAGTATATTCCTTATTTGTCTAACAATAGATGATAGAGCTATACCCGCATACGGGATTGCATACTGCAATGTCGAGGTGGGCTGGCATAATTCGGAGACGATAGCACAAGGTTGAGGCTTCAACGAATTAAGTGTCGCGGTTAAGGTCAAGAGAATTATGCCCTACAAGTCAAGTGATCGGTATTATTAAATCATAAATGGAGTTTAACTAGCTACTTAAACGTTCATATTTGTGATATTTGACATATTTAACATTACATGTTGAAGTCACAATCACCTCATAGGTAGATCAGCTTAACAATCAACATGATCTATCTCGGATTAGATTGACAAATTGAATACAATATTATCATAAACTATTTACCCAAGTAATTTTTTTTTTTGAACATATTATCTACGCTAAGGGAGAGGAAGTGGACTCCTCACAATAGGCTAGCAATAATGTGGTTCAAATTCGCTTTAACGAGAACTGACTACATTTATGACCTCCCCTCTGAAGCTTTAACGTATAAGGTGTATATGTAGTCCACCTCTATGAGAGATTTTTCAGTGTGACTGGTACACAGGGTGGTATACCACGTGTCACTATATAAATGGTGAGATATGTGTGTTAAAAAGTTAATAACTTAAAAAATAAAAATTTCCACCCCTTGTATAAAAACACGTGGTATACCACCCATATTCCCGTCACAATAAAAAATTTCTCCACCTCTATTAAAGAGGTAGTCAATAAGTGATCAGTTATACGATACATTTGTCTATTATATTTTGTGTCCCTGCATATAAATAATGAGTATAGCAAATAGGCATGTAATGAGATAAATATATTAACATAATGGTTATATTTTATTACCAGCAAAGAAATGCAGGAGGAAACTGAGATAACGGAGAATGAGCCGAAGAAAGAGTCGGCTATGATTGCAGCAATGATTGGGATAAAACTGGAAGAACCGTTAACCACGTTTGCAATCTTAGCAGCATCAATGCTGTTTATATTGAATTCTTGAATCAGAAACACTATAAAATTTGAGAGCCATCCTCCGACTGTAAGTGACAAGCCTATCACAGCCCCTGCTCAAAATTGTACAAGTCCATCTTTCAAATTTTAGTGCGAAACATTAAGGCTTTGGCCCAAAGAAAGTATGTCAAAAATACGTCCCTTGATCCTGATCCTATACATATGTGTGTGTGGGGCAATTAATGTCCCTTCCTCACATGCGCAGCCCATTTTGCATGTAAGGATGCTTGCACATATACGTTCTGCACGCAAGTGGAACTCTATGTAAAACTATGCACGTAGATTAATATGAAAAGTGATTGATAAGAAATAAGTGTCCGATGTTTCAATCTAATAGTGAAATTGAATCTCAAGGTGTTAAAAAATGCTTAGATGTTTGTGGAGTTCAATTTTGAAAACTTTTGAACAAATTTATAACCGATAATCAATCAAGAAAGTATATCACCTGCATATAGGTATCAAGCCAATTTTAGAAGCATGCAGCCAACTAGTACAATTCACTCCTCTAGCTCTAGTCTACATGCATGCATATGAATGATAAACAAGATTACGCTAAACGATTACATATCAAAAGCTCAAGAGACAACAAGATTAGGCTAAACGATTACATATAAAAACTCATACTTATCTAAGGAAATTACAAACTCAAGCATTTTGAAATTTTCTTTGAATTGTCAAATTTTATACTTAAATACCATGTTTTTTTTTGTTTTTTGGGGGGGGGGGGTGGGTGGGTGAAGGTTCAACAATTAATCTAGCTCAAGGCTCAAACCTTTGCTTTGTGATATTCTTCAACATGAACACACTGTTTATAAATAATGCGAGAATGCTTCTAATTTACACAAACATAAATTGAATATACATACACGTTTACCATCTTTGCCATTATAAAATGTAGAAAGAATTAAAGAACTGTCTCATACATTATAATACTTTTTTCAAAAGAAAGTAGTTTTGTCACTTAATGCAACCACCTTCATTCAAAAAAGGTACTCACTACCCACTTAATACATCCAGAACTATTCAAGTGCCATTTGGATTATGTGGCGATTTGCAGTCAACAATATAGGCCTAAGATGAGACGTAAAGATAGTCGGGACAACGCTTGGCGAGATAGAGTAGAGTAACCAAGGTCAGAGTGGGACACTTGCCTCGCATGAATCTAAAAAGGTGTGCCACCTCGATTGCAAAAACGTCACTTCACTGATGGTGAGTCTGGCTGAATAGGTGGAAAGGTGTTAGTGTGTTAGTACAAGTTAATGGCGCATTAAATGCCGGTTTAAGAGGCTCCAAAACTAGGAGAAATTTTTTAGAGTACCCGGTACATGAGACAGAGAGCAGGCGAGCAAGATGAAGGCTGTGAAGGGCGAGGCGATCCGGTGTTGTCGGTTTTAGGCTGGTGAGGAGGGTGGGGAAGTTGATGGACGACAAAATCTCGTCGTTTATTAGGCGATGGAGGCTCTGAAGATGGCGACGTTGGGGGATTACACAGCCGACGAAATTGGGGATTGACGGTGAAGAAAATGGTGGAGTGTTTAAGTTCAAATCAGATCGTGAATGTTAGGGGGCCAGTAGCCAATTTCAATGATGATTAAAAGTTAGAAGAATTAGGGGTTGCGGATGAAGTTTTAGAATAAATTTTAATAAAAATAATAAAGAATGAATTAATTTTCAACAAAAAGAGCAAGAAAAAAAAAAAAAGAATTTTTGTTATGTCATAGGCCTATTGGTTTGGTATTCCACCTGTCATGCATGAGGTGGAGTTCCTGGAACAAGGAAATTTTTTTCCAAAACTAAAGGCCTAACACACACACACACACAGGGATGAGGACCTCCAATATGGGGTCGGACAAAAAGGAAAGAAAAGATTGAATATATTAGCCGAGTGCTATTAAGTCTTAAAATTAATATATTATGAGCAACACAGTGGATGTAGCCCAGTTTTGAGGGGTCAACCATTTATATCTCTAAGTCTATTTAATTTTAGTCCATATATGTAACGACCCATCCTAAATTTTTCGAAACATTGAGGGCAAGTTGGTATTTTCACTTTGGTTGAGTTTTGTATTTTAAATGTCTGCCTTTGGTCTTGTTTGGTGAGCCAAGTGGGGCCCACTTCCTTTTTGGTTCCCTGGCCCACTCCTTCTTCTTCCTTTCTTTCTCCTCTCCTTGACAACTCTCAGATCCCTCTCTCATACTCTCCTATCTATTTCTCTCTCATTCTCTATAAGCAAAGACCGCACCATCACCCTTCACCATTTCCTCCGGCGAACCCCATAAACTACCACTGTCCATGAGCCTTCTCTCTCCCTCATTCTTTGTGAAGCATAGAGACCACCCAACAGAGCTAAACGCACCTACCACATCGGTAAGTTCCACTGTTTCGACTAGGTAAGGCTCGGAATACCCTCGATCCTTCTTCTTTTCAACGTCTTGGGTTGTTTTAAAGAATACAAATATGTTTTATGGATGTTTTGTGACAGAAAATTGATCGGGGACATTTTTTCAGCAAGAACCCGTTCCTTCTAGGCTAACTCCGGCCACGACACGTCACCAAAGTGGTACGAACTTCTTCCTCCCATCTTAAGCTTTATTCCCATAGCTTGTACGTTGGAAATGGTGAAGCAATGAGCTCGAATGAAGCTTTAGAACTCCTGCCTAGTTTTCGGCTGACTCACGGTTTGAAATCGGGTCGACCCAACCCGAAACCCATAAACCAAATCCAAACCTAACCTTGCTACCCGGCCCAAACCCTTGAACCATACTACCCGGCCCAACCTAGAACTTTGGCCCACTAAACCAAGCCAAAAAATCGGCCCAACCCAGAAAACCCAAAACCCAGACCGACCCGAATTCAACCCAACCCGACCGATTCCTAGTTTCCAGGTCAGCGTGTGGATGGCGTGTAGAGCACATGCGCCTTCGCCGGAGGTACTGTGCTTTGCCGCCATGGACGGTGGGGAACACAACGACACTGTTGACTTTTTCAGCCAACTTTTCGACGACCCAACTCAGCACATAACGGCACATGGGGGTACCCAAGGTTCCCCTCTAAGTTTTTCGACGTCCTGAATCCATTTATGACGTTCATTTTCCTAAATTCAACCGTTTTAGTAGATTTTTATTAATTGGTCCCTTTATGTGCTTAGGTGCGTTGTTAATGGTGTTTCCATATTCTCTAGTTTGCACAGGCCTTCGACGACGAAGTATCTGTGAGTGGACCCTTCCCAAAATGCATGATTTTATTACTAGAAATGCATACATGAAAATAAAGATTTTATGACTACGTTTTATGAAATGTTTATAAGTAAATTGGATTTACGCTTTATGAAATATCATGCTTTAGCAAATTTACATTACTCAGATATTATGATATATGATGTTTGAGCTATTGAGCTCCGATGAGATATATTTTTGAAAGATTATGTTCATGATTTTCTGTGCTTCCTTAGTGGATATTCATACATATGTGCCTTTGGGTGGGCGATGTAGTGCTTTTGGGTGAATGATATATGTGCCTTCGGGCGGGCGATGTAGTGCCTTTGGGCCGGTGATGTAGTGCCTTTAGGCGAATGAAGATTTATATATGCCTTCGGGCGAGTGAAGATTTATATATGCCTTCGGGCAAATGAAGATTTATATGCACCTTCGGGCGGGCGATGTAGTGCCTACGGGCAGAAAATGTTTATATATGGCTTTGGTCGGCTGATGTAGTGCCTTTGGGTGGAAGATATTTATATATGGCTTTAGTCGGGCGATGTAGTGCCTTCGGGCGATTGTGAAACCACTATTAAGCACACTATATATGATATATGTTTTATGAAGGTTTTATGGCATGTTAGGGTTTTCGGAAAACTTATTACTTATTATGCTATATGAGTTTACATAAACTGGGGATTAGTACATTAAAGAATAACTATTTTAGTTTACTTGTATATAAACTTGGTCTACTCATGTTTTGTTTTATGCCCACTCAGGACTTAGAATTGAGGCATACAATCTTGACGTCAAGGCACTCCCGCATCGGTATCTTCGAGTCTTCTCGATGTAGGACCCATTCCTTTGTTCGTACATTTTTATAATATTCCTTTTATAGTGTTCTAGATTAGTTGTATGCTCTGAATACGTTCTACAATTGCATATTCATTATAGTTAATTTACGAGTTTTATTTATGTTCATCCCTTCTTCATAGTTCTCATGCATGTTAGTGTGGCTTCGTCACCTTTTGTTCAGAGCATACTTAGGATCTTCTATTACTGTAGTAGTGTGTCGACCTTGACATCATTTAGATGTCACAGTTTCTGGATTTGGTGCCATTCGACGTAGTTGTGCAAACCTTTTTCTGTCTGAATTGTCACATTCTATTTGAAATACAAGAATTCATGTCGGGATTGTGCCTCATCGATGATGAAATGGAATTATGGACGACTTTCAACAATGGACCGATACTTTGCGACATGCATTCCCTAGGAATGGCAAGCATAGTCAAATTTACATTAAAGTGACGTGAAATATTATCAGAGGCAATGAAGTTGGTTGAAAAAGACATAAAAGCAAAGAAAGCCTCAGATAAGGTTGAAAAGAAAAATAGCCTCTCTACTTCCAGTGTTCAAGATGATGATCAACATATATTGGATCCTCCAACCGTGAGAGCTAAAGGGGTAACCAACAAGAGATTGTAGAGTGCTTTGGAAAAATCGAAGAAAGTGGCAAAAGTTAGATATACCTCACAAATGTCACCACCTAATACTATAGTTTCTAGTAATACTCATCCAATATGGTACTTTTTACTTTTTATTGTGAATTTACTATATTATTATGTAATGAATATATGTACACTTGCAGAACAACATAATCAAGAAACTATCAATGCTACATCAAATATGACAACTCGTATCCATCATTTCAAGACTTTTATAATCAAGTTTGTATTGAAACTTATATTTGGGGTTATAAGTCACAATTTGTGTTATCATTCTAACATTTTGTTTATTGATTTAGGTTAATGGCAGTAGACATCTTGGATAACACAACTTTAGCTCTTCAACTTCAAGAATTCTTAGAAAAATGCGCAGATGCTGGAAACATAGAGCTCATGGATTGAAGATGGATGAATTGAAGAAACGATGTGGGATTTTTATTTATTTTTATTTATATAGTCTGGCTGCTTGACAATTAGTCAAAATAACTATAAGATCCACCTTGGATATCAAGTTTTTTAATAGCTTATGTTTTGATCAAAGTTTTATTTCAAATATTATTATCTTTAGTTCTTAATTATATTTGGTAGAGATGTACTTTCTTGAAAATAGAAAGCTACTATGATCAAAACGAAGTGAAAGATAACAATCGGTTATGAAAAAATTAACTCAATAATCTGGAGTGTGTACTTTTGCATTTATAGAGAGGAGAGAAATAGTGAGGGAAAAGAAAGGTTTGTATTTGGAAAGAGGAGAGAAACAGTGGGGGGAAAGAAAGCAAAAAAATTTTGGGAAGAAAAAAGTGCAGAATTTCATAGTGATGCACAAACTTATGGTGGAGGAACATACATCTATCACTAGCTTAACTAATGGTTTTTGTCTTGCGGTGGCACTCTTGATTAAATATGTATATACTTTCTTACTAGTTATAGGCTTATACACTTTCACGTGATTATTCTAATCACAACCTAAAAGAGATGAGGAGATATCTCAAGAAATATATAATATTAATTAGTAGAAAAATAATTATGAGAATTTTAAATATAAAAGAATGATAAAATATTATATTTAAGACTTGTCACGTGGTAAGTTTTGAGTAGATTGTAGTGCCACTCAACGACGTCCAGTGGCAAACCAAGCACCACATAAGTTTTTCTTCCGGATAGAAGCCTGCCGTGATCCTCATAAAATAGGGATTAGGACTGTTATAAGGGACACACGAAGGTTTTTTGTGGTGGATTAGCAAGCCCCCCCTCAGGTGCGGTTCAGTTTTGATTGCAAAGGCCAATGCTGCTATATATCCAAGCAAATAGGTGTAACATTCTCACATTTTGAGCTAAGACGAGTTCTTTGTTAGGAAAAGAAGATGACAGGAATTTGAACAATGAAGCTTTTTTTCTTTTGTTTTGAGAAAAGTTTAGGATTTGTGGGGATAGAAATTTTATCTCAAGTTGCAAGTAATATGTCCACACGGTTAAAAATCTCATATCTCAACGTGGGATTCCACTATAAAACATATTGATAATATAGAAAGTAGTCAATTACTTATAAGCTCATGCAAGATCCATGCATTTTTTCCTTAATGTGGGATTGATACTCAACATGCCTCTTCTTGTATGACGAATTTTCAAGCCTAATACGTGGATAACACAAAACAGGTGACATGGAGCACGTGTGGCCGTTGGGCATCACACGTGCGACAACATGTTCTGATACCATAAAGAAAGTTAGGCCATCTCCAACTGATCCGACCAAAGGGCCATATGGCTAAAAAATAGCTTGAAATGACACTAAAAAAGTCTCCAACCGAGGGTTAGGCGAAAGGACTTGTGGGCTCCACCGAGCCAAAACCACCAAATCAGGCTAGTGGCCTGGCCATCTCTAGCTAGCCAGCCAGCCCGATGAGCCCAGCACGCTTTTTTTTTTTTTTTTTTTTTTGGACGAATTTTTTTTAGCCCAACCCACTTTTATTTTTTGGAAATATATATATTTTTTTTTAATTTCTAATTTTTTTTCCTACACAATTTCTCACATACTTTTCACCAATCCATATTATCTTACCTCATTTTATTTCAATTCTTCATATTCTATTCTCTTTCAATAATCTTTCCATTAATTTTTTCAATAATTTTCAAATGACCACCTATTTCAATAATCTTCCAACATGTCCGAAAATCTTATTTTAATATGATAGTTTAATTTAATTAACTATATTAATTCAATTAAAATAATAAATTATGTTTGGCCTAGGACCTTTTGGCCTTCTTGGTTAGAGATGATTTTTTGTCACAGGGCTATATTTGGTCTATGACCCTTTGACCCCTTTGGTTGGAGATAGTATAAAATATGGCCTCGCACTGTTTATTAAAATAAAATTTCTTGGAGGTCTATAGGGCTAAAGAGAGCCTAGTAGCCATTGGATTTGAATTTTGGGCCGACCTTGGCTGGCTGGCTCATTTGGACCAGCTGGTTGGCCTGATTTGGTATTTTTTGCACCGTGAAGCCCATGAGCCATTTGCCTAACCCTCAGTTGGAAACGGTTTTTGTGTTATTTTGGGCTATTTTTAGCCCTATAGCCCTTTGGCCGGATTGGTTGAAGATGATCTTAGGTTCTACTATAAAAATAATTGCTAATATAGAGAGTAGTCCAACTTATTTATAAACTCATGCAAAGTTCATTCTCCGATTAACGTGGGATTCATTATCAACAATTCCAAACATTTCAAAAATAACAAATTCAATATGTAATAAAACTCAAAACTAACAGATTCACTGTTCATAAGCACAGTGTGCTTCCTATTTTGTCCCAACTAAGTTTGCTTTATTACGTTTCAGCCACTGTCTGAGAAAATATATATACAATTTTTTTATTTTTATTTTTTATTCTTCTCTGTTCCCTCTTCCCGCTCGCTGCCGCGTTGCGACTAACCCTTTGAACGAGAAACCCAAAAATCATCAATTTTATCTCCTTCTCCAAACCAACACAACCATACCTTCCATCAATCTTAATCCGCACCCGAACCCTCGAACCCAGTTTGGGTTCGACATTCCCGGCGACTTTCATAAGTTTTCCGGTGGCGGCCGGCCCTGCAACCACATCTATTCGACTCAGGAGAGTCCCAACAACAATTCGAGTTTTTCATGCTCAAATCTTCCCCCTAGACTGAGGAGTTCCATAAACCCAGCTCGTGGTGGGTTTTTCCGACGAAATTTGAGTTTTCTCCGACCGGTTTCAGGCCTTTTCGACCTTTTTTTGGGTCCGGCGAATGCGATAGTCTTACTCTACACCCCCAAATTAGTTTATGTTGTGAATTTGGTGTGCAATGGTTGAGTTTTAAAGCTAATCGGAATCTCTGTGTTTTCCGGCAATTAGCACTCCCAAGGTATGGCGTAAGTTGCTTTTCTTTTCCAGCAAATTAGCACTCCCTGGGTATGGCCACATTCTGCAGATCGATTAATGTGGTGGTTAAGTGCTGAAATGATTATGTTGCACTGATTTCATCTGTCGTAAAGCGCAAGACAATGGGGTTAATCCTTAAAATGGAGAAGGAAACAGGAGCTTAATAATTTAGAATTCTGAAAAGGCGAGATGTTGCTATAAAAATCCTAGACATATATAGACATGTGTTTATAAAAATTATGATGAGATCCTCAAAAATATCCGGCTGGAGGCCGCGAAACCCGACCTTTTTTCGTTGGGAAGCTGGTGTATTTGTAGCATGGGAGTCTGATTGCTGCATATTGCATGGATATGTGCATTTCTTGAGTTTTTGTTTTTTGTGTGTTGGATTAGTTATTGTTGTTATATAACCAGAACTATACATAGTTAGACGACTGAGAATTGTAGTTCAAGTTATTACATATTGTTCAGAGAAAATAAGATCATTGCTCCTTTTCCACATTCTAACCTATACATACATATATATATATATATATATATATCAAAGGTGGTTACTTGTGGAAGGTGGGGACTTGGAAATTACTAATTAGTAACCCAGATATGGCTTTTAATTTTATTATCCCAATAACAACATCACTTATCACCTTCAGGGCCAGGATTTTCGTTTGCTCCCTTTACATTTTGATACTTGTACAACTTAGCACACACTAAATAGTAACCAAAATTTAGCACCCCCACCACAACTAACATCCAATACACATTATCCAGCTTCCCATTGTTTATATTGTCCGGCAACCATCTTGTCACCTTTCGAACTAAATCAATCACACCTGTTCCCAAATAAAACGATATCCCGACGATCAAAGCGATCATCGCGGTAGATGTGCTTCGGAGTGACACTGGAAATTCTTGATAGTACAATGATACTTGTCCTGGAAAATGAAATGCTTCTCCAATGCCTACCAAAACCAACTGTGGGAAAAGCCACAAGGCTAACATGGGGACAATAGCCCCAGGTTGGTCTTGGAGGTGGTAGGATTTAACTGCCGTGAGCCTTTTTGACTCCACCAATGCCGAAACAGCCATGCTGAGTACGTTTAACACGTGGCCTAATCCTATACGCTGGAGAGACGTCGGAAACCTACCGGTCATCTTCTGCCACACCGGACATAAGAACCTATCAATAAGGGTGAGAGAGATGGCAGTGGAGATTAGGACAATGACTAAAATAGAACCAGCTGGTATTTTAAAGTGAGGTCCTATGTGACGGTCCATGGTAAGAGCCTGCAAGATGGTCAAGCTCGAGTGGACCGCTATTGGGGTACCTAAGAATATGCTTGATGACCATAATGGCAAAATTCTCATAAGGGTCTTGAAATCCTCTACTTGTTGCACTGTGCATAGTCTCCATGGTTTTGCAATTGAGCCGTCTGATTTAATGTCTCCTTCAGTTTTCTGTGCTGCACGGTTGAGGAACCTGCACATAGAAAAGAGGCCATCAATCTATTTTGCTAGTCCAAAGATTGTTACCAAACGGACCTTGACTTTTATAGTACAATATAAATTGCAACTGACATAAAAAAAAAAGGGCAGAAAAGATAAATAGAGACTTTGTGGATTATTTCAGGTAAAGCTTTCGGGCATTTTTTTCTCTCAATAGTAATTTAGTTACTTATCCATGTTGCCACTATGTATATCAGATCAAAATGCGCGACCTTTCTAGTGTTGCTGTCAGTCACAACTTTCAAAAAAATGAAAAAAGAACCGTGCTGCCTGAACTGCTCTGTCATGTCTAGTGTTGTGCGGTTTCTTCATAGGGAACTAGTATATATGCTCACACACAAAGTGGATGAATTTTTTATTTTTTATTTTATTTTTTTTAATTGAAGGAGAGAGGAAGAGAGAGAACATGAGAGTGGGGAGAGGGGGTGAGAGGTTTGTTTTATATTTTTTATTTATTTTTTCAATTAGAGATGTTAAAATTATCGGCTTAAACAAAACACAGTAAAATTTTGTTTTGTGAAATTACGTTACTGCTCTTAATTTTTTTTTGTTGTGATAGAAGACTAAATAGTATTTTTACCATCTTTTGGTTGATAAAGAAAATTCTATTAATATTAATTAATATGTAGTTTAGATAAAGGAATAGGTAAAGAAAAACATTTTCAATAGCTTTTGTAGCTGGACAAGAAATCCCGTGTCTATATGAAGAAAATATTGGGCAATACATTTTCTTCCACTAAGAAATGTACGACACCGTCGAAAATTGTAAATTACATAAATGTATAACATACCTTGCTAGCTAGTTGTGCGCTTGAAATCCAAGGAATTTAATGGTTGGATTTGAGCCACTTAAAATAGAATATGTACTTTATATTGGTGTAGCCCATAAATTGGGTTGTTTGAGATGTAATAAAATTAAAAGAAGGAAGTGATGTTGAATGGTGGAAAGTGATTGGATTGTCTTTTCAAAATTTGCCATAGAAAAGTGGCTTCCCTTAGGCAAAATACTAAGATTTGTAGAGTTTGTTGGAGAGTGTAATTCTGAATTAGTAAACTTTAATCTTCAAATTGCTACGTAGGTCAACAAATTTGTATATAAAAGTCATGTTTATAAAAACTCTTGGAAATGCTCAACAAATAAAAGATAAATAGATTATACAAAATCACTAGACCCCAAAAAGTAGTTTAAAGGGCTATAAGAGAATTAGTCATAACAAGACACACACACACACACGAACCTAGCACCTCACGTGCAACTCAATTTGTGTACAGAGAGGCAAAGAAAATATGAGTTGTAACGGTTTATCTCTTAAGAACCCAAGTTTATACTCTAGTGAATGAATAGAGCTAATGTCAAGCTAACATCAATAAAGTGTAAAGTAATGCTTGTGCGTACCCGAAGCTTTTGCTAGGTGTTGCATCCACCATGTCTGTCACTCCACCGTGCCCATAGTAATAATCCTTGCTTTCATCAGAAGAGTGCTGAAGATTCCTCTTCCAAGTTGAAGCAACGACAACACGAGCCAAATCCACAAACGGACTCCCTTGTGGCTTGTCGAAACGATAGAAACGGGTCCCGCATAAGAAAATGACCAATCCAAGTATGTTGGCAATGACACAGAGGCCAAACCCTAATTTCCAACTCACGTTGTCCTCAACGTAGACAATCACTGTAATGCTTACAACAGAAGCAGCGTAGAGAATGAAGAAGTACCAGTTGAAGAAACTTGCTTGGGTTTTAGGGTTTTTGAATTGATTTGCGCCCATCGTTGCCATGGTATAGCGTGTGCCTCCCAAGCCAATAGTTGCTAGAGCTATGGATGTGTACAAGATTGCATACTGTATTGTTGAGGTGGGTTTGCATAGCTCTGATCCGTCGTTCACACAAGTTTGAGGCTTCAACGAATTAAACGTGGCGGTTAACGCTAAAAGAACTATGCCCTACAAGGCAAACAAGCAATGAGATCACATACATGGTGTTTAATTTAACTAGGTATGGATCCATAACTATGTTACCAATAAAATAGTCAGCTAGGAAACTAAGGAGTAATGGTTTCTTTGTTAAGAAACTCTCTCACAAGTGGGACTCTCTGTGGACTTTCTGTCACCTCATGTTTTTGGCACAATGTTCTATAATGTTGGTATGATAATTAACGTTGTGAGATGACAGAAAGTCCATGAAGAGTCTCATTTTAAGAGTCTCCTTAGCATTTCTCCTTTATCTTTTTCTTGGTCTCAAAAGAGAAATGCAAAAAGTCTATGAAGAGTCTCACTTTAAGAGTCTTCTTAGCATTTCTTTAGTATATTTTTGTTGGTCTCAAAAGAGAAATGCTAGGGACGCCTCTTTATGACCACATAATTAATCTAGTTAGAAATTATGATTCCTAACTTATTATATTTATAAAAAAAAGAGTACCTAGTACCTATATATATATATATATCTTACAAAATTAAGACCCATTAGTCACTTATTAGCTTTAACAACATGGATATTAAAACTTTCGTCCACAAGCTTAAAAAAAAAAATCCTCTTTGAAAGGAGGCTTGTATATGAAGTCTACGGTGCAAAAGCAATCAAGTGCGCATGCACGTATCAAGTATATCATCAAACATGCGTCTTACATAAGTTAACTAAGTATCAAGTAGATCATCAAACATGCGTCTTACATAAGTTACCAGCAATAGAAGTAGAACTTTTTTAGGGATTTTTGAACACTAGTCTTTGTAGAAGATTAAAATTAAAAAAAAAAAACTCTAGTACTAGATTACGTATTCAATTTAATCCCTTGAAGTGTACTTTTATTAAAATTTACTTTCAATTTTATTTTTTAATGTGCATTTTTATTTAATCTCTCCACATTAAATTTTAATTTTTATTAATATGCACATATTTAGTTCTTTAATTATAAATGAACCTAAATGAGAAAATATTAAAAGAAATTTGTGATACAAAAATATGTAAATATGCAAGTGTACATAAATGATTGTACCGAAATATATAAAATTGACTTCTTTGTCCCAAAATGTTTATACCTAAATGTTTGTACCGAAATATATTATAATGAACCTAAATGTATGTACTGAAATGTATTAAATTGAATTAATGTACTCAAATGCATATACCGAAATGCACGTACCAAAATATAGTATATTGAATTAATGTACCTAAAAGTCAATACCTAAATGTGTGTACCAAAATGTACATACCAAAATACATTGTATTGAATTAATGTACCTATAAGTTTGTATACGAAACATTCAAATGTATTAATATACCTAAATGCAGAACATACAAAATTGTTATTGGAATATATTACAAAAAATAATTTAGTTTGCCTAAATTTAGACATTAAAATATATTATGATGAATGAAATGAAAATTAAATTTAAATGAAATTAATACATTAAAAAATAAAGAAAAAGATAAATAAAACATCAAAATATAAATAATAAATGAGATGATTAAATGTACTAGGAACTAAAATTGGATTTTAATCTAACACAATGTTATAGTCTAAAACTCATTTTTTAAGGACTAAAATGAAGTTTTCCAACTTTTTTTATAATTACCAGCAAGGAAATGCAGGAAGAAATGGAGATAACCGAGAACGGGCCTAAGAAAGAGTCAGCTATGATTGCTCCGATGACTGGGAAAAAACTACTTGAACCGGCAACGATGTTTGAAATCTGAGCAGCATCAATGCTCTTAACATTGAATTCTTGAATCAGATACACAATCAAATTTGACAGCCATCCCCCAGCTGCAAGTGTCAACCCTGCTAAAGCGCCTGCGCAGCACACTCAACATGTATAGCAACAAATATTATTAGGGAAATCTTCTCTTGTTGGCAAGTCGATAATATAAGATTACACGTTAGTTCACACTCGCATGTGTAGTCTAAGAGAGAGCAAGGGAGAGAGAGAGAGAGAGAGAGAGACCAGTGATGAAGGGGAAGGTGTTCCAACCACCGCGTCTTCTACCGGAATCTGATGACGTATGAGCTTCGTGATCATTGTGGGAGAGGGAGCCATCCATGTTGGAAGTTGGTCAACTTGTATTGAAGCTCAAGCTTGCTGGTGCTGGTGTACGGGTCTATTGTTTAATACTTGTAGCGAGGGTAGTGTGATGTTCAACAAGAAATGTGAACCCACTGCGTCAAATATATAGTGGTGGAAATCCTAATTAAGAATCTAATTATTTATTCTTAGGGAACAAGAGGCTTAAAAACAGACTAATGAACACAAAACCCGAATATATATGTTTGACCACGCACAGTAACTTAGGCATAAACTGAAATGGGAAATGATAAACACATACTATTTTTTTCTACTGCACACTCATATTTAATTATAGGATAAATTACACTTTCATACCTCAGGTTTATGGTCTATTTCAATTCCTTACAACATCTTCAAAACATTTTACTTTCATACCTTAAGTACTATTTTATTTCAAAATAATACATCTGTTACATTTTCCATCCATTGATCTGTTAAATACTGACGTGGTTGCTACATATATGCCATGTGGATACCAAATGTCTGCCACATGGCAAATAATATATATATATATATATATATATTTTTTTTAAACCTGAATTTTCTCAAAAAAGAAAAAAAAATTGAAAAAAAAAGGGTAAATTACAGTTTCATACCTTAGGTTTGGGGCCTATTTTAATTCCTTACAACGTCTTCAAAGCATTTCACTTTCATACCTTAAGTACTATTTTATTTCAAAATAATACCTCCGTTACATTTTCCATCCATTGATCTGTTAAATGTTGATGTGGCTGCCAAATGTCTGCCACGTGACAAATAAAATAATTTTTAATTTTTTTTAAAAAAACCTGAATTTTCTCAAAAAAAAAAAGAAAAAAAAATGAAAAAAAAAAAAATGAAACCCAATATCCCTTCCCCCCCCCCCCCCCCCCACCCTCTTCGCGACCCACATCCCTATCCCTAACCTAAAACCCAAAAAACCTATTGCAGCAGCAAGAAGAAGAGGGTGGAAGAAGAAGAAGAAGAAAAAAAAAAAAAAAAAAACTGCAGCAGTAGCAGCAAGAAGAAGAAGAAGAAGAAGGAGGAAGAAGAAGAAGGAAAAAAAAAAATCCCAAACCCAGTTCGGCGCCCCCACCCCAACCCGGGACCCACCTCCCCTCCCTCTCGTGACCCATCTCGTGATTTTCAGTATGGGTGGATTTTGAAAATACTTTGAGTTTGAGATGATTTTTGGATTGGTTTGGTGGTAGATCCACTTAATCTCGGGTGGAATTTTTGTGGGTGATGGGGGATTTTTGGGAGGGGTGATAGGGGATGAGAGAAAGGGGTGGCTCGGGTGGGATGAACTGGGGCTTCTGGGTTAGGATCGTTTGTTTTGTTGGGGGGGGGGGGGGGGAAGGCATTGGTTTCAATTTTTTTTTCTTTTTTTTGAGAAAATTCAGATTTTTTAATAAAAATTAAAAAAATATTTTATTTGCCCCGTGGTATATATGTGGCAGCCACGTCAGCATTTAACAGATCAATAGATATAAAATGTAATGGAGGTATTATTTTGAAATAAAATAGTACTTAAGGTACGAAAGTGAAATGTTTTAGAGATGTTGTAAGGAATTGAAATAGATTCCAAACCTGAGGTATGAAAGTGTAATTTACCTTTTTTTTTTCTTTTCTTTTTTTGAGAAAATTCAGGTTTAAAAAAAAAAAAAATTTATTTTATTTGCCACATGGTAGACATTTGGCAACCACGTGGCATATATGTGGCAGCCACGTCAGCATTTAATAGATCAATGGATGGAAAATGTAATGGAGGTATTACTTTGAAATAAAATAGTACTTAAGGTATGAAAGTGAAATGTTTTGAAGATGTTGTAAAGAATTGAAATAGATCCCAAACTTGAGGTATGAAAATGTAATTTACTCTTAATTATATTCATTGTTTATGTTCGATTTATTTTTTACGATTACAAAAGAAAATGGAATGTGTGAAAATCAACTCTCAACTCAAAATTAGCAAATGTCTAGTAAGAAAAGATATTTTTAACAAAGATCAAATCCAATATTTTTTACAAAAGCTTTGGGCAAAATTGGAGTCACGCTTTGCGATGGCGTCTTAATTGCACATCCATGAACTCCAATCACGTCTACACATCATTTCAAAGGGCAATTGCATAGCTACTCAATATCTTCAACAAATTGAAGATATCGTTGATGCTATTGCCAGCATCGGTGCTGCGGTTGAGGACTCTGAATTAATCTCTGTAACACTTCACGGTTTACCACCAAAGTACGAATCTTTTGTTGATGTGATACAATTCTGGCTTGGTTCCACCACACTTAATTAGCTGCATGGTCTCCTTCTCAATAAATAGATTCAGTTAACAAATCGGAAGAAAACTACTTCGACAGTGCCAATTCAGGCTTATAACTCCACCGTTGGCATTCTTCCTACTCCACATTCTCAGGCATTTGTTGCTCAACATAATCTTCTAGGTCGTGGTGGTGATCGCAATTTCTATCACAGTCATGGTGGCGATTGTGGTTTCTCCAACCCTAGAAACTTCCAAGGACAAGGCAACTTTCGTTCTAACAACTATCGTCCAAATTCTTCTCACAATAACTCTCAGCGCTACAATCGTGGTGGTCAATCATCCTTCAATTTCTCTGGAAGGAGGATTCCATGCCAAATTTGTCGCTAGTTTAAGCATCATGCAACTGAGTGTCCCCAGCGCATGAATCCACACTATTCCAGCAATGCCTCTCATTATGCTATCTGTAAGCACACATTCTCCTCAATCAACTTGGATCGATGACTTTGGTGCTAGTGTTCACATGACCAATTTTTACAACACTCTTCAAAATCCAGAGCCATATTCTAGACCTGAGCAAGTTTACATTGGAGATGGAAAAGGTTTGCCTATTCTCCACTCTGGTTATTTTACATTACATACTCCTCATCATAATTTTCAAACCTCAATCAACTTGGATCGATGACTTTGGTGCTAGTGTTCACATGACCAATTTTTACAACACTCTTCAAAATCCAGAGCCATATTCTAGACCTGAGCAAGTTTACATTGGAGATGGAAAAGGTTTGCCTATTCTCCACTCTGGTTATTTTACATTACATACTCCTCATCATAATTTTCAACTTCAAAATGTGTTACATGTTCTTGATTTGAAACAAAATCTGCTTTCTGCAAATCAGTTTCTTGTTGATAATTGGTTCTTTATCTTTTTCACTTTGCTGTGAAGGATATTTCTTCGGGGAAAATGCTATTTAAAGGTCCTGTGAGAGATAACTTTTATCCATTTCAACCACAACCTTCCAATTCTATGATCCATAATCACAATGTGTTTGCTGCTTCTGTTAACACACCTAGAGATATTTGGCACCAAAGACTTGGCCATCATTTAGTGAAGATTCTCAATAAGTTGGCCATTAAGTCTTCTATTTTGTTTTCTAGTGTTTCTAATAAGTATTTGTGTAATGGTTGTGCCTTTAGCAAAAGTTCCAGATTGCCATTTGCTTATGTACCTTGTCATACTAGTAAGCATTTGGAGCAACTTCACACAGATGTTTGGGGGCCAACATCTGTCATTTCTGTGAACAATTTCAGATACTATATTATCTTTGTAGATGATTTTACAAAATATTATTGGCTTTATCCTTTGCAATATAAATCTAATGTATTTCTTACTTTTGTTAAGTTCAAAAGTCTTGTTGAGAACTTGTTGCATACTAAAATTGTTGCTCTCAGATCAGATTTTGGTGGGGAATATCTTAGCACTCAATTCTTTAATTTCCTTGTTGAGAATGGTATCAGTCATCAACTAAGTTGTCCTCACACTTCTCAACAGAATGGTTGTGCTGAACGCAAACACATACACATAGTTGAGACTGCCAGAACACTCTTAGTAGCTTCTAAGGTCCCTCATACCTATTGAGATCATGCTTTTTCAACTCCTATGTTTTTAATAAACATATTACCTACTGTATCCAGATTGTCTCCATGGGAACATCTCTTCTATAGATCACCTAACTATGCCATTTTGAAGGTTGTTGGGTGTAGTTGTTTTCTTTGGCTGTAACCTTACTCTGAGTCTAAATTGGATCCCAAAAGCAAGCTTAGTGTGTTCCTTGAAGACAGTCTTAATCACAAAGGTTACAAATGTTTGGATCTCATTACCAACAAGTTATACATCTCATAAAATATGATGTTTGATGACAACAGTTTTCCCTTTCACAATCCTGCAACTTCACAGTGCTCTACTTCCTCAGTAACAACTTCATCTCTTAATACCATTCTCGCTCACCTCACATTCACTCAACCACAAATCCATTCCTCCATATAATCTTCTTCATCTTCTATATTGCCAAGTAGCTCTTCTTCAATAGCCCTTATACCTACATCTCACTCAGTTCTTACTAATACTCACCCTATGCAAGCCATGTCCAAATCTGTTATTTACAAACCAAAAGCCTTTTCTACAACCAAACATCCTCCCCCTTCTCATATTTCCAATGAATTTGTTTCCACTACACATCTCCAAGCTTCCAAATATCCACATTGTGTTAAGGCAATGTAGGAGGAGTTTCTTGCCTTGCAACAAACTGGTACTTGGTCTTTAGTACCCAAAACTGCTGTTTTCAGGATTAAAAGAAACATGATGGTACCATTGATAGGTACAAAGCTCACTTAGTTGCCCAATCTTTTCATCAACAAGAATGACTAGATTATACTGAGATCTTTAGTCCAGTGGCCAAGCCTGTGACAATTCAACTTCTACTCACTCTTGCTACCCAATTTGATTGGAGTCTCAGTCAACTAGATGTAAGTAATGCATTTTTGCATGGCACATTGTCTTAATCTGTTTATATGCAACAACTGCCTGGTTTTGAAGATGTTATTCATCCTACTCATGTTTTTCAATTGCATAAATCCCTATATGATCTTAAACAAGCTCCCTAAACCTGGTATGAAAAAACTCCATGGAGCATTGCACACCCTTGGCTTCACTGGTTATAAATTAGATCATTCATTGTTTGTCAAAAGGGATCCTATGGTCTTTGTTCTGGTATATGTTGATGACACTATTGTCACAGGGCTATTTGCAACAGCTTGCAAGCATGTTATTTCTCAACTTAGCTCTCTCTTTCCCATTAAAGACCTTAGTGCAATTCATTATTTCCTAGGAATTGAAGTCGAGCGATCCTCCAAAAGCATCTTCATTTCACAAACCAAGTATATCTTGGATTTGTTAAAGAAGGCTAACATGGCTGGAGCAAAACCATGTGCTACCCCACTCAGTACATCCGAGCTGGATCATTATTCTCCATTGCTTGACAATCCTGCAAAATATCGATATTTGGTTGGTGCATTACAATATCTTACTTAGACTAGGCCAGATTTATCATTTGCAGTCAACCTTGTTTGTTAATTCATGCATAATCCAAGGCAGTCTCATTTTCAAGCTGTCAAAATGATCATTCAACATCTTAAGGGTTCTATTGACATTGGTCTTTGGTTTACAAAATCTGTCTTTGTTCCATCTCTCAAAGCATTCTCAGATGCTAACTGGGTAGGTTGCACACTTGATCGAAGATAAACTGGTGGTTATTGTATTTTTCTGGGTTCATCTATCATCAGTTTGAGTGCTAAAAAGCAACCAACAGTGGCTTATTCTTCAATAGAGGCAAAGTATCGATCTCTAGCTAATACTGCAGCTGAAATTACATGGATATGCCAGTTACTTGCTGATATTGGTTTCCATCTTCCATGTACTCCTCAACTCTGGTGTGATAATCAATCAGCTATCTCTCTTGTACTAGTGGCAAGGTGGTTAGAAGGTTAGAGTTATGTGAGAGTGTAGAAGGTGTACATATATATAACACAACATTGTAACATTATTCTTTCAATCAATGAAATTCATTTTCTCTAACAGGAAATAATATTTCTGACAAACAACGAAGTTATAGGGTGAATCGAACCACTTTTTAAACGGTTTGTCAACGGTGAATTAACAACAAAAAAAATATATTTTAAATCTTCTAATTTAGAAAAGGTGGGTTGCCTCGTCGTTAGGGCCTTTCTCTTTAACTTACTCTGTTTTAGTTTCAAACCTTCCTCTTAGTGTACTAAAAACATCTCATTTAAATCAAAGATTTGGCTTATATTCTTCAAAACAAAAAAGTAATTATCAAAATAAAGGTAACATGAAGCTAGTGTTTCAATATAGAACCTACTCGGGCCCTATTTTGGGTGAAGCACATCCCCACGCAATGGCAGCTTTGTAATTAAAGCCAAATTGAGACCCCATTCCTTAGGCAACATGAATAGTGCCAATTTGGAACTCTACGATGGACTAAAGTAATTACTTTAGTCTAAAGAAGAAGGAGAAATTACACTGTACAAATGAACAGTGATTTGGGATGAATTTTAGTTTATTTACAAAATTGTCACTGAGGCATAAGAACCGATTTTCAACCTTAGGTTGCATCTGAGCTTTGACTCAGGGAGAGAGAGGGGAGGGGGACATAAGGGATGACATATTGGAGAGAGATGGTCGCTGCGATTTTTGACTCAAAGACAAGTGGTTGTGGCTGTTGCATCGGTCAGAGGGTCGTTGGGGGAAGGAGAGGGGACAAAGGGACAGACATATTGGAAAAAGTTGGGAGTTACAGGTTTCGACTGAGTGAGAGAGAAATTTAGCTAGGTCCTCTGCTATGACCTATGGGATTTTCTCCAATTTTAGAGAGGGAGATAGATAGGGAGATAAAGAGGGGAAAACATAGCTGTGTGCATTTTTTTGGGTTAACGGGTTACACATAGAGTCGGTGAGGAGGGGATGGCTAAGGAATGTATGGCAAAGTGTGGGTTTTTAGTTTCATCCCCTGATTCAAAAGGAAATGCACTGTTTTTAATTCATTGTTTAGTGTTTGATTTGGCATTTGCTTTGTTAAAATTGTCATTGATGTTTTGTTATTTCATTAAAATTGTAATGCATGTTTATAGGTTGTTTAGTTGGATGTTAGGATATGTCTCTGTTTTTTGTAAATTAGGGGGTTATACTGATTTAATTTCTTTGTTTCTTGATTAGTTTTTGTCCTTTGCCTATGAGAAAGCCAAATTCGGCTTTGTTTTTCGGTTTATTGTTTTTGGTTCATTCTTTACTGTTTGATTGATCAATTGCATTTTTTGAATTGTTATAAATATTTTGTTCCTTCATTAAAATTGTCATAGATCTTTGCAGGTTGTTTAGTTCACCTCTAGGGTTAGCTGTATGTCTTTGTAAATTGGGTGGTTGTGCTATGTTAATTGCTTTGTTTCTTGGTTGTTTTTTGTCCCTTTCTCCTAAGAAAATCGAATTCAGTCTTCTTTTTCAGTTTATTGTTTTTAATTTGCTGTTCACTGTTTGATTTGCCATTCCCTTTATTAATATGGCCATAGATATTTTTTACTTGATTAAAGTTGTCAGATATTTTTATATTATTTAGTTAACTATTAGGGTTAGCTCTTAGTTATTGTAAATTAGGGGGCTGCACTGTGTTGATATTTGTGTTTTTTGGTTTTTTTATTTTTTATTTTTTGGTCCTTTGCTTATGAGAAAGCCAAATTTAGACTCCTTTTTAAGTTTATTATTTTTAAATTAAGGAGTTTAGGTTGTTTAGTTCACTATTAGGGTGAGGTTTCTGTCTTTATAAATTAGGGGGTTGCACTGCTCATTTCTGTGTTTCTTCATACTTTACTGTTGTTTGCTTCTCAACAAATCAAATTTAGGTTCCTTTTCCACTTCACATCATTTGAATATCTCTCTGTTGCTAGATTGTTTTTCCATTTCTTGGTTGCTTTTGTATTTCTGTGATGCATTTTTTTATTTGATTCTTGACATGCATGTAGATCAAACACAAGCATACAAATCAAAGCATGCATTCACAGGGCAGGCACCAAAGAGACCATTACTAAGGTATTTGTCTATCCATTCTTGATTTTGGTAGGTGCTAGACAAAGTAATTTATAATGAAAATCTCTTTACTGTGTTTGAATACAAACTCTTATTCTCTTTAATTCTTTGCTATGTGATGTATTCTTGCAGCTCAACCATATGCACGTTTTTGAGAAACAAAGAGCCTCATCACTAGAATGTGTAATTGATGGTAACAGGTTCATCCTAACCCTTTCACTATCATCTCCTTCAGTCATGAGAAATTTTTTCTCTTCTATTTTTTTTTTTCTGTTGATACAACAGTGAATGATTGTGAATGGTTTCGTAAATCTTTATGAATGAGTTTGATAGCAACAGTGTTGGTAAATCTCTGTGCACCAATTTGTGTATGCGTGAGTGTGACTAATGAATGAAAACATTAGTTTTAAGAATGAAGTTTCGTCATTACTCTTTTTTACACTTTCTTAGTGCAATTCTGTTTTTAGTAATGGATATTTTTGTTGACAATGATCTGATCGTGTTAGGATTATGTTTGTGTACTTATATTTTAGTGCATTTCTGTTATTCATCAGTATTTTCTTCGTTTATGTAGTTTCATGGCTAAAAAGGAATTCAAATGTTCTTCTTGCATTAGGTTGGAGAGCATGATCATTTTCTGTTTGCACATCACAATGTTTGTTTTGAGTACTTCTCAGGCCATTGAGGCATAAATGTTCTTCCTACATTAGTTAATTTTCTTTATATCAAATTGAATAAATTTAATTTTCCTTTGTATCCAAATGTATTAAAGTAATTGTGATTGAAGTTTGTTTATGTTTGCTTTCGAAGATTTATTTTTTGGTTACATGTCTTACTCCGTTTATGGGTGCTTTTAGGTTAACTGAAAGAACGCTTTTCATTCTTCAGTTTTCAGGACTTCATCTACCGTTTATAAGTCAACCCCACAATACCAAATTAAAAGCGAAGCAAAGATTTAAGGTGATTTTTGCTCTAACTTCTTTGGACTTTATATTTGGGGTTAATTATCAACTAGTTTCTGTTACTAGATTTAGAATTGTAATTTGGTACCACTGTTGCCACCTGCTGCTTGAGTTTTCACAACCTAATGGCATAAAATGGAAAATTTAAATTCTAGGTTATGGGTAAGCATTAGTATTTGGAGGCACAAATCCTTTTCAGCCACTGAACCAAGTTCAAAATCTTTTTTCGCATAGTTTAAGGCTAAAATATCATTAGAATACCATAAAAAAAAAAAAAAACCACTTGATTCTCTTTATCTCATTGTTTCTTGGGTAGTTTTCTAGAAATAAGGTTGAAAGGTTGCACCACTTCTTTACTCCATATATATGCACATCCTTATAATCGTTAGACTAAATAAAGCAAAGAAACATCATGATATTGCTAATGGATTTGCTATGTTTTGGAATTTCAGGATTTTCGATTGTTAGAAGGAGAAGTTGGTTCCTTGGCATTTTCAGTTATATAATTATGTACTCTGTTTTTATTCAAGTATTATTTAAATGTATGATTGGTTTGTGTGAAATGAATGAAAAAGAGAGTTAGAATACTCAGTGAGATGACCGATTCCAGAACCCATTTTAAATAAAACGTATCAAAAGTGTTGAGCGAAGAAATTCTTTGCATGAAAAACGGATTTCACTTTGTTTTCTTTACTCAAAGTGCTCTTATTTGATCTGGTTCTGTTTTGGTTGTGTAGTCCGTAGTTCACAGCGATTATGAATCGTTTCCTAAGAAATCTATTGGGCTAAGTTCTTTTTGGTAGGAAATTATGGTTGCTGATGTTAGCAATGGATTGAGTCTTTCTGTTTGGTATGATTATATCTGTGGACAAGCATCAATAAATAGAATGATTTTGATAAATAATTTTATTTGGCCAAGATACGATATTCGCAAATAGAGGGATACGTGCATCCCCCACAGAGGGATGCAAGTATTATCCAATGTGAAATCCATGCCTTAATTGGTTCAACCATTTTTACTAAATATGGATTTATCCAACATTTTAAACTTGCATGTACTAGACTAGAATTTCCACAAGAATAAAATAAGGTTTCACATGAACGACCATACCATGTAATAAGAAAAAGGTGTCAACTTCATTTAAACAGAAGACCTGTTTAATACTGAACTACTTGACTATTGGAACTCATGCATATGGCTTTTTAACTATTATATCTTATTACAGAGGCCTAAACTTGGTCATTCTAAACTTTTGAGCTCCTTTCGTCTCTTAAATGCTTGAATATAGTCGTCTTGAGAGTCTTGGTGTGATCATTCTTCTATATCTTAGATTCAAAATGTTTTCATTTCTCATTTAATTGGTGTAGCTTTGCTCATTAGATTTGGTCCTCAAATTTCTCTGAATTGCTAATGGATTTATTTTCTTTGGAAATTTTAGAAATTCGGATTGTGGGAGGAAGAAGTTGGTTCCTTGCCATTTTTAGGTATATAATTATGTGCCCTTATTGCATATTCAAAGCCTACTTAGTTATATGGATTTTTTATTTATCTTTTCTAAAGCTTTCATGCCTGGATTTTAAATATGTGATTCGTTTGTGAGAACATGAAAAAAATAATCATGGGGGCATTCTTATTTTTGGATTTTCTTCTCTGCATTTTTTCTTCTGTCCTTTGTATGTTTGCAGTTAGATCAATGGGTTCAAACCCTTGAACTGAAATTTGTTAGACAGCCTTGAAAGGTGTTTGGCTTTTTGGTGCTCTTTAATGTGCACTTTCTTTTGTTTATCTAGATTAGTGTTTTTCCGACCCTTTTAATCGTTGCAATTCACAAAGTCCTTATTGATCCTGCAATTGTTGTTTATAATTTATCTTTGTTGGGTAGAGGGCATGTGCTGTAGGTTTTGGTATTTAGGGAATATACTGAGCTTCATTACTATTTTAATGTTTCTTGTTTGTCCTACAATGAAATGAACATTAGAATAACCAATATAACAATGAAATCAGTCACAAATTCTAAGCATAATGCATCAAAAGTGCACTGAAACATAATTCTAAATAAAATGTAGTTAAACAAGAACTGGGTAAATAAATATACTCTGAGATGACCGATTCCATAACGCATTTTAACAACTTTATCCATATGCTAATTGAGAACATTATCAAGTATAAATGATTGGTCGTCAGCTGACAATGGATCCTCATCATTGTACATGGATAGAATAATTTAAAAACCCATAGTGGGTTAGAGCATTGCCAAGCACCAAGCAAAGATGTCTCAATAAGATTCATTAGTTAGTTTTCATGACACAATTTCAATTTATTTGCTTTGTTTGGAAATTTGTGCATTTATCTTGAACACTTAATTGATTTAGCTTGCAGTTTAACTATTGATGATTTTTAATGTATTTTGGTTTTACCTGGATTCTATTTCTATGATGGGCATGTGTGTCTCTGTGTGTGTGCGCGGTTGTGTAAATAAATAATTTTGGGTTTTGCTTCTCTGATCAGAGCTCTAAACCTTTTCAGGGCTTTCGCTTCCAGAAGTTACGTAGCTATCCAGAGGGTTACATAGTGGAAATAGGATGTCATAGATCACGGTGAGCAGGGTGATAGGTATATTTCGTCACTTTTATCATTTTAGAGCTTAGATTGCTGATAGATTAATTCAAATCATGTGGTTTATTTTGTCATCATGAGTTACCATCATTTATTTTCTCATTGTATCTAGACATTATTTCAGTTGAAGTGACACCCTTAAAATGTATACTCTAGAGTTGCGTATCTAGCCTTAATGTGTTTTTTGGAAAATTTTAGATGGGGACTGGAAAATGCATCTGAGGCGTTTGACAAACTGTGAACTCCTTGGATTGGTCTTTCTTTTTTGTTTTTTTTTTTTGGGGTGGGGGGCGGGGGGGGGGGGGGGGGGGGGGGTGTGGGGGAAGGCTGGGGTGGTATCTAATAGGCCAAGGTTGCCAAATCTTGGTTGTTTTTTTGCAAGACATGCCACATTTGAAGTTTTAAATTCTTGAGTTTATACAAATTTGACTTCTCTTTAATGAATGCTTGCTATTTTGGCTTTTATTTTTAGAATTGAATGAAATTATTCCAATTTTGGTGTATTTTTAAATGGGATTTAGGTTTTTTGGTATACGTTTGACCTATGTGAGTGATGCTTTACCTAAAGCTTGATTAGCCGATTAAGCCTCTTTAAGCTCCTTACTCTGCCTAAATTTTGATTAAATGGGATTTAGGATTTATTTATATATTTTTTAAAACGGATTTGGCATTTCAAGCTCCTTGTTTTGATTGGTTGATAAAATCTGTTGATGTAATGCTCTGCCTAAAGTGTCTTTGTCATTTAACATGTAAGGTTTACCCTTGTTGCTTCTCGCTTCATCTCTTCGTTCACGGTGCTATGATCTGCCTTCCCCCTCCCTTTCGTCATGAAATGTTTAAATGTAGTGATTTTATGAGTGGGGATGAGTGCTAGAGATTTTTGGTATTAGCACGTGTTTATATTCATTGGAAGATCTCAATTAGTTTTTTTTTTGGATTATCTATCGCCTCAGATGGAAAAGTGGAATACAAAAAGGGTCATAATGAGAAATCAGACCTTCCCGTTATTAGCTGCTTAGATGGGAAGTGCCAAGTTCTTTGGTCAAATATAGGGGACAAAGTGAAAATTAATGTTCTGAGACTCATCCTTCATTTTGTTAAAATTCTGACGCTCACTGGATCTTACTCTTTAATGTATTTTGTAATAGACTAAAACTTAGCAAAATAGAGAAAACTAGAAAACACACAAGGACTTATACTGGTTCGGCAGAACTTTTGCCTACGTCCAATTGTGATTTCCCTGGGTAGAGAAATCACGGCTTCTTCAATTTATAATAAAGTATACATACTTTTGCAAACCCTAGAACTAATCTCTCTCTCTCTTTTCTAGGCTGTCACAGATTTTCCCACACTGCCTTAACCCTTGCCGCACCCTATTTATATGCATACGGTGCAGTTTACATGTCCTTTACATATTATAAGTCCTATTCTAAGTGGAATAGGAAATTAGACTTCCTTTCCAATTCCAAATAGACTGATAGGATTTCTAATCTAAATTGAATAAGGAAACTAAGATTCTTTCCTAACCCTTTTAGGGAAGAATTGGTGCACCCTTTATTTCCTAAAACAATCGTAAACAAAAGAGGACACTAATTAACGAGCCAAAAACCTAACATGTTTTGTGCACTGTCATAGATTGAGTCCATTGCACCATCACAGTTTGAGTTACTATTAATGTGTCTGTTTGTTTGGGCTTTGAATTCTTACTCTGAATCTCACTGATTTTTTGCAGTTTAGATCGGACTCTCATCACATCATCATAATTTGTTCTTGCTGCTGCCGTTAATCTATGGGTTCTGAGCCATTGCGTCAAAGCTTTGGTATGTCCTGAACTTCGATGCGTTGTTTCCCCATGCTTTCTGTTTTAGACAGCGCGATTTTATGATTTTTAATTGATTGTTTGGTTTTTTCGGCCTATATTATTCATTTGCTCTATGCTTTGTTTCTCATTCTTGGTTGTCTCTGTGACCTCTGATTGTCCAGAGGTCTGATAGTTTCTTTCTTTTCTTTTCTCTTTTTTTTTTTAATTTTGTCTATGCAATTTTGTTATTGTTCGAAGGTCTCTTGCTGTCTCTGTGATTCTGGTTTAACCCAGTGTTCTTAATTCTTTATCGAATGTTGTTAGGCATTTTATATGTTTTTTGTTGGTTGCTTCATTTCTTTGTTGCGTTCTCAATTTTCCAAATCGTTGTTCGGAGGTCAGTTGCTTTGGTTGGTTTGTGTTTTCGTTATGTTTTTCTAGTAGTGAATTGTCTCATCCTCCCCGAAGTACTTTAGTAAGTGTTGTTGACAGCTGCGCTCTCTCAATGAACCATAAATATTTTCAGAAAAATGGTAGTGAACTTCCACAAATCATTTGAGTGTAATGACCATGATTTCATAAACAGATTACCCGAATCATGGTAATATTCTTTTACACCTATTTTACATTTAATGGTTATATTAAGTTGTTGAGTCCTTTTTTATTTTCTTGCGATTACGACAAATTAGGGTGGTCTCCCCAATCATTACGTTTTTAATACTGTTTGACCCTTAGGGTTATATTAGTAACATTATTATAAATGTTCCTGCTATAATATGTTGGGGTAGTCTACAGCTATACTGTCTTCCGCACCTTTAAAGAAGAAGCTAAAGAGTTTCCAGAATAACCATAATGATAATACATAAATGGTCCTTCATGTATGCGAAGGATGTCCTTGTGGTGTGCATCCCAAGCCTTGCTTGTCTTGCTAGCTTCAGATGCATTATGCTAATAAATTTGAGGATGTCGCTGTTATCTTAAGAATAATTTCAAATGCTATTATCGTAGGAAAGAGTTCACACATTTATGGATTCACTTCATAAGCCTATAAAAAGATGTTTTGACAATCATTTGGAGAATTCCTCTTTGGTTCTCACTTTTTGCTTAAGAGCTATAGTTCTAAACAGGGCGATCGTGAGATATACTTTTAAATTCGTTCCAATTAAGTTGTAGCCTTGATCAATATATTTTGTAGACTTGGCATTCGTGTTGTGTTTTTCGTTTTCGCGTCATACCCGATATTTAACGAGTCGTGTCGTGTAACACTCGTTAAAATAAACAGGTAAAATGATCCAACCCGAAATCAACTCGATAATATTAACAGATAATATGATCCAAATTTTCGCTTACCTAAAGTCTTTAATAGTTTTTTAATTAATGTAGAAGTGTAAAAAATATATATATAAACGCTCATAATGACAAGCTTTATAACTTTCATGAAGAGCTTAACTTCGAAATTTGCCACTATAATCATATAAATCATAGACCAAAATTTAATCGTTGATTGTTGTTTGCATTTACACTTCAATGTTCTCATCAAATTTTGTTTTTTCAGATTTTTATTTTTGAAAACAAGATCTATTAGAGGATGCAGGAAGATGAACGGTTTTGATCGTTAATATTATATTTAGAGTTTTGCGATTAGTGAAAATATTACTTGATGTTTATAAAGTTTTTACAAACTATATAACATTGACTCATATTTTAGTTAACCGTAAATATTGAAACGTGATATCAAAGATCTGAATCGTTCATCTTCTTACATCTACCAGATGATCGTATTTTCAAAAAAGAAAATTTTAAAAATGAAATTTAGTAAGAAGAATAAAGTGTAAATGACAATCGACATTTAAATATAAATTTAAGGTTTATCGATTATAGTGTTGGATTTTGAAGGTGATTGTGTGTGTGTGTGTATATATTTTACATTTTTTACACTTCTACAATAATTATTATTAATTTTAGGGTAAATTACACTTTCATACCTCAAGTTTGGGATCTATTTCAATTCCTTACAACATCTTTAAAACATTTCACTTTCATACCTTAAGTACTATTTTATTTCAAAATAATACCTCCGTTACATTTTCCATCCATTGATCTGTTAAATGCTGACGTGGCTGCCACATAAGTGCCACGTGGCTGCCAAATGTCTACCACGTGGCAAATAAAATATATTTTTAATTTTTTTTTAAAAAACCTCAGTTTTCTCAAAAAAAGAAAAAAAAAATTGAAACCAGTGCCTTCCCCCGCCCCCTCAGCGACCATAACCCAGAACCCAAAAACCTGCAAGAAGAAGAAGAAGAGGGAGAAAAATTCCACCCGAGATTAGGTGGATCTACCACAAAACCAGTCCAAAAATTATCTCAAACTCAAAGCCTTTTCAAAACCCACCCATATTGAAAATCATGAGGTCCTAACCCGAGGGGGGGTGGGGAAGGAGGGAAGGTCGCGCAAGGGTGGGGGAGAGGGGGAGGGGGGACATACTGGGTTTGGGGTTTTTTTTTCCTTCTTCTTCCTGCTACTGCTGCGGTAGGTTTTTTTTTTTTTTTTCCTTTTTTCTCCCTCTTCTTCTTCTTCTTGCTGTTGCAGCAGCATGTTTTTTGGGTTTTGGGTTAGAGATAGGGATGTGGGTCACTGGGGGGTGGGGGGGGGGAGGGATAGTGGGTTTCATTTTTTTTTTTTTTTTTTTGAGAAAATTCAAGTTTTAAAAAAAATTATTTTATTTGCCACGTGGCAGACATTTGGCAACCACGTGACATATATGTAGCAACCACATCAGCATTTAACAGATCAATGGATGAAAAATGTAACGGATATATTATTTTGAAATAAAATAGTACTTAAGGTATGAAAGTGAAATGTTTTGAAGATGTTGTAAGGAATTGAAATAAACCCCAAACCTGAGGTATGAAAGTGTAATTTACCCTTAATTTTATTAATTTTGCCCTCAAATAAAAAACATTATTCATGAGAGTTTGGAGGATTTTAAAAATCTGAACAATAATGTAAGCGTAACTATTATCTACTCGTGGAGAAATAATGATGAATCACGAGTGTTTATATATTCTTTCACATTTTCATACTTGTATGTATGTCTCCTTAGTTCTTGCCTATACAAATATTATACTAGTTTATTTTAATTTTGGACAACAACATGTTGAGTAAAATTTATCTTAGTAATGATAATAAGGAACTCTCATAATAACAATAAATAATGACTAAAATTTTTTTTTTTAAAACTTATATAGAATAATAATACAAAATTATATATTTATAGAATATATTGTATATATTAATATGCCTATTGTATTTTACAATAAATCTTTTAGTAATTAAACTTTAAAATGATCAAAATAATTTTTTTCTTAATGGGTCGAAACAGGTTACCCACGTGTATACCCGTTAAGAACCCGTTATCAACGGGTTCTTAACGGGTCACCCGATAATGACCCGATAAGTTATCGTGTCGACCTGAAACCCGTTATTTTCGTGTCGTTTTCATATCGTGTCATCGTGTCGTGTCAGAAACTGCCAGGTCTAATATTTTGTGTGTCTTTTGGTTGTACTCATCCTGATTTTATGTCTTTTAGTCGTGGTAATTCATATTTACACTTGTTTATTAGTTTGGAATTAAACATGCAGTGCACACCTTTAGAGCCTCATATTAATTGTTAAAGTATGCCTTACAAAGTTTGGGCACCATCATTTCCATTTGTGCTTCTAATTTATAGAACTAGGGGCTAAAAAGAGTATATTTTGTTATTGCATTATTCATTTACTCAAACTTTCAAATTTACGCTTTTCATTATGCACAATATGTTGATGTGAAGTGAATTAAATCTAAATAATTTGTGCCTTTCTGTCTATTTTATTCATGCATGCCTTGCATTACTGTGGTTCTACTGCATTTTCTAGATTGCTCACAAGATTGGTATTAGCAATAATGGTTGCCTAACAACAAAATATCCTCATCTTGCATAGGTTCAAAATCGATCTTATAGTGCAAGATAGCATGAATCAACACAATTTCCTCATGATGCGAATGCATGCCAAAAAAAAATCTGTGTTTCTTGCCACACTCTGGTGATAAAGGATGGATATGAGGATCCTTTCGTGGTGCCGCCAACTCTGGAAATTTTGATTGGCGAGAAAAAAATTTCAGCTCTCTTTTGGAAATCAAAACAGTGACTTTGGGAAGATGGACTTCATCATTCATGGACTACTCCAAGACCAACCACTCTCAAGCCCAACGATTGCCTTAGTCAAACCACAAACACCTGCTACCACTGCAGGAAAACAAATTATGACTGAAGCAACCCCCACCCCATTGATGTCTTCCCAGCAACTAGATCAACAACCCCAATCAGCTGCACCCACCAAGACTTCAAAGAGAGCTTTGTTTCCTGATCAAGCAAACAAATTTGACAGGTAAAGTTTTCCTCTGGATTAATGTTCTCATGTGCAAATCTTAAGAAACATGCTTCTTTTGGGTATATGTATACGTTTTGCTGCTCATGAAAAACCTTCGCACCAATCTTTCGCACTCTTTTCCCTGGCTATCGCATTTCTCTCCAACCTTATAAGTTTGTGCCTTGGTTCACAACAAAAAACCTTGCGACGACCAAACAGAGAAAATCAATTCTGCCAGAATTGCTAGAGAATTCCATAATCTAGTTGTCCCCAAAATTGAACCAACCGACAAAGTGTCAATAGCCACACTCAGAACAAAAGCTCAAACCAAAAAAACCAAAGATAGGTAAATTACAATTTGTTTTTCGTGCACATGCCTACATAACATCCATCATATTAGCGTTTGTTAAACTATGATTTATGTTTTTTGCTATAGTGTGGAAGATGTCCACTCTCAGAAAAAATGAACACCACAACTACTGCTGCAGGGCGTTCTGCATGTTTTTGGCTTTCAACATTTTTTCTTGAAAACTTAGTTGCTTGAACAAGAACGAAACACTTTTTATGTTTTTTGTTAACTATTGAAATAGGTGCTTGGCCTGCAAGACATATGTTACTGCAAGGGCAAAATGTGTGAACTGCATGTTACTTCTATTTCTTATGAAAACAGGCGTCCTGCATGTTTTTTGCTTTGAACATTTGTGCTCAAAAACTTAAATGCTAGAACAAGAACGGAACACTTTTTATGTTTTTTTGCTAAAACCCTAGCCTATAGGACATATATTTTGCCACCTTGACTGTAGAGGCAAGATTTGTGTCAACTGCATGTTGCTTCTGTTTATTAGGGAAACATAACATTTTTTGCAACCACATATTTTGTAATCAGGAACCTTCATTTTCATCCTATTAATTGTACAATGTCTTTTCCTATCAGCTAAGTTGAATGTATATAAAAACAAAGCTGCTTATCTTACCGACCTCATTCACTCATCCATCTCTTTGTTCATTCATGATTGTGTTGAATTTATTCAGATAATATGTGTCTTATTCATGCAATTCAGAATGATGCATTCAAGTCCCGCAACAAAACGCGAGCATATTTTCTAGTTTTCTTCTAAATCCTGTGTTTGCATGATCATTTTCTTCTTCTTTGTGTTGTGTGGCTCAGGTTTTTTCAGGGTCCTTTACAATTTTTAATTGATTGTCTCTACATTATCTACTATGGCCTACAAACAATTGAAACAAGGGGTGTGATATCCACACACCCTATTTTACTTCTCACACCTTTTAATTTTCGGCCGTCGGATCGGATGAATTGAAGAAGATCAACGGACATAAATTATCAAGGGACGTGTGAGAAGTAAAATGTGATGTGTGGATAGTACACCCCTTGAAACAATCACCCTCGCAAAATAATATGATCGGTGTTGCAAGGGAATGTAGCTCGGTTATTTACAAGCAGTTATTTTTCTGTTAAAGAATGAATCTTATATTAATGAAATAAAAGATTTTGTATGTGCTTATAATAAGTGGTTGAGGTACTTTTCATATTGTCAATTAATTGGTTTTATGGTGGAACTTCAACTATCTTCATGGCATTGGAACGGTTGTCTCATGTATGAGGCATAACGGCATCATGTGCTCCACATCCTTCGAGTTGTGTTATCCACATATTAGCCTTAAAATTCATTACACATGAAGAGACATATTAAGAATAAATCTTATATTGATGAAAAGAGAGATTTTTATAATGAAATCTCAACTTTCTTTCATTTCCAACAATATGACCACACGAAAAGAGAGAAAAAGTATAACTTCGGAGATAAGAAATCAAATAAAAGGACAACAATACGACCACACGAAAAGAAAAGAGAGAAAAAAAGAGGAAACTTTCTTTGTGGGCAGAAAGATGTAGACTAGTATTGTCCAAATCAAGAACTTAAAACACTAGTCTTTTTATTTGAATGACGACATTCTAGAAAATTAGATTTAGGCCAATAAATAGTTCATATTTCAGTATAAGATCGATAGACATTTTATTTTCTAACCTTGAGAGACTGAGGAGCTACTATCTTCTACTCCCTTAACGTTCTGATACTTGTACAACTTGGCACATAACAGAAAATAACCGAAGTTGAGCACACCTATCACAACCACCACCCAGTACACATTGTCTATCCTCCCTTCGTTTATATCATCCGGCAGCCATTCCGTAACCCTCCGAACAAGATCAACCAGCGCCGTGCTCAAGTAAAAAGCAATGGCTATTATCATCGCGACCATTGCAGTTGCCGTGGTATGAAGTGACGCTGGAAATTCTTGATAGCAAAACTGAAGTTCCCCCGGGAAATGAAATGCTTCACCGATGCCCACCAAAACCAACTGTGGGAATAACCACATGACGAACATTGGCACCTTGGAACCGTGAGCTGTTTTGAGACGCTTTGACTCGACTAATGCGGAAACAGCCATGCCTGTGATATTTAGGACATGACCAATTCCTAGTCTTTGGAGGGGAGTCGGAGATTTATGGGTCAGTTTCTGCCAGACGGGATATAGGATACGATCAATTATTGGGAGAGCGATGCAAGTGGCGATTGTAACCACGACCAGGACAGATCCAACCGGGACTTTGAAATGTGATCCGATGTGACGGTCCATCTTTAGAGCTTGCAGGACCGTTAAGCTCATTTGAATCGCTATTGGGGTACTTATAAATATGCTGGATGACCACAAGGGGAAAATTCTAATGATAGTTTTGAGATCTTCTACTTGCTGGAGTGTGCACAACCTCCATGGCCTTGCAATTGAGCCGTCGGGCTTCAAGTCCCCTTCTGTTTCCAGGGCTGCACTGTTCAGGAATCTGCAACAAGAGAGCGAAAGGAAAATTTCTTATCATCGTTATATAATGGCACTGTGTTTCCTAAAGAAATAGTACCGTGTATCCTTGCGTACTTAACAACATGATGATTACAGATAGAAAACCTGTGAGCTTAACATTCCATTTCCGGATACTAGCAATAAAGAAGACACAAGATAAAATCAATGTGAGGATGCAGAACATGTGGAAATTCTGGTACCTGAAACTCTTTTTAGGTGCTGCGGGAGTTGTCTTTGCCTCTCCTTCGTTGTGGTAGTGGTAATCCTCCCTTCGGGGTGGGAGTTTAACATTCCATTTCCGGATACTAGCAACAACAACACGAGCTATATTCACGAATGGGCTACCTTGTGGCTTATCACGATGATAGAAATGGATTCCAGATGAGAATATAACCAGACCAATCAAATTAACAAGAGCAGATAGGCCGAATCCCAACCCCCAACTGACACAGTCCTCAATATACACAACGGCAGTAGCACTTACAACATGCGCGGTATACATGGCAAAGAAAAACCAGTTAAAGAAAATCCCTTGATTTTTAGGCTTGTCAAATTGGTTTGCTCCCATTGTTGCTATGGTAAAGCGAGTGCCTCCCAGTCCAATTGATCCCAGCGTTATACTAGCATATAGGACTGCAAACTGAACTTTTGATGGTGTTTCGCACAAGCTAGATCCATTCTCACATGAAGGGGGCCTCAAGGAATCAAGAGTTGCAGTCAAAGTGAATAGGACCAATCCCTGCGAAGAATAAATGTAATGAATTTAAAAATGAGACTAGACGTGTGTTGAAAAATTTTCAGAGAACAAGTTGGTTCAACAGGAAAATTGAAAAATGCGATGATATGTATTGCCCGCAAGTACCAGAGGTACAGCTCAAATACGAGAAGAAAGTAAGGAAACCTTCCTACCGTGTCTCTAGCACCAACTATTTAAGGATTCAGATGCTTCGTTGTAGGCTAATACTGCTCCATTAATCGAAGAATTGAAAGTGTATTATCCTATAAAACTCAACATTATGTTGCAAATTGGAAGTGTATTATCCCACATCAACAATTAACAGAACTATCATGGCTATGTGAGCGTGTGTGTTAGAGTAGAGACATAGTGAGGGTATTACCAGAAAAGAGACACAAGACGAGATCAGGATGACAGGGAAACAGCCAAAGAAGGAGTCTGCAACAATTGCTCCAATGATAGGAAATAAAGTAGTGCAACCATTGACAACATTTGACACCTGAGTAGCATCAATGCTCTTCACGTTAAACTCCTCAATCAGATACACAACTAGATTTGCTTGCCATCCTCCAGCAGCAAGTGTCAAGCACATTAAAGTTCCTGCTCAAAACAAAATAAGATCACATGGTTTGCTAAGAAAGAAGTTGTCTTTTTCACTTCCTTGTAGTCATAAGTGAAGAACAGAAGTGCATGAGAGAGAGAGAGAGAGAGAGAGAGAGAGAGAGAGAAACCTATGATGAATAAAAAGATGATCCAACCACCGCGTTTACCACCAGCATCCACCATTCGTCCTTCACTGTCCACGGAGAGTGATGCATCCATGTTACAACCCAGCTGGTGTAACTGTGTCAGAGTGGTTTCCTATTGTCGAGATGTATGTTCACAAACTCCCATCGTAATTTAAACGTGTAAACAAGCTAGTGCAGTCCAGTATATGCCACACTAACAGTGGTCCAGCATCCCTTCTGTTATTATCAAAGAACCCAACTAAGCAAGCTTTCCTATCATTAAGCACCAACTTTCAACTTTCCACTAGTTGTAGCACTGAGATAAATCCAGCCACAATCATTGAGATGCTGCAACTTTTGACTAATTAAGTTTTTGAGCACCAAATCAGCCTTCAAGAAGACCTATTTGAAGGAAACCTCAAGCAAGGGTTTTAACTCAAGTAAGCAAGTTCATGTTACTAGGAGCAGTTATGTGAATCTCTAATCACACCGTAATTTTTGCACTCATTTTCAACCTCCTGCACTCCTATGTGAGTAGAAAGAACGTAAAATATACAGTTTAGAGTGCATATGGTTAAAAAATGAGCTTGAAAATCGTAACCCTATGACAACGACATCCAACAATTAAGAATTGGCTTATTATTGTTGGCTAACATACTTGCCATAGTAGGTATACCAATAATGCTGGAAATGATAAATTATTCACAAGATAACAAAATCGATATTTGATTTTCCATCTCCAAAATCGTTCCTATAAGTAGGGAGAAAAAGTATAACTTCGGAGATAAGAAATCAAATAAAAAGACAATAATATGACCACACGAAAAGAGAGAAAAAAAGAGGAATCTTTGTGAGCAGGAAGACGTAGACTAGTATTGTCCAAATAAAGAACTTAAACACTAATCTTTTTATTTGAATGACGGCATTCTAGAAAATTAGATTTAGGCCAATAAATAGTTCATATTTCAGTATAAGATCGATAGACATTTTATTTTCTAGCCTTGAGAGACTTAGGAGCTACTATCTTCTACCCCCTTATCGTTCTGATACTTGTACAACTTGGCACATAACAGAAAATAACCGAAGTTGAGCACACCTATCACAACCACCACCTAGAACACATTGTCTATCCTCCCTTCGTTTATATCATCCGGCAGCCATTCCGTAACCCTCCGAACAAGATCAACCAGCGCCGTGCTCAAGTAAAAAGCAATGGCTATTAAGGATTCAGATGCTTCGTCGTAGGCTAATACCGCTCCATTAAGCGGAGAATTGAAAGTGTATTATCCTATAAAACTCAACATTATGTTGCAAATTGGAAGTGTATTATCCCACATCAACAATTAACAGAACTATCATGGCTATGTGAGCGTGTGTGTTAGAGTAGAGACAGAGCGAGGGTATTACCAGAAAAGAGACAAGATGAGATCAGGATGACAGGGAAACAGCCAAAGAAGGAGTCTGCAACAATTGCTCCAATGATAGGAAATAAAGTAGTGCAACCATTGACAACATTTGACACCTGAGTAGCATCAATGCTCTTCACGTTAAACTCCTCAATCAGATACACAACTAGATTTGCTTGCCATCCTCCAGCAGCAAGTGTCAAGCACATTAAAGTTCCTGCTCAAAACAAAATAAGATCACATGGTTTGCTAAGAAAGAAGTTGTCTTTTTCACTTCCTTGTAGTCATAAGTGAAGAACAGAAGTGCATGAGAGAGAGAGAGAGAGAGAGAGAGAGAGAGAGAGAGAGAGAGAAACCTATGATGAATAAAAAGATGATCCAACCACCGTGTTTACCACCAGCATCCACCATTTGTCCTTCACTGTCCACGGAGAGTGATGCATCCATGTTACAACCCAGCTGGTGTAACTGTGTCAGCGTGGTTTCCTCTTGTCGAGATGTATGTTCACAAATTCCCATCGTAATTTAAACGTGTAAACAAGCTAGTGCAGTCCAGTATATGCCACACTAACAGTGGTCCAGCATCCCTTCTGTTATTATCAAAGAACCCAACTAAGCAAGCTTTCCTATCATTAAGCACCAACTTTCAACTTTCCACTGGTTGTAGCACTGAGATAAATGCAGCCACAATCATTGAGATGCCGCAACTTTCGACTAATTAAGTTTTTGAGCACCAAATCAGCCTTCAAGAAGACCTATTTGAAGGAAACCTCAAGCAAGGTTTTTAACTCAAGTAAGCAAGTTCATGTTACTAGGAGCAGTTATGTGAATCTCTATCACACCGTAATTTTTGCACTCATTTTCAACCTCCTGCACTCCTATGTGAGTAGAAAGAATGTAAAATATACAGTTTAGAGTGCAGATGGTTAAAAAATGAGCGTGAAAATCGTAACCCTACAACAATGACATCCAACAATTAAGAATTGGCTTATTATTGTTGGCTAACATACATGCCATAGTAGGTATACCAATAATGCTGGAAATGATAAAGTAGTCACAAGATAACAAATTAAGCCGCACTAAGGACTGATGGGAAATGAGTTTTGGTATTAATTAATAGCAAAGAGAAGATTCTTTCATCAAAGAAAAATATCTAAAAGCATATCTAGTAAGAAACTCACTGCTCCACTCTATAACTCTGTAAGAGCAAAAGGTGAGTTAAAAAAACTGCTAAATAATTCATGGATAAGCCATGAGGGATCAACTACTTTCTGAGGGAGGGAAAATTGTGGGTGTGACGGTCACACTGTCACGTGGGGAGATTAATCCACAAGTTATGGTATAGGTAGACAACGGGGGACTGAGGGTTGACTTTTCTTGTCCTAGGGTATGAGATTACTAAATAGATACACATGCTATAACATGAATAGATTAGAAAGAACGCTCAAAACATTTCTCCTCCTTGAGGATTCACTTACTCATGGATTGCAGATTGTGTTATAAAATATCTACGGTAATCAACATGATACAGAATTTTCCTTCTGGTGAGCAACAAACCAGAAGAGAACTGATCAGCAGTAGAACAAATGTCACAACCATAAATTGATCCATCAAACAAAAGGTCGATAACTTGCGAACAAAAATCCCAAATTACCCTCACAAGGAATAAATAAAGGTATTTATTGAATCGTAGTTAGGTCTGCCAATACAATCGTGCTATACATGATCCGTTGGTACAGCAAAAAAACCAAAAAAAAAATAAATAAAGATACAAACAAGATAAATAGAATACAAACCGCCAAAAGGAAAGAACAAAGAGGAACTGACCTCAAAAATAATATAGAGGTCTATTAAAATTGACGTGCAATCATTGTTGAATAATCAGCAAACACACCTAAGTAATGATGTAGATGAAATAGGACGATCATGGTTACTTGATCAGCAGCCTACTAAATCTTTGAACACAAAGCTCGCTGATGATTGCAATATTTTGATCACAATAACCTTTTTGATCAAAGAGCACTGGAAGTCTAAGTCTTTCTACTTTGTCGACATAGAAATCGAGTAATGCTGCTTTTCATATTAAGCATACTCTGGATTGAGTGCAATAGCCTCTCTGTAAATCATATCTTTCATTTGCTCTTCAACCAAGGGCTGTTGCTCGAAATCAAAGGAGAACGGCTCAGTGCAGATTGGTTCATCAGCTACGTCATGTAGTCTTTCCAGGTAAGGATGAGCTAATGCTTGTTCAACTGCAGAAGCACAAGTTGTACAATTAAAACTCACAATCAGGACCTCAATGTGGAAGACATTCTATACATATTTTTGTCGGAAGCACCAAAAGATTGACATGGGAATAGAAATTACCAGTTATCCTTTTAGTAGGATCAAACGTCAACATTCTGTCAACAAGATCAATGGCCATTGGATTAACATGTGGGAAAACCCTCTCCAATGGTTGACGGGGATGCTGGGCGAGCTGCCTTATATATCTTCTAGCATCCTCATTCCGAACGGACCCCAGATCAGACTCAGTTGGTGTCCCAAGAAGCTATAACAGAAAATACAAAGTATGTATTAGTATTCATTTAGCAGATATTGCTTTCCAAAAATAGCTAAATAATTTAGTCATGTACGAACATGGATGAAAGTGGAAAGTAGAACACAACTAACTACTACAGATATGTAGGGATTCCAATGAAGTATTCAGTAGTGTAACATCATGGGTTTAATTGCTATGTACTTTATGTATGCACAGTAGCCGCTCAAGTTTGGGCACAGCACTTCATTTTTACAAATGTAGAATGAGTACTTTACAGGACAGTCACATTTCATTTCTTCTAAACCGGTGATTCTTAAATAACACAATCAAAGTCAGGTCATGTCGAATTCAACTTTTATTTATACTTGTCTGTAATTCATCTTACCTCTGTCAATAGGCGCATCTGATGCACATGATCTTTGCCCGGAAACAAAGGTTTCCTATTCATAAGCTCCATAAAGATGCAACCCACAGACCACACATCAATAGCGGCAGTGTAGTCTGAAGAGTTCAACAGAAGCTCAGGTGCCCTGTACCATCTCGTCACAACATACTCTGTCAATAACTCATTCTCTGCAGTGGGACGAGCGAGGCCAAAATCACATATCTTAAGATCGCAATTAGCATTCAACAAGAGGTTGCTAGGCTTCAAGTCTCTGTGAATAACATTCGCCGAGTGTATATATTTCAGCCCTCGAAGAATCTGATACATGAAGTACTGCAAGGCATTCCAACATATACCAATTAGTCCTCAAATAATACAACCATTTATTTCACTCACTACCAATGGAACTTGGTTGACGAAATTAAAATGTAAACACTTGCAAGTACCTGACAATGCTCCTCCGATAAACCCTGATTCGAGCGAATAATTTGATGCAGGTCGGTATCCATGAGTTCCGTGGCAATGTACACATCCGAAAATTCTCTCCTTAGAGGTGGAGGAATCACATCCCGGATAGCTATTACCTGTTTGACAATCGTAAAGTTTCCACTTTTAGCAAGTAATTCATGCAAAATCCTCCAATCTTTTGACAACCTTCTAATTCAAGCTGTTCAGCTAATTAACTAATACAGTAATTTTCTCCTTTTAGAATCTCTAACCAATAAATGTAAAACTAGAAATAGTAAAAATCTAAAGAAGTCAACTTTCTCATTAATTCAAGAAATTAGAGCTAAATCGAATCAATTAGCATTAATTAAAAGCAAATTAATCTCACATTTTCGTGATCCAAATGGCGAAGCAGCTTAATCTCGCGAAGCGTGCGCTTGGCGTCCATGTGATTGTCGAAAGCGTTGGCGATTTTCTTGATCGCCACCATCTCCTTCGTCTCCGAATTCAAAACCGAGCTGCAAAAAACACTCCGATCAACAAAAACCTAAATCGCAAGAAGAAGAAATCGATGCCGGGGGAAAAAACGACGTACCAGACGATGCCGTAGGCTCCGCGGCCGATCGGCATGATCGGAGGGCGGTATTTGTTGGTGATCTCGAAGAGGTTGCCGAAGATGTTGTACTGGATGTACTGGCCGCCGTGGGACGGCACCGCCGGGAAATCGCCGTTAGGTGGAGTGAGGTCGGCCATTTCGAAATACTGTTCCGAGTCCGAGACGCGACTTTCTCTCGCTAGGAGTCTTCAGTTTTCTCTCCCTAGAAATTTGCTACCGATGTGTTGAGTCGGTGGTGGTGGAGGAGTTGACGAAGAAGAGAGGAGAAGCTTTTAAAGCCGAGGGGAGGAAGAAGCGCGCCAGAGAGAATTGTGAGGACGCGTTTCGGGGAAAGGATCGGAGGGCTAGGATTTCGGCCGCCTCTGATGGACGGATGAGATTCGTTCAACGTTTTCACCCGCCATCACTTCGGTTTATTTATTATTTTCTTTTGTGACCGCTTTTTGGAATTTTTTTTGTTTTTTTTGAGTATTTTAAGGGGGAGTGATTGCGTGTGGGTGGTGTCAGTGTTGAGGCACTGCGTCTGTGGATAACTGTGGACCGTTGACTAGTATTTGTATTTGCTTTGCATGCTGATGAAAATATGTGCTAATATTTAATATTTCACTTTTTTTTTTCTTATAACAATATATTTACATTAAAGAGTTGAAAAAATAAATTAATATCAAACTGCCTTACGTAAAATTTGAATTTAAAAATTTTCACTTATAAGTAAAGAGAAATATGCTAACCACAACTGATCCAAAAAACAACAATTTAATTGGTTCATAATTTATCTCCAAAAAAAATTGTTCACAAGTAAATCCCAATATTATGTATTACGTACGATGGAGAAAACAAAATTGAGGACAATTATTATACATAGAAAACAAGAAATAGGATATCTACTTTCATTTTCCAAGTGAAAGAGATCAACAGATGGCGGTTTTTTTAATCCTAAAATTTTGTTCCATGTAGTTTTTATTAAGAACTATTTTAAAGAATTTTTTTAGTTTTTGAAGAGTTTTTATGTTTTGGAGATAGGATTGAAACTTATGTTTCTATTTTTATTAATTTTTTAAAATAATCTTTATTTTTGAAATTTAAAAATAAAAATAAATAAATAAAAAAAGGTTGAAGGGAAAACCAAATCCAAAACCATGTTGATGCTCATTGAGTGAGCAAAGTAGATAATTAGTTTAGTGAAATGGAAAGAAAGATAAACAAATCAGTTACTTAATTGTCTATTAGCATTGACAAGAACAGGATAAGAGTTTTAATGTGAAGAGCTAACCCACTTGTGAAAACAAGGACAAGATTCGAAGGATGAGAAGTAGTGCGTGGTGCTCCATTATTGGTCTACGTTTTCAAGAATTTGCGTGTCTCGTCATCATGCTTCGTCGCTTTCTGCGTGACCTGAAAACCTACTCATAAAAAAGTCAGTGTTTTAACAACACGTTTTTCAGCCAATTATTGGAAAAATTCACACCTCCGCTTCCCATATGAGATTTATCGTTGGAGATACGTTTGGCAAATGGGTTGTGTTTGTCATGTTCGTGTGGTTTTCACGACAAATCTGTTATTTTAACAGGTCATGCTGTATCGTGTCAAACTTGTTAAGATAACATGTGATCCAATAACAACTCAACTCGTTAACTGATCATATCATTTCGTGACTGGTTAATAGGTCATGCGAGAAATTGTCATGTCTAATGCTTAGATCTCACAAACGATTATTATCGGGTTCCTCCTAATATCACTTATACACCCAATGTTAAAATTCTAGATACGCCACTGCTTATATACGTGGTGTTTTACTCCTAATATCACTGATAGTTTTTGTGATAAGTCTTATCCTAATTAAGTTAAGGACAGTAACAATGATATTGCTGGTGCGAACCATCCCGAGGTTTACCATTTATAAAGATTGACTTTCTTGGTATCTTTTAGTGTTTGGTTTGGAAAACGTTTGGATTAGGGTCTGTTGAATTCTTCATTCAAGGTAGTTGATTTCATGAGGAAATTGCCTATCCATATTCCCATGTCACTAAACACATATAATATTTAGGTTAAAAGGAGTGGGAAAGGAGGAATGATTATTCATACAATGCATATTGTAGCTTCATTATTTTCTATTATTTTTTGGAAAGATATGCAGATCATGAAGCTGCATGCTAATTGATGATGACCAACTTAAATTGGCTTGATTTGTACTTTAATTGAATTATTAGGGCTAGGGTTATATCTTAGAGGATGCAAATGGTAGGTGTTAGGTAAGCATTGGCACTTTTCCAAGCACAAAAGTCCAAGTATATTCAAACTCTCTTTCTACTTCCCTTTTAAAAAAGATAATAAAATTATATCCTTTCCTAAAAGTTGATTTCACTTGACCATTTGAACAAAAAGGTCATTATATTCCCTTCTATGTGATTTAAAAAGTCTCATTCAAATACAGTCTATATTGAAGGCTCAAGCTATAATATTATCCTTTCAATTTGCAAAGATTTTAGACTTTAATCGCATAGATGAAAAGACGATATATAAATGTGAAAATTTTAATACCTAGTTGTGACTAATCTCGTATTAATAGGCACTTCCATCGTGATGTGTGCCATTTTAAAAAAATACGTATAGTACTCTAAGAACTAACATATATACCGTCATAAAATAGTACCCCTTCATTCTCTAAATAACCAAAGGCTAGAATATCGTAGAGATGAAAGGACGATATATTTTTAACTTACATCTATCCAATTATCCAAACAACTATTGAATTCTCCAATTTCAAATGAAAATTAAAGAAAATAATTCGAACTGTTTTGCTCTTATAATTTAGGGTTTGATTTGACTCCTAATTAGGTTCATAATTCAGATCGATGCTTAAAAGTGTGGCACCTGGCATTAGAAATCTTTTTTTAGTCAAGATTGAAACACAACGTAGAAAATGGGCAAAGTTGACCTTGACATTTATGCATGCAAGTCGATGAGCTATTTTCTGAGATGGACCCTAGCAAAGCATGCATGAAGTTTATACTGATCAACGATTGTGACTTACCTACATACATAGGAGTTTTTTATGGTGTTCCGGATATCGAATTAAATCGTTAAATCTTTACTCAAAAACACACAAGAATTAAAATTCAACAATAAAAAAATTGTTAGAGTTAATGTAGAAATATAGAAAATAATCTGAATGATGATTTTGAGGTATGACTTGAATCATTTCTTTGAAGTGTTATTTGCCCTCACTCAAATGAGTTTGCTAAAAGGTTCTCGGCAAATCACTTACAGGATACAACAAAGTATGAAATATTCGATTAGCAAAACCGAATTGTATTCCCCTAGAAATAACTAGAAATAAATTGTATGAATGTAATGAAAAGAGAAGAGAGAGCAAAGAAATTGTGTAGATAACAAATTCTGAATGAATCTTCTCTTATGCCAATGCTACCAATATATAGAGAGTATTGCACCCGTTAGACACATCATTTGGTTTGAGTATGCCTTTTTACCATGGGATACAACTTATTGTAGCAGTATATCCAATGGACATATCTGATACAAAACACCAATTACCCAAAGGTCATATATGTTATAAAGCATGCGGTCAGATGCCCAGTCAACAATGAAAAGTTGCAATGCTTCAAATTGAATAGCTTTAATTATTGGATGCTGACATATATATGAAAGTCCCAAAAAGACTTAAGTTGCCTGAAACAACTAACAAACCACGAGGTATGCTCTCAATCAAATTAAGGTCATTGTATGGGCTGAAACAATCTGGACGAATGTGGTATAATCATCTCAGTGAGTATTTGATTGAAGAAGGATATATCAACAATGTCATTTGGCCTTGTGTGTTCATTAAGAAATCCAACTCTAGATTTGCTATAGTAGCATTATATGTCGATGATATGAACCTAGTTGGAACCTCTGAAGAGATCAATAAAATTGCTGAATATCTGAAAAACGAATTTGAAATTAAAGACCTTAGAAAAACAAAATTTTGTCTCAGCCTACAGATCGAGAATTGTGCTAGTGGAATTTTGGTCCACCAATCAGCTTACATTGAAAAAATCCTGAAGCGATTTAGTATGGACAAGGCTTATCCACTCAACACACTAATGGTTGTTCATTCTTTGGACATTGAGAAAGATCCATTCCGTCCAAAAGAAGATGATGAACTAGTCCTTGGTCCAGAAATACCATATTTGAGTAGAATAGGTGCTTTATTGTATTTAGCATAATGTACTAGACTAGATATAGTTTTTTCAGTCAACTTGTTAGCAAAGTATAGCTTTGTTCCAACAATTCATCATTGGAAGGGAGTCAAAGATGTATTGCATACCTTCATGGGACAACAGACATAGGTCTCTTCTACTCAAAGAAATCCACAAATGACCAGGTTCTTGTTGGATATGCAGATGCTGGTTTTCTCTTTGATCCAAATAAAACTCATTCACAAACTGGATATGTGTTTAAGAATGGAGATACAACAATCTCTTGGCGCTCAACAAAGCAAACATTAGTTGTTACATCTTCAAATCATTCAGAAATACTTGTCTTACATGAAGCAAGTCGTGAATGTTCTTGGTTAAGATCAATGATCCATCATATTCGGAATTCTTGTGATCTACCTTCAAAGACAGACATTCCAACTGTCATCCATGAAGATAATGCAGCCTGTGTTGCCCAAATGAAAGAAGGATTCATCAAGGGCGATAAGACTAAACACATATCTCCAAAGTTTTTCAATGCGCATGAGCTTCAGGAGGCTAAAGTTATTGAAGTCATATAAATTCGTTCCAACGAAAATTTGGCAGACTTGTTCACCAAATCTCTACCAAAATGCACGTTTCAAAAGATAGTGCAAAGTATCGGATTACGTTGACTTACCAATCAGATAAATTTGGAGAATGCGGAATCAATGGGAGATATATATCAGGGGGAGCATCCATGATACATGCATGTTACACTACTTTTCCTTTGATTAGGATTTTTCCCACTAGGTTTTTCCTATCAAGGTTGTAACGAGGCAACATAAGCATAACAATCCAAGTAAAGTTGTACTCTTTTTCCTTCGCTATGGTTTTTTTCCCACTGGGTTTTTCTAAGCAAGATTTTAATGAGGCAACTGATGTTGATATGTGGGCAACCAAGGAGGAGTGTTGAAAATGCTAGTGGATTAATGAATGCCCACAGTGATATTGGAAACCTTGGTAGATTTTTTCAATACCCACACATATTGGATTTGCAACATTGGCAGTGTTGATATGTGGACTCGGAAATGAAGGAGATCATTTTTCAAAAGTTGTGTTGTAAATTTTCAAAATGTAATAATACGGAGTTGCTCTATAAATAGAACACTCCGACTGCTATCAACAGACATAGAAAAGAAAAAAAAAAAAAGATAAATAACATGAGTATCTATTCCTCCTACTTTTATTAGTCATTCCCTTGTGTTACAATTATAGTGTGATATTTTACACCTACTTCACTCCTGTCATTAGTAAAGGTTATTGCTCTAACTTTTACCTATTTATAACAAAATGCCTATTATACACACACACACATACATACATACATACATATATATTATATTCTTGAAACATCCTACAATCCTTTCCTATTTTAAGAATATATAATAAAAGGTATTACAATAATTCTCTCTTTATAATTAATCATAAACATACCGATATAATCATGCATACAATAAAGGTGTCTTTCGAATTAAACCCTTAATTAGTGTAAGTAATTCAAAGTTATAATGAATGCGATGGTGACCTAAGTTTAAACCTACTATTCTTATGTTAAAACCGGAATCACTACACACATGACTATGTCTTATTTTCTTAAAGAAATTTTTGAACTAATTAAGCATTATTATGGCATTGTGCCTCATCCTGGTTTCATAAACATTTACAAGAGAAACCCCAACTCTTGGCAGAAGCGGCACCACTTCTTATGTTCATATAGGTGAGGTTCCTTCCCATGTCCCTACTACTATAAACATAACTACAAATAACCTCATTAAGAGATAAAATTCATCCTCCTAAACGTAGCAGTCTTGCACCGATCATCCTGGAATAAGCTATATATTAATTTTCAATGCTTTTACAATCACTTAACAATAACTTGTTATTACCCATTAAACTTTTAAACTAGTAATATTCTAGACAAAGTCGGGTTACCATTTTTGGTGGCTAATTTTCAATAAAGGATTTTAGCCTCATTCCACTAGATGTACTAGCTACCAAAACTCTTGAAAGTACTTTCATTAACGGATTTGCCAAGTTATTACTTGATTTAACATAAATAATATTAATAACTCCATCAGTTATTAATTGCTTGACATATTCATGTCTCAAGCTAATATGTCAAGACTTTCCATTGTATACCTTATTATATGCTCTAGACAAAGCAGCCTCACTATCACAATATAAAGAAACAGATGGCATTGATTGTGGTCACAACTCTATTTCCAATAATAAATTTCTAATCCATTTCGCTTCTTTACCTGCTGTTGCTAATACTATAAATTCAGATTCCATAGCTGAATGTGTTGTACATGTTTGCTTCTTCGAAGCCCAAGAAATTGCTCCTCCGATAATTGTAAAAATCCACCCTGATGTAGACTTATTATCATTAGCCCTTGTTATCCAACTTGCATCTGAATAACCTTCAAGTACTACTGGAAACTCAAAGTAAGTTAAACTCAATTTAATAGTTCTTTTAAGATAACCAAAAATTCTATTTATTGCTTTCCAATGAGCAGTACCTGGATGGCTAGTGTATCTAGAAAGTTTGCTTACTTCAAATGCGATATCTGGCCTGGTACAATGCATAGCATACATTAAACTGGAAAGTTTGCTTACTTCAAATCCAATTACACTAGCATACTCAAGCTGTGCAACGGACCTACCAGAATTATTAAGCAAAGTTTCATTAGGTCATAAGGGGTAGTTGCTTCTTTTATTTGTAGATGCTTAAACTTAAGAAATATTTTTTCTATATAATATGACTGAGACAAAATGTAACCCCTACCATGCTTCTTTACTTTAATTCCCAAGATAGTATCTACTTCATTCAAGTCCTTCATCTTAAATTTTGAATTTAGATACTCTTTAGTTTCAGATACACCTTTCATGTTTGTACCAAAAATTAGCAAGTTGTCGACATATAAACATATAACAACACCATAATCATTTGTGAATTCAAAGTATATGCATTTATCAGCATTGTTATATCTACATCCATATGATAACATCGCAAAATCAAACTTTTTCATGCCAGTGTTTTGGTGCTTGCTTCAATCCATATAATGACTTTACTAATTTACAAACCTTCTTTTCATTCCCAGGGAGAACAAACTCTTCTGGTTGTTCCATATAGACTTCTTCATCTAAATCACCATTTAAAAAAACCGTTTTCACATCCATTTAATGCACATGCAAATTATATAAAGATGCCAATGCAAACAATATTGTAATTTATGTGAGCCTAGCAACTAGTGTATATGTATCGAAATAGTCTATTTCTTTTTTCTGCTTAAAACCTTTGGCAACCAGCCTGACTTTAAATGTCTGAATAGACCCATCTGTATTGTATTTTCTTCTAAATACCCACTTACAACTTATTGCTTTTGATCCTTGGGGCAAGTCTACTAAAACTCATGTCTAATTAGATATTAATGATTCAAATTCATCATCTATAACCTCCTTCCAAAAGGCTACATATCTTGGAGTCAATGCTTCGCTTAGACTTTTAGGATCATCCTCAACATTCAACAATATGGATATTTTCTTAAGAACCTTTGTTCTATTTCCTTCGACTAAAAATACGATAGATTGAGATGAAATAAAATTAGAACCTAGAGTCTTTTCTTTTCTTACCCTTTGGCTTTTCCTTGGTTCATTAACAGTTGCTTACTGTTTTCTTTTCTTACCTTGAGAATGATTAGTAGCCAGATTAGAGAAAGGTGTTTGATCATTCTCTTTTCCAGATATTGAGTAGTCATTATAAATTTATTTTCTATAAATTCGACATCTCTAGACTCAACTATTGTATTTGAGTCTAAATTAAGCAACCTATATGCCTTTAAATTTTTTGCATATCCTACAAATATGCTTTTAATTCCTCTTGGACCTAACTTAGATCTCTTAGGATCCAATGCCTTGTAAAAGACTACACAATCCCATATTCTCAAATATGACAAATTTGGTTTTCTTCCTTTCCAAATTTCATATGGTGACACGTGTGTCTTCGTAGATGTAATTCTATTGTGTATATGGCATGCAGTAAATAATGTTTCTCCCTATAAATGTTTAGGAGTATTAGCATTAATCATCATAGAATTAATCATTTCAGCGAGTGTCCTATTTTTTTCTTTATGCCAAACCATTTTGTTGTGATATATAGGGTGCAATTCTTTGATGTACAACACCATGCTCTTCACAAAAGATATCAAATTTATGGGAAAAATATTCACCACCTCTATCACTCACAAGGCATTTAATTTTCCTTCGCTTTTGGTTTTCAACTTCAGCCTTATAACGCTTAAAACACTCAAAAGTTTCATCTTTATTAGACAATAAATAAACATAAGTGAACTTAGAACAATCATCTATAAATGTGATCAAATATCTTTTTCCTCCTCTTGTTAAAACACCATTAAATTCACATATGTCAAAATGTATTAAATCTAATAAATTTGTATTTCTTTCGGCAGTTGGAAAAGGTTTCTTAGTTATTTTCGCTTGAATACATGTTTCACGTTTATCATTGTAATCATCATTGCAAGCAATTAAACCAAGTGTGCGCACGTATTTTAAAGATCTAAAATTTACATGTACTAAACGTAAATGTCATAAATGAGAGGAAGATTCAACAATATAAACAGAAGAATTTACTTTATTATTAATACTTAGTTTGAATATCTCATCACGAGAATATCCCTTCCCAACAAACATTCCATTTTTTGACATTATTAATTTGTTGGACTCTAGAACAGTCCTTATACCGTTCTTACGTAATAAATTTGCAGACACAAGATTCTTTCTAATTTCTGAAACATGTAGTACATTAAGCAACATCAATTTCTTCCTAAAAGTAAACTGAAGTTCAACGGTTCATTTTCCTAGAACGTTAACAAAATTATGATTCCCCATTAAAATGTCTTGATTGTCCGTTGATGCTTCATATATCTTGAATTGTGTCTTATCATTGCACACATGTATAGTAGCCCCTGGGTCAAGCCACCAATCAGATGACTTTATTGCCATTGCCATATTTAGTTCGGTAATCATGCCAATATGCATCATTGATACAATTGCAACAATGTTATCAATTCCAGAATTTTCCACCATATTTGCGATATTGGTCTTATTGGCATATTCCTCACTTACTTTTCTATGTTTACAATCACGAATGTGATGGCCTTTCTTTCCACAATGGTAGCATACACCATTTCCATTCTTTTAATTGTTGTTGGAATTGATCTTCTTAAACTTCCCTTTGTCAATTTTGACTTTGAAGTTCTTTTTGTATTTGTTTCCTTTGACAATGTGAATTTTGGAGAAATCTTGATTTGAAAAATTCTTATCACGATTTCGAATTTCTTCTTCAATTTGAATACCTTTTTGCAAATCCTCCAAACTAATATCTTTCACCATGTGCGGAAATTTCTTTCTATAATTATTTCATGTTTGGGGTAATTTTGCCATAATAGCCTCAACTATCACAGGATCCGGAATAACCATTTTAAGTTCACGAAGCTTTGAGACCAAGACCAATAATTCATGAACTTGGTCTAGGATGGGTTTGTTATCAAACATAAAGAACTCATAATATTTAAACATAAAAAATTTATTAGTACCTATTTTCTCCGTTGTGTACTTGTGTTCAAGTGCTTCCCAAATTTCCTTTGGAGATTGAATGTGTGTGTACAGGTCATATAAGCGATCAAATAATGCGCCTAAGATGTGTCCTCGACATACCAATTCATCTTCTTTATGCTTCTTTCGAATAATCCGAATGATGATTTTAAGGTACGACTTGAATCATTTCTTTAAAGTGTTATTTGTCCCCACTTGAATGAGTTTGCTAAAGGGTTCTTGGCAAATCACTTCCAGGATACAACAAAGTATGGAATATTCGATTAGCAAAACCGAATTGTATTCCCTGTATGATTGTGATGGAGAGAGAAGAGAAAACAAAGAAATTGTGTAGACAACAAATTTCTGAATGAATCTTCTCTTATGCCAATGTTACCAATATACATAGAGTATTACACCAATTAATATGTTATAAAGCATGTGGTCAGATACCCAGCCAATGGGTATGTCTGTTAGCAACAATGAAAAGCTGCAATGCTTCAAATTGAAAAGCTGTAATTATTGGGCAAAGAACCCAACTCTTTTCTGCCAATACGAAACGCACGCATATACATATGCCTATTACACACACACACACACACACACACATATATATATATATATATATATTATTCTTGAAATATCCTACTAAAATTAGGAGTATAAAATACTTCGCAGCGCTTGGAATTTTTGATATGCAACATACCCACAAATAATCTTACTCTTATTGGTTTGCAGTTCACTAGTGATAAATTGTAAAGGTGTCATGCTCTATTTCCTTTCTCTCTTCTACGAACCTTCTCTCCTAAGAACCCAAACTCTAGTTGATTGTAATCTTAGGAGCCTCCAGCCCTTTGCTCCGACTTGGGCTGGCGGCAGCCTCTCAACCCTCCCCTTTCCTATTACTAGACCCTTCCCCATCCTCCACCTCTTCTAACCCCTTCAAAGTCGCCTCACCTCCTATTCCCTGAATTTTTTTAGCTTTTTGTTCTTCCGGTGATTCTCCTACCTTTCCCTTCTAAGGTACTACCTAGCACCTCCTCTCCCCCATCTTTTTGTGGGCAACCATTTTTCTAGGATAGTGCTACCCACACACTTCTTTTTAGTTTATATCCTTTGATCTTATTCAATTCATTCAATCCGACAGTCAGAATTTGAGAGGGGTGTGTGGATAGCACACTCATTTTTCAATGGCTTTGTTTGAAACCCCACCCCAAATTCGTTATCTACCTTCCTCCATCTCAATCAAACTCACAAATAATCAAACTCAACTTTAACCGTGGATGTTGTCGTGGGTGTCGCTCATCCTCCTTCTAGTCTTCGTCAAAATGGGTCACGTCAAGGCCTTCTCCTCCAAATTTCCAAGGAGAAAAAAGTTGTTTCTTGTGGGAAGGTTGTTGTTGAATTGAGTTAGATGATGTTAATTGTATCCAGGATATTTGAGGGATAAAAGTGGGTGGAAAAAGAGTATTAAATATTTTCAACTTTCTACTGTGGGTGAAATTATAATGTGGGGAAAAAAAATAAGACAACGGGATGGTTCTAGTAGCTCTCAATTGAGTAGATATGTGTGCATCTGTCTTTACAAATTATCGAATAATCGTTGGACTAGAAATAGTTCCAGATAGAGACATTTTTGCTCACCGCCCTAAACTATAGTATATGCTATCAGTACACTTAATCATATGTCCTTACATCTCACCCTAATTAACTTTCACACTAACTGTTACTTTTTCAATTTTGGAAAAAAAAAATAACTATAATTAAGTGAAATGACACATAACAGATAATTAGGTGTATGGTAAGCATACATCATAATTTATGATGGCGAGCAAAAATACTTCCATTTAATTAATCAATTTAAAACTAAACAAAAAAAATTGAAAAAAAAAAAATCAACCGTCATCATCGTCGCAAATTGTGAAGGCTCTACCCAAATTTGTCAAAAATTGATGATAAAGCGGAGGAAGAAGAATTGCATGGCCCCTCCAGTTCCCCAACACCCGCACCCAACCACGTCGCCGGTTACCCCCTCCCCTCTCCGTCTCCAATAACCATTTCCTAGGCACATTATTTCTGACGACGGGAAACTACGATTTACATCAAGATGTCGCCATAGCATCTCATATCAATGATTTCTCACGTGATTTTAATAAAAATTCAAAAACTTGTTCTAGACAAAAAGAAACGTTGGCAGTGCCAAATTTTTTCGAGTTCATACGATTTCTACTAGGTTCAATCGGTGAGGCGGTTCATCATGCACATAATGTACATGTCGACATCTGCCGAGACATACTGGCACAGCAAAGTCCTATTGAGCATCACATGCTGAGATCCTCCGAGCCCAAATAGTTTGACGTTACAGCCCAAATAAAAGAGTGTAAATGGCGTAAAGCCCATCCCAAACCAAACCAGTTAAAGTGAACTCTAACAAGTAACAACACAATCAAATTGATTGTATTGGCCATCATCTGGTCAATACAATCAATTTGAAGAGATCGATCACCAACCTATTCACTTGTTATGATTTAATTGATTTTACTTATAAAAGTCGCTTCGAGGTCAATTGTAACGGATGTTTATCATAGACCCGGTAAAATGTTTAAAACCGATTCTTACCATAAACCTATCAATATGAGGAAGAACTTCAACCCTCGTCGTGCAGTAGCAACATCGACATCCATGGGACCATGGGTGCACGTAAGTCTCTCATTGATAAGACCAAACCACCACATTTTCGAATAGAAACGAGGCGGCCTGAAGCATTGAAGAACAAAAACCAGTGAATTGAAAATGACGGCTTTATTCAATCTACAAGGATGATTACCAGAGCATTCTGTCCAATTTAAAAGCATTCGTTCTTCAAACCGAACCAGAAGTCCCAACTTCTTACCTAAACCCCAATAAAAATAAGAAAAATACCAACTGCCTAAAACCTCACAACTAAGAGGCATCCGAAAAACAAAAGCAAAGGCACGCAAGCATCGACATCATCCCTTTTGGTTCTCCCGACTCTGCTTAGGCCTCAGCAAACCTACAAAATTGCAGCAACAAATCGTATTCAAGGCCATTTCTGTGCTGAATAAAACATTAAAAGAAACCCAAAGTAATTGCAAATGATGTGGTATAAAAAAATTACCCGAGCTCAGAGAGCCTCATGTGAGCTTCAGCATAGTCAGCGAAGAAGGCATCTTCATCCTGAAAAACAAAAAGGTAAATTTAACAATCAGTTTCAGTCTTGTGCGTAATGGAAAAGCACGCAGAAAAAAAAAAAAAAAAAAAATTACTGAAGGCACGCACCGCAGCATATTTTTCCACAAGAGGGCGGAAGACAGGGTCATCCAGAAGAGCCTTGTCACTTGGAAGCATTAGAAGACCTTCCTGGTCTCCACCAAGAAGCACCCTACATAATCGAACACCATTCTACTTGACTTTTGTAGCTCAGTGCAACTAGACATTTGAGAAAAGACAGAAGAAAAACAGAACTCACGTGAAGTAGGAGTTGTCGAAGATAAGGGGGTTGGGAGTCCAAGGTCCTTCAAATCCAGATCGCTCCTTGTGGCACCTTCCCTGCAATATGCAATATAACCATTGAGTATACAGAAACCAGCATTGTACATGGACACATCAACAGGATATAAGTTACCAGGGTGTGACCACCGGAGAGAGCAACAATATCCTTGTCGCTGAGGCCCATGGTTTTGCTGAAGACATCCCTCAAATGATCAGAACCTACAGCGTTTCAACAGTAAATTTTAATTCAGTCAGGACATAACATCATCACCTACATACAGGAGAAGCATAAACCAAAACAATGAGATAAGGTCATGTCACATAATATATTTACCCTTGGTAGCATCAGGAAGACGGCCCTCTGGGGGTGGCTCGGGGGCATCCTGGCACAACAAGAGGTATATCAATACAACAAGATGATGAAACAAACAAAACATATACAATGCTTAAGTTAAAAACTCAACAAAATCACATAAGCAGCAAAACAAACACATCATTTTGAAGGAAAAAACAATCCAGCACAACCGTAAATAATTAAAACAGAGGCGACGAACATCTATCAGAAAACCTGAGGTCAATAATATAATGAGCAATTACTGGAAACGAGTACAATCCAGGACTAACAAAACAGATGAAAATTTTCTTTCTAAATCAAAATAATTCAAAATAAACGACTTTCGAATGCAATACAATCTTCCACCTCGAACACATTTGAGGAGTTGAATGCGAAGCACAACGATAACAAAATAATCAATTGACCAAATGAAAACACAAGAAAGATCGAATCATCCCAAACGATAATTCAAATACAGAGTAAAATTCAATTTATTCGTGGTAATTATATCTAAATATTCAAGGTAACTAAATCAAAATTACAAGCTTAACCAAATCTTTGGAAGAAAATCAAAGCTTACTGACCTTCCTTCCTGGGTGGAATGGGACATCAGGCCCACCAGTAATCTCAACAGCAACAACACCGGCCAACTACACCAAAATTAAAAACAAAAATTATAAAAATCAAATAAATCCCCATTAAAAATTAATATCTGGTTTATTGTTTCCAATCAAACAAATCCCAATTAAAATTTCATAGATAAGATTTTGTTAGCTGTTTATATTTGAATTACCTGGTAGAAGTCAGCGTAAGAGAGAATAGGGAACTGTTGCTTGATGGGCTCCAAGAGCCTGACGGCAATGTCGAGGCCATTGTTGGCCCCGTGAGCTTGCTCAGCCGGGCACCTCATGGTTCCGAACGGCCCTCCGGTCTTCGTCTTCGTATCGTAAGTTCCGGCCGAATGCCATCTGCACCCCACCACACACAATCAAATCTCACTCCCACACCAATCACGCGCAGAGCGAAGTACCTAGAGAGAGAAAGAGAGAGAGAGAGAGAGAGAGAGAGAGAGAGAGAGAGACGTACGCAATACGAAGCATGAGAGGAGCACAGTTCTTCTCGGCGATCAGACCTCTGAGCTTCCTCCTGGCCTTGTCGATAGCCGTCTTGTACTCTTCGCTCACGGTAGGGTAGCACTTCCCCATGGTCAAACGTCCTGCAAGACAGTCAACCCACCCGAAAAATGTCAGATCGGAATTCCATATCGGCCGATAAGCGAAAATCCGAAGCTCAACCGGCTCGATCGGAGCCGATTTTCCGGCTTATCGGCATTGGGAGAAAACAACAGAAATCGGACTCGGCAAACGGTGCCGTTTCGATCTTCGAGAGAGTACCTTCCAAGCTGGTTGTAGGTTGGTGAGAAAAATGTAAAACCCTAGCAGCGATGGAGAGTGAGTGGCACGGGGAAAGCACAAGCTCTGTGGCTGATATAGGCGGGCTGTGAGGAGGATAAGGTTCTCTTAGCCGTTGGATCTTTTCGTGCTCTTAGGGCTGGATTTGTCTTAAGGGTTTGGACGGTTGGGATTCGTTTGGACGGTTCGATATGCGGTGGCGATTGAGGAATTGGTGGCTGGTTTAAAGTAGACTCAGCCAGTCAAGGCCTGATTATTTTCAGAATTCCTGGATTGGCAAAAAGATCGGTGGGCCCGCCGAAAGTAATTTCTGAGGAATTGTACTAATTCTTAAATGACTAAAATACCCCTTTGTGCGTTCGTCGAACGTGGGAAGCTAATAATTGATTCTTCCTTTCAAAAAAATAATTGATTTGAAAACAACCTTTCTGTGCCGCCCATGGTTTTCATTTCTCGTAATATTATCTCAGATTCACAGGGAAAGAATCATTCTCAAACAAAAAAATATTCTCAAAGATTATAGACTTAATATCTAATAATGCTTCGTTGTATGACTTAGCTTAAATCTCGTTTTCTAATCTCGTTGTACAAAAAATATGTCTATGATTTTACAAAATTTCTTCTTAGCTCGACTTAAAAGGTAGGAAAACACGAACTATAGAAATGTAAATGTAATTAAAGAAGTATGTAGACAAACATAGGATTCCGAGCCTCATTTAGAAATAAAAAAAATTTATGTTATTTTTGTCACGTGACAGTATTGAGTAACGCAATAAACAACCAAATAAACATAGCACGTTTTTAAAATTATGGATAATTTTTAAATTATCGACATATTTAATACAATACTATTATTCAATCACTTAACTCTATCACATAACGATTATCTTCCTCAAACTTTACTATTTAAAAGCGGCTATATCGTAATATAATTGGCGTTACCAAAGTTTTTCGGTACAGCACACAAATTGCATGCCAAAAAAGCGCACATATGGAATAAAATAAAAATGTTTAGAAGGGGAAGGCAATGAGAATGGAAATTTGTTTAAAAAAATACGTTTCGGGAAGCAAAGAGTCGTGTGACGTGGGGTGCCCAAGCGTTGGCTACCACAGAAGGTTATTTTGGTCATTTGAAATGGTTCAGGTTCTACCGCAAGTGTGAACGCACTTCGCCTCGGAAGATTCCATTTGCATTTATGATAAAACCACCCAGCGCAAGAAAATGAATAAGTCACCCCCTTAATCTGATTAGCCGGAAGCAGTGCATGTCCTCGCCTTTATTGTTTTTCCTACCGAAACTATTCGTACCACGCTTCAAATCTGTTGGTTGGCGCGCTTGCCGACGACCAATAGAAAGGTGCCACGCGGTGAGCCCGATAGTTGGGTGACAAACCACCACGTGACAACAACCAGCATCGCACTAGTATGGCGCTTCACACGTTGGATTGGAATAAAGAGAATAAACAATTGAAGTCAAAACAATCACGAGCGGTAGCTATCTCAAGACTAAGAATGACAATTTTTTACACGATCAATTAGTCCGACATGAAAAATGCGAAAATAACAAATTTTGAATAATCTAACAAGTTGGGTTGTTATTGAATAATCTATTAACGTGACGGATCGTTATCAGACCACATATTAAGAGCTAAGTAAGATATCGTTTGTCAGATCTATACATTAAGCATCGCAACTTCTTGCATGACCTTTTAAATAAATACCCAACGATACGACCCATTAACAAATCGGTCATTATTGGATACCTATTAAAAACGCGTTATAATAATTGGTTTTAACGCGACATGACCCACTAAAATAACCTATATGATACGAAAACGACAAACATAATCCATTTACCAAGCCTAGTTGAACCTCATCAAGTTTTCGTTAGACTTTTACTATCGTTTCTATATTATTATTTACTTTTTATTTATAAGATAATTGATAAGCAAGTAACATGACTGTTTTTAGTGGGAAAAAGAAAATTAAAAAAAAAAAACAATGATTTGGATTCACACGATCCAAGCATATGAAGCATTTTCTTCTAATATGAAATGGAATATACCATTGTGTCAAATAGTACGGATTGTCACAAAAGCTAACTTAATGCGGACGCTGTCGCTGCGATCCTTTTCACATCAAATCAAATTTTAATCATTTTTTTTGTCTTAGTAAGTTAGAAACTTAAATTCAAATGTTGTGAATAGAAAATTTAATATTAATTCATTATTTTGTTTTTGAAATTAAGTAGAGGTAATGTGACAATCCGTTCCAAATTTTACGTTTTTATTTTATTTTAAAAGCGTAAATTTACAAAAATGCCCTAGAGGCAAAGATTTTGACTTACGTTGACAATCGTCTAGAGAGACGTATGACTTATTCTTTTAATATATTCTCGTAATACTTGTTAGTGTGAATGCATAAGCGAAAGCCGTTTGCGAGTCCGGATTATAACGGTATAATTATGGACGTTTGAGAATGGTTATTTAAAGTTTACTTATAAATTATTTGAATTCCCACCTTGTTGGAAAATGGTCAATCAGATTTTAGGCACAAATAGGAAGGACCAATCAAGTATAAGGTCAAGGAACCAATTAGAATTAGAGGGCGAGGGTGAGACCCAATCAGGAAAAAAAAAAAAAAAAAGGGAAAGCTACCCGTGCACCCGTGCCCAACCCTGTGTGACCACCCATTTTCCAAGGCCGATTCCGGCCAACTCCGATGGAGTTTTTCGACGCCACCACCACTATCTTGAAGCTCCCATTCCCCTCTACAAAACTCACCCAAGAACCACCTTGATTAACCATGGTATATGGTGGTTGGAGGCCACAAAAGAAGAGTCACTACACTACGATCACGACGGAATGTTATCCTCTTTTATGTAGTCGCTATAACTTGATATCTTCCTCGTGTATGTATTTACATACATATCTCTCTTTAATTTTGAGTATTCTACATTTAATTGATGATTTTAAATTTCGAGAACGAAATTTTCTTAAGGTGGGTACATTGTGACAACCAGTTTCAAATTTTACGTTTTTAATCTCGACCCATGGGGGATCACTTCCCGAGCCCGCTCCACCACCATAGCATGATATTGTCTGCTTTGGGCTTACCATTCCCTCACGGTTTTGTTTTTAGGAACTCACGAGCAACTTCCCATTGGATCACCCATCGTGGGATTGCTCTAGCCCCCTTCTCGCTTAACTTCGGAGTTCCGATGGAATCCGAAACCAGTAAGTTCCCAAAAGGCTTCGTGCTAGGTAAGGATGGGAATATACATTTAAGGATCACTCCTCTGGGCGATGTGGGATGTCACAGGTAATGTTAAGGAGATCAAAAATTTTAATTAAATTTTAAATCAAATAATTTATTATTAAATTTTAAACCAAATAATGTATTATTAATAAAAAAAAATAAACACGTTAATCAATACTTAAATAATAATCTAATCATCAATCATCACATCATCACATCATTTGGTTTTATAAATTTGATATTCCTAACATTACTCTTTAAATAAATCACTATATAAAAGAAAAATTGTTAACGAATTTATTTTACTATCCCCTTGACATCATTTTATTCTTACTTTGCTTTTTAAAATACAATATGCACCATTTCGTCACATGAAAATCTATTTTGTCTCATGTTGCCTAGTTTTATTAACTCCATTAAAAAAAAAAACGGTTGTTTTATTGACACTCCACATTTCTATGAAAATACCCCCATCCAAAATATTCCCCTAAAATTCTAACTTTGTCCCTCATTTTTCTGAATACACCCCCACCCTCATACAAAAGTCAACAAAAAACAATCCCAATTATACGGGCATTACCCCTGAATAATGTCATCGTTGACATCGGCACGACCGACAACTCCCATGCAGTTGATAACAACCTATCACCTCAACTCATCCAATTAGATAACCCTTCAGCCCCATCACCTCCGTCGTGGAAATTTGTCATCCAACACCCAAACTCGCCCACTTTTGCAGTGGAATAGTGGAGGATGTCGTTGTTTTCATAAGATTGTGGGGTGTTTTAGTTTAGTTCAAATAGGGGTAAAAGAGAAACTTCATGTGAAAAAATGAAAGTATGGGGTGCTTTAGTTTAGTTCAAATAGGGGTAAAAGAGAAACTTCATGTGAAAAAATGAAAGTATGGGGTGTTTTCTTAAGATTGTGGGGTGTTAATAAAAATTGTGTGTGATGTGAGTGCTTCAAATTGTTTTGATCTTTCCCAATTATCCTAGCCGGAACTTGTACGCAGCACTTATACGGAGGCGCATGCATAAAGGTTTGGAACTCTTGGATTTTACCTACCTGGCGATCTACTGCTAATGTCACTTCAGTGTAAGGCATGCCACATAGTATATTTTTCACAAGCGGATGTTGAAATTGTACACATCACTAGGCAAGTTTCAATCTTTTTTCGCTTCCATTTCAGGGATTTTCTAATTAATATTTTGTGTTGAAGTTTGATTGAACGTTATTTGGGTGTTTGATTATAGGATTTCTCAAGTTGGATTGCCACCTGGGTAATCATGAAAAAATGGATTTGGTTTCTGGTTACAAGGTGACTTCACCTCTCTTTTTCCAAAACTTAATTTTGAAGTTATCATTGCATATTTTTATGATGCAGTTTATTGCAAAATAATGTCAACTTTTCCTTTTTAGAAACAACTCGAGCTAGGAGCAAGTCTGGTGAATACCTAAGACCAACACTGACAATAAACTTTTTCCCTTCAGTTTACTATTACATTTTTTCTTACAAGTCTAATAGTGTTGAGAAGAATGTTTAATTTAGTTTATCTTTCATGTAATTACAAATTTGATATTTCTTTTTTCCTGCTTTTTTAATCTCATTTTTTTTTCTTTTGTCACACAAGATTTTTCAGTTATCATAGTCCGAATGAGCACCTAAGAGCAAGTCTCTCACGATAAACCTTTTCTTACCATTACTTCTTTTTCTTACAAAGTCTAATAATATTAAGAACAATGTTTAATTTAGTTTAAACTTCTTATTTTGATAATTTACTTTTCCACTACTTTCTCATAGTTGGAGTTGGTTTGATACCATTTGGGTTTTAAACATTCATATAAAAGTATCTTATTCTAGTCACCGAGTCATTGATCTTTTAATTCTTATTCTGTTAAGAGTTTAGTACTAAAAGTTAGGAGTTAGAAGTATGTTATTCCATTGATCAAGTCATTGATATACTAGCTCTTATTCTCTGGAGGATTGAAATTTTAACTCTTCTCATTTTTGGTGCAATTATCCACTTACAAGAATAAACATTTTCCATGACTCCCCCTACTTCTACGAATAAATTGAAACCCACGAAATCAACAGATCATTCATCTCCATCATGTAGGACTACATGTCATAATACAAGTAAATGGACCTCTCTCCACTTATATCATACTTCTTTTTGGTCGTGGGTTCTCCACGTAAATTAGTTCGATCTTGTTTCCTTGATCAGACTTGCTTAATTCTTATATCATAAAACAAGTAAATGGACCTCTCTCCACTCATATCATAATACAAGTAAATGGACCTCTCTCCACTTATATCATACAAGTAAATGGACCTCTCTCCACTTATATCATACTTCTTTTTGGTCGTGGGTTCTCTGCGTGAATTTGTTCGATCTTGTTTCCTTGATCAGACTTGCTTAATTCTTATATCATAAAACAAGTAAATGGACCTCTCTCCACTCATATCATAATACAATTAAATGGACCTCTCTCCACTTATATCATACTTCTTTTTGGTCGTGGGTTCTCCGCGTGAATTTGTTCGTGTAGACATCAAAATTTCGGTGAAATGAATGTTGACCAATAATTAAAATTTCAACTCTCACGTGTCACATAAATTTTACATGTAGCGTGTGACTCAACGAAAAATCGAAATAAATTGGAAAAGTCATCAAATAGGACACGTGTCAATACCTGGCAGAAATGATTTATTTCATCTGATTATTTAAATCCAAAAATCAAGTTTTGGAATTCTATAAATAGGAAGCCAAGGCATTCATTTTAAAAAAAAGAAAGGGAAGAGAAATTTACATTGCACCAAAACCTTGAAGCCTTGAAACTCTAAAGCTCTCAAGCAAATCCCGAAGGATCAAGAAAGCACTTTTCGTTCTTCGTCAAATCCTCCTTCAAGATCAAGCCCCAACGGCCCTTGAAGAACTCCCACCAACTCAAGATCAAGCCCCGACGGCCCCTTGAAGAAAGTGTTCATCATTCATCATCCGTTCATCCTAAGATCAAGCCCCAACGGCCCTTTGTATCAACAACCTCAACAAACTCATACACCCATTCTTCAAGATCAAGCCCAACGCCCCTTGAAGATCCATTCATCAACTGTTCATCCTTAGATCAAGCCCCGACGACCCTTTGGATCAACAACTCATCCACAAACCTACACCCTACGAAGATAGAATCAGAGGATCAAATTACAAAGAGATTGTAACCCCAAAATCATTAATACAAAATATATTTTGTACACGTATTCTTGTCTCTTGTTTCAGGAATTTTTCGTGTTTACAAATTTGGCACGCCCAGTGGGACAATCTCTACCTCTCATCTCTATCCTCAAATCATCGAAAAACGCAAATAGCATCAAGAAAGGATCAAGCTGTTCCTACAATCAAAGAGAAGAACAAGAACATCATCGCCGCAACTGGTGATATTTCGGGCATCACAACCCGAAGTAAGGCAATAGCTCTTTTTGTCGTGGCTTCCACCCCTGCATTAACTCTGTCAAAGGAACAAGAGCACCTGAGGTACGAGCCTGTGATCACCCTAGCCTCGCTAAGGGCATCAAGGGGGGAAAGCCCGAGGAAATACTCAGAGTCCCTACTCTCCGACGCTGATTCGAGCGGCAGCACAACCATGCAAGTCATGACCACTGGAGCAACTTCAATCGAGGAGTAGCTAGCTCAGATGAATGAAGCAATCGCAAAGCTCACACGGACTGTGAAAGAGAAGGACTTGCAGATTGCCGCACTTGTCAACCAACTAGATGCGCTGCCCGACGTGAAAGTCGACCCAAATGTTGGCCTATTAAAGAAAGAAGTCGACGAAGAAGAGGAGCCACCAGCGGAGAAAGTTGAAGAGAAGCCGAAGCTAGACCAAGCAACGGCATTCATGGGATCTCTCTCTATCCAGCAACTACAGGAGATGATTGCAAGCACTATCAAGACACAGTACGAAGGAAGCTCGCATGATTCCGTACTGTACTCAAAGCCTTACTCCAAGAAGATTGATGCTTTGAAGATGCCAAGGGGTTATCAGCCCCCAAAATTCATGTAGTTCGATGGAAAAGGCAACCCGAAGCAACATGTCGCCCATTTCATTGAAACTTGCAACAATGCTGGGACAGAGGGAGACTACCTCGTCAAACAGTTCGTGCATTCACTGAAAAGTAACGCTTTTGACTGGTACACTGACCTCGAACCTGAGTCTATCAACAGTTGGGACCAGCTAGAAAGAGAATTCCTCAACCGTTTCTACAGCACTCGTCGTACTGTAAGCATGCTAGAGCTGACCAGTACGAAATAGTGGAGAGATGAACCTATCGTCGACTACATAAATAGATGGCGCTCCTTAAGTCTGGATTGCAAAGATCGGCTTTCTGAAACTTCTGCCATTAAGATGTGCGTTCAAGGCATGCACTGGGGGTTACATTACATCCTCTAAGGCATAAAACCAAGAACATTCGAAGAGCTAGTAACTCGTTCCCACGACATGGAGCTGAGTATCGCTAATCACGGGAAAAAAGAGCCGATTACTAACTTCAATAAGGATAAAGTATTCACCCCAAATGTAGACAAGACCGGGAAGAAACCCACTAAGGAAGCTTTCACCGTCAACACTACCCCCATCAAGACCTCCTCAGCGCCCATCAAGACCTCCTCAGCGCCCATCAAGATCTCCTCCAAGAAGAAAGCGAAGGAGATAAAGATAAGTGAGCCTCCTCGCACCCAAGACAGATACAAGAGCACCTTGAGAGAGTTGGAACAGAAAACGTACCATTTTCCTGACTCTGACATGGCTGCCATGTTAGATGACTTTCTGGAAAAAAAGGTGATTGAGCTACCCGAATGCAAGCATCCTGAAGAAATGAATCGCACAAACGATCCTAGGTACTGCAAGTACCATCGTATTGTGAGCCATCCTGTTGGCAAATGCTTCGTTCTTAAAGAACTCATCATGAAGTTAGCACAACAAGGGCAAATTGAGCTCGATCTTGAGGACACGGCCGCAACGCATACTACTACAATTGCGTTTGGATCGTTTAATCTTGTGCCTCTCCAAACGACACCTGACCGTTCCCGTGAATGCTCAAGTTGCACGGCACCCCCTACACAACCATCACTGGAGAGAAGCAACCAAGATGCACATGCTGATGATGAAGAAGGATGGATATTGGTAACCTACAAAAAGACAAGGAAACCAAGATCACGAGTCATACAGCCGAATGTGGAACAAAGAAGAAATCACCACGGCCGCAACAATGCGAAGCCTAAAAGAAACATAAAGCATAATAAAACAACATATGCTAGGGAACCTATGGAGCAGGAGCCACGCATTCCCGTTTCCTTGCGTGAGTACTTCCCGAATGACTTTTTCCAACAGTGCACTACCATGGCCTGTCACATGGTTGAAGTAGAAATAGAAGAGCCCTCAAAAGGCAAAGCTATCGCCACTGAGGTAGAAAAAACCCTCACACCTGAAGAAGGTCTGCCAACACACTTTAGCATTGAGGAAGCGCTACCATTGCCAAAAAGGATACGAAAAGCACTAGCAGCAGTCCTGGCAGGTCCCGGCGACCACGAAGTACGAGAAAGTAACGACGAAGGCTCGAAGCTTCAGCCACATGAATGTGCCACATGTTGTGCCACCCATGACGCAATTAACTTCACTGACGAAGACCTACTGCTGGGATCAAAGCCTCACAACCGTCCTCTCTTCGTCTCAGGGTACGTAAGGGAATACAAAGTCAACCGCATGCTTGTGGATGGTGGGTCGGCCATAAACATCATGCCAAAATCAACAATGACCATAATCGGCATCAAGGTGAATGAACTATCCCTGAGCTGTCTGTTGATCCAGGGTTTTAACCAAGGAGGACAAAGGGCGATGGGCATGATCCGAGTAGAGATGACCATTGGTGAACTCAAATCAAGCATGATATTCCACGTGATTGATGCAAGAACTTCTTACAGCTTGCTCTTAGGAAGACCTTGGATCCACGCAAATGGGGTAGTGCCGTCCACCCTTCACCAATGCCTAAAATTTTACCGAGAAGGGGTGAAGGTGATCCAAGGTGATACCAAGCCATTCACCGAAACCGAATCACATTTTGCAGACGCCAAGTTCTACATGGATGAAGACATGGTACCCGAAGCCCTTCCGGAAGATATCAGATCCACGGGCAAAGCAGCACCTACAAAGCAGGAGTGGCAAGTCATGCCTAAAAAGCAAAAAGAGCAGACTGTGCCATCTTCAAGCAAAGACGATGACGAGTTTGCTAAACCTACAACAACCAAAGGGAGTAGGATGCCGTCAGAAGGACCGAACGCACCCATATTTCGATATATCCCGATGTCAAGAAGAAAGAATGGTCAATCTCCATTCGAAACTGGAACAAGAAAAGCCGACACACAGTGGCACGCGGATAATGTGAAGTTGCTCAAGACAAATGCAGTTTTACCTTTAACACAGCTAGGGGGTGCTAAGGTTGCAAGACTACCACAAGGCTTCATAAAAGCTCTACCAAAGAAGGTGGAATCAAGCTTTCTTCCAACCAAAAGGACCGAGGAAGGTTTCGACCCTAACGCCTACAAACTCATGTCAAAGGCCGGGTACGACTTCGCTTCTTCTGCGGTGGCTGGAAAGAAGGTTTCAAACACCGTCAATGACGAAAAACGTAACCTCACCAAAACTCATAAGAAGTTGAAGGAGCATGGTTACGGAGTTGACAACAACAAAGCCGGACTTGGTTTCACACCAAATGCACCTGTGATGATTTCAAACAAAGCGAAAAACACTAGCGCTCAACACATCAGCGTGAGCATTGAACAAGACCAAGAAGAGCCTAAACCCTCCCCTCGGACGTCGGTCTTCGATAGGATGAGCCATTCAAGCTCCAGAACTTCAGTGCTTAATCGCATTGGTGGTCAAGACCGAACCTCTGTCTTCAAGAGGCTTAACGCGCCAACATCCCAAAGCTCTGTTTTTGAAAGGTTGTTAAAGCTTAAGGAAACAAAGCAACACAGTTATCTCTCCTCTGCGACGATCAGCTTCAGAAAAATTTGAAGATAATGAGAAGCCTTTTGGAAAGAGGAAGACAACACCAAAGGAAGAAAAGCTCGATGGGTTAGGAGAAAAAGACGACGTTCGAAGCTTGATTCCTTCAAGGATGAAGCGCCAAGCAATCCTAGAGGTCGACACAAAGGGACCACTGAAAGTAAGAAGGCGTACTATCATCCACACCAGACAATCCTTATGCCAACAAGCTCTAGAAGACAACACTAAAAAGGAAGTCCAAGATGTTTTCCACATCACGGTTCAAGAAGGTAAAGAAGACGAAATCCCCGAGGAGGATGTCACTGCTGCACCACCACAGCTCGAAGATGGGGGGCAAGCCACGGTCGATGATCTCAAGGAACTCAACTTAGGTGCAAGCAAGAAACCAAAGCCTATCTTCGTAAGTGCATTATTAAGTGCAGATGAGATAGAGGAGTATTATCAGCTGTTGTTAGAGTACAAAGACGTCTTTGCCTGGACCTACAAAGAAATGCCCGGCCTGGACCCTATCATCGCTGTTCATCATCTTGCGGTCCGGCCTGGAACACGACCGATAAAGCAAACTCAAAGACGCTATCGATCTGAGCTTATCCCACAAATCGAGGTCGAGATCGACAAGCTAATCGAAGCAGGCTTTATTCGAGAAGTGCAATACCCCAAGTGGATCTCCAACATCGTCATTGTCCTTAAGAAATCAGGACAAATACGTGTTTGCGTAGACTTCCGGGACCTCAACGATGCTTGCCCAAAGGACGACTTCCCCTTGCCAATCATTGAAATCATGGTGGATGCAACCACTGGCCATGAGGCATTATCATTCATGGATGGCTCTTCTGGGTACAATCAAATTCGCATGGCCCTCGAAGACGAGGAGCTAACAGCCTTTCGTACTCCAAAAGGTATCTATTGCTACAAGGTGATGCCCTTTGGTCTAAAGAACGCTGGAGCTACGTATCAACGCGCAATGCAGAAAATCTTCAATGACATGCTACACAAGAACGTAGAATGTTACGTAGATGATGTGGTGGTTAAGACGAAGAAAAGATCAGACCACTTGAAGGATCTGCGAATAGTGTTCGAAAGGCTGCGAAAATACAACCTCAAGATGAACCCGTTAAAGTGTGCGTTTGGCGTCACCTCTGGAAAATTCCTCGGCTTCATCGTCAAGCACCGTGGTATTGAAGTAGACCAATCAAAGATCAAGGCCATTCAAAGCATGCCCGAGCCAAGAAACCTGCACGAGCTGAAAAGTCTACAAGGACGGCTAGCTTTCATCAGACGCTTCATCTCCAACCTCGCAGGGCGTTGTCAACCGTTTAGTCGCCTTATGAAGAAAGATGTTCCATTCGTATGGGACAAAGCATGCCATAATGCTTTCGAAAGCATAAAAAAATATTTGTCAAGTCCACCTGTCCTGGGGTCACCTGTGCCCGGGAAACCGCTCATATTGTATATTGCTGCTCAGGAAAGTTCAATCGGAGCACTCTTGGCGCAAGAGAATGAATCCCAAAAAGAAGGAGCACTTTACTACCTCAGTCGAACTCTCACCGACGCTGAGTTGAACTATTCCCCAATAGAAAAGATGTGCCTCGCTTTGGTGTTTGCCATTCAGAAACTCAGACATTACATGCATGCTTACACCATCCACTTGGTTGCTAAAGCCGACCCTGTCAAATACGTTATGTCTAAGCCAGTCTTGACGGGGCGACTCGTTAAATGGGCTTTGCTTCTTAATCAATATGAGATCATCTACGTCTCAGCTAAAGCCGTCAAGGGACAAGCGCTAGCAGACTTCCTTGCCGATCATCCAATCCCGGCTGATTGGAAAATCTCAGACGACTTGCCTGACGAAGAGGTGTTCTACATCGATATTTTCCCGACATGGACGATGTTCTTCGATGGATCCGCACGAGCAGACGGAGCGGGGGCAGGAGTAGTATTCATGACGCCAAAAAGGCAAATACTACCTTACTTCTTCCAACTGAATAAGCTATGCTCCAACAATGTTGCTGAGTACCAAGCATTGATAATCGGGCTCCAAATGGCGATCAACATGGAAATCACAGCTCTTGAGGTGTATGGCGATTCCAAGCTCATAATCAATCAACTCTTAACTGAATATGAGGTGAGGAAAGATGATCTCAGTGAAATGAATGTTGACCAATAATTAAAATTTCAACTCTCACGTGTCACATAAATTTTACATGTAGCGTGTGACTCAACGAAAAATCGAAATAAATTGGAAAAGTCATCAAATAGGACACGTGTCAATACCTGGCAGAAATGATTTATTTCATCTGATTATTTAAATCCAAAAATTAAGTTTTGGAATTCTATAAATAGGAAGCCAAGGCATTCATTTTAAAAAAAGAAAGGGAAGAGAAATTTACATTGCACCAAAACCTTGAAGCATTGAAACTCTAAAGCTCTCAAGCAAATCCCGAAGGATCAAGAAAGCACTTTTTGTTCTTCGTCAAATCCTCCTTCAAGATCAAGCCCCAACGGCCCTTGAAGAACTCCCACCAACTCAAGATCAAGCCCCGACGGCCCCTTGAAGAAAGTGTTCATCATTCATCATCCGTTCATCCTAAGATCAAGCCCCAACGGCCCTTTGGATCAACAACCTCAACAAACTCATACACTCATTCTTCAAGATCAAGCCCAACGCCCCTTGAAGATCCATTCATCAACTGTTCATCCTTAGATCAAGCCCGGACGGCCCTTTGGATCAACAACTCATCCACAAACCTACACCCTACGAAGATAGAATCAGAGGATCAAATTACAAAGAGATTGTAACCCCAAAATCATTAATACAAAATATATTTTGTACACGTATTCTTGTCTCTTGTTTCAGGAATTTTTCGTGTTTAAAGTTCGATCTTGTTTCCTTGATCAGACTTGCTTAACACTTATATCATAATACAAGCAAATGGACATCTCTCCACTTATATCAGACTTGCTTAATTCTTATCTCCATCACGTAGGACCATGGAGACGCTGAGGACCACAGACTGACTGACTTAATTCTTATTGCTTAAGTAAGAGTTATGTATGCAGATATGGAAAATGCATTGGCTGATCATGATTACTTTCTCTTCTGATCTTGGAAGTGCATACAAAACCTTCATACTTTCTTTCGACTCTGGAAAGGATCGTTAACCATTCAACATGTTTCTTCTATAACAAAAGATAGCCAATTTGATATATGGCTCTTGAAGAAGTATTATATACGATAGGAAGAAACACGTGGGATAAAGACTACAACATACACATCAAGGTGAGTCCTAGTGTGATAAAAACTTTCATACTCCTCTTTGTTTCATGGGTACTCTGCGCAATCTGTCGTAGGTGCTTGGGAGCATGGCATATATTTCAAAGGGTACTACTCTAAATTTGAAAGTATTGTCTTCTTTTTCGATCTAAACCGTGGAAACATTAGAATTTTACAAGTTGGAACTTCGTATGGGAATTGCAATGTTATAGAAGTCTGTTTGACATGGGAAAGTCACAGAAGTCTACTAGTGTGCCACGGTATTGCAGAGAAGTTGGGCAGAGAAGCAACACTGCAAGGAAAAACAGTTTTTGTGACGAAGTATTTGGCCACGGAAGTAGGATTTTGACCCCAAAGGTATGGAAGGCATGGCAGTTGGTAGACTGAGAAGTAGAACAAGTTTAACTTATAAGTTGAGTCATCGTCAATTATCGAAGAATTCATAGCATCATCAAAACTCAATGGAGCACAAAATTTTCTCATTTAAGCACTCGACCAATGTATACAAATTATGGGTTTCGGATTTCGTATCGAATTCTTTGATCAATTGAAGATTTGGTAGCATTAGTGTCAATCGAAGAATACTAAAAAAATATATCATTTCCTCTACTTAAATTATGACATGTGGAGGATGGCTTGAATATGAAAAATAGACTCTTACAAAAAAGAATCCAAATAATATGATGCCCTTTCAGATACATAGTTAGGGACATTTGTAGGACTATGAATTTTTCAGGACTAGAGTAAGGCGGATTGAAATACGTATATCTCAGAAGTTCAATCATGGACTTAACAGCTCCGATTAGATTGAGTTGCTCAAAGAGACCATTGATACCACCACATCCTGCTATACTCTGAAAATGTATGCAAAGTCTACCTACTTTGCTGAGATTGATTATTCTTGTTCAGCAAGATATGGAAACATGATCCAATTGGGGATCAGACGAGTTTTCTATATTCTCGAAAATTCATACTATCTAGGAATCGGGGAGTGTGCTAGTTATACTTACTTTGTTTGCTTTTCATTTTCGTTGGGTTTTTTTTTCCCACATATGCTCGATAAAATGGAAAATTATCAATGACTCCACCACACCATGCATCGTGTACAGTATACTCTGCCTTTATAAAATCGACAGATTGTGGACCATGCTTTATGAAGCCTCCAAAAAAGTAACCTGTTCTTTTTTCATATATAGCAATGGCCATATGAATTTATGAGTTTTTAAGGCAACCACCTATTGAATTTCATGAGAAGGTGGGACATGACACCTAAGCTGAACTTCATGAGTGTGTACGTCATCACATCTTCCACTAATTTTCTCATAAATTTTACAACAATTAAGGCCATCTTGCAGTTTCTTAGTTTTCCTTGCCTTTCCCACTCAACCCTTTGAACCAAAATCAATCCAATGTTAAACAATGAATGTTTGATATCACGTGTATGACATTTCTGTTGAGCTCATCCTTGCATACTGTTTATATGTAGTCTCTAATTAAGTCATGCCTTTGTGGTTTTCTCAGACTTGAATCACATTGCGTTGCAGATTGGAGGGGCTCACAGAACGTCTCCTGTGAAGTTTTCTCTTGAAAAAACCTGCCTGCTTCCTTAAATTGGTACTGTTAGAATTTATATGTTGCGTGTAGAAAATTCTGCTATTTCTAAATGCATAAGCACCTGTTATTCTGTATCATGCATTCCTCAGCTTATGTAAACTTTTCTCTTGTAGGAACGTTTATTTTTCTTTTGATATAATATTACTTCGAAAACAATCGCAAAAGGGGGAAAAGTAAATTAATGTAATGTTATCTCAACCAGGAAAACATAGCCAAGGAAGTAGAGACTAACAAAACTAGGCCATACACAGGCATACAAAAGGAGGGCAGTAAAGGCACTGCTGAGCCATAACAATTGAAATACCGAAGGACGTGGTAATTCATCGCGTGACAGGACCAAGACCACATACATTATATTTTTTTAAATTACACGTACATCCAAAAATGTTTTAACTTTTAAAATGACAATCACTTGTTATTAGTAGCTTAAAAAGTATTTGGAACATGAGAAACCTTTCCACAAATGTTATAACCATTAACAACGATGGATGTATGATAGATGTTTATCAATTTCAATCCAATCCTCCTAAATTGAAAAATTATTCTCTCTATTTTTAAGATGTTTTGAACTTATATAATTTCAATCTAATCCTTCATATCAAATATGATAGACGTTTATAAAAAAATCACATGTTAATCACGTACAAAAATTTCTCGTAAATAGTGGCCATTTTGTCAAACGATAGGATGTTTATAATATACTTCTACAACCGCTCCAATAACTCACCCACAACAAGCAAACTGAATTAAAGATAATGTAAAAGGGGAATATTTGCAACCTTCTCATTAGTTTGGACATTCTCAGTTTTTTGTAGAATCCTACGATATTGCTTGATGGTCAGAAATTTTGTTCTACTAATATAGTTCATCAGTATCCAGCCCCTTCCATTGCTTGAGCAATGGTGGGATGGTCAAAAAGGAGGAGAGAAGAAGTGAAAGTGAGAATAATTTTAAAGAAAAAGATGATGGCAGTGGCTCATCCATTCCTTCCTTCAACCTTCTTGCATGGTGGGGGACTGGGAAAGATTTGTTTCTTTCTGTTAGGAATTTGAGCTTGAAAGAATCTGAAACTTTAACTAACCGTGACTACTAATGCATGTGACTTATGAACAATGAGAATATATATGACCAGTCGCGTGGGATCCGTGTCCATGGATTTACTGAGGTATCTGGCTTTATGACGACTTAGTTCTAATGGACTGGAAGATATTCGGGTTTAAATTTCATATTATATATCAAAGGTTAGATTTTTCTCGTATAAAATCTTCCCAGCTAGTAACCGACTTAACGTTGAATATTTAAGACAAGCTTCATCTTGCTCGAAAATTCTAGAATGGATACCAACCCTTAACATAGATCAGATGCATGAACGACAGAATGTGTGGTCCGTTTGAGAGTCCGTATCACATCGAGAAAAAAGAGATTTTGTATGTATTTACAAAAGTTTAGATCACTTACCATATTGTCAGTTAATTTTATGGTGGAACTTCAACTTATTTCATAATCAAGAATCCAACTGTTAAGAATCCCATTACATGCTATGCCCCGGTCTATAAGAAAAATCTCATCTTGTTTAGATATACTAATTTTTTGATTATGGCCTTTGAATTTTTTACTTCACACATTGAATCTACATTAACGAAGTTCAAACTCGAATGTAAGAAAAGGCTTGTTACTGCCAATCTGCGATAAGGATCACAACTTGAATGTAGGAAAATGAATGTACAATTCCTTAACCAAGGTTCTTTTGCTAGACGTTAGTCAGGTGGTGGGCTTCCCACCTAGGCAAACTAGGCTGATTTAAGTAGATTTATTATATATTGTATAAATAAGTGCCTAATTATACTAAAAAAAAAACAATGAAAAAACTTATTTTTTAAACACATCAAATTAATAGTAATAAAAATGTAAGAAGCAAGGTGCAGCCTTTTATTAATATTACTCGTTTTGGCACTAAAAAGCACTTTCTCATATCCCCATGAGACAGACGATACTATGATATTTCTGATGCTTAAGTAGTTTTATTTACTTTGTTCATTGGAGTCATAGGAATTCCTTTCTTCAATTAGCAGGAAGTAATAGATTTAGATCATGAAAAAATAGATTTAGATATGTTATCCAAATTGTTAAGTTCATCCATAAATCTATTACATCATAACAAAAATAATTTGGTGGATTGGTAGATGCATAGGTACTAATCTGGAGTTGCCAACCGTAAAGCGCTTAGGCGGAGATTTTTAAAACAGTGTTAGTGACTTGATAAATTGAAGTCTGCAAAAGTAAAGTATCTCTAATTTGAAAAGAAAATTACCGATCGACAACTTTTCAATTTTCCTGTTATTTTCTTTGTAAACCATTGTCTAGCACCATGCATTAACTTTATATGAAAGTCTAACAGTACTGTGGAAGAATAATGACGTGCATGCAAAAAGATGGACGAACGGCATATATTCTTGAGGCAAGTTCAATATTAAGAACAAAATCTAATGTTTTTTGGGACAACTTGTACAGGAAAGGTACAATTGTACGTGTTCGTTGCAAAAACTGCAAATAGTCAATCAATGTTCGATTTCCAAATTCCATAAACTGCAAGATTTGTGGAACAAGTTCAAAATTGAAAAAAAAAAAAAAAAAAAAAAAAAAAAGGGATGATTAATTGCATTTCATGAAATTTCAGAGAACTCAATTTCGATAATTATTCACTAACCAGAGATTTCCAGAAGAGGGTTATTTTTAATGCATGTTTTTATCTTTTGTCAATAGTTTCAACGCGTTCTTTGTGTTTTAGGTACATTGAAAAATCTCATGTTTGGACGAATTGTCTGACCTCAAGTTTCCTTGGTCATCCCACTAATTTTGTTTTTTTTGTTTTTAACAAAATGATATTATCTACACTAAGGGGGATGAGATGAAATTAGCCTCACAATAAGCTAACAATAATGTGGTTTAAATTCGCCTTTGGCTAAAATCGAACCTAAGACGTCTCACTTACAAATGAAGAATAATAGCACTAAACTGTAGTATTAAATGGCTGGTCATCCCACTGTTGAAAACCAATTTCGGGCATCAACATGTCTGATTAGTTGACCTTTTATTTCAGTTTAAGATAATGTTCCAAGAAAGAAAAAAAACCTGGTGAGGGAAGTAACGCTTTAATCACCAACAAAAATGAAAATGGCAACAGAATAATTGGACAGCATAAACTAGAAGGCAGGAACAACCTTGGTGTTAAGTTTCATCCGTTGACTCCAATCTCATTATCTTCTCAATGCTTGACATCAATCATCAAAGTGACTCAGACGCAAATTAGACCAGATGGTCACTATAGTGTGTTCGCCTCTACATGTTTAAATATCCCTCTTTGTAAATCAAACAGAATAAGAAACTTTTAATTTGGATGGCTGCCTAATTCTAGCTCAGGTTAGATGAGAATAATCTGCATGACAGCATATGCTGAGTTCGAATCCCACCTTTTGGATAACTTTAATTCTTTCAGAACGAGCCCAATGTTTCTCATTTTGTATATAAAGACCTTGTACGTGCCGAAGGAAACCACATTCACATCCATTGATCCACAAACATTGTATGAAATTTAGAAGAAATATGGCAGCCATATCTCTTGATCCAAGGGTTAACCTCCAAGCAACTAGAAAATCTAACCAACATGGAGTTGTACTCGAAGAAATCGAAGGTCTCATCCGAGTTCACAAAGATGGATACGTCGAAAGGCCTCCGATGATCCCAAGTGTCCCCAGCACTCTAGCTCTACCACCTGGTGTTGCGGCCAAAGACGTTGTCATTGACAAATTTGCCAACTTATGGGCACGTATTTATGTTCCAAGCCACCCCGGAAACCTCCCCATGATTGTCTACTTCCACGGCGGTGGATTCTGTGTTGGATCTGCTGCTTGGAGCTGTTACCATGAGTTTCTGGCCAAACTTGCTTCACAAGCAAGTTGTGTCATCATCTCTGTGAATTACCGTTTAGCCCCCGACAACCGTCTCCCTGCTGCTTATGATGACGGATTCAAAGCCCTTATGTGGGTAAAACAACAAGCTCTGAATGAGTGTAGTGAGCAAAAATGGTGGTTAAGTAAGTGCAACTTGTCCAGCTTGTTCATAGGTGGTGACAGTGCAGGGGCTAACATAGCCTACCATGTCACCACACACTCAGGTTCATGTGACCCCTCCATTTTAAGGCCATTGAGTCTCAAAGGCACCGTCTTGATCCAACCTTTTTTCGGAGGAGAGGCTCGAACTTGGGATGAAAAGTGTGCAACTCAGCCTCCATACTCCGCCCTAACTCTGTCAAATTCGGACACATATTGGCGGTTGTCTCTTCCCTTAGGCGCCAGCAGAGACCATCCGTGGTGCAACCCTCTAACGAAGGCCAGCGTGGTCAAATTGCGCGATTTAATGCTCCCGAGCATGATGGTATGCGTATCGGAATTGGATATATTGAAGGATAGGAATTTCGAGTTGTGCAATGCGTTGAGTAGCATGGGGATTAGGGTGGAAACTACAATGCACAAAGGAGTTGGACATGCATTCCAAGTTCTGCATAACTATCAGCTTTCTTATTCCCGGACCCAAGAATTGATATCTAACATCAAGGCCTTCACGATCAAGCAATAATAGCTATTTCATGGATTCTTTTTCTAGTTTGATATTTTATTAGGGTATTATGTAATATATTATGCTGAAATTAACTTAATATTGGAACTTGTTAATTACTTGTTATGTATTATATTTTTCATGCTATATTAATTTTGTTCACTTAGTAATCCGTTGTGTGAGTTCGAGAACGTCATATTTGATGGAATCAACAACCAGCAATGAAGTCTTGTTGATCCATCACATGAAGGATTCATATGTGGACGATTGTCAAAACCTCCACAACAACTTGCATGTGATTTTGTAGTTTAAAAATTAAGGGCACCTAGACCTGCTTAGCCACCCACCTAGATCGCCTTGGCGCGCACCTAATCCACCCAAGCCCTCCTAAGCTAGATTGCAAATTCAACTTAGACAGAAAATAAAACCTCAATTTATACAACTATTTCTTGTAATTCAATTTAGTTTGAAGAGCATTGTGATTATGTGAAATCTCAACGGCCCATTATTTCAATTGCCAAACATGTACCCCAGGACACGTTTAAGAGTGAGACCGACCAAAATCTTTTTTATTCAAACCCAATGTTTTCCTACATTTGTTTCTTAAGGACTTTTCGGCCCAATTAAGAAACCCAAAAAAATTACCGACCGACCATTAGCCCAATTTTGATCAAATTCAATTAATTCGGGGCAAAGAATTCAATCTGCCCTAACTCTGCGATTTTCCTCTTCGCGAGCTTTTCTGTATCAATCAGGTAATCAATCTTTTCTGCATCGAACGAAGAGAATAAGCACCAGCTTAACGTGAAAAAGAAAGACTTCAGTATTTTGTGTCACCTGAACGAAGAGAATAAGCAACCGAACTACCCTACGAGCAGCCAAAACAAAAAAAAGACTGCTAACAGCCTCTCGCCGGGACCTTATGTCAAAGAGAAGAGCAAACAAGAAAATCCGAGCTATACTTATAGCTATACAAATCAATCGAATGTTTGACTCTATTGTTTTCTGCCACGTTCCCTCACCAGCTTGAAGTCTTGGCACGTAAAGTCTTAAACAAACCTGTGCACATACAGGTTGGTGGTAAGAGTGTTGTAAACAAGGACATTACACAATTTGTTGAAGCGAGGTCGAAAAGTGAAAAGTTCATGAGATTGTTAGAGATACTTGGGGAATTGTACAACAACAACAACAAAGCCTTATCCCACTAAGTGGGGTCGGCTGTACGAATCCTATAATGTTATTGCGCTTAGTTATGTGTCATGTCATCAGCTTCACGGGAGGAAAAAATTTGGTGTTTGCCAAAGGACATGCAACATGTGACACTTTGCTTAGGGTTTGCTTAGGGGTCTACTTAGGCATGGATATCAGTCTCTCGCTTCACGGGAACAAAGATCAAACAGATCGTGAATCCACCACACCTGATTTTAAGAGCAATGTGTATAATTTGTTGATTGCAACAAGTCTAGCTTCTAGAGGGTTAGATGTCAAGGGGGTTGAGCTGGTGATCAACTTTGATACTCCAGATCATTACGAGGACTATGTTCACCGTATTGCAAGAAGGGCTGTGCTATAACGTTCATCTCTGAGGAAGATGCTAAGTATGACCCAGATCTTGTCAAAGCATTGGAGCTCCCTGAGCAAGTTGGGACTCGAGCAGGCCTACAGAACTGGTTACGGGGGCAGTGGTTATAAATTTAATGAAGAGGAAAGCTTGGAAAGCAGTAAAGAAAGCACAAGCCAAAGAATATGGTTTTGAGGATGACATGTCAGATTCTGAAGATGAAGATGATGGTGTCAGAAAGGCAGGCGGTGACATCTCACAGCAGGCTGCCCTTGCACAAATATCAGCCACTGCTGCTCCGTCTAAAGGTAGTAAGGCTTCCGTTCAGATCCCTGTCTCTGCTGCCCAACTACTTCCAAATGGTGGATTACCTGTTTCTCTTTCAGGTGTCCTTGGCGGTGTAACTTTACCAGGAACAGCTGTTGTGCCAGGTGTCCTTGTTGGACACAAGGGGGCAGCTTGAGGGGCAGCAATTGCAGCTGCCATGAATTTGCAGCATAACCTGGCAAAGATTCAAGCCGATGCAATACCCGAGCACTATGAAGCAGAGTTGGAAATAAATGATATTCCCCAGAATGCCCAATGGAAGGTTACCCGCAAGAAAACTTAGGGCCCTATATCAGAGATTGACTGGAGCTGCCTATCAGAGGTTAATATTTCCCGCTAGGCAAGGTTCCAAGGCCAGGAGATTGCAAGCTGTACCTGTTTATTGAGGGTTGTAGTGAACAATCTGACAAGAGAGGTAAAGCAGAACTAAAACGCAAGTTGGAAGAAATCATGAATCAAGCATTGTCGCTTCCCGGCGGCACTCAGCAACGCAGATATCAAGTTATGTAAGTGTGAACTTGATTCCAACGTACATTTTGCATAGTTTTATCTGCGTTTGCTGAACTTAATCTGACTCTCAGTTCTTGGTTAATTGTTTCTCAGTCACCTACTGAATAGAATATTTTGTCTTTCCACATGTCTATTTATATCCTGCTGATCTTCAATTTTCAACTGACTTTACGATTGATATTTAGGTTTCATTTTATTTTTCACAAGGAATAATCTGATACATGTTGGATTTTATTGTGTGAGTAGTTATGAATTTGTTTTGTCTCGCTCTGCACTAGTTTCAGTCCCACTTCTGATCTTTTTTCTTCTTTTTTTGTTTGTCATTTCCGCGGAGGGACATTATGTGCATATGCTCGCATGTTCACTATTTTCCAAGCCCTTACGAAGCTGTGCAAGAGATGCGATCGTGGTGGGATTTGTCAGTTTGAAGGGATGTATGTGTTTTAGGATTCTTCTAGTCCATGCTGTTTTCTTTTTTGTTCCATAAGTTGTGGGACCTGTGAATTCAATCATTTGGGTTCTTTCCTTGGTTCTTATCCAGTTTTTGTTTGGGAATTGCTGGAGCCGATCAGCTGCCCTCCAAAATGGATTTAATTTCTGGCGTTGTTCGCTATAACGGGTTCCTGAGACCTCCGCACTTTGCTTTAGTTTTGCTGCTTTCGACTCTGTTCACTTTTTGATTGCCGTCATCATTTTTTTTCTTTTGTTTTGTTGTGGATGCATTTTATGATCTAAATTCTAAATAGCAGGCTTTGATTTTGCTTTCTAGTTAAGATACTCAATTTTGGTTTGTTTTACGTTCTTTTAATTTTCGTTAGCAGATTTAATTTGTCCTCTTTCTTGTGGAGACGATCTTATAATGTCGACAGTAGTTGACCAACACATTGATGATATACTTACTGATGTCTGTTTTGTTCGATTCAGCTGAGCTATCAACAGAACATAAGCCAATTGAATGATCTCATGACAAAGGTCAGAAATCCCCGCTTCTTTAAGTATTATAACACGGGACTGAAACATGAGTTTCTACAGTAGCAATCTGTTGGGGGATGCTGTTTACTGGAATTCCAAGGAGAGAGCTTTATAATATTTTTGGCATGTAATGTATCCCCACAATTTTTTCTCAGAACCCCAAAAATAACTCAAAAGTGAAAAACTTTAATGTAAATTCATATATAAGAATGATTTAAAAAACTGTGTTTCAGTTCATACAGGCGGAGGTTCCCAAAAAAAACTTGTTCGTACAGTGGTAGAAGATTAAATTTCTTTTACAACTTTTAGTGGCGATTCACCTATTCGCTGGTACAGATTCCTTTAGAAGCGGTTGGCGAAGAAGCTTATCGACGCTAAAATCCCTCGGCTAATTGAGCACCATATTTTAGCCATTAAAAGGCTGAAAATCGTCACTAGTTGCTGCGAAAGATACAAAACGGTCATCTTAGACAAGAAAAGCTACTTTCTGCTAATTTAAGTGTTTTTCCTTCTGCTTTTCGGCAGACGTTCACTTTCCTTCCCTCGTATATCTCACGTTAGGAAATAAACTTGTAACAGTTTATATCTTCCACAACGAAGTTAATTTATATAATTCAGAACAATTGAGAAGCGAGTGATGTAAAACCAAGAAGCCAGAAAGAAAGTAAAATTTGAGGAGTTTCGAGATTTATCATTTAAGAAAAGAATGAAGAAACCGAGACTAAAATGCTTGAGTTTAATTAAAAGCAACAAAACCTTGAGAGTTTTGTGAAAATCATGTACCATCAGAATGAGATAGTAGCATGGCGACCAAGTTTACGAGAGTGTCTAGCGTTGAGTTGGAAACTGATATAGCACTCATACACTCTCCCCTCTTTTTTTCCCTTTCCATCTCTCCCCTCCTATTTGAACAGTCACGGTTAAATTACGTCAATATCTTATATTAATTTTATATAGAAAGAGAAAGACAAAATAAAGAATGTGAGAGGAAAGAAGGGAAGGGAATGAAAAGAGGAGGGGAGAGAATCCTAGTCCCTGATACACCTCTACACATAAAGACGGTTAAGTCACATCAACATCTTATATTAATTTTATATAGAAAGAGAATGTTAGCGAGATTCCATCATCTCCACATATCTCTCCTCAATCCTCTTGATTGTGTTAAATTTAGAATGATTGTATAGGGTTGACTTGGTGATTTCAATTGTAATTAATTATTGTATCAAATATGTTCTATATATCTTGTAATTCTGGAATGAATAAAATAAGGGAAAATCTTTTTCTACATGGTATCACCTAGGTCTAGGCTCCTTCTTCTCGAAAAACCCTAGCTGATCCCTGCCTCTTCTCCCATGGCTACCTCTGGCCCTAATATTGCAAGCTTCCTGAAATTAGATGAAGACAATTATCCTGAATGGCTTCGCCAGATGAAACCATTCCTTATTGGCCAAGGTCTTTACAAGTTCGTTGATGGCTCTCACCCACAACCTTCAGCCACTATTCTTGCCATGCCCTCCACCCCCACCGATGCTCCTGCTGCTCCTGTTCCCAATCCGGCTTTGCTCACATGGATTCAACAAGATCAACTTGTGGTCAGTTACCTCACTACTATGCTGACCAAGCCTATTATTTCTCTTACCATTGGTTGTGAGACAGCCCAGGCCATCTGGGAATGTCTTCATCACCATTTTTCCCAAACCTCTATTGCTAGCTCCGCATCCCTCCAGTTTCAACTCCTCGACCTCACAAAAGGGACCAAATTTCTTAATGAATACTTGCTCCAAGTCAAACACATTGCTGACTTTTTGGCTGCCATCAACAAACCTGTGGATCCTGAGTATTTAGTCGCTCTCACTCTCCGAGGCCTTGGTCCAGAATATCTCATGCTTCGAACCGCCATTCTTCAAGGTTCTTCCCTTCCAACCTTCACTGAACTTCGCTCCCACATTCTCGCATTTGAAGCTCAAGACCCCAACTTCAACGCATCATCTCCTTCCTCCCATGCTCTCTTTAATAACCACCTCCCATCATCGGCTCCTCACAACCCAGCCCCGTCTCAACATTTCCCTAGACATAAGCCTCATAATCCCAAGGGTTTCCATCGCAACCATACTGGACGTGGTGGTACTTACCGCAACAACCGGATCTCTCACCGCCGGTACAACAACAATCATGGCTTCTCTCTTCCCCCGACGCAAGGTCAGCAACCATGGCTCCCCCGCCCTCCTCCTTGGTCTGCTTCAACTAATGGCGTGTTGGGCCCTCCTCCCACCTGGTGTCACAATTGCAACACCAATCAACATAACCAGGCTCACTGCCCGCACAGGTACAATGGCCCTACTCAATTCCCTCCATTTGCTAGTGCACATATGGCTCAATCCACTGCTGCGGCCGATCCCGTTTGGTATCCTGATACCGGCACCACTCATCACATGACGGGTCCCGGCACTTCTCTTCAACACCCGTATCCCTACAATGGTAATCAACAAGTCTTTATGGGTAATGGAGATTCCATGCATGTTACCCACACCGGTACTCTTCCCTTTTCTTTGGGCTCTTCTACATTCACTCTTCGTGATGTTTTTCGCATTCCCGCCATTCGCAAAAATTTACTTTCCGTTGCTCGGTTCACCAAAGATAATCGTGTCTTTTTTCTTTTTGCCCCCGATTTCTATCAAATTTATGATTTGCTCACTGGTGAACTCTTATTTCAGGGCCCTTGTGAAGATGGCTTGTATCCTCTTCAACTTTCCTCCATCCGTCAACCCCTTACTCCTCACGCTCTTTCCACTCTTCACTCCTCTACTTGGCATCGTCGTCTCGGTCACTCGTCGTCTTCTGTTCTTTCCCACCTAGGACCATTGTTAGGAAAAGAAATAAGATTTAATAAGACATTCTGTACGGATTGTGCTATAAGCAAATCCACTCAACTACCGTTTTCGACCCATAATATTTCAGTCTCTCTTTCTTTTCACCTTATTCACTCTGATGTTTGGATGTCTCATGTGCCCTCTATTAGTGGTTTTCGGTATTATGTTCTTTTTACGGATGATTTTTCGCGTTACTCTTGGATTTATCCCATGCGCCGTAAATCGGAAGTGTTTACACACTTTCAAACCTTTGTTGCCATGGCACATAATCTCTTCAACTCTAGCATTAAAATCTTACAGAGTGACAATGGTACCGAATATGTGAATAATGCCTTTGCCAATTTTTGTACCACCTTGGGTATCCAACAACGGTTCTCATGTCCTCACACCCCTCAACAAAATGGCGTCGCCGAACGCAAACATCGCCATATTGCAGACATGATTCGCACTCTTCTTAATACTGCTCATTTACCATTTTCCTATTGGACTGAAGCGGCTCTCACCGCGGTTCATCTCATTAACCTTCTTCCCACACCCCTCCTAAATTGGGAATCCCCATATGCCAAACTCTTCCATCGCTCTCCCTCATACTCTCATCTCCGTGTCTTCGGTTGTTCATGTTTTCCTAACCTCAGTTCTTATACATCCCACAAACTTTCTCCTCGTTCTTTAGAATGTGTCTTCATTGGTTATAGTCCGAGTCATAAAGGTTATAGGTGTCTCCACCCTTCCACCGGTCGTGTCTATATCTCCCGTCATGTCATTTTTCAAGAAGATTATTTTCCTTTTACTAATTTGCAGGTTACTCACAACTCTCCAACTGTTTTGTTGAACATTCAACCTATCGCACCTCCGCAGCCCCCGCTGCCGAGCCCTCATCTACCACTGTCATCCCCTCCTCCGCAAGTTACTCCTTCTCCCAGTGATCTGCCGAGCTCACCCCCCAACTCGCGGGCCCCAGCTGCTGCTTCTATTGCAGCTCCACAGCCACCTACAACATCCCTTCCACCGCAAGCATCATGTGATGATGCACCGACTGCACCGCCCACTGTCTCCCCGCATGCAACCCATGCAGATAGCATGGTGCCTTCCCATGCTATTCCCATGGCCCACGACTCACCTATCACCACTGCTCCATCCATGCATCCAATGGTCACACGTCTCCGACTTGGCATCACCAAGCCCAAGCATTCCACCGATGACACCGTCCGCTATCCTCTGCCCAAAGCTCTTATTACAACACTATCTGACCTTGAGCCCACCTGCTTCTCTCAAGCCTCCAAAAGTCATGCGTGGCGTTCTGCAATGTCCGATGAGATCAATGCTCTACTTAAAAATAATACATGGTCTCTCGTTCCTTCTTCACCTCATCATAACACGGTTGGTTCTAAGTGGGTGTTCCGGATAAAACGGAAGCTTGATGGCTCTATTGAGCGTTATAAAGCTTGTTTAGTCGCCAAGGGTTTTCATCAACAGCCCGAAGTTGATTATGAGGAGACTTTTAGCCCTGTTGTAAAACCTACCACCATTCAAACGGTTCTAAGTGTTGCCATCTCTCGTGGTTGGTCACTACGCCAACTTGATGTCAAAAATGCATTTCTTCACGGGTTCCTCCAAGAAGATGTTTACATGACTCAACCTCCCGGCTTCGTTGACCCCGATCGTCCCCATTATGTATGCAAGTTATACAAATCTCTCTATGGTCTCAAACAAGCGCCCCGAGCATGGTTCCATCGCATTAGCTCCTTCCTCATCACTGCCGGTTTCACACAAAGTGTTGCTGATCCATCCCTCTTCATTTATCGGTTTGGTTCTCACACCATATTTTTGCTCCTATATGTTGATGACATTGTTCTCACTGGTAGTGATACTGTTTTGCTACAACGTTTTATTGATGCATTGGGCAGTGGTTTCGACATCAAAGATCTTGGTCCACTTCACTATTTTTTGGGCTTGCAGGTTCTTACTCATGGTGATTCCCTACACATCAATCAATTAAAATATGCTCATGATTTGTTACAAAAGCACAATCTTGAACATTGCAAGCCCGTCACTACACCCATCGCTGCAAAGGTGGTTTTGTCCAATACTGATGGTCTTCTCCTCTCTTCTCCCACGGAGTTTCGTGAACTTGTTGGCTGCCTTCAATATTTCACCTTGACACGTCCCGACATTACTTATGCGGTGAATACAGTTTCTCAGTTTATGAGTGCCCCACGTGCTCCTCATCTTGTTGCCGCCAAGCGTATTCTTCGGTACGTCAAAGGGACTCTCGATCATGGCCTTATCTTTACACCTCAATTACGAACCGCACGCCTTTGTGCTTATTCCGATGCCGATTGGGCGGGGTGCCCTGATACACGCCGCTCTACCAGTGGTTACTTAATTTACTTGGGTTCGAATCTTGTCTCATGGTGCTCAAAGAAACAGCCCACTATTGCTAGATCCAGTGCTGAGTCCGAATACAGGTCCCTCTCTCACTCTTGTGTAGAAACAACATGGTTATCCTATCTTCTCTATGAACTCGGCGTCTCCATCCAGTTTCCCGTTCATCTTTACTGCGACAATCTCAGCGCCACCTACATGGCTGCCAACCCCGTCTTCCATGCTCGCACTCGTCACATTGAACTTGACTACCACTTCGTCCGTGAAAAGGTTACTGTTGGTAGTCATCGCGTCTTCTTTGTGCCATCCATCGATCAGCCAGCTGATGTTCTTACTAAAGCGCTGCACAAGCCGCGTCACACCCTTCTTTGCTCCAAACTTGTACAACCGAGGCCGTCCAGTTTGCGGGGGGGTGTTAGCGAGATTCCATCATCTCCACATATCTCTCCTCAATCCTCTTGATTGTGTTAAATTTAGAATGATTGTATAGGGTTGACTTGGTGATTTCAATTATAATTAATTATTGTATCAAATATGTTCTATATATCTTGTAATTCTGGAATCAATAAAATAAGGGAAAATCATTTTCTACAGAAAAAGACAAATAGAAAATGTGAGAGGAAAGAAGGGAAGGGAATGAAAAGAGGAGGGGAGAAAATCCTAGTCCCTGATACACCTCTACACATAAAGACATTGCCAAATCGACTCATACCAATTACATCTCTCTCTCTCTCTCTCTCTCTCTCTCTCTCTCTCTCTCTCTCTCTCTCTCTCTCTCTCTCTCTCTCTCTCTCTCTCTCTCTCTCTCTCTCTCTCTCTCTCTCTCTCTCTCTCTCTCAAACTGATATAGTAATAGCATTGAAGATGCTAAACATGGTGCGATTCTTCAGTTTGAAGGCTTGAAGGGATGTTAGAATCTTCTTGTTCTTTTATGCGCACTTTGCTTGAAGGGATGTATGTGCTTTAGAATCTATTGAGTTCCTTTAGAGATAATTAACTATGCGCACTTTGTTTAAATTTTGTTGCTTTTGACTTTTTTCACTTTTTGATTGTCGTTGTTGTTTTAACTATAAACACAGTGATAAAAAAATGTTTTAACCCAAGTGTTGTGAGGCTTGATTTGCCTACTACTTATAGTGGTTTTTTTTTTTTTTGGTCGAAATTTGCCTACTTATAGTTATGGTTTGGTAAAAAAATGAAGAAATTATAAACACTCTTTTTAGCCTCTTTTATATCTTTGTTTAAGTTTTGCTGCTTTTGACTTTTTTTTTTTTTTTTCTTTTTGATTGTCGTTGTTGTTTTAATTATAAACACAGTGACCAAAAATGTTTTAACCCAAGTGTTTTGGGGCTTGATTTCCCTACTTATAGTTATAGTGTGGTTAAAAAAAATGAAGAAATTATATGCACTCTTTTTGGCCTCTTTTATATATATAGAAATGTGTGAGAAAATAAAAATTGTGTGAAATCATATCTTTAAAAAACATCCCCTACTTGTGAGGAGTAGACGTCAACTGCCTATACCATTGGAGTTACTTTTGACCTACATGGCTCGTCAAAATGAGCTTGCCTATTCAATTATCTACACCATTGGAGATGCTCTTACCCAAAAGAAGAAGATCGCCCATTTTCTAATTTTTTGTTTTTGTCAAAATAATGTTAGGAGGTTTGAAATAGCATTTAATGGAAAGCTTAATCTAACTCTCAATTCTTGATTTATTGTCTGTGACCTTATCAAGCTGTTCAACAGATGCGAACATGGTGCGGTTATTCAGTTGAAGGGATGTATGTGCTTTACAATCTTCTGGTCGATGTTTTGTCTTTTATTTATTTAATTCTTTTTTTTTTTTTTGGTTCCCTGAGTTGCGGACCTGTGAATTCATTCATTCGGGTTCTTTCCTTGATGTGCAGGTTTTGTTTGGGAATTGGTGGAGCCGATGAGCTGCCCTTCAAAAAGAATTTGCTTTTGGTGGCGTTGTTTGCTATAACGGGTTACTAAGGTCCTTCAGATATAACTAACTCTCCGCACTTTGCTTCAGTTTTGCTGCTTTTGATATTTTTCACTTTTTATCGTTGTGGTCGTTTTATTTGTTGCGAATGCATTTTAGGATCTTGATTTAAAGAGATTTTTCAGTATGTCGGAATACAGACACAAACGTCATTTATCTAAATCACAGGCTTTGCTTTTGCTTTATAGGAAGGAGACCAGTGGCTTTGTGTGTCCCCTTTCATTCAATTTTTACTAGCCTGAGCTCACTCTTTGTACAAAATTTCTGAAGTTCTTGAGAAATTGTTAGTACTTTTTTTTATTCATTTTTAATATGTAAATGAATATATTTCTTAATAGAAAGTGACCCAAATTGTAAAGGTTGGAAAACACACATATTGACTAAATAAAAAACATAGTAATTAAAATAGATTTTAACCATACTCGATGATCAAAAAGGTTTTAACCCATAAAAAGTGTTGTCGGCCCGATTTGTCAACTTGTAGTGTTGTAAAAAATAAAGAAATTATAAACACTCTTTATAGTCTCACACCTTTGTTTAATCCTTACCGTTATTTTCGTTTAATGCGATAACTAGAAATATAGAAAATGTGCGATAAGCTAAAAATTCTGGTTGAAAATCATCTCTCTAGAAAATATTGGCTACTTCTGAGGAGTAGGCATCAATTGCCTATACCATTGAAGTTAATTTTGACTTACATTGCTCATCAAAATGAGTTTGCCTATTCAAAATCCTACACTATTGGAGATGCTTTTACTCAAAAAAAGAAAATCAAACCGACCATATGCATGATGGGAGGAGCAAAGAAGGCTCCACTTATCAAATATGTCCAACAAGGCATGCATATACATATACATATATATATATATATATATATATATCTCACATCTGTCACACATCTACCACCAGCTTCATGTGGAATATAATTTTCTAACAATTTTTTTAATTTATTAAATTTAATGATGATGAGCAATTTTTGTATTTTTATATGTTTTTGGAGTCTTCGAACTTGATTCGTAGATTTGCAGATCCAACTTGAGCATTGACATTACATGTAGCTTTGCTAGAGTGTCCTAATCCTACATTGGAATGAGCCAACAAGTGATTTCCTTCTTCGAGTAATTAAGTTTAGTTTCATTATCTCGCCTGGCGAGTGTTGGATTGTGCTACAACATTGGCTGGATGTAGTTTTCACCTTGAGCGACGAGTTATGTGTTTTGATCTACCAACAATAACTTTACATGGTATCGCTTCTCCACTATGACTTTATGTGGCCACGTTATTCAGCGATGACTTGTTGTAGTCAATGATACAAATGTGTTGCATCTATCGTTTTGTGGTATAGGTTGCGCCTCACTATTCAGTGTCGACTTGTGTGGTCACATCTACAAATCTGTTGCATCTATCATTTTGTGTTAGATTAGTATGGTGGCATGTGTAGTTTTGGTACATGTGGTAGCTATTTAGGAGTTTACTATAGTTCTCTTGTTGGAGCAAATTCACTCCAGATTAATTTCTAGGTGTTGGAGTTTGAGACCCTCTTGTCCCACATTGGTCAATAGTATTTTTTCACTAGCCTTTATATAGGCTTATTCCCTTTTCTTAGTAATTAGAACTTGAACCATTTGAAAATGGATTGAAGGCTTGGACCTTATGGTTGTGTGGATTAGGCTTGAATATAATATAGCCTAAATACAATTAATATTAATTAATCAAGACAAGGGCCTTGGGGCCTTGGAATTTAAAATTAATCAGATTCATTAATTTTAATTTTCGGATTAAGTTTATTAATTAATTTATTAATTAAAAAACGTTTTGATTAAAAGACAATCTATTAGAAAGAATTGTACGTTTTGATTAAAAGACACAGCTAGTAGAAAGAGTTGTGTACTTTCAAATACACTGAATAGGTATTTGAAAGGGTGTAAAACAGTCTATATATTTGCCATCATAGTATCAAGTGAGAATTATCTTTTCTTCCCTCCTTGTCTTCTGTACAAAATTTCCAGAGAGTAAACACACAAAGCAATTCGCTAGAGTTCTATAATCCAGTGCGGGTTGTAGAATTAGGTAGTTGTATCCTGGTCGAGCAGACGTTGTAGAACCACAAGCACACGAGTGGGACGGAAATACTGTTCGAAGGACATAACATTTTCGCTAGCCTCTACCTTCAATTCGTTCAAGTTAGTATCACTTTAATTTTTTGTATTTATTGTGTAATTGCATTCTGTATTGCAAGTATTTTTGAATAATAAAGTATAAGTATTTCGGTACTGTATTTATGTTATTTATTGGTTCTAAATTGTTCTCCAACACTAGGTCACTAGAACATTGTCCCCAATCAACACATCTGTATTTGTTTGGAATGTTAAATGAAAGGGTAATGATAGGGAGACCAAATTATTAAACCAAATTTGCAAACTAAATGATGTGTCACCAATATGAAGTAATCAACATTTAAGTAATAATTCAATCATCTATAGGAATTACATAAGTGTTGATTAAGTAAATTTGTAAAGTACAAGTAGACCAAAAAAAGAAAGATAAAGAGAATGAATTATAAAGAAAATGAAATGCTGAGATAAAAAATAAAAAATCTAAATAACTGTGGAAATCAAAGTTAACGGCTGGAACATCCCGTAACATTGAATGAAACATAGCATTGGAGCTTTCCCCGATTTTATACTTTACTTTGGTCTTTTCTTTTGTGAGAATGATATTCTTACTTGTCTTAGTAGTTGGTCCTTTTCTTTTGTGAGATTGATATTCTTTCAAGTTTCTATAAATTTCTCTCCACTTCTCTCTTTTGATTTAATTTCTTCTTTTCATCTTCCAAATCCTATAACCATTTTGTAGACTTATATTTTCAAAATTGTTTATATTTTGGATTGCAGTTTCTTCCTTGTCAAATCGGGACTTTGGTTTGTTTTCGTTCTTGGGTCTTGTTGGTTGACTTGTTTATAAAATATAATACTATGTTTTCTTCTCTTGTTCTTAGCATTTATATAAAGTAGTGTCGTTTTTTTTTTTTTTGGTCAATAGTTAGGTGGGGTTCTGAGGAGAAAGGGGAGCCTCGAATTTGGATAAGGAGGGCCACATGAGTGCTTAATTTCCACTATGGCACTTGCCCTCCTCAAGTGGTGTTAGACAGCTGACTTTGTTTCATTTTTGTTCTTTCATGATACTCTATTAACATAAAATCTGGTTGAATATTAATTTGAAGCGATATGAAGCGATATGAACCATCACATGAAAGAGGAACGTACATACATGAAAAGTTGATGAGGAATATTTTGTAACTATTTTCACATGCATGAGCATTTGTATGTATTATGAAGGGGAAAAAAAATTAAGAAGTGAATGATAACATCTGTCATCTTACCATAAAAAATTCTCATTTTCAGAGGACATGTCAGTTGGCGAAGTGTATCCAATTCTGACTGATCATGGTGCTATGCAAGAGCCGACATTGGAAGGAGGTCTCACTGTCACTGTAGGTATATATCTATACAAATTAATACTTGTATATAATTCTATTTAATAGTAATTAATGATCTTTATTTATGTACATTAATTTATTTATGTATAATCTTCTTTTATGTACATTAATTCATTTGATATATTTTGGTATATTCATTGATACAAATGTATAGGTACATTAATTCAATATAATACATTTCGGTACATTACTTTAATATAATACATTTCGGTATTAACATTTAGGTACATTAATTCAATATAATACATTTCAGTACATACATTTAAGTTCATTATATATATGTCGCTACAAACATTTTGGTACAGTCATTTTTGTACACTTATGTATTTACATATTTATGTGTCACTAATTTCTTTTAATATTTTCACATTTATATTCATATATAATTTTTTTTTAGTGAAACGATAGCGTTAGTAAGTTAAATGTTAGATTAGTCACTGATGGGGTTTGAACTCACACGGTCATGTAAGGGCACAACACCTTTCCATGCCATCATATATAATTGAAAGAACTAATATGTGCATATTAATAAAATTAAAATTTTAATGTGGAGACATTAAATAACAAAAATAGAATATAAAGTTTAATAAAAGTATTAAATTGAATATGTAATCTAGCACCAAGGTTTTTTTTTTTTTTTTTAATTCTAATATTTTGTAAAGACTAATGTTCAAAAATCCCTTCTATTTAATGGTAATAGTATGGCAAACCACCAACATCAACATCACCAATGGACCCCGGTGATATTAGTTAGGGGTTTAATCTCTTTTATATATTGTTTATTATTTTTCAATGTAGGATTATTTTGTTAAATTTTCCGTAGAATTTCCCATTTGTTTTCACATTGTATTAATTATTTTTGTGCAAGTATGGGAAATTTAGCAATTAACAGACACGGCATGCAGGACATGATGAGAGCAATGCCGAGGATATCTCTCAAACTTTCGTCAAATATGTGAAGTCTAATGATTGGGATAATATGATCAAGTTTCTTCGCCAACATCGTGAGCTGGCAGGGAATGCAAAAATTCCATTTGTGGTGCAGCATGATCATTTTAAGAATGGTACAGTTCTTCACTATGCAATCCTGAATATCATGAGCTGCAGCGTGCGCATTATACAACAGTTGGTGGATTTAATGGCAAAGGAAGACTTGGAAATTCAAGACTGTTACGGTGCCACAGCTTTTTATCATTTAGTAAATTGTTATCCAGAAAGGGTTGAAGTAGCTGAATGCATGCTTAAAAAAAAACCCCAAATTAATAAGGTGTTACGATACCTACAACGTTGTAGTGGCCCAACGGAAGCCTAAAGGGGAAAGAATGGCTCGCTATCTCTATTCCCTCACTCCACCCCAAACATTAAGAGTTGTCGAAGCCGCTCAACTTATTTCTCTCGGTTTTTATTACAGCAGATTTGGTACAATTTTTTCCTGTGTGATTTTTTCTTTGTTATAAATTTTATATGTATACTTACAATGTTCTTTTTTCACACTTCTATTATATATAGATATTGCGTGGAATTTGATTCAACGTTACCCAAAATTGGCCATGGCTACAGACATCAACGGGCATATCCCCATAGTAGCATTGGCCAATAACCGTTTTGCATTCAAAAGTGGAAGCCGACTCAAATTATGGGAAAAATTGATCTATTATGGTTAGTAAATTATTGCTTTTTATTTTCTCATTATATTTGTTTTTTTCTTCTAAAGACAAAACTTGATATAAATCTAATTTTGTGAGTCACAATTAGAATTAGACACTTACTTGAAATTGGTCCAATGTCTAGGATTACACATCATCATATATATTTTTTTATATATATTTACACTGGAAGCGGGGTGAATAAATTGGATAAGAACTCACACCTCTCACTTACAAGTAACGAGAAATACCATTAGACTGTACTGCTAAGTGACAATCCATAGCTAATTAAGAAAATTCATTGTTATATGTTTGGTTAGAGGATTGAGTTCTTTGGGAATCTTTAACAACGCTGGAATGGTTAAAGTAATCAATCTTAAGGGTTATATGTTTTTTTTTTTTTTTTTTGTCAACTTAAGGGTTATATGTTTGGTTTGTGACATTGTGTAAGTGTAATAATAAACATTACAGGCTTATTTACTACAACGACTTCTGAAATTCAAAGGCATTTTCACTTTGTCCCATGAAATTTAATTGAATTAATAATTGAGTTTGTATCCTTATCTTGATAGGTATACCCATAAAACCTCTTCCTACTAGTGTAAATGTTCCTGAAGTGACCATAGTGATCAAATGTATCTCTCCAACAAAAAAGAGAATCAAAGACATCTCATTTCCTCAGGTATTTTACATGTCTGCAATCCAATTTGGTTTTTGTTAATGCTATGGTTAATTGTTCCATAATGCATGCTACTACAAAAATATACGAACATCTTCATTCCATATTTCCTAACGATTGTATTCATGATATCAGTAGATAGAATGTTAAGCTAGAGTCATGTAATTTAAGTTGGTCACATTGACTTAGCAAAATACCTAAAACACAAAACATAAACAAAATGGATAGATTATAGTGAATCTGTCCAAAACCAACTTAAAACCGAAATATAAAAGGGTTTTCTCGGATTTCACCCCACAACTTTCTATTCTTCTCGGCCCAGGTTAGAAACGACCTTGATCCACCTTCCTTGTTCCCAATCTTTGACATGCATACAAAAAACGGAATTAAAATTCGAAATCTAGAATCGATCCAAAAACTAAAAGTTTTTATTTTGGAAGACACTTACACTGGAGGACAACCCATGAGGAGAGTGGGCTAGAACTCACAATAAGTTTGCCATAATAATTTGGTTCGAATTCGCCTTTAGCAAGAATTAAATCTAAGACCTTTCACTTACAACAAGTAAAGAAAAATACTACTAGATCGTAGTAAATGAACTTACAGGTTAAAAATGGTAGGAACTGAGGAATATCTCTCTCTCTCTCCCTCTCGGCTAATGATAAAATTTAACAAAAAGTTGGCGCACTGCCGCGCAGGAAAAACCAAGGAAAAAATCGTTTTCTAATTTTTACTTGCTTTCAAATTTTGAATTATTTACTGGTAAGTTGAATTTAGTCCCTCTGGGGATCCAATAAAACTAGTAAGATCATCTTCAAATAAGATGTTAAAAATGTTATATAAACATATAACAGTAATAAATGACGTATCATTTACTCTAATTAAGGTGTCAAAGCTGACACAGACATAGAGATGTCAAAATTGATGCTGGCATCAACTAAGGATTTGCTAATTCCAAAAGCATTTTACTTGCTTTCATTTAAATACTAGCATATTTAAGTATTATTTTATTATTTTTAAGTCACCAACAGCCCAACTTTTAATATTTTTGTTTAAAGAAAGCGTAAATGAAACAACAAATTGTGGCATATTGGGTGGAATGAAAATATTGACAATACGTCAAATTGTCAAGTCAGCCATCAAATTGAAATTTGATGTTTTGAATTTCACGTCTCTTTTGGAGATGCTCTAAGATGAATTTATATTTTTATAATTTTTTGCCTTTACATTGTTAAAAATTTAATTAAGTTTGAAGTTTCATTGACTATGGATTATATGTTTTGTGCACAGAATATGATTTTTTTTCATAATATAGAATATGAATTTTGTTATTCTATATTAACAAGATAGTACAAATGTGATATAAAAATGTGATAAAAGTAGCATTTTTGTAAGAAAACATAAAAAAACAAAGTAATACACATAGGTGAGTATGCCAACACGGAAGAAGAATGACCCATTTATGGTTTTGTCATCAAATTTGACTTGTAATGCAGGAATTGGTTTATTCCGAAGACTAGTGGCGAATCTCCAAACACTTTTGGGTATGCCACAGACACATTCATATCGTTAATTGATATTTTTGATGATTGTTTTATTAATAGTCAATATTATTTGAAAATGATTTGTATTTTCTTTTTAATGAACTTAGGAATCAATCGTATATATCATATGAAATTGATACATGAGCGGGTCAAGCAGCTTCTACCTCTTATGTGTAAAGCAGCAAGTGAAAGTATGACAAGTGAAAGTATGAGTTTTAATAAAAGAAAGAAATTAGAAGCAACAGTGTGTGTGGTAATAGAACGAGGGCATATAGAGTATATTACTAATTTTCTTGGAAATGACACATATCCTTTATTTGGAGTTAAGAACAAAAAAGGCCAAAGCCCGTTTCAAATTGCCGTTGAATGCCGTCAACACAAAATTTATAATCTTATATATCTCCTCGATCAGTTGCCCAAAATTTGAAATAAACTTGGCCTCGATCAATTCGAAAAAATACGGAAAAGAGTGGGGTTGACAGATGACTTTGGCAATAATCTGCTACATACGGTAGCATGTATTACCCCAATGTCACAAATTGGTCACATTCAAGGTGCAGCTTTGCAAAGAGAACTACAGTGGTTCAAGGTGACTATTTTCTATCTATCTATATATACATACTTATATTTATAAAATATTTTGCCTCTGCGATGTTTATATATATTTGTGGCTATAATTTTACTCTTATTTTCTCCTACTACTCCACATATTTTTGTTACTTTATTTCTTCAATTTCAAAGAAAAAATGAGAATGCAGAAATTACTCTCTTTAAAAATAAAAAATAAAAACAAAAAGTTTGTCAACATGCACAAGCATAACGGGAAAATTGAAATTAAAAAGGAAAACATTATTTTTTAACTACGTATTATACTGTAATCCTACAAGCTTAACCATTGATTTTGGGTTATATGGTGTCTCAAACGACAAAAGTTCCAAGATTTATACGAAGAGATAAAGATTTCAGAGTCAAATCCATATATAACTTTGTCGCAAAAAATGCAGGAGGTGGAGAGCATTGCAAATCCCAAGGATTGTGAATCTGTAAACAAAGATGATATGACACAACATAAAGTATTTACGGAGAATCACAAAGAATTGGGCAAAGAGGCAGAAAAGTCAATGAAGGAAACAGCAACTTCTTGTACAGTTGTTGATGCTCTTATTGTCACCATAATGTTTGCTGCAGCATTCACAGTTCCCGGTGAAAATGATAAAAAGAAAGATGTTCCTACATTCTTAACTAATAAGGTATTCACAATATTTATAGTTTCAGATGCAATCTCACTCTTTTCTTCAACAACTTCGATTATCATGTTTTTGGGCATTCTCACGTCACGTTATTCTGAAAATGATTTTTCTAAATCCTTGCCCACCAAAATGATAATAGGCCTTTTCACTCTATTTTTATCTATCGCCACCATGATGATTGTCTTTTCTTGTGGCCTTTACATTATGCTTGATGGGAAATCATCAATTGTTATTCCAAGCATTTTGCTTGCAGGTGTTCCAGTTACCTCGTTCATATGGATGCAATTTCCGTTGTTTGTTGAGTTATTCATTTCTACTTTTGGACGGGGAATATTTGACACGAAGAAGAAAAAGTTGATTTGAGTTGTTTCCTATGTTATCTTTAGTTGGGTTTGGATTTGCTACTATTGAATAAACTTGTAAAGAGAAGCCAATTTATGTGTTCTCTATTTGGCCAATTATGTATACGCTTTCTTTTTGACAATTATATATGCGCTTTTTATTTGACAATTATGTATGCGCTTTTGATCCTAAAAGAAAATTTCAACTTCAATTTATATTTTTGAGTTTTCTTTTTTGGTGAATTTCTCTTCTTTTTTTTTTTTTTGAGTTAGTTACTAAGACAAGTTCTGTATAGGCTCTATTTTTTTTGTCAATAAAATGAATTCATTGAAGCTACCCCAAATGGGGAAATGTACTACAATGTTATCTCAAGCAGGGAAAAACATAACCCAGCAAGTAAAGACTAACAAAACTAAGCCATACATGCATACAAAAGGAGGGCAATAGAAGCCACTGTCGAGCCATAACAATTAAAATACCGGAGGACATCCTGATTTATCGCATAAGAGAACCAAGATCAAAGACATCATATTTTTGAAAATTACATGTACATCCAAAAATGTTAACTTTGAAAAGACGATTCACATGTTAGTAGCTTAAAGGCTTATTAGTCAAAATGCCCTCTTAAACTACTATTGAGTCTCAGTTTACCCCTTGAAACCGGTTTTGTCTCACTTTGCCCCCTAAAACCAACAGTTTCAACTCTTTTATCTCACTTTACCAATTTTCGTTAATGGACTGTTAAATTTAAGGGTATTTTAGACATTTCATTTTTTGCACATTTTTTTACTTCTAGCCTACATACTAAACAATTCTCAATTTTATTTTTGAAACTCTAATTCAAACTCATAAATTTTGGGCATTTTTAACAATAAATTATTCAATCAATAGAAAATTTCCGAGCAACAAAATCATTGTATCAACCAAAATAAAGGTTATATTTTTGTAGAGTCATTTCCCTTGCAAGACATCAATGTATTGGCTTGAAACTTTGCAATTGAAAAATATTCATTACAACAAAATCATTATACCATTAAGCTATCATATCCAAAATACTGCCCAAAAAAAAAAAAAAATCATTTAAAGCAAATGTGCACAATTTGAAACAAAAAAAAAATTCACATTGTTGAGCACTGATTCCACTAGACATGAACTTGTTCAAAAGGTGGTTGTACTTCTTGTCGATATGTAATCTCAATAATTTTATCTGCTTTTGCTGAACTTAATCTGACTCTCAGTTCTTGGTTTATTGTTTCTCAGTCACCTAATGAGTTTTATTTTTGAATTGTTCTAAGGAATAGAACATTTTGTCTTTCCACATGTCTATTTATATCCTGCTGATCTTCAATATTCAACTTACTTTATGATTGATATTTAGGATTCATTTTATTTTTCACAAGGAATAATCTGATACATGTTGGATTTTATTGTATGAGTAGTTAGGAATTTGCTTTGTCTCGCTCTGCACTATTTTCAGTCCCGCTTCTGATCTGTTTTCTTCTTTTTTTGTTTGTCAATTTCCCTGGCGCGAAGGGACATTATGTGCATATGCTCGCATGTTCAATATTTTCTCTGCCCTTACGAAGCTGTGCAAGAGATGCGGTCGTGGTGCGACATTTCAGTTTAAAAGGATGTATGTGTTTTAGAATCTTCTAGCCCACGTTGTTTTCCTTTTTGTTTTCATGTGGGAGTCATTCATTTGGGTTCTTTCCTTGGTTCTTATCCAGTTTTTGTTTGGGAATTGCTGGAGCCGATTAGCTGCCCTTCAAATGGATTTGCTTTTGTGGCGTTATTCGCTATAACAGGTTGCTGAGTTCCTTAAGAGATGACTAAACCTGCGCACTTCCCTTTAGTGTTGCTGCTTTGGACTCTGTTCACTTTTTGATTGCCGTGATCATTTTATTTGTTGCAAATGCATTTTATGATCTGAATTCTAAATAGCAGGCTTTGGTTTTTGCTTTCTATTTAAGATTTTCAGTTTTGGTTTGTTTTTACGTTCTTTCGATTTTCACTAGCATATGCCCACACTTTGCTCTAGTTGGAAACAGATATAGCACTCGTACCTCTCTACACATAAAGACATTGCCAAATCGACACTTACAAATTCTCTCTCTCTCTCTCTCTCTCTCTCTCTCTCTCTCTCTCTCTCTCTCTCACAAACTGATATAGCATTGATGATGATGATGTTGAACGTGGTGCGATTCTTGAGTTTGAAGGGATGTATGTGCTTTACAATCTTCTAGTCGATGTTCTGTCTTTTTTTTTTTTGTTTCCTGAGTCGTAGGACCTGTGAATTCATTCATTTGGGTTCTTTCCTTGGTGTCCAGGTTTTGTTTGAGCATTGGTGGAGCCGATGAGCTGCCCTTCCAAAAGGATTTGAAGAAAACACGATTCATTTGGGTGCTTTTCCTTGTGCTTTTCGGCAGACATTCACTTTGTAAAATCAACAATTGACAAACAAGCGACTATAGAAACTGATATAACATTGATGATGATGTTGAACGTGGTGCGATTCTTCAGTTTGAAGGCATGCATGTGCTTTAGAATCTTCCGGTCGATGTTCCTGCACACTTTGCTTGAAGGGATGTATTGGGATGTATGTGCTTTAGAATCTACTGAGTTACTTTAGATATAATTAACCCTGCGCACTTTGCTTTAGCTTTTGCTGCATTCAACTTCTTTCACTTTTTGATTGTCATGGTCGTTTTATTTGTTGCGAATGCGTTTTATGATCTAAATTAGTAAATTCTAAATAGCAAGCTCTGCTTTTGCTTTTTAGTAAAGATTTTCAGTTTGGCCTACTTTTGAGGAGTGGGCATTAATTGCCTATACCATTGAAGTTAATTTTGACCTACATGACTCACCCCTATTCAATCGCCTACCCCATTAGAAATGCTATTACTCAAAAGAAGAAAATCAAACCGGCCGTACGCATGATGGGAGGAGCAAAGAAGGCTCCACTTATCAAATGTGTCCAAGAAGGCTGTACGTATATGCATGTCACATCTTTCGCATATCTACCACTAATTTCACCTGGAATATAAATTTCTCATTTGAGCAATCTCACTCCAAAATCAATTTCTTGGTTATTGGAGTATTATACCCAATTGGCACCTTAGTATTTGTTTGGAATGTTTAATGAATATCAACCTGTTGTTTCTTGTGAAAAAGAATCTACAAGAAAACCAAAAGATAAGAGTCTGAGGAGACCAAAAAAAGAAAGATAAAGAAAATGAATGATAAATAAAATGAAAGGCTAGATTAAGAATCAAATATTTAAATACTTGTGGAAATCAAAACTAATGACTATAACACCCGTAACATTGAATGATGCGTAACATTGATGCCTTACCCGGCTTTATACTTTCTTTTGGTCTTTTTCTTTTGTGAATGAGATTCTTACTTGTCTTGTTAGTTGTTCAAAATTTTCATCCCATGTCAGAATGAGATTCTTTTGATTTCTATAAACTTCTCTCCACTTATCTCATTTGATTTCATTTTCCCTTTTCATCCTCCAAATCTTGTAACCATTTTGGAGACTTACATTTTCAAATTTGTGTATATTTTGGATTACAGGTTATTCCTCGTCAAATCGGGACTTTGGTTTGTTTTCGTTCTTTGATCTTGTTGCTTCCCTTGTTTTCGAAATATAAACACACATACTATGATTTCTCCTTTTGTTCTTAGCATTTATATAGGGTAGTATCGATTTTTTGTCAATATTTAAGTGGAGTCTTGAGGGGAAAAGGGAGCCTCGAATTTGGATGAGGAGGGCCACAAGGGGGTGCTTGATTTCCATTACGGCACTAGTCCTCCTCAAGTGGTGTTAGACAACTTTGACTTCTCTATTTTTTTTTTTTTTTTTTTTAACATATGTTCGACTAACATAAAATCTGGTTGAATAAATGGGCAGGGTGAACATGACAGCTACAGTTGTTCCTGTAGTTCTTGACCGTGAGAACTATGATGATTGGAGTTCTCGGATTCATATCTACTTGTTGGCCGAAGATCTTTGGGACGTTGTCGATGGCACCTATGAATCTCCTATAGGAGAAGACGGTAAAATTGATGATAAGGCTTGGGGGAAGAAGAATGCCAAGGCCTTATATGCAATCCAGAGTTCTTGCAGGGGTGATACTTATCAAATTATCAAGGACAAAACCACGGCCAGTGAAGCTTGGTATACTTTGTTAACAACATTGAAGCCAGATGAACCACCAGATGAAAAAGGTACGTATATACATGAAAAGTTGAAGGAAAAAAGAAAAGCTGATAAACATACGGCAGTGTTTGTATAGTTGTACCGTGTTATTAGTCTCATTTGATGTGTTGATTAAGACGTATCTTAACATCAAAGTTTTCATTTTCAGAGACGAGGTCAGTTCTTGAAGCGTATCCAACTCAGACTCATGATGATGATGCTACGCCACAGTCGGCAATGGAAGAAGGCCACACTGGAGGTATGATGTATCCTCACAAATTAATACTTGTATATAATTCTATTTAATAGTAATGAAATGATGATAAACTTTTAGGTCCAGTAGCTAACCACTAACATGCAGGACATGATCATGAGAGCAATGCCAACGATATCCATAAAACTTTCGCCAACTATGTCAAGCATAATGATTGGGATAATGCGATCAAGATTCTTCGCCAATATCCCCAGGAAGGAAAAGCCAGACTTCCATTTGTGCGGCATGGTACAGCTCTTCACTATGCAAGCAAAAATTTCATGAGCTGCAGCGTGCACATTATACAACAGTTGGTGGATTTAACGGCAACGGAAGACTTGGAAATAACAGACGATTTCGGTTACACTGCACTTTATTGTATAATAAATTATTGTCCAGACAGGGTTCAAGCAGCTGAATGCATGGTTAAAAAGAACAATAATTTACTTACCATTTTACCTCGTTGGGTCGAGGGGCCTCTTGTTGTCGTGGCCCAAGAGAGGACGAAAGGGGGAGCATTGGCTCGCTATTTCTATTCCCTCACTCCACACCAAACGCTAAAAGTTTCCGATGCTGCTCAACTTATTTCTGACGGTTTCTATCACAACAGATTTGGTAGATTTTTCCCCGTGTAAGAATTTTTTATTTATTAATATGTTGTCTGTATACTAACAATGTTCCTTTTTTACATTTGTATTATATATAGATATTGCGTGGGATTTGATTCAACGTTACCCAAAGTTGGCAATGGCTATAGACCGCAACATGAATATCCCTTTAGTAACATTGGCCAATAACCGTTTTGCATTCTTCAGTGGAAGCCAGCTCAATTTATGGAAAAAATTGATCTATTATGGTTAGTACATTTGCTCCTTCAAACTTTGATTTTGTGTTGGTCTGTATCGTTTGTTTTTTATTTTATGTTCATCTTTCTTCTTCAACACCATTGCTAGTTTGAAATCTCGTGTGGGGCTTGCTGGGTTCAAACTTCATGTTGTTAAACTGAAAGGGGGCACGGCAGGGAATGGCAGTATTTACATTTTTTTTTTCTTCTTAAAAATCATATGGTAGTCTTCTTAATTTTGTGGCATTCGTTGGTGTTTATCTACTTGTATCGTGTGTATATGTGTGTATATATATATATTTTTTATTAATCTATCATACTTATATCTAAACTATATATTAATAGAATCCACTTTATCAACTGAAAGATGGTGCAAAGATTATTTAGTCTTCTATTCTAACAAAATAGTAAAGGACAGTAACATAATTTTACAAAACAAAATTTTACTTTTTTTTTTGTTTAAGCTTCACTTACATGTACTTTTAACCTCTCTAATTTTAAAAAATAAAAAAATAAACCTCTCTCCATTCCCCACTCTCTCTCTCTCTCTCTCTCTCTCTCTCTCTCTCTCTCTCTCTCTCTCTCTCTCTCTCTTCCATTTTAAAAACTAAACTAAAAAAAATTCATACACACTTTCTGTATGAGCATATATTAGTTATTTATTAACAAAACTTTCTTGGTTAACCAAAAGACCTTTTGAGTGAACAATTTAATCCTTTATTCACAATTCAATAAAGATATTAGAAAAGTAAAATAATGGGCATAAAAATGATTTAACACAAAACTTCTTCCTCTCATTAATGATACTCGTAAAAGACATTTAGTCATTTCTGTGTATGGTACAAAACAATGATTTGATAACAATTAACATGAGAAATATAACTTAAGAGAAAAAAAAAAAAAAAAAAACTTCAGAAGAGTATTTTTGATTAAGGACTGAGCTTGTGCTCTTTATCTTGATAGTTATACGTATAAAACGTCTTCCTCCAATCAACAAGGATAGTCATATAAATGTTGAAAAACATAAAAGTGGCCAAAGTGATCAAGGGCATCTCTCAGACCAAAAGGAGAATAGAGGGCATCCCATTTTCGCAGGTAATTTACATGTCTGCAATCCAATTTGGTTTTTGTTAATGCCATCATAAATTTGTTCCATAATGCTACTACAAGAATATAAGAACATCTTTATTTTATATTAAATATAGTCACGTTGATTTAGGAAAGTGTATTCAATTGAGATTTTAATGGATTTTAATTCTTTTAATGAATCTAGATGTATTCAATCAGGATTTTAAGGGATTATCTGAAATTCAAAGTGTATTCAATCAGGATTTTGAGATAGTTTATTAAAATCCTTAGAAATCTGGGTGTATTCAATTAAAATTTGAAAAAAAAATTATAACATTCCAAGTGTATTCAATTAGAAATTGATTTTAAAGAATTTGAAAAAGTTGAGGAATTAGAGAGAATTGGAGATTCGTATTATATTTTATGCATCCACAATTCTCATCTTTTCCAATGAGGTTTTGAGGGAAATGATAAAACCATTAAAACCTTTCAAATTCTCAATTGAATACACCCCTTAACAAAATACTTAAAACACAAAACAGAAACAAAATGGGCAGATTATAGTGAATCTTAAAACCGAAATAGATAAGGGCTTGTCTTTTATGGGCTGTTATTGCAGTGTGAAAGAGAGGAAGGGGAGAGAGAGGATACAGGTGGATAAGAGATTTGTAGATGCTTAAAATACGCTATGAAATCTCTTCTATTTTCTCGAATTCCTTAAATTTTTTCAAATTCTTTAAAATTAATTTATAATTGAATACATATGAAATGCTATACACTTCTTTAAAATCAATTTCTAATTGAATACACCTGAAATGCTATACACAATTATAATTGAATACACTCAGATTTCTAATGATTTTAATAAACTACTTAAAATTTTGATTGAATACAATTTGAATTTTAGAGAATCACTTAAAATCTTGATTGAATGCCCCTAGATTCATTAAAAGAATTAAAATCCCACAAAATCTCAATTAAATAACCTCCTTAGTGGTTTTATAGCTTCTTTTGGAGATATTGTGGACTAAACCTCATAATGGATTAGCCATAATAATTTGGTTCGAATTGGTTAATGATGACAATCAAACCTAATGCATTTCACTTACAAGTGAATGAAGAGAATTACCAACAAACCATAGTATTAAGTGACCTAACCAATATGATTATAAAGGTTAAAAAGGCAGGAAACGAGGAACATAATAAAAATAAAAATAAATGTATATCCTTCAGCTAATGGTAAAGTACTAAAGTTCAACAAGAAGTTCGCACTACAGCACAGGAAAACCAAAGAAAAAATCGTTTTCTAATTATTACTTGCCTCAGAATTTTGAATTAGTTACTGGTAAGTTGAAATTATATTTTTATAATATTTTGCCTTTACATTGTTCAAAAAGTTATTAAATTTTGAAGTTTCTTTAACAATGAGTTATATGTTTTGTGCATAAAATATGTTTTTTTTTTTTATAATATAGAATATGAATTTTGTTGTTCCATAAATACAAGTTTATGATTTTTTCTACAAGGTTAAAAAGTTGAGAGTTTTTTTCCCTTTGGTTTCCATATCGGCCGATACATTAAAAACCTGGCTCGGCTACTGGTACTATTTCTTTAATAAAGGTAAGCCCATTGATATAAATGTGTCTCATTTTAATTTGTAATATAAAAAATGTGAGAACAGTAATAATTTTGTAAAGAAAACATAAAAAAGCTAAGTAATACACATGCGTGAGTTTGACAAAAACCAACATGGTACGAAGAATGGCCCATTTATGGTGTGTGTGTGTGTGTATTTATTTATTTATTTATTTGTTTGTCATCAAATTTGGATTGCAATGCAGGAATGGCAATGGGTTTATTCCCAAGACTAGTGTCAAATCTCCAAACACTTTTGGGTAGGCCACATACACAATCATATTGTTAATTGATTTTTCTATGATTGTTTTATTAATAGTGAATATTATTTTTAAATGATTGTAAATTTGTATTTGTTTTTAATGTAGGAATCAATCGTATATATCAGATGAAATTGGTGCATGAGTGGGTTGCGCAATTTTTACCTCTCATGTTTAAAGCGAGTGAAAGAGATATGAGTAAATATCAACGAATGAAATTGAACACAGCATTGTGTGTAGCAGCAGAACGAGGGCATATGGAGTATATTACTCATTTTCTTAGAAATTCCTCATATCCTGTAAATTTAGTTACGAACAAAAAGGGCCAGAACCTGTTGCAAATTGCCGCTGAATGTCGTCACCACAAAGTTTATAATCTAATACATGTCTCCAATCAGTTGCGCAAAAAGGAAAATATACCTGGCCTCGATCATGCCGATGAAATACGAGCAAGAGTGAGGACGAGAGATCAATTTGGCAATAATTTGCTACATACGGTAGCAAGTATTACCCCATTGTCACAAATTAATCACATTCAAGGTGCAGCTTTGCAAATGCAGAGAGAACTACAATGGTTTAAGGTGACTATTTATCTACCTATCTATATAGCTTATAATTATAAAATATTTTACCTATATGTTGTTTATATAATTTTTCTGGCTATTATTCTACTCTCATTTTCTCCCACTCCACATATTTTTGTTACTTTATATTTATTCAATTTCAAAATAAAAAGAGAATACTAAAATTATTCTCTTTAAAATAAAAAATAAAAAGTTTGTCAACATGCACAAGCATAATTGAAAAAAAAAATGAAACTAAAAGGAAAAAATTATTATGGTTTAACTACGTAATATATTATCATTCTACATGCTTAACTAATGATTTTGGGTTACGTGGTGTCTCAAACGACAAAAGTTCAAGGATTTATATGAAGAGACAATATTTAAGAGTCTCATCCATGAATAATTTTGTTGCCAAAAAATGCAGGAGGTGGAGAGCATTGTACATCCTAAGGATTGTGAATCTGTAAACAAAGACAAGAAGACACCACGAAAAGTATTTACAGAGAATCACAAAGAATTGGGGAAAGAGGCGGAAAAGTCAATGAAGGAAACAGCAACTTCTTGTACAGTTGTAGGTGCTCTTATTGTCACCATAATGTTTGCTGCAGCATTCATAGTTCCTGGTGAAAATGATGAAAAGGCAGGTCGTCGTACATTCTTAACTAATAGTGTACTCACCACTTTTATAGTTTCAGATGCAATCTCACTCTTTTCTTCAACAACTTCGGTTATCATGTTTTTGGGCATTCTCACGTCACGTTATTCTGAAGATGATTTCTACAAATCCTTGCCCACAAAAATGATAATAGGCCTTTTCACCCTCTTTTTATCCATTGCCACCATGATGATCGTCTTTTCTTCAGGTCTTTACATTATGCTTGAGGGGAAATCATCGATTGTTATTCCAAGCATTTTGCTTGCCAGTGTTCCAGTTACCTCGTTCATATTGATGCAATTTCCATTGTTTGTTGAGTTATTCATTAATACTTTTGGACCTGGAATATTTGATAGGAAGCAGAAAAATTTGTTTTGAATTCCTATGTTATCTTTAGTTAGGTTTGGATTTGCTACTTTTTAAGAAACTTGTAAAGAGAAGCCAATGTGCTTTCTATTTGACAATAATGTATTCGCTTTCAATTCTGAAAGAAAATTCGAGCTTCAATTTATGTTTTTGAGTTTTCTTTTTAGGTGGATTTGTTTTTTGAGTTAGTTACTAAAATAAACTCTCTACATAGGCTCTATGTTTTGGTCAATAAAATGAATTCATTGAAGCAAGCCAAAAACGGAAAAGTATAACAATGTTTGTTTGTATGATATTTTGTTCCGAAATTTATTATTATTTATTTTACACTTTTAGAATTTGATGATTACTTGAACCTGAAAGAACTATATCCTCTATAGTCAAAATATAGAAAACCCCAATTCTTTCACAACGACTAGTTATCTTATGAGTTTTAAGGTCTTGAAAATAACAATATGGGAGGTAGACGTGAGCAGAGAAACGTAAGATATCAAGAAGTTTTCCTATCGACATAACACTTAACATGAAAGACAAGTAGAGCATGGACCAGTGATAAGGTTGGAATACTATAGCAGAATATTGTTCATTGACATTAAGTTTTATGGTACATTTGAATTTTTAATACATTTTGTTTCTTGGTATATTTAGAATCAATGTAAAGTCGGTACGTTTATTTTCAAATGTATCATAAGTTTTAAATACATTTTTCTATATAACAATACGTAAATTTAACAAATTAATGAAGTTTTCTTATGAAAGTATTATTGACTTTTTAAAATTTAAGGAAGAGATTAATTAAATATAATAATAGAAATAAAAAATTCTCTCTTTTTTTTAAGTGATAATGAGCAATTAGTTAAATTAACATTTTTAACAAAATAAACCACGAATTTAAAATGTCAAGATTGTAGAAAATTGGTTGTTAGCGGCTTAAGTGGATATATATTAAATAAATAGAAAAGTGTTGAGTTGACAATTGGTCATGTTAACGCTCAAAACTTGCAGGCTAATAAATTAAACAATATTTAGGATATGGACTAAAATGAAATGGGCTTCAAGATTTAAATGGTTCATCCCTCAACACTGGGCTACATCTATCTTGTTACTCTTATTGTATTGATTTCCAGACTACAAATAGCGTTTAGCTAATTACATTAACTCTTTAAATTCTCAGTCGTCTAGCCCCTTCACAAGAGGATCTCACCCCTTTATATAGGCCCTTAATGAACCAGAAGCCTTGGGTTCCTTCAATCAGACATTTAATGCTCTACCTATGGAGACTAGCTTACTAAAACCTCGTTACCTATCAACTGGGTATTCGGCAGTGAGGTGACAAGTGCTCAGTTGAAATGGCACGCCTTTTCAAAGTGATGCGTGCCAAGTAGCTTGCTCAGCTTTGGTTATCCAGCCATGTCTATCCGAGCAATGTCCCGACCACTTTTATGCCCTACCCTAAGTCTCTGCTCCTACGTGCGAGTCGTCATGTGGCCTGATTGATGTATGCCGATCCTAAAACCTCACGTTATAGTATAAAGTTGTCAGATTGCTCACGTGCCTCTAGTAGTTGAGAAACACTTTACATAACCTAGTTAGGCTGAGTTAGTCAGCGGTCGGCTTTAGTGCTTAAGAATATCCTCTTCTTTGGACCTTGAGTTTTGACTTTACCTTGGGCTTTTTGTTGTTGCTTTTCCAGCTTGCAAATAATGTAGGGGATTCTAACTAATTACTTTAAAATTTCACTATTTTTATTCCTTTTTTAATGTAATTAAAATTTTAGTTTGTCAACTAAAAAGTAATTAAATTTTAGTTTTACATGCTAGTGTAATATACGTTGCATGAGTAAAAGTAAAAATGTGAAAATGGGAAGATAAGTGAATATTAATTGCCCAAGTTTATATCCATCCTATAAAATAAATTGTCCGGACAAGTGGTATTAAAATTTAATTTGTGATAACCTTTAAAAAAATTAATAAAAAATTATCTTTTTTTATCTTTTTTCTATTTTTTATTTTTTTACTCCGTCCATCTCTCAAAACCTCTACCTCACAAATTAATACTTGTATATATAGGAATGATGTTACACCAGAGTCGGCAATGGAAGATGGGCGCCTTGGAGGTATCCTCACAAATTAATACTTGTATATATAGGAATGACAATTCAAACCGTTAAACCCGATAACTGTGTTGTTCAAATGACACGGATTTGGGGATAAAAATTCAGATATGTTTGGGATATGGGGAAAAATTATTCGGTTATGATTTCATATATGGTTAAAGGGGTCTTCGATCCGTATCCGTCACAGAATGTGACCCGAATAATAATATTATATATAATATAATTGTATAATATATGTATATTCAGCCTTGAGAATTACAAAAGTTGCATTTTGTGAGAAAGTTCAAAAGTTTGGAATAAAAACCAATGAGAATTCAATGATGCTTATAGGAGAGATCAAAGATCAGCCAACGTCATCAATGTTTTAAATTCAATGCTCTAATTTTTAAATTCAATGTTCTAATTTTGTATGTCGCAAATTTTATAATTATTTGACAATTTGTTTTCTCATTCTTCTTTAGTGGTTGTTGTATTTGCTTTTGTCATCATTTTCTTTTTTCATGGACCAATTTATCATATTTGGCTTATCATGAACAGCTGCAAAAAGCATAAATGTTTATTGACAAAATTAATACTTATTATATTATAATGCGTCAACTGAATGAATATATTTTTGGTATTGACGAAGATGGATATAACCGTCAACCGATAGAGAATCCGTTACTCGGTGAATATGGTTATGAATAATCCCTGATAGTTAACTTGTGGTTATGGATGTGATTAATTTTTGTGGTTATGGTGATTGATATTGCATTTTCATCACAAAACCGAATCGTTGCCATCCCTATGTATATAATTATATTTGGGTGCATTTTTGCTCACCCATACTAACTATAGGGTATGCTCATCACCCATTCCAATGCTTGCCATGTGTAATCCACACTAACTCTAATTAAGTTTTTTTTTTTTTTTTTTTTTTTGCTTTAATTAATAGGAGAGAGAATCCTACTTTTACTCATTTACTTCCATATATATCCTTTCTTTTTAAATATTTTATTAAAACTTAAAAGTCCCCTTTTTAAATACAAACGAACTCAACCCTACGCACGCATCTTCTGGGTTTTCCATCTGCCATTTTTCTCCAACTAGAAAAAGGTATTCAACTCCCATTTAATTGCCTTTTAGGATTATTATAGGATGTCAATATATATGCTTTTCTTAGGATTATTATAGGGTGTCAAAATATATGCTTTCTATAATTATTATAGGGTGTCAATATATGCTTTTTAGGATTATTATAGGGTGTCAATTTAATTCAATATTAAGTAATTTGATACTTATGCAAATGGAACACCAAGATGATGAGTTTCATACTCCATCTTCCAGTGATGCCAAAGAATCAGTTGATGGTATACACTTAGATTTAGATTCCGAAACCTTAGAAGTCTTGGATCAAAATGAAGAAAAAGGAGAATTTACAAGCAAAAATGTTGATATTTCACTGGGGATGACTTTTGATAATGAGGATGATGCATATAATTACTACATTGCGTATGGTAGAAGGGTTGGATTTAGCGTGAGGAAGAACATAGAGAATAAGGACAAGTCAGGTGTGCTAAAGAAAAAACAATTTTGTTGTTCTTGTGAAGGTTTTTATAAAAATAAAAATAAAAGAACTCCAAAGAAGAAAAGAGAAGAAACAAGATGTGGCTACAAGGCAATGCTTGAAATCAAACTTAATTTAGAAAGGAAGTTTGTTGTGACAAATTTTGTTGCTGAACATAGTCATGTTCTTGTTCCGGCATCAAGTTCCCATTTATTGAGGTCACAACGATTAATAGAGTCTTCTCAAGAAAAATTGATAGATCAACAAATGCATTCTGCAGGACTACAGCCATCTCAAATCTTCTCATACTTTACCATAGAAGCAGGAAGGTCTCAAAAACTAAATTTTATTCAGTCTGATTGTAACAATTTGATAATGAGGAAGCACATCGAGGTTCTTAAGAAGGGCGACTCAGAATGTTTGCTTGAATTATTTAAGAAAAAGCAAACTGAAGACAAGTCATTTTTCTATTCTCTTCAAACAAACGAGGAGAATGAAATAAGTGGTTGTTTTTTCTGTGATAGAAATTCGACGCGCGATTATACTATATTTGGTGATGTTGTGTGTTTTGATACGACATTCAAAACGAATAGATATAATATGGTGTGTGCCCCAGTAGTTGGTATCAATAATCATGATCAAACCATACTTTTCGGATGTGGTTTGCTAGATGGAGAGACAACAGATGCATGTGAGTGGTTGTTCAAGGCCTTTTTACAAGCCATAGATGGAAAAGCACCAGGAACCATATTTACAGATCAATCCCAATCAATCACTGCTGCTATTAGTGAAGTATTTCCTAATTGCCACCGCCGACTTTGTTTGTGGCACATATATCAGAATGCTGCATGGAACTTGAATCATGTTTTCAGTGAGTTTAAATCATTTACACAGGATTTCAAAGATGCATGTATGATCTATAGACTGTTGAAGAATTTGAAACAAGTTGGAATAAGTTACTTGATGATTATGAATTGAGAGGTAAAGATTGGCTAGAAGGGATATATCTATTATGTGAGAAATGGGCACAAGTTTATGGTCGAGACCACTTTTGTGCAGGTATTATTCTTGACCAATTCCTATTATATTATTTTTACATATTATTCACAAGGTTCTTTTTCCACTATGTTGTGATCAATTTCCATTTTTTTTTCTTAGGTATGACAACAACACAAAGAATTGAGAGCATGAACAAGTTTTTGAAAAAGTATTTTGCTCGAAACCTCCTCCTGCAAGAGGTCGTCGTCCAATATGATAAAGCAGTAATGAATAAAAAAGAAAAGGAAAGGCAAGTAGAAGATGCAACTAAACAGAAATGGCGTAGTTTGTATTTTGATTGGAATGTGGAGATTGAAACAACAAAGCAGTATACAAGTAAGATTTTTTATTGTTTCCAAGACAAGGTTAAGAAAGTTTTAAATTTGAGGCCACTAAAATTAGAAAGTGATGATGGATTAACACGTACATACATAGTAATGAACTCAGGAAAACGAGGAATTAATAGAACACTTATGTATGACCTTGCAAATCAAACAGTATTGTGCAATTGCAAAAAGTTTGAGTTTGAGGGGATTCTTTGTGCACATGCTCTAAAGTTATACTATGATTTAGATTTGTCAAGTATACCATCCAATTATTATTTGAAAAGATGGAGCAAGGATGCTAAATGTAGTATTGGATTTGATTCTTATGGCGAACTGGCTGTGAGTAATTTAGACTTATCTTCCTTGGTTCAGTATAGCGAGCTATCTAATATAGCACAACGAATCATAACAAAAGTGCAAAAAATAGCCAAAAATGTAGTTTTTTGAATTCGGAATTGTTAAAGTTGGAGAAAAATTTGGAAAAGCATGCCAATTTTGGAGAACAAGATGAGGGAACAAATGATGTAAATTATGTTAAGCATGTGACTAAAGCTGAGAAAAATCTTAAGATCCAAGATTCAAAGGTTCAGAAGTCCAAATATCAGGGCAAAGGTAGAATGAAGAGTGCTTTGTAATCTAATCAACCTAAAAAGAAAGGTCCATACAAGAGAAAAGGTTAGCACATATTTGACTTGTTTTTATTTACTATTTGATTCACAATTTGCATTTGTCAATGTAATTATTATTTTAACTGTTTAATAGCTTTTAAAGAATCCAATTCAAATGCATATGAGATGAACGGACCATCAACAAGATATGCACAAACTCAAGTTTAAAGTTTAGCAATTTTTTGTCATGGATGTTTTATTTATTTAAATTTTTGTTCATTAGCATTGTTTTAATCTATTTCTGATGGATCAATTGGAATTGGTATCTAGGGACATATTGGAATGCCAAGTCAAAACCAATTCAATATGGCACCCGTAAGTCAAGTCACACATTTTCCTTATAGATTTCCAATTGTTCCTTGTGTTCAAGGGATTCAAAAGCAGCCAGTTCAAGGGATTCAAAATCACCAACCTGGATTTCAAGCTATAAGTCCCATGATGTCCAATTACTCATTTATGAATCCTCGGGTTTGTATCTTCACTGAATGTACTATATATATAGTGTACTATATTTTTGTTCTGTAGTTTCATAAGTAATTTTTTTTCTTTTTATTAATTTGCAGGAAAACATTCAACCACTATCTCTGGGAACCACTCCTCAACTAAATTTTTCAAATCCATCAACATCAAACATTCAACCAATGCCTCTGGGAACCACTCTTGAACTGAATTTTTCAAATCCACCAACATCTTAGATCCAAGTTGTTATAGAATTTACAGAAAATTTTTGGAACGACATCCTTTGAAGTGGAGAATATTCATCCTGCTAGCTTTGTACAATTTTATTTTGATGAGTTTCATCTCAAACAATTGTATTTTGTTGGATATTGATGAGTTTCATCTCAAACAATTGTATTTTTTGGACTAGCTTTTTGTACAATTTTATTTTGACGAGTTTCATCTCAAACAATTGTATTTTGTTGGATATTGATGAGTTTCATCTCAAACAATTGTATTTTTTGGACTAGCTTTTTGTACAATTTTATTTTGACGAGTTTCATCTAAAACAATTGTATTTTGAATGACATCATTTGTCTTATTAGTTTTGTCACTGAAACTAGTTTTTGTTGGATATTGACGAAGTGATTTGATGTGATTCGTATATCCATATAAGGTTAGAATCATATTTGCAAATGGAAGATCAAGCTCGCATATTTTAATTACCATAAAAAAAAAAATTTACACATATTTTGATTACCATAATCTCCAACTAGTTACAGATCCTATTTATGATAAAAACTCCTAGTTACAGATCCTATTCATGAAAGTTTACAGAAAACAACGACTACGAAGGTGTAATCGACATTGGGGTTTTAAGTTTATGTTTATGTTTTTTAAATTGGAATTAGTTGAGTCTGTTTGTATTCAAAAATGGGAGTTTTAAGTTTTAACAAAATATTTAGAAAGAAAGGACATATATGAAAGTAAATGAGTAAAATTAGGATTCTCTCTCCTATAAATTAAAGCAAAAAAAAAAAAAAAAGGCTTAACTAGAGTTAGTGTGGATTACACATGGCAAGCACTGGAAGGGGTGATGAGCATACCCTATAATTAGTGCGAGTGAGCAAAAATGCACCCATTATATTTAATAGGTAATTACATGATGATAAACTTTTAGCTCCATTATTGCTGACCACTAATCATTGATGTCTCTCTGTGATATTTATTAAGGGTGGATTCTCATATATATTGTATATTAATTTTCATTATATTTTCCGATGTAGGATTATTTTGGTATATTTTCAATTAAATTTCTCATTTTTTTTCAAATTGTATCAATTATTTCACGCAAGTATGGGAAATTCAGCAATTAACAAACATGGCATGCAGGACTGATAAGATCTGTCATCTGAAATTCATAATTTTCATTTTCAGACCCTCATCAAGCGCATTCAACTCCGACAGTTCATGCAGGCTTCGCTGGCTTTGATAGTTTGCGACAGTTGGCGAGGAGATTTTATACTTGGTTTGAAAAATGTAATTATTAGTCTCACACGAATAGGCATTTGTATGCAGGAAAAGTAAAAAAGAAAATTAAGAACTGAATGATATCTGTCATCTTAACATCAAAATTTTCATTTTCAGATGATGAAGCGTATCTAACTCCGACTGATCATGATACTACGCGAGAGCCGGCATTGGGAGATGGGCACCTTGGAGGTATCCTCACAAATTAATATATGTATATAATTCTACTTAATAGTGATTAATGATAAATTTGTAGGTCTAGTATAACTAACCACTAATATCACCGATAAACCTCTATGATTTTAATTAGGAATTTAGGAGTGGAGTCTCCCTTAATTATATATATATATATATTGTATATTAAGTTTTATTATATTTTCCCGTGTGTGATTATTTGGTATATTTCCATTAGAATTTCCCATTTGTTTTCAAATTGTGTCAATTATTTTTGTGCAAGTATGGGAAATTTAGAAATTTACAAACATTGCACGCAGAAACTTTCCCCGAATATGTGAAGTCTAATGATTGGGATAAGGCGATCAAGTTTCTTCGCCATCATCCCCAGGCAGGAAGTTATAGATTTCCATTGGATGGCGGTACAGCTCTTCACTACGCAATCGAGAAGAGTTGCAGCGTGCGCGTTATACAAGGGTTGGTGAAGTTAATGGCAAAGGAAGACTTAGAAATACAAGACAAACTCGGTTACACAGCTCTTTATTATACAATAATATATTATCCAGAAAGGGTTGAAGTAGCTGAATGCATGGTTAATAAGAACCACAATTTACTTACTATTTTACCTCCTCGTGACGGTGCGCCTCTAGTTGTCGTGGCCCAAGAGACGACAAAAGCGGAACGAATGGCTGCCTGGATCTATATCCTCACTCCACCCGAAACACTAAAAGTTTCCGATACCGCTTAACTTATTTCTGACGGTTTTTATCACAAAAAAAAATTGGTACAATTTTTCTCAGTGTGATTTTTTGTTAAAAAATTTATCTGCGTAGGTAAAATGTTCTTTTTTAACAGTTCTGTTAAATTATATATATATTGCATGGCATTTGATTCAAAGTTATCCAATATTGGCTATGAATAGAGACTGCAACGGGAATATCCCCTTAGTAACATTGGCCGGTAACCATTTTGCATTCAAAAGTGGAAAGTGACTCAAATCATGGGAAAAATTGGTCTATCAATATACCCCCAAGATTATAAATTGTTATAAACGTGTAACTGCACATAATCCCTTAATTGTAGGATTACTAGTTGAACGAATTCATTAATTGTACGAGTTGAACTAATCCCGCAATTTCAACTCACCCGTAGAAAATACGGTGTCTCTGTCTTCTATAGCTCCCTTGCTTGACATCATTTGCTCATTCAAACTTTGATTTTGTGTTCGTCTGTATAGTTTGTTTTTTATTTTCTGTTCGTCTTTCTCCTTGAAAACCACTGCTACTTTGAATCTCGTTTGGTGCTTGCTGGGTTCAAACTTCATGTTGGTAAAGTGAAAGGGAATGGCACGGAATGGTGTATATATATTTACAAAAAAAATGGTAGTGTTTCTCAAAAAAAAAAAAATTAAAAAAAAAACACAAATGTTAGTCTTCTTAACTTTGTGGAAATCGGTGGTGTTTATCTACTTGTGTCATAAGATATTAGAAATAAAAAATGAAAAAATAAGGAGCATATATAAAAGTAATTTCACACAAATTTATGAGATTCGAACATATAACCTCTAACTTTGACAAAAAATATCACTATACTGTAATATTAAGTGACAATTCATAGCTAATTAAGAAAATTCATTGTTATATGTTTGGTTTGCGGGCTGAGTTACTTGGGAATGTTTAACAATGTTTGGTTTGTGACATTGTGTAGTTATTCGCATAAAACCTCTTTTCATCAACAAGGAAAAACAAGAAAGTGAGAAAAGTGATCAAGGGCATCTGTCAGACAAAAGAGAATCAAAGGCATCTCAATTGCTCAGGTAGGCCCACTGTTCCAAATGCGTTTCATTTTAATTAGAAAGCTGATACAAATGTGATATAAGAAAAATATGATACAAATAACATATTTGTAAGAAAACAGAAAAAAGAAAAGTAATACACATACGTGAGTATGTCGGAAACTAACATAGTATGAAGATTGTCATATTAATGGTAAATAATTTTTTTTTTCTCTGTTTTTCACCAAATTTGACTTGTAATGCAGGAATGCTTTTATTCCGAGGACTAATGACGAATTTCCTATTACTTTTGGGTAGGCCAGATACACATTCATATCGTTAATTGAATTTTTTTTTTTTTTTTTATGATTGTTTTATTAATAGTCAATATTAATTTTAAATGATTGTAATTTTGTACTTGCTTTAAATGAACTTAGGAAACAAACGTTTATATGAGATGAAATTGATGCATGAGCGGGTCCTTCAGTTTCTACCTCTTATGTGTAAAGCTATCCGTCGAGAATATATCAACAATCATACAATAGATCAGTTGACCAAAACAATGTTGGTGGCAGCATAACGAGGGCATGAGGAGTATATATTGTGTATTAATCATTTTCTTAAGGATTCTTCATATTCCGTATTTGACTGGAATAATGAAAAAGGTCAGAACTTGTTCCAAGTTGCCACTGATTACTGTTACCACGAAGTTTATAATCTTATATATGTGCTCGATGAGTTGTGCAAAAAAAAAAATACAAATATGCATGTCCACCAAAAATTAGAAAAGTCGAAAATAGTGAGGAAGAAAGATGACTTTGGCAATAATATGCTACTTAATGTGGCAACTATTAGCCCATTGTCACAAATTTATGACATTCAAGGTGTAGCTTTTCAAATGTAAAGAGAACTACAATGGTTTAAGGTGATGATCTATCTATCTATCTATTATGAAATATTTTGCTTATATGTTGTTTATATGTAATATTTTGAAAATATTTCTATTATGAAATATTTTGCTTATAGGTTGTTTATATGTAGTTTTGTGGCTATAATTTTACTCTCATTTTCTCCAACTCCTCCACATATTTTTGTTATTTTATTTATTCAATTTCAAAGAAAAAAAAATGTAGAAATTACTCTCTTTAAAAATAAAAATAAAACTATTATGAAATATTTTGCTTATATGTTGTTTATATGTATTTTTGTGGCTATAATTTTACTCTCATTTTCCCCTACTCCTCCACATATTTTTGTTATTTTATTTATTCAATTTCAAAGAAAAAACATGTAGAAATTTGTAACATCCCACATCGCTCAAGGGAGTAATCCTTATATGGCTACCTAGAGGAAGAGCTTTATATGGCTCAACCCGAAGGTTTCGTGTCCAAGTCTGCAAAGACTAAGGTATGCAAGCTTCTGAGGTCCATTTATGGACTTAAGCAAGCCTCAAGGAGCTGGAACATTCGTTTTGATACTGAAATCAAATCGTTTGATTTTACTCAAAACGAAGACGACAATTGTGTTTATCAAAAGGTCGTAGGGGATGCAGTGGTATTTCTAGTGTTATATGTAGATGACATATTACTCTTCGGGAATGACACTGCAGTACTTTCTTCTGTAAAAGTGTGGTTGTCCAAAACCTTCCACATGAAAGATCTAGGAGATGCATCTTATGTACTTGGGATAAAGCTCTATCGTGATAGAACCAGAAGACTAATTGCATTATCCCAATCTATGTACATTGATAAGGTGCTAAGTAGGTTCCAGATGGAACAATCTAAGAAAGGTTTTCTTCCTGTGAGACATGGAATTCACCTTTCTAAGTCCATGGGACCTAAGACTCCTGAAGAGATACGGCAAATGAATACTATTCCTTATGCTTCCGCCATAGGAAGTCTCATGTATGCCATGATATGCACAAGGCCTGATATCGCATATGCTGTGAGCATTACTAGTCGATATCAATCTAACCCAGGATCAGAACACTAGGCAGTTGTCAAGACGGTCCTTAAGTACTTAAGAAGAACTAAGGACATGTTCCTCGTTTATGGAGGAGCGACAGAGTTGCGAGTGGAAGGCTATACAGACGCAGATTTCCAATCTGACGTCGATGATAGAAGTTCCAACTCCGGATATGTATTCACTCTGAATGGTGGGGCTGTCAGCTGGAAAAGCAAGAAACAAAGTGTAATTGCTGATTCCACGACAGAGGTTGAATATGTCGCTGCAGCTGAAGCCGGCAAAGAAGCGTTCTGGATGAAGAAGTTCATCACTGAACTTGGAGTGGTTCCAACCATTACATCACCAGTAACTTTGTACTGTGATAATAGTGGGGCGATAGCTCAAGCCAAGGAACCCAGGGCACATCAAAAGAACAAGCATTGTGATAGGCGCTTTAATTTCATTAGAAGATATGCTGCCGAGGGGAAAGTCAACATCCTCAAAGTTGCTTCAGCCGATAACATAGCAGATCCACTAACGAAGCCAATGTCTCAAATCCAACTTGACCGCCATATGAAAAAGATGGGTATTAGATACATGGGAGGATGGCTTTGAGTGCAAGTGGGAGATTGTTGGAAGTATGCCCACAAAGCCACTCATTTGATGTAATAGCTTTTTGGAATACTTAATGTATTAAACTTTTATATGTTTAATGGAGGGCAAAGCTTATTGTTAATCACTATTTATTGTATCTTGTGTTTAAGCAATAAGGGAATCCAAGGAATGTATTTGATCTAAGAGATAAGTGATCTAAGTAAGTTAGATTTTCGAGACCCTTCTCTTATGTTCATTCCTAAAACGTTCCTAGCCATAGGGTTGCCAATTGGGCATTGACAATCCGCTAAGGTTAGTATGTGTTATGTCGACTCAAGTATGGATATGACAAGTCTCAAGTCATTTAGTGTTGGACACTAAGACAAACACATAGGTGCTCGAAAGAGTAATCGAGTACACTGAACTATGATCAAAAGAGAGTTCAAACATACATGTCATGTAAGAACTCGATGGTTACAATATGCAAAGTAGTCCTTTGACCTGAGGCATCATAGATGTCTAATGGTTAGGTCCTTGATCTTTGATCGTGTCAAATGGCATTCCTTTGGAGTGTCCACGGCATGGTTGGGGTCAAGCTATCTAGTCATGTAGGCATATGAATGCACAACAAGGGATCTCTAACCTTCCATGGTGGAAGGAGAATACTCTAAGATATGATTCGAGAGTCTTTGGCCAAAGCATATGAATATGACTTAGGAAGTTTGTTCCAAATCTTATTCAAGCGAATCATATAGGGAAGTATCACATTGGATAGTAGACATGAAACAAACTATCACTTCAACAATGTGATTAAGAGTATTGTATTAGAGAAGGACCGTATTGCATTGTAGTTGTAACTGGATAGGTTCTCCAACCACTTCTACTTAGCTTGGGTAACCATGACATGCTGCTAGGTGTCACTCATGGTTTGTGGAAGCCCTAAAGATTAGCAAACACTAATCTTAAGGGAGAATTGAAATATGGTTTAAATTCACAATCGATAGTTAAGAGTAACATCGCCCACTGCCTCGCTAATTGGAACCTAATGGATCGTACACCGAGTAAGGATGAAAGTGAGGTAATTAAATGAAATGGATAAGCAATTAAATGGTTAATTGAAGTATGGTCAAAGTTAATTAATTAGTTAATTAATTATACGAAACGTTCGTATTGGACTTCTAAGTTGGTTTTGGGTTTAGGGGCCCAAAAGTGTTTTGGTCCACAAGGCCCATTGTGTTTAAGTTGTATGACAACTAAAACAAAATGAGCAATTAGCCCAAACACTTAGAGAGGCCGGCCATGGATAGTGAGGGATACCAAACTTGTGTTAATTACAAGTTTGCCACTCACAAGAAATGAAGTATAAATTCAAAATTATAACTTTATTTTGTTAAGGGTTTTTTCTTGATGAAATTATTCTCTCTATTTCAACAAGGGAGGCCGGCCACTTAGTGAGGGAGATCTAGCAATTTCCTCTCCCCTAAGTCATCCACTTTTATCTTCACAATTAATCTTTGGTGTAGAGACTTGGAGACATCAAGCTTTTGGTGTTTTGGAGAACATATCCTCAAATCCTCAAGGAAGCAAAGGAGGTGACTTGAAGGCCCTCCACTTGGGTGAATCCCTTGTGTAATCAAGGATGAGCTACAAGGGTAATGATTCTCTAAATCCTTTCTTCTCTTTAATGTTGTTAAAGAGTTATGGTTCACCATATACTAGGCTTTGAAAGTCATGGGTTTTATGAATTGTTTTTGGATGCATGCCTACTTTAATTTGTTAATAGTTTGCCTATGTATTCAAATGTTCTTTACATGTTCTTAGTAAGTACATAAATTTTCCTTCATAGTCGAGTCCCAAAGTGGACAATATCGTGCTACGGTGGTGGAGCGGGCTCAGGAAGTGGTCCCGCCTGGGCCGGGATGTGACAATTTGGTATCAGAGCCTAACACTGGTCGTGGTGTGCCGACGAGGACGTCGGGCCCCTAAGGGGGGTGGATTGTAACATCTCATATCGTCCAAGGGAGTTTATATGTATATTTCCATCCCTACCTAGCACGAGGCCTTTTGGAAGCTCACTGGCTTCGATTTCCGTAGGAACTCTAAAGTTAAGCGAGAAGAGGGCTAGAGCAATCTCATGATGGATGACCCACTGGGAAGTTGCTCGTGAGTTCCCAAAAACAAAACCGTGAGGGAATGGTAAGCCCAAAATGGACAATATCGTGCTAAGGTGGTGGAGCGGGCCCAAGAAGTGATCCGCTCCGGACCGGGATGTGACAAATTACTCTCTTTAAAAATAAAAAACTATTATGAAATATTTTTCTTATATGTTGTTTATATGTATTTTTGTGGCTATAATTTTACCCTTATTTTCTCCTACTCCTCCACGTATTTTTGTTATTTTATTTATTCAATTTCAAAGAAAAAAAAAAAAGAAAATGTAGACATTACTCTCTTTAAAAATAAAAAACAAAAACAAAAAGTTTGTCGACATGCACAAGCACAAGGGGGAAAATTAAAATTAAAAAAAGGAAAACATTATTATTTAAGTACGTACTATACCATGATCCTATGTGCTTAACTAATGATTTTGGGTTTTGTGGTGTCTCAAATGACAAAAGTTCAAGGATTTATATTAAGAGATAAAGATTTCATAGGCACATCCATAAATAATTTTGTCGCAAAAAATATGACACCACGAAAAGTATTTGCAAACGATCACCAAGAAATTTTGAAAGAGGTAGAAACTTCAATGAAGGATACAACAACTTCTTGTACAGTTGTAGGTGCACTCATTATCACCGTAATGTTTGCTGCAGCATTCACATTTCCTGGTGGAAATGATATAAAGACAAGTCTTCCAAAGGTATTCACAACTTTTATAGTTTCAAATGCAATCTTGCTCTTTTCTTCAACAACTTCAATTATCATGTTTCTGGGCATTCTCACGTCACATTATTCTAAAGATGATTTCTACAAATCCTTGCCCGCAAAAACGATAATAGGCCTTTTCACCCTCTTTTTATCTATCACTACCGTGATGATCGTCTTTTCTTGCGGCCTTTACATTATGTTTGATGGGAAATCATCAATTGTTATTCCAAGTATTTTGGGTGTTCTAGTTACCTCGTTCATATGGATGCAATCTCTGTTGCTTGTTGAGTTATTCATTTCTACTTTTGGAAGGGGAATATTTGATAGGAAGCAGAAAAATTTGTTTTGAATTCCTATTTTATCTTTAGTTAGGTTTGGATTTGCTGCTTTTTGAGAAACTTGTAAGGAGAAGCCAATGTATGCGCTTTCTATTTGACAATTATGTATGTGCTTTTAAAATAAAATTCCAACTTCAATTTATCTTTGGCTTTTTTATTAACATCCCACATAATTTTGAATAAACTCCACATTAAAATTTAATATTAAATAACTTATATAACCTACTATACAATGACAATATTTGGTGTTAACTCAAGTTGGGAAAAACATAACCCAACAACAAGTAGAGACTAACAAAACTAAGCCATACTGTTTTGCTATCTATGTGTGGATGTCGGTGGTCCATTTGGGCTGCCCGCAATGATAATTTATGGAATGGTAAGATTGTCAAGCTTTGAAAACAAAGCTTATTTGTTGAAAACACAAAAGGTATGTTTTTAGACTTTCTTTTTTCATTTTTGGTCTTTTTTTTTTTTTTTTTGGGATTCACCAAACTCCCTTCTGTCTCTCTCTACCACTCTCTCCCCCTCTCTCTTCTTCTCTCTCTCCTCTCTATCTCTCTTCTCTCTCCTCTCTTCTCTCTCCCTTACCTTTCTCTCGATACTCTCTTCTATGTTGCCTCTTCAATCTCTTCCCACTTGCATCCACCATAGCCACCACCTCTATCCTTCTTCCTTTAGCCGAGATAAATCGACGGCAACGAATAGTTATTGGTTTTGGAGGTCGTTGGATCTCAGATTTGAGATCACCGACATCACCAGCCTTGGTCTGTCAGCGCAAGTTTGGAGGAAAGAGTTGGTAAATAGCAAAAGGGGTCGTCGGGGAAGGGAGGGATGCGGTGGTTAGGAAATTGGTCTGGCCTGGGTGTTTGATTTTCCCTGTTTTGAATTAGTTTTGAGAAGATGCACAAGGTTTTGAATTTAAAATTTTTAAATCAAAACATGGGTTTTTAAAAAAAAAAAATCAAAATTTTGAGTTCCGTTCTAAAGTTTGATATCAAACAGGCCCTAAGTTGTTGGTGTCTTTTTCCTAGCTTAATTTTGTATCTGACTTTTCTTCAAAATTAATATAATGAATTGAGTCGTTGCCTCCACACACAAACAAACAAAAAAAAAAAAACAAAACAAAACTAAGCCATACATGCATACAAAGGAGCAGTAAAAGGGACTGTGAGTCAACAATTAAAACACCAGAAGACGTGGTAATCCATCGCATGACAGGACCAAAACCAAAGACATCATATTGAAAATTACAGGTACATCCAAAAATGTTGGGACTTTAAGAAGATGATTTACGTGTTATCAACATTGAAGAAATGAATTCATTATAACACATTAACACGTAATGTATCAACTCGTATATCACTCAAAAATCTCTCCCCACAAGTGCCATAATACATGCATTAATCACCATCCATAATTGAACCTAGGAAGACATTTAAAATTCCTTGGTAGAATTCTCTACCAACTTCCAATTTCAATGTCTGCATGCACCACCTAACTAATATGTTAATTATTTTTAGCAAAAGTAAAAAAGAAAACGACAAAACCCCATGTACGTCTCTCTCGTCCCCTTCTTGCTACACAAACCTTCCACGCGGACAGCCCACCATCCCTTCGGTACCGTTTGGTACGTGGGACAAGACGGAACAAAGTGGGACAAGGTGTTCCGTCCCACGTTTGGTGGGCCTAAAACAGGTGGAACGAGCTGTTCCACGGAACGAGTTTTGGGTGAATTTTCGTTCCACCTCACCCCCGTGGAACAACTCGTTCCAAATCCGTGGAACACAAAATTATAATATCTCCATCTCCTTCTTCTTCTTCGTTTCCATCCGAGAGCATCTTTGCTCCCGCTCCGTTCCATTCCGTCCTGTCCCGTCCCGTCCCGTCCCATTCCTTTCCGTTTCGTCCCGTCTGCATACCAAACGATACCTTCCATCTCTCTCCCTATCTCTTTTTTTATTTTTATTTTTTGTGAACAAAGGTAAACTTTATTACCAAGCAGAGACATTTACACAGACAATGAAAGCACAAAATAAAGATATAAACCTCGATAGTAACATAAAAATAAGCCCACCCAAACTTTGGAGCCCAAAACAGGAAAGCACAAAACCAACAAATCCTAGTAGCCAGTTCCTCTTTCGCCGCTGGAGCACCAACTATCCACTGGACCACTACCAACCAGCTTCCCTTGCAAACGCCGAAGATCCAACAAGGCAACACCCCAGAAACGAGAAGAAGAAGACACCATATACCTGTAACAAGAACCACAAAGATCCAATCCGAATCCACCAAGGAAAGGAAGCCAGTGGGAAATCCCACAAGCAACATTGCAGAAAATAGCAAACAACGGGATAGTGGTGGTGTAAACACCGAGCTGGAGCTCTACGCACCACCCGATAAAGCCACAAAAATTGGAGAGGAAAACAGTTACAAACAAATTTCACAGCTAAAACCACAATTTGTATTTCAAAATAATGGAATCAATGGTTAATTGATATTCAATAAGAATATTATTTGGTTGAAGCAAAAAAACTCAATGTGCGAACTTTAGACGGATTTCAAGAAGGTTAGCATAGTCGGGAAATTTGTGTATTATACATGTATATGTATTTTTCAAAAATACTTTTGTTTTTTATTTTTTTACACTTCTTAACGACTCATTCTATTACAAGCTTTAAAAATTGAATGTACGATACACATATGTACTTTTCACGTTTAATACATGTTGTTTTGACACATTTGCAATAATACATCTATAAAATTCAAATATTCTACACGTATCTTTTTATCTATTGTTGATAAAAAAAAAATACAGAAAAATTTAAAAAGGCCGAATTTGTCAAAATATTTTATAGCAAAGTTGCCAAATAATTCACGTACTATACCCATTCCCGTGTTTTACTAACTATTGTTCTTACAGAAACATAGATATATAGTTCAAAATTAATTAAGCATTGAGCTAGGGTGAAATTATAATGCTCTTGAATTTTTCGAAGTTTTGTTTGGAGAAGGTTGATGGTTTATGTTTGTGTTTGGAATGGTAATGATGGGTGTTTGGGTTGGTAATTACGGGGCAGTACGACGGGATGAAGTTCAAGTAATGCACTGTGTACTATTTTTTTGCCCCCACCCCATCCATTCCTAACATATATGGATCCCTTGACAGAATCAATATTGCGCACCAAAGAGATAGGAGGCCGAAAAGAATTGTTGCCGATGAGGCTGCAAAAACTAGTGACAAGACAAAAATGCGGGGCTGGGGCTGGGGCTGGTTTGTAAGAGTAGTGAAGTAAAGAAAACCAACATCCAAGTGACAGATAAATCTATAACATAAATGAATGACACTTGTCAAGAGATTACATAGTCTGTTATAAGGTAGTTAGGCAGTTAGTTCTTAGCTTAGTGAGAAAGCTTTGTAACGAGATATAATAGTTTTTGTAAACAATGAAAAATGAAATGAAATAACACAATCATTTCTCTCTCTCTCTCTCTCTCTTTCTCAGCCTAATTCTCTCTCTCTAATCCTCTCTTCTTTCTTCTGCTTTCTGTATCTTTTCTTCAAGATTTCTGCAATTCTAACATGGTGTCATCACCATAGGTGAATCCAAAGCTTCCACATACTATCTGATACATATATTTCTTTCTCTCAACCCTCTGATTTGTTGATTCTGTGTGATTTCTGGGTTCATCCAAATCCCAGTTCTCAAGATACTCGACTTCTACACAGTTGCCCACCAACTGTTTGATAAAAGTTCGAAGTGAAGAAATTTCTTGCTATTACAACAATGGTTACCGCAACTCAATTACAAATTGTGCAATCGCCCATTACAAGTCTCATCTCTACCGTGTCATCTTCTGTTACAGTCAAATTGGATGACTCAAACTATCTTGTATGGAGTTTTCAGATCAATCTTCTGCTAGACAGTCATGGCATTCTTGGTTTTGTTGATGGATCCAAGCAATGTCCTCCACGGTTTCTTGATGAGGCGAATCTTGAAGGAGTTGAAACAGATGCCTATCAGGTTTGGAAAATGCATGATCGTGCTCTTATGCAGCTTCTCATAGCTACATTGTCATCTACTGCGATTTCATGTGTTCTTGGCAGTACCAGTTCTCATGCAATGTGGACAAATATCAAAGAACGGTTCTCTACAATTACAAAGGCTACAATTTTTCAGATGAAGATAGAGCTTCAGAATATACAAAAAGGGTCTGATTCAATATTTGTCTATCTACAAAAAATCAAAGATGCTAGAGACCATCTTGCTGCAGCCGGTGTTCTATTTAACGATGATGATATAATCATCCTTGCTCTAAAAGGGTTGTCTGATGATTATAATACATTTCGGTGTGTTATTAGAGGAAGAGAAAATGGGATTTCCTTGAAAGAATTTAGATCATAGCTTTTTGCTGAAGAAACTATAATTGGACAGTTTTGTGAGTCTTCTATGTCTTTTAGAACTGCAATGGTTGCAAGCACTCAATCTGAAAAAGGAAAAGCTCTTAGTCTTGATCACATTTCATCTCAGTCTCAGGGATTTGACATAGGGTCTTTGAGCCAGGGCTACAGTCTCAATGGAGGATATACTTCTAATGGATATAACTTTGGACAAGGGTCATCTTCTCAAAATGGCTTTGGAAATTTTAATGGCAATTATGGCAATTCATTTTCTTCTGGGAGATACAAGGGGACACACTATAGAGGAAAAGGAAGAGGTAGGTTTCAATATAACAATGGTCCCAGATTTCACTCTCCAGTATACAATTCTAGTCCTGGAATTCTTGGAGCTCCAAAAGTTTTTCAACACACTTATCCTGATCATCCAAATGAGATTCCTACTTGTCAAATCTGCAGCAAAAATGGTCATGTGGTTGCAGATTGTTTTCAAAGGCATAATATACCAACTGCTGGACATGGAGCAACTATTCAATGTCAAATCTGTTGGAAGTTTGGGCACTCTGCTATTCAGTGCTATCACATATACAACTTTGCATACCAAGGAAGACCACCCTCAGTTAATCTCACTGCGATGCAAGCAAGTCACAATCTTTCTGCACCACCTGAACAGTTCTGGGTTGCGGATACTAGTGCCACATCTCATATGACTTCAGAGCTTGCAAATCTTGATTTGGCTACTCAATATCAAGGCACATATACAATAACCATTGCAAGTGGTGCACGTTTGACAATCACTAATATTGGTACATCTACACTGCAAACTCCTAGTCATACCTTTACATTGAAAAATGTGTTGCATGTTCCTAAACTATTACAACACTTATTATCCATATATCAACTCTGCAAGGATAACAAATGTAGATTCATATGTGATGATATTTCCTCTTGGGTTCAGGACAAAATCATAGGGAAAATCCTACTCAAGGAACTGTATAAAGCTAGCTATTACCCCATTCCGTTTAAATCTCCACAGAAGACACCACATGCATCATCCACATTACATGCATGCTATCTAGCCAAACCAGTTACTACAAGCTTATGGCATCAATGATTAGGGCATACCTCAAATACAGTCACTTCTATAATGTTGCAACACACCAAAGCTTCTGCATTAACAGATACTTGTCAAACCATTTGTACTCCGTGTTTGAAAGGAAAATTTAAAAAATTGCCTTTTATTTTTCTTGCAAATAAGTCTGTAACCCCATTAGATGTGATTCATAATGATGTATGGGGACCTGCCCCTATGTTGTCTTTTGAAGGGTATAGGTACTATGCTAGTTTTATTGATGAATGTACTCAATATAGATGGATTTTTCCATTGAGAAATAAAGCAGAAGTATTTCAAATCTTTGTTAAGTTTCATGCATTCTTAAGTACCCAATTTTCTGCCCATATTAAAACCTTCCAAAGTGATGGTGGTGATGAATATACAAGTCATTAATTTCAACACTTTCTAGCATCCAAAGGCATTTTGCATCAAAAATTTTACCCATACACTCCAGAGCAAAATGGATTGGCAGAAAGGAAACACAGGCACATTCTGGAAACTGCCATCACATTATTGCAAACAGCTACACTTCCATCCAAGTTCTGGTTTTTTACTTGTTCAACAGCCATTTATTTGATAAATATAATGCCTTGTATTTCTTTAAAAATGCAATCCCCTTACAAGTTGTTAATTGGTAAACCTCCAACTCTTACACATCTCAAAGTATTTGGATGTGCCTGTTATCCTTTATTAAAACCTTATAACAGCTCAAAACTACAACCTAAAACAACAACTTGTACATTTTTGGGATATGCAGCCAACTACAAAGGTTTTCTCTTTCTAGATGGGATCACAAACAAGATTTATATTTCTAGACATGTTCTTTTTGATGAAACACAGTTTCCATACTCAACCACACCATTTGCTATACCTCAGTTGATCCAACCAACATCCAAGTCATCACTACATTTATTTGCACCATCCATACCATCAGTTTCATTGCATAATCAAGTCACATTACCATCATCTCATCTGCATTTATCTTTATCTAGAGCTTCAAAGTCCTTGAGTCCAATTTCATCTAGTGCCACAAATTCCTTGACTGCACCTACAGCCTTAGAGTTCTTGGAAACACAATCATGTAGTGCTTCAGAGTCTATTCACACACCCTTACTACATCATTCAGCTACATAGTTACCTTGTTCACCCACAAAATCTAGCCACCATGAATTTACACAGTTCCATATCCCTGATGATCCTGATTTCCAACAAGACCAACTAATTGTTGATCTTCCCATCCATATGAATCTGCATCCAATGCAGACAATGTCAAAGGGTGACATTGTCAAAAGAAAGGTTTATTCTACATCAGTGGCTATCAATTCACCACAACTAGAACAAAAAACATTCAAAGCAGCTGCAAAAATACCAGAGTGGCAGTCTGCAATGCAAGAGGAAATTGCTACTCTGCATTCTCAACAAACATGTCTCTTATTCCTCTCTCACCACATACAAATCTTGTTGGCTGTAAGTGGGTGTACAGAATCAAAAAGGATACAAATGGTTTGATATCCAGATATAAAGCATGGCTTGTTGCAAAGGGTTATAGTCAAGAGGAGGGCATTGATTATGGTGAAATTTTCAGTTTGGTGGTTAAACCAATAACCATTAGATTGATTCTAACATTGGCAACACAGTTTAAATGGACTCTTAGACAACTGGATGTTAAAAATGCATTCTTACATGGTTTACTCCAAGAAGAGGTGTATATGGAACAACCTCAAGGCTTTCAAAGTTCTAGTCATCCCTCCAATTATGTATGCAAGCTTCAAAAATCCCTATATGGTCTAAAACAAGCTCCTCGAGCTTGGAATGAATAGTTCACAAGTTTTCTGCTAGGATTGGGATTTCAACTGTCTTAAGAAGATCATTCTTTATTTGTTAAACACACATCACAGGGCACGGTTGTTCTATTGCTTTATGTTGATGATGTGATTCTCACAGGCAGTGATCCTAAGTTGGTTTCAGATGTTATTGCAGATCTCACAAAGGAATTTGACATGAAGGATTTAGGAGTTTTGAGCTACTTCTTAGGGCTACAGATTCAATATACTTCTAATGGCTTATTTGTCTCTCAATCAAAATATACAAATGAGTTAATTGACAAAGTTGATCTTCAAGATTGCAAACCTTGTGCTACTCCTTGTCTTCCCTATCACAGATTGCTAAAAGATCATGAGAAACCCTATCACAGTCCTGACCAGTATCGAAGTATTGTTGGAGCCCTGTAATATCTCACGTTTACTCGACCTGATATAGAATTTTCAGTTAATCAAGCTTGTCAGTTTATGAACAATCTTATGGAATCAGATGTTATTGCAGTAAAAAGAATCATTAGCTATCTCAAAGGTACTTCGGAGTATGGTATTTGACTTCAATCAGGACCAATCTATCTACAATCATATAGTGATGCAGATTGGGCTGGAGATCCCAATGACAGAAGGTCTACAACTGGTTTCATTATGTTTCTTGGTTCCAATCCAATATCGTGGGCTTCGAAGAAGCAACATACTGTTTCTAGGTCCTCAGCAAAAGCTGAATATAAAGCTCTTGCCATCACTGCAGCTGAGCTTGCCTGGATAAGACAATTATTTTGTGATCTTCACATTCCATTACAATTGCCTCCCATGATTTATTGTGACAACGTTTCTGCTATCGCTCTATCCACAAATCCAGTGTTTCATGCTAAGTCCAAACATATTGAAATCGATTACCATTTTGTTAGAGAACGAGTAACAAGAGGAGATCTCTAGATTCAACATGTTTCTTCATCTGATTAGTCTGCTGACATATTGACTAAAGGGTTGTCTGCACCATTGTTTCGGTTGCATTGTGGCAATCTCATGCTCAGCTCCTACAAGCATGAGATTAAGGGGGGATGTAAGAGTAGTGAAGTGAAGAAAACCAACATCCAAGTGACAGATAAATCTATGGCAGAAATGAATGACACTTGTCAAGAGATTACATAGTCTGTTATAAGGTAGTTAGGCAGTTAATTCTCAGTTTAGTGAGAAAGCTTTGTAATGAGATATAAAAGTTTTTATAAACAGTGAAAAATGAACTGAAATAACACAATCATTTCTCTCTCTCTCTCTCTCTCTTTCTCAGCCTAATTCTCTCTCTCTAATCCTCTCTTCTTTCTTCTGCTTTCTGTATCTTTTCTTCAAGATTTCTGCAGTTCTAACATGGTTGCGGTGGATGGAAAGGGTGGAGGTGTTGTGGGTTGTGGTGACTGGGAAGGTGGGTGGTGCTGCGAGTAGGTTTGGTAATTTCCTTCTTCAATGTTTTATATTTATCAATGGATTTTGTAATGTTTTAACATTTTCAAACCATTAAATATTTCCAAGCTGATGAGGAAAACAAGAGGGTAACATTCCCTGTTCTGATTTGCAGATGAGCTTTTTGATCGTAACATGAATAGCTCTACAATCTTACAGACATCTTCCATCTACAGTTTTTGGAGAATTCGACAGAAGACTATTTATAGGTTGCGCAAACTGTAGAGAAATAGATAGTGGCAGAAAGAGAAGAGCAGGAAGAAGCAGTTGGAGATAGACTATAATGTGCTGAGGTGGTGAACGGGAAATGGGATTCGGGTTGGAGGGTCGGACTTTCGAGATATGAAGCGGAGCAATTAGTGAATGGCATAGAGAAACTATTGACTAGCATCTTTAAGGCTAACCTTAAAGGTAAATTTTCCTGGAATATGTAGTGGCAGTAGGGCAAATATACGTGCGAATTCGAGTAGTATTTCTCGAATAATCAGTAATATTTCTAGATGCAGTATATCTTTAATATTCAAAACCAATTACTCATTGGAAAAATCGTAAGAATCTGAAAGAAGTATGGAATATCGACTTGTTTTCATAATCAAACTGAGAAAGCAAAAAACGAAAGAGGCCGATGACAAAGCTGACGGTGATCTGTAGTTTCACGGACTCAGATAGATGACGACGATGCATCACCGCCTTGATCGTGCCTCGCCATAGAACCCAGCTGAATGCAGGTCAAAAATATAACCACCAAGATCCAAATCATGCATATTTTCCTTCACAGATTTGTCCCATACTAGAGATATCAGAATTCAGACCACCGGCATAGATAGGAGGGGTGAAGCCTATTTCTTCACCCTCTGTCTCCGATGCTTCCACATATCTACTTAATATCGATAAAGTCGGCGACTTATGGTCAAATTTGAGTGAGAATATCCAAAAGCTTCAAACAAATTTACTGAAAACGTAGGGACGGGGTTGCTGAGGCTTGCGGGAAAGAGACCGACTTGGAAACCTTAACTCTATATTTGAGCCCCCGCCGTTTAACTAATGAGCTTACTGCCTTTTTCTAATAGGCAGTACTCTTCAGTATTTTCAGACTTCTTACCTTTTGTTTACTAAACGCATATTGATAGTTTATCGACTATGTTTTGACCATGTAGCAACTGTATATTAATTGAAAGATTGGTGTAGAAAGAACAATTCGAGAAGTTGTACTGGCCATAGTTTGTGTCATAATAGTGATGGATCGACTTTAAACATACTCTTTATCGACAATATGTATTGACAGTAATGCTGCCCTACGACAGTACATATTATATGGGGGGCATAGGCACATGAAATCTTGTGGTTGACCACATTAGCCCTTTGCAGGGACTGTGCCTTTTAGCTTTAACTGCAACTACTGACTTGTTCGCGCCTCCACCATATGCATTACTAAAAGATGAAGAGGAGAAGCTAACTGCATTTGCACAACAACAGCCTCAGGTTTGTAATATATTTTCGTTTTCATGGTTGCTTTCTTTATTCATTAGAGTAAATTATTTCTTTTGGAGCAACATTTAATCATCACTTTGTGAAGTGCACTTATCCAAGGATTTATCAATAACAATGAGACATAAACAGAGGTGGAGAGGGGTTTTTCTGCAGATGCATCAACTACGGAATTGATAGTTGATTTACTGTCTATAGATGAAGTAGATCCAGCTTTGTTGTCATTGATAAAATGAATTATGAAATTAATTTGCGTCTTTGAAAGGCAAAACGGATCCTTCTCATGAACTTTGATACTGCTTGGCCATTGACAACCATGGATGTTACCTGTAACCCATCATTTGAATTCTCGGGTTGAGCCAAAAGCTTTGGCAAGGTGTAGTTTACGGCCTTGTACAACTTTGGTTTTTGGTTTTTGCAATAATTTTATGAGGTAACAGTCGAATTTGGCACCAAACAAACAATGTAATATATTGATCAAAGCTAGAATGGTTTTTGCATCATTGTTGAGTTTTGTGGTGAACGGAGAGTTCCATTTGTGCGCTTGAATTTTGAGACCGGTGTCAACTGGTCAGGGGGCTGTAATCTTTCAAGATCTATTGGAGAACGGCCTTCGATCTTCATTGTCAAATACAAAGATAAAACTCACTCTTACTTAATATAATGTTGAAGATACTGCTAAGGTGCTTCTGGGTCATGAAAGCATTTTTCTAAAATAAAACTTTTCAATGTATTTTGAGGAAGACTTGGATTTTTAAACTACTTTTTTAAGTACTTTTAATAAAGGCACTTTAAAAAGAAACGTTTATGAGTAAACGTGTTTTCTAAAAAAGCCGTTTCTAAACTAATCCGCTGTGACCATGAGTCAATGTTCCAAGTCCTCATGTTTGTTACCAGTTTGGTACGGTTGAAGAAAAAAAAAACAGTAGGTACCAAAAAAACTAAAGGCTCTTTAGTGCTTGGTAAACAAAGGGAAACCTGCTTTTTTTTCAAAGTTAAGGGGTCATTTGAAGCTAAATGTTGACCATCACACCAAACAACACATTGACCCTCTGATTCAGAGACAGCATGGATGACGCAAAGAGACATAGAAAACGTTTTTCTTCGATCTTGAAACACAACGAAAGCGCGTTAAAATTTTTTTGCCTGATTGAAATGTGGAAATGAAAACAGGAGTGAGTGTGGTTGAAAACGTTTTGATAAAGAGAGGGAAAGAAAGAGAGATGTAACACCCCACATTAACCAACAGAGAGGGGGTGAAGACCCACTGAGAAGTTTTCGTACTGAGTTCCTAGAAACAAAACCATGAAGGAATAATAAGCTCAAAGTAGACAATATCGTGCTATGACGGAACCAGTCCGAAATGTGACAGAGAGAGAAGAAAGATAAAGGTAGAAAAGCCGAGAATCTTATGATAGAAAGAAAAGGAAAAAAGATAAAAAGGAAAAAGGAAGAAAGGCGGAGAAAATAAAGAAAAGCCCATATATTTTTTGTTTCTTTTTTGTCATTTTATAAATTACAGCCGTTTTACATAAATATTTACCAAATATTGTAACACTATTTTTTTATGAAAAACACTTTTACAATTATAGTTTATCAAACATTTTGCTGTTTTATTTCATAACTGTTTATTCTCACAATAGAATAAAAGCTGTTTTTTTTTTTAAGCTCAATAATACCAACTAGCCCTTAGTGGCATGCATCTCAATAAAAAATTGAAATAGTTATCATGAAATGTGACTTTTGATAGGGAAATCTTGACAATATATTGCATGTATTTGACTATATATACGTCATATAGGTATTGAAAAAGATTAGCCAAAATAAAAAATTAAGAAAAGATTTCACTGGATGATAATAAATATTTTTAAATGAACAAGTACCGGATTACTAAAGTCTGAAGGAGTGAAAAATGATAATAAAATTTTGGTTAGAGCCTCAATAACGTGAAGGTCGTAGGTTTGAGATCTGCATGGGGCATTACCACTAAAATTTCTTTTGTTTTAATTTTGAACTCTTACTACCTTCAAAACTTATTTCAACTTTCAACACTTTTCTTATCCAAAATAGTAAAACCCACAAATGAAAGTTTGTCGAAAAGAGAATTGATATTGCCCGCCAGCAACAACAACTACTTCTTGTTGTTCCGGAAGCCGTTTTGGTAACAAGTAGCATTCATTGTGTTAAATCAATAAATAATTTTGATAACAAGTAACATCTTTGTGATAAATTATCTATTTGTGTTATGTATATGAATCATGGTTTTTAAAATCGTTAATTTCGACGGTATATTAGCTGATATATTAGAACTTAAGACCATTGGCATAGATAGGAGGAAGCATATTTCTTCACCCTCGTCTTTGATACTTCCACATATCCAATTAATATCAGTACAATCGATGATTTATCATAGAAATTGGCAATTTATCGGCCAAATTTGAGTGGGAATGTCCAAAAGTTTGAAACAAATTTACTGAAAATGTAGAGAATGGGTTGTAGAGGCTCACGAGGAAGGAGTTCAAATCTTCTGCACCTATGAGAGCATTTTTGTTCACTACCATTTAGTGTGGTGTATGTTCACCATCTTATTTATCACCGTTAGATAAGTTTGAATTTCAAGATTCGTGTAGTGGATAAGCACAAATCTCAAAATTCAAACTCATCTAACGGTGATAAATAGTATAATGAGCATACATCACACTAAATGGTGATAAGCAAAAATACACTCCTGCACCTATATTGTGTGGCCTCCTTGTGACCTATCATTTATTAACACATGTTAAATTTGTGATAATAAAAACGAAAATAAAAATGTATAAACATGTATTAATCAATGATAACAACCACAGAATGATCGTACATAAATTGGATGCCGAAGATAAACTCACGATAAATAGACCGACTTGGAAACCTTCTCTCAATATTTGAGTCCCACGACGCGGTTTCACTAATGGGCCTTACTGCCTTTCTATAATGAAACGACTTGTGATTTAAACAAAAGTAAAATAAAATACTTTTCTAACCTTTTGTGAGGTAGACACAAAATACTTTTCTTACCACCATTTTTTATTGAAACGACTTGACCCCCAGTACACATATACTTTCATACTTTTAGGCGATCAAATAATAAAATAAAATACTCTATTTTCTGTTTGGCATTTTAGCTAAAATCGTTATTGAGATTAGCATAATTTTTTAATCTAATCTTTAAAATTGAATTAATAGAAGTAGTTTCTAAGTTTGTTTACCTAAATCATTTTAGTAATCCTGTGAAGATTCTATGTTAAATAAGAAACCAAAATGACCAAAATACTCCTAATTTAATAAAATGGGCCAAAAGGATGTGACAAAATTAAGGGTATTTTTGTTATTTTCACATTATTTAACGGAGATTTCTCCCGATATGACTAGAATGATTGATGGTTAACAAAATTTGAAACGAGTTATATCGATTTTAAATCTCAAGAATTAAAGTAAGGTATTATACTAATCTCAAGGAAGCCTTTCCATTTTTGTGATTTGAATACTATAGTTTCTAATAGATGAATACCACATTTTTTCAGTTTTTTATTTCAACCAATGAAATACCATATGCTTTTTAGTATGTACATACCATCTAATTCTTACGCAAGGTATCTTATCTAAAACTACATTAATAAAACCTTTTTTATCAACTAAAAGATGGTGAAAATACATTTTTGTCTTCTATCGTAACAAAAAAATTAAGGGTGGTAAGGTAATTTCACAAAATAAAATTTTGCTTTTTTTTTAAACCTCATCTACATGTAATTTTATCATCTTTAAAAAAATAAAAGGAAAAAACAAACAACCTCTCTCCCTATCTCCCTCTTTCCTCACTCCTTCAATTTTAACAACCAAAGTAAAAAAATTCACACACTTTATGTGTGGGCATATACTAGTTTCATATAAAAAAACACTTCCTCAAATATTCATTGACATCGAAATATCTATTGATATATCTGTAAATTGAGCTGTCAATATTTCTGTAAAAATCAATATTTGAAAACTTGATATGAATGGCTAAAAAATATCCAAATTGAATGATTTATTGTATATATGATCTTCAGATATGATAAATAGAATGAATAATTCCGATTAGGATGTTCAGACGGTAAATGTTCGTTAATCTTACGTAAGAGGACACAAACATTATTCTTATGAGTCAAGATTCAAAAATACGTTCTTAAACAAGTAACACAACCATTGTGTGATCATAGGTTTGAAGCTTGGACTTTCGAAGAAACCAACATGGCATGATAAGAATTCTAAGTTAAGCATGGTCTCGACAAATTAAGCATCCTCGGTGGCAATACTGCGATGCGTGGCGACTGCTCACCTACAGCCACAGAGAAATTGAAAGTCCAAGGGTGACCATGTATGCCAATTAATGCCATGTTTTTTGGTGCGACTTGCTCATCGATCCCTAATTCATGAAAATTTGGCTGGTTTGGCCAAATGTCACGATTTTGATGAGATTGCAAATATCCATTTCATGGGGTCTTGTTCTGGATTTTGTAATTGGAAACTAAGGACCATATATGGGATCTTCAACTGACATACATATATATAACAAATAATGGTTTTCAAACCTAATTTTAGCAAGACGTGGACGTAGCCAGATTAGTTAAAATGAATGTGCTTATCTCTATATGATGCTATAAGGCCTTGGGGTTAGGTCAAGAACTATATATACTCTCTAGTAGTAGGACCATTACACTACATATGCCACATTATTTGTGATTCAATGCAAAATGAGTCTCTGCATTTGTTTTTATATTTATATTATTATTAAGGTGAAGGAGAATGGTTTGAAACTGTTACAATAATTTAGGAGATAGGGAGTTTCGAAACGCATGAGTAGAAATCCAACATTTTATCCGCTAGGATATTGGACCACATGTAAAATGAGTCACTCCATGATTTATGAATTATATCTTGCTAGCTCATTTAAGGAAAGAGATCTCCATTTTTACAAGAAATTGAAACTACTTTAAGGGCAATCCTAAATTAAATTTCAACAATTAGAACTGTCCATTTTTTTAATTTAACTTTACAGCATCCTTAAAAAACATTAACCATATCGAACTGATTAAGGCATATTATTGTGCTGTTCTAGGAAACATTAAAAATTTATCACGAGAATCAAATGGGTAAATTGTTTCGAATTGAATTTTCGTAAGAATGGTCTATGAACAAAGACTTGAAGAATAGACAATTTGGTTGTTGATATCCAATATAAAGTGAGCCCTACAAGTAGTGTCCATTCCTTAGGCCATTTCCAACCGAATGGTCCAGAGGGCCAGATGGCTGAAAATAGCCCTAAAATCGTCTCTAATTGAGGGCCAAGCCATAGGGCTCGTGGGCCCCACTGGACAAAAAAGGACCAACCGGGTGGCCCCAGGCCAGACTAGAATTCAAAAAGCAATGGGCAGCTAGCCATTATTAAAAAAAAAAAAAATTTAAAAAAAAAAATTTAACATTTTTTTTTTTTTTTTTTTTTTTTACAAAATTTGTTTAATAATAGGCCCAGAAAGTATGTTTGGTATTCTTTTTATAAGCTTTAGAGCTTGCTCAAATCTCTCCCACAGCTGATGTGAAACTCCCACCCACTTCCATTTTTTTTTAAGACTTCCTCTCCCACAGCCGATGTGGGACTCTCCCACCCACTTCCTTTTCTTTTCTTTTCTTTTCTTTCTACTTCCTCTCCCACAACCGATGTGGGACTCTCCCACCCATTTCCCTTTTTTTTATACTCTAAATAAAACCTCTCACATTTGACTTCAAATATATAAGTTGTATTTTTTAAATTTTAGTTGTAGTTTTTAAATTTAAGCTGTATTTTTAGAATTTTAGTTGTTGTAGTTTTTAAATTTAAATAATAAATTATGTTTGGCCTTATATGACAAGCCCCGATTCCGATATTCCACGAACACCAGGATAGGCACGTGCTGAGCGACACCTGAGGGTGACGAAAGCCATTTAATTAATGCAAATGCTGAGAACACGTGAAACATGCATAAAATTGTGATTAGAGTCCAAGATATGACTATTCATGATGCAGTAAGATATAATCACAACAATTAATTATTAAGATGATGCATGACATGTTCAGAGCATACATCTAATACAGAGTACAAGTTGAATTTAAGATAGAGAAGTGCTATCACAATAGATGCCGAAGCAGAGAGAATATAGCACGATATCACTGGTAGGGGAATGCCTCGTAACGCAGATTGTATTCCTCGTTCCTATGTCCTGAAGGGGGCGCAAAACAAACATGAGTGGACCAAGTTGATATAGATATAATAAAATGGTTATCAACATACTAACCCCCCAGGTTTTATGAAAACACATATAGCATGATAAATAAAATAGGCTTTCCGAAACCTAGCATGTCGTGCAATGTCTCAAAACATCTCGTATATATAGTAATCGCTAGTGAATGTCCAATCTCACTTCGGGCCTCGTGCCAGCTCCCCGTCCCTGTGCCAATTGCCAGAGGAAAATCACATTCAGGCCCCGTGCCAGCTTCCTGTGTCTTTCAGCCCGTAGCTAGAGATTATTTCTTCAAGCTGTATGCCAACACTGTAACCTCACTCGTGACGGAATCTATCTCTCGCCCCGTAGTGGAATAGGAACCACTAGGTAAGTACAAAACCATTAAACATACATATATTTGAAAAGCAACTTCATAGTATAAAGTCATCCATCATCTATACTATGAAGAGGTGTTCAAAACATGTTCTAAATATTATATCATCATCCATCAGATTTTCTATAAAGAACATGGGTTATAATAAAAATAGTAATAATTCAAACTAGCCTCAATAAGCATGTTATCTCATAAAACGTAATCATTAAATCATGTTTTTCATGTATGCATTTCTACTATTAAAACATGCATTTTAGAAATGGTCAACTCACCTTACATCGTTGGTGCATAGCCGTACAAATAGTAATAACAGAATCGCAGCTATTAATTTCACCTAAGCACATAAAGAGTACGAGTACCATAACTATACTCAAACGATTGAATTTGGGAAAACAGACATTAAAAACGGGTCTAGGAAGTCGAATTTAGCCTAGAAGGGGTCCCGGACGAAGACTTAAAAAGTCAACCTGAAAAGTCAACGGTCAAAGTCAAAGTCAAATGATCCAGGTCAAAGTCAATGGTCGGGTCAAACTGGGTTTAGGGTTAGGATTGGACCGGGTCGGGGCCTAAAGGTTTGGGTCATGGGGTTTAGGGTTTAGTTAATAGGTGGGTTAGGTTTAGGGAAATAAGGCTCAAGGAATTTGGGCTTAGGGCTCGGCCCCAAAGGCCATAGGCATGTGGCGAACAGAAACAGCTCGAAGGCCTTGAGCCTTTAAAGGCTTGGGTTTTAAGGTGCACGAGCCTAAGGCCCTAAAGAAAATGGCCCAAAGGCCTTAAGGTTTTTAGGAAAATAAACTAAAAATAAAATAAAAGGAAAAAAAGGTTTTGGGCTGGGTTCATAACGGGCCTAAGGCCCGAGGGCTTGAACTAGCCTGAAAGGCTTGTTTGGCCAGGGGTGGACTCTGGAGCTTTCCTAGCTCCGACCGATGGCAAACGTGAACCCTAGGCTCCAATCTAAGTGCCAAAATGAAAATGGAGGTGAGAGGAAGGAGTTGGTACCGGAGATTCGCCGTAAAAATGTCGAAGGTGGTTGGAAATTGCCTGGAAATCATGGCATTCATGCCGGAAATCTGGGTTTAGCTTCCCCAAGTTGATTTCGTGTTAAACCTTGACAACAACGAGTATATCTCTCAACAATCGAAATCAATCATCAACTTAAAACACAGAGAGGGAATCCCGAGGGTTACCTAGCCGAAAATAGGTAGAACTTGTCGATTTCATCGACCTACGGTGGTAGTGATGGAAATCCCAGTGTTTGCACTTGCAGAGGAGTTAGAGGAATGAGAGAGGTGAGGACGTCCGAGAGAGTGAGGAAGAACAGAAAGAGTTGGTCTGCGTGTGGGTGTGCATGTATATCAGGGAAAAGGGAGAAAGAGATAAAGTTAAGCTGTGAAAAAAAAAAAAAAAAAGATAGAGAGTGAGTGCAAAGAAAGACACAAAAAAAGAGAATCTAAAAGGGTCTCGGGGGAAGGGAGGAAGAGAGAGATAGTGAGAGTTAGGGTACTGCCATGTGATAGTTTGTGAGTGAAGAGGATATCCCACTTTTAGATCCGAATTGGGTAATGAACTAAGGACTAAATTGATAATTCCATTAAGTTTTTGGAAATTTATGAAATTATACATATAATTAGGGGTGGGGTTTAACATTATAGCCCTCGGTTGGAGATAATTTTTAGTGACAGGGCTAAAACGAGCCATATGGCCCTTTGGCCCTCGGTTGGAGATGGTAAAGCCATCTCTAACTGAAGGGTCCAAAGGACCGAAAATAGTCTGAAAACTGTCTTCAATCAAGGGCTAGTCAAAGGGCTCGTGGGCCCCATGAGACAAAAAAAGGCCAAATGGCCAACCGGTTGGCCTAATCCAGCCAGCCCCGGGCCAGGCTGGATTTGTCATTAACATTTTATGTCGGATATATCCGACAATATTGTCCTCTTTAGTGTCGGATATAGCCGACAGTATTGTCTTTTTTTTTTTGGGTAAATTACACTTTCATACCTCAGGTTTGAGATCTATTTCAATTCCTTACAACATCTTCAAAACATTTCACTTTCATACCTTAAGTACTATTTTATTTCAAAATAATACATCCGTTATATTTTCCATCAATTAATCCGTTAAATGCTGACGTGACGCCACATATATGCCACGTGGCTGCCAAATGTAAAAAAAACCTGAATTTTTTCAAAAAAAAAAAAAAAAAAAAAACCCCACATCTGCAAGAAGAAGAAGAAGAAGAAGAGGGGGGAAGGGAGATGGGTCGGGATGGGTGGGGGGACGGGAAGAGGGTCGCCGGGGGGGACATGAGGAGGGTCGTCTGGGGGGGGGAGGTTCTGGGAATTTGAAAAAAGAAGAAGAAGAAGAAGAAGAAGAAGAAGAAGGAGGAATGAAGATGGGTCTGGGTGGGTGGAGAGATAGGTCGGGGTAGGTGGGGGGACGGGAAGAGGGTCGCCCGGAGGGGTGAGGAGGCGGATGGAGGGTTGAGGGGGTTCTGGGAATTTGAAACCCTTTTTTTCTTCTTCTTCTTGAGAAAATTTTTAAATAAAATAAGCACAAATGGGTTTCAAATTTTTTTTTTTTTTTTTTGAGAACATTTTTAAAAAATTATTTTATTTGCCACGTGGCAGACACGTCAGCATTTAACATATCAATTTATGGAAAATGTAATAGATGTATTATTTTGAAATAAAATAGTACTTAAGGTATGAAAGTGAAATGTTTTGAAGATGTTGTAAGGAATTAAAATAGACCCAAAACCAAAGGTATGAAAGTGTAATTTATCTTTTTTTTTTTTGGGCCAAATTTTCTTATTTTTTTATTTTTAATTCCCCTTTTTTCCTATAAATACCTAAGTCATTCCTACACTATTTTTCACATAATTTTCATCCTTTTTAAATTTAAGTTGTTGTAGTTTTTAAATTTAAATAATAAATTATGTTTGGCCCTATAGCCCTTTAACCTTCGGTTGGAGACGGTTTTTTGTTACAGGACTCAAACGAGTCCGATGGCCCTCGGTTGGAGATAAAGGCAAATATGGTCCTGTACTGTTCATTATGTCACAACTCGACCCAGGCCCCCACCACATCCCCAGCTCGACTCCACCGTACCACAATATTGTCCGTTTTGGGCTCCAACCATGCCCTCACGGTTTTATTTCTGAGAACTCACAAGTAACTTCCCAGTGGGTCACCCATTCTGGGTTGCTCCAGCCCAATCTCACTTAACTTCGGAGTTCCTATGAACTCCGAAGCCAGTGAGCTCCCAAAAGGCCTCGTGCTATGTGAAGGTGGGCATGTATATATAAGGCATAGAAAATCCACTCCCCTGAGTGATGTGAGATCTAACAATCCACCCCCTTTAGGGGCCCGACATCTTCATCGGCACACTTCCGATCAGGGATTGGCTATACCAAAATGACACACCCCAACCCGGAATGTATACTAAGACTCCGAATCAAGCCGTGCTGGCCGACACTTGGAAGGTGACGAAGCCATAAAGTATAGTGATATGGAAAATGTAAATAAATTTTGTTGATGCACAAAATCGGCGAGGACTTTGGTACAACAGAAAATGTCAAGTTTGTGACATTCGCTAGGTTGCTCTGTTCATTAGTGTGGATAAGTATGTAAATGAATAGAGACAGGGAAGCAAATAACACAAGATGTACGTGGTTCACCCAGATTGGCTACGTCCACGGAGTAGAGGAGTTCTCATTAGTTGTGAAGGGTTTACACAAACAGATAGGTTCAAGCTCTCTTTTAGTGAGTTCTAGTAAATAGTTTAGTACAAATGACATTATGGATTATTGTGGAAGAATGATCCCCTTTTATATAAGAAAGTTTCTAGCTTTGTTCTGACATTGACACATGTCGTGTTGTGATTGGCCTCTGATATCGACACGTGTCGCGCTGTGATTGGCCTCCTGGTTAGAGGAAAAGTCTTGTGGTCCTTGACGGTATGCTGTTAACCGGTGTTTAGTAGTTTCGAGATTGGTCAAGTATGGTACAAACAGTGCTCCCCTAAGTTCCCGAGTGAGGGAAGCTCCTCGGTTGGGGACTTGCAAGATCCAAACCATTGAGTAATCACGAAACTTCCAAGTACCGAAGTGTGGTGTCGCCTTCACTTGCCTTCTCTGTCCTGTAAGTAGATGTGCCATCTTCTCTTGGAAGTACTTTTCCTTCATCCATGAGTGGTATCTTTAGTTGGCGTTGACGCACAAGGTAATGTATCATTTTCATTTGAAGCTTGTAGTTTCGGGTTTGGTCAAGTGCGATACAAACCATATAGTAGGAGTCCCCCAAATCTCTAAGCGAGGAGATCTGCTGAATGAGGTGACAGACAAGGTAAGCAATCAGGGTTCCAAGCAATCAGTCTCAGATCGGTAGGTTGATCTTGGGTTCTGGCTGATTGTACTCTTTCTTCCTGTCTCTCATTCAACAATAAGGATAAAGAAAAGAAACAGGGAGAAAAGATGATATGAGGTACTCTTGTTTTTGGAGAAGACGGACGAATCGGAACGTGCTTTGTTGTACTTGACTTTCCACAGGTGTATTCTTGAACTAGGCTTGAAGGTTTTCTGGTTTCCTTCAAATGAGTAAGCCGACTCTAGAATTTGAAGGTTAAAACAAGTCCGTCAGACCTGGAATATGCTCAATCCTGATGATATAGGATACTTTTGCTGTTTGACAAAGTAGTAGATGTGGTATGGCAAAGCTTTGTTCTTCGACGACGGTGCTAGCAAAAGGCTGTTGAGGCTTCTCGATTTTTTCAATTAGAGCAATGATGCCGAACTTGGATTTGACTTAGTCTCTTCCGTCTGGATTGTGCGGTTCCACAAGAAAGAGCGTTGTGCTGTAGTGATCTGTTCTAGCTCGTCGTTGAACCTTCTGCTTCAATATTTTGTATAGCAGAAATGGTGCGCAACCTTTGTATTTAAATGGTCATTCAGACTACTACTTCTCAATGACTCATCCATGCTTGGCAGCTTCAGTGTAAAGAGCCAATATCGTACCAACTGTTCTGAGATATTTGCCGAAGGAATTCATGACCTTGATAACAGTTGATGATGAGTACTCGAGAACAATGCTAGGCAAGCGACCAGGCAAAGGTTCCGAGAAATCAGTTCTAGATCGAAAGTTTGATTTCAGGTTCCGACTGATTGCATTATTTCTCCTTGTCCTGCAGGTAAGAGCAAGGGCAAAGGAAAAGACAGGAAAAAAGCATGATATAGGATACTCTTGCTTTCAACCCTGATGATATGAGATATTCTTGCTCTGATGTAGTTGGTTGGTATTCGTATTATCGAAGGAAAAGAAAATGGAGTATTTCGAGAGTCTAGATTGGGAGTGCCATTTAAGATGTGAGGAAGGGTTGAGAATTTTTTTTATTTAGTAGGTCTGCCTGTCTATGGAGGATGGAGGTCGACATATATAGGAATTGTCCCAACAGCGAGTGGTAATGTTGTTCATTTACCCTTCTCGGTCAAAGCAATGTAGTGGTCGTTATGAGGTTCACGTGTTTTAACTTTGTCAGAGCACTTTGAAAAAGTGGTCTGTTGTATCCAGAAAGATGATGTTGCTTGTGAGGATTGTAAACAAATTTTATTCAAAGAAATCCGACTTCTTGAAGTTCGGGAAGCAGTGTTTATTCGATTTCTGAGCAGGCAATCTTGTTGGGGATATGGTTCTCGAGATTCGGAGAGCGGTGCCTCTTCGATTTCTGGGCAAGCAATCTTGTTGGGAGTGTTTTCTCAGATGTGAAGAAAAGTTGGGCATTTTTGCAAGTCTGCTTTGCCACGGAGCACAGAAGTTGACACATGTAAGGATTTTCCAATAATCAAGCAGTGGTGCTATTCCTTTATCCTTGTGGGTAATAGTAGGATAACTGGCCCTTCAACATTTACCTGTCTTAATTTTGTCAGAGTTCTTTGGCAAAGTTGTCCTTGGTATTCGAGGAACTGATGTCGCGTGTCGAGATTGCTAATAAATTTTAACCTAGAAAATCCGCTTCTCGAAATTTGGAGAGTGGTGCCTCTTCGATTTTTGAACAAGTAACCCTATTGAAGATCTGACTCTTTCTTTTATAGGAGCACTAATTAAGTTCAAGGAGTCCGTTCTGAAAGTTATTACTTGTAGGAATTTTTCCCTTATCTTCGTACTTCTGATACTTATTATACTTCATTTTTTTTTTCTTCTTTTTTGAGAATGTCTGGCCCGTCCGATCGTCGTTTGGACTTGAATGTTGTAGGAAAGGTAGCCATGTCTCCTCAGGATAACATATGACGCTCATCCTTCTTATCTCCTATTGGTCCCCTTACTATTGGGGACTCTGTGATGAAGAATGATATGACCGCTACGGTCGTGGTCAAGAATCTTCTCACTCTCAAAGACAACAGACTACTTTCCAAACGATCCGATGAGTTGGCTGTTAAGGATTCTCTGGCTTTCAGTGTTCAGGGTGCAGGTTATGTGTCTAATATAGCCCAACGTCTATTTGCTCGAATTCGCCAAGTTGAATCATTGGCGGCTGAAGTGATATGCCTCAAACAGGAGATCAGAGGGCTTAAGCACGAGAATAGACAGTTGCACATGCTCACACATAGCTATGCTACAACCATGAAGAGAAAGCTTGACCAGTTACAGGAATCCGAGGGTTAGATTTTAAATAATCATCAGAGGTTTGTGAGTTTGTTCGAAAGGCATTTATTGTCTTTGTACCACATACTGAAGCTCCAAATGATCAACCTCTGGTGCCTCCTCTTTCTGGGGTTCTGCCCAGGACTGAGGCTCCAAATAATCACCTTCCGGTGCCTCCTATTTCTGGGGCTTTGCCGAATGTTGAAACTTCTCCTGAGCAGCCTTTGTGAAGGCGCCCTCCTGTTTGTTTGTTTTAATTCATGTGCATGCACGTATTTGTAATTTATAGAAGATATCAATAAATAAGTTTTACTTCATTCAACGTGTTGTATTAAATACACTAAGGTATGATTTACTAAATTCTTTGAATTCTTTATTTTGTTGAAGTTTACATGTTGAAATTTCGTGGGTGGACCTTGTAGGTTAAAGTAGTGCTCCCTTAATTTCTTGAGTGAAGAAAACTTATCTGTTGGGGACTTGAAAAATTCAAGGCACTAAGTAGTCGCGAAACTTCTGAGTACCAAGGTGTAGTGGTATATGGTAGAAGTCCCCCAAGTCTCCGGTCGAGGGAGGTGTCTTGCTAGTAGGTAATTTTTCAAACAAAACTTCACTATTTTCCTTTCTAAGTGGTTGCCCAAAACTCCTCGTTAATATATATTTGGTATGAAAGTTGTTTAGACCCAAAGAAAGGAAGGCCTTGGCACATCTTTTTTTTTTTTTTTTTTTTTTGTGAAGTTTTGATGTTGAAGTTTTGTAGGTGAAGTTTTGGTGTTGAAGCTTTTATGTTGAAGCTTTGTAGGTGAAGCTTTGTATGTAAAGCTTTTGTGTTGAATCTTTGTTGATGAAGCTTTTGTGTTGAATCTTTGTTGGTGAAACTTTTGTGTTGAAGCTTTTTAGGTGAAGTTTTTATGTTGAAACTTTGTAGGTGAAACTTTTGTCTTGAAGCTTTGTCGGTGAAGCTTTTGTCTTAAAGCTTTGTAGGTGAAGTTCTTGTGTTGAAATTTTGTAGGTGAAGCTCTTGTGTTGAAACTTTGTAAGTGAAGTTTTTGTGTTGAAGTTTTGTAGGTGAAGTTTTTGTGTTGAAGCTTTTTAGGTGAAGCTCTTGTGTTGAAACTTTGTAGGAGAAGTTTTTGTATTGAAGCTTTGTAGGTGAAGCTTTTGTGTTGAAGCTTTGAAGGTGTAGGTGAAACTTTTGTGTTGAAGCTTTGTTGGGCACCATAAATTGATTTTGCTTCACATTATCTTGATAAAAAGTGTGTGAAGCTTTTGAGAATTGTAGTTGTTCTCTATTGATGAAGCTTTATTTGATGTTGAAACTTTGTAGGTGAGGCTTTTGTGTTGAAGCTTTGTTGGGCACCATAAATTGATTTTGCTTCACACTATCTTGATCAAGAGTGTGAAGCTTTTGAGAATTGTAGTTGCTCTCTATTGATGAAGCTTTATTTGTTGTTGAAGCTTTGTTTGATGTTGAAACTTTGTAGGTAAAGCTTTTGTGTTGAAGCTTTGTTAGGCACCATAAAGTGATTTTGCTTCACACTATCATGATCAAGAGTGTGTGAAGCTTTTGAGAATTGTAGTTGCTCTCCATTGATAAAGCTTTGTTTGATGTTGAAGTTTTGTTGTTAAAGCTTTGTTTGATGTTGAAACTTTGTAGGTGAAGCTTTTGTGTTGAAGCTTTGTTGGGCACCATAAATTGATTTTGCTTCACACTATCTTGATCAAGAGTGTGAAGCTTTTGAGAATTGTAGTTGCTCTCCATTGATGAAGCTTTATTTGATGTTGAAACTTTGTAGGTGAAACTTTTGTGTTGAAGCTTTGTTGGGCAGTATAAATTGATTTTGCTTCACACTATCTTGATAAAGAGTGTGTGAAGCTCTCCATTGATGAAGCTTTATTTGATGTTGAAACTTTGTAGGTGAAACTTTTGTGTTGAAGCTTTGTTGGGCAGTATAAATTGATTTTGCTTCACATTATCTTGATAAAGAGTGTGTGAAGCTTTTGAGAATTGTAGTTGCTCTCCATTGATGAAGCATTATTTGATGTTGAAGCTTTTTTTGATGTTGAAACTTTGTAGGTGAAGCTTTTGTGTTGAAACTTTATTGGGCACCATAAATTGATTTTGCGTTACACTATCTTGATTAAGAGTGTGTGAGGCTTTTGACATTTGTTGTTGTCTTTCACTTGTTGAAACTTTTGTTGGCACCATAAGTTTGTTTTGCTTCACATTATCTTGATTAAGAGTGTGTAAAGTTTTTGAGAATTGTTGTTACCCTTCACTTGTTGAAGTTTTTGTTAGTATCATAAATTGATTTTGCTTCATATTATATTGATTAAGAGTGTGTGAGGTTTTTGATATTTGTTGTTACCCTTCACTTGTTGAAGCTTTTGTTGGCACCATAAATTTGTTTTGCTTCACATTATTTTGATCAAGAGTGTGTGAAGTTTTTGAGAGTTGTAGTTACCCTCCATTTGTTGAAGTTGTTGAATTTCCCAATTTTTTTTTTTTATGGGAAAATTAGAAAATTGAAAATGTAGGAGAGACCACATATACAAATTTTGTGGAAGAGAGACAACATATACAAATATTGCTTTTACACTGTTGAGCAAGAGATTGTGATGCAAGCCACACCTTGTAGTAATCGAAGGTTTGGATGAACCATATAAATTGAATTTACTTCGAACAGTCTTGATCAAGAGTGTGTGAAGCTTTCTACGAGTTGTAGTGTTTGCATTGTTACAGAGGAGAAATGTCTGAGGTAGATGTAAGAGAGCTGAAGAGCTTGATCTTCGTATACCATGCACTGAAGCCGTTGTTGGCTTGAAATAAGACTTTGTTGGTGACTATAACTCTTGTTAGGCATAAGTGCTCCCCTGGTTGAGTTGTAAAGCTTGAGGGTTTTTTATTATTTGTGAGTGCTAGGAGTTCACATGTACAAGTTGTACCACTCGTCTTCTGGTTGGTGGAATGAATGGTGAGTTACTTTCGTTACTTTGTTAGTGGTACGAATGTGAGTTCCTTTATTATCTTTCATCACATTTCATCACCTGGTTGGTGGCATAGAGATAAGTTCTTTCTTCACTTGGTTGGTGGCATGAGTGGCAAGTTGCCAAATGATATTAGAGTACATGTTGTACATTTTATCACCTGGTTGGTGGCATAAAGGAAAGTACAGGTTGTACATTTCATCACCTCGTTGGTGGCATGAAGATGAGTTCTTTCTTCACATTTCATCACTTGGTTGGTGAGAATAAGAGCAAAGTGTCGAGGCACATTGTAGCAAGTGTCGAATGACACAAAGTGTGTTGAACCCTTTCGAAGCATAATTGGCTTATGTATGGATGTGTTGGAATGTATGATGTTTATGTATGAATATGTTGGAATGTATGATATTTATGTTGATTGACATGAGTGATGCTTATGAATGTTTTGTTATGCATGAAGGGATCCCTTGTTTGGATATAAGTCATGTTGACATATACTTAGACTTTATTTCATGTTGTAAGCATTCGTGTCGAAGCTTCAAACCTGAGCGTTTCAGTGATAGAGATGTAAGGGAGTTAGGACCAAGTTGTTTAAATCACCTATTTATTGAATTGATGCCAAATAGCCTTCATTACATAGGATGCTGAATGGTCATAGCTCAACACTTGTACAGTTTGAGTCTACTTGTAATAGTACTTTAAGTGATCAGCGTTCCATGAATGGCCAAGTGTCTTGCCATCGGAGCTCCTTAGCTTGTAAGAACCAGGGCGACTGATGCCAATAACTTCAAACGGTCCATCCCAATTTGGGCTAAGCGTGCCTTTACTCGGGACTCTATCGCAGAGTAATATTTTCTTCAATACCCAGTCCCCCACTTTGAAAAAGCGAGGTTTGACTCTTGAGTCATAGTAGTTGGAGATGCGCTGCTTATAGGCGACATTCCTCAAGTTAGCTTGGTTTCTGTGTTCCTCGACTAGATCCAAGTTTAGGGTGAGTTGTTTGTCGTTTTCACTTTGCATGTAGTTCTGGACTTGGAACGTTGTTTGCTTAAGCTCAACTGGGACAACAGCCTCTATACCAAAAGCAAGTGAGAATGGAGTTTCTCCTGTTGAAGTCCGATATGAAGTGCGATATGACCAAAGAACTTGGGGTACAAATTATGGCCAACAACCTTTAGCCTTGTCCAAGCTGGTTTTTAAAGTGCGCTTGATTATTTTTTTGATGGCCTCAACTTGTCCGTTAGACTGGGGATGAGCTGGGGAGGCAAAACATAAGTTGATGTTGAATTTAGAATAGAACATCCTGAACTTCTTGTTGTCGAACTGTCGCCCATTGTCCGTGATTATCGCATTAGGAATGCCAAATCTGTAAAGGATGTTCTTCTATACGAAGTCTTTTATTTTTACCTCGGTAATGGTTGCCAAGGGTTCTACTTCGGCCCACTTTGTGAAGTAATCAACTGCAACGATTACATAACGGACCTCGCCCTTTCCTGCAGGCATTGGGCCGATCAAATCAAGTCCCCATTGGACGAAAGGCCAATGGCTGATCATAGGAGTAAGAGGCTCGGGAAGGGAGTGATGAATAGTTGCGTAGCGTTGACATTTATCACATGAGCGAGATTCTGATGGCATCTTGGTGGAGTGTTGGCCAGTAATATCCTTAGCGAAAAGCCTTGTGTGCTAGGGACCGAGATCCAGCATGATCTCCGCAAACTCCTTCATGTATTTCTTGAAGGACAATTTCTGCTTCCGCAGGTGTGAGGCACCGTAAGTATGGTAAGTTAAAACCTCGCTTGTAGAGTTGGTCATTAATGATCAAGTAGCGGGTAGACTTGTATCGAATCTGTTTAGCTTGGACTTTATCATTTGGGAGAGTGCCATGAACAAGGAATTTATAAATTGGAGTGATCCAGCTATCCCCTTGTTGCAAGTTGCATACTTCTGTGACCATGGTGCTTGGTGTTGCCAACAATTCGACATGAATTTTTCTCCCAATTTTGTCTTCCACTGCTGAGGCAAGGCGAGCCAAAGCATATGCATGATTGTTTGCTGCTCAAGGGACTTGGGTGATTTGATAGTGGAAGTGCTTGAGCAAAAGCTGCGTTTGCGCAAGATACGCTGCCATGAAGTTATCCTTAGTGTCAAAGTTGTTCGTGACCTGGTTAACCACTAATTGGGAGTCACTGAAGATATTAATTTGTTTAACTCCAAGGTGTTTGGCCAAACGTAAGCCTGCTAAAAGAACCTCATACTCGGCTTCATCGTTTGACGCCTTAAATTTGAAGCGAAGAGCATACTCCATTGCCACTTTGTCGGGGGTAGTCAGGACTAGTCCTGTTCCACAGCCCTGTTGGTTGGATAAGCCATCAACATATAGAGTCCATACTAGGAGTGTTGGTTCTACCTTCCGGGTTTCCAAGGATGATGAAGCCGCTGCCTCAGGTGTAGGAGAAATGTCAACGGGATAAGTGAATTCAGCAATGAAATCTGCAATTGCTTGGCCCTTTTCAGCTAGCTTTGGGTGGTAGGAGATGTCAAACTCTCCCAGTGCTATGGCCCATTTAATCATTCGCCCCGAAGTGTCAGGACTCTAAAGTATTTGTCGAATGGGGTGATTAGTAAGCACGATGATGAAGTGTACTTGGAAGTAGGGGCGAAGTTTCCGAGTAGACATGACTAATGCTAGAGCTAATTTCTCAATGTTGGAGTATCATATCTCTGCATCTTGTAGAGCCTTGCTAGCGTAGTAGACAGGTCGTTCGATACTACCATCCCTAGGAATGAAGACTGAACTAACTGCTGAAGTTGAGACAGATAGATAAACAATTAGGGTGTCGTCAACTTTAGGTTTGGAAAGCAGAGGGGCTTTACTCATGTACTCGTTGAGGTTCTTAAATGCTTCGGCACATTTATGGGTCCACGTAATGTACTTCTTACTTCCCTTAAGTGCTTTGAAAAAAAGAGCGCATTTGTCCGTGGCCTTAGAGATGAACCTGGTCAAGGCTGCCACCTTGCCAGTAAGGTTTTGGATGTTTTTTGAGGTTACTGGTTCTTTCATGTCCATGATTGCTTTGATCTTCTCAAGGTCAGCTTCAATGCCTCGTTGGCTAATCATGAAGCCCAAGAATTTTCCAGAGCCCACACCGAAAAAGCATTTGTTGGGGTTCAACCTCATTCGATACTTCTTAGGATGGAGAAGGTTTCAGACAAGTTGGCAATGTGTTGGTCAGCATGTTTGTTTTTGACTAACATATCATCAACATAAACTTCCATGCTTTTTCCAATCTGTTTAGCGAACATTGAATTGACTAATCTTTGATGAGTCGCCCCTGCATTATTTAGGCCGAATGACATGACTTTATAGCAATATAATCCTCTATCAGTAGTGAAGGCCGTGTGTTCTTGGTCCGAAGGGTTCATGAGGATTTGATTGTACCCTGAGTAAACATCCATGAAGCTTAAAAGTTCACACCCTACTGTAGAGTCTACAAGTCTATCAATGAAAGGAAGGGGAAAGCTATCATTCGGGCATCCTTTGTTTAAGTCGGTGTAGTCGACACACATTCTCCACAAGATCTTTTGAAGCAAAAGACTTTCCTTGGTCGGATTTTTCTTAACAAAGACCACATTTGCTACCCACGTTGGATAATTGACTTCACGGATGAAGCCTATGCTTTTGAGTTTTTCAACTTCTGCCACCATTGCTTCATATCGTTCAGCATCATAAGATCTTCGATTCTGTCTCATTGGTTTGGTCTTGGGATCAATACTCAAGCGATGACAGCTGATATCGGGAGAGATGTCTGGCATGTCCTCGTATGACCAGGCGAAGACTTCAGTGTTCTCTTGCAAAAAAGAGATCAATGCCAATCGAATGGGTGGTGACAAAGTGGTGCCAATCTTCACTATGCGATCTGGATAATCTTTTGAGATAGAGACATTCTCTAACTCTTCAGCAGGTTGTGCTTGCTGGGTGAAAGAGTCATCTCAAGGATCGTCGGGTTGATTGTTACCACCGTGAATATTCAAGTTGGCTTTGTCCGAGCTGGTCTTGATAATTTGGTCATGTATAGAAAGTGTTTCTTTGGGTACATACAAGTGTTGTTGCTTGACTGAAGTGTTGTAACATGATCGTGCACTAAGTTGATCTCCTCTAATGTAACCATTGCCATAAGGGGTTGGAAATTTCATCAACATATGTGTGGATACCATGGCCTTGAGATCATTAATGCCTGTGCGCCCAAAGATGACATTGTATGTCATTGGGCAGTCAACCACCAAGAAGTTAGTGGTGATGGTGGCTGTGTACGGGCCTGTACCGGCGGTAAAGGGTAAATGTACGCTCCCTAAAGGTTGCACGACATCACCAGAGAAGCTTATCAGAGGAGGAACCGAGTGATCGAGTAAGTGTTCAGCTACATTAAGTGTTTTGAAAGCTTCAGCAAACATGATATTGACCGACGCCCTCGTGTCAACCATGATTCGTCGTACATCAAAGTTGGCTATGTGAGCCTCCACAATCAGTGGGTCGTTGTGAGGATAGATGGTACCTCTTTCTTCCTCAGGGTAGAAACATATTGGATCCCAGTTAGGCTTTTGATACTTGCCTCCCCTGATGTCTTCCACGTGAAACACTTGGTGGCCGGGCTTCAACGTTCGTTCATTGTTTTTCATGGCCCTGTTGGAAGATTCAGATATGGGTGTGTCACCGCTTATGAAATATATCACATTCATTTGGCGTTGGTTGCGGTTATCCCTTGGAGGGTGAAGGAGAAACTGGTCAATTTTTCTTTCACGTGCCAAAGCTTCAATATGATCACGAAGGGTGATACATTTTTCGCCGTCATGGCCATTATACTCGTGGTAACCACAAAACATGCCTGTGTTCTTCGTGGACTTGAAATCTGGCTCCCTCGGCCTTGGCTTTGGTATCAAGTGAGCTATACTGGGGTAAATGGCCGTGCATGTGGCGTGCAAAGGTGTGTATGTCTCATACCTCGGGGTAGGACCATTCTTGACACATATTTGGCCCACTGCATTGACCGCCTAGGGGCCTAAATATGAAAGTGCGATGTGAGCAGAAATGAACACATTTCAAACGTGAGTCAGAGCATAAGTAAAGTACGTAGAGTGGATTGAAAATCATACCATCGAAGGTAATCTCTAATACTAAGACTTGCCACGAATCCTCGTCGATTCGAAAGCTCTGCTACTAGACCTAAAGGGATAATAACAAGAGTGAGTGGGTTATAAAATAAAACTTTAATAAAAACCTTCTAAACAATATAATCTCTCGCTATAATACCTGTATAGGTTCCAGGAAATCATACTACATATAAATATGAAATCAAATGTAAATCAACATTAAATCCAAGAATATTCTATATCACTACATATCGACAACTGCAATAATAGGCAACTCCGACACTGTCGTATAGGTTGCAATAGGCAACTTTGATATTGTCGTACATGTTGTCTATGAGTCACACAGGCTGCATTAGGCAACTTCGAGTTAGGTGTTATCATGGATTGATTTACGAGTCGTACAGGTTGCGTTAGACAACTCCAACTCGTGGGTTATCATAGATTGATGAACACTTGATTTATTATGCTGTTACCGATATGTAGTGATTTTAGAATATTCTTGGATTTAATGTTGATTTACATTTGATTTCATACTTATATGTAGTATGATTTCCTGGAACTTATACAAGTATTATAACGATGGATTATATCATTTAGAAGGTCTTTATTAAAGCTTTATTTTCTAGCCCATTCACTATTGTTTTTATCCCTCCAGGTCTAGTAACAGAGCTTTCGTATCGACAAGGATTCGTGGCAAGTCTTGGTATTGGAGATTACCTTCGATGGTATGATTTTCAATCCACTCTATTGTACTTTACTTATGCTCTGATGTCACGTGTGAAATGAGTTCATTTCCGCTCACAGTGCACTCTCGTATTTAGGCACTTTTAGGTTTAAATTTATTCACATTTTCCATATCACTACACTTTATGGCTTCATCACCTTTCAGATATCGGCCAGTACGGCTCGATTCAGAGTCCTAGTATACATTCCGGGTCGGGGTGTGTCACATTAAAATATTAATATCTTGGAGCGCTAGAGGGCTAAAATGAGCATTTTGGCCAACCTTCGGTCAAAGATGGCCATTTTTAACCAAAGGGTACAGAAGGCTGAAAATGGCTCAAAAACTGTCTCCAACTAAGTGCCAGGCCAAATGGCTCATGGGCCCCACTGGACAAAAAAGGGCCAAAGGGCCAACTAGCCAACCCCAGGCTGGGCTCAATTTTGAATCCCTAACAGCTAGCTGACGTCAACTAATGATAGCTACCGTTGGTTTTTGAATTTTTTTTTTTTGGGCCAATATTTTTTAAAAAAGTTCTAAAAAATTCTCATTTTTTCCTATAAATACCTAAGTCACTCCTACATCATTTCTCACAAAATTTTCACCATTCTTACACCATTTGAATTCTCATATTTTCTTACCTCTTCCAATAATCTTTCCTTCAATTTTTTCAATAATTTTCAAATGACTTCATCTGCAATGAAAGGTAGGGCTTGGACCCGAAACGAAGATGAAGCTCTTTGCAGGACTTATAGATGGGTCTCGGAAGATAGTGTAAGGGGGAGTTCTCAAACAAGTGATGGTGTTTGGACTCGTGTGTCCAAAAAATATTTAGAGTTTTACAAAGGCACCACTCCAACGAATACCTGAAACCACGAGAGTTGTTCTTCATGAATGAAGAAACATCTTCAGCCAAATTTGAACAAATGGCATCAAGCACTATTAGCAGCCGGAAGTAGACATGAAAGCGGCGCCAATTATTACGGCTAAGTAAGTGTTTTCATAATTTATTTTAAATATTTAATTATATTACATTTAATTTCATAAATTAATTTCCTTTAATTTTTGTAATTATATTTTCTAGGTACGTCAAGCGGATGAATTGTATATGGAGGGCAGCTGGAAAACCCTTTCAGCATCACATTTGTTGAGAAATTTGTAAAAGGTAGGTGTTATTTGAAGATCCACCTCAACATAAAGTAAGTCCTACGCCGGTGTTCGGAACTGCATCTTCAACTGTAGATATGGATGATGATAGATCTCCTACCATTCAACAAATAAGGGTAGAAAATTCGTCTTCGGGTGAAAGTTCCATACCTAGGGCTATGAGACAAAACAAGACCCAAAGGGTGAAGGAAAATGGCAAGGAAAATGATGATTACGCTGCTCAACAAGAAGTGACGGCCTCATTGCAATTAATGGCGGAACAAAATGCCTTTGCCGCGGAAGAAAGGAACCGTAGGCATGAAGAACCGACCAACAAATACAAGAAGAAATGGATGATAAGACTATGAAAATGAACACTTCGAATTACTGTCCAATGAGTGAAACCTATTTTGATAGGAAAAAAAGAAGAAATTATGACCAGTTGTTTACCTCCGACTATACTTCTACAATGGTGGATGATGAAGATCATGATGCTTATAGATATTAAATTTAAATTGTTGTAGTTATTATATTTATTTTATTGTAGTTTTTAAATTTAAGTTGTTGTAGTTTTTAAATTTAAATAATAAATTATGTTTGGCCCTATGGCCTTTTGGCCCTCGGTTGGAAACGGTTTTTTGTGACAGTGCTAAAATGAGCCATATGGCCCTTGGTTGGAGATGGTAAGAAATATGACCTTGCACTGTTCATTAAAATATTAATATCTTGGAGGGCCAGAGGGCTAACTGTTCATTAAAATATTAATATCTTGGAAGGCTAGCCTGAGGGCTCATTTTAGCCCTCTGACCCTCCAAGATATTAATATTTTAATGAACAGTACAGGGCTATATTTGCCTCCATCTCCAGCCGTGGGCCATAGAACTAATTTTAGCCCAATTACAAAAAATCGTTTCCAACCTAAGGCCAAAAGGCTATAGGTCCAAACATAATTTATTATTTAAATTAAAAAACTACAACAATTTAAATTTAAAAACTACAACTTGTATTTAAATCTACAACTTAAATTTAAAAACTACAAATTAAATTCATAAAAAAAAAAGAAAAAAAAACTTGGCCCAAAAAAAAAAAAAAAAAAAAGTTGAATCCAACAGTAACTAACCGTTGTATTTGAAATTTTGGACTACCATTCTTGTCGGATATAACCAACAGGAATAAGTACACTGTTGTCGGGTATAACCAACAGGAATAATGAAAATTCTGACCTAGCCCGAAGCTGGTTAACTGGTTGAGTTGGGTCAGCCGGTTGGCCCTTTGGCCCTTTTTTGTGCAGTGGGGCCCACAAGCCTTTTGGCCTGGCTCTCGGTTGGAGACAGTTTTTGGGCATTTTCGACCCTCTCATTTTAAGTCCTGTCACAAAAAATCATTTTCAACCGAGGGCTAAACATAATTTATTATTTAAATTTAAAAACTACAACAACTTAAATTTTAAAACTACAACTTATGTTTAAAAACTACAAATTAAATTTAAAAACTACAACAACTTAAATTTATAGGAAAAAATTGAGAATTTTTTAATATTTTTTTACAAATTTTGGCCAAAAAAATTCAAATCCAACGACTAGTTGATGTCAACATGACATCAGCTAGCCGTTGGATTTGAATTTTTTTTGCTACAAATAGGATGGATATTGGGTTATAATTCACACACCTTTGAATTCACTCTATTTCATTTCAATCTCTTTCAATTCAAGTTTACAATAAATTCCAACCTTGGATCATCTTCGAATTCCAATTGGGGGTCTTCATCCAATTCCGAATTGGAAGAAAAATGGGGGCAAATAAGACAAGAAGATGCGGAGTCTTATGAAGAAGATGAAGCATGGCGCAACACACAATATGTGGCAGCCATGGCTGCGACCATGATATGTCAACTAACTGAGGAACAACCTCAATGGGGTGGCTCTATTGCTGGTCGCTCTTACAAACCACGAAACAAGCGATGACACATGCCAATCTGATGAACAACTACTTCAACCCCAACTTGGTGTACAAAAAAGATGATTTCAAATGTTACTTCCAGATTAAGCGTCATGTCTTTGAGCGTTTACTTTATGATGTCCATCAGGTCAATCCACACTTTCAACAGAAGCTGGATAGAGCAGGCCGCATTGGTTTCTCACCTTATCAGAAGGTTACTGTTGCACTATGAATGATGGCCTATGCCTCCCTAGCTGATTCGATGGATGAAACCCATGGTATGTCTATGTCTACATGCCTTGATACTCTTGCTGAATTCTGTAACACAATAGTTCAACTTTACAAAGAAGAGTACTTTCGCAAGCCAAATCAAGAAGATCTGGATTGGCTAATTCGCAAAGCTGAAGATCGTGGATTTTCGGGCATGATAGGGTCATTAGACTGCATGCATTGGAATTGGAAGAACTATCCCATCGGATAGCAATGAGGCTTTAGCAGAAGGTTGAGAAACCCAACTATTGTGTTAGAGGCGGTTGCCTTGTATGAAAGATGGATCTGACATGCTTTCTTTGGAGTCCCTGGATCCTAAAATGACATTACAGTTCTTGGGCGTTCAACCCTCTTCAATAACCTGACAGAAGGTAAATCACCTCAACTTGACTACTACATCAACGGTCGTCAGTACAATATGGGGTATTACTTGGCAGAAGACATCTACCCAAAGTGGGCAACACTTGTCCAAGCAATTCCAAACCCTAAAAATGACACCGAAAAATGTTTTACCTTACACCAAGAGGCATACCAGAAAGATGTTGAGAGAGCTTTTAGTGTTCTACAAGCACGGTGGAAGATTATCAAGAAATCGGCAAAAGGGTGAAGTCGAGAAAATTTGGACTCCAACATGATTGTGGAGGATGTGCGAGATGGGTATATTGATGGAGAGTCGGATGACGACCAATAGGATCCAAATAGGTCAAGAAAGGTTCATGCAAAAATATATGATGGGCCTAATTTGCCTTTCAATCCAAGAACTGGTAGTATTTCTATAAATGAGTACATGAGGAGCCATATGATGATATGTTCTCGTGCCACAAATAAGTACCCACAACAAGATTTTGTTGCACATCTTTGGGCCAAAAGAAGCATGGAGTAGGCGTTTAAGTTTTATGTTGTTAAATGTTTTTAAAAATGTTGTTTAAGTTTCATGTTGTTAAATGTTTTTTTTATGTTGTATAATTTTTATGTTGGTTAATGTTATTTAATGTTGTATAATGGCTTAAGAAGTTATAGGAAAAAAATATATATAATTTAAAATAAATTTGTAAAAAAAAAAAAAAAAAAAAAACAGCTAGCTGATGTCAGCCGCTAACCTTTGGTTTTTTGAATCCTGGCCTTGCCTGGGGCCAGTTGGCTGGCTTATTTGGACAGGCCGGTTGGCGCTTTTTTGTCCAGTGGGGTCCACGAGCCCTTTGGCTTGACCCTCAGTTGGAGACAGTTTTCGGGTCATTTTTGGCCCTCTGGCCATTTGGACCCTTCGATTGGAGATGATCTAAGAAATACGGTCTTGCACTGTTCATTAAAATATTAATTTCTTGGAGCTCTGGTCAGCCTTCGGTTGGAGATGACCTTAGCATCCTCTTTGGGCCGGTGAAATTTGGTTACCATACATGAAATTTGAGTTTTGGATCACACCATTTCGGCCGAATTTGCATTCCTAATCATGAGATTTCTACAAATATTTTGTGAAAATGTTATACTATGCTGATGAAGTGGGACAACTGAGATCTTGGACCATAAAACTTCAATTATACTGAAAGATCAAGGAGCTAATCACTCTTAAAAGTGAGGATTAATCCTTGCCACCAAATTGTTGATAGATTTTCATACCCCATCAAAGTCATTGTCTTTACTTAAGTCAAGTTGTAGAAAAACACTTTAAACTCAATATTTAAAAAAACGAATTGAAATTACAGACGTTGACAATATTATACATTATCTACAAAAAAGTGCTAATAACAACTCCCATGATTAGATTTAGATCGATTCTCCCTTCAAAATAAAACTAATGCTAATCGTGTTTTTGTATCACTAGAGATATGGTCAGTCCACTATTTCAACTTAGAGGACAGAGTGTTTAAAATGAGCCAGAATGAGTAATAATTTATTGAACATATATGAAGAGGCCTTTACGGTTCTACCAAACTAAGTGATGAAGTTGAAGACTTAACTGCCACATCTCGTGTTCAAAATCCCGTCAACACAAAGCACGTCAAGTTTACTTTGTACATGTAATATGTAACTTAGAACTGACTTATGCATCTATAAGTGAGGATCTCAAAATAACATTTTCTACCCTTTGAGATGACTCAATTCGCTGAATTTGTTAGAAAGGAAACCATTCCAAATGTCATATTTTCCTTTTGTAACGTAAAAAAACACTAGAAATGTGAACAAAATAAGTGGAATCTTATGGGGTGGATAAAGACCAAATACATCATGCTAAAAATCCAACACACCACCTAATTAAAAAAAAAAAAAAACAAAAACTGAAAAGAAAAAAAAAAAAAAAAGATGAACAACCACTTAGTACTGGTTTTTCTCTCCACTTGTGATGCGAGATCTTATGTTCGATCTTTGACAAATTTAAATTACATTATTATTAATTTCTTTTGAAATCTAGCTCATTATTCACTTTTCAATGTAGATAATATCGTTTTATTAAATAATAATAAAATAAAAAGACGAACAGAGGAAGGGAGGTTCCCTACCCAAAGTTCGACAAAACCGGAAAAGTAAGAGCAAAACAAAAAGCCAACGTTGGGGTCCGGGAAACAAAGGAAAGGTCAATGTCGGTAGTTAAATCAAAATCCGAGGGCATTTTTCGGACTCGATAATATTTAATTGACAGCGACGCGCAGAGCTGCCAAAGAGCTGCCAAATAGCCCATCATCCAAACAAGCTCTTCTCTCTCTATCTCTCTCTCTCTCTCTCCCTCCCCCCTTCCCTCTCTTGCTGCGTTGCGATCCTCACACCACAATCTCATCCTTACAGATTCGTCCTCTTCGTCTCGATCCCGAACTGTAAGTCTCCTCTCTCTGCTCGCTCTTTCGCTCTCTTCTCTAACCCTAATTTCCTCCCTCCGATCATCATTCCGTTCAATCTCCCAGATCCCTAATTGTTTTTATCATTTATATAAAAATGGATTAAATTTTCGATTTTTCTTTTCAAATTAGTTTGTTTGGTTGATTCGTCCGTGGCTATAGCTGTCTGATTGATGTCCATTTGCATCGTTCCTTCTGTTGCATGTCAACGATTCCGATTAGGTGTTTAATTGTGTATTTTTCTGTAATTTGATGATTATTGTGTGTGTTTGTATTAATGTTTTTCAAATCTTGTGTTTTTTTTGTTGTTGTAATTGGTACTGGATTTTGATCTGCTTTGCTTTGGATTCCGATCTGATTTGAGTTTTGGGGACTGATTTGAATTTTGAGTTTGTTAATGTAAAAATGGCGCTAGATGGATTAATCGGGTTGTAGGGTTTCAGTTTGGGGATTTTGCAGACTGTTGCGAGCTCAATTATGCTAGTCTGGTTTACTGTGATTGGGATTTTTCTAGGGTTTTGCCAGTTTTCTGATTTTGTTTTAAGTAATTGCTACTTGTATATGGCTGTTTCCGCAATGTGAATACAGATAAATGAATGAGAAGTGATTCTTCTACCACGATGCAAACTCTTGTTGTAAAATAATGTGTATGGGTGACTTTGAGCTGCTACATTCAACGTTTGCTTCATTTTTCATGGTTGGAAAAGTAATTACAGGAAATTTGTTAATTGTGTTTGTGTCGAGTCCTTCTCTGTCAGGTTCCTCGTTGTCATATTTATAACATACCTTCTGCTTAATTTTTTCTTGCATTTAAACATTTGAATTTAGAGTAGTGCTATTCAAACACCCCCTTTTACCTCCCACACACCCTTATTAATTTTTGTTCATTGATCTTCTTCAATTCACTTGAATGAATTCGATCCAATGGCCGAAAATTGAGAGGGTTGTGTGAGTAGCACCACCCTTGAATTTATTTGCAATTTCTGCTGTCTCTTTTGCTTTTTATTTGGCATGCCCACTATTATATGTCGCTGTGATATGGTTGCATTGAGTCTTGTCCATTTGTTTTTCTACTAACACTGTTTTGAAATATTTTTAAGGTAATCATGAGTGACCAGGGAGAAAAGACTTGCCCTCTTTGCGCGGAGGAGATGGATTTGACAGATCAGCAATTGAAGCCTTGCAAATGTGGTTATGAGGTCTGGGACACTAACCCTCTCTCTCTCTCTCTCTCTCTCTCTCTTTCTCTCTCTCTCTCTCTCTATATATATATATATATCTCTGGGTGTTGGAGGGAGGTTTGGGGGATAATTGTTCCCTTTTTCTAGATAGTGCCTTAGATGGATTTTGAACTGCATCATATTACTCATTGTCATTTGAGTATTCACTTCTGATTGAATAATCATTTAAGCTTTTGAAGTTCTAATCTATTTGATTAACTAATTGTGATCTCTTTCTGCCACATAACATAACAGCCCTATGTGAGTTTACCAGTTCAGAAGTTTAGTGGCAAGATGAAGGAATTTATAAGATAATTCCTGAACATGGCGATGCAAAGCATTATTGAGTCTCTGTATAGTCGACCACTAATACTAATGAAAAACCTTTGACCCCACTAGATCGGGTCCAATTCTTCAATGTGTAAATTCTGTTTATCCAACTTTAGTATTTGTACTGGTTTGTTATTTGGCTATGTTCCACAAATGTCTTATGCTTCTGTAGAAACATTTTCTGGAATCTTTGTCGGTCCCTCCTTTCCAAACTTAAGAAGTGGTCTTTGTTGTTTCGTGGCTTTAGTGGAGGAAGTTCTGGTAATGTGAGTGTTCCTGTATATGCAGTGTACCCTTCATCTTGATTCAGTGATATTTGAAACTCTTTTTTCCACTGTTGGAGAAGTAAACAGTTTCTTTTGATAAAGTTAATCTTTCACAATTTGTTTGTTGGGATGGATGTACAGGATAGAACCTTAGGGAAGATAAAGGGATGAAATTTGATGGAAAGGGATGAAGAACAAAAATATAATTTACCTTATGTAACCCTCTTGAGTAGTTGGATTGAGGACAGTGTTAAAGTATCAAACTTTGCTTTTTGCCATCCCTCCTCATTTCCTTTCAAAGTTGGACAGATTTGGCTGTTTGAGGGTTGCTTTCCCCTTACTTGTATGATTGTATCTGGGTCAGTATGTGTTTTTATTTATTTATTTATTTATTCTGATGCCCTGAACCTATTCCAAATTTGTGCTATTGATATTTTGGATGATCCCTTCCTCCGCGCTTTGCTTCTGTGGATTCTGAATTGTAAATGCGTGTTTGAAATTGTTAATTGTGAATCTATGTTTCTTTTTGTGTACTTTGAGAGGTGTAAGTTTTGCACGTTTTGTATTCTCGTGATTGCATAATGTAGAAACTTTCTACTTGATCACAGATTTGTGTTTGGTGTTGGCACCACATAATGGACATGGCTGAGAAGGATGAGACAGATGGGCGGTGTCCTGCATGCCGCAATCCTTATGACAAGGAAAAGATTGTAGGAACAGCTGGAAAGTGTGAGAGGTTGTTAATCCAGGAACAATCTTTTATTTCATTAGATAGATAATTGCTTCCAACTTTATTGTGATAAGAAACATCTGTATTTCTATTGCTTGTACCTTTCTCAATCTATCTTTGCCCACAGGCTGGTTTTAGAAATCAACAGCGAGAAAAAGATGAAGTCTCAGAAGGCAAAAGTCAAATCTACTGAAGGGCGGAAGCAGCTCACTACTGTGCGAGTGATTCAACGGAACCTCGTTTACATAGTTGGGTTGCCTCTTAATCTGGCAGATGAAGATGTAATTTCCCTCTCTCTCGCTGTTGGACATGTTAGTGCGCTGCTAGCTCATTTCTTTGTTTTGGCTTGTAAAGACTCACTATTTTTTAAGCATCTGTTATGCAGCTTCTGCAGCGCAGAGAATATTTTGGTCAGTATGGGAAGGTTCAAAAAGTTTCAATGTCTCGAACAGCAGCTGGCGTCATTCAGCAATTTCCAAACAATACATGTAGTGTGTAAGTAAACCTGTTTTAATCATGTCTGGCCCTAAACTACTTTTGTTGCATAAATGATCTTTGGTTAATTTTCGTCCATTGACATGTCTTATAGAGTTTGTTTAAATTGATGTACTTGTTACTTAAGAAATTTAGATTAGGTTACAAAAACTTATTGAAATTTGGAAGTGTAATGATCCTCTTCTCGGTTTTAGTCTAATCAATAGTGCTTTATATTTTAGTTTCAGTTAATAACTTAAAACAATTTTTTTGGCGTTTCAAAAACCGAACTTACCATTTTCCCTTTAATAGAAAACAAAGTGGTATTTTTTTTTTTTTGCAATTTTTTAGTATTTTGGTCTCCAGTTTTACATTTAACTGTTACCTAAAACTAAATGAGTGAATACAATCCGATTGATTCCTAGTATCGAAAATATTTTTTGTTTAAATTGAAGTTAACGCTATGTTAACATGCTTGTTTACAGTCAGTGTTAGTTCCTCTCTGATGTAAAGTACATTCAGCAAGTGTCTTGGTTTAACTGATGTAATGTTTGATTTTTGATCTCCTATCTCCAATTTAGCATTGAGTTTTTGCACTCTTCTGATAGCCTGTGTGCTTAGTGTCTTTTCTCAATTTTTCTTTATGTGCAGATATATTACATACTCAAAAGAGGAGGAAGCGGTTCGGTGTATTCAAAATGTACATGGGTTCCTCTTGGATGGTAGATCTTTGAGGTACATGCATGCTTAGAGTAATTTAAATTTGTTCTCTCAACAAGTTGGCATTATATTAATCCTTGTATGTTTTTTCCAGGGCTTGCTTTGGGACCACAAAATATTGTCATGCATGGCTGAGGAATGTGGTATGAATCATTACTTGGTCTATCTGTCTTATGGAATTTTGTGTCATGTAGCTCGGTTGAATTTGAAACAATCTAGTTGAGGATTGACTTTTTGTTATTTCCAGCCTTGCACCAATCCTGATTGTTTGTATCTGCATGAGGTTGGGTCTCAGGAGGATAGTTTCACTAAAGATGAAATAATTTCTGCATACACTAGGTATTTAGTTCTCTACCCTGGCCAATCTTTTTTGTTAATTTCTGCTGTTGTTGATTGTATAGTCTATCAGGGGTTTTTGGAAGAGTTTTGTATTACTGCATAATTTTCCAAAGCTTATGCTAGAAGTATGTTATCGATGAGATGAGCCTTAAAAAATCTTTCTTTTCCTCAAGAGGCATTAAAAAAAGTTGTGGGGTACAATGCGTATGCTCTTCTGAAGCTATAACACTTGCAATAAGTCTAGAATATTAACCTGCAATCTCTTTTGTACATAAACGCCTTTAGTTAGCTTAATGCTTTTCGTGGTGTTTATACGAATGATGAGCATTCACATATAAACCCATTCCATAAATATTGATATAGGCCCTTCTTTCACTGCATTGAAATTCAAAAGTTCATTCATCATATGATCACTGAAGATATATGTGGAACTGAATGTGAGAAATATATTATACCTTAATTAGCTCTAATAGCTTCCTACATTTCCTTTAACTTTTATTTATATATATTTTCTCTTGATCTGTGTTTTCCAATAAACTTTACATGGTGTTTTCCTTGGATGATTAATAATTGCATAACTGTTTGAAGGAGTAGGGTACAACAAATTACTGGTACAGCAAACAGTATGCAACGGCGTTCGGGGAGTGTTTTGCCTCCACCACTAGATGATTATTGCAACACCAGTTCTGCTTCTGCCACAGGACCAATTATTAAAAATGGATCAAGTGTAAGTGTCATATTTAAGTTGGAAACTTATGGGTTGTAATAATAAGCTGGTTGGCATCATTACTATTGGCTTTTTTTATTTTTTATCCTGATTGACCTGAAAATCCATGTGTATCTTGATATAGTTGATATATTTTATGGGTTTCTGGGGTAGTGAATTCGACAAGTTTCCAAGTTTAGGCTTTTTGGATATTTAAGATTCAGTAATAGCTGGTTAAAAGTTGCAAGTTTGAGTCATATTTCCTTGTTCTGATCTCCCCTCCTCTCTCTTAACTTGGCAGAATACTGGAAGTCTTATTAGAGGTTCTCCTCCAAATGGAAGCTCTGGTAGATCTATTGCTCTCCCAGCTGCAGCCTCATGGTAGTATTTGGTTATTTGTTTTTGGCCTTCACATTGTTTTATGATTGTAATAAAAAATTCTAAATGTACTGAATGCACATAGCAGGGGAACACGTGGTTCAAACTGCCAACCACCAGCTACACATATAATAAGTTCAAATGGACATTCTAAACAGAAACCTGATACAGTCAGAAGCACATTGCCATATTCTGCAGCAACTGGTGCTTCTGTTCAGTTATCTACAGTGCATAGTGAAGGAGGAAAGAGGTCAGCATTAAATGAAGAAAGTCAGACTTTGCATGCTAAATGTAAACCAGAATCATTGAAGATTGTGAAACAGCATAGTGGTGTGGATTGTCAAAATGATCTGTCTGACGTACCTGCTGCACCTGATGAAGGTTCTACTTCTGCGAATGTTAGCAACCAATTATTTGCGACATCTGTATCCAAGGAAGATGATAGAGGCAGTAGCATGCAACCAAACATTAGCAATCCTACCAACCATCTATCATACAGTTCCTCTCATGAAAAAGAAAACATTGTTTTCACTGAAGAAGTGGTCCAAAACCTATGCTCTGATATCCCTTTAATGAGCATTGATAGAAATGCCAAGTTAGGAAATTCCAGTGTAGCCAGATCTAATAGTTCACCTTCAGATAACTCCTTTATTAAATCGCCTCGGGACCAACAATATTGTGCTGAGCAGTCTAGAGATCATCCATCAACTGGTGAGAAAGCTGTCACATCGGTTAATGGGGTGTGTATTACAAAGGAACAATCCAACTGGATGTTAGAGTCACAACCCCAACTAGTGCCAAGTACATCTTCTGAAGTCGAGGAGGATGTGCTGTCTTTTGACAATCAAAGACTCAAGGATCCAGAAGTGAGTCGGTCAACATATTTGCCTAGTTTGCCTAATACAGTACATGCTCCAAATCACTCTAGGCCCCCTTTGTTGCATAATGAGGCTTATGGTGCAGTTCATTCCAATGCTGATTGTCTATTTGTAGATAACAAGGTTAGGGATAGTTCACTTTTATCTAATGGTTACCCTGAAAACATGGTAACCAGATCTTCTGGTTCAGGGAGGCCATTGGAGTATCCCTATCCTCTTCCAAATGAAGTCCCAGGGAAGCACACTGGAAGATTCCTGGATGATGCAGCAAATCCTGATTTCAGTACTGCTGCTGACAAGGGAGAGAGTAGCATAATCTCAAATATATTATCAATGGACTTTGACACATGGGATGACTCACTAACATCACCACAGCATTTCTCCAAATTGTTGGGTGAAACTGATAAACAGTCTGGAGCGCTCAAAATGTCAAGTCCTTGGAAAGTACAAAATAATAATCAGTCCAGATTCTCTTTTGCAAGACAGGAGGATGCTAAAAATCAAGCATTTGATTTACAGTCATCTCTGAATGTCGATGGGCAGTTTTCTAATAACCAGTCAGTCCATCAGGGCTTTTCTGAAAATAGAGATCTATATTTGGATAATTTAGGAATTGGAAATGGTTTCCCATCTAGTACTTTTGAAGAATCTGAAAGTCATGCCAGAAATCATTTAGCATTCTCTTCTAACAAGCTTTCTGGTGAGTATTGTCTGGATTTATGGAAAACTCTCTTCTATTTCATATTTATTGAGCTTCACGTTATTTGCTGCCTTCCATTTGGTTTGTTACGTTATTTGCTGCCTTTCATTTGGTTTGTCATGTGTTTCTTTTTGTGCCTCATATAATGTTAAAGATTTTGTTGGGTCGGCATATCTTATGGTGATGTTCTTTCTTGATGTTCAGTGGGCTTGCGTTTTGTATGAACTCAAGATTATTGTTATTGATCCCTTTCATCATCTGCTCTCCCATGTCACTCATTGATATATTTTTATCCCGCCTTCTAACACTCTGGCCGAGTCCTTTTTGCTAATGTCTGAGAATTGTTTCCATCTTCAATAGTGGTGTGAGAAAGTAGATCCTTGACTGTTTAGCAATTGAAATTCTTTTAAAGTCCATATTCAGACCTTTGCATTGTCTAAAGAGCATATCTAATGGGAGCCTCATGGCCTAGGCAAATTGATAGTCTTGCCCAAAATTGAAAAAAAAAAAAAAAAAAAAAAAACACAACTTCTAGCCCAAGTTGCCAACAAAAGTTGCCTGGTCAAATTGAAGCCTAAGCACCTTGTGAAGCCAAACTTGCCCAAGCCCAAGCCCAAGCCTTGGGCAGCGTGGAGCCAACCTAACATTTTGAATCCTAGTCTCTAGCCCTTCAATTCTAGAACCAAAATATATTGGTAGGTTATATCATCATTTTGAGGGGCTAGATTTTGGTTCTAGACTCCAGCCCTTGCCCAACACATTATACATGCTCTAATATGTCAGTGGTGTAATTGACAGTTCTGGTTTTTTTGTGCAAATTCGTTTTTTTTTTATTTTTTTATTCTGCTAATACTTGAAATTGGGTTTAACCTTAGTTGTCTGTGCTGATTGTTGTTATTGTGGTTCTATTTTACTTTGTTCTTTTGTGCTGCCCCCGAGTTCATTCTAATGCTTAGTTTGGTTTCTGACCCTATTTGTATCTTTCAGCGGTTTCAAGGGCTCAAATATCTGCTCCTCCTGGATTCTCTGTGCCAAGCAGGGCGCCACCTCCAGGCTTTACTTCTCATGAGAGAGTGGATCAGGATTTTGATACTCTGTCTGGTTGGTTAACAAATACATTTTAGTTTTAGTCTTACTAATGCATTTCCTTGTACATGTTTAACAGTTTAAGTGTTGATCTCATTATCTACTTCTCAGGGAATCATATGTATGGTACTTCATCTTTGTTGAGAAACGCATATCAACCTCAGGCAAATGGAAATATTGGGAGCTCTGCTGATATTGAGTTTATGGATCCTGCTATATTGGCAGTTGGTAAGGGGAGACTGCAAGGTGGGCTTAACAACCCAGGCCTAGAAATGAGATCAAATTTTCCTTCGCAGTTGAGTGGGTATGAAAACGATGCAAGGCTTCAACTATTGATGCAAAGATCACTCGCCCCACAACAAAACCTTAGATATCCTGATTTTGGGGATGGTTTTTCTCACGTCAATGATTCTTATGGGATCTCCTCAAGGCTTTTGGAGCAGTCCCATGCTAGCAATCTTTCTCCTTTTTCTCAAATGTCCCTCCAACAGTCCAGAAACCGGGTCATGTCAAATGGCCACTGGGATGGGTGGAATGAGGTCCAGGGTGGAAGCAATGTAAGTATGGCAGAGCTCCTGAGAAATGAGAGACTAGGATTGAACAAGTTTTATTCTGGTTATGAAGAATCAAAGTTTCGGATGCCCAGTTCAGGCGATCTGTATAACAGAACATTTGGGATGTAATAATGCAAAATAATAGATTTCCATGGCTTGGGGAATGTTCAAGTGGAGGAACCGAGGGCTGTGGTGTTGTGACCTTGTGCTCAAGGATGGGACTGACTCGTAACTGGTCTTGCTCTCCGCAGCGTAATGTAGGGTCAAACTCCCGTACTTTTGGGGTCTGTAATCCTGCAGGTAAGAATTAAATACTTGAGTTTTTCTTTTTGGTATCTAAACAGATTTAATTGTACTAGTTGGTTACTTGGTTACCATGGGCATCTAGAGTAGGGGCATGGAACTAATTTTTCGCTGGCAGGGTTATGTGGTCGGTTGTGTCCATCTATTTTTTTTTTCCTTAAATAGTAACCTATAATTCTAGAGGGCCCTGTGTACTTTAAAAGGGTAATTGCTGCACACTTTGTTATTGTCTTTCAGTGGTTTCCTTTTACACTCTGTTTTCAATTGCAACCAGAGATGCTCGCTTTCTTCTTTGTTGCGGTGAGAATCTGTGGCCTGCAAGCCTGCCTTTGTTTCTGTTTGTAGAAGTGCTGCGTTATAAATTGGTGTGGATTGCTTAATCTTGTATTGAGTTTGGATTCTAACCTCTATGCATTTTGCAGGTGGGGCGATAAATGCTTGATGCTAAGATTGTATTGTGGGTTGCTGTATATGGTCAATTTCCGATCGGCTGATCATCCCGATGATGAGTATTCAACTCCCTGCAGTACTGATATTTGATTGTTGCTCTCACAACTAGATGGATGAAATCTGACCCTTTTTGGGAGTTTAATACCGCGTTAACTGTTCAACATGATAAAACGGATATAAATAAATCACACCTTTTTTATTTGTTCTTTCTCCTTTTGCTTTTCTGTTTGTATTGTGTGTTGCAAAGTTGAGACCAGAAATTATGAGTGATTGGGAATTAAAAGGTAATTCGTTTCGTCCAATTATATTCCGAGTTTGGGGTGTGTGCTGTAACTAAGGTTACCAACGAAATTCGGTATATAAACTTATTCTGATTGGTGGTTTTCTGAACAAAATAGAAAGCTTTGTAGTTATATTTTGTTGATTGAGTTGCATATAAGTAGAGCTTTCTTTTCCTTCTCTAGTTCATGATGTGGGTTTTGATGCAGCAGTTTGTTGCTGGTATATCGACATATTTTCCCGTACATGTGGATCTAGAATGGAAGATAGATGTGTTTGTACCTTGTGTCACTAGAAGCTGCGGTACTATCCTCGATCCGCTTGTGCTGCAGCTTTTGGGCTGATTCGAGGTTGTGGTACAACTACTGGTCGGAATTCTCTTCCAGCCTTGCCTACTTTGTGGCCTATTTTTACATGAGACGGCCTCCTCAGTCACTTTGTGGCCGTTCGGCGTTCGATGTGGTCAGGTGTGGACAATGAGGACAAGCTCATTGACATGTTATTGAGTGTTGCCCATGCAATCAACCAGCTAGTAAAAGCCTTTGGCTCTACTTATAAACGCTGATTTATGTTATGATGCCAGGTGGCATCGTCAGGGTTGTCCAAATGTACGGCCAAGATGGCTAGATTAGTTAGTAGTCGGTTATATTGTTAGGAATTGTTGCTGACTGTATTCGACTGTTAGATGATTGCTTGGTGAGTAAGATACTAGTGCGTGGAACAAGGAGGGTTGTTTATTTTGCGTTGATGCCTTCGATTTTTATTTTGTTTTATGAACGGAAGGGAAGGGGAGTTGAAAAAAATAGGGGGATTAATTCTAACTGTTCTTTATTTTTTTCTTTCTTTTTTTAAAGGGGATAACCGGTGACAAAATCACCGGTTATCCACTCATTTTGGAGGCCGGGAAGACTTAAAGAGGCACTTCAGCCTCTCTCTAGCCACAACCAAGAAGACTCACAAGCATGGAGCCTTGAACCCAAGATCTCCTTGTTTTTTTGTATTTTTAGGAGGCAGAATTCGCGCTCTTATCAATGGGTCACTTGTTGTGGTTAAATCTTTTGTTTATTTAACTAATAACAACTAGAAAATTACAAGCACCAAATTGTCAGAATTGAAACAAGAGAGAATTATAGAGACTAAATTGTTCTTATTATATTCTTTAGAGAAATGCTAAGGAGATTCTTTAAGTGAGACTTTTCACAGAATCTCCGTCATCGCATATTTTTGCCATAATATTTTATAATGTTACAAGAAAAGTGTGTTAAAAGTATGAGGTGACGAAGAGTCTATAGAGAGTCCCTGAGAGAGTCTCCTTGGTACTTTTCTATTCTTTATACGGTATGTCGGTAATAATTGAAGTATTAGACTCGTTTTTGGCAGGAACAAAACTGTTAGAAATTGCGTCGGCACACATGTATCTTGGAGTATATTTAGCAAGTGGCAGGCGGACCACAATCAATCATTTTGGACAATTTTGAGAAAGATGACATGTACTTTAACTATTCCTCAACAGTACCTCTACGATCTCAGCACGTATGCTCTTTGTTTTTTTTTGGTCTCTTTGTTTTTGGAAAGTGAAATCTCACCCACCAAGCCCCACAACAGCATCGACAGTCTTCCACCAAGTGGGTTGTCCTACTCAATGCCACGTATTTAGTGTTTGTCTAAGAGCACCCAACATTTCCTTTATTTATTTATTTATTTTTCCTAACAAACAATAAGATATCTACATTAGGAAAGTTGAACACAGCGTAGAATTTCAGACGTAAAGATAAATGCTTTTAGCCAAATAAGTTAAAAGTCACTTGCTAATTAACCCAGCATTTCAAATCGACCAAATTTACGTGGGACAGTGGATCATAGTCGTAAGAACCAATTGGGTCTTCCACTTTGGCGCAAACTTTGATGTGAGAAAGAAATGAAGGTTTTGAAAAGTGATATTCTAATCTAATTTATGGATATAAAAACTTGATCTTAGCTGTCGTGGGAGCAGTAAGCATGTTGTAGTAATTAGGGATGGCAATTTAATCCGTCAAATTTGATCTCTGCAAGTAACCGATCTGAATGGTTCGGTTTCAGGTATAAAATTTCGGGTATTTTATGATTATGGGTAACAGATGGGTAAATTTTTTGGTTTCGGGTTCGGTTTTGGTTATTGGGGTATCCACCCCAAACCTATACTCGAAACAGAACCACTTCATCTATGAATAAAAAAATATTAAATATAAAATTAATTATTTACTTTTATATCATTAATAATAGGAATTGTATGCTTATAATTTTTAAGAATGTAAATGTATTCTTAGTAATATAAATTTTTAAAATAATAGCAATTTATTTAACATCATTTTTTTAATATTCTTCATTTAGTTAATAATATAAATAAACATATAAATATCATAATGGGGAAAACTGTTCCCCGATCAAAAATCCATTATCCGACGGGTTCGGTTATGGAGAAAACCCGTTCGGGGATTCTACGGGTTCAGGTTCGAGGAAAATAAATGAATTCGAGTATGATGATGGCACATCTGAACTCAGTCTATCTCGTTGCCATCTCTAGCAGTAACTAATTAAGACTAACTAGTCTATTTAAAGTTGCTTTTATAAGAAGTACTTTTGTTTATAAGCTCGCTTTTTTGAAAAAATATCGACATTTATTAAGGATTCAAATACTTCATGAAAAGCAGTTAGAAGTGCTTCTCCAGGAAGCAAAGGTTTAATTTGGAAGCACTTGTAGGTTTTCTGTCAAACACAAAGAGAAACGCTTTTGGTTTTCAAAAAGCGTATTTAATGTCGAAGTTCTTATACTAAAATGCAAATGATAATGAGTTTTGGGGTGCTATTTTGGTGGTTGTGAGGGAGAGGAAGATGGGATGCTTATCTTGTACAAGTGGAGGGAGGCAGGGCTTCCAACGCAAAGCATACAATGATGATCATATAATATAACAACAATATGCTCATTTTTGCTTTTGTCCAAACTACATGGTATATGCCTATATGGGGTGGGCAGTGTTGTCTTTTCATTTTCTGCAAAAAGTGTGTTGTCTTTTGCAAAACACTATTTTCGTTGAAAGATAGACAGACACCTGTGCTCTGCAGCAGCAACATCATTCGACATGTGCTTTGATGGCCAATTTTCTGTCTTCTCATGTGACTCGCATGTCCACTTACTTTTTCTTTTTCTTTACTTTTTTGTCTAGACATATTAAACAAAACACAAAAAAAAAAAAAAAAAAAAAAACCAAAAACCAAAAAAGAGAGGGTTACGATGAGTGGCGAATCCAAAAGTAGAATGTTGAAAGTTCAAATTTTTTAGATAAAAACAGTGCACCAAGCATACAAAAGAAATTTAGTTTATTCTTTGACATATTTCATGAGTTTTGTTGTCGTACCAAGTTGTGCACCCGTTAACATATATTAATATATGCCAAAGCAATTTGATGAAGAGACATGACTATATTAGAGCATCTCCAGATGTACATTTGTTACGAAGGATTGTTGTAAATTGTAAAGAGTTCACGAAGAAGCATATGCAAAGGAGATGCGCTGAAGTTTCATGTCAACTTTTTCACAAGCTTTTACTTTCACTACAAAGCAACGGGAAATAATTCCCCCTCTCGATTTTGTTCCTCTTCCCACTATCAAGCATTATGTACAGAACTATCACTAAGAATGTCCAATGCATAGGCCGTACTTCTACAGACCGCCATCACGCTTTTGGCGTAGACGGTATCTTGACTGCACGCATCTAAAGGGCGTGTGGACGACTGTTCGTAGCAAAAATCCCTGTAAGCTGGAGAAGTTACGAACCTTGGACTAGAACAATCTTAAAAGAGTTCATTATTAAGAATCTCTTTCTGAACAAGAGTAGTTTTAGATGTAAGTACCACAATAACCACTTGATACTTTACATGAGAGCTCAAGTTAGTTAAAATATTTCTGAGAACAAATACAAATCAATGGAGCGGAACAGAACCGATATATCCAACTGAGTGGTAAAGACAGGAAAGAGAGTCAGAAATCGAGTTGCAGTGTATGTATGAATCTCTATTTGGATCATACAAAAAATCTCAAGGCCACCCGTTGTTATGGTTGGTCTCTGAATTTGAAGGGAACTTAGGCTGCCGCGGCTTTTGCTTGGTGATGTTATTGTTGAGTTGTGTGGGTGAGAGCCGTGGCTGGCAAAGCAAAACAGAGATTGAGGGCGGTTGGGTTCGAGGGTTGTAAGGGGTGAACAGCAGCGGCTGGAGCGTTAGCTGAAAATGAGAATCCTGATGATGCTGCAGTTGAGAACAGTGGCATTGGGGTAACCTGGCCATGCATTTGCCAAGCCCAGTTGGGGGGTCCTTGAGATCCTAATGCAAGTCTCTTCTCTGTTGCTCCTTCCTGACAAAAAAATTATTCAAGAGCAAATTGTTCGTTAGAAAATTCCTCATATTTTATGTAATGAAAAAATATCTTCATCCTCGTTCCCCAATATACTATAAGATCTCATACAATTACGAAATGCAACTTCCTCTCATGCCACACATAAACAAGACCTAAACAGGAATAGGCACTCTTTGCATGAAAGAGAGTTTTGATTCTTATTTCAGCAGCGTCAGTTGAGACAGTTCAGCATTTACCATACCAAGTTTTTGATATTGTATAGACCACGAAACTACGAACATTTACAACAGATACGCTGTAGCCATGTTATTATTTACCATCTCTTATAGAACATAGAATACAAACCGTCCAAACCTACTATATACTATGTTTGCACAATAGCATAGTTAAAACTTAGCTACAAAGTTGTTTTCTCGGGTAACTTCATTGGTTATGTTCACCTATCAATATGACATTGTATGTACAGGTTGAGCTACGATGGTTATTTGAAAAAGGGTACCCGTAGGGTCCAAGGATTAAAACAAAGTCATAAAGCTAATCGAATCGGACTTAAGTTGTGTCATTACAGACAAAGCATTTAAACTCACCTGATTGGGCAAGTAACTAGGATATACACCGTTCCACAATGGTGGTGGGTGATCTGGTGTCATTACTAGCCCTCTAAAAGGTGGATCACTCATCGTTACATTCACATTGTGCTCCATCTGCAAAGTCAGAAGAGAATGTTTAGTTTTAGCATCAAGATATGGGTGAAATGCTGCAGCATTACCAAGCATGTTTAGAAAGGGAGAGCCAAAAATTGACAGCTAGGAGAAAGAAAACAGATGACCTCTTATCACAACTCCTCCTTCACTTTCCAAGTTCATTCGAGTGAATTTCAGAAACGTTTAAGATAGGCAACAGGATATTTTGTTAGTCTAAAACCTCAAAACCTTCAAGAGGGCCATCCCTTCAAGAACTTTATGAACTAGGGGCTTCTCAAGATGAAACTATCTTTTTTTTGGGAACTGATGTATCAAACTAATTATATCTTACCCTTTTTCCATTGTGCACATCAAAAGGGTTGGAGTGGAACTGAAGACGCCCTTCGCCTTCCTTTTGACCAGTGCTAAATGAGGGGGGAGATATCCCCAAATTTAGATCAAGATTGTGATTGCCATCTGCTTATAGGAACAAAAAAATCAAGTACAATCCCACGAAGACAAATTTTTTAACTTTTTTCTGACAACAATAAATCAACTACCGCAAAAATACTTGTAAAACTATACCTTCATTACCAGCCTCAGACATCATCTCCCCTTCATATGTGCTTGGCTCAAAGTTGGTGATCGCTTCCCTTCCATTACATTTGATCGCTGCCTTGTCATAAGCCCTAATTTCCAGAAAAATCAAAAGGGAGAGATGTGTTGGATGGAACCTTAATGAGGTTGAGAATTCAGGGTAATAAATTCAATCAGGTAGAGCGTAATTCATGACATTAGGACCTTGCAGCTTCTACTTCACTGTCGAATAGCCCAAGATATATATACCTGCATGAAGCATTGTAACCTCCATGATGAAACCACCGTCCCCACAATGTTTATTTTTTTTTCTTTGAAATATGCACTTGGACTTTTTTTTCAGACAACGAAAAGAGAAGACTGACAACTGATTGAGAATTAATTCGAAACCAATTCTCAGCTCAAAGTTCAAACCAAGCCACTATGCTTATAAGGTCTAGACCCAAACTATTCAGTACAAAATTGAAAACTCCATAAAAATGATTCCTCACTTTTTTCCGAGGAACTGTCCCATTCGAGCTTCCCATCGACCACATTTGTGCAGCGTAACCCCTCTATATCTGGAGCTGCCTCTTGAGAAGCCAGTGCTCTGCCGACGTAGTATGTGCACGAATTCTTCCTTGGTCAAATTCTTCATCTGCTCATTGGTTAAGAAAAAAAGATTAAAACCGGATCCCACTCCCCATTCGAAATTAATCAAAATTTAAAAAAGAAACATATTCATCATCCAACCTGTTTCATATCATCCTCATAATCACTTAGGTTGTAATTGATATCAGCATCAACTCCCCTGAACTTAATCGCAGCTCGGTCGTAGGCTCTAAATTGGGAACACCCAATTTAAGAACAATAATACAAACAGTTCCCACAATAATCAAATTATTTAAATTCCTAAACAGTAAGCAAATCCAAGCAAAACAAATGAGTAAGGCTTTTTACCTAGCCGCAGCATGAGCAGTGTCAAATCCACCTATATGTCAAAATCCAACACTTAATTTTCTTCAAAAAAATTCCAAACAGAAAATCATGACAAATAATTGGATTAGTAACACTAATCCAAGTCAATCAAATAGACAAGGTCAAAAATCCATACCCAAATACACTTGTTTCCCACAGTCCCTGCACCCAATAAAAAATTAATAAAACAAATTAACAAATCGGATTAATACCAAATTTGGAAAAATTCATTTGCATAATTGCATTCAAATTGAAGAAATCAACTCAAAAGGAACCAACCCATCAAAAATTAAATTAAATTAAGTAAATCAAAACTGGACTAACCAAATGTGCGATTCCCATCTACCAGTTCTTCTGTAGAAGGTGACTCCTCTGTACTGAGAGCTACGCGACCTCGGCCCTCTCCTGCTCTTCTTCGCCTGCTGCTGCTGCGGCGGAGGCGCAGCAGGTTGTTGTTGTTGCTTCTGTTGAACCAACCTGACCTCCCCGGAGCCGCCAAGATCGAACCCAAGCTCCATCAGATTCTTCCTCACCAAAAGCGACGATGAAGAGGACTGCCCATGCCCGTGAGCCTGCCCCGACCAATTGTTCAAGCCTCCGGTGACCGGAAAGAGCTCCTTGGTCACGACAACGTCGTCGTTTTCTTCTTCGTCTCCGCCCTGGACCTTGAGAATACCGAAGTTGAAGGTTGTGACGGCGTCGTTTCTGGCGGCGCGTGTGGAGCACGAGTCGTCGTTGGTGCTGGAAGCGTCGGCATTGACAACGGACGAGTTGGACGTCCCCGACTCGTCCATTTGAGTGCCGCACGACTCGACATCGTTTGGCCCCGAAACGACGACGTTCAGATTAAGATCCAACATAGCTCCTCTTATCTATATCAAATTTGGTTCTTCCAAATTTAGCTCCGGCTCTACACTTTCAGCCCTCCCCACTCAGCTGACCGTCGATCTCCGGCTCTAATCGGACTGCGGAGATGGACCGAATCAGACACCACTAACATACACCGGGAAGCACGTGATCGGAGCTCAAACGTGAAATACAGAAAGAGTAGACGGTGCGTCGGCGATCGCCGGAGAAAGTAAAACAGGAAGCTGGCAACGCCGTCGTTTTCTAAGCCAGTGGACTAGTAATTTCCATTAGTCGGCGGCGATTGAGGGGTTGAGAGTGGAAATCTCAACGGCGTCGTTTGAGCTGTGTGTGTTGTGATTCCATAACCATAAGCTAGAGAGGCATAGAGTCTGAGAATATCATACGCTCACAGAGAGAGTGCGTGTTGATAGGACCGGTGAGGGAACATTTCAGACCCATTTTAAGCGGATGGGATATATATTTTAACAATTTTTTTATTTTTTTATCAACCGGTTACCTCGGTGGCCGGTCACTTTGATGCTGCCAAGAGATATTTTCTCTCTCTACTATCGTTCCGGTGTCTCATACGTGGGAACACCCGTCTACGAGTCTAATAACCAACAACTACCCATTGACCGCTGCCGACCTGTTTAAAATAGTAAATAGTAAATATATAGCTTTTTACCATGTGTGCTTTTGTTCTATGAACATTGCATTCGATTATTGTGTTACATGTTTAATTAGAGCAAAAGTTATTCTAATGTATTATGTTGATATTGTTGATTGTTTGCATTGTTTGCTTATTTTTCAACGAGTAAATTGTAGCAATGATTCATCAATTTTAACTCAATTAGAGTAATGGTCCATCAACTAAAAATTCATTATCATTGGTCTCAACTCATCAAAACGTGCATCTATAGTCCCTCAAATAAAAATTTATTACCGATGGTCCCTCAACTTTAACTCAATTAGAGAAATGGTCCCTCAACTATAACTCAATTATAGCAATGGTCATTCCAACATAACTTATTTTGACAAAATTCTGACGAAGTTGAAGAAAATGACCATAGCTATACGTTTTGATGAGTAAAGTGACTAATGAAAATAAATTTTTAGTTGAATAACCATTGCTATTATTTACTATTTTCTAACAGTTTAAGCATTCAAAACCACATTCGACACTATGTAGAGTGGGGCCTATATATGATTTTACGTTTACGTCTTTTCGCGTGCATATTAATAGCTTAAATGCATTGACAATTCTTGACGTCGTTTAAATGTCAATGAATGTGACACCGTGGATTTTTATTAAGGAAAACTAATGAAAAATGCTTGAAAACTTTAAGTTTTAACGATAAAGACAAAATAAAGAGTAAAGTGAATAGTATCAGGATTGACTTTTTAGTGTAAAAATGTAGTTTTTCATTAAAGTACCCTTTTTATTATCTAGTCTAATATTATGAAAGAGAAATATTAATTCTTAGAGTTAGATTGAGAGGTAGCTGGAGTAATTTTATATCATTAAGAAACATGATTTCGTAAAAGTTTTGTCACTTATTATTACAATCTAGTGATATTCATCTTTACTTGGAAGTAACAGATCTTATGTTCGATTCTCGCCAAATGTGAATTTAAATCACATTATTGTTAGCGTATTATGAGGCTAAACCCACCCATCCCCCTTATTATAGATAATATCGTTCGTTAAAAAAAAATTATTGCATTTGCTATCTAATAAAACCTTCTTTGTCAACCAAAAGAGAGTGAAAATACAATTTAGTCTTCTATCACAAAATAAAATCATGGGTAGGAAAGTAACTTTGCACAAACTATATTTTGTTTTTTATTTTATTTTAAATCTTATTCATATGTGATCCTAACGTATCTCTAATTTAAAAATAAAAAAATAAAAGGAAAAATCTCTCTCCCCACTTCAACATTTTCTCTCTCTACCTCTCCCATTTCCATTTTAAAAACAACAAAACAAAAAAAAAAAGTTCCCTTGACATATGCCAATAGTTAATGGAAGCCTTTAAGGAAGGGATCCTTATTTTTTATTTATAAAAATGGGAATTAGTTGTGGGGTCTACACTAAATCGAATTTTAACAATCCGAACTGTCTATGTTTCAAGTTGCACCTCATAGACCATCCTTGCAAAATATTAACCAAATCGAAAATATTTAAGACATATAATTGGGTTCAAAAAAATTATCGAATACTTTGTTATATAAGAAACAATGAAATTTTATTTTGATAATTAAATAGGGAAATAGTTTCGGATTGAATTGAATTTTTGCAAGGATAATTTATGAATCGGATCGTTAAAATTCGATGTGGAGTGGACCTCACACATAATCCTTATTTTTTAAAAAAATAAATGAGGATCCTTTTGCATAAAGAGTTGAGTAGTTAATATATAGTGACGCATCGTGATAGAAGATAACGAGTTAAACTTTGCTCCTATTCGACTCAAAGGCTATTGGTGACTGAAAAAACGGTGGACAATTGGTTTTTGGTGAGGACGGTGAGACCACTAATCAAGTCTAATGTACATGCAATATGTTACTTGAAGCATTAAAATGCAATTAGAAATTAAACATTTTGTTTGGTAATAATTTTGTTTTAATTTTTTTTATTACAAACTCCATAGAAAGAAATAAATTAACAAACATGATTATTTTCAATGTAAATCCCGATCAAAAGAATTAATGACTTTTTCGATGGAATCCTAACAAAAAAACTTTTTAATAGGATTTTTTTCCTTTCTTTCTAGTTTTTGTTTCTTACATTCTTTTTCATTTCTTCCTCCCCCTTCCCTTTACCTCTTCATTCACCATGCTTCAATCCTCATTCTTCCACATACATCCACATCCATTTATCTTTGGGTTAAACAACAAGAACAATTGTAAATTAAAAAAACGAGCGCTTAGCAAACCACCTATATTAGCATCTTATCCGTTAATAATATCACTAAACGGGTTTTAAAATCTAATCCGTCTAATTGAAACAAAAAATAAAAAATAAAAAGAGAATCAAAGACAAAAATAAATAAGGACGTGCAAAACTGAAAAGCGTTGTGAAGAAATCGTTTCACTTGTGCAAATACCGCATCTATACGGTATAATTAAATCCGGCAATGGAGAGAAAATTGCTGCAAAAGCCACCCTACGTAATCTATATTAGGTAACTTGTGGAAAACCAACTTTGTGTGTAAATTAAAACTTGTTTTTTTTTTTTTGGTCATTAATTAAACTTGTTGACAAAAACTTATGAGTCATTGATCATTTGACATGGTGTAGTCATACGGGTATAGGTGGTGTTGGGTGGGTGGCTAGGGATTTTGTGGGCATTTTCAATGGTGCTGGTGGTATTGGAAAAATTCCTTGTGTCTCAAGTATTATGGCGGAAGCGGAAGCAATGCGGGTGGCTTTGGTGGCTTGTGTGGAGAGAGGCTTTACCTCTATACAATTGGAGACTGACTCCCAGGTTCTTGTTGATATGATTCATGACCGTATACAACCAGAGGCGGTTTTGGATGGTATCTTGTGGGATATAAGTATTTTAAAGCAACAATTTGAAGCTATTGAGTTTTTGTATGCTCCTCGTGCCTGTAATGAGGCTGCGCATATGGTGACATCTTATGTCGTGGGTATGGGGGGTAGTCATTTTTAGGATGGTTTTGAACCAAAATGGTTGTTTAACACTTTGGTATCTGATGTAAACATTTCGATTTGTATTTAATATTAATCCAACTTTTGGCAAAAAAAAAAAAAAAAATGATCATTTGACATCCCATGTTGCAAAATATTTATTTGATAACAGCCCAACTTGATACAGATACAATTTAATTTAATTTTAGCAACAAAGTTTTTTCTGTAATTAAATTGCAGCTTGCTTAATTAATTAAGAAAGGTACTTGTAATGTTAATTAATTGTCACCATCATCCAATCTTAAGGTAGCAAATGTTACCATCATTCAAAAGAAAGCTTAGTTTGTGGTTTATTTCAAAATCTTCTTGATTTTTTTTAGTTTAAATTGTGTTAGTTTTGATTTTGTAAGTTTATCAAATTAACGTTGCAATTTAAGGATATATAACTTTTTTTTTTTTTTTTTTATTGACCGAGCAATCACATGATCCTGTAAAAATAGCGTACTTAAGGGAGAAGACAAGGGTAATCCATTTTTTTATTTGAACAAACAGTATCATTTACACTAAAGGTGAGGGGGTAGGTTGAGCCTTACAAATGGGTTAGCAATAATGTTGTTTAAATTCGTCTTTCGCAAGTGATTGAATTTAAGACCTCTCACTTACAAGTGAATAATATCATTAAACCGTTATACTAAGTGACGAGACTAATCATTCTTAAAAGAATTGAAATTCCCTTCCACGCCTAAAAAGGAACATAAATCGAGAACCAATAGGGAGTTTTAGCCTACGTTGGATTTCACATTCTTTGTTGGGCAATGCTAGCTACAAACTTCTACTTTCATTATTTTATTGTCCACTGCAATGTTATATGATTATTTTAAGAACAATTTTTTGTTACTAAAAAAATGAGTTAGTAACTTTTACTCAAAATTATTCGCGTTTGAATTACAGAGTTTTGTATTTATAAAAGGAAACGTTCATATTATTAATCACTATGTGAAGAACATCTCTACAAAAAAAAAAATGAATTAACTTGTTTAATCAAGCTATTGTAGCAAATACGTAGATAATTTGTAATACTTTTAACAATTATATTCATCTCTTTGTATATAGTTTGCTGACTAAATACTGTTGGTTTTAATCGATTTTTTGCATAGATGATCTTTATATCGAGTGATTTATAATATAAACAATTCTGATCATAAACATGAAATTTTATGAATTGGTAACGAAAAATTTTGAGTAGAAAATCCTACTTACCCTTCCTCTTTGAGGTCATTCTTCAAGGTCATTCATGCAAACAATTAATCAAGTTGAAAACTATTTAATTGGTCATTTCATTAATAATATGAATCCAGTGTTTCATCAAACATTGGATTCATATATTTATTTGAAAAATTTTACTATTAGATGACGAAATAATTTCGATTTGTTAGATATTTTTTTGACAAAATATGATATATAAAAAGTGTTCTACAAAGATAAACAGTTCAAACTTGCTATATACGATATTCAAACCTAAAATCTGACATTTTCAAACAATGAATATAAATATCACTAAACTTTAGTGTTAAGTGACAAATAAAAGAAAAAAAGATCCGGAAAGAAAGTAACTGGAGAATAACTTTCACACAGGATGCGGCATTTCCTGCCAATCACAATCTACCATACAAAACGTTAAAATGTATCATATTAACATCCCAATTATCGTTTAGTTTCTCTCCTAATACCCTCCGTTTGTTTTAAAAATGATCCATGTGAATTACAACAAGGAAATATGATATTCCAGTTCAACCGACACTTGGAATCCTCTTTTGTCACGATGACCCTGAACTTGAGATTTGGATCCCATATGGATCCTTTTTTTGAGGATCCTAGGCATCGTTATATCCTATATGTTCATCATACATCGTGCAGCAGAAGTTATTTGATTTTTTTTTAAGATTAAGTACTTGAAACTCTTCAACGTTTTAATATCATTCCAAATTAGTTTCAACCTTTTTAAACATTCCAAAAAAGTACCAACCTATTGAAAATGTCATACATTAAGTCCTAGTTAAAAATCTGTTAGACTAACTAGGCTTACTTTGTCTCCATAAAAAATCATGGAAGCATAGCCTCCACCAACTAATAGTTACCACCACCCTCATTAGGCCGTCATCTCCAAACCTAACTCAAAACCACCAACTCCACCTACAACTCAAGTCGCCAACATCGAGAAGAATGTCATGGAGGTTGCTAAAATGGTATGGACTGCCATGATGCGGCCACCATCATCTTCACCACCCACAAAAGTAGAGTTGGAAGCTTTACGAGCCGAAAATAGGTGAATGAGGAAATCACATGAGTAGAAACAAACTTCTTGAAACTTTATCTGAATTCTTAATCATCTTCTTTGTTAAGAGATTTCCCTCCTGAAGTAATTTAAATTTGGGTTTCTCATCTCTAATCTTAAAAGCAAGATGACGACACATGCAACAAAATGACAGGTCAAATAATGTAGTGGGACCCCCCGTGTGGGGCAAGGGAAATCTTTGCGTTGATCTGAGACCCTACTCTTTTCGACTGATCTGCTAGTTTCCGTTTAGGTGAGAACACGATGTATAACAATCACCAAATCAAATACCATTTTTATTATCCTATGTAAATCTATCACCGTGAATGAATGATCCAACGGTTGAAATTATTTCAATGCAAAAATAAGAAACAAATAGGAAGATCTTGGAAATTCCAAGTATATCCTTTACTACCCAAAGACCAACCATGAAGAACACGTGCATCTCTTTCTCTATATAGGGGGAGATTTTCCGATATGCTTGGAATATAGGGTGATACATCATGTGTTTTTATATAAGTGGTGAGATTCTTGTATTAAAAAATTAATCACACAAAAATAAAATTTTCCACCACTTATATAATAACACGTGGTGTATCACTTATGTTATGAGCACAAAGAAAAATTTCTCCTATCTAGAATAGTTACGCGTGTAGTGAGTTCAGTGTGCTGTTACAAAAATACCCTTCTCGTTGCTGGTACCCAACACATTGGACATGCTAGAGTGGAGCAGACAAAAGTGTAAAGTTGAACAGAGAAGATATGTTTATGGTAACGGAGACCAAGTACACTTGGAGAATAGGAAATGTTTATTCCTGAGTTCTTCCTGTTTCATGTAAGTTCTCTTAAGACTTCTCTTTGTCCTTCCCTCTCTTTTACGGACGAGAGAGTAGCTGAAATATAGAACAATGGAATGCGTTGGTTAGCATATGAAAAAAAACTAATACAAAGAAATATAGAACACAAATGTCGTTATGAGAACGTCTGTATTTATAGAGGTTTTCACGTTGAACTTTTAGTAACCAAGCGTTGTTTCGAATGCAATTACATAAGATAACCATCTCATATGTTAGTAGTGTGACGAGAGATAAACATTGATAGTAACTAATAAGGTTTTTTGTTTTAATATATATACGTGTGTATATATATATATATTGTTGCATTAATTTTACACTAGAGTAAGGATAAGGAATAGTTAAACTCAAGACGCAATGAGTTAAAGAAAAAAACTCTATCTATCTGTCCAATCCTTTACTTTTCTCCGCTTGCAATAGATAAATAACTTTTAGGGAAAAGAATTGTGTAATCATTGTCTTACTTGTTTTCAATATAGGGTATCCACGAAAGAGTTGTTGTGGCATCGGTATTTACAAGGATATCATCAATTATCTTAGCTATTTTATCGCATCAATAATTACCTCTCTATTCACGTAACCTAAATGTTTACACTAAGATGACCTCAAGAATGGAACCCCGACATTTTCTTTACCTAACAAAATCACGTTAGACACCGACAGATCAGATCGAAGAAAAGAAGAAACAAAGAGATGGACTCAATAGAAAGCACTAGAAAAATTACATATAATATTCAAAGTTTCTGAGGAAAACAAATGACCACGTTGCTTAGGAAACCATACCTAATTGCCTCCACAGAATTAGCATATATTATTTAGGAAACATCACATCTAAGATCTCGAGGGACAGTTCGATTAGTTGAAGATTAACCTTTTCGCCTTTTCGTAAATTAAGAATGATTTTATTACCTTAAAAAAGAAGAAGATTCGAAGTGCATGCGAATCCTCGTGAATCCTAGGTTAGAACTCTAACATTGGATGAGAAAATAAATAAGAGAGTTTTTCTAGTTTTCAACTTGAAAAAATAGTTGGTTCAACCGTTTGTTCGAATAAATGTGAGAGTTTTTGTGGTTAACACCAAATTTTATATGAATTGAAAAAGAAAGTTGACACAGGAGATTAACACTGATAGTAATTAATAAGTTTTTTTTTCTTTTGTTTATATATATATATATATATATATTAGTGGTATTACTGCATTAATCATTTTCTTACTTGTTTTGTGTAAATTGTATCCTTGAAAAGTTATTGTGGCATCTATTTACAAGGATATCACCAATTATCTAGCTATTTACTTTGTTTTTTCTATCAAGTGTAGCTTTATAAAAGAGTTAAGATATTTCTTGATGTAGGTACATAAGAATATCGTACATGTGGGATCTGGCCTGGTTAAAACTTTGTTGAAACTTTTCAACCTATAAATAAGATATTAATTGTCCTATATATTAGTTTTAGCAGTAATATTAAATATTTTAGCTGTCAATACAACTCACTGTATCGATTATATTTCATGTTTTATCTATCTCTTTTCTCACGAAACCTAAACGTTTACACTAAAATAACATTAAGAAAAAAATCTGAAAATTTTTCTTTACCTAACAAATCATGTTAGACACCGACGGATCAGATCGAAGAAAAGAAGAAACAAAGAGATGGACTCAACAAGAAGCACTAGAAAAATTACATATAATATTCAAAGTTTCTTAGGATAATAAATGACCACGTTGCTCAGGAAACCATACAGTTACTCACATCGCAGACGGTACCTACCTAATGATACAGGAAACATCAAAATCTAGATATCTCGGGAGAGTTCGATTAATCCAAGATTAAGTAACTAATAAGATCATGTTTTTGCTTCACAGTTTCCCCTTTTTCGTAAAAGATTTGACGATTTTATACCTTAAAAAAGCAGAAGATTCAAAGTGCATGTGAACACCTTTTATGACCTAATGATTTCAACCAACACAAACACATAAATTTGTCTTTTTTTTCTTTCCTTTTTATCTGAAAATATGTTGCGTGAGTCCCTAATGCGGTAATGCCTATCCATATATCAAAGTAAACACGTATTTGATCACGTGCGTTAAACTTTTGTTTGCTACGTAGTCCCATTTTCCATGATGCTGAGTTTAATATTGCACCACATATTCACACCCCATGGTGTTAGACTGTCAGCGTCGACGAATAATTAGGTCACATGACACAATATAAATATGGTTTAAGGGTTTAGGTTTTAAATTTTACTGCATCTTTATCCCTTGTTTTATTTTTGGAAAAATTAAGTTTCTATTCCTATTTTTTCTACTTAATTAATTAAAACCTTATTTATTTTCAATTTTTAATCAAGGTCCTTACATTTTAATAAGGTTATTAATTATTTCAATTATAAAATAATTACATGTTAAGATAATTAAATTTTTTTTCTTTTCAATTAAATTGTGTTTTCTAAATATATTCATTTAGTGTTAGAAATGTTACTTTTGATATATTTATAGTTATCGCTAAACTTTGTATCATATATTTTTATTTTTAGTTTGTACCCATTTTTAATTTGCAACCTTTTTTTTTTTTAAATTGTACCAATTTTCTTTTTGGTTTTAATTTGTTCCCATATTTTTAAACTTTTATTTGTATTCATATTTTTTTAACCTTTTATTTGTACCCATAATTTTTTTCTAATGTATCCATTTTTATTTAAAAATGTACCAATTTTTTTTGTTTTGTAAGTACCATTCCTTTTATTTGTATTCATAATTTTTTAACCTTTTATTTGTACCCATAATTTATGAGTGGTGATATTCCCACCTCGGTGTCTTATTTCCCCACCCACCATTTAATGAAAATGTTAATAACATATTTATCATTTTAAAAGAAGACTCTTAAACCCCTATTTAATTCAGTACTAAAATTTTGAAAAAACAAAAAATAATTTAAAATAATAAATAAATAATGGTGGGTGGGGTGTGATATCTTTGGTGGAAAGAGGTTGAGAAAGATTTGGGTTAGAATCGACGGAAAGGTTGGAGGAAGGAATGGGCGTGTGCTAGATGAAGGTGAGAAACTTCAATGGAGAAAAAAGAGAATTGGGTGTGAAATTTGCGGTTTTGACAAAAAAGGAGGAAGAAGAGTGGTTTAGGGATCCGGGGTTTTTGCAGGGTGGCATTAGGTGTGAAGGAGATGATGAATATCTAGGTCTTAGGTCTTGCATTTTCTTTCATTTTTTTTTCTATTTTTATTTATTTATTTATAATATTATTCAAAGATATATTAGAGTTATTTAAAAAAAAAATATTATGGTTATTTTGGGAATAATGGTCGGTGGGGAAATAATATTTTACTTTTTTAATTTTCTTTGGTGGGTGGGATTATAATGTGGGTGAGAAAATAAGACACTGGAGTGGGTCTAATAACACTCTAATTTATTTCTAAAATATCCATTTTTATTAAAAATTACCACTTTGTTACATGCAAAATGTACCAATTTTTTGTTTTGTTTTGTAAGTACCATTCTATTTACGTAAAATGTACCCATTTTTTAATGTACAATCTATTGATTTATTTTTAATCTAAAACGTACCCATTGGTTTATATATATATATATATAATATATATATATATATATATATATCTCTGGTTTTTTTTTTTATATATATAAAATGTACCTATTTAATTTATATAAAACGTGCCCCTTTTTTTGTATAAAATGTACCAACTTTTTGTATGTGAAATGTATATACATTTTTGTATAAATGTACCAATTTTTTTATAGGTAAAATGTACCCAAATTTTATTATATAAATGTACTCATATTTTTTAAAAATTCTAGAATGCACCCATAAGCATTTTTTTTTTTGTTGACACCCATAAGCAAATTTCAATAATTAAATTGGTGGTGTAAATGAAAGTAAGATAGTGGTTTGAGTCTTTATTGATATTATTACATCTCTTTTATTATTATGTTATTTATGTGAAGAGGGACTTCATCTAAAACCTAAAATGCATAAGGTAAGCCTATAACAGTTATGGACGAAACCGCAACTAAACTATACCTTTATTTTTTCTCATGAGTACTAGGTTACAACTCTAACATGTGCAATAAATTAGATTTATCTCCATTGCGTTTTTGTATTGGATGAGAAAATGAATTTCTAGTTTTCAACTTAGAAAAAGATAGTTGGTCTAACCGTTCGTTTGAATAAATTGTGTGCATTAACACAAGGTTTTATATAAATTAGAAAAAGTTGTGATTCCACCATAAGACCAATTGGAAATTTGGGAAATAATCCGACACTACAAGAAAACATGAATTAGGTGACGACATTTTATGCGATGCCTATAAATTCATCACATTTTAGTATAATAGGTGAGGAATTAAAAAAAAGCGTCACATACATACTACTGTGGGATACAAAACAATTTTGGAATGTTGTTCATCACATAGCAAGCCTAAATTCCTCACAAATTTTTGGCGCCAAATTTTGCCGCCCAATTGTTTTCACTAGGTGACGAAAAGATTGGGTTCTTCACATAACCTAAGATTAGGTGACCTAGGTATGTGAGAAAAGTCAATTCATCACCAATATTTTTACTAAAGGCAGAGGGAAAAAATAAAAAAAATAAATAAAAAAACATAAAAATAAAGCCCCAATTAGAACTCATCTATTCTACTTCCACCCCACTTCGTCTCTTAGTCTCTCAACTTTGCCAATGATGGATTGTTGGTGGCCATGACTACATCACGCTTTTGCCTTCCTCAAACCTCAGCTGCTTGCACTTGTACTCTACTCTCTTTGATTTAAGAAGACCTAGTTTCTCAGCTATCCTTTCTCCCAATTTCTTCTCAAAATGTACTCAAATCTCTCTCTATCTCTTGAAATTACTGCACTTTTCTTGATTTCTCTCTTGTAAATTTGTCTCAATTGCGAAAATTTGAAATTTTGCTTAAATGGGTCTATGTTATTCACTGTTTTCCCAGATGGGTCTCTCTTGTTTTCTCCTACATTTGATAATTTAGCTCTTGTTCTTGTGTTTATGTGTATGTGTTTGTGGAATTACTTTCATGCTTGGGATGGCCTTTGCCAGATGGTATTAAGGATGAATCAATCAAAGTGGGTTCTGCGATACAGGGTCATATATTTAGTAGTTTTTGAATCTACTTTTTAGTTAAGTTGATAATGATACTTTATCTATGTTTACAAGTTACGATGAACAAATTTTTGAAATATCAGCACAACGCAAGTTTAATTTTTAAGCAGTACTATATATATAGGTCCTTACTTGATATTAGGTGCATTGTCTTAGAGGTTTTTTTTTCTTTTTTTTGCATTGTTATGGAGTAGGTTTTTCGCTTAGTGCGGGACAGACAAGAATCTTCTTATTCAAGTGCTGTTTAAGTAAGAGGGATTGACCAATTGATGAACTTTGTTGGGGAAGAGTCTGATGGTATGTTCTTGAAATGTAAAATGATATTTATGAGAGCATTTAGCACATGGAGCATGATTTTTGTCGGCTAATGAGTACTATTAGACGATATGGGGTGACTGATGCTGCCAGATTTTATGTTTCCTCTTTCCATGGGATTCTCTAGTAAGTCTAATCCCTTAATTTAAGGAAGATTGACATCTAGATGACTTGATAGTTGTGTGCTAGCTACTTGCTGCATTCCCTTAATTTAAGGAGTGATAGCTTTAGGGTTTACCGGGTTAGTAGGATTTGCCAAGGTAGGGTTGTTTGTATCCTTCTACCTCATTATATATCCCCCCTTGTACATTCAATCAATCTATGAAAAATACATTCAAACAAACTTAAAATTTCCACAAGTACACATTTGTCTTTTAAAGTTAATATGGGGATGGGAGTGGAGTATTTTTCAGGTAGAACTTATAGAATATGTAAGAGCATTATGTGAAAACACAAATATCATCAGTTTATAGAAATGCAGGGGAACACCTATTTAGTTTCTTTTGTGTCTTGCAAAAACTTTGAAATATCTCGTTTCATTGTTTGAAGAATGGTTGCTTTCTTCTTTAGCTCTTGTTCTTGTGTTTATGTGTCTGTGTTTGTGGAATTGCTTTCATGCTTGGGATGACCTCTGTATTTGTTTATTTCATCTGTCATTGTTTATTGAATTGTTGCCATGGGATTTTTGAAAGACTTTCATTATGCTTGTTGTTTTTTTAATCTTTAAGAAGTGTCGGATCTATTGCTTAATAATGGGGTCAATGTGTCACTAAGCGGATGTGGTTCCTTGTGAGCAACCTACATTGAGTAGGTTCATTGTCGCATGGTTTCAATAATACAAATCCATGTGTAAGTGGCAGTGAACTTGTTCCATTTAAGTCTTTCTCCATGTTTAGGGAAAAGGTTTGGTAGCTGCATTTTCTTTATCTCATGATTTGGAGGATCACATATTTTGGAGAGGATATCAAACTACTTGTTCATAGTGTATCTTTTTCTTAGTTTAGAGAAACATGACATGTTTTGGTAATGTTTTTAAATGATTTTTCTGTTGTAAATGTACCAAACACTTTCTGAAAAAGCTGTTAAACATAACACCTTGTGCAGAGCCCCCAATATTAGGCTACATATATGAGAGAATATAACGTAGAAGTTTTGGAATTTCTTAACATTTTGTTTTATATTAAATGATCAAATGCATGCCTGCAAGACGTTGCTATCAAATATGTTGTTAATTAGTTTCCCATGATAATAGACTAACTTATTTGTCTTCGTGTATAGGGTGAAGATGAAGAGTTAAAGATCAACTGGAGAAGAGTGGGTACAACCAGCTTGTTCGGATTTGGGTTTGTCGGCCCTGTTGGCCACCTTTGTTATGGAATTTGTTTTGGTGGAATAGAGCATTCTGAGTATATGCAGAGAAACCCAGCAGTAGAAATCTCACTCATGTTATTGGGGTAGAAGATTTTTCTATTTTTATTGTTTAATTAAATTTTAGGATGATGCCATCGACGTAGCCCATAAGATCACGACTAGAATCTGGGCTAACCACAGCAGATAGTTGGTCCTATCTAGTTTGAGGTTCACAATAGTAGTCATGTAGGAAGACATTTTTGCAGTAGGGACTGCGGGTGGGGGGTTAATCTGGGACATGATGGGTAGAAAAAAAAAATTATCTTCTGTCGTTGGACTTATAGGGCTCTAAGTACCATAAAGAACTAGAGAATCACAGAATATTATAAAAGTAGAAACTCACAGGAAACTAAAAACAATGAACAAGGTTTTCTTCAATGGTTTTGCATACCCTTAATAATGTAGGGGTGCCATGTATTTATAATTCAATACAAATTACATCAGGGTTTTGAAAATCCTATTTACAAGCTACAATTCAAAATTCAAAATCACCACCAGATTAAACGGTGGAATCTAATCACAATAATCTTTGAAAAACAAATATTCAAAAATATAAAACCTATCCAACATAGAACCGTTGACCGAGTAACAACTTAAGAGTTTCTTTTGGATGAGGAGTTAAGACTTAGTCTTACAGTTGATATATATTTCTAAATTAGGGTTTACAATGTGGGTGTGAATACTTAAATGACATGCTTTAAAAAAGAAAAAAAAATTGTAGTTAGATGGGTGCAAATGCTTAATGGTCTGCTTTCTTTGTTTTAGCATCTTCCTGATCTTGAATTTCCAGTTATATGAAATTCATCTTTGCTATATTGTATGCCTATCTTTGCTTTCTTTGTTTTATTGACATTCATCTTTGCTATATTATATGCCTATCTTAACATTTTTTTTTTAAATTTTTATGGCAACCTATTAGAATATATCAAAGTTTGCGCCTAATACTAGTATTGAAGTGATTTGACATTATGGATAGACAATGGATTCGTTGTCGGAATCGCCTTAGTTCTGAGTATAGAGAAGGGGTCTAATCATTCATTGACGCTGCTTGTCACCAAGTGAACCAGAATAATCAGATACTTTGTCCTTGTAAAGTTTGTCATAACATTTTTTTTCACTCAGTTGAAGATGTTCATCTCCATTTATTGAATTCTGGTATGGATATGAATTATGATATATGGATAAATCATGGTGAGCATATTAATCAAGTGCAAGTAGAGTCTTCAATGTTTACGAACAACGAGCCGATCAATAATTCAACATGTTTAATATGATGGATGATGCATTTGGAAGAATGCATGATGATGGGATGATGATACAATGGGGGTCCAAGATAACATGTGGGGCAAAGATATGACCAATGCTCTTACGGTAGATGTTGATACTTATGATATGTTGCTTCGTGAAGCTCAAAATGAGCTATACCTTGGATGCAATCAATATACAGTTTTGTCACAACAAAGTTGATAATCACATGACAAACAAGGGCATTGATAAGATGCTAGCAATGATGAATAAGATGTGTCCCAAACTAAACAGTGTTCCCGAATCGTTCAGTGAGTGCAAGAAGATATTGAAAAGTCTTGGATTGGGGTGTGAGAATATACATGCTTGCTATTATGATTGTGTATTGCTCTATAAAGAACATGAAAAGAAAGATAGATATCCAGTTTGTAATGAGCCAAGGTATAAAGATAGTCATTATGAGCAAAGAAAAATGTTCCAAAAAAAGTGTTTCAATATTTTCCACTTAAACCCAGGCTACAAAGGCTATTCATGTCCAAGAAAAATGTTCCAATGAGGTGGCACAAGGAAAAAATAGTTAATGATCTGAACACAATGAGACATCCAGCAGACTCTATCACTTGGAAATAATTTGACCAAATGTACCATGATATTGCTTAAGACCCACGAAATGTCAGATTGGGCCTTGCAAGTGACATGTTTACTCCATTTTCATATATAAGTAAGTCGTACAGTATGTGGCCAGTTGTTATATTTCCATATAATTTGCCCCATTGGAAATGCATGAAAAATCCATTCTCTTTTTTAACCTTGTTAATTCCTGGGCCAAAAGCACCTGGAAATGAGATTGATGTGTATTTGCGCCCATTAGTTGATGAGCTTAAGGAATTGTGGGAAAATAGCTTTTAAACTCATGATAAGATGACTGAGAGTACATTTAATTTGCGTGGAGCTGTTATGTGAACCATTAATGATTTTCCCGCTTATGGAAATTTATCAGGTTGGAGCACTCACGGTAAGTTGGCATGTCCAATGTGCAATGAGGATGGATCGTTCACCAAGTTGAGAAGTAAGTATTGTCATATTGGACATCATCGCTATTTACCTATGAATTATTCATAGCGCAAAAATACTCAACTGTTTAATGGTCATCGAGAGATGAGACATCGTCCACGAGAATTCTCAGGCGATGATATACTTGATCAATTTGATTACCTTGGACCCCGTAAGTTTGGTAAACATGATAGCAATAAAGATAGGAAGAGGAAGCGGAATGTTGAAGAATTAAATTGGACAAGGAAGAGTATTTTTTTCGAGTTGGAATACTAGTCCAAATTAAAGATTAGTCATAATCTTGATGTTATGTATATTGAGAAGAATATATTTGATCATTTGATCAGGACATTGCTGAATACGGGGAAGTCAAAGGATACCCTTAAGGCGAGGATGGATTTACAAGACATGAATATCAGGGAAAGTTTGCATTTGAAACTAAATGCACATAATATATTGGATAAGCCTTTGGCTCAGTATGTATTCAAGCCATTTGAGTGTAAAGATTTCTTACACTAGTTGAAATCAATTAAATTTCCAAATGGTTATGCAGCAAATATATTCCATAAAGTGAGTGTGGATGAAGAGAATGTGTTAGGTTTGAAGAGCCATGATTGTCATGTGTTGATGCAACGTGTGCTTCCAGTGGGAGTTAGAAAACATTTGAAAAAGTAGATATATGGCCCACTTGTTGAGCTGTCAAGTTTCTTCCAACAAATATGTGCAAAGACACTGATTGTTTCTGATCTTGATAAGTTGGAAGAAGACATTATCCTCATATTGTGCAAACTAGAGAAAATATTCCCGCCTGCATTCTTTGTTCCCATGGTTCACTTAACAGTGCACTTCCCATGTGAAGCAAAATTGGCAGGACTAGTCGAATACCAATGGATGTATCCTGTAGAAAGGTAAAATGCCATCAGGTTTACTTTAATTGCATTAAGTGTGTCTTTCTATATATTGATAATTGTTCATTTACTAGATTGTTGGGCTCGTACAAGAAATCTGTAAGTAACAAAGCTCGCCTTGAAGGCTCTATTATGGAAGCACACTTGGCATACGAGTCCTCAACTTTTTGCTCAATGTATTTGTGTGATGTTGAGACTTCATTCACTCGACCAGAAAGAAACGATGACGGTGGTGATCCCAATGTGTTGCTCTCAGTGTAAACACAAAAAGCACGTCCATTTGGAGCTCATGTATTGGTTGAACTTTCTAGGGAACATATAGAAGTGGCATATTGGTATGTCTTAGACAATTGTGAAGAAATAGAAGACTTCAAGAGGTATGTGATAGTAATGGTTTTACATATATTGAAATTGTGGAAATTTTAAGTTTGTTTGAATGTATTTTTCATAGATTGATTGAATGTACAAAGGCAGATATATAATGAGGTAGAAGGTTACAAGCAACCCTACCTTCGCAAATCCTACTAACCCGGTAAACCCTAAATTTATCACTTCTTAAATTAAGGAAGTGCAACAAGTAGCTGGCACATAACTATCAACAAGTCATCTAGATGTCAATCTTGACTTAATAGAGAATCCCATGGAAAACGGAAACATAAAATCTAGCAACATCAGTCACCCCATATCGTCTAATAGAAATATTTATAATTCTACAACTTATATATATATATATATATATATATATATATATATATATATGCAGTGAGCATATCTAGATTTCGGAAAGAGATAATCATGTCAATGTACAACTGAGACATAAACAGTTGTTTCCTGAATAGTTTAGGCAACGGGCCACGTCATTGTATTATCAAGAACCTAGATTGGTGAGTGAATAAATTTTTTCATTAGCCCAAGGTCTGGATCAACGTACTATCTAATACATAGGATGTATTGTGTACGGCATTCGCTATTTGGTCACACAAGTTGATCAAAATCATACAACGCAGAACAGTGGGTTAATGACACCAGGGTGGCACAACGGTGAACCATGTAACTTCTATGGCAAATTAATTAATGTCATTAAAGTACAATTTATAAGAGGTTATAAGGTGATTCTTTTCAAATGTCAATGGTACAATATAGATACCAGAGGAAAAAGATTTATTCAGGATTATCATTTTACATCAGTCAATGTAAATAATCGGTGGTACGATAGTGATCCATATGTGCTAGCTAGACAAGCACATCAAGTATTTGACATTAAGGGCTTAAAGTTGGACCATCCTTGGAAAGTTATGCAGAAGATTCAACATAAGCACGTTTGGGATGTCCCTGAGAAAGATGATGATAATGTGGACCATGATAATGATGAAGACAGTGATGATTATGTAGATGAAAATGAAATTTTCATCAGACCAATCCTGAATGATGATGATGACGTTAAATATTGAATTATCTACAGATGATGTTGATTCTGAATCTTTTGATGTTAATGACAAAGAGGTGCGAACAATGTTAGGGCTAGAGAAGGAAGGGGAGAGGGATAAGAGGGAGGAGGATGAGGAGGAAGAGGAGGAGGAGGAGGAGGAGATGGAGGAAGGGTTTGCAACTTGTGACACAAATAGTGATTGATGATTATGATGAGATCTGTACATTATAAATCAATATTTATATTCTCCAATAGTCTATTTGCTTATATATTTACTAATAGTCATATTATTTATAACAAATTAATGTTTATTATTATATGGTTGTAATGATTTATTTATGATGTTAGTCTGTTACATATTTTTTGTTTTTTTAATTTATTAGATGACAACTCCTACTCAACGAGGAAAAAGGGTGAAACGGGTGAGGGATGCCCCACCTCCGCCTCCGCCACCACCACCTTCTCCGCCACCTTCACAACTACCACCTCCGCCACCACCACCTCCTCCACCACCTGCTTCTTCACTGGAAGAGCCAGCAGACATGAACTTAGGTATTTGAGAAAGGCTACTTACAATTCTTTCAACATTTTTATTTAGGAGTTGATCTTTTAATGCGGTTTTAAACAAGTTATAAAATTAATCAAATGCATATATTCTTTTTTTAATTTTTAGAGACAGATTTTAACTTTAAAGCCAAAAAGATGACATGTGGAAAGTCATGTGGGAAAGGCCTCCATGATATTTTGGAGGCGAATAATGGGAAGAAGATGCCAGCCATATTTGATTTCAAACTTCAAGTTCCAAGTGATTTGGTAGTTTCAGGCTTTTTCACTACCGAGATAGGGAATATTGTTTGGACTCACTCGCTAGTTTGCTACAAGAAATGGATGAAGGTCCCATCTTCAGAAAAGAGGACATTGCAAAATAAGTTGCTTGTGAGTTTGATTTGATTTTAATTTAGTTTATTCATAATAATTTCAAGCACTCACTTTTATATATTTATGCTTGATAATATAGGTATTATTTGTGGTGGACTTATCTCATCCAAAGATAATTGAATATGTTGATAAGAAGAAGGCGAAGTTGTACTTTTTGTTTAGGCACCGGTTGTATAAGTACTACTTGTCATGTGGAACACCTACAAGAGGACGAGCTAATCTGCCAAATGATTGGATATGGAATGGGAGACCTAAGAGTCACTGGGACTAGCTATGCGATAATGTTTACACTACTACCCACTTTTTTGTATGCATTCTATACATCATTTTCTAATATATGTCCAAGTTAGATGCCAACTTTTTCTTATATTGTTGAACAACAATTTTATTTTTTTATCACAAGTTGATTTTGTAATAAATGGAATCAGCATAGAATAGTGTTTATTTATTTTTTATTATTATTAGATTTTTTATACTAAAAGTTAATATATAAGCATATATTAACTTTTCCATGTATTTGTTGGTATTAATATATATGAGCTTGTGATAAATAATCGAATGCAGGCTTGTGATAAATAAGCTATGCTTCTTCACTGGTGAGCTTATAATATATATATATATATATATATATATATATTATGAAGAGCTTGTACATGTATGTTATTGATAAATAAGCTCTGCTTCTTCACTAGCTTTTACATGTATATAATGCAGAGCTTATTCGCTGATAAATAAGCTTTACTTCTTCATAAGCTTTTACATGTATTTTATTGGTATTAGGCATAATCGAATGCAGAGCTTGTTTGCATTTATTAAGCTATTCATTTCTTTTGTTCTACATTTCAGGTTGGTAAAATTTGAGAACGACTACAAGAGAACGAGAGCAAAAATCATTGGATATAGTGCTTATGAAAATTAGATTCTAATTGATTAGAGATGATATTAGATAGTGGTATTCTATTGCATTCGAACAAATATGTACAACTCAAATATATGAATATGTATAAGTCTAGGAGGTAGGAGCTTCCCAAATTGTACACCTTTACAATACTAACTCTTCTTTTGCTTGTTATTAACCACTTGTGTAATGTAGGAGCTTTCAAAGCAAAATGGTAATAATAGGAAGAAACTGAAGTATCACCACAAGGGAGGAGCAAGGCCATTCATCCAACATGCTAGGACAGTTCACAAGGTAATGAAACTAAAGTACTTATAATACTCATTATGCACTCTCATGTTTGTATCTTCATCATTAAATAAAAACGAGATTCATTAGCAGTGATTGACAATTGGGGTGCTCTTCACAAAGACAAGAACGGCTAGTGGATGAGATGTTGCTCGAGAACAATATGTAAGTCATTCATGGGCCACTAATTTTTTGTCATTTCAAATGCATTGGAGATTAAAATTTTACAATTGAAAAGATACAACTTAAGAAACACGGTTGAAATGAACATGCAAAATTGACACGTTACTACTTGTTTGTCCCACCAATATATCTTATGCTAACTTTGCGTCTGTTACTTGTTGAGAAAAACATTATATGTGCCTAGTCCAATATAATCCATAGTCAAATAGAAACTACAAATCATGTTTACATACATGTTTTGCATGGAGATTTGCTTCTGCATCAGATAAGGATAACATACAAGTGGTCAAGTTGTGTTTTCTTAAGCATATTACAGCTGAAATGTTTGGAATGAAAGAAACTAAATTGTTTCTATTTAATTATGAAAGGATAACATGAAGAAAATGAAGGATGAAATGAGGGAAAAACTGATCCAAGAAGTACCTGAAAAGTACACCATCAGATTCCGTACATGTGCCATTGAATGATGAGTTTGGAATCATGGTTGACAACCTCGGGAGGAAGGGAAAATTAGTTAATGGTGTAGATGTTTTTCCTCGTATGGATACCTCTGATTGCATTTCTTCTATGACATTAAGTTCCGAGTGAACTAATTTGAGATCTCAGATCAAGCTTCTGTCAGATGGTTTCCTCAAATTGCAACATGAGAATGAACAATTGAGAGCTCGATTAGATTTACGTAATGATGATGAAAATTTGTTCCCAAAAATCAAGGCATTTATTGTTGCAAGTCAGGAGAAGACCAACAACTCTACAAAATCTGATGGTGATATTTCAGAGGGTAAAAATACTTATCCTGCGCTCAAAGAACATGATTTGGAAAAGGAATGACGTCCATATTGTGTCTTTTGCGGTTAGTTTCAAGTATGCACATGGTACACCTCTTTTGTTAGCACATGGAACACCTCTTTTGTTAATTAGCACCTAAATGTGCCTTGGACTTGTCATTTGTTAGTACCCAAGATGTCTATATATAGGTGTTACTACTCTTGATTATTCTAGCTTAGACTTCTCTTTTGTTGGTACCTCAAGTTGTCGTTTGTTAGGCACCTCAAGCTCTTTTAAACTTCTCTTTTGAAAGAGGTCACCATGACTTTAACTTTTGGGATGTACATTTGGTGAATGTATTCGACTTATGTGATTTAATTGTTGATTAATGAAAATGTGAAGTATTACCTTATAATTGTTATGAACTGCAATTCTAGATTACGAAACAAGAAAAACAATTAGTTCGTCGTTATTATTTCTAAAAAGGTATTTGATTTAAACATATGTGATGTAAGTTGCGCCACATATCAAAGGAATATGTGACCTTTTCAGCGTGACTTAGTGTAAACTATATCATCTGGTTACAAAATCATTTGTTGGTTACAAAATCTTTTTAGCGTCACAATATGATTATTGAATGATTACAAAATCATCACTTATAAACTTGATACCAGATGAAAAAATGGGTCACGTAATTTTGTATTTGATGATGTATAATTTGTCACACATATTGTTATTAAGTGACATAATTCGTCACACATATGGTTAATTTGTGATGTATAATTTGTCACACATATTGTTATTAAGTGACAAATGTTGTGTCATGTATACTGAAAAAATGGGGCGAAAATAAAATTCATCATGGACTATAAGTGATGCTAGAATTTCGTCACATATAGTCAAATGTGACGAATCTTCTTGTTTATGTGACGAATATCTGTCACCACCTATGCCATGTTTTCTTGTAGTACGATTTACTTATAAGTGTATTCATTGTCCCTTATATCGTGAAGTGGAATTCATTCACAACATTAATGTCTGATATTGCTTATGATCATGTTAAAGTTATTAAACATAGACCACTCAATTACACTTCTACGTGCAACTCTGCGCATATAAGTGTATTTGAGTGGTTTGTGTTTAATAACAACAAGGAAAAAAGTAGATCCATTTTAATAAAGGATTAGTTAAAACGATAATACTTGCATTCCTCATGACAACAATGTACATGTTCTACCCTAGTTAATGGTGTTGTTGCACAATACAAATTTCATATGATTGAAATAGTTCATTCTCTTAATCTTCATTGGAAGATCATCCTTACAAAAAAAATCATTCAAATTGGAGATCATTTAGTCATCCAAATGTACCAAATGAATGGACGGTTCATCATAAATATATTACTATGTACTCGCACATTTGATTTGTTTCATACATAAATTCAATAAAAATAAAAATTAATCGACAATACTAATTTTTACGCTGAAAATACATAATTTGTAAGTGAAAAAATGAGCACATACCTAATGAGAGAATAAAAGTATTATTCTTTATCAAAATTGCTAAAACTTAGGCTTGCCTTTTTATTTTTGGATCAATTAAGTACCTAAACTTTTAATGTTATTCCAAATTGGTCTAAACCTTTTTAAACATTTCAAATAAGTACCCAACCTATTAAAAATGTCATATCCTTTAAGTTGTAGTTAATTTTTCAAATATAGATTATATTGAAACCCCACCAACTGGATATATCATGGACAATATTAATATTAGTTGTCTCAAAATCTAAATTTCTAACAGAAATTATATAATATGGAACCTAATGATCAAATGAGTGTGAATTGAATTGAAAATGCGCCCAAATTAAAATTACATTAGGAGGGCAATCTCTTAACAAAGAAGAAGGTTAAGAATTTAAAGGAACTTGTTTCTACTCATGTGTTTTCCTCATTCGCCGATTTTCAGCTTGTAAAGCTTCCGATTCTTTTTTGTGGGCAATGAAGATAGTGGTGGCCGCATCATAGCAGTCCATACTATTTCAACAACCTCCATGACCTTCTTCTCGATGTTGGCGGCTTGAGTTGTACAGAGGAGGTGGTGGTTTTGCTTTGAGTTTAAAGGTGATGGTCTAGTAGGGTGGTGGTGACTGTTAGTTGGTGAAGGCTATATTTTAATGACCTTGTATTGATTCTGGAGATAAAGTAAGGTCAGTTAGTTTAACTGGGGTTTAATGAATATGACATTTTCAATAGGTTATATATTTATTTGAAATGTTTTAAAAGGTAGATACCAATTTGGAATGACACTAAAACGTTAGAGATTTTTAGGTACTTAATCCTTTATTTTTAGGGAGTTTTAACGAAAAGTCCGCGGTACTGTTTACTTTAACTAAAAATTACTTTTTTACACTAAAAAGTCAATCATGGTACTATTCACGTTACCCTTTATTTTGTCCTTATCGTTAAAACTCAAAGCTTTCAAGCTTTTTTCATTAGTTTTTTATTTATTTTTATTTAAAAGAAAAAGTTAAAAAAGAAAAAGAAAAAGAGACTGGGTGAATCATTTTGTAGTGTGTTTTTTTCTTTTTAATTAGTTCAAGAGAATTGACAAGAAAGCACAAAGCGTGGCAGAAGAAAGATACAAAAGAAGCAATAAATAAAGTAAGAATAAAAACAAAATGAGTGAGAATATAAATAATACCTTTATTCAGTCGCACAATTAGCAGTAGACTTTCCATTAAGGCAACCTCTTACGTTAAAACTTCAAATTTCTCTTAACTTATTTTCTAAATCCGGTAAATTCGACCAACCACTGCCCCACCACAATGATGACTACTCTTTTACCGGCTACACCCGGTCACCCTGATACTTCCAATTTGGTCCAAAACTGTACCCATATTCCCGTCGTTTCACCATTCCCATCGGCCACGTGTTCGCTGTTTGCAGTGCTTGCCACCGTCCGTTGTGATCTGATCCGACGGTGGATGTTGCTTGGAAACATAGGATATTTTTCATGAAATGATTGATTCTTGAAGAGTGCGAGCTGGGAAGAAGAATCTGTATTATGATTAAAGTGAAGCTAAAGTTATGGGAAACTTTCTTTTACAATTCGCATCAACATAAAGCTCCCGACATTAGACCTTCACCAAAGTAAGCAAACATTGGATAATGTGGTTCAATTATTTCATGTCCTAATTCTGCTTACTAATGTTGATTGATTTTTTCTTCGTAACATAGTAAGATGTTTTAAATTTGAATTTCTTATTAATTTCCAAAAAATTTATTTAAATTAGAATAATTCATTTCCTTTTCATAATACTCGTTGATGCGAACCACATTAAATATGAATCATGTTGTAAGTCATTAGATTGATGCTAAAAGACGGTTTGACGATAAAGTAAAACTGTAAAATCACATTCACATTTAGTATAATCAACTTTACGTGGTTCATTAAGGTAATGCAAACCACATTAGACATGTATCACGTTCTGAGTCATTAGGTTGATAACAAAATATGGTCCAACGAGAAAGTAAAACCTATAATCATATCGACAATCAACCTCACGTGATTTGAGAGGGTTTCACAAAATTTGTATTTTTACTATCAACAGAAATTTAAAAATTCACCCCTTAACTTGTGATCTTTTGATTCAAATTCTCGACTTTTAATTTGGTTATGAGTTCATTAATCTGTTAAATCATAAAATCTATTTTATGTTAGCTTTCTTCACATGGATTGTCAAAAAACTAACCCTTAAATTAAATTTGATGCAAAACTAACACATTTGATGGTAGGTACAAAGCGACACCTTTAGAACCCCAAGAGAGTCATAACCAATCAACCACCCAAATGGGAATAAGATATAACTTCATTGGGCATGTTCCCCTTCATCATAAGCGATAATGGATGCACTTAACTTAGGTATAACATAGCATATGTGGGTTAAGTAATTGGTAAGAGTAGTGTGCTTATTTTTTTACACTTAAATTCAAATCATTCTTTCCGTAATTAGAATATTTGAGAATACCCCACCTATTTAAAATAAAAAACTTAGTAAAACAAGAATAAATAAATAGTAAAAGACAATTGTTCACGTGTATAATTGTCAATTATAGATATTAGCTTGCATGAACTATGGACACAAAGGACCCTAGTATCATAAAATTGGTATCCTAAGCATCTAACTCCATTTCAAGATTCTGAAAGCAACAAGCCTTTTCTGCCTTCCAACCCGCGTTTCACTGTTTGAGATTGATTTGGAGCTATGGTCTACTCGATAGTGCTTCATATCGATTGAATAAAAATAGGTTATGATTTCGAATAAGACGTTATGATGAAATTAATAGACACGATGGAAATAATAATGAACTCGTTTTATGTAAATTCACGAACCATAAATCTATGATCAGTGGCATAGCAAATCAAAAGGCTTCATTCGGATAGTTCGTCGAGCACTTAGTAAGCACCTGTGAATTTTTGCCAACATATGCCAAAGGCTTATACCAACATATCGACAATTACTATTATTTGTAGAGAGAAGGTGGATGCAGTATTACTGTGGAATAATGTTCAAAATTGTCAAAACTTGTCAACTAAGGTATTTCATTCAGCACATGGTGTTCAAGTCATACAGAAAAAGAGATAAAAGAGAGACAAATATTATAGGGGAAAATAAAAGAAGTAAGAGAAAAATGTTGTAATTTAGTTCGTCTTATTTGTTTATAATGATTAAATACAATACACAGACAAACATATATGGAATTTTTAAAATTATTAAAGTCAAGAACAATCAGTGATTTTATGCTGATTCCGACCCTGTGTATGATATACTTAAACCCACTCTAAAAAACACACTCGGTGTCCTGACCTTTGCGTAATTCAAATAGCCAATCGCCATGCATGGGCCATAAAAGAAAAGAAAAAAAAACATATTCAAAGTGCAACATGATGAGGATGGTTCGCGATGATGCCACTACCCTACAAAGGTACCTTGTCAATATTACCATTATTTTATTTATTTATACCTATTATTTCTGGAACATTGTAGAAATAATTTAAGAAATAAAATTGATTGGTTTAGGGTTGCGTAGTGGGTATATTTTTTTATTGTCTGCAAAGAGGTGTACGAGGTTTGGGGGCGTAGGGAGACGTGGACGCTCCTTGACCTTTCCTTCAACGTCCCTTCCCTCAATAGTTTAATCCCCTTCGTTGAGTCAAACTTTCTACTTTTATTTATTGTGTCCTTTTTTTTATTGTTCCATTTTTTTAATTCAATTTTTATAATAATTTTTTTAGTCTTCATCTGCAATTAGTGATTAGTTTAAGATGAGAAGGACACAAACAATAAAATAATCCAATCATAGAATAACACATAAATGGCGAAATATCTGTGTAGAAAATTACTTAGATACCCTTCTTCGTTTGTGTCGTACAATAACTCAAGTACACTCTTTGTTTGAATATTTGGACAAAAATAGGAGAAGAATTTGTATACTACAGGTTCATTGTTATGATGGCGTATTATGTTAATAACACAAGTACACGTAAAAAGAAATTATCACATGATTTTATGTTATTGACATATAAAATTATCATAGCAATATACTTGTGTCATACGACTAGGTCGGCTCTAAAAGTAACGAAAAGAGGCGCCCGCCTAGGACTCCTGATGTCGGGAGCCCGAAATTTTTGTACTTAATAGATATATCTTATATAAGTAAAGGTAGAAAGAATATTACAAACTGACAAGTAACGTAGTGAAAAACACCCAAAGCTTCTTCCCTCAAGTTTCGTGTTTTGAGCCCTGGCGCGTACCCTGCTTTTAATACCTTTTTAAAATTAATTTTTCTTTTTCCAAAAAATTGGCCCATACCAATATATTTAAGACGGGCCCATTCCAATTTAGTAATCGCCCTTCCGGCCTTTATTTTTTTATTTTTTAATCAAGACAAACAAAAACAAAACCCAAGCAACAAAAAAGAACGTATTTCATGTGTAATTATTTTTGGCTTGTCTTCTTCTCCAAAACAACCATTAACCCTATAGCCTTCACGTCATTCCTATGCAATTCTCTCTCTCTAACTTCCTCTCCGTCTCTTTCTTTTTCAAATTCCAAGTCTCTTTATACAAGTGCTGTGGCGAATAAAAATATATCATTAAGTTCAGAAGATTGCAATTCAAGGTAAGAATATGGAAACTATGAGTTTAATCTTTTCTTTTCTTTCTTTTTTTTTTTTTTTTTTTGTAATTTGGTAAACTAAGAATTTATATTTTATTGTCGTAGATATATTTTGTTTAGTTTGTTATTGTGATATCCCGTCCCGAAAAATATCGAAACGTACATGTGAAATGACCATTTTGCCCCTAGTTAGTTTGTTTGTGTTATTGGTTATTTGTGTGCCTTGTTGGCATGCTTGGGGATCACACACACACCCTCACTGTCCCTATCCCTCTCTCAGTCTTTTCCCCTGTCTCTCTCTCTCCCGTGCTCCCTTTCCCCTTCCTTTTCACCATATATGTACGGACTACACCCAAAACTCCTCAAAACCTGGTAGATCGAAGAAACCAAGGACACTTTCAAACTCGTGAGGCTGTGAGGAGCACAGACGTACCATTTTCAGGTGAGAAACCAGTCGTTTTCACGTCGATTTCGTAAGCTTCGTTTTGAGCACTGTTCATGCAAATTTATTCTAGCTTGTTTTTGGACTTTTGAAGCTCTTAGATGTCTTTGTGAAGTTCCTAGGAGCTTGGGAGTACATCGTTGGACGAGATTGGACGTAGGAATAGCCTGGTTCGAGTTGGCCGGTTGTGGAGTTTTTGGACAGGTATAATCTTATGGTTTTAGGCCTTAAAACTTGTTGGGACATGTTCTACTAGTTCTAAGGTTGATTTTGGTGCAAGAAATGTGAAAAATGAGCGAGAAAACGTCGATTGCAGGTTTTCCAGTTTCCGGCGCCGTGATCGGGGAAGGAGACAGAATATTCCGTCAATTCTGACGGAATATTCCTGACGCCGTTAACGGAATCTGTCAACTTTGACGGAATATTCCTAACGGCGTCAGTTGACGCCGTCCGTGTGCGCCACACGTGCCTGCGGGTGGCCGGAGCGTGTGGCCGTGCCTTGGCCGGCGCGTGCGGCGGTGAAAAATTTTTCTAAAAATTCTGGTGTGTTCCTGAGGTTGTGTAGAGCACGTTGGTATATTCAATTGTCCATTTTGAGCAATGTATGAGAAGTTATTTTGAACGGTTGGTTATGTGCTTTAAAATTAACGTTTTTATAGTTAATTCGCATATAGGTGATTCCTATCCCGAGGACGAGCGTGCACACTCGAGGCAGGGGGGCTACGACCCTTCCATATACCAGTGAGTGGGCTTTTGATTTTCCGTATATACCTATATACATATAATTCCCAGAAATTAGTATAAATGCTTATTCGTTATATGCCGTTTCTTTTATATAATTGGTGGTTATGCATGATTAGTTGCATCTATGTTTATTTATAAATTCAGTTATGTGTATGTATATATATATAATGGTGCTGTGGAGGCACAGGTAAGTGCCAGGTAAGCGTTATTTCATATATGCATTCAATAGTGATTAGAGATGCTTAGAAAGCTCATAACCTGCACCCCCGGTGTTAGTGCTTCCGCCCAGAGTAGGGCACAGTCCTTCACGTGTTGTTCACCTCCCGCACCACACGCTCAGCTTGGATCCAAGTTAGGTGCACAGTCCTGTCGTACAGACCACTATAGGTGGTTCCGACTCGTAGGTGACCCGCGATTATTCGCACAGCCTTCACGTGATCGTAGCACTAGAGCGTTTATATGTATTACACCCAGACTTGTCGTACAGACCACTATAGGTGGTTCCGACTCGTGGGCAGGTTTAGTTGTTGAGATTGAGATTTGAGCTCTAGATTCAGCCGTACAGGTCACTTTAGGTGACTCCGGCTGCCAGTGATAAGTTATTGACACGGTTTATACCTGAGCACTTGCATATTATTATGAGGCTTTGAGCATGACGGCATACCTTTGAGCATGATGGCATACCCTTGAGCATATTTGGCATATTTATACCTACGTATATATGTTTATTTTCTGGGAAGTATACAGGTTTTACGGCGAGGGGTTAGAATGTATTTTATGAAATGGTTTTCAAAGAATTTGTTTTTGCCCACTCACGCTTTTGTTTTGCGCCCCTCCAGGTTCTAATAGCTTAGCGGGTTTGGTGGTTTTCCCAGAAGACGTCCCGGCATTTCTGACAGACACTCACCGATGTAGGGTCACCTTCGGGTGCACTATTGTTGTATCTTTTCTTTTAGACTGCTGTAGGCTTTAGGCTCTGAATTCAGCGACTCACTTACGCTAGCACTTATCTTATCACTTTATGTATGCTAGTTTTTAAATTATTCGTACTTTTATATTATTTCCTTTAGCTTCCGTACTGTGCACAAGACTTCGTCACCTCCACGTGACGGCCAGCATGCCCTGATCTCGGTTGGGGTGTGTCAGTTATTTTTTTGTTCCAATTCAAATGTTCATAAGTGATGATATGATAATATATTTAAGAATAAATTATAAAAAAAAAAAACAAATTATATGATCGTTAGGCATTGAAAAGATTCTAAAAGATGCTAGGTGCTAGTCGGACGGTGAGCTAGGACCTAGCGTCTAGGCGGACTAGGCAGATTTAGGTAAATCTATTATATTTTGTGTAAATAAATGTCTGCTTATACTTTAAATATATATAATTTCATCATAAACTACAAAATAAAATAACATATATTATGAAGTGTTGGAACATAATGAAAACATGGGAAACAAGGGTATAATGTGTGTTCATTTAAGTATGCAATAAGTCTTTTACAATTTATTGACAAAAATAAAATGCAAAATGAAAGTTATCTATTTTCTGTTTAAGTGAGTCGCAACCTAAACGGATTTGGGCAAGCTAAGCAGGTGCCTAGACGGTCTAGGCGGGCGCCTTAGTAGGCCTAGACGCCCTTTCTTAATTTTCAGATGCTTAGGCATTAATCGGGGCAGTGGCCCGCCGCCTAGGGCCTAGGCGGCCCTAGGCAGAGAATTTTAGAACAGTTTGAAAGACCTATGAACTAAAGAGCCTCCTAACAATCGCTCGCCTAGGGGTCCCGAAATCTCAGAGTCAGCCCTGCAAAGTAGTTGCTCTCTATAAATAGATAAAATTCTTGTTAGACCCAAAACACAAGTTAGAGTCGATTTTTCAAACTTGTAAAGGATTTAAGTCGAATAACAACGCAAAGCAGCTTTATTTTGAGTCTTAAAATCTTTTGTATCTGAAAATTGTTCTAAATTAGAAGAGGTCTGAAAGTCTAATATGCATTTGATTAAAAAAAATGAAAAAGAGAAAAAATTGATCCTTCTCACACAAATCTAAGCCATGCTACCCAAATCATCTGGATGAAAATTATACTGTTAAATATATCTTGTTTCTAAAGGAAATTATATTGGTCTATCCCTAATATCTAACTTGTATGCTGGATTTTTATTTGATTTTTGTTCCAATTTTTATGTTATATACAGACGTAGTTTTGAAGACTTATCTTTGATTTCACGATTTGGCATTTGGGCAAAAAAAACTTTTTTAATCGTAAAACACATTATTAATTAGTTTGAGGTGATATATAATTATTGCTTTCATATAAAACTAATTAAAGGTATTTTAGTCATTTGACATGAATCACGCGATTCACACCAGACATGGAACATCAAGAACATTAAATGGACCTCATACTTGACCCTAGGAAAAGGAAAAGAAAGATCATTGGACCTTGGAAATCAAGGGTAGACATAAAGCTATGCTAAAGAAACAAAATGAGGATTCATAATACAACTTTTGAGGTTTAAATTCATTTCGCTTTATTGAATAATAAACGTTTTAGAGGAATTTCAAGAAGACTCTTTCAAAATGGGACTTTCTATTGACTCTTTGTCATCTCATGTTTATTGCATAATATTTTATAATGTTGGTATGAATTTAACGTTAAACTGTGAAGCGGCAGAGAGTCCATAAAGACTCTCGCTTTAAGAGATTAATTATCCTAAGCATTTTTCAATGTTTTAAATAACAAGAACTTGCATGCAATGTTTTTATCAACATTATGTCATATACCTCGTGCACATGCACGTATTTCTCCTTAACGAATTAAACCCCAAGCTCCAAACATTAGGGTTGGTGAGGCTCCTTGTATTTACTCCCAGTAAATTTATCAATACACTAACTTGCTTTTCATACCTCCAATATACAAATTTTAGATTCACAAAGTACAGAATGAAAATGTAACTATGCACTAAAATATATCTGTAGTTGTACTGATCAACTTGTAGTTGTACTATCTCCTTGTGACAAAAAGTAAAAAATAAAAGTTGCACTGTCTCCTTTCTTTCTTTTTTTCCTTATTTTCTCCACCCCACAACTCCCAAAACAATGATGTATTTTAAATATTATACAAAACAAAACAACAAAATAATCATCCTTGATTAAATACACCGTAGTTTAGTAACTTCAGTTGTACTTAAAACTTAGAAAGTATTTAAGTAATGGCAATCATCTGGCAACTAACAAGTTTGTGCGTGATTTAACGAGCTCAAATTTCATCGACGACAATTAAAAAATAAACCAGAAAAATCATTAAATTTGTACTAAAGGAGATCAGTTTGGTGAGGCAAATGCCCCTGGTTATGGTCAAGTTTTATGTATCCGAAACTTCCACCTTCAAATACAACAGTGTTACAATAAAAAAAAATTACTAAATAGGTAAAATAGTGTTGTAAACATTTCTAGTTTAAATGTGATTGTGTAAATCCTAGATTAGATTTGATTCTAGTTATCATTTCCTATTGTATCTTGTATTCCTTGGGGATAAAGGAATGTATTCTCTCATTTTACTACTATAAATAAAGGCACAATGTAGGAAGGATAACAACACACATTTCCCTACAATTCTACAAACACATCTCTCTCTACTGCCAGCCCCCTTTAACCTTGTCAGATAAAATAGACTACAACACATTATCAGCACACTCATACCGCTGCACTTAGGAATCTAACGTTGAAGAATTTTTTCTGTATCAAACCAGTTCATCCATATCATCATGCAATCAGGTTCTTCCAAAATAATGGTTTTTATCTCGATATTTTTGTAGCCTAATAGCATGAACATTTACCATAATACATGACCCAACTTTACGTTTTTCAAATTTTAGATTCTACATAAATTGTGTATGCATTATATTCATAATTGTTGAATTGTGTGAATTTGATATTTGCCTTAAACTGCATCAAATATATGTACATGCATCAAATTATTGAATTGCATATGTTTTGAATTGAATTATATATGAATTGGATTAAATAATAATAAAAAAAAATTTGGAATCGGGAAAACTAGGGTTCTTTGAGCCCTCGACCTCATGCATGGTGATGGCCCACACCCATAAGCTAGCCAAGCCTAATACAGAACCCAAGCTGCAAGCCTTGAATCGAAACGGTGCATCTGATGCACCACCGTCTCGACCCATGACCTGAAACCCATGTCTCCCACGTCCATTTTTCCGACGAAACACAACATGCAGTCGTGCAATTTGGACAACCCCATCGTTCTCGCCAACGATTTCTCGAAATTCCGGAAGAATTTCATGCGTTTTTTTGCTCGAATTCAATTGAATTCATTCAGTTCTCTCTCTCGCGACATTGAGATCACTTCTCCGTCGACAAACATCTGGTTCTCCGACGAACCATGGCTTGCTTGACCTTGGAACGCCTCCTGACGCGGCGCCATCGACTAATCCCGACGTTCTTCCCTGGCAATACACACCCAGCACTCGCTAGGCTGCTTCTTGGTCCAACAACATAGCCCTTTGTGCTTTGATTTTTCTCGGACCAATCTAAAACCAAAAATTGGTTTTGGGTTTGTATGCCACAGCCCACTGCAAACCATTTTCTCGGCCCACTCACCAGACAAGCCCAATTGGGCTTTCGTGTTCCCTGCACCTCGTAGCACAAGATCACTACCCCTGCACAGGCCATCTTTGGATCCAGCCCATAATTTTGGGCCTACTACTCAAGCCCATCCCCTCTACCTTTCTCACCGTGGGCCTGCAGTCCCACCCGAGACCAAATCCAGCCTTATTTTGGGTCTGAGCTACACTGTCCAACATTTATTAAGTCACCCGTGGGCTTTACCCCTATTTTTGGGCCTCATGTTTGTTCGCCTAATTATTTTAGGCCCAATGGGTTTTATATTTTTCACCCACACTTTTAATTGGCCTGAAGTTCAAATAATTAATTCAATTATAATTGTAGACCTAAAATTTTACTTTGCATATTCTTGTTGCATATTTCTGTATATATTTGTGTTTGCCTGCAGGAATATACGAACTTGAAGTTCATAATTATTTTGAAACCTAAAGTTTCTTATAAACATGCATTATTTGAAAGCATGAAGTTTTCATTTAAAAACACCACCGATGAAAACCCGAAGTTTTTTCATGCAAAATTAAACTAATACATGTCTATTAGAACCTGTATGTTTTACTTCTATGTGAATGGATTGATTTTTCTCCATTACACTAACCACATTTTGTCCATCTATTTTGTGATAGGAACATGTCGAATTTGAACAAACTCGACTTCACCGCTTTAGAGGTCTCTAGAAAGAACTACCTCAAGTGGATCCAAGATGTGAAGCTCCACCTCACTGCCAAGAACTTGCGTCCCGCTATTGAAGAAGAGACGAACAACCCTATTGGCGAAGCTGAAAAAGCCACCACTATGATCTTCATCCGAAGACATATCCATGACGTTCTGCAAATTGAGTATCTTGTTGAGGAGGATCCACGTACACTATGGGTCACTTTAGCTGATTATTTTGATCACCAAAATGACATATTCTTGCCTGAAGTAAGACATGATTGGCATCATTTGTGCTTCCAAGACTTTAAGTTTATGAATGAATATAATTATGAAGTTTGTCGAATCCGATCACTTCTCAAGTTTTGTAACGAAACTTTGACCAAAAAGGATCTTCTGGAGAATACCTATTCAACCTTCTATGCTTTTAATATTATCCTGCAACAATAATATAGAGCTCAGAAGTTCACTAAGTTCTCGGATTTGATCTTTGTTTTACTTTTTGCTAAATACTAGAACCAGCTGTTGATGAAGAATCATTAAGCTCGACCTACTTGGGCGACTGATGTGCCTGAAGCACATTATAGCACAAATCAACGCCCAAAACGCCAAAAGAGACATGGCAGGGGCGACCAGAAGCCATCCCACCAAGGTCAACAGAGTCAAGGCCTATCCAAGGGAGGAAACAAAGCCTAAAGCGCCCAAACCTCGCTCTCAAGGCCCCGAACTTCAAGAATACGAGAAAAACACCTGAAACCATGGATGCGGACATATGCTATCGCTGTGGTTCAAAGGACCATTGGTCATGTGTTTGCCGAGCTCCTAAAAAGGTTATAGATGAATATCATTCTCGTCGTAAGAAGTTTGAATCAAACTTCGTGCAAGTGGACAAACCGAAGACTACAAAGATGGAGATTTCTGACTTTCAGGAAGATACCACCCCTATGGAAGATTAGAATCTTAGGCATAGACTTATTTTTAGTTGAAATAAGACAATGGGGCCGAATTCCACCTAGTGGCTGAACTTCTCCTTTGTTTTTGGTTAATTTTTGAACAATTTTCCTTTATGTTTGGATTATTTGTTGGTGATTTGTTTTTGGATATTAAGTTTTAATTAATTACCATCCTTGAATAAATGAGATTATTTTGAATTCATATTTTTTTTTAGAACTTTTATGCATGTGACCGATTCAAATTAATTTTTCACTTTAGGTATGACTAGTGGGAAAGTTAGTTGTCTGGCAAATAGTGCAACCATGCACACAGTTTTGCGTGAATGCATCTATTTCACTAACTTTATACCTAAGAATGTACCTCTAACAACCTTCTCAGGCCTATCCAACCTGATTGAAGGATACGGTAAGGCACATATAATGTTGTTCAATGGTACAATCTTGACCATTGCTGAGGCACTGTATTCTCCACATTCTGAAAGAACGTTGTTGAGTTTCAAGGACATTATGGATAACAATTACCACGCTGAAACCAACGTAGAAAACAAAGTTGAATTTTTGTGCATAACTTCCTACGAATATGGCCAGAAGCTTATTCTAGAGAAGATGAAGCGTATCCTGAATAGTCTGTATACTACGACCATATGCCCCATCAAAAGCCACAATGTGGTTGACCCTACTACTGGGACCACACATGAAATTACACTGTGGCATGATAGTTTGGGACATCATGGACGAATAGTGATGCGCCGTATCCTCAAATCTTCACGTGGGGCATCCACTAACCCGAAGTTAGGTTCGATCCAAGGAATCGCTTGTCAAACATGTTCAATGGGAAAGCTTAGTACTAAGCTTTCTTATTACATGATTCATTCGAATCCTCCCATTTTTCTACAATGAATTCAAGGGGGCATTTGTGGACCGATTCACCCTCCCTGCAAACCATTTAGATACTTTATGGTTTTGGTTGACGCTTCCACACGTTGGTCACACGTGTGCTTGTTGCCCATAAGGAACACTGCATTTTCCAAACTATTGGCTCAAGTTATCAAGCTCGGGGCTCACCATCCTGATTATCCGATCAAATTTATTCAATTGGATAATGCTGGATAATTCACATCTAAAACTTTGATGACTATTGCATGTCGGTTGGGGTTGAAGTTGAACATCTTGTACCTTATGTTCACACCCAGAACGGGCTGGCAGAGTCTTTCATTAAGCGCTTACAAATGATTGCTCGATCGTTGATCATATGTACTAAGCTCCCGATCACTGCTTAGGGCTATGCAATATTGCACGTAGCAAAGTTAGTTCGCCTGAGGCCTGTTACGACAAAACCATTTAGTGCCCTTCAATTGGTTACCGGATACGAATCCGACATATCACACCTGCGCATTTTTGGTTGTGTGGTATATGTGCCAATCTTGCCGCCCTTACATACAAAAATGGGGCCTCAACGAAGGATGGGAATCCATGTCAGATATGATTCTTCTTCGATTATTCGTTTCTTAGAAACTTTGACAGACGATCTATTTACTGCTTGTTTCGCAGATTGTCACTTTTGTGAGACAGTCTTCCCGTCGTTAGGGGGAGATAAAAACGTCAACGTTCCTGAAGAATGACGTAAATTATCATGGACAACTCCCACTTTGTCTCATTTAGATCCCTGCACCGTTTAGTCTAAAACTGAAGTGCAGCACATATTAGATTTTCAGAGCATAACTCAGAGTATGCCAGATGCTTTCACCGATTTAGTGCACTTGACAAGATCACATATTCCAGCTGTGAATACGACTGCAAAGATGGATGTACCAAATGTACGACGGACTTCCCTCTTGGAGGCCTGGGATGCCACTAATGGTGATCCATGTACATTAGTGGCTAGCTATTCATCTGCCCCTACACAAAAGCATGGCAGACCTCTTGGTTCAAATGATTCACACCCCGAAAGAGGAAACCCATGACACAAGGTCCTGAAGAGCCTGTGAATCCAACCATCACTTACTCATTTTATCCAACTCATGAAGAAATTGTAGATTATGGAAGCGTCCTTGAAGAGACGAATCATTCTCCCAAGAATCGTGAGATTTCGGTCTATTATGCTAGCTTATATGATGTGTGGTGTAGAAATAAGATGATTGTCGACGATGCATTAGCATATGCAGTAGCTACTGAGATCATGTTGAACGATGACATTGAACTGCGTTCCGTTGATAAATGTTGACGTAGAACTGATTGGTCAAACTGGAAACAAGCAATCCAAGTTAAACTCGATTCGCTTGCGAAATGTAAGGTGTTTAAACCTGTAGCTCTTACTCCTCCACATGTGAAGCTTGTTGGTTACAAGTGGGTTTTCGTTCGAAAACGTAATGAGAAAAAATGAAATTGTGCGTTATAAAGCTCATCTTGCTGCACAAGGCTTCTCACAACGCCCCGGGATTAACTATGACGAAACTTATTCACCCGTCATGGATGTGATTACTTTTTGCTACCTTATCAGTTTGGTAATTTCTGAAAAACTGGACATGCAGCTTATGGACTTAGTAACCGCGTATCTCTATGGGGATCTTGATACGGAAATTTATATGAAAGTTCCCAAATGACTTACATTGATTGGTTCAAATATTTCTAAACCTCGGAACACGCTCTCAATTTAGCTGAGGCGCTCACTCTACGGTTTGAAGCAATCTGGAAGAATGTGGTATAACAGTCTGAGTAAGTATTTGACTAGTCAGGGATATGTGAACAACAAACTATGCCCTTGTGTGTTCATTAAGAAGTCACATTTCAGATTTTCAATTATTGTAGTATATGTCGATGACATGAATCTCATCAGAACTCCTGAAGAGCTATTGAGAATTGCTGCGGTAAGACTCGAGACTATCTCGGTCTCAAGATAGAGCATTGTTCGGATGAAATCCTAGTACATTAATCGAACTACACCTAGAAGGTGTAGCGTCGTTTTAATAAGGATAAAGTGAAGCCTTCGAGTACTCATGTGGTCGTTCAATCGCTAGATGCAAAACGAGATCCCTTCTGTCCGAAGGATGATGATGAAGAGATTTTGGAGCCAAAAGTTCCTTATCTAAGTGCGATAGGCGCTTTATTGTACTCAGCTCAATGCACTAGACCTGACATCTCCTTCGCTGTTAATCTTTTGGCAAGATACAGTAATGCACCAACACACAAACATTAGACTGGTGTGAAAGAAATTTTTCATTACCTTAAGGGTACTATGGATTTGGGCTTGTTCTATCCATATGGATCCTCGAGTGGTGTCATACCCTATGTTTCTCGAGTCGATTCTCACCTTGTTGGTTATGCCGACGCATGATACTTATCTGATCCACACAAGAAGCGTTCTCAAACGGGTTATGTCTTTACCGTTGGAGGCACCGCAATATCTTGGAGGTCAACTAAATAGACCTTAAGCCACTTCGTCTAACCATGTTGAAATTCTCGCCTTACATGAAGTAACTTAGGAATGCTTTTGGTTGAGAGCAGTAGTGGGTCATATTTAAAGCTTCTGCAATCTTTATCCTGCCATTGATGTCCCGACGACGATATTTGAAGACAACGAACATGCATCGAACAGCTAAAGAAGAGTTATATCAAAGGAGACAACACCAAGCATATTATGTCGAAGTTGTTCTTTTCACATCAACAACAAGAGCATCAGAAGATTGAAGTCATGCAAATTCGTTCACAAGACAATCTGGCCGACATCTTCACCAAATCACTGCCGAAGACGACGTTTCAGAAGCTTGTTCATGGAATTGGTATAAGTAAACATTTTGAGTTGTAACTATGTTATTTCTCTTTGGAATTGTATCAAACTCAGGGGGAATATCCTGAAGATACTTGCTTGATCTTAATGTATTCTTTTTCCCTACGAGCATTTTTCCCATTGCGTTTTTGCTACCTATCTAGGTTTTAACGAGGCACCCACCTTAGGCTAGTCATATCCCTGATGACGTCCTGTAGACGTTTCTTTTGACTTTGCATTTCTCACGCGTTGTTCCTTAGACTATGGATTTTGTCCCTCCTTGGGTTTTTTCCATAGCCTTAGGTTTTTTTAGTGAGACTTACTACTTATGCAAGTTCCTACCTTATTGAGAATAAACGTTATTCCTTAGAATCAGTGTCAACGAGTTGACTTCCTCAATTTCTGCATGATGCTGAATCTACCTTGATTATTTACACACTCAAGGGGGAGTGTTGTAAACATTCCTAATTTAAGTGTGATTGTGTAAATCTTAGATTAGATTTCATTCTAGTAATCATTTCCTATTGTATCTTCTATTCCTTGGGGATGAAGGAATATCTTCTCTTCTTTTACTACTATAAATAAAGGCACAATGTAGGAGAGATAACAACACACATTCCCTTACAATTCTACAAACACATCTCTTTCAATCTCTCTCTTTACCGTCGGCCCCCTTTAACCTTATCAGATAAAATAGACCACAACATATAGTATGAATTTAAAGATCATGGACACCGGATACGTTGCACTAATTAATATACTAATAAACCCAAATGGGGCAAACACATGAGCATATAAAAATAGTACAAAGGCATAATATATCAAGGAGATTAAGATGCCAAAACAATCATATTATAATGCATAATCCAAAACAATTATTATATTATAATAATATAGCATAAACAAAGAGTACACTAATTCAGATGTGAATCAGAATATAATCAAAGGTTAATTTGTATAATGAGGTTTTTGACATTGTATCTATTTTAGGCTTCTAAGTTAATCAAGTCCAAATTATTGCATTATCAAATCAAAAAATATTTGAAATGTAAACATTTTTGCATAGTTTAGTCTGTCAAGTGCCAGGCTGCAGTTCCTTCAATGGATTATTCTTTCTTCACGACATTTCCAAAAAATGATGCTAGAGAGACTACCTATTTGAATTAAACTTTATAGACCATATGATGTAACAGTCGATGGTTGAATTTGAAAAAAGTTGGAGTTCCACTATAAACACATGCAAAGTCTCTTCTCTCATCAATGTGAGATTCATTTTCTACACGCGCTTTCACGTGTGGTAAATTTTCAAGCCTAATACGTGACAATAGAACTCATGTGACTTCAAGCACGTGTGCCATTGGACTTCACAAGTGAGATAACCTGCTTTGACATCATGAAGAAAGTTGGGTTTCACCATAAAACTAATTGGCAATATAGGGAGTAGCATCCCCCTCTCACGTGTGGTTAATTTCTTTATTAGATCTATAAAAAAGCATTTAATCATCAACCGACATATCATGTGATCTAAAACATATGGTCTCAGAAAATAACGTCCCCAACATTTGCCAAACAACTATATATAATAATACAAACAACATGCATTTGAATATTAAGAGAGAGAGAGAATGATAATATAAACAAAAAAGCTGAACCAGAAAATAAGGAAACCTTAAAACCCAGTCCAAGGTTTGACCTCTTCTCGTCTATATTATTATGGACTACGTTACCTCCATTTAGGTTATGAATTGACAATAAAGTTTATATTTGTTTAACTATATATAATTTTATATGTATTTATAAGCAGGAATATAAAATCACCCTTGGTTCCCAGAAAGAATCTTGATGGAGTACATGCGAAGACTACGAAATTCTTGTTAAATATCCGATCTATACTAGCTACATTAATTTGAAAGAGAGACGGTAATTGTGTTGCATATGAAACATAATCATCTAGTGATCCATGATATATATATATATATATTATAAAAACCAATCTAAATCTTTTAGTATTATTTTAGAAAATTGTTATTAGCACTCCAAAAATCTCATTCTACACTTTAAACTTTCTATATTAGGAAAGAAAAATACACTTGTGAGGAGTGTAAAATGAGATTTTTGGAGTGCCAATAACACTTCTCTTATTTTATACAAGCGAATATTGAATAGGACGAGAGATTATGAGAGTCGAATATAGACTACACAGTGGAAGGCTCCGCATCTTAATCTCGTTAGACTCAATGAAAGTGTAAGGTGTAAGTGAAGAAAATAAAAGAGAAGTCCATTTTTTAGCCTAATATGAATACTATTAATCTATTAAGTTATAAGTCGATTGTAACACTTCTTCCCCAACCTCCTTTTACTGGTTAAGATCATTCATCTTTGTTGGTGTATATACATGGAGACTTGAGTAATCAAGAGCTCTATTCTAAAGGTGGCTTTCCAATATCATGTCTCAAGAAAAAGAAAATTGATCACGAATATTTGTCATTGGACCTGAGGTTCCGAGTGGATCACTTCATCCTATGTAAACTCTTCTCCAACGACAAATCTATGATGTACGTACCCACGCTAAAAAAATATATCCAGAATTTTGAGCTGTGCATAACTCAAATAGCCAATAGCCATGCATGGCCATGAGAAAAGAATAAAAACATATTCAAGGCGCCACATGATGAGCGAGGGTCCCGATTATGCCACCACCCCTGCAAACGATAAATTTTTCATTATGATCGAAACATCCATAATATATTACGTGTCATCATATAAATGGAGGAAAGTATTATTTTTTAAATTGTCAATTTTTTAACACAAGTATTTCACCATTTATTTAGTGATACTTGATATACCATCTTGTATTCCAAACAAACTGAAAAATCTCTCACTATACCGATATTTTATTGATACCTGCTATTTCTAGAACGTTGTAATAAGAGGAACGTTAAGGAGATTCTCTCAAAAGTATGATTGTTCATGGATTCTCTGCCCTTCCATATTTTTGGCATAATTCTCGTGCCAATATTATAAAACATTATGCAAAAAACAGAAAATGAGTGAGAGTCAATGTATAATCCTTAGCATTTCTCTTTGTAATGATATCAATAAACAAAATTATTTTCAGAAATATAATTGATTGGCCTTTTTTTATCCCTTTGCTTGAGGTTTTTATTTAGGTGAAACATTGGTTTAGGGCTGGGTACAGAGAGAGAAGGATTCTTGTCCGATGATTGTGTTCGTTTATCATACATTGTACAATCAATTTTCATTAGGTACTATTTATATTTAATTTTAAATTTTAAATTTCAAATGATTTCTGATCACGCGATCTATAATGAACGATCAGGATCATGGAATATCTCTAAGAAAAAGATGCTTTTCCGGTACTGAGCATATTATTACTGTCTGCAAAGCGGTGTACGAGGTTTAGGGAGGGGCCTCGGGCGACGTGGAGCTACCATTACTAGAAAGTCCCTTCCCTCGATATTTTAATCTCCTTCGTTTTCTCAAATTTTCTACTTTTATTCATTGTCTCCTTTATTTTTCAATGTTCCATTTTTTTATTCAATTTTTATAATTTCTTTTTAGTCTTCATGACTGCAATTAGTGATTAATTTAAGATAATGATGAGACATCAACTAAAAAAAAAAAAAACTCCAAACATAGAATAACCAGAGTTTAAAATATTCGTACTATCAGAAATATTGATATACAAATTTATAAAAATATCGATAAATATATAGATATTAATTTTGATATTGGTTACTTTCGATGAAAATGATGAAAAGTTAAAATGGCAAAGTAATTGGGTTTACAAAAGCATCACCCTTACTTAACTATCCTCTTTGTTTGATAATTTGAACAAAAATAGGAAAATAATTTGTATGGTCCAGGTACACTATCTTGGTGAAGTGCAATGGCGTAACCAAAAATTATTCGGTAGGTGGGCTAAACTAAAACTATTGCTACGAAATCAAATTTTTAATCCTACGTTGCCTACATAAAGTTATATAGTAGTAAAAACTTGAATGTAGTAATTTGAAGCAAGAATTTTATGCTATGTTTTCTAGGTTTCTAGCCTTCAAAACTTTCAAGTGAATAAAATAAGGAACCATTTGTGATATGGAAGTTTGAATTTATTACTATTAAATATAATATTGGTTAAAGTGATGAGTTTATTTAACATCTATTAAATCTTATTATTCTTAAAAACAGCCTTAGTAATAAAAATTTCATTTCTTAAGTGAAATATGACAATTAAAAAATCATAAACTAACCCAAAAATTAATATTTTTAAGCTTGAAGAACCAAACTCTCCCTATGCTATAGCTTAGGGGAGCCTTGTACTTGGCTCTGCCCTTGGTGATGTGCCATACTAATAATACAAGATATGTGAAAAGAAACTATCACATGTTTTTGTTTTATTGACACAAGACATCATCATAACGGTATACTTGTGTCGTATAAATTGCTCTCTATAAATAGATAAAATTCTTATTGAACCCAAAACACAAGTTAGGATCAATATTTCAGACTTTTAAAGTATCTTAATAAAATAAATAAATTCATGCATTAGAATTTAAGTCAAGTAACAACACGAAGCGGCTTTATTTTAAGTCTTCAAATCTTTTGCACCCGAAAATTTTTCTAAATTGAAAAGGTGTGAAAGTCTTATATGCATTTGATCAAAAAAAGAAAAAGAGAAAAATGTGATCCTTCCTACACAACTCTAAGCCATGCTACCCAAATCACCTGGATGAAAATTATAATGTTAAATATATCTTCTGTCCAAAGGAAATTATATAAAAAAATTGGTCTATCCCTATATCTTACGTTGTAAAATAATTTTATGTTGGATTTTATTTGAGTTTTGTTCCAATTTTTATGTCATTTACAGGCGTAGTTTTGAAGACTTATCTTGTTTTCACGATTTGGCATTTGGGCCAAAATATAAATGAATCATAAAACAATTTATTAATAGTTTGAGGTGTATTATATAAAATTATTGCTTTCGTATAAAACTAATTAAAAGTGTCTTAGTCATTTGACATGAATCACTCAATTCACACCAGACATGGAACATCAAGAATACTAAATGGATCTCATACTTTTCCTTAAACAAACTTGCCCCTGCTCCCTAGGAAAAGGAAAGGAAAGATCATTGGACATTGGAAATTAAGGCAGACATAAAACTATTCTAAAGAAACAAAATGAGGATTAATAATACAACTTTTGAGGTTCAGATTCATTTCGCTTAATTGTATAATAAATGTTTAAAATAACAGGAGCTTACATACAATGTTTTTATCAACATTATGTCATACACATCAAGTATATGCAAGTTTTTTTTTTTTACTGATGAAGCACCAAACCCCAAGCGTTAGGGTTGGTGAGGGCCTTGTATTTACTCCAACTAAATTAATCAATACACCAACTCGCTTTTCGCAATGGCAGATCCAAAATTTCATGTGAGGAGGGGCCTCACAACATGAAAAATTAGAGTAAATTGCACAAACTTTGAAAGACCCATCAAATTCAATACAGATAACTAAAAACATAAAAACATAGTATAAACTCAAACACATGAATATGAGGTAAAGAGTTATTCTAGAAAATTTAAAAGTATAACAAAAGGATTAAAGAACATACAAAGAAGCAAAAGGAGGTGAAAGGAAGTTTGCATTGAAATAAAAGAGATGAAGTGAAAAAGAATGCATTTAAAGGAAGTGAGTTTGGAGTGAAAATGGGCACACTTGAATTTTAATGGTATTTGACTGATAAATAGCAACGAGAAAAAAGGCAGAATGGATCCAAGACTATTCTGGTCTTTTGCTTTTCATACCTCCAATATACAGATTTTAGAATTTGCTCAATGAAAATGTGCATACATGCATAAAATGATACAAAGTACAAAAAGAAAATGAAACTATGCACTAAAATATATCTGTACTGATCAACTAGTTGTTGTACCATCTCCTTGTGACAAGAAGTAAAATAAAAGCCGTGCTGTCTTCTTTCTTTCTTTCGTTCTTTCTTAATTTCTCCAACACCCCCATCTCCCCACCACACACCCCCCCCCCCCTTCCCCCTCCTCCTTCCTCTCTCTCTCCTACGGGACCTATTATCAAAAGTTAATTCTGAACCTAACGGATCATTTTTTATTGGATATACGAAGTGTAGGATTTCCCATGAAAACGAGGTTGTGGGAGAGCAAGGCCCCAACTCCCACAAAAAAAAAAAAAAAAAAGATGCATTTTATATATTATATGACAAAAAACAACAAAATAATCAGCATCTTTGATTAAAAATACATCATAGTTTAATTGTACTTAAAACTCAGAAATGACTTAAGTAATGGCAATCATCTAGCCGGAGACTTAATGATCAAGTTTGTTCATCGACGGTTAAAGAATAAACTAGAAAAATCATTAAATCTGTACTAAAAGTGATCAGTTTGTCTCTTGAAACGGAAGCATTGGTGAGGCAAATACACCCGAAATTTCCACCTGCAAATACAAAAATGTTGCAATACAAAATTTACTAAATTAAAAAAATAAAATAGTATGAATTTAAGGATCGTGGACACCAGATACAATGTACTAATTAATATTCTAATATTACCCAAATGGGACAAACAAATCAGCATAATAAAAATAGTAGAAGGATTGTTTTATTAACACCTCATATATTGTTGAATACACATCACATATTAAATACACCCCACATCTACTTTTTTAATCAAAATTTATCTTAGTATACCCCACATACTTTCCTATACTATCCTCACACCCCAAACTTTCTACATACACCCCACATTCTTCACATACATTCAACATTCTCTCATTGTTCATTCTCACTACACCTCCAAATTTCAAGACTCTCGCTAAACATGTAAATACTAATTATGAGGTCAACTACATGACATTCGATTGTTGGTTTATTTTACTGGTAGAGCACAAATCCAAAATTTGTATCCCTCTCTGTTATTCCTCTAGAGTCAATCTCACAAAATTTTGACCCAAAAAAGAATGATAGGACATAGGTGCATTTTTTTTTTTCAAAATTATAATGGGTTCAATTCTTTTTACTATACAAAACTTAAAAAGAAGTAGTGCCAACTCCCAAGCTTACCACTTAGAGACAAATTTGTTTATATTATAATGGATTTATTCTTTTTTTTTTTTTTTTGAGAATTTGAAATTTTGTTTTGGAATAGTTATGGTTACGAATTTGTAACATTTTTTTTTTATTTTTAGGGTTTAGGTTTCTATCAATTTGGGGGGTTTTTTTTCAATTAGGGGTTCTAGGATTTTAGGGTTTGGATTTAGACAACTAATTTAGTGTTAGGGTTCATATTAGTAAATAATTTGGGTATTCAATTTCTTTTAAATTTTTTGGGGCTAAATAGTTATTTCACGTTAAGATACATGAGTAATTTAATAAAACATATTTATGTGAGGTGTATTTAACAATATGTGGGGTACTAATAAAAAAAACCCATAGTAGAAAGGCATAAAATTTCGCGGAGATTAAGATGCCAAAAAATCATATTATAATAGCATAATCCAAAACCCCAATTTTATATTATATTATATTATATTATAATAATGATTCAGAGGAGCTGAATCAGAATATAATCAAACTAAGTTGTTTAATGAGGTTTTTGACGATTGGCTTAAAAGTTATTCAAGTCCAAATTATGGCATGCTTATCAACTCAAGAAATGCTTTTTTTTTTTTTTTGGGAGAATTAAAAAATGTTTTGAAAACCAAACATTTTTGCATAGTTTAGTCTGTCAGTGCCAGGCTACAACTGCTTCAATGGATTATTCTTTCTTCACAATGTATAAAAACAAATATGATCTTAGAGACCATTTGCTATAGACCACGTAGTGCAATAGTTGATAGTTTTGGACCAAATGATATTATTTACTGTAAGAGGTGGAGTGGGCTAAACTTCATACTGAGCTCGCTATAATAATATGGTTCAAATTTGTCTTTAGAAATAATCGAACCTAAGACATTTGACTTATAAATAAGAATGAATACAACTAAACCTTAGTACTAAGTGACGTGTAGCAGTTGACAGTTGAATTCCTTATTTAAATCCTTAAAAAAAGCATTCAACCATCAACTACAATATCATGTTATCAATAAACATGATATCTCTAACATCTTCCCAAACAGCTATACAAAAACATGCATATGAATATAGAGAGAGAGAGAGAGAGAGAGAGAGAGAGCGCGCGCGTTCTCTCTCATATAAACAAAAAGATAAACAAGCAAATAAGGAAACCTTAAAGCCCAGTCCAAGGTTTGACCTCTTCTCATGTATATTATTTTGGCCTACGTTATGTCCTTTTTGGTTATGAACAGGCAACACAGTTTAAATTTGTTTAATTATATATAAATATAAATACATATAAATTTATTTATTTATATATGTAGGAATAAAAAATCACCCTTTCCTTGGTTCCTAAAAGAATAAAGAAATAAAAAGAGTAAATTGTGTTCAACTTGAATCTTGATGGAGTACATGCGAAGACTAAGAAATTCTTGTTAAAGATCTGATCTAGTCTTCTAGACTAGCTACATTAATTTGATAGATATATAGTAACCATGATGCATGTGAAACATAATCAAGTAGTGATCCATGATATATATTCAAACCAATCTAGATCTATCAGTATTTTTTTATACTATCGATACTGAAGAAGGCGAGAGATCAAGAGAGTCATATACAAACTCCTGTCCATAGTAGAAAGCTCCACACCTCCTTGTTAGACTCAACGATAGTGTAAGGTGTAAGTTAAAAGAACAAGAGAGAGGAAGTTTATCCTTAGCCTAGTCTGGATACTATTAATTTATTGAGTTATAAGTTGCGTGCAACACTTCTTCCCCGTCTTCTCCTTTTATTGGTTATGATAAATGATATCATTCTCTACTCTAAAGATGGCTTTTGCCTTTAATTTCATATTAACATGCGCATCAAGTAAAGCATATATCCAATAGAATGTCTCAAGAAAATAATGGCTCTCACCTAAACTCCATTCATAAAAGGTAACAGTAACATCACGAGAAAAAAGAAAACTAGTGTGTATAAGAATATTTATTGTTGCACCCAAAGTTCTAAGTTGGACATCTTCAACCCCCTTAAGAACATTGTTTGGTACCTAATTTCTTTGTTTTCAACTTGAGATCACCATTCCACCATCCCAATCTTTGTTTTTTCTCAGCCATCTTTCATTAGACAGTTCTCTTAATTCAAATCAGCATGCAATGGCCTCTAATTTTCCACCCTTCTTGTCAGAGGATTCAAAAAGGGTTGTTCTTCTCTTTTCCTTCTTGTAAGTTAAAAATGACTGGCTAATCCTGAAATAAACTAATTTCCAATATTAGAATAAAGGTAAACAAAACTTGGGTGTTAACAAAGATATTATTACCATCACTCTACCTCACTCATCATGTGACTAAATGCATACTCGGCTATGTGTTGAATCTCCCGATCCACATAAAATGGGCCTATAAATTGCACATAAAATGGCATATCCTAATGTCCTAGATAGGTACCATCAAATCTCTTGGGCTTACCTACTTCACATGGGCAAAAAGATTAAATGGACTCAACTTCACAGGCCCACAGCAGGACCTGCATGATGCAGAGTCTGTTGTATTATACTGCCGGTCAGTCTCATTTGAAGTTACAACTCGTATTCCGACCAGTGGGTTTTGCTCTACCGGACTTCCTTGTACACCGACTAGCTCTTAGTCTAACGGTAACTTCCCAAATGTTGGAAGCTGTCTGTAAGTTTGGTTCCTCGCTCCCCGTTGATTAAGAAAAGATAAAGATAACACATTGTACTCCAGAAGATGATGAATAATATGAGTTTGTATATACTGGCAAATACACAAGAAACCCGCCAACGAACATTCACCGTCAACAACTTCACATCAAACGGATTATACACCCTGCCCATGAAAGGAGTACAAAACACAGAAGATAAACACAAAACTCTAAACCTGCTATGAGAAAAAAGGGCCCTCAGCAAGTTTTAAATCTCGGTTGATCTTGCCTTGATGGTTAGCTTTGTGCATGGAGAAGTGATGCATATTGAGTTTGTAACCTGACCTGAGGCACATATTTTTTTCTACCATTGTATTGAATTTCTTGCAAATTCCTACACATTTATGCTGCTTTCCTTCAGATTGATCACTGAAACCTTTTCCCGTCAAAATTAATTACGTCGCTGTGTCCTGCATTTGTGTCACTACAAAATAAGACTTCCACTCTAAAGAAGAAAACTCCTAAACAAGCTCGAGAAGACATTTTCCATAACCATGCAGGTGGACAGCAGAAACATCTTGAAATATGGAAACCGATTTTCTAAAACATATAGTGAGAAGGCGATTTCCACAATCATGCAGGTGAGAGCAACTATGCCAAGTGAACTCATATTAGTTCCTCAGTTGTCAAAGCGGTTTTTCCAGTGGGATATCACATAAACAAAAAATTACTAAATGACACATACCACGCACTAAGTACTCCACTCTCTATGCTGTTGATAAATTGCCTTAATACAAGAGTCTCAGTGACAAACCTTGGCAATGAATTGTGTTTATCTCTGGTCCTGTCAGTTCTATTCCACCATCGCTTAGCAATGAGATTCCAGATGATGTTATGTTGAACGCGAAGGCCAGAGGGGGTGATATTGGAGACTTTGCTAGCTTTATGAACCTCTTCCCTACAAGAGGAAACGAGAATGTGGAGTCAGAATCAGGAATAAGGGAAATAACGATTCTGGATTTCAAGAAGTGTCATCATTGCAGCCATCTCATTAAAAATCATTACAATTTGGCTGTCTCTAGGCATATCTTGTAAATCTTCAGAACCATAAAATGTTATCACCATTCAATTCCAATAATGTGTGGTAAGAATTCCGGTTTCAGAAAGATGCCTATAAGGATGTTGCTAAATGCTAATACAGAACAATTAAAATGAAGGAAGAGGTTTTACTTACTGTCAATCTTCTGACTGATTTGTGAAGATATTAAGGAGAAGGCAAGGCACACACACTCATATCTTAAAAATGGATTTGAAACATATCCTAGTTCCAACGATGGATATGCAACATATGAATAACATGCATCAAAAGGAAAAGCATGTTCATATACAACTAAGGAGAAACAGGCGGTTTCATGACAGTATAATCGTTTTGAAGTCCATGCCTACAAACCAGATTTAGAATCAAGCACAAGACGTATGGTCACAGCATGAGCCCAGTGAATCCCCAAAGCAGCAACAAGATGAGAATCATATTCTGTATGTTCATGTAATGCTTTTTCCCTGTTCTGCACTGCAGAGTAAGATATATTACATTCATAATTCATATGATGAATCTCACAATTTGACCAAACTATCCCACCTTGAAAAGAATACTGGCAGGCTTCATCACGAATTTGAGATCTCACTTGGTTCGTAACAACAATAGGGATTCGTGAAAATTCAGCAAGTGACCTAGATATGTTAAGGAAATGAAGGAGCTTAATCCCGAAAATAAAAAACACAATCATCAACACCAATAAAGTTCCAACAGTCTAGGATTCCCACTTAATAAAGGAAATATGCCAACCCAGTAGATGCTGCTTAGGTGCTCCCTGCCCCTGTTCCCTGGACAAATATCAACATTTCTTATGAATTAAAGCAAACTGGATAAAGCACGACTATTCTATTCGAAGGCATGTTACGTAAATGTACACGGAATAATGAAAAAACAAAGGATTATATAGCTAAACCAAGACATAGGGATAAAGGAAAACAGACCATATTTTATAAATTCACGAACCAAAATTTGAAAACTAGATATAAACAGCTTGTAACGAAGGTAAATTTTATTTTATCTGTTCAGAAATTCTAAATTCTATTGAGACATGGGCCTGGCACAACAGGGTTTAGCATCCCAAGTACTATTTCTTATCCTAAAACAAAGTCATAAATGGAAATCATTTGAAAATGGCCTAATCATAAACGACTATATCCAGAACAGGTTACAAGCATCGTAGAATATTTGAACTTACCCTGCAACAAGAGCAGCCATGCTATCAATAATGAGCAACTTCACATGGTTTTGAAGGAGTGAGATCTTGAGTTGTTGCAAACTGGAATGAAAATCATCTTAACAAGTTGGCATAGTCTGACATTCATTTTCAATCATTTAGTTGTATCTCAAAAGTCCACGGCACATTTTGTCAATGCTTGTGGACAACCGAGTTCCCTGTACACCAGGATTAATGTTCTCACTAGGGATAACAAAAAACAAATTTTGTTTCGAATAATACCTCTCAGTGAACTCAGAAAGTGATGTCGGCCGCATAACAAGAATCCTACCAGCCATCTACCATGCAAATAGAGGATAATATTTCATTAACCAAGCATATGATATTCACTAAAAATCTTCTAGAGAGTGCAATCATTTCCCATAGGAATACCTCTTGTGCCATTCCTTTCTTGTGAAATATTTCTGGGAAACTCTTTGATCCAATTTCTATCATCCTAATATTAATAAGTCAAGGTAAAATCTCCCATCTGTAACAAATATAGTAAGGAAATTTTTTGACACAAAACAGCCGATAATTGATATTTTATAGATCTTCAGTTTATTACCTTCTTGAACTAAATTTGGATTCTACATCGATGTATATTACCCGACCATCTAAACCTCCATAAGCTTCTGGCAACGAAGCCAACAATGCAAGCTTCAGACAGAACTGCAATTGAAATAATCATTCAAACGGATACTTAGTTGCACGTAAATATAAATCAGGATTATGATATATGACGATCAGAGTGGCGAAAGAATTAGAACTATACCTGTGTTTTGCCAATGCCAGCCGGACCAACCAACTCTGTCAAAACCCCAAATGGAATGCCACCACACAAGGCATCGTCTAGGCCTTTGAGGCGCGTCGAAAGGTGACCACCATTGTGTTCCTTCTGAACCTGTTGCTCCATTAGACTTAGCACCTAATCAAACACAGATAAAACCACAGCATATCAGAAACACACCCAAAGAAAGAAAAATTTCAAATATTTCTATAGAAAAAATTTTAAAAAAAATAAAAAATAAGGGTTTTGAGGATCACGGTTTGATAGGGAGGACATGTGATTTCACTGATGCGGGCTATCGCAGACGTGACTTCTGCCAAATTCACATCCAATACCTCCATTAATTCAAATTCGGTTAATGACAGAGCTTCCTGAAATTCATATTTAAACCCCCAAAATTTGAAAATTTCAGAAAGTAATTAAAATTTTAATTTTTTTGGGAAATTTCGATTGAATGATACCTTGGCGGTGGTGATGTTACGAGCGGTGAAAACGTTGGCGATGGATTTGGGGAGGCCCATCTGGTTGATGAGCTTGTTCGCCATTTTTACTCTGAGAAGCTCAGAAGCTTTCTTCTATCGTCTGAAGTCCACTTTCCCGCCAAATGGTAAACCCTAACGCCCCGAACTTTGTTTAGAGTGTGGAAGATGTCAAATAAGCCCAGTGGGCTTTCCTCGGGTCCAGATATTTAAGGCCCAAGTCCAGCCTAATTTTGTACAAGTCATAATGCTTTAGGTAACAAGTTTTTCTACGTTGTACATTTGTGAAGATGCGGACATTCTATCGATATGCGGTAGATATATTGTCGATATCGTTGTGATTGCGAGCAAATATACCTTTCAACATGTGGTCAATATCATATTTGCAAACACACACTCGTTTAATTCTATAAATGTTTTATCCGCATCTAGAAAGCATGAATAAAGAAAATTGTTGTTTAATTTCTTAATATCCTGCATTTTCCCTTACTTTCCACTTTGGCAGTGTTGGATCCTATCAAGTTGTCATTAAGAATTCATCCAAATCGATCATTGTTAAGTTATTTGATTATTGTCGTGATTTCATTGACAAAAAAAAAATCGGTTCAGCTGTGCAGAGTATTTGAAGTTGGTTCAGAAAATGATTAGCTTGTATCAGCTACTAATTGATTAGCGATTGAGACACATCGCATATATAATTATTTAAGTTTGTTGAAAATGAATCACACATTGATGAGATGAGAGATTTTGCATATGTTTATTAATAGTTGGGCTACTTCTCATATTGTCAATTGGTTTTATGGTGGAACCTCAACTTTCTTCATGGTATCAGACCAGGCTATTCCGCATGTGAAGCACAATGGCCACACCTACTCCACATCACCCAAGTTCTGTTGTCCATGTGTTTGACTTGAAATTCACCACACATGAGAGGACATGTTGAAAATGAATCTCACATTAATGACAGGATGGACTTTATATGAGTTTATAAATAGTTGAACTACTCCTCATATTACCAAATAATTCTATAAGCAATGGCTTGTATTATTTACTAATTATTTAAGTTGTTACTTTTTAGGCATTACCAACCAGCATTCTTTGCACAATAATGATCCCTTCCTAGACAACATGCGATACAATACACAACACTCTAGAAGAAAGTAGAAAACGTAATGTGAACATGTAAAGACCTATTTCCAAGGGTGAGGTTGACTGATAACGAGATCAGAGGATAGTCCTGTTTCCAGTTCAGCTTGGACGGTGCTTTTTCTCCTGACGGAAGTTTCCTTGCACCTCTGGCATACATCAAGTAATTTTAAGGCTTATTTCTCATCTACAAAGAGAAGATGAGTGCGCGGAATCCACTTTCTATGTTTAATCGAAATACGAGCCTCCGTAGCTTGCATGTTGGGACCAAACCTAGATTTCAGCCGGATGTGGATGTCAGAATTGGCATTTGACTATGTTCCCAAATTTAGTAACCCTAGCCCCCGGAGTCATTCCAATTTTGGTGAGGGCTCTTTCATAGATGTTCCATCCGAATCAAGGAATTCCTCCATATATTCTTCAGTGTTTGGAAGCACTCAAAGTTTATACGATGTTAACTACTCATTTGGACTTAATTCACGATTTAACCTCACTATCCAAACAATTTATTTTCAAGGTTAACATCAAAAGGTCATTATTGCAAAAATTCATTCAAACCCTAAAACCGTAAACCACTTGACTCTTGCAAAACAGACTTTCCGGCTCCCGAAAGATTGACTGCCGTAACGAAACCACCAGCTAATTTTTTTTCGGAAAAAAAAGGGGTAGTGCTCTAGCGAGTTGTATTTATGCTTTTTTAAGGCACTTTCTTTTATATGTTTCAGAAATAAGTCAAATAACACTACTAAGTTACCAACCAATTAACATTCTTTCATAATTATGCCATACAATAATACAGTATTAAAACAAACTAGAAACGTAATCTGAACCTTCTAAAGACCAACTCAACAAAAAAACTTGGGAAAAGTCCAGTTCAAATCAGCTATCTATTTTTCAAAGTTTTGAATAACTTGGAATTCGGGTGGCATTGATCAAAAGATAATCCTATAGCCAGCACAGCATGGACGGTCCAAAAAGCATATTTTCTCCTGAGCAATTTTAATTTCCTTATTAAAGTTGTAAGGGTTGTGGTGTAAGTTGCAACCTGAGTAGAGAGGAGGAAAATGGGATAACTGAAGTCGCTCATTTTTTTAAGGAAAAAACCAATTCTTTAGTTTATTTAATTTTTTTTCCTTTTTCATAAAGGGTTTAATCAAATGCATAGACAACCGTAGTTAATTAAATATTTAATCAAATGCATAAAAGATTTAATTCATTCGGAGGTGTTAAATATTTGATCATTGAATTGTTTGAGATGTTCATGGAACATGAGAACCTTGATGTTGCATTATTTCAAGGTATAAATGTATTTGCACGAATGGACATTAGAGCAAAGAGGCCATTAGAGCAGCTCTAAGAGTAAAAAAAAATGTAGCAACAAAATTTTCCAACAAAAAAGTCAAATCTGATGTGGCCTGACATGAATTGGTAGCCTTCACCCTTGCTACCAAAATTAACAGCAGCTTCAATTTTTTTAATAATTATTTTGTCATTGTTTGTTGTTTCAAAATATTTATTATAATAGTTCAGTGTAATAAAATATAGTTTAATTTGAGATAGCAAGTGAAGAGCAAAACTTTAAAAAAAAAAAAAATTTATCAAAGTACCACATAGGCTGTCAAATTTATATTTTAATGTTTAAAATTTAGAATCTTCTTTAGATATGCTCTTAGGAGTCACGAGATGATTTATATTTGATGAAGGATATAATAAACATGCAAATGGATGATGTGAATGTGGCTAAAGCTTTTGATATATCATGATATTGTGTGGAAAACATCATTGCTTGATTTACATTATATATTCCACTCACTAGGGGACGGGTGGTTGTTGTTCACCCCTCAACCTTCCGTTTTTTAGATAAGTTATTTGGCAAGACATGAGCTAGACGAGTTTACTTTGTTTTAGACGAAGAATTTAACAGTTTTTATTATTTTGTACATGTGTAATTATTTATATAAGAAAAGTTATTTTCAACCCAGAATTTCATTTATTTTTGTTTTTTCTTTTAATTTTTAATTCACGCGCCGGTATTTATGTGTATTTTGTCAAATTTTTTTTTTTTTTTTAGAACAAGAAAATAGCAAAGAATTCAACATAAGAAACTGGGAATATTGCTGCATTAATACAACTCAAGTAAAACTCAACAGAATATTCACATCATACCAACTTCACTTGAAGCAAGACAAAATACAAAGCCACAAAAGTGTGTAATCCAAAATATATAGTATTTATAACCACTGTATCATATAACAAGAAGTACACACGAAGCAAACCAAAGATACAAAACCCAAAATACCCTTAATTGCACAAACTGCCTCTTCCGAGTATCTCTGCTCTCTAAAACTCGCAGAAACAAATTTGGAAAGAGGCACAGGTCCAAATTATACAGAAACTGAAACACAAGATAAAAAGCTTAGATGGGTTATGATCCTGCAAAACTCTCAAAACTATGAGTTGTGCAGGAACATAATAATTTAACACATGACCCATGTATGGTTTCTAAAAAACGAAACCGAAAAAACAAACACAAAGAACTTTCTACTCGAACAACAAAGCAGAAGCTTGATCTGACTTAAAATAGTAGAACTCCAGAGCTTCACAGTTAAGTGGGATGGGATCACGATTCGGAGGACGAACCGGATGACTGCAGCGACGAGCTGAAGAACCCATCTTCCCTTCTGATGTCTATCACATGTCGGAATTGGCATCAGAGCTGTAGGCGCTTGGTGGTGAGGTTGTGGAGGCAGAACCTCCGCCGCCACTGCCTTCTCCTCCGTTTTTCCCCTGAGCTCCAGGTTTGGAGGTCATGTTGGTGACGGCTTTGACCAAGCTTTCAAAAATCTTAGCCTTGATCTGGCCTCTCCTCGGAGGACAAGTTGCGGCTTTCTTCTCTTGGGATGTCGAAGAACCGGTTTCCATGGTTGCACAACGCGTGTTACGGTGACAAAGAAAGCAGAGAGAAAACAGAGCAAAGGGAAGTTAAGATGGAATTTTGATCACAGAAGAGGAGATTTTATAAAAATTTAGAGAGAGAATGGAGAAGCAGAAACAGAAGCAGAAATAATTTGGAGAATTATGAGAAAGAAATGAAACTAGAAAATCTGAAGAAGGATTTGTGAGTGATGGAACTCAGAAGTCCTTTGTAGGGAAACAGAGGGGAAGCAGAGGCCTGAGCCTCTTGACAGAATTTGGATCACAAACCCAAAGGCAAATTACAATGAAAGAAGCGAGAAAAGGAGAAGGGGTATTTATAAAAAAAAATTAGGGGAAAACTCCTCACAAGTCATAAAACACCTCGCCCAAAGTTTTCTCTTCACACCCCCTTCAAGGGAAAAAGCCAACTGTACCCCTCGACCGGAGACGATATTATTAAATTAAGGAGCAAAGGAATGAGCTCAGGCCAATAATAATGTGATTCAAATTTATAATTGACAAGATTTAAACCTAAAACTTTTTATTTAAAAGTGAAGAAAAATATTGCTAAACTATAATACTAAGAGGGCGGATAATTTTTTTAACATAGTTGACGTGGAAAGGCAACCATAGTTGTGGATGATGGGGTTGTACCTTGGTACGGGTTCTTACCTGCACATCCAATTTCAAATCAATGGTACTCACTACCGGTGTGATTCTTTCATCTCTTCTTCTCGTCCTCTTCTATTATCTCCTTTTACATTTTTTTATTTTCTCTTTCTCTTTCATAAAAAATTAATATAAGATATTGCTGTAACTTAACCGTGACCGTTCAAATGGGAAGAAAGGGAAGGGGAGGGAAAAAAAGAGGGGAGAGAATCCTACTCCCTCACTGCCCACCCAAAGGTCTCGATGTGTTTTCTGCTTATGTCGCCATCTTATCAGGATTTAGATCTCATCCAGATTCAAATTATAAGGATCTTCAAATCTTAGCCGTTTATTATATTTCATGTGGTCAGAAATTATTTTGAATTTTTTATTTAAAATTAAACACAAATAATATCTAGCAAAAACTAGTTGTACGATGTACAATAAACGGTTAAAATATGAGAATTTCATAGAGGATCCTCATCCATCTCATCAATATATCAAATTGCAAATTGCAGTCGTTCCCAAGTCAATGGAAAGTGATAGGCTTAACAAGACAAAGCTCAGTGTTATTGTGCCCACAATGCATTCCCATGAGCACATATTTGACAAATTAGTATTATGATTAGCTTCCATGTAATTGCGGATAATCACTAGCTACCTTCTTCGTCGATTTGTCAGGCGAATATCTTCAAGTTCAGAGAATGAACAAACAACGAATATCAAGTTTGAAAATTACAATTTTTTTCACATATGCCCTGTACCCCTAGAAAAGGGAGGAGAACAAGAATTAAACTTGAACAACGACGTATAAGCACATATAAGGTTCTCATTTCTCTGATATGAGATCAATATTCTCAACATGTATAGACATCATAAATTCAAATTGAGTGACGTAGAGCATATGTAGCTGTAGAGCTTTACAAATATGACAACATGTTTTGATATCATGAAAAAAGTTAGATTCTATCATAAAACTGATCGACAATATGAGTAGTAGCCTAATTACTTATAAATATATACAAAATTCAGCCTGCCATCACACTTTGCAAAGAGTTGGGAGCCACCTAAATGGTTAGGGTTGTTAGATATCGTATTCTCTATTGTCGCTTTTTTATTTTTAAAAAAAAAAAAAAATTAGGATATACCTATCCATACTAATTTTTGGGTGGCTTTATATCCTGATGTGTTGTGTTGTGGAAATTCCATTGGGTCCCAGGTGCTTGGCTGGCTGCATCCACATTCCACAGTGACCAAATTACCGATTAGGCCATCAGGGTCCAAGTGATTGGGGAACATTCCCCGCTACAGTCAACCAGCACTGCGCAGATACACATGCATGTAGGGCAGGGGTCCTAATGGCCGGTGCTCGGGGTCCACAACCTTTCAATGCGACAGCCACTCTACTGTGATAAGGAGGGCTTTCAAATATTTTGACGTGAAACTAGTTGTATATGATATTGTGTGATGTATGTTGTAGGTATACGGTTGGGTACTTAACCGTCAGTACAATAACTACTCAAGTGTGATAACGAGGGTTTCCAATAATTCTATCGTAATACTGGTTGTATGTGATATCATGTAATGTGTGTTGTAGACATAAAATTGCACTCATCGATATCATATAAGTTATACTCGTGGTTTAGATCCCAAGTGTTATTGAGCAAAGACCATGGCCCTTAATACTCAGAAAAGTTATGATTGGTTTTGGAAAGGCTACAAAATGTTTTCTAACTGAATTTGGCATTTGGCAAAGAAGTGCTGATGTTTTCTAAAAGCACTTTTTAAGGAGTACATGTATGTTCTTTCATATTGCACTTTTAAGTTCCTTTTTTTTTTTCTTATAAAAAAAAGCACTTGAATTTTTAATAAAATTTAAAGTGTATATAACGAAGACTTGTTGACCCGAAGGCTCTTGATGAAAGATAATTTGATGGCCTTGCATGCATATTTTCAAACGTATATATGATAAGCCTTCCCTACCATTTTATACTCTGGATTGTTAATTGATGACTTTAAAAGATTCCAACGAGTTTTTATTTATATTTATTGTTTAAATAATTTTTGGGTCAATTATAAGAATTTTGTGTTATTTGATGTGTTTATTTTGATTTTTTTTTAAAAAAAAATTATTATTTTTGGTTAATCCCACGTCATAAATATTTTTTTGCTTTGCCGCTGTCTATCAATCAAGGGTGCATGGTCAAAATATCTCATTTTGAAAAAAAGGTAATATTTGCATGCATCGAGTATATACCTCTTATGTACCTTTCTTCTTCTCTCTCGTTATGTAGATAGGGAGGAAATGAATATGTACTCGATGCATGCAAGATCCACTTTTAGTTTGATAGTGATTAACTGATTAAGAAAGTGACAACAAAATGTATAAAGCAAAACATGATGTTTATAACTTCAATATCATATAACAACTATACGTAAAATCAATAAACGATACAATGCCAAAATATTTGTAGAAACAACTCTAAGAATTGAAATACAAGATAAGCTTAGATGTATTTTGATCTTGCAAAACTGGCCAAAAAATGAGTTATGCAGGAACATAATGTAACGCACGATTCGAAACGCGAAGTGGAGAAATTCAGCGATGAACACATAACCCATTTACCCATCTGATCGTGTCTATCAGATGTCAGAATTGGCATCAGAGTTGTAGGCAGTTGGTGGTGGTGTTGTAGAGGCAGAGTTTCCACCACCTTCTTCTCTGTTTTTCCCCTGAGCTGCAGGTTTGCAGGCCATGCTGACCACTGCTTTGACTATGTTTTCAAAAACTTTAGCCTTGATCTTGCCTCTCCTCGGAGGAAACCTTGTGGTTTTCTTCTCTTGGGACGTCGAAGAAGCGGTTTTCATGGCTGCGGAATTTGGATAAGAGTAGAGAAGAAGATAAAGAAGAATATGATGATGATTTTAAAGAGAAGCACGAGAAAATCGGAACTAGGATTCGTGAAAAGGGGAACTCAGAACTCTGTATAGAAACAGACGAGGAGCAGAGACTCTCTACCTCTGCCTCTTAACAGAGCTTGTGTCAAAAATACAATGGCAGAAGGAAAAACTAGGAAGGGGGAGGAGCATGGGAAGAGGAGGGTGGGATTATGTATTTATAGGTCGAAATCAAGAATAATTTATTCCCTTGTTTTCATTTGCAAAATATTTTAGAATAGTCTGGTGTATGTCGTGCATCGAAACAATGGATTGTTGGATGAGCGATCAAGGATTCAATAAACAAGAATCCAATGGCCAAAAATCGTGACTTGTACTATACACTAATGCACACTATAGAATCTATTTTGTTGTACGATTTCTATTTTTTATTTGTCTGATATATAATAATGGTTTGGATTTCATACAAAAATAAAACACTAATTGCATATTTCTATACCTAATTACAGTCAGTCTTCCCATGAGGGGCCCCATGAATTTGTGGGACCCTTGCTTAGGGGACGGCAACGTCCGAATAAGAACTTCTAGGCTTCTGGTGTTTCTTTGGTTGCAAGTTTTATGTCCAACAGCTCAGCTTATTTTATTCTTTTTTTATTACATTAGGGAGAAGGAAAGAGTTCGAAACTATTATAACGAGGAACACATGGGTATAAATCGCTGAATACAGTTTCTTGTTTAAAAATTCTTTGATCTCATTCTAGATGTGAACATGGAAGACATTGAGCAACAATAGTTAATAGCACGCACAATCGTACGTGGATTTGTTTATGTTTGTGAGCAAGACCTTGACTTGCTTTTGGGACATAAGTAAGTCCACATCAAATGACCTCAGTGCTTACCTGTCATTAGCATACTTTTAAGCTCTACCAATATACTTCTCTACATTGTCGTCTCTACAAATGTCAACTCACTTTGCGTCTTGATCTAGTTCTCCGAGCAAAAACTGCCTATGTGGGGCCGCAACACAAGAAGTTTGCAACGTGGCGTTACTAATCTAGTATTATATGAACGGACTGCACGTTTATATTCTAAGACATAGTATTAAAGACCCATTTAGAAATACTTCCTTATAAAACAATCCTGATCCTACATGCTTTTGTTAAACATGATCAAAAGTGTTTTTGATCATCAAAAAACGTTTTTTTGATCATTCTATTTTATACCATCGTTTGCCTTTCATCAATCACCACATTACACAAAAAACTAACTCCCCCTCAAAACTCTCTAACCCCCAACACAAACGTAACCCAAACACATGTTTGACAATTGTGTGCCATGATCACCTTCCATGAAACTACACAGCAATCACTACCCCCCTTCTTTGTGAAGTCAGAGACCGATAGCCTCATCGTCCCACTTCAATATTCAATGTAACATGGGCAAGTGGGAGCACCCATTGGCCAAGGCTGTGTACCTTTTTCTTTGCCAGTTCTTTTCTTTTATTCAAGGCGGCTTGAAGATCCTAAAGACTCCCGGTGTTTCAGTGCAGAAAGATCAAAGGCAGTCGTCCTTAGGGTTACAGATCCATTGGTTTAGGCCACATCTGGCTTGGTCCACAGGCTACTACAACGACTAAGAATATACGGTATTTCAATTGCTTTGGGACCCTTGGGGATGCCCATTGATTCAACCAGTTCTCACATTGGGGCCTACATACTCGTATAAAACATGGTGGGGTCATGGATGTCATGGTCGGTTCTCGTGGTTGTGGGGTAACGTCAATTTTCAACATCGTTTCATATGGTAACTTTGCTCTAGTGTGGTTTTGGAGATGATTTTATATGAAACGAATTTACTGTTATACGTTCTTAATCAGAAACGGTTGGAAAGATGAAAGGTTTCTTTTTTTTTTTAGGGTACTCTTGGGAATAGATTCAATGGAGACATGATGGGGCATGTAGCTCAGAGGATTAGAGCACATGGTTACGAACCACGGTGTCTTAGGGGTTCAAATCCCTCCTCACCCACAACGGGCCAAAAAGGGAAGGACCTTTCCCTTTGGAGATGATTTTATATAAACGAATCTACAGTTATATGTCGTTTTTTTTTTGTCTAAAAAGTATTGTTGCGTTTAATAAAGTTAATGTAAACCCATTTGGTTCTCCAAGTTTTGGGTCACTCAACAACGCTTTGGCAAATACTTCAATTTGTTTGGTTCGATTTGCAAAGTGACCCAAGCACTCTTTGAAATACAAATTTTATACTGTGTTACTTTTTTTTTTTTAATACAAGCAAATAAATTGGGAGAATTAAACATAATACTTAGTGTATAAGTAAATATTTTTAACAATTTGAGCTATAAATATTTTGTTAAATTGTGTGTTTTGAGAAAAACACGCTTTGGCAAATACCTCAAAAGAAAAATTGACATAAGAAGACACACTTCGTTCTTGTTTTGATGTCATTTGATTTCTTGTGTTTGATGTATTATTTGAGAGAAATACTAAAGAGACTTTTTTAAAAGTAGACTTTTTATGGACTCTCTGCCAAACTGCCATATCATATTTTTGGCATAATGTTTTATGATGTTGGCCTGTAAGGTAACAGAAACTTCATGAAAAGTCTTATTTTAAGAGAATCTTCTTCCCATTTCTCTTATCTTGTTAATGGGCAAAGTACTCATTGGTGGCACTAGAAACCAAAATGAAAATCCTTTCTTTTGTAAATTAAAATGATAAAACTATCATTTACTCTTATCAACATCAAGGTTTCAATATGCAGTCCAATAAATGTGAAGTTTTATATATTAAAAAAAAAAAAAAAAAAAAAAAAACCTCTTAGGGCAATTAAGGTTTTTGCTAATGATTACTCGTATTTAGAGTTTATTGGACGGCATATGCATAATTTGCTAATGATTGCTTGTATTTACAGTTTAATTTTAGAGTTTACTGGACTGCATATGCATAATTTGCTAACGATTGCTCGTATTTAGAATTTGCATATGCATATTTTGCTAGTGATTGTTTGTATTTAGAATTTGCTTTACCACAAATTATCTTTCAAATATTTTGTGACCAGGAGACTATTAATCTGATTTGTCCTTTATTTATTTATCATGGACTCATCTACCGTCAGGTAGATTAGTGGCACACGTTTCCGCTTGCCGTACAAATTGAATCTTTTTGCATATCTCACAATTGTCACACCCCCTCCTGCCATTGATGTAATTTTCTCTCCGTTTCGAGATATTTTTTATTGTAACGGAAATCCGAGTCGTATATTATGTGTTTTATGTAAGTAGTGTGAAATTTTATTTTTTAAATTATTAACTTTTTAATACATATATTCCACCATTTATATAATAGCACGTGATGTATCATCTCATGTGACGATCATATTGAAAAATCTATTCTCTGTCTCAGACCTATGAAGTGATTTGTCATTATTTAAATTATTTGTTTGAAATGAGAAAATGCCAAATAACCCAAACCGTGTTCGCTGACATTTTTCTATATATCTAGACACGCATTTAATTTGATAGACACGCATTTACTAATTTTTTTTTAATTTTTTTTAAACTTTTTTATGGTGTGATGGATGAAAGCATGACTTTTAACTTTTGTATGGCGTGGTGAGTCCAGAAAGTGTTTGGAACCAAATTATTATAAATAGGAAATATAGAGTCCAGAATTGAAAATAGGTTATTCTTGATGTGGTCACCATTCTAAAGTGGGGTAGTATTGACCCAGTTCATATACTATAATACTAGACACTCACCTGAAAATTATTTATCAAATATGCATGCATTTACGTATGGATAAAAAGAAATATATAAGAAAGTAAAGAACAAATGGAGATTAGTTTAAATGATTATTATTTTATTTTCAAATCTCAATTGTTGAAATAATTAACTTTTTAGGATATTCACTCACCTGAAAATTATTTATCAAATATGCATGCATTTACGTATGGATAAAAAGAAATATATAAGAAAGTAAAGAACAAATGGAGATTAGTTTAAATGATTATTATTTTATTTTCAAATCTCAATTGTTGAAATAATTAACTTTTTAGGATATCGTCGGTAGCTGATCGCCTTGTCATTAATCTTTAACCACTTTTATCAATTAGCAATTGAAATATACTATTCAAACATATTCCAAGAAAACGCTAGTCAAACGTCATTGCAAATTATAACTGGGAGCTAATTTTCACTCTGTATTTTTAACTTTTCACACTCTATTCTTCATCGGATTGAATAAATCACATAAAAATTATAAACATAATTAAACATAAGTGTGTAGAAAGAACAAAAATGCGTGTATCTATTATCAAAGCTACAAAATCTCATAATACTTGAAACTTATTGATGTTCACTTTTGGGAACTAAGAACAAATTAACTAGACCACACTTCTCTTGACAATTTAACGTCTTCTTCTTCACTAGAATTATAATCCCACATTTCTTTTATGCACCTACGGACACTTGTTGCTAAATTAAGTTCCTCCTAATCGTTATTTTGATTAATTAACAAAATCCAAGAACATTTATTTTTTTTCCTAACTTGGCTCCTAGTTTGTTGGGGGCTTCCCTTAAGCCAAAACCTAGCATATACCATATGATGTGGGATTGGGTCAACTTTGGTGGCGGATTTCAGTTACAACGGCTGCACTTTGAAAGGTGCATCTCTTTGGAACTGAAAAAAAAAAGGTTATATCATCACACCAACCTAGCTAATTGGATAATACAAACACATGCAACGATTAACTAATCGATAACACACAATCATTGTTGATGAGATCATACTTTTTATACACAAAACATGTACGTAAGGTTCCTGTCATATATAAGAAATAATATGAAGTGCTACCAACAATGTTTACGCGTCATTTGATTTAACGACTTTTTTTAATGTCATGTCAATGTGATGCATATGATTGCGATTCTGGTATAATTTTTGTGTGTATTTATCTATACTTTTTTTTATGGGACTTGTAACTTTATTAACTTGTAATATAGCGAGGAGAACAACTTACATGAATTTGAGTAAGTATCTGTTGAGAATGAATTAATCTCACACTGAAAGAAGAGGGACATTGCATGTGCTTATAAGTAATTATGCTACTCCTCATATTGTCAATTAATTTTATGGTGAAACTTCAACTCAACTCTAGATTGCATATGGAATATTTGTTCTTGGCCTATACTTGATTTTGTCATCATGTCAATACTAGAATATTAGCAATTATATATAAAAGGTATTCACTCACCAATTATTAGAAACTACTTGAAATGTGAGATTTTGTGCCGACATAATCTATTGAGCTCATTTTTGTGCCCACATAATCTATTGAGCTCATTTATTTTCATTTTCAATACCGCGTTTGATGAGACAGTTTGCAGGCCCACACGTTCAACTAATTTCCAATGGTTTATTTTTAGATGCTTAATTTTTCTATAACTAGTAACGAAAATACTACAAAAAAGTTGTGGCTTATCTAAGCAAACAATTTTATGCATATTCAAGTGATATTACTAGTTCACGTGTTATTATATAAGTTGACGATACTTCATGGTGAAATATTAACAATCAATTTACATGTTATAATATGAATATATATGTTTAGATCCATTTGGCATGTTGATATTGCACATTTGTAATACAAAATTGTCTAATATCTCTAACATACATGTCTTTTTCAAAAGGGTGGTACTAGCCACATCTCTTTTTACCTTCCATATACAATTTTCAATTTTCGGTCGTCGAAACAAATAAAAAGAAGATGATCAAATGAAAGAAATTAACATAAGGTATGTGAGAAGTAAAACGAGATGTGCAGATAACACTACCCTTTCAGAATATCATATACTCAAAATATCCACAAATAAATCATTCTCAATTATTTCACATCTAGGACTAGGAGAAACGAGGTTCGAAAGATTTTCTATTTTTATATTTGATATTGCCCAACAAATTCATTAGAAAGAATATTTATTCATTGGACTCGCGATGAGAATATGCAACATTTATAGTTATTTTGTTCAGATACATTGTATATCCAACAATTATAGGACCAACATACATTTTCAAAAGAAATGTTGTTCGTCGAAAGATTTTCTGAATTATTTTGTTTGGCAAAAGAGGTTTTGAGCCGTGGCCTATTGCAACTAGTTTCGTCAAGTCAGTTGATGAGCATGCATCCCCACGTGGTATTTGTGCTCCTTCTCATGTTAGATGCCCTTGGGTGCCAGTGCCACACGTCTTGATGAAAACACTTTAAGAAAAACTTGGAGAGCAAGCAAAGCAAAAAAGAATCCAAAAAATAAAAAAATTCGCCTATAAACACACACCCTAAGCTCGATTCCACTTCAGTATACTCAGCACACCCAACATCCTCTCCAAAGCACGCTCGCTCTCTCTCTCTCTCTCTAGCTTTCTTTTCCATCAAGGCAAATTCTCTTTTTTAATCTCTCTCTCTCTCTCTAGTGGGAGAAAAGGCCTTCAGCAAAACACTCCGTTTTCCTCTGTTCTCCTACTCCCTCCGGCCTCCACCCTTCAAAGCCCTCATGTTGAATTCGAAGAAAATGGAAATCCCAGGTTCCAAATCCAAGCACAGCCAAAATCGGACCCTTCCTCCCAGGAGGGGACTGGTTAAGATCAGGATAATCAAGGGCTTGGTCAAGTCACTGGCTTCCATGGCGGGCGGGCGAGCTCGAAAGCCGAATAAATATGGAGGGTTCCTGAGCTCCAGCTCCCAAACCCCAGCTGAAACCCCAAGTGGGTATTGCTCAGATGCTTAATCTGATCGCTCCTGACCCATCAATTTGCTGAAATTTGAGGTTCTTGGTAGGAGCCCCCTTTGTGATTGTAACTGTGTAATATATAATTTGTTCATTTTTTAATTTATTGATCTTTGAGTTTATGGGATTTGACGGAAGATTTCGGGGAAGGGATTCCGTTCCGTATCACCCGTCTATGTAAGACGCGAAGAGCGACCTCGTTGCATTCATATACGACATAGGATGCAGAGATCTCTTAACGTGCCTTGAACGGACAGATGACGTGACACAGAATTTCATGTCTAGAATTTCTCGGAACACGAGGGATTGGGGTCGGGGTTAAGAGATAAATTTGGGGAAGTGGGTTTGCTATGTTGGTGTGTGCCTGTAGGCTATTTTGTTGCAGAAGCGATGTAAGCTGTCTGGGTTTTGTACAGTATTACAGTGATGTAGAAGCAGAGTGAAGTTCTGTGTTTTCTATGTACCCATTTTGTTCAAACTTCAAATACAATTTTTTACTTTCCAATTTTATAGCCAGATCTGTGTTGCTTGGTACGTTGGGAGTTGGATTTGAGCATTAATTTGACATTTTTTTGGTAAACAATGGCACTTTGATATTGGTTTCAGCAAGAGAGAAAGGTGAGTTAAAACCAATCGTGTATATTACAGCTTGTAATTGCTCTCCCTCTCTGCACCTTTTTGGGTACAAAGCAACTTTTGGTAACTTTGATTTGTTTCATTGAGGGTTTTTTTTTAGTAAACTCAAAATTCGAGTCAATGTAACCAAATAAATTAAAGTTCTTTATTGTACTTACATTATGACATGCGATATATAAGTTTCGGTTGTAGATAGTTCGTGATGTGCAAATTTTTACCGACTCCAAATTTGTTAAAGCTAGCATAATCATTCTTTATTTTTAGGCCAAAAATAGTGACTCTATAATTTGGCCTTTTGAAGGATATTGCTAATGCCCAAACAAAGGGAGGGCTTAAATAATAATGTAAGGAAAGTGTTTTTAATACGTTATTTTTCTTCTTTTGTACGTGCTTATTTATTTTTAGTGTTATATTGAATGATCTAAGAGATAAAAGTAAACAAGATGTGCAGAGAAATGATATGCTTATAAATAGAGGTTGATTACCAAAAAGTGTTGGTTTTGGGGGGCTTCATGCTAAAATCCCCTTGAGTATTTAACTTTCTTGATTTCTTTCTATAAAAAAACAACTTGATTTCTTTTTATAAAAAAACCCTAACACTCTTATGTATTTTTTTTTTGGGTCAAATTGTACAATATTATTAAATTGTAATAGAAACGTCAACATATCGAGCAAGAGATTAAAAAATCCAATTGGGAAATAACAAACTTCATCTATAACAACCACTCTCTCAAACGACAAAGGAAGCTACCGAGTGAGCCACTTTATTACAATTACGTGAAGTGTAAGCGAACTCAAAACACTCCAATTCTAATGCACGTCCTACAAAATAACTTCAATATTAACATCCATTTCCAACTCCCCCTCAGCGTACATACGGATAAAATTAGAGGAATCTAACAGTCCCATGTGTTTTGACTAGTTGGTATTTGGTAGTTGCTACTTCTCCTAAATTTAACTTGTTTTGGTTGGCTCTATGTGTACTCGTGTTTGAAGAAAGTTGAGGTTCCATCATAAAATCATTTAATAATATGTAGAGTAGTCTAATCACTTATAAGCACATGCATGGTCCATTCTTTTCCAATGTGAGATTTAATCTCAACATGCCCCCTCCCCCGGTAAATCAAGGGGAAGCAAGGCCTACGGTTCCCAGTAAGCCAGATTAAGTGATAGGAGGAGATTTGTTTGCTCGATTAAGCGGTGCCTTTTGGCGAAATTGGATTCCTTTCTCTGTGGTAAATTTTCAAACCAAACACGTGGACAATACAAGGATGATGTAGAGCATGTGTAGCTGTTAGACTTCATGCTTGTGACAACCTGCTCTGATACCATGAAGAAAGTTGAGGTTCTACCATAAATTCAACTGACAATATGAAGAGCAGCATAATTACTTATATACACATGCAAGTCAACAGTGTTTTTGCATGTTTTAAGATAAGGGGATTGAGATTAACAAAACGATTAGTATAATTTGGACACTTTCTAAGTTAATTGAGGAAATCTATGGGATCTTATTGTACACAATTATCGAATATTTTCTGTTTTGGCGTCACTTTCTAATCGTTCCTTCAAAATATGTTTGTTGGGAAAGATGAGAAAATATGATTGTAGGCACAAGAAATGCTTGTTAAATTATTAGATACCCAGAAAAGCTTAAAGCTTGGATTAAAATATTGTCTTTTTAGGCAAGGAATAACAAGAAATTGTATTCAATTGGTTGATTAGTCAATGATTTTTCAACTATGTTGGCTTAGCGTGTGACATAGATTGAGAAAGTAGGACAAGACATGTGTCCCCATCTCTTTATACTTCTTTAAGCTGCCATGGTCCTGAGGCCAAGCTTAATTTTTAAATCCAAGTCGTTTGAAAAAGTTTGTTTCTGTTCACACTTCACTTTGCCCTCTCCAATTCCAAAGGGTGCTTAGTGATTTGATATATGAACTTCTGAAATTTGTGAAAGCGGATATCTTTTAGAATTGAATGAATCCGGCAAAACAAATACCAAAATTAATTTTAATCTTCCCAATTTGGTATAACTTTCGTGTATGTATGCATATGACTGCGATTTTGGTATAATTTTTGTGTGTATTTATCTATAATTTTTTTGATGGGACTCGTAACTTTATTAACTTGTCATATAGTGAGGAGAACAACTTACGTGAATTTGAGTGGGTATCTGTTGAGTGGGTTTTGTTTCTGGGAATTCAGACGAGAACTTCCCAATGGGTCACCCATCCCGGTACTATTCTCGTGCGAACTCGCTTAACTTCGGAGTTCCGATGAACTCCGAAACAAATGAGCTCCCAAAATGCCTTGTGTTAGGTAGAGATGAGAATATACATATAAGGCTTAGAGGATTCACTCCCCTGGACGATGTGGGATGTTACAAGGAACATTACATGTGCTTATAAATAATAGGCTACTCCTCATATTATCAATTAATTTTACGATGAAACTTCAACTCAACTCTAGTTTGCATATTGAATATTTGTTCTTGGCCTAGACTTGATTTTGTCATCATGTCAATACTAGAATATTAGCAATTATATAGGTATTCACTCACCAATTATTAGACACTACTTAAAATGTGAGATTTTGTGCCCACATAATCTATTGAGCTCATTTATTTTCATTTTCAATACCGCGTTTGATGAGATAGTTTGGAGGCCCACACGTTTAACTAGTTTCCAATGGTTTATTTTTAGATGCTTAATTTTTCTATAACTAGTAACGAAAATACTAAAAAAAAGTTGTAGCTTATCTAAGCAAACAATTTTATGCACGTTCAAGTGATATTAACATAAGATGTGTGAGAGGTAAAACGAGATGTGTAGATAATACTACCTTTTCAAAATATCATATACTCAAAATATCCACGAATAAATCATTCTCATTTATTTCACATCTAGGACTAGGAGAAACGAGGTTCGAAAGATTTTCTATTTTTATATTTGATATTGCCCAACAAATTCAATTTGAAAGAACATTTATTCTTGGACTCGCGATGAGAATATGCAACATTTACAGTTATTTTGTTCAGATACATTGTATATCCAACAATTATAGGACCAACATATATTTTCAAAAGAAATGTTGTGGTTTTTTCTCCTGCTCCAGAGGCATCAGACAAGGAGATCCGTTGTGTCCCTATTATTTTGTTTGCCAGAAGAGGTTTTGAGCCGTGGCCTATTGCAACTAGTTTCGTCAAGTCAGTTGATGAGCATGCATCCCCACGTGGTCTTTGTGCTCCTTCTCATGTTAGATGCCCTTGGGTGCCAGTGCCACATGTCTTGATGAAAACACTTTAAGAAAAACTTGGAGAGCAAGCAAAGCAAAAAAGAATCCAAAAAATAAAAAAATTCGCCTATAAACATACACCCTAAGCTCGATTCCACTTCTGTATACTCAGCACACCCAACATCCTTTCCAAAGCACGCTCGCTCTCTCTCTCTCTCTCTCTCTAGCTTTCTTTTCCATCAAGGCAAATTCTCTTTTTTCATCTCTCTCTGTGTCTCTCTCTCTAGTGGTAGAAAAGGCCTTCAGCTAAACACTCCGTTTTCCTCTGTTCTCCTACTCCCTCCTCCACCCTTCAAAGCCCTCATGTTGAATTCGAAGAAAATGGAAATCCCAGGTTCCAAATCCAAGCACAGCCAAAATTGGACCCTTCATCCCAGGAGGGGACTGGTTAAGATCAGGATAATCAAAGGCTTGGTCTGTTAACCAAGCTGTGATTTCACAGTATTGTTCTAAGAATAGTAAGAGAGAAAGAGAGAAAGAGAGAGAGAGAGAGAGAGAGAGAGAGAGAGAGTATTCTTCAACTGATGTTTTATATTTTTCGTACCTTACAATCTTACAGCCTCAAGTTTATATACTACCTTCTTTTACAAATCTTACTGCCTAAGTCACTACATAACCAACTCTAACTGCCTTCTCTACCTTCTTTATCTTTTGACAAGTGTCATCTTTTACTACCATTGGATTACTACCCTTAACATCCCCCCTCAAGCTCAGGAGTAGTGAAACCAAGACTGAGATTGTGACAGTGAGTTTGAAAAAGCGGAGTAGATAAACCCTTGGTGAATATATCTGCATACTGCTCAGTGGATGATACAAATTGAACTTGCAGCTGCTTCTTGACAACTCGTTCGTGAACAAAGTGAATATCAACTTCAATGTGTTTGGTTCGTTGATGTAGAACTGGATTAAGAGTGAGAGCAATGGCGGACATGTTATCACAAAACACTACTGGGGCAGTAGGAATATCAATATGCAAGAAAGTCAATAGTTGTTGGATCCAATCTAATTCAGCAGTAGTTGTAGCAAGAGCTCGATATTCTGCCTCGGTGGAGGATCGTGACACTGTTTGTTGCTTCTTAAATGACCAGGAAATAGGGTTGGAACCCAAAAACACAACAAAGCCAGTAGTAGAGCGCCTGTCATTAGGGTCTCCAGCCCAATCTGCATCAGAAAATGCCCTTACAGTATCAGAATGAACTGCCAAACCATCTCGAATATAGCGAATTCCCAAGTGCATAGTGCCTTTAAGGTATCTGAGTATCCTCTTGACGGCACTGAAGTGAGACTCCATGGGATTCTGCATGAACTGACACACTTGGTGCACTGCAAATGCTATATCGGGCCTAGTGAAAGTCAGATACTGTAAAGCACCAACCACACTTCTATAAAGAGCTGGATTGTTATATGGCTTTCCATCATCAAGAACTAACCGATTATAAGGCAAACAGGGTGTGACACAAGCCTTGGAATCTAGCATTTCAGTCTTAGTAAGTAGGTCCTTAACATACTTTGCCTGAGAAAGGAATAGCCCATCATTCTGCGAAATAACCTGAATTCCCAAAAAAAATGAAGAGGGCCCAAATCTTTGATATCAAACTCTCTTGTCAAAGCAAATATCACATCATCAATCATAGTTGAAGCATTACCAGTGACAATGATGTCATCTACATAAAGGAGCAATACCACAACAGAGGAACCATTCGTCTTCACAAATAAAGAGGAATTAGTATAAGTTGTATTAAACCCAAGGGAAGGCAGAAAGCTTGTGAACTTATCATTCCAAGCTCGAGGAGCCTATTTTAAGCCATATAAAGACTTATGAAGCTTGCAAACATACTCAGGATGTAGAGAATCAATGAAACCCGGAGGTTGAGCCATATACACCTCTTCCTGCAATATACCATGTAAAAAAGCATTCTTTACATCAAGTTGTCTCAAATTCCAACCAAAATGAGCTGCTATTGCTAGCACAAGTCTCACAGTTGTTGGTTTAACAACTGGACTAAAAGTCTCTCCATAGTCTAGTCCTCCCTCTTGGTTAAACCCTTTGGCTACCAAGCGAGCCTTATACCTCCCTATCGAACCATCAGCATTCTTCTTAATTTTGAAAACCCATTTGCACCCAACAAGGTTTTTCTGTACTGGAAGTGGAACTAAACTCCATGTAGACTGAGTATTGAGCGCAACTAATTTTTCTTGTATTGCATCAACCCATACTTTACACTTTAAAGCAGATTTGTATGTTGTAGGTTCAACAGTAGCTAAATCCACTCTTCCATGTTCATGAATTGTAGTCAGTAATGCCTTCTTTTTGAAAATGCCATTCTTGGATCTAGTTTGCATCGGATGCAAATTTAATGGAGGAATGGAGAACACTACTTGGAAATTCTCAGATTGGATCTCAGGAACCACAGGGAGTTGAGGAGTTAAAACATGTTCCCTTGCATTAATGGATTGTATTGAAGGTGAAGGAGTAGTGTTTATGGATAATGGGGAAGAGTCAATGTTTAAGGAAGGAACAGGTTGTAAAGCTGGAGATTTGGGGGAGACTAACACATTATCAAGGGTAGTGACTGGTGTTGGAAAGACTGATTGTGGCACATGGGATGTAGGAAGGTCAGATGGTCGGTTTGAGACTAGAATGGAATATGGAAATTCAGATTCATCAAACAAAACATGTCGAGAAATATAAACTTTCTGCTTAGTGGCATCATAGCATAAGTACCCCTTGTACTTTGATGCATACCCTAGAAAAAGACACTTTGTCGTTCGAGGTTGCAACTTAGTGGTATTAAGAGGTCTTAACAGGGGGTAACAAGAACAACCAAAGACTTTGAGATGGCTAATGTCAGGGACAGAACTATAAAGCATCTCAAATGGCGACTTGTGGTTCAATGTTTGTGATGGCATTCGATTAATAAGGTACATTGATGTTTGACAAGCAAATGACCAGAAAGGGGCAGGTAAATGAGATGTTTGGAGGAGAGTGATTGTGGTTTCAATAATATGACGATGTTTCCGTTCAGCCAACCCATTTTGCTCTAGGGTATATGGACAAGACAATTGGTGACTAATACCCTTAGTAGCAAGGAAAGTTTGTAATTGGTTCCCGACAAATTCTCCCCCCCCATCACTTTGAAGTGTCTTTATGGAAACTGAGAAATGATAAAGAATAGACTGATAGAATGTAGCAAATGTAGAACAAACATCAGTTTTATTAACAAGTGGGAAAATCCAACAAAATCGAGTACATTGATCTATGAAGGTAACATAGTACTTAAAGCCATCTATAGAGAGACAGGGAGCCGGACCCCATACATCACTATGAACAACATCAAAAGGGTGAACAGGTTTACATGTGGCTGAGGTAAAGGGTAACTTGCTAATTTTTCCCGCAAGACAATTGGAACATAATGTAGGTGTGGAATCAGCAACACTAGTGATGTTGGACTTCTTAAGCATAAGGGAAACAACATTATTTGAAGGATGACCTAATCTATGGTGCCATAGACTCGAAATTACTTGTTTTCCAAGATATGCAGCAGCTGAGAAAGCCTTTGTGGGATGAGAGGATGGTTGGATGAGAATGGGATACAATCCATTATTGCAGAGAACCTTGAATAATATTCTCCCTGTGGCTTTGTCCTGAATCCAAAAACACCAAGCATAAAAAATCAGCCAACAATTATTGTCAAGGCAGATTTTATGCACAGAGAGTAAATTTTGAGATATCTTAGGTACATAAAGAACTGAAATCAATTTTAGAGTACGAAATGGAGTCTGTAATATGGAAAATCCTCTATGAGACACTGGCAAACCTTCACCACTTGCAGTTTGAATCATCTCGGATGATGGAAAAAGAGTTGCCAAGGACAAATTATTCAAGTCTGCAGTCATGTGATTTGTTGCACCTGAGTCTGTGAGCCATACTTGCTGAGATAAATTGGATTCCACTGGTGAAACAGAAGCATTGACATGCCTAGCATTCATGCATCCAGAGTTGGAAGTGATGTTTGCATTGCGGAAATGGCAAAACTGTGCACTGTGATTCCTTTTTCCACAGATTTGACACCCTTCAGTAAATGCAGAATCAGTATTTCGAAATCGACATGTATCTGCAAGATGCCCATACTTGCCACAATTTGACATGGATTACCAGTATTAGGCAACGACTGAGTAGGTGAATTACCAAGAATCCTACGCACATGATTCAGGTAAAAAGACCTGTTGTTTCCAAATTTAGGTCCACCTTGGCCATACTGAAACTTTCCTTTGTTCTTGTTTTTGTTATAGAATGGTTTATATTGAGAACCACCATAGTTATTGCTATAAGAAGAAGATGCACCGGTATGAGTATAAGAAGGAGACTGATGACCAAAGTTGCCCTTGAAACTTGTCGGAGAACCACCAGTATCAGCAGCCATTGCAGTAAGAAATGAAGGGGCAGAAGTACTTTCAATCATTGTTTCCTCAGCAAGTAATTGGGCTCTCAAATCTTTCAGAGATATAACATGTTCTCTGCCTCTGATGATTGATCGAACCGTATTATACTCAGATGGTAAACCAGTAAGAGTAAGAATTACAATATCATCATCATCATCAAATTTAACCCCAGCCGCAGAAAGATGATCTCTACCCTCCTTGATTCTTTGTAATTAGCAAGAAATGGAATCATTGCCCTTTTTGATATTCTGCAATTCTGATTTCATTTGGAAGATACTTGTTCTTGTAACAGTCGAAAATTGCTCCTTGAGCCGTGTCCAAAGATCTTGTGCACTGGTACTCCCGATGGCACAAGAAATCGCAGGTGATGAAAAAGTTGCAGTAATGAGCTGCATCAAGGCTCGATCGTGCATCTTCCAAATCTTGTAGTCATCAGAGTCTTGGGAAGACCCAATTTCATCCGGACAATGTGTGAATCGAGCAGGACAATGTGTGGAACCATCCACAAATCCCATGATTCCATACCCCTCGAGCAAAAGCTCCATCTGAAAATGCCAAACCAAGTAGTTTGTCTCATCAAACTTGACCGTGACAGATGTTGACACAGTAGAAATAAGAGAGGTAATGGGAGATTGAACAATTTGCAGTTGAGAGGCAGAAACCATTGCTGCAAGAAAACCAAAAACTCGTAGCAGAATGGTGATTGCGAACTTTTGTCGAACAGTTGGCGTGCACGAAAACAGACGCCAAGAATGACGAGCTATGAGATCTACAATAATCTCCACAGAAAATAGAGGAAGCAGAAGGCAGCAAGAAGATCAGAAATAGAGAGCGGAAGCAAACCAAGATCAGAAAATCGCACGATTAGCTATACCAGCAACGATACCATGTTAGCACGATCAGAATATTACACGATCAGAAATCATAGCTTGGTTAACATGCTCTGATTCCATGTTAACCAAGCTGTGATTTCACAGTATTGTTCTAAGAATATTAAGAGAGAGAGAGAGAGAGAGAGATTAAAAAATCCAATCGGGAAATAACAAATTTCATCTAGAAGAACCACTCTTTCGACAAAGGAAGGTACCGAGTAAGCCACTGTATTACAATTGCGTGAAGTTTAAGAACGCCGTTTTCCTTTAAGAACCACTCTCTCTGTCTCTAGTGGGAGAAAAGGCCTTCAGCTAAACACTCCGTTTTCCTCTTCTCCTACTCCCTCCACCCTTCAAAGCCTCATGTTGAATTCGGAGAAAATGGAAATCCCAGGTTCCAAATCCAAGCACAGCCAAAATCGGACCCTTCCTCCCAGGAGGGGACTGGTTAAGATCAGGATAATCAAGGGCTTGGTCAAGTCACTGGCTTCCATGGCGGGCGGGCAAGCTCGAAAGCCGAATAAATATGGAGGGTTCCTGAGCTCCAGCTCCCAAACCCCAGCTGAAACCCCAAGTGGGTATTGCTCAGATGTTTAATCTGATACTCCCCCTTTGTGATTGTAACTGTGTAATATATAATTTGTTCATTTTTTAATTTATTGATCTTTGAGTTTATGGGATTTGACGGAAGATTTCGGGGAAGGGATTCCGTTCCGTATCATCCGTCTATGTAAGACACGAAGAGCAACCTCGTTGCATTCATATACCACATAGGATGCGGAGATCTCTTAACGTGTCTTGAGCGGACGGATGACGTGACACAGAATTTCATGTCTAGAATTTCTCGGAACACGAGGGATTGGGGTCGGGGTTAAGAGATAAATTTGGGGAAGTGGGTTTGCTATGTTGGTGTGTGCCTGTAGGCTATTTTGTTGCAAAAGTGATATAAGCTGTCTGGGTTTTGTACAGTATTACAGTGATGTAGAAGCAGAGTGAAGTTCTGTGTTTTCTATGTACCCATTTTGTTCAAACTTCAAATACAATTATTTACTTTCCAATTTTATAGCCAGATCTGTGTTGCTTGGTACGTTGGGAGTTGGATTTGAGCATTAATTTGACATTTTTTTGGTAAACAATGGCACTTCGATATTGGTTTCAGTAAGAGAGAAAGGTGACAGTTAAAACCAATCATGTATATTGCAGCTTGTAATTGCTCTCTCTCTCTCTCTCTCCTCCTTTTTGGGTACAAAGCAATTTTTGGTAACTTTGATTTGTTTCATTGAGGAATTTTTTTAGTATACTCAAAATTCGAGTCATGTGATGCATTTACATTATAACATGTGATATATAAGTTTCGGTTGTTGATAATTCGTGATGTGCAAATTTTTACCGACTCCAAATTTGTTAAAGCTATAGTTAATGCACCTAGCATAATCATTCTTTATTTTTATTTTTAGGCCAAAAATAGTGACTCTAAATAATTTGGCCTTTTGAAGGATATTGCTAATGCCCAAACAAAAGGAGGGCTTAAATAATAATGTAAGGAAAGTGTTTTTAAGACGTTATTTTTCTACTTTTGTACGTCCTTGTTTATTTTTAGTGTTATATTGAATGATCCAAGAGATAAAGGTAAACAAGATGCGCAGAGAAATGATATGCTTATAAATAGAGCTTGATTCCCAAAAAGTGTTGGTTTTGGGGGGCTTCATGCTAAAATCCCCTTGAGTATTTAACTTTCTTGATTTCTTTCTATAAAAAACCCCTGACACTCTTATGTTTTTTTTTTTTGGTCAAATTGTACAATATTATTAAATTGTAATAGAAACGTTAACATATTGAGCAAGAGATTAAAAAATCCAATCAGGAAATAACAAACTTCATCTATAATAACCACTCTCTCAAACGACAAAGGAAGCTCCACCGAGTGAGCCACTTTATTACAATTGCGTGAAGTGTAAGCGAACTCGAAACACTCCAATTCTAATGCACGTCCTACAAAATAACTTCAATATTAACATCCGTTTCCAATTCCCTCTCAGCGTACATACGGATAAAATTAGAGGAATCTAACAGTCCCATGTGTTTTGACTAGTCGGTATTTGGTAGTTGCTACTTCTCCTAAATTTATAGTCCCGTTTCCTTATCAGCCAGATTAAGTGATAGGAGGAGATTTGTTTGCTCGATTGAGTAGCGCCTTTTGGTGAAATTGGATTCCTTCCTCTGTGGTAAATTTTCAAGCCAAACACGTGGACAACACAAGGATGATGTAGAGCATGTGTGGCTGTTAGACTTCATACTTGTGACAACCTGCTCTGATACCATGAAGAAAGTTGAGGTTCTACCATAAATTCAACTGACAATATGAAGAGCAGTACATACACATGCAAGTCAACAGTGTTTTTGCATGTTTTAAGATAAGGGGATTGAGATTAACAAAACGATTAGTATAATTTGGACACTTTCTAAGTTAATTGAGGAAATCTATGGGATCTTATTGTACACAATTATCGAATATTTTCTGTTTTGGCGTCACTTTCTAATCATTCCTTCAAAATATGTTTGTTGGGAAAGATGAGAAAATATGATTGTAGGCACAAGAAATGCCTGTTAAATAATTAGATACCCAGAAAAGCTTAAAGCTTGGATTAAAATATTGTCTTTCTAGGCAAGGAATAACAAGAAATTGTATTCAATTGGTTGATTAGTCAATGATTTTTCAACCATGTTGGCTTAGCGTGTGACATAGATTGAGAAAGTAGGACCACACATGTGTCCCCATGTCCCTTTATACTTTTTTAAGCTGCCATAGGTGATAGGCCTGAGGCCAAGCTTAATTTTTAAATCCAAGTCGTTTGAAAAAGTTTGTTTCTGTTCACGCTTCACTTTGACCTCTCCAATTCCAAAGGGTGCTTAGTGATTTGATATGTGAACTTCTGAAATTTGTGAAAGAAGGTGTTGGATATCTTTTAGAATTAATTGAATCCGGCAATGAATTTGGACATGGGGTCCTTGAGTTTCCTACTATGTGTAATATTTAAAAAACACAGTGCTCTCTCGCACAAAACAAAACCAAAATAAAAGCTTTCGCACTTTAAGAACGAAGCCTCAACTCTATTCTTTATATATCTCTTGTCGAAACTTATTCTTTGACTCTTCTTTGATTGTTGATGGAGGCAATGGTGGTTCTTCCGACGGAAGAATAGTTAGAGCTCCTAGGTTTTGGGAATGTATCTTTATTTTGGGTCTTTATTTTGTTGTTTGGTCACTCCATGCTTAACTTTTTTTTTGACCATTTTTTTACCCTGGTTTATTAATGTAATTGCTCTCTCTCCCGACCTTTTTGGGTACAAAGCAACTTTTGGTAACTTTCATTTGTTTCATTGAGGAATTTTTTTTAGTATACTCAAAATTTGAGTCATGTAACCAAATAAATTAAAGTTCTTTTTTGCACTTACATTATGACATGTGATATATAAGTTTCGGTTGTAGATAATTCATGATGTGCAAATTTTTACCGACTCCAAATTTGTTAAAGCTATAGTTAATGCACCTAGCATAATCATTCTTTATTTTTAGGCCAAAAATAGTGACTCTAAATAATTTGGCCTTTTGAAGGATATTGCTAATGCCCAAACAAAAGGAGGGCTTAAATAATAATGTAAGGAAAGTGTTTTTAAGACGTTATTTTTCTACTTTTGTATGTCCTTGTTTATTTTTAGTGTTATATTGAATGACCCAAGAGATAAAGGTAAACAAGATGTGCAGAGAAATGATATGCTTATAAATAGAGGTTGATTCCCAAAAAGTGTTGGTTTTGGGGGGCTTCATGCTAAAATCCCCTTGAGTATTTAACTTTCTTGATTTCTTTCTATAAAAAAACCCTAACACTCTTATGTATTTTTTTTTTGGTCAAATTGTACAAGAACCACTCTCTCAAACGACAAAGGAAGCTACCGAGTGAGCCACTTTATTACAATTGCGTGAAGTGTAAGTGAACTCGAAACACTCCAATTCTAATGCACGTCCTACAAAATAACTTCAATATTAACATCCGTTTCCAACTCCCCCTCAGCGTACATACGGATAAGATTATAGGAATCTAACAGTCCCATGTGTTTTGACTAGTTGGTATTTGGTAGTTGCTACTTCTCCTAAATTTAACTTGTTTTGGTTGGCTCTATGTGTACTCGTGTTCGAAGAAGGTTGAGGTTCCATCATAAAATTAATTGATAATATGTAGAATAATCTAATTACTTATAAGCATATGCAAGGTCCATTCTTCTCCAATGTGAGATTTAATCTCAACACGTGTCCTTCCCCCGGTAAATCGGGGGGAAGCAAGGCCTGCGGTTCCCACTAATCCAGTCACTTCTCGGGGAGGAAGTTGGTCCATCTAATTGAGCCCCCCCAATAGTCCCCTTTCCCTATCAGCCAAATTAAGTGATAGGAGGAGATTTTGTTTGCTCGATTGAGCAGAGCCTTTTGGCAAAATTGGATTCCTTCCTCTGTGTGGTAAATTTTCAAGCCTAACACGTTGACAACACAAGGATGATGTAGAGCATGTGTGACTGTTAGGCTTCAAATTTGTGACAACCTGCTCTGATACCATGAAGAAAGTTGAGGTTCTACCATAAAATCAACTGACAATATGAAAAGCAACGTAATTACTTATAAACACATGCAAGTCAACAATGTTTTTGCACGTTTTAAGATAAGGGGATTAAGATTAACAAAACGATTAGTATAATTCGGACACTTTCTAAGTTAATTGAGGAAATCTATGGGATCTTATTGTACACAAATATCGAATATTTTCTGTTTTGGCGTCACTTTCTAGTCATTCCTTCAATTGGTTGATTAGTCAATGATTTTTCAACTATGTTGGCTTAGTGTGTTACAGATTGAGAAAGTGGACAACACATTTGTCCCCATGTCTCTATGTACTTCTTTAAGCTGCTATAGGCCTAAGGCCAAGCTTAATTTTTAAATCCAAGTCGTTTGAAAAAGTCTGTTTCTGTTTACACTTCACTTTGCCCTCTCCAATTCCAAAGGGTGCTTAGTGATTTGATATATAAACTTCTGAAATTTGTTAAAGAAGGTGTTGGATATCTTTTAGAATTGATTGAATCCGGCAATGAATTTGGACTACGATGTGAATATTTAAAAAATGCAGGGCTCTCTCGCACAAAACAAAATCAAAACAAATGCTTTCGCACTTTGAGAACGAAGCTTCAACTCTATTCTTTATATATCTCTTGTCGAAACTTATTCTTTGACTCTTCTTTGATTGTTGATGGCGGCGATGGTGGTTCTTCCGACGGAAGAATAGTTAGAGCTCCTAGGTTTTGGGGATAAATCTTTATTTTGGGTCTTTATTTTGTTGTTTGGTCAGTCCATGCTTAACTTTTTTTTGGACCATTTTTTTACCCTTGTTTATGATAATAACTTATCATATATATATATATATATGTATGTATGTATGTATGTAAAGAATTTGTGTTAACACCAAGGCTTTAGTTTGTAATTCGGTTGAAATATCTATTGTAATCAAAATTAATTTTAATCTTCCTAATTTGTCCCCAGTTCCCATGTTACATATCTATAATTCTTTCTTTGACAAAAAGAACATGATATTATAAACTATACGAAGCTTTTTTTTGTCTTGGAATTTGTAGAAATTTGTTATGTTCTATGGTTTTTTGTACGCAGTACTTTATTAATTTATTACAATATTAATTCTTTATTGGGTCCTTTATCAGTAGTAAACAATTATTCTCAATAGGGCAGTTGAGACTTATTTTATTTTGAAAGGTCGTCCTCTTTCTCTCGATTAAATAAGGGAATCAATTTAATCTATCTTGATGGGTCGTCCTGTTGATTAAATAAGCCAATCAAATGGTTTTAATTAGCTAATGCCAACCATCAGATTAGAATAACAAACAAAAGATTGGAGCCACGTATGTTTTCAGGAATTTGGGATACAATTTTCTCACGTGCCAGGCCACAGAAGCTTCGATTTTAAAGCAACTCTCTTTAATCTTTATTTATTTGTCACTTTCTTTATCCTTTTGGAAGAAAATTAGGGACTCATCGATGCTTATGTGTCTCATATATGTCACGCAGGGAGCCACTGCCAACATCACAGGGAGGAGGGATCACAATATTCTTGTATGACATGAAGTTGAATAGGGATCCCATTGTTAAACCAAGTTTGAAAAACTCAGTTCCCGCCACAACAAACATATGCGATAACCATGGAATCAGTCAAGGTTCATCTCCATCCATCCCATGACTGTTTGAATATTTTTGAATTCAAAGTATGATAATATTGTGATTTTGTATTTTCTGTAATTTATCTTTGTGGTTTGTTTTGAAGACTTTGTTCTTCATTCAAACTCTACTTGTAAAGTTCTATATAGACGTTAAATCAATACAAGCTCAGTAACGAGCACAATTCTTATATGGTATCATCCTTCTTCTAGTCTCACAACACATTTTTCGTAAATACAATGGCTTCTTCTGCTGCCCTTGCCAACGTTTCTGCTTTTCTTCCTTTGAAACTGGATCGCCATAACTATCCTTTGTGGCGAGCTCAGTTTGTTCCGTTACTTCGAAGTCGCAGTTTGATGTCCTTTGTTGATGGCACCTCAAAGTAGGGGGTGAAACTCAGGTGGGTTGGGCGGGTTGGAAGGTTAACCCAATCCTAACCCAATTTTTACAATTCGAGCTTGGGTTTGGGTTGGGTGTCATTCGGGTTTATCTGGGCTTGAGTTTAATTAGGTTCGGGTTTACTTGGGTTGGGTTCGGGTTGCCCAACTATTTTGAGTATAATCTTGTAACAACTTACTTTCCAAGAATTTCTTAAAAAAATTAAGCCAAGTAGTGTTAAAGCTAGTTAACTTTAATTTCATAAATAAATCAACGTTGATGAGCAATTGCTTCGAGACACAAAGAATTTAGGTTTTGGAGACTAATGATTATAAAGCTTTAGGATTTAGAGACAATGAATATGGGTTGACTAATCAAAGCCCTTTATTCCTTAAAAGCTTAAGTAATTATAAATGGTAATTTATTAAAAAATATTAAAAAGGCCGTTAATTTTTGGACTTAGCCCACTTGGATGTAGTATGAGCATTAATTGATATGGGTTACAATTTGGTTAGATTGAGTTTGGTTAATCGGGTTGGGTTGGGTTGGGGATGGACGGGCAAATGATCAACCCAACCCAACCCAATCAATGAACAAATTGAAATTGAATTGGGTTCGGGCGGGTTATAACTAAAAAAAACTTGCTTGTTCGGGTTGGATATAGGCGGGTTATAACCATTCTTGAACTGTTCAATGCATGCTGCGTTGTCTTCATAGATCATCGTCGGGATGTCAATGAGGGGTAAAGATCATATAAGCTTTGAATATAGCCCACAATTGTTCTTAACCAAAAGCATTCTCGAGTTGCTTCGTTTAGGGCGAGAATTTCAACATGGTTAGACGAAGTGGCAACTAAGGTCTGTTTAGTTTACCTCCAAAAGATTGCGATGCCTCCAACGGTAAGGACATAACCCGTTTGTGAATGTGCCTTGTGCGGATCAGATAAGTATCATGCGTCGACATAACCAAAAAGGTGAGAATCGACTTGAGATAAGTAGGTGCGACATCACTCGAGGATCTGTAGGGATAGAACAAGCCCAAAATCGTAGTACCATTAAGCTAACGGAAAATGTCTTTAATACCAGTCCAGTGTCTGCGTGTTGGTGCATTATTCTATCTTGCCAAAAGATTAACAGCGAAGGAGATGTTGGGTATAGTGCATTGAGCTAAGTACAATAAAACGTATATCGCACTTAGATAAGGAAATTCAGGCTTCAAAATCTCTTCATCATCCTCATTCGGATGGAAGGGATCTCGTTTTGCATCTAGTGATCGAATGACCATAGGAGTACTTGAAGGCTTCGCTTTATCCTCGTTAAAACGATGCAACACCTTTTGGGTGTAGTTTGATTGATGTACTAAGATTCTATCCGAACATGCTTTATCTCGAGACCGAGACAGTATCAGTCTTTCCTAGATTTTTAATCTCAAATTCCGACTTCAGGTGCGTGGTAGTTCTCGTGAGCTCTTTAGGAGTTCCGATGAGATTCATGTCATCGACATATATTGCAACTATCGCAAAATCGGAATGTGACTTCTTAAGGAACACACAAGGGTGTAGTTAGTTGTACACATATCCCTGACTAGTCAAATACTCACTCAGACGGTTATACCACATTTTTCTGGATTGCTTCAAACCGTAGAGTGAACGCCCCAATGGAATTGAGAGCATGTTTTGGAGTTTGAAAATATTTGATCTAGTCAATGTAAGTTATTTGGGAACTTTCATATAAATTTCCGTATCAATATCCCCATAAAGAAATGCAGTTACTACGTCCATAAGCTGCATACTCAGTTTTTCGGAAACTACCAAACTGATAAGGTAGCGAAAAGTAATCACATCCATAACGGGTGAATAAGTTTCATTATGTTAATTAAATAAGCTAATCAAATGGCTTTAATTAGCTAATGCTAACCATCAGATTAGAATAATAAACAAAAGATTGGAGCCACATATGTTTTCCGGAATTTGGGATACAATTTTCTCACATGCCAGGTCACAGAAGCTTCGATTTTAAAGCAACTCTCTCTTTAATCTTTATTTATTAATTTGTCACTTTCTTTATCCTTTTGGAAGAAAATTAGGGACTCATCGATGCTTATGTGTCTCGTATATGTCACGCAAGGAACCACTGGCAACATCACAGGGAGGAGGGATCACAATAGTCTTGTATGACATGAAGTTGAATAGGGATCCCATTACTTAATATACAAGGGAATGAGAGTCGTGTTGTAGTGCTTGTAACGACAATCGACCGTGCGCATGCTAGCGACAACTAATTATGTAAGCGAATGACAATCAATCATGCGACACGAAGTCAAAATTAGACCACCAATCCTAAATTTTCCTCAACGAATTAGTCTTCCTCTAAAAAGACTTGTGTACATGGAACATACACGTTGGAATATAGGAGTAGAAAATAATGAAGTAGGAGAAAGAATTAAATTAAAGTCCGTCGACATTGTTACCCAAAATTCAAGGGTTGCAACTATCCATGACATATATGATAGTGAACGACTAACTAATTAATCTCTATGTTTGGCATTGCCATTTCTCTTATCATCTAGGGTTAAAGCTTGGAAGGTCGTCTATTCTACGTCTTGTACATGACGAGATATTTATATTCACTGCTTTCACTTAAATCGAACCAAACTATGCGCTGCCTAATAAGTTGTTCGATTGCAGTTAATTGATCGAATATATTGTATCCGTCCCTAAGTTACGTGTCGACGTGATTAATGTGAACAGAAAAATATCAATTTATTTCTTCTACATCATATGTATTGAACTTTTGATTGATTATTGCAATGTAATATTGAATTGAGTAGATAGCCGCAGTTCCTCTAACGCTGCACTTGACTCTTTCGAGTCTTCTAGTTCTAGACTTCGGATAACAACAGCTAAAGTAAGGATAGCAATCTGATGGAAAAGTTTGATTTAATTGTTTGTTATGAGCCATTTTCTAGATGCAGATGAATATATAAACGTCAAGTTTCTTGACTGCCAAGCAAGCAAAAGTAGTAAGATAGTGATTTCTCAAAGTATTAAACACTGATGCATGTTCATTCAACTGTTTGATGCAACAAGATTTTCTTAGCACGACTTTCTAACATTTTCGTTTTTTTTTTTTTTTTTAAGGATTTAAGACAAGGAAGAAATCTCACGAGTTTTATCATATTAAGTTGATTTAAATGTTTAATTGTTTGTATAATTGGCATGTACGAACTATAAAAAAATTGATATTATGTTTGGCTAATTTTTCTTTACTCAAAGCACTTGATATAAAGTAATAAAAGAAATTGCACTAGGATGAGAATTCAAATTGAGTGTAAAGAGTTGATCATATTGTTTTTGCCAACTTAACTAAACTTACGTATATAATTTCATGGTTAAAATGAGGCATTTGAGAATTTATTTTGTCTTCTCTTTTGAGTTGATAAAACTGTTCTTCATACAATAAGTATGTGATTACCAAGTTGATAATTAATAGCAATATAAAGAGTAGCGGATAGAGTTTATCATAGCGGTGGAAAGTAATCATGCCTATGCACTTTAGTGCGGGTTCGACTCCACCGATTCTTCTTCCTTCTAACGACTAACTATTTAACCCACTAACATTGTCGTCTTAAAAAAAAAAAAAAAGCAATATTTTTCGGTATGCCCTTCATGTAAACAGTATACCTTATTAGAACACAATTAGTATGACATATCAAGACCTCAATTCATTTGCCTGACTTCAGAATTCAAATGTTCTTTCTTATTTTTTTTTGTTGATTCACAACAAAATAAACCTCTCAAAGTCTTCTTCTCTCTTGTTGTCTGATAAAGATATGTAAATTATTTTCTCTATGTATATGTACAACTGAACTTGAAAACATTTTGAGCAAAATAATGAGATATTGGAAGAGACTATTAGGCGAAAGTGTACGGAAGAAAATTGTATATTTTGAGATAGTTCATGTGATTTTTGGGCATGACCTATCCTAGCATGGAGTATGTAAATTCTGTGCACACGCCAACATTTGAAGGGCCTTGGGGACAAACTATAGTCTATACTAGAATTCATGTCCGTGTGCTGCGACGGGTCGAAAACTTTGTCATGTAATTAACAAATACATATACAAAATGGGTAAGTAAAAGAGTCCATGAATTTCCATAGTGTACCAAGTTGGTAAAAATGTACTCCAACATGACCAGCTCAAAAGGAGATTCCTCCACTCTCAATATGTTTTATCGTTTGCAAATGTAGTGTATCATTTTCTTCAGGCATGCGTTGAGTTTAAACATGTAGGACAACACTAATCACAACTACAAACACTAACAATTGTGCTAAAGAATTATAAAGAAAACTCATGTACCATATAAGAACAAACCTCACAACTGGTCTGAGGAACTGTTTTTTCAAAGAGACCCATTACAATGCGATCTGAAAGAAAACAAACCTGTACATTTTCTCTGCCAAGTAAAATCTACTGCAAGTGATGAACAAAACACAAAGTTCTCAACTTTAATTTAAGGGAAGTGTTATTGGCACTTCAAAAATCTCATTCTACACTCCTCACAAGTGTATTTTTGTTTCCAAATATAGAAAGTTTGGAGTGTAAAATGAGATTCTTGGAGTGCCAATAACAATTTCCTAATTTAATTATTATCAAATATTGAAGGAAATTAACAACTACCCAGAAATACTTGCTCAAAATTAATTGATAATATGAATAATTTAATTACACAACATCTATCTACCAAGTTTTTTACAACAGCTGATGAACAAAACCCAAAGTTCTTAGCTTAATTTGATCTCACCATTTAATTGGAAGAAATAAAAAATTACACAGAGATGTTTGCACACAATTAATTGATGAAACGATCAATTGGGCAATAAAAAATTAATGGTGCAGTGAACATAATAAAACACGACCTAGTACTCCCTCCTCCTCTCTCTCTCTCTCTCTGTGCAAAGGCGGCATGGCTCTCATTCATCAAACTCTCAGCGAATGACAGCCACCTAGATCCATCCTAATCCGTCCCAAACCCATAGGACAAAATTAACCTTCCAAAATTATCCTTTGAAACTCGAATCTCATCTCACTTTATCATTTGAAACTCAAATCTTGTTTTACTTTATCCTTTAAAACTCAAATCTCGTCTGGAACTCAAAAAGGAAAAGAAAAAAAAAACAAGAAAGAAGAATACATTCTGTTAGTGATAATTGGATGGCCCACTCCTTTGTAATTTCCAGTCCAACCCAACCCAAAAGCCAGCTCCACCCAGCTCCAGTGTATATAGGCCTACTAAGAGTTTGGGCCCTCAAACTCAAAGACTAATCTTGCAAGTTCAACGGAAAGAAAACTGAAATTTTCTTGACCCATGAAAAAGAATAAACCAAAACTTGACTTGTGAATTCTTGACTCTGCCTTTTCCACAAATATATATTTTTTAATACTTCGATATTTTTATAGTAAGAAGGAAAAGTTCGACTAAGCCACACAATAAGCAATCTAATCTGATATTAAATTCGTCATCCATGAGATTTGAACCTAAGATTTCTCACTTTGAGATGAAGAAAAATATCATCAGACCGTAATACTGAGTTGTTTTCACGGTCAAATTTGAACGTTGAAAAGTTGAAAGAAAATCAAAAGAAGCGAAAAACACAAAAAGCGAAAGAGTGCGGTGGCGGTCAGGCACTGGTTGTGGTACCAAATGGCCCCTCCATAGCTTTTGCTCTCCATTTTCAGGCGGTCACTCCACCCTTTCCATTTCCATCTCTCTTTCTTTCTATCTCTTCTGCGTTTGTCAGCGCGAGAACTCCGCAGGGCTTTCTTCATTTTCTTTCTGTCAGAGGATTAAAAGGAAGGAAGAAAGAGATGGAGGGTGCGCAAAAAGAAGGGATTCCTCTGTATGGAGGCAAGTATATACAGTACAATATTCTGGGTAATCTCTTTGAAGTCTCCTCCAAGTATGTTCCTCCTATTCACCCAGTCGGTCGCGGTGCTTATGGCATCGTTTGGTATCTCCCTCCCTCCCTCCCTCCCTCTCTCAACTTTTTTGCTTTCATTTTTGACATTGGTTTTGGTCTGGAAGTGGTATCTGTTTGGATTCTGGGAAACGCAGGGTTGGATTTTTGAGCATGAAATTGAAATGTTTGGTTTCAAAATTGAAATGGGAAGGCTTTAGCTTTGTGGGAATTTGCTTTTCTTGAGCCCCAAAAGGATAGATTTTGGATTCCTATACTGTTACTGCATGTTTTGATCAATTTTGAGAGGTTTCATAGGGAGTAAGTGTTTTCTTTTTTTTCAATGAGAGGTTAATGTTTTCCATTTGGCAGCTGTGCAACAAACTCTGAGACAAAGGAAGAAGTTGCAATCAAGAAGATTGGGAATGCATTTGACAATAGGATTGATGCGAAGAGGACGCTTCGAGAGATAGAACTCCTTTGCCATATGGATCATGACAATGTAAAACCTTTCGCATTCTGTCACATATCACATATCCAAATTTAGCTAAATGATAACCAAAAATTGAAATTTTTATTGAAGAAGGTTTTGTTGTTAAGAATAGTTGAACTTGCCTGTTAGATTGTTTAACTGTGAATAAGAAATAATTGCATTGTTGTTTTGCAGGTTATCAAAATTAAGGACATCATAAGGCCAGCAGATAGGGAAAAGTTCAATGATGTTTACATTGTGTATGAATTGATGGACACTGACTTGAATCAGATAATAAACTCCAGCCAGGCTTTGATAGATGATCACTGTCAAGTAAGTTGCTTGTTTTTATACTGTGGATATCGTTTTGAAGGAAATCCAGACATAAACATTAGACATAGGGGTAGGTAGAATGAAATGAATATTTGATTTCTGCTAGTTTTGCTGCAATTATGAAATTTCTTGCTTGTGTTTGGTTATCTCTCCGTCTCCCTCTTGGGATGATACGTAGACTATGTATTGGTCATGTTGTATTCGCAACATTTATAGTATGAATTACCATGTAAATTCTGTTGAAATAAAGGTTTACATCACTTAAATTTTAAGCAAAATATAATGTCTGGCAGTATTTCCTGTATCAATTACTGCGAGGATTGAAGTACATACACTCTGCAAATGTTTTGCACCGCGATCTGAAACCAAGCAACCTGCTTCTCAGTGCAAATTGTGATCTTAAGATTTGTGACTTTGGGCTTGCAAGAACTACATCAGAGACAGATTTCATGACAGAATATGTTGTAACTCGTTGGTATCGAGCCCCTGAGTTACTACTCAACTGTTCAGAATACACTGGAGCAATTGATATTTGGTCAGTAGGGTGCATCTTCATGGAGATTCTTAGGAGGGAACCACTGTTTCCTGGTAAAGACTATGTTCAGCAGTTGAGTCTCATAACTGAGGTAAACGCATTTTCCATCGTATTCTATAGCAACTCTTGAACTTGATAGAAGTGATTTAGCAGAAGCAGAGTATTATTTATTGTCGATATTCTTTAGAAGGGATGTCAACTAGTTACAAAATTTGGAAGTTTATGCTGTTAATTTTATGATTTTGATGTTTCAATTTCTTGATTGTTCAAATATAGCTCCTAGGTTCACCAGATGAATCCGATCTTGGCTTTTTAAGAAGTGATAATGCCAGGAAGTATGTTAAGCAGCTCCCACATGTCCCGAAGCAACACTTTGCCGAGAAATTCCCAAATTTCTCGCCACTGGCAATTGATCTTGCAGAAAGAATGCTAGTTTTTGATCCAAGCAAACGTATTACTGGTAAGTCTCGTACTCTTAGCATTTAATAACACTCAATCTGGAATTTTCTCATTCATTTTCAAGGTACTAAACATCTGTCCTTTTCATTTACTATGCATGAAAAGTGGAGGAAGCACTGAATCATCCGTTTTTATCAAGTCTTCACGAGATCAATGAGGAACCTATTTGCCCATCTCCATTCGTCTTTGACTTTGAGCAGGCATCGCTGGATGAAGAAGATATAAAGGAGCTTATATGGAGGGAGTCACTACACTTCAATCCGGATAATATGTTGGGATAATTTTCTCAACTGCGGCCTGTATTCTCTTTCTGTTGTGTTTTTCACTGACTAGCATCGTGTTTGAAGGATGTTTTTGGTAATGGAAGGTTGGTAATGTATCTCATATGTTTGCGATTCTATATGAGAAGGTCAACTAGGGAGATGGGGTTCTCCTTCGCGTTGAGAGGATGAAACGACAGTTTGTTGACAAGAAGTAGTATCATTGTGTGAAGCGTCTGCAATCTGGATTCATTCAACCTAAGAATCTAGTAGGTGTTGAGGGTTGGTGTGTAGAAGAGAAGGCTTCGTTCTCCCAGCCTTCGTTGGTTTTCGATGTGTTTGTATGTTGTAAAATCCATTATGATTCAACAGTTTTAACCAAACGAAAGTGAAAGTAAAGGATATACCAGTTTGTTTTCATCTTTATATTTATTTGGATTGGAGTTTTTTATGACAGCCTTCTGAGTAAATTGACGTTCCTTTCGGTCCTAATGAAACGTATTATGGTCATCACTAAAACGCAAACGCAATTTATGACGTTCATGCCACTCCAAAGTTAGTAGTATTATGATCTAGTTGTTTTTCTTTTCGTTTATAAGTAAGAGGTCTTAGGTTTGTATCTCATGAGAAATTTTAGTTCGAATCTCATGATTAATGAGTTCGATACCAATTTTTTTATTACCATCTGTATGCATATTAATAAATTACACTAACTCCCTTTGAGAATTTTTTTTCACTTTCACATCATCCTCCTTTTTATTGGATGTCTTATACAAAGTATGGACGAATTTATGTGTAACCGGTCCTATAATTTTTGTAAGATGTCCAGTAAGAAAGAGACCCATATATTCAATTCCTTTATATATATATATATATTTATTTATTTAACAAACGATATTAGTTATACTAAAGGAAAACTGATGAAAAAGTCTTAAAAACTTTGAGTTTTAACGATAAGGACAAAATAAAGGGTAAAGTGAATAGAACCAAGATTAACTTTTTAGTGTAAAAATGTGGTTTTTCATTAAAGTGAACAGTATCAGGATCTTTTCGTTAAAGTTCCCTTATACTAATGGGGGTGGTCTTTGACAAAAAATAAAAAATAAAAAACAGGGGTGCAGAAGTAGGTTAAGCCTGTCAATGGGCTAGTAATAATGTGGTTCAAATTCGTCTTTGACGAGAATCAAACCTAAGACCTCTCACTTATAAATGAATAAATTTTCCACTAGACCGTAGTACTAACTGGCCTATTCAATTCGGTTTTTAAGTGGCAAAACCAAAACCGAACTAAACTAGGCAAGAATTGATTTTTCGGTTTTTTTTTTTTGTTTGACTTTGTTTAGTTTATCGGTTTGCTGGTTCATATGCCCACCCCTACCAGCCGGATTTAGATCCTTTGCTTGTTTTTTCTCTGCTAGGATCTGTTTTTATAAGGTTTTTTTTAGCCAAAATAGTCCCTGAGATTTGCATAACACATCACTTTGGTCTCTGAGATTGAAAATCAATAGAAATGGTCCCTGAGATTGTCCATTATCCATTATTTTGGTTCCTAAGATTGTCCATAATGGGCTAGCAATAATGTGATTCAAATTTGTCTTTGGCGAGACGAACCTAAGACCTCTCACTTTCAAATAAAGAGGAATATCACTATACCGTAGTACTAAGTGACCATTTTTTCTACAATTAAAAAACACCCTAAATAACAATGGCAACAAGATATGATAAATATCAAACCATAAGTGCGGAAACAGTATATGTCATAAGTGTTTCCATTCCGTATGGTTAACCAATAGTTATTACATTTATTTTTGGAGAATAACCAATAATTACATGGATTCCAAGTAATTATTCAAGTTGTTTTAGTCTAGTGGACAAATATATTTTGGCCCAAAAAAAACCCAAGAAAATTGGAAACCGCCAAGAGCCAAACTATATTTCCAGAAAGAAAATAGAATCCCTTTACGATTTGGAAATCAGTTAGAACTGGGGTAGGATTAAGAAATTGGCTCCATACTATAATGTGTTTCTACCTCATGTTTTGTTTCACCAAACTCTCTCTTAATCTCCTGTTGTATGCAATTATATAGCTCTCTCTTGTCCTATGGATCCCAAGTTTGCACTCCGTATTCTTCTTGTTCTTCTTCTCACTTCACCTCTCTTTATTACCAACACCATGAAAGCTGAGGTTGTCCAACCCTACAAAGAAACTAACCAACGCGAACCATATAATCAACGGTGGTTTGGTATCAGCCATACTCTCCGACAAAGGGTATCATGCCATGTCACTTACCCTCGACATCCTTATTGAGGCTATAAACCCTAACACCACTCTTACTCTCTTTTGCCCACAAGACAAAGCTTTCTTCAACTCCAAGTACTCACAGCCCCCTTTAACACTCCTTAAGTACCATGTTGTGCCATTCAAGGTGGACAAAGATTCGATGCAAGCCTCATTCAGTCACTGTTCCATGGTTGACACTTTCCAGCTTGACCGTCTTCTCATTGTTACTTCCCTACCGGTCAACACACATGGATATGCTTCTCTTTATTAACACTATGAAATCAATAGAATCTTAGGGATGAAGAAGCTGAAGAAATCGAAGAGAGAGAAGGAAGAGAGAGAGAGAGAGAGAGAGAGAGAGAGAGAGAGAGAGAGAGAGACTTTTTGTTATATTGATTGAGTAAAAAGAATGATTACATCATATTTCTCTAAGTCTCTAAAACAATGTTTATATAGAGACAATGTTGAACATATTTACTATTTTACCCTTACAACCAACTCTAACTGTTTTAACTAATCCAAATTTATTTGGTTGATACTCTTCTCTCAAACAGAACTGGGATCTCCCAAGTTGTGTTTGTAATGATGTATCAATTTGAGTTAGTAAACTGATGAGCTAGTACTGCAATGATGAGTTGTTGCAGCTGCTATGTTATGTGACTGCTGCACTTGAGCTGGTTATCTTTTGTGAACTTTGCTGATGAACACCATGTACTCTAATATGAAGATTATTACAATGATGAATGAACACTGGACTATGTAAACCTGTAGTGAATACATCTGCTACCTGTTCATTTGTTGATATGTATTGAACAAGAAGATCCCCCTTTTGAACTTTTTCCCTAACAAAGTGATAACCCGTGTCTAAATGTTTAATCTTTGAATGGAACACTAGATTAGAACACAATGTTAAAATGAAAGATTATCAAAATGCAAGGTAGGGGTTGTGTAAGAACCTAATGTACATCTTTAAGTAGAGATCTAATCCAGAATACATATGCAGCACAATGTGCCAAGGCTTTGTACTCAGTTTCTGTGGAACTTCGAGATACTGTTGCCTGTTTCTTTGACTGCCACAATATCATATTTGATCCCAAGGAAACTACATAACTAGTAATGGATCGCCTAGTGTTGATGTTTACTACCCAATCAGAATCTGAATAGGCATTGATCTGAAAATCAGAAGATTGGGTATATCTCAAACCACAGTTTAATGTACCCTGAAGATACCTCATAATTCTTTTCACCAAATGCATATGGGACTCAAAAGGATTGGTCATATATTAACACACTACATTGACTGAGTGTGCAATATTGCTTGGCAAATGTGAGGTATTGTAAGGCCCTAACCAAGCTCCTATAGTGTGTAGGATTAAACAGTGGTGTTCCCTTAGTTGTAAGCAACGTGAATGCGGTTGGAAGGTGTTGAGGTTGGTTTACATTGCTTCATACCAGCCTTTTTCAACAAGTCCTTAGTATACTGAATCTGAAGTCCCAAGAAATATGTCAATTTTCCCATATCTTTTAAATCAAACACATCTGCAAGATTATCAATAACATATTGAATCTTCTTAGCACTAGATCTAGTTAAAATGATGTCATCAACATATAAGAGGAGCAAAATAACATCACTATCATCCACTTTCACAAACAAACTTGTATCAGACATTGTAATTTTAAACCCAAGTGCAGGCAGAAAACTTGTAAATTTGGAGTTCCAAGCTCTTGGAGCTTGTTTCAATCCATATAGGGATTTTACTAATCTGCATACATGACTTGGATACTTTTGGTCCACAAATCCTTGGGGTTGTGTCATATATACTTCTTCTTCAAGCTCACCATGCAAAAAAGCATTTTTAACATCTAACTATCTTAAGGTCCAGTGAAATTGTGCTACTAATGCTAGAATAATTCTCACAGTTGAATGTCTAACCACAGGGCTAAAAGTTTCTAAATAATCCAGCCCTTGCTCTTGACTAAAACCTTATGCCACCAATCGAGCCTTGTACATTGACACTGTCCCATCATGATTCCTTTTCACTTTATAAACCCATTTACTTCCTATCACAGCTCTATCACTTGGAGGAGGGACAAGTTTCCATGTACCTTATGACTTTAGCGCATCATACTCATCCTGCATAGCTTTTAGCCATTGAGTGATAGTTCATGCATCTTTGAAATTCTTTGGTTCTTCTGCCTTATGTATGTCAGCCAAAAATGAAAAACCACAAGGTATATGACTATTGGTATCCTCAGTATCACCATCTATAAGCTGGAAGGATGATAATTCAGGCACTGCAGCTAGAAATGATGTGTAATCTCTCCTCATAATAGCACCAATCTTAAGTCTGGTTTGAATAATGTTACTTTGTGATTGAGATTAAGTTTGTGCATGTTATGAGGACAGAGGAAGAATTACCTGAAGTTGGGAAGGATCAAGGACAGGAAGCAAAGGAATTGTATGTTGAGATGAGGAAAGAGTGTCTGTGGATGCCTGAGTTTCAAATCCATGTGTTACAATGCCATATTGTAATGAAGAACTACTTATGTTTGGAGAAGAAACTGGTGTATGTGCATCATTGTGAATCGCAGAAGATGATGAACCATGTCTAATCCCATTACCAGAGAGTGACTTCACAATACATTCTTAATGAACTGTATCTCCATTATCAAAAGATCTATGTTGCACAAGAATAGGTACCACTACATTTCTATACTAAGATTGACTTGAAGTGACTCTACTTCCTTGAACTTTAGACTTTAACACTGCATAAGGAAACACTTTCTCATCAAAGATAACATGTCTCGAGATAATACATTTATGATTCTGAACACTGTAACATATTACACCTTTGTATCCCACGGAGTAACCTAAAAATACACATTGATCAGACCTAAGTTGTAACTTGTGTGCAAAATATGGTCTTACCAAGGATAGACTGCTGATCCAAATACTCCCAAATTCTTCAACTTAAGATCCTTACCATAGAGTTTCTTGTAAGGTGAAACTATGGACAATACTTTGCAAGGCATTCTATTAATTAAAAACACAGCATGTTAACATGCATAATACCAAAAGTCAATTGGTAGTCCAACTTGAGTAAGAAGAGTAATGACAGTTTCTACTATTTGCCTATGTTTTCTTTCAACCACTCCATTTTGTTGAGGAGTGTATGGACATGAAATCATTTGTTCAACACCTTTTGCAGCAAGAAAAGCTTTAAAAGAATGACTTGTGTACTCGCCCCCATCATCAGATTGTATGCATTTAATAGTAACACCAAACTGTGTATGAACAAAATTATAGAATTTCACAAAAATTGCATACACATCTAATTTGTTATACATTGGAAAAATCCAAACATACTTTGTATATTGATCAACAAAAGTTACATAGTATTTATACCCTTTTATTGTCTTGACTGAAGAAGGGCCCCATACATCTGAGTGAACTTTTTCAAATGGTGAAGAGTACTTATCTTGCTAGTAGAAAAAGGAAGTCTACAAATCTTTCCTTTAATACAATGGGTACACATACTATAACTCTCATCTAATTCTAGTGGTATGTTTGACTGTCTTAACATGATAGACATTATTTCATTAGTAGGGTGACCAAAGTGTTGATGCCACATAGTTGACTTTACCAATTGTCTAAGAAAACCAGAAGGCTTCTGAATCATAGACTGAATTCTTCTTGATTGCTTGATAATAGGGATTTGAAACAACTGTCATGCTCTACTCTTTCCTCTGTATAGTATATCCCTTATTTTTTTGTCCTGCATAAAAAATCATTCTCATCACAAATAAACCAACTATGATTGTCAACACACAATTGTTGTACATATGGCAAACTTCGAGCAATTTTGGGAACATGTAAAACATTGTTAAGAACAAGGTTATGAGAATTAGTTTTAATACTAGTTGCATCAGTATTCTTAATAGATAAACCTATCATATTGCCAACTATAATTGTATCAGAACCTTGGAATGGTCTAACTTGACTCAATGTGTTGACATCGGCAGTGATATGATGCACCATTATTAACAATCCATGCAACATGAGGAATATGTTGTTTTGTTTGCTGTGCTGCTATAACTGTTAAGGTTGTAGGTGGTTGTTGACCTTGGAACACATAATTCCTTCTGTGGTAACACTCAATAGCTGAGTGACCTTTTTTTTCCCACAAATCTGACATTCCATTTGAAAATCATTATTTGGTGCATTAGCATTTCTGTGAAAACAATTAACAGCAGTGTGGCTTCTTGTTGCAGATTTGACACTTAATCACTGTAGTAGATCTGTTGTCTGTGTTCCCATTCCACACATTTGAACCATACTGCCTTGTATTGCCAGATGAAAAACCAGATGAAGTACCTGGATTATAACCCTTGCCTTTAAAGCCAGCATTTGAGTTGTAACTGTTATTCCCCTTATAGTTTGGCTTTTGCATAAATGGAGGTCTTGAACCAGAGTTTGAAGTATTACCCATATACCCAAAACCATAAAGAACTGGAGGATAAACTGAACCAGGGAATTGTTTAGGCATATGAGGTTGTGAGTATTACTGTGGTAAGACAAATGGTGTTGGATATTGTGGATTAGGAGTTAGTACACCCCCAATTGTTGCAAGTAAATGACTATGCCCTGCAAGCTTTGACCCTGAAGTAGATGAAGCTCCCTGAGTTGATTGAGAACCTTGAACATATAAGGCAGAAAGATTCTGAGACACAACACTTGATTCACCTTCAATTTCATTTTCAGCCCCAAGCAACAAAGCTCTAAATTCTTTCACAGAAATTGATGGTTTTTGGCTAATATCATTGTTCAAATTATTGCATATTCTTTTGGTAAACCAGCTAAACCAGTAATTATCACATCATAATCAGAGATTAGTTCTCCAACAACAGTTAATTGTTCCTTTATAATCTTCAATCTTAGCGGATATTTATCAATCTAATCCCCTCCTTTCTGAATTCTATGCAGTTCAGTCTTTAAGTGATTTACTCTAGATTTAGACACTGAAGCAAATCGATCCACAAGATTTGACCAAGCCTCATAAGTAGTCACAAATCCAAGAAAATATTCAATAGCCTCATTAGACAAAGTAGCTAGTAAAAGACTTAACAATGCCATATTTGTGGATTCCCATTCAATGTATGCAGCAGTAAGTTCTGAAATAACTCCTCTCTCGGTGTGAATTACAAATTTCGATGGGCAATAGTAGTGCCATCAAAGTACCCAAATAGTTTATGACCTTTCAACACAGACTTAAATTGAAACGCCAATTTCGCAAAATTATCATCTTTCAACTTTATAGTAAGCATTTCTAATAGATTTTCAACTTTAACAGTAGAATTAGTCATGATTTCTTGATTCAATACACATATTTTCAAGAAACAAACAAACACCCAACTTTTCTACAGTATGAATTGAAAGAAAGACTAACACTTTCTTATGAATGAAGAGAGGATAAAACCCTGAATAATCAAGAAAGACTGAAACTTTCTTGATAAATCTTGCCATAAAGTTGAAATCAAACAAACAACACAAAACCCAATTCTGAAATTTTGATCTTCTAATTAGGACTGAAACCTAATTACTTAACAGAAATGTACAACCTCACCTGAATCACAGTGTTGATTGATAACCCCAAATCGCCAGAACGGAACTACAATCGCCATAATGAAACTACTATCACCAGAAAGTTGAACAGATTTAGTGAAACCCTTATGGAGTCTTCGATCATGTATAGTAGCAGTGGAAGAACTAGGATTAACAGCGGCAGTGAGCCATTGCCGGCAATGATACCATATTAACACTATGAAATTAATAGAATCTTAGGGATGAAAAAATTGAAGAAATCGAAGAGAGAGAAGGAAGAGAGAGAGAGAGAGAGACTTTCTGTTATATTGATTGAGTAAAAAGAATGATTACATCATAATTCTCTAAGTCTGTAAAACAATGTTTATATACAGACTATGTTGAACAGATTTACTATTTTACCCTTACAACCAACTCTAACTGTTTTAACTAATCCAAATCTATTTGGTTAATACTCTTAACCTAGTCAAAGTCGCTGAGTGGGATCTCTATAACAATGGACGACTGATTGTTCAAGGGGTTGAGGACTTCTTTGATCCGGCTTTTCAAACCCTAAGGTATCCAGAGTACGATGTGGTTACGAAAGATGATGTTAGTTCTCGTGGAGTTTATTGGCTCAAGGAGGCAACGAAGATTGGTTTCTTGTGCTAGGTCTGGCGGCTGCTTCCACTTGTGTGCTCATTCTTGTATTTTTCTTTTGTGCTAAGCCTTCGAAGATGGATGATGTCCACTATTCTTCTTTGTATTAACATTATTAGGTTCTTGGTCATGTTCCATAAGAGGTTAATTAATAAAGGTTTTGAACTATGCTTGAATCGTGATGAATCTTTTATATATTTTGCTGGTTCGTTCTTTCTTTTTCTTATTATTTGTGGAAAGTTATTGTAGAGCAGACATTAATTAGATGCTTTTCTTTATTTTGGCGTGTATATAGCCACTAAATATATGGAGCTAAAAAAATAGAGAAAGTTACACTAATAGAATTGGTTATAAATTAAATTTCAATAAAAAAATAAAAACTGAAACCTTAAAGTGAGAGCTCCAAAACGGTGGAACATTCAAAAATGCTAAGAATGCGCTCATTTCATACATAAAGCACACGAATAACTACCCACAAAAATAAGGTCAAATTAGTAAATATGTTACAACTCATAAATTATTTACAAGTTGAAAAATAAAGTACCAAAAACATAATTATGTGTTGGAAAAACCTTAGTTGTTAGCATGCATACTAGGTCTCGATTTGAAATTAGATAAGAAAGACTTACCTGGTGCAGCCATGGTTACTGTTAACGCACTCAAGAATTCTTCTACTCACTCAAGGCCTTATGTTCCAATGGTTATAGAACCCTAATTGCAAAATGTATTTCTCTGTGAGCAAGGAACTCTTGCACTTATAGAAGCAATGACAACCAACTTCCATCTATCGTGGAGGGTTGGTTATTTTCCCGTTGCTTCAAATCCCAATCATATAGAGGTGGTTGTGATTAGTGCTTCCTTTTAGATGCACGATGAAAGTATACCCCTCATTATATGATGTAGCTTTCCACGTATCCAAACTCTTATTAATTTGTTACCAACATATTATTTCTCCTTTATCTTTAACTAGTTGAGTCCATATAGGATTCCTACATTATCCACTGCAAACAATATATGCACCCATCACAACAATGACAATTATGAACCATTAGATGAAAACACACACACTTTAAATTCATTATCATCCCTTAAATTAATCATCCTAAAACTACTTTATCACATTCTATCTTTCCGCTGTATAGAAAACAATGTTAATAAGGTATGAAACAATGTTATGAATTTGGAAATGTTCGACTACTTCTACAAGTCCCTCCATTACTGGCCTACTGATCTGAATGTCAATAAGGTATGAAACAATGTTATGAATTTGTTGTTAACCTTTTACCTTCATTTGCTAAAAGTTAAAGACTGGAACTTTTTGTTAGTATATAGCAATATACTGTATGATTTATTTAATTTGGATTTAGGAAATTTGGTAATGGGTTGTTTGCTTTCCCTTGTTTGGTTGATCATCAACTGCTGTGGATTTGGTGTATTACCTAGTTTTATGAAAAAAATTATTTAGGATTCAGCTATGCTAATACGGAATTACAAATAGGTTTTTGTTTTAATGAGTAATGTTGGAGTCGTTATGTAGGAATTTATTCATTCCAATTGCTAGAAAGATAGAGAGGAGGGGTAGATATTGGTTTCGAGTTGAATGTTATGTTTTGAATTTGAGTGAGTATTACTCATTTATGCATTGAAGATCTGATTTAATCATGAATCTGAATTCTCTTGGAATTTGGTATGAAGCTCGATCATGGTAGTTCTTTGGTCTTGCTACATTAAAGCGAGAATCTGTTCACATCATTCTGGATTTGAGTTCATAGAATTGAATTATATTTATGCAGTGAGATTAGCTTTAGAATTTTCAATTAAAACATGATTAATTTGTCAGATTTGTGTAAATTGGTTGTAATCACGGTCCCTACTTGCAATGTACGGAGTTATATTTTCATTTTAACATTTGTGTTATTCTTCTTTGATGATTTTAAGAAACTTTTAATTCGAATATCTCCTCTGGCCTTTTTATAATGTTGCATTTTACTACAAGCTAAAGTATTCATGTTTCCCATCACGAAAAGTACAACACCAATAGTTAGAGCACACAATATGTCAATAACAATCTTCTAAATTTTAAACAATATACCCTAATTCTTTGGTGTGTGAGTGCCTATATGTCAAACAAAGTACATTGAATCAACTGAAATTTTGAATATAATTTGGAACTTAGGATAGTGTCATTTAATTAATTATCTTGGGCGAGTGTTTTTACAACATGTTTTCATCTTTGCATCAACTTGAGCTTAGTCAATTACTTAGAAAGTTAAATATGCTTAATAATCAGTTGAATCTTTAATGGAGTTCTATTGCAATTCAAAGTCATTTTAAGTTCTATTGCAATTCAAAGTTTAGGGTTTTGTTTGGTCATCATCGACGAAGTAAAGGTAAGTTCTTTCCGGATTTTAACATTTGGGGTTTGCTTTTTGTTTCTAGATCTTCCCAGGACAGTGCTTCCGTTACACTAACGGAGAAACCATAAACCTGAAAGTGAATGGTTCCTTTTCTAGCAATGATATATTATGCCTCAGTGAACGTTATTGTGTTTAATTTTGTCCCGCTGCAACTATTGCTTATCAAAACACAAAACAAGAGAGAAAGAAGAGGCAAATTAGTTTTCATTTCTTCTGAGTAAGTTTGTTTCATCCTTTTTGCCTCCAGTTTTCTGAATTTTTTTTTTTTTTTTTACAAAATCGTTGTCACTATTTAATTTGTCTAACTATTATGCCCCAGTAAAATTTGTTGACAGAGAATTGAGATTGGATGATGCGGTTGAAGAAGCCAACGTAAAGGCGAGAGAGAGAGAGAGAGAGAGAGAGAAGGGACACATAAAGAATAGAGGATAAATACATTAGCTTTCTTCATTTCTGTTAATTGGTATTTTTCCAAAACGATCTTTTACGTTATACTAAAACTACATGTCATGTTGTAGCTTTTTAGCCTCATATTGCGGGTATTACACATTTTCAAAAATCTTTTTATATTATATCGAGCCCACATTCGTCATTTGCTATATGAAACTATATTTTGGTACAAATTTTTTTCTACATTTTGTATTGTAATTGTAATTGTATGCATTCCTTTACTACACCATGTGAATGTCATATTTCTTTTCTATTACAGATATGATGATGAAAGCTTTTCTTCACTCGCCCTTGGAGAAAAAGAGGCATGCATATAAAAGATGCAACTGCCTAGAACCTTGGTTCACGTTGAAGCATGTCATCAAAGGGAGTAGTCAACTTACAGTTGCCAGATGGTGTAATTAGCATCTTTTATAGAGTTTTAATTTTTATGTAAATGGGTGATAGAATTTTAAACTTTTTGATAATGCTGAATAGTTTCGTATACCCAATTATAGATGTGGGCTTGACATAATATAAAAAGATCTTTAGAAATGTGTAACACTCGTTAATGTAGTTGTATACTGAAGATATGCTCTTTAACGCTGATTAGGATATAAGAATATCTAAAGCAATACATCTTTGCGTGTGGCGCCCGTGATGCAAAAATGCATCACGTGCATGCGGAGAGGCTAGTATAAATATAAAGGGTATAACAACTATTCAAGCAGTAGAATGAAATACTCAAATGGAAAATCATTTTCCTTAATTACTAGCTCAATTAGGTAGCATTGTTGAAAATTAGAGTACTACTAACAAACTAAAGATGAACTATGAACATTATTTTATTAAACGGAAAACATATAAACAAGATTGCCAAAACAGCTATAAACTGAGGGTTACATCTTGACTAACTTAATTCTCATACTAAACTACAACCTATATTTATAGAAAACTTTTCCGACAAGGTTTTGAATTTTAATAATTTTTAGATGTACCATCCTTTTATAATACCTAGTCTCAAGGCTTTACCACTTGTGAACCCGTAGGGCAGTCTTGTCACAACATTTTGAATCATCAACTCGTTGATACTTGATATGCTTGCATGGGAAACTTGTAACCCTAGCCCTTTGAGTACATTCATCAGTCTAGCATATGGGTAGTCTTGATTGGGACACAGAACTCGAATTATGGCTTCCGATGAACCTATAATCTTAACATCCACTTCCACACCACAACCCCCTACTCTATTACTATCATAACTTGAGTTTTTTTCAAGATTAATAATGTTAATTACGTTATTATTATGATCCACTTTGGATTTCTGGGGTGGTGGTAATTGTGCTTGGATTTTGGTCTCCAACTCCTCCACTTTTGCTTTGAGCTGGTTGATGTATGCCACTGCATCGGCAAGCAATGAGGATCTATCCATTTTAGACACGTTGGGGACAACTGAACGGAGGACACAGAATAGGCGGTTGAACTTAACCCTTCTCAATCTCTCTGCCTCGACGTGACTAAGCAATTGTGATTCTCTGGTTGCAGCTCCATGGTTTGATGATGGTCTTCCTCTTTTTTTCGATTGAGTGTTCTCTATGTTTTTAGAGGTGAAATTTCCAACAGAGTTAGAACGTGAGTCTGGTGGTGATATTGATGATCCACCTATATTTATAGGTGTAGCTTCGTTTCCACCGCCTTCTGGTCAAAATGTAAAAATAATTAATCAGTCAATGACTCAATTGTTACAAAATTTTGGGGGTAATCCTCTTCGAAATAAAAAATTGGTGTTTAGATACTGCAATTTGATTTTCGTACTTGGGTTAAGTATACAACAGCATTATGATTTTATATATATATATATATATATATATGCCCACATGGGTCCACACAAATAGACTACAAGTTTCAATAATGAAAATTGCATGAATATAATGTAATAGCAACTTATATTGCACAAGTAGATTATTCTTCATAAAATTTTATTTAAAAATTTGAATTTAATATTAACAATTCAGTATTAATAAAATTAAATACGTATTTTTTTTTCACTAGTGACTTGTTTATATCATTTGACCAGATTATTATGCAAATGATATAACGTAGTGGAGATTGATTTACACATGTCATTGTATTATTAACACAAAATGCTATGACGACAATTACTCGTTCCATGTAAATTTTTATCGTATAACGCACATTTATGTATGTGAGCTAGTTGATACATCACGATAGAGATAAATGAAGAGAGAAATGCTAAGGAGTCAAGAGATCCAATGTATAAATAAAATCATACATAATTAATTATTAATTCAAGTTATGTTTAAATTGATTTAGAGTTTGACATATACCAATAAGAGTAATGCTAGGAAGACTACATTTGTAGACAAAATTTGCATATCGAATTATGTGTTACCAATAAGGAATGAGCACGTTTCTCAATGTTTAAGTAATAATTCAATCATCAGCTTCCATATTTTTTAATTTACAAAATTTAATTTAGAAATTTAGTCTTTAGTATTACTCACCAATAAACTATATTGTAGTGCTATTATAATAATATATTGTATTAAAAAGAAATTGGCGTTTTGGATACCTTGTGTGGTCAACTCCTCTTGAGCTCCTAAAAACCGTCCATTTTTCAAGGGAGGAACCAGTCCACTGGCCTCGCGGCTGGCCTGCTGGTTTGGGAGCCTGTTGTGATCATCGTCGTTGTCGTTAGATCGGAATAGTGACTTTGTTAGGTGCACAAGACCCCAATCTTGCTTGATCACATCCAAAGAAGCCAGTTCAAGCACCCCCCTCAACGTTGCAATACAAACCAAAGTTTGGATTCCATGCATTCTTGCTTCTTTCACTCTCTCACACTCGTACAATTGAAACTCATGATCCCCTGCAAGCCAAACAAATCCTCCGGAACAAAATGCTCGTCCCAGAATGTTATTATCTGCAGTAAATGATTGGGTTAAAGAAACGCTGTAAAAGTAAAACCACTCAGAGTCAGTAACATCTCCATCATCATTATTCCCCACAAAATCCACATCGCTGAACCCTAATTTGGGTTGGTAACTATTAATGTTACTGCTTTTGTAATGGCCGCCGCCCCATGACAAATTGTTGTCTCCGGTGGCTTCCCAGAAAATAGCATACACCCAACATTCAGCAGCATTATTGCTCTCAACTATGAACTGTAGGCGCTGTTTGAATGTGGAAGATGATGGATTGTCTCGAAAATTGGGTGAAGAAAAAGAGGATAAGATTGCTTCCATGGCTACTTATTTGCTCTTTGCTACAAAGTCAAACAAGTGAGCGAGTGAGGAGTGAACTGCAGGTGATTGGTTATGGGGATTTATAAAAGGATCACCATGCCTTATTAATTTGTTTGGTGGATAGGGATGGGTATTGGGCAAAAATAGGTGGATTTGGTGGGACGGTTTATTTCATTTTTTTTTTTCATTTGAATTGTTGTTGCAACGGAATAATTTTTGAGTATACTTGAAACGTGACTACTTAATTTTATTTTTTGTAATTCACATGATTTGAATTTATTTTTGTTTAATACACCTTAATCATATTATCTGCTTTTATTATAACAAGTAAAATACTACATCAGGTGATTTATATTTCTAATATTCATACAACTCTTGTTGCAATGATATATTTTTAAGGATTTTTATCAAAAGTGATCTCTGAAATTGACCTATATCCTCACTTTGGTCCTTCAATTTCAAAATCAATCAATGTCGTTTCTGAAATTGACTACCACACATCAATTCGATCCCTACCCTTATAATATGTTAAATATTCTGTTAATATATTGACGTGGCATATAAGTGGGACTCATTGCTCCAATAATACGATGCCATGTAGATTGTATAAAAAATAATTAATTCTTTTAAATTGTTTAAGTTCTAAAATTTATTTTTAAAAAATGAAATGCAAAAAAAAAGGGAAAATTTGAAATAGGTCCAATTTTATAAATCACCTTTTGGAATAGGTCCAATTTTTAGTGACTTTTGACTTTTGAAATATGTTCAATTTTTAATTACTTTGAACCTTTATCAAAAGATCCCAAAAAGAAAACAAAAATAAAATAAAAAGGGGAAATTTCACAGCGGTCGTAACTTAGGGCTTTGCTGTCGAGGCGTCGGCGCTGCTATATTGGACGAAGGCCTTCAACTGGTGGTGACAAAGTGCGGTGTTGGCTGCACGTGAGGAGCCATTACAACCTCAGGTTCAGGTGAGGGGCAAAATTTGTTGTTCAATAAACAAGGTTTTGGAGCCAATTTCCAATTCGCAGGAGACAAGCTTTAAATTTAAACTTGTAATATTCATCAGATTGTCCATTAATTGGTTATCATTATAAGGGTCTGCATTCAGATTTTCCGTTTGGTTACTGGGAGTGGGCGAACAAGAAAATAGAGCTAAACCAAACCAAAAAGAGATTATCGGTGGTTTTACCCAGTTCCAAGTCTTGCTCGTTGACAATATCTCTTCTTTTTTCTTTGTTTTAATGGTTTTAAAATTTTAAGAAACTTTTTTAAAATGGTGCAGTATAATTTGTGTGTCATCATATATATTATTGGAGCAATAAGATCACGTCAGTACATTAACAGAAAATCTAACCAATTGTTACGGAGGGATCAAATTGATGTGGGGTAGTTAATTTCAGGAATGATATTGATTGATTTTGAAATTAAGGGACCCAATTGAGGATATAGGTCAATTTCAGCCATTTGTGATAAAAATTCTATTTTTAAATCTAGGCCTACAGGTTTTGTTTAGAATTGTTGTTGCAATCGTAGGACTAGTATGGCCACGTGATAAAACGTAGGATAAGGAAGATTAGGGGAAATAATTTGCATTTTTTTAGGTATTACAACTAGATTTTTCACCACGTTCTTTTCTGTTCCTATTTCTGCTGTTTGATTACTGTCAACATTCGAAAACGTGTTATGAAAATAGTAGGATTATGAAAAACATTTAAATACTGAAGGGATCTTTGCTCCTTTTTATTCATCTAATTAACAAGTTATGTTGAAGCATATGCCTACGATCTCTAATGGAATGTGAGGTTCTAAAAAACGTTAAGCGCTAGTTGGGTGGTGGATTAGGGCTTAGAACTTAGGCGGCTAGGTGGGGCCTAGACAGGCGCCTAGGTGGACAGGCGGATTTAAATAAATCTATTATATTTCTTGTGAATAACTGTCTGTTTATACTTAATATATATATATATATACACACTTTCATCATAAACTACAAAATATAATGACATACATATTATGAAGTATTGAAACATAATGAAAACATGGGGAGCAAAAATATAATGCGTAATCATTTAAGTATATAACAAGTCTCCTACAATTTATTGAAAAATATAAAATGCAAAATGAAAGTTATCTATTTTCTGTCTAAATGAGTTGCGACCTAGGCGGGAGAGTAAGCGGGTCTAGATGGGCTAGGCATGTGCCTATGTGGTCTAGGCGGGTGCCTCAGCAAGTCTAGGTGCCCTTTCTTAATTTTCAAACATCTAGGTATTAATTGAGGCGGTGGACAACCAGTTAGCGCCTAGGCGGTGCTAGGTGGAGATTTGTAGAATAAAAATATTTGAGATATCTTAGTCTCAACCAAGAAAAGAAAATACGACTAATAACACATTTAACACCAACTGGTACGTATTTGGTTTGGTGAAACTAGTTGATTTGTCCTCCAATTGATTTTAGCTGGATTCATACATGGTACTTGTTGACCCTAAAAACTACCAAGCTTACGTGGCACGCAGGCCGAGTAGTTAATAAGCTACATCATTCGGTTATGTGCGAGGCGTGCCAACTCGTGGCCCGAGTTCAATCGGGGAGTAAAATATGTTGCGTTGAGCGCGTTGTTGACTTCTTGATCTTGCTGCGACCAAGGAAGGAACATGTCTCGATCTTTGGGTTCTAGAGCTTGAAGACAAGGCTGCTAGTCTTGCGAAGTTCACGGATCATCGACATCGGGTTTGGTCACAATGATTATATTCATGAAAGTGTAAGCACCCCGAACTGGCACCAGACTATATGGACACAAGTACTCGAAAGAGATGTGTGTCTTGATGGTAAATGTGGTTCAGCCATTGGAATGCTGAACTCTAAAAGATACCTATGAATATCCAATCATAAAACAACTTGCCATTCAATGTGCCGAGCCTAGTAACCTGTAACACCTCACTTTGCCGAGAAAGCTAATGAGATGACCTCTGCCAACAAGGACTTGAAAACCCCTGTCAACCGAGACTTGGATAAATAACCAGTCGGCCTCGAAACAGTGCTGTTTATCCAAACTGAAGATGCTCATCGGTTAGCAGATTTTACGGCTACATTGTTGTTTATCCAAACTGAAGATGTCGCCGGTTGCCTTCACAGTGTTGTTTATCCAAACTGAAGATGTGTTGGCGGAAGAAGGGGAGAAGGACAAAATCTCAAGGTTGTTGAGAAGCTTTGCGGAGGGCAATTTGTGTGTTGAATTAGAGGAGCTTTGAATGATGCACCATTTTCTCTATTTATAGTAGCAAACCCCCTCATGGCCGAGCTAGAACCGTACTCGGATTAGAACTCCTCAACTTAATCTGATTAGGTATTGGCCAATCTTAACTACAATAAGACTTTGAATTAACCTCTTTTAACGAACCAAATTCATTCCCTAATTCTCAGCATCCTCAGCCTTAGCCTTAAAACTCTTTGTTGCACTAGGTCTCGACTACCTCACTAATCTTCCTCGCAATAAGACTCGACCGACCATGATTAAATGACCCATGATGATTGGACGGCCCATGATATAACTCTAAGTAGTCACTAGGGCGAGAGTCACTAAACTCGGCCCAAACTATCATTTTAGGCCCAAACATTGCCCTTCGTTTCTGAGGTCCGAGGTCTACAATTCCTGGTCAAGCCTCGACCTTGAAGAAGCGAAAATAAACCCTTAGCATACCCTTGAAGGACACTGAAAAACCTTGAATATCCCAACCACTCAGGTGCATTTATGAGGCACGATTGCACGATTTCAATCCTGTCAAATTCCCTGCCATATGGCATCTCTTTAGTACGTTGTCATTCAATGATGACATTTAAGGCGTGTGGATACCGAAACATCTTCTCACCATTAAACTCATCATCATACGCAATTGTGCCACCTCAAATCGAGAGCTTTTCAACCTCTTTAAGGCATGCGAACACTGAAACGTCTCTTCGCCATAAAACCTGCTGTCACATGTAATCACGTATCTTCAATCCATGAACTTTTCAACCTTTTCACCTGGATTCTTTAAATATCCCCCATGATTACAAACTTTCTGATCTAATTTACCCCTCATTTTTTTTAATCGAACTATTGATCTTCCTCCAAAAACCCCTATAAATACTCAACTCATCTTCATTTGTTTTTTTACGCTTCCAAATCTTTAGAACTTCTTACCATTTCGAAAATCCCTTATCATTTGCTCCTAACCCAGAAAAAAAACTTTCAAACTTAGAAAACCTTTGAGTTTTCAAGAATGGTTGCCAACACTTTCATTACCAAGTTCGCTGATGAGTATGACAAGTGTTGAGACTTTATCAATCGAAACACCATCAAACTCATTTCTCACGAAGGTGATTCGAGTACCTTCCACCAAACTCTAAGACCACTCTTCAAAGAAGATGCCCCAGAATCTTTAACCAACATGTTGAAGGCCTATTGCCTTAAACCCCTCTTCCAAGGGTACGATTGGTCGAAATGGGAATCGACTAAACCCCAAGGAGTTTGGCCTTTGTCCACCGCAGCATGGGTCGCCTGGGTCACCCGTCTGGAGCCACACTTCGGTGATGAATGGAAGACCCTTGGTATTTTTGAGGCCATTAAGCTTTTGACCCATGAAATTATCATACATCGAGAGCTCCTGATGGTCACCTTGAGTTTCTGGTGCTCGACCACCAATACAATGGTCCTTTTTTTTGGCCCCATCGGACCGCTTTCTCAAGCCATGAGTTTGACCTCAACCTTAAGACGGTCTTCCATGATCATGTTGTTGAAGTTTTAAAGAAGAAAAACCAAGGGCCGTTGAAGGAAGACGTGCAAAAACTGCCCAAAAACTTCTTCAATTATAGCACCTTGATTAACCACTTCGCCGGCTCGGAATGAAAGGGCCTCAAGAAGGGAGAGCATGAAGCCTTTTTGTTTTATTGGTATAACAAGTTCATCTTTTGTACCAAATCAAACAAATGCTTGGCCGAGAACATGCCAGTGGTCGAAGCCCCAGCCAGCACCATCTGCGTCATTCTCACTCAGTGTTTGGCCGAGGCCTCCGCTAGGAAGATCGACCCACACTAGAACAGCCTATTCTGGGTCTTCCAACTCTGGCTACAGGTCTACTTCTGCACACTGAGGTTGAAGATCCCTAGCTTCAACTCCTCTAAAGCGATGGGTCTTCAACTGGCTTTGCACCCCCTTCTTGCTTATTCGACCGAAGACATATTCAAATATTTCTTTGGTCCTGAAGACTTATCTGAGGAAGAATTTCTAATTTATCGCCGCTAGAAATACCCATCTTCCATCAGGCTCCCTACATTAGCATGGGGAGAAGCGGAAGAGGCCGATCTTTGACAATCCTAGGGGTCGTTTATCCTGACTTGAGATTTTCCTTTTGGTTGTGACACTCGACGGGCCAGCTGGGAGGTATACCATCTTCATTTTATGGCCCATCAACTGGGCTACCTCAAGGGTTGTCCTCTGTCACTCCTAACTTCTCGCTCACTCTTGAGCCAAGAACGCCTTTCTGGTTCTTTAAAGAGGGAATACGAGGTGGCTGAGAAAGAATTTCAAGAGCGGTGTGCCAAATTCTGTCTTTGGTCGTACACCCCAGAAACCGACTGTACTAGCACCCTTGCCGACTAATGAGATGCATACATCAAGGATTTCTTTGGAATCTCAATCGAGGAAGTTTCGAAGAAACTTTTTGTGATCGACCAAAGAAGACCCTTACCCCAAAATCCAAAGAAACGGCACAAGGTATATACTTTTTTCTTCTCTTATTGATCTACTTAATTTAAACTATGTTCTAACTTAAACTCAATTTTTCCAGGTGGCCGTTCAATAAAAAAAGCCGAAGTGGTCGCGATGGTTGCGGCAAAAAAGAAACTCCCTCCTCTTCCCAAGAAGTTTGCGACCACCGTTCCTTCTTCAAGCAAACCAACTCCCCGAGTAAACGGCCTTGCCTAGAGGTCAAGAAACATTGCCCGACCTCAAAAGCGTATCAAGAAGAAGGCAAAGAAGGGAGAACGGGAAATTCACGTCATATCAAGTCAGACCACGGAAGCAACCACTCTTAGTGTCCCTTTACATTCTCCTGTCGTCAAGGCCTTGACAGAAGTACCACAAACCCCCTCTTACGGATCAGACGGTTGAAGTTTATCCCATCACGCATGCCGTGGTCGAACCAGTCGTTGCCCCATTGGCCAAGGGTTTTACAACTTCGAGGCCGGTCGTTGCTCCTAAAGCCGGCCTAGCAGCTGTTGCTTGAGGAAGGCTGCCACTACGACCGAGATGACCCCTCCCTCTAATCCAAAGAAAAAATCAGTGATCGTCTTGGAAAAAGAGGTACGACCATTTTCGTTGACAATTTTCCTTATTTCTCTTAACCAACTAACTAACAATCATTTTTTATGTCTAAGAAGATGAGAACAAATGACCCTCGTTGGTGAGGCACCCCTGCCCGGTTCAACTTCCAACTATTAATCCTCAGCCAGCAGTCTAGGCGACTGGCCAAGCCAACCATCCTATAGCCAAAGCAGGTCCTGGATATGAAGTGGTGCCCTCAGTTGAGCCAGAAGTGACAAAAAGCCGGTTCATCCCTAAAACCAAAATCTCAGCATCCCTCCTCAAGAGGTTACCTCAACCTTTGTAAGTCTTGTCCTAGTTCTCTTATAATCTCCAAACCTCAAAAGAACTCTAAACCAAGAAAAAAATTAAATGTCAGGTGCCCAATCATTCGTTCCCTTTGTAAGTTTCATGCATTTCAAGCTGTAGGAGCTTATGTGTAGGGCGCAGGCCAAGTAATTAATAAGCTAACTACGTCATTTGATTGTGTACAGAGCGTGCCAACTTGTCAGTCGAGTTCGGCCGGGGAGTAAAATATCTTGTTTTGAGCGTGATGCTAACTTCTTGATTTTGCGACTATGGCCTAGGAAGGAACATGTCTCGGCCTTTGGGTTCTAGAGCCTGAAGACAAGGTTACTAGTTTTGCGAAATTTACGGATCGTTGACGCCGCCGGGTTCAATCGCATTGATTATATTCGTGAGAGTATAAGCACGCTGAACTGGCACCAGACTATATGGCCAGAAATACTCAAAAGAGATGTATGTCTTGATGGTAAATGTGGTTCGGCCATCGGAATGCCAAACTCTAAAAGATACATGTGAATATCCAATCATAAAACAACTTGGTGTTCAACATGCCGAGCCTAGTAACCTGTAACACCTCACTTCACTGAGAAGGCTAATGAGATGATCTCTGCCAACAAGGACTCGAAAACCCCTGTCGACCGAGACTTAGATAAATAACTAGTCAGCCTTGAAGTAGTGTTGTTTATCCAAACTGAAGGTGCTCCTCGGTCTGCTGATTCTATGGCTACAGTGTTGTTTATCCAAATTGAAGATGTCACCGGTTGCATTCACAGAGCTGTTTATCCAAACTGAAGATGTGTTGGCTGAAGAAAAGGGAGAATGATAAAATCTCAAGGTTGTTGAGAAGCTTTGCGTAGGTCAATTTATGTGTTGAATTGAAGGGGCTTTGAATGATGCACTCCCTTCTTATTTATAGTAGCAAACCCCTTCATGGCTGAGCTAGAACCGTACTCGGATTAGAACTCATCAACCTAATCTGATTAGGTCTTGGCCAATCCTAACTCCAATATGACTTTGAAACCAACATCTTTTAACAAACCAGATTCATCCCCTAATTCTCAGCATCCTCAGCCTTAGCCTTAAGACTCATTGTTACACTAGGTCTCGACTACCTCACCAATCTTCCTCGCAGTAGGACTCGACCGACCCTGATTAAATGACCCATGATGACTGGATGGCCCATGATAGAACTCTAAGTAGTCATTTGGCCGAGATTTACTAAACTTGGCCCAAACTATCATTTTGAACCCAAATAGTACTTAACAAATACTTTAAACTATTTCTACTATTAGGACAAATAAATCTCTGTTCGTTAACCTTGGACATATTCCCTTTCTCTATTTATTATATTTAAACAATTAGATTATAAGTATACATAGCACATACAAAACGTGTGTGATTAGTTCAACTTAATATAACCGCCTATAACCTTAAAGTATAACAAAATCTTACAATGTAGGATAAGGGACTGAACGTGGATTTATCACCACGTTCTTTTTTGTTCATATTTCTGTTGTTTTATTATTGTCAATAATTTGAAAACGCGCTATGAAAATAGTAGGATTATGAAAAACATTTTCTTATTGAAGGGATCTTAGCTCGGTTTGATTCATCTAATTAACAAGTTATGTCAAAGCATATGCTTAGGATCTCTAATGGAATGTGTTGGGTTAACATAAAAAATATTCGACTCAACCAAGAAAAGATACGACTAACAACAAATTTAACACTAACTAGTACTTGGTGTTGTGAAAGTACTCCAATGGTTTTGGTAAAACAATAGATTTTGTTAAATTAGAAGTTAGATTAGTCACCAATAGGGTTCAAACTCACGTCGTCATATAAATGCTCAACACCTTTCTACCATTATAGTAAATGGTCACTTGAGTGAAAGTCCTTCAATTGATTATGTGAAGTTTTAAGTTTGACTCTAACTACTACAAATAATGAGACATAATTATTATGAGATATAATTCAGTTGTAGCTAACCGATTAGAGCGCGTTACTTTGTTGTAGGTGTAGTAGCTAACCACTAGTCGTGGTACGTTATAAAATAATATCTGTAAACATCTGATCGTTTACGAGAAATAACACTTTTTAGGAAGAAAATTACGGACAACAGTTTTTGGCTCATCTAAATCGTCCATTTGTTTTGAGTATAATTTTTGGTACTGACGTTAACATGGAAATTATTTTCATTCCATATCAGGATTTTATTACACAAAAGTCAAGATTGCCGGGACTAATCAGTTTTTTCGATAAATTAATAAAAAAAGGTATTGTGTGCGCGACAACTTCAGTCCCACCCCCTTTCCCATCCAATGTGCTAGGGTTAATATTTAAATATTAAACTTAAATGAAAGAAAGCTCAAGAATATCAAATTAAGGGGGACTTACCTGAAGTCCAACACCAAGTCTACAGGCAAAGTGAAGCTTTCTCGGTCAAGATGCAAGTAATGTGCTTACCATTAAATTGACAAATAATGAAGACTAACCTACTACCAGCCAAAGAACACTTTCCAATGGCATTACAAGTAAAAAGCTGATGACGCACTACCCTCCAAGTGCTTTCGGGCAAGAACAAAGTTACAACAGTCGGGTTAATTTGCCTATAAAATGAGGAAGAGGCCCCTAAGATAAAGACACTCAACCAATCAAACAAACAAACATACAAAATCTTCTCTCAAGCCAAATTTGCATCCAAAAGCTGAAATTAACTCAGATTCAGTCATTTTTAGCGACAAGCTATCTCTTGTCTAGATTTCCTTAGAAAGCCTAACTTGCTCTAGTTTAAAAGCTTTGTTATCTCCCTTAATGATATAGTATCGATTCCCTTGTGTAAACTTGTTTACCATCCATCCCTTTTTAACATATAAACCCCTGTTAATTCAAAGAGAAGTGATTGCAAGAGGTTCAACCTTGACAGATCAGGTGAAATCTTGCCTGACGCTCTTTATTTGTTCTCTAAATTTATAGATCTATTACTTAATGTATTATCCAGTATGTATTCAAGTCATATCCACCTGCTTTCCTACTTTAATACTATGTTTGGATGAAGAAATTTAAGATTACTAAGGAATTTTAAAATGACTGAAATTGAAATGTCAGGATTTTATTTCCTAGAATTTGTGAATTTTCTTGTTTGGTTAACCTAAAAGAACAATGGAATTGAATACATAATTTGTTATTTTTAAACTTTCAATTATAGAAATTAGAAAATGACACCTATTTACATAGAATTTAAACTTTAGAATTGGGGGTCCCAAATTCCAAATTTTTTTCCACGCGAAAATTCTAAATTTCTGTATTTATAAATCTAAATAAGGGAATTGGTCCATGTCAATTTATAAATTCCAACTTTAATCCAAATTCCAAGTTTATTTCCCTTATCTAAACACAGTGTAAGAGTCTTATTTGTATTTGGATCCGACTAGTTTAATGGATATGTTATCATTAAAAGCAATCTAGGTCCAAATAAATGACTTAAGGGGATCTGGGCTCCCTTCATTCAAACATACAAGGCTATGTATTAAAAGTCCTTGTTTATAAGGCAAGAAAAAGAACTTAATGTGGACTTAACCCATCGACGACAATCCTTTGATAACAAGAAGTCCGAGTAACTTGGGGCGCAAGTAATCGACTAAAAACACTCTTGTTCTACATCTTCTATACTGAGATAGCAGTGGTACGCCTAACACTTAGTTAGTTTTGATTGCGAGTCTCAAGGCCTACACCTAAGGCTCCACAAAGGCACATTTCAGAACTAACTTTGTCCTCTACCTGTAGCACATCAACAAACAAGAGCCCGACTACACATCAAAAGTGTCAATCTCTTGGCAAACTGTGCTGAGGTCCGAAAATCCTTCCACAGAGAAATCTTTGACGCCTACACAATGGCTGTAAGATTCCGACATCGGCGAACTTAAAAATTGAAAACATTATTTTCTCTCGCATCTCCCGTCTTCTTCTTCTCCCTTTTCTACGAGAACCCAACCTTTCAATCGCCCACCAAAATCGAATAGAAGAGCTCTGTGAAAGATAATAATGCAGTATTTTATATATTATCATTGAGTCTTGGACATATACAATTCACCATCCATGCAAAAGCAAGGATAAACTTTATATTGCTTTCAATTTCATAAAAGAAAGAAATGACACATAAAGGTTATATATTCTAAAAATGAGATGACAAAAATGTTATAATCTGGAGATGTGCTCAAATCTAGTGGGGTAATTGATACTATTTTTTAAAGGAAGAAAGGTGCACCAAGTGACAAACTTATACTAAACATGGACAATGTCCCAACCGACAAGCTGCACCACTAAACATTGTTAATATAAGAAAGAGATCCATATTTCTCCACACAATCTTGTAGTTTTGTTTGGACTCGGCTTTTGCACTGTCGGCCCATATATATTTCAGACCGTTTGATCGTATCTTGTCTGATCAACTGAAGACTTCATGATTAGCCTTTTGGGTTGATTAATCAAGATAATGGACAATCAATAACTGTGCCCATTTTGGTGTATCGTGTTTAGCCAAGTTCGTCTACCATGCACGTGCTAACGACAAAAGATGGACCATTATTCATTTTATTTTAAGAATGTGATATCCACACATCCTATTTTACTTTTTACACATCTTTTTAATTTTCGGTCGTCGGATTGGATGAATTGAAGAAGATCAACGAACATAATTTATTAAGGGGTGTGTGAGAAGAAAAATAAGATGTATGGATAATACACCCCTTATTTTATTATATGTGGGGTAATGACAGTTTATTTAAGTTATATTTTGTAAATCATATAACGTGATTATATTATTACTTAAGTATTGTTTAACGTATTGCATTATTACTTAAGTATTGTTTAACGTACTTATTTTCTATTAGTGACACATTACATGATTTATAATGGTCAAATTAATTATTAAAAAAAAAAAAAAAGAACTTTAACCAAAAACTCCCAGTACTGTTCACTTTAATGAAAAATCATATTTTTACCCTAAAAAATCAATCCTGGTACCATTCACTGTACTCTTTATTTTTTCTTTATCATTAAAACTCAAAGTTTTCAAATCTTTTTCATTAGTTTTCTTTAAAAAAAAAAAAAAAAAAAAAAAAAAAAAAAAGGCTTTCTCAAATCGTATAAGGACTCACACACTTCTTCCCCATTTCTTCCCCATTTATGGTTTGATATTGTTTATATACGTGTGTGTAGGAAGCTTTAAGGGAAGGAATCCCCAATTTTCAAAAAAAAAAATGTGAACATCTTTTTAACCGTTAGATTTGGCTTTAATGAAATCATGTGGTTGAGATTTTGTGACCTGTGATTTAATCTCATCCACATAATTTCATTAAAGTCAAATCTAATGATCAAGAGGGTGCCCTCATTTTGTGTGTGTGTGTGTCTATATATATATAGAGAGAGAGATGTCATGGCTATTTTAGTTCTTGGACTGCAAACGAAATGTGAGGAAGTAGCGTATGATTCGGATGTTTAAGTGGTTTAAGTAGAGTATCATTCATATAGCATTTGAAGCAGATCCTAGTAGAGAAAAAGAGCAGAGGATCCAAATGCCTACTGAAAACTTTTCCTCGCGTTATTTGCATACTGTTAATATACAACAAAATTTTTGTTCAAAAAAAAAAATATATACAACAAAATTTTATTTTCAGCTGGATTCATACATATATAGTACATAACAAATACTTTAAACTATTTAATTAGCATTAGGATAAATTAATCTTTGTTCGTTCCTTTAGGTGTGCCATCTTTTTATAATAGCCAGTCTCAAGGCCTTCCCACTTGCGAACCCGTAAGGCAGTCTTATCACAACATTTTGAATCATCAACTCGTTGACATTGATATGCTTGCATGGGAAACTTGTAACCTTAGCCATTTTTGTGCATTCATCAGTCTAGCATATGGGTAGTCTAGATCGGGACACTGAACTCGAATCATGGCTTCCGATGAACCTATAATCTTTACATCCGCTTCCACAACATCTGCACTATATTACTATTACCACTTGAATTTTGATCAAGATTAATAATGTTAACCTAAGTGAATTCATTAATTACAAATTATTTTACACATTTTACATTTTTTAGATGCTTAAAATATCCCTATTGTGCATTTGATGTGCACAATTAATTCTATGCAAATTGTAAGGAGAGAGTTAATGATTTTGCAAAAAGAAAAATAAGACATTAATGTTAAAAAATAAGACATTAATGATGGGTGACCCACTGGGAAGTTGCTCGTGAGTTCCCAAAAACAAAACCGTGAGGGAATGGTAAGCCCAAAGCGGACAATATCGTGTTACGGTGGTGGAGCGGGCCCGGGAAGTGATCCGCCCCGGGCCGGGATGTGACAATTTGGTATCAGAGCCTAACCCTGGTCACGTGTGTGCCGACGAGGACGTCGGGCCCCTAAGGGGGGTGGATTGTGACATCCCACATCGTCCAGGGGAGTGATCCTTAAATGTATATTCTCATCCCTACCTAGCACGAGGCCTTTTGGGAGCTCACTGGCTTCGGGTTCCGTAGGAACTCCGAAGTTAAGCGAGAAGGGGGCTAGAGCAATCCCATGATGGGTGACCCACTGGGAAGTTGCTCGTGAGTTCCCAAAAACAAAACCGTGAGGGAATGGTAAGCCCAAAGCGGACAATATCGTGCTACGGTGGTGGAGCGGGCCCGGGAAGTGATCCGCCCCGGGCCGGGATGTGATATATATATAGATTTTTACAACTAAAAAAAAAAACCATAATATATGTAGACCATATTAATTTACCTACCTACTATTTGAAATGTTCATTTCCAATTATGAAAAATATTGTATATATACCAACAACAAAGTATTGCATAAACTTAGGAACTGGATCATGCTTTTGATTTTATCTTTTACCCACAAACAATCATATACATATTACTTTATATATTTTTACCAAAAAATGCCCCTAATAGGTTAATATATGTAATAATACATGAAAAATAATTTACCTACCATGTATACAAAAATGTTATTTGATTCAAAATATATAATCTAGGTTTTCTCAAAAAAAAAAAAAAATTATATATATATTTTTTTATATAATTGAAACAAATTAATTTACCTACCCCGTGTGTAATATAATGTATTTTTTTCACTAATACATGGAGAATAATTGACACACCCCGAGTTGGCATTCACAAGTCCACGGGTTAAAACTCGGCAAAACCCCAAACAATTGGTACGGCTAGGTTCATGAAGTCGAGATAAGTTCAATGGTGGTATTTATAAGTTCAATCTGTGACGATTTGGTGATGGTTGTGTTGTGGTGGGTGCCTCGGGTGCAAGAAGAACAGAGAAGAAGGTGTGAAAGGAAGAGAGAGAAAGAGATCAGTTCTGATTGGCAGAGAAGAGAGAGAGAGAGAGAGTAGTTTTTAATTGGTCCAAAAGAAAGAAAATATATACTGGCTAGGGAGGATAGAAATTAAAATAATTGGTAGACAAGGATAGTAATAAAAATAATATAGAATCGCATATACATCCACGTCACTTTGTTATTAATGTCACATCCCGGCCCGAGGTCCACCACATCCCGGGCCCGCTCTACCACGTAGCTCGATATTGTCCGCTTTGGGCCCCGACCACGCCCTCACGGTTTTGTTTCTGTGAACTCACACGAGAATAGGTGTAGCTATCTGTGAACTCACACGGCTACACGTGCCTGGCACACTAACGGATTCCCTAACGGTGTTAGGGAATATTCCATTAAATTCCTAGAATATTCTCTTAAAGTTACCTGACGCCGTCAGTATATTCGGTCAAAGTTGATGGAATATTCTCTTTCCTTCTTTGGTGACTCGTCGGAAACCACCATCGGTCGCCATCTGTAACACCAATTTCTGGAAAAATTTAAAACTTCATTTTTCAATCAAATTCCACAAATCTTATATGGATTCAAAGCTCTCAACAAGGAGAACATAACCTTACCTACTTACTCGTGACAATGAGTACTATTTAATTTCACGAGCAAGAAAAATAATTTAAAACTATATACATACGTCCACGTCACCAAGCCAAAGAGGGCATAATCATCATTTACACTTTCGGAGAGATAAATATATATTTATTCGGGACGGGTCGTCATAGGAGAAATTTTTCATTGTGCTCGTAATACAAGTGGTACATCACTTGTTATTATGTAAGTAGTGGGAAATTTTATATTTTATGTTATTAATTTTTTTAACAAAAGAATCTCACAACTTATATAGACACGTGGTGTATCACCCCGTGTTTCGGGCATATTGAAAAATCGTCGTCATCTCGACTACTATTGGGAAACAACACCACAAAAATAAAACTAGGGAATGTAATTCAATTTGAAGTATTTTTCTTATTCTAAGCAAAAATAAAATAAATAGAAATAAAAATAAAAATCTATTAACGTAGCTGACAATGGGAGATAAAAGTGGAGTGTGAAGGGGGGTTGGGGAGACGTGCCCAACGCAAGTTGGATTTTTTATGTTTTTTTTTTTTTTTTGTTCTTTTGTCCTTATCATTAAATAAAGTTAGTATATCATTTTTTTTATTTATTGAAATGTAAAGATTTGAATCTCTTTTCATTAATTTTCCTTAATTAATTGTACGTATATTTGAATGGAGAGATTAATGATTCTAAGAAACTTCATTAATGTTTAAATTCATTGCATATTAATAAATTATAACAAATTGAAGCGGTTAATGCGTTTGGCAAAGAAAAAAAAGAAATAAAATAAATAAGCATTGATGCTATACTTTCCTTAACATTTCGTAATTGTTTTTCAAAGTTGCACAAATTAGACAATTTTAATCTAATCTTGTCATTTTCTTACCAAATGAAAATCTGAAAGGGACTATAAAATAATTTACAAAAAATTATAGGTAAATTATATGGACTATGTATTTGTAATAAAATTTGCCTAGTATCTATATATATAAAGGGAGAGCCCTAGTTGGGTGAAGCTTTCCAAAATGCCTATAAAGGGAGAGCCCCAGTTTGGTGAAGCTTTCCAAAATGCCACAAATGGCCATTTCTTTCCTTCACAATCAAAACCCAAAAATTTCAAAAAATAAGGACAAACTGGTAAAAAGCCATATCTCAACAAAAAAAACTATATTGGAAAACAAAATAAATACAAAAAGAAAAAAAGAAAACGGAATTCAAAACTAACACTGGTCAAGAGTCCACGTTGTGGGTAAGTGAATGGTAACTGATCTTCATTTAAAAAAATAAAATATAAAAAAAAAAGTAGATAAATACAAAAGGTAAGAGATGCACTTAAAAAAACCAATCCAAAAAATGAAAAAAAATTGGAAAGAAACGTGGGATTGTGGGAGATACTGTAGTTTTCAAACTGCTTTAAGTAATTGATAAAAAATAAAAAATAAACCTAATACATTTACAGTTAGAACTACTATTCTGCAGTTGAAGGCTTGAACCGTGTAATGGGAGCAATTTTGTCGTACGCAAACGTGGGATATGAAGCAGTTTTGCGGGAGGAGTAGTGAATAAAACACAAAATAAAAGAATATGAAGAGAACAAATTGAAATTGTTTTGCAGGAGCCTTGAGGAGAAGATGAAATTGGCAAAAACCCAACAAGAACTGGTCCTTTGACAAAGTCGATATCACAATTTCTGTTGTGGTTAATTGAGTTTTATTCCTCCTCCATAATTCTAATTTCTCAATTATTAATGTATGTGTTTTATTCCTACCACATGTTTAAAGTGAGCAACGAATCACTCCACTCCTGCGATGCATACAAAAAAGGAATATGAATTCACTTTCTTCTTCTACATTGACCAATCTCCTCTGCATGTTTTTTCGAAGTTTCTTTCGAATTTCCGTCAGATTGCTCCTGTCGTCCAGAATCATCTCGAACTGGTTTTTGGTTTACATAGGGAGATTAGAAAGTTATAGACAACCAAATAGAAGAGGGGAGAGAGAGTGTCCTTGCGAATGTCAAATTTGTATCCAACTCGATTGGATCGGGACTACAAAAAGAGAGTGTCCTTGAGAATGTCAAATTTACCTTTTTCTCTTTCTTCAAAACCCAAGTGTGAGTGCATCGGGACTACAAAAGATAGTCAATGGTTCAAAGAAACGAAATAATTTGTTGAATCGTTAATTGCCAAAAAGTGAGCTTCAGGCCAATAATTTTATATTAATTGTCATATTAATGGACTATTGGTCATTTTAATTAATTCAATAGATCGGACCATACATGGTCGATTGTAAAAACAAAAAATAATTATAACATTCGGGTTAAAATTATAAAAAATACCAAAAATAGCATTAGATTCAAAAAATCATAACCCAATCACAGTGCGCTTGGGTGCTGTGAGCAAGGCAAGGCCCTAAAAGGGCTTAAGGGGGACCACAGGTTTCAACTGGGCAGCCCAAATCATGGCTGCAGGCCACGTGCTGTTTCTGGGTAAGCACATCCGCAAAGGCTGGCTTGATTTGGTCTCGGGCCGAAGCACTAGCAAGCCTAGCTGAAGCTGGTTTTGGGTTGAGGAGCTGTAAAGCCCAGCCAAGCTGGCTTTGGGTTGAGGCGCTGGAAAGCCCAGACGAAGCTGGCTTTGTGGTTAAGATGTGACAATGTAAGCGCAGCATCCAAGAAAGCTGCTGCAGGCGGGCTGGGGCAAGGGGACGAGCCCGGCAAGCACAAAAGCTTGTTGGCAGGTTGGGCCAGGCTGCAAGGGACGGCCCAGCAAGGTTGTAAGCTTGCTGATGGGCTTGAGGCTTCGGGCTTGTGGAAACCCAACCCAGGCCGAAGCCTGGTTGTCTTTGCAGGGACAGAAAGCCACGAGGCTGCTGCACGGTGGTCCATGGCGTCGAAACGATGCCGTCCCAAAGCGATGGCATGGCTGCAGGCCAGCCGACTCGGCAGTGCCAACGGCGGCGCGGTGTGAGACCGCGGCTCGGCCGCAAAAAAGAACAAAAAAATCCCTTTTTTTTTTGTTTTTTTCCGAATCTAATGTTTAAAACCCTAATTTCTTCTAAATTAATTTGGATGATTTGACTCACAAATTCTACATAGCATAATTGCATGAATAAGCATATATATTAACAAATATATGAACATATATACAATATATATATATATAATTGAAAGGAAAATATAAATATAGGGGTTCATACATCATGGGGAATGTTTTCATGCTTCAAGGTTTTTTCAAATATCTTAATTTATTTAAAAAAAATCCTGATTGGCAGAAAATAATTGAAAGCCTTTGATGTTGTAGAAGAAAGCCTCCTCATCCTTTAGTTCCTTAACTTCTGACAAGAGCATACTAATAACGTGTTGTAGGCCTATTTGACTAAACTGCATTTAGGACAGAGAGGGAGAGGGGCCGATGGCAACAGAGAGAGATGTAATTGTGAGATGTGTGTTGTATCATCGTATTGTGCCTTTATTTATAATAATAAGGAAGGTTAAATACTCGTAGATATACTAAAATTTACACAATCACATTTCTAATTCAATAGGATTGCAACAAAGCCAGGCTTAAATTATAAAATAGGCCATCAGCCCCATATTGACCTCTCGTAGGCTATGCCAGTACTCAATACTAGTAAGAAAGAACACTAATGAACCTCCGAATTCTGAGAAAAGCTTGGCGGAGCCGAAACGGTGACCAACCGTCATCCGCTTTCTCCCATAACATCATACGCTTATTCTCGCAACTCTCCTCGCAGTCCACACCGTACGATCAATCTCTCTCTTTATTTATTTATTTTTCATAAATTTAATGATGATGTTCTACGGCGAGATTCAATTGGGTTTAATCCTCCTGATTAGTTTTAATTTCATCAGGGATGCCTTCGGCATTGCGTTCGACATCGACGGCGTCGTTTTACGAAGCGAAGCTCCCATCGGAGGCTCTCCTCGGGCCTTCAGAAGATTGTACGACGATTCTGGTACCCCCATTTCTTATACCCATCTCCCAATTTTTGATCTTTCTGGGAATTAATTTCTGGAATTTTAAATTTTTTTGGCAGGTAATCTCAGGATTCCATACGTGTTCTTGACAAATGGTTAGTTTCTAATTTGTAATTTTTCCACCTGGTATAATCCAAATTTTTGTTATTTTTTTTTTAAATTAATTGTTTTAAATTTTTGGGTTTTTTGGTTGTGATAGGAGGTGGGATTAGCGAATCCAAAAGAGCCCTTGAGTTAAGTTCACTTTTAGGAGTGAAGATTTCACCTTTACAGGTATATTTTTGTTGAGGGTTTTCATAAATTTTTATAATTTTAACTCTTTTATCCAGATTTGTGTGCTTTTTACCTCTTATTTTTATGTAATTTTACCTTTTTGTTGATTACGTGGTGTTGGATGCAGGTTTTACAGGGCCATACACCTTTTAAGCAGTTAGTAAACAGGTATGTAATATGATGCATATAAGCTGAGTTATGGGTCAGAAAGTAAATTCTTGCTGTACAAGTTTATACTGTTTTCTTTTGCGTTTGATCGAGTATTTGCAGTGCCGGCATGGTTCATTTTTCTGTGCTACATGTATATTCCTCTAGGCTAAATGTGGGAATGAATAGTTATACATGGTGCAAATCAACTTGAATTATGCATCTAAGTGTATGCATTTCAACCTTACTAAATGGTCAATAGACTCACTACGTAATTTGTCTGAGAGAGAGATTTCCTTATATTCTTCTGTTCAAGATTTTCGGTTTCTGTTGTGCAGATTTGAGAATGAACTCATTGTTGCTGTGGGAAAAGGAGAACCTGCTGCTGTGATGGCTGAATATGGATTTAAGTAAGTTTCTGGTCTGGTTGTCCAAATTTGATTTTGGCATGTCGAGTTTCTTCACAAGCTTGAACAAAATGTCTAATTTGATCTGAGATTTTGCTCCTGAATGGTTTTTTTTTTTTTTTTTTTTTTTTTTGCCTTTCAGAAATGTTCTTTCAATTGATGACTATGCATCCTGCTTCGATAACATTGACCCGCTAGCACCATATAAAAAATGGATAACTAAGCAAGTTGCTGATCAGAGTAGGGCGGTTGCTGCCAAAGATCTTGTTCTCTCACAAAGAGTTCAGGCGGCGTTTGTAGTTAGTGATTCTGTTGATTGGAGCAGAGACATTCAGGTTATCTTGGACAAGTTTATTTGTTCATAATATTATAGGGACTTCTTGTATGCACATTCAGCTATACTAAGAGGATGCGTGAATCACAATGCATCATTGTTGGTTAGCTAGACGTGAATTACTCAAAATGTCATCAATCTGGTATTTAAATATTTTCAAACGATTCCAGTCATTTGGTCCTTATTCTCCCGCTTTCTTGTTTTAGTAATTTCAGAAGCTTTATCAAGTGTCTAATGAATAACAATGGTGATTTCAGGTTCTATGCGACATTTTAAGAACCGGTGGTCTTCCTGGTAGGGGAATTGGACACCAACCACAGCTGTATTTTGCGCATGATGACCTTGCATACCAGGTTGGTTCCCCCTCCCCTTGTAGTTAGTTAATTGTACTGTTAATCCAGTATACCTTATTGAGTTTCTATGGAACTACTTGTGATTAAAAAAAATGATGTACTGATAAGGTGCCCCTAAAGGTAGGCTGCTTTTCCTTCTGAGCGTTTTGGAATGGGAGCTTTCAGAATAGCACTGGAATCCATCTTTAATAGGTAAGACAAGAAATATAAAAAAAGCATATCGTGTTCTTGTCCTAGAAATATACAAATGTGAATAGTAGGACAAAGGCAAGGATGCTGATGATAATAATTTGATGTGATTACTTGTGCTTCAAGCTAAACTTGTTTGTTAAATTAAATATGCAGAATCGACCCTCATGCTCTGGAGTACACAACTTTCGGGAAGCCAAATCCATTCGTATTCAAGAATGCAGAACTTATACTTAAGCAACTTGTGTTATCTCTTCAAGACAAGGTTCAAGTTCTCAATCCAGCAAATGCTGGAGGCCATAATTTCAAAACACTGTATATGATAGGAGATAATCCTGCAGTTGACATCAATGGCGCACGGCAGGTTTGCCTCTCTTGGGCCAGAAATTTGGTTGCATGGTTTTCACACTAGTGATACGGGGTTAAAATCAAACAATATTGCAAGGGTTAATTATATTTTTCGTTTCAGGCTGGCCATCCCTGGTTTTCTATTCTGACAAGGACAGGGGTTTTCAAGGGAAAGGAAAATCATGCTGAGTTTCCGGCGGATCTGGTAGTGCTTAATAACTTTTTCTGCAATACTATGAAAATGTAGCATCATCTTTTACTTTATAGTTCTTCCCTATTTGATCTATAATACATATTCAAATTTGTTAACGGATACGTCATGATGCTTCTGTAGGTTGTTGACACGGTGGAAGAAGCTGTAGACTTTGTTTTGAGAAAGGAGTGCAGCTCTTAGAATTTCGTTCGCTCACTTAATTTTTTCGTTCCCCCTCCTCCTCAGGTTCAAGTATTTTCTGATTACTTAATCAGTATATACATATATTTTTTCAACATTTTATAAGAAAGAAAATTTAGGGGAAGACAATTGAGGTGACATCTAAATGAATAAAAGATGAACCGCAGTCGGGTTTTCATTTTCGGCTCAATTTGTGGTCTATACCTTTATCGTGTTTACTTACTACGAAATGAAAGTAATTGTGAATGGTAATGATATGAGAATGATACACGGTTGTTCGTATGTTGGAGTATGGCATACCTAATCCCACATGTGGCTCACTTTGTATTCTGAAGTCCTAGTTAATGCAGGATACACCATACGTGAAATAATACTCCACACATTTTTCGTAAGTAAAAACATGCCAGTGCTGTTGAACATGAAGCACATCAAGATTCATGATCTTTTGCTCTTTATTCCACTAGGAAGTAATTGTGTGACAAAGTTGGCTCGTCCGTCGATTGCCATTTTGTGGTCAAGGGACTCAAAGAAATAATTCTACAACAATAAAACCTTATCTTACTAAGCAGGGTCGATTGTACGAATTCATAAACAAAACAAAAATTCTAATAATTACAAAACGACGTAAAAATCCTAACACAAACAAAAAGTAAGTTTTTAGAGTTTTTAAACTTAATCTCACTTCTTTCCTTTATCTCCCTCTTATCCTCTCACTCCAAATCTCTCTTTTCTTCTTTCTCTCTCCTCTGTGTTTTTACCTTTTTCGTCTCTCCTCCAATCTGCTCTCTTCATTCTCTCAGTTCTTTCTCTCACTCATCTTATCTCCTCCGATTCTCTCTCTTCTTTTCCTGTCCTCCAATCATCTGTTACTTTCTTTTCTCCTCTCTCCTCTTTCTCCCTCTCTTGCAACACCCTCTTTTCGGATCACTTTGTCTAGTTTAAGTTTTGAGATTTAAATATTTTAAATCGCATACCAAACAAGTTTTTGAGTCCTAAAGAAAATTGTTTTCAATAAATGTTCTTAAGAAATATTTTGTGAAATAATAAAAAATTTCGAATATGATACCAAACAGACCCTCAAATATCCCTAATCATGGAGGAAATAGTGCATCAAGCTATTGGCAAGGGCCAACTTGATTCCCTTCCCCAAAGTATAAGAAGCTCTTGGGAAGATTAAAGAAAGAATATGTTCTTCTTCCGTAAAGAATTCGTCCAATCCAAAGGAATGAAAAGGTGACTGAATTGGTCTTAGTTACTCTTCCGAACGGAGTGGAAGAAGGGAAGAGATTCTCGAACGAGACAAAGGACCCAATGACTTCAAAAGAGTTGAACGAGAAGCTGTGCGAGGAAAAAATCTCATGTACAGTTCTGTAGAATGGCATTTAGGGTGACTTATCTAAATGGCTTATTGGGATAGATGAACAATATCTCCCCCCTAGAAACGTATAAGAAATTTTCTCCTCGTACGACTCGAGAAAATTATAAATTATATCTATGTAGAGAATCATAATATCAAATAGATCCATTTTGAATAATAGCATCTCCTATATTCAAACAAATTAGTCAGTGACAAGAAGGTTAAGAAAACACAATCGGAATTACAGATGTTGCTCTACCTTTCTCTAAAGTTGTGCAGTCAATGGATAAACCGTAGGGAACTTTAACGAAAAACTTTCGATACTGTTCACTTTAACGAAAAATCACATTTTTACACTAAAAAGTCAATTATGATGTTATTCACTTTACCCTTTATTTTGTTCTTATCGTTAAAACTCAGAGTTTTCAAGCTCTTTTCATTAGTTTTCCTTAAACCGTAATAGTGGCAGCATATTCCAAGGGTGTATCTTTATTGATCTTGTACCATACCCACTAATCTTTCACAATATACATCTGCCATGTCCCTAAAAAAACTAAGGACAAAAGGTATGCAAATATTTTGTTTTCACCACCGTAAATGTAAGGAAATGAGATCTTGAAATGAAGAATGTACAGAAAGAAGGCGAACCCGACTGAAGGTACCTCTCCTACGCCTTCATATCCTCCAATTGCTGGAACATGTTATACCCTTTTTTCATGGTTCAACTAAAAACCCCCCTCGAGATATGACCTTACAAAATTTTTGCAGCTTTGTTTACTCATGTTACGTTTAAATTCGAATTTGTTAAAACAAGCTATGAGTACCGACAAAATTCATATGGTCAAAGTTTTCATGTGTTATAGTAAGAGTACGACATGATTAATATGTATCACATATAAGATATATAAATAAATAAATAACAGATTCAATTATCGTATATGTGGAATATTAGATTCACGTGGCCGTGTGTTAGATAAACCGAAAAATTGCTCCTAAAAATCAAGCAACAAATCGGAGCACATGTTAAAACTTTAACTCCATTTTCTGAACAACCAATCAAATAATAAATAAAAAATGAGACCGAACCCATAAAAATAAAGAGAAAAAACCTTCATTCGGTTAATATCAGAAGGGTTGTTTATTACTGTGTATGTGTTTTAGTCATTCTCTCGCTTTGTCGATGAAAGTATTTAGTTCTTGGTTGTGGTTGCTCTCTCGTTTTGTCGAGAAGAGATTTTGTAGTTGTGGTCATGGTCGTGACTTGTTCAATCTCAAATTTTAGAGCAGTGCTTGTTGTTTAGATCTAAGGTGGTGGTGTTTGTGGTTTGTACACTTAGCAAAAGACTATAGGAAGGAAACTCAATGTTTGTTGGAGGGGAAATCATAGCAGGGCTTCTTTGTCAACGATTGCAAAATCATTATAGATTATTGCGGTCTTTTTCTTGTGGAGCCTCTACGTTAATTCTTGGGCTTGCAATGTTTTAGTCATCGTGACTTGGGGTTAGGATTAAAGGGTCTTTTGTGATTGAAGAATGGTATTGTAAATTGATTTGTTTGTAATTGTAGGGTTATGATATTCTTTTAAAATGTATAATCTTTAATTGTTCTAAAAGACACGTTTAATATGTTTGTCGTATGTACTTTTTTGACTATTTCTAATGAAATTATTTTCCCTAAAGAAAAACCACTGTAGCTCAAAAGTCAAGCTTAATGAAACATTTCAACTTTAGAGCAGTTAAACATTTTTTTTTTCTTAGTAAAACATTGTTTTCACTGTGTTTAGGTGGAAAATACATCCGGTCACCGACATTTCAATTTTGCCAATTTAACCACTGCACTTTATTCAATTTGCAATTAACTCCAACGTTTTTTGTTTTTTTTTTTTGTTTTTAAATGAAACAACTGATGATAAGTTAAGGTTATTCATCTATTTTAAGTCCGGAAGGATTATGAAGAATTTTACTCTGCTCATGATCATATTCAAATCAAACCTCTCATATTTTGTTATTCATTGAAAGACCGTAGTTGCAACTTACTGTGGTTATTTAACTCAAACGTTTCACTTCCCATCAATTACCCACCTACCAGGTACTTTCTTAAATATTCTGTTCCCCTTGGAATTTATCATGATTTCATAAGTTTGTACTTGAACAATGATTCAAGAAAGAAAAGAACGTACTACTGCAGGCTGCAAAGCAGAGCGTGACACAAAAATGAAATTAGAATGTAAAACGAGTCGTATACACGAAATTGACATTAAATCATTGCCACCAATTATTGCTTATTTTTGGAGTACTGTGCCAACAATTAATCTAAAACATTATTTGTTTTTAAGTGTTAGAAGTGTATATATGCTTCAGAAGTTACTATTTTTCCCCTATGATCTCGTTTTATAGGGGAGATTTTTTTTTAATTACAAATAATATTATTTGTACTAAATAGAAAACGCGGGCTAAGTCTCATAATATGCTATTATAATATGGTTTAAATTCGCATTTGGCGAAAATCGAACTTAAAACATCTCACAGATAAATGAATAATAATACCACCAGGCTGTAGTACTAAATAGATGTTGAATATGCTCTTACAATTGGCAAATTAAAACGTGGGGAAGGTGCCTTCTAGTGTGAAACTGCCCTAGAATTTCTATCCCCATATAGATGGTCTATATACCGAGTCCCTCCCAAGCTACTCATTTTAGAAATTTGACCTCTTGCTTTTGGCATTTTCATTAAGTTAGGATCATATCTTACTTAGATACATCACAACATATCATTATAATTTTTAAAATGGTCAGCCGGCGGATTCAATTTTTTTTTTTAACAAACGATTACGGTGTGGAAGGGGGTTAAACTTCACACTGTGTTAACCATAATAAAATAGTTCAAATTCGACTTTGACGAAAATAGAACATAAGACCTCTCATTTATAAGTAAAGAATAATATCACTACCACTAATTCGTAGTATTAAGTAGAAGTTGCTGATTCAATTAGTGTCCAATGAAAATAGGAGTAGGTAGTGCAATGTCCAAATAAAAGTTTTTTAATTGGTTTTCAGTTTAGTTGGAATAAAAAAAAGTTATTTGTAGCTATACGTGTACGGCGGAGCTTTCCTAAATCCATGCATGCATCACTACCCATTAACGTGCTACTAATTTAGTACAGATAACCCACTCTCTAGACCACTAATCAAAATTATTACTGTTCGTAATAAGCTTAGTAGATGACACGTGTGGTATTAGAATATATGACACAATCATCTTGGACTCCTACATTGTTTTATAACAAGATATTGGAATCAAACTTTGGGACATCTCCCTAATTAAAATTGGTTATAACTTATAACTTGACCATGTTGGAATGAAACGAGTATAGAATGACTATCTTAAAGTGTTTGACATCTTTTTAATTAAGACTAAGACTGATTATAACTTATAACAAGTCTTAATTAAAGAGACATCAAATAGCCTGAAACAATCTCAAAAATGTTTTGGTATAAGATAACTACTAAAATCGAAGTCCCAAAATATTTTAGATGAAATCTGGTGCCTAGCTCTTTGACATGTGACAAACTGACTGACATGTATATATTATTTGGTTAAAATTGGATCCACATGTTAACACATGGATCCAACTTATAATTTAATATGAACATTACCGCGTTTTTTTTTTTCTTCTTTCAAAACCCTACTTAATTTAGATAAACTACAATACTCTGTAGAGTATTACATTTGTATTACATCTCTAATAGAGTAGAATCCACCAATACAAATTGATTATACTTTTATTAAAGACGTGAGACAAATGTGGTATAATTCTATTTCCTAATTGTATTATTTGAGAATGTAAACCACTAGTTACTAACCCTAATTATTGTGGTTGATCTTGGCCATCCGTGTGTTAGAATATCTCTTGGTGTGTCCGCTGCATGAACAGTTGAATTTCCATAAACCAATCATAAAATCATTATAATACTGTTTCTTCCCTTTTCTTGCACCGACCATGCATGCTACATGATAAGACTCTCCAACACGTACCAACTGGACAAAGGATTTGCTGATTTCATCTTTAGGGCAATTAGGCCGAGTGGTTGTGGGGCGATTCACGGTGGCTGGAGTGTTGGATGGATTCGATGATGGTGGTGGCTGGAATTAGGGGAAAAGTAGAAGGTGGGAGGGTTTCAATTTTGTTGTTTTTGAAGGTATTATTATTTTCTTTATTTTTTAATTCTTTTATAGTTTTTTTTATTTTCTTAATTTTATTCTTTTTTTAATTAATATTAGCATTTGCTTACACACTTTGTGTGTATGAACATAGTTCTTTAGAAAATGAGAAGGAGAGAGGGAGAGAGAGAATGTGGGGGGAGTGGGAGATTTTTTTTATTGGTTTTATTTTTTTAATATTGGAGGTATTTTAACATTACAGGTAGGTGAAGCTTCAATAAAAAACAGTAAAATTTGAACATGTAAAATTACATTATTGCCCATCAATTTTTTTTTTTTTGGTGTGAGAGAATACTAAGTAGTTTTTTTCACCCTCTTTTGATTGACAAAGAGGGTTTCATTAATTAATAGAGATTAAACGTGATTGTAAAATTTTAACGGTAATTGGATGGAAAAGGAGCACATTGACTAATTGAGTTAAACCAAGGATCAAATTGACCGAATTAAAAATAAAGAGACTATTTTAACATTTAAACCTTTATTTTAACCTAAAAGAAAGTAGTTATATATATATATATTGGGGAGCGAATGAAATACGAAAATCTAGTCGTTGTCGTTCCTCATAAGTAACGTAGAGGCCACCACATCCAAGTTAAGCATGTACTTTCTTAAGCCAATTTTCTTGTTAATGCTATTGCAATTCCTAGTTGCCATATATGTTTTCAAGTTGCTCTAATATATGTATGGATATAATTTCCTCTTGCTGTTTGTCCTAAGCAGCTATGGTAAATATTTGACTGTTTAGACTATTTACTTGAAGGAGGTGGTTTTCATACTCATTTTTAAGTTTTTCACACTTTTTTTTTTAGTTGTCGGATTGAATAATCAAACCGAAACAACGGAAGTGATTTAACAGTGTGAGTGATAACAATTTAATTCCCCTTTTGGGGGTTTGAGTTTATTCTTCTTTTGCAAATAATGTATCTTGACTGTACAAATTTTATAGTTGGAACCATTCAATTCTTAATCTTTATTTGAAGATCACCCTTACAAAAAATTATTTCACTTGGAGATCATTTAGTCATTCAAGTGTAGGATTCATGTGGTCCAATATCCTAATAGATAGGATGTTGAGTTTTCACCCATGCATCCCGAGTTCGAAACTCAAATTATTGTAATAGTTTCGAACTCTCACATTTCTCCTTAATAATAATAAAGTTTTCTTAGGAAAAAAAAAAAAAGTCATCCAAGTGGATAGAACAAATCGACAGTGTAAGTACTAAGTAATATATTTATGATGAACCATCAATTTATTTGATGTGTTTGGATGATTAAATGATCTCGAATTCGAATAATTTTTGTAAGAGTGATCTTCAAATGAAGGTTAATAAAGTGACTGCTTAGATCGTTGATTTCATTCGGTCAAGATATAATATTCATAAATAGAGGATATATGCATTCCAACATAGGAGGATGCAAGTATTATCCTTGAAAGTAATAATTCAACGCCAAATATGCCTAATTGGTAAAACGATTGTTAAGAGTGTAAATACTAGAATTCAATTAACAGTTAAACCATATACCTGGCTGCCTTAGGAATTAAGGGCTCCTAAAGTTATCCTAATTTGGTTTGGATTGGTGTACTATTTGGTGATGGGCAGTATATATACTTAATTAGGGCGTGCATATAAATATAAAGCGTAAGGTAATAGAAAATGGGAGAGAAATTCTCGAATAACATAAATAAATGTGCTTGAGAAAGTGCTGAATGGCATCAGGAGGAGTATTGGTGCAAAAGGCATCTTTCCCGCCGGTCCCTTTCGAAGCCCATCTCAAACACTATGTATGAAGTAGCAAAACTGTCTTCTAAGGTCCTCGTTTTGAGGACTTGTGAGGTCATTTTCATTTCTATTAATTAATGAAATTTTTTTTGTCAATTAAAAAAAATGAAAAGATTACTTAGTCTTCTATCACACAAGAAAAATGATGGATAATAATGTAATTTCACAAGTCCAAATTTTACTGTTTTTTATTGAAGCCTCGCCTACAGGTGATGTTAAAATATCTCCAATGTTAAAATAATAATAATAAAAAAAAACCAAAAACAAAAACCTCCCACTCCTCCCACGTTCTCTCTCTCTCTCCCTCTCTCCTTCTCATTTTCTATGTTCATACATACAAAGTATGTAGGTAAATGCTAGTATATACTAATCAGATTAATTTAATGGTAGATTGAGTTATCAATTTAAATAATCCATGTTACACCAAAACACAATAATTGTGCAAAGAAATTAAATTAAAAAAGATTCTTGCGTGAAATCTTCCGTCTTCTTCCCTTACCGTCTCTCTTCGCATCCCCTTTTCTCTCTCTCTCTCTCTCTCAATCATTCACTTTCATTCTCTCCTCCTGATTTTTGTTTTTTTTGGTTTTTCCTTTTGCGTTTGATAAAGGGAGAATGACTTGTTTCAATTAGGTTCGTCGGAAAATTTCATAAGAAAAAAGGAGTTCACGCGTTCAAGAAGGGATCCTAATTTTCATAGTCAATTTTTTTGCTTCTTTGTAACTAAATGGGTTTGAATATTATTGATAAATATTGGATGAAATTGGATGTGTAAAGTTATTAGGGTTTATCCAATTGGATTTGCTAAGTTTAGATATTCGATGAGAAGACTAGGTTTTGCAAATGGAAGAGATTCGATAGACGTGAAACCTTCTTCTCTCTTCTTATTTTATTGTGTTTTTATATTATCAATTAGTATTTTATTTTCGTGTAACAAGAACTATTTAAGTTGATAGTTTAATCTATCGTAAAATTAATCTAATGACTCATATAAAAATAAAATAAAAATTAACCTGACGACTCATTAAAAAAAAAAAAAAAAAAAAAAAAAACCTCATAGGCCCTTATTTTAGGAGAGCAGCTCTCTTTGACAATGTCACGAAATGCCATTCACTATTTTGTTTCCTTTTAATTAAAGACTATATTATTAAGGTCGCATACCCTAAGATCTATGCTGTGCTTATCATTCATTTATAAATTAAAACATTTGTGCTCACTGCATAAAGTGTTGAATCATATTTCGTCGAAACTTCGTTTTGCAGTGAAGACAGCCAACATAAGTCACAGCTGCAAAAGCATACAAAAATTGGTCGTTTGGTTTGACACTTTAAGCTCCAAATTCAATAAAATAAATAATGTTTTTTCGAAGTTACGAAGAAAAAACATTAATAATAAAAGAAAGGATTGTAGCACATGTTGCCTGTTTTAGTAGGCGATTTATTATTATTATTTTTAACAATAAGCTCTTATTTTATACATCCAAAAGAATTTCCTGGCGCGTAAGAGTTAAATTAGATCGTCATTTTTTTTTTATAGTTTTTCTATTTAATCATATTTTTCAGATACGGGAATTAATGTTCTTACCATTAAGTAACAAAACTATTTTTACTAACACTAATCGATCACATCTTCTAAAAGTTAAGTGTTAACTTCTTACGTGTAAGGGACTTGTAACTCAAGTATGGATTAAAATTATTACTTATATAGGTCCTAGGATCAATTCATCTCTTCCTACTATCTCAACAAACGGGTAGACGTTATACATAAAGAAGCAAGTGTTTGATAAACATATTATAGAATGTCTATAATAACTCTCATAACTAACGAACATGCAGTGTTTCACAACAATTTAACTACATAACGTTGATGCATTTAACCATATAATGTTTCTGCATTATGAATGAAACTATGGGGAGACGAATTCATCTATGAAGATTCTCAATGAATGTACTCTTTCATCTACATAAAAAAAAACAACTTACATGGTACGAGTGCAGCGTCACTTGATATTCTTTGTTAGTGAGTTAATAATATCCGGACAAAACTTTACATATATCTTTATTTATTAGTACAAAACGCTATTATATGTATGTTTTCGTTCACGTTTGTCATTCTTCTGCTTAGAAGGTTTTCTCCTCATTTACATGATATTTTTTATATCAAAAACACAACTCAATATACTAAGCATCATTATACTAGTAATTTGATACTTGAAAAAAACCTTCTAACCACTTGTACCGACACAATAAAAAATTTCTCATAATTAACCCGCGTAAAGAATTTGTCGGTTCAAATTCACAGAGACAGTCAAACCCAAGTGCCAGCTGGAATTGCCACATGTCAAATTAACTTTGTTGAACGCTTATTTTTCAAACTTTTTCCCCTGGGAAATACGCAGCAGAGTTATGGCAGGCGAGCGCGTCGATCACCGTTGAGTTGGGACCTTCCCCTTTCACAGCAGAGCAATATCATGGGGAACCGCGTACAGTCAGAGGGTCCCCTTAATGCAATCCAGTCGGACCTTCCCCGTACACCAACTTTTCTTTATTACAGATCCGACGGCTGCGGGGACAATCTGTGACGGATGAGCATCACCTGCGGGTAAGAAGGACGAATTCTGAGAAGGAAGAGAGACTTGGTTGCTCGCCGGAGGAAAAGGACAAAGATTTGTTGCGAACCAGCTCGCAACTAAAATCACGCTGGCCAATAAGAAACGGCCACGTCGGCAGAGCAATTATGTGATAGCAACACGTAAAAGACAAAACAAAAATACCGTACATTTAATGGTAGTTGACCAAACAAACCAGTGCGCCGGAACGACGGCCTCGGCGCGGATGTTGTTGCAAGCGCGGACAGATGCAGCAGATTACAGCCCCCGTCGTTCTACTTCTAGAAGCAAAATTGGTGATTATTTTTCAAACTCCATGTTGTACTTAGTGCACCTGTGATTAAAACTTGCAGGGTTCTTTTAATTTTAGTATACGAAAAGTTATATCTAAGATTAATTTTGATTTGTAGAGACGTATTTTTGAGGCATGTAAATTGCCTACCTAGTTAAAGAGATATTGTTTTTGTTTTTTGCTAAATATAAAAGGAAAGTTAAACATGTTATATCAAATACACATCGTATACAAGTCGATTGAAAACTATATCCAAACTATATACATACACACCATATTAATCGAATTATAAATATAATTTCAAAGTTGAATAATGCTACATGTAATGTATGGCGCGTTTACTTGTCAAGAAACGTTGAACATAAATATCATCCTTATCATAAAACATAGAATAGGAAATGGAATCTATTACGATACACATCGTGTACAAATCAGGCACATTGTATACTTATCTAATACACCTCGTATCAGTTGAATTATAATCATAATTCTAAACATAGCAACGTCACATGTACGACACTGCGTAATCTACTTGTCAATAAATATCGAATGTAGAATTCACGTCCATTAGAGACGCGCTAAGTAAACATATGAGAAACAGTGTTGAAAAATAAATTGATGACGTGGCAATCTTTAATCGGTAAAAAATGGAATTTATTTTGCGGTTAATTTGCATCACAAACCAGCCCCTCCCCCATATAAATTGAAGAATAGGGTCACAAAAAAGTACAAAGAGAGTCTGTCACTTTGTGTCTGAGTTTTGCAAACGCATTCTCCTTTCTTTCTTCTTCTTTCATTCTGCTCTGTTTTCTTGGTTGGCTGGTTTTCTATGCTTTTTTTTGGGTGCTCTGTTTTTGTGCGCCAGTTGAGATAAAAAGCAGTGAGCACAAGAAGAAAAGAAAAAGGGGAAGACGATGAGCTGCTTTTGCTGGTCGAAGAAATCAACCAAAGAATCAGAGAAGAAAACTACCCACGTCAACACCAACAAACCCAATCATCAAGGTAAGAATTCTTTTCCGAAATTATTTGATTTAATTCTGGGGTCATTGAATAAAACCCATGTTTTATATGATCGTATTTGATTTTTTTGGATGATTTTATTTTATTTTTGGCATTGTGGGTTTTATTTTTGGATGTTATAATTTGATAATTTTCTTTCCTTTTTCTAAATCTGTTTGAATTTTTTGGGTAGTACTCTTTACCCTACCTGGGTTTATGCGTGTCTTTCAATCTGTGAATAAAAGCCATTAAATTTCATCCATTGTATGAGTTCTTGAATTTCTTCCATTTTTTTACTTATATAATTCTAGGGTTGAATTTTTTGAATTTGGTTTTGAATGGCCATTCTTTGCCGTGAGATTAGTGTCAATTTTTGAAATTTTGCAGTGGATGAGGAAAGAATTATGGCTGAATTTTTGTCTAGTGAAATGGGATTTAATCACATATATGAAATTTTATTTTTGTTCATCTGGGTTTATGTTAAATTGTTAATTTTCTCATCTGGTGCTAAATTAATAAATTTAATTTGATTCCTGTTGCTGTTCATTGAGACAGACTGTTGCTCATTCATTTTGTTTGTTTCTTTGCTTGGTTAGGAAGGTCCAATCTATATTCCACACTCCTTTTAGTTTCGAATTTTGTCAGTTTGTATTCTTTGTTTGCATTTAGAATTGCATGACTCCGATATTTCACCCCATAAATTGATAGAATTAGTCGATGTCGAATTTTTGGATTTTGGTTACCATGTGCTGTATTTTGTCTTTTTTCTTGGCATTCTCAAATCTCATGTATATTTGCCCGTTTTGATCCGTGAAGTGAATACGAATGGGAATGTGAAAAAAGAATTGGGTGTGAAAAAGGAACTGGGTGTAAAAAAGGAGGAGGCGATGAAGGATGACCAGTTGTCGTTGGATGTAAAGGAGTTGAAAATAATCGAGGGTTCCAACGATGGAAAAACCACTGGCAAGCGGGCACAGACATTTACATTTGCTGAACTTGCAGCAGCAACTGGCAATTTCAGGTCTGATTGCTTTGTAGGTGAAGGAGGATTTGGAAAAGTTTACAAGGGTTGCTTGGAGAAAATTAATCAGGTCCGTAGTGATTATGTGAATGTTAGTTCTATCATTAAATCGAGCGTTTTTAACTCAAATTGTTACAATTGTTTTCAACTGTTTGAACTTGTACGTGGAATTGAATTCTGCTGGGACATTACTCGTACCCTTTTATGCCATTGTATCAAAAAATGTGTTTTGTTCCTTGAGTTTCATTTAGTAAATGACTTATAAGCTCAAGGACTGACCCGAGTTTGCTATTGTTGTGGTTCTAGGATGTTGCTATTAAACAGCTTGATCGTAATGGATGCCAAGGACTTAGGGAATTTGTTGTCGAAGTATTGACGCTTAGTTTGGCTGACCACCCTAATCTTGTCAAACTGCTTGGATTCTGCGCCGAGGGAGAGCAGAGGCTATTGGTTTATGAATATATGCCATTAGGATCTTTGGAAAACCATTTGCATGGTATGCAGCTGAAACAATCCAAAATACTGCTCTTGTTGTATGATCGAGATTACCATTTCACTTTCTTTTACATCTGCCCCTTATTATCGCAATGTGTTTGAATTAAGTATCACATTTGTTTTGCTTTTCAGGTCTTTCACCCGGAAGTAAGGTGCTTGACTGGAATACAAGAATGAAGATAGCAGCTGGTGCTGCGAGGGGTTTAGAGTATCTGCATGAGAAAATGCAGCCCCCTGTTATATACCGTGACCTGAAATGCTCAAACATTTTGCTTGGTGAGGGGTATCATCCAAAGCTTTCAGATTTTGGCTTGGCTAAAGTAGGTCCCAGTGGAGATAAAACTCATGTTTCTACTAGGGTTATGGGTACGTATGGGTATTGTGCACCGGATTATGCCATGACAGGTCAGCTGACTTTCAAATCAGATGTTTATAGCTTTGGGGTTGTTCTTTTGGAGCTTATCACAGGAAGGAAAGCTATTGATAATACAAAACCCGTCAGAGAGCAGAACCTGGTAGCATGGGTAAGATAGCTCTAGTTGCATTCTCTTCTTTGATATCTACTATTGCACTTCATTCCATGGAATTGAATATGTTGATTTCATGGTAGCTGCTGTCCTTTGAAATATTGCGTGGTATGCAATAATATCGGAAATGCTGATGGTTCTGGCAGCCCTTGTTAATCAGATTTGTAGGCGCATTTTAGGTCGGGCCCAACCGCCCAAGAGGCTGGATATAATTTACCAGTAGTTTGATTTCAGAACTGGTTGTGTATCCTTAACCGTTACATTGTTTTCAGGCAAGACCCATGTTCAGAGACCGGAAGAAATTCTCATTAATGGTGGACCCGTTGCTTCAAGGTCAGTATCCAGTCAGGGGATTATACCAAGCTCTTGCCATTGCTGCGATGTGCGTTCAAGAGCAGCCCAATATGCGGCCTGTCATAACGGACATAGTTACAGCGCTGCATTACCTTGCATCCCAGAAATATGACCCCCGAACTGATCCAGGTCAAACCTCGAAAAGGGGTCCATCTTCTCCAAGATTGAAGAGTGATGATGATATAACGCAGATTGGAGGAGACAGGCCAGAGAGAGACTGAGCCGGAGGATTAGGTTATAGAATAAAGCGGCCAATACCATTTTTGTGGCCTTGTAGATGATGTGCCTGGTTATCAATTTTTGCATCATAGAAGATAACAGGTACTACTGCCATCCTCAATATTCATACAAAGAGAATTTCTGCCTTTTCTTCTCTTTTTTTTTTGTTTTTTTTTTTTTGTTTTTTTGCGGTGTACATGAGAGATGGCGTTTCTTGTATGTAAAATGCTTCGTTGTAGGAACATTTTCCCATTGGATTAGTTACCCTTAATTTCTATAAAAGTTCCATTCTTTGGCCGGATGCCTCCTTTCTCTCTTTTTGTTTCCCTTGTCTCCATCGACGCAGGTAATGCGAATACCAACCCATGCCTTAAACTCCTTGTATTCTTGACCAAGCCCGTCACGAATAGATTCGATGAGCTCATCATCAATGATGCTGGAACTAGCATGGTGGAGAGAATCAGAAAGACTTCGAGCATGCAGTAAGTAGTCACTCATAGGTTTCTCGGGAGTTTTCTTCAAGTTACGGAGTTGGTCTCGAATTCTGCGAATGCGAGTCTTAGAGAGGGGAGAGAGACGCTTCTCCAAGAGTGACTGTGCGTCATAGGCAGTGGTGCAAGAAAGCAGGATAGGCTTGATGGGGGAGGAACAAGCTGCTTTAATAAAACCGAGGACCAGTTTGCCTTGAGAGTAGGCGGGCTTGACGGAGCCGTCGTCGAGCTTTTTGGAGGGTTTAGAATTATAGGCCATAGTGCCTTCAAGAGACCATGAATCTCAAGAACATCTTGAAATTGAAATGGCCAACTGAGAAAATTGACTTTTGTACATCATTGACTTCTGTACAACAGTTACAGGTAAGTAATAGTACAATTAATGTAATACAATCAGCGAGTTTATTATGATGAAGAAGATCCTGGCTGAGTGGAGACAATTGAGGGATTCTTGTCTGGTTGACTTGTGCAACGTTCCTCTGCAGATTTGGTGGCTGTGATAGTTCCCTTGTCAGATATCTCCACGCTTCATTTCTCGAGACTTGGTGATCTTACTGAACTTGACTTATGAGCCAATAACTTCGGTAATTTGCCAACAAGCCTTACTCATGTAGGTCCTTGAAGCAATTGGATTGAGGCGAAACCATTTGGAAGGACAAATGCAACCTGACATCGTTTCATTGAAATCATTGTCCTTCCTCTCGCTTAGTTACAAACGATTCACAAATGTTACAGGATCCATGAGGATATTGATGGGTTGCAAAAATCTTCACACGCTCCTCTTTACAGGTTCTTTAACAGACGAGGACCATCTGATGAGGATGCGGCGGATTTTGATGGACTTCAAAATCTTCGGTACTTGGGTTTGGGTAAATTGTGAGCTCATCGGTCGAATACCTGAAAGGTTATCAAATCTCAAGAATCTGGAGGTCTTGGAGCTGAATAATAATAGAATCACAGAGCCAATTCCTAGTTGGTGGGAAGTCTTCCGAGGCTGTATCATATATACTTGGAAAGCAAGTTGATTAATGGTGAATTTCCAAAGGAACTTTGTACACTTCCAAGTTTGGTGTCTGAACCTACTACAAGCATATATAGACCATTACGATCTTGAAATGCCTGCTATTCTGGTCCGCCTGAAGATTCAATTTTTTGCAGCACACATTGTCTTACTTTCCAGTTGGGATATTCTTAAATGACAACAGAATCTGTGGCAATATACCTTCTGAGATCGGTCAATTGAGGCTTCTCCAAGGGTTGGTTCTAGGCACGAACAACTTCTCTGGTGGTATTCCGGACAAAATAAGTGACCTAAAAGAATTAGAGACTTCGGATCTCTTTGCAAATGATTTGTCCTGAAAAGTCCCATCATCATTGGCAAGCCTGAATTTCTTGAAAGAGTTTAACGTCTCATACAATAATCTCGAAGGTCCAATACCAACAAGCACACAGCTCAAAGGCTTCAACGCTTCTGCATTTGAAGGGAATCCGAAACTTTGCGGCCTCCGGCTTCCGAATAAGTGCCAACATAACAAGGACATTGATGCAGATGATAAAAACAATGAAGACGCAGACAATGAGCATTAATTTCCATGGTTTTAGATGTTCCTTGCGTTAGTGTTTATTGTAGGGAATTTGGGGAGTGTGGTTCCTTGATTATTATGAAGATATTTTCAATTCCTAGGCGATGTACAAGATAGGCTCTGTGTCATGATAATATCGTTCGCATAACCAGGATTAAACGAAGGCTTAGTGGCTAGAGTACTGTACCTTTTATGCCACTTTTTTGTAATACTACTTGGCTAATTAGGAGCCCGTCCTCCACATGGCTCCGTCTCTGTAGGGTTTAAAGAAATTGTTCCTATGGTTTATTCTACTCATCGCATCATTGTTCATAATGTTCTGACATCGATCTTCTTGCCAAGGACGTCTATTTTATCAGGTTTATGATGTATGCCCTACCGGGTTTTGTGGTACGCTGTTGGCCTTAGGCCAATATTTGTAGAGGTTTTGTGACATGCATCCCCATATTTTGGTTATATACTCGCAAGGGAGATTTTGGTAGGGTTGGTTGTGATTGAGTTTTTTGGGGTTTAGATATAACTAGTAATTGTGCCCGCGCGTTACCGCGGGTTTTAAAAGTGTATGCATAAAATTTGCAGAAAGTTTTACAAATATATATGTGAATTCATCATATTTACAGGAAGGAAAAAAAAAATATAGAAATAACAGATGGTACAGCTTTGTTTTGGTAATGGAGCAATTGTAAGAAACAATGTATTTGTAATCCAAAGGTTAAATTTGTGTTGTAGGGTGTAAAAAAATGTTGATTCAAATGTCAGTTTGTGAAGGTCGTTAAGTGTGTAAATTGACAGTTATCGCGGATGAAAGTGTTTAGGTCTTTAATATTTAACAAAGGGTAGAAATAATATTGTTCTTGTTAACAAGTTAAACAGTTGACAAATAATTTTATCAAAGCAAATAAAAGATGGTGGTAGAATGGTGTGATAGGAGCATTTTTATGCGACTTAATTGGCTTGTTCTCATGCATTTATGTTGTTTTTCCTTAGTTAGTTTAGTGTTTAAAGTCATTTTCGTGTAATTTCAGGTTTTAGTGTCAAAGTATGCAAAAAGAAGCAATTTGGAGCATTCTAGAGCATTTTTGGGCCAAGATTGGATAGTGCAAGCATGGAGGCATGAGGATGGACGAATTTGAAGGCTTGAATTCAGTTAGGGAGCTGCAAGGGGGCCTAAAAACCTTATTTCTAGAAGGCTTTATCTATTCACACATGGTGCCTAATTTCTGTATTGGAAGAACAAGCCGTCCTAGCTTGTCACTAGCCGTCCTACCTTGTCTCCTAGCCGTCCTACCTTGTCTCCTAGCCGTCCTAGCTTGTCACTAGCCGTCCTACCTTGTCTCCTAGCCGTCCTAGCTCGTCACTAGCCGTCCTAGCTTGTCACTAGCCGTCCTAGCTTGTCTCCTAGCCGTCCTAGCTTGTCTCCTAGCCGTCCTATCTTGTCTCCTACCTTGTCCAAGCCGTCCTACCTTGTCCAAGCTACACACATATATCCTTTAAGTGTTTCATGTATAGAATTTCTGGTACAAAACCTTTTGGTTTCAACTAAGTTCTAAACCTTTCCTAGCCCTATAAATAAGGCTTTGTAGCAAGGCACTAAGGGGATCACTCATTCACCCAATTTTCGTCCATTCATCTAGCCACACCACTCTACACATCCTAAAATCCTAGAAACACAATTCCAACCAAACACTACACCTTGCCGTGCCTATCCTCCATCCAATTCCATAATCCCTGATCCTAAAACACATCCCAACCATCCCTTCCACCTTTGTGCCGTAGCAAGGAGAAAGAAGGAAGGACTCTTGGATGCTCAAGCTTCGTCGTTGGTGCATTCTAGGTGTAATTCGTTTTATGATTTCAATGTTTAATTTATTTTCCTTTCATTTGCTATGAACATGAGTGGCTAAACCCCTATTGGTTAGGGGTGATTTCGAAGCCATAACTATGTGTGCAAGATGATTTGATAAATTCCAGTTATGAGTTCTTGAATCGTGAATGCAATTGGCTTAACTGTGCGAGTAATAACATATTTGTGTTTGTTAATTAGGGGTCGACACTTAATTGGCTTGCATGAATATGATGCTAGAATATAAGTTTGTTTCACATAATTGTCACACACTTATATTCACAAGTAGTGAAGGTTGCTAGTCACAATCGCGTTAAGTTCAATTCCTAGCATAAGCGTCATGATGTCATAGTCACAAGTGCTTTGTCAATGCTTATAGTTTTCATTGAACGTAATGATCTTTGATTGTATCTTTATTATGATGTCATGTAAGGAACTTTTGAAGAATGCTTTGGGTTGTCGTATGATGTCATCCAATTCAATAACACAAGGAAAACTTGAGAATTAACTAGTGATGTCACGGTTAATTTGGGGCATTGTCATTCATAATTCTATGAAGGAATAACTGGAAATCGAGTCATTTGCATACTTGTCATGTGTGGAGAAAGAACCCCTAACTAGTCCATCATCCATTAAAAACCCCAAAAACGTTTCAAAATCAGTTTTACTTTGCAATCTGTTTTCTCAACTTTAATTTCGTCCAAATCAAATCCCCCTTTACTTTGAAGTCTCAATTTAGTTAGAAATTGTTTTGGTTCATGTTTTTAAGTGTTTTGAGTCAAGTTTTCAACCAATTTCGTCCAAATTAGTGTAGGTGCTCAAAACTGCCCAGAAAGTGGTTTTTAGGCAGTTTTGAGTCTTCTAGTTGTTGTTTTGAGTTTTTGTTTTGTTTTAGTGTTTTAACTTTGGTTTTTCATTCTTTGAGTCCAAATTAGTGTTTTTAACTTTGTTTTGGAGTTCTTAGGTCAGTTTTCAAGAGTTTAGCAATCCCTCCTAATCCCCGGTTTTGAACGATCCCTACTTACATACTTTGCTACAATTGTCAGAAGAGGGTTTAATTTGTGTGCTTAATATATTTCGCATCAAATTTTTGGCGCCGTTGCCGGGGATTAGCAACTTTGCTAATCCCTTGTATTGTTTTTGTTTCATTTATTTCACTTTGTTTCTGATTTTGTTTTAGTTTCTGACCTATTTTTGTTTCTTGTTTTTTAGGTACTAGTGCATGACGCGGAGTTCTCAAACTGTGCATGCACATATCTTAGACTTTAACGACGAATTTGAACGTGATTTGAGAAGAAAGAGGAGGCATCCCGAACGTAGTGAACCTAGTTCAAGTTCAGAGGCCGAATCTGAGTTTGAAGAAGTGGAAGAAGAAGTTATGGCAGCGGACAATCGGACCATTAAAGAGCTTTCGGCCTCAGGATTGGCCAATGCCGCACCATTATGCATTCAATACCCCGCGGCTGCCCAAGGCAAGACCGATGAATTCGAGTTGAAGTCAAGCTTGTTGCACCACATTCCTAAATACCATGGGCTTTCCATGGAAGATCCAAACAAGCATCTTAAAGAGTTTGAAGTAGTTTGTTCAAGCATGACTCCCGTCAATGTTGACGGAAGTATTTTGAAGATGAAAGCTTTTCCGTTCTCTTTAATGGATAAAGCTAAGGATTGGTTATACGAGTTGGCTCCTGGCACTGTCACTTCATGGGAGAGTATTAAAAGAGCGTTTTTGGAGAAGTTTTTCCCAACTTCTCGCATCATTCTTCTTCGTAAAAAAATAAGTGGAATTCAACAAGATGAAGGTGAGTCTTTTCCTGCATACTATGAACGTTTTAAATCACTTGTTGCTTCTTGTCCACAGCATCAGATGAAGGAAGAGCTACTTTTGCAATACTTCTACGAGGGCCTTCTACCATTAGAACGTCAAATGCTCGATACCTCGGCAGGTGGAGCATTAGTGGACAAAACACCTATGGCTGCCAAGACCTTGATTTCTAATCGAGCGTTGAACGCTCAACAATACGAAGGAGTAGGCCAAAGAGGACCCCCACGGCAACATGTTCATGAGGTAAGTTCTACTTCCGACATTAATTCACAATTGGCTAATCTTACTTCTATTGTGTCTCAGTTGGCCGAGGGCATGAAGATGCAAGGACCAATTGTATGTGGCGTATGTTCTATGCATGGACATGCCTCTGAAAAATGTCCACAGTTGATTGAAAATGGTGGATGGGAAAGCGCCAATGCAATTGGGTTTCAAGGCCAAAACCAACCAAGGAACGATCCTTATTCCAACACATATAATCCCGGTTGGAGAGACCACCCAAATTTCAAATGAAGGGAGCCCCAACAATCTCAAAACCAAGGAGGCTTTAGGCAACAACCCCCTGGGTTCTTTCCCAAAACCTACGGCCCACCCCAAAATCAAGCCCAATCCGGCCCACGTGCCTCAGGTACGTCTCTTGACAATGATGCGCTTCTTAAGATACTAACTAAGTTGTCTAATGGGCAGGACGATCAAGCTAAGGCTATGCAAAACCAAGACAAAAGGGTGGATCAATTGGAGAAACAAATGGGGCAAATTGCCGAGTTTATGGGGCAGTTTCGTGAACAAGGAAAGCTCCCTAGTTCCACCGTTCCAAATCCAAAGGGAGGTTTCGAAAGTGCAAAGGCCATAACCTTGAGAATTGGAAAAGAGATTGGGGCAGATCCTACACCATCACAATCAGGTCCCAAAGGTGATGAAAACTTGCAAATTGAAGAGGAAGAATCAAGCAAACCCACGGCAAAGGTGGGAGAGTCTTTGCCACAAGTTCCTAGTGCCCCAAAACTGTCTAATTCGGCCAAAAAGGGTAAGAATGTGTCAAATTTGGTTTCTACTAATGCTTTTCCTTCGAATGCTCCTTTTCCTAGTAGGTTTATGCAAACAAGGAAGGAAGAAGCTGAAAAGGACATCCTTGAGACATTTAGGAAAGTTCAAGTGAACATACCCTTGTTGGATGCAATCAAGCAAGTCCCTAGATACGCCAAGTTTTTGAAGGAGTTGTGCACCACTAGGAAGAGGATGTCGACCAAGGAAGTGGTAAAAGTAGGTGAGAATGTGTCCGCCATCTTGCAACGCAAACTACCTCCCAAATGCAAAGATCCGGGTAGTTTCACCATTCCTTGTGTCATAGGTAACACTAGATTTGAATCTGCCATGCTTGACGTAGGTGCCTCTATAAATGTTATGCCATATTCCATATATGCATCTATGAACCTAGGAGCATTGAAAAAGGATGGTGTTATCATACAATTGGCTGATAGATCTAATGCCTATCCAAAGGGAGTTTTGGAAGATGTTTTGGTGCAGGTTAATCATTTGATCTTTCCGGCGGATTTCTATATCCTTGAGATGGATGAATCGGATCATGCACCCTCGCTGCCCATTCTACTTGGAAGGCCATTCATGAAAACGGCCCGGACTAAGATTGACGTGTTTAATGGAACTTTGTCCATGGAATTTGATGGGGAAGTTGTTAATTTCAATCTTTCCAATTCTATTAAGTATCCTAGTGAAGATCATTCATGTTTCTCTATTGATACTGTTGACTCTTTGGCGCAGGGATACCTTGAAGATTTGAATGATGATATGCTTGAAAAAGTCATTACAAGTGGTGTAGAAGTCAAAACCAAGGGAGCAACATCCATGCAACCCCACGGCACAAATACACTATCCTATGCCGTGCATCCTAGTGAGGATTTTCTTGAAGTAGTTGCTGCCCTTGAGTCATCACCAATACATGATGGTAAGTTTCCTAACAAAAAGTCCATTCCCATTTTGACTAACAAGTTGCTTCCATCCATAATTCAGGCACCTATCCTTGAACTCAAACCTTTGCCAAGCCATTTGAAGTACATTTTCTTGGGAGAAAATGAGACACTGCCTGCCATCATATCATCATCCCTCACGGCACAAGAGGAGGAAAAACTCATGCATGTGTTGAAGGAGTACAAATCTGCCCTAGGATGGACATTGGCCGATATCAAAGGTATAAGCCCCACAACTTGTATGCATCACATATTTCTTGAGGAGGGGACCAAACCAACTAGAGAGGCTCAACGCCGTCTTAACCCTCCAATGATGGAAGTTGTGAAAAATGAGATAATCAAACTTCTTGATTGTGGAGTCATTTATCCTATCTCCGATAGTCGTTGGGTTTCACCTATCCAATGTGTGCCTAAGAAATCCGGAGTGACGGTTGTGGAGAATGCCGAGAATGAGCTTGTACCCATGAGAATCCAAACCGGTTGGCGTGTATGCATCGATTATAGGAAGATAAATGCCACCACAAGGAAGGACCACTTCCCATTGCCGTTCCTAGATCAAATGTTGGAAAGGTTAGCGGGTCATTCTTTTTATTGCTTTCTTGATGGATATTCAGGTTATAATCAAATTGTCATTGCCCCGGATGATCAAGAAAAGACCACTTTTACTTGTCCCTTTGGAACATTTGCATATCGACGCATGCCATTTGGTTTGTGCAATGCCCCTGCCACGTTTCAAAGGTGTATGGTAAGCATATTTTCTGATTATGTTGAAAGGATTATTGAGATATTCATGGATGACTTTAGTGTTTTTGGTGATTCTTTTGATAAATGCTTGGATAATCTCACTTTAATCTTGAAACGTTGTGTTGAAACAAACCTTGTTTTAAATTGGGAAAAATGCCATTTTATGGTTAAACAAGGTATTGTTTTGGGTCATATAATCTCTGAAAAAGGAATTGAAGTTGATAAGTCTAAAGTAGATCTTGTACGCTACTTACCCTCTCCTACTTCGGTTAGAGAGGTTCGTTCTTTTCTTGGTCATGCAGGATTCTATAGACGATTTATCAAGGACTTTTCCAAGATTGCACAACCCCTATGCCGCCTCCTCCAAAAAGATGTGTCTTTTGAGTTCAACGAGGCATGCGAGAAGTCATTCAAGCATCTCAAAGAGCTCCTAACCACGGCACCCATCATAACTCCCCCGGATTGGTCCATTCCATTTGAATTAATGTGTGATGCCTCGGATTATGCACTTGGGGCTGTTTTGGGTCAAAGGAAAAATAAACAGTCACATGTTATTTATTATGCTTCCCGCACTTTAAATGATGCTCAATTGAATTATTCTACAACCGAAAAAGAACTCTTGGCGGTTGTATTTGCTTTAGATAAGTTTAGATCATATCTTATTGGCACTAAAGTAATTGTTTTCACTGACCATGCAGCCTTGAAGTATCTTTTCACCAAAAAGGAGGCCAAACCAAGGCTCATTCGTTGGATGCTCCTACTTCAAGAGTTCGATATTGAAATTAGGGACAAGAAAGGTTGTGAAAACGTGGTGGCTGACCACTTGAGTAGATTGGTGCGTGAAGAAGAGTCCCTCCCCATTTCTGAGACGTTTCCGGATGAACAATTTCTGTCCATTGAGGTAAGTACCCCTTGGTATGCCGATTTGGTCAATTTCTTGGTGACTAAGCAAGTTCCTAACACCCTAAGCAAGGTCTAACGTGATAAATTGATACATGATGCAAGATTTTATGTGTGGGATGATCCATATCTATGGAAATATTGCCCAGATCAGATTATTAGAAGATGTGTGCCAACTTCTGATTTTAACTCAATTCTAGCATTTTGTCATTCTTATGCATGTGGAGGTCATTTTGGTACCCAAAGGACAGCTCGTAAAGTGTTAGAATCTGGTTTTTATTGGCCTACATTGTTCAAAGATGCTAGAATGTTTTGCTTAACATGTGATAGATGTCAAAGAACAAGTTCTATTGGTGCAAAAGACCAAATGCCGCAAACACCCATCTTCAATGTTGAAATCTTTGATGTTTGGGGTATTGATTTCATGGGTCCTTTTCCTTCTTCATTTGGTTTCACTTATATTTTGCTTGCGGTTGATTATGTTTCTAAATAGGTAGAAGCAAAAGCTACCCGTACTAACGATTCTAGAGTGGTTTCAGATTTCATCAAGACTAACATTTTCTCTAGATTTGGGATGCCGCGGGTATTTATAAGCGATGGAGGTTCACATTTCTGCAATAGGACCATTGAGGCACTCTTCAAGAAGTACAATGTCAAGCATAAGGTTTCAACACCTTATCACCCACAAACAAGTGGCCAAGCCGAAGTATCAAATAGAGAGGTCAAGCAAATCTTGGAGAAGACCGTGGCGCCTAACCGGAAGGATTGGAGCATGCGTTTAGACGATGCACTATGGGCATATCGCACTGCCTACAAAACACCCCTAGGGATGTCTCCATTTCGGCTAGTTTATGGAAAACCTTGTCACTTACCCGTGGAGCTAGAGCATAAGGCACATTGGGCCATCAAAACGTTCAATTTGGACTTAGATGCTGCTGGAATGCATCGGAAGCTCCAATTGAATGAGCTTGAGGAACTAAGGAATGAAGCCTACGAGAATGCCCGCATTTACAAGGAAAAGACGAAGGCGTTTCATGACAAGATGATTAGGGGCAAAACCTTCACAATTGGGTAGAAAGTTTTACTTTTTAATTCTCGTTTACGTTTATTTCCCGGAAAGTTACGTTCTAAATGGATTGGACCTTTTGTTGTTACTAATGTTTTTCCACATGGTGCAGTTCAAGTCCAAAGCTTAAGGAATGGGGTGGAATTCAAGGTCAACGGACATAGATTGAAGCCATACTATGAGAATGCCGTGGGGCAGGTTGTGGAGGAGATCTCACTCCATGCCGTGGGCACCAATGGTGCCTGAACGTGTTCTTCGTCCGGCTGCAAGACGTTAAAGAAAGCGCTACTTGGGAGGCAACCCATGCCATTCAACAAAGGAAGACCTAGAAAGCACTCCAATTCCAGATTTGCGTTCCTAAACCCTTCTCTTTGTTGATTCTTTCTAATCTGCCTATTTAGTTGTTTTACTTGCTGTTTGTGTGTTTCTTTGTGTGATTCTATGCTTAAAACATTGAGGACAATGTTTGATTTAAGTGTGGGGGGGGTAACTAAGTGTTTTTCATGCAAATTCGTGGGATTTTATCACCCATTATTTCAAAACTTGTTCCTTGCTGTTTTTAAGTGTTTTTAAGCAGTTTTGGTGTGTTTTAGTATGTTTTGAAGTAAAAATCCGAGAATCAAAGAAAAATTTGAAAAATTTGTTTTAAAAAAAACCCAAAAAAGAGTTGTTTTTGTGTGTTTATTTGTGTCTTAGGGTACCTTCCAACACAATGATGAGGATTTGGTTTTTAAATACATGGCTGTTAAAGAGAGTGATTAACATGGATGAAAGTTTGATTTACTCTATGTTTATGATTGGTTGTGGTTATAACTTATGAATTCACATGCAATCATAAAAGAAAAAAAATCAGTTTTTGTAATATGCTTGAAGGAAGGAACTCAAATTAACGCTACAACCTTGTGAGACTTGAGCCTAAACGTTTATTTGGAGAGTTAAAATCTGTGCATTCTTTGTTTTCTAAAATCGTTGCATGATCTCATTATTCTTTGCTTGGTTGCTACTTAGAAGGCGTTTCATCATTTAGTTCCAAACACTAGAAGTCATGCCCATTTCATTCAAAGCATGGTATTGATTAGCATAACACATATTCAAGATGAAGTTGTGTAGTGACCACCACTTTAGCCAAAAAGCCGTGTGCCCTACTCCATTATATGTTTAGGTGTTAACCCCATTGAGCCTTGTTTAGCCTTTTCTTTGTTAACCCACATTACCCTCACCTAGCCTAGATTAGGACTATCCATACCCTCGTTCTTAAAGTATAGTAAGCATGATTCAAATGGAATTCCTTTATGGCAGAAACCAAGTGTGGGGGAAGTTTTTATTTTGAGAATTATGTGCCATAAGCACGGGTAGAAAGAAAAGAAAAGAAAAATTCGTGAAAAAAAAAAGAAAAAAAAATGAAAAAAAAAAAGTATGAAAAGAGTTGAACAGCATGAGAAAAAGAGTTCCAAGGTGTTGTTTGTTGAAGAAAGGGTCCAAAAAGTTGAATTCGGCCCCAAGAAGTTGTTTAAAGTCTTCCCCTTGTGTTTTTAAGTTAATTTCTGCAAACTAAGTGAATTCGAAGCTTAATTTCATTACTTTGCTTACTAATGCTTGAAGAACGTTTGTTTTCCCTATCCTTTCTTTGTTAACCAATACCCCAAGCCCCGTTGCAACCCTTAAACTTCTATCTTGAGTGTTATGTGTTTCAATTTGTTGAGTTTGAATTTGGTATGAGCATATGGTGTCACTGGTTCTCGCATCTAAGTAGTAGCATTCCATTCATGAGATCATATCTAAACATGCTTATTAACTCCGGAAATTGCGTTCTTTGTGATACATATATGTGAGCATTCGTTTTTATATCTACATCAATTATCTCACATATAACTAGTATAGGGTGTGTAGTTAGAAAATCTGAGTGAAAATAGAGTGCAAATCTATTAAGGATTGAGGGAATTCTCTAAGGCATGTTACTACATTCAAAACATTGTTTTAATTGGTTAATTGTGAACTAGTAAGTAGTGACTATGATTAAGCATGTGCTTAAGTGTTAAATTGACTCAAAACTGTGGGAATGATAATCTTTAACATGTCATATGCATTGGAAATCCCTTAGGCAAACGTTGGAAGGTTTAGATTATGTTTGTTTGTTTTGTCTTGTTTTATTTCTTTGTTTTGCTCGAGGACTAGCAAAAGCTAAGTGTGGGGGAATTTGATAGGAGCATTTTTATGCGACTTAATTGGCTTGTTCTCATGCATTTATGTTGTTTTTCCTTAGTTAGTTTAGTGTTTAAAGTCATTTTCGTGTAATTTCAGGTTTTAGTGTCAAAGTATGCAAAAAGAAGCAATTTGGAGCATTCTAGAGCATTTTTGGGCCAAGATTGGATAGTGCAAGCATGGAGGCATGAGGATGGACGAATTTGAAGGCTTGAATTCAGTTAGGGAGCTGCAAGGGGGCCTAAAAACCTTATTTCTAGAAGGCTTTATCTATTCACACATGGTGCCTAATTTCTGTATTGGAAGAACAAGCCGTCCTAGCTTGTCACTAGCCGTCCTACCTTGTCTCCTAGCCGTCCTACCTTGTCTCCTAGCCGTCCTAGCTTGTCACTAGCCGTCCTACCTTGTCTCCTAGCCGTCCTAGCTCGTCACTAGCCGTCCTAGCTTGTCACTAGCCGTCCTAGCTTGTCTCCTAGCCGTCCTAGCTTGTCTCCTAGCCGTCCTATCTTGTCTCCTACCTTGTCCAAGCCGTCCTACCTTGTCCAAGCTACACACATATATCCTTTAAGTGTTTCATGTATAGAATTTCTGGTACAAAACCTTTTGGTTTCAACTAAGTTCTAAACCTTTCCTAGCCCTATAAATAAGGCTTTGTAGCAAGGCACTAAGGGGATCACTCATTCACCCAATTTTCGTCCATTCATCTAGCCACACCACTCTACACATCCTAAAATCCTAGAAACACAATTCCAACCAAACACTACACCTTGCCGTGCCTATCCTCCATCCAATTCCATAATCCCTGATCCTAAAACACATCCCAACCATCCCTTCCACCTTTGTGCCGTAGCAAGGAGAAAGAAGGAAGGACTCTTGGATGCTCAAGCTTCGTCGTTGGTGCATTCTAGGTGTAATTCGTTTTATGATTTCAATGTTTAATTTATTTTCCTTTCATTTGCTATGAACATGAGTGGCTAAACCCCTATTGGTTAGGGGTGATTTCGAAGCCATAACTATGTGTGCAAGATGATTTGATAAATTCCAGTTATGAGTTCTTGAATCGTGAATGCAATTGGCTTAACTGTGCGAGTAATAACATATTTGTGTTTGTTAATTAGGGGTCGACACTTAATTGGCTTGCATGAATATGATGCTAGAATATAAGTTTGTTTCACATAATTGTCACACACTTATATTCACAAGTAGTGAAGGTTGCTAGTCACAATCGCGTTAAGTTCAATTCCTAGCATAAGCGTCATGATGTCATAGTCACAAGTGCTTTGTCAATGCTTATAGTTTTCATTGAACGTAATGATCTTTGATTGTATCTTTATTATGATGTCATGTAAGGAACTTTTGAAGAATGCTTTGGGTTGTCGTATGATGTCATCCAATTCAATAACACAAGGAAAACTTGAGAATTAACTAGTGATGTCACGGTTAATTTGGGGCATTGTCATTCATAATTCTATGAAGGAATAACTGGAAATCGAGTCATTTGCATACTTGTCATGTGTGGAGAAAGAACCCCTAACTAGTCCATCATCCATTAAAAACCCCAAAAACGTTTCAAAATCAGTTTTACTTTGCAATCTGTTTTCTCAACTTTAATTTCGTCCAAATCAAATCCCCCTTTACTTTGAAGTCTCAATTTAGTTAGAAATTGTTTTGGTTCATGTTTTTAAGTGTTTTGAGTCAAGTTTTCAACCAATTTCGTCCAAATTAGTGTAGGTGCTCAAAACTGCCCAGAAAGTGGTTTTTAGGCAGTTTTGAGTCTTCTAGTTGCTGTTTTGAGTTTTTGTTTTGTTTTAGTGTTTTAACTTTGGTTTTTCATTCTTTGAGTCCAAATTAGTGTTTTTAACTTTGTTTTGGAGTTCTTAGGTCAGTTTTCAAGAGTTTAGCAATCCCTCCTAATCCCCGGTTTTGAACGATCCCTACTTACATACTTTGCTACAATTGTCAGAAGAGGGTTTAATTTGTGTGCTTAATATATTTCGCATCATGGTGTACCTTGAAATGAATGATGATTGGAGGCAAAGCTTTACACAAAAACTGGTTATGCTGTAAAATAACAGTAAGCAGGAATAAACTTGTATGTATCAAATTGTTTTCAGAGCTGGAAAGTAAGGAATCAAACACTGCACGAAAGTAATAAGAAGTATAAATCTAGGCTAACAATATGCTTTAGCATTTTTCTTCAGGAACCTCATATATCAGAAGTAATATTTAGCAAATAGTAATTGTATAGTTTCAGTGTTATCGCTAATGAAATCATGTTGGTTTCTAATCGAAAGTCTTATACTGATGCATCTTTGGAAAAAAATATTTGATCTATAACTAAAGCATTGTTTAATCAAATTAAATAATAATATTGTTAATAGAAGGAGGCGGTATACAAAAATGGATCAGATACGTTTAGTTCGCTATTTCTGTATAGTACAGAGGTATAAGTTGCTTAGTTATTTCAATTTGCATAATTTGAACAAACAATCACCATTTCCATTTTTCCTTCTCAGAAGAATCAACTGTTACGAATTTGTAGGTAAAGACTTTCTTGTGTTGGCTTTTAGTCGTAATACATGGCTAATGACTGTGCTGATCACTGAGGGGTTTAAAATGGATGACTGAAAGTATAAACAAAGATGTTCCCACCAAAGATGTACTTGTCTCACATGCTTTAGCTAAATGAAAGAAGACTATAGAAACAGAGGAATTGTTAAATGGAGCCAATAACCAATAAAAATGATTTATGGATAAATTTAACAATTTCTCTATTACTAAATGTTTTTTGGATGAATTAAGCCATGCGAACAGGATAGATTTGTAATGGGAACGTCTTGGTTAATACTTTTAGATATTGAAGTAAATCCCTCGATGATCAGGGAAGGGATTAGTCATGTATTCTAAATTAAGTCAAAAGAAGACGGTCATTATCTACATTGGTAACAGCTAATTCCCCTGAGCAAAAATGTTAGTAAAGATTGAATGTAAACTTGAAATATTAAGTAAAAAAAGGGAATAAAGCTTGAATTATTGAAGCTTTATTACCAAATGCTATCAATAAAAGAACAGTCGATTCACCAACAAAACTCAACAATAAATAAAGCTGTTAAAACATTAGGAATAATGGAATTAAAACACGCATTAATTGATTAGTTCCCTGCTTTATTTAAATAGGAAATCCATATACAATTAGGAAGGAATGAAAGCAGGGAATACATACCCAAACCAACAGTAGCCTTCGAACTCCTGTTAAATCTCAGATTTATCAGCGGAGTAAACCAAACGCAAAATCCGCTCTTAGCCGACAAAGCCTCGACAAACTGCCATAACTCAGCATAAAATCAAACTGTTAGGGTTTCGTTCAAATCAATGCAAATTCGAAATTACAACTCTCATATAAGGGTTGCAGAACTTGCCTGAGTTAAATAGTTTTTTTTTTTACGATGATCTGAGCAAGGATCGCACCCAGACCGCACCAAGAATTGGTCGGAAAGCCGATGACAATTGGGGAGAAACGATTTACAGAGATGCAAAACTTGTCTCAAAACACAGAACACAAACAAACTCCCCAAAAAAAAGAACACGACGATCTTTGCGATGAATAGACAAAAGGCAAAGCAAATGGTAAACCAACGAAAACCTATTTAACGCATAAACTGAATTGAGGAAATACTTTTTTTTTTTTCTTACTAGCCAATCAAATGGATAAAAAGTGGGAATATCCACTAGTTCGGAATACTGGAGACAAACCTTTAATAAATAGATGAAGTTGCACAAAGGAGATTGTAATTTCTGTTTGTGAGTTTTAATGGAAGATTTAGGTGGTGCCCAGCTTACATGTAAGAGAAGAAATAATACCCTTTTTTTTTTTTTTTTTTTTTTTGCACAGAAAATAGTATGGATTGTTTTAGGGAGAAATAATTTCACACCAGGTAGTCCGCCTGAGTGTAATCTATGAGAAACATGTTTAAAATTACAAACCTGCCTGTAAAGGGTGTGAATCTCACGTCGAGGAATGAAAGCTTTGCATAAGTGTTTTCATTATCTTGGGCCTCTCCATCTGTTGTAAATTGATTTTAGATTGAATGCTCACATTCTAATATAGTAAATGGGAGCTTCATCAAATAAGGTATTACGTATGTAAATGGATGTTAGGCCTTGGGATGAGAAGGGGGTTTATACGTTTCACTTCCTTTAGGCCGTTTGGGAATCTATAAAAGTGGGAACAAATAGAATATGTTTTCGTTTCTTTCGTTTTTACTTTCTGTCAGTTTCGCGTTGATCAACTGTCATTCAAGATCATGCATTGTTTGATGTTTTACTGTCATTTGGTTTCACAGGTTTCTTTCCAGTTACTTTATACGGTGCCTTCCTACCCCGACATATATTCTATCGACTCAATGCTTTGTGTGCATGTATACGGTGCCTTTTTTTGCTCTCTGCATGCTGGTCATGTGGCCATCGTTTGATGTAATACTAGCAGATCAGGTTTCAGTTGTCATCCTGATGCAGTGCATGGGGAACAAATATATTTAAAGCGTTAGTGACTTCTCATCTCTCAAAACCTTTAATTGTCACCTTAACTTTTAATTAAGTTGCCTAGTAACTATTCTACTATTAAATATGTACTCTACCAATGCTTTGTAATCTCCCTATTTAAAGATCTCCAAATGTATTTTAGTCAATTAGTGAATTAAAATTAATCCAAGAAGAGAGTGAGTTTTCTCCTTCCTTAAAATCAAGTGTGAGACTTGGTCATGTCGAATGAATCCACGATTAGTGACATGAGTGATTCCGTTGCCCCTGGTCGAGTGATTCCCAAATTTTGTACCCGTAGAGACGTCGAGCGAATCTATTGCCATTGGTTGAGTGATTTTCAGGTTACTACCCCTTGTCTTTTTGAGACCCTTGGTCTTTTCTACGTCAAGTGGCATCAGAGCAGGTTTTCCACTGTAGTTATAGATCATGGCTATGATTATCAATCCATTTCAAGATCACATCGTTGAAGAGATTGGTTTTATCGATTGGAATTCTCCACCAATTTATGACAAATATGATGATGACGAGTAGTATAGCGTTGATGTGGCTCATCAAGAAGTTTATTTGCTGCTAGGAGATGAAGGCCTTGTGGATTGGGGTTATCCACATAATATGAGTACAATGGCGGAAACATTTTACATGCAGTTTCATAAAGAGGAACTATGGTGTACTTGCTTTGGAATAGCATGGAAGTGGAGTTCAAAGGAATATTTTGTGGGACGGAACAACTTGACAGCTTTGGATTTGCTTTTGCTATTGTGGCTGTTGTGGAAAAAAAAAATTGAAAGGTCATCCAAACGATCGAGGAAAAAAAAAATCAAAGGAAACTGGAGGACAAGTTTTCTTTCAAGAAGACAAGAATGATGCAGTGCATGAAGAACAAATACATTTAAGGCTTTCGTGACTTCTCATCTCCCAAAACTTTTGTCACCTTCTCTTTTATGAGTTGCCTAGTAACTATCCTATTATTAAATATTTACTCTACCAATGCCTTGTAATCTCCCAATTTAAGGGGCTCCAAATGTATCTTTAAGGTAGCCAATTAGTGAATTAAAAAGAAAAGTAATATAAGAAGAGAGTTTTCTCCTTACTTAAATCAAGAGTGAGGTTTGGTCGTGTTGAGCAAATCCATGATTAGCGACGTGAGTAATTTCGTTGTCCCTGGTTGAGTGATTTCCAGGTTCTATACCCGTAGAGACGTCAAGCGAGTTCGTTGCTACTGGTTGAGTGATATCCCAGGTTACTACCCCTTGTCTTTTGAGACCCTTGGTCTTAACGGCTAAATAGCCAAAATGGTCCTAGAGAATGTCCACCATCCATCATTTTGGTTATTCCATTAAAAACTTTGTTAAGTGTCCCGGAGCTCTTGTCCGGAAGTCTGGACAATGTTCAACGCTTCGTAACTCAATCATTTCTTAACCAAATTCGACTCATAATATATCAAAATTAAGATAGGAAGGTTTAGAACAAGATTGCACCTATATGGAAGCCCAATGGTTGCCGGAGGTGACCAGAAAATAGCCTCAAAGTTGATTGGTCCGCGGGAAAATTGAAAAACTCGTCGGAAACTGGGTAAATTTTAAACGTTCATAACTTCTTCAATACTCAACGAAATTGAGTGATTCGAAACAAAAATCATATGTCTTGAGAGGAAGAGAATGGTACCTTTCTTGACAGCTAACTCATCGTGGTTTTGCCGGAAAATGGCTAACTCGAAAATGAGTTAGCAAATTTCGAGCCGTGTTTTGGCCAAACCACGGCGAGTTAGCCACCTAGAAAGGTGCCCTTCTCTTGATCTCGTTGAGAAGTATGATTTTCGTTTTTGAATCACTTGATTTTGTTGAATATTGAAGAAGTTATGAATGTTTAAAGTTTATCTAGTTTCCGGTGAGTTTTCCAGTTTTCCCGCGGACCAGTCAACCTTGATGCTATTTTCCGAACATATCAGGCAACCATTGGGGTTACAAATGGTATAATATTGTTCTACACTTTCTTATCTTCATTTTGATATATTATAGGTCGAATTTGGTTTAGAAACGATTGAGTTACGAAGTTTTGAAAATTGCCCAAACTTCCGGCCAAGAGTTCCAGGACACTTAACAGAGTTTTTAATATAAGGACCAAAATGATGGATGGTGGACAATCTTAGAGACTATTTCTATTGATTTTCAATCTCAGGAACCAAAATGATGTGTTATGCAAATCTCAGAAACCATTTTGGCTGTTTAGCCGTCTTTTCTATGTCACATCCCACTGCTGAAGCTTAAGAAGGCAACAAACGTATTTGCACCTTTTCGTACAAATTGTGATCTGGTAGCTTCTGGTAGTACCGTAGTAGGGTTGTTTAATGCGTTGCATCTTTCTGTCCAGGTTCTCTTTTATTGTCATTTTCCGGATGTATTGCTGGCTCAACACACAACTGTTTTGAGGAGGATGTATAGAAAAAACCCATAGACTCGTAGAAGAAATGACAACTGGTCTGATTCCATATCTCGGGTTTATGACATTATCTAATTTTTCTTGTGCATCTTTTCAGTGTTATTTTGTTGCGGCTATACCACTATTCCTTACTATATTTCCTTTTTCGTTTTGATAAATACTGGCACTCCTACAGGAATGGCATAACAGCAAATTCACAGCATCTACGTTTGCAAAAACATTTAAGCATCTTGACGCAAGAGGAATTCAGCCAGCTGTTCTTTATCGAGCTGTCAATGTGAACCAGTTTAATGAACCCGCCAATTCTTACAAGTAATGAACATGTTTGTATATCTGCTAGCGCCTTTTGGTTTTACTTTTATACTGCCTTTATGATTCTATATCTAACCATACCTTTGAAGATTTTCTTCTCAGATTTTCATCTGGTAGTTTACTGTTTCTTTTTCCTGCTTCGGTTTTTTCATTCCAGACTAAATTTTCTGTCTATCAATCGTTTTGAGAGGAAAAAGAATATAGACGTGGCAATTTCAGCTTTTGCTTTGCTTCTTACCTTTGAAGAGGATGTGCTTCAAGTTCCTGATCTGGCTGAAGATTCCTTGACAATTGCAGGCAAGTTCCTAATTATAATCTCCCCGACTAATCTACTAATCTTAACGATTCTATAGGGATATGCGTGTTCCTTTATTACCTTATGTTGCTGTTGAACACTGTTTATATTATTAGGCTATCAATGACCAAGTAGAAGCATGCAGTAATAACCTGGTCGTGTGATTAAGCTTTCCCTTAGTTCATTTGTGTGTTTAAAGCTTTACGGATCTTGCAATTTAACGTTTGTATTTGAAGAAAGCCACGAGGAAAGTTGAGGTTCCATCATAAAGCCAATTAGCAATATGAGGAGTAGCACAACGTCTTATAAGTCCATGCAAAGTCCCTCCTCCCATCAATGTGGTACTCATTTTCAACTGGCGAATTTTCGAGCCTAACACGTGGGCAACACAACGGCTAACGTGGAGCGTGTGTGGCTGTTTGGCTTCACACGTGGGACAACCTGTCATGATACCATGAAAAAGGCCATGAGAAAAGTTGAGGTTTCACCATAAAACCAATTGGCAATAGGGGCAGTAGCCCAATCTCTTATAAGTCCATACATGGTCCCTCATTCCATAAATATGAAACTCATTCTCAACAGTATCTGGATGTGGAAAGACATTCTTTTGTGTTTTTCGTGGTAAATTACGAAACATTAGCCTATATCTAGAATTTTTCGTGAAGGTTTAGACCCACAGCCAAGCCTAGAATTGTTATTTATGAGAAAAAGGCCGTATGGAGTCCAAAGAGCAATGAACTATTGTTCTGTTATCTTGCAGTATCATAAGTCCCTTTATGAGCAGTTCTATAAGCTTGTCTGTCGCACGAGAAAAACTTGTATGGGGCTTGACTTGCCACTGGACTTCGCTAAATGGCACTACAATCCACTTAAAACTCGCCATGTGGCAAGTCTTAAATATATTCTTTTGTCATTCTTTTATATTTAAAATTTTTATAATTATTTTTTTAACTAATTAATATATTATATATATTAATGTTATGTTTCCTTTTTTATTTCTTTCCCCCTATTTATTTTCTTCCCAAATCCCCTCACCACACTTTGTTTTGCCGACTCCCTCCCCTTTCTTTCTTTCCCAGTTTTGTTTGTTTGTTTCTTTTTTTTTTCTTTTTTTTTTTTTTAAAAAAAAAAAAAGGAGGGTTATGCACCCACTCCAAGTTTATCATGGAAAGCAACTATAAGTTTATTTTCTTTCTTTATACAAAGTTGCTGTGCACACTCCAGATTATCGAGTCAATTTTTTCATATTTGTTATCTTTCACTTTGTTTTGATCGTAGTAACTTTCTTTTTTCAAGAAAGTACTTCTCTACCAAATATAATTAAGAACTATAGATAATACTATTTGAAATAAAACTTTGATCAAAACATTAGCTATTAAAAAACTTGATATCCCAGGTGAATGTAAAAGTTATTTTGACTAAATGTCAAGCAACCAGACTATATAAATAAAAAGAAAAAAAAATCCCACATTGTCTCTTCAATTCATCCATCTTCAATCCATGAGCTCTATGTTTCTAGCATCTGCGCATTTTTCTAAGAATTCTTGAAGTTGAAGAGCTAAAGTTATGTTATCCAAGATGTCTACTGCCATTAACCTAAATCAATAAACAAAATGTTAGAATGATAACACAAATTGTGACTTATAACTCCAAATATAAGTTTCAATACAAACCTGATTATAAAAGTCATGAAATGATGGATACAAGGTTGTCATATTTGATGGAGCATTGATATACTCTTGATTATGTTGCTCTGCAAGTGTACATATATTCATTACATAATAATATAGTATATTCACAATAAAAAGTATAAAGTACCATATTGAATGAGTATTACCAGAAACTACAGTATTAGGTGGTGACATTTTTGAGGTATATCTAACTTTTGCCACTTTCTTCGATTTTTCCAAAGCACTCTTCAATCTCTTATTGGTTACCCCTTTAGCTCTCACTGTTGGAGGATCCAATATATGTTGATCATCATCTTGAACACCGGAAGTAGATAGGCTATTTTTCTTTTTAACCTTATCTGTGGCTTTCTTTGCTTTTATGTCCTTTTCAACCAACTTCATTGCCTCTGATAATTTTTCACTAACAATGTGAGCACCCCAATCACTCATTGATGCTAAGCTAAAAAGACTATTTCCTTTATGCATCAATTGACTAAGACGTAATGATTGAGCAGACTTCAGATTTCCTTGTGGTGATGAATCATCTAAATCACTACTCAAAAGCATCCCTTCTTTCACCGTTTTGGTCCATCTCTTTAATACATATTGGGTCGCTATACTAGTAAGATATTTCGAATCAAACACCCTTAAAGCATGACGACACAATATGCCCTTAGCTTTATACATTTTACATGAGTAGGAAACCATGGAAGTATGAGAGATAAACTCAATTGTGTTCACTCTTTTATGACCTTCTTCGGTTGCTTCATAGATAGTAACACCTTCTTCATTACTAACTTCTCTTAACCTTACTGTCAAACAACTCATGTACTCAATTTCAAAGAACTTGAATATTTTATTGGTGTACACCTCAGCTGCATGACATAAAATTCCACTAATTACTTTGAGACGAGGCATACCTTGTTTGCAGCGAAAATCTTCTTGTAACTCTATCAAACGCATGTCTTCTAGCTTTTTCTCATAGTGAAGCACAAACTCAATAATATTTGTTGTCTTTGTACACATTTGATGGAAAACATTATTTGTACTCTTAACTCTTTGAGTGGATTTCATATTTGCAGAGAAAGTATCTAAGCTAAAAGCAGGACACCACTTATTACGAAGGTTATATAGCTTATTAAGCCATGGATGAGTTTGAAGGTTGAACTTACTAGTCATGGAATCCCATGCAACTTCAAATTCTGGTACACTTTGACAACCACCAAACACCTTGTTGAAATGTGTTCTGAACTCAGGATTGGCATAAAGGCTAGAAATATTTTTTGTAGCATTATGTGCGATGTGCCAAGTACACAACCGATGCCGTGTCCCCGTAAACACTTGCTCAATAGCATTTTCCATTGCTTGATCTTCATCAGTGAAAATAGTCTTTGGTTGTTTATTGCCCATCGACTCTAAGAATGTCTTAAATAACCAAACAAATGATTCGGTGCTTTCGTCTAACAAAAAAGCACAACCAAGTAGCACATTCTTCCAATGATGATTAACTCCAACAAATACAGCGCAAATCAAATTGTACTTGTTAGTTCGAAATGTAGTATCAAAGCATAAAGCATCTCCAAAGCAATCATAGTCTAACCTTGATCTGTCATCTCTCCAAAAAAAATTTGTCATCCGATTCAGTTGGTCCACTTGTATCGAATAGAAAAATTTGGAATCCTTAGCTTGCCTTTCCTTGAAATGATTAAACAAACTTTGTGCATCTCCTCCTTCCATTGTTTCAAACTTCTTTCTATACAAAAAATTTTGACAATCTTTCTTTGTGAATCCAACATTTTCAGCCCCTCCAACTTCTTCTGCTAAGTAACAATATGACTATGAGGGCTTTATACCTGCATCCACCATAGAACTAATGACCCCAGCATGAGCATCGTGTATTTTTCTACCTGATCTTAGAAATTGTCTTTCTTCAGGCTTGGCAAGCTCATGATTATGAATTGAATTAACATGTGAAATCTTCCATACACCTTGATTTACTGAAAATCTGATTAAAGCCTTGCAACCTTTTCGTGTAGTTAGTTTATCAACCATGTTGTCATTGCATAAGTCTTTAAATAGTGGAAACCCTTCCTTGGAACACAAAAAATCTCGTTGCGTAACATTATTTGATTTATCTCTTCGAATATGCCCTTTACGAAGACTGAACCCCTTCCTCAAAGCATAAGCATTGCATACCTGAAAAGCTTCAGCGTCTGAATACACCACCATTCCGATTTTCAGATCTTCTTCAAACTCCATTGCCTTAGCAACAACCTATTAATTGAAAAAAAAAAATCAAAGATTAGACTAATATATTAATTAAAGACTCATAATAAAGAAGGTAGCAACCATAGCAGACACCCTAATTCATATTATAAATATAAAAAAACCAAAAACCCTCACCCGAACCCAAAAACCCCCAATTAAAAGAAAAGAAAATAACCCTAGTGGGTTATTCATGTCACATGATCAAAGCAACTATTGTATAAAGAAAGAAAAGAAACTTACATATTCTTGGTTGCTTTCCATGATAAAATTGGAGTGGGTGTAGAACTTTTTTTTTTTAAAAAGAAAGAAAGAAACAAACTGGGAAAGAAAGAAAGGGGAAAGAGTACTAAAACCTTAAACCTACTACAAAACAAAGTTGTCCGGCGGGGGGGGAGGGGGGGGGGATTTGGGAAGAAAAAAAATAGGGGAAAAGAAATAAAAATGGAAACATAACATTAATATATATAATATAATATATTAATTAGTTAAAAATAATAATTATAAAATTTTTAAATATAAAAGAATGATAAAAGATTATATTTAAGACTTACCACATGACGAGTTTTGAGTGGATTGTAGTGTCACTCAACGAAATTCAATGGCAAGCCAAACCCCACACAAGTTTTTCTCCTGTCGCACAGCCGAATTAGAACCCTATATGGGGTGTTCAAACTTTCCTTTGTTATTTGCGAAAATATTTCCGCTTCGTTTGGCATGAAATATGTGAAAAATATATATAGATGTCAAAATTTAAATAACAGTGGCCATGATGACTGATAACTTGTAGATACTAAAAGACAATCAATTCCAAAGAAATATGGTGACAACTATGTAGAAGACTGCAATGACCTGGTAATTGAGAGGTGAAATAAATTTAGATTCAATGGAGGCTAACATACTTGTTTGATCTATCAAAAGTTACTCTGCAGGGTTCCAAATAATGCAAGTTTTATAGGAAACAAGTGTCATAGTTTTAGCAATTCTATGTTTATAACCTAAACAAGAGTTTCTGAAATAACAATTATCAACCACATGAAGCCATCGTCAATTTCAAGGAACCTCCTGACCAAAATTGCATCAAATTACTTTTCTAAATATCATAATGACGGCCAATCATCAAGAGAACTAAGTAATTTAAACACAGTGATTAATAATTCAAACAATGCATGCATAATATCATAAGTAAATTGAAAATGAACTACATATTCTTACTAAGACTCATGACCTCACCCTAGCAAAAGAAATTTATTACAAAAAATCATAAAACAAAATATTATGAAGATCATGGAAAGAAAACACCTTGAAAATAAACTTTAATCATCAAAAGCCCTCTAAGCGGAATTCTCCAAATTGATGCGTTTTGAACCCTAATGGCTCAATAGCTTTATTTATACTATTACGAAATAAAATCCTACCTAGAAAAAGTCTTATAATAAAAATGAGAAACAAAATAAATTAAGATAAACTAGGAAACAAAATCCCAAATTAACTAAGAGAATCTGCTATGAGTCGGTCCAGCCATGTTTTAGACCTAAATCTTCTCCAAATTCAGCCCATGATAGCTTGTTTAAAGATTAGAACAATTTGAACACATTTTCAGAAATGGCCAAATCCAAAATAGGTCATCATGGGCTCCAAAATTTGCAATCAAGCCCAAAACGTCACTATAACAACTATGCGCGCTCCTCCTTTATTTCATCTCTATAAATAAACCGTTTGGTGGAAAAATGTGAAACTTTGAAAAGAACAAACTAAGAGACTCACAAACATCTTCTAGTTGAAATCACTCAAAAATTCCACCGTTTGACTATTCTACAAAAATAACCAATAAATTATAACTAAGAATAGGATAAAATATATAGTATAATATCGACTCATTAGCAAGTTTATTGTTTAAGGTTTAATATATGGCTGGAAAGTTCTTGAAGGTGTTCAGGTTCATAGCAGTTGAGACAATTCAGGTTTTGGCAATGCCGTATACGAAACGTTGATAATACTAAACAACACATATGTACAAAAATCAGCTTTCGGTGTCAATGCATATTCTATCTCTAAAGAATATTTTTTTTCAATTACCACGGTTAGACAATTCAGGTTTTGACATGCCATATAGGAAACGTTAATAGTACTAAACAACACGTACCTACGAAAACTAGCTTTCAGTGTTAATTCATATTCTCTCTCTAAAGAATCTCTTTTTTTTTTTTTTTTTTTTTTTTTTTCCCCCTTCAATTACCACGTTAAGGCAATTCAGGTTTTGGCATGCCGTATGCAAAACGTTGAGCACATATGTACAAAAATCAGCTTTCATTGTCAATTTATATTCTATCTTTGAAGAATCCTTTTTTTTTCAATTACCACGTCGGGATAATTTAGGTTTTCACCTGCGGTATACGAAGCTTAGATAGTACTAAACAGAATGTACGAACATAAACCAGTTGTCGGTGTCAATTCATATTCTATCTCCAAAGAACCTTTTTCTTCAATTACCACTTTGAGACAATTCAGGGTTTGGCATGCTGTATAGAAAAATTGATAATACTAAACAGCATGCAAGTACAAAAACTAACTTTCGGTGTCAATTCATATTCTCTCTAAAGAATCTTTTTATTTTTATTTTTATTTTTAATTCAATTCCCACTAGAAACATAGTGATGAGTTCTTCCCCTTCTTCTAGGGACAAGTACTAGTGAGTCGTTGTGTACCATTAGCTCTGGTCCTTTCATGGTGGCCCCTCCTTAATTTAGAACCAATGTTTTCAAGTGGGAAATATCCCTTCGACGTATAGAGGGGTTCGGAACATTTGTAATGTGTGGTTATGGTTGTTTTCCAATATCTCAGTTTGCAATGATTTTTGCCGCTAACGCACCTGTTCGAGCTTTAATGATTCACTTTGGATTATGTATGCAATTACTTGCTCTATATATACCCAAACTTTGAGAATTCCGAATGTAAAGAAACATATATATGCTAGAGCAGCTTAAATTCCAACCCAATGGCTCATGGCTTCCTTCTCATCCTTTTATTCTCTCACATCATCTCTACAAATGTTCATGCATGCAACCAAATTGAGCGCGCCTCTCTTTTGTCCTTTGCCTCCACCCTATCTTCTCGTCCTTTAAATTGGACTTCAGTTAACTGTTGTCGTTGGAAGGGCATCACTTGTAATCAGGATGGTTTGGTCACCCATTTGCTCTTATCCTCCAAAGGTCTCAAAGGAGCTATTTTCCCCTCATCATCATCACTTGGAAATCTCACACACCTCACCCACATGAATCTTTCTCACAATTCAATTTCCGAATCACTTGGAACTGAATTTTTCTTGTCTTTGAATCGTCTTGAGATCCTTGATTTGAGTTTTAATCTTCTTTCAGGAAACCTACCATTTTCTCTGCCATCACACAATATCCAAACGTTGGATTTGTCAAGCAATCGCTTCCATGGTGCAATTCCATCGTCATTCTTTCAAAAAGCTCGGAACTTAACTAGTTTCAACGTCCACAACAATAGCTTCTCGGGTTTAATCCCATCCTCTATATGTATTAATTCTTCTCCCTTGATTAGGTTGTTGGATTTTTCCCGTAATGCATTCAGTGGCAACATTTCTCCTGAACTCGGGGGGTGTTCAAAACTGCAAATTTTTCGTGCTGGTAACAATAACCTCTCAGGATTACTTCCAAAAGATATCTACAATGCCACAAAACTCGAAGAAATTGCATTCCCTTCCAATTCACTCCATGGAGCCATAAGTGAGAAAATTTTCAACCTCACCAACCTTGCAATCCTTGACCTCTCCTTTAATGCATTGAGTGGCGTGCTCCCTCTCTATTTTGGAAAGCTCTCCAAATTAAAAATCTTGTCTCTTGATTACAACCATTTTGAAGGTTCTTTGCCCCCATCGTTGATGAATTGCACGAACCTTGTAGAAATACATATGGCAGCCAACAACTTGGAAGGAGATATCTCTATGCTCAATTTCTCGAAACTCAGTCACCTCAGCAAACTTGACCTACTTCGAAACCACTTTATTGGTACATTTCCAACAAGCCTTTATTCATGCCAGTCCCTAAAAGCTATTCGTTTGAGTGCAAATAATCTAGAGGGACAAATACAACATGAAATTCTTTCATTGAAATCTTTGTCCCTGCTCTCACTTGGTGGCTTAACCAACATCACTAGGGCAATGAAGATATTGATGCATTGCAAAAGTCTTCAAACACTTCTCCTTTCGTATTCATTCAAAGGCGAGGAAATTCCAACTGATGAAGGCATGCTTGATGTCGATGGGTTTCAAAATCTTCGATTTTTGAGTATTTATTATTGTGAGTTCATTGGTCAAGTGCCTTTATGGTTATCAAAACTCAAGAACGTAGAGATCTTGATTCTGAAAGGTAGTCGAATTACAGGGCCAATTCCTAGATCATTGGGGACTCTTCCCAAACTCTTTTTCTTGAGCTTGGCAGACAACCAAATTTCCGGTGAATTTCCAAAAGAACTTTGTGGACTCCCAAGTTTGGTACATGAACCAACCACAACTCAAGTAGACGATTATATTGACCTGCCTATCTTCACCGCTGCAGACCTAAATCCAATTTTTTACCCACGAAGATTGTCCAACTTTGCACCAACAGTAGACCTATCTCTCAATCACATTCATGGCAGAATACCTACTGAAATAGGCCAAATACACCTTGTCCACAACTTGGATCTTAGTAGCAACTACTTTTCCGGGAACATTCCAGAACAAATATCCAACCTCAAAAATCTAGAGAATTTGAGCCTTTCCATGAATCATTTGTCTGGAAACATTCCGTTGTCCTTGGCAAGCCTTAATTTCTTAAAATCTTTGAATGTCTCATACAATAATCTTGAAGGACCAATCCCAACAGGCACTCAGCTCCAAAGTTTCAATGCTTCTGCGTTTAAGGGGAACTCAAAACTGTGTGGCGCTCCACTTCCAAATGAGTGTCTACCAATTGAGGGCATTGATGCAGATAGTAACAACAGCCAAGGTGGGGACAATGGACATCAATTTCCATGGTTGTATATTTTCACCGCACTGGGTTTCATTGTAGGGTTTTGGGGAGTATTTGGGTCTTTAATTGTTAAGAAGACATGAAGATATGCATATTTTCAATTCTTAGATCATGTACAAGATAGGTTCTATGTGATGATTACAGTGCGTATGACCATGATGAAAAGAAGGCTTAGAGGAGACTAGATTGTACTTTTATCATACATCTTTGGTTTTCTTTTCACATCGATGACGACAAGAATATGCATATTTCTGATGTTTTCTCTGTAAAAATTAATACTGATGGCACTTGTAAGGGTGATTCTGTTAAGGGTGCGTGCTTGGGGCATTTATCTATATATATATTTTGAATGTCCCTAGCCTTGTGTATGACGAAATATTATGTCATTCAAGACCTGCAAATGGCTCAGATAATGGGTATAGAAGCGCGCTGGCATAACAAAGAATCATTCTCTACAAATATATGCTCGAACAAAAAGAGTCTAAAGAGAGAATTATATAGTACGATACGGAAGACTACATGACGTTGTGCAGTATAAGTTGTTCAAAGAAGCTGTTCAACTGAGCCAACTCAAAGACTTAAATATTAATCTGGTTAAGTTGAAGATTTTCTTATGCTTTATGATTTTTCTTCTTATGGTTCATATTTTAAAATTTGAAATATTATGTTTTTAAATGTCTAATTCGAGTATGCCGAGTCATTTTCTTGCTCAACATGCTTTCCTGTGTGTGGGGAAAGTTTAGGGTTAAGGTTTAAGGTGTGGGGAAAGTTCTTGGAGGTGTTCAAGTTCATTTCAGCTTGATAGATATGTTTAAAGTAGTTGTTCAATTGAGTCGATTCAAGTTTTGGCATGCCGTATACGAAACGTTGATTTCATATTCTCCTCCTCCTCTAAATTCAATGCTCCGTGTTTTTTTTTTTTCTTTCAATTACCGCGTAGAAACAAAGGTATAAAGTTCTTCCCCTTCTTCTAGGGCAAATTACTGGTTAGTCGTAGACTTTGACATTAGATCTGGTCCTTTCGTGGTGGCCCCTCCTTAATTCATAACCAATGTTTTCAAGTGGGAAATATTTCTTCGACGCGGAGAGAGGTATGGAGGCTCAGTTATAATTATTTTTTCTTTGTGGGATATCATATCTACATGTTTCCTTTTGTAATAATACTTGGTTAATTTGGGATTTAGGGAATAAATTGTGGTTTGAGGAAATGGTTACTGCAGTTACTCTGCTCGTTGCATGTTTTTTTTTTTTTGTTGAAAAAGATTGCTCTATTGAACATCAAGATAATGTACATAGGACATCACAAACTATCCAAATTCAAACCTGAATATCAGGACTATAGCTACGTCTTTATAAAGACACGCAGACTGATTACCATTATATGGGGCATAAAATACAAAGATGCATTAGCATCAACACCTTACCATCACGGGGCATAAATTGCTCGTTGCATGATTACTCATAACTTACGGGCATATTCTTCTTTTGCCAAACGTGAAGGCATTGCCGTTCCTGAGTTATTTGAGGCCAAGGGCGACACCGAAAAACATGCCTTAACATAACTTTACATAATATAATTATTTATTTTAGTATTTGTACGTATGTACATCGAATATTAAATAAAATAGACTTTTTGACATTATGGACCTCTTTTGACAAATGATAAGATAATCTACACTAAACTCATTAAAACTATGGGAAGGGGGATTTGAACACAAGACCTAGAGAGCAAAGGTGAACACTCTTAACTAACTAATCGACAAGCCACTTCCACATCATGAAACCTTTGGAATGATTTTTTTCATATTTAAAATCTCTAATTTTTATACGTAAACAATAAATGAAAACGAAAAACTACTACTACCAAAAGGCCACATATAGTAATATAACTAATGGTTTTCTTTTTCTTCAAGTTCTCATGAAAGGTTGCACTTCACTCCTATAATATATAAAATCACAAGGGAAAAATTATACAAAAAAATGTAGAATGATATTTTTGAATTGTTAATAACAACACTTTATTCAATTAAAAAAAAGTATAATCACAAGGGAAAAATTATACAAAAAAAAGTGTAGAATGATATTTTTGGATTGTCAATAACAACACTTTATTCAATAAAAAAAAAGTATAACAACACTTTATTTAACTTAAACATGAAAAGATTATCAATAAATAAATAACCCTAATTTATATTTAGACAAACTTGAACTTGATTTTGCAAGTAAATTGAAACAAAAAAGAAAACCACTACTGCAAAATGCCACATTTAATGGAAAGGAGGATCTCTTCCCCCAAATTCACTAAGGCCACAAATCCGGACCTTTGAAATTTGATTCAACGGCTACAAATAGGGGCCCACTTTAAAAGTTATAATAACTTTAGTTGTTGGATCAAATTTCAAAGACCCGGATTTGCGACCTTGGTGGATTTGGTGGAGGGGATCCAGAGATGATCATTTTCCACATTTAATAACCTAATTACTGTTTCTTTATTATTTAGACATGAAAAAAAAAATTATAAATAAATAAATAAAAAAAATAAAAACTACCCCCTTTCCGTTGTGAGAAGGAATTGAACCTGGGTAGGCACGAGTAGGGATGGGCCACGGTTATGGCGACCGGGTGACCGCGGTTATTTACGCATGATCGTTTATGTTTATACCCGCATAACCGTTTACCCGTTGGGTAATTGCATAAATGGTTATACTCATACCCATAACCATTTATAAACAGTTAACCATACCCATAACTACATACCCATTTAACCATAACCATTTACCCATTTACCCGTTTTTGAACCCGTTTATCCTTTTTTTACCCATTTACCCCGCCCATCTACATGTTTTTTTTAACAACTTGAAAATTACAAAAGAAAAATTTGTCATAATTTTCGTTTTCTGACAGTTAAACACCGTTATAGGTACATTTTAGCATGCATTTCCCTATTTTAATCATTTAAGTCCTCATACATGACACGCCCCAACCCCGATATCCCCAAATACCAGGGCAGGCACGTGTTGGCCGACACCCGAGAGTGACGAAGCCATTAAAAACATGCATACCAATAAAATTTGTAATTAGAAAGATATAAACCGATGCAGAATCGTGTTCAGAGCATACAACTACTAAGAATAATATGGAAGGAATTATTATGAAAAGGTACGAACAAAGAAGTGATACCTATGCTGAGATGACTCGAGAATACCTATGCTGTAGAGTCCTGACGCCGGGATCATGTGACTCGATCCTAACTCCTGAAGGGGTGCAAAACCAAAAACGGTGAGTAGACCAAAGTTTATAATAATAATACTAGTAATAGGAAAACCATTATCTTTGTGAACATACTAACCCCCTGTTTTTGAAAACATATATAATACTGCGTAATAGGTTTTATAAAAATCCTAGCATGCCATAAAAAACATGTGTGAAACATCGTAAATCGTATATGTGATGTACTCAACTAGGGGTATCATAGTCGCTCGAAGGCAGTACATGTCCATCACCCGAAGGTGAAGCTGTATAACCTGTCCATCACCTATAGGTGAAGCTGTATAAAATAGCATACATCCACATCGACACTAGCCGTGGCTAGTGAAGTTGTCCAACACCGCTTTTGGTGGTGAAGCTGGGGGTATAATATTTATCATAACTCACTCCTCCATCATCTATGTCCTATGGCCATAGACATAATACCCGTGGTGTGTGGATGTGCCGTATGATAACCCACTAGATAAGTACTAAAAACATGTCTCAAAAACTCATATTAAATCTCGGAGTTCAAATGCTCAAAGCATCATAAAATCATATAACTTCCTAGTTCAAACCATCATCATAACCATAATAAATCCACAGCCGTCAATCCACCACATTTGCAAATTTGTAATATAAATTATATTCGAAAACCATCGAAATCAATATGTGCAAATCCAATAATTCATACTCTTTAGTAAAACGTAATTTCGATAAATCATAACTATGGAAATCCGGAAAACATAATATAAAACATATTCAATGCAAGAAATATTCAATACATGCTAGGTTAATAATTTATAAAAATATATAGTTAAGAAGGGGTCAACTCATAAGTTTTCCATTGCCCGAAAGCCACTCGAACTATTAAGAATGTGATCACTTCCTGCCAACGCGCCTAAACACAATTAAGGACCTTATAGTAAAACTCTACTAAAATATTATAATTTGGAAAAACGGATAGCGGATTCGCATTTGGCACGTCGAGAAACCTAAGGAAAGACCTCGGGTTTTTCCCCTACGCGCCACCGCCCTGACTCGCAGGAAAATCGAACAACTCCAAAATTTCCAAATTTTATAGAAATGAAGATCTTAATGAGAGGAACAACTTTCATACCTGTGACCAAAGCCAATTTGGCCGGAAAAAAGCCCCAATTTCACTAGAACCTATCAGAAACCCTAAAAATTGGGTGTTCCTGATTCGACTTCAAACAAGCTCTAACGCCCCAACCTTTGCTTGTGATTTGTTCCTGGGGTTGAGGGGGGTCCATTGGTGGTGGTGGTTGACGAATTTAGCTTCACGATCGTCGGATTTCCGCCGTGGCACCCCCAGAAGCCACGGGTTCCGTTCTTCACGAAATCAAGGCTAAAACTAGTAAAATTTGATTGGAAATAGAAGATGGTAGGTTATGGAATGTTTTCCAGGTGGTGGATGGTGGCGATTTGATGGAAAAACAGACGAAAATCACGTCGAAATAATGCGAAATGGGTCTGGTTGGCAGGGAGGAGCAAGGTCAAGGGTGATCCAGTGTTCCTCACTCTTCTCCTTTCCTTCCTTGCTTTCTTTCTTCATTGGCTCACTCCCTTCTCCTCTTTCTTGATTAAGCAGCGCCCACCCTCCTTTATCTCCTTATATTTCCCATCTCCACCGTCCATTTTCTCCTTTCCTTTAATCTGGGCCACACACATGGCTTCCTCACTGCTCCAGATTTTGTTGGAGCCTTTAAGAAACGAAGGTTAAATTTACTAAAATGCCCCCGGCTTTAAATGTTAATAAATCCAAATTATGTTCTGTTTGCGCTCACATACTTATATCGACGAGTACTACCCAAATACGTCAAGAAAACAGATTTTACGTGACACGACAAGGCGGTCAACAAAAGTCAACGTATTTTCCTGGAAGGGAATTTTCGTAAATTCACATTTTAAAATTATAAAAACTATAATTTCTAGGAACGGTTCGTTATAATACAATTCCAATAATTGAAATAATAGTTTACGAATGATATTTTTCTACTACACCCAAGCAGGTCTTTAATTATAATCCATATGATTACAAAGTAAAGCTTCTAAAAATAAAAAGTAGTCATTATCTTGAATACTAGATGATTCAAAGCTCCAAAATATTCCAAAACTAAACACTTTCGAACACTAATACTTTAGCACGTTCAATCACAAAGTTTCATCGACTCGTTGTCACCAAAAGAGGCCTACAAAAGAAATGTATAAATTGAATTAGTTGTTGGAAATGTGCCCTAAATCCAATCATATGATGATACTTTATGGACATTTCACATGTTAAACTAATCTAGTTTAATATTAAGGGCAAACATTATTGTTTGAGCCGTCTCATATAAATGTTATATGCTTAAACGATAAGTCCAAGGAATATGTGATTGGAAGAATGCGATCTAAAGAAGTTAGATTCATGAGACCATTCTTTCGTTGACACATCCTAAACGTTCCTGATCATAGGATTGTCAATTGGGCATTAACAGTCCGTTAAGATCAGTACGTGCTATGTCTTCTCTCAGGGAGAGTGACTAGTCTCGAGTCATTGGTGTGTGTGACATCAAGACAAGTACGTAGGTGCTCAATAGAGAATGAGTTCACTGAACACGATCAACAAAGAGTTTTCATATTCATGTCACATGAGAACTCATGGTTGGGATAATGCAAATTAGTCTTTTGACCTGAGGCATCACAGTTGTCTTGTGGTTAGGTCCTTAATCTTTGATTATGTCAAAGTCACTCCATCATGAGGGTGTCCATGGCATCGTTGGGGTTAAGCCACTTAGCCATGGAGGCAAGTGAATGCGCAACAAGGGATCTCTAACCTTCAAACTGTTTGAGGGAGAATACTCTATGATATGATTTAGAATCTCTGGCCAGAGTATGAATGAGATGTTGGAATGCGTTCCAGATCACATTCAAGGTAATCATATAAGTACAAGATTCACATTGGATAGTAGACATGAATAAACTATCAAACCAAACAATGTGGTCAAGAGTATTGTATTAGAGAAAGACCGTATTGCATTTGTAATCCTAAACTGAATAGGTTCTCCACCTCTTCTGATTAGCTTGGGTAACCATGACATGCTGCTAGGCATCAACCATGGTTTGTGGAAGCCCTAAAAGTGTATTATCACTAACGGGAGAATTGAAAGTAAGTTTCAATTCACAATCGATTAGAAAGAGTTTTAATCGCCCACTGCCTCGCTAAAAGGAACCTAATGGATCGTTCACCGAGTAAGGTAGAGTTTGAAGAAACAACGGAGATGAGTAAGAATAATTAAATGGTTTAATTATTTATCTAAGGCTAGGATTAATTAATATGTTAATTAATCAAACGAATAAGTTCGTTAAAGACCTCAGGTTAGTTTTGGGCCGCAAGGCCCAATGGGATTTGAATGTCAAGACCATTAACTCAAAGTTGTATGACAACTTGAATAAAACAAAGGGCTTGAAAGCCCAATAAACCTATAGGCCGGCCATGTGTAAAAGAATAGGGTTTTTTGTCCATTAGGTCACTTATTTGAAGGGACTATATAAAGGACTTTATAGCCTAAAATCTACTAAGGGTTATTTTTGGGAAAAGGATGAGAACACAAGCTCTCCTTTCTCTCAAAAATTTCGGCCACCTTGGAGGGATCATCTAGCAATCAAACTCCTCCAAGGTCACTCATTTCTTCTTCATTATGCCTTGGTGATGAATCATTAGAGGTTCTCAATTTTGGGAACTTGGAGAAACCTTTTCATCCATCCAAATCCATGGATCTAAGATGCAAGGAATGAAGGCCCTCTCTTTGGGTGATTAGCCTTTGCTTATGCAAAGAGGAATCTACAAAGGTATTGATTTCTCAACTCACTTTGTTTTGAGTTGAGTCTTGGTTCACCTATCTACTAGGCTTTGAATTTCATGGGTAAATGTTTTGTTTTAAGTGCATACAAGCATGATTCCGCCTTTAATTGTTAATTGCATGCTATTGATGTTGCTTAAATGAACATGTTTTTCACAAATCTTCCTTCATTAGTATCCCATTTAGGAACACTGACACCAATTAGTATGAATCCAATAGAGGTAAATGATCACATAATGTTTACATTGTATACTCAGTTATCATAAAATAAAAAATAAAAACAAAAAAAACAAAAAAACAAAAGCGGAGTACCAAATCAATTGAGTTAGTATCACCATTCATCAATATTCATAAATAGAAGGTTTACATTCCATGATTTTTCACACACCCATATGCATAAATTGAATTAGTATCACCAATAACTCCAAAGTAAAAAACAAAAATAAAGATTAGTTTGTACGACATTCACATAAGTATCATCACCGAATGAGGAATCTTCAACACGAGGAGTAGAGTTTGAATCTGGTTCAATAGTAAAAAATAAAACTAGGCTAAAATAGTAAATTTTTGAACATATACATAATTTATATGAAATTTTACAGTAAGTACCTCACATCTGACTCCACAACCAGTCTCGACTCTCGAGAACACATGGTGGGGGACAGGGTGTTTGAGACTCTAAGTTTGGCAGAGAGATTGAAAGTTTAGGGTTTCTAATTTTTTTTATTTATTTTAAATTTTGCATATATTAAATTAAATGGGTATATGGATAACCATTATAACCGCGAGTAATACCCATAACCGATGGATACCCGTTATAACCGCAGGTAATACCCATAACCGTCCATTTAAATTTCACGGATAAAAGGTTATATCCATAACTATTTGTTCGTCTAAACAATTACTCATAACCGTAACTATGAATTGTAAATGGACGAGTAACCGCGGTTACCCAAACCCATGGATATTTTGCCCATCCCTAGGCACAGGAACAAAAATAACGCAATACCAGTCAGCATTTAAGACGGGCCTGGCTTTGATGGAGTGTCTCCATGGCACATGGCCCCAAAATTTAAGGAGCCTCCAAAATAGTTGTCTATTTAATCTGGTAACATATGAAATAATATTATGTACAAATAATAAATAAAAATACTAGTGGGCCCATAAGTCACAAGGTACAACTCACATTGTTCCTCAGTTCTCACTCCATGAGTCAAAGCCCACTTTTTCTCTCCCCCCCCCCAAAAAAAAAAACCCCAATTCCCTTCCCTTTTTACTCTTTTTTACACATAAATCATTAAACCCTAATTCATAATTTCATGCCATTGAAGAAAATTTTTCTAAATCACGAAGACAATTCAAGTGATCAAAGTGATACAGACTTCAATTAAAGTAAGATATTTAGTAGTTCAAGTATATTAAGTTGGAATTGGAAGATTTTGGTTGCCCGCGTTTTTTTGGGCCCCAAACGGTCACCCTAATTGCACTGGACCAGAGCTAGCCCTGAATATCAAGACTATAGCTGCATCTTTAGAATGATTATCTTCCAAGCAAAGAAAACCATCAACAAGGAAACAACTAATTAGTACTTGTTAAACTCCGATGAACATTAGCCGATTATGGCCCAGTACAAATTCCATTACCATATCACAATACTATGATTTCAGTATTTGTGCTAGCTTGAGGACCAAAGGTATAATTTTGAGTTAATGTAGAGTGGTAGACTTTAAAAAAACTAGGTCTTCACTTTGATTTTGAGTTAATGTAGACTTTAAAAAAATTAGGTATTTTCCCAACTCCTCCCATTGGCCCGAAGACCAATAATTGATTAAATAACTATCCTAGGCCCTAAAGACCTATTCGCATATATTTTTTTTTCTTTTGCTTGTTATATATTATGTCTTGTATATATTGCGTTTATCTGAAGGTATTATAAACCTGAAGTTCATACTTATGAAACCGAAGTTTCGAAAAAGTGCCATAGAAACTTGAAGTTTCTTAACGCGTAACACTCATGTTGAGATCCTACGTTCTCCATGCTTAAATCCGTTTAAACCAAACCATGTCTTAGAACCTGAATGTCCTAACTTGGATGTTTATGGAAATTTTATTTCCTAAAACACCAATCACATTCTTGTTTCCGTCATTCAGCGTATTGTCGAACCGTAACAAGTTCTATTTTACTGATTTGGAAGTTTCGAACAAGAAACTACTTTACGTGGATACAAGACATGACACCCCGCTTAACTACGACTAGTTGCGAAATTATTGGAGCCAGTTATGGGGTGAAAGAGCTTAATAAGCCTCTGCCATGATCTTTATTTGAACACTTATGCCTGAAGCATACGAAATGGAAGGATATCACTGCCGAGGACTCCACGGCTTTTTGACTCGCTATGGACCGTTCCAAATCATGCAAAGATGAATTCTTGCCTAAAGAAAAACATGATTGAAGCCTTTACGTCCATGAAGTACATTTCTAAAGTTTACATCCGATCGAATTTCAACTGCAAGAAAATCTTTCTCGTCCTTCTATATCTCCAAATTGCTCCTAAAGTAGCAGTATAGAGAGCGAAAGTTTACCAAATTCTTGGATCTAATTACAACCACACTTGTGAAAGAAATGTACCCCAGCAATTCGACTGGGAACTACTATAGACCTAGTTTCGGCTGGAGTCTACCGAATGGAGGTGCCCTGCTTTAGCAGGGATGCACCGAAGGGCATGCTTTGTTTCGATAGAGGTGCACTGAAAGGTACTGCTCTGCTTTGGCAGAGGCCTACCGAAGATACCTCTTCAGCTTCGGCTGAAGTATACCGAACCCAATTTTGGGTCTATCTATCTCTCTCTCACAATCTCATTTCGAGTTTGTTTTACAACATATAGTAGAATTAGGGTCTGCCAAGAGGTGGTATCACGCCCAAAGCATAATCCTTGGCACCTAAGACCTAAGACTTCAAGAATAAGGGATAATATTCCTGAACCTCAACCCTGCAGAAAATAATTTTGTTTTGACGAAATAAATCATTGGTTTTGCACTTAACTGTGCCTCTACCAATGTTGTTGAGGAGTACCATTCTCGTAGTTAATTTGTGAGACTAATTTTGCCCAACCTAACACATTTGGAAGAGCGAAATTTGACATGGAATGCCTGCCGAACCTCTTGTATATTTAGATGTCACTATTATTCTCAAATAAGAGTTAATTAATGAAAATTACCATTTGTGACTAATACAATTAACTCATACTTATGTATGTTTTGTGGGGAAGTTAACAGTCTGGTTTAATGCTAACTTCACACCTAATCACCCCCTGACAACCCTTTCAGACTTATCTAACCTGATTGTGGGGCATGACATTGCCCTATAGTGTCCAATGGTACTAATTTTACCGTGAAAAGAAGCCTTATACTCACTTCATTCCTAGACAATGCTCTGTTGAGCTTTAAGGATATTCGAGAAAACTATTACCATATTGAAACCAATGTAGAAAATGGAGTAAAATTCCTTTGCACTTCCTACGAATATAGCCAGAAGCATATTCTAGAGAAGATGAAACGCCTAATGAGTAGATTACACCCATTAAGGCCCACTGTATAGCCGGCCAGAAGCTCGAAATCCCAAAGGAATTTTCACTATGGATGTACGATTGGGATATCTAGGATGATCTGTGATGCAATGTTTTCTGCATCCTCTTACCAAAAGTAAAAACATTATATTTGTACACGCACCATGCATTAGTACACTCCATCTTTTCTATAAAGGATTCAAGGGGACATTTGTGGACTAATTCAACCACCCTGCGGACCATTTAGATACTTTATAGTATTGGTTGATGCTTCTACACGTTGGTCACACATGTGGCTGTTGTCCACAAGCTGTTTTCTCTATACTAGTGGCTCAAATTAACAAGCTCAAGGCTCACCACCCTATTTATCCGATCAAATCTATTCGATTGGATAAGTTGGAGAATTTACATCGAAAACTTTCGACGAATATTACATATCGATTGGGTTTTTGAAGTTGAACATCCAGTACCACAGGTTCATACCGAGAACAACCCAACAAAAACATTCATTAAACGCCTTCAAATGATTGTGCAATTATTGGTTTTACGTACCAAATTCCAGATCTTCACTTGGCTGTGGAATATTGTAAGCAGCCATGTTGGTCCGCCTGATGCCCTTCACGACCCAACTTTATAAAGCGTTTGTTAGTTGGTTACTAGATACGAACCCGATATATTGCATACACGTGTCTTTAGTTATGCGGTTTATGTGCCATTTGCACCATCCTTACGTACAAAAGAAAAAAAAAGGGTCATCAGGGAAGGATGAAAATCTATGTCGGTTATGATTCTCCTTCTAATATTCATTAATTAGACCCCTTGATAAGCAATCTTTTTACCGCTCGTTTTGCGGATTGTCACTTTTATGAGACAATCTTCCTGCCGTTAAAAGAAGACAAGAACATCAACGTTCTTAAAGAACGACGTGAATTATCGTGGACATCCCCACTATGTCTCATTTCGATCCCAATCTAGATCGTCAAAGTATAACTAGACATTTCCTCTGATCTAGCAAAAGTGACGATATCACATATACCAGCTGCAAATGTGCTTGCAAAGATGAATGTACAAATGTACGATGGACCTTCATCCCCGAAAGCAGGAATGCCACTACTGTGGCTGACCTTCGTACATTGACGGCTAGCTAATCAATCTGTCATGCCCCAGAAGTGTGGCAGATCACTCGGTTCGAGGATTGACATCCCCAAAATTGGATAAACATGGGACAAACTGACACACCCCAAAATTGGAGAAACTCGGTTCGAGGAACGCCACTACTGTAGGCACGTGCTGGCTGGCACTTGAGGGTAACGAAGTCATTTTAAACATGCATCCAACCAAAAATATGCAATTAGAAGGAAATACGACAATGCAGAATCGTGTTCAGAGCATACAACTACTAAAGAATAATGTGGAAAAATTATTATAGAACGAATTGAGGGATGTGTCCTACACAGAAGAGACTCAAGGATACCTTAGCGAAAGTGCCTTAATGCCTGGATTGTATGCCTCGATTCTAACTTCTGAGGGGGCGAAAAACAAAAAAGGTGAGTGGACCAAAGTTTATAATAATACTACTAATAAGGAAAACCGATTTATTTATGAACATAGTAACCCTCTGTTTTGAAAATGTATATACCATGAAATCATTCGTAAAACAAATATGAGTAAAACCATGCTTAATAACGGTGCTATCATTGCCCGAAGGCAAATCCATAAATCTCGTGAATACTGTACTCTCTAGGGGTATCATAGTCGCCCGAAGGTAGTACATGTCCATCATCCAAAGGTGAAGCTAAATAACCTATCCATCACCTGAAGGTGAAGCTGAATATAATAGCATAACATAAACACTGACACTAATCATGGCTAGTGAAGTTGTCCGACACTGGTTTCGTAAACACATAGTAAATCATAATCGTAAATTCGTAAAATAAATCATATTCGTAATCCATAGAATTTTGTACACGAAAATCCGATAATTCATAACCTTTCGTAAAACGTAAGTGCAATAAATAATAAATTGTGAAATCCCGTCCCCAGATTTCACTATTTAAAATTACGTATTTCGTATTATTATTGTCAATGCGTTTATATTTGCGGAGCATAAATTTATTTCAGTAAAAGGATGAAAACGCCCTTAATGGACGAAATTGAATTTTCAAGGACATATTTGATGCGCATGTATTTTTCCATTTTTCTTTATGTATTTGGATAGTACTTGTCGATACGAGCACATGAGCACAAACGGAATGTAATTTGGAGTTATAACGAAGGAGATATTAACATTTAAAGGAGGGGATGAGGCTGACCAATGGGAGGAAAAGAAATGAGGGGAAGGGAGAGGGGAGAGAAGCACGGAATCACCTCGCCCATTTCCCTTGCGACCTGACCCGATCGGAAACCATGGAACCCGATGGTTCTCTGGCCAATTTCCGGAGAATTAAGCCGAGACACCACCTGGAAGTAACTCAGCATCAACTCCTCTTCCATTTCCACCTATAATCGACAAGAGTTGGGTCCCGATTCATGTTGAACCGCGACGGTGGAGCCGGGGGTTCTAGGGTTGGGATTTTCCGTTTTTGAATGTGTCACGGTTGTCCACCACCACCATTACACTCTCCTTGAACGCAAGAACAATGCCCAAACAAGCTTGGAGGCAACGGAGCACAGGAAGTGACGGATCAAAGCACACCCTTTTTAGGGTTTTCGATGTGTTTGAGGGAAATTGTGGCTTTTCCCAAAGAGGGACGGTGGAGGTTCCGGTGAATGATTTGTTATTGTGTGACGGGGGTTGAGTGTGGTAAGTTTTGAGGGTTTAGGGTTTAGGAGGGTAAATATCTTTTAGGCTGCCAAAAAAGCTTTGAAATTTTGGCATCCTTGCACAAGAAGTGCTGATAGAGCCGTCAAATGTACTATGAATTGTGTCATTTCATAGTAACATTGAACAAATTTGTAAAAAGATGTTAACTTTTAACTTTGTTGGTAAAAAGAGGATTAGAGTTAATTTTTTTGGACAAGAATGACACCAATGTTACGTATCATTTAATTTTACATGTGCTTTTAGCCATTAGATATGATTTTTCCAATGGTTAAGATTTTTATTTTCAGTCTCATGTGCTCATAATCCATATCAGTTAATCCTACAGAGTATTTAAAAAGAAAAAATAAATTTGGACAAGTTAAGCCATTTTTTTGTTGTGGGTCATCCACTTGAGATATATCGCTTGATGTCACATTCAACACAAAGAGTTAGGGGGTAGTGAGGGAAAATGGTTTTAGAGGACGTTTGCATTGCCTTGGTGCTTTATTTGGTGTCAAGACGTGACAAGATCAAGTACCATGAATCGTTCGAAGGGTTAATGAATTGGGAAAGCATACCACATTCAAAGCTTTGTCTAATAAAACCAAGGCATTCATCATCCCAAAGGGCCATCCTTTATTATTACATTATTGAGAGAGATTCGTGCAAACTCTCTTATGGAAGAGTGGTACCAAAATTGATGTAATTGATTGTGTTCATTTTTCTCCTTTTTTTTGATCAAACTAAAAAACTTCCATTAATTAAAAAAGGCAAGTACAAAGAAAAGGCAGCCCACTACTTACATACAAGCCCAACAACAAAAAAGAAAATACAGTAGATAGGCCCAAAATTGACCAGCTGGACAATAACAAAGAAAACCCTAAGACTGGAAAGGAAACCAACAACAACCACCAGATGCGCCTCCATCGCAAGGCCACCACCATGACCAAGAGAAAGAACCAACAAAACAACTAGATCAATGGAAAATGGGGGTGAGCGAGCCACCCACGCAGTGAGGGCTCCCATAATTCTCGAGGATCACTAAACTTGGCTTACTTCTTACTGAATGTCATACTTAGCACTCAAGGCGGGCCGAGTGGCAGAGGCCGGTGGTAAAGGACGTGTGACATAAAGTAGCATCGGAGCGGATAGGGCCATGAAGATCTAGATCTGAGACCAGCTCATGGGAATTGAGTCAAAATTCAAACGAACAAAGCTCAAGTCAAGTCAAAACAAATATCAAAAGAGAAAAATTTCAGAAAATAAAAAACTAATTGAGTAGAAAGATGGGGGAAGGATAAAGGAAAGAAGGGGAAATGGAAGATGCAAAGAGTGGAGATGGATGGGAAAGAGGGAAGAAGGGCTATAAAAAGGTGGAAAGATGGGGAAAGATTGGGAAAGAGGAAGAAGCAGAGGGTGGAGAAGGAAGAGAAAGAAGGAAGGATGGTAGAAAGAGGTGAGTTGGGTTGTCGCAAACCCTAAGTCGAAGCAAGGAGCAGCGGCTATTAGTGTTTCATTTTTTCTAAAAGCAGAGGGAAGACAAGTACAGGAGAAACCGCGTGAGAAGAAGAGTGATTCTTTCTGGAAGTCATCAAATCTATCAACAATGTTCATTTTTCTCATAGAGTTATAATTGGTTACGAGTTCTAGTCGTGGAAGGTACGATTTTGCGTTTGGGAGTGTGTCTATAGTCTATACGAAACTCATCTAAGGATTTTTGTTAGAAGTGCTTTTATGAAAGTATACAACCCATTTGAATATGTCTTTTTTCTTTCTTTTTTTTTTTTTCCCAAAAAAACACTCGTACGCTTCCATTACAAGCACATAAAAAACTTTAATAAAAATACAAGCGTTTCTAGAAAAAGGCAAACAATAAATTCTTTTTTTTTTCTGAAGCACTTCAAGTACTTTTTTTTCTTGAATCTATCAAAGAAGCAAACAATTGTCTATATGGATAGTAACCCAATTATGTTTAGTGTTTAAAAAGCGATATATAGCAAACATGGTCATAAGCGCTTTCGGTGTTCTAAAAGCACTTTATGGCCTTAAGTCACTATTTTCCAACTTAGCCATCTTCAACACAATCAAATCAGAACTCCCATCATTACCTTTGAAGACTCATTAGGGACTTAAAGGGAATCTTTCTATTCCTAAAGAAATTTGCCTCCAATGTGAGAGTCCTTAGACCATAAATCTAAGGTGTTTACATTTTTATGTGATAATTTGATTAGGTGCAATTTTTTGGTTGTGTTAACTTTTTTGAATTAATTAAAAACTACATTGTCGTAAAAAAAATTTGTGCACATTTAGACAAACAAAAATTCAAATTTTGACACCAAACTTTTTTCTTCACAATAACGTGACTAAAATGGCTCCATTATGGGATTAGTCATGATCAATTATTTCTGATTCAGAAAAGATTTTAACTCTGCAATAATTAGATTAGATTTTCTTATCTTAAGCATGACATAGAGCAACATCTTCTTCAATTCAGTAATTCCACCTTTGGTTGGAGCCTGACTTGAACCCTCCATCAAGGGATAAAATAAATCAAGAAACTAAGCAAAACGAATTATGTAAAATGAGAGAATTGAGGATAAGTGATGAAGTTGCGGTAAATTTTGCAATAATAAAACAAAGAGAGAGGGCAACATGTGTGCAAGGGGCCCACAGCTGACGATGCGAGAGTAATGCTTAGCTGTGAGTGGTCTGCGCGTTCATCACAGATGCTTTGCAGCTTTCATGTGGCAGGCTCAAAATTTTTATACACATTTTGGAGCCCTTTACTATAGTGTCTTGTCTCATACACTTAGGAAAGCTTGTACCTCCTAAACTAGGCTTGTACGATTGTAGGGACTAGATATGGAGCACCACTGTCCGGCGGAGAAAGAGTCATCCGATTTTAGAAGAAATACATTTAAGCGCTTAGCTTGTCGATTGAACGTATTTTTGAGTTTTCATAAATAACTGTCATTCGCCTAGCTTGGCTCGGCCTGGTGCAACTCTACTTTATGTTGATTGGATTATTCTTGCTTGTTCTTCGCTTTAGACTTTTTGGTTTAGGTTAGCTCAAGTGGTGAAGGAAGGTGATATACATATTAGAATTTTGACAAAATCCAAATTTGACTCCCTCCAATATACAGTAAGATAAAGTTAGTACTAACCCATCATCACAATAAGGTTCATCTCTTTAACAAACTTAAAATTTCATTTGACGCAGAACAGGAAATAGTGGGAAAGGGCAAAGAATTTGGGTGTCCATAGAAAATTAGAAATGAAAGTGGGGCGTGTCTGTGTTCATCTTATATTGGGCCCTTGGCCCAATTGCCCCAAACAAAGAAAAGAAAACTCCTAGAAGTCGCCGACCTATTAACTCACGTGCAACGCACGTGATGAAGACTTCATTCCCGCCCAAAGTCGTTGAAAATCCTCAGTCCCAAGAAACCCAAATCGCGACCCTCAGAAATTCAGAGTCCCACAAATTCTCGGTCACAATTTTCACAACCCAAAATGCAGCAGAGATTTTGGTTGCCTTACTCCTCTCGGGTACCCGAAGATCAAGCTTTTGCGACTGTCAGCGGCGGCGCACCTTCGCAGCAGCAGCAGCCACAGCTGAAGCACCACCACAACAGCACTCCAAGAGCCAGCGCGGATGAACTCCCCGTCTACTACCCGCGATCCAGCACGGGAAAGAAAGAGGGTTCTTCAAGATCGGTGGAGAAGTGGGTCCATGCCATTCCGGTGATCGTGTTCTTCTGCCTCTTCGTGCTCTGGTGGTTCTCCGTCTCAGGTATTGCAAATTCCGACACGAAATTTGGGTTTCTTGGTTTTATCTGCTTGATTTCTTTGATGGGTTCCTTATTAATTCTGTTTCTGAAGATAAATTTCTGTAGTTCTGTTTAGTTAGATGGGAACTTTCTGTTTAATCTGAAATTTATTTCTTTGGGGAATTGGTCCTTTCTGTATATGAATTATGAGTTTTTTGCTAGACATGTGATTTCTGTAACGGGGTCAAAAATTTCGATCTCTTCAGGTTCTCTGCCTGATTTCTTTGATGGGTTTATGTTATTGTTTCTTGATAAATGCTTATTTGATGTCTACTTCATAATTCATTCTGTTTGTGAAAACAAGTTACCATTTGGGGAAAAGGGTACTTTATTGCTCCGAACTTCGTTTCTTGGGAGGAAATTTTGAGAAATTGCTTCGATTCTTTTGAAATCGCTACTTTTGTATATGACTATGGGGTGGTTGTTCTGGCTTGAAAATTTGGACAAAGTTTCAATCTCTTGGTCTTTATTGGTTTTGCTTGTTTCGATTTCTTGTTCATTACGTTTGTGAATATAAATTACCATTTGGGGAAATGGGGTATCGTTCATTTGCTCTAAACTGGTTTATCGGGAAAGAAAATTGAGTTATTTCTTTGATTCTTTAAGAAAATGATACCTCCGAATATGATTATGTGGTTGTTTGTGTAAGTGAGAGGAATTTAATCTTTTCTGATCAACTATCTGTTGCCTTTATTCGAAAACAGTAAAAGTGGCGAGCATTGACGGAAGAATTACATCTGTAGTCGAAACTGAGATACCGCTCCTTCTCAATGAGACTCGAATTGATATTGCAATCCTGGCAGCCTTGGCCATGTCACCAGTCGCCACAGTTCCTCAGAATCTCACGGTCAACAATGCAACTGAAGTTCCAAGTGGTGAGCAAAACTGAATGATGACCAATTTTCTTTTCACTACAGTAAAACAGCTTCACGAATCTATTTTTGTCAATCTTGTAAACAACTTAGAACTGCGATTCATGCGAAGCTAGGAGAAGACGTTCATAGATGTATCTGCTTGATACGCTGAATGCACTGGCAAGGAACTTGTCGTAGTTAGGCTTTACAGAGATAACAACGGTGAATAGTGTACTCGGTTCAAATTTACATAAAAAGTAAGAACAATGAATTTCCAATTCGTAGCTGTCTGATTTCACCATTGATGATATTTTATGAACTTTCTATTGAAGCTAAATTTAACAAGGGACCTTTTCGTATTCTATTCCCATCAAAACTTGCCATTTGATTTTATTCCTATAACCCTCTAAAGTCTCGGACCACGGGAAGCAGAACCAGATACAAAAATAGATCAAGGAGAGATGTTTCCCTATTCCTACAAGCCTCTACAACTCACTAACCTCACCTACTCTGCAGTTGTCGATCAATAAGTACATGGTCGAGTTCTTCTGCGATGGAAGAATTCTACAACAATCTCTCCTCGGTGACTGCAAAAGGAAGTTTCTTTCAGTTAGAAATGGAATTATGAACGAAATATATGAGGATAGTATTAGGATCAATGTGAGTGCGGTAAAACCAGTAACCCTAATTCATAATTTTGCTTGATACATGCTTTTATGTGTTGTAAAAGAAACGATGCGTTGGAGTTATGGGTCAAATTTCATGTGCTGGAAAAATCGTACCTTTTCCCAACGAAGAGGATCCGGCCTTTTTAAGACTACGATGGAATCAACTACCTCTGGTGACGCCATTTTCCATCGGCAGTGAGGAATGGGAGATTTGTGACGAGTGTAGTAGCCAATAATTTTCTTTCCACCCTGATCATACTGCGTTGAGCTCAAGTAAAAAATGAAGGGTTTCTGACATGGGTGCTTGGGCACAGGCCTTGTGTTGAATGCATATGCTGTGTAATCAGCTCTTCTATACCAATTCAGAAAGGTTCTTGAGGGCGTCTCTAGTTCTCTCGGAGACATGATTCCCCTAATGATTTGAACTACATAGCCCCATGAAACAGAGATGGACCAGTATCGATCTTTATCGTAGCAGATTGATTGCTGCATTATACTAGCCGAGTCGAGCTTGACGGATTGGAATAGATGATGAAGCGCTTTCCCTCGACTCATGTGCGGGAAAACTGGTTCAACTACATCAAGGTGGTGAAGTGACACCATAGGAGTCACAGGATGTGCACTCAGAAGGCCTAGTAGGTCTCCATACACATCGTACTGCACAAGCACAAGAAACAGAGTTCATAGTTTGTATTTGCAAGTTATTTCAACAATTCTTGCATACCAAGAAATGTAAAATGACATCTGAAACTCCATCACATTCAATTTCATTGATGAAAAATCCACAAAAATGAAGCCAGAAAATGGCTGATGCAAAATACTTGATAAGAATGTAACACACTAGTACTAGAATCACAAAATTCTGGTCACCAAATGTAGCAGATGACACAGTCGTAAATAAACAAATGAAACATTTCCTCGTCATTCGGGATCCAAAGTTTTCGGATTCAAGCAATACTCAGAAAAAAAGGAGAAAAACACAGATCAGTTGCCAATTTTCAAACATTTTTCATGTTTTGTTTCCCTCTTACCTGATGAAATCCAGTTTCCTTGGTAAGTGGCACGCCTAGTTCAGCCATACAAGCCTGCATTCGATCATCACTGCCATATAATGCGGGATAGCGCTGAATGCACCGGTCCTGCATCTTTTCCAATTCCACTGCCAAGGGATAACTTATAGCAAAACCTCCTCCACCATACGCCATAGAATACGAGAAAAATATGTTCTGAATATGACTCTCCGACGAGCTTCCCACGTAATAAAATTGCGTGTGGTCATACTTGTTGAGAATCCTCACCACATTTTCCACGATGAAAACCGTGTCATCATCCCCCATCACAAACCATCTCACATCCTTCACTCCAAGCCTCAATGTCTCCGAAACCACCCTTGAAATCCTCAATGCAGATCGCCGCCCCTGACGATTCACGTACTTAAATCCGCTTGTGTCTCCTGAAATCCGAATCTCGGGTAGCCCCTCACTTCTTCTAGCCCTTACCCTTTTGTCCAACCAAACTACCCCTCTAGTCTCGTTAGGCCTCCACCAAACTTTGATGTATTCCTTCCTCTTCTGCCACAAATTTGACGAAGCAGCTATCCCGAACATAATGTGTTTAAGCTCCGTGTCGTATCCCTGAGGCTTTTGATAAAGTGCAGCCACTTGTGGGGATTCTTCGTCGCCTTCTTTGTGGTCCTTCCCGAGTTTGAGATCAGCTGAAGTAGTGACATTGGAGATGGATTCCAGGTTCCGTTCGGTGGAGGGATCTACGGCGGTGGTTGGACAATCTTGGTGGTCGTAGAGAAGGCGGTTGGAGTAGTAGAGGACGTAGAGAACAGAAACGGTGAGGAGAACCCAAGTGAGGGTGGCTCTGAAGCCTATCATTAGAGGAGCCACTAGTGCTGGTGACGATTTCTTTTCGGAGTCTTGGAGTTTGTGGTTGCTGTTGGTGCTGCTACCTCCCATTTCTGTTGAGTTTGGTTTCAAGAAAGGAGGTGAGAGAGAGAGAGAGAGAGAGAGAGAGAGAGAGAGGGAGGGAGGGGGCTGTGTGTTGTGTCCTAGAGTTTGTTATGGAATGAACGAAATTGACTGCGAGGAAGTTGGAAGTTTATTGACCCTTCTGCCTAAATGACACATATTGATCATGTCTAAATTGCTAGGAGAAGGAAAAATTGTATGGTTTGTGGGAGAGCAGGCAGTTTTAATGAGAAATATTTTTGGACACCAACCTCTTTCTCATGAAGATTTTGGTCTTATGATTTGTAACCGAAAAGAAAAACATTGGTCATATGATTAGCAAAATTTGGGTGGGCATGGCATGTTAAGTGACAAATGTTGTCACGTGTTATAAGTATTTTGTGTTTTAATAACTCAAATTTTGTAACTTGTGAACTGAATTGGACCTACCACTTGGTGTGCTAGGTGAAAATGGCACTCTCCACTCCAGTCTTCTTCAATAGAATTGTAGGATTCAGGTCCTCTCCGGATCCGTGGCTCCAGATACTGAGGACCAAGTCATATTAGCTGTTTGATTCAGATCTTGCGGTCGGATTTTGATTTAATTTATTTCCCTTCTTCTTCCACTTTCTTTTCCTCCCTCTTCCTATTTCTTCCTCTTTGTCTCTGTCTCTCCCCCTCGTCTGAGTCTTCTCTCCCAAATCTCAATACCAGAGAGAAAACCCAGAAGCCACCAACCACACAACTTTGCTTTCCGTATTGCTTGAAGATGTAAAATGTTTGTATTATCGTATTGTGATTTTGAACAATTGATCAGGTTGAATCTTGTTTGAACATATTCATTTTAGTCATATATTGTGGCAATATAAACAGAGAACGTTCCATTTTGCATGTTATTATTACAGGAAAAGTGACTGATAGATGGGCATGGTCCGCCTTGAGCCCACAAGAACTCAGAAATCTCTTTTCTTTGCCTTTTGGACCTTTTGTTCTTTTGGTTATGAAGCAATCTAGAGCCCCCCAAAATCACCTCAAGTCCTTGAGCTATCACTGTGCCAAAAAGTTGAAAAAAGCCCATTTTTTAGTTTGGGCCATCACCCAACAATCCCATATAATGACGGGAAAGTGACACAGAGATAAAAGAAATAGCTGAGAGACTTTTTTTGGTGTATCTAGTGTTTTTTACGTTTTAACCGTTAAATCTTTATTTAAAAATGTCAAACTCTTTCTGGCTTTGTGAAAAGATCCCTCTCATTAGATTATCATGACCCCTACATTTCCGCTTTTCAAAAGGCGATCTGAAAGAAGAATTCAAAAAGTGACAAGGCTGCGAGAAAAAACCTAAGAAGGAAGTTTCGTGAAAGACATAAAATACAGGATACTCCGGAGCACCTAAAATATTTTGAAGCTGCAATCCCAGTGTGACATCAGACAACCCAAGTTGGTTCGTAGCTGTGTAACTTCTCTTTACAACGTTATAGCAACACATGGCGGCATGACTCCCATGCTCTCTCTCTCTCTCTCTGAGGCAATCACAATCGTTGGGAGGGACCATGTTCTGGGGCTGATTTTTCTATCTGCCAGAGAGACTAGGGGTTGGGGCCAACCAAGGAAAGGGTCAGCACTTGAGCATGAGGGGAGGTTGTGTCGTCTGATGTGATCCCATCAGGCCGTGAACGGATAAGATGTCTCTGTGTGAAAAGTTTGTTCACGTGGTTCTAGGGCCTACCACATGTGTGAGTACCACAGAATTAAAGGTGAGTATCATATACTTCCCTGGAAAAAGCAGAAATCTCACCCCAGCTTAAATTTGATATTAAGTTAACAAAAACTTACGCTTATTTTTAGCTACACTTCTTAGAATTCGATTTCAATTTTATTTTACTTTTTGTAATTTAAAGATTATCATTTTATTTTTTGAAATTTAAAATTCACTTTACTTTGTCCCTTTGTCCTTTAGCACTCGATTTTGATCACATTTTGCTCTCTGAAACTTGAAAATCGTCTTTATAAAACTTAAAATTCGCTCCATATTACCTTAGATCTATTAATTTTTTATGTGGGTTGGATTTGAGTGCGCCATGCTAATCAATTTATTTATATTTTATCTTTTTCATCTCTTCAATTTCTTTTAAACTTAACATTCTCTGATTGTTTGAACTGTGGCATAGTCTTATTGGGTGTTAGGTCCCACTTATGTTTTAGGAGGTTACTTATAAGTTTTCGGGAGAAAAGTGAGTTCACATATCAAAGTAGTACGAATTTTGAGTTTCAGAGAGTAAAGTGATAACTTTTCAATTATAACGGGCACAGTGAAATCAAAATAGAGTTACAGGAGCGTAACTAAAAATAAGCCAAAAATTGATAACTTAAAAGGTTGTGCTTATTGAAGAGAAATGTATGCAGCTAGCCACTTCTTGTTCGGATCTGCCAAGGTTTGTAACTCACGTTTTGGCAATGGATTTCAAACCAAAAACATCTCTCTCTATTCCCCAAGAATCAAGTTCTATATATAACATGGGGTTTTTTTTATATGGATCCAAAGTAACTAAAAATTGGACCTATTTCAAAAGTCAAAAGTCACTAAAAATTGGACCTATTTAAAAAGGTAGTCTATAAAATTGGACCTATTTCAAATTTTTCCATATAACATTTACCACAAATTCTAGTTTGTAATTTATAATTAGCCAAGTCTCTACACACACTGCTTATTTTCGCTACTGTTGATACCTTGCCTCATGACAAGTATACCCAACTGCAGTGTTTGGAAACTCCAAGGTTAGTAAAAATGGTGAGTGAGGGCAATATTTTTCAATCGATAACAAAACCCTAGTGATGATCAACTCGTATATTGAAGTAAAACTCAATACCTTGCACTTCATAGCATCGAATTATATCACAATTGTAACCTAAATGTTAGCATTCATCTCCCTCCACTAATATCGATTGTGTTAAAAACCAAAACACACAATACCTTGTAGGATAGGGTAACACTTGTATAGTTTCCTTCAAGTTCCTTATGCTTTGGTATAACCACAGCACTTACACTTGATTTTTTTTCCTTTAAGAAATTCACTGTCAATTTTTTTTAGTTCAACCCATCCAATCCTCTTAACATATATAGTAACGTGTACTTGAAGAACTAATTTGATCAAGTAGGGTTCTCTCTCCGCCAATTGAGAAGAGGGAAGAGGAGGGAAAAAAAGAAGGAAGAGAATCCTGCTCCTTTGAACAAACCCTTCCATGTTCCATGTTCCATTGTTCCATGAGCATGAGTAAATTTGGTAACTTCAACAAACCTAGGTAAATGCTTTTTAACCCTCCCAACATTGCCATGTGCATGTGCACTCCTCTTACATCAGAGTTCTTACCCATGACCACTCCACCTCAGGACAAAATATTATGCTTCTATAGTTTATCTTACTAATTTCGGAAAGTTTATCCCAAAACCCAGGTAAACTTTTAAAGCCACAAGCAGTTTGATATCCCCAAAAAGGATAAATCTTTGCCCTAATTAAACGAAAAAAATAATGCTGACAAATTCACAAATCTAATCATAACATTCAAGAAAGTTTCACCGCCACAAGTTGTTCGTGTGCGCGCGCACATATATATGTATAAATGTATATATATAGATATATGGTCTTCATCATTTCTCTCTTTTCCAATGCAAAATATAGAAATCTTACTTTCTATCTAGTACGGCAGAAAAACACAAGAAGCATTGCTGATCGAGCTATACGGGTTGGATGAAGGGCTCCTAGATCTACTATTGCTTCTGCTTCTGTGACTGCCTTTGTTGTTTTAGCTGCTGCCAGCCAATTTCCAGTCTGTAAAGAAAGATACCAGAAGCTCAATCATATATTGGGGGCAAGGTAAGAAAGATATTAATAATGGAAGCACAAAATAAATTTATAATTTTGATCTTAATCATATCTTGGAGCGTCTGTAGTTTTTCTAGCCTGATCCTCCGTTGCGCTCTCTATGGTGTCTTTAAGAAAAATACATAGAGTGTGGGATTGGTATAGCAAGATGTGGAAGAGGGCATGTGAGTATTTGGTATGGAGGGATGGGAGGCCAAACCATTTGTTTTCTCACAATCATTTTATCTTTCTTGTTTTTCTCTCTCAATCTTTTAATTTGCCCACTAAAAACTGCTCCCTCACCCATATTGTGCTATCTTCTCTTCTCTCTCTCACCAATTATTTTCTTGAAACAAAAGCCATAAAAATGAGCTTCTTCAATTTGCTAAGAATTGAAACTCATTTATTTCCCAATTGCCTTGTTTAGCAGTACACGAGTTCACCTGATCAGGTACTTCTTCTGTATATGCAAAATCTTTGAATGTTCTCTCTCTCTCTCTCTCTCTCTCTCTCTCTCTCTCTCTCTCTCTCTCTCTCTCTCTCTCTCTCTCTCTCTCTCTCTCTCTCTCTCTCCAACCATTCCAGCTACTGAGCTACCAGTCTTGTGTGGGTGAATAAAAATTTTCTACAACACTCTATTGGTTAATGGGTTTTTAGGAAGATGCATGATGACAGAAAATTGAACTACTTAAACAAACTTTTTGGGTCCACTGATTCTTGCAGTTCTGAAAGTTCAAATTCAACTATACATCCAGCTTGGTAAATTTGAGTTCAATATGCATGATCAGTTGATCACTTCCTACTTCTATGTGATCCTTAAATATTACTCTAATTGCAAGATTTTGAATCATATTTTTGTTTTTTGAGTTTATGTAGAAGCCAAATGATATGCCAAACTTAGAGTTAGAACAGCTCCAACAAACTAGTTAAACTCACTTTTAATTAAGTCATTTTCAGCCAATGAACTCAAAGACACTTCTCCAAGAAACTAGCTAGCTATCCACGAATCAAATTTAATCAAGTGAATAGTATAGCTAGCTTTGCTGGAGATGCTCTCACAACATGTTTATTTGAACTCTAATAATTCCTACTTCATCAATTCATTCACCTTAGGTTATAACAATCATATGTATGATTCTCCTCTCCAACTATGCTTTTGTTCAATTTGTTGCCTAAGTTATTGCTTTCTATATCATTAATGTTGCATATTTTTCAACTAATGACCTTGGCCATGCATGTCTACTGTGAATTATATATATCACAATCGATCATGAGAAAGAAATGGGAGCAAGCATGTTGCTGTAGTGTCCTTTTTAATTAAATAGCACACTCACCTAGTTCCCACCCTGACCTCTTGTTCAAAGTACTACATAAGTCGGTACAGCACAAAGAATTGCAGTTGAAACATGAGGTGCTCATCACTCCATCAGTCCTCAGGACCTTTTCAAAGTTTCAATGAGGACTAAAACCCTATACCTAACACATATGTTTAGTTGGATATATGCGTGATTTATGTCAAGATTTATCAACTGAATTAGTGGCTTTTTATTAATTCGAACGAGATTGTCTGAACTTAACTACTTGTGCATGAAACCTAAGACAATCCTTTTTATTTACTTTCAAAATTTGTGATTTCACATCAATCCAAAAGTTTACACATCACCGTCCATGTCCCTCTAGTCTGAAATTTGGCCAATCCCCAACTCTCACAGCCCCACAAGAGCTATGGTCAGTGTAGGCATTGGTGCAAGGAAAACAACACGCTTAACATTGCATTAGTCCACATCTTATTTCTATCACTTATGTCACGACATGGCTTATTCTCTTTCACTCCTATTTTTTGTAATATCTTCAATAATATCTTCCAAAGTTTTGTGCACTATGTCCTACTTGCAATGTGGTGTCCTTGTTTCGAACCATTTATCTTTTTCTTCTTCCCATTTTATGCATTATTTTTGCTATAATATTCTATGTCTATTAATTTAGTCTAACGACAATCAGTTTTCACTTTATTAAAAAGATTTACCTGTTCAAATTTAGAAGGCAGTTCTGGAATAAGGAGGAGCTGCACCATAAATAATTATCATGAATCAGGCATAATAAAACAAAATAAAATAAAGTCAAAATTTATCCTTAGCAGGTATATAATTAATGACTTTTTTAAACAGAGCCTTTATCTAAAGGATTTGTTTTTTTTTTGTAAATGGGAACGAATTGTGGGGCCCATTTATACATCAGACTTCAACGATTTGAACCGTTTATTTTTTTAGTCTTCATTCATAGATAATTTTTGCAAAAAATCAAATCAATCTGAAACCATTTACTCGTTGATTTTCATGATAAAATTTGAATGTTTCTCAAAAAATAGTGTTCGTCAATTCTATGAACTCAATTAGATACCTCAAATATTTTTTTATTTTTGATTAATATTTTGCAAGGATTATCCATAAAGTACAAATTGAAAAATAAATGATTCGAATCATAAAAATCCAATGTGGAGTGAGTCATACATACACACATAGTGCTTCCAGTGGACGTTGAAATTAGCATGATTCTAACAAAATTGCTACACAATTTTTGAGTTCTCCAACACTTTTTACATAAATATTTCTCAAAATAATATGTAATAGTTAACAAATAGACGGTTAAAATTATGAAACCACGTATCGTTGCAGCGTAATGTGGTCCTCAATTTTGTTATGTTCTTCTGCAAATATCAACAAGAACATTTTCATGGTGACGCATGATTTTTTTATTTTTATTTTTTAGATTGTATAATATAATAAGGCTTCATATTTTAATTTTTAATTATCTGGTCACAAAATATCCATGCAGAGATGGAAGACGAACAGTTCTCAGACACAACGCCACCCGCCTCCCTCATCCCGCCATTCCCCAGAGACTCCCGCGGCTCTCTCGAAGTCTTCAACCCCTCCACCTTCTCCTCCGCCGCCAAACCAACAAAAACTACAACCGGTTCACCAGCCTTCCGCTCCGAGCAGACGTGGCAGAGCTGGATAGACCCACTTGTCACCACCCCGGAACCCGACCCATTACCCAACCTCGCCTCCAAGTCCACCCGCGCCGCCGACATCACAACCTCATGGATGGCCCTCAAGGACGTCGCCCACCACTCCCCAACCCCATCTCCGCTGTCCAATATTCAGCAGACAATCTCCTCCTCCTCTGTCGACGCAAACGACAAGCCGTCCGACGACGCCGCGCAGAGGGCTGCCGAGTGGGGTCTGGTGCTGAAGACGGACGAGGAGACCGGGAAGCCGCAGGGAGTTGGCGTCCGGACCTCGGGCGGACCCGAAGACTCGACTTCCAAACCGAGTCTTGGCGGAGGAACTGAGACCTCGAGAAGGAACTCGAACAACTCTGCTCGGAGCTCCGGCGAGTTGTCGTCGGACGACGTGTTCGGTGGAGGGAAAGAGAGAGGGATTCCAAGAGTTTCAAACGACTTGAAGGACGCGCTGTCGACGTTTCAGCAGACGTTCGTCGTTTCGGACGCCACCAAACCCGATTACCCGATTCTTTACGCCAGCGCCGGGTTCTTTAAAATGACCGGGTACACCTCCAAGGAGGTCATCGGCAGGAACTGGTAATTATTTAACTTTTTTACTCTTTACCGTTTTATTAATTTTATTAACACACCCCTCGTTCAGTTACCCCTCTCATCATTTCACCATATAATCGTTGTCATTGGAACAACTTATTTTATTTTACATTGCCATCTAAAGATCAAATTTTAGAATTCAGTCAATTTAGTGACCATTAAGTCAATTACATAATTATATTGCATGTATCAAATAAGTAGACCGTTATGATAATAATTAGCATTCTCATAAGAAACCGACAATTTTTTCTTTATATGTCTATACAAATTTTAATAGAACACTCTTCCTTAACTAAAAATTAAGAAAAATACTATTAAACTTATAATTGAATACTACTTATTAATAGAACACTTTTTGTCAACTAAATATCAAGAAAATACTATTATACCCTTTCATGCGTACTTGATACAAAAAAATTCATGCGCATTAAAGTAGTTTCACACAGAACAATTTTTGCTATATTTTTTATTCTATCACCCCACATATTATCAAAACATATCTCTAATTTCAAAAAATAAAAATAAAAATAAAAACCTTAAATCCCAAGTTTTGTCTTCCCCTTTTTCTTGAGAAATTTTTCAGTATGCTGAGAACACGGCCTGGTACACCAAGTGTCTTGGTACAAGTGGTTAGAAGTTTTTTTTTTTTTTTTTTTTTTGAAATATCCAACAACCTGTATTAAGACACTTGGTGTATCGAACTTTGTTCCTGCAACGCTGAAAAGTTTCTCCTCTCTCTTTCACATTTTTCTCCAACTTCCCTCTTTTCCATATATATATTTTTTTTCTTTTTAAATCTTTTATATTTACACATACATAGTGTGTGGACTTCATCTAGTATAACTGAATGGTCTATAAATTGAATAAATTTTTCTATAGATAATATTTAGATAATGATAGAGAAAATGAATGGTCCTACTTATACATTTGGAGAAAGAGTTGAAGGGTGGTATCCTTAATTTTATTTTCAACTTTTTGCTATATTTATGGTAACGGAAATAACGGTATGTAGTGTGAGGAGGGTAGTTTTGATAATTTCGGGGTTTTGTTGGGGTTTTTTTGCAGCCGGTTTTTGCAGGGGGCGGGTACGGACCCGCAAGATGTTGCACAGATAAGGGAGGCTTTGCAAGGGAACAAGAGTTACTGTGGGAGGTTGCTGAATTATAAGAAAGATGGGACCCCATTTTGGAATTTACTTACTATTGCTCCCATCAAGGACGAGAGCGGGAAAGTTCTCAAATTCATTGGGTATTTTTCTTTCTTCATGGTGAATACTTTCGTATTGGAAGTGTGAGTTGTCATACTATCAATCTCATAATATTTATGGGTCAGTTTCACAGACGCAGAGAGTTTATATTACATTACAGTAATAATCTATAAGAAGTAGAATTTAGATTTCATAGAATAAATACATAACATATCATGTCGCCTGATGTCATGAATGATATAACATTTTAGATTGTTTGATGTGACAAATTTCTTGTTCATCTAACTCCATAGTTTTGTAATCATATGTATGCGTTGGGTATAGGAGATTTTTCAGTGTGTTTGAAGCACAGGTACATACGTTATATGTCATTATACAAGTGGAGGGAATAGTTGGAAAAAAAAAAAAAAACTTTTCTCTGGATAATGACATAAGATGTACCATCCAGTGTTCTAGGCATAATGAAAAGGACAAGAATTGTCTGCCCTCCCACTTCCGATGCCCTTCCGTGCCCTTCTGTTTGTGTGGTCACGGTTAATTTACGTCAACATTTTATATTACTATTTATTTTTGTCTTATTATCTCTATAAAAAGCAATATAAAATGTTGACGTGATTTAACCGTGACCACACAAAACAGGATAGCACGAAAGGACATTGAAAGTTGAAGAGCAGAAAATTCTTGTCCTAATAAAAAATCTCTCGGGTAGTAGAAATATGATCGAGTCCATTATTGACTGTCTAGCAGAGTGGGTATAGACACACATGTAAAGTTCCAATAATTGTTCTACTTTTTCTCCAGCTGGGGCTGCCTTGCTCCTCTCTAGTCTCTATAATCTTGCCAGATTCAATTAGCCTATATAGGACTTGATTGTGATGGAGTGTCGTGTGTGTGTGGACCTTCCTGTCATAGACCACATCTGCACCGTGTATTGTATTCAAGTCTCTCTCCTCACGTTACACATCACGTGAGAAAAAAAACAGACACAATACAGGGTACAGTATCCAGTAAGCTATTTCCCATGCATGCATGCACTAGCCGACATCGATCGGATACTTGATGGGTTGGGAGGGAGATGGATGGACATGGCCTAGAGAGACAAGAATGTTGGGGATACGGACATTTTAGCAACTATAGATATGCATTGCATGGGAATGCATGCGATGCTAATTATCCATGCATGCTTTTGTTTACTACTTTCTTGACGTGGCAGAATGCAAGTGGAAGTGAGCAAGCATACAGAGGGGTCCAAGGATAAGATGCTGCGTCCGAATGGATTGCCCGAATCCTTGATTCGATATGATGGTATATATTCTAATTCTTTCTCTAATTCAATTGTTTTTTTTTTCCAGATTTTTTTTTTGGTGACATGATTGAACCAGTACCAGCCATGAACTACAACGATTTCATAGCTCAACAAGTGACTAACAAAATATCATAAGTTCGAGTAAAAAGAATTTGCTCAATAAACCAAAACGAAAATCGAAGGTGTTTGTTGTGACATAAGCAATTTGAAGACTAACGAAAAATCGACATAGTACGTGAGAGTGATGCAGGAAAGTTGCTTCCCAGAAATCACTGATACTACTTAGAAAATACCTTTTCTTTCCAATTAAAATGTAGTACTAGCTAGCTAGAGATAGATTGCGAAATCTGCATATGAAAAGCATCTGTCATTGTTTTCGAGTTCTCATGGAAGATGAACACCCAGTGACTTATCTAAAATTTATATGCTTTCTCTCAAACCAAAAGTTCACTAGCATTGTTGTGCAACCAGTCAAATTTGTACTAAACTGTCATCAAACTCTAGCTGTTTTTTCCGAGTATGAAGTACTACCGGCGTTTTTGAGATAGCGACTTGATGACTAAAACTGAAACATGCAAATGATTGTCACATTGTCTTAGGTTTTGAGCTAACTGATAATTGGATTTGTTGCAGCTCGTCAGAAAGAGATGGCTTCAAACTCAGTATCTGAACTGGTACAGGCAGTGAAAAGACCAAGATCACTTAGCGAATCAGCAAATCGTCCCTTCTTTAGAAAGTCAGAAGGTGGCAGGGCAGAGGAGAGAACAGATCAACCTCCAGGGAGGAGAAACTCCGAGAGTGTTGGTCCACCTAGGCGAAACTCACGCGGGGATCATCCTAAAATCTCAATGCAGCGTATCAACGAGTTGCCTGAAAAGAAACCGAAAAAAACTAGCCGGCTTTCTTTCATGGGGTATAATTTCATCTGTTCATATGAATATAACTACTGAGAAATGTTAAGGCATGCATAGACTTAATACTTTCCTCTACTATTTTACTTCACAACTTTAGGAGGATTAGGAAAAGCCAAACTATTGAGGAAAGCTTTGACACCGGAGTCCCTGCGGATAGCTATGAGAGTGACGAGGAGAGACCGGACAGTCTTGATGACAAAGTAAGACAGAAGGAAATGAGGAAGGGTATTGATCTTGCTACAACACTCGAACGTATTGAGAAAAACTTTGTCATTACTGATCCAAGGCTGCCTGATAATCCCATCGTAAGTTAATTTCACTCAAACTTTGTCATTAAATTTTCACAATCGAGATTTAAATAACGCAAGATTTAAGCATGTGATATTTATGAGCGTTTGCATTTCAGATATTTGCGTCCGACAGTTTCTTAGAGCTTACAGAGTACAGCCGCGAAGAAATATTGGGAAGAAATTGCAGGTGTACTTCAATACAAATAAACTGATTTTGTTGTCTGGCGAGTTGCTTTAAGAAGCTCAATGATCCTCATTCGGGATCTGATCATCCCAAAATGTTCAGCACTTAGAAGAGGGTTCTAATTTGTTTTGTTGTTTGGATGTCTTTAGGTTCCTGCAAGGACCTGAAACTGATCCGGAAACTGTGAAGAAAATAAGAGATGCAATCAACAACCAGACTGAAGTTACCGTGCAGCTCATCAATTATTCGAAAAGCGGTACGTTTCCTTTTTCCATTTTACTCAAGGCACATCATTTAACTACACTTAACAAATAAACTAAAATCCATTTGCACTCGATCCAGGTAAAAAGTTCTGGAATGTATTTCATCTGCAGCCTATGCGTGATCAAAAGGTACGATCTACACAGATATTGAACGAAAACAATGCGATAGAAAAGACTCTGGAACTGAATGACATATGATATTTTACTTGTTTCGGTAAACAGGGGGAGGTGCAGTATTTTATTGGGGTACAACTAGATGGCAGCGAGCATATTGAGCCTCTTAAGAACGCTATTCCTGAAGACACCGTAAAAGAGAGCGAAATACTGGTCTCAACTTTCTTCACATTTTTCTCTTTTTTGTTTTCTGTTCCTGTATTCTGCTCTTGAATTTCTGTTCAGAATTAAGCTTATTTATACGGTATATGATTTCTACTTTTAGATCAGAGAAACTGCTGAAAATGTCGATGAGGCAGCGAGAGAACTTCCTGATGCCAATTTGGTAATGTCTTGATTTAAATCCTCGTCATCTTAAATTTTTTTTATATGTTTACGAATTTGACAGCATCCTTTTCTACTGCAGAAACCAGAAGATCTATGGATGAACCATTCGAAGGTTGTTCACCCAAAGCCTCATAGAAAATATACCCCCTCTTGGGTAGCTATCCAAAAGGTACTGATCATCATTCAGTTGTGCATGGTTCATGGATTTCGCGTAGTGGGAAAAGAAAACCTCTCTCGATTTTCAGAATTCAGGATTTATTTTAAGAACCTTGAGTTGCAAGCAACGAAAATTGAGCGAAGTAATGCTTCTTTTCAATGATGTGGTTTATGTGAATGTACTTTAGCCCCTTTATTATCCACTAAAATTTAGAGTAGAAGCTCTAACTTTGGCAATTTCTTTTTTGTTTTTCGGGTTAGCATTCATTTTTGTGGTATAGGAAATCACTTACATTTTGTGGATTTATGTATGCACTATGCATGGAAGTTTTGATTAATAATGCAGATTTATCTCATACATAAAGATATATTTGGTCTATTAAGTGTTAGGGCTTTCTTCTTTTGACTTTCTTGAATATCTTCACCCTTTATATTACGGTAGATTGCTGAAGGAACCCTTGATTCTGCAGATTATAGACAGTGGAGAGCCGATCGGATTGAAACATTTTAGGCCTATAAAACCCTTGGGATCTGGTGATACTGGCAAGTTAGTATTTTCTATCTTCGCATTTTTACCTCCGGTTTTCACTATTAATATAATGAACTTGAGGAATGTTAATTACTTGGTGGCTCTGATCGAAATCCATTGAATAAAACTATAGATCTGTAGTATACATTCGTTTTTACTTGTCGATATTTAGGAGAAGTCTTTTAGTTGCAAACTCATACGAATCATTCAACATTATATGTTCTTATGTCAGTGTGCATTTGGTTGAACTGTGTGGAACTGGTCACTACTTCGCCATGAAGGCTATGGATAAAGGTGTCATGCTCAATCGCAACAAGGTACTGAAATCCATGATTTTATGCATCTTGATTACCTTGCCTTACGCTTTATTTGGAGTCAAGTTTTTAGGAACGTTATGGTACTGCCACTTCCGTATCTCTTTACAGGACTCCTTTCGTTCCTTTCTTGCAGGTGCACAGAGCTTGCGCAGAGAGAGAGATCCTCGACATATTGGATCACCCTTTTCTTCCTGCATTGTATGCTTCATTTCAGGTTAGCAAGAATGGATGATTTCTCTCTGCAGAACTCATCTTTTTGTTTCTTTCACACTCTTGCTTTTGCCTCATTCATTTTGCCACAAGGCAACACCTGACTTAAGATTAAAACTATCATTTATATGTGTTAGACATCGCTTACTTACATATGGATTTCTTTTCAAACTTCAACATCTATAAATTTTGCAGACCAAAACACATGTCTGCCTCATTACTGATTACTACCCGGGTGGAGAACTCTTCGTGCTTTTGGACAGACAACCGACGAAGGTTCTTAAGGAGGATTCTGCAAGGTAAATCACGAGAAATGATAATGATGCAATAGGTTACAGGCAATTGAAAGTTTGTTAAGTTTGAGCAGAAATAATTGGTTTAACTACTATTGCAGTTGAATATTTCAATATTTCTAGTCATATAATATTCAAATTTTGATTGCGATCGAAGGTTTTACCGAATTGTAAACAAACGACTGAGTGCTGTTTTCTGTGGACAACTGTAGATTTTACGTTGCAGAGGTAGTTGTTGCACTGGAGTATCTTCACTGTCAGGGTAAGTTGTGTGCATCATTCACATGTCTTTCTCTGCGTTGCAATGATGTTTGTCCTTCCCAGTATCTTCAAGTTAATGTATTGAGCCTTCTGTTGTTTTCACAGGGATAATATACAGGGATTTGAAGCCAGAAAATGTTTTACTTCAGAGCAATGGGCATGTGTCGCTGACAGATTTCGATCTATCGTGTTTAACATCTTGCAAACCACAGGTATCCAACCACATCTTACAAACCATATCTTACTTTGGAACTAAAAGAAAAAGTCCCTTTCGTTCTCAAGTAATAATTATGCTTCCTTTCAGCTTCTACTTCCAAGCATCAACGAAAAGAAAAAACAACGCAAACCTCAGCAGAATATGATCTTCATGGCTGAACCAATGAGAGCATCAAATTCCTTCGTTGGAACTGAAGAGTACATAGCTCCGGTGTGACACTTAGAGCACGCTCTTTTTTATTCTTGTCTTCCAAGATATGTCAAACTTCAGGACTCTTCATATTTACTGCTTTGTGTTCCAACTACTTTTGCAGGAAATCATAACTGGAGCAGGTCATACTAGTGCAGTGGACTGGTGGGCTCTTGGTACGCAATTTATTCAATTTCGTATTTCAATTATTTTTTTCGGCTTTTAGTATGTCATCTGTGCATGAGAATGATAAGAAACTGTCTTCATCGCCTCATGACGGGAGTGTCTTACCTCTTCAAGAAATTAAATCATTCGTCTACCATCTGCCAACTCTACTGATCAACTGCATTTTTTTTCAGGTATTCTTCTGTATGAAATGCTCTATGGATATACACCGTTCAGGGGGAAAACAAGGCAAAAGACATTCGCCAATATTCTTCACAAGGATCTTAAATTTCCAGGAAGTATATCGGTAAGATTTACTGTTTGCGTGTATAGATACACATACCTATATGAAATGTGTATATTCTTGCACCAATAATTCTGTAGGTTCACATGCGTCTCACAATGCGTTTATGATCGCTTGTTTGATGTGCTTTGGCGGAGACATTAGGATCTATAGAGAGAGCATTATGCAGACGAGCACAGACATTTTTCTTCATTCACAAACTGCAACTCTGAGTTACAAATATAATATGCATGAAGTTAGAAATTACAAAGTGAAAATGTTCCTCTCTGGTTTGGATGCTAATGGAGTTGTGTCCTGATGCAGGCAAGTCTCCAAGCAAAGCAGTTAATGTATCGGTTGTTGCACCGTGATCCCAAAAACAGATTGGGCTCACAGGAAGGAGCAGATGAAATTAAGCGCCATCCGTTCTTCAAGGGCATCAACTGGGCTCTTGTTCGCTGCATGGTAACACCAAAGGGCTTACAAATTGCAATGCCTGAAGCATTAAAATTTAGAAAGTTCAAGGAGTTCATACTGAAAAGTTTTTAAATTTGCAGAACCCTCCTCAACTCGATGCTCCTCTCTTTGGAAAAACTGAAGCCGAAAAGGGAGAAGATGCTGTAGATCCTGAGATGCAAGATTTACAAACAAACATATTCTAAGAGGTATATGTAATATATCTTCTCCACCCGGTTTCGAAGAATTCTGAATGTTGCTAGCATTATTAGTAGATTAACACTTTGCTTTCTTGGTCAGGAATTTTCTGGTGCACATTTTGAGTACTTGAACTGTATCTCATTCGGGAAATTGCGAAGAAAAGCTCATCGTTTCGTTCAAACATTCCGGTGTCGTTGATTTGCTTGTGTGTTATTGTTAGCAAATTTCAAAACGGGCTGGTCCTGGAGGATGTTGCAGTTTGTTGATAGAACTTTAAGGTTTTTAATAATTGTTCGTACGATGTCTGCAAAGTGTGATGTTTCTGTTATCTATGTTGGTTTGTACTCCAAAAATTTGAAATTTAATTAATTCATTTAACCTGTTTTTCTGTCTGTCTTTATTACTCCATTGCCGTTTAGCCTTTTTCCATTGAAGATGGTCTAATTGCTCTCCGGCCTAAATGATTTTTTAAGGGTGATCTTCTAAAGAAGATAAAAAAATTGAACAGTTTTGGTTATGAAATTCATATGGTGCACATATACATTATTTGAAAGAAGTGAATATGTTCGTTCTCCCATAAATAAACGCAAGTATTATCCTGTGTTAACCTAGACATCTTGCCAATCGAGCTCTAATAGTATCACATCGGAAAAAGGTGAGAACCTAAATAACTTATAAGCTGTTAGAAAATAAGCAAATAATGTATATTAAACTGACTAATCATGCCGACCATTTACAAACTCAGACATGACTCATGAAGAGGGTGAGAATCAAGTTGAGTTTGTCTAGCATAGACCGGCTCAGAACATGAATAGAAATCCACAACCATTATATCCTTAATTACTAGACCATGTATGTCGATTAATGTTATGAGCCGGTTCATTCAGCAATTTTCAAATCAAGTTTTAGCTGAAATATCACATCATGTCCTTGTCCTTTCACTTTGGCAGGTCTTTTGTCATTTGGTGAGTCCACAAAATTATTGGGGGCGTACATAATTTCTCTATGTACTCCTATCATATGAACGATTCTTCCAATGGATCATGAGTGTCAAGAATATTACAAAATGCCAAAGTTGTGATGTGAGAGTGTACTGCCCTGCCGGCATTCACTTGTGGAAGCGACAACTCATCCTCCGCAAAATTTAAACGCACATGGTTTGTTTAAAACTCAAAATTTAAGCAAACTTTTTGACCAATTCACTCGAAATGACAACAGAGTGGCTTTGTGTACTTGATGCCAAGTCCTTATTTTTTAGGGGTTTTTTGAAATGGGTCCAAAGTAACTAAAAATTAGACCTATTTTAAAAGTCAAAAGTTACTAAAAATTAGACATATTTCAAAAGGTAGTCTATAAAATTGGACCTATTTCAAATTTTCCTTATTTTTTAACCAAACTGAAACCACAGTGAGTGTTAAAAACAAGAAAGCCATAACAAATTATTAAAAAACCTCCATACGAACTTTCTTTTTTCTTTCTATAATCAGAATCGTTCAGTTTTTTAATCTTATATGAAGTTTATTTCTATGGTATAATACTTGTGTTTTACCTAATTGAATAATACTTGCATTTTTTTCACTGGAAGAATGCACATATTCTACCTTTTGCGATAAGTGTATTTTCATCATATAAACTCTATAGTCAATATCGTTCAGTTTTTTTAATCTCATTTGAAGATCATCCTAGGGAAAAATTATTTGAATTAGAAATCTTTTAGTCAACCAAATGTATCAAATAAATAGACGGTTCATTATGAACATATTACTTGGTATTCACACCGTTGATTTGTTTCATACATTTTGATGACTAAACAAACTCCATTTGATTTTTTTTTTTTTTTGTAGGGATCATCTTCCAATGAATATTATAAATTGAACAGGTCCGATTATGAAATTCATAAGATAAATATACATTATTCAAAAGAAGTGAGATATGTACATTCCCACGTGATGAAACACGAGTATTATCTTATATAAACCAAGATTTTCTTATGAGTAATGTTAGGAAAACTAAATTTGTAAACAAAATTTTAGAGACTAAATTACATGGAAGTTGATGATTAGTTTATTACTTAAGCGTTGATAAACATACTCATATCTATTAGTGACACATTATTTAATTTATAAATTTAATCTCTAAATTTAATCTTCTTAACGTTACTGCTATACATCGAATCATGCTGGAATTTTCGTATGTTGCATCTCAACTCATTTTTCACGCATTTATTGGGCCGATAATTTCAGGTTCACAGTCGCTCTATTATTGACTTTGCACAAATATTACAAGGGCAATGGAGCAGCTTTGCTGGTGTGGTTGTCTTAAATATCATTTGGTCCACCCACGTGGCACTTGAGTTGATTCTGTTATGAATTATCTTTATCCTTGTACTGACATAGAGCACACAATTTGTGTGTGTAAACAACCATCCACCTCTTTCTACATTCTCCTCAAGCACAACAACTTCAGTTCATTCAAACAATTCAAAAAATATTATGATTTCACTTACTTGTATGAAAAAATGATGGTGAGACAATTTCTCTTCATAAGTGCATATTTTATGTAAATATGTTGATACAACATTACTATTTTACCCTTTTTATGTAAATATTGTGCATAAAAAATGAGGGCAAAATAGAAAAAAAGGGATATAATTGTCATTTTGTCAAAAGATACAAAATTACTATTTTGCCCTCATTATCTCAACTCTGTGTATTCAAAAGTGGGGGACAAAATTGAAAAAAGCGGGCAAAAGGGTTGGCAAGGTATGTTCCCTTAATAATATAGAAGATAATATAGATAGATAGATAGATGAACATCCACTCAACCACAGTGTCTCAAGAATAATCACTCACCCTTGCGTTTGAACAACAGACCGTAACATAATCTTATAAATCATTTTGTGCAACAACAAAAGCAAACTTGAGAAAAGTTGATCGTTTTGTACCCAAATACCAGTTTATCATCTCGAACGCCCTCAGTGTTGTGGGTGAAACACACTATTTATCCGACTATCTTGCTTCTCACGTGATATGATTCATCCGTCGCATGAAAGTTATTTGGATAATGAGAAAGGGAGAATCATTAGGTTGAAGTTGGAGACATGCTATGCCCCATTGCTCAACCACTACATATGACTGTGTCACCACTGCACAGAATGCAGAGTTCAGATCCCACTTCTAGGTCCTCCTCTGCAACTAAAAAAACTTTCTTTGTATAAAAAAAAAATAAAAAACTATTCCATTTTACTAATTATGATTAGATTATTAAATCTGGATTCGGGTTCTCTGCACTCTGCAGCAAACAGGTAGAATCTCCAAGCATTATCATCCAAACATCCAAAATATTAAACTAATTAAACAAAAGTTAGATCCATTTGATAAACTAATTAAAAGCTGATTAATATTCTAATTATTATAATTTATACATAATAATACGCAGATGGTCCACATGAACTCCTTTCCTCCATACCTATAAAGCATAATTTTACAGCAAACCAAACAAAATTGTACGACCTGGAGTGAGTGAGTGATAGTGGGTGGGCAGCTCAGCTGTTCATATAAATATTTACCTTCTTCCTTCCTTAAACAAACCCTTTTACTCAGGTTCGTTATAATCATCCACACCATTACCCCTCTCTCTCTCTCTATTTCTTGGATTCCTACTTTCTTCATTTTCCAGGAAAATATTTGACTGTCTACTTCCCGAGAAAACATTCTTTATTACTTCCCCCTCGCTCTCTCTACTTTCCTAGAAAAGTTCACTTCTTTCTTTGATTGATTGATTACTCATTTTCTCTCACTCCAATCCTCCAAGAACCCATCTTTCTTTCAATCCTTGCATCCCCACGAAAATCCCACTTCTGGGTTTTCTTTCCCATTCACTTAATTCCCCCACCGAGCTCTCAGAGCTCCAATGGCGGCCGAGAACGCGCTCAAATCGAGGGAGGTCTCCGCCATGATCAAACAGGGCTTCATCTCCGATCAAACCCTCTCCTTCTCGCCGTCAAGATCCCTCTCCAAGCTCTATTCTCCCACCTCCTCGCCCTCCAAGCCCCTCTCCTCCCCTCCTTCTCCCCAACCGCCGCCGCCGCAACTCGCCGGGTCAAATCACTCTCTGACTCGACCGACCCCGTCCCAAACCCTCTACGAGATGATGTCCGACGACCAGAACCGGGACTCCAAGCTCCTCCCGGACCGGAAAATCCATGAGAAAGTCCACAGGCTTCTCCAAAACGCGCCGTTTCGGAACCCCAATTGGGGAGGGCTGGTGTCCGGCGACGTCAGGCTGACGGTGGTGGCCAAGGACGGGTTCAGGGTGTCGATGGACGTGCACAAGAGCGTGCTGGCGGCGAAAAGCCGGTTCTTTGCCGAAAAGCTCCGAAAGGAGCGGGGGGTTTCGCACTGCGTGGAGATTTCGGACTGCGATGACGTGGAGGTGTATGTGGAGGCTGTGGTGCTCATGTACTCTGATGATCTGAAGAGGAGGTTGATGGGTGAGGAGGTCTCTAGGGTTTTGGGTTTGCTAAAGGTATGTGCTTTTGGCTTTTGCTTTTAGCATTTTCTCTGTTTTGTTTCTCTCTGTCTTATGCTCTGTTTGGTTGGTAAGAAAATTTTGGATTAGGATTATGAGTTTTGGAAATCTGTGCACTTTTGGGATAGTCAATACACGGAATTGATGTACTGTTAAAATTATTAAAATAGCGCAAATAAAAACTTATCGAAATTAGGAATCCTAATTCTTGTATTGTACACGTCTTTGATGTGTCGTTAATTATTTTTTTAATTCCAGAAATCCCATTTTAAATTTGCAATTTCTTGTGCAAAGCTGCATTTTTGTTTTCCTAGTTGTTTATCTTTTAAAATCAACAGCCCGAATCTGTATTTTCTAAAATCTATATGAAAATTTGAAAAAAGAATCGAATATTCAATAACTAGGAGTCACGGTCTCTGTATTTGTTTATCGTTTGTCGAGTTTGTGACGATGAATATTTGTGAAATTTTTGTTTGTTGCAGGTATCTGCTGCTATAATGTATGATGAGGGGATTGCCTCATGCTTGGAGTATTTGGAAGCTGTTCCGTGGTCCGAGGAAGAAGAGGAGAAAGTTGTATCGCAACTCAGTGAGCTCCAGCTTCATGAAGACTTAGCCAGTGAAGTTCTGCTCAGAGTTTCGTCTGAATTGTCCACTTCTGCAAGAGCTGATGGCATTTTCATGAGACTGCTGACCGGCGTTCTTCAAGCAAAAGATGATAGAGCTCGGAGGGAAATGAAGACGCTCATTTCTCGGTTGCTCAGAGAGGATGCAGGCAGTGACAGCAATAGGATTGATGTCTCTAAAGAAACTCTTTATCATCTTTGCCACAGATGTCTGAGTTCTCTTGTCCTGTGCTTATCTGAAGCTACATCTGCGGATGACGGCAGGCGGGACCGTGGGGTTTTGATGGCAGAGATAGCGAGAGAGGCTGATAACATGCAGTGGATTGTTGGTATTCTGGTGGACAAGAAAATGGCCGAGGAGTTTGTCAAGTTATGGGCGGATCAGAAGGAGCTTGTGGACCTGCATTCGAAGATTCCAACCATGTACAGGCACGAAATCAGCAAGATCACTGCTCAGCTATGCGTTGCAATTGGGAGCAGGAATTTGCTTGTGCCGAAAGAAACAAGATACTTGTTGCTATCGACATGGCTGGAAGCTCTGTATGAAGATTTCGGATGGATGAGGAGGGCTTCTTCGAGATCTATTGATAAGAAACTGGTTGAAGAGGGAATAAGCCAGACAATTCTCACACTGCCATTGCAGCAGCAGCAGACAATTTTGCTTAATTGGTTCGATCGGTTTCTAAACAAGGGAGACGATTGCCCCAACATTCAGAAGGCATTCGAGGTTTGGTGGAGAAGAGCTTTTATCAAACACGTATCGGAGCAGGAAAATACTCAGTTGCAAATAACTGTTTGTGACTATCCAAGCTGAATAAAATCGACATACAATGTACACGTACATAAAAGCAATACTTTTGTATTCCGTACCAGTTTTTATCGCATAGTTTTTGTTGGCGCTCACGAACGAAAACTACACAACTCTAGGCACTGTGACCTGCAAATGTCTGATATGGAAACATTTTTTTACGGTTTCTCAACATTATTTCTCTGAGCAGCTAGAATTTACAGAGAGATGTCAATTTTGAAGATCAATGCTATGGAAATGTTACATACAAATTATACAGGTACCCATCTCTGGTAGGCAAAGTTCATGCTCCAGATTATTAAAGAATGAATTTAAACTATTTTTTCAATTAATTTTTTTTTTAAATAAATAAATTATGTAGACTATCCTAAATTAATTTTATGAACATTTTAACCTAAAAATATTTAAATTTCGATAAATATTGAAAAACCACTAAACCGACACTATGAAACTCATTAGACACTATGAAAGAATATGAAATGCATAAAAGAATATGAAACACATGATACAAATGTTTTTGTAAGATGGTAGAGAGAAAAATTGGAAGAATTGTACGAAAAAAGTGAATTTTGGATGGATGTTTGAACAAATATATAAGTATTTGTAGAGTTTTTTAATGAAGTTTGAATTAAATAAAATTTTAAAATTATTTTAATTGTTGGATTTAAATTGGGGTCTTAAAATATTTTTTTTTTAATCATTGAATTTGATCATATTAGATCTCAACCGTTGGATTCAATAAATTTATAAATATAAAACTAAAAAAAATTAAAGTTGAATTTGGACCGTTGGATTAGTCAACGGTCCAAAGATCCAAACCATTGGATTAAATCAAAGAGTTGTTAGGCTCTCAATTCTTGCCGACAAACCCTTTTATTTTGTAGACATGCCCATGTGCATGGGATCCAGCATGTTTGGTTTGAAAAAGATGGGGGCGTGAGACTCAAATAGGCGCATTAAATCTCATGTGGGTGGCCTCTCGCGTTCAGTCGCATCAGTGGGGTTAGAACCTAAAAGTTGGTTGATATTTGGGCCAATTTTGAGTTTTAATCCAAAATCAAATTTTAGGGCAAGAGTTGGAGTGAAATAAGGTAAGTTTAGGAGCCAAAATTTAAGACTTGCTCCAAGGGTTAATTCTTACTCGATCTCATCCTTGGGAATTAATTCTTCCACAACAAATGGAAATCAGGGCCCACTCATTCACCCAAGGATCCACTTGGAACGAATGAAACAAATGTGTAGCAGAGTCGGAGCTTCTGACCTCCAATGGGATGATAAAATCCCCAGATAAATTACCTAATGGTGGTGGATCATTTTAGAAGGACAAAAGTAGTGTGTCTGAAAATTTTGATGGTAAGGAATTCTGGCCATTTCAAGATGGAGATAATTTTGCGAGATCTAAGAATTTTCCATTGCCTGCTAATGATAATACAGTTGAGGCAGAATGGATTGAACAATATGAGCCAGGTATTTATACAACTCTTGTGGCTCTGCGGGATATAACTAAAGATCTCAAACGAGCGCGTTTCAGGGTCTCTTGGTTTTGTTGGTTTCTTAATACAATAAATCTGTCAGCTGGCAGCCCAATGATTTGTTGATCACATTGGCCGTAACATGCCACATCTCTTGATCATCTGCTAACTGGTGGCCCAAGTCTATTGCCTATTGATCTCCCTCTCCCACACACATTTTTAGCAAGTTACTTATCCTTTTTGTAATTTTGAATTAATTCTCGTGTATACTTGTTGCCTTTATGTTTCGATTAGATTGATTCTGTTTGTAGCTTCTGATGTAGTATGAAACCCATCTGCCTTCGCATTTTCAAATATAGTATTAAATTTTGATTTGTATATAATGTGTTAATTTTGGAATAATATGTATAATATTGTTTGCGAGATCGTGTAATGTGTGATTGCGCCTTCAGTTAATTCGTGAAGAATTGTTCTTCCCTTAGGCTAGGAAAATCTTTAAAAAAAAAATAATGGAAAAGCCAAGTCCATCGACTCAGGCTAGGAAAATCTAGAAAAATAATGGTCAAAGACGGGTTGAACTGATTATGCAAAAAAAAAAAAAAAAAAAAAAGTTAAGGGTGGGTTAAACTGATTTACAAAAATGGTCGATGACAAGTTGAACTGATTCTACAAAAAAGGTTGACGACGGGTTGAACTAATTTTGCAAAAATGGTCGACGAAGAGTTAAACTAATTCTACAAAAATGATGAATGACTGATTGAACAGATTCTACAAAAATGGTCGATGACTGATTGAACTAATTCCACAAAAATGGTCGAAGACGGGTTGAATTGATTCTGCAAAAATAGTCAAGGATGGATTGAACTGATACTGCAAAAATTGTAGTAGACAAATTGAATTGATTTTGCAAAAATGGTCAAAGACGGGTTAAACTGATTTTGCAAAAATGGTCGAAGACGAGTTAAATTGAGCTACAAAAATGATCAATGACTAATTGAACTGATTCTGCAAAAATAGTCAAAGAGTGTTGAATTGATTATGCAAAAATGGTCGAGAATTGATTGAACTGATTTTGCAAAATAGTGAAGGACGGGTTGAACTGATTCTGCAGAAATAGTCGAGGACGAGTAGAACTAATTCTGCAAAAATGATCGAGAACTGATTGAATTGATTTTGCAAAATAGTCAAAGACGGGTTAAACTGATTCTGTAGAAATAATTGAGGATGAGTTGAGCTTATGACACATAACTCCCGATATAACAGTAAAAGCAAAAATAGTATGCGGAATTCTTGTAAAGAACTCTAAGTGATTTTTTTTTTAGTGAAACTATAACGTTAGTAAGTTAAATGTTAACTTACCCATAGACGGGGTTACAACCCACGCTGTCATTTAAGGGCACAACACATTTCCACCACTATGATAAATGACCACTTGCTAACTTGAATGGCCCTTGCAAACTTGAAGTGATTAATATAAGAATTTCAAAAATTTCATGGCAAATCAATAAATAAACGTGTTTTATTTAAACCATGCGTCCCTAAAGTGCTAAACCCTAGATCAAACCTCGCCCTCTTTCTCCCTAACCCTAGAAATCCTAACCATGAAAACGGTCTCAGGGATCGTTGTCTCATCGAAGCCAATATCTCTCTCCAAAGCGACCTCCATTTTGTCCTCCTTCATCACTAGCGACACCGACGCGTTGCAAAAGTTCAACGTCTACCTCTGACGCACCTTGACATCGTTCAAGGAGCTGAAGTTACTGCACAAGGAGCTCAAATCGTCGAGGTTGAAACGGAAGCAATTGCGGCGGCACAGGTCGGAGACCGAAAACAACGATGCAGAGACTGTTGGAGAGAATCCAGCGCAGAGTGCCGGTGAGAGTGAAGTGAGTCATGGGCTCGAGTTTAAGCCGAAAACGCAGCGACAGGTAGTGGATGTCGAAAGGAAGAAGAAGGAGAGGAAGAAGGGTGAGGTTCGTAATTTTGGGGAAGATGGAGGTGGAATTGCGAGAGGGATGGGACGGTGGTGAAAAGAAAGAGGCATCTGATTCAGTAAAGGTGCCTAGGAAGAAGAAGAAGAAGAAGAGGGACAATGATGGTAATTCTAATGAAAATGGATGGCGAATTGACAAAGGAGATGTTGGGTTAAAATTGCAGGGAGGGCAAATGTGGGTGTTGAAAGGAGAGAGCTGGCTGATTCAGTTGATACGCAAAATAAGAAGAAGAAAAAGAGGGACAATGTTAGCAATTCCAGTGAAAATAGGGTTCAAATTAAGAAGGGACATGGCGGGGCTAAAACGGGGAGCGAAGAAGCAAAGAAAGAAGATAGTAAGAAGAGGAAGAGGAAGAGTGGGGTATTAGAAGATGATCGAAGACGGGTTGAATTGATTCTTCAAAAATGGTCGAGGACGGGTAAAACTGATTTTGCAAAAAATGTCGAGGACGGGTTGAATTGATTTTGCAAAAATGGTCGACGACGAGTTAAACTGATTCTACAAAAATGATGAAGGATTAATGGAACAGATTTTGCAAAAATGGTCAAAGACGAGTTGAACTGATTCTACAAAAATAGTCGAAGACGGGTTGAACTGATTCTGCAAAAATAGTCGAGGACGAATTGAACTAATACTGCAAAAATTGTAGAAGACGGATTGAAATGATTTTGCAAAAATGGTCGAAGACGGGTTAAACTGATTCAGTAAAAATGGTCGAAGACGGGTTGAACTGAGCTACAAAAATGATCGAGGACTGATTGAACTGATTTTGCAAAAATAGTCAAAGACTAGTTGAACGAATTCTGTAAAAATGATCGAGAATTGATTGAACTGATTTTGCAAAATAGTTAAGGGCATGTTGAACTGATTCTGCAGAAATAGTCGAGGACGGGTTGAACTGATTTTGCAAAAATGATCGAGAATTGATTGAATTGATTCTGCAAAATAGTCAATGAAGGGTTGAACTGATTATGCATAAATAGTCGAGAATAAGTTGAGCTTATGACACATGTTAATTTTGTACGAGTTGTGAAGACTGGGTTATATTAATAGCCCTAAAGCCTTAGGGGTATTGTTAGTATTTTAAAACATTATTTTCATGTTTTTGTGCTGAACTTTAGTTGTTTTTATGTTTTTATTTCTCATTGAAATGTTTAAAAACTAATGGAGTTCCTTAAATATAGTAAATTTTTTTTATCTCTGTATCTAAAGCTCCCTATCCATTTTATGTCAAGTAATATGTGGTGTAACTTCTGATATAACAATAAAAGCAAAAATAGTATGTGGAATTCTTGTAAAAAACTAGAAGTGAATTTTTTAATTTTTTATTATAATGAAATGAACCGACAGCGTTTGAACCCACGGTATCATGTAAGGACACAAAATTTTTCTATCAGTGTCGTAAATGGACACTTGCTAGCTTGAAGTGATTAATATAAGCATTTCAAAATTTTCAAGGCAAATAAATAAATAAACGTGTTTTATTTAAACCATGCGTCCCTAAATTGAAAACCCTGGATAAAACCTCGCCCCCTTTCTCCCTAAAACCCTAGAAATCCTAACCATGAAAACGGTCTCAGGGATCGTCGTCTCGTCGAAGTCAATCTCTCTCTCCAAGGCGACCTCCACTCTGTCCTCCTTCGTCACCAGCGACACCGGCGCGTCGCAAGAGTTTAGCGTCTACCTCCGACGCACCTTGACATCGTTCAAGGAGCTGAAGCAGCTGCACAAGGAGCTCAAATCGCCGAGGTCGGAACGGAAGAAATCGCGGCGGCACAGGTCGGAGACCGAAAACGACGACGCAGAGACCGTCGGAGAGAATCCAGCTCAGAGTGCCGGTGTGAGTGAAGTGAGTCATGGGCTCGAGTTCAAGCCGAAAACGCAGCGACAGGTAGTGGATGCCGAGGGGAAGAAGGAGGAGAGGAAGAAGGGTGAAGTTCGTAATTTTGGGGAAGATGGAGGTGGAATTGCAGAGAGGGGAGGGGACGGTGGTGAAAAGAAAGAGGCATCTGATTCAGTAGAGGTGCCTAGGAAGAAGAAGAAGAAGAAGGACACTGATGGTAATTCTAATGAAAATGGAGGGCAGATTGACAAGGGAGATGCTGGGGCTAAAATTGCAGAGAGGGCAAATGGGGGTGTTGAAAGGAGAGAGCCGGCTGATTCAGTTGATACACAAAATAGGAAGAAGAAAAAGAGGGACAATGTTAGCAATTCCGGTGAAAACAGGGTTCAAATTAAGAAGGGACACGGCGGGGCTAAAACGGGGAGCGGAGAGGCAAAGAAGGAGGAGAGTAAGAAGCGGAAGAGTGGGGTATTAGAAGATGGAGGTTCTGATGCTTCGGAAGAACAAGGGGATAAGAAAAAGAAGAAGAGGAGGAAAATTTGAGAAGACAATGACACAATTGTTCATTGCTGTCGGTTTTGAGTTTTCTGGGATTCGGTGGAGATTTCAATTCCATGAGGGTCTGCTGCTCTGCACGTTCAGGGTAATTTTGTGGGGATACTGTTTTCTATGTAGTGCTAATTACCAATGCCAGGTGATATTATTGATTGCAATGAAAACTTTGATAATGCCATATCGATTTTGATTCTTAATACGGGTGTTATCTCCGTTTGTGTTTTCTGCATTCGGTTTTGTATGTCAAGCGTTATGATTATTTCAAAGAACACTGATTCTATCACTTGCAATTTTGTAGATGGCTAATTAAATACTGGCCTTCGAAGGTGAAAAAAAAAGGCCTAGAAAGCGCCGTTGGATGATGTTTTAATCAATTGGGAAAACTGTGGTTACTCATATTTCCAACAAATAAAGGATGCTTCTTTCACTTGTTGGGGATTCCATACATTACATTCTTTGCATAAATACACGTTTTCCATTTATGTTTTTTTTTATCCCTGTTCTTTTTTTCTTTGATGGGTATTTGGTATTTCCTTTGCTCTTGTATATAATGATCCAAGGCCCTGCATATGCATACGGTTCTCCACCAGCATATTCTAATGTTGGGCATCTTTTTATTCTTCTTGGATCAGTTCATTTATAATAGTCTGTCAACTTGTTTCCTCAAGGCTTATAACTTTTTGAAGTTTGAACAGAATAACGCATAATCCTATCAGATACCGTGGTAACCCGTTATATAAGAGCACTACCAGGTATGATATCTGTGTATCAACTCTTCCGTGTTCGTGTTTCCTCTTATTTAACAATATCGCCCCCACCATCTTGCTTTCTCCTTTGCCAAGATTTCGTTCTTCCTATTTGCCTTAATATATCAATGTTTATTCATGTAATTGAAAACAAAAAAGAAGGGTACACAGTACCAGTTCAACACTAAATGCTGCAGAAACTGTAGAATCCTTACTCCTCGGTAATGACTCTTTAGATGTATATGTATTTTTGGTATACCATGTATATTTGAATTCCCTCTGTTTCTGATTTTTTTTTTTCTTGAGAAAAGATCAATAGCTTCATTAAGATAGTATCAACAGGGTTGCCACAAAATAAAATTTTGAAGACCCCTTTGTGTCGCCAGCAAGAGGCCATCTCTGGCAGCCAACGCCTCAGCCTGAAGAGGAGAATACACATGTTCAAGCTTTTCGCAGCAGCTGCCACAAAAGAGCCCTGATCATCCCTGATAATACTCCCAACACCCCCCTGTTTGAGTTGTTCATTCCATGCACCATCAACATTAACCTTGAGGAAGGAAGTAGAAGGACGAGACCAACGAAAATGCAACTGTGTATGAGCCCCGGTTCTTTGGGTGGGGGTAAAAGCCACTCTGTTTAATTCCTGCCACCAACAATGACATCGGGAGTGACAAGGTCAGGTGGAGTCACTACATCGTTCCACAAATGGTCGTTCCTTGCATTCCAAATAGCTCACATGAACATCAAACAAATCTCAAAATTTGATTGATTATGTTCGACAGCCCAGAGAGCTGAGCAATCTAAAACAGAGGAAGATCACGAAGTACACGGGGGATATCATACATTTTGAAAATGCAATCCCACATTAGATGGTTCGTGGATTCGCCATACGCTCCACAGAGAACACATACCATATCCGTTTTGAATCCTCTTTCTATGGAGATTGATTCATGTCGGGATGATATCCAATCCAATCCTCCAAACCCCAGTCTTAACCTTAGGAGGCACCCTAGCAGCCCATAGTTTCTTCCAAGCCTCACCGGAAGAATTAGCAGAGGAGGATGAAGCGCCTCCCTTCAAGATTGAATCCAGTCCCGGGTGACATGATACGCACTCTTGACTGAGAAGATACCTTTCCTGTCATAGTGCCATATGAATTTGTCATTCGGCAAGCGGAAGCTCAGGGAAAGGGACAGAATGCTTTGAACGTCCACATCCGAGAAGAGATGGCTCAGGAGCGGAATGTTCCGATTTTTAGACTCATCAATAAGGTCTTCTACAAGAATTAAGTCACAGTGAGGCGGTTTCGGGGAAAAAATCTGGGACCGAGAGGGAATTGGGAGCCATCTATCTTCCCAAATTCTCACTTTATCTCCCCTTAATAAAGAGGGATTAAGGGAAAGAAAAACTTTGGTAGGAGGAAACATTTGGCCACAAGCTTGTTCACCAAAATTTGGCCACAAGCCGGTTCAAATCGTCGCAGAAAAACTTTGGTAGGAGGAAACATTCATCGTATAGAGAGGGATTGACTGGGCAACAACCTTAATAAAGAGGGACTCTTTATTTTCTTCTTTCCAATTAGGAATAAAATAACAACAAATACAAGGGAAAGAAAAAAAAAAGTACAGATCAATTTACACCAGATAGAAAGGCTTGTGATTGCTTCTCATAACGAAAATGATCCTTCTTGGAGTCATCTGCAGACCAAATGAAAATGCCATGAAGTTTGCCCTCGCTGTTAAGCTTAGTACAAGCCGCAAAGAAGCCGTGTTCAGGTGACAAACCCCCGCTATTATCTGTTCCAAAGCTCACTAGAATCTTGCCACCTTTGTAATTTGAGCTCTGCATCTCGAAATATTTCAAAAACTGAGTTGTAGTCGTGCGATTGTCGTAGGCATAGAACTGAAAGTTAACGTAGTCAATGAGATGCCCGTACTTCCTCCACAATGCCAGGTAATTTCGCTGCACCGAGTCATCATCATATGGTGCTATTGATGTGAAGGACACAATATTGTTTTGCTTAAGGGAGAACAACAGTCGCCCAATGCATTCGGCAAATGTATTGGGATCTGTCTGGAAGTGTTCGTAGTCAATATCAATTCCATCCAAATGATATTTTCTGATTATCTGAGTTAGTGAGTAGACAGCATTTCTAACCCAAGAATTGATTGATTTAGGATTGAAGGACGCATTTTTGTTGCCAGCGGTATCACCTCCAAGACTCAGAGCTACTTTAGCATTTGGATGACGGGCCTTAATGGCGGAAACATTGGCAGGGGTGAGGTTCTCTGTGTCCCAGAAGACATTGAAGTCTCCGTTGGTGGGAGAAGGATTAATGGATTGTGTTGTATAATCAATAGCAAAGGAGAGGATGAAGTGAAACTCAACTTTGGAATCAACGGGTACTTCTGTGAAAGTGACACCTTTGTTCTCAGCTCCTATGTATTCTCTGAAGAGCTTTGGGTTTGCTGGGGCTGCTTTGATCATTGACGCTGCTGTGAGAAACATTTGAAGAAAAAGGAACGGTAGGAGCTTAAGTGAAATCATGGCTACAAGTGGAACTGTGAAAGTTTTGTACTTCTGGGGCCAATTGTGCGGCCTCGTTTGGAGGTACTTATACAGGTGAGCCTCAGATGGAATTACTTATGTTTACAATATTTTTGTTTTGGTGTTGGTGTCTCATTATTTTGAAGGATAATGTTACTGCATCGCAAATTCATTTGATTCCCCATCCAGTATGTTGACAAGAATATATGATTTCTTGGCGGATGTCACGAAACAACAGATACATAATAGATATCATTTTTGTTTATTAAGAATTCAACTTGTATCATTTGGATACAAAGTGTTGAATTGGTTCATTAAGTAATTAAGAACCTATGCGGAATGTCGTATTACAAACATATCCTAGTGTTTGGATTCTTAGGTATATACTTGGTAAGGAATATAGTGAGACTGCTTATTGCATAGAGCTATCATCTATTTGACGTGAATGCATGTCTACTACTGATCGATTAGTTAATTGTAGGCCTCCATTAACATGAAACCCTTATGAAGGCTATTTCGACACAATTGCTTGTCTACTTCTGATCAATCATTTGCAGGGCTCCATTAACTGGAAAGTGGAAACCCTTGTTAATCAACTATGTGAAACAATAAGTTCTACTTCATTTGCAGGGCTCCATTAACTTGACAAAATTAGTTTTTTTCTCGTTAATCGTAGGTGTTATGATGTCAAATTGTGAATACAGCTGTTGATTATGTGCTGGAATTTGAATATGCAGACGTAACATGCCATCCATTCAATCCACGATCAGTCTTCTATCGTGACCTGCTACTGCACACCTAGAAGAAAACCATGCTGTTCTTGTTTTCATTAGAGTGGAGTAACTTCCAGACGCTTAAGCTAAAGATAGGATCCCGTCTTCTTGGGCGGCTACGTAACTTTCAGGTGTCTTTTCCCCCGCGGCTGCGTGCATAGGTATGATTTATCCGGGTTTGGTTGGTTTCTTCTGTATACTAGGAAATCTGAACATTGTGCAACGACACGCCTTAGCCGAACAATTCAATTACACTTCTTGTTTGTTACCAAAAGTGTGGATTTAAAATAATGCAGGCCAGTCCTTTTCTGTGTTTGTTTCTTATATTCCAAGAAATGAAAAGGAACAGCAAGAATCTGCTGTTAAATATTATTGAATATTGAGAGGCATTGTACATTAATAATATAATTAGAGTGTTGTAATTGTCTCACTCTTTTGCTCCCTTCAGCTATTCTTAAGAAAAATGCAATCACGCTCAAACAATTTAATTTGGGCAAGTAATTAAAATGCAAAAAGGTACCAAAGAATAAACAAATATTAATGGGTCGCAAAACTATTCGGGCAAGTTACGGTCAGAAGAATGGGTTGAAAATATTCAGCATTTGGGAAGATCTGCAGGGGGAGGGAGCAGTTTTTGATTGGGAAGCTTGCCATCCAAGACTACCCAGCCCATCTTCAAGCCCCAGCTTGTGTGGATCTCCAGGTGGCAATGCATAAACCACACACCTGTGTATTGACACATGATACATTAACAATCATAATCAACAAAATCAACAATAGGAAAATATGATATGTCTTTGCGAGTTGTTATTGGCACATTCACCATTACTAATCACATTAGTAACTATATTTTCGTCTTTACGTAAGTCTTACTTCCATGACCATGAGAAAATTCTTGTTCCTAGATGCCCGATTAGGACACCGAAGTAAATGGTGTAAAATCTTAGGGGTTAGTTGATCGGACTGCCTTGTAGTCCAGAGTGTCGGACACATGAATTTCTCTCATAAGAGAGATGTGATCATTAGTGTGATAGTACATAGTTATTGATTTTGATAATTACTTTTTAGGTCATTTCAATTAGTTACCTGGATTATCGGCAAGAAAACGGATAGCAACCCACCCACCAGAGGGCACACCCACAGTGTTCCTCTCAACAGGGTCAACCAGGTTGAACATTTTAGGGTCCTTATTCCGGTCAAAGTTCCCAAACCCTTGACCCACAACAAAGAAATTGAACCCATGAAGGTGCAGAGGATGGCTCTCAGCACCAAGAATGCTAGTGTCCTGCATCACCAGCTCCACCCTAGAATTAAATGGTAGCACTACCAGCTTTGTCCCATTGCTCACCATAGTATCATTTGGTGGGGTCCCTGTATAGTTAAATGGGACTATGGGATTGGCTGGGAAGTCAGGACTGTAGACTCCACTTGATTGGCCAGAAAAGTGGGATTGGAGTAAGGCAGTGTTTGGCATTGCAAAAGAAATGTTGTTAATTGAGGCTGCAAACATTGTCCCATTGGGTCCTTGGCATGTTTGGTTGTTTGGGCTACAAGGGTTGGTTCCAAGGCCTATGGTGAAGAAAAAGTTCTTATCAACTTTTTGGGGGACATTAGCTGGGAATTGTTGGGTGTTCAAGCTACGGAGTTTGTTGGCGAATTTGGTTGCGAATGATGTGTCGTTCAGGGCGGGGAGGTTTGGTTTGAAGAGCGGAAGTCTCTTCGTTGTTAGGTTTTTGGTTTTGGAGGGCGATTCGTACTCTAGAATGCCAGCAACTGTAGAGTTGTCAAATGTGCCTTGGCCAGTCACATATGGCCTAGCAGTCATGAAAAATGTGGCGTTTGGGAAGTTGGGTTTGGTCTTGAGAAGAACATTTGTGGTTTGGCCGGGGGCAATGAGAATTGTGTGAGTCTCAAAGGGTTTGACATAAACAGCGTCGGCTTCTACTACTTTGAGGGTGTGATTTGCAATACTGAAGAAAAGCTCATCGTTGAGTGCTGCGTTGATTAGCCGGAGAAGGTAGGTCTTGCCGGGATGAACCTTCAGCTTGAATGCATCTGTAGAAAAGAGCCACACGTACAAAACAATTGAGATGAAAGTAACATGTTCTATAATATTGAATGGATGCACCATGGATACTTTTGATACTATATCGATAACATGTTGATACTTTTTGTTGGTTACATTGATATTGACACATTATCAACGACAATCAACGATTTATATGACTTCCGTTCCATATTTTGATACCTTTGGCAGAACAATTGTAAAGGGGCCCTGGGAGTCCATTGATGGTATAAGCATCAGAGACATTTGGACCTCCACCTGTTTGCAAGGCCTGGCTAATTATGGCTTCAGGGTCTGCATTCCACCACTCACCTGTATTTCAGATATAAATTATATAGCTTTTATTGGCAATTATATGCAATATTATAGGCAGAAAATATATTTGAAATTAGAATTAGTACCAACACACACACACACACATATAGTTAAATGTTAATTACCAAAAATAATTGGAACCTCCTTGTAGGGTTTAGTGAAAGGGTAAGGCACACCGCGCTTGGGAAGTATGATCAAGGGACCATAAACAGTTGATCTGAGCCATGAAATGTGAGCATGCCAGAAAAGAGTGCCTCTTTGCCCAGTAATGGTGAAATTGTAGACGTAACTGTTGCCTGTTTGTATGGGACATTGGGTCACATATGCAGGGCCATCGGCCCACCCTGATCGAAGTTGTCGAATACCATGCCTAGCAATTTAAAGAAATTAATTAACATTATTAATCAGTATTTATTTAGATTAATTATGCATGGTAATTGGGTGTAAAATATGAACAAAAAATGATTAGTTTCTATATTGCTTATGAAGTTGTAGTTGATGACTACCAGTGGATAGAAATGTTGTTTTGGACGTGGTTAGCCACTTTAATTAGGAGTTGATCACCCTCTCTAGCAATGATTCTAGGGCCAGGAAACTGCCCATTCACTGTTATTATGCTCTTTGTGTGACACAATCTTGTCACGTTCCGCAGTTTGATCTGTAAAATCATTTAAAAGGATAAACATAAGAACATAAAAGGAAAGGAAGAAATGGTTGCATGCGTGCATGCAAGGACTCAAACTTCATGTATGTGACAAGCTTAACATGTTTGACAAGAGTATACTCCCTTGTGGGTGCGTGTGTTTACATATATATGTACAACTAGCTAGTATATTTGTTATGACATATATATGCATTTGCACATACTTGAAACTTGTAGTGTCTGGTTATGCCAGCAAGAGCATGTTGAGGAATAACACAAAACGTTATGAAGGAGAAGAGAAAGAGCCTAAGAAATGGTGGTGTTGAAAGAAGATGAACACCCATTTTACACTCTTTCTCTCTCTCTCTCTCTCTCTCTCTCTCTCTCTCCTTTTTCTGCAAGAAAGTGAGAAGCTGCTACAATCGAGTGCGTGTTCAAGGAAAGATTTTGGGTGTGTATATATAGAGGAGAGGGATGAGTAGTGTTTGGTCGAGTAGGTGCATGGTCATAGAAATTAGAAATATAGTATATTACTTTTCTGTAGGATACAGGAAATTGTAGCTGAAGAGCTTGATGAATTAGCTATTATATTACAGGGATATGCGTATACGGTTGTTAGAACAACTTTAGAGTGGTGTCAAAGACAATCAAATATTTCTGTTGACCTCTCTCCTTTCTTTTCAAGTCCAACCTTTCCTAAGTATTTCCACGTCCCTCTGCATAAATGGACGTGATTTTGACCTACTTAATATTACTTTCCAGGCTTAGCAACAACTACGAGTCTGTCACGAAAGGTAACACGCATAAACAACTCTTCTTTGCATGCATGTATACACAAGTCGTAAGGGAACTAATGATGAATATATGTTATGTGAAATTTATTGGCAACTTGCATGTCGCTTTAAGTGTCAGCAATTTGTGTCCGGGCTTCTTATTATAGTAAGAAGGGTTTAGGGTTGATAAACAAAGTGATCGCGTGAATCATCCGGATAAGCAAACGAAAACTAAAGACATTCTACTTAAAAGTAAAAGAAAAATATATAACTGTGCTAGTAACTGTGATTACACTTTTGAATGTTTCATATCATAAGGATGTGATTAAAGATTGAGCTTACTTCTATTGCACGGGTTATATATCCTTATTTGACCATCTTTCTTTGTCTATAAAGTATAAACTAAATGTCATGAACTCTTAATAACCTTTATATTATTCATAAAATAACTTTAACCATTGTTTTAGATGAGGGGCTTCTGAATTTCATGGAATTTAGGCTAAATTTGTTAGGAATTCACTATAAAAATTAGATAGACTTGAAAATAACTAGATACAATACATTGGATTGAGAACTTTCAAGGTGTCATTTTGAATGTTCTTAATTTATTTAGTGTCTTTGTAATGCATCTTTAGTATTTGGAAAATGGAGATTAGTCTAATTACTTATAAGTACATGCAACATCTTTTCTCTTTCCTATGTGGGATTCATAATCTCAACTCGCCCCCTCACGTTTGGCGAAATTTTAAGTCTAACACGTGAACAACACAAATTAGATGACATGGAGCATATGTGGCCGTTGGGCTTCACACATATAACAACTTGCTATGATACCATGAAGAAAGTTGAGGTTCCACCATAAAAACCAATTGGCAATATGGGAAATAGTCTAATTAATTATAAGCACATGCAAATTCTCTTTTTCCCAATGTGGGGTTTATAATCTCAACACTTGATGCCTAGGTATGCTTGACCGATTTCTTCGTTTACAAGAATTCTCAATGATTTTGTTTCTGTAATCTTGTGCACTATCTATACATTAATTAAATTGGTCTATAAAAATATTTAAGTTCTTCTGCCAACAAATTGAATTCAATGTAAATGCGTTTACTTTAAATATATTAGGAACGATTTAGTTTGGCAGCGCCATTGTTTCTGGTGGATTGGTGCTTCATTTCTTCTGTTCTTTCTTTGGTTAGACACCTACATTGTAGTGCATGCTAGAGATACAGCACGAAAATGAGTTAATTTTGTTTTCTATAAATTCGGGGTTGTTATTACGAAAATATAAACCCTTTGTTTGCAGATTTTTGTCGGATGAAACTTCAACCCTTAGTTTAATTGGTTGTCTACTTGGTTGAAATATAAAGACGGAAAAATTAAACACAATTACCATCTAAGACGCGAAAATCATACAGAATCAATACTTTCATATTCAGCCTCTCACATTAGAATATTTGATACTTTTACAGTGTGTCCCCTCAACCTTTTTCTCCCCTCAACTCCATAGGAATCAGTACAAGAATTATTGAAACATAATTGATCAGATAATACATGAAAAAATTAAAGTTGTCAGTAATAAAAGAAGGGTTACAAATAATGACAGCAGTTTCTCGTCCAAAAAATGTAGCTTGGAATGAGTCAAACATTAACATGTGGGAAGATCCGCCGGGGGAGGAAGCAACTTTTGGTTGGGAAGCTTTCCATCTAGGACCAGCCAAGCCATCTTCAAGCCCCAACTAGTGTGGATCTCCAAATGGCAATGCATGAACCATACACCTGCAAGTACATTTTTTATCACATAAGTATATTAGGCGAAATAGCTTTGATTAAATTCTATATGTTACATCTTATAGTCAGAGTTGCAACGCTAAATTCAACTACTGCACTTTATTAATTTACTCACCGGGGTTATCTGCTAGGAGTCGTACGGCAACCCATCCACCAGAGGGCACACCCACGGTATTTCTTTCAACAGGGTCAACCAAATTGAAGTTTGCAGGGTCTTTATTCCGGTCAAAGTTCCCGAACCCTTGGCCAACAACAAAGAAATTAAATCCATGCAGATGAAGAGGGTGGCTTTCGGCGCCCAGAATGCTTGTGTCCTGCATGACCACCTCCACACTAGTGTTATATGGAAGTACCATTAGCTTTGTACCATTGCCCACCATAGTATCATTAGGTGGGGTGCCTGTATAGTTAAATGGGATTATAGGACTGCTTGGGAAGTCAGGGCTGTAAACCCCATTTGATTGCCCGGAGAAGTGGGCTTGAAGTAGAGCAGTGGTTGGCATTGCAAAAGAAACGTTATTAACTGAAGCCGCAAACATTGTTCCATTAGGTCCCTGGCAGGTTTGGTTATTGCTGCTGCAGGGGCTGGTTCCAAGGCCTATTGTGAAGAAAAAGTGTCTGTCAACCTTTTGGGGGACATTAGCAGGGAATTCTGCGTTGGCTAAGCTACGGAGTTTGTTGCTGAACTTTGTTGCAAACGATGTGTCGTTTAGAGCAGGAAGAATGGGTTTGAAGAGCGGAAGCTTCTTCATTGGGAGTTGAGTGTGGAGGGCTTTAGAGGTTGATTCATACTCTAAAATACCAGCAACAGTAGAGTTGTCAAAGGTTCCTAGTCCAGTCACGTACGGCCTGGCAGTCATAAAAAATGTGGCACTGGGGAAATGGGGTTTGGTCTTGAGCAGAACATTTGTAGTCTGCCCTGGGGCAATCAGAACCGTATCAGTGTCAAAGGGCTTGACATAAATGGCGTCGGCTTCTACCACTTTGAGGGTGTGGTTCGCTATGCTGAAGAAGAGCTCGTCATTGAGTGCCGCATTGATTAGCCGGAGAAGGTAGGTCTTCCCAGATTGAACCTTTAGCTTGAACGCATCTGCATAAAGACCGCCATATATATACAAAGTTATTTATGCAAGTTATAAATCACGAAATTATCATATAATTTCAGTTTTCCTTAATTTGATACCTTTGGCAGAACAGTTGTACAAGGGCCCTGGGAGTCCATTGAAAGTATAAGCATCGGAGACATTTGGTCCTCCACCTGTTTGCAAGGCCTGGCTAATAACTGCCTCAGGGTCTGCATTCCACCACTCTCCTGTATTCACATTGTATAGCTTTTGTTAGCATATAATTGATAAGACATAAATTTTTATATATGCTTATTAGTACGTTACATTTGGTGAGTAGTCTTATGCAGATATGAAGCATTACCGAAGATGATTGGAACCTCCTTGTAGGGCTTGGCGAATGGGTAAGGTACACCGCGCTTGGGAAGTATGATCAAGGGACCATAAACAGTTGATCTAAGCCATGAAATATGAGCATGCCAGAAAAGAGTGCCTCTTTGCCCTGTGACGGTGAAGTTGTAGACATAGCTGTTGCCTGATTGTATGGGACATTGGGTCACATATGCAGGCCCGTCAGCCCACCCCGATCGAAGTTGGCGAATGCCGTGCCTGGTGGTTTAAATGGTTAAGTAACCTCCATTTTTATCAAAATTCAAAATGCATGGCAACAAATTTAAGCTAGCACATATACTTTCTTTCCGAACTTGTTCTAAGTTAATTATAGCCGTACTATTAAATACCAGTGGATAGAGACGTTGTTCTGAACATGATTAACGACTTTAATAAGGACGCGATCACCTTCCCGAGCAACAATTTGAGGCCCCGGAAACTGCCCGTTTACCGTTACAATGCTCTTTGTGTGGCAGAGTCTTGTCACATTCTTCTGCTTGATCTATAAAATCATACAAAGGACAGACAATAAGAATCCCGAGGGGTGTGTGTAAACACATTCAAACAAGAACCTATAATTGTCAAATTGTTTGACAAAAGAATATCTTGTACGTATAGACATACATCAAACTTGTAGTGCCTCGTTATGCTTGCAAAAACATGCTGAGGAATGAGACACAACGTAATGAGAGATAAGAGAAAGAGTCTAAGAAATGCTGGTGATGACAAAAGAGAAACACCCATTTTGCTCTCTCCTTTTTTGGGCGGAAGAAAGTGAGAGATATGTAGGGTTTGGATGAAACTGAAGCTGCTGCAATGGAGTGTGTGTTGAATGAAGGTTTAGGGTTGTTTATAAATAGAGAGGTGAAGAGCTTCATGAGTTTTGGTATATATTTTAATATTTGTAGGATGCAATTGCTAGAACAACTTTATATATAGAGTGGTGTCAAAGACAATCAATTTCTGTTGACCTCCTTTCCTTTTAAGTCGATTCTTTCCCAAGTATTCCACGTCTCTTCATCTTCTGATGAACTCAAAAATGGACGTGATTTTTATCTACTAAAATATTATTAAGCTTACCAACAAATATATTATTATTTTGGCGATTGATGCATCTATTAATTAGCAGATGGCATCTGTACTTGCAGATGCAATAAGCCATACAGAAATAAGTTTACTTAATTTGCAAGTTTGGCTAAATAGTGAAACTGTCCTAGGAGAAAACAAAAAAGTAGATATTTCCAATTTCAAATACGGGTTCTCCTAATTTTTCATCGAGTTTTCTTAAGTTTACGTGAGCTTGAATGACACATATTCATATAATGATTGTGAGCTACTGTATTATGAGTTCGCACATTATGTAAATTCTTTTGTATTATATATATTCAGCATCTTCAATAGGGAATGGCAAATTTGAGATGCAAAACCATATTTACATCTCATTTTACATTTACAACATGGATCCTACTTAATTTTTTCCTTTTGGTTAGTGGTATCCATCACCAAAAGACATAGCAAAAAAGTTAATTTCGGTTTTTATTTACATTACACCATAGGAGAATTTTCTAGCAAAGAAAAGATGTGCAATGCCCATAAGCAGTGTCGAAGCCACCTAAGCAAACTTAAAAGATACTTAACGGAATAGACAAAATCCTACCAAAGTAAAACGAATATTGAATTTTATGGGGCAAATTGGTAAAAATCTAGTTTTATGAGAGAAAGTGGGATTGAAGTCGAGAGGCGGCGTTGGGATGTGTAAAAGGTGATGTGGCATAGGGACTTGAATTTATGAGGGCCCCCAAAATTTTTTATCCTTCTATATATTACATATGTGTGAATTTTCTAATAAAAAAACTTTTTGACTGAAAAGAAAAATCATCATTATAATTTTTATCTATATTACAATTGGTTAAGTGGAGTCTATACTTAATATATTAATTTTCCACTTTTCTCTAGCAACAAAAGAACTTGTATATTAGTTTCTTCCACTTTTCTCTAGCAAAAAAAACTAACTTGTGTCTTACTTTTTTTTTTCCACAAACACAAATGTATTTCTGCATCTCTCTTTCAATTGTGCTCCTTTTTTTCATGGATGGACCCTAAATCATAGCAATTAGATTCAATTAGTAAGAGTGAGATGCAGATTTCAATTAAATTTAAATTTTGATTGTTGAATTTTGTATGAATATATTGTTCAAAAAATTATGTTTTCTAAATAAGAAGGATCTTTTTGCTAAATTCGCATATGCCCCCTAATATGTCAGAAGTGACCCTAAAGTTGAGTTCCAAGGAGCTTGACGAAAAATAAACCAGTGAGAAACACAGAAGAGTAGAGAGAGAGAGAGAGAGAGAGAGAGAGAGAGTAGAATAATAAAAAATAAAAAAAAAATCCAACCACCCCCACGCCCCCCTCTTCTCCCTCTTTATTCTCCCGGGGTAATTTTTGTCATTTACTTTTTAGAATTTCGTAGTCTAAATTGTAACATCCACATCGTTCAGGGGAATATATCCTATAAGCTTGATATGTATATTCTCATATTTACCTAGCACGAGGTTATTTGGGAACTTACTTGCTTCGGAGTTCATCGGAACTCCAAAGTTAAGCGAGTTCGCGTGAGAGCAATCACAGAATGGGTGACTCATTAAGAAGTTCTCGTGTAAGTTCCCAGAAACAAAACCGTGAGAACGTGGTCGAGACCCAAAGTGGAACAATATAGTGCTACGGTAGAGTCGAACCTGAAATGTGGTAAGAACCCGGACCAGGATGTGACATAAATAACTTTGTTATATCGTGGACAATATTCTATAGGTTAATTTATTCAAAAGCAAGTTTTAGACCTCATGTATTCCACATGCAATGCAACTTTCTCACTTAGACTGCTTAATCGTAATGACAAATTAAGCAGATTAAAACATTGCTATATGAAGCTGTCGTTCTTAATATTCGTTCTTTAAATCATTATCTCATGGATGAATAGTATCAATACGGAAACCTCATTTGACGTGATTTGTCTTAAGCAAAGCTATCTACGCATGCACTGCATGTCGTGATCGAATTCGAAAGTGGATGGTAAGATTTCATTGTATATACTGCTCCTGTTGATATATATCGTCGTGACTAGAGCTAACCGCCTGCTGTTGCACCTACTAAAGGTTTTAGGTTTATTTATCCAGATATTTAATTTGTTCTTAATTTCAAGGTAATAAGTATTTTATTAATCATATAAAATGAAAAACATCATCTATTTAGAATACAATTTTATGATTATAAACACAACATAAAAGCAATACAAAATCTACCTCATATAACCACATTTAACCAAACGGAAAGTAATTCTCATGAGGACAAAACCTTGCATCACTTTCTGATACTCCTTCGACAAAGAAGCTCTGCTATGAGACATCACGAAGATGTCCTCATAATCCTTTGCTAGGCAAATAAACAACGTACCACAACAAAACAAAAAGACGACACAACAGAAAATAAACTTTTCAGAGGTACGATTACTCAATCATGGGAAACCCACACCTAACTAATAGAAAAAATAAGCTCATAAGGCTTATGTCTTATGAGTCAGACCTAACATTATCAAGACACATACCATTAGACAGGGGCTTTTGTTCTTAACTAATTAGTTTCTTGATCTCATTATCACTACAATTAACCAACTATATTAAAATATAGCAATTGCCATTTAATACCACGATCTAGTGGTATTCCTCTTCACTTGTAAGTGAGAGATATTAGGTTCGATTCTAGCCCATTGTTAGGCTAAACCCACCTCCTCCCTCTTAGTGTAGATCATGGTTTTAAAAAATATTAGGCGCTAGCTAGGTAGTGAGCTAGAGCCTAACGCCTAGGCAGACTAGACTGATTTAGATTTATTATATATTATATGACTATATAATTACTTATTTTATGTATATAATATGATAGTCTAAAGAAAAAAAGCCATTATTTAAATAATTCACATAACATTTATATATAACATAATATATAGTATAGATATGTATTTATTTATATCTTCAACATTTTAAAAGAGAACAAGACCATGCAGTGTGCCAATGGGTGGTTTCAAAATTAGAAACCGGTTCCACTCCACCTTTCCCACACTCCCCAACAAATAACAAGACCATGCACTGTGCCAGTGGGTGGTTTCAAAACCGGGTTCCACTCCACCTCTCTCACATTCCCCAAGGTGGGGCCCAATCAAAACCACGTTTTGACCCATTGGAAAGTGAAAATACCATTCCCATTAAATCCTTTCATTTCTTCTTCTTCATTAGCCTTTCAAAAGCTCAAAACTAAATTTGCAAGACTGCAACTCGCGCCGTCGAGGCTCTCTCTCTCTATCCGTACTCTCTGTTAAAGTTGTTAAGATCTCCTAGCTGATAGGTTAGGTTTTCCTTGTTTCGAGGTCGTAGTGGTTGAAGGCCATGCATAATAATCCCTAGCTTTAAGGGACGTGTTATCTTTTATTTTGTGGACTGTCTTTCCCACGATTCTAGGGCTGTAAAGTCGTGGTTGTTATTTCCCATTCAATTCGTTTTTGTAAAGCTATTTAATAGCTGTGATTGCTTTCTGATTTAATAAGAAATATTCTCCCTGCATATTGAAGTTGTCGTGCTTTGTTTCTGTCAAGCTCTTTGCTTTTACACCTGGTTCTAACATTTGGTATCAGAGCCCCATCACGGGGCCTGACCATTAGTTTGTACCACAGCAATCAGCAAGAAGGAAAAACATGACAAGCGAGAGCAGTTTTGTGCAGCCGGCAATCCCACGATTTGATGGTCATTACGATCACTGAAGTATGCTTATGGAGAATTTTCAGCGTTCAAAAGAATACTGGAATTTGATAGAAACTGGGATCTCTGCAGTAACAGATGGGACAAATCTCACTGAGGGACAGAAGAAGGGGATTGAAGACCAAAGGCTGAAGGATCTGAAGGCCAAAAACTATCTGTTCCAAGCCATTGATCGCGCCATTCTGGAGACGATACTTAAAAAGGATACAGCGAAGGATATCTGGGATTCCTTGAAGCAGAAGTATCAAGGGACAGCACGAGTCAAGCGTGCACAACTTCAAGCTCTTCGCAAAGAGTTTGAAGTGCTGCACATGAAAGACGGGGAATCAGTGAATGATTACTTTGGGAGAACCCTCACCACAGCCAATATGATGAGAATTCATGGCGAAAAGATGGAAGATGTGGTGATTATTGAGAAGATTCTGCGATCCATGACTTCCAAGTATGACTATGTGGTGTGTTCGATCGAAGAATCGAATGATGTGGATACCTTATCCATAGATGAGCTTCAAAGTAGTCTGTTGGTGCACGAACAACGGATCAGTCGCCACACTGTGGAAGAACAAGCCCTTCAGATCACTCACGGCCCACAGCAAGGAGGAAGAAGTGATGGAAGAGGTTCGTACCAAGGAAGAGGAAGAGGAAGGGGTAGGTTTGATAAATCTACCCTAGAATGTTACAATTGTCACGAGTTAGGTCATTTTCAGTGGGAGTGTCCCAAAGGAGCAAGAGATACAAAAGCCAACTTTGTCGAGACCAGTGAAGAGATGCTTTTAATGGCGTATGTAGATGGCACTGATGTTGGAAGGGAATACTTGTGGTTTCTTGACTCGGGATGTAGCAATCACATGTGTGGGAAAAGAGAGTTATTTTCCCAGTTCGACAATAACTTCAGGGAAACAGTGAAGCTGGGTAATGATACAAGTCTCTCTGTGCAAGGAAAGGGCAACATTCGCATGGAGGTGAATGGTGGGATCGTGCAGGTGATTACTGAAGTTTTCTTTGTACCCGAGTTGAAGAGCAACCTACTGAGCATCAGACAGTTTCAAGAGAAGGGTCTCGCGGTCGTCATGCAACACAAGAAATGCAAGATCTACCATCCTGAAAGAGGCTTACTAATGGAGACCGAGATGGCATGCAATAGAATGTTTCCTGTGATTGGTCGATGTCCACCAAAGGAGGAAAGCTGTTTCTCCACGATCACTGTAGATTAAACGCAACTCTGGCATCGTCGTTATGGTCATCTCAGTTGGACTGGTCTCAAGGTAATTCAACAGAAGAATATGGTGCATGGATTGCCTCAGTTGAAGGCTCCCTTGAATGTTTGTGAAGACTGTTTAATTGGAAAACAACATCGCGATCCTTTTCCAAAGGAAAGCATATGGAGGGCATCCGGAGTACTTCAACTTGTACATGCAGACATATGTGGGCCGATAAATCCAATATCAAACAGCAAAAAAAGGTATCTCATAACCTTTATCGATGATTTTAGCAGAAAAATTTGGGTTTATTTCTTGGTTGAAAAATCAGAAGCATTTGCAAGCTTTAAGTCTTACAAAGCTAGGGTTGAGAAAGAAACTGGTGCATTCGTAAGGAACCTTCGAACTGATCGCGGAGGGGAGTTTACTTCACAAGAATTCACTCACTTTTGTGATAAGAATGGCATTCAACGGCAACTAACAGCTGCATATACACCCCCAACAGAACGGGGTCGCGGAGAGAAAGAATCGTACCATTATGAATTTGGTGCGTAGCATGCTGTCAGAGAAACAAATTCTAAAGAAATTCTGGCCTGAAGCAGTGAACTGGACAGTGCACGTTTTGAATAGAAGTCCAACACTTGCTGTAAGGAGCAAGACTCCCGAAGAAGCCTGGAGTGGTCACAAGCCTTCAGTAAGTCACTTTAGGGTTTTTGGATGCATTTCCTATATCCATATACCTGATAGCAAGAGAGTCAAGCTTGATGCCAAAAGCTTGAAATGTATACTACTTGGAGTAAGTGAAGAGTCTAAAGCCTACATATTATTTGATCCCGTTGCTCAAAAAATAATTGTAAGTCGAGACGTGGTGTTTGAAGAAGATCAAAGGTGGAACTGGGATGACAGTCACAAGGAAACTATCTTAGCGGATCTGGAATGGGAGGAAGAAGAAGAACACGGTACAAATGCAAGCCTTGACGAAGAAAGTGATGAACAAGGAAGCATGAGGTCGGTTCTAAGTGACTCATTCGAAGAAGGAGAGCCTTCAGTTGATGGGAATCCTCTTCATGCTAGACGAAGTCGAAGACCACCAACATGGATGCAGGATTATGAAAGTGGTCAGGGTCTCTCTGATGAAGAACTTGGCGATATGGTGCATCTTGCCCTATTTTCTGATAGTGCTCCCATAACGTATGAGGAAGCAGTAAAGAGTGACAAATGAAGACAGGCCATGGATGTAGAAATCAAAGCTATCGTGAAGAACAACACATGGGAACTCGTTGAACTTCCACCTGGAGTGAAAACGATCGGAGTCAAATGGGTTTTCAAAACGAAGCTCAATGAAAAAGGTGAAGTAGACAAATATAAGGCTCGACTGGTCGCGAAAGGGTATAGTCAAAAGTATGGAGTAGATTATGCCGAGGTGTTTACACCAGTAGCTCGTTTGGATACCATTCGAGCAGTCATATCACTTGCTGCATGCAAGAGCTGGAACATCTACCAACTAGACGTTAAATCCGCATTTCTGCATGGGGAAATAGATGAGGAAGTGTTCGTGGATCAACCTCCGGGCTATGAACAACAGGGACATGAAGCTAAGGTATATCGACTGAAGAAGGCGCTGTATGGGCTCAAACAAGCCCCTCGAGCTTGGTACAGCCGAATAGAAGCTTACTTTGATCGGGAAGGCTTTGAGAAATGCCCTTATGAGCACACCTTGTTCATTAAAAGGGGCGATGAAGGTAAATTATTGATTATATGCCTTTATGTTGATGACCTTATATTCACTGGTAATGATAAAACCATGTTTGAAAGCTTTAAACAATCCATGATGGATGAATTTGATATGACTGATCTTGGAAAGATGAGGTATTTCCTTGGAATTGAAGTTTTGCAAAGGGAGGATGGTATCTTTATCAATCAACGGAGGTATGCTCAGGAGGTTCTGGAGAGGTTCAGTATGGATCAATGCAATTCGGTGTACAACCCGATTGTCCCTGGTTCCAAATTAACCAAGGATAAAGATGGAGTAAGAGTGGATGGGACATACTACAAACAAATAGTAGGAAGTCTCATGTATTTGACTGCCACTCGTCCTGATCTAATGTTTGTCGTGAGTTTGATCAGCAGATATATGGAACAACCTACAGAAACACATCTGCAAACAGCGAAAAGGGTACTACGATATGTGAAGGGTACATTTGGTTTTGGAGTGTTCTACAAAAAGGGAGGAACTGAAGAACTAGTTGGCTACACAGATAGCGATTATGCCGATGATCAAGATGATAGAAAGAGCACATCTGGTTATGTTTTCACTCTGAGTTCAGGAGCAGTTTCTTGGTCTTCAAAGAAACAACCAGTAGTCACTCTCTCAACTACCGAGGCTGAGTTCATTGCTACAGCATCTAGTGCTTGTCAAGCTGTTTGGTTAAGAAGAATCTTGGAGCAGCTCAATCATGGTCAGTACAAACCAACGGTGATTCATTGTGATAATGTTTCAGCAATTAAATTGTCAAAGAATCTAGTCATGCATGGGCGAAGCAAACATATTGATGTACGATTTCATTTTCTTCGAAATCTCGTCAAAAATGAAGTTGTTGAATTAGTGCAGTGTTCAACTCAGGAGCAAATTGCAGATATCCTGACAAAGCCACTAAGACTCGAAGTGTTCGTGAAGATGCGTGATCTCATGGGTATCTGTGAATGTCCAGGGATAAACTGAATTCTGATAGCATTCAGTTTAAGGGAGGATGTTAAAGTTGTTAAGATCTCCTAGCTGATAGGGTTAGGTTTTCCTTGTTTCGAGGTCGTAGTGGTTGAAGGCCATGCATAATAATCCCTAGCTTTAAGGGACATGTTATCTTTTATTTTGTGGACTTAGTCTTTCCCACGATTCTAGGGCTGTAAAGTCGTGGTTGTTATTTCCCATTCAATTCGTTTTTGTAAAGCTATTTAATAGCTGTGATTGCTTTCTGATTTAATAAGAAATATTCTCCCTGCATATTGAAGTTGTCATGCTTTGTTTCTGTCAAGCTCTTTGCTTTTACACCTGGTTCTAACACTCTCTCTTCCCTCATCTGCTTATAGACGGCAAGCTACAAAAGCTCGTCGAGGCTCTGCTTCTACTTATGACATCGGAAGTTATAGATATGTTGCGAGAGTTGCAGTGAGTTTGGGATTTGCAGCCGCCTTGATTGCCGCCTAGCACCGCCTAGAACGCCTAACGAGTGCCTAGGCGGCCGCCTAAATCCTCCCTGCCTTAAGTGAACGTTTTGCTTGAAATCGAGTCGGGGCTCCGCCACCTAGAACGCCTAACGAAGGCCAAGGTTCCGTTAGATCCAAGGCAAGAGGAGGAAGAAACGAAGGTCGGAAACAGACGGCAACACGGAAAAAGGAAGAAAAAGAAGAGAAAAAAGGAAGAAAAAGGGAGTACTGCCACTGACCTAGGCCCTGCTAGGGCCAACGACTAAACGGAGAAGAAAGATCCAGTCACTCACACAAGGATGAGAAACACTCTCAGTCTGAGAGAAAGACTCTTACCAGAGGGAGATAATTTTTGAGAGAAGACTTCTCTTCAAATCCTTAAACACAGCTTCCTCTACCACCTCACTTTTTGTATTAATGAAAACTTTCAAAGAATGAATAACTAAGACGTCGTTTGGGGAGCTCCAAAGGAGGTATACCCAAAAAAATTCCAAGTATTATATGTTCTTTTGCACTTCTAAAAATTTATGGGTTAGTGTTTTGTTCGCAAACCAGCCTACGAGCACATATAGGAAGGTTTCATATAAATTACCGAACATATATTTTCAATTTGTTTTTGGAAGACATTGCTCCCTAAAGACCCTAACAAAGATCAAGAAGAACGTTCGGCAGACATTGGCTGAAGATTTTGAGCAACCAGTCATGGGTTTCTAATTCGAAACTAGAAAATTTCAATATTTCAACCCCAAATGTTATATAACCATTCAGATATTTAATTTTAGTCACAACATAATCCAATCTCAAAACCTAAGAGTATGGATTAAATAATGTTATTTCTTGATGAGCTTAGATGCATGGTGATGATTGTTGAAGGTTTCGTCATTGTTGGGTGATGGATGCTAAGTTTGATTTCGAATTTATTGTGAGATGAAGGATAATAGAAGGTTAAAATTGAGTTTATTATATAAGGGGTAATTTTGAAAACATGGCTTGGTGAGAAGAGTAAATATTTTAGTAGTTGTTTCTTGGGTAGCAATGATGTTGCCAATGAAAAAATGGTAATAAACGTTAAATATATATGGTAATATATTAGTCATCATTGTTGCATAGCTCTTTCCTACTTTTTGGCTTTTTGTCAATTTTTTTCCATTGGCAACAATATTGTCACCCCAATAATAGATACGAAAATACTTACTGATTAGGCTAATTGTTGCTCACTTTTCTTGTAGTGTAAGGAGTTGTAAAGGTAGAGTAGACAACTTTTAGTTCGGTGGACTTTTAGTTCGGTGGGGTGGGATAATTTTCACTTAGCGATGAAGCCCACCTAGCCCAAGGGTGACTCTGCTCTTGGTTAAAATTCTTCAATTTTGTTATGTGAGGAGATAAAAGTTGGTTGTGAATAGAAGTTGAGTTTAGAAATTAAGGCTCCATTACATGCATTAAAGAAAGCAATCGAGGAAGTAAAAAAAAAAAAAAAAATAAAATAAAATAAAAGGCATCCTAGGTTAATCAAGTATGGAATCAAGGGTAATTAGGATGGGGGATACACATTTTTTGACAAGCTTTCTTGTGGTTCTCATTTTGTGACTTTTTTTCGAAGATCTGAACATTTATATTTCAATTCATCATTCATGGATTTCTTCTACAAAAAGTTAAACAAATCCAAAACTACTACAACATTCATTTGTAGTGAAGAAAATAGATGGATACGGTTGTACAAAAAAAAAAAAAAATTAAAATGAGTACTATTTAACCTAACAGTCATATAATTTCGGATTTGAGTTTTTTTTGGTAGAGATGACATTTGAGAAAATACCTAAAAAATAGACGTTGAAGTTGAATTGTAAATATACATTATGGAGTGGGCCCTAACAATGTCTGTCCAAAAAATCCTATACACAAAGGAGATTAGCACTAATAGAAAGAAGCTTTCCTCTAATAGCCAGGTAATCAACCTCGATAAAAAAGCAAATAGTATAAGTAGAAGTCAAGGAAACCTGATTCATACGTCTAAATGTACACATAAACATGAAATATGGTATAGTGGATCACACATACGGCTTAAGAATATGCCTTTCTTAGCTTGCCAATCAAATAATACGAAGCGTTGGAGTGGTCTCTATAAATTGCATACATATACATTAAGAGAGCTGATATTAATACGTTTACTAGCCAATGATTTAATTTGTTTTAGCATACTAGAAGGACAACATATGGCAACAAAGAATTGCAGACCATCGTTCTTAATATGCTGTGTGCTTCTGATTGCTTTATTGGCCGGAGGTGAAAGTGTCGCGCCGAGAATAAACAAGGTGATGAAGATGCAACATGCATGCATATACACACACACACGCACAAGCTTAGAATTGAAAATTAATGTAAAATTGGTTTGTTATTATTTTTTGTGATTAGCATTGGATTCTAATTATTGTTTTGCACTTGCTGGACATATAGGCTATTTCTTAACCCATCAAATGCAATTGTTTTTCTAGTATGTTAACATTGAAAACTTGCTAGTCAATCAGTTTGCATTCTAATTACTATTTTGCATACAATAAATTACATCAGAAATTGGGAAAATGATCTATGTTCGATTCTTAATTGCTGATATGATCAATTTTTTGATACGTCGTCAATATTTAATTTTTATATCGTCGATATTTAATTTTGATCAGTTTAATAATTTATTTGATTTGTGATTATCATTTTAGCCAATTTCTCAAAAATATTTGTACCACATTTAATTGATAACACCTAGCTAGATGAAATAAAAATCTCACTTTTGACATTATATAGGAAAACTGTACGTACGCAGTTATAATTACTATTGAAACAACATGCATAAAAGGTGCCGGAACCTCAAACCACATAAGCCTGAGATTTGGCGACACAAACTCTAACGACATTGTGGTTCACCACTACCTAAACCCCAAGCACATAAGAAGGCTGGATCCAATAGAGCCTGACCTCCTTGACGATGTCCCTAGAAAACCATTTCAAGCCTGCGTGGTGGATGAGTTCCAAGTGAAGGGTCGATGCGTCGATTCGCCCGTCTGCTACCTCTATCTAAAACTGTCCGGAACTGATGATTGGAGACCTGGTTTTGCACAAATCCATGTTTTGGAGGGGTCTCACTCCCATCTCAGCTCGAATTACTTCTACTTCCACAAGTACTTGCCACGCCATGTTTGGCATGGTTTGGATGTGTGTGATGATAAAGAGGTCACTCCATTTGGGATCAAGCACAAGAGGAAAGTGTTTGCAAAAAGTTTCCAAAAAAGCCAGTGATGAAAAAATTGGGACGAATGCCATGATATAATTAATCATTAGTTACATGTATATCAAACTTTTTCCCCCAACTTTTTTGTTCTTATACTATATCAACAAAGTTGAAGAATTAACCCATATTTGTGAGATAAAAGAAGTTGGGTATAATGTATAGCATTGACATTAGGGTCAATTGCCACTAATATAAATAATTTTATTTGCAACAACAACAAAATAACTGTGCAACAAGAAAGAAATTCCTCGCTCCCCATTTCGTCCCTAAACATTTTTACTAAGAAATTACATAATTTTTCTCGTCAGGTCCTAGTAGTAAGCCCGTCAGGAAAAGTCTAATGCGAGAAATAACTTCCTCGTTGGTGGAAACTTTTTGCGTCAAATATTTCCTCGCTTAAAGTTCACTATTTTCTCACCAAAAGTTGATTCTGGATATTAGGCCATCTCCAACTGAAGGATCCAGAAGGCTGAAAATAGCCCGAAAATTGTCTCCAACTGAGGACTAGGCCAGAGGGCTGTGGAATCTGAGAAGGCCCCACGGAATCGAAGAGGGCTGGAGGGATGGCTGCATGTAGCCAGCCAGCCAGCCCGAGGCTGGCCAGAATTCAAATCAATCCTGTCGGTTAAAACTGACAGGAATACATATTTAGTATAAATGTATTACTGTCGGTTATACTAAATAATATGAATGTATTTATGTCGGTTTTAACCGACAGGATTGATTTGAATTTTTTTTTTACAGTTTTATTATTATTTTTTATTTATGAAAATTTTCCTATAACTTCTATTTTTTCATTTTTTTTAATTCTATTTTTTCCTATAACTTTTATTTTACAAAATTTGTAGTTTTTAACAACATTTAACAAATTATTAAAAATATTTCTAGTTTTTCATATTTGTTAAAAAAAACATTTAACAACATGAAACTTAAACAACATTTAAGTTGTAGTTTTTAAATAATAAATTATGTTTGGCCCTATGGCCCTCGGTTGGAGACGGTTTTTTGTGATAGAGCTAAAATGAGCCCTCTGGCCCTTTGGCCCTCGGTTGGGGACGGAAACAAATATGGCCATATATTGTTCATTAAAATATTAATATCTTGGAGGACTAGAGGGCTAAAACGAGCCCTCTAGCCAGCCATCGTTGGAGATGGCCTTACAAAAAACCTAAAAATCTTAACAATTTGATGAAGAAAGTGTAATTCCCTGCAAAAGATGAGTTTCAAAGAGAAAATGTTCCTGGCTATACCCTCTATATTTCCTCGCAGGGAGCAAAATTAACCCAATTTGAAATCGGTTTTTTTTTTTTTTTTCGTTTTGTTTAATGAAACCAAAAAAATCTTCACCATTTAACTTAGTACCAAACATATATTGCAAATTATTTTAGAATGTTTTAGAATGATAGAACTAGTCATTGTTTACCAACACTGGTAATATTAGAACATGAGGCCCTTTAATAGAGTGTAGCTCAATTACCAGGCCTTGCTCGTCTTAGGCATGGATCGGCCCTAACCACGAACACAGTTTCAACCGACAACCAACTTTACATTTTAATCTCCATTGTCTGATCCCATTTTAAAAGCATAGTTAACTACTTCAATGCATTAGAGTATAAGTAATTAGATAACGATTAACAATATTATTAAGAGTAGATAGCTTGCTAATCTCTCTCTGAAAATACCAATCATGTCTTTGCTTTTTACTTTGTTATCCCCTTATCATAAACAATAGTTTTCAAAATAAGGATAAAATAGTGATATACTGATTTTAAATAGTAACGAAATGGCTTACATGACACTAATTTAAGGGCTGGTTTGATATTGATGTGCTTTGGAAAACAACTATTTCTGCTATGCTGTGAGAATAAACAGCAAAGTGTTTAGTAAACTTTTTATTTTGTAAAAGTGCTTTTGGAAAAAGAAAAAAAAACAGTATTATAATGTTTGGTAAACTTTTATGTAAAACAACTGTGATTATGTGAAATAACCAAAAAGGATATAATACTAGATATGTCATTAATTTAATTTTCTTAACAAATAAAGGTGAATTACTAAATATACTTTATTTTTAAAAGAAAAATATTTATAAACTTTATCTTAAATATTAATTAGTATACCAAACTACTTCAATTGAAATATTTTAGACTGAATATCTAGGATTCATTAGTACAATATTGTTAATGTACTTGAAAGTAGTCTAATTAGATGCATTCATCAAACTTGCCGCTATTTTATTTCTTAATGCTTCTATCTTATGTGATCCTTCAACTTGATAATTTTGGTATTCTTCATCATCATCACTACTATTGCTCTCTTCACAAAAGTCCCTAGGTTCATCATAATGACGATCACGTTCAGAATACCTCCGTATGTAGTTATGAAGAGCCATTGAAGCAATGACAATCTTCACTTGCTTATTGAATGGGTAATTAGGCGTATCCCTTAAAACTGCCCATCTTTTCTTCCATACCCCAAAAGTTCGTTCAATGATGCTCCTAAGAGAATAATGCATGTGGTTGAATACCTCTTTATGACCCGTTGGTTCGGCATCCCTACAAAAATTTGGAAAATGATATCTTTCACCTTTACCTTTATATGTTCCCTTAACTCGATAACAAGGTTAATATCCCAACAGCACCATAGTATTAACCGGAAAAAGAAAAAGAAAAGTAATTATCCTGCCGTGAAACTCTTATCAACAATGAGACTGTGATAAAGCACTTCTGTTTATAAGGAACAGAAGAGTCCTTTAACTCGATAACAAGGTTTGATTAGTTTACTTCTAAAGACAAACGCGACTTTTCGCAACATATACATGGTTTTATGCAAAGTAAAACAAAATAGCATATATGACACTACATAGATTCAAACTCACACCAACATTCTGCTTTCATAAATATCTAGACAGGGTGCAAATAGAACCAACCTTAACCAACAACCCACACTTTATGCACAATGGTACACAAACATATACAATTTACAAAGACATGCATATGTGTGTTTGTGTGTGTCTCTGTATCTCTTTGAATAACTTGGTTATTCGAAAAACAAAACTACTGTAATGGTCATTGGTTACAATGCTGCAGAGGTTTTGATGTCAGTATATATGAAATGAATTGTTGATAAAAGTTCAACAAAACAACTTATTTAGCATACAAGGCAGTACTAGAACAGAACTCGCAGAAGCTGAGCCTAAGAGAAAGCTAACAGCAGAAAGAAACAGACGGAGACTCAAATAAATTGCATTACCGCAACTTCGGCATGATCAAACCATTGACATTACTTAGTTTGATTACTCATAACCATTGCCACATACAAACAACAACAACAACAAAGCCTTTTCCACCATTGCCACATAGTTCAGAAAAAAAAATAATAATAATTCAGTTCAATGTTGTGGCATTTTAAGCATCTTCGAGTGCATACAATTGTTCACAACTGAATTACTAAACAAAAAGTTTGATTATTTTGGTAAATAATACACGATAATTGATAACAAAGAGTAAAATTCGTCCCCTTTTGGAGACCCAATGATGATTACAAAAGCAAATCTTAATTGTCATTAGAGAATTAGAACACTAATTAAAGAACAACAATAACAAATCACAGCCTAACAATAATTTAAAAAAAAAAAAAAAAAAAAAACTAAAATTTAGAACAAACCCAGTAGGCAGTGAGTGGAGTACTGAGCAGTGAACCTGTCAATTGGTTTTCGGGTCCGGTATGGGGAACAACCCGGAACTGGTGCCTCTCGACGGCGAAAAGCCCAAGAACTTCTGCAAATTGGTCCGAATACTGGTCGAGCACAGAAAATACAAAAACACCATTGAACAGTCTGTCGCATCCTCCCCTTGCAGCCCTCTGTGGCTCATCTTCATCACCAACCCAAAGGGTTTGAAGGGTAATTTCGCCACCGCCTTCCCCTCGAACAGCGAGTTAAGCAGTCCGAAGACGACGAAGAGGACGAGGGCAACGACGGTGCCGGACTTGAACTTGAAGAGCGACAAATCGCAGCTGGATTCCTTGAGGCTGCTCCCGACGCGGTCGATCTTCTTGGTCTTGGACTTTTTGGTAATTTTGGCGGCGGAGGAGGAGTCGGTCTTCATGGTCTCGAGCTTCTTGGCGGCTTTGTCGATGGAGGAGCGGAGGGACTTGTAGGAGTTGGTGCGGTAGATGAGAACCCATGAGATCGCCTGGAGCGGAGGGACTTGCGAGAGTGAGAGAATTTACCGTTCATCTCTGTTTTTCAAATAAGCTGGTTTTTTTAAGTTGCTTTTTTCGGCTTCAGATTTTTGGCTTTTTTTTCATTTTAAATTTTGAAATAAAACTGATTTGAGATATTTTTCAAATAAGCTGATTTTTTTAACCTGCTTTTGTTCTATATTTTTTCATCAAAATTTTAACGGTTAAAATTTTTAAAATATAGAATATCCTGGAGGCTGGAACATACTAGAAATTTCCTTTCAATTTTACACAAGTAGAACAGAAGTAACAATCACACATTATTTGGCTTTTAAGTTTTAGCAACTAGTTCTAGGTCAGGTAGTATATGCTGTGATTTATTTTGAAGCATCTCTTACATTTAGTCCTCGATAATCAATGCTGGACCAAGATTTACACGCATGCATGCTAATCAAGATAAAAGTACTCATGGGACTTCTTTTTGCCCGATCAAGCTGTGAAAAATCCAAGAGTACGTGTGAATCATATTCATATATGTACTAGAAAATTCTGTTTAAGTCCGATAAAATTCATGAGTTTAATCCTAGTACACCACATGCAAGTGAATCGAATTACTTTTGCCTTTAGTTTCTCTTTTTGAAAGCCACAAAGTAGAAATGAATAGAACTACTCAGACTTGCAATTTATGTCAGAACTCAGAAAGTCTAGAGCTGTGTGCAACTTTTGATCAAGACAAAGAAGCGATGCAGTGATCTTGAATACCAATACAACGTATTGATTTTGTCTATGTACTAAAAGGTAAAAAGGATGGATCAATTCTTATGTATCTCATTAAATTCTTCTTTTGGTGGTAAAGAAATACAGGAAAACCTCTTTTGAAGTAACAATTTATTATAAATAATGAAATAACCTTCTTAAAGTCATAAAAGTTTTGGTCTCAACTTGGGAACAGTTATGTATTTGAATAAACTCCATATTGTAATAAGTTAGAATTTTTCTTGGTCCCATCTTAAGGAAACACGTCTGCACATAGTTATAATTGTCACTAAGTACAAAAAACGCAAAAAGTAAAATACTTGGCGCTCAAATTCCTATTTAGAATTTTTTTTTTTATGAAACCTCGACGGTACGAGGGGAATTTTATTGATAACAAAAAAGAAGTTACACCTAGTCAAGGAGGACATAAACCTAACCCCTCATAATACAAGAAAAAAATGGATAAAAAGTACATGAAAAAGAAGGGGGGGACATAAACCTTACCCTTCTAGAAACGTAAACAATAAAGATACAAGGAAAAGAAGGGGGGGACATGAAACCTAACCCCTCTAAAACCAAACGTAAAAGTCTAAACCTGCAAAAAAGATTAAGCAACATCACAAGGTTAAGAAAAAAAAAAATGAGTTAAACCTATACCACGATATGTAGATTAATTTGAGAAGCGGTAGTCAAGAAAGCTAGCATAGTCTAAAAACAAAGAAGCACGAGCCACCAATGGAGGGGAATCATGCCATACTAAAGTTGGAGAAGACAAGCCCATGTTAGCAAAATTGTCCGCAACAACATTTCCTCCAGAATATATGTGAGAGGCGTAGAAAGTCATCTTCCGAATGCGATCCAAACAAATAGACCATTGCGTACGAAGATGCCAAGGAGGATCAAAATCAATTGATTGGAGAGCAAAAAGAACACTAGAAGAGTCACTTTTCAACCAAAGGCAATGCTAACCTCACTGATATGCAAACTCTACACTAAAAATAATTGCTGATAATTCTGCAAAGAAAGAGTTGCGATGACCAATCCCTTGGCAGAAGCCACCAAGAAATTGACTATGACAATCCTTTAAAACTCCTCCACAAGCTATACGACCGGGATTTCCTTTGGACAAATCATCTGTATTAAGTTTAATCCAAGGAAACTAAGGAGAAGACCAAAGTAGAGGAAGAATAGTTGGCGCCTTGCAAGGGGGAATAGGCTGGATCCTCAAAGAAGAAATTATACGAGTGTCAAAACCTTGATAATAACCAGGAATAAACTTCCCACCATGAATGATCCCAAAATTGATAGGCATGCATAGACGATAGAAATAGATTGGGTGACCCTCAAAAATAAACTTATTTCGAGCTTTCCAAATAGTCAAAATAGTAGAGAGACCCTCAAATATCCAGAGATTGTGTTGTGCAACTGTTGGGAAAAGGGCTTATGTACGTAGGCATCCCAAAAAGCAACTAAAGAATCTGGAAAAGACAAAGAGGTAGCAAATTGACATGCTAGCCACCTTTTGAAGGATAATGTTACTGCTTCGCAAATTCATTTGATTCCCCATCAAGTATGTTGACAAGAATATATGATTTCTTGGCGGATGTCACGAACCAACAGATACGTCATAGATATCATTTTTGTTTATTAAGAATTCAACTTGTATCATTTGGATACAAAGTGTTGAATTGGTTAATTAAGTAATTAAGAACCTATGCGGAATGTCGTATTACAAACATATCCTAGTGTTTGGATTCTTAGGTATATATTTGGTAAGGAATATAGTGACACTGCTTATTGCATAGAGCTATCATCTATTTGACGTGAGTGCATGTCTACTGCTGATCGATTAGTTAATTGTAGGGCTCCATTAACATGAAACCCTTATGAAAGCGATTTCGACACAATTGCTTGTCTGCTTCTGATCAATCATTTGTAGGGCTAGCTCCATTAACTGGAAAGTGGAAACCCTTGTTAATCAATTATGTGAAACAATAAGTTCTACTTCATTTGCAGGGCTCCATTAACTTGAAAAAAATTAGTTTTTTTTCTCGTTAATCGTAGGTGTTACGATGTCAAATTGTGAATACAGCTGTTGATTGGGTGCTGGAATTTGAATATGCAGACGTAACATGCCATCCATTCAATCCGCGATCAGTATTCCATGGTGACATGCTACTGCACACCTAGAAGAAAACCATGCTGTTCTTGTTTTCATTAGAGTGGATTAACTTCCAGACGCTTAAGCTAAAGATAGGATCCCGTCTTCTTGGGCGGCTATGTAACTTTCGGGTTTCTTTTTCCCTGCGGCTGCGTGCATAGGTATGCTTTATCTCGGTTTGGTTGGTTTCTTCTGTATACTAGGAAATCTGAACTTTGTGCAACGACACGCCTTAGCCGAACAATTCAACACTCCTTGTTTGTTACCAAAAGTGTGGATTTAAAATAATGCAGGCCAGTCCTTTTCTGTTTTTGTTTCTTATATTCCAAGAAATGAAAAAGAACAGCAAGAATCTGCTGGTAAATACTATTGAACATTGAGAGGCATTGTACATTAATAATATAATTAGAGTGTTCAAGTAATTGTCTCACTCTTTTGCTCCCTTCAGCTATTCTTAGGAAAAATGCAATCACACTCAAACAATTTGATTTGGGAAAGTAATTAAAATGCAAAAAGGTACCAAAGAATAAACAAATATTAATGGGTCACAAAATTATTTGGGCAAGTTTCGGTCAGAAGAATGGGTTGAAAATATTCAGCATTTGGGAAGATCTGCAGGGGGAGGGAGCAGTTTTTGATTGGGAAGCTTGCCATCCAAGACTACCCAGCCCATCTTCAAGCCCCAGCTTGTGTGGATCTCCAGGTGGCAATGCATAAACCACACACCTGTGTATTGACACACGATACATTAACAATCATAATCAACAAAATCAACAATAGGAAAATATGATTTATCACCGTTACTAATCACATTAGTAACTATATTTCTGTCTTTACGTAAGTCTTACTTCTATGACCATGAGAAAATTCTTGTTCCTAGATGCCCGATTAGGGCACCAAAGTGAACGGTGTAAAATCTTTAGAGGTTACTTGATTGGACTGTCTTGTAGTCCAGAGTGTTGGACACATGAATTTCTCTCATAAGAGAGATGTGATTATTACTGTGATAGTACATAGTTATTGATTTTAATAATTACTTTTTTTGTCATTTCAATTAGTTACCTGGATTATCGGCAAGAAAACGGATAGCAACCCACCCACCAGAGGGCACACCCACAGTGTTCCTCTCAACAGGGTCAACCAAGTTGAACATTTTAGGGTCCTTATTGCGGTCAAAGTTCCCAAACCCTTGACCCACAACAAAGAAATTGAACCCATGAAGGTGCAGAGGATGGCTCTCAGCACCAAGAATGCTAGTGTCCTGCATCACCAGCTCCACCCTAGAATTAAATGGCAGCACTACCAGCTTTGTCCCATTGCTCACCATAGTATCATTTGGTGGGATCCCTGTATAGTTAAATGGGACTATGGGATTGGCTGGGAAGTCAGGACTGTAGACTCCACTTGATTGGCCAGAAAAGTGGGATTGGAGTAAGGCAGTGTTTGGCATTGCAAAAGAAATGTTGTTAATTGAGGCTGCAAACATTGTCCCATTGGGTCCTTGGCATGTTTGGTTGTTTTGGCTACAAGGGTTGGTTCCAAGGCCTATGGTGAAGAAAAAGTTCTTATCAACTTTTTGGGGGACATTAGCTGGGAATTGTTGGGTGTTCAAGCTACGGAGTTTGTTGCCGAATTTGGTTGCGAATGATGTGTCATTCAGGGCGGGGAGCTTTGGTTTGAAGAGCGGAAGTCTCTTCGTTGTTAGGTTTTTGGTTTTGGAGGGCGATTCGTACTCTAGAATGCCAGCAACTGTAGAGTTGTCAAATGTGCCTTGGCCAGTCACATATGGCCTAGCAGTCATGAAAAATGTGGCGTTTGGGAAGTTGGGTTTGGTCTTGAGAAGAACATTTGTGGTTTGGCCGGGGGCAATGAGAATTGTGCTAGTCTCAAAGGGTTTGACATAAACAGCGTCGGCTTCTACTACTTTGAGGGTGTGATTTGCAATACTGAAGAAAAGCTCATCGTTGAGTGCTGCGTTGATTAGCCGGAGAAGATAGGTCTTGCCGGGTTGAACCTTCAGCTTGAATGCGTCTGTAGAAAAGAGCCACAGTACAAAACAATTGAGATGAAAGTAACATAAATTTTCCGTGCATGACATGTTCTATACTATTGAATGGAAGCACCCTGGATACTTTTGATACTATATCGATAACATGTTGATATTTTTTGTTGGTTACATTGATATTGACACATTATCAACGACAATCAACAATTTATATGACTTCCGCTCCATATTTTGATACCTTTGGCAGAACAATTGTATAGGGGCCCTGGGAGTCCATTGATGGTATAAGCATCAGAGACATTTGGACCTCCACCTGTTTGCAAGGCCTGGCTAATTATGGCTTCAGGGTCTGCATTCCACCACTCACCTGTATTTTAGGTATAAATTATATAGCTTTTATTGGCAATTATATGCAATATTATAGGCAGAAAATATATTTGAAATTAGAATTAGTACCAACTGGTAGACTTCTGTTACGTAAATACACACACACACACACACACACACACATATAGTTAAATGTTAACTACCAAAAATAATTGGAACCTCCTTGTAGGGTTTAGTGAAAGGGTAAGGCACACCGCGCTTGGGAAGTATGATCAAGGGACCATAAACAGTTGATCTGAGCCATGAAATGTGAGCATGCCAAAAAAGAGTGCCTCTTTGCCCAGTAATGGTGAAATTGTAGACATAACTGTTGCCCGTTTGTATGGGACATTGGGTCACATATGCAGGGCCATCGGCCCACCCCGATCGAAGTTGTCGAATACCATGCCTGGCAATTTAAAGAAATTAATTAACATTATTAGTCAATATTTATTTAGATTAATTATGCATGGTGATTGGGTGTAAATTTTAAACAAAAAATGATTAGTTTCTATATTGCTTATGAAGTTGTAGTTGATGATTACCAGTGGATAGAGATGTTGTTTTGGACGTGGTTAACCACTTTAATTAGGAGTTGATCACCCTCTCTAGCAATGATTCTAGGGCCAGGAAATTGCCCGTTCACTGTTATTATGGTCTTTGTGTGACACAATCTTGTCACGTTTCGTAGTTTGATCTGTAAAATCATTTAAAAGGATAAACATAAGAACATAAAAGGAAAGGAAGAAATGGTTGCATGCATGCATGCAAGGACTCTAACTTCATGTATGTGACAAGCTTAACATGTTTGACAAGAGTATACTCCCTTGTGGGTGCGTGTGTTCACATATATATGTACAACTAGCTAGTATATATGTTATGACATATATATGCATTTCCACATACTTGAAACTTGTAGTTTCTGGTTATGCCAGCAAGAGCTTGCTGAGGAATAACACAAAACGTTATGAAGGAGAAGAGAAAGAGCCTAAGAAATGGTGGTGTTGAAAGAAGATGAACACCCATTCACTCTCTCTCTCTCTCTCTAGATCTCTCTCTCCTTTTTCTGCAAGAAAGTGAGAAGCTGCTACAATCGAGTGCGTGTTCAAGGAAAGATTTTGGGTGTGTATATATAGAGGAGAGGGAAGAGTAGTGTTTGGTCGAGTAGGTGTGTGGTCATAGAAATTAGAAATATAGTATATTACTTTTCTGGAGGATACAGGAAATTGTAGCAGAAGAGCTTGATGAATTAGCTATTATATTACAGGGATATGCATATACGGTTGTTAGAACAACTTTAGAGTGGTGTCAAAGACAATCAAATATTTCTGTTGACCTCTCTCCTTTGTTTTCAAGTCTAACCTTTCCTAAGTATTTCCACGTCCCTCTGCATAAATGGACGTGATTTTGACCAACTTAATATTAATTACTTTCCAGGCTTAGCAACAACTATGATTCTGTCACGAAAGGTAACACGCATAAACAACTCTTCTTTGCATGCATGTACACACAAGTCGTAAGGGAACTAATGATGAATATATGTTATGTGAAATTTATTGGCAACTTGCATGTCGCTTTAAGTGTCAGCAATTTGTGTCCGGGATTCTTATTATAGTAAGAAGGGTTCAGGGTTGATAAACAAAGTGATCGCGTGAATCATCCGGATAAGTAAACGAAAACTAAAGACATTCTACTTAAAAGTAAAAGAAAAATATATAACTAAACTGTAGTGCTAGTAACTGTGATTACACTTTTGAGTATTTCATATCGTAAGGATGCAATTAAAGATTGAGCTTACTTCTGTTGCACCAATTATATATCCTGATTTGGCCATCTTTCTTTGTCTATAAAGTATAAACTAAATGTCATGAACTCTTAATAACCTTTATATTATTCATAAAATGACTTTAACCATTCTTTTAGACGAGGGGCTTCTGAATTTCATGGAATTTAGGCTAAATTTGTTAGGAATTCACTTTAAAAATTAGATAGACTTGAAAATAACTAGATACAATACATTGGATTGAGAACTTTCAAGGTGTCATTTTGAATGTTCTTAATTTATTTAGTGTCTTTGTAATGCATCTTTAGTATTTGGAAAATGGAGATTAGCCTAATTACTTATAAGTACATGCAACGTCTCTTCTCTCTCCTATGTGGGATTCATAATCTCAACTCGCCCCTTCACGTGTGGCGAAATTTCAAGTCTAACACATGAACAACACAAATTAGATGAGCGGAGCACGTGTGGCCGTTGGGCTTCACACATGTGACAACTTGCTCTGATACCATGAAGAAAGTTGAGGTTCCACCATAAAAACCAATTGGCAATATGGAAAATAGTCTAATTAATTATAAGCACATGCAAAGTCTCTTTCTCCCAGTTCATAATCTCAACACTTGATGCCTAGGTATGCTTGACCGATTTCTTCGTTTAAAAGAATTCTAAATGATTTTGTTTCTGTAATCTTGTGCACTATCTATACATTAATTAAATTGGTCTATAAATATATTTAAGTTCTTCTGCCAACAAATTGAATTCAATGTAAATGCGTTTACTTTAAATATATTAGGAACGATTTAGTTTGGTAGCGCCATTGTTTCTGGTGGATTGGTGCTCCATTTCTTCTTTTCTTTCTTTGATTAGACACCTACATTGTAGTGCATGCTAGACATACAACACGAAAACGAGTTAATTTTGTTTTCTATAAATTCGGGGTTGTTATTACGAAAATATAAACCCTTTGTTGGCAGATTTTTTTGGGATGAAACTTCAACCCTTAGTTTAATTGGTTGTCTACTTGGTTGAAATATAAAGACGGAAAAATTAAACACAATTAGTTATCTAAGACGCCATGGAGAAAAATCATACAGAATCAATACTTTCATATTCAGCCTCTCACATTAGAATATTTGATACTTTTACAGTGTGTCCCCTCAACCTTTTTCTCCCCTCAACTCCATAGGAATCAGTACAAGAATTATTGAAACATAATTGATCAGATAATACATGAAAAAATTAAAGTTGTCAGTAATAAAAGAAGGGTTATAAATAATGACAGTAGTTTCTCGTCCAAAAAATGCAGCTTGGAATGAGTCAAACATTAACATGTGGGAAGATCCGCCGGGGGAGGAAGCAACTTCTGGTTGGGAAGCTTTCCATCTAGGACCAGCCAAGCCATCTTCAAGCCCCAACTAGTGTGGATCTCCAAATGGCAATGCATGAACCATACACCTGCAAATACATTTTTGATCACTAAAGTATATTAGACGAAATAGCTTTGATTAAATTCTATATGTTACATCTTATAGTCAGATTTGCAACACTATATTATACTACTGCACTTTATTAATTTACTCACCGGGGTTATCTGCTAGGAATCGTATGGCAACCCATCCACCAGAGGGCACACCCACGGTATTTCTTTCAACAGGGTCAACCAAATTGAAGTTTGCAGGGTCTTTATTCCGGTCAAAGTTCCCGAACCCTTGGCCAACAACAAAGAAATTAAATCCATGCAGATGAAGAGGGTGGCTTTCGGCGCCCAGAATGCTTGTGTCCTGCATGACCACCTCCACACTAGTGTTATATGGAAGTACCATTAGCTTTGTACCATCGCCCACCATAGTATCATTAGGTGGGGTGCCTGTATAGTTAAATGGGATTATAGGACTGATTGGGAAGTCAGGGCTGTAAACTCCATTTGATTGCCCAGAGAAGTGGGCTTGAAGTAGAGCAGTTGTTGGCATTGCAAAAGAAACGTTATTAACTGAGGCCGCAAACATTGTTCCATTAGGTCCCTGGCAGGTTTGGTTATTGCTGCTGCAGGGGCTGGTTCCAAGGCCTATTGTGAAGAAAAAGTGTCTGTCAACCTTTTGGGGGACATTAGCAGGGAATTGTGCGTTGGCTAAGCTACGGAGTTTGTTGCTGAACTTTGTTGCAAACGATGTGTCGTTTAGAGCAGGAAGAATTGGTTTGAAGAGCGGAAGCTTCTTCATTGGGAGTTTAGTGTGGAGGGCTTTAGAGGTTGATTCGTACTCTAAAATACCAGCAACAGTAGAGTTGTCAAAGGTTCCTAGTCCAGTCACGTACGGCCTGGCAGTCATAAAAAATGTGGCACTGGGGAAATGGGGTTTGGTCTTGAGCAGAACATTTGTAGTCTGCCCTGGGGCAATCAGAACCGTATCAGTGTCAAAGGGCTTGACATAAATGGCGTCGGCTTCTACCACTTTGAGGGTGTGGTTTGCTATGCTGAAGAAGAGCTCGTCGTTGAGTGCTGCATTGATTAGCCGGAGAAGGTAGGTCTTCCCAGATTGAACCTTTAGCTTGAATGCATCTGTATAAAGACCGCCATATATATACAAAGTTACTCATGCAAGTTATAAATCACGAAATTATCATATAATTTCATTTTTCCTTAATTTGATACCTTTGGCGGAACAGTTGTACAAGGGCCCTGGGAGTCCATTGAAAGTATAAGCATTGGAGACATTTGGTCCTCCACCTGTTTGCAAGGCCTGGCTAATAACTGCCTCAGGGTCTGCATTCCACCACTCTCCTGTATTCACATTGTATAGCTTTTGTTAGCATATAATTGATAAGACATAAATTTTTATGTATGCTTATTAGTACGTCACATTTGGTGAGTAGTCTTATGCAGATATGAAGCATTACCGAATATGATTGGAACCTCCTTGTAGGGCTTGGCGAATGGGTAAGGTACACCGTGCTTGGGAAGTATGATCAAGGGACCATAAACAGTTGATCTAAGCCATGAAATATGAGCATGCCAGAAAAGAGTGCCTCTTTGCCCTGTAATGGTGAAGTTGTAGACATAACTGTTGCCTGATTGTATGGGACATTGGGTCACATATGCAGGTCCATCAGCCCACCCCGATCGCAATTGTCGAATGCCGTGCCTGGTGGTTTAAATGATTAAGTAACCTCCCTTTTTATCAAGATTCAAAATGCATGGCATCAAATTTAAGCTAGCACATATACTTTCTTTCCGAACTTGTTATAAGTTAATTATAACCGTACTATTAATTACCAGTGGATAGAGATGTTGTTCTGAACATGATTAACCACTTTAATAAGAACGCGATCACCCTCCCGAGCAACAATTTGAGGCCCCGGAAACTGCCCGTTTACCGTTACAATGCTCTTTGTGTGGCAGAGTCTTGTCACATTCTGCTGTTTGATCTATAAAATCATACAAAAGACAGAAAATAAGAATCCCGAGGGGTGTGTGTGTAAACACATTCAAACAGGAACCTATAATTGTCAAATTGTTTGACAAAAGAATATCTTGTGTACGTATAGACATACATCAAACTTGTAGTGCCTCGTTATGCTTGCAAAAACATGCTGAGGAATGAGACACAACGTAATGAGAGATAAGAGAAAGAGTCTAAGAAATGCTGGTGATGACAAAAGAGAAACACCCATTTTACTGTCTCTCCTTTTTTGGGCGGAAGAAGGTGAGAGATATGTAGGGTTTGGATGAAACTGAAGCTGCTGCAATGGAGTGTATTGAATGAAGGTTTAGGGTTGTTTATAAATAGAGAGGGGAAGAGCTTCATGAGTTTTGGTATATATTTTAATATTTGTAGGATGCAATTGCTAGAACAACTTTATAAATAGAGTGGTGTCAAAGACAATCAATTTCTGTTGACCTCCTTTCCTTTTAAGTCGATCCTTTCCTAAGTATTCCACATCTCTCCATCTTCTGATGAACTCAAAAATGGACGTGATTTTGACCTACTAAAATATTATTAAGCTTAGTAACAAATATATTATTATTTTGGTGATTGATGAATCTATTAATTAGTAGATGGCATCTGTACTTGCAGATGCACTAAGCCATACAGAAATCAGTTTACTTAATTTGCAAGTCTGGCTAAATAGTGAAACTGTCCTAGGAGAAAACAAAAAAAAGTAGATATTTCCAATTTCAAATACTGGTTCTCCTAATTTTTCATCGAGTTTTCTTAAGTTTACATGTGCTTGAATGACGCATATTCATATAACGATTGTGAGTTACTGTATCACGAGTTCACACATTATGTAAATTCTTTTGTATTATATATATTTAGCATCTTCAATAGGGAAAGGCAAATTTGAGATGCAAAACCATATTTTCGTCTCATTTTACATTTACGACAAATGTAAATGAAAGTTCTACTTTAGGGAGGGTTGTAAATTTGGGATCCTACTTAATTTTTTCTTTTTGGTTACTGGGATCCATCACCAAAAGACGTAGCAAAAAAGTAAATTTAGGTTTTTTTTACATTTTTTGATAGATAACATTACACCATAGGAGAATTTTCTAGCAAAGAAAGGATGTACAATGCCCATAAGCAGCGTTGAAGCCACCTAAGCAAACTTAAAAGATACTTAACGGAATAGACAAAAATCCTACCAAAGTGAAGCAAATATTGAATTTTTTGGGGTAAATTGGTAAAAATATAATTTTAGGAGATAAAGTGGGGTTGAAGTCGAGAGCCGGTGTTGGAGGTGTGCAAAAGGTGATGTAGCACAGGGACCCGAATTTCCGAGGGCCCCCAAAAAATTTTATCCTTCTATATATTACATATGTGTAAATTTTCTAATAAAAAAAAAGAACTTTTTGACTAAAAAGAAAAATTATCATCATAATTTTTATTTATATTACAATTGGTTAAGTTGAGTGTATACTTAATATATTAATTTTCCACTTTTCTCTAACAACAAGAATTTATATATTACTTTCTTCCACTTTTCTCTAGGAAAAAAAAAAATACCTAACTTGTGTATTACTTTTTTTCCACAAACACAAGCGTATTTCTGTATCTCTTTTTCAGTTGTGCTCCTTTTTTTTTCATGGATGGACCCTAAATCATGGCAACTGAATTCAATTAGTAAGAGTGAGATGCTAATTTTAATTAAATTTAAATATTGATGGTTGAATTTCGTAGTCTAAATAGCTCTGTTATGTCGTGGACAATATGCTATAGGTTAATTTATTCAAAAGCAAGTTTTGGACCTCATGTATTCCATATGCAATGCAACTTTCTCACTTACACTGTTTAATCGTAATGACAAATTAAGCAGATTAAAACATTGCTATATGAAGCTGTCGTTGTTAATATTCGTTCTTTAAATCATTATCTCATGGATGAATGGTATCAATACGGAAACCTCATTTGACGTGATTTTGTCTTAAGCAAAGCTATCTACGCATGCACTGCATGTCGTGATCGAATTCGAATGTGGATGGTAAGATTTCATTGTATATACTGCTCCCGTTGATATATACATATATATCGTCGTGACTAGAGCTAACCGCCTGCTGTTGCACCTACTACAGGTTTTAGGTTTACCTATCTAGATATTTAATTTGTTCTTAATTTCAAGGTAACAAGTATTTTATTAATCATATTAAAAAAAAAAAAAAAAAACCATCATCCATTTAGAATACAATTTTATGATTATAAACGCAACAGAAAAACAATACAAAATCTACCTCACATAACTACATTTAACCAAACGGAAAGGTAATCCTCACAAGGACAAAACCTTGCATCTCTTTCTGATGCTCCTTTGGCAAAGAAGCTTTGCTATGAGACATCACAAAGAAGTCCTCATAATCCTTTGCCAGCGAATAAACAACGTACCACAACAAAACAAAACAAAAAGACGACACAACACAAAATAAACTTTTCAGAGGTACGATTCCTCAATTACGGAAGACCCACACCTAACTAATAGGAAAGCTAAGCTCACAAGGCTTATTTCTTACAAGTCAGACCTAACACTGTCAAGACACAGAAGGTAAACATCATACCATGACATAGGGGCTTTTGTTCTTAACTAATTAGTTTCTTGATCTCATGATCACTACAATTAACCAACTATTAAAATATGGCAATTGTCACTTAGTACTACGGTCTAGTGGTATTCCTTTTCACTTATAAGTGAGAAGTTTTAGGTTCAATTCTCGCCAAAGGCGAATTTGATTCACATTATTACTAGCCCATTGTGAGGCTAAGCTCAGTCATCCCCCTTAGTGTAGATAATATCGTTTGTTCAAAAAACAAAGTATACATGGCAACTAAATTACCCGGCCCTAATTGAAAGTGTGGCTAATTAAGTTGTGATGAGCACAATAAGAAAATAAGGAGGGGGACGTATTCAATTGAGACTTTGAGGGATTTTAGAAGGAATTGGAGAGATTTTGTAATGTATTTTAAGTATCCACAAATCTCACATCTCCCCATGAGATTTCAAGGGAATTAAATTAAAATTTTATATGAAATCTCTACGAATCAATTAAACTTTATAAAAATCCATGAATTTATAAATTCATTAAAGTCTATCAAATTCTCAATTGAATACATTCCCCCCTAAGATAGAGCCTCTGTTTACACTCAAATAATTTCTCTCCACAACTAGCAAATTAATGCAAATTTTTTCTTCCAATAATACCCTTGCATGAAAAGGACTAGTCTCCATCTCTTCAAATCCTTTTTTTTTTTTTGGGTCCAAAGGTAAAGTTTCATCATCAACAAAAAAAAAAAAACATTAACAAATTGGGATTCAAATACAAGCAAAGCCCAAAAACTAAGATTTGAATTCCACAACTAGCCCAATCAAAAGAACGAGCCAGAACAAACAAATCAACAACAAAAAACCCTAAGTACACAGCCGTCGTCAACATCACCGCCGACCACGAACCAACACCTCTTGCAAGCACAGGAATCCACCCAAATGAAGCCTCCAAATCGGAAATCAAGAAGGTTCCACCCACCTCCATCATGCCACAAGACTCAAATCCGCAACCATCAAGTTAATGAAACTCGTGGGAAGAACCTCTCACAAGTAATCGTGCCAACAAAGGCACATAGATGGAAGGTGGTGGTGTGACTGTAGACATCGAAATTTCAGTAAAACAAATGTTCACCAATGCATTAAAGTTTTGACGTGTCAAGGCATACATGGCATACGCCACGTGTTGTACAAATTGTACACATGGTGTGTGACTCAACAAAATAGGAAGAAATACCCTTGAAGGATTAAACAAGTTTTTCTTCTCATTTTGGGCAATGACAAGGCAAGTACATTTCAATCCATTGAGGATCAAAACAAGTTTTTCTTCTCATGTTGGGCAATGACAAGGCAAGCATACTTCAATCCATTACGGATCAAAGCAAGTTTTTCTCATTTGGGCAATGACAAAGCATACACATTTCAAGTTTAAAATGGTGTTAAGTGGGAAATTAAGCCATAAGTTACACCACTTCAAGTTTAAAATGGTATTAAGTGGGAAATTAGGCCATAAGTTACACCACTTCAAGTTTAAAATGGTATTAAGTGGGAAATTAGGCCATAAATTACACCACTTCAAGTTTTAAATGGTATTAAGTGGGAAATTAGGCAATAAGTTACACCACTTCAATTTCAATATTGCATTAAGTGGGAAAATTAGGCAATGGTGCTTGGAAAGGAAAAAAATATTTTGTGGTGGTGATTCATTCTCAAAGCCTATAAATAGGCTTCTCCATCAAGGTATCAAGCATGAAGGAATTCACAAATACATTTCTCTACTCCAAAATTAGAAGAGGAATTCCCCAAATCCTTGAAGCTTTGAAACTCCAAAGCTTCCAACCATCCAAATTCCCAAGAATTCCGAAGGATCAAGAAAGCCCTCTTCATTCTTCGTCAAATCCTCCTTCAAGATCAAGCCCCGACGGCCCTTGAAGAACTTACACCAACTCAAGATCAAGCCCCGACGGCCCTTGAAGAAAGTGTTCATTGTTCATCATCCGTTCATCCTAAGCTCAAGCCCTAACGGCTCTTTGGATCAACAACATCAACAAATCCACACGTCCAACCGTTCTTTAAGATCAAGCCCAAAAGCCCTTGAAGAACACACAACTATTCTTCAAGATCAAGCCCAAAAGCCCTTGAAGAAAACCAACTGTTCATTCAAGATCAAGCCTCGACGGCCCTTGAAGAAAACCAACCGTTCTTCAAGATTAAGCCCAAAAGCCCTTGAAGATCCGCTCATCCATCAACCTTCAAGATCAAGCCCAAAAGCCCTTGAAGAAATCCACACAACCATTATTCAAGATCAAGCCCCAACGGCCCTTGAAGAAAGCGTTCATCATTCATCATCCGTTCATCCTAAGATCAAGCCCCAACGGCCCTTTGGATCAACGACCTTAACAAACCCATACACCCATTCTTCAAGATCAAGCCCAACGCCCCTTGAAGATCCATTCATCAACTGTTCATCCTTAGATCAAGCCCCGACGGCCCCTTGGATCAATAAACAAATCCACACATCTATTCTTCAAGATCAAGCCTAAAAGCCCTTGAAGAAAACCAACTGTTCATTCAAGATCAAGCCTCGACGGCCCTTGAAGAAAACCAACTGTTCTTCAAGATCAAGCCCAAAAGCCCTTGAAGATCCGCTCATCCATCAACATTCAAGATCAAGCCTCGAAGGCCCTTGAAGAAACTTCCATCAACCTTCAAGATCAAAGCCACAAAGGCCCTTGAAGAAACTTACAACTGTTCATCCAAGATCAAGCCTCGACGGCCCTTGGATCAACAAATCTACATCTTACGAAGATAGAATCAGAGGACCAAATTCGAGAGAGATCGTAACCCCAAAATCATAAACACAAAAATATTATTTTGTACACGTTATTCTTGTTTCTTGTTTCAAGGAACTTTCGTGTTCACAGTGACCACCCGAGCAAGAGTTCTACACACCTTCCAGGATAGCCGAGAAACGCATTTAGAGGAACCGATTGTAGATCTGAGAAGTAATGGGATCAGGAGGGGCCAAAACCATTGGGGGTAGGTAGAGAAACGGTTGAAAGGTGACATGGATGTTAGAAAACTGCAGGAGAAGAGAAAGAAGATGATCGAGATTAAGAAATTTCCAACGAAGGCCAAGGTTCCGTTAGATCCAAGGCAAGAGAAGGAAGAAAGAAAGGCCGGAAATAGACGACAACACAGAAAAAGAAGAGAAAAAAAAGGAAGAAAAAGGGAGGACTGCCACAAAAAAAAAAAAAAAAAAAAAAAAAAAAAAAAAAAATTCCATAGGAGGTATACCAAAAAAAATTCCAAGTATAACATGTTCTTTTGCACTTCTAAAAATTTAGGAAGTTTTACGAAAAGATCACGGTACTGTTCATTTTAACGAAAAATCACATTTTTACACTAAAAAGTTAATCCTGGTATTATAACATTTTACTCTTTATTTTATCCTTATCATTAAAACTTAAAGTTTTTAAACCATTTTTATTAGTTTTTCTAAAAATTTATGTGTTGGTGTTTTGTTGGCAAACCAGCCCACGAGCACATATAGGAAGGTTTCATATAAATTACCGAACATATATTTTGAATTTGTTTTTGGAAGACATTGCTCCGTAAAGACCCTAACAAAGATCAAGAAGAACGTTCGACAGACATTGGCTGAAGATTTTGCTCAACCAGTCATGGGTTTCTAATTCGAAACTAGAAAATTTCAATATTTCAGCCCCAAATGTTATATAACCATTCAGATATTTAATTTTAGTCACAATATAATCCAATCTCAAAACCTAAGAGTATGGATTTACATAATAAGTTATTTCTTGATGTGCTTAGATGCTGGTGATGATTGATGAAGGTTTCGTCATTGTTGGGTAATGGATGCTAAGTTTGATTTCGAATTTATTGTGAGATGAAGGATAATAGAAGGTTAAAGTTGATTTTATTATACAAGGGGTAATTTGGAAAACACGACTTGGTGAGGAGTAAATAGATACAACTAATGGCAAAGCCATGAATTTTCACAAGGGTGGGCCAACATTTTTCTCTTTTTCAACTATAGAGACTTGCTTCATCTATCTACAAGAAAAATGAGCAACAATTATCTTAATTAGTAACTATTTTAGTAGTTGTTGCTCAGATAACAGTGATACTGTCAATGAAAAAATGGTAACAAAAGTCAGATACATATGGTAATACATTAGTCATCATTGTTGTATAGCTCTTACCTACTTTTTGGCTTTTTGTCAACTTTTTTCCTTTGGCAACAACATTGTCCCCTCAATAGTAGATACGAAAATAGTTACTAATTAGGCTAATTGTTGCTCACTTTTCTTGTAGTGTAAGGAGTTGTAAAGGTAGAGTAGACAACTTTTAGTTCGGTAGGGTGGGATAATTTTCACTTAGCGATGAAGCCCACCTAGCCCAAGGGTGACTCTGCTCTTGGTTAAAATTCTTCAATTTTGTTAAGTGAGGAGATAAAAGTTGGTTGTGAATAGAAGCTGAGTTTAGAAATGAAGGCTCCATTACATGCATTAAAGAAAGCAATCGAGTAAGTACAAAAAAAAAGGGGGCATCCTAGGTTAATCAGGTATGGAATCCAGTGTAATTAGGATGGGGGATACACATTTTTTGACACGCTTTCTTGTGGTTCTCATTTTGTGACTTTTTTTGATGATCTGAACGTTTATATTTCAATTCATCATTCATGGATTTTTTCTACAAAAAAGTTAAACAAATCCAAAACGACTACAACATTCATTTGTAGTAAAGAAAATAGATGGATACGGTTGTACAAAAAAAAAATACTAAAATGAGTACCATTGAACCTAACAATCATATAATTTCGGATTTGAGTTATTTTTTATAGAGATGATCTTTGAGAAAATACCTAAAAAAATAGATGTTGAAGTTGAATTGTAAATATACATTATGGAGTGAGCCCTAACAATGTCTGTCCAAAAAATTCTATATATAAAGGAGATTAGCACTAATAGAAGATGCTTTGCTCTAATACCCAGGTAATCAACCTCGATAAAAAGCAAATGGTACAAGTAGAAGTCAAGGAAACCTGATTCATACGTCTAAATGTACACATAAACATGAAATATGGTATAGTGGATCACACATACGGCTTAAGAATATGCCTTTCTTAGCTTGGCAATCAAATAATACGAAGCGTTGGAGTGGTCTCTATAAATTGCATACATATACATTGAGAGAGCTGATATTAATGCGTTTACTAGCCAATGATTCAATTTGTTTTAGCATACTAGAAGGACAACATAAGGCAACAAAGAATTGCAGACCATCATTCTTAATATGCTGTGTGCTTCTGATTGCTTTATTGGCCGGAGGTGAAAGTGTCGCGCCAAGAATAAAATGAAGAAAGTTGGGGTTCCACCATAAAATCAATTGGTAATATGAGAAGTAGTCCAAAATCATTTAAATACATAGCAAACCTTGTCCCTCACTGATGTGGGACAACTTTCAACACGCTCCCGCACGTGTGGCAGATTTTCAAGCCTGCACGTGAACAACAACTGGGTGACATAGAGCGCATGTAGCCGTTAGGCTTCACACGTGGACAACCTTGCTTTGATATCATGATTAAAGTTGGGGTTCCACCATAAAACCCATTAGCAATATGAGGAGTAACCTAAGACCATATAAGTACATAGCAAACTTGTCCCTGGGACAACTCTCAACACACGTCCGCACGTGTGGCTGATTTTCATTTGATACCATGATGAAATTGAGGTTCCACCATAAAACTAATTGGCAATATGAGGTGTAGCCCAAGATCATACAAGCACATAGCAAACTTTGTCCCTCACTAATGTAGGACAACTCTCAACATAAACAAGGTGATGAAGATGCAGCATGCATGCATATACACACACACACGCACTAGCTGAGAATTGACAATTAATGTAAAATGGTTTGATATTATTTTTTGTGATTGGCATTGTATTCTAATTATTGTTTTGCACTTGTTGGACCTAGGCTATTTCTTAACCCATCAAATGCAATTGTTTTTCTAGTATATTAACATTGAAAACTTGCTAGTTAATCAGTTAGCATTCTAATTACTATTTTGCATACAATAAAGTACATCAGAAATTGGGAAAATGATCTATGTTCGATTCTTAATAACTGATATGATCAATTTTTTGGCACGTCGTCAATATTTAATTGTTACATCGTCGATATTTAATTTTGATTAGTTTAATAATTTATTTGATTCGCGATTATTATTTTAGCCAATTTCTCAAAAATATTTGCACCACATTTAATTGATAACACCTAGCTAGATGAAATAAATATCTCACTTTTGACATTATATAGTAAAACTGTACGTACGCAGTTATAATTACTATTGAAACAACATGCATAAAAGGTGCCGGAACCTCAAACCACATAAGCCTGAGATTTGGTGACACAAACTCTAACGACATTGTGGTTCACCACCTAAACCCCAAGCACATAAGAAGGGTGGATCTAATAGAGCCTGACCACCTTGACGATGTTCCCAGAAAACCATTTCAAGCCTGCGTGGTGGATGAGTTCCAAGTAAAGGGTCGATGCGTCGATTCGCCCGTCTGCTACCTCTATCTAAAACTGTCCGGAACTGATGATTGGAGACCTGGTTTTGCACAAATCCATGTTTTGGAGGGGTCTCACTCCCATCTCAGCTCGAATTACTTCTACTTCCGCAGGTACTTGCCACGCCTTGTTTGGCATGGTTTGGACGTGTGTGATCATAAAGAGGTCACTCCATTTGGGATCAAGCACAAGAGGAAAGTGTTTGCAAAAAAGCCAGTGATGACAAAATTGGGACGAATGCCATGATATAATTAATCATTAGTTACATGTATATCAAACTTTTTGTCCCAACTTTTTTGTTCTTATACTATATCAACAAAGTTGAAGAATTAACCCATATTGTGAGATAAAAGAAGTTGGGTATAAATATAGCATTGACATTAGGGTCAATTGCCACTAATATAAACAATTTTATTTGCAACGACAACAAAATAACTGTGCAACAAGAAAGAAATTCCTTGCTCCCATTCATCCCTAAACATTTTTATTGAGAAATTACATAATTTCTCTCCAGGTCCTAGTAGCAAAGACGGATCTACAGAGGGACCTGGAAGGTCCCAGGACCCCTCGGCCATCCTAAAATGCTGCTAGAAATTTTCCGGAAGACCCCTCGTACTCGAACACGAGGCCTGTGCAGACTGTCAGTGTTGCTACAGCCTTGCAGCAGTAGGTTGCAGGTTGCAACGGAGAAGAAGACAACAGGGGAGAAGAAAGAAAATAGGGCATTTAAAAAAATTGGTCCAAAACGCAGTGTTTTGGCCCTTTTTTTTCCCTTTTTTTTTTTTTTTTTTTTGTTAAACCAATGAGACAAACGTTTGCAATTGGTCCACCATTTGCAACATGATTACATAATCTTTTTGAAAGTCTAGCCCCACATGAATGTCCCGAGAGTCCCTTTCACTTCTCCAGTTCTCCTTTCCCTGTTCCACTGCTTTTCCCCCTAATCCCCCCATCTTTCTTATATTCACCCAAAACCCTAAATTTCTAATCCCACCCAATCCCATATTATAATTACATTACTCCAATATTATACCTCCACTTGTTTCAATTCTCCAAGCCACCACTATTTGGTTCCAAATTCAAGTAAGTTTTTTGGTATTCTAATCTAATCTCAATTAAATTATATTAGATATTGGTGGAGATTTTTAGTCTATTATTGATATGATTGTTGATATGTTTTATGTTTGTATACTCATTTTATAATTGAAATTTAGATGGAATTTTTGTTTATTGGTTGATTGGTATATGTTTTGTGTTTTTGGTTAAATGTGTAGTTTAGAAATAAGAAATATGGAAAGATTTTTCAAGCCAAAGCCAATAGCACCATCTACTTGTTCGGGTAGTTCGAGCTCAAGACAAAATGAGTGTGACATTGATTTTAATAATCTTGAGAGAGACCCGGGAAAGAGAATTCGAATGAAGGACTATCCTTCTAATATTCAAGATGAGGTCCGCAGAGCATATTTGCAAATGGGACCTTGTAGGCCTACAAAGTATGAGTTCCCATACACTCTGCATGCAAAGAAAAAGCGACGATTTGTTGTTTCGTGGTTTGAAGAATATGATTGGTTGGAGTATAGTATATCTAAAGATGCGGCATTTTGTCTTCATTGCTATCTCTTTAAAATCAACTTTTCACAATTAGGAAGCGATGCCTTCACTGGGGTAGGCTTTAAGAAATGGAAGAATGCCAGAGAATGTTTTGACAAACATGTTGGTCCTATTGGTAGTTTCCACAATAAAGCTAGAGAAGTGGCTAGTTATCTAATGAACCAAAAGACACATATTGAAGCAGTTGTGATCAAACAATCAGAAGAAGAGTGTATGAAATATCGTCTTTGCTTGAATGCATCAATAGATTGTACTAAGTTCTTGTTGCGACAAGGCCTTCCTTTTCGTGGCCACGATGGAAGTGACACTTCGAATAATAGGGGGAATTATTTAGAGCTCTTGCAATTCCTTGCGGATCATGATGAGAAAATAAAGGAAGTTGTGTTGGAAAATGCTCCGGGAAATCTCAAGCTAATAGCTCCTTCAATTCAAAAAGATATTGTCAATTCATGTGCCTTCAAAACTATTAAGGCTATTATGAAAGAAGTGAAAGAGAGTAAATTCTTTTCTATAATGGTAGATGAATCACGTGATATTTCAACAAAGGAGCAAATGGCGGTGATTTTGCGTTATGTGGACAACAAAGGTCAAGTAATTGAAAGGTTTGTGGGAGTCCAACATGTTACCGAAACAACTTCAAGTAAACTAAAGGAGTCCATTGATGAGTTCTTGAAACTACATGACTTGAGCTACTCCAACCTACGAGGTCAAGGTTATGATGGTGCGAGTAATATGAGAGGTGAGTTCAATGGCCTTAAAAAAAAAATTTGGATGAAGAAAGTTGTGCATTCTATGTTCATTGTTTTGCTCATCAACTACAATTAGCTCTTGTTGCCGTAGCAAAGAAAAACTCCGATGTTGCCGCTTTTTTCACATTGACTAATAGTTTGGTAAATGTTGTTGGATGCTCATGTAAGCGTCGTGATGCACTTAGAGAGAAACAACAAGAAAATCTCTTGAAAGCTATTGAAAATGATTGTCTTGAAACGGGGCAAGGGTTAAATCAAGAAACTAGTCTCAAACGTGCTGGGGATACATGGTGGAATTCACATTATGGTGCTTTGATTAGTTTGATTACAATGTTCTCATCTGTGGTGGATGTGCTTGACATGATTGTTGAAGATTGCTACAATGATAGTGCTGGTGAAGCAAAAAAGTTATTAAAAGATTTACAATCTTTTGAGTTTGTGTTCCTCCTCTTTTTTATGAAATTCATATTAGGAGTTACAAACGATTTGTCACAAGCATTGCAAAAAAAAGATCAAGAGATTGTGAATGCAATGGCTTTAGTCAAGACATGTAAAGAACAACTACGTTGCATGAGGAATGATGAAAATTTTGATCTTTTGGTTGATAAAGTATCATCTTTTTGTGTTGAACATGAAATTGAGGTGCCTAATATGGATGATTTATATGTCATTCAAGGGAACTCATTGCGTAAGGCTCCAAGAAAGACCAATCATCATCATTACAAAGTGGAGCTCTTTTTCGAGGTCATTGATTTCCAACTTACAGAATTAGATGATCGCTTCGCTGAAGGTAATACCGAATTGCTTATTTGCTTGGCATGCTTGAGTCCAAATGATTCATTTGTAGCTTTTGATAAAGAGAAGCTTGTTCGCCTTGCTCATATGTATCCTAAAGATTTCACGGATCGAGATAGATCGACACTTCAAGATCAACTTGATATTTACATTCATTTTGTGCGTTCTGATAATGATTTTTCTCAATTGCGGGGAATTAATGAGCTTGCTAAGAAAATGGTGGAGAAAGGGTTGCATCGAACATTTGCATATGTATATTTGCTTATTCAGTTGGCTTTGGTTTTACCGGTTGCAACTGCTTTAGTGGAGAGGGCATTTTCCGCTATGAATATCATTAAGGGTCCACTTCGCAACAAAATGGGAGATCAATGGTTGAGTGACAGCTTAGTTGTTTACATTGAGAAAGATGTTTTTTCATGTATTGGTAATGAAGTTATCATGGAACATTTTCAGACCATGAAACCTCGTCGTGGACGCTTGAATTAGGATTTTATAGCTTGTAATATTGTTATGCAAATGATTTTTGAATAAAATGTATTATATTTAACTTTTCAATGTTATTTTTGTCTATAAATTTTTTAACCTTTATTATTGGGACCCCCCGAGTTTAAAATCCTGGATCCGCCACTGCCTAGTAGTAAGCCTATTAGAAAAAGTCTAATGCGAGGAATAACTTCCTCGTTGGTGGAAACTTTTTGCGTCAAATATTTCCTCGCTTAAACTTCACCATTTTCTCACCAAAAGTTGATTCTTCATTGTAGGATGTTACAAAAAAGCCTAAAAATCTTAACAATTTGATGAAGAAACTGTAATTCCTCGCAAAACATGAGTTTCAACGAGAAAATGTTCCTCGCTATACCCTCTATATTTCCTCGCAGGGAGCAAAATTAACTCTTTGAAATGAGTTTTTCTTTTCGTTTTGTTTAATGAAACCAAAAAACTTCGTCATTTAACTTAGTATCAAACATAGATTGCAAATTTTTGAATGTTTTACAATGATAGAACTAATCATTGTTTACCAACACTTGTAATATTAGAACATGAGGCCTTTTAACAGAGTGTAGCTCAATTACCAGGCCTTGCTTGTCTTAGGCTTGGGTTGGGCCTAACCAAGAACACAGTTTCAACCGACAGCCAACTTTACATTTTAATCTTCATTGTCTGATCCCATTTTAAAGCATAGTAAACTACTTCATTGCATTAGAGTATACGTAATTGGATAACGATTTACAATATTATTAAGAGTAGATAGCTTGCTAATCTCTCTATTAAAATACCAATCATGTCTTTGCTTTTACTTTATTATCCCCTTAAAATAAACAATAGTTTTCAAAATAAGGATAAAATAGTTTTATACTGATTTTAAAGAGTAACGAAATGGCTTACATGATACTAATCTAACATTCATGTAAGTAAAAGAAACCCCACTCATGGTCACATCAAAAAATAATGATTAACTTGATAGTTAATTAAACAGACTAAGAATTGTTTTAGTAGTTTTAAAAGATAGAAACAGAACTATTACTGATCTCAAACCACATGGCTCGAAAATGTAATAAGCTCTGGATTTTATTTTATTTTTTAAAGTACAAATGTTATTGGAAAAATTAAAAATGATGCTTCAAAGTATCTTATATTATGAAATTTTTTAACCATTAAATATTGGTCTATATTTTTCATCAAAATTTTAGCGGTTAAAATTTTTAAAATATAGAATATCCTGGAATATACTAGAAATTTCCCTTCAATTTTACACAAGTAGAACAAAAGTAACATTCACACATTATTTGGCTTTTAAGTTTTAGCAACTAGTTCTAAGTCAAGTAGTATATGCTGTGATTTATTTTGAAGCATCTCTAATATTTAGTCCTCGATAATCAATGCTGGACCAAGATTTACACGCATGCATGCTAATCTAGATAAAAGTACTCATGGGACTTCTTTTTGCCCGATCAAGCTGTGAAAAATCCCATAGTACGTGTGAATCATATTCATTTATGTACTAGAAATTTGTGTTTAAGTCCGATAAAGTTCATGAGTTTAATCCCAGTACACCACATGCAAGTGAATCGAATTACTTTTGCTTTTAGTTTCTTTTTTTGAAAGCCACAAAGTAGAAATGAATAGAACTACTCAGAATTGCAATTTATATCAGAACTCAGAAAGTCCAGAGCTGTGTGCAACTTTTGATCAAGACAAAGAAGCGATACAGTGATCTTGAATACCAATACAACGTACTTATTTTGTCTATGTACTAAAAGGTAAAAAGGATGGATCAATTCTTATGTATCTCATTATATTCTTCTTTTGGTGGTAAAGAAATACAGGAAAACCTCTTTTAAAGTAACACATTATTATAAATAATGAAATAACCTCCTTAAAGTCATAAAAGTTTCGGTCTCAACTGGGGAACAGTTATGTATTGGAATAAACTCCATATTGTAATAAGTTATAATTTTTCTTAGCCCCATCTTAAGGAAACACGTCTTGACATAGTTATAATTGTCACTGAGTACAAAAAACGCAAAAAGTAAAATACTTGGCGCTCTAATTCCTATTTAGATTTTTATTTTTTATTATTATTTTTTTTTAATGAAACCTCGACGGTATGAGGGGAATTTTATTGATGACGAAAAAGAAGTTACACCTAGTCAAGGAGGACAAAAACCTAACCCCTCATAATACAAGAAAAAAAATGGATAAAAAAGTACATGAAAAAGAAGGGGGGACACAAACATTATCCTTCTAGAAACGTAAACAATAAAGATACAAGGAAAAGAAGGGGGTGACATGAAACCTAACCCCTCTAAAACCAAACGTAAAAGTCTAAACCTGCAAAACAGATTAAGCGACATCACAAGGTTAAGAAAGAAAAAAAGTGAGTTAAACCTGTATACCGATATGTAGATTAATTTGAGAAGCGGTAATCAGGAAAGCCAGCATAGTCTGAAAACAAAGCAGCACGAGCCGCGCAATGGAGAGGAATCATGCCATACTAAAGTTGGAGAAGACAAGCCCATGTTAGCAAAATTGTCCGCAACAACATTTCCTTCACAATATATGTGAGAGGTGTACAAAGTCATCTTCCGAATGCGATCCAAACAAATAGAACATTGCATACGAAGAGGCCAAGGAGGATCAAAATCAATTGATTGGAGAGCAAAAAGAACACTGGAAGAGTCACTTTTCAACCAAAGGCAATGCTAACCCCGTTGATATGCAAACTCTACACTAATAATAATTGTTGATAATTCTGCAAAGAAAGAGTTGCGATGGCCAATCCCTTTGTAGAAGCCACTAAGAAATTGACTATGACAATCCCTGAAAACTCCTCCACAAGCTATAGGACCGGGATTTCCTTTGGACAAACCATCTGTATTAAGTTTAATCCAAGGAAACCAAGGAGAAGACCAAAGCAAAGGAAGAATAGTTGGCTCCTTGCGAAGGGGATAGGCTAGATCCCCAAAGAAGAAATGATATGAGTGTCAAAACCTTGATAATAACCAGGAATAAACTTCCCACCATGAATGATCCCATAATTGATAGGCATGCAAAGACGACAGAAAAAGATTGGGCGACCCTTAAAAATAAACTTATTTCGAGCTTTCCAAATAGCCAAAATAGTAGAAAGATCCTCAAATATCCAGAGATTGTGTTGTGCAACTGTTGGGAAAAGGGCTTATGTACGTAGGCATCCCAAAAAGCAACTAAAGAATCTGAAAAAGACAAAGAGGTAGCAAATTGACATGCTAGCCACCTCCAAAGCTGCCTAGATATCTGACAACCGAAGAAAATGTGAACAGTAGATTCCTCATAATTATGACATAAACAACAAATGGACGCCAAAGAAATACCTTGTCACTGAAGTGCACCTTCAGTAGGAAATTTGTCATGAAAAAGTCGCCAAGCCTAAATAGAAAGTCAAGGTGGGATAAAATATCGCCAAATAACCTGAACCCAAGCACAATCACTATGTTTTTGTCGTATAAGAAGATAGCCAAAAGAAAAGGAAAATTCCCCAGTAGATGTAAGCTTCTAGATCAAATTGTCATCCTTTACATTTAAAAGCAAAGGTAAACGTAGAATCTGCTGCACTACAGAAGGATTCCTATTTAGAAAATACAACATTCATTAAAGTTAAAGAAGTCAATAAGTCAATAAACTAGTCGGAGGTGGTCGGAATTTGACCTTGAAGTCTTGGCGAAAATTGAATTTCTTGAAACATGCAGTGGTAGATTCGAGCATGGTGAATCGTTTGGTAGTGTCAAACTCGTCCAGCTCAACAAGGTTTGGTCAGAAAACATGTGGGGAAAACCTCCAACTTCGCCTAAAAACTAAGCTGTTAGTGGTTCCGTTTGAACTTTACATATGTGAATCCAAAATATACATGCAAGGTCTAAATCAAACCCATAACAACATTTCATGTAGGTTGAGGGTAATATCAAGCCTTACCTCGGTCGGGTACAGCGAGAATCTTGCTGGAGGTTTCTGATTCAAAACCAAGCTTCTCGTTTCTCGGGTTGAGTTCGAGTTTGGGTACTTATTTGGGGGTCCTGGACTCAGGGCGAGGAGAGGGAGAGTGGTGGTGATTTGCGGGCTCAATCCCCACCAATCCCTCCTCCCTCACAAATAAAAATTTGATCCCACCACTAACAATATCGTTTGTAAAAAAATAAATATAAAGTTTAGACTGTTCAGTCAATAATATGCATTATAATATTTTATATACCAAACGGTTAACAATTGCTCATGATAATTAGTAATGTAAGTCGCTCGTATGATTTTTATGGATAATCACTAGTGAGTACTCACCTTTTGATTTTGTTCAATGATAAATTAATACATGTATTGTTTTAAAAAATAATGGACATGGCATTAATTTTTCTTGAGTTTAAAAAATAACACGTAAATTTTTTGATTTGGCCAAATCAGAAAACGAGTACCTAAAAAATCACTAGTGAATATCTAAGTATTATTCGATTTTTATTAATTTTTCATTTTTTCAAAAGATGATGGGCTTATTAACCCAAACAAAGTACGTGGACTGCTTATCAAATATTTTTTTGTACATTGCTCTACAAATTGCATATTTTCTAGTCAATACAATCCGTAAAACCGACTTCATGGGTCAAGGAAAAGAGTCAAGTATTCCCAAATCACGATAAATGTTGCATATTTTAGTCACATAATAACCCTCAACAAAAATAGATAAATATATATATATATATATATATATATATATATATATATAACACGCGCTAGCAATTCATTGTATAAAAAACCAAATAATTAAGAGAGTTGCTAAACCCACCTCATTGTCTTATTTTTTTCATCCACAATATAATCCCACACATCTTAAAAAGTTAAAAAAATTGAAATGTTATTTCCCCATCCATTATTATTCCAAAAATAATCTTTGATTATTATATATGTGTAAAATTATAAAATTGTCTACCTGAAAAGAAATAAATCTGTGCGAATAAGAACCACAGACGTATGTAAATTCAAATGAAAAAGTTTGTGGCAAAGATCAGTATACTAATCATAATATGGTAGGCAAAATTAAATATAAATTCAAAGCCACATAGGTATACAAATTGAAATGAAAAACCACCGAGCTATGCAAATTCAAATGAAAAAGTTCAACAACAAAAACTTCAAATGTACGGATGCAGCAAATTGATATGACCCACACAAAAAATTATTCTTCTACGCTTTCAATGAAAACATAATATTCTATTTTTACCATAGAAACCTCATTTTCTACATCTTCAATAAACAAGTCATCTTCTAAATCCATTGTTTTATTTTATTTTTTTGGCTTTCTCTGAATAAAAGGAGATGAAAAGATGAGCTAAGATTTAAGGTAAACAAATCATCTCTAAATAAAGCGTGAGAGCTATCACGCCCAACCTTTAAAAAAAAAACGGCAAAAGAGGGTAAGAAATGTCCTTATCAGTTAATTTACAAATGTACAAATTTATAATTAAAAAAATTCATTAAAAAATAAGTAGGAAAACAACACACTGAGATGCAAATAACATTACTCATAATTAAGGAGCACTCTGTCAACCCACTCCAAGTCTCCAACATCACAGTTTGCCCTGGCCTGTGGACCCTGGTGGATGATGTGTTGACCAAATAGACCCTGCGGTGTCTTGTCTTCTCCAAGAAATGACGTACGATGCTTTGTTCACTGCCTCACTCAATGGCAGTTTATTCAGATTTGGGTAAATAGCTAGACTTTCAAGTCACGCATGGCCACCACTATTACAATACAGATACTCTCTCTTTCTCTCTCTACCACTATTACAATACATACTCTCTCTCTCTACCACTATTACAATACATATACTCTCTCTCTCTCTCTCTCTCTGAATTTAGCTCCTTCCGATTTATTAGTCAAAATTGATTACAAGCTATTTTAGATTTTTTTTTTTTTTTGAAAACTTTGTGTAATATGTATTTGTTAAATAACGTAATTTGCAGAAACATGTTCATTTCGACGAATACGCTCATCTGGGCTATAATGCCAGTTCCCAGTTGCTAGGCAATTGGACCACTTCACCTCTTGAAATGTGGAAAAACCGAGATCAACTAATGCGGGGGTCTGTATTTTCTTTCTTTTTCTAGCTCGGAATAAAAAAGGGTACCCTTGTCGGCTTACATGCATTGTGCTCTTCTTGTCTTCCATGCCTCCTGCATTTTGTGAAAACCTAAATTATACCCCTATCATTCAATAGCTAGCCCAAAATTCCATCGATTTGATTTTTATCCATTGATTTGATTTTTATATATTTATTTATTTATTTATTTTTGTCGAAATGATGAAGAAATGATGAGGGATGAGGAGACATGACATGACTAATTGCTGCAAACGACACAAGGAGAAGGAGGTGTCCGAATGTCACTATTCATCAATGTGATCCATGCATGACTTGATCTTTATAATTACTATAAATAAGCAAATCTAAAAGGCCATCAACTTTGATTCATCAGACAAGCTTGTCTGAGTCTGATTCTCTTTTGACGAGATTAATTTACTCCTTTATATGTTAGCAAGTGCTCCTGAAGATGACGACGATGATTGACTAGACAGTCAAGTCAAGCTATTCCTGCATCTCCGTTCCTCTCTCTCTCTCTTCTTGCTACCAAGTCCCATCAATCATGAAACTCTTCTTCGATCTAATATGAAGAAGCACAATGTCTTTCTTGTTGGAGAATAGTCCTTCATAGGAAACTTAACATAACATATTACAACTTACATATTGAATGTTTTGTTTTTAATTTTACTGAAACCTTTGTGATAAAATTTTATGCATTCCAAACTATAAATGATTAAGAAAATATTGATGTGATTAATTGCGGACTGCTAGTCTGAGAACTCTGAAATCTTGACACTTCTTACTAATAGATTGTGGAATGAGCTTAAAGTCTTACATCATCTAATCCATTCCTTGTTAGTTCTACTAGACGTCTTGGATTTAATGTTATATGGCACGAAAATAAAATCTGATGTTGGTAATATTTCATCTGTTTTAAGATGAGTAGATCGAGCATCTAACCCAATGAAAAAAAGGGTCTACTTATAAGTCCCCCGCACTAACGCACCAAACAATAAAAGGGAACAATCTACCCTAAACCCAGACCACGTTAATTAGTTGTGGTGTCAATTTGTGTTACCTATAAAAAATTCTCGTGTGTATGAGGCTTGTCTTCTTTCCGCTCCAGTGAACATCAACTCTGAAGTTTCTTGACGGTAAAAGTAATCTGTGAGTTTATCCTCAATATTAAAAAGAAAAAAATATTAAGCTAGACGTCCTTGCCTATTCAAGCTATTTATTTTTGATATGTTAGAAGTTGAGTGTGACAAAGGCTCCTCTTTGTAACATATTACTCATATATTTTTGAAGTTCACTATCATATAGCAACGCACGCACGATAAGCTACATCCTAGGGCAACTACTAGAAAAAATGGCACTCTACACTTAGTTTAGAGAAATGGTAAGGAAACTCTCTAAAAAGTTGGACTTTCTGCCATTTCATCTTTTTGGCACAATGTTTTATAATATTAGCACGAAAATTGATGTTAAACTGTGAGGTGACAGAGAGTTTCATTATTGAAAGAGTCCTCATAGCATTTCTTCTTAATTAATGTTGTGAGGCATAACCTGCACATGTACGTAGACCTTTCACTACTCCAAGAGTACATGCATGATGGTAGCCTTACACCACATTTATTTGTTTTCCTCGATGCCCATCCCATCCCCCAACAGTATTGTACAATTGAAATTAGGGAATTGGTATTAGCACTCCAAAAATCTTATTTTACATTCCAAACTTTCAATATTTGGAAAGAAAAATACACTTGTGAGGAGTATAGAATGAGATTTTTGGAGTGCCAATAACACTTCCCTTGAAATTACTAGAATGATATTGTTTTTATCATATAATAATGTATTCCAGATGCTGAATTATTATTATTTATTTTATTTTATTTTTTTTGTGAAGAACAGGGATTACAACCCAAAGAGAACTACAAAACAACAGCAAAACGAGTCCGAGAGACTCCAGTAGCATCATCAATGAGAGTTGATCTAATCCAAACAGGAGATTCATTAAATACAAGAACACCAATATCCATATTATAACTCATGTTAGCTAACTGATCCGTCACAATATTCTTCTCCATGTAAATGTGATTCAATTCACACCTCCTCAATTGTCTCATCATTAATCTACAGCTACGCACAATTGTCTCCAAAGGATGAAAATTATCAACTTGGATTTGCTTCAACAACATAACAATAGCCTTGGAATCCATCTCAATATGAAGATCAATAGCACCCTTATCAATAGCAAGCTGTAAACCAAAGTATAAACTCCATAATTCAGCATCACAAACTTGCCCTTGTCCCAAATTCACAGCAAAGCCTCCTAACCGGTTGCCATTATGATCTCGTAGTACGCCACTAGCCCCAATTCGACTAGAATTTGTCCTTCTAGATCCATCCACGTTTAGCTTACACCAACCTACATCAGGATGGTCCCAAAAGAGTGAAATTTGCCTCTTGACAGCTTTAATGGAAGACTTCTCACAATCCTTCAACCATTCAGCCACATCTCTCACAATGATCGCTTTTGGATCCATAGGCATGACAAAATTGACATAAAAAATCTGCTTGTTTCTCCATTTCCAAATATACCTGCAAATAAAAAGGAAAAGAGTACATCAAGCACCCTCATTGGTCCCCTTTGAATTTACTTTCAGATTTGCTGGCAACCAAGCCTTAAACTCGATTCTGGGCATTCCTCAGTTGCCTTGGAACTCCCATACTTCCCCAAATACACACACCCTGGCCTGGGACAATCTTTAAAAATATGAGCAATGGATTTAATTGGTCCACAACAAGTAATCCAAGAAGAATTAGAAGTTATTTGCTTCTAACTTGTTGCTCATTATTGCTTCTAACTTGTTGCTCATTAGAAAGCAATCTCTCTTTACCCATCAACCAAAGAAAAACTTTTAGTTTAGGTGGAACAATACTAATTTTCCAAATAAAATCCCAGCAAGAATCAGGCAAATCCTCTCCATCAAATAAAAGATTATAAGCTGATTTAACAGTGAAAACACCATTAGAAACACATCTCCAAATAATTTTATCCATACCTGCACCATTAGTACCAACAGCCGACATATAACTTTTTGAACCATATCTTCCGACATATTAAAAAATTATTTTGTAATAAAAAAGAATGTGAATCTGTCACCTCTAAAAGCGTCTCCAATGAGAGATAAAAAACTTTAGAATGGTTATTTTACATTTTCAGTTAGCCAAAAAGCTCTTGAATATGAGGATGAATTTACATTTTTTGTAGGTGGTTCCCACTAAACAAATAGAGAAAAACACATGGAATTCTGAAATTATATGTATTTCATTTACATCTTCCTGCAATGTAAATATGACTCTTACATCTCAACTTTGTATATTTCCATTAAAAATGCTGCTCTAATATGGTTATAAAAAGATAACGTATTTTGTATGGTAAAATTTTTTGTAATGTACAAAGCTTTTCTCAGATGGCAAAAATAACTACTGTGCTTGAGGGCATGTGAATTGTCCTTTTCTCTTCTTTTCTGCACCTCCTTAAATATGTATTTCAGAAATTATTATGACCCTGCATACTGGTGTTCGTAAAGCTATCCAACTAATTATCTAACTCATTCATTTTGCCTATTGTACCTTAAAGTGATCAAGAAACCTTTTTCAGGTTGTTGCATGCATGTTCAGTATTTTTCATTGCATCCAAAAATGAAAATGTCAAAAATACATTTGGTCATTGTTTGTTTACCAGACAATATTTTAAATTATTCTAATTTGCAAGGAGAAAGATTTAAATTTGAATGCAAAAGGGTGGCACAGTGCCCCACCTAGTTGAAAACTTACATATGAACATTTAACCGTTGTTTAAATTTTACATCTTAATTTTCAACAGAAAAAAAAAAAATCCATCTTCCAAATAGAATTTGATCAATGTCAAATGGTTTATATATTTATATTCGTGACAGTTAATAATTAAATACACACCAAGGAAGAGAATGCTATAAAATACTCATGTACACACACACACACATAATGTTATATATGAACACTTCCTTTGAAGTTTTTCATATGTAAAAAATCGCAATATTATTGTTGTGCAATGATTTTAAGTTAGACTCAAGTTGTAAACGTTGAACAATGAAATGGAATCAGGCTCTAGGATCGCATAATTAATTTTGTGATGCCAAAGAATTATTCACCTTTTTACATAAAAAAAACCATGACAACAGAGTAGTAAGTTCCTTTTGTGAAAATGAACAACAAAGGAACACTAGATACATGGGAAAAATGAGATTATAAGAAAAAAGAAGAGAAACTTTTATGCTTAGAGAAAATACAAGCTATCTGGAGTATCATTTTACGTGTTATAATAAGAATAAACAACAGTATTGACATGTTTTACTTTGAAGGTAATTATTAAATAAAAAAATAAATTCACGTATTATAATTAGAGTTAAATCGTTCTAGGTACACTGAAAATTGGTCAAGAAAACACCAAATTATATATATTTTTTAACCAATAACCAAGTGTCATCTGGTAATTAAGATAATTTTAAGAGGCTTATAGTTATTTTGTTCTTTTCTTTTCTCTTTTTTCTTTTTTTTTTCTTTTTTTCTTTTTTTTTTTTTTGCTTTTTCTTTCTATTAATAAAAGAAGATAGATAAAGCTATGATTCACTATTAAACTTCCTATTGGTAAGTGATTCACTATTAAACTTCCTATTTGGCATGTGATTCACTATTAAACTTTATCATCGCAATAAAACAACTCACTGTTGAATAAATTTGTATCTATTGGGATTATAAGGGAATGTTGTCAGAAAGGGAAATCGGCCAAACAGAGTCAAAGAAAACCACATGGCATTTGGATTTGCATGTATGCATTTATGAATTTTGTATGTCTGCCGTTTCTTTCAGTTGTCTATTTCGTATATGTCTGGTTGTGGCATGCAAATCTTACGTTTTCCACAGGTCCTTTAGATTGTCGGTTGATGATGGCCCCCCAATCAGTCTTGGGAGCCGAAAGGAAAGTTGGACATTATTCACACTGCAATCAGCTGAAGAAAATTTGGGATTGGAATTGGATTTTCCTAATTGGGAACCCCCAACAGAAGTATCTGCTTATTTGAGTCTATTTGCAAACTGATTTGATTCGTTTCAAAATTAGAAGATAGGAATATTCTTCCAGCCGCATGCACATGCTCTTTACAAAAAGATGCATGGCTAATACGTGCATGCTTTGGCGAAGTTCTATTTTTGCAAAATGTTAGATTCTGAAGTTGGAGTATTAACCCCACTAAAACTACTTCTGCACATATCTAGCTATTCTGTGTGTATATTGTGGAGATATAAAATATATAACCACATCTAATCAGAGCATGTCGTGGGCATTATGTCCCACTTCGAGAGAGATAGTTATTGACCCCTTGCAGCTCTGCCTGAAAGGCACACGAGGATGTAAGAGGGGAGGCTTTATTGAGCCATAAATATGGTAGAGTACTTTCTGGCCTAACTCAATGTTTATCAAGATTAGCTCATGTATGCTCGAGTCCATTACCAAGTCGACGACCTTTATATGCCCTTTGTCCGGCATCTCCCAAAGGCATATTTCTCGGTGGGGAGACTGCTTCACATTTCGACCCAACCTTGCGCCTTGCCCTGCTGGCAAAACTTCTTCCCCTGGCCAAGTCACAAAAGGAAACTAGTAATCGCAAATTATATTCAAACTTCTCTTCAAACTTTTCAGATTCTCTCAAATACCCTTTGACTTAGACATCAAAGGTCTTCAAACACATATATGCATTTAATGTAAAACTTATTATAAATGAGTTTCATTTCTACAAAAGGTGGATCAATATATCTGTCTATTTGAGGGTGTTATGAAAGAAGATTTTTAATAGTGATTAAACTTAAATTTCTTAGTTGGATGTACATGCACATTCCTCTTAGTTAGAATCGCCACTTGCATTTTATCAAAGAATACTAGAGACAAACAACCAAATTTTGGAAAACATAGTATATGGTGTCAATTGACCCCACCGAGATGATGTAATAGTAAATAAAATACAGTAATATGATATATGTAAAGTTACTAGTACCCTATACAGCACTTATATGTAAAGTTACTAGTAGCCTGTCACTCATGATTTAATTTTGTGGAAGTTTGGCCTTAGGTGTAAGGAGATTCATAGTACTTATCTGTAAGTTGGAAATTTTTTTGTATATATGATCAAATTAATCCGGAGTGTTTTATGCTCCCAATTAACACTAATTTGTGTCTCTACTTTATAGCAATTTGAATAATTAATGTGTCCATCACGGGCACCGTTGCAAGTTGGCTGATCGAATTAGTCCGTGCAAGCTTCTCTGCTTCAAGAATTCAACTTACATGTGCATCTTATTCATTCTGTACAGAGAGTAAATATTATACTGTGATGATGACAATCTTTCATGTACCCCTCTCTCTGTCTGTCTGTCTCTCTCTCTCTCTCTCAAGTTTGTGTGTGTGTGTTTTCGCAAGGACTGAAACCTACACTTGAATGCCCCTCTCGGGGAAGCATCAGCATGACAACCTGCATTACTGTTACGTCACACTATTCTCTTTTAACCACACATCTCTCTCTCTCTCTCTCTTCCATCTTTTTGTCCCTCCTCCTCCTCCTCCTTCTCCTCCCTCTACCCACTGTTTCTTTCTCTTCTGTCTATCTATTTATACCTCCTCCTCCTTTCATCCCTTCATTCTCCACAACACACTGATTAAAAACCCTACTTTAGTTTCTCTATTTACACCCACCACAAACCAAGTCCACAATTTAAGAAAAACCAATTATGTCCCCTGCAGCAAACTCATCATCATCGAGATGGTGCCCTACCCCAGAGCAACTGATGCTCCTTGAAGAGATGTACAGAGCTGGAATTAGAACCCCAAATGCCTCTCAAATCCAACACATCACTGCCCAGCTCTCTTTCTATGGCAAGATTGAGGGCAAAAATGTATTTTACTGGTTCCAAAACCACAAGGCAAGGGACAGACAGAAACTTAGGAGAAAGCTTTGTAAGCAACTGCAGCAGCAGCAACTACTCTATCACCATCATAATAACCACGATTACCCTAACTACCACTGTCATCAGCAGCTGAATCAGCAGAGCTTTCTTGACTACCTTGAGTCCCCTCCTCCTGCATCTTCTGCTCTTCATCATCCGCAACTTTCTACTTGTCATCATCACGATAACTACTCATCAACTGGGTTTCTTCCTCCTCAGGTTATAACTCTATTAATTTCTCACTTGATCGATTATATAATTTCCTTTTTCCCTTTAGGCACAATGATGAGACACTAGTAGTGGAAAGACAGAACATTCTCTCTTTATTTTTTCTTTTTTCTTGTTTAAAATTATTACTTTATGCATGCATATTGCATAGGTTTAGTATTGTTTTAGCTTAATTACTGTTTAAAGTTAGAACTAAGTCTACAACTCATCACCCTTTTAAATTTATTAATTTATGAGTAATGCTACATTTATCATTTATTTGTACTATCTCCTTAATAAACGTAAGACTCACCAATGCATATGGATCTCACTTCTATTAAAAAGATGATACAAATAACTGATAAGAATAATATTTTTGTTAATTTAAATCTCGAAAATTCTGAGGTATGTTATGCATCAAAATTTCTAACATTAACCAAACTCAAATTAAGGGACAAACCCCCCTAATAAAAAAAAAAAAATCCCTTAAGCCCGGTATACTCAATATATAATACAAAGAACATGAAGGAGAATTACTGGAAAGGGAAAACTGTTGTTTTTCTAAAATCAACTTGTAGTTGTTTTTTAGGTCTTCTAAAATTTATATATGTACAATGTTCTGTTTGTTAATTTAGTGCTTGTGGTAATTGCGTTTATTAACTAACTCAAAGGAATAATTATCAATTGTCAAGGTGATACAGAAATGCACTCCCCCATGTGGAGATGCACATATTATCTCATTTGCAAATAACGTATCTTGATTGAACAAAATTAATAATTGGAATCATTCAATTTATATGTCTTTTTTGAAAATCATCCCTACAAAAAATCATTCGAATTGAAGATCCTTTATTCATCCAAACGAATCAATAAATTGACGGTTGGGTCATGAAGATTTTACTTGGTATTCTTACCCCGTCGATTTGTTTTATACATTTGGATGACTAAATGATATTTGATTGAAGTGATTTATGGTACGGGTGATATTCAAATAAAGATTAAGAAATTAAACGTTAACGATTGTGAAATTTGTATGATCAAGGTACTTTAATCGCAAGTGAGGAATGAGCTCATCTCCCCAAAGAAACAATGCAAGTATATCTTATCCATACAATATTCACTAAAGAGCGAAACAAATTCGGATACACAAGGATATATATGGTGCACAAAAGGTGATGTCATTAGAAACTTGTTGCTGGAACTTTCAACTTGGGTCGAATGAAAAAGAGTATATATCATACGTCAAGCTTTTTATTAACTAAAAACATCAGAATACATAATTATTCTTGCAATAATACTTGCATTCTCTCTTGCACGTATTTTGACCGTACAAATTTTATACTCGAGAACTAGTTAGTTTCTTAAACTTCATTTGAAGATCACCTCTACAAAAATCATTTTAATCATAGATCATTTAGTTATTCATATGTATAGAACAAATCAACCGTGTAGGTACCAAGTAACATATTCATGATGAGCCGTTTATTTATTTGATGCATTTGAATGATTAAATGATCTCTAATTTGAATGATTTTTTTGTAGGAGTGATCTTCAATGAAAATTAAAAAAAATTAAATAGTTTCGATTCTCAAATAGGAGGATATGTGCATTCTCACATAGAGGATGCAAGTATTATCCTTATTATTGTCCTTAATTTCTGTCATTTTGCTAGTGATTTTCCTCTTCTTTTTGAATGCTTTTTTTTTTTTTGTTGGGATAATTGAACTATGTTTTTGTTTCTGCACAGGTGGGAGTTGAAGATGCCTTGATAAACTACACCTGGAAGATGACGATCCCAGAGAAGGTGGAGATGGAGAAGTCCGTGATGAGTATGCACGGCCGTGATTGGATGATGAATGTAGGCCCACCATCCCCATGTTGCACTAGTTCAAGAAGTACTGCTACTACTTCTAGACCACCCCTCAAGACCCTTCAACTCTTCCCTACCACTGCAACTAATCTCAAAGAAGAATCCACGCCCTCCTACAATGCTCCCTCTTCCTCTACCCCCACAGAAAATTACTAAAAACCCTACTACTACTATCTCCTACTACTGCATCTCTCTCTCTCTCTCTCTCTCTCTCTCTCTCTCTCTCTCTCTCTCTCACTTGTTGGGTGTCTACGTTTCTGCTATGTGTTTTCTGGGTTCTTCTTCTGTGATGTGAAAGATCTCAATTGTCCAATGAGTAGTAATCGGGTTCTGGGTCCTATAGTATTTTAACCTCTCAACTCAAACAACCTACTACTATTTATTTGCACGACAGTACAATATTGCATGCAGCGTTGTATTTCTTTGTTTTCAAGTTCAGTTTGTCCGTTGTGTAGCTTAAAGCTGACATATTGCACACCCAGACTTGAACTGATCACTACATGTATATCTAGTCATGTAGAAGTCAGCTTTTTATCAGTGTTACTTGGTCTTGGACCTTTCGAACAAGTCAATGCAACACATTCTGTCTGTTATATGCTTGAATTTCGCCAGGATTTTTTTCATTTTCTAACCTTTTTTTTTCTTGTTTCTAATCTGGGGATAGGCAAAATATTGTATAAGAGGAAATAATATTTCTTTGGTTAATTAAACCAAACTGCGGATTAGCTGAGGACTTTTAGCCAATTTTTTACTTAAAAGGAATTTTAACCATTTTATAATATATGGTCCAATATCCTAGTGGATAGGGTGTTGAATTTCTACGAGTGCATCTTGGGTAAAACTCATTCCTCTCCTCAATTATTGTACTAGTTTTGAACCCTCCCTTTCTTTTAATAATTTTTTTTTAAAGGGAATTTTTAACCATTCGAGGGGATTCAAACATATTCTAAAGGTATTTTACCACTATTCAAGGGAGTCTCGAGTGACTATATCTTTAAATTTTAAAAAGAAAATGGCTAAAAATTGAATGAGCTAAAAAAGTGGCTAGTTGCTAATTAATACTAGTGATATTTCTCTTCACTTGTAAGTGAGAGGTCTTAGGTACAATTCTCACCAAAGGTGAATTTGAACCACATTATTGCTAGCCCATTGTGAGACTTAGCAACTTAACCCATTCCCCCACTCCTTTAGTGTGAATAATATCATTTGTTCAAAAAAAAAAAAAAAAAAAAAGAAGCCAAGTTCTCCTATGTCCCTTGTAATGATCTCATCAAATTATAATGTCATAACTCATAAGTCAAACAATTTTTCACACTTTCTTCTTTAACTCAAACTCAACATTTGAATTTTTTTTTTTTTGTCAAACAAGATAACTTCCATTAAAAACTAGTACACGGCCCAAAAAGAGTCAGGTAAACAACAACAGATAAAGTAAAAGGCCCAAAAAGAGTCATGTAAACAACAATAGACAACAAAAAAACCCTAATCTCAAACAGCATAATTAAACCAGACTACTGCCACCGTCACGTCTTTGGAGGAAGCCAAACTTTGAACCGAGAAAGTAGACATCAGATCTAAGTTCCTTCACAAACCCTTGCAAATATATACAAAGAAAGTATCTAATAGTCAAAAGTGAGACTAAGGGGGTACATAAAATACCCTTACTATGGTGGAGGCCACAAAACAATTTGGCTTCGATAAGGACCCGATATGCGGGTTGGGGAGGGGAAGTGAGGTAGGGAAGTGGATCTAACATCCAATTTTTGATCTGAGCCTACCGATTGGAGCACATGATGAGGTGGGAATGAAATATCACGGCTAAGGAAAAGTAAGTGGCAGGAAACAGTAAAAGTAGGCAAAAAACACTAGATAAGAAGCATGAAGTCCAAATTTGAGACAAACTTAGGGGATAATTGATACCAAACTCAAAGAAAAATGACATATCTTAGGGGAGGACTGAAATAGAAAAGGAAGGAAGAAAATTGGAAAGGGGAAAGGAAGATGAGGTGGATGCTCTGAGGGGAAGGGGCAAAGGAGATGAGAGGGGAGGAAAAGAGGGAAAGGGCAAAGGATAAGAGAAGGAAAGAGGAGATAAAGGAGGAAGTAGTGGGTTATCACCTATCATGAGCAATAGCAAGGGGTGGCGGTTGAAACTTTGAAACTAGGGTTGGGTTTATTTTGGATCTAGGTTTTGAAGCTCATAAAGAGAAATATAGAGGCTTTTTTTCTTCAGCTCTTTGCCACAACCTTCTTGTCGTATAATCCCAACATTTGTTATTTGGAGAATTTCAAATATAGGTAAATCATGGGAAACTTAGATTTTGGTTGGGACTTCCTCATAAGTGTTTTTCTTAGATGCCAATAGAAAAAGGTTGTACATTTTAAATAAAAAAACCAAGTGCCTTCCAGAAAAGCAACCGACACTACTTGTAGAAACATCTAGTTGGTGCTACTCCAATACGTTTAGAATCCTTTTAAGTTTTCAGTCAAACATTGTCTGATATGTTTTTAATTGGCCAAAAAGATTGTAGCTCTTTTATAGAAGCATTCTCAAAAAGACTTTTGCTACTTGCTACTATATGATCATATCTTGGGCTACCTGTTATAGACATGTTACGTATTGGCTTCATATTATTCATATAGGAAATGAACCCAATTAATAAAAGTACATATTGGCTTTCAAATTAAGTAATATTTTTTTGTGGATAACCATAAAATTAAAATTATTTACAACGAATATGTAGTGTATATATTTGGTATTTGCCACACATATTTCTCTTGAATATGTACCATTTATTTAGCTATAGGGTTAAAATTTCAGATGTGCTCTTAACCCACTACTAACCATACCAATACTTACATAGGACAGTAAATTCACTCAATAAATCATATTTAATTTTGTCAATTTTCTTCAACATAGTGCTCACCATAGTGTGTGCGTATATATAGATGTATGTACGTAGTTGAATCAATGAAATTTTTTTTTCCAATCATAAGCTAGGTCAAGCGTTGGATTAGCTCCATCGTAAAATAAAAATTCTAATGATGGTAAGTGATCTTAGATAAATATATATTCGATGTCACATGAAAAGTATTGTCACCAGAGTAATGTGAATCCCACACCAATCGTTGGAAGTTAGGTTACGATAATGTTCCAATATTGGTGTTTCAGACAAGAAAACAACATACTATAATGCAGTTCAAACTTCAAACAAGGGCGCCTTTACTGGAATGGACCAAACAACTCTACAAAATTGACATGTCTAATGCCCTGAACGACAAAATAGACGGTGCAAAAAGACATTTATGATTTATGTGATGCATGGAATGGCTCCAAACTATCACTATAGAAGAAGTGACTATTGGGTCCGCTCAACTAGAGGCAAATGGAAGGATTCACCCCTATTAATAAGCTATGTTTGCGGTCAAATATTTTAGTGGATAGGTTGTTGGATTTCTATCTATGCATGCGGGGTTTCGAACTCCTTCACAAATTGTTGTAATAGTTTCGAACTCTTCCTCTCTCTTTAATAGTAATAAAAAATAAAAAAATAAAAAGCTATTATATGCGAAAATATTGTTTGACCCTATTAATTCTATTAACCAGCTCTTCAATATGAGATCAATTTGTAGCTGTAAATTTCATTAAGTAGTAGGGGAACCAACCGCCCCTAATATTTTTTATTTATTATTTTTTACATTTGACCCTATTGTGAAGCGTATTGCACTTATTGTGTATGTAGATAATATGGTGATAAAAGAAAATGATCTGCAAGAATGTGTAGCCTTGCAAAGATACATATCTACCGAATTTGAGATGGAAGACCTTGGATTCTTGTAATATTTTTTAGGGATTGAGGTATCGAGAAGCGGTTCTAGAATTTTCTCGTCTCATAGGAAGTATATTATTGATTTTTTGCATAAAACTAACATGTCAACTTGTCTGCCAATAGCTACACCACTAGAGGAAGAATTGAAGTTTAGTGCTGATCATAATCAAGTACCAATTGACAAAGGAGGATGTCACATATCAGTAGGTCGTATAATGTACTTGACACGCATAAGCCCTGACCTTGCCTATGCCTTGAGTGTGCCCATTAAACATGTAAATTAATTATATGGGTAATATAATGGATATTTATCCTTGATTGATGGGCATGGGTTGCTCCAAACCCATTTATTAGCTGTTAAAAGATAGCTAACATTAGTTGAGCAAACTAAGATTTGGGAGATAACTCCCCAACGAATATGATTACAGAGGACTGAAAATTGAAACAAAAATTCTAAGGTACTCAAAGCGAGGACCAAAACGAAATTTTTGTCCACTATTGTATTTATGTGAGTATATATTTTCCTTTCCTTCTGAATGTACAATGGTTGATGAGAAGAAGAGGAGTATGTAAATGAAAGAAAAAGAAAAAGAGAAGTATTTGTACAGAAAGGACTGCATCTGCACTGTGGAAAGCTCTTCTAGAAGTTCTCCTTGTGGAAGACGAACCGAGTTGCTGAGTTTAGACTAAATTCTAGGCAGAGCTCCCTGAGTGTTTTGGTAAGTGTTGGACTTCCACAATAGAAGACACCTGCAACAAACAAGAGACCCGAAACCGTAAGTCTTACTTTTAGAATGTTCAAAACTTTGTAGTAGCTTGAAGACTTCATAACTGTTATGGATAAAAACATAGGAGAGCTTCATCAGAATTAGGCTCACCTATTCGGGAGGATTCATGTGCAGTAGCCAAGTCGGAAAACACCTTTCTCCAATTAGGCCTTGCAAAATGAGTTCTTATCTGTCACAGTTACATTACAGAATTAGTACTAAAACTCCACTATCAATGCTTTGTGTGTGACAATTTTTCGAAGTTTAATACCTGGCTTTCTGATACGACGTCAACTCCATTCTTAGCATGTTGCAGTTTCTGCACCATGGCAATAAGAGCAGACCTCGCATCTCCTTCTTCATACACGCTGGTCAAGTAGTTGTGCATTTCTATCATATGCTGCAACATTTGGTTCATGTTAAAGAAAACAATGAAAAAAAAAGTGATGCAGCTAGGGTTCGTTTTATCTGACTTTTAATTTGAATAAACTCACATAGTGATCGCATTCTGCAATGTCATCCATGACACCTTTAAACCATTCAAAGGAAGCTTGCTCCCTTGTCACCCAATAAAAGTATGCTCTTTTTGGACCCTTTTTATATGCCTCCCTTTGCATGTTGTTTGATTTGGTTTCCGCGGATGTTTCTTGATGCTCATTTGTCGAATCCTGCATAAGGTAACTACTTTGAATTGTTAGTTATCGTTCACTTAAGATTCCCGATAAAACTTGTTTTTTTTTTTTTTTCTCTACTTTGACTCACAGGATTATAAGCCAAGTTGAGATTTATTCGGTTTATGATATCCTTTATGATGCTGACGAAGGGAGTTGCTCCAATTCCCAGACCTATGAGCAATAAGATGTCAAACTTTATGTAATTTTGAGCCGGTGCACCATATGGTCCCTTTATGACGATCTTCGGATATCTGCCATAAAAATAAAAAATGAATAGCAGTTACTGATTTTCGCTTTCAGTTTGACTCATAATGAGCAACATTTTGTTCAAGCTAAGATTCTGCGCACCCTTCTATTTCATGACCGTAGTTTGAATGTGCTTTTGTTTCTATTCTAACGAGATTTCCCTTTCTAGTTTGTGTACTTTGAAGCTGGCTGCACGCCTGCATATATTTGAAGAAGTATGCAGCAGAGATTAAAGAATTCAACATTTGTTTAAAAGAAATGGTCAGTTTTCCAAATTTCTTCGTGATTGATTAAGTAGCCTAAGCGAAAAATTAATGAGTAGGCTCAGATCTAGAACTGTTAGATAGTAGGATGTTGATATATAGATTATAACACAAGTATTATTATTTAGGCTCATTAATAATACTAATACAAGTACATTACCTTTTCGAATCTTTCTCTAAGCTCCGTAGTCCAGTCTCCCAAGCTTCGTATGTGGACGCTCAAGTAGTCATCTCCTGGGGCAGAAGTGATGGTGAAGGGATGCCTGTAGTGAACGAAGTGTTTAATTTGTGTAGAGATATTATGATTTCGGATCATGATAGCAACTATGTAATTTTTGTTACCATTCAAAACCTGATATATCAGGGCACTTAAGAAAGAGGTACATTCCACTTTTATACTTGAATCCATGAGGTTTGCTCATGTACAGAGCCAGAACATTTCCCGTATATATTACCGCCTGAAATATCCAACAAGCGTGATGAATCAAATCAAGTTTCTGAGATATTTCAGTGAATGGTAAAAGTTTCGAGCACTGACCTTAATGACATGGACAGGGAGATTAATTTCTTTTATGATTATAATAGAACGCTCAATTGCATACAACATTACTGGAACAAGGATATACATCCATGTCTGCAAGAAACAAACGATGCAAATTGTTTCAGCAGGATGAATTTGAATCTTGGATTCGCAATAAAACTTTGCGAACTTGTTGTCCATGTGCAATCCAGTAGTTTAGTGACTATAGCGATTTAGAGAATATGAAACTCTTTAAGTAGCATACATACCGTCTTCTTGTGCCAGTCGCTCGTGAAAATTAGGAAGTAACCATGCATGACAAAGAGCATATACACCAACACAAGCAAATGATGTGCATACCAGAAAGAATTGAACCCTGACAATTTGTTGAGTGGCCACGGTAAGTTGACATTTTTTCTCATTACATTTAATGCCAGTGTGAACGAAAACATCATCAGAACCGTCATGAGAATCCCGGTTATTCCTGGAATACTATTAACCAAGTCCATGTAAGTTGGCTGCTTATAATTGAAATATGTCCCAGCAACATCCATGAACTCATCTTCCCGGGATGTTATCAATCTTGGGAAATCACAAGTTATGTGTAAACCTGCATGTAGAGAAGTCGAAATTACAATTCCCAGTGCAATCAACTTATGGAATTTGATATTTTCATCAAAAGGGATTAGGTTGCTGAGAAATGATGACCGAATTGCGGTAAGAGTTCCCCTACAAACTGGAATGAGAATGAGAGCCATATTGAACTTGAGAGTCTCAGCAGAGCCCTTTGCAATGCAGAGGCATGTACCCATGAGTTTGTATAATCCATGCTTCTGGTATTGGCGGTATTTCCAAGTAAAGAGGCCTATGTTGATAGCTAACCACAATGTCACAATCCATATTTTCTTCCAGTTTTCTTGCACAAGTTCTGCAGTTGTAGATAGGAATTTGCTAATGGGAGTTCTGTAACTTCTGGGAATCATGGATTTCGTGAGGGATTGGGTTCTCTTTCCGATTTTTTGGTTATCTTCGGACACTGCCATTCCCCTCAGTAGGGTTTCCAACTGCCACATCTGTATTAAAACTAGGATGTAAGAAGTCGCTGAAAGTGAGAAACTAACTCTAATTAATGCTATCAAGAATGTACATATATCTTCACCTCTATATATCCCAGGTGGTCAGGGTCAATCTCTTCCATGATCAAAGCTGCGTATGATTTTGCTTGCATTTTAAGATTTGCCAGCTTGTTCGCGGAGGCACTCAAAACTATAACCTTTTCCATAAGAAATTTTAGAAATCCGATTCACAAACATATGGAAAAAAAAAAAAAAAAAGGGAGAACGAACATGTCCATCCTCACCTCTGCTACCTCATCCTCGGAGAGCTTCCCATCACCATTCTTGTCACATCTAACACATCATCAAATTCATTCATCTAGTTTGTGTTTAATAATGTTAAATTAAACATCGAGAGTTTTTCCTTACATGTCGAAGAATATCTGAAGTCTTGCTTCCATGTCTTCATTAGTTATGTCTTCCCAAAACAACCTTAATTCTTCAAGAGTTATCCCACCTTTCTCGCATATTATCCTTCTCCTAGCCAATGCATCAAACAATTCGCCTGCAAATTCCTTCGATTCTCCTCCCATCCCTATGAAACGAAAGCTTCTAAAATCTCACATACATTGTGTTCCACGTTCCATTTCAAAATGCTTACAACTTACAAAAGGGTAATAAAGCAAACGAGTACTTACCAATGCAGGCTCCAAATTTGTCCCTAGAGAGCCTACCAGCGACCGCGTATTGATTAAACCGCTTCTCAACCTGCTTCCATGCATCCACTTCTTTTCCTGTGGCTGTCCTATCGAGAAAACGCAAGCTCTTAATCCCTTGTTTCCCTCCTGGTTCCGCCCTACATCCCACGCTGCCATGATTGTTTCCCTGAACCCCATTTCTCTTCCTTACACTGCTGTTGTTCCGCTTCAATGTTGCATCGTTGGAACTCTTGGTCACATTGCCTTCTGTGTCATTGTTACTTAAGGGAATATCCACCATGGGGTCAATATCAATAGTTTCAAGCTTCCATTGGTTGGGATCTTTCTGGTCATCATTCTTTGACATGTTCATTGCCACCAAGAAATTTTTTTACCTCTGAAATTTACATGTCATGGTGAAGGGAAAGATGGATGTGGAAAATAGAGAAAGAAGGGCGGAGTTAGGGTTGTGGAGACAAGACAAAGCTGAAAGGGTCAAATGTGTGTGGAAGGAGGGAAGAGCAATGGAAGGCTCAGTTAGTTTGGTGGTTCTTTGTCTAATAATAGGAGAACAATATCACTAGCTACTTGTATTTCATTATTTTTGTTTTTAGCTATGCATACAGGGGTGGTTTTGGTACATTACCGTACCAAAACCTCTCTACCAATTACCATACCAAATATTTGATACGGCAAAATCTATTATCATTACCGTACCAAACTTTCGGTATACTAAATATCAATATACCAAATAGTTTGGTTGTTATGGTATGCCAATGGTAATTGTCACTTTGTTTTACGCCACTTAGTTTGCCCAAAATCTAATATTTTTTAATTAATATAGAGGTGTTAAAAATATAGAAAAAATTTATAAACGCTTGTAATGACAAGCTTTACCACTTTTGTGAGGAGCTTAACTTTGAAATTCGCCATTATAATCATATAAATCATAGATCAAAATTTAATCGTTGATTGTTGTTTACATTTACGTTTCATTTTTTTCATCAAATTTTGTTTTTTTTCAGATTTTCTTTTTTGAAAACATGATCTATTAGAGGATGTACGAAGATGAATGATTTGGATCGTTGATATTATGTTCAAAGTTTTATGGTTAATAAAAATATTGCTTGATGTTTATAAAGTTTCTACAAACTATATGACATCGACTCATATTTCAGTTAACCGTAAATATCGAAACATGATATCAAAGATCTAAACCATTCATCTTCTTACATCCTTCAAATGATCATGTTTTCAAAAAAGAAAATTTTAAAAATGAAATTCAATAAGAAGAATAAAGCGTAAATGACAATCGACGGTTAAATATAAATTTAAGGTTTATGGATTATAGCGTTGGATTTTGAAGCTGACATTTTCATGAAAGTTGTAAAACTTGTCACTATGAGTGAATGTATACTTTTTTTTACATTTTTTACACTTCTACAATAATTATTATTAATTTTATTAATTTTTCCCTCAAATATTTATATGAATAAATACATAATATAATATTAATAATATTGGTAGGTATGGTATACCACCGGTACTGGTTTTGGATACCAGTACCGTATCAAAATAGTATGGTATGGTACAAATACCGTACCATTACCGATTGGTACAAATTTTTGGTAATAATTTGGTATGGTATGATTGGTAAGGCGGTTGGTACGGTAATTTGGTAAAAATTTCCACCCCAGTATAGTTATTTATTTTGGTATTTTAGATATTAAGTTGTTTTTTAACAATTTTGTTTTCTCTTTTTATTTTTACGCTAAATTCATTTATCCTACAAGTATGGAGAGCGGAGGTTTGAGCCCGGGACACCGTAGGTTGAAGAAGAAAGCCTTATTTACAGGGTAATTCACCACTTACAAATAAAGCGTTCTTGTTAATGTTCAATAGATATAATGATAATGTTGCTACTAATATTACGATTTTAATGATAATATTCTTGTTCACTTGCAAAAGCCAAGCCAAAAACTTTCAATGGGATGGGATGTACGTGTTCCGCATATAACGTATGCAATCCTAAACATAACCTTATACGTGTTATTTAAGGCAGTTTTATTGACAATGACGGAGTTAGAAAACTCTAACCTTTTACATTATTGTGCATTATAAAGATACCTTTGTTAAGATAAAGAGCAAATTTTTATTTATACATAAAAAGTTCACCATAAAAAATACAAGTATATGGCAATTTCAAAGAACATTGTCTTTCTGCAAGTAGCTCTTTATCATAATGATGGAAATGTGTTTAATCCTTGTATGACGGCGTGAGTTTGAACTCCATCGGTGACTAATCTAACGTCTAATCTAATAAAATCTATCATTTGACAAAAAAGAACATTGTCTTCCACCCCCAGAAAAATATTTTGCTTTTCAAAAACAAATTTGAGAAATTTCATTCTTATAGTACTAAGAAGCACGAAATCATGAATCCGCACTTCTTGTGCAACTTCTCTCTTGTGCATAAAGACATTTTGTTATGTCAAGAACAGTTTATAAAATTATGAATAAAATTAAAATGTGTCTGAAACTAACAATAAATTACAAAAGTTGATTACAAAAAGCTAATCAGGTGTCATCTTGCGTCAAACTTTGTTAAGTGTGAGAACTACTAAGATCACCAAAATCTAGTGGATGAGTTCAATATTCATGAAAATTCATGTGTGAAATGATGGGAAATTTGGAAATATATCCATTTTGATAACCAACTAATGAATTACAGCCTATACTCTCCAATTGTTATAAAATTAACCAAAATTGGAGTTAAAAAGACTTAATAGCCCTCATGTTATTAAAATTAACCAAAATTGGAAATATAGCCATTTTAACCAAAATTGGAGTTAAAATTAACCAAAACTAACAAAAGACGAAGGCACAGCATCCAATTCTACATCTTTCTCTAATTTTCGGATTTGAGAACTTGGGCTTATTCTCGGAAAAGTTGTGAATTTTCTGGAAAAATAGTTGGGAATTTTTTGGAAAAAATTGGTAGGAAATACAAGTGTTAGGAAGTGAGAAAGCGTCGTGTTGGATTGGATTTGGGAGATTTTTCAGCAAGAAGGAATGATTCTTTCTTCAACCTGATGGAGCATAGAAGACGAACACCAGAGTAAGAGAGAAGAGAGAGTTTTAGATTAAGTGAATTAAGTCTTTTTAACTTCAATTTTGGTTAATTTTATAATAATTAAAAAAGTTTGGCTATATTTCATTATCTGTTTTTCAAAGTGGTTACATTTCTAAATTTCCTGAAATGATCTATTTACAAAACCAAGACATGCTATCTTGCTAATAAGACTTTTTAATCAAAATGGTCCTTAAGATTTGCATAACTACTCACCTTGGTTTCTGAGATTTGAAATAGATAAAATTGGTCCCTGAGTTTGTCCATAATCAATCATTTTGATCATCCGTGAAAAAAAAATCTGTATAAAATAAGAATAAAATGACAAAAATACCATCATTTTGACCTATTGTTTATCAAATTGAGGTTAATTTTGTTATTTTGATCCTTATGTAACATAAGTTTTTACTCAAGGACCAAAATGATTGCTGGTGGACAATCTCAGGGACCACTTCTATTGATTTCAAATCTCAGGGACCAAAATCAAGAATTATACAAATCTCGAAAACCATTTTGACTAAAAATCCTACTAATAATTTAAAAAAAAAAAAAAAAAAAAAAAAAAAAAAGGGTTAAGGGCTCCAACAGCTATAAATAGAAGCTTCTTTGGGTCTCTATTTTTTTATCAGCACGTTTGGTCTCTATTTGGACTCATATTAGTCAATTTCTACACGACATGATCATCTTGAATTGAGTCTTAGTCTCCTAAGTCAACCATGATATATTGATATCTAAGGAGGAAATTGATTAAGGATTTTCATATTGAAGACATACATTATTATTGCCATCGAGAGGATACACTTTGAAATTTATAATCACTGAAAAGAAATCAAGGCTCAATAGGCAATCAAGGGGGAAAATTTGAGAATGAATGCTCTCAACTAGTATACATTATTATTTTCTCCTTCTATATGTACTCGCTCTCAATTTGTGTGTAACTCGTTTTCCTCCAATGTGTAGAGGAAAGTATTTTCACGCACAGAATAATTTTTATTTTATCACAATTTGTTTTTTTTGCAATTTACTTTCTTGCAATTTATTCTCGCAATTTATTTTCTTGCAATAAAAGTATTGTAATTTAATTACTTATTAATTTGATCCATTCAACCGATTCGTATAGGTTGATGCGATTCGTCTTCCCATTCATCTCAACTCACACGTCAATCACTAAATCCATACCACTTTACTTTCATGAATATCAAAGTCCTTGACCTAAAATACGAAGAACCCTCGATCAAGACACATTTATTCCTCAGTCATCTCAAGCGCAACCAAAATCACCAACTTTTCTTTTACTCACTTGGCCTTGGGTTGCGAGTTAGCATGCCCACAACCCAAACTAGAAGGATCAAGAGATCCCGAAATCACCAACAATCTTTCTTTCACAGAGGAAACTTAGAAGTTGGGATAGTGATAGTAGACTTGCGATAATTGAGCAATAAATTTACATCATTTTAGTATAAATAATTAAAAAAAAATTAGAATATTTCAAAGTATTCGTCGTTATAAGATTGCATTTAAGATAAATTCAAATAAAAAATTTGGAATTTTTGGAATCTCCAATTTTCACCTAATCTCTTCGAAAATATTTTGATTCGTAATATTTTTCGATTCAGATTAAAATTTTGGGAAAACTAATGAATAAACCTCAAACTTTTTTTTTTTTTTTTGTATCCCAACCACTAAATGCACTTTTATTAATAATAAAGACAAAAAAACGAAAATGAGAAAAAAATGAGGTGGTGACATTTTCATAAATAAGATGAAATTTGATGGCACCGATTGTTTATACACGATTACGAAAATGCAACCGACTATTTTTTTTTAGCATAAACTGACTCTTTGTTTTTAACTTCAATTTATTTACGATGTTCCCACTAAACTTCAACTCATTTACAAAAACATAACCGCTCTTTTTTGTTTTGTTTTGTATTATTAAATTTCTATTTAAGTGTTTCGATTAATTTTTGTAATTTTAAGGACTTTTAATTAAAGCTTCACTCTTTTTTTAATCTTAAGAGCTTTTCTTTAAAGTTTTTAATTTTAATGAGGGAAAAATTTAGTGACAAGTATCCATCCGCCAACCAAAATGACAGAGAAATAAAACCAATAAACCATACGACGGCGAAAGATCGAAGCGGGTCACATATGATAAAAACCGGCCCGGCCTTAGGATTTCTCCAAATGTTGGGCCAGCCCCCAAAAAGCAAACAACAGGCAGAAGAGAAAAAAAAAAAAGAAAAAAGGATCATGACTCGGAACTCGCAACGTTCACACGACTCGCCGAGTCAACTCGGCCTTCTCTCTCTGTGTTCGACTGTTCTGTGCTGTTGCTTTCTTCTCTACCTCTGCGCTGCCACACGCATACGCCCTCTTTTTCCTCTTTCCCGCTTCGGTGCCCCTTTTCGTCATTTCGCCCCCCCTCCCATCTTCCTCCTCGCGAAATCAGACGGCGCGCCTCTCTCCACGTCACCATCGTCTTCTTCGTCCCCACGGCGACCTCTCCTACGCACACATCTAGATTATAATTTTCATGTAAAATACCATCGAAATTATTAACCTCTTCGTCTTTTAGCTCTCTCTCTATGGCCTTTTAGGGTTTCTCATCTTCCACCCAAACGCAATCTCTCTTCTCTCTCTCTCTCTCTCCTCTCTTTCTCTCGACGAACCTTCGAGTTCTCGCACCTCCGTGCTCTGCTGGTCAATTTCGCCATTGAAGCTCGCCGCAGGTATTCTTTCGTTCGATTCTCAGTCTCTTTAATTTTTAAATTTATTTTTTTTTTATTTAGGGTAAAATTTGGTGTCAGTTATGAATCTTGCTTCGAATTGTGCATTTTTTGTTTGTTTGGTAGTTGCAAATGTTGAGGATTATTTATTTATTTATTTTTATATTAGGGTTTTGATTCGGTGATGGTTTGAAATTTGGGGACTTGGAGGTGGCTTGGTGTGAAACTTGTGAGTCTGTTTGATTTTGGCGGGTTGGGTTTGGGTTGTGTTGGGATTCATGGCAATTGAGAAGAACAACTTCAAGGTTTCGAGGCTTGATTCGGAGTTTTCTCCCAGTAGTAGGAAGAGTATGTCTAGTGATGAGGATGAGCTACAACAGCGTAGCTCTGCTGCGGAATCGGATGACGATGATGAATTTAATGATGCGGACTCGGGAGCGGGGTCTGATGACTTTGATTTGTTGGAATTGGGAGAAACTGGTGTGGAGTTTTGCCAAGTTGGGAACCAGACTTGTAGCATTCCTTTTGAGCTGTATGATCTTCCAAGCCTTGAAGATATATTGTCAGTGGATGTGTGGAATGAGTGCTTGAGTGAGGAGGAGCAGTTTGGCCTCACTAAGTATCTGCCTGATATGGACCAGGAGACCTTTATGATTACCTTGAAAGAGCTTTTTACGGGTTGCAACTTTCATTTTGGGAGCCCTGTTAAGCAGTTGTTCGATATGTTGAAGGGAGGTTTGTGTGAACCAAGAGTTGCTCTTTACCGGGAGGGTTTGAATTTCTTTCAGAAGCGGCAGCACTACAATCTTTTGAGGAAGCATCAGAACAGTATGGTTAGTAATCTCTGTCAAATAAGGGATGCTTGGCTTAATTGCAAGGGATATAGTATTGAGGAGAGGCTCCGGGTGCTGAATATTATGAGAATCCAAAAGAGTTTGATGGGTGAGAAGATAGAGGATATGGAGGCTGACTCATCAGAAAGAGAGTCGGGTGAAGGTTTACGGAGCAACAAAATCAAGGACAGGAAAACTGCACAGAAAATGGCTCGTTATTCTCTATATGGGGTGGATACAAGTGTGGAACTTGCATCAAAAGGGAGGTCGTCAGCTATGGAATTGGCAAAATATGGGAAGCAGAATCCGAAAGGTATACTGAAGTTGGCTGGGTCCAAGACTCCTTCAGCAAAAGAGCTAGCAAACCATTCAGGACCATACAGTTCAGCCGTAGCTCTTCCTCGGCAGCATAAAGCAGTAGGGGATGATGCTGGAGCAGCACTCAGAATAAGGGATCAATTTATAAGTGGTGATGATGTTGAAGACGCAACATATGGATTTGACATTCAGCGAGATAGAAATGTGTCTCGTGGTAGCAGTATGGATAGGTCTGGTGTTTTCAAAGTGGTAAAGAATCATGACCTTTCAAGAGGTGATGAATTAAACACTGACAGTTTGATGCGTCTGCCTCTCTCCTCAAAGGCTGATGTTTATGCCTATGGTAGGAACCGCAGTGCAAACCTTTTGTCAGAGGCAAATGTTTTAACAGCAAAGTCTCCTAACTTGAGAGCTCCCTATGAATTTGGTAAAAAGGCCAAGTATCCAGAAAATATTCATCAATTCACAGTTGGGGAGCAGATGAAGTCCTTGAAAGCCAGATTTCCACAGCCACCGCTCAGAGGAGATCGAGCTGACTTATCAGAACGTGCAGAACCATTCTGGCATAAAAGGACTGAAGGGGATACTTTTTCTATGGATTCTCCCCTAAGAGCGGATGATTGGAATGCTAGGAGCAAGAAATGGAAGTTAGGGAGGGAGTCTCCTGATCTTAATCACAAATCATATAGAGCTTCGCCACCACAGATGAATGCTAGGTTTATATCTTCTGAATTTAGAGCAAAACCATTGCAAGAGAAGATGAGAGATAAGAGAATACAAAATGGAGTATCAGAAATGGCAGCATTGAAAGGTAATAGAATGTTTGTAAAAAATGAAGATACAGAATCAGACTCATCGGAGCAATTTGACGACGATGAGGATAGCAACCCGTTGTTGAGGAGGAAGCTGGCTTATCCCAGTGGTGCTATGGAAACTTCTCCATCTTCTTTGTTGAATCCCACTCTAGAAGCAAAAAGGGCCAAATATGCGAAGAAAGAGGTGAAGGAGAGTTTCCAGGCTCTTGATGGGATCGATTACTCCAGTAAGATGGGTGGTTTTGCTGAACATGGACATATGCGTAATCGAGAGAACTATTCTTCCAAAGCAAAACAAAAGGGTAAGATGCGAGACAATAGTCCCTTGCATAACTCTTCGACTAGAGCTTTCGAAGAGCGTTATATCCCGGGCTTGAGTAAATTTAATGATGAAGGTGATGATTATGATGAACAGAAACAAATCTACAAATTGGGCAAGAATGCCCAATTTCAAGGGGAAGCTGGTGAAAGTTTGCACACACCCTCATGGAAGGTCTACACTGGAAAGCAGAAAAGACAAGTTGGCCATGATCATTCTGTGCCAGAGTCTCGCTATTCTGTTGACGAGGAGGATGATTCGCTTGGAATGCGGTTCCTAGGGAATGGTGGTGGACGGGGTAATATCAGGAAGAAAGATCAGAACATTGAAGAATATGTGAGTGATCGCCATGAAAGAATTGAGGTCCCATTATTGGGGTGCAACATGATGGCAAAGAAGCGGCAAGGGAAGGAGGATGTGTCGGATACTGGTAGAGGTGATGAAGATGGCGACCTCCAGTCTAACCAGAAACGGCTCATTGTTGATTCCAGTTCCTTGAAAAAAAAGGCAAAGAGGAAGCTAGAGAATGAGACTGTTAGTTCAGATGTAGAAATTTCTGAGCAACCAATTACAGAAATGGGAGCAACAGATATGGAGCCGGAAACCAGGCCCCAGAAAAAGCCATTTACTCCAATTACACCTACAGTTCATACTGGTTTCTCATTCTCGATTATACATCTTCTTTCAGCTGTTCGCTTGGCAATGATCACTCCAGTCCCAGAAGGTACTGTTGGGGAATCTGCGGATGAGCCAAACAAAACTCACGAGGGTGCTGTCAATGGGGTTCTTTCTTGTGAAAAGGCAGCTGTCAGTAACTCAGAGCTTGCTGGAGAAATGAATATGCCTTCTCTAACGGTTCAGGAGATTGTGAACCGTGTTAGCTTGAATCCAGGAGATCCTTGTATTCTTGAGACACAAGAGCCACTTCAGGATCTTGTGAGAGGAGTTCTAAGGATCTTTTCATCAAAAACAGCACCTTTAGGAGCAAAGGGTTGGAAGACACTGGTTGCCTTTGAAAAAGCTACAAAAAGCTGGTCGTGGACTGGTCCAGTTTCTCAGAGTTCATCAGATCACGACGCCAACGAGGAGGTGATATTTCCTGAAGCATGGGGTCTTCCGCACAAAATGCTTGTCAAGCTGGTGGATTCGTTTGCAAATTGGCTCAAATGTGGGCAAGATACCATTCAACAAATTGGAATTCTTCCGGCACCGCCCTTGGAGTTGATGCAGCTCAACCTGGATGAGAAAGAAAGGTTCAGGGATTTAAGAGCTCAAAAGAGTCTTAACACTATTAGCCCAAGTTCCGAAATAGTGAGGGCTTATTTCCGTAAGGAGGAGGTTCTCAGGTATTCAATTCCAGACAGGGCCTTCTCTTACACAGCAGCAGATGGTAAAAAATCCATTGTTGCCCCATTGAGAAGGTGCGGTGGTAAGCCAACATCAAAAGCCCGAGATCACTTTATGTTGAAACGTGATCGACCACCGCATGTTACAATTCTTTGTCTTGTGAGAGATGCAGCTGCAAGGTTGCCTGGAAGTATTGGCACCAGAGCAGATGTTTGCACTTTGATAAGAGATTCTCAATACATTGTTGAAGATGTGTCTGATGCACAAGTTAATCAAGTTGTTAGTGGAGCCTTGGATCGGTTGCATTATGAGCGTGATCCATGTGTGCAATTTGATGGGGAAAGGAAATTATGGGTCTATTTACATAGAGAAAGAGAAGAAGAAGATTTTGAGGATGATGGTACTTCATCTACAAAGAAATGGAAGAGGCAGAAAAAGGATGCTGGCGATCTACCTGACCAAGGAGCAGTGACTGTAGCTTATCATGGGACTGAGGAACAAACTGGGTATGAGATGTGCTCCGATCTCAATGTTGAGCCATCATGTTTGGATGATATGCAACAAGATGTGGAGGATAATACTGATACCAATAACGGGTCTGAACAAGATGAAATGCGCCAAGGCAATCCAATGCTTTGGGAGGGTCATGGCTTGAATCCAATGTGTGAAAACAAATTGCTGTGTCAGGAAAATTCCACAAATGAAGATTTTGATGATGAAACGTTTGGGAGAGAAAGGACAGTTGGGCTCTTGAGTGCAAGCTTATTGTGAGGTTATATTGAGGTAGTTTTCGGTGGCATTTTGCATTATCCCAAATGATATTCTCTTCTTTGTGTTAGTGTTGGCAAGTTACTCTTTTGAATTGAAATTGTATTCATGCTATTAATATGATTCATGAAAGCTGTAGTTCATAGAACCAATGTTAGGTATCCGTTACACGAAGAAATGTCAGATATAGTATAGTTGTGACAAGGAGAAGTAACTAGTTACGTTTAATCAACTGTACTTTGCCATCCATCATGTGGGGTTCTGACGAAGAACATTGATATGTTTTGCAGGCATAGCACTCCACCTTCCCATCAGATCGCATTTTTGTTCCCGGTCAAGGAGCGTGTCATACATTGAAGGTGCAGTATTTTTGCATATAGTATTGATTCTATCACGAAAATGTAGGTTAGAAATTTAGTCTTGTTCGAGGCTCATGAGTTGGTACGGGTGGGTGGATATATAAATATATCTATATCTATATAATTCTGCCTTTCCATAAATAAATTTTTTGTCTTTATATATTTAGATCTTGAAGAAGAAGAAGAAGCAAAAAAATGTAGTTGATAGTTGATGGTGGTGTACATTAAGTGAGCAAAAATGGCCAATTCCATGTTTGGTTTTTTTTTACATCTGGTTTAGAGTTAATTGCAAGGATCTTGATGAGTTGTTTTCTTTGACAAAAAGAAAAGAAACATTTACACCACGAAAAACAATATTTAAGATGGTGTAGTTCTAATTGATGGTTTAATAACATAACATTCGAGAAATGACTAAATAGAATGTGGTCTTAGTATCTGCGATCTATATAGGTTTTCGGCATGTGTCTCTGTAATGTCACATCATAAGTAAAACATTACTACAATATTTGTTGAGTGAGAGCACGTAACAATCTCATTTTTTACAAGAAATTGTTAAGTCACAGTTTTTAATCAATTTTGCCAAATGCAACAATAACCTTCCTAAAACCTCTTTTAATCAAAATTGATTTTTCTTCCCCGCTTAATACTATGATCAGATGATATTTCGTCTTCTAGCTGAGAGGTCTTAGTTGAAATATCAGGAATAATGAATTCGATACCAATTTATTTCCTTACTCGTAGTGTATAAAATATATTGTTCAAATAAAAAAAAATATAGATTTTTGTTCATCGCGTATTGACCGAAAATCACTTTTGGTTAAAGTGGATTTCAATTTGCGCTTGATTTTGTTAGCAATTTATGGATCATTTTGAATAATTTCTCTAAAATTGAATCCCAGAGTAATTTGTTTGAAGTTAGAAAATATATTATTTTCAATACTAGACGAGTTCAATGAGAAGAAACTTTAGCACGTGGTTGTGGTATACTAACCTTAATTGGAGGAATTATTTTTATTATCTTAGTTGGATTATCAAGTCACATATCATTTGTCTCCAATGATTTGATTATAAATGAATTTGGATACGGAATTAGGTTGATCCAATCCGTTTACAAGTTGGATATGGGTGGGATCAGTTCTGTAACCCAATCGATCTCCCAAAACATAATACCACCGAACTAATTTTCATATTTGGTTCGGTTGAACAGTTGTTTCTTAGTTCAAATAGCAAACGGTTCAATGGTTTGATGGTCGGTTTTATGAAATTATTGAAAATTTGGTTTGATTACGTTCGGAGTTGTTCTGGTTTGGTTGGTTTCTTGGTTCACACATCTTTTTTTACCTTCCACACATCTTTGTTAATTTTTTACCATTAGTCTTCTTTAATCAAATCCAACGACCGAAAATTGAGAGAGGTGTGTAAGAAATACAAACGGGTGTGGATAGGACCACCCTTAAATTAAGGTAATGAAAATGTAGAGATAATTTCTTTTGATTTATTAATTGTGTAGTAATACTATCTAATACAACTATATCGGAAAGCTAAGTTATACCATGGGTCAACCATAACGGATTCAAAATTCTTACCTCGTGGTCCTAGTGTTAAACAAAAACATCTCTCTCAATAGGACGAGGGGACGAACACATTGCGGTGGATAACTTGCCGACAGTCGTTTTGGAAGCCAATAGAATCCTCAATACTCCTCCGTTAATAGCTATGTTAAGATTTGATGATATGAGGAAAAGTTTGTCCTATATTGGTGAGGGACATGCCTTGCTATGGGTTTTTATGGTCTTGGGTTACTATTCATATTGCCAATTGGTTTTATGGTAGAATCTCAATTTTATTATGGTATCATAGCAGATTGTCTCTCATGTGAAAGCCTAGGGGTCACACGTGCTCACGCGTCACTCAGTTATTGTCCACATCGATGAGGGACATGCCTTGCGGGTTTATATGGTCTTGAGTTACTCTTTATATTGCCAATTGGTTTTATGGTGGAATGTCAATTTCATCAATCTATTTATGTTTGACATGAATTATGGTTTGCAAAGAAGCAGCTTCCTAAACACTCAAAAAACAATCAACTCCTCATCAAAAATCCAATTGCAGTTTGTTACAGAAGAGGGAAATTCAACGAACTCGAATTTTGAAGTTCCCCAAGAACCCTACATACTAAATCGAATTCTCCATCCACAAGAAACAATCAACGAATAAGAGTTGCATAGTGCAGTGACTAAATAGTACATATATATATGCCATATACGTTATGTACACACGTTTTTCTGACCGCTAAATGCTCGGTCCCCCTCTCTTTAGTTAATAGCAGTGAGAGGAACTCTGGAGTCTCTAATGGATTGAGCAGCCTCGTACGCCCCTGTGACGTGTTTTAGGTCTCCATTTGCTTGCTGTTTCGCCGATCTTTCATCCCAGAATAACCTCAACAATTCCTCAAAAGCTGGAGTCCTGAGTTCTTCAATGGATGCAACGCTTGGAAGATTGAATGACCTCTTTCTTGGCGTGGAACATGATGGTTCGTCCACCTGCTTGTTGCAGAGGTTGAAAATATCGTTAAACACAGCGTTATTAAAAATGTAACTCTACTTAGAATTAGTTTTTCGGAAAATTTCATCCATAAGAGATTTTCAGAACAGTTACTGCACTCTTAACAATCTTACCACGTATTCATCCAGAAGAAATTTTCCTGCATTTTCGGTGATTTCAACAATATTGTGGTAGTGACCTCCCTTTAGTTCTCTCAGATCCCCGCAACATGGAACAATCATTGAATTTAGATTTCCACATGCCTCGTGGTCAAGTTGTAATGAATCTGCAAATATTTGTTTCAGTAACTGTAGTCCAACATGTAACTACGAAGACAAATGTAAACTTAAAATGTGAAATTGGATACTGACGATCTATGGAGGAAAGGAGACTCTTGTCTGCGATGTCTACATCTTCTAGTGCAGCTGACACAGACGAGGAGAACCTATCGCGTAAGGTTTGATTGACTTCCGTTCCCCTCCTAGTTGAAGAGAAAATAAATGAATAAACTTTCAATTGAGACCCACAGTATTTCTCTTATATAAGGAATGCGCTTGAAGTATTAAAAGCATACCTAACAATGGAGTCCACAGAAGCAACATTTCGCTTTTCTAGATTGAGCAAGGACTCCTGAGCTTTCTTCCACTGTTCTGCACCCACTGATGCCTGCTTCAAACTGCACATTTTCGTACGGTGTAAGTAATGGGCTAGAAAAATTCAAGTAGCAGAATCATGCCCAAATCGGTATAAATTCTTATATCCAGAGACTCCAGAATATATGTACCAATTCTGCAGAACCTCCTCCATGTCTTTCTTTCCACATTCCACAGCCGTTGTGTCTTCAAGGTAATGGGATTCTGTTTTTTCCATGTGAAATGTCCATTTGGTTTTGATAGACGAAGTTGAATCTTGCATGGTTGACATTTCTTTCTGTATTTTGTTGGTTCTGCTTGTTGCACTCTCTCGAAGATCATTTACAGCAGTTTGTACCTAAAAATACATAAAGATTGTTATCAAGAAAAACCTAAATAAAAAGTCGTTGCTGAATTCTACCATAAAACCTCAAGAAAAAGGCATAAGGAAATGGTAGCAGCCTATGAACAACCATACCAGTTTTTTCTTCCTGGCATTTGAACTTGCCAGCAGCTCTGCCACTTTCTCTAGTAATTGCCTTTCTTCATTAGCAGCACACTCCTACATAGAGATAAAAAATACAAGCATTTAATTTGACAAATGAGGTTGTTCTACGGCTCATTCAGTTTAATAAGTGCATTGCAACCACCTCAAACTTCTCTTCAAGTTCAGACAATTTCTTGTCGTTGACAGTTTGTGCTTCTTCCACAATTTGGGTCAGATTGGATGCATGCAAGTCTAGAGTTTTGAAAAAGTCCACAGTAACTTTAGAAACTGAACGTGCAGTTTCGACTGCTCTGGCATGAGCCTATACAAATCACAGAATTTTTAAGCCAAAACTGATGATTGAATTTTACTGTAAAGGAAATAAATCATCCATGAAACCAACAATATCTTACGTACCTCACGCTGTTGTTGTGCAAATGCATTTAGCTTTTCCTCTTGGTTGTGAAGATTACCTTGAAGATCATTGAGCAATGCATCAGCTTCTGAAGCAATTCCTTTGAAGAGCTGAATCATTTGAAGAAAGTCAAATACAGAAAAACAAAGAAATCTGAAGACAAAATATATAGTGAACTAATGCTTACATCTTCCAGAGCAGAAGAATGGTTAGAAACTTCAGAGTTTAGATGAGAAAACGTTGATTGCGAATTTCCTTCAAGATCCCCAGCTATACCATCTAGAGCTTTAATACCAGAACCATACATGTTTTTAAGCTTTCCTAATCTTCCTCGTAGTTCTTCAGTAGCCTTCAAAATTAAGCCAAATAATGAAGTTGTATATATAGATTAGACTGACAACTCGATCTCAGGAATGCATGCAAGGACAAACATCTTCTTCTCTAGACCTTACCTCCGCCTTTGTTGATACAAAGGACTGCATGTCCTCTTCCATGTCTTTTAATTGCTGCTCCTGCTGTGTCACTGCAACTGCCACAGTCTTATGCAAGACTTCAAGCTGCTGGGTTAATTGGGACTGAAATTTCTGGACTAGTATCCGGTTTCCATCTTCAATTTTGTCCTTACGCTCTACAAAACCAGCCATGGTCAGTAAATAAATAACCCGAAGTTTTGAGGGAGATCAAAGAACAACATACAAAATAATAATACAAACCAATTTTGGCAAATAAACTGGACACATCTGATGCAGCATTCTCTAGCTCTGCTCGCAGCTCAAATGCACGCCCTACGAGTGATTTCTCTGAAAGTTAACAATGGAATAATAGTGAGAAAAAGGCATTTAAATGTACCGTCCAACATAAAATTTAATATATGCATAAAATTGAACATGAACTAGTGTAGAATAAGCCCGAATGTCGACTGTATAACTTTAACATAAGATGAAAAGGAGAGAATCCATCTATGGTCTGAAAACGCAGATGGTGACACGACGATTTGTTTTAGCAGACAACTTTGCTCACCCGATTTGAGGAGATTCACTATCAGAAATTCCTTCTCTTTGATGGTCGCATTTGCTTGTCGATGCTTGTCCTCAAGATCATACAGCGCATGTCCGGTTTCCTCAAGCTTTGTCTGAAGTATAAAGTGTTTAATTATCTCAGAACGGGAGCAGAAAGAACAAAAGGAGACTCTGTAGGTTGATATTACGAATGTGTTACCTCAGTTTTTTCAAGTTTATCACTCAATTCTACAGCCAAAAGTTGCTGAGAACTGTAAAGTTCCTGAAGCTCCAGCAATTGCTGCTCTTAGGCCAATGTAACGTTTATATTAGTTCCCACCCTGTAGTCAATATTATTCAAAAAGAAAGGAATGAAATCTTGATGGAGATACCTTGTCTTTGGAATCAGAATCAAGTTCCATCCGCTCTATCTTTTCAGCCATTGCCTACAGTAAATAAATAGTCAATGAAGTTAGTAACCAGTCAACTGTGAACGTAGGAAAAGCAGTCCATTATTCAGTTAAACGACAAGAATAAGACCTTCTTCTCTGCTTCTTCACTAAGATAACGATCTCGTGGTATATAGATTCCATTCTTCTCTCTGGCAGCATATACCTCTGAATGAACAAAAGAAACATGTCATACAATTTAGCTTGTAGCAAAGTAACTATAAAGAATCATTAAATAACCTGTCAAACAAAAAAAAAAATCACTGGGGAGAGAGAGAGAGAGAGAGCACATCAACGTTGGAATCAGTTAACAACCTTGCTTAAGCCGATCAATCTCAGAATACAAATCCTTGATCAAAGCAGACTTCATCATTTTTTGATTGACCTGAAACAATAAGAAACAACAAGCCATAACAAGAATCAGAATGAAAGACTGTTCAACTATATAATTTGTGAGAACCGGGATGGAGCAAACTTCTGACCTCTGGTTTGTTCTTTATATTTTTGGCACGGTGTGCATAGTCTAAGGTGCTGAGTGTTTCTTCCAAACAATGGATGGAGGGTGACACGGTAGCAATTATGCATGTCTTTGTTTTCCCTCCTAAGGAGTCTCTCAGTAATCTTGTTAGTTTACTATCCCTGATATTCCAAACAATTCAATTGTAATTAAATTTACTTTCTGGGGTTTGTAAATATAGTCAAGAACAGCATGGGATTTTAAGTAGTAATACCTATATGGAACATGACCAGAGTGCTCAACTAAAGCATTAATGACGCGACCAAGAGTAAGTAAGCTCTTATTTATCTCCCCAGCTTCTCTTGCTCTTCCCTGCAAGTGAAAGTTCCTTTTCAATCACATACACATGGTGAAAAAAGCTCAAAACACAAACTTTCATGGATATATGGCAATAAGATCTTGTTAGTAAAATAACATTCGAAAGAAGTCACCATATGCATCTGCTATAAGTTATTATATTGACAAGACAACTAAATTTGTTCCTTACCTCTCTCGCACCAGAGCGAGAAATGTTCTCAGAACCAGCGAGGTCGACAAGATTCAGCTTCCCACACTTGATCATTTCTTCACCCTCCGGAGTGCATTCCTTAATGTGGATTGTGATGGAAAATATTGAGTGTGAACGGCTGCTTTGCTTGTTGAGAAGAGTCTCAGCTGTTCGCCTTTTTGCAGATCCCTTCTCCAAGATTTTGTAAATTTCATTTGCTGTGCACACTATCTCTTCTTCCAAGCCTCTTACAAAAACACCACCCTTTCCATCTTCCATGAGAGCTATGGGTTTCTTTGATTTGTCATCTACAAATTTTGTGTTCTCATCAGGGGCCAAAAGATCACTTATCTCCTCATTGTACAGCTCTAAAAATGTGACTTTCATGCTATATTCAGCAACCTGAGCTTCCAATATGTCAAAAATTTGTTTAACGGCTCTTGGGATAACACCCGCATCACTAGGAAACTCCCCATTCTACAAAAATCACAAAATTCAGTCAGAAATCTATTTAGGAAACAGAATATTATAATGTAACATACAGAGTGGCGTCTATTCTAAAGTCACAAACAAACCTTCTTTCTTGCTCCTCCCTCCATTGTGTATGTTTTCCCCGTCCCTGTCTGACCATAGGCAAAGATTGTGCAGTTATATCCCTCAAGCACTTCATTTACGATAGGAGAGACAGCCTGGTCATACAGTTCCTTCTGTTGGGATGCTGGACCGAAGACCTAAACAACATTATCCAACTTTCTGATCACTTCCCAGTACAAAGAAAGAATATTACAAGTAGCATAACAGCAAGGAACTTATTTCAACTACACTTCACTGAATGCAGTACAAATCCTTATTAATTTCAGAACTTTGTTAACAAAAATTGATCAAAACCCACTAATTCCGTTCATCTTATAAGACCCTAGTGAAACTTTTAAAGTAGAACTAGATTAAACACAAAAATTTAAGTTCCAATATTCCAAGCCACGAACCTTGTCAAACGCAAAGGTTCTATCAATCTGCTTGTTAGCTATATTCTGAATTGCAGCAACTTCCCTTCTACCCTCATTGCAAGAAATCACGACCGGCGTATGCACCCTCACTTCGTCTTCACTCAATGGCCTGCAAACCAAATCAGTCGAGTAAGTAACTCACTCAGACAACATCTCACTGAACTCTACTCGGAATCCGACTGACCTGCAACGCACAAGGACCTGCACATTGACACCCTTTTCCTTCTCATGCCTGTTTGTCGAATTCGAATCCCCAGATCGCAGATCTCGCACCGACTTGTCGCTCGACTTTGGCGTCTGTGACGGTGATAGTGATACCAATCCTCCTCTTCTCTGTTGGGACTGCGAGGAATCCATAGCTTTGTTGCTCTCTTAATCTGAAAAACCTTCGCTCATCAGTACCGGTGTACACACACTCATACAATCATTCAAGATTAGTGCATAATTTGAACTTCCAATCTTTGAGTCAACGATCGATCGCACAACCAAATTCAAGCAATGCAATTCCGAATTCATCCAGATATGCAGATTTGAATCGGAAAAGGATCGAAAACGAACGATCGAAATCGAAATGTGCGCGATTCAAACCGAAGAAATCAAAAAGCAAAAGCAAAAAAGCAGAATTAATAAAGAAGAAGAAGCAACTTACAGTGAAACCGAACCGCCGGCCGGCCTGCAAGCACAGGGAGATCCTTAAACCAATGGCGATGGCGGTATCTAGAGAGAGAAAGTCGTAGTCGTAGAGTTTAGAGAGAGAGAGAGTGAGTCTGTATCTTTGTGTGAATCGTAATTTATGGAGACACAGAGAGAGAGAGAGAGAGAGAGAGAGAGAGAGGGGGAGGGAGGTGTGAGAAACAAGCGAGAGAGAGAGAGAGAGAGAGAGAGAGAGAGAGAGTAGGGACTGTTTTGAGAGCTCAAAACTAAAATAAAATAATAATATCTTAATTAAAATTTTAAATTAGACTACTTTTCAAGAGACGTTACGGGGGGCGTTTGGAATATGTGAGGACGGCATTGACGCGTCCCCTTAACGCCGTCAACTAAAATAAAATCGTTTGTGAGATAGTAATTTCCCGACCGTTATGAATCGACAAAGAGGGCTCACCTCACCTCACCTCACTGATCTTTTCAAAATTTTCGAAACGGAAACCAGGTTTGAACTGTTGCCCCTATCGTTACCACATATTACTGATAGGCCCTTCCTTGTTTTTACTAACCTGCTTTAATTAGTGTCGGTTTTGGAAATTAGGGTTTAATTAGTGTGTTCGCATTTAAACTAAGAGTGGGTTTTCTTGTCAATGATGAGAAATATTTTAACCAGGAACACTATATAGTAGATCGCGTGTAATAATATAATTAGTTAAAAACTTAAAAAAAAAATTTCAACCAATTGTATTATAACATTTTGTATACCAAATCGTGGTCGTAGCATATTGGAAAATTTCTCGTTAATGACTAAAGTTAGCCTCCACTCAATTAAATCTGATGGGCCCACTCAAGTATTTATCACTGGATAATACTTGGGTTCTTGTTTTTTGGGCTTTAAAAAGCAAGGAACAATTTTTAATTAGGTTAAATCAGAAAATGAGTACCTATTTATTATGCAATTAGGTTTATGTTGTAATAGACATCATTTGTAAACATAGTGAATTTTTGTTAAACATCAATGGATACGATATATTTTTTGTTTTTAATTAGAGGTCAATGAAGAAAATTTTTAATAGGGTGTACTAACCTTAGAGCAGTTCCACTGGAGGTGGAATAGCCCAGCACCCAGTCAAAAAACCAAGCTAGCACCCTGTCAATTCACTCCAGTCCGTGTGTTTGCTTGGCACCTAGCCCAAGCTAGTCTCCAGACCAGCCCATTTTTGACTAACCTTGGGACCGAGCCATTTGTGTTGTTGCACCTGGAACGTGGGCGTGAGTAACAGACAACAAAATCAGAGGCGGGGCCAAGCGGTGCATGCGCACTAGTATCTCCCTCGGGTGGGCGACGTGGGCCAATTTCTGCCGTTGGATTTCCATGGCTAGTTATTCTAGACTGTTGGATTTCCAACAGTAAAAAAAATTTGAATTTCACTTTTAAACTGGACCGTCCGATCACAGATCAACAGTCCACGTTCCCCCCCCTCAAAAAAAAATTTTAAGTCAGAAATTATAAATAAAATAATTAATTTTTATTATTTTATAATAAAAAATAATAATATATTTAAGAAAATTGACCAGCCTATTTTTTGTTTTAGGGGTAGAGATATTTTGGCCTATTACTATTCATTGAGATATATTACTGTTCACTTGAGTAGATAAATGCAATGGGTGCTGTCGCAAATTCTTTAGGGATGGAATTGCTCTTAGAAATATTTTCTTTTTCTTTATCCAACGATATATCTACACAAAGGGGTGGGAGAATAAATTAGTATCAAACTCACCACCCATAAGATTCAAATCTAAGATATCTCATATACCAGTAAAGAGGAATATCACTGAACCGTAGTACTAAGTAACCATTTTAATAACCTATGTTAGAAAACGAAATTTCAATCAATTTATTGACCTAAGTCAAATTTCTTGGAAAAATGGATATAGCTTTGACACATGGCAAGTTATCAAAGGGAGGGAGATGAACCTGAAACTTCAAACTATTTGCAGCTATTGAAAAGTTTATACGTTGAGAAAAAAAAAAAAAAAAAAAAAAAAAAAAAAAAAACCATCGTCAAGAAAAGGAGAGGGTACAAATTCATCGAGATAATTTAGAGTATACTCTTAAATTTATTATCTTAGCATGATAAGTAGAGGGTATGAAAATAAGAAATAATCTCATAACAAGTAAAAAATCGTGTCGTATAACTAAGCTAATTCGATGAGGCACATCCGTAAACTTGAATATTAAGATATGTGAGAAAGGAAGGAACCAAATTAATGTGATGTTTGACATAAGTGTCTAACAAAGTCCTAGTTTTGTCAATTTTTACCAACCATTTGATTTGGTAATTTATGATTTTGATGGAGTTGTTCACTTAAAGTAAGGAAGTACAACGAGTCACTAGCTCAGTGATTAGTGAAGCAGAATATTTAGTTGTAAAACTGTGAAGAGAATTGGGACAGGAAGGGAAAAACAAAATTTGGAAGATGATGAAAAGGTGGACAAAGTGGGTATGTGTGCGGTGGCAAAGTTGCCCCACGTGAAAAAGAGTGATGTGAGGAGGCACATGGTGTTGGTGCCTAATACATTCCTTGCGACTTAAAACAAATAAAAAGTGGAAAAATATGCAAAACGCTTCTTTTATTTTTTTTAAGCATTCTTCGGTAGTTTGAATAAATTTGATACTTAAGTCATCTCTAATGAAAAAAGCTAAAGATTTAAAAGCTAAAAAATGGCGTGATTTGTTCAAAAACTCATCTCTAACCCATGACTAGGCTATAATTTATGGAGTCTACTATGCCATTATTTAGCCTAAGGAACATTAGGTTGGTCAAAGGTAGCCTCCTCTTGGCCTTTTTTTTTTTTTTGGAGCCCAACTCCTCTTTGTAATAATTTGTTCAAATTTAACGGCTAAATTTGAAAACATCCAACAGTAATTTGATTAAATTAACTAATAAATTTAAAGTATAAACTTAAAACTAACAAATTATTGAGAGGGCTATGTTTAGCCCCTTTGATTAAAGATGATATATGAGTATGGCTTAACATTATTCATATAAAAATAATTTTTTGCTAGACTATAATTCTGGACGGGGCTATGTTTAACCTTTTCGGTTGGAGATGACCTTATATATCACATCATGAGTTTAATATATTGAACTCATGACACACTCAAATTTTCCTGCTCATTGTAAGAGTATAATTCCTATATGAGTTTAATATACTGGTATCACACGAGTTCAATGTATTCATATCACATTCAAAAATTTCCGCTCATTGTAAGTGTTTAATTCCTATATGAATTCACTATGTTGGTATCACACTCACTTTTTTTGGCCTATTGTCATTCTTCTTTACTGATTAATTAATTTTTTTTCTTCTTCACTGATCAATTAATTTTTTGACATGTCGTTAAAATATTTTGTAATTTTTTAACAAGATATGTTTGTACATGCGTCAAACTATAATTCACAAAGGAGAACTATACTGGCATATAACCCTAAAATTTATTCTAGTTGCTCCCATTTTCCCCAACTTGATCATCCCTCTTTAAAGCTCCCAATTAGAAGTTGTTCTGTGCACGAATATTTGTCATTGTTTGTAGGGATAATTGGGGTTGCGACCCATAAGAGGTGACCTACATTTTGTGGGTTTTATAGAATTGGTTGGTGCAATAGTGGTGATTGATTTTTGAATTTACTTGTAGAATGCCGCCTTGGAACTTTTTGCTTTCAACATTTGTTACTTCAAATTTTGTCAAATGATGTCACTAACCATATGAAGTTTTAAGCATTTTCAAGAGAAACTCTAAAATTTTGTTTAATTAGCAAGTGAATAGTGTCAACACACTATTTTAACTGCTCAGTTTAACTTTTCATCTCCAATAACACTCTATTTTAACAAACTTTAAATGTTTTATTATTAACAATTCAAACCCAACACTCATTTTCTAAAACAACCTTCTCTATTCTTTTTCTCCTTGCTCAAAGGCCTACGCTCTCAACATTTATTACTTCAAATTTTATCAATTGATGTCACTAACTATATGAAGATTTAATTATATCAAGATTTAAGCATCTCTCAGAGAAACTTTGAATTTGTGTTAAATTAGCAACGAACAGTGTTAAAAACTATTTTAACTACTCACTTTAACTTTCATCTCCAACAACTCTCTCTTTTTTTTTTTTAATATTTAGCAAGTGAATAGTTGCACTCTAAATTTAAAGAGTGCTTGTACATTTGGCTATAATAAGGACTCTTTTACATCATCTCTTGAAGGTGGATTTTTTAATCTCTATTTTTTTTAAAAAAAAAATATTTAGCAAGTGAATAGTTGCACTCTAAATTTAAAGAGTGATTGTACATTTGGCTATAATAAGGACTCTTTTACATCATCTCTTGAAGGTGGATTTTTTAATATGGTCTTTAAAATAGAGTGTTGATTGTTTTACAGTATCTCTTAAAATACCTCTTATATTAGAAAGTCTACCTAAGAGACTTCTTTAATTTTTTATTTTTTTATTTTTTGTTTGGGGGGGGGGGGGGGGGGGGGAATGGGGGGAGGTCTAACATTTGTAAATTTAACATGATGACTTCTATGGAAGAGATACATTATGTAATTTTTTTCAGGTGAATATTAAGAAAAATTGTCCACACATACAAGCGATTATATGTTGTTTGTATATATGAATCTCCTAACAAGTGATCTCATATGTATTCACGGTCAACAATTCGGACGCACACAGGGACGTCTGAACAATTCGTAGTCTACTCCAATCCGATCTAAATGCAGTAGTTTAACATTCTCTTAAGCCAACTGCTTATACCGAACATGTGCTTACTGCAATTCTATACTGGCAAGTTGTACACCTAATGAATGGAAATATCTCTCAACAATCTTAGACTAAAACATATAGTAAGCAAAAACAAGGCATTTATATATTCATTATATTATTAGCCACTGGAAATTCCCAAATTCTTGGACCTGCACGCTAGTCCATGTGGGTTTAAGCCAATTAGACCACCACCATCTTCTTTCTCGAAAGTTAGCTGGAACACAAATCTATATAATATAAGTAGGGAGCTATGAAGCATGGATACGGATACGGCAATACGACACGACACGGTGATACGGAAAATCTCTAAAAATTAAGATACGATACGTTATGGATATGGCAAATAAAAATGTATATAGCAACAAAAATATACATTTTAAAACATAATTCATCATTCAAATCAAGTACATCAAATCAAGTACATTAGAGAAGAAAAGTTCGAAATGTAATCCTCTTTAAACTTTAGATGAAGTGTCAGAGTCATATTCATGGTTTTAATTAGAGGGAAGCTCTTTGTATTCAGCAACTTTCAATTATGGATGTCTCCTATTAATTTCCTCCTCCTCATTACCTTTTTTGAAAGTGTAAATGTATCCTAAAAGATGGATACGTGTATCCTAAATGTAGGATACGTGTATCCATCCTGTCAAATTCATGTCCTTCAACCAGGACACGTGTCGGACGAGTATCCGAGAGTATTGGGCAAGTATCGTATCTGATCAAGTATCAAATACGGGATACGGGACCAAACAAAAGTATTCGTGCATCATAGGTAGGAAGATATTTGAAAAAATATACCTTAAAGTGAGACGCACTAATCTTGTCGTCTACTTATATTTTAACATGTGATATATCACCTTCTGTTTCAGGTGCAGTGCACACGTGTAACTGTTTCGCTCTGAATTTGTTTTCCTCTGTTGCACTGCATTCAGTGAGTGAAGTGGATCGATCGAACTGTTTGCTTGTGAGGCACTCCAATTCCATATTCTCTGCGCTCTGCGTGGGCTTTACTTCACGTTCTTTTTCCCATATCCCTCTCTACAAGTGAGTGAGTGAGTGAGTCTACTGACACATTTTTCCTTTGGAAGAGGTCTCGATTCTTTCCACTCTCCGCCTTGAAACCATGCACGCCTCTCACACTTTTACAGTCCAAACCCTAAATATATAGTTCCTTCTCCAGTAAGTGTTTGGAAAGTCTTACATTGACTTGCGAGGGTTGCAGATATTCATAACACTCAAATGCGATGTTATGTACTCATGGAGTGGATACAAGTAGTTAACTAAATTAAATAGTTTGCGATTGATATTAACGCACACAACAGATCAATTAGGGCATAATATATATATATATATATATATATATATATATATATATATATAGGGCGGATCACTGCAAAAAATAGTTCTGTGAAAATCACTTCACTTCGCGTGACTTGTCTTCCTCAATTTCGGATATTATTCTTAAGTTTTACCGGGTCTGAGGCCTTTCGAAAATTGACGATGCCAAGCCAAGGATGCCTCTTGAGGCAAAATATTGCACATAAATATGATCAATGCTATTTACTCAGCCAAGTTACTGTATTTGTCCAACCACGTGTTTATACCTGAACGCAGAAGTGATGATGATCAAAATTACAGCCACAAAACGAAGAAGAATTGAAAGAGTTGAGGTCCCATGTTTTAATAAAGAAAGCATTCATGATTATTCTGAGCCTAAGCTTTTTTTTACAGCACAACATATCATCATTGTAAGTTGTAACCATCCATGTTAGTATGTTACCCCATCATACAGTCTCCTTCAAAAAACAAGACCCAGAAATTTAATTTAATTATTACTAAAGAGGGAAACATATAAAAGCCTATATGTATATAGATGGCTTTAACTTTATAGTGAGCTAAAAGTAGAAATTAAGTATTCACCGACCTGATGAGCAATTTGCATAAAATTAAATAAGTTCAATGTCGCACTTTCACGTGACATTTTGATTCATTAATATGATGAAGATAAATTAGCTCTTCTCTCTCATGAGACATTAGCAAACCTTTAATTAATTAGACAAACTAAAACCGCTAACGCTTAAGAACTAGTTGCAGAAAAAAAATCAACGAACACGGCATGAAACTCTAAAATAATTATAATTTAATTGAGGTGTTAAATGGTTTCGCATAGTTTTTTTATTTTTTATTTATTTTTTTTTTTGGCAGTAATGATTGATCTTTAAGGAAAAAAACAAACAAACTTGTAACATATAAAGTAGACAATTCAAATCATTGAAATACGATGCGGACGAAGTCCTGGAATAATATCTCATATAAGCTTATTTGTAAATTCTCTCAATTAAAACCAATTTGTTGAAAGATAGATTGATATTTAATCCCCACCTATGTGTATCTATATCTATACTAAATATTAAAAATGTGTTGTTGTTGGCCTAACTATAATTGAGAGCAACTCCAGCCCATGCTAAATGGACTGGCACCAAGTGAAGAAAATGGACTGGCACCACATTTTTCTGCTCCAGCCCGCACATTTGACTGGCACCCAGCCCGTGCCAGTCTGTTGCCCAGCCCAAAATGGACAGACCCAGAAGCCGGCCTGTTTTGATGGCGCGTGCAACACACGCGGCTGCCCAGGCGAGTAGCCGACAAGAAGACAGGCGCTGGGGCCCGCGTGCAGACCCACTTGCGGTCGCCCGGGTGAAGGCAACGTGGCCTCGTCAGAGCCGTTGGATTTCCAACGGCTAGTTTTTTAGGCCGTTGGATTTCCAACGGTAAAAAAAATTTAAATTTAAATTTTAAATTGGACCGTCCGATCACAGATCAACGGTCCACGTTTATTTCACCAAAAATTTAAAAAAAAAAAAAAAAAAGCCCAACGGTCAGAAATTTGACCGTTGGCCACGTGGCGTAATGAGTGCTGTTGGATTTGATTATTTTTCAAATCCAACGGTCCCGATTAATTACAACATTAAAATTTATTAAAAAATAATTAAAAAATGTCAAAAATTTTAAAAAAAATATAGAAAAATTTTAAAAAATACATTTTTTATTTCTATAAATACCTAACCCTCATCTTCCACCTTACACCACATTTCAATATTTTCTACACTTTCTACACTTTCTACATTTGAATATTTTGTACACTTTGAGAGAAAAAAATGACTTCGTGGAAGCTCAGTGAAGATGTTACATTGTGTGAATGTTGGGTTCGCACTACTCATGACCCGATTACGGGTAATGAGATGGATAAGCGAGAAATGTGGAGTAAAATTACGAAATCGTTCAACGATGTACATGGAAAAGATGCCAGATCTAGTCAAGGTCTTCAAGGTCGTTGGAAAAAACTCAACGCATCCTTTACTTGTTGGAAAAACGCCCTCTCTCATGCTTCTGGTAATTTGCGTAGTGGGACAAGTTTAGCGGATGAGGTAACAATATTTTTATTTATTTATATGCATTCCACCCACATCAATATTTTAATTTATTTAATTTCTTATGTAATTTTTATGTAATATGCATTCCAAATACTTATGTAATTTTTATGCATTCCACAATTCTTATTTAATTTCTTATGTAATTTTTATGTAATATGCATTCCAAATACTTATGTAATTTTTATGCATTCCACAATTCTTATTTAATTTCTTATGTAATTTTTATGTAATATGCATTCCAAATACTTATGTAATTTTTATGTAATTTTTATATAATTTTTATGCATTCCACAATTCTTATGTAATTTTTATGTAATTTTTATAGACACTACAAGCACAAGCATTCTACAATGCAAAGAACCATAACAAATCATTCAACAAATGGGAATGTTGGCAAATTGTCAAAGATTGCCCTAGATACAAAATTGTGGCAACCGGTCCAGAAGTTGTCATGCACGGTATGGGTCTACACAGTTCGCCAGAAGCAGACACAGCCGAACAAGAAGCCAACACATTTGAAGACACGGAAGGGATGCCTGAACAAGTGCCAGAGACCCAACCGACTCGTCAGTCCCTCAGGCCTCAAGGTAAAAAGCCATCAAAGAAAAAAGGTAGTTCTTCCAAAAATGACTACACTAAATATATGGAGGAACTTACTCGTCAAGGTGAAATGAACATGGCATGGGAAAAGGCTAGAGATGAGGAAAAAGCTGCTGCTGTGGCAGCAATTATTGCAGCTACTGAGGCTCGTGATGCGGCGGCTGAGAGACAAAGAGAAATAGTTAATCGAGAGAACGAGATGATTAGAGAAGCACTTCATCGAGAGAATGAGATGCTTAGAGAAGAAAGGATGGCTCAAACAGATCGTGACACTATGAATAAGTCTCTAGTAGGACTGTCTCCGAATTCAAAATATTTTTGGACATCAGAAAAAAGAGATGTCGTGCGAAGGAGGCGTGCAAGAGATGCCGAAACAAGTCAAGGGGGTTCCAGCTACAGAAATCCTAGCAACCAAGATCCTAGCACCACATATCCTAACTCCACAGACTTTATTTAATTTCTTATGTAATTTCTTATTTATTTTTAGAACTTTATTTAATTTCTTATGTAATTTCTTATTTATTTTTAGAACTTTATTTAATTTGTTATGTAATTTCTTATTTATTTTTAGAACTTTATTTAATTTCTTATGTAATTTCTTATTTATTTTTAGAACTTTATTTAATTTGTTATGTAATTTCTTATTTACTTTTAGAACTTTATTTAATTTCTTATGTAATTTCTTATTTATTTTTAGAACTTTATTTAATTTGTTATGTAATTTCTTATTTATTTTTAGAACTTTATTTAATTTGTTATGTAATTTGTTATGTAATTTCTTATTTATTTTTAGAACTTTATTTAATTTAAAATTAAAATTACATAACCTCACCATTTAAACTTAAAAAAAAACCATTTAAACTTAAAACACCAAATAAAATTACATAAAACACCATTTAAACTTAAAACACCATTTAAACTTAAAATTACATAACCTCACCATTTAAACTTAAAAAAAAAAAAAGCAAACACACTAAATAAGATTACTTAAAAAAACAATACACTTTATTCTTCAACCACAAGCCTTATTTTAATTATCTTCGCCTTCGTGCAAGCTCCACTGATGCTCAATCAAGTCATTCTGGCGGGATATGTGCCAGTATGGCTCTTGCAATGAAGTGTATCGTTGAACGATCAATTCATTGTAACGTCCATCTCGTTCCAACGGCTCGTGTTGCACGGGATCTTCGGTCCAGTCATGAGCATAGTAGATTTGTGTTCTTGAGTTGTACATCGGATCCGGCTCGTATTCATCGACGGCATCATAATCATACTCGTCTTCAACAATCATGTTGTGGAGAATAATACACGTCATCATGATGGATCGAAGAGCCTCAACATCAAACATTCTAGCTGCAGCCCTGACAATGGCCCAACGAGCTTGTAGGATACCAAAACAACGCTCGACATCCTTCCTACACCCTTCTTGACACTTTGCGAAGTGTTTCTCTTTTTCACTCTGCGGGTGTGGCACTGTTTTGACAAATGTTGACCACCTTGGGTAAATACCATCTGCAAGGTAGTATGGTCCCTCGTATTTAGTACCATTAACCCAATATGTGCATCTCGGCCCACGCCCTTGTAGCAGTTCGTCAAACACTGGAGATTGGGCAAGGACATTTAGGTCATTCTGAGCTCCTGGAACACCAAAAAAAGCATGCCAAATCCATGTATCAAAAGAAGCCACCGCTTCCAGAATGATGCTTTTGGCTCCTTTTCTGTCGCCATAAGCTCCTTGCCACGCACTTGGACAGTTTTTCCATGTCCAGTGCATGCAGTCGATGCTTCCAATCATGCCAGGGAAGCCTCGCATCTCAGCCTTCCTAAGAAGCCTTTGCATGTCCCTTGGCGTGGGTTGCCGAAGGTACTCATTGGTGTAGAGGGCTTCAATTGCAGAGCAAAACCGCATCAGGGACTCCAGAACTGTTGTTTTTCCCATCCTTGCGATCTCATCCACTTGATCTGCGGATGCTCCATATGCAAGCATTCGCAAGGCAGCCGTAATTTTTTGCTCAGGAAGAAGACCTAGAACATGAAAAGCATCCTCTTTTTGCACAAAATATGGATCATGGTTGCAAACATCACTCATGATTTTAGCGAACAAACTTCGTTGCATTCTAAAACGACGTCTAAAAACATGATCAGGGTAAACGCTGTTGGGAATAAAATAATCTTCCAAGAGATCTTTACCTCGTCTTTCCCTTCTTCTATCAATGTTTGCCGCACGTCCGGGTTTGGCTATCTGACCCATAGCTTGCATGATACGGCGGGAATGTGAGGCCCTCCGCCTTCTATGGTGATCATCGTCATCCTCCTCCATTGCGAAGGCCTCATCTCCACCTCCACCTTGGTCAAGATTGACCAATTCTTCCTGTTGTGCCAACAACCTTTTCTGCTGCTCTTGCAACTGTTTATACGCTCTCCTTGAAGAAGACATTGTAAGAACTCAAGATTTGAAAATGATAAAGAAGAATTCTGAGCTAAAAAAATGGATTGAGTTTAGTGTGAGGATGGATGTAGGGATGTAGGGTTTATATGGACAAAAAAAAAGAAGATGAGGTTCTGGACAATGCCACGTGGCACTACGTGATTGGTTGAAAATCTTAGCGGAAATCTATTCAAAAAATAGTACGTTCGGATAATGACACGTGGCGTGACGAGATTGGTTAAAAATCTTAGCGGAAATCTATTAAAAAAATAGTACGTTCGGATAATGACACGTGGCGTGACGAGATTGGTTAAAAATCTTATCGAAATCTTGCCTAAATTATTGTAAACAGGAAGTGACACGTGGGTTGTCGGGATTGGTTGAAAATCTTAGCGGAAATCTATTAAAAAAATAGTACGTTCGGATAATGACACGTGGCGTGACGAGATTGGTTAAAAATCATATCCGAAATTAAAACTATTTTTTTTATTATTTTATAAAAAAATTATTTAATATTTTAAATGGACTGGGCGCCAGCGCATTTTGTAGGGGTGGAGATCGTTTGTGCCAGCGCATTTTTAGACTAGGTGCCAACACATTTTTTTTTGGGGTGGAGATGCTTTGGCCTATTACTGTTCATTGAGTCTGTTACTGTTCAATTAAGTGGATAAATGGGTTGGGTGCTGGCGCAAAGTGGATAGGGGTGGAGTTGCTCTGAAGGAGAGAGAAAGGCGGCAGAGAGTGAGAAAACAGAGGTGTGGGAAATTCTGCGTGTCTTTTTTTCTCATCTTGTGTCTTTATTTATAGGAAATATAATAACGTGCTTACTTACCCTACAAGTAATAAAAAAGCCTAAGATCTTTTAGATCACGTAGGGATCCTAAATACAATCTACTAAATTTTACACAATCACACGCACTATAATTCTAATTACAACACTCTCGCTTGAGTGTATAAATACTGAAGGAAAAATCGCATAAGATCTTCTTGGAAGATGACAAAGCAATTAATGAAGTCGTCAAGTCTAGTCGACACAAGTAGAGAATGGGGGTCTCAAATAGGAAAATGCATATAAGGTAAACCTCACAAAACTTGACATGGTAAAACCCACGTGGGACAAAACCCATAAGCTAAGGAGAAAAGTGAGTACATGCCACAAGTCAAAACTTATCATCTTCAAGAAGTATGTAAAACATACACAAAGGTATAACTAACTTAAAGTAGGTGACTCATCAAAACCTCGTCAGGCAACAAAAATTGAATAAGACAGAATTATCCTGATTGTGGTGAAAAAAGTACATTAAGGTCAAATGAGCATACTTCAAGATAGAACTACAAGCATTGCTAATCAGACAATTTATATATACCTTCCTTGAAAAAGCTTCTAGAAGGTTGATTTAGATATTGACTTCATGAATAGGTTGGCAAGGTTGTCTTTAGATCAGAATTGTTTGACTACAATCTTCTAATACTCTTGCTGCTAGTATGAGAAAAATAACTTTAGTGAAATATGCTTGGTTTTATCTTTTTAATGTATCATTTTTTTTATCTGGTCGATACAAGCAGCGTTGTCTTCATAAATTGTTGTTGGGACATTAACGACAAGAGAAAGTCTGCAAGTGCTTCAAATATGCTCAACAATAGCTCTCAGCCAGAAACACTCACTTGTAGCCTCGTGAACAGTGAGAATTTCAACATGGTTCAAAGAAGTTACAACTAAGGTCTGTTTAGTTGACCTCCAAGAGATTGTGGTGTCTTCAACGGTAAGGGCATAACCCGTTTGAGAACGTACCTTAGTAGGTCAAATAAATAACATGAGTTAACATAACCATCAAGACAAGCATCATTCGGAAGACCAAGGGGGTTATTCTGAGATGCATAAGGATAGAGTAAGCCCAAACCCATAATGCCTTTGAGGTAGCGAAGAATGTTAAACTTTAACACCATTCTAGTGTCAGCATGTTGGCGCGTTAATATATCTTGTTAAAAGATTAACATCAAAGGAGATATCTAGGCTAGTGCACTGAGATAAGTACAGTATTGCACTTAGATAGGGAACTTAAGGCTCCAAAACCTCTTCATCATCATCTTTAGGAAGGAAACGGTCTTGTTTTGCATCTAACGTTTGGACGGCCATATGAATATTTGAATGTTTTGCTCTACCATCATTAAAGCGATGCAACACCTTTTGAGATTATTTCGATTGGTGTACCAAAACATTGTTAAAACAATGCTGGAGTTCCAAGCCGAGTTAATATCGAGTTTTTCCAAGATCGTTCATTTCAAATTTCTAATTTCATGTACAAGACATTTTCTCAAGCTCTTCTAGTGGCTCGCACGGCGTAGCGTAGCGTGATGGCTTTAGGCCACGGCTCGCACACATTATGGTTGGAAAAATCCTTTCTTTTTCTTCTCTTATTCACACATATCCAATTCATCACTATTATAACAATAATAATAGTATAATTGAGAACGATAATTAAACATAATCTATAATTCGAAAAGCATTAAATTAGGCTCATGCTTCATGGTTAATGTTTCATGCAATCAAGGTTGAAAAAATATCGAAATTGAAGCCGTGTTTTAAAGGTAACTTGGATTGTGTGATGGATTTGGTGAATGAGTTTGTACAGGATATCCTTCATATCCATAGTGCAGCAGAGAAAGAAAAAAGAGGCATGTGGAATTTCGTGTGACACTTTTCCCCTCATCTTGTACCTATATTTGTAGTAAACTTAATGGGCTTACTTGCCCTACGAGTAACAAGAAAGCCTAAGATTTTCTAGATCACATAGGAATCCTAAATACAACCTACTAAGATTTACACAATCACACATCTGCTATAATTCTAACTATAATAGAGTTCAATGATAAATTTAATTTATCCACTTCCTCTTACTCATATTCTTCACTCACTACCCACATACATAGGATAGGTGACCTCACCTTAGATCATCTCCACCCATTAGTGGAGGGAAAGGGCAATTTCATTGCCCTTACTATTCACTTTAACTAGTACTTGCTTTTTATACAAGTTCACTCGTTTGGAAGGAGGAAGGGCAAAGGGGATGGTGATTACCATTCACAAATATCTGTTTTATTTTTTTGATGTTTTCTTCATCTTATCCCCGCATATATTATTGCCTTAGATTTTTGTTTAATTTTAAATGTTTGATTTTGCAAGTGTTTTGAAATTGTAAGATTTTTTTAAGTGTGATGTCACATCCCGGCCCGGGTGGGACGACTTCCGGGGCCCGCTCCACTACCGTAGCATGATATTGTCCGCTTTGGGCTTACCATTCCCTCACGGTTTTGTTTTTGGGAACTCACGAGCAACTTCCCAGAGGGTCACCCATCCTGGGATTGCTCTCGTGCGCCACTCGCTTAACTTCGGAGTTCCTATGGAACCCGAAGCCAGTGAGCTCCCAAAAGGCCTCGTGCTAGGTAGGGATGGGAATATACATTTAAGGATCACCCCTGGGTGATGTGGGATGTCACAATCCACCCCCCTTAGGGGCCCGACGTCCTCGTCGGCACACACGCGGCCAGGGTTGGGCTCTGATACCAATGTCACATCCCGGCCCGGGTGGGACGACTTCCGGGGCCCGCTCCACTACCGTAGCATGATATTGTCCGCTTTGGGCTTACCATTCCCTCACGGTTTTGTTTTTGGGAACTCACGAGCAACTTCCCAGAGGGTCACCCATCCTGGGATTGCTCTCGTGCGCCACTCGCTTAACTTCGGAGTTCCTATGGAACCCGAAGCCAGTGAGCTCCCAAAAGGCCTCGTGCTAGGTAGGGATGGGAATATACATTTAAGGATCACCCCTGGGTGATGTGGGATGTCACAGTGAACTTTGTAAGCTTTTTGAAAAAATTTAATAATTTAATAATTTTTATGATTTTTTTTTTTTATAGATTTTTTAGAGTTGGATTAGTCATGGCTGTTGAATTTATCAATTTTTTAAATCAAAGGCTCCACAAAGTGCCACGTGGTAGTGTTGCAAAACTTTCTTTATTTTTTAACCGTTGAAAATCAAAACGGTCATGATCAACATACCGTTTGTGACAACCCGTCCCGAAACATAATCTATTTTATCTTTGCTAGCGTGGAATGACGATTTTGCCCTTGGATGATTGTGGGTGTTTTGAGTGATATGTTTTGGTTGTGGTTTAATTCCTAACTTTCATATACTTTTGGAACTACTTAGGACTTAGGTTTTATTTTCTTTTGTTTTGGTTGGCTACCATCTGAACCACACACACTCACACACACCCATACCCTTTACCCATTGACCCTTTCTTTCTCTTTCCCCCTCTGATTCCTTTCCATTTCCGTACAATTGTACGGACAACTTCTCAAACCACTTGAGCATTCACAGATCAAGGTTTTGGAAGCCATCTTTGTGTTCGTTGTGAGCTTAGGAACACATCCATACCATTTTAAGAACGTGAATCCTTTGAAAACCCGCGAACCCAGAAATCCCAGATTTTGAGCACTGTTCATGTGATCGTGATCGTGGAATTTTCAAGGAGTTTTGAGGTCCTAAGAAGCTTTATAGATCTTCACGAAGCTTGGGGAAGAAAGTTGGAGTGTATTGGACGTCGGGAAGCTTAGTTTTGGAGAGTTGCAGTGGTGGTCGGATTATCGTGGGTTTTTCTGGCGAGATCCCGTTGGATTTAAGTCCTAAAAGTGAAATCGGCGAAAATTCGAGTTTTAGACGGCGGCGGACGGCGACGACCGGCGAGGCTCGTCGGAGAAGGAGATGAATATTCCGTTAGAGTTGACAAAATATTCTAACGGTGTCAGATAACGCCGTTAACTTCTATTAAGGTTTTAACGGAATATTCCAAACCGTCGTTAATTGTTCCGTTAGGGTTGGCCGTGCCTTGGTTAGCTCGTGGCGGCACGTGGGTAGTCGGAAAAATTTTCTAAAAATATAGGGATGTTTGTGATGTTGAGTAGATCACATTGGTATATTCAAACACCGTATTTGAGCAATGTATGAGAAGTTATTAGCTAGTTTTGTTTATGTGCTTTAAATTAACGTTTATATAGTTGTTTCGCATATAGGTGAGACCTATCCTCAGGACAAGCACAGTCAATCGAGGCTTGGGGGCTACGACCCTTCCACATACTAGTGAGTGGGCTTTTGGTTTGCCGTATACACCTATATACTTGAGATTTTTCCCAGAAAATTTAAATGAAATTATGTTTGAAATGCCATGCCTATTGTTTTATAATTAGACTATGAATTTGTATGATATGTGCATATTGTGATTTGATGTGGTGGACGCTCAGGTAAGTACCAGGTGAGTTGTAGACTGTTTATGTGAATTGATGATTATGTGAGATGCGTTGAGAGCTCATAAACCTGCACCCCGATGTTAGTGCTCCCGCTCGTGGTTAGGGCACAGTCTTTCACGTGATGTTCACCTCCTGCACCATATGCTCACCTTGGATCCAAGTTAGATGCACAATCTTGTTGTACAGACCACTATAGGTGGTTCCGACTCATGTGCAGGTATATTTGTTGAGATGTGGATTTAAGCCGTACAAGTCACGTTAGGTGACTCCGGCTAGATGGATGAGATCTAGACTCAGCCGTACAGGTCACGTTAGGTGACTCCGGCTGACATATTATTTGTATTAATTTATATCACCTGGCTTACATATTTTTATGCTGAGATATTCGACATGGCATATTTGTAAATTTTGTTATTCTGAGCATGGTTGTGGTGTATATATATATATATTCTATTTTTTGAGAAATTATACAGGTTTTACGGTGGGGTTACTATCTTTGGTAATTGAAATGGTTTTGAAAAGCTTTATTTTTGCCTACTCACACTTTCTATTTTGCATCCATCCATATTCTAGTTAGGAGTGCTTTTTGGTGGCTTGCAAGGAATCCACAGCAGCTCTGACAGATTACCACCATTGTATGGTCATCTTTGAGTGTTGTATAAATAGTATTCGTCTTGCTGGACTGCACTTAGGCTACTTATGCTCTGGTTGTGAATTCACACTTATTTCGTCTTGCACCTTATCTTTTTTAGTGCTCTAGTTAGTATGGTTTTTATTTATTCGCATTTCTTATATTATTATTGTTTCCGCACTGTGCACATGGCTACGTCATCCTCATGTGACGGCCATCACACCTTGACTTCGGTCACAGTGTGTCACCGTTGAAAATTCAACAGCTGTAACATCACCAAATTTGAGCCGTTTGACTCTGCCTGGCTTTATGTGGGCCCCCCTTGTCTGCTGGGCTTTCACACGAGTGTAAGCCTTGGCTTCAGGAGGCAAGACAACCATAAGGCCTGCTGCCTTCCTTGTAATTGCCTCCAATTTTTTCTTCCGCTAGAGGAAATATTTTTGGGCCAAGGGCAGTTCAACCTAGTTGCTCTTGCAATTGGGTGACGGCTGGATATGCTCTGAGTATACATATAAGTAAAGCGCTTAGGCATGAAAAATATGCAAGGCTGCCAATGCATGTGCACTTTCTGCCATGCATCCCTTTATTCTCTTCTCCACATGCCAGTACACCAAGCTTTGCTTACAGATATAGGATAGTATGATTAGTTATACTTTCCTGATTACTGAATCTGTTTTGAACTTAAGTTACTTAACTATGAATAGTAGGTTTGAATGTGAGATTAATAATTCAAAAGACTTTGAGACAACTTAAAATTTACAAAGCGAGATCCTAGTCAATGTTTTCAAACCATTCCTAATGTAGGATATATAGCTCGTTGTCATTGACCATGCAAACTTCTAATGCATCTGACCATTTATTAATCCACTTTTTTACGAATGATATTAAAGGAGGTAGAAATCGAACTCAGAATATCAAGTGTAAACGTGAACGACTTTAAGCAATTGAGTTACAATATTTGTAAACTAATTTGAAAGTACATATACCTAGCTATGAGGTAAAATTTAGGCATTTATCTAACAATTTTGGGCCTTGTTACAGTTTACTTTGTATATTTTGGGATTTCAACAAACAAATTTGGGCCTTATTAGTGGACTATCCCGGCCAGAAATATTATAAAATTTTGATATTGGACACAATCTAGATGATTGCCACAATTTTGTCCTGTGCAATTCGGCCGAGACAAAGCTCAACACAAAAAAACACAACTACTGCAACAGCACTGCATGCACAAAAACATCTTCACATTGAGTAACTAATGCACTATAAAACTGGCACATAACGTGACTCTTAGCCACACACAAAAACATATTCTAGCACTACTCTTGAATATTAGCAATGGCAGTTCCAATGCTTAAGCTCGTCATCACCCTTTTCTTTCTGCTAGCCCTCCTCACATCCCATATCCAAGCCAGCCCGGGAAACTCCGATCTCTTTCGCAAATACATAGGAGCCGAATTCAATAACGTCAAGTTTTCGGATGTCCACATAAACCCTAATGTACAATTCCACTTCATTCTCTCCTTTGCCATAGACTATGACCCCTCAGGCTCCTCTCCCACCAACGGAAAATTCAATGTCTTTTGGGACTCCGACAACCTCAGCCCTTCCCAAGTTTCCTCCATCAAAAACCAACATTCTAATGTCAAAGTTGCCTTGAGCTTAGGAGGAGATAGTGTCAATAGTGGCTCTGCCTACTTCAACCCTTCCTCGATTGATTCGTGGGTTTCGAATGCTGTTTCTTCACTCACAAGCATCATCCAGTAGTATAACTTGGACGGAATCGACATTGATTACGAGCACTTTCAAGCAGACCCCGATACATTTTCCGAGTGCATTGGAAGGCTTATAACAACCCTAAAGAACAATGGAGTGATCTCATTTGCTTCTATTGCTCCGTTTGACGACGATGAAGTTCAGAGCCACTACTTGGCCTTGTGGAAGAGCTATGGCCATTTGATTGACTATGTCAATTTCCAATTTTATGCCTACGATCAGAGCACCACGGTGTCTCAGTTCATCAACTATTTCAACACTCAGAGCTCCAATTACAATGGCGGACAGGTCTTGGCAAGCTTTATCAGTGATGGGAGTGGCGGATTGTCGCCGGAGAATGGGTTTTTTAAAGCCTGCCAGAGGCTCAGGAGTGAGGGAAAACTCGGTGGAATCTTTGTTTGGTCAGCTGATGATTCCAAGAAACTTGGTTTCCGCTACGAAAAGCAATCGGAAGCTCTCTTGGCCAATAATTAGTACTATATATTATGATCTTATGCATTACCTTGTGTACGGGTGTGGTTAAGAAGTAGGCACTGGAATTGGATTCCAGGGTAATATACTTACTTTCATGTGTGCTAGAGTTTTTACATATTTCAGATTGTCTTGTATGATTGTGTAAGAGTGCTACTTTTTATTAAAATTTTCTTATTTTCAACATGTGGTTTTCTTGCTTTACACGCTAGCTAGGTACTCTAGCGTTGCCATCGCATAATTCAACTTTCACCATTGATGATCTACCCTCACATCAAATATGGGGTTTGAATCCCGTAATACAACGGACATTTTTTTATTTTATTCAACAATTATCATGCATGAGATTATAAAACCTAAATATCATTAAACTAAATGATATTTATCATTGTTCGTCTTTTTATCTTATGAAACGAATATTAGCAAGCGAAACTAATAGCTATACTTGGCTGTCTTGAGATTGCCAACACATAAATGCAGATAGAAGGATATGTACACCAAAGATGAGAGATATTGTTTGTACAGAAGCTATATAAAGTGATATCAATATATATGTGATCGTGTTGAGAATGAAACTCATATTGATGGGAAGAGAAACCTTACAAAAGTTTTAAAAGAGGTTGGGCTACTCTCCATATTGCCAATTGGTTTTATGGTGGAACCTCAACTTCTTCATGATAACAGAGTAGGTTGTCACACGTATAAAGTCAAACGGCCACACACGCTCCGTGTCACCCTGTTGTATTGTCCACGTGTTAGGCTTAAATATTCGCCACACTTGAGAGGGTGTGTTGAGAATGAATCCCACATTGATGGAGGAGAAATCTTGCAAAGACTTATAAGAGTTTGGGCTACTCCCTATATTGCCAATTGGTTTTATGGTGGAACCTCAACTTCTTCAGTGTTTGATTTAGTGACATGTGACAATATCTGGCGCATGAGATTGTTAGTAGAAGTTGTAAACTAGTCCGTTAGTAGTTTGTTTTGTATAAATAGCTTATGAGCTATCTGTTGTAACCAAGAATCATTCAATCAATACAGAAAAGCACGTTCTTTCTTCTTTATTTTTCTCTGTTCTTCATCTTTCTCAAATTTTCATCGTTATTTGGTTTTTCTCAATGTAGTTAATTCCCTAATACTATAAGTCTAGACTGTCTAGCGAACATGGAAATTAAGCTCTAATGCAGCTTTTCAATTCCCGTGATACCGACCCGATCGAAAGCAACAGCACCATTGCTTTGGAAATCTGTCGATTATTAAATACGTTATATAAACTTTTTAACTGTATTTTCTTTTGTCCAAGACGAACGAAGTTGTGCAAAATACATTTCATTGGTCTAAGACCCTACAATACAAATTTAATTGACCTAAATTTTGTATGGTAGAGCCCTAACTTGGGTTCAGTACTCAGTAATCTTCAAGTTTTCATGCCTCCATATTTAGCAGTACTCGATGCATTCTGTCATTTGCCAACATACTGTATGTTGTGATGAAACCAACTAGTCAAACCTACCACTCCAGCTTGAGACTTCTCAAAGAAATATCACTAGATTGTAATACCATCAAACTTAAATCCAATGAAAAAGTTTTCTTTGCATCCTTTTCTTTTTCTTTTATGCGATTCACTAAAGAGATACAAACATATTCAATCACAATTTAACAAGCCACATAGAATTTATAGGGAACGACCGAAATTTTAAAATTTGTGAACCAAATTAAAACCCCTTTTGTGTGATTTGAAGTAGTTCGGTTTGTGAAATCAAACCTATTCCGTCAATTCAAAGGAGTTGCGATTCTATTATTATCTAAACAATAATGAAGGCCGTGAAGAATTGAGCACTAAATTTGATACATGATTGAATATTCTTAACCACTCCTTCACGAGGGGTTTCGATAATGTGGCCAATATTGAACCCTCGAGTAGTCAATTAAATAGGCATTGGTTTAATAATTGAAACCTGTCCAAACCATAGTGAAAGGGTTTTTGATTTGATGGGAAAAAGAACTCAACTAGTCTTTCCAAAGTGCTAGCCAGGTTCTTTTTGGACGGTGGATTAATGAATATTCCTCCAGGCATTGGTTTAACAATTGAAACCTCTCCAAACCATAGTGAAAGGGTTTTTGATTTGATGGGAAAAAGAACTCAACTAGTCTTTCCAAAGTGCTAGCTAGGTTCTCTTTGGACGGTGGATTAATGAATATTCCTCCTTGATGGCACCCCATGAATTAAAGACCCAACCAACTATAAGAAAAGTAACCAGTGAGTGACCTTTGTCCTTCATTGTCAAGAAAGTCCTCAACACTAATCCAACGTAGATGATTATTACTTACTGTGCATGCCTTATCAACACACCCTTTCTCTTATCGATCGCCATATGGTCAACTTTGCCACCAATCCTTCGAAGACTTTGGAGTGCAGTGAGTGTTAACATAATTATAAATGACATTGATGTGGAAACTCGACGCGGTATAAGCAGTTCAAAGTGCATTTCTTGATTTTTGCCAACTAGGTCAACTATCAATCTCTGTGTCTCAGTGTTCGTCTCCCAAATGGCAAGTCTAGGGTTTAAAGAACTTTCTACATAGTCTCAATCCATTTCAAGTCAAAATCGTCATTATTTGAAGTAAAAATGTGTTTTCAGATAGTTCTTAAAGGAGTAACTAATTAAAATGAATACATATATAAACAATAATTGAAAATATCTGGGTATATTTCCATTTCATCCAACGTTGATATTTCTGATTGTTTGTCTATGTTTTTGATGTGCAACATCCTTAGGGGAGCACCTAATTAAAAACATAGACAGTTTGGGATTATTAACATAAACCACTATTACGAAAATGGGACAATAGAACCTTGTATGAACTGTGTATTTATTTTATACGGATGACCCTCGTCTTTCTGAGAAAAATAGTGAATAAGAGGACCTATATAATGGTCTTGTCCCTCCCTCCAGTTTTTGCTATGGTAAAATGGGATCAAGAAGTTTTTACACACACACTTATTAAATACATTGCTTAATGATAGGATCCTTACAAAAAAAAATGCGGACAGTGTGTGGGACACACCCCACACAGAAGTTTAACAGGTTCTTGCGGCTGAACATGCTTCGGAACATCTACCTTATGGTCATAATCTTCAATTTGGAAGCTCTGCTGGTGCATCAGGCCAACAAGACATGTCCAAGATTGCCATTATTGCAAGAAGCGGGGTTACATGGCTGCAGACCCTCGTAATACATATTGTGTATTTTTCAAGTTTCAGTTCATATAGATCAATCTTACAAAGTATTAGTCAAATCATAACTGTTTGTGATATCTAAGTCTAAGCAAAGCAATTGACAAACAGAATATAATAAACATCGAAATTTCTTGATAAGAATCAAATGGGTAAATGATTTTGGAATGAATTGATTTTATTTTTTTTGTTGCAAAGATCATTTATGAATTGAGGCTTAAAATGTATGCACATTAGATCGTTGTAAACGAATTCAAGTGGACTGGGCCTCCCAAAGAGTCTCCACTTTTTGTCTTTTTTTTTTTTTCACAATTAGATGTCTCAAACATCTTTAGTTTGATTAATACCAAAGATAAGAATCAAATGGGTAAATGATTTTGGAATGAATTGATATTTTGCAAGAACAATCTACAACGAAGACTTAAAAGTAGATTCGGATCATCATTAAGAATACATAATAGGCTTCACAAAGAGTCTTTTTTCGAAAAGGGAGGGGGGTTGCATTTCCTTTGAAACACAATTCCAGGAGACCATTTTTTAGAACAATTTGTTATAAATAGGCAAAAGTTAGAGAGATAACCTTTGCTAAGGACAGGAGCGAAGCAGGTGCAAAATATCACACTATAACTATAACACAAAAGTATTGTAAAGGAGGTGAGAGATACTGATATTATTTCTCTTGCTTTTTTTGGCAGTGCACATTTAGATAGCACATGGAGTGCTCTATTTATAGAGCAACTCCCGTAACTACAACCATCCAAATACAATGATGATACTTTTGAAACTATCAAACATTATTTCTAAGTCTTTATTCCTTTGAGTGGGCATTCACCCACTAATTCTACAACACAATTCCATTTTTTATTATAATCAATAAATTGTTAGAGTTGGGGTGTGTATGTTAGGCCTTCATAACATTCCCCCTCAAGCTCAGAAGCAACGAAATTGAGATTAGCACAATGAGTCTGGAACAAAGGAGCAGAGAGACCTTTTGTTAAAATGTCAACAAATTGTCCATTAGATGAAACAAACTGAACTTGCAACAATTGTTTGTCAACCATTTCTCTCACAAACTAGATATCAATTTCTATATGTTTTGTTCTCTGGTGCATAATTGGATTGCAAGTAGGTGTTATTGCTGATAAATTGTCACATAAAATAGTTGGTTTGGCAGAAACTGGAACCTGAAGAAAAGCTAGCAACTATTTGTTCCAATCAATTTCAATTGCAACTATAGAAAGAGCCGTATATTCTGCTTTAGCAGCTGACCTGAAGACAGTCTTCTGCTTCAACGAATGACCTGAAGACAGTCTTCTGCTTCTTGGAGAACCATGAAATAGGATTTGAACTTAGAAATAAAACCATGCCAGTAGTAGACCTTCTATCATTCAAGTTACCTGCCCAATTTGCATCACTAAATGCTCTCAAATCCAATTCTCCTTTAACATAGTGAATACCACAACCTTTTACTGGCTTCAAATATCTAAGATTTTTTTTTGGTGCTATAAAATGTGACTCCGTTGGACAATGCATAAACTGACATACCTGATGAACTGTAAAACAAATGTCAAGTTATGTGAAAGTAAGATATTGAAGGGCTCCCATTCGGCTTCTATACAATTATGGGTTGTTAAAAAGTTTGTCATCATCCTTTAACAACCTGTTGTAAAGTAAACAATGAGTGGCACAAGGTTTTGACAGTAGCATTTCATATTTAGTGAGTAAGTCAGTTACATACTTGTCATGTGATAGAAATAAACCACTTGTTTCTTAACAACCTGAATACCTGAAAAATAATGTAATGGTCCAAAATCTTTTGTGTCAAACTCCGTAGTTAAAGCATAATGATATCATATATAGCATCAGTTGCATTGCCTATGACAATTATATCATCAACATACAATATCAAAATCACAGTGTAAATACCAACTTGTTTAACAAACAGAGAGGAATCAACATAAGTTGTACGAAAACTCAGTTAAGGTAAAAAGTTTGTGAATCTATCATTCCATACCATTGGGCATTGTTTTAAACCATACAAAGACTATGGAGTTTACAAACATCGTAAGTATATTGAATATCTAAAAATCCTGAGTGTCGAGCCATGTATACTTCTTATAAAACGCCGTGAAGAAAAGCATTCTTCGCATAAAATTGTCTTAATAGCCAACCATAATGAGCAGCTAAAGCAAGAACTAATCTCACAATAGTTGGCTTAACTACTGGACTAAATATCTCACCATAACCAATTCTCTTTTCTTGGTTAAAGTCTTTAGCTACTAAATGAGCCTTATATCTCCCAATTGTACCATCTGCTTTCTTGTTAATCTTAAAGACTTATTTACAACTCCCTAAGCTCCTTTTTGGAGGAAGATGAACTAAGGACCGTGTGCCTTGAGAGTGCAAAGCTGAGAGTTCTTCTTTTATTGCAACAGTACATACTGGATATTTCAAGGCTGACTTATAAGTAGGCTTGGCAAACGGGTCGTGTCTATCGTGTTCGTGTCGTTTTGATGTAACACCTGTTATCTTAACGGGTCGTGTCGTGTCACACTCGTTATCTTAATGGGTCCTTAACAGGTCGTGTCACTTTACCCAACGGGTAAAGTGACCCGACCCGTTATGACCCGTTAAGAAAAAAAATATTTTTTTAAAATTTGCACATACCACACATTGCCACATAAATATTACTTCAAAACATTAAAACATTTCTCGTTCAAGTACTATATCTACACTCGAAAATAAAAGCCTAATAAAAAAATAATACATACACTACTAATCTATTACAAATATTAAATGTGCAAGGATAAAGAGTTTTTGTTTTTAAGATTGTAAGTCTTTCTCAAAAGTTTACACCTCCATTTACAAAATCTTCAATTTACATCGATCATCATGAAATTGTATTGGAACATTGGCTTGATCTATTGCCTTCAAGAGTTATGTTGAAGATGTTTTCAGTAAGGTTTTCCACGTCAAAACTCTCTTCCGTATAAACTAAGTATAGAAAAACCAAACATTAAAAATCATTCAAATTATGAAAAGTTTACCAAAATAATTATGAAAAGAAATAAAATAATAATATTATACCATATAAAAATATATTATCTTATTTTCTAAATAGTCAATCTCGTGTGCACAACAAAGCTTGAACTGTTTCTGGTAACAATGAACTACGATACTGATCTAGTACTCTACCCCCAATACTAAATGCAAATTCTGATGCAACAGTTGAAATGGGAGTCGTTAACACGTCTCTTGCTAACTGAGAAAGTATCGGATAATGAAAACGCTCCATTTGCCACCAAGAAAGAGCATCTATGTCTACTTTTCTATCTATTCCTTTATCCTCCAAATACTTCTACAATTCATTTTTTTCAATCGAACTTGAACCATCATAATTATTATCAAAATCCTACATCATAAAATATCATGCATCATGTCAATTTCAAATATAATTTCAACACTTATTATAGTACTAATACTACAATCTACAAATATATAAAGTAAATAAAAACAAAATTAGGTTACCTCAAAGATAACATCTACAGATTCTGTTTGATGAATAGGCACTGAATTCACTGCAGTATTTTAATAATATATATATATATATATATATATATAATTATGAAATGGACGGTTGAGATTTAATCTCAGCCGATCCAAGGGTCATCAATTTTTAAATTTAATTTAATATATATAATTATATTATATAATTATTATAGTTTTTACTTTTTAGGGATATAAAATTGTTAAATTAATGTATATAATTATTAATATTATAGTTGATTCATACTTTTATAAAGTATATAAATTATAACATAAGATTTTGTGATATCCACATCCATATTTTAAATTGAAGATCAAATTCATTCTTTGCATTCATATAGGGTCAAGGAGTGTAGCTGTAAAAATTCATCAAAATCAGAGTTAAAATAACCGTTAAATCTTAATTTTTCGTTTATAACCGTTGAAAAGCTTTGTCCCGTTACTTGATCTCTGAATGTTTTTTTTTTGTGATTTTTTGCTGATGTGATCTCCAAGCATATATAAACAATTTTGACGGTTTGGATCGTTGAAATTAGTTTTGGAGAATTCGTATCCCATCAAAACAATAGATTGACTAACACTTAGGGGGCGTTTGTTTGCCCTCACTAAGTCGGACTGGACTGGACTGGACTAGCTATTAGTCCAATACTGTGTTTGTTCCATGCTGAGACTAACATTAATGAGACTAAAGGGGACTAGCATGGACAAAACCCTTCACTAACAGGTCTTAGTGAGACCCCCCAATAACCATGGGACTAGCTAAGACTATCCTCTATTTCCATCCTTGTCATGCTCAACGACCACTCCCGACAGACTCCTCGTCATCTCCGGTCACCTAGATCAATCATTAACTTTCCGACTCTCTTTCAGATCCATTTCACAACCAACTTTCATATAAAATATACCAAATTGAAGCTGGGAGTGACAAGATTACGATTTTACTTGAATTGAGGCCAAAATGTGGTCGAATGTGGCCGGAAAATGGCCTGGAAGTCTCGGCCTGTTTGGGCTTCTTCAAATCCATGGCAGATTCGAGCATGCAAAGCTAAGATCTCGGTCCAGGGATGGTGATGAATTTTTTGGCGGTGCTAACTTCATCCAATTTAATGAGGGTTGGCCAAAAAACACATTGGGAAACCTGCAACTCGTCAGGAAAATTGGAGCCGTGAGGTTTCGTTCGAACAACGCATAGCTAGAGAGGGAGGGAGGACAAAGAAATAGAGACTGGAATCAATAAGGAGTTTGACCAGGAATGAGAAAGAAACATGAATTGAGAGGTCTGAGAGGAAAAAAAGAGGGAGAGGGTGGGACGATGAGAGAAGAGGAAAAAAGTGGGACGGAAATGGTAGGAAAAGATGGAGAAAAAGATAAGATCATAATAAAATATTAATAATTTATATATTAAATAAAATAATATTAGAATTTGTTATTATCCAGCTTCTTAATCCAATACTGCACCAAACGCTTCACTAAGTTAGTCCAGTTTAGTCTAGTCTAAGTCAGTCCAGCTTAGTCCTTGAAGCTAATCCAGTCCGAGATAGTCCGGTGCAACAAACGCCCCCTTAGAGTTTATTATACTTTCATTAAGTATAACATAAGATTTTGTGGTATCCACTTGTGTAAATATTTTAAATTGAAGATCGAATTCATTCATTGTATTCATAGAGGGTCAAGGAGTGTAGCTGTAAAAATTCATCAAAATCGGAGTTAAAATAACCGTTAAATCTTGATTTTTCGTTTATAACCGTTGAAAAGCTTTGTCCCGTTACTTGATCTCTGAATTTTTTTTTTTGTGATTTTTTGCTGATGTGATCTCCAAGCATATACAAATAAGTTTGACGGTTTGGATCGTTGAAATTAGTTTTGGAGAATTCGTATCCTATCAAAATGATTGATTGACTAACACTTAGAGTTTATTTATACTTTCATTAAGTATAACATAAGATTTTGTGGTATCCACTTGTGTAAATATTTTAAATTGAAGATCGAATTCATTCATTGTATTCATATAGGGTCAAGGAGTATAGCTATAAAAAATCATCAAAATCGGAGTTAAAATAACCGTTAAATCGTGATTTTTTGTTTATAACCGTTGAAAAGCTTTGTCCCGTTACTTGATCTCTGAATGTTTGTTTTTTGTGATTTTTTTGCTGATGTGATCTCCAAGTATATATAAACAAGTTTGACGGTTTCGATCGTTGAAATTAGTTTTGGAGAATTCTTATCCCATCAAAATGATAGATTGACTAACACTTAAGAGTTTATTTATATTTTCATTAAGTATAACATAAGATTTTGTGGTATACACTTGTGTAAATATTTTAAATTGAAGATCTAATTCATTCATTATATTCATATAGGGTTAAGGAGTGTAGCTGTAAAAAATCATCAAAATCGGAGTTAAAATAACCGTTAAATCGTGATTTTTCGTTTATAACCGTTGAAAAGCTTTGTCCCGTTACTTGATCTCTGAATGTTTGTTTTTTGTGATTTTTTGCTGATGTGATCTCCAAGCATATACAAACAAGTTTGACGGTTTGGATCGTTGAAATTAGTTTAAGAGAATTCGTATCCCATAAAAACAATATATTAACTAACACTTCTTAGAGTTTACTTACATTTTCATCAAGTGTAACATAAGATTTTGTGGTATCCACTTGTGTAAATATTTTAAATTGAAGATCGAATTCATTCATTGTATTCATATAGGGTCAAGGAGTGTAGCTATAAAAAATCATCAAAATCGAAGTTAAAATAACCGTTAAGTCGTGATTTTTCGTTTATAACCGTCGAAAAGCTTTGTCCTGTTACTTGATCTCTGAATGTTTATTTTTTACGATTTTTTGTTGATGTGATCTCAAAGCATGTACAAACAAGTTTGACGGTTGGGATCGTTGAAATTAGTTTTGGAGAATTCGTATGCCATCAATCAAGTTCCGCGTGTGTGTGTATATATATATTTATTAAGTAGATTTAAATCTATTTATTTTGTACGTATAAATTATAATTGACTGGTACACGGAATAGTACATACATCACGTGTGTCATTATAAAAATAGTGAGATATGTCATGTGTGTGATAAAAAGTTAATAATTTAAAAAAAAAAAAAATATTTCTCACCACTTCTATTAATTTTCATTTTTCCCTCTCTTTTTTGTTTCCTTTTCAACTTTTTCTTATCATTTTCACTTTTCCCTCCAACATCTTTCCCTAATTCCCTCACTTTTTTGTTTCATTTTCAACTTTTCTTAACATTTTCATTTTCCCTCCATTTTTTTTTCAAAAAGGGTGGCAACGGCAAGAAATTGAATGGAAAGAAATCACATGGATGCAAATCATGCAATGCATCATGCATATTAAATTATAAATTAATAATTATTATAGTTTTTATAAAATTTAATATATATATAATTATAATTATTATAGATAGTTAATATTTTGGGGGTATAATTATTATAGTATATATAATTATTATAATTATTATAAACTTTATAGTTAATTTAATATATATATATATATATATTATAATTTTTAGGGGTATAAAATTGTAAAATTAATTTATATAATTATTACAGTATTTTTTTAGGGTTATAAAAGTATAAAAATAATATTCTGCTTATCGTGTATCGTGTTACCCACGTGTATACCCGAATCAACCCGTTATCTTAACAGGTGCTTATCAGGTTACCCGATAACGACCCGATTTGTTATCGTGTCGACCCAAACACCTGTTAATTTCGTATCGTGTCGTGTCGGATTATCGGGTCGTGTCAAAAATTGTCAGGCCTACTTATAAGTGTGAAGTTCAACTTTGGTTACACCAACCACCCTTTTCATGAATTGTAGATAGTAACGCAAGTTTCTCCAAAATTTGCTCTTAGACCTTTTTGCATAGGATGCAAATTAAGTGGAGGAATAGAAAGAACAACTTGTAAGTCCTCAGGTTGAAATTCGGGTACCATAGGGATAGCAGAGAAGAATGACTAAGTTGCAGTGTCAGCAGCGGATTGAGGTTCAGATGCAAGACTAGATACAGTAGGTGACATAGCAACAGATGCCGGAATAGGCTCAAATTATGCATGTGATAGTGCCTGGACAAGATCAAAAGTAATAAGAGATTGCAAGATTTGTAACTGAGCAGCCGTCACCATTGCTGCAATCAGAGATCACAGAATTGGGAAGTAACCCTAAGATCGGAATTGGGATCAAAGAAATTTTAGAGAGAGAAGAAATGAAGCGGAAACGAAAGATCCAAGATCGAAGAACCGTCAAGCATCCAGCTGATTCCAGCGAAGATAGCATGTTAACCCTAACAGAGTGAGCAGAGAGAAGGAAAAGAAGATTAGATAGGAATCGAGAGAATTCTAGAAAGGTAGAAGAAACTGAGTTCTTGATTAATGATTCTTGATATACAATGTTCTGTTACAAAAAGATATATATGAGTAGAAATCTAATGTGTTTACAACCATTAGATCTCTACTCATACCAGTTACCTTTTATAGAACAATACCCTTTTGTTACTAACTCATCAAGAATGTGTATTAAACAAATGATTTGCTTTCTAAACACATAACAAATATTTATTTGACAAATAATGTCATTAAAACGAGCTCATTGTCACATGGTCTCAGAATCACTCATGCTAGTGGAGGAAACTGTTCTAATTTCTTGTTGACCGCATTTGATCACAAACCCACAACAAGCTACCCCATTATTTCGTTATCTAGAAAGAAACCCCACCTGCATTTTCCAGAGGTCCACCACAGGAATAAGAGCACAATTGCCTACTAGGTTATAGGCGTGCATTATTTCGAATAGCCTAGCATAACTTGGACACTGAAGAAGATGCTTTTCTTTTCTTTTCTTTGCAATTATATTTGAAATAAAAGGTCAAAAAAAATTAGAAGACTTAAGAAAATATTGGAAAAGTTAGCAAGTCAATTAACAATTTCGGTTTATTAGTATGTTAGATTATAGATTGTGGTCTTTTTTGTATTAGGGTTTATTATTATGCTAGTTACTTTTGGTTTTCTAGTAGAATAAAGATTATGATTGCTTCCATGTTTGCCGTAAGAGTTTAAGATTGCTTTCGTGTTTGTTTCAAGATTAGGTTTTTATTGATACAGTTCTTGTAATTTCAGCATCTTATATCTGAGTCTGCATGCCGCTTTAATAAAAGAAAATGCGAGATGATGCATTGTTGTATGATGAGTCTCACCCGATTGGTATCAAAACCCCGCAAGAGTACTCGAATAAAAACATCAAGATCCCTCTCAATTAGTATATGCAATCAATACCTGCAATTAACACCCGATTGGTATCAAAACCCCGCAAGAGCACTAGTTGTTCTGATATATAATTATACAGTTTTTTTTAGTAGGGTGATGTTATCTACACATCTATTTTTACTACTCACACACTCCTCTTAAGTTCCGGCCCTTGGATCAAATGATTGAAGAAGATTAATGAACAAAAATTAATAAAGATGTGTGAGAGAAAAAAAAGAGTCTGTGAAATAGCACTACCTTTTGTGTATTGCACGTACCATATTATGCATATATGCAAGTAATAATGTGCAAGGGGAAAATAAAGCAGCGACATATGGGGACAAGGTACATCATGCAAGTTGGTAGAAAGCACTGTAACATTACGTTGTTTACGTTACGTAGTGGAATAATTGTCAGTGCCGAACAACTAGTGCTGCAAGCAATATTAAGAGTAGACAAATTTATTAGTTCGATCCAATTGGCTGGGAAGGGCTTCAGCCTAGCTGTTGACCAACCGAAAACGAAACGTTTTGTTGTATAAGCCCTGCCCAGTTAGTTACTTTGCGTGCTGTGTATAGAGAAAAGGGTCTCGGAGGTAATAGATTTGGTGCGACTGAGTTTTCTGAACAACAGAAATACTCCTTTTCGAAGTGATATAGATGATTCTCATGGACCTACGCGCGGTTCATTATTTATAAGATGCTAAAGAGGTCCCCTCTCTTTCGCATGGTCAATGTACATCTTAATCGATTATCTTGCGAAAGTTTTCAAAGTTTGCATCATCGTAAGAGATTTAAGTCAAGCATGCAATATCTCTATACCCTAGATTTCAAGAACATTGATTGGAGACAAAATTTTAAGAAAACTCATGCTCTATTAGCTTTGTGGTGATTATTAGTAATTACTGATTAATTATGAAAGAATATGGTTGGTGATCTAGGTCGATAATACTAAGTTGGTATTAAGTTAAACGAAAAATCTATTCAGAGAATGTCTTTTTCTTTTTGCGAATAAATTTAGACCAAGAAGAACTCCAAAGAACGTTTGAAGGGGTTCAATTTGTTATAATGTGAGAATTCAACTAAAAAGTATAAACAATTGGTAATGGGTGAGGTGGTTAGACATCTTTTAAGCACTTAATTAGGTTCCATCAGCAATTTGAAATATTCTCGTTTGTTTCAAAATCAAACTGCACCTTAATTGAACGAGTAATACTTGTGTTCTCCTTATGGAGGAATATACGCACGTATCTCATTTTTTTGCAAATAACTTATTTTCTTTTATAAATTCTATAAATAAATGGAGCCGTTCAACTACTTAATCTTTATTTAAAGATCATATGTCGTTTAGTTATTCAAATATATCAAATAAATTGACAGTTCATCATAAGTATATTACTAGGTACTCATACCATCGATTTGTGCCATATATTTTGAAGGCTAAACGATTTCCTATTTGAATCATTTTTTGTATGAATGATTTTCAAACAAAGATTAAGAAGTTAAATGGTTCCGTTCACTATACAATGCGTATTTGTTATTTGAAAGAAGTGAAATATGTGCATATTCCACGGGGAACGCATGTATTATCTATGGACCTGGCTTCTCTGCCCTTCCAGTTCCCATACACTCTCATACCCTCCTATTTTGTGCGGTCATGGTTAAGTTACGTCAACATTTTATATTGATTTTTTTATAGAAATAATAAGACAAAAAACAATAGTTATATAAAATGTTGACGTGATTTAACCGTGACCGTACAAATAGGAGATGATGAAAGTGTATGAGAACTGGAAGGGCAGAGAAGCCAGGTCCTTTAAAAAAGCACATCCGATAGGAGTAGAGAAATAGGTTCAGTGAAAAACATTGAAATAAATTACTACTTTAAGTGGCAGGCATGAGGGATCCTGGTGAAAAAAAAATCAAGCTTAATTGTAATATATATGTTATTGCAGTAATAATGATTAGAAGGAAGACAATGACACTTAACTTGGTGATCACGATTAAGAGGATCATAGCTATATATATATATCCTACGTAGCTAACAAGAGGGTTGGTACTGATGTCTTTAGAATATGACTAGCTATGGATTATAGCAGTTTCCTGTCATAAAATCCTAATATATTGTTTTGTTTCCAAAGTTTCCAATGTAGTTCAATATTCATATGATCGGGAGTACTTTATGCTCCTCACATGGAGCTAGATGTGTTAAATAACTCTCTTACTCTGTTGCTCTCATGTGGATCTTAGTGGTGGGTTCATTTATTTTATTTGTTGTCAAATGCAAGTTGGGCAAAGATTTTCCAGATTTCTCACTGGAATAAACTGGGAGGGAGAAAGTTACATTCATATATATTTAGGACAACTTTGAAAAAGTTCTGCCCAAGTCTTGCTACTTGCTTGCTTCTACTTCATCGTTTGACCGAATGTTTGGGATAGTGGAGCTTCCCCATCCACTATCCAGTTGATTCATACATTCATAAAATCATGAGAGAAGATATTTCAAAATATTTTTTCAAAGTAAGGGCTTGTCTCCAAAGTTCAGGTCAATAAATTAAAAGGATCGACCTCTAAGGTAAATATCATCTTTAGCCATAAATATCATAAATATACAACGAGAGAGAGAGAGAGAGAGAGAGAGAGAGAGAGAGAGAGAGAGAGAGAGAGAGAGTTGGGCTAGAAAAATTGATAGCAAAATTGAACTTTTTAGTAGGGACAGAGTTAAAAACTTTCTTTAGCAAGGAGGACCTTAACCTCTAATTAGATTAAAATAGTTTAATGATAGTAGAATATCTTCTATAACTTCATTGATTCTTTCTCAAAGTTCATTAAGCCACAACTTGTGGGATTTTTTTTTCACAATGACCGCTTATTATTGTACATATTATTAGAAATAAAAAATACTTAAATATGATAAGTACAAATTATATAGGAGCATGCATTATGCCCCTTATTGTAAGCATCATGATTTTTCCCTCGTCACAAAGATTGAGTGGGGGCATGTGCCTCCACTAGGCCTTAGTTGTAGACTTGATGATTTCTTACACGATACATAAACGATATGAAAATAACAGGTTTTGAGTCAACACGATAAGTAATCTGGTCGTTAACGGATCACACGATAAGAACCCTTTAATAACGGGTCCTTAACAGACTTACACGAAGGTGACACGCAGGTAACAAGTTTAGACATGTTAAAAAAAAGTTGTTTTGATTTTAATTTTTTATACTAAAATAAAAAAACTTATTATAAAATGCAATAGTCATAGAGAGAGAGAGAGAGAGAGTGTGTGTGTGTATCTATTGTACATTAAATATGTATTATTGTATTATTATTTTATATAAAAAAACTTAAGTTTTACTTATTTGTTTATTTTTATAGTACAAAGAGTGAGATTAAAAAAATTATAAAACACATTAAAGCCTAATGAAAACATCGTCAATATAACATTTGAAGACAATATATCAAGTCAAAATTCTAATACCATTTCCCTTGGTGATTGATGAAAATTGAAGGGTTTTATTGTAAAAAAACGTGCAAGGTTCCTCAATTTTGAAACGCAACGGGTTGATTTCAGATCAGGTCATATTACCCGTTTACTTTAACGGGTGTTACACAACACGATCCGTTTAGATATCGGGGTATGTCATGAAAACGACATAAACACAAAAAACACAACACGAATGTCAGGTCTACTTAGCTACCTCCATCCCTACTTTTTAGGTTCAACATAATCCACCACCAACATCATCATATTATTCTAATTTAACTAGCTATTGCTAAGTGTTGGGTTTTATCACAATAGACCTCAGTGATATTAAGAGTGAAAAACTCCCAATATTAGTAATATACTATTAGTCATATGCCCAATATGGGATCCTATACTCCAACACAGTCATTCACGAGTGGTCTCACACAATAAACCAATTCCCACATCGGGAACTAGTCAATCCATTATACCGAAGCTAAACAACTTTTCAAGAGCATGGTCATCATCATTCACTAGAGCCAACGTAACTTTACGAAGGCCCAGTTATGCAGTCAATACTCTTAAGTTGGAGCTAGCTCAACTTTTCGAAGATCCAACTTAAGGAGGCAAATTTGAGCCCAAAAATCAAGGCCAGGAAGTGTCGAAAGAATAGTATGCTCTAATACCATGATAAACCTTTTACACCCAACATGATCCACCATGAACAACACTAGTATTGTCCAATTAAGTTAACCACCTATTTATTGGTGTTGTATTTTAACACAAAAAGTCTTGGTGATAGTAGAGACGGAAACTCCCATATATTAATTGTATATTATTTTATCAATGAGATACTATTCTCCAACTAAAATTGGCACACCATGTAGCTATATGGAGAGATAAGCAAGTAAAAAAGTTAGTTAAAATCTAATTAAGTTAATTGCTTGCTAAATGTTGCTTATTTTAATTATTATTTTTCGAAGTCTTGACAAGTATCATGGTTTAGGCAATACTAGGCCATATTATATGCACAATTGAGTAATTAAGACGTCATGCACGGATCCTGTATTAATAGTTAGATGGTAATAAACCCTTGAAGCAAAAAAAAAAAAAAAAAAAATCGAAAGGTCTTGAGGATACAGGGATAGTTAATATGGAAATCATTCAATCAAGGGCAACGAAGGTAGTTTGATGTCGCTAATCAGAAATTCATTTACACGATTAAGCCAAACACTTGATTTAAGGAAGAAACATTCACTCACTTCAATTGTGCAAAGCAAATGTACTTTCATTCAATCAAGTCTACCATTCAAGGCTTTCTAATACAATATTTATAACGGTTTACAAGTTAACAAGCCTCAAGTTTCTATAACACCCTTACAACTCCTAGAACAACTATGACAACATTCAAACTCAAATTCCTATGACTCTCCTTTAATGGGATCTTTTCAGCATCATTCTCCTCTTCTCTGAAGAAAATCTTCTTTGAGTTTAAATTGAATTTCTTTTTCCTAGATCTTTGAGAAGCCAAATTAGTTTTTTCCATTGCATCCAATTTAACACCAATAAATTCAAAACCCTTGAAAAGTTTTAAGAAGCAAAACACTCCAAATAATTTTAACATTCTCATATAACATGCACGCATTAATCCTTTCTTGCTAACACTAATCACCTTCTAATAATGCACATAAAACTTCCAAATCACTTCTTGATATTGATTACTTTAAAAAGAGTAGAGATAATATTTGCAATCATATGAGAGAAAGTTCTTTGCTCCAATTGTTTTCTTTTAATATCGCAAAAACAGAATGTTTCACAAACATAATGGATGTCAAGGACAGATTTTACCTCTTCGTCCAAAAAAAAAAAAGGACAGATTTTCCGTCTTTATAAAGTTGCCCACAACATTGTTCAATCCATGAACTCATAGAACCTGTGTCACTATGGTATTCAACCACAATTGGGGTAGATCCCAATCTGGAAAACAATTGACCCCAAGCTGCATATCATTTACTTGTAATGATCACATTGCTCGTCATAAATTGGAATAAATGTTGTAGTGTACGTCAATGCATTGTTTTTTCTCTCTTTTAATTGAGTTGCCCAATAACTACCCTAGTCTTAACTATTTATTCTACTGATGCTTCGTAATCTTCCTAGTTAAATGGCTCTATATGCACCTCTAAAGAAGTCATTCAGTAAATTTTAAAATTAATTTAAGAAGTGAGTCTTTTCTTCTCCAGAAACAAGTGTTTGACTTGATCGCGTCAAGTGAATCCATAATTAGTAACGTCGAACAAACTCTGTTATCCTTGGTTGAGTGATTCTCAGGTTATCTACCCCCGTCTCATTGAGACTGTTAGCTCGTCTTGCATCAACCCATGGATAGAAAGTAGATCATTAATATTAATACATTGGTACAGTTTCTTTTTGTGTAGGGACGTACGTTCGTACTAAATTAGTGAATTATGTGTTTGGACGATGTCGTATACACGCATAATGGCATTGGTACATTATTGTGTATGTGGATGCACGCGGGGTAATTTGGTGGTAGATTCTGAAGGAAAATATTTGTGAAAACTAGTGCATTTGAGTAACATCTATGCATGCAATTAACAATTAAAATGTGGAATCATGCTTGTATGCACTCAAAAACAAAACTTTACTCATGAAATTCAAGGCCTAGTAATTGTGGTGAACCAATACTCAACTCAAGAATAAAGTGAGTTGAGAAATATTATACCTTTGTTGAATCCTCTTTGCATAAGTAAAGGCTAATCACCCAAGAGAGAGTGCCTTCATTCCTTAATTCTTAGCTCCATGGATTTCTTGGAGGAGGATGGATGAATGGATTCTATAAGTTCCGAAGAAAGGGAACCTCTAAGTTTCCACACCAAGGAGGGACTTGAAGAAGAGATGAGTGACCTTGGAGGAGAATTCATACTAGTAAATCCCTCCAAGGGGGGGCCGGGCTCCTAGAGAGAAAATGAGAGCTTTTGTTCTCTCCAATTTCCTCAAGAGAGAACCCTAATGACTTTTGGCTATAAAGTCCTTTATATAGTCACTTCAATTAAGTGACAAAAGAACAAAAAAAACCTTTCATCCGTAATATGGCCGGCCTTTGAAAGGCTTTGGGTTATTTGGACCCTTTTGAGTCTTTAGTCATTAAGTTGTCATACAACTTAAGTTAATGGGTTTGACGGTTCTAAGCCCAATGGGCCTTGAGGTCCAATAATTACTCAAAAGCTAAAACGAACTTATTCGTTTGATTAATTAACATATTAATTAATCCTAGCCATAAATAATTAAATTTAATTATCCTTACTCATCTTCGTTGTTTCTTCAATCTTTATCTTACATGGTGTACGATCCATTAGGTTCCTTTTAGCGAGTCAGTGGGTGATTAGAACTCTTCAAATCGATTACGAATTGAAACATATTTTCAATTCTCCTTTTAGTGAATATACACCTTTAGGGTTTCCACAAACCATGAGTGACACCTAGTAGTATGTCATGGCTACCCAAGCTAATCAGAAGAGGTGGAAAACCTATTCAGTTTAGGATTACAATGCACATTACATGTTTGCTCCCCACGTTTTCATTATGTTCCAATACTTCATAATATATATATGTCATTCTATTTTCTAGTTTCTGATGAAATTATATACATTTTAAGTATAAACATACACTTATTTACATGAAATACAATAGATTTACTTAAATCCGCCTAGAAGCCTGCCTAGCCGCCTGGACGCTAAGCCCTAACTCGCCGCCCGAGTAGTGCCTAACTTCTTTTAGAACCTTGAGAGCCAAGGATAGCCACTTTATTATGGTAATCAAGCATTCTCACCACATTCTTATTACTTCCAGCAATCTTTTTGACTTAGGCATTGAAAGCCCTTTGGCTAGCACCATATTTATGTTAGTCTAACTCTATTTGTCTCTTTTCTTTGTGTGCATAGATTTTCATCAATTCAATCAGGAATAGAAATTTGCTCCCACACTTATCTTTTTTAATATATATACACATGCACACGTGTATGTTTACTATAATAACCATGAAAAAAAATGCATCCAAAATTACCATTATTAAAATACAAAAATTGATTGCAAAATATATGCTTTGAGTATTTAATTATAAAAAATTGGACGTTTTCAGAAATTTTTGTTCAGTGTAAGTTCAAAATATTTTAGAAAAATTCGGATCAAAAATTCGAAATTATCAAAATTAGTTCAATTTTTCGAAAAATATTCGAATTCGGAAGGAAATGGTAATGCTATATCTCTTTGATCATGGTACGGATTCATATTCGAATTTTATTGTCTAAACCAGAAATATCATTCCAACTTGTACCCCTAATTTATCTACTTGTCTTATAACATTTGACATACCAGTACCATGTAGCACACTGAAATATCTCTCGCAAAATGGTGGAAAGCTTCTGTACATCGAGAAAACATCTCTCTTTTACGTAATAAGTGAGAAAGAGAGGGGTCGAGTGGATTCTCGGCATATGAGAATATACAATAACCACAAAGTGATGTCATAGTGATCAAAGAAATGTCTTCTTTTTTAAAATGGGAAAAAGTTCTGTGATCATGCAATAATATGACTTGTGGATGCTTTATCACATATTTATTGAGAATTGTTTTTTTAACTTTAAAAAGACATTTTACACTCTTTCTTAATAAAATAAATAAATATTAAAATTTTAAAGTGTAATAACCTTTCTTTAATTGATAACAAAAACAAATACAAAGAATTTGGCAACCCAAAAACCAAAAATCCAAGCCTCCCATCCATAGATTATGCAAAAATAGGCACTATACAAATTTTTAGGTATAATGCTAGGGAGATTAAATTTTTTAAATCAAATTTGCAAACCAAATGATATGGTTGTTAATGATTTAATTATTACTTAAACGTTGATTAACGTACTAATTTTCTATTAGTAACACATTATTTAGTTTATAAATTTGATGGCACATGAATTTATTAAAAAGAGGAATTTTTTATTATTGAATCAATTCGTCTAGCTATAAAAGAATGATGAAAATTTTATTATGCATAAAACCCTTGGTATTTCATTAGTTATCTTTCTAGCATTACTCAATCTTTAGACACACAGCCAACGATCCCAAACCCTACTAGTGGAAGAAGTTAAAACACATGTCAATGCTTTACCGGAAAGCATGACATCAGCATCCACGTCACCTTGCAGTCTCTCCCGTCCCATCTCTTCTGCTCTCAATGGGGCCCACACCCCTTACTCTTCCTCCCTTTAAGTACCCCCACAAAGTCCCAGCCTTCCATCCACATTCGTAAATCTATCCATCTCTCCAACCTCTCCAATATTCACTGCACTCATTAGAATATAAACTCCCAAAACCTTCCTAAAACCCTACTTACCCCACGCGCCAATGTACGGTCACAACAGCACCGCATTCCCATGCGCCCCCGATTTTCAGTATCATCAGGGCTCGCATGAGGCTCTTCCATTGCAGTACCATCACGACCACCTTGTCTCCTCCGAGTTCAGCAGCAGCTGTAGCAGCGGCTCCAGCAGCCACGGAGCCTCGCCGATCAGCCACAGGGCTCACGAGTGCTACGGAAACCCGGCCCCGAACCTGATTCAGCGCAGCGTCAGCAGCCATTCACTGCAGAAGACTCGCGGGACCCACAAGCAGGTCTCCGACTTGCTGGAGTCAGAGACCGTCCCGGTCCGCCGGGTGTATAGCACTGGGGACTTGGATTTGCAGGTTCGATTACATCGAGAGTTCTCTAGTTTGTTACTTAGTTGCTTCATTAAAATGACTAAATGCCCAAGTTTATTTCTTATCTGCCATTTTGCATCGTTACATTCACAAATACTAATCTCCATGCAAATTAAGTTCGTAGTTTCATACTACACCTAAATTAAGAGAGCCACGTTAACGTTTATGTTAGTGTGCTTTGTGCATGAGTGATTTTTTAAACGTAACATTCCTAGCAGATTATATTAATTATTAGACAAATACTCATGTTCCGAGACTATTATTATGTTGGACTGACATAATTAACATAATTTCCTCTATTCAATACTAAAAATTTACATGATCATTGATTAATTGTTCTAATATACATTTATGGATAATGTTAGGGAAATCAAATTTGTAAACTAAATGATGTGTCACAAATATAAAATAAGTATGTTAATCAATACTTAAGTAATAATTCAATCATCAACATCCACATAATTTGGTTTACAAAATTTGATTTAAAAATATAGTCTCCCTAACATTACCCTACTTCTATATATTCTATATATATATCTGCGTGTTAGAAGTGGGGCTTAGGCTTGCCCCCTACTTTCAAAGCTTAGAACTAAGAGAATATTTTCCGTAATTGCTTCCCATGTGTTACCTGTGGGGTTGTAGGGTTTTACTGGAATTAATATAATTGTGTGTTTTTGTGTCAAAACATTGTGGATGCATGCAGACGATCAATAGCATGCATAGTAACGGGGTACAAGTGGTACAGCAATTGCAATATGGTGGTTATAACAGATCATCAGAAAGTAGTCCGCTGTCGAGTGAGAGCAGTATGATCATAGAAGGGATGAGCAAAGCTTGCCCGTACAGTCCCGAGGAGAAGAAAGAGAGAATTGAGAGGTACAGAAGCAAGCGCAACCAAAGAAACTTCAACAAGACCATTAAGGTCATACCACTCTACTTCAGTTAATTCACTATTTAATTATTTCCTTTGATTTGCAAATTGCTTGGTACCCCATGGTATACAACAACCAATCACTTCTCCTGAACTACAAATTACTAATATATATATATATATATTGACAAGACCCTACAAAAAGAAATTTTTTATATTCACGTCAAACTATATTTGTCCTAAAAAAGAAAAGACCTTAAATAAAAGAAGCCAAATATTATATATATCTTTCTCCTAGACTTCTAGTTGCTGGTTGATCCAATTGACCCACTAGTTCCACTTTAAGATTTTATATGTATGGTAGCCTAGTTCTTGTTGCTTTTTGGCACACGATTTTTCACACAGTGATTTCATTATCTCTTGTAAATTTAGGCTACTTTTACTCCTTGTGCCTACTATATATGTATGATTCCATGCTTTGCGTCTGTCACATCCTACATTTTTTAAATTTCATCTCAAATAGTGGAAAGGATATGGTAGTGCATGTTTGACACTTGAGTTTTTTGGGAGCTAGCTAGCTTAGCCTAGCTCTATAATGGACTAATTGAGTGGTTGTTTGAAAATGCATGAAATGACAACTAAACTGTAAACTAGTAGAATGACTTGTGCATGGAAAAGATTAAACCTATATTCTACTGTCTTTACTCCATAAGCAAGAGTTAGGTGGCATTCCTTGTACTTAAACATTTGAGTGCGCATAAATTATAAAGCAATCATTTCTACGTGCAAGTAGTGAAATGAGCATCTACCGTAATGATTATGTAGTTCATCAAGTATGTATCATTCGAGTCTATTTCTTGTGTATGAATAAAATAACAAGAGATATATGAGGTGTCATCTCATATAACGGAGTAGGTTTATAATTTATTTTTTATACAACTGATAATCTGCACTAAATTTAAACATTTATCACAATCATCCTCTTCCAAAACTCTGTACCTTTCTGCTAACCAATTTTTTTTTTTTTTCAATTTTATAAATTATTGCAAATCAGCTTTCTTCCATTTTTATGTCTTTGCAAGTCCTATTAACAGACGTTCAACACTGTCTTACTCTTGGACGTCTATTTGAAATTGTAAACTTTCCCAAGATAGAGTGGTATTGGTATTTTTTACACTTAGATCATCAAGTACTTTATTTTACCTGGAAATTAATGTTACACATACCCTACCCCATTTGATTGAACAAAGTGATTAAGTAGCAACAAAACGTGTCTGAATTAATTAACCACTTCTGCTGGATGAGTCCCTCATATCTTAAGAAAAGGGTACCACTTTTCCTTATGTCAAATAATTAAACTTACAGAAGTAAGGGCACCTTGTTACTCTTTTATATATCACTACATTTGAACCTTAAACGTTTAATTTCCTTCTTTCCCCTTTCTTTCCCTTAATAAAGAAGCACTAAAACTTACCATTATTTCTGTATTCAGTATGCTTGTAGGAAGACATTGGCGGACAGCCGGCCGCGCATCAGAGGCCGGTTTGCTAGGAACGACGAAATTGAGAAGAATTCAAATGTTCAATGGAGCAACATGAGTGGGGAAGAAGATGAGGAGGAGGACGATAGTTGGATCAACCTTCTTGATGCATTTTCTTCAATCGAATCTAATTCCATAATCTAGCTAGCAACATAGGACCACCTCTATGTCCCATGCCTGATGTTTAGCAAGTAGCTAGGCAAATTTGGGGCTGCTTGATTTGAACTTTAATTATTATTATTATGCAGAATGCAGTACTTTAATTAAGCGCTATTTAGCTTGAAGTACTAGTTCATGTAAATATAGGTGATTGTATTGTTAAACTTAATGACAATGTTTAAGAGTTTAATTAATCAAGGGTGAAGTTTTAGCTTCTACAGAATTAATTAAGGTCGTGCTCAAGCTTCACTTTAGTGTTTCCAGATGAAAACAAAGTCATTTTCATTGAGAAAGAACAGAAAAAAGAGCGATTAAATAGCAATGGTGACAGTCACCATCGAGTTACATGCAGTGTATATAAGCTCAAAGTAGCACACGATTTCTGCTTTATTTTCTTATTCGGTGAAACTTAATCAATCTCTAGGACCACAAAACTCTCCACTTTATGCTTTTTTTGAGGCGAGGAATGAAATTACTTGAAGAGATAGGCACAAGCCCAACCAATATGCCTAGCAAATCAATCAGTCATATCTCATATATTATCTTCTATGTTATTTGAGGCGAGGAATGAATCAGTTACTTCACCACATGCAAGTTTCCCAATTGGTAATTGGAATGTGATCATCAGTTATATCACCAGGTGTACAGTATGTCTCAATACACACGAGAGTCATCATCGACAAAGAAGGAAAATGGGCATCATAAGTACTTATCGTTGTCATCTCAATCAACCTCATATTTTCGAAAAGCAAAGAGAAGTTTAATCTATTCAACCTGCCAATTAGTAGTGTACACATTCGTCAACATGCGAGTGAAGTCCATAAACAGAACCTATGTATCTAACTAGGAAAAAAGACTCTTTCAAGTCTATATATACAAGTCAATTAAAGTGTCCTTAGACAATTAAAAATGTTTCTGACGTTACTGGATAAAAAAAAACTTAGTTATCAGAAAAAGTACCTGAATTTTCACTAAATTTTGACATGTCATCAATATAAAAGTGCTTTCTGAAAATTTTCTTATGATCATAAGCACTTGTTACACAAGCAATTCGAAAAGAAGTCTTGGCTATATTTTAAAATTAGGCTTTTCATTATACGCTTATAAAACAAGTCCTTAATTATGAGCTAAGCTTTAAGACACCGACCCAATAACACTAAAAGCTAGAGCATGGTCAAGGCTCGAGTAGCTCCATAATCCACTTGCATCATCTTTACAAGCCATACACCACTTCATTAATTTGTTTACAATTAAGGCCAAGTTTTATAACTAATCTTTATGCTACTCATTTGGTCGTTCATGTTACCGAATGATGAAGGGTGCTTACTTAATTAGTATGTTTAAACATAATTTAGAATGATTAGGATCTCAATTATCCCACCTTTTCTTTTAACCAAAGGCTATATATGGTTCTTGAGGCAAACTCTAGGACGGCGCTCTTCATTTTTTGTCGGCCGCTCGTGGTTAAACCATTATGTCAAACGAGGCAAAACACACATTGCTTTAAAATAATATCTCATTAGGCTTTAGCTCCAATACAGAAGTTGACACTTGCTAATGATCTCTTTTGGCAAGTACACTTGTAGGCTGTGAGATCAAATCTCCTGCTCCGGTGTGGCCTCTTTAATTATGATTCTAATTATTGATTGACACATTTATGATAATAAAATTAAAAAATTAAATTAAATTTATAAAGGTTACAAAAAAGTCATACCCATTTTGAATGCAAAAGATTCAATCTCGTAGGCTGTAGCCCAAAAAGTTCACTCAGCACTACATATTTTGGGCAAATATTTGAAAATTGAAATTTCCTTTATTAAATTCGTAATTTTTTAAATTTCCTTTATCAAAATTTGTAATTTTCCTTGAGTTTCTATAAACATTAGTGCCCAACACTTTTTTTTTTGGAACTTTAACGAAAAACTCATGTTACTGTTCACTTTAACAAAAAAACCATATTTCTAAAAAGTCAATCATCGTACAATTCACATTACCCTTTATTTTGTCTTTATCGTTAAAAACTCAAAGTTTTCAAACCTTTTTCATTAGTTTTCCTTTTTTTTTAATATATCAAATAATAGATTTGTTAAATTGATGATCAACGAGGTTTGAACTCACGTCGTGGTGAGAGAGCAACACCCCTCTTGACCATTGTGGTAGAGGGTCGACACTTGTTTGATCACGCAATCTTTAGTCACTTAAGTGATTGGACCTAATTCAATAGTCAGACATATAATATATGGTTCAAACCAATATTTGATAACAATATTAATCAGGTTGATTCTTGTGAGATATATATGGTTCAAATTTATAATATGACAGTAAATTTATAAAAAAAACATAATTATATAATTATATTAAATACGCTCGAAGAAATTCATTTAGTTAAAATTGATTTTGCTAGGTAATTAAAAAACAATAGTATTTGAATTGGTGCCCCCGACTGTTTCGGAAAAGGGAAAAGGCAAGGCTTAAATGATGGCGATCATGGTGGGATGATCGGAAGGAAGACAAGAAAAGTCTTGTCACCACTGTGATACCATTACTTTTGATAAAGTAAGGCAACTATTATCAAATCAAGATGCCAGAAAGAAGTGCAACGGCACATGAAGAGCAGTAACAAAATTTGAGAAAAGTTAAACAGATTCCTTTGGAGTGAGATTTTTCACATATATTTGTCGCAAACATTACAAAATATTATATTAAAAATATAAGGTGGTAGAATATTCATAAAAAGTTAATTTTGAGAGTTTCTTTAGCAATTCTCACAAAATTTTGTACACACACGGTCTACGATTCTGAAACATTGTCATGGCTTTTGCATTAGCTTCAAGATATCCAAATGCTAGAGAGAGATCATTCTCTTCACACCACCCTATTCCTACACATATTTTTCTGATTAAGCTCAAGAGATTTCAACACAAAACCACTTAGAGAGAGATCATTCTCTTCACACCACCCTATTCCTACACATATTTTTCTGAGTAAACTCAAGAGATTTCAACACAAAACCATTTAACGAATCAATTAAATGGTTGTAAATAGAGCGATATCTTCGTGATTTTATTCCTCTAATTTTTTACAAAGATGATCTATGAATGAAAACCTGAAAAAAAAAATGATTCGAATTTATTGAAATAAAATTCGAATGGATTGCTACAAAATGTGTCTCAAATAGGGATTAGAGGCCCCAACATTTGATCTACAATACTTTGGCTAACCGCCGTTCTATGCGATTATTGCGAAACTCCTTCGGTGCAATTTCTACATTCTAAAGATTTTTCATATATTACCTTTCAAGGTGTTATTTTAAAATCCCTTTTTTTGTCAATGAATTTTTTTATAACAAAGTCCCAAAGGACATGGTATAAAGACTCTGTAGACAGAGGTTAGAATTATTTTCTGACCGCCCCATATATGGGGTAGATATAAACAAGGTGCCACTTATACATTCAACGTGTGAGTAAAGATTCTTATCTATACCCAAACAAAAAAAAATACATAGAATGTGTCTCAGCCCAAAAGTTAAGACCCACACAGAAGGCCCAAAAGTGACCACACAGAAGTACCTAAAAACCCCAAAGGGAGATTCACCCGCTGCCTCCTCCACCGCATAATTGGTGGAGACGACCAGTGAACAGAATATCCATAAAACTGCTTCGCAAAAAGCTAAACTCAAGGCCATCTTCGTCTCAACGCCGGTGAAAGGAAGCCAAACTTGCAAATCAAAAGAAACCTTGCCCATTCCAGTCGTACACAATAGGCATCTAAATGCCCTGATCCAAGCATAAACAAAAAAAATTAGGGGGTTTAAACACCGAGTCAAAGAGACCCCCGACCTTTGTAAAGGTGACAACATATAGTTGTCTTCGAGCGGAGAGAAATACGAATTGAAGCAACAAACCAGTGAGATGAGAACTGCCAAATCTGGGAGAGTTTAAGCGAAGAGTCCAAAATCATGGCCCAAAAGCCCCAAATTAGAGGTGTAATACCTTGAACAATAAGCAAAACGCTCGGAGACAGAGCTTTATTCACCACTCGTAAAAAGAGGGTTGCTCCACCGTTCCCTGACGGGAACTGGGGCAATCATAGGTGCGGGGAAAGACAAGGAGGAGGATAAAGAAAGGTTGGACGGGTGGCCGCCACCAGCCCCAAACAGAGCTGGAGGCCGACGGGTGAAGGAGTTTGAAAGGAAAAAAAAAATTGTAGTCTTTCAAATAAATTTTTCAGCATTCGAGATCAACTCTAATCTTTGACTAGTTCCTTGATATTGTATGGTATTTTTTCTAACAATGGAGTGTGAAGTTCCTTGGGACTTCAAAAGTCCGTCGCTCAAAACTCATACAAAAAAGAAGGAGATGGTTCAGTAAGGCATTGTTTGGCACGGTGGACTTTTGTGGACCGGAAGGGAAAGTGAGCAGGCCATGTTGGTCGGGCGTTGCAGGGTGTGAGGTCGAAGTGGGGTTACAGATCCTGCTCAAACGAACATCGGCTGTGGGAGATCAGAGTAGGAGGTCGATGTGCAGAGAGGATGAAGGAGCCGGACTCACCTGCTCGGTCTTACAAGGTCCTTGCACTACAAAGTCCCTGCACGCTTCGCTACACAAGATGACTTAACGAGCCCACTTTAAAAAAAACACGAGAACTACATAGTCCCATATAATCGAGTCTCGCATTACAACAGACACAGGTTATAGATCTTATACCTTTCATAAATTATGATTGACAAAGAGAATTCTCTCCATATAAGATTCCATACAAAGAGGGACAAAACTGATACCAAGATCAAAATTTGGGAAAACGAACATAAAGAACGCTAAATAGGCAACAAGCTTCACTCACCTAGTTCACATATGCCGAAATTAATTTTTGATAACTCACTATGTCGACCAATAACATAGAAAAATCATTGCAGTCATGCCATTTTAATTTTTCTTCTTACTTTTCTGCGCCTTCTTGAAGGGTACAGTATGCAACAATCGCTTAAGAGGAAGAAACTTCACTTGATGAGGAGTCTTCCTTTTTGGTCTGGGTTTCCCTGCATAGATGTATAAGAAACAATTAAGCATTACTACAAAGATGCTGATGAAATCGAGTGGACGACATAGAAGGTGAAAACTGATGTAAATTTACTAAGAATCAACTTTCCAAAAACAAATGTTGAAATTCGATAGATAGCTAAAGAGACAAAATCATTCAGATGAATGATTCATTGAGCAATGAAACTTCTAACAGTCAACCCTTTGCAGCTAAATTCATGCAGAAGAATGAACTTGTATGTAAAATTCATGTTTTTAGCTGGTAAGTCGTTCTCTATGAAATGGTGACATAATGGCACAATGGACAGTTAAAAATGTAATCGGAAGTCCATCAGGCCAGCCAACCCAAACAGATTACTAACTGTAACAAGCCCGTCTTAAGAACAAAAAGCACCCATATCCAAGCAGATCAGAACACTTTACTGCCACATAATCAAATGAAAAGAAAAGGCATTGACCAGAGGACATGCATACTGAAGAAAATTAAATCGCACCTGATATAGATTGAACCGAGTCTGGATAGTTAATTTCAGTATCAGCTTTCCCATTTTCGTTCTCTTCCATAGTCATTTCCGTTGACCCATGCCTTGCAACTAAATAATCATCAATTGCAGGCGCCGCCATACCATCATAAGACTCCAGAACAGGAACCTGATTTGCAAGTACAACTGTATCATCTCCAGATTCCCTGAATTGTTCTTTTTCTGAAATATGCAATGATGATGAATTCAAATACAGAGATTTTTCTTCTTTACACTTCACAGGTAGCATTTTAAAAATTTCATCCATCACATCAATTTGTGTATCAGAACCATTCACACACAAAGCCTCTTCACTGTGAGGAGCAGGAATATCTGAATCCTGGTAATTTGTGGAAACTTCAACTTCAGAATTAGCAGTACAAGCAGCATTTAACCCAACATCTAACGCTTGAAATGTTAAATTATCATTAGGTGGCACGACATCCAATTCACGATTAGTCACGCACTTCTGTGATTGCAAATCATGAATTTCGTTCAAAATCAAATCAATATTCCCATCTGTACCATCTGCATTGTTTGGTTTTGCTTCAGAAGTTAATGTAGGAGATTTAATTTCCACAGCACCAATACAAGCGTTTGCAGTACCACAAGATGAATATAATTTCTGAGGATTTTCACAGTCAAACATTTGTTCGTCCACAAGACTATCAGACAAAGAAGATTGACCTGATTGAGGAAAAGAAGCTCTATCAGGTTGCTCTGGCACTCCAGCAGTCACAGCTGGTTGCTCAACTGCCTCAGAAGCAGAAACAGTGCTTTTACAAGTAGCCATTGATTGAGATACAACCACATCATTGCCACATATCACATCCTTGACTTGAAACCCAAGTGACGGCATGCTGTCAATGACTGAAGCAAAATCAATGGCTTTGGCAGTTTTGGATACTTTGTTACTAGAGGTACTGAAAGACTTTTCCAAATCAGCTAATACCAAATCACCTTCACCACTAGAGATGGGATCCCATTGAAACGAGTCACCAGACCAAGGTTTGTTCTTGTCAGTTTCTTGATCTGATGACAGAACTTCAACTCTTATGGTTTCCTTGAAAAAGTGTTTTTTTCTCACAGCATTAACTACTAGAGTCCTGCAAGACATTAACTGTAAGAGTTTGGATGAGTTAAACATCAAATCTTCAAGACTGAGATTTATGAAAAGCTATCATACCTACAATTTCTTGATATAGACGCTTTAGCTCGCTCCATAGAGAGCCCCAGTAATGACATTAAGTTTGCAACATCATATGGCCCCCTAAATTCATTTGCAGTCGGGGCAGCACTGCAAATTATTAGATTCCTTCCACGAGTCCAATCTACCAGTAACTGAAGAACAATACAAAAATGATGAGTAGTTGCATCCATAAGAAATGAACAATATCCAAACAATTACACAATAATCATGTTACAGTGAATAGTTTTTCCTGGCTGTAGTGTGCATGCGCATTACAGACCAAAGAAATGCACCACATAATAGTAATACAATAAAACCATGTTAAATATCTTAGAATCAAAGTATACTCAATCCACATTCATTTCCAAAAGAAGACATTTCGGATATTAATAAACACGGAAACTATCCATGAATTCTATATCACTGATGAAAAAACTGTAAAACTTCATTCCGAAGATCATTTTAAAGTTTGGAAAAACTAGAACGCTGTCACCTAGCTTGAGCAAAGAATGCTTTCAAAGACTGATGTGCACACAATGCAAGCATTTTAAGGTCAAATTGTACTCTTCACATTAAATGACCCCACAATCTGCCATTATAGCATCTCCATACATAACTTTGATTGAGGGTAAGTATCTTTCACTAGTAGATCATCTGCACCCAGAAAGTCATATGCTTTGGGAAAAAATTTGTACACTTCCGAAAAAGGTTTTAATTGATCAAAATGACACTAACAGACTTCATACGGAATTGTAGTTTTAGTTGACCGTTTGCATAATACTAATATAAGTCCAGTAGTAAGTTGTGTAATGTCATGCAGAATATGACCCTACAACATTGTCTCGTGGAAAGTAAAATTCACCATGTCACAACGCTCTTGTAAGATTTAATTTTGGGAAAGAAAATACAAATCGTTGCTGCCTATTGATTTGGATATGAAATATCCATATAGTAATTTCCCTTTACAAATCCTCACCTTAGCATTGGTTATTATTTGCTTTCTGGCTTGAACATCGGCAATGAGATTCGCATATGTGATCTCAAAATACACTCCGCGCTGCATAACCGATAAATATAAATTCTTTATCACCAAATTCAACAATTCCATCAAATATAAATTGAAAAAAAAAAAAAGAAGCAAGCAAATTCTCTGAGATCAAACCTCCATTGCAGCTTTAACCATGGGCATCTTCAATCGAAACGGCAACTTCTCCGAGAAATCAATCGCAATTATATCTACCTATGAGAAACCAGAATACACACAAATCATAACTTTCTTCCTCAACTCTCCGAGCAACCAAACACAATGTTAAATTTCAGAAATTCAAAAGCACGAACCTCCAATTTCTCACAGGCGAGGTCGAAAGCGGATTGATTTAAGGGCTTGACGGCGACCAAATCGTAAGTCTTCAGAACCGGGTTACCGGAATTAAGGGCCTGCGACTGGGCTGGGGTCTCGGCGCAGACGGTGAGGCGGGTGTACTGGCGGAAAGGGGAGGATCGGGGGACACCGAGGAGGTCGCGGTGGAAGTTGACGGAGGAGTGGAGGAGAGGGGAGTGCTTGAGGAGGGAAGGAAGTTTGAGGAGGGGGATGGAGCAACGGTCGTGATCGGACATGACGCCCTTGATCGTGCGGTTGTAAGCGATTCCGGAATAGCCGAGCTCCAGGGCCTTGGTCACCAGCTTGGCACGTGTTGCTGATGATCGGTCCGGTGGGGAGGGGTCCGTATAGGGTATGCTGAGGTCGAAGAAGGCCATGAGTGGAGGGGAGAAGCGACGGTGGAGTGAAAGATGTGCGGCAGTAGAAGGTCGTTTATCGGTGGTTTAGGGTTTAAGGAAAGGGATGATTTCGGAGGCGTTGGGATTTTTTTATGCCCCACTTTTTTACGGTGGAGGAGGCCTGTGGAAATAAAACGGATTAATTAGGCTGGGTTTGGTTAGCAAATCGTGTCAAATTTCTTATGCCACATGCCAGCCATATATACATAATTACCGAAAATCATTTACAGTTAGTCAACCTTTTTGTTGCAGTTGCCAAAAATCGGTTATGTCGAAATTATTGGCTAGTTTGATTGGTAAATAGCACAACTGATGGTTTGCAAATAAGCTTAATAAACAACAGATCAAGAGCATGCACCGACCTGTAAACAACAAACCAGAAAAGAGAAAAAGAAGTTGTTGCTACAATTTTTCAATTGATGATAAGCCAACATAATCATGACTTAACAAATTAAAATGAAAATCAAATCAAAACTTAATAAGCCAACATCAGCAAACATGATAGGAGCATATTCATGCGACTTAAATGGTTCTCGTGCATTTACGTTATGTTTCTCTAGTTATTTTAGTCCTTTATGCTTCTTTTGTGTGTTTTCAGGTTCTAAGGGCAAGGTATGCAAAAGGATGCCTTTTGGAGCCTTTTGGAGCAAATTAGAGATTGGAATGGATATCATATGCTTGGAGCCAAGAGGATGGACAAAATTAAAGACTTGAAGTAGGAAAGTTAAATCCTAAAAGACCTCATGTTTAAGCATCATTGAAAACTCCTACGCATTTTAGAACACAAAAACAACATTCCTTGCAACCTTAGGACATTGTCGTGTGTTTCCTTGTGTCTCCGTTCCTTGCCATGCAAGGAAGGGTTTTGTTCCCTATTTTTAAACACTTAAAGCATTCACTTATCATATCATTCACTTAACATATCATTCAATTATCATATCATTCATTTATCACTTATCAAACCATTCACTTATCATAACATACACTTATCACTTATCACTTATCACTTCCATTCACTTATCACTCACCACATATCATTCATTTATCACTTAACATATCATTCCACCATTCATTCTTTATTCCACAAACAAGTCACATGCATTTCCACCTTCCTACTTCATCATTTCACCACATTCTCCCTCTTTAACTCATTTCATTATTCATTCACTTTGCATTCATCACTTCCACCCCACATGCACCCTTTATTCTTCATCATTGCAACCATGGCACATTTACACCAACAAAACAACTCCCATGCCATGGCCTACTCATATTCCCATTTCCTTTCCAACATCTCACATGCATTCACATGCATTTCCACCTTCCTACTTCATCATTTCACCACATTCTCCCTCTTTAACTCACATGCACCCAAACAAAGCCAACCTAGCTAACCCAACATGCATTATTTATTAACTCTTCATCATGCATCCACATTCATTCCAACACAAAACACACACATGCACTTATTCTTTCATCATTGCACCACCAATTCACCCACATTCATTTCCAACCATTCACACCCCTTTAATCATTCTCCTAGCTATCATTCACATGCTCTCCCATCCATTCTCTCCCTATATAAACCACACACACTTCATTCATTTGGATCATTCAATTCATCCCACACTTCCATTTCATTCAATTCCATCTCTCCATTCTCACACCACAAATAAACACTTCCCCTTAGAATCCAAAACCATTCTTCCATTTCCACGACTCCTCATCCACTTCCATAATTCCACACTTCCATCCCCCCCAACCAACTATCCTTAGACCTTATGCTACAACGAAGAGGAAGAGAAGAGGGCCTAAACGTTCATACAATTCAAGTTTGAGTTGTTGGAATGTTTAGGCGTTTCTTTGATTTCAATGTTTAATTTCAATTCTCTTTGTTTTGTACGTATGAGGAACTAAACCCCCCTTAGCTAGGGGGTGATTCGAAATATATGTTTATGCTTGCAATATGATTTGATTACTTTTAATTACGTTTCATAAGTTGTGAATTCAATTTGTTTAACTATTTGATTGATATCCTATTTATGTATGTTTATTAAGAATGAACGCTTAATTTCCATGCATGAATTTGACGCTAGAATATAAGTGAGTTTCACATAATAGTTATGAACTTATATTCACAAGTAGTGGAGGTTGCTTATAAACAATCGCGTTAAACAAATTCTTGGCATAAGTTTCATGCAATCATAGTAACGAATGCCTCGTCAACACTTATAGTTTTCATGTTGCTTAATGATTCTTGCTTGTATCTCTATTATGCAATTCATGTAGGGAACTTGTGAGGAATGCTTTGGGTTGTCGTATGCAATCATCCAATTCATTAACTTAAGGAAAACTTGACGGTTAATTTAAGCGGACCTAATTAACCCGGAGCGTTGAGAATTCATGGTTTATTGAAAAGCAATTAGAAATCTTTTTATTATGCAAGTGTAACATGTGTGGAGATGAACCCCTTGGCTAGCATCCATTCATTCCATTTCATCAATTTCATATTTACATTCTGTTTTAATTGCAATTTGTTCATTTAGTTTAATTCCGTCCAAAACTCAATCCCCCTTTACTTTATTGTTCAATTTAGTTAGAAATCATTTTAGTTTGTGTTTTTAAAGCATTTTGAGTCTTTTGGTTTGTCTTAGTGTTTTAACGTTTACTTTCACATTCTTTGAGTCTAGTTTAACGTTTTATATTGTTTTTACGTTTTAGTTTAAATTCGTCCAAATCCAATTCCCCCCTATTTCGTTGAAGTCTTAGTCTTAATCTTTCTTATTTTTAGTTTTGCTTTCTTCGAGCATTAAATAGTGTTTTATATTGTGTTTTTAAGTCAATTTAGAAGGTTTTAGCAAGCCCTCCTAATCCCCGGTCTAGAACGATCCCTCACTTATCCATTCTACTACAATTGTCAAACGAGGGTTTAATTTGAGTGTCAAGTAATTATCGCATCAAAACATAATCCAAATAGTTATAAGTTCACAAACTCAAAAGTCTAACTAATATAATTATCTAAATTCAATTGTAGCAACTAATACATAAACAAAAAACTCAAAACTCAAAAGTATGGTTGTAGTTATACGATCCCTTTATTATCATCCACCACCTTCCTCCTCCCTACAATTCTACCCAACCAAACGCCACCCTTGATTTGAACGCGCATCGTGCACCAAAGCGCAACGCCACCCACGAAGGTAGGATCGTAACCTCTTTTTTGTCGCTAACCCATTCTCTGTGCCAATCGAGTTTAAGAAGAGTCGGCGACGTGCCTCTATCACGAATTTGTTCGATCTGTGAACAAGAGAAAGAGAAGTAGTGAAAGGAGAAGAGAGAAGGCAATGAACATAGGTAGGTTGGTGGAAGCATTGCCCTTCGATTTGTGGTGAAAAACCAGGATTAATTGATTCCGAAAGTCCGCACAGATAAAATTCGGAGATGATCCTTTTCCATATTTTCTTATATATTTTATACAACTTGTTAATACAATATGAAACAAATGAACTCGCTAATGAGGTAATTTATGACACATTTGGAATTGTTTAAAGTATTTTTAGATAAAATATTTTTGAGTTTCAAAAGCACTTGAACTATACTCTTACTTCTTGCAATAAGCACTTCAAATGCTTTTTCAAGATTCATTTGCATTTTTTGCCTTGGATTGGTACTAAAACATTTTCATTAAAGTGTTTTTAGTCATTTTAAATGCACTTCCGAACAAGCCTTAGTGTCTATTTCAAAACGTAAGAGTAAGACTATTCTAAGAAGGGTAGTGCTACATACACCAAATTCGTGTTGTCTCAATTATATTCTCTCTTCCTCTCCATTTTTTTATCATGTAGAAATCCTCTCTTTTTATTAAATCGACTCAACTTTAAGAGAAAACAAAATTTAGAAAGTGTTTTTGCTTACCAAACAAATTGATGTTAAATAAGCAAACACAATTTACGTATTATACTACTTAACATTTTTTATGAACAAATGAGTGAGCTAAGTCTCATAGGGGTGGAAAAAAATACCACATATTTCAAACCGAATCAAAAAAATTCCGAAACCAAACCAAAAAAATACTAAACCAAAAATTTCGGTACAGAAATCAGTCTCACATTTTCATTCGTTCAGTAATCCCGAACCGAATTGAAATAATATATATATATATATATATATTATTTAATTTTAGATATATGTTTTAAGTGTCATGAAGTAGAAGATATGTAATGGGGGTCAGTCAAGAAGAATTTCAGTCATGCCTAACCAACATTAGTAATTTGCTTGAGATTTACAAATGGACATGTCATCCCATCAGTGTTACGGTGCTATTATTCCACAAACTCTAAACCATTTTTGATTTGACTCAATTTGCTGCCCCATAGTAACATCACCTCGTATATCCCTGCTAATATTTATCCAAGTTATGTCATTTTTCTGATTGACTTGTAACTGAATGATGATCAGGAACGGGGAATCCTTGGAGGTAGAGCAGAATAAAAAGGTGGTGAGCAAGGAGGATTCCACGGAGAAAGGTAAACCTGCCTGTATAGTCGATGGAAGAGAAGCAAGAGCGTTGGACGTTTTCTGGTTTTTAAAACCTTGCACAACACTTTTCCTCCAAAGTATTGAGCAACAAATTAAGAGGAATACCATTAGATCATAGCACTAAATCTCTATACTACCTGACATTTAAACTCACCTAACAATAACAACATGATGGTTTAAAAAGATGGGGTGTACCGAGCAGTTTGATGGGTGTATCACGCAAAAAAAACCTGGGCCTCACAGAGCCCATTCCCAAAACAGCGCCAACCACCCCGCGCGGTTTTATCCTACGACGAACAATCAAACCAAAAGAAACACAAAACAAAGCGCTGAAAACTCGCAAACACCCACGTCATCGATCCTCACTCACCCTTCACCTCCATCTCCACCGCGAACACAAATCCATCGACTGCCCAAAACCTTCCTTCCATCTACCACGCGGATCGACCCTCATCTCAGGATCCCACATCGCCCTATAAATACCCACAAAATCCAAACACTCCATGCATTCCCCAAAAGCAAACGAGTTCTCTCTCACTTTCTCTGCAATTTTCAGGTCCTCTCTCTCTCTCCCCTTCTCAAATTTCTGCAGTTTCACGTAGATTATGGTTTCAGATTCCTCTCTCTGACTTCTGATGTTTTGTTTTAGTTTTGTGTTCAGGTTTTTGAGAATTTTGGCTGGCAACAATGTCTGGACGCGGAAAGGGAGGCAAGGTGTTCGGCAAGGGAGGAGCAAAACGTCACCGGAAGATCCTCCGTGACAACATCCAGGGCATCACCAAGCCAGCGATTCGCCGCCTGGCCCGCAGAGGTGGCGTGAAGCGAATCAGCGGCCTGATATACGAGGAAACTCGCGGCGTCCTCAAGATCTTTCTCGAGAACGTGATTCGTGATGCCGTTACCTACACGGAGCATGCAAGGAGGAAGACGGTGACGGCCATGGACGTTGTCTATGCGCTCAAGAGGCAGGGCAGGACTCTGTACGGATTCGGGGGTTAGGGTTTTGCTGTCAAAGGGACTGGGGATTGGTATCGGGTATTTTTAACGTATAGGTTTTAAATAAAAGTGGTGTCATGTAAGATACTACTAAACCCTTTTTATGATATGAAATTTCATTAATTACTATTAATTTAAAAAAAAATTATTGCACCTGTATTTCTTCTTTTTTTTTGGTCGAAATATTGCACCTATATCTATCCAGCTAACTAATTGCCTAGAATATGGGAAGATTGATGATTACATGAAATTGAAAAATTCATTAATATATTAAAAATGTTATTCTCATTATATATTTTATATCACATTTATACTACTTCTATAATAGAGATGGATGAACATGTGTAACATCATTCTTAATGTATTCTTTAAGGGAAATGTTATTAACACTCCAAAAATCTCATTCTACACTCCTCATAAGTGTATTTTTCTTTCTAAATATAGGAAGTTGGAGTGTAGAAAGAGAAATTTGAAGTGCCAATAATAATTTCCTTCTTCAAAACACTTATTTCTAATGGAGAAAATATAATAAAGGAAAGAAAAACGTTTTTATTTTTATTTTGTTGGATTTGAAAAATTAATCCTGTTTTACATAGTTACAACATTAAAAATGTCATAAATTAAACTATCATGGAGTGATTCAGTGGTTGAGGATTAATTTCAAGTTTGTATTACACAAGCATGCTTTTTGTTTGAATTTTTTTTTTATTTTTTATGTTGAAGTCCCAGATCAAAATAAATGTATCAACTTCTTGGTACGTTTAAAACTCTTTTTTTTTTAAAAAAAAATTACTATTAATAAGAGGAGTGAGAGAGTTTGAAACTATTACAAAAAAAATTACGTTGAAAACTTAAATGTTCCATAGATGTACCAACTTTGTGGTATGTTTACAACCCAAATGCACTATAAACTAATAGTGTTGTGTCAAAAGCTAGATGTACCCAAATTGACCCCAAAAATGAACAACATTCTGAAAACTTGTTTTGGAAAGAAAAAAAGAATATACATCATATTGTTGCAATCCTACCGGGTTAGAAATGTGATTGTGTAAATCCTAGTCTATCTAGGAGTATCTTGTATATTCCCTTTAGTAGTTTAATTCCTATTAGAGATGTGATCCTATTAGGGTAAAGATTCTACCTATCATACTACTATAAATAAACGTATAAGGAGGTGATACAACACACACCTCAGAATTAAATCTCTTTCTTTTTTCTCTGTTGCCGCTGGCCCCTCTCTCTCTCTCTGTCCTTTATACAATTCAATCAAGTAGGCCTACAACATGTTATCAGCACACTTTTGCCAGAAGCTAAAGAACTCAATGATCGTAAGAGGCTCTCTTCTACAAATTCAAAGGCTTTCAATTATTTTCTACCAATCAGGTTCTTCTAAAATAAATTAAGATGTTTGAAAAAATCTTGAAACATGAAAACATTCCCCATGATGCATGAACCTCCTATATTTATATTTTCCTTCCAATTACATATATCGTATATATGTTCATATATTTTGTCAATATATATAATTGTTCATGCATTGCGCATTTATACTATGTGGAATTGTGAGTCAAAGACTCAAAATTAATTTATAAGCAAATAGGGGTTTTAACCATAGAATTTGAAAAAAAAAAAAAAACACACACACACACACACACAAAAATCTGGGATTTTTATGGCACTGCCACAGCACCACCGTCAAGACCACCACGCTGACCTAAAGCCCAACCGCGTGGACCACCTTGGGACTACGTCACTCTGACGCCCTGGACCTTGCTCGCAGCCCTCTGGCTTGCTGCATCTCTCGGACCCAACCAAGCTTCGACTTGGGTTGTCTGCTACACAGGCCTACAACCCCAGTCCAAACCCGACCCACACTTGCATGCCAGAAGCATGCTGGGCTTGTTCCTAACACGGGTCTGAAGCCTCGGCCCATCTGCAGTAGCCTCCTTGGTTTGCTTGGTTTGTATTTGCCACGGCCCGCAATACTAGAAGCCAGCCTAGATGGCTGAGCTTGTCCCTGCGGCCTAATAACCGAAACCCAGCTTCGGTTGGGGTTTCCTTACACCCTCGCAAGCCTTTGGGCTTGCCCCTTGTGCATTGGTTTCAGCCTATAACGTCAGCAACTTGCTACTGGGCTTCGCATTACTCGACTTGTGGCCTGAAGCCACGCATTAGGCTGCTTTCTGCAGCTACCCAAGCCCAATAAACCCTATAAGGCTTTGCCCTACTCACGGCACCCATGCCCCCATGTTTGGGTTATGGTTTTTCGAATCCAATACTATTTTTGGCATTTTAAATAATTTTAACCCACATGTTATAATTATTTTTGCTTCTACGATCAACCTCGAATGGTATCGATCTATTGAATAAATTAAAGTGACCAGCAATCCACTAATCTGACAATGAATCCAAAATTATTGGCCTGAAGCTCACTTTTTGGCATTACCAATTCAATAAATTATTTATTCTCTTTGGACCGTTGACTATCTTTCATAGTCCCGAAGCAATCACACTTGGGTTCCTTAAGCAATCCACAAATCCACTACACTTTATTGAATATTGTATTTTGTGTTCTTGTAGATACCCCTATATATGAACTAATCGTTCATAAATAAATCAATCCTGTAGTTTCGAATTTAGTGCCCTTGAAACCCGATATTTTCATTCAAAACTTACCACATGAAACCTGTAGCTTTCATGCACAAATTAAACCAATACATGTCTATGGAACTCGAATGTTCTACGATGTATGTCTATGGCTTTCCATATGACTAACCACGTTTTGTTGTACCCTCTGTTTAGGGACATGTCAAACTTGAACAAGATCGATTTCATTGTTCTGGAAGTCTTCGGAAGAAACTACCTGAAATGTTTTCAAGACGTGAAGCTCCACCTTACTGCAAAGAGTCTTAGAGTTACCATCAAGGAACCAATCGATGATGCATCTGTAGACAAAGCTTAGAAAGTTATTGCTATGATCTTCATTTGAAGACACATCCATGATGCACTGCAGACCGAGTACCTCACAGAGAATGATCCACATACCTCTGGCTTGCCCTGGTGGATCGTTTTGATCACCAGAAAGACATCTTCTTGCCTGAAGCAAGACATGACTGGCAACATCTACGCTTCCAAGACTTTAAGTCTGTGAATGAATTACAACTCTGAAGTTTGTAGAATTTGATCATTACTTAAGTTCTATAACGAGGAGTTAACCGAATATGATCTCTTAGAGAAGACCTATTCGACCTTCAACAACACCAATATTGTCTTGCAGCAACAAATTCTTAGATTTGATATCTGTTCTACTTCTCGCTGAAAAGCAGAACCAGCTTTTGATGAAGAATCATCAAGCTCGACCTATTGGCTCGAACGCCGCGCCTAAAGTGCATACGACAAATTCTAACAACCACAACCGACGAAGATCCTATCGTGGCCATGGAAAAATGTGGCAAGCTCCACCACGGAACCAAAGTCCATCGAACAGTGGCCTATCCAAGGGAGGAAACTTGACCTAAAACCGCCAACCCCATGCCCTGAAAACCCAAACTTCAAGAACAGAGAAAAACTACAATTCAAACGGATTCCACTGAACTGGACATGTGTTACCATTGTGGATCAAGGGATCATTAGTCACGCATATGCCGAGCTACCCCTAAGGCCATTGCGAAGTATCATGCACGTCGTGAGTCCAACTTTGCGCATGTAGCAATACTCGAAGCTACTATTACAACTCTGGAGGTTTCAGATTTTCAGGAAGCATCCACTCATATGGAAGAATGAATTTTAAACATGTTTTTAGGGTGTTAAACCCCTAGTGACAGAACACCCTCACCTAAATTTCTGGGTCTATGGTTAAATTTTTGGACAATTTTTCTAAGTCTTTGGAATTATTTGTTTGGTTTGGTTTGTTTTGAACTTTGGATAATTATTTTATGGATATTATTTCTCGAATTGATTATTTGAATGAATTGAATTATATTTATGCATGTGACTGATTCAATTAATTCATTTCTAGGTATGACTAGTGGGGAAGTTAGTTGTCTGGCCAATAGTGCAACTATGCACACCATATTGTGTGTGAAACACTATTTCACTAATTTCGTACCAAAGAATGCACTTTTGACAATCCTCTCAAGCCCATCCAACCTGATAGAAAGATACAGAAGGGCATGTATAATGTTGTCCAATGGTATTGAATTAACCATTAAAGATGCACTTTATTCTCCACGTTCCGAAAGAACGTTGTTAAGTTTTAGAGATATTCGAGAAAATCAATATCATGTTCAAACCACTGAAGAGAATGGTTCTGAATTTTTTTGTATCATTTCTTACGAATATAGCATATTCACGAAAAGCTGGAACATTTCCCGAATGGGTTGTACATGACAACCATTTAAGTCGTAGAGACGCACCATATGGCCGGCCCTATGGTTGGGTTCCAGGATATTCTCCTGCTTTGGCATGATCGAATGGGAAACCCCAGATGAGATATGATGCGCCGTATCCTCAAAACATCTCATGGGAATCACTTGAAATCTTATCCCAGCCATCCACTTTGCAAAGCATATTCCCTGAGGAAGTTGAACATTCAACCCTCACTTACAAAGATTATTCACAACCCCCTTAAATTTCTTCAGAAGATTCAAGGGGATATTTGTGGATCTATCCAACCAACATGCAGACCATTTAGATACTTTATGGTGTTGGTTGATGCATCGACACGATGGTCACATGTCTGCTTGTTGTCCACACACAGCGTTGCATTTGCAAAACTTTTAGCACAAATTATTAAGCTAACGGCTCACCACGTTGATTATCCGATCAAGTTGATTCAACTGGATAATGCTAGAAAGTTTATGTCACATACCTTTGATAATTATTGCATGTCTATTAGGATTGAAGTTGAATATCCCGTACCCCATGTTCACACCCAAAACGGCTTGGCAAAAGCTTTCATAAAGCGCCTTTAAACGATAGCTCGAACTTTGGTTATGTGAACTAATTTTCCAGTATTTATATGGGGTCACGCAATATTGCACGCAACTATGTTGTTTGCCTGAGGCCTATCCCAACCTTATTCACTATTACAGTTGGTTACTGGATATGAGCCTGATGTCTCACATTTACATATGCTTGGATGCACAGTTTATGTGCCAATAGAACCGCCACTATGTACCAAAATGGGTCCTCAGAGAAAAATGAGAATCAATGTCAGTTATAATTCACCATCCATTATTCGCTACTTAGAACCCTTGACAGAAGATCTCTTTATCGCACATTTTGCGGATTGTCACTTCGATAAGATAGGCTTCCCGTCGTTAGGGGGAGATAAGATCACTAATGTTCCTATAGAACGTCGCGGATTGTCGTGGATTACTCCCACTATGTCTCATTAAGATCTCCACGCACCTCAGTCTGAACTGCGACATATTCTAAGTCTTCAGAGCATTACTCAAAGCATGCCAGATGTTTTTACTGATCTAGTGAAGGTGACAATATCACATTGCGACAAGATCACATTTACCCATTGCAAACGCACCTGCAAAGATGAACTTACCAAGCGTAAGCCGTAACATCGCTATGGAAGGCAAAACCGTCCCCGAGGTTGGGGGTGACCGCACCTCCCACACAGCAAGGTACACTAGCAGCTAGCCATTCACCTGCTTCTACCCTGAAGCATGGCAGGCATCTTGGTTCAAAGGATTCATAACCCCAGAAGAGGAAAATGACACAAACTAGTGACACTAGTCTAAATTCGACCATTGCTTACTCATCTGTTCCAACGTATGAGGTTATTCTATATTACGGTGATGTCTTAAATGAGACATATCGGCCTCCCGAGAATCATGAGATTTAGGTCCATTAGGCAGCTTTGGATAAAGTTTGGAATCGAAATGAGATGATTGTCGATGATGTATTTGCGTATACCGTTGCTTCCGACGTCATGCTTAATGACAATATTAAACCACACTCCATTGATGAATGTCGACATAGAATAGATTGGTCAAACTGGAAACAAGCAATCCAAGTCAAACTTGATTCGCTTGCGAAACAAAAGGTGTTTGGGCCTGTAGCTCATACTCCACTACATGTGAAGCATGTGGGCTGCAAGTGGGTTTTCGTAAGGAAGCGTAATGAGAAGAATGAAATAGTATGATACAAAGCATGCCTCATAGTGCAAGCTTTCTCTCAACGCCTTGGGATTGATTACGAGGAAACGTATTCCCTATAACGGACGTCATAACATTTTGCTAACTTATCATTTTGGTAGTTTCTGAAAAACTGAATATACAGCTTATAGACATGGTAACCACGTATATCTATGGGGATCTAGATACGGAAATGTATATGAAAGTTCTAGAAGGACTTCCATTGACTGGTTCAAATAGTTCTAGACCATGGAACACTCTCGATTAGATTGAGGAGATCACTCTACGAATTGAAATAATCCAGGCGGATGTGGTATAACCGTGTGAGTGAATATTTGACAAGTCAGGGTTATGTGAACAATGAACTATGCCCATGCATGTTCATTAAGAAGTCCCATTCTGGATTTAGGATCGTTGTAGTTTGTGTCGATGATATGAGCCTCATTGGAACTCCCGCAAAGCTTGAGGAAATTGTCGCGCACTTGAAATCGGAATTTGAGATGAAAGATCTTGGGAAAACTTGATATTGTCTCTGCCTGGAGATTGAGCATTGTTTGGATTGAATCCTAGTACACCAATCGAACTATACCCATAAGTTGTGACGTTTTAATGAGGATAAAGCGAAGCCTTCGAGTACTCATTGGTTGTTCGAACTCTAGATGCTAAACAAGATCTCTTCCATCCGAATGAGGATGAGAAAGAGATTTTGGAGCCTGAAGTTCCATACCTAAGTGCAATTGGAGCTTTATTGTACTTGGCTCAATGCACTAGACCCGACATCTCTTTTGCTGTTAATCTTTTAGATAGATACAGTAATGCACCTACACGCAGACATTGGAATGGTGTTAAAGACATTTTTCGCTACCTTAAGGGTACGACAGATTTGGGCTTATTCTACATCCACAAATCCTCGAGAGGAGCCGTTACCCCCATCGGTCCTCAGGTTAATTCTCGCCTTATTGGTTATGTAGATGCTGGTTATCTGTCTAACCCACATAGGACACATTCTCAAACGGGTTATGTCTTTACCATTGGAGACCTTGCTATATCTTAGAGGTCTACCAAGCAAATGCTAGTTGCGACTTCTTCGAACCATGCTGAGATTCTCGCCCTGCATGAAGCCTTGCAATAGTGCTTTTGGTTGAGAGCAGTTATGGAACATATTTGAAGCACTAGTGATCTTTCTTCTGTCGTTGACCTTCCTACGATGATCTTTGAAGACAATATAGTATGTATCGAGCAGCTAAAGAAGGGATACATCAAGGGAGACAACAACAAGCACATAGCACCAAAGTTCTTGTATTATCACCATCAATAATAACATCAAAACATTGAAGTCAAGTAAATTCGTTCCTAAGACAACCTGGCCGATCTCTTCACAAAGTCATTACCCAAGTCCACTTTTCAAAAGCTCGTCCAAGGAATCGGTATGCGTAAATTATCTAAGTTGAATCACTTATAGTTCTCTTATTTGTAAGTTATGTCTAACTTAGGGGGAGTATCTTGAAGCATACTCACTTGATCTTAATGTACTATTTTTCCTACGATTAGGAGCATTTTTCCCACTGGGTTTTTGCTACCTAACGAGGTTTTAATGAGGCACCCATCCTGGGATGATCATACTCCATTGAGTTCACTACTTTCATCAGGTTTGACGTTTGTTTTAGACATTATGCATACTTCTCACTATTCTCCTTAGTCTATGGGTTTTCCCCATGCCTTGGGTTTTACCATAGCGAGGTTTTGTGAGTTATACTACCAATGCATACTTACTTTCTTATATTTGATACTAGTGTTCACTCGTTGTGCCAACAACTTCATCAAATGTTCTACCTCATTTGTTGAAGATCTGATGCGACATTTTGTTTAAGTATTTACACACTCAAGGGGGAGTGTTGCAATCTAATCGGATTAGGAATGTAATTGTGTAAATCCTAGTGTATCTTGTATATTCCCTTTAGTAGTTTAATTCCTCTTGGAGATGTAATCCTATTAGGGTAAAGATTCTACCTATCCTACTACTATAAATAAAAGCATAAGGGGGTGATACAACACACACCTCAAAATTAAATCTCTCTCTTCTCTCTTTATTGCCGCCAGCTCCTCTCCCTTTCTGTCCTTTATACAATTCAATCAAATAGGCCTACAACACATTTAATTTTTGGAGAAACAAAGAAATTATTTTGATCGAGAAAGATTATTAAAATGAGATAAGTGATTAAATCAATCACCTATAATTTATAACTGATTTTCCACGTAATTTGAAAGAAAAACCTCTAACAACTAAATACACCTCACATATTATTGAATACACCCTACAACTACTTTTTCAATTAAAATTTATCCTAATACACCCCCACGTATTTTTCTATATTACCCTTACACCCCACATTTTTCACGTAATTAGAAAGAAAAACCTTTAACAACTAAAATGATAGATTCAGTATGTAGGTTGTAATCAACGATATGACACTCAATATATAAAAAAATAAAATAACACACACACACAAAATAATGATATGTAAAAAAAAAAATTTCAAAAGTGTTGGCGTAACTTTCAAAGCGTCTTAATCAAAGTTTGAATAGAAACAAACTAGTCTTTCTACACGCACGACTTAAATGTATTTATCCGTGTTGATTGTTGGAATTTATCACTCTTGCACGGCGCTACGCCCCTCTAGAGATAGGTATCTTGCATTGCTTTTTTGTTTTCAAATTACGCGTGCTACACGCAGTTTACAATTTTTGTTTGATTTTGGACATCAGTCAAATATTATTTTGAATTTCTTGTAGCTTTTGCTAAAATTTAATAGTGTTATTTACTAAAAGTACTATTGATCTTGTAAATTAAAACTTCTGCAAAAGATCTAAATACGATATATAAAAACAATCTATGGTGAATTAAAAACAATCTATCAAACTTAATTCAAGACCAATGCAAAAAATAGAAGAGAAACCACGAGCTTCACGTAAGCAGACTACATTTTAGTTAAAAGACTATTGCTCCAATTTGATTAAAATTAAGGGACCATCACTACAATTTAATCCCTTTAATTGTTTACAAATAGCTCAATTTTGAGCCATTAAAAAGTAAAAAGCAATGCAAAACTGACAGTGGGCAACAATATATTTGCTTCAATTATATTCTTTTTGTAAAGCAAATGCTAGAAGTTTTTGCTTATTCACCTTCATTTTACCTCATTTATTTTGTTTTATTTCTGAAATTTATTTAATTAAATTATAAAAAAATCTGACAATACTGAAATAACGCAGAATCTCCGAAAAATCATGTCGAATGCAGTTCAAATTTGTATTAGCAAAGTTGTTTTTATAAAGTCCACTACAATTCTAACTAATAAATCCAAGGCTTCTTGGCGCTCACTCTGCTTTTTGCTTAGATCTGTCGATAGTAGTAGAATCCGGCAACTTACTCGTACATCTTCCCACAAACTTGAGAATCTCATCGATCAATATCACCGGAAGCGCGACAGCCAGCACCAAGAGCCATTCGTTCAGGCTGAGAGGGACAATGCCGAACACATCCGCAAGGAACGGGACGTAGAGGATCAGAAAGTGCAAGCCGAATGACAAGGACATGGCTAGAAGGAGCCACGGATTGACCCAGGGAGGCATTGTCAAGAGGCTTCCGTCCTCGGATAGTGCATTGAGGGAGTTGAACATCTCGATGGCAACCAAGACGGAGAGGGAGAGAGTCGAGGCTTTGATTTTTCCAGAACGGAAATATTCGCATGGATTGGTGTCGAAAGTGAACACCTGGGATCCGGCTGTGAAGTTGGATGGTGAGAATCCTTCCCATGAAGGGCACTTGCCCCAGTTTGCAAGTTGAGAGTATGTCACTAGACTATGGCCGTCTTGGCTAAGGTCGATGCCCAAAAATGAGGAATGAGTGTACCAAATAATGAACACCCCAACTGTTGCTGTCCCGACGTAGAGCCCAATTACCTGCAACAGATCAAAAGGATTTCGGATTTTGTCAGATTATTGAGTAGGTTACACAATGAATTCGATGTTAGCACAAATATTACTAAATTGTCTGAAATCTGGTTCTTTGATGACCAAATGTTTATGTAGTTGTCGTACCAGATAACGGAATAAGATCCAAGGAGTGATCAATGACTCGTTGCTTCTTCTAGGGGGCTTCTTCATTATGTCTTTGTCCGGTGGATTGAATCCCAAAGCTGTTGCTGGGGGTCCATCGGTGACCAGATTGACCCAGAGAAGCTGAACTGGGATCATCCCTTCTGGAATACCCAAGGCAGCTGTCAGAAAAATGGATGCAACTTCGCCAATGTTTGAGGAGATCATGTACCTGCAAAGAAACAGGGAACCGCAGCTGATCATATGCAAAGTTCAAAAATGAGATTCGACAGCAGGATGTGCATTAACACAGAAACTAAGGCCTTCCATTAACAGATGAACATAGCTTGACACGCTTCGATGGAGAAGAATCAAACCTGATAAAAGCCTTCATGTTGTTATAAATAGACCTGCCTTCTCCAACAGCAGCAACTATAGTGCTAAAATTGTCATCTGCTAATACCATATCAGAGGCTTCCTTGGCAACCTGGAACAAGTGGGCCAAGAGTGATGAATATATAAAATAAACATGATGAAAACGCCATTCAATAAGTCTTGCTCGATGGTCATGGATTCATGATGAGCATTATGCAATGCGTGTGCAGACAAACTACGTGGTCTCTGTCATGATCACAGAAAGATTCAGCATAATGGATTAAACAAAAATAAGTAAACATAGAGGAATCGTCATTACTGTACCTCTGTCCCAGCAATGCCCATTGCAATACCAATATCAGCCAACTTCAAGGCAGGTGCATCATTCACTCCATCACCAGTCATTGCAACCACTTCCCCATCTTCCTTGAGCAGCCTCACTATCTCTTGTTTATGCCTTGGCTCAGCCCTAGAGAACAACAGGCCTCCACTTTGTCTTAAATAACTTTTCTGGTCATGGTGATCAATGAATTCATTTCCTGTTAAGCTTTTCAAACTAATATCTTCTGAAGGTTTGAATACACCTATTTCACGGCAAATAGCTTCAGCAGTATTCTTGTTGTCTCCTGTAATAACCATAACACGGATTCCGGCAGCCTTGCAGTCCTCAATGGCTTGACGGACCTCTTTTCGCGGAGGATCCTTCAACATTTTACAATTACGTGAAGAAAGTTTGTCAGAACTTTCAAATTTCTATCAGCAAATGAAAAAGGGGACAGCAGAGTTTAGCAGATTTGCAAGAAAAAAAATAAAGAGGAACACTCACCCTTAGCCCGACCATGCCAACAAAAACAAGTTTATTCTCAATTGAAGAATAATTGGAAGGATTGAGTAAAAGCTGATGAGCTGGATGATCTTCATCACCATTGTACGTTGCAAACTCTGGGAGGTCGTCCTTGTATGCAAACCCCAAACAACGTAATGCACTACTTGACATTTCATTAAGGGTGCCCAAGATAAGATCCCTTATTTTTTGGTCCAATTCTACAATGGAGCCATCAACCAACTGAATGAACAAGCTCCGTTCCAATACATTTTCAACTGCACCCTACACAGGTTTTAAGTCAATCAGAAATCAATTCGTAAAGTTTTCCATTATAAACAAGGAGAATGGGCTGGCATACTCAATATCATTGACAAGCAAACCAACTCTTGATTCTTGGACGTGAAATTTGATAGTTTAAATGGAGAAATATTACCTTCTCAAGTGAGACAACTAGGAAGATGAACATTTTGAGGAGGAAAGGAACAGAACAAAATATATACCAAGAACTGTCGAAACCAAAGATTTAGCTTCACGCATGCAAACAGGATGTAGCAGTGTAACCAGAAAAGTTCAGAAACTGATATCAGGTGCAATATATGTGTAAGCCCCTTGAGGCAAAATAGGTGATTTCATTCAGCTTTCTACTCTATGTGCAAGTTAATAATTTGATACCAGCAACAAAATCAATTCTATTCTCCTGTTTATGCAATGGGACAAGAGCAGAAGTAGTTACCGCATCAAGTATAGCTCTGAGTAAGCGACATAGAGAGTATTAGGAAAAATACCAAAAACTTACCAAATCAGATATATCAGGCAATGTACCTTAACAAAAAGTAAGTTTTTTCCCGAGCCAGAATTCACAATAACACTCATGGATTTGCGATCACGGTCAAACTCAAGTGTTGCAATTCGCCGGTCAATGTCATTCCATAGTTGAGAACAACCTTCAATGTGATTAGGGGAAAAGAACATGAAACTTTATGCCCACGAAAAAATCATGAAATAACAAATGACTTAGCAATCAGTTACATACGTAGTAGATCTCCAACTGAGGAGAAACAAGTATTTAATACTTCAGGAACTCCCATCTTCTCAACCAGAACCTGAAACAAACCACAAAGTTCATGACCAACAACAAAAAGAACACATCGATCTTTATTAGAAACCTCCCAACACATGTTTAAGATACTCTCGAAAATTTCATATAAGGAACACAAAACAACCACACAGTTTTATATTAAATGTTGTGGTATTTCCGCGATTTCATGTAATCTATGCAAACTACAACAATTCAAATTTCAGACAAATAAACAGCAGATATATATATACTTAAATTGCAAATTCACCTTCAAAGCTGCCTCGGTGGGCATCCCGTTGGCAATATAATGACTCCCAGATAACTCAACACCAGCATCATTACACACAGCAGCGATTTTGGCTATCATTTGAACATTGGTATCCATATCACCAGCTGGCGGCCAGTCCTGTATTTTCCCATCAAAAGGGTTGTAGGTGGTTCCTTCCACATCAAAGGCTCGAAGAGTACCAGGCCTCGAACCAATAGCCACAAGCTTTGCCACAGCCATCTGATTGGTAGTCAGAGTACCAGTTTTATCAGAACAAATCACAGTAGTGCACCCGAGAGTCTCAACACTCGGCAATTTCCTAACAAGTGCATTCTTCTGAGCCATCTTTCGTGTTCCAAGCGCCAAACAAGTCGTGATCACGGCAGGCAAGCCTTCGGGAATGGCTGCCACAGCCAATGCCACTGCAATCTTGAAGTAATAAGTACACTTCTCGAATGAGAATTGAAAATTGGTCGGCAAACCATCAACAATCTCCCAACTGAGAAAGTACTTGACATTGATGAGCCAAACAATTGCACAAATAACACCAATGATCATAGTCAAAATCTCCCCAAACTCATTCAGCTTCTTCTTAAGAGGGGTATCATCCTCGCTCTGCGAAGCTTCTTGAATCTGGGAATGCACTTGCCCAATCTCAGTCCTCATCCCAATCTGCGTCACCAAACAAACACAATGCCCATTCACCACAGTCGTCCCCGCAAAAACCATACATTTCTTCCCTTGAATATCCGAATTCTCCGAAACCGCCTTCACACTCTTGCTCACTGCCTCACTCTCTCCTGTCAAAGACCCCTGCTCAATCCTAAACGTCGAGCTCACCAAGTTCAAAACCCTCATATCCGCCGGCACCTTATCCCCAACTCTCAGCTCCACAATATCCCCCGGAACCAGCTCCTTCGCCGCCAGATTCGACACCTTCCTTCCATCCCTAATTACCGCCGCCTGCTCTGACTGAATCTCCTTCAACGCCTCCAGCGCCTTCTCCGCGTTGCTCTCCTGCCAAATCCCGACGATTGCATTCACGATCAGGATCAGGAAAATCACCAGCGGCTCCACAAACGCCGTGATCTCCTTCTCCTCCTCGCCGTCGAACCAGGCCAGGACAAACGAGATGATCGCCGCCGCCAGCAGAATCCGTACCAGCGTGTCGCTCAGCTGGTCCAGCAACAGCTTCCACATCGACTGGTCCTCGTGCTTCTCCAGCTCGTTCCATCCGTACATCTTCCGCCGGTTGTCGACTTCCTCGGAGGACAAGCCCGAGTCGCGACTCACTCGGAACGCGTCCTCGCATTCCTTGGCGTCTCTCGACCACGCCGGGAAAGCGTGATCGGCTTTCGGAATCGGATTCGGATTCGGACTCTCTCCCTTCCCGTAGTTCTGCCCTTCTTTCCCCATGGGATCGAGTTTCTTTTTCCTTCTGGCAATGTGATCACGCTTCATCACCTGGAAATTTGTAGCTTTCTTTCTGTTTGGGAGCTGAGAAAATTTGGAGAGAAGAAAAACAGAGTAAAAAAATGTGGAGGTTCTGTCGGGGAGTGTGACCAACTGAAATTTGGAAATTTAGACTTTTCCAACAGCAAATTTGATTATTTTTTTCTCTTGTCTGTTGTTTTTGTTTGTGTCACACGATCGGGAATCTGAAGAGCGATTCAAGTGGAACATAGAGATTCCTCTTCTACAGCCGACGAGGTCGCTCCACGTCATTGGAATGATGGGGTCCACTCGAATTAGAAGGAAGTTAAATGCTGCTCTCTTTTTTGTTTTCCTTCCGAATTATATACAACATTCCCAGGTTTTTAGGCCATCTCCAAATTTGAGCTGCAAAAATCATACACAAATTAATTAATCCTACACGTATCATTTATTTGTATCATCTATCTAATATCTCTATTAATTTGATATGTATTTGATTTTACATTTTTAAAATATGTAAGTGAAAATTTTACTCTAATTAGATGTACATTGAAATTTTTTTTTGTCATTTTATATTTATTTAATGGAATTTTTTTACAAAATAATCAAAATGATTGATGATGGACTAACTCAAATACCACTTTTATGAATTTTAAATCTTAAAAACTAAATAAAGAGTTATGCTAATATTATCAACCATTTTAGTTAAAAAGTCTTTAAATATTTGCACCCAAAATTGAACAAAAAGGTCTCCAACCAAAGGGCATTTGCAAATGGCATATTGTGGGAAAAGGAGCCTCGCCAGATCATTTTTCTAAGAATTTTGTAATCATGTTCGTTCATCGTATATCATGCAGTCATAAATTATTTAAAATTTAAAATTAAATATAAATAATATTAAATAAAAATAAATACACGATGTACGATAAAAAAACATAATCTTAAAATCCCACGGATCCCTAGGAAAAGGATTCGGCCGTATTTTGGGGCTCAATTCAGCCTCTGGGATGGCCAAAAAGTGTCAAATCTCGGACACATGGGCATTCCCATTTTTTGGGGCCCACGATTTGACGGCGAGCTGAAGAGGTGATGCAACTATCAATAATTTTTTTTCTTAAAGTACGAAGGTGGATCCCACTAAAAAAGTTTCAAACTTCGTGCCTTGGACACCAATCAACTGCTCGGCTTCTTACCATTAAACCAACATGCTAATTCAACTCTCAGAGATAAAACTTAAAATTTTCAGCCAAAAACATTTAAGCTATAATTCAAAAACTGATTTTCTCTTCCAACATTTATGAGCATATAGCTTAAAATTTTAGTTCGAAATTATTAAAAAATAATTTGAATTTTTTTTTTGGTGATTTTTTTTTTAAAATAAAATTTATGTTGATTATTTTAATTTATTTTTGTGAACATTTTCACCTAAAAATATTTAAATTCGGATAAGCAATTAAAAATCATACAAATACATAAGTATTTATATGAAATTTGATTTACATAATTTTCGTAAATTATTTTATCATTAGATTTGATCTCATTTGATCATATCCGTTAAATTATAAGTAAACAACAAAAAAAAAAGTTTGAAATACAACAGTTTGATGGATTAGAATAATTTCAGCCAGACTTAAAATAATAAAATCCAGTCCAAAGATATATTTTATTTTAATCTAATGTTTGGAGATGGTTTGGGAATTTTAAACTTATATTTTAAGTTGTATCCTATGGCTTGGAGATAGTATAAGGTAACGTGGACAACAACTTCTGCTGTCCGGTTCAATCAAGACTCATGGGTCAATTTGCCAAGTTTAACTTATTTAAATTCGGATTCGTCCTAATGTTTATATTCTAACAATTATCATTAATTGCTTTTGCCATTTGAACCAAATGGGGTTTGGTTTGTCTGTCTTGGGAAACTTCTTCAAACTTGGTTCTGTACCAGAGGCGGCCACCTTCAACACCCTGACCCACGGCTTTCTTCTTCAAGATGGAGTGGCTGAGGCCAACAGTAGAGTCAATAATTATCTTGGGAATGAGTTAAGTTAAAATTATTATTACGAAATCAAATACTTCAATATTTTTTTTTTTTGTTACTTACATAAAGTTGTAAATTAATAAACCTAAAAGTAATATTTTGAAGTAAAGAAATTATAACTCAAGTTTCAACTAGATTTAACAAAGAAATCATTTAAATTTGCAATTTGCAATAAAAAGAAAACATTTATTATCAATCTTATTCAACTTAACAAATAAAAAGAAGAAAAAGACATATTCAAGTTGTGCCCTTCAATCCTTAATATAATTGAAATCCTTTGTTATTTCATATGAATCAACATTTTTGGCAAGTTTTTTTTTTAATGTAGACAATCATTGAATATGCTAGAAACACACTCTCTATCTTGTTGCGAAGTCTTGTATTAATGAAAAATCTTGTTTAGTACTTGCTGTAGAAATGGGGAGAGTCCATACAAGTCAAATCAACCTATCAATCAAAGAACCCAGATCCTCTTCGGATCCCCAAAAACTGAGCTTAAGGATCAAATGATCCGGACTGTTGAAATTTGATCCAACGGCTACAAACAGATGATCCTTCTAAAGTTATAATAATTTTAGTAATTAGATCAAATTTCAACGACCCGGATCATTTGATCCATAGGCTAAGTTTTTTGGGATCCATAGAGGATGTGTGTAACATCCCACATCGATCAGGGGAGTGATCCTTATATGTATATTCCCATCCGTACCTAGTACGAGGCCTTTTGGGAGCTCATTGGCTTCAGGTTCCGTAGGAACTCCGAAGTTAAGCGAGAAGAGGGCTAGAGCAATCCCATGATGGGTGACCCACTGGGAAGTTGCTCGTGAGTTCCCAAAAACAAAACCGTGAGGGCGTGGTAGGGTCCCAAAGCGGACAATATCGTGCTATGGTGGTGGAGCGGGCCCGGGAAATGATCCCTTCCCGGGCCGGGATGTGACAATTTGGTATCAGAGCCTAACTCTGGTCGTGGTGTGCCGACGAGGACGTCGAGCCCCTAAGGGGGGTGGATTGTAACATCCCACATCGCTCAGGGGAGTGATCCTTATATGTATATTCTCATCTCTACTTAGTACGAGGCTTTTTGGGAACTCACTGGCTTCGGGTTCCGTAGGAACTCCGAAGTTAAGCGAGAAGGGGGTTAAAGCAATCCCATGATAGGTGACCCACTGGGAAGTTGCTAGTGAGTTCCCAAAAACAAAACCGTGAGGGAATGATAAGCCCAAATCGGACAATATCGTGCTACGGTGGTGGAGCGGGCCCAGAAAATGATCCGTCCCGAACCGGGGATGTGACAATGTGGGTTCTCAATCAAATAATACCTTTAGGACTCTTCAATAATTGCAGAAGGTGTATCATCACTCTCTAGTTATTATCATTATTTCTTTTTCTTAAAAATGAATTGATACTTATAAATCTCTTCATTAGACAAATGGTTAGACCTAACAAATTGACCAATAATAACACAATTATATGATAAATTATACCTAACAAATTTCGAGTACGCATTTTAAAATTCAAACAATAAACAAATAAACAAATCATGAATTAGGAAAAAAAAAGTGGCAAGAAAACTTTACAATTGATGAGAAAATTAGTAGACTTTCACGCATGCAGACTTCAGAGGCTCCTATGCCTTTGAAACAACCGAAAAACGTGCTAAGAAATATGCAATGGCTCGTTTGGATGTTATTTTAAAATAACTGAAAGTATTTTTAGAAAAAATGTTTTTAGATTTTAAAAGCATTTTAAGTGATTTTTACAAGTTATGTGTTTTTTTCAGTAAGCACTTTAAATGCTTTTCAGAATTTATTAGCATTTTTATTAAGAATCGGTTCCCAAATGATTTTCACTAAAAACATTTTCCATTATTTTAAAATCACATCAAAACAAATGAATAAAACAATAAAATAATGAAAACTAATAATTACTTACTCCTAGAAAATCTAAAACCGTACGGTATTGAATAGAATAAAATATTAAAATATTAAAAGTTGATCATTATCTCTAGAATCTAGGACTCGTATGGATTTTGAATTGATTAAAATAATGTTAATAATTATATTTTATTCTTTAACAGGCTTGTGTGTGTGTACATATTGCATGGGTTATAACAATTAAAAATAAAAAAAAATTACCCAAACAATTAGTATTTTTAAGCTTAAAAAAATTTAAGTGAGGTAGTCAATTTAGGATTTAATAAGATAATAGATATTAAAATTTGGATGTAGTCAATTAAGTTTTAAAAAAAAAAATTAAAAGACTTTGAAATTACGGTGTAATCAATTTAAGATTTAACAGGATTTTGAAGAATACATTCAAATCCAACAATAATTGATTAAGATTTTAAAAAGTCCATTCAAATCTGTAGGTATTCAAAATGTCATAAATTTTGAGAGATTTCTTTGAGCAAAGGATTTTGTAGAATTTAAGAGTAAATTTTATGCATAACAAAGGCTACAAAGAATCTCATCTCCTCCCCAAGGATTTCTTTTCAAAGCTTCAATTTGACTTCTCTCTCCCAAGCCGATATAAGCACCAAATTGAACTCCGGGACCTTTCTTCTACATTGTGTTCTTGGGTCCCACTCTTTCTGGGTATGCATATATTGGTCAATTTCCATTTTTTTTATTTTTTATTTTTTGGATGATTTTTCTGAAGATTATGGTTTGTAGACTTTTCTCCTTTGATTTGAAAAACTATTTGTGAACAGTATGAGGCTTTTTGTTGCGTAAGAAGTATGAAGGTTTTGTTGTTGATTTTACGGGGTTTTGTTGTTGGTGTTGTTCTTTTGATATGAAATGTGTTTTTACTGGTAATTTCCCATTTCTCTCTCTTTGTGTCTAGTTGTATCGATTCGTTCTTGTCAGGTTTTCGAAATCAAGATTTATATGTGAATGAGAGATGTAACTGAGAGGCATTACTTTGTGTGAATGCTCTATATAATTGCCCAGAAAACATTTGACAAAAATAGCATAAGAGGGAGGGGACAAGCTGTGGATGAAAAATGGTTGCTGTGACAATTTGATTAGATTTATAACCTTGGCACATTTATCATCATTTGATCTATTTGAAGATCATGATTAAGCAGTGCATAAGTTCATCAAAATCCATAGAAATCTATTATACGAATCTTCTCAAATCTTCCAAAATCCATATGGATTTTATAGAAGTCTACGTAATCCTATGAAATCCGTAACTTAAAAGAGTATTAAAATCTTTTGAAATCGAAATTGACTTCACCCCTACAAAACTCTCCCTATACTAGAGCCCACCATAGCCTTGTTAGTAGCTCCGCCGTTGGCTAAGGCAGCAGGACTTTTCAATAAAATGATGGAGAGTGGTAACTGTAAACCCAATGTGATCACGTTCAACACACTAATAAAGGGATTTTGCTTGAAAGGTGACAACCACGCATCTATTCAGTTGATTAGGAAGATGGTGGAAGGAGCTTTTAAGCCTAACATTGTTTCCTATAACACGATCATCGACGGTCTTTGTAAAGATACTATGGTTGTTGTCTTGTTGATGCGATGAATCTTTGATTCATGGAGTTTGCAAATTAGGGGAGTGGAAAGAAGATACTAGATTGTTGAATGAAATGGTGAGCAAAAATATCTTTCCAAATTTGCACACCTTCAACGTGTTGGTAGATACACTTTGTAAGGAGGGGCTTGTTGGGGAAGCAAAAAATGTGGTAGAAATGATGATCCAAAGAGATAATGAATCTAACGCAGTTACGTACAATTGGATGGTGACTGCTTGCGTGGAGAAATGGAAGAGGCGAAAGAAGTCTTTGACCTAATGCTTAGCAAGGGCTCCATGGTTAATGCTCGTGGTTACAACATATTGATAAATGGCTTTTCTAAGCATAGAAGGATAGATGAGGCTCGGATGCTCGTTCCGGATGTGGTTACTTATGACACTCTTATGGACGTTTTCTGCAAAGTGGGGAAGTTACAAGATGCAGAAAAATTGCTCTCAGATGCAGGGTTGCGGCAACTTCCAGATGTTCAAACGTATGCAAAAACCAGCAACTGTCGAAGGCAATTGAATTGTTTGAAGAGATGAGAGCCAAGAAATTGGATCCAAATGTTGCGGTTTACAATATTCTTATCGGAGGGCTGTGCCACTGTGGGAAAGTTGAATCTGCGAGGGATCTCTTTTGCGGTTTGTTATCAAGAGGACTTCAACCTAAATCCGGTTGAGGAACAGGGCGTTTGTAACTTCCAGCTGCACAGGCTTTGCCTAGAGGAAGGTTTTGTAACAGTTACTCCTTTTGCTTATAACTTTCTTGTATCAAAAACTAAATTTCGGGTGGGATGCTATATCGTCTCTGTTGACGGGGAGAACTGACAACGAGATGAAGAATGTATGGAACACGCACACGAACAAGCGCCTTGTCGTCCTGCAAATGCTGCTGGATTTCATCCGAATGACGTTTATTTAGATGAAAATTTTCAACCGTAGGGTGTTGTTTCGGTTCTGTATTTCTTTTTTCTTGATGATTTTGAAATCCAGTGCACAGCTTACAACATGGTGTACATCCCTTGTGGACTTTACATTGACTGCATATCGAGCGTATATATTGACTTAGTGGCATGCATCTCAATAGAAAATTGAACGATTTAACATGAACTGTTGAGGAGAGACTCGAGCGTAGAAGTAAATGCTCTTAATAATCATTTAAGCTACAAGACTTTGCTTTATTAACAAGAGAAACGATAAACGCTCACCCTTTTTGTAGGTGTAAAAATCATCTCCTTTGTTATTTTTGTCGAACGATGCCATATTCTAAACTACTAATTGGAACTCGAGTGCAAGTCAATGACAAAGATATATGATACAATGAACGTGCAGGAATGCAACTACAGGTTCACTAGAAAAAGGAAAAAGAATAGGAAAGTCCATTATATCTTAATGTTTCGATACATAGAAAGTGTAAAAAACTAGAGGGGAAGAAATTATAGTTTTGATCATTTTTGTTTCTACATTCTCTGTATAAAACACATCCATTTACTAGGGAGTTTGAGAGAAGCACCTGAAACTGTTTCCTCTTGTTCTATTTTCTATTGAAGAACCAATCGACGACAAACAAAACATCACGCAAAATATCACTCAAAATAAACTAAAATCCGTAGAAGGAAGAGTACGAAAATGAAACTTTTACCGCCTTTCATATGGTGAAAGTCTGAAGTGGGATACGCATACGCCCTTCCTCTCAGTCACCGATCATATGAACTACACGCGACAGATAGCTGGGAGAAGGAGGGTCTACGGAGCCATCCCCTGAACCTTTGCCTCATACAGTGTGGAATGGAACATGAATGAGAAATAACAAGTTACACAAGATCCTTATGAATCTAAAACACACTCAAACCGCCACCCCCTTCTGTACAAAAGGAGAACTCAGAATGCTTCATCAAGTTCAATCAGCAAACTACCACAAAAGAAGTGTTTACTGAAGGAGATGCTAAACTCGTAGCATATACTATCTTGGAACAGTTACCTACCCTCGGACTTCACCAGCTGTGAGAACACTTTACTCATAGAAACACCTGAAAGATCATCCACGCTCGAGACTTCAAATTGTGCAGCAGAGTCACTTGTATCAACGTTATTTAAGTTGTTGACTTGTGGGGATAGCTCGCCAATCATATTGGTACTATTTTCTTCGGTGTCGCCTGGAATCTCTGCCTCTTGAAGTTGAAGGGCATACTCTAGGTTCCACAACACATCTCCCATGGAGGGCCTGTCAACACCATAGTCGGCCAAGCATTTCTCGGCGGTTTCTGCAAATTTCCTCAGAGAATCTGGTCTGATTTTGCCTGCAAGAGTTGAGTCTATGATTTGCTCCAACTGCCCCTTCTTCTGCCATTTCATTGCCCATTCAGCCAAGTTCACCATTTCCCTCGGAAGAGACGGGTCTATAACAGGTCTTGCACAAAGAACCTCAAACAAAACCACCCCAAATGAATACACATCTGATTTCTCAGTCAGTTGTTGCCTTCTAAAATATTCAGGATCAAGGTATCCAAAACTCCCTTTCACCGCCGTACTGACATGGGTTTGATCAATTTCAGGCCCCGTCTTAGAAAGCCCAAAATCAGCAACCTTGGCCATGAGGTTCTCATCAAGCAAGATGTTTGCCGATTTCACATCACGATGAATAACTGCTTTTGCATAACCAGTGTGAAGGTAGTGAAGTCCTCTAGCTGATCCAATGCATACTTCAAGCCTTTGTTTCCAACTTAAGCTGGGGTTACCTGAGCCATAGAGATGACCCTTCAGGGTTCCGTTCTCCATATATTCATATATCAGAATCATCTCATTCTTGTCATCACAATACCCAATCAATGAGACAAGGTGGCGGTGACGGAATTGAGATAGCATCTCAATTTCAGTCCTGAACTCTGCAAGTCCCTGTTGAGACCTTGGATTTCCCCTCTTGACAGCCACTTTGGTTCCATCGTTCAAGGTTCCTTTGTATACCTTCCCAAAACCACCGATTCCAATAACCCAGCTCTCATCAAAGTTACTCGTAGCCTCCTGTACTACCCCAAAAGGAAAACGATAGCTGTAGTTAGAAGCAGCACTAGCAGTTGTTCCATATGAGTATTTACTTCCCATGGTATGAGAATTGGTTCCGTTCATGGAAAAGGGAATCCAAGTCTTAGAATGGCCTTGGTCTGCCAGTCTCTTCCTTCTTCTGCACAGAACAAAGAGAACCCCAGCCAATGCCACTGCAATAAATGACCCAACGCTGGCACCCACAATTACTCCAACGTTACTTTTTGAACCTGGATTCGAAGAAGAAACTGAGTTGGCTCCACTGAGGCTGCCTGCTGAATTGTTCATTTTCATAATCTCGAGCCCATTTAGAATGGCGTTGGGATAAGCATTGTTTTCAGCAGAGGGGCCAATACTAATACGCAGCTTATTTCTGACAGTGGAAGCTGTAACAAAGTCCAGATAATATGGAACAGCCAACTTATTAAATGCTACAGAACTCAGATCGAGATCTGGAGCAACATTGGAAGAGTCAACATAAACATTGAAGTACAGCTGATTGAGAGCTTTACTTACTACATCGCAAAAGTGAAATCGAACAAGGTATTGGAACCCTGGATCCACCGTGAACTCCCAGGTTACATTGAAATTGCTGTTGGGATTATTTGCTGAGTTCATCTCAGTGAGGGTTCCATAGACGGTTTGTGGAGCAATGTCTGCAGTTGCCAAACCAGCCTCATACTTAACAGCTGCAATGTTCGAGAAATCTTGGGCAAGGTTCTCATTTACTAGAAAACTTTGGTCAGGAACCCAAGTTCGCCACAGGGTATCATTCTCGAAAGACACTCTTGGTCCACCCATATTGACCCTCCAAGCTGTTTCCAGAGCCTGATTCGTCAAACCCTGGAATTTCTCAGACACGGTGCTGGCATCATCAGTTATGAGTTGATCGGGTACTGAAACAACTTCTATCGCATTTAGGAATGCGAACGAATTGCTGGAAGGGGTGAAGGTGATAACAAGGCTATCTGAAGTCACGTTCACCGAAAATTCTTTGAGAGAAGTGTTTTGAACACTGAAATCAGTAAGGAGCGCAAAGTTTTGGGCGGAAACAGAGAATTTGGCCTTGCTCAAATCGTAACTACCAAAAGTAAACGGATAGAAGTAAAGGCGGATCCAATGCCTACCGCTTTGGCTTATGGGAAAGGTGTACTTGGAGGATTCTGGGAAGATTCGCGCTGTCTGATACAGCGGCGAATCATCAAAGGAAGTGATTGATTTCAAAGAAACATTGGCAACAACACCTTTTGGGGATGAAAGATATTTGGAAGCCAAGTTATCAGCTAGAAAAACACATTTACCCACTGTAGTATTGGCAAGTGATCCACAGTCTATAAGGTAATTGTCAGCGGGAACAAATCCACTGCACAACAATCCCAAACACAATACAGAAAAAACCCAGATGAACAGATCAAATTTAAAACAACCCATCATCATAAAGTTGGGAAATTTACCGAGGAACCCAAGAAATTAGGGTTTCCTGAGCTCAATTGGGACCAAAAAGATCAGGGTTTTCACACAGGAATTCAACTAATTATCAGAAACAGAAGTTTAATGGAAACCCAGAAACAGAATTGATTGGAGAAGTGAAAAGATGTCACCTTTGAGATCAAATGAGCTCCAAAACAAATCTGATACAATCTTGAGAGTTCAATAGCAGAGGTTTTTTTTTTTTTTTTTTGTCTCTCTCTCTCTCTCTTTCTCTCTCTAAAATTATGGAAAATTTCAAATAATATGAAGAACAGTTAAGATCGTATACAAATCTGGCAAATCAGAAGCTTTTTTGAAGCAGATGACAACCTTAGTTGGATACTGACAGGTTCAAAGATTCTTTTAGACATTAAACTATCCACGAAAACTACCAAACAAAATGGGAAACGGAGTCAAATATGTAAAGAAGTGAATGAAAAGTTAAAATAATTAATTTAGCAATGTGATATCTACCCATTTCATTTTACTTCTTACATATTTTTTTAATTTTTGACCGTCAGATTGGATGAATTGAAAAAAATCAACAAACAAAAATTATCAAGGGGTGTGTGGGAAGTAAAATGAGATGTGTGGATAGCACATTCCTTAATTTATTAGTTAATTAATTGAAAAATTGCCCAAAGTTTCAGAAGTATTGACGTTGCATAGGTAGAAACTAGGGACAAAGATTGTTTGCCCTTCCACTTCTGGTGCCTTTTCGTGCCCTCCTGTTTTGTGTGGTCACGGTTAAATCACGTCAATATTGTATATTGTTTTTTTATAGAGATAATAAGATAAAAATAAATAGTAATATAAAATGTTGACGCGACTTAACCGTGACCACACAAATAGAAAGGCACAGGAGGGCAGACAATCCTTGTCCAAAAACTAGAGTGACGAAAATCTATCCGCTTGGAGAGAAGGTAAATTACGAACAAAAAGGTTAGGTGTCGATGTAACTTGACAGAAAAATGAGAAGTCATTTGGCAACCTATTTATTTTTGTTGAAAACGGGGCATAAGTCCGAAAGGAAAGGAAGTATTACATAAGAATATTACAAAGTCACGAAATTCTGATTATATATACAATTAACAACTGACGACAAGAATGAAGAATTTGCTAAAAGAAAGATTGAACCCTAATTGCATTATAAATCCAAACGAGCCAAACCATCAGCAACAAAAAAACTTTCATGATAAATATGATGAATTTCACAAGACCAATTTTGATGCATAAGAACACAACTTCAATACTAAACTTTTCAGAGGGTGATTATCCACTTTTGCATGTAAAATCAACTATAATGCAAGTGCAAAATCCGATAAATGGACACGTTATGATTAATATATTACTTGATACTTACATCATTCCTATATTTGTTGTATTCGTTTTGAGTGATCTCTTATAAGTACAACCTTGGAATGATCTTTTCTAAGTATAACCTTTAAATAAAAATTAAAAAAACAAATTCTCAAAAAAGGAGGATTATTGAAAATGCTCTTAAAGTTAGAGAGATTTTTTTGTTTGCTAGAAACACTGTTTGATATACTAGTGTAAGAATATAAATTGTTGAAAACTTTAATTAAAAAAAATTAACTAATTGTATTATGACACTTAATACGCAGTATACTATATCATTTTTTCGGCACACTAAAAAACTCAACTTGAGTGGAGGATTAGGTAAAGCTCCGACCAAAAAACAAGTTGTAGAGAAGCTACGTGTAAACACGCATAGAAATTATGGATCATCAAATTTGGTGTACAAGTGCTTAACCTTATTAAAATAATCATACCATCAAAGTAGAGAAAATGGAATCAACGTCACCTCTTTTGAATAATAAATACAAAATATGGTCACCTTATGAAGATGGCCTCAATGGCACTTGCCATTTTGCATGATATCAAAATGTTGTAAATTCTATAAATTTTGACTTCTATATTCGTTTTATTCATACCATAGCTATTTTTACATTACTCGCAGACCTCACATCATTCACTTACTGCTATTTTATGCAGGTCGAGTTTCATAGAAAAGTTTAGGAGAAGATTGATTACTCTCATCATCAGCATCAAGATATACTCATAATTTTGAACTTGAAGGATTTATGAATATCACCTAACTGTCCTATTGATATAGATTTACGTATAAATTTACACCGATATAAATTTACAATTCACACACCAATAAAAACTGATGATAGCAAAACTCGAATCTTGATAAGACGACGCACAAAATAAAGACCTTATTAACTGAATCAATCCTCGTTGGACTTTTATTTTATCTAAAACAATAGAAATTATACAATAATGCAAAGTCTGTGTTTTGAAATTATTAATCTCGTAAACAAATTGGGAAAAGCATCCAATAACGTGTATCCACATGGAAAAATGTATAACCATATAACGTGCAGACCTCCTTAACATCAGCAGTCTACTTTGCTGTCATCCTAACATTTGACTTGAGTTTAAACTTTAAAGTAATGCGCTTTTCTTTTGTTTTTATTAATTTGATATTAATTTCATCATTCTATGTTTTTTCTTTAACAAACGATATTATTTGCATTAAGGTAATTGTGAGCAAGAACAAATCCACTGCACAACAATCCCAAACATAATACAGAAAAAATCCAGATGAACAGATCAAATTTAAAACAACCCATCATCATAAAGTTGGGAAATTTACCGGGGAACCCAAGGAATTAGGGTTTCTTGAGCTCAATTGGGACCAAAAGGATCAGGGTTTTCACACAGGAATTCAACTAATTAATCAGAAACAGAGTTTAATGGAAACCCAGAAACAGAATTGATTGGAGAAGTGAAAAATGTCACCCTTGAGATCAAATGAGCTCCAAAACAAATCTGATACACTCTTGAGAGTTCAATAGCAGAGGTTTCTCTCTCTCTCTCTCTCTCTCTCTCTCTCTCTCTCTAAAATTATGGAAAATTTCAAATAACAGGAAGAACAGTGAAGATTGTATACAAATCTGGCAAAACACAATCTGTTTTGAAGCAGATGACAACCTTTGTTGGATACTGACAGGTTCAAAGATTCTTTTAGACATTAAGCTATCCACGAAAACTACCAAACAAAATGTGTAACGGAGTCAACTGTTTAAAGGAGTGAGTGAAAAGTTAGAATAATTAATTTATTAATTAATTAATTGAAAAACTGGCCAAAGTTTCAAAGTAGAAACTAGACTGACGGCTTGGAGAGAAGGTAAATTACAAACAAAAAGGTTAGGTGCCCATGTAACTCGACAGATAAATGAGAAGTCATTTGGCACACTAATTATTTTTGTTGTAAATGGGGCATAAGTCCAAAAGGAAAAGAAGTATTACATAAGAATATTACGAGATCAAAGATCTTAGTTATATCTACAATTAACAATTGACAACAATGAAGAACTTGTTAAAAAAAGTTTGGACCCTAACTGCATGATAAACACAAACGAGCCAGATTATCAACAACAAAAAAAATTTCACGATAAATATGATGAATTTCGCAAGACCAGTTTTGATGCACAAGGACATGACTTCAGTACTATACTTTTCGGAGGGTGATTATTCACTTTTGCATGTAAAATTAACTATACTGCAAGTGCAGAATCTGATAAATGGACACACATAATTAATATGTTATTTGATACTTACACCGCTCATATATTTGATGCATTTAGATAACTAAACAATCACCGTTTCGAGTGATCTTGTCTAAGTATAAACTTTGAATGATCTTTTCTAAGTTTAACCTTTAAATAAAAATTATAAAAACAAATTCTCAAAAAAACGAGGATTACTGAAAATGCTCTTAAAGTTAGAAAGATTTTTCAATGTGTTGCGAACGAGAAATTTTTCATTGTGACGGGAATACGGGTGGTACACAATGTGTTTTTATGTAAGTGGTTGAAAATTTTATTTTCTAAGTTATTTTTTTAACACACATATTCTATCATTTGTATAGTGACACGTGATGTATCATCCTATGTGCCGATCACACTGAAAAATCTTTCGTTGGGAACACGATTTGATATACTAGTGTAAGAATACAATTGATTGAAAACTTAAAAAAATTAATTAATTATATATGATACTTAATGTGTAGTATACTATATCACTGTTTTGACACACTAAAAAATTCAACTTGACTGGAGTATTAGGTAAAGCGCCGACCAAAAAACAAAGTTGTAGAGAAGCTACATGTAAACACGAAAAGAAATTAAGGAAAACTAATGAAAATAGCTTAAAAGCTTTAAGTTTTAATGATAATAACAAAATAATAGGTAAAGTGAATAGTACTAGGATTAACTTTTTAGTGTAAAAATATAATTTTTCGTTAAAATGAACAGTACTAGAAACATTTCGTTAAAATTCCTTAGAAATTATGGATCACCAAATTTGGTGTACAAGTGCTGAACCTTTTTAAAATAATCATACCATCAAAGTAGAGAAAATGGAAATCAACGTCACCTCTTTTGAATAATAAATACAAAATATGGTCACCTTACGAAGATGGCCTCAATGCCACTTGCCATTTTGCATGATGCCAAAATGTTGTAAATTCTATAAATTTTGACTTCTTATATTGATTGTTTTTTTATATACCAAAGCTACTTTCACAGGAGTAGGATTATCTCCTTTCTTTTTTTCCTCCCTTTCCTTCATATTTGAACGGTCATGGTTAAATTACGTTAATATCTTATGTTCATTTTTTGTAGAAAGAGAAAGACAAAATAGAGAATGTAAAAGGAGATGATGGAAAGGGATGGAAATATAAGGGGAGAGAATTCTAATCCATTTTTACATTACTCGTAGACCTCACATAATTCACTTACTGTTATTTGATGTAGGTCCAATTCATAGAGAAGTTTAGAAAAAGATTGATTACTCTCATCATTAGTGTCAAGGTATACTCACAACTTCAAGTCTGAAAGATTTATCAATAGCACATAACTGTCAGCTGACATCGATATAGATTTACGTATAAATTTATAGATCACGCACCAATAAGGACGGTGACAACAAAACTTGAACCTTGATAGGACGACACATAAAATAAAGATCTTATAAACTAAGCCAACCCTAGTTGGACTCTTATTTTATCTAAAACAATAGAAATTATACAATAATGCAAAGTCTGTTTTTTGAAATTATTAATCTCATAAACAAATTAGGAAAAACATACAAAAACGTGTATCCACATGGAAAAATATATAATCATAGAACGTGCAGACCGCCTTAACATCAGGAGTCTACTTTGATGTCATCCTAACATTTGACTTGAGTTTAAACTTTAAAGTAAAGTGCTTTTCTTTTGTTTTTATTAATTCGAGATTAATTACATCACTTTATGTTTTTTCTTTAACAAACAACATTATTTACATTAACGAAGTAAGCGTGTGAGTTAAGCCTCATAATGAGCCAATATTAATGTAGTTCAAATTCACATTTAGCGAAAATCAAAACTAAAATCTCATACTTATAAGTGAAGAAAAGTACCACTAGATTGTAATATTAAGTGGCTACACCGTTGCATTAATTGCAGAGATTTTTTGAAAGATATATATTGCTTTCATCTGGTTAATTTTCAAATAAAAAGTCATGGCAGTTGATATTTATCTTTTGTTTTTTGAGATTGATGTTCTTATATGTAGCATCCTTCAATCCTTGATTGATGGCGAATGTTATACGTAGCATCCTTCAATCCTTGATTGATGGCGGAACAAGCTCAAAAGCGATGGAAATTTAGCCGTTAGATTTTTGGTAAAAGATTTAAGAACCAAAATCGATGGTAAAAAATCTCTAGTGTATTGAAAACCAGAGACCAGTGGATTTTTGGCAAATGAACATGAAGGTTTTATTACCTTTTGTTTTAGTTTCGACCTTCTATTGACTGGAATTAATATCAAGGTTTAAGATAGTCACTCTTTTATACATTCGATAGTAAATTACATATATTATTTAAATTAGAGTAAACTTTCGTTTGACTTTTGAACTATTATTCTAATTGAAATCAAGAGTGGCCTGATGGACGCCAAGCTATGGCCAGCTAGCTCCAGCAGTGAAGGTGCTTCTTTTGCTTGGCAAACGGAAACCCTACCTGCTAATCAAAACCGTGTACGGTACGACGAGACACACACGTAGAACAAAACTATCATCGCGATTATTCAAGGCCCAAGGGACGCGGCAATACTCCATAGGACGACATATATCTATACATATGCCAATTGCCAGCATTTCATACGAGTTCAACGTTTCTTTCCCGTTGTATTTTTGGCAATATTTTACGACCAATTTTCTTTTAAAAAAACTTGTCTCTCCAATTTTGTTAAACAAAAGCAATAGTACTATATTAGATACTAAGGAGTATTCCAAAAGAATGGAAATGATGAAATTGTACTTGTGGCAACCAAAAGGTCGATTAAACACGTACATAAAGAGGGATAAGAATTGTCTGCCCTCCTCCTCCTGTTTATATTACTATTCGTTTTTGTCTTATTATCTCTATAAAAAAACAATATAAAATGTTAACGTAGCTTAACGATGATCACACAAAACAGGAGGACACGAGAGGGCACCGAAAGTGGGAGGACAGATCCTTGTCTGACAAAGAGGGCGCAGACAAGTAAAAATGCCCTCCATTACACTCGCGAAGTGAGGAAGGAAGCATGTTTGCTCACCACCATAAACTATAATGTATACGCACTAATACACCTAATCATCTAACACTTGTACTTTCACTTAATATTCGATAATTTTTTTTTCAAAATTGAAAAATGACCATTTAATATGAAAGTTAACTAGAGTTAGATGAAAATGACAAGTAATAGATGATTAGGTGTATGGTGAGCAAACACCATAGTTTATTATGGTGAGACAAAATGCTTTCAGTGAAGAAAGGGTAATGCTAGAGAGACTAAATGAATATACTAAATTTTATAAACTAAATGACATCGAAGTTGATAATTGAATTATTACTTAAGTATTGATTAACGTGTTTATTTCTTATTGGCGACACGTCATTTAGTTTGTAAATTTATTATACTAGCATTACTCAGTGAGGAAAAGATTAGTTATTGGATTACTATACCAATAATCATGGCCTAAGCATAGGCTATGATATCCAATGTGGTTAAAGGTCTTCCTCCAGCTCTCTAATCTAACATCTAATCTAATAAAATTATCGTTTTATAAAAAATAAAAAAATAAAAAAATAAAAAAAAAAGGTCTTTCTCATTTGTTATCTTATAATGGTGCCAATTGCAACAGAGCATGAAGCAAGCGAAGGAAAAAGAAAAAAAAAAACTCAACCTATTCACTGAGGCATTTCTTCGAATGTTTGGTGGGGTTGTTGTTGTCAACTAAACCCTATTGCACGCATGTCAACAAATAGCGACATATGCTGAAGGAATCTGATAAGTGATATAGAAAGAATTTATTGAGTTCAACACAACCTTTGAAGATATGCCTAACATTCATTACATCAAACATTTAGTAGGCACAAAAGGGACCCGTACCAAACATTCGGAGGATCTTTAGAAGACCTTCGCATGTTTATTTTTCGGATGTCATTATACTTGTATATATATTTCCTCCTTGAGAGAAGAATGTAAAACAACCATTTAAAACTTAACTTTATCTTAACACAATTATCCAGGGTTTTATAAATAAAAACGAGACATCAAGGGCGATGAGATTTATCCATGAAATGGTGGAGAGAGCCTTCGTTGCAGGTGCGTCTACTACAAAAATTGGTAGTTAATTTGTTGTCTAAAGATGATAATAATTATGAACATCATTTGGATGTTGAACTTTTGAAAATGATCCTTTTGACCGTCCCAATGCACTTTGGAACTCCATCACAATGTCGGATTTTTGTTGGCCCTCAAATTTTTAGCAAATAGTTTTGCATGTTAGAGTATAAAGGTTATAGGTTGCTTGTAATATGACATGTGTCAAATGTAGAGTGGATATGGTTTGAGGTAGTTATTGTAGGTGTAACTATAAATAGTGAAGAGTCCTGTAATTATAAACATATAGAAGAATATAAGAAAGTTGTTATACAATTCTCTTTCTCTCTAAACTCTCTCGAGTTCTTTCTCTCTCTAGTTCTTGATTGCTCGTCTCAGTATTGTTAACATGGTATCTTCGCCTCTGATGGTTAACACCGGTGGTCGACGATCCTTTGCTTCCGCTCATCAGTCGTCTTTTTGGTAGTCGTAGTCGTTGTCGACATTCCAGTTTCTGTTCGATTGACGAAGTTGTTTGGTTGTTTTCGCGTTGTTGCCATTCGTTCTTCAAACATAGGGTTCGGGTGATTGTTGCTCCTTGAAGTTTCGTTGATTTTTTCGAGGTGATATCTTTCGTCTTGCTTGTTTCTTGGAGATTTTGTTGTGAATTTCTGATTGATTTACTAGTTGGCACATTCTTTGTTCTGTGAATTGTTGATTTCTTGCGATTCTATCTGGCGTATTCCATTTGCCTGTAAATTGGTAAACATGGTGACTTCTACTCAATTAGCTCTTACACAATCACCTATTTCTTCGTTAATTCCTAGTGTGGTAAATACCGTTACGATGAAACTTGATGATTCGAATTATGTAACTTGGAAATTCCAACTTGAATTGCTACTGGATGGCAATGGCATTTTGGGCTTTCTTAATGGTTCTATGCCCTGTCCCATTAACTTTGAGTATGACACTGGAACTGTGGTGAATGACATTGCTATGGCTAATGCATTTACGATCTGGAAAATACATGATAAAGCCTTGATGGCCCTTATTACTGCTACTTTGTCTACTACTGCTCTATCCTGTGTTATTGGGTGTACAAGCTCAAAACAAATGTGGATAAATCTATGTGAGAGGTTTGCTAATATGACCAGAACCAATATTGTGCAACTGAAGATTGATCTTCAAAACATAAAGAAAGGTTCTGAGTCAATTAATGATTATCTACAACGTATTAAAGATGCTATAAACCAATTAGCTACTGTTGGTGTTGTCATTTCTGATGAGAATATTATCATTGTTACATTGCGTGGGCTTCTTCCTGAGTATACTACCATCAAATCTATCATTCGTGGCAGAGCAAATCTTGTCTCTCTTCAAGAACTTCGGTCTCAATTGAAAGCTGAAGAAACAATTTTGGATGATGCTCCCAAACAAGTACCTCTAATGTCAGCTATTATTGCTCATACCTCCAGTTCTGTTTATGATCTGGTGGTACTTTTGGTACCAAGTCTGTCTTTTTAGGCTCTCATTTTGGTGGCCCTTCCAATTCTCCAGTTTCATACTCTCCAGCATTGAATCCATATCAGCAGATGCCATCACTTCAGCCAATGCCACAGCTTCAGCTAGTGTTATTTCCTCAAATGCCACTACCTTTGCCTCAAATGGTAATGCCTCAGGTGTCTATATCGAGTCCATATGCTTTTGTTTATCAAACTAGCTCATGTAGCTATAACAATTTCAGAGGAAACAATTTTAAATCTAAGGGAAAAGGAAGAAATTTTTCTTTGGTGGCAATAATTCTCAACAGCATCCTTTGTATGTGGGTAATGTTTTTCCTGGTTCATAGCAGTTTTCTTCATTTAATCATCAAATACAATCTCCTCAAGGGTTTCAACCATTTCAAAAATGTTAAATTTGTGATAAGAAAGGTCATTCCGCAATTAATTGCTTTCAACATGAGTGCCAGCTTTGTCATTGAGTGAGGCACACTGCTGCCACTTGTTTTGACAGAAACCAGCTGCCTAGACAGGGCTATTCACTGCATCCATAACAGTTTCAACAGGCTACACAGGGTTATTCATCATCTCCACAGTATTATACTCAAACTCAGAATCCTGGAATGTCTTCAGTTCAATTTTAGAACCCTTCTATGATGCAACCTCCTTAGTATTCTCCACATGGGGTGCTTTCTCAGTCTCATTCTCCTATTATTATTAATGCTCAAACTACCGCCAGTCCCACAGCACATCCACAGGAATTTTGGCTTTTGGATTTTGGAGCCACAAATCATATGACATCTGATTTGTCCAATCTTAATGTGGCAGCACCTTATCCTTCTACTAAAATAGTCACTGGAGCTAGTGGTGAAGGTTTGCGTATTGCTCACATTGGCACTTCTACTCTTCATACTCCAAATTATAACTTTCAATTGAATTATGTCTTTCATGTTCCACGATTGTTTCAACACCTTTTGTCTATGCATCAATTATGTAAGGACAATAATTGTCGATGCAGTGTTGATGAGGTGTCTATATCTATACAGGACAAGGTCACCGAGAAAACATTGTTCCATGAACTGAGTAGTAATGCAGTGTATCCTCTACCTACCATCAAACCTACAAATACTTCACCACCAGCGTCTTTTGGACAGAAAGTCTCTTCTACAATTTGGCATAGTCAATTGGGACATCCTACAAATTCTATTGTTCGTGCAGCTCTAAGTAAAGCTTCCATTCTAGTTAGTGAAGAGTCTAGTCCTCACACACATATTCCTTGTCTTAAGGGCAAGTTCACAAAGTTACCCTTTCCTGTAACTACTTCAAAATCTGTCATTCCCTTTGAAGTAATTCATTCAGATGTGTGGGGCCCTACACCTAGTGTGTCTCTAGAAGGATATAAGTACTATGTTTCTTTTATAGATGAATTTACTAGATACACTTGGATCTTTCCACTCATTAATAAAGCTGTTATGTTTGGTATTTTTGTGCAATTTCAAGCTTATGTTTCAAACTATTTTGCTGCCAATGTTAAAATTCTGCAAAGTTATGGTGGTGGGGAGTATGTGAGTGCTCAGTTTCAAAGGTTTCTTAGCATCAAAGGTATTCTTCATCAATTGTCTTATCCTTATACTCTTGAACATAATAGGTTGGCCGAGCGAAAAAATAGACATGTTATTGAAACGGCCATTACTCTCCTTCAAACAGCTTCTTTGCCATCTCAGTTTTGGTGTCATGCGTGTGCCACTGCCACCTATCTTATAAACAGGATGCCTACATCAATTCTTGGTATGAAGTCTCATTTTGAGATTTTATATCACTCTCCACCTAGACTTGATCACTTAAAGGTTTTTGGCTACTTGTGTTATCCTTTCGTGAAACCTTATAAATTTGATAAGCTTGAACCAAAAACAATGGATTGTATTTTCTTGGGGTATGCTACTAAGTATAAGGGGTATATAAGCTATTCCGTGCATAACAAGAAGTTTATTGTCTCTAGACATGTGTTATTTGATGAAACACGGTTTGCTGCTTGGTCACATACCTAGTCTTCTACTCCCGTGGTTCACAACAATACTTTCCAACACTCTTTAGTTATCCTCATACCTTTACCTCATGTTTTTGTCCCACCTGATGCTAATGTACAAACTAGTCCTTCGTCCTTTCCTCTCAACAATTGTGATCCTGTCTCTACTTCATCTCTTGCAACTTCAAGCTCCAGATCACATTCTCCAAGGTTTTTTGAGTTACATCCAGATACAACTGTTTCTTAAGTTCCAGAAATATAGTGTGTGTCTCTTCCTTCACATAATAGTCATCTCATGCAGACTCGATCTAAATCTGGAATTGTCAAAAAGAAACAAGCGTACCATACTGCAATACACTTAGATTCTGATATTGAACCAACCTCATTCACTGTAGCATCAAAGTCACCTTAATGGACAAAGGTTATGGTCGAATAAATAGATGTTTTTCTACAACAACATACATGGTCTTTGGTTCCCTTGCCTCCTAATAAAAATTTGGTAGGATGCAAATGGATATTCAAGATTAAGAAACATCCTAATGGTACCATTGCAAGACAGATTAGTGGCTAAAGGCTTCTCTCAAGAGGCTGGTCTAGATTATAATGAAACCTTTAGTCCTATGGTTAAGCCAACCACAATGAGATTAATATTGTCTCTTGCTGTAACTAAAGGGTGGAAACTCAAGCAACTTGATGTCAAGAATGCGTTCTTACATGGCTTTCTTGATGAAGAGGTCTATATGTCACAACCACAGGGTTTCATTGACAAAGATCATCCTGAATATGTTTGCAAATTGGAAAGATCTTTCTATGGACTCAAACAAGCTCCTCATACTTTCTTATTTTCACTAGGGTTCCAACATCTTTTGCTGATCCCTCATTGTTTGTTTAACATAATGGCAAGTCCATTATTGTGTTACTTCTATATGTGGACGATATAACTTTTATTGGTGACAATGATGGTTGTATTCAAACTGTGGTTTCTTAATTGACAAGGGAGTTTGACATGAAAAATTTAGGCATCCTTCATTATTTTTTGGGATTGCAAATTGATTATCAGTCTCCGAGCAAGTTTGTTCATCAAACAAAATATGTTCAAGATCTTCTCATCAAGACTGACATGTCACAATGCAAGCCATGTATTACACCATGTCATCTGAATCAGAAGCTCTTGAATCATGGCAACTCCTCCTTCTCCAATCCTACTTTATATAGAAGTATTGTTGGTGCTTTACAATATTTGACTTTCACTCATCTAGATATTACATATTCTGTTAACCAGGTTTGCCAACTTATACACTCTCATTTGGAATCTCATTTTATTGCTGTGAAAAGGATACTGAGATATCTCAAAGGTACTTTAGGTTGGGGAATCTGTTTTCAACCTGGTTTATTGGATTTTAAAGCATACATGGACGCTGACTAGGCTGGTGATCCCAATGATAGGTATTCTACAATAGGTTTTGCGGTCTTTCTAAGCTCTAATCCAATTTCATGGACTTCTAAAAAACAACACACAGTCAGTAAGTCGTCTACTGAAGCCGAGTATCGAGCAATGGCTACTACAACCGTTGAGATCGTTTGGCTTCAACAATTGCTTAAAGATCTTCATATTAATTGTTCTTTCCCTCCTCTTCTTCATTGTGATAATATCTCTGCCATGGCCCTCACTACAAATCCAGTTTTACACTCTAAAGCTAAACACATCGAAGTTGATTGTCACTTTGTTAGGGAACGGGTACAACAATGAGTCATTTCTCTTCAGTTTGTTGCCTTTGCAGATCAGTATGCAGACATTCTCACAAAAAGGTTATGTTCTCCTCTGTTTGCTCATCATTGTTCCAATCTTATGCTTGGGGATTCCCAACATAAGATTAAGGGGAACGTTACAGTATAAGGGTTGTAGGTTTCTTGTAATATGACATGTGTCAAATGTAGAGTGGATATGGTTTGAGGTAGTTATTGTAGGTGTAACTATAAATAGTGAAGAGTCTTATAATTATAAACGTATAGAAAAATATAAGAAAGTTGTTATACAATTCTCTCTCTAGTTCTTGATTACTCTTCTCAGTATTGTTAACATTACATTCATCAATTTGCATTTGACAATATCATGCTTGAAAGCATTAAGATTACCCAGGAAGAAAAATTTCCATCAGTTCCCCCTTGGTGAATGGAGGACATGACCTAAACACAAAACAGTTTGGTAAAGCAGTAAGATTTACTGCGAATTTATAGTGTCTGCAAGTTTCGGTTATTTTGCCGGAATGAGTCTTCAACTGTAGTATTTGATGTGAGAATTACTTGACACTCAAATTAAACCCTCGTTTGACAATTGTAGTAAAGATGCAAGTAGGGATCGTTCTGGACCGGGGATTAGGAGGGATTGTTAACCACTTGGATTTGACTTCAAAAACGTAAAAACAAGTTTAAAACACTAATTAATGCGAAGAAAACAAAACTAAAGTAAGAAAGACTTAGACTAAAACTTAAACAAAATAAAGGGGGATTGGAATTGGACGAAAATTGAAATAAAATGGATACTTGGAAACAAATAGATTGTAAAGATGAATGTGACGGAAATGAATGGATGGGAAGCTAGCTAAGGGGTTCATCTCCACATATGTTATACTTGCATACAAAATGATTTCTAATTGCTTTTCAATAAACCATGAATTCTCAACGCCCCGGGTTAATTAGGTCCGCTTAAATTAACCGTCAAGTTTTCCTTAAGTTAATGAATTGGATGATTGCATACGACAACCCAAAGCATTCCTCACAAGTTCCCTACATGAATTGCATAATAGAGATACAAGCAAGAATCATTAAGCATCATGAAAACTATAAGTGTTGACGAGGCATTCGTTACTATGATTGCATGAAACTTATGCCAAGAATTTGTTTAACGCGATTGTTTATAAGCAACCTCCACTACTTGTGAATATAAGTTCATAACTATTACGTGAAACTTACTTATATTCTAGCGTCAAATTCATGCATGAAAATTAAGCGTCGACTCTCAATAAACATACATAAATAGGTTATCAATCAAATAGTTAAACAAATTGAATTCACAACTTATGAAACGTAATTAGAAGTACTCAAATCATAATGCAAGCATAAACATATATTTCGAATCACCCCCTAGCTAAAGGGGGTTTATTTCCTCATACGTACAAAACAAAGAGAATTGAAATTAAACATTGAAATCAAAGAAACACCTAAACATTCCAACAACTCAAAACTTGAATTGTATGAACGTTTAAGCACTCTTCTCTTCCATTCCTTATACTTACAAAACAAAGAGAATTAAAATGAAACTTTGAAATCAAAGAAACACCTAAACATTCCAACAACTCAAACTTGAATTGTATGAACGTTTAGGCACCCTTCTCTTCCTCGTTGTTGTAGCACAAGGTTTAAGGATAGGTTGGTTGATGGGATGGAAGTGTGGAATGGAGTGGAAATGGAGAAGATGGAGAAGGGGAAGTGTTTGTGTATTACAATGGAAAATGAGATGATTTGGTGAATGGAATGAATGGGTATTTATAGGAAGAGAATGGGTGTTAATGGATGTTTGTTTAAGGTATTTGGTGGAAGGGAAAAGGTGTGGATGGTGGGAATTATGGTGGATGGATGGTTTAGTGGATGATAATGGGATGGTGTGGAATTAAAAAGCTAAAGAAATGGGATAATGGGCATTTAAGTGTGAATGGAATGGTGGGAATTATGGTGGATGGATGGTTTAGTGGATGTAGTTTAGGATTTATTTAGGTGAATGTGGATGCATGGATTAGGAGGAAGAATTAGGGTGAAGGGCTTAATGCATGGATTTGGGCCTAAAATGCCCCCCCTTGCATGGCAAGGGAAAGGACTTGGGCTAAAGCCCACGGCAATGGCTCTAAAATGGGCTAAGGTTATGGTTTAGGTGTGGCATAGGCTTAGGGTCCACAAAGAGTTAGGGTTTAGGTCATCTAAAAGCCCAAAGCCAAGAATAGAAACTCACGACAATGGAAACCTCCAAGAATAGAAGCTTCCAACTTTAGAAACTTTGGTTGCCAATTCCGACTTCTTTGCTCTTCATTTTCATTTCTTCATTTCTTGAACTCCTTTGACCTTCAACCACGTTCATTCCTCGTGCTCCATTTACATACACCACATTCCAGCTCAGTTTTGCTCCAAAAGCTCCAAATTGCATCATTTCATGTAATATGTCCTTTAAACCTGAAAACACATGAAAGTAGCTTAAAAGACTACTTTAAGGAAGAAAACATAACAAAAATGCATAAGAACTAGCTAACTAAGGCGCATAAATATGCTTCTATCAAATTCCCCCACACTTAGCTTTTGCTAGTCCTCGAGCAAAACAAAACAACTAAAGTAAACAAGCTGAAACAAAATAAACAAAACATAACCTAAACCTTCCAACGGTTGCCTCAGGGATTTCCAATGAAACATGACATGTCAAAATTCATTACTCACATGGCTTTTAGTCTTCCTTTCCCTCAAGCACATACTTAATCATAGTCACCATTCACTAGTTCGCATTTAATCAATTAAAACATATTTTGAATGTAGTAACATGCCTTAGAGAATTCCCTCAATTCCTCACTCGTTATGCACTCAATTTTCACTCAAATTTTCTGACTACACACCCTACACTAGTTATATGTGAGAAGATTGATGTAAACATGAAAGACTAGTACTCACATACGTTATACAAAGAAAGCAATTTCGGGAGTAATTAAACGTGTATGGATATGATCTCATGAATGGGATGCTACTACTTAGATGCGAGAACCAGTGACACCATATGCTCATACCAAATTCAAACTCCACATTTGAAATGCACAACACTCAAGATAGAAGTCAAGGGTTGTAACGGGGCTTGGGGTTTTGGCTAACAAGGGAAGGTAAGGAATAACAAACGTTCTTTAAGCAACAATAAGTAAAGTAATGAAATTAAGACCTAGAATTCCCTTAGAATGCAGAAATCAACTTTTAAACAAATAGGGGAGATTCAAACAACTCTTAGGGCCTAATTCATTGTTTTGGGCCCTTACTTCAACAACCAATACTTTTCAACTATTTTCAACTCTTTTTCCATTTTTTTCTTTTCTTTTTCTTTCTTTCTTTTCTTTTCTTTTCTTTTTTTTTTTTTTTTTTTTTTTTTTTACCGTGCCTATGGCACATAAAACTCACATGAATACACTTTCCCCCACACTTATTTTCTGCACACATTAATCAAAGGGAATTCATTCATGCTTACTATGCTTCAAGAACAAGGGTACGGATGTTCCTAATCTAGGCTAGGTGAAGATAATGTGGGTTAACAAAGAAAGTAGGCTACACAAGGCTCAACGGGGTTAAATCCTATAAAACAAATGAAAAGGGAAATATGGCAATTTGGCTATGGTGTTCACTACACAACTTCATCTTGAATACGTGTTATGCAAATCAATGACATGCTTTGAATGAAATGGGCATGAGTTCTAGCATTTGGAACTAAGTGATGAAACGCCTTCTAAGTAGCAACCAAGCAAAGAATAATGAGATCATGCAACGACTTTAGAAAACAAAGAATGCACAGATTTTAACTCTCCAAATAAACGTTTAAGCTCAAGTCTCACAGGGATGTAGTGTTAGTTTGAGCTCATTCCTTCAAGCATGTTACAAAAACTAATTTTTTTTCTTTGTGATTACATGTGAATTCGTAAACTATAACTACAACCAAGCATAAACCAAAGAGTATATCAAACGTCCATCCATGTTTGTAACTTTCTTTAACCGTCATGCAATTAAAAACCAAATCCTCATCATTGTGTTGGAAGGTAACCTACGACACAAACACACAAAAACAACTCTTTTTGGGTTTTTCAAAACAATTTTTCAAATTTTTATGGGATTTTCGAATTTTTAAGTCAAAACACACTAAAACATTTTAAAAACATTTTAAAACAGCAAGGAACAATACTTGAAGTTATGGGTGATAAAATCCAACAAATTTGCATCAACATACTTAGTTACCCCCCCACACTTAAATCAAACATTGTCCTCAATGTTTTAAGCTTAAAACACACCAAACAAAAGAAAACATATAAAACAGCAACTAAACATACTAAACATGGCAGAATGTATCTAACAAAGAGAAGAGTTTTAGAGATGCAAATCTGGTTATGGAGTGTAAATTCCATCTTCTCCTTGGTGATTGCAGTGAGGCTTCATCTTGAGTGATTCCACAGGCTTACTCTTGAAATGCGCTGCTCCCATCGTTGATTTTCCTTTGTGCTACTCTTGGGCCGCAGGCTTCCTTTGGTCTCCCCCGAAGGTCTGAGCTTCCTCCTTTTATCTGTTTCTTTGTTCAATCTCTCCAATTCGTATTGAAGAGGGTTAGAGGATAGCTCAGCAAAGCTAGGTAAGCAACCAGGGAATAGAGTCCAGATAGACTCCAAGTGCCGGCTGATTGCTTCTTTCACTTTGCCATGCAAGTAATATCAAGAACAAAGGAAAAGACAGGGAAAGAGCATGATATGAGATACCTTTGCTTTTGCCCTTGATGATATGAGATACCTTTGCTTTTGAAGAAGCGGTGAATGAATCAGCACATGTATTTGTGGTGCTGTTTCCTCCTGGGTCATCTGTACTCCAGGCATCTGGTATCATCTTTGGGGAAGAAGAAAGAATAGAGTATTTCGAAAGGCTTTGGTGAGAGTGCGCCTTCAGAGGTGAGAAAGAGTTGGGCATTTTCTTCAGTTCTGTCTTGCCAAAAAAAAAAATGAAGGTCGACATATATAGGGAATTCAATAGCAAGTGGTGATACTGTTCTTTTACCGTTGTCGACAAACATTTTGATCCCGCAAATCCGGCTTTTTGGAATAGTGACGACTCTTCGATCTTTGAATTTGCCTCTTCGATTTCTGAGCAGTCGCCCCTTCGATTTCTGAACGATGCCCTTCGCTTTCTGAATGACACGTAGTAGCGCAGATGCGGCTCTGTCTGAGATCTTTTGACAAGTGGCACGCGTTTTCTGCAAAGCCGGGAGTTTTCTACAAATATGCACACGCTTTCTGGAAAGCCGGGAGCTTTCGGCTTTGTCTCCCACATTTGTTGGCTAAAGTGTGCAGCTGATTTCTCGCCTTCCACGCGTCTTCTGAAAAGCTGGGATTGCGTCTGACGAGCTGGCGATCTTTACGCCGGAAATTCCGGTTTTGAAGAGTGGTGTCTCTTCATTCTGAATTGGTGAACGCCTCTCCTTTAATAGAGGTAATTGATCACCTCTAGCATGCACACTTGAAAATTGCCCAGAAATCGTCTCCGGCCCGTTTGAAAATCTACTCCGTCCACCCCTTCTCTTTTAACTTCGTGAACAATGGCTAGCTCATCCAACCCATCGAACCTTTGCTTAGATTTGAGTCTAAGCAGTGATCCGGTCGCGTCTCGTCAGGGTAAGGTATGGTGCCCGTCTTTCTTATCTTCCCATGGCCCTCTTACAGATGAGGACTCTGTGATGACGGATCCCACAACGGCTACGATAGTGGCTCGGAACCTCCTCACTCCCAAAGACAGTCAGCTGCTTTCTGGACGGTCCGATGAGTTGGCCGTTCAAGAGTCCTTGGCTCTTAGCGTTCAGTGCGCTGGCTCTGTGTCCAACATGGGCCAACGCCTTCTTGCTCGCTCCCGTCAGGTTGAATCCTTGATGGCGGAGGTGGAGAGTCTTAAGCAGGAGATCAAACAGCTTAAGTACGAGAACCGAAGTTTGCACGTGCTTGCCAACAATTATTCGTCAGGCATGAAGAGGAAGCTTGATGAGCTTGATGACCGTCAAAAGCTTGCGGCTTTCTTCCAGAGGCACCTCTTTCCTGGGTCATCCAGCGTTCCACCAAGGTTTGAGGCCTTGAATGATCTATCTTTGGTACCTCCCGCTCCGATGCCTTCCGCTCCGATGCCTCTTGCTCCGATACATTCTGTTCCGATACCTCCTGTTCCGAGAGTGTTGCCACGTAGTGGGGCCTCAAGTACACAACCTTTGTGAAGGTTCCATCTTTCTGCCATGTTTTTTTTTTTTTTTTTTTTTTTTTTTTTTTTCACTCGGAAATCAATAAACAAGCTTTATTCACTGTATTGGGTTGCCTCCCAAGTAGCACTTTCTTTTACGTCTTGCAGCCGTACGAAGAACTTTTTTTCTCACTTAGGACCCCCGGCATGGAATTTATCTTTGAATGGGGGGTGATACTTGAGATGATCCGGTAATGGTTCAAATTCTAAAGTGGGTGCCTGGATCATTAACCACATATTAGTATAAAAGAAAATTGAAATTCGGGGAGGCGGCTTACCTATGGGCTGCAATATTGGCTCTAAAGTCGCAGCACATTCAACAAATGCACAAGGGATGTTTTCATTCAGATTGGACATTTTGCAGGTTGTGGCTGTGTGATCCACTCCAATTTCCTCCTTGATGAATTCAAGATGCTCCTCAACCACTTTTTCCTCGTGAATTGTTGGAAAGGTGTCCAAGATGTCTTTCTTCCCCTCATCTTTCATGGATTGCATGAACCTGCCAGGGAAGGGTGCATTTGGGGGAACAAAGTTAGAAATAATTAAATTTGGAACAACCTTACTTGAATGGGGTGGTGTAGGAATATTGGGAGGTTGCGGCAAGGGTTGTTCTTCCCTTGCCGTGCCTTGTGCATCCTCCTCCTCTTCAAGCAGTAGCAATTCATGCATGGGCTCATCTTCAACCATTTGTTCTTGAATTTGTTCCATGCATTCTGCATTCTGCCTAAATTGACTGTTCCACTCAGCCAACTCTTTTGCTTGATAGAAATCCTCAATTGGTCGCCAAAATGCGTCTTGTTGAAATGGTTGAGCTTCCCTGCCCTGCTCCACAGAATTCAGTTGTTGAATAACTTCCTTATAACAATTTGATATACCTGAATTTGGATGTGAAGATTGAGGGGAAGGCTGTGGTGGTGCATATGAATCCTCATATGGTTGCCAATATGTTTCTTGGTGAGTCTCCTTAGCTTGATTTTGTGAACCCTGCACCAAAGAGTTTAATTCATTAAGAATTTGATTATAATCTATTGACGAACCTGAGTTTGATTGAGCATATTGCATATAAGGTTGTAGCGGCTGCATAGGTCTTGAACAGAACTCCTCATATGGCTGCCAATATGCTTCATGTTGAACTTGTTGAGCTTCCCACCACATAGAGTTTGAATGATCACTCCAATCGCTTTGTGGATATTGATTGGCTTGGTATCCTTGCCTATAAGATGCACTAAATGTAGGGACATTTTGTATTGTGGTCCTTTCAGCAATCTGCGACAATTGAGAAGTAAGATTTGCCAATTGAGCTTGAATGCTAGCAAAATCCATGTCTTACTTCTCAAGCACCTAAAATCAAAGAAAAAGAACTAAAGCAAATATCAAAAGTAACATCAAACAAAGAAAATAAAAATAAATTAGAAACTAAAACGAAAACAAACTAAACAAAAATAAAAGAACCAAGGGATTAGCAAAGTTGCTAATCCCCGGCAACGGCGCCAAAATTTGATGTGAGAATTACTTGACACTCAAATTAAACCCTCGTTTGACAATTGTAGTAAAGATGCAAGTAGGGATCGTTCTGGACCGGGGATTAGGAGGGATTGTTAACCACTTGGATTTGACTTCAAAAACGTAAAAACAAGTTTAAAACACTAATTAATGCGAAGAAAACAAAACTAAAGTAAGAAAGACTTAGACTAAAACTTAAACAAAATAAAGGGGGATTGGAATTGGACGAAAATTGAAATAAAATGGATACTTGGAAACAAATAGATTGTAAAGATGAATGTGACGGAAATGAATGGATGGGAAGCTAGCTAAGGGGTTCATCTCCACATATGTTATACTTGCATACAAAATGATTTCTAATTGCTTTTCAATAAACCATGAATTCTCAACGCCCCGGGTTAATTAGGTCCGCTTAAATTAACCGTCAAGTTTTCCTTAAGTTAATGAATTGGATGATTGCATACGACAACCCAAAGCATTCCTCACAAGTTCCCTACATGAATTGCATAATAGAGATACAAGCAAGAATCATTAAGCATCATGAAAACTATAAGTGTTGACGAGGCATTCGTTACTATGATTGCATGAAACTTATGCCAAGAATTTGTTTAACGCGATTGTTTATAAGCAACCTCCACTACTTGTGAATATAAGTTCATAACTATTACGTGAAACTTACTTATATTCTAGCGTCAAATTCATGCATGAAAATTAAGCGTCGACTCTCAATAAACATACATAAATAGGTTATCAATCAAATAGTTAAACAAATTGAATTCACAACTTATGAAACGTAATTAGAAGTACTCAAATCATAATGCAAGCATAAACATATATTTCGAATCACCCCCTAGCTAAAGGGGGTTTATTTCCTCATACGTACAAAACAAAGAGAATTGAAATTAAACATTGAAATCAAAGAAACACCTAAACATTCCAACAACTCAAAACTTGAATTGTATGAACGTTTAAGCACTCTTCTCTTCCATTCCTTATACTTACAAAACAAAGAGAATTAAAATGAAACTTTGAAATCAAAGAAACACCTAAACATTCCAACAACTCAAACTTGAATTGTATGAACGTTTAGGCACCCTTCTCTTCCTCGTTGTTGTAGCACAAGGTTTAAGGATAGGTTGGTTGATGGGATGGAAGTGTGGAATGGAGTGGAAATGGAGAAGATGGAGAAGGGGAAGTGTTTGTGTATTACAATGGAAAATGAGATGATTTGGTGAATGGAATGAATGGGTATTTATAGGAAGAGAATGGGTGTTAATGGATGTTTGTTTAAGGTATTTGGTGGAAGGGAAAAGGTGTGGATGGTGGGAATTATGGTGGATGGATGGTTTAGTGGATGATAATGGGATGGTGTGGAATTAAAAAGCTAAAGAAATGGGATAATGGGCATTTAAGTGTGAATGGAATGGTGGGAATTATGGTGGATGGATGGTTTAGTGGATGTAGTTTAGGATTTATTTAGGTGAATGTGGATGCATGGATTAGGAGGAAGAATTAGGGTGAAGGGCTTAATGCATGGATTTGGGCCTAAAATGCCCCCCCTTGCATGGCAAGGGAAAGGACTTGGGCTAAAGCCCACGGCAATGGCTCTAAAATGGGCTAAGGTTATGGTTTAGGTGTGGCATAGGCTTAGGGTCCACAAAGAGTTAGGGTTTAGGTCATCTAAAAGCCCAAAGCCAAGAATAGAAACTCACGACAATGGAAACCTCCAAGAATAGAAGCTTCCAACTTTAGAAACTTTGGTTGCCAATTCCGACTTCTTTGCTCTTCATTTTCATTTCTTCATTTCTTGAACTCCTTTGACCTTCAACCACGTTCATTCCTCGTGCTCCATTTACATACACCACATTCCAGCTCAGTTTTGCTCCAAAAGCTCCAAATTGCATCATTTCATGTAATATGTCCTTTAAACCTGAAAACACATGAAAGTAGCTTAAAAGACTACTTTAAGGAAGAAAACATAACAAAAATGCATAAGAACTAGCTAACTAAGGCGCATAAATATGCTTCTATCAGTATTCAGACTATTTTAAAAATAAATCATTAGGGATATTTGTTTGAATGTATAATGGTCCATTAAATTGATAGTGTGACAGATACGGGACATTTTATGGGATCCGTAGAAGTAACATTTGCACCATTGTGAACAAATTGGCACTAACTGTTAATTTGGGATACAAGGAATCCATTGAGGAGAAGCTGACACTCCAAGATGATAATTCTTGTCAGGTGGTCTGATTGTGGTTTCCGCATCAATCTAGTTACAGTCCCATGGTTAGCACATTATTAATTTAATAAGGGTCATAAGGTCAAACAACAAGAAGGCATAAATTAATACGATTTGAAAATATCAAAAGGCAATGTGAGTAAATTTAACTTTATGAACCATTTTGAAAGCCGTAACAATGGTTTGAAAGAAATTTACCTCCACAAGTAAGACTTTACCATTTCTCCTGGCTTATTTACATTTTTTTTTTCTTCAATATAATTAGATTCAGTTGAACTGTTATCAATTCAATGACTTCTCCACAAATTCTTCTCAATTGAATGCATGCACCATACAGATCTTGCTCCTTCTAGCTCTTCCTTGGCCATCTTCATTTGCCGATAATCGTGAGTTTGATTTTCCGTTCTTATGACAAATACTATTTCATTGCTGATTAGGCCGATAACAAAATACTTGTGATTGGCACTGTAAGTCTTTAATCTCAACTTTAATTTCATTTTACTTGTTACGTATATGATCGATTTAGAGTGGAAGATAGAGGCCGTTCTCCAGATGGCAGATGATTGCACCTATAATACAGTTTCAAGTGTAGTACCAACGCGTTATAACGAGTAGCACACGATGTTCCCTTCATTCACGACCAACCCATTTAGCCATAGTGGATGAAGCTGCTGGTTTTCACCTTTTTGGCTGATCATATATTTTCACTCTCCATCGCTAGGTACAGGAATTGTACCCATACTGACATGAAAGATATGAAGAAAGTTGAGGTTCCACTATAAAATCAATTGACAATATGGAGAATAGTCCAACTAGTTATAAACACATACAATGTCCTTCCTCTCATTAAGGTGGGATTTACTCTTAACACGTCCCCTCACGTGTGGCGAATTTTCAAGCCAAACACATAGACAACACAAATTGCGTGACGTGGAGCACATGCGGCTGTTGGGCTTCATACATGGGCCAACCTGCTCTGATACTATATAATGTTCAAGAGGCTGTCATATATACACTAGAAAGAAATAGGGAAACTCCTTTTCCTAGGAAGCAGTCAAAGAGAAAAACATGCACCTTCATATAAGGTTCCTAGACCAGACATCATCTTTGACGACATTGTATGCTGAATTTCATCCATGCAAAATAGTTGCTTATTCCAAAGAATCTAACTCAATCAATGTCTTTCTAAATCATTTGAGATTCATTCCACTACAAAGATAATAGAGAGAGAGAGAGACTTAAACAGATAGATTAAATTCATATCTAACACATCCACGATTGTCAAAGGTACAACAGTTTCAAAGTAAATTTGTGAATGTAAGAAGGATCTGTTTCAACTTTCGAATGTGTCAATAGACTTCATAATCCTCTTTTAATCTACTATCAATTCCTCAGTTGATGCATCTGCAGAGAACCCTCTCTCCACCATTCTCCAATTAAGTTTCATTGCCTTTGATGTCTCATTGTTATTGACAAGCCCTCAAATAATCGTGTTATAGGTGTAATTGTCTGGACGACAACCTCTCTCTTACATCTCTGTCAGCAACTTCTCTGCTTCACTTGTTAGCCCTCCCTTACAAAGTCCATTAATCATTATGGTATATGTCCTGGCATTAGGTTGAAATCCTTTTGATAATAAAATACAGAAGAGATCCTTTGCCGATTCAAGTTTTCCAGTAATGCATATACCTTCAAAGAGAGTAGTGCAACATACAACATTTGGATCCAACTTTTAACCTACCATTTCTCTTAACAGTTTCATTGCCTTGGAAAGTTGTTGGCTTTTACACAGGCCATCAATTAAAATAGAATATGTTTGACCATCAGGAAATTGCCCACAAGCGTGCATTTTGGTAAGGGGTGTGATATCCACACACTCCATTTTACTTCTCACTCACCTTTTTAAATTTCGACCATCAGATCGGATGAATTGAAGAAGATCAACAGACAGAAATTATCAAGGGTGTGTGAAAAGTAAAATGGGATGTGTGGATAGCACACCCTTTTGGAAAATAGCTTTTGTGCATCATGCATTTTGCCTAGCTTGCAAAATCCTTCCACAAGAGCGCTATAAGTAACGACATTCGGAACCACTATCCTACGAGACATTTCCTTAAAAAGCATCAGTGCCTCATTTATCCTTCTATGCTTACAACATTTACCAGTATGTTATAATTGTAAGCAGTAACCATGGAGCCCTTACTAAGCATTAAGTCAAAAACCTTTTGCGCATCACCCATTTCCCCTCGCAAGCAGTAACAACCCATTAGCGAATGGTAAGTAAACGTATTAGGTGCAATGTCTCTATGATTCATCATTTCAACCATAATTTTTGCTTCTACAACGATCCCCTCCTTACAATGTATGTCAGCTAAGACGTTGTACGTGAATACATCTGCATTGATATGATCAGATTAACATGCATCTCGTCTTTTTTGTCAAAGATTAACATGCATCTCTTGAGATAATGCAAGTTGTAAGAAAATTATAATCCAGCTTTCGTTATGAACTAGTAGACCTTATAATTACACTTTGGAATAATCCAGCTTCCATTGTTTTCTGGGTCTTCCCTATTCAATGACTCTTTATATTAAAATATCCTAATTCTGTTTTTCCACTATTAAAATTTGTATATGAATATTTTTCTTTTATCAAATTGAATATAAGTTTTCTAAAAAAATAATTGCTTATATGGGTGATTATTTTTCATTAGGAGATTAAATGTTTTAAAATATACTTGGACTGCTTTAACTGCGATATAAGGTGATTTAGAGCATTTCTAATGGAGTAGGCAAATGGGTAATTAAACCTATTTTGATGAGCCACGTCAGCAAAAACATGCTTGGTGTAGGCAATTGAGTAGGCAAAGTTTACCTACTCCCACAAAGTAAGCAATGTAATTGCCTACTTTCAACATTATAGGCAAATAGGGTTCCACATTTATATTTATAATAAAGTATTCCATATGGATGAAGGAGACAAAAATAAAGGATAAGAGGAGATGTTAGAGATGTTAGAGATGAAAATAAAATAATAAATAAAATTTGCCTACTTGGTTTGCCTATTCTATTGGAATGATGCACTTTTTTTGTGAGACAATTAAGTAGGCAATTTGTCACGTCAATCATTATAGTACAATTTTGTCTATTTTCTTTGCCTTCACTGTTAGAGACGTTCTTATAATTGTGGTCTTAAAAATAGTTAGAGATGTTAGAGATGAAAATAAAATAATAAATAAAATTTGCCTACTTGGTTTGCCTATTCTATTGGAGTGATGCACTTTTTTTGTGAGGCAATTAAGTAGGCAACTTGTCACGTCAACCATTATAGTACAATTTTGTTTATTTTCCTTGCCTTCACTGTTGGAGACGCTCTTATAATTGTGGTCTTAAAAATAGTCTCTCTAGCATTCTCCTAAAATAAAATGTATATGATAGCAATATCAACATATTTTTTTGAAGGGAAAATTGATCTCAAAATTTGGTAATGAAGAAATTAGTTGACAACATTTTAGCTTTATTCCAAATGAGTTGCCATTAAATCCACACCTTGAGGAGCTGAGTCAAATGAAAATAGTAGACGTTAGGCCATCTCCAACCGAATAAGGGCCAAAGAGCTAGCTTTATAGCCCTGCAAGAAATTAATATTTTGATGAACAGTATCATACCATATTTTATACCATCTCCAATCGAGGGGGCCAAAGGGCCATAGGGCAAACATAGTCATTTGACAAAAAACCATCTCCAACTGAAAGGGCCAAAAGGTCATATGCCAAACATAATTTATTATTTTAATTGAATTAATATGGTTACTTAAGTTAAACTACCATATTAAAATAAGGTTTTCAGATATATTTTGAGTGCCACAACTTAAATTTAAAGATTCAACTACTTCAATTTAAAAACTACAACTTAAATTTAAAGATTACAACTTCAATTAAAGACTACAACAACTTAAATTTAAAAACTACAACTTAAATTTAAAAACTACACCTTAAATATAATTACAAAAATTAAAGGAAATTAAATGTAATATAATTAAATCTTTGAAATAACTTGTGAAAACACTTCGTCATAGTAATTGGCTTCGCTTTCATGTTTGCTTCCGTCCTTTACCACTGCTTGATGCCATTTATTCAAACTTGGATGAAGATGTTTTTTTCCATCTTGAAGAACAACTCTTGTGATTTCAGGGATTCGGTGGAGTTGTACCTTCGTAGAACTCACAGTACTTCTTGGACATACGAGTCCAAAGACCTTCACTTGTTTTGAGAACTCCCCTTGACACTACATTCCGAGACCTATCTATAAGCCATGCAAAGAATTTCATCTTCTTTTCGAGTCCAAGCCCTTCCTTTCATTGCAGATGTCGCCATTTGAAAATTATTGAAAAAACTAAAGGAAAAATTTTTGGAAGAGGTAAGAGAATAGAATGTGAAGAATTGAAATAAAATGAGGTAAGGTAGTATGGAATGGTGAAAATTATGTGATAAATGATGTATGAATAGCTTAGGTATTTATAGGAAAATTATGTAGAAATGACGTTAGCATGATCCCAGGTTACTGTTGCAATTCAAATTCTTGGGCTGCCTGGGGTTGGCTGGCAGGCTGGAATGGGCCAGCTGGTTGGCTTGATTTCAGATTTTTGGCCCGGTGAAGCCCACAAGCCCTTTGGGCTAGCCCCGGTTAGAGACCGTTTTCGTGTCATTTCAAGCTATTTAGCCTTATAACCTTTTAGCTAGGTCGATTAGAGATGACCTTACACGCTCGATATTAAATTGTTTATGCAAATCTTGCTTTGGACAATAAAATAAATTCGGCTTATGATAAGTTGATAATAAAATTTATTGAACAAAGGCGTGAAAACTAAAAAGTCTTACAAATCTGTTTGTCAACCTTAATTTTGCTTTAATTACGACCATAGTTATGAAAAAAAACTATTATCAGGACCTAAATATGATTAAGAGCATGTTTAGAAGTGTTACCTAGATACACTGTTAAATAACACTTTTGACAATGTTTGAAAAGAAAAAGTTCAAAAACGTCTCCGAGTACGAAAAATCACTTGGAAGTGGTTTATAGAAAAAGTAGTTTTAGATACTTTTTTTCATAAAGCACTTTAAATACTTCTTTCAAAAAAGGATTTAGATCCTCTCTTGAGCTAATGGAGAGGATCCTCCTGACCAATCATCGTGGGCCATTGGATTTTTATCTAACGGTTACAAACAGGGGGTCCCTTTAAAGTTATAATGATTTTAGCCGTTGGATAAAAATCCAACAGCCTACGATGATTGGTCAGGAAGATCCTCTCCATTAGCTCTTGTAACCGTTGGATTTTATCCAGCGGACCACGATGATTGGTAAGGAGGATCCTCTCCATTAGCTCAGGAGAGGATCCAAATCCTTCAAAAAACACTTTGGTTCTTTTTTCAATAAGCAATTGAAGTTTTAACAAAAAATTTAGGATGAACTGCCAATTAGTCCATGACCCGACCCAGGCCCAATGTGGTTAGGGCAACCGTCCGGGGCCCAAAAAAATTGGGGGCACCAAAATTATTAGGTTAATATATTTATATATGTTTTTATAATAGTATAAATTTATAAAATTTGGTTTAGTGACAAAGAAATTTAACTAGAGTGGGTGGTTTTGTTGTTTAAAATGAATGAAGAGGTTTTAGGTTCAAAACATCGTGTGTGCTTATTTACATTCCAATTTTTACAAATTTCTTTTCATAACAATATAAATTTATAAAATTTGGCTAAATGATCAAGAAGTTTAATTAGAAGCAATGATTTTTGTTGTTTAAAATTAACGAGAGGTCCTAAGTTCGAAATGCTATGTGCATGTTTATTTTTTTTCAATTTTTACAAATTTTTGTTTAGTTGTTAATTTATTTACTAGCTAGTAGCTATGTGGGTTGCTATTTTTAAATATATGTTCCAATTCAAGTTTAATCTTCAGCAAAAAAAAATGCGTAGACTAAATTTTTAGACCAAATTTGCAAATAATATTACGTGTCATCAAAAGGTTTAATTTAGTATTCATTCATTACTTATACATATCCTTAAAGACTCAAAAACATTAATATTTTTTTAGTCTTATATTGACGAGGTTAGTAAATAAGAAAACAAAACTCATATTCTATCTACTTGAAAGCCCGAAGCTTTTTAGTTTCCTTCTCTTGATACAAAATAAATTAATTATTCCGTATTTCTAAATTATTGAGTTTGAAGTGTCTTTCTAAATATAATTTTATCGATGTTTTAAGTGTGAAAACAAATATTTTTTTTATATGAAATGAGGACACATTTTTTTACGTCGTCCCAGGCCTCAAAAATCTGTGGACCGGCCCTAAGTCCATGAATTATCACCTTAGTGAAAATTAAGTCTCTAAACTATTTTTTTCCATAAAAATTAGTCATTGAATTATAAAAATCTGTCAATTACATTCCTAATATTTCGATTCGAAACTACTATATTCAATTTTTTGTCAATTTAAGTCACATTACTTGCATGTAATACATATTGGATGGTAGATTGGTAATTTTTCATAAAGAAAGTGTATAGTTAATTTTGGAAGGTAAATTAGACATTAGATTAGCAACCTATATGAGCTTAGAGGCGAGAAAAGGTTGTATTACACTGTAAAGTGTGTTAAGTGACTTAAGTTGACGAAAAATTAGATAAAATAGTTTTGAATATAATAGTAGGGAAGAACTGCCAATTCAATCCCTAAATTATCACCTGAGTGAAAATTAGGTCCCTAAACTATTTTTCCAGAAAAATCAGTCATTGAATTATAAAAATCTGCAAATTACTTTCCTAATATTATATTCGAAGCTACGCTATTCAATTTTCCGTCAGTTTAAGTCACTTTACTTGCATGTGATACACATTAAAGGGTGGATTGATAATTTTTCATAAAGAAATAGTGTAAAAAAGTAACTTTGGAGGGTAAATTAGACGTTAGATTCACAACCTATATGAAATGTGAAGAGCTTAAGAAAAAGACGGTATTGGACTTTAAAATATGTCAAATGACTTAAGTTGACAAAAAATTGGATAAAATAGCTTTGAATATAATAGTAGGGATAAAATTAGCAATTTTTTAGGGACTTATTTTACCTGAAAAATAATTCAGGGACCTAATTTTCACTAAGGTGATAATTGATTAATTAAATCGGCACTTTACCTTAATAGTAAGGATGCAATTAGCAATTTGTAATGAATTTAGGGACGTATTTTACCCAAAAAAATAATTTAGGGAACTAATTTTCACTGAAGTGATAGTTCAGAAACTAAATCAACACTTCACCCAAATTTTTATACGTGCTTCTTATAGAGGCCCTTACAATAAAAGTGCTTTGAGTAGAAGTGCTTCAAGCGTTTCTAAACTAACCCTAACTAGTTTTAGTTTGACGTCAAACAAAAAAAAAAAGTTTTGCTTTTTATTTTATTTTATCAAAAGATGAATGAAAATCGAATCTGAAATATCTTCTATTATCGTTAAATTACGAGCTAGTTGATCAAATGTAATTCAAGCGGCCCCTTCACTAATCAACCTCTAGCAAACTAGCAAGTGTTTAGTAACATTTGATTGTGGACTTGCTTGCTTAATGAAGATTATATCTTCAAAAACTTCTTCCCATTATCTTCATGTGAAGATTCACGTTCATGCACGTTCCATCCTATTTTTCAACTGCCAACTTGTTTATGATAAGCAATGATTACAAGAATATCAACGCCGTTAATCTCCATAAAAATGTCGTTGTCTGCGACTGGGTCTACTCTTTAACTTGTTCTAAGTTCATAAAGTCCACTCTCTTCCTTTCCCAGAAATTCACCACCAACCGTTGATTTTGACTACTTCTTAATCCATAGAGATCCCTAGAATCAAACGAATGAGAGCTATAGTTAACGTCAAAGTCAACAGAGAGATAATCTTGTGGGTTCCGTTCAGGTCCAGGAGCTTCACCTATGCTTTCAAATCAAATTGGCGAACAGCGTCTAGAACAATCATTTAAGCAAAGAAAAATAATTTTCGGACATTCTTTTTTCCTTTTGCGTATTCTTGTTTATCTTTGTTAAAAAATACTTTCAACTTTCTATGTAAAAATGCATTTATCTCACCTTTTAAAGAAAACATATGTTAATCATATAATCCAAAAGATTCAATTTCTTAAGCTTTATTTGAAAATCATCACTATAAAAAATCATTCGAATGAATATCATTCAATCATCCAAATTATGGAATTAATAAACGGTTTATCATGAATATGTTACTTAGCATTTATGTCGTCGACAAAATCCATACGTTTTAATGCATAAACGATCACTAACCCGAATGATTGTTTTTTTGTAAAGATGATCTTTGAATGAAGATTAACAAATTATTCGCAAAAAGTGAGATATATCCATTCCTCCTTCATGAGGAAATACAAGTACTATCCATTTTTATTTATTAATTTTCATTTAATTTATTCAATCTTAAAGTCCAAATGAACAAGATATGCACGAAGAGAAAATTCTTACAGGAAATCAAATCCCCTAAGAAAAAAAGACACTATGCAATTCTATTGGTTCTAGTCTCTACACCTCTTCGGTCTCATATGAGTCTGAGCTCATCTGATGACAACTAAAATATAGAGGAAATTCCCACTGGATCCAATTCCTTTACTACCAACATGCAACTAGTATTATTGGCAAGAAAAACTCCACATTAGGCAAGTCAATGCCCTTAATGTAAGGGTCGTGATCAACCATCACTATATATGGGAAGGGCTTATTACCAATAATATGTGCCTCTTATTTTGTCCTCAGTGCTCACCAATCACCATGGCTAGCTCCATAGTACTGTTGTTAGTGTTACTCCTCGTAGCTATATCTCTGTTATCTGTATCCGCTAATCGTGAGTAACGCAATTATTTGTACTATATGTACTATGTTTATTAATTTATCTATTTACGCTTTATATTCGTAATTTAATTTCATATCTCATAAGTAAATGTACTTTAGTAATCAGTATGTCATAAATGCGATCTGTTAGTAAATTTGATACAAATAAGATTATTCTTGTACTTTTTTGTACTTAGCTTTCATTTTCTTAATTTTAAAAAAGTTGTTTTTGCCATTTTAAAAGTGATAGAGAGATTTTGCATTTGAATGAGCGTATGATGACTATTTTAGAATTCGGATACACAGTTGCCGTATAGCATCACCGTGTTGGATACCATCCTTGTATGTTTTGTATCAAACTAATACCTCTTTTTCTTGCTTACACATGATTCATCTGCAGTTGTTAGCATCGATTGCGGATCATCGGATTCGTTCACGGACGAAAATACGATCAAATGGGTTGGAGACGACGAATTTGTTTCAGGTGGAAAATCCCAAGTGGTTCAAACCACAAACGGAGTGGCTCGTGTGTTGACCACCTTGAGAGTGTTTTCAACCAGGAAAAGAAACTGTTACTCCATCAAAGCAGAAAAGGGGGCTCAGTTTCTTGTGCGAGCATCTTTCTTTTATGGAAACTATGACAAGAAATCATCTCCTCCTGAATTTGCTCTTCTTCTGGACGGGAACTATTGGGCCGACGTCATAACTTCAGCCACTGATCTTGTGTATAAAGAACTAGTTTATGTCGCCAACGGTGATTTTATAGAGATTTGTCTTGCTCAAACGAAGCCTAACCAGCTTCCGTTTATATCAGCTATCGAGATCGGGGGCTTGGGCACGGATATGTACAGCCATGTCGACGCTGAATATGCTATGGTTCATACAAGAAGGGTTGCTTATGGTGCAACTGATAATATAAGGTATATAAAAGGTTGCTTATAATTCAAGCATTTTGACGCCTTTCTTTTATCTTTCTATACTTTACACCTCTATAGGCACATTATTTAGTGAATAAATTTGATGACGACTCTAACATTATTAGTCATTCACTTGTGTCATATAAACAATTTTGGTGGCCGTATATACTTGTAAGCTCCACTACATGTGTGCGCACCTAGATTTACATTTAGCAATAATCAAACACATGTTCACTAGAGACCCACAATAAATCTGTTAGAGATTAAAGAAAAACTAACAATCGCTCATGTGAATGTGAGCATATAAACAATTTTGGTGGCGTATATACTTGTAAGCTCCAGTGCATGTGAGCTCACCTACATTTACGTTTAGCAATAATCAATCACATGTTCACGAGAGACTAACAATAAATCTATCAGAGATTAAAGAAAAACTAACAACAGTCGCTCATGTGAACGTGAGCAATAGTACTATATCCACATACTCAATTTAACTTGGCCAAATTTTAAGTCAACTTAACCCAAAGCCTGACAATGGATTGGAAGTAGGATCCATATATAGTCCATAGTTTATCAAAAGTCTATAGTATAATACTAATCCTATTTAAGTTGACTTCAATTCATTTATTTCATGAGACAATCAAATTCCATGCGATATTGATATATTTATATGTGTGTGGGTTTTCCAGGTACCCAAGTGATGATTATGATCGGATTTGGGAGCCAGTGGAGGGTGGAGATGGATTAGTAAAACTCACAAACGATCTACATATTATTGATACATCTGTGCCAGATCAGCCTCCAGCTGCTGCTTTCCAGTATGCAATAACTACCTCAAAACCCTCCGTATCAATTAGTCTGGGCACTGATCTTCCGACCGATAAAGTTCCCATCTACATCATCATGTACTTCACCGAAATGAGCCAACTGACCACGTCCGAGACCAGATCCTTCGAGATTTACATCGACGGCAAGTCGGAGTCGGACCCCATTGTTCCTGTCTATGGAACTGTCACGGAGATGTCTATTACCAACATTACTGCTTCTTCCAGCACAAATATTTCTCTGGTAGCTACTGCCGATTCGACACTTCCTCCGTTGATTAATGCCATGGAGGTTTATTATGTCAGTGGTCCGTTAACGGGTGGAACGGATAGCAATGACGGTTGGTACTCGAGTCCTTAATCTTATCATACTATGATAATTCATGCACGAATGAGGATCCTCTCCCGATCCTCTTTGTAAGGATCCTGAGGATCCTCAAATCATGTTCGTTTATCGTACATCGTGAGGTCAGAAATCATTCTAAATATTTTTATTTAAAATTAAATATGAACAGTACCTAAAGAAAATTAGTCGTATGATATACTATAAAGGAACACCATTTGAGGATCCCTGGGATATAATACTACTGCTCACGTTGTCATGTGAACATGAATCCATACTCCCATCTTATCGTTCGGTTGGCAAACCATGCCAAATTCCTTGTGCCACCTGCTAGCCACATATACATAATTACCAAAAATCAATTACCGCTAGTCAACCGTCTTCTTGCAGTTACCAAAAATTGGTTCAGCCAAAATTATTGGCTAGTTCGGTTTGTAAATGGCACAACCAATAGTTTCCACTTCTTCCTCGCTATCTTCCAATTCCAAGGGCTCAATTTGATTTTCAGATTGGGGTGCTTGTTCGGTTGCATTGTGTGGTTCATTTTGGGTTAATCCATGTTGTGCACTAGCGGTTGATTGGCTAGACTCCAGCATCCTAAACATAAGCAACGCATATACATTCAAAATCATATATATATATATATATATGTATGTGTATATATGGTATCAGTAATCATCATGCTATCAATTTTGTTAACAATATTTTCTATATTTATTATGGCATGAATCATATACATATACATAAATTTTTTAAACCCTAAAACTAAGGAGTCAAGCATGTAAAAAATACCTAAAATATCTAAATAGAAGAAAAAAAAATTATATATATATATATTGGTGGGTATGGCAGACCGCCAGAATACAAAATCAATAACCAAAGCTATGCCATTAATTGTCGGTTCGGTAAAATGCCAACCAATTATAAAAAAATACCAAAACTATACCATACCGTTATGAGCCAACTGGTATGGTTCGGTTGGTAATTGGTTTATGGCAAAATTTCTTATCCCTAGTTGAAACAAGGCGCTCAACAGCGTTGATCATATTAAGAGCCTAATAACATAGCATGATTTACATTTCATATCATATGACCATCAATGAGCTCATTATTTTGTGTGTGCATTTTCTAGTTATGAAAATTGACGATTTTTTTCCTTTTTTGTGGGTTTTCTTTTGCTATATATCAGTGACAGGGTTAGGTATATTGCAAGACAAGTTCAGTATATTACAGGAATGGACTGGTGACCCATGCCTCCCTTCTCCATTTACCTGGGACTGGGTCAATTGCAGTTCTGATATTACACCCCGCGTAACAGCACTGTAATTACTTTAATTTTTTTTCTAAGTAAACCCTTTTATTTTTATGTTAAATTTTCAATTTATATTATATTCATTAATTTGTAACGCACTTGAGGTTTTCAGGTATCTGAGTGGCTATGGCCTCTCTGGCCAACTTCCAGACTTCAGCTCCCTTGATGCTCTTCAGACAATGTAAGCTATCACTGAACACAGCTAATTAGTTGGTGAAAAGAAAATAATATAAACTGAAAAATATAATTAAATAAAAAAAGGAACCTGTTTAGATAGTTTTTCAGATTCTAACCATGTCACTTGCAAATTATTTTTTGAATTGCAGAGACATGCACAACAACAGCTTGGGTGGAGCCATTCCTGATTTTCTTGGCACCTTACCCAAACTAACCCAATTGTAATATTTCCCCAGAAAATGTCTCCTAGAAGATTATATTCTTGCTAATTTCTGTATAATTAACCATAAATTTTCTCCTCTATTAGGAATTTAGTAGACAATAAACTCAGTGGACCCATTCCCACCACAATTTCAACGAATAGCAAACTGAAATTAGTGTAAGTATACTTATTCCTTTTTCTCCCTTGAAGTAATATGGACAAATAGAATTGATAACAATTTTGTTTTAAAATATGAAAACTAGATCATATTATACGAGCTCCGATTTAGTGACATATTATTATCCGGTTAGTGTTCCTCAAGTTCTATTTTTCATTTTATTTAAACAGAAAAAGAGTTTAGAACCGGTTCTGTTTTTGCATATATATTTCTCTTTTTTCTTTGCTTTTGTGTTGACAGTTCGAACTTCTATTTTCTGGGGATGAAGGTCGTCGGGAAATCCTGATCTTTGTGCCGCCGGCGCGTCCTGTAAGACAATAATTCCAGCTGATAGTGATAATGGCTCTTCTAGTGGTGGTGGCAGCAGCAAGAAGAAAAGCAGCAAGCTACCGTTAATTATTGGAGTTACAGTTCCAGCTATCATTGTTTTTGTGGTCATTGTGGTAATCATAGTTTGTGTTATAAGCAGCGGTAACAGGAGAAGAGCGGCAATTGCAGCACACTATGCAGGTAATTAAGCATACAACCTAATCTCTGAGTATCATATTGTGTAATACATCATCGTTAAAAGAGGTAGTAAACCTAGGTAGCGACCTATATGTCCAATTAAAAGTAGCATGACTTATCACGTGACAAACAACTTTTCACCTACATTGATGATATTCTAAACTAATAACGTCTGATTAGTTTGCAATACCATCGTAGTGATGTATTGTAGTAAGTCTTGATTTTGTTAGTGGGGAAATCTTGAGTTGAAGAGTTTGACCGTGTGTCTTATCTAGCCACCTATAATAAGATGACCTCACATTAGCATTTACTTTTAACCTAGATTTCTACTGACAAGCATATCGACAAACATGTATTCGAAGTATCAATAGTATGACTAACGTGTCAGTAGTCAATAATATGTCGATATATATACTTACAAAATATTAAATGGTCCAAATAATCATTTAATTCAACAACCTGATAATTCTAGATTCTCTCATGTTAGTGTCATGATACATAATGACAAGCCATGTGGATTTACTCAATATTTTAGTAATTAGTCTATATGCTTGAAATTATGAACTATTGTGACTCCTATTTTTGTGCATTTTATAGGGCAACATGGTGGTGGCAACATGCCTAACGGCCAGCCACCACAAGGAGGGCCAATGGATCCCCAGATGGTGGGGAAATATGCAGAAGTAGCGATGAATCAGTTTGAGGTGAATATTCAAGGGCAAAGTGCCCCAACAACACCAGATCTAACACCTCAACAGAACGAAGAAAGGCCACTCTATTAAGTGGCTCGCCGTCGCCGGCCGGTCATCTTTTGTTTATAGTTGTGTCATGTGTAAGTCAAAATTGTATTCATACATAGTTGTGTTTTTTAATTTTGGGTTAATTACAAAAAACTACCTCAAGTATGGGTCAAATGACACTTTCATACCTCATCTTTTAAAATTGACAATGTCATACCTCATCTTACGAATTTGTGTCAATGTTATACCTTCCGTTAGTTTGGCCGTTTATTTCTCAGTTAAATGCTGACGTGGCTTGATCCGGGACCCATTTTTATTAAAAAATTAATAAAAAATTTATTAAAAACAAAAAAAATCATTTAATATTATTTAAATATTAAAATAATAATAAAAAGTACATAAAAAAATTAAAAACATTAAACATCATCTTCCTCTCCTTTCGTGCATCTCCCCCCTCTCTCTTCCCATCATCTTCCTGCAACCCAACAACCCAGCAACCCAGAAAAGAAGAAGGAGGAAAGAAGAAGAAGAAGAGAAAAAAAAAAAAAAAAACCCAAACCAAACCAAACCCAGTTCATCCCCCCTCCCCCACCACAAACTCAACCCCCTGCAACCTAGAAAGGAGCAGGAAGAAGAAGGAAACAAAAAAAAAAAAAAAAAAAAAAAGGAAACCCAGTTCGTCCCTTGCAGAAGAAGAAGAAGAGGGAAGAAGAGGGAGGAAGAAGAAGAGAGAAGGGAAAAAAAAGAAAAAAAAGCAGCAAACCCGTCCCTCCCACCCAACCCCACCCCCCCCAACCTAACCCGCAGAACAAGAGGGAAGCAGAAGAAAGAGAAGAAGAAGAAGAAAAAAAAAAAAAAACCCAGTTCGTCCCCTGCAGAAGAAGAAGAAGAAGAAGAAGAGGGAAGAAGAGGGAAAGAAGAAGAGGGAAGAAAAGAAAAGAAAAAAAAAAAAAAAAAAAAAAAAAATACCCAGTTCGCCGCCTGCAGAAGAAGAAGAAGAAGAAGAGGGAAGAAAAAAAAAAAAAAAAAAAAAAAACCCAATTCGCCCCCTGCAGAAGAAGAAGAAGAGAGAAGAAAAAGAAAGAAAAAAAAAATCGAGTTTGTCCCCTGCAGAAGAGGGAAGAAGAAGAGGGAAGAAGAGAGAAGAAAAAGAAAAAAAAAAAAAAACCCACTTCGTCCCCCTGCAGAAGTAGAAGAAGAAGAAGAAGAAGAAGAAGAGGGAAGAAGAGGGAAGAAGAAGAAGAAGAGAGAAGAACAAAAAAAAAAACAAAAAAACAAAAAAAAAAAAAAAGCCCACGCCCAGTTCGTCTGCAGAAGAAGAAGAAGAAGAAGAGGAGGGAAGAAGAGGGAAGAAGAAGAAGAAGAGAGAAGAAAAAAAAAGGATTTTTATTATTTTAATATTTAAATAATATTAAATGATTTTTTTTGTTTTTAATAATTTTTTTATTAATTTTTTAATAAAAATGGGTCCCGGATCAAGCCACGTCAGCATTTAACTGAGAAATAAACGGCCAAGCTAACGGAAGATATAACATTGACACAAATTCGTAAGATGAGGTATGACATTGTCAATTTTAAAAGATGAGGTATTAAAGTGTCATTTGACCCAAACTTGAGGTAGTTTTTTGTCATTAACCCTTTAATTTTTAATTTTATTTGTTTCCCTCCATCAATAAGAAGTGTCGAATAAATTGCGGTTTCACAAGCTAGCTAGATGCTGGAATTTCTGAACTTGCCACAAAGTTCAAACATAATTTAAGCTTTACACTCAATTCTACCTTCTAAACGACTTATATTAATCTGGTTACCACAAGGTTAGGTCTGGCAATTCCTGACACGACCCGATAACTCGACACGACACGATACGAAATTAACAGGTGTTCGGGTCGACACGATAACGAATCGGGTCGTTATCAGGTAACCCGATAACAACCTGTTAAGATAACGGGTTGATTCGGGTATACACGTGGGTAACACAATACATGATAAGAAAAATATTATTTTTATAATTTTATAACCCTAAAAAAATACTGTAATAATTATATACATTAATTTAACAATTTTATATCCCTAAAAACTATAATAAAAAAATATATATATATATATATTAAATTAACTATAAAGTCTATAATAATTATATATACTATAATAATTATACCCCCAAAATATTAACTATCTATAATAATTATATAATTATATATATATATATATATTAAATTTTGAATTAAATTTTATAAAAACTATAATAATTATTAATTAATATGCATGATGCATCCATTGATTTGATTCCATTCCATTCATGTCGCCCTTTTTGAAGAAAATGGAGGGAAAATGAAAATGATAAGAAAAGTTGAAAATGAAACAAAAAAGTGAGGGAATTAAGGAAAGATGTTGGAGGGAAAAGTAAAAATTATAAGAAAAGTTGAAAAGGAAACAAAAAAGAAAGGGAAAAATGAAAATTAATAGAAGTGGTAAGAAATTTTTTTTTTTTTTTAAGTTATTAACTTTTTATCACACATGTCACATCCCGGTTCGGGGCGGATCACTTCCCGGGCCCGCTCCACCAGTGTAGCACGATATTGTCCGCTTTGGGCTTACCATTCCCTCACGGTTTTGTTTTTGGGAACTCACGAGCAACTTCCTAGTGGGTCATCCATCATGGGATTGCTCTAGCCCCCTTCTCGCTTAACTTCGGAGTTCTTACGGAACCCGAAGCCAGTGAGCTCCCAAAAGGTCTCGTGCTAGGTAGGGATGTGAATATACATATAAGGATCACTTCCCTAAACGATGTGGGATGTCACAATCCACCCTCCTTATGGGTCCGACGTCCTCGTCGGCACACACGCGACCAGGGTTAGGCTCTGATACCAAATTGTCACATCCCGGTCCGAGACGGATTACTTCCCGGACCCGCTCCACCAGCGTAGCACGATATTGTCCGCTTTGGGCTTACCATTCCCTCACGGTTTTGTTTTTGGAAACTCACGAGCAACTTCCCAGTGGGTCACCCATCATGGGATTGCTCTAACCCCCTTCTCGCTTAATTTCGGAGTTCCTACGGAACCCGAAGCCAGTGAGCTTCCAAAAGGCCTCGTGCTAGGTAGGGATGGGAATATACATATAAGGATCACTCCCCTAGACGATGTGGGATGTCACAATACATATGACATATATCACTATTTTTATAATGACACACGTGATGTACTACTCCGTGTACCAGTCAATTATACGTACAAAATAAATAAATTTAAATCTACTTAATAAATAAATATATATATCTATATACACCATTGGAACTTGATGGGATACGAATTCTCCGAAACTAATTTGAACGATCTCAACCGTCAAACTTGTTTGTATATGCTTTAAAATCACATCACCAAAAAATAAAAAAAAACAAACTTTCAAAGATCAAGTAACGTGACAAAGCTTTTCAACGGTTATAAACGAAAAATCACGATTTAACGGTTATTTTAACTTCGATTTTGATGATTTTTTATAGCTACACTTCTTGACCCTATATGAATACAATGAATGAATTTGATCTTCAATTTAAAATATTTACACAAGTGAATACTACAAAATCTTATGTTATACTTGATGAAAGTATAAATAAACTCTAAGTGTTAGTTAATCTATTGTTTTTATGGGATACAAATTCTCTTAAACTAATTTCAACGATCCCAACTATCAAACTTTTTATATATGCTTTGAGATCACATCAGCAAAAAATCACAAAAAACAAAGATTCAGAGATCAAATAACGGGACAAAACTTTTCGACGGTTATAAATGAAAAATCACGATCTAACGGTTATTTTAACTCCTATTTTGATGATTTTTTACAGGTACACTCCTTGACCCTATATGAATACAATAATGAATTCGATCTTCAATTTAAAATATTTACACAAGTGGATACCACAAAATCTTATGTTATACTTAATGAAAGTATAAATAAACTCTAAGTGTTAGTCAATCTATCGTTTTGATGGGATACGAATTCTCCAAAACTAATTTCAACGATTCAAACCGTCAAACTTGTTTGTATATGCTTGGAGATCACATCAGCAAAAAATCACAAAAAAAAAACATTCAGAGATCAAGTAACGGGACAAAGCTTTTCGACGGTTATAAACAAAAAATCACGATTTAACGGTTATTTTAACTCTGATTTGGATTATTTTTTACAGCTACACTCCTTGACCCTATATGAATACAATGAATGAATTCGATCTTCAATTTAAAATATTTACACAAGTGGATATCACAAAATCTTATGTTATACTTAATGAAAGTATAAATAAATTCCAAGTATTAGTCAATCTATCATTTTGTTGGGATACGAATTTTCCAAAACTAATTTCAATGATCCAAACCGTCAAACTTGTTTGTATATGCTTGGAGATTACATCAACAAAAAATCACAAAAAATAAACATTTAGAGATTAAGTAACGGGACAAATCTTTTCGACGGTTAAAAACAAAAAATCACGATTTAACGGTTATTTTAACTCTGATTTTGATGATTTTTTACAGGTACACTCCTTGAGCCTATATGAATACAATGAATGAATTCGATCTTCAATTTAAAATATTTACACAAATTGATACAACAAAAGTTTATGTTATACTTAACGAAAGTATAAATAAACTTTAAGTGTTAGTCAATCTATCGTTTTAATGGGATACGAATTCTCCAAAACTAATTTCAACGATCTAAACCGTCAAACTTGTTTGTATATGCTTGGAGATCACATCAGCAAAAAATCACAAAAAACAAACATTCAGAGATCAAGTAACGGGACAAAGCTTTTCGACGGTTATAAACGAAAAATCACGATTTAACGGTTATTTTAACTCCGATTTTGATGATTTTTTACAGCTACACTCCTTGACCCTATATAAATACAATGAATGAATTCGATCTTCAATTTAAAATATTTACACAAGTGGATACCACAAAATCTTATGTTATACTTAATGATAGTATAAATAAACTAAGTCTTAGTCAATCTATCGTTTTGTTGGGATACGAATTCTCCAAAACTAATTTCAACGATCCAAACCGTCAAACTTGTTTGTATATGCTTGGAGATCACATCAACAAAAAATCACAAAAAACAAACATTCAAAGATCAAGTAACGGGACAAAGTTTTTCGACGGTTATAAACGAAAAATTACGATTTAACTGTTATTTTAACTCCGATTTTGATGATTTTTTACAGGTACACTCCTTGACCCTATATGAATACAATGAATGAATTTGATCTTCAATTTAAAATATTTACACAAGTAGATACCACAAATCTTATGTTATACTTAATAAAAGTATAAATAAACTCTTAAGTGTTAGTCAATCTATCGTTTTGTTGGGATACGAATTCTCCAAAACTAATTTCAACGATCCAAACCGTCAAACTTGTTTGTATATGCTTGGAGATCACATTAACAAAAAAATCACAAAAAACAAACATCCGAGATCAAGTAACGGGACAAAACTTTTCGACGGTTATAAACGAAAAATCACGATTTAACGGTTATTTTAACTCTGATTTTGATTATTTTTTACAAGTACACTCCCTGACCCTATATGAATACAATGAATGAATTTGATCTTCAATTTAAAATATTTACACAGGTGGATACCACAAAATCTTATGTTATACTTAATGAAAGTATAAATAAGCTCTAAGTGTTAGTCAATCTATCATTTTGTTGGGATACGAATTCTCCAAAACTAATTTCAACGATCCAAACCGTCAAACTTGTTTGTATATGCTTGGAGATTACATCAACAAAAAATCATAAAAAACAAACATTCAGATATTAAGTAACGGGACAAAGCTTTTCAACGGTTATATACGAAAAATCACGATTTAACGATTATTTTAATATATTTTTATATGGTATAATATTATTATTTTATTTCTTTTCATAATTATTTTGATAAACTTCTCATAATTTGAATAATTTTTAATGTTTGGTTTTTCTATACTTAGTTTATGCGGAAGAGAGTTTTAACGTGGAAAACCTTACTGAAAACATCTTTAACATAACTCTTCAAGGCAATAGATCAAGCCAAAGTTTCAATACAATTTCATGATGATCGATGTAAATTGAAGATTTTGTAGATAGAGGTGTAAACTTTTGAAAAAGACTTACAATCTTGAAAACCAAAACTCTTTCATTTTGCATATCCTTGCACATTTAATATTTGTAATAGATTAGTAGTGTATGTATTATTTTTTTATTAGGCTCTTATTTTCGAGTGTAGATATAGTACTTAAATGACAAATGTTTTAATGTTTTGAAGTAATATTTATGTAGCAATGTGTGGTATGTGCAAATTTAAATTTTTTGTTTTCTTCTTAACGGGTCATAACGGGTCGGGTCACTTTACCCGTTGGGTAGAGTGACTTGACATGTTCAGGACCCGTTAAGATAACGGGTGTGATATGACACGACCCGTTAAAATAACAGGTGTTACACGAAAACGACACGAACACGACAGACATGACCCGTTCTCCAGGCCTACACACGGTGACTATTTAGAGTGTCAATAATATTCGCAAATGAAAAAGCATTACAAAAAAGTTACATTCTCTAATTTTTCTCCAGTAGTACACAACACCGATTGAAAATATAATATCTAATTGTTGTAGAAATTAAATCTAATGGCTAAAACACCCATAACATTGATTGTTTTGTATTTCATCCTCAAAACCATTACAGAAGATGATTTGTTCATCCAGTGCATTCTTCGACACAATTTATGCAACTTTATGCGAGTTAAGGGATTGGGGAGTTCCGAGGTCGTTACCTTCAATTAAAAAAAAGGGATTGGAGAGTTGGAGAAATAGGTGAAGTGTGTTTAAATGAGAAGAGATCCTTTCCGGATCTCTTTCACCAAGACCACATGATCAAGTAATCCGGAACTTTGAAATTTCATCAAACGACCTACCTGTTTTGACCCCTTAAATGCTATAATAATTTTTTGCCGTTAGATGAAATTTCAAAGACTCAGATCATTTGATCCGGTAATCTTGGTAGAAGAGATCCGAAAAAGATCTCTTCTCGTATTGACATGAGTGAGATGGTAGCAAGAAGGTGCTTATGCCGCAACAGTGGCCCTTATAGGCCTAGCCGAAAAGGGGCAGCACTCTTCACTTCAATAGCAGATCACCTGCTAAAAAGCCCACTGGGATAGTAACAGCTTTCTCTTAATTTTCGATTGTCGGTTGAATGAGCTGAAGAGGGTCAAATGACATAAATTTACATGAGATGTGTGGAAGGTAAAAAAGGTGTGTAGATAGCAACACTCTTGAGATATTCTATGGAAAACATGAATATGCTTTGTTAAAAAATTCTATGCAGATGATCCTTGTATCCTTGCACAATTCAATGTGCTGAGAATACAGTTTGGTGCATCAATTATTAGAGTATAATTGGTTGAAAATTTGAAAAAAAAATTCAAAACAATTATAATATGACACTTGATGTATATACCTGTATTTCTGACTGTTTTTTCCTAAAAAAAAAAAAGATCTTCCCGAGAAAAACTATTTTAAATAAAACTTCTAAATTACAACTAAAGTCAAGAAATCAAGTATACCACCTTAATATATAAGAATTGAAGATTTTTTCACAACAAAAATTATGCTTTTATTCCCGATTTTTATCTTATGATGTTTTATCTAACAAAAAATGTTTTTGCCAGTTAATATTACAATCTAGTGATATATATATTTTTTTTAAGTTAGAGGTTTTAGGTCAATTATCGTCAAAGACGAATTTAAACTATATTATTGCTACTCAATTGTGAGACTTAGCCTAATCCCGTACTTCTTAATATACATTACATCAGTTGTTAAAAAAAAAAAAAATGTTTTATAAGCAAAAATTTATTTTCATTTCGTTATAAAAGTAAAAAAATTACAACTTTTGTTTTGGGCAATAGAAACAACCACAATCGACAATTGGCAATCGAGATTCTCCTCACTAAATTACCATTTTCCTTTATTACCCTGCACCCAGGCCCACCTAAATTATCAGATCCAACAGTCACCCGACAGCCACAGACTGCGGCCCACTCCACCACACGTACTCGCCGCCGCATACGATCTTTTCTCTTCTCCCTACACCGAACTTTATCATCGAAAAATCTCGACATTTTCTTTCTGCTCTGACGTTCTCCTCTTCTCTCTTTAGGGCAATCTAACTCGCTGTTTGACTCAGACCTCCAAACCCTCGCTCTCGCTGATCTGCTCCCTCAGGTACTAACTCTCTCCTCTCTCTCTCCGACCCGGACTCGATCCCGACTCGGTCCGAGTTCGTTCCTCTTTTGTGGATCCTCGCGCCTGTGACTGTTGAGGAAATTTTGGCTTTGGTGCCCTAGCAACATCGCTCTCTCTCCTAGGGTTTTTGGGAGAGGTTTTTGATTTTAGGATTTTAACATCGAAATGACTGAGGCAAGTGTGCGTTGCGTTGCATTTTGCTTGGCTGTCGAGAAAATTTGGATTAATGAAGAAACCAGAAAGTATTGGAGTTTATGATTTAAGTGTTAGTTTTTGTATTCGTTATAATTTATGGCGTGAGATCTTTTCCTTTCTTTTTTTATTTTTAAATTTTCGTTTTAGTCTCAGAGAAGAAAATTAAACTGCTAATTTACTGGATATGAATATTTTAGCGATTGAAAATGGGGTAGTTTGTGGAACGTCTCGAATTATGAGTTAATCTTTGGTGAAGCATATTACAACATTCCGGTGTCGTGTTTTGATTTTGAAATGGTGTTAGATGTTTTTGAAAATCTTTTCAGTGAGTTAAAGTGCATTTGAAATTGGGAAGCAGATGGTTAAGTCTGTGGGAATCTGAGAAAGTTACTGGAGAACTCTGTAATTTTCTTCTTGGGATTGCTCACCTTTAAGATATTGTATAGTTTACCTTTTCATTTTATGGAACTTGTTATAGTAATTGATAGTTTCATTTGCATTTGGGAAGTCGAGAGTACATAAAAAATCTGGACACCTTATGCTGCAAGAGATACATTGCATTAGTAATTTAGTTAGTCATTGCAAAATTAATATGTAGAAGATTTTGGGTTTCTGTAAAGCTGATTATAGTGTGTCAATTCCTTGCCTAAGAAAACCCAGTTTGGGACTTAAGAACAACGGTTTGTACCTTGTGGTCTCAGGTTAGAAACCCCAAGGTACCTACCTTGCAATGACTAGTGTTTTATTCCCCCAAAGATTGTAGGGGTAGGCAGTGGATCCAGTTTAGAAGCTGTGTCAGCAAGGTTGACATGTTGAGTCCTGGGTTTTAAAAGAAATGAAATAAATACTTGTACCGTACCATAATCTCTCATATGTGTGTTTGTGTGTGTTGGTTGTGTATCTGTGTGGAATTATTTTGTACTAAAGTTGATGCCAAGTTATTGAATTATTATGGATGCATCTGTAGGCTATTTGTCAACAAAGAAGATTTATCAAGTTGTCCTTTTCAGGCTATAGGTGATTTGTTAACAGAGAAGATATATCAAGTTGTTCGTACAAGGAAGGGTTATTTCTCGGCAAGGAAGCAAGGAATGCGTTATTGCATGACCTTTTGATGCTCATGCAATGTCGGGTTTACTTAATGTACAGTCTTTTGTCCATATCACTTCTCTACAGTAAAATTTGTTTATAAGATATTAAGATTGTCTTCTTGACTCAAAATGTTATCTTTTTCCCAACAAGTCTGTCTAATCATTTAAGGTTTTGGATCGTTTAATGATTGAACTCTGGATTTGTTTTTGAAAGAAATGTGTCATTTGTCTGTTCATGTATCTTTCCAAGCACTTGCACTTATACACGGCTTTTTTCTCCTTCAATTTTAACATTGTCGTGAAATGCTCGTTAGGATTTGCACTTTATTTGCAAATATTTTATGGTCAGACCATGATGCTGTATGCTTTTGTTTCTAAATTTTTGGTGATTTCATGCATGTCTATTGTTTATTAGTGTTATGGTTTGCATGATGAACTATAATTATTTTTGCAGTATACGAGAATTGTTAAAATATTGAATAGTTTTTCTAATTTTATGTTTTAGACAGAATGGTGCCAAATATTGTATTCCTTGCAGTTATTGTTGCAGTCGTGATTTTTAGGATTACGAGGAATTTAAAGTCTCTAGTGTTGATATGTGTTTTGTGTTTCATATGTGTTGTATAATTTGTTCATTTATGACATGAAACCTAATTTGTTTTTGGTTGCAGTCTTCTCTAAACGGATCAGCCTCAAATCTCCCAGACAGTAGTGGGCGATTTGCGTCATCTTTCTCTGGTCAATCTGGTGCAGCTTCTCCTGTTTTTCATCACTCAGGTGGGTTACTATTGCTTGAGTTTCTTGTGTTAGTGTCAATGTTAGTGAAATTTCAAGTTTCTTTCTGCAGGAAGTATGCAGGGATTGCATAATATTCATGGGAGCTTCAATGTTCCCAACATGCCAGGTACATTAACATCAAGAAACTCAACAATAAATAATGTTCCTTCTGGTGGAGTCCAACAACCAGCTGGAAGCCTCTCTGGCGGACGATTCACATCAAATAACCTTCCTGTTGCTTTGTCTCAGGTACATGGGATATGTATTTCGTATGCTGATTGTAGTTTTGAGAGTAGTGACATAATCGATGGACCTCTCTCTCTGCCTCTCTCTGCCTCTCTCTGTCATTCTTTGTCTTGTATTTTACTCTTCTTCCATATTTTCCTTAAAAAAAAAAACTGTTTTTGCAGTTATCTCATGGAAGCTCCCATGCACATTCAGGAGTCACTAATAGAGGAGGTATAAGTGTAGTAGGAAACCCTGGATTTAGTAGTAGCACAAATGGAATTGGCGGTTCTATTCCTGGGATTCTCCCTACATCTGCTGCAATTGGTAACCGGAGTGCTGTTTCAGGATTGGGCGTGTCCCCTATTTTGGGAAATGCAGGTCCTCGGATTACAAGTTCCATGGGAAACATGGTTGGTGGGGGAAACATTGGGAGGAGTATTAGCACTGGTGGAGGCTTGTCGGTGCCTGGTCTTGCTTCTCGTCTGAATTTAAGCGGAAATAGTGGATCTGGAAGTTTAACTGTACAAGGGCAAAATCGCTTGATGAGTGGCGTGCTACCACAAGGTATATTGCCTTCCTTATGGAATTAGTTCTTTTCGTGCTTTATAACTATAGTTAGGCCTTCTGCAGTGGTTAAGGTGAGTTTGATTCCTATAACGCAATTACTACAATGGTATGAGTTTGATAGACGTGAGTTATATCTATTAGTTGCAGAATCCGTCCAATTTTTATTCTCATATTGGTTATTCCATTTTCTTTCAGAACGTTTGTCATTGATTGTATAGGAATCAAACTCATGAGTTCAATATATTGAGCTCAGAGTTGGAATCACGCTCATAGAACTCAAATTTTTTGGACTATTGTATGAATTTGATTCCTACAAAATTGGAAACAAACTCAATTTTATCAGCCTACTGTGGAAGGCCTTAGCTATGAGACTCTTGACTTAGGTTCTAGTAAGATTTGATGTTTGAAATGAATTTGAGCTCTGGTTCACGATTTGTTATAAGATTTCGTTTGCTTATTAATTTGGTAATCAATGCAAATACTATAATTTTTTTTAATACCTTGGTGGATTCTGCTGAACTGTTGTAACACAGTTTGGTGTAGTTCCTTAGTTTTTCGGTTTGAATAGCAGTCCAAGAACTAGCAGGCTCAGCTGTATTGGTTGTTATTGCATATGGATGTCTGGTGCTGAAATGAAATTGTTTTATCATTTTATCAAATTTTGCTTATGGAATCTTCCTGTACATAATTTTCTGGTTTCAGGGTCTCCGCAAGTAATTTCGATGCTAGGAAATTCTTACCCTAATGCTGGTGGTCCACTTTCTCAAAGCCATGTCCAAGTGAATAATTTGAGCTCGATGGGAATAATGAATGATGTGAATTCTAATGACAGTTCTCCTTTTGACATCAATGATTTCCCTTCATTAACAAGTCGTCCTAGTTCTGCGGGAGGGCCTCAGGGGCAGTTGGGTTAGTAAAGAAATATGATGCAGTTTTGGTTGCATCCTATACAGTAATTGGAATATAATATACAGAAATTTTTTTTAGGTTCACTACGAAAACAAGGCCTTGGTGTTAGTCCTATTGTTCAACAGAACCAAGAGTTCAGCATCCAAAATGAGGACTTTCCAGCTTTACCAGGATTTAAAGGTGCGATATATTCATATATAAGAATATTTGTTTTTGCAGTTGCATAATTTAAATTTAACCAAGACTAGAGTTTGAAATTTAATATTTTGAGAAATGTTTCTTCGGAAGGTGATTTTCAGATGTTAGTAGTCTTTGACCTGTCATTTTTTTTTGGTGATTTTACATTTTTATTTCCAAGTTTTAGAAGATTGAGGGTATTCTGAATTTTCATTCAACTTCATCTCTCTCTCTCTCTCTCAAACACACACACACACACACACACACACCCACACCCACCACACACACACTCTCTCTCTCTCTCTCTCTCAAACATATATATCCCCAAATGTGATTAACATGCTCCCAAAACTATATGAAATAGAAGAATCGGAAAGGAGTTTTGCTCTTCTAGTCAATTGCTCCTACCTCCACTATATTATCTTGAAAGAAATCCTTCTCTTGTGTTTCAAAAATTAAATTAGTTACTAATCTATGAAAATAGTGGACAGAATTCCTAAATGACTTGCCATTTTGCTAGTATGCTGACCTCTTCACAAAATAATGTAGCCTCCATATATACTTGATATGTTCATCCTTTAATTTCTACCTAATTTATCCTACCATCCCCCATTGTGTTCTTTAGTTGTGTATGAGGAAAGTGCATTACAATTGTCGGGGACAGAGGTAGACTTGTGATAATGGATTGGTTTTGGGGCTTTTATTCTTTTTTCTCTTTGGTGGGTTGGTGTGGTTGAGTGGATGGAGAATTGTGGAAGGATGGATAGAAGGGCACCCTTTGAGCTGAGGAACTAGGTGGTGTCAGATAACCATGGGTGCCAATATATCTTTCATCTACCGTTTTTTTTTTGTTACAACTGAAGGGATGTAATCATGTAACCCTTGACCTATCATACTCCTAAACCATTTCCTCCTCCCTCACTACTTAGGATAACCCCAAGGACTTAGCGTTATGTCATTTTTACCACATATACATACTGCTTGAATAGTTGAACAACATTCCTGTAGCGGAGGCTGCTGGCCCACTTGCATTTTTGACCTTATTATTAGATCTTCAGCAGGTGGTGATGCTGAATATGGGATCAATATGCACCAGAAAGAACAACTCCATGACAATGCTGTGTCGATGATGCAATCTCAGCACTTCCCAGTGGGTTCTAAGCTTTAAATCAAAGAAGAGTCTTTTCCCCCCTTCCCCTTGGATTATTACTTGCAGCAAATTGCTCTAAGCCCTTATATCTATGTATATTGTTTTGCAGATGGGACGGTCCTCAGGATTTAACTTGGGGGGAACTTATTCTTCTCATAGGCCACAACAGCAACAACATGCTCCATCAGTCAGCAGTAGTGGTGTCTCGTTTTCACAAGTAAACAATCAGGATCTTCTCCATATGCATGGTTCAGACATATTCCCATCATCACATTCAACTTATCATTCACAGGTCTGGTAGTTTGGTTTCACAAATTATTCTTTTTGTTATAATGGGGTTTCACTGTGGGGATAGATTGTATGGTGATTTTATTCTTATGGTGTCATTCAACGTGGATTGGAAAACATATTCTTATGATTGTAGGTATTATATCTAATGATTTGATTCAGAATGATTTGTTGGTCCAATAAAGTCGATTCTAGTGCATTGGGAAAGTTGAATGGTTTTTTATCCTCAGATCGGGAAAAGCTTGAGTTAAAAGCATTTATTTAAATTCTCTAGTAATTGTGGGATCTAACATCTAAAACTTTTGATTCAGACTAGTGGAGGACCTCCTGGCATTGGATTAAGACCTCTGAATTCTGCCAATTCAGTTTCTGGTATGGGTTCATATGACCAGCTTATTCAGCAGTATCAACAACAAAATCAATCCCAGTTTCGGCTGCACCAGATGTCAGCTGGCAATCAATCGTTTAGGGATCAGGGAATGAAATCCATGCAGTCAGCGCAATCTGCTCCAGACCTATTTGGTTTGCTTGGATTGTTAAGTGTCATAAGGATGAGTGATCCTGATCTTACATCCCTTGCACTTGGAATTGATTTGACAACACTTGGATTAAACTTGAATTCAACAGAAAACCTTCACAAGACTTTTGGTTCCCCATGGTCTGACGAGCCAGCTAAGGGTGATCCAGAGTTTAGTGTTCCACAATGTTACTATGCTAAACAACCGCCTGCACTACATGTGAGCTGTTCTTTTTATTAAAAATCATTTTTTAAATTCAATCTTCTTCATGCATATTGTGCCTCTGTGCTCTAAACTCACTTTGGTGGCTGCAGCAAGGGTATTTTTCAAAGTTTTCCGTGGAAACGTTGTTCTATATCTTTTACAGGTGCTTCTTGTTGGACCTCTCAAGTTATTTTCAATTTTCAAAGTATTGAACTCACGGAGTCATTCTTTTTTGTTTGCAGCATGCCCAAAGACGAGGCCCAATTATATGCTGCCAATGAACTGTAAGCGTTCATTTGTTTATAAATTTGTATTATTTCCCTTATATAAAAAGTTTAAAAACCCCATAATATGCGTACGTTTGTCCACTTAAGAGCTTGTAGTGATGGAATACTCTTGACCTCTTAACAGTTTCTTTGAGATCATGTTTTAAATCCTATGTGCCCTTCTTTTTACGACATAAGAGTGTTTAATGTTCAGCAATATATATAAACAAGCCTTGATTGGTGTGTACTAAAATGTTGTATGACATTTGTTGTTGGCAGCAATAATAGAGGCTGGTTTTATCACAAGGAACACCGCCTATGGTTCATAAGAGTACCCAACATGGAGCCAGTTGTGAAGACCAACACGTTTGAGAGAGGATCTTATCACTGCTTTGATCCCAATACCTTTGAAACTATCCGAAAGGTAAACTGATTGAATTATATTTCGTGCATTTTATCCTAACTTGACAAATTGTAGTCCCCTGAGTTGAACCTATATTTTATGCGCAGGATAATTTTCTTGTGCATTACGAGTTGTTGGAGAAGAGACCGGTGTTACCACAGCATTGATGGTCTTAATGTTTTAGAATGTAAAGTTTCAGTTGACGGATGTCATTCATTAGAACGTAATTCAGTTTCTCGTATCAATGTTCCTTCAATTTAGCAATTGTAAGCAATTGTCTTATACACCTTATTGCCGTGTTCAGCTAATCAGCTTCTTACCCTTCTGTTTTTACCAATTTAAGCGACTGCTCGAACGATAACTGTTGTCTGAAGTAGCTGCTGCTTTGACGCTGGGCTGCAAGGTTTAAGCATTGGAGGTAAAATTTGTTACTTAACAGTAGTTTGATTTTTAAAAGGGTCAACTGATTGGTTGAAATTTTGCTATTAAAGTGCTTGTATGGACAAAAGTGTTTTGTAAAATTTCAACCATTGTTAGAAGCATTGTTTGAAGTTTTGAGTATCTCCTTGGTGCTTTATACAGGGAAGTGAGTTTTGCACGCTTTTGTCACCGGCTCACCCCCTGTTTATTTTTGGTCCTTGAATTGAATAAAATTAACGGCGAATTATTTTTTCCAGAAAAAAAGATCAAAGGAGAATTAAAAGCAAAAATAAACAGGAATTTATAGAAACAAAAAACAGCGGAAATTATTTCCCTTTATACGTTGAATTGTCTAGAGTGGCCTTCAATGAAAAGTTAGAGAGGCAATCTTTGGATTATATTTCTGAAGACTGATTATTGAGTCGAGTAATTCTAAGACAAACACAAAGTTCATATAAGTTTGTTTGGCTAGAGATTTTTTAAGCCGTTTGGTAATTATTTTGTTTTCAGTTTTAAATAGGAAATTGTTATTGGTATTTTAAATTTATTATTCTACATTCCAAACTTTCTATATTTAGAAAGAAAATACATTTGTAAGGAGTGTAGAATAAGATTTTTTGAGTGCCAATTTCTCTTTAAATATTTTGAGTTTTCAAAATTCAACTTTTATTTTTTTCTGAAACTAGAACTTGAAAAGATTATCAAACGGGCTCTTAGTTATCACACAATGAGTGAGAGAGATGTAATTGGTTTGTTGGCTGCTTTGTGTGGCCTCTTAACGTCCGGTGATCCTAAGCTACGTTATGGGATTCTGGGATTTGGAGTTTAACGAAGCACTACCATCGGAGCAATGTGCCTGGTTATGGAATAACCCGGAGGATTTTCGGGCTAGGGTTCTCCAGGCGAAATACTTTCGTTGAGCAGACTGCGTCCAGAGGATACCGTCCATCCTTGGGCTTGGGTAGTTTGTTGGGAGGAAGTTGTTGCGTCAAGGTTTGAAGTGGCTTGACAAGTCTGGTTGCTTGCGACTTGTTACATTTGCTTGTTCTTTGGAAAATATACCAACACTTTTGTTCAAAAACAGCACAACAAGAAGGTGGGAGAAAAAGCACACACACGCACACACAAGGTATACAAGCATCAAAACGAATTAAAGATGATGATGATACTAATCAAATGACAGTCGGATTCTAGAAGCATACGAGAGCAGGTCCTCGCTGCTTTCGATTATGGTCATGACGTCTTCTTTCAATGACAAGGACGCTTCTATGCCATCACCATCTCTCCTGTCACTTGAACAAATTAAACCATTGGATGGTTGAGACGTTCCCCATGATGGCTTTCCCCATCCGAAATTGGTTTCATACAACGGAAACCTGCACCAGCTGCTGCAAGTATACATTTCTATATCTCTGCTCAACAAAAGTGTCATATCCCTACCCGGGCTCCACCACATCCTGGGCTTGACTCTGTTGTAACACGATATTGTCCGCTTTAGGCCCCGACCATGCTCTCACGGTTTTGTTTTTGGGAACTCACGTGAGAACTTCCCAATGGGTCACCCATCCTGGGATTGCTCTCGCGCGACTCTGCCGTAACACGATATGGCCCGCTTTGGGCCCCGACCATGCCCTCACAGTTTTGTTTCTGGGAACTCACGCGAGAACTTCCCAATGGGTCACCCATCCTGGGATTGCTCTCGCGCGAACTCGCTTAACTTCAGAGTTCTGATGAACTCTGAAGCCAGTGAGTCCCCAAGAGGCCTCGTGCTATATGGAGGTGGGCATGCACATATAAGGCATAGAGGATCCTCTCCCCTGGACGATGTGGGATCTAACAATCCACCCCCCTTAAGGGCCTGACGTCCTCTTCGGCACACTTCCGGCCAGAGATTGGCTATAATACCAAATTGTAACATCCCGACTCAGGCTCTACCACATCCAGGGCTCAACTCTGCCGGAGTTCATCGAAACTCTGAAGTTAAGCGAGTTCGCGCAAGAGCAATCCCAAGATGGGTGACCTACTGGGAAGTTCTCATGTGAGTTCTCAGAGACAAAACCGTGAAGGCGTGGTTGGTGCCCAAAGCGGACAATATTGTGCTACTGCGGAGTTGAGTCCGGGATGTGATGGAGCCCAGGTTGGGATGTGATAATTTGGTATCAGAGTCAATCCCTGGCCAGAAGTGTGTTGACGAGGACGTTGGGCCCCTAATGGGGGGTCGATTGTTAGATCCCACATCGCCCAGGGGAAAGGATCCTCTATGCCTTATATGTGTATGCCCACCTCTATATAGCACGAGGCATTTTGAGGACTCACTGGCTTCGGAGTTCATCGGAACTCTGAAGTGAAGCGAGTTCGCGCGAGAGCAATCTCAGGATGGGTGATCCATTGGGAAGTTCTCGTATGAGTTCTCAGAAACAAAACCGTGAGGGCGTGGTCAGGGTCCAAAGTGGACAATATCGTGCTACAGTGGAATCGAGCCCGAGTCGGGATGTGACAAAAAGACCCGTAGACCTTTTGATGGTTTGACATACTTCCTCACCATTGACTCCATTTAGATGCTTTTCCTTATATTCCTCAATCCCCTTCCTGAGTTTACCAACCAAGCTCTCGAGTTTTACTTCGCTCTCTGCTGTGGTCAATGTTGCAGCGTACCACACGAAATTCCCCCGTGTGTTTTCTGTCACAGACTGCCGCCATCTTTTGCGCATGTTCAAGGTTGCACACCACATAGATGGCTTCATAAGACCAAACTTCGATCTTCATGCTTGTATTAGGCTTTTCCAAATGACTGCCGATACTACTTTAACACGTGTTGGCTTTGGCACTATGGAGCTAGTAGCCTTAGACTTGAGAGCAGAAATTTTCGAAGCATCAAACACAAATCTCCTCGTCGCGTGTCTCTCCATAGAAAATGTCACAGGAGCGCCTAGTGAGTCGAAGGAATCAAGGGATAGGGCAAGAGAAGCTGCAATACCGAATTCCTTGGGAAGCAGTACGTGGTGATCAGTAGTAGTACTACTGGCTAAGCCAAAAGCAAGTGTAGCCCAACATTTGATGAATGTGGCAGTTGTAAAAGCATCGGCGGCTTTATGGTAAATGCTGACCCCGATTGTTAATCCGCCAAATTCAAATAAGTTGGCTTGGACTAGCACAAGATATCCTGTCTCTGCTTGTGTGGACATACAATCAGTCGGAAGCAATTGTTTCAGGATCTCAAAATTGGGGTTTTCCAAAATCCTCGATACAGGACAGTTCACTTGGGCTTCAAGAAATGCAGCCCCACAATCATTGCAACTGATTGAAACATTATATTTGAATTCTCCGGCGAAGGGGTAGAATCGAGTGAGGGCTTCAGACAGTGATTTCTTTAGAAGGTTGGATCTTTTGGCAAACAAAGAACGATGATCGATATTTTTGACCTGGCCATTGTCGTTGTTATTGTTGTTAGGATAGAAGAAAAGTACTGGGATATAAATTTCAGGTTGATACTGATAAAAAACAGAGAGGTTCAAGCTTTAAAGGTGGTCAGAAGTTAGAGAGAGTGGTTTAATTGTTTCCTTGTGGACCACTTCAATCTTGATCTCCGAAGCCATATTTTGCTCCACACAAGTTGGGATTTTCATAAAGAGTTGGTCCATATAAGTAGGCAGGGTTACCACACAATGAGTCAATAATTCTTGGCTACTCAAGGTTTTAAAGGAAGTTTTCCTCGTAAACACTTTCTAATTGATTTACAAAAAATCGTGCTTATATTCACAACGGTTTCAACCATAAAAAAGAAGTTCTGTAAATTGGCCAAGAGTAGTAGCCAAGTATTATTCATGACCTGGTATCCCACGCTAGGCAATTCAGGGGAGGATTGGAAGGGTAACTAACCCTAGGTCCCTAACTCAACCTATAATTGGACTCACATTCGGGTTCCTGCAGATTCATTTGCGCTCGTGTTTCAATCATTTTCAAGTTGACTCGGGTTAGCTCAGGTTGGCCAATTTTATTTATCAAACATCAAATCAAATAGCGTCAGCACCAGTTAAAATTCAATTTGATAAATCACTATCAGTCTCAACTCAAACTTCAATTCCACATATCGGATTTGGATCATCTCCTGAGTTAATGGAGATGATCCTTTTGACCAATCATCGTGGATCGTTGGATTTTGATTCAACAGCTACAAACAGGGAGTCCCTTTAAAGTTATAATGATTGTAGTCGTTAGATAGAAATTTAACGGCCTACGATGATTGATCAGGAGGATCATCTCTATTAGCTCAGGAGAGGATCCAAATCCCCACATATCAACCTCCACAGAAAACCTGGAATCTTGCCGTCCCAAAACGTATACGTATTTTATATAATATGAAGTGGGATGAGTACGAGTGATATGTTATTTTAAACCAAATTGCATAATCCGAATCTGGACGTTGCATGCTATGTTCCTATGCACTATTATTTAATATCCTAAACCAATAAAACAAAAAAGTCTTGTATTATTATTGGCCCACTGTGTTAACAAAGCAGCACTTAACATCAGCCACCAACTCTACTGCCAACTTGGCTCAGTGCATTTCTTTTCTAGTCTTTGTTTGGGGTGATTGAACCGATCCGAACGGTTCGGTTTCGGAGATTAATTTTCTGATATTTTACTGTTCTGAATAATCATCAGATAAATTTTTTAATTCCGGATTTGGTTATGATTATTGTGGTATTCATTCCGATCTACAAAAACCGGATCATTTTCATTTTTAATAAAAAATATATTTTTATATGAAAAAGCGAGTTGTCAATAGTCATGCATTATTAAATTTGATAGGCCGTGCTAGTAATTATATGCATATATCATTGGCTTAAATGTTAAAATGATTCCTATGTTTTAGTCATTGGGTCAATTTAGTTTCTGTGTTTTCAATTTGGCCAATTTGGTCATTATGTTTATCTTCATTGGCCAATTAAGGACATTTCCATCTAGTTTATGTAAAAAAGAATTATAAATTATTATAAGCTTATTTTAAAAATTATAGTTTATGTGATTTAAAATATTTAAAATGAAATAAAATTAAGAATTAAAAGAAAATTTATTCTTCTCCCAACTCCCCGACCTCTTCCCTAACATTACCCCCTCACTTCTATGTCACAACCTTAATCATTTTTCAGATTGAAAGTTTTATTTCTTATAAGTGTTATTTCTCATTGATTTGCATTTTTCTATAAAGAGAAAGGGTAATTATTTCTCATATGATTTTTCTTATGAGTTTTTTTAAAAGAGATTGAATGAAATACCCTTAATTAGCTAACGGAAACAAACACGAGGACTAAATTAGCCAAATAAAAAATACAGAGACAAAATTGGTCATATGACTATAACACAGAGAACATTTTGACATTTAAGCCTATATCATTTTTCTATAGAAAGTATGATAGTCATTAAAATGATAAGAATAGCAGTACACGAAAATAGCAAATTTAAAATAAAAGTGACCCCTAGAAAAAGGAAGAGAGAGGGAGGGAGGGAGAAAACGGAAAACAAAATCGTAAGTCTGAAGAGGAAACAGAGAAAACTTACTGCCCGTATGAGAACGAAAAGTCACTCACTCACTATTATCCATATGAGTATATGTAAAACAGCCATCTGCTATGACAAATGTCAAACATCTAGCCTATGAGCTAGTTCTAATCTCAGACCTACATTACAACAACGAACAAAGTTAAAAATTTGCAGAAATTCAAAGGCTTTCCAACATGAAATCAGCTCCAAACTTCAATCCCAACAGTTTCTCCAAAAGCTTCGTTTTCTCAAAATTCTATCAGATGAACAATCTTCTTCCTGATGCAAATAGAGATTGCTTACATTAAATTAAGTAATGAGTCCATTGACTAGCATAAGAACAATTAAGACTTCAACGAAACGGTAAAGAAATTTAGAAAATTTAAGAGTAAAGCTGCACATTTTATCTGATGATAAAATATTCTGCTATTTATGAACTCCTTGAAGAAATACTTTTAAATGTATCAGATTTAGTCTGTCTGTCCTTTGTTTCTAGTTTGAACGGAATGAGATTGGAGACCACCGGTTGATTACGCAGCCTGCGCCTGTTTTTACCCTGGAAGTCCTTCAAGCCCTTTGGAGTCAGCCGGATGAAAGAATTCATGTCCAATATGTTTTACGCAGACTAATCCACGACACTGGACTAAACGTTGAAATCATAAACCTCGCTGCCCAAATTTTATGAAGATATATTTTGAATGAGTTTGTTGACCAAAAGTTGTTACGAGAACAAATAATTTACTTAACACAATTTTATCCTCGTCCATTTTTCCGAAGAGAGTTTTATTAGTTTGAGTTCGATCTATTTTAGACTACACGTCTATTAATTACGACCCTTCTTGTGGAAAGGAATGCCCTTTGATTCTAACTTGAAAAAATATGAATTTTGGGGATTGGTGTGCTTATTTGATTTTGCAACTGAACTTATGTCGAGCCCCAGATTGCCTATGAACCTAGGTCAAGTCACTCGTAGTTCCTTTGATTTGGTTTGGGGATTTTTAGTGCGTGAATGACCCACTAAAAAAGATTTTGTGTTTGGTTTATTTGGGTGAATTTGGTTGAATGAACAAAGATTTTAATTTGGATTTGTGGTGAATTTGGTTGAATGAGCCAGGGATTCGGTTTTGGATTTGGGGTGAATTTGGTTGAATGAACCAGGGATTCGATTTGGTCTTTTGGTTTTGCAGTTGCATCTAGAATGTGAAACTACATTGCCTACATATCCTTGACGGAATCAAACTGAAGTAGTTCTAGATTTTCAATGAGTGAATGAACCACGTGAATGACACGGGGTGTGTTTTTCCCACTTGTAACTTACTTTTTGTCCACACTTTCCTTCATCTACTCTGCTTTCATTTGGCACAAACTAGTGAGCAATGCATGCAAAGTCACTTAATAGCTCGCCGACTTTACCAGGTGCTAGAGCACCATTGCTATTTTTCACTTCCTTCCTTCATTTTGCGGACTTGCAAATCACGACGGGGATCTCTCATGTTTTCGTTGGATTGTTTACTGTGTTCAGTAGCTGTGAGAAGAGACGAAACTGAGTTTGAGACGAATTTGGCATCCAAGAACTGCATGAGTTTTGTACCCAAATACTTTGCGGGATTTAACACTTACGAAACGTTCATGGAAGTTAATGACCTGAGTTTTGCCGTTTTGGGATTTAACATCCAAGCTTTGCTCTTTGTAGAGCAAACAAAACCTGAGAACTTGATCGTGGGTTAAGTATCCTCTTCTTCATCGCAGGCGAAATGCCCATTTGTTTTGCCATGGGTACGGACAGGAGGAAGACGGTGAGTCGGGGTTGCTTCTGCTTTGCCCGTTTCGTGGAGGCCACGGCTTTCGCCAACTTCCTGGGAGAGGTGCGGCGACTATGGTGGAGGTATCATATCCTGCAGAGAGAGGACCTCTGGCCGGTCAAACTGTCCATCAAGAGAGCTTCTTTGCCCGGAAGATGGGGCGGCGGGTCTGCCTGCCATCAGGGAATCGGCGCTGCTCGGCCAGAGGAAGGGAGTCAGCGTCATCTTTTTGGGAAGGAAGAAAGGATTTTTGGGATTTGATAGAGAGCTGCATTGATGGCCACTCTGTTTGAGTGAATATTTAATGTTGGGTTTAGTGTGATTGGAGGTCCAAGAACGCAAAAAGTAAAAGAATGATTGGGCTCAGACAAGTCAACAACCCATGAAGAATTAAAAATCATTTTTGCCAAGGAATAGGCAACAAGCTTATGTGAAAAGTGACACTCAGAGGGCAGCTCATTCCCAACAAAAAGTACTTTTTAAGGGCATGGATAGGTAAATAAACAGTTACTCACCATGCTCTGAGGCCATCACCAAAGGAGGAGGCTTAGACAATCGAGCTAGATAGTCTATAAAAGCAGCGAGAGCCACAAGGAAGAATGACACTCAATCAATCAATCAGAAGACATCCAACTTTGTACTCCAACAAGCGAGAAACCAGAAAGTTTTAGTTTATTCAAACTTTACCCTTTTAGTCGTAGGTCCACCATAGAAAGTCATCTTTTGTCAAGTCTTAGAAGCTCTGTTACCTTTTCCTTGTGTTGTAGTATTGAATCCCTTTAGTAAACCCAATTTATATTTCATTCTCCAAGGATTGCAATCCCTGTAAAACACAAAAAGAAGTGGTTGCAAGAAAACGACCCTTGCCTAACAAGGTCATAATCTTGCCTGAGTCTCTTTTGTTTGTACTTACATAAATTAGATATGTTGTTCTATGCATCTTTCATTGGATCCTATATCATTTTTTACTACTTTTCATTCAAAGTTTCATCTATGATTAATCTTGCTAAACTAATTGACCTTGCGTCTTTATTGTTAACTCATAACTGTAACCAAAGAGTAGTTTGAAGGGCCCTGAACTCCCTTTAGTTGGACATATGATATTATGAGTAAAAGTCTTTGTTTACAAGGCAAAAAAAAAAAAAAAAAAAAAATCTTATATAGACTTAACCAATATGTAAACAATTCAATCGAACTAAGACGTCTAAATAACTTGTGGCGCAACTTAACCAATCTGTAAACAATCCAATCGAACTAAGATGTCTAAATAACTTGTGGTGCAAGTAATCAACCCATTTAATAAACAAAAAAAGAACAATCTGTTATACAAAGGTAACAGTGTCACGCTCAAACCCATATTGGTTTTTATTGTAAGCCTCAATGCCTAACAAAGGCCCTACAAAGGCATATTCAAACTAATAACAAACTCATATTGCATTACACCAAGCAGCAAACCTTGCCAGACATGCAAGACCCAGGAGAGTTATGCGAGGGACAGATCTAACCTGAACACACCCCGTTTTGGTATTGTCGGTGGAAGAAAGAGGTGGTGCCGCAGACTGCAAGAGTCCTGTGTTGAGGCTCCTAGCAAGGAGGAAGGAGATAACGAAGCATCTTTTGATGGTGACTGGGTTTTCAAGGCAATGCTCCCTATTAAAAGGATGGGTTGCTTTACCCCTCGTCGCCAATATTGATGAGGAAGAAAGAGAGATTTTTTTCCTCTTCCTATTTTCTCCTTCGTTAATGGCTGCCATGGGGCATCGCATCAGTCCCTCCATTTTTCTTGTGATTTGTGCTTCAGAAAGAACACCCAACACATTCTAGTGTGATCATCAATAAAGGTAAGAAAGAATTTGTTTCCTCCAAGAGTATTGATCTGCATTGGACCACAGATATCATAGTGTATCAGTTCTAGAGGTTGTGTTGCTCTCCAAGCCTTTTCCTTATTGAATGGTTCTCTGTGACCCTTCCCTGTAGCACATCCAGAGCAAACATGCTCAATGACTTGTAGTCTAGGTAAACCTTGCATCATTTCCTTCTCTTGTAGAAGCATCAAACTGATGTAGTTTAGATGTCCATATCTTCTATGCCACAACCAAGATAACTCTTCAATAGTTGCTCTATTAGCCATAAGATGATTGACATATTCTAAACCTAAGGGAAAGCACCTGTTTCCTTTCATTTGGACATTTGCAATCAAATCTTCCATCTGTCTATCCCCATAAATATCAACCATATAATCACTAAACGTAAGCCAATTTCCATGTTCTACCATCTGTCCTACACTCAACAAATTTTCATCCAATCCAAGTACAATCATAACCTCTTTAATATATCTAGTTACACCCTTCATTTCTATAGCCAAGGTACCTTTGCCTATTGACTGCACTAAATCTTCAGTGCCCATTTTAACTCTACACTTCACATTCTTATCAACATCAATAAGCAAAGATTCATGAGAGGTCAAATGATTACTACATGCATTGTCAACATACCATATGTTCATATTTCTCCCAATAGTAGCAGAATGACAGGCATAAAACATGGTTGCAGGTTCTGTTACCTAATTGGCAAAGTTTACAAGCTTTCCAGCCTTGTTTGGTTGATCACAGTCCTTGATGAAGTGACCAAATCGATTGCAACCATGGCATTTTGGCTTTCCTTTAAACGAACATTCACCTTTGTGTAGCTTATCACAATGTTTGCATTTTCCCTTAGCCTGATCTGGTTTTCCTCTTTGATCATATTTGCCACCTTAATTGACAGAGTTCTGAGGTTTAGGGTCTCATTTCTTACCCTTTGATTTCCAGTTCTTCTTTGGCTTAGAGCTACCAAAGAAAGGATTTGGTTGAGTTCCCTTTGGATTTACACTCATACTACTAAAAGCTCTCTCAGTGGTACTCTCAGCATGCCTATCAAGACACTATGCAAATCCCCTCAATGTGGCAATTACCTCTTGCACCTTAATAGTTTCAATGTCCTTAGTTTGCTCAATCACATAGCAAACAGGGTCAAATTCTTTGGTCAAGCTTTGGGTAAATCTTCCCCATAACTTTTCATCTGATTCACCAACTCGAGAAGACGAGTGAGATACACAGACAAGGTTTCATTATCCCTCATCCTTGTGTACTTGAAATCACGACGTAGACTCTGCAACTTGATGGATCTCACTTGCTTATCACCATGAAATTCCTGATATAAGATATCCCAAGCACCTTTTGAGGTCTCCTCGTTTGAGATTTTGGGGAAAATGCCATTCAAGACAGCTCCTTGGATAATACCCAGTGCCTTAGCATCCTTCATTAACTTTTCGTTCAGAGATCCTTTCTCTGATTTCGATGACCCTTCCGTATCGACCTTCTTCCCTTTCGATTATGAGATTTCAAGACCCTTTTCAACTAGATCCCATATTCCATGTGATTTGAAAATAGTTCTTATTCGGATCTTCCAAAATTCATAGTTGTCACCATTGAATATTGGAGCCCGAATATCACTACCACCTGACCCAGCCATCTGAGACCTGAATCGACGAACTGAGTCGGAAATTTCACGTTGGATTTCTGAGCACATCACTCACAGATTCGACGCCTCGATTCCAGATAGAAACTAGGCTCTTGATACCATGTTGAGATTTGAGTAGTCTTTCATTTATGAACTCTTGGATTACGAAGGGAGCAAGAGAATGCAAAGAGAGAGTGAAAAGCTAGAGTGAGAAATGGAATAATCCCTGCAACATTCTAACCGTTGCAGAATGATGCATTTCATTCATATAGATCATTTTCTTACATCAGTCATCACAACCATTCAAATACATGAGCCATTGTGATTATGACACATGGCACTTACAAGGCATGTGAGCCATTGAAAATGAAAACTGATCTAAGACCCTACACTTGGCATATAAGCATAAGTTATCACAACAGAAAATAGTTATACAATAGGAAAAAGGTAAATTGAATAAGTAAATCATTTACTAACAAGAAATTAGTAAGCAATTTACTTTTCAACAAATGCAACTTCATGGTCATTGCAGCTGATTGAAACATTGTATTTGAAATCTCTGGCGAAGGGGTAGAATCGAGTGAGGGCTTCAGACAGTGATTTCTTTAGAAGGCTAGATCTTTCGGCAAACAAAGAACGATTATCGATATTTTTGACCTCACCGTTGTCGTTGTTATTGTTGTTGGGATAGAAGAAAAGTAGTGGGAAATAAATTTGAGGTTGATATTAATAAAAAACAGAGAGGCTCAAGCTTCTAAGGTGGTCAAGAGTTGGAGAGAGTGGTTTAATTGTTTCCTTGTGGATCACTTCAATTTTGATCTCAGAAGCCATCTTTTTGCTCCACAAAAGTTGTGATTTTCATAAATAGTCTATCCATAAAGTAGGCAGCTTTTCTTGCCCAACGGCAACAATGAGTCAATGACTTTAAAATAATACTTGGCTACTCAAGGTTATGAAGGAATTTTTCTCAAAAACACTTTCAACTTTTTCACAAAATATCATGCCTATGGTTATAACAATTTCAATTATAAATAAGATGTTATGTGAATTGGCCAAGTTGTAGCCAAGTATTGTTCATGACCTTATGCCCCAGTCTACAAAATTCGGGGGCGGATTGGATGGTCAATCAATCATAACTCAGGTTAGGCTCGAGTTGCCCAATTTTATTTAGAGAGTTTTAATGAAAATGGTTCTTCAAACCAAAACCAACTTAATTAAAATGGCTTGCACTTCAATGAAAGGAGGGCAACGGAACTGGATCCCCTCCTAAGCATGGGGACCGGAGTCAGCTGAGCAGCCTATCTGGGCCCTTGAAATTTGATCCAACGGCTACAAACAGGGGGCCCCTCTAAAAGTTATACTAATTACAACTGTTGGATTAAATTTCAAGGACCTAGATGGGCTGCTCAGCAGACTCTGGTCCCCATGCTCAGGAAGGGATCTAGTTCCGAGGGCAACAACCCAATTTTTGGCGTGCATGGCTATAATGTAGCCAGCCAGCCAAGTGGAGACCCACGATTGATTAATTTGTGTTTTTGTTATTTTTTTTTTAATTTTTTATTTTTAGTCCTAACCATTAAATAAAGTTATTGAAGTGTCTTTAGTTAAGATTCAAAGTTTTAAAACATTTTTTCATTATTTTCCTTTTTATTTATCAAACTCAATTCTACTTTATATTTATAGATTTTTTTTAAATTTAAATCAAATCACGTCAACACAAGTTAAAATTCAATTTGATACATCACTATCAATCTCAATTCTAACTTCAACAACAAAAAATGTAAAAGCCTCAACCAAAATAAATGCAAAAGCTACTTTCCTCGATTATCAAATGAAAACTTTGAATCTTGCCATCCCAAAACATATACGTATTTTATTTGACCATGAGTGATATGTTGTTTTAAACCAAATTACATTCTTAATCTCTTTTGGAGGTTGCATTCTTAGTCTATATATATTATTAATGAATACCGTACTTATGCTAAAAAAAATGAATATTTACCATGCCTTCTTGTTGAAGTTACCCACTACATATTTATTATTGCAATGATTAAATTTATTTTCTACACCGCGTTTCGTGCTATGTTGCTATGCACTATTATTTAATTTCCTCAACCAATAATATAAAAAACAGTCTTATATTATTATTGGCCCCTTCATTTGTTTTCTAGTCTTTGTTTGGGTGATGGATTGTCAAGTTGCAAACGATTGCGATTAAATTAGTAAGAAATGAATTACAAAAAGTTCACCATAATTTTAAATATTCTCAACACAACACAAAGTGTATTCGAAACACGAATGGTACATCACGTGTCATTGTATAAGTAAGAAGAAATTTTATTTTGTAAGTTGTTAAGTTTGTAACATAAGTGCCTCATTACTTGTATAATAACATGTAGTGTATCACCTTGTGTTCCAGATACATTGAAAGATCTCTCACAAGATGTGGGGTTACTTTCCACCAAAGCCCGGTCCGGGCGTGCCAAGTGTATTCAGAACATAAAATTTCTCAGTTCTTTAATGTTAAATCATACCAAAACTCAACCAGCATCCATGCCAAATTCAAGACTGACCCCCACAAGGGATCTACTAATTTCTAAGCCTTCCTTAATAATCTTTCTTTTTTACAAGATATTGATGTAGTAATGATATTTAAACACTAACATATGAACGCTAATCTCTAATTTGAAGCATTCCACTATGTTTTCAGAGGTTCATTTCACTTTCGGAAACAAGATTTCACGTCAGGGTCAGGATTGTGAGGTGCGTAAGACCAGGCCTTTGAGTGCAGGCATTTGAGTCTCCAAAAGCTCCCTTTTGCTCAAAATTCTATCAGATGAACAATCTTCTTCCTGATGCAAACAGAGATTGCGTACATTAAATTAAGTAATGAGTCCGACGACTAGCATAAGATTAACTAAGACTTCAACGAGACGGTAAAGAAATTTAGAAAAATTTAAGAGTAAAGCTGCACATTTTATCGGATGATACAATATTCTACTATTTATGAACTCCTTGAAGATTTTTTTTTTTTTATCAAACGATAGATTTGTTAGATTAGGAAGCTAACGGGGTTCAAACCCATACCGTGGTGCAAAGGCAACACTCCTCCCCACCACTGTGGTAGAGGCCCACTTCCCCTTGAAGAAAAACTTTTAAGTGCTATAAAATATTGGCTCAGGGATGAAAATTTATGGATCAATTTTTATCATTGCATACACCAAGTATCTAACTAGAAAACTGCAAAATAACTACTCACCTCTCCACTTGCACCAGATATTAACGTTAACAGGGTCACTGTTGTAGTTTGATAATCTGTCAAGATCTTGAAGGCTGATTCATCCAGTTTATCCTGAAAAAAAGTTGTGTTGTTATTAGGAACAGAATACTGGAAACAATATGCACACAAATACAGGGAGCCAGAGCATCGTTGGAGCTCAGTAATAGCGAAGTACCAGCAACGTTCTCTCTGAAGCAATTAGCAGAGCTATTAATGTGTCCTTATACATTGATTGGGCATTCAATACGGAAAAGAAATGAGATGATGATTTCTGTTGAGGAAAATAAGACAGAATAGGGAGATGTGATGTCTTTTGTTTAAGAGAGAAGATAGGAAGTTTCCTTTAATCGGATGTACGAGAAAAAAGGGCAGGAAGACTGTTTATGTTGACCACTGTACCCTTTTATTCAAATGAAAAAAAAATTAATCGTAGGAACTCCTCTAGTAAGGGTACACTTCCTTGCTTTCAGTTCCTTAAGTTCACTTTAAAAAAGTGTAGTTTCTATGGTGACTTGAATATTGGAACATGCTACTCAACAGATCTTGTGTAGCAAATCACATCACCAAAATAAATAAAATCCAAAATTAACCACCATATCTTGTCTCTTTCTTTTTCTCCCAGTTGTTAACTGGATCAAGTATTATAATTTATTGAAAAGAACGGAGATATATAGTAATATCTTGTCAAAACTATACTGCTAGGATAATCATCTTGGCTAGACATACTGCAAATATGTACAACTTGTAGGAGAAGTTAGCAGTGAAAACTCCCTTCAAAAATAAAAAGCGTACCTTCAGCCGTGAAACAGCAACAGCGATGGCCCTTCCAGGTGCTTGAAGAGCTTTATGGTGAACCTACATATGAAAATTCATGTTACTAAACTGGACAAGAAACACGAAGCATGAATGCATGTATTGTACTGAATCTGGTAGCAACAAAAATTAACAAACCTGAACGTAAATCAGGGAAACAACTTTTGGCAAAAGAGGAACTGGATCTGTCTCAGCAGAAACTTGAGACACCAAATCCTGAAAATGATACAGATAGAAGAAAACTGTAAAAGGTAATTTTCATCTCCATATGATCAAGTTACACATCTAGCTGTTTGTGGATTATAGATTTGACAATTCCTTATACAAGAGCAAAACCTTCTGATATGAATGCAGAAGCGTTCTTTCCAATTTCTTGTCAAGCTTTTTCAAGAGCAAGCCGCTAGAAAATTTAAACCCAAACGTTTATATTAGCTTCAGAGAAAAATAAGTGCTTCAACGAACCCATCACAAAGACAAATAAATAAGCATGCAAATACCTCTCTTCTGCAATATCTCTTAGAGCAGTCATGAATGTTTCCACCCGCTGCCATGTAGAACATTCAACATGTGAAGTCATTGTTGTAAGTTGACGGAGTTGAGTAACAGTGTAATACATACAAAGTTTTGATTTCATCAAAAGTATATAAGATGTATCAGGCAGATAAGCAAAGATACGAATTATAATAATTGCAACTAAACAAAAACTTTCCGCAAAAAATAACATTCCAAGCTTTCAACTCATTAAATAATGGGTAACCTTCAGAGATAGAAATAATCAGCTCTTCCTTGAACATTGCATACAAAGAAATGGAAACAGACTCTAAGATCTCAATCTATAAACTGAACTGGTGTTGAGTGCTTAACTTACATACAAAATAATAATAAAATGAATGCAAACTCTGCAGAACCAGAAGAGTTTAGAAATCAGAAACAAAGTACTGAATCCACTAAGGATGCAACCTAAAATAGTTAAGAAAAATGAAAATCACTGAATAAAGGAATATCTATCAATAAAATAGAAATACATAATTATATACCCAACATTAAACAGAAAAATCAGCACAAGATTTGTAATTAATCGATCCAGATAGGTCCAAGAAACAAGAAATCAACGTGTTTCTACCAAATAAGAACTGACCTTTCCTTCCAATGCTTCAACTACAGCAAGAGCCTTGTTTGAAAGAGATCCAGGAAAATTCTTGGCCTGCAAAAAACCAAAAGGCCATAAAACTGTTGCTTACCTTGAGTTTTTTTATTGGATAACGTGATTGACAGGTTCCATATTTATGAAAGAAAATGACAAACTACTCTCTGGAAATGTCAAAATTAACATCAGGTAGTAGATTATTTCCTACAATGGAAGTTCTCTCTCCCGCACTGAGGGAAATAGATTCTGAAATTTGAGGCTCGGCAACTTCTTCAACTCCATTCTTCAATTTGTTGTGCATGTCCTACATCATAGGTATCCATCATTTAAAATCCGTGAAACAGCTCAGCTACATGCATATGGTGACCATTTAATATGGGTATACATGTACATATTGTGACCATGAACATAACAAGATCACAATGAAAAAAAGCTACCAAATTGTGAAGAAGTATATCGGCAATTGTAGTAGCTGTTGTTCTTAACAGATGCCGGTGAAAAATGACCTGTCAATCATAATTCATAGATGAGCCTTCTTTAGTCCATTGTATCACCAACTGAAACCATTTAATACGCATCACTAGAGGGAAAACTTACTGAGGTTGATTGGTCATCTTCAAACAAATCTAAAGCCTTTTCATAAAGCTGCATATTTAAGAAAAACTGCACGGAAGAAAAGGCAGTTTAGCACAATGAAGATTCTAAATTACAAGGTTCCAAAAAGCACCTTACTAAAAGATGCCTCTTATACTCCAAGAGAATACCCAATGCAAGAACTAAGGAATTGAACAAAAAATATAGTCGTTGCAGCCTTGCAAGAGTTTATTACCTCATCAAGTTTCTTTTGCAAATTATCAAGCAAGTTCTTCATTCTCTCCGCGTTTTCTGTAAACAATGCCTTTCTTCTCTCCTTCCAGGAGTTGATTAACTTAGGCCTCAAATAGTGTGCCAAAGGTCCAAGAATTGTTTGGGGACCATCAAGACCTATCAAATTAGTCCACTGCTTCTATCAACACTGGGTTCGAAACTCATGGCATTAGGTCTAAATGATTAAATGAACAAAGTAGCTGAAGTCAGAATCAACAGACCTTGTTCTTCAAAATCAGGTACTAGCGCTGTAATCTTATTCATTACCCAATCTTCTGAAGGGACGTTGAGATTTTCCTCTTTTATTTTCCCCAACTTAGCAGCTGCTTTTGACTCTGCAGCCTGCCCGGAAGAGATATTCTTGCCTTTCCTTTGGTTTTTCTTAGATTTCGTAGGAACATTGTCCTGGTTGGCCAGCTCACTCTCAGCTGGCCCTGTCATCATGTTCCCAGCCCCTCTACCTTTTTTCTTTTTTGATCCTGTCTCCATTGCCTGTTTATTACTGCTGCTGTCACTAACAGTTTCATTTGACTCAGTGGACCTGCTTGTGTCATGACCAATTTTTGTCTCACGCAAATCATCTGACACCACAGTACTGGAAGGAACTGAAACACTAAAGGTTTCCATTTCTTTCTCTAGGAGATCATACACATCCTGCCATGAGGACATATACTCAAAGCATCAGAATTCATAAACCAAAAAGAGGTGTAGAAATGCTTAAAGTCACACCGAAGACCTCTAGAAGTCAGAAAGTCCACGAGTCCCACATCTTTACTTCTACAGTAAACATAAAAACCAGGTTCTTGCTCATTTTTTGGCAAATTAAATTCATTTATATTTCTAAAGATAATCACTTTTCAGGCAAGAAATTGTAAATGTACAGGGAGGGTATAAGAGATTTATGGCTGATGGTTCACAAGTAATTCAGTTTAACATTGATGAAAACACCAGGTGCAAATGTGCAAACTTGTGATTAAAATCATATTTAATTAGCCTGATGCCCCTAGTCAGACATTTTTTTTGGATAAATAAAATGCACAATAGATTTTCTGTATTGTAAATTTGTCATTCGTAAAATCCAATAATCATCATCAATAGATCTCAAATAAACAACATGCTTCTGAAAAACAGAATAGATTTTATGAATAGCAAAAGTGTCAATGCCATGTTTGTAACTTTTGTTGTTTTTGGGTATGCAATATATGTCAGCATTTTACTTTTCTACTTGAACTCAACTTAAGAGTTTTAGCCATTAGACCTTAGATAATAAAAATACCTATCAGGGACCTGGATCCTAAAAGTAACTAGTTTTATAATATACTTCAATGGACATACCTTGATAAAGCCACTGCTAAACACATACGAGTCCCCGAATATTATTGCTCTATCAGACTGCAAAAGATGAGGCACATAAGAGTTTGACAGATCAAGTGTATGAGTAGAAGAGCAGACTTGATATCAGAAAGGCACCTTGAGACCCTGCTGAATGGAAGGGCAAAGGGACAAAAGTTTAGATGCATCTTGAGACCCAAAGGACATCGGCAGTATAGAAAGAGAATCGATCCTGCATTGCTCCATCCAATCATATCAGGAAATAAAAATGTAATGCCAACCTTAACATAACAGTATAATGGAAACACATCCAAGAACATTGTTAAAACAGCTTTCTATATCTATCTAATCCACGAAAAACATCTTGATGAATTTAAGTACTGTTTCAATTAAAAGAATTTCAGTGAAACAACAGATTAAATGGCCTTCAGCTAAAAAATTCCAAACCCGAAAGAAAAGAAATAGCACTATCACTACAATAAATGGCCACTTTGCCCACTCATGAAAGCTATCTAATTAGAGGCACAAAGAGTAAGAAATGGAAAAGGTACAGTGTCAAGGGATAAATTTTCGTACTAAGGTTTTAATAGGTGATGAAATTAACTCATATATAAAAGTAAAGTATTCATAAAAATAGTAGAGAAGTTTACCAGCTATCACGTTCAAGAGCATCTTCCGTAGCAGCATCAAGCATCTCAATCATTGAGGGGTGAACAAATGTAGTAACCAAAGGTATGCCTTCTGGATATCTGGACTAAATTCAAGTGCACAACCACAAATTTTAATTACATAAAAAATAAGAGAAATAGGCAATGACTTCACATATAAACCCTATAAGCTCCAAAATCAGAACGTCAACATGAAAGCAATTAGATACCTGCAAGAACTGAATAGGCTGAGGAATTCTAAGTTTGTGCAGAACATCATAGTTAATGAAAGAATTCTGCAGGAAATTGAAGAACAAGTCAGAAGAAAGAATCATCAACATCTAAGAATGTTCTTCCCTATTTCAAACCAAAAAGAAATGGTCGAAATCACACAAAATGTATTGAACTTTGGTTTCCCAGAAAATTATGCAACCACAAATTCATTGAAAAGGTCCAAGCCTTGAACTGAGAAGCTACCAGTAACCTTGACACTCTACACATACAAAAACAGTGCTAAATGCCACATACTACACTCGTTGAAAAGAAAAGTAAAAGGCCAAATCAGAGGCTGAAACTAAAACATATAACTGAGCATGCAATTAGGAGTACATGTTAAATTTGAAGTTCAGGAAGCATCTGAAGGTTTTTGGACACCACGTTTTTACAAATAGGAGGGAGAAAAGGGCTTCATACCTGTGAAAAGAAAGAATCAATTGATTCCTTTTGAGCAATGGCAAATACCTGCACGAAATTTACAAATAATTTAGATATATAGTCAGCTTTAAAGAAAATATGTTTCTTTGATAGAAAGCCAAAAAGTCTATGGGAAGTGATTCTGTAATAACAAAGCTAATGGTTCTGCAAGTTTGTGCTGGAACATTACAGAAGTCGATGTTAATCAGAGTATGCAGTTTTTACTCCAGTCATCATATGCAATGAAATCGAAGCACCGAAACCAAATGAAACAAGAATATGACACATACATTAGGTGTCCAATGAACTCCTGCGCGAAGTGATCCAAGAAGCTGTCCTTCCTTTACAAGCCCATTAAATAGGGACTGGAAAAAAGAACCTTCTACAGCCACTCCACTCCCTCCATCCATTTCTTGCAGCAACTGCTGTAAAGAACTCCACAACAATGATAAGTTTGTGGGAACTGCGATACCTCTGGCAGCACCACGAACCATGGCAGTAACCCGTGCAACATATGCAGGTGTATACAATTGCCCACCTTCAAGCCTACCTTTCACCTGAATCAAGAGAACAACCCATATCATAATTTTCCTTTCCTCAATTCCAAAATCACTCAAAACCAGGGAAAGTAGTTACCAAAGTCCCAAGGCGGGGCTCCAACACAGATGCCACCATTTCCGAACTGACATGCAACTGCGCGGCAAGTTCTGCCAGAGCGATTTGGCTACACTCTTGAAGCCTGTCATTGACTTCTTCGGCGACAGAATCCCAATAAGACTGCGATATTATTTCCCCTTGAATCAACATAAGCCCCAGATCATCCGAAACAACATGTTGAGCTTGCTTCTCAACATGATACAAATCAACTCCGGTAGCGTCCGCCAGGTCAATCAACGAAACACGCCCTAGTTTACTGACCTCCGCCGATAACTCATTCCTCAATTGATCCTATCATTACCACACCACCACCATCATCAAATTCAAATCTTTAAGCCAGAAACCACACTCAGTACTCAAATTACAAATGCAAATATCGTATCCAATAAAATAACAACAATAGCACAAATAATTAATAATTAAACACAATATTAATTTGAATTGCGATGAAATTCAAACTGAAATGCCGTTTTCGATGACCGAAATAAAAAAAAAGTAAAGAAAGTTTCTTTAGATGATTTCTCGTCTATTTTCTTGAGAAACAAACAGAAAGATATAGAGAGAGAGAGAGGTTTACGGGAGTAATGTATTCTTTGCCGGTGACGGTGTGGAGAAGCTCGAAGTCGATGATATGCAGCTCCTGAAGCTTCTGGACCAATTCGACGACGTTTCGATCGGATAATCTGATGCTCGATTTCGCCTGCTGTGCGAACTCGAATTGCCTCTGCAGTTCCAGCAATTCGTCGTCCATATCACCGTCTCTGAGTCGACGAGAGAGAGAGGCCCTTTGCTTGTGTTATTCTTCTTGTTCGACGTTTCGACCCGAATGATCTCGTATACCCGTTTCTCACAAAACGGGTTTTCATTGGGCTGCCCTGAAAATATCCGTTTCTCAGGAGAATCTGGATTCTATTGGGCGTCTTTGTGAATTGGGCTTGAAGCCCATTAGAAGGCCCATGTTGTATAATATTTGTTTCTTTTGGTATCCGGAAAAGAAAAATAAATAAAAGAATTTAGAGGACCATCCTGCAACAGAATATCCCACTGTCCCCTATTTGCAACTGGGGGACAATAGAGGGGTCCATTTTGGCAGCCGCCTCGACAAATGACTACTTGCATTATCATGTGGTTCCTAATATTTCTCAATCATGCATCCAAGTGTTTGTGTTTCTGTCTAGGGCTGAACGTACCGTAAAATTGCGTTTACTGATCACATTGGTAATTGTATTTTTTTTTTTTTTTTTTTATAAAAGTTAGTTCATGTCAATCACTCAACACAATAATCGTAAAAATCCCAATGAACCCAAGATGATAAAAATACTGATATAATTGGGATTCCGTGATACAACTGCGTGCAAGGAAGGTGTTTGACAGAACCTGAACACTGAAGAAGCTTTGAATTAGAAGATATGAAGTTTGAGTGGAGGAGGTGTTTGCGTATTTGATAAGTATTCAGCTTATTTGAGAGTTAGCATGCTAAACTCTCTTTTTTTTAAGTGAAACAGAACACAAATGACGTAGTTTTGATTTATGTCAATTTAAAAAATATTGATTAAAGGTCTCTGTATTTCATTTATCTTAGCTAGTATAAGCGTCAAACCAAATTTCAAAGTAAGGATTTTATATGTTATTGGGGTAGGTAATAGCCATTGTGTAAGATCTCACATCGTTCGGGAAAGAGGAGGTGATGTGCCTTATATGTACATGCCCACCTCCCTCTAGTGAGACCTGTTTTAGGTGTAAACCCAATAACAAATCAGTGAGGGTGTGGCCCAAAGTGGACAATATCTTACTATATGGACTGGATGTGACAATTTGGTATCAGAGCTACTCTCCAGCCGAAAGCGTACCGACAAGGATGTTGGGCCCCTAAGGTGGGTGGATTGTAAGATTCCACATCACCCGGGGGAGAGGAGGTGATGTACTTTATATGTACATGACAACCTCCTATAGTGAGACGTGTTTTGGGTGTAAGCCAAGAACAAATCCGTGAGAGTGTGGTCCAAGACGGACAATATCTTACTATGCAGACTAGATGTGACACATTGCCGCACATTGGCTCCACCGCTGTGTCATCTTATAAAAGTGACACCAACCCTTATACTTGGACTAAACGTGAATCAAAACTTTCACATGAAATGTGGGAGGAGGATTCTCTACCCTCCTATTCTCATCCCCTTCTACTCCTCCTCTCACACATTGTTTTTTTTTGTCTTATTATCTCAATAAATAAAAAAATCAATATAAGATATTGATATGACTTAACCGTGATCGTTCAAATAAGATAGCATGAAAAGATAAAGAGATTAGGAGGGTAAAGAATCATTCTCTTGAAATGTGATTAACACTGTAATCAATAAAGCATGGTCTAAACGTTGGAGTAGTTAAATTGTTTAAACATCGACATATTTTAATTTTTAATAATTATTATCATCACATGCCTAAATAGTAAACTCAGCACGATAATATATATAAAGGGTACATTAAATGTATTGTCTCACTATAATTGCCCCCTCTTGTCAAATTCATGAATGCCAATATTCTCTTAATTTAGACACATTGTTCCTTTTTGAAAATTAAAAAAAAAATTAAAAAGAGATTAGTGGGTGGTTTCGTTATGACAATCTTTTTTTTTTTTTTTGGGAGGGAAAGACTCACATAGGTATTTTAGCCTCCCCTGACCACCATTATATGATTCATTAGCGCTAGAAGTCGAACTCAGAACATGCTGTGTGAAATACGGGTTTGAAATCTGTCCCCAGTCACTAGGGGTGGTGGTTACATTGTTCCTATTTAGGGGTGGCAACGATTCCATTTGGGGACTAAAATACTATATCCATCCCAATAACCACAAATTAACCATCGGGGATTATCCATAACTATACCCACTGGGTAACAAATTTCCCATCGGTTAACAGAACTCATTTTCATTAATATCAAAAATATATATTTGTTCAGTTGACGCATTATAATATAATAGATATTAATTTTCTCATTATAATATAATAGATACATTGGTGATGTTGGTGATGTTTGATCTCTCCCATTGATCTCTCCCATAAGCACCATTAAGTTCTCATTGGTTTTAATTCGAAACTTTTGAACTTTCCCACAAAAACGCAACTTTTGTAATTCTCAAGGTAATGAATTCGGTGAATATAATTGTATTATTCGGATCGGATTTGAAGAATGATACAGATCGGAAACCCCTATAACAACATCTGAAACCATAACCGGTAAATTTTTGGTTTTCCTCATATTCAAAATATAACCGATTTTCATCCCCAAATCCATTCCATTCAAACATTATCCACGATTATCGAGTTTAACAGTTTGAATTGTCATCTCTAGTTCTATTTTTATCTGATGTAATTGACCAAAAACCCAAAAACTTATGAAGGAGAAAAAAAAGAGAATCATTATTAGCACTTAACATTCTCATTTTACACTCCAAATTTTCTATATTTGGAAAGAAAAATACAACGCAGAATGAGATTTTAGAATGGTAATAACAGTTCCAAAAAAAAAATGATCAACTCCTTCGAAAATATGCATTTTTGAAGTTAATTATATAATAGTTACACCTGTTGGGCCCAATGCTGGAAAACCAAGAACCCAAAAAATGTGGCAGGCGTGTTTGTGGAAGTAGTTTCAAATTGCATACATTTTCTTATAGTCATTGTTGAGGAGCTCAGATTCAGACATTACTGCAGACAACGACCACGACCGCGATCTGCTGTCCAACGATGTTCTCTGAATGCTCCTCATGTTTTTCGCCTCAATCCGATGCCTAACTACCCAGAAACACATAGTCCCCAAAGTTGCAGCCATAATTACAGTTCCTATGATTGTTACTCCAATTGCTAGCCACTTCTGTTCACCCACCACAACGAAAGAGAGCGCCAAAAATGCCACGGAAACAAGCACGCAAGCCAACCACATCAGCTTGTTCATGATCGCCATCATCTGCTTCTTCGCCTTGCTCTCGATTACCACCACTGAAGTTTGCACCACCACGACAGCAAGAGAAATGAAAAGCGCAATGGAGTCGAAGATGAAGAAGATTATGAAGGCGAGTTTGGGAGCAATGTTTGCCTCGCCAAGTGACTGCCCCTTGGGAATGTCTTCAGGGTCATCAACGTATTGGCCAGGGATTTGGAAAATTGCTGCAAAGGTGACCGTGGCAATGAGGACAGCCACGACAGTGTTTGAGTTTATGGCATTGTTGAGGCCTTCCGAGTGCATTTTGTGAAGGCGTTTGGCAATGCCTTGGACGCGTCTTCTGGTTTGGCGAGTGTGTTCTAGCTGGTGGTGGACTTCGTGCTTGATGTCACTCACCGTTTGTTTCAGCTCTCGAGCTGGGTTTCTTGCTTGTGGCTTGATTTCTTTAGCACTCTGGACACCGCGCTCTTGGAGAAAAGCTTTAATGTCCGAGTTCCCAGTTTTCTCGGCAGTGTCAAGGGCAGTTTCTGCAGACTTGTTTACTGCCTTTGTGTTGGTTTCACTGTGTTCGAGTAGTATCTTCACAATCTGCACACATATAACCGGCATTATGCTCGTAAGATTGAAACATACAATCTCTCTGTAATTTGGTAAAAGGGGTCATAAATTCATCCGATGAGCCAATCAAAGGTAAAAGAAGCGTACCTACAAAACCTAACAAAGGTAGAATTTGTAACATTGTGGGGAGACAACCCGGATATGCACCAAAAAAAAGCGACTAAGATGCCCAAATTACAAAACTTAATGAAGGTAAGTTTATACAAGACTACTATTTTTCCAGAAGATCGAGATCTAGCGGTCCATTGCGCTATAGCAATGCATAAAATCCAGCAGACGAGAGCATCCGAACATAACATAGGCTATAGGCTACAATGCTATAGGCATAGAATGTGAAGAATTTTGTTGAAAGCAAATCATTATTGCTATGATGCATTCTACTCAACTAATAAAACATGAAAACTCATAGTGGTCAGGGAAAAGGTCAGTTTACCTCCCCTCTACCCTTCCGAGTAGCAATATGCAATGCGGTATTGTCTTTGTTATCCGCCATGTTTATCAAGGAAGGATCTGCGTTAATCAACTGCTCCACCACCTCAAGATTCTGCCCCTTAGCCGCCATGTGAAGTGCCGTTTGCCCCTTCTTATCCACACGTGTTGCGATACCAGGCTCCTTGTCCAAAAGCGCTTTCAGAACCTCCAAATGACCATTTCTCGCCGCAGAATGCAGCGCGGTCTTGCCATTACTTTTAGCAATGGTTGCCAGGCTGCTTCCTGCTTCCAACAGAAAGCTCACCACCTCGATATGCCCTTGCGCCGCAGCCGTGTGCAAAGCCGTGGTGTTTGATAGATCCACTGTCATGGTCAATTCCGGATGAGCCTCCATAAGCACATTCAACACATCTGCAAAAAACCCAAAACATTAATCTGCCGCCGAAAACAACATAACACGAAAAATGAAAAAAATAACCGAAAGGTCTCATGGTAGACCAGAGACATACCCATATCCCCTTGTTTGGCAGCAATGTGGAACGCATCAAACCCGTTTCTCGCTTTGATTCCGGCGTCAGAGAGATCGTAGCACTTGATCATCTCCCTGACCAAATCAACATAACCATATTCTGCAGCAACATATAGTGCTGTTTCATCAGATGAGTTCTGCTTTGTCAATAACTCCTTCAACGCACCCTCTTCTGTATTTTCAAGGATATCCATCACCACGGCCATGTTTCCTGACCTCACTCCGGAATGCAAAGGCGTATCATCGCGCTTTCCTGTTAACTGCTTCGTCATCTTCTTCCGGGGCAAGGTTGGCTGCGCCGCCGCCTGCGGCTGCTCAGCCGAGGCCGCCTCTGCCTCCATTACAGTAAGTTACAAAAATATCCCCCTTCTTTCTCTCTCTGTATCTGTTTTTCTCTCTCTGTCCTCCACAAGCTAATTCTAACGCCAACGATTGAAGAAATTCTCCTCTTCTTTCCCGCAAAAACCAGATCAAAAATTGAAGTTTTGATCCAAAACAGTCATCATTTCTTCAAACCAAGTCAAATAAATTCAAAAAATCTTCTAAAATCCCCTGAATTCCAGCAAAGCCAAGGCCTTCGAAATCGTCTTCTATCTCACACCTCTGGTTCTGAATTCTCCTCCACCCCAAATCACTGCCCTGTTTCCACAACAAAAAACCAGAGCTCTACCAATCGGTCCCATCTTCAACCAAAAAAAAAAAAAACACAAAATCACAAAAACAAATTATGGGTTTTTGTTGCTGCACTTTTCCCAACACATCCCAATTTCTCATTCAGTTTTAATCCAATAGAATTTGAAAAATTGGATTAAAAAACAAAGAAAAAATAAAGGAAAAATAAAATGAAGAAATGATATGTACCTGGGCTTGAAGAAACAGGAAGAAGCTTGTATGTTCTCCTGCACCAGTAACTAAAAACTGCCCATAAAATTCAGGAGCAGTTTCTAGAGAGCAATGGGATCGAACAAACACGCTGTAAAAAGATATTTAGGAGACAAATGAAAGGAAACAGAAACTTTTTTTTTTTTCTTTTTTTTTCTGAGAAGCCCGTTTATTTCGGAGGTAGAAAGAGCAACAAAGGAATTAACTTGTAATATACGTGCGGGTGAATATGTACATTTAAGGAAAATAAAATAGGACAAGAAATGGAAAATTATTTTTTAAATTAAATAAAAAAAAGGCACTTGTATGCGACAACAGCAACAGCTGCAACTTTTATGTGAATCTAAATCGAAACCAGAATAACCAATAAATGATCGCCTTTTGTAAAGTTTGTATTGATATATAACAATGGTTATATATATATATATATATATATATATATATATATATATTTTAAAGAGGATCAGATAGTGGCGAAGGCAGTCTACTCTTTCGGGATTGAAAAAACTCATAGAATTCAACATTTTAGAGCAAAAATTGGATCCATGACGTGTCGCGTGAAATACGTGCTTTGAACTAGTCCTAACCACTGAGTCACCCTATAGTGGTTATATATAACAATAGTTTTAGCTCTAGAGAAAATTCCCGGAAAATGATTTTTACACATTTTTATTTTCTTCAGTACGTTTCTGTTTAAAATCATCTCGCCAGTTTTTTTCCAACCAAAATGACCAGGTGTGTATGAAGAGAAAAATAAGAGAGTATTCACATATTTCTTTTTATTTTTCACATATCCTTGTTAATTTTTTATCATTATTATTTTTCAATTCATTTGATCTGACAATCTAAAATTGAGATGGAGTGTGTAATAAGTAAAAGTAAGTGTGTAGATAACACACCACAGTAAAAATATTATGTGAAAACTATTCATTTTTTTAAATAAATATTGTTTTATTGAAAAAAAAAAAGGGAGAATAAAATGGGGGGAGTAAAAAACAGAATAAAATGACAAAATATAAGAAATAACGGAAATAACAGGACCACGCGCGCTTTTGATATTTATGAGTCATGACCTTCTATGGATAAGAATGCCACATTTACTTTTCGAAAATGTCAAACTTGTTTCAACAAATTCACAAACTTGTTTCAACCAAAAAACTAATTCTACATAACTTTAAGATATATGTGTTTATGATTTTTTACAAGTTATATGGCTCCTCCTTTTATGACTTGTTTGGTAGTACTTTTAAAATGAATGAAAGTATTTTTTATGAAATTGGTTTTCCATGATGGAAGAAGCACCAAGTATACGCTTTTTGCAGGAAGCACTTAAGGTGTTTTTTCCATTATTCACTTGCATTTTTACTAAGAATTGATTACAAAAGCACTTTCATAAAAGTGTTTTCAGTCATTTCAAATGTATTTTCAGACGAGCCCTTAAATAATTGAAAACGCTTTAAAAAAAAAAGTTTTTGGAACTAGTGAAGAAGCACTTCGAACAAGTTTTATCTAAAAATGCTTGCAATCATTTAAAAGCACTTCCCAAACGAGCTCATATTAAAAAACATCTTTTCTCTCCTTTTTCCATCTTTTTGAGCAGTAAAAATGGTAATATGATTGATTATCAAAGCTTCCGTTGACTTAAACGTAGAAGATGGAGGAGGAAGGGCTTATAAACACTAAACAACTGACCCGTGAAGAAGACTGCCATGGGACATGCAACATAACACCTCTTTTGCTTGCGTCACAAGTTAAACAAATATCAAATAACAAATAATTTTCACACTTTTTCTTTCATGCACACCACACCGTTACTTTTTTGCGACTCAAAGAAAGTAGAAAATAATTAAAATTAAAAAATAAACATAATTGACAAAATGAAAAAAAAAAGTGTATAAAAATCATTTTCCCTTATAAATGGATCGAGAGAGCCCTAAACTTGTTGGGTTTTTTATTTTTGTTTTTGCATACCAAATTGTTGGTCATGGAGTGCTTATATGAAGCGCTATAAAAGTGCTTGTGAGTAAAGCACTTATCACACAACATGTTGCTTTTTCTACTCCACAAATATAATTTGGGATTTGGTTTGGTTTACATAGGAATGTCTCTAAGATTTCGGGAGCCCTGTGCGAGTTTATAAAAGAGTCCCTCCTTCTTAAGGTAGTTTTCAAAAATATAGGATAATGTATTGATGCTAGAAAACAATAATTTAAATCAAATCAAACTTTAGAACTCATTGATATAAGTTCATATATAATAACAAGTAAAAACAACCGCAAGCATAACTTTCAGTAAATAATTAAAAACAATTCAATCTTAAACAATCAAACAAGAAAAAAAAGCTTCAAAACTCTAACTTTAATGTTCCACTTTAGTATATTGGATTATATATAATGAAAACAAATCGCTTTTTGGATGTTATTGACACTCAAAATATTTCATCATGTGCTCGAAATTTTATATTTAGAACAAAAATATTTGCACTTATGAAAAATGCACAATACGATTTTAAAGTTCTAATAAAAGAAACTTTTTTTTAAAAAATGTATAACATTTTTACATATAAATATTCAATGACGAATTCTTTTTGATAGCTCCTTTAAATTTAGAGGCACATGCGATTGCACTTTTCGATCTTCCCAAGGGAAAAGGGATTATTTTCGGATCGCTTATACATAATCATTCTCATCAAATAATCTAGACTCTTGAAATTTGATCCAACGACTAAAGTTATTAAAACTTTTAAAGTGAACCCCTATTTTTAACAGTTGGATCAAATTTTAAGAATCTCAATTATTTGATAAGGATAATTAGGTAAAAGAGATCCGGATCTCCACCCCTAAAGCCGCCATTGGATTTACAAAACGTATGGATGATGGAAAAACACCACTAGAGGCTCAGATTGCCACAGACATCACGTCAAATTAACAAAAGTTGACAATAGCCTTTGGATAAATGTTCAACAACGATTTCTCCTAAATTCATAATTTAATAATCTTTTGTGATTTTCACACATGGAGTACGTGAGTCCATCTTTAGAATTAGGGTCATGCATTATAATCACACACTAATACAAATAATTAAATCGTTTGACAATAGAACATTTTCTTTCATTCATTATTGGTACATAATTTGAAAGGAAATACGAAAATGATTTTCTCAAAATGAAAATGTCTAAAACTACTCCGTTATTTTATAATTTAAAATTAATTATCTCGCCAATTTTATGTAATATTATATAAAAACATGAGATGTCAGCGACTTTACCAAAAGTTCCAGTCTCGGATGGTAACGTGAATTCCAGCGTACAATGATTGCAAACTTTACACAGGTGTGTGAATCGATTTAATTTGCCAAAGGTGGGCCCGGGTCAGTTTAAACATTTTCGGACCGATACGCAGGTGGACCGGGCTGGTTGTGGACGAAGGCGATAACGCCCACGTTGCCACGGCAGTCCAAGACAAGACCAAATCCACGAGTGAAAGTGGACCCCACGCGCATTTGTCAAATCCCGCGGGCCCGCGCCCGAATTGCTGGACGCATCGCACCAATTGCGGGGGAGTGGAAGCACGCGCTTCGTAATGTGCGTACAGGGATGTGAATGCCTGGGCCGACAATTGCTGATAAACTCAGATGGGTTATATCCGGATTAATTTTTCAACACGGTAGTACATCACGTATTTTTATCTAATTGATGAAAATTTTTATTTTTTAAGTTATTAACTTTTTAACATACATATCTCATCATTTATATAGTAACGCGTGATATACCATCTCGTTTGCTAATCAAACTGAAAAATTTTTGGATAACGAGGGAGATCCAACTATCATAGCAGACCAACCTGACACCAGAACGAGCAAGATTGCCTAATGTTCAGGAACTGATTATTCTGCTTGATTTTTTTGGCTCAGAAATATCTCTCTGATTTGGAATTCCTGATTAAATTTGTACGTTTTTAATCGTTTTATCCACATGATTTTTGGACTCATATAATAGAATTAAGAATTTTGAATAGCGTTGGCTCGAAAACCCAGGTTAATGGTTTAACAACATAATATAACAGATTGTTTTACCAAATTATTATCAGACAAGAGAATGTGGCTTGACGGTGGTGTTGATTTCTGAAAACATTTTCGAACTATAATCATTTTCTGAAAACAAGAGTATGCTTCTTTAGGGTGATTTAATGTTTATTTTTATAATCTCCTCAAACTAGACTTAATTCAATGAAGAGTCTAGATTAACCGTTTGAGAATTTGTCTTTTCAAATCATGTGACATGAGAATATTTCTTCAATCTAATCACATGCGTCAACATATATTCAAGTCATATATATGCGACAAGTAACCATTATGGGGTAGCTCAATATGTGGTTGGAGATGAATTTCAAGTAGTATTCTACATGACACGTCTTGGGTTCGATTTTTTGTAGTGGTGAATCACACGATGGTGATCAGGGGAAGCTGAAATGCCTCTGTGAGTCATTTTAGCTTCCGGAAGGGTAATTTGCCTTGGCAAAGACATTAGTTGGTCCATTTAAGGGAAGAGATCTCCATTTTTCAAAAAAAAAAAAATTGGGGACACCTTCTTGATCATTAGATTTGAATTTAATGAAATTTTGTGGCTGAGATTAAATCACGGACCACAAAATCTCAACCACAGGATTTCATTAAAGTCAAATCTAACGGTTAAAAAGATGTCCCCAGTTTTAAAAAAAAATGGAGATCCCTTCCTTTAAAGGCTATATATATATAGCATCAAGGTTATTGATGATATTGCTAATTACCTCTCATGTTTATCTGATATTCGTCCATGTAAATGAATCTTTCATAGTGATCATGAGTAAGCAAGCATGAGCCATGCGGTATTGTTCTAACTTAAAATTTTGACTAAGTTTGTTATATGTCATTATCGGTTCATAAGTTTTGGGTTTATTTTCGTAGTTATATAAAGTAATCTTCTAGACTTATATGAGTCATGGAAGATGTGCGATTGACTTTGTGAAAAGTGTAGTGGAGAGAGAAAACTTTGAGGTGTTATTTTCCTTAGTGTAACACAAAGTCAATTAATTAGATCCCCCTAATCCTAATTACCAATGATCTCGTAGAAAAATGTGATATAAAATAGGAGGACAAATTGAAGTTTGGTGGCTCAGAGGGAGACTGATTAACTATATATATATATATGCAATGCAAGGGTCCAAAAGGAAAATGATGGATGAGAGACTGTATAAGTCCAAAATGAGGTGAATATCAACGAATCGGAAGTCAATAACCACTCTTTTCATTTATATAATATATCTAAGATAAACACTAAAGAGTCTTATAAAAGTGGGATTCTCTGTTATGTCATATTTTTTTTCACATGTTTTATAATGTTGGTATTGAAATTGATGATAGTGAGTACGTGAAGAGCCCCACTTTTGAGAGAGTTCCCTTAACATTTCTCAATATCTAAATTACATATTAATAAAACTCTCTTTGTCAACTAAAAGAGGGTGAAAATATATTTTTGTTTTCTATCACAACAAAAAAGTTAAGAACAATGACGTGATTTTTAAAGTAAGAAAAAGTTACTGTTTAAGTTCAAGAGATGATGTAAAAGACTTTATATTATAGAAAAATTAACAGATACTCTTAAATTTAGGGAGCAATTGTTCACTTGCTAAATTTAGAGAGATGAGTGTTTTAGAAAATAAGTGGGTTGTGTTTGAATTGTTAATTATAAAATATTCAAAGTTTGTTAAAATAGAGTGTTGTTAGAGATGAAAAGTTAAACTAAGTAACTAAAATAGTTTTTTTGACATTCGTTGTCTAGTTTAACGAAAATTTAGAGCTTCTCTTAGAGATGCTCTAACAATTGATATATATACTATCTTGAAATCAAAATATTAGATTATCATCTATGAGCAAAGAAGTCTACAGGCATCAATTGTTCGATCCAAATTCAATTTTTCATATGTAAAAACTTCTATCTAAAGTCTAGACTAATCAATTGTTCACACTCACATATAAATATTAAGACATGTGAGTATATAACTTTATATACGAATGAGGCTCACATGAATATGAATATTATGAGAGAAATTAAATAATTATACATAAATAATTTCAAACTGTGATGTGTTGGTAGAAAATTTCTAGCATAACAGACAAGTAAGCTTATTTATATACAGTTAAAATTTTCCGTGGTGCCTTTTTGTAAATCTTTAATGCAGGGTGATATGTGTAGGATTCAACGTACATATAGAGAGGGAGATTATGTCATGGATAAATTAGCAGGAATTTGTCCTTTGAAGCATGCTTGTAATATTTTTTAGGCTCCTTCCGATAATGTTAGTGGTTTAGTTCAGGAAGATTTATGGAAGGTTGCTGGACCAAATTTGTTTAGTTGTTATTGTACTTCAACCTATCGCTCTACTGCAATCACCACCATTGGTTCGTAAGAGTAGGATTCTCTCTCAACCTAATTTTTTCCTCTTCCTTCTACTCCTATTTGAACAATTACAGTTAAATCATGTCAACGTTTTGTGTTAATTTTTTAATAGATAAAAGAAGATAAAAAACAATATATAAGAGAAAGAAAGGAAAATAGAGGGGAATAAGAGGGAAGAAAATCTTATTGCTAAACCATAACAAAAGAAATTATAACATTGAGATAAAAAAACAAAGAAGAAAAAAAAAAAGAAGAAGCAGAATCTCTTTAATATACAAGTCAATGATGGCCAGCAGAAATCATAATTTTCCACCTTTAAAAAAAAAAAAAAAAAATAAACATACAAGTACTTAGTATCAATGGAAGCACAGAAAGCTGCATGATTGGTGGTAAATACGGAACCAATTAATTGTTTATTTAAATCACAAAGGCCAAAATTAAAAAGAAAAAAACCAATATATTTTTATATAAATGTAAAGAAAAACTAATGAAAAGGGTTTGAAAACTTTGAGATTTAACGATAAAGACAAAATCAAGGGTAAAGTAAATAGTATTAGGATTGACTTTTCAGTGTTAAAATGTGATTTTTCGTTAAAGTGAATAGTACTGTGGATTTTTCGTTAAAACTCTCTAAATGTAATCTTGTGCTAGATTATGTTATAATTATACACAGGAATTGGATCCCAGAATCCCCACATCTTAGCCGTTCATCGTATATTGTGTGGTCAGAAATCATTTGATTTTTTTAATTTAAAATTAAACATAAATAGTATCTGATGAAAATTGGCCACACGATGTATAATAAACAACTAGGATGGATCATTTTCCTAGGGATCCCGTGATCTCATCCGTTCATTGTATATCGTGCAGTCAGTTTTCATTAGGTACCATTCATATTTAATTTTAAATTTTAAAATAATTTATGACCGCATAATTGGATGAGATCACAAGATCCCCAGAATCTCTAGGAAAATGATCCCTTGAAATAATTTCTGAACAGATTGTATTCGCAGTTTCTCTTTATAAGTGATTTTATTTTTTTAATTAAAAAAATGAAGAGTAATTCTGCCCACGTGTGGTTTGCACGTGCTGGTCCAAACAGTCCTCCCATGTGGGAATCTGTGCACTACGTATAGTGCCCCAAAAATGTTGGTGTCATTCTTTCTCATTGGGGGGATATCATAATGGGACAGAAATTTTTCCGTTTGCTTGTGCAACGCTACATCTTATCTAATTTACAATTAAGGCTCATGATACATAGTGCTATTATTTATTTATAGAAGAAATTATAGTAAAAGTTCTTTAATTTTAACTTAATTGAAGTAATGATCATTTTAAAAAACATGCTTATTAGGTCCTTAATTCATCAAAACGTGCATTTATAGTCGTTTTCTTCAATTTTGTTAAAACTTCAGTTAAATGAGTCACATGTCACGCACGTGAGGTTGAATTAAGGAGAAAATATGGAAAATCAAATGTGAAAATTATTGTAATGGTCCCTCAACTTTAACACAATTGTAGAAATTGTCTCACAATTTAACCTTATTGTAGCAATGGTCTTTCAACATGACATATTTTGACGGAAGTTTTAACGGAGTTGACGAAAAAGACTATAACTGCACATTTTCATGAGTCAATGACCAATAGTCACGTATTTTTAGTTAAAGAACCATTAGTACAATTTTTTCTTATTTATATTACAAGACATAAATTAATGATGTTACGTGTTATTATGTTTCAGCGAATTTTCTTTAATTTTAGAACATGTAAACATCATATGCTTATCTAGTAATATAATATATGGTTTTATATTTTTATGAAAAAATTATTGACTTGGGCTTTGCTTTCGCCATCATTGACTCACCAAATACGGATTGCTTTCATTATCGTTCATGTCTATCAGCATTTTGTTCGTACACACTACTGCTAATAAACTGAAATGTCTCGTTTTCCAGTCAAAGTGGTGCAACTTGGAAAGCTTCTAGATCTAGTAATTGTATATGGATCAATTATTAGCCCAATTGGAATTTTTGTTCATGTACACGTGTAGTTTGCGAAATTTTACCATACTCCGATAAATAGGATGTGTCGGTTAATATATCAAAGTCGTTCCATTTATTTATTTTGATACATATTTTAATTCTGAATATTAGAGGTAGTTTAATAATCATTTTATTTTTTATTTGAATTCTGAAATTGGGTAACCACTTTCGGTTTCCAGAAAAACGAAACTTCAAAACCAAAAAATGAAAACCACTTTCTTGAGTTTTCAAAACTTTTGTTTCTTAGGTTATATTTTTCTAAAATTTGAAAACTGAAAGTGATTACCAAAGTTTTCATTTTAAAAAAAAGTTAAAATTGAAAACAAAATGATTATAAAACGTCACCTTAGTCATGTAGTTATGTATAGTCGCAAACTTACAATGTATACCACACATAGAAGAATTTACATGACACGAACGTATTGTCACAATAACATCTTGTGTTAATAAAAACATGCAAGGTTTTTGTCCATATATCTCTGTTTCATTAATAACGACACCAAGTGACAATAAAGTGCCGTGTAAGTTCTCAGCCACACAAACCCATAAAGCGAAAAGAAGAGAAAAAGCAACAGAAAAATGGATCACAAGCAATGCATCTGGTCAAGTGGGAAAAATAGTGACAGGGCAATTGTAAGACAAGATGCTCCACCTCTTTGCCTAGCTTTCTCTTTCATGGACTCCACCTACTCTCCAAAATGGGCACTTTTTAGTTTTTACCTTGCTGCTAAAGTCTCAGAGGTAAAACGCAGTAAAAACACAGATCATCTGACAGAAGCTTTTACCAGTGTACTTAAATCCAACATGAATTGTAACCGGGAAAAATTATCCGGCATGAATCCCTCATAAGAATTATCCTTTCTATTGTTTGCTCGGATTTTCACTTTCGCAATTTTTTTTGGTTGCATGTTCGTCTTGTGGTCTCATTCGGCTTCACAATACTAGTATTTGCGACTCCCCGACATTGTTACAAATTTTATACTAGTATTTTCTTGTCAGATGTCTCCACAATAGCACCATTGCCCAATGGACTTGAGCTGTTTTGACAACGTATGGCATCATCTACAGACAAGCAAAGCTTACCCATCGTAAGGCTTCTTGATCATTAATTTTACCATATGCTCAGGATTCCAATCGGACAAAAGATTAAAGATGATCAGGGACTTGAGTTTGTGGGTGTGCGAAAGGCAAAAATGAGAAAAATAATGGAAGCTCATTGAGAAAAATTTACTAATTCCTGCAGTTGTACCTTCTGACCGAACCAGGAATCTTTCCCACAAAGGATTTAAGTTTGTGCCCACAAAAGTCCTGCAAAGCAAGTAGGTAACTGATTTAAAACCAGCAAAATAAAAGGCTGACTGTATATCCTTTTAAAAAAGTGGCATCCGATTGTAATTTGTTTCTTGTTTTCCTTGTTTCATAGGCGGAAGGAACCAATTACAAACTAATCTCGCTTATCAAGTATCATGGAATTAGAATCTGCCAAGACAGAACAAATAACATTTCCACTTTGTTCAAGAAACCATCTCTTCATGAAACTGTATAAATAAGCTAAATTACTAAACATGCTATCCAGTATCCACTGTCAATATTTGTTTTTATTTTTATTTTTAGAGGAGGTAATGACAGTGAAAAAGCGCATAAATCTAAGAATGTCGCATTACAGAATCAGATTTAGACAATAGTATATATGCCAATCATTTTGTTTGTTTGATTGAGAGAGAGAGAGAGCCCTATAATCTGTCAGACCAAGGTGGAGGCACACATGAGGCTCTTGGAGGAAGATTATCTTCTTTTCTAATATCTCTCTTCTTTCCTCTTCTCATATTTAAATGGTTATGGTTAAGCCACGTTAACATTTTATATTGATTTTTTTTAATAAAGATAATAAGACCAAAAGTAAAGTGTGAGAGGAGGGGACTCTTATAAAAGACCAAAACAACGAATCGGAAGTCAATAACCACTTTTGATCTCATAAGTTATACAATATATCTAAGAGAAATACTAAGGGGACTCTTATAAAAGTGGAACTCTCTGTTATCTGATATTTTTCTTTCAAATGTTTTATAATATTGGCACTGAAATTAATGTTAAATTGTGAGGTGATAGTGCGTTCGTGAAGAGCCTTACTTTTGAGAGAGTTCCCTTAACATTTCTCTATATCTAAATTACATATTAATAAAACTCTCTTTGTCAACTAAAAGAGAGTGAAAATACATTTTTGTCTTTTATCACAATAAAAAAGTTAAGAACAATAACGTGATTTTTTAAGTAAGAAAAAGTTACCGTTTAAGTTCAAAAGACTTTATATTATAGAAAAATGAACAGTCACTCTTAAATTTAGAGAGCAATTGTTCACTTGCTAAATTTAGAGAGATAGTGTTTTAGGAAATAAGTGGGTTGTGTTTGAATTGTTAATTATAAAATATTCAAAGTTTGTTAAAATATAGTGTTGTTAGAGATGAAAAGTTAAACTGAGTAGCCAAAATAGTTCTTTGACACTGTTCGTTGTCTAGTTTAAGAAAAATTTAGAGCTCATCTTGGAGATGCTCTAACAGTTTATATACTATCTTGAAATCAAAATGTTAGATTGTCATCTATTATCGATGAGCAAAGAAGTCTACACGTATCAATTGTTTGATCCTATTTGGACTCAAAATTACACCATCAAGTTGAACGATCGAGGCCGTTGAATGAGTAGAGTTCCAGACATTTGTGGAGTTGTTAAGGTAATTTCTTATCATTATTGAGGGATAATATTGTGGTTTTAATCATAATTATTATCTCTTAATAGTATATTAAATTATTGTAATTTAATATTATCTAAGATCCCAGTCAGTTTGAATGAAATGGAATAATTTGTCTTATTCATGTATTGCTTTGGCCACGTGGGGTAATGCATCATTAGGAGATTGATTTGATAGAATCTGGCAATGTCGGGGAATGATACGGCTGTAATTTACAAGGCACGACATCTAGCATGCAAGATGGGGTAATTATCATCACCGAATATCCATGGTATTTTAATTCAATGGGATAATGCAATTACATGCATTATCACATCTACGGGAAATAGGGATTGCATGCAAGACCTGCAGTTGAAGTGGGACTGTATCAAGTTGTTATGAAGGAACACAAGGACTTTTTGGATGATGGTGATGATAAGATGGCAACAATCAGATTGATAACTTTTGGTTTTTTATGTTAAAAGATTTAGTATATTGGCATATGCCTTTATACCGTGAGTCAGCATGAAGACCTTTGTGAAGCCAGATTCACTTAACATGAATATTGGGAACCCGTGCAGCCATGCATGCTGCGAATTGTGTTGATAAGGATTGTTCAATATGATTATCAAACAGTGGTTGATTATCCTTTAGTATCAAGACGTGATTTGTTGTTCGCGGCAAAGGCTCTACAAGGCGGCCATCATGTGGTTTGGTATTATAAATACAAAGCTGCACACAACATAAAAGCCCTCTCAAATTCAACACACAAACTACTCTACGTAAACTCTCGCTTTAAGCGAAACCTCTCAACAACCTTGAGATTTTTCTTTTTCTTTTTCCGCTAACACATCTTTAGTTTGGATAAACAGCAGTGTGAAGGCAACTAGCGACATATTCAGTTTGGATAAATAGCACTAGAGCCGTAGAATCAGTCGACCAAGGAGCACCTTCAGTTTGAATAAACAACACTGCTTCGAGGCCGACTGGTTACCTATCCAAGTCTCGGTCAACAAGAGTCATTGTGGGTAGAGGTCATCTCATCAGCTTTTTCGGCGAAGTAAGGTGGTACCAAGTCAATGATGGTTTTTTCGGCGAAGTAAGTGCTTTTTCGGCACATTGAAAGTCGAATTTGATATTTGAACTTCATAGAACTATCAGCCTTGTCTTCAAGCTCTAGAACCCGAAGGCCGAGATGTATTCCTTCCTCGGCTATAGTTGCAAGATCAAGAAGTCAACAGCGCACCCAATGCCACATCAACATATTTTACTCCCCAACCTAGCTCAGTCGACGAGTTGGCACGCCTCGCACATAACCGAAGGACATAGTTAGCTTATTAATTACTCGGCATGCGCGCTATGTAGGCTTGGTAGTTTTTAGGGTCAACAAATCCAAATTCAATTGTTCATATGTCAAAACTTCTATCTAGATTAATCAATTGTTCACACTCACATAGAAAGATTAAGACATGTGAGTATATAACTTTATATACAAATGAGGCTCACATGAATATAAATATTACGAAAGAAATTAAATAATTGTACATAAATAATTTCTAACTATGATACGTTGGTAGAAAATTTTTAGCTTAACAGACAAGTAAACTTATTTTTATACAATTAAAATTTTTCGTGGGGGCTTTTTGTAAATCTTTAATGCAGGGTGATATGTGTAGGATTCAGCATACTTATAGAGAGGGAGATTATGTTATGGATAAATTAGCAGGAATTTGTCCTTTGAAGTATGGTTGTCATATTTTTTAGGCTCCTTCCGATGATGTTAGTGGTTTAGTTCAGGAAGATTTATGGGAGGTTGCTGGACCAAATTTGTTTAGTTGTTTTTGTGTTTGTGGATGTGTGCCCAAAAAAAAAAAAACAAAAAACAAAAATTGTACTTCAACGTATTGCTCAACTGCAATCACCATTATTGATTCGGAATATGATTCTCTCATCTCTTCATTTCTCTATGCTTTCTTCTTTTTCTATTTAAACAGTTATGATTAAGTCACGTCAACGTTTTGTGTTAATTTTTTAATAACCAAAAGAAGATAAAAATTAATATGTGAGAGGAAAAAGAAAATAAATAGAAATAAAAGGTGAGAGAATCCTACTCCTGCCCTATAACCAAAGAAATTATAACATTGAGATACAAAAATAAAGAAGAAATGCAGCAGAATCTCTTTACAAGTCAATGATGGCTTTTCCACCTTTTTAAAAAGAAACAAAAAATAAAAAATACAAGTACTTAGTGTCGAAGGAAGCACAGAAAGCTGCATAATTGGTGGTAAATACAGAACCAATTAATTGCTTATTTAAATCACAAAGGCCAAAATTAAAGGAAAAAAAATAGAATATATTTTTTTATATAAATGTAATCTTGTGCCAGATTATGTTATAATTATACACAAACAAGCCACAGGGAAAAGCACTGTTTGGGCGTTTGTTTGTTCCCCTAAACCTGTTCCCCTAAACCCAATCACAGACCACCTCGGCTACTTAGTAAAACTAAAATTTAGTTAAACACTTATAACTCACATGCATGTTCTGCAACGGATTGTATTCGTGGTTTCTCGTTATAAGTGGTTTTATTTTTTTATATAAAACAATGAAGAATAATTTTCCGCACGTGTGGTTTGCACGTGCTGGTCCAAACAGTCCTGCCTTGACCCCTAATTGGTGCCCATTTGGGAGTCTGCGCACTACATTAGTGCCCCAAAAATGTTGATGTCATTCTTTCTCATTGAGGAGATATACAGACAGAAAATTTTCAACTATGCAGCTATGATTTTCTTTTTTCAACTCTGTTAAAAATTTTGTTAAAATAAGTCACGTACTACGTACGTGAGACTAAATCAAAAAGAAATATATGAAAAATCTGATGAGAAAATTGTAGCAATGGTCTCTTAACTTTAACCTAATTAAGAAAAATAATCCCTCAACTTAAACACAATTAATAAATGGTTCCCCAAATTTAATCCTATTGTAGCAATGAATCTTTTAACAAGACTCATTTTGATAGACGTTCTAACGGACTTGATGAAATGGATTATAACTGCACGTTTTCATGAGTTAATACCAATGATCACATATTTTTAGTTAATCAATTATTACTTCAATTAAGTTAAAATTAATGTACGATTGCTACAATTTTCTTAATATAAGACAAATTAATGACGTTAAGTGATATTGTGTTACAGTGAAATTTCTTGAAATATGGTACAACATGTAAACATCGTATGCTTATCTAGTAATATAATGTATGGTTTATATTTTTATTAAAAAATTTAGTGACATGGGCTTTGCTTTCGCCATCATTGACTCACCAAATTCGGATTGCTTTCATTGTCATTTACGTCTATCAGCATTTTTTTTGCGTACACACTACAGTGGGTGTCGACTGCTAAACTGAAGTGTCCAGTTTTCCGGTCAAAGCAGTGCAACTTGGAAAGCTTCTAGGTCTAGTAATTATATATGGATCAATTATTAGCCAAATTGCAATTTTTGTTCATGTACACGTGTAGGTTGCAAAATTTTACTAAGCTCCCATAAATAGAATGTGTCCGTTAATATATCCAAGTCGTTCCATCTACTTATTTTGATACATGTTTTAATTTTGACAATATTAAAGATCATTTGATAATTATTTTGTTTTTACCTATTTGAATTCTGAAATATAGTAACTATTTTCGGTTTTCAAAAAAAGCGAAACTTCAAAGCCAAAAAATGAAAACCACTTTCTTGAGTTTTCAAAACTTGGCCTTGAGTTTCTAGTTTTGTCTTCTAGGTTTTATTTTTTTCAAACTTGAAAACTAAAAGTACTTACCAAAGTTTTCATTTTTCAGAAAAGTAAAAATTAAATACTAAAAATTAAAAATGAAATAATTATCAAACGTCTCCTTAGTCTTGCAGTTATGTATGGTTGAACTTGATCACAAACTAAACAAAATTACAAGACAAACATTGCCAAAATTGAAAGGATGAAAAAGAAAATAAATTATAAAGATTAGCAGCCTATACAATGTATACCACACATAGAAGAATTTACATGACGTGAGCATACTACCACAATAGCGTCTTGTGTCAATAGAAACGTGCAATTTTTTGTCCACATATCCCTATTTCATTAATAATGACACCAAGTGACAATACACCCGTCACATAAAGCGAAAAGAAAGAGAAGAAGCAACAGAAAAATGGATCATAAACAATGCATCTGGTCAAGTGGGAAAAATATTGATAGGGCAATTATAAGACAAGGTACTCTAACCCCTTTGCCTAGCCTTCTCTTTCATGGACTCCACCTAGGCACCTACTCTCCAGAAATGGGCACTTTTTAGTTTTTACCTCGCTGCTAAAGTCTCAGAGGTAAATCGCAGTAAAAACACAGATCTTCTGACGGAAGCTTTTACCAATGTACTTAAATCCAACATGAATTGTAACCGGGAAAAATTATCGGCACGAATCCCTCATAAGAATTATCCTTCCTAGTTTGCTCGGATTTTCACTTTCGATTTTGCAGTATTTCTTTGTTGCACGTTCGTCTGGTGGTTTCATTCGGTTTCACTACAAAATGCAACAAAAAAACTACAGGGACGAAAGCGAAAATCCAAATGAAAAGGGACTGTTGCTGCAATTTAACCAATTAAAAAAAAAAACCATATATCACAGATTGTAAAATATGTTTACCACTATTGGTGATAACAAGTTGATGACAGTAACTGTAATTAGCTACGATAAGCCACCATTGTCAAATTACAGGTACATAATTCAAATTAACAGTGATAAAAGACAAATTATGTTTTTGCAAGCATGTGTGAAACTGAGTATAACAAGCATGGTTATCTGTTTTTGTACCGAATCGCTAATGATGAAGAAAGGGAGTCCGAGCCTTAGAAGTGTTACGGAAAGCTGCTGAGACACTAACGGCTGAGAGATATGAGCAGATCTTCCATCAAACATTCTTCACGGCTTCAACCATCATCTTATACAACGCGAATCCACCTTCATGACAGCCTGGCATTTTCGACACCATGTTCTCTAATTCAATCTGGTATAAAGAAAATTTCATGAGATTTGCATTGAAACTCAAAACGGAAGTTGAGATTCATGAGTGGTCCCATAAGGTTGCATCACTATTCAACCATGTTTCAGTCAGTATCACCATAGCTCGCAAACAACATTACCGCACAATTACCTCTTGCCATTCTACCATCATTGACCGTGACTTGAATATTAACAAATAAGTAAACGAAAGACTTCCAATGCAAACAATTGTTTAGAAAATAAATACATGATGGTGCGTCTCTGTTGGATAAAAGTTTGAACTTACCATTGGAACTGTAAAGAGCTGAGTTGATTCAAAGCTGTCTTGGGCACTAGAATACAGTTTTTGAATCTCCCTTGAGCTGAGACTGCATTTCATGAAGAAAAATGCAGTTGGCCTCACATTAAGCTCCCTGCGGGATATACCGATAAAAACTTGCTCATGCTGCATCATGGCCAAATGATTAACATTAGATACTTTTTAGTCAGAGAGGAGAGGAGTTACTAAGTAGTATCAAAAGAAAAAGTTCATTATCATTGGATAATAAAATGCCCTAAACCTAGAGAGTCAGATTGGTGAAGGCAGCAGAATTTATGTAGTTTAACTTTAACTAAAACAAGCGTAAAAGATAACCGGAATTGCTCCAGGGGCATCACACCCGTTCTTGGCCTCTCACCAAGAATTTTGTCATCTCAACAAAATAATCCCATCGCAGGATCAGAATTCCAATCTCTGGAAAACACAGCTTTTCTATTCATAAACTCTTCATGCATACAACTATTGGAATTACAAGGGATGTTAGGAAACTAAATCTAATCCCAATGAAACTGGAAGTAATCTTAATCCTCATAAAAGTAGGAAATCAAATAACTAAAACCCGATATTAAAATACTAAAAGCCTAGAGAGTAAATAAAACTCATCGTGAGCGGGGAAGACACATAAAATGTGTAATGGACAATTAGGAAACAAACATACAGATGTACTTACAAGGGAACCTGAAGGTACTCCGATTTCTTCAACTACCTCACGAACAATGCTCTCAAACATCTCCTGAGAAACTTTGTTGTTAATAGCTTTAGAGTCTGTCATGTCCTCATGGTGATGGGATATTATTCCAACTTCGTGGGGCTGTTAATCATCAAATATTATGGAATTAGAGGTCGAGATAAGCCCCTGCAGAAGGATAAGGCAATAGAAAAACCTTCTTACCATAGCTACAAGGACAAACAAAAAAGTTTGAAATGATCTAGATAATGCGTGGCAGGCATTGATATGATCCCAAAACAATGAAGTCATGCACAGGCAAGCATATATCCAACGATAAAATCTCACAATGCAGCTAAAACTGAGGTCCGAACTATTTTTGTTTCAGTTATGATACCTCTGGATGGCCTCCTGGGAATACAAAGTGTCCGGGAGACTCCCCGACATTGTTACTTCTTTGCAACACCAGTACTTTCTTGTCAGATGTCTCCACAATAGCACCATTACCCAATGAACTTGAGGTGTGTTGACAACGTATGGCATCATCTACAGACAAGCAAAGCTGTAAATGTCAAAGAAATTTACAAACCAAGTGAATAATTATATGCCTTCTGAGTTGAATTTACCCATCGTAAGGCTTCATTATCATTAATTTTACCAAATGCTCAGGATTCCAGTAGGACAAAATATTAAAGATGATCAGGGACTCAAGTTTGTGGGCGTGCGAAAGACAAAAATGAGAAAAATAATGGAAGCTCATTGAGAAAAATGTCCTAATTGCTGCAGTAATACCTTCTGATCGAACCAGGAATCTTTCCCACAAAGGATTTAAGTTTGTGCCCACAAAAGTCCTGCAAAGCAAGTAGGTAACTGATTTTAAACCAGCAAAATAAAAGGCTGATTGTATATCCTTTTAAAAAAGTGGCATCCGATTGTAATTTGTTTCTTGTTTTCCTAGTTTCATAGGCGGAAAGAACCAATTACAAACTAATTTCGCTTATCAAGAATCATGGAATTAGAATCTGCCAAGACAGAACGAAAACATTTCCACTTTGTTCAAGAAACCATCTCTTCATGAAACTGTATAAATAAGCTAAATTACTTAAAATGCTATCCACTATCAATATTTGTTTTTTTATTTTTAGAAGAGGTAATAACTGTGAGTAAGCGCATAAATCTAAGAATGTTGCATTACAGAATCCGATTTAGACAGTATATATGCTGGTCATTTTGTTTGTTTGATTGAGAGAGAGAGACCTATAATCTGTCAGACCAAGGTGGAGGCACACATGAGGCTCTTGGTTAGATCCACCTCCACCATTCCATACATGTTGTCCATACTGTATGATTATCAACAATGTACACTAGATCAGTACATTACATGAATATCGAAAATCAAATGAAACTACGGGTTACAATTTCAGACAGAGGGATACGTGTCAGGAAGAAACTAAATGATCCTGCCATCATACTACATAAGTTTCATTGTCAAAGAAGATCCACATACCCTGAACTTTGTCCCATTGTACAGTGATGGATTTTTCTGGACCCTTTGATCCCATATCTATAAAAACAAAATAAAACAGCTTAGCCATACGGTATAGAAATGTGAGTGAACACAAATCAGAAAACCAAGCTTGTGATGAAAAAACCACCGAAAGACGCTTGCGTATTCAAGAAAATAAACTCAACCCCAGGATCCAAAATTGCAGATTTTGTAATAGAACAAACAAGCTCATCTAATTCCTACCAGAACTGGGCTCCCCAAAATGCAACCCATAACACACTGGACTGTTTCATTTCTCCTTAAATTTACAACTCTCTCACTAATCAGTTGTTAAAATCAAATTAAAGAAACCCAAAATACAATAAATACATAAATAAACATAAATATATAAAATGCAGCTTCCTGATCACACATATACAAAATTACACAATCAAAAGATCACCTCAGAAATAGAATTCTCCAAGTTGATGTCTGGATGGGGAATTCGATCATAGACTCCATCAAAAACCACAGAAATCTATAAACCCACAAAACAAAAAATTCATCAGGTTTGTAAATCATATTCATTTGAAAAGATTACCATTGAAGTATGGCTTTGTTAATCATACAAATCAAGTGAATGATGGAAACGAAGAATTGAAGAACCTGCGAGGGTGAAAGACCAGAGGGGCAAGAGAGCAGAAGCCTGTAAGGCTTAGTGATCGTTTCAATCTCTGCCTTCTCCATTGGAATAGCACGCGCAGACCAATGTCGATGAAAGTCTTCTGGGATTCTGAGAACTTTGAGAAGCCAATGCTTGCAAGCAACTGGCAAGGATGGTTGCTAACTTGCTCTATGGTTCAGATGGGCTTGGCCAGCTAAGTTTTAAAATTTTAGGGCCCAAGATAAAAATGTTGGGCTTTTTTATCAGGCCTGGATCGAGTCGGTCAGGCCCATTGACCAATCCAATGTCTTGGTCCGTTAGGCTTACCAGGTTTGTATGCTAGGGAGTTGGTATTGTCACTCGAAGATGTATACACCATGCACTCCTCTTTTCTTTGTCAACTGAAGATAATATCTTTTTTTATTGTCAAACATGGTCAAACAAAATGCATGTGGGTTAGATCCAAAGGAGGAAGTTTGACATTACCTTATAAACCATCAAATTAATATTTGATCTTTGTCTTTTGACATGTCTATTGGAGATATTCTTCGAGAGGCCCTCCTCGCTGCTGAAAGGAAGGTGTAGAAGACCAACCACCAACCGCCTACTATTTTTTTTGGGGATTAGAATGGATACCTTTCCTTCATTAATTAGTAATCCATCTTATACTTTTCAACTTGAATTTTTTTGGAAGTTGTCGTCAATTTCTTCATTCAGTATGTCTTGAATCTTTAAGTTATCATATTCAACCAATTCTCTTATGTTAATACCACTTTAAAATAGGTCGCTGTGCACTCTCTAAAAAAACAAAAAAGGAAGACAGAGATGTATGATAACTATTTTGGAGTTTAATAGAAATTCACACTAGTTGATTATTTTTCCCGCTCCTTTGAAACCAATTTAGCTAAGAAAATAAAACTAGCCACTCCTCCCATTATATGTGGAGATCGAGCTTTCTCTCCTAGCCCTTCGATGCTAGACTTTCGGTCAAGGATTTGTCTCACCTCAAGTCTTCTTGGGGCTTTATTATCCCAACTGAAATGAGTTGGATCTTCTTAGATCGGTCGGCCCCTGTTTGGGGGGTTGATGTGATGAATTTACCGGTGATCGTGGTAGATTTGCTCCTCTCCGCATTTGTAGAGCGTTGAAGTGACAAATTTACAATGAATCTGGTGCATGCCAATGAAATGTCGACAAGTTGTGAGGATAATGTCACCTCTTGAAGTAAACTTGAGTTGATTTAATTAAGGGTGTCTAGATGTTTAGGTGGACATCGATGGAGAGTGGTGGAGCTCTTTAATTTATGCGGTCATGTCATTAGCCCTTGCGAATGGAGGAATCTCCCCTTTTAATCTCTTCCCCTTTCCTTCTCATTTTATTTGAACGGTTATGATTAAGCTACGTCAATATTTTATATTAATTTTTTCATAGAGACAATAAAACAAAAAATAATATATGAGATAAGGAAATGAAAGAAGATAGATATAGAAAGGAAGAAAATCCTACTCCCTTGCGAATTAGCCCTTATGAATGGAGTTCGCTTAGAGTCCCTATCTAACACTGGCACTTGCAAGTTTTTAAATCAGATTTGTCACTGTTGGCATTTAGTGAATGGGGGGGTTAAGGTGGCTGGGAAATAATATATGAGATGAGGAAATGAAAGAAGATGGATATAGAAAGGGAGAAAATCCTATTCCCTTGCGAATTAGCCCTTATGAATGGAGTTCGCTTAGAGTCCCTATCTGACACTGGCACTTGCAAGTTTTTAATCAGATTTGTCACTGTTGGCATTTAGTGAATGGGGTTAAGGTGGCTGGGAAATAATATATAAGATGAGGAAATGAAAGAAGATAGATATAGAAAGGGAGAACATCCTATTCCCTTGCGAATTAGCCCTTATGAATGGAGTTCGCTTAGTCCCTATCTGACACTGGCACTTGCAAGTTTTTAAATCAGATTTGTCACTGTTGGCATTTAGTGAATGGGGTTAAGGGGGCTGGGTCCGACTGTGATGTAAGGTGGAGGTGGCTAGTTAGGGTTGTTGAGAATTGACAACATATATTTTAAATTTTTTTAATCTTATTTCTATTTATTCTTTAGTTTTCTTATTGTTTTAAAACTTTTAGATGTTACTTTTACTTTGTTTATTTAGTCCATGTGTCAATGTGTTACCCGACGTATGGATCCCACAAAGTGGCATGTTAGCAAATTAACCAAAAATTTGGCAAAGATGGATGGTAAGGACGAAATCATAGTTGCTGGATTAGGTAAAATAGGGTCCGAATTTTGTATCAGTACGTACGAACCAATACTTTGGCGATTCGATGGTTCATCTAGATCTCTAATCAGATTAGAAAAAAAAAAATTAAAGAAAAGAAAAACGCATTTGGTCACTGTAAAATCGGTGGTAAATTTGTCGTTGTCCTGGTTGTGGTTGACGGGGAAGGAGAGGAAAGAAGAGGTCAGGGAAGGAAAAAAAGGAGAGAGAGATGAGGGAGCAAGAGAGAGACTGAGAAGAGGGAAAGTCAGAATGAGTTTACCACCGTTGTGGACCTTGTGGTTGTCGGGGAAGGAGAAGAAAGGAGAGAGAGAGAGAGAGAAAAGAAGGAAAGTGAGATTAAGGAGAGCTTACCAAGGGGAAGAGAGTGGGTGGGATATGAATTGCACAGGAGAGAGGAAAGGTTCAACATTGCGAATTTAGAACGAATTAAACTGAATAGGGTAATGTCTATGTATACTCTGACGAATGGTATTTATAGGTTACTAGTGAATTTCATACCCAAACCGAACTCCGAACTCAAATCTTACTCTGTATCTGGCAGCTATGGGCGAAATGGAAGAATAATATCGCAGCAACTTATCCAAGAAACAAGAATTCATCCAATTGAATCACAACTAGTCTAAATTTTGCATTTAACAGACTTAAGAACCATAACCTTTTAGAACATACGTACGTTGCTCGATCCTGATGAAGAAGCCATTGTAGCCCCTGTGTTCGAAACCTTCTCCTCTTTTGCGATCACAATAGCTTCTCTAATCAATAGGACTTAGAACAACATAAGCTAGTATTGCAAGATCAGTGGTTTGAACCATAAATATATAGTGCTCCTCTGTCCATTCCCTATCAGAATTGGATTGAGATTCAAGCTCATACAAACCATAAAGAATTACGAGACCTCATGAAGTTCCAACACTAAGTTCTTTACCAAAACCAATTGGAACTTCTCTCAACTCTGTTATCCTAAAACAGTAAGGACAACCTAAATAGTTTAACCAAGACTTTTCCATAACCAGTTCTTGTATATGGTTCATACTCATAATCTTACACGAAATTGATGAGCGGGTGCAAAAAGAAATTAAATATATGGGTACAAATAAAAGCTAAAATAAAAATTACTATAAAAGGGATGCAAATTAGAAAATAGGCATAAATAAAACTAAAAAAATGTGATATAAAATTTAGCTATAAATACAAATATACCAAATGTAATGTTGTAAACTAGGGCTGATTTCGGTTTGGCAATTGAACTAAAAACCATGTCTCGAAATTCGAGCTGAAAAAGTTCGGAAAGAAGAAAAATAGACCAAGCAACAGCTGCAACAACTAGCAGTTTAGCGGCTTTCTTTCACATGTGGTTCAACAGTCATCACACCAAGAAATTCGGCTAATAACGCAAAAAGAGGGATAGGATTCTAATGAAATCACAATTTGGCCGAAGAGTTGTTAACTTTAGTGGCAAATTAATGCGCCTGTTTGGTTTTTCACAGGAGAAGTTAACTGTGTAACTCAAGGGAGAAAATTCTGCTAGACAGGCCTACTACTTTTCACTTCTCCTTTTTGGTTGAAGGCTGGACAGAAGGAATTATGTTGTTTTCACATTTCTAATTGTTTATTTCTTGATTTCGAACTACCCTAAACTACCCATAAACCATAAACCCTAAACCACTCCTAAACCCTAAGTACCGCCTTATCTTGACTATAACACAATAAGGATTGGATTTAAATGAATAAGCTTCTATAATCATGGTATATTAAAAGTAGAGGCCACTCAGTACTACGGTTTGATGGTATTCCTCTTCACTTGGAAGTAAGAGGTCTTAGGTTCGAATCTCGTGGATGACGAATTCGATACCAAATTAGGCTGCCCATTATGTGACTTAGCCGAACTCTCCCTCCTCTTAGTGTCTTAGAAATGAATTTTTTGTTTTGTTTTGTTTTGTTGTGAAGAAACGATATTATCTACACTTACCAAATTAGGCTGCCCATTATGTGACTTAGCCGAACTCTCCCTCCTCTTAGTGTCTTAGAAATGAATTTTTTGTTTTGTTTTGTTTTGTTGTGAAGAAACGATATTATCTACACTAAGGGGAAAGGAGGTGGGCTAAGCCTCGGATTAGCTAAGGGGAAAGGAGGTGGGCTAAGCCTCATAACGGATTAGCAATAATGTGGTTCAGATCGAACTTAAGACCTCTCACTTATAATTAAGTAAAGATGAATATTACTAGACCATAATACTAAGTAGTGAGAGATTAGATATGAATCATATACAAAGGAAGTTAATTTATAACTTTCCTTTCATGAGTTATTCATCTTCAACCTCCAAGTTGAACATAATTTTTTTTTTCATTTATTCCTTCAACATATACATTGTATACAAATACAATTAGAAAGTTTAGGGTTTACAATAAAAAAAAACATATACAAATTGTCTATGTATGCGTGGATGACTAACCATCATATCTCACCTTCCCTACATCAACTATTGGCTGATGGACCACTAACCGTACCCTTGTGTCAGCAGAAACTAAGAAAACTGGTATATGCATAAAAGATCTTAATTAGATTTTCAATATTCTTTCCAGAAGAACGTTCTTCTGCTGTAGAGGGTGGCCACAGAAGAGCTAAAGTTCTTCTCTGCATGTGTCCAAGCTGTTAATACACACACACACACACACACACACACATTGCAACGGCTATGGAGTAGGTGTTAAAGTCCCACATTGGTAGGTTCAAAGAAACCCAATGGATTTAAATAGTATTACTCTACTCTAACTAATAATGAAATTTTTTGTGGTAAAACTCCACACCTGACGGATTGGGGAGATGATAAAGTTGAGAATAGTATCGATGTTGTTAGAATGGAGCAGACCTAATGATCCAAAAATCCAACAGGAGGGACCTTTGATTAAAAATAATTTTTTGAATTGATTAAATTTATGATGATGGTGGAGTAGTAGATGTGTAGAAGTTAATGCAGTAGATCGCGTTAGCTCCATCAACCTGCAGCAATTCAGTTATTGGTGGTGATACTAATTCCAGTTGCATCTAAGCTGTACGTGGATCAATCGCACGTATGCTCTCTCTGGTTAGCCCATTTCTCAATCTTAGCGGCATATTATTAAAGGATAAAAGGAGTGTCAGCTGTGTGTGGATTTTGCTGCAGGCCATATTATATCTGTAAATTTTATACCTTTTTTCTGATGCATATGAAATTTATGCACCCTTCTTCACTAATTATGGGAAATAGATTATATTTATACGGTTATTTACTGTTTGAATTCAACGAACTCACAAGAATCAAACTCTTATCGTAAATTTGAAAACAAAAAGTTTATTGATGAAGCTTCCAAGCCTCTAAGAAAATTAAGGATAATGTTAAAGAGACTAAAATTTTACACCAAATTTGCAAACTAAATAATGTATCACCGATAGTAAAACAAGCACGTTAATCTACACTTAATTATTAATCCAATGATCTACAACCCTATCTTTGGTCTGAAAAATTTAATCTCTTTAGCAGTATCCGAAAATTAAATGAAGTCGTACTTTCTCAAAGTTATCCCCCCAACGTCCAATGGCGTGCCAATTTCGGGCTCACAAGTATCCCATATGTACTACAAGGGTATACATATATTTAATGTGACTCTCCAAATTGCAAGAACCATTCTTTGGGACATCAAATTGCAAGAATCATTCATTGGGATATCCTGACTTGTAAGAGCATCTTCAATGGAGATGTCAAAAGATGAATCTCAAATGTTTATTTGATGGCTGACGTGACAATGTCAGATTTTCTTTTTTTCCAATCGATATACTTTTTTTTATTATAAATGATATTCGTACTACCTATTTTAAAAAAGAAATCAATTAAAATAATTTTTTAAAATTATAATTGGTGCATTAATAGGATCCACACAATAAAATAATTAAAAATGATTTGACATCACATTTTCTTATATAGCAAATTTGATATATGAAAACTCGTATTTCAATCCACAAAGGATTGACATATCGGTTGGAATTTGCTCCTATCTTCAAATTTGATATTCCACTTAGGATTTAATATCTCCTTTGAAGATGGTTTAAGTCAACATCAAAATTAACTCACTAATCCAATTCTAAAACATGCTTAGACACAATTAATAACATGGGTTTTGCCCTTGTTTCTTTATTTCGTAGGCGGTTTCGAAATTGAAGGGATTACGAATACATTAGAAAAATGGTTTCCTTAAGGTATAATACCCATAAACATGGCGGGGGTTTTGGTTAGAATGAGTTATGACCATAATTTCTTTGTAATATCTTAGCAGAAGATGCAAATGTCTCCATTTGAATTTTGATTGATCAATACAATTCCTTCGACAAAAAATAAAAATAAAAAAGTATAATACCCATAGCTATTTTGGAAAAAATGTTTCTAACCCTAGGCCATGTTTACGTAACTGAAATGGAATACAAAGAAACGGATTTGCACTTTGTTCAAGGCATTCAACTGTTTACCAACATTTCAGTAATTGGAAACAAGGTGGGGCTTACACAAAATCAGGAATTGAACTCCTGAATCTCTCGGAATTGGATCCCCTCCATAGAGGTGGTATTTGGATTCCAGGGAGAAGCTCAGGAATTCGACTTTCCTACCCAAACTACCCATGTCTTTATGCCTTTCAACAGAGTGCCGACTCTAGCTCAATCCTGTCCACCGACGATGGCGGGGCTCAAGCTGGTTGGTTCAGGATGATTTTGTCAGGATGGGTTTCGAAGATGTAGTTGGTGAAGAATAGGTTGTCGTTGGCGACAACTGGGTTTGTAACTCGTTTGGTGCCCATTTGGCATTGAATTGACAGGGAAGAAGATGGAGAAAAGAAAAGAAAAAAAGATGAGGAAGCTAAAAGAATTGGGGGGTGGTAAGAAGAGTATCAGGGAGCAAGGATGAAGGGGAAGAAGATGGAGAAAGGAAAAGAAAAAAATAATTGGGGATGCGAAAGAAGAGATCCACGGAGGAAGAAGGTTCTGGAAGAAGAATGAAAAAAGAATTTGGAATGATAAAGAAAGAGTATGAAAATAATTTATTTATGTAAGGGTAATATAGTAATCAACTTAGTTTTCATTCCAATTAAAGTGAATTAGTAAACAACTTATATGGACTCAACATCATTCATACTCTGATTCCAGACAATTTTAGTAAACAACTCCAACATGAATCTAATTCTGATTCCACCTCATTCCTTCTTAATTCAATTCCTTTCAATTTGATTACGGATTAGCAAATACGCCCCCTAGTATTTAGGAAATGAGATTTCCCTTTTTTTAATGAGAAGAAATGATGTAATTTTAATTGAAATGAAACAATAAACAAGAATCACACAAGCACGGAACTAAATATGACGAACACTCACGATTCAACCACCAATATGACAAAAGTCATTAGTTACAACTCGATAAAACACGACGAATCTCTAAAGAGAGGACACTTGACAACTCACTAATAACGAGACCACAAACCTTGCTTATAACAAAACTACATAACACAGACAACTCAAACTGAACTTTATGTAAGAGAATCATCATCCATGGCCATTGTACAGATTAGGTTAGATGGGTGAATTTATTTGCCTAATAAAGAAAATTTATTATAGGTAGTCCAGCGTGTAAAGCATGTCATATTACCACAGTTTATACACCCAGGATTTGGGCCCCATCTGCTAGCTATTGCAATCACTCCATAAAATCAAATGCAAAAAGGTTCTTCTTATATGCATCCTCTTTGTACAATGGAAATAAATACAAAGCCAAATAAATCTGTATAAATTAATATGTAGGACAAACTTGTTTTACATAAATGTTTCTGAATCAAGGTAAAAAGATAAATTCAAATGAAATGTAAAAAAAAAAACCTAAAAGATGAGAAAAGGGATTTAAATTTCAAAGCAGCAGCAGCAGCAGCATATCTTATTGGTCATGAAATCCGCAGAGGGATTCAACAATAAGAACTTTATAGTATACAGAAAAGAAAAGAAAAATCAAAATACAACAAAAACAAAGAAATTAAAGAGTAAAAGCCCCAAAGAAGTTATACATTTTAGAAGTAATTAAAAACAATCAGAGAGATTGATATCACCTTTAGTTTAAAGGTTCAAATAATTATCCAGGTTGAATGTGCTTGGATCCTCCTGACGAATCCAACCAAACATCTCCAAGAAAGGGTTTGTGAGCGTCTTTGGTGGGTACGTAGCAATGTCCTCCTTCCAAACATTTTCATCCCCCAAATCCCTTACCACCTCCAACAAGCAACTGTTGCATTTAAACCCTGCTCCAAAGCTTATCATCAAAACAGTATTCCCTTTCTTCAACCTCTTCTTTGCCTCCATGTATCCCAACACATACCAGAGGCTGCTAGCTGATGTGTTCCCAAATCTGTGGAGTGTCATCCTTGCAGGTTCCAGATCATACTCGCTGAGACCAAGATTTAATCCTATGCCGTCGATCACCGCCTTCCCACCGGTGTGGATGCAAAAATGATCCACCCCAGTTTTGAAATTGATCACAGGTTTTGGTGATGGGCTACCAATAGCCCCTCCCTTGGTGGATTGTTGTGAGGAGGTCTTTTTTTTCACTAGGGTTACAAGCAAAAACCTCATTAGCTCCCTGATGGGTAAAATCTTGGGGGATATTACCCTTAGGTTGTCCACAAAAGCTCGTGTGGCCGCCTTGGGTAAGAATTTGTCTAGGTGAAACCCTAGATACCCTTGTGTATCTTCTTGTTGGATGCAGCAGCCGTAGGAATCGTCTCTCCCGCCGTGATGGGTTCTCACCAAGCATTTCAATTTGAACATGGCTCGGTGTTTTAAGGCCCGTTTGTTCGTCAGAAGGATCGCGCAACCGCCGGACCTGAACAAACAGTTTGCCAGAATCATGGATCTGGCATTGCCTGAATACCAATTGGGGCTCAAGGACTCAGAAGTGACCACAAGTGCATAAACATTTCTGTGTGACTTGAAAATGTTTTTCACTATGTCAACTGAGATTAGGGATGCTGAGCAGCCCATCCCACTGAGGTTAAAGACCTTTATGTCCTCCCTCATCTTGTAGTGGTTTATAATCCTGGAGGACAAAGATGGAACAGATGCAAACATGGAGACATTCACAACAAGCACATCAACTTCTGAAGGTGAAATCCCTGATCTGTCAAGGAGTTTCTTGATGCTATCATGGAAGAACTCCTCCATCTCCGAAATGCTGTCGTCCAATGTGGGACATGATTCCCTGCCTGAAAACATGATTCTTGGAGCATAAGTTTGCTCACCAATCCCTGAACTTACAATTGCCTTGAGGAGGAACTGGTATTCCAAAAGACCAAGATTCTTGGTCCTCTTGATAATCTCACCTGAGAACTCAGTGTCTAGCTTTCTGTCATCTGTGGGCTTGTGGCACTGGTAGTCCAAAATGTAGCACTCTTGGTCTCTCCTCTCATCAAAAAGCTTCCACATAATAAAAATGAAGTACAAGGCTGAAAAAACACAGACTAAAGCAAGAAGCTCCATTATAAAATGGAGAGAGAGAGAGAGAGAGAGAGAGGTGGATGGAAATGTGAGCTTATTGGGTAGATGGGGAATTGAAAATGGGAGTCTTATAAGGAGGAATAGGTACACTACATGTGAAGATGCAAAAGACTCATTTGCAACTTCTCAACCCCCACCATCCTATGTGTGTGTGGCTCAAGCTTTTTGACAAGTAAATTATAGCCTGCATTTGGTTTAAGGCGCGAGGTTTCTACTCATACGTTCTGAGTTTGAACTCTCCTCTCTTATAAATTATTATAATAATTTTGTATTCTCCCTCTCCTATTAATAATAATAATTTTTTTTTTTAAAGACAAGTAAGATAACCATGCATACACTCTTGCTAATGTTCTAATTTAATTTTTTTAATATAATAATCACAAAAAAAAAAAACTAAAGAGAGATATGTTAAAAAAAAAAATTAGGTTCACATCCTTCTTTTTTCAACTCCATTGATTGAAACCTTATTCTTTTTCAATTTTTTATTGAGGTCCCTTGGTTTTAATAAACGTCATCAATTATTTCAATAATAAAATATTTTGCAAGTCAAGATAACTAAATTTTATTTCTAAATATATTCATTTAGTGTTAGAAATGTAACATTTGAAATATATATATATTTGAGGCTAAATTTTGTATCATATATGTTTGTTTTTAGTTTGTACCCATTTTAATTTGCAACCCTTTTTTTAAATTGTACCAATTTTCTTTTCAGTTTTGTACACATATATTAATTTCTTTTTGTGTCCATATTTTCCAAACTTTTATTTGTACTCATATTTTTTTAACCTTTTATTTGTACCCATAATTTATTGAAAGTGTACCCATTTGTCTTTAAAAATATACCACTTTGTTATATGTAAAATGTACTAATTTTTCTTCGTAAGTACTATTTTTTTAATGCAAGACCTATTTATTTATTTTAATCTAAAATGTACCCATTGGTTTTTTATATAAAATGTACCCACTGTTTTTTTATACAAAATGTACCCCCTTTTTTTTTATATAAAACATACCACCTTTTTTTATATAAAATATACCAACTTTTTGTAAGTAAAATGTACCCTATAAAAATTACCAATTTTTTGTATGTAAAATGTCATTAATATAAGTAATGACAAATCATGAGTTTTATTTACATAATAATTTATCTTAATGACAAATCATGTCCTTAAGATAAATTATACTTTTTATAATATAAATACAATTTATTTTAATATTTTCAATACAACAAATCATTGATTTTATTTAAAATCTCATTAATATAAGTAACTACAAATATCAAATTTTAATCTAAAATTATAATAACCTACATAGAAATGCATCATTGCATTAATTTCAAGGACTTCAATAAAAAACTGAAAATCAATAAGGCTTCAGTAAGAGAACATTGATAAATAGCGATCACCTCCAAAGTCACAAAAACAAGAAGGTGTGTATTTATCATTTTCCTTGATATCAAACTTTATTCCTGATCAAATTAAGTCGCATCTTAAGCGTGGAAAAGTAAAGCTATTGGGGATTGTTAATTGGGTTCTAGGCTCCTTGTGTAACTTCTCCAATGAGCAAAACTGTAAACAAATTTAGTAGGAGCAAAATTTTATAATTTAGAAAAAGACAAGGAGAACGTGAGTTGAACTAGTAGTGAGTGCGAGTAAAGTGTGCTCTACTATTGAAGTTGCGCAACGATCTTTGTTTCGTCGTGATAAATTTTTTGCACGACGAAAATCTTCTTTGTGTGACAGCCTTTATTTCATCGTGATAATTGTTAAACGTAGTAGTGAGTGCGAGTAAAGTGCTCTACTACTTAAGTAGTATAAACGTTTCACTCAGCACGAGCAAACGTAAACACATATGTTGTATTAACATTATCTCAATCTTCTTATAACTTAGAGCCCCTCAAACAAATAATGGATCCACAACTGATGAACTGAAGATACATTATCTCTTACAATCAACTAGGGTATTGTATATCTTACTTTAATAAAAGTATATTATTTTAATTTTGGGGATTATTCTGCTGGAAACTGGCGTCTGTTGACTTGTGTTAGTTTTGTAACTAGCCAGTTGATTGGTGTTGGACTTTGGCACTTTGGTAGAACATACATTAATGTAGAAAATTTTATGGTTGGAAACTTGGCATTTATGTATTGACTCCGTTCAGTCTATTCCTTGATATGAGCGTTAGGTATATAGACAATGCCTTCCTAACGAAGTCAGTCCAAGCTAGGGCCTCAGCTCTTAACTCAAGTTGTACAAAGGTTTTACACTAGTAAAAAAAAAACTTCTTACACGGCGAAACAAACATCATCGCTTAAAGTTACTTTTGTCCGATAAAATTTTAAACTTCGTCGCGCAAAGTCTTTACAAAAATAACAAATTATTTTTTAAAAACCTTTGCGCGATGAAATTCAAATATTTCGTCACCTAAACCAATTTATTTTCTTTTTTATTTAATTTTATATTACAAATTATAAAATATAGTTATTTTCATAAGTTTTATTTTTATTTTTTTAACTTTGCACGACAAATATCAATATTTCGTCACCCAAACCTTATTTACTTTTTTTTAATTAATTTATATTTTATATTGTTAAACTAAATTATTTTCTTTGCGCGACAAATCAACATTTGGTCGCTTAAACCTTTATTTTAATTTATTTATATTTAAATTGTAAAATAAAATAATTTTCTTTCTTATTATTTATAAATTTATTTTTTAAATTTTGCACGACAAACATATATTTCGTCGTGCAAAATCCTTAAGTTTGGGTGGGAGCCAAAAATAGGACACGGGAATTTTTTTTAAGACTTTGTGCGATGAATCCTTCGTCGCGCCAAACTTTGCGCGACCAACCCTTTCGTCACACAAAACCCTAAAAATTTTGGGCGGGCGCCAAAAATGAGACGCGGGAAATTTTATTTTTAAAATTTTTTTGAGACTTTGCGCAACCAATATTTCGTCGCACAAACTCGTATCCTTCGTCGCGCAAAGTGATACGACTTTCAAAACCAAAATAACTCCTCCACAATTTTTTCAATGTCTTTCTCTATTCTCTTACCTCTCCTCTCTTTCCCTCTCCCCAAATCCGACCCTCTCTCTCACACTCACTCCTCTCACTTAATCTCTCTTCTCTATCTCTCACTCTCACTCGCTCTCTCTTTTCTATCTCTCACCCTCACTCTCTCATTTCTCTCTCACTATCTCCTGTAACTCTCTCACACTTACTCCTCTCTCTCGTTCTTACTCACTCTCAATCTTGCCAAAAGGTATTTTCTCCCCCAAATTTTAATTTTTCTTTCATTAATATGTGTTTTTGGAGTAAATTAACAATTTTAGGGGAGATTATGCTAATTTTTTTGTATTATTTTATGTTGTTTTTTGGTTATTTGACCATGTTTGTTTTGTTTGTAGGGAATCATCGAGACTTTGACAGCAAAATTTGAGGGTTAGGATGCTATCGGACTGTATCCCCCACCACTACCACCACATTAGACTTGTATTAGGATTTTATTATTGTACTTTGTTAATTTATGTGTACATTTGTAATATAATATATATTATGGATAATTTGATCACTATTTATCATATGTAATTTTATTTTGAATATGTCAATTTAAATTAAAATAATTAAAAAAAATAAAGATACAATTAAATTAAATTAAAAAAGTAAAAATTCGAAAAATCTTGCGCTACCAAAAATTTCGTCGCGCAAACAATTAATATAACTAAATTAAAATAAGAGAAATAAAAAAAAAATAAAATAAAATACCTTGCGCAACAAAATATTTCGTCTCACAAACAATTAATTTCGTCGCGCAAAATATTAAATTAATTTAATTAAATAAAAAAATAAAAAACCAAAAAATTTGCGCGACAAAATATTTCGTCACACAAACCCTATCGTAATGAGCTCTGCACAACCAATCATGCGCGACAAAAATTTCGTCTCGCAAGGTTTTGAGTGACGAAATCATACTTTGCTCAACAAATCTTATTTCGTCACGCAAAGTGTTTTTTTTAGTAGTGTTAAGACCTCAAGACCACATGTGTATCATTCACTTTGATCCACTTGCGTCAACTTCTCAAGTCAATCCCAAAAAATCTATATATTATATTGCAGGAATGAAATTTTGGACTAACAACACAATGAGTTAGTCAAAATTAGATATTGTATTCGTCATTCATATGAATTGAATAAGAGGCATTCTACTTGCGAATAGAGAAGAAAATTCTACTAAACTGTATTGGCCATTAAGCCTAAACCTCTTTGCAACTCGGATGCAGTGATCAAATGAGTTAGGGAACAACTAGCTAAATTACCATTGAAATATTGGATGGACGTACGCACGAAAAATTAATGGAAGTTCATGAACTCTTATTGTGAATGCGAGAGTAAAAGTACTCTATCGGTCCACACTTAACTAGTTCAACGTTTAGAAAAAGCTTAGTTTAATTATATAACTAAAATGTAGTTGTGACGTGACTTGACCAGTTGGCCTCTTGCAGGTTGCGGTCAACCAGGGCCTTGAATTTTTTAATTATTTGTTCTTAACTTTGGCGATTATCCGGATGAAGCTGAAAGCAAATTCCCTAATATGATGACAGTTTGTAGCTGTCGCCAGTTGATATGCATGGGACTTTGCTAAATTATACAAATAATCCGACCGTTGGAGACTTAATTAGCATTTATGTATTGACTTTGACCTAATAAACCTATTACTTGTTTTAAGCATTAGGTATAAGTCCAAGCTCTCTCTCTCTTTCTCTTCACGTGAGAAGGAAAAAAAGACGCGGATGCGTTATGTGAGGAGAGAGATATAAAAGAAGCGCGTCAACCCGTTTGATAAAAATTTAATTATCTCCTATTCTAGAGTCTAAACTCAGAGTTTTCAAGCTTTAAAGATGTTATGAAGAAAATTTGTACAAGTTGCTTGCTCATTCAAATATATGATCTTCATCCCATCCAAGCAAGCTCTGCAAGTCAATACCAAGCAAACTATATATATTCATGTTTTTTGCATAATGTTTTATAATATTGGTGCGAAATGACGTTAAACTATAAGGTATTGAAAAATCTATAAAAAATCTCATTTTAAGAAAATCTCCTTAATTAGCATTCAAGAAAAATATATGACGAGAAGAACTTCAAAAAAGCCTGCTTATTGATATGAAGATAGCAGCAGGTCCGTGACAATAACAACTACTGTGAAAATTATTGTTAATCAAGCTAGTTTGATGGTGGTATCTTTAACTTTTAAGTATAATCATTTATCTAGAACCGATAGAACCGTGCTTTACAAGAAACAGAAAAGCTAAATTTTATATATGTGATTCGTATGAGCTATGGTGAGACTAATTTTAAGTTGAACAGTGTGGTAAAAAAAAAACTTGTTAATCAAACCTCTATATCGAAATTTGTTAGCAATTATAGTTCATTCCCATGTAAGGACAAAAAGAAATTTTTATTACAAAAAATATTACTACTTTAAGCTAAACTAGAAAAAATATTAAAAACAAGAAAAATTTAAACTAAAACCAATTAATGAATGAAAAGAAGAAATTCAACCCAATATCCCTACACGGTCCACCCACCACACGGCAAGCCTTCCTCCGCCCCAATTTCTCAACAAAATTTAAGTAGATATTCAACATGTGAGAATGTGAAGGTAAAAGAGAGAGAAATTTTGCAAGAGCTTATAAGATGTTGGGCTACTCCTCACATTGCTAATTGATTTTATGATGGAACCTCAACTTTCGTCACAACACTGCAACTACTTAATCAAATCTTTTGGGAGGAAATTTAAATTAAAATGTGGATAAGCTGGTAGGATAATACATGCATCCCTACATGGGATGCACATGTCTTCATTTGAAGGATCACTCCTACAACAACTCGAGATCATTTAATCATCCAAATGCATCAAATAAACGGACGGTTCATTATGAATATTTTACTTGGTATCTACGTCATTTATTTGTTTTATATATTTGAATGACTAAACGATTTCCAATTGAAATGATTTTTTGAAAGAGAGAAACTGAACGGTACCTATTATAAAATTTGTACGGTCAAGATACATTATTCAGAATGAGGAAATGAGCTCATCTTCAAAAGGAATATTGCAAGTTTCTCTTATCCAAATTGATAGGTGTAGAGTGTAAGTAGAAAAAGTCTAAACCACCCAAGTTGTATATAACTCTATCCATAAAAATCATTTTATATCTTGACGTATAAAATCATCTTTATGTTACAAGATCAGGAGAGACAAATTATTAGATGATGAGATAAACATCTAACTGATAAATGGCTGCAACCTCAATCTCACTATGTCATTCTTGTCTTTATTTTTTGACCAAAAACTATATACACATGCAGATTATGCAGATGCAGTTCAGCTGAATATAGGTATATTTATATTATATGTATACATATCTATATCTGCAACTCACATCAAACAATTGAATCAATAAATATTGATGTAATTGGACAGCTAATTCTATACCCCTAATCACATGCATATTAAAAAGTCAAATTACATGGCCGTTTGCTTTCAAGTTTTGCCTACTTGCGTACACAATTCATTAAGTTTATCTTTAACTTTTTGATTAATAATTTTTCCGCGGGACCTCCCCTACAGTATTGTCGCTACTACACCAATTGCAGTAAAATGCAGTTTGGGTATAAAATATCGAATTTCTTTAATGCTTAACAATCATTGCACGTGTTGGATGGCAATACGTCTCACTCGCTCCAACTAAAGCTGGATGCTTAAATGTACGCGGCTATATGATGGTCATGTTCATACTTATTTTTACTTCTTATACATCCTTATTAATTTTTTACATTGATATTCTTCAATTTATCGAATTCAACGATAGAAAATTGATAGAGGTGTGTGAGAAGTTAAAATAGGTATATTGATAGTACTTCATATAATCTCAGCGCAAATATCATTTTCATTACCCCAGAGCAAGTGCAAGTGGTGTTAAAGTGGGATATTAACTAGTCATAATTTGAATATAGAACACAAAGAGAAATATTTTGAGTATATGTGTCAAGGGTTTCTCGCGGCCCATTACCCAATTGTTCTTCAATTTGCATCTTACATGGTATGAGGATTTTATTGCTCAATATAATTAGAAGCAGAACCACATAATAATAGTCATTTAATTTGATTGACTTCTTTTTTTGGGTTTTTTTTTTTTTTTTTTTTTGGTGGGGATGAGAGATGTTTCTTGTATTTGTCACCACACCACCACGTGAGACCATCACATAGTGGGCTACACCAATTCCGCGTCGGTCATTCAAGTGGAAGTAATGCAAGGTATTGAAATTTTTTTTTTGAACAAACGATATTATCTATACTAAGCAAGACATTAAACTTGATGACTTGGGCATGGTAAGGTTGTTCAGGCAGGAATTTCGTTGGGAAGGATCCCTGGCTCGAGCACATAGCTCCCCAAGGAGTTGGCACTTTGGGTGGCTGTTGGGCTCTCACTTACTTGTCGGGCTGCAAGAAGAGGACAAAATTAGTTCTGAAAGGTGCCTTTGTCAGGCCTTAGGCGTAGGCCGTGAGGCTCGCAATCAAAACTAACTAAATGTTGAGGCTTTGAGATCAACGACTTTTCTTTATCTTGTATGCTTTAAAGGGTAGGGGTTCTGATCTGATCAATGCATCAGTTTCATTTACTTTTACGATAGTAAAAGTACCAAGTAAACCAGATCTGAGAGTTTAATAGAACTTTGGATCATCAAGAGACCGAAAATGACTTGCATATATACTAAGGGATATGTTATAACACCAAATCTATTAATGGAAAGGAAAAAACAAAGAGAGTCGGGCAAGATTTCACTTTATCGGGCAAGGTTAAAATGTCTTGCAATCTCTTCTCTTTGCAGTTACAAAGGGTTGAGTAATAAAGAGAGACGAGGGGTAAATGAGTTTACACAAGAGAATCGATACTACAACATTTGGAGACGGTAGCAAAGCTTTTACATAGACAAAAGATGTCTTTCTATGGGAAATCTAAGGCTAAAAGGGTGCAGAATCTGGACAAAGCGCATCTTTCTGAGTATTTGCTTGACTGAGAGACAAGTTGTATGTTTGTTTGTTTGATTGGTTGAGTGTGTTTGTTTCTGAGCCTTCTTCCTCCTTTTATAGACGAATTAACCCAATTGTGCTACTTCTGTTCTTGACCGAAAGTAACTGAAGGGTAGTGAATCATCAACATTTTTACATGTTCTGCCATCCAAAAGTACTTTTGGGCCAGGAGTAGGTAGATTTCCATTGGTTGTCACTTCTCTTGTAAGCACCTAGCCTTTGCATTAATAAGGAGCCGTCATTTCGTCTTGAGATGGATGTCCTGGGCTTGACTCTAGGCTTCGGGCAAACCTTCTTTATTGTGCTCATTTGGGCTTCCTTCCCTTAAAGCCCAAAGTTTAAATATTAACCCAAATAGTGCCCTCTTCAATCGTTGTTAAGCCTGCAACCCGAGGTGTTAATAATGATTGAACAGTCGTCGTAAGTGCATGCCTTCTCTCGGGACTTGTATTAATTAAAACAGTCGTTGTACTTTAGACTCTTGCACTAACCCATGAATTCTATCTTTAAGTTGACTGTTCAATATAAATTCCCTCATTGACTACTTGGCTAAACACCTTTTGAGCTTTCAATGTATTTTGAACTTCTCAAAATTCTCAAAACCTTCATAATTTCTAGAAAATCTTCCCTGGCTTTCTTAGTTCTTGATATTACCTAAAATTTGAACTTAGCCCTCTTGTGAGATTAGTGAGGAGATTTCCACTATGCGTCGCTTGCTATACAGCCTTCATCGCCTTCGGGCTGGCTTGCGTACTGAGTTTTTCTTCGATGAAGATGGAGTGCTTTCTTTGGGACCTGCATGGATATCTCATGCTTCAATAGCCACAAAAAGCAACATACTTAAGGCAAATTTTAGCCTATGTATTATTGGTCACTTCATCATCATAGGTGTATGCTTTGGGATCAATATCAAAGTTTTTGGGAGGACTATCATCAGCCCAAGCCTTCTTCTCCTCAAGCGTCAAAGTATCCATTAGCTTCTCATTTATTCGAATGTCGGGTTCAACCATGAGATTGGTAATGGGTCTCAGCCTTAGTCTTTGCCCCTAATTTTTCCATTCTACAGAGAGACTTTAGTGTTCCCAAATAAATCCCTAGGTCCTCCAAGTGTGGATGCAGAGGGATTTTATTGCTTTAGAGGAGTTTAGTAGAATCTTCATTATTATGCTGTCATATCATCCTAGGATAGTTGCTCTAGAGGAGTTGAGTAGAATCTTTATGTAACTTCATCATTTAATGAAATGAAAATGTTCTCTTTACTTTACCTTAGCATGTTCTTTCATTTTTCAACTCAATTGTGATGAAGATGCTAATTGTCTTTAGATCTTTCAAACCAATTAACCCTCTTCGACGTAACAATCCCTAATATCCCATAAAGTCGAACGATATTTCTTCAGAAATTTATGATTAACTGGATGTTTCTGTGAATTTCCTTCTAAATCGGCCAAGTAATATCCTCCTTTATTCAATGCTTAATGAATAATGAAAGGGCCTTCCCAAGTCAGACTCCATTTCCTAAAGCCCCTCACTTGGGCTCTTAAGGGCAAGATTGCCTTCCATACGAAGCCTTCATCCTCGAAAGTTTTCAATTTTACCTTTTTGTTGTAAGCTCGGGCAACAGCTCTCTTTCCTTCATAAATCTTGTCTAATGCTTCAATTCGGGTTGCATCTAAATCTTCAATTCCTTGACACATAGCCTCAATGTATTCTTCACTATGTAGCCCAAACTGGTTCTGAATCTTGACCAAACTCACGTTAATTTCCATGGGAATCACGACATCTTGCTTGAAGGTTAGAGCATAAGGTGTAGTCCCAGTTCTTGCCCTTTTGGAAGTTATATAAGCCCATAAAGTACCTCCCAACTTCTCGTGCCACTTCTCTGGATTATCTGTCACCATTCTTTCAATAATGTTAACCAAGATCTTATTGCTGACTTTTGCTTGACCATTTGACTGGGGGGTAGTAAGGACTGGATTAAATCATCTTTATCTTGAATCTACCAACAAATTCTTCTACTTCATTTGAAATGAAAGATGGCCCGTGGTCTATGACAATTGTCTCGAGCACTCCAAATATGTGTAAGATCTTGGTTTCGATGAATTTTTTAACAGTAGCTGAAGTTTCTACCCATTTGGTGAAGTAATCTGTTGCCACAATTATGAATGTGTGTCATTTGCTAAAGGTTGGGTGAATTTGCCCGATGAAGTCCATTGCCCACCCTCTGAAATGCCAAGACTTGACCACGGGGTTTAAGGGCATAAAGGGCATATGTTGGAAGGGTATGTGCCTTTGGCATTCTTTACACCCTCGGGCATAAGCTTTGCAATCTTTCTCCATCTTGGGCCAAAAATAATCGTATCTCCTAAGCAGCCACCTCATTTTGGTTCCAGCTTGATGAGCTCTACAGATTCCCTTATGTACTTAAGCCATGACTATCATAGATTCTTCTTGGCCTAAGCATTTCAACAACAATCCATCCGAGGTCTTTCTGAGCAGATTCTTTTCCCACCACACATATTTAGTTGCATGTTGCCTATTCTTCTTACTGTGGGAAAAGAAAGATCTTCCAGGTATTGAATAATAAGTGATCTCTAATCTTCTATCTTGGGCTATTTGGTCATTACATCCAAGCTGAATCCTCTATCAAAGATAAAAGGGAGATTTCTTCTTTTCACCTCTACTTCTACTTCAAATCTTCTTTCTCGAATATGGGCTCCTGAAGCTAATTGGGCTATCTCATTGGCCATTGCATTTGATTCTCTGGGGATGTGACTGACTGATATTTCGGTGCCCCCAATAACTTAACAACTGAGTGGCTGCTAGGTAATAATTGGCCTTGGTGATGTGTCTGCATTTATATTCCCCACTTAGCTAATTAATTACCAATTTTGAGTTGCCAAACACCTCTACTTCGGTTGCCCCCAATTCTATTAGAATCTCCAAGCCAATTATCAGTGCCTCATACTCTGCCCGATTGTTGGTGGTCTCTTGATAATCTAAGAGGAATGAATAACAATGGTGAAAGCCTTTGGGATCGATGATGACAATTCCAACTCCCGTAACATTCTGAGTGCAAGAGCAAGACTCATCAAAATATAGTTTCCAATGAGTGATCCAAATGCTAGTTATTCTTTTCACTTTTTGCTAGACCCATTCTTCCTTGCCCAAACAGACTCTATTTGGAGAGATCCATACACTTGCCACTTCCAGAGTTCCTGAGATGCTAACCATTTCCTCTTGAGATTCTTGGTGATCGGCCAAGAAGTCTGCAATTGTTTGCCCCTTAATTGCCTTTTGAGGTACATACTGGAAGCTGTACTCTGAAGTGCTAAGATCCATTTTCCAATCCTCCCTATCAACATTGGTTTTGACAACATATATTTGATCACGTTGGTCTTGGCAATGATATGGATGTGGAAAGGCAACATGTAATGTCTTAACTTGCAAGTATTAAAGTACAAGGCCAAACATAGTTTCTCCACTGGAGTATATCTTGTCTCTACCTCAGTAAGGATTCTACTAAGGTAGTATATGGCCTGTTCCTTTCCTCCTTCATTGTTTTGGGCCAGCAGGCTCCCAATTAACCTCTCCGAAGCAGAGATATAAAGCTTCAATGGCTTTCCCCTCTGAGGTGGCATGACTACTGGTGGAAAGAATAAGTAAGCTTTTATGCTATTGAAAGCCTTTTGATGTAGTGGGCCCCATTCAAACTCTTCTTTGTCTTTTAACTTAAGTAAAGGGGTTAGCGGCTGAATCTTGCCCGTTAAATTCGCGATGAACCTTCTCAAAAAGTAAATTTTCCCCAGCAGCCTTTGCAGTTGTACCTTATTGGTGGGGGGAAGTGTCTCCATGATTGCCCGAGCTTTGTTTTTGTCAACCTCCACTCCTCTTTGATGAACAAGGAATCCAAAAAAGTTGCTCGATTTTACTCCAAAAACACATTTCTTTGGATTCATTTTTACCTTATGGATCCTCATTCTTGTTAAGGCTTGTCTGAGATCTATTAAATGCTGCTCTTCAGTCTTGGATTTCACCATGATGTCATACACTTCCATACTCTGGCCGATTAAGTCATGAAAAATGGCATTCATTACTCTTTGATAAGTTGCACAAGCATTTTTGAGCCCGAATAGCATTAACAAATACTCATATGCCCTAACATGACTTGGGCATCTACAAGTTGTTTTATGTATATCTTCTTTGGCAATTTTTATCTGATTGTATCCAGCATTTCCATCCATAAAAGACAAAACTTTGTGTTTGGCAACTGCATCTATGGATAGGTCAGCCATGGGCATGAGGTATTTATCTTTAGGAGTGGCTCCATTAATGTTTCGTAGCCAACATAACATCTAACTGCTTTAGTTATAGCTTTTAATACAGGTACAATGTTGGCCAACCACTCAACATATTTGGCATGCCTAATAAATCTAGCTTTTACCAGTTTCTCGATCTCTTCTTTGACCTTTTCCTTGATCTATTTCGACATACTCTGTGGTGCTTGCTTGATAGGTCTAAACCCCTTATTGATAGGCATCATATGTTCTACTAAGGTTGGATCTAAACTTGGCATTTCGGTGTAGTGCCAAGCAAAACAGTCTTTAAACTCATGCAGAAGGTTGACAATCCTTGCCCGATCTTCGGTTTTCAATAAACAACTAACCTATATAAGCCTTGGGTCCTCCTCAGTTCCTAAGTCAATGGTCTCCAAAAGGTCTTGTACTTCTGGGGTTGGTTTATCAGGTTTTGTACACAAAAATTCAACTAGCTCCGGGTTTTCAGGCAAGTCTTCTGGTTCGTCCATGTCATATATGCACTCGGGCATTTGGATGGCTGCTTCTAATTCTTCCCCAAAAGACTCTATTTCTTGGTTCTGGCTACTCGAAGCCTCTCCACTCAATTATTCCTCTTCCATGGCTAAGTTCTCATTTTTTGTTCTAACATTAATGGTGTTGGAGAGTTGGGATGATATAGGGTTGATCTCATTCTTCCCTTGTAAGGGATAACCCTTGTTCTAGAAGCTTTTGGGCCGTCACCTTAGTCAAAGCTGCCTTTCTTATCATCTCCTAAACATTGAAGAATCCCAATACTAGGACCGTAGAAGTTGCCTTCTACGATGTTAGTTGTAGGTAAGAATGGCCGTGATTCGACCTCTACCATCTCCCAGAATCCAGGTCCTATTTCTCATTCTTCATGGTAGATAGCCATTCGTTGGTGTAAGGTAGATGGCATAGAGAAACTCTAATGAATCCAATATATACCCAGTAAAGCTCCATAAGTGAAAGTACTGTCCATAACAAAAAATGCCAGCATGATTTGTTTCAAACCCAAGTCTACCTCTAAGGGCAATATCTCATGCGCTCTGGTGATAGTTCCCAAGAAACTATAAACTGTAAGATCGGTGGGGATAAGATGATCCTCACTCCTACACATTCTCTTCATCTGCTTATATGGCAGCACATTGACCGCGACCCTTCATCAATCAAGACTTTTTTTGAAAGGTACTCATTCCAGGTGCACAGTTACATATATGGGCTTGAGATGGTTGGCTAGGGTCGAACTCGGGCAAACAAAGACCATTTTTTCTGAGTATATTTTCTCAGGCTTCTTTATTGGTTGCTCGGGCAATTCTGCATGGCTGGGTTCTCCTTCTCCCACCTCTTTAACAGTAACATGTGTCATTATAGGTTCCGTCACCATGTAATCACCTTCCATCATGGGAGGTTGATCATGCTCGGCACGAAACATGTCTGGTAAAACATATGTCATGTTTACATGGAAGTTGCTAGGTCCGGGTAAATCTTTCTCCTTCCCCCTGATGTGGTTCATAAACTCATCTAACCAAGCATGTGCTTCTTCTGGCAGCATTAGCTCAGGCAATGCCTCTTTTTGAGTTATGCCAAAGTTATGCGCCTACACTAGGCTCTCACAGAGAGTATCAACCAGCAATGGTGAGGGTATTCTCATCTCAGGCGAGATTGTTCCGAAAGAGATTGGCTCCGGGCTCCACTTAGGTGTTGGCATCATCACCATATCCTCCTGAGCTCTTTTCAGGATTATACACTTCCCTGGATGAAGGCTTGGTGGCGCATGGTCTCCTTCCTCATCGGTCTTGCTATTAGCTTTCTCCACCTCTTTCTTGGTTCTCCAGTGGAGTTGATTTTTTTCCTCATCAGGTACCTTGTCCATCTTTACATTTTCAGAGGTTTCTGAAGTGGTGAGGACTTTCAATGAGTTCATGTGGTCCTTATGTTGCCTTTGGACCCTTCTGATTATAGAGGCTTCCATTTCTTTAGCAGGCCTCTCATCCTTTCCAATTATGTATCATTGCTGCCCAAGTTAGGCAAGATTCTTCTTTGTGACTGGGTTTTCGATCATTTCCTTCATTCTAACATCTTCACCATCATAACTTGGTTGGGGTGGCTTCACATCTACCCATCTTGGCACTTTGGCCTCTTTGTCCTCCCTTCTTCTAAAGCTTCATAGTTTCTAAATACTTCTAACAAGTTTTTAGGCTTAGAGTCACCCCCCCCCCAACCTTTGGAAGATGTTCCGAGAGGTTTCCTTCTCAGTTGCCTGCATATTATTTCTTCGGGATTCCTGCTCTTCTCTCTCATTTCTTTTGATTAATTCCTGATCAAGGTTGGCTCATGTCGTTGGTACCTCTGGCTCGCAATTACATTGACATTTACTACACAAAACCACCCCTTTGATTATTGCTGCTTTAGGCTTTTTGGGCAACTTGATAGCTCATTCAGTCGCCCTATCAACTTGTCGCCTTTTAGCTTTTACCTCCCAGGTAGCTTTCTCTTTCCTTTTCTCTGCCCATGTTAGGTTGATCATGTTTATCATGGTTTGTAGAAAAGAATCAACATCTATCGTCACATTAGCATATGGTTCTTTCAGTAACTTTCAGTAACCGCTTTATTTTTGACCCACACTGCCCCCTGCTATCCAATAACACGGGGTCGGGCAACTCTGGCTCCTTGATTATTTTCAACATTAGCTGACTATTTCCGGATTCTTCCTTGTTTTTCTCTTCACTCTTTTTTCCTCAAATAGAGGAAACAAAGGAATAACTGGCTCCTCCACCGGGCTAGCTTCCCTTATTATCTTTCCAGCACGATCATTTCCTAAAGGTAGAACACTTTAGATCTAGCCTTCTTTGTAGACTCTTTGTTGGGGAAAAGAGTCTACTGACTTCTTCTCTCGTTTGTAGAGAATCTCTCTCCATGCTTTTTATGACAGCCATCATGGTAGCCTGCAAGTCTTCATTTGTGACCTTCCCTCCTGATTTCTCAAAAGCAGTCGGGTTTTTCATCAGGACAGGTCCTTGCAAGTCTTCGGGGAGATTTTCCATGCTACATCTTTGGTGTGTACTAGGGCGGTTTCCGTTCTTTTTTCCACCTGAAGGTTTGTTCTTTCCCTTGTCTTCTTGGCATACAAGATTTATGTTGTAATGGGCGTGCCAAAACTATGTACGAGCATGAATTTTGCTAGGGTGCCTGGCTCGAGCACATAGCTCCCCGAGGAGTAGGCACTTTGCTTGGTTATCGGGCTCTCACTCGTTTGTTGGGCTGTAAGAAGAGGACATAGTTAATTCTGAAAGATGCATTTGTCAGGCCTTAGGTGTAGGTCGTGAGACTCGCAATCAAAACTAACTAGGTGCTAAGGCGTGCCACTGCCATCTCTGTATGGCAGATGTAGAATGAGTGTATTTAAGTCGATTACTTGCCCCCCATGTTATTCTAACTTCTTATCATCAAAGGATTGTCGTGGATGGGTTAAGTCCACATTAAGTTCTTTTCTATGCCTTGAGATCAACGACTTTTGTTTATCTTGTATGCTTTAAAGGGTAGGGGTTCTGATCTGATCTGATCAAGGCATCAGTTTCATTTACTTTTACGATAGTAAAAGTACTAAGTGAACCAGATTTCAGAGTTTAATAAAACTTTGGATCATCAAGAGACTGAAAATGACTTGCATATATACTAAGGGATACATTATAACACCAGATCTATTAATGGAAAGGCAAAAACAAAGAGAGTCGGGCAAGATTTCACTTTGTCAGGCAAGGTTAAAACGTCTTTCAATCTCTTCTCTTTGCAGTTACAAAGAGTTGAGTAATAAAAAAGGACGAGGGGTAAATGAGTTTATACCAGAGAATCGATAATACAGCATTTGGGGACGGTAGCAGAGATTTTACATGGATAAAAGATGTCTTTCTACGAGAAATCTAAGGCTAAAAGGGTGCAAAATCTGGACAAAGTGCAACTTTCTGAGAATTTGCTTGATTGAGAGACAAGTTGTATGTTTGTTTGTTTGATTGGTTGAGTGTCCTTATCTCTGGGCCTTCTTCCTCCTTTTATAGACGAATTAACCCAACTATGATGTTTCTGTTCTTGCCCAAAAGTAATTGAAGGATAGTGAATCATCCGCATTTTTACATGTTCTACCATCCAAAAGTACCTTTGCGCCGGTAGTAGGTGGATTTCCATCGGTTGTTGTTTCTTTTGTAAGCACCTAGCCTTTGCATTAATGAGGGGCCGTTATTTCGTCCTGAGATGGATATCCTGGGCTTGACTCCAGGCTTTGGGCAAACCTTCTTTATTGAGCTCATTTGGGCTTCCTTCCCTAGAAGCCCAAAGTTTAAATATTAACCCAAAGGTAAAGACCAAATTTCGGCCCAGTCAAAGAACTTGCTCTCTACTATATATATATATATATATATCAAGATTTCGTAGTGTCAAGTGATTCACAACTAATTAGTTATATTTAATTTTTCTTTGTACTATATAAAATAATTTTATCTTTTTTTAATGATAAGATAATCTACACTAAATTCATCTAAACTATGGAAAGAAGGATACGAATACAAAACCTCGAATGCATGAGCAAAAACTCTTAACCAACTAAAGTACTACAAGCCACTTACAGGTAATTCGTCGTCTTTGGAAAAATAACCCATTTTGACTGTCTTCCACTCTGAATACAACTACAATTATGGGCATCCAATTATTCATTCATTATTCGTTGTAATAAATACAATATTCAACATGAAAAGATTAGATTAAATGTGGTGACCATGTGAGGTACCAAAGTCTCATATTGTTCGGGTGCGAAAATGTGAATCATGTGTCATAATCTACTAGTAAGCTGTATTTTCAACTTGAACTCCCAAGAGCAAAATCGTGTGAACTAGGACCCAAGCCAACAAATCTTGTTAGAACCTAATTCGATTCTATACTTTTCACATAGTTCGTTTAGTTCAAGTGATGAAGATCTTTCAACTTTGTACCAAAATCATGTGCTTGATTGAATAAAGAAAACAAAACTTTATTTAGAAGTAAAATATCAAAGGAAAATGATAACACACAATTTTTAACCTCTTACACACTCTTATTTAATTTTGGTCGTTGGTTCCGTTTGATTTGTTTAATTTAATGATTAAAAATAAAAATAAAAAGTGAAAAAGTGTGAAAAGCATATTTCCTAATATCAAATCAGTTTCTTTCTGTTTTTTTTTTGTTTTTTTTTGTTTTTTTGTTTTTTTGTAGTTGCCCTTTACTACAGTGGTTTGAACCCTATCAATAACTAGACTTGAGTCCTTGCATGACGATGTGAGTTCGAACCCCATCAAAAACTAATCTAACATTTAATCTAACATCTATAACTTTTAGATTTTTTATTAAATATTTTCCCACATTTTAGGTGCCACATGTATTATAAGTAGCATTTTATTAATTCAAAATTACACAATTTTCCATTATATAATGTACCAATTAATTAATAATTATTATATTAATATTCCAAATCTCCTAGAATCTAGTAGAGGTATGTTTAAAAATCTAAGAACTATTCAAATTTGATCTATTTCTACTTCTAATGTGATATATACTTCGGTCATTTTCTTTCGCGACCATTCAACAATCTTTTCGTGCCATTTCTTTGCTCAGGTCAGTGTACACTCTTCTGTTCTCCCTTGTCAATTATATTCATTTCCTTTGTATTTTCATTTTATGCACCTTTTGATTTGAGTATCCGTGGTACATTTGGAAAATAGATTCTAGTGGTAGATGGTATTAGGTACGTTTCAATTTAGCATTATACATTTGAGGATCCTTACCATGGTACATTTGTCACATCCCGGCCCGGGGGGGACGACTTCCCAGGCCCGCTCCACCACCGTAGCACGATATTGTCCGCTTTGGGCCCCAACCACGCCCTCACGGTTTTGTTTTTGGGAACTCACACGAGAACTTCCCGATGGGTCACCCATCCTGGGAATGCTCTCGCGCGCTACTCGCTTAACTTTGGAGTTCCGATAGAACTCAAAGCCAGTGAGCTCCCAAAAGGCCTCGTGCTAGGTAGGGGATGAGAATATACATTTAAGGATCACTCCCCTGGGCGATGTGGGATGTCACAACATTTGGAAAATAGAGTCTAGTGGTAGGTGTTAAAAGGTACGTTTCAATTTAGCATTGGTACATTTCTAGTCAATATGTTGGTATGTGTCAATTTGGCATGGGTACATTTTTATCAGTAGCGGTACATTTCAATTTGGCATTGGTATGTTTCAAATTGGCACATGTACATTTCTATTAGTATCGATACGTTTCAATTTGGCATTGGTATGTCTCAAGCCAATATTAATACATTTCAACATGACATGAGTACAATTCAAATTAGGCATATGGATAGACGGAGAAACACACATTAACCATATATGCAATACTCTTCTTTAATGGAACCTCCTCTTTGTTCTTCATGAATCCATTTTGAGAGACTCCTTATTTGGGAAAGAAATCAAGATGTTTTTTTTTTCCCAAGAATCAAGATGTTTGTAGTGTTCAAATGGCATAGTAATCATAAAGATCACAACATACAAAGCAAGAGTTCTTCTTTTAGCACTAAATGAAATAATGATGGATTCTTCTCCATCAGAAAATCCTTAATGCTCTACTTGAACCAACATTTTTATGGTTACACCATTCCTTAAAGCAGCATAACCAATTATTAGGTATACTTGTTGAACCATGAAACGTACCTCAAGTTCTGCAAATCTCTGCCGGAGATAAAGAACATGAGGTACAGATAATATACAAGTGAAAGTGAGCTGCAACAAATAAAAAAAAAAAAATTGTTCAAAATTCAAAATTTAGGAGATAATATTAATGATTTACTAGTTAATATCCATTAATAATCCCTTAAAAATGGACATATAATTTTGATGATTTAATAGTTAATATCCATTTAATAGTTAATATATCCCTTAAAAAGGGGCATAAATTCTGGCACATAAAAAAAACCTCCATCGACTAAAAAGATAAAGTGGGAAATCAACATATAATATTTTTCATTTAAAAGAAATAAACTAATGATATGTAAATAAAAAAATTTTAAAATGCTTAGATGGCCATTAGTCCAAGCGTTTTGATCAAATCTTTAAAAGACACAAAAGTTTAATTAGAAAAGAGAAGTGTTATTGGCACTCCAAAAATCTCATTCTACACTCCTCACAAGTGTATTTTTCTTTCTAAATATAAAAAATTTAAAATATAAAATAAGAATTTTGGAATATCAATAATAATTCCCTTAAAAAAATGTAGAAAAAGAGTTGAGCATTCTAATTTCCCCTCTGCTCAAGGGTAAAGACTGATAATGAGGAAGCCCACATTTAATGGGCTGTGAACATTGAAATGTGTTAGGCTGCTAGCATATTAACCCGCCTCTACTGGGTCTTGTATCCCACTAGTGGTGACTCGTGAAGAGTTTTTTTTTTTTTTTTTTTTTTTTTTTGGAAATACATCAATATTTTTAGACTAAACAGAGGGAGAGTTCAACTAAACCACACAATGGGTAACCTAATTTGGTATTGAATTTGCCATCCACGAGATTCGAACCTAAGACCTCTCACTTCCAAATGAAGAGGAATACCATTAGATCGTAGTATTAAGTGGCGACTTGTGAAAAGTTGTGGTAACCAGCCTCGCAAATTCTCTTGTGTGTATCACCAAATACGGACTTACTGTGTGGATGGATTTAAGTCGTTCGATTTGATCTGGACGCCTCACAGCCAACCGAGCTCATTGGTGGAAAAGGTCATAAATGACCTGTTAATTAATGGACAAATTATGAATAAAATATAATAAAGGGTGTGAAATTCGTAAAAACCTAGGAAGATGGAAAAAAATAGTTCGGGAGTTACTATGGACGTTTGTAGGGTGCTCGCTGTTTTGATTCAGAAAAATCGAAAAAAAATTGTATCAAAGGAATCACAAGGTGCCACATGGCACATATTGAAAGTTGATGCGGACTCATTTAAGGGCGCTCATCATTTGATGCCATAAAACTCGAGAAAAGTTATATCAAACAAATTACAAGGTGTCACGTGGCACATATTGAAGAAAATACCAAGTATTTTGATGCCATAAAACTTGAGAAAAGTTATATTAAATAAATCACAAGATGTCACGTGACACATATTAAAGAAAATACCAAGTAAGGTGCAAAGTTGTATCAAATGAATCACAAGATGCTCGTCGTTTTGGTATATTGAATGTACCACATTGAATATATCACGTTCCCAATCACGCACCAATCAACGAAATATTTTTTTATTAACTTTAAACTCAAACTCTAACAATACATTAGTGGATATGTATGGTTTTAAAAATCCAAACGACTTGGTGCTATAATCCAATAATTCATTCCTCACCACCCCACTTCCGCCTGCTTGCTTCCCCTTACCTTGATGCGCTGCAACCACCCATATCAATCAAACCACCATCACAATCCAATCGAATTATTTAGCTCCTCTGTCTAAAACACCTCAGATCCGTCGAGCTTTGACTGAAAAATTCAATTTCTTCCCCAAAAATTCTCAGGCTTTCGATGGTCTCGATCAACCCAATACCTTGGCCACCACCAATGGAGCCTCTTTGGTCAGCACCTTTTTCTAATATCTCTAAAATCAGTTTGGCAATTTGGCTCTTGAACTATACGGGTCCTTAGGACACCCCCACCCTCCCCACCACCCCCCCCCCCCTCTCTTTTCCTACCGAAAGACACTGCTAACGACAGCCCAAATCTTCGTCCGCAGGAGAGAAATGCTCAACCCATCATACTTTGTTTTTCTATGACTTGCTGTGGTTTTTAGTTTTCCATATTGGCCCAAAACACAACATTCAAAACAATGAAATCCACCATGTTTATCGGGAGATTAGGCACACATAGGCTTTCATGCTTGGGTGGGCCAAAGTCTAGCTGATGATGTTTTAGGGTCTCCTTGGCCCGTTTGATTTCTATTAATAACTCTTTATAGTTAGGGCTTAGGATCGATTACCCTTTATAGTTGCTCATTTAAATTTTATTTAAAAACTTTGGTGATACAGAACTTAAGCGAAAGGAAAAGAGTACAACTTTTTTTTATGAATTATTGATCAGGTGGTCGTCGTGTGTAATGCTACTTTGTTACAACCTTATTAGAATAAAATTTGATGAGATAAACCCTTGATTGAAAAGAAAAGGAGTACAACACGCTTATATCTTGTCAAACACTCATTTGATGATAAGAAGTCTTGGTTCGATTATTGTGTTGTAGTCTATGGATTGACTCCGTTTGTGAATTCTTTATACTTGCATTGCACAGATTGTGATTTTCTCATTGAAAATAGTGACCTCTGCTCAATTGGCACTTACTCAATCATCAATTTCGTCTCTAATACCTAGTGTGGGCAATTTATGCCAATTTACTTAACCTTTACAAGACCTAACATTGCCTATTTTGTGAATCAAGTGTGCCAATTTATGCATTCTCCTCTGGAATCTTATTATGTTGTTGTCAAGAGAATTTTAAGATATCTCAGAGGTATTTTAGGCTGGGGCATTGTTTTAGACTTGACTCATTGGTTTTAAAAGCATACACAGATGATGATTGGGTTGGTGATCCCAATGATAGGCGATTTATTACAGGCTTTGTTGTGTTCTTAGGCTCCAATCCAATTTTATGGAGCTCTAAGAAACAACACATAGTTAGCAGATCCTCGATAAAAGTTGAATACAAGGCTATGGCAACCGCCATTGCCAAAATTGTTTGGCTTCAACAACTTCTGAAAGATATTCATATTGATACTTCTTCTCCTCCATTCTTACATTGTGACAACATCTCAGCCATCACTTTAGCTACTAATCCTATATTGCACTCTAAAGCCAAACACATTGAGGTGGATTGTCATTTTGTGAGAGAACAATTTCAACAAGGTGTCATTTCTCTGCAATTTGTTGCTTCGACAGACCAATATGCGGACATTTTCACAAAAGGCTTATGTTCTCCTTTGTTTACAACACATTGTTCCAATCTTATACTTGGTTCCACTAAGACATAAGATTAAGAGGGAATGTTAGCAGATATTAGTGGTCAGGATTGTGACATGTGTCACTGGATTGTTATAAGTTGAGTTAGTTATGCTGAAATGTATTTATAGTGAAAACACCCTTGTAATAATTCATTAACTATAATGAGAAAAGTTTGTTGCAGATTTACCCTCTCTCTAGATACTTAAGCTTTCATTTTCCATAGCTAGTGTTGACAGAGGGGTGGGCTTAGGGTTTTTTATGCAATCAGGGTGGGGAAGATAATAGCTTCGTAGTTAGGGCTTTAATGAAGCTTTTAGTTCTTCTTTTCTTTTCCCTTTTTGTTAATTTCATTTTTATTTATTTTTTCTTATTTTTATAATTTAATTTAATTTTTTTTTATCCATGTGAGATCTATATATGTGTCATATCAGTATACTAACAAAAGTTTTGACATAATTCTAATAAAAAGATGACATTGATTTGCGTCAACAATATTAAGAACTACAGTTATCCATTTTTAGCTTTAAAATACTATCTTAATTAAACGAATCAATTTCAAAAATTATTTGTAATAAAAACTTCGTAATTTTTTTTTTCCAACGCTGAGTCTTAAACGCACGTGAAAAATGAAAGAAATTGAGCAGGAAAGGGCAGGAGAAGCAACTTTTTTCTGCTTCTTTTCCTTCGCTTCGAGGGCACGTTTAAGTACCCGTAATCAGAATCAATTTATGGAATTGGATTTCGATTACGGGATACATCTTTGTTTACGTAATCTTGGAGAATCAAAATACATGTGGGGTCCACACCAATTTGGGAATCCCACTCCTTATTTTGGAGGAATTGGACTTCCTTGACTGGAGGGGAATCGGGAATGGACTTCTTTTACCAATTATGCCCTCACTTGGTTGTGATTATTCCAATAAAGCCCTTCATCTTACTGTGATCATCTCCCTCACCAGCGCTGCTTCTTCATCTACCTCATGACTAGATGCTGCTCCACCAAGACCAGATCCCATACCCACTACAAATACTCTCTGTTTGCCCCTAAGAATCAAAGAATCTTGAAAATTAGAGCACTAACCACTTCTCCCTCTCCATCTCCCTTCTGTATCACCACTGCACCACCATAAACCTGAGAAGAAATAGGCATGAGCAAACAAATTTCTATGAATTTCTGGGTTATTTCTTTTGCGGGGTAGGAAGGACTTGACTCTCCAATTGGTTTATGGGTTCTTTCTTCTGCGGGGTAGGAACATCTTGACGGCTCTGAAGGTTTCTGGGTTCTCTCTTCTGCGGGTAGGAAGATGAATGTGGTTAGGTTTTTTACTTTTAATTAGATTATAATCTAATTTATACACAATAAATCAATATTGCATATTTTAATGCATATTTTAACTCTTTACTTTAATTAAACTAGCCTCCTGCACGCGCATGACTCTTTACTTTAATTAAACTAGCCTCCTTACACGTGCTCACGCGCGCGTGGAAGGCCTTTTTATAATTACAGCGTTCTACACTCCACTTATACAATTTAAATGTATTTATCTATGTGGATTTGAAAAGTGAATTAAACATTAAAAGAATCAATGTAACCTTATCATACATTTGGATGGAAGCAAAATATTTTTGTACACAACATTTCTTGTGAAGACTCCCATAAATTACCAAACACATAAAACACACAGGAAAACAACATAACACACTAATTATGAACAAACCAACGAAATTAGGACTTCAATTTAAACATGATTAAAAAGAGACTTGCTGTTTAGCTCACTAAACCCATTGAATGAAAACAAATTCAATCAAAAAACAAAATATATTAATGCCACACATGTACAAAATGTTTGTGGGGATGAGCAATACCTTATCATGGCCATGTAAAACTTAATGAAAGCAACGTGAGAATTCCTGCAAAATTAAAAGAAAAGCATGTAAAGAAAAAAGAAATAAAATTTTTTTAGTACTTCGTCTTAAAAGCCAGAAACTCATCTACTGCCACAATGGCAGCACCAATTTCCATTGATATAATTAAACAGTATACATAAACAAAGAAATTATCTTTACATCTTGCAGAACAACTTTCATAAAATACATCAATTGATCATCTAACAAATAAAAAATAAAGTTGAAACCTTTTCCAAGCATATGCTATTTTCCAAGCATATGCTACACATACAAAAAGAGATTAATCTTAAAGACCTTAATATCCAGCTTTGGATAATTGGTAAGTATCTGCTAACCTTCCCTTATATACTAAAAATTCTGATCTTAGCTTAGTAGCAATGGAATTTGATTAGAATTATTCAGAGTACAAAAATACGCACAAACACATACGAAATTCTTGAGCCGCACGATATTGCTCAATATTTCATGAAGTATTAATCAGTCAGATAACCACAATCAAGGCAACAACAATAAAAACAAGAGCAAAAATTCCACGCTTAAATTAGAATTAGTTCACTTCTGTTGTAACGAATCGACATTAGCATCAAGCAACCAAGTTATGAAATACGAATTAAAAATGTAACTATTTAATGTGTCTATAATGAATCCGTGAAATCAAATAGTTAAACCCTAAAAAGCTACTAATATCAGTACAAAAAATCAGACAAAAAAAACATATGTTTCCAACGTATGAAGAAAAGTATGGTGCTTCAGTGCAGCAGCAGAGTTGGAAGTCAGGGTCCTATGATTGGTGGCATATTATCTTTAAATTTTGATTCTTTCATTTGATCAGATTCAAGATTTTGAAACCAAATTGGACCCCTCATTCCCCTTTAATTACAGAATATGCCCCTAAAAACTCAATAAATTAGAAACAAACTAAAACCTGGGCTTGGTGAAGTCCGTACCCTGGAAAGTGCTTAACGAATGCTACCAGATTACTTCTCTGAAGAGGTGACTTTCTTCGAAGATTACTCGGTATCAATAGCGTCTCCATCTGTGGGATGAAATAGCAACCGCTAACCCAAGCCCATGTACAGTTTCTTTGGCTCTTACAAAACTGTTGCTACATCTGCATGTATCCTTCTGTAAACACCATCAAATTAAGATGTAACACAATTAAAAAAACATGAAATCCTTAAATATAGCTTCGATATCTTAGAGAAGCCTAAACCAAAAGGTGGAAAAACAAACTTTCGATAAGAAAAAAATTGAACAATGACTGAAGACTCCAAAAATTGAGTCCCCTTCAGAATTGTTGTAATAAAAAAAAAAAAAAAATTGGCAACTATAAATAGAGATAAGTAATTACAATTGAACCAACCTTTGCTAATGCTGAGCCGTCAGCGGATGCAACTGCCCCTACATTAAAGCGGGAAAAACTTCAATTTACATTGGTTAAATAAACTTGAGGGTTGCATAAGAGAATCCATGATATTGACTCTAATGTAGGCTTTAACTAACCAAGGGCTGAAGAAGTCTCTTTAGCTTCGAGTAGTGACCTGCCATCAGGGAGTGCAAAACCACAAACTGTGATCACAACAGGTGAATTCAGATCACCTTCAAACGGTCGCAATGGAATAACGTAAATAATAAATAGACTGATTCAATATATTCTTAAAAAAAGACCCCAAAAACATCCCTAATTGAACCAACAAAATACAATTAATCTACTAGTTTAATCCAAGAAAAAATTTCTTCAAATCAGAACGGGAGCCAAGCTTTCTGGTATTAAATTTCTTTCGATCAGAATGGAATTCAGCACAAATATAGAATTCAAAATCAACACCAAAAAATCCGATTGAAAAGCAAAGTAAATAACAGTAGAGACAGAAAGAGAGAAAGAGAGAGAAGTGAAAATTACTCGCTGGTGACGAAGTTAATGAATTCGGAGACGCATTCCTGGACGGTGTTCCACTGATCGGCGCAAGCAGAGAGATGAGATCAGAAAGAGAGAAAAATTAGGGTTTGAGAGAAACCCAATCCCCAAATGGGTCGAAGAGGTATGAATGAAGCTGAGAAAATGAATGGTTTGGAAGACTGTGGAGGGCATCAATTTGTTAACTAAATTTACCAAACTACCCTTGGATTATCTTATGCATTCATTTTTGTTGTTTTGATTTTTTTTGGCGTAGGGGTATTTTGATTCAATTAATTTTGTCGACATGCACACTGTTTATCAAGCTCTTACGCTGTTCATCACACTTCTGACTTTATATACAATAGATAGATAGATAAATAAAAATATCTAATTAAAATGTTTTTAAGCACAAATATAGAATAAAATAAAATAAACAAGGGCAATTTAGTAATCATATTAATATCTCTTCTGCTTCAGTGGAATTAGTAAACAACTTATATGAATTCAGTTTTATTTCTATTCTGATTTCTAAACATTTACATAAACAACTTCAACATGAATCTGATTCTAATTCTTCTTCATTCTAATTCCTCCTCAACTTAATTTCTTTTCAATTCAATTCCTTGTATTTTGATTACCAAATCAACCCTTAATAATACGTGGACTCTACAGCGTCGCAGACTTTAGGAAACGTCCTTGAACCCTCAGGTTTCTTTTGGGTCAAATTATTACGGGCTCTCAGCCAATCTGGACCCTAAAGCCGAAAGGTTAGAAAGTCAGACGATCGAGAGCCTCTGTTCTGACGACGAAAATCAACTTGTCAAACGCCATATATGTTCATACGTCGTCTGGTCATTTTCTGCTTTAATTTTTGATCAATCATCAAGCCATCCTTTCCCTTGTGATGCATGCCAGCACTTATTGTTTTGTTGAAACCGGATGCTTCTGTCTCAATCAAAATTGTGCTCCATTGTTTCCAAGTTACTGCTTATTTTGGGTTCAGGTCAAAGTGATGGAGAAGTACAAACCCATAAGTGTATATCGTTGATACGTTACGGAAATGATCACATTTACTTATATTAAATAGATAATAACGACTAAATACAACATAATTTCAAATATAAATGATATTGTACTATTGATATGTATTGAAGGAAAGACTTACAATTATATAGTTACGTGCACCGTAAAGTATAGATCGTTGATACGTACGGAAACAAACACATTCGCTTACATTAAATCCGTAAGAGGGACTAAACACAACATATTTTCACACGTAAATGATATGGCGCTATTGATATATACTGAAGGAATGGCTTACAATTACATAAGTATGTGCACCTCAAAGTGTAAATCGTTGATATGTTATGGAAATAATCACATTCACTTACATTAAATGTATAAGAGCGACTAAACACAACTTAGTTTCAAACGTAAATGACATTGCACTATTGATATGTAATGGAGGAACGGCTTACAATTATATAGTTATGTGCACTATAGGGGATTAATCCCACCATGATTTCCAAGTGTGAATCGTTGATATATAACTTAAGTGATTGTTTACAAGCACTTACATATTTGCACGTGAGCGACAAAACTCAACATAGTTCCATGTGTAACCGACAATACACTATTGATGCATGTCACGACAATGACTCATAATTGCTTACGCGCGCTCGATGATTAAACTGGCACCATAATTTCAATAATACTCAAACCAAGGCATTGTTTTTTTGTTTGAACACAGGCGGCCAAATAAAATACTAGATAAGGCCAAGCTAAATTCTAGAGAAATGTTAAGTTCAGTCCATCTCCCGCTAGGCCGCTACACAGGAATAACCATGAACTATTAAGACATTGTCGAAACAACTCATAATTATTATAACTATCAACTGTTAACACATTGTCGAAACAGCTCACAATTATTATAAAGTAAACCATCGAGTAAACCGACGTAGTTCCTAGTAATTTTCAAAGGGATCAGAAATCACATTTTGTTTGAACAAAGCCGGCAAATTATAATGCCATCTCCAAAAGGAAGAATCCAACAACACCAGACAGCATAATCTGCCTTTCAATCCGTCTCACAAATCAAAGAATTCTTGTATAATGTATTAAAAATCTTTACATGTTTTTTGTCCACGTCCTATGTATTATAGTCACTAAACGACGGCACACGGGCCACAAAACGACACCCCAACGTCTCTCAACGACCCAGCCTCCCACGCGAGTGTGACGAGGAGGAAGAGCAATAGGACGAGGAAAATGACGAAACGCTACCGCCACTCGCCACCCCGTACAACAGATCCGACAAGTAATTATCCAGATTCTCCGGGGCATATCTGACCAACGAGTCCTCCCCGCACGCTCTCATTATCCCGTTCCTATGCTTCTCGTAAAACTCCCGGTAAGCCGGCACCAACTTCTTCGCCACCGAAACTTTAATCTCGTCCCGGAGTTTCGGGTCCATCACGACCCACGATGTTTGTTTCTTGTATGCCTCCTCAAACGCCGCCTTGAAGCGCTTGAAGTAGACCGTGGCTTGGTCGGATGAAATCTCAGCTGTCGGATCTTCCGGTAGGGATTCGAACACCTTGGTCCACCCCATGCGCTCGTAGTTCGCGGCGTACTGTTTGACTTTCGAGTCGTGCTTCTCCACCCAGTAATCCCCGAGCAAGGACTTGAGGTTGGAGCTCCGGACCTTTCCGACGACGTATTGGAGATTGTTGGCCAAGAACAGATAGGATAGCGCCACGTCCTTGTACAGCGCAGCTTTCCCGTCGAGCTTGCAGAGAAGTACGAGAACGAGCCAGGCGAAGCGAATAGAAAGCTGCGATTCCTCGGCATCGTAGCACCCGAAGTAAGCTTCGGGTAGCGGTGTCGAGATCGCCAGCGGCCAGTCGGCGACTATATCGGTGAGGACTTCGGTGTAGTCTGAGAGGAAAGTTATATAATTCATGACGTAGCGCGTGAGTGGGTGGGCTCCACCGGCGGGGACCGGGGTCTTGGACGTTTCCTTCTGGATCGCCGATTCGAATTTTTCGAGCATCGAACGAACGGCCTCGCCCAACTTCACCAGGGAGTTAACCGCCAGAGATCGGACGGCGGAGGTTGATTCGAATGAGAAAATGGACTCGATCTCGGGCCAGAGATCCGATACCGCCTGGTACAAGTCCAAAACACGGAACATTTTCTCGGGAGAAAGTTTCTTGCTTTTTCCCACCGATTCCGGGAAACCAAACAGGGTCATTGCAGCCTCTTTCGAAATCTCGCTGAAGCAGGACTCCGCGATCGAGTCCGAAGCGGCGAAGACGTGGTCGCAGAGTAGCCGTTCTCCGTAGAACAGAGTCTTAACGGAGACTTTGACGGCGTTTAACCAGTTCTTGATCTTTTTCTCCAGAACGCTCCAGTCCATCTTCTGAACCTGTGAGAGCGTCATCTTCTCGACGCCGAGGAGGTAAAGGCTTTCGTCGAGGATCGATTTTCTGATGATGTTGTAAATTCTCACGCACTCTTTGCCGTATCCGGAGGCGATCATGCAATCGGCGATGGATTTCAAATCAGACATCGCGACCCAGGAGATGTGGTCCACCGACTCGGTTGCGACTCGCGACTCGTCCTCCGACTCGGAATCTTGATCTGATACGCTGGTCCGGGTCGAGGCTCTGGAGGAGCGGCTGGAGACCGTTTCGGCGTCCAAATACTCCCTATTGGCTGACAGAATCTGGTAGAACTCCTTCTCGAGACGTTTCATGGCGGATTGCATGAGATTCTGAGCTCGAATGAGCTTCTCGGCGCTGGTGGTTTGGGAGATGAGGAAGTGCTGCATGGCGGACTGCAAGTCCCCAACGGATTTGAGGTAGAGTCTCGCCTCTTGGCGGTCGTCGTAGAAGATGGAGGTGACAGCGGTGTAGGAAGTGGAACCAGAGTCGGAGTCCCACTTGGTGATTAGGGCCTCAGCGATTTCGATGTTCTCTTCCATTAGCGAGTCGGAGAAGCTGTGGCGCGGCGACGAAGGCAGCATGGCGGTGGTTCTGGAGGGAGAGTTTGAAGGCGACGGAGACGGAGATTTGAAAAACAGAGTCCTCATTCCTTTCCTAGGCATCTGCAGATTCCAGAATTCAAAACCCAGGTTCCTAAATTCAATTTGATCGGTTGATTGGGGATTTGGAGGTGTGTGAGAGAGAGAGAGATGAAGGTAGGGAAGGTGAAATTTTTATGGAGGGTATGGGGGAGTGAGGGGGTATTTATAGAGGGAGTGGGGTAGGGTGAAATGGAAATGTTTGACTTATGAGTCCGTGTATTTATGTCTGCATGTGATTGGGCGAGTAGAAATACGAATATGTACGTACGCGGTCTTGAAACAAATGGTAAAGTAAATGAAGATTTGAAGGATGGGAATTTGATTACGCTAATGATGATTTATTAGGGTCAAGCAGAAAGGGACCAGGAAACTACTAGCTTTCTTCTTCGGAGAATGATTTTCCTCCCTCCTAATTTCTCTTCCCTTCTCTCTCTTTTTACTTGAATGATTACAATTAAGTCACGTTAACATCTTATATTGAATTTTTTTTTATTGAGATAATAAGACAAAAAACAAAGTGTGAGAGGAGAGGGAAGAGGAAGGGGATGAGAATAGGAGGGGAGAGAGAATCCTACTCATTCTTCCTCTCCACCCTGAAAATAACAATAATTTCCTATTTATTACTTTTTGTCAGAAAAATATATGAAGATGTCAAAACTGCCACATAGACTTACAATAAAAGATGTTAGCAAGACTCTCTCCACCGACCTTTTAGTTTCTTATGTGGAGCTGAGTCGATTGAAGACAAAGGCCTCTGCTGTGTGTTCCAACTTATAAGTATTTGATTGGTTGTCTCAATAATTGGACCCTGCAAAGTGAGAAAAAAAATTATAGCATGACATTTTTATTTAACATATCAGGTGAAGCAAAGAATGTATAAAATATCGAACTGCCACATAAGCCATCAAATAATGTGATGTTTTACATTTGACATCTCTTTTCCAGATGGTCTCGAAATGGTCTAATATTTTTTTTAACATAAGCGATAAAGATAATTCATCGATATGAAAGTTACAACACAATTAATTACAAGAGTGCCAATTGTGTACATCTTCTCCCGTGACTAAATCTTTGGTTTAGGTATTGTCCTAAACAAATAGACAATCTTATCTAACTTTTAAATAAGAGACTTGGTCCTCGTAGGTCTGGCTTTGAGCACGTACGTAACTGAATGCATGCGGCAGGAAAGGATCATATTATTATTATTATATTTTTATTTGTGAAGTAAAAGGGATCAAATTATTAAAGTCTGAACTTAATTACTACCGAAGAAAAGAAGAACGACCTTTTTTTTTCTGAGGTTGACCAAATTTTTGTAGAAGACCGCCAATTCGTCTGGTTTTGAGCTTTTATTGAACACGATTTTAATTGCTACAGTTGAAGAGAAAAGTAAACAATGAGCCTGCCTGCCTCCTGCTGCTTACCAACTCTCTGGTTTCGAATTTAATCTGTTTTTTTTTTCTTGACCCAATTAATTTGTAGATGAAAAAGTGTAATTAGCTGTAAATCCAGTGCTTAATAAGGATTAAGATGACCAGTTCTTGGTCAAGTGGTTTTCGAGTTCTCATACAGTCTAATCCAAGCAGCAACATAAAACCATGAGATCAAACGCAGCCATTGACAGTTGGGTTCGATCCATATGATATCATAAATTACAACAAGAACTACCTAAGATTTCAACTGCCTAAATCTTGCATGCGATGCTAACAGGATCAACGTCGAGTAGGGTTGTGATCGAATGGTTCATTAATTTTTGTTCTTTTATTGGTTGCAAAATTTGAACGTGATTTACTGCTTTAGGATGTAGACTTTAGAGTTCGATTTCGAGGTTTTGATTTAAGGACCCCTTTTGAAACAATGTGCAAAGTTCTCAACTTCATTTAGTTGTCATTGTATGTATTCAGTGCCAATATTTTTAAATGGGGTCATAATTTTGTAGAGGCTTGTCGAGGGCAATTGTAGGAAACTGTTGGGTACTGTTGAACACTGTCAAGGCTTGTCAAATTTGGCATTTATAGAGTACTTGTTGCGTATGATAGAGTCGCACATAAGAAGAGATGAAAAAAAACAGACGAGGATAGAAGAAAATAAAATTAGAAAGAGGAGGTTGTAATTTAGTAAATAGGAGTCAAATACAAATACACACAAATATGCATAGGAATTTTGAAGTTCTTAGGGTCATGAGCAACGAATGACCCTATGCTAGCTCCACCACTAAATGTATCACACTACTAATTCTATTAAGCACTAGCCATTATTTGTCCATTTGGGAAAAATAAATTATGTATTATGAATGCAATATTGTCACACCTTGTCTTGTGTTATCTTGAGAGATTTTTTAGTTGCTCAGACTCAGAACAAAATGCAGTACATCGTATGTCATAATTTAAGTGAGAGACATTAAAAATATGTCCTAAAATTAATATAAATTAGAATCATTGACTGCCTAGGAAATGTATTGCATTTTGTAATGTACCACTAATTATACTATAACATGTAATGTACCACTTTGTGTTCTGAAATACATAAAAACCTCTCGTGTATGTTACCTCTTGTTTAAAAGATTCCAAACCAAATCATTGACTGCCTAGGAAATGTCATATTTTTTAACAAAAAATAGTTTAACCTATTATTATCTGCGATTCTGCATGCATCCAACATATATGCCAACAAAGTGTGGCATAGGACTATCCTCCATTGTTATCCCTCCCAACCAAAATGAGGAATGATTAGAAGGTTCAACTTAATTAATCAGCTAAGCGAGTCAAATCTACTTGAACCTTGTTCTATGCGATATCCTCTAAGGGGTGCAATTTAGGTTGGATCAACCAGAATCTGCTTATGCCAACTCGATTTCAGACGATTACTGACCGGACCTCAACCCTTTCATTTATTGGATTGGGTTGGTTTGATGCATTGCCATCCATGTCAATCAAAACCAAACCCGATTTTGAGCCGAATTCGCTCATGTGTATATATTACTTCCTCTCCCTCTAATAATAGTAAATTAAAAAAAAATAAAAAAATAAAAAAAGATTGACTATACTTGGAGTTTATTGTCGATTTCCATCCGGATAATGAATGACATTGCTACTTTTACATTTATCTTGGTTTAAGCTTTGATACATCTTGTAATTTAAATAAAAGTTCGCTCGGTTGAACCATTAGAAATAGTCTTCAAGTTGTTTGCTTTAACTTTTGTGTGGATGGTGATGTGTTATAAGATTGAACTCGATAAAGTTGGCCAATCTGAACCCAATTAGACTCAAACTTGACTAAACTTGCATGAACTTGAACCCAACCCAAACTTGAATTGTGAAGATTGGGTTAGAGTTGGGTTGACCATCCAACCTGCCCAACCAAACCAAATGAGTTGCACCCTTAGTATCTTTATAATGGTTCATAATATATACAACATAAACTTTTGGGTAGCTAGGCATTTAATTTATGGGCAATGATTTCAACACATCGTTATTTTACTTTTACATACTTCTGTTAATTTTGATCGTTAATTTTATTTTAATTGTTCAATCTAACAGTTACAGCTACATAATAAAAGAGGTGTATGAATTGAGAAAGAGTGTATGAAATTTATTTCTCTTACTTTACACTTTATATATCCACTAAAGTTATATAATTAACAAGTGATGACTCCAAGATTTTTTGAGGGCATGCAATTACTCTATACTTTATATATGAACTAAAATCAGTTAATTGTATAATTATAAGCTAAATTATATTATTTTTGGGGTATGCAATTTACATGATTTCTATTTTTAGGGCTAGTGTTTATTCACAAAACAATCTCGCAAGATCAACAGGTTAGTATCTTTATGTGATTTTTTAGCTCAAACTCACATCTTTAAATTGTGGCTGGTGTTCAGATTTTAGGTGGTAGTTTTTGTATTTCTTGTAATTTGTGCACATAGAAAATAATTATGAGGTGAAAGTCTGACGTTTGTTGGAGGTGACTCATGCATTGACATTGCAAGATCAAAGACCATTAGAGGGTGGTGCAGCCTTTTCCTCGTAGTGCCTTCCGGTAGTTCTACGACTTGCAAAGTTAGGTCTTCATGAGTTCTTTCTTATTGATTTGATGTGTGTTCTCCGTGGTAGAGAAATTACATTGTACTTATGACGGATGAGTTTATAACTATGAAGCTGTGATGTTTCTTTTAAGGTATGCGCGTGTGCGATCGTTTGATTACTTGTGTGATGTTTTTTAATAGATTTCATTTTTTTTTAAATGCAAAACAAAATAACTGTTGTATACCTAGCATCATGAATAATATATATATATAGACACATATTATATATTGGGAGCAAAATGATCAATTTTAGTACTTTGATTCATTCTTTGTCGCTAAAATGCAACGTTCCTCCGACATATAGTTCAATTAATTAATCTGATTTTGTATACTATAGATCTGTCAATATGCGGGCATATCCTTGTAGTGGAATCTGGTGATGAGAAGTACTCGCCATCTCGGAGCTACAAAACAGCAAACGATATTAAATATGATCTATTGACATTATCCCCATGGTCAGGTGCCAAGCTAAGAATTTGTGAGACTAATCAATTAGATTAACCGAGTTCTATAAATTAATTTATCTAAATTATGAATATATGTCGAGAAAGTCGTCACTGACCAAGTCATGGTAACTAATTATGCCTATACGTACTAATATATATGTCGATCGACGAAGCGTTTGAAAACATGGGGATTTATCTGCAGGCCCATTACATGCTTTATGTGCATTTTAATTATACGTGTATTTAAGTACTCTTACATAAAAATTAATTTATTTTCTTAATTGATGATTAGGAGAAGAGAGTTGAAAGGAGTGAATACATAGCTCATACAAGAGGACTTGAAACTGCTGAACAAAAGAAGTGGAGGAAGCTTGGTTAAAATATGTTCAAGAAAAATTACTACTTAAAAAGGGACGGAAGTGATTTTTACGCTCATTTTTTGACTAGATTTTAAGTATGCAATCCTAGAACAACTAAGATGTAGTGCCAGAGTCTAGTTTCTAAACTTTTTACGAATTAGGTTTTATGTATATTTTTGAACGAACTTCTTCCAAAGTAAATACGTAAAACCTTGTTTCAAGTAGTGGAAATGGCATGTACACAACTGATGATATTTATGCATCACATGGAGAAGTTGATATCATCTCATGTGCTGCGTTGTTATCTTCTTGTTCTTGTCCATCACTATGAGTTGGAAGTTATGTACGTAACGCATAATCCATGAAGTAAAGTCAAAAGTCTAGCTCTACAAATGGCAACAAATAGTGCTCATGCGCGTTGCATGTCTTCACTGTCCACAGGATGTAAACCCTAATTTACCAGCAGATACATTGAGTTCTTGATGAAAACTACTCATACGCGTCTAGCTAGGTGTTGTGCAACATAGGATCGATCCTTGGAACTTACTATTACGTACAAATGAAGTTTAATTTGGACGGATTTACGAAGCTGTATGGAAATTAAAACTGCACTTTCTTCAACTTAATTGTCTGATTAATACATGTATTTAACTCAACTAAATTTGTCCCTTTTATTTGTTTTTCTTTCTTAGTTTATAACCTTTGGCTTTAGTTAGGTCTTTTGTCGCTAAAAATCATTAATTAAGTACTCTTACTCACCGTAATTATTCTGATAGAGGGACATTTAGCAAATGCTGAGGGCATCTCCAATGGAAGATGTAAAGGTTTTTTAAATTGACATTTTACATTTTTGGGTGGCCGGAAAATACTCTAATGGCGTGATGTAATATATTTACATATTCAGGAGAAGATGTAAATAAAAATGTAAATTTACATCTTTTGGAGGTCGCCCCGCCAACCAAAGAGGGAACAATAAATGAAATTCCAAATTTACAACTCTCCTATCGGAGTAAAATTAACATTTACACATCTCAAAAATGTAAAATGAGACGTGATTAATGTGACTTTTACATCTCAAATTTATATCTTTCCATTAGAGATGGTCTAAACCAATTGAAGAAAGTAGAATATGGGTCAAATTTCCATACGCGATCAATGATATTAATCTATGTATTGCTACATATAATTTATATTCTCTCCTCTCTGCCCAACTAGTAGTTCACATACCTAATTGTGTCTTAATCAAGTATTAGAGATCCCATGTCACATTTAGATTAGTAATTGGCTTCCGCCCTTTTTCGTTATGCGTCATGGGCCTCGTGGCTTGATGTAGATGGCTTCTGTCGTCCTATAACTTCCATAATCCGTGACGTTTTGCAATCTTTGACAAATTTATAAAGTGATGTTTCTGGTGGACTTTATTAGTAAAGAACGCAAACAAAACATGGGAAACTTCCTTTTAACTTCAAAAGTGGATTCGTTTCTTTGTTATGTACCCTTTCTACTATAATTGACTCGCAGAATACAGATTTAACCCCATCGAACCATTTTCTATCAACGAAAAATTATTGAGCGGAACTAAAATGTAAGTCATACGATGTATTATTGATTAAAAAAATATAAAATAAGTGAGTGCCCAGTGCATGTGTTTATTCTTAGGATGTAGTATATATTAATGATGTCCATGATCAAACTGTCGAACGACCCGTACTCCCTAGACTAAGATGGGATCCAACCTGGTGCAAGTTTATGGACGAATGAATTTTGTTTGCTAATTTTTATGAAGTTCAAATATATATGTTTTCATTCTTGTACACATTAACTATAACATGTTATAAAATTGGTGTATTGTGAATTGTACACCGCGTATAGTTGTGTTATGATCTGACTGAAAAATTACAATATATGCATGTCCGGATGTACATACTACATACCCTAAAGGTGGAGTATGTCATTTTCTTTCTTATCAATGGGTAACTGGTTGAAAAAAGGATCAAGCCATAGATACGCAGCAAAAATTTTGGACATAAGGAGTTGTCCATATATGTTCCTTCCTGCATTGTTAGTTTCCAAGTATTCACCCGACAACATTAAGCAGCTTCTGTGAGTCTTTGGGTCTTTGCTCTGTGGTTTGCTATTGAGGCTCACCGCGTAAAGTTTTGTGACAAGAATGGTCCAATCAGGCCACATGTAATTGACTCAAAATTAGAGATTGATCATGCAGCCGGAGACCAAAAGATAATGTGAGACTGTGCAAGGGGTCAATTAAGCGACGTTACAATTAAAAGTAATAATCTCTATGCAGGGAGAAGTGCAAGCATGCTTCCTTTTTGGTGTGTGTAAATTTCAAGTGTTCAGATTCTTGTAAACGACCCATAACGGGTGATACCTAACATCCACATTTGCTTAGGGTGACCTAACGACATTTCAAACCATTTGTTTTTTATTACAATTCTGTATTGGAGGAGAAGAGAATTGAACACGCGTGAAACCTTGGATTTATCGGGTAAATTCTCGACTAATTATGCACGTAACGTATAATCCATGAAGTAACGTCTAAACTCTAGCTCTATTAACGGGAACGAATTAACAAAGTTTTCCTAGTGCAGATACTAGTGATCGAGTACTGTAGACCCTCTTGCATTCACATTTAATTACATGGAGTTCTTGATATAAACTACTCATAGGCTTCTAGTTAGGTATATATGTATATATACGATACGAAAGAGAAATTAAGTATATATACGTGTACAGTTGTTCAGCATTGGATTGATCCTTGGAGCTTACAATTACGTATAATATGAAGTTTAATTCGGTACGTCGACTACGAATTTACGAAGCTGTATGGAAATTAAAACTGCACCTTTTTAAACTTATCTAAATTTGTCCTTTTTTTATTTGTTTTTCTCTCTAGTTTATAACCTTTGGCTTTGGTTAGATCCCCAACATAATTGGATGTTAATCAAGTTTTGTCGCCAAAATAAATCATCAAATACTCTTACTCACCCTTAATTATTGTGATAGAGACTTGTGATCTCTTATTAGCAAGTGCTGAGAGCGTCTCCAATGGAAGATGCAAAATACTTTCAAATTGACATTTTACATTTTTGGTTGGCTAGAAAACAATCTAATGGTGGGATGCAGATATCCATATTCACAGAAAGATGCAAATTTACCTTTTTTTTTACATTTTTTTGGAAGTCATCCCGCCAATAAAAAGAGAGAAATGAAATTCCAAATTTACATTTCTCCAATAAAATTATATACACTTCCAAAAATGTAAAATAAGATGTGAAAGTGATTTTTACATCTTAAATTTGCATTTCTTGGAGATGCTCTTATCCTATAGATGGTAATAGAATGGTCAAAAATCAAAACGCGATCAATGACATTAATCTATCTATATAATATGTATACCTAATGGTGTCTTAATCAAGTAGTAGAGACCCCATTTTCCATTTAGATTAGTAATTGGCTTCTTCCCTTTTCTGTTTTGCGTCATGGGTCTCGTGGCTTGATGTGGATGGCTTATGTCTGCCTTTAACTCCCATAATCCGTGACGTTTTTGCAATAGTTGACAAATTTAAAAAAGTGATGCATCAGGTGGACTTTATTAGTAGATAACGTAACAAAACATGGGAAACTTCCTGCTTTTAACTTCAAAATGGATTTTGTTTCTTTGTTATATTCCCGTTCTACTATAATTGACTCGCATAATACGGATTCGATCCCATCGAACATTTTTTATTAACGAAAAATTATTGTGTGGTACTAAAATACGAGTCTCGTGATATATTATTGATTCATGAATATAAATAAGTGAGTAATGTGTGTTGTGGTTATTCTTAGGGTGTAGTTATATTTAACGTACACGTACTCCCAAGACTAAGATGGGATTCAACCCGGTGAAAGTTTACGGACCAATGATTTTTTTTTTTTTTGGCTAATTTTTATTGAAGTTCGAATATATATGTTTTCATCCTTGTGCACATTATAACATGTTACGAAATTGGTGTAGCGTGAATTATATGCCGCGTATGGTGCATGTCATTTTCTTCCTATTAACGGGTAACTGGTAGAAAAAATGATCAAGCCACAGATACGCAGCTAAAATTTTGGACATAAGGAGTTGTATACATATATTCCTTCCTGCATTGCCAGTTTGTAAGTATTCACCTGACAACATTAAGCAGCTTCTTTGGGTCTTTGCTTTGTGTGTTGTGCTATGGAGGTCAACGCGTAAAGTTTGGTGACAAGAATGTCCAATCAGGCCGCATGTAATTGACTCAAAATTAGACATCGATCATGCAGGTGGAGACCAAGTGATAATGTGAAACTGTGGAAGAGTCAATTAAGCAACGTTAGAATTAAAAGTAAGAATCTCTATGCAGGGAGAAGTACAAGAATGACCAACATGCTTCCTTTTTGGTGTGTGTAAATTTCAATTATTCATACTCTTGAAAATGACCCATAACGGTTGTCAACCAAACATCCATATTTGCGTTTGCTAGCGGACTTGTGTGTGAATAGGGCATATATATACCTTGTATTGTCACTATTGACCTAATTACATTTCAAATCATATGATTTTTTATATACAAATCTATATTGCAGGAGAAGAGAATCAAACGTGATTGGCCGGCCCTGAGGGTAGCCTAAGTAGGCACACGTCTAGAGCCCCCACTTCGGATGGGCCTCCAAAAAAATTTTATCCCGTAATTAACATATAAATAAAAAAAAAGTAAGAAATATCATAATTCATTTGTTAGTGCAGTGGAAATGTTGGCTTCATTTTTCTTTGGGGTGTTGAGTTCGAAACACGAAGGTGCCTTTCAATCACTAGATTTTTCTTGTTTTTCAAATTTAATACCAATCTATCTGTCCAAATGCATATAAAGTTATAAAACTCAAGTCTTTAAACCAATTTCTCATTCTCTCCATTTCTATTGAATGTTTAAACCAACTATCATATGGTCTTAAAGATTGTACTTTAAGGTAATCAAAACTTTGAATTTCTATTTTTCTTTTCAATAATTTTTTATTCAATGGATTATTTTAGTATTCAATTCGTTAGTGTGATGTTGATTTTAGAAGAAAAAAAACACAAGAGTAACAATTGGCGTTGAATTTATTATACTCGTCAATCAAGTTTTATTGTTATTTACTCTCTTGATCATCAAGCTTTATTGTTCTTCACTCCTAATCTTAGAGTCTTGACTGCAAACATTTAGTACATTTGTGTCAAAAACGTGAATCGTGTAATGTTTAAGTAATGTTTTTATATTTATCTTTTTTTGATATTAATTTTTAATGATATTTGATGTGAAAATAGAATTTTTTATGCATTTAACGAATTCTTTTTTATACAAATCAATATACAAAGAACCGGAGATCAGAGAATTTTAGGGCCCCACTTCGAAGGCTCGCCTAGGCCCCCCAAATTCTTAGGGCCGGCCCTAAATGTGAAATTGTGGATTTATCGGGTAAATGTTCTTAACCAATTGAGCTATAAATCCTTTGATATTAAAACCCATTTCTTTTGAATTGAAGCTGGTCAAAAAAGTATTAAGTTGAGACACAAGCAAGGAAATGTTCAATATCATAAATCATAAGAAAGTACTTGCATCCACCCTTTGATGGATATTAACATTCACCTCTTAAGAACCATGTATAGACATGAACAGAGCCTTAATACTTTACCATTGACGTAATTAAATTGTAGACCATTTTCTTTAAATGGTACTTCAACGACGACATATTGTTTAGGTCATAAATAAAAACAAGGCATGGTATGAGACCAAACTATTTTTATTTACGCAAAAATAGCATGACTCTGGCCCACCAACTTTTATGTCCAATATGGGATCTTATCTCAAGGCTTGGAGAACCGACTGAGGACTTGGATAGGTTTATCATCAAAGTGCGTCAGCCACGCAGACGACCAGACTCGAGAATATCTCGTTCCCTTAAATGCCTATGCATGCGTTATCAGATATGCAATTATCACAACAATCGTGCGAAATGCCACAGAACACAGCTGAAGGCCACCTACCAGAAATTTCAGTAACTGTTGGCGCTAAATGATCGATCTATCCATTCTCCAACTCAGCAATGAGATCGAGGTTTCTCCTTCAACACTACCCATAAATAAAGACAAATGCCTTCAAGATGAATACCTTCGTCAAATTCGATCTCTATGATTATACAAAACCTTCAGTGATTCTTCAATTAACCCAACTATTTTTCAGCACAAACCTAATTCCTCTTCAACAAAACACCCTTAGTTCTTCAGTCACAATCTCATAGCCTTCCTTGGAAACATACAATGCCTACAATCCCTGAGATCTAAAACTTTTACAACTCTGCCCTGTGGTATGATTTCGAATGATGTATCATTCCAACCACCTTAATTTCCTCTATGAGGTATATGTTTTGTACTAAGTCCAATCTGACACCAAGGATCTTGGTGGACTTCTGCAGCATTATCTTGTCCTTTATGGCCTGAATCTTACTAGAGTTTTACTGCTTTCTTTACATTTCAAAGTCATGTAGTTCAACTCATCAGCTTATACTTCACTTTTGTCAACGTTTGTAATCTTGACTTCATCATGATATGATTACGTTCTATTTTTTGCTTTAGTTTCTATTTCACTTTCAGTTACTTTTTAGGCAAGCATACATGAAGCTAAATTGAATTTTAAGTTCTCTTTTCACTCGAGGCACATAAAAGAACTTAACCGAACTAGCTTCTCACTTGGTGCACAATCATTTGGTTAAGAAGTCAGATTTACATGCAACTTTTACAAACAGTTTTTGTTAGCAGCCTCCAACAGTGGCACGCCTATTCTTTCTTTTTCTCAAGTCATCCCATGATGCTGAAACTGAAAGTAACACTTGGAGCAAATACGTGTTAAACCTGGTCCAGACTCCGTCTGAGTTTTGACACCAATACCCATACTCTCAGAACATAATAAACCAATATCATTTTTTTTTTACTTGGTCAAGGATCTCATGTCATATGCTGCGTTGTTTTCTTGTTGTCCTTGTCCATAACTGTAAGTTAGAAGCAACAAGTCATTGAAGTTATACGTAATAATCCATGACGTAGCGTATAATTCTCTATGAAAACAAACAGGTAAATTTATTCAATGCCTATGCGTTACATGTCTTCGCTGTCTACAGATGTAAACCCTAAATTACCAGCAGATATTAGGGATCATGTACTGTAAACCCTCTTGTAGTCACAGGTAATTAGATGGATTACTTGACATAATTAAACTAATTATATAGCTAGAGATATATGATAAGGATAGTGCTACTCACACACCTATTTTACTCCTACACTTTCTAATTTATTTTTTGTCATTGATCTTCTTAATTCATTCGATCTAACACTGACAATTAAAAAAGTTGTGTGAGAAGTAAAAATAAGTGTGAACAGCATTACTCATGATTAAAAAAAGTGGAGAATTGTGCAACATAAGGATCGATGCATGGAGGCATACAATGACAAAAATCAATCATTTGTTCCCACAAACCAGGACCGAGATTAATTTCTGGGTCTTTGTGAAAATTAGAAATGATGTTTTCTTTAACTAATCGTTATCAAAAATCAATCATTTTTTCCAACAATAATTAGTAGAAGAGGTCATGAATTCAAATTCTACAAATTAATACAAAAAACCTAAAATGCATCGACGTTTTCCAAGCTACGAATTAAAATACATACTTGACTCAGCTCTATGTACTTTTTGTTTGTTTTTTTTCATAGTTTTTATCCCTTTGGCTTTAGCTGGAGGTCCCGAACATTATTGGATGTTATCAAGGGATTTGATTGCTAAACTAATTAATTACTACTCACGATTCTTCATACTCAGTCATCCTTTGCTCTGATTGAGAGACTCAGCCCTCCTAAATTTGCAGAAGTGATGGTAGTTGAATGGTTCAGAAATCCATTCCATGTTATGCATGCGTAATGACTGACAATATTAATTTTATTTTTTTTGGTAGCAGCTAGTAGTGGTAGCTACTTAACTTTATTATTTAAACATTACTTTAAGATTATGTTTTAGCTATATATATGCCAGCCACAACAAGCCGCAAGACATGGAAATAAGTGTATTCTCCTTCTGCTCTTTCACTGAATGAGCCCTGGTTTAGGGAAGCAAAAAGTGGAGAATTGTGCAACATAAGGATCGATCCTTGGAGGCTTACAATGGCAATGATATTTTGTTTCAAAACCAGGACCGACATTAAGTTTTGGGTGATTGTGAAAATTAGAAAGAGGAATACTAAGGAGGCTCTCTCAAATTGAGATTCTTTATGAACTCTCCGTCATTATTTTTCATACCAACATTATAAAACATTGTGTAAAAAACATGAGAGTTTATGAAGAGTCTCACTTTTGATAAAGTCTTCTTAGCATTTCTCAATTGTTTAAAAAATAATCAATAGAAGAGGGTCATGAATTCAAATTCTACAAATAAAAAGACCTAAAATGCAGTGACGTTTTCTCTCTTAGTTTTTAGCACTTTGGCTTTAGCTCGAGGTCCCAAACATTATTGGATGTTATCAAGTGATTAGATTGCTAAACTAATTAATTACTACTCACGATACCCAGCCAAACTTTGCTCTGATTGAGAGACTCTGAATGGGTCAGAACCCATTCCATGCTATGCATGGGTAATGACTGACAGTATTAATTTAAAAAAAATAAAAATTGTAGCTACTGATAGCTACTTAATTTTATTCTTTAAACTTTACTAATTAAAATTACTTTAAGATTATGTTATATATATATATATATATATATTATATGTAAGCTTCACTTTGTATGTGATTATGGTTGAATCCTTCCCTTTTCTGTGATACGTCACGGGTCTGGTTGCGTGATGTAGAGGGTTTCTCTCTTCTTCCGTGATGTAGAGGGTTTCTCTCTTCTTCCGTGACGTTTTGTTTGTAATCCTACAAATTCCTTAGAGTAATGCTGAGAAGATTACATTTGTAGATAATATTTTGTAAACTAAATGACGTGGAAATTGATGATTAGATTCTTGCTTAAGTGTTGATAAATGTGTTCATTTTCTATTGGTGACACATCATTTAGTTTGCAAATTTTGTCAACAAATTTAACTTCCTTAGCATTACTCAATTCATAAACATCATGCTCAGAACTTTAACTACGTTTTTTTTTCTTTCTATTTTCCCTCCCAATTATAATTGACTTAGAGAACAAGAAGTGTCTTCTTTCTATTTACCGTTCACTGGTTAAAAATGATCGAATGCCACAGATACACCTCAAGTTTTAGACGTAAAAAGTTATATGGTCTATTACTAATTAGCGTGAGTGAGTAATGACTTATTATACATGTTTATATGTCTGGTATCAATAAGTGTTTTGAGAAATATGTACTTTAGGGTTTGGTATTAATCCGTCTATCACTTTGCGGATCCGTCACTCCGTCAATCCGTTTGGCCATCGCTCCGTTGTCACTCCTCAATTCAAATCGAAACGTAGAAGATCGAACTCCGGCGGATTTGGTTTTTATCGTGACTGTGTCACCTTGACGTCACACTACCTCAAGCAATGAGTTGGGCAATTGTAGCCCGATTGAGCAGTCGGGCCTTCTCCTTTTCACTGTAGCCCGACTGATTAAGCTTGGGTTGGAGATGATTTTGTTGGTTTTGGGGATTCAATCACCCAATTCCTTGGGGAATTTGGAGGGATGGACTTGCTCTAGCATATATCCATCTGGAGTTACAAAAAAGAAATAAAAAGTGTGTGTGTGTATATATATAGGCACAGTGCTGATTTAGTTCCTCAACTGTCACCGTAGTGAAAATTAGGTCTATGAATTATTTTTTTTCAGTAAAATAAATTCCTAAATTCATTAAAAATTGCTATTTTCATCCATATTATAATATTCAAAGTTATTTTATCCAATTTTTCGTCAACTTAAGTCACTTGACACACTTTAGAGTGTAATGCCGTCATTTTCTTGCTTATACATTTCATATAGTTGCGAATCTAACATCTAATTTACCCTCCGAAGTTAACTTACATTATTTCTTATGAAAACCTACCAATTTACCCTCCAAAGTTAACTTCATACAATATTTCTTTATGAAAAACTACCAATCTACCCTCCAATGTGTACCATATGCAAGTAATGTGGCTTAAATTGTCGGAAAATTAAATATAGTAGCTTCGAATATAATATTAGGGATGTAATTGACAGATTTTTATAATTCAAGGATTGATTTTTTTTTTTGAAAAAAATATAGTTTAAGGACCTAATTTTCACTGAGGTGATAATTTCAGAAACTAAATTGGTAGTTCACCTTATATATATATATATATATATATATATATATATATATATATATGGCAGCTCACCTTTTATATATATATATATATATATATTTATATGCCGAATCCATAAGGGACTAGCTGGGTCCCGAAACCTTATAGAAGTGGGAAAAATGGCTTGGAGGTCCTTCAGGAACCCTTTCGCAGTCTGTACGAGAACCAATAGTGTCCACTAAATGTTCGATAAAATGTTTGCTCAGCAGATGTCCACATGCCACTGAAGTAGTCAGATGAAATTCGTTGTTAAGAGTGTTCGGCATACATTGACTGAACTTGAAAAATTTTGCTTTGCATTTTAAAAAAAGTTATGAACGTTTACACTCCGTGGTGGTGTTACGATCTCGATTCTCACAGAAAAAAGATCATTTTCTTTCCAATTAATCTGCAACCGGTTGAAAAAAAAATGAGCCCACATGTATTACATACCCTAGCGTTGTTTCGATCGCTCCCTTGTATTGTCATATATTCTAATTTTGCACCTGGGAAAATTAGGAAAGAACTTCGCTGCTGAAAATATCAGCAGCAACAGCCAAGTCCCGTTAACATAAGCAGATTCTGTCGGTCTTGGCCTGTGTGCTATACTATGCTATTGAGGCTTACCGCATGAAGTGGTTGGTGACATATATGAATGGAATGATTCAATCGACGCGGCCAAGCAAAAGAAAGGTGGAAAGAAATGTGAAACTGTGGAAGAGTCGCGCAGCAAAAGTTAAGAATCTCTATGACTGTGCATGCATGTGGACGTACATTACCAATGACGTGCTTAATTAGGGTTTTGATATCATCCTGCATCCTTTTCGGTGTGTGTAAATTCTCTTTGATCAACAAAAAGGGATTCAGTGTCTTGTTCTGACCCAATCAATTCCAATTGTTCATGTATATTCTTGACAATGACCCATCCCATGCATAACATCATGCGCATTTCGCTTTTTCCCAGCTGGTGAATGGTGCATTGCAAAAACCATTTTTGCTTTGAAGTGGTACTTCATCAATGACCTACTTTCATGTTTCAAGATCTTAGTTAAAGACTTTAACCCTTACAATGTTAACTGAAAGGGTAATGCTAAGAAGACTAAATTTATAGACTAAATTTACAAACTAAATGATGTGTCACCAATAAGAATAGACATGTTTATCTGCGGTTAAGTGATAATCCAATTATCAACTTCCATGTCATTTAGTTTATAATATTTTGTCTACAAATTTAATCCCTAGCATTATCCTAACTAAGAAGGGTAAAAAAACGAAGGGCACTTTGTGAAATGGAGAATTTTTTTTTTTTTTTTTAGTGTGACACCTCATGTGATGTTATTAATGTGTTTGTGTTCTAATTATTATGAGGATCTATCTGTTAATACTATATTCTATGTATGACATATCTGTGATAATATACTACAGTCCACTCATATTATAATATATTGATTAGTAACGCCATTTCTAGCCTTTAACTCAACAATTTCTACACGCACAAGGTGAGCATTAAGTTGGGACCCACTCAAGAATTTCTTTGCAAGTTTGGAATATTTTCTGAATTTCACAATTATTTTCTCTTAACACACAGAATGCTTGAAACAGACATGAATAGGCCCTTAGGTCGAGATCCCCACCTTGTGAAACCAAAAAATTTTGAGCAAGTGGCCTGTATACCATGACCATCCAACAGCTCAGACAAGACCGCATAGCCCAGTGGATTAGCGCGTTTGACTTCGTATCAAGATGTCGTGGGTTCGACTCCCACTACGGTCGCAAGCAATATGGTTGGCTCCACACAAATGCTCTGTATTTCTTTGAGCATATGGTTTGCTCAAAACAAATGCTCTGTATTTCTTTTTGACAGAGTGAAATTTACAAGGACGGGAATTTAAACTCGAGTGCAAGTGGTCGGGCACCCTGAACCCTCACGAAATCACAACACAAAAATACTTAGTTTGCCTAACAAGAAGAGCCCGACAGACTCAACTCCTGAGAGCAAACAGATTCGAATGCATCTGGTTCTGTTGATTTAAGGACAACTATACTTCTGATAATCTGATGGCAAACGATCAAACAATAAACGAAAGCAAAATCAGCATTAAAATTCTGGATCAACAAAATCACATTTGGGATAGCGCCTACGTAGATAAAATTACGGAAAGAGTTCAACATTTTAAACTGATGTCCTTGGAATACCATATAACGGGTGAAACTCTCAATTCCCTTCAAATCTGGATCCATAATCATGCCTTGATTGCGTACTTCCTCAATGGGTAGTACATCTCCTGTTTCTTCTCCCTTTCTGTCTTCAAAGATGCCTACAAATAAAAACAATTTGACAACCGAATTAGGATAAAAATATATTGCCAGAAAACTTAACATCGATAATTATTCTGACAGCTACAATACTGTGGAGCGGGCTAAGCAAGGGTAACCTACAGTTCATGTTACGAACGAGAGAAAGGTGGAGAGAGTGAGAGAGGTGGGCAGCGATAGACAAAACAATGCAGCAGTTCACATACACCAATAGAAATGGAGCTCACTATGAAAAATACAATAATGCAGAATAGAAGTTAAACCGAAAAACTCCATAGAGCAAGGACAAGCTTAATAAATCTAAATAGTTGCCAAGAAGAATTCCACAAGTACTGGAATCAAATAAGATCCTGGTCAAAAAAGTAAATCTATTCGCAAAACCATATTAACCAGATAGAAAATAAATTTGTATTCAAGTAAGTCTAACTAGGAAAATCAAATAGAAGAAATGGTCTCCAATATGATTGCAAACACCAACGAAGACTAGACCTTGAATTTCAAACAAGAACACATAGCAGCCTAACCTGAGATAGAGATTCTCTAGCTCCACTCCGTGTCATAAGTAAATGTGAGCTTATTAGCTAAGGTAGATTTGAGATAGCGCTTCTAGTCAAGTCAATTAATTGCGGGATCATATCGAAAAACCATTAAATTTTGCCTTTTCATTTTAACCATGAGCAGGCCAAACCAAAGTCAAACAATTGAACCTAGATCCTAATGCCTAAATGGTATACAAACTATTGAATTAAAAGAATAAAACATGTAACATATACCAACCCATATTAACTTACATTCATCCCGATACAATTAGTTTCGGTCTCTAAGACAGTCCGTTTACTTATTTCTCACAAGACACGTCGATAAGCTAATGTAAATATGTTAAAGGGGTGCATATCATATTCAAGCAAAGGAAAAACATAACAAAAGTATACTCGTAGACTTTCCTACATAATCACAACTCTTAAACAAATGGGCAGCTTCCCAAATCACTACGCAGAAAAAATCAATGAAAACCGAAATCGGGTTCTACTGGGATGCAGAATAGCCGTACCTGGTGCTTGGTGAGACGCCTCCTGATGGCCCTGGTCTTCTTGGGACGCAAATCGAGGGGAAGGAGCTTCTTGTTCCTGTAGACTTCTCTAAGAGCCGCCTTTTGCTTCTGGGACATCACCGTCAACACCTGAGCGATCGAAAGCCTCACCACCTTGCTGAAATCACCCAAACAAAAAAAAAAAAAAAAAACCCCCAAAAAATTGAACAAAAATTCCACGAGTCAAATCAATCAATAAAATTACAGAGAGAGAGAGAGAGAGGATACATTTTGGAGAGTTTGTTGGGGGCTCCACCGGTGACCTTGGCGACCCGGAGAAGAGCGAGCTCTGCTTTCAGATCCTTCAGCTGAGCCAAGAGATCTGCCTTGGTTTTGTGCCTAAGCTCATGGACCTTAATCCTCGCTATTACATAAAATTTTTTTTAAAAAAGTTAAATTAGAACGACCCAGATTCGATTTCAGAAGAGATTAAACGAGGAAGATGAGAATTTAGCAGATCGTACCCATTGCTGCTGCAGTCGGTGTTGCTCGCTTTGGAAGAAGAAGGTGGAGACGGGAAGTGTTACCCTAGAACTTGGCTGCGGTTTTAATAACCATATGTTTCTAAAACCCTAATCTGTAGTACTATTTGATCTTTTCACCATTAGATTTGGGCTTCAAGTGATTGTGGATCGTTGAGCCCATTGTCCATTTGGGTCCTTGAAGTGGATATGGACTTGGGCCAATCGGGTCTTCAGCTCTATTATCACATACCCTTTGGAAGGAAAAAAACCCTAAATTAGATGGACTTTTGTAAGATCTAAAGACAACTTACTAAGGACCTCTTTTAGGCTTAATGGTTAATGAGTTTAAACCACATTTGTAGACACCAAAGTTATAATAAACTTTCCATTGTTGTACTCAAAGTTAGATGGTTGATTGTAAGGTGTTGGTAGCTGAAGTGTTTAAAAACATTTAAATCTGGACATAAGGTTTGGAGTTCAATTTCCTGGTACACAACGCTTCTTGCATATAACAAAAAATTGTAGATGGCAGCAATAACCTTTTTCCATATCAAACTTTGATAGGTATTAGACGGTAAGGCAAATGATGTTAATGAATGGTTGTGTGATTAGAAGATTCAGGAACGACATTGATCGATTTTCAAATTAAAGAACAAAACGATGAGTTATGACAATTTCAGACACCATTTATAATAAATCCTACATGTGTTTTAGTTTTCATGCATTTTTTTGTGATTGAGAATCAGTGAAAATATTTTGTTTTTAATTTTCATTTTGTATGTTTTCCTTACACACTCCATCTATCTTTATTCAATTCTCTCTTGTATTTCCTCCCTATCTTCAAGCTGAAAAGAAAATCTAAGAATTAAAAATAAAGTAGTTATGAATTATCCTAATTAAGAATATAGATCCTGGACTTGACCGTTCAAAAAGGCTCAAGAATGTTACTCCATATATACCAATACAAAAAGATAAATAATAAAGGTTTTAAAGTTATCAACAAAAAACAATGGTTGAGACGAATTACAGGCCTGTATTTTATTCGGCTCGTTCTGTTCAATTCCTAGCACTGATTACACAATGCTGGCCAAGGAAAATTGAAATGCATTTTTGAATCTTTTTTATCATAAAAAGATTAACTATCGTAACTTTGTCATCAGTTGTTTCCATTTTTAAGGAAAAAAAAAAGTTGTCTGCAAATAAAAAAACAAAAACAAAGCATAAGATTGCATGCTTGCTTGGGTGATTTCATTAATATTCACAGGAACCCAAGGAGTTGCTTTTCTGAAAGAAGACAGACATTTGAACAATAAGAAAGAAGATAGACAAATTTGCAGTACTCACATCAAGGATTCTCTGGTAGTAATCAGCTTGCTCAGTTTTTAAAACAAAACTATACGTAAAAGCAAAAGATACCTTACAAAAAGAAGGAAATTTAAAACAACTAAAGGCGGTTAGGCCTTAACCCTCCCATTAATTATGATGAAAGGCCCCATCTTTAATCGCGTGATTATAAAACAAAAGGCACACAACATATTACAAATGTTTAACCACGTGATTAGAAGGTCCACATTGTAAAAGTCAAATATATTTTGAGTTATACAAGCGGTTGAGTGAGAACAATGTTGATTTGATTAATATTATTATTAATATTGTAGGAGCTAATTCTATGAGCATAATTGAACTCAAATTCAAACCATGAATTGAAAATCCTAAATTTCGAAGTTGAAAGAATATGTTAGGACACGATTCCAATATCTTGTAAGCCAAGTATGCACCTGACCTTCCTAGTGCACATCCGTAGTATTTGATTGCCCTTAATTCCCATCATAAAAATATAATAAACACGAGAACATTTGTTTTAGTAGTAGTGTTAATTTTTTTTGTTTCCCTTCGACTGTACGAACAAAAACAAAACAATAGCATCAAGAAGTAGGATGATTCAAATGTTTGATTGTCGTGTATCTCCAACAGTACTAGCTAATTTTTGTTATTGTAACTAGCCAAATGACTCATATGTTAATTTGGCTAGCCACAACTTTCAACAATATTAGCTATTTTAGCTTACGTTTTTTTTTGCATGTGGTTTAATATTATAATAAATACAGTTCTGGGATTTCCATGCATACATCCCAGATTCGAAACTCTTCCTCTTCTATGTTGACAAAATCAAGACAGCTCGTCATTTGGCTAGCCTGACGAAGCCTTCTTTTCCTGTAAGCTTTCCATGGAAACTAATTAGAAGGAAATTCATCTTTGCAATTCCCAGCTAATCAGAATTTACAACTTTTGCATCTCCATCTACACAAAGATGTCGCCAGAGGATTGGGGGTGCAGAATGCACTGTTTTATGGAACACAAGCCAGCCATTTAGCCCATTTTCCATGCGTAATCATTGCAAAGTGCCTCACAATTAAATAACAAATAGTACCAGCTAAATTGAATTAGGATCAAACATTCTATGTGATCAGCAAGCACTTATAAGCAATGCTGTATGGTAAACTGCAGCAAAATTGAATTTATATTTGAGGAACGCTAACAACATACCTTTTTATTTGAATCTTTTCATTTTACTTTTTTGGTTTTATTTTATTTTTTTATTTTACAATGTTAGAAGATGGTTTGTTTGGACTGTCTAATTTCTTGTTCATGTTTTAAGATTAATTCTATTAAAAATTAATCATATTTCTAGGAGTTATCTAATACATAGAAACAAACTATGTTATTTAGTTAAACACTAAAAAAATTTACAACGTTAATCGATCTATTAAACATTTTTTATTAGGATGATTTCTTGAAGAGTTGATTGGCCAATCCTTCGAGCACTTCCATCGGTGTGGACGTGCCACCAGGCACTTTTTGGTAAAGTCCACCTCAACTGAAAGATATTGTTTATTGTAACAGGAGTACAGGTGCTACATTATATATTTTTATGTTCGCGGTGAAAAATTTTATTTTTGAAGTTATTAGTTTTTTAACATATAATGATGTACCATCTCGTGTGCTGATTACATTAAAAATTCTCTCCTCAACTGATGCTCAGGCGAGTGGTGGAGCCCACGGAGCCCAAACAGCTTCCTAGGCCATTCTGGGACAGGCAGCCAGCTACCCAGGGAGGTGATGGGGCCGGCTGACGTCAGTGAAAGTGGCCCAGACAACGACTGTTTAATCTCTAGCAGTTTGGCAAACGGTCCAAAATTTTCTAACTTCTAAAATTAAAATAAAATACAAATATGTTTTAAAAATATTTAAAAATAAGGAAAATTAAATAAAATTAAATTAAATTTAAAGACTCAAACAAATTGTAAATATATTTTTGCCAACCATCGTCTTCACTCTGTCACAAAAAAAAATACAAACTTCTTTTTTTGTATACAGTTTAATTAATTAATTATGTCTCTTAGTATTACGGTTCAGTAGTATTCCTCTTCATTTGTAAGTGAGTTGCTTTAGGTTCGATTCTCGTCAAAGGCGAATTTGAACCACATTATTGCTAGCTCATTGTGAGGTTAAGTCCATCCCTTCCTCATTAATGTAGATAATATTGTTTGTTAGAAAAAAATCTAATTATACATTACATAACAATAATTACCTCGACAACGTTTGAACGGGTAAAGTTGCACAAAAACGATTACTTTCATGCAATGAATACTAACTGCCTAGGCCTCCTATCTCTTGCATAGGGGTAACGGGTGAAGTTGCTGTTATAGATTGAGCTATGGTGAATATAAACCAACAAATAAAAGGATGTTATAGAAAGATTCTTTTGAAATAATAAGAAAGATTCTTTTGAGCTGAGGATCACATGCAGGTAGATCCAATGTTGATGATTTAATATGCAAGATTAAAAGTGTTTTAAGCCTAAGTTGTTAGATTATCATTCTTTAACCCACTGCCACCTTCTTCCAGTTACACGAATTTGGCATCATTAATTCAACCATTATTGACCATTGCCTTGTCGCTTGTTCCGGAATTAGGGTAACATTTTAAACTCCAAAGAATATAATTATTTTGAAGTTCCCGATTGTAAGAAGTGGACATAAGTTTACAGCCTTTCAATCTTGTTTTTTTGTTTCAATGTCTAGTTATATCAAGGTTTTAAACACAAAATAAAAAAGATGCATAAAAATTTAGAGATCTAGTCCAATGATGCTTAAGGCTACTAATGCTTGATTAGCATAACACCTACCTTGGAAAAGAAGTGTCGAGTAATTTTCTTTTAAAAAAAATTAATTTATAAGATTCGAACTCGAAACTTTCTTCAACAACGTAGAACAAATGTTTAGAGTACAAACATAAAGCTTCACAATCACATTACTTGGTTACATTACATATCCGTTACACCATTTTTTTAACACAACTTTGAACACATGCTTTTGTGAAGCCTACTAATGTATTTTAATGATTTAAACCACTTATCTTTTAAAACATCATTCATAGATCATCATTCCAAAAGACTAAATAAATCCAAAATAATTAAGACATACATTTGTAATGAAGAAAATGGACAAATACAGTTCAACAAAGAAACTCTAAACCCTAAATTTAACTATCATATAGTTTCAGATTTAGGTGATTTTTGGTGATCATAATCTTTGAGAGTAGACCTAAAAGATAAACGATTTTGATAATTAAAATACATTACAACCTGTGTTAAAAATATTATAAAAAGTATACGTCTCATCATATCATATCATACACACACACACATATATGAGAAAACCAAATGTGATTCGCACCCAACTAGCGCCAACCATAGGCATATTCATGCTATATAGCAAGAGTCAAATGTAAAACAATTGTTCTTAAAAAATGAATGATGGAAAACATAAAAGTAAATAAAAGAAACAATGATGTACCAATAATAGAACTAGCCGCATGCTACCTTTAGAGAAATAGCTGAGCTAGCTTATGGTACGAGTAGTAGTTGTAATCATACCACATAAAGATGAACGCAACTTTAATCAAATTACACCTTTCAATTAAAACGGAAAATAATATTTCCAATAAAAAATTTCACAACTTTAAACTTTGAAGACTATATTAATTACATATCTTCTCATTTTCTTAAGTACCATCATCTTCTCTAGCATTTCCGAGTGATTTTCTTTTGTCACCCATTGATAATGTATCAAACGTCTATTAGACGGATGATTCACTTTTAAACATGGGATAAAAGTTTATTAGACGGATGATCTCTAAAATCGTGCACCGATTGCAAAAGAACAAATTTTCCTTCTATTTAATGATGTGGAGAGATTTTTCAGTATATCCGGAATACGGGATGGTACAATATGCTCGAAATATAGGATGGTACAACATATAGAATTATACAATTAGATAGACACTTGAGAAAAAAAAATTTCACCAATTATATGATAACATGTGACGTAATGCGTACCTAACACAACGAAAAATCTCTCCATGATGTGGGGAATGATTAGTACATCTTTTTTTTTTCTCTCTCTATTCTCATCCACCAACTTACTTTAAAAGCAGACTAGTTGGCCTCTTTTTGAAGAAAATCGATCCTTGTATCACTCTTCTACTTCTCTTCAGTCTTCATCAAACAAAAGCTACCACATTTTATTCAAATTATTCTCCAATTAGCCATGAAAGGAATGGATATTTTCTGCGCATCTCCAGCTTCCACAGCCATTTGCTCTAGCCTGGATGCCGTGGTCCGCCGAGGCCCCAGACCCCTTGATCATGGTCATTATCATCGTCTTCATGATCACGATCAACGGAAAAACCAACCTCATCATCAAACTCACCATGCCCCTTGCTCATCTCAGTTACCTATTGATCCCAAACCATTTTACGAAATATGTAGAAAGAGTTTTTCTAGTCCACAAAGGCAGCTACGTACAAAAAGCTCTGCTGAGATACATGACTTAACAAGGACTAAGAGTGCCAATGGCTCTTCTTCTTCTCCTTCTCGGTTCCTCTTAAGTGACTCGCCCTTCATTGACAGGATATCGGAGCCCGATTGTAAGAATGTCTCTGCAGCTGCATTTGTTCCTCCTCAAGTACCCTCTAAGCCTAGAGACTCGATGAGCTCAAATGTTCCTCCTCAAGTACCCTCTAAAGTACCCTCTAAGCCTAGAGACTCGATGAGCTCAAATGTTCCTCCTCAAGTACATTCTAAGCCTAGAGTCTCGACAAGCTCAAATGTTCCTCCTCAAGTACCCTCTAAGCCTAGAGGCTCGATGAGCTCAAATGGTCATTGTAGTACTGTTTTGAAGTCTTCTTCTACTAGTTCTCGTCACCAGGTAACCTAATTTTCAGTTTTAATTCTTTTATTTCTTTTAGTTTTTGCTATTGGACAATTGAAGGCATGCATCTGAAGTTGTTCAACTATTGTAGGTTGTTGTTTTGAGGGTGTCACTGCATTGCAAGGGTTGTGAAGGAAAAGTGAGAAAACACCTCTCTAAAATGGAAGGTATAGTTAATTAGTAGATGGAGAAAGAAAAACTACTTAAAATTTCGTACAAATTTGTATTATTTAAATAATTACATTTGTATATATTTCTTTGTACTTCAAACCAAATTGGATTAAAAATAAAAACTTTATCTTTTTGTATTATGAGTTGTTTGTAGCGAGATGCGAGAGAATATTCTCTTGTTAGAAATATTATTATGTTATGATTTGTATAGTTTATTTTTATTTATTGACAATTCAAATCTTTCTTATTTATGCGTGTAAATGCTATATGCAACGTCAATTGGGATGAAAATTGAAATAATATATGATATTTATGTAATACTATGTTATATTTAAAAGCTATAATTTTTTATGGACTTGAAGATTAAAAATAAAAATAAATTATAGTGGTTAATGGCTGAATTTCTGCAGGAGTGACTTCATTTAGCATAGATTTCCAAACAAAGAGAGTCACTGTGGTGGGGGATGTCACCCCATTAGGTGTGCTCTCAAGTGTATCAAAGGTGAGGAAATCCCAGCTCTGGCCTTCTCCAACATCATCATCACCATCACCATCCTCTCGGTTGCCAGCGTCAACTACTCCTAAACCCTAAATTAATTAAATCAGTTCTCTTTTTATGTTATATATTCTCTGCCAAATTTCAAGTTTCCAGGCTTGCGTGTGTGTGTAATTTGCATGATTATTATTTTTAACTAAATAATCGATTGTTAATCAATAATCAAGTTTAATATCTCATATGTAAATGCAAAACCCTAGTATATTTTTAAGGGATCTGAATCAAAGTCTCTTTCTTACGTCCTTCTAAATTAATTATCAAGTTTGAAACCCTGCAACTTCTGTCAACTTTGAGTAAGGTATCTTATTGTTTACACTTTCGATGTCAATAACAAATGCGACACAACATAGTTGTGCACTGCCAACATTCTATTGCTAATGTAACCTCTCGATCATGTGAAGCAAACTGACCATTTCGCAGCCCCACATATCCACCACTTTACTTCTTCTGACTTTCAGTTTTGAGCACTATGATACACACACACACACACACACACACACTTATATCAACCACCGTATTTCAAATATTGTTTTGACTCTTTCCAAAAGAATTATGTGACATGACCATGTATGACATACAAACACTTTCTAAGCTTTTTAATCGACATAATTTTATATTAATCTGAATTTGATAGTTCGTATATTGTTTATATGTCATACACACTTTATATTGATCTAACGGTTAAAGATTGTGTGTTATATATGTTTGTAGGCAATTTTTTTTTTAACACAAACAGTTTCTAGCGATCACCATGCAAAGCATGCATTGAACATATTGTTGGAGAATCAAAGTTACTAGATTAAACCTACACGCGTCAAACTTTTATATTAGATCTTTCGGAACAAATTAGTTATACCACGCTATCATATTTCAAGCAACATATATTTGAGCAATCACACAAGTACCTTATCTGACTCATCTGAAAGGATTACTGCGTGATACTAGTTATACACCGCCACAGTATATTCACAGCGTCACACTGTCACGTAGTAATTTTCCCCATCAACCACTTCCCCGCAACATATATTTGACGTTTGAGCATCTTCTGGCAAAATAGCAACAATGTGAAACATACAAACAAAAGTGCGTCATGATAATGTTCAGAAACAGAGAAATGCATGCGGTGTCCATATGGTCGGCACTCAAGAACAACATATTGTTTGGGACAAGAAGCACTTATTCTTGTTTTTTTTCTTTCTCAATTCTTTTTCTATCCTATGGATTGTACCATCACATAAGGAATGGTAAAGTGGTCACATATGTATTTAAACAAGGGTGACTCAGCTGATTTAGTCATTGAATTATCACTTCAGAGAAAATCAGGTCTCTAAATTATTTTTTCAGAACAATCAGTTTTGAATATAAAAATCAGCCAATTACATTCCTACTTTTATATTCGAAGCTACTATATTCAAATTTTCATCAATTTAAGTCACTTAACTTGCATATGATACACTGTAGAGGTTAGACTGGTAGTTTTTCTTAAAGAAATAGTGTATGGAGTAAACTTTAGAGAATAAATTGGTAGTTTTTCATAAAGAAATAGTGTAAGAGGTTGGAAATTAATCTTCTTCAATTTTTTTGATCCGACGATTGGAAATTAAGAGAGGAGTGTGAGAGGTAAAAATTGGTGTGTGGAGAGCTCTACCCTTAAACAAAATAGATCAAAATTTGGATGCAAGTAATGAATGCTATCTCTAACAGGATTATCATAAATTAAAACGATCATTTAATCTAGTAGCACTCGATTTTCATGAATTCAAATCTCGCATACAATAATTACAAATCTAAGTTTAGTAACATTCGATTTTTCATTAGTTCAAATCTCGCAAACAACAACTACAGATCTAAGTATTATAATCTCTCTTGTACTTACCCCAATATGTCTTTCCTACAATGAACCAAATGAAGACTAGAAGTTATACTAACATTTTTTTTTTTTTGCAAGTCTATTAATTCAAAAGCATTATTTCATGCCTTTGTTCTTGGTCGGGTTTGTTCCTTTTCTTTTTTGCTTTTTGAAACTATATTATCCATCTTTTCTTTGACCAACTATAATCAGCAGGGAAAAGAGTTTTGTAATGTCCATAGGTTGGAAGCAAGCAAACTTCCAATTCTATGTCAACAACCATAACTTGAATACTTGTTATATCTTCCTTTTCCGGATGTTTCGTGACTTTAATTTATTTGATTATGACATATGTATTATCCACCTATCAAGCGATCATATTATAGAATATGTCTCTTGTATAGAAATTTGGTATACGGGTTGGTGCAACCTTTTCTCGTCATCAGCATGAAATCTTTTCTTTTTCGTATGTAAGGAAGTGTTTGGACATTGGATTATCTTTGACCTAACAAAGGGTTCCGAATCCTCTCCTCTCTCATTTTCTTTTTCTTCCAATCCTCTTTTATTTGAACACTCACGAGTAAACTACGTCAACATCTTATGTTGACTTCTTTATAAAAAGACAAAGACAAAAAAAAAAAAGTGAAAAAGGAAGAGAGAAGATCTGAAGGGAGAGAATCCTACTTATCCCTTCACTAGCCATCTAGTTTGAGGGATGGAGCAAATAACATTATTTGAGAGGTACCCTCAAACAGTTTAAGTTAGTTTGAGAAATGATACAAATAACCTTATTTCGTTTCAACTAAGTGACACTATTGTAGGACCTACTTTGCATTGTATTTCAAATCTAAAATCACACTTTCATTTTAGCATTTTCTTAAAATATCACATTAATCTATTATTCTGGATACGACTACATGTCTTTTTGTAATTTTTTTTTTAAAGTCTCAAATTTGTTTTCAAAATGATCCTTGTATAAATAATTAAAGAAATACATGGTTTGAATAATTAAAATAACATCCGAAACAGGATCCATAAAATATCCTTATTTGAAAGACTCCTTAGTAAAATGAGACTTTGTATATAACTATATATATAGAAGGCTTATTTTTAGCTATACCCCTTGAAACTTGATTTTAAGGGTGAAGTGTCAATTTAGTCTCTGAATTATCACTTCAGTGCAAATTAGGTCCTTGAATTTATTTTTCTAAAATCCCTAAATTCATTAAAAATTGCTAATTTCAGCCATATTATTATATTAAAAGCTATTTTATTCAATTTTTTTGTCAACTTAAGTCCCTTGACACACTTTCAAGTGTAATACCGTCATTTTCTCGCCAATAAGCCCTTAACATTTCATATAGGTTGTGAATCTAACGTCTAATTTAGCCTCCAAAGTTAACTCTATACAATATAGGGGTAGACAAAAGGGTCTTGGACTTGCGGATAGGGGTGGGTACAAGCAGGTCGATGCGGGTACGGAGCGGGGCGGTGCAGTTCTATGTTACTTGCAGGGCGGGTCCAAATTGCTAAGAAAACAGGCCCCCCGCCCGGACCGTATCTACTGTCCAATATGTGGAGATTTAATCTCCACCTTTGATTAAATCCCACAATCCACTTGGTGCGGTGTTCGTCGATGCAGGTTCTGGGCTGAACGGAAAAGATGCGGCGGAAGGGAGTAATGAGTGTGGAATACAGGCTTCAAATAGGCATTATGCGATGTCGATCTGGGTAGGAGGTTCATCAGGACCCTGCAGCAAGCAGCAGCAGAGGTTCAAGACAGGCGTGAAATGGTGGCTGGTTAAGGTCTTAGTCGAATCTAGACACACACAGGTCAGGCAGCGGCAGTCTTGAGGTGCAAAGGTGTAGTGGAGTAACGGCAACGGTCCAGTTTGGGAAATCGTGCTCAAGTTGACCTTGACAGTGATGGGGATTCGCTGGCGGGTCTCCCGCGAGCATAGGAAAACAGTGAACTGTCTTGACAAGATTCCGATCTTGTGGCTCAGAAACGACAGGAACCGCAGGAAATCAAGCTTTGGGTAAACGACGAGGTCGCCAATATCGATCTCGGCCTTACTATAAGAGAACGTGGTGGTTCGACATCTCTTGGAACAATCAGAATTCGAGAGAGCTAAAGAAGAAGAGGGAAAAAAAAAGGGGGGACCCGTGAACCCGCCCCGAAATGGGCCGAGTTAGGTCCGATTCTTGTATTAGAATTTCTTATACCAAGCCCGGCCCGTCCCATTTCTTTTAAGCCCAGGTCTGGTCTGATCCTTTCAAAATTAGGCCTAGCCCCGCCCATACCCAGCCCTAATACATTATTTCTTTATGAAAAATTATCAATCTACCATCCAATGTGTATCACATGCAAGTAACATGACTTAAATTGATGGAAAATTGAATATAGTAGTTTCAAATATAATATTATGGTTGTAATTGGCAGATTTTTATAATTGAAGGATTGATTTTTCTGAAAAATAGTTTAGGGACCTAATTTTCACTCCGGTGATAATTTAGGGACTAAATTGGTAGTTCACCTTGATTTTGATATCACTTTGATATTTGTAACTCAAATGTCACATCCCGCCCCGGGACGGATTATTTCCCGGACTCGCTCCACCACCGTAGCACGATATTGCCCTATTTGGGCTTACCATTCCCTCATGGTTTTGTTATTGTGACATCCCACATTGCCCAAGGGAGTGATCCTTATATGTATATTCCCATTCCTACCTAGCACGAGGCCTTTTGGGAGCTCACTGGCTTCGGGTTCCATGGGAACTCCGAAGTTAAGCGAGTAGCGCACGAGAGCACTCCCAGGATGGGTGACCCATCGGGAAGTTCTCGTGTGAGTTCCCAGAAACAAAACCGTAAGGGCGTGGTCGGGGCCCAAAGCAGACAATATTGTGCTACGGTGGTGGAGCGGGCCTGGGAAGTGATCCGCCCCGGGTTGGGATGTGACACAAAAGTCGTTACTTTACTTCTTGAAACTCAAGGTTTCTCCACTTTACCCCCTGAAACTCGATTTTCATTTTGTGTGTCTTTCCTTATTCACATTTTTTACATCTCTCCTGCCATTCTGTTTCCTCTGTTTTATTTCTCTCTTGTATCTTAACAGATAAATGAAATGATTAATATCAAATGGGTTTGTAGGTTTGTTTTCTTTCACCATTTTGTATGTATTTCATGTGCTTTCCTCCCTCCCCCTCTTATCACACTCCCTCCACATCAATGATTTATGCATCATTCCATCTGTCTTTTCTCCATCTCTAATATAAAAGAAAAATCTAAAAACAAAAAATACAATTATTACCAAACTCCTGTAAGTTCAAAGAAAAGTGAAGAACATATCTGATTACGTTAGGGATTTTTATGACTTTAGAGATTTTTATGATATCCAAGCAAATTAAAATTTGTTAGGTTCCCCTCTTTTTGAGACATGAAGCTATACTTTTGACTTGAAACTTTTACAAGGGTCTAGTGTTTAAGTGGGTACTTCACGTGTCATAAAATAAGTGGAGAGATACAAAAAAATATAGGCCTTAATTGGATTAATAATCCATGTGGTAATACGGTAATCTGAAAATAACCCACGTGGTAAAAGAATCAGGATCTAAACTTTTGTGGTAAAGTCTATTAGGGTTCAGGTCCAAAATTAAAAGTTTCGTCAACTCTATCAATTGTTTGGACGTAAGCCTCACATGTGAGGCTAAAAACATAAAGTTAGCCTCATATGTGAGCCTCACGTGCTAACAATTAACGGAGAGTTCCATTTTGGAATCATAAGTGCGACTCACATGTTATTAATTAATAGAGAGTTGATAGAATTTTTAATTTTGAATCGAAATCCTAAAGGACTTTACCACAGGGGTTTAATCCTTATTTTTTTACCACATGGCTTATCTTCCGACTTCCATATCATCATAAGAACTAATAATACAATTGGGCCAAAAATATATCATTTCCTTTACTTGATTATGACATGTGGAACTAGCTAGTTTTGACATATAAAAGCTTAAACCTGGAAAAATCTCTCAATTTTGACGTTTAAAAAGCTTAAAACTTGGAGCTAATTGCAACTCCATTCAACATCTTTAAACTTTACAATCTCATATAAAAACTTACGATTGCATTGCAATTTCATACATTCGTCAATTTTCTCGTCAGTATCTCTATTATTTTGCCTACTTGGCATCGCAAGACTCACTCTATCACCTATCTGGACCACCCTATTGCAATGAAATTGAAAGTTTTTATTGACATTGTAATGAAATCGAAAGTGTTTTTTTATGAAATTGTGAAGTTTTAAAGATGTCATACAGAGTTGCAATTGAACACAATTTGAAGAGGATAAACTGTCATTTACCCTTAATTGAGTAATATGTCAAATAATTTAGGAAGTGGCTATAGTGCGGCGGATTATTAGTCCTATAATATATCTTTTTATAGCTATTACATCTTAATATTCAAATCTAGCCGTCCATTTTTTGGGATATTCGATGTCCGTTGCATTGTAGGAAAATTGAAGAATTTGATCTCAAATTTTTTTTTCTTCCTTAGTATCAAATTTAAATGAACTCATTTATTTGAGAGGAAATTAGTTTCATTTCATTTCTAAGGATGAATTGAGCGAGGCTAAAGAGGGTCAATTCGAGTATGACGGGGCCAAATTTCGGCTCAGCCCGACATGTAGCATTGGGTTGGCCGAACCAACCCAATCTTTTGTTGACGAAGGGTAAGACGAAGAGTTTACAATCCAAGCCCGGCTCACGACCTTGCCCGTTTGCGCCCAATATGACCCAACCCCTTTAGCAAGCCCATGTTATATTTAATACAGTCTGCACTTGCATCTGCTTCGCTATTTTTGGTCAACCTTTTGACTAAATCAACTATTCACTATCATAAACACAAAAATGCCTTAAAACCTCCCACTTAATCCTCAACCACGCAGGACAAGTTTCACTTCTTTGCTTTTACTTGTTGACTGCCAACATCTTTCGGCCCCTTTTATACCGACATGGTCCCCAACGTAATCGGTATATACAAGTTTTATCTTAAAAAACTTTGAATAACTTGACTAAAATTTCAGCCAAGGTAGTATGCTAATCAGCCTAACCTTGAAGTGGACAAAAACCTTTGTAGGATACCATTTTATTCGTAGGACACTTCTCATAAAAATGTAAGACTTTTGTACTTTAGTCTCATGTAACCAACGTTAGTTCCATCCGATATAAGAGATATTTCAAGAGAAAAAAAAAACATCATTTTCATGTAAATAACCATCATTTTTGTAATTCAAATCACAATCGTTTTTGAACATGTATCTCTAGTGCAGAGATTTTAGCAAAACACATAATTAACAACATTTTAAATTAAAACCTTAATTAGCACACTAGTAAGTGAGATACGTAGTAAACTCCAGTACGGTGTCAACTCCATCAGTGTTGTGCTGATTTGTTGCAGGAATAGTCTTAACAAGAGCATAACCCTTTGCATTGAGATACTTCCCAGTTCCTCCCATGATTGCAAGATGAGACTCCGACACCGCCACCTGATGCACACCGAAGAAGGTGAGGCTATCAGCGTAACCACCACTCTGAAACATGGCTGTGAATGCAATGGTCTGGCTGCTCCCATCTTCAGAACTCGCCACGTAAAACCCTTGTGCCTTGCCGAGCAAGCCAGAACCAAGTTCATGCCCTTCAGTCAGCTCATCATCGAAAACTGTTAGTGTCCCAAACATAAGCTTTTGAAGGGTGATTCCAGGAGGGAGCTGAGCCCCGTTAATGTACGGAAACCCATTCCCACCAATGATGTTGTTGTTGTTACCATTGTTTTGGACCAAGTTGTTGCCAGTGTTTCCACCAAGGCCGGTGAAGAAGGGGACGTTGTTGTTGTCGATGATTCCATTGTTGTTGCTGTTTTGAGGAATGCCATTTCCAATTGGGATGTTTGCTCCATTGGGTTTGGCAAAAGGGATTTGACCGCTGACTGCCGGGTTGGCCACAATTCCAGTGACAGCTCTCGCTGAGGGGTTTGATCCTCCGATAATGTCATGCAAGAAGAAGGTTAGCGGATGGTAGGATGCTGTGTTGCCAACTGTGGCACTTGTAGCTGCAGCAGGGCCTGCTGGATTTGTAGCCACCAGAGGAGGTGGCACATTGGAAACAGGTATTTGTGTTTGAGTTGTATGAGGCTCTTCAGGGGATGCAGGGCTTTCCTCATCGAGGATTCGGGCGCAAGTGGCGCAAGGAATGGCAAGGGCTAGAAGAAGTAGCCAGATTGTGAACTTGAGGGGCAAGGGAACTGATTTCCGGGTTGCCATGAGATTGGAAGGACAGGGAGAAAATCGAAGAACAGCTTATGATCTGGAGAGAAGGTTTTGTTTGACGGGTTGATGATGAATTAAGACAGAATTATTGGGAATATATACTATGTTAGTTTAAGAAGATTAAGTTTAAATCATAAGATGGAGTAGATAACATGGAGTAGGTAGACTTTGCATTTCTGGTACTGGTGTGTTGGTTAGAGCTTTAAAACACCTGAGCCTTGTGTTTTAGATGTGAATTTAATTAAAAACTTTGGATTTGTTTAGGAGTTAAGATGAACAACTCCTCTCTTTTTCAATTTAATTCTAATTAAAATTATATTATTATTATCTTTGGATCAATAATTACTTCTGAACACGAATTAGATAGGCCATTACAGTTTTGATCCATTAACAGAATAAAAAGTAAAACCCTGGGGGTTAATATTATTCTCGTATTGATCTTCATTTTATCTGGTAATTTCATACAAGTACTGGTAACCTTTTATTGTATATAAACCCGAGTTTTTGAAAAACAAGACTTGAGACGCGCCTAGGCGATCTTCGAGGTGGGACGGTGAGGAAACACCTTTACCTAGCAAGAGTAGGCTTAAACTCGCTTAGGCGTGGTCGAGGCACGTTAGAGGCATCAATCGGGGCTTTTTATATTTTTTGATATATTTTTTTTAAGGTTAGGGTTTCTCACCTACAGTGAAGAAATTTTTTATTCGGAAGTTGATCATTCTTCTATAATGTTTGATTTTGACTCTAGCGTTGATTTTATATATAGGGATGTACTATCCACACACTCCAAATTGCTCCTCACACACCCCTTGTTAATTTATGTCCGTTGATCTTCTTCAATTCATCTGATCCGATGACTGAAAATTAGGAGGGTGCGTGAGAATTAAAATGGGGTGTGTGAATTATATATACAGGGAAGTGTTATTGGCACTTCAAAAATCTCATTCTACACTTCTCACAAGTGTATTTTTCTTTCCAAATATAAAAAGTTTGGAGTGTAGAATGAGATTTTTGAAGTGCCAATAATAATTCCCAAAATTATATACATAATATACATTTATAATTATAAGTTATGTGAGGCTTTGCTCACGCCTCAAGGCTTGCACCTAAGCAGGACTATCCATGAAACATCTTGGCTTCGTCGCTTTTTAAAACATTGATGTAAACTCAAAATATCAAAAGAGAAGTAAGATACATGGAAGCCATTATATTTTCCACTAAAAATTAAATAGAGTTGGTGTCAACAAAAAAAAAAAAAAAAAAAAAACCTAATGATGAAGACTTGAAAACTTTGAGTTTTAACAAAAATGATAAAATAAATAATAAAATAAATAATATCAAAATTAAATTTTTAATGTAAAAATATAATTTTTTTTATTAGAATAAATAGTACTAGGAACTTTTCGTTTTCTTTAGAGTTCTCTAAAAAAAAAAAAAAAGACAAAAACCTCTGTTTGCACCACAAGCATCATCAACTAGAGCATCCCCCAGAAACTTGACTTCCTATCGACAATTAAACTCTTGCGCAAAACTTCCGTCTCTTCCCTGAACCCTACAGTGGTCATAGATTAGCTCAGTTTACATGCCTACTTGACCTCGAACAAGCATAGTGAGCTTCCTGAAGGCACCTTTTAACTTTTGCATCAAATGCAACGGGAAAAAGAAGAAGCAGCCTTTGGATGTGGTCGAGAAGCATAGTTTTTGTCGGAATTGACATAACACCAACTCGAGCTTTCACTTGTCGGAACCCAGTTGAAGGTTGGCTGAAGACACTCATTCACTAACACAGACGCTGAAGTTGGTGCCCAAGATGATGCGGTTTACTGCTTCTTCTTGTTATGGAAGCAGACTCAGAGGTACGCCTTGTCCTCTTCAATCCTCTCTTGTTGCTGTCGCCAACGGTTACTTAGCTACCTTTTATTCTCAGTCTGCACAACCAGTCAAATCTACAAAAACCCAACAACTCCGGCTCCCCAAAGTCACTAATCTTGAAGATGCCTTCAATGTGTTCGACGAAATGCTTCAATGGCGTCCTCTGCCTTCCATTGTGCGTTTCACTCAAATATTGAGTCAAGTTGTGAAATTCAAACATTATTCGGCCGCGGTCTCGTTGAGTAACCAAATGGGTGCGTCCGGAATTGGTGCTGATGCTTTTACTCTAGCTATTGTCATTAATTGCTTTTGTCATCTAAACCAAATGGGGTTTGGTTTATCTGTCTTGGGAAAGTTCTTCAAGCTTGGTTTTGAACCAGATGCGGCCACCTTCAACACCCTAATCCACGGCTTTCTTCTTGAGGATAGAGTGGCTGACGCTGCAGGGCTTTTGGAGAAACTGATGGAGAGTGGTAACTGTAAGCCCAATGTGATTACTTTTGGCACGCTAGTAAAGGGCCTTTGCATGAAAGGTTACAACAATGCAGCTATTCAGTTGCTTAAGAAGATGGAAGAAGGAGGTTGTAGGCCTGATGTAGTTGTCTATAGCACAATCATCGATAGTCTTTGTAAGGATACACTACTTGTGGATGCATTGAACCTCTTCTCAGAAATGATAAGTAAGGGTATTGCCCCAAATGTTATTACCTATACCTCTTTGATTAATGGAGTTTGTAGATTAGGGGAGTGGAAAGAAGCTACGAGATTGTTGAAGGAAATGGTGAGCAAAAGTATCTTTCCAGATGCGCACACCTTCAGTGTATTCATTGATGCACTTTGTAAGGAGGGGATGATTGAGGAAGCAAACAGTGTTTTTGAAATGATGATTCAAGTAGATATTGAACCTAATACTATTACATACAATTCAATAATGGATGGTTACTGTTTGCGAGGAGAAATGGGCAAGGCGAAAAAGGTTTTTGAACTATTGCTCAACAAGGGGTTTGTGGCTGATGCTTATAGTTATAACATATTAATTAACGGATATTGTAAGCGTAAAAGGATAGATGAGGCTGTGGTGCTCTTTAAGGAAATGTCTTGTAAGGGACTCTCTCCAGATACCATTAGTTATAACACTCTTATTGATGGTTTTTGCAAAGTGGGGAGGATACCGGATGCGCAAAACTTGTTCTATCAGATGAAAGCTTGTGGAGATCTTCCAAACCTTTGGACTTATGCTATTTTACTGGATGGCCTATGTAAAAACCAAAAACTTTCATTGGCAATGGAATATTTGAGAGAGCTGGAAGGCAAGAAGTTGGGTCTGGATATTGTCATTTACAATATTCTTATTGAAGGTTTAAGCATAGCTGGAAAAATTGATTGTGCAAGGAATCTCTTTTGCAGTTTATCATCAAAAGGACTCCAACCGATTGTCTGGACATATAATATAATGATCAGTGGGCTTTGTAATGAGGGGCTGATAAATGAAGCAGAAAAGTTGTTTAAAGAAATGGAAGAGAAAGGCTGTTCTCCAGATAACTGCACCTATAACACAATTATCCGGGGATTTATCAATAACAATGAGACATTTCGAGCGATGGGACTTATTCAACAAATGGTGGAGATGGGTTTTTCTGCAGATGCATCAACGGTGGAATTGATAGTTGATTTACTGTCTAAAGATGATGTACATCCTGCTTTGTTGACATTGATTGAATGATCGTAATGAAGTTGATTTGCATCTTTGAAATTTGAAAGTGAGCCTTCTTACTAACACAATGAACTTAGAACCTGTTGCACCTTTGATAACTGTGGCTGTATTATTATATATGATCTTGATTGTTCATGTGGAAACATAATGTCTGTTTTATTGCGCCGCAAAGTTTAGCATTTTAGTATTTTCATATGCTTAGCTGTAGTGCTTGGTAGAAACATTCTTATACATCGTATTACGTGGAAACAATTGCATATGTTAGTAAGACTCTGGCATGTTTTTGCATCTGGGGAAGTTGAGGGCTGATTGGTTTGCAATTTTGGATGGAAACTGTTTTGGGACTTAGAATGTTGGTTGTCTACAGTAGCTATGTAAATTTATTTTGGTTGCTGAAGCAATTAATTGATTTATTTTAGGAGTACAGCAATGTGAAATTACTTGGCAGAAAAAAAGAAAGCCAAGCATGTCAACAACAGGGGAAAGTTTGTAGCAAATTCCTATGAGTTTGTGGAGAGATTCAACAGCAAAACTCCCCTTTGTCGACCATGGATGTATTCTATAGGTTATTTATTAGTTTGTTTGTACGTGATCATGTTATGCCTGAAAGCCGACTTTCGAAGACAAATCAATCCCTTCAATGTTTTAAGTATAATGGTTTGTGAGTCTCTCTCTCTCTCTCTCTCCTCTGATATATATGTCTGTATATATATATATATATATATATATATATATATTTATTATTAAATGCTCTTCCAATTGTAAAATTATGCAGACATATATATATATGTAATCTCTCTTCCGATTGTAAAATTATGCAGACATTGCAGCTGAAGAAATAACCAATCCCCTGCTTATTTTATTAAGCTCAGGTTAGTGTAGGTGCATGGAGGGAATAAGGCTGGTTTTACATTCAAACGTGTTTTGAACAATTAAAATCTGATCTTGATGGAACAATATACGGATGTCACTGATTTTCTCGGTTGCTACTGTTTTGCAGGGTTTCAAATTCGGTAAACAATGTCAGAAACTGATGATGATGTCTGGTCTGGGAAGCTTATATGAAGGGGAATATTTCTCTCATTAATTGCTTCCCAGGACAAAAGGAATTTCCCTATTAGTACAAAATCAACACTTCATGGGTGCTGCAATATGACGTGTGTACATGTTTTTGTGCGTTTGTCGAATGATCTTGTTGATAAAGTATGCTATCCCTTTGCACTGAGTGAACCGTGAGTAGCTTTGGGCGCCCCAATTTGGTGATATGTGTATCGTTCATATCAATATGCAAATGCAAACTCAGCTTGTCTTGTTACTTTTCAAACTTGAGGATCCTCTAATTTGGTTTGAATTGGGGTCAGGAACTTTTGGATTAAGCTTCTGGTTCTTGTGGAGATGTAGGAATCTGCGACTCTTTGGTACTGATGATATATTCCCCCTGCATGCCGCCAGAATGTGATCTGGACCTATGCTCAAGAGTGGAGGCGTTCCAACTCATTGTTGGGCTCTAAACTCACCAGAACTGACGACCTCTTGGATGGGACGCCCCTATGGTTTCTGCAGAGTTAAGAGACTTTGTTTTTCCGAGCAGCAATTGGCTTGGAGGACAGGTTTTAGATGTTTAGTGCTTGATGTTGACTCTGGCAGACTCGACCCTCTTTACACCCTTATCCGTTGATCAGAGTTAGCAACAGAAACTCCCCCCACATTTTTAGGGAGAACAAGTTCTCTGCAGATTAATCGGCCAACTGAGCTTCTGAATCGCTCTGCTGGTTATGGCTTACATCCTAAGATTTCTCTTCTTTTTCTTCCATAATTATGCCTTGAGCCTCTTCGTTTGGAGGGCATTACACTGGTCTGTTCGGAAGGGATTAATCATGTTCTGTCCAAGCCATCAAGCGGAATGAGGAGAAGGCCACTCCACCAAAGGCAGCAAATCATAAAGAAAACAATAATGGTAATGATCAATTGACCTTGCAGATGGAAAATGGAAGATTTCTTTATTAGAATACAAATGAAAACACACATTACAGCACATTATTCATAATATTATGGTGACCAACATAAGAGGTAACGGAAGTGGTGGATTGTACGGGTGAATAAGGTCTTCCTCCTCAAAGCACTGGATCCGACAACCTTCCAATCAACGCGCTGGATCATAGCTGCAAGTAACCCCAGTAGCATTTTCACGGTCAAGTTCACCCCAGGGCACACCCTCCTCCCAGACCCAAAAGGAAGCAGTTGAAAGTGTTGCCCTCTCACATCTACTGAATTCACCTGGTTGTCCGTACCTTCTTGTGGGAATCTTTCACTTTCAGGCCAAAAGTCCAATGGGCAGTCCCAGATCTTCGGGTCCCTTCCAACGGCCCAAACATTCACAAACAACATGGTATTTGTTGGGATGTCATACCCTCCAACCTTTTGTGTACAGTTTTTCTTGTGACCAGAGACGCTGGTGGGTGTAACCTAAATGTTTCTTTTATGATGGCTTGGCGGTATGGAAGATTTGGCACGTCCGGTTCTCCGACGAGTCGCTTATTCCCGATGACTCGATAGATCTCCCTCGCTTTCTCGAACACCCTTGGGTGATTGATGAGCTCCGCTAACGCCCATTCTAGTGCAATTGCATTTGTGTCTGTGTTCCGGCCGTGAATAAATCCTGAAAAATAATTGTATATATAGGATAGGGTTCAACAATATCAAGGGCAAATATGAAGACTCATATGTGCAATTTGACTTCTAATATATGTTAGTCACAAAATTTTGTACCTTATTATTCAATACAACAGTATATTTACACTAAGAGGTGAAGGAGAAAAAATTGGTTTTGAGCTCGATATTCACAACATTTGAACTTATTATCTCACTTTCGAAAATTCATCAAAAATTAAAGGTTATTTAGTCATATATATAGAGATGGTCTTTAAATGAGAAATAAGAAATGAATGGGTCTGGTTATAAAATTTATATGGTAAAAATATGCTAGTTATAAGGTGAACAAGATACGGTTAAAAAACATTATTAGTTAAAACAAGATACGCCCATTGTGAGGCCAAACTCACTCTCTCTGTAGTTTATATCGATTATTAAAAAAAAAAAATGGTACGCCAAGAAGCTAATTATTGCCATAACTAGAGCTTATAAAATTCAACCTCCGAGTTCCTATCTTCCAAGTTCCAACATATCAACCAAAATATCAGGAAAATCTGTGGCCTCCTCCTTTCCAACATGCTCCTTCTCCCTGTTTCTCATTTATTCTCGTTCTCTTATAAACTTCCCCACCAACACATCAAACCTCGTATGCGTATCTTCAATTCTCTTCATAAACCCTCCCAAATCCAACTTTCTTACAAACCCAAAAAAAGTCACACAAACTGATCTCTCCAATAAGCCTCGTAGCCTGCTGCACCACCACTCTCGCCTCCTCCGCCCGCGCCGTCCTTCCTTCTGCGCTCGAACCCTTTGTCCCCAGAATCATGTCCACAGTCACATATTGTTCCAAAGCTTTGGAAACTCGTCAGTGAGATTCACAGCTTCACAACTCTCAGCCTTCTTGGCCAAGAGCCTTAGAAGCTTAAGATACTCTTTGGTTCGAACTGGCTCGTTCACTGTCAAATTTTTTATCACCTTCCAGTACGCTCCGTAGGGTGCAAATGCAAGCGAAGCGTTGTAGGTCAATCATTCGATAGCGAGGGACTGGCTATAAAGGAGAGCTCGTGGCTCGTGGGCGGTGAGGAAGAGGTGAGAGAGGTTGTGGAAGATGCGGTGGATGAGAGGGCCTAATCAATTGAATATGAAATTATTGCAATACAATGAATGTATCCAGTTCACTACAGATTAGTAACCCATTCTATTTTGGTCTACATGATCAGATATGTATGTATATGTATGTGTGTGTGCGCGCGCGCGCTCCCTATACTCGTCATGGGGCGCATGCCGGGAATTTACTCAAACATGAAATTGGTGGGTGCAGGCATGCAACTACTAGATGCCGCTAGTAGACGGGTTTTGAATGATTGTGGTTGCGCCTGAGTTCGACTTCTGACCAAGAGATTGTGCCATTGCGTGGGAGTGGCTCAAATCAAGGTTCTTTATTTGCCTTAAAGATAAGGACTTTACTTATACGGAGAGATGGAACAATATATAAATGGCAAGGTTGCTGGAAATGTAAATGACAGAGGAAAGTGAATAACTAATATTGTAGATTGCTTGTAATTTAAATGACTGAAAATGAGTTGTACATGAACTACAAATGAGATCGATACTACTAGTGAGCAGAAGAGTTAATAAACAAGGAAAGCAAAGGATGCTTGGCTAAAGCTAAATGCCTACAAAGAAGCTGATGAGCTGATTTGAGTAGAGTTGATTAATTGGTTGTTTAAGTGTCCATAATCCTTCTGCCTCTGCTTCTTTATATAGATATCTGAAAGAGTCTCCTTACTAAGAACAATGAACTTGCCCGAAAGAAGCTTGGCCAGCTTGCATTGTGAAATAATATTAAAAGGGGAACTTGCATTTCCACCATATGTTTTCACTACTTGCAATAAACTATTATTTAAAAGAAGCAAGTTAGCCTCTTTCACCATGTATCCTCTGTCAGAATATCTGTGTCTTCCCATCCACTTGTATTAGGAAAACATGCAATTGTTGTTTAAACAAAGCTCTTGACAAACCTCCACCACTCATACAAATGGGAAAGGCAATATTATAATGTCAAATAACTCCACTTGCAACCAAATATCTTTTCAAGTTAGCCTTCTAGCACATTAATCCTCCAAATGCCCAATTTTACCTAAATGGCCCAAATAAGTGAAATGGTGCACATTTTAGGTGCAAACAATATATATATATATATATATATATATATGTTGGAGCAATATTAGAAAATATGAAAAATAAAAATATAATTCCAATGATAATAATCATAAAGAAATTCACAACATCAATTATATATGAGATTAATATAAACAACTAGAGAGAAAGTTAGAATAATTGACAAACTTGGAGATTAAGGCTTGCATAAATGCAATGTCCTAAAGATAGAATTTTGTCTCTACTTTTGTGCTTGTAGTTTGGTAGGTGTCCATCTCTCAGAATTCAACAATTGATAATCCGAAGTCAAAGCACTTCAATCTTCGGACTCTTGAGAACTTTATATAGTCCGTACTCTTAAGACACGACTCGAAATTTGACTCATGAAGCATGAGAGAAACAAAGTGGGGAAACCCTATTTCTCAAGAGTAAAAATTAACTCTAATTTTCTATATTTAATACCAATGGTTTCATGGGTTTATATAGAATCCAATTTCTACTTATTAAAGAGATGTAGCTTTTCATCTATAAGTATACATCACTTATCAAGGGAAATCACCTAAACAACATAACCTTTCTATGAAATTGGTTAACATTATTTTTCATTCAATTATTAAAATTATATATTACAATATTTCATATTATAATATATAATTTCCAACAATCCCCCACATGAATGAAAAATTAGGAAGAATTTAAGAGTAAATGGGGATAAGAGATGCATCGGGAGAGGTGTCTTTTGAACTTGAACCTACCCTAGTGAATACTTATCGGATTTACTTGGTGAATTAGTCAATATGAAATCTTGAACTGTTCATTGTAGCAGTAAACCATGACAATAAGCTACACACATCACTAATCCTAATATATTCCGGTTTATACGGTTGTGTTCATTTTGGTTCTGAACAAATCTCGGATTTATGAGAGCTTTAGAGAATTTAGCCATCTCATACTCATAGAAGCGATCCACTTCTACTCTCACATAGGTGACCACTGATTAAGAATAGTCTGCTCTATTCCTCTTCTTTATAAGATATCACTGTCATTAAGTATAAATATACATCCTAAAACTTTTGCATACAATACACTTCTTCCATCATAGGAATGAAGTATATAGTGTGTTAACTTCTTTGAATCATGCCTAACCAGTTTGCCTATTGAACTTAGACCATGCATGGGATCTCAAATCAACTAAGTTAGGTTTCCGCTCAGCTGATTCATTAGTTATGTTGGCTTTAGCCTCATTCTCCTAGATGACCAACTTACTCTCTAGTCTAACCTTTAATAATTGGATCCACTACTAGGTTGACTATTTTTAATGGTGTGCACAATCCATTTGATAAAATTATATTTCATATGAGAGTAGCTGTTTCTCAATTTTAAGTCCTCAAAAGTATATATATGTTGGGACTTTTGTAAGTAATTTGCTAATACTAGGAAGAAGACTTCCCCACATTTAAGGTATCTATAGAAGGTCTATAACCTTACCATACATTAAACAATTACTCATTACAAGAGATGACATTTTGATTGTCTCATCCAATTAGCAAATTACGTTTCCATTCTTTGTAAGTAAATCTCATATCTCAAAAATAGATAAGTTACCCCCACAATTCACACACATTGTGGTTGCTTTAATGCTATTAATAATTCACTTTCATACTTAAAGAATTAAGAACCTGTCAAAGATAAGTTCTCCATCTATCTTCACTTGCTAAGCCTTTTAGCCTCACCAGCCCTTCGGAATAGGAGAATTTGGCACTTTATTTTAGAGGCACCTTCATGATTCTTAGCGAACTTTCTAAGTTCTCATGGTTACCGCCTTGCTTTAGATTTCTCAATTGTCGAAAGTAGGCATTGGCCTTCACAATTCAATTGTCATTCTTTCCAAGACGAAACTAACTTATCCAAAGTGAGTTCTAAATCTATATTTGACTTTCCCATGACTAACATACAAAGGGACAAGACGCTCTTATGACTATTGTCATATTTCTGAATTCTGATTGCCTTCTTGTTACTAGTACTCATACTAGTATTAATCTCACAACATACTAACGTAGTAATGCTGTTTTCTTTTGTTAATCACAGTGTCTATAATAAAGATGCAGACCACATCTTTCCTTATGGCAAATAACGGTGTCAAAATTGTTCTCGTCTTGCACACTCACATTTTCCATGCGTAGGCCTGTAAGTTGGCCTACTCATCGCCTTGTGATGACTATCATCCACGAATTGATCATTTTGATCATGTTACATCAGAACATCTATATGTATGAAGCACCGCTTTCAAGCATTTGTGGAAGTCTTTTGGTTCTGCAACAAACATCTTATGATAGCACTGCGATCTAGAGCAACATACATCCAAAACAAAACGACTTAATTTTCGTTTCGAAATAGAATGGCCGTTCATAAGGATTGCATCATTGCTTTATTGAATTGCCCTGCTTGCTCCAGTGGATGTTCATAGAACCTAAAACATCAGAGCTCATGATTTGTCTGGATCATGAAGCCACTCCATCTTCCATTTTAAATAATGGGATTCTCTAAACTAATGTTCTACTACATATTAATTTGATTCTCTTGTAGGACATTTCATAAAAACATGGTTAAGAAACCATTTTTAGCAGGCGCAAGCGAGATTGAACCCCCAAGTCCTCATCATTGAAATCAAACAATCATACCAATTAAAAACAACCATACCTGTTCACCTTGGCCTTGTCATCACGAACCCAAACTGTAGAGATCGTATAGTTTAATTTATATATACTGGTATGTTTCCACCAACAGACACGAGTATCTGCATGAGTCAAACTCCATGAATAGCCGAACCGTTTGGCAGTTCTCTAAATCCACCGAATATAAAATTGATTCGCCATTTCTGATCTGTTTGGCACAAGTTCTTAGTCGCATATATATATATATATATATATATATATATATATTTAGATATCAATTGAATGCTTCAAATTCAAATGAAGTTCCTTCCTTAAAAAGGAGCTTATCCTAGGGATTGATATTAATCTGAAGTATGAACTTCCCCTTTGCTTTTCCCGTAAACTGCATATGCATCTTACAAACACATCATCATATTTTCTAATTATTCCAAACTTGGATAAAAAGATTTCATCTTTAGATTGTTGGAGCAATATTAAAAATATGAAAAATAACAATATAATTCCAATGATAATAATCATAAAGAAATTCACAACATCAATTATATATGAGATTAATATAAACAACTAGAGAGAAAGTTAGAATAACTGACAAACTTGGAGATTGAGGCTTGCATAAATGCAATGTCCTAAAGATAGAATTTCGCCCCTACTCTTGTGCTTGTAGTTCGGTAGGCGTCCATCTCCCAGGATTCAACAATCTATAATCCGAAGTCAAAGCATTTCAATCTTCGGACTCTGGCGAACTTCATATATTCCGTACTCTCAAGGCACGACTCGGAATTTGACTCAAGAAGCATGAGAGAAACAAAGTGGGGAAACCCTATTTCTCAAGAGTAAAAATTAACTCTAATTTTCTATATTCAATACCAATGGTTTCATGGGTTTATATAGAATCCAATTTCTACTTCTTAAGGAGATGTAACTTTTCATCTATAAGTATACATTACTTATCAAGGGAAATCACCTAAACAACATAACCTTTCTGAGAAATTGGTTAACATTATTTTTCATTCAATTATTAAAATGATATATTACAATATTTCATATTATAATATATAATTTCCAACAATATATATATATATATATATATATGTATGTATGTATGTATGTATGTATGTATATATGCATATATGCAAGGCCCTAACAGATTGAAGGGATCTCTTAAAACTCTTTATATATATATATATATATGTATGTATGTATGTATGTATGTATGTATGTATGTATGCATGTATGTATATATGCAAGGCCCTAACAGATTGAAGGGATCTCTTAAAACTCGATCTGGAGCACCGTTCTCTTCCCCTGTTTGTTGGATATGTCACAAATTAGATGGTTTAATACGTGCTCGATCTCTAGCCCTATATCAATATTGTGGAATGGAAATTTTATGTCCGAAAACCTCAATATGCAGATGAGATATAACATTTGAATCAAGCAATTCACAGATACAAAAATTACTTATAAAATAATTTTGAAAATAAGTAAAAAAAAAATTTGTTGTATCCCTACTGATAGGATCATTATTTATCATATTTTCATATTAATTATCCCTAAGTTTTGTTAAGGAATTGATTATAAAAGAACCTTATTACTTTCATTTTCTCAGTTTCAGCCATTTTGTGCACTTAGGACGTTTTTGGTGATAATTCGACTTTCCGAAGGAGTTTTGATACAAGCCCAATTGAAGAAGGAAGCTAAGAGTCTGAAGATCGTTGTATCCAAATTTCATAATTTTCCATGAAGCCATTCATTCCAGTTTTACAAATGAATCCCGCAGAAATTGTTTTCCCGTCAGAATCGCGCAGCTGTGGGAGAATGAAGATTTGAACTCTTTCCCGATTTTTCCTAGTGGCATGCGATATATGCTTGGAAAGATAAGAGATAAAGCTATGTTTTTCATATTTTTACAGAATTTTCCAGAAGATAAATTGACCCCAAAACTGGCGTGCAAGGAAGATAACGTGTTTCCCAAGTCAAGAAGGATTCCTTCCTAGTTTGTGTCATTAATTGTTTAGGAGTTTATTTTATTTTAGGAGACTTTCTCCCAGACCTTTTAGAGAGTTTTTCTAGTATAAATAAGTGCTCTAAGCTCTCTTTAAGATACCATCCATCCATCCACCACCGCACCATACTACCATTCACCATCTCTGCAATTTGTGAAGAAGAGCTTAGGGACGTACTTTGCCATGGATTCCGGGTTCTATCTTTCTTTTATTTTTATTTCTATGTGTAACTAAGTTATTTTCTAAGGTTTATGATGAAGCCATGACTTGAATGTTGGCGAAGTACTATGTTAATTATTATCCTATTATATGTCATGTTAAATTCTTAATCTTTGTGGGTATTTTATTCTAGGTTCGAGTTTCTAATGACTGATTACCTTTAGGAATTTTGCATCTAGAGATTTAGATAAATCTATAAGGATGACCAATATCAATGAGGTTTATTGGAACTAAGATTAAGAAGAGTAGACAGACTAGTGAGGATGACCAATATCAAGCTAGTCCTACTTGGTTGACATGATTCTTCTACGCTTAATGGGTTTTTATGTGTTTAATTGTATGCCTAACCAATAGGATGCAATTATCATGTAGAGATACAAGAGTTAATGCCTGAACACAAATTAATTCATACCTTGGAAAGAACAACCTTTAACATTGGCATGGTAATTGGATAGTGATTGGCTCTAGGAAAAGTAAATAGGATTGTTATTGGAACTTATCCTAAGGTCTCCGCACTAAGAGCCCGCAAATTCACTAGTTCCTGATCCCAAAGATCGAAAGTCAGATACGGATCCTCCAGTTGCTGAGCCAATTTAAGTACCAGTCCGGGGGTTGGATTCATAACCTTGGGCTTTCTTGTGTCGTGTGTTTGTTTTAGTTAATTGTCTTTTATTTTTCTTGTTAATTCTAGTCTTAATCAATTATTCAATTCAATCTATTCTTTGTTTGTTTAATTAAGTCTAGCGTGATTAATCGGTTAAATTGGTGTTAAAGCAATTCTTGTGGAATCGACCTCGTATTTGCATATATTACTACAATTGATTCGTGCGCTTGCGAGTTTTATTTGGTTTAAATTAATCCATTATTTAGGTTAGTTTAAATATACATCACCTACTACCTTCGCCAGACCCAAAAACGATCAGCAAGGCCTTAAATTGGCCCATAAAAAACTCGAATCTTTGTCAGAAAAATCTAGCGCAAGCAAGGCTTATAGAACTCTTGGATCAAGGGGTGGATTCAAGCATGCTAAGCTCAAATGTTCTTGTTGGGACTCTCCTGAGTCGAATAGTTGTGGTTGTAGGGACTAGAAAAGGCCTGAAAATCGCCGGAATGTCGAACCCAAATTGGGTTCGAGGATTTTAAGGGTTGAAGTGCGAACTAAGATTAATCGATGAATGTGTTAATTTGGAGAAGGAGATAAAAATGGTGATTTTTTGGTTTGTTGTTTCCAATGGGGAGTTGTAGTCGAGGAGGAGCGAGAGGGAAGACAGATAAGGAAACATTAACAACAATAATAAAGCCTTATCCAACAACAATGCCTTATCCAACTAAATGGGGTTGGCTGTATGATCCTTAAACAACACAATGCTAGGTTTTGTGCTAAGTTTTTCGTTAGATCTACGTACTCCAAGTCTTTTCTTAGAGTCTTTTTCCAAGTCTTTCTAGGTCTTCCTCTACCCTTTTAGCCTTGAACCTTAGTCTCGTAATCACATCTTTTAACTGTAGCGTCTATAGGACTTTGTTTCATATGTCCAAACCATCTTAACCATATTTCTCTGATCTTATCTTCAAATTCGGTTATTCCTACTTTACCTCGGATATCCTCGTTCCTAATCCTATCCTTTTGTATGAATCTCCGTTACACTCATTTTGAGTACATATTAATGCTTGAATGCCCAACATTCCGTGTCATAAAGCATTGCTGACCTTATTACAGTCCTATAAAATTTTCCTTGTTTTAGTGTCATACAACGGTCGCACAACACACCCGATGCACTTCCACTTCATCCATCAGCTTGTATTCTATGGTTGAGGACTCCATCCATTTATTTGTTCTTTTCCAAGATAGATCCAAGGTAGCAAAAGTGTTCGCTATTTGATACTTCCTTCGTTTCCACTGAACTTGCATTCCATATACTCTGTCTTTGACATACTTAGGCAAAAACCTTTAGAGTCCAACACTTCCTGCCAAAGGTTAAGATTCACATGTACCCCTTTCTGGGTTTTATCTATCAACACTATATCGTCTGCAAAAAGCATACACCTAGGAATATATATTTTCAGAGACATTGACAGGAAAAGTAATAACACAAACTTGGCAAGGTCAATACAGGAAGCACACTGTTGAATGAACAATAAAACAATTTGTTTTGGGTTTTAGTACATATAATTTCAAAATTACCTATTAATCTCACAAACTCAAATGCAATTTTAATATTTTATTCTTCTTCATATGGAAGTTTTAATAAGATTGCAAAGGATCAATAATACGTAAACAAATAGTATCAACCATTTGTCAATAAGACAAGGAAAACTAGACCAAATCAAATCAAATTCCTAATTAAAAATAAAATCTCTTTAAAACTTAAGAGAGCAACTTAAATAGAACAACTTTGTTTGGTACGGTTGGTGTTTGCTTTCAAGAGTTGATAATGCTAGTCAAATTTTAGAGATCAACTTGTGGATCCAAAATAATCTTAAAAATCCTGGAGACGATGTGTGAATTTTTTTCCGAATAAGATAAGAATACCCTCATTATATAGGCAGATTCCACAATATTCCCATGTGCATCGAGCCTCTTCGTTTGGAGGGCATTACACTGTCTGTTCGGAAGGGATTAATCATGTCGTGTCCAAGCCATCAAGCGGAATGAGAAGGATAGAAAGCCACCCCAACAAAGGCAGCAAATCATAAAACTAAAGTTAATGATATGATCAACTGATCTTGCAGATGGATAATGGAAGATTTCTTTATTAGAGTACAAATGAAAACACACATTACAGCACACCAATGTTCATAATATTTTTGTGACCACATAAGAGTTAGCGGAAGTGGGGATTGTACAGGTGGATAAGGTCTTCCTCCTCAATCCACCGGTCCTCGGGTTCAAACCCCGCATCCCCCTGTAGTTTACGGGTAAAGGCTGTTGAGTGAGCTGAATCGGGCAACTGGAATACACACAAGATCATGCGCCCTTGGAGTAGTAAATCCTGTAGAAAAAGGTATGTAGGCTAAAAAATATATTTGTTATTGATACGTGAATGTGGAAAAAAATGGAAGAGAATGCAAATGGAAGAGAATGCTTTTTTTCTCATTATCTTTCTCTACAAGATTACAAGGATATATATACATGATACAAGTGTGTAGGTAGGACAAGGTAGCCGTCCTAGTGTGTAGGTAGGACAAGGTAGGACGGCTGTAGGACGACTTGACGGCTGTAGGACGGCTAGTGTGTAGGTAGGACAAGGTAGGACGGACAAGGTAGGACGGCTGTAGGACGACTTGACGGCTGTAGGACGGCTAGTGTGTAGGTAGGACAAGGTAGGACGGCTGTAGGACGGCTAGTGAATAATATTATATACAATTACACAAGGACTCCAACCATATTCCTTATTTGTCTAACACTCCCCCTCAAGTTGGAGAGTGGATGTCAAGAACTCCCAACTTGCGTAACATACCCGAAAACTTTTCTTTCCCAAGAGGTTTGGTAAACAAGTCTGCCAACTGTTGTGCCGTACCCACATGCTTGGTCTCTATTGTGCCATCTACAATCTTATCTCGTATAAAGTGACAATCTATCTTAATGTGACGAGTTCGTTCATGAAAAACAGGATTGGCAGCTATATGTAATGCTGCTTGATTATCACAAAATAAAATGGAAGGACCATCCAAAGGAATGTTCAAATCTTTGAACAAAAAATGAAGCCAAACTATCTCGCAACAAGCACCTGCCATGGCCCTATATTCCGTCTCTGCTGAAGAGAGCGAAACGGTTTTCTGTCGTTTCGTCCGCCAAGAAATCAAAGAACCGCCCAAGAATACACAATACCCAGTAGTCGAACGGCGAGTGATAGGGCAACCTGCCCAATCAGAATCACAAAACGCAGTTAACTTGGTCTGGTTGTCAGAACGAAATAATAAACCTTGACCTGGAGTAGCCTTCAAATAACGAACAATACGAAGCGCATCATCCATATGAGATATCCTTGGCTCGTGCATAAAACGGCTTAGAACATGCACAGAATAGGTGATATCCGATCAAATGATAGTGAGATATATTAACCGACCTACAAATCGTCGATACTTTTCAGGATCCTTGAGAAGTTCTCCTTTATCAGATAATTTTGTGTCATCCATAGGAAAAGCAATGGGTCGTGCTCCAAAAAAACCATAGTCCTTGAGAATCTCTAATGCATACTTGCGTTGAGAAATATAAATCCCTTGTTTGGAACGAGAAACCTCAATACCCAAAAAATATTTTAAATCACCAAGGTCTTTTATCCGAAAATGATCACGGAGAAAAGACTTAAGAGAATTAATGGCACTAGCATCATTGCCTGTAATCATAATATCATCCACATAAATGAGCAAAGCTGTGAAAGAAATACCAGACTTTTTAGTGAACAATGAATAGTCAGCTTTGGATTGTTGAAAACCGGCAGAAATGATGGCACTAGTGAATTTGGCAAACCATTGGCGAGAAGCCTGCTTAAGACCATAAAGTGACTTGTGAAGGCGACACACAAGATTCTCCCCCTGTCGCCGAAGACCAGGAGGATGAGACATATAGATTTCTTCATGTAAGTCACCATGTAAGAAAGCATTATTAACATCAAGCTGATGAAGAGACCAAGACTGACTAGCAGTAAGAGCAAGAAGACAACGCACCGTAATCATCTTAGCAGTAGGAGAAAAAGTGTCATGATAATTAATACCTTCAGCCTGAGTGAAGCCTTTAGCAACCAAACGAGCTTTGTAGCGGTCAATAGAGCCGTCGGAATTGTGCTTGAGTTTGTACACCCACTTACAACCAATGGGAATTTTGCCAGGGGGCAAGGAAGTTAAAGTCCAAGTACCATTAGCATGTAAAGCTTGAAGCTCCTCAGTCATAGCACGTTGCCAATTGGGGTCAGTGGCAGCCTCGGCAAAGGAGGAAGGCTCCACAGTCCGACTGACAGAGTTAATGTAAGAAAAATACCTGGGAGAGTAACGGTGATAAGAGAGAAAATTACAAAGTGGATATCGCGTACCTTGTGTAGAACCGGGTTGCGAAGTCGAAGATGGGTGGGATGGCAGAATCACCTGCGAGCAAACGTAGTCTTTTAAATAGGATGAAGGTTTATGGGCACATGAAGAGGTGCGGGGAAGGGGAGGATTGGTAGGTAGTGGGGGGGGGGGTAGGGATGTCCGTGGGTAAAGGGGCATGGGGAGGAACGGGTAATGGGGCAGCAACGGAATCTGTGGGAGGCGTGGAAGGGAAGGAAGGTGGAGGAGGGTGAGGCGTCGGGGCAGGAAGGGGTGGGTTATATGTAAAGTCCAGAGGGGGTGGGATGGGTAGGGTATGCGAAGAGGATGGGATAGGAGGGTGAGAAACGTCATAAGGGAAAGTAGTTTCGTGAAAGATGACGTCTCGACTAGTGAAAATGCGGTGATTGTCGAGATCGTAAAGGGTATAGGCCTTTTGTCCATGAGGATAACTGAGAAAAATGCAACGATGAGCCCGAGGGGAAAATTTGGTGGTGGGAGTGACAGAGGTGGCATATGCCAGACAACCAAAGACGCGGAAGTGGTCATAAGATGGGGTTTGCGAAAAGAGAACCTCAAATGGGGATTTATGATGGAGAAGACGGGTAGGGAGACGATTGATGAGATAAGTAGCGGTAAGAACACATTCCCCCCAAAACTTGATAGGAAGATGGGATTGAAAACGAAGAGCGCGAGCGGTTTCAAGAAGATGACGATGTTTTCTTTCAACAACGCCATTTTGTTGGGGGGTATAAACACAAGAAGTTTGTAAAAGCACCCCATGATCAGAGAAAAAACTACGAAGAGATAAAAATTCACCACCATTGTCAGTACGAATGCATTGGATGGTAGTGCGGAATTGGGTAGTGACATAAGCAAAAAAATCCTTAATTAATTGTTGAGTGTCAGATTTATGTTTCATGAGGAAGACCCACGTAAAGCGAGAAAAATCATCCACAATGGTTAAGAAATAATGAGCACCAGAAAGAGAAGATTGACGATTCGGGCCCCAAATATCACAATGAATTAAAGCAAAAGGGAAAGTTGATGAAATTGAACTTAAAAGAAAAGGTTGACGAGTTTGTTTTGCCAACGGACAAACATCACAAATATGACTAGAATCAAAAGGACAATTAAGAGAGCTAGATGGTAAAGCTTGCAAACGAGTGGAGGAGGGGTGACCAATACGCCTATGCCAGAGGGAGGAGGGGATGGTAATGATGTTGCAGAGAGGTTGACGGGTGGGGAGAGAAGAGGTAAGGGCCACAAGGTAATACAGATTGCCACGTCGCTTACCCACACCAATCATCGCTTTCGAAACCAAGTCCTACAAAACACACCAAGAAGGAAAGAAGGTTATGGAACACGATAATCCATCTGTAAGTTTACCAACTGATAAAAGGTTCACTCGGAAATTAGGGACACATAAAACATCCTTTAAAGTAACTGATGAATTTAAAGGAAGAGTGCCGGTAAAAGTAATGGGAGCAGAAGCACCACTAGGGAAAGAAACAGGCGGCAAATGTGAAGGAGAACGATTAACCAAACATGAGGCGGAAGAAGTAATATGATCCGTAGCACCACTGTCAAGAATCCATTGACCATGACGAGAGGTGACAGGTAACAAACCTTGGGCAAAATCAGTAGTGAGCACGGCATTGGCTTGAGGAGGGGTGGTGGTGTCACATAGAGCAGCTAGAACACGGGAGTGCTGCTCGGCAGAGAGGTCAGGCATGGCAAGCTGCAAGTTATGCAAAGTGGGCTGGGCCCCGTGCACTTGGTGGGTCGCTGGAGTAGAAGAGGAGGCGGGGGCATGGGTGCCTTGCACGTGATGGGCCTGGGTGAAATTATGGGGCCGGGAAGCAGAAAACCGTGGCTGCAGGGGAGGACTGGAAGGTGCATGGCTGCGGGAAGAACTGGAAGCAGTGGCACGGCGCGGTGGTCGCCACGGTTGGCCATGGAGGGGATGGCCAACGGGATAGCCATGAAGTTTATGGCAGGTGTCTCGGGTATGATAATCAAAATTGCAGTAGGTGCAGTGGAGAGGAGGACGAGCAGAGGAGGGATGGGACGGGCCACGAACAGCCATGGCAGCAGGTTGATCGATAGAGTGGAGGACGCCCAGGGAGCGTTGTTTTTCAGCTTGAGACACCGAGGAACATGCCTGACGAACAGTGGGGAGGGGATTCATTAAAAGAATCTGGTCACGAACAGCAGCAAAGGATTCGTTGAGGCCTATTAAAAATTGCATGAGTTGTTGACGGTCATGCTTGGCGTTGCAAGAGCACGTGCAACCATCATTATAAGAAGCAAGCTTATCCCAGAGAGCTTTCAGGCGAGTAAAATAGGCGGAGATAGAAGAAGAACCTTGAGAAATTGTAGTAAGTTCCCGGTTGAGTTGGAAGATGCGTGGAGCATTACTCTGAGAGAAGCGTTCGCAAAGATCATCCCATACAGCTTGGACAGAGGTGGAAAAAAGCACAGATTCTTGAAGGTCAGGTTCCAAGGAATGCAGAAGCCAAGAGAGAATCATGTCATTGCAACGACGCCAAGCCGCGTGAGCATCAGGGTCGTCGGAGGAAGAAGGTTCTTGGATATCACCAGTGATGAAACCAAGTTTATTCTTGGCACTCAAGGAAAGCTGCATGCCACGGGCCCAGGATGTGTAGTTATCACCATTCAACTTCTTGGATACAAGGACAAGATTCGGGTGGTCGGAATGATGAAGGGAAAAAACACCATCGGAAGAAGAAGAGTCAGCCATGGGAACGGCAGAGAAAGCTGCCGAAAAAAAAATTAGGGCTAGGGTTATAAACCTGCTCTGTATACCATGTAGAAAAAGGTATGTAGGCTAAAAAATATATTTGTTATTGATACGTGAATGTGGAAAAAAATGGAAGAGAATGCAAACGGAAGAGAATGTTTTTTTTCTCATTATCTTTCTCTACAAGATTACAAGGATATATATACATGATACAAGTGTGTAGGTAGGACAAGGTAGCCGTCCTAGTGTGTAGGTAGGACAAGGTAGGACGGCTGTAGGACGACTTGACGGCTGTAGGACGGCTAGTGTGTAGGTAGGACAAGGTAGGACGGCTGTAGGACGACTTGACGGCTGTAGGACGACTAGTGTGTAGGTAGGACAAGGTAGGATGGCTGTAGGACGGCTAGTGAATAATATTATATACAATTACACAAGGACTCCAACCATATTCCTTATTTGTCTAACAAATCTAGGCCGTTCATCCATTTCAAGAACATCATCACGATTCATATTATTGCGATCGAACCCGACAACCTTCCAATCAAAGCACTGGATCATAGCTGCAAGTACCCCAGGTAGCATTTTCATAGTCAAGTTCACACCAGGGCACACCCTTCTCCTAGACCCAAAAGGAAGAAGTTGGAAATGTTGCCCTCTCACATCTACTGAATTCACCTGGCTGTCCATACCTAGTTGTAGGAATCTTTCAGGCCAAAAGTCCAATAGGCAGTCCCAGATCTTCGGGTCCCTTCCAACGGCCCAAACATTCACAAACAACATGGTATTTGTTGGGATGTCATACCCTCCAATTTTACATTGTTGTACAGATTTTCTTGTTACCAGAGACACTGGTGGGTGTAGTCTAAATGTTTCTTTTACGATGGCTTGGAGGTATGGAAGATTTGGCACGTCCGGTTCCCCGACGAGTCGTTTATTCCCGATGACTCGATCGATCTCCTCTCTCGCTTTCTCGAGCACCCTTGGGTGATTGATGAGCTCTGCCAACACCCATTCTAGTGAAATTGCGTTTATGTCTGTTCCGACCGTGAATAAATCCTGAAAAATAAATGTACTTAAGGGTACATCAATATTAAAGGCAAATATGAAGACTTATATGTGTAATTTGACTTCTAATGTATGTTAGTCACAAAACTTTGTACCTTTTTATTTAATACAACCAAGGGGAGGGGGTGGGCTTAGCCTCACAATGAGTTAGTAATAATGCGTTTCATATTCGACTTTGGCGAAAATCGAACCTAAGACTTCTTACTTAAAGTGAATAAGAATACTACTAAACCATAGTACTAAGTGGCCACTCATAAATGGAGATGAATACCACTAATGTACATTTAAACCATTAAAACTACTCTGATAAAAAAAAAATCCCACTAGAACTAGACTTCGATTATCAAACACGTAACACACACATACACGAAGAACACATACAAGCAAAAGTGTAACAAATAAGTAAAACTTTGTGAGAGTGTGAATCTCACATTAGAGAAAGACTGGACATTTTATGTGCTTAATGTTTGTAAGACATTAGGCTATTTCCATATTACCAATTGAGTTTACTATGAAATCCTTATTTTTTCACTATAAAGATCGCATGTATAAAACTACGATACGTACGATCATGTCCATTTCTTTTCATTTTCCCCTTTAGTTTCTGTATTCTATTTGTCTTTTATTTTTAGGGTTTTTTTTAACTTTAATCCTTGAAGAAGTTTGAAATTTAAAATAAACCTGGTGGTAGATTACATATTGATTATAGTCCCTTGATGTGTTCTTAATTCAAAATAATTAATGTGTATTTTATTCAATGTCTCACTTATTAATATACACATTCTAATTTATTTTTTGATCAAATTTTTTTTTAATTTATTAATTTTATTTAACATTCTTTAAAAGATTCAATTAATGTACCTAAATATTAGTACCTTAATGTATTATATTGAATTAATGTATTTAAATGTTAGTACCGAAATGTATCATATTAAATTAACGTACCGAAATGTGTATACCGAAATGTTAGTACGGAAATGTGTGTACCTAAATGTTTGTATCAAAATGTATGTACCAAAATGTATGCACACCAAAATGTATTATAATGAATTTAATGTACCTAAATGAAGAAGACCAAGTATATTGAAATATATTGTATAACAAAAATTAGTTTATCTAAATGTTTACAACAAAATATATTACAATGAATGAAATGAAAAATCAATACATTAAAATTAGGAAGAAAAAGAGAAATAATTAAAACATCAAAATGTAATTAATAAATGAGGTGATTAATGTATCAAGGGACTAAAATTAGATTTTGATCTTACTCATGATTTTAGTCTAAAAGTCATCTTTGCCAAGGATTAAAATGAAGTTTCCTATTATTTTTATACATATATCTACATACATAAACAATAAAAAAATAAAAATGTCTACCTATGCAAATAACTATGGAAGAATTAAAGAAGACCCACAAATGCGTGTTAACTGTGACGGAGTCAGAAATCCATTCGAGAATGGGCCTTTAAGCCAAATGAAAGAAATATGACAAAAAATATTGCAATATAATTAATTGGAGACCAATTAAAGAGTTTTTTTTTTTGTTTTTTTTTTTTTGTTTTTTAGTTTTGTGTTTTTGTATTAATTTTCATGGAAAATGAACAAGAGTGATGGAGCTTCTGAATATATATCTATACTGGGAGAAAACAAATTTGGTGAACGTGATCGTGACCGTTCATCGTACATCATGCAGTCAGTTTTCGTTAGGTACTATTTATATTTAATTTTAAATTTTGAAAAGATTTATGACCGTACGATGTACGATGAACGGTCACGATCATGGGATCCTGTTGACCCTAAAAACTACTAAGCCTACGTGGCGTGCAGGCCAAGTAAAATGTGTTGATGTTACGTTGAGCGCGCTGCTGACTTCTTGATCATGCGACTGCGGCCTAGGAAGGAACACATCTTAGCCTTTGGGTTCTAAAGCCTGAAGACAAGGTTGCTAGTTCTACAAAGTTTACAAATCGTCGACACCAGGTTCGGTCACAGTGATTATATTCGTGATAGTATAAGCACGCTGAACTGGTACCAAACTATATGGACACAAGTATTCGAAAGAAATGTATGTCTTGATTGTAAACATGGTTCGGCCGTCGGAATGCCGAACTCTGAAACTTACTTGCGAGTATCTAATCATAAACAAAACAACTTGGCTTTCAATGTGCCAAACATAGTAACCTGGTAACACCTCACTTCACCGAGAAGGCTAATGAAATGACCTCTACCAACAAGGACTTTGAAATCCTTGGTGGTCAAGACTTGGATAAATAACCAGTCGACCTTAGAGCAGTGCTGTTTATCCAAACTGAAGATGTCGCCGGTTGTCTTCACAATGCTGTTTATCCAAACTAAAGATGTGTTGGAGGGAAGAAATAGGAAATGGATAAAATCTCAAAGGCTGTTGAGATGATTTGTGCAGGGCAATTTGTGTGTTGAATTGGAGGGGGCCTTGAATAAGGCATTCCCTTATCTATTTATCGTAGTAAACCCCCTTATGGTTGAGCTAGAATCATACTCAAATTAGAACTTTTCAACCTAATCTGATTAGGTTTCAGCCAATCCAAACTTCACTAGGACTTTGAACCAAGCTTTTTAACAAACCAAATTCATCCTCTGATTCTCAGCATCCTCAACCTTAGCCTTAAGACTTCTTGTTACACTAGGTTTCAAATAACTTACCCTTATCTAAACCAATCCTCCTCACAGTAGGATTCAGCCGACCTTTACTAGACAGCCCACGACAAGATTCTAGATGCATACTACTGGGCAGAGAATAACTTAAAGCTTGGCCCAAAATAATATTTTAGGCCCAAACATTGCCCCCTCGCTTTTGAGGTATTCGGCCTATAACTTTTGGCCTAGCCTCGACCTTGAAGAAGTGAAATGAACCCTTAGCATATTCCTGAAGGACACCAAAAAATCTCGAATATCCCAACCACCTAGGCGCATTTATTAGGCACGATTGCACGATCTTAATTTTATCAGGTTCCCTGCCACGTTGCATCTCCTTGGTATGTTTGTCCCTCAATAATAACAGTTGAGGCATGCACACATTAAAACGTCTATTCGCCATTAAACTCGCCATCACTCACAATCATGCAACCTTAATTCGTGAACATTTTGACCTTTTTGAGGCGTGTTGATACTGAAACGTCCATTCGCCATTAAACTTGCCATTACATGCAATTATGCATCATCAATCCACGAGCTTTTTGGCCTCTTCACCTGGATTCTTAAATATCTATCATGATTACAAAATATTTTGGTTAGATTTACCCTTCATTCTTTGAAATTTAAAACTGTTGATCTTCTTCCCAAATGCCTATAAATACTCTACTATTCTCCATTTGGATTTTCACGTTTCCAAACCTCTAGAAACTCTTGCCATTTATTCTCAACCCAGAAAAGAAACCAAACTTTGAAACCCAGAAACCTTCAAACCTTCATCAATGGCTGCCAACACTTTTATCACCAAGCTTGCCGAGGAGTGCGACAAGTACAGAGACATCATTGATCAGAACACCATCAAATCACTTCGATCTGAGGGTGATTCTAGTGCCTCCCACCAAACCCTGGGACCACTTTTCAAGGACAACGTCCTAGAAAACATTACCATAATGTTGAAGGCCCACTGCCTTGAGCTCCTTTTCCAAGGGTATGATTGGTCAAAGTGGGAATCAACCAAACCCCAAAGAGCTTGGCCTTCAACCTCCTTGGCCTGGGCTGCATGGGTTACCCGGATGGAGCCACACTTCGGAGGTAAATGGAAGACTCTTAGCATCTTTGATGCCATTAAGCTCTAGACCATTGAGATCATCATGGATCGAGAACTTTTGATGACCGCCCTAAGCTTCTAATGTTCGGCCATTAATACCACAGTCCTTCCTCTTGGCCCTATTGGTTCGACTATCCTAGATGTAACGATCATACTTGGCATTTCCCTATCCGGTCTTCCAATTGATACCGCTCTGTCTCGGTATCAATTTGACTTGGACCTGAAAGCGGTCTGTAGCAAATGTGTCATCGAAGCTTTGAAGAAGGACGGGCAGAAACCATTAAAAGAAGAGGTGCTGAAGCTGCACAAAAACTCTACAACACCTTGATCACCCACTTTGCCGGCTCAGAAGATGGAACTTTTAGGAAGGGAGAACATGGAGCCTTTTTGTTTTACTGGTACAACAAGTTCATCTTTTGTACTAAGTTGAACAAATGCTTATCTGTGAACATGCTAGTGGCTGAGGCCCTAGCCAGTGGTCATGTCCTGGCCCTCAGCCCAGCCATCTTCGCCAATCTTACTTGATGCTTGGCCGAGACTTGATTTGCACTAATATGACCTGCTCTGGTTCTTCGAACTTTGGCTACAAGCCTACTTTTGCACAATGAGGCCGAAGATCCTTAGCTTCAACTCTTCTAAAGCAATGGGCGTTCAACTGGCCTCACACCCCCTTCTTGCTCACTCGGCCAAATATATATTTAAACATTTCTTTAGCCTTGAAGATTTGTATAACGAGGAGTTTCTGGTCTGCCGTCGCTAGAAATATCCATCCTCTATCAGGCTCCTTATTTCATCGTGGGGAGAAGCAAAGGAGGTCGACCTTCAACAATCATGGGGGTAGTTCGTTCTAGATCGCGACCTTCCCTATAGTTGTGATGCTCAACGAGCCAGCTGGGGGGTATACTATCCTCACTTCATGGCTCGTCAACTGGGTTATCTCTAGGGCTGCCCCTGCCATTCCTCACTTCTCGCTCACTCTTGAGCCAAGAATGCCTCTCTGGTTTTTCGAAGAGGGAATGCCAGGAGGCCGATAAGGAATTCGAAAAACAGTTCACCAAAATCTGCCTTCTACCGTATACCCCAGAGACTGACTATACCAGCATCCTTGCTGACTGGTAGGATGCCTATGTCAAGGATTTCTTCAGTACCTCAGCCAATGAAGTTTTGAAGAAGCTTTTCGGTGATCGACTGAGGAAGACTCTTGCCTCAAAATCTAAATAAGCAGCTCAAGGTATACATTTTTGACTTACTCTTTTTTTTTCAGTCCAATTCAAACTTTATTCTGACTCAAACTCAGTTTTTTCAGGTGGCTGTTCAATAAAAAGAGCAGAAATAGTTGCGATGGTCATGGCCGAAAAGAAACTTACTCTTCCTTTTAAGAATGTTACTACCACCGTTCATCCAACCGAACCGACTCCTGCAGCGCCCTCTGTTGCATAGACTGCGTTAAGAAAACAACCTTGCCCAGAGGTCGAGATGGCTGGTAACGTTGCCAGGCCCCAAAAACGCCTCAAGAAAAAGGCAAAAATGGGAGAGCAGGAAATACATGCTATTTGGAGTTAAACTACAGGAGCAACTACTCCTAGTGTGCATCTCTCTTCTCTCATTAACTAAGTCTCAGCAGAAGTGCCGCTAAACCCCCTCGCCCTAACCTTGGGTCAGGCAACAGTTCAACCAACAACGTTGGCTGCTGTTGTGGTCGAACCTCTCGTCACACTTGTGGTCGGGGAACTTGCACTTCTAGAGCTGGTCATTGCTCTTGTTGATGTCGGCCTAGCAGCTACTATAGTGGAGCCAACAACCACCATGGCCAAGAGAAACCTTCCCCCTAGTCCAAAGGAAGCTCCAATGGTTGTCTTGGAAGAAGAGGTATGCCAATTTTCTTTTGTGTTCTTTCGTTTTAGCTATCTCTAAACTGGAAACTTAATCCCCCTTTATGTTTAAGATGACAAGAGTGAATAACCCTCGTTAGTGAGGTGCCCTCGATCGGCTGAACTCCCAACCATTAATCCTCAACCGATGGTCGAGGCAGTCGACCAAGTTGATGTTCTTACAGCCAAAGCAAATATGGGACATGAAATGGCACCTCTTGTCGAGCCAGAAGTGACAGTAGAGACGCCGGTTCATCCCCAAGACCAGAACCTCGGCATTCCTCCTCAAGAGGTCACTTCAACCTTTGTAAGAACCCTGATCATTTCCTTTTATTAATTTCATGCCTTAGAATTCTAAACTAAAAAGATATTAAATGCCAGGTGCCTAGTTGCCTTAAACACTGAGCTCGGCCATTAAGCTCTCTGGGTTCGAGCAACGAACCAGTAAACATGGCCGAAGTCTCTTTTCGACAGGTTTAACACAACTTCCTTATTTGCCATCCCTTTTGGATTCTCCTTTTCCTAACAACTCTTTTTATGCAGCCTTTATGGGAAGTCGAGCTTAACGCTTTTCTCTCTAGTACTTCCAGGGCGGCCGGGCCTTCAACAACAGCGGCTGAATGTTCTGAGGTCTCGTCTGATGCCTTCGCCAAGCTTCAAGAGCTTCTGTCTTTCTCGGCCTCAGAAATCTTTCAATGTAAAGGCCATAATTCTATAAGGGAATGCCTAAACGACCTTGTAACCAACGGTATACTAAATAATGAGAGTATTGTTCACATATCTTCTGTCTTAGAACAAACCTGGGAATATTTCACTATATTCGAGCGGGCTCTTCGAGTAGAAAACAACGTCAAGGTTGCAACGGTCGTTCATGAAGTTATCCAACCAGAACTCGAGGCCATAAAGGGTAAGAATGAATGGTTGGCTGACCTTGACCGTCAAATAGCTGAACTTCAAAGTCAAAGGTTAGCCATTGCTTCAGAGCTTGAAAAGGATTTCGAGTCAAATGAGCCTCGATTGACAGAATACGTAGCTGGTGCAAAGCAGATACAACAACTACATACAACTCAATAAGAAAACCAGGCAGGCCGAAGTAATAATGGGCAAAGTAAAGTGGTTAAAACTAAAAGTCGTTCTTGAAGCTTTCCTTCATTCAACCCTTTAGGACTTCATCTTTAGTTGTAGGCTAATTGATTTTTGTAATTTTGCTTGTACGCCCTTTGAAAATCAATAAAAATTCTTTATTCTTACATTTCCCAAGTGGCTGGTTAATATTTCTTTAAGAACTTTCCATTGATTAGTAATTTGTGAACTAAGTCAGTTTGATCCTTTAGGTGGTATGCCTTCTTCCCGAGAACTTTATGGATGATGAAAGGTCCTTCCCAATTCGGAGATCATTTTTCGAATCTAGGATCTTTAATCCCTACTGGTAACACAGTTTGCCACACTAAATCACCTTTGCCAAATGTCTTTTGCCTAACTCGTCGATTATAAGCTCGTTCGACGATCTTTTTCTATGCCACTAGTAAAATATAGGCATTTAGTCGAGCTTTCTCCAAGTCCTCCAACTTTTGCCTCATGGCCTGATTATACTTGGCACTGAACAAATTGCTTTGTTCGATAACTCATAACGAATTTATGCTTAGCTCGATCGGTAGCATGGCGTCATGTTTATAAGTCAATGTATATAGCGTCGTCCCTGTTGCTGATTAAAGTGAAGTTTGATATACCCATAATGCCTAGTTTAACTTCAAATGCCACATCTCAGGCTTTTCTTTTATCATTTTCTCAAGGATACCAATTAAAACTTTATAACTTGCTTCAGCCTGTCCATTTGCCTGTGGGTAATATGGCATGGATTGATCGAGCCAAATTTTCAAACTCAATATGTATTCTCTAAACTTGTCAACCATGAAAATCGTGTCGTTGTTTGTTATAATCATATCTGGTACACTAAATATCGTCATAATGTTTTCCTCCACAAAATTACAAACCTATTTAGAGGTTAACTTAGCGTTTAACTTTGCTTCGACCCACTTGGTGAAGTAGTCCATTGCAACAAGTATCCATGCATGCTTTGCTGACCCAGAAAACGATGTAATTTTTCCGATCACATCCATGGCCCATCCTCTGAACGACCATGGTTTAGTGACCAAGTGAAGTGATAGGAGCATATTTATGCGCCTTAGTTAGCTAGTTCTTATGCATTTTTGTTATGTTTTATTCGTTAAAGTAGTCTTTTAAGCTACTTTCATGTGTTTTCAGGTTTAAAGGACATATTACATGAAATGATGCAATTGGGAGCTTTTGGAGCAAAACTGAGCTGGAATGTGGTGTATGCAAATGGAGCACGAGGAATGAATGAGGTTGAAGGTCAAAGGAGCTTAAGAAATGAAGAAATGAAAGTGAAGAGCAAGGAAGTTGGAATTGGTAACCAAAGTTTCTAAAGTTGGAAGTTTCTATTCTTGGAGGTTTCTATTGTCGTGAGTTTCTATTCTTGGCTTTGGGCTTTTAGATGACCTAAACCCTAACTCTTTGTGGACCCTAAGCCTATGCCGCACCTAAACCCTAACCTTAGCCCATTTTAGAGCCATTGTCGTGGGCTTTAGCCCAAGTCCTTTCCCTTGCCATGCAAGGGGGGGCATTTTAGGCCCAAATCCATGCATTAAGCCCTTCACCCTAATTGGCCCACATCCATGCATTAAGCCCTTCACCCTAATTCTTCCTCCTAATTAGTGCATCCCACCATTCCATTCCATAATTTCCATTAGTGCATCCCACCATTCCATTCCATAATTTCCATTAGTGCATCCCACCATTCCATTCACACTTAAATGCCCATTATCCCATTTTTTTTAGCTTTTAATTCCACACCATCCCATTATCCTTTACATCCACTAAACCATCCATCCACCATAATTCCCACCATCCACACCTTTTCCCATTCACCAAATACCTTAAACAAACATCCATTAACACCCATTCTCTTCCTATAAATACCCATTCATTCCATTCACCAAATCATCTCATTTTCCATTGTAATACACAAACACTTCCCCTTCTCCATCTTCTCCATTTCCACTCCATTCCACACTTCCATCCCCCCAACCAACCTATCCTTAAACCTTGTGCTACAACAACGAGGAAGAGAAGAGTGCCTAAACGTTCATACAATTCAAGTTTTGAGTTGTTGGAATGTTTAGGTGTTTCTTTGATTTCAAAGTTTCATTTTAATTCTCTTTGTTTTGTACGTATAAGGAATGGAAGAGAAGGGTGCTTAAACGTTCATACAATTCAAGTTTTGAGTTGTTGGAATGTTTAGGTGTTTCTTTGATTTCAAAGTTATGAGGAACTAATCCCCCTTTAGCTAGGGGGTGATTCAAAACTATGTTTATATTTGCAATATGAATTGATTAACTTTCGTTGGAATTTCATAAGTTGTGGATTCAATTTGTTTAACCGTTTGATTGATAACTTATTTATGAATGTTTATTAAGAATGCGCGCTTAATTTTCATGCATAAATATGACGCTAGAATATAAGTGATTTTCACCTAATCGTTATGAACTTATATTCACAAGTAGTGGAGGTTGCTTATAAACAATCGTGTTAAATGAATTCTTGGCACGAGTTTCATGCTCATCATAGTAACGAATGCCTCGTCAACACTTATAGTTTTCATAATACTTAATGATCTTTGATTGGATCTTTATTGTGCTGTTCACGAAAAGGACTTTTGGAGAATGTTGTGAATTGCGTTGCGCAAACCCATCCAATTCATTAACTTAAGGAAAACTTGACGGTTAATTTAAGCGGACCTAATTAACCCGGGGCGTTGAGAATTCATGGTTTATTGAAAAGCAATTAGACATCGTTTTGTATGCAAGTATAACATATGTGGAGATGAACCCCTTAGCTAGCTTCCCATCCATTCATTTCCGTCAAATCCATATTTACAATTTGTTTTATTTCCAAGTTTCCATTTTTAGTTTAAAGTCGTCCAAATCCAATCCCCCTTTACTTTATTGTTCAATTTAGTTAGAAATCAATTTAGTTTGTGTTTTTAAAGCATTTTGAGTCTTTTGGTTTGTCTTAGTGTTTTAACGTTTAGTTTCACATTCTTTGAGTCTAGTTTAGTGTTTTATCTTGTTTTTACGTTTTTGAGTCAGTTTCCAAGGTTTTAGCAATCCCTCCTAATCCCCGGTCCAGAACGATCCCTACTTACATACTTACTACAATTGACGAAAAGAGGGTTTAATTTGTGCGCGTATAATTCTCGCATCAAATTTTTGGCGCCGTTGCCGGGGATTAGCAACTTTGCTAATCCCTTGGTTCTTTTCTTTTTGGTTTAGTTGTTTTCGTTTTAGTTTCTAACTTAGTGTTGTTTTCTTTGTTTGTTGCTACTTTTGATAGTTGATTTAGTTCTCTTTCTTTGATGTTAGGTACTAGAGAAGTAAGAAATGGATTTTGCTAGCATTCAAGCTCAATTGGCAAATCTTACTTCTCAATTGTCGCCGTATGCCGAAGGGACCACAATGCAGAGTATCCCTACATTTGGTGCTTCATATAGGCAAGGATTTCAAGCCAATCAATGTCCACAAAGAGATTGGAGGGATCATTCAAACTCTATGTGGTGGGAAGCTCAACAAGTTCAACGTGAAGCATATTGGCAGCCATATGAGGAGTTCTATTCAAGACCTATGCAGCCACCACAACTTGATATGCAATATGTTCAATTAAATTCAAGTTCGTCAATAGATTATATTCAAATTCTTAATGAATTAAATTCTTTGGTGCAGGGGTCACAAAATCAAGCCACGGAGGCTCTACAAGAAGCATATTGGCAACCATATGAGGAGTTCTATACAGCACCTATGCAGCCACCACAACCTGCCCAAAGCAATGAAGTCCAAACTCAAAACAAGGACGAACAAAATCAAGACAAGAAGTTGGGTAAATTGGAGGAGCAAATTGAGCAGATTATGGGGTTCATGAAACAAATTCAAGAGCAAAGTGAACTCTCCAACTCAACTATTGAAAACTCGAAGGAAGATTTTGAAATCCATAATGATATAACTTTGGGAAATGCTATGGAGGTTGGAATGGACCTTAAATCAAATTACAAGGAAGATGAAAGGTTGCAATTTGAGGAAGAGGAACACACGCAACCTATGGCAAGGGTGGAAACACCTTTGCCGCAGGCACCTATTGCTCTCACGCCAACTAATTCAAGTAAGGTTGTTCCAAATTTAATTAATTCTAACCCCATTCCACTGAATGTCCCTATTCCTTGCAGGATCATGCAATCCAAGGAAGAAGAGGGTGAGAAAGGCATCTTCGAATCCTTTCCAAAGAATCAAGAGCAAGATGTGACTGGGGAATGTCTAGAAGAGGATATACTTAAGGCAAACAACCCCAAAGAAATTGAATTTTATGACACAGGACAAGGACCAATCCTCACACCACATCTGGGCGAGTGCAAAGTCCCTGAAACGTTCAAAGAAGATGTGTTTGTCCTTGAGTTCTTGTCGGAGCACACAGGTAAGCCGCCTCCCCGAATTTCAATTTTCTTTTATACTAATATGTTGTTAATGATCCAGGCACCCACTTTAGAATTTGAACCATTACCGGATCATCTCAAGTATCACCCCCTATTCAGAGATAAATTCCATGTCATGAGTCCTAAATGAGCTTAAGAAGGTTTCGTCCGGCTGCAAGACGTAAAAGAAAGCGCTACTTGGGAGGCAACCCAATACAGTGAATAAAGCTTGTTTATTGATTTCCGAGTGATTAAAAAAAAAAAAAAAAAAAAAACTTGTTTATTTATTTTGAGAAATTACAATTGTATCTAAACATGGCAGAAAGATGGAGGCTTCACAAGGGTTGTGTACGTGAGGCCCCACTACATGGCAATACTCTCGGAGCAGGAGGTCTCGGAGCAGAAGGTCTCGGAGCAGAAGGTATCGGAGCAAGAGGCATCGGAGCGGAAGGCATAGGAGCGGGAGGTACCAAAGATAGATCATTCAAGGCCTCAAACCTTGGTGGAACGCTGGATGACCCAGGAAAGAGGTGCCTCTGGAAGAAAGCTGCAAACCGTTGACGGTCATCAAGCTCATCAAGCTTCCTCTTCATGCCTGACGAATAATTGTTGGCAAGCACGTGCAAACTTCGGTTCTCGTACTTAAGCTGTTTGATCTCCTGCTTAAGACTCTCCACCTCCGCCATCAAGGATTCAACCTGACGGGAGCGAGCAAGAAGGCGTTGGCCCATGTTGGACACAGAGCCAGCGCACTGAACGCTAAGAGCCAAGGACTCTTGAACGGCCAACTCATCGGACCGTCCAGAAAGCAGCTGACTGTCTTTGGGAGTGAGGAGGTTCCGAGCCACTATCGTAGCCGTTGTGGGATCCGTCATCACAGAGTCCTCATCTGTAAGAGGGCCATGGGAAGATAAGAAAGACGGGCACCATACCTTACCCTGACGAGACGCGACCGGATCACTGCTTAGACTCAAATCTAAGCAAAGGTTCGATGGGTTGGATGAGCTAGCCATTGTTCACGAAGTTAAAAGAGAAGGGGTGGATGGAGTAGATTTTCAAACGGGCCGGAGACGATTTCTGGGCAATTTTCAAGTGTGCATGCTAGAAGGTGATCAATCACCTCTATTAAAGGAGAGGCGTTCACCAATTCATAATGAAGAGACACCACTCTGCTCGTCAGACGCAATCCCAGCTTTTCAGAAGACGCGTGGAAGGCGAGAAATCAGCTGCACACTTTAGCTGACAAATGTGGGAGACAAAGCCGAAAGCTCCCGGCTTTCCAGAAAGCGTGTGCATATTTGTCGAAAACTCCCGGCTTTGCAGAAAACGCGTGCCACTTGTCAAAAGATCTCAGACAGAGCCGCATCCGCGCTGCTACGTGTCGTTCAGAAAGCGAAGGGCATCGTTCAGAAATCGAAGGGACGACTGCTCAGAAATCGAAGAGGCAAATTCAAAGATCGAAGAGTCGTCACTATTTCAAAAAGCCGGATTTGCGGGATCAAAACGTTTGTCGACAACGGTAAAAGAACAGTACCACCACTTGCTATTGAATTCCCTATATATGTCGACCTTCATTTTTTGGCAAAACAGAACTGAAGAAAATGCCCAACTCTTTCTCACCTCTGAGGGTGCACTCCCAGCAAAGCCTTTCAAAATACTCCATTCTTTCTTCTTCCCCAAAGATGATACCAGATGCCTGGAGTACAGATGACCCAGGAGGAAACAGCACCACAAATACATGTGCTGATTCATTCACCGCTTCTTCAAAAGCAAAGGTATCTCATATCATCAAGGGCAAAAGCAAAGGTATCTCATATCATGCTCTTTCCCTGTCTTTTCCTTTGTCCTTGATATTACTTGCATGGCAAAGTGAAAGAAGCAATCAGCCGGCACTTGGAGTCTATCTGGACTCTATTCCCTGGTTGCTTACCTAGCTTTGCTGAGCTATCCTCTAACCCTCTTCAATACAAATTGGAGAGATTGAACAAAGAAACAGATAAAAGGAGGAAGCTCAGACCTTCGGGGGAGACCAAAGGAAGCCTGCTACCCAGTTCAAGAGTAGCACAAAGGAAAATCAACGATGGGAGCAGCGCATTTCAAGAGTAAGCCTGTGGAATCACTCAAGATGAAGCCTCACTGCAATCACCAAGGAGAAGATGGAATTTACACTCCATAACCAGATTTGCATCTCTAAAACTCCTCTCTTTGTTAGATACATTCTGCCATGTTTAGTATGTTTAGTTGCTGTTTTATATGTTTTCTTTTGTTTGGTGTGTTTTAAGCTTAAAACATTGAGGACAATGTTTGATTTAAGTGTGGGGGGGTAACTAAGTATGTTGATGCAAATTTGTTGGATTTTATCACCCATAACTTCAAGTATTGATCCTTGCTGTTTTAAAAAGTTTTTAAACTGTTTTAATGTGTTTTGACTTAAAAATTCGAAAATCCCATAAAAATTTGAAAAATTGTTTTGAAAAACCCAAAAAGAGTTGTTTTTGTGTGTTTGTGTCGTAGGTTACCTTCCAACACAATGATGAGGATTTGGTTTTTAATTGCATGACGGTTAAAGAAAGTTACAAACATGGATGGACGTTTGATATACTCTTTGGTTTATGCTTGGTTGTAGTTATAGTTTACGAATTCACATGTAATCACAAAGAAAAAAATTAGTTTTTGTAACATGCTTGAAGGAATGAGCTCAAACTAACACTACATCCCTGTGAGACTTGAGCTTAAACGTTTATTTGGAGAGTTAAAATCTGTGCATTCTTTGTTTTCTAAAGTCCTTGCATGATCTCATTATTCTTTGCTTGGTTGCTACTTAGAAGGCGTTTCATCACTTAGTTCCAAATGCTAGAACTCATGCCCATTTCATTCAAAGCATGTCATTGATTTGCATAACACGTATTCAAGATGAAGTTGTGTAGTGAACACCATAGCCAAATTGCCATATTTCCCTTTTCATTTGTTTTATAGGATTTAACCCCGTTGAGCCTTGTGTAGCCTACTTTCTTTGTTAACCCACATTATCTTCACCTAGCCTAGATTAGGAACATCCGTACCCTTGTTCTTGAAGCATAGTAAGCATGAATGAATTCCCTTTGATTAATGTGTGCAAAAAATAAGTGTGGGGGAAAGTGTATTCATGTGAGTTTTTGTGCCATAGGCACGGTGGAAAAAAAAAAAAAAAAAAAAAGAAAAGAAAGAAAGAAAAAGAAAAGAAAAAAAATGGAAAAAGAGTTGAAAATAGTTGAAAAGTATTGGTTGTTGAAGTAAGGGCCCAAAACAATGAATTAGGCCCTAAGAGTTGTTTGAATCTCCCCTATTTGTTTAAAAGTTGATTTCTGCATTCTAAGGGAATTCTAGGTCTTAATTTCATTACTTTACTTATTATTGCTTAAGGAACGTTTGTTATTCCTTACCTTCCCTTGTTAGCCAAAACCCCAAGCCCCGTTACAACCCTTGACTTCTATCTTGAGTGTTGTGCATTTCAAATGTGGAGTTTGAATTTGGTATGAGCATATGGTGTCACTGGTTCTCGCATCTAAGTAGTAGCATCCCATTCATGAGATCATATCCATACACGTTTAATTACTCCCGAAATTGCTTTCTTTGTATAACGTATGTGAGTACTAGTCTTTCATGTTTACATCAATCTTCTCACATATAACTAGTGTAGGGTGTGTAGTCAGAAAATTTGAGTGAAAATTGAGTGCATAACGAGTGAGGAATTGAGGGAATTCTCTAAGGCATGTTACTACATTCAAAATATGTTTTAATTGATTAAATGCGAACTAGTGAATGGTGACTATGATTAAGTATGTGCTTGAGGGAAAGGAAGACTAAAAGCCATGTGAGTAATGAATTTTGACATGTCATGTTTCATTGGAAATCCCTGAGGCGAACGTTGGAAGGTTTAGTTTTTGGTTTTGGTTAGTTTGTTTCGTTTTGTTTTCTTTCTTTTGTTTGTTTTGCTCGAGGACTAGCAAAAGCTAAGTGTGGGGGAATTTGATAGGAGCATATTTATGCGCCTTAGTTAGCTAGTTCTTATGCATTTTTGTTATGTTTTATTCGTTAAAGTAGTCTTTTAAGCTACTTTCATGTGTTTTCAGGTTTAAAGGACATATTACATGAAATGATGCAATTGGGAGCTTTTGGAGCAAAACTGAGCTGGAATGTGGTGTATGCAAATGGAGCACGAGGAATGAATGAGGTTGAAGGTCAAAGGAGCTTAAGAAATGAAGAAATGAAAGTGAAGAGCAAGGAAGTTGGAATTGGTAACCAAAGTTTCTAAAGTTGGAAGTTTCTATTCTTGGAGGTTTCTATTGTCGTGAGTTTCTATTCTTGGCTTTGGGCTTTTAGATGACCTAAACCCTAACTCTTTGTGGACCCTAAGCCTATGCCGCACCTAAACCCTAACCTTAGCCCATTTTAGAGCCATTGTCGTGGGCTTTAGCCCAAGTCCTTTCCCTTGCCATGCAAGGGGGGGCATTTTAGGCCCAAATCCATGCATTAAGCCCTTCACCCTAATTGGCCCACATCCATGCATTAAGCCCTTCACCCTAATTCTTCCTCCTAATTAGTGCATCCCACCATTCCATTCCATAATTTCCATTAGTGCATCCCACCATTCCATTCCATAATTTCCATTAGTGCATCCCACCATTCCATTCACACTTAAATGCCCATTATCCCATTTTTTTTTGCTTTTAATTCCACACCATCCCATTATCCTTTACATCCACTAAACCATCCATCCACCATAATTCCCACCATCCACACCTTTTCCCATTCACCAAATACCTTAAACAAACATCCATTAACACCCATTCTCTTCCTATAAATACCCATTCATTCCATTCACCAAATCATCTCATTTTCCATTGTAATACACAAACACTTCCCCTTCTCCATCTTCTCCATTTCCACTCCATTCCACACTTCCATCCCCCCAACCAACCTATCCTTAAACCTTGTGCTACAACAACGAGGAAGAGAAGAGTGCCTAAACGTTCATACAATTCAAGTTTTGAGTTGTTGGAATGTTTAGGTGTTTCTTTGATTTCAAAGTTTCATTTTAATTCTCTTTGTTTTGTACGTATAAGGAATGGAAGAGAAGGGTGCTTAAACGTTCATACAATTCAAGTTTTGAGTTGTTGGAATGTTTAGGTGTTTCTTTGATTTCAAAGTTATGAGGAACTAAACCCCCTTTAGCTAGGGGGTGATTCGAAACTATGTTTATGTTTGTAATATGATTTGATTACTTTTAATTACGTTTCATAAGTTGTGAATTCAATTTGTTTAACTATTTGATTGATATCCTATTTATGTATGTTTATTAAGAATGAACGCTTAATTTTCATGCATGAATTTGACGCTAGAATATAAGTGAGTTTCACGTAATAGTTATGAACTTATATTCACAAGTAGTGGAGGTTGCTTATAAACAATCGCGTTAAACAAATTCTTGGCATAAGTTTCATGCAATCATAGTAACGAATGCCTCGTCAACACTTATAGTTTTCATGATGCTTAATGATTCTTGCTTGTATCTCTATTATGCAATTCATGTAGGGAACTTGTGAGGAATGCTTTGGATTGTCGTATGCAATCATCCAATTCATTAATTTAAGGAAAACTTGACGGTTAATTTAAGCGGACCTAATTAACCCGGGGCGTTGAGAATTCATGGTTTATTGAAAAGCAATTAGACATCGTTTTGTATGCAAGTATAACATATGTGGAGATGAACCCCTTAGCTAGCTTCCCATCCATTCATTTCCGTCAAATCCATATTTACAATTTGTTTTATTTCCAAGTTTCCATTTTTAGTTTAAAGTCGTCCAAATCCAATCCCCCTTTACTTTATTGTTCAATTTAGTTAGAAATCAATTTAGTTTGTGTTTTAAAGCATTTTGAGTCTTTTGGTTTGTCTTAGTGTTTTAACGTTTAGTTTCACATTCTTTGAGTCTAGTTTAGTGTTTTATCTTGTTTTTACGTTTTTGAGTCAGTTTCCAAGGTTTTAGCAATCCCTCCTAATCCCCGGTCCAGAACGATCCCTACTTACATACTTACTACAATTGACGAAAAGAGGGTTTAATTTGTGCGCGTATAATTCTCGCATCATGAAGTAATTCTATCGGGACTCTCTGTATAGGCCTATGAATTTGACATTGTACACATCCTCGCACGTATTCAATGCAATCTTTCAACATACTCAACTAGAAATAGCCGTGTTGGCAAAGCAGCCAATGCATCTTGCTTCCAGATTGATGAGCTTCGCATATTCCTTCGTGTACCTCTGTAATCGCTCAGTTGGTCTCTTTTAGGCCGAGGCATAATAACAGCAGATTGTCTTCACCCTTTCAGTATAACTCATTCTAGTACATTACGTAATTTACGACATATACCATTGTCTTGCGATCATGGTTGCTATTAGGATTATCGAGATATTACATAATTGACATTCTTCAGTCATCAGGTAATGTCTCGACCGCGCAAAAATCTACAAGATCTTCTCACTCCAATAACGAAGGTATGGACATAACTCGTGTACGGATTATGCAATCATGTTGGAGAACTTGTCGATTAACCAAGGCTGAGTGTGGTCGTCGCAAGACTGGTACGACTTGACCTCTTGCCCCCCAAGAGTTGTGCTCTGGAGGCTATTTGAGCTAATTCGTTTGCGTCAGTGTTTCGAACTTATGAGATGTGCCTGAATGTGATGCCTTCAAATGATTCAGCTAAATAGTTGGCAACCATGTGATGGGGCGTCATAGTACAACTTATACAACTAAAAGTTCCATTAAGTTGGTTAATCACAAGTTTTGAATTGCCAAGGACAAGCACACAGGCTGCCCTCAAGTCGTGAAGCACGTTAAGACTGATGATAAGGGCTTTGTATTCGGCCTGATTATTCACATAATCGAACTCTAACTTGAGAGAAAAATACCACTGGTAGTTGAGCTAAGAAAGGGATAACAATTTCAACGTTATTGCCCCCAAAACTGTATGGAAAGTGATGTTGAGCTAAGAAATCAGTCGGTGCCTATCCTTTTACAACTTTCTTGGACATGTATTGCAAACTAAATTTGGACAACACCATTGTCCATTTACCAATTCGGCTTTTCACTATCGGTCGAGTAAGCATATAGTGAATAATGTCTCTTTGGGCAATGACCTGTGTAACAGAATGGAGCATGTAATGTTGGAGTTTGGACGTAGCAAGGAACAAGGCCAAACAAAGTTTCTCGACAGGTGAATAATTTATTTCGGCCAAGTTAAGATTCTGACTAAGAGAAAAAATGGTCTACTCCCGCACCATGTCATTGTCTTGTGCAAGAAGACAGTCAACGAATTCTTTGGCGGTCGAGATATACAACTTGAGAGGTTTACCATGCCGAGGTGGCCTAAGGACATGTGGGGTAGTGAGGGAAACCTTAATTTATGTGAAAGCATCTTGGTGCTCTGCACGCAATTCGAATATGTCAGAATCTTTAAGTTTCAAAAGCGTGGAGAAAATTTTCATCTTCCCTGTTGAATTGGAAATGAAATGGCAGAAGAAAATGATTTTACCAAGTAGTGATTGTAATTGCTTTTTGGTTGTCAGGGGTGGGGCATAAATGATCGCTCGAGCTTTATTTGCGTCCACCTTGATGCCACGATGATGTACAAGGAAACCTAAGAAGTTGTCAGCCAATACACCAAAGGCACATTTGGCAAGATTCATTTTAAGGTTATGTTGGCACATACGGAGGAAAGCCTACTGAAGATCATTTAAATGTGTTTGGCGACGTTTCGATTTGACTACAACATCATCGATATAGACCTCGACGATGGTGCCAATTAAATCATGAAAAATAATATTCATAGTGTGTTGGTATGTGATATCGGCGTTTTTAAGGCCAAACGGCATGATGACCCAATCATAAGTCACGAACACCCTCGGGCAACGAAAAACAGTTTTATGGACATTAGCTTCAACGATAAAAATCTGGTTGTAACCAGCATGGCCATCCATGAAGGATAACATCTCGTGGTTTGCTACTGCATCGATTAACAAATTTGAAATAGGCATTGTATATTCATCTGTGGGGGTTGCCAAATTCAAATTTCGAAAATCTTTTTTTTAAAACTTGGATGATGTTCACCAACCATTCGACATATCAAGCTGTCTGACTAAACCCAGTTTTTAAAAATCAAACGAGTTCATCATTCATGCCCAGTTATACTTCAGTTGAGAATCATTTGGGGGGGGGGGGTGTTGGCGGAATGGTTTACAACCAAGTTTGACGAGTAATTCATGCTTGCCAAGCGTTCGATCTAAACCAGGCATCTCATGGTAACTCCAAGCAAAATAATCCTTAAATTCCTTGAGTAAATTACAAAGCTCGGTTTTCATAGGTTGGGGTAACAAAGCACTAATAAATAAAGGCCAAGGGTATTTGGCTATTCCAACATTTATTTCCTCTAATGGGTCTTTGACCTGAAGCCGATTGTCTTCAAGCTCGGCTGGGGCAGCTTGGACTTTGTCAAGTGACAGGACTGGATCGTTGTCTCCTTTGGCGAGGAATTCTACTAAGTTCATGTCAGAATTCGATTGCTTAGAAATAACATACCAATGGGCCAGCAGTCGTTCCATGGTAGATGAAACCGTCACTCGACATCTATTCTGTTTGGTATCAGACATCAAGGTCGGCAATTAGTTCAACTAACCCGAGTTTTACCAAATCCTGGTGAATGTCTCGGCGTCAATCTCGATGGCTTTCTAAACTAAGATCCGAGTCAGCCGTCCGTCCTCGTTACAACCTTGTAGAGTGATGTAGCCGACGTGATCATCATAGTAACGAACTTGAATCATATTAGCTTTAAATAACTGATTGTCAGCTGGATGAACCACGATTGATTTACTGTCCCAGAAGATGAGGACTTGATATAATGATGAAGGGATACAACTTGTTTGGTGGATCCAGTCACGACCAAGCAAGGCGTTATAGTCGGTATTTGAATCGACTATGAAAAACGCGGACATATAACTACGACTTGTGATATTTACTTCTAAAGGAAACATTCCCTTTCTCTGGGACTCGTCATCGACAAAGCTACTCATGGTTACCTTTAATGGAATGAGTTCGTCGTTGGACGTAATCTCTTCATGATAGAAATGGGCATGATGTTGACCGTTGCTCTAAAATTGAAAAAAAATTTGGGAACTGGATATCCCTCAATATGAGCCGTAACATACAACGACCTCAAATAATGAAGATTAATAGAGAAAGAGCAGGGGAACCGTTTGACAAGAGTTGCCTTAAGTTTATCATTTCTGCTTGTTTGCTCGATCTCTTCGGTGGCCACAAAATCGATTTGTGTTGCCTCTTCAACACCACGTCGCCATCCAGGAAGTTTAGCTGAGATGTAGTTAGCTAGAACTCAGCAGGTAAGACATGAACCATGCTGATTTCCATGTTATCGAGGACTAAATGACCCCTTGAGTCATGATATTCTTCTTCTAGGTTCTCGAGCGAAGTATGTTGTTTATGGGCATCATTTAACTGATTTTCTTCAGTCGCCACGAGAATCAGTTTCTGCAATGCATTCACCGGATCCGGTTCTTTCTGACCATTAACTTCGGGTTCACTCGGCGTGGGGATTTGGTGTTGTAAAACCTTGAGAGTCTGTTCTTGATACATGATACAAGTGTGTCAAGGTAAGCATCTAATCGTGCTACGCGCTCTTTCTCATCCGTCGTGAGGTCGAAGAGGGAAACGGTAAAAAAAAATTCAAAATGGTACTGTAAGTACTGGAGATCACGATCCATTACTTCTTGCCTTGGAGTAACTCAACCATGATGGCCAGAGGTTATTAGTCATCTTCATTATCCATCGCTTCTTTCGGCTGCCATTTGGTGGCCGAGGTAGTTTATGTTGCTCATCAGCAAACCATGCAATCCATTCTTTGGCATCGACATTTTTGCAATTTGAACAATGTAGTATATACACCGGTAAAAGAGTTGTAGGTATACCAACACTGATCGTGTGGCTTAAGTAGTTTGAATGTGCTCTGGTTAGCTGGTGAACTTGAGCTGCCAAAGTTGCATGCATAATACTCCTCGTTGTAAAATGGCGCGTCGAAGTAAAGGCATCGTCTGGTAGAAGATGGCTTGTTATCTGGTACCTGGGGGCCAAGTCGATCGAAAACCTTCTGGCGTTGGCTTGCACTGAATAACTTTTAGGATCTCGCTGCAACGATGGGCGTCTGTTTTGGTATTTCAGCCTGAAAAAACTTTCCCTTCAGCTCAGTTAAGATGACGTTTGCTTTGCATCAATTACATTAAACTATTGGCTCGTTAGTTTCCTTTGTGCTGAAGTCCGACATTAACTCAACAATAGTTGGTCCTGAAAAATCTTTAGGTGGCTCGTTTGAAAATAAATTAATCTTTAATTGTGGTCGAGAGTTCTGCTTTGGGACAAATTGCATTGGAATGAACTCGGCGTTCCCTTTTCCTTTATCCCTAGGTATATGAACATCTACCATGCTTATTGTTGTTGAAGGAAAAAGATCGGCGTCGACGATTATTTGTTTCTTGAGGAACTTAAGCTTACCATTGTCGATCTAGTTTTAACTGGTGTCACGAAATATGACACAGATGTTTGTTGTATGCTTGTTCGAGTTGTGGTACTTGCAATACATTTTTCCTTTTAAGTCTTCGACCTTGGAAATATTATGCCCAAGCCGAAGTTGACAATTTTTGAAAGTAATAGTTGGTCGAAGATGGTGTTGGCCTTGTTGATGTCGAAAGTATAGACTTTTGATGTTTTGACGACAACTTCCTTAGAGGTTGAGCAAGCTTTGGCATCTCTGGGATTAGCATGAGCCAATGCTTTGCATATATATGGTTTATCAATTACTATCTCGGTCGCGTCTATACTAGCATATTGGGGCTTTTCACCTTCGGCCGATGCGTAACTGACCATAGGGTTTTTGTAGATTGTTCCTCTGGATTGGGGTTTTGAGATTTTCTCCTTTCGGAGTAAATAGTCATATTGCTCGACATGTTGAGCCAATTCGTACATATCCTAGAAATTTGTCCCCAGGAATTTCATTTTGCATTTCACATCCAAGCCGTTTAGGGCGAGCCTAATGAACTCGACTTCAAGGAAAGGTTCTCAGCACCAGTTTCTGGCCGACTTAAATCTCATAAGGTATTCCACTGGTGACTCGTCAAAGGCTTGAGTCATTCTGGCCAAAAAAGATATTGACATATCCATCCCTGGTTGATAGAATTACTCGTGAAACTTCTTGACGAGTTCCTCCCAACTTTTGATGGAGTTAGGTGGGAGGTTGATATGGCTGAGCTAGTTAGCAAGAAGTAGAACAATCGTAGCTTATGGAAATCGTTGTTAACGTCTCCACACTGAGCCATGAATCGAGCCATGTGCTCTAACGACGACAAGGATGATTCTCCAGCAAAAAGTTGAAGTCTGGGATCTTGAACCCTTTAGGGTACTCAAACTTTTCTACGAAGGCAGGATATGGGTGAATGAATTTTGGAAACTTCAGCCCTTTTTTCAAGGCCGAATCAATCATTCTCTAAACTTCAACCATATCAACAAATGTCGTTTCTGCTTTCTGGTCAAATTCTTCCTATCTGCTAGTTGACCCACCATTTTTTCTAAGTCAATCATTTTAAGTTGAGCAAATCCTGTCTCGGCTTGTATCAATGACAACGGATTATTCTTAAGTGGAGGTTGTCGGGAATGATCGGCGGATCCATCTTCGTGGGCTTTATTAACCAATACTTCAAGCAACCTGTTATGTATTGCACTATTATAGTGCATCTCTTCGAGTATGCTTTTTACCTCTCGGTTGAACATTTGTTCAAATTATCGAGATTACTCTTCAAGTAGTCGTCGAAGAAACGACCTAGTTGGTGGACTAGAGGTTTCACAACCATCCTCTTCACAATCCTCCATTATTCCTTCAATGAAAATGCCTTTTGTTGTTTTAGTGGGGATTTCTGTATCACGAGACTGATCGCCGAGGTTAACTTCATTTTCTCTGTATGTCGCACTTGTGGCTTCAAGTGTTACGGCAGCAACAGGATTCTGTGCCTATAACAAGCCATCTTGCCTTGGGTTATGGACTGGAAGATTAGTCGTCGATTTTCCTATGACTGTTTTCTTTTTTATTGACCGTGTCTCAATGGTCATGAACTTCGTAGCTTTAACACTACGTCCCACTGGGTGTGCCAAAATGTTGACCCTAAAAACTACCAAGCTTACATGGCGCACAGGCCAAGTAACTAATAAGCTAACTACGTTCTTCGATTATGTGCGGCGCGTGCCAACTCATCGACCGAACTCGGCCAGGGAGTAGAATGTGTTGATGTTGCGTTGAGTGCACTGCTGACTTCTCGATCTTACGACTATGACCAAGGAAAGAACACGTCTCGGCCTTTGGATTTTAAAGCTTGAAGATAAGGCTACTAGTTCTGCGAAGTTCACAAATTGTCGACGTCGGGTTTGGTCATAGTGATTATATTCGTGAGGGTATAAGCACGTCAAATTAGTACCAAACTATATGGACATAAGTACTCCATAGAAATGTATGTCTTGATTGTAAATATGGTTCAGCCATCGGAATGCCGAACTCTAAAACTTACTTACGAGTATCCAATCATTAACAAAACAACTCGACTTTCAACGTGCCGAGCCTAGTAACTTGGTAACACCTCATTCGTCGAGAAGGCTGATGTGATGACCTCTACCAATAAGGACTCTAAAATCCTTGGTGATTAAGAGTTGGATAAATAACCAATTAGCCTCAAAGCAGTGTTGTTTATCCAAACTGAACGTTCTCTTCGGTCGGCTGGCTCTTCGGCTATAGTGCTGTTTATCCAAACTAAAGATGTGTTGGCAAGAAGAAAATAAAGAAGGATAAAATCTCAAAGGGTGTTGAGAAGATTTGCGCAGGGCAATTTGTGTGTTGAATTAGAGGGGGCCTTGAGTAATGCACTATCTTCTTTATTTATAGTAGCAAACCCCCTTATGGCTGAGCTAGAATCATACTAGGATTAGAACTCCTCAACCTAATCTAATTAGGTCTCGGCCAATCCTAACTTCACTAGGACTTTGAACTAAGCTCTTTAACAAACCAAATTCATTCCCTAATTCTCAACATCCTCAGCCTTAGCCTTAAGACTCCTTGTTGCACTAGGTTTCGACTACATGACCCTTCTCTAAACCAATCCTCCTCACAATAGAATTCTACCCTTACTAGACAGCCCATGACAAGATTCTAGATGAATGCTACTGGGCAGAGAATAACTCTTAGCTCAGCATAAAATAATATTTTGGACCCAAATAGATCCCCAGGATCCCAAGGAAAAAGATCCGGCGAGGATCATTTTCCCATACAAAATGCCCCTTCCTTTTTACTACTTTTAAAATTAACAATTTAATAAAAAATTAAGATTAAGATCCTTTCCAGATCTTAACCTTCCGAATCCTGAGGATCAACTAATTATGACTGTTCAAAAGAAGATCCAGCGGCCAGGAATCAACAAGAAGTAGCAGCCCTCTTCTGCACACTGCAGAACGAGGTTGACGACGTCTCTCGGAGATGCCCGACTACTTCTCTGGCAAAGGCTATCGTCCAGTTGTTGCCCATCGAGCCAAGTCGATGCCCCGCTGCTTCTTTAGAAACAGTATCGAATTGAGATCCATCGAGCCAAGTCGATGCCCAAGCCCAAATTCATGTCATGCAGATGGATCTTCGGCAGTTGGGAATAGGGGAAACAAAGTGATGAAGTAGTTTGCAGTGGGGCTGCAACTTTTTGGTTGATCCGCAAAGATCCAGACGGTTAAGATCCAAGTGAGGATCTTAACCCCGGAAATCAATTATGTTGTCTCCTTCGCCACAAGCAACCTTGTACGCACTTTTAACAGAGAAAACTCTCTTAGCATTGTTGTGGCATTTCTGCTACTGGCTTATTAATTAAGAATGTGAAAGCTAACTTGTAGAGTTTTGCTACAGTGAAAGCAAATCATATACGTAGATCCACCAATGTTGCAACGCATAGTATAGGTAAATTGGCCTTAGGTTCTACTGCTTCTAGTCTTTGGTTTGAGGTGCCTCCGGTTACTATTCAAGATACCCTCCTACATAATTGTATGCTTCATAAATATTATGAATAAAACTGCTATTGTATCTTATTCAAAAAAAAAAAAAAAAAAGAATGTTGTCCCTTTTGTGAAAATTGACATTTTCATTATGTTATCTTTCAACTTGACCGGTTGTTAACTAGATTAATGAAATAAAAATACTTGAACTTTTAACCATATAGTTATATGAATATTATTGTGTCCGCAAGCAAACTAAGAGATTAATAAAAAAAAATTCCAATGTCCCACATGACTTCATGAGCCCCTCGAGCCAACTAACCACCGCGTTAGCAGGTGACAAGATGCTGGTATATAGATAAAATGATCATAAGACAAAGCGTGAAAATGTATAAAGGAAATTAGAATCCTTTGCAACTTTTTAATATTTTTTAGACTAAACATTTTTGCCTTTTTAAGATTTGATTAAAGTGCTTAGACCAATAGACATCTCAGTATTTTCTGTTAAATTAAAGGGATGATTTGATATAGGTGCCTCAGTTTTGAAATTTTTAGACTAAATATCTATGCCTTTTAGAGATTTGATTAAACTATTTTTCTCATCATTTTTGACACACCCCGATCGAGATCAGGGCATGCTGGCCGTCACGTGAAAGTGACGTAACCATGTACACAGTGCGGAAGCTAATCATAAAGTAATATAAATGGTATGAATAAATAAAAACTTGCTTTACACCAAGTAATAAAAACAAGTGCAAGCGTAAGTGCGACACTGAGTTCAGAGCATAAAGCCTAATGCAGTCCCAAAAGGAAATGACGACAACAAAAGCACCCCCGAAGGTGGTCCTACATTGGTGGTGGTCTGTCAGATATGCCGGGGAATTCCTCAGGGAAGCCACCAAACGCGCTAGCCAACTAGAACCTGGAGGGGCGCAAAACAAAAGCGTGAGTGGGCAAAAACAAAGCTTTTCGAAAACCAAATTAATAAATAGTTCTAACGCCTCGCCGTAAAACCTGTATACTTCCCAGAAAAATAGTATATATATATATATATATATATATATATATATAAGTCATGCTCGAAAAACATGCCATGCAATATGCCTCGAAGTAATATGCCAATGCTCAGGAAACATCAATCAATAACAAGTAACGGTCAGCTGGAGTCACCTAACGTGACCTGTATGGCTGAATCTAGAGCTCGAATCTCCATCTCACTAACTATACCTGCACACGAGTCGGAACCACCTAAGGTGGTCTGTACGACAGGCCTGAGTGTAATATAAGTACGCTCTAGTGCTACGATCACGTGAAGGCTGGGCGAATAATCGCGGGTCACCTACGAGTCGGAACCACCTAAAGTGGTCTGTACGACAAGCCTGTGCACCTAACTTGGATCCAAGATAAGCGTGTGGTGTGGGAGGTGAACATCACGTGAAGGACTGTGCCCTACTCTGGGTGGAAGCATTAACACCGGGGTGCATGTTACGAGCTCTCTAAGTCTCTAGAATCACTACTGAACGTAAATATAAATCATACTCACCTGGCACTTACCTGTGCGTCCACGGCACCAATACACATGTATATATATATAACCAATAATGCATAATGAATAGCAACCAATAACCATGGCATAATAATGTAAAAACATTTTTATTTCATTTTCTGGGAGGCATATAAGTATATAGGTATATACGGAAAACCAAAATCCCACTCACTGGTAAGTAGAAGGGTGGTAACCCCCTGCCTTAAGTGACCACGCTCATCCTCGAGATACGTCTCACCTATATGTGAAACAACTATAAAAACGTTAATTTTAAAGCACATAACCAAACTTTAGAAATAACTTCTTATACATTGCTCAAATGCGGTGTATGAATACACCAACGTGATCTACTCAACCTCAGGAACACGCCCATATTTTTAGAAAACTTTTCCACCGCCGCCCGCGCCAGCCACGCGCAGGCACGTGCCTGGCATGCTGACGGCGTTAGTTGACGCCGTCAGGCATATTCCGTTATCCCTAACGGTTTCTGTCAACGGCGTCAGGAATATTCCGTCAGATTTGATGGAATATTCCGTCGTCTTCTCCGGCGAGCCTCCGACGCCGGAAAATCGAGAAAATTTCAAATCGTGATATCTTCTTCGTTTTTCAACCAAATTTCACAAAATCGGTACCAAATTGAAGCTTACAACGAGATGAACAAGTTTATACTACTTTCAAGTGCTAAAATCCACAAAATCTCACCTGAAAAATCACCCCAACTCCGGCCAACCTCGAAACTCGCGATCCCGACGTCCAAAACCTTCAAACGAACCACCCCGAGCCTCCTAGGGACCTCACCAAGCTTCCTATAAGCTTGAAATTCCCTAAAACATGAGAAATCACGTGTGCATGAACAGTACCTCAAATCGGACATCACGAGTTCGACGTGAAAACGAAGGTAACCTTACCTGAAATGGGTATGGTTGGACTCCTACGAGCCTCACGAGCATGGATATGTACTTTGTTACTTCGATCTGTGACGATTTGGGTGGTTTGTGTGTGTGTCCGTACGTAGTAGGGAAAATGGGAAGGGAAGGGGACTCGGGACAGGTGCAGGGATAGGGGGAAAAGGGTGAGGGGGATTATGGGAGTGTGTGTGTGGTCCACAACTAGCCACACCAACTCAAACAACCACACAACGTAAAGAAATCGCACTAGGGGCAAAACTGTCTTTTCACGCGTACGTTTTTAGAATTTCCGGAACGGGCTGTCACAATTTTGGTGCCAAATCATTTTTTAAAACAAAATTAGATGACCTGCCACTACCCCATATTTCTTAATCTCACGCCAAAAAAATGACAGCATATTGAACCAAACTTCCTATAATCTAGCATTTTGATTACCCTCTCCCCCTTGGAGATAATTGTAAACAAAAAAGAACCCTAGTTAAATACAATTTATTTTCACAATACTTCCTATAATTTAGCAATGATTATCGACGATTTAATATAATTTTTTCCCAAAATGGTTGAAAATATTTTTCAATCTCACGAAATTAAACGTACCAATATAAATTTTTATATCAATACATTAAGCGATAATAGGACTAACAACAATACCAACGTACCAATAAATAATGTGTATGAAATCTAAAATACCAAAATCGAAAGTAATGTATCAATATCCACAATATTTACAAAATCAAACGTACCTAAACCGCAAATAAACGTACCAATCAATTTTTATTTTTACAAATTCAAACGTACCCAATGGCAATATATACATAACATATTGTACCTAATAATAATTTGTCAACAATTACAAGTAAAAAAAAAAATAAATAAATAAAAAAAAAAGCAAAGAAAAATAGTTTGACAAAAAAATATGAAAAAAAAAATCACAGTGCTTTTTATGTTGGATCACCAACCATTTGGAAAAAATAAATCAATAAAACGAACCATTTGAAAAAAGAGATAATAGAGTTAATAACTAATATCCCACTAAATAAAGAAAAAAAGGCATAAAAAACCTAAGAAAATAAATTAAGAAATTAATAATTAATATTTTATTTTCAAAAATACAATAATGACATGTAATTTAATCTACATAATACCAAAAAATACCCCATCTTAATTAGAGTTTCTAGAATAAAACAATTTAATTCAAACTACCAAAGTACCGACGTAGTAGGTGTTTATTTATCTATTTTTTTAACATGCAAAAGAGCAAACTAGTATGACAACTTGAAGGGATTTAATTTCGTAGCGTGTGGTATTACATCATAACCGATCATGTGTGGAGTGAAAAATAATTCTAAAAATCCACAACGCGACACGTGGATTTTTATTCAAGAAAAACAAGATTGACCTCATTAAATAAATAGGCTTCCCACATACTCCCACGCCCAGTTTAGCATCCTGGAAGTTCAACCAGACTACAACTGCTTAAAGCTCCCTGCTCGTAATACATTCCCAATTGAAAATCAACTCTATCAAATTCATTCCCTCCCCCTTAGTATAGAAAATGAAGTTTATTCAACCAAAAAAAAAAAACTTTTCAAGTACGTATTCCCTATTTCAATCAATTAGGGATACTTCCACCATTATCTTTAATATATTGGGAATATTCTTTCCTCATCTATCCAACGGATGACCCATCTTGGCCAATATGATGTTGCCATGTGTAGGGTAAAACCTTACACTTATAGCCGGCCACACCTTCTTATAAATACCTCAATCTCCACCAAATTTTGGTAAGTTTTTCGCTATGTAGAATACTCTAAATACTTTCTCCATTCAGAGTTACTAACTTTAGGCATCTGAGATACTTTGGTCAACACCCCCCAACTCCTCGTGGGCTCGTGAGGCTTTGGTCTTTGATCGAAGATGTTGATTGTTTTGTTGGTACTTTTTCGTTAAGACTAGAGATGGCAGAAATTGTCTACCACAAATTGATATTTTTATTGAGAGCTTGGTCAAACACTCGAAGAAGACTCTTGCTTTCAACATTTCAAATTTTTCGTTTATACGTAAATCTTCCCACATGTTCATATTCCAAGAATTTTTTGTAAGTTCTTTTAATAGCCATGGGAAAGAAATATGATGGCAGAAAATTCCGAAATCATGACGAACAATGCTCCTTACGTACCTAGGTTTTCACCCACATGGAGGACCGGAGAATGGGTCAACGGAGCAACCCGACTACCGCGGGGTACCATTCCAGCCGTGGCAGTGGCTCGTGGGACAGCCCTAGGCGTGAAGACCTAGAGGCGGCAGCAGTCTTGCCCGTAGAGATTTAGGAATACTACCCATAAAGCCCAAAGGGTGGCGTCAGCAGCAAAGAGCCCAGCTCCAGCGTGCGCCGAAGCTGCCAAGCAAGGCAAGGCTATGGCCCAAAGCAGAAACCCAACTTGCGCCTGCCCAACGCAAGCCTCTAGCCTCCAGAGCAGCAACAAACCTCATCGGTGCGGGCTCATATGCAAGGCTTCCAGAAGACCATTTCCCCCTGAGCCATGCAGCCTAGCACGTGTTGCCTAGGCCAGGAGGTCCAGCTTCAACGAGGTCCACATGCACAGACAGCAACTACTGCAGCGTGCCCAGCCCAACCCATTAGGAGCAGGCCCTGCGCGCCCACACGCCCAGCTGCAGTCAACACGGGTCAACTAACTCAGATCCGCGGCCTTTGCGCCCAAAGCGGTCCACCAACGAACTGGAATATTTTTCGACGACATTTCCTACCCGTTTCTCGCGTTCCAGACCCATTTTTTTGGTGTTTCAAACCCGTTTTCAGTGTTTTTGACCTGTTTTATGCAGATTTGGCTCGTTAAAGCTTCAATTGCACTCCTGATGTCTACTATACTTCCACCACTCACGGAGATGAACCTCAACCAAGCTGCTTAACTCCAAATGGTGATCCACACATATTCCGGCAAATTATGGACTTAACCAGCGCTATCACGTAGTAGTCCACCTTAACGAGTTGACTTCTTGAGCACATCAACAAGCAACGCACTCTTGACAAAATGTACAGAAGCTGATGAAGATATTTTTTCCAAATGCATCTCGACAAGCAGCCTCTCAACTACCCATGAAGCATGCACTCCCTCATACAGCCCTTGCGGAAACATTTTCTCCCACTTTAGAGAGCTAAGAAAGCAATCACTCTCGGAAAGGCTAGCAGGTGAGCGCATATCGCAGTTGGGTCTACGCTCTGACGAACACTGCTCGAATTTGGTGCAGTGTTCACTTGCGAAGGGGAGTTCAAAATAAAGATAATAATTAATGTAGAACTGTGAAACATGTGAAAAGAATATACAAATGCTCGTGATTGCATCATGCACGCTTAGAAGGTAATTACATTGTTGTTTAGATTAAAAAGCCTCCAAACCCTTAGGAATAGTGTTTATTGTTTGAGTGCAAAAATAATAAAATTCATAAGAATTAATGTAGAAGTGTGAAACATGTAAAAAAAAAAAAAAAGAATGTACAATCACTTAGAATGACAAGCTTTAAAACTTTTTCATGATCATGACCATATATTGGCATTGGTACTAATTCTTGTTTTCATGATCATGGTGCAAAAAGGTACGACTTTTAGAGTCAATTGGGGATGGGAACTATGGCAGCACACCATGGATTGATGCAGGAATAAGTGGTAAGTTTAGAAGATTACTACAAGATACCATAATTAAGATAC